>NC_141698.1:16596935-22124435 GCF_964263255.1 Lissotriton vulgaris
TGTCCCTATTTGTCAGAAGTGTATACCTCTGCCAACTAGAGACAGCCGGTTCTAACATTGGTGGCAGCGGTGAGGATTTGGACCTTGCATTTATGACCCATGTACAGTGATTAGTGTGCGCTACGTAGTGAAAGCAGACCATAACGCAGTCACAATCTGATTCGGAAGGATCCTATTTTAGTTCTCCGCTTTCCTGAAACTTGATTTTCTGAACACTGCCAGTTTAACCATGAGTGACAACGGAGTCACTGCCCCTGCTATCGTTGTTGTAGAAGAGTTCGAGAGGAGTAAGCTAAAGAGATACAAGAAAGATGAGCTGAAACACTTTTGCAACCAGTTTGAAGTTCCTACCACCGGCCTCTCGAGAAAAGATGATTTTTATAAAGCATTACAGGCCTGGTGGGAATCCAGAAATCCCTCTGATGTGGTGGTGGTACCCACAGAGGAAGGGGATGAGGAGGTGCCAGTGAATGGACCTGTGGCCTCTCCCGGAAGCAGTGTTTCCTCCAAGGGTCTTTCCCCTGAAGAAAGAGAAGAAAGGGCGAAAGAGCGAGCTTACAACATGGAGATGGCAAGGCTAAAGATAAATGGGCAGTTGGAGTTAGAAAATGCAAGAGGTAGAAGGGAAGCTGATTTAGAGATCAAAAAGTTGGAGTTTGAGCGAGAGAAGTTAGCTTTGGAGCGTGAAGCCAGGTTGAGGGAACTGGATATCCAAGCTAAAAAGTTAGAGTTGAATCCCTCTGGTGGCAGCATTCCATCCGAGCCTGCAGAAAGTAAGTTTTACTTCCCGAAAGATGTGATCAAAGATTACAATAAGAATGAAGATATTGGTCAATGGTTTAAAGCATACGAGTTAGCATTGTTGGTCCACCAGGTCCCTGAGAAGAATTGGGGAGCGGGGTTGTGGGGTCGCTTTGTGAATGAGGGAAGAGATACCCTGTTAGACATGCCTGTTGCAGATAGGATGTCGTATGCTCATATGAAAGATGCTTTAATGTTGCGATATGGTTTAACCCCCGAGCAGTACAGACAAACTTTTAGAGAATGTAAGAAGTTGCCTGGTACGACGTGGGTTGAATATGTGTCTTATTTTTGCAGAGCCATGGATGGTTGGGTAAAGGGCAGCAAAGTGGAAAGTTATGAAGCTCTCTATGATTTGTTTGCGTGGGAGCACTTGTCTAATAACTGTTTTCCAGAGCTGCGCCAGCCCCTGATTGATAGCAAGATATCTAACCCTAGAAAACTGTTGAGGTGGTCCATTGCTCTACAGGGGATGGACTTTACGGTGGAACACCGCCCTGGTACAGATCACGCCAATGCTGATGGTCTGTCCAGATTTTTCCGCCTTAGTGATGAGGACTCCCTAGGTTAAGGGTAGTTCTCCCCACATTTCAGCTGGAGGGGACACGTGTTAGACCTGACATCATTGGCTTGAGTCTCTCCTCCATTTTTCTGTTTGCCTCTACTGTTTTACGATGTTTTGCTGGTATATGCTTTGGGCGCCGTGTCACTGCTGATCAGTGCCATAGCGCAAGTGCTCCCTATGTTAAAATGACGTATCTATTGTATCCATGTTTGGCTTATTTGGTTTACTGTCAGTCCCTAGTCTAGTGCACCAGGAGTGCCGGGGCTTGTAAATACAAATGCCGCTCGTGGGCTTGCAGCACGTGTTGTGCCACCCACAGGAGCGGCCTTGTAAAAGAATGTCTACGGGTCGGTCATTGCGAGACCCACGTGCAGTCTTGCACTGTCACGTCGGCTGCGCAGGTATAACTACTTGCCAGCCCCTCCAACCTTCCCTTAACTTCATGTTAGCCACCCCTATGGTAGGCCCATGGGCAGGGTGCATTGTAAGTGTAAGGTAGGACAAGCCTGACCAAGTTGGCATGTCCTGATAGTGAAGTGCCGCCATCTTAGGGCTTCACTATTGCGAGGTAGCCTGCTCTCCGTTGGATAGAATGGGCCGCCGGGATTATTAACGCTATAATCCTAGCTGGCTCGGGGAGCATGGTGCAATGTCGAGTTTGGTATCCCTGAACTCGGGGTTTAATTACGCATCCGTTGGTGTGGATGGTTTTTGGACTCTGGGTTCGAAAATAGCACTTTTAGAAAGTGTCTATTTTCTTGTCTAACCATATCTGGTCTCTGCTGGTCTTACGTGTGTGTGACAGGAGCTGGGTGGCTCCAAGAGGTCTGGATGAGTCAGTGTGGGATGAGTGGGACATTACGTTGAGAGTAGGGGGAGAGTAGTTGTTGATAGCCTGCCTTGCCTGATACAATGCTGGCTCCACCTCCTGCCGAGCGACTGATGGCTCTGTGCCTGCCATGGACGATCCTGGCCCCACCTCCTGCCAGGAGGGCGATAGCTCTGCTCCTGCCAGTGTCAATGCTGGCTCCACCTCCTGCGGGGCGTCTGAGGACCCGGCCCGGCTCAATGAATAGGCCAGGTGCTACTGCCTAGCTCCACCCACCGCAGGCCCAGGGTGTTGGGAAACCCCCGGCCTAGACAAAGGGATCAAAGACGAAAAGGGGTATAAGAGAAGGACCCCTGAACCAGGAAATCAGATCACTTCTGACAAGGAACCCTGTAACCAAGGACAAGAAGCCTGTTGATCTAAAGGACTGCCTACCCCTTCTGCCAGTGTGCTGTTGTTGGGGGAATCCTGCAGTGCTTCTGTATTTTTGCCAAGGAACCAGGAGAGAGGAACTTGGTGTGTACTCTCACGCTTGCAAGAAAATCTCCAAGGACTGGAAGAGTGCCAGTCTCCTGCCGAAGTCACAGGGCTAAAGGACTTCACCTGCTACAAAGTGCTATCTGCTGGAAGTGTGAATCCAGCACCTCTGAAAGAACCAGCAACCACGACGATCGGACGCTGGGCCCAACCGACGCCAGCAGCAACGCCAGTGAGTAGGAGTACGGCTCTAACTCCAGAGGACCTCGTGTCTGCCCCGCTGCTGATCGCATCAACCGTGTGCCCTTCGACGCCGTGAGCGCTGCTCACTCTGTGCAACTGCATCATCGACAACGCCTGCTGAGGCCTGATCGACACCGAAGACGCGACGCCGGATTGCTCGACGCCGCTGATCATCGTGTGCTTCATTTTCCTAAGGTACTGTGTTGTTGGGGGTCCGTGTGACTCCAGGCCCGACGTAGCGCTCCTCGCGGTCGACGCCGAACCTGTGGATTATCTTTGCCCCAGCGTTGTGTAGCTCCCGTGTGAGTTACCCTGTTGCTAAAGAACTGTGTTTCCAAGAAGAAGAATTGCTTGATACTAAAGACTCTTGTGCTAAAGAAGAAACTACCTTTGAACTATCCTTTTTCCTTCCCGAACGTATTTATACCGATTGTGTACAGTTTTGTCGTTATTTGGTCTTGTGCTAAGTCTTATATAAAAATACTTATTTTTATAATACTACTGTGTCGTGTCCATTTGTAGTGCATTCACTTTATTACTGTATGTGGTCATAATTGCTTAACACACAGCCTCTGAGATAAGCCTGTTCTGCTCTGCCAAGCTACCAAGGGGGTGAGCAGGGGTTGTCGAAGGGTGTGATCCCCTTGCCCTGACTAGAAAAGGAGTGTCCCTATTTGTCAGAAGTGTATACCTCTGCCAACTAGAGACAGCCGGTTCTAACACTCACCCACACCTATTGTACCAATAAACACATTGATTAACCCTGGGCGTAGTTTGCGTAGTAGTGCTACGCTTTAACTAAGGGAAGTGCACTTTTCACTCCGCACGCTACGTATAGCTACTTGAGCTGTGTAGTGCGGTCGGGAAAATGCTGTTAGCACTGATTGCATAGTGCCCGATGCTTGTCCGCACTGTGCATTCATTGCAAACGGCATCTTGCACAGTGCAAGCGGTCGTTGTCTGCCGCTTGAGTAGATTTGTACTCGAGCGATGTTACCACGCATACCATTACATCGCAAGTCATTACAACAACTTGCTGTAGGGGGGGCACTGGTATTGGATTTAAAATACACCACCTTTCCTGCTGTCGGGTAAACTGGAGTAGGAATAGTAAATAATACTATTTATAAGTCCAGTGGGCCCCGTATAGCAAGTCGCTGTAACAACTTGTGATATAATGGTATTCGTACTAACAACGCGGTTGTTATAACGACAGCGTTGTAATGGCATGCGATCTAATCGTATGTGTTGTAAAACAGGCATATTCTCGTGAAACACAGGACCTCCTGGAGGGAAAGCCCAGTCGTATGATAAACTCACAGCGATCCCAAATCAGTTTTTGGATGATATCGCCTCTATCTGTAGAGCGACGCCTGGCCCTGGCAAAAACGGTCATGCTGCCACATCTGCTGCACGACTTTGTGAACTTGCCGAATATAGTCCCGGCATGGGTATTCAGATTATTGAACACCATGCTAGGGGTGCTCGCCTGGGGACAGGGACGTCGTAGAGTAACCCTTGCTAAGCTACAGTGGCTGACGGAAGGAGTTGGTCTTCTTTGTAGCTGTTCAGGGGAGTAGATAGTAGATAGGGAGTGCTGACTTCAAGGCACTTGAACAGTATGAATGTTGGTCTACAAGGCAGCGGCTCTCAAGTACAAAACCATCAGGCCTGGAAGTCCATAGATTCAGTGAGTCCTCGTGCTAGTGTGTAGGTGACGAAAGGGTGCTTTCAATGAGTTTAGGCATCAGTGGTCATTTCTGCTACTGCATTATGGTTACTGTAGTCTGTTAAAGTGGGTGTGTGAAATTCACACAATTTGCTTTCGCATAAACAAAATTACGTGATGCTACATGAAACTGCATGCAATTATGAGAAATCCAAATTCATCATTTCACACTATGTTTTAGTGTAAAATGTGTCCTTTTGTAAGTTTTTTGTCTCAAAAACAAATTAAAAAAAAACAGTGAGAACAACAACTGCTCATATTCTGCTGTTGCTGTTCATTTGTCGTAACTTTTTAAGCAAATTGCACAATTTGTCCTAAATTTCTATTGTGAATGACATGCAACTATTTCAAGTGCTCTAATGACATTATTTTATGTAACAAGCATAATGCGAAATTCCAACAATTTACACGAATTACACTGGTATCGTTTCCCATTTTACCCAGCCCTAGAGACAGGTCATGATTATTTTGTAGTCTTCTGATACGGAACACTTGACTTCTTTTACATCCACCTGAGGGACCTATAGTTAAATGGGAAGCACTAATTAGTGTCTGGCTAAAGTGGCGACTGGTGACATTGGAAAGTGGTGAGGCATTAATGTTGGGTATGACTTTTATGTAGCGAGTGAAGCAAGCAAGCTTAATGGACAAATTCTGAGAATTATTTTTAAAAAGATTGACAAATGGTGTATTTGAAAGCAAATTAATTTTGTGTAAAAGCATTATAAAGCAGTGGTAACGTTTAGTCCTGAAACATTAAACACATTAAACATTGCTCCATATGTTACTGCCTTATAATGTTCAACAGTTACTTTAACGTGCAAATTGGAAAGTGCGACAACTTCAGGCCCTTTAAAGTTTGTGCTTGCCAAGTGTCTTGCACTGTACGCGGCATCGACTTTGGAAGAGAGTGCTCTAACCTGGCGTTGGGAAGCACTCACAGCTGCTCGATGCAATCAGACATTTAGAAATGTGTGCAGACAGGTCTTTAAATGGTATCAAAAAAGAGAGGGCCAAAGGGAACATGTAAAATAAATGCCTGCGACTCCCACAGTGTGCCACCCGACCGGTATTTGGATTCTGTCTGAGATGTTATTGCATCCAGAGATAGAACACAACAACTGACATACACCTAAAACCTGTCAGTACGATTGGCTTTGTCAATGGTTATTACCTGTATAAGATAAATGAGTACCAACAATGATTTGTTGTAAATAATTAATATTGGAAATTTTTCTAATCTGAAATTGTGAGACTGAATAAAATATTATTGAGGCCTGTGGAAGGAGTATTGGCCTTCAGTTATGTGCACTTTATGTTAGAAGCGTATGCCCTGTTTGTCTGCACATCTCACCCTTCTGCACATTTTCAGCCTCCTCTCTTTCCTCTTCAGCGCCCTCTTTACACCTTCCCCAAATGCACTTACTTGCATCTCCCTCATTTCACCATTCAGTGCTTAAATTTCAAAAAGATAAGTGCCAGGGCTCTCGTCAGGAGGCCACCAATGCTTGTACCATCTTTTCCCACTGCCAACCCGGCCAATGACAGTACCTACGCAACTTCTGACCATCACACTTCTACAAGTGTGACAATTCAGACTGTTCAAGACCCCCAAAGCTATAAGAATTGCTTGAGCGATTGATATTAGTTGTTTTTAATGTATATTGAATGAATAAACAACTGTTGTCAGATTCTTTTTAAATTACACAAACAGCGCCACCATGTGGCAGCTGTTATAAGTCCCGGTGCTCTCAATTAATTGCCAGTGCTGAGCACCAGAAACCACCAGCTCACATTAAGCACTGCACTGCACTGCACTCACTCACATTTAAGCACTTTACTTCCTTTTGGTTTTGCCTTGTAGATATTTTGCCATTTGTGCAACCCTTTCACACTCATTTTCACAGAATTTCGGTTGCACATGGAATACATGAACATTGTTCTGTGTGCTCTGCAGAGAGGCCAACCCACTGACAGGCACGCTGCTTTGTCTTCAGCCTCAGTCAGTGCCAGAGTTCAGTCAAAACCCCTCGTAAACACCTGGCACAACTCAAAGTATGCGCTATGCAAGAATAAGATGCACGTAAAAATACAGATACATAACATAATGAAATACTTAAGTAAAGCATGTGAACTGAGAGAGGAACCAAATCGCTGGCATGCAATATCTTAACTTTTAACATTCATTGTTCATAAATCAATCCATGTTTTTGGCATCAATGTTAACTTGAAGGCATGAAGACAGGACCAGTTTTAAGGTTATACACCAGAGAACCGTCTACTGTCAACACATGTTTCTCCCTTTGCGCTTGACTCAGATATTTGGATCAACTTCACAAGTGAATAAGAACCCTACTCGTCTTTTGGATCAATTTTGCAGGAGGTTCCACTTCTAACGGGGCCAGCGACGTGCAGCCAGGGCCTGGGGTGTCACTGTGGGGGAGGACAGCCTAACCAGGGATCTCAGCACAATATACATAACACAAGATTAGCATTCTGACACTTACTATTACTGAGGACAAGGCTTCAATCACACGTGCTTGCATCCACTCCTACTTGTGACGAATGGGAACGGGCGGGATCTATGCCTGTGAATGAGGGACGCCTGGAATCACACAGTGATGAAGTCTCCAACACCCGAAACTTCACTGGCCAACAGTGCATACCACCGTTCACCACAAAGGCAATGAAGGGCTTTAGAAAGGTAAGCCCTACATCATGCGTCACAGTGCAGAGAGTTGATTTACTAACTGCCTGGCTTTGAAAATAGGCAGGGCAGGCAGCCTGGGACAGACTGACGAGACTTACATTGATCGATTTGTTTAGAGATATAATTGTATCTCTAAATATATCGATCTATTTACTATTTTATATATAAATGACTGTGGGGGAATTTCAGAGGGGCAGAGCCCCAGAGCCCAAATGGAGAAACCGCCCCTGACAGTGGCAGCTGGTGACATTTTACACTGGTGGGGGCAGAAACTACTGATACGTTTTACATGAAGCAAGCAACCCAGTTCTCCAAATATAGGGTAGGAGTCACAAAGGGGCACAACATTTACAAAGTGTTAAGTGTTAAGAATATTGAGTTTTGTGCACAGATATCACTGTTTCTCCTCTGCTCCCCTGCGGAGGAGGGGGAAGGGGGCACATCTGAGAGCAGGCTAGGGCTTGGAGTCTGCTGTGAATTCTTCTGGCTGCTGAACTGAGCGATTTTTGATTTATCCCCATTTGCAAAATCAATCAGTCAGACAAATATGTGCTGGAGAAACATATGTCTCTCCCGATTCTGCAAATGTTGTACCTGGCACAGAACTGTGGTGGAAGCTGCCAATCTATAGGGTTTTGCAACATCTGGATGGTATAGCAGAAACCCAAATCCATCAGGGACTCTACATCTCTGCCTTTTGCACGGATGGCAGTACAGGAACTTTTGGGTAGTCCTTCTTCTAATAAACATTGCATTGTGGGGGAGTTTCATCTGCTGAACTTTAAAAGGGGAACAAGTGACTTGGAGGGGCTATCGCCCTGGCTTTGGCCATCTGCGCCCGGTCAGACTTCATTACACCTGCGCCACATGCGGCCATTGGACCACTTCTCTTAGTGGGAATGGAGGGCTGGAAAAAGGTAAGCCCTGCGTAATGACATCATCACATACACCCAATCAGCCTGGTGTGCCTGACTCCCAATGGGAATATGTCAAATCAGGAAGCTAGAGGTGGTTGGTCGAACAAAGCTTCAGCCAGGTTCGGACTGGATGACAGGTTGCAGCTTGGCTCTTGTCCCATGGGGACTGGCGAGCCACAATAGAGCCGAGCTAAAGCATCCCGGGTACTGCCTCTCACTCCCTTATGCAGGTTTTAGAAGAGAAAAGGGCTAATATGCAGAAGAGGTGGGCAGGGCCGGACTGGGAACGCAAACCGGCTCTAGCAATTGAGTCAAGCCGGCAACAAGGGGGAGGGGGCGCATGGAAAACACTGCAGCTGTATTTGTTACCTGGGGCCGAGCTGCAAAACTGCCCCCAGTAACATAAACAGCCCCCAGGAATCCAAAACCAGCCCCAACCCTGGCGGCCCACCGTGAAAACACCCAGTGCCCACTACAGCCAGTCCGGTTGTAGCAATAAGATTTAAGATCTTTTGTTTGCGCGTTTCCATAGAAACTGGACATTCAGAAGGATCACAAAGGGCACAGGCAAAAGATTGCATTCTAGATCCCTACAAGTTGTAGTTAAGGTTGAAGAAACTGAATGACCTGTGCCTGAAGCACCTCCCATTCTGTGCTTGTGCCGCGTGTGCTGCGTACCCGCGTGCTCATGCTCGTCTGCCATGCCTAGACCACGATCGCCAATCGCTCGCCTGAGGTGACCCACCTTCCCCCAGTGCATTTGCCCTGGTATATCTGGGTCTTTCTTCTTCCCCCTCTTCCTGTGCATCTCCATGGCAATCTCCCCAACCGCCCTTTACCACCATTCACTGCCTCCACCATCTCCTGCTTCTGGAAGTAGGTAGGTCATGTGCCTGTCTGTCAGCTCCGTAAACGCTACATTGTCTCTAAAACCGTCTTAGGCCCTCGGCATCATAGCCTGAAGTACCTCATGGGTACCAGCAGCAGAAGGACGCTGAAGGGGTTACTGTTTGCCTTTTGCCCCCACAGCCATTCCCCTCAATAGCTTCCTGGGGGAGTGGGTCCCTGAAATAAATTGAATTTCTGGGCAAGAGTGCAGGTAAGTATCTTCTTTATTTTCGTTTGTTAATACACCCACAGGGAAAGGCCGCCGCTCGACTCCAGGACTCCGGGCAACTGACCCAGAGCGCTAGAACCGAACGGAGGGGCAGAACACAACAAGAGAAAGCAATCCCTCGTGCTGAGCACAGCACGAGGGAAGACATATACTACAACTTCTCCCCCTTCACAACATTTCAAACAAAAAGAGAATGAAAGGGAAGCAATGGCATGTAAGTTAGGACATGAGCAGAATTTAGAACTGATACATAAAAATAAGTTTCAACTTAAAACATAATCATTAAACCTGACAGGTAACCTCCTACATCGAACAGATGGAGCGGAAGCTTGAAGTGAAACCTCCTCACCAGCCTCAGATAGAATGGAAGAAGGAGAGGAAGACGACAAAGAAGAGGAGAGACCTGAAGAGGAAGGAGAGGAATCAGTTACAGAAACAGAAGCATTCGACAAAGGAGGTGAGAAAGAAGAACATGCGGGATCCAACCAAAAAGACCAGTCGCATTGATCAAACTGCTGTCTGGTCAAACGCAACAAGGAACGAGCTTGTGAGTCGGACAGGAGAACCAGAGCCCGTTTGTTCCACCATCCTCTGCTGCCAAGTAAGGCAGAGGCCTTACTGACAGCAGTAACCTGAACAGGAGTGGAAAACTTAGAGAGTCCTTTGGCAACCTTTCTAGGATTTTTGATGAGGACCCAATCACCAACTTTCAGGACAAAAGAAGTGAAAATTTTACCTGAATCATGCCTGGTTTTCATAAAGGATTGTTTCTGAGAAACTTTTTCAGAAAGAGAGACATCAGAAGGTCGAAGGGTCTGGACGTTTTTCGCAGACAACCATGTGGGACACAATTTGGTATGAACATTCCTATTTCTTAACAAAGAAAAGGGGGAAACACCAGTAGTACAATGGGGAGAAATGTTGTGCGACCAAAATTTCTCTTCAACAAAACTCCTGACGTCATTGTGTGAGGAAATGGCTGTTTGGACAGCATCTTTAAGCAGTCTATTGGCCCGTTCAACTAAGCCGTTCGAAGTGGGCGAATAGAGAGCAACCTTGAAATGGACAACATCATGTTCCATTAAAAATGAGTCAAATTTCTCAGATATGAAATGGGAACCATTATCGGTAACCACCACAGAAGGACAACCTTCGATGATGAAAAGATTACGCAAGAATTTGATGGCATTGGCAGAGGAAGGAGAATCACAAAACATGTGGTACAACCATTTGGAATGATAATCAATGAGAAGAATGACATATTTCATGTCATGGGGAAGAACATCAAAGGGGCCAGAAAAATCCAACCCAACCTTTTCCCAAGGTTTAAGTGGAAAGGGAACGGGATGGAGGGGCGTACCAATGAGTTTCCATTTCTTATCCGAGAGCAAACATTCATTGCAGGAATCAATGTAAAACTTCACCTGGGACTCAATAGAGGGCCACCAATAATGTAATTTGATGAGTTGAGATGTTTTGGTTATGCCAAGATGTCCTTGATGTGCAAATTTAATGATGTCGGGTCTGACATCAGAAGGCGGAACAAAAACATCATGCCTCATAATTAAATTGTCAACAAGAGAAAGTTCAGAAGAAACCATGGAAAAGGCCTTAAGTTCATTTGACAAATTTCTACTCTCAGGCCAGCCCTGAGAAATGTATTGTGCAACCAATTTGAGATTCTGGTCATTTTCATAAGCTCTTGACCAAGAATCCTCTGTAATAAAAGGGCACGATTTGGTGGCGTCAAGGGTGGCGACAACACACTCAACATCACCAAAATCTTGAACATCTGAATCAGAATTGAGTGACATGCGAGATAAACAGTCAGCACGAAAATTTTTGCCACCTGAAATGTGCTTAATATTGAAGTGAAATTCATGTAATTTGGACAAAAGTCTGACAAGTCTTGAGGAGGCTTTACCTAGGCCATCACCATTGAGAAGTTGAGTGAGAGGCTTGTGATCGGTGAACAAATCAAATTCTCTACCCCAAATGTAGTTCTTAAACTTTTCAATTGCCCAAACGCAAGCCAATGACTCGCGCTCAATGGTGCTATAGTGAGTTTCAGAATCCTTAAGTGTTCTGGAAGAAAAAGCAACAGTGTGTTCCCTACCAGAAACCCACTGACCAAGGACAGCACCCAAACCAGTCAAGCTGGCGTCAACCATGATGAAACACTTGGCAGAGTCCTGAAAGGGATGCAAAGCAGGGGCACCAACAATCATGTCCTTGACATGTGAAAAAGAGGAATTGATCTCTTCAGTCCAAGCATATTTGGAACCTTTGCGAAGCAAAGAGCGAAGGGGTTCAACAATTTGGGCATAGCCTTTTACAAAACGGGCGTAATACTCCGCTAAACCCAAGAAGGAGCGGAGAGCATCCTTGTCTTTGGGAGGAGAAGCTTGAGAAATAGCCTCAATGAGGGAGGACTTGGGTTTTATGCCTTCGGGAGTCAAAGTGTGACCCAAGTAATCCAGGGATTGAGAACCAAATTTACATTTGTCAGCCCTGACGGTCATTCCAGCTTCATTAAGCTTGCACAACACAGAAGAAAGATGGGATAAATGAGAATTCCAATCAGGAGAAAAAACCAAGATATCATCCTGATAGGCCTGAACCCCAGGAACAGACTCGAAGAGATGATCCATGATTTTTTGGAAAACACTAGCTGCGCTAGCAAGTCCGAATGGAAGTTTCAAATATTTAAAAACACCAAATGGGGTAACAAAAGTGGTGAGGTCCTGAGAGGATTCGGTAAGGGGTACCTGATGGTATGCGGAGCGCAAGTCAATAAGGGAAAAATACTTGGCACCACCTAGGTTGGCAAGTAGGTCCTGAATTTTGGGGAGGGGGTGGCAATCAACCAAAATATTTTTATTAAGGGTGCGAAGGTCAGCACATAGCCTGACCTCACCGTTCTTCTTACGAACGATAACAATGGGGGAAACCCATTTGGAAGAATCCGAAGGTGCAATGATACCATCCTTTTTGAGAGAGGTGAGCACAGATTTAAGTTCTTCTCTGGCACTGATGGGGACAGGACGGACTTTATGAACAATGGGTTGTGCAGAGGCTTTAAGTTTGATCTCATGTTTAAAACCTTTGACGGTACCTGGTTGGTTTGAAAAAACATTGGGAAATTTGTCCAAAATTTGTTTGATGTCTGACTCATGATTATCAGAGAGAAGAAAAACAGAAACAAAAGGTGGAACAGGGGAATAACCTTCAGGGGGATCACCAACTCTAATGGGATCATCCGAACCAGGAACTAGGAAGATACCCATTTTGGCAAGATCCTGCCAGCCAACTATATTGGGACCCTTGGTTGCAATATAAATTTTGGTAATAATAGATCTCCCAAAACATTCAAGCCGATAGTTGAAGTAGCCAAGCAAAATAATATCAGACTCATTAAATGCTTTGGGACTAAGGTCAGATTTGAGCATAGAAATGGAATTGTTCCATTTTTCAAGAAAAAATGCTTCATTAAGAATGGTTATTGGAGATCCAGAATCTGCCATGACTGTAACTTCAATGTTCCCAAACAGTGCAGAGCAATAAGGACCTTTAACCAAATTAGAGGTATCAATGAAGTTGCAATGGATAGATACAACCATGTCTTGAAATTCATCAATACAATCATCCAAATCAGGACATACAATACTATTTACAGAGGGTCTGGACGATCTTTTGACAGATTTGCACATACCTTGGAAATGACCTAATTTTTTACATAAGACACACCTTTTTCCTGAAGCAGGACAAGAGGGGTTGTTGCCAATATGTGACTTAGAACCACACCTGTAACAATAAGGGTTAGGGTTAGGTTTCTTTTGAAAAGATCTAACAGACCTATTAGTGTTAACTACACTAATAGAAGTGGCATTGTCATATGAAGAAGCATGAAGAGAAGAATGAGCTTGGTCTTTTTGCAGTGCGTTAGAGGTGGTAATGGATCTTTCGATGCTCTTGGCAATGTCAATAGTTTCTTGAAGTGTAGGCTTCTTGCAGCTCAAAAGGCGTTGTTGAATCTTTTTTGAAAAACACGCAAAAACAAATTGATCCCGAATGTAAATGTCGGGATTAGACTCAAATTCGCAAGTAGATGCCAAGATCCTTAACTGAGCAATGTACTCCTCAATGGACTCATCTTCTCGTTGTCTCCTTTTAAAGAAGTTATGTCTCTCAAGCATTTCATTAGGTTCTTCACCATAATGTCTTGCGAGTCTAGATAAGGCTTCCTTATACTCATCCCAATTATCACCAGCATCCCCAGTGGGAGGAGGGGATCTTGGGAGGTTTTCAAAAGTATGTTGCGCAGCAACGCCCAAGCAACCATATAAAATGGCAACTTTCCTCTCAGGAGTGAACTTAACTGCATCAATGGCTACGATATGGTTGGCAAAAGCTCTAACCCATTGACGCCAAGGAATGGTAGGTTTTCCAGGGAGTTGAAGAAAAGGAGGGGGTTGAGCGAATTGCTGAGAAGAAGCCATTTAAACAGAATGAAAAATATCAAAGTTGTAATTGTAAATGAGCAGAAAACTATAAGCATGTATTGAAGCTTAAAATGACAAATAAAATGAAGGTAGGGTGTGTCTGTCACCGAAGGAGCACACACAGGAATAAATAAATTTGTCAAATATGATAAAAATATTGTAAAAGTACCAGTATTTATCTCCAGCGTATGAATAAACACCAAGGAAACGAAGTGAAGGTCGCGCTGTAACGTCAGTCATCAGGAAACTGACTCCGTGTGAAGATCAGCGCGGAGCGTGTGGATGTTGACAGTCGTAGCTAGGCAACGCGTGAAAATGGCTGCCGATCGTAGCGTGATGACGTGTCAGCGTGATGAGGTGAGGCGCTGAAGAACAACGTGTGGCAGCGTCAATTGCGCGAAGGAGTTGAAGGAGCGCAGGGCGATGACGCTTTAGAATGTTGGACACTCACCGGCTGAAGCTCGAGCACTCAGGCAACCGTCAGCATGACAGGCAAAGCGGTGAAAATGAAGGAAATTCGCCGGAAAGCAGATCACGGTTAGCCTCACCAGCAGGTAGATGCGATGTCCGTGATGAGTGGTTAAGTGCTTGGTAGGAGCGGGAGGGCGGGCATAGAAGAAGTAGGCCGAGTTCTTCCTGGTGGGTGTCTCGTAGGTTCGGGACCCGCTCTTCGCCAAATGAAATAAATTGAATTTCTGGGCAAGAGTGCAGGTAAGTATCTTCTTTATTTTCGTTTGTTAATACACCCACAGGGAAAGGCCGCCGCTCGACTCCAGGACTCCGGGCAACTGACCCAGAGCGCTAGAACCGAACGGAGGGGCAGAACACAACAAGAGAAAGCAATCCCTCGTGCTGAGCACAGCACGAGGGAAGACATATACTACAGTCCCAACCGAACCCATGGGGCCAGCGGCCGTCGCAACGGCAGCCATTCTGAGTGAGGCACTCTGCACTTCTTGAGTACTTACCTTGTGAGCGCCTGGGAGAAGGTGGATTCTGCCCATCTAATCCACTCTGACTTTTTGCTTTTTGGATGACTTGGTTTTTGACCTCATACTGTGCGGAATCCTCGTAACCTCTGACTCACCCACGGTAAACTCATGGTAAACGGACTGCACATGTTCACCGCCAGTGTCCACCTTTTAGGATAAGGCTGCTGTGAGGCAGCAAGGGTAAGAGGCACTTGACATATTAAACATGGACACATGTGCACATGCACGTGCAGACGTGTGAGGGCTGAGAGTGGGAGACTCCCGTTGTGCGTAGCCCAGTAACTTGATGCAGGTAGCCTGGCACAGAGGGCACTCTTCGGGATTGGGTATTGACCTGTGGTAGGGCTCCTAATGTTAGTGTGCACTCATAGTGAAAGTCAGTGTGGTTTGCTGTCTTGTCCGCAGTGACACTACAATACATTTTTTTCTCTCCATTAGACACCCAAGGGGCGGGCTGCCTCAGAGAGCAGCTTCGCTTCTCCTTGGTGTACAGACACCAGAAACAAACCCACCTATGGCGTTACCTGTATAAGAAAATAAATCCTGCAAAGTTCTCAAAGATGTCTGAATAGCTTATGGGTCTTCCAGGAATGTCATAGTTCCCTGACTAATATCAGGATCAGAGCCCAGGCCTTTTGTCGCCCTGCTGTGCTAAGTTAATTACATTTCTCTCAACCAGCAGGAACAACGGCCTCCCCACACAAAGGGGGCAATTGACAGTGCTTCCCTCAGCTCCTGAGAAGGAAAGGGGTGGGATGCTCTGCATCAATCAACCGCTGTCACACTGTACCAGGGATGGGCCTGCCAAAGCCCACTGAGCTAAGGAGGGCGCCCAGACCTCTGGAACCAACCCAGTAGGGGGCAAACTTTTAAGATTCACTGGACAAGGACCTCGCATTGATGTCAGCGAGGGGTGGAGCTGAGTCCAACAGAGCATATGTGGCATGGGACGCCATTTTGAAATGTCCAGCAGGCTATGCAGGAAGGTTGGGACAAGGACGGAGAGGTGATGTGATGTGTCACCCCAGGATAGGTCACAGGTGCATCCCTGCTGGAACCTCCTACCCCCACTTAAAAAATCTTGGACAGGGCGAACTTTCATTTGGTTGTGAATATCTGCTGGACACTGGAACTACAGGAAGCAGCCAATGACAACTGGACTGAATGGAGGACCCCCGGATGGTCATCTGGACTAAAGTCTCTGGGCTTAATGGAGCCCAGCACCAGTGGGGCTCTCCCCAGGACCAGGGACGTTGGCCTCGTTACACCCCCTGAGGACTAGTTGGGGGAAAGACTGGGCGTCTGCACGAAGGAGTAGAAAGGCCCAGAGGAAAACAAGGAGAAAGGCTGTTGCAATGAGCTGGTGGAACCAACTCCCTGCCGGCCAATCACCACGCTGTTCTCATGCAGCATAGAGCAGCGTGGGGATAGCACAGGGAGTCTCTGATGTTTCCCCACGGGCTGCTGGGAATCAGGAAGCAGAGGAGCAGCTCTGAGGCAGCAGTAGCAGCATCAGGAAAGTTTTCTTTTTCTTTTTATATTATTCCACCACCCCCCATGCACTCCCCCGCTCTTCCTCTACTCGCTCCACCACTGTGTATTTGCATTGGATGCCACTGGGGGCGCCTCCGCGCTCCCCTGGTCATCGCTGGCCCATCCCACTCCCCGTGCTTGTGTCAGGGGGGGGACCGGTAGGCCACCACACGCCACGGGTCATAAGCAGAAAGAAAGGGTAACTATAGCATAAATGTCACACATCCCCACCTTTGAAGCCTGGAGAATACAACACATCTGGTGCTCCCACACTATTAGCACATCTGTTTTTGAGATGTGCTCATGACGATAAGACCCCAAACACAGGCCATTGATCCTCGCCCAAACTATATCAAAAGATTGATAGTGAAGCATTCACTATGCAAAGGACAAATCAAATCATAAAACAGGCACCTTGTTAGATGTATATACAATAATTGAACAGTTATTTTCAGTTCTTATATATTCCTTTCACAAATAGGCCAGACTTCATGTATCGTGGCAGACGAGACTTTCTTCTGACTGATGATGTCACACAGTCAATGCAGCTGCTCCAGTAACAATGAGCAGATGATGCCGCTCAGATGACTGGCTGATTCATCTATTTCATTACTGCTTATTGTTACTGGAACAACAGTATTGACTGTGTGACGTTACACGCCACAGTGCCTTGCTAACAGGAGCGGGCAAGGCAGAAGAAACCTGCCGTCTCCCACAGCACCACAAAGGAGTGACACCCGCACGGGAAGCCAGAGAGGGCAGCCAGGGGGTGGGCTCCTTGGGCTGACCCTCAACAAAAGCACTGTGAGAGGTGCCCAGGTGGGACCGGGCACCCCCAGTGCTTTAAGTGGGCCAGTACTGTCCGGTACTGAGTACCGGCACCTTTTTATTTTGAGAGGGAGAGTACCGGCACTTCTCAAGAAAAATGTAATACTTTTAATCGGAGAGTACCAGCACTTCTCAGAAACACACAGCTTTGTTTAAGCACCCCTCACCTACCAAAAGGACCCTTGGTGGCATGCTTCATCATCGGGGTCTTCCCACCCCAATGTGGGACGGGGCATGCTATGACCTACGACTACGTGGGAGCACTGGTTATGAAAAAGAATGGTGAAGGAGTGTGAGTGGAAGGGTCAGAAGTAAGTGAATGGTGAACAATTTTAAAATATCTGGCTCACTGGAAAAAAATTATTTTAATGTTCCCTTGAGCTGGTATCGTTAAAAGTGGGGAATGAGATGGAGATACTATGCTTTAATTAACAGTGTCTTCTGTGTCAACATGTTTCGAAGCCCTCCCCTGGCTTCTCATCAGGACCTAGAAGAGATCCCTTCTACACTCAAATCAAAATAACTGTGTATTTACATATAATCCTAACTACGTGGTGCACATACATTTTACATGCACAGTATGCTATACCCCTGTAGGTATATTGCTGAATGGGCTCCCGAAGAATAAAAACAGAGTTAAAATAACATCACACATCCAAACTGCACCATAAATGGTGTTGACCTGTAAAGAAAAGTGATATATTTCTGTGATATATTTTTCTTATCTTTATCCATTATAAATGGTAATTAGTGCTGTGTTATGCGGACAAGATGGGACACCTTGAAAACATATACACACAAAACATAAAACACACACACTATATCTAAGGACCGCGTGGTGTGCATATCCATATGTTAAGCATAGCTGAGAGTATCTGTTCAATATATCTCTCCTTCGAAAAACAGTTCAGTGACAGATAAAGAAACCTCCAAAAGTTTAGGCTGTTCACGTACTCCTATATCGCCCATATAATACCCCATGAGCTTTCAAAATGGGAGGGAAGGGGTACCTATAGTCACGCACTGTTAAAAGAGATTGAAAAAGAAAAACTGTTTATTTTGAGATCCTTCCTAATTGAGCAGCGTTTCACCGTTGCAAATCGGCTGTGTCGTACCTACAATATCGAGGTTAACTCCTCACCAGAACACTGCCTCGCCGCGGCTCCATGGAACATCGAGCCAGTGTAGGCAGTGTCCTTGAATACTGAGCATAGTTGGTAGTTTTGCCACCAAAAAACGTAACTAATTGGTACAAACACTGCACCGGCAGAAAATCCAAGATGGTGACCTAGAATTACACCTCCGGCTAAATGTGTTTGTTCCTCACTTCCTGTTGCTCCAGGTTGTTTGTTCCTCACTTCCTGTTGCTCAAGGGTGCTTGTTGTATAGCCCTAGGAGCGAAAAAGACTAGTGCATTAACTAAAAGGACACTACCTCTCCCTAACTCTTTAAACTATCCGAGCGTAAAATGTGGACCAGCCGGATGATGAAAAAAATAATAATAATATTAAAAATAAAGTAAACCAGGTCTGGGCAAGTATTTACTAATGGTACATGCAATCTCGTTTATGGTAGACATTGTACCAAGGGAGTGTGCAGCTAGACATGCAGGTTATTCGGAGTGTTTTTTTCATGTTTCATAATATGCATGACAAAAAGTTGCTTCAAAAGATTTTTATGTAGAGGACATATAGTGGTAATGACACCTTTCTACAGAATGGTGAGCTCAAGACGGCAAAAGTGAATAGGAGTGGAAAAACGTGTGGCAGGACATTGAATTCCACAGGGTAATGTACAGGCCACATTATTTCAGGGGTGTTTTTCTGCTGGCCCCAAGTGTTTAATAGAAGGGTGGCTAACATAAGGGTTCTGCCCAGTCATTTCAAGAGTTTCTATGCAGTGTATTTGCAGTAGTTTTCTCTTCCCAGAGATAGTGACAAAAGTCACGGGGAGATACAAATCAGCTAAATTGTCCACAGGGGATGTCGTCGTTCAGACCTGTAATATGTGTCCCCAAGCGGAATACCTATCGCTGTTCTTTCTCGAGAAGGCTATGTTCACTGGTCAGTTGTTCGATAATGGTCCACTGTAGGTCTTCCATTGTGTGTTGGGTTGTCAAGTAGTGAGTAGCTATTTTCGTAGTGCTTCTTTTGCAACGTATGTTGTCCTGTGCTCTCCTGTGCATGTCTTGACAGGTCTAGTTGTCATTCCAACATAGCTCATTCCGCATAGGCAAGTGATGAGATAAACCACATTCTTGCTGTTGCAGTTCGTAAATCTCTGCTCCCATTCCGTACCATTCCTGCATTTTATACTTCGTCAGGTGGCAAGCGCTGCACTTACCACAAGGATAATGGCCCTTCACTGGGGATAGGAGGGTATTTTCGGCCTCAATTGCTAAGGTGGGTTGTGGTCTTGTGTGGACCATCATGTCCCTCAGGCTCCTTCCCCTTCTGTGTGCAAACATCAGCTTGGAAAGGTTGAGGTTTCCGCATACCACTAGTCTCCAATGTGTGTTTACAATTTGTTTCACTGGATTGGAGTTGGTATTGTAAGTAGTGACAAATATTGGTCTCTCTTCTGGGTCCTTTGGCACTCTCGGTTCCAGCAGTGCTTCCCTATTGTTGTTATGTGCCCTCTTCAAGGCTCTGTCAATGATTTGTATAGGGTAGTTGCGTTTCTTTAGTTTCTCTTGTAGATCTTTAGCCTGCAGCTTGAAGTCTTTAATCTCTGTACAGTTCCTCCTGAAGCGGAGGAACTGTCCATATGGGAGATTGTCCCGTAGGTGTCGAGGATGGAAGCTGTTGTATAACAGCAGACAGTTCTTTGCTGTAACTTTAAAGTGAGTGTTAGTCTTTAAAGTACCCTCATCTGGTTAGATATTCAAATCCAGGAAGACCAAGTTGGTCCATGAGGTTGTGCTGCTGAATAAACAACCAGGACTTAGTGACAGATCAAATCAAGGCCGGGGCAGTTAAACTGCCATCTTGATGGAGCTTATGATCAATATTCTCTTTGATTTTACTCCTGGCTATGTCTCGCAGGGCCCTCATGACATTCTAAAGTGACAGAATATATTGAATGTATTGTCTCAATTTCCAGAGTTAAAAAGTATCGATACAATAAACTTAATCGGTGTGAGATTTCTCTGTGATCCAACGGGGAAAATTGAGTTCACAAGGACTTCCTGGTTGTCTAATTCAATACTGCAAATGATTCTATAAAAGAAAGAAGAACTAGCAGGTTGGGGAAAACTTATTTCAATTCCAACCAAGCCCAAATATCCTCTTACAAAAGCTAAGTAAGGCAGTAGGCTGTGCTTTATCTGAGCCACTGGCTTCCAGTGCTCAGCAACCCCAATTAAATGTCATCACCAGCTCTTATGACAGTCTGCCACAAGGTGGCGCTGTCTGCCTAATTAGGGAGGAGCACAACAACAGCTGTTTATTAATTAATGTTATTAATTAAATATAATTAAATATAGATTACCAGTGACTAATAACTGCCGCCCAAACCATTCTCATAACTTTGGGGGCCTCGAATAGTATGAATTGTCATATTTGTTAGTGTGTGATGGTTAGTAGTTGAGTCTGGATCGTCTTTGGCAGCGCTGGCAGGGGCAATTGATGTTGCAAGCTGCAGTGGCTTCATGACGAAGACCCTAGCACTTATGTTTTACAAATTAAGCAGTGAGCTCAACCTCTAGATCCAAATAAGAGAAAGATAAGTTGCAATAGTCTGAGTAATTTTCTACAGAACAGGAATTAAAATGTGTATATACTCTATGACACTACTACAGGACATCGTGAGATCCAGTCAAATTTACCAGTGTTTGGAGTCATCCGATGCCCAGGACCTGTGTCGCCTACCTTATCGACGTGGAACTATTCACGCCTCACGATCTACTGATTGAATGATCTGCTCATGGAACACTGCGAGGTTTGAGCACCACCTAGCTTCAAGTGTGTCTACTCTTACTTCAATTTTATAAAAATGCCATGTTATTTGTTTGCAGGAAACCTGGCACATCAATCCAGTTGTACAACAAAAGAAGTGGTACGCAGTTCCTGGGTGAAATATTAATCACCGACACCCACCTGGACAAGTGTGTCCGGTGGAGTGAGTAAGACAGGGGTCTTAAAAGGGGGGGGGGGGAGAGGGGAATTCCTCCTTTTGGAACTAGGGCCCTCACACACCCAGCAAGCTCGGTGTCATGCTTCATGATATGGGCCTGCTCCTCGTTGGGCCGGAGCTGCAATACCCGACGGGCACCCACAGGGGGGCTCTTTGTCGGGTGTTAGACGGGGACCCGGAGGGTCGGCCGAGTACAGGGGGAGAGGCCTCCGGTGAGGGCCCTCTCCGGCGATCGTACAGACAAGTAACTTCCCCCCCACAGATGGACACCACACAAGGATGAGATCTACACACTTTATATAAGGTTCTTGAGGCAAGGTTATCAACGATACAGTGGGGTCAGGACACGAGGATCCTCCCAATTCTAGTCTCTGTAGGGAAAGGGGTAGCGGGACAGTCTTGGTACCGGTCTGGTACAGGGGGGCAAGAAGGAGCTCACAATCCTCGAGCTTAGGGGTCTGCAAGGTCGGGCCGCGGCAGCGCCAGCAGGCTAGGATGAAAGTTCTCGGCAAGGAGGGCCGCGGCAGCGCCAGCAGGCTAGGATGAAAGTTCTCGGCAAGGAGGGCCGCGGCAGCGCCAGCAGGCCAGGACAAAAGTTTTCGGCAAGGAGGGCAGCGGCAGCGCCAGCAGGCTAGGATGATGGTTCACGTTGCAGAGGGGCCTCGGCAGCGCCAGCAGGCCAAGGCGATGGTTCACAAGGATGGGCCGCGGCAGCGCCAGCAGGCCAAGACGAAGGTGCACGTTGCAGAGGGCCGTGGCAGCACCAGCAGGCTTCAGAGATGGGTTCACAAAGCAGGGCTGCGGCAGCGCCAGCAGTCCGTCAAGGATGAGTTCTTCTCGGTGTCTCTCGACTCCAGGATACAACTGGCTTCCTGCTCTGGAGCTGCCCCAGTTATAGGTCTGGCCTCCTTTGATGTCCGGACCCTCGCACTTGAAGGTCGGGAGGTCCGGGATGAGGGAGTCCAGACACCCAGCAGGGGGGGAGCCATTGACACTCCTTCTCCCATTGACCTGCCAAGTGGTCTCTTCACCTCCTGGGTGGATGGTGGTGCCTCGATGTCGGGGCCTGGCCAGGCCCAGGGTTGGGGTCGAGCCGAGGCCACGCGGCCTCGTGATGCAGTGTCCAAAGATGGCGGCTGGGCCGGGGCAATGGTGCTGACGGGGGCCCGGGCCAGCCAATACTGGGGTGTTCGGGAGCTGGAGTCCCGTTGGGGACGGGTTGCGGGTTGCCTCGGTGGGTTGCCGGGATGGTTCTTGTCGGGAATACAGGGAGAGCAGGGGTCCGGTCCCCGTCATGCGGGGAGGGAGCGGGCCTTCCACGAGGCCTGTCCAACATGCGTCCCCCCCAGCTGAAGGCAGGGAGAGTCACCCATCTTCTTGGGTACTCTCCTCGCCGAGGCGGAAAAAGCGTGACAGGTCGTCTGCGTTGGCGTGGTCCTGGCCTGGACGATGCTCCACAGTGAAGTCCATCCCCTGCAGGGAGATGGACCATCGCAACAGTTTTGGGTTCTCCCCCCGCATTTGCATCAGCCATTGCAGGGGTCGGTGGTCTGTCTGTACCCGGAAATGGGTACCGAAGAGGTAGGGCCGGAGTTTCTTGAGGGCCCATACCACGGCGAAGGCCTCCCGTTCGATGGTGCTCCAGCGCTGTTCTCGGGCGAGCAGGCGCCGGCTGATGAAGGCCACTGGCTGATCGACTCCCTCGGCGTTGAGTTGAGAGAGGACTGCCCCAACGCCATGATCTGAGGCGTCCGTCTGCACTATGAACTCCCGGCTGTAGTCGGGGGCCTGGAGCACGGGGGCGGTGCACATGGCGGTCTTCAACTTCTCGAAGGCCGCTTGACAGTCTGGAGTCCAGTGGATTGTTTTGGGGTTTTTCTTGGATGTGAGTTCTGTGAGGGGCCCCACAATGCTGCCATAGTCCTTTACAAACCGCCGGTAATACCCAGTGAGCCCCAGGAAGGCCCAGACTTCAGTTTGGGTAGTAGGGGGTTGCCAGGCCTGGATGGCAGCGATCTTGAGCTGAAGGGGGGCCACCAGACCGCTCCCCACTTGGTGTCCGAGGTAGGTCACAGACCCCTGGCCGATCTGGCATTTACTGGCTTTGATGGTGAGGCCGGCCTGCCGGAGGGCCTCTAGGACTTCCCGGAGGTGGTGGAGGTGGTCCGCCCAGTGGCGACTGTACACAGCAATATCGTCCAGGTAGGCGGCGCTGAATTCTTCGAGGCCCGCCAGTACCTGGTTCACGAGTCTCTGGAAGGTAGCTGGAGCGTTTTTCATGCCGAATGGCATCACCTTGAAGTGGTAGTGGCCATCCGGGGTAGAGAAGGCGGATCGTTCTCGGGCCCCGGGGGTGAGGCCGATTTGCCAGTAGCCCGCTGTTAGATCGAAGATGCTCAGGTAGCGGGCGGCCCCCATGCGGTCAACTAGCTTATCCGCCCGGGGGATAGGGTGAGCGTCGGTTCTGGTAACGGCGTTCAGGCCCCGATAGTCCACACAGAACCGGAGCTCGGGGGCAACGCCCGGGGCGGCAGCCTTGGGGACCAGTACGACTAGGCTGGCCCAGGGGCTGTCAGATGGCTCGATCACTCCCAGAGCCAGCATTTTGGTGACCTCGTTCTGGATGCAGGCGCGCACCCGATCTGGCACCCGGTACGCCATGTGTCGAATAGGTGGACTATCCCCGGTGTCCACGTCGTGAAGGCACCAGGGGGTGACCCCGGGGGTGAGGGAGAACAGGTTTGCAAATTGTAGCAGGAGAGCTCGACAGTCTTGGCGTTGCTCCGGGGACAGGGCCTCGGAGAGTCTGACCCCTTCCACTGAGCCATCTTGTTCACGGGTCCTCAGTAGGTCAGGGAGGGGCTCGGAGTCTTCCTCTGTCCCACTATCGGTAGCCATCAGGAGGCTGAGTTCCGAGCGTACGAAGTGGGGTTTGAGTCTGTTGGCGTGGAGGACCCGTAGGGGGTTCCGGGAGGACTCCATGTCGATTAGGTAGGTGACGGGACCCTTGCGCTCTATCACCTTGAAGGGTCCTGTCCATTTGTCCTGTAGGGCACAGGGTTCGACCGGGGACACCCAGACTTGTTGTCCCGGCTCAAACTCGATGGAGGAGGCATGCTGATCATACCATTTCTTCATGTCCTCCTGGCTGGCTTCAAGGTTGGCTTTGGCGAGCTCCCTGAATCGCCGGGTCTGGTTGCGAAGGGTCAGGAGATACTTATATATATCTGGAGGAGTCTTCTGGGGGGCCATCTCCCATCCTTCCTTGACCAGGCTGAGGGGGCCCCGGACGGGGTGTCCGTACAGGAGCTCAAATGGGCTGAAGCCTAGGGATTTCTGTTGGACTTCTCGATAGGCGAACAGGAGGCACGGGAGCAGCACGTCCCATTGGCGACGTAGGGGTTCTTCTAGGCCCATGATCATTCCTTTGAGAGTGCGGTTAAACCGCTCGACCAGTCCATTTCCTTGCGGGTGATAGGGGGTCGTGAATTTGTAGGTGACCCCGCACTGTTGCCAAAGAGACCTCATGTACTTCGAGATAAAGTTCGTGCTCCTGTCGCTGACGACTTCCCGGGGGAAGCCTACCCGAGAGAAGATCCCCATCAGGGCTCGGCCTACCACGGGCGCTGTCACAGTCCGAAGAGGAATGGCCTCGGGATAGCGGGTGGCGTGGTCCACCAGGACCAGGATGAACCGGTGCCCTTGTGCCGTTCGGGGGTCCAGGGGCCCCACAATGTCTATTCCCACCCGTTCGAACGGAGTGGTGACGACGGGAAAGGGTTGCAAGGGTGCTTTGGTCTTTCGGCCGCTCTTCCCGCTGGCCTGGCAGGTGGGGCAGGTCCGGCAGTGGTTGGAGACATCATTTCGCATTTTGGGCCAGTAGAAGTGGGTCACCAGGCGGCTGTACGTTTTGTCTTGCCCCAGGTGTCCGGCGAGAGGCACATCGTGTGCCAAGTTCAAGAGGAAGTCTCTGAAGCGGAGGGGGACCACCAGCACCCGACTGGCCCCCAGCTCAGCAATCCTTTGCTCACTGTAGAGCAGGTCATTGTCCCAATAAATCCAGTGGGCCCCCGAGGTGTCTCCTGCGCTCTGGGCGAGGGCTTGCTGCCGGAGTTCCTCGAGGGAGGGACATGTCCTCTGCTCTTGTCGGAATTGTTCCTGGGTGGGGCCACCCTCTTGATGCCACTGGGCCAGTTCGGGAAGGTCCCGGAGCCGATCGAGTCCTTCTTCGTTTTGTTCTGGAGGACTGGCTTCTAGGGTGGCTCCCTCGGGGACGATCGGGGGAGGAGGCTCTGGCCATTCTGGTTCTTCAGGACTGGGGATGGCGCGGGCGGCCAGGGACCGGGTCGTTACGCAGGCCCATTCAGGGAGGCCCAACATCCCCAGGTGCTCTCTTCTTTCGACGGCTGCCCAGGGGGAACTTTCGAGGTCGTTCCCCAGGAGGCAGTCCACGGGTGCATCATCGCGGACAGTTACTTTCAGCATTCCGGACACTCCTCCCCACTCGAAGGGGACGCAGGCCATCCGACACAGGCTTTCTGAGTTGTCGGCCGACCGTACGGGGCAAAGGATGTTTGGCAAGATCTGGTCCGGGGTCACCAGATGACAGCGGACTGCGGTCACACTGGCCCCGGTGTCGCGGAGGGCTTCAGCCCGGCGCCCATTAATGTTGACCCACTGGCTGTATTTCTGCGTGTTGGCGGGCAGGGGGGCCCGCGGGATCATGTCTCTTTCCCCTAGGCAGACCAGGGACATGGCGGCTGGTTCCCACTCGGGCTGGTCGGGCTCGTACTCTTCAGTGTCTTCTTGGGTTTGTTCTTCCCCCAGGGCGGCGGCAGTGACCTGGCGGGCATAGGGTTCTGGTTCTTCGGGCAGTTGGGATCATTGGCGTAGTGGCCGGGTCGCTGGCATCGGTGACAAGTAACGTTGGCTCGGAAGCCTGGACGCATCGGGAGGTTTCCCCTGCCGGCCGGGGGCGGGGCGTTGCTGGCGGGAGCTACCGGGACGGCGTCTCTGCCCCGACCCTGGCCTCCTCCTCCCCCTCGAGGGCGATGGGGTCCTTGGGCGGCTCTGTTCGGTTCGCTGGGCCCGTTTCGGGCAACTCGGGTGCTTTCCCATCGGTCAGCTTCGGCGGCGAGTTGCCGAGGTTCAGTCAGTTTACTGTCGAGGAGGTGCTGCCTGAGCTCGACGAAGCAGTTGTTAGAAAGGTGCTCCCACACAATAAGGTCGAAGAGTTGCTCGTAAGTGGTCACTTTGCTGCCCTTGATCCACCCCTCGAAGGCTCGGCTGAAGTAGTTTACGTACTCCGCCCAGGTTGTACCCGGGATCCGCTTGCAGTCGCGGAACCGCTGGCGGTACATCTCGGGCGTGAGTCCGTATCGAGTGAGGAGGGCGGCTTTCATGTGGTCGTAGGATGTCATCTGATGGTCCGGGAGTTGCAGCAGGGCGTCTCGCCCTTCGTTGACAAACCTCCCCCATAACCCGGCTCCCCAGTCGCTCCGGGGAATCCAGTGGGAGGTCATGGCTACCTCGTAGGCTTTGAACCATTGCTGGATATCATCGTTCCGGTAATACTCTCTGACGACATCCTTGGGGATGTGGACCTTGGGGTCTGTAGTGGCAGGAGTGTTCGGGCGCTCTGGGACCCCGAGATCTTTGTTCTGTTTCCGAATCTCTAGTTCTTTTAGGTTGCGCTCATGTTCGTAGGCTAGCTTTTTCTCTTCTAACTCTCTCTGTCTTTGTTTCTCTTCTCGCTCCTCTCGGAGCCGCAAGTGTTCCAACGTTATTTTTTGTTCCGCCAATTTAAGTTCTCCATCTAAACGAAGTCGAGCCAGTTCCAATTCATGGAGCCTGCTTTTTTCCCGTTCTCGGACCTCCTCTGGGGAGAGACCCGATCTTCTTTCTTCCGTCGGTGTGGTGCTCGTTTCGGGTGCCTCGAGGCTTTGGTTTTGGGGTACGGCCGTACCCGTCTCCGCCTAAGATTCCAGGGCATTTTTGAAGTCCTCTTTCGTGCTCAGTCCTAAGGTAGCAATGCCTAGTTCTATGCAGAATTGTTTTAGTTCTCTGTGGTTGTATTCTTCTAGTTTTTCCATCTGGAATTTTTCCGTGGTTCCGCTCTCTTTTGTTGACATTGTGGTTGTGTCGTGGGGTGAGTTACTCTCTGTACGATTATGCGTTGGTTCGGATCGCGCCGCTGGCCACCAATGTTAGACGGGGACCCGGAGGGTCGGCCGAGTACAGGGGGAGAGGCCTCCGGTGAGGGCCCTCTCCGGCGATCGTACAGACAAGTAACTTCCCCCCCACAGATGGACACCACACAAGGATGAGATCTACACACTTTATATAAGGTTCTTGAGGCAAGGTTATCAACGATACAGTGGGGTCAGGACACGAGGATCCTCCCAATTCTAGTCTCTGTAGGGAAAGGGGTAGCGGGACAGTCTTGGTACCGGTCTGGTACAGGGGCGGCAAGAAGGAGCTCACAATCCTCGAGCTTAGGGGTCTGGAAGGTCGGGCCGCGGCAGCGCCAGCAGGCTAGGATGAAAGTTCTCGGCAAGGAGGGCCGCGGCAGTGCCAGCAGGCTAGGATGAAACTTCTCGGCAAGGAGGGCCGCGGCAGCGCCAGCAGGCCAGGACGAAAGTTCTCGGCAAGGAGGGCCGCAGCAGCGCCAGCAGGCTAGGATGATGGTTCACGTTGCAGAGGGGCCGCGGCAGCGCCAGCAGGCCAAGGCGATGGTTCACAAGGATGGGCCGCGGCAGAGCCAGCAGGCCAAGACGAAGGTGCATGTTGCAGAGGGCCGCGGCAGCGCCAGCAGGCTTCAGAGATGGGTTCACAAGGCAGGGCTGCGGCAGCGCCAGCAGTCCGTCAAGGATGAGTTCTTCTCGGTGTCTCTCGACTCCAGGATACAACTGGCTTCCTGCTCTGGAGCTGCCCCAGTTATAGGTCTGGCCTCCATTGATGTCCAGACCCTCGCACTTGGAGGTCGGGAGGTCCGGGATGAGGGAGTCCAGACACCCAGCAGGGGGGGGAGCCATTGACACTCCTTCTCCCATTGACCTGCCAAGTGGTCTCTTCACCTCCTGGGTGGATGGTGGTGCCTCGATGTCGGGGCCTGGCCAGGCCCAGGGTTGGGGTCGAGCCGAGGCCACGCGGCCTCGTGATGCAGTGTCCAAAGATGGCGGCTGGGCCGGGGCAATAGTGCTGACGGGGGCCCGGGCCAGCCGATACTGGGGTGTTCGGGAGCTGGAGGCCCGTTGGGGACGGGTTGCGGGTTGCCTCGGTGGGTTGCCAGGATGGTTCTTGTCGGGAATACAGGGAGAGCAGGGGTCCGGTCCCCGTCATGCGGGGAGGGAGCGGGCCTTCCAAGAGGCCTGTCCAACATGGGGTATCTTTTGTTCCTTGCTGTAAGGGTGCAGTGGGGGTGAGGGGGCCCAGTATGATGTAGATGTAAGTGAAGTGTATTAAAATAGGTTAAGGATTCCTCTGTAAGACTTTATTCTGTTTAAGGGTGCCCATTGGGCATTGCAGCGCCGACCCAACGAGGGGCAAGGATGTATGATGAAACATGACACCTAGCTTGCTGGGTGTGTGAGAGCCCCAGGAAAGGAGGAATTCCCCTCCTCCTCCCCCCTTTTAAGACCCCTATCTTACTCATTCCACCGGACACACTTGTCCAGGTGGATGTCAGTGATTAATATTTCACCCAGGAACTGCGTACCACTTCTTTTGTTGCATTGCGATTGGGCAAGTACGCTGGACCTACCTTAAAGCCTAGTCACTTTTCCCTCCCTGTTGATAAACACCAATCCAGTTACCATGTCAGCCTATCAAACATATGAAATTAGTGCATCTCCTAGCAAGATGGGTAGACCCTCTGGAGGACTGATGACCCTGATTAAAAACTGTTTATCATCACTAAAAACTGTAGTCTTAAAACCCAGAGCAGACTTTATGTTATTTGTCTTACTGGGCTATAAAAGCAGACTCAACTACTGATGTTGAATGTACATTTTCCACCAACTTTGATAAAGGATAAGTCAAAAACCTCTAGCCTTCTGCGTGAAATAGAATACCTGCTAGACCTCTTTACGACTGCCAAGACAATGACCCCTGGTGAGTTCAACAACAATTCACTATTCAATTATGGGAAAGAAGATGTTGCTTGAAGACTGACCAGATAAATACCTTGGGGCCCATATTCACAGAACTAACTTAAGACAAAATCCTAAACTTACTACTTTTGGTATTCACAGAAGTTAAGATTTTGTCTTAAGTTTGTCTTAAGACAGACTTAAGTTAGGATTTTGTCTTAAGTCTGTCTTAAGTCTGTCTTAAGACAAACTTAAGACAAAATCCTAACTTCTGTGAATACCAAAAGTTGTAAGTTTAGGATTTTGTCTTAAGATAGTTCTGTGAATCGGGCCCTTGGTATTTCAACTCCACAAACGGCCTAAGAATCAGTATATGTGTACGTTCCTACTTGACTCTGGTTTTCTGGCATTAAACATCCCTTTCATCACTGCCCAACCTGATCAGCCTACATTTAGAATACAGCAGACAACTTTATTATTAATGATACATTATTGAACTTTTCCATTTTTTTCCATCTGTAAGAGCTACGAAATGATGTACAGGCAAGAAAGCGACCACAACCCAAAAACAGTAATTTTACAATTTCCTTATAGAACCCGGCCCATGGATGGTTCATTCATAGATAACTCCTTGGTAACCACTAACTAGCATACAATCAAATGGAATGTTACTTTAAACGAAACATTAAATGCACTCAGGGCCCAGGATTTCACGTTCAAAATATTAGCGAACTGGAAAAATACCAACTAGACGTATCCTCTCAATCAGCTAACAGACTAGGCTCACTTCATCAACCAAGATATGCTCTCCATTTCTACAAGATTGTTGTGTGCATCGCGGAATTAGGCTGGTACCGCTCCTAAGAAGGTGTATCAGAGGCAACTACGTCACATCCTGATGGACCAGCCCTCCTCTCTCCAAGATTCACATCTAAAAAGAGCTAAAAAGGCGACAAAAGAAAGTTTAGGAGTTCCGCTGTGCCCAACAAGACGCTGCATGGGCAAACCAACATCATGCAAGTAAATTGAACAATTTAAAGTGCTTTTGGTCTTTGATTGGCCATGGGTTTGGGTTTTATCACCCTGCAACTGATCATTTTATCCCGTTTGATAAATGGAAGCTGTTTATTAATAATATATATATTTTCCAGATCCATCGAAGTGAGGGAGAAAGGATCGCACTCCCAGATTAGGTGTTTTAAACAATCCTTTTATATACATACATGCATACATATATGTATATACATACATACATACATACATATATATTTGTATGTGTGTATATATATATATATATATATATATATATATATATATATATATATATATATATATATATATATATATATATATATATATATATATATATATATATATATATATATATATATATATACAAATACCTCGCAGCAGCGCTCCCTCAGTGAAACACGAGGCAAGGACCAACTTTTTTCAGCATCTTGTTTATTCAGCCATTAACCAGGTAGCCATAACGCGTTTCGGCCGTCCCAGCGGCCTTGGTCACATGGCGTTACAGATTGCTTTTGCCCTTTTTAAAGTGATATCGTGCAGTCACATGTTCCAATGATGGACATAAACAAAATACTACATGTATAAATACTAATGGTTTCTCATCAATGCCAGTGCAGAGGAGAATTGATAACTGTATAAATACATAAGTTAATCCTGTAGTATTTTTGTATAAAAAATATATATATACATTTGCAATTTCAAATCTCATGTGGCAGAGTATTTTTAGCTTTACAATCATATACATATCAGCATAAATGCCTTTAACTCCTCAAGTTTGTACTGAGAAAATTATATCAACCTTGTCCATCAAGTCCATTAATAACTACTGTGCATAGTCAGTGCTCACCAACGTGTATTAAATCATAATACAAAAAATAATAATAATCACTACTATTTCATGATAGTAGATAAAAGAAGATCCAAAAAAAGAAGATAACTTTATCTATAAGGACCATACAACAGAAGATGAATTCATAATGAACATATTTCCAGCCATTGGATACTCGGAAGAAGGGGATATAATACGCTAGATATTATTTAGTTCTGTTAATTCATTCTCACCTTCAACCATATTATTGCACCTGTATTTAAAGTGGCTTCGTGTCAGCTAGAAAAAATATATACTTTTTTCATAAAGTGACATATTGCAAACAAAGTGCAGATACAGATAAAGTGGCTAGTGCTGGGGGGTTATACTGGAGTGAGGTAGTTTAAGGAGGGAAAACCTTAACTCTATTCAACCAGAGTAATAGTCATAGTATTCAAGACAAGATATGGTCATACATTACCAATGTAGCACATATAGAAAAAATCACACCATAAAACCAATCTATAAAAAAGGGAATCGGTGACATGACTAAAATCAGCTATCATAACAAACATTAGGATAAAAAGACTACCCCAATATTTAAAAAGACGGCTAAAATCAATCAATTCATATATATACACACATACTTCACACTCTATATATAAATTATGCACAATACATTACAATATAAATACATATGTGCAAAAAAGTGCAAGGTACGATCCAACTCCTCTTATAGTATGGTATGCTATAGTATATTGGTGTTAACTATATGGCTAAGATGTGGCATTATCATGAAATGATCAAAGGTATGTGTGGAGGTCCTCCGTGGTGTTAAGACCTCCCGGCCACTTTGAATTAAACTCCAAAATATATTTGGTTTCAAGCCTGCGCATACACGCCTCTCTGTCGCCTCCTCTTTTTGTAAGCGGGATCGATTCTATGGCGAAGTATTTGAGACACTGAGGCTTACTGTTGTGACACGCCTCAAAGTGTCTGGCCACTGGATAACTCTGATCCTTGTTAACAATGGCGCGGAGATGCTGTAAGATACGCTTGTGGATTTGCAGTTTACTGCTACCAATATATTTGAGTTTGCAGTCACATTCCAATATATACACACAGTATTCAGTTCTACAGGTTAAATGCTGTTAATCTCCCTCGTAGTTTTTGGAATTACTGTTGTGTATTTTTTGGTGTTAACACCATGTTGGCAAGCCTTACATGCCAGGCATTTGTAGAAGCCCCTGCTGGTGGGTCGCCACGGCTCTTTGCCTATGTATTCCTCACTGTTTTTTGAGAGGATGGAGCCCATGCTTAGACTTTTACGAAAAGTTATGGAAGGATTTGGGGGCATCACATCACCAATCATGGGATCATCTTTTACAAAGTGCCAGTTTCTTCTGACTATACTCCTGATTTCTTTCTCCTGCTTGGAGTATGTCAGTATAAGTCTGACTTCATTAGTTTTGTCGCATTGTTTCACTTTCTCAATCAACAAGTCACCTCTTTCTTTAAGCCTGGATTTCCTTATAGCAGTGTTCAGTATCTTGGCAGTGTATCCCCTATCTACAAATCTTAGAAAACTTTCATGTTGTTTAACAATCATGTCATCATGGTTACTACAAATACAGTGGATGCGTAGCATCTCGCCGTAAGGTATGGATTTGATTAGATGTTGGGGATGAGCACTCGTGGCATGTAAAAGAGTGTTACCTGCTGTCGGTTTCCTAAAAAGGGTACTGGTAAGAATACTATTAGATATAAAAACCTGTACATCTAAAAATGTCACCGATTCCCTGCTTACATCAGAGGTAAAATGCAGTTTAAGATCATTTTCATTGATTTCATGTATGAAATTTAAAACACTTTCCTCAGAACCACGCCATACAATAAATAAGTCATCAATAAAACGGAGCCAACAGGTGATGTTAGTGGTGCAGTATTTTTCAAATTTACGCCTAAGGACCAGTTCCTCCCACCACCCCATAAACAGGCACGCGTAACTGGGGGAGAAACTGGCCCCCATTGCTACACCTTGAACCTGTTGGTACATTTGTCCATTAAAAATGAAGAAGTTATTGTTAAGGCAGAATGTTAGCATTTCTAAAAGCATTTTGGTGTGTTGGGCCAGTTCGATAGGCCTGCGGCTCAGATAGTATTCACATGCCTGCAGGCCATCTCTATGCTTTATACATGTGTATAATGAACTGGCGTCCAACGTTACCAACAGCAGATCTGGGCTCCACACTACATCCTCTAGTTTTCGCAGAAAGTCACTAGAATCTTGTACATATGACTTTAAAGATTTCATGTGTGGCTGCAAAAAGTAGTCAATGTACCTAGAGAGGTTTTCCAACGGGCCACCACAAGCTGCAATTATTGGTCTGCCTGGCGGTTTGGAGATACTTTTGTGGACCTTTGGTATGAAATATATATATGGAGTGAGTGGATGATCTTTTTTGACATACTTAAACTCATCTCCACTTAACATGCCAAGGCCCTTCCATGCCACCAGGTTCTTACATAAGGCCTCTAACATTGCCCTGTATTTCTGGGGATTGCTCTTAGTATAGCATTGTGGATCGTCTAATTGCCTGTGCGCCTCCTCAAGGTATTCCGTGGTAGGCCATAAAACAATGTTCCCGCCTTTGTCTGAATTCCGAACTATATATATGTTTAAAAAAACACGGTGCTGTACCCAATCCCAGCATTTTGAAAACCAGACTTTATAGTCAGAATCAGGGAGACAACAGGGTTAATAAAGAAGGTGTGCTCATCTAAGGCCGCAGGCCAAACAGAATTCCCATTGATGTATTAAAGGTCGACCTGAATGTCTGGGCAGCAATCTTAAGGAGACTGTTTTCATTTATTTTCATTTTCCTTACAGTCAGGCCAAATTCCTCCATCCTGGAAGGGTGCATTAAATCACCAATTAATAAAAAAAAGGTTAGAAGGAAGAACCAAAGAACAACCATCTCATTGTCCTACTAGACCTGGAAGGGAATCTTTCTGCAAATGTTTTATTATCCTGTCTGCATGAATGGGCATTCAATAGCAAGTTTATCCCTATTAATCAAACCGGTTTCAGACCAAGGCTGCTCTACCAGTGACAATTTCAGAGCTTTAAATTGTTGGTGAACAAGACATGGAAAAGACACTTGTCACTAAATGTATGTTTTATTGACTACTCGCAGGCCTTCGACAAAGTTAATAGGAACAAACTGTGGGGTTAATTATTCAACTTGGGTGTTGATCAAACCTTGTTATAGTTTTTAATGGCATTGAACAAAAACACTTGGATGCAAACAAACCAGGGGGAGTTTTTTCAGCAAGACTACGGACGCAAATGGCCATAAGCAGGGGTGTGTCTTAGCACCGTTGTTATTTTCTGTATATGAGGCAGACCTATCCCTGTTTTTGGATCACTCGAAAGGCCTTGCCCCCAAATTAGACAATCAGCCCATCAGGTACCTTGCATATGCAGATGACACTGTCCTTCTTTCATTAATCCCAAAAGTTCTGGAACTCCAACTGAAGAGGCTATGCGAGCTTAATAAGTTCAATGATCTGCTGGTTAATTGTGATAAAACTAAAATAATGTATTTTGGAAGCAAAAGAGTGTTTGCAGGTCTTACACTTGAAGTTAATCCTTTCGAAGAAGTGGTACATTATAATTATTTGGGCGTAATAATAGACGAGAATTTTGCGTGGGCAGATCACCTAGCCAATAAACAAACAAAATCCCAGTTAATTACAAGACCAATGAAAAAATATTTTCAAACTTACGGCGGTCAAGCAATTTCTCCATCAGTCATAGCACTTAATAGTAAGCTTCTTCCGACTCTTGAGGAAATTTGGGTCCAACTCCATTTTGTGTTGCACCGCCATTTTGTGTTGTCCTCACTCCGGCAGCGCAGCGAACAGAGAACTCTTGCCCTTCGTACTGCCACGCATCAACTAACACCTCTATCTTTGAGGTGTAGTCAATTCCAGGAATCAGTCTGACTCACTAATCCTTATCCAAACTGTCTGTTGGCCTTCAGTATTCTTGTCCCGACTCACTAATCCTTGTTTCAAACCATCTGTTGGTTTTCATTGTCCTTCTTCCCGCCTTATCCTACCTTGCAAATTAGCCTTTTCTGCAATACACAAACATGTCCACCACTGTTGATTAACTCAGGGACACCATTATTGAATCACCTGTGGGTTAGTCAAAACATGACCTAGGGAGTGGATAATTTAATCATGTGACGTCTTGTTTTTCCCAGAAAAACATATCTTTTCATTGGTTTAAATTTTGCGCATTGGGAGTGTTCTTACGCAGGTGTAAAAGAGTATAAAAGACTGTGAGCCCCGGAGTAAAGGGGCAGTCTCCTGAGAACATACCAATGGTGTACTTCTAGGATCAGTGTGCATAGCTGCAGCTAATAAATCCTGTTGTCTACGCTTAACAGAGTGTCCTGTGTCTCTGTACAACAAAGCAGGTCAACTCGGAGATTTAGGCGTGCCCTGCGCCGCTAGGCCCTTAAAGGCCTGGTTCTTCAAGTGGCGCCCAATGCGGGGCGGTGTCAAAGGTCGTGGTCAAGCCCGTGGGTCGTGAGGAGGAAATTCTGGAGGAAGCGCACCACATAAGTGACCCCTGCATGTCAAAAGTGGACCGAAGGTCTTTACAGTGCGGCTTCTCCTTTCCGACAGCTGCTGATGACTGCTGCCCTGACCACCGCCCTGCTTTGGTTTGTGTTTGGTGATAACTGGCATTTCGAGACGATAGACGGGCCTCTGTTGGTGTGAGAGAACAATTTGGTTAAGTAATTGTGGGTAGCTCCCACAACCTTGTTTTTGATTGTGCTTTGATTCGATTGTTGCAATAATCGAAGCTGAGGGGTGAGTACATTTGTGCTGTGTTAGTTGATTAACCCCTTGATGTTAGTAAGAGGCCAGTGAAGTAACAATGCCTGGTTTCAGTAAGTTCAAGAGATGGTGTTGTTGTTGTTGTTTAAGAGATTCACGATTAGAAGACACTTGTCCAGTGCCTTCAGTAGGGACTCCAAAATATGAAGTTTATTCCAAACATGGAACTGGTCCTATTATCTTTGTCGACCTTTGGGGAAAATACACTAAGAATGATGGTATTTTACTATGGCCGAAGGATGGTAGTTTTGAGCCATGTGTGTTGGATAATTTAGAGGAAAGATTATTTAAGAGAAAAGCCCGGCCGGCAATGTTTGACTAATTTCGCATTTGGCGAAAGGAATCAAAACAAAAAGAAATTAAACAAGCAAAAAGAGACAGGAAAGAAAAAGAAATGTCTGTTATACAGGCTGCCCAGAAATTTAAAGACAAAGAAACTGATCGTGCAATTGAGGTTTCAGATAGACAACATCGTATGACAGTAGATAAATGTTATCCAGTTTTGCCTACTTCTCCATCATTAGATGAGGAGAATGAAAAAGATCCCTCTATCTCCCTTATGTTGTCTGCTCCACCGCCTTATGTACCAGCCTTGGTTCCTCCACCAGTACCTGCTATATTACCTGTTATACCTCCACCTCCACCTCTGCCTGTGCCTCAACATATGATCCCAGCTACTCCTGTGGGTCCTGTAGTCCCTGTGATGCCTCCCGTGTCGACACATGTCTCCACCTCGACTCCTTTGTCACAATCTTCTACTTCACAAACGGTTCGGAGAAAGGAGAGCAGATTCTTTTCAGCCTTTTCCCCTATAATAGACCGAGTTCATAATTCCTCTATTATGAAAAGAACTCTTCGAGGTCATAGTCATCTTAACCTCCATGAGGAAACAATACTTCAATCTCAGGCTCCAAAATGGAAGACAAATGGTAATACGTATGGGTCATCTGATATTCAAGATTCAGCTATGCAATGGCCTGCACCCACTCAGCGTTATGTGTTTGATCTCATGTGTGAGATATTGATTCAAATGTGGGAGAGTGAAATTCAAAATGGCCCACCTAGGGGATTAATAGAATTAAGAAGGGAAGTAGCTTCTGGAGCAGTAATAGGACAAGATTATAAAGATGCGATATCGAATTTAGTAACGTATAGAAATCTTCTATCTCAGAGTTCTTCAATCTGTGGGGCGCGCCCCCCTGGGGGGCGCGACACCATCTCAGGGGGGCGCGCACTCCACCCTAAAATCTCACCTTTGTACTCTGCTGATTCTATGAACAAAGGGCAGAGTGGAGCTGCAGGGGCCCTAAGAAGGGGTGAAAACCATTAAGGCCTCATTAACAAGAAAAAGGTCTGTTAAAGACCTGTTAAATACTTGGCGCAGGGGAAGCTGTCTCATCCAGGCTGCCACACACGGAGTTAAAGGGGGGTGGGGGGGCAATTCTGGTTAATTTCTACAGCTGAAATGCTTTAGCTGCAGTGGGAGGCAAGGAGCCCCCTTTGCTAAAACTGAAAGCAACCATTTCATAGCAGAGGAGACTCCTTGCCTCACACTGCAGATGAAATGAATGTCTGTCACTTGCTTTCAGTTTTAGCAGAGAAGGCTTCCTGCCTCCCACTGCAGCTGAATCATTTCAGCTCTCGGAATTTAACCCCGTCCAGGGAGGGACAGCTCTTCCCAGAAAGGCGACAATGTTGCTTTTTAAATTACACCGCAGTGTAGCCCCAACCCAGACACAATTGCACCATAGTGCAAGGGTGTCTGGGTGCAGGGAAAAGATTGTTTATGTACAGGAGGGGGACCTTCCTGTACATAAACCATCTTTAAATGCCATTTGTCCCAATTACATGTGTGCTGCTTAATGCAGCACACACAGAAATCACAAAATGGATTTTTTTTTAAACATTACAAATTCAAGGCATTTTGTTTTTTCCATATGTGCTGCACAAGGCAGCACACATGGATGAATGAAAAATGAGGAGAAATAAAGCATTTCTCCAAGTTTCGTCAGCTTAAGACCAGGTTCACCCTGTTCTTAATTTTAACGCTGCCTCACTTTTACGCTGCCCTTGTAAATAGGGCGCAACATCAAAATCAGTGCCTGTTGCAGTGGAACGCCCACCACAACACCCACTGCCCACCCTTTCACGCTAAGCATAGCATGAAAGGGGCCCTTATTTACAAGGCAGCGTTAAGCTAAGTTAAGTGGCTTAACTCTGCCTTGTAAATACGGCAATCCCCCTATCGACACCACAACATCGTAAAAAGTGACAGTGTGGTATGTATAGGGGCTTGTACATATGCCCCTGAGTATGATGAAACTATGAGTAGCACTACAAAAAAAATAAACACGTTGTATCCCGAGCAAATTTGGACAATCGCATTATACAAATCATTAATCCAAAATGAAACATCATAATTAGGGCTCCCGGTTTTCGGTTTAAACGGATTTTTACATATAAATACAGACGGAAAACATGTTTTCCTGTGTCTGTATTTATATGTAAAAACGGCAAATTACTAGCACATTTTCCGCGCTGCTGTGCTCCAGCAGAGTTGCCTCGCCACGCCCTCCTGCTGATTCTAGGGCTGCGGGTCGGCCTTTTGTTAGCTGCCCCAGCCATGTCTGGGGTTCCTCTCCGCCCCTCGAGTGAGCCTGGCCGGCCCTTTCAAAATAGGCCAGTACGTGCTAATCCTGGTCATTGTTTTAACGCTCAGTAAGTGCCTGCACTGTGGGGGTCTTGGTAGGAGGCACTGTGCCCTGAGCTCCCAGGTGATCCAAGGCTGCCAGCTCCAGGGGGCCTGCGTTGTTCTCAGCGCCCCACCTCGAGGTGAATCACCCTCACACACACCGCATTCAGCCCCCCTACCGTCCCTTGGCTCGGGCTGCAATCTCACTCTCTCACAGACATGCCTGAGGTGGACTGGGGGGAGTGGGCAACAGAGAGAAGAAACCCAATCCTTGTATTTTCAGCCCGGGCTGCACTGGAAGGCAGGGTTCAGTCAGACACACACAGGGAACTCAGTGCTTAATTTGTAAAGTGATATGTGCCGGTGCCCAAACTGTTCTTTAGCAGCCTGCCGCCCTCGCTCTCTAATGATTCCGTTCCTTGCCTCGCTCACTCACTGGCATACTTTCCTTGCCATTTCAATTCACTTTGGCACATTCATTTTCATCCTTGCTTTCCTCCTTTGGCACCGTTTCTCCCTCTCTTCCTTTCCTAGGTTGATGCTTTTCTCTATATTTTTTTATTCTTTTCTTTCTCGTTTGTGTAACAGTCTTATAATTAAAAATAATTCCCAGTCCCCATAAATGGGCGCAGGCGGGCCCACCTACAGCCGCCTGGCTCAAACTAAGCCCTGAATCCAGCAGCTTCTAATGGTAAAGTGCCTTGCTGGCAAAACGCTTCTCTGGAGTTGTAAATCTGCTTGCCCGTTATGTCCAGATTGTGTGATCCTGGGCAACCAGTCTTAACTTAAAGTGCCTCAGCTCTGTTCTCTTCCCACGCCAGCTCTTAGAAGCAGATTAAGCCTCAGAATGAACAGCTGAAGAAATGGACATAGAGAGAAGACTGCTGATGAACACTGCCCTTGTCAAACTGTAAGTGGAGACACAAGAAGCGACTGGAAAGTCTTGCTGAGAAAATAGAGAATATTCACAGTTCTACCCTCTGCCGAAGCCCTCACACATGTTCATACTTTTTATGCCCTGAGTGCGACTGCTTCGACAACTTCTTTCTGAGCCCTCCCAAGTCTTACCTCCCACACTGTGCGTGTACTGTACTCCGTTCTTCGCAGCTGTTCGTATATTCTGTCGCTTTGATACAGGATTGTCATATTTTATATGCCGGGGTCACTGTCAAAGCAAGAGGCTTGTTTGGCGGCCGCGGCCCAAGAGATGCCACAGGCTGGGGGCAGTCAGTAACGACGCTGCATTTATGGCCACTGCTATATTTTACTATATACATAATACTGCCAGAAAGTATTTAGTACTTACTTACGGACTGACCATTATGTGGTGGGCTGGGCCAGGGCACACTGCCTTAGACCTAGTAAAAAATGGGCCTGGTGCTGCCTGCCGCCCTCAACGTCGTGGGGCTGCCTCCCTTAATGCAGGCTGATGAGGACTTGCGGGGTGCGCCGCGCGTTCATGTGTGCAGAGTCAGTGAGGAGGAGGAGATGGTTTTTAATATCAATTAAGGCAAGTCAACAATATCATGCAAATAATGTGACGTGCAAGCAGAAGACGCGTAGACCCGGCCTTGATAAGTAAGTGTCTCCCAGTAGTAAGTGGCACAAATTAAGCACTGACTTGCAGAGTCCATAACCATTGCGGTCCCTTCCTTCTTTCCCGGACATGACAAGACAAGGACAGTGTCCAATTCTACTGCCCCCTTCTTTCTTCCTCTTACTCCCTCTCTTTGTCGTGCTCCTCCTCACTTGCAGAAAACTGTGACTTCTTTCCTTTCCTTTATGTCATTCATTCTCCAGTGAAATGCATCCAAAAAAGGACATTGTCTTACAAAACTCTTTTTCTGACATTTTTCTATTCCAAAACGCGGCTTCAGGGGAGAGAAAAAAGGTTTAAAAATACGAACAATAAATACATAACTAAATAAAACAAGCCAGAGTAGTTGCAAAGTTGGCAGATTGGTTTTATTCAAACCCAAACACATTAGCGCCACCTTACAGAGTTTGCCAGTCAAGCACTAATTTTCTTTTCATGTCTTTAGCTTTCTGAATAATGAGTGTAAAAGCTTTAAGTTGTATTCCCTATGAGTGTTTAATTTTGCCAGAATTTTGTTACTTTTTTCAGGCAGCAAATTACTCTTGTCTAGTGCAAAGTTTGAATTGAGTTGCTTCTAGTTGTTCATAGCAGGGCACAATTGGGTTGTAGCTGAAGCGAGTGTGAGTTTCTCTCAGCGGGCAGGATGGTGTTCAGTGGGGGAGAGGATGTAGCACTCTGTGCCGATGACAGAAACTGCAAGGCTCTGAGACAAATGGCTTGTGATCGCACTTTTAGGCATATTTGGGGCATTCTGCGAATGGCAAAGTTTTCCGATGAATGTATTGTGTTGACCAATAACAACTGAATGCATTTGTGCTGTAAATTTAAATGAATGTGGAAAAATACTAGCTGCAGCGTTGCCTTCTGCTTGTGGCAAAAATATAAATGTAGATAAATACAGATAAAATGTCCAAAAAATAAATATGGATAAATACAGACGGAAAACTTTACCCCATAATACAGATAAAGGAATGCCATATTTAGTTCTACCCTTCTCCCTAAAAGGATCCGCTTGGGCTTACACCTCTATGTTCGCCAATGCCTATGAGAACCAACATCGACATCCTGTTGGTCCATATAGGGATGGAGTTAGCGTTAGTCATGACGCACTAATAAAAGGAATAGTGGCTATGTCAAAACATTATAACAAATTTAATGAATTCCCTACTGACGAACGACAAGCATACATTGATTGGAATGTGACACATTACGTTACTAGTCTTACCGACAGAACCAAAAGGAAAAGATCCCCACCTATATATACTGTACCCCACCGAGGTCACCTATGTCTCCAAGGAAAGGGTCAAAGTCCTAAGGCCCAATTGGGAAAGAGCACTTGTAACATCACATATACCTATGCATCTCAAACGTCTCCACCACTGGTAGCGTCCCAAGGAACATATTTCGTTTGCCATGACAGAGCCTATACATAGCTACCAGCCGATTTCTCAGGAACTTGATTTATAGCTTTTCTCCTCCCTCCAACATATACCGCCCCTTCAGTACATCATAGAAATAAGTACAAGAGAGATGTCTTTAATCAAAAAGACACAGCAGGACAAGAAGGAGGTGACTTCCTTGAAGGCCAATAGTAGAAACATCAGGCATCTCATTCGAGTAGTTGAAGCAACAATTAATGAAACTGTCGGAGCACTGGGTAATATCACTGCGGAGCTTCAGGCGGATCGCCTTATGACATTACAAAACAGAATGGTGTTAGACATCATTCTTGCAGATCGTGGTGGAGTCTGGAAATTGATCGGATCTAGTTGTTGCGTTGACATACCTGATAACGCACCTACAGTATACCAGGCCATCTCTAAATTACACCACATTGCTGAGTCCATCGACCAGGACGAAGGAAGTTGGTCTCTGATGGGATGGTTTTTGGGATTACTGTCCACATGGGGATGGAAGATACTGCAGTTCATTGGAATGATTTTGGCCATTGTCTTTTCATGTTGCCTCTGCCTGCAATGTGGTCCCACCATCTGTCGCTTTTGTGTCACCATGTGTGTGCCAAGACCTATTCCGCAGAAAACAGAAAACATACAAATGATGTTACAACAACAGCTTAAAGACTTTATGGCATCGAAATAGACTCAGATTAACATGAGTTTATATATTGCCTGTGTAATGGCAAAAGGAGGGTCTGAGGAAATTTGGTTCCGACTCCATTTTGTGTTGCACCACCATTTTGTGTTACCCTCACTCCGGCAGCACAGCGAACAGAGAACTCTTGCCCTTCGTACTGCCACGTATCAACTAACACCTCTATCCTTGAGGTGTAGTCAATTCCAGGAATCAGTCCGACTCACTAATCCTTATCCAAACTGTCTGTTGGCCTTCAGTATTCTTGTCCCGATTCACTAATCCTTGTTTCAAACCAACTGTTTGTTTTCATTGTCCTTCTTTCCGCCTTATCCTACCTTGCAAATTAGCCTTTTCTGCAATACACAAACATGTATACCACTGTTGATTAACTCAGGGACACCATTATTGAATCACCTGTGGGTTAATCAAAACATGACCTAGGGGGTGGATAATTTAATCATGTGACGTCTTGGTTTTCCCAGAAAAACATATCTTTTCATTGGTTTAAATTTTGCGCATTGGGAGTGTCCTCACGCAGGTGTAAAAGAATATAAAAGACTGTGAGCCCCGGAGTAAAGGGGCAGTCTCCTGAGAACATACCATTGGTGTACTTCTAGGATCACTGTGCATAGCTGCAGCTAATAAATCCTGTTGTCTACGCTTAACAGAGTGTCCCGTGTCTCTGTATAACAAAGCAAGTGAACTTGGAGATTTAGGCGTGCCCTGCGCCGCTAGGCCCTTAAAGGCCTGGGTCTTCACTCTTCTGAATGCTTCTATCATTTTTAATGAAAAAACCATTGCTGAGCTGGATAAACTTTACATTAACAAAATCAGGCAATTACTTGGCCTTCGCGCTTCAATCCTGTCAATCACTGTAAGATTCGGTTGGAGTTTGTTCTACCCTCAATGCCCTTAAAACAGACAGGAGCAGTTATATATTATTTATGTGACTGTATCAATGCTAGGGAAGATTCACTGACACATTTTACATATAATAAGCTGTAATTACTAGGCGATTCTAGTTTAACTCTGAGCAAAGCAGGAGTCAGTAAGGCTCTGAGTCTAAACTGAGAAAAATCCTAACTTTAAGACTTTTGGTATTCACAGAAGGCATTTAGGAGTACTAAAGTTAGGACTCCTAACTTCTGTGAATACCGAAATGAGTAAGTGCCTCTGTGAATACCAAAATTAGTAAGTGCTTTCTGTGAATACCGAAATGAGTAAGTGCCTTCTGTGAATACCAAAATGGTAGTAAGTTTAGGATTTTGTCTTAAGCAAATTCTGTGAATCCGGCCCTTAGCTTTTACACATATAATTAAATGTCACCTCTATATTTCATTAATAGTTTCCTCCTATGTGTTTAAATGTATTTGTTAACAAACTTATGTTTTAAAACATCAGCAAATAAGTTTTACTTATGGTATAATTTCTTAAGAAATTAGTGATAATTTCAATGCAATATAATTCATCCAGAAATAATGAAATAATTATTTTTTTAACCCCTTCGATGCTGATGACGAGCTCAGCTCGTCATCAGCCACGAAGACGTGTGCGGATGACAAGCTGAGCTCGTCATCTAACGCCGCTTTTCAAAAAAAGCCACGTAGCGCAAAAATATGCGCCGCAGCGATGAGGTTAACACAAGTTTTGTGCCTTAATGTATATGTTTGCTTTCAGGGCAATAATATGTAAATTGTATTGCATTTATTGTATGCATCCATCATTGTTTTAGGTAATCAAGGATAAGGCCTAGTTGATTACTCTATTCGTCGAATCCCATAGTGATGGTAGAAAAACGTTATTTAACCATTGAAGAAAAGCCATAATATTATGAGGAGGGCATTAAGTATATTAAAGTCATGCTTCATATGTTTGGATTAATTAGTAAGGAGACCCCTTTGCAGTCCTCCTAGGGTGTGCAAGATGGTACTGGCGTGTGCTGGCCTGCAAAACATGTGCATGCAATCAAACATAAGATGGCATATAGAATTGAGGTGCTAGGAAGTGAAATATTAGATGCTGTTGAATCAGAAGAACTTACGGATTCTACAGAAGGACGTAGAAGGAATAGTTTAGTAGCACATGTTTTGAGTAAGCAACATTTAATGCTGTTTCAGCTTTTACCTTGTTTCGGATTCTATAGATTTAAAATGTGTATATAAGCGCAAAAATGTATCAAAATAAATTGGTGTTTAAAGTAAATATTTTGTGTTATGAGTTGATTTGATTGAAGTTCACAAATTGCTTATTTTGTATATTTAAAAGACTTTCAGTGAATTGTTATGATGCACTGCATTTACCAGGATGCATTGGGGCAAACTGAGTGCTGGGATGGGAGGCAGTGTACTCCCACCCTCTTTATGTTTGGAAAGACTCCCTTGAGCTAATGAGCTGGGGAATTCTGTCTGATGCACCTGCACTCAGTGAGTGGTACAGAGACCTGAGAAGACTTTATGCAGCATTTGAGGCAACCTCCAAATGATGTGTTTCTCGCTACTGAAGAAGGACAACTGTCCTGAAGAACGTCTTAGAGATGCACAGCACTGGCCCACCAACTACGGTGAAAACTAAAGATGTCACTGGTGTAAGTGTTATAATGCACTGCATTTACCATGATGCACTGGGGCAAACTGAGTGCTGAGATGCCAGACAGTGTGCTCCCACCCTCTTTTTATATTCAAAATGTCATTAATGTTTTGAATGTATGAGTGCATACAATGGTAACATATGCATGTCTATTCTACCCAATGTAGATTGTTTTTGGGTCCATTTACCATTATTCAACTATCTTCAAATCCCTTTGTTTCAACTGCTACCATTACTATAATGATTACAAAAGTGTTTCTTTGTAAGATCTTTACAATAATGTCCAAACTTCATACTAATAGTGTTAACAAATTACCTTTGTACGACTTTCTACTTCTCTTAGAAAGTTTTGACTTATTGTAATACTATATCTGAAGAACAATACAGGTCAAATTTGTCTTAACAAATAGGACAATACATTGTTACATCAATATAATAAATCCAGGACAGTAAAAAAATGAATTTTAAAATCATGTATTAACAATAAATATACTGAATCTAACATCTACACACTTACACATACTTTACCATACACACTAAATCCTATTCTAAACCATTAATAACTACGCCTATGCTACAAAACTACTCATAATGTACCCACTAAAAAGCCCATCTCCATGCCTTAATATTACTAAGATTGTTTCCAAAACACATAAACCTAGTTACACATTAAAATAACTAACTAAAATGTTACTACAACATTGGAATCGATAACGCATACAAGCACATTATGCCCCCTCCCTCTAGCACACATATAAATTGTTAAAAATCTGTAACCACATACAACCTAAATCTATACTAACCGTGGGACTCCATTTGGTAGCCGGCTGAACTCTGACCCACTACCACCCCACCTTTCACATAAAGAACCATATGATCATCAGAAATAACAACCTTACCATGACCACCCAAGTCAACGCTGTTCCAGTTTTCAAGTTTCAACACCTTGAAGATGCTAATGATGTCTTCAAATGTCTCCAGACCAGACCTCACAAAACCATTACACACGCCCTCACACAAGCAAGCTGAACTTTGGGAACACTCTCCAAGTTCTCTGACAAAATTCAGAAATCCGCAGAAAACTCACATTTAAACTTCCAACCCCGCACACATCATACCGCTTTGCAAGGACCTCGCTGGCTCCCGATACACCAGCAACCACAGTTCAGAATCCTCAAACACCTTCTAAGCACTATACAACATTGACCCTTGCATACCTCAATAGACACCTCTTCTTTCCCAAACCATCCAGACACCTCTTCTCAGTGGGACTCCTACGTGCACACATCGCATGTATACGCCAAACCAGTCCCAGAGGTCGGTTGTCCTGCAAAGCTCATTTATTAATTTATTTATAAAGTTTTATATAGCGCGAAACGACCATCCATTACACAAGAGAGCCGCCTCCAAATTACTGATTTGTGCGAGAAGCATAAGACATGGCTCTTTCGATATTCCTTCCTGCCCGCCCCATGCAAGCCTTGACCTACACCTGCTCAGAGCCAGGATACCTCCCCGGGTTATAGTGGGCTTTACATTTCTCATAATCTAACATAACATAAACTAATTTTGGAATTCCTGATAGTTTATTTGTCTTTCAATGTGTGCAACAATATTTAGTTCACATACAAAGAAGCGTTATAAGAAATGTATTTTTTGTGCAGGAAGGAACCACTTTTAGCATTAAAAGTAGCTTGGCCATCACACGGACAAACTTGCACTATGGCTCAAGGGTGGCAGTGTTGGACTACCCATCACCGAGCCCAGGGGTGCATCTAGACAGGCTACCCAAGACATGCTTTAGAGATTTTCAACCATACTACTGTGTATCGCTGTGGCAATGCCAGTAAATCCATTTAGTAGATGCAGTGTTGCAGCACTTATTAGCAATTGGTGTTTTAAAGTCAATCTCACAGGGTTATTTCATTTACCTGAAAATAATTGTGCTACAAATCACTGCTGAGCACAGCTCACACCCCTGACGTCTCATCCATTGTTTTCAGGATTTGTGCATGATTTCACAAATTGATACACAAGAATATGCCCACCTAAATTCTGTAATTGCCAATTACAATTAAGGAAAGCTGCCTTCAGATCCAGAATTACAGAGTAGGATCACTGTAGCTAGCTATCTCCTCCTCTTCAAAAGGATGCTGACCAACTGCAGAAACAAGGAGTAGCGCATGTTACAACTATATCTTTTTTATTCTCAGATTCATATACAATTATTGAAATATAACAAAAGCACTGAAGTACATGCTATTAGTTTTAACTTGCATCACCAATCCAAGCTAACAGCTTCTATCTCTAGGTACAGTTCCAATGTGTGTGGAAACACACTAAAGTCGTCTAATGGCACATTGCTAATGTTTATTTGAAATGTTAACCAAGCAAGTAATACGGGTATTTCTACATCTCTACCTTCAAAAACATAAAGTATGCTTTCATATTTGCAAACAGTATTTGGTATGCTACACAAAGGTGCACGCATACACATACTTTGATCACACGGAATTTACAGTAAATGTTCAATGTTGATGTTCTTTACATGAGGTGTCTGGTTCTTATTTTCATTCCAAATTTCCTGGAAGTGAGTTCTTTTTCAGTGGAGGAACATTTGTACGCATGTTTTACACTTACAAAAAAGCCTTCTTTGAAATGAGGAATCTTAGGTGTAATCAAAATCATAATTAAGTATTGGAGTGCAACAAAATAGATTATTATTTACCCATTAATTAATGTTTAGTTCTACACTTGTCACATACAGCACGACAAATATTTACTTTGAATGTATGCATTGCATAAAGGAGAGTAAATAACAAAAGGCCTTTTCTAAAACTTAGAGAACACAAGGAGATGATGGACGGAGCAACTTTTCAGTCACTCACCTCAGTCACAGATCTGGGTTGAATCCATCATCGTTCGTTAGCTCACTTCACCACCCCAGTTTGGACCTAGCCATATGCAAATCAGTCTTGACCCTGTGCCTCATGGGAACAGTCCAGCTTGAACTGCCAAGCCAGGTCCTCCCTGGACAGGAAACAAGCACCCAGCGACCGGTTTCGGGGTAACACCCCTCATCAGCCAGGCTTGCTTGAATCCAGTGGCAAAGTGAGCAAGGGACCTGCATCTGGGCAAACCCTGCCAACTTGTGGCAACAAAAGCAAACACAAGGAGATGATGGACGGAACGCTGAAACTTTTCAGTCACTCACCTCAGTCACAGATCTGGGTTGAATCCATCATCGTTCGTTAGCTCACTTCACCACCCCAGTTTGGACCTAGCCATATGCAAATCAGTCTTGACCCTGTGCCTCATGGGAACAGTCCACCCTGAACGGCCAGGCCAGGTCCTCCCTGGACAGGAAACAAGCACCCAGCGACCGGTTTGGGGGTAACACCCTCATCAGCCAGGCTAGCTTCAATCCAGTGGCAAAGTGAGCAAGGGACCCGCATCTGGGCAAACCCTGCCAAATTGTGGCAACAAAAGCAAACACAAGGAGATGATGTACAAAGCACTGAAACTTTTCAGACACTCACCCCTAGTCACAAATCTGAGTTGAATCCATCATCGTTCTTTAGCTCACTTAACCACCCCATTTGAGACACAGCTATAGGCAAGTCAGTCCTGGCCCTGTGCCTCATGGGAACAGTTCAGCCTCAACTGCCAAGCCATATCTTTCCTGGACCGGAAGCAAGCATCCTGGGACCGGTTTCGGGTTCATAACCCTCATCAGCCAGGCTAGCTTGAATCCAGTGGCAAAGTGAGTCAGGGACCCACTTCTGGGCATTCCCTGCCAACTTAGGGTGAACAAAGGAAACACAAGGAGATGAGGGGTGTAGCCAAACAGGGATGCATGAGTCCAGGTACTGTTGTCGGAAAAGACCACTGAAAAGGATGTGTTGCTGTGCTAAAGCTCATTAACAGAAGCTTTGCCAATCTTTGGCCCACAAACAATGCACTTTTATTGGACATTGCTTTTGGTGTTCCATCAACTCACAGAGCAAAAATGTTTCTAACTTCCAGATCACAGGAGATGGTAGTAGGAGAACACTTTACACAAGCCAAGTGTCCTGAACCTCGTGGACATCACCTGGGCCTTAATACTCACTCCACCACTGTGCAGCAGCAGTGTTTAGGTCAGGCCCGGTTACAGCTGACGAACTTGAAAGCAGGAAAAAGGCCTCTTATAACGTGTTGTGTCCCTGTAACTTCAACAGGAGGTCAGCCGACAGACCCTTGAAGCACGTCTGTGGTCCTGGGCACAGGGAACTCAGGTCCATAACTTCTGGGCTCTTCACAGGTCACAGACAGTAGGTTCATTCCTCTTTGGATACTCCTAGAAGTCAGCTGGAGGCATTCAGCAGAATGGTGCGCTTGAGACACAGTCACATTGTCGTCCCATGCCAGGATGTGAGGAGAACCAATGGGAACACCCAGGAGATGACTCCTGTTTCATCGTCCAATGGGGGCAGGGGGCTCACTGCTGGTAGTCCTATCCGCAGGAGAATGCTGTTCAGCCTCTGAAACAGAAGATGAAATGAGATGTTACATTTGAATTTCCATAAATCTGAAAAAAACATTTTTCTAAAATATACAATTTACATATATTGTGAGAACATTTCAGAGTTAATAAAAAAAATAATCATTCGTTTTCCAAAATATTACAATGATAAAGAAACATAACAAAAGGGCACACTTTCAACATCTTTTGTCTACCTTTACCATATAGTCATTAACACACACACAAGCAACCATTATTGTCCTTTGTGCAAAAAGAAATAAGAACCTATTTGCGTTTTTACCTTCAAAAAAGCGACACAACACTGCACAATGCTCTGCCTTGCCTTGGTTTTTGTTAGCGAGGCATACCTTGGATCTTATATGGACGTTTGCATGCGTACACACGTTCAAATAGAGACACATTCACCTACCTATAGTCATCGTTTAGAGGCAAAGCCCCACACCTGCCTGAGGCTGTGGAAACCCTGATAATATATGTGATCAACGGCCAGATTCATCAAGCTTAATTGCGCTCGCAAAGGGCCGGATTCTGATAATCTGGCCCTTTGCGAGTGCAATTTTTGCATTTGGGATTCATCATCCCAAATGCAAAATTCGCTATTAAAGAATTCGCACATTTGCGAGGAATTGCATTTAAGGAATCTCTATTTGAGATTCCTTAAATGCAATTCAAGAACCATTTTAAAATTGCGAAATCGCAATTTTGGGCCGCTATTTACCGCGAGGTCAAACCTCGTGGTAAATAGCGAAAATTTAGAAAAATGCATTTAAATGCATTTTTCTAAGTTGCATGTTACACACACACATGTCCTTTGGACATGAGAGTGCGCAACACCAATGTAGATTACATTTCAGGGGTGCTACAGGGTGTCCTTTGGACACCTCTGCACCCTTGAAATCGCAATTTCAAAATGCGAATTGCTAATAGCGATTCGCACATTGATATGTCTTCCCATTCATTCCTCTGGGCCTTTAGTCCCATAGGAATGAATGGGGAGTTATTCCTTATTTGCGATTAGCAATTAGCTAATCGCAAATAAGGAAGCTGTAGGAATCGCTAAATAAATTGCGATTTGGACATGAATCCCGTTTTGCGAGTCTGTAATAGCGATTCCTCAATAATCGCTATTACTGACTCGCAAAACGGGCCTTTGATGAATCTAGCTGTTAGTTCACGTTTTTTCATCTTTGCACGTGTGGTGCTCTGTGATGCACACATACATAGCAGAAAGGATATTTTTGGCGGAAGCGGGGAGCACTTCCAGCCTTTAAAATGTGTGTCCACCACTCACACACCCTTGCGCCATGCCTCAAGGGCGCGCGCCTTGGGTCAAGCCACCCCAAAGTGCACCAATGAACGGAGAGAACAAGACTGCACCAGTTGAATTAAAAAATGGCGCTTTTCTTCTCTCTACAGGTGATGCAACACAGCACAACAAATTATCTTCGTTCACAGTGTTCGACCGCATATTTTTAATTAAGAACCTTGGTGTGAAAGGTATAAAGAGTCAAGACAGGGCTAGGTGAAATGTGTTCAACAATGATGATGTGTATCGTACTCAATGTCTGAAAGATGAATCCCTAAAACAGGAAGGTGGGGCCATGCAACACAAGGGAAATTATTTATTTATGTATTTATTTATTTATTTATTTGCTGGTTTATATAGTGCTTGAATCGACTCCCAGTGGAGTATCTCTGCGCTTTTGGAGCCCGTCGAACAGAGGGTGTGGATAGAGTAAGAACTAGATCTCATTTCTGAACAGTACGGTTTTCAGTTGTCTCCTGAATTTGAGATGTTCTGTACACTGCCTCAGAGACAGAGGAAGTGTGTTCCATAATGTGGGTCCTGTTATTGATAGTGCTTTGCTCCCATGTCTAGCCTTTTTAGCACGGGGCACCACTAGAAGAAGATTGTTGCTGGACCTGTATCATATTATATTTACTTTGTTTGAAGAGTCACACGTTTCACACACATTGAAATATTGGGCTTTAGGAGAACAAGTCCTATATTGATCATGTGTTCACCATAAATCCGTGCAACCTCTATTGCGTCACTGCCAGACATGGTACAATCCCACCTAATCTGAGCATCATCGAGTGTAGCGACCTGGGACTGTGATGCGTGTGTTGTTGGGGTATTGAAAACAGTAACCAATGATTACAAAGAGGTATTCATGTGAGGGGATATGTCTTAGTTTGAAGGAATATGTGCATTCATATTAGTTGTAACACACACAGTAAAGAGGCCATGCAGCATTTGAAAGATATAACACAGCAACAATGACATTTAACATAGAATGAATCAATCTACAAAAAACAGGGGAGCCTATTTTCTATAATGCTTTACATGCTGCACCCTCACGTCTGCTTACTCTAAAAACAAAAAAACACACACACTTTCCCAGTTTTGAACATGTACCTTTGAGGTGTGCCGCTTGACTTGCAAATAGTAAGTCTGTTGATCAGAATGAAATTATAAAAATTGAAATTAAAAACATTCAAGTTGAGGGTTTTGGAATCTATGATTAACTTTGCAACTAAGCACACAATGTGGTGTTAGTCTCCAATAACACACTTTAAAAGATACCCTTGAAATATCACCAGCAACACAGAAAACAATGATTTGTGGTTTGGAAAGAGAGCAGAGGACCTGATTAGGATGTCGGGCAGTCGGATCACCGACTGGCCGCCGGTGGCGGTCCAACCGCCGTGTTACGATGCTGGCAGTCGGACCCTCAGCTGTCGGACCCGAGATCGCCACCTCTGCCAGGATCAGAGATTCTGAACGGACGGCAGTCGGAGCTGCGTCCTAGCATGGCAGCTCCAATGTCCCTTTCCGACAGCCTTTTAGTAGAGGTGGTCCCGCCATGAGACGGTTGTAGGAAAGCGGTATGAGGGGCCCCAAAACAGGGCTCCTGTCTGCTGTGGCCACTAAAAAGTGGCCCTCTGGGCACATATAGTGCCCACACTCACCTTCATGCACCGTGTGCCATGCATGACATGGTACATGGCACCCTGTGCACGGACATGCAGAAGGCGCTGGACCACAGCGGCATCTGCCCTGGCCCTTCTAAATGGCCGAGTCATGCCGCCACGGTGGGACTGCCGACTTTCTGACTGCCAGCCCGGCGGTCATATCCAAATATGGCGGTTGGCCAGCTGCATGTTCGTCGGGAAGTCTACCGACCCCTGGGTATCCTAATACTGCTCATAGTGTAGCAAATACACCCCTATCTTATGACAGACATATGTCAAATTACTGAGTAAAGCAAAGTACTTTTGAAGTTATCAAACACTAAAAAATCAATATTACGGTGAGAGTCCAAACAACTTATGTCCTTGTAGATAGGAAAAACATGATTATAAATCAAGAATGACTCTGTTTTACGCTTACCCTGAGCAGTTGGCAATGTCTCCAGGTCGCCGGTGTCTGTGCCCTTGACTTTGTCAACCAACTCTGTTCGAATGAGTGATGTCACCTGCGCCTCCTCCTGGGTCAAGTCCTCCTGGATCTCTGGCCCTCCTGCTGTGCTCCTCCTGTGGTCATTGCATCCTTCAGGTTCCTGATCAGTTTGTCCTTCGTCCTGTGGTTATAATCTTGCTACCTTTTTTTGCTTTCAACTACAGTCCTTCGAGTTGGTGCCACAGCATAAAGTTAGATCACTACTGCTTGCCAGAAAGCATCCTTTCCAGGTAAGGGTAATTCGAGGTGACAAAGGGATGCTTCTCTTGCCTTGTCACCCCTGAAATCAAAATCTGAGTTTCCTCTTCTGAAAAATTAAGTTTTCTTTTTCTGCTTCTCACCAGGACCGCGTATCTATCACTGCGATGGTCGTCCTGGGAAAAATGTTCTCCTCGTTCGCCATGCTGAAAGTGTGAAAACAATGTGTGAAACGGCATCACTTTTTGTGCTGAACCGCGATGCCGTTCCCTCGTGTGCGACGCAAATCTGGGTTGAGTCTCGCGACTTCACTCGGATTTGCATTACATAAGAAGGAGTTTTGTTATGGCGCGTTCCGCCACCACAATGACTATTCATCACCACTGCATCGGGGTGTGCTGTATTGTAAATACACTGCATCCATGAGGCAAAAATGTTGGTAAATGCAACACTACTTTTTCTCATGCAACATAGCTTAGCATTCTGTGAGTCGTCATTAATCTGGGCCTAGCTGTACTGCTTCTGAAGACAGACTTTAATCTGGGTGTCAGTCTTAGGAAACAAAACAAGGGCCTTCAGATCTGCTGAGCTACGAGGTCATGGCAGAGCTCCTGTTGTTTTCAAAAGCAGCTCTCAACATAAAAACAAGCATTTACAATGCAATGGTCTCGGCATTGTTAAAGTTAGAGCAATTGGCATTGCTCATGACATTATTTTCATTTATGTTTTTGTTTTTAAAACATATAAATAAATGGCATTGTCATTTACAATGCCAATAGCTTAATCTCTCGCAAATGTGAGACCTATTGCATTTGCACCCATACACAGAGCCACACACACACATACAGAGCCACCCACACAGAGCCAGTCACACAGAGTCATTCACATAGAGCCACCTACACAGAGCCACCCATACAGAGCCACCTACACACACACAGAGCCACCCACACAGAGCCAGTCACACAGAGTCATTCACATAGAGCCACCTACACAGAGCCACCCATACAGAGCCACCTACACACACACAGAGCCACCCACACAGAGCCAGTCACACAGAGTCATTCACATAGAGCCACCTACACAGAGCCACCCATACAGAGCCACCTACACACACACAGAGCCACCCACACAGAGCCAGTCACACAGAGTCATTCACATAGAGCCACACACACACATACAGAGCCACCCACACAGAGCCAGTCACACAGAGTCATTCACATAGAGCCACCCCCACACACACAGAGCCACCCATACAGAGCCACCTACACACACACAGAGCCACCCACACAGAGCCAGTCACACAGAGTCATTCACATAGAGCCACCCCCACACACACAGAGCCACCCATACAGAGCCACCTACACACACACAGAGCCACCCACACAGAGCCAGTCACACAGAGTCATTCACATAGAGCCACCCCCACACACACAGAGCCACCCATACAGAGCCACCTACACACACACAGAGCCACCCTCACACAGACACACCTACACACACACACAGAGCCACCCTCACACAGACCCACCTACAAAAAAAAACTACCCACACAGAGCCCAACATACACACAGAGCCCAACACACACACACAGACAGAGCCACACACACACAGACAGAGCCACACACACACACACACATACATATCCACACACAGACAGAGCCACACACACACAGACAGAGCCACACACACACAGACAGAGCCACACACACACACACAGACAGACAGAGGCACACAGACAGAGCCACACACACACACACACAGACACAGACAGAGCCCCCCATACACACACACAGACAGAGCCACACACACACACAGACAGAGCCACACACAGACAGAGCCACACACACAGACAGAGCCACACACACACACACAGAGCCACACACACACACAGACAGAAAGAGACACACACACACACAGACAGAGCCACACACACACACAGACCCCACACACACACAGACATAGCCACACACACACACAGACAGAGCCACACACACACACAGAAAGAGACACACACACACACAGACAGAGCCACACACACACAGAGACAGAGCCTCCCACACACACACACAGACAGAGACACACACACAGACAGAGCCACACACACACAGAGCTACACACACACACACACACACACAGACAGAGACACAGCCACACAGACAGAGCCACACACACACAGAGCCACACAGACAGAGCCACACACACACAGACAGAGCCACACACACATGTATTCCTGCATTTGCACCCACACACAGAGCCACACACATAAAGCCATCCACACACACATACAGAGCCACCCACACAGAGCCACCCACACAGAGTCATTCACATAGAGCCACCCACACACACACACAGAGCCACCCACACACACACAGAGCCACCTTCACACAGACACACCTACACACACACAGAGCCACCCTCACACAGACACACCTACAAAGAAAATCTACCCACACAGAGACCAACATACACACAGAGCCCAACACACACACACACAGACCGAGCCACACACACACAGACAGAGCCACACACAGACACACACACAGAGCCACACACACGCAGACAGAGCCGCACAGACAGAGCCACACACACACACACAGACAGAGCCACACACACACACAAACAGAGCCACACACACAGACAGAGCCACACACACACACCGCCACACACATACACACATAGACAGAGCCACACACACACAAACAGAAAGAGCCACACACACACAAACAGAAAGAGCCACACACACACACACAGACAGAGCCACACACACACAGACAGAACCACACACACACAGACAGAGCCACACAGACAGAGCCACACACACACCGACAGAGCCACACACACACATGTATTCCATGGTTACACTAGCCGAGACCTAAAAAGCCGAACAGTCCATGCATAGATAGGACAATGCAAAGTACTGTCAATAGTGGTAGTATGACATGATGGTGCTGATGGGATGATGCGTCGAAATTGCGCCTAACAAACTAGAGGTTAAATAGAGTACAGCAGATAGCTCCTTGAATTTGAGTCTACTTTACAAACAGAATGCCATTAGCATTGAGTCTGCCAGCCAAGTTCACCAACTTTAACTAGGTTTAAAATGTACAGATATTAATTGTTTTCAAACAGCACTGAAGTGCTAACGAACTATTAGACATCTTTTTGTCTCTTGCCTTAGGGCCCATGGCACTCTTGCTCAGCCTCTATTACATATGCACATGGGAACCACGTAAACGGAACAATCGGACCGTGTAAGAAGTCAAATCATATTGAATTACTTAAATAGTTCAGTCTCTCACTCAGTCATTCCGATCAACTCTCCGTTTCCTTAGATTGTTCTCCCATTCCCCGTCACCCTCCCTATCCTCTCCCCCACACCCCAGTACTCCCCTCCTCCCTATTACTTCTACTCCACCTGTCACCGACATTCCTCCACTCTCTTCCACCCCCTCAACTCTAACACTGCTCCTATCGCTCGGATGCGGGGTCTCTTACCCCATGGCGGTGTACGTCCGCCACACCTACCATGTAAATTTATCATGATCGATAGACTCGCCCTTTCCCGTCATCCACACCCGCTCCCCTGCCTTTCCCATCCTGGCAACGTATCGATCTCCCCCATATTCATTTGCCTACTTCCAATTGCCCACACCTTAAGATTCTATGCCACCATCCCATTCTCACAGCCCAGTTCCTTCCCCTACACAGCATCCCGTGACCCTCTTACCCTGCCCCGCGGGCTCCATTTCTCTCCGGTTTTGTAAACCGCTCACACACAGTGCTGACAGTAACTGGAACCAGCAGAGCGAGCAATGTCAGCGTGCGAGACGCAGAAACAAGACTACAGCGAAGAGTTGTGAACATAGAGGTAGGACACTTCAGCTCTACGAGTGCTCTATATTCACCAGCCTCTGCCCTTACCACCTCTCACCCAGCCGCAAAATATAACAAAAGTAAAGAACGTTTCTAACAAACAAAAACAATATTTTCGAAAAAAGGTAGTGAGGTATGAAAGAGAAATCAGAAACAAAAACGTAAAAGGAACAGATGGCTCTATGATCTACCAAAGAGAAGCATTTATGACGTGATCCATTTGCTATAAAACATCATGTTTTATTCAATAATTTACGTTTTTAATTTTTTTGATATTTTACTTGATATTTTTTGACAAAATAAAGATATATTTTAGTTTTCTAACAATCTCCACAGTCTGACATGGAAGTACACAATTGAAAGATGGCGCTTAGTGTAGTACAGCTCATGGCTTCCTCCGGCAGTGGCTCTGCGGATGCGTGGTACGGTGGCGAGGGTGAGGCTGGTTGATCGTAGCTGGCGGGTGGGCGTGTAGAAGGTCATGCGGTCGTTGAGGTACTTGGGGCCCAGGTCGTGGAGAGCCTTGTGTGCGTGGGTGAGGAGCCGGAACGTAATCCTCTTGTTGACGCAGAGCCAGTGCAGGTCTCTCAGGTGTCTGGTGATGTGGCTGTGTCGGGGGATGTCCAGGATGAGTCGTGCGGAGGCGTTCTGGATGCGCTGGAGTATTTTTTGAAGTTTGGCTGTGGTTCCGGCGTAGAGGGCGTTCCCGTAGTCCAGTCGGCTGGGGACGAGTGCCTGGGTGACGGTCTTCCTGGTTCCGGGTGGGATCCATCTGAAGATCTTGCGGAGCATGCGCAGGGTGTTGAAGCACGAAGATGAGACGGCGTTGACTTGTCTGGTCATCGACAGGGAGGAGTCCAGGATGAAGCCCAGGTTGCGTGCGTGGTCTGCTGGCTTGGGAGCGGTGCCCAGTGCCGGGGGCCACCAGGAGTCGTCCCAGGCGGAGGGTGATGATCCCAGGATGAGGACTTCTGTCTTGTCTGAGTTCAGTTTGAGGCGGCTGCTTCTCATCCAGTCGGCGACATCTTTCATCCCTTCGTGTAGGTTGGCTCTGGCGGTGGTGGGGTCGTTGGTGAGGGAGAGCATCAGCTGGGTGTCGTCGGCGTAGGAGATGATGTTGAGGTCATGTTGGCGTGCGATGGCTGCGAGGGGGCTCATGTAGACGTTGAAGAGGGTTGGACTGAGTGAAGATCCTTGTGGTACGCCGCAGATGACTTCGGTGGCCTCGGATCTGAACGGGGGGAGGCGGACTCTCTGGGTTCTTCCGGCGAGGAATGAGTTGATCCACTCCAGTGCTTTCTCTCGGATTCCGATGTTGCTGAGGCGCTTCACTAGGGTGCGGTGGCAGACTGTGTCGAACGCCGCAGAGAGGTCCAAGAGGATGAGGGCCGCTGTTTCCCCGCTGTCGATCAGGATTCTGATGTCGTCGGTGGCTGCGATTAGGGCGGTCTCGGTGCTGTGGTTGGCCCGAAACCCGGACTGCGAGGGGTCGAGGTATCCATTCGTCTCGAGGAAGGCGGTCAGCTGTCTTTTGACGGTCTTCTCGATGACTTTGGCCGGAAAGGGAAGGAGCAAGATGGGCCGGTAGTTCTTGAGGTTGGTGAGGTCTGCCGTTGGTTTCTTCAGGAGGGCGGTAAGCTCGGCGTGCCTCCAGCTCTCTGGGAAGGTGGCGGTGAGGAAGGAGGAGTTGATGATGTCCCGGAGGTGGGGTGCGATGATGGCGTTGGCTTTGTTGAAGACGTAGTGTGGGCAGGGGTCTGTTGGTGATCCGGAGTGGATGGAGTTCATTGTGCAGGTGGTGTCTTCGGTGTTGATCGGGGTCCAGTTGCAGAGGGTGGTGGTGGCGGGCGTTGGTTCGGCGGTAGGGTGCGTGGTCTGTGCGTCGAAGCTGTTGTGTATGTCTGCGATCTTGCTGTGGAAGAACGAGGCGAGTGAGTCGCAGAAGTCTTGCGAGGGAGTGATGTCGTTGTTTCCGGCGCTGGGGCACAGAACAAGTTAACTCCATTATATACAGAACAAGCTCACCCCATCAGATGCAGATACAGAACAAGGTAGCCCCATCAGATACAGATACAGAACAAGCTAACCTCATCAAATGCCGATACAGAGCAAGCTAACCCCATCAGATACTGATACAGAACAAGCTAACCTCATCAGATGCCGATACAGAACATAACGAACAAGCTAACCCCATCAGATACAGATACAGAACAAACTAACCCCATCAGATGCAGGCACAGAACAAGTTAACTCCATTAGATACAGAACAAGCTCGCCCCATCAGATGCAGATACAGAACGAGGTAACCCCATCAGATACAGATACAGAACAAGCTAACCTCATCAGATGCCGATACAGAGCAAGCTAACCCCATCAGATACAGAGCAAGCTAACCTCATCAGATAGAAATACAGAACAAGCTAACCCCATTGGATACAGATACAGAGCAAGCTAATCCCATCAGATACAGAGCAAGCTAACCCCATCAGATGGAGATACAGAGCAAGCTAACCCCATGAGATGCAGATACAGAATTAGCTAACCCCATCAGATACAGATGCTGAAAAAGCTAACCCCATCAGATACAGAACAAGCTAATCCCATCAGATGCAAATACAGAGCAAGCTAAACCCAGCAGATGCCGACACAGAAAAAGTTATCCTCATCAGATACATATACAGAACAAGCTAACCTCATCAGATGCCGATACAGAGCAAGCTAACCCCATCAGATGCAGATACAGAGCAAGCTAACCCCATCAGATGCAGATAGATACAGAGCAAGCTAACCTCATCAGATGCAGATAGATACAGAGCAAGCTAGCCCGATCAGATGGAGATGCAGAACAAGTTAACCCCATCAGATGCAGGTACAGAACGAGGTAACCCCATCAGATGCAGACACAGAACAAGTTATCCTCATCAGATACAGATACAGAACAAGCTAACCCGATCAGAAGCAGATACAGAGCAAGCTAACCCCATCAGATGCAGATACAGAGCAAGCTAACCCCCTCAGATGCAGATAGATACAGAGCAAGCTAGCCCGATCAGATGGAGATGCAGAACAAGTTAACCCCATCAGATGCAGGTACAGAACGAGGTAACCCCATCAGATGCAGACACAGAACAAGTTATCCTCATCAGATACAGATACAGAACAAGCTAACCCGATCAGAAGCAGATACAGAGCAAGCTAACCCGATCAGAAGCAGATACAGAGCAAGCTAACCCCATCAGATGCAGATACAGAGCAAGCTAACCCGATCAGATGGAGATGCAGAACAAGCTAACCCCATCAGATGCAGAACAAGCTAACCCCATCAGATGCAGGCACAGAACAAGTTAACTCCATTAGATACAGAACAAGCTAACCCCATCAGATACAGATACAGAACAAGCTAACCCCATCAGATGCAGGCTCAGAACAAGTTAACTCCATTAGATACAGAACAAGCTAACCCCATCAGATACAGATACAGAACAAGCTAACCTCATCAGATACAGATACAGAACAAGCTAACCCCATCAGATACATATACAGAACAAGCTAACCTCATTAGATGCCGATACAGAGCAAGCTAACCCCATCAGATGCCGATACAGAACAAGCTAACCCCATCAGATACAGATACAGAACAAGCTAACCTCACCAGATGCCGATACAGAGCAAGCTAACCCCATCAGATACAGATACAGAACAAGCTAACCCGATCAGATGGAGATGCAGAGCAAGCTAACCAGATCAAATGGAGATGCAGAGCACTTGGGGAAGTAGGCAGCGACATGGAGCGTATGCAGGGTGACTGGTATTTGATGGGGCAAGCAGCACATGAGAGCAAGAAAACTCACATGCAGTTCCAGGGTAGTCCCCAGAATGTAAGCAGTGGAAGGATACAAGTCATCCAATCAAAAGGATGGTAAGAAGGCCATGCTCAAGGGGAGGGGTCAACACAGGAAGAAGAATGAAAACTATTGGATAAGAAGCAAGCCAATGAGATTGACAAGCGAGCCATCCAATGGAATCAGCTGGCAGCCAGCCTACTGCAATTATTTCTACTGTCCACAGTCAGTGGCTCATGTATCCCCCACTGTGGCAGCTTGAATGGTGGTGTTGACACTAGAAACACTGTATTCGTTTTTTATGAACCTGTCCTGCCTGTATCTCTACAGTGAGAAGCTCGTAAAAAAACAAAGAAATATTATAACAGATGGAGATAGAATAAAAAAAGTTTAGGAAAAGAGAAAGGGAGGGCAGGAAGGAAGAATGAAATGTAGGAAATGTGAAAAGAAGAAAGAAACGGCGACAAGAAGGAGAGGTGAATAAAAGGATGGATGTAAAGGTGAATGGTTTGAGAGATGGAAGAGTAAAATGATATTTGCATGGGTGGGTGCACGTAAGAATGGATTGAAGGATGGATGTTTGGATAGATGGATGGAAACCTGGATGCAAGGGTGAAAGCATGAGTGATTGATAAAAGGTGGGTGAAATGATGGGTGGATGGGTGGGTGGATGGATTTTAAAGGAATGATGGATAGATGTATGGATGAATGGATGATGGATGTATGGATGGATGGATAGATGGATGGATGGATGGATGGATGGATGGATGGATGGATGGATGGATGGATGGATTGATGCATGGAGGGATGGATGGATAGATGGATGGATGCTTGGATGGATAGATGGATGGATGGATGGATGGATGGATGGATGGATGGATGGATGGATGGATGGATGGATGGATGGAGGGATGGAGGGATGGATGGGTGGGTGGGTGGGTGGATGGAGGGCTGGATGGATGGATGAATGGGTGGATGTTTGGATGGATGGATGGATGGATGGATGGATGGATGGATGGATGGATGGATGGATGGATGCTTGGATGGATGGATGGATGGATGGATGGATGGATGGATGGATGGATGGATGGATGGATGGATGGATGGGTGGATGGAGGGATGGATGGATGGATGGGTGGATGGATGGGTGGGTTGATGGATGGATGGGTGGATGGAAGGATGGATGGATGGATGAATAGGTGGATGCTTGGAGGGATGGATGGATGGATGAATGGGTATTTGCTTGGAGGGATGGATGGATGGATGGATGGATGGATGGATGGATGGATGGATGGATGGATGGATGGATGGATGGACAGATGGATGGTTGGATGGAGGGATGGGTGGATGCTAGGATGGATGGATGGATGGATGAATGGATGGATGGATGGGTGGATGGGTGGATGGGTGGATGGATGAATGGATGGATGGATGGGTGGATGGGTGGATGGGTGGATGGAAGGATGGATGGATGAATGGGTGGATGGATAGATTGTAAAGAAATGATGGATGGTGGATGAAAAAATAAATGGATGGGAGCATGAAAAGACAGTTGAAATAGGCGCTGGATGAAAAGCTTAACGGATGGAGGGATTAATAGATAGAAGGAGGGGTGAAAGGACCTCTTCTAGCGTGGATAGGGCTTAGTAGCTTCCCTCTCATGCAATTGAGATACCGCTCGAATTGGGGGATATTTTAGTTTGTTTTCTGGTTACCCCATGTCCACAATGCGTTTTCGACAGCAGCTAAAGGCTGTCTATAGGCGTGACCTGGAAAGACATGGCTATGGAAAGGTTTAGAGTTAGTGGCCCGTGAGCCATGTGCATGAGGGGGGGGGGGGGGGGTGGACACGGCACCTCGCTCAACTACATCTCTATTTCACTGCCAGATGACGGTTCGTGAGCTCTCTCACCTCCTTGCAGCACGGGGCCCGTGGGGCTCTTGCGTTAACACTGAAAAATGTCATTTCAAGCAATGCTTTGTGGCGCTGATTACATCGAAATGTGTTTTTATTGCAACCACAAAATGGCGGTATCTCTGAATGAAATCAGCTGTGAGAAAGGATAGGAATGCTGTGAGCCAAGCCACGGTTTATCTGGTGTATATCAACTAAAAACAACTAGAGGGGAATGTCACAAAATGTTAGGCTAGGTGCTAAGCACGTCAGTCAGATGGAACAACTGAAGAGCCGCAAGGCGGGACAGTAGGCTCTAGCAGTGCTTTAAATGGGAAAATATAAGTGCAGGTACTCTGTACCAGAGTACCTGCTTGTTTCTGAGAAGTGCTTGTACTCTCCCTGTCAAAATAAAAAAGTGTTGGTACTCCGTACCGGACAGTACCAGCCCATTTAAAGCACTGGGCGCTAGACCGACCCCGCAAATAATACTGGTATTTATAAAGCGCGAACAGCTGCCTCAACTAGGAGCAAACAGCAAAGAGTGTCCCCACTCTTGGACAGTGGGTGTGGGGGATTCTGTACAGTAACAGCTGCAAAATGCCCCAGAGTGAGAAATTAAAAAAAATAGCCCTTGCACAAGAAATGCAAATATGGCCCTGTTAATTGATTTAAAGGCAGAAAAGACACGTCCCATCACTGGGATCGCATCTATATCTGTGGCCCAGGCTGACCGGTGGATACTCAGTCTATAGTAACTTTAGCACAGTCCGAACATCTCAGCCAGACACCCTCTCCTGGCCTGTATCAACCTCTACTTTTCCCACAAAACGTCTATTTGTATGTGAATTATAATATATAGCACCTGCCCTGCTACGTGGCAGTTTCAAGGGGCGTGACCATGCTCAGCTCGAACAATCTCATTTGGGGGGGGGGGGGGAGGGGGGTCAGCTTGAAGCGGTCAGCCCCGGGTCGGAGAGGCAGCGTTCAGCCGGACAGGTGGCTTTGCCATTGAACCCTCTGCCCTCGGCTGCAGGGAGGGCACGCTCTGGAGAGAGCCGGGCACCTGGGCACAGGGAGGCCTGTGGGTCCGGTGCAGGGGTTGGCACCTGTTCTAGTTCCTGGGCCGTTATTATGGTCAAGGAGATGTGGTCAGCCCTCTGTCCCAGAGATGAGGGGTGTCCTCCTCCTGGGCACAGGGCACAGGGCAGTGCCTGGCATCGTTGGAGGGGGCCCGGCTGGCACTGGTTGTGATACAGTCCTAGAGCGGGGGGGGGGGGGGGGGGCTGGTGGTAGCACACAGCTCTGGGGCTCTGAGGTGAACGAGGGCGCACCCTCTCTCTGCCCATGGGCGGGGGCGGGGGTACACCGAGAGCAGCTGCAGCCACAAACGCGTCACTCAGGACGCCCCCCCCCCCCCCCCCCCCCTGACCCAGCCCTGCATGGTGCCAGCGGTGCCACTGGGGCGAGAAATGACTTTCTTTTTCGCGTAAGACTGATATGTCGTCACCCTTCGTGCCACCGCCTTGAAGGTGCCTCGGTGGGCGCCAGGGTTTGCCAGGCGCTGAAAGCTGCGTGCGTCATGATGGTATGACTGTCACAAGGGGCTGGCGTGGGCACAGACGTCACCAGGGGGTGAGATGTTACATGATGTCTGTCGATGGAGGAGGGGTTCAGAGGGCAGACACGGCAGCTCTTACCTAAGTGCAGGGGGGCGGGGGAGGCCAGCCAGGTAATAAGAAATACAGGGGTGGCGGGCCCGGGAAGGACCTCTCTGATCCCAAAATCTGGGTGTGTGTGCAATCAGGCTAGGCAGGTGGGTGAGGGTGGGGGGGGCGGGGGCACGTCTCCAGAAGCGCCAGAAAACACCATCAGAGCTGGTTGCTCATGACGAGGTGTTGAGTCAATAATCACGAAATCAGATGATAAATGCAGAAGTTTATTCGTGGATAAAGAAGCACTCCCAGCAAAACATCTGAAGGCTCCGGACAGTCAACAGCAACTGCCCTAACAGTAACTGTACAGTATAGAACGGCACAATAACATATCGTGCCGTGTAGCGAGACACACACATTCAAAGGATAATAAATGCACGAGATAATACATGCGCAAGATATACATACACAAGAAAGAGCGCATGCAAGATATCATAAATACACAACACGAGGGTTTCATACGAGGGGCTGTCAAGCCCCAGTTTTGGGGGTTTGTTCTCTTTGTCTATCTCTCGGACCCCCTGAACCTGGCTCACATTTGCTTGCTTCTATTTGCTGTCTTTATTTGTTTTAGGCTGTTCAGCTCGAGTTTGTCCCTCCCATGGAGCATGGCCTATTTACTGTATTCATCCATGGCTCGCTTTCTGTAGAACGGCCTTTAAATCTTGTTGTTATCTTGTCACTTTTGCTGCACATTCAAAGTAAGGGGTCAAAGGTCAGGCTCTGTCATCCCAGTAAGCTCGGCGTTTACTTTTCTTTCTCTGATTTCAAAGTAAGAGGGTTTATATGACAATCCTGCCGGGTACCTATGTCAGAGGAGAGGCTGGAGGATGTTAGAATGAACTGTGCAAATGTTTCAGAATATATCAGCATTAGGAAAGCACTAATGAAGCATATATATTTCTTTATTCTGAAGGTGGTGAAAACAAATATTTTAATACGATCAAATCAATACATTTGGTGATGCCAAATTGTATGTCTGTGCAAATGTATTGAAAATGTGTTGTCTGTAATGGCAGTGAGCTCCCACACATGGCAAACTCCACTCTACACCACTCCACTCTATGACACTCTACTCCACTCTATGCCAGTCAACTTTACAGCACTCTACTCCGCAACACTCTACAACCCTTTACTCCCCTTTATGCTACTTCACTCTATGCCACTCCACACCACTCTACTCTACTGTACTCCATGTTACTCTACTTTGCTCTGTACCACTAAACTCCACTCTATGCCACCCACTCTACGCCACTTCACTCTATGACACTCCACTACACCCTATGCCACTCTACTTTGTGCCTCTCTACTGTATGACACTCCACTCTACAACACTCCACAACACTTCACTCTACGCCACTATACTCCATTCTATGCCCCACCACTCCATGCTACGCCACTCCGCTCCACTCTGACACTTTCCTCCACTCTGCTCTATGCCGCTCCTCTACAGCACTCCACTCTACGACATTTTGCTCCACTTTATGCTACGCCACTCTATGCTCCCTCACTCTGTCATTCCTCTCTATGGCACTCTACATCATTCTACGCCACACTAAGCACTCCACTCTATGACACTACTCCACGCCCCTCCACTCTAATCTCCACTCTATGACACGCCACTCATGTCACTCCACTTTACTCTATGACACTCTGCGACACTCAACTTCCCTCCACACCACTCTATGCTATTCTACTAGACTACACTCTGCACCACTATACTCTACTTCACTCTACACAACTCCATTCCACACTCTGCCACTCCACTCCACTCTGTGCCACTTCACGCCCCTGAACTCCACTCTGCGCCACTCCGCTCCACTCTACCTCACTCCACTCCATTCTTTGCCACTCTATGACACTAAGCGACTCTATGCCACTTAACTCTAGGCATTCTACTTCATTCTATGCCACTTTATTCTAGGCCATTCTACTCCACTATATGCCTCTCCACTCTATGACACTCCACTCCACTATACATCACTCTACTGCACTCTACGCCACGCCCCTCAATACCACTTCACTCAGTGCCATGCCACTCCACTCAATGCTATCCCACTCTCCCACTCTATGACACTCCACAATACTCCACTCTGACACCCCACACTATTCCACTCTACTTCATTCTATGTCACTCCAGTCTATGGCTCTGCACTCTATGACCCTCCTCGACACTCTACAACACTCTACTCTATGCCACTCCACTCTACGACACTCTATTCCACTTTACTCCACTCTATGACCCTTTATTCTACGCTATCTCAGTACACTCCACTCCACTCTCTGACACTTTATTCCGTGCTATGCTACACCTCTCTACGCTCCTCCATTCTACATCACTTCACTTCAGTCTACTCCACTCTATGCCACTCCACCCCACCCTACTCCATTCTATGTCACTCTACGACACTCCACTCTGCTCCACTCCACTCTGTGCCCATCTACTCTATGCCCGTTCACTCTCTGGCCCTCCACTCTATGCCTCTCTACAACACTCTACTCCATTCTATGCCACTCTGCTCCATGACGCTCTATGACCATCCACTCTATGACCCTCCATGATACTCTGTTCTACACCACACCACAATACTCCACTCTGACACTCTACTCCATTCCAATCTATGATTCTCTACACTCTGTGCCACTTCGCTCCAGGCCGCTCTACTCCACTCTATGCCATTCAAGTCTGCGACCCTCCACGACACTCTACAACACTCTACTCCACGACAGTCCTCTCTATGACACTCTATGCTGCTTAACTCTACTCTATATCACTCTACTCTATGACACTCTACTCCACTCTATGACACTTTACTCCACTCTATGCCATGACACTCCACTTGACTTCACTCTACGGCACTCCACTTCACTCTACGGCACTTTACTCCATGCTATGCTGAACCAATCTGCAACCCTCCACTCGACGTCACTCAACTCTATAGCACTGTACTCCACTCTATGCCACTCTATGCCAATCTAATCCACTCTATGTCACTCTACGGCTTTTCACTCTAAGCCACTCTACTCTACAACACTCTACTCTGCGGCACTCCACTCTACTCACCTCAGTTTTGTGGCAATTCATGTTATGCCCCTACACTCTATGCCCCTCTATGACACTCTACACCACTCTACACCCCTCCACTCTACTCCACTCTATGCCACCCTCCTCCATGACATCCTATCACCTCCATTCTACGACCGTCCACTCTAAGACACTATGACCCTTCACGACACTCTACTCTAAACCTTGCCACTCCACGTTATGCAAAGGCACTCCACTCTACTTGATTCCACTCCACTTGGAACCACTTCACAACACTCAATGGCACTCCACTCTACGCCACTCCACTCTTTGGTATTTTACTACAATCTAAGCCACAACACTCAATGCCCCTCTACCCCACTCTATGCCCCTCCACTCTGCACCACTCCATTCCATTCTACACCACCCAACACCACTTCACTATACGCCACACCATGACACTACACACCACTCAACTCCACCACACGCCATGCCACTCTACTCTATGCCACTATACTCTATGCCACTCTACTCTACGCCACTCTACACTACTTTATTCCCCTCCTCTCTTTGACACTCAACTCCACTCTATGCCACAACATTCTAAGCCCCTCCACTCCATTCTACGCCCCTCCACTCTATGCTCCTCCCCTCTGTACCCCTAAACTCTGAGCCTCTCTACTCTACACCACTCCATTCCACGATGCTTCACTCAACTTTATGACACTCCACTCTACAACATTCCACTCTACAACACTCTATGCCACTCTCCGACACTCCACGCCACTCTACTCTATGCCACTGCACTCCACGCCATTCTCCTCTACCCCGCAAACTTTTAGCAATGCTGGCCAGCAGCCACACTGCATCATGTATAAAACACATTTGCAAGGTCAATAGTTTTTGCATAGGCGCGACCCTTTGGCTTTGCCAATGCTTGTTTAATTTTGCATTGCGGGTTGTTCTCATAGATGACACATTCTCAGTTCTGTAGCACAAGCAATGTTTGGCTTGAAAGATGAGCCTCAGAGGACTCGTATATCTGCTGAAATCAGGGAAAATGTGAGAATCTGGTCGTTTCCTGAATGTCTTTAATGACAGACTCCTTTGGCGCACTTCAGTGAGCAGCTGCGTTTGGGAACAGATGCAGCAGGCAGTGCCAGCTTGGGTACAATATTTGGCTGCTTTGATATATCGATCACTGGCCAGTCCCTTGGCATGATTCTGGGTGGTCAGGACTGTCGCCTTTATACAGTTGTTCCCAGTTCTTGTAGCCTAGCATATTTGGAGCGAGAACCTTCTCGAACAATCTGTCATATTTTGGACCGAAAATAGGGACTTTAGTGGTGCAACTGAGTATTTTTGAGATTTTTTTGTTTAACAAGCATTAAAAGAAATTCTGCAAAACCTAAAATTGCATTTTTCAGCAGACAGATTGGCTCTCGGCTATGGTGGAGGAGCGTCGCCCCCCTGCTGCAAAGCAGTGAAAGAAACTACAAATAAAAGGATCTTTACTCCAGGGTATTATTGTTCCCGCTGGGCAGCTTTACGGGGAGGGAAGGGCCGCTCTGCTCTCAGAGCAAGGAAGGTGGTTTGCCCACTCCTAAGTGCGCATGACTGTTTGACCAGAACAGTCATGCGCACTTCCCATGTTCTCCATGCAGGCTGCATTACAGCCTGCGTGGAGAACATGCCCATGCCCCCATTCCCTGGCTGAGTGCCGATCCACTGCGTTCAGACCAATCACAACACTCCGATGCAACATTGTGATTGGCTTAGGGGAGGAAGCCTGGCTGCCTCCTGTTCCGGCTCTGGAGAGGAGAGACTGAGACAACGTGGGAAAGAGCGGGAGAACCACGAGGAGGTACTTTTTTTATTTTTATTTCCCCCCTCAGAGCCAGCCCCCAGTCTCACCACTCCCGATCTGTGCCGGCCGCTCCTGTTCTTTGCAATTAGTTGAAGCTACACCAATCACAATATTTTCTCAATGTTGAAAATCTGGGGCCAGATGTAGGTAAACTACATTTACTGATTCTAAAATATCGAATTTTACCGATTCAGTATTATAGAATCGGTAAATGCTATGTAGGTAATAAATCGGTAAGTATTACCAAATCGGTAGGATTCGGTATTTACAGAATCGGTAAATACCGATTCAGTAATTCCCATTCATTCCTATGGGCCTGGAGGCCCAAAGGAATGAACGGGAATTACCGAATCGGTATTTACTGATTCGGTAAAAGGGGGAACACATTCAAGGGTGGCAGGGTGTCACTTTGACACCCTGTTGCACCCCTGAATAGTGCATGGCTGCACATGTGGCACACATACATGCCCTAAGGGCATGTATATCTGCCACATGGCACTGTTATTAATTGGAAAAAATTGAATTTTTTCGGTTTTCGAAATTTACCACCAACTTGTAGTTGGTGGTAAATAACGTATCCAAAAATGGGAAAAGCACTCACTTGACGGCTCCCTACATTTCAGGATTCGGTAATTTACCGAATCGGTAATTTACCGAATCCTTAAATTACCGATTCGGTAAATTACTGATCCTGAATTTTGGGGCCAGATGTAGGAACCCCTAATACCGGTCGGAAACGGCCGATTTTGGCCGTTTCCGACCGGTATTCGGGTTTTCAGATGTAGGGCATGCATTTACAGAATCGGTATTTGACCGATTCTGTATTTACCGATTCGGTAAAATTACCGAATCGGTAAATACAGACTCGGTAAAATACCGATTCTGTAAATGCAGATGTAGCTGGCACATGTCAGAGTGCCACAGGGCTTTAAGAATCGGAATTTTACCACCCAATCGAAATGGGTGGTAAAATACCGAATCCAGGTGTGCATGCACATCTGTGCATGCACACCTGTGCCATGTGACACACAGACATGCCCATAGAGCATGTATGTGTGCCACATGGCATACAAGCCTGTACTTGGGGTGCTAGAGGGTGTCAAAGTGACACCCCCTGCACCCTTGCAAGAATAGGTAATTACCGAATCGGTAAATACCAATTCGGTATTCCACATTGATTCCTATGGGCTTCAAGGCCCATAGGAATCAATGGGGGGATACAGATTCGGTATTTACAGAATCGGTAAATACCGAATCTTACAGATTCGGTATTTACCGAATCAGAATTACCTACATTTCCCCCCCTCTAATTTACCACTGCTTAAATACCGAATCGGTATGATTCGGTATTTTAGAAGTGGTAAATTAGATGTACCTACATCGGGCCCTTGGCCCCTACATCGGAAATGCCCAATACCGGTCGGTAACGGCCGAAATTCGGTAATTTCGGCCGTTACCGACCGGTATTGGGTCACCTACATCTGGCCCCTGGTGCGGCTAGCTACCTCTTAAGATCATAAAAAATCATGAGGACTGAACAGCTGATATTAAACAAGCCCTCCAAACTCCAAACAGGAAAAAAAGATCCAATGGCGTGAGGTGAATATCATTTTGCAGTTTACTTTCTCTCTGGAGGCCTATGCTGTTCCATTCTTTGCCCGCACCAGCTGCGCGTCCTACATAAGTTGTACTCATCACCAGCGCATCAGTTCCAAGGCACCTTTCAACAGTGAGGTTAATAAGTCATATCTGCTCATCACAAGGACAGGGGGGAAGTTGCCCAAAGTTGGCACACGCACAGGAACTCAAACTTGCAACTCAAACGAGAATGGAGGCTGCCACAGAAGAGTTTGCAGCTCTCCACAAGAGCCCTGTGTACACTTGTAGTAATAGAAAGACAAGGCTGTGTGCTAACACCGGGACAGTCAATCTATCTTCAGGGCATTTTCAGCAGAAAAGGAACATTTGCTGATATCTTGACTAGATTTTGACGTGATTTAGTTTGATGTGATTATTGGAAAGTCATATTTTTATTGTTAATAAAAACTACGTCTTTTTCTGGAATTAGAGTTTTTTTTAACCTTTTGGGTTGAAACCCGTGCTTTGATATCCTGTGTGGGGGTAACTCACTTTATGTGATTTAAAAATATATATAATTGTAAATCGCACTAGACAAGAAGCTAAATCCTAGAATGTCTTATAAGATAAACACATCCAACTGTTTTTCCTCCCTCTAAACTCCTTTGCAGCACGAGACAGCAAACGACTTGTTGCCAAGTATCCTGGCATTTGTGATGGCCAATAATTCTTGGCTCCTGTATCTTATATATTTGCAGAAAATAACATCAGTAATATTTCGAAATATAGTTTGTACAACAGAACAGACATATATTCACCCTAGCCAACATCAGTTTACCGAAACAAAGTGTGTGTGTGTGTAGGACATCCTCTTTCCTCACTCCTCATCCCCTTCTCTTCCCTGCTTCTCATCCATCAGCCCTACTTCTCACCCATTACCCCTACTTCCCACCAATCACGCCTCCTTCTCATCCCTACTTCTCACCCATGATTTCTATTTCTCTTCCATAATCCCTACTTCTCATACTCCATACATAATTATTTCTCATCCTTACTTCTCATGCATCATCTGACATCCCTACTTCTTATCCCTACTTTTTAACCATCATCAATCATTCTTAATTCTCATAACTACTTCTCGTACCTCATCCATCATCCCTACCTTTCATACCTCATCCCTCATTCATACCAACACACTTTCATTGTTGTAAACCACACCTTCACACTGATTGGTTGGCAACAGCCAATCAGAGTTAAGAAAGAGCGCTTCATTCTATTGGTCTAGCCCTTGAATAAACAGCCTTCTCATTGGTGTACCTGCATGTTTGCTTCCAGTGAATCCATAGATGTACAGCATTTCATTGTTGTTTTTAAATGAATGCTTTTCTGCTTCCACAGGCCTGTGCAGAGAGGTCTGATGGGGTGGGGAAGACAAGGGGTCTCCCAAGACCTAAATCAACACTTGGAGACAGGCCTGCACAGGTCATCAAACTTTTCAGGTTTCAGTTTAATATTAGGCCTACGCAGAACTCCGCGAAGTGACAAAAAACTCAGCCGTGCTACCTGGAGTTCCACACACGGCGGAGTGCGCTGGGTCACACTGTTCGTGCGGTTCGCGCTGATTTTTAGCTTCGGGTGTTTGTCCAACGCTGTAAAATCAGCACAAACGGCACCAGGCGCTGAGCAAGGGGATGCTTATTCTCTCTGCCGCTCGAGTAGAAGTTCTACTCGAGTGGAAGCTTCCTCAACGTGAACGGAAGGTTTCTCAACACGAGCGGTAGTGACCATCCACGACCACCCGCAATGAGAAATTGCGCTGGGAGTTGGTCTGGAGTAAGATTTTCTTAGCTAGCGCGAACACACAAACACATTTCTTCTCCTCTGTCCTCAAACAGATGTTTTTTTCAGGAGCTAGACCAATAGAACGCAGCCCTCTCTCTTAACTCTGATTGGTTGTTGCCAATCAATCATGGGTTAGAAAAGTGCAACTACTCACCCCTGGGGGCCTCAAGGTCCTGGGGGGAGGTGGGGAGCAGATCCGTCTAAATGCTGGTGGTCATTCGAAGAACCAGATCTTGAAGTCCTTCCTGATAGTCTGAGATTGAGGGGTACTGTTGTACAGGTCTTGGCAGCGAGGAAGGAGAAGGACTTTCCTCCAGTTCTGGTCTTGTGGGTTCGTGGGACGGTGGGCAGGGTGAGCTGAGTGGAGCAGAGGTGGCTTTTGGGTGTGTGGGAGGAGAGGCAGCTGTTCAGGTATGATGGTCCGCCGTTGTGGAGGGCCTTGTAAGTGTGGGTGAGGAGTTTGAAGGTTATTCTTCTGTCTGCCGGGAGCAAGTGGAGTTCACAGGGGTGTTGAGTGATGTGGTTGTGCCGGGGGAGGTCACAGAGCAGTCTGGCTGCGGTGTTCTGGACATTCTGGAGTTTGCAGAGGTTTTTCTGGGTAACGCCGGCGTAGAGCACGTTGCTGTAGTTCGAGCCTGTTGCTGATGTGCACACGAGTGACGGTCTTTCTAGATTAGGTGGGGATCCATGTGAGGGTCTTTCGCAGCAGGCAGAGGATATTGAAACGGGTTGAGGATACTGAGTTGATCTGGTGGTCCATAGTGAGTGATGCATCTAGTATGAGGCAGAGGTTTCGTGCGTGGTCCGTGTTACATTCTATGTTTTCTCTTCCTATTAATTATTTATTTGTGCTTGTATGACATCACTCTGTTCTTCTGATGTCTGCCCTGCATATTATGTTTTGATTCCAACATGACCTGGAATTCTAGAAGGTTTAGTGTTAGTCAGTCAGTTGTACCTTGGATCTGATCTGTGTACTTGCTGATGCTGTGCTGGACATTAAATCTACTTTCTTCTACAAATGCTTCCTGATTGATTTCAACATATTTTGGCGACGAGGGAAAGAACCACCTTACACTCCTGTCATCTCACCAGCACAGGTACGGAGTGTCTAAAGACTTTAAAAAAAAAAATTTCCTAAATGTGCTCTGATTGCACCAGCGGCAGTTTTTTTATTCATAAAATTCATTATATGTGTTTTGATAGCACCTGCGGCTGTATCCTTTCATTGTGATCTTGGATTACCCCTATTCTCACTGTTCCTGTGTTCGTTTTCACTTAGTGAAGAAAAGCAACGTTTTATTCCATATTTTACCTGTTTTGGACTATACCTTTGGTACTCTTCAAATTTCGTTTTCTTGTGACTTTCCTACATCGAATTACTTATTTTTATACTTTTCTTCCGTTCTGAAACAGTCAGCGCCTTCTGCATCTTTCAATCTGTACACGAGCAGCCGCTGTCATTTCACGCGAGCAGCCGCTTTTCTCAAGCGTTGTTGTGTACTGTTGCCAAGGATACGTCATTGTTTTTGCGCAAGCTGTTACTAGGAGACTGACCGGTTGCCAAGAGATTACCTCGCACGGCTGCCAACGCGAGCTGTTACATCTTCTTCCGGCGTCTTCACGCAGCGCATCATCACGTATCTGCACATCATCACGTTTCTGTATACAGCGCGTCATAACGTCGGCGGCCATTTTAGGTTGCCAAGACAACAGAAACCAACAATTCACGGAGCTCCGATAACGAAGTGTATTTTACATCATTTTCGATCGTTTTGGACACAAATTTCCACACGGCAAGACTATTAACTCCTATTTCGTTCACATTTTAACTTATTTATATAGAAGCATTATTTTTCATGTATCGTTTTCTGCATTCTATTTCTACTCTTTCATTTTTTTTTGTATTGATTAATTGAAGTACAATTAGTACAGCTTTAACCTTTATACATTGTTTTATTACCTATCAATTTCAATTCAATATGCAGTTTGACCCCCCAGCAAAATTCCTACAAACTAAGGGTGACCCTCCCATGCCATGGGTAAGATGGAAGCAGGAGTTCATTACATATATGAAGGCAATTGATGGGAAACGTATGGGAGCAGAAAGAAAGAAAAGTATTTTCCTTCATTGTTTAGGATCAGAAGGTCAGGTTATTTTTAGATCCTTACCTCAAGTTACAGTACAGAACGATGGTAGTGGTGACAATCTAAATGTCTATAACGAAGCCTTATTACGTATAGAGAAAAGATTTAAACCTGTCACCAGTATTGCTTTAAATCGATTTAAATGTTATACAAGGGAACAGAAGTCTGATGAAAACTTTGATGATTTTCTTGCAGGTTTGAGATCATTATCTCTACATTGCAATTTTGGGATGTTAACAGATGAAATGATCAGAGATCAAATAATAGTACATGTTAAAAATAAAAAAATACAGGAGAGATTGTGGGTGTTGGGTAATCCCACGTTATCTGAGGCCATTTCGGAAGCTAAAGCTTTAGAACAATCCGAAAAATGGATGGAGGTTGTTAAAGATAATGCTAATAAGAAAGTTACAGAAGAGGAAATATGTAATGTTAAACTCAGGAACGATAATCATATGCAACAAACGTATCAACGTTCTCAACCTTCACGTTTCCAAAAAAATTACAGAGGAGGTTTCAACAGGAATCCTCAGGGAATGTTTGGTGGTATGTCTGTTTGTTATAGATGTGGAAATAGATCACATTTAGCTTCCTTTCCTGGATGTCCTGCTCTTAACAAGGAATGTAGAAATTGTGGTAGAATGGGACATTTCACCAGCGTTTGTAAAGATATCAAACGGAATACCACACCCTCTAAGGGAGCAGTTTCATTTCTCACTTGTAATGAAACCACTCACAATAGCATTTCACAAGATTCATTACAGGAAACAGACATGATAGACAAAGGTTTTGTTGTCTCTATAATTGATATTGTTCCGGCGCACATAAAAAAATCACCCAATGCTGATTTTGTAATATGTCAAGTTAAATTATCCTTAATGGTAGACTCAGGATCGCCATGGACAATTATGACAGAACATTATTTGTTTGAAAAGTTGAGTGATCATCTTTGTCTTAGTAAGTTGGAACAACCAGATATTAAGGCCGTTAGTTTTGAGGGACATCAGATTGAAGTTGAAGGTTTTTTTGAAGTGTCTATACATTTTAAACACAGATCTGCTGACATAAAACTTTACATTGCAAAAAAAGGTGTCAATGTCCTGGGTTGGCGTGACCAATACAAGTTGGGTATTATACTAAATCCCAGAGCTAAGGAACCTGTTATGTTATGTGATGATACACTTTATAACCAAGTGGCCACAGTGGAAGATAATTTCAAGATTGATGGTGAAGAACAAAAACTTGTCAAATCTTTTAAAAATGTTTTTTCTGACAAATTGGGAAAATTAAAGAGTTTCTCACACAAGATTGTATTGAAAGACAATGCTATACCAGTGAAGCAAAAAATAAGGGGTGTACCCATTAGTGTAAGACAAGAACTGAAAGACATGTTAAAAGAGTTATCAGATGAGGGCATAATTGAAACTATTGAATCAGCAGAGTGGGTTTCTCCCATAGTTTTAGTCCGCAAGCCTGATCAAAAATTAAGAGTGTGTGTAGACCTCAGGGTGCTGAATGCTAATATTGTCATAGACTGTCACCCTTTACCCAATATCAACGAGGTAGTATCAATGTTTGAAGGTGCAAAAATATTTTCAACGCTAGATTTACGTTCAGCGTACCATCAGATTGAACTTAAAGAGGAATCTAAGAAACTGACAGCTTTTATTACACCTTTTGGTTTATATCAATATACTAGAATGCCTTTTGGCCTGTCGTCGGCTGCGTCAGTTTTTCAAAGAGTCATGTTTTTGATTTTTAGAGACTTAGATGAGTATGTTAAGTGTTTTCAGGACGACATTCTGATTTTTTCAAGAAATGAAAATGACCATGTAGGGCATCTCTATGAAGTTTGCAAGAGGTTAGAAGATCATGGCCTTACCTTAAAAGCCCATAAATGTAAACTGTTCCAACATTCGGTTGAATATCTAGGACATACTCTATCTGGAGATGGAATTATTCAAAAAAAAAATAATGTTGATGCCATAGTCAAAGCACCATCACCTGTTAATAGAGATCAATTACTGTCTTTCACAGGAATGTGTGAGTACTATAGCAAATTTGTGCAAGGTTTTGCTACCAAAATGGAACCTCTGCGAAGTTTGTTAAGACAGAATGTGACGTATGTGTGGTCTAAGGAACAACAGGAGGCTTTTGAGTTGATAAAAAAGGACATTGTCAATGCCCCCACGTTGAAACCTTTCAGGATGAAGAAAGAATGTGTTATAACTGTAGATGCGAGTCTATATGGCCTAGGGGGTGTTCTGTCACAGAGAGAAGGAAAAGAGGAGTGGAATGTAGCTTTTGCTTCTCGCACACTAAATGACTGTGAAAGGAGGTATGCAGTGATCGAGAGGGAGCTACTTGCATGTGTGTGGGCTGTCGAACATTTTCGGTTATATGTCTGGGGCTGTAGATTTGTTCTGCGAACGGATCATAAGCCGTTAGTTAATATCCTATCTACTGGTGGTGGATGGAATTCGACTGCCAGAATTACAAGATTGTCATCCAAGTTACAGGAGTATAATTTCAGTACGGAATATGTCCCAGGTAAGAAAAATGTTATGGCGGACTTTCTTTCTCGGCTTCCATGTAAACAAGATGATGTTGATGTGATTAGAGAAGTTGATTTTTCTTTATCTATTGCTGATGTATTGGGTGATCAGTTTCAAGAGATTACTGAGGAGAAGTGGAACAATTGTATTAGTGAAGACGATAAGTGGAGCACCCTCAAAAAGTTTGTGATGGAAGGTTGGCCCAAGAAAAATGTGATTATGGAAGAGTTATTGCCTTTTGCTAAGGTTGCAGATGAGTTAGAAATGGAGAATGATTTTTTGTTTAAATCTGGCAAATGTGTTCAACCGCAGGGTATACAAGACATGATTCTTAAATTGGCTCACAAGACACACCCAGGTATATCGTCCATGAAGAGATTGATTAGGACCTTCTTTTGGTGGCCAGGAATGGATGCGTACATTGACAGAACAGTAAGGGAATGTACCGAGTGTGTATCAAGTGAAAAGATGCTCAGAACTAATGTTCCACCTTTAAAGGTGGCGAAATGGCCAGAGGTGCCTTGGAAAAAATTAGCTTTCGATATTGCAGGACCCTTCAGGAACTTACCAGAGAATTCACGTTTTGCATTGGTGTTAATTGATTTTCATTCGAAATGGCCAGAGGTGGAGTTTGTTTCCACTGCCACCACCAATTCTGTTATTTTGTTTTTCAAGGAGATTTTTGCTCGAGAGGGCTGCCCTTCTATTCTGGTAACGGACAATGGTGTCCAATTGAAGTCATCAGAGATGGAAAACTTTTTGAAGGGACATGGGATTGTGCACAAATGTACATCTTTGTATGAACCGCATGAAAATGGTCAAGTAGAAAGGTTCAATAGGGTGTTGAAATCTTACATTGCTGATGTCATTAATACACGTGGAGAATGGTTGAGTGAGTTGAGAGAGAGGTTGTGGGTTTATCGAATTACGCCTCATTCTACAACTGGAATTAGTCCTTTCAAATTATTAAAGGGTAGAGATCCGGCCTCTAAAATTTGTCCATGGTGGCTTATGGATAAATGTCAAGATAAATTATCTACTAGGGAATGTGTACATGATACGGCTAAAAGAGTCGAAGAAAAACAGAACAAGACCATGTGTTGGTACAACAAAAAATGGAATGTCAAAATGCATGATTTTGTTGTAGGGGATTGGGTGCGAATTAAAAAACCTGGTTTAATGACTAAAGGTTCATCTAAGTTTGGTAGACCTATACAGATTAAAAAAGTGTTCTCTAATTCTGTTATTACTCAGGATGGTAAGTTATGGAACACTAAAAGAATTGCTAAATGTAACTTTTCTGTTCATGGTGCCTGTGCTAAGAATTTACCTTGTTCTGATATTTCAGGGCAGGGTAATCAAGACACCATTGCCTCAAGGATCAAACGTAATGTTTGTGTCACAAATAGACCATTGAAATTTAGAGATTATGTTTAGTGTTATCTTTGTCATGGAAAAGGGGGATGTGTTACATTCTATGTTTTCTCTTCCTATTAATTATTTATTTGTGCTTGTATGACATCACTCTGTTCTTCTGATGTCTGCCCTGCATATTATGTTTTGATTCCAACATGACCTGGAATTCTAGAAGGTTTAGTGTTAGTCAGTCAGTTGTACCTTGGATCTGATCTGTGTACTTGCTGATGCTGTGCTGGACATTAAATCTACTTACTTCTACAAATGCTTCCTGATTGATTTCAACAGTCCGTCAGGGTGGGGGAGTTCCTAGAGCAGAGGGCCACCAGGTATTGTTCCAAGAGAAGGGGGTGGACCTCTGTCTTGTCCGAGTTGACCTTAAGGCAGCTGCTCTTCATCCAGGTGATGACGGCTTTCAGCCCTTCTTGGAAGTTGTGCCTGGTGACAATGGGTTTGATGGTGAGGGAGAGGATCAGCTGTGTGTCGTAGGCGTAGGAGACAATGTTGAGTCCTTGGTTCCTGACGATAGTTGCAAGGGGGGCCATGTAGACGTTGAAGAGGGTGGGCTTGGAGACTCAGTGTGAATTAGTGCTTCACAACATTGAAAGTGTGTTGGTATGACTGAGGGATGAGGAAAGAGCAGTGTAGAAAATAAATACAAACTTGGTGAACATTATCGGCGCCATCTTGCCCCCCTTTTCCAAGCCCATTCGTGCGCGTAAGCGGCAGCCATTTTGAGCACCATGGCCTCCCTGCCCCTCGCTGATAGCCAGCGCGTCTCTCTCTCTCCTAACCTCGCAAGCATCCCCCGCACGCTGACAACCCCCGCTCTCTCATGCCTTGGGTCATAAACCCCTCTTCAGCGCAGCTTCACCACGGAATCCCATCCCGTTCCCAGCGCGACACCTCCCCTCATTCCTTTCATGGCCTCAAACCCTTTTGATGCAAACCCCCTTTTCCTGTGTCCCCGTTTGTCTTCCCTGTTCCCAGGCCGCCACCTGGCTCTGCGGATACTGTTTATTACCCCGTACAGTAGGAAGCTTCCCCTCCCCATCAAAAGACCCCCGAATCGATCAAAGCCCCCACCCCATGAGATCCGATCAACCCCATGCATTCCGTGAATCGGCGGAATGCCCTGCTGTGCGACCGCCATCACCTGTTGTGACCGGGGTGGGGAATCCAACTGTAAATGTATGTGGGAACGGGTCTGAAGGGGAGATTCCGAGGATGTTCTTTCAAGTACTAAAGTATTGCGAGAATGTGTTATGTGCAATAAAGGTCGTAAACCCTAGTATAAGAGGCCAGGCCTCAGAGATGTGGTTAGAGCACCTCGTGACGATACTTGCTGTCTGAATTGATGTGTTCTCCTCCGGAGAGAATAAAATCCTCGTTTCCTGCCTTCCAGTCTCCAGCGCCTGCTTCTTCATTGATTAATATTGGTGGGTCATAGAGGCGATACCGCCGGGCAACATAAAAGGGTCTTTGGTTACCGGTTGTCTTTGGAACCCTTTTTAACAATTGGCGTCCCAAACGTGGGGCCCATCAGCGACTCGTGGATCCAGTGGGAGAGGTCCCGACGACAGAGTGAACGACTGCAACGATCGGAAGGTACCCTGTCCGATAGACCCTTGTCTGACAGCCGATCATCCGAACTTCACTGGCTCCGAACAGACCTCTCTCGAGTGATCTACGGTCCTGACTGGGAACCATCAGGAGTGCCACGAGAAGTACGAAGAGAAGAGGACGATCGGGCGCTGGATTCGGAAGACGAGAAACTGTCCATGCGGTCCGGGTAAGGTCGTGTAAACACGACAAATTGCGAAAGTGATAGATAATTGAAAGTGATTGATAATTGTTGAGAAAATACTAGTATTACTTTTTGTTAATTTATTGGAGATTCACTGTCTACAAACGGAGAAACAACAGGCTCTCCCTTTATAAACAGCGAAGGATAAGTACGCACCCGTCGGACCTATCTTTCTCCCCCACTGAACAATTGCCCCTTCCCCCCATTGATTAACGGTTATAGATTGTTTTCTGGAGATTCTCTGTCTGCAAACAGGGAAAAATAGGTCCCCTCTTTACAGATAGTGAAAGGGTAGGTGACGCGAACCTTTGCGAGCCTACTTATTCTCCCCATTGACCATATTGATTTTTTATTTTTGACCTAACATTGATTGATCAGAATTGGTTCATGAGGTATTCACTACGTGCAAACAACGTAGAATAGAAATATTCTGTCTAGTCTTTGCGCGCAGTGATAAGATAGGTAGTGCTGACTATTATCCCATTGTGATCCGTCATGCCTGTCTTCTCCCCACTGGTTAGTAGCCTGTTTAACCCGGACCGCTTATTAGAGATGAACCATCCGGCTCCGCTGGAAGGCACCCCTAATAAGGACATGTTCATGAAGCATGGATTAATCGCTATAGCCTACAGTGAGCTGTGGCATAAATATACGAAAAAGGATCGAGAAAGACAGTGGCCACTGAGAGGATCCTTTGATCTTGACAAAATAGAAACGGTAGAAATAGCCCTTCGTAGGAATGGAACAACACCTATTATGCTCGATAGTCTCGGTATGTGGCGCAAAGAAGCTGCACGACGAAGGGAAGGGCCAGCGATGGCACAGCCCCGAGGAGTAGACATGAAAAGCGAATGGTGTAAAGGGATGTGCCGACAAGCCAACCCCGGAACACAACGACCCGAAGGTAATCCCCCGACATTACGCACAGGACGGACAGATTTAAAACAAAACCAATGTGCTTTCTGTAAATGTCTTGGACACTGGAAAGCCCAATGCCCGACTCTGCAAAGCATAGGTAAGAATGGAGGGTTGACAGAAAGGATGGACCGACAGAAAGGAAAAAGACGTGAGATAAAAACCAATCAGACTAGTGCAGACAGAACAGACAGGACCACCCCGTTCGATTATGCTCGGTGGCACATATTTCGTCAGACCAATTTTAACGACATGTTAGAGTTCTGGGACTGATTGCTCTCTGTTGCTCCCCCACTCTGAAAAACAAACACAACTGCAGGTCAGTGTAAACAACCCCCCGTTGGAGAAAAGACTCAAGAAAGCCAAGCGTCTATTATATAACTTAGGATTTAATTACGGTAAAACACACAACCAACAGTAAATAGAATAACTAGTAGAACTCTCTAAAAAGCAAACTTTACTAATAGGAAAAATACAAAACATATTATGCTCACTCCGGAAGTCTTCCAATGTAACAGTTCGATGGTCCCGCCCATCCGAAACACATAGCACGTGTGGGGCGGGGCCTGCCAGCAGCCACGAGCCAAAAAGGATCGCCGGCGAGAAGGTCCTGGAGGCTCCACCAAGCAGGCAATGAAATGGTCTTCCCATACTGCCCTTCCAGGGATGGCGTCCCCCGGACCGCGAGTAGGGAGGGGGCGGATGAAAATGACCCCCTCCCTTGTATCTCCTGGTCCGGCCATCACGAATTCCTCCATCGAACGGATGCAGGGTGGGCAGGGAGGAAGAGGCGACGCGGACGAGCCTCTTCCACCTCCACAGGTAGGAGGCTTCCCTGCCCTGGCCCGACGCCGATGTCCTCCAGCCGGGCGACGGCCATATTTCCGCAACACAGGACACACAATGCCCGACTCGTATATTTTCTCAGTACAGGACATACAAGACCCGGCTGGTATACTTGCATAGTACAGGACATACAATGTCCGACGGGCATATTTACGGAGCACCGGATGTACAGTGGTCCCCCAAGAGTCGGAATCAGGGGTGTAGGGTGGTCATCATGTGCGCCCCTGATTCCAAGAGACGGCGTAGGATGCACCGGGAGAGGAAGACGGCACGAGTGAGCCTCCCTCACCTCCCCAGATGAAGGCTCCACTGCTGCACCCTGGTGCCCCGAACCAAAATGTCCTGCTCCAGCAACATGATGCTCTATCTTTCGCCATCACAAGAAGTTTCTTCCACTCCTGATGGATACGGCAAAGGTGGCCGCCACAGGGTCTCAAAGTGGCGTCTGGGCCCTCGAAAGGCGGGTCTAGGCCGCTGGAGTAACTTTGTCCGAAATTGCAACTCGGGCACTTGCCCACCTGGGCGCAAGCCCCCACCATCGACAAACATCCCCTCGACTTTGAAGATTCTACCAAAGTCCCAAGAGCCCTCGGCCCCTTCAGGCTTCCGGTGAGGAACAGTTGCATTGATCTCAAATGAAATAACCACGGCACAGCAACAAGATGGCGGTGCTCTCGTGTCTGCATCAGCTTCCGTCTGAACCACCCAGGAACATTATGGGCTAACGAACTCGAACAAGTTCCGGCTGAACATCAACATGACCCGGTAAGAGAGACTCTACCCCCTCCCTCTCTTGATTGACGGTCCACACCACCAGCCCCTCTGTTAGCACAGTTTTCTTTTGAACTGCCGAAAGGGACTCTGGTCCAACCGCCAATTGTCGGGGATATTTTGCCCCTGATGCTACTTCCGGACTAAACCGGCCTCGCCCAAAATGGCGCCGGTATCAATGGAAACTAACGGATGCCTCGTGGTGTTCCTTAGCTAATGAAACTTGATGTACTAAGATATATATATATATATATACGAACCATTGCGCACTCGATGTTAAAGGGAGGAGGGTTCACTTGGCGAACATTTAAGAAGGGTTCCGTAAAATGTTGATTTCAATGAACAATTTATTTTTGATATTTGTCGTAACTGATACATAACATCGCTTATGATGCACACCCGCGGTTTACCTCTAGGAAATGTGATCACGATGAGCTTGACTGTGTTTCCATTTATGAACTGAAATGCCCCTGATTCCTTCGTCACGCAATGAAATGTTTTTGGTTACTTGCAAATAATTAATTAGACCTTTTTTACATGTTCTTGTGCTACAAAATAACCCCCTACTGTATGTGCTTCCATCGACGACATGTCAGGCAAAAATATGAATTGCGCTCTCACATTTTACGTACTGAATAATTCTACAAATAAAGGTCTTAAAAAGCTATGGATAGGCATCGCGTACTTTTGTAAATACAGGTATCGGTGGGAGGGTTTTTCTGTGCGCAACTGTTCTGCTCTTTTTTTAAGGTTATCCGAGAAATGGTTGTTCGGCCCTGGGTTGATGGTCGAATCGAAGGTATGATACGCTGCCTCCAAGACATGCGACTAAGCTCAGGGACTGACGTATGAAGAAGGACCTCGACTTCTGAGAGTGGGTAAAGTAAAACGGTGTGATTGATAAAATGTTATAAAGATATGGTGATCGAAGGTACTAAGGTACAGGGTTGAACGAAGAACTGATATGCCTTAGAACATCACAGCTTTGGGAATGATTTAGGGATCCCGATGGCCGGATACATCTACAAAACCGGGTACCTCACGCTAGGCACCTCTGGTTCCTCTTTTTAGCGTTTTCACTACACACGATCCTTAATGCCATCCTCGAACCTCCCCATGAACCACCTATCACATTGCCTGCCCCCATGACTTTAGGAAACCAGAACCCTAAGGGATTATATCCCGAAGAGATAAGTACGAGTATGTGGTAAGTAAAGGATTTTCGTGCCCATACATTTGATGTGTTCGAATGTTGTCCCCCTACCTCCCCTTTTTTCCCCCTTTTCCCTCTGCAGGTTACATTAGAATCCCGATTAGAGTATCATAAGGGATCTGGAACCACGTCACGCCCGATGCATGAAGACGGACTAGCGCTGCAAAATGGCACAACAAGGACGCTCTCACGACCTTTTTACCAAATCTAACGCTTTTCTGTCCCAAAACTGCATGCTTCCTACCTCCTAACACAGACCCGAAACGTCTAACGTTGGGTAACGCACTGAATAGCCCAAACAATACACGGTCATTCTCTATGTCACACGTGTACTGTTCGGCCTATTGTCTCTCTCTCTCTCTCTCCCTCTCTCCCTCTCTCTCTCTCTCTCTCTCTCTCTCTTACTCTCTCTCTCTCTCTCTCTCTCTCTCACTCACTCTTCCACCCCTCCACACTTTCCCTCTTCCTAGCAACTGGCACCTAATTGGCGAACCTGGTGCACCTCCTGATTGGCCCCAAATACCACAAGTATTTGCACAAATTTGTCCTAAATAAAATTGTATCGGTACCACGTTACTACCTCTCCTTTTCTACTAAAATATGGATGAAATTTAAATTGGCCGATAGAAAAGGGACAGGTAAGACGACTAAGGTTCCCTAAATTTGACCCACCCTCAGGGAACTATTTGTCAGTGGCTTCTATGATAAAATGTGTCTGTGGTAATGCGACCATCCCCATCGAAAATTGTCTCCGTACCCCAAGCTGTAAGAAATGATCGAGACACCCCCATCTACCCAAAATGCCCCCAGTTTTGTGTCAGCTGCCCTGAACGAGAGCCTGAAAAACGCCCCCTGCTCTAATTCACTGTGTCCCTAATTGTTGTCCATAAGATCCCTCCTTCCCCGAGGATAAGTTTAATAATTATTGCAAACCACCCCTCCCGAGTTTTTGTAGTAACCAGGTTGCGAGGATTTATATAGAAAGTTAGAAGGATGTGTGCAAAGTTGAAAATTAGATTAAAAATCGAAAGAACTTGTTGCAGTAAGCCTGGTTGATAATAAGATGTTTTTTATGTAATACAGACTTGTTTAGCCTATGTTCATCCCTCAGAAGGATGCCTATCAGACTATGGTGAATAGCACGTTGCACTTTTTGTAAAATACAAGGCCCTGAAGACCAGCCTAGCCTTTCAAGACTTGTACTAAGGGAAATGGGTCTCTTCCAGAAGAACTGACATCTACTATAATAGACATATGACAAATGAACGTAATAATCATCAAAGCGTCAAAGAATTAGCCAACAAAAGGAAGTTGTAAGGAATCCAGCAAACCCATCATCAATTGTTTATACGTTAGTCGCAAGAATCTCCAATGTAGCGAGTGCTTACCCCAGTTGCTTGGTGTTGGGAGAGAAATAGACTTATGTAATTACCTTCTTCTGCAATATCTCTAAAGACTGTCTTTTCAACACTCATTTAAGGGTATCACTGTCGGAGGAGAAAGAGACCGGATGTGGGAGCACGCGGCCTGACTGCGGATTGTAGAACATCAGCGACGGAGGCCGAGGCGAGACCACAGCAGTAAGGAGACGCCGGACGGGGCATTGTTTCAGACAAAGCTAAGGAAAGGGCTGACCTGAAACCCCTGCTATATGATCAACGTGTGCCAAAAGCCCCCGCTCTCTGAACATGGTTACGGACTCGCCTGTCGCAAACTCTCCGCCTCCCCCTGATCTGTTCCCGACTTGGCCTTGCTCCATCCCCTCCTCCTCCGACCTACCATAAGGACTGTTCACACCCGCACCTTTCCATCCGAACTCCCAAGTTCCTCCAAATCCTGCTGAGCTACCCAGAGAAGAGTACTCCCTGCGTCAGAAGGGAGGAAGCTCCGACTAAATAGACCACGAACTATGTTAAAATCCCAGAACGGTGACCTAGAACTCCACCAAGGGTCGCCCCCGAAGAAAAGATAAACAAAGTCTGTGGTTCTGCCCGCTACCAAGCACCCTGAAGATGATGGAAGCAACAGGAAATGCCCACCACAGAGACTCAAGAAACGAACAGATCTCACAATTCTGGAACAATTGCATTTTCCATTGCAAAATCTATGCTCTGCATTACGGAAGAAGATGCACCTGCTCCAAAACCGTAACGCATTTCTCCTACGAGGTCTGACGAAAACCAAACAGAATGCACCCCTACCCGCAGACCCCCAACAACTCGATCCACATGAACATTTCTGTTGATAGGTAATCCAGGTGCTCAACAGTGCCGACAGAAGACGACAAAGGACAACGAGAACTCTGATATATTTTTACTGTATCTCCTTTCTCTCCCAATCACCATTGGACTGACTATGCACCCGCCGCATACAAAAAGGACTTACTTATATGATAACTTACCAGTTCTTATTCTATGATCTGTACCCAACGCCCTCGCTACGTAATTCTAGTCTGATATTGCATTACGATGACTTTTTCTGCAACCAACTTAACGATGAACCCGCCTACTAAATGATGAGATTTTTCAATATGATGTTTATAATGTGATGTTTATGTACAGTTCTTTCGCCTAAGTCCCCTCTCCCTTACCTATGATCGCTGCATATAGGTGTAGATAGGAAATAGGCCAGCAAGATGTCTTGGAAATGTTAAAGGGAGGACTGTAGAAAATAAATACAAACTTGGTGAACATTATCGGCGCCATCTTGCCCCCCTTTTCCAAGCCCATTCGTGCGCGTAAGCGGCAGCCATTTTGAGCACCATGGCCTCCCTGCCCCTCGCTGATAGCCAGCGCGTCTCTCTCTCTCCTAACCTCGCAAGCATCCCCCGCACGCTGACAACCCCCGCTCTCTCATGCCTTGGGTCATAAACCCCTCTTCAGCGCAGCTTCACCACGGAATCCCATCCCGTTCCCAGCGCGACACCTCCCCTCATTCCTTTCATGGCCTCAAACCCTTTTGATGCAAACCCCCTTTTCCTGTGTCCCCGTTTGTCTTCCCTGTTCCCAGGCCGCCACCTGGCTCTGCGGATACTGTTTATTACCCCGTACAGTAGGAAGCTTCCCCTCCCCATCAAAAGACCCCCGAATCGATCAAAGCCCCCACCCCATGAGATCCGATCAACCCCATGCATTCCGTGAATCGGCGGAATGCCCTGCTGTGCGACCGCCATCACCTGTTGTGACCGGGGTGGGGAATCCAACTGTAAATGTATGTGGGAACGGGTCTGAAGGGGAGATTCCGAGGATGTTCTTTCAAGTACTAAAGTATTGCGAGAATGTGTTATGTGCAATAAAGGTCGTAAACCCTAGTATAAGAGGCCAGGCCTCAGAGATGTGGTTAGAGCACCTCGTGACGATACTTGCTGTCTGAATTGATGTGTTCTCCTCCGGAGAGAATAAAATCCTCGTTTCCTGCCTTCCAGTCTCCAGCGCCTGCTTCTTCATTGATTAATATTGGTGGGTCATAGAGGCGATACCGCCGGGCAACATAAAAGGGTCTTTGGTTACCGGTTGTCTTTGGAACCCTTTTTAACAGCAGTAGGGATGATGGATGAGAAGTAGGGATTAGAAGTAGGGACAATGAATGATGCATGAGAAGTACGGATGAGAAATAAGGCTGATATATGAAGGACAAGAAGAAGTGATGAAGGACGAGACGTAGGAACTATGGAGGAGGAATGAGCAGCAGGGATGATGAGTGAGTAGTCTGGGTGAGAAGTAGGATGAGAAGTAAGATTGATGGATGAGAAGTAGGGATGATGGATGGGAAGTAGGGGTGATGGATGGGAAGTAGGGATGAGGAGTGACGAATGAGGATTGTAAAATTCAGGGTTGCCCGTTGTGGTGGCTCCACCGGTTTTATCGCAGGTTGCTGATGTACCCCACTAAAAATCACGTCTAGAGGTCAGTGCCATCACCCAAAAAGATGGGGCTCCCTAGCAGCATGTGATAAGGCCCCTAAGTCTTCCCTAGTTCACAAATATTCTTTGGCCTCGGGCTGATGGGAACTCCCTGGAGTGTCGGTGGCCCCCTGAAGTTTTGGGGCCACCCTGTGCCACAGGGGTTGCATGGACCGGCATTACATTAATGTTACAGAAGGGGCTACTTGTGATTCAGACACTGCGGGGCTTATTACAAGCCCCTTGTGCCACTTTTGCGTCACTTTTTATCACATGCCCCCAGGGGCCCAAACCCGGCCCCAAACCCATGCGGCGCTCCGGGGGATTGCCCAGTGCCCACTACGGCCAGTCCGGCCTGCGCAAGGGGCTTGTCAATGGCCCCCGCGTTCCTCCGCCGCCACAGGGGGCATCTCTCCCAGGCCTTGTTTTCCTGTTTACCCTGGCAGTGGCCTCCTCTCCCCTCTGGTCTCCAGCATGGCCGGAGGGCTGGTGTTTGGACGTGGAGTGACCCTCCGCCCCTGCTCCTGTGTTTGATTTGGCGGCTGAAGGGGATGGACAGCTCCTGGTGCTTGGGCCTGGGGGCGTTGAATCTGCTCTCACAAAGGCCTGGCGGACAAGGAGTTCATCCCTGTGTCCCAGGGTACACACCACCGTGCCAGGGACATGGCCTCTGTGTACATGTGTGGGCCCAAAACACTGCTGCGGCTGTGCCAGCCCTGGGCAGCTGTTGCTCTCATGAGGGCGGGTTCAATTCGGGCTCCCTGGGCAGAGCCTGGCTTTTGATAATATTTAACAGACAAGTGGACAAGAGACACACCTTGTTATTGCGTGCGCGTGCTTGAACTGTTTGCTTCCTTCAACCTACCCCCCAAAAATGTACTCCATCCTGTCCATTTCCATGGCGACAAGATAGAATCTGTTGTTGTAATAACAAGGACACAAACAACTTATTGAGCATTTTGTCTTGGTGAATCTTTGAAAAACAAGCTTGCTTTGTAGAGGTGGATCTGGACCTGATTGTTACAGGAAACTGAGTGTTACACAGGTGTTGGAGCTGCACATGTACGTGTGCACCAGAGCATGCAATGTGGCACCGCACATGTGCATGTGCCCCAGAGCATGCAATGTGGCACCGCACATGTGCACCAGAGCATGCAATGTGGCACCGCACATGTGCATGAGAGCATACAATGTGGTACCGCACATGTGCATGTGCACCAGAACATGCAATGTGGCACGCACATGTGCACCAGAGCATGCAATGTGGCACCGCACATGTGCAGCAGAGCATGCAATGTGGCAAGGGCACATGTGCATGAGAGCATACAATGTGGTACCACACACGTGCATGTGCATCAGAGTATACAATGTGGCACCGCACATGTGCATCAGAGCATACAATGTGGTACCGCACATGTGCATGAGAGCATACAATGTGGCACTGCACACGTGCATGAGAGCATACAATGTGGCACCGCACACGTGCATGAGAGCATACAATGTGGCACCGCACATGTGCATGTGCACCAGAGCATGCAATGTGGCACCACACATGTGCACCAGAGCATACAATGTGGCACCGCACATGTGCATGAGAGCATACAATGTGGTACCGCACATGTGCATGTGCACCAGAGCATGCAATGTGGCACTGCACATGTGCATGAGAGCATGCAATGTGGCACCGCACATGTGCACCAGAGCATGCAATGTGGCACCGCACATGTGCATGAGAGCATACAATGTGGTACCACACACGTGCATGTGCATCAGAGCATACAATGTGTCACTGCACATGTGCATCAGAGCATACAATGTGGTACCGCACATGTGCATGAGAGCATACAATGTGGCACCGCACACGTGCATGAGAGCATACAATGTGGCACCGCACACGTGCATCAGAGCATGCAATGAGGCACCGCACATGTGCATGAGAGCATACAATGCGGCACCGCACACGTGCATCAGAGCAGGCAATGTGGTACCGCACATGTGCATGTGCACCAGAGCATGCAATGTGGCACCGCACATGTGCACCAGAGCAAATGTGGCATCGCACATGTGCATGAGAGCATACAATGTGGCACCGCACATGTGCATGAGCACCAGAGCATGCAATGTGGCACCGCACATGTGCACCAGAGCATGCAATGTGGCACCGCACATGTGCACCAGAGCATGCAATGTGGCACCGCACATGTGCATGAGAGCATACAATGGGGTACCACACATGTGCATTAGAGCATACATTGTGGCACCGCACATGTGCATCAGAGCATACAATGTGGTACCGCACATGTGCATGAGAGCATACAATGTGGCACCACACACGTGCATGAGAGCATACAATGTGGCAACGCACATGTGCATCAGAGCATACAATGTGGTACAACACATGTGCATGAGAGCATACAATGTGGCACTGCACACGTGCATCAGAGCATACAATGTGGCACCGCACACGTGCATCAGAGCATGCAATGTGGCACCGCACATGTGCATGAGAGCATACAATGTGGCACCGCACACGTGCATCAGAGCATGCAATGTGGTACCGCACATATGCATGTGCACCAGAGCATGCAATGTGGCACCGCTCGTGTGCATGAGAGTATACAATGTGGTACTGCACATGTGCATGAGCACCAGAGCATGCAATGTGGCGCCGCACATGTGCACCAGAGCATGCAATGTGGCACCGCACATGTGCACCAGAGCATGCAATGTGGCACCGCACATGTGCATGAGAGCATACAATGTTGTACCACACACGTGCATCAGAGCATACAATGTGGCACTGCACATGTGCATCAGAGCATACAATGTGGTACCGCACATGTGCATGAGAGCATACAATGTGGCACCGCACATGTGCATGAGAGCATACAATGTGGCACCGCACACGTGCATCAGAGCATGCAATGTGGCACCGCACATGTGCATGAGAGCATACAATGTGGCACCCCACACGTGCATCAGAGCATGCAATTTGGTAACGCACATGTGCATCAGAGCATACAATGTGGTACCACACATGTTCATCAGAGCATACAATGTGGTACCGCACATGTGCATCAGAGCATACAATGTGGCACTGCACATGTGCATCAGAGCATACAATGTGGTACCACACATGTGCATCAGAGCATACAATGTGGCACCGCACACTTGCATCAGAGCATGCAATGTGGTACCGCACATGTGCATCAGAGCATACAATGTGGTACAGCACACGTGCATCAGAGCATACAATGTGGTAACGCACATGTGCATCAGAGCATACAATGTGGTACCGCACACGTGCATCAGAGCATACAATGTGGTACCGCACATGTGCATCAGAGCATACAATGTGGTACCGCACATTTGCATCAGAGCATACAATGTGGTAACGCACATGTGCATCAGAGCATACAATGTGGTACTGCACATGTGCATCAGAGCATACAATGTGGCACGGCACATGTGCATGTGCATCAGAGCATACAATGTGGTACTGCACATGTGCATTAGAACATACAATGTGGTACCGCACATGTGCCTCAGAGCATACAATGTGGCACGGCACATGTGCATCAGAGCATACAATGTGGCACGGCATATAGACATGTGCATCAGAATGTACAATGTGGTACTGCACATGTAGCTGAGAGCATACAATGTGGTCCCGCACATGTGCATGTGCATCTGAGCAAACAATGTGCTGCAGCACATGTTCATGAAGCCACACATCTGAATGTGCATCACTCTGTATGGTGTGGAGCTGCCCATGTGTGTGTGCATCAGGCTGTACAATTTGGAGCCACACATTTGTGTGTTTATCAGTGTGCATAATGTGTAGATGCACATGTGTCTGTGGAGCCATCCATGTGTGTGTCCATCAGAGTGTACAATGTGGAACTGCACATGTGCATCAGAGCAAATAATGTGGTGAGGATCATGTTTGTGAAGCCACACATGTGCTTGTGCATCACTCTGTACAATGTGCAGCCGCCCATGTGCATGTACCTCAGTGTGTACAATGTGGAGCAGCACATGTTTGTGAAAGCTCACATCTGCGTGTGCATCAGTGAGTACAATGTGGCCCCACACAAGTGTAGAGCCTTACTTGTGCGTGAGCACCAGAGTGTACAATGTGGAGCTACATATATGTGTTATAATCAGTGTACAATGTAAAGCCACATATGCGTGTATATACATCAGAGTGTACAATGCAAACCTTCACATGTGTTTGTACATCTGTGTACAATGCAGAGCTGAATATGTTTGTGCACATCAGAGTGCACAATGTGGAGCCACACAAGCATGTTTGCATCATTGTACAATCTAAAACCACATATGTATGCATACATTAGTGTGTACAATGTGGTGCTGCACATGTGTGCCGTTAGGCCAACTCCTCTCCCCTTTCAGTGCGGGAAGTACTACTGGAGGAGCACTCCTTTATGAACTCTTACATGCCTCTCAGTATGAGATGTAGTACTGGAGGCGTACTCCTGTAGGTACTCTTACACAACTTTGAGTATGGGAAGTAGAATTACAGGAGTTTTGTTTTACATACTCTTACATGGGTTGATAAAGTGTCCTAAAATACCTTAAATAAGAATAAAATGAGAAAACGCAGGCACTATTTATATATAAGATTAGAACTATAATCTGAAAATAATAAAAGCGCATAGAGGACAACACCGCCCTTTCTATTTGTGCACCCCGTCCTGCACAGACTCCCCTGCTTCCATATACCACCTGCTCAGACAAGGTGGTAGACAGGAGTCCAAACCCTATGCCACAGCTTTCCAAACTTTTCATGTTGGTGACACACCCTCTTTTGTGAAAAAAAATTCAGGGACACTGTAACGCGAGGAGTCACAGCGAGCGAGCCCAAACCACCTATGGTGGGTTCGGGCCCCACACACACACACACACACCACCCCACACACACATCCCACACACACACATCCGACACACACACAACCCCACACACCCAACACCCCTCAACACACACACACCCCACACACCCCCACACACATCCCACACACACATACCCCACACACCCAACACACAGAGACTTGAGGGGCACTGTTAAAGGGTACTAGTGAGGGAATCAATGGTGGAGGTGGCCTTTCCTTCCATCTGTCTCCCTCCGACTGTCGTCCTCCCTCCCTCTCTGTCTCAATCCCTCTCAGTCTCCCTCCCGCTCTGTCTCCTTCCCTCTCTGTCTCACTCCCTCTCCCTCCAACTGTCTCCCTCCCTCTGTCTCTCTCCCTCCCTCTCTGTCTCACTCCCTCTCTGTTTCACTCCCTCTCTGTCTCACTCCCTCGGTCAATTGCAGAATGATATGCCTTACTGCTGAGACGGTTGTTTCATCGATAAAGTGGAGCCATTTTATGTTCTATATTGGTAGATTTTACTAGCTTGTTAAGAACACACATAACAGCTGCCTGAGAACAGATTCTCTTCAAGCAGTGTTCTCTGTCTCTGGTCTCTCAACCAGCAAGATTGAGCTAATCCGATAGACATCTCTGCTAACTGCTGAAAAGTGTGAAATCAGTAACGTTTCATGCTTTCATCAAATATAGCAGATAATCTATCGAAAGAGGCAGGCGGTAAAACTGAATGCAAGAGGAGATAAAAACGAACACAAAGTATTCCGGGTGTTGGCAGTTTCACACTGCACACACACATTATTTCAACTACTGAAGAAAGCTGTTTTTGAAGATTTGAAAATTGCACTGGCAATTCTTGTTGTAAAAGGCACCATTTGGCCCATTTGTTTTCCTTTGTGGGCTGGGTGTGTGATGGGATGTAGACAGGCGCGCAACACCCATTTGCCTCAAAGGGCTTCAGCCACCCCCCCCCCCGTCATGTGTGGCAGCCCGGAGATGAGACACTTCCACCGCACCCCAGCACTTCACAGGTCTTTAAAAACCTTGTGCATGTTAATAGGGCTTTGTTGTTGCTTCGCCCCTTCTAAGAGCCCCTGCAGCTCGACTCTGCCGATGCAACACACCTACATATGGGTCGCGACACAGTAATGTGTCGCGCCACATAGTTTGGAAAGCTGTGCCCTACGCAGGTGGGAACTCTGTGGAGTTGCATGTAGTGATGGGCGATAAACTCCCCTCCGCCGGTGGAGTTCACAGAGTTTTTGTCACTCTGCACTCCACTTGGAGAGCGGAGTTTAGCAAAAACTCTGCCTTGGCCGCATAGCGGAGTTTACCGGCGCCCACCACTAATCAGAACCATTATTGCACTTTATCACAACTTGTGCTGTCATTTATCACTACCCTGTTAACGGTGGGGAAAGCCACAGGGGAGCACCTTGTCAAGTCAGAGGAATAGGTGATAGGTCAGTTGCCTGGATGCTTTGGGCAGCTGTTTTAATCTCTCATGCTGGTAGCCACAAACATTATCGTTCAGTAAACCAATGTGTAAATCAAGAATACCAACCCCTCAGAACCACTGGCACACACACAGACACTGACTGGCATCCCTCCGCTCGCCGCTGCCGGACTCAGTCCGTGCCAGCTTCCTGGATGAATGTGTGAGGCCAATGCGCGGGCAGGAGGGACAGGCTGGGCATAGACGTAGAAAGAGGGCAGTATTGAGTGATACATGTCGCTCTGCTGGAATGGGCTATACGCCTAGTCAGCCGCAGTACATGTGGGCTCCGCCCACCCCTAGTTTTATGCCTAGTAAAACCAGGTCAGAAACGTTTTTGCCCGTTCCCTGGGGTTTAACTTGCAGCTGCGCAGTGCCAGCCTGATGTCGCAGGATGGCCATGGTAGTTACGTTTTCCCAGTTTGCACCTCTTCAGTGGCATCCTACTCCTAATCAGGGCCTCTATTGCATGATTTATATCTCATGACAATAATATGACATCCATTGCATCGGCCAAACTACTACATTGCAAAGTACAGAGAGGTAAGTATCAGAGCGGAATAGAATAGTTAGTACCGTTAGGTACATGATGTGGAGGTAACAAACATTTACAATATACAGACCTTGAACTGCAGTGGTACGAGAGGTATCCTTAATTATATATGGGATAAAGTATCCAGCTGGGCATTATAAGGATATTTTCAGTCACTGAGGAGTTTCAAGACCAAATAGAGGAACGAGGCCAAAGGTCACTTACTCTGAGGGAGCTTGCAGTATCAATAAAATGTACTTGAGGGAGTACTCTGCGCTGGTATGTCTTCTGCCAACTTTTAAAGATTATCCGGATCCATCTGTGACAGAAAATAAGCCAGGCAGCAACCAAAGGGCCCCCATGTGCCAACTGGATAGTAGAAACAAGTGTCATGCATTTGCGAGTGGGTCAATCCTGAACTTTTTAAGACATTCTGTGAGTGGTCTCTGAGGGGGGCAACCTGCAGCCATGTGTGCTTGCTGCCGGCTGTGTGCACCTGGTACTACCAGGGGTATTCAACAGTGCAATTCATAATGTTCCCCCCTATCAAGAAGACAATCTTTCCCACATCCCTTCTCTTCCACCCCAAACTGCTACTTGTCCACAGCACCCACAATGCATCTTATTCATCCCCTCAATCTTGTCTCCCTCCTTTCTGCTCTATTCGCCCCACTTTCCCACCAGTACCACCCCCCCACTGCACTTTAGACAAGAGAACCATCTTATTCCAGACTCTAAAATGTGATTGACAAATAACATGCACTACTTTGCGGTAGTCAGATGAACCCTCAAGGTGCTTTTTGATTACTCAGACGTGTGAGTTGCAGTTGACACACAGATCTCTTTAGTAAGAGCATTAACAGCCTGAACAATATACTGGAAGCATTATAGCAAGAGGTGCAGAACGCACTCATATTATCAGTTGTTTGAACCTCCCTCACAGGTGCCTGAACCCCCCACGCCAGTTTCCAGGACATACACACCACCCCCACCGCAACCTCTTCGCGCTCTGTGTGCTCCATGGCCAGTGTCTAGCGTCTATCTCAGCCTCTCTAAACTATTTCAAAGGTCTTTAAAAAACATTGACATCCATAGGAAATGTTTAATGAGGCTTGGTAATACATGTGGGGGGTACCTGCAGCAGCGGTTCATGTTTTGCAGATGCACAAACCTTTTAAAAGTAGGCATCTTTCATGAGGCGTGTTCATGTTGTGTATTTACGTTTTGCATGTCTCTGCAGTCCAAATCCACCCCTGCTGTTGCTGCTTCCTCACTTGTGTTGGTCCCCCCCACCCCACCTCCTCCCAGCTGTTTCTGCTTGCTCTGCCACCCCCTACCACCCCACCCCTCATCATCCATCCATCCTTCCCCTCATCATCCATCCATCCTTTTCCCTCATCATCCATCCATCCTTCCCCTCATCATCCATCCATCCATCCTTTTCCCTCATCATCCATCCATCCTTTTCCCTCATCATCCATCCATCCATCCTTCCCCTCATCATCCATCCATCCTTTCACCCACCCCCTCATCATCCATCCATTCCCTCATCATCCATCCATCCATCCTTTCACCCACCCCCTCATCATCCATCCATCCACCCTTCCCCTCATCATCCACCCTTTCACCCACCCCCTCATCATCCATCCATCCATCCATCCTTCCCCTCATCATACATCCATCCATCCTTCCCCTCATCATCCATCCTTTCCCGTCATCCATCCATTCTTCCCCTCACCCATCCATCCATCCATCCCATCTATTTATCCTGCCCCTCATCCATCCATCCGTCCCCTCCATCCATCCATCCATCCTTCCTTCCCCTCCATCCATCCATCTTTCCCTTCATCCATCCATCCTCCCCCTCCATCCATCCATCCTTCCCCTCATCCATTTATCCTTCCCCTCATCCATCCTTCCCCTCCATCCCTCATCCTTCCCCTCATCCATCTTTCCCCTCATCAATCATCCAGCTACCCTTCCACCCATACATCCAGCTATTTACATATTCTCTTCCATCCTTCCACTCACTCATCAATCCATCCATTGTCTCTCATTATCCATCTATTCAATCTTTCATTCATCCATTCACCCTTTCACTAATTCATCCAGCCATCCCTTCACTTACTCACTTGCGCCCACCTTTCCATATTTATTTTGAGCTGAGCCCTTTTGAGAAGAGGCCCATCAAGAACTTCACCCTCGCTGCAGGAGCCATTCCAGGACTGGGACAGAAGCCACCCAGGGCGGAGACAGGATCCACCACAGGGGGGGACAAGAGCCATCACAGGTGTAGGTGGACTGGAGCCACAACATGGGGGGACAGGAGCCATCACTGGGGGGGACTGGAGCCATCACGGGCGGGGGGGGGAGGCACGAGCCAACACAGGAGGGGGAACAGGATCCACCAGGGTGGGCACAGGGGTGGGCATGCAGCATTCTAGTATCATCTCGGGCTCCTCTCCTGCACAAGACAACGAGAAGACAGGCTCTCTGTCCAAAATGCCACCCCCCACTGTGATGTACAGTACCTACCGGAGACACTCTAAGAGAACTGATTGAACTGATTGTCCTCCATACTTTGTTAATCAGTGTGGGTGCGATTGTGCCATTTCTTTATTGTATCACATTATGCATGTTTGAAGAACCGAGGTTTGCGTACAAATTAGTGACAGTAATTAAGCTCGGTGAAGAGAACCAGGTGCTGCCTCGGTGTAATCAGGGGTGTAATCTGGCCGAGTCTAGGATGTTTGGGGCCCTGGGTAGAAATGCAATGTGTGAGCCCCCCTCTAAATAGCAGATACAAGACGCATTCAGGGCTGTTTGCGTGTGAATGGATGCCCCTGCTCCTGAACCGGCAGCCCCTCCCTCTGTCACCTTCAAGCAGCTCTTAACAGCTCATCGAGGGCTGGAGGTGTGAGGGTTGCCATCCCGCTGTGCCTCTACAGTGCTGCGGGGAATGTGAGCTTTCATACAGCATCGGAGTCAAGAAGGGTTGTGGGGGCAAGCTGTGTCCGGTTAAAATTACGGACAAATGGCGTCCGTTAAAGAATCCTTCACGGACAACGGACAGACGGCCGAAATTACGGACTGTCCGTGAAATTTACGGACGGTTGGTCACCCTAACCCCACCCCACCCTCGTCCGGCTTTCATCACCAGCAAAATCCCTCCTTCCTCCCTTGTGTAGCTTGTTGCAGCTGGCACCGTAGTAATCACTGTAACGACGTTGGGAGGATAAAAGGCTTTTTCAGCATTCTTTGATTGAAATGTCGGCAGGCACACCAACCCGGTAATTGTTTCTACCTTTAATGAAACTCATTTTAAGGATGAAAGCATCAAGCGGAAGATAATGCCAGGTATCCTTTGTGAGAAACCGAGGCGAGGGGATTGAACTGGAGAGCGCGTGTGCCAAGTCTCTCAGCACAAGAATCATCTTCAGCACAGGCCGCAACTCTGTGCTGTGCTCGAAGGCATTTCTGCCGAGTATACCTATTTCCAGATCCCTTTGCATAATTGCACAGTTACTATCCACATAATTCCACTGCACACCGTGCCGCATAATTCCACTACAAAAATCCACTCCATGCCACACCATTCCACAACTAACAATTCCAATGCAGCCCACATAATTCCCCCACCGCACTCCATATCACATGGGTAAAAGACACATTGCAAATGCGAGACCTATTGCATTTCCAATGCTTGTTTTAAGTTGTGCTGGCGGGACTCTAGCCAGAGTCCCTCAAACCCAATCACCCAGATATTCAAACATTTTTGATGCTAAATGTCTGAAAAACCACTGAACGGATTTACACCAAATCACAAAAAGAACGCTCTCTGGAGCAAGGTCAGCTTCCAGCCACATCTTGTGCATTTCCATTCAGCAGTTTAGGGACATATTTACAAGCCCCTTGGCCGTTGGTAAATCACTTTTTCACATTTAAAAGTAATGCACCGGCGGCGCGAGGGGCTTGTAAATTATCTCCCTGATGTTTTCAAACACTGAAATTCAGTTAACTGAACTAACTATAACTTCTGCGCCTCGGTGCACAGCTTATAACCTCACATTTTACATCACTCTTGATAAGTTAAAAGACATCTTTGATGACATTACTCATGACATTCAAAATGGTGTAATTGCAGCAGGAGTGGCTGTAATGCCCCATCAAAGCTGGCAGCACTCTGGGCACAGGTCCAAGGCCGAGAGCTCGCCCACATGGCCCTGCCATCCTGATCATGGTGTTATTTATATCTCCTGTGATGGTGGGTCTGGTCGATGACTGTCATTTTACAAGACAGAAAGCAGAGGCAGGGCACAGGGGTGGGGGGCACAGACCGTGCCATGCTGTCGTCCTGCCACGTCTCCTCGATTAGACCAGCAGACCTCGCTCACCTAAGTGAATTTAAAACAATTATAACTCGACAGGCGTCGTCGCTCTCTCTGTACAATAACCCTTGAAAGTCAGCAGGCAGATGTTGCAGCCAGAGATGGGGGAGGCAAGAAAACAGCCTGGTGCAGAGACCCGAAGGCACCCTGAGCTGAAAGAAGCCACAATCCCCCCTACGGTACAGACACCACCTCAAACTACCCACCTATCGCCAACTCAACCCGTGCTGTGAAGGTTCTTGAAACAGCAGCGGCCACAGCTGTCATCAGTCCTTGAATCGAGTGCCCTCTCAGTGACTTTCAGGTGGGTTTAGACTCCGAGAGGCACAGAATCAGCACTGGTAGACATCAGGGGAGGGCTGACCAATGCCTGGGACCAAGGCACACTCTGAGTCTTGACTATATCAGACCTCTCCGCCACATCTCAACACCATCAACCTCAAGGTGCTCCTCGACAGCCCGCCTCGTCTAACTGCTGTCGTGTTATAGCGCTATGTAGTGTTCCTTCTTCCGCTTTAATTTGTTTTTTTAAAGCACTACAAACATCCTCCTGGGAGCTCCAGAGTTCCATTCATCACACACACAGAAACTGAGATTAGATTAACACACCCGCGGTCTACTAGTGACATTTAACTTCCAGGCCCTTGGTTCGCCTTGTACCACATATTGTGGAGGTAAAGGTGGGTTAAACATACCAATGAATGGCATGTCAATCAAATCATGTTTAAAGGGGGGACAAAGGAACTTTAGCACTGCTTAGCAGGGGTAAAGTGCAGGGAAGTGTCAAAAATAGAGGTTCAGCAAAACGCAAAAAATATAGGGTCACCGCACAGAAGGAGGAAGGAGCGAGCAGCAGCAGGTGACCCACGAGGGACCAACCTTGGAGTATGTGTGACTACAGGGGTTCCTGAGCCCTCACTCCTTGGGGCACAGATGACCCACAGTTAGGGTACCAAGGGACTTAGCAGAGTGCGGGACGACAAAGGTCAGCCCGACTTAAAAGTGGCACTTACATACTGTTGTATGCAGGGCCCAAGTCCTAAAAAAAGAAGTGGGAGGACGCTGTCACTGGAAGTGACGTCATGAACGGTGGCTTGCCCCATTGGGCTCATTGCCTCCCATCGCTCACCCCTTAGATGCGATTGCATCTGCCAAGCCACGGCGTGTGCAGCGTCCTGTGAGCTCCGATCTCGCCCCAGAAAGGGCAAAGAGTGAAGTCCAGCTGTTTGGCAGGGGGAAAGGCGTCCACCCAGTAAAATAAGTGGGGGGACGCCGTCCACCCGTGTGGTACCCCGACTCGAGCCCTGGTTGTATGCCACAATATGATCCTGTGTTCCGTCCTGGTGAATGCCACAGACCCTTGTGAGCCAAGAGGCAGAAACATGTCGACGGCCTAAGGTGGCGTTGGGGACTGGTTTCCCTAGTCTACACGGTGGTGTTTAACACCAAGTGATAGCTCTTTCAAATGAAAAGGTAGTTTTGATGTTTCACATTGTTTTTTGTATATTCACCTCACGGGTTCAATAGATAGAAGGGCCTCCTTTACTATAAAGTGCGGGCCCGCTTTTCATCAAACTAGGTTTTTGAGTCCTATGATGAAACATGACACCTGGTGCTGTGTGAGGACATCTGTCACAATTTGTTGTGTGTCCATCGATAGGCTTGAGACGGACAATCACTCATAGAGGAATAAGTAAACGTTTCCTCAGTGGCTTTCTTCTGTTTGAGATGTGTGCCTGGAGGACAGCCCACCCTGGAGACCCCATCGCCTCCTGTTCCCTACCTTGGTAAATTTCTGAGGTGTCTGTGGTTTGATGACCACATATAAAGGCAGGTTTCCTACAATAACAACAAGCTATGGTGCTACTCAGTAGTGTGAGCGTGTCTCTACTTCTGTATGAAGGCCACACAGGAAGAGCTGCGTTAGGAATGAGGTGCGTTCGCTGACATGTTTCGGCCCCGGCACTGGAACATCGGGGACTGCTGCAGGCCTGAACAGGATACATTTGCTGAGCATGGAGTGCTTCCGGTCAGGAATGAGGTACATTTCCCGAGTGGTGCTCAGTCTCCAGTAATGGAACAGCAGACAGTGCTGCAGCTCAGGGATGAGGTGCTTTGAGAGCGGTGTGCAGCACGCGGTGGTGGAGGTGAAATGTTGGCAACTTCTGCAGCTTTCAGTACACAATCCCCAGGTGGTGCTTAGGGTCAGTTTGGGATGCATAAACAGGTGTGTATGTTGTGTGTGTGCTTTTGTTGTATGTCTGTCTGATATGTCTGTGTGTGCTGTGTCTGGGGGTGAGTGTTTGATGTGCTCAAACGCTCCATCCATCATCCTCTTTTGTTTTGCTTTGTTCGCCCTAATTTGGCAGGGTATGCCCAGACGTGAGTCCCTTGCTCACTTGGCCACTGGATTCAAGATAGCCTGGCTGATGAGGATTATGAATCCGAAACCGGTCCCAAGATGCTTGTTTCCGGTCCAGGGAAGACATGGCTTGGCAGTTCGGGCTGGACTGTTCCCATGAGGCACAGGGTCAGACTGATTTGCATATGGCCATGTCTGAACTGTGGTGGCAGAGTGAGCTAAAGAATGGTGATCTTTTGACTGGGTGTGAGTGCTTGATTTGCTCAAACGCTCCGTCCATCATCCCCTTTTGTATCGCTTTGTGCTGTGTAAATGTGTAAATGTAAATGTATTTGAGCTTATATAGCGCACAGCTACCCACAAAGGGTTTCCCGGTAGGTATGGGCGGAAAATCCGTTTCGCTCGCGGATTTTGCGGATTTTCGGTAAATTCGCAATCCGCGAGATTCGCGAATCTCCCGCAAAATCCGCAAATCCGCGAGCAGCGGATTTTGCTCGCACTGCTCGCACTGTTCGCGTGAGTTCGCGGCTTCCTAGTACAACTTCGCGCCCCGCGAATAAGTGCAAAATTGCAGAAATACGATTTTAGCAAAACTGAAAGTACTTACCAGGTTCAAAAGTTCAGGCTCATCATTAGTAGCCCTTTCCTGTAGTGCTTCCTGAGGGGCCCCTCCAGAGTTCAGTTGCCAGTTGCAACTATTATGTGACCCTGCTCTGAACCTCAGAATAGTTACACATATGCCACAAAGGTCCTGAATTACAGCTAAGGGAGACAAGCAGGAGCCAGGCTGGAGGTTCAAATCCATTAATCAGCCCCTAATTCATTATTGTCAGTTGGGGCAGGGCAGGTGTTGTAACTAATTTTGCAACAATGAAAGCACTTAGCAAGTTCAAAAGATCACTAATCATGAAGCACTAAGGAAGCAGGTGCCAGCTAAAAAAATATTCTGTGACACATTAATCAGCCCCAAATTAATTCAGGTCACTTGAGGCAGGGAAGGTGTGCTTGCGTTGCCACAATAATGTACACTGCTGGACAACCAGAGGGTGCTGTGATGAAACAGAGGGTGGCATGGGTGGGCCAGAGGGTGGCATGAGTAGTCAGAGAGTGGCAGTGGTGACAGAGAGTGGCAGTGATGAAGAAGAGTGTCCCAAACAGGCTGGACACGTAGAAACAACAAGTTCGCAAAACTTGCGACCCGACAGGTAAGTTCGCAATTTGCGACATTGTACAAAACCCTCGCGAACTGGCAGAAACCCGCGCAAACACACAAAAAAAAAAATCCGCAAATTCGTGAGAATTCGCGGATTTTGCGGATTGCGAGTTCGCAAATCCGCAAAATTCGCGAACGCGAGATTCGCAAAATTCGCCCATGCTTATTTCCCGGCGCTTGCTTAGGGAACCCGTCCTGGTATTCCCCTGTGAGATAACCCCGGCAGGGTATCCACAAGGTGAAAGCCAGGCATCCCGCCGCGAGGGGCCATTGTGGAGATTAAGCAAGCTATTGCCCAGAGTCGCAGAGTGTGAACCCGTGAGTCGAGAAGGCACCGGAGCGAGAATTATCGAGTCCGTGGAATTTTTGAGCCCAAGACCCACCGAGGCGGGGAATTGAACCCTGGTCCAGGGCCGATCTCAGCTTCCGGGTCTGCCGCCTCTAACCCCTGAGCCACACTTCTCCACGTGTATATGTTTTGTGTGTGTGTGTGTGTGCGTATGCTGTGTCTGCATACATCTCTCTGTGTTTTGTGTGCGGTGTCTGTGCTGTGTCTGTATACATATCTGTGTATTTTGTGTGTGTGCACGTGTGTGCTGTGTCTCGATACATATCTGTGTGTTTTGTGTGTGTGTTGTCTGTGCGTGTCGGTCTTAGCCGGTGCTTAATTTGTGCCGGTGCTTTCTGGTGCTTAGCACCGGCACTTATTTACCAGGGCCGGGTCTACACTGCCACTGCCCACTCACAACAACATCAGGACTGAACTCACCTCATATCATACATGCAATTGAAAAATAATTGGCTCACTCACTGCAGTGTTATTCAAACTCTGCTACAGTCTCCCGAATCTCCTGGTGAATAAAAGTGTTACTGTGCTGAGAAAGCCGATAATGAATCTTTATTCCGGCAAATTTGCTTTCAGTTTCATGTTCTGCGTAACCTTTTTTTCAAAATTAAACTTCACGTCCGGCGCACACGCACCGCATGCGTCACCCACCGCCAGTAGAGCAGGACGTTGAGGCGTGCACTCTCATTCGAACTCGAAACAGCACCAGCAGCAGGCCCCTTCATAAAGGCAGTGTCATCAGTAAACCAGTAAGTTTAAAATCAATGCTGCTTTTATTTTAGCGTGGTGACGGTCACCGTGGGCGTGGGGCAGTAAAACAGACTTGACATGAACAGAGTCTGAGGCCCCAGCACTCATGCCACCTGCGCCGGGCGGGGCACTGTGTGCAGGAGGACAAGTCGACCTGGAGGCTGGAAGGGCAGCAGGGTCTTGGCCTTTTAATCCCTTTCTGTCTGTGATTTACTTTTGCTGGTCTCAATTTAAATGAAATGCTTTTTTTCTGAGCATTTATTCTCTTTCGGAATCTGGCTATTTCCAAGCTCGTGGCTCAGGTTGTTTGTGCATTCAGTGGTGATTCCTGTTGTGGGGGACGGACCAGTTGGGCCACTGCATCTGTTTGCTGCATGGCCTCTTTAGTTAGTTTGCAGAAGATGTTTGGCTGCATCATGGTCAGTTTACCTTCAAATTAATTTCCATTGCCATCCTAACATCGCTAGCTTTGCTTGTGCACATTCAGCTTCAGTGTTTTCTCGCTGCTGGGGCTCTTTTGACGTTTGTCTGATGAATGTCCCGATGCCCCGGAGCCCCCGCTCTGTGCAGAGTTAGCAGTGTGTGGTGACCTTCATATACTTTAATATCTGCGGTGCTGTGGACACTGGAGGCGCGCAAGAGTTGTTGATGTGCACTTTGCATAGCAAGGGATGAATGAAGTCAGTAACTGGCTTCCAAGTTCCAACCCCAGTGAGTAAATGCCCCATAAGCATACCAAGTGACTTGAGAGAAAAATGCATCTAAAGTTACACATATTGTTCATTTACAGTGCCCCCCTCAGCCAATCAATTCCTAATTTATAAAAGTATATTAAACAATATGGATTTCATTTTTATGTTTGTATTCCTTACATATGTCACAAGCTAGTGACCTTCGTGGGATCGAATGAAAGGGGCGGGATTGTGTTTATACATATATATGTACAGAATAGATCATCTCAAGGAGATTTTAAGTTAAGTAGTTGATGTATCATGAATCTAACTGCAAGATGCAGTGTCACGTTGTATTAAACATTTTTACATGACACATATTTTTTAGATTATATATATATATATATATATATATAGATAGAGAGAGAGAGAGAGAGAGAGAGAGAGAGAGAGAGAGAGAGATGAAAGAGGGAGAGAGAGAGAGAGAGTGAAAGAGGGAGAGAGAGAGAGAGAGAGAGAAAGAGAGAGACAGTGAGAGAGAGAGAAAGAGAGAGAGAGAACTATGTGTATTACATTTAGTCACATTCTCTAGTTCCTCAGTCTATAACACCACTTTGGAGGGCCTGCTCTATGCCTAGTTGAGACTATTAATGGTAGGGCCCACCACAGCTGACAGCAATTTCCAACTCAAAAGTTAGATGTCAGACACACTTGGACAACAAGACAGTACCATGCGCACAGAAACTAGCAATACTTACAGAGTTTGTTTGAAAGTCACACAAAATGCACCGTGCATAAACAGCGCATGAGAAAAAAAACTCAACCATTTTACAAAAATAAACTGTATACACTAAGTACAGGAACACAACAACATGCAGGTAAGCAGAAGGTTCCAAAACGTGGGTCATGCCTGTCATTGGGAAAGCACCAATCTTTAGACAACAGTCTCATTGTTATGGGCAAGCAATGAAAAACTGGCATGCACATTCAAACAAAACTATAAGGCGTTGGTGATGAATGCTCTTCCATAACCAATGTTGTGTAATGTGATATAAAACCCTAAAACTGATTTCTGCATTCATTAAATCAGTCAAGGGGTCGAACATGAGCCTGCAAAACATGATATTTATTATTTGTTCTCTCAATAGCTTGTATCTGGAGAACAGAAAAAAAAACTGGCATGGTATCATAGAATATATCACCTTTGTGCCACAACCCTGTCTTTTTTTGGCAGTCTAATATGATGATATGAAGCCAATCTAAGAAATACAGGATTATTCTAGCTGGTTGAATGCTTAGATAGTTCCACTCAAACTAATCAGGAGTTACCTAAAACTGCAGGAAAGAACACGTGTTTAAAGAAACTTTCTTTGTGCACTAAAGCACCCTGGTTAAAGATTTCAGGACAATGATATGCTTTGCCATAAGAATTCCAAATGGGATCCTGTTTTATATTTCTGGAAAATATGTTTCATGCAGTGCTTAATTTGAAAAAATGTAGGTGCCAATGCCCATCTCAGGAGGCCACTGCAGCTTGCACCACCCATTGCCCCTGTCAGCTCTGCCAATGATAGAACCAACACCAATACTTACCATCTTACTCCAAAAGCGTGATCATTTAGACAATTGCTGGCCATCCAAAGCAATAAGGATGGCGTGGGCAGCAGGTATTCATTTTTAATGTATATTGACATATTAAACACTGTTTCTTTGCTTTTCTCAAAATTAGACAGACAGCTCTGCCATGTGGTGGACTGTCATTAGTGTCTGTGTTGAGAATTAAGTGCCATTGCTCAGCATTGGAAACCACTGCCTCAAATTTAGCACTGGTTTCATGTAGTTTGTAGAAAGCATCACCTGCTTACAGTCATGCCTGATGTAGTTAAGTTTAGAGTATAAAAGAAAAATGGAGCTTTGTGCCTCAGGGGCAGAAATCATCATGTATGTTATAGCTGCGCATTCGAAGCTCTTGTCATAGTACGTAAATAGGTAATCAGCTATTAGCACTTGCCCCTTCTTTGCCCGTGACCATTAGTACTGAAGCTTGCATAGGAGATCAGTGAGCACTGCTGTGATTGTAAAGAAACAGGTGAGGGCACACACTAGCATTCATACTGTAGCAAGTGTGGAACATCTTTGATATGGCAAATTTTGGGCTGCACTCAACTCACTCAATATGAGAGGATAACAAATAGGCATCTAATCCAGGCAGCATTTGGGCCATGCCCTCCTATTAAGCCCATGTAAGGAAGCAGAAGAACAATAGAAGGGCAACTGAAAACAAGCCCTTGTATCTCTCGCTCTCTCTTTTGCTCTCTTTTTTGGCAACACACATTGCCAGCAGTGCCTCAGGTTTACATGAGACAAGTCAATTTAACAAAGACACATTTATGGTTAGATGTCCCTACTTGCAATGCAAGTCATAGGGTTGCATTCCAAAGCATAGATAAGAAGATGTGTGGCACCTCTAACAGCTCTCATTAGAAAGTGTCCACAAGCACATTTAAGTACTACAGTGTCAGCCACCTGCATCTCTGGCCCAGTTATTGCCTAATTTAAGCACTTACTTACACTGGCAGGAATGCAGAGCACCAGTGCAGCAAGCACTTAATTCTTACCTTGCCTTCCAGGGACACAGCGGGGCTGGCTGGCAGCTTTTTTCATCTTAGGCGCCCAGCGGTAGTGGCCGCCATCTTGGATTGGGCCGGTTCGTCCGACCACACCCACGCCACTCCCCCCACGCTGCTCCTCTATTTAAACGTCCCCTATGTGTCAGCGCAGCGGACGAGCGCAGCGGGCGCGCCGTAGGCTCGCCGGAGTCAAGCCAGAGTCCTGCCCGTCTGCGCCCGTCCGCGGCAGGCCGGGGCTAGGGGCACTCCCCCCTGCCCACCACCCTTCATATTCATCCTCCTTCCTACTCTCGCTTTGGTCCCCTGGTACTGTCAGCCCGTCCATATCCGCACTACTGGCTCAGCTAGGGCTACTATGCTGTCCTCCCTCCTCTCCCCCTTCCACCATTCCCATCCGCCCTCCCCCCCCTCCGTCTGTTTCATGTACTCCGGCCTTTAACACCACGGCCACGCTACTAAACACTCGATCTGCTGTTAGCCATCAGTACGAACTATACGATTATATCGACACTCATAAACCCGATCTCCTGTTCTTAACGGAGACCTGGTTTAAGGCTGACTCCCTGCCCAACGTCTTAGCTGCGCTTCCCCTTGGCTACTCGGCTCTTCGCGCAGACCGGCCAGAGGGCAGGAGAGGCGGTGGAGTGGCCCTGATAGCTCGCACTGACCTTCAGGTACAGATTCTTCCCTCCCCCCCCATCCCCGAAGTGGACTACTTGGTCGTCCGCTCCAACTCCCAATCCTCCCCCTTAACCTCTGTTTTAATTTACCGCCCCCCTCACCCCTCCCCCACTTTTGTTTCTAACCTCCAGGACATACTGGCAACGCTGGTAGTGAACAATTCCTCAGTGCTAGTCTTAGGTGACCTAAATTTCTGGCCTAATGACCCTGCCGAGAGCCCCTTGTCCAAAGATTTCACCGACCTCATGCTCAGTCTCAATTTCATTCCTCACATCCACAGCCCCACTCACGTTCAAGGCCATTCACTCGATCAGGTTTGGACCTTGAACATCCCTACTACTCCCCCCACTATTTCCCCTTGTCCCTGGTCTGATCATTTTCTAATCTCTTTTTCCCTTGCCTTAGCCCCCATTACCAAGCCCCCTCTCCCTAAGAACATCTGGGCCAGAAAATGGGGCAAAGTTGATTTGCCATCCTTCTGCTCTTCGCTAGCCAGCACTAGCCCTGACCTCTCAGGCCTCACCGCCTCTGCCCAACTAGACTCCATCAACAACTGGTTGACCCACACGGGCGACGCCTTCGCCCCTTTTAGGCGTATTACGGTCAAGCGAGCCCACGCCGCCAACCGATGGTTCACTCCCACTCTTAAGGAGAAAAAGCTGGCCGCACGTAGGGCAGAACGAGCATGGAGGAAAGCATACTGTCCTTCTTTAAAATCCAACTATCTTTCTGTGCTCAAGGAATATAAGCAGAGCATCCTTGATGCCAAGACCCTATTCTACTCTAATAGAATACTGTCAGCTGAGTCACAGTCAAAGGAAATTTTCGCCACAGTGCACGAGCTCGCGTCATCCAACAGAGTCTCGGCCTCTATTCCACCTTCTCAATCCCTCTGTGACTCGCTTAACGACTTCTTTGTGGACAAGGTGATAAAGATCAAGGCCAACATCCTTCCCCCTTCCCCTACCTTCACCAATCCTTCCCCCCCCCCCGCTTCCTCCAAACTCACATCTATCCCTCCTCTGACCACAGCCACGCTTTTCCCCCTGCTTCACAGGGTGAAGTCAGGCTCCCCCCTAGATTTCGCCCCTGCTCACATCTTGAGAGAAATCTTCCTAACATGCCCATCCCCACCCCTCACACTTCTAAATGATTCTCTTAGTAATGGAGTGGTTCCCTCCCCTCACAAATTTGCTGCCGTTATTCCCATTCTAAAAAAGGCTGGTGCGGACCCTTCATCCCCTTCCAACTATCGTCCCATCTCCCTCCTCCCCTACCTGGGTAAGGTTCTAGAAACCCACGTCACCGCCACCCTGAGCTCCCACGTGGAAACCAACCACTGCCTTTCCCCTCGGCAGGCGGGCTTTCGCCCCCTCCATTCTACGGAAAAGGTAGTGGTTTCAGTTATGGACAGCCTACGAGAGGGCATTGACACCAATCTCCCTCAGGCCCTCATCCTTTTAGATCTATCCGCCGCTTTTGACACGGTGGACCATTCCACCTTACTTACCCGTGTCAAGGCGGCGGGCATAGAGGGTCTAGCCTTCGCTTGGCTTGAGTCCTTTCTAAGCGGTAGAGCTCAGGCAGTCCATCTTACCGGTTTCACTGCGGCCTCCCACAAGGTGACGTGTGGGGTCCCCCAGGGTTCTTCACTCTCCCCCCTTTTGTTTGATTTATACATCTTCCCCCTCATTTTTATGTTACAGCAGCTCGAGGTCACGGTGTACAACTACGCCGATGACCTCCAGCTTATTTTTAACCTTTCTCATTCTCCTTCATCCTTCCTGAATGTTCAAACTGTCATGTTGTTCATTCAGGATTGGATGAACTGCAACCACCTCAAACTCAACCCGGACAAGACTGAACTAGTCTTGACCGGAGGTGGTTGCAGTCCTTGGTCCCCTTCTCACTGGCCCTCCCCACTCGGTGTTCCCCCACTCCCGGTCCCTAAAGTCAAAACCCTTGGTATCTTCCTCAATCCCTCACTTTCTGTTCACTCACAGGTTAGTTCTGTTGTTTCCTCTTGTTTCTTTTCCCTCAGAACCATTAGGAAGATCTCTCGGTTTTTTTCACTCCCCGCCCTTAAGATCATAGTACTGGCGATGGTGTTGTCGCGCCTTGATTACGGCAACATCATTTACAATGGTGCGCCTGCCTACGCCATTCACCGGCTGCAATTAGTGCAGAACCAGGCGGCCCGACTTATCTACGGCCTGCCTAAATATCATCGGGTCACCCCTTTACTGCAGGCACTGCACTGGCTGCCGGTGAAAGAACGGGCCTTGTTCAAGCTTGGGTGCCTTACCTTTCAGGCCAGAATGGGCACTGCACCAGAGTTCATTTGCTCGGCTATCAAGCCCTACACCCCAGGAAGAGAGCTTCGTTCCTCTCACCTGGCCCTCTTAACTGTCCCCCGTTTCAAAAAGAAAAAGGCTGGTGGCACCAAGTTTTCTGTTTTGGCCCCTGCTTTTTGGAACTCCCTGCCTGCTGCACTCCGCACAACACCCTCTTACACTGAATTTAGGAAAAACCTTAAAACCTTTCTTTTCTCTCGTGCTTTTGCTGCCTAAATCTCCTTGCTCGCCATCTCCTCGCAATCTGAAGCGCCATGAAACCGCACGGTATAAGCGCGCTATATAAATGTTTTTAAATTCAAAATTCAAATTCAAATTTAACAGCAACTGACTGCTGCTAACTTGCTCCCCTCTTGTTAGAAGAATGAAAGGAATCTATTAAAGTCAGATACAATTTTGTAATGGAAATGAGGAGTGCCAGCATTACTAGTGTTGCAAAAGGCTATCTTTAGCCAACCCACACACTCAAAAAGATGGTGTCTTGATTTTGTTGCGGTGAAAGGGACCTGGTAGACTAATGTGTGGGGATGGAGTAGATGTCTGGGCGCTGTCTTATCTTCAGCAGCATGGAAACTTTATATTGCCAGAGATTGAACTATAGAGTTCCATTTAAATCAATTCTTCAATTTTTACGCAATCAACACTCTTACAACCTACATCCACTCACCCACCACGATTATGTAGATAGATTGTATTAGAGAGAATTCAGGAAAGAAGTGCTGAGCCACTATTTGCGCTATATAGCAAAAGGTGGGAGACACTGCACTCTCTTGTCATCAAAGTACAGTGCTTTATTATAGTACTCCACACGCGTGTTGGCATATTCTACATATGTTAAAGTCTAATTTGTTCTCTCTGCCATTAGCATAGAGTGTGTTTCTGTGTGTATGTATTTGGGACAGGGAGGTTAGGGGACGGGTAATGCTTAGTATGGAATGGTTTAGGTTTTTGTGTGTTTGTATGCAAAGGGCACATATTTTTATTCTCTGTAAGTCTCAGTTGCTCTGGTTAATTTTAATTTCTGTCCTCTGTATTTGCCTTTGAGTATGTGCAACACCTTTGTATTGTTATGTTTTGGCACTCTGCGTGCGTCCTGTACTATCCACAAATTTAATATATCTGTGTATATGCATATGTACAGTTGTCATTTTGTTTGTCTTTGTTTGCATGTCTCTGCTTTATTCACACAACTCAGCAAACATCACAGACCAAGATGTTTTATGTAAAGTACTTGGTAAATAAATTGTGTCTGGTGTCCTTCCATTGTGGTCCTTGCATTATGGTCCTTGCATTATGGTCCTTGCATTATGGTCCTTGCATTGTGGACATGCCTTTTGGCCATAGATGGGTTGTTCTTGTTCTTAGGTGTTAAGTTTGGATTTTTCAAAATTCTCTGACATTAGTGATATGTAAAAGTTGTATCTTTGAACTCATGACACACAATGAGACTCTCTTAAAAAATGGCATAACCCAGTATTGTCCTTTCCCCAAATTGGCACATAGAACACTGGAATATTTCACATGTACCTATTTAATGCATTAGTCATTTTAGCTATTTTATTCCAAAATTGAGCTTTAAATGGACTTTTGATTTATTGTTTTTCAACATTTTTACAGGGTAAGAGAACCTCCTATCAAAACCTTATTTGGAGGAAGGCTCCCTTGCTGAAATTCAGATCGGGCACTACATCTGACTTCAGCAGTACCATTTGAGGATGTTGGTGGAGGCAATATAGGAATTGGGTGGAGCCAAAGGAGGAAGTGGGTGGAGCTGAGGAAAGTGGGTGTGGCCTCCCAAAAACATTTGAGCACCTGGACTTCATATTTTACAAATTAAGCACTGGTCTTAGCTCTGAAACAGGAGGTGCCCAGCTGTTGATGATGGAGGCGCACTGGCAGAGCTGTCTTTGGGGTGCAGCTGGAGGAGTTAGTGCACATCTGAGTGCACCCCCCTCTCAGCTGGGCCAGCCTCACAGGTCACCCGCCTCTCCCCGTCTCACACAGCTGTGATGCCAGGACAGACTGCCAAGACAGACTGAGGCATCATTAGCCTCTGAGTTCTGAGGCTGGGTGAGGAGAGCGAGCGCTCAGTGCCCTCTTGCCACATGCCCAGGGTCACAGTGTGCCAGCACCCTTCAAGCAGCTGGGCTCAGCTCGGGGCGGAGAGCCAGCAGGGGGCATTACAGACCCTTCTCCAGGGGATCATTTCTGGGAGCCCTGATGGAGCCGTCTTCTATCAGATCTCCAACTTTCTCTTCTCTCTGACCACCAATCGGGGCCCCGGAGACATCACCAGCCTCTGACACCGTCCACCATCAACTCAGCATTCAAGGAAACTCCCTGAAAGTACCTCCTCGTGCCTCAAAATCAGAGAATGGCTGATACAAGGCCACTGTTCACCTCGTCTTCTCATGGTGCCGCTGCAGAGCTCCACATGGCGCAAGCATTTCCCCACTCCTGCCCAACCTTTCACTCACCCCTCACAAGACCTGTTTCCTGTCATTCATTCCAACATGTCACAGCTGGGCAGATGACAGGCGGATTATCCTAAAACTGCAAAACCCTAACACATGCATCAACAATGCCATTTGCAATCCCTTATTAGCGAAAAATAAGGATTCACTAATAAGGAAGCGCAAATGCCTATGCATGTAGAAATCATTAAAAAAATAGCGATTTCTAAACATTCCTTAATTGCGACTCGCAATTAAGGAATACCTCCCCATTCATTCCTATGGGCCTAGAAGCCCATAGAAATGAATGGGAAGACATTCTCAATTTGCGATTCTCAATTAGAGAATTGCAAATTAAGAATGCAATTTCAAGGGTGCCAGGGTGTCAAAAGGACACCCTGTTGCACCCCTGAAATCTGCATATGAGTACATCTTGCACACACACGCCCCAAGGGCATGTGTGTGTGTAAAATGGAACTTTGAAAAATGCACTTTAGTGCATTTTTCAAAGTTTTTGCAAATTACCATGAAGTTCAACTTCATGGTCATTTGCACCCCCTATTAGCGAAATCTCTAGTTTTTTTACTTTAATGCATTGCATTTAAGGAATCGCAATTTAGAGATTACTTAAATTGCGATCGTGCATTTGGGATGATGCATGCCAAATGCAAAAAAAACGGGCGCAAAGGGGCAGATTCTGACCCCCAGATGCATCAAAGTACTGTTTTGCGATTCCTAATTTGCGAAAATTACCGAATCGCAAATTAGGAATCTCAAAATGGTATGCATCATTTTTTTCGCATTTTTTTTGTGATTCTGTAAAAATCGCAATTTTTACCGAATCGCATAAAAAATGCGATTTTCAAATTGCGAATTCGCAATTCCCATTCATTCCTATGGGCTGAAATGCCCATAGGAATGAATGGGAATTGCGAATTCGCAATTTGAAATCGGAATTCAACAAAGCCTTTCAAGGGTGGAGAGGGGGGTCCAAAGGACCCCCCCCCTGCACCCATGAAATGCACTATTACATGTAAGTTACATACACACATGTCCTAAGGACATGTGTGTATGTAACTTAACAGTTTAAAAAATTCATTTTTGTGCATTTTTAAACAATTTTGCAAATTACCACGAGGTTCAACTTCGTGGTAATTTCCAAATGCAATTTGTAAAATCGCAAATGTTTTGACAATGATGCATTGCATTTAAGGAATCGCAAATTTGCGATTCCTTAAAAGCAATCGCATTTTTGGAATTCGCTAAAAATAGCGATTTTCCAAAAATGCTTGATGCATCCCAAAAACCAATTTAGAAAGTGCAAACGGCCGTTTTTTGCGATTCGCACCGTTTGCACTTCCTAAAAAGGTTGATGCATCTAGGCATGAGAATCTGCCCGTTTGCGACCGTTTTTTTTCCTTGATGCATGTGGGCCTTAGACTATATAATGGCCCTCCCCGACTCGACAGGGGATGACGCTGTTTATGAACGCAAGGTGACAACAACCAGCTTCCACTCGTGCGTCGATGGCACAGCGACAGCGTCAGAGGGTCACTTAACAATATCCCAATCACTCCCAGGGCCCTGATGGAGCCGTTTTCTGTCAGATCTCCAACTTGCTCTACTCTCTGACCACCAATCAGGGCCCCGGAGACATCACCAGCCTCTGACACCGTCCACCATCAACTCAGCAAGACCTCGCAGAGGCCGCACCCCTCACCGAAGCATCCTTCCGGGACTGCAGCTTTTGAAGTGCAGGTCACACCTGACTCTCTGCGACAGGTGCATTCTGTCGCTGGGATTCAACTTCTGAGGTTTACACACATGGGCCGCAGCAGGCTCATTAATAATGTGAGCCACTTTACCAGCATTGAAGAGTGAGGCCTGCCGCCGGACACTGCGCAGAACATACCTCAGCCAGGCCGCTCGGCAGCAGCTCGGTGGGTTAATGCTCTCACTGAACATTGTGCCAACGTGAATTTCGCGATCAATTTCACATCTCAGTCATCCTTTGAAGATTGACACTACGAGTGCCCCCGTATTGTGTATTAAAAGCACCAGCAGCTACACCCTCAGTTAACAACGGGGCGTTAGTTACCATTCCCCGTACAGAACCAGCACGTAGCAGTGTGCGCGCGTGCTCGAATTGTCTACGTGTTGCGTGTGAAAACGTTTGCTTGAAGAGGCCCTCTCCACATGAAACCGCTCACAGTGCAGATGTTCCTGCAGATAGGTTTATCACCCCTCCCCCTCCCCCTCCCGTCATCTGTGCATCCACCCGACCCCCCCCCGCCCTCCCCCTCTTTCTGCCCTCGCCTCGAACCCTGTGGAAGGGAGGGGCTGCGTTGTGAGGGGTTCGAGGAGCGGGTAGACATAGGGGGCAGATTTACAACAACTTGCGCATCCCTACATATCAGCAGGAATGCGCCACTTGGCTTCACCTTGGGGTTGCCCAGGAGGGGGCATCCCACAGGGAAAGCCAGGAAGGGTTCCACAGCGGTATACAGCGCCAGGATGCCCACAGATGGGGCGGCAGTGCGCTTTACAAGTATACACAAATTTTGCACATTTACATTTACTTATTTTGCGTGACGGTTGAAACCCCTTGCGCCACCATGGATGCGCCACATTTACAATGGGGCGCACCGTGGCGCAAGGATAGAGAGATGCGTAGCGCATCTGACGGCGTCAAGGTGATGCAGTGCTGGGGTTGTGTCGCATGCGCAACGCAACTCCAGCACTGCTCAGGGGTGCCCTATACCTGCTGTGCTGCGTCACTCCTTACGCCTGCTCCAAGCAAGCAAAAGGTTTTGACGCAGCGGGGACATAAAAGTGACTACGTGAAATCTTGTAGATTTCACTGCGTCACTTTTACGGGGCTTCCTTGCGATGGAACGCCCACCCTGCATACATTAAACCTGCTGCAGGTATAATGTAGCGCAGGGCTTTACAACGTGACGCATCTCACTACATGCGTCAGGTTGTAAATATATTGAAAGTGATGCATTGTTTATGCCGCCGCTGCGTCACAAAAGTGACGCAACGTCAGCGTAAAAGTGTTGCAAGGGGCTTGTAAATCTGCCCCTTAGTTCCTAGATGACAAAGTCACTCAGTCACTTCTCTTTAGGGCAGCGAAGCCGAGCCGGTCCAAGGCAGACGCAGGGGTGGTGGTGTGGGCTAGTACCTTACAGCTCGGTGGCCGCTCAATAAACCTCGTCTGAGTCGCATTTAAGTTTGAACCGTGGGGCTATTACAGCTTTAGGACCAATCAGCAGAAGGCCCCACACCCCAAAGCCTTTGAACAGAAGCACAATCTATGGAAATGCTGCAAATGAAGTGAACCTTCCCTGGGGGCACGAACATAACCCCAGGGGAGCCTTGGGGCAACTTCAAGGAAAACTGGGTCTGATTCTGGTGGGGGCTACTGCACCCATGGCAGCCCCCAGAACACTGTGCCCATCATTGATAGTGCCCTGCCCTTCCTGGGGCACCACATAAGCCAGTATACTATTTTTTAGCGCTCACCGGGGCTAATGGGCCGATCTACTGCCCCGTGGCATGTGCAGCTGTTTTGCTGTTCAGAAATGCTTTTTTCATTTTATTGCAGTTGTGCACCGCATTTTCTTTTGATTACCGTGCCCCACACCCACCCAGGGCACTCACATGCCTTCTTTGTTGGGGTCTGCAGAGGGAGCCTCAGTGCAGTTCTCTTGAGCCCTGGCAGCTTCTTCAAGCCAGCAATGGTGGTCCCTGGCCCACCCGCCTAGAGCAAGGGTGGGAACTCCTGCTTGCTCCCCCCAAGGGAAGACGTTGCTGGTGCAGAAACTCAAGGGTTTCATTTGGTGATATCCCCCCCATCAATCTATGGCCGGCATACTTGTATATCGACCTCCGGGCCCACTCGGCGCAAGGGCGCTCAGCATCTGGACTTTGGGGGTTGCTGGCACCAGCAGGATCAATTCTGTTTGCTTAATGGCAGAAAGTCCTGTTGGGTGCTGTGTGCCAGCTGTAGGAAAATGCACGATCGCATTACTTCAGTGAGTGTGGGCAGTATCGCCGCATCTGCTTCGGAGTTTCTCCTGCTGGTGCCAGCAAACCCCAAAGTCCAGATGCTGAGCGCCCTCGCGCCTATAGTGAACCGTTGATTCTCTGCCACCTTAGAATTGTAAAAAAGGTGTGATACATTATTATCAAGACAGCAATGCATTGTTTGTTTGTCCTGAAGATGATGCCCTATATTTAATGTTGGCATCGAAACGTCATCGACACCCAAACACCCTATGCACCAGACTCAAGCTATAACACATTGTGCAACGATGTTAAATGATTAATTTTTGTCTGTCTATACTAAGTACAAGTGTACAGACCCATTTTGGCTTGCCTTTATTCCAATTCTGTGTTCGTTGTTCTGTCTTGTGTTCTGTGGGTCACGGCTGTGCCCACTTGTCATCTGAATATTTTATTTGATACTACTTTTGAAAAATATTATGAAAATAAATTCTTGTCCGGCTGGACAAAAGACATACATTCTATTCTAGTGTATGGTTATCTATCACACTGTATTCTCCCTGAATAGGGACCACTGTTCTCTATAACATGAAATTGCCCAAGGTCCCTGTCTAAATTTCCTTTGGGTTCCCTTGTTCTGTATGATATAACCCCACCCAGACAGGCACCGGTGGGCGACAGAAGCACCCGGCCCATACTTCTCGGGTACCACGGCCTGCTCTGGGAGTCACAAGGCAGTCCTACAGACCTTATTAGATCACTGGCACTAACAGTGTTACTGTGAATTTGTTGAAGACCCAGGTGGATGTCGTGTTTTTCTGGGTCTTGGGCAACCAGTAGTTACGTGACAGTATCCATGGTGACTGTGGTCGTCTACCAATGGCATGTCAGGACCTCAGGGACTGTTGCAATGAAAATGAATGACCATGTTATTCCCTTTGTGGATTTGATTGTCTAAGGCCAGCAGCGCAAGCAGCCTGGGTTCACTCCAAGGGAGTGTGCGCCTGGAGCTCAGGAGCTGCACAACACAAACAATCAATCACACAACAGAACACGTGCCTGTCTCAGGCAGATCAGAGATGACTTAAGTGCTGAACTTGGAGTGCCACATGGCTTCTGGCACTTTACAAAAGTTGAGACATCAGCTTTAATTTACTGATAGTTGTACTCCTGGTCTAAGAGGTGAGAAGTTTGTCCAGATAGTGTTAATGAGTCCAATTGATGCATGAGAATAAAGACTGTTATCTGCAACAGGCGTCACAAATCCCACCAGGTCTTTATTTGTGTTTGGTCTGAGCATCAGCACTGCAATGTGACTGCACCTGGAAGTGGTCCGTCCCTTAGAGGGAGCTCTTCTAATGCATAGGGTCAATGGGCCCTTGAAGATCTATGCATCTTACTAGCGCTAGACTACAGGAAGCCTTGAACCTCTCCCTACTTATGACGCCACTGCTGATGCTGCCGCAGCCCCAGACTGCCCACCACTCCCAAGCCCCGTCCAAGTGCCTTGCAGGGTCTACATTATTGAAAACAATGGGGTAAACCCAATAAGTCAAAGGACCTGGGTGCTAGTATATATAGAAAAGGTGGTCCTAGACAACAATCTAAATATCAATTAATGTGAATCTTAATTTTTCACAGAACAATTAGTCAGATTAAATCTGTAAACAAGGAGGGGAGATATCATGCTTGCATTATATATGCAGTAAACCCAACACAGCTCTTTGAATAGAAAACATATAACAGATAATTACATTTATGTCACAATTTTATTTACATATTCATAAAGTGGTTACTAGGAAGGAAGAAAGGAGGGAAGAGAGTGCTCAAGTGAATTAGAGAGGAAAAAAAGCTCAAGGCACAGGATTAAGATGATTATGTACAACAAGGGGCAATTTAAAGTTGCACAAAAACAGCAAAAGCCTACCCATACAATTCTAAATACATTACTATACAAGGGGCAAGGGAACAAAAGGGGTGTAGGCTTCAAATTAAAGGGGCGTGATCGTCGACGTTTCGACCCTGGCGCAATACGGGAATTTCACGACCTCTGCAGGCGGGTCTTCTTCAGGACAGTAGCGAGGCGGGTTGGGAGGGGGGGGTGTGGGCAAGGACCACAGAATTAGTGTGGAAGTGTGTCACGCCAATTCGACTGGGCGGGCCACCTATGATCGGTGTGTCCTTTCAAATACAGTTAGAAGAATTAATGTGGGTCGTTTTTCAAAGGAATGCTTCCCGGTCCTATTGTAGGACTCCTGGAAGGTGGAAAGGGGGAACCACTGTGGGTCGAACCTGATAAATGGTGCTTAATAGCATCGAAAAAAAATCGACGGCACAAGTTTGGCGATCTGCGCTTGAATTCGCGGTCTGTTACTGTTTGGAAACACACGTGACGCTGCACCGAGGCTGCTCCCTGAGGCAGGCAAGCATGCGCGAGCCCTCGTCTTGCACCCAGGGCCAGAGAGAGCACCCCGATGCTCCCGGGTCCGGACCAGTCATCCGCATCCGATGCGTGCTGCTCACACTGCCTTCCATTAATAAGCAATATCATTAACAGATACCGAATCATTTTATTTATTTATTTTATTTATTTGGTGTTTCTATAGAGTGCAAACTTGACCCGTTAGGGTATCAGAGCGCTTTACAGGGATAACAAGTTGTTTACAAGATTAGGAACTGGCAACATAAAAAGCTATTACAAAGAGTAGGGATAGGGGGACATGAGAACACTTGGGGGGATAACAAGTTATTTACAAGATACAGAACAGACTATCATGAGTACACTTTGCAGAGATAACAAGCTATTCACAAGGAGTAGGGATAGGCAATCTTGGGTACCCAAGAGGGTGATAAAGCAGACGTTAGCAGGCGAAGAGGAGAACTGTGCAGCACCAGCCTCTGCCCGATAAAGTGACAGTGAAGTACGAGTGATGCAAAACGATGAGCAAATGACCACGGTTCGAGAAGCACAAGGTTCCAGCGATGAGATCACTAACGGCTTACACGGCAGAGTTCAAGTAAGGAGCAAAAGCATATCGCTAGGCCGCTGAGCTGTATATGCACCGAGAGTGTTTATGGGAGGAATTTGCCCATTAGGAAAGTCTTAGCTTCCTTTTTGAATCTTGACAAAGAGGGTCTTCTTCTGATGTTAGTCGGCAATGAGTTCAGATTCTAGGAGCGGCCCCAGAGAGAGCTCTGTTGCATGTTTCCTTCCTCTGGAAGAGGGGTGGCTTCAGCACAAAGTCCATGGCAGGCCGAGAGTGCCTGCCTCCTTTAAATACCACAATTTTCTGGGCAATATACGCCGGAGTATTAGAGTGTAACGCTTTGTGTGTGATACAGGCCAATTTGAGTTGTATTCTGGCTTCAAATTTAAATGTTGTATTACTTGTATAGCACCCGAATCACCCCACATGGGGTCTCTCCGGCGCTTGTACAAATACCGCTGTGGAACCCTTTCTGGCCTTTTCCCTATGAGGCGCCTATTCCTGGGCACCCCCAAGGTGCAGCCAGGCATCCTAGCGCTGTTGGGGCCGTTGTGGAGATTAAGAAAGCTATTGCCCAGAGTTGCAGAGTGAGACCCATGATTAGAATAGGCACCGAGGCGAGAATTATCAGGTCAGAGGGAATTGAGCCCAAGACCCGCCGAGGCGAGAATTGAACCCTGGTCCCGGGCCAAACCTCTGCATCAGGGTCTGCCGCTCTAACCATTGAGCCACACTTCTCCACTAACCATTGAGCCACACTTCTCCACAAATGGAAGCCAGTTCAGTGCCTTCAGGTGCGGTGAGATGTGGTTGAATATTTATGAGCCTGTTAAGAATCTAGCGGTTTCGTTGAGACAAGATTTTAGGGGGGTCGTTGAGCTCTTGAGTAGGCCAGAGAGGGCTGAGCATCCATACTCGATCCTAGAATTAACTACGGCCTGTTCTGCCATTTTTAGGTCCGATGTATCTAGGAATGGTTTTAGTTTTCTGAGGTAGCTCACGTGATACCTGGCATTTTTGACCAGTGAGTTGATGTGGGCACGCATGTTCAGGGTCGTGTCCAGTGTGATTCCTAGTGACTTGGCTGAGTCCACTATGGCTGGGGCGCAGTTCAGCGCGGTAATTGAATTGGTCCATTCCAGAATGTCAGTGGAACTTTTAGGAGGGGATATAAGTAAGAACTCAGTTTTTTACCCATTTACTTTGAGCGCTTTGCTAGGGAGTCATTGTATAGTCAGCTTTAGAGCCTCGTTCATTGATTTGTTCTCCTCTAGAGATGACATTTTGATGCAGATGTGTGTGTCATCAGCATACAGGTAAAAGCGATGTTGGCGATGCGCAGTATTTCAGCCAATGGTTCTGGATAGAGGTTAAAAAGAGTAGGGGAGAGAGTTGAACCTTGGCGGACTGCGATCATTATCGGAGAAGGAGAGGATAGATTTCGATTGACTAAGAATTTACGAGAGCGGTTCCGCAGGAAGGATCTAAACCATTCTCGAATGGCTCCCCGTAATCCCATCCTATTTTGAAGCCGCTCTGGTAACTTCTCATGGTAAACTGTGTTGAACGACCATGATAGGTCCGGAAGAATTAAGAGACACGTTCATATAAATGTTTGAGATTTAGAGAAGGTATGCAGTTCCGGTGTGAATGTGGGGGAAGACAGGTCTTTCTTCATGTTGCCCTCACACATCCCGAGAGGTGTCATGCTTCATCATAGGGCTGTTGCCTCTCGTCAGGCCAGCGCTGCAATGCCTGACGGGCACCCGAACCAGGGCTCTTTGTCGCGGATCTTTTGAAGAAGCAGTGAGGTGCGTGCGGGTGTGGGGGCTGGGTAGTGCACAGAGAGGGGAAAGTAGTTAAAATAGGTATAGAGCAGTCCTCTTAAATCAATTTTAATAAAAAGGTAGCTCTGGCCTAATTAAAAATCAAGTGTGTGCCCCTGTGTGGAAAATAATGTTCCTAGGGGGCAATCTATGTGTGGAAGGTCGACACGTTCCGCGCCTGGTCTTTCCCCGAACGGGTCAATTGGCCCTTCTTCAGGACCAAAGTAGAAATAAGTGAAATTCGTGCACAACCGCCTGGTATTCAGTAATTTAGCTTAAATTGCCCGGAACTGTAGAAATGCCCTAGTTGACGTGTACTGGGGACCCCTAGGACAACGTCAAGAAAGTGACGGGGACAGCCGGAGCACCTTGTTGCCCCGGTGATAGGTGTGGAGTAGCGACTTGCCGTCCTCCTACCCAAGCTCCAGGGCCCCGTATAAATGTTTGAACAACACCTTGATTTCACCTCATACACCTGCTCGCTTCATTTCGTTTTCTACCCCTCTCCCAGCTTCACTGTTCTCCTTCTCATACACCTGAGGTCAAGGCCTAAAACTGGGAGAGGTTTGAAACTCACAAGCTTGCCCTGGTACCTGGGGTGGTTTGTCAGAATATTGTTTACAAAAGTGTCACCTGACACAAACATTAGGCCTTAAATACCATATACATAAAGATTGTCCCACTGTAGATTTTCTTGTATTAACTCCAATAGGGAGACATTTATGAATACAAAGTGAAAGACAGACTCTTTATGTCCCATAATATTCTGACAGGGGTGTCCCGGTGGCCCCCCACCCATGCCTGGCTCAGGGCCTGTATCAAGGGGTCCCCACAGCCTGGAGGGCTGGGGCTGCGTCCTCAGCTGTTGAATGCCGGAAGCACCTGTGAGTGACGTGTTCTCCTCCGTCAAACCCGGTCAGAGCAGGGGGGGTCACAGAGGTATTTTGTGAGTTGTTTATATGTTCCCTCTAAAACCTTTTATTGGAGAAGAGAAACGATACATCTCTCTGATAAGAGAGTGAAGATAGCAATGAAATGCCAGCTCCAGCCTCGTGAAGGCAGAATCTCATCGACGTCACCGAGGGAATATGACACAAGGGCCATCAAATAAACAATGCTTATCGCGGATCCTGGAACATCAGCCAATCATGTCCCTGGGGTTGACGAGTCATTCTAAAACACCCCTCACATGGCAGCATGAGCGTCCAACATCTTCAAGAACATTGCCCAAAAATCAGTATTAATTGCCATTTTTCGTAATGAATTGCCCCAAGACAAGCTGCCTGCACAGACCTCAAATGTTAGTGTAATTCTCTCAAAAGCATCAGCGCAAAAAATGATCTCTTTCCACTTTTCTCTGCTCCTGTCCTCACCTGCACTGTTAAAACACCCCCAGAGCAGAGTCAATGGACCACAACTGAGGGGTAATGGATGCAAAGAAGCTGAGAAACCAATAGGCACCGCCCACCTTCACTCACCAGGAGACACGAGCACCGGCCACCTTCACTCACCAGGAGACACGAGCACCGGCCACCGGCACTCACCAGGAGACACGGGCACCGGCCACCTGCACTCACCAGGAGACACGAGCACCGGCCACCTGCACTCACCAGGAGACACAGGCACCGGCCACCTGCACTCACCAGGAGACACGAGCACCGGCCACCTGCACTCACCAGGAGACACAGGCACCGGCCACCGGCACTCACCAGGAGACACGAGCACCGGCCACCGGCACTCACACGGCGACACGGGCACCGGCCACCGGCACTCACCAGGAGACACGAGCACCGGCCACCGGCACTCACCAGGAGACACGAGCACCGCCCACCTGCACTCACCAGGAGACACAGGCACCGGCCACCGGCATTCACCAGGAGACACGAGCACCGGCCACCGGCACTCACACGGCGACACGGGCACCGGCCACCTGCACTCACCAGGAGACACAGGCACCGGCCACCGGCACTCACCAGGAGACACGAGCACCGGCCACCGGCACTCACACGGCAACACGGGCACCGGCCACCTGCACTCACCAGGAGACACGGGCACCGGCCACCGGCACTCACCAGGAGACACGAGCACTGGCCACCGGCACTCACCAGGAGACACAGCCACCGGCCACCGGCACTCACCAGGAGACACGGGCACCGGCCACCTGCACTCACCAGGAGACACGAGCACCGGCCACCGGCACTCACCAGGAGACACGGGCACCGACCACCAGCCCTCACCAGGAGATACGGGCACCGGCCACCTTCACTCACCAGGAGACACGAGCACCGGCCACCGGCACTCACCAGGAGACACGGGCACCGGCCACCAGCACTCACCAGGAGACACGGGCACCGGCCACCTGCACTCACCAGGAGACACGGGCACCGGCCACCTAAACTCACTAGGAGACACGAGCACCGGCCACCGGCACTCACCAGGAGACACAGGCACCGGCCACCGGCACTCACCAGGAGACACGGGCACCGGCCACCTGCACTCACCAGGAGACACGGGCACCGGCCACCTTCACTCACCAGGAGACACGAGCACCGGCCACCGGCACTCACCAGGAGACACAGCCACCGGCCACCGGCACTCACCAGGAGACACGGGCACCGGCCACCTGCACTCACCAGGAGACACGGGCACCGACCACCAGCCCTCACCAGGAGATACGGGCACCGGCCACCTGCACTCACCAGGAGACACGGGCACCGGCCACCTAAACTCACCAGGAGACACGGGCACCGGCCACCTGCACTCACCAGGAGATACGGGCACCGGCCACCTAAACTCACTAGGAGACACGAGCACCGGCCACCTTCACTCACCAGGAGACACGGGCACCGGCCACCTGCACTCACCAGGAGACACGGGCACCGGCCACCTGCACTCACCAGGAGACACGGGCACCAGCCACCTGCACTCACCAGGAGACACGGGCACCAGCCACCTTCACTCACCAGGAGACATGGGCACCAGCCACCTGCACTCACCAGGATACACGGGCACCGGCCACCTGCACTCACCAGGAGACACGGGCACCAGCCACCTGCACTCACCAGGAGACACGGGCACCAGCCACCTTCACTCACCAGGAGACATGGGCACCAGCCACCTGCACTCACCAGGAGACACGGGCACCGGCCACCTGCACTCACCAGGAGACACGGGCACCAGCCACCTTCACTCACCAGGAGACATGGGCACCAGCCACCTGCACTCACCAGGATACACGGGCACCGGCCACCCGCCACCTGCACTCACCAGGAGACACGGGCACCGGCCACCTGCACTCACCAGGAGACACGGGCACCAGCCACCTTCACTCACCAGGAGACATGGGCACCAGCCACCTGCACTCACCAGGATACACGGGCACCGGCCACCCGCCACCTTCACTCACCAGGAGACACGGGCACCGGCCACCTGCATTCACCAGGAGACATGGACACTCGCTACCTTCACTCACAAGGAGACACAGCCAGGGCCTTTGTCAGGAGGCCACTGCCTCTTGCACCGCCCATTGCCGCTGTCAGCGCCGCTAATTACAGCATCAAAACAACTACTAACCATCACACGCCTACAAGTGAGACAATTCAGGCTATTCCAGGGTCCCAAAGCTATCAGAATGGCGTGGGTGGCAGGTATTAGTCACTTTAATGTATATTGAATCAATAAACAACTGTGGTTGTACTCCTCCCTAAACTGGACAAACAGCATCACCACGTGGAGACAGTCATAAATGTCGGTGTTGACAATTAAGTGCTGGTGCCGAGCAATGGAAAGCACTGGCTCAATTTAGGCCCTGTCTGGAACCCTTCTCCTCAACTAGGAGAATTATTATATGTGCACACATTGATACTTTACAGTCCTCCCAGGTTCTAGTGCCAAGAAGCAGCTGTGGGCACCCAGAGTTAGAGTGCAATGAAGTGAATGCAGGTTTAGAATGTTGAGTTTGCGGTTACACGCAGAAGAATAAAGATCTGCTATACGAAGCTCCGTTTGTGGCGGAGTCATTGGCGAGTACCTGGTCGGGGAAGGTCTCTGCTCATTCCATCCTTTACTAGCCTGGGCGTGTCATTCTTACTCATAACTAGCATTATAAACGACGCTCAGTGTGCATGTACCCTTAGGGGTTTCACACATCAGCCCTTGACCTTCATACAAAAGAGCACAGGAGTCCTTTTCAGTGAACGCCTCACTAAGGCGAATTGTGAATATGGAAGGTTTATGGGAATAATTTGTGTATTTTGCCACATAATATCATTAACAAAGACTGGATACTCTGAGTCACAAACTATCACTGCGCATTCCTATTCAAATAATAGAACTTGATCAATATTTAACCCAAAATATGATTTAAGAGAGGGCTGAGGAGAAAGGCATTGGGTCTGGCTGAACAATACATGACCCATGTGTTGAGTGCGGTGAATGAGACTGACCCTTGCACTAAGCATCTGAAGGTTCAGGGGGTCACGCTTCAAACTCTATTTAAAGGAGACACTCAATTCATTTTTCTGAACAAGTTTGCAAATGTCTTGGTTTAAAATCCATGGGTCTTACAGGCAGTTCTGATGAGAAATCCATAAAATATTCCAGTGCTCAAGGGACAGGCTGTGGATGAAGGAACATTATTTTTCTGTAGCCGTAAATCCTATGTGGCTTGTAAGAAAGGTGTGTTCTGCTTCCTCTGGACTGCCTGGGATGAGAGGCTGCTGGAACGTCCTAGTACTTTTTAAGTTCAGCCTGGGCTGCTTTACGAAGCATGCTGTATTAAAATATGGGCTTGAAGCCCCACCCACTCTCCGCCCATATTTTTCATTGGCTTGTGTCATTGTCATTTGAAAATACTGGCTTCTGATTCGTTAATAGGCTTGTTAGCCCCTCCTTAGTACCACCTTGTCTTCATTTGTAACCTCCCATGAGGGCACCCCTTTTTACTTGTGTTGTTGCTTGGTAGGCTTTAATTACAGCCTCCGAGCACTATTTAGTTTAATGGTTTTATACGTGTTATTGGCTTCTTGATGTGTCTTTTGGAATTCTTTTTATTTCATTGGTTTATTTTGTTAGTAGTCCCTCCTTCCTGTTTAGTAGCTTCCTTTCTTTTGTTCCTACCTTCCATCTTACTCGTCAGAGGTATTTAGAGAGCTTTGCTGAACTCTTTTCTTTTTGTTGGCGTTCCTCTGCTCCTTAATTGCTCTGTTTAGTTCGCTTCTGGAAGCTTCCTTTGCCATGCACCCCCACCTCTCCCACAACAATGCTTGTTTATGCTGTTGTTTAATTTAAATTAGTAGAGGAGGGGCAGGAGATTAAGTGATTTGTCAAGAATTATAGATTACTGGATGTTGAGCTGATGCCGAATCGCGAGCAGAGATCCCCAGCTCCTGAGTCGGCAGCTCTGACCGCTGCACCACATCCTCTCCCTCTGGGGATAGCATGCTACAGAATAACAGCTTTGAGCCTGAACTCAAAGAAACCCTTTTGTCTACATCTTACCTTGCTTCTCTTTTATGCCAAAAGTTTTTTTTCCCTTTTAATTTTAAAATATGATTCACAGTTAACCTCTTTGTGTCTCTCCCAAACCCCTCACCCCTCCCACAACAGTCACGCCTGACCCCTCCCTAATCCTGAGTGAATGCGCCTAGCAGCTTTGTGGTGCCATCTTGTTATAAATTAATTCAGGATTGGCAAAGGCAAATGGTCGGGTAGCAGAATTGAAAGTCTAGACTTCCACGTTTTTAGGTCGAGCTGGTGTAAGCAGTGCGAAGCTCTGCATCCAGCGAAGCATCTTTTGTTACTCACTTCCTGGGAATGTGAGTCAGGGGATGGGCCCGTGCAGGCGAATCTTCCGTGTGAGCGCGCACGTTCACCCACACGCCGTGCACATCTCCTGTCCTACATTACCAGGAAGTGGATAACACATACACACAGACACACACACATGTGCGTGCACACACACACACAAACAGACACACGCGCACACACACACACAGACAGACACACACATAGACACACACATGCACACACAGACACACTCGCACACACACAGACACACGCGTGCACACACGCGCGCACACATTCCACCCCCACTCACCGGGCTCTTTCCGCGTGTCCCTCTCTCCCTCGGCAGCCAGCGGGTCAGTCTCGGCATGGGAGCCCCGCAGTGCTAGCCGCTGGTCTTCACCTGGTTCCTTTAACAGGAATTCGTTTCGAACTTGGGTGAAGCTCGTCTTTCATATGAGTGTGTTTCCTAGCACTGACCCGTCAAAGAAGATTGGAAACAGAGATAGGACTAGACCAACCAAGTATGGGTTTCAATTTGCTGTGCTATAGAATCCGTCTTCTATTTCCATTCTTAGATTGCCTTTTTCCGTAATGAGCCGGAAAGTCCAACTATTGTCAGCGGTGGATGCAAATTACTAATAAACAAAGGAGCGAAGGGAGGCAAAGCGAATGCATTGAGGTCATTGACATTGTGTTTTACACTTAGATACAATGTGGTTTCTTTCTAAATGGCTCCGTTGACGGGCAGACCACGCGCGACTCTTATAAACACACCCGCGCACCCCTGCGCGTTGGTAGCACCCACGCAGTCTGGCATTTCTGTGCGACGCCGGTGATCACCCTTCCCTTTCCCCTTTGCAGTGCCAGCCACACGAACCGCTGTGGAGAAGCCGCGCTCCCCTGTACCGACGACTGCGTGAGTAGCGGGGGCCGAGAGAACAGTGATATCCAGAGATTGGAGCGCAGCCTCGTTTATTTAACCCCTCCCCCAGTTGTTCAACTCGAAAGCTAGAAATCACGCAGTTCATCTGACACATGTCTGTTTAGTGCCCCTGCTCTCAAAATTATGTCCCAACTCTTTACGTTGTAGCAGAAATGCTTACAACGTTGGACTGGGCACAAAATGTGCTCCGGCACCGGAATGAAAGTAATGAAAGTGTTGCCCATTAGTGAAGTAAAGTGGCTGACATTTTTGACATTCAGGTGTTTTTCAAGATATGAATGACTGTGTTCACTTGTGCTTGTTGCGGTGGGGGCGCCCCCACCCCCGGATCATGGCTTCGTCGACTCTGAACGGGGCACACTCAGCAGCAGCAGGGACAGATTCAGCACAGATATGGGATATAGCAGGATATCACTGTGCACACAACAGTGCACCTCTCCATGCACCATTATACAACAGTGCACAACCCCATGCACAACTTTTAACTTTCACCTCATACTGTCAATTGTTTTACCCACCCACGCACCCTCCCTCATGTCCCCTCCCTCCTCTCTCGTGTCCAGCATTGCGGTGGTTCACTGCATGTAACGCCCTCGCACGCATCCTGTAAAGTAGGACACCAAACACAAGGCTCAACAACAAATCCTCGGACGTACACAGCAATCTCAGCTTAGTCACAGGTTTATGCCCATTTATCACAGTGCACATCTCCGTGCACCATTATACAACAGTGCACAACTTCATGCACAACTTTTAACTTTCACCTCATACTGTCAATTGTTTTACCCACCCACGCACCCTTCCTCACTGTCCCCTCCCTCCTCCCTCGTGTACTCCACCAGTTCAAACTGGACATAATCTTCACAAAAGTTATTTACAAAAGTTTAAGCTATTGCCATTATAAGTTACAATAACTTTAATTTAAGTATTAATTATAAAAAAATAAAAGCCATTGTTATTTGCAATATCAATACATCTAAGTCATATAAATACAACACATGTTGCATTACAAAAAGCTATAGGTGTCACATTTGCGAAAGTTAAAATTATTGGCATTGTAAATGACAAAGCTATTAATTTCGCTATTTTCAAAACCAACACATAAATAAAAAAATTGTCATTTACAATACCAATAGCTAGCTCAAACTTTCCTAATGCGAGACCTATTGCATTGCAAATGCTTGTTTTCGTAGTCTAACACGTCCAGTGTCGGCACATGGCTTTTGTTTCTCGATAGCGAAAAACGCTTGATTTGCACGTGACTTTAAAAGAGATCAGCTAATCATGTCCCCCCAGGCAGGCGTTATGCGCCGGTCTTCAATTCATATTTCATCATTGTAATATTCACGTTTCAGTCAATTTTGGAAATGAAAAAACACTAATGAACATTTTCAGGACCAGATTTACCAATAGACAATTTAGTGCACGTGCAACACATGTTAAAGTGCGGCGTCTACTTCGTAAGGAGCTTAACTACACCAAGTGCTCTAACTTTCAGCAGTGCGAGACCTATTACATTGCAATTCTTGTGCGTGGCTCACCCAAAAAATGTTTCTTATATTTTTATTTTTTAAGCAGCAGTGGTGTGCTTTAATTTTGGCATGTGCGCGCTCAACAAACTTTTTTATTACTATTTTATTTGTTTTTTAAATGGCACAACCGCCTTTTTTTCATTTTGCGCTGCGGCTGTTGGGGGGGTGCTACAGGGAGAGGGCTGGCGGGCCGGGACCACTGCAGAGAATAACGGTAGGGCCGAGCTTTTCAGGGCAACACAGTTGCCCGCGGACACTGCACCAGGTTACAGCGTGCTGCTGGCCGCCATGACGCGTCCACATTGGGCTTCCTGCTACTGCTTAGCTTCTACAACACAGCAGCTGATTGGGCGGTGCTCAACGGAGAGGGCGGGCAGAGGGAGCACCGCAAGGAACAGCAATGTGGCGAGCTCTTCAAGGCAATGCAACTGCCCGCGGACACTGCACCAAATCAGAGCGTGCTACTGGCCACCATAATGCGTCAAAAGCTTTGTCTTTTGCATCACAATAGTATACTTTTAAGAGAGGATGATGGCAAAATATATTCAGAAGCTCTGGGAGCAGCTTCATCCTGACAATGCTTTTTACAAGTGTCTCCTGCAGCCAGCATCTAACTCTACCTTTCTTTAACTCTCTTTCACTCTCTGTCTCATTCTCTTTCTCTTCCCACTACCTCTCACTTCTATACGCAAATAACTCTAACTATCTCTATATTCCATCTCACTCTCCCTTTCTATCACTTTCACACTCTCTCATACGTAAGTAAAATACATTTCCCTTACAAAACATAACAGCACAGATGCACCACAACATTCAACATTTGTGTTTTCAATGAATCAAGAAGAATAGAGTTCTTCGGTTTAGTTCCTTTATTTTCAAAAGATAAAACACCGTACAGCCGACGCGTTTCGTCCCGAACATGGGACTTCTTCAGGGCTGTTTAATACATAACATATAAACAGACATATATCAGACACAATTAAAAGCATATATCTAAAGGAGATATGTGCGTGGAATAAGCGATCCACATAAAAAAAACCTTAATGAGAATTTTAAAAAACACAATAACAACAAATCCATTTTTCACTTATTCGTCAGTTGTTGTTATGTCAATTCAGTTAGAATTGCTCAACATATATGTACAGGCACAAGCAGACAGACAGCATAACCAACGCTATATATACATAGGAATAGTGGATATTATACATACTGCATCTCGCAATGGATTATCTAATATCTATCATCCTGTATGCTGTCATCTAAAAGCCAATAGCTCTAACTGTAAAAAATGCGAGACCCATTGCATTGCTAATGCTTGTTTTTAATGCCCTTCCCACAATCTGGCAAGTATTACCATCATTTTGCCTGGGTCTGGGGTGCCTCTCAAGCACCCCCACCCACATCTCCCCAACACCCCACGCTAGTCAGTCTACGGCAGCTGGTACTTTTTGTGAGAGTTGTCCATCGAAGTTAGTAAAAGATGTTCTTAAGCGTAGAACGTTTTTTTCTATAAAAATGTATGGTTACCAGGAAACTGTATAGTTTGATTTAGGTTTCTGCAAAAATGAAACATGAGCACAAACCAGGGGCCTGTACTTGAAGGGGTAGCACCGAGAAAGGGAAGCGTCCTTTAGGACGAAGCCCCAATCATGCTGTGCCTTCACAGCGCGGGGAGCAGAACGAGTGCGTCTGTAGCACGCAATCGTTTTGTGTGCAAGTCGTTACAGCGACTTGCATTAGGGGGCGCAATGGTGGAGTGGTGTTGGAATTACTATTGTTGCACAGACTGAAGTTGGAATAGTAAATTAAACTGTTCCAATATCCAGCACCTCCCTTAGGCAAGATGTTGGGTAGGTTGTGGCCGCTGTCGTGAGGGTGATTGTGGAGCGGGCAGCAGGTTGTGGCTCACTGTCCTGGGAGTGATTATGGAACGGACAGTAGGTTGTGTCTCGCTGTCCTGTGAGCGATTGTGGAGCGGACAGTAGGTTGTGTCTCGCTGTCCTGAGAGTGATTGTGGAGCGGACAGTAGGTTGTGTCTCGCTGTCCTGAGAGTGATTGTGGAGCGGACAGTAGGTTGTGTCTCGCTGTCCTGAGAGTGATTGCAGAGTGGGCAGTAGGTTGTGTCTCGCTGTCCTGTGAGTGATTGTGGAGCGGGCAGTAGGTTGTGTCTCTCTGTCCTGAGAGTGATTGTGGAGCGGACAGTAGGTTGTGTCTCGCTGTCCTGAGAGTGATTGTGGAGCGGACAGTAGGTTGTGTCTCACTGTCCTGAGAGTGATTGTGGAGCGGACAGTAGATTGTGTCTCACTGTCCTGAGAGTGATTGTGGAGCGGACAGTAGGTTGTGTCTCACTGTCCTGAGAGTGATTGTGGAACGGGCAGTAGGTTGTGTCTCACTGTCCTGAGAGTGATTGTGGAGCGGGAAGAAGGTTGTGTCTCACTGTCCAGTGAGTTATCACGGAGCGGGCAGTAGGTTGTGTCTCGCTGTCCTGTGAGCGATTGTGGAGCGGAAAGTAGGTTGTGTCTCACTGTCCTAAGAGTGATAGTGGAGCGGAAAGTAGGTTGTGTATCACTGTCCAGTGAGTGATCATGGAGCGGGCAGTAGGTTGTGTCTCGCTGTCCTGAGAGTGATTGTGGAGCAGACAGTAGGTTGTGTCTCGCTGTCCTGAGAGTGATTGTGGAGCGGACAGTAGGTTGTGTCTCGCTGTCCTGAGAGTGATTGTGGAGCGGACAGTAGGTTGTGTCTCGCTGTCCTGAGAGTGATTGCAGAGTGGGCAGTAGGTTGTGTCTCGCTGTCCTGTGAGTGATTGTGGAGCGGGCAGTAGGTTGTGTCTCTCTGTCCTGAGAGTGATTGTGGAGCGGACAGTAGGTTGTGTCTCGCTGTCCTGAGAGTGATTGTGGAGCGGACAGTAGGTTGTGTCTCACTGTCCTGAGAGTGATTGTGGAGCGGACAGTAGATTGTGTCTCACTGTCCTGAGAGTGATTGTGGAGCGGACAGTAGGTTGTGTCTCACTGTCCTGAGAGTGATTGTGGAACGGGCAGTAGGTTGTGTCTCACTGTCCTGAGAGTGATTGTGGAGCGGACAGTAGGTTGTGTCTCGCTGTCCTGAGAGTGATTGTGGAGCGGACAGTAGGTTGTGTCTCGCTGTCCTGAGAGTGATTGCAGAGTGGGCAGTAGGTTGTGTCTCGCTGTCCTGTGAGTGATTGTGGAGCGGGCAGTAGGTTGTGTCTCTCTGTCCTGAGAGTGATTGTGGAGCGGACAGTAGGTTGTGTCTCGCTGTCCTGAGAGTGATTGTGGAGCGGACAGTAGGTTGTGTCTCACTGTCCTGAGAGTGATTGTGGAGCGGACAGTAGATTGTGTCTCACTGTCCTGAGAGTGATTGTGGAGCGGACAGTAGGTTGTGTCTCACTGTCCTGAGAGTGATTGTGGAACGGGCAGTAGGTTGTGTCTCACTCTCCTGAGAGTGATTGTGGAGCGGGAAGAAGGTTGTGTCTCACTGTCCAGTGAGTTATCACGGAGCGGGCAGTAGGTTGTGTCTCGCTGTCCTGTGAGCGATTGTGGAGCGGAAAGTAGGTTGTGTCTCACTGTCCTAAGAGTGATAGTGGAGCGGAAAGTAGGTTGTGTATCACTGTCCAGTGAGTGATCATGGAGCGGGCAGTAGGTTGTGTCTCGCTGTCCTGAGAGTGATTGTGGAGCAGACAGTAGGTTGTGTCTCGCTGTCCTGAGAGTGATTGTGGAGCGGACAGTAGGTTGTGTCTCGCTGTCCTGTGAGCGATTGTGGAGCGGACAGTAGGTTGTGTCTTGCTGTCCTGAGAGTGATTGTGGAGCGGACAGTAGGTTGTGTCTCGCTGTCCTGAGAGTGATTGCAGAGTGGGCAGTAGGCTGTATTTTGCTGTCCTGTGAGTGATTGTGGAGTGGGCAGTAGGTTGTGTCTCGCTGTCCTGAGAGTGATTGTGGAACGGGCAGTAGGTTGTGTCTCACTGTCCTGAGAGTGATTGTGGAGCGGACAGTAGGTTGTGTCTCACTGTCCTGTGTGTGATTGTGGAGCGGACAGTAGGTTATGTCTCACTGTCCTGGGAGTGATTGTGGAACGGGCAGTAGGTTGTGTCTCGCTGTCCTGAGAGTGATCACGGAGCGGACAGTAGGTTGTGTCTCGCTGTCCTGAGAGTGATTGTGGAACGGGCAGTAGGTTGTGTCTCGCTGTCCTGAGAGTGATCACGGAGCGGACAGTAGGTTGTGTCTCACTGTCCTGAGAGTGGTTGTGGAGCAGACAGTAGGTTGTGTCTCGCTGTCCTGAGAGTGATTGTGGAGCGGACAGTAGGTTGTGTCTCGCTGTCCTGTGAGCGATTGTGGAGCGGACAGTAGGTTGTGTCTCGCTGTCCTGAGAGTGATTGTGGAGCGGACAGTAGGTTGTGTCTCGCTGTCCTGAGAGTGATTGTGGAGCGGACAGTAGGTTGTGTCTCGCTGTCCTGAGAGTGATTGCAGAGTGGGCAGTAGGTTGTGTCTCGCTGTCCTGTGAGTGATTGTGGAGCAGACAGTAGGTTGTGTCTCACTGTCCGGAGAGTGATTGTGGAGCGGACAGTAGATTGTGTCTCACTGTCCTGAGAGTGATTGTGGAGCGGACAGTAGGTTGTGTCTCACTGTCCTGAGAGTGATTGTGGAACGGGCAGTAGGTTGTGTCTCACTGTCCTGAGAGTTATTGTGGAGCGGGCAGGAGGTTGTGTCTCATTGTCCTGTGAGTGATTGTGGAGCAGACAGTAGGTTGTGTCTCGCTGTCCTGAGAGTGATTGTGGAACGGGCAGTAGGTTGTGTCTCACTGTCCTGAGAGTGATTGTGGAACGGGCAGTAGGTTGTGTCTCACTGTCCTGTGAGTGATTGTGGAGCAGACAGTAGGTTGTGTCTCGCTGTCCTGAGAGTGATTGTGGAACGGGCAGTAGGTTGTGTCTCGCTGTCATGTGAGTGATTGTGGAGCGGACAGTAGGTTGTGTCTCGCTGTCCTGTGAGTGATTGTGGAGCGGGCAGTAGGTTGTGTCTCACTGTCCTGAGAGTGATTGTGGAGCGGACAGTAGGTTGTGTCTCGCTGTCCTGAGCGTGATTGTGGAACGGGCAGTAGGTTGTGTCTCACTGTCCTGAGAGTGATTGTGGAGCGGGCAGTAGGTTGTGTCTCGCTGTCCTGAGAGTGATTGTGGAGCGGACAGTAGATTGTGTCTCACTGTCCTGAGAGTGATAGTGGAGCGGAAAGAAGGTTGTGTCTCACTGTCCAGTGAGTTATCACGGAGCGGGCAGTAGGTTGTGTCTCGCTGTCCTGAGAGTGATTGTGGAGCGGACAGTAGGTTGTGTCTCGCTGTCCTGAGAGTGATTGCAGAGTGGGCAGTAGGTTGTGTCTCGCTGTCCTGTGAGTGATTGTGGAGCGGGCAGTAGGTTGTGTCTCTCTGTCCTGAGAGTGATTGTGGAGCGGACAGTAGGTTGTGTCTCGCTGTCCTGAGAGTGATTGTGGAGCGGACAGTAGGTTGTGTCTCACTGTCCTGAGAGTGATTGTGGAACGGGCAGTAGGTTGTGTCTCACTGTCCTGAGAGTGATTGTGGAGCGGGAAGAAGGTTGTGTCTCACTGTCCAGTGAGTTATCACGGAGCGGGCAGTAGGTTGTGTCTCGCTGTCCTGTGAGCGATTGTGGAGCGGAAAGTAGGTTGTGTCTCACTGTCCTAAGAGTGATAGTGGAGCGGAAAGTAGGTTGTGTATCACTGTCCAGTGAGTGATCATGGAGCGGGCAGTAGGTTGTGTCTCGCTGTCCTGAGAGTGATTGTGGAGCAGACAGTAGGTTGTGTCTCGCTGTCCTGAGAGTGATTGTGGAGCGGACAGTAGGTTGTGTCTCGCTGTCCTGTGAGCGATTGTGGAGCGGACAGTAGGTTGTGTCTTGCTGTCCTGAGAGTGATTGTGGAGCGGACAGTAGGTTGTGTCTCGCTGTCCTGAGAGTGATTGCAGAGTGGGCAGTAGGCTGTATTTTGCTGTCCTGTGAGTGATTGTGGAGTGGGCAGTAGGTTGTGTCTCGCTGTCCTGAGAGTGATTGTGGAACGGGCAGTAGGTTGTGTCTCACTGTCCTGAGAGTGATTGTGGAGCGGACAGTAGGTTGTGTCTCACTGTCCTGTGTGTGATTGTGGAGCGGACAGTAGGTTATGTCTCACTGTCCTGGGAGTGATTGTGGAACGGGCAGTAGGTTGTGTCTCGCTGTCCTGAGAGTGATCACGGAGCGGACAGTAGGTTGTGTCTCGCTGTCCTGAGAGTGATTGTGGAACGGGCAGTAGGTTGTGTCTCGCTGTCCTGAGAGTGATCACGGAGCGGACAGTAGGTTGTGTCTCACTGTCCTGAGAGTGATTGTGGAGCAGACAGTAGGTTGTGTCTCGCTGTCCTGAGAGTGATTGTGGAGCGGACAGTAGGTTGTGTCTCGCTGTCCTGTGAGCGATTGTGGAGCGGACAGTAGGTTGTGTCTCGCTGTCCTGAGAGTGATTGTGGAGCGGACAGTAGGTTGTGTCTCGCTGTCCTGAGAGTGATTGTGGAGCGGACAGTAGGTTGTGTCTCGCTGTCCTGAGAGTGATTGCAGAGTGGGCAGTAGGTTGTGTCTCGCTGTCCTGTGAGTGATTGTGGAGCAGACAGTAGGTTGTGTCTCACTGTCCGGAGAGTGATTGTGGAGCGGACAGTAGATTGTGTCTCACTGTCCTGAGAGTGATTGTGGAGCGGACAGTAGGTTGTGTCTCACTGTCCTGAGAGTGATTGTGGAACGGGCAGTAGGTTGTGTCTCACTGTCCTGAGAGTTATTGTGGAGCGGGCAGGAGGTTGTGTCTCATTGTCCTGTGAGTGATTGTGGAGCAGACAGTAGGTTGTGTCTCGCTGTCCTGAGAGTGATTGTGGAACGGGCAGTAGGTTGTGTCTCACTGTCCTGAGAGTGATTGTGGAACGGGCAGTAGGTTGTGTCTCACTGTCCTGTGAGTGATTGTGGAGCAGACAGTAGGTTGTGTCTCGCTGTCCTGAGAGTGATTGTGGAACGGGCAGTAGGTTGTGTCTCGCTGTCATGTGAGTGATTGTGGAGCGGACAGTAGGTTGTGTCTCGCTGTCCTGTGAGTGATTGTGGAGCGGGCAGTAGGTTGTGTCTCACTGTCCTGCGAGTGATTGTGGAGCGGACAGTAGGTTGTGTCTCGCTGTCCTGAGCGTGATTGTGGAACGGGCAGTAGGTTGTGTCTCACTGTCCTGAGAGTGATTGTGGAGCGGGCAGTAGGTTGTGTCTCGCTGTCCTGAGAGTGATTGTGGAGCGGACAGTAGATTGTGTCTCACTGTCCTGAGAGTGATAGTGGAGCGGAAAGAAGGTTGTGTCTCACTGTCCAGTGAGTTATCACGGAGCGGGCAGTAGGTTGTGTCTCGCTGTCCTGAGAGTGATTGTGGAGCGGACAGTAGGTTGTGTCTCACTGTCCTGAGAGTGATAGTGGAGCGGAAAGAAGGTTGTGTCTCACTGTCCAGTGAGTTATCACGGAGCGGGCAGTAGGTTGTGTCTCGCTGTCCACTGAGTGATCACGGAGCGGGCAGTAGGTTGAAGTTCATGGTACTGTTTTGACTTGTATGTGTCGGGTGTTTATTTGCTCACCCATCTGTTATTGTTTGCCCTCCTCTGATGTGTCCGTAAAATTGACCCTTTGTCCTGAATTGTGACCCTTTGTCCTGAATTTTGAATGCCAGTTTCCAGACTTTGCCCTCGTGCCAGGTGGTCACCCCAGAGCTGGAATGCCCGGCGCAGGCCCATCTCCACAATGACCCTCACAGGACGCGCACGTGGAGTGCCTGGGGCTGAGACACCCCGCATCTAGCGCCCTGTTCATCCTCTTTCACCGCAGGCGCTATGCGAAGCGGTAATGTCCACTGGCACTTATTTTTTTTTATACAAACTAAGCACTGGTTCCCGAAGCTTCTTTCGTACTTATGTTGACAAAGACAGGTTTCCGGTCTTCAGCCATGTCAGAACAAAGCAAGGGGTCACCGTTTGTTTGGGTTTAAACTTCTTTTAATTAAAGTCTTCCATGGTGTGTGATATTAAGAGAATTTGAGCTTCCAATACAGGATGTTGGCAGAGTTTTACAGTATACATCCTGCTGTAAGGCTTGGCAGAGTTTCATAACTTTCCCCAGCCTATGAATAGCGTCAGAAGTGCTGCACTTCGACCATTTCTTTCTTAAAGCCCAGTGCACCCCTCTCCATCACTCCCCTGTAATGCGCACACCACCCTGATGAAGACCTGGAATGCAAAGAGGCAGGCCGAAACATCAACAGGTTTGCAGATGTGTTTTCTTGATTTTGAGTCCTAAATTCATGCCTTTAGTCCCAATGAAGGGTGCACGATCGCATCTGATTTATTTTCCTTTGCATTCCTGGACACACCAACACTGTTTTATGCCTTCCTTTCATTGGGTGATGCCAGTGGGAATTTAGCACTTTTTCAAACGATTTAATACGTTGTTTTTTATACTGCGACCCCTTTCTTGTTATTTGTTTCAATAAGCCTTATCCATTGCCAATTAATTGACTATAAAGTTGTTGATTACTAGCAGCCCGTCCCGACGTTGTCCGGGAGCAATTAGGCTTCAGGGCCCCCTCGCGCCCCGCTTTTGTAACCTGCAGACGTCACTTTTTCCTCCTGTAATTTACTTTCCTGGCCCGTCCCCCGCCCGGCCCGGCCCGTCCCCCGCTCGTCCCGTCCCGTCCCCCACCTGGCCTGTCCCATACCCCGCCTGCCCCTACATGAGTGCCCTTACCGTCCCCCTCCCGGCCTGGCCCGTCCCATCCCCCGCCCGGCCCGGCCTGTCCCGTCCCCCGCCTGCCCCTACATGAGTGCCCTTACCTCCGCCGGCGCTGCTCCCGCCTGTCCGCTCGCACCACCGCTCCTCCCCTGCCCCATGTCCGCTGCTTCTCCTCCGCTGCCGGTCCTCTGCTCCTGACGTCGCCGCTCCTCCCCCGCGCCATGTCCGCCGCTCCTCGGACGCCGCTCCTCCCCGTGCTCCTCATGTGACCACGCACGTCGCGGGCGGCGCTACTTTTGAGGGACTACTTTTTTTTTTAATCTAAAATTTTAAATAACGTTTATTTTTTTAATTTGTGTAGCCTATAACCATCTACACACCCTGCCGATTTCAACGGTGTATCAGGTGTGTAGATTGGCACACTGGTTCCCGAGTTTACCCGCCTCAAAGCCTGAAAGTTTCTGCTTTATTATAGTAGTATAGATTTATAAATGAGCCTGCAGTGAACCACTGTTCTTTACAATGTTTATTTACCCAGATTCTCTTGGCTCCTCGGGTCTCCAGTGTGCTTTTATACCACCAGTTGGCACTTGCAGGAGAAACCCGTGGCCCTTCAGAGTTTTCACGAGTCTGTCGTCCTGTTCCGGGGCTCATTATCTTCGCCTCCCAAGCCCGACAATATATTTAATCCAAGCCCCCTGAATCCCCGCGAGATGCGACCACTCCGACATGTGATACCAGGGGATTTTTTTCAATCTTCTTACTCCGTTCTAATTCTTTCCGTCACTTTGTTCCTTTCACTGGAGACTCTATTCTTTTAGTTTGTTCTAATTTTACTCTGTTTTTTTACATGTTTACTGGATAAAAAGCAAAGGGACCATTTAAAAGTGAGATATCCACTAGTGGTGCAGAGAAGTGCACGTGGCTCAGGGTGACAGTGAGAGGAACCAGTGCTTTATTTTGGTTTTATTCAATGTTTGATTTAATTGCTTTTGAATTTCAAAGGTTCCCAATTTAAAGTCAACCATTTCCTTTTTTTGTATTTTCGACTTTTGAATCCATAAACTTTCGACAATGAATTTACATTTGATATTATGAAATCCAAGCGGTGTCAATGCGCCCAGAAGTAAGACGTGTGAAATCACAAGATCTACTCTTAGCAGGATTAGTATTACCCAGGACAGTATTAAACGTAGTTGAGATGGTATTGATTTGACCAATAGCCTTGTATATCCTCTTTACCCCAGTTGCTGATCCATCCCTTAATTAGCGCCGAGACGCCCACGGGTATTCGCCGCGCTCTACAAATGTCAATAAATAAATAAATAAATGGTAGGAGGAGGCTTGTAGTAACAGTTACACCAGTAGTATGATAGTAGCACCAAGTCTAGTATTAGTACACCTAGAAGTGGTCTTTTCACTGACAGTAATTCAACCTCTACATATGCAGTACTGCTAGTAATATTAGTAGCAGTATGCCTCATAGCAGTCTGATCAGTACTAACATAACCAGTAGTGGTGGTAGTAGAATGGTAGTAGCACTAGGTCTAGTAATAGACGTGGAGGCTGGTAAGATTTGAAAGTGGTGAGGTGTAAAAGTCGCGGGCAGGGCACTGTGGCAAGCAAGCGTACCAAGCGAGCCTGAGCGTTTGAAGGGGAGTGCGGAGGGGTTCTCCCCCGAGAAAAATGTGAAAAAAGAGCGGCCAAATGGTGACTTTTCAAGCACTTTTCAGAGAGCAAGAATGTTCATAAAGCAACTGGGAAAGTGTAGCGATGACATCAATAAAGAGATTTTGTATGATAATATAATGTTTGTTTGCTGCTTATCAATATAACCAAAGAAAGAACTTCATAGCAGACTTTGAGATAACAATGCTGAGTACCTCACAGATTTCTTTATATATTGATACATTTAAAAACTCAGTATACTGAGGAAATACAAGCTATTGTGAGTTGTTGGAGAGGACATAGTGAGACAGCAAGCAATAAACATTAACAGGTAGTAGGGCGCCCTTCAAGGCACTGTACGTCTCATTGAGAGCATCCAACTATAAAGTGAACATTAAACAGATTGTATTTAAGCATAATACATTATACAGCATTAATTCCAGAGTCTCCAATATCCGTGCAGCACACGATAAGCAATTGAGCAGGTCGTAAACGAGCAGCATTCAAGAAATAGTCACAAACTATTCAAGAAATGTTAGGATTAACAAATTGATCACTTTGTAGAGAAAATCAGCACGTCTCTCTTTAATAGCTGCAAACTTCTCAATCCCTTCAACTTTAAACTCTGGGATTCTTTTAACAAGGTCTCTCTCAATAGGGAGCATCGCCAAAGCATTCAGTCTTTCCTGAATCATGGCGTTCCTCAGGAATGTCTTAATTCTGTTTAATGTGGAAAAAACATTGTATTAATAGTAGAATGTTTCAAATTAAAAAGAGGGAAAAAGAATGTCAAACATTGGGAGCAGAAGGCTTACACCAGCTATTATTATTCCTGGGCCAATTCATTGTCTTCCGTGGAGCGCTCAACATTCAAATCGATCTTTAATATTGATTACACAGTTATATGCTTCAAATAATACTGATGTGCATGTAGACCCCACCCACCACGTAAGACCACTTACATCGCCCTTAACTACAACGTAAAAAAATTTAGCATCAGTTTCCTTGCCTTATTCGCTGGAGTTGTTGACTGTGTTGTAGAACAGCAAAGGAGCTAGGGCCCTCTTGTTGTTTGCCGAAAAATTAGGTAATGTTCGTCAGCCTGAGGCTTTGCCAGACGCTGAAAAGCGAAATATAACATAATTTAGTCCTGCCAACCAAACACACAAACTATACGCCATAGCCAAGCAATGCCTTTGAAAATCATTTTAGGTGAAAAGGGGTTCCTTTGGATTCCTGTTAGCAAATGATCGGGCCCAGAACTGGTTCTAGGCAGATCACAAAAGTGCATAGAATGTAGGTAGTTCAATTAGTCTGTTTCTGCTTTTGTCAGAGAGATAATTTTATTACTTGCAGTTTAAACGTTACAAGCCTAACATAGCAGGGAGAGCTATTAACTATCACCAAAGAGCTGCATAAAAACTGCACTTGCAAACAAAACAGGTGATGGACTGAATGTGGATCAATGTCACACACTCACCCCAGTCCAAAGATCTGGGCCCAAATCCATCGTTTTTTTGCACTCCACACCACCCTGGGTTAGACAATGGCGATATGCAAATCAGCTCTGACCCTGTGCCCCATGGGAACAGTCCAGTCCGAACTACAAAAGCCATGTCCTTCCCAGAACGGAATCAAGCATCCGAGGACCGGACCGGTTTCGAGGTAACACCTCTCATCAGCCCGGCTAGCTTGACTCCAGTGGTGTGGAGTGCCTGGGACCCACGTCTGGGCATCCCCAGCGCACTTAGGGCGGAAATTGCAAACAAAACAGGTGATGGACTGAATGTGGATCAATGTCACACACTCACCCCAGTCCAAAGATCTGGGCCCAAATCCATCGTTTTTTTGCACTCCACACCACCCTGGGTTAGACAATGGCGATATGCAAATCAGCTCTGACCCTGTGCCCCATGGGAACAGTCCAGTCCGAACTACAAAAGCCATGTCCTTCCCAGAACGGAATCAAGCATCCGAGGACCGGACCGGTTTCGAGGTAACACCTCTCATCAGCCCGGCTAGCTTGACTCCAGTGGTGTGGAGTGCCTGGGACCCACGTCTGGGCATCCCCAGCGCACTTAGGGCGGAAATTGCAAACAAAACAGGTGATGGACTGAATGTGGATCAATGTCACACACTCACCCCAGTCCAAAGATCTGGGCCCAAATCCATCGTTTTTTTGCACTCCACACCACCCTGGGTTAGACAATGGCGATATGCAAATCAGCTCTGACCCTGTGCCCCATGGGAACAGTCCAGTCCGAACTACAAAAGCCATGTCCTTCCCAGAACGGAATCAAGCATCCGAGGACCGGACCGGTTTCGAGGTAACACCTCTCATCAGCCCGGCTAGCTTGACTCCAGTGGTGTGGAGTGCCTGGGACCCACGTCTGGGCATCCCCAGCGCACTTAGGGCGGAAATTGCAAACAAAACAGGTGATGGACTGAATGTGGATCAATGTCACACACTCACCCCAGTCCAAAGATCTGGGCCCAAATCCATCGTTTTTTTGCACTCCACACCACCCTGGGTTAGACAATGGCGATATGCAAATCAGTTCTGACCCTGTGCCCCATGGGAACAGTCTAGTCCGAACTACAAAAGCCATGTCCTTCCCAGAACGGAATCAAGCATCCGAGGACCGGACCGGTTTCGAGGTAACACCTCTCATCAGCCCGGCTAGCTTGACTCCAGTGGTGTGGAGTGCCTGGGACCCACGTCTGGGCATCCCCAGCGCACTTAGGGCGGAAATTGCAAACAAAACAGGTGATGGACTGAATGTGGATCAATGTCACACACTCACCCCAGTCCAAAGATCTGGGCCCAAATCCATCGTTTTTTTGCACTCCACACCACCCTGGGTTAGACAATGGCGATATGCAAATCAGCTCTGACCCTGTGCCCCATGGGAACAGTCCAGTCCGAACTACAAAAGCCATGTCCTTCCCAGAACGGAATCAAGCATCCGAGGACCGGACCGGTTTCGAGGTAACACCTCTCATCAGCCCGGCTAGCTTGACTCCAGTGGTGTGGAGTGCCTGGGACCCACGTCTGGGCATCCCCAGCGCACTTAGGGCGGAAATTGCAAACAAAACAGGTGATGGACTGAATGTGGATCAATGTCACACACTCACCCCAGTCCAAAGATCTGGGCCCAAATCCATCGTTTTTTTGCACTCCACACCACCCTGGGTTAGACAATGGCGATATGCAAATCAGCTCTGACCCTGTGCCCCATGGGAACAGTCCAGTCCGAACTACAAAAGCCATGTCCTTCCCAGAACGGAATCAAGCATCCGAGGACCGGACCGGTTTCGAGGTAACACCTCTCATCAGCCCGGCTAGCTTGACTCCAGTGGTGTGGAGTGCCTGGGACCCACGTCTGGGCATCCCCAGCGCACTTAGGGCGGAAATTGCAAACAAAACAGGTGATGGACTGAATGTGGATCAATGTCACACACTCACCCCAGTCCAAAGATCTGGGCCCAAATCCATCGTTTTTTTGCACTCCACACCACCCTGGGTTAGACAATGGCGATATGCAAATCAGCTCTGACCCTGTGCCCCATGGGAACAGTCCAGTCCGAACTACAAAAGCCCTGTCCTTCCCAGAACGGAATCAAGCATCCGAGGACCGGACCGGTTTCGAGGTAACACCTCTCATCAGCCCGGCTAGCTTGACTCGTGGAGTCAAGCTAGCCGGGCTGATGAGAGGTGTTACCTCGAAACCGGTCCGGTCCTCGGATGCTTGATTCCGTTCTGGGACGGACATGGCTTTTGTAGTTCGGACTGGACTGTTCCCATGGGGCACAGGGTCAGAGCTGATTTGCATATCGCCATTGTCTAACCCAGGGTGGTGTGGAGTGCAAAATAACGATGGATTTGGGCCCAGATCTTTGGACTGGGGTGAGTGTGTGACATTGATCCACATTCGGTCCATCACCTGTTGTGTTTGCATATTCCGCCCTAAGTGCGCTGGGGATGCCCAGACGTGGGTCCCAGGCACTCCACACCACTGGAGTCAAGCTAGCCGGGCTGATGAGAGGTGTTACCTCGAAACCGGTCCGGTCCTCGGATGCTTGATTCCGTTCTGAGAAGGACATGGCTTTTGTAGTTCGGACTGGACTGTTCCCATGGGGCACAGGGTCAGAGCTGATTTGCATATCGCCATTGTCTAACCCAGGGTGGTGTGGAGTGCAAAATAACGATGGATTTGGGCCCAGATCTTTGGACTGGGGTGAGTGTGTGACATTGATCCACATTCGGTCCATCACCTGTTGTGTTTGCATAAAAACTGCACGGCATAGTTGTGAGGGTTATGGTTTTGCTCTCCAGTCATTTTTCTAAAGTTGCTAAAAAGGGTTCCTTTGGGTAAAAATTCTTATTCGGCAAGTTAACACACAACCACAGTGCTGTGTTTTACATTGAGTTTGTGCTGTTTGAGACCAGTCAGTCTTTAACTCTACTGCCTAGTGTGTCTACCTGTATGGATGACATGTGAGGCCTGCTGCAGCATGCATTCCTCTGTGTCTTATGTAACATTTCCTAATGCACTACAAGGCACCTTTTCCTGTCCTGTTATATATAGGATTCAGCACAAATTACAAAATGAATTGCCTGCAGGTGCATGTCTACAAAGTCATTATCTGGTTCTGGGATATAAATTAACCCATTCTATGTATTTGCACCTTTCATCTTCTGCCTCATTATCTTTCATTCTTTCCGTCATCACTCTTACTCCTAACCATAACTCTGCACTTAATACTACTTGCGCCTAATCATATTTCAAGTCTCTATTTACTCTAACTTAGCCCTACAGTTACTTCTACTTACTCACACTTACACAAATGTGCACCTACTCAGTCCTATTTACTCTAAATCATACTTCTAGTTAGTCCTATACTTCTCCTAACTCCTTTTCTTGCTTATTCCTCTTCTTACCCAACGCAGATGCGTCACCGCGAATACATAATATAATAGCAGTGAAGGCTCGCAAATGACGCCAAATGTAAACTGTCCAACTAGATAGGTATGGACTTGACTGCCTGTAACCCGACTGAGGCAGAAGCCAACTTTCATGCGCAACTCGAGGCAGACACTGCCACTGCATACCATATATTACTAGAAAACAATGTTGGTGAACATAATAAAGTGTTTTAAAAGAAGCACAATCACTCTTGCTTCCAAAATGGAATGTAAATTACACACCGTTTTGGAAGCAAGAGTGATTGTGCTGCTATTAAAACTGTTTATCAATCAAGGCCAGGCCGAGGGGTCGAGTAGGTGGAATGGAATATGAGGGGCACGTGCACGACGTATGGTGCCCATACTTTTTAAAGCAGTTTACCCTACTGCTGTGCACAAAAGGGCGCGCATAGTGCCTGTGAGCGCCCCCCCCCCAACTTTAACTATGGTGTGCAGTGCAACACGGTTGCAACTTGCCAGCGCCACTACTTACTAGTGTGGCTGAAACGGTGAAACCGGACTCTGGGTTTTGTTGATAAATTCGATTAACTTAAATCGATGTGTCCAGGGCCATCCACTGGACCACTCCTTCTAATCTTCCAGATGAGATGATGACGGGACTGGATGATGAGCTTCTTCGTGAGTGAGTCCACTCGTAACGGACCCGTGTCTGTGCGTCAGTCTCTCTCACTCACTCACTCACTCTACTCGCGGAGAGGAAGAGAGAGAAGGACAGGGGGCCGATTTGCCAAGAGCAGTGCGAGGATTGGGGGGAGGTGAGCAGGCAAACTCATCGCTCATTTAGTGACTAGGGGTCTGCGATTTTGGCCAACCCCCAATCACTCGATGTGCATACAGGGATGCCTCTAGTGGGCATGTTGGTTTGGCCGGCATAAGGCAGCCGGCCAAACCAACATGCGCACTGCTGTCTGCCGTACTCACTTTGCTGACAGTGACAGTGCACTCGGCTTGTCTTTGTCACGTGGTATAATACAATATAATATATTTTTGGCATAACTTGCCATTTTCAGATTCAGAGCCCCCGCGAAGCCATCCAGCCTTCTGGAATAAGCTTTGCCTGCTACTTCTCGCAGTCATGCCACGTGCCCTAAAGAGGTAACAAACCTCATGCACCTTCACTAAACATGTCAAGTGAACCCGTAGCCTTTTCAATACTCTTCAACTAATGACATTGGGCCCGATTCACAGAACTAACTTACGAGAAAAACCTAAACTTACTTCTTTTGGTATTCACAGAAGTTAGGATTTGGTCTTAAGACAGACTTAACTTAGGAGTTTGTCTTAAGTCTGTCTTAAGTCTGTCTTAAGACAAAATCCTAACTTCTGTGAATACCAAAAGTAGTAAGTTTAGGATTTTGTCTTAAGTTAGTTCTGTGAATCGGGCCCATTAAACGTATCTCAATTAACCTGTCTATTGCTGTTGTCATTTTTTTATGTTTTGCTTTCGCTGAATGCCTTAGTAACTCTCTTACATTTAGAATGGATTCAGCATTTAGTCACTATACCTTTTAATATTTTCAATTTAGGCAAAGATGCATGTGTGTGTGTATGTGTATGTGTGTGGGTGTGTATGCATGTGTATGCATGTGTGTGTGTGTGCGTGTGTGTGTGTGTGTGTGCGTGTGTGTGTGTGCGTGCACGCGCGTGTGTGTGCACATGCATGCATTCTTGCACATGTGCCTGTCTCTGGCGGTGCCTGATCTTTGCAAAGCAGACCCCGTCAGTTCACTTAGGGGCCGATGAAGAGTTCATCAGAGAGGGTACTCTGTCGCAACAGCAATGGAGCAGTGGTGTAACAGAACCCCCTGCAGTCTCCGCGGTGCAGTGGGGCCCCTGAGCTCTAGGAGGCCCCCTCAGCAAAGGTGTTAGGTGGTGCACCAGGGAGAGGAGGACCTTACCATGTACTTTGCAGGGGGGCCCTATAGTTTGGGTACTCCTTTGCCATGGAGTACCTCTCCACCAAGCTGAGGACCGCCTGCCTGATTGAGAGGCGGGTCAATGATGGGGCCTGCTCCGGCTGTTGCTGATATACTCTTTCGACCGCCCGATGGAGTGCGGCCGTCGAAGGTTCACATGTTACACCACCGCCCGATTTAGAGGGAACAGTGGTATATGTTTTTTTTTACTGTTTGGCACCCCCGGGTACTGAAGGGCAGTCAAAAACAAAATAATGCTCCTCACACCATGGGAGTCAAATGCCATGGTGTGGGGGTCATTAGTCTCACATTTTCCGAAAACAAACTCCCACTTGCAATGTTGGAAGCCGCCATTTGTCAAACCTTCACAACATTAACAGGCACCGCCATGACCGGATTCCTTCCAATGTTTAGAGTTGTCCGCAGGGCTCATGGATATCTCTAATTTGGAGGGCGGGGGACGCTCAGTATAGCAGGAGTAAAGTTCCCAGCCACATCGAAGGACTTACCTCTGCCCACCAAACTCTAAGTCAGCCCCCTGGAGTCAGAGTGAGACGGTCACTGGTCCCGCCTGAGGTGGGTCTCACAGAGGGCTGCCATGCCTGAGAGAGGCCATCAGGGGCTCCCTTAAGAGACCATTGGCTCTCATTTTAGATGTGGACCTTGGCCAGTGACAAGCATCTATCTATCTAGCTAGCCATTTATCTATCTATCTATCTATCTATCTATCTATCTATCTATCTATCTATCTATCTATCTATCTATCTATCTATCTATCTATCTATCTATCTATCTATCTATCTATCTATCTATCTACTTATCTATCTATCAGTTTATCTATCTATCTATCTATCTATCTATCTATCTATCTATCTATCTATCTATCTATCTATCTATCTATCTATCTATTTATCTATCTATCTATCTATCAGTTTATCTATCTATCTATTTATCTATCTATCTATCTATCTATCTATCTATCTATCTATCTATCTATCTATTTATCTATCTATCAGTTTATCTATCTATCTATCTATCTATCTATCTATCTATCTATCTCTCAGTGACCACCTGCTTTATCACTCAGAGACCCGATTTTCAATAAAGTCTTCAAGGATTGGTTCAGTACTGTGTGACGTATGCCAAACCAGAAACTGACGTAAGTGTTACTTTGTCCAGATCAAGTATTACGTCATTTATCAGCAAAATGCCACCCAAGCCATCTGTGAATAGATAAAAGCAAATTCTGACATATGTTTCACCTTCTTTAGAGCTCATCACGCTGTAGCATAATCCAGAACTAAGCAAGTCACCAATCCATGTGAAATCAGAAACACTAAACACACTGCATGATCCGAGCCTGGATCAATAACAAAAGACCCAGCACAGTTCACAGTAGCGCTCCTTCACCTCTGAGAGATCACGAGTAGCTAGAGCGTGTCAAGGAGGGTCATGACTTACCTAGGGCAGAGGTGACCCATCTTGTTAAGAAGCCTCGACCTGGTACTGCTGAGTTGTCCAATTAGGAGCCGTTTGCTGACGTGTCAGACCCATCAATGCCGCACGCCTACGGTTGGAACCGGCACGGTCTGGATGGCTGAAGGGGTGCCCCCGCCAGGCAGAGCGCACCGCTCCCGTCAAGGGCAGGCGATTATACGCACCGCACAACCCGCACTCACCCTTGGGTAGCTCGGCACTGAGCAGTCAGGCGGCATTAAGAAGCAATGTGTGAAGCAAGAGCACAGCACAACACGAAACAGAGACTTCACGTGATGTTGAGAAATGTAGTTTATATTCAACACACACATTCAACAAGGCATGATGAGCATCACGGAATTCAGGGCATACATCTAACTTGGCAACATTACTAGCCCCAGTTTGTGCGGATCAGATCTCGATAATATGCACAGAAGAGAAAAGTCTTAAATTAAACAGCACACAACAACCTTATGTGGTGCGACACATTGTCAGCCCTCGGCCCACCCTCACAATCCTAATAAAGGAATTTCACACAGCTATAGGGTGCACCCTGGGCTACAACGATTTCAGTAATATGAGCATGCACAGAATTATAACACTTTTTGGAGCACTGCGAGACGATGGCACGCGGTAAACCCACTGTTGAGATGTGAAGTGCTTTTAGCAAAAGAACAACGTATAAACCAACTCTGGTGACCTGTGTCATGATCCAACCCTAGAAGCCAGGTGTCACAATCTCTGCCCCTCATATATTCTGCCAGAGCCGCAAATAGCAGAGGTCGGCTATCTCAATTGCATGCCCAGTGGTTTATGGCTGTTGCTGGGGAATGCCCAGATGTGCTCCTTCCGCCTCCTGTGTTGGCCGCTGCTTAACACCCTGGCACACAAAGAGCTTGATGCATAGACATGTCTCCTGTTCATAAGTGTCATTTCCACGCAAGATATGCCAAGCGCACCGTCACCATTGGAACGCGATTGGCCTAGCGAATCCATTGATGGGAAACACCACTGAGCTCGTCATGAGCACGGGGGCGCTGTCCACGCCCCCCTCCGCCCCCCAGCACAGCGGGGGAATTACCCCCGCTGCGAAGGGGTTAAAGGAAGGGCAAGCCTCCTTGGTAGGGGAACCCTCGTGGGTCTTCCATACTACCTGGGCAGTGAACACCCGTGGGTGCCTGCCCAGCCTTTCACCTTCCATCCGACTGGAGGAGAGTGGCCACCCTCCGGATGGACTGTGGCAGGTTGGACACATGTTTAAATGCACAGTCTGTGCGAGTGTGCACACTGGCATGCAATAGCAAGTCGGACACATAGGTAAACCACACCAGGTGTGTAAGTGCGCACCCAGGCCGTAATGGCAGGCCTGACCCATGCTTACAAACTTAGGGCCTCATTAGGATCGCGGACGGACTTGCGTCTGTCCGCGACCCCAGAGCAGGAGGGAACCTCCGCATGGCATGCAGAGTTCCCTCCTGTGCAATTAGGATATGACCGCCACCCTGGCGGTCACATCCTCTATTTTTATCATTGCCGCGGGTGCGGCTTCAAGCTGCACCCGCGGCAATGTTAAAAATGCACGCATTGCATTTGCATGCAGTAAGAGGCAGGCACCGCGCGGTGCCTGCCGCTTTCTGCATGCAAATGCAGGGGGGTACCATAGGTACCCCCCATGTGCACCCCCCACCCCCCGTTCACCTAGGGGGCCCGCAACGGGCCCCCGCAGTGAAGTTCCGTATGCTTTTCCACGGCGGAAAACCCGCCGCGGAAAAGCATAATTTACAGGCCATCCTAATATGGTGGACGGTGCCTGGAAGACACAGTCACCATATTAGAGCTTTTCCGCCGCGGTTGAAAGCCGACCGCAGCGGAAAAGCTGCGGACGGAAACCAGGACCCACCAGCCATCCTAATGTGGCGGTGGGTCTTTGGTCAGTCCGCTGCGGTTTTTCCGCATCCTCTGGGCCGGCAATCATAATGACCCCCATTGTGTCCGCACCACTTCTGTACATGTGTAAGAAGTGTGCACCCTTTTCACATACTACAGTACAGTACAGTGGGAAAGGGCTCGGAGCCTCGAGGCTCCACACGAGAATCAGCAAAACGTAAGAGCACAAAACAAAAATTTTAGGGAAACGCTACCTGACACGTATCAGGTGGAACACCTACCATCGGTGCAAATTCAACCGAATCTCAGAGCATGCTGGATCAGAGCACGCGGCACTGAGATGCTGATTGCATTTATCATACGTGACATAGAATATGAAATTGATGACAGCGGAGGCAGGGTGTCATGTCCTCTACATCGGTCAGCAGCCTTCAACACCGCAGATCACTAATTTTTTGAGAAAATATGGATTCTGACTCAATTATCAAGAGAGAGTGACTCATTCCTCGTCAACAGGATACAAGGCATATCCATTCTCTCATTCCATCTCTCTGCTCTGAAGTCAACCAGGCATCTGCTGTCTCTCCATTATTTTCCCAAATTTATCTCCTGGGGTGGATCCACTCCTTGGCGGGACGTTCACCCGCAGTCACGAGACACGGGTTTCATTTGAGCTGTCATCTCCGCATCTCCATCAACAGGTTCAAAGAGACCTTTTATAAATCACTCAACTACCCCTTCTCTGTGAGTCACTGCTGGAAGATGGTGTTAAGGAGTCCACGGTGAAGCTGATTGGTTCCCCTTCATATGGACAATGACACCAAGGTTAGAGTTAGGCCGCGAGGGGAGCCCTCAAGCTCTTCTCCCTTGGAAAGGATCCTCTCAGGCTGTGTCTTGGTGATTGCTCCTCTTAACCCCTTGGGCGCGTCCGAGAATCTGCACCTGTGCGGCGCTTTTAATGAGTGGACGGGTTCATGACGGCCCCCAGCCGTCATCAGCACACGAGCACTGAGATGCATGACGGCTGGGGGCCGTCATCAGCACCGAAGGGGTTAATGCAGTTTTTAATGATCTTCCAGTCTAGAGGGGCAGCTCTTTCCCAGATGTGCCCAGGGTTTGATCACGTGTCCATCCTTTAATTCGCAGAAGATGCCATTTTGATGGCTCGTAGAAAGAACATGCCTCATCCCATGCCTTTTCAATTTACTGTAGAGAAAAATTACTTGTTGTCCATGCACTAAAAACGAAAATTAAGATTATGGGCTTAAAATACCTTGCAAATTAGGTCTTTAAAAAAAATCAGAAAGATGAAGGTGGTGGCATCCTTCGATCCTGTAGGCATCAGATGTTTGCCTTTGGCATCGGAGCCTGAGGATTAGCCAAATGCAAGAGTCTGTAGCCCAGATCACTGGTGAGCTGTGACATTCAGGGCCTGACTCACAAAGTGCCTCCGTATTTGTGGTCGAGTCCCCGCAGTTGTGGCAGATTCCCGCACTCAGACGGATCCGCCACGAGTGCAGAGGCCCTTTGTGAATAGGCCCTCAGCCATGCATTTGGGGACCATCCAGTTTCAAATCCTTCGGCTCTCGACTAGCACAAATCTTCTGCAGTTGCCACTTCTGGGCGGAGTTGTGGTACTATGTGAGTGGACAGCTGGTTTCTAAGAGCTAGACTGTGGCTGGGGCAGGGTACCCCTCTTCCGCAGTATCCCTGGAAGTGGCGTTCAATGACATGAACATGGCGGCTGCCTCTCACCATGTGTGTCAAGGGTGAGTTGTAGTCCAACCTCCACATCACAGTTTATTGTAAGATCCTTTCTTTTAGTCTTGTTGTTATTGACTTTGCCAATAATTCCATCAGTGCTGAGGCGAAGAATTGGAATACAGTGGAGGTGGGGTTAAGTGGAGGGTGGGGTTGGCATATGACAACGCAAAGTAATGAACACCGTACAGGTTGCCTATTTCCATAGGATACATTGACATGGTTGCACAATAAATTCTACAGGTGAGGCACTGCCAAAGATGACATTCAGAAGCAAATAAGAAGCTGCCGTGTGGGAGAGAATCATCGTCAGACTTTTCTTTGAGTCCAGTCATGGGGGGTGATCAGGACACAGGCTTCTCTCATGCCCGGGCTGCGTGTCGGAGTCTATGTTACAAGGGTACGCCTTCCGTTCACTTCCATGCGAGGCAGAGATCATCACATGTATTCCTGTCACTTACTCTTGCCCCTTTGGTCCTGGGTTTACCTGTGGAGAGGGAAGGTGTCATCCAGGTGAGTGGGAAGGTCCATAGAAGATAATTCTGCTTGGAGCAAACACTTCCAAATGGTGTTTTTGGTCTAATCCTACCACACAGTGCTGATGCCTGGTTTGCTAACAAGGTCCTCGGAGATTCTGAAAGCTTCCCTGGGAATGCATTCTGCCCATTGCTTGCCATTGGCTTTGTGTTTTGTAACTCACAGTTGTTTTTTTGTATTTGCTGCCTTTAATTGTTCTAGGTGGTCCATGTTGAGTTTGAGCCTCCCGTGGAGCATAGCTGATTTACTCTATTCTTCCTGAGTGCTTGCTTTATGTAAACAGGCCTTTATATCTTGTTGTTATATTGTCATATTTGCTGTGCATTCAATGACAGGGGTCAAATGTCAGGTTCTTTCTTCAAAAGGAGCTTGGTGTGTACTTTTCTTTCTCTGACTTGAAAGTGATAGGTTTTATGTCGTAATCTTGCTTTAAAAGGAAAGGCTTTTGTCTGTGCAAACGTAATGGCCATTGCCATTGAAAACGTGTGGTCTGTAATGGCAGTGCGCTACCGCACCATGCACACACCACACAATGCCACTCCAATACACTACTCCACTCTACAACACTCTACTACTCTCTAGGCCTCTCCACTCTGTGCCGCGCCTCTCCATTCTACACCACTTCACTTCACTCTATGACATATGGAGTGGTGTGGCTCACTGCTTAGAGGCGGCAGACCCGGGAGCAGAGGACGGCCCGGGACCAGGGTTCAATTCCCGACGCGGCAGGGTCATGGACCAGGGTCATTGACCGGGGTCAGCGGACTCGATAATTCTCACCTCGGTTCCTACTCTAACCAGGGATCACACTCGGCAACTCTGGGCATTTGCTTGCCTCATCTCCACAACGGCCCCCCACATACGCCGGGGATGCCTGGTTTCACCTTGGAGATACCCAGTAGGGACCATCTCACAGGGAAAGCCAGGACTGGTTCCCCAGCGGTCTATTGCGCAGAGACACTCGGGAGTCGATTCTAGCGCATTAGAAACCCGCAATTAAAATACTCCACTCTACATTACTCCTCTCCACTCGATGATAAGCCACTCCAGCCCACTCTATGCCTCTCCACTCTAGGCCCTTCCACTCTAAAACACTATGATATGCCACTCTATCCACTCCACTCTACGACACACCTCTGCACTCTGTGCCATGCCACTCTACACCACTCTGCAGCATGCCACTCTACTCTATGCCCAGCCACTTTACACCACTTACCTCACTCGACTCGACTCCAATCTACCCCATCCACTCCACTCTAATCTATCTCAAACTACCCCACTCCACTCTAATCTACCCCAATCCAGTCCAATCTACCCCAGTCTACTCCATTACAATCTACCGCCCTCCAGTCCACTGCAATCTACCCCAATCCACCCCTTTCCGCCCCATCTACCCCACTCCCCTCCAATATTCCCAACTCCAATTCACTCCACTCTACGACACGCCACTCCACTCTACCCAATATACCTGACTCCACTCCAATCTAACCCACTTCACTCCAATCTACCCCACTCTAATCTACCCCACTCCAGTCTGCACCAGTCCCCTCCAATCTACTCCACTCCACTTCAATCTATCCCACTCTCCACTTCAATCTACCCAACTCCACTTCACTCTACCCCAATCCACTCCAATCTACCCCACTCCACTCTAACCCACTTCACTTCACTCCAATCTATCCCACTCGCATCCAATCTATCACAATCTACCACACTCCACTCCAATATACCCACCTTACTCCAATCTACCTCACTCCACCACTGTCTACTCCAATCAATCCCACTCCAATCTACCTCACCTCACCCCACTTCACCCAACCTCAATCTACTCCACTCCAATCAACCCCACTCCACTTTACCTCCCACTATACCCAAGCCTACCCCACACCACCCCAATCTACCCCACTCCAATCCACTCAATATACCTAAATCTGCGCCACTTGACTCCATTTTAATCTACCCCACTCCTCTCCGCCATTATCCACCCCACTCCACTGTACACCACTTCACTCCAATCTACCCCACTCCCTGCACTCTACCCTAATCCACCCTATTCCAGTCCACTCTACCCAAATCGACCCCACTCCAATCTATCCCACTATACTCCACACTATCCCATTCTATTCCACTGTAATTTACACACATCTAATCTACCCCACCCCAATCCAATCCGCACAGTCTGCCTCCCTCCATCCCCATCCACCCCAATCTAGCCACTCCACTCCAATCTACACCACTCCAATATACCCCACTCTACTCAAATGTACCTCATTGTACCCCACTCCAATCTACCCCCCCCTAACATCCCACCCCTCTCCAACGCACCCCACTCCACCCCATTCCACCCACCCCATCCCTCTCCACCACACCCCATTCCACCCCACCCCACCCCATCCCACTCCACCCAACACACCCCACTCCACCCCATTCCACCCAACTCCACTGCACTCTACGCTACTACTTTTAGCCATGGCAGGGAACTAAGGGCTACCACCCATAGAAAACAACCAGCAACCGGAAATGCAGCATGTGGGCTGCTGTATGCAGGACGTACGGTGCTAGAAACAACGTATGCAGACAGAGCCTGGCTCCAGGTGGATTGGGACAGATCAGGAGAGGAGGGTGGGGGGGGGGGGGGGGGCAAAGCACAGAACAAAAACAGCTGTCTCTGACAAAGCCTGCGTGTGTGCTGGACAGAAAGAGCAGAGACAGGCTCCTCACAAACGCATTCAACAGAAAACATGGGCGGCTCTCTTTGTTGTTGCATCCATTTCCAGCTGTTTTTGTCAGTATTCAAGCCCCAGCGTCACCAGGCAATCACTGACTGTACAATGCATTCCCAATAGAGGCGGAAAGACTTAAACAGCGATCAGAAAACGATTAGAGCAAAATATAACTGCGGGCAGAGGCAGGATGTGATTGACAATACCGCGAGCCAATGGCTGAAGGGTCCAAGGCAAAGGAAGTCAATGGCTGAAGGAGGCTCGACTTAAAGCCCTGTAAAGGACAGAATGTGGTGTGTTTGCCATGAATAGTGAAAGGATTGTGCACCTCGCTCCTAGAGAGGGAGCAGAGAGTGACAGAGACCATGAGTGGGGGAAGGGAGGCTGCAACTGGGAATACAAAGACAGGAGGATCACTGTGGCCGTAGCACTGGCTGCCTGGCCACCAAAGGGCCCTGGAAGTGGCCACCAGGGAGCCGCAGAAGCAGAGTAAGTAACAAGTGTTCAGGGCCAGCATCACCTCCCACTAGGCGAGTGTAGGAAGGGGGAGGCTCTAGTTGGCGCAGTGCAACGCTAGCGACAAGCAGGGACTCTCTCTTCCTCGTCAGGGCTGAGGGTTACCTTCCAGACAACCTCTGCTTACCCTCTAGGTAGTGTGGCTTAAGCAGTCGCAGGCTAATCTTTGGGGCACATAGGGTTAAACACTTGCAATATTACACCCTCACAACCAACCCACCACACAATGAGACCAAACTGTATTCTGTAAAAATATATATCTTTATATAGATTTTAAGCAGGCTTGTGAATACAGTTAACAGACTTTCAAATAGCGGTTCCAAGTTACTTAGTTCAGGTTGCCACAGTTCTTTCTAGCAATAAGAGTTCTTTAGGGCCTTCTGGCCAGTTCAACAAAGTTCTTGTAGAGCGGGCGGCTTCCAGGGGAGCTGTCCCACGTCGCGTTGCCTTCCCGGGGTCGCTGTTCGTTGCGGCTCTCAGCCGAGCAGGTCACGGGTCATCCGGGACAGCGGTGTTCTGTGGCGGCAGGGTCCTTTCCTCGTTGTCCGCTCCGACCCTGGAGGCGGCGGCTGCGTAGTGGCGGCAAGTGGCAGTACGGTCCCCAAGTGCAGGACGTACCCAGCCAAGTGCCGGTTGCAGCTGTGCGCTCACAGCTGAGCTGTCGGGCAAGATACCGACCCAGTGGACTCTCGCAGGGCAACTGTCCGTCTTTGCAAGTGGATTGGCTGCTCGTGGCGCAGTCAACTCGAGAGCTCGGACCGGACGGGTCCTCCTTCGCTTTGCTCTCGGGCTCCCGATGCAGTTGCGGTCACGGTGTTCGGACCAGCGGCGGCTGGACCTCACTTTGCTTTCGCGGTTGCTTGGGGCCCCGGTCACGGTGGTCAGGTGGATGTTGTTGCCTTGGAGGAGATTCCTCCGTCGGTACTGCAGCGATAGGCAGCACACGCAGTCGCTTTCTTCAGGATGTAGCGCCCACTGGTCCTGGGGCGCTGGTCAGGGGGCAAGTTCACAGCAAGCCCTTGGAGATCGTTTCAGCAGAGTTTGGCACAAAGTCTTGTCAAGTAAAAGTCTTCTCGCAGTCTTTCCTTTTTCCTCTCCTTCGGCAGCAAGGCACCAGACACAGGCAAGAGACAGCACTCTTCCTTGTCCTTCACGGTCCTTCTCGTCGGGCAGAGTTCCTTCTGTAGCCCAAACAGGATCTAATTTTCAAGGAGCAGGGCTCCTTCTTTTATACGGTATTTCTTTTGTTCCCCCAGGCCAGGGGGGCCTTTGCATAGCCACTTTCAGTTCTTGAGTACCCCGGTGGGTGTACTCCGGCTTCTGCTTTCAGTGTGAGGGGCAGGCGCATCAGACGCCCCACAGGAGGTGGAGCCAGCATTGTGCGGACAGGGGCCGCCAGAGTACCTTGTTGATGGGGCTTCGCCCTTCCTGGGCCAGGTGTCGGCTGAGTCATCAGTCGCTCCCCAGGAGGGTGGAGCCAGCATTGTGGTGGCAGAGCACAGCAAGATCCAGAGTCAAGAGTCACTCCTACCTCCCACTAAGGTGTAATCTGCGCATTCACCACCTGTCATCCCCCAGCCCTATCACTCACACATCCCAGACAGTCAGATACACATACCAGCAGAGGCGGGCTGAAATGGTTAGGCAAGCAAACGCTAACTTTCTAAAAGTAGCGTTTGCAAACACAGGATACTAAAATAAACTTGACTACAAGAAATATTTTATCATCCTGAGTTCAGGCATACTAAACATGATGTGCTACCATGCTCCTTGAGCCTGCTGGGATTATAGGGTGTAATAATTCCAGCAGCTCAGTCTGGCCTAATGGAGCAGGTAGCCTTCAATAGTGAAATACGGTTTTGGTTGTAAGTCACTACTAGGACATGCCACACACATCAGGGCTTGTCCTACCTTACACCTACAACGCACCCTGCCCGCAGGCCTACCATAGGGGTGACTAATATGTAGTCAAGGGAAGGTTCGGGGGCTGGCAAGTGGGTGCACTTGCCCAGCTAGAGCGACAGTACGAGACCGCACGCGGGTTCTGCGGTCGCAGTTCCCAGACACATCTTTACGGCTGCTTCGGTGGGTGGCGCAACCAGCGCTGCAGGCCCACCAACAGTATTGGCATCTACAAGCCCCGGCACTCCTAGTGCACTTTACTAAGGACTAACAGTAGATCCAATGAACCAATCATGGATACCAATCGCATGTACAATTTACAGTAGGGAGCACTTGCACTGCGGCACGGGTCAGCCGTGGCGCAGTGCTCTGAGTATCGGAAAACCAGCAAAACATCGGAGGCACATCAGCAAAAAGTGGAAGGGAAACTCACGCCAAGGTGCCAGGTCTAACATGTGTCCCCTCCAGCTGAAATGTGGGGGGAACTACCCTTCCCCAGGGAGTTCCACATCACTAAGGCGGAAAAATCTGGACAGACCGTCAGCGTTGGCGTGATCGGTGCCAGGGCGGTGTTCCACCGTAAAGTCCATACTCTGTAGAGAAATGGACCACCTCAACAGTTTCGGGTTCTCACCCCTCATCTGCATCAACCATCTGAGGGGCCTGTGGTCCGTCTGAACTCGGAAGTGAGACCCAAACAAGTAGGGTCTTAGCTTCTTCAGCGCCCAGACCACAGCAAATGCTTCACGCTCTATTGCACTCCACCTACTTTCCCGTGGAAGTAACCTCCTACTTATGAAGGCTACGGGTTGGTCAAAGCCCTCCTCAGTCATCTGTGAAAGAACAGCCCCTACACCATGCTCTGAAGCGTCTGTTTGCACTATGAATTCCTTGGAGAAATCAGGAGCCAGGAGCACAGGCGCCGTGCACATGGCAGTCTTCAGGGTGTCAAAAGCCTTCTGACAGGTGTCAGTCCAAATCACATTCCTGGGCTGCTTCTTCGAAGTCAGCTCTGTCAAGGGGGTCACGATCGTGCCATAGCCCTTGACAAACCTCCTGTAATACCCAGTGAGCCCCAGGAAGGCTCTCACTGCAGTCTGGGTCTTGGGGGGTTCCCAAGCCAGGATGGTCTCAATTTTGGGTTGCAAGGGTGCTACCTTGCCACTCCCAACTTGGTGTCCCAAGTACACCACTGAACCCTGCCCAATCTGGCACTTGCTTGCCTTGATTGTGAGGCCTGCTCTGCGCAGGGCCATCAACACTTCCCAGAGGGGTCGCAGGTGTTCTGGCCAGGTGCCACTGAACACCGCGATGTCATCCAGGTAGGCGGCACTGAACTCGTCCAGCCCAGCCAACACCTGGTTGACCAATCTCTGAAAGGTGGCAGGGGCATTCTTCATCCCAAATGGCATAACCCGGAACTGGAAATGCCCATCTGGTGTCGAGAATGCCGACCTCTCCTTTGCCCCATCGGTCAAGGCGATCTGCCAGTACCCAGACGTCAAATCAAATGTACTGAGGAACCGAGCAGCCCCTAGCCGATCAATGAGCTCATCAGCTCTGGGGATGGGGTGCGCGTCAGTCTTCGTGACTGAATTGAGTCCTCTGTAGTCCACACAGAACCAGAGTTCGGGTGTGGCTCCCGGCGCAGCAGCCTTTGGGACCAAGACCACGGGGCTGGACCAAGGACTGCTGGAAGACTCAACCACCCCCAGGGCAAGCATCTTGGAGACCTCCTCCTTGATGCAGGCCCGGACCCTGTCAGTCACCCTGTAAGCCTTATGCTTCACAGGTAAGCTGTCTCCGGTGTCCACATCATGGACGCACCAATCTGTGACACTCGGAACCAGGGAGAACAGATCGGGAAACTGCCCCAGCAACTGGCGGCAGTCTTCCTGTTGTTCGGGGGTCAGGGTGGGTGAGAGGTTAACTCCATCCACTGACCCGTCTTTCTCACAGGCCACTAAGAGGTCAGGAAGAGGCTCCGACTCCTCCTCCATTCCGTCATCAGTTGCCAACAACATGCCTACTTCGGACCTTCGTAAGTGGGGCTTGAGGCGGTTGACATGTAGGACCCGCAAAGGGTTCCTGGGCATCTTCATGTCCACCAAGTATGTCACGGGGCTCTTGCGCTCCACAACCTCGAATGGGCCTGTCCACTTATCTTGAAGGGCACAGGGCTCCACTGGGGCCAGGACATACACCTCTTGTCCAGGCTGAAGCTCGACCAGAGTGGCATTCTGGTCGTACCACCGCTTCATCTCCTCCTGGCTCGCTTCCAGATTTGCCTCGGCAAGTTGTCTGAAGCGTCTGGTTTGGTTTCTGAAGGCCAGCATGTAGCTATATACATTCTGGGGATGTTTCCTGGGAGATTGCTCCCAGCCTTCCTTTACCAAACTCAGCGGTCCTCTCACGGGGTGACCGTACAGCAGCTCAAAGGGGCTGAACCCTAGGGACTTCTGTGGTACCTCGCGATATGCAAAGAGCAGGCATGGTAAGAGGACGTCCCACTTACGCCTCATTGGACCTTCTAGGCCCATGATCATGCCTTTCAGGGTTCGGTTGAATCTTTCAACCAACCCGTTACCTTGGGGATGGTAAGGTGTGGTGAATTTGTACATTACGCCACACTCTTGCCAAAGGGACTTCATATACTTGGATATGAAGTTGGTCCCCCTGTCGCTCACCACCTCTAGAGGGAATCCTACTCGTGAGAAAATTCCCATCAGTGCACGTCCCACCACGGGGGCCGTCACTGTCCTCAGAGGGATGGCTTCAGGGTACCGGGTGGCATGATCCACCAAGACCAGGATGAACCTGTTGCCCATGGCTGTCTTGGGGTCCAGAGGCCCAACGATGTCAATACCCACTCGCTGGAATGGCGTACCAACCACAGGGAAGGGTTGGAGGGGAGCCTTGTTCTTCCCTCCCGTCTTCCCACTTGCCTGGCAAGTTGGACAAGTTCTACAATGAGCGTCTGAGCTCTTGTGCATTTGGGGCCAGTAAAAGTGGGTGACAAGCCTGTCATAGGTCTTGTCCATCCCCAAATGTCCTGCTAAAGGCACATCATGAGCCAGACCCAGTAGGAAGGCTCTGAACTTCTGGGGTACCACCAGCACACGGGCTGACCCAGGTTCAGCAGCCTTAGGCTCTGAATACAGGAGGTCGTTCTCCCAGTACACGTAATGTGTTTTGGCCTGAACACCATTGGCCTGTGGATTGTGGAGAAGTGTGGCTCAGGGGTTAGAGGCGGCAGACCTGGAGCTTGAGTTCGGACCTGGACCAGGGTTCAATTCCCCGCCTCGGCGGGTCTTGGGCTCAATAATTCCACAGACTCGATAATTCTCGCTCCGGTGCCTTCTCGACTCACGGGTTCACACTCTGCGACTCTGGGCAATAGCTTGCTTAATCTCCACATCGGCCCCTCGCGGTGGGATGCCTGGCTTTCACCTTGTGGATACCCTGCCAGGGTTATCTCACAGGGGAATACCAGGACGGGTTCCCTAAGCAAGCGCGGAGATGCCCCAGGGTAAGTCATGCGCTATATAAGCCTGGTCTGCAGCCTGCTGCCGCATACCCACGAGAGAAGGGCATTCTTTCTGCTCCTTGCAGAATTCCTCCCTGGAGGGTCCTCCTTCTTGCTGCCAATGGGTCAGCTCAGGCAGGTCCCCCAGTTCGGCGATCTGTTCCCCGGTAGGCTCCAGGGCATCCCCCTCAAGGTCTGCTTCCTCCTGGACCGTGGGAACTTCAGGGGCCGGTTTCCCGCGCCCCCTGCGCCTTCTCCCTAAGGCCGGTTCCTGGGCCTCTCCTTCAGGCCCCAGGACCTCTTGATCACCCCTACTGGCTGCCATCGACCGGGTGGTCACGCACGCCCAGTCAGGCAGACCCACCATTCGCAGGTGAGTCGTTTTCTCCACCTTTTCCCAAGGGGAGTGCTCCAAGTCATTCCCTAGCAAACAGTCAACAGGCATGGTTTTCCTCACACAGACCTGCAGAGTACCAGAGACCCCCCCCACTCGAAGGGAACTTGAGCCATCGGACACTGACTCTCAGAATTATCAGCGTTGATAACCCTACAGTAGGCATGGGGTACAACCTGCTCTTGAGACACCAGGTGCTGCCTCACTGCAGTCACACTGGCTCCTGTGTCTCGAAGAGCCTCAGCTTCCTTGCCATTGATGATCACCACCTGCCCATATTTCTTAGTGTTAGAGGGCAGGTAGGTCGTAGGGATCATCTCACTGTCTCCTAGCGAGACCAGGGTCATGTGAACGGGATCTCCACCCCCCGGGACCATCACTTCTTCTCCTAAGTGAACACTAGTCACTTGACGGGGCGGAGCACCAGTGGGTGCGGGTTTTCCAAACAGGCGACACTTGGGGTCACTGGATATGTGTCCATGCTCGCCACATTTGTAACAATTGAAGGGCCCCTTTGGAACAGGCTTACCTGTCGGGCCCCATTCTGCTTTGGGGGTGGGGGAGGCTGAGAACCTTGCTGCTGGTTCCCCTGGGAACTACTTTGGGGGCCTTTTTGGAACCCTTTCTGTTTTCCCCCCTTGTCCCCCCCACTCTTCTGCTGGGGACCCTGCCCACTCTTGGCGGAGTCTCCCACCGGACCCTTGTGGACCCTGGTGCTGAGCCAGCGGTCCGCCTCCTCAGCAAGCTTCCTCGGGTTGGACAGCTTGCTATCGATCAGGTGTTGGCGTAACTCAGGAAAACAGTGATCAGACAAGTGCTCCCATGCAATTAAATCAAAGAGACCTTGAAAATCATTCACTTTGCTACCCTTCACCCAACCATCCAGTGCTCTGCAAAAATAAGTCACATACTCCACATACGTATTCCCAGGCCGCTTAGTACATCCCCTAAACTTCTGTCTATACATTTCAGGGGTAAGCCCGTACCTGCTCATTAAAGCTTCTTTCACGTGGGAATAGGATCTCTGATTCTCAACGGGCAAATCTAGCAAGGTATCTCGCCCTTCGCTAAGGAACCTTCCCCACAACCCCGCTCCCCAATCCTTGTCAGGGACCCGGTGGGAGGACATGGCTACCTCGTATGCCCTAAACCACTGTCCTATGTCATCCCCCTTAAAGAACTCTTTAACTACGTCCTTCGGGATGTGCACTCTTGACTCTACCTGCACTGGCGACGTGCTGCCACCAGAGGGAGGACGATCCAAGCCTCTTTCTTTCAGGCTTATCTCCCTCATTTTCACTTCGTAATCCATTTGGTGCTTTCGCTTTTCCAGCGCCATTCTTTTTGTTTCAAGCTCCAGTTGGATTTTCAATTCTGCCAGCTTCCTTTCGTGATTCCTTGTTTCTTTCCTATCTGCCAGCTCCTCTGGCGACAGGCCTTTACCAAAGCTGTGCACGCTGTCTTGCCTTTCGAGATCCACCAGATCCCCAAGTGCATTCTGCTCCTCAGTTGCATCTTGCTCCGCGAGGGCATCTTGATCCTCCGGGGCCTTTCTGGACTCTATCCAGGCTTTCAGGGCCTTGTAGAGCTCTGGCTTGTTCTTGCAGCCAACGTGCGGAACCTTGAGTTTCTTGCAAAAAAACTTCAGTTCAGCTCTGGTGTATTTATCCAGCTTCGCGGCGTCCCACTCGACCTCCAACACCTCCGAGGTAGTGGACTCCGCTCCATCCAGGCTCTTCGTGCCCGGCATGGTTCTCACACTCGGAATCTTCTTTCGGCAAAAAGCAAAGTCTGTGGCTAAGTAACTGGACTCTAATCACTGTGCAATGGTCAGAAGTTAAGGTATAGATACTGCAAGTGTAAATTTGACAATCCTCACCGCTGCGTCCAATGTAGGAAGGGGGAGGCTCTAGTTGGCGCAGTGCAACGCTAGCGACAAGCAGGGACTCTCTCTTCCTCGTCAGGGCTGAGGGTTACCTTCCAGACAACCTCTGCTTACCCTCTAGGTAGTGTGGCTTAAGCAGTCGCAGGCTAATCTTTGGGGCACATAGGGTTAAACACTTGCAATATTACACCCTCACAACCAACCCACCACACAATGAGACCAAACTGTATTCTGTAAAAATATATATCTTTATATAGATTTTAAGCAGGCTTGTGAATACAGTTAACGGACTTTCAAATAGCGGTTCCAAGTTACTTAGTTCAGGTTGCCACAGTTCTTTCTAGCAATAAGAGTTCTTTAGGGCCTTCTGGCCAGTTCAACAAAGTTCTTGTAGAGCGGGCGGCTTCCAGGGGAGCTGTCCCACGTCGCGTTGCCTTCCCGGGGTCGCTGTTCGTTGCGGCTCTCAGCCGAGCAGGTCACGGGTCATCCGGGGCAGCGGTGTTCTGTGGCGGCAGGGTCCTTTCCTCGTTGTCCGCTCCGACCCTGGTGGCGTCGGCTGCGTAGTGGCGGCAAGTGGCAGTACGGTCCCCAAGTGCAGGACGTACCCAGCCAAGTGCCGGTTGCAGCTGTGCGCTCACAGCTGAGCTGTCGGGCAAGATACCGACCCAGTGGACTCTCGCAGGGCAACTGTCCGTCTTTGCAAGTGGATTGGCTGCTCGTGGCGCAGTCAACTCGAGAGCTCGGACCGGACGGGTCCTCCTTCGCTTTGCTCTCGGGCTCCCGATGCAGTTGCGGTCACGGTGTTCGGACCAGCGGCGGCTGGACCTCACTTTGCTTTCGCGGTTGCTTGGGGCCCCGGTCACGGTGGTCAGGTGGATGTCGTTGCCTTGGAGGAGATTCCTCCATCGGTACTGCAGCGATAGGCAGCACACGCAGTCGCTTTCTTCAGGATGTAGCATCCACTGGTCCTGGGGCGCTGGTCAGGGGGCAAGTTCACAGCAAGCCCTTGGAGGTCGTTTCAGCAGAGTTTGGCACAAAGTCTTGTCAAGTAAAAGTCTTCTCGCAGTCTTTCCTTTTTTCTCTCCTTCGGCAGCAAGGCACCAGACACAGGCAAGAGACAGCACTCTTCCTTGTCCTTCACGGTCCTTCTCGTCGGGCAGAGTTCCTTCTGTAGCCCAAACAGGATCTAATTTTCAAGGAGCAGGGCTCCTTCTTTTATACGGTATTTCTTTTGTTCCCCCAGGCCAGGGGGGCCTTTGCATAGCCACTTTCAGTTCTTGAGTACCCCGGTGGGTGTACTCCGGCTTCTGCTTTCAGTGTGAGGGGCAGGCGCATCAGACGCCCCACAGGAGGTGGAGCCAGCATTGTGCGGACAGGGGCCGCCAGAGTACCTTGTTGATGGGGCTTCGCCCTTCCTGGGCCAGGTGTCAGCTGAGTCATCAGTCGCTCCCCAGGTGGGTGGAGCCAGCATTGTGGTGGCAGAGCACAGCAAGATCCGGAGTCAAGAGCCACTCCTACCTCCCACTAAGGTGTAATCTGCGCATTCACCACCTGTCATCCCCCAGCCCTGTCACTCACACATCCCAGACAGTCAGATACACATACCAGCAGAGGCGGGCTGAAATGGTTAGGCAAGCAAACGCTAACTTTCTAAACGTAGCGTTTGCAAACACAGGATACTAAAATAAACTTGACTACAAGAAATATTTTATCATCCTGAGTTCAGGCATACTAAACACGACGCGCTACCATGCTCCTTGAGCCTGCTGGGATTATAGGGTGTAATAATTCCAGCAGCTCAGTCTGGCCTAAGGGAGCAGGTAGCCTTCAATAGTGAAATACGGTTTTGGTTGTAAGTCACTACTAGGACATGCCACACACATCAGGGCTTGTCCTACCTTACACCTACAACGCACCCTGCCCGCAAGCCTACCATAGGGGTGACTAATATGTAGTCAAGGGAAGGTTCGGGGGCTGGCAAGTGGGTGCACTTGCCCAGCTAGCGCGACAGTACGAGACCGCAGGCGGGTTCTGCGGTCGCAGTTCCCAGACACATCTTTACGACTGCTTCGCTGGGTGGCGCAACCAGCGCTGCAGGCCCACCAGCAGTATTGGCATCTACAAGCCCTGGCACTCCTAGTGCACTTTACTAAGGACTAACAGTAGATCCAATGAACCAATCATGGATACCAATCGCATGTACAATTTACAGTAGGGAGCACTTGCACTGCGGCACGGGTCAGCCGTGGCGCAGTGCTCTGAGTATCGGAAAACCAGCAAAACATCGGAGGCACATCAGCAAAAAGTGGAAGGGAAACTCACGCCAAGGTGCCAGGTCTAACAGCGAGCACAGCCGCCCTGGACTGTTCAGATACATTAATTGTGTAACTTTGTGTATTAATCACCTCTCCCTTTATCTGAGGGTGGTTCGCTCCATTGGGTCATCTCTCCCACAAGGATATTGTCTTACTTTCTGACACAAAGTATGTTTTATTCTTGTCAAAAAACTCAGATGCCATGTCCTTGGATCTCAGTGGCCGCCTACCCGACTCCACACCCTGCAGATGGAAATGAGGGTTCAAAAGAGGAATCGAGAGCGCGTTCCAACAGAGGTGACCTCACGAGGCTACTCTGGCTGGAGGCAAAAGGCCATGAAATAAACAACTGATGTCCATTCAATGAGGTATACAAACAAATGGACAACGGGTACAACTCTTTACCAACCTGGCATGATCGTTGGAGGTGAAACCTTTATTTTTCTCACTTAACTACGTCCCAGATTTACTTTGATTTTGTGCTAGGTTTGCGTCACTATTGTGGCGCAGTCCGATGCAAAATCCTTTTTGGCGTGTTCTAAGCCACGCATAGCCGCTTTTCGTGGATTAGAAAATGCAAAGTAATGCAACGCAGCGCGTAGTGATGCCATGCGTTACTTTGCGTTAGGAACGCGTTCGATGGGTGGAAATGGACGTTCCCTCGTGTATTTTGATGTAAACCCAGATTTTCAAAAACCTGTAAATTTGGATTTGCGCCAAAATGGTGCGGCTACCGGACAGGCGCAAAGAGGAGAAATATCTTAATTTTTCTTCATTTCTCCTCGTGGCTCCCTCTTTCTGTATTTGGTGGATTCTGTGGCACACAGGAAGAGGAACATGCCTAAAGGATTGAAGGTTTGCCTTCCTGCCAAAAACCAGGCACGCTTGCCCCATGGTGAACGGATGCTGAACAGCGCTGTATCTTTGTAAATATGGAGCATTTTTGCTCTCTGTCTTTCGCAAGCGCAGCAAGTTCCCTTGCTGGGCAGCGTTGCGTGAAAATATAGCAAATGTGCCCCAACGCTTTCAAGCAAATGATGTCAAAATAATGTTGGTGATTTGATTCTCTGTGAGTGCCTGTGATCTTTTTCATTAACAAATTGTCTCTTCTCATTCATTCAAGGGCATGCCATAATACCCATGCTCTTTTATCTCAATGCTTGATCATAGCGCTATGTTCACCCTGTAAGGACCTCGGCGCTATTCATTACTGGCCTGCCAAGTTATATCTCAGCTTCAGATCCATTAATTTATCAGGTATGACTGAGGTGTGGCATTCATCCATCTGACACATCCCTTCATTCGTGGACAGTGGTCAGGGCCACACTGGAATCACTCTCTTTCTTTTAGGTATGACTGACGTCACTTAAGTCTTGGCCAGAATCCTGGTCTTCACCAGTTGCCTCCAGTGCTGAAGCTCTGCCAAGTAAAGAGATTTAAAAGTCTTCTGGTCATTAATGGGTTAATCTGTTCATGAATGACTATTGTCCTATCTGGGCTGTTTGTAAAGTGTCTTTCTAAGTTCAATTACCCCACAAATGTAAAAATATAATTATATTTTCCAACTACATTTTTTCCTTTTTGGGAACAAAACACAGCATCTTTTGTAAGAAAAAAGTGTTCTTCTCCTGTTCATGTCATTTGAGCACAAGGATTCTGTTACTAATTTTAATGTTTTTTTGACAGTCCTGGGCTACTGATCCCAATGAGAACAATGCATTTTCGAAAGTGGATTTTGCAGTCATTCCACAATTGAATTGTGTTTTATTTGTGTCACATTTAGCATTGCAAACTAAAATAAACACAGCAAAAGTCATCAAAGGAAAGAAGCAAAAAGCCTACACTAACAATAGTTACTGTCTATACACAAAACTGTACAAAGAGAAGGAAAATGCATAAAAAAACATTAGGAAAAATCAACTCAGCATATCGATGAAGAGCAGAGTGTTTACAGTTTTTTTTGCAGAAAATGATCAAAGAATCCTCCAATCGCAACACTGATGTGAAAGAAGCCAACATCAGTATGACCCAGACCATAATGACTAGTTTACACTTTGGACAATTTAAATCTTGGAACATCCAGTCTCAAGATGTCACTTCTTACTATGCCCGAGGTCCCCCTAAACGTTTCAGATGTCCTATTAGAAATCTTGGTGTGCCCTGATGAACCGCTTCAAACGAGCGACAGTCTACACTTCAGCCTATCTACCAATGGCGGCCAGAACAGAATCCATAAAATAGACCCAATTGAATCCAACTTACCAGCCCCCACTGCCAGTCTTGCAGGTTTGGGCAGAGTCCCAGGTCATATGCCCTTTCCTTTACTCACTAAAAAGACTGAGCATGGTTCAATAGTAATGGCTGTAACCCTCAACCATTCCGTTGCTTCCGGTCACTTTCTCTTTGAAGCTGTAAGACCATTCCTCTGGGGATCTTGTCAGGTCTCAGACAGTAGGTTCAGCCCTCTTCTTCAGGTCAAGTAGTAGCTGCCGAAGCTGCTGTGGATGCCAAATGTATGCCTGGCACCAGCTAGCACAAGGGGTTAACTCCTCCCTCCTCCCTAAACAATGGGGCAAAGGTTTCCTCAGGTTACCGTACCCACTTTTGCAGTATTTTATGTGTGCCCTAATGCAAACAATTCCATAATGTCCCTCTCTGCCTAAATATAAGATGGTAAACCCCATTTACCCTTGAGCAGAGCCTGCGAGTCCACCCCAGATGTGTTGCGAGGGAAGCTAGCAATCCCTCCTCTGTGATAATTTCAAACCAGTTTTCGGGACAGAGTCCTCCCACCTGGGATTGGAGCTTTGCTGTCTCAGGGAACAAAGGAAGGGGCCTGTTTAGGAGTCATCTAACATCTGCCTGTGACAGGTGAGGCCCCTTTGAAGTTAATTAGGTTCCTGGGCACTGCCCTGAAGGTCATCCTGCCAGAGAAAAGAAACACCTCCCCTCACCCAGGCCTTTGTCTCCACTCTGGGAGCAGCTTTCACACCTCATTCAGGGCTTCAGCATTTAGAGAGCTGTGACTGAAAGCTAATATAAATTAGCTTCCAGTGGTTTTAGGCAGGGAAAGGGTAACTTTCTATGAGTATCTTTTCCTTAATAGCTATTTAAAAAATCGACATCGCCAGTGATTTAGCCTTTTAATGAACAATACAAAGAGTCCAAGAATTTCATTTCTAGCTGCTTCCTAGCGGAAGGTAGCATTATAAGAGTTTCCTAGCCACGGATAGCATTATTAGATTTAGCAGCGCATCCCAGTGTTCCTCTATGAAACAGCCTGCCTTGCTACAGTGAAAACAGCTTTTAGTTTCTAGTCACTGTAAGGACACGTTTACTTAAAATTTTGACATGTCTGACTTTTAAATTCTATGAACTCTGCCATATGAGCCTTAAGGCCTCTTCAAGTGACTTAATATTATTTAAAGAGAAGGCGTAGACCTGTTAAAAGAGTTTTTTTTGACAGGTTGAACTTCAAAAGGGCCGAGTCAGTGAGCCTACAGTGGTAGGCCCAAAGCTATGTTTACCCTGTCACTGTAGTGGATCGCACATCATAGGCTACAGTCCTCTAGTGGCATTTAACTTACAGGCCTTGGGTACCTTTTGTGTCATATCATATGGATGTATAGGTAAGTTAGATAAGCCAATTAGGGTTATTTCATTTCACCCATGGAATCTAACCAATACCAGCTTTAATTGTTAAGAAAGTCAAAATGCTCACCCTCCCGGCTTACTCAAGACCTACCCCTTGTGTCTGGGCTCGCCCCAGATTTAACTGAGTAACACCTCCTCCTCTAGACTCCACCAAACTCCTCTCAGTCCCCTCTCAATGCAGTGATACGACTCCTCACAGTCTCCTATAACATATGTGACGTGACCAGACTCGGGTCACTCCCATTGGCTCATGTTCAAAGTGGACTCACTCACACAAAAAGCTCTTGTGTCTACCTCAAGACATCATTCTATGGTTCTTGCGGGTCTTGGCCATCATGAAAGGAGAACACAGGCGAGAACTCGCCCATCACTGGAATCCGTGCCCTCCGTGACCACCTCTCATTCCACGGGGTTCATAAGACATTGCCCGTATAGGTGCCCGGCTCTTTGGCATCTATGCTTCTTGCTACTCTTCAGCCACTTCTATTTCCTACCTTGACCCAACATAAACTGTCTCTGCCATCAACAGATCATCCATTTTTAATCCTGCACAAAGTTAAAACATCATATAAAATAGTTCCACAGCTTCCCTAAGAGCGTCTGAGGAACTCCAATCAGCCTAGAAAACCCTCAAAATAGATTTAAATAATCCATGAATATCTGCGAATCATTTTAGATAAGCACAATTTGGCAAGTCTGGATCATAACACAGTGTCCTCTCTAAGAAAAACATAAGAGTAGTCCACTGGAGAGAAGGATGGTGCCCAAATATGGGAAGGTTCCTTGAGCCGAAGGCACTGCCTGCCCGCGTCGGCGCCAGCCTCCTATCTCATGCCCTGTCTCTGTCCCTGGCACACAAGGACTAGCCCCAAGGAGAGGGGCCGACTATGACCCACCACTGCCAAGTAACCTGGATGTGTGGTCCCCAAAGCCTGGCATCTGGAGCCTGTCTAATAAAACCCAGTCACACATAGAACCAACACTAAACACTGCCACAACTCTATCTGGGCAAGACCAAACACTTCACAAATGGCAGCCGTGCCAATAGAAGCGCCCTGGCACAGGATAAAAGCCAGCATTCTCTCATCATCAGATGAAAAGTATTGTAATAACAAGTTTTGAATAATGTATCCAGTATTTGGGTACTGTTAAATTGTTTAATAGTAAAACATGTAATTTGCAGTGCTTAGAAATGGCATAAGTAGTATATGAAGGTATTTTTAACATGCACTTTATTAAAAGTCTGTGCATCGCTGCCAATCAGCAGTCTCCCTGGAAAACCTAGAATAACGTATTTCAGAGTAAGTGTGGGACAGGAAGAGTCATTTGAGTGCCCCAGAACAGCTCAAGTGGAGTCACTGCCTGAAGCCAGAGATTGCTTAATAATCAAGGCTCCCAGTTTTACATTTTTACCGATTTGTGCACATAAATACAGACAGAAAACAATGTGTTTCATTTCAGTATTTATTTTTAAAATTGGAAAAATACAGAAAATTGTTCTTCTTGTGAGTGACCATCCATGCTGGTCTCATAACTTCCATGCCAACGGCTGAGCAGACAGACAGCATGGAAAGTTTTAAAAAAACTGGATGAGATGTCTTTAAATACAGCCATATGTTACCATATATCTATAGTATAACGCTAATATTTACCTGTGGGTGTAGTGTGTCTTGTAATATTTGGCAGATTCATTTACTAATACACGACAGGCATCAAAGTATGAGTGCATGTTTATCAGTTGAATAAATGTGAAATATACAATTTTACAAATTCATTTTCTCTCAAAATTCAAAATAAATATGGATAAATACTGACAAGATGGGCCAAAGATAAATATAGATAACTTCAGATGGAAATGTTAAGAAAATAAATACCATCAAACCAGGAGCTCAATTTTAATTAGTAGGAAACTGTTAAATCCTAATAAACTCAGAGTCTTTTTTGTTATAAAAGAACATAACAGCAAATTACCAACAACTGCTAACGCCGCCCCCCACAGCTCCTGAATTATATATAGGAATCCTGGTGTTATGGTATTTATTTTTTTCACATTTCCATCTGTATTTATTCATATTTATTTTTTACCCATCCTATTGGTATTTATCCATATTTTTTGTGTGTTTTAGGTGAAACTGGAGTTGTTTAATTATATATTTCCACATTTATTTAACTGTGCAGCATTAGAAAAAAACAGCAAAATGAAGGCCTGCTGTTGGTGGCCACGTCACTCCCTAGGTCCGTACATGAATAATGACGTGCACCCTCGAATCAATCAATCAATCGGTCAGCATTTGTGTAGCGCAGCACTATCACCCCTAGGGTATCTGTGCGCTGCATCGCCACGCATGCGTGGCCCTAGTGAATGATGTGGGCGTCAGGTGTTTGGTTGTTTATTTCCCAGTCCAAGAAGGTCAATGTCATCTGGGTCAGTCAATAAACAAGCATTTGCAATGCAATAGGTCTCGCATTTGCGAGAGTTTAGACTATTGACAGTGTATATTACAATACCTTTTATTTATCCGTTTTGATAATTAGCACATACATAAAAGGCATCGTCATGTGCAATACATATAGCTCCAACTCTTGTGAATGTGAGACCTGTGTCATTTTAAAGAAGCGTGCACCATTGTCCCGGGCTGCTTGGAAAGTGACCGCACACATGGCACGCTGAATGTTGCAGCAAAGCATGTCATGCCTGCAGTCGGTGAAACTCGTTAAAGAAAATAGTGCTTACAGACTAAATAAGACAGACCGTGTAACAACGTAAGTAAAAGGGCCAGTTCTCATGGGAGGTAACAAATGAGGACAAGATGGTAATAAGGAGGGACTAACAAGCCCATCAACGAATCAGAAGCCAGCGTTTAAGAAGGACAATGACAAGTCAATTAAAAATATGGGCAGGGAGTGGGCGGAGCTTCAAGTCCATACTCTGATACAGCATGCCTCACAGAGCAACGCATGCGCTGCCCAGGCTAGATATAAAAATCATTGGTAAAGCCAGTATGTCAAAAAGGTGGGACCTCTTGGCTTTGCCAATGCTGATTATGAGCAGTCTTTAATTTGATCTCTTAATATGAAGAGCAGTGGATCAGCAATGCAGCTCCTTGCCATTTTTTAATCTATAGGGATTCTTTTTTCAACTGTTTTAATATAATGCATTATTTTGTAAGAAATTACAAACTCTTTCCTCTAAATAAACATTGATATGTCACAGAAATTAATTTTTTCCTGGTGAGGAATCCCTTGAGAATCCACGTTATGTGCTGAGATTGTGTATGGTTTATTAATTTAATGAAAGGTCAATTGAGGCAGAATTAGCTCCTCCCAGAGGGGTTTATGTACTTTGGGGTGCACTTACTTGCCTTCAGGAGCTCATCTCCAAGAAAGAACCCAAAATTCAGTGCAGGTCTAAAATACAACAAGAACCTTCCACATGTCCCAAATACCCATCCCACCACGAGCCAAATGTAGATGCAAAGTACCTCTCACAGTCGAACCCCCATTGCCACCCAGCTACCATTAACAGAATCTTCCTTTCCTCTTCTCAATCAGCACCTCTTCCAACTACCAACCTCTCGCCTGTTTGTCCCAGGACACCAGTAGTCTTTTACCCTCTCCTCTGTCTCATATCCAATCCCTTACATGCCAGCAGTATTAGTGTGAGCCATCAGGTACTCAATCTCTATGTTCAGCAGTTCCAACAGAGCATTGAAGTTCCAACCTCGAGCAGCAGGAAGATGTTGTATCTCATCCAGGACTGGACATCTGCCTCGGAGCTGCACTCCCCGAATGTACCTGTAGGGGGGTTTATACACACTGTCAGGTAGCATCAAGCAAACTCACTGAAGGAGCACCTAAGAAAGACATCCAGGACAAAACACTGAAAGAACTGTGCAGTTGATGACCCTGGTTAGACTGTTCTATCAAAGTGAGCCTGCCCACAGTGATTATGCACAGAAGGAAATATCATACAACGGGGAGATGGCAGCAGGTGAGAACTAAATGAAGCGGCGTAGTTGCCATTACACATCGCACTGGTGCAGGAAGGAAACAGTGTGGAAAAGGAGTTTTGCTGAATCCTGTTTCACAAGCCCCGCACTGAATAGTGCCTGATGGTCATGTGTCAAGTTGTTTCTTTGAGCAGCGTATTCTGCTTGCAAACTGGAACAAGCTGGAGCCGTGAAAGACACGTGCACATCGTCTGTCGGGGCACGTGCACATCTACTTCATGAATCACTGACAGAATATCGACGTGAAAAATATCGAAGTCAAAAATATCGGAGGCGAAATATCGATGTCAAGAATATCGAAGTCCTATCTACATTATGGTAAGTACAAAAATATCAGAAAAAATATATCGTTGTCAAAAATATTGTTGTTTACAAATATATATTTTTTAAATGTTTAAAAATAATGTAAAATAAAGTAAATAATACATATATTTAAAATAAACATAGTTAAAAATGTGTTTAAAATTATAAGTAATACATATAGGGGCCGATTCCAATTCGGTAAAATCCCCTATGAATAGCCGTACGGAGCATATTTCCTGTACGAATCATACACCTTCAACGTCCCCGTCAGTACGATGAAGTACGATCCGAACCCAAAGCAGATCCCCGTACGAATCGTACGAAAGACCATACAACTTAAAAATCCGTACGATTCGCATTCGGAACATGCAGTTCGCGACGTCCGTATGGATTGAAGCAGCTTTTTACGACCCAACAAGTACGATTCGTCACGTCAACACTCCGTACGACTCTTTTTCTACGGAAGCTGAAAACGTCTGTAAAAGCAGATTTTGACTCAAATCGAGTATGAAACAGACACCCCATGATTGCAGGGGTACGGTGTGCAGGGGTACGGTGCATAGGGGTACAGTGCATACCCCCATGATTGCAGGGGTACGGTGCGTAGGGGTACGGTGCATGGGTGTACGGTGCATAGGGGTACGGTGCCTAGGGGTACAGTACGTACCCCCATGATTGCAGGGGTACGGTGCATATGTGAAAATATGGCTCTCCGTACGAATTGCTCATATGACGTTTTCCGTACGAATCACGTTCTAGTTCCCCGGTCCGGATCATAATTGTCGGGTCGTACAGCATGTTAACGATTCGTACAGATCAACGTGAGGGTCCGTTTCATACAGATTTTCCCTTGCTTTTCGTACGGTTCGCAAGGATTCGAACGTATTTTTTTCCTACGGATCGTACTACGCTATTCGGATGGATTTGTACGATTCGTACGGAAAGGACTACGAATACGAATCGTCGTACGGATTAGTTTCCCAAATCGGAATCGGCCTCATAATGTAAAAAAAAAACGTCAACACATACATATAAAATATAACATAGAAACTTACTTAATAATATTTACAAAAGATTATTGTAATAACTTATAATTTTTTTAAAACATTTTATAAATTATAAATACATACATACACATACAACAATAATATAACTAAAAATATATATAACAAATAAAAAAAATAATAAATTATACACTACAGTAACTAAAACAGTAAATATTAAATAGATTGGGGCTAAAAAAATACTATTCCCACTCCAGAGAGTGCAAAAGTAGGGAAAGTGTTGGATAGCGTGGGGTTAAAAATTACTATTCCAACTCCAGAGAGTGCAACAGTAGGGAAAGAGTTGGATAGCGTGGGGGACTGGGAAAAAAATTACTATTCCCACTCCAGAGAGTGCAACAGTAGGGAAAGCATTGGATAGCGTAGGGGTTAAAATTACTATTCCTACTCCAGTGTGTGCAACAGTAAGGAAAGTGTTGAATAGCGTAGGGGTAAAAATTACTATTCCAACTCCAGAGAGTGCACGGTAGGGAAAATGTTGGATAGCGTAGGGGTAAAAATTAATACTCCAACTTCAGAGAGTGCAACAGTAGGGAAAGTGTTGGATAGCGTAGGGGTAAAAATTACTATTCCAACTCTAGAGAGTGCAACAGTAGGGAAAGTGCTGGATAGTGTAGAGGTAAAAATTACTATGCCAACTCCAGAGAGTGCAATTGTAGGGAAAGTCTTGGATAGCGTAGGGGTAAAAATTACTATTCCCACTCCAGAGAGTGCAACAGTAGGAGAGGTGTTGGATAGCGTAGGGGTAAAAATTACTATTACCACTCCACAGAGTGGAATAGTAGGTAAGGTGTTGGATAGCATAGGGGTAAAAATAACTTACAAATAATTAAAACCCTTTAAAAAAATAATGAATGATTTAATTATTAAATAACAATAAATTAATTACCAATACCAATAAATAATAAATAATTACCAATTAATAATTAAATAACAATTACATTAATGATGAATACAAATACATAATAATTATTCAAATTAATTACCAACAAATAATTAAAGAACAAATAATTAATTTTCAAAACCAAAACACAATCATTATTAACAATTAATTAACAATACATTATTGATACATACCAATAAATAATAACTCATAAAAAATATTTAGCAATTATAAATTAATGAACATTAAATTAATTTTAAAAACAAAAAATAATAATTATAGAAAATGTGTTACCAATTAATAATTAATTAACAATAAATTAATTATCAATACTCAACAATAAAATAAATAATTACTTAATTAGAAATAAATTACTTCCCACCCTATTCCCCAAAAAAACTCACAACACACTTCAATAATAAATGAATACACTTACTATAATTACCAAATAATCAATTAATAAAATGAATTACCAATTAATAAAAATGAATTACCAATTAATAATTATTTAACACAAAAATAATTATCAATACCAATAAATAAAAATACATAATTACTTAATTAGAATTAAATTACTTCCCATCCTATTCCCCCATGAACTCACAACACACTTCAATAATAAATTAATACAATTTAATATAATTACCAATTAATCAATGAATACAAAATTAATTACCAATGAATAAAAAGTCATTACTAATTAATAAATATTTAGCATAAAATTAAATATCAATACCAATAAATAAAATAAATAATTACTTAATTACAATTAAATTACTTCCCACCCTATTCCCCTATAAACCCACAACCCGCTACAGAACTAAAACGCAAAATTTAAAAAAAGAATTACTAATTCCTAAAAAAAAAAAAACATTTACTATAAATAAATTACTTCCCACCCTATTCCCCTATATCCCACAATCCACTATGGGACTAAAACACGTAATTTACTTTTTAAAAAATTACTAACTTCTAAAAATTGTATTATTAGAATTATTGTACATATAATCTAAAACTAGAACAACAATTAACAAAAAATATAAACACAAACATATAAAATACATAATAAAATACATAACACTAATATAAATATCGATATTAGTAACATCAATATTTTTGCTATCGATATTACTAACTTCGATATTAACAAAAACGATATTTCTTACCTTCAGGTAGATATTCTGGTCGTCAATATTTTTTATTTCGATATTCTGTCCCTATGATATTTCCATCTCGATATTATTGTAGGTCGAAATTAAAAACTCGATATTTAGACTGTGCACCCTACTTCATAGACTTTAGCATGCATGCGGTAGAGCAGAGATAAACACACCTGTGTCCTGTCAGTCGCGCGGAAACCACAGAATTAACAGTGCCGAGCTCGCACTCTGCAGCACGGGGCAGGACAGGTAACGCTTCTGCACGTACCAGCAGATGCTCGCAATCAGCTCAGATGAAATACCCGGATGCGTACCAACTGGATCAACAAGCTGTCGCCGTGAGAGGCACATGCACATCGCCTTTCCGGGCGCGTGCACATCTCCTGTCCCCCTTCGGAAGAGACACGTGCACATCACCTGTCCGGGCACGTGCACATCTCCTGACCCCCTTCGGATGCAACATTGACAACAATAGAACTCGTCAAGGCGTGAAGCGCATGAGCTGCATCGCTAGGCGAGACCTAAAAAGAATGAAATTGGAGTTGTGTGAAAGCACTTGCTCCATTGTGTAGTGAGCTGTCAGCACAAGGCTGCTGCTGGTTCCTCCAAAAAAGTAAATAAAAAAATATACATATGAAAGAAGTACTTCAGAAAGCAAGGGCGGGGCAGATAATTAAAATGCCCAGATAATGATGCCATGAGTACAAAGCAAATATAGACCTAGTTTGATGGAGCTAACAAACAAACAAAAACGCTTGTTCTATTACATAAATCTCCGACCCAGCTGCCTGGCAATAGAATCAAAGTACACACTGTCAGCCACAAAAACGACACACAGTCACTCTCACAGCCCCTCCCACGGCACTGCAATGTTAGGTCATGTAAGGTGGATTTGTAGAGCGCTGCTTGTCACCTGGAAGGGCATCCAGGCGCTAAAGGTACAATCTGCTACATACAGAGCAAGCACACACGGCAGGGACTCTCTGACAGAGACGACAAGGGGTAGGAGCAGAGGGGTGCCATGGGTCCACACGCAAGCAAGGAAAGGTATGACAATGCAGACAGGACTGGGGTGCAGAGGGCCTCTCACACCTCGGTGCCCCCACTGCACCCACTGCACCTGCTGCGGTTTCCAACGACTCACCACCTTCGTTACACAACCGTAGGGAAAATTCACCCTCCAGAACAAAACCTCACACAGTACCGGGCACCGTCTGTCCATGGACAGACGCACGGATAAACACCCGGGGCCTACCCACAGGGGCACTACAGGGGCAGATGCATGTGCCCGGGAGGAATAGCGCTACGAGGCCTGGTCATTGGCAGGAAGGTGCTTCATAAACATTGATCCACATAACGTAACCCAGTGTTACAAAGCGGGCACTGCACTGCCACTCCTCAGCGAGTCCTCCACTCCCTCACGCCTTCCTTTACCCCCCCCCCCCCCCCTCCCAAGTCCAGTCCCTTGGAATGTAAGAGGGTCCTAGCTTCCACCCACGGTCACTATCAGAGCTCGTGGGACTTCCATTAATAGCAATGAGTGCAGTTTGAATGACGTGAGCCTGAGCCCAGCTCCGTGCAGTGGGAGCTCGGGCAGGGGGGATTAACTGCTGATAAGGCCCGCTCCAGTAAACAGGACATAGGGTCCCCACTGTCCTGGCTTCATTTATTTTTAAACCTCGGCGTCGAGAACCAGGACAAGATTAGGAGCTGCGAGGGAAGTCGAGACATTTTAAAAACATCTCCCTTGACGCGCGGAATCCTCTCTGCTATCTATCCGGGAGGAGCCGGTGCCTCGTGGCAGCCAGTAGGACTGAGCCTCGCGCCACTGACTGCCAGCCTTTGTTGTAGTTACCCCAGGACAACAGCTGCGGGGGCAGGAAGGGTGGGCTACTGAGAAGGATCCCCTGGGGTCTCCCCAGGCCAGAAGCAAACCAGCTGCCGGCGCGGGCACGCCTCCACAGGGGGGCAGCCGAGGGCAGAGGGCACACAACAGTCTGAAATACACCTTTCCAACACGACCCCATAACCCCTGGACTAAAATAAAAGGAAATTGTTGGATTCCCAAAGATACCAGGCTACAATAATGCCAGTTCCTGCAGGTTAAAAGGTGTATTTCATGTCCCAGATGCTGTGTGGACCTATGTGTGATCTTGAGCACAATCACTGCATCTCATTCATTCCTCAAATGTTGCAGAGAATATCCCACCTGCAAGCACAGAGTGCAGGGGTAACTTAGAGAGATTTGGGGTGTGTGAATCTCAAATTTCCCAACTAACAAAGCCGTAGCCCTAGAGGGAGTGTGTGATGTCAGAAGGGTTGGGGGTGGAGAGTCTCTTGTGGGACAGGGTCAGTGCTGGTTTGCATCAGATCGGCCGCTGACAGGTCCTCCATTGCAACAGCGATCAAAGTCTGTAGGTCAGACCTCAAGCTTTATGTCAACGTGGAAAACTTTGCTATGTGAGTGTAAAACTTCCATCGACGACCAACGAGCCAGGTGCCCTTGGAAGCCGGCCATTGACCGCCCGCCCTGTTTAGAGAGGACATTTCACTTGTTTAACTATCAGGCATGGACAGCTAGATATGTGATGAGGGACAGTAAAAAAAGAAAAATGAAACCCACACCAAAGGAGAAAACTGGATTGGGGGGCCATTCGTTGGTTTTTTTCCAAAACAAACTCCTGTTTTGGAAGTTTGTTTTTCAAAAATCTAGAAATTTGGAAAAGGTTGACAGCCAGCTAGCTGTCCATTAACGTTTTCCTGCATTGGCAGGCATCGCTGTGAGGGTGGTTACTGACTGTGTTGTGTTGTGTTGTGTTGTGTTGTGTTGTGTTGTGTTGTGTTGTGTTGTGTTGTGTTATGGTATGTTATGGTATGTTATGGTATGGTATGGTATGGTATGGTATGGTATGGTATGGTATGTTATGTTATGTTATGGTATGGTATGGTATGGTATGGTATGGTATGTTATGTTATGGTATGGTATGGTATGGTGTGGTGTGGTGTGGTATGTTATTGTATGGTATGGTATGGTATGTTATGTTATGTTATGTTATGTTATGTTATGTTATGGTATGGTATGTTATGTTATGTTATGTTATGGTATGTTATGGTATGGTATGTTATGTTATGGTATGGTATGGTATGGTATGGTATGGTATGTTATGGTATGGTATGGTATGGTATGGTATGGTATGTTATGTTATGTTATGTTATGTTATGTTATGTTATGTTATGGTGTGGTATAGTATGTTATGTTATGGTATGGTATGTTATGTTATGTTATGTTATGTTATGTTATGGTATGGTATGGTATGGTATGGTATGGTATGGAATGTTATGTTATGTTAGTTATGTTATGTTATGTTATGTTATGTTATGTTATGTTAGGTATATTATGGTATGTTATGTTATGTTATGTTATGTTATGTTATGTTATGTTATGGTATGGTATGGTATGGTATGGTATGGTATGGTATGGTATGGTATGTTATGGTATGTTATGGTATGTTATGGTATGTTATGGTATGTTATGTTATGTTATGTTATGTTATGTTATGTTATGTTATGCTATGCCATGCCATGCTATGTTATGTTATGTTATGTTATGTTATGTTATGTTATGTTATGTTATGGTATGGTATGTTATGGTATGTTATGGTATGTTATGGTATGTTATGGTATGTTATGGTATGTTATGGTATGTTATGGTATGTTATGTTATGTTATGTTATGTTATGTTATGTTATGCTATGCCATGCTATGCTATGTTATGTTATGTTATGTTATGTTATGGTATGTTATGTTATGGTATGTTATGGTATGTTATGGTATGTTATGGTATGTTATGGTATGTTATGGTATGTTATGTTATGTTATGTTATGTTATGTTATGTTATGGTATGGTATGTTATGGTATGTTATGGTATGTTATGTTATGTTATGTTATGCTATGCCATGCCATGTTATGTTATGTTATGTTATGTTATGTTATGTTATGTTATGGTATGTTATGTTATGGTATGTTATGGTATGTTATGGTATGGTATGGTATGGTATGGTATGGTATGGTATGTTATGTTATGTTATGTTATGGTATGGTATGGTATGGTATGGTATGGTATGGTATGGTATGGTATGATATGGTGTGGTGTGGTGTGGTATGCTATTGTATGGTATGGTATGGTATGGTATGGTATGTTATGTTATGTTATGTTATGTTATGTTATGTTATGTTATGTTATGTTATGTTATGGTATGTTATGGTATGGTATGTTATGGTATGGTATGGTATGGTATGGTATGGTATGGTATGGTATGGTATGTTATGTTATGTTATGTTATGAGTTTTGAACTGGACTCTGTTCAATCGGCAGCCAGTGGAGAAGGCGAAGGAGGTGGGAAGCATGACAGTGCTTTGGAGGGCAAAAGGGGTACGTGCTGCCGCGTTCTGTGCTCGTTGAAGTCTTTTGATGACAGCTTTATTAACTCCAAGTAGGACCGATTAGAATAGTCCAGACGCGACAGCACAATTGATTGGACAATTGTTTGGCGGATAGATGCATCAAAGATGTATGAAGATGTCCTCTAGGCTGGAGGGCATCGCTAGATTTGACAGGTAAGGTAAAGGCAATAAAATCCTCCACAACCCTGTCTGCTTAATGAATTGTGGTTTCATATTTTTATGTGCTTTTATGATATTCTGTATATCGAAATAAAGCTTTGATGATGATGATGTCTGCTTCTCTGCTCTCCATCTGCTAAATCCTAAATAAGTTCCTCTATCTAGAGTGGCAGTGTCGGAAAATCATTGGTTTGTAATACTACCCGATGAACTTGCAATGGTTAGAAAAGCGTTCTCTGTTAGTGTTACGTGTTTTTTCTCAGTGCCAGGACACTCCTGGGAGTATAAATACCAAATAACATAACATTCATGTGTCACCTTTCCTTTGGTTGATTGCTATATTCAGGGCCATTGGAATTATGCAATTGTACAGCTGCAGCGATTTTTGCATAATTATATATTTGCTGCAATTGCCCCATAATCCATCATCTGTTGCATAATCTGCAGAATTTAACAAAATAACATTTTATTTGCCTTTCAAGCGGTTCAAAAGTCACTGAAAACGCAGCAAAATGTGTTGTGCAGTGGAAGATCGTTTGTGAAGGTTGACTGGTTACCTTTCTGTAGCTTATTGCTGAGTGTTAAACTGGTGCCAAAAGAAGTTGCACCTGATGCCCAGACAGTCTTATGTTTTAACTGACAAAACAATGACGTAATACTAGCCCAAAACATGCTGCATAATTTACTCACTCCTGCCCCAAAATTTGCATTTGGGCTGTGGCAAAAACAGTGCCCCAACTTTGATGCAAACTCAAAGTAAATCTAGGTCTAGATATATTTACATTCCTGATTCAAAAAACGAGCAAATTAAAACCTGTTAGTGAAACCAGCAGGGTAAGAAAAAATGAACACACACTTAGCAAACCCCACTCAGGACCCCCAGAGCCAGCTACCAAGCCAAGAATGTATTTATTTGGGATGTGTCATACACCAGACACCCCGCATAAGGCTACACCCCTGAAAGAGGACAAATGTCTCAAAATCATGGTCAATGTACAGACGCAGAATGATTCCCAAATAGAAAAAAATCATGATTTGTATTCACAAAAAAACATTTGCAATTGTAGATCACAAAAATGTGCAGTGCAAAAATACATACCTTTTCGACAGTCATACTGAAATATCTATAATCAAGACTTAGGGGTTGATTCTGATTCGGGAAACAAATCCGTACGACGATTCTAATTTGTAGCTGTTTCCGTACGAATCGTACAAATCCGTCCGAATCGCGTAGTACGATCCGCAGTAAAAAAAACACGTCTGAATCGTTGCGAACCATACGAAAAGCAAGGGAAAATCCTTACGAGACGGACCCTGAAAGTGAACCGTACGAATCGTAAACATGCCATATGACCCAACAAGTATGATCCGGACCGGGGAATGAGTACGCGATTCGTACGGTAAATGTTGCGTATAAGCAATTCATACGGTGAGCCACACAATCACATACGCACCGTACCCCTACGATCAGGGGGTGTATGAACCGTACCCCTATGATCATGGGGTGTACGCACCATACTCCTACAATCATGGGATGTACGAACCATACCCCTACGATCATGGGGTGTACGGTACCCCTACGATCATAGGGTGTACTAACCGTACCCCTACGATCATGGGGTGTATGAACCGTACCCCTACGATCATGGGATGTACGCACCGCACCCCTACGATCATGGGGTGTACGAACCGTACCCCTACGATCATGGGGTGTACGCACTGTACCCCTACGATCATGGGGTGTACGCACCGTACCCCTCCGATCCTGGGGTGTACGAACCTTACTGGGGGGGTCCGTTTTGCACGCATTTCGAGTCGAATTCTGCTTTTCCGGACGTTTTGAGCTCTCGTAAAAAAAGAGTCGTACGGAGTGTTGACTGGACGAATCGTACTTGCTGGGTCAGAAAATGATGCTTCGATCCGTAAGGACATCGCGTACTGCAAGTTCCGAATGAGATTCATACGGATTATTGAGTCGTACAGACTTTGGTACGATTCGGATGGAGAACTGCTTTGGGTACGCATTGTACTACATCATACGTAAGGGGACGTTCGAGGATACGATTCGCACGGGAAAAATGCTCCTTACGGCTATTCGTACGGGATTTTACTGAATCGGAATTGGCCCCTTAGTGTACCTAGCAGGGTATTATCACACGTGTTATGTGCAGTTCTCTAAAACCTAGCTGGGTGGAGTTTATGCTATTCCAATAAACAAATACACAAATAAAAGAAAGTCAGCGTTTACCAAACCCCTTCTTTCCCTTGAATCAGCTGAAATATTACTCAGGCAAGACAGGAATAAATAGAGAGCTTTCCCACAATGTATGGCGAGTGAAGGGAAACAGTTTTCACAAAGGGGAAAAATAGTTTCTAGTGGAAAAACCATTAGAAACCTTTTAGAAATTAAAAAAATTGTACATCTATTCCAAAAGATAGGCCTAAGCCTAAAGCCATAGAGAAGGTCATTCTTTTGTTCAATGATGTCACTAGGACAGACTTAGGAAACTTGGCCTACGTCGACATCAGGAAGTTTTCGAAAGTTCAACTTCGGGAATGTTGCAGTGAGTGCTCACTCACTCAATAGTCAGGGTCTGGGTCAGAGGCAAGATGCAGTGAGCATCTGTAGCGGGGTCTGGGTCAGAGGCAAGATGCAGTGAGCATCTGTAGCAGGGTCTTGGTCAAAGGCAAGACGCAGTGAGCATCTATAGCAGGGTCTTGGTCAAAGGCAAGACGCAGTGAGCATCTGTAGCAGGGTCTGGGTCAGAGGCAAGACACAGTGAGCATCTGTAGCGGGGTCTGGGTCAGAGGCAAGACACAGTGAGCATCTGCAGCAGGGTCTGGGTCAGAGACAAAACACAGTGAGCATCTGTAGCAGGGTCTGGGTCAGAGGCAAGACAGTGAGCATCTGTAGCAGGGTCTGGGTCAGAGGCAAGACACAGTGAGCATCTGTAGCGGGGTCTGGGTCAGAGGCAAGACACAGTGAGCATCTGTAGCAGGGTCTGGGTCAAAGGCAAGACGCAGTAAGCATCTGTAGCAGGGTCTGGGTCAGAGACAAAACACAGTGAGCATCTGTAGCAGGGTCTGGGTCAAAGGCAAGACACAGTGAGCATCTGTAGCAGGGTCTGGGTCAGAGGCAAGACGCAGTGAGCATCTGTAGCAGGGTCTGGGTCAGAGGCAAGACACAGTGAGCATCTGCAGCACGGTCTCGGTCAGAGACAAAACACAGTGAGTATCTGTAGCAGGGTCTGGGTCAGAGACAAAACACAGTGAGCATCTGTAGCGGGGTCTGGGTCAGAGGCAAGACGCAGTGAGCATCTGTAGCGGGGTCCGGGTCAGAGGCAAGACGCAGTTGGCATCTGTAGTGGGGTCTTGGTCAAAGGCAAGACGCAGTGAGCATCTGTAGCAGGGTCTGGGTCAGAGGCAAGACACAGTGAGCATCTGTAGCGGGGTCTGGGTCAGAGGCAAGACACAGTGAGCATCTGTAGCGGGGTCTGGTCAGAGGCAAGACGCAGTGAGCATCTGTAGCGGGGTCTGGTCAGAGACAAAACACAGTGAGCATCTGTAGAAGGGTCTGGGTCAAAGGCAAGACTCAGTGAGCATCTGTAGCGGGGTCTAGTCAGAGGCAAGACACAGTGAGCATCTGTAGCGGGGTCTGGTCAGAGGCAAGACGCAGTGAGCATCTGTAGCAGGGTCTGGGTCAGAGACAAAACGCAGTGAGCATCTGTAGCAGGGTCTGGGTCAAAGGCAAGACACAGTGAGCATCTGTAGCGGGGTCTGGTTCAGAGGCAAAAGATAGGCCTAAGCTTAAATCCATAGAGAAGGTCATTCTTTTGTTCAATGATGTCACTAGGACAGACTTAGGAAACTTGGCCTACGTCGGCATCAGGACGTTTTCGAAAGTTCAACTTCGGGTCTGTTGCAGTGAGTTCTCACTCACTCAATAGCCAGGGTCTTGTTCAGAGGCAAGACGCAGTGAGCATCTGTAGCAGGGTCTGGGTCAGAGGCAAGACACAGTGAGCATCTGTAGCGGGGTTTGGGTCAGAGGCAAGACGCAGTGAGCATCTGTAGCAGGGTCTGGGTCAGAGGCAAGACACAGTGAGCATCTGTAGCGGGGTCTGGTCAGAGGCAAGACGCAGTGAGCATCTGTAGCGGGGTCTGGTCAGAGACAAAACACAGTGATCATCTGTAGCAGGGTCTGGGTCAAAGGCAAGACTCAGTGAGCATCTGTAGCGGGGTCTGGGTCAAAGGCAAGACGCAGTGAGCATCTGTAGCAGGGTCTGGGTCGGAGGCAAGACGCAGTGAGCATCTGTAGCAGGGTCTGGGTCAAAGGCAAGACTCAGTGAGCATCTGTAGCGGGGTCTGGTCAGAGGCAAGACGCAGTGAGCATCTGTAGCGGGGTCTGGTCAGAGACAAAACACAGTGAGCATCTGTAGCAGGGTCTGGGTCAAAGGCAAGACTCAGTGAGCATCTGTAGCGGGGTCTGGTTCAGAGGCAAGACGCAGTGAGCATCTGTAGCAGGGTCTGGGTCGGAGGCAAGACGCAGTGAGCATCTGTAGCAGGGTCTGGGTCAAAGGCAAGACTCAGTGAGCATCTGTAGCAGGGTCTGGGTCAGAGGCAAGACACAGTGAGCATCTGTAGCGGGGTTTGGGTCAGAGGCAAGACACAGTGAGCATCTGTAGCGGGGTTTGGGTCAGAGGCAAGACGCAGTGAGCATCTGTAGCAGGGTCTGGGTCAGAGGCAAGACACAGTGAGCATCTGTAGCGGGGTCTGGTCAGAGGCAAGACGCAGTGAGCATCTGTAGCGGGGTCTGGTCAGAGACAAAACACAGTGATCATCTGTAGCAGGGTCTGGGTCAAAGGCAAGACTCAGTGAGCATCTGTAGCGGGGTCTGGGTCAAAGGCAAGACGCAGTGAGCATCTGTAGCAGGGTCTGGGTCGGAGGCAAGACGCAGTGAGCATCTGTAGCAGGGTCTGGGTCAGAGGCAAGACACAGTGAGCATCTGTAGCGGGGTCTGGTCAGAGGCAAGACGCAGTGAGCATCTGTAGCGGGGTCTGGTCAGAGACAAAACACAGTGAGCATCTGTAGCAGGGTCTGGGTCAAAGGCAAGACTCAGTGAGCATCTGTAGCGGGGTCTGGTTCAGAGGCAAGACTCAGTGAGCATCTGTAGCAGGGTCTGGGTCAGAGGCAAGACGCAGTGAGAATCTGTAGCAGGGTCTGGGTCAGAGGCAAGATGCAGTGAGCATCTGTAGCAGGGTCTGGGTCAGAGGCAAGACGCAGTGAGCATCTGTAGCAGGGTCTGGGTCAGAGGCAAGACGCAGTGAGCATCTGTAGCAGGGTCTGGGTCAGAGGCAAGACGCAGTGAGCATCTGTAGCAGGGTCTGGGTCAGAGGCAAGACGCAGTGAGCATCTGTAGCAGGGTCTGGGTCAGAGGCAAGACACAGTGAGCATCTGTAGCGGGGTCTGGGTCAAAGGCAAGACGCAGTGAGCATCTGTAGCAGGGTCTGGGTCGGAGGCAAGACGCAGTGAGCATCTGTAGCAGGGTCTGGGTCAAAGGCAAGACTCAGTGAGCATCTGTAGCGGGGTCTGGTCAGAGGCAAGACGCAGTGAGCATCTGTAGCGGGGTCTGGTCAGAGACAAAACACAGTGAGCATCTGTAGCAGGGTCTGGGTCAAAGGCAAGACTCAGTGAGCATCTGTAGCGGGGTCTGGTTCAGAGGCAAGACGCAGTGAGCATCTGTAGCAGGGTCTGGGTCGGAGGCAAGACGCAGTGAGCATCTGTAGCAGGGTCTGGGTCAAAGGCAAGACTCAGTGAGCATCTGTAGCAGGGTCTGGGTCAGAGGCAAGACACAGTGAGCATCTGTAGCGGGGTCTGGTCAGAGGCAAGACACAGTGAGCATCTGTAGCGGGGTTTGGGTCAGAGGCAAGACGCAGTGAGCATCTGTAGCAGGGTCTGGGTCAGAGGCAAGACACAGTGAGCATCTGTAGCAGGGTCTGGGTCAGAGGCAAGACGCAGTGAGCATCTGTAGCAGGGTCTGGGTCAGAGGCAAGACGCAGTGAGCATCTGTAGCGGGGTCTGGGTCAAAGGCAAGACGCAGTGAGCATCTGTAGCGGGGTCTGGGTCAGAGGCAAGACGCAGTGAGCATCTGTAGCGGGGTCTGGGTCAGAGGCAAGACGCAGTGAGCATCTGTAGCAGGGTCTGGGTCAGAGGCAAGACGCAGTGAGCATCTGTAGCGGGGTCTGGGTCAAAGGCAAGACGCAGTGAGCATCTGTAGCGGGGTCTGGGTCAGAGGCAAGACGCAGTGAGCATCTGTAGCGGGGTCTGGGTCAGAGGCAAGACGCAGTGAGCATCTGTAGCAGGGTCTGGGTTAGAGGCAAGACGCAGTAAGCATCTGTAGCGGGGTCTGGGTCAGAGGCAAGACGCAGTGAGCATCTGTAGCAGGGTCTGCGTCAGAGGCAAGACGCAGTGAGCATCTGTAGCGGGGTCTGGGTCAGAGGCAAGACGCAGTGAGCATCTGTAGCAGGGTCTGGGTTAGAGGCAAGACGCAGTAAGCATCTGTAGCGGGGTCTGGGTCAGAGGCAAGACGCAGTGAGCATCTGTAGCGGGGTCTGGGTCAGAGGCAAGACGCAGTGAGCATCTGTAGCGGGGTCTGGGTCAGAGGCAAGACGCAGTGAGCATCTGTAGCGGGGTCTGGGTCAGAGGCAAGACGCAGTGAGCATCTGTAGCGGGGTCTGGGTCAGAGGCAAGACGCAGTGAGCATCTGTAGCAGGGTCTGCGTCAGAGGCAAGACGCAGTGAGCATCTGTAGCGGGGTCTGGGTCAGAGGCAAGACGCAGTGAGCATCTGTAGCGGGGTCTGGGTCAGAGGCAAGACGCAGTGAGCATCTGTAGCGGGGTCTGGGTCAGAGGCAAGACGCAGTGAGCATCTGTAGCGGGGTCTGGGTCAGAGGCAAGACGCAGTGAGCATCTGTAGCGGGGTCTGGGTCAGAGGCAAGACTCAGTGAGCATCTGATAGAAGAGGTCCCAGATGTGTGGCCTGCCACTGCTGCAGGATGAAGTATTCTTTAGACCAGGTTTTATGGGGCACTAACTTCATGATTTTAGCATTCATTTCTATACCCTGACTTGATTCCATCTGTATCTAGATTTAAGCACGCTTATGCACATTTTGCGCATTTTCACTAAACTCCCTTTTTCAAGAAAAATGATCTCCCATAGACTCTTAGAATGTCAGTTAAGATCTCCTGTCGAGGCTGCTCGAGACTGCGATAGTGTCAGGGGCAACCGTGCAACAATAACGCTAATGGTTCTATTAGACCAGGCTTAAAAGCATGCATTCTGTAATTTAAGTACATTGTTTTAAACTCTGATTTGATTTCGAAATCTTGTATTTCAGAAAAGTCTCAGCCAGTGATCCTAATAAAGGCAACATAGGATTTACTGTATAAGCTGCGTAATACAGCGACTGCGCAATGACAACGCCATCGAGATTCTTAGGCTAGGCTTAGAAAGCGTCAACTTTGTGATTTTATTATATTGCCTTATACTCTGAAGTGAACTCATCTGTGTCCAGACCCAGCTCATTTGTATTATATGCTTTTATGCTTTCATTTTAAAATAGTCTGATGCTGGAACTTTTACCAATCACCTGATGCTTGTGCTGATTGCCATGTTTTATACCTTCTATTGTAATCTTTTGATTAATCCAATAAACTTATATTGCTACTACTAGTATTCTTTAAAGCGGTGAGGGTTCAGCTGTTTCCTAGTGTGGCTAGGCTGGCCACAGGGATGCGGGGGTCTTGTCTCAGAACCTCGGTGCACACGTGCAGAAGGCCTCTTTTATTCTTCACATCAGAGTGGGAAGAGATGAGAGGATCCCTTCCTGATGGAAATCCACAGGATTCCCTGCCAGACCTCACCAGATTCAAAACCAACTGCACCATCTACAAAGCCGTCATCGCCGCAGCCTGAATGCTATCTCCAGTAGATGTTTACATGCCTTCCCCAGGACACCTTCAACTGTGAGAAGGAGAATTACAAACAATAAAAACACCTTCTCCATCTGTGCATTTCCTGAGACCTTAATGAGGCATGCTGCAACAGGTAAGATGCCCCTGAGGGGGTGTACTGTGGTTAAAAATATCCTCAATGTGTTCCCAGATACTCAGGGCCAAATAAGGTGGGTGTAGCAGAAGATGTTTGAATATGAGAGATAAAAGTAAACAAAACAGTTGGAACAGCTTGAGCCTATAAATGCATCACTCAAGTCACTGTGGAAATAAGCAAGCGGGTAAAGTGAAACAAATCTGTGTTCTGATGCATTTAGCTGTTTATTTGAAAGATTATAAATAGGGGTGGGCGGAATTTGTGGAATCGCGTTATGCAAATCTCCGCGAAACGGTAAAAAATCTCAGCAAACACGCAGAAATTCCGCAAACATGCAGAATTGCTTGTTTGCGATGCTTTTTTACTGTTCGCAATCGCTTTTTGCGTGCTCGGGGAGCAATATCTTGCGAACACGCATTTGAGAACGCGAACAAGCAAAAACTTTTGCGAAGTCCCGGAACGCACACTTTTGGGCAATTTCGCGTTCTCCGCGGAACGCGAAATTACCCAAATTCTGCAAATTCCACGAACGGAACTAAATTTACCTCCCAGGCCTATTTATAAAGCACGGGCCAGGCCTACGAAAAGGGCAGCAGGGTGCCCTACCAACTTATTGATTAGGGTTTTCTCTGACAGTGATTAGCATTCTGGGAAATATGAGCCAAAATTAAAATGTTATAAGTCTGGAAATGCCATAACGCAGTGATGAGTCGGCTAAAGGGTTTAACAGCATGTGCCCCAAGCCATGGTTAGAAGCCCCCTACCAACCAGACCCTTTAAAAGGTCTAATACTAATTATTAGTATACACTTGGGCAGTCCATTGTAGATTTTGTTCTGTAAATTAGCATAATGCAGATATAATTGACAGTTTTGAGTTGAATATCCTTTGCTTGCATACATTCATTTTCCCTGTTTTGCAGCACATCCAAAAAGCATTTCAAGGGCAGCCAAACCAGAGATGACGCGTCTTCCCTGCCCTGAAGCATCAAACACTCGAACCCGAGCTTTGTGGGTTGAGAAGGACGAGGTGGCATGCTTTGGAAGAAGTCTTGCAATCTATCCTTGATGGCGTCAGGGAAACCCTCGGGTGAGTGTCCTCCACAGCGTCTGTCCTCTGATGACTGCAGCACGATTCCCTGGCACCTTCTGCAACCACCGATATGAAATAAATACCAGTATTTGTAAAGCGCACAGCTACCTCCGGAGAGGTGTCCCGGCGCTGGCGGCCGTCGGGAAGATTAAGCGAGCTGTTGCCCAGAGTCACATGGTGCTGGGCTATCCTGCCGCCGGGGATCGAACCTTAAACCCTGTGGTCCGGAGTCAGTCACCCTGGCCGCTGCGCCACACCTCTTCTGATATGTCGTGGATGTCATAATGAGGGAGCGCAGCGACCAGTGGCGGCTCCTCGGCTGAGGCGGAGGAGTGTCGCCCCACTGCTTCAACTGCAAGCTGAACGCAAAAAATAAAATAATAATAACGTTCTGTTTTTTGTATTGAGAATGCAGGTGAAACCAGCCGGGCCGGGCCGGGCTCCCCGTGTCACAGGGGGAGGAGTGGAGGCAGCACCTTAAGTACGCATGAGGGTTTGGCGGCTGCCTCGGGTCGGCCAAACTGTCATGCGCACTTTGCATGTTCTCCACCCAGGCTGCATTACATCCTGGGTGGAGAGCATGCAGAGATTGCCAGACCCTGTCTGAGCACCAAACCACGGCGCTCAGACCAATCACAACCCTGCTGTAAGGCAGCGTTGTGATTGGTCAGGGAATTCTGGGAGGCTGTGTGCTTCCTGCGGAATGCAGAGAGGTGGACGGAGAAAGAAGAGGTGGCGGCCGGCGGTATTAAAGTAAGAGCTATTTGTTAAATTATTTCCCCCCACAAACTTCTCCCGGCCTCACTACCCCTGTTCGGGAAAAGCCGCCCTAGGGCTGATTCACAAAGCGTTTTCTGTTAGTAGTTTCTGCAATTCAGACTGTGAGTAGACCTACCTTAGACCTGCAAATTCATGAGTAAGCGACACTGAGCCTGGAGTAAGGCACCTGCTGCTGGAACATATTTTGTGCAGTAGGCCTTCGTATTCAGGAGCACCTCGCGCTGGGGCTTGAGGTAAGACAGCTGGGCCCCTTGGCATAAGACAGGGCCTCTTGAAGTAAGACAGGGCCTCTTGAAGCAAGACAGGGCCCCTTGAAGTAAGACAGGGCCCCTTGAAGCAAGACAGGGCCCCTTGAGGTAAGACAGGGCCCCTTGAAGTAAGAGAGAGCCCCTTGAGGTAAGACAGGGCCTCTTGAAGTAAGACAGGGCCCCTTGAAGTAAGACAGGGCCCCTTGAAGTAAGACAGGGCCCCTTGAAGCAAGACAGGGCCCCTTGAAGCAAGACAGGGCCCCTTGAAGTAAGACAGAGCCCCTTGAAGCAAGACAGGGCCCCTTGAAGTAAGACAGGGCCCCTTGAAGTAAGACAGGGCCCCTTGAAGTAAGACAGGGCCCCTTGAAGTAAGACAGGGCCCCTTGAAGCAAGACAGGGCCCCTTGAAGTAATACAGGGTCCCTTAAAGTAAGACAGGGCCCCTTGAAGTAAGACAGGGCCCCTTGAAGTAAGACAGGGCCCCTTGAAGTAATACAGGGCCCCTTAAAGTAAGACAGGGCCCCTTGAAGTAAGACAGGGCCCCTTGAAGTAAGACAGGGCCCCTTCAATAGTGCTTGAGGTTGCTGTCGGACACGCAGGTGCAGCCTGGACAGACCCCTGGACTGCAAGAATTAATGCACGGACAGACTCAAGCCACAGCTCGCGGAATGTGCACTGACTTGACCCGGGGAGGACTTGGTAAGGGAATGGGGGGGCTGGGAGCGTCATGAGCGACATACATTACTGAACCAGTGGAGCAGACACATCCTGATGGAAACCTGGCTCGTAATTCCCTTGTAAATATGTCAAAACTGAATTAATTGCCAACACGTAATCATCCGTGGACATCAGATGCAGCAGATTGTGTTATGAATAACTCACCTGACGTCAGAGTTCCACGAGAGGAAATAAACAGCATTTAGAGGCACCCCCCTGCTGGGGAGGGGTGGGGCTCTGACTCCTCCTACAACCAGAGCCACCCCCACTCCTTGCCCACTCAAGCAGAGGGCAGGGGCGGCTCTAGGCTCATGGTGGCCCTGTGCAGGGAGTGTAGGTAGGGGGCCCCGGAAGAGGGGATCCGGGCGGGGCGAAACGCGGAGGCCAGTGAAGAGGGGGGGGGTCAAGGTGTTCGGAAGTGGAACAGAGCCGGAGGCCGCCACACAAATATGTATCCATCCTCAGAGAATTATTATATTAAGGATATATATTGGTGTGGTGGCCCCTGGGGTTTGGTGGCCCTGTGCAGGTGCACAGCTTGCACATGCCTAAGGTCGCCCCTGCAGAGGGGCCCCGACTAAACATGGCGTCTGCTTGGGAGTGTTGAATGAGATTTAAGAGCACGCAGAGAACACTGATAATCCCGAAAAGCACGAGAAATAAGATAAGAGTAACCAATGCACGCGCCACAAAGAAGATGCGGGGAGAGGATGTTGTCCGTCGGCTAGAACTGCCGACTTTGGCCCCGGAAACCAGGGTTCGAACCTAGGGGTCGCATCCACATCCTGTGATTCTGGGCAAATCACTTCATCTCCCCGTGCCTGAATGTGTCATGTAAATACCGTGCTCATGTAAAGCGCTCCAATACCTTCGGGTCCAGTTCGCTGTATAAAATCTGCAGAAAAAAAAGAAGCAGAACGCTGCTAGCGCCTTGTAATGTCACCAAATGGGACGTAGGAAGGTAACGAGGTCCAAATGCAAGATAGAAAATGGCCTTCACCCAGTGCTTTAAATGGGCCGGTACTCACCGGTACTGAGTACCCGCACTTCCAAATTCTTTTGCCGTCAGTACCGGCACTTCTCTGTAGCCAGGGAGAGTACTGGTACCCTGATCCACAGCACGGCAGGTGCAGGTTAGGTTTCTCCTCCAGTGCAGGGCAGATTCCGCTGCGCTTCTGAGGAGCAGTGTAATGTGTTAATGTGTTTTATTTCCATAAACGCACTTGTCTTTTGTTTTGACATGTGCGGCAACTGGTACAGAAGTCATTAGGTATGAACATATCTTGACCTTAGCCCCACCCTTAGCCCCGCCCACTGACCGCTCTATTTTTATGAGTACCTGCGCTTATTTTTCCCATTTGAAGCACTTCCTCCACCCCCTGATAGGGTGGTAAAAGACAGATATGCGTGGGGTGCTGTCAGACCTCTGCACCCCAGTACCAAGAAAGAAAATGGATAAAATAGATGTGTTCGACATAAATACTGAGCTCTAAATATAGCATATCTTTATTATAGCCCGCTGGATTTAATAAAAGAAAACCGAAACCCAATGGGACCATATTTAGCTGAGGTGATTTGATCTCAATATTTATAGCAAACAAGATTTCTGATAATGATATCCTAACACATAAAACTTAAGAGTACAACAAAAACCTATAACTTACCAACAGGCAAGCAGATCGGGTCACACATGGCAACATTTTAGAAGAGGAAAGTGGGAGATTTAAAAACAATAATCGGAAGACTGTATTTCCCCCCTTGACTTCTATTGAAGGAGAGGCAGTTTCAGATGCGAGACACACAATAAAGCCATTTTTGGCTTCAGAAATGGGGAGTCTCGGACCGGAATTGTGTCTTTTTGCATATAGGATGCACATTGCACACATGGTTTCAGACAGGGTCAGATTGGTAAGGCGGGCTCTCGGGAAATGACCGAAGGCAGTGCTTAATTTGAGCCTGTGCTCAGCACCAGCACCTATTCCTCAGCACTGGTGCTTATAGCACCAGTTAAAGACACACTCGGCACATGATTTTCCACAGAATCACAGGATGTTGAGCCACGCTGAGGCTCAAAATCCCCCACTCCGAAATCGGCAGCTCTAGCCATTAGGCCAAGTCCTCTCCAGAATATTAAGTGCCAGGCTCTAGTCAGGAGGCAGTTTGCACCAGCATTAGTCACTTCAGGGCAACAGGAACCCCCCGCCCCAACATATACAACATCCCGCAAATAACACACAGACACAAGTGTTAAGATTGGGAAAAGTTGCTGCAGGTTTATTATTACATACAACATTATGTAATCACGGTGGGTTATCTTACGGGCGATCCATGGGCAGGCCGCATTCTCGCCACCTGCCCGCCTGATGAGCCAACCAGCACAGTGGCGAACCACCCAACTGCTGCACTATTATGGTAATCACATTACTCATGCCCCTTGTGGGGCGTATCCAGGCAAACCCCCGGTTGCTCAGGCCCACAACCGCCTGAAGGACTACTGGGGCGCCAACACGCGTTCCTAGACCTCCCATGAGGTTCTAGGTTAGGCTCTGGCACCCCTATGTGCCGTGTGAGGTACAGTGTTACAGTGTTGCACCTCTCAGCTTCCGGATCGCCCAGTAACTCCGCCTGCAACGAAAAAATGAACACGTTAAAACTCCCTAATGAGCCCCCCACCTAGCTGACGCTCTGTGTTAGAGGTAGGGAGGGTAAAGAGCGACCCCGAAGTACTGCAGTCGACGTCCGGACCGGCAAAGAGGCCTGAAAGTGGCAAGGGGGGAGATATAGCCCCTCTGCCTGCCTGCCGCCCCGGACGCGCGTCACAGACCCGCCCACCTCCAATAGGGCATCGCCTGCCCTGGGGAGGAGTGGCTGCCACTGTAGGAGACGGGGGACAGCCCTCCGCGACTAAGGGCCCGCCCTCCTGATGGCCACTGTGTGGCCTCGGGCAGCCACAATTTCTCTAGTTAGCGCTGTCTCCTGAGGAGAGCCCGGCACTGTTTATTTTACAAATGAACCACTGGCCGAAGAGCTGGTAGCCGAGTTGTAGCTGTGGGCTGCTTTTCTAGGCAGCCTGGGGCTGTCTGTGCTCTTAGGACGCCACCAGTGGCCCAGTGGATGCCTGAGTGGCCTTTCTAGAGGCAGATGGGCAGCGGTATTACTCTCTTTCTCTCGCTGGGCCGGTCCCTTAATGTATGCTGATTGAGCGGGGGGCCTGAGCAGAAGTGGTCTCACTTGCATTCAAGTGCGGCTCAGCAAAGTGACCTCATCGGGGCACTTTTTAAAAAATCTAACTGAAGTTAATAAGACATGCCCCCTCCTCCTTTCTTTTCATAAAACTTCGCTGAAGCAGTGTTTTGCAGAAAGGCAATACGCAAATGCGGGCCACTTTTTTTGTGTGTGCCCGGGACGATTTTTTATCCCAATTCAACCCTGGATCGGACACACAGACTCAGACATACACACACATATGAACAGGGCGAGCTTAAGGGCAGTGGGCATAGTGCAGATGTACTGGGCGCTGACCTGGGGAGGGGGCACGCTGACGGGGGAGGGGAAGGGGCGTGTTTAGCAACAGCTTATGATTTAGAAACAACTGTGGCAGAATTCCTTGTGTGTCCAGTTTTCAGGAAACCAATAACAATGTAAAGGTAATTCTGGTGATAATGTTCCTGGCTAGAGAGAGAGTGATCGGAGTTTTGTCTCGGGGCAGTTTTGACTCGCCATAAAGTAGCGCAGAGGGTTAACCCATTGCGTGCTCATGATGAGGTGCGGTCCCGCTGTGCTCATGATGCGCTGAGCTCGTCATGACCGTTGCGCCGCGACCACGTGCGGATAATTCCCCTGCTGTGCTGGGCGTTCCATTGGAATGGGCATGGTCGCTCGTCATGAGCACCGCGGCGCTGCACGAACCCCTCCCCCCCAGCACAGCAGGGGAATTAGCCTTGCAGAGGAGGGGTTAATATGCCTGCCGCAAAGAAGGGGTACGGTGCAGATCGCTGAGCTGTGGATAGCTGAGCGGATTACGGCTTTTATCACAGAGATGCTTCTGTCACCGCAGTTCATAAGTTACAACCCTCATATAGAACAGTGACTGTTACGAAGTGTCATCAAAGAGCTGCAGGCAAACTACATAAAATAGATTAGGACTTTATGTTGTATTTTTCTCAGTCTTTCAGTATCTATTCCTAATGTTGCTGAAAAGTGTTTGTTTGGGTAGATACACATTCTTATAAGCAAAGTCAGACTTTAACAGCGCTTTAAAACACATTAAAAGCACACAGAGACACTCACAGAAACCGGGGCACGCACCGACTGCGTGAACGTACGTACAAAGACACTCACGGAAACAGGGGCACACACAGACTGCGTAAACGTACCTACAAAGACACTCACGGAAACAGGGGCACACAACCACGCAGGCTGTAGAAACATACAGAGACACTCACAGAAACCGGGGCACGCACCGACTGCGTGAACGTACCTACAAAGACACTCACGAAAACAGGGGCACACACAGACTGTGGAAACATGCACACAGAGACACTCACAGAAACAGGGGCACACAACCACACAGGATGTAGAAACATACAGAGACACTCACAGAAACAGGGGCACACACAGACTGTGGAAACATGCACACAGAGACACTCACAGAAACAGGGGCACACAACCACACAGGCTGTACAAACATACAGAGACACTCACAGAAACAGGGGCACACAACCACACAGGATGTAGAAACATACAGAGACACTCACAGAAACAGGGGCACACACAGACTGTGGAAACATGCACACAGAGACACTCACAGAAACAGGGGCACACAACCACACAGGCTGTACAAACATACAGAGACACTCACAGAAACAGGGGCACACAACCACACAGGATGTAGAAACATACAGAGACACTCACAGAAACAGGGGCACACAACCACACAGGCTGTACAAACATACAGAGACACTCACAGAAACAGGGGCACACAACCACACAGGATGTAGAAACATACAGAGACACTCACAGAAACAGGGGCACACACAGACTGTGGAAACATGCACACAGAGACACTCACAGAAACAGGGGCACACAACCACACAAGCTGTACAAACATACAGAGACACTCACAGAAACAGGGGCACACAACCACACAGGATGTAGAAACATACAGAGACACTCACAGAAACAGGGGCACACAACCACACAGGCTGTAGAATCATACAGAGACACTCACAGAAAAGGGGCACACAACCACACAGGCTGTAGAAACATAAAGAGACACTCACAGAAACAGGGGCACACAACCACACAGGCTGTAGAAACATACAGAGACACTCACAGAAAAGGGGCACACAACCACACAGGCTGTAGAAACATACAGAGACACTCACAGAAACAGGGGCACACACAGACTGTGGAAACATGCACACAGAGACACTCACAGAAACAGGGCCACACAACCACACAGGCTGTAGAAACATACAGAGACACTCACAGAAAAGGGGCACACAACCACACAGGCTGTAGAAACATACAGAGACACTCACAGAAAAGGGGCACACAACCACACAGGCTGTAGAAACATACAGAGACACTCACAGAAAAGGGGCACACAACCACACAGGATGTAGAAACATACAGAGACACTCACAGAAAAGGGGCACACAACCACACAGGCTGTAGAAACATACAGAGACACTCACAGAAACAGGGGCACACAACCACACAGGCTGTAGAAACATACAGAGACACTCACAGAAACAGGGCCACACAACCACACAGGCTGTAGAAACATACAGAGACACTCACAGAAACAGGGGCACACACGGGCAGTGGAAACATGCATACAGAGACACTCACAGAAACAGGGGCACACACGGGCAGTGGAAACGTGCACACAGAGACATTCACAGAAACAGGGGCACACGGGTTGTGAAAACATGCATTCAGAAGCAGTCACTGAAGCAGGAAACACACACATAATGTTGTGGTAACATGCATACAGAGGCAATCCAAGAAACAGGGGCACACACGGGCGCACACAGAGGCGCTCACAGTAAAAGAGGCACACACGGTTTGTGGAAACACGCGGACAGTGAAATAATTCGTACAGGGGTAGGTACAGAAACAGGGCACACACATGCTGTAGATAAGTGCATATAAGAGGCACAGAAACAGGGCCACACAGGGGCAGTCAGAAGAGCGGCTCCACGCAGCCAATCAATGAAAAGGCGCGCACAAGCGTGGTTTTCATCTTTACAGAGGTGAAAATTGAAAAACTCTTCCTGGCAGTCTAACATAGGGCAGATTAGCTGCCCAGAGCCACGCAAGCGACGTGTCCATCACGTCCAGTGCCTTAGATAGGGAGGTATTACCAGGATAGAGTACCTCCTTTTTTTTAGTTTGAGTGGGAGCAGTGGTCGAAGTGGGGGAAAAAAGTAGGGGAACTGTGGGCGGAGTATCAGGAGGCGGGAATAACCGAAGATTGAATCAGTGGGCGGAGTCAAGAGATGTGGCTAAAAAGAGAAAAACATACCAATTTTTAGTATATTTGGCATTTCACTGACCAGTTACAGCTTATAACATTATTTAATACAACCAATGGATACACGTTTATTTGAGGTTTAATATATGAGTTAATGACATTAAAATTAATTTACAATGTGGGATACGTTTTCAATCACAGAATGTCCGAAATACGCTTAAGAGTGTAACCAGACGCCATTTGTGTCTAGAAAGAGAAAAAACACGGAGAAATAAAGATATTTCTCCTTGTTGTGCCTCCCTTGGGAAGGAGCAGATTTCCGTACATTCCCAGGTTTACAAGTCCTTGTAAATCTAGGAATGCATCAAAAACCATGGGGGGTGCATGGGAACACCCACCACAAAGTGTGCCTAGTGCAGAGGAAGGCAAAGCGGCGATTTACGCTGTTTCGCATTACTCCATATTTATGAAACTATTAAAACCAATGCAAAGTGGATATGAGTGGCTTCATAAATATGACTTGGAGATTTGTGTTGTGCATTTATCACGTTCTGTGTTGCAAACATGAGGCAAGGTCCAAGTGAATATGTCCCTTAGTTTGGTGTGCGTGCAAATTCTGCATTGTCGATCTCTGGTGAGTTACAGCTACTACTGCTGGAACAAAGCCAATGGAGGTACCAATGGGTGAGGCGGAGTGGCCTCAAGTTTCCGGGGACCTCAGTGACAAAGCCTCTGTTTATCTAGGGTGTGCTGCATCGCAGGCCTGCCTGCAAAACGGGAGGTGAACTTCAGTATGGATTGTGGTGGACAGGGCTTCAAGGTTAACCCGCCCTGGCCACCGGTAGGGTCCACCTGCTAGTGCTAAGAGACCAGGCCTTCTATGGTCTAGCAGGGGAATGTGCTCCCTCAGGAGACTGTTCTGGTCATGAAGCCTGATCCTGGTTTCCCAGTTTCAAATTTGGTAGCTCTAGCCATAGTGCCACATCTCCCCCCCCCACCACCCCCCGAACGCCTTTTGCCCCACTGAGATAAACTTGCACTGTCTTCAGCTACAACCCAATTGTGCCCAGTTATAAACACATGGATGTGACTTAATGTTTGAGAATGAGAAGTGAGAAATTGTGCTGGACAGTCCTGCTGGTTTCGTTACTGAGGTCCGGTTTTTCAGCCCCCAGTAACAAAACCAGTCTCTCACCCCTCCAGCCTCTGCCTCCCACCCGATACCCATTACACCAGTCCTGCCGTGGTGCCTGGGCCTATTTGTTTTCACAGTCCCACCTTGGATGGGGTACACAAGTGGCCCTGGTGCTCGAGTGTCACAGAACTAGACACCTAGGGCGGCTTTTTATTTAATATCCTTAAAAAAGGTAAACAGTATTTTTTTAAAAGACTGCATCCCTGAGCACAGACAGAGCAGCATTACCCATTTTATAAAATAAAAAAGGGAAAACAGCTGATAAGACATCAAAAGTTTTCTACAGTTATTTTTAGTTTTTGCCTAGGCCTCGCTTGCACGGTCTCTCCGAGACATGCTGTATTGAGGTATAGATTTGAAGCTGCATCCACCCCCCCCCCCCAACTTTGTATTGGCTTTTGTGACTGTCCTTTGTAAATGTTGGGCTTTGGTTTGTTAATAGGCGTATTAGACCCTCCTTAGTACCTCCCTGTCTCCTGTAGTTACCTCCCTTTAGGACTGCCCCTCTTACATGTGTCCCTGCTCTCTACCTTTCATTAAGAGGTCGGATGCACCATTTACTTCATTCCAGTCTTGCTGAAGCAGGCACGTCAGAGCGCATAGAAGCTGCACCCTTCCTGTTTGTATTTGCAGCAGTGCGCCATGTGCGCTTTCGCTTTAATAATGCCTGCTGTTTACTTTAAATACACTTGTGAGATGCCAGCTTCGAAGCCAGTCGTTGTTTTGCGCTCCCCCAGCCGGTTTTGGCAATGGCGGCCGCGTGTTTATTTTTGTATTGCGCTTTCACTTTATTTAGTTTTAAAGCTAAGGATAGTTCTTTGCATAGCTGTTAGTAGTAAAAAAAAATGTGGGAGGCGTTGCAGCATTGCACGTCCATGCATACAAATAATGATAATGCACTTACTGTTATATACTATATATATATACTTGGACTAGGCTAGTGGTGGGAGGTTGAAGGTCGAGTTAGACCTCGCTTGAATGAGGTGAGTTATTATTCTTATAACATTTGTTGAGCCCTACTGTTACCCGTAGGTGTCCTGGCGCTATGTGAAATCTTGCCTGAGGATCGAACCAGTGTCGTGCTAATCAGTAAACAGCCAGGTTTTTAAAGCTTTTCGAAAGGCCATAAGGCTCGACATACCTCTAAGATCTAGGGGAAGCTTGCTCTAAGTTATTTATTTATTTGAATTACGCAAGGAAGAGTGTACCTCTGATGCGATTTGGAAGACTTTTATTTTCATGGAAGAGTTCAGAGTAGTCGAAAGAGTTAGAACTTTGAGGGAGCACATTGGAGGGCAAGACAGGGCTTCTCGCGATGAGAGGATGATGGTTAGCTGATCTCATGGAACGAATGGGAGTGTTCAAAGCCACTACCCATTGGGCGAGGTAGAAGGGAAGGACTCTGAATGGCTTCGCAGGCTAGACTTGAACGACTCTTGTAATCCCCCCTATGTGTGGCTGATGGCTCACCACTTTGTGTGGGCTTCCTGGGGCAGGAGGGGTCAGACCGTGTGTGCTGTATGGAATGCCAGAGTGCTCACCACGGTTAACAAATACATTAATATTTTATACAGTAGTTTTGTGAATCGTCAGAACTTGTTTCAAAGCAACCTTTGTTAAGCTTTAAATTGTTAGTTTGTGGTCAGGTGACTGACTGTGGTAAAAATTCTACTTGAACAATTATAAATGGCTCTGCTTGAACTGGTCTGAAGTGGTTGAAACTGGATCCATTTACATCCTATCAGTTGTTTATTGTGTATTTTTGAACATATGATAAATACAAAATGTATAAAATAAAGAATGTATGTAATTAAGAAGGGGGTTTGCGAGGAGGAGCCTAGCCTGCAGCCGAGATGGCCGCCTAGCTCCTCGGCTCCGTCGGCCCTGGCGCCCTTCGTTGTGATCCTGCTTGAAATCCTGTGCCTCCTGGCAACACGTTTCCCGGCGCTGCTCTCCTGACCACGTTGCAGTGTCCCCGGTCCGAAACGGAGCTGCCAGGGCGGAGCTCCACCCCGGTCACCGCTCCGGCCTTCGGCAAAGGGAACGGCCGGGCCATTGTTCGTGGGGACGGCCGGAGGCTATTGCGATGGCGGCGGCCGCTGCGGAGAAGGAGGAGCTGGGACACCGGCCCCGGAGCTCGGCGCTGGTGTGATTCTCGCAGCAGCATTCTTCTTGCCAGCAGCCCAGCGCGATTCGAATGCAACATTGTGGCCGGCTCCTGCTTTTTGTATCCCGGCCCGGCTGCGAGGGACCGGGACTGTTCCTTTGTTGCAATTTGTAGCAGCGGTCGCCATCTTCAGCAGCAGGCGCCCTGCTCCGGCCGGTGGATCTCCCAGCGCCACAGTTGCTCCTAGCACTCTCGCCTCTTCAGACTCGGCTGCCTTCACGATTTCTGCACCGCCGGGGCCTCACAGGGGCTTCATGGATTGCCTGACGTCGATGGCTGATGCCGGGGGCTCGATCCCGAGGGCGCTCCATGGCAGACTACCCAAGATGGCGGACACAGCAGCACCTTCTGTTCTCCATCCACCGCTGAGGCTCTGTGATATCCTGGCGGCACTTGGGGACCTGAGATTGGCCATTCGTGATTCTGCTACCGATTTGGGGGCCCGGCTCGATGGGGCCCGGTTGGCTGGCCAAGATGACTCTCCAGAGCGGGGCGTTACGCCATACCCTGAGCCGACTGACGGAGGATTGCCCGAATTGGGGTGTGGATCGGTGGCGGAGGGACGTGTCCCGGGACCCGCTGCGGTACTCCTCGGTCCTTTTCTGGAGGAGTCTGACGACGTTGCCTCTCTTGGGCTGCCGGGGCTCGGGCCCCCGTCGCCGCCTCGCCCACTTCTTTTGTTCACGGGTACCATGGTGCCGGGCGCCCTCCTGGACTTGCTCTCTATGCACCGGCCGGCTGCTATCCTGGAACCTATACACCGTTCTGCCCCCTGGAGCTTTAGCCGTGGATTAGCGATGGTACGTCCCCTGGTTCCTTACAGCCAAGCAACGATCCAGTTTGCCTTGTCTCCTGCACCCCAACTTTCACGAAGGTCTCCAAGGTGGTCCATTTCGTCCATACTGGCTGCGCTGCGACTAGTTTCCATTGGGCTACGGATTCGAAGGGGACAAGGCTGAGGATGGGGACTTTCTTGCTGCACACCGGGACATATAAGATTGAGACTGGGACTTGTGATTGCTGGAGGTATGGGTTGTATGGGTGTTAGGGTGGGGCCGGGGGTTGGGTGGCCGCAGGTATTGATTATGTTTTGATCACATTCATCCTTGGCCCTCCTCCGATCAACCGTGACATTTTATTCTTTTCCTTGCTTTTCTCCTTCTCTTTGTCTATATTTCGGGTACTCTTTGGGGCGACAGACACTCTGCTAGGGGGGGGGTAGGCCGTAGCCTCTGCATGTGTGTAGGGTGGGGGGTATATCTTCTTGTTGGTTTTTTCTTTCTATGGGCCTCATTTTTCTTTCTTCCTTCTTCCTTCCTCTCTTTTTCTTCCTGCACTTCTCTTCTGGCTAGATCTTTCATCGCTCCTTCCTTGGGTCTGTGGGTGGAGTGGGTGCTTTTGGGGTAGCGTTTTGTGATCGCCATTTGCTATGCTCTTCACTATCCTGATACCATTGAGTGCGATCGCTTGCCTGTTGAATAATGTTTGCTAGTCCTCCCTGAGACTGCTGCCCCGTATGAGTCCCACCTGCATTGCCCTGATTCATCTCCTCCCGGACCTGTTGCTATGGACTCACTTTGGATCTTTAATTTGCGATTAAACCCCATCATCCTGATTGGAATTAACTCTTTACTCTTATCTTCACTTCGCTTTCACTTCTTCTTTCTTTCTCTTCCTTCTATATTTCGGGTTTACGGGGCGACAGACACTCTGCTAGAGGGGGGTAAGCCATAGCCTCTGCATGTGTGTAGGGTGGGGGGTTACTTATTAGTTGCGTTTTTCCTTTCTATGGTACCCTTTTTTTGCTCTTTTTGATTTTCCCTTCTTTCTTAGGCCCATGTCGGGAGTACTGGGGGGTGGGTGGTGATGGCAGTGGAGATGGGTTGCTGGATGGCTTCCTGTGGTCTTGCTATCCTGTTGCCATCCTCTGGTCGGGACTTACATGTTGTAAATCGATTTGCCGGATATAGATGTTTTTGTCGAGTCCCGCCTACATGGACCTTGCCTATTTCTTTAGTTGTTTAAGTTCGGAGCAGTATGACCTGACTTTACTATTTGCGCAAACAAAATACTTTGAAAATTAACCTACATTGCTCCTGGGCCGAGGTATGACGGCGTTTACCAGTCTACTCTTACACTGCAGCCATTGACATGCCGCATTACCATGGCGTCGTATTGTGTGCACCAGTGCCGAATGTGTGACCGTGGCCGGCCGGATGGTTGTGGGCCCGTATTTGTACTGTCTCTTAGCACAATAAAGGTTTTCAAAAAAAAAAAAAAAAAAAAAAAAGAAGGGGGTTTGCACTGGTTAAATACTAGTTTAAATCATTATAGACTAAGAGATGCCAATTCTAAGATGTCGCTGCAGTGAACATAGATGTTCTCCATTTGGTTTCCAGCCTATCCCAAAATCCAGCTGGACAACGTTCATTGCTCCTGGGTTTTTGTTTCTGTCGCCTTTTAAACCTTTTTCTTTGCTGTTAATGGCTGCATTGCCTGATGCTTCTAACCGGGTCCAGTGAAACTATGTGTAATTAATTGAAGCGCAGTTCAGTTCAATAAACGCTGATCGCGTGTCTGGCAGATTTTGTACATTGCTTCATGAGTGGGCTTATAAGGGTCGGTGCTGTTGGAAAGAGATCATAATAAATTGTATGGAAACCCCTCGTGTTCTCTGTACATTGTAAGGGGCAGATTTACAAGCCCCTTGCGCCTCTTTTACCCCGCCATTGCGTCACTTTTGTGACGCAGCGGCAGCCTAAAAGATGCGCCATGGTGTGGGGTATTTACAATGTGACGCATCTCCCAGATGCACCACGTTGTAAAGCCCTGCGCCAGAAGGAGGCGTTCCTGCGCGGGGGGGGGGGGGCGTTCTGGCGCAGGAACACCTCCTAAAAGTGGCTGAGTGAAATCTACAAGATTTCACTCAGTCACTTTGGGGCCCATGCTGCGTCAAAACCCTGCGCCTGCTTGAAGCAGGCATAAGGATTGACGCAGCATTGGAAGAATAGGGCCCCCAGAGCATTGCTGGAGCTGCGTCGCGCTTGCGACGCAACTCCAGCAAAGCGCCACCTTTACGGCACAGATGCATCACGCATCTGTACCGTTTTTGCCCCATGGTGCGCCGCATTGTAAATGCGGCACATCCATGGTGGTGGCGGCATGGCGCACAATAACTGGTGCATCCCCAGGGAAGCGCCAGTTATTGTAAATCTGCCCCTAAGTTCTTGCTTTGTTTGCTGTTTTTACGTGTATACTGTGATTTTCTTTGTATGTGCTTTATTAACTGCGAAAATTTACTAAACAGTGCTCGGTATACCAGGCACGGCCCGTGCCGGGCGTTATACTGGGGCGGTGACGTCAGGCAGGGGAGGGTCAGGATGGGGGGTTGTAATATACGGGTTATGGACCATTAGAGGTAAGTACCGATAAAAATAAATAAAATGAATTTTGTTGCCCACGCTGCATCACCAAATGTGATGCAGCGTGGGCAACGTGGGAAGAGTACCTGCACTTCTCAGAAGCAACGAGGTAATCTGAGAAAGGGAGTACCTGCACTTCTCAGAAGCAACGAGGTAACCTGAGAAAGGGAGTACCTGCACTTCTCAGAAGCAAAGAGGTAACCTGAGAAAGGGAGTACCTGCACTTCTCAGAAGCAAAGAGGTAACCTGAGAAAGGGAGTACCTGCACTTCTCAGAAGCAACGAGGTAACTGAGAAAGGGAGTACCTGCACTTCTCAGAAGCAAAGAGGTAACCTGAGAAAGGGAGTACCTGCACTTCTCAGAAGCAAAGAGGTAACCTGAGAAAGGGAGTACCTGCACTTCTCAGAAGCAACGAGGTAACCTGAGAAAGGGAGTACCTGCACTTCTCAGAAGCAACGAGGTAATCTGAGAAAGGGAGTACCTGCACTTCTCAGAAGCAACGAGGTAACCTGAGAAAGGGAGTACCTGCACTTCTCAGAAGCAAAGAGGTAATCTGAGAAAGGGAGTACCTGCACTTCTCAGAAGCAAAGAGGTAACCTGAGAAAGGGAGTACCTGCACTTCTCAGAAGCAAAGAGGTAACTGAGAAAGGGAGTACCTGCACTTCTCAGAAGCAAAGAGGTAACCTGACAAAGGGAGTACCTGCACTTCTCAGAAGCAAAGAGGTAACCTGAGAAAGGGAGTACCTGCACTTCTCAGAAGCAACGAGGTAATCTGAGAAAGGGAGTACCTGCACTTCTCAGAAGCAACGAGGTAATCTGAGAAAGGGAGTACCTGCACTTCTCAGAAGCAAAGAGGTAACCTGAGAAAGGAAGTACCTGCACTTCTCAGAAACAAAGAGGTAACCTGAGAAAGGGAGTACCTGCACTTCTCAGAAGCAAAGAGGTAACCTGAGAAAGGGAGTACCTGCACTTCTCAGAAGCAAAGAGGTAACCTGAGAAAGGGAGTACCTGCACTTCTCAGAAGCAAAGAGGTAACCTGAGAAAGGGAGTACCTGCACTTCTCAGAAGCAAAGAGGTAACCTGAGAAAGGGAGTACTTGCACTTCTCAGAAGCAACGAGGTAATCTGAGAAAGGGAGTACCTGCACTTCTCAGAAGCAACGAGGTAATCTGAGAAAGGGAGTACCTGCACTTCTCAGAAGCAACGAGGTAATCTGAGAAAGGGAGTACCTGCACTTGTCAGAAGGAACGAGGTAATCTGAGAAAGGGAGTACCTGCACTTGTCAGAAGCAAAGAGGTAACCTGAGAAAGGGAGTACCTGCACTTCTCAGAAGCAAAGAGGTAACCTGAGAAAGGGAGTACCTGCACTTCTCAGAAGCAAAGAGGTAACCTGAGAAAGGGAGTACCTGCACTTCTCAGAAGCAACGAGGTAATCTGAGAAAGGGAGTACCTGCACTTCTCAGAAGCAACGAGGTAATCTGAGAAAAGGAGTACCTGCACTTCTCAGAAGCAAAGAGGTAACTGAGAAAGGGAGTACCTGCACTTCTCAGAAGCAAAGAGGTAACCTGAGAAAGGGAGTACCTGCACTTCTCAGAAGCAAAGAGGTAACCTGAGAAAGGGAGTACCTGCACTTCTCAGAAGCAAAGAGGTAACCTGAGAAAGGGAGTACCTGCACTTCTCAGAAGCAACGAGGTAATCTGAGAAAGGGAGTACCTGCACTTCTCAGAAGCAAAGAGGTAACCTGAGAAAGGGAGTACCTGCACTTCTCAGAAGCAAAGAGGTAATCTGAGAAAGGGAGTACCTGCACTTCTCAGAAGCAACGAGGTAATCTGAGAAAGGGAGTACCTGCACTTCTCAGAAGCAAAGAGGTAACCTGAGAAAGGGAGTACCTGCACTTCTCAGCAGCAAAGAGGTAACCTGAGAAAGGGAGTACCTGCACTTCTCAGAAGCAACGAGGTAATCTGAGAAATGGAGTACCTGCACTTCTCAGAAGCAACGAGGTAATCTGAGAAAGGGAGTACATGCACTTCTCAGAAGCAACGAGGTAATCTGAGAAAGGGAGTACCTGCAATTCTCAGAAGCAACGAGGTAATCTGAGAAAGGGAGTACCTGCACTTCTCAGAAGCAAAGAGGTAACCTGAGAAAGGGAGTACCTGCACTTCTCAGAAGCAAAGAGGTAACCTGAGAAAGGGAGTACCTGCACTTCTCAGAAGCAAACAGGTAACTGAGAAAGGGAGTACCTGCACTTCTCAGAAGCAAAGAGGTAACCTGAGAAAGGGAGTACCTGCACTTCTCAGAAGCAACGAGGTAATCTGAGAAAGGGAGTACCTGCACTTCTCAGAAGCAACGAGGTAATCTGAGAAAGGGAGTACCTGCACTTCTCAGAAGCAACGAGGTAACCTGAGAAAGGGAGTACCTGCACTTCTCAGAAGCAACGAGGTAACCTGAGAAAGGGAGTACCTGCACTTCTCAGAAGCAAAGAGGTAATCTGAGAAAGGGAGTACCTGCACTTCTCAGAAGCAAAGAGGTAACCTGAGAAAGGGAGTACCTGCACTTCTCAGAAGCAACGAGGTAATCTGAGAAAGGGAGTACCTGTACTTCTCAGAAGCAAAGAGGTAACCTGAGAAAGGGAGTACCTGCACTTCTCAGAAGCAAAGAGGTAATCTGAGAAAGGGAGTACCTGCACGTTTATATTTCCATTTCAAGCACTGATCCCAACATCGATAAACAAGCAATCAGAACGCCAGATATGGGAATCTACCCACACACACAAACACACACGCACACACACCCCTATGACCCCCTCCAGCCCCTCCTCCCAGTTCTTCCTCCTCTTGCTGCCACACTTGCTGGAACACCAGGGCTTCCTTCTATCTGTTCATCTCTGCCCTCCTCGTGAACTTCCTTCTCTCAGGCCCATTAACTCACTCAAGAATGTTACAATACTTATTAAAAAGCCACCCTAGGTGTGCGGTGTACTGTGGCAGCCTCTCGACGCCATTACAGGTGCGTCTCACCGTGACAGCAAGTCAGAGTGGACAGCGTCCCCCCACTGTTTTCAGAGAGGGGACTCTGTTCCCCTTATACGAGTCGGAGAGGGGGCGCCTTGTGCCCCAGCACTGGGGCTTGTAGCATTTGCAGGCACGGTATGTGTGAGATCTGCCCCAGGGTGTTTTAAAGCCGGCCTGACAGGGGTTAATTGTGAACCTTTTATCTGAGGAAGAACAGAGAACTGCAGACCCACAGCCCTCTGTCGCCCAATGAACTGCTAGCGAGCTGCCCTCCTGTGCTTTGAAGCGATAAGGGACACAGGCAGAAACAGACAGGCGTGAACAGCAAGCATGACTGCTCAAAATACACCCAGCACATGTTGTTTTCCCTGTAAATGCAGTTTAAGGATGTAATAGCAAGTTCTACACTTCTGTTTAAAAATATGTTCGTTTGCAGCCATTTCTGAGCTCAATTACACACAAGTAAAACAAATAAAAAATATTCTTTTCAAGTTTCTGCACGGTTATTTTAACTTGTTTTGGTAAAGTGGGTGTGTCCCATTTTAAGTGGGAAATAAGGAAGGGGAGGAGCAAAGGGCAGGATTGAGGGTGGAAGATGAGGAGGAAGAGGAGAAGCTCTCCTGGAAGGAAAGGACCGGAAGATGAGGACCAGAGAAGTAAGGGAAAGGAGGAGAGAAGAAGAAAGGAAGAGGGTTAAAAAGACATGTGCAGGGTGGGAAAAATAACAAAAAAGAAATGAGGGAAGGGAAATAGGGGGTGGAACAGGGCCGGAGAGGGCTTTTTTGTTTTATTTTATTCCACTGCATTTCCCTGGTGGGCAGGCCCAGGTAAACTGCAACAGGCAGGTGAGACTGCAAGACAGAGAGGGGTGGAGGGGGAAGGTAGAGAGAGAGTGATCAGAGAGGGAGAACAGGGAGAGGAGAGAAGGGTATAGAATAGATGGGAAGAGAGAGATTCCACAAGTAGATGAGCAGGGGTGTAGGTAGCTTCACAGGGGTTTGGGGTGTGACACCACTAAATAAAGGCATTCAAATATACTTATTGGTTCATTAACTCTACCGGTTTCCTGGCAACCGGTGACATTCCAGGCCCATGATCCGAGGTATCTTCTCCATCACGGCCTGAGCCCGATCTGCTTACGTCATCGCACATCGAATTCTCCACGTTCTCCAGTCGCGGCCCATCACCCACAGAAACAAATCTCAACCTTCTGTTTGTTGCCATCGACGTTGTTGCGCAGCCTGTATCTTCGCATCAGTTATCAGATTGCTTCGCGGGATTTCTACGTGACGTCAGTTGATTTCAGATAAAGTATAGCGTGCTCCAATTTACACAGCTTCTCCAACGTTTCACTTCGCAGCTGTATTTTTAGAGGCTGACTTCCTCATTCCTCAGCCTATCGCCTGCTCATTTTCTGGAACATTCCTAGTTATATTTCTTCAAGAGTACTTTGCATATTTTGGTGGGGTGCTCTGTAACATTTGTTTCTCTTTGAAACTCTTTTTGTGTAAGGGACAACATTTCCTTTTCACCTCATTCCAACTTGGACAACTTGTAATCTTACTTTCATTATGCAAAACATCAATCATCCACCATTTTTTCACCTATACCCAGACGATCCCCTCCCCATTAATTGGTCAAAATTGAGAAAAAAACGCTTCTTCATTATTCTAGAGTATGTGGCTCATCATTGTCTAATGAAAGGAAAACGTCACTTTTCATGCATTGTTTAGGTACAGAGGGACAAGAGGTATTTGAAACTCTGCCTGATTTGGTTAACACAGAAGATTTAGACCTCACAGAGTTTGAAATGTGTTTAAAAAAACTTGACATACATTATCATCCTAAAGTTAGTACCATATTACAGCATTATCATTTTGGGATGAGAGAACAAAGGGATAGAGTGCTGTGGAGTATATTACTTACCTTAGCAAGATGGCGGCCACTTGCAAAATTGGCACAACTTGTGATGAAAGGATTCAAGATCAATTTAAGCTAAGGCGTTGTAGTGCTAAAATTAGACATGAGCTGTGGTGAAGGATGATCTTCCTCTTCATGAAGTTATCACCGTTGCCAAAAGTGTTGAACACACTTAGGCGTGTGTTGATAAACTTGACAAAGGGAAAAAAATTAATTAGAAAAGTTGATATAAAAGAAGGAAATCCCAAGCAGAAAGAGGAATTTACAAGCAAACTTGTACCTGTTCAGCAATTTAAATGAAAGACTGGAGTTTGTTGTAGGTGTTAGAGTGTTGGACATTTTGCTTCCTTTAAGAAGTGACCTGCACTTAATGTGGTTTGTAAAAGTTATGGGAAAAGAGGTAACTTTGCCAAATGTCGTTCAAGCAAGACATTTGAACATGAGTCTGTGAAATGCACTGAACATTGTATTTTATCAGTCTTCACTACTAGTGCACCCAAGAAACATCCCAAAGACTGGGTCGGATTGGGGTGTGCTCACGTAGAATGTTTAATTGACTCTGGAGCTTGGTTTACGCTAAGTTCGAATGAAGAATTTGATAACAAGTTTGCTCATGATTTTTTTCTCAAAGAACCTGATGTGGTTCCTGGAGCATATGGTGGCCAAACTATTGATTTAAGAGGGTATTTTCAATCAGCGATCAAGTTCAAAACTAATTAAATTAAAGGAAAAGTTTATGTTCCTGTGAAGGGGGGCAGTGTCTTGAGCTGGCCACAGCAGAGGGATTTGGGAATCATTATTGGTCCCAATTCATCTTCTCTTGTTAATGCTTAAACACAACTTCATCAAGAGTTTAAGAATGAATGAAATTCATGAGTTGAGTGCTCAAGAAATTGATGTGGCTTTGAGTTTCAAGTCTGCATTTCCTAAAGTTTTTAGCGAGAAGATACGTTGTCTCAAAGGTTATGTCCATCAGATTAAACTCAAACCTAATGCGGTTCCTGTAATTGCTAAAGTGCGTCCGGTTCCCATTGGAATGAGAGAGTCTTTGGAAACAGAAATAATGAGGTTTTGTGAGGAAGGTGTGATAGAACCTGTTGAGAGCTCGGAATGGGTTGCTCCGATTGTTGTCGCTCACAAACAGTCTGGTGAGATTTGTTTGTGTGTGGACTTGAGAGCTCTCAACAGGTGCATTGTGAGTGACCGTTTTCCCATTCCCAATATTATGGAAATTGTATCTTTATTGCAAGGTGCAAACATTTTCACTCCATTAGACTTGGTGGCGGCGTATCATCAAATAAGCCTTCACCAAGAGTCAAAAGAATACAGCACGTTCATTACGCGGTTTGGGTCATACCGGTTTGCGCGGATGCCTTTTGGTTTCGTGTCCGCTGCAGCAGTGTTTCAACGTGTTATGTATAATCTGTTTGTTGGAATGGTTGGGGTCAAATGCTTTTAAGGTGACATTCTCGTTTATGGTGACACCGAGGAAGTGCATGATAGCAGAGTAAAAGAAGTTTTGAGTGTGTTGAGTGCGAGTGGTCTCACATTGAAACTCTCCAAGTGTACCTTTAGGAAGATAGAGATTGAATATTTGGGTCATAGAATCAATGACAAAGGGCTCTACCCTAAAGTGGATCTGGTGGAGAATATACAGAAACTGAGGAGCCCAAAAAGAGAGAAGATGTGCTTGCCTTCTTGGGTATGGTGGAATGTCATGCTAAGTTTCTTCCCAACTTAGAACTCAAGACCGTATGCATAAGGAGATTGCTGAAGAAAGGTGTTCAATTTGAGTGAATGAGGCGTGTCAGAAGGAATTTGATTGCATAAAAAGGGAATTGTCTGGAACTGATGGTCGCAAAAGTTTTGATCCTTTGTGATTTTGGGTCATTATGGCTGATTTCAGTATGAACGGTCTTGGTGCAGTTTTGGTGCATGATGGGCATCAAGGAATGAGTAAAACCAAGGCCAGGAATTGTCTTAGCTATTGGTGGCCTGGAATGGATCTTATGATTGAAAAGAAGATTAGAGAGTGTTTGGATTGTCGTCTCAGTGACAAGGTGTACAAAATTAGAAGTCCTCTCATGTGCAGAAGGGATTTACCATCCAAGCCTTGGTAGATTGTGGCAAAGGACATTGTTGGACCTGTGCATATGAAAGGTGGTTCTAACTATTTGTTAGTTCTAATTGATCAGTTTTCTAGGTGGGCTGAAATTGGTATTGTTAGCAGGATTGAGTCAAGAAGATTAATTCAGTTCATGTCTGGTGTGTTCAGTCGAGAGGTCTTTCCAAATTGTGTTCTGTCGCACAATGGTACACAGTTTGTGTCTGCTGAAATGGAAAAGTATTTGAGTGAAACAGGTATTAAGCACATGGTGTGTTCCCTCTATCACCCAGAAGGGAATGGTACGATGGAAAAATTCAACAGGCGCGTTAAGGAATGCATACAGTTAGAAATTAATGGAGGGAGAAACTGGAAGGAAGGTCTTAGAATTTTTCTGCAAGCTCATAGATTCTCTCCATACTCCACCATGGGGGATGTGCCTTTAGTAATATTCAGGGGATGGAAAGCTAACACATTATTGTCACCAGGTTGGTCCATGTGGGGCAAGGATGTGTGTGTGTCATGGACATCCAGAAGTGGTAGTAATGATAAAGAGAAAGCTTGTGTTGAGAAGAGCAAATTGAGTTATGATGTTCATAAAGGTGTCAAACTTTTGAAGGTGTTGGTGGGTGACCATGTGCTGGTATAGAGACTATTGATGTCCATTCAGAGTAATGAAACTTTCCCGCAATGCTGTGGAATCGGATGTATATTGTATATACATATATATATATATATATATATATATATATATATATATATATATATATATATATATATAACGGCTTTGTGCAAAAAAAAAACCCATTTTGCCACTTACAATTGGAGTCCGGATCTCTCACATCACCGGCTGGAAGTTGGGAGATCAAACTTTGTTCATATATATATACATATATGTATCAAACACTCCGTGTGCAAAAAGACTACCGGTATTTCTCATTCGTCTTCGCCAAAACGGACACGGACCAGGTATAAGTGCAAAAGGAATTCTTTATTATTTTGTCGACATATATATATATCCTCAAATGAAAGTTGCCGAAAAGGAAGCCACAGCCTAGCTAGTCGGGGTTTGTGCACGATGCCACCGCAATACATTCCAAATGTTAACCACGCTGTATCCATAGCGTGAAAGCAAGTCACTCCAAGCAAATGCTTTAAAATAAAGGATTTATTCCACAAACAGAAAGATACCGTTTAACGCGTTTCGATCCCAAAGGATCTTAATCATATGCATCAATGAGGTTACAGCACACCTGGACGGTTTTAAACACAGGTTATCAAAACAAATGAAGGACTGCAGCATTTAAAGTCCTTTTTCATTTCTTCTTTTAAAAGTGCTGTGCTCGTTTTTCATCAGCCATCAGACCCAACACATTAATACGGTTCAGATACTCTTAATCATGCTGTGCTAACGCACTCTTTCACAAAAAAAATGTCTGAGTTCTAAGTTTGGGTCTGCACTTTTACCATTACTGGACTTCAATGTTCATCATGCATTGCAATAGTTCGTAAAAATCAAGTAAAGGTCCTTCATAGTAAATTGTTTCAAACATAATTTTTCTCAGCCTTGGTAAGTATAAAAGAAACATCCTCAGCCGCAGCATGCCTCAAAAGGATTTAGGGCCCTATGTATCATCAACCTGATTTGCGATTCTGAAATAACGATTTTTTAGAAATCGCTATTTCAGAATCGCAAATAGGGATGTATGTACAAATTCGCAATTTTTTTGTGAATTCTTAGTCTTCCTTAATTGCGATTCGCAAATTGCGAATCGCAATTAAGGAATACTTTCCCATTCATTCCTATGGGCCAGGAGGCCCATAGGAATGAATGGGAAGTTATTCTCAATTTGCGATTCACAATTTGAGAATCGCAAATTGAGAATAATTTCAAGGGTGCAGGGGTGTCCAAAAGACACCCTGTTGCACCCCTGAAATAAGCATGGGTGCACATGTGGCGCACATACATGCCCTAAGGACATGTATGTGCGTCACATAGCACTTTAAAAAACGCAAAAATTTGCATTTTTCAATGAATTCGCAAATTACCACCAACTTGAAGTTGGTGGTAATTTGCAATTCCTTAAGGACAATTTGCATTTTTTTTGCTTCATACATTGCAATTAAGGAATCACAAATGTTGCGATTCCTTGTTTTGCCCCAGATTTCCCTTAATACATACCATTTGGCAACTTCGCATTCGAAAACACCGAAATTCTGTGAATTTCTGCGTTTGCAAATGATAATTTGCTTGATACATATGGCCCTAAGTTCCATGCAGTGCAAATGGCTCAATTGTTCCGTTTAGTGTGTAGAGTAAAAAAGTGTGAATCTTCTGCCTAATTCAAGTATTCTCGAAATGTGCTCCAATGTACTCATGACACACCTGCTAAATATATATGAGGGATTAAGGTCTGATGTCACTTCTTGTGATACCACTTCCTGTGATGTCACACGCGTCACACGCCGTGATGTCACGCGCTGCAATGCCACTTGCTTACTGATTAACGAGGTTAGTCCCCCCACTTCTTTTTTTAGGACTTGTGTCCTGGTCCCACCTATAGTGACAACTAGATGCACACGGGAGATGTACTGCGGTGACTGTGGGCCCAGGTGGGTGTGGCTGGTTGTAAGCATCTGACGTCACTCCTGGACCTGGGGTGAGTCCAGGGGTCACCTGCTGGGAGGCGAGTCATTTTCCTGACTCAAGGATCGTGTTTAGGAGCTTCCTGAAGTGAGAGAGTCATGTTTCAGTCTTAAGGAGTCAATTCCAGAGGGTTGAAGACCCCCTACATGCGAAGGACATCTTGTAGCACGGAATGGTAAGACGGACAAAATCCCTTGTCCAAGTAAATCAAGCTACTGGGAGGAAGTTCAGGGATGAACAGTTTTTGGAAGCAGCCAGGTCCCGTCCCGGAGATGTGAAGCTCCGAGGACGAGGCAGAGGCGTTTGAAGATGGCCCTTTGCAGCAAGGCAGCGGAAGTCCCATGTTATCGACTCACGCCCAGACAGAGAGGGGCCTTGTGCTTCGGGGCCCTTCATAGGTGGGGTGCTTGGACGCAGCTGTGGATTAGGCCTGGGTGGTGGATTCTGTTCCGTTTGCAAAATTTGCGGAATTTGGGTAATTTCACGTTCCGCGGAGGACGCGGAATTGTCAAAAATTCCGCAGCTGCGCAAAATTTGTTGCTTGTTTGCTCTTTCAAAATGCGTATTCGCGAGATATTTACCCCCGAGCATGCAAACAGCGTTCCCGAACAGGAAGCATTGTGATCAGGTGGAACAAGCAATTCTGCGTGTTTGCGGAATTTCTGCGTACTCTCTGATATTTTTTACCATTTTGCAGACCTTTCCGCCCACCCCTACAGTGTGGATGCTGTGGGCCTGATTCACAGAACTAACTTAAGACAAAATCCTAAACTTACTACTTTTGGTATTCACAGAAGTTAGGATTTTGTCTTAAGTTTGTCTTAAAACAGACTTAAGACAGACTAAAGACAAAATCCTAACTAAAGTCTGTCTTAAGTCTGTCTTAAGTCTGTTTTAAGACAAACTTAAGACAAAATCCTACCTTCTGTGAATACCAAAAGTAGTAAGTTTGTCTTAAAACAGACTTAAGACAGACTTAAGACAAAATCCTAACTTAAGTCTGTCTTAAGTCGGTCTTAAGTCTGTTTTAAGACAAATTTAAAACAAAATCCTACCTTCTGTGAATACCAAAAGTAGTAAGTTTAGGATTTTGTCTTAAGTTAGTTCTGTGAATCGGGCCCTTAGAGTGGGAATGACGCTCAGTGCTGGAGTCTGGGTACGGGGTGTACGGGCAGGGGCGCCACCAGTACCGCCTACACGACGGGCAGCCCAGCTGCAGCGGGCGGGGACTGTTTCCGAATCTCATTTCCCCCCAGATGTGTCTTTGTGCAGGACGCTGCCTGCCCCCCTGAACACTGGGGGCCTGGCTGCTTGCTCAGCGCCTGCCTGCGTGTGGATGTCACGCCTGTCACACGAGGTGTCCGCATCCTGGCAACCGGGCCAGGGACAAACAGGCTCAAACAGTGACTCCACGCGCTTGGGCGCGAGCCATTTGTGATGACACAGATATGACATTCTAGTGAGGGGGTGATGTCCTGTCACCCCACGGGCAGTCAGTTCCTGGACCCTCCTCGCTGAGTCCTGGACAGACCCGCAGCCCTGTGTCCCATGACTTTCCTTCAAAGGCTTATGAAGGGACCATATATGTGTTTCCATCGAGACTGCCAGTGCCGAGGCAAACACACCGCTAGCGCATCCCCGGGGTGCAGCCGGGACCCGGGAGCGCAGGGGCTCGAAGCTGCCTGCGTGAAAGGGGCGCATAGGGCAGCGGGAGAAGGGCTTGTCTGCCTGGGTACACTGGGCTGTGCACACTTCGAAACAATAGAGATATATTCCCAATTCAAACCGGGATGAGGTTTACAGGGAAGGACACATGTTCTGATGAAGACCTCATCAAAGGAACCACCCTGCTAAGAGATCGAAACGCACAGCATCAACACTTTCTTTCTCGGGAATTTTTTCTGTAAAGACAGAGAAAGCGAGATCTCACGGGAGCATCGATTAGTCGATTAGAGACTGATTTGAAAATGGGACAGGCAAAAACTACAAAATAAATCAATTTGTCCTCTCTCAGGGGCCGACCCATTTTATGTTTGAACGTTTTATAAGCCTTACTGACTTCATTAGTTATAGAAGTCAGCTTTAAGCTGCAGACTGCCGCGCACAGACTGTGCGAGGCAGCTTAAAGGGCTTCCCCTCTCCCATCCTTCCAAAACCCTCTAGTCCCACAAATCCCTGACCCCACCCCAGCCCGCCCTGATGCGGCTCTTGCTTGGGACTGCCAGTCAGGTGCCAGGAAGGACAGAAACTAAATCAGATTGCCACATAATGTAGGAGTCAGTCCTGACTCCAGGGCCCCTCCCCAACTGGCTGCAGAGGACAGGGGGCTTCGTAAGAGGACAGAATGGGGTAGAACCCCAAAGACCCCCCAAAGTGCCCTCGGCTGATTCTGCTGCTGGAGAGCTTGAATCAGCTCCGTGCACAAGGCAGGGAATGCCTCTCCATCATAAGCACCCCTCTGAGCCAGAAGGGAGACCCCCATATCTCCAGGAGGACACAGAGTGCCCAAGACGAGTGAGGTAACCCCCCCCCCCCCCCCCACCACCACCCCCCGGCAGGAAGGTCTGTCTCTTCTTTGTATGTCTGTCCCTTCACTCACTTCACAAGACCCCCTCCGTCCCTTCCAGCCTGGGGCCACTCAAGGTCACCGTTCACCCTTCAAGGGAGGTGGGAAGCGTTTTGAAGAGTTTATGAAAACTTATGAAGGCGACCCTAGAAGATCCCGCCCACTTCGACCTCTCAGGCCCTCTGACATCACTCAAAGTGCCACTAGTACCCCCTTGAGGCCGCGAGGGCGAGCATTCCAGGGCTGGGCACAGATGTGGCGCGGGATTGAAACGCGGACGCCATGTGACGTCATCGTATAAAACACAATATATGGTGGTGTCTTTCTTGCCAGTTCTAGCCTCTTTAAAAGGAGCCCGGCTTTATTCAAGAAGGAGGTTAGAATCGAAAAACCCAGCACGTGAGTCCAAACATCGGAAGTGCAAGCGTCGCCAGGGGTAAAGCTGTGCGAGAAAAGTAAATACACGTAAATAAATGTAAAAAAATTAAGTTCTCCGTCCCCTTATGAGCCGAAGTTCCCGTATATGAAAGTAGCCCGGTGCGGAGCCCAAAGGGGACCCAGAGGGAAAACGCACGCGCTTCTGAAGTCGGCGCGAGTGATACCATCAGGTTATCAGGAAGCGCTGGGAAATCTCTATTACTAAAAGTTCACGAGGCACATAAACTTTCTGTGACGCAGGCAATGAATAAACGCGCTTCCGGGGTCTTGAGACAGACCTCTTCCCCCCTCTGCACCTGGCCTGGGTTGACCCCTGGCGCGCCACAGGCTCGCCCTGTGGTCAAAATAGTGCGTGAGGTGCAGTGGCACCGGGGCCTTGGAATCCGAGGGGCCACTGCTCCCCAAATGTAGATGCTTTTTTACTACTGAACAGGGACACGAGGGCCCTCCAATTGATCCCTCCAATTCCCCTGTGCTCTTTTGAGGTTTGCAGCACAAGCGTTCAATGTATGTAAGCACACTTTCTTGATTTGGTGTAAGGACGGGGGGGGGGGGGGGGGATCTGCAGATTAGTGGCATAGGGGCCCCTCCTCTTTCTCCTTCAGGCATGTAATGTTCATGTCAGGAGCTATGGTCTCTTTGAGGTGGAAAGGGTCCCCCGCACCTGTCGTTTGGACTTGTTCCTTGGACTGACGAGAAGCTCTGCTGAGCTAAGGTTGGAGGTCAGGGTTTTTTTTGTGGCAGATGGTGTTCATCTCACGCCTCTAGACTTAGACCTGGTCCTCCTATATCCGAAGGAAGCACTTCTGAGCAAAGGTTGCAGGTAAATAGTAGTAGCAGTGGTGGGGGGCCCGTGCGGCAGCAGGAACCACCGCACGGGCTGTGGCGGAGTTACTGGGCGATCCGGAATAAGAGAGGTGCAAACTCTGTACTTCAGCGGGCACATAGGGGTGCCAGAGCCTAACCTGTAACCTCATGGGAGGTGCATGAATTCGTGTCGGCGCCCCAGTAGTCCTTCGGGCGGTTGTGGGCCTGTGCAATCGGGGGTTTGCCAAGTCACGCCCCGCAATGGGCTTGTCAGTGTAATTATGGTAATTGTGCAGCAGTTGGGTGGTTCGCCACTGTGCTGTTTGGCTCAACAGGCGGGCAGGTGGCGAGAATGCGGCCTGCCCTAGGATCGCCCGTAAGTTAACCCACCGTCATTACATATGTTGTATGTAATAAACCTGCAGCAAATTTTCCCAAACCTAACACTTGTGTCTGTGTGTTATTTACGGGTTTGGGCATTGTGGAGCGGGGAGTTCTGGTGGCCCTGATGTGACTATGTGACATCCCGCACGGGGATCGGTAAAAAAACATTTAGCAAACCTTCAGTGGCTTCCGACAGCTGCAAGAATAACATTTAAAGCTCCAATCATTACACACAGGGCACGCCATAATAAAGGGACAGAAAAAATCAGGAAGCTGATTTCCCCCTACACCCCACATAGTCGGTTACGATCTAGTACAGCTGGCTGTAGTGTCGCAGTAGCCCTACTACAAATAATGCACAGCACACGGGTGTTTACTATAGGGCCGGCTACTGCACTGACGCCACGCCAAGAGCCCTGGGCTTTTATTAGCGTCACAGCATGCCGCCTACACGTACGCTAGGACAGCCCACTGTTCACACGCTCAGAGGGGAGGGGGGAGAAAACCCCTCAAAATATGGTACTCCTGCACTCGCCCAGTGCTGGGCTCAACATTACATTCCTCCTTTACCTAGAGATGAAAAACACTGCATAAAACAAAAAAACATGCATAGGATAGCCTGTCACAACGTCTCAGTCTCCGTAAACCACAAAACAGATTGGAACAGTCTTACTTGGTCTTGACTCATACAGGTCCCCCCTACTTCTTTGGCCGGCAGCTGGCATCAAAGTCTCGGTACCTCTGGGACTATCTTGGACAGGGGCGCAGTTGATACCTGCCCTGACTGCCCCTGCTCGGCGGGGTTTGGAACATGTCCTCAGAACAGTCACCTTCAGCTGGATCCTGGCCGCTCTGTGCTCCTTGCGACGGGCCATCATCCTGGTCTTGCGTGGCAGGTGCGATCCTTGGGCTGGAAGATCTGGGCGACTGATCCCCTGTAGACTCTCCGCTTGGACCCTGTGGAGTGTCCTGGTGGCAACTTCTCGGCTCCGGGAATTCTCCGTCTTCATCCATTGGGACTCTTTTGAAGAACGACACATTTCTCGTGACCTTCTCTCCCGGCCGGGATGCTGTGACCATGGTACCGTTGATGTGGGTTACGGTCCAAGGGTCCAATTCGAACGGTCATCTGAACTTTCCCCGAGGGTGGCGATGTTTTACCAACACTTGGTCGCCAACCTCAATCGGACTGTTGATGGCGTTTCTCCGGCGGGACACTTTTACATTTGTCTTAGTTCTTCGTTCCATGGACTGGTTGAGTGGGGCCAGGGATGTCGCCCACATTGGGTGGTGTGGGATGGTGTCTGTGACTACCCTGCCAAAACAGAGACGGCTTGGCGGGGCTCCGGTCGTGCAGTGGGGCGTCAGTCTGTATTCTCGCAGGAATTGATAGATGGCTAACTCCAGACTTTGGCCGTCCGCTAGAGGTTTCTGGATAGTCTTGTTTAGGGTCCTCATTAGCCGTTCGACTTCCCCATTTGCTTGGGGCCACCTTGGGGTTATGCGTCAGTGTTTTATACTGTGAGACAGCAGGTACTCCCCCAGCTCAGCGCCACTGAAGGGTGGCCCATTGTCATTGCGCAGCTCCCCGATGAGGCCATGGCTGGCGATGATTTTCACCAACTTTGGTATGACCTCTGAGGCGGCGGTGGACAACAGTATTTCTACTTCTGGATATCGTGAGAAATCGTCCACTACGACAAACATGTATTTCCCGCCTGGGAGGCTGCCAAAATCTGCGCTGGCTCGTTCCCATGGGGATGTTGGCCCTTCCTCGGGGATTTACTGGAGCAGGGTGGTCGGGCAGACTGGTTGCCAGACACATTGGGCACCTTTGGAAGATGGCTTCCACGATTCGGTCTAGACCCGGGAACCAGGATGTCGTCACTGACGTTTAGGACGCCGTCTAGCCCTTGCAGGACATTCTGGATGATGTTTTGAAACACCTCCGCTGCACTTGATATACCAAAATTGAGCCGGGTGTATCGCCAGAGTCCGGCGTGAGTGGAGTCTCTGTGAAAACATGTGTAGTTGTAACTTTTGGATGTAATTCTTTTTTTTTTCCTGCAGCTCACCCCCCATGACCCCTGTGAGTAAAGGTCTTGCAGAAGGTGTGCTCTGGGGAGGGCCTTCTCCCAGTTCAAAGATGGCCTCCCATCTGATTGGACACCAGATTAGCCCCAGCAGTGTCACACACGGTGCCGGTTTAAGGGCTTGCGAGTCATGTGCCTCACCAATAGTATTAGTAAAAGCACAGAGGCTGGGTCAGAACCCTTCCCCTGCGTGAAGGTAGGTATGGCCAGACACCTGCTTTCAGAAAGAGAAGGAGGGAAACAGAGTCGCAAGCACTCTGAAGGGGCAGAGAGGGGCCGTAGAAACCCCGAAGACCACAGCTATCAGCTACTTGCCTGACCCTTGGCTCCCAGCGAGTCCACAATTCGAAGCAGAGCATTTGTTTCACTGTAAAAGAGCCGCCTCTTTATAAAGCAACAAACACTTGTCTCCCCTCTGATGTAAAATGTTGCTATTGTGAGTAACTTATAAGGTCATGGGTCCCTTAATATGAAGAAAATATGTAAGCAGCCTTCCACACTTAAAATATCTTGGACTTGTTTTCACATTTTCCTGTGTGATATTATCTAGTTTATTGTTGTTTCTTTTATAGTGCTGATACAGTCACGTGGATTCTTCAGAGAAGGCAGCAGGACTTTTCCGTCTCTGCGGCCAAGCTCTGGAACCACCTCCCTGTAGGCATCAGGACTAGGCATGGGCGGAAAATCCGTTCCGCTCGCGGATTTTGCGGATTTTCGGGAAATCCGCAATCCGCGAGATTTGCGAATCTCCCGCAAAATCCGCAAATCCGCGAGCAGCGGATTTTGCTCGCACTGCTCGCACTGTTCGCGTGAGTTCGCGCCCCGCGAATAAGTGCAAAAATTGCAGAAATACGATCTTAGCAAAACTGAAAGTAACTACTTACCAGGTTCAAAAGTTCAGGCTCATCATTAGTAGCCATTTCCTGTAGTGCTTCCTGAGGGGCCCCTCCAGAGTTCAGTTGCCAGTTGAAACTATTATGTGACCCTGCTCTGAACCTCAGAATAGTTACACATATGCCACAAAGGTCCTGAATTACAGCTAAGGGAGACAAGCAGGAGCCAGGCTGGAAGTTAAAATCCATTAATCAGCCCCTAATTCATTATTGTCAGTTGGGGCAGGGCAGGTGTTGTAACTAATTTTGCAACAATGAAAGCACTTAGCAAGTGCAAAAGATCACTAATCAGGGCGCACTAAGGAAGCAGGTGCCAGCTAAAAAAATATTCTGTGACACATTAATCAGCCCCAAATTAATTCAGGTCACTTGAGGCAGGGAAGGTGTGCTTTGCTTTGCCGAAAATAATGTACACTGGACAACCAGAGGGTGTGGTGATGAAACAGAGGGTGGCATGGGTGGGCCAGAGGGTGGCATGAGTAGTCAGAGAGAGCCAGTGGTGACAGAGAGTGGCAGTGATGAAGAAGAGTGTCCCAAACAGGCTGGACACGTAGAAACAACAAGTTCGCAAAACTTGCGACCCGACAGGTAAGTTCGCAATTTGCGAAATTGTAAAAACCCTCGCGAACTGGCAGAAACACGGGCGAACACAAAAAAAAATAATCCGCAAATTCGCGGGAATTCGCGGATTTTGCGGATTGCGAATCCGCAAATACGCAAAATTCGCGAACGCGAGATCCGCAAAATTCGCTCATGCCTAATCAGGACAGTGGAGAAGTGTGGCTCACTGGTTAGAGGAGGCAGACCCTGATGCAGAGGTCTAGCCCGGGACCAGGGTTCAATTCCTGACTCGGCAGGGTCTTGAGCTCAAAAATGTACACAGACTCGTTAATTCTCGCCTCGGTGCCTACTCGAATCATGGGTTCACACTCTGCAACTCTGGGCAATAGCTTGCTTAATCTCCACTACGGCCCCACCGCGATGGGATGCCTGGTCTTCACCTTGGGGATGCCCAGTAGGGGTTATTCCGCAGGGAAAGCCAGGATGGGTTCCCAAAGCAAGCGCTAAGAGACCTGTCGGTGATTTGGCACTATATACATCGAAATTAACATAACATAAATTAACAGGAGTTGACGGCACACCTCTGCAAAGAACCCTACATCACAGCAGATTAACAGACCATCTCATCTGTGCACCCAGGACTTGGAACGAGGCCCCTATATCTTTAACCCAACCCGGCTCCAGTGTAGGGAAGAGTTGAAGACGCACCTCTTTAAAGAACCCTACATCACAATGCATTAACCGTCCGCAACCCAGCTACTTTGCCTATCACTGGTTGACTTAATGCCTCTTTGACCAGGTGCACATCTCTGCTGCCTTTTGGCTAGGGTTGGACTTTTGAAATACCACAGACAGACATACGTACATACTGTTAAAAATGTAACATGATAACACACCTCTGAGATTCCTACATGTGGTTTATACGTAGAAATACACATTGTAAATCGTATTTGTACATGCAGGTATGAGTTACAAACTTTTTAACTCAGCTAGAACAAGATATGTTTCTGATCCCCCTTCTACAAGGAGGTGACATTGCTCCACTTTGATCAATCAATCAAGCATTTGTAGAGTGCACTACTCACCAGTGAGGGTCTCAAGGCTCTGGGGGTGGCTGCAGGGGGGGCAGGGGTGCTGGTACTGATCGAACAGCCAGGTCTGGAGGAGTCTCCTTAAGGTCAGCAGGACCTGTGTCTGTCGCATGCGGATGAGGAGGGTGTTTCATGTCTTGGTGGCGAGGAGGGAGAAGGATCTGCCACCAGCGTACGCTCATCGGATGCGGGGGACGGTGGCAAGGTCAGCGGAGTGAAGCTGGCGGTTCGGGTGTTGAAGAACAGTCATTCGTTGAGGTATGCTGGTCCGGTGTTGTGTAGGGCTTTGTGTGCGTGGGTGAGGAGCTTGAAGGCGATCCTCTTGTTGACCGGGAGCCAGTGCAGGCCTCTCAGGTGGAGTCTGATGTGGCTGTGGCAAGGAAGTCCGAGGATGAGGCGTGCGGAGACGTTCTGTATGTGTTGTAGTCGTTTCTGCAGTTGATGACTCTATTTGTCCCGTCTCCTTCTTATCTTGGATTTGTTACCTACCTCTCGGTTCAAAGGAGGGTGTCAGTGCTGCTGTTGGCCGGCTCTAAACAAAATAAACAAATGAGTGCATTGTTTATGTTTCTGGGGTCGCGAGGCGTTCCTTCAATCCTCGTTCTTCTCCGTGGATCACCGTGCGCATGCAACAGAGAAACCCGCTCAGAGCATCCCCTTGATGGAGCCGCTCATATGACCTGGCCACACAGATAAACTGGTGAACCTGGCTTCCATGCCGTATATTCATATATAAATGTCAAATTTATTTTGCCATAAAAAAAATAATTATGTTCAAAGTTAAAAACATAGTTAAAACCATCTACTCTTTCTACAGGTTACTTAAAAGTTTCAACAGAAACAGAAGTTTCTCTGCTTACACTCTAGTATCAATCACAAGAAATACATTTGGCATTCATATATGAATCACTTTTGGTTGTACCTTATTGATATAGACTAACCCTGGGCGTAGTTCGCGAAGTAGCGCTACGCGTAGCTACGCGAAATGCGCTTCGCACTACCCGAGCTACGCGTAGCACTACGCGAACTGCGGAGTAGCATGTTTACACTGTGCAAGATGCCGTTTACAATGATTGCACAGTGCGGACAAGCATCTGGCACTGTGCAATCATTGAAAACGGCATCTTGCACAGTCCGAGCTAGAGTTTTCTGCTGCTCGATCGTGAGCGAGATGTTTCTCATCGTGAGCGGTCGTGAACATACGCGACCACTCGCAATGAGAAACCTGACCTCCCCGAATTGAGACTCTCACCGGGAGGTTTATTTTCCACGCTTGCGATCGGCAACTTGATCTTGCAGATTGCGAACGAGGAAAAAGTCTCGCCGGGATGTCATTTTCCTTGCTCACAGTCACCAACTTGACGTTGAGGACCGCAAGCAAGCAAAAAATGACTGCTGCACTACGCTACGCTACGAGTGTTTGCACTGTGCTATGTGCAGTTTGCGTAGTGCGAAGTTGCACAAACTAGGCGAGCGTAGCGTAGTGCTTTGCCCAGTGTTAATATAGACTGCATACTTGATGTAACTTTATTGCACTCTGCAGGTTTCTTCAGCACATGATGCATACTGTTTCTTGGCCTTCTGATTGGTGCACCTTTGCTCTTACAAACTTTCCTCAAAATAACTTCATACTTATTTCTGAATAGGGACTTTTTTTCTGCACTGTACGAATGCCAGACGTGTCTGTAGCAGTACTTACAGTAATGATGATTAAACAGCACCTGTTCCTTATTTTTATTCCATTTATTTCATCCGAATGTAGTGTGTCGAGCGCTTTACTTAGCACACATATGTATCCGGAGCAAAGAATCATACAAGTGTGTAAATGAATGTACCTGGTGTGTTACATAAGACCGTAAGGTTTACTGGGTGTAAGTGTCACATAGCATCCAGGCTGGCAGACATTACATATCAAGAGAGCTTGAGGGGGAGAAAACAAAGTCAGGATTGAAAACAGAGCGCGGTGGTGAGGGTTGTCTGTCCCAATAAGACTGTATTACTGTCAAAGAAACCCTTTTAGCAATCTTTTAATAACGAAAGATCAATTAAAAAAACAATATGGTTCTAAAACCAAGCCATGCCGTTTGTATGCATCAGTTTGATGCGGGTGCATAGCTCGCTGTGCTATATTAGAAGGAAAATCAAGTAACAAAGGGGTCTCAGTGCCAAGAGCGGCCGCCTACAGAGCTACCTGCCTACAATTCAAACGTGCAAGCTGCCTGTTACACACTGTGCTTTGCAGGAGGCAGAAGTGCCCGAACCAACTGAGTTGCCTTACCATATGTACCCTCCCCTGAACTCTACTGAGCATACAAAGATCTCCGCAGCAGGCACTTTACCCTCCTAGGGGGCTTTACAATGCAGCATGTTTGGGACCAATTAAGAAAACCACACCAGACTGACTGTCACATGTATTCTCGTGAGCTACTTGTCTGTCGAAGAGTTTTTAAATAATGAATGTATTCATTGACCGTCAGACGCTCCTCCTCATGACACCTTGCACTCGTGCTCACAGGGCAGTGGAAGGTTTCCCCGGCGCTGGCAACATACGCTCTGGACATATCAGCTAGAAAAGAGCTATAGAGACAGCTATAGAAGCATTGAAACAGACTCTGCACCAATCAGAGCTTCGAAGGAGCCCATTCCGGGACCCACTCACGCTCCTGGCCTGAGGCCCCGCCTCCAACCCCAGGAGCTCGGGCTTAAACCGCCGCATAGCGCCTCGAAGCACCTAGCGGGCTTCATCCATACTTTATAAACTCACATAAACAAACAGATAAAGCAGTGTTTTTTTTTTAAATAATCAGTTTACCAGAGTAGTCCATCCTGCTGTAATAACGGCACAGGTGTATCTGAGAAGGGATGAAACGTCCACAGCGTTTCAACAGCTGCCACATCTGGGCGCCCGGCACGCGCGGTGGAAACAGCCACATAAATCATGCATGCTTGCATTCCATAATGTACGGATAGAAGCAGGCATGCAAACCTTACTGCAGATGTCTTACACATCCACAAACCTCAAGATTTTGTAGACCTGATGCAGAAGGACCAATGGCTGCAGGGGAGTAGATTTGCGTCAAAGATGGTGGATGCATTCATTTAGAAAGCTTGCATCATGATTAACATATATTTACAAAGCACTTGTCCCCAGCATGCTGGCTCTGTGAGTTGCAGTAAACCTGCAGTGATCTGCAGGTCACACATGCGCATCCCAGTGGGGCTCACTCAGCCTTTCATTCTTACCAGGTCGATAACTGCCAATAATGTTGCATCTGTTATCCACAGCGCTAAGAAGCGGCAGAAGTGCTATAGTGCACTGTACAAAACAACTCATTACCTAGAGGTGTGCTAGTCAACAAATGCAGAGGCGGAGCCAGGGGTCGGCATCGGTTCGAAGAGCCTGAAATGTGTGGCATGTAAACCATGCATCAAACATCAGGTTAGACTAGGAGGCGGTATGGCCAACATTCAAAACATGTCTTTCTTTGACACGCGGAAGTGTTTCGCCCTCGTGCATCCGATTGTATCTCTGCATTGAGACGCATTTATTAGAAGTGAACTTTAAACGAGCCGGAAGCATTCCTGGCCCGCCCTGGTGACAATGCTGCTAGTGAACTAAGGCCTGTACCCTATATGCGGCCTACACTCGTGTTCTAGATGAAGCAACATTGTAGGGCAGGGGTTCCCAAACTTTTGACTTCTGAGGACCCCCATTGACTCACCACTGGAAGCCGGGGACCCCAGCAATGTGTATGATTTAAATTACAAACATTAAAAGAGTAATTCGAAAAAAAAACCACACATGTGCACACAAAACAAACAAATTACTAAGGATTTTAGCATTTTATCTTGAAAGAGTTTTAAAAAACAAACACACACATTTAATGGGAAGGATGGCGCTGCATTCCATGGTTAACTTTTAAATGGTTAGTTTTATTTCGCAGTACGAGGCTCCTGCTCCTGCCAGGGCCTGTCTGGAAACCCAAAGCAGCCCGGGCAAATGTTTTCAGACCAGTCCCCATGGGGTGCACACCAAGTGCAGCGAGGGAGCCTGACTGCTACAAAGGGGGCTTTGGGGGGGGGGCTCTCCCCCAAGAAAATGCAGGATGCAACGGTGCATTCCACAACACATTTATCATTATATATTGAATTGTATTAGCTTTTAACGAATAGTAAATTAAGACCTGACTATGCACCAGGAGACGACAATCTTTGTTGGGGTTCTTCAATGTTTCCCTTATTATCTCCCTCCAACAGCGCCTCTCATCTCTCCATAGCCCCTCTGACACATGAATTTCATTGGTTTTATAGCATCTCTCATACCATTGTAGGATGTCAGAGCACTTTACATCACACACATAAAGAAACAATGAATCATATGTGTAAATCAGTGTAGAGAAAATGTTACATAGGGCAAAGGGGACTACAAGGTGTAGGCTTCACATGTCATTCATACGGGTAGTGTTTGCTCTGGAAAAGCACAAACTCAGGATTCCGAACCTAACACTGTGGTTAGCATCGACTTTAACAATAAAAATCTATTTCCACCCAAGCCCCCACGCTGCACGTCTTCAGGAAGAGCCTCAAGAGTTGGCTCTTCGAATGATCTGGAATTGCACCCCCCCCCCCCCCCCTTCAGCGCCTTGGGACCCTCACGGGTGAGTAGCACGCTTTATAAACTCCTGATTTATTGATTGATTAATTGATTGATAGATAAGAACCTCTTTCTGTCATGCAAGTTTAATGCTCTGACCTTAAATCTTGGGATGGGAGGCAGAATGCACTTGATATTTGTGAACCTTGCTCAATGACATAAGGCACTTCACAGCAGTCAGAGACCAGGCTACACGTATGTTTATTTCTAACATTCACAGGATGCTGAGCCGAGGCTGACATTCAACCGTGGTCCCCATGTTGCTTGGTCGCCGGCTGTAGCCACCAGCCACATTGGCTTCCATAAAAGCGCGGCTTGTTGTGGGCTTGAGGTTTCAGGAGGTCCTTGAGCTGACCCAGAGACGGCCCACGGCTCAAGCCTGGCTGGACCTATCAGTGGCACGCCCTCCTGTATCATTACCACAGCTTTGTTCCAATGGTTGAAACCCACGATCAGTTCCACAGCATTCACCCCCGGACTCATGAAACATGAACGGTCAAGCCAGCGCCAGCATGCCCAGGATTAAAATCTGTAAACTTCAAAGCATTGCATGTGTGTGGGTATGTTCCAACATGCATGTGTGCGGTACGGTAGGTGTTCAGCTAACTGAAGTGATATTAGCACGAGACGGCACTCACATTAACCTCCTGACAACTCTAAAGGACCAGATGATATTGACTGGAGCACACATTATTTCTGAGGGAATTGGCACTGCCGAATCACAAGGGATGTAACGTCTGGGCCTTTGAGTATGATAGATAACACTTGCACATCTTCCAAGAGCAAAAACCTCATACGTGTACAGGTCCTTAATCCAAAACTAGGACATGTCTCAAATCTATGCCCATAATGTTTCCATTAGCTTCGGAACAAGCATTGGCACAGCCAATAGGTCTCACCTTTGAGTCCTATTGGCTTTGCCAATGCCCTTTATCCCTGCTGTACAGTATTGGTAAGATGCTTCACAGCATGGCACAAAGGCTTAAACAAGGCTTGAAGAACATATACAACCAAAGCAAAACAGCAGGCCTATGAAGCAAAGCGCACCTCCCCCAAAAGACCCCCACAATTAGTCCAGCATTCAACATTTTGTTGTTGTATAGTGTGTACATCCAATACTCCTGTTTCCAGAGAGCAATCCCAAGGACCCAAGTTGATTCAATCACAAATGTGAAGTGCACCACAATAAATAAGTTCCAAAATGATTTAGTCCATCCAATTAGTATGAATCCAAAAATGTTCTTTAACTTTCACATGAGTATTGTAAAAACAGCCAAGCAGTTTCGTCCAAGTTCTGTGGACTTCATCAGGTCCTATTGCTTAGTTGTATCTTTCTCTGATTAGTGTCATGTGTATCAGCACTGTACTATTCCAGATCGTTGGTTTACTCCTTTAGTGTACCTAATCCCTCTTGGATCCAGGGTAGAATTAATATCTCTTTACTTGATAATTCCACAACAGTGCCTTATTAAGCTCTTTTTGCTGCTGCCATTGCCTGCGTCTCTCCATGTCGAGATTCCACTGACGGAGTACGCATACAGGAACCTGCCAGTGAGGGTGTGAATCTCGACATGGAGAACACCAACCATGGCAGCAGCAACAGGACCTTAATAAAGCACTGTTGTGGAATTATCAAATAAAGAGATATTGGGCCTACCCTGGATCCAAGTCAAATTAGGTACTCTAAAGGAGAAACCAACGATCTGGAATAGTACAGTGCTGATACGCATGACACTAATCAGAGAAAGTTACGACTAAGCAATAGGACCTGATGAAGTCCACAGAACTTGGACGAAACTTGTTGGCTGTTTTTACAATACTCATGTTAAGATTAAAGAACATTTTTGGATTCATACTAATTGGATGGACTAAATCATTTTGGAACTTATTTATTGTGGCACACTTCACATTTGCGATTGAATCAACTTAAGGCTTGAAGAACTGCTCTGTTTAATTTCATTTTTTACTGATGGGGTTGAGTGAGAAGATTCTTGGATTTTTTTTTTAAATAGAGCACAACTTGATGTTTTTTTTTTACTTTTTCAAACTTGTCATTGATCAACAGTTCATGATTTATCAAACAATTATTTTGCCTCTATTTCTTATACATGTATTTGTTATAATTGTTAAGAATAAAACAATTATAAAAATAATTTTAAAGGGAATTTTGCCTTTTCTATTTCATTGCTTTTTATTTTATTATATTTTTAATCTATATAATTTTAATAAACTTTTATTAGAATGCATTTTAGTTAATGTTGATAAATGCATGTTTGGGACATTTTGATTAGGATATTATATACTGTTAACTAATAAATAATTATTTTTGTATCAGAACTCTTTGAGTGTGGGTACGTGGCAGTTGCTCTGCCTATGTATTCCATGCTGAGTTGAGTTTATCTTTTTTATTTGATCAATTAGGATACAGCCAATTCTTTTATGGCACAAGATCTGGTCCTGTGAGAAAACCACTCTTAATAGGGATGTCATAAGAGATTGTCTCAAATTACATCGGGCACTCAGTATACCCTGGCTGAAATGTATTAAAAATGTTATGAGCAATTTGCGTCACCGGGAATTTTATAAGCAGCCAGAATCCCCAGAATATATTAATAGAAAAGAACTTAAAGTCAGTGTATGACGTTATTGGAGGTACTAAGACTGACCTCAGAATTATCGAAGCCGAGTGTTTACAAAAATCAGATGATCTTGGTCACCTATGATATTCAGCCATAGAGAAAAAATTTGAGGTGACCCAAGACCGAATTGTCCTAACACGCTTTAGACTGGGTATTTTTCACCGCCGGACGAGCTTTCCAGAGATAAACGACTGGTCACAATGCCTCTGCAAGTGACCCTGTGACAAAAAGTCACAGCAGACAGCAATTCACACTATACTATTCTACAAATTTTATGAAAAACAGTAAAAGACTTGGGATGAAAGAAGTAGCCGAATGGATGAAGAACACCCACCTGAAACTGAACTCAGACAAGACGGAAGTCCTCATCCTTGGATTATCACCCTCTGCCTGGGACGACTCCTGGGCAGCGCACCCAAACCAACGGACCACGCACGCAACCTGGGCTTCATCCTGGACTCCTCCCTCTCGATGACTAGACAAGTCAACGCTGTCTCCTCATCGTGCTTCAACACCCTACGCATGCTCCGCAAGATCTTCCGATGGATCCCGACCGAGACCAGGAAGACGGTCACCCAGGCACTCTTCACCAGCCGACTGGACTACGGAAACGCCCTCTACGCCGGAACCACAGCCAAGATACAGAAAAGACTCCAACGCATCCAGAACGCCTCCGCCCGTCTCATCCTGAACATCCCCCCACGCAGCCACATCACCGGCCACCTGAAGGATCTGCACTGGCTCCCCGTCAGCAAGAGGATCACGTTCAGGCTCCTTACCCACCCACACAAATCTCTCCACAACCTGGGACCCAAGTACCTCAACGACCGCCTGACCTTCTACACGCCCACCCGCCAGCTACTTTCGACAAGCCTCGCCTTCGCCGCCGTACCACGCATCCGAAGAGCCACCGCTGGTGGCAGATCCTTCTCCTACCTGGCAGCCAAGACATGGAACTCCCTCCCCATCCGTCTTCGGCTGACCCAGGACCATCTCGCCTTCAGGAGACAACTCAAGACCTGACTGTTCGAGCAATAGCAGACCCCTTCCCCCAAGCGCCTTGAGACCCTGCCGGGTGAGTAGCGCGCTATACAAGTGTTATGATTGATTGATTGATTGGTCTTACCGCTGCTAAGGTTGCATGCATTCAGGCAATGTTGCCCAGCATTTTTATTCCTACGGTCTCTTCCCAATGAGCACATAACGTTCCCTATGGCAATGTTTTTAAAGAACAGAATTAGACGTAGACAGACCATTATAAGATGATTTTTAAGGTGAGGTAAAAAATGTATGGTAAGATTTTTAAAGAAAGTGACTGATGCAGAAACACTTATAATTTGTGTGTTTTTTAAGGAAAAAAATGCCCCTCGAATTTTTGAATAGAATTTATATTGTTCTTCAACCTTTGCTAACATTGTTTACTATGTGTATGCTTTTATGGTTTTACTAAATAGTACAAAGAAGCAGGGTGAGGAGGGGCACAGCGGTTTTATAAAAATACGTTGTAGGTAGGTATTGTCGGTACGTGTGCACTCTAGGGTCGTGGTTCCGTCAGACCACGAAAATCACATGAAGAGTGGTGTATGCATCGTGATGCAGCTACATCCCCAATGGAGGCACAACGGTAGAGTTCAAAACAATGATTCAATAAAGTTTTGTATCCACTTGAAAGTGTTTAATCACATTTGATAAAGGTCAATCCATTGATATTGTCATCATATCAAAGATGTCAGTATTGAAGAAATAGAGTAACGGTGATGCGGGGGGAACGCCTCCGATGCATTTCGGGCGGGTGGCCCTTTGTCAAGGAGCGTTCGGTACGCATGTAGTGAAACTCACTACTTCAGGAACGTTGGACGCCAACGTTCCTGAAGTAGTGAGTTTCACTACATGCGTTACTCTATTTCTTCAATACTGACATCTTTGATATGATGACAATATCAATGGATTGACCTTTATCAAATGTGATTAAACACTTTCAAGTGGATACAAAACTTTATTGAATCATTGTTTTGAACTCTACCGTTGTGCCTCCATTGGGGATGTAGCTGCATCACGATGCATACACCACTCTTCATTTACTAAATAGTAAACATTAATCTAAGACATTAATTTAGTGGTTGTGTTATTTGTAGTTTTTAAGATAACTTAAAAAAATGATTATGTGTTCTTATTTTTTTGTGTATTGCATTTGTTTTTATTATTATTTGTAACTGGAATCCTGCAGTTTGGAGAGAGAATAGTAAATCCTAATACTCCCTTCCCTCCTCAAAAAAGTTAAACATTCTCTACATTGTGGCTTAGGGCCTGATTGCCAGCTTGGAGGTCCGTAGGACCCCAGAAACTGAGTGGTGGTCCGACCACTGCTGCACTGAGGGGCCCTCTGCAGTATTACGACTGGGGCGGTCGGACCATCCTAAGACCCCTGTGATCACCAGGGATCCAGGATCCCACGGCGTTCACACAGCGGTCAGAAGCAGAAATATGCTGGTGGTGCCGCAGCGGCACAGCCGGGCATATTTTGAGTTGTTTCACCACCACCTTTTTCATGGTGGTGAGCCCGAATAGGGCCCGATGTCACCTCAGCTCCCAAGGGATTCATGCGGGGGCCACATGTAGTGCACCCCTGGCTTTGCACCCCCGTTCCTGTGCGGTGTGGCATGCATGCCACATCATGCAGGAAGGTGCAGTTGGTGCTCTGGGAGCAGCGGTCTGCATGTTAGGCTTTTCTATGAGCCTAACAGACTGCCGCAGTCAAACCGCTGCATACACGCATACCAGAACAGGATTGAAGTCCTAATCTGGCAGGCGGTGGCACCACAGGTTTGATGGTCCTACAGTGGACGGCGCGTTGCACCATCCCCTGTAACACCGACAAACTCGTAATCAGACCTTAGGTCTGGATGTGACTATTACACCTGACTCCATTTAATGTCAACACTTTCTCCAGCGTGGCTTACCTTGGAGTGGGAGTAATTCATATTACCCTCCAAAATCTAAACATACCCCCTGTGTAGTCACGTTTAGAGTGAGAATAGCAAAACTGCAACTCCTAGAACCCACCACTTTCTCTAATGTGCCTAAGCTTGGAGTGGGATTAGTGAATTTGATGCCCCCAAAAATCAATACTTTCTCTAATGTAGAGTCCAATACTGTCTACACCGTAGCTACATTTGTAGTTGAAATAGTACTAAATATAACCCCCTCAGTGTGCAAAACCGTTCCATAATGTGGCTCAGTTTTGAGTGGGAATAGTAAATCCTACACTTCCCCAAAAAAGTTCAGCACTTTCTCCAATGTGGCTGCTTTGGTGTTGGAATAGTAAATCTAACATCTTCAAAGTCCAATACTTCCACAATGTGGTTGGTTTTGTGTAAGAATAGTACATTTAACCCCCTAAATTCCAATATTGTCCCCAGTACGGCTAGGTTTGCAGTGGGAACAGAATAGTAAATCTAACACCCTCAAAGTTTAACATATTTCCAAATGTGAATAAATTTGGAGTGGGAATTGTAAACCCGATAACCCAGAGTCTGCAATGTGGGTAAGTTTGGTGTTGGAATAGTAAATATAATACCCCCCCCCATCCCTGCCAAAGTCCAACACTTTCCCCAGTGTTGCTAAAGTTGAAGGTGGAATATTAAATCTAATTCATCAAAGTCCAACAATTTCCTTAATATAGCTTAGTTATGAGAGGAAATATTAAAAATTAACTCCTGTTCACCAGAGTTCAACACTTTCCCAAGTGTAGCTACCTCTGGAGGGGGACTAGTAAATCTAACCCCCCAAAATATCGAATATTTTCTTTATTGTGGCTAAGTCTGAAGTGGAAAAAGTAAATAAACCTCCTAAAATTACAATTAATTCCGTAATTTGGCAACGTTTTGAGTGGGGATAGTAAATCTAACTGCCTCAAATTCCAACACTTTCACTGCGTTGTTAGTGTTCCCTCTTCTGAAATTGTACTGTCCTAGACTTACAAAATTTCAAATGTAGGTTTTCGTCATCTGCGTCCTGATCTTTGCACACAACCAACCTGTCTTCGAAATAGTCCAATCGTGGAGGCAGTTTGTGTTCGTTTTGTTGGTAGAATGGGCGGATTCTATTGGCTTGTCCTATTGTTTATCACAACTGTGACAGGGGCTTGGGCTAAATCTATTAGGTGTTGCATTTCATAAGCAACTTGAGGGCTGTAGCATCATCTATGCTAGGTGTTGATTTCCCCAGGTGCCTCAATTTAGTTTCTTTAAAATGGTAGCAGCAGTATTGTGTGGCTGTGTGTGAATAGGCATTTAAATTGTTGTTTGACACTCTATGTTTGTGGATCCAAGTTGCTTGTTTGATCATTGTTCAGAGTTCGCTGTATGCTGCACTTAGCTTGTTTGGCTGCAATGCATATACGAATGGGACATAAGTGTAGTGGTCCTGGCCATGAATTGTATTTGTTTTTCGTTTTTTTTCATTTTCATTCATTAATAATTGTTGGTTTGTGTGCCTTACCTTTACTTTTCGGGGCTCTCTCTCTTGCTTGGTGCTCTTGGGGTTTGTCCTGATCATCTGCTGGTTCTTTTTGTTAACATTTTGGGTTTGCTGTCACTGAGAGTTGTTTTGTGGCCTTCTCTGGAAGCTGGGACATCATGTCTTTAAGGATTGTTCCTGAAACTGCTTGGGGACTAGTGTTTGCTTCTCTTAAGGCCTGTAAGATGTTTCTAACTTGTATGTCTGTGTTATTTGAGGGGTGATTGGGTCCCCCACACTTTCGACATTGTCTTGGTGGTGGCTCTGCCTGCGTAACATGCATTGGAAGAGTATGTATGGGATAAAACACCCCCTGTCGTACACTATAAGGATACTGTAGGTTTGCTGAGGAGTTCCTTCATGAGACCAAGTGACACCGAGGCTGTGGTTCTGGTGACTCTGATCAGGCTCAGTCGCAGCGGTGCAGTCTGAGTGTCACCATCACCTCTTGCGTTCCTCCTCTTGCGTTGTAGGATGTCGAGTTGTGTTTTCATTTCCAGACCTTGTTCTTAAGCCATGGGGTCTTCTTCTTGGAGTTGGTCCTGGTCGGGATCTTTCATGGACTCTGGTTGTCCAGTGGAGTGGAGATCCAGCTGTAGAAAGGGGGAATGTCTTGAGGTCACATATTGTTTTTTGAAGTGGGAGTAAATGTCGGCGGTTGCAATTCCTCCCATTTCTGTAGGTGGATTTGTTGTTCATGGGAGCTGTTGTCTTGGAGGTGGTCTTATGTTCTGATGTGTTAATTCTGCCGGTAATATGACTTTACGTATTTCTCTCTCACTTCAAAATATTCGTGAGTAGGTCACCCAGGAGGGCAGCTCCTGGAGGAGGAGAAGGCAGTTTACATACCTAACATTTACAGAAGTTGCTGCACATGGTTTCCTGTCCCAACAAGACATGACTGCGAATGATCTCACTGCTACTCGGTGCTTCCAGGGAGCATGAGAGGGCCCATGTGGCTTTCCTGCAAGTCTGTAGCACTGCCTGAACTTTAGCGCCTTGAGTATCGACACACGCCTGAACTCTAGCGCCTTGTGCATCGACACATGCCTGAACTCTAGCGCTTTGAGCCTTGGCACACGCCTGAACTCTAGCGCTTTGAGCCTTGGCACACGCCTGAACTCTAGCGCTTTGAGCCTCGACACACGCCTGAACTCTAGCACCTTGAGCCTCGACACATGCCTGAACTCTAGCGCCTTTAGTATCGACACACGCCTGAACTCTAGCGCCTTGTGCATCGACACATGCCTGAACTCTAGCACCTTGAGCATCGACACATGCCTGAACTCTAGCGCTTTGAGCCTTGGCATGCGCCTGAACTCTAGCGCTTTGAGCCTTGGCACGCGCCTAAACTCTAGCGCCTTGAGCCTCGACACACGCCTGAACTCTAGCGCCTTGAGCATCGACACATGCTTAAACTCTAGCGCTTTGAGCCTTGACATGCGCTAAACTCTAGCACCTTGAGCCTCGACACATGCCTGAATTCTAGCGCCTTGAGTATCGACACACGCCTGAACTCGAGCGCCTTGTGCATCGACACACGCCTGAACTCTAGCGCCTTGAGCATCGACACATGCCTGAACTCTAGCACTTTGAGCCTTGGCACGCGCCTGAACTCTAGCGCTTTGAGCCTTGGCACGCGCCTGAACTCTAGCGCTTCGAGCCTTGACATGCGCCTAAACTCTAGCGCCTTGAGCCTAGACACATGCCTAAACTCTAGCGCCTTGAGCATAGACACACGCCTGAACTCTAGCGCTTTGAGCCTTGACACGCGCCTGAACTCTAGCACCTTGAGCCTCGACACAGGCCTGAACTATAGCGCCTTGTGCATTGTCACACGCCTGAACTGTAGCGCCTTGAGCCTCGACACAGACCTGAACTCTAGCGATATGAGCCTTGACACACGCCTCACCTCTAGCGCCTTGAGCATCGACACATGCCTGAACTCTAGCGCTTTGAGCCTTGACATGCACCTAAACTCTAGCACCTTGAGCCTCGACACACGCCTGAACTCTTGCACGTTGAGCATCGACACACGCCTGAACTCTAGCGCTTTGAGCCTTGACACGTGCCTGAACTCTAGCGCCTTGAGCTTCGAAACACGCTTGAACTCTAGTGCCTTGTGCATTGCCACACGCCTGAACTGTAGCGCCTTTAGCCTCGACACACACCCGAACTCTAGCGCCTTGAGCATTGACACACGCCTGAACTCTAGCGCATTGATCATCGACACACGCTTGAACTCTAGCACATTGTGCATTGTCACACGCCTGAACTCTAGCACCTTGTGCATCGACACATGTCTGAACTCTAGCGTCTTGAGTTCGACACACACTCCTGAACTCTAGCGCCTTGAGCATTGACACACGCTTGAACTCTAGCACCTTGTGCATTGTCACACGCCTGAACTCTAGCGCCTTGTTCATCGACACACGTCTGAACTCTAGTGCCTTGTGCATCGACACACGCCTGAACTCTAGCGCCTTGTGCATCGACACATGCCTGAACTCTAGTGCCTTGTGCATCGACACACGTCTGAACTCTAGTGCCTTTTTCATCGACACACATCTGAACTCTAGTGCGTTGTGCATCGACACACGCCTGAACCCTAGCGCTTTGAGCCTTGACACACGCCTGAACTCTAGCGCTTTGAGCCTTGACACATGCCTGAACTCTAGCGCCATGAACATCGACACAGGCTTGAACTCTAGCGCCTTGTGCATCATCACATGCCTGAACTCTAGCGCCTTGTGCATCGACACACAACTGAACTCTAGCGCCTTGTGCATCGACAAACGCCTGAACCCTAGCACTTTGAGCCTTGACACACGCCTGAACTCTAGCGCTTTGAGCCTTGACACATGCCTGAACTCTAGCGCCATGAACATCGACACAGGCTTGAACTCTAGCGCCTTGTGCATCATCACACGCCTGAACTCTAGCGCCTTGTTCATCAACACACGCTTGAACTCTAGCACCTTGTGCATCGACACACGCCTGAACTCTAGCGCCTTGAGCCTCGACCCACACTCCTGAACTCTAGCGCCTTGAGCCTCGACACACTGGGGAGTAACATATACTTATAATGCATAGTGAGGATAAAAGTGCCCTGCTGGTGGGGTCTCTGGCTGTCCTTTAGTAACTCCAAACCCCTTGCCATGAAGTGTGCACCCATTGTGACCTGGGATTGTACTTTTTCTTGGCACCAACATGACTATAATTGTTTTAACATTAACCCCATTGGCTCGCACCAGTGGTGGCTGTGAGCAGGGTGTGGGGCACTCTCGTGGCATCCATAGGACACACACTCCTGTTCAGGAGGGAGCAGGTTTTCCTCCCACTGTTTGTTTCAGTTTTATGAATAAGAAAGTCCAATATGTAAAAAAATCAGCAGTTCCCGAGATTTTCTCTCCTTTTTCTTGAAACTTGAAAGTAATTGTTTGTTTTGAGCTTCACCCACTTCTGGTGAATTCAAGCCTTAAAAGGACACGTGCATTCCCATGATCGCCCCTCAAAGTGTCAAAGAGCCCCCCTCGCCTGCCTCTGTCTGGCTGGCAGCCCTGGGCATTGCGGGAGCCCAGCTGAAGCGGGTAAAATTCGGAGCCACCCTCCCTCCTCTGCCTGCCAGGCCGGTTTACGCCATGTTATCTTTATTTGACTGACTTTCTCCCCGTGAATATATCTCTTCCTCAGGTGAAGGGGGCGGGGCCACCCTCATGTCTTCTGTAAGAATTCCTGCCAAATAACTTACATAGCCGGCCTGCGTGGGGTGACGTCTCCAGTCACGCAGGTTAATTTACATCGCTGGCATGTGACGCATGTCTCCATCCAGATTATTTTTTATAAGTTTCCTTTTAATATGTTCCTTCCAAGGTGGGGCCATGGGCTGTGTACTTCGTTTCTGACTTCCAAGAAAACCAGTGTACTGACTTTTTATTGAAAAAACACTCCGTCCACTCAGCACTCAAGGAAAGGAGACATTGAAATTAATTAATGTTCATGGACAATCTGTTGTGATTCGACTGCGAACGTTACGAAAATCGAAAGGGAACACACGAGAAAGGGAAAGGGAAAGAGAGAACAAACCGAAAAGACATAAGAAACTGAGAAGCAGAGGGGAGAAAGGGAACAAGTTAAAAAAGTGTCCGAAGAAGAAAAGCGACCGGAGGAAGAGGCAGGAAATGACGGCAAAGAAAAGGAAAGCCCTTAGAGAAATGACAAGCATTGTAAATAAAGCCCATAGGTCTGGGTTTAATGCGCTAACACCTGCAGCCTTAGCACACTAGCGCAAAAACACGTGGGCAGGGAGACAGCAGAAAGGGTTATAGCTATAAAATGGTCCCTCATGTACAATGCAAGTCCCAGGTGGGAGTGGAAGGATACATCCAAACAGCAAATAGTATTAAGTGGGAGATGTACCCTCCACTGAGCACAGCCAAGTCGTGACTGACAAAGTCTCAAGCCAATGGCTGAAAGAGGATGGTCGAAGAAAGGCAGCGGCTGAAAGGGGAGGGGCCAAAGGCAACTTCATACAGAGGGCCACTGGGATTTTGCGGCAGGGGAGCACCAAAATATAATGCACCAAGAAATGGCAAATTGAAATTATGTGGTATAATGTAGCACTTTTTTTTATAGTATTACTACATTATTTTGTTATTTTTAGGTCTTGTGTACACAGCGCATGCAGTGTACGGCAGGGAGAGTTGTTTACAATTCCGTTGCTGAGAACCCGCCCACAGCATCCCATTCGTTGTTTTAGTTGTCACTCTTAGTTACTATTTTGTGATTGCTTATCTTTCATAGATTGTGCTAGCTCCGCCCCGGATCATGGACCAAGTGCATGTGTTCTTCCTCGTCTTTGCCCTTCTTGTCTTTTTGCAACACTCTTTTTTTTTAATTAGCATTTCATTATTATTACTGGGCGTGCAATGTGCTTCCCTACTTTTAACACAGCCATACATTATTGTTGCTTTCACCCTATCTGCTGTCTGCTTTAGTTACTTACACCCACAACTGTACTACTCTACGACACTCTACTGTATGCTACCTCACTCTACACCACTCCACTCCACGCCACGCTACTCACCACCACTCCACCTTATGCCACTGTAATATATGCCATTCCACGCTACTCTATGGCACTCTTCTCTACACCACCCCACTCCACTCTACTCTGCGTCACTTAAATCTGCACCACGCCACTTCACTCTACACTACGGCACTCCGCTCTACGCCACTCCACTCTACTCTGTGCCTCTCCATGGCAGTGTATGTCACTTCACTCTACAGCACTCCACTCTGTTAAATTTCTTATGAATGTTATGTTATGTTAAATTTCCTATAAAGCGCTCATACACTGATTAGTTTCTTGGCGCTAACTTAGGAATTTTGCTGGAGCCTTATGTAATTAGCAGTCAACCAACTAGTTTTAGGCTTGAGTGAATTGCCAAGTCTGAAGAAGTCTATGGAATCTAGCAAATTCAGTGCAGGTTCTAATATCTAAGGGGAGAGTGTTCCAGTAGCTGGGGGCCAATACTGCAAACCTGCAGCCGCCTATCCGTTTCCGTTTATAGAAAGTAACAGTTAAGAGATTCTTATGGGCAGAACGTAAACTCCGTACAGGTAGGTATTTCTGGACAAGTCTGGATATAAATTTAGGGCTAGCTCCATACAAGGCTTTAAATATGAGACGGCACACTTTAAGCGCACATCTTTGCGGGATGGGGAGCCAGTGTAGCTCTTTCAAGGTGGGCGTGATGTGTTCCCATCTAGGTTGTTGGGAGATGAGCCTTGCAGCCTGGTTCTGAACCATCTGCAATCATTTTGGGAGATAGAGCAGAATGCCGAAGTAAAGAGTGTTGGCATAATCCAGACGAGATATTACCAGGGCTAGAACCACCTGGATTAAGGCTTCCCGAGTAAGTAATCTCCTAATCTTCCTTATCTTCCTCAGTTGGAAAAAACAAGTGGCGGTCACAGCTCCTAACTGGGATTTCAGAGTGATATCTCTGTTAATGATCACTCCCAGGCTTTTGGCTGAGGACGAGGGGTTAGGCGGAGAGCCTGGTTCACTTGGCCAAAAAAGTGCATTCCAGGGGTTCAGGGAACCACCTATCAGAATCACTTCTGTTTTATCAGGGTTCAGTTTTAACTGGTTGTAGTTCATCCAATCACGTATATGTAACATTATTGCCTGGAATTCAGATATCGATTCAGATGAATTATCGGTTGAGAACACCAGTTGCAGATCATCTGCATAATTATACGTGCACACCTTCCTATCTTTCAAGGAGTGAAGTAAAGAAAGAATGTAAAGATTGAATAGGTGGGGGGACAGCGAGGAGCCCTGTGGCACCCCACATGTTGTTGCCATTTTGGGTGCAGAGAATTGTAAGAGAGGCACTGACTGAGTGCGTTCCTCAAGAAATGACTCAACCCAATTGGACGCCATCCCCTTAATACCGGCCATCCTGACACGGTCGATCAAGATACTGTGATCGACTGTGTCAAATGCTGCTGACAAATCCAGCAGCACCAAAGCCTGGGGGGAGCCCTTGTCGGCTTCCTTTCGAAGCGTATCCAGTACGGTAAGTATTACTGCCTCTGTAGAATGGGCTGGACGGAACCCTGCTTGGTTAGGATCAAGGTACTTCGACTGCTCAATAAATGTGCAGAGATATTTGGCCACGTAACATTCCAATATTTTGGCCAAATAAAGAAGCAGGGATATAGGCCGATAGTTGGCCAAAGCCCCCGGATCCGCACCTGATTTTTTTAACAGGGGGACAACTATTTCTTCTTTAAAAGCGTTCAGAACACAACCCAGTGTTAGAGAGTCATTGAGGAGTGCCAAAGCAGGTCCCGGTAAGGTAGTAAAAACTTCTCTTAAGATATGAGGTGGACAACTGTCCATAGGTGATCCTGGCTTTACTTTAGACCGAAGGTCTAAAAAAGTCTGATTGTCAATTGGTGGAAATTGTTCAAGAGAGCAAGAGTTTTCCAACATTGAGGGCGAACCCTCAAGAACAGGGCAACAGGGAATACCGGCTTTTATTTTCACAATTTTATCAATGAAGAACGAGTTGAGAGAGTTACAATAAACTTGTCTGGGAGTAGTTTTTAGTGTAACTCTATCAGGATTGGATCATTCGTTCACAATGGCAAATATCTCTTTAGACTTGTTGGAAGAACTCATCATTTTTAAGGAAAAATAAGCTGTTTTAGCTGAAAAAATTGCTTTTTTTTATATTCTTTCAATTGCATCAGATATCTCTCTTTTTTGTCCAGGGAATAATTAGTTTTCCATTTCCTTTCAGTTTGACGAAGTGCTAGTTTTTGGTTTAATAAGTCTGGAGAAAACCATTTTTGTGCCTCATGGCGTCTTGCTAACCTAGTTTTTAGTGGGGCATGTTCATTACTGGCCTCGGTAAGCCATGCTGTGAGATTTCTCTCACTTGAATTGTCGTCTGATGGATAGGGACTGTATTTGCTAGAGTGGCATGAAATTGGTTTGTGTAAATATTATTCCAATTTCTAGCAACTCATTTTTTTAGACTTGTCAAATTTACTGTAGTAATGTTATTGGTAATAAACTGGATGAGGGAGTCATCAGACCAGGTGCGATGGGAGACAGTCAGTGCAGCTACTGTGACATTGGCTGTCCACACTTGGTCCAACGTGTGTCCCTTGTTATGTTTGGTCGTAGCTATTAGCTGACTAAGGTTTAGTCCGACCAGAAGATAATTTAGTTCTTTAGCATGGGGTCCACCCTGTATGTCATTGGCCCAATAATTAAAATCGCCAATCAGTAAAATTTTCAAATTGTTGGTTATTAGCCGAGCCAGCTGTTAAGCTATAGAGTAGGGAAAAAGGGGCATGTTCTTGGGCGGTCTATATAATAGCACACAAATTAAAGCAGTCGAAGCTGACTCCAATTTGAGGACTAAATGATCGACCAAAGGCAAGTCAAGTGGGACTAAGTTTGTAAATTTTAAATCTTGATGCACAATGACCGCTACTCCCCCACCTACATTCCCTGACGTACGATTTGCCTGTAGGATATAATAATCATTAGGAAGAGCTGCTGAGATGTCAGGAGCTGAATGCTGCGATAGCCAAGTTTCTGTTAGGAACAAGATGTCAGGTTGGCTTGAATCCAAGAGATTAAATATGTCCAGTTTGTGTTTCACCAAGGATAGGGTATTGAGAAAAGTGATATTAAGTTTAAGATGAGAGTCCTTAGTCTGTCTTGGGTGGGTAGTTATTGCATGGGGGGAGTGGTAATTTCTGGAAAGGAAGCCCTTATTTCCATGATCCTCTGTTCAATTAGTCTCAAGTTAGTATGGGGATTGAGAGGATAATTGGCCCTCCACGCCACTCCGCTCTATACTACTCCTCTCCATGCTACTCCACTCTACACCACATCACTATACACCCACTCCACTCTACTACATGCCACTTTATGCCATTTTACTCTATGCCACTCTAGTTTACACCACTTTACTCTAGTCTACTCCGCACTACCCCACTCTACTCTGCGCCACACTATGCCACTCTACAGCACTCTATGCCACTACATCACTCTATGCCACAAAGCAACAAAACAACCACACCTTCCAACCACAACCTAACAACAACTAAACTCTAACAACCACAGCAATCTAAAACCCTCAACAATCTGATACCAGCTTAGCAACCTACCAACACCGGCCTTACAACAACAATCATACAACAACAACCTTACAACAGCAACCACAACCTAACAATAAACGCAACAACAACCTAACAGCAGCCCAACAATAACCTAATAACAACATTACAACAACCTTAAAATACCAGCAACATTACAATAACGACAACCTAACAACATCCATAACCATACAACTACAGCCTAACAATCACAACAAAAACCTAGCAACAGCAACTTAATAACAACAACTCAACACCTCACAACAACAATCTTACCAAAACAAGCTACTAACAATAAATTTACAACAACAACCTTTCAAAAACAACCACAAACTTAAAACTACAACCTAACAAACATAATAACAACTTAACAACAATAAATAAACCACAACCTTATACCAGAAATCTTGCAACAAAACACACTCACAACAACCTTACAACAACAACCTAACAACAACACCCTTATGACAATAACTTTACAACAACAACATTACAACATTCATTCTTTTTCTTTTTCTATACTTTCATTCTCCTCCCTTATCAAATCGTCTTTGTCCTTGCATTGGTTGTTGCCAGATTTTACTGTGTCAACAGAATCCACATTGGCCCGGTGGCGAAAACATTGGTCAAGCTCTAAAGACCGCTAACATGCTGCATGCCCAGGTGAGCTGTAGGAAAGGTCATCAGGAGTGAGCTAGTATGTGAACAGCATTTCATTTTGCGAAGGACAGGACAGATTTTATCAGAGTTCTCTACGCCGGTGTCACCCAAATATTGATGATTAACAGATGACGATGATCTCATTTGTCATTAGGAAGAATCCAACAGTTGAATAGGCTGCAGGAGAGATCACCTAGAAGATGCTCACACTCTGGAGATCACCTAGAAGAAGCTTGTACTCTAGAGATAATCTAGAAGAAGCTCACATTCTAGAGATCACCTAGAAGAAGCTCACATTCTGGAGATCACCTAGGAGAAGCTCGCACTCTGGAGATCACCCAGAAAAAGCTTGCACTCTGGAGATCAAGCTCGCACTCTGGAGATCACCTAGAAGAAGCTCACACTCTGGAGATCACCCAGAAGAAGCTTGCACTCTATAGATCACCTAGAAGAAGCTCGCACTCTGGAGATCACCTAGAAGAAGCTCACACTCTGGAGGTCACCCAGAAGAAGCTTGCACTCTGGAGATTACCTAGAAGAAGCTCGCACTCTGGAGATCACCCAGAAGAAGCTTGCACTCTGGAGATGACCTAGAGGAAGCTTGCATTCAATAGATCACCTGGAAGAAGCTCACACTCTGGAGATCAAGCTCGCATTCTGGAGATCACCTAGAAGAAGCTTGCACTCTGGAGATTACCTAGAAGAAGCTCGCACTCTGGAGGTCTCCCAGAAGAATCTCGGACTCTGGAGATCACCTAGAAGAAGCTCGCACTCTGGAGATCACCCAGAAGAAGCTTGCGCTCTGGAGATGACCTAGAGGAAGCTTGCATTCAATAGATCACCTAGAAGAAGCTCACACTCTGGAGATCAAGCTCGCATTCTGGAGATCACCTAGAAGAAGCTCGCAATCTGGAGATCACCTAGAAGCTCGCACTCTGGAGATCACCCAGAAGAAGCTCACACTCTGGAGATCACCCAGAAGAAGCTTGTACTCTGGAGATCACCCAGAAGGAGTTTGCACTCTGGAGATCAACTAGTAGAAGCTCGCACTCTGGAGATCACCCAGGAGAAGCTTTCCCTCTGGAGATCGCCTAGAAGAAGCTCGCTCTCTGGAGACCACCTAGAAGAATCTCACACTCTGGAGGTCACACAGAAGAAGCTTGCACTCTGGAGATCACCTAGAAGAAGCTCACACTCTGGAGGTCACGCAGAAGGAGCTCGGACTCACCTAGAAGAAGCTTGCATTCTGGAGATCACCTATAAGAAGCTTGCATTCTGGAGATAACCTAGAAGAAGCTCGCATTCTGGAGATAACCAAGAAGAAGCTTGCACTCTAGAGATCTCCGAGAAGAAGCTTGCATTCTAGAGATCACCTAGAATAAGCTTGCATTCTGGAGATCACCTAGAAGAAGCTCGCACTCTGGAGATCACCTAGAAGAAGATCACACTCTGGAGATCAAGCTCGCACTCTGGAGATCACCTAGAAGAAGCTCGCACTATGGAGATCGCCTAGAAGAAGCTCACACTCTGGAGATCAAGTTTGCATTCTGGAGATCACCTAGGAGAAGCTCGCACTCTGGAGGTCACCTAGAAGAAGCTCGCACTCTGGAGATCCCCCAGAAGAAGCTCACACTCTGGAGATCACCCAGAAGAAGCTTGCACTCTGGAGATCACCCGGAAGAAGTTTGCACTCTGGAGATCACCCCAGAAGAAGCTCGCACTCTGGAGATCACCCAGGAGAAGCTCACATTCTGGAGATCACCCAGAAGAGGCTCGCACTCTGGAGATCACCCAGAAGAAGCTTGCAATCTGGAGATTACCCAGAAGAAGCTCTCACTCTGGAGCTCACCCAGATGAAGTTTTCAATTTTGAGATCACCCAGAAGAAGTTTGCACTCTGGAGATCACCCAAAAGAAGCTTGCACTTTGGAGATAACCCAGAAGAAGCTTGCACTCTGGAGACAACCCAGAATAAGTTTGCACACTGGAGATCACCCAGAAGACGTTTGCACTCTGGAGATAACCTAGAAGAAGCTCACACTCGGGAGATCACCCAGAAGAAGCTCGCACTCTGGAGATCACCCAGAAGATGCTTGCACTCTGGAGATCACCCAGAAGATGTTTGCACTCTGGAGATAACCTAGAAGAAGCTCACACTCGGGAGATCACCCAGAAGAAGCTCGCACTCTGGAGATCACCCAGAAGATGTTTGCACTCTGGAGATAACCTAGAAGAAGCTCACACTCGGGAGATCACCCAGAAGAAGCTCGCACTCTGGAGATCACCTAGAAGAAGTTTGCACTCTGGAGATCACCCAGAAGAAGCTCGCACTCTGGAGATCATCCTGAAGAAGCTCGCACTCTGGAGATCACCCAGAAGAACCTCACACTCTGGAGATCACCCAGAAGAAGCTCACACTCTGGAGATCACCCAGAAGAAGCTCGCACTCTGGAGATCACCCAGAAGAACCTCACACTCTGGAGATCACCCAGAAGAAGCTTGCACTCTAGAGATCACCCAGTAGAAGCTTGCACTCTGGAGATCACCTAGAAGTAGCTCGCACTCTGGCGCCCATATCGTCTTACTTCATGTATTATGGTTAGAGGAATAACAAATACAGCTTGTGGTCACACGCCTTGAAAAAGTCCCATTGGGGATGAAACATGTGTCAGCTGATAATCATGTACTTGGTTGGAAGCATGTAAACACAAGAAATATATCACATGACCTTGGGCTTGTGAACTGATTTTTTTTGTTATTTGTCCTCAAACAGTGTTATTTTACAAATTACTGGAGTGCTTCAGTATATTGTTTTAGGATTTTATGGTGTGTTATTCTTTGGAGTAATACCACCATTGTCTTACAGGTAGCAGGGGCATATACCATAGTAGCACCTGTCTCTGAACAAGTATTCTTTCTGCAGGCTTTCTACCCCGGCTAGTTCAGTACTGTGCAACATGTTGTCTTACTGTCATAGCTATCTAACAATATTTAATATATAGGATGGGACAGTGCTTCATTTGTATAAAAATACGTGCCGGGGCTCTCGTCAGGACACCACTGCAGCTTGAACCACACACTGCCCCAGCCATGATGCCAATGACAGAAGCAACACAACTACTAACCATCACACTCCTACAAGTGTGACAATTCAGACTATCCCAGGCCCCCAGAGCTATACAAATGGCTTGGGCAGCAGGTAATAGAAATGTTTAATGTATATTGAATTAATAATTCACTGTTGTTGTGGTCATTTCAGACAGAGCCACCTTGTGGCAGACCAGCGCCGATTTTAACAATTAAGTGCTGGTGCCAAGCACCGGAAACCACCTGCTCAAATTAAGCACTGGGTATAAATCTGCTTTTCACAATCAGGCATTTTGCAGTTCTCTAAAGTTAGTCTCTGCAGGCGAGTCTTGAGAACATGGTCAGGTTTGTCTTGGAGTCAGTGTTCCTTTATATTAAGCGATGCATATATACGTTATACTTACTTGCTCAGAATGTATGTCTAGCTGTACTGATTATTGCCACATGTTTTTACGGTTGGTTAAAACAATTATTGAAATACTTCGTACTATCATATATGTACTGTGTATATCTTCAATGAAAAAAAGTTTTTTTTAAAACATATGTAGGGGAAGAAGAATCACTAGTTCCTACAGCCCTACTATGTGCATTATGGTATAGCACTACCTATAATTGTTGTGGGCCACTGAGAGGGCTGCACACGCTCTTCTGACTTTTCTATTCTGTTCCAGCACATAGGAGACTGGCGTGTTCAAAGTAGATTGTCTTCCCATCAGGATATCTCAGAGTTTTTCGGTGACCAGGTCTGCCTTTAGCATGTATTAACAAGAAAGATTTAGGCCTGGCGAAGGGTTTATTTTGCCAGGTCAAAAGGGCAGGCTAAACTGCACACACAGGCTGCAATGGCTGGTGGCTGGCATGTTAGAAGGGCTGCTTAAGTGGGTGTCACAGTGAGTCCTGCTAGTGCCCTTTCATTTACAGGCCCTGGGTGCATGTAGGACACTTTACTAGGGGCATGCAGCAAATTAAATGTGTCAATTGGGTGTACGTCAGTGCTACCATGTTTAAAGGAGAGAGCACGAGCACGTTAGCACTGGCGAGCAGCGGTAAAGTGCGCAGAGTCCTAACGCCAGCAAAAATGAAGTCAGTGAAAACAGGAGGCTGGAAGGTAAAAAGTTGGGGGAAAACCACTCCAAGGATGTCGCGTCAAACAGTTTTTTCCATTTATTTTTTTGTATTGGGCCCAAACCATTGCAAACCAAAATGAGCATTGACAAATCTAAAACACTGGCAGCCAACGCCACACTGACTGGCTTTGCCAGTGCTTGTTTTTATATATTGCTTGTTTCATATCAGCACTCACCTTTCATCCTTTAGGGTATTTTTACACCAGAAATTGGCAGCCTCAATAAATTCTATTTCATTCATAGTGCCTTGTCTAATGCATTATGCAAATGATTGATTTCTCTGATTGATCAATTGATGAGCGATTTCTTACATTGTAGTCTTTGGACCCATTGTTTATTCTCTCGCGAGTGTATGGTCATTCCGAAGAATGAATCGGTTAACCTGCTTTTTTCAGTAATGACTGTCTTCAACCATGACACTGCAGGGCCCGTGCACCCATGATGCATCCGTTCTTCTGTCTACCGTATCTGTGGCAGGAGCTGGAACAATGAACAACAAGCATTGATTAACCCAATAGCAGTGGGCTTTGTAAGCTGGTGTGAAGGTTATATTTTTCTTTTTTATTGCAAGCACATTTCATAAAAAGAAATAAAAAAAAGACGCTGCTGCCTACTTATGGTGGAGGTATGGACACTTTATTCGCAAAAAGAAAAGGTAACATTGGGTTTCAATTCATGTAATCTAAAGATATAATTAAAATACAAAAGGTGATAAAAAAATAGAAAGAGATTTAAAAAAAGGATAAAGAATGGAAACAAAAGACATTGACAATGTAAAGTATTGGCCAAGTAGCCTTGACAACAAATTGCATTTCTTTTTAGGTGCTGGTGCATGTGTGATGAAGCGAAATGCTGTCACTCACAGTGAAAGAGAACCAATAGCTGAAGCGAGGTGACCCATTGCACCAGGCTATATGATGTGGTGGGAGGCGGTTAAATGTGAATGACAGATGAATATAGCATTGGTTGAAGAGGACTGACCTAAAGCCCCTCCTAGTATCTATATGTGCATGTTAGGCCTGGCTTAGCGGTAGCTTTAGCGGTCTCACAAGCCTCACGTTTTCCCAAAAATTATAGTAAAACTACATATATAAACTTTTTTGTCACCCTCTTTATCCATTTGTCTCCTGTGTGAGTGGCCTCGGACGCACTCATTTATCTCTTTAAAGCTTTGCCCTTGTTTAGTTCGTGACTAGGCAGTACACATGTGCAAGACATGCTGTATCTACAATATTGGCTTTAACCACGCCCATCAATTTCCATTTTTTTGTGCCAGTCGTAAATTCTGCCGTTTTATTGGCGCATTGCCCCCCTCTGGGTGAGTGGTTCCCTCCCATGCAATTTGAGACATTGTTCATTTTGGTTGTCCATCCAATGCATTCACGTTCATGACTCTGCCTGCGGTGGCCCCTTCACTAATCTGGGCACTGCAGCCTCAGGCTTCCTTCTGGCCTTAATAAGCTCTCATGTTTGCCTGCACCTTTAAATCCTGTGGCTTCGGCACTCAACTCTCGTTCCACACAGTATTTAGTTGGGAGCTCTGCACATTCATCATCCAATCTCTTATCAATGATTATGCACTCCTGTGACACGGTCACAGCATTCACCAGCGCACTCAGTTTGTAGCGACAGCGTAGCTTCCAAATTCATGCGTCCTGGGTCATTGGCCAAAAACAAGTTGCATTTTGGCACCTGTATAGGTTCAAAAATAGTTAGTATTCTTTTAGCATCTACAATATCCATTGTACCAGTCATGTTACCAAACACACGTACTTCAAACACCCCCAAATATTCCCACATACACTTCTGGAAGCAAGTTTCGTAGCTTCCTCTAGCCTCTGGACTGTAAATTCAATGTTCCTTTAAGAACACAGGTTATGAAACTGCACCCCCTGAATGAAACTCCCACCCCCTAAACACGCCTCTGCCCTTTTGCAGGCAGGTCCCTGACTGCGCTGGTAGTGCGCCTCACAACATGCTCCTACCACACTGACGAGAGTTGTCTGTTGTTGCAGCACTACACCCAGAAAAGTCACGTTGCCACCAAGCCCTGTCACCTCAAGCCCGCTCAAATGGCTTGCCTGCCTAAAAACATTGTCATCTTTCGATCCACCAGAATGACGGGTAAGATGATACTGGCGCAAGCAGTCCTGACAGGTTAGAAGTTGCAAGAGACCTTACACAAGCAGAGACAGGGATTGCACATGTGTGGGAGAATTCATTGCACAAGACACAGGGAGAACACAGGTAAAGGATCACTTATTACACAAGAATAGACAGGGAGTGCACACCGTTGGGTGTCAGAGTGGCTGCAATGAAGATCCGGCTATATACTCCAGCAACTTATAGTTACTTACCGATGAACTATTTATCTGTCCAGGAGGATCATGTGATATGCCCATGATCACACAATGTTTCAAGTGGCTGAGCTACGACTCTAGTTCATGACCCCAAACTTAAGTTTGCTCATGATAGTGGTCATGGAACCTGCCAGCCGAGAGCTTGTTTCCCACTCTACAAAAAACAGCTTGCATTGTTGAAAGAAAACAGCAGCAGACAAAGTTTGAATAATCACGCGAAAAAGTATTGTATTGTAACTGAATGTATCTAGTGCTTACTACCCCTGATGAGGTGTTAAAGTACCTGATGGTGGGTAGTACGCTACTCCAGATCTAAGATTAGTTTACTTCTAGTCGTAACTGCTCTTACATTTCGACTGGAGTTACAAACCACTGTCCTGTATTTAATAAACTTAATACCTTAACTTAGAAACTATTTTGTTTGTACAGAATCAGCAATACGTCATCAAGTCAATTACAAAGTCAAAAAAGTAATTATCATATATGAAAGTATTTCCAGATATATAAGCTCAGACTACCAGTTGTACAAAAGAAACACTTTAATAAGTACTTCTCAATGCAGCGCTATAATGTGCCTATAAGTTTCAAAGCTTTCGCGTTAGAGAAATACACTTTTTTGAAGAGACTGTATCACAGTTTCAATAAATAGCACGGAAGCCCATCCTTGGGTGTGTGTGGCCTTCCACCAGTGGCATGTGAAGGAACAGTAGATGTTGTAGCACCAAGGATATGTGCTGCATGGCTAAACACTTATAAGGTCCCAAAGGCGAGAACAATTGGCTATGCCAATGCTTGTTTTATATATTGGTAAGTGAGCAAGAAATGCATGCATGCCAAAGTCAGACCTTTAGTCTTTGCCAAGGTTTATTATTTTTTAATCGTTTTGAGGCCATGACTAGCAAATTATGTTTGTAAGTGCAGTGATGCGAGTCCTTAGAAATTCTCTGTGATTGTAAAAAAAAGGTACAAAGACTGCATCTTGTGGTGGAAATCTCCCCTGACACTGTCACGTGACATCTGCAGGATCACTTAATGGTCCCCAATGCACCAAAATCACAGCATAAGTACCAATGAAAGTCATTGTAATAACCATACTTGGATATTTTCTGGGTTGTCCTCTGACAGCAATTGAAGGTGCAAGAGACTGTTGCATGTTATGCAGCCTCACGGTGGCGCATCAGTGGCTGCCTTCATGAATGCCTGTTACAGGGTGATAGCTTCCTACGTCAGAGGCACTAAGAATTCAACACCCCACCCATCCTCACCCGCCCCTGCATTCACCCCCCCCCCCCCCCCCCGAGTCCCCCCCCCCCCCACCCCCGCCCCCGGCACTTCAGATAAGCTGCACTGCACTCCCACGACTGGGTTCATTGAGCTGACAATGATTGAAATGTCTCCTTAGTCTCATCTGTGATCAGTGAAAGATGCTGTGCCTGAATCAGGTGTGTCCAGGTGAGTTTCCTTAGTCTCATCTGTGATCAGTAAAAGATGCTGTGCCAGTATCAGGTGTATCCAGGTGAGTTTCCTTAGTCTCATCTGTGATCAGTGAAAGACATTGTGCCAGTATCAGGTGTATCCAGGTGAGTCTCCTTAGTCTCATCTGTGATCAGTGAAAGACATTGTGCCAGTATCAGGTGTGTCCAGGTGAGTCTCCTTAGTCTCATCTGTGATCAGTAAAAGATGCTGTGCCTGTATCAGGTGTATCCAGGTGAGTTTCCTTAGTCTCATCTGTGATCAGTGAAAGACATTGTGCCAGTATCAGGTGTATCCAGGTGAGTCTCCTTAGTCTCATCTGTGATCAGTGAAAGATGCTGTGCCTGTATCAGGTGTGTCCAGGTGAGTCTCCTTAGTCTCATCTGTGATCAGTGAAAGATGCTGTGCCTGTATCAGGTGTGTCCAGGTGAGTCTCCTTAGTCTCATCTGTGATCAGTGAAAGATGCTGTGCCTGAATCAGGTGTGTCCAGGTGAGTCTCCTTAGTCTCATCTGTGATCAGTGAAAGACATTGTGCCAGTATCAGGTGTATCCAGGTGAGTCTCCTTAGTCTCATCTGTGATCAGTGAAAGATGCTGTGCCTGTATCAGGTGTGTCCAGGTGAGTCTCCTTAGTCTCATCTGTGATCAGTGAAAGATGCTGTGCCTGAATCAGGTGTATCCAGGTGAGTCTCCTTAGTCTCATCTGTGATCAGTGAAAGATGCTGTGCCTGTATCAGGTGTGTCCAGGTGAGTCTCCTTAGTCTCATCTGTGATCAGTGAAAGATGCTGTGCCTGTATCAGGTGTATCCAGGTGAGTTTCCTTAGTCTCATCTGTGATCAGTGAAAGATGCTGTGCCAGTATCAGGTGTATCCAGGTGAGTTTCCTTAGTCTCATCTGTGATCAGTGAAAGATGCTGTGCCTGTATCAGGTGTGTCCAGGTGAGTCTCCTTAGTCTCATCTGTGATCAGTGAAAGATGCTGTGCCTGTATCAGGTGTGTCCAGGTGAGTCTCCTTAGTCTCATCTGTGATCAGTGAAAGATGCTGTGCCTGTATCAGGTGTGTCCAGGTGAGTCTCCTTAGTCTCATCTGTGATCAGTGAAAGATGCTGTGCCTGTATCAGGTGTGTCCAGGTGAGTCTCCTTAGTCTCATCTGTGATCAGTAAAAGATGCTGTGCCAGTATCAGGTGTATCAAGGTGGGTCTCCTTAGTCTCATCTGTGATCAGTGAAAGATGCTGTGCCTGTGTCAGGTGTATCAAGGTGGGTCTCCTTAGTCTCATCTGTGATCAGTGAAAGATGCTGTGCCTGTATCAGGTGTGTCCAGGTGAGTTTCCTTAGTCTCATCTGTGATCAGTGAAAGACATTGTGCCAGTATCAGGTGTGTCCAGGTGAGTCTCCTTAGTCTCATCTGTGATCAGTGAAAGATGCTGTGCCTGAATCAGGTGTATCCAGGTGAGTTTCCTTAGTCTCATCTGTGATCAGTGAAAGATGCTGTGCCTGAATCAGGTGTATCCAGGTGAGTTTCCTTAGTCTAATCTGTGATCAGTAAAAGATGCTGTGCCTGAATCAGGTGTATCCAGGTGAGTTTCCTTAGTCTCATCTGTGATCAGTGAAAAATGCTGTGCCTGAATCAGGTGTGTCCAGGTGAGTCTCCTTAGTCTCATCTGTGATCAGTGAAAGATGCTGTGCCTGTATCAGGTGTGTCCAGGTGAGTCTCCTTAGTCTCATCTGTGATCAGTGAAAGACATTGTGCCAGTATCAGGTGTATCCAGGTGAGTTTCCTTAGTCTCATCTGTGATCAGTGAAAGATGCTGTGCCTGAATCAGGTGTATCCAGGTGAGTTTCCTTAGTCTCATCTGTGATCAGTGAAAGATGCTGTGCCAGTATCAGGTGTATCCAGGTGAGTTTCCTTAGTCTCATCTGTGATCAGTGAAAGATGCTGTGCCTGTATCAGGTGTGTCCAGGTGAGTCTCCTTAGTCTCATCTGTGATCAGTGAAAGATGCTGTGCCTGTATCAGGTGTGTCCAGGTGAGTCTCCTTAGTCTCATCTGTGATCAGTGAAAGATGCTGTGCCTGTATCAGGTGTGTCCAGGTGAGTCTCCTTAGTCTCATCTGTGATCAGTAAAAGATGCTGTGCCAGTATCAGGTGTATCAAGGTGGGTCTCCTTAGTCTCATCTGTGATCAGTGAAAGATGCTGTGCCTGTGTCAGGTGTGTCAAGGTGGGTCTCCTTAGTCTCATCTGTGATCAGTGAAAGATGCTGTGCCTGTATCAGGTGTGTCCAGGTGAGTTTCCTTAGTCTCATCTGTGATCAGTGAAAGACATTGTGCCAGTATCAGGTGTGTCCAGGTGAGTCTCCTTAGTCTCATCTGTGATCAGTGAAAGATGCTGTGCCTGAATCAGGTGTATCCAGGTGAGTTTCCTTAGTCTCATCTGTGATCAGTGAAAGATGCTGTGCCTGAATCAGGTGTATCCAGGTGAGTTTCCTTAGTCTAATCTGTGATCAGTAAAAGATGCTGTGCCTGAATCAGGTGTATCCAGGTGAGTTTCCTTAGTCTCATCTGTGATCAGTGAAAAATGCTGTGCCTGAATCAGGTGTGTCCAGGTGAGTCTCCTTAGTCTCATCTGTGATCAGTGAAAGATGCTGTGCCTGTATCAGGTGTGTCCAGGTGAGTCTCCTTAGTCTCATCTGTGATCAGTGAAAGACATTGTGCCAGTATCAGGTGTATCCAGGTGAGTTTCCTTAGTCTCATCTGTGATCAGTGAAAGATGCTGTGCCTGAATCAGGTGTATCCAGGTGAGTTTCCTTAGTCTCATCTGTGATCAGTGAAAGATGCTGTGCCAGTATCAGGTGTATCCAGGTGAGTTTCCTTAGTCTCATCTGTGATCAGTGAAAGATGCTGTGCCTGTATCAGGTGTGTCCAGGTGAGTCTCCTTAGTCTCATCTGTGATCAGTGAAAGATGCTGTGCCTGTATCAGGTGTGTCCAGGTGAGTCTCCTTAGTCTCATCTGTGATCAGTGAAAGATGCTGTGCCTGTATCAGGTGTGTCCAGGTGAGTCTCCTTAGTCTCATCTGTGATCAGTGAAAGATGCTGTCCTGTATCAGGTGTGTCCAGGTGAGTCTCCTTAGTCTCATCTGTGATCAGTGAAAGATGCTGTGCCTGTATCAGGTGTGTCCAGGTGAGTCTCCTTAGTCTCATCTGTGATCAGTGAAAGATGCTGTGCCTGTATCAGGTGTGTCCAGGTGAGTCTCCTTAGTCTCATCTGTGATCAGTGAAAGATGCTGTGCCTGTATCAGGTGTGTCCAGGTGAGTCTCCTTAGTCTCATCTGTGATCAGTAAAAGATGCTGTGCCAGTATCAGGTGTATCAAGGTGGGTCTCCTTAGTCTCATCTGTGATCAGTGAAAGATGCTGTGCCTGTATCAGGTGTGTCCAGGTGAGTCTCCTTAGTCTCATCTGTGATCAGTGAAAGATGCTGTGCCTGAATCAGGTGTGTCCAGGTGAGTTTCCTTAGTCTCATCTGTGATCAGTGAAAGATGCTGTGCCTGAATCAGGTGTATCCAGGTGAGTTTCCTTAGTCTCATCTGTGATCAGTGAAAGATGCTGTGCCTGAATCAGGTGTGTCCAGGTGAGTCTCCTTAGTCTCATCTGTGATCAGTGAAAGATGCTGTGCCTGTATCAGGTGTGTCCAGGTGAGTCTCCTTAGTCTCATCTGTGATCAGTGAAAGACATTGTGCCAGTATCAGGTGTATCCAGGTGAGTTTCCTTAGTCTCATCTGTGATCAGTGAAAGATGCTGTGCCAGTATCAGGTGTATCCAGGTGAGTTTCCTTAGTCTCATCTGTGATCAGTGAAAGATGCTGTGCCTGTATCAGGTGTATCCAGGTGAGTTTCCTTAGTCTCATCTGTGATCAGTGAAAGATGCTGTGCCAGTATCAGGTGTATCCAGGTGAGTTTCCTTAGTCTCATCTGTGATCAGTGAAAGATGCTGTGCCTGTATCAGGTGTGTCCAGGTGAGTCTCCTTAGTCTCATCTGTGATCAGTGAAAGATGCTGTGCCTGTATCAGGTGTGTCCAGGTGAGTCTCCTTAGTCTCATCTGTGATCAGTGAAAGATGCTGTGCCTGTATCAGGTGTGTCCAGGTGAGTTTCCTTAGTCTCATCTGTGATCAGTGAAAGACATTGTGCCAGTATCAGGTGTATCCAGGTGAGTTTCCTTAGTCTAATCTGTGATCAGTAAAAGATGCTGTGCCTGAATCAGGTGTATCCAGGTGAGTTTCCTTAGTCTCATCTGTGATCAGTGAAAAATGCTGTGCCTGAATCAGGTGTGTCCAGGTGAGTCTCCTTAGTCTCATCTGTGATCAGTGAAAGATGCTGTGCCTGTATCAGGTGTGTCCAGGTGAGTCTCCTTAGTCTCATCTATGATCAGTGAAAGACATTGTGCCAGTATCAGGTGTATCCAGGTGAGTTTCCTTAGTCTCATCTGTGATCAGTGAAAGATGCTGTGCCTGAATCAGGTGTATCCAGGTGAGTTTCCTTAGTCTCATCTGTGATCAGTGAAAGATGCTGTGCCAGTATCAGGTGTATCCAGGTGAGTTTCCTTAGTCTCATCTGTGATCAGTGAAAGATGCTGTGCCTGTATCAGGTGTGTCCAGGTGAGTCTCCTTAGTCTCATCTGTGATCAGTGAAAGATGCTGTGCCTGTATCAGGTGTGTCCAGGTGAGTCTCCTTAGTCTCATCTGTGATCAGTGAAAGATGCTGTGCCTGTATCAGGTGTGTCCAGGTGAGTCTCCTTAGTCTCATCTGTAATCAGTGAAAGATGCTGTGCCAGTATCAGGTGTATCCAGGTGAGTTTCCTTAGTCTCATCTGTGATCAGTGAAAGATGCTGTGCCTGAATCAGGTGTATCCAGGTGAGTTTCCTTAGTCTCATCTGTGATCAGTGAAAGATGCTGTGCCAGTATCAGGTGTATCCAGGTGAGTTTCCTTAGTCTCATCTGTGATCAGTGAAAGATGCTGTGCCTGTATCAGGTGTGTCCAGGTGAGTCTCCTTAGTCTCATCTGTGATCAGTGAAAGATGCTGTGCCTGTATCAGGTGTATCCAGGTGAGTTTCCTTAGTCTCATCTGTGATCTGTGAAAGACGCTGTGCCTGTGTCAGGTGTGTCCAGGTGAGTCTCCTTAGTCTCATCTGTGATCAGTGAAAGATGCTGTGCCTGAATCAGGTGTGTCCAGGTGAGTTTCCTTAGTCTCATCTGTGATCAGTGAAAGATGCTGTGCCTGAATCAGGTGTGTCCAGGTGAGTCTCCTTAGTCTCATCTGTGATCAGTGAAAGATGCTGTGCCTGTATCAGGTGTGTCCAGGTGAGTCTCCTTAGTCTCATCTGTGATCAGTAAAAGATGCTGTGCCAGTATCAGGTGTATCAAGGTGGGTCTCCTTAGTCTCATCTGTGATCAGTAAAAGATGCTGTGCCAGTATCAGGTGTATCAAGGTGGGTCTCCTTAGTCTCATCTGTGATCAGTGAAAGATGCTGTGCCTGAATCAGGTGTATCCAGGTGAGTTTCCTTAGTCTCATCTGTGATCAGTAAAAGATGCTGTGCCAGTATCAGGTGTATCAAGGTGGGTCTCCTTAGTCTCATCTGTGATCAGTGAAAGATGCTGTGCCTGAATCAGGTGTATCCAGGTGAGTTTCCTTAGTCTCATCTGTGATCAGTGAAAGATGCTGTGCCTGAATCAGGTGTGTCCAGTGAGTCTCCTTAGTCTCATCTGTGATCAGTGAAAGATGCTGTGCCTGTATCAGGTGTGTCCAGTGAGTCTCCTTAGTCTCATCTGTGATCAGTGAAAGATGCTGTGCCAGTATCAGGTGTATCCAGGTGAGTTTCCTTAGTCTCATCTGTGATCAGTGAAAGATGCTGTGCCTGTATCAGGTGTGTCCAGGTGAGTCTCCTTAGTCTCATCTGTGATCAGTGAAAGATGCTGTGCCTGTATCAGGTGTGTCCAGGTGAGTCTCCTTAGTCTAATCTGTGATCAGTAAAAGATGCTGTGCCTGAATCAGGTGTATCCAGGTGAGTTTCCTTAGTCTCATCTGTGATCAGTGAAAGATGCTGTGCCTGTATCAGGTGTATCAAGGTGGGTCTCCTTAGTCTCATCTGTGATCAGTGAAAGATGCTGTGCCTGTATCAGGTGTGTCCAGGTGAGTCTCCTTAGTCTCATCTGTGATCAGTGAAAGATGCTGTGCCTGTATCAGGTGTGTCCAGGTGAGTCTCCTTAGTCTCATCTGTGATCAGTGAAAGATGCTGTGCCTGTATCAGGTGTGTCCAGGTGAGTCTCCTTAGTCTCATCTGTGATCAGTAAAAGATGCTGTGCCAGTATCAGGTGTATCAAGGTGGGTCTCCTTAGTCTCATCTGTGATCAGTGAAAGATGCTGTGCCTGTGTCAGGTGTGTCAAGGTGGGTCTCCTTAGTCTCATCTGTGATCAGTGAAAGATGCTGTGCCTGTATCAGGTGTGTCCAGGTGAGTTTCCTTAGTCTCATCTGTGATCAGTGAAAGACATTGTGCCAGTATCAGGTGTATCCAGGTGAGTTTCCTTAGTCTAATCTGTGATCAGTAAAAGATGCTGTGCCTGAATCAGGTGTATCCAGGTGAGTTTCCTTAGTCTCATCTGTGATCAGTGAAAGATGCTGTGCCTGAATCAGGTGTGTCCAGGTGAGTCTCCTTAGTCTCATCTGTGATCAGTGAAAGATGCTGTGCCTGTATCAGGTGTGTCCAGGTGAGTCTCCTTAGTCTCATCTGTGATCAGTGAAAGACATTGTGCCAGTATCAGGTGTATCCAGGTGAGTTTCCTTAGTCTCATCTGTGATCAGTGAAAGATGCTGTGCCTGAATCAGGTGTATCCAGGTGAGTTTCCTTAGTCTCATCTGTGATCAGTGAAAGATGCTGTGCCAGTATCAGGTGTATCCAGGTGAGTTTCCTTAGTCTCATCTGTGATCAGTGAAAGATGCTGTGCCTGTATCAGGTGTGTCCAGGTGAGTCTCCTTAGTCTCATCTGTGATCAGTGAAAGATGCTGTGCCTGTATCAGGTGTGTCCAGGTGAGTCTCCTTAGTCTCATCTGTGATCAGTGAAAGACATTGTGCCAGTATCAGGTGTATCCAGGTGAGTTTCCTTAGTCTCATCTGTGATCAGTGAAAGATGCTGTGCCTGAATCAGGTGTATCCAGGTGAGTTTCCTTAGTCTCATCTGTGATCAGTGAAAGATGCTGTGCCAGTATCAGGTGTATCCAGGTGAGTTTCCTTAGTCTCATCTGTGATCAGTGAAAGATGCTGTGCCTGTATCAGGTGTGTCCAGGTGAGTCTCCTTAGTCTCATCTGTGATCAGTGAAAGATGCTGTGCCTGTATCAGGTGTGTCCAGGTGAGTCTCCTTAGTCTCATCTGTGATCAGTGAAAGATGCTGTGCCTGTATCGGGTGTGTCCAGGTGAGTCTCCTTAGTCTCATCTGTAATCAGTGAAAGATGCTGTGCCAGTATCAGGTGTATCCAGGTGAGTTTCCTTAGTCTCATCAGTGAAAGATGCTGTGCCTGAATCAGGTGTATCCAGGTGAGTTTCCTTAGTCTCATCTGTGATCAGTGAAAGATGCTGTGCCAGTATCAGGTGTATCCAGGTGAGTTTCCTTAGTCTCATCTGTGATCAGTGAAAGATGCTGTGCCTGTATCAGGTGTGTCCAGGTGAGTCTCCTTAGTCTCATCTGTGATCAGTGAAAGATGCTGTGCCTGTATCAGGTGTGTCCAGGTGAGTCTCCTTAGTCTCATCTGTGATCAGTGAAAGATGCTGTGCCTGAATCAGGTGTGTCCAGGTGAGTTTCCTTAGTCTCATCTGTGATCAGTGAAAGATGCTGTGCCTGAATCAGGTGTGTCCAGGTGAGTTTCCTTAGTCTCATCTGTGATCAGTGAAAGATGCTGTGCCTGAATCAGGTGTATCCAGGTGAGTTTCCTTAGTCTCATCTGTGATCAGTGAAAGATGCTGTGCCTGTATCAGGTGTGTCCAGGTGAGTCTCCTTAGTCTCATCTGTGATCAGTGAAAGATGCTGTGCCTGTATCAGGTGTGTCCAGGTGAGTCTCCTTAGTCTCATCTGTGATCAGTGAAAGATGCTGTGCCTGAATCAGGTGTGTCCAGGTGAGTTTCCTTAGTCTCATCTGTGATCAGTGAAAGATGCTGTGCCTGAATCAGGTGTGTCCAGGTGAGTTTCCTTAGTCTCATCTGTGATCAGTGAAAGATGCTGTGCCTGAATCAGGTGTATCCAGGTGAGTTTCCTTAGTCTCATCTGTGATCAGTGAAAGATGCTGTGCCAGTATCAGGTGTATCCAGGTGAGTTTCCTTAGTCTCATCTGTGATCAGTGAAAGATGCTGTGCCTGTATCAGGTGTGTCCAGGTGAGTCTCCTTAGTCTCATCTGTGATCAGTGAAAGATGCTGTGCCTGAATCAGGTGTGTCCAGGTGAGTCTCCTTAGTCTCATCTGTGATCAGTGAAAGATGCTGTGCCTGTATCAGGTGTGTCCAGGTGAGTCTCCTTAGTCTCATCTGTGATCAGTAAAAGATGCTGTGCCAGTATCAGGTGTATCAAGGTGGGTCTCCTTAGTCTCATCTGTGATCAGTAAAAGATGCTGTGCCAGTATCAGGTGTATCAAGGTGGGTCTCCTTAGTCTCATCTGTGATCAGTGAAAGATGCTGTGCCTGTATCAGGTGTATCAAGGTGGGTCTCCTTAGTCTCATCTGTGATCAGTAAAAGATGCTGTGCCAGTATCAGGTGTATCAAGGTGGGTCTCCTTAGTCTCATCTGTGATCAGTGAAAGATGCTGTGCCTGTATCAGGTGTATCCAGGTGAGTCTCCTTAGTCTCATCTGTGATCAGTGAAAGATGCTGTGCCTGTGTCAGGTGTGTCAAGGTGGGTCTCCTTAGTCTCATCTGTGATCAGTGAAAGATGCTGTGCCTGAATCAGGTGTGTCCAGGTGAGTCTCCTTAGTCTCATCTGTGATCAGTGAAAGATGCTGTGCCTGTATCAGGTGTGTCCAGGTGAGTCTCCTTAGTCTCATCTGTGATCAGTGAAAGATGCTGTGCCTGTATCAGGTGTGTCCAGGTGAGTCTCCTTAGTCTCATCTGTGATCAGTAAAAGATGCTGTGCCTGTATCAGGTGTATCCAGGTGAGTTTCCTTAGTCTCATCTGTGATCAGTGAAAGATGCTGTGCCTGAATCAGGTGTGTCCAGGTGAGTTTCCTTAGTCTCATCTGTGATCAGTGAAAGATGCTGTGCCTGTATCAGGTGTGTCCAGGTGAGTCTCCTTAGTCTCATCTGTGATCAGTAAAAGATGCTGTGCCTGTATCAGGTGTATCCAGGTGAGTTTCCTTAGTCTCATCTGTGATCAGTGAAAGATGCTGTGCCTGTATCAGGTGTATCCAGGTGAGTTTCCTTAGTCTCATCTGTGATCAGTGAAAGATGCTGTGCCTGTATCAGGTGTGTCCAGGTGAGTCTCCTTAGTCTCATCTGTGATCAGTGAAAGATGCTGTGCCTGAATCAGGTGTGTCCAGGTGAGTCTCCTTAGTCTCATCTGTGATCAGTGAAAGATGCTGTGCCTGTATCAGGTGTATCCAGGTGAGTTTCCTTAGTCTCATCTGTGATCTGTGAAAGACGCTGTGCCTGTGTCAGGTGTGTCCAGGTGAGTTTCCTTAGTCTCATCTGTGATCAGTGAAAGATGCTGTGCCTGTATCAGGTGTATCCAGGTGAGTTTCCTTAGTCTCATCTGTGATCAGTGAAAGATGCTGTGCCTGAATCAGGTGTGTCCAGGTGAGTTTCCTTAGTCTCATCTGTGATCAGTGCGAGATGCTGTGCCTGTATCAGGTGTATCCAGGTGAGTTTCCTTAGTCTCATCTGTGATCAGTGAAAGATGCTGTGCCTGAATCAGGTGTGTCCAGGTGAGTTTCCTTAGTCTCATCTGTGATCAGTAAAAGATGCTGTGCCTGTATCAGGTGTATCCAGGTGAGTTTCCTTAGTCTCATCTGTGATCAGTGAAAGATGCTGTGCCTGTATCAGGTGTGTCCAGGTGAGTCTCCTTAGTCTCATATGTGATCAGTGAAAGATGCTGTGCCTGTATCAGGTGTATCCAGGTGAGTTTCCTTAGTCTCATCTGTGATCAGTAAAAGATGCTGTGCCAGTATCAGGTGTATCAAGGTGGGTCTCCTTAGTCTCATCTGTGATCAGTGAAAGATGCTGTGCCTGAATCAGGTGTATCCAGGTGAGTTTCCTTAGTCTCATCTGTGATCAGTGAAAGATGCTGTGCCTGTATCAGGTGTATCCAGGTGAGTTTCCTTAGTCTCATCTGTGATCAGTGAAAGATGCTGTGCCTGTATCAGGTGTATCCAGGTGAGTTTCCTTAGTCTCATCTGTGATCAGTGAAAGATGCTGTGCCTGTATCAGGTGTATCCAGGTGAGTTTCCTTAGTCTCATCTGTGATCAGTGAAAGATGCTGTGCCTGTATCAGGTGTATCAAGGTGGGTCTCCTTAGTCTCATCTGTGATCAGTGAAAGATGCTGTGCCTGAATCAGGTGTATCCAGGTGAGTTTCCTTAGTCTCATCTGTCATCAGTGAAAGATGCTGTGCCTGAATCAGGTGTATCCAGGTGAGTTTCCTTAGTCTCATCTGTGATCAGTGAAAGATGCTGTGCCTGTATCAGGTGTGTCCAGGTGAGTCTCCTTAGTCTCATATGTGATCAGTGAAAGATGCTGTGCCTGTATCAGGTGTATCCAGGTGAGTTTCCTTAGTCTCATCTGTGATCAGTAAAAGATGCTGTGCCAGTATCAGGTGTATCAAGGTGGGTCTCCTTAGTCTCATCTGTGATCAGTGAAAGATGCTGTGCCTGAATCAGGTGTATCCAGGTGAGTTTCCTTAGTCTCATCTGTGATCAGTGAAAGATGCTGTGCCTGAATCAGGTGTATCCAGGTGAGTTTCCTTAGTCTCATCTGTGATCAGTGAAAGACATTGTGCCAGTATCAGGTGTATCCAGGTGAGTCTCCTTAGTCTCATCTGTGATCAGTGAAAGATGCTGTGCCTGTATCAGGTGTGTCGTGTCCAGGTGAGTCTCCTTAGTCTCATCTGTGATCAGTGAAAGATGCTGTGCCTGTATCAGGTGTGTCCAGGTGAGTCTCCTTAGTCTCATCTGTGATCAGTGAAAGATGCTGTGCCTGAATCAGGTGTGTCCAGGTGAGTCTCCTTAGTCTCATCTGTGATCAGTGAAAGATGCTGTGCCTGTATCAGGTGTGTCCAGGTGAGTCTCCTTAGTCTCATCTGTAATCAGTGAAAGATGCTGTGCCTGTATCAGGTGTGTCCAGGTGAGTTTCCTTAGTCTCATCTGTGATCAGTGAAAGACATTGTGCCAGTATCAGGTGTATCCAGGTGAGTCTCCTTAGTCTCATCTGTGATCAGTGAAAGATGCTGTGCCTGTATCAGGTGTGTCCAGGTGGGTCTCCTTAGTCTCATCTGTGATCAGTGAAAGATGCTGTGCCTGTATCAGGTGTGTCCAGGTGAGTCTCCTTAGTCTCATCTGTGATCAGTAAAAGATGCTGTGCCAGTATCAGGTGTATCAAGGTGGGTCTCCTTAGTCTCATCTGTGATCAGTGAAAGATGCTGTGCCTGTGTCAGGTGTGTCCAGGTGAGTCTCCTTAGTCTCATATGTGATCAGTTAAAGATGCTGTGCCTGTATCAGGTGTGTCCAGGTGAGTCTCCTTAGTCTCATCTGTGATCAGTGAAAGATGCTGTGCCTGAATCAGGTGTGTCCAGGTGAGTTTCCTTAGTCTCATCTGTGATCAGTGAAAGATGCTGTGCCTGAATCAGGTGTGTCCAGGTGAGTCTCCTTAGTCTCATCTGTGATCAGTGAAAGATGCTGTGCCAGTATCAGGTGTATCCAGGTGAGTTTCCTTAGTCTCATCTGTGATCAGTGAAAGATGCTGTGCCTGTATCAGGTGTGTCCAGGTGAGTCTCCTTAGTCTCATCTGTGATCAGTGAAAGATGCTGTGCCTGCATCAGGTGTGTCCAGGTGAGTCTCCTTAGTCTCATCTGTAATCAGTGAAAGATGCTGTGCCTGTATCAGGTGTGTCCAGGTGAGTTTCCTTAGTCTCATCTGTGATCAGTGAAAGACATTGTGCCAGTATCAGGTGTATCCAGGTGAGTCTCCTTAGTCTCATCTGTGATCAGTGAAAGATGCTGTGCCTGTATCAGGTGTGTCCAGGTGGGTCTCCTTAGTCTCATCTGTGATCAGTGAAAGATGCTGTGCCTGTATCAGGTGTGTCCAGGTGAGTCTCCTTAGTCTCATCTGTGATCAGTAAAAGATGCTGTGCCAGTATCAGGTGTATCAAGGTGGGTCTCCTTAGTCTCATCTGTGATCAGTGAAAGATGCTGTGCCTGTATCAGGTGTATCCAGGTGAGTTTCCTTAGTCTCATCTGTGATCAGTGAAAGATGCTGTGCCTGTATCAGGTGTATCCAGGTGAGTCTCCTTAGTCTCATCTGTAATCAGTGAAAGATGCTGTGCCAGTATCAGGTGTATCCAGGTGAGTCTCCTTAGTCTCATATGTGATCAGTTAAAGATGCTGTGCCTGAATCAGGTGTGTCCAGGTGAGTTTCCTTAGTCTCATCTGTGATCAGTGAAAGATGCTGTGCCTGTATCAGGTGTGTCCAGGTGAGTCTCCTTAGTCTCATCTGTGATCAGTGAAAGATGCTGTGCCTGTATCAGGTGTGTCCAGGTGAGTCTCCTTAGTCTCATCTGTGATCAGTGAAAGATGCTGTGCCTGAATCAGGTGTGTCCAGGTGAGTCTCCTTAGTCTCATCTGTGATCAGTAAAAGATGCTGTGCCTGTATCAGGTGTATCCAGGTGAGTTTCCTTAGTCTCATCTGTGATCAGTGAAAGATGCTGTGCCTGAATCAGGTGTGTCCAGGTGAGTCTCCTTAGTCTCATCTGTGATCAGTAAAAGATGCTGTGCCAGTATCAGGTGTATCAAGGTGGGTTTCCTTAGTCTCATCTGTGATCAGTGAAAGATGCTGTGCCTGTATCAGGTGTGTCCAGGTGAGTCTCCTTAGTCTCATCTGTAATCAGTGAAAGATGCTGTGCCTGTATCAGGTGTGTCCAGGTGAGTTTCCTTAGTCTCATCTGTGATCTGTGAAAGACGCTGTGCCTGTGTCAGGTGTGTCCAGGTGAGTCTCCTTAGTCTCATCTGTGATCAGTGAAAGATGCTGTGCCAGTATCAGGTGTATCCAGGTGAGTTTCCTTAGTCTCATCTGTGATCAGTGAAAGATGCTGTGCCTGTATCAGGTGTGTCCAGGTGAGTCTCCTTAGTCTCATCTGTGATCAGTGAAAGATGCTGTGCCTGTATCAGGTGTGTCCAGGTGAGTCTCCTTAGTCTCATCTGTGATCAGTGAAAGATGCTGTGCCAGTATCAGGTGTATCAAGGTGGGTCTCCTTAGTCTCATCTGTGATCAGTGAAAGATGCTGTGCCTGTATCAGGTGTGTCCAGGTGAGTCTCCTTAGTCTCATCTGTGATCAGTGAAAGATGCTGTGCCAGTATCAGGTGTATCAAGGTGGGTCTCCTTAGTCTCATCTGTGATCAGTGAAAGATGCTGTGCCTGTATCAGGTGTGTCCAGGTGAGTCTCCTTAGTCTCATCTGTGATCAGTAAAAGATGCTGTGCCAGTATCAGGTGTATCCAGGTGAGTCTCCTTAGTCACATCTGTGATCAGTGAAAGATGCTGTGCCTGTATCAGGTGTATCCAGGTGAGTCTCCTTAGTATCGGCTGCGATCAGTGAAAGATGCTGTGCCTGTATCAGGTGTGTCCAGGTGAGTCTCCTTAGTCTCATCTGTGATCAGTAAAAGATGCTGTGCCAGTATCAGGTGTATCCAGGTGAGTCTCCTTAGTCACATCTGTGATCAGTGAAAGATGCTGTGCCTGAATCAGGTGTGTCCAGGTGAGTTTCCTTAGTCTCATCTGTAATCAGTGAAAGATGCTGTGCCAGTATCAGGTGTATCCAGGTGAGTCTCCTTAGTCTCATATGTGATCAGTTAAAGATGCTGTGCCTGAATCAGGTGTGTCCAGGTGAGTTTCCTTAGTCTCATCTGTGATCAGTGAAAGATGCTGTGCCTGTATCAGGTGTGTCCAGGTGAGTCTCCTTAGTCTCATCTGTGATCAGTGAAAGATGCTGTGCCTGTATCAGGTGTGTCCAGGTGAGTCTCCTTAGTCTCATCTGTGATCAGTGAAAGATGCTGTGCCTGAATCAGGTGTGTCCAGGTGAGTCTCCTTAGTCTCATCTGTGATCAGTAAAAGATGCTGTGCCTGTATCAGGTGTATCCAGGTGAGTCTCCTTAGTCTCATCTGTGATCAGTGAAAGATGCTGTGCCTGAATCAGGTGTGTCCAGGTGAGTCTCCTTAGTCTCATCTGTGATCAGTAAAAGATGCTGTGCCAGTATCAGGTGTATCAAGGTGGGTTTCCTTAGTCTCATCTGTGATCAGTGAAAGATGCTGTGCCTGTATCAGGTGTGTCCAGGTGAGTCTCCTTAGTCTCATCTGTAATCAGTGAAAGATGCTGTGCCTGTATCAGGTGTGTCCAGGTGAGTTTCCTTAGTCTCATCTGTGATCTGTGAAAGACGCTGTGCCTGTGTCAGGTGTGTCCAGGTGAGTCTCCTTAGTCTCATCTGTGATCAGTGAAAGATGCTGTGCCAGTATCAGGTGTATCCAGGTGAGTTTCCTTAGTCTCATCTGTGATCAGTGAAAGATGCTGTGCCTGTATCAGGTGTATCAAGGTGGGTCTCCTTAGTCTCATCTGTGATCAGTGAAAGATGCTGTGCCTGTATCAGGTGTGTCCAGGTGAGTCTCCTTAGTCTCATCTGTGATCAGTGAAAGATGCTGTGCCAGTATCAGGTGTATCCAGGTGAGTTTCCTTAGTCTCATCTGTGATCAGTGAAAGATGCTGTGCCTGTATCAGGTGTGTCCAGGTGAGTCTCCTTAGTCTCATCTGTGATCAGTAAAAGATGCTGTGCCAGTATCAGGTGTATCCAGGTGAGTCTCCTTAGTCACATCTGTGATCAGTGAAAGATGCTGTGCCTGTATCAGGTGTGTCCAGGTGAGTCTCCTTAGTCTCATCTGTGATCAGTAAAAGATGCTGTGCCAGTATCAGGTGTATCCAGGTGAGTCTCCTTAGTCACATCTGTGATCAGTGAAAGATGCTGTGCCTGAATCAGGTGTGTCCAGGTGAGTCTCCTTAGTATCGGCTGAAATCAGTGCTGGCTGCCGCACTTGGATCCGTATTTTCAGTGCGATCATCTCGATTTTTCTTCTTGCTGGACCCTATATTTTTGCTGGCTGTAGAACTCTGTACTGTTTACCCCTGCTAATCAGTTATAAAGCACCTGTGTCCCCCCTTTAAACAGGATTAAACTGGCATGTTCCCAATTGGTATCTTTAAGTTACCTGTAAGTCCTTAGAGTATGGCACAAGGTGTTCCCAGGGCATGGATGTTAGGTACCAGCCGTGGACCGGGGGCATAATACAGACCCCCGCACCCCTGCGGTCCACGGGGGCTCCCAGCTGCAGGGTACTCATGTCTGACCGCTCCAAATAAAATCCGGAGCGGGGGGCCCTTCATGTACATTGCAGGGGGGGCCTTTACACTCTCGGTACGCCACTCCCGTGGTCTACAGCAGCCACTGTGCCATCCATCCCAGTGGCAGTGCAAAATATGGCTTCAGGCCCACCACTGTAGCTTTACAGTACAAGTGTAAAAACTGCAGTATGATCAGTCAAAATAGACACTTTTGATAGAAGTAACTAATTAAGAGAGAGAGCCAAGCTATCGCCGAGCCAATGGTCTGAGGTGGCTCTTAGAGCCTCTGCACGAGCCAAGCCCTAAAATGTTTTTAATGTAAATCATACAACAAATATCACGTAAAAAGGGGGCGATAGGTGGCGCACTGGCAAGATGGCCGCACTGATGTGAGGCTCTTGCCATTCGGCGTATAAATCCTATCAATTATCCTGCCCAGTTGTCTTTTTAGAAGCTAGAAACGAGGCGCTACGTTGCTCAGCGGTCCGGGAACTGGTGGTGAAAAGGAGGCGTCTCTGCCGAGAGATTCTGTCTGCACCGGTGTGAAGTCCTGCCCTGCGCGGTACTGCCACTGGGCTGAGCGTGCTACCCGACTGCCAGGCTGACCATGAGGCATCCGGGCCGTACGGGAGGCCCGCTGGTGACGGCGCCCGCTGACGGGAGGTGAGTGCGCACCCCGCAGTCCTGGCACAGCTCAAATAAAGAAGTTGCCTGCATATGCAAACATTGTGGATGGGAAACTGGCATTCCCATATGTGCCCGGGTGGCGGGTCAGCCACAGGCGATGCGAGGCGCGGACAGTGTGCCGATTGAGGCGCGGACAGTGTGCCGATTGAGGCGCGGACAGTGTGCCGATTGAGGTGCGGACAGTGTGCCGATTGAGGTGCGGACAGTGTGCCGATTGAGGCGCGGACAGTGTGCCGATTGAGGCGCTATTGCTCTGGCCCTGAGATAGGAGCGTATTGCATGAAACCAGGCGAACGGGGGCTCATTGGCTATACTAATGGAGATGGCTGCAAGCATTCCACGGAGGCATATGCCATAGACAGCTATTGCTTCAGTGACTATCGCCGCTAGAATACTCCTCTGAGACGGGCGCCAACACCTGTACAACCCCATAACAGACATTTTGCTCAATTTAATTTAATTTAATTTAATTGCATGTTTATATAGCGCTAGGAATCGACTCCCGGAGGAGTATCTCCACGCTTCGACCGCTGGGGAACCCGTCCTGGCTCACCCTGAGAGATGGTCCCTAATGGGTATCTCTAAGGTGCGACCAAGCATCCCCGGCGGTCTGGGGGGGGCCGTTGTGAAGATGAGGCAAGCTAATGCCCAGAGTTGCCGAGTGTGGTCCCTGACTGGAGTAGGCACCGAGGCGAGAATTATCGAGCCCGCTGACCATGGTCCACGACCCTGCCGCGTCGGGAATCGAACCCTGGTCCCGGGCCGTCCTCTGCTTACGGGTCTGCCGCCTCTAACCAGTGAGCCACACCACTTCACAATGCGCTCCTAGCATGATCCCGGGCGTAAGAAGACGTGGCAGTGACATGTGAATGCAAACGGATGCAGCGTTACTGTATGCCATGGTGCTGGAGTTAACATGTGTGTCGCCACAGTATTAATCTCCTACGCAACACCTTTTAAACACCTGGCCAGGGCGATATAGCTGCCTAGGTATTCCTTTCTTGGTGGAGCACTGAACTGTCTTCTTGGTGGCTGCACCGGCCTAATGTGTGACTGCCGTTGAAAGGCTGGAGTGCAAGCTGGGGAAGAAGAGATAGCACATTAAATACCAACTCCTGCTGACAATTACTAGCCCTGTTGCCTACAGATGTGATTAGGCTTGGTGCCTCAAGATTTTTTAATGTGTAATTCCAGAGATTTGCTACTACAAATACTGAGCCACGCTGGGACACAGTGCAAACATGTGGAAAACAGACACAAAGCAGACGCAGTTGACATTTGACACCAAGAAAAATATGCGCACACAACAGGATGAAGAAGAATGAGGCAGGAGCAACCTGCTCCGCAGGAACCCCCATCTAACAACGATGATATGAAGTCTATTATGCTGGAAGTTAGACAGGGACTCACCACGATTGCAGCTAAAATGGATGCCATGACCTCACGCATGGGTGTCATAGTTCATAAATTAGACACCCATGATGAACGATCAAGAGACGGAGCGCAGGATTTCATACGCCGAAGACGCTACATCTCACATACGAGCCAATGTGATGCAAATGGACAAACTACTAAAAATCAAAGCTGCAAAAAATTAAGATATCGAAGCAAGGAGTAGGCGGAATAATATAAGCGTCCTTGGCATTCCAGAGAGCCCGAATACCGGCAAAATGGAAGACTATGTCTAGAAAATGCTGCTGGCTACAATCGGAGCTGAGGCCCTCTCTTCGCATTTCATAGTTGAACTGGCACACCGCTCATTGGGACCCAGACCTCCACCCGGGAGCATGCCCAGACCCATCATCGCGAGGCTCCCGAATTATAGGGATAGAGATGTTACCTTGAAAGTAGCCCGGGTAAAGCGACAGCTCAGCTTCGAAGGGAATTAATTTACCATATACCCTGACTTCACGCCACTGTACAAGAGGACAGACGCAAGTTTCTTCCCGTTAACCAAAAGCTGAGACAAGCCCAAATTGACTATGCGCTGTTATACCCAGCCAACCTGAGAGCCACGCATCAAGGCAAACAAATGTTATGTTATGTTATGTTATGTTATACAACTCTTCTATAGCGCGCGGCTACTCATACGAGTGTCCCGGCGCTTTGGCAAAGAGGAAAAAAATCAGTACATAACATAGTGCTCAACGCAGGTGGCAAAGATATTACTGGGTAAAAAGCCATGTCTTCAGCTCTTTTCGAAAGGCGAGCAAGTTGGATAATGATCGCACAGCAGTTGGAAGCTTGTTCCAACAGCAAGGGGCCAGATAGCGAAAAGAGCGGCCTCCCGTACGGGCTCGTTTGATTGTAGGGACGATGGCTTTTGCTAGTTGTGCAGACCTCAGAGTTCTCCTAGGAACATAGAACGCCATCCGTTTCCGGAGATACTTAGGGCCGATGTGATGCAGGGCTTTAAAGGCCAGAGTCAACACTTTAAATGTGACTCTCTTGGCATATAGGGAGCCAATGCAATTTCTCCAACAGCTCTGACGGATGTGCCCTTCGCGGCATTCCAAAGATAGCTCTAGCAGCCGAGTTTTGCACGACCTGTAGGCGAGCTAGGAGATATTTAGGGAGGCCTAGGTAGAGGGCATTCTCATAGTCAAGCCTCGAGCCTATCAAGGCTTGAACTATGATTTTTTTATGTTGAAGAGATATTAGGGGGAGAAATTTCCGCATCATCTTCAACATGCCAAAGCACTTTCCTGTCAGTCCTATGACTTGAGGTCTAAAAGAAAGATCTGTATCACTTTTACACTAAACCTTAGCAAGTAGAAGAGTTCCTGAAGCGTTCGAATCAAAATCCCAATGCACTATACACCTCATCCAGATCGGATTCATCAAGCACTGAGTGACCTTCTGGATGTTGAAGAAGGAACATTTTACCCAAATGGCTCAGGGTGTTGGGGGAACATGAGGACTCAGGGGAACTGAATTTTACACCCGCTCCGGTCGAACTATATTCTCTTCAGCCTGAAGTACAGACACAAAGGGTGACTATGATAATGCACGCCTGGTACCCTTGCCCTCTCGGAGGTAGCTGACATCATCTTGCTGGCTCTATGAGGGCGAGGTTTGAATATGCATGACCCTTGAAGGTTCCCCCACAAGGGCATTACCCTACCAACTTATATTGCGCTGTTCTGCGCGGCTTGGTTATGGACACCTAGGGGCCGGGGCGGGGGTGGGGAGGTTCAGTCTGGCATGATTGGGATGCTACAGTGGGTGGGGGACACAGGAATTGTTTTCATTGGTCACTGTTATCTATTCGCTGCAGCGAGACAGACAGATGTATGATGTCGCATTTCTTACTTCACAAAGGACACAGGGGGCGCACTGCCAATTATCACACAGCAAAGGCACTAATGTCTGACTTAACGACTCACCAGACAGTACACATTATCACCTGGAATGTGCGAGGGCTGGGGGACCCACGGAAATGTCACCAGCTACTGGCTTACTTAGATCGGCATCAGATACAAATCGCATTACTTCAAGAAACACATATTAATCCACTGCACCCCACCGCCTTTGCTAATAAGTGGGCAGACCATCAGCCCTTCTCATCATACTCTTCCTATGCCAGAGTCACGGCCATACTTATTAACCCCTTCGCTGCTCATGACGAGCTCAGCTCGTCATGGACAGTGGGATTTGAAAAAAATGAGCACCGGGGGGGAATTGCCTTAGCATTGATGTGGTTCAAAAACAGACTCCCTTCCCCTTGGCTGGTTCGCTACTCGATCATAACGGGAGACACTCCATTGCATGGGGGCGACTGGGCACCGACTCTGTCACCCTGGTAAGCTGTTATGGCCCGAATGTTGACACCCCTGAGTTTTTCACTGGCCTGTGGGGGAAGCTTGTGTAAATAGGCTCTACCCACATAATCTGGGGAGGGGGGTTTAACGCAGTCCTTAAACCAACGGGTGACAGATCTAACCCTGCACCACATCATTACAGTAGATCATATCAGATCTGAAAGGAAATCAAGACGGACGCAGGCTTCCTGGTGCCTGGCGTCCCCTCCACCCCTTTGCACGGGAGGGTACCCGCTTTACAACACAAGCAGCTTCCCGGGCTCAGTTAGATTATTACCTACAGTCTTGAGGGTTGGGTCCCTTAATACAAAATATTACTCACCTGGCCAGAACATATTCTGATCACTCCCCGGTTACACTTACACCTGCCCCACCCGGGTACAACAAACCACGCAGCAATTGGAGGTCACAACCCTTAACGCTACTGGACACGGTATTTCACAGGGAATTAGGGGATGAAATCCAAGACTTCTTCCAAAGAAACAGAGGCTCTGTAGATAGCGTAGCAACAATTTGAGAAGCTTTTAAAGTGACAATCCGGGGATTTTGTATTTCTAAGAGTTCTGGAGTACCCTGGGACATACAGGGCACACTCCGAAAGCTGGACGCAGGACTTAAGACTTTAAAGACGCAACTGACTATGGGTGGTGGTAGTGACATTCAGATACATTTCGGGAAAAACTGCCGGAATATACCTCAACTGCCGACCGAGAAACACAATTTAAAGGGAAATATTGGGTGGCTCGGTGGTATGGTGAGGGGGAGAGACCTGGGAAGGCCCTAGCTGAAATCATACGACGCTTGCCCTGGAGAGATACTGCACTGCGACACTGCTGGCATACTTAACCCTTTCGATGCTGATGACGAGCTCAGCTCGTCATCACCCACGGGTGTCGTGTGCTGATGACGAGCTGAGCTCGTCATGGTGCCACTAAAATGGCAATTTCCAGCACAGGGGGGGGAAAACGCCCAGCAGCCATGTGGTTAATACCTTTACCACCCACTATTCAACACTCTACATCTCACAACAACAGGATCATTTTGAGTTGGATAGCTTCCTTGGGGATGTTGCACTTGCATGGCTTGGTGATACTCAGAGGAAATTTCTTGGTGCCCCCTTCGAACTCGATGAAATACGAGAAGCTATCATGCAGATGAAGTCGGGAAAGGCCCCTGGCCTGGACGGGCTGCCTGCCGAATTTTATAAAACTTATATAGACTTGTTGGCTCCGATCTTAAAAGAATTATACGAAGACTCACTTGAGAGTGGAACACTCCCCCCTCTATGAGAGAAGCAGTTATTACGTCCTTACTTAAACCTGGCAAGTCACCTCTTCATTACGATTCCTACAGACCGCTATCCCTTATTAATTGCGATACAAAAATATTGGCAAAGGTTATTGCAAGTCGTTTAGCCCCAGTACTTGAAAAGCTAGTGCTTCCGTTTTTTTAGACGCCACTAAGGCGTTCGACTCTGTCGAGTGGGATTATTTACTTGGGGTGCTGCAGCATATGGGGTTTCCTCCTATATTTATATCCTGGATAAGACTGTTGTATCAGCTCCCAACGGCAAAAGTTTTAATCAAGGGCTATCTGTCTGACGCGTTCCCCATATCTAGAGGCACACGGCAGGGGTGCCCACTCTCTCTCCTGCCTTCTGCACACGCAATCGAACCATTGGCATCTAAACTACGGCACCACCACCAAGATAAGGCACTGTGGTGCAACTTGCGACACATCCTCATATCTTTATATGCGGATGATATTACCCTCTATGTGAGAGATCCGCAGAAGAATTTAAACCCACTCTTGAGAGAATTCATAATTTTCGGAGAGCTGTCTGGGATTCATATAAATTAGGGAAAGTCACAAATATTTCCCCTAACAACAGCAGCCACTCGATTTCCCCTGGACTTCCCATTGGAATGGTGCAATGCTACGCTATCTCAGGGTTGTCATATCTAGGGATAGGGAGGAACCGCTGCGCTTAAACTACGGAACCGACGTAGACCGTATTACAAATCATGTTACCCGATGGATCCCGCTGCCATTGTCTCTGGCAGGGCGAGCTGCATTGATCAAGATGGTGGTTCTCCCACAAATATTATATCTATTCTTAAATATCCCATATTATCCCGGCCGACATTTTTTTCAGACCCTCCGGTCAGAAATGATAAGGCTGCTCTGGGGGGCAAACAACCACGCCTGCAATGGAAAGCGCTCACACAACCGTATGCACAAGGAGGCTTTGATGTTCCGGATTTCGAGTTGTATTATAATTGCGCATGCCTCATATTGGTTCCACCCCCCTCTGTACATGCCGCAGATTGCAGTGGGTAGTGGGGTGAACAAGGGTACCCTAATATGTGAACCTGGGGTGGTAAGCTGTTTTGGGAAACAATGGTTCTGGTGTGGCCTAAAGGTCCATTCAGAAGTGGCCCTGTAGGGGGCGCTATGATTGAGAGTAGGAAATGTATTCTTAAAGGGAGCAGCAAGTAATATAAAGAGGGGCATGTAGGTCGGTATATGACAGATGTTTATTCCAAAACAATAGTATTCAGGTGCTCACTCAATAAGTGACAATAAGTGTGAGGTGAAAAGTGAAAATAATTGAGTTCGAAACGCTGTCGACCCCCTACCACAGGAACTCCTTATACTCTAAAAATCTTCTAAAGGCGTTCATACTATTGTTGTCAATGCGGTTTCTTTATTTTAATATCACCCTCACTTTTCACCTGAATACTATTGTAAATATTTATTCCTATTTTCGTGAAATGTCCCGGTTTTTGGCTTTAACATTCTGGTCACCCCAAGTGACTGGCACGAAGCGTGGGGATGCGGCAGACCCGGCCACAGGAGGCAACTTTGCTCAGGGGGAGGGGCCTTGTAGGAACCCTGGGTGGAACACAAGAGGATGTGGGTGGTTCTGGGTCAGGAGTAGGGGTCGGCGAAAGTCGCGGAAGGGACTTTCACGGAGAGGCACAGATATTTAACCAATCTCCGTGCCTCTCAGCAAATTTCCGTTACGCGGGACCCGCTCGCCGCACGCCCACCTCACCGCCCGCAATATTTAAACATTAAAGCCTAGAATAAGATTTAATAACACTTACCTTATCGCGGCGTCATCTTCCTGGTCTATCACGCCTTCTTCTTGAACTGCGCTGGAGCCTGTACATGCGCAAGCTCCCGTGCCTGCACAGTTTCAAGAAGAAGGCGCAATAGGCCAGGAAGATGACGCCGCAATAAGGTAAGTTTTATTAAATCTCATTTTAGGTTTTAATGATTGTTTAATATTGCGGGCGGGAGGCGGGCGGGAGGCGGGCGGGAGGCGGGCGGCCAACTTCTGTTCCGCCCCCAAGTGTGCGGAGATTTGCACCCTTTCTCCGCCTTCTTTGCGGAAGGGGCAAATCTCCGCACATTCCGTGGGCGGAACGAAAATGTCTGCCCACCCCTAGTCAGGAGGGGCCCGGGCCGATAGTTCTGGAGTCCGATCAGGCATCCTTTTCTGATTGGTTGTCTAACTGATGCTTCTTTGCCCTGAGTCCCGCCCAAACCTGCTCCCCAGCCAGTATCCAAGGGGGGTGTTACAATGCTAAATGTACTTTGTAATGTAAGTAGATCCAATAGTCGTAGATGTTCTTAAATAGATGTTTATTAGTTAAAGTTGGTAACTAGGAAGGCCCCACCGGGAGCAGCATCCAGCTGCTCAGCCCCACTCATTCAAACTGATCACACATTCAAACCATGCATACACACACACACACAGGCTGAGCAGCAGGGAAAGAGATGATCAGAATATAACAGGGGGTTATTTATTTTTAAATAGCCTGGTGAACAAAGAGTGGGCCTCCCTGCCTCCTGCTGGAGAAACACAATTGTAGGGTGTTTACAATTCCATCCACAGTTAGAAAATCTTAAACATTTTTTGAGGCCTTGGGAAATATTCAGGTCTGGTGAGTGGAACAATGTTCAGAGGGCGGGTGTTTCCATCAAGGTTGTGTTACTGAAGTCACGAGGTTTGTGAAAGATCAGAGCTGGCGCTGCTTGAAGGGCAGTAAATGTGTGATGTGCACACGTGCAGGCAGCAGAAGGGCAGGGTGTAGTGTGCGCCCGAGAGGTGCACTTTACAGCACACCTTCCCAAATATAACAGCAAAGGATGGAGGGGGTGGGGGTTGAGGGTCAGGGGCTGCTGTTAGCAGAGGGCACATTTACATTTAAATGTCCTCTTAGAATGCCCATTACATTTGCATCAGGCGTGCAGCTTTACTGCTCGACCTATAGGCTGCCCCAACAACGCATGGGGGGTTGGTTTATGCGCATATGTATCGAGCAAGTGTGTCTTGCTGTGTTACAATCCTATTCGAATCCCTGCTTCTGTCACGCTTCAGAGGATGCAATCCCCCCCCCCCCCCCCTCGCTTGCACCTGTGTGCATTTCAATATTGGACTTCACGTCCCCTCAGACGTCATATGTCCTAAAATACGTTATTGCGATTCTCAAATAGCGATTTTTTGATTATCTCTATTTGAGAATCGCAGAACGGGATGTATTTAAAAACTCGCAAATATTTTGCGATTCCTCTGTATTCCTTAATTGCGATTAGCAAATTGCAAAATCGCAATTAAGGAATGACTTCCCATTCATTCTTATGGGCCAGGAGGCCCATAGGAATGAATGTGAAGTTCTTCTCAATTTGCGATTCACATTTTGAGAATCGCAAATTGAGAATAATTTCAAGGGTGTCATAAGGACACCCTGATCCACCCCTGAAATGAGCATGTGCGTCACATGGCACTTTGAAAAATGCCAAAAAGTGCATTTTTCCAAGAAATCGCAAATTAGCACCTACTTGAAGTTGGTGGTAATTTGCGATTTCTTAAGGAGAAATTGCACAATTTAGGTGCTTGTTACAACGCATTTAAGGAATCGCGATTTGCTTATGCAAAATTAAGAATCGCTAAATTAGTAATGCGATGCGAAAATGTCTCATAGATCGCGTTTAGCAATTTTGTATTCGCAAACGCTGTTTTTTTGCGAATCACAGTGTTTGCAACTACCTGTGTCAGGGCACAAAACAGAGCCCGACAGAGACCTGTTTCGAGCCCCCCCTTAAATAACTGCCGGTGCTCAGACCCGGTGAGACCCGGCGCACTGAAAGCCCTGCATGTAGGGGTGGGTGGAAGTGATGTAAACAAAGAGCATGGGCATAAAGTCCTGGGACTTCCCAAGGCGGGGGGGGGGGAGCTCGCACCGTTTCTTACATTTCAGGACTCGGCAGCTCCTCGAACTGCTGTGAATGGTGTCCCAGGACGTGCACTGCAGCGCCCCGAAGCGCCGATGGCGAACACTGCAAGAGCTGCACAGTGTCCCTGCTTCCCTGGGTGGGAGCCGGGGGCTGCAGCGCCCCCAGAAATAATAATGCTGGAGTCTGAAGGGAAGTGGGCGCTACGGATTCCTTTAAAAGCCGTTTTAATCTTGTCACATTTCCTGCGCCTTCAAGGGCAGAGGTCATTTGCCAGCCTCTGCCTCCAGGCTGTGGGATGTCAGTTTTTTCTGACACAACAACATTTCAATACCTAGAAATTGTACGGATGTTTCAAAATAAATCCGCAGTTTGGGAAGCACAAACGAAGCATTTTTTTTTATAAATCAGAAGTGTGAAGGAAACAAAGATTTTGATCGGATCAGAACCCTTCACATCCCTTCGGTTAGTGACGCGCAAAGGATACAAATTTGCTGAATCTTGGTTTCCACACACTGCCGCTTTATCTGTGTAACTGAGGCCAGAGCAGATTATAGGGCGGTTTCAAAGCCACTCTGAGTGACACTGCGCGGTCACACCGAGCTTTAGTGATAGGTGGGTATGTGCACTGATGTTGTGTGTGCATGGACGGATGCATGTGTGTGTGTGTTTATGCATACATTCATGGTATGCATACATGTGAGTGTGGGTGCGTGTCTGTGTATGTGCATTTGTAGCTAGGTGAGTATGTGCATGTGTGTTGTATGTGCATGAATGGGTACATGTGTGTTTGGGTTTATGTATACATTCATGAGTTGCTTACATGTGAGTGTGAGTGTCTGCCTGCATATGTGCATATGTGAGTAGGTGGATATGTGCATGCGTGTTGTGTGTGTATGGACCGGTGTATGTGTGTGGATTTCTTCATACAGTCATGGTTTGCATACATGTGAGTGTGGGTGTACATCTCTGTGTGGGTAAAGGTGGGTATGTGCCTGCATGTTGTGTGTGCAGGGGGAGGTGCATATGTTCCTGCATGTATACTTGGTTTGCATACATGTGAGTGTTGGTGTGTGTGTGGGGGGGTTGGTGTATATGTGAATGTGTGTTATGTGTGCATGGATGGCTGCAAGTGTGTGTGGGTGTCTGCATACAATCATGGTTTGCATACATGTGAGTGTGGGTGTGTGTGTGTGTTGGTAGGTTGATATGTGCATGTGTGTTGTGTGTGCATGGACAGGTGCATGTGTGTGTGCACATGTGTGCATATGTGGGTAGGTATGTGCATGCAGGTCGTGTGTGCATGGACGGGTGCATGTGTGTGTGCAGGTTTCTGCATAAATTCATGGTTTGCATACATGTGAGTGTGGGTGTGTGGGTAGGTGAGTATATGCATGTGTGTTGTGTGTGCTTGGGCAGGTACATGTGTGTGTGTGTTTCTACAAACATTCATGGTTTGCATACATGTGAGTGTGTGTGCATGTGTGCATGTGTGTGTGGGGGTAGGTGGGTATGTGCATGTGTGCTGTGTGTGCATGGGCAGGTGAATGTGTTGTCTGCATACATTCATGGTTTGCATACATGTGAGGGAGCACATGTGTGTGTGTGAGTAAATGGATATGTGCTGGCATTTTGTGTGTGCTTGGACGGGTGCATGTGTGTGTGTTTCTGCATACATTCATGGTTTGCATACATGTGGAGGCATGTGTGTAGGTAGGTGGGTCTGTGCATGTGTGTTGTGTTTGCATGGACGGGTGCACATGTTTGGGTTTATGAATACATTCATGATTTGCATACATGTGAGTGTGCGTCTGTGTGTGGGTATGTGCATTCGTGTTGTGTTTGCATGGATGGGTGCATGTGTTTGGGTTTATGCAAACATTCATTGTTTGCATACATGTGAGTGTGGGTGTGGTTGCATGTGTGAGCGTGTGTGGGTGTGTGTATGTGTGGGTAGGTGGATATATGCATGTGTGTTGTGTGTGCATGGACGGGTGCACGTATTTAGGTTTATGCATACATTCATGGTTTGCATAGATGTGAGTGTGGGAGCACGTGTGTGTGGGTAAATGGATATATGCATGCATTTTGTGTGTGCTTGGATGGGTGCATGTGTGTGTTTCTGCATACATTCATGGTTTGCATACATGTGGAGGCATGTGTGTGTGCATGTGTATGGTTAGGTGGTTGTTAGACCTGTCAGCTTTAGGGTGGTCTTTCCCTATTTTTTTCACCCGAGCCTCATTTTTTCCACTTTTTTTTTGTTGGCCTCAGGTCTCCGGGCACCTTCCCATTGCTAACCAATGCTAAGGTGCAGGTGCTCTCTACTTCAAACACGGCTGTCACTGGCCCCTGCTACTGCAGCGTGGTCTTGTTAGTTGCACTCTTGTTGCCAGGAGCTGGCTGGAACCCCTAAACATTGTAGCCATTCCAGCCTGCCATGCCTGCCCACAGGTAGAGTAGGAAAGCTCCTGGAACCTTCTAGAATAGGGGCGGAGCCTGTTTTTTCCGCCTTAGAGGGTGGTCACCAGACCTGGGCATATATAAAGAAAGAAGGGAAAGTTTTTAGTCAGTTGGGGCATCACTGACCTGGGAGACCCTACGCAGGAGTCTTAGGCGGTAGGGCCTAGTCAGGAACCTATACCACTGGGGGTGACAGGGTTGAGGCGCTGCCCACCAAGCTGTGTGAGGAACACTGAACTATCTCACTGATCTGGCCCGGCGGGAGGGGAACCCAGGGACCACCTGAAGTGACCTGCTGAGGAAAGCCTTCAACTCAAACCCCCCCTCCTCAAGAAACCAATAATCTGCTTCAGAAGGGCGCAGGACTCATCTGGCGCCGAGAAGACTACTTGCCTGTGCTACAAAGGACTGCTGGGGATCAACCAGGTACTGGGCTGTGTCACTTCTGCGCCCCTTGCCTCAACCTGGGCCCCCAGCACTGTCCTGCCTTGACTGAAACTGACTGGGCGGCTAAACTGCCTTCACTGCCTTCCCTGCCTTCCCAGCGCTCTGCTCCTGTGCCCCCTTTAGAAGCGCTGAGGTTCTGGAGAAGATTGCTGCCCTGAAGCGCTATTCCCGCCAAGCGCTATTGTTGTGACTGACCCTGCGTTGATCTTGAAGCGCTGCTGTCCCTGAGAGCCCCCGCTGAGGCCCTGCAGAAGAACTCACCGTCGTGGCCCGGGGCCACGTCAACGGAGTGCCGCTGTCATCCTCGGGGCATCCTAGTGGACTGGGGCTCTGCTATCACCCTCGCGACCTTTGCGTTTCCCCTCCAGGGTGTCTGGTCGCTGTTTGTCCCTCGCAGCGGCCCCCAGCATCACAAGAGGGCCGCCCCATTGCAACCTCCAAGTAGGCCGCGCCAGGCCACTGTATGCCGTGCCGGCCGAAAGTCTCTTGCCCCTGCTGACCCTCACGATGCGGCGGCCCCCAGTGTCAGGAGAGGGCTGCCGGAATCCGAAACGGCCCGCACTAGGCCCGACGAAGCCATCCTGCCAGCATCACGTGACGGGGGCGTCGGAAGAGACTCCGCCCCCGTCGCGCTCCTATCGGATGCAGCAACAGCACCCCCAGGAGCTGCTCTGTAATTGGCCACTGTGACCTGGTCCCTCCTCCGCCGCCTCCTGATCGAGGGCCATCCTGGGAACAGCCTGCTGACCCCGTCGGGACTCCGAGAAAGAGAGCGAGAGCCCTCACCTGCCGGCTCAGGCCCCCGGAGGGCCTAGAATCCACCGGAAGGCTGCGTGAGGCCTACCAGAGGGCCAGAGCCCTCCCCCACTGGCTGCACACCTCCGCAAGGGGCTAAGGAAGCCCGAAGACCCAGGTAACTCCCGGGGAGGAGGGCGGAAGGCCGAAGGAGGCCCCAAGTTCGGCCCCCATTGTGTCCCCAGAACTTCCTGGACCAGGCCAAAGGCCATAATAGTGACCCTAGGGCAGGGACTGCTTGCCACTGGCCTCCTTTAGCTCAGAACTGAGTTCCATTACTACAGTCCCCTGCCATATCAATGATCTGCGTGTACCAAATGAGTTGATGAATGAGTTCTGGTGGGTTGAATTAGCTACCTTGGCTTGGGGATGAAATGTTGCCTGGTCATTTACACAAACGGGTCTACTGCTTCTCTAAGGAAGTGTTATTTACATGATGAAACGTTTGGGCTTACCCTAATGAAATGTTGACTTCCAGTTAAATGCAATGGTTATCCTTGCTCGGTGACCTTTTGATTCCCCCCTGAGGAAATGTTATCTTTACCAGATGAAATGCGTACTTTGGCCTAATGGAATGTTAGCTTTTGCCTAATGCAAGGTTAAAGAAGTGCTGACTAAATGCTTTACATGAGGAGAGGTTATTCCTGCCAAATGACATGTTACTTGAAAGTCTCTCCCATGAATTCCTTGCAGGTGGTGGTTCCAGGAAATTATAATTGAATGTCTTTTTAATGAATTCCTTGTAGGGGCTGGCTTCATGAAAAGTTTATGGTGATATGCTACAGTGACTATTGAATTGCTCCCCTAATGCAATGCTTTGATGAGTTAATGTATTGAGTAATTGAATACCCTGCATTTTATTCTAGATAAAAGCTAGTGTTTTAATCAAACTCACTGGTGTGGTCTCAGTCTTTGCGTGCATTTATCGTCTTAGTGGATGTGTGTGCTGTGTAGTCACTTAACACCTAAGCTTTCGGGTGCCTACCTGCTCGTGCCAGGCTACCCCCGGGGAACTGGTGACCCCAGTTCCTACAGTGGTTCTGTGCATGTGTGTTGTGTTTGCATGGACGGGTGCACATGTTTGGGTTTATGCATACATTCAGGGTTTGGATACATGTGAGTGTGCGTCTGTGTGTGGGTATGTGCATTCGTGTTGTGTTTGCATGGACGGGTGCATGTGTTTGGGTTTATGCAAACAATCAATGTTTGCATACATGTGAGTGTGGTTGCATGTGTGAGCGTATGTATGTGCATGTGTGGGTAGGTGTGTATGTGCAAGCGTGTTGTGTGTGCTGGATGGGTGCACATATTTGGGTTCATGCATACATTCATGGTTTGCATACATGTGAGTGGGGGTGCACACACTATGTTCATTCCAAGAGTCCGATGCTCCTTGTGCAGCACGGGACAGAGGTGCCCCATGGGTACTCTTAGTCTGACTTCCTTTTATCACTATGAGGGTGGGTACCATGTGACCTTGTGCAGGGACCGGAAACTGCTCTTGTAGATGTTAATTTCTGAGCTTGTTGTGCTGGAAACATGGCCAGGTGTCAACATCATATGCGCATCAAACCAGGTGCACCACTTTGTCCGCACACACACGTGTCTTCTGAAGTGCCATTCTTTAAACATGCATTAGCAAAACCAATAGGTGTGCTGTTTGCTTCCAGCCTTTTGGCTTTGTGAGTGATTTATTTGGTTTTGCAAAATGTTATTACTGAGGAAGCTGCTGGGCCCTCGTTAATTTAAAACAAACATTAGCAAAGCCAGTAGGTCTCGCCTTCGGAATCTATTGCCTTTGCAAAGTCTTTTGGTGATGCTGCACGGGCACCATTTTTCCATTGTCCAAAATGAGATAGGCTGGTAAATAAACAAAAATGAAATAAAAACACTTTTTTAAGGAAAAGGAGGGGTGGCAGCAATTTTCTGCCTGGTTCTCGACAAAAAAAGAAATAAAAATTAAAGATATATTTTTTTAAAGACCATAGGTGTGGGGGGAATGGAAAAGCAGGTGGGTCGGGAAAGCAATATGGAATATTTGGGGGGAGGTGAAAAACTGCAAACAAAGGAGAGCAACAGCCATACTCAAGGCATAGATCCAATGGTCATCTTTTGCTTTCAATTCAGTCATCGGCCCCCACAAACGCCGGGGATGCCTGGTTTCACCTTGGAGATACCCAGGAGGGAATATCTCACAGGGAAAGCCAGGACAGGTTCCCCAGCGGTCTATAGCACCAGGACGCCTCCGGGTAGCAGTGCGCTTTACAAGACACACACATTTATTTCACCAAATAGTCAAATTCTGTTTCCGTTTGGTATTGTCAGATGTTCAGAAATCACCGAACCACGTAGATGAGGGAGGTGACACAATTTAGGTGTTCATTAACAAGTTTCTTTAGACAACATCACAAAATCTTCAAATCGTCGGAAACAGGATTTGACTATTTCATGACAGTGCTTGAAGGATGAACTGAATTGAAAGCATAAGAGGACCATTGGATCTATGCCAGGAGTATGGAGTGTTCTATTATGAACAACTCTTATGGAATACTACTTAGAGTGCCCTGAAGAAGCCCTTGTTGTTGGGCGATATGCGCAGGCTGCTCCTGTATGCCTAATTAACCCCTTTGAGGCTGATGACGAGCTGGGCTCGTCATGGCGTAGCCCGCTCTCACGCTGATGACGAGCCCAGCTCGTCACGCAAAGTGCGATTTGAAAAATCTCAGCGCAGGAGCGGAATTCCGCTAGCGCGCATGAGGTTAAGAAGAATTTTAATAAAGAATCTTCTTGCTTACACTGGAAGCTGTGGATTGAAATTGTTGAGCCTCAAAACTCTTTCATGTTTGTGATTATTGCCTCCCATTCTGTTGTTGTAATTGTAATTCCCTAAAAGTGAGCAGTGGAAGGATACAAATCAGCAAGCCAAACAATAGTAAAGTGTCTACACTCCGTGGATAGGACAAGTACAAGATGGAACCAGACAGACAAGAGAGCCATTGAATGAGAAGCACATACATGAGAGTGACAGTCAAGGTGACCAATGATGAGCAGTGGGCGGGCTGTGAGTCCCCTGAAAGTTCTTGATGAGCTCACAATAGGTCTTTTCCAATCAGAAAGCTTGTATTGTCTAGTAGGCGAGACCTAAAAAAAATGACTAAAAGCAAAAATGATTTTTTTGGGTCTCAAAAGGTATGCATTGAGCTCGTGGTCCCTTTCACTGAAAGGAACTATTTTCTGTGAATATGCTGCTTGTGAAATTCACAGTGAGGTCAGCCAATGGCAGAATTGTGCAGACTCATTGCCTCATGCTGACCGCTGTAGTAGGCAGAAGAATGGCATAATAAGAGACCAATGGATGAAGAGGGTTAGCTGAAATACCCTATAAGTATATTATACAAATAATGTTATTAAAATCAAATGGTGATGGCTAATGCAAGACATAGGAAGAGTGGATTCACGTATCTTATTTCCCTGATGGCTGAGTGGCCGGAGGGAGGACACTCTTAATGAAAGAAGGATTACAGGTCAAGAGTAGCAGAGTCACTGTGAAGGTAATTTCATCCTACTCTTGCATTGTAGCGCTTTCACATTCACAGGCAGTGGATAGATTCTTCAGCCACTATCTTAGCCCTGGAGGCGTTCTTATGGACTACCAATGAGCAAAGTGATTGATTGTGCCCAAAAAGTCACAAAAATTCACACTTCGCAAACAAGTTGGAGTTCCCTCACTTTGCTATTGTAGTTTCAAATCATTCAATCAGGTTTCTTATAAAGCATGACTCCGCACCCGTAAGGGTCTCAAGGCGCTGAGTGGGCGGGGGGTGTATCGGCGGTTCAGCTGAAGGGCCATGCCTGAGGTCCTTCCTGGTTGAGGCAGCGATGGTGATTGCCTGAGGTGCAGAGGCAGGGAGTTCCAGGTCTTCGCAGCGAGGTAGGAGAAGGATCTTCCTCCAGCCGTGGTCTTGCAGATCCATGGGACGGTGCCAGGGCCAGTTGGGTGGAGCGGAGATGTCTGGTGGGAGTGTAGAAAGAGAGACGGTGGTTGATGCATGCAGGTCCGGAGTTGTGGAGGGCTTTGAAGGCAAGTGTGAGGAGCTTGAAGGTGATTCTTTTGTTGATAGGTACCCAGTGAATGTATCTCAGGTGGCCGGTGATGTGACTGAAGCATAGGATGCTCACTTGGCCAATTTACATGTCCCTTCCATCATGAGCAGGAGATTGGGCTGCAAGTAATTGTGGTTCTGCATTTGCACCTGACTGGCAGAGGGGAAACAGAGTCTCCGTACCTTGGGAGTGTCATCTCCTTTCACTGGTGCACAAAGATAAGGCCTGGGTTTTGGCAGCATGGAAAGGAGTTTGTATGCACCGCCCTGGAGAACACGCACTGGCAAAGTCAATACATCTGGCATTGGCTGACAGCCCTTCTGGTTGTCAATGCTTGTTTTGTATTTTCCTGTTTTTGCTAAATATTTTTGGTGGTGGAGCTGCTGGGTTGTCATCATTACAAAAAATAAAAACATTGGCTAAAAGCAAAAATATTTAGTTTTCACCTCAAAAGGCAGACATTGCCATAGAAGCCCCTGTCACTCAAGGAAACTGCTTTGTGTGTGGACGCGCTCCTCGTTAAAGGGTGGATTGACGTCACTCGTAGTGAAGATAGGCAATGGTTGATGTGGGATGACCTGCGCTGTGTGCTGTAATTTGTGGATTTAAAATAAGAATGACAGAACAACAGACCAATGGATGAGAAGGCTGGCTGAAAATCCCTATAAGTAAGCATAGTATATATATATATATATATATATATACAAGGGCTTTGGAAGCCCGAAACGCGTCTTGCCCTCGCAGTTTTCAACCCTTGGAATAAAACATCTGTGTATCCTGACTGTGGTCCGTCTCCTATTTGCCTGGAGGGTTCTGAATGCACTAGAACCAGTAGTGGCTGTGTTAGGAGTTTGCGCAGATATGTATATATATATATATTCACTAAAAAAACATAAGTTTCAGGCCTTATATAGTTAGGAATTAGCATTTAAAAAACCATTGAAATTGCTCCTATATAGTTAGTTGTACTTTGTACTAACTATATTTCGCGCACCCGCAATCCACTGCTGATGATGTCACATATTAGATCATTCATGACATGGTCAGTGGTATCACTGATGACATCTCAAAAGACACCACTGATGACATTACTGATGACATCATCCAGTGAATGTGGTTTGCTTCGGTATTTAAATATGCATTATATATATAGCAATTTGCATTGAAGAATGAGTGGATATATATAAATAAATATTTGGGTGGAGGATTTAGTAGCAGTGTAATTGACTGTTTTCTTGACCAATTTATTATATTTCACTAAATATAGTGGATAGTGACTAAACTGTGTGAATATCTGTATCACTTTGTCAGTTGTTGTGTAAACTGGTTCTACAGTTGGTTACTAGCTATGTGAAAGTCTATATTTGTTATTGATTAGTTAACTGAGTATTCGTATGGGAGAGTGAAAGTGTGTGTGGTTCGGTGGGGGGGGGGTGTGACTGTCCAAAGATGTGTCAATAGTTGATTCAGTAGATATATGAAGTTAAAACTGCATGTTCTAACAGTTGTTTGGGTGAGTGAATCTCTTTTTGGGTGTGGTGATGAGCAAATATATTTCTCAGTGGTACATGTCCAACAAACTAGAAAAATAAAAGGCAGTGTATGTGTCAACTGTTATATATAAGTAAGTATACATAAGGCTCAATGATTGTGTGAGTTACTGTATGGATAACTGTATACTTGTAATAATGATTTTATCATTCACTAAGTATGACTTACTATCTAAATGAATAGATGAAGTGGTGTTTGTATAAGTGTGTAGCTAAGTAAATATGTAAGTATGATCCATTGTTTGCATAAGTGAGTAGGATGACTTCATATGTGATTAGGATGTGTGCTGGTGTGAAATGTCGATATAGGTGTATAAGTATTTTTGATAGTGTTCTATGGTTCATTGACAGCATGTATGAGTGAATCTACAGGTAAGTGATTAGATGTGTGTATACATCTATGAATCACTGAGTGGGTTTTTAGATACTTGTATTGCTGTAACAATGGATTCAAATATCATACTCTGTATTTTACAAAGAGTGATGAAAGATTTTACTAGTGTATGAAAAGGTGTATGTGATTGTCACGCGGATGATGTCATCAGTGATGTCATCAGTGCTGTCATATGAGATGTCATCAGTGATGTCACTGACCATGTCATGAATGATCTAATATGTGACATCATCAGCAGTGGATTGCTGTTGCGCGAAATATAGTTAGTACAACTAACTATATAGGAGCAATTTCAATGGTTTTTTAAATGCTAATTCCTAACTATATAAGGCCTGAAACCTATGGTTTTTTCAGTGAATTTCAAAGGTTAACCAAGGCACAAGAAAGCAGTGAAACAAAGGTGCAAAACACGCAAAGGGGGCAGGGTAGAAGCCCCCTGACCCCTAGGCCTGCTCAGGGGGTCCCACAAGGACCCCCCAGGCCCAAAAATAAATGTTTTCTGGTTTTCCCTGTGGTACGCTCAGGGTACACGTACCGGTGAGCGTACATGGGAACGCACCCAGCGCTTACCCCGCAGAAATTAAAAAAAATATATAACTTTTTTGCCCTTCAGGGTCCTTATAGGCTCCCCTCAGAAAACCTAGGGGGTCAGGGGGTGTCTACCCTGCCCCCTTTTAATAATTTCCCCCTTTTTATTTTCACCTCTTGTGTCTCGATTCTACCAAGACACAAGATGGCGGACTCTCCGGACTGTTTAGAATGTTGACAGACATCCGAGAGCCAATCAGCTTTCCCCTTGCGCACTCCCGTGGTGCGCCGGGTGCGCGCCTATAGATATATATGTGTTTTTGAAGTTAATTTTCAAAAAAAACACTGGAGCAATTTTCACCAAATATAGCAAAGGCACATCTGCGTACCAGTCCCTACAATTTTGCAAAGTTTGGTGTAATTCCGTTCAGCCGTTCGGGCTGTAGCCTTGTCAGAACGTCCTATGGAAAATTGCATGGGGAAAACACGTTTTGGGACCCCCCTTTTTTCTCAGCCCCCACTTCACGAATCCCCCCAAAACTTTCAGGGAAGGAGCGGAGCGGAGCTGGCCAAAAGTTGGGAAAATTACACGTAAATTCCTCAACCGGCGCCAAAGTTATTCCCAATAGAATGTTACAGATTTCCTATGGTAGCTAGGTCCTAACTATATATACCTACTGGCTATCGCCAGTAGGTAATATATATATATATATATATATATATATATATATATATATATATATATATATATATATATATATATATATATATATATATATATATATACTTCTAGTAAAATGTATTGTATTGTAATTGTATTTATATAACTGATGAGGCGTTGAGATGCTTTTCGGTGAAGAGCACGCTACTCCGGAACCCAAAGAGGATTAGTGGTGGATTAGTATAGTGACATTTGAGTTAATTTGAACTGTCTACATGTGAGTCTGTTAGTTGAATTAAAAAGGACAATAGCGGGATAGAAGACGGAAGAGTCTAGAAAGTGTTTATTGGAAGATAATAGTAATAAAATGAGGTTTAGGGGGAGTATAAGGAGAGATGGAGGAGGGAAGAGTCTAGAATGAATTAGGGAGATGATAGTAGTAAATTGATTTTTGCAATGAGTCAAGGGAGGCATAGGTGAAGGAAGAATTTAGAAGGGTTGTTTAGGAGATCATAGTACTAAAATGAGGTTTGGGTGATCCAGGGAGGGATAAATGAGGGAAGAGTTGAGAAAGGGTTATTTTGCAGATCACAATAGTAGAATGAAGTTTGGAGTGAGTCAGAGAGTGGAGGAAGAGGATATTTTGAGAGAGGTATAGGGTGAAATATAGGGTAGTGCGTTGGAGCAACTCAAAGTTGTTTTTTTAACAGTGGGAGTAAAGTAATAAACATATACATACATAAGTACATATTATACATATGTATATTAAGAAATACACATATCTAGTTACTTACATATAATCAAATTAAATGTTTATGCACACAGGGATAAGCTGTACTTTTGTGGTTGAGTATGGTGGTTATATAGGAAAGAGCCAAAACTTGAGTAGTCATCTGAAGATAAGATGATTATCTGTGGGTCTACTGTATCTGGGTAACGAGTTCCCTAGTTTGGCTGCTGGAACAGAGAAGGATGTGCCACCTACATTTTTTTCCTTTTGATGATCAAATTTTGAGGTGAGGTGCCAATGCAAACATGACTGAAGGTCTACAATTTGTAGCCTTGCTGTTGCAGTTTTGAACTTCATCCTCTCAATATATCCCTTTTTCACAAGTCAAATTTTTAATTTTAAATGTTTAAAAGTCACCTCTTTGTAGGCCTCAGTGCCCATAAAGAAGGGTGCATGGTATTTAAAAGTAGAACATGTCAACTAATATTAATATATTTCTATAGTGAAAGAGCCCCAATAGCTATTTTCACTATTACAAGGCTGGCTGTGCCATAGGAAAACACTGGGTTACATTATTATATTTAATAATGCTAATTTCGGTTATGAAATTACTAGAAAAATAATTATACAATTATTTTAATAGTTATTAAAAAGCCATCTCAATGGGAAGTCAGATTTTTGATAAATATTAAGGAAAGGGAATTTTTAGAAAGATACCCTTTTCCTGCCTAAAGCCTCTGAAGGTCTATTTGCATTTGCTCTCCCACTAATTGTTAGAATAAATGTGAATGGGTGTGAAATGCTGCACTGGAGCAAAGAGTATGCTGACCTGATTGCGCAGCAAAGACTCCTCTGAACCAGACACAGTATTCATTGTGGGGATGTGAGCATCCTTTTGACATTATAGTGGAAAATCCTGATTGAATGTCATATCCTGCTTGACAGGCCTGCTGGGGTTTTACATAAAACATTTAAGGCACACTTAAAATAAGAATTCCCTGTCACAGGTAAATGTTAGCTGACACCTGGGCAGTGTCCTACCTTTGTCCCCCTAGCCAGTCAGTCTTCAATACAAGTGGGCCTCTTTTTGATATCAATGTGCCATATCCTGCTGGAGCATCTAATCCAGCATGACAGACAAGCTGAGGTTTTACATATAACACTTAGGGTGCACTTCAAGGTTGAGAACAGGATGTCAGAACAATTCTTGTGCACACACTGCCTGGTTGCTGGAATATTTTGGTTTGTTCAACCACATTTCAGTCACCGGGTATATGGCGGTACAGTGACTGCTTCAAACTGGATTTTAGTGTTAGACGTGGGAGGACATTAGATGGGGTAGGCGGTAAATTCCGTTCTGCTTGCAGAATTTGCAAAATTTCGGCAATTCTGCGTTCCACAGGGAAGTGGAATTACCAAACGTTCACGATCCGCAGGCAGAACGGAATTCATCATGAGCATGGTGAGACTGGAGTAGAGGCATTGCACAAAACAGTGGCATCTTCATGGATAAATATGCTGGGCAGGATTCATTCTGGCACGATGCTCCTGTCACAAAAATTAAACCTCAACAGGAAGCACTTACAGAAGGTGCCTGAGTTAAAGCTCAAATTTGGTATCGCATTAATCAACCCCAAAGAATCGTGAGTGAGTTCGGTCGAGGCTGGGCAGGTGTGCTTTCTCTACCGTGGAAAAATTATCCGTGATACTTGATGGAGGTCTTCGCATCCATGACTTTCTCGAGCGCAATCCCCGTGTAGTTCCTGTGACCAGGAAGTTCTTTCTCCTCATCTGCTGCCCTGATCGGTCTCTGACCTTAAACAAGAGGCATTTTGTGATCTCGCATAGAAGCCCCGCCCCATATACACTAGCAGTATGCAACGTCTTCCCACCCTTTACCCACTATGATAGACTGCTCACTCAAGAGAGCCCGGCGCCTTTTGGCATAGTGGCAAAGTTACAGACACACATGGTCACTGGAGACAACTCTTCTCCTCTGGCCCTCCTTTACGCAGCTGTAGTGTAGGAAAGAAAGGCACTATGCATTTACTTAATAAGGTAGCACTTACTGATTAGCCAGTAGTACTCCAGTTGAGTAGCGGTATTGCACAAAACGGTGGCATCTTCTTGGATAAATATTCTCCTGTCCTGTCACAAAAATTAAACCTCAGTCCGCGAGCTCGCGGAATTCCGCATGCTCGCTGAGATTTTTGCGGAACTTTGCATAGCATGACTACGCAAATTCCGTCCGCCCCTAGGTCTGGGAGGTAAATTCCGTTCTACTAGCGGAATTTGGGTAATTTCGATTTCTGCGGAGAAAGAGGAATTGCCAAAAATTCCGCGATCTGGGGGGAGAAAAACAAAAAAAGGAAAAACAACAGAAGGACCAGATGGAATCAAATGAAGAAAAGAACCAACTAGCCATCTCAACCCCGAAAGATCCAATTGGACAATCCCAAATGGATCCTCGAAAAGGAAATGACATCCATGACTTTACACTCCCAGATATAAGCATAAATCAAAACTTACATAAAAGTGAGGTTAAGTGTACAAAAGAGACGCTGGAACTGTTTAACAGTACTCCAAGTATTCCAACAAACGAAGAAGATAATCTATCCCACTCTCCAGTTTCCTCGTTTCTCTACACCGTCCATAATGATTCCTACCGCAAACAAGAAATCCTATTGGATGCCTTTTACACCTTTCAAAAGTTACTTGAATGAATCCTGCCATTGTTAGAGAAATCTGCAATAAATATAGACCATCTATTGGAAATGCAATCAACGGTGTTGTAATATCTAGCGGACCATCAAACTAGCCTCCGTGGTGGAAGATCGCAATCTAAAACAAGGCCAAGGGAAGAGCCAGAGACACAAAAGATAACTCAAGGCACCGAGGAAATAGAAACCCTAAATGGAAAAACAACAAATATTGACCTTAAAGCAGATAAGCCAACTGGAAAGCAGGGAAAGAAAAATAGAGAGAAGAAAAAGGGAAAGATAGAGATAGTGTACTCCCTTCGGAAATTATATAATGAAGTAACAGTAAATCAAGAACAACCAACAACATCATCAAAAGACATCGGGGGGAGGGTAAACCCTCCCAAATTACCCGAACTTTAATTTTAACCCCTCTTAACGGCACCACTCCGTCACGACCCACGGGCGCGCTGTGCTTGTGATGGAGGGGTTCCGTCACGGCCCCGTCCGCTCAATAAAACGGCTGCGCAGGCGCGGAATCGCCGCAGTGTAGGTGGGGCGGCCGCGCCGTGACGGAACCACTCCGTCACCAGCACAGCGCGTCCGTGGCTCATGACGGAGTGGTTCTGTCACGAGCACGAAAGGGGTTAAAAAGAAGCCAACTCATCAAGAACTAAGTATAACAGATCCATCAACAGAGCTAAAGCCAAACGAGGAGTCAGAGCGAAAGTCAACTTCAACAAGAACTCCCCCACCAGAAAGAAAGTAACGACCATGAAGAGAAAGAAAAGGGGCAAACGAGACTCGCAAAGAAAAGAAGCGGAAAATAAAATTTGAGGGACTCGATAGCTCTGCTAGCGACAAAAAAAGGAAAAAGTGTCTGACAGGAATAAAAAAAGAACATTATGTTTCCTTGTGCATACCCCAGAGCAAGTTATTATAGGCCCACCTACTAGTCACGACCCTCCGCAGGAATTAAATCCCCTGGCACCTGGATTTTAAACCATTGGCTCCATTAATGGTAACCACTAGCCGCAACAGTGTATCATTTATATAGACACATGTGCAGGGCCAACAGCACAAACCGACCTTCGAATTTCCTCTAATTTGCTTCAGATAACTGATGTTTTTTGCCACATCCTATGATCCACTAAACCGACAGAAGATTTTAAAGTTACTAAGAAGCCAACCCTCTCTACCAGCGCTTGCATCACCAGAGATAAAGTTGGTGACTTTCCCTGATAGTCTGGACAACAATACAGCCCGAGTGGAATTCTGGTCTAATGTGATTCCAGCTATTGTTTTGAAAGAAAGCAAAAAATGACATTAAAAAAGGGTTTGGTGTAATAACGGTAGGAAACAAACCCGTGGCAGAGCCTCGAAGGAGGTCTAAAGTTAATTACCAGACCACAAAAATGTTAAAAGAACATCGCTGCCTGGGACTGCCGGATAAGCTAATGATACGCATTGAGGACGGAGGTCGACGGATCTGGAATCAAGATGATGATCATCACACGAGTAACACTCAAAATGATCATGATTGGGCGTGGTTATCAAACACCTTAAATGGGAATAAGCCGGAAAGGTCGGCCAACCTCCCTGATTAACAATAACTTCATCAGCGTCTCGTGGAACATGGCGGGTCTAGAGGAAGAAGGGGAAATACTAGATTACAAATAAACATTGTGAAAAAAAACCAACAAACAAAGTATAAAGAGTGAACCAAAGGAATGAAAAGACATTCATGAAAAAAATCAAAGAAGGTAAGAGAAAGTAAGACCCGAGAGAGGGGGGAGGAGCAGAGAGAGCGCTGGGGGTGTCCCTCTGCACTCAGAGTCCCTCCCTGAGAGAGGCCGCGCGCTGGCTCCCCAGACCAAGGCTGGGGTGAGCTCTGCGCTTCGCCAGACGGCGTCTCAGGCGATTAAAGGGCGGTCTCAACTGGGCCCGTCTAGAGGTCTGTGTACGGCGTGTCTCACTCGGGCTTCTGTGCGGTCTCTTCCTGAGATAGGCTCCTGCTGCAGAGAACTGTGAGCAGGTCTCTCTTGCTCTCGTGAGCTAGGATTTTCCTGCAGTCACTTGTGAACCGGGCTGTCTCTCTCGTGAGCTACCATCTCCCTGCAGACACCTGTCAGTAGGGCTGTCTCTGTGTGTGACTTCTGGGCTGTCTCTGTGTGTGACTGCTCGCCTGTCTCTATGTGTGACTTCTGGGCTCTCTCTGTGTGTGACTGCTGGGTTGTCTCTCTCATGAGCTACCACCTCCCCGCAGACACCTGTCAGTAGGGCTGTCTCTGTGTGCGACTTCTGGGCTCTCTCTGTGTGTGAATGCTGGGCTGTCTCTCTCATGAGCTACGATCTCCCCGCAGACAGTCAGCAGGGCTGTCTGTGTGTGAATGCTGGGCTGTCTCTGTGTGTGAATGCTGGGCTGTCTCTGTGTGTGAATGCTGGGCTGTCTCTATCTGTGACTGCTGGGCTGTATGTCTGCGACTGCTCGGCTGTCGATCTGTCGACATGAACTACGATCTCCCTGCAGACACCTGTCAGTAGGACTTTACCTGTGTGGGACTGCAGGGCTGTCTCTGTGTGTGACTGAAGGGCTGTCTCTCTGTTTGACTGCTGGTCTGTCTCTCTCATGGGCTACCATCTCCCTGCAGACACCTGTTAGTAGGGTTGTCTCTGTGCGTGACTGCTGGGTTGTCTCTGTGCTTGACTGTCCCTCCGCAGACGCCTGTCAGCAGGGCAGTCTCTCTGGAACGCATGCTCTTTCTCTCCACCTGCCGCTGGGGCTGTCTCTCCCTGAGAGGAGGTCTCGCACGTGAGCCGTCTCTGGAGCAGTCTGTCCTTCCCTCGCGTCCGTGCGTCCTGCCCCAAAGGCTGCAGTTCGGAGCTGTCCGCGGATCTGTCCGGTCAGTCTGTCTGTCTGACCCGGAGTGTCAGCGGAGTCCTGGTGGGTCTCGTGTCCGCGAATCAAGAGTGACTGAAGGAGAGCCCGGTGCGGTGCGGACCCGGGAGAGGCGCCGCGAAGCCCGCTTCCAGCGCTGGACGAGTGGACACGAGCGGACAAGACCAAGGAGGTAACCCACTGCGGCCCCCGGGGCCTGGCATGCGACCCCCCCCCCTCCCCTCCCCCACCTTGCATGCGCCCCCTCGCATCCCAGCTCTTAGATGTGTGATTTAGGACAGAAATGAAGCGGACCCGGCTGCACTCGACTCGAGGCACTTCATTTCGAAATATAGGGTGTCTGGGCGCTGCATCGCGGGGAGGGGAAGGGGGCCTCAGAGTGATGTGAAATAATCGCGGGCAGTCACGGACTAGGTGGGGGCAGGTGAGGGCAGTCAAACTGGCACGAGAGGTTCCGCGAATACTAGCCTGGGTGTGGGGAGGGGTGCGTTTTTGGACAGTTGGACTGGTACGAGAGTTGCCACAATCATTATGGACAGCCCTTCAGGACAGTGAGGCTGGAAAGAGAAGCAGCACAGGCAGTCCTGGGCTGGTGTGGGCAGCACTTCAGGACAGTGAGGCTGACGAGAGCTGCTAAAGACAGTCCTGGGGTGGGTGTGGACAGCACTTTAGGACAGGGAGGGCGACACGAAGAATGCCACAGTCATGGGCTGGCATGGGCTGTACTTTAGGACAGTGAGGCTGACAAGAGGTGCCACAGGCAGTCATTGGCAGTGTGTGGGCAGCTCATGAGGACAGTGAGGTTGGCAAGGGTTTGCCACAGACAGTCCTGGGCCGTGCACTGAGCATGAAAAGAGGGGTGCAGCAGTCACGTGGGGGGGGGCTGTGATTTCTGTTTTTTATTTTCCTGTTTAAACTCGTGACTGCAGCGACTGGATTAGGTAATCCACGCCCTGTAGCCATGGTAGGGTAGCTTTTTGGGGTTCACCGAGGTCCGAGTCCTCTCGTCCCCGCACTAACCTTTGCCCCGACAGTGCACAGGAGTTTAGAAAGTGAGATGGGGGTCGTCTTTTTTTTATTGGGGGGGGGGGGGGGGGGGTGTTGTGTGCACATACCAGGCAAAGCGCCAACAGAAGGAACTACAATCGGGGGGGGGGGGGGGGGGTTGTATCGAGTGAGTGCATGAGGTTCCCCTCTGAGAAAGAACAGCAGCAGCGATGGGGGGGGGGGGGGGATATCGAGCAATGTACCTGTAGCGCCGAGAACTCGAGTAACAAGGTATGAGGGCGCGGGGGCGGGGGGTGGAGAGATGCTCATACCAGGAAGTGCATTCACAGAACGAGCTAGACTAACAGGTGGGGGGGGGGGGGGGGGGAGGGGGAGACTCTACTGCCAGGAATATCCTTAATAATGGGCAGAAAAACGCATCGGATGGTGAAACATCTTCGCCCGTGGAATATACCCAGTGACGCAACATAAAATGCCCCCACCCAGCTACCCGCAGATGCGACGAGGGCCCCCCGAGGCGCCCAATTTTTCAAATACTAACTGGCTTTGGGCTGAATGCCCCCCCCCCCCCCCCCCGCCCCCTCTTGCACAGCAGCAGAGCAGGGGTGGCCTGACCTCCGTGTCCCCTTTCCCTGCTGTTGGGGTAAGACCTTCAGCAATGATCAAGGTTCAGTGGGCCCCGGTGCCACTGCACCTGCCTCTCCAATGGAAGTTATGTCGCACATGCAACTAGTCTTCGTTTAACTGATAAAGATTCGTGAATTTCTCTGCACACTGTTCCTCGTAGCATCAATAATGGTTAGTCTGCTGTGCTTGCTAATGGTGAAAGTGCAGGTACAAGAGAGAGACAGGTAATGGTGAAAGTGCAGACACAAGAGAGCTACAAGTAATGGTGAAAGTGCAGACACAATAGAGCTACAAGTAATGGTGAAAATGCAGACACAAGAGAGCTACAAGTAATGGTGAAAATGCAGACACAAGAGAGCTACAAGTTATGGTGAAAATGCAGACACAAGAGAGCTACACGTAATGGTGAAAATGCAGACACAAGACAGCTACAAGTAATGGTGAAAGTGCAGACAAGTAATGGTGAAAGTGCAGACACAAGAGAGCTACAAGTAATGGTGAAAGTGCAGACACAAAAGAGCTACAGGTAACGGTGAAAGGGCAGACACAAGGAGAGATACAGGTAATGGTGAAAGTGCAGGCACAAGAGAGATACAAGTACAGCTCCTCTTTAATATGGAGTTCCTTGTATTGCAGATTATCTTGAATCTGGAGCTCCTTGTATTGCACCTTTCTGGGATCTGGAGTTCCTTGTATTGCAGCTTCTCTTGAATCTGGAGTTTCTTGTATTGCTGCTCCTCTTGAATATGGAGTTCCTTGTATTGCAGCTTCACTTCAATCTGTAGTTCCTTGTGTTGCAACTTTTTGAATCTGTAGTTCCTCGCACTGCACCTTTCTTGAATCTGGAGTTCCTTGTACTGCAGTTTAACTTGAATCTGTAGTTCCTTGTGTTGCACCTTATTTAATCTGTAGTTCCTTGTGTTGCACCTTTTTGAATCTGGAGTTCCTTGTACTGCACTTTTCTTGAATCTGTAGTTCCTTGTATTGCAGCTTCTCTTGAATCTTAAGTTCTTTGGATTGCTGCTCCTCTTGAATCTGCAGTTCCTTGTACTGCACTTCTCTTGAATCTGGAGTTCCTTGTATTGTGGCTTCTCTTGAATCTGGAGCTCCTTGTACTGCATATTATCTTGAATCTGAAGTTCCTTGTATTGTGGCTTCTCTTGAATCTGGAGCTCCTTGTACTGCATATTATCTTGAATCTGAAGTTCCTTGTATTGCAGCTTCTCTTGAATGGGGAGCCCCTTGTATTTTACTTTCTCTCGGTTCTCAAACTGCTTGTCTTGACTCCGGAGTATGTTGCAATGCAGCTTCAAGATGTTGCGGCTTCACTGGAAGCTTGAGTGCGTTCTATGGCAGCTTCTCTTGAATCTGCAGTTTCTTGCATTGCAGCTTCTCTTGAATCTGAAGTTCCTTGTATTGCAGCTTCACTTGAATCTGGAGTGAGTTCCGTGTATTGCAGCTTCTCTTGAATCTGGAGTTCCTTCTACTGCAGCTTCTTTTGAATCCGGAGTTCCTTGTACTGATGCTTTTTTGAATCTAGAGTTCCTTCTACTGCAGCATCTCTTGAATGTGGAGTTCTCTATATAGCAGTTTATTTTGACTCTGTAGTTCCTTGTATTGCTGCTCCTCTTGAATCTGGAGTTTCTTGTACTGCTAAAGAAACAATTAGAATCCACTCCTTGAGCCAGATTCTTTTTAACTATCACTATTTCCCAAACCCCACAATACACTCACATTAAAAAAAAACCCTCACCAACACCACACATAGTCTAACAAGTGCTGCCACATATCCGTAGGTCGCAGCACGCCGTACCCCGTAGAGGGGTACGATGACCCCGATGATGAAGCATGACACCAAGGGGCCTGTTGGTGTGTGAGGGGACCTAAAACAATAAAGGTGTTCCCCACTGTGGAGAAGACACCCTTAATCTCAAGGAGTGGATTCTAATTGTTTATGTATCTATGCCCAGGGAGAATGAATCCATTCTGATTTATTTTTTTCTCTCTCCCCCCTCTGTTTGTTAATGTTTCTAGTACTGCACCTTTCTTGAATGTAGAGTTCCTTGTATTGCACCTTTCTTGAATCTAGAGTTCCTTGTATTGCAGCTCCTCTTAAGTATGGAGTTCCTTGTATTGCAGATTATCTTGAATATGGAGTTCCTTGTGTTGCAGCTTCACTTGAATCTGTAGTTCCTTGTATTGCACCTTTTTGAATCTGGAGTTCCTTGTACTGCACCTTTTTTGAATCTAGAGTTCCTTGTATTGCTGCTCCTTTTGAATCAGTAGTTTCTTGTACTGCACCTTTTTTAATCTAGAGTTCCTTGTATTGCAACTTTCTTGAACCTATAATTCCTTATATTACAGCTCCTCTTTAATATGGAGTTCCTTGTATTGCAGATTATCTTGAATATGGAGTTCCTTGTATTGCAGCTTCACTTGAATCTGTAGTTCTTTGTGTTGTACCTTTTTGAATCCGGAGTTCCTTGTACTGCACTTCTCTTGAATCTGGAGTTTCTTGTACTGCAGATTCTCTTGAATATGGAGTTTCTTGTACTTCAGATTCTCTTGAATCTGGAATTCCTTGTATTGCAGATTATCTTGAATCTGGAGTTCCTTGTATTGAACCTTTCTGGAGTCTGGAGTTCCTTGTATTGCAACTTCTCTTGAATCAGGAGTTCCATGTATTGCAGCTTCTCTTGAATCTGGAGTTTCTTGTACTGCACTTTTCTTGAATCTAGAGTTCCTTGTATTTCAGCTCCTCTTGAGTCTGGAGTTCCCTGTATTGCAGATTATCTTGACTATGGAGTTCTTTGTATTGCAGCTTCACTCGAATCTGTAGTTCCTTGTGTTGCACCTTTTTTAATCCGGAGTTCCTTGTACTGCTGCTTTTTTTTAATCGCGAGTTCCTTGTATTGCAGCTTCTCTTGAATGTGGAGTTCTCTATATAGCAGTTTATTTTGACTCTGGAGTTCCTTGTATTGCTGCTCCTCTTGAATCTGGAGTTTCTTGTACTGCACCTTTTTGGAATGTAGAGTTCCTTGTATTGCAGATTATCTCAAAAATGGAGTTCCTTGTATTGCTGCTCCTCTTGAATCTGGAGTTTCTTGTACTGCACCTTTCTTGAATCTGAAGTTCCTTGTATTGCAGCTTCTCTTGAATCTAAAGTTCCTTGTACTGAAGATTATCTTGAATCTGCAGTTCCTTGTATTGCAGCTTCTCTTGAATCTGGAGTTCCTTGTACTGCAGATTCTCTTGAATCTGGAGTTCCTTGCAATGTGGCTTCTCTTGAATCTGTAGTTCCTTGTACTGCCGCTTCTCTTGAATTTGGAGTTCCTTGTATTGCTGCTTCTCTTGAATCTGGAGTTCCTTGTACTGCAGATTATCTTGAATCTTGAGTTCCTTGTATTGCAGCTTCTCTTGAATCTGGAGTTCCTTGTACTGCAGATTATCTTGAATCTGGAGTTCCTTGTACCGCCGATTATCTTGAATCTGAAGTTCTTTGTATTGCAGCTGCTCTTGAATTTGGAGTTCCCCGTACTGCAGATTTTCTTGAATCTGAAGTTCCTTGTATTGCAGCTTCTCTTGAATCTGGAGTTCCTTGCACCGCAGATTACCTTAAATCTGAAGTTCTTTGTATTGCAGCTGCTCTTGAATTTGGAGTTCCCTGTACTGCAGATTTTCTTGAATCTGAAGTTCCTTGTATTACAGCATCTCTTGAATCTGGAGTTCCTTGTACTGCAGCTTCTCTTGAATCTGGAGTTTCTTGCAGTGCAGCTTCTCTTGAATCTGGAGTTCCTTGTATTGCACCTTTCTCGAATCTGCAGTTCCTTGTGTTGCAGCTTCTCTTGATTCTGGACTTCCTTGTATTGCACCTTCCTTGAATCTGCAGTTCCTTGTGTTGCAGCTTCTCTTGAATCTGCAGTTCCTTGTATTGCAGCTTCTCTTGAATCTGCAGTTTCTTGCATTGCAGCTTCTCTTGAATCTGGAGTTCCTTGTACTGCAGATTCTCTTGAACCTGGAGATCCTTGTACTGCAGCTTCTATTGAATCGGGTGATCCTTGTATTGCATATTCTATTGAATCTGGAGTTACTTGTACTGCAGCTTCTCTTGAATCTGGAGTACTGTGTATTGCAGCTTCTCTTGAATCTGGAGTTCCTTACATTGCCACTTTTCTTGTTTCTGATTTTGATGTATTGCAGTTTCTCTTAAATCTGTAAATCCTTTTATTGATGCTTCTGTTGAATCTGGAATTTCGTGTATTGCAGCTTCACTTGAATCTGAAGTTCCTTGTATTGCAGCTTCTCTTGAATCAGGAGTACCTTGTACTGCAGCTTCTCTTGAATCTGGAGTTCCTTGTATTACATCTTCTCTTGAATCTAAAGTTCCCTGTATTGCAGCTTCTCTTGAATCTGGAGTGAGTTCCGTGTAATGCTGCTTCTCTTGAATATGGAGTTCCCTGTATTGCAGCGTCACTGGAATCTGGTGCTCCCTGTACTGCAACTTCTCTTGAATGCGGAGTTCCTTGTATTGCAGCTTCTATTGAATTTGGAGTTCCCCGTATTGCAGCTTCACTATCTGGAGTTCCTTGTACTGTAGCTTCTCTTGAATCTGGAGTTCCATGTATTGCAGCTTCTCTTAAATCTGGAGTTCCTTGTATTGGAGCTTCTCTTGAATTTGGAGTTCCTTACATTGCAGCTTTTCTTGTTTCTGATGTTTGATGTATTGCAGTTTCTCTTGAATCTGGATACCATTTTATTAACTCTTCTCTTGAATCTGTAGTTACTTGTATTGCAACTTCTCTTGAATCAGGAGTTCCTTGTACTGAATCTTCTCTTGAATCTAAAGTTCCTTGTATTGCAGCTTCTCTTGAATCTGGAGTGAGTTCCGTGTATTGCAGCTTCTCTTGAATCTGGAGTTCCTTGTACTGCAGCTTCTCTTGAATCTGGAGTTCCCTGTACTGCAGCTTCCTTTGAATCTTGAGTTCCTTGTATTGCAGCTTCTCTTGAATCTGGAGTGAGTTCCGTGTATGGCAGCTTCTCTTAAATCTGGAGTTTCTTGTATTGCAGCTTCACTTGAATCTGGAGTTCCTTGTACTGCTGCTTCTCTTAAATCTGGAGTACCTTGTATTGCAGCTTCTCTTGAATCTGGAGTACCGTGTATTTCAGCTTCTCTTGAATCTGAAGTTCCATGTATTGAAGCTTCTCTTGAATCTGGAGTTTCTTGTATTGCAGCTTCATTTAAATCTGGAGTTCCGTGTATGGCAGCTTCTCTTGAATCTAGAGTTTCTTGTATTGCAGCTTCTTTTGAATCTGGAGTTCCGTGTATGGCAGCTTCTCTTGAATCTAGAGTTTCTTGTATTGCAGTTTCACTTGAATCTGGAGTTCAGTGTATGGCAGCTTCTCTTGAATCTGGAGTGAGTTCTGTGTATTGCAGCTTCTCTTGAATCTGGAGTTCCTTGTACTGCAGCTTCTCTTGAATCTGGAGTTCCCTGTACTGCAGCTTCTTTTGAATCTGGAGTTCCTTGTATTGCAGCTTCTCTTGAATCTGGAGTGAGTTCCGTGTATGGCAGCTTCTCTTGAATCTGGAGTTGCTTGTATTGCAGCTTCACTTGAATCTGGAGTTCCTTGTACTGCTGCTTCTCTTAAATCTGGAGTACCTTGTATTGCAGCTTCTCTTGAATCTGGAGTACCGTGTATTGCAGCTTCTCTTGAATCTGGAGTTCCATGTATTGCAGCTTCTCTTGAATCTGGAGTTCCTTGTACTGTAGCTTCTCTTGAATCTGGAGTTCCTTGTACTGCAGCTTCTCTTGAATCTGGAGTTTCTTGTATTGCAGCTTCACTTGAATCTGGAGGTCCGTGTATGGCAGCTTATCTTGAATCTGGAGTTTCTTGTATTGCAGTTTCTCTTGAATCTGGAGTTTCTTGTATTGCAGTTTTTCTTGAATCTGGAGTTTCTTTTATTGCAGCTGCTCTTGAATCTGGAGTTTCTTGTATTGCAGCTTCATTTGAATTTGGAGTTCCGTGTATGGCAGCTTCTCTTGAATCTAGAGTTTCTTGTATTGCAGATTCACTTGAATCTGGAGTTCCGTGTATGGCAGCTTCTCTTGAATCTGGAGTGAGTTCTGTGTATTGCAGCTTCTCTTGAATCTGGAGTTCCTTGTACTGCAGCTTCTCTTGAATCTGGATTTCCCTGTACTACAGCTTCTTTTGAATCTGGAGTTCCTTGTATTGCAGCTTCTCTTGAATCTGGAGTGAGTTTAGTGTATGGCAGCTTCTCTTGAATCTGGAGTTTCTTGTATTGCAGCTTCACTTGAATCTGGAGTTCCGTGTATGGCAGCTTATCTTGAATCTAGAGTTTCTTGTATTGCAGTTTCTCTTGAATCTGGAGTTTCTTGTATTGCAGTTTCTCTTGAATCTGGAGTTTCTTGTATTGCAGCTTCTCTTGAATCTGGAGTTTCTTGTATTGCAGCTTCATTTGAATCTGGAGTTCCGTGTATGGCAGCTTCTCTTGAATCTAGAGTTTCTTGTATTGCAGTTTCACTTGAATCTGGAGTTCCGTGTATGGCAGCTTCTCTTGAATCTGGAGTGAGTTCTGTGTATTGCAGCTTCTCTTGAATCTGGAGTTTCTTGTATTGCAGCTTCACTTGAATCTGGAGTTCCTTGTACTGCTGCTTCTCCTAAATCTGGAGTACCTTGTATTGCAGCGTCTCTTAAATCTGGAGTATCTTGTATTGCAGCTTCTCTTGAATCTGGAGTACCGTGTATTGCAGCTTCTCTTGAATCTGGAGTTCCATGTATTGCAGCTTCTCTTGAATCTGGAGTTCCTTGTACTGTAGCTTCTCTTGAATCTGGAGTTCCTTGTACTGTAGCTTCTCTTGAATCTGGAGTTTCTTGTATTGCAGCTTCACTTGAACCTGGAGTTCCGTGTATGGCAGCTTATCTTGAATCTAGAGTTTCTTGTATTGCAGTTTCTCTTGAATCTGGAGTTTCTTGTATTGCAGTTTCTCTTGAATCTGGAGTTTCTTGTATTGCAGCTTCTCTTGAATCTGGAGTTTCTTGTATTGCAGCTTCATTTGAATCTGGAGTTCTGTGTATGGCAGCTTCTCTTGAATCTAGAGTTTCTTGTATGGCAGTTTCACTTGAATCTGGAGTTCCGTGTATGGCAGCTACTCTTGAATCTGGAGTTCCTTGTACTGCAGCTTCTCTTGAATCTGGAGTTCCCTGTACTGCAGCTTCTTTTGAATCTGGAGTTCCTTGTATTGCAGCTTCTCTTGAATCTGGAGTTTCTTTTATTGCTGCTTTTCTTAAATCTGGTGTACCTTGTATTGCAGCTTCTCTTGAATCTGGAGTACCGTGTATTGCAGCTTCTCTTGAATCTGGAGTTCCATGTATTGCAGCTTCTCTTGAATCTGAAGTTCCTTGTACTGTATCTTCTCTTGAATCTGGAGTTCCTTGTACTGTAGCTTCTCTTGAATCTGGAGTTCCTTGTACTGTAACTTCTATTGAATCTGGAGTTTCTTGTGTTGCAGCTTCTCTTGAATCTGGAGTTTCTTGTACTGTAGCTTCTCTTGAATCTGGAGTTCCTTGTACTGTAGCTTCTCTTGAATCTGGAGTTTCTTGTATTGCAGCTTCACTTGAATCTGGAGTTCCGTTTATGGCAGCTTCTCTTGAATCTGGAGTTTCTTGTATTGCAGTTTCTCTTGAATCTGGAGTTTCTTGTATTGCAGTTTCTCTTGAATCTGGAGTTTCTTGTATTGCAGCTTCTCTTGAATCTGGAGTTTCTTGTATTGCAGCTTCATTTGAATCTGGAGTTCCGTGTATGGCAGCTTCTCTTGAATCTAGAGTTTCTTGTATTGCAGTTTCACTTGAATCTGGAGTTCCGTGTATTGCAGCTTCTCTTGAATCTGGAGTTCCTTGTACTGCAGCTTCTCTTGAATCTGGAGTTCCCTGTACTACAGCTTCTTTTGAATCTGGAGTTCCTTGTATTGCAGCTTCTCTTGAATCTGGAGTTTCTTTTATTGCTGCTTCTCTTAAATCTGGAGTACCTTGTATTGCAGCTTCTCTTGAATCTGGAGTACCGTGTATTGCAGCTTCTCTTGAATCTGGAGTTCCATGTATTGCAGCTTCTCTTGAATCTGGAGTTCCTTGTACTGTAGCTTCTCTTGAATCTGGAGTTCCTTGTACTGTAGCTTCTCTTGAATCTGGAGTTCCTTGTACTGTAGCTTCTCTTGAATCTGGAGTTCCTTGTACTGTAGCTTCTCTTGAATCTGGAGTTTCTTGTATTGCGGTTTCTCTTGAATCTGGAAATCCTTTTATTGACGCTTCTCTTGAAACGGGAGTTCCTTGTATTGCAGCTTCTCTTGAATCTGCGTGTTCATTGCACTGTAGCGTCTCTTGAACTTGCAGTTCCTTCCTTTACAGCTTCTCTTGATTCTTTACTTCCTTATATTGCAGTATATCTTGAATCTGGAGATCCTTTCATTGTTTTGCAGCTTCTTAAATCTGTATTTCCTTGCGTTGCAGCTTCTTTTGAAGCTGAAATACGTTGTTCTGCGGCTTGCCTTGAATCTGGAACATACTGCACTGCAGACTCTCTATTTTTGCGGTTTCACTTGAAGCCTGTGTAGGCTGTATTGTGGCTTCTCTCGATCAGGTTGCATCGTGGCTTCTCTCAAATGGGTTTTATCATGGCTTTTCCTGAGCAGGTTGCATCGTGGCTTCTCTCGAGGAGGGTGTATCGTGGCTTCTCCTGATCAGGTTATATCGTGGCTTCTCTCGAGCAGGTTGTATCGTGGCTTCTCTCGAGCAGGTTGTATTGTGACTTCTCTCGAGCAGGTTGTATCGTGGCTTCTCTCGAATGGGTTGCATCGTGGCTTTTCCTGAGCAGGTTGTATTGTGGCTTCTCCTGATCAGGTTGTATCGTGGCTTCTCTCGAGCAGGTTGTATCGTGGCTTCTCCTGATCAGGTTATATCGTGGCTTCTCTCGAGCAGGTTGTATTGTGGCTTCTCCTGATCAGGTTACATCGTGGCTTCTCTCGAGCAGGTTGTATCATGGCTTCTCTCGAGCAGGTTGTATTGTGACTTCTCTCGAGCAGGTTGTATCGTGGCTTCTCTCGAATGGGTTGCATCGTGGCTTTTCCTGAGCAGGTTGTATTGTGGCTTCTCCTGATCAGGTTGTATCGTGGCTTCTCTCGAGCAGGTTGCATTGTGGCTTCTCTCGAGCAGGTAGTATCGTGGCTTCTCTCAAGCAGGTTGTATTGTGGCTTCTCACGAGCAGGTTGTATCGTGGCTTCTCTCGAGCAGGTTGTAATGTGGCTTCTCTCGAGCTGGTTGTATTGTGGCTTCTCCTGAGCAAGTTGTATTGTGGCTTCTCTCGAGCAGGTTGTATCGTGGCTTCTCTCAAGCAGGTTGTATTGTGGCTTCTCTCGAGCAGGTTGTATTGTGGCTTCTCTCGAGCAGGTTGTATCGTGGCTTCTCTCGAGCAGGTGGTATTGTGGCTTCTCTCGAGCAGGTTGTATTGTGGCTTCTCTCGAGCAGGTTGTATTGTGGCTTCTCTCGAGCAGGTTGTATTGTGGCTTCTCTCGAGCTGGTTGTATTGTGGCTTCTCCTGAGCACGTTGTATTGTGTCTTCTCTCGAGCAGGTTGTATCGTGGCTTCTCTCGAGCAGGTTGTATTGTGGCTTCTCTCGAGCAGGGTGTATCGTGGCTTCTCTCGAGCAGGTTGTATTGTGGCTTCTCCTGATCAGGTTGTATCGTGGCTTCTCTCAAGCAGGTTGTATCGTGGCTTCTCTCGAGCAGGTTGTATCGTGGCTTCTCTCGAATGGGTTGCATCGTGGCTTCTCTCAAATGGGTTGTATCATGGCTTTTTCTGAGCAGGTTGTATTGTGGCTTCTCTCGATCAGGTTGTATTGTGGCTTCTCTCGAGCAGGTTGTATCGTGGCTTCTCTTGAGCAGGTTGTATTGTGGCTTCTCTCGATCAGGTTGTATTGTGGCTTCTCTCGAGCAGGTTGTATCGTGGCTTCTCTCGAATGGGTTGCATCGTGGCTTCTCTCAAATGGGTTGTATCATGGCTTTTCCTGAGCAGGTTGTATTGTGGCTTCTCTCGATCAGGATGTATCGTGGCTTCTCTCGAGCAGGTTGTATCGTGGCTTCTCTTGACCAGGTTGTATCGTGGCTTCTCTCTCGAGCAGGTTGTATTGTGGCTTCTCTCGAGCAGGGTGTATCGTGGCTTCTCTCGAGCAGGTTGTATTGTGGCTTCTCCTGATCAGGTTGTATCGTGGCTTCTCTCGAGCAGGTTGTATCGTGGCTTCTCTTGAGCAGGTTGTATCGTGGCTTCTCTCGAATGGGTTGCATCGTGGCTTCTCTCAAATGGGTTGTATCATGGCTTTTCCTGAGCAGGTTGTATTGTGGCTTCTCTCGATCAGGTTGTATTGTGGCTTCTCTCGAGCAGGTTGTATCGTGGCTTCTCTTGAGCAGGTTGTATTGTGGCTTCTCTCGATCAGGTTGTATCGTGGCTTCTCTCGAGCAGGTTGTATTGTGGCTTCTCTCGAATGGGTTGCATCGTGGCTTCTCTCAAATGGGTTGTATCATGGCTTTTCCTGAGCAGGTTGTATTGAGGCTTCTCTCGATCAGCATGTATTGTGGCTTCTCTCGAGCAGGGTTTATCGTGGCTTCTCTTGATCAGGTTGTATCGTGGCTTCTCTCGAGCAGGTTGTATTGTGGCTTCTCTCGAGCAGGGTGTATCGTGGCTTCTCTCGAGCAGGTTGTATTGTGGCTTCTCCTGATCAGGTTGTATCGTGGCTTCTCTCGAGCAGATTGTATCGTGGCTTCTCTCGAGCAGGTTGTATCGTGACTTCTCTCGAGCAGGTTGTATCGTGGCTTCTCTCTAATGGGTTGCATCGTGGCTTTTCCTGAGCAGGTTGTATTGTGGCTTCTCCTGATCAGGTTGTATCGTGGCTTCTCTCGAGCAGGTTGCATTGTGGCTTCTCTCGAGCAGGTTGTATCGTGGCTTCTCTCAAGCAGGTTGTATTGTGGCTTCTCTCGAGCAGGTTGTATCGTGGCTTCTCTCGAGCAGGTTGTAATGTGGCTTCTCTCGAGCTGGTTGTATTGTGGCTTCTCCTGAGCACCTTGTATTGTGGCTTCTCTCGAGCAGGTTGTATCGTGGCTTCTCTCAAGCAGGGTGTATTGTGGCTTCTCTCGAGCAGGTTGTATTGTGGCTTCTCTCGAGCAGGTTGTATCGTGGCTTCTCTCGAGCAGGTTGTATTGTGGCTTCTCTCGAGCAGGTTGTATTGTGGCTTCTCTCGAGCAGGTTGTATTGTGGCTTCTCTCGAGCAGGTTGTATTGTGGCTTCTCCTGAGCACGTTGTATTGTGGCTTCTCTCGAGCAGGTTGTATCGTGGCTTCTCTTGAGCAGGTTGTATTGTGGCTTCTCTCGAGCTGGTTGCATTGTGGCTTCTCCTGAGCACGTTGTATTGTGGCTTCTCTCGAGCAGGTTGTATCGTGGCTTCTCTCGAGCAGGTTGTATTGTGGCTTCTCTCGAGCTGGTTGTATTGTGGCTTCTCTCGAGCACGTTGTATCGTGGCTTCTCCTGAGCACGTTGTATCATGGCTTCTCCTGAGCACGTTGTATTGTGGCTTCTCTCGAGCAGCTTGTATTGTGGCTTCTCTCGAGCAGGTAGTATTGTGGCTTCTCTCGAGCAGGTTGTATTGTGGCTTCTCTCGAGCAGGTAGTAGTGTGGCTTCTCTCGAGCAGGTTGTATTGTGGCTTCTCTCGAGCAGGTTGTATTGTGGCTTCTCTCGAGCAGGTTGTATTGTGACTTCTCTCGAGCAGGTTGTATCGTGGCTTCTCTCGAGCAGGTTGTATCGTGACTTCACTCGAGCAGGTTGTATTGTGGCTTCTCTCGAGCAGGTTGTATCGTGGCTTCTCTCGAGCAGGTTCTATCGTGACTTCACTCGAGCAGGTTGTATTGTGGCTTCTCTCGAGCAGGTTGTATTGTGGCTTCTCCCGAGCAGGTTGTATTGTGGCTTCTCTTGCACAAGTTGTATTATGGCTTCTCTTGAGCAGGCTATATCGTGGCGTCTCTTGTGTAGGCTGGATCGTGGCTAGCGACAGTTCGTTCATATGGACACAGGGGCATTGGCCCCCTGCTGCTGCAAGCCACTACCTCCGAGGCTCATTTTGTCAATTTAAATTAGTCCGTAAGTACCTGAGCCCGGTATGAACCTCCATTTTTTTATTTCCTTATGGGCGGGGCTCCGAAGCTCTTAGCGGGTGGAACGAGCAGCTGAGGCTGAAACTGAGCTGCACATGTCAGATTTGCTGGTTTTCCCTCCGGCCAGCCTCACATGCGCAGTTCAGGCTTCCACATTGAAGTGTACAGTGGAGCTGCGTCAGCAAAGACACGGCTCTATCGGTCTTCAATGGAGCATTGCGCGTGCATGCCCCCGCCATTTCCAGCCCCGCTCTTATGCTGATTAGTATTATATGCAGAATAACCACAGTGCTTGGATTGGGTGGGGAGCCCGGGCTACTGCTACGGAAGAAGTAAGTACTAGTCGGAGTGATCACCACTCGCCAGGGGCTGAGATTATTTCAAGCACGCTGTCCTTCACCTTGCGGTTTGTTGGATCGGGGACACTATGCAGATCTTGAGCATCCACGTGAATCTCCTCACACAAACAGAATGTATGAGGTAACGTTTGAATGTTACAGGACAGCCACCTTTAGCGGCGTCGCCAGTGTGTCATCAACCACAATGGGTCATATTACCACTTGTTGTTTACAGCGCTTCGTCGCGGCTAAATGCAGCGTGAAGTGAAACATGCTGCAGTGCACGTTCAGGGATAGGGGCGTGAGGGGCCCGCAGGTGTAACCCATCCTTAGCTTATGTTTTTAACAACCGAGCTTGATGTCAAGGGGCCATTTTAATTTTTCGCACCGGAGCCCAAGGCATCTTTGCTCTGCCACTAACGTCCTCGACAACCTGGAACAAATCGATTGGTGAGGGTAATGGAAAATACATTCCGTCAGAGCTATATAAAAAAAAGATTGCATGAAAATACCAATGAATGAACAGGTTGCAAACGATGACACAACTGTCTATGTTCCAGCCGATCATATCAATAGAATATTATAAAAACACCTATGTGGGCACATTTTTTCAATAATACCATAACGCTGGCCGATCACTATCTATGCGAACACCTTGTCCGCAGCTGTTCGGACAATGTACCTGGCCAGCATGTGTCACCACAAAAGATTCAAACCCTTGGTTCGATGGTAGGCTAAATGAAGACCGAAGATGGCTGAGAGTAATTGAAGGACAATGGAGATCCACTCCATCAGCTGCCCACCTCAAATTACTAAGGAGCACCAGAAAATCATATTACAGAAAGATTAGACGCTCAAAAGTTGACTACATATGTAAACAATTAGACCAAGCTAAGAATCGCCCCCAAAAACTTTTTGACATAATCAAGACTCAATCAAAGGGGGTATCCCACTCTCCCCAAGCCAGTCCGGAAACACTCCCCAATTGCGAGGAGCTTACCCCTTTTTCACCATAAAGACTGGGAATTTAAAGATAGACCTACATAACGACCCACTGTCCCACATCAACACGCACTCTACTATCACGCTGACCACACCTGTGACCCCGCCTAACTGCTCTTCAAAGCTCGACCTCAAGAACAATGCTTCCTGGGCCACTTTCAAACTCTACAGCAAAGAAGCTATCTTGAATACGCTCATGGCTTTGAATCCCTCTAAACATTTCACAGACCCTCTCCCAGCTACCCACTTTAAGACCTTCATGCCACAGCTAGTGCCCCTATGGACCAGGGTTATAAACACCCCTCTTGTGCAAGGAACCATCCCGACATCCTCAAAACTGGCCAGGTAACCCCCATTCTAAAGAAAGTTACAGCTGATCCGTCAAACCTGAACAACTATTGCCCCATTTCCAACATTTCGACCCTGGCAAAATTGCTCGAAAACTGCATCCACATACAGCTCAGTAACCATATCAACCACTTCAATCTGCCAGATCAATTCCAATCAGGCTTTCGATCTGGGCATAGTACCGAATCAGCCATGACCCACATGATAGATGGCGCCCTACAAATACTGGACCAAAATAAAGCCTGTTTGTTAATCCTACTTGACTTATCCTCAGCCTTCGATACAGTCAAACACAGCAACCTACTAGAACTCTTAAAACAGAATGGGCTTATCTGGAACAGTGTTAAACTGGTTCGCTTCCTTCCTCCAAGACAGGACGCAGAGATTCAAGATCAACCAATCCTTTTCTAACCACACCCCAGTCTCTTTTGGAGTTCCCCAGGGATCTTCCCTCTCCGCTACACTCTTCAATTTGTTTAAGGAACCACTCACTGAGCTTCTGAACTCCTCAAACATCCAATGTCACATGTACGCTGACGACCCACAGTTCTATATTAAGGTCGAGGGCAAAGCAGGACGAGGCCACCAGCTCAGGGTGCAAAGCAGGAGGAGGCCGTCAGCTCAGAGTGCAAAGCAGGAGGAGGCCGTCAGCTCAGAGTGCAAAGCAGGAGGAGGCCGTCAGCTCAGAGTGCAAAGCAGGAAGAGGCCACCAGCTCAGGGTGCAAAGCCGGACAAGGTCATCAGCTCAGGGTGCAATGCAGGACGAGGCCGTCAGCTCAGAGTGCAAACCAGGAAGAGGCCACCAGCTCAGGGTGCAAAGCAGGACGAGGCCGTCAGCTCAGGGTGCAAAGCAGGACGAGGCCGTCAGCTCAGGGTGCAAAGCAGGAAGAGGCTGCCAGCTCAGGGTGCAAAGCCGGACAAGGCCATCAGCTCAGGGTGCAAAGCAGGAGGAGGCCGTCAGCTCAGGGTGCAAAGCAGGAGGAGGCCGTCAGCTCAGGGTGCAAAGCAGGAAGAGGCCATCAGCTCAGGGTGTAAAGCAGGAAGAGGCCATCAGCTCAGGGTGCTAAGCAGGAAGAAGCCATCAGCTCAGGGTGCAAAGCAGGAAGAGGCCACCAGCTCATAGTGCAAAGTAGGACAAGGCCGTCAGCTCAGGGTGCAAAGCAGGAGAAGGCCGTCAGCTCAGGGTGCAAAGCAAGAAGAGGTTGTCAGCTCAGGGTGCAAAGCAGGAAGAGGTCGTCAGCTCAGGGTGCAAAGCAGGAAGAGGCCGTCAGCTTAGGGTGCCTCTGATGGTGACAGGCCGGCAGTGGTAGTCACCTCCTGGGTTGCCACAAGGCCATATAGCAAATGCAGCTGACAAAGTAAGGACTATGGCAAGGAATGTTCAACCTTTACATGTGTTACAGAAGGAAATCAACCTTTTCCAAGTCTGTATTTATTTTCAAAAATAAAAAAACAGTAATAGGAGCTTTCATTGATTGCCTCTCAACTCAGTCTGCCATAACTACCAGTCTAATAGCTGTACATATGTTTACTCGGCTGTGGCTACTTATAACATTAAAACCCTACTTACGTCAAAGTGTGGGTGTGCATCCACTAGTTAAATGAGGTGGAAATGAACGAATTTACAGTGACATAAACACATCCAACACATACCAACAAGTTGAAAAAAGGAGAAATATGGATAAATACAGAGAGAAATGGCAAAAAGTCACTACTACCAAAGGTGTCAGACTGTACCGTGCATGCCACGGCAGACAGAACTCCCATGACCAATGACCTTGTGAGGGTCACAAGCTTGCAAACTTCCTGTGAGAAGAAGCATTGTTAATATGCTCTAAGCATAGACAGCACCAGTACCTCCGCTGCCACACGTGACATTAGTATGTCTAATCTCATTTAACAAATTTGTGCCGTCTGAGGTGGAAACACTGTAGGGCATTTAAAGGGAATAATTCAGAACCAACCATTCGTGGTCACGTAAATAATTGGTTTATGTCTGCTGCAAGAGACAGAATAAACTATTACAAAACCAGACATTTCGTGGCGGGCCATGGCTGGTGGGGTTAGCATTGGCAACACTTCCGGTTTGGGCTTATCAGATACCTCAGCAGACCCACTTCAGTCAGAGGGACGTGTGCTGTCACTGCCAGAAGAGCACTGTGCTATAGGGGCCCATAGCAGGTTTACACCTTCAGAATTCCCACGGGGCTAGTTACTCAGATTTAGAGCAGCACGTTTGTGTGGCAAACTTTCCATGCATTTACTTACCATTATAAAAGCCCGTGAGCGCGGAGGAACTTTCAGAGTCGAGTTCGCGCTATATAAAACTCGGGAAAGAAAAAGGTTACCTTAGAATTCGCTGTTTACTTCCTAATTTCGTTCAAGTTCCTCGCTGTTTCAGTGCGTTCTTTTTATGCTCGTGCATCAGTGATTGCATTGAAGATTTACTATTTACGTTGTCATTTGTAGACAACTGAGGCCCAGCCTGAAATAATGTGTTTGCTTTCCTCATCGGGCTCGACGGGGCAGCATACCCAATCACACGATGACGCCCTCGGCACCCGTCTCGCCATGGATGCCTTGAGCCTGAGGAGACCGGAGGCAAGACTCTGGGTGACTCTGTGGCTCGGTTGGCGCTCCCCACTTCCAGGACGTGGCAGTTGGGGCCCAGTGCAGGACATGCACAACTGGGCTAAAGACTAGAGGGCGGGTCTCTAGGCTCGAGGTGCTGCTACTGTCCTGGGAAATTAAACAACAATGGTCCGAGACCTCTATATTTACAAACAAATTGAATTGATCAATCAAGATTCACAAATTAGGAGCATGTACCTATTGATCAGCTGCACTCAATTAATGAAAAGCACATGAATAAGGCAACAGCATCCATTTCCAAAAACAGGTACAATATTTTATTCTATTGTATCAATTTCAACCAAGAATATAAAATTCAAAGCTTCAATTTGTACGTAAACCAGGAATCTTTTAGGATTGAATTGATCGATCCAATTGGTGTGGGAATTATAACCACTTTGTTCCTGAGAAGGGTAAGCAAGTTAATTCTTGGGCATATATCTTTGATTTATATGCTCGGCAATGGCTCCAATTTACGGTCATCTATCTTCTTTACAGGGTCATCATAAAGATCCCTGTTTTGCCCCGTTACAATATGTCCTGAAGAAGACTCGCATGGCCCAGGCATAATTAACCGCAAGGCCGCAAGACGAGTCGAAACGTCGACATTATATTGAAACCTGGACCGCTATTATTCTCTCTCCCCACGATTATGTGCAGATATTAATGACATATAGTTCTGTCTGAAGTCAATAATAGAGAGAGTGTGGATTAATTATTTAAGTGGCTAGGTTGTGCAGGTCCGGCATTTACAGGCCTGATACTGTTCGTCAAAATTTTAAATTATTGGAATTGTATTTCACTTTTTTTGATTTCTTCTTTTGTTTCTTCTTTAATCACTTTCACATTTCTTGACACCCTTTGCTATGCTGCACGTTCTATACGGGGCAATGTATATATTTTTGTATTGATTTGCAAATTGAAGCTTTGAATTTTATATTCTTGGTTGAAATTGATACAATAGATTAAAATATTGTACCTGTTTTTGGAAATGGATGCTGTTGCCTTATTCATGTGCTTTTCATTAATTGAGTGTAGCTGATCAATAGGTACATGCTCCTAATTTGTGAATCTTGATTGATCAATTCAATTTGCTTGTAAATATAGAGGTCTCGGACCATTGTTGTTTAATATCGATGTAATACCCAGCTCCAGTACCTTTTGGGTTACCCCATTTTGTTTAATGGTGACTGTCCAGGGAAAGGCATATGCTGCGCGCGCAGTGCATGGGAAGGCGGGCCCTGTCCCTGGTTTGCCTCCTCCTCCCGTCGCCGCGTGCGTTGGGGCGGCTGTCGCGCGCCGTCTGAGGAAGGCTCCTGCGGTACCAATGCGGCCAGGAAATGCGCACGAGGATGGACAGGTAGATGCGCGAGGCACATACAGCCCGCCCGGACCGAGTGATCATCCGTTGGTCCTGTGCTCGGTGGCCTTGGCATTGCACCTAGCACTATGCCAGGTATGTAGAGAGGCCCCGTGCCCCCCTGCTCTGGGGACGCGGGTTAGGACTGCTGAAGAGCAGTTGCCGACTCCCGGGACAGCCACTGCACAGTAAACAACCAACCTGGGCACTGTCTGGCTCCGCGGCCTTCCTCTAGGGGCGGCCTGTTACATATAAGGGGACTCTTGAGTGTTATTGCTGTCTAGGCTGCGAACAGTGAGTGTTCACGCGCATGTCCACCGCGTTGACTGGCCGTGGAGGGGAGGGGGGAGGAAGGAGGAGGGAAAGCGAAAGCGAAAGTAACACTGCATGATCTCGTTCACAGTGGATGCTAGTGCGTGTTCACGCGCGCGACCCGATCCCAGCATGCTGCCTGCGCGTGCCCATCTCCTGTCTCCCTTTTAGGGCCCTTGAAGCAAACTCGACAACTATAGGTCTCGCACGCGACAGCGCTTTCGCGCTGTGTTGCCAGGTGCGAGACCTAAAAAGTAATGTGATGTGATGTATACACTTCGCAGAGTAGGAAACCAAAAGCGACCAATATACTCTATTCTAAATATAATTTGCCTTAGAGAACGGGTTTACTAGTGTTTGTGTTCATTTGCAACCTCCCAGAGCGACTGGCCATTTTACTTCAGTTGTTACACGGGACCTGTTGTTTAGTCTTTAAGCACTATTTACTTTATTGAGTTTCTCTTACTGCAGGCCATGGGCTCCTGCTTTCAATCACTCTAACCCAGCATTATCTTATGTCTGTTTCAAGCCCCCAAGTAAATTGGATTTAGAAATAATTAGTGTATTAAGTCATGTGAATTCACACATAATCCTGTACTAATTTGCTAAAGCTGACAACAGCACATCTATGTTATATGTCGCCTGAGGGTTTGTTTTCAAAAGCCTGTTTTATTAACAACAATACCACAACCAATACCACCACCACCAATACCATCACATTCGCCACCAATACCACCATCAATACCCCCAACACAACCACATTCAATACCATCACCACCAGCAGTACCACCACATCAATACATCACCTCCACCCATGCCACCACCTCCACTAATACTGCCAATACCAGCACCAATACCACCACTACAACCACCACCAATACCATCACCACCAATTCCACCAATACCACCACCAATACCAAAACCACCACCAATACCACCAACACCAATGCCACCACCACCAATACCATTACCAATACCACCACCACTAATACCAATACCACTACCACCAATACCACCACCAACACCACTACCACCACCAATACCACCACCACCATCAATACGACCAATACCACCACCACCATCGATACCAACACTAATACCACCGTGAATACCACCACCACCAATATCACCACCATCAATACCACCAACACCAATACCACCACCACTACAACCACCAATACCACCACCACTACAACCACCAATACCACCACAAATGCTCAACATCACCAATACTACTACCACCAATACCACCACCGCTACTAATAACACCACCACCAATACCACTACCGCCACCAATACCACCACCAATACTGATACCACCCCCACCAATACCACCAATACCACCATCAATACCACCACCACCAATATGACCACCAATACCACCACCAATACCACTACCACCACCACCAATATCAATACCACCAATGCCACCACCTCCAATACCACAACCACCATCAATACCACCACCACCATCAATACCACCAACACATCCACACCCCCCCCAATACCACCACCACTACCACCACCAATACTACCACCAACACCAATACCACACCACCAATACCACCACCAATACCACCAACACCATCCCCACAACCAATACCACCACCAATACTGCCACCACTAATACCACCACCATCAATACCCATACCAATACCAATACAACCACCAATACTACCACCAACAATACCACAACACCAGCAATACCATCACCAATGCCACCACCACCACCAATAACACCACCAACACTACCAATGCCACCAATCCCAACCAATACCAACACCACCAATACCACTACCACCACCACCAATATCAATACCACCAATGCCACCACCTCCAATACCACAACCACCATCAATACCACCACCACCATCAATACCACCAACACATCCACACACACCCCCAATACCACCACCACCACTACCACCACCAATACCACCACCAATACTACCACCAACACCAATACCACACCACCTATACCACCTCCACCAATACCACCACCAATACCACCAACACCATCCCCACAACCAATACCACCACCAATACCGCCACCACTAATACCACCACCATCAATACCCATACCAATACCAATACAACCACCAATACTACCACCAACAATACCACAACACCACCAATACCATCACCAATGCCACCACCACCACCAATAACACCACCAATACTACCAATGCCACCAATCCCAACCAATACCAACACCACTAATACCACCATCAATACCACCACCACCAGTACCAATTCCACCACCAATACCACCACCAATATAATCAAGAATATAAACATGAATACCACCACTACCACCAATACCACCATCACCAATACCACCACCATCGCCAATAACTCCACCAATACCACCACCAATATAACCACGAATACCACCACTACCACCAATACCACCATCACCAATGCCATCACCATCGCCAATAACACCACCACCAATACCAGTACCACCACCACCAATACCAATCTAAACACCACCACCACCAATACTAGTACCACCAATACCTTCACCACCAATGCCACCAATACCACCACCACCACCAGTACCAATACCACCACCAATACTATTACCACCACCAATACAACCACAAATACCACCATGACCACCAAAACAACCATCACCAATACCCCCACCATCACCAAGGCCATCCCAATCCCACCACCACCACCAATCCCTTCATCAATATCACCAATACCACCACCACCAATCCCAAAACTACCACCACCACCAATACCAATACGGCCATCACCAATACCACCACCAATACTACTACAACCACCAATACCCGCACCACCACAAATGATACCAATACCATCAATACCACCAATACCAATACCACCATCTCAGTGCCTCTCGCTCACTAGTAATAGCAGGAGCACTGTACGAGGCAGGAGCTGCCTGCCATAAAGCACACTGCTCCCTCCACAAGGGGGTGAAGCCAGGACCCTGCTATAGCTGGAGTCTTTTTTTATTAGGCCAAAGATAGCAATGACATTACGCAATGCCACACTGCACACTCAAATCACGGATAGGGCAGGAACTAGCCCCCCTTCCGGCTCTTCCTCCTGAGCTGCAATAGTGTAATCACAGAGTGAAAGGTGTTGGAGCGCTTTGTTAGTGTTTATAGCTCTTATCATATGTAACTCTCACTTCACACTTTGTGTCTGTGTATTTTACAACACTTACACATCTTCGTCACTGCACTATTTATCACTACGTTGAAGATGTCTCAGGCCGGTCTCTTCCTCTGATATTTACAATCTAACAAGCGGTCGAGAAGGCCCTTTATTGCGATGCAATAGGTCTCACATTTGCGAGAGTTTAAGCTATTAGTATTGTAAATGGCAATGCCTTTTATTTAAGTTTTAAAACTCAAAACATAAATAAAAGAAAGCCGCCCCCCCCACCCCCCCTGATACCAATACTGCCTCCTCCTTTTGTACATGAGATGAGCCTGGGTTTAGTTACATCCGGGGTAGTTTTGAAATTTATATTTCTTTAAAGTCGACCGACATGTGTTGGCTGCAGACATCATTCATGTGGTCAGGTCACCGGGCTCCTGCCCTGGGCTTGTGTTTAAAAGTCCTTGTTTTCAGGGTGCAATCAGGATTCCTTGTATTTTTAATGATGACACATGTCCAGTAAGCCACTGACATATGAGCAGCTATCATCTGCCTATCTCATCATGCGTGACATTATCTCCATTCCAGCCGGTGTGACCCCTGTGACCTCTGCATGTCCAGCAGAGCTGTCCTTCACACTGGCTCTAGACCTAACTTGACCCCCGACTAGAGCTGGCTTCACTGCTGTTGCTCATTCACAAAGGTCATCATGAGCTTGACCCCTCCTGCTCGGCTGGCGCATTTGGAACCTTATATCTGTGGAATATCCCACTAATGAAGGCCCTTTTTCTTTGTGACTGCCACTCCCACTTCGGGGTTGCAAACATACACACTTGCTTCTCAGCTGTTAAGACGCTTGAGTCAGGGTGTGGTAAGATAGGGGGGGGGGGCATTCTTTAATTCTTTGACGTATCTCAAGACCACACATGAAGATTTGTTTTATAAATCTTGAGTTTCTCAAAATTCTTTATTGCATTTAGCTTTAAAATAAGTCATATGACCCTCCCTATTCCCCTCAAAAGATTCTCCAGAGGAGACTCCCTTAACTTTCTATTTTGTCAGTCGGGGTCCCTCACTTTGCTCGCTCGCTACTTAAAACTCATCCACAACTTTTCTGCCTCACCACTTTCAAATGTCACCAGCCGCCACTGGTTCTCACGGCAGTGGGTACCTATCAACTAGTGCAAGTCAGGACCCACCGGCCGCAGTGATGGTCAGTGGAGCTGCAACAAAGTGTGTAACTTGTTTTCAGAACCAGGGTGGAGATTTCGATCATGTTCACACTTTTCCCGTTGACGCATTTTACACTTTAAGTCCGTTTTCAAAAGTGCAGACCTTGAAAACACCGAATTTACTGAAATGACACCAAGTGAATAAAACATAGAGGGGTCGGACGGTCCTGGTTTTTCACACATTTCCCTGCAGATTTCTGTAAATTTAGCACATTGCCTCACGTTTTCAAGAGGTAAGCCTTGGCACAGACAAGCGTTCTGTCTTCCGGTGCAGAACGGGCCAGCAGGCATCCCTCACCAGTAAGCAAAAGGGGGGGAGTGAGGGAGGGAGAGAGAAAGAGAGAGAGGAGAGAGAGAAAGAGAGGGGGAGAGAAAGAGAGGGGGCGAGTGATGGTGAGAGTGGGTGTGTGTGTGAGGGAGCGGGAGAGAGAAAGTGAGAGGGGGAGAGCGTGAGAGAGAAGGGGATGAGAGAGAGAGGGGGGAGAGAGAGAGATTGAGAGGGGGAGAGAGAGTGTGTGTGAGAGAGAGGAACAGAGAGAGAGAGGGAGAGAGAGAGAGATTGAGAGGGGGAGAGAGAGTGTGTGTGAGAGAGAGGAACAGAGAGTGAGAGGGAGAGAGAGTGATTGAAGGAGAGAGAGTAGGAGAGAAAGAGGGGGGAGACAATGTGTGAGAGAGAGAAAGAGAGAGGGAGAGAGAGAGAGGGGGATAGAGAGAGAGAGAGGGGAAAGAAAGAGTTATCCTAGTGAAGTTGTGTCTTTATCATATTGTGGTGTATTGGAATGAGACAGGGGTGTGACTTGAGCTCTGCCCCAGAGCTGAGGCTGAAGGAAGCCTGCTCTGTGCCTTGCTCCGAGCACACAGGCCCTGGGGACGACTCTATGGAAAGAACAGTGTGAGCTGTGAGGCCTTCCTTCCCCACTGCCCCCTACCCTGCAGGGGCCCCAGACTCGGGGGGCAGGAAGCACGGAGCCCCCAGGGGCGCTGGGCACACAGGGCCGGTCCCTTCCGTGTCACCGAGCAGGCCTGGCCCCGGCCTCAGGGCGATGCTGCATCCATTTCTAAGATGGCTGCACACTTCCTCTGGGGACGGGAGCAGCCCCACGCCTGTGCGTCGCTGCTCTGGGGTCAAAGGTTGAGTTTGTACTTCTCATTAGCTCGTGTGGGCTAGGAAGGACGGCGCCACAACAGACACCGCTCTCGAGTTGTGATGACGGCCCCTGTCTAATGATGGCGACGAGACTACACCCAGCACGCGCCCTGGGCCACCGCCGGGGGCGCAGCACGTGCCCAGCATGGCGCACTAGTGCCTGGATAAAACACAACACCCCACCCCTGGAGGCACACACCCTCGTGGACCCGGCCCCTTGAACTCGCTCCCAAGAGCCCCTCCTGCTCAATTTAAGCACCCCCTGAGACGCCTGCTGGGGCAAGGGGTAAGGGTGGGCCACAAAAAAAACACTTTCCTTGATAGGTTCAGTGGCACCGGGTGAGCGAGTGAGCCAGGCGCTGGTTCCGGATGCAGAGTGGCGAGGGAGGGATGGAACAAGAGTGGAAGGGGCCCTGAGGCAGACACAGCGAAGGGGCCCCTCAACCTCCCTCGTCGCACTCACATCTCACCACACCTGAGAGAGCTCCGCTGGCTCCCTACTCAGAAACGAGCACAATTCAAGCTCCTCACCCACGGTTTCAAGGCGCTACACAACCCTGGCCAGCACACCTCAACAATCGCATCTGCTTTCACAAACCTTCCAGACACATCTGCTCCCCGGGCCCCTACTTACTCAAATCCCACGGTGCAGGGGTCGAGCCTTTTCCTTCAACATTCCTAAAAGCCTCCACTCAACTTCACTGCTAATCTCGTCCCATAATGCTTTGCTGGGCCTTTGGTTGGGATTGTATTTTTGCCCATAACTGTGCTTGGGGTGGTCCTAAGAGGATGGGACCACCAATGAATCGTTGAGAATGATGTGCTCTTCGTGTTCATCTGCTTGGTCCTCCCCCTAGGTTGGGGGGACCCCAAAGTCATCACCTCTCTCATTGCCTGATATTTTTCATTTTCAAAGTTCACTTTTGTGAATTGGTTTTTTGCTTTTTAGCATGTAGAGTTGCTTTATCAAAGCATTTGTGGGTGCACAGGGCAGTGGTAGGTCGTCATGCCTACAGAGTAGGCGTGAGATGGTACGCCATCATGTCAGACATGGTGGGCAGTCATGTTGACAGTTCATGGGGTGGTAGGCAGTATTTCAGCAGAGCAGGCAGGGGATTGTAGGCCATCATGTCAGATGAGGTAGGCAGTCATGTCGAAAGTCCAGGCAGGAGGTTGGTGGGTATTCAAGTCAGTAGAGCAGGCTGGGGATGCTAGACACTCATGTCGATAGAGCAGACCTGGGGTGTCAGGCAGTCGTTTGAGAGGCCCTGCTGTCATGTGCTTGCATGGCGCCACCAAGGGTCTGGCTTGGGTACTTTTTTAATGGGTCTTCTGCGTGGTTTTCTTTTCCGTGTGCCCAAAGACCCTACTCACCAATTAACCAGAGACGTCTGTGGTGTTCGGGAAGAAATCCAACTCAGCAATGTAGGGTCTGCCCTGTATTAATTTGTGTTGACCGTCAAGGCACTGGGGTTGGGAGGTCGTCACGTTGGCAATCCAGGTGGTGGGGTTTGAGGCAGTCATGTCGGAAGTCCAGGCAGTGGGGTTGGTAGGCAGTCATGCTAACGTAGCAGGCAGAGGGACAGCAGGCAGTCCTGTTGAAAATGCAGGTGAGGGAGGGAGGTAGTAGGCAGTCTTAACCCTACTCAGTCCTCATTCCTGCTGCTAAGCTCTTCCCAAAGGTCGTATTTGTTCTGTGTGCACACTTCAGTGGGAGAAGCTCTGAGATTAGTAGTGTTATTAATTGTCTGACAGAGTATATTGTTTACACCTTAATGTGTCTCTGTGGCTGGTGTGTGTAAATAGAATGCACCATTCGTGCTATGAGGTCACGTGCGCGTGAGCACACACTGGTCCTTCAGAGCCTGGATCTCACTTCCCATGGCTAATCACTCCTCTGAAAGTAAAGACAGAGACATTAATGATCGGAAGGTGCTGGGACTATGTAGGGAGCCTTCACCCGAACCAAGAGGGAGCACGGAGTCACGCCGTGAAGGATGGAATCCCGTGTACGGTTGTACGACATTACAACAAATGCCTTTACCAGGCTTTGCGTGTAAAGGATGCGGGGAAAAGGCATTGCATGGTAAAGGATGCGTGGTAAAGAATGCGTGGTAAAGGCATCACATGGTAAAGGACGCGGGGAAAAAGGCATTGCGTGGTAAAGGATACATGGTAAAGGCTTTCGCGTGGTAAATTCTACGTGGAAAAGGCATTACGTGATAAATGCTGCGTGGAAAAGGCATTGCGTGGTAAATGCTGCGTGGAAAAGGCATTGCGTGGTAAATGCTGCATGGAAAAGGCATTGCGTGGTAAAGGATACATGGAAAAGGCATTGCGTGTTAAATGCTGCGTGGAAAAGGCATTGCGTGGTAAAGGATACATGGAAAAGGCATTGCGTGGTAAATGCTGCGTGCAAAAGGCATTGCATGGTAAATGCTGTGTGGAAAAGGCATTGCGTGGTAAATGCTGCGTGGAAAAGGCATTGCGTGGTAAATGCTGCGTGGAAAAGGCATTGCGTGGTAAATGCTGTGTGGAAAAGGCATTGCGTGGTAAATGCTGCATGGAAAAGGCATTGCGTGGTAAATGCTGCGTGGAAAAGGCATTGCATGGTAAATGCTGTGTGGAAAAGGCATTGCGTGGTAAATGCTGCGTGGAAAAGGCATTGCCTGGTAAATGCTGCGTGGAAAAGGCATTGCGTGGTAAATGCTGTGTGGAAAAGGCATTGCGTGGTAAATGCTGTGTGGAAAAGGCATTGCGTGGTAAATGCTGCATGGAAAAGGCATTGCGTGGTAAAGGATACATGGAAAAGGCATTGCGTGGTAAATGCTGCGTGGAAAAGGCATTGCGTGGTAAAGGATACATGGAAAAGGCATTGCGTGGTAAATGCTGCGTGGAAAAGGCATTGCGTGGTAAATGCTGCGTGGAAAAGGCATTGCGTGGTAAATGCTGCGTGGAAAAGGCATTGCGTGATAAATGCTGCGTGGAAAAGGCATTGCGTGGTAAATGCTGCGTGGAAAAGGCATTGCGCGGTAAATGCTGCGTGGAAAAGGCATTGCGTGGTAAAGGATATATGGAAAAGGCATTACGTGGTAAAGGACGCGTGGTAAAGGATACGTGGAAAAGGTATTGCGTGGTAAATGATACATGGAAAAGGCATTGCGTGGTAAATGCTGCGTGGAAAAGGCATTGCGTGGTAAAGGATACATGGAAAAGGCATTGCGTGGTAAATGCTGCGTGGAAAAGGCATTGCGTGGTAAATGCTGCGTGGAAAAGGCATTGCGTGGTAAATGCTGCGTGGAAAAGGCATTGCGTGATAAATGCTGCGTGGAAAAGGCATTGCGTGGTAAATGCTGCGTGGAAAAGGCATTGCGTGGTAAATGCTGCGTGGAAAAGGCATTGCGTGGTAAAGGATGCGTGGAAAAGGCATTACGTGGTAAAGGACGCGTGGTAAAGGATACGTGGAAAAGGTATTGCGTGGTAAATGCTGCGTGGAAAAGGCATTGCGTGGTAAATGCTGCGTGGAAAAGGCATTGCGTGGTAAATGCTGTGTGGAAAAGGCATTGCGTGGTAAATGCTGTGTGGAAAAGGCATTGCGTGGTAAATGCTGTGTGGAAAAGGCATTGCGTGGTAAATGCTGCGTGGAAAAGGCATTGCGTGGTAATTGCCGCATTATAAAGGCTTCCACCCTGTGTACTACTGCTTCTCCACACAAATATTCCACTCGGATTACGTACAGAAGAAGCCCTCATTTGCTCCTGTGTAATCAGAGATTCCTTTTTTTATTGCTCCTTTTTTACCAGAAGAGATCAATCATTCATATTTGTATAAGTGAATGTTTTTCAAGAGAAAAAAATGTTTCTTCACTGTAACTTTGATTGCCTATTAAGTTCCTCATTAGGAGTTTGGCAGACAGGGCTCTTCATCACAAATGCATGGGAGAACCTTGTCCCCCAAGCTGACCATCTGCCCGCCTCATTTAGTGTCGGGCGGACCTTTAAATATTGTATCAATGGAGCTCCCGTTGACTCCAACAACGGAATATCTCCCACAGCCCAACAGAGTTGTGGCTGTCTGAGAAAAGATTTTACAACTTTTGTCCTATTCGGAGTTGGAACTTTACTCAGTAAGCCTGTGTTTGAGGTTTTGTGGAAATCCGTTCAGCTGTTTTCAAGAAATTTGTGTTTAAAAAGCTATTTGGGGTGAACTTGAAGGGGTTAAAAATTGTAAAAATGTAGACACTCTGTACTAGTGGTGTCCAGATATGCTCTGATTGGCCTGCTTTAAGTGGATGGGCAGATGTTGATTGGCTGGCCATAATACAGAGATTACGGCAGCCAATCCCCAGGCCACGAGGACTCGGTCCCTGAGTCTTTAAAACATCAATGGCCACATAAGGTGGTAGGGTGGGCATACCTTTACCCCCAGTGCCAATGTACAGGAAGTCCAAAAGAGCCTTTCCCACTTAAGTTAAAATGTAAAAATAAATATTTTGGGTTGCATGCACCACAATTCAATCGACCAGACCTTGAGGACAACCACCATTTGGCAGGCTGTGTGTAGTGGGTAATAGCCACCTACAGTGGGTTTAAAACAGGGCACCCATGGGCATTGGGCACCTGTGGTTCATTGGGCATAGTCAGTCAATCACCCCCGCGCGCACACCCAAAGTCTGTGTGCATCACACGGTTGGCCAACCGCTGGGGGTTGGGTGTAGGTCCTGGCTGGAGGTGCTGCACTCAAACCCCCACTTTATACGACCAAAGTTGATATGCAATGGGGGCTGGGCGTAGGCCCCATGCCCAACCACCACTGTGATGAGCCAAAGTACATGGTTAGTGGGCTGTTGGCCACCTGATGGAAATTTGGTGCAGGGTCTGACCAGAGGCTGTGTGCAGTAGGGGTGTTGGGCGTCCTCAGGGAGTTGGGTGCAGACCTTGCGGCCACTGCACACCGCCAAAGGCCTTGTGCAGGAGGGTGTTGGGTATCGGGGGGAAGGGGAATCATTGCTCATGCGGGGAAGGGTGTTGGCTATCCATGGTGGTTTGAAACCAGACCTTGCGGCCAGCTGTTATGGAGCAGGTCGGAGGCTGTGTGGATTGGAGGTTTGCCACCTGCTGAGAGCCAGATGCTCATGGGTAGTTGGACGCAGAGCCTTGCCAGAGACCATGCACTGTGACCAATGCCCACTGTGCACATGCTACGGCTGTGCACAGCGGCTGTTAAATGCAAGAGTGGAGTTGGGCAGAGGGCTTGGGTGGCACAGTGCAGACTCGGGTGCTCAGGGCAGGCTGGCTGCCCATCAGTGGGTGAGTGCCTGCAATAGATTGGACACTTGCAAGTGGTTAGGCAGGCATGTGGGGGGTTGGACGTCTACTGGGGAATCGGTTCAGGCCTTGGCTGGGTTTGGGGATCCATCGGGGTTTGGGCACCTATGTGGCATTGGGTGCAGAGCCTGGCAGAGGCCAGACTCGGTGGCCATCCCCGGAGCTACGGTAGAAGCAACCAGTACAGTACTACTCAACAAGGCCCCCAGTGGGGTACCACAATACCGGTACTGGTACTGCAGTATAAAAAATCTTATGAAAACAAACATGAGATGGGTCTGGTCATAGACCAGGCCATGAGGCCTACTGTCGCGGTGCAGGCAATAGGCCGTGTGTTGTGGGCTGCAGTGGGATGGAGCCAAACCAACGCTGCACATGGCATAAAGACAAGCACAGAGGGGGTTGGGCACCCATAGGAGTCTAAGGAAGGGTCTGGCTGGAAACCAAGTTATGCAGCCAACTCCCCTCTGTGCACACCCAAAAGGCAGTGTGCAACAGGTGGTTGGACACTGAGGTTTGTGTGCAGGGCCCAGCATCGAACCCCATGCTATGCACAGCTGAAGGCCAAGCCCAGGGGAGCGGTTGGCCACAGATTGCCCAAAGGGGTTGGATGTATGCCCAACTTTGAACATGATGAAAAAACACGGAAATTCACTGAAAAAAATGGAAGGATATAGTGACACTATATAAGGGAAAAGTACCCCTGCCGTACATTTAAAAGATATTGCAAGTCACGAAGGAGATCCATAAAAATTAACCTTGGGCGTAATTCGCGAAGTAGCGCTATGCGTAGCTACGCAAAGTGCACTTCGCACTACGCGAGCTATGTGTAGCATTTTGCGAACTACGTAGTGCCCTGTTCGCACTGTGTAAGATGCCGTTTTCAATGATTGCACAGTGCGGACAAGCATCCGGCACTGTGCAATCATTGAAAACGGCATCTTGCACAGTGCGAGCTGTATTTTTCTGCTGCTCAAGTAGATTTTTACTTGAGCTGCAGCTTTCTCAACACAGACTGGTAGTTTCTCATCGTGAGCGGTTGCGAGCATATGCAACCACTCGCAATGAGAAACCTGTCCTCCCTGCGTTGAGAATCTCGCCGGGAGGTTTATTTTCCACGCTCGCGATCGGCCACTTGATGTTGCTGATCACGAACGAGGAGAAAGTCTCGCCGGGATGTCATTTTGCTTTTTCGCGGTCGCCAACTTGACGTTGAGGACCGCGAGCAAGCAAAAAATTACCGCTGCACTATGCTACACATGTTTGCACTGTGCTACGTGCATTTCGCGTAGTGTGAAGTAGCGCAAACTTCGCAAACTACACGAGCGTAGCGTAGTGCTTTGCCCAGGGTTAATAAAAATATAGAGGTATAAGACCCATGGCCGAGTTTCTTTAGAAGGTTATGGAACACCGAGGTGAATTGCAATGTCATTACCATGTACGTCAGGAGGTACTTAATCCCGTATAATACATTTATTTATTTATTTATTTATAAAGTTTTATATAGCGCGAACAAGATCCCGAAGGATATCTGAGCGCTTTACAATAAGTTGGAGGAGGGGGATTTACGTTTAGAGCATGTTCTAGACTAGTAGTAATTACATTAGAAAATGTTTCTGGAGGACTTAACACTTGCTTCATTGAAACAAAAACTTTTGTACAAATAAAATAAACGAAGACTACCAGGTTGGCGATTCCAGTGCTTTTGATACCATTAATGGAATGTCACGGATCATATCATTTGCATAATATGATACCTTATATGTGTACCAATGTTTACTGTTTAGCATTGTTGTTTTTGTGTGTTTTTTTTCCCAAACCACTCAAAACCTTAGTGCGTAGCTCTTTCATATGAAAGAGCGAGCATGTTTGCAAACATGAAAAATAAAAATAAAACCTCAAGTGCAAAATTAAACACATCAAAAACATATTAGTTATTTGTTGAATACAGATATTAGAAACTGTTCAATAGAACACGGTTGAAAAAAAAGCTGGACTCGCCCAGAATGTGTGGAAACAGGCGGAAAGATTCTAGTTTTTCTCAATCTAAGGAGTGCAAAAAAATAAACATGGCCTCTCTGCAGGTCATTGTAAAGGAAAACACAGAGCAGAAGAAAGAAAAGCAAGGTTCCATTTAGTTGCTTTAAACAGCTGCTATTAACCTCCATGACCTGACCAGCCTTTCACCCCAGCTGCTGGCTCTGACAGCAGGCTGTGTGATGTCAGAACTGGACTGTAATGACATATTATAGGTGGGTTCTGACTTCTTTTCTTTATAATTGGTGGCTAGGTGAGTCACAAGTCGCCAATTATAAAGGAGTTACATACTTGTGTTTATACACGGATAACAGAATTCCATGTTTTAAACTTAGATATAGAAATAAGATCTTAGCCTATGTAACTAACATTTAAAAACTAAAAAACTATTAAGCTCACCAGTTATAGATTAGTGAACTCAGTTTAACTTCTGCCCCATCATGCACTGCTTAAGACCTCATATATTATAGCATTAAAAAAAAAAAATGTTTTATTAAATGGCATATAGTCATATACGGCATAGAGTTACTGTGTTTACACGTGTGGGTGCATAGAATGGAAAAAGTGTAAGCCCTGGAGGCAAGTGTGGTTGTGTATGTTGAAAACAACATGGTGCTCCATTTACAAACCAGTAAAGTTTGAGGTGCACGCGGGACCCCACGTGAAACAAGGTAATGGCTGAGCACACCGGATATGGGTTGCAGAGGCATGTTTCAAAGCAAGTTGTGGCTTAAAGCCAACGTCTATTGCAAAAACCTGTGAGAAAAGCCAGTGCTTCTGTGGGCAATCGATTATTTACACCTGGATGTCTGGAACATGCCCGTGATAAATAGCTGTAATACAGGGGTACAGACAAATTCAGAATAACAAGCACATTGATAGGGTGGGGATGTTTATTCCCAGATCTTCGCTGGAGATCGGAGGCCTTGCAGATTGTTGAATAATGTAGAATGTAGGGGTGACCCACCGAGAGGCATTTGAGCTCACACTACAGTTGTGGGCTTGGCACCACGGTTGCCAGCCTTCAGTAGGGACCGGTAATTTTAGGAGGGAGGGTAGTGGAAATGAGGCACACATGACAGGCACACATACACACTCATTCACACCCATGCACTCACACACGTGCAAGCACATCCATTCACAATACTCATTACCAAATATTCAAAACTACCTGCATGCACCAAACATTCTTTTTAAAAAAATCACACTTGCCTGCAGCTCTGCCTCAGAGGTCACAGAAGGGTTGGGAGTGCTGCCTTCCCTCATTGGTTGACCTAAGGTCAGCCAATGAGGGAAGGCAGCAGTCCCGAGCCTTCAGTCCCAGGAGGGTTGGGACTGCTGCCTTCCCTGAGAAGGCAGCAGTCCCAACTTCCTCACAGAGTGAGATGTAGCCAGTGAGACTGCGAACCCCACCCCGCTCTGTGAAGAGGAGTCGCTGATTGACACTCGGCCCTGGGCACTTCAGGGCTTAAAACTGCAGGTCCAAGGCAATAAGTGACTCTTCCCCTCTTCACAAGGGGGAGGGCCTCGAGAACCCTTTGCCAGGCTGAGGAGGTCACGCCCACAGGAGCCGCAGCCTCTTCAGGCTGGCATGTCTAGCTCCCAGGCCCGGACTGGCCATAGCAGGCACCGGGCAATCCCCGGTGCGCCGCAAGGGTGGGGGCCGGTTTTGAGCCCCTGGGGGCCGATTTCGTTACAGGGCCGTTATGGCAGCTTAGCTGCAAAATCGGCCCTGCAACAAAATCGGCTGAAAACCGGCCCTAGCAAAACGCTCGGCGGCACCTCCAATCCCCCCCCCCCCCCTGTGTGTGGGGGATGGGGGAGCGGCCGAGCGCTTTGCCAGGGCCGGTTTTGGTTCCCAGTCCACCCTGCTAGCTCCAGGCTGCCTGACCTGAAAATGAAGAGTGTCTGTCAGGCTGACTCTTGCTCAGACTGACAGACACTCTTCTTGAGGGACAAAAGATGGACGGGTGCGGCTGCATCCCATTATACTCACCTCAGGAAGGGGTGTAGGGTGTGTTACTAAACGATGGACGGTTGCTCACAGCGCATGGCAGATGTCTTGTCAGTGAATAGGCGCACCTGACAACCTCTTGGTCTCTCACTATGCACACAGCTCTCCCAATGCACCTCAGATCTGGCCCTCACTATGCACACAGCTCTCACAGTAGAGCTCAGTTATCTCTCGCTATGCACACAGCTCTCACAGTAGAGCTCAGCTCTGTCCCTCACTATGCACACAGCTCTCACAGTAGAGCTCAGTTCTCTCTCGCTATGCACACCGCTCTCACAGTAGAGCTCAGTTCTGTCTCTCGCTATGCACACAGCTCTCACAGTAGAGCTCAGTTCTGTCCCTCACTATGCACACAGCTCTCACAGTAGAGCTCAGTTCTGTCTCTCGCTATGCACACAGCTCTCACAGTAGAGCTCAGATCTGGCCCTCACATTACACACCGCTCTCACAGTAGAGCTCAGTTCTGTCTCTCGCTATGCACACAGCTCTCACAGTAGAGCTCAGATCTGTCCCTCACTATGCACACAGCTCTCACAGTAGAGCTCAGTTCTGTCCCTCACTATGCACACAGCTCTCACAGTAGAGCTCAGTTCTGTCTCTCGCTATGCACACAGCTCTCACAGTAGAGCTCAGATCTGGCCCTCACATTACACACCGCTCTCACAGTAGAGCTCAGTTCTGTCTCTCGCTATGCACACAGCTCTCACAGTAGAGCTCAGATCTGTCCCTCACTATGCACACAGCTCTCACAGTAGAGCTCAGATCTGTCCCTCACTATGCACACAGCTCTCACAGTAGAGCTCAGTTCTCTCTCGCTATGCACACAGCTCTCACAGTAGAGCTCAGATCTGGCCCTCACATTACACACCGCTCTCACAGTAGAGCTCAGTTCTGTCTCTCGCTATGCACACAGCTCTCACAGTAGAGCTCAGATCTGTCCCTCACTATGCACACCGCTCTCACAGTAGAGCTCAGTTCTGTCCCTCACTATGCACACAGCTCTCACAGTAGAGCTCAGTTCTGTCTCTCGCTATGCACACAGCTCTCACAGTAGAGCTCAGATCTGGCCCTCACATTACACACACCTCTCACAGTAGAGCTCAGTTCTGTCTCTCGCTATGCACACAGCTCTCACAGTAGAGCTCAGATCTGTCCCTCACTATGCACACAGCTCTCACAGTAGAGCTCAGATCTGTCCCTCACTATGCACACAGCTCTCCCAGTAGAGCTCAGTTCTCTCTCGCTATGCACACAGCTCTCACAGTAGAGCTCAGATCTGTCCCTCACTATGCACACAGCTCTCACATTAGAGCTCAGTTCTGTCTCTCGCTATGCACACAGCTCTCACAGTAGAGCTCAGTTCTCTCTCGCTATGCACACAGCTCTCCCAGTGCACTTCAGAGCTCCCTAACTCCACCTCAGTGAACGGCACCAGTGCACGCGACAGGAAGAACATTGTTGCAAAACTGATTGGCCTGGATGAGAGACCGTCAGATTAGACGCCACCCTTATGTGAACCCAGATCTCCATCAAATAAACGCGATCCGATCTCTCAGAAACCCACAAAGTCGACTCTTGCCAAACCCTGCTCCCCCCCCCCCCCCCCCCCCCTGCCCCCAGCAGCACAGATCAGATAGCGGGCTGCAGCCTCCCGTTAAAGCCGAGAGGCCTGGGGCACCGAGCCCAAGAGCTCCGATAAGGGATTTCTGGCACGAGAGCGGCTCAAGGGCCGGGTACAGGCCGTCTCTGATGCCGAGATAGGGGCCACAGCACACTCTCACGTAACAGCGCCCCCTGAATGCCGAGGCCGGGCTGTGAGGGGGCTACCCGGACCCACTGGAGCTAGCGATAGGTTTCACCCTCGTCTTCCCTGCCACCGTGTGATATCGGCACCTCCTCACCGGGTGACCGTGTGACAGGAGCCGATATCACGTGACCCGCGGTGGCACCGTGTGAGTTGGTACTAGGGGCCTCATTTATGAAAAGTGACGCACCGGCGGCGCAAAACTGACGCAAGGCCTCATAAATAAGGGCCCAGGTCTGCAGCTGGCCCTGCAGAGTCAGCCTGCCAGCATCTCCTTTCCCTCCACCTGCATCACCTTTCCCTCCGTCAGCATCACATTTCACCCTACCAGTGTTACCTTTCCCTCCGTCAGCATCACATTTCACCCTACCAGTGTTACCTTTCCCTCCGTCAGCATCACATTTCACCCTACCAGTGTTACCTTTCCCTCCGTCAGCATCACCTTTCACCCTATCAGTGTTACCTTTCAGTCTGTCAACATCACATTTCACCCTATTACTTTTCTCTCTGCGAGCTTCACCTTTCCTTCAATCAACATCACAAAGTCAATTTCCTAAACCAGCAACACATTTCCTTCTGTTAGTGTCACCTTTCACTCTGTCAGCATCACATTTCCATCCGCCAACATCACATTTCCCTTTATTAGAATCACCTTTCCCTGTCAGCTTCACTTTTCCCTCTGTCAGTATTACACTTCCTTCTGTCAGTATCACTTTCCCTCGATCCATATCCCTCAGTCAACATCACCTTTCTCTCTTTCAGCATTGCCTTTCCTTTTCTCAGTATCGCTGTTCTCTCTGTCACCATTGCCTCTCAGCATTGCCTTTCCCTTTGTCAGTGTTACCTCTCAGCAATGCCTTTCCCTTTGTCAGCATTGCCTGTCAGCATTGCCTTTCCCTTTGTCAGCATTGCCTCTCAGTATTGCCTTTCCCTTTGTCAGCGTTACCTCTCAGCATTGCCTTTCCCTTTGTCAGCATTGCCTCTCAGCATTGCCTTTCCCTTTGTCAGCATTACCTCTCAGCATTGCCTTTCCCTTTTTCAGTGTTACCTCTCAGCAATGCCTTTCCCTTTGTCAGCATTACCTCTCAGCAATGCCTTTCCCTTTGTCAGTGTTACCTCTCAGCAATGCCTTACCCTTTGTCAGTGTTACCTCTCAGCATTGCCTTTCCCTTTGTCAGTGTTACCTCTCAGCATCGCCTTTCCCTTTGTCAGTATTACCTCTCAGCATTGCCTTTCCCTTTGTCAGCAATACCTCTCAGCATTGCCTTTCCTTTTGTCAGCATTGCCTCTCAGCATTGCCTTTCCCTTTGTCAGTATTACCTCTCAGCATTGCCTTTCCCTTTGTCAGCATTACCTCTCAGCATTGCCTTTCTCTTTGTCAGTGTTACATCTCAGCATTGCCTTTCCCTTTGGCAGTGTTATCTCTCAACATTGCCTTTCCCTTTGTCAGCTTTACTTTCTACTCTCACCGTACCTTTTCCTCTGTCAGCATAGTATTTCCTTTGTCAGCAGAAATACATGCATCTAACACTGAGAAATGTTGGAGGCCTTAGGATGTCACTTCCTCTTCCTCCCAGACCACATCCACTAGCGAAGAGCCCTGGAGCATTTCAGGATCTGTTGACCCCAGGATTCTTTGAGGTTGGGAGTGAAGACTTACTGCCCCCAGCATCCCTCTGTGTTAGCAGTATACTCCCCCACTTGAATGGAGGCTTCATTCTAATTTGCCCTGAAGAAGACAATGCCGAAAGTGATTCTGTATGGGTCGAAACCTCGACCTTACTTGTGATCTTGAACTTCAATCAATATTTAATGATGACAAGTTGCAGGATTTTTACCATTGCTCCCACAAAATTAATTTGCCAGTTGATGCCAAGACTGTTCAGGCCTTGTTCATTCTTTCATGTCCTCGTCAGTGAACTGCTTCCCTTCCCCACAGCTCCACCTGCTGGCTGCTGCCCCTGACCCTTGATGGTCTGAGTTTGAGGCCCTCCTCCACCCACAGACACCTGCCTGTGCCTCATCCCTGGTGGTCCAGTGGGGAGTTTCTCTGCTCTGCTGCTGTTCTTCCCTCTGAATCGCTACCATCTGCCTTTCGTTTTCCTTGCTTTCTTTTTTCTTTGCTTTTTCACTTCTTTCACAGTTTTCACTTTTTTTCTCTTTCCTCTTTTTGCACCTTTTTTCCTCATTGTCCTGGACACTGCTCGTCCAACAGAGCCCCTCCCCCTTTGTGCGCCACTTCCCTCTTCCCTCTTTCCTACCTCGCAGCTGCCCAGCCCGCCCCTTCGCACTACTTATGGCGGCAGGTGTGCCACTGGCACGTCAAAGGCATGCCCGTCTCTGCCCGTCCGCGCCCGGACCATGCCCAGCGCCTTGGACTCTTGTTCTCAGACCATCCACCGCTGCAACTCAACACCAGACATCATACCTCCTGCCGCCAGGCACCGCCGAATGACACCCAGGGGCCTTTTTGCTGCCGGAACTGCAGCTACACCTTCACCTTCACACCACCCCCACCCACTCCACGACCGACAAATACCAGACCCAACCACCTCAACTACATCCTGCTGAACACACACTCACTCCACAAACACGCAGTGGAGATCTGTTTGACTCAGTCGACCCCAACATCGCCTTCCTCGCGAAAATGTTGATGTATTCCACCTCCACCCCAGACATCGCCACTGCCATCCAGGACGGCTACAAGATCGTTTGCAAGGACTGCAGCAACAACTAGGGGAAGGTATTGCCATTGAACACAAAAGCACCCTCTGCCTCACCACCCATGTGGATAACCACTCGACCACCATAGAGGATCTCCACTTCCAGGTCCAGACCAACCCGAGCACCACCCTCCGTGGCACCCTCATCTACAGAACCCCCAGACCTTGCACACCCTTTATCGATTCCATCATCGACTTCATCGCACCCCATGCTCTCGCCTCCATGGACTACATCCTCCTCAATGACCTCAACTTTCACCTGGACAACTCCAATGACAAAAACACTTTGTCTCTGCTGGAGAACCTCGCCACCTTCGGACTCAAACGCCTGGTCATCTCCCCAAGTCACTCAGCAGGACACACGCGAGATCCCATCTTCTCCGCCAGTGACAATATCACGTTCAGCCACACCAATGAGCTCCTGTGGACCAACTACCGCTGCATCCACATCTCCTTTACCAAACCCACCGTACACCACCACACCCACCGCTACCCTTGCAGAAGCTGGAACAAGGTCACAGAAGAACAGCTCACCACCTCCCTCAGCAAAACTACTCCACTCACATCCACTGACGCTCTGGCTCCCCTGAAGAAAGCCCCAGGCAAACAACACTCAAGAAAGCCAGCTAGTGCTCTCCCGCCCTACATACAACCAGGCACATCTGTAAATGGATCAAGGAGAGAAGAAGGAGCAGCAAGATCCCGGAAGAGCACTCAGCCTTCAAGACTGCTATCACCACACACCAACACCTCATTAGAACAAGAAAGAAAGCAGCCCTACAAGAAACGATCAACACCAACGCACTCAATGATAAAGAACTTTTTGCCGAGGTAAAATAGATCATAAGACTGAGCACAGAGACACCAGTCATCCCACCCTGCCAAGACCTCTGCAACAACCTTGTCACCTTCTTCCACTGCAAGATAAGGAGATATACAACAGCTTTGACAGCCTCAACAGCCAAGACCCACCCGCCCCACCGAAACCATCACGCCCAGTGACACCGGACCCCAACAGACCCTACTCAGCTGGACTCCCCTCACCACTGATAACACCCTCAAGATCATGAAGAGCATCCATTCCGGAGGACCCTTGAACCCCTGCCTACACCACATCTTCAACAGAAAGGCACCACCATCGCCCCCAACCTCTGTTGCACCATCAACTGCTCCATCAACTCTGCCACGTTCCCAGAAGACTAAAAACACGCAGAGATCAACCCCTGGCTGAAGAAACCCTCTGCCAACCCAACGTACCTCAAGAACTTCAGACCCATCTCTCTCCTCCTCTTCACACCCAAGGTCATCGAGAAGGCCATCAGCGCCCAACTTTCCGAGTTCATCGAAGTGAATCACACACTGGACCTCTCCCAATCCAAACTCCGAAGCAACCACAGCACCGACACCGCCCTCCTCGCCAACACAGAAGATGTCCGCACTCTCCTCAACCAAGGCAAAACCGCAGCCCTCATCCTCCCGGACCTCTCGGCAGCATTCAAAACCATCTCTCCCTGCACCCTATCCACGAGGCTGGCATCTGCGGCAAAGCCCTAGAATGGATCCCCTCCTTCCTCACTGGCCAAAAGGCTTAATTTGTAAAATATTAAGTGCCGGAGCTCAAAATTTTGCTCAGAAGCTGCCGCCAGCGCCACAAAAGGTTATGGTGCCAAATACCAAGGCTGGGTAGGTCTGAGCGCCTTTCCTGCATCTTCAACACACCACCAGACACTCACTGCCCCTCTATTTCACTGCTGCACATTCTTTGTCATGTCTGCTTCCCCCCTTTGTCACTGTTCCATCTTTCTCTTTGTCTTCATTTCCACCTTTCGTGTTTTTTTCTCTTTTGTTCTGGGTCAAAGTGTGATGAGGAAAAATAAGTGCTGGTGGCCCCACCTGCAACCACCGGCTCAAAGTAAGCCCCGGGTGAAACAGCACTATGCTACGAGAGAGCCAAGGGCAGTCCAGAGCGACAACCATGAGCCCAAGACTGATCCAGGTCTGCTGTGTAGAGCGTTTGCCTGTGGCGAAAATCCTCTTATCAACACTAGTGATTAGATATTCCACTTACAAGTCAAAATCCTCTGATCCAAAAAAGTGTGCTCTTAGCATCTCCCAAGCAGGTGGTGTTAGGGAGGGTGGACGGCCAGCGCTGCGAACGGTGACACAAAACTCTTTCATTGGAGACCAAGAAAAGTTTGGGGTAGTTTGCGGATGGAGGAGGCAGTGTGGAAAGGTTCTTGTGTGAATGTTTTCAACTTTGAAAGAGTCTTCAAATTCAGAAGGAACTCATCCTTCATAGAGACCAGCCTGCTACTGTCACTTAAGCACAAGCACAGAGATGCAGTCAGATGCTTCAAAGTGATACTCACCGCACACACAGGCGTAGATTGACCCGCAAGCGCGCGCACAGGCGCAGAGTGACCCGCAAGCGGGCGTGCACAGGCGCAGAGTGACCCGCAAGCGCACGCGCATAGGCGCAGAGTGACCCGCAAGTGCACGCGCACAGGTGCAGAGTGACCCGCGCGCGCGTACAGGCGCAGAGTGACCCGCGCGCGCCTACAGGCGCAGAGTGACCCGCAAGCGCGTGCGCACAGGCGCAGATTGACTCGTAAGCGCGTGCACGCACACACACAGTTCTACTTACAGATGGTGAATCCTAAAATAGCTTTCAAAACGTTTGGTCAGAAATCATGAATCTTAAATAACTGCTCTATAAGTGCATGAACGTTCTTAAAATATCGTATTGCAATGTTTCTAATTTTAATATACAGTGAAGTCATTTTATTTACAGTGTGACTCTGCCTGTAACATTTATTTTGAATAATCCGTTAAAACGGTGTGTATGAAAAAAAAAGATAAAGGAAAGGATTTAAAGAAAAATGTTCTTATGCTGCGCCGGTTTTCACTACGTTGAGGGGACATTCATCATACTAAAGACAAGCACCCGATTTCCCAAGACACGTCTGTTTCCGATAGTTGAATCTGGTTCTCGCGGCTCACTGGGGACTTGAAGCTGGCTTCGGGCATGGCTCACCGGAATGGACAAGCAGGTGAAGAAATGTATAATCCGGCCCTGTGAAATAAGTGCCAGTGCAGAGCACTGGAAACCACCGGCACAAATTAAGCACTGCTGGACAATCTCCGAGAGCTAGACTACCAGAGTTCAATCAATCAGGGAGTAGTAAGTGCGCTACTCACCCGTGAGAGTCTCACGGCGCTGGGGGAGGGAGGGTGATCGGCAGTTCCGTTCAGTCGAAGAGCCAGGTCTTGAGAGCCTTTCTGAAGGTGTTCAGGGAGGAGGCGCGTCTGATGTCGATCGGGAGCTCATGCCAGGTCTTAGGAGAAATGTAGGAGAAAGCTCTTCTCCCTGTTCTGGCTCTGCGTATGCGTGCGGTTTCGGCGAGGTTGGCGGATGGGAGGTTTTTCTTGGGTTCCACTCTGAACTCACAGAGGTCAGCTGCGGAGGGCCTCAGGGCTCCTGCATGAGTCATACTCTCTTCAACATCTACATGACCTCACTTGCAGCCATCGTCAGGAATAACGGACTCAACATCGTCTCCTGGACTGACAGCACCCAGCTGATCCTCTCCCTCGTAAACGAACCAACACTCGCCAAGAACAACTTCCACGATGGGATGAAGACTGTCATCACCTGGATGAAGAACAGCTGCCTCAAGCTCAACTCAGAGAAGACCAAAGTCCACATCATAAGCTGCACCCTCTCTACCTGGGATGACTCCTGGCGGACCGCAGCACTTGGACCCCCCCCACACCCACGAAACCTCAGCAGCATCCTGGACTCCTCGCTTACCATGAGCCACCAAATCAGTGCCGTCTCATCATCCTGTTCCCACACACTACGCCTGCTCTGAAAGATCTTCAAGTGGATCCCCACGAGTCCAGAAAGCTGGTCACCCACGCACTCTTCAGCAGCAGAATCGACTACGGCAACTCACCCTATGCCGTCATCACCCAGAAACTCCTCAAGAAACTGCAGAACATTTAGAACGCCTCCGCCAGACTTATCCTCAACATTCCCCACTGCAGCCACATCACCGGCTACCTGAGAGATCTCCACTTGCTCTAAGTCAGCAAAAGAGTCACCTTCAAACTCCTTAAACACACCTACCGAACCCCACATGACACAGGAGCTGCGTACTTTAATCACTGCCTCGCATTCCACACACAAACCCGAGACCTCCACTCCGCCCAACTGGACCTGGCTACCATCCCACGTATTCACAAGACCCCGGCTGGAGGAAGATCCTTCTCCTACCTCGCTGCGAAGACCTGGAACACCCCGCCCCTCCACCTCAGGCACTCACCATCGCTGTCTCAATCCAGGAAGGAGCTCAAGATGTGGCTTTTCAACAGTATATGAGCCCCTTCAACGGACGCGCAGTTATCCCCCCTCCTCCCACTGCAGCGCCTTGAAAACCTTACGGGTGAATACTCATGCGCTATAATCAATCTGATTGATTACTCATTGGTGGCATATGTCACAGCTGATGCGGACAGCTGTAGCGGATTTGATGACCTGGTATGTTGGACTGTGAGATTGATGTTTGTGGCTTTTCATCCCCTGGCAGGACTTGTGTGGCCCCTCCCATGTAAACATTGTTTTTCATGCCATATAATCTACCCAGGTTCTGGGGAATGCCGGGTTAACCCCTTACGTTACTCCTGTATCCTGCGCAAAGCTTGCTTCAGGAAGGATGGTCGCTGCAACTGGCATGAGGCGACTTTAAGCAGCACGACAGTCTCCGTCACTCACTCTGATCCTCTGTCTGTCTAAAGACAGCTTCAGGTTGGGCTGTCTTGTCTCTGCTTTGGAAAAGAGGACCCGGCAGCTACCATTTGCTGCGGGCGGCTTTGCTTTTAAAAAAGTGATTTCACCCAGGATCAAGAGGGCCCGGTCTGGAGGCCGTCTTTTTTCATATAATGCCTCCAAACTGTGGAATGCACTGCCAATCGACATTCGGGCTCAGCCTAATCTTCTATTGTTTCGTAAACTCTTGAAGACTTGGCTGTTCCCATAATTAATTGCCCCCCTCGATCCCATCTGTTCTATCACCAGCACTGGGACGCTCACGGGCAGCCATGCGCTCTATAAATCCGTAAACATAAACATAAACATAAACCCTGGTCATATTAACTTTTTTTTTTACTTGATGAGCCAAGTGGTGCCCGCCATCTTGAATCAGTAAAAAACAGCAAGAAATGGCACCAATGCCAGTCAGTAGGCATGACCTCCCGACACATGCCGGCGCCTGCTGAATGGATGTCATTCAATGCGGGAAGTTATTCCAAGAATCATTAGTTCAAGGATATGTATTTTATTTATCTTGTCTCAAATGAACAACACTTCTGATTCAATTAAATAGACTTTTTTTGGCTTCTTTGATTTTAGATTCCTCGAAGCTCCCATCCGCCACCACCTTCGACAGAAAGAACACTGCAGGTCAGTGAATATTCTGATTTTTGAATAATTTTCTCTTTTGTGGGGTTAGTTTATTGTGATGCCTAATTTCACTTGATTCTAAAGTGATGTTATTGAGTGATAGAAAACAAAAATACGCCGGAATAAGGGAACCTTTTCACCACAACGATTGAGCGGAGGTATTCATTCTCTCTACTCCAGCGCTTGTGCCTTATGTGCTTCCTGTGAACGTATAACCATATAAAGGGAGCAGGGAAAAAAAACAAAAGGAAAGAAAGACAAGTTTCCCCTCATGAGAGTGACCATTCGCACTTTGTCACCCCTTCCGATTAATCTTTCTTTCGCATAAACCCATTCTTCCCTCAGTTTAGTAAACGACCACACACCTGGTAAAGCCATGTTTCTGGAGTGTGGCGGGTTAATAGAGGTTGTCGAGGTGCCCCCCCCCTCCTCAAGAAGAACATAGCATGCACAGCAATACAATAAATACACAATACATGTTTTTTGGGAAACAGTTTGCTGCAGGTTTATTTCATACAAGGAGTCGGCCAACGTGGTGGGTTAACTGAGGGGCGATCCAAGGGCCGGCAGCGGTGACTGACCTAAGCTGCCCTGCCCGCCTGATGAGCCACACTGCACCATGGGCAACCCAATCAGTGCACCCATTTTGTGGGGATTATCCCCCTTACATACCATAGACCACCAGTCCATCCCTTTACTCACGCCTTTTTTAGGGGCGGAGCGTTCCAGGCAAGCCCCCGGTTGCTCAGGCTTACAACCGCCCGAAGGACTAGCTGGGTGCTTTCGCTTTTCTCCAGGGTCCTGCCGTAAAGACTCCTCGGGTTGTTTGGCTTCTGCACCCCTGTTGTGCTCCTGAAGAGGGTATCCCCATGTTCCATTCAGCCTCTGGATCACCCTGTAACTCCACCTGCAACACAAAATAACAAGATAACATGTTCGGGCCTTGACTGCGCACTCCAGCCAGCACGCCGGGTATGCGGTAAGAAGGGAGACGGCGTGACCAGGAGAAACCAAAAGGACAGCCAGATGGGCGGGGACAGGTATAAGTACCTCCCCTCCGCATGCCGGGAGTGACGCGGAGTCTGCACCAGACTTCAGGGACTCCCCAGGGTCCCCACAGCTAGACGGGGCATGTGCCTAATGTGGCACTAAGGTTGCCGCTGTTTTGAGCGGGCTCGCTGCGTGTGCCGCGGGCAGCCTCATTTCTCCGTCTCCCCGGTCAGTGATTTTCTCCAGGGTTCTTTGAGGTGTTTCTTCGTCCTGTTCTGTCTCCTCAGTCGGTAGAGGAATGTCGAGGTATTCTCTTGGCTTCTCGTGGGGATTTCTTCCTCGAGACTCGCAGATGATGTGCATTTCAAAACATCACTCTCCACTCGATATCCCCCTTCGGCGTCCCGGACTTCCTAATTTTGACTTTCCGTCTCGCGCATTCTCAGTATTGTTCCTGTCTGTCATTGGTCTGCCTGACTTCCTGCTTGACCGTACTCACACCTTCGATTCTGTCCCTTTAACTTCCCTGAGACCTCCTTCCAGCTGGACCGCCCCTGTCCCTTTAACTTCCCTGAGGCCTCCTTCCAGCTGGACCGCCCCTGTGCCTTTAACTTCCCTGAAGCCTCCTTCCAGCTGGACCGCCCCTGTCCCTTTAACCTCCCTGAGGCCTCCTTCCAGCTGGACCGCCCCTGTCCCTTTAACTTCCCTGAGACCTCCTTCCAGCTGGACCGCCCCTGTCCCTTTAACTTCCCTGAGGCCTCCTTCCAGCTGGACCGCCCCTGTCCCTTTAACTTCCCTGAGTCCTGCTTTAATGAGGACCGCCCCTGTCCCTTTAACTTCCCTGAGTCCTGCTTCAATGAGGACCGCCCCTGTCCCTTTAACTTCCCTGAGGCCTCCTTCCAGCTGGACCGCCCCTGTCCCTTTAACTTCCCTGAGGCCTCCTTCCAGCTGGACCGCCCCTGTCCCTTTAACTTCCCTGAAGCCTCCTTCCAGCTGGACCACCCCTGTCCCTTTAACTTCCCTGAGGCCTCCTTCCAGCTGGACCGCCCCTGTCCCTTTAACTTCCCTGAAGCCTCCTTTCAGCTGGACCGCCCCTGTCCCTTTAACTTCCCTGAGGCCTCCTTCCAGCTGGACCGCCCCTGTCCCTTTAACTTCCCTGAAGCCTCCTTCCAGCTGGACCGCCCCAGTCCCTTTAACTTCCCTGAGGCCTCCTTCAATGAGGACCGCCCCTGTCCCTTTAACTTCCCTGAGGCCTCCTTCCAGCTGGACCGCCCCTGTCCCTTTAACTTCCCTGAGGCCTCCTTCCAGCTGGACCGCCCCTGTCCCTTTAACTTCCCTGAAGCCTCCTTCCAGCTGGACCGCCCCTGTCCCTTTAACTTCCCTGAGGCCTCCTTCCAGCTGGACCGCCCCTGTCCCTTTAACGTCCCTGAGACCTCCTTCCAGCTGGACCGCCCCTGTCCCTTTAACTTCCCTGAGGCCTCCTTCCAGCTGGACCGCCCCTGTCCCTTTAACTTCCCTGAGGCCTCCTTCCAGCTGGACTGCCCCTGTCCATATAACTTCCCTGAGGCCTCCTTCCAGCTGGACCGCCCCTGTCCCTTTAACTTCCCTGAGGCCTCCTTCCAGCTGGACCGCCCCTGTCCCTTTACCTTCCCTGAGGCCTCCTTCCAGCTGAACCGCCCCTGTCCCTTTAACTTCCCTGAGGCCTCCTTCCAGCTGGACCGCCCCTGTCCCTTTAACTTCCCTGAGGCCTCCTTCCAGCTGGACCGCCCCTGTCCCTTTAACTTCCCTGAGGCCTCCTTCCAGCTGGACCGCCCCTGTCCCTTTAACTTCCCTGAGGCCTCCTTCCAGCTGGACCGCCCCTGTCCCTTTAACTTCCCTGAGGCCTCCTTCCAGCTGGACCGCCCCTGTCCCTTTATCTTCCCTGAGGCCTCCTTCCAGCTGTACTGTCTCTGTCCCTTTGCCCTGTCTGAGGATTGCTTCAAGAAGGACTGCCTCTACGACTTTGCCCCGTCTTAGGCCTGCTTCAAGGAAGATTGCCTTTGTCCCTTTAACCTGTCTTCTTAGGCCGGTTCAGGCAGGAGTTTCTCTGTCCCTTTACCCCATCTGAGGCCTGCTTCAAGGAGGAATGTCTCTGTCCCTTTACCCTGTCTGGGGCCTGCTTCAAACAGGACTGTCTCTGTCCCTTTACTCTGTCTGAGGCCTGCTTCAAGGAGGAATGTCGCTGTCCCTTTACCCTGTCTGGGGCCTGCTTCAAGGAGGAATGTCTCTGTCCCTTTACCCTGTCTGAGGCCTGCTTCAAGGAGGAATGTCTCTGTCCCTTTACTCTGTCTGAGGCCTGCCTCGTGGAGGAATGTCTCTGTCCCTTTACCTTGTATGGGGCCTGCTTCAAGGAGGAATGTCTCTGTCCCTTTACCCTGTCTGAGGCCTGCTTCAAGGAGGAATGTCTCTGTCCCTTTACCCTGACTGAGGCCTGCTTCAAGGAGGAATGTCTCTGTCCCTTTACTCTGTCTGAGGCCTGCTTCAAGGAGGAATGTCTCTGTCCCTTTACCCTGTCTGGGGCCTGCTTCAAGGAGGAATGTCTCTGTCCCTTTACTCTGTCTGAGGCCTGCTTCAAGGAGGAATGTCTCTGTCCCTTTACCCTGTCTGGGGCCTGTCTCATGGAGAAATGTCTCTGTCCCTTTACCCTGTCTGAGGCCTGCTTCAAGGAGGAATGTCTCTGTCCATTTACTCTGTCTGAGGCCTGCTTCAAGGAGGAATGTCTCTGTCCCTTTACCCTGTCTGGGGCCTGTCTCATGGAGAAATGTCTCTGTCCCTTTACCCTGTCTGAGGCCTGCTTCAAGGAGGAATGTCTCTGTCCCTTTACCCTGACTGAGGCCTGCTTCAAGGAGGAATGTCTCCGTCCCTTTACCCTGTCTGGGGCCTGCTTCAAGGAGGAATGTCTCTGTCCCTTTACTCTGTCTGCGGCCTGCTTCAAGGAGGAATGTCTCTGTCCCTTTACCCTGTCTGGGGACTGTCTCATGGAGGAATGTCTCTGTCCCTTTACCCTGTCCGAGGCCTGCTTCAAGGAGGAATGTCTCTGTCCCTTTACTCTGTCTGAGGCCTGCTTCAAGGAGGAATGTCTCTGTCCCTTTACCTTGTATGGGGCCTGCTTCAAGGAGGAATGTCTCTGTCCCTTTACCCTGTCTGAGGCCTGCTTCAAGGAGGAATGTCTCTGTCCCTTTACCCTGACTGAGGCCTGCTTCAAGGAGGAATGTCTCTGTCCCTTTACCCTGACTGAGGCCTGCTTCAAGGAGGAATGTCTCTGTCCCTTTACCCTGTCTGAGGCCTGCTTCAAGGAGGAATGTCTCTGTCCCTTTACCCTGTCTGGGGCCTGCTTCATGGAGGAATGCCTCTGTCCCTTTACCCTGTCTGAGGCCTGTCTCATGGAGGAATGAATGTCTCTGTCCCTTTACCCTGTCTGGGGCCTGCTTCAAGGAGGAATGTCTCTGTCCCTTTACTCTGTCTGGGGCCTGCTTCAAGGAGGAATGTCTCTGTCCCTTTACTCTGTCTGAGGCCTGCTTCAAGGAGGAATGTCTCTGTCCCTTTACCCTGTCTGGGGCATGCTTCAGGCAGGACTGCCCTGTCCTTTTACCCTGTCTGGGGCCTGCTTCAAGCAGGACTGTCTCTGTCCCTTTACACGTAGGACAATCTCTTTCTCTCTACTCTTCCCAGACTCTCTCTCTCTGTCTCAGTCGCTGTTTCAAGTCTTAAGACAGTTTCAAGCAGGCCCATTACTGTACTTACTCAGATAAAAGCTGGCTTCAAAGCACTAGAGACGAGTCTTTTCTCCACTGACCAGCTGGACCTGAATACAATGTACGTCTCCAAAGAAGATACATTTGGAACTGGACTCCAGTGTACCCGACCCTGTGGTCCAGGGAGGGGTTTTTAACAGCGGCTCGTACCGTAACCCTGTAGTGGTAACTTTTTTTAGGTCGAGCCTGGGCAGAGCATGAGCTGCTCTGCGAGGCATGCTGTATTGAGGCATGTCATAGAAGCTCCGCCCATTTCCCACCTGTCTTTTCAATTGGCTCCTGTTACTGTCCTTTCAAAATCGTTGCTTTTCATTTGTGAATAGGCTTAGTAGTCCCTCCTTGGTACTGCCTTGTCTGCATTTGTAACCTCCCATGAGGACTGGACTTTTAACTTGTGTTGTTACACGGTCTGAGTTATGTAGTTGGTGAGCACTATTTTCTTTAGTGATCTTTCCCTATTCCACCCACGACATCGCAGCACGGCGCTCGCTTTTATATTATTAGTAATGTATTTATTTAAATAACAGTGTGGTCCACTTTAAATATAGCGGCCGCGCTTATTTAATTATTTAATTTACGGTGGAGTCCGCTTTCACTTTATCGGCCATGATTATTTAATTATTTCATTAACAGCGCGGGCCGCTTTCACTTTAGCGGCCGTGCTACAAAAGCTTTCTTAATAAAAAAAAAGTTTCACTTTGGGTGAAGGGCCCCATACGCGCGTTCACTTTAATGTTGGCCGCGCCCCTGTCAGTAACCTTAATATGACGAGCAGCGCCTAAAGAAAGGGGCGTGGCCGCCATTAACGTGGTCTCGCATTTGCGAGGGATAGAGCTATTGGCATTAGAAATAACAATGTCTTTTATATATGCGTTGCTTTTTAAAACGCATAAATAAAAGGCATTAGGCCCGATTAACAAAAGTAATCTGAGGAAAAATGCTAAGTTTAGGACGCCCATTTAAGAGTATTAAAGTTAGGACTTTGTCTGTTAATCTTAAATTTTGGCCAAAACTTAAGGTGAACTGAGACAAAATCCTAACATTAGTACTCCTAAATGCCTTCTGTGAATACAGAAACTTTTAAAGTTAAGATTTTGTCTCCGATTACTTTTGTGAATCGTCCCCCTGTCAATGCCAATAACTTAAACGCTCGCAAATGCGAGACCTATTGCATTGCAAATGCTTGTTATTATTCACCTTTAGGTCACACATGTTTCTGGACATAGGCCCCCCACTTTAGTGCACCCCTAGGATGTACAGCAAGGAAAGGCCCTCATTGTAGGGTGGGGTTTGGGGGGTGGGGGGTCCCCGTTACTGTTCACAGTGATAGCGTCAAACCCGTGACCCCAGATGCTGCTACGCACAGATGTTCTTTCAAGATGTGGGGCCCGATTCACAGAACTAACTTAAGACAAAATCCTAAACTTACTACTTTTGGTATTCACAGAAGTTAGGATTTTGTCTTAAGACAGACTTAAGACATACTTAAGACAAAATCCTAACTTAAGTCTGACTTAAGTCTGTCTTAAGACAAACTTAAGATAAAATCTTAACTTCTGTGAATACCAAAAGTAGTAAGTTTAGGATTTTGTCTTAAGTTAGTTCTGTGAATCGGGCCCGTGGTTTTTATTCTTAGCAGGTTGTTTTGATAAAAGGAAAGCACGTTGTTTCCACACAGCAGAAGGGGGGGGGGGGGGGGGGGGCAGGAGTAGGCATTTCGAGATTATCATTTACTTGGGAAATTAATTTTAAAAAATTGCTTGCTATTTCAATTTAGCAGGAAACCAATGTGTTCTTTGTGCCATAAATTCGCTTCTTATTGTCTCTCTTGGGACCCGGTGAGGCTCTGCCTCTGACAGGTGCTGCGGGCTTCGCTGCCTCTGAGGCACTCACTTGTGAAGGTTTTACACAACCGGTTCTGGTGTGAACTAACACCTGCACTTCTTCCAGTTTATTGTGCCGAATTTGTTTGGGTCTGGGTCTGGTGGCTCAGTGGACTAAGGCGTCTACTGCAGGGGCCTGTGTTTGACTTCATGGTCACAGGTTCAAATCCCGGCGGGTCCACTCAGCCTTTCAACCATCTGAGGTCGATAAAATGAGCATCATTGAGTTGGGTAACAAACATCTGTTATTCAGCGCCAAGAGACCTCATTGGGGTGAACGTGTGCTTTACAAATACACGTTATGTTTGGACGTAGAGTGTCCAGGACAAGAGTCCATCCAGCCACAGCATCAATGAAACACGTCCACAAAATCGAGGCCTTATAAACGCCCAGTGCGTGTCCGGATGCGGTCCATGGGAATATTGTGCCACCTTCACTGCGTGTCCTGGATAATGTTCACACAATATCCTCTCTGGGTGTAGAGTTTCTATTATTGACCCCAATGGGGCTATGTTTTTATAGATGAGATTTACGAAACAATATGTTTGTTAGATAGTTTCTGGTACCACAACATCACGGTAGCTTCAGGAGGCCAGTGAGAGATTCTGGCCTCAGTACAACCCTTCCATCTGCTTTTGACAACATTACATCAGCTTGGAGGGGCCACTAAGGGATTCTGGATTCACTACAGCCATGTCATCTGCTTTTCAAAACATCACAGTAGCTTCAGGGGCCAGTAAGGGGTCCTGGCTTCACAGCAACTATTTCATCTTTCTTTTTAAAGATACCTGACGTCGGAAACAGAGGCCTAATGCTCACGTGACTAGACTTGGTGACCAGCATGGGCCCATATTTTATGGAGTGCATACATAGCGCATCGGTGTCTTGGTGCCGCCAAGAGGCGCTGTGACCTCCTTGTCGGTAGGACAGAGCCGGCATGTAGTGTGCTCCCTAGAACCTGCGTCCTGTGTGAAGTGACGGGTGTCATGCGTGAAGTGACGGGTGTCATGCGTGAAGTGACGGGTGTCATGCGTGAAGTGACGGGTGTCATGCATGAGGGCTCGAGGGGTGCTCTAGTCTGGTCGCTGCTCACAGTCATGTCTGTGCAGTGCTTTAAATGCGAAAAAATAAGTGCAGGTACTCATTGAAATGAGCTAGAGGTGTAGTGCGGGGCTAGGGGCGGGGCTAAAGGCAAAACACGATGATACTTCATGACTTCCATATTAGTTGCAGCACACACCACAACACATGAAAAATGTGTTTATATAAACAAAGCAGGTTAACTCATTACACAAAATGAAAGAGAAATGCGATAATATGTTAACATTTCCTTTTTTTGCAATAGATGCACCTTCTTAATGCCAGACTGTTAATTGCTGTTATTTGGCACAAAACCATATATTTTTCAGCACATGAGTAGGAAAAAACTGAAAATACCCCCACGTCGCACCAAAGCACTTATGGCTCCAAGCAAATGAAGCAAGTCATCATGACCCTCCTCAGAAGATATCTCTTGTCTCTTCCATAGATCTATCCATTCATCCTTTCATCCCTCCATGTACCTGCTGATGTCAACCATTTACCCTTTACATTCTGTCGTCTATTCTGTCTTTCATCCATCATTCAGTTTTTCACCATTCCGTCTGTCCACCCTTCATATCCAAACCTATCCATCCATCCAACTCAAAACCTATCCATTCATCCTTTCACTCATCCATCTCTTTATCACCCTTTCGCTCATTCATCAATCCTTTCACTTATCGTCCATCAACCCTTTCACTCCTTTATTGCATCTGCCCTTTCATTTCATCCACCCTTTCCCTCAATCCCTCCTTTCACTCATCCATCCTCCCTCCCTTTCAATCATCCTCCCTTCCTTTCATTCATCCATCCAATATTTTACTTATCCACCCATCATCCGCCCTTTTATCCAATCATCCACCCTCTTTCACCCAGCAATCCTTGCTTTCACTCATCCATCCATCATGCAAGAGATGGACCCCTGTGAGTGACGGAGGAAGTGGGGTCTGCAATGCGGTGTGTTGGCACCCCGTCCAGGGCCTCCAGATCACAGCCCATGTCAATGCTTGCAAGTGACGCCGTACAGGAGTGCAGTAAACTGGCTTCTACAGGCACAGCTTCTCCACTCAGAGTCAGAAATACCAATCCTGTTGTATTTTTTAACATTTCATTTCCGTTCTGCTGTCTGCCATTCTTGAAAGTTTTCGAAAGTGCTTGCTGCAGAAGTGAAGGTGTTAAGAATTGAAAACCTTTCAGCTACATAACCCGTGCATTGATCAGTGACTTTCACTTATGAGTCATTCATAACATTGCGCTAATGTCTCATTATTTCTATGTGTGTGTAAAGCCTTTTTGCAGCTTACACGAATGTCTGTGTCATATTTAGAATCTTCGCAAACGTTCAGGAATTGTCTCAATATTTAATGCAATCAAAATTGTTCTGCATAAGAACCGTTTCTCTGTGAAGCACCTCTGGCTCTTGTTTAACATTTACACTATTGATACAACGTTTATTGCCTCATCAGGATCTCCATGAAAGTTGTGACTGGTATCAGTCTCTTTTTGACCACTCGCTCGGCAATCTCCGTCATCTGACACTTGTTGGCACAAATGCGCAGGATAGAGTGGCTGTGACTCACAGCAGAGGGCCTGAACGGACCCTGCTCTGTCAAACACAGCGTGATGTTGAGCACCCGGCAATCATTCTAATGGGTCCGGCTGAATAGCTCAGCTGGGGCTCAGATCGGGGCTGCAGAAGCGGCGCCTCGGCTGCCAGACACACCTTCCACTCCGGCTCACCAGCACAGGCAATGAGCATTTCTTTTCGTGAGTACCGGTACTCTCCTCAGCAGAAGAAAAAGTGCCGGTACTCAGAGTGATAAATCTGAGAAGTGCCGGTACTCAGTACCGGTGAGTACCGGCCCATTTAAAGCACTGTGTCTGTGACGCACAGGCGGGTTTGGTTGATATGGCGGCGCTTGGTGAACCCTCCCTGCTCCCAGCAGATCCGGGATTGAGGGTGAACTAGCCGTGACGTCATCTCGGGGGAGCTGCTCTGGGGCGGGGTTCTCCTCCGCCATCGGGGGTGGGGGGTTGGGGCAGGAGCAGGGAACACCCTCGGGTCCCCCTTCTTACAAGGAGGTGGAAGGAAGAGCCTGAGTTTGTGGTGTGGGGGTGACCCCAGAGTTTGTGACACAGGGGTGACCCCAGAGTTTGTGACGCAGGGGTGACCCCAGAGTTTGTGATGCAGGAGTGACCCCAGAGTTTGTGACGCAGGGGTGACGCCAGAGTTTGTGACGCAGGAATGACCCCAGAGTTTTTGATGCAGGGCTGACCCCAGAGTTTGTGACACTTTGGTAACCCCAGAGTTTGTGATGCAGGGGTGACCCCAGAATTTGTGATGCATTGGTGACCCCAGAGTTTGTGACACTTTGGTGACCCCAGAGTTTGTGGTGCAGGGGTGACCCCAGAGTTTGTGGTGCAGAGGTGACCCCAGAGTTTGTGGTGCAGGGGTGACCCCAGAGTTTGTGATGCAGGAGTGACCCCAGAGTTTGTGATGCAGGGGTGACCCCAGAGTTTGTGGTGCAGGGGTGACTCTAGAGTTTGTAGTGCAGGGGTGACCCCAGAGTTTGTGATGCAGGAGTGACCCCAGAGTTTGTGATGCAGGAGTGACCCCAGAGTTTGTGGTGCAGGGGTGACTCTAGAGTTTGTAGTGCAGGGGTGACCCAAGAGTTTGTGGTGCAGGGGTGTTAAAATGGGATTTCTGGTTGGCTAAGGCTTGCGCCAAAGCCAGGCAGAAACCACCACCACTCTAGTCAGGGCAAGGGAGCTACACACCAAGATAACCCCTGCTCACCCCCTTGGTAACGTGACACGAGCAGTATGGCTTATCCCGGAGGCAACGTGTAAAGCGTTTGCGCAACACCCAGGCAGAGCAGCAACACACTAGGCACACCACAAAAAGAAACTCCACACAAGGTTATACATAAAAATAGCCTTTGTATTACCATAAACACATTAGATCAGAATCACACAGATACACTGTGCCAACTGGCACTGGGCAGTATTTACAGGGGATTATTTACACATGACAGGGCCACGTGGGCCACTGTCAGAATCAGCACTTAGTAGAAATAGCACGTAGTAGAAATAGCACTTCCAGAACATGGAATAATTGTAGCACAAAATAACAATTGTAGGACACAACCAGGAAGCACTGGTAAAAGGTAGATACACCCTACGCAATACTATCACCTTAGGCATAGATCACGCAGGAAAACATAAACTCACTAGCATAAACTATACTAGGCAAAAGAACCTCCTAATCATAAAAACACAGTTAGAGGTATCACAGGCATAAAGGCATTGCACATTATGCGTAAATCACATTAGGCATTATCATCACCAACACAGTAGGCAATCACCTTGCGCAGGAATCTCAGAGGTACTGACCTCAGGCCAACTGGCCTTCCGTGGGGCTCAAATACCAAATGTCCAGAATGTCTGGGCTGACTGCGCAGGCGGCAAAAGAAGAGTGCGCAACAGGGGGGCCTAAACGTGGCAGCTGCCCACTACTTGATGGGCAGCTGTGTAATCCCAAAGATCATGGCCTCCTTGAAATGAGGAACCTAAACGGTGCGGCTGCCCACTACTTGATGGGCAGCTGTGAAAGGCAGCAAATGCAGCAGGGGCGCTCAGTAGCCCCTAAAACAAAATGTGCCACACGTGGTACATCTAGGCTCTGGAAATAAACGTGTCAGCGAGCATACTGGCTCCTGAAATGATTAGGCACCCCAAAGAGAGTCAGAGCGGGCCCGAGACACTGAGGAGCGTACTTGCGCTCTTAAATAAATGTGTACCCGGTGGAGCCAACACGGGCTCTAAAGGAAGTGTGTCCCAAGCCCCTCGCAGGGACTTCCAAACAAATAATAGCCAACAGCATAGAAGCCGCACGGGGCTTTATACAAAATGTGCCCCCAAGTTATAGCGACCCGCTCTCCTGGAGCCGCTGAAGGACACAGGCACTGCCCCCACTGTGCATTGTGGGCACTGAAAATGCACCAGTTCTGCCCCACTCACCGGACTCCTTGGTTGGCCCTCCGGTTTCCTCTCTCCGGGGGCAGATGGCGCAGAGCTGGTATGCGGCGGGGGCAGGCACTGACAATGTGCCTCGTGCCCCCCTCCACCTTCTCTGAGATGGCTGCGGCTTCCAAGGCTCCTGGTACGGCCCCTGATGCCAGAGGTGATGCAGAGGTGATGCCAGATGTTGTGATGCAGAGATGATGCCAGATGTGATGCAGAGGTGATGCCAGACGTTGTGATGCAGAGGTGATCCCAGATGCTCTGATGCAGAGGTGATGCCAGATGTTGTGATGCAGAGGTGATGCCATATGTTGTGATGCAGAGATGATGCCAGAGGTGATGCCAGATGTTGTGATGCAGAGGTGATGCCAGATGTTGTGATGCAGAGATGATGCCAGATGTGATGCCAGATGTTGTGATGCAAAGGTGACACCAGAGAGGTGATGCAGAGGTGACACCAGAGAGGTGATGCCAGAGCTTGTGACACTGCTTCTGTGAGACTGTCTGGGCCCGGGGATGTTAGGAGGGATGCAGTTGTTAGTCGGAGGTTCCTTCTCACAGATGTGTCAAGACATTACATTCCAGAAGGGCGGGACCTTCAGCCTGTGCAGATTGGGGTGCAGTACAGAGGGCTGTGAAGGCGATCTGTCTGTCATGGGCAGCCAGTGAGGTGGCCCAAGGACTGGAGACAGGAGCTGTCTAGCGATCTCCCGCCTGCGATGGATGACGTTCACCGCTCAGGTGTTTGCTCTGTTGTGACTGGAGCCCCCCTCGGTGGTCCCAGGTCCCACTGATTTGCTCGGGTCTTACAGTCTGGAGGGCATTTCTCTGCTGATTGATTAGAGTCTTGACATGTTTGCAGTAGGTTGCAGGTGTCTCTCCATGGCATGGCTTGCGATTTAAGTTCATGAATATTGATGCAGACACTTTACCTTTAGGGACATAGCCTTGTGATTAAGCGGGCGGCTGCAGTGAGAGAACCTTACACCGAGTCACGAACACTCTTTGTCCCAAGCGCAGCTTTGTGGGTTATCAAGAGCTGCCTTTGGTAATGCCCCTAGATTTGGGATTGCTGTGAGAACTTAACGGAGCGCGTGGATCTGGAACCGGAACACACTGGACGAAGACCCATCTCGATAGCCTCAGGGAAAGCGTTGTTGGACTGACGTTGGATTTTACTTCCCACACTTCCCCCACTGTTGCACAGACTGGAGTTGGAAGAGTAAATTATACTATTCGAAGTACAGCGCTTTCCCTCAGGCAAACCATTGTAACAACTTGCGCGGTAACAAAATGAATTGTAAAGACGCATTTGTGGTTCGGACCGCATTTTAAAGGCATGCGTGGAAAATGCATGCATGGTTCCAACATACAACCCTGAGAGGGGCGTCATACATGAACCTGGTCTGTCATCAGTTCAAGTGTGTCGGCATGTGGGTCGGTGACCAGAGCTTCCCGCCGGACTGTGTGCTCCCAGCCTGGCCTGAGGGGCCGCGGGCGGACTCCTGTGTCCCCGTGAGTCGTGAGACCCTCATTGTGACGCCCCTTTCATACCCCTGGTCTGATGAACCACAAGATCCAAGTGCTTTTCAGAGACCTTATCAAACGAGGGGTTGTCAATCAAGCCTCCAAGCGATGAATAGAACTTCAAAGGAGGCTGAACTGCAGCGTCCCCTGGTGGCAAAAGAAAGAGAGGGCATGTAACCTTGGGGAGGAGCAAAGGCAAGGAGAAGGCCTGTTTCACTTTTTCACATCCTATAGCAATGCATTATGGGAGGATGTCTGCGGCAGACATGTACATGCGATTCATACATATTTACGTATAAAAGACATTACTACTTTTTAGGTCTGGCCGTAAGCCATCCTTATGTTCTGTTAAAATGTTCTGATAAATAAATATACATAAATGCAAACATAAAGGGATTTTCTGTCTACCTACTTCAGAGAGAGGAGAGCTGGTTTGCCTGTGCTGCTGACCAACTCGTTTATTCTCATATTTGTACTTTTTTTTGCGTATTGAAGATGTTTGCAAAAGAAACAACTACACGCTTTCCAAGGCCAGACTTTTGGCTTTGCCAAAGCTTGCTAAGATGTTCTCCTTTCCCATTTTCTGTTGAATTCCTGCTGCTTGTGTTCAGCCCTGTCTTTTATCTTAGTTGAATAGCTCTATCGGATGCCATTTCATTGGCTGTAGAGTGTTTACTTTATTCCCTGTCTGGCTCGAGGCATTGTTCTCACTTCCCCGCCCATCACTTTGAGAGACAAATCTGCTTGTTCAGTTGATGCCAGAGGTCAAGGAGTGTTGACCCCAGGGGGGCGCTGTCCCCTCCTTGTCCAGTCCTGGCCCTGGCTGTGTCAGAGCGGACCCTGCCTCAAAGACTCGAGGCTCCTCTGGGAAGAAAGTTACCAAGTGAAATAGAGTCAGCGACCTTTAAACCTACCTAGCCAATGACAGGTACGTTTAGGAAAGTCCAAAGGAGAATTACGTGAAAGAACCCTGTGGAGGGGCGGGTATGCGTTTAATTAAAAAAATTAAAAAGCAGGTCTCAGGCACGAATCTGACATTTGTGTGGGATGTGCTAAAAAAAGGCCCCAGGTGAAATTTAATTTATGCTAATGTATTCATGTTTAATTTCCGAGCGCTTTGCTTTATGATTGATACGTGAAATGCCAGAGATTCAGCTAAAATGCATAATTGAGGTTTTATTCAGGTAAAAATGATCCTATCACAGGTGCATGAAAGAACACTCACAGGCTGCCTCGCGGGCTGAAGGTGGGGGGGGGGGGGGGGGGGGGTAAAACATTGAACTGTAAAGCGAGTGGCAGCGAGACCTGGGGGCGGGGAGGGGGGGGGGGGGGGGCACTGGCCCCAGAGGCACGTTACAGCGCAGACAGTGGTGAAGCAGCACAGAGACCTGCCAGTCACACACACACGTGTGCACATACAAACGCACACACAGGCTAGGATGCATGCAAGTACACACGTAAACACAGACACCCACACACACTCAGACTGCATCATACCACACACATACAAGAAGAAGGACTAGGGGCTATATTATCAAGAAAGGGCGATACATTATCACCGCTTTTATCAGCAGGAAACTGCCGCTAAAGCGACGATAGTGGCCTTGATAATACGCCCTGTGATTTCCCATAGACGCCCAGGTTCTGGTGTTAACCTGGGCGTCTATGGGAATTCTCAAGGACATATTATCAAGCCCATTATCGCTGCTTTAGCAGCAGTTTCAGCCGATAAAAGCGGTGATAATGTATCGCCCTTTCTTGATAATATGGCCCCTAGGCGCGCATGTAGGTCCAACATACGGGCTCCAAACAAGCATATGTCTACGAAAAGAGGGCGCAGTTCCTTTAGCAAGAATGTCGGTAGTGAACTGAAGAAACAGATCGGGGGATCCTATTGGTCAGGTGCAAGGGCGTCATGCTTCGTCACAGGGCGGCTCCACGTTGGGCCGGTGCTGCAATGCGCAACAGGCCCCTCGAGGGGCTCTTTGCCGGAGATCTGTTGATTCTTTTGCCGTATGTGAAGTGTGAGTGTAGGTGCTCAGAGTGTAGATTGTGTGGGTGAGTTAACATTATCTAAGAGGTACCCTGGACATTTAAAAATGTGGGTTCTCGTGTCCAAGTTAAAAGCAGCGGGTGGCTGAAGGCGGAACTAATGGTCCGTTCCAGCTCATAAAGTTGTGCATAAAAAGGTCAACATGTTTCCAGCCACATAAAGTTATTGATCAAGTGCATTATTTGTAACATTGCACCAGCTTCATTAAGGCAGAATTGTCATTAGCGCAGCACGCAATATGAGGCTACGTTTGTTTTAACATGCATCCTTCTAATTCTCCCCTTTTTCATGTTTTTCCCTTATTTTTCCCCCCATTGTAACCTTACCTTTGACTGGTAATGGAAAACACCAACCGTAGGCACTTATTAGCAGGCATGCTTATTTGATGTCCTGAACATGATCCTTGCATTTTTCTCTAGGATCGAAACGCCGTCGACACCTCAAAACTCTTCATACATGCACTGTGATGCTATAGTCTCCTGTGTAGAGTTGTTACTTGCAATTTGTTTATCGATTTTGATGATTGTTCTTGGAAACAAACCGTGAGCACTGCCTGAACCTTCCCTGTATGTTTCCCCAATTGTATGTCTTTTTGTTTCTCTAGTAGGACGTAGGTTTGTGTCCCACTTTGAGGACTTGTGCTCGCACATTACCGTAAGAATGTTAACTAATTAAACATTGGACCTCTGTCCGGCTGGATAAGTTCACCTAATACAGCCCTGATTGGGTCTGTGTTCGTTGTCTGCGGCTCATTCTCTCTTAGGACCGCTGTTGTATAAAATAATATGTGTGTGAAGAGCAAGTAAAGTGCCTTGAGGTGTAGAGAGGTGTGGGTGGGGCGAGGTAGGCTGACGATGAGTCTTGCTGCCGTGTTTTGGAGGTTTGGAGCCTGTTCTGGAGCTGTTTGGAGATTCCAGCATAGAGTGTGTTGCCGTAGTCGAGTCTGCTGGTTATCGGGACCTGCGTGACTGTTTTTCTGTTGTTCTCTGGTAGCCATTTGAAGATTCTTTGTAGCATCTTTAGTATGTGGAAGCAGCTGGTGGTCACTGCATTTCCTGGGCTGACATGTCGAGCTTGCCATCGAGAATAATTCCTAGGTTTCTGGCATGGGTCGTGGGGACTGGTGTGGGGCTGAGGTCTGCTGGCCGCCAGCTGGAGTCCCATGCAGAGGTCTTTGTTTTGAAGATCTCCGCTGCAGTTGTGTCTGCGTTGAGCTTCATCCAGTTGGAACTCATCCAGGTGGCTACTGCGGTCATGCAGGTGGAGAAGTTGTTTTTTCTGTAGTGGGGGTATTGTCTGTCAAGGAGAATAACAGGTGAGTGTCATCAGTGTAGGAAAGAATGCCGATGCTGTGCCATCCAACGAGGTCTGCCAGTGGGGTCGTGTAGATGTTAAACAAGGTTGGTCTGAGAGATGGTCCCTGGGGGACTCCACAGATAAGATTCTTGGCTTCGAACATGTATGGTGGCACACTGACGCTTCGTGTTCTTTCTCAATGAAAGAAGCCGGCCCAGTTAAGAGCAGGTTCTTGAATGCCCATTTAACACCTTAGCAGCTCTGGAACGTCCAGCTCCAGTGTTGGACGTTCCATTGTGCAGGTGCAATTCGAACATTCAACGGCCGACGGCAGCACTCCCGAGGTAGTGTTGCCGTCGGCCGCCGAACGTGCGCAGCACCTAAGGTGTTAAAGTAGTCTTTTGATGAGGGTGGAGTGGGAGATCGAGTCGAATGCTGTGGAGAGGTCGAGCAGGATGAGGCCTGCTGTTTCTCCTCAGTCGCGGAACATCCTGGTGACTTCGGTTGCTGTGCTAAGGGCAGTTTCAGGGCTGTGCTTGGGTGTGAAGCCTGATTGGCTGATAAGTGAAAGTTGATGCGTGTTGGATGGTGGGCAAGTTGCTTGTTGATGATTTTGTTCATTACGTTGTCTGCAGTGCTTAATTTTAAAAAAAGTAAGTGCCACGGCCCTTCTTGAGAGGGCACTGCTGCCTGCACCACCCACTGCCCTAGTTAGTGCATGCAATGAAGCTACCAACACAAAGACTAACCATCGCACACCTACAAGTGGGACAATTCAGAGTATGCTTGGTCACTCAAACCTATAAGAATGGCCTGGAGGCAGGTATTGTTCTTCTTTTTAGTGTGCATTGACTTATTTAACACTGGTATTGAGCTCATCTCAAAATTAAACAGACAGCGCCACCATGTGGTGGACTGTCACTAGAGCCTGTGCTGACAATCAAGTGCTTATGCTGAGCACCAGAAACCACTGGCTCAAATTAAGCAAGGCGTGGTTGGATAGAGTACAACAGAGATCGGGCTGTGGTTTGCTAGCTGGGCGGGGTCTGTTGATGGTTTCGTTAGTAGTAAGTTTACCGCTGCATGTTTGCAGGTCTCCGGGGACATTGCAATGATGAGAGAGGAGTTCAGAGTGCAGATGAGTACTTTGCTCATTGGGGAGGACCCCATGTTGAAGAAGTAGTGGGGGTAGGGGTCTGTTGGGACCCTGGAGTGGATGGTTCCCATGATGTTGGCTGTCTCGCCACGGTGACTGTTTTCCAAGAGATCAGGGGGTTGTCATGGCCTTAATTTGGTAGGTTGATTGTCAAGGTTGGTGGGGTCTGGTTGTGGGTCGAAAGTGTTGTATATGGTTTTGATTTTGTTGCTGAATAAATCTGATAGGTTGTTAAATAATTCTTGCCAGAGGGTGATGTTGTTTGTGGTGGGACCTGGTGCTGCACAATCTTTGATGATCATGTGTGCTTCGAGCAGTGTGTTTGTTGTGTGTGTAACTATGCATACGCGGTTGTGCCTGTGTGTTGAGCAGTGTGTTTGTGTGTCTACCTGTGTGTACGTGCCTGTGCCTGTGTGTTGAGCAGTGTGTTTGTGTGTCTACCCGTGTGTACGTGCCTGTGCCTGTGTGTTGAGAAGTGTGTTTGTGTGTCTACCCGTGTGTACGTGTCTGTGCCTGTGTGTCGAGCAGTGTGTTTGTGTGTCTACATGTGTGTGCAGGTCTTTGCGTTTGTGTGTCCAGCAGTGTGTGTATCTATGCGTGCATGGTTGTGCCTGTATGTGTCGAGTACTGTGTTTGTGTGCCCAGCAGTGTGTTTGTGTGTCAACCGGTGTGTGTGCATCAGAATGGCTGGTGTGTCCAGCAGGTTGTGTGTGCCTGGTAACCCAGCTTGACTCCTTGCCCCCCTCACCCCTCCCCCTGGTTGTTTTTGACAAGTGAATCGAATTATGTTTGTTTGTTGTGCGGTCGAGTGGACGCCGCGTCCGTGCAGGGTCCGTGGGCTCCATAAATCACAGTGAAGTGAACAAATGAACAAACATCTCACGAGCCGGGAGGGGTGGGGGGGATGGAGGGGGGTGCTACTCTAAAATGAGACCGCTTGGGGGGGGTTGGGGGGGGGGGGGGGCACGAGCCCTCCCTTAAGATGGCGAGCACCGAGCTCCAGACCTTAAATCCACATATTTCCTCCGCCTGCCGGTCTGTGTGAGGGTCAGTTGTGTGTCTGGGGCGATGACGCTAAAATCGGGGATTCAGACCCGAGAGCCGCGCGGACTCCAATTCCTGGAAGCAAAACATTCTGAAAACAAAAAATATGTTTTTTTGAAAACTTTCCGGGTGTAAGAAGCGTGATAAACTGGCTCGAAAACCGCAGATTCGTTCCGAACTAGGAGGGTTAAAGGGCACATGGGCGGGGCCGGCAGTGAACACTGACCTCCCTGGTAGGTTAAACCTAGAAATGACATCATTTTCTTCCTCAGTTTTCAATCAGTATCTGTCATTTAATACAGATAACAGGCATCCACTTGCTACTATTAGTCTAGCTAATTTTTAGGGCCGTATGTATCAAGGAAAATTGCATTCGCAAACGCCGAAATTCGCAGAATGTCGGCGTTTGCGAATGCAATTTTGCCAAATGGTATGTATTAAGGCACAATAAGGAATCGCAAAATTTGCAATTCCTTATTTTGCGATTGCATTTAAGGAATCGCAAATTTTGCGATTCCTTAAATGCAATGTAAGAAGCACCAAAAAAGTGCAATTTGGCCTTAAGGAATCGCAAATTACCACCAACTTCAAGTTGGTGGTAATTTGCAATTTCTTTGAAAAATGCACTTTTTTGCATTTTTCAAAGTGTATTGTGAAGCACATACATGCCCTTACGGTATGTATGTGCACAACATGTGCACCCATGCTTACTTCAGGGGTGCAACAGGGTGTCCTTTTTACAGCCCTGCACCCTTGAAATTGCATTCTCAATTTGCGATTTGCTAATTGCTAATCGCAACTTGAGAATGTCTTCCCAGTCATTCCTACGGGCCTCCAGGCCCATAGGAATGAATGGGGAGGTATTCCTCCATTGCGAATCGCAATTTGCGATTCGCAATTAAGGAATACTTAGGATTCGCAAAATGTATTGCAAATCCTACATACATAGCATTTTGCGCTTCTCAAATAGCGATTCGCCAAAAATCGCTATTGAGAATCGCAAAATGACTTTTTGATACATATGGCCCTTTATCTTTTGCATGGCCCGAAGCGCTATCTTACTGTGGGCGCTTTCTATGTTCCAGGGACTTCGCACACTATTGTCAAAGTGATGCCTTGTTGTTGCGCATCACTCCACGTTGTTGCTAGTGACGACACCGGCCTTTCACACTGAGGAATACTCCTCATCAAGGCCCTCCCAGGCCCCGCCTCCTGGTTACAGGAGCAGGCTCTCTTTTGGTTATAGGGCACTCACTGGTCCTGCCCCCTTATCACTTTGAGGTGCGTGATCTATCAGTGAGGGTGGCACCAGGCACTCCTGTATGTTCTTTCACTAACATTAGCACCAGGCCTCCTGTTGTCTTTAATCACTGACAGTGAAACACGTATACCTGCATTATGTTACTGCAGTGGTCCCTCTGTGCCTGTCTTGGTGTAAACATGCATGCCTGGTTCTGTTACTGTAGTGGTCCCTCCGTGCCTGTCTTGGTGTAAACATGCATGGCTGGTTCTGTTACCCCTGTGGTCCCTCCGTGCCTGTCTTGGTGTAAACATGCATGCCTGGTTCTGTTACTGTAGTGGTCCCTCCGTGCCCGTCTTGGTGTAAACATGCATGGTTGGTTCTGTTACTGCAGTGGTCCCTCCGTGCCTGTCTTGGTGTAAACATGCATGCCTGGTTCTGTTACTGTAGTGGTCCCTCCGTGCCCGTCTTGGTGTAAACATGCATGGTTGGTTCTGTTACTGTAGTGGTCCCTCCGTGCCTGTCTTGATGTAAACATGCGTGGCTGGTTCTGTTACCCCAGTGGTTCCTACGTGCCTGTCTTGGTGTAAACATGCATGGCTGGTTCTGTTACTGCAGTGGTCCCTCCGTGCCTGTCTTGATGTAAACATGCGTGGCTGGTTCTGTTACCCCAGTGGTTCCTACGTGCCTGTCTTGGTGTAAACATGCATGGCTGGTTCTGTTACTGCAGTGGTCCCTCCGTGCCTTTCGTGGTGTAAACATGCATGGCTGGTTCTGTTACTGCAGTGGTTCCTCCGTGCCTGTCTTGGTGTAAAAATGCATGCCTGGTTCTGTTACCTCAGTGGTCCCTACTTGCCTGTCTTGGTGTAAACATGCATGCCTGGTTCTGTTACTGCAGTGGTCCCTAAGTCTGTGTTGTGTTGTAAACATGCATGCCTCGTTCTTTTGCTGCAGTGGTCCCTCTGTGCCTGTCATGCTGTAAACATGCATGCCTGGTTCTGTTACTGCACTGGTCCCTCTGTGCCTGTCTTGGTGTAAACATGCATGCCTCGTTCTGTTACTGCAGTGGTCCCTCTGTGCCTGTCTTGGTGTAAACATGCATGCCTGGTTCTGTTACTGCAGTGGTCCCTCTGTGCCTGTCTTGGTGTAAACATGCATGGCTGGTTCTGTTACTGTAGTGGTCCCTCCGTGCCTGTCTTGGTGTAAACATGCATGCCTGGTTCTGTTACTGCAGTGGTCCCTCCGTGCCTGTCTTGGTGTAAACATGCATGGCTGGTTCTGTTACTGCAGTGGTCCCTCCGTGCCTGTCTTGGTGTAAACATGCATGGCTGGTTCTGTTACCCCAGTGGTCCCTCCGAGCCTGTCTTGTTGTACACATGCATGGCTGGTTCTGTTACTGCAGTGGTCCCTCCGTGCCTGTCTTGTTGTACACATGCATGGCTGGTTCTGTTACTGCAGTGGTCCCTCCGTGCATGTCTTGGTGTAAACATGCATGGCTGGTTCTGTTACTGCAGTGGTCCCTCTGTGCCTGTCTTGGTGTACACATGCATGGCTGGTTCTGTTACCCCAGTGGTTCCTCCGTGCCTGTCTTGGTGTAAACATGCATGGCTGGTTCTGTTACCCCAGTGGTCCATCCGTGCCTGTCTTGTTATACACATGCATGGCTTGTTCTGTTACCCCAGTGGTTCCTCTGTGCCTGTCTTGGTGTAAACATGCATGGCTGGTTCTGTTACCCCAGTGGTCCATCCGTGCCTGTCTTGGTGTAAACATGCATGGCTGGTTCTGTTACTGCAGTGGTCCCTCCGTGCCTGTCATGTTGTACACATGCCTGGCTGGTTCTGTTACTGCAGTGGTCCCTCCGTGCCTGCCTTGGTGTAAACATGCATGGCTGGTTCTGTTACTGCAGTGGTCCCTCCTTGCCTGTCTTGGTGTACACATGCAAGGCTGGTTCTGTTACCCCAGTGGTTCCTCCGTGCCTGTGTTGGTGTAAACATGCATGGCTAGTTCTGTTACCCCAGTGGTCCCTCCGTGCCTGTCTTGGTGTACACATGCTTTCCTCGTTCTGTTACTGCAGTGGTCCCTCCGTGCCTGTCTTGGTGTAAACATGCATGGCTGGTTCTGTTACTGCAGTGGTCCCTCCGTGCCTGTCTTGGTGTAAACATGCATGGCTGGTTCTGTTACTGCAGTGGTCCCTCCGTGCTTGTCTTGTTGTACACATGCATGGCTGGTTCTGTTACTGCAGTGGTCCCTCCGTGCCTGTCTTGGTGTAAACATGCATGGCTGGTTCTGTTACTGCAGTGGTCCCTCCGTGCCTGTCTTGGTGTAAACATGCATGGCTGGTTCTGTTACTGCAGTGGTCCCTCCGTGCCTGTCTTGGTGTAAACATGCATGGCTGGTTCTGTTACTGCAGTGGTCCCTCCGTGCCTGTCTTGGTGTAAACATGCATGGCTAGTTCTGTTACTGCAGTGGTCCCTCCGTGCCTGTCTTGTTGTACACATGCATAGCTGGTTCTGTTACTGCAGTGGTCCCTCCGTGCCTGTCTTGGTGTAAACATGCATGGCTGGTTCTGTTACTGCAGTGGTCCCCCCGTGCCTGTCTTGGTGTAAACATGCTTGGCTGGTTCTGTTACTGCAGTGGTCCCTCCGTGCCTGTCTTGTTGTACACATGCATGGCTGGTTCTTTTACTGCAGTGGTCCCTCCGTGCCTGTCTTGTTGTACACATGCATGGCTGGTTCTGTTACTGCACTGGTCCCTCCGTGCCTGTCTTGGTGTAAACATGCATGGCTGGTTCTGTTACTACAGTGGTCCCTCCGTGCCTGTCGTGCTGTAAACATGCATGGCTGGTTCTGTTACCGTAGTGGTCCCTCTGTGCCTGTCGTGCTGTAAACATGCATGGCTGGTTCTGTTACTGCAGTGGTCCCTCTCTGCCTGTCGTGCTGTAAACATGCATGGCTGGTTCTGTTACCGTAGTGGTCCCTCTGTGCCTGTCGTGCTGTAAACATGCATGGCTGGTTCTGTTACTGCAGTGGTCCCTCCGTGCCTGTCGTGCTGTAAACATGCATGGCTGGTTCTGTTACTGCAGTGGTCCCTCCGTACCTGATGTGCTGTAAACATGCATGGCTGGTTCTGTTACTGCAGTGGTCCCTCCGTGCCTGTCTTGGTGTAAACATGCATGGCTGGTTCTGTTACTCCAACGTGCACAGTAATCTATCTATGTTTGCAGCAGGTGGGGAAGGGAGAGGTCACGTGTGTATTTATTTCTGACTTAATGAGTTGAAAGACATTTAAAAGCGTCACCCCAGCTGTCAGCCCCTAAGGGTGCAAGAGGTCACCAGGGGGCCGTCTGACCTCCGGAAGCTTTTAGTGGTGATGTCACTGCACTCTGATCGCAGGCTCTACACACCTCTGGCCTCTGATTGGCCATCACTGACTCAAGCGAATGTGAATGTGCCATAGTGGGCAGTGATGTCAGAGCCAGCACACTGACCCATGACCTTTCCAGCCCCCCTCGGCCCACCCATGCTTCTTCAAGACCCACCACCATCCAGACTCCTAGAGCCGGGACTAACACGAAAAGAAATGGAAGAGGTCAAGGTACAGAGAAAAGAGACAGGAAATGAGGCGGAAGAGGTAAAGGAACAGAGGAAAGAGACAGGAAATGAAATGGAAGACAGAAAAGAAGAGAGGAAAGAGACAGGAAATGAAATGGAAGACAGAAAAGAAGAGAGGAAAGAGACAGGAAATGAAGCGGGGAGAGGTAAAGGAACAGAGGAAAGAGACAGGAAAGGAGACGGGAGAGGTAAAGGAACAGAGGAAAGAGACAGGAAAGGAGACAGGAGAGGTCAAGGAACAGAGGAAAGAGACAGGAAATGAGGCGGAAGAGGTAAAGGAACAGAGGAAAGAGACAGGAAAGGAGACGGGAGAGGTAAAGGAACAGAGGAAAGAGACAGGAAAGGAGACAGGAGAGGTCAAGGAACAGAGGAAAGAGACAGGAAAGGAGACGGGAGAGGTAAAGGAACAGAGGAAAGAGAAAGGAAAGGAGTCAGGAGAGGTAAAGGAACAGAGGAAAGAGACAGGAAATGAGGCGGGAGAGGTAAAGGAACAGAGGAAAGAGCCAGGAAAGGAAATGGCAGACATAAAGGAACAGAGGAAAGAGACAGGAAAGGAGACAGGACAGGTCAAGGAACAGAGGAAAGAGACAGGAAAGGAGACAAAAGAGGTAAAGAAACAGAGGAAAGAGACAGGAAAGGAGACAGGAGAGGTCAAGGAACAGAGGAAAGAGACAGGAAAGGAGACAGAAGAAGTAAAGGAACAGAGGAAAGAGAGACAGGAAAGGAGACATGAGAGGTAAACGAACAGAGGAAGTAGCCTGGAATGGAGACGGTAGAGGTAAAGTAATAGTGAAAGGAGCCTGGAAAGGTAATGGAACAGAGGAAAGAGACAGGAAAGGAGACAGAAGAGATAAATGAACAGAGGAAAGAGACAGGAAAGTTCAAGTACCGCACAAACATATCTGTATGTGTGACACAGCTCACACCGCCACAGGTTCAAGGACCGCAGACACATCTGTGTATGTGTGACCCAGCTCACACCGCCACCCGTTCAAGTACTGTAGACACAGCTCTGTAGGTGTGATACAGGTCACGTCACCAGCACAACCTCAAGAACCGCAGACACAGCTCTGTAGGTGTGACACAGTTCACACCACCACCCGTTCAAGTACTGTAGACACAGCTCTGTAGGTGTGATACAGGTCACGTCACCAGCACAACCTCAAGAACCGCAGACACAGCTCTGTATGTGTGACACAGGTCACACCGCCACCCGTTCAAGTACTGTAGACACAGCTCTGTATGTGTGACACAGGTCACACCGCCACCCGTTCAAGTACTGTAGACACAGCTCTGTATGTGTGATACAGCTCACACCGCCACCCGTTCAAGTACTGTAGACACAGCTCTGTATGTGTGGCACCGCCACCCGTTCAAGTACTGTAGACACAGCTCTGTATGTGTGACACAGGTCACACCGCCACCCGTTCAAGTACTGTAGACACAACTCTGTATGTGTGACACAGCTCACACCGCCACCCGTTCAAGTACTGTAGACACAGCTCTGTAGGTGTGACACAGCTCACACCGCCACCCGTTCAAGTACTGTAGACACAGCTCTGTATGTGTGGCACCGCCACCCGTTCAAGTACTGTAGACACAGCTCTGTATGTGTGACACAGGTCACACCGCCACCCGTTCAAGTACTGTAGACACAGCTCTGTATGTGTGACACAGGTCACACCGCCACCCGTTCAAGTACTGTAGACACAGCTCTGTATGTGTGACACCGCCACCCGTTCAAGTACTGTAGACACAGCTCTGTATGTGTGACACAGCTCACACCGCCACCCGTTCAAGTACTGTAGACACAGCTCTGTATGTGTGGCACCGCCACCCGTTCAAGTACTGTAGACACAGCTCTGTATGTGTGACACAGCTCACACCGCCACCCGTTCAAGTACTGTAGACACAGCTCTGTATGTGTGACACAGGTCACACCGCCACCCGTTCAAGTACTGTAGACACAACTCTGTATGTGTGACACAGCTCACACCGCCACCCGTTCAAGTACTGTAGACACAGCTCTGTATGTGTGACACAGCTCACACCGCCACCCGTTCAAGTACTGTAGACACAGCTCTGTATGTGTGGCACCGCCACCCGTTCAAGTACTGTAGACACAGCTCTGTATGTGTGGCACCGCCACCCGTTCAAGTACTGTAGACACAGCTCTGTATGTGTGACACAGCTCACACCGCCACCCGTTCAAGTACTGTAGACACAGCTCTGTATGTGTGACACAGGTCACACCGCCACCCGTTCAAGTACTGTAGACACAGCTCTGTATGTGTGGCACCGCCACCCGTTCAAGCACTGTAGACACAGCTCTGTATGTGTGACACAGCTCACACCGCCACCCGTTCAAGTACTGTAGACACAGCTCTGTATGTGTGACACAGGTCACACCGCCACCCGTTGAAGTACTGTAGACACAGCTCTGTATGTGTGACACAGGTCACACCGCCACCCGTTCAAGTACTGTAGACACAGCTCTGTATGTGTGGCACCGCCACCCGTTCAAGTACTGTAGACACAGCTCTGTATGTGTGACACAGGTCACACCGCCACCCGTTCAAGTACTGTAGACACAGCTCTGTATGTGTGACACAGCTCACACCGCCACCCGTTCAAGTACTGTAGACACAGCTCTGTATGTGTGACACAGGTCACACCGCCACCCGTTCAAGTACTGTAGACACAGCTCTGTATGTGTGACACAGGTCACACCGCCACCCGTTCAAGTACTGTAGACACAGCTCTGTATGTGTGGCACCGCCACCCGTTCAAGTACTGTAGACACAGCTCTGTATGTGTGACACAGGTCACACCGCCACCCGTTCAAGTACTGTAGACACAGCTCTGTATGTTTGACACAGGTCACACGGCCACCCGTTCAAGTACTGTAGACACAGCTCTGTATGTGTGACACAGGTCACACCGCCACCCGTTCAAGTACTGTAGACACAGCTCTGTATGTATGACACCGCCACCCGTTCAAGTACTGTAGACACAGCTCTGTATGTGTGACACAGCTCACACCGCCACCCGTTCAAGTACTGTAGACACAGCTCTGTATGTGTGGCACCGCCACCCGTTCAAGTACTGTAGACACAGCTCTGTATGTGTGACACAGGTCACACCGCCACCCGTTCAAGTACTGTAGACACAGCTCTGTATGTGTGACACAGGTCACACCGCCACCCGTTCAAGTACTGTAGACACAGCTCTGTATGTGTGACACAGCTCACACCGCCACCCGTTCAAGTACTGTAGACACAGCTCTGTATGTGTGGCACCGCCACCCGTTCAAGTACTGTAGACACAGCTCTGTATGTGTGACACAGGTCACACCGCCACCCGTTCAAGTACTGTAGACACAGCTCTGTATGTGTGACACCGCCACCCGTTCAAGTACTGTAGACACAGCTCTGTATGTGTGACACAGGTTGAGGAAATATAATTTTTGATCGAGTGGTGTTCCCCAGCGAGTACCCCACCGTCTCCATGTGCTAGCTTGCAGTGCATGTAATTTCCCTCCTGTGTCTGCTACGAAGACGCAAATACATTTGCGTCCATCTTTAACATGTCCTCTTTCAGATCCGCCATGAACGGATTGAATATTCAGTTCCTATATATGCCGTGCCACCGTCTTTTTGTGGTACACTTTACACGTTTTTCAGCTCTGGCGAAGTAGGCCCAGATCATGCCATCGAGCTTTTTCGAGTTCTCTCCTGCTTTTCTGACTCCGAGGGCCTCAGCCCAGGCTACCTCTGTACCAGTGGCCCCCACCTTACTCCTTGCGCGGCTCCGGCGCATAGCCTAACCTCTGCCTGCCAAGACTGTATTCAACCTTCGAATTATCTGCTCCACTCCTCGAAAATACATTCCTGTCTCGTAGCTCAAGTAAACATCCTTCCAGCTGCAGGAGCAGAGGGCCCGGTTCTTCTGTCTCCGTGCAAGTAATTCATAGACTCCGTTGCCATGGTAGGCCCATGCTCCCTCACCCCGCATGCCGACACGTAGTCACATATACACGCAGACAGTATAGAGTAGTCTCTGCCCGAGAGACCTTCCTTCCAGACACTACAGTTCTTAAAACATACGATATTAGATACGATATTGGGATCAGGTTGATCTGACATCTCAGACTTATGTCTACACTTGTAGTGCTAAGTGTCAAGTCCCCTTCACCCTCCAGTTACACGTCAGATTCACGTCAATCTGCTGCGCGCGCATCTCTGCCATAAATTTCTGCTGACATTGCAAGATTCTCTTATGTATCCACCCACTTTGTGACCTCATGATTAATGACGTTTCCAGTACACGCCTTCATGCACGCCTATTATAACGCCTATTGTATGACGTTTCCATGTTTTATCTCTTCTTTTCCAGCTGTTACGCCTACTGTTACGCCTACTACATGCTCATACATTGTAATGCATTGACTATATATATGTACTTCTGTAAACAATATGTTGTCTGTCTGCCCCTTCCTGAACCTGTGTGGTGATGGAATGGTTATGCCACCTTGGCTCGAGCCAATAACCCAATTCCTTTTACAGGAATAAAACCCTTTTGAGTTAACCTCAATATCCCGGATTTTGCCTCTTATTTTTCTGAGTTATTCTTATTGATTATTGATAGCAAATTAAGTATAGGTAATCGATTTTACCACAGTTCTGGCGCCCGAATAGGGACTCCTCCCCCACCCCACGCGCCGGAGGTGCGTTGCAGGCCTAGCCCCCTGCCACAGCCGGACGGACAACTACGCGTACCCGCAGGATTTCCTGTATCTCCCTCAGGCCAACGGAGGTGACTGAGGCTGCGATCGACACCCAGACGAGGCGGTGAGGAGTGCGGAGGATCCCGACCTGAGCCTAGCTGAGAGAGCAAGATCCGAGGTATACAGAGGCCCACCAGATTCCGAAGTTCCGAAGTACCTACGTCGCGAGTCGAGTCCGAATCCAGTCCGAATCCAGTCCAGTCCAGGGTTTCCGAGGCCTTCTGTTTCCGTGCTTCCTGGTGAGTACCGTTGCTAGGGACGCATCCTGACGTGCGCATTAGTTTGTGCCGGTCAAGACAGGTTCGGGTGCACGAGCCTGGTCTGCACTGTTTAGCAGTGTATCTATACTGTTTAGCAGTATATCCAGTTTGCACCCGCACAAGGTGTATCTGTGCCGTTTAGCGGTACATCCTGTTACATGTCATTGTACTCAATTAATGTGGTTCGTTCTTGCAATGTTTTAATGTGTCATTCAAATGTCGTGGTATGAGTGAATGTCCGATCTTCATTATTGTGCTTATACGTGTTTTTGTGTAGTGTGTATATCCGAGTAAGAACCAAATAGCCAGATTTCAGAATGCCGTTGTTTTCCAAACTAAGACAAATAAAAACCCGTAAAGGGGTTCTAGAGGAAGCTGTTCCCGTTCCACCTAGGGACACTCCAGGGTACTTTATGTACCATAAGCACGGCCTAGATGCCGTTTTGTTTCTCGATTTATGGGTGGATTATACTAAAGAACTGTCAGAGAATCAGAGATGGCCCGCTGCTGGGACATGGGATGCTGATTGCATCATGAGAGTAGAAGAAGCATTATGGAAAAAGAAAGCCAGACAGTCACAGAAAGATGCCATCGAGTTATGGCGCAAAGAATCGCATAGGCGTACCGAAAAAGCACACAGACTAGAAGAAAAGAGTAAGGAGGAGTCTGACAAGGCCCAAGAGAACGCATTAGTTGAGGAAGGTATCAGAGTAACATTAGAACAAGTAGACAGACAGCGAAACACACTTATGAATGGCATGTTCCCCATCCTGTCAAAAGGCCTGCCAAAGGCCTCTCCAGAAGTACCGAAGGACCTACCACCCCCATTGCTCCCGACTAAGATACACCAGAAGACAGCAAAGGACGTTTTCCTTTCTTCTTATTTAGACGATGTAGCTCCCGCATATGTTAATACCGCATTGCCAGTGCCAGTGCCTGCGCCAAATGGTCAGAATCCTTATGCTCTTCCTCCCCGACAAGCTACTCCTCCCCCGATTCCTCCTGATCTTCCTCCACCCCCTGCTTCCCTTGACACGAACCCGAATAACCCTTTTGGAGCCGGCGCCTCCGGAGGCGCGTCCGGAGGGATAGGTTTCCAGACTCCGCCACAACTTCATCGCTTGAGTTTTAGAGAAATAGCACAACAGCGTACACCTAGAACAGATCTTGCAATTCTTGGAGATCGCCTTGCAGACTGTAGATATGATCCTGTACCCGGTAGAAAGAATGACGAGAGAATGTTACTCGCGTCAATACGTTTACGGCGAGTCACGAACTTCCTAATTACATTACCTGGAATGACGGAGCACCTAGATAGAATATATAAGTTTGTTCAGACAGGAGTAGGGCCTGACAGTATTAAGGAGGCCATGGCCTACCAGAAAGTGGATACTAAAGCCAAGATATTGCGGTTTCTTATAAACTGCTTCATTAGAGAAGTAGATAGGCCGGGTATGAACCCGGAGGATGTAAAAGCACTCCATAGATGGGGTCAGAATATAACAGATGGACAGCATGACAAAGAGGCCTGTATAGATAATATGTACCGAAGAATCAGAACAGCAATTAATAAGATGCATGAGAAAAGACAGCCCGTGCCGGAAGTTGATTCCGACAAACATGAATCCACAGAGGAGGAGCCAGAGGAGGAAGCCGAGACACCAGAACATTTACAGTTGCCGGTCAGGGAAATGATAGCTTACGTAGGTAAGGGAAGACCATTCAATAATTCGATGCGCCCAGTGCGCCCAGAAAGTAAAAGGATATATCAGGAAGCCATGTGTAATCCTAGAACTCCTGAACACTTATTCCAAGCCACCGACCGAGTACTCCAAGAGCGCATGGGGTACCATGTACTCGATTCTATGGATGAACAAGAATTAGCCAGGTCAGCCGTGCAATGGGCTGACAGCTCTGAGAAATATGGTGATGATGCGTTAGCACATACGTTCTTGAACTTGACACCAAGTGAACAGCGCTTAGCTGGTATGTACATGATACAACATCTGCTCTTATTGTATAAAAGCCAACGGTCTGATCCAGGCCCTCTGCCTGACATACTAATAGAACTGGTCACGAACAGATGGAAAGGTCTAAGTACTGATCTAATTAAAGTAATTCTAGAACACCGCCACAAGTATAGTACATTCCTTTGTCCGCAGATCAATTCAGCACCCGTTATGGAGCGAAAAACCATGTATTATATGGATAGACAGAATCCGTTGCGAGAAGTGCACCCCGTACAGAATGCAGACCACACGCTTAGACGCGTATTCGTGTATACACCTGTAACTAAAATTGAATTGTTGGAAATGAAGAAATTAGTACCCAGTCACGATAAAGACCCTGCAGGTTTTCACCGCGAAATAAAAGATATGTTATTAATGGGCGATTACACTTATCCCGACCTTATGAAAATACTGAAAGTACTACTACCTCCAGGCATATACGAGAAACTCAAGGAAAAAGAGTGGGAGGTGGGAGACGCAAAGATTGATTGGGCTGCATTACTAGATGAAGAGAATACCCGAGTGCCAGGCCTAGGGCTTGGAGACAAAGTTAAAGCGTTACCGGGTTTATTGGTACAAGTGTTGCCACGTTTATTGAGTACGAAAAAGGAAGATTGGGGTGCAATTTCAGCATGCAAACAGAAACCTGATGAAGACACTAGTGATTTCTATACACGATTTGAGAAATGTTTTGGTATTAATAGCGGTCTGAAAGCAAGTAGCGAGTCATATCCACACCTTTTTGTTACGAAATTAGTCGAGAATTCCTTACCCCAGGTCAAGAACAGAGTACTGAAAGTAGAAAGTACTTGGCAAGCTAATACTCCTTCACAAATGTTACAAATGTTACAGTATCACCAGAATAGACTTAGAGAAGAACAAGAACATGAACAGAGGCGTATGAAAGATACGAAAATGAAAATGTTAGTTGCCCAGTCGGTTCCTGCCGACGGTCAGAAAAAGGGTGCGAACCAATCCAGTAATACGTCAGTTCCTGTAAAGGGTGTATGTAATTATTGCAAACAGCCAGGTCATTATATAAACGATTGTGCCGTACTGAAACATAATATTGCCACGGGCAAGACTAAAGAGAGACCACGTCCTCCTAGACAAGATCAGACCTCACAACAAGTACCGCAGAATATACAGCAGAGCGCACCCATGCCAGCTCCTTCACAGACAGTAGCGATACCTCAGCAACAGCCCATTACCGCAACACAAACCACGACACAGCAAATGTATCAGTATGCACAGAACGATTACCCTGATTACCAGCGATACACATGAAACAGCCTAGAGAGTGAATTCCGCTTGCCCCTTATTGAAGTTCCTGTAGATCAGAATGGTCCTTACGTACATAGTCAAGTTTTAGGGAAAGACAGAAAGTTTCTCATTGACACAGGGGCAAGCAGAACCACGATAAGTCACAATGAAGTACCAGGGGCACCCCTCTCAGGCTCACAGAACGTGTCCCTCGGATTTTCAGGAAAACCCATTATTAATGAAGTTTCACAACCCCTCCCTCTTGCAGTAGGTCCTCTGACACGGACTACAGACTTATTACTCACAAAGTCATGTCCCGAAAATCTATTAGGCATAAAAACACTGAAGGCTCTAGGAGCCATTATTTGCTGTTCTCCCGAGGGAGTACGGTTATTTTTGCGAGATTTCAAAGGCCATTATGTATTGAGAGATATGGATCCCCGGCTACAGAACGTCCCTGCACACTTGTGGGCACAAGGCCCCACTGATGTAGGTTGCATGCACATTACCCCATATCGAGTTACACTCAAGGCAGGAGTGGTATTACCACGAATCCGACAATACAAGTTACCCCCAGATGCTGTAGTGGCTTTACTGAGAATAATTGACGAGCTCATTGCACAAGGAGTGGTTGTGGAAACCGACTCCAATGTGTGTAATTCTCCTATCATTCCTGTTCTTAAACGTACTGACCCAAATGCTCCACCTGTTTATCGATTAATTATTGATCTGCGCGAATTGAATAAATGTATCGTACCGCAGTACCCTGTGGTCCCAGATATCTCTTCATTGCTGACTGCTATTGATTCAGAAGCGACGTTCTTTACTGTAATCGACCTCAAGAACGCCTTCTTCAGTGTCCCTATTGATCCAGAGAGCCAATATTTGTTCGGATTCAGTTTAAATGGACGATCTTTCAAATTTGCCCGTGCACCTCAAGGATTCACAGAAAGCCCCAGCATCTATAGTCAAGCATTGAAAAAGCAACTTGATTGTATCCACATGCCAGTTCACACTGCCCTGCTTCAATATGTCGATGATCTGCTGATCACCGCTCGAAGCGAACCCGAATGTGAAAATGCTTCACTGACTGTTTTGAACTTTCTGGCTGACAAGGGACACAAGGTGTCCCCTTCGAAGCTACAATTCTGTGTTCAGCAAGTTGTGTACCTGGGTCACTTGCTGTCCAAAGTGGGGAGACAGCTCACACCTGATCGCATTCAGTTAATTGCAAACATGTCACCACCCAGAACACAAAAGGAGGTACGGGCCTTTATAGGCCTCACCTCATACTGTAGACAATGGATTCCCCAATATGCATTTCTAGCTAAACCACTCATTCAGTTAACGACACAGGAGGCAGCGACTTCGACTGTCCTCCCTTGGACTCAGGAACATACACAAGCTTTTGAGGACTTAAAGAAAGCCTTATGTCAAGCACCTGTCTTAGCAACACCATGTTACAGTAAGCCTTTTACACTTTTTGTCACAGAACGTGAGGGTACTGCCTTGTCAGTCCTCACTCAGGAACAAGCAGGTTCACACAAGCCTTGTGCTTATTTCTCTAGTACATTAGACCCAGTAGCACAGGCCCTTCCGGCATGTTTGAAATCAGTTGCAGCAACAGCTTTAGCAATCAGACAGAGTGATGCTATTGTGTTAGGACATCCATTGACAGTACAGGTTCCACATTCTGTAGAAGTCCTTTTAAATCGAACTCAGACCCAACACCTGACCATAGCAAGATTGACAGGTTACGAATTGACATTGTTTCAGCCACACATCGAAATCAGACGCTGCAGCACATTAAATCCTGCCACGCTATTGCCAATAAATGGAGTAGATCCATTGGCACATGATTGTATTGAAGTTATTACTATCACAACAAAACCCAGACAAGACTTGACAGATGTTCCGTTACCAGATCCAGACCTGACACTTTATGTGGATGGTTCATGTATGAGAACAAAGACAGGTGAATTAGTGGCAGCCTATGCTGTCACGACAGACACTGAAGTTATTGAAACCAATTGTATTGACACTCTGTCAGCCCAAGCCGCAGAGCTTATTGCTCTGACACAAGCATGTATTCAAGCCCGAAATAAGAAAGTCAACATATATACTGATTCACGTTATGCATTCGGAGTCGTTCACGACTTTGGAGTCCTCTGGCGAGAGAGAGGTTACTTAACTTCTCATGGGGCCAACATCCAGCACGGTCCCCTCATTCAAGCTCTGTTAGATGCAATACATCTACCTACTGCAATCTCTATCATGAAATGTAAGGCACATACAAAGGTTACTGATGTCATTTCCCAGGGTAACGACCTGGCAGACCGAACAGCAAAGCAAACTGCTCAGAATCGAACTCATGTAACTGACCAGACACAAATAGTGGTACCACCACACTGCATGTCAGTTAGGGATCCCGCACATGATGTAATTGACATACAATCACATGCAACACCAGATGAAATTAAGGAATGGACTAAACTAGGAGGGGTCCAAACAGACCAGGGATGGATGACGAAGGGAAAATCTACATGGTTTCTCCCCGATTCTATGGTACAAGTCATCATTAACACAATACATAGTCCCGCACACCTCGGAGAGAAGGCAATGCTAGACAGTATTCAACACATATGGTCCAATAAAAACTTACGGGCAGCAGCCAAACAGAAAGTGCGTACTTGCATGATTTGTGGTCAGTTCAATCCAGGTAAAAGCATCCCCGTAGAACAAGGTGGATTCCAGCCTCCCGACCACCCTTTTGAAATACTCCAGATGGATTATATCCAGATGGAACGCTGTCGAGGATTCAAGTATGTCCTCGTAGTCGTGTGTGCTCTTTCCCGATGGATAGAAGCATACCCAGTCCCCGATTACACTGCTCCGACCACTGCCAAGCAGCTGGTTCGTGAATACTTCCCGCGGTATGGTTTGCCCCGTATCGTGTACTCAGATAATGGTCAGCCATTCTCATCCGAACTTGTGAAACATATTACACTTCTGTTAGGTTATCAGTGGAAGTTCCATTGTGTTCGGCATCCCGAGGCAGCAGGTCTCGTGGAGCGTCATAATCAGACATTAAAGATCCGACTTTCCAAGATCTGTAGAGAGAAGGGTGTGGACTGGATAGTTGCCTTGCCGGTCGCCCTCTTCTATATGAGGATGGTGGTCCATTCCCGTTCTGGGCTATCCCCGTATGAAGTGGTCTTTGGTAGGCCACCGAATATGTGGGGGACGCCTATTCCACGTAAAATAACTGATGTTGATTGTCTTATGCTGACAGATTACCTTGCCTCCTTGATGTCTGCACTACAATCTTGTCGTTCACAGGTAGCTGCAGCCTTTCCCGACAACACAGAGACGAAGCCCCATGAGGTGGTTCCTGGTGATTACGTGTACGTCAGGAATTTTGATCGGAGAAGTCCATTGGAGCCCCGCTGGCAATCCCCGAAGTTGGTCCTGCTTACGACGAGAACAGCGGTTAAACTAGAGGGCAGGAAGGGATGGCTGCATTCCAGCCACATCAAAAAATTTCACGGACTTCCTTCGGACTTGGTTTCTAAGCCCTGCCCTCCTACACAAACTGACTCAGACTCAAAACTCCCTTTGGTTGAGAAAACTGCTTCAGAAAATTACAGACAAAAGTTACGATCTAGCAAGTCAGACAGTTTAATTGTTTAAGTCCTCCCCTAGGTGAATCGGTTAAATTAGTTTCTGACATGTATCCCCTAGATCGAGATAGAGAGAGAGATAGACAAAGACAACATAAAAAGAATGCATATTGCAAATCACTGCGTAGTCGCTGTATAGTGACACTACTTGTTATGTTTTTTCTATGTTTGCTGGTTATTACTGCTAGTATTTTGTTACACATATACTACCCTATATTCAAGCATGCTCAATCTGCTTATAATGCTACTGCTGAACATTCTTTTAGTGAATTACCCCCACACGAGTTATCCTATAGGCTTGCGCTGCGCAACAACACTTTCATTAGTATGTTACATCACTCCCATCAGGTTACCAATGCTACAAACTGTTGGATATGTGGTCGACTCCCTCCCTACCAAGAAAACAAGGGAGTTCTTCCCCTTTTTCCGTACCCGTTCACTCACAATGGCACGTGTGGTGCATGGTTTAAAATGCTCAATGCCCTAGTTTCTGATGCTGCTATTTACGAGGGCAACTGGGTTTGGGGAAACCTGAACTCAGCCTTGCTCAAAGTATGTTACCCTGACAAGGAGGGACTCCCCGTTGGTACTGGAACTGATCTAGAAAATGAAGTATATGGATTAGATAATTACACAGTTACATTCATGATCTTATCTGTCGAATCCGAAGCTGCTCCTGTTCTACCCGCTATGGCAGTTCTGCCAGTTAAGGGTGAACTATGTGTTCGCAAGAATGGTTCCATACACTTAGGACATAGTAAATGTACTACTGTGGTCGATTTCAGTGATCATGGTAGATCCACGTTTAGGGCTTTACGTCATTCCTATTTTGTTTGCGGTCATACTGCATATGTCCGTTTGCCTCTAGATTGGGATGGTACCTGTTACATTGCATTCCTTCTGCCACCTGTTTTCCTAGCCCCTCCTGACTATCACAGAAACACTAACCTGATTAAGCATCGATATCAACGAGATCTCCCACTTGTCGATTATACTGAAACCACATGGGAACAATATACAGATTTCAATAAAGGTTTCTTCCCCTACCTAGGCACTGTTTCCAATAGTAAGCTAATTCGTAGATTAACCAGAACCCTCGAAGCAGTGGTGCTTGAGACCACTTCAGCCCTAGGTAACTTAACGGAGGAGCAGTCCGCTATGCGGGTTGTTGTTCTTCAAAATCGTCTTGTTATTGACGTCATCTTGGCAGATAGGGGTGGAGCTTGTAAGGTCATCGGGTCAAGCTGCTGTGTTTTCATCCCTAATAACGCGCCAACCGTGTACAAAGCTATTACACGTCTCCATAAGATTGCGAGTTTAATTCATCAGACTCCAGGCACCTGGACTTGGTCCGGTTGGTTCTGGACAACGTTGTCAGCCTGGGGGTGGAAGATCCTATCCCTCCTAGGTATTGGTTTTCTCGTAGTATTCAGTTGTTGCCTGTGTCTCCAATGTGGACCGGCGATTTGCGGCCTGTGTGCCACTTCATGTGTTCCACGTCCAAGTTCCCATTCAAAACGCGAAAAGCAAGAAGAGCAATTGATGTTAAGTGAACAAATCGATCAATTAATGAGAATCGATGTATCATGAAGGGTCCGTGGGGAACAAGGAGGGAATGAGGAAATATAATTTTTGATCGAGTGGTGTTCCCCAGCGAGTACCCCACCGTCTCCATGTGCTAGCTTGCAGTGCATGTAATTTCCCTCCTGTGTCTGCTACGAAGACGCAAATACATTTGCGTCCATCTTTAACATGTCCTCTTTCAGATCCGCCATGAACGGATTGAATATTCAGTTCCTATATATGCCGTGCCACCGTCTTTTTGTGGTACACTTTACACGTTTTTCAGCTCTGGCGAAGTAGGCCCAGATCATGCCATCGAGCTTTTTCGAGTTCTCTCCTGCTTTTCTGACTCCGAGGGCCTCAGCCCAGGCTACCTCTGTACCAGTGGCCCCCACCTTACTCCTTGCGCGGCTCCGGCGCATAGCCTAACCTCTGCCTGCCAAGACTGTATTCAACCTTCGAATTATCTGCTCCACTCCTCGAAAATACATTCCTGTCTCGTAGCTCAAGTAAACATCCTTCCAGCTGCAGGAGCAGAGGGCCCGGTTCTTCTGTCTCCGTGCAAGTAATTCATAGACTCCGTTGCCATGGTAGGCCCATGCTCCCTCACCCCGCATGCCGACACGTAGTCACATATACACGCAGACAGTATAGAGTAGTCTCTGCCCGAGAGACCTTCCTTCCAGACACTACAGTTCTTAAAACATACGATATTAGATACGATATTGGGATCAGGTTGATCTGACATCTCAGACTTATGTCTACACTTGTAGTGCTAAGTGTCAAGTCCCCTTCACCCTCCAGTTACACGTCAGATTCACGTCAATCTGCTGCGCGCGCATCTCTGCCATAAATTTCTGCTGACATTGCAAGATTCTCTTATGTATCCACCCACTTTGTGACCTCATGATTAATGACGTTTCCAGTACACGCCTTCATGCACGCCTATTATAACGCCTATTGTATGACGTTTCCATGTTTTATCTCTTCTTTTCCAGCTGTTACGCCTACTGTTACGCCTACTACATGCTCATACATTGTAATGCATTGACTATATATATGTACTTCTGTAAACAATATGTTGTCTGTCTGCCCCTTCCTGAACCTGTGTGGTGATGGAATGGTTATGCCACCTTGGCTCGAGCCAATAACCCAATTCCTTTTACAGGAATAAAACCCTTTTGAGTTAACCTCAATATCCCGGATTTTGCCTCTTATTTTTCTGAGTTATTCTTATTGATTATTGATAGCAAATTAAGTATAGGTAATCGATTTTACCACAAGGTCACGTCACCAGCACAACCTCAAGAACCGCAGACTCAGCTCTGTAGGTGTGATAAAGGTGCCACCATCACACTTTAAAATGCCACATAAACAAAACTGTTTACGTGAGAAGCCACTTGGTGTGTGTGGCTGTTAGACGCACATCTTTGCCACATCCAGGCCAAAGAAGCAGAAAAACGCATTTGTTTCGGGCGCTCTGAGCATGCAAGTAAGGTTGGGCCAAGGCCCAAAGCAGGAAAGTATTCACCCACCCCCTCCCTGTTCGCTCTGCCCTTTAGAATCATAATGTGCCATGAAGTGTGTCTGATGCCCATAAAATGGGCATCAGACACACATCAGATTCGCAGAAGAATGTCAGCGTTGCTTTTGTTATCTGTTGGCAGTACAGAGCGCAGTACAGAGCGCAGTACAGGGCGCAGTACAGAGCGCAGTACAGAGCGCAGTACAGAGCGCAGTACAGAGCGCAGGAGCAGCGCCGCGCCAGGGTCTGTCTCTGTCTAGACCGCAGAGCACCCATGGTCAGACTGGCCTAGAGGGCTTCCTGGCATTGCCAGAAGTGGTGGTCTCACAGTTAAGTGTGTGGGCCATTTTTGGGTTGTTTGTGAGCCTGCTGTAGGGTCTGGTGGGTTGGTTTTTATCGTTATTTTCTAGATTTCACTGTAATTATTGCATGAAGCCAGCACAAATGCATGCAGTCTCCCATTCCTGGCAAAACATCTATGTCACCTGTGTTTACAAGTTCAAAACTGTCTTTTTTTGGTGAATGGCGGCAACTTTTTAGCGATATGATTCACTAATGGAGGCAACTTATAATTAGGCCAGGCCTGGCCTGGGCTGTAAATTCCGTTCGCTTGCGGAATTCGTGGAATTTAGGTAATTTCGTGTTCAGCGTGCGGAGAAAGCGGAATTGGCAAAAATTCCGCGGCTTCGCTGAATTTTTCGTGCTTTCAAAATGCGTGTTCGCAAGATATTTCTCCCAGAGCATGCAAACAGCGTTCGCGAACAGGATAAAAGCATTGCAAACGGGCAGAACAAGTAATTCTACGTATTCATGGAACTTTTGTGTGCTCGCGGAGATTTGTAACCATTTCGTTGGCTTTTGCGTAGCGCGACTTGCCAAATTCCGCCCACCCCTACTTATAATATGGGGCTCGGCCCTATTTTCTGTGCCAGTTGGACCCTGGATACACCCAGAGGGAGGCAAAGTGAGACCGCCTCACCCAAGGGCTCCCTGCTGAACCGAGCCCACTCTTCACACGCAGAGGAGGGATGTGGAGCAGGCACAGGGAGACTGGGGGCCCGATTCAAAAAGGTAAACTTACACTGTTGTGTAAGTTTGCTACTTCTCTCTATTCACAAAGGTAAACTTAGACCAAAAGTCTTACTTTACTAGTAGTAACTTACCTTTGTGAATACCGAAAAGTAGTAACGTCAGGCTTTTGGTCGAACTTTACCTTTGTGAATTGGGCCCTGTGTGTCTGTAACAGACACTTGTGTCTTACCTCTCACTACGCTTCTCAGCACTACACACCGAGGCGCTACAGGACAAAATCACCACTCTGGCCACTCGCACACAACATCAACACCCTTCCCCGATAGGCCACGCTGCGTTTCAACGCTCCTCGACCCCAGCACTCCAGGGGGGGCTCGGCAGGGGACCCACCCCAAATGAGGCCACCGTTCCTCCATACTACAGTCCGTTTGCTGCACCAATGAATACAGTGAAGGGCACCAATTGAATTTCTTGTTTCCAATTTCTTAACGTTTACAGAACATTTTAGCATTTCTAAGCTTTGCTTTTTTGTTTATATATACTTTATGAATCTGCGAATATTGCTGAATTTTCTAAGCAGTTGCGAACCCCCTGAGGAGGCTTCAAGGACCCCTGGGGGTCCGTGGCCAACAGATCAACAAGTGCTGGGGTGGGTTCATCTGTGGGTTGGGGAGAGGTGTCTGTGGTCTGAGGTGGAGCAGCAGAGCTGACCCCAGCCAGATTCCTCTCGAAAAGACCAACAGGGACACACACCAGTGCAGGTCCCCCAACTCCCTGAAGAGGCAGGCCAATGCCACCTAAGTGCACACCGTGTGCACAGAGCAGGAGACAGAGGCCCTCCCTGAGAGGTGTGCTGGGCCCTGTCTTCAAGGGGAGCAAGAGGATTAGCATGTCTCCGGAAGGCACAGTGACCCCGATTCACAGAACTAATTTAAGACAAAATCCTAAACTTACTACTTTTGGTATTCACAGAAGTTAGGATTTTGTCTTAAATTTGTTTTAAGACAGACTTAAGACAGACTTAAGTTAGGATTTTGTCCTAAGTCTGTCTTAAGACAAACTTAAGACAAAATCCTAACTTCTGTGAATACCAAAAGTAGTAAGTTTAGGATTTTGTCTTAAATTAGTTCTGTGAATCGGGCCCAGTATGTTTACATGTATGAATGTATGGATGTTTCTATGGGTTCATGCCTAGCTCGAACCTGCCCAAAAGGTACCAGAGCAGTGTAAATGGCCAGTGACAGAACCAGGGAGTGATTAAAGGAAAGGATGCTGGGTTTGGGCATGAGGGAGTGTTGACATGCACTACATGTAATATGTTACAGGTCTAGATGAACTAGAACATGAATAATGATGCACATAGCACGCAGCACAAAGTACTACTTAAATGAATGGCGCTTATGATATCACCTTTAGAAAAATATGGATATTACTTAGCTCTGTTCGGATGCACAGGTGCTTGAGAATAACCAGGGCCCCTAGAGTTATGTGGCAAAGCAGGGACACATTATGCAGCAGGGTTGACTACGGTATGTGACCAGAAAGCCAAATTATGAAGCATTATGCGTCACATTTTGTGACAGTAATTCTTAATTCTTTTGTTATTTAAACTTGCTGACACTGTCAGGGCATTACTTGCACATCATTAGTACCAGTTTAACACCCAAATATAGCAATAAGCTGCAAAAAGGTGAACAATCAACCTTTGCAAAGGGTTTTCCACTGCACGGCAACACAGGTCGCTGCGTTTTTAGTAACTTTTGGACCGGTTGAGATAGAAATCAAGTTTTTGTAAAAATCTGTGGATTATCCGGGAGATGATGTCGTATGCGGCAAATGTGTCAAATCTACAGTTATGCAAAAATCGCTGCACAATGCCATAATTCCAGTGGCCCTGTGCATAACCCACTACGCTGTATAATCTTGATTGGAATTTATAACCAGCAGATTATACGCCAATCCCTGCCACAAGAACGTGAACCACAGGTCTTATACTGGGATTCATAATTGTGACACGCGGTTTATATGAGATACTTTGGAGTCTGTTCACAGAATTTAAAAACTGTGTTTATGGGCATTTTTGCAAGGACAAGACATATGTTTAGCTTTTAAATTGTGTGCAACCAAGTAGTCTTTTTAAATGGTAAAACGGCAAAACCAGAGACCTTCCATGCACGAAATGAATAATTTTAAAATCCAATATAGGTGGATGTATATTTATTTGTCACTCAAAGAATTTGTGTTCATAGCGCGGGTGTCTTGATACACAAGCATGTACCGGAAGCAGAATCCACTGTTAGTAACACTTAAGGAAAATGGTGGCTTTTGGGACCCAGCGGGTTCTTTCCGTGCACCTGGGCACTTCACCACTTCCAGGTTGAAGGATCGAGAAGAGACGAGAGTGTCACAGATGAAATAGCACCATTAATCTATTTATTTCTTTAAGGAGTTTCATAAAGTGCTTACATGTCACCTGATGGCTCTGCTCTTGTCTTGTCAGCTTCTCGTGTGTCACAGATTGCTGCCTCACTCTTGGTCTTGTCAGGCGTGCCCTTTTATCGTGGGTGTACGCGTGATTGGCTGCTGTAGAGAAATAGCACTTCGGGGTTCTGTATCAAACTCCCAAACATTTCATTATTTACCCTTTATAAATACTTTGTGGATGTTTTACAGGAAAGTGGTGCATCTGTAGAGATGAGTCACTTTCCCTGCGCCACCCTGAGAAAACGTGTGCCACCATGGATGCGCCGTATTTACAATATGGCGCAAGGATTGACAGATGCCTCAGAAATTCGAATGCATCTGTTAGCGCAAAGTCACGTATTGCTGGAGTCGTGTTTCAAGCACGACGCAACCCCAGCAATGCTCTGAGAGGCCAATACCTACTGTGCGGTGTCACTCCTTACGCCTGCAGGCGTAAGGTTTTGACGCAGTGGCGTCCTAGAAGTGGCGCAGTGAAATCTTGTAGAATTCACTGCATCACTTGTATGAGGCTTTTCTGCGTGGGAACGCCCACCCTACATATATTATACCTGACGCAGGTATAATGCGACCAAGGTCTTTAAACTTCACACATCTCCCCAGATGAGCCACGTTGTAAATGGGCCGCACTTTTACACCGCCGCTGCGTCACAAGAAGTGATGCAACGGTGGGGCAAAAATGACTCCAGCGGCTTGTAGATCTGCCCCTTAGTTCTGTATGACCTGCAGTTTGGTCTAATTTTTCGTGGTAGATATCTCTCCTCGAATTGCCAATGAAAGGGCAAAACTGTCCAAGTTCTATAAATAGTAACAGATGTTGCCATTGTCTTAAATTTGAAGCTGGACTCAGATGTTGAACAGAACATAAGACCTGTGTGTCTCGGCCTGGGCAACCGCCTGTGGTGAGAGGGTTTCCAGTGTGTCACACACTTCCTCTAGCCAGGCTGCACAAAAGCTTGGCTCGTGCACTGGAAATGGAAGGTGGAAGAGACACAGACCGGACCCCTTGGAAGTCCGGATCTCACGCAGGGGCTTTGTGTGAGAACTGGAACTTCCGGGGTTTACTACAGGAAGCTGCTGCCACCTCCTGGTTCACAGGAGAACTGCAGGGGAAACCTTTCAAAGGGACTTCTAGATTTCCCATTGGTTGAAATAGATAATTTATGAAATCTGTAATTAAGAGGTATTGTAATTGTAGATGTATTTATATGGCGCTTACAACCCCAAACAAGGCATCGAAGCGCTTTTTCGGCGAGTAGCACGCTATTCTATTATTTCTGCATAGTGTAGAAATATTTGTAGGAAGGATATCGTGGCCCAGGAATGTGGCTGATCAAATACAGATGTTTGGTTATTGGCCAACAAAAAGAAGTCTTTTGTCTCAGCTGTTTTGTTCAGTCTGATCCGAGCTCCAGGGGTCCGCGGGGCTCTGGACAATGATCCTTTCTTGTACCGCAAGAGGGACGTCTCAAACACAGGAGTTGTATCAGAGCCTGTGGACTGGGGACGGATGAAACCTGAGGCGGACCCCCGGGAGGTGGTGAGGGCTGGGGTATTTGTGGAGGGAGACGAGGAGCACGTGAATGTTTGTGTAAAAACCAAGGAACAAAGAACTGAGGGCCAGGTGCACATAGACGTCCGTGTGCGATTTCCTAATAGCAAATGTTTGCGACTCACTATTAGGAAATCACAAACAGCTATGTAAAACAGTGAGTTTTACACTGTTTGTGATTCCCATTGGTCACAAGGGACCTGCCTCATTAATATTCATGAGACAGGTTGCAATTTGCAACCCATTGGGAATGGCTGACACTCACAGGGATGGTGGCCTGCTGGGGTCAGCAGACCACTGTGTCTGTGAGTGCTTTTTAAATAAAGCAGGTTTTATTTTGAAACGCAGCCCATTTCCCTTAAAGGAAAACGGGATGTATTTAAAAACAGGAAATTAAAAGTTTCCTTTTCATTTTTTAAGAGTGGCAGTGGTCCCATGGTCAGTGGGTCCACTGCCTGCTATGCAAAAATGTTGGCGCCCATGTACACCGAGTGGGAGGGGTACCTTGGGGACCCGTTCCCATTTACAAATGGGAATTTGGTGGTAACTGCGAATGTTTTACGACCGCATTCCCGGTCGCAAAACATTCCTACATACCAGTGTGACTCGATATTAGCACAGGACACCCTTGGCATGCCCCTTCCTAATAGCGACTCGCTAACCCTATTTGCTATTCTGTAATAGCTTAATTAATTCCAAATAGGGCTTTGTAGATTTTTTTTTAAAAACAGGTCGCAAACAGTCCGATTCTGCGAATCGGACCATTTGCGAGCTGGAATAAGCTTTGTACATCTGGCCATAGGAGGGCTACCCAGAGGTCTGTGCAAGAATACTACTGAGGAATAATGCTCTGGAGAGAGGATGTGGCATAACAGCCAGAGATGCCGCCTTTGGAGCTTGGTAACCAGAAGGCATATTTACAATATTTTGGTATTGGGCAATGCCACAAGCCTTCTAGCTGTGCTGCCCTACGTCAATGTTGGCACTGCCCAAGATTTACGCCATGTTGTAAATTTGGTGCAGTGTCAAAAACCATGGGTGTTGCACGGGAACACGAACAGGAACACCCATGGAACTCCCCTTCCACGCAGAGTAAGGCATCGCCATACTCCATATTTACAAAGCCATGAAAAGCCACGCAGGGTGGCCTCGCGTGGCCTTGTAAATATGGGCTGGCACACTGCGCCTTCATAGCATCAAAAAAGTGATGCTCGAGTGGCATAAAAGTGCAGCAGGGGGGTTTGTAAATATGCCCCCAGGATTGAATCTCAGCGTCCACTCAGCATCCTGTGATTCTGAGCAATTCACTTAATCTCCCTGTGCCTACAAAAAATCAATGTATCCGTGTGTAATTCAACAGGTGCTCATGTAAAGCACTCCAATGCCTTCAGCTCGAGTTTGCACCCTATAAAACTGCAAAAAGAACAAACCCATTAGGTGCAGGGATCATGAGGTGTAAGGATAGCTGTTCATGGGCACATGGAAGGGGCTGCACCAGGGGATTCACTGGAGAGTACCACAGTGATTTGCGGACATACTGGGAGGGTGTGCAAGGCCTGTCAGATAAAAGTTACAATAGTGCTTCCTAGACAGACAGAGTGAGTGTGGGGGTCAGGGGTACTTACTAATATTTACTGAGGACTGGGCAGAGTTTGTTGTGTTCCGCCACTCGAAACTCTCATAAGTGACAAAAAACATCTGCCACGCTGTGCAGAGTTCGGCAAGCAGTGGCGTCCAATATGACGCACCCTTCTCGCTAATTTGCAGAGCTGGGTGTTAGTTCTGCGCTGTAAAATCAGCATGAACGTAACCAAATGCAGCGCAAGAGGGCGCTGCTTCTTTCTGCTGCTCGAGTAGATGTTCTTCTTGAGCGGCAGCTTCCTCAACGCGAACGGAAAGTTTCTCAGCGCGAGCGGTCGCGACCATCCACGACTGCCCGCGTTGAGCAATCCCGCTGGGGTGGGGTCTGCAGTGAGATTTTCCTTGCTCTATGGAGTTTTCCAGAACTCCATGCACGACGTGGAGCGCGGATGGGATCAACTCTGCAAACTCCGCAAGCGGAGCGACATTTCAGGCCCCGGCCTATATTTATTAAGGGGCCAAAAGATATGTTTTTGCATATGTTATGGGGCCCGCACTGATGTGTGTTTAGTGGGAATCATAGATGCAAAGTAAGACTTAAAACATAAAAAACCTAAGTATCTTTCAGAAATCTTCTTAAAGCATACATTTCTATTTTTTTTTTTATCTCGCTTCTTCAACTTTGGTTTGTTCGTGCATTCACAAATCAACCAGAGAAAATAACTTAGGAAAAGTTCATCTGGGAATTAGAATCCGGAAATAAGTACAAGAGTCCCATGATTTACATTTTAAAACGCTGATGTGATATACTAAAGGGCCTTATACATGTGTGCATTTCCTCCTCTGCTCCTCACAGGCACTGCTGGTTTGTTTACATTTCCACCATGAAACAGGAAGCGCCTATGACATGATAGCGGCTGTTTTCACTGGCTCAGCTTCAAATGGCAGTGGGGTGGACACAAGCAGGGCCTCAAGAAAGGGCTTGGAGGGCTGAATTTGGCCCCCAGGGCAGGACAAAGAGTATCTGTGGCATGGGATATCCACTGGCAATGTCACTGAACTGAAGGCTGTGACACAGGGAGTGAGTGTGAGGTTTGCACCAACAGTGCCAGCTAGAAGGAAGGAAGGAAGGTTATGGTTTGGGCACACAGGCAGTGACTCTGGGGTATGCACCGACGGTGCCCCTGAAAGCAAGGTTATGGTTTGGATGCACAGGCAGTGAGTGGGGCTTCCACTAATGATATCAACTTGAACGAACGTTTGTGGATTGGACAGGCATGGAGTTCGTATTCGATATGCACCAATTGTGCCAACTGGAGGGAATGGTTGTGGTTTGGGCACAGCGGGAGGGGGTGTGGGCCATGCACCAATTATGCCACCTGGAAGCAAGGGTTGAAGTCCTTGCACAGACAGGTGGAGGAGTGTGATGTATCAAACTGCGTCCTCTGAGACACAGAGCAGCTGTCCGACTTTGGGGGTTGCACGTCTTGAAACCCTTGCTCAGTGAGATCTTTCCATTGGAAATCTCCAATCAATCAATCAATCAATCAGGGTTTGTAAACTGGGCTACTCGCCCGTGAGGGTCTCAAGGCGCTTAAGACTCTGGGGATACCCGTCACATTAACTGGGGGGGAGGGAATTGACATTATTGAAGTCAAAATGTAAGATTTAGCTAGAACCTATGGGTGTCTCGAAGGCTCCAGAGATAGGGTCATATTTCTGGGGTGGACCGAAAGGAAACTAGCTGAAGGGGTACTATCTGGGAGTTTTGCATGGCATGAGGGGCTGTGGATCTGTTGAAGTCTTGCATCCGAAGGACACTAGTAGCAGGGGCTGTCTGCGCGGGCAGACCAGGCCACCCAAGAGCTTCCGGTCAGACTGCAAAGTCCTAACAACTGGACTCAACCTCTGTCTTGAATAAACATCACATGTGCCATCTCATCGCAGCCTTTTGTTTTCTCACAATGGGCTCAGAGGTCTCCCCTCGCTTGCCATTGGTTGGCTTCATTGTCACACTCATTTCCTTGCTTCTTATTGGTACCTGCAATAGGCGTCCTTCCTCCTTGTGTGTTTGTCTCTAATCTTACATGTAAAAAAGCTCTCCTTAAAACACTGACGAAGCTATTACATCTTCTACCAGTGGACCATAGGGTTCGGATTGTTCAGACTACCATCCTTAGCCCCTTCGTCGCTGGGCTAATTCTCCCGCAGTGCTGGGGGGAGGGGTGCCGCGCGCCGCCCGTGACGAGCTCGGCTCGTCACACAGCACGGTGGCGCTGTGCTCATGACGAGCTGAGCTCGTCTTGACCACACCCATTTCAATGGAACGCGCAGCAGAGCAGGGGAATTATCCCCGCGTGGGCGTTCCGCAATGGTCATGACAAGCTCAGCTCGTCATGAGCACAGCGCCACTGTGCCTCATGAAGAGCTGAGCTCGTCACGAGCACGCAAGAGGTTAAACGATTCGACTATGCTAATGCGCTATTATTGGGCACCCTGACAAACTGATTAAAAGGCTGGGGTGTATGCAAGATGCATTAGATCTCTAATGAAGGGCATTCATATCCTGTGCTTTAAAAAAGCTCCATTGGCTACCTTTAGAAACAAGCACTGGCAAAGACAATAGGTCTCAGCTATGCTAGAGCTATTGCCTTTGCCAATATGTTTTAGCCATGTTGTACACCAGCGTAGCTGCTGTTCACCATGGGGTAAAGGAGAGTAGGGTGGAGTGTTATAAAGTGGAGTATAGGGGAGTGCAATGGAGTGGCATAGAGAGTCGTGGAGTGGCGTAGAGTAATGCAGCATAGAGTGAGTGGTGTGAAGTGAGGTGAAGTGAAAAGAAGTGAAGTGGAGTGTCATGGAATGGAATGGCATGGGTGTAGTGTTGTAGAGTGGTGCAACATAGAGGTGAGTGAAGTGAAGAGGAGTGCTATAGAGTGGCATAGAGTGGAGTGGTATGGAGTGGTGTAGCATACTGTAAGTGGTGTGGAGTGAAGTGAATTGGAGTGCGATAGAGGGCATAGGGTGGAGTGGCATGGAGTGGAGTGGAGTGGAGTGGAGAGGAGTGAAGTGAAGTGGAGTGACATGGAGTGGAGTGGAGAGGAGTGAAGTGGAGTGACATGGAGTGGAGTGGAGAGGAGTGAAGTGGAGTGACATGGAGTGGAGTGGAGAGGAGTGAAGTGGAGTGGCATAGAGTGGAGTGGTATGGAGTGGTGTAGCATAGAGTGAGTGGTGTGGAGTGAAGTGGAGTGTTATGGAGTGGAATAGAGAGGTGTGGTGTTAAGTGAAGTGAAGTGGAGTGTCATAGGGTGGCATGGAGTAGCATAGAGTGCAGGATGTAGAGTGTTATGGACTGGCATAGAGAGTCTTGGAGTGGCGTAGAGTGGTGTAGCATAGAGTGAGTGGTGTGAAGTGAAGTGAAAAGAAGTTGAGTGATTTAGAGTGGTGTAGCATAGAGGGAAGTGAAGTGAAGTGACTTGGAGTGCTGTAGAGTGGCATAGAGTGGAGTGGTATGGAGTGGTGTAGCATACTGTAAGTGGTGTGGAGTGAAGTGAAGTGAAGTGGAGTGTCATAGGGTGGCATAGAGTAGCATAGAGTGGCATAGAGCGTCTTGGAGTGGCGTAGAGTGGTGTAGCATAGAGTGAGTGGTGTGAAGTGAAGTGAAAAGAAGTTGAGTGATTTAGAGTGGTGTAGCATAGAGGGAAGTGAAGTGAAGTGACTTGGGGCCAGATGTAGGTAAGTAACATTTACCGAATCTTAATTACCGAAAATTACCGAATTTTACCGATTCGGTAATTAAGATTCGGTAAATATGAGGGGTTGGTATGTAGGGAATCCAGATGTTACCTTTTACCGAATCGGTGTATGCAAGATGCAGCAGCGCAGTTAGCATTAGATCTCTAATGAAGGGCATTCATATCCTGTGCTTTAAAAAAGCTACATTGGCTACCTGTAGAAACAAGCACTGGCAAAGACAATAGGTCTCAGCTATGCAAGAGCTATTGCCTTTGCCAATATGTTTTAGCCATGTTGTACACCAGCGTAGCTGCTGTTCACCATGGGGTAAAGGACAGTAGGGTGGAGTGTTGTAAAGTGGAGTATAGGGGAGTGTTATGGAGTGGCATAGAGAGTCGTGGAGTGGCGTAGATTAATGCAGCATAGAGTGAGTGGTGTGAAGTGAAGTGAAAAGAAGTGAAGTGGAGTGTCATGGAATGGAATGGCAAGGGTGCAGTGATGTAGAGTGGTGCAGCATAGAGGAAAGTGAAGTGGAGTGAATTGGAGTGCTATAGAGTGGCATAGAGTGGAGTGGTGTAGCATAGAGTGAGTGGTCTGGAGTGAATTGGAGTGCTATAAAGTGGAGTGGTATGGAGTGGTGTAGCAGAGTATAAGTGGTGTGGAGTGAAGTGAAGTGGAGTGCGATATAGGGGCATAAAGTGGAGTGGTATGGAGTGGTGTAGCATAGAGTGAGTGGTGTGGAGTGAAGTGGAGTGGAGTGTGGTGAAGTGGAGTGTTATGGAGTGGCATAGAGTGGAGTGGTATGGAGTGGTGTAGCAGAGTATAAGTGGTGTGGAGTGAAGTGAATTGGAGTTATATAGAGGGGCATAGAGTGGAGGGGTATGGAGTGGCGTAGCATAGAGTGAGTGGTGTGGAGGGAAGTGAAGTGAAGTGGAGTGGCGTGGAGTGGAGTGGAGTGGCATAGAGTGGCATAGAGTGACAGAGTGGCATAGAGACTCTTGGAGTGGCATAGAGTGACAGAGTGGCATAGAGTGGCATAGAGTGAAAGAGTGGCATAGAGTGGCATAGAGTGGCATAGAGAGTCTTGGAGTGGCATAGAGTGGCATAGAGTGACAGAGTGGCATAGAGAGTCTTGGAGTGGCATAGAGTGACAGAGTGGCATAGAGTGGCATAGAGTGACAGAGTGGCATAGAGAGTCTTGGAGTGGCATAGAGTGACAGAGTGGCATAGAGTGCCATAGAGTGACAGAGTGGCATAGAGTGGCATAGAGAGTATTGGAGTGGCATAGAGTGACAGAGTGGCATAGAGTGGCATAGAGTGGCATAGAGTGACAGAGTGGCATAGAGTGGCATAGAGAGTCTTGGAGTGGCGTAGAGTGGAATAGAGTGGCATAGAGAGTCTTGGAGTGGCATAGAGTGACAGAGTGGCATAGAGAGTCTTGGAGTGGAGTAGAGTGGTGTAGCATAGAGTGATTGGAGTGGAGTGGAGTGGAGTGGCGTGGCGTGGAGTGGCAAGGATGGACTGCAGCCGGCTTCCTGGTTCAGGAAGAGGTAAACCCTCCCGGTTCGGTCGTAGAGCATCTTTGGACCGGGCACGGGGGCCACCCCCTACCAGGGGCCCTGTGGAACTCACCTGGCCTCAGGCAGTTCAGGAAAACCCAAGCACTGGCAAAGACAATAGGTCTCAGCTATGCTAGAGCTATTGCCTTTGCCAATATGTTTTAGCCATGTTGTACACCAGCGTAGCTGCTGTTCACCATGGGGTAAAGGAGAGTAGGGTGGAGTGTTATAAAGTGGAGTATAGGGGAGTGCAATGGAGTGGCATAGAGAGTCGTGGAGTGGCGTAGAGTAATGCAGCATAGAGTGAGTGGTGTGAAGTGAGGTGAAGTGAAAAGAAGTGAAGTGGAGTGTCATGGAATGGAATGGCATGGGTGTAGTGTTGTAGAGTGGTGCAACATAGAGGTGAGTGAAGTGAAGAGGAGTGCTATAGAGTGGCATAGAGTGGAGTGGTATGGAGTGGTGTAGCATACTGTAAGTGGTGTGGAGTGAAGTGAATTGGAGTGCGATAGAGGGCATAGGGTGGAGTGGCATGGAGTGGAGTGGAGTGGAGTGGAGAGGAGTGAAGTGAAGTGGAGTGACATGGAGTGGAGTGGAGAGGAGTGAAGTGGAGTGACATGGAGTGGAGTGGAGAGGAGTGAAGTGGAGTGACATGGAGTGGAGTGGAGAGGAGTGAAGTGGAGTGGCATAGAGTGGAGTGGTATGGAGTGGTGTAGCATAGAGTGAGTGGTGTGGAGTGAAGTGGAGTGTTATGGAGTGGAATAGAGAGGTGTGGTGTTAAGTGAAGTGAAGTGGAGTGTCATAGGGTGGCATGGAGTAGCATAGAGTGCAGGATGTAGAGTGTTATGGACTGGCATAGAGAGTCTTGGAGTGGCGTAGAGTGGTGTAGCATAGAGTGAGTGGTGTGAAGTGAAGTGAAAAGAAGTTGAGTGATTTAGAGTGGTGTAGCATAGAGGGAAGTGAAGTGAAGTGACTTGGAGTGCTGTAGAGTGGCATAGAGTGGAGTGGTATGGAGTGGTGTAGCATACTGTAAGTGGTGTGGAGTGAAGTGAAGTGAAGTGGAGTGTCATAGGGTGGCATAGAGTAGCATAGAGTGGCATAGAGCGTCTTGGAGTGGCGTAGAGTGGTGTAGCATAGAGTGAGTGGTGTGAAGTGAAGTGAAAAGAAGTTGAGTGATTTAGAGTGGTGTAGCATAGAGGGAAGTGAAGTGAAGTGACTTGGGGCCAGATGTAGGTAAGTAACATTTACCGAATCTTAATTACCGAAAATTACCGAATTTTACCGATTCGGTAATTAAGATTCGGTAAATATGAGGGGTTGGTATGTAGGGAATCCAGATGTTACCTTTTACCGAATCGGTGTATGCAAGATGCAGCAGCGCAGTTAGCATTAGATCTCTAATGAAGGGCATTCATATCCTGTGCTTTAAAAAAGCTACATTGGCTACCTGTAGAAACAAGCACTGGCAAAGACAATAGGTCTCAGCTATGCAAGAGCTATTGCCTTTGCCAATATGTTTTAGCCATGTTGTACACCAGCGTAGCTGCTGTTCACCATGGGGTAAAGGACAGTAGGGTGGAGTGTTGTAAAGTGGAGTATAGGGGAGTGTTATGGAGTGGCATAGAGAGTCGTGGAGTGGCGTAGATTAATGCAGCATAGAGTGAGTGGTGTGAAGTGAAGTGAAAAGAAGTGAAGTGGAGTGTCATGGAATGGAATGGCAAGGGTGCAGTGATGTAGAGTGGTGCAGCATAGAGGAAAGTGAAGTGGAGTGAATTGGAGTGCTATAGAGTGGCATAGAGTGGAGTGGTGTAGCATAGAGTGAGTGGTCTGGAGTGAATTGGAGTGCTATAAAGTGGAGTGGTATGGAGTGGTGTAGCAGAGTATAAGTGGTGTGGAGTGAAGTGAAGTGGAGTGCGATATAGGGGCATAAAGTGGAGTGGTATGGAGTGGTGTAGCATAGAGTGAGTGGTGTGGAGTGAAGTGGAGTGGAGTGTGGTGAAGTGGAGTGTTATGGAGTGGCATAGAGTGGAGTGGTATGGAGTGGTGTAGCAGAGTATAAGTGGTGTGGAGTGAAGTGAATTGGAGTTATATAGAGGGGCATAGAGTGGAGGGGTATGGAGTGGCGTAGCATAGAGTGAGTGGTGTGGAGGGAAGTGAAGTGAAGTGGAGTGGCGTGGAGTGGAGTGGAGTGGCATAGAGTGGCATAGAGTGACAGAGTGGCATAGAGACTCTTGGAGTGGCATAGAGTGACAGAGTGGCATAGAGTGGCATAGAGTGAAAGAGTGGCATAGAGTGGCATAGAGTGGCATAGAGAGTCTTGGAGTGGCATAGAGTGGCATAGAGTGACAGAGTGGCATAGAGAGTCTTGGAGTGGCATAGAGTGACAGAGTGGCATAGAGTGGCATAGAGTGACAGAGTGGCATAGAGAGTCTTGGAGTGGCATAGAGTGACAGAGTGGCATAGAGTGCCATAGAGTGACAGAGTGGCATAGAGTGGCATAGAGAGTATTGGAGTGGCATAGAGTGACAGAGTGGCATAGAGTGGCATAGAGTGACAGAGTGGCATAGAGTGGCATAGAGAGTCTTGGAGTGGCGTAGAGTGGAATAGAGTGGCATAGAGAGTCTTGGAGTGGCATAGAGTGACAGAGTGGCATAGAGAGTCTTGGAGTGGAGTAGAGTGGTGTAGCATAGAGTGATTGGAGTGGAGTGGAGTGGAGTGGCGTGGCGTGGAGTGGCAAGGATGGACTGCAGCCGGCTTCCTGGTTCAGGAAGAGGTAAACCCTCCCGGTTCGGTCGTAGAGCATCTTTGGACCGGGCACGGGGGCCACCCCCTACCAGGGGCCCTGTGGAACTCACCTGGCCTCAGGCAGTTCAGGAAAACCCTTAAACCTGGTTGTTTACTAGGCAGGGCCTCTGCTGCCAAGGCTCTCTGCTGATGCAGTGTGTTGGGGGGGGCGTTGTCGTGTTGTCAGCAGGGGTCACAGGGTCATGCTGAGCACAGGAAAGAAGGGATGACAGCATCAGAGCTGGGCCCACAAATAGCACCAGGTCGGGTGCGTGGCCTCTCTGCTGAGGCTGTGGCCTCTTTGGTGATGCTGTCTTGAGGGGTGGTGGTGGGGGGTCAGGAGTGTTGTGGACTCTCTGCTGAAGCTGCCTGGGTGGAGGGGATGGATGGGTCAGGATTGTTGTGGCCTCTTTGGTGATGCTGTCTTGAGGGGTGGTGGTGGGGGGTCAGGAGTGTTGTGGCCTCTCTGCTGAAGCTGCCTGGGGGGAGGGGATGGATGGGTCAGGAGTGTTGTGGCCTCTTTGGAGATGCTGTCTTGAGGGGTGGTGGTGGGGGTCAGGAGTGTTGTGGCCTCTTTGGTGATGCTGTCTTGAGGGGTGGTGGTGGGGGGTCAGGAGTGTTGTGGCCTCTCTGCTGAAGCTGCCTGGGGGGAGGGGATGGATGGGTCAGGATTGTTGTGGCCTCTTTGGTGATGCTGTCTTGAGGGGTGGTGGTGGGGGGTCAGGAGTGTTGTGGCCTCTCTGCTGAAGCTGCCTGGGGGGAGGGGATGGATGGGTCAGGAGTGTTGTGGCCTCTTTGCTGATGCTGTCTTGAGGGGTGGTGGTGGGGGGTCAGGAGTGTTGTGGCCTCTCTGCTGAAGCTGCCTGGGGGGAGGGGTGGATGGGTCAGGATTGTTGTGGCCTCTTTGCTGATGCTGTCTTGAGGGCTGGTGGTGGGGGGTCAGGAGTGTTGTGGCCTCTCTGCTGAAGCTGCCTGGGTGGAGGGGATGGATGGGTCAGGAGTGTTGTGGCCTCTTTGGTGATGCTGTCTTGAGGGGTGGTGGTGGGGGGTCAGGAGTGTTGTGGCCTCTCTGCTGAAGCTGCCTGGGTGGAGGGGATGGATGGGTCAGGAGTGTTGTGGCCTCTTTGGTGAGGCTGTCTTGAGGGGTGGTGGTGGGGGTCAGGAGTGTTGTGGCCTCTCTGCTGAAGCTGCCTGGGTGGAGGGGATGGATGGGTCAGGAGTGTTGTGGCCTCTTTGGTGAGGCTGTCTTGAGGGGTGGTGGTGGGGGTCAGGAGTGTTGTGGCCTCTCTCCTGATGCTGTAGTTCGAAGGGGTGGGGGTGCAGGAGAAGGCTGGGCTGCGAGGCCTCTCTGCTGAAGCCGTCTGGGGGAGGCAGGGGGGGGGGGCTGGGTCAGCAGTGCTGTGGCCTCTCTGCTGATGCTGTCTTGAGGGGTGGTGGTGGGGGGTCAGGAGTGTTGTGGCCTCTCTGCTGAAGCTGCCTGGGTGGAGGGGATGGATGGGTCAGGAGTGTTGTGGCCTCTTTGGTGAGGCTGTCTTGAGGGGTGGTGGTGGGGGTCAGGAGTGTTGTGGCCTCTCTCCTGATGCTGTAGTTCGAAGGGGTGGGGGTGCAGGAGAAGGCTGGGCTGCGAGGCCTCTCTGCTGAAGCCGTCTGGGGGAGGCAGGGGGGGGGGGCTGGGTCAGCAGTGCTGTGGCCTCTCTGCTGATGCTGTCTTGAGGGGTGGTGGTGGGGGGTCAGGAGTGTTGTGGCCTCTCTGCTGAAGCTGCCTGGGGGGAGGGGATGGGTGGGTCAGGATTGTTGTGGCCTCTTTGCTGATGCTGTCTTGAGGGGTGGTGGTGGGGGGTCAGGCGTGTTGTGGCCTCTCTCCTGATGCTGTTCGAAGGGGTGGGGGTGCAGGAGAAGGCTTGGCTGCGAGGCCTCTCTGCTGAAGCCGTCTGGGGGAGGCAGGGGGGGGGGGGGGCTGGGTCAGCAGTGCTGTGGCCTCTCTGCTGATGCTGTTCGAAGGGGAGGGGGCGGATCAAACGGGCTAACAAGGCCTCTCGGTCAATGCCACCCGGGAGGGGCTGGCTCGGGACGGCCGTGGCCTCTCTGCTGAAACTGTCCGAGGGGGGGTTGGAAACAGCAGCGTTGGAACGAGTTGTCATGTTTGGCTGCTCGCCGTGTGAGGTGTGTGTTATCGCCTCACACGGCAATCAGTGTCGGAAACAGAACACGGTGTTTCCTGGCGGCGCCTCCACCTGTTGTCACAACAGCGCCCCGTGCGTTGGAACAAGCGCCTCGTTTTGCACAATCATACCTGGCGCACTCGGCCCGGAGACGACCCTTCCATATAATACCCAGAGCAGCAGCACCCCACTCACGGACATTGGGGGGCTTCGATACTTTGCACCCCATGTTCAGCCTCTCCCGGCTGAACATGGGGTGCAAAGTATCGGCCTCTCCCGCAGGACACTTGTTTTTGATTCCACGTTCATATATGCTGGGAGCCCCGCTGCCCCCACATATGAATGACCCGTGATCCACGTGGGCTGCGTGGGTGGCCTCTGGTGACATCTCACTGGGGGCGGGGCAGAGCCGCTGACGCCGTCAGGGAGGGGGGTCGGGCCTGGCTGGATTGGTGAGGTCTCCCAGCTGGAGCTGTCCGAAGATGGAGGGGGCATAGGACCCCGGCCTGCCAGCCCCGCGGGGGTGTGGGGGGGAGGGGATGGGGGGGGGCTCACAGAGGCAGGGTACAGGGCAGCACCAGCAAAGCCTCCGTGAGCTCCTACGGGGGTCTGTAACTTCCATGGGGCATATTAGCAAGGGCTGGCGATAATTATCGCTGGCCCCAAATAGCGATAGAAAGATAACGCTATATTTACAATGCATAGCGCTATGGCGATATTTTTCCAGTGATAGCGGTGTTTACCGGGGAACACCGCAGGTTTTTCCAGCTATGTTCCATGGAAAACAGCGACATTGCTGATACGACCCTGTGGTCGTATCAGCATAATCCATCTCCCATCAAAAGTATGCCTTAGTCTGGAATTGAACAGACGTTAAATTCCAGCGTTAAGGCCGAGGTAGCGTGATTTTTTGTTATCGTTGCGCCTCCTTGTTAACATCGCGAAGCTGCCCTCGCGATATTTTCATTTGTTGTTTTCACAGCCACGCCTTCTTTGCATTTCATTAGTGATGCGAGTCTGTGAAAAAACGGGCTCTACATCAAAGAAACGCACTAGCGTGTCCTTGATGAAATTGCAATATAATTATCGCCGCTTTTTGCCCGAAAACGGTCACTAAAGCGGCGATAATTATATCGCCAGCCCTTGCTAATATTCCCTAAATAGTTTTCATTGTAAACCACTCCAACAGAATGTCCGCAGTGTATAAATATGCATAAACAAGCATTTACAATGCAATGGTTTCGCCTTTGTTAAAGTTAGAGCTATTGGCATTGCTCTTGACATTATTTTTATTTATGTATTTTTTAACATAAATAAATGGCATTGTCATTTACAATGCCACTAGCTTTATCTCTCGCAAATGACACACAGAGCCCCCCCCCACACACACAGCCACACAAAGCTCCCCACACACACAGCCGCACAAAGCTCCCCACACACACAGCCGCACAAAGCTCCCCACACACACAGCCACACAAAGCTCCCCACACACACAGCCACACAAAGCTCCCCACACACACAGCCACACAAAGCTCCCCACACACACAGCCACACAGAGCCCTCCACACACACCCACATGGCACAAGCAGGCAACAGGGGCACACTGAGGCACAAGCAGGCAACAGGGGCACACGGACGCACAAGCAGGCAACAGGGGCACACTGAGGCACAAGCAGGCAACAGGGGCACACGGAGGCACAAGCAGGCAACAGGGGCACAAGCAGGCAACAGGGGCACAAGCAGGCAACAAGGGCACACGGAGGCACAAGCAGGCAACAGGGGCACACGGAGGCACAAGCAGGCAACAGGGGCGCACAAGCAGGCAACAGGGGCACGAAAACTGAGGCACAAGCAGGCGACAGGGGCACACGGAGGCACAAGCAGGCAACAGGGGCACACGGAGGCACAAGCAGGCAACAGGGGCGCACAAGCAGGCAACAGGGGCACGAAAACTGAGGCACAAACAGGCGACAGGGGCACACGGAGGCACAAGCAGGCAACAGGGGCACACGGAGGCACAAGCAGGCAACAGGGTCAGGAAAACAAGCACAAGCAGGCAAAAGGGTCACAAGCAGGAATTGTAATTTAGACGGGGCTGAAGTGGAGAACGGTCAGTAGGGAAGTAGTGTGGCTGGTGCAGTGGTACCAAGTGGTACCAATTATTCTGCAATTGACACTTGCTTTATTCCCACCTTTCTGTTTACAGACTACACTCCGAGCTACTGTAGTGGCAGTATCCTCTGAGCTCGTGTCGCAGAGCTGCCAGGTGGCGCAATGTATATTCAAGAGCACGTATGGGCCCCTATGTATAATATAGTCTCGGCGTGAAAGCAGCAAAATACAAAAAATATGTATGATTACAGCTTTACAGATGAACAGCAGTAAAGATGCATGATTAGAAATAGTGAGTTTAAACTACTAGTGTGAACTTTTTGGGTGTGTTCCTGCCTAATCAAATATATGAAGAATGCTACCTTTTTTTACTGGATCTGTACTATAAATGTATTAAAATGTGTTTTATTGGAATACAAATAGCTTAATTAAATCCCTCCTTCAGAAACAAAAAGAGTAGCTTTGGGTTCAAAAAGAAGGTTGTGTGCTAAAGGTCACACTGTGTGACAGAGCTTGGGTATAGTAGTCGTTTTACAAAGTGCACTTAAGCCGAAGCTGGTTTAGCATTTACTGTATTTTTGTAGGGACCTTGTATGTAGGAGACCTGTTTGTACCTTAGTAAATATGGGCCAAAGCTTTAACGACTCACTCATCGAAACAGTTTGCTAATCCTGCCACTATTTAATTAAATTCCAGAAAAAATATGTAATGCGTTTTTAAAGACCACTTGCTGATGGCAGCTGCGTCCTTTGCCATGGTGGTCCCCTGTCATGCTCCATAAATGGCACATGCCATCCAGGTTACTTTGGAGGGTGGCACAGGGGCACAGCGTGGCGATCTCTTTCACGCAGAGGGACGGTTTCAAGACCTCAACAAAGAGAGGCATTCGCCCCTCCATGCCCCCTGCCCCCTGCGGGGGGCGTGTCACAACTAGCAGGCCTGGCGTGCACCAAGCACATCTGTCACTTGTGAGGAAATAAATGGCTCTCCGTGTGGCCAATGGGCTGGCAGTGACTCAGGAGGTCAGCCAACCATGGCAGCCCACCAGCACCTGCCGCCATTTACGCGACACCCCGGCCAGCACGCACAAAGCCAGGCCGCACTCTCTGAACCCGGATCACCAAGGGGTGACCTAAGGCACACAAAACATCCCCCCCAAGGAAGGTTGGCATTTGGAACCCTCCACCCAGCCTTTGTTACAGCGTGGCCCTACACCAATGTCTGCCAAAAAACACCTGCATTACCATAATGTCTGTGCGGGTTCAATGTGCTAAATTACATTAACGCATCTCTCTCCTGCATACATACACAGAACCGTCTGCTTCAGAAACGTGTTTCTAAAACTCCCGTCAAAGTTTTATCTCTCTACTTTGGTTTCCAGTTGATTTTCCCATACTACAAACGGGCTGCGTTAAACCTCTTTACTTCAGGTGTGTATCTTGTGTACAATATGTGATCTCTTTACTCGCTCTCTGATTAACCTGTAGCAGTTAGAATCAAGGAAAGGCGAACTCCCCGTTTCATCCTTCCGAGGTCGATACCCCAACCATCATGCAAACGGGTGATAGTAACACCTGTTATGTACAGCGCCTATTGGTGGCAAAAAGTGCAACATTAAGCGCTGTAAATAATATTTCATGCTGGCTCCTACTCAGCCCCCAGGTGCCTTCCGTCAACCTCAAAAATTGAGCCCCATCAGGACCACGGATCACCTCTTTCCTAAAGATGCTTTGCACAGCTGTGCACAGGAAGGCTCAAACAACAGGCAGAATTTTTGGCTGTCTTCCTTGGAGGAGTCTTCTTTGGGGAACAGAGTAAATAAAAGACCATGGCGGGGATATTAACCTTGTCTTAAAACATAAAAAATTAGCCTGGTCTTAAAACATAGCCCGAGTCCAGTGCCCCTGGTGGGCACAGGATAGAGGCAGCCTGAGAGGAGACCACAGCAGAATTAACAAGCGTGTCATGCCTTGTAGAAACCATTACAAAGGATGGTTCGATATACACTGATGCACTGTGTAACAAGTGCACTTTGCACAAAACTCAATTAAATGAATGACATTCCTATGGAATGGTTTCACATGGTCATGCTAAAGTTTTCTGCCGAGTCATCCAAAGACCTTCCTCCTTCCAGTGTCCTCCCTGACACTCCTGTCGAACTGCCAAGATTCTGCTCCCCTTACCTACCTTGCACCAAACAGAGCAGCAATCTGCAAAACCAGATCGCTCAAGGTCCCTTCTGCCTCGTGTAAGTGGTTCATTTTAACTAAGTTATTTTATTTGTATTCTGGGTCTTGTAACTGATTTTCTCATTATAAGCCCGAGAATGCAAAGAACAAGACTGGACTGGATGAAAGAGAAATAGAATGAGCATCTCAAACAAAGACCTGGAGGGTCTCACCCCTGCCCCAGTTCATCCCTGTAAAACCAGTCACCCTGAGCTCCCCTGCAGAGTGGGCCTCCACGCTGCGCATTCGCACACCAACTCTCCACACCTAAGACGTAGGCGTAGCAGCCCTCACCGAGACCAGCCACACACCTTGTTCTACCCACTCTAAGCATCCACGCACCAAATCTAAAATCCGAGAATCACTCCTGGGAAGCAATCAAATTTTGAGCACACCAAAATGACCCAGCCAAAGTTTTAACCCAGAATATACACCAGAACTGATCAAATAAGAAACTTTACAATGCAATGTTAAATCCCAGAATAAATACGCATGCCTTCCATGGGCACAACAAAGTCTACAATTAGGACGAATATGCAGTCCTTACTATCATGGCTGAGTGACTGGGGTAATATTAAACAAACGCTGCACCCAGATCTGTTCGCTCCGAAGCGAACAGCGTTTCTTCCATGAAAGCAGCATTGCATGTTACTCAGAAAAAAAATTACAGCAGATTTAGGAAAGAATGACAGCAGTTTCGGGCTTACATTAAGTTGTGTACTTCCTGTTGCAAAAGGAAAGATTGCTAGAGCAGATGGTAATTAAAGAGGGTTGTGCTGCAGTTTAAAGGCGTGTGTCTGGGTTATTGTACTACAACATCACTACAAGCAGGGAGCTGTCACACTGTGGCGTCACATTGTTGCTGTAGCTAGTTGGACGGTCAAGGGCATCACATTTGAAACGAAACATACACCACATATACAAAGAGGCATGCAGACAGAAGTGCACACAGGACAGGTGCACCGACACCTGCACACAAAGAGCAATCCAGACACACTCACAAACAGACGCTGCCCCAAACATATACACGCGCACGGGACACCCGGACGAACCACACCGACTCGCCCTCGAAGAATACACAGACTCACGCTGTCACACACAAACACACCGACATAAAATGCACCGAAAATAAGGTAAGTGGCATACAGACACCGCAATACCCAATCCCACACACAAAAAGCCCTCACTCGCACTCAGTTGAATACAGAGTCACACACTCTCCGACTGATACAGATACCCCTCTGCACACAGTCACGCAAACAGGTGCATACACCGACTTAAAAATACACGTAAACTCAGGGGCATGGCACACAGAGACCGGAACACGCGAACTCACACACTAAAAACCAACATGTGGACACAGCCAATACTCAGGCACATACACGCCGGCAAACACACAAAGACACAAATACCCCTGTGCACACCAGCACTCACAGTTACACAAACACGCCACAAATGTGCGTTCTCTACCTAACGTCGTGCAGTGAATCTCTGCCGCGTACATAGCTTCGGGTGCCCTTCGCTGCACCTGCAGACACCCTGCCGCTGCGCATGCTCAAACACTAAAAGGCGCGCTCCACGGCACAGCAGCCTGGCACACTTGTGGTCACTTATAATTCGGCGCTTAGAAGCACAAGAACCCACTGCAGTGGCCTGTAAAGCACTACGGGGCACATGTAATTCACATTATATTCCAACATAGATAAGTAGTACCTCAGAATGAACAGAGAGGAGGATGAGATGTAGAGGGGTAGGTGGATGCAGGGAAGCATGGATGTAGAGGAGGATAAGAGGTAAAAGGGTAGGTGGATGGAGGGAAGCATGGACGGAGAGGATGATAAGAGGTGAGGGGGGTAGGTGGATGGAGAGAAGGATGGATCGACGGACAAGGGACAAATGGAAAGAGTTTAGATTGAAGGGGTGGATGAGAGAAGGGTGGACAGAGGGACAGACACAGATGAGTGGGTGGATGGAGCTAGGGATGGCTGGGTGGGAGGAGAGAGGGACAGATGTATCAATGGACGTACCTCCTGTTCGCGTACCTGTGTCAAGTGCTGCTCATTGTGACGCGTCTCTGACTCGCGCTGTGGTAGCCTTTGAGGTTCACTGTGACGTGTGTCAGACTCGGGCTGTGGCTGTCGTTGATCATTGTGACGTGTCTCGGAGTCAAGGTTAGGCCGTGGTTGTTCGCTGTGACGTGATTCTGTCTCTCGCTGCGGGGTTAACGTCACACAGGGCTCATGCTGCACTTGGCATTGACGTGCTTCTAGTCCACGCTGCTGCTGCGACGCCTCTTGCGGTGCCTCCTTTGCTGATAGTGTTGTCAAGCCTATGTCGACCTGGCGCTGGGGTGCCTCGAGCTGCTGCAGCGGGCCCTGACGTCTTTCGTCCACCTCGTGTATGCTGCACTTGGCATGGACGTGCTTCTAGTCCACGCTGCTGCTGCGACGCCTCTTGCGGTGCCTCCTTTGCTGATAGTGTTGTCAAGCCTATGTCGACCTGGCGCTGGGGTGCCTCGAGCTGCTGCAGCGGGCCCTGACGTCTTTCGTCCACCTCGTGTCCCGACGAGGGCGCAGCATTGCCTCTGCCGCCATCTTGGGACCCACATAAATAAAAATTGTATCCTCCCCATTCCGACGTCTCTTGAGTGCGCATGCGCCACGTAGACATTGAAAACGGCTTCCGATTTTCTCCACAATCTTTCTCTTCTCCTAAATAGTAACGAAAATAACCCTGTTTCAACATGGCCACAAACGAGCGCAGACGCCACATTGACATGGGATGGTAAACTAAAAAAACTATCGCCATTTTTAAATGGTAATATGACCCAGACTGAGATTATAGAGTCAACTGGGAGGGTTCATTCAATAACTGAGCATAAACCTGTAGACGCAGATTTTGTATTTGACGATCGTGAACAAGCCCGTCAGACATAAAACAAGTCTCACGCTTCCCGCGTGAGACGCGATCGGCCCGGTCGGGTCTTGTAGAGCGGATGGCCCCCCTGGTCTACAGGACCCACTCGGGGGGGAACCACCGACCTCAGGGCTATCCAGGGGGAGGGAAGGCCCAAGGACCCAGCGCCGCCTCAGTCACGCGGGCGGGGGCTTCGTTTGCAGCCTGCTGGACCCGACCGCTAAAGGATTCCAGCGGGAGGGGCTGGAGCGCTCTCGCAGCGCGGAGCTGCAGGCAGGCAGAGAGACACAGAGCGGTGCGAGTCAGCGGGAAGGGGCGGCTCGCACCGCGGGGGATATCAACAATACCTTGGCACTTGCAGGCAGGCTGGCAACCCCAAAACCAAGGGGGGAAACAAACGTTGCGGGCCCCGAGCCCGATGATAGTCTCGGTGGCGGCTTTTCTCCGGGGACAGATGCGACACGGGGCAGGAGAGACGTAGAAGTGCCGGCAATGCCGGACCAGACACGGGGGCGTTCCCGGCGTCGCGTGACGTCGGCAAAAGCCAAAGAATGTCGGGAACGCCCCCGTGTCTGGTCCGGCATTGACGGACAGGCCCCTCGTCCAATGGCAAGGCTCCGTTTACGGAGCCAGCCAATCAAGGACGAGGGCCGAACAAAAGCCACACTACGGTTCTCAACAGGATTTCGCCTGCGCGGAAAAGCTGCGCAGAGCGCAGCTTCCGCTAGGCGAAACCTAATAAAGGGAGAGGGAAGGGAAGAAAGGAAAGGACCAGAGGCAAGGGCAGGGTAAGGGGGAGACAAGGAGGCACAGCACAGAGGAAGAGAAGAAATCAAACCAAGCAGGAAAAAAATACAAGAGAATGTAGGGAAGGAAAAGCATGGACCCAATAAAAGGAAGGAAAGGTGTAAAGAAAAAAACAGGAACCAAGGGATGGGAGAGAAGAAACAGGGCGCGGAGGAAAGAACGGGACGAAAGTCATGGGAAACGGTTGGTACTGCATGTAATACAAGAAAGAGAGGAAAGAAAAATGGAAGGTGGGCATGGGAGAAAATAAAATAAATCCGGATATGGGGAAAGGTTAAAGAGCATGGGTAAAAATAGAAGTAAGGGCAGGAAAGAAAAAAATAAATAAAATGCGGGCAGGGGAGAAAAGAGAGGAAATCAAATAATGCTGGGGGAAAAGAAACCAAGGTATGGGAAATAAATTAACCTGGAAGGTAAACATATATGAAATTAATGTTTAAGAGAAAAGAAACGAAGCGAGTCAATGGAAATAAGTGAATAACGAAAGGATTGGGACAAAGGAAAACAATTAAGGCATGGGAAAAAGAAGTGCAAAACATTTATGGAGGAAGAGACCAAGGTGTTGTAACTAGATTTATCTCCTTTTAGGTTGCTCAGCCGGAATGAGTGATATGTCTGCGGGGAATGTTGGTGTGCGTGATGTCAGAGTGAATAGAATGTGTGTGTGCCTGGTGTGTGTGGAGAATGTCAGTTGGTGAGTGAGGGCTGAGCAACATCCATCAAGCTCCTGGTCGGACCTAATACTTATCTTACTGAGACCAACTAATAAACATCATACTTGGATCAATTACCTGGCTATCATCTACTTTATATCCTCATTTACCACAACACAAGGCAAGGGAGAAGAAAGTAAATTATCGCATGGATGTAAAAAAGAAATCAGGACATGGAAGAAATTACAGGAATAAAGGCATTGGAGAAACAGAAAATCAAGGCTTGGGAGAAAAACACAACCTAGGCATGAGAGAAAAAGGAAATTAGTGTATGGAAGAAGACAAAAGAAGAAACATCAATGAAGACACAAGGAAAATCAAGCTAGAAGACAAAAAAGGAAAGTGAGGCATGTCAGTAAAGTCAATGCAGCAGAGGAAGGAAATGAAATAAAGGGGTGTGAAAAGAAATGATATTAACACATGGGAGAAAAAGAGGAAAATGAGGCAAAGAAGGAGAAACAAATCAAAGTATGGGAGAAAAGAAAGAACGAATAAGCATGGGAGACAAGAAAGGAATCACATGCATAGGAGAAATGAAATCAAGGCAAGGATGGGAAAGAAAAGACAAGGGACTGGATAAAATAAAGGAAAGAAGACAAGAAATGGGAGAAAATGAAGATATACAAGGCATGAGCGAAAAGGAAAAAATCAAGGTATGGTAGAAAAGAAAACATCAAGGCATGGTATGGGGAAAAGAAGGGGACACAAGGGAGAAAATAAAGGAAGTCAACACATGGAGGAAGACAAAAGAAGAAAGAGTGTGGGGAAAAAAATACAAAAATGGAGACAATAAAGGAAATGGAGGCTTGGGAGGAAAAGTAACACATGGAATAAAAGAAAAAAAATAATGGCACAGGAGATAGGAAGTTATATAAGGCATGTGAAAAAAGAAAACAAGGTGAAGAAAAAGCACAAATAAATTAATGCATGGGAGAAAAGATAAGATAAAACAACATGGGAGAGAAGAATGGAAGAAAATACATCAGAGAAAATGTATCAAGACGTGGAAGACAAGTAAAAAAGACAGGCGTGGGAGAAAATAAAGAAAAGAACATAATAAATAAGAGAAAATAGAGAAAGGATGACAAATCTTAGGAGGAAAGATAAAAGTAATCAAGGCATGGGAGAAAAAAACAAATTCAAGTCATGGGACCAAGAAAATGAGGAGCTAGATGGAGGAAGATAAAAGAAGAAAGTGTGAAAGAAAAGAAATCGAAACATGGAGCAAATGAAGGAATTGAAGGCCTGGGAGAGGAGGGAAGTACTACATGGGAAAAGATCATTCTATCAAAGCATGCCAGGAAAGAACAGAAAAAACACAACTATGAGAAAGGAAGAATGGAAGACATTACCTGGGAGAAAAGAAATTAAATCAAGCTATGGAGAGAATAAAGAAAGCTGGGGCTAGGGAGAAAATAAAGAAAGATAGATATGATAAGGAATAATATTACATAAATCAAGGCATGGGAGAAAAGAAAGTAAGTCAAAACACGGATAACACAAAGGAAACCAAAGCACTTGAGAAGAGAAAGTGAAAAAAGGCACGAGATAATGGAATTTATATCAAGGCTGAGAGAAAACAGAGGAAAACGATGCAAGGAAATAGTGCACGTGAGTAAATAAAGGTATTAGAGAAAGGAAATGTCGCTAAATGAGATGAGGACGAGTTGAAATGAATTTGAGAAGGGATGAAACGAAATGAAGGGGGAGGAGGGAGAATGGGAAGGGAAGAGGGGAAAGGTTCAGGAAGGAGGGAAGGCTGACACTAGTGATAAGAACTTAGAATAATGATCCCCGAACGAGGGGGTGGGGAGAGAGGCAGAACGAGACAGTGCACGGGGTGGGGGCAGTGAGCGCAGAGGCTGCAGAGGGAGGGCTCTTTATATATAGACAGAGAGAGAGACAGACAGCGAGGGGCGGGGAACACCCTCATCCCCCCCCCCTCCTCCCCCACCCCTCGGCCACCTCGCTTCAGAAGCGGTCTCAGCGTGTGATCTCTGGCAGAAGAGGACGAGGGAGATCCAGCGGGGACAGACCTACCACTGCCCAGACCGCATCCCGGGAGAGGGGGACAGAGGAAAGGCCGTACTGGACGCACAGCTTTACAGAGGTAGGACCCTCCCTGCACTCACAGCTTTACAGAGGTCGGACCCTCCCTGCACTCACAGCTTTACAGAGGTAGGACCCTCACTGCACTCACAGCTTTACAGAGGTAGGACCCTCACTGCACTCACAGCTTCACAGAGGTAGGACCCTCACTGCACTCACAGCTTTACAGAGGTAGGACCCTCACTGCACTCACAGCTTCACAGAGGTAGGACCCTCACTGCACTCACAGCTTTACAGAGGTAGGACCTCCCTGCACTCACAGCTTTACAGAGGTAGGACCCTCACTGCACTCACAGCTTCACAGAGGTAGGACCCTCACTGCACTCACAGCTTTACAGAGGTAGGACCTCCCTGCACTCGCAGCTTTACAGAGGTAGGACCCTCGCTTCACTCACACCTTTACAGAGGTAGGACCCTCACTGCACTCACAGCTTTACAGAGGTAGGACCCTCACTGCACTCACAGCTTTACAGAGGTAGGACCCTCACTGCACTCACAGCTTTACAGAGGCGGGACCCTCACTGCACTCACAGCTTTACAGAGGTAGGACCCTCCGTGCACTCACAGCTTCACAGAGGTAGGACCCTCACTGCACTCACAGCTTTACAGAGGTAGAACCCTCACTGCACTCACAGCTTTACAGAGGCGGGACCCTCATCGCACTCACAGCTTTACAGAGGTAGGACCCTCCCTGCACTCGCAGCTTTACAGAGGTAGGCCCTCCCTGCACTCACAGCTTTACAGAGGTAGGACCCTCCCTGTACTCACAGCTTCACAGAGGTAGGACCCTCACTGCACTCACAGCTTTCCAGAGGTAGGACTCTCACTGCACTCACAGCTTCACAGAGGTAGGACCCTCACTGCACTCACAGCTTCACAGAGGTAGGCCCCTCACTGCACTCACAGCTTCACAGAGGTAGGACCCTCACTGCACTCACAGCTTCACAGAGGTAGGACCCTCACTGCACTCACAGCTTTACAGAGGTAGGACCCTCCCTGTACTCACAGCTTTACAGAGGAAGGACCCTCACTGCACTCACAGCTTCACAGAGGTAGGACCCTCACTGCACTCACAGCTTTCCAGAGGTAGGACCCTCCCTGTACTCACAGCTTTACAGAGGTAGGACCTCCCTGTACTCACAGCTTCACAGAGGTAGGACCCTCACTGCACTCACAGCTTTACAGAGGTAGGAACCTCCCTGCACTCACAGCTTTACAGAGGTAGGACCCTCCCTGTACTCACAGCTTTACAGAGGTAGGACCCTCCCTGCACTCACAGCTTCACAGAGGTAGGACCCTCCCTGCACTCACAGCTTTACAGAGGTAGGACCCTCCCTGACCCTCCCTGCACTCACAGCTTTACAGAGGTAGGACCCTCCCTGCACTCACAGCTTTACAGAGGTAGGACCCTCCCTGTACTCACAGCTTTACAGAGGTAGGACCCTCCCCAGCCTCCCTGCACTCTCAGCTTTACAGAGGTAGGACCCTCTCTGCACTCACAGCTTTACAGAGGTAGGACCCTCACTGCACTCACAGCTTTACAGAGGTAGGACCCTCAATGCACTCACAGATTTACAGAGGTACGACCCTCCCTGCACTCACAGCTTTACAGAGGCGGGACCCTCACTACTTTCACAGCTTTACAGAGGTAGGACCCTCACTGCACTCACAGCTTTACAGAGGTAGGACATTTACTGCACTCGCAGCTTTACAGAGGTCGGACCCTCACTGCACTCACTGCTTTACAGAGGTAGGACCCTCCCTGCACTCACAGCTTTACAGAGGTAGGACCCTCACTGCACTCACAGCTTTACAGAGGTAGGACCCTCACTGCACTCACAGCTTTACAGAGGTAGGACCCTCACTGCACTCACAGCCTTACAGAGGTAGGACCCTCACTGCACTCTCCCAGCTTTACAGAGGTAGGGCCCTCACTGCACTCACTGCTTTACAGAGGTAGGGCCCTCACTGCACTCACAGCTGTACAGAGGTAGGACCCTCACTGCACTCACACCTTTATAGAGGGAGGACCCTCACTGCACTCACAGCTTTACAGAGGTAGGACCCTCACTGCACTCACAGCTTTACAGAGGTAGGACCCTCACTGCACTCTCCCAGCTTTACAGAGGTCGGACCCTCACTGCACTCACTGCTTTACAGAGGTAGGACCCTCCCTGCACTCACAGCTTTACAGAGGTAGGACCCTCACTGCACTCACAGCTTTACAGAGGTAGGACCCTCACTGCACTCACAGCTTTACAGAGGTAGGACCCTCACTGCACTCACAGCTTTACAGAGGTAGGACCCTCACTGCACTCACAGCCTTACAGAGGTAGGACCCTCCCTGCACTCACAGCTTTACAGAGGTAGGACCCTCAATGCACTCACAGATTTACAGAGGTAGGACCATCCCTGTACTCACAGCTTAACAGGGGTAGGAACCTCCCTGCACTCACAGCTTTAAGGAGGTAGGACCCTCACTGCACTCACAGCTTTACAGAGGTAGGACCCTCCCTGTACTCACAGCTTTACAGAGGTAGGACCCTCCCCAGCCTCCCTGCACTCACAGCTTTACAGAGGTAGGACCCTCCCTGCACTCACAGCTTTACAGAGGTAGGACCCTCCCCAGCCTCCCTGCACTCACAGCTTTACAGAGGTAGGACCCTCCCTGCACACACAGCTTTACAGAGGTAGGACCCTCCCTGTACTCACAGCTTTACAGAGGTAGGACCCTCCCCAGCCTCCCTGCACTCACAGCTTTACAGAGGTAGGACCCTCCCTGCACTCACAGCTTTACAGAGGTAGGACCCTCCCTGTACTCACAGCTTTACAGAGGTAGGACCCTCCCCAGCCTCCCTGCACTCACAGCTTTACAGAGGTAGGACCCTCCCTGCACTCACAGCTTTACAGAGGTAGGACCCTCACAGCTTTACAGAGGTAGGACCCTTACTGAACTCACAGCTTCACAGAGGGAGGACCCTCACTGCACTCACAGCTTTACAGAGGTAGGACCCTCCCTGTACTCACAGCTTTACAGAGGTAGGACCCTCCCCAGCCTCCCTGCACTCTCAGCTTTACAGAGGTAGGACCCTCCCTGCACTCACAGCTTTACAGAGGTAGGACCCTCACTGCACTCACAGCTTTACAGAGGTAGGACCCTCACTGCACTCACAGCCTTACAGAGGTAGGACCCTCACTGCACTCTCCCAGCTTTACAGAGGAAGGACCCTCCCTGCGCTCACAGCTTTACAGAGGTCGGACCCTCCCTGCACTCACAGCTTTACAGAGGTAGGGCCCTCCCTGCACTCACAGCTTTACAGAGGTAGGACCCTCACTGCACTCACAGCCTTACAGAGGTAGGACCCTCACTGCACTCTCCCAGCTTTACAGAGGAAGGACCCTCCCTGCGCTCACAGCTTTACAGAGGTCGGACCCTCCCTGCACTCACAGCTTTACAGAGGTAGGAACCTCCCTGCACTCACAGCTTTAAGGAGGTAGGACCCTCACAGCTTTACAGAGGTAGGACCCTTACTGAACTCACAGCTTCACAGAGGGAGGACCCTCACTGCACTCACAGCTTTACAGAGGTAGGACCCTCACAGCTTTACAGAGGTAGGACCCTTACTGAACTCACAGCTTCACAGAGGCAGGACCCTCACTGCACTCACAGCTTTACAGAGGTAGGACCCTCCCTGTACTCACAGCTTTACAGAGGTAGGACCCTCCCCAGCCTCCCTGCACTCACAGCTTTACAGAGGTAGGACCCTCCCTGCACTCACAGCTTTTCAAAGGTAGGACCCTCCCTGACCCTCCCTGCACTCACAGCTTTACAGAGGTAGGACCCTCACTGCACTCACAGCTTTAAAGAGGTAGGACCCTCAATGCACTCACAGATTTACAGAGGTACGACCCTCCCTGCACTCACAGCTTTACAGAGGTAGGACCCTCCCTGCACTCACAGCTTTACAGAGGTAGGACATTCACTGCACTCACAGCTTTACAGAGGTAGGACCCTCACTGCACTCACAGCTTTACAGAGGTAGGACCCTCACTGCACTCACAGCCTTACAGAGGTAGGACCCTCACTGCACTCACAGCTTTACAGAGGTAGGACCCTCACTGCACTCACAGCTTTACAGAGGTAGGACCCTCACTGCACTCACAGCTTTACAGAGGTAGGACATTCACTGCACTCGCAGCTTTACAGAGGTCGGACCCTCCCTGCACTCACAGCTTTACAGAGGTAGGACCCTCCCTGTACTCACAGCTTTACAGAGGTAGGACCCTCACTGAACTCACAGCTTCACGGAGGTAGGACCCTCACTAAACTCACAGCTTTACAGAGGTAGGACCCTCCCTGTACTCACAGCTTTACAGAGGTAGGACCCTCACTGAACTCACAGCTTCACAGAGGTAGGACCCTCACTGCACTCACAGCTTTACAGAGGTAGGACCCTCCCTGTACTCACAGCTTTACAGAGGTAGGACCCTCACTGAACTCACAGCTTCACAGAGGTAGGATCCTCACTGCACTCACAGCTTTACAGATGTAGGACCCTCCCTGCACTCACAGCTTTACAGAGGTACGACCCTCAATGCACTCACAGCTTTACAGAGGTAGGACCCTCCCTGCACTCACAGCTTTACAGACGTAAGACCCTCCCTGCACTCACAGCTTTACAGAGGTAGGACCGTCACTGCACTCACAGCGTTACAGAGGTAGGACCCTAGCTGCACTCTCAGCTTTACAGAGGTACGACCCTCCCTGCACTCACAGCTTTACAGAGGTAGGACCCTCACTGCACTTACAGCTTTACAGAGGTAGGACCCTCACTGCACTCACAGCCTTACAGAGGTAGGACCCTCACTGCACTCTCCCAGCCTTACAGAGGAAGGACCTCCCTGCACTCACAGCTTTACAGAGGTAGGACCCTCCCTGCACTCACAGCTTTACAGAGGTAGGACCCTCCCTGCACTCACAGCCTTACAGAGGTAGGACCCTCACTGCACTCTCCCAGCTTTACAGAGGTAGGGCCCTCACTGCACTCACAGCTTTACAGAGGTAGGACCTCCTTGCACTCACAGCTTTACAGAGGTAGGACCCTCCCTGCACTCACAGCTTTACAGAGGTAGGACCCTCCCTGCACTCACAGCTTTACAGAGGTAGGGCCCTCACTGCACTCACAGCTTTACAGAGGTAGGACCCGCAATGCACTCACAGCTTTACAGAGGTAGGACCCTCACTGCACTCACAGCTTCACAGAGGTAGGACCCTCCCTGCACTCACAGCTTTACAGAGGTAGGACCCTCCCTGCACTCACAGCTTTACAGAGGTAGGACCCTCACTGCACTCACAGCCTTACAGAGGAAGGACCTCCCTGCACTCACAGCTTTACAGAGGTAGGACCCTCCCTGCACTCACAGCTTTACAGAGGTAGGACCCTCCCTGCACTCACAGCCTTACAGAGGTAGGACCCTCACTGCACTCTCCCAGCTTTACAGAGGTAGGACCCTCACTGCACTCACAGCTTTACAGAGGTAGGACCCTCAATGCACTCACAGCTTTACAGAGGTAGGACCTCCTTGCACTCACAGCTTTACAGAGGTAGGACCCTCACTGCACTCACAGCTTTACAGAGGTAGGACCTCCTTGCACTCACAGCTTTACAGAGGTAGGACCCTCCCTGCACTCACAGCTTTACAGAGGTAGGACCCTCCCTGCACTCACAGCTTTACAGAGGTAGGGCCCTCACTGCACTCACAGCTTTACAGAGGTAGGACCCGCAATGCACTCACAGCTTTACAGAGGTAGGACCCTCACTGCACTCACAGCTTCACAGTGGTAGAACCCTCACTGAACTCACAGCTTTACAGAGGTAGGACCCTCACTGCACTCACAGCTTTACAGAGGTACGACTCTCCCTGCACTCACAGCTTTCCAGAGGTAGGGCCCTCACTGCACTCACAGCTTCACAGAGGTCGGACCCTCCCTGCACTCACAGCGTTACAGAGGTAGGACCCTCCCTGTACTCACAGCTTTACAGGGGTAGGACCCTCCCTGACCCTCCCTGCACTCACAGCTTTACAGAGGTAGGACACTCACTGCACTCACAGCTTTACAGAGGTAGGACCCTCCCTGCACTCACAGCTTTACAGAGGTAGGACCCTCAATGCACTCACAGATTTACAGAGGTAGGACCCTCCCTGCACTCACAGCTTTACAGAGGTAGGACATTCACTGCACTCACAGCTTTACAGAGGTCGGACCCTCCCTGCACTCACAGCTTTACAGAGGTAGGACCTCCCTGCACTCCCAGCTTTACAGAGGTAGGACCCTCACTGCACTCACAGCTTTACACAAGTAGGACCCTCACTGCACTCACAGCTTTACAGAGGTAGGACCTCCCTGCACTCACAGCTTTACACAGGTAGGGCCCTCCCTGCACTCACAGCTTTACAGAGGTAGGACCCTCACTGCACTCACAGCTTTACAGAGGTAGGACCCTCACTGCACTCACAGCTTTACAGAGGTCGGACCCTCACTGCACTCACAGCTTCACAGAGGTAGAACCTTCACTGCACTCACAGCTTTACAGAGGTAGGACCCTCACTGCACTCACACATTTACAGAGGTAGGACCCACTACTGCACTCACAGCTTCACAGAGGTAGGACCCTCACTGCACTCACAGCTTTACAGAGGTAGGACCCTCACTGCACTCACAGCTTTACAAAGGTAGGACATTCACTGCACTCACAGCTTTACAGAGGTAGGACCCTCACTGCACTCACAGCTTTACAAAGGTAGGACATTCACTGCACTCACAGCTTTACAGAGGTAGGACCCTCACTGCACTGAGTACTGCGCACAGAAGGGCGGAGGGGGGGGGCTGTGCACTGCACATAGATTTCACCTGTGAGGCACAGAGGCCTCCTCCTGGGACAGAGACTGACCTCTCTACTGCGCCGAGGGCTTCTCAGGGGACAGGGGACATAGAAGACATGTTTAGATGGGCGGGAGTGGGGCTGTCTGTCGCTCTTTGCAAGGTTTAGTGGGAGTGAACGGCTGATTGAATGGAACCGTCCTGTTTGATTTACTTTTCTAACTCCAGTCCTGGAATACTTTGGGGGAAAGTGATCAATCCCCCAAGTATTTTTAGGCAGTGTTCAAAAGCAGTAATTTTGAATGGCAGACAGCGCTGCCCTGAGGGCAAAGAACTAGGAATGGGGTGTTTGTTTACCCTCTGGATCTGCTAAAGAAAGAGATTCCATTGGGTCCTGGTTTGTTTAAACTCTGGATCAGCTAAAGATAGAGAGACCATTCCATTGGGTCTTGGTTTGTTTACACTCTGGATCAGCTAAAGAAAGAGAGACCATTCCATTGGGTCTTGGTTTGTTTACACTCTGGATCAGCTAAAGAAAGAGAGACCACTCCATCGGGTCCTGGTTTGTTTACACTCTGGATCTGCTAAAGAAAGAGATTCCATTGGGTCCTGGTTTGTTTAAACTCTGGATCTGCTAAAAAAAGAGAGAGGATTCCATTGGGTCCTGGTTTGTTTACCCTCTGGTTCCGCTAAAGGAAGAGAGACCATTCCATTGGGTCTTGGTTTGTTTACACTCTGGATCAGCTAAAGAAAGAGAGACCACTCCATTGGGCCCTGGTTTGTTTACACTCTGGATCAGCTAAAGAAAGAGAGACATTCCATTTGGTCTTGGTTTGTTTACACTCTGGATCAACTAAAGAAAGAGAGACCACTCCATTGGGTCCCGGTTCGTTTACACTCTGGATCAGCTAAAGAAAGAGAGATATTCCATTGGCTCCTTGTTTGTTTACACTCTGGATCAGCTAAAGAAAGAGAGACCATTCCATTGGGTCCTGGTTGGTTTACACTCTGGATCAACTAAAGAAAGAGAGACCATTCCATTGCGTCCTGGTTTGTTTACACTCTGGATCTGCTAGAGAAAGAGAGACATTGCATTGGGTCCTGGTTTGTTTACACTCTGGATCAACTAAAGAAAGAGAGACCACTCCATTGGGTCCTGGTTCGTTTACACTCTGGATCAGCTAAAGAAAGAGAGATATTCCATTGGCTCCTTGTTTGTTTACACTCTGGATCAGCTAAAGAAAGAGAGACCATTCCATTGGGTCCTGGTTGGTTTACACTCTGGATCAACTAAAGAAAGAGAGACCATTCCATTGCGTCCTGGTTTGTTTACACTCTGGATCAGCTAAAGAAAGAGAGACAATTCCATTAGGTCCTGGTTTATTTACACTGCGGATCTGCTAAAGAAAGAGAAACATTCCATTGAGTCCTTTTTTTTGTACACCCTGGATCTAATAAAGAAAGAGAGTCAATTCAATTGGGTCCTGGTTTGTTTACACTCTGGATCTGCTACAGAAAAAGAGACGATTCCATTGGGTCCTGCTTTGTTTACACTCTGGATTTGCTAAAAAAAGAGAGACCATTCCGTTGGGTCCTGGTTGGTTTACACTCTGGATCTGCAAAAAAAGAGAGACATTCCATTGGGTCCTTTTTTGTTTACACTCTGGATCTGCTAAAGAAAGAGATTCCATTGGGTCCTGGTTTGTTTACACTCTGGATCTGCTAAAAAAAGAGAGAGGATTCCATTGGGTCCTGGTTTGTTTACCCTCTGGTTCCGCTAAAGAAAGAGAGACCATTCCATTGGGTCTTGGTTTGTTTACACTCTGGATCAGCTAAAGAAAGAGAGACCACTCCATTGGGCCCTGGTTTGTTTACACTCTGGATTAGCTAAAGAAAGAGAGACATTCCATTTGGTCTTGGTTTGTTTACACTCTGATCAACTAAAGAAAGAGAGACCACTCCATTGGGTCCTGGTTCGTTTACACTCTGGATCAGCTAAAGAAAGAGAGACCACTCCATTGGGTCCTGGTTTGTTTACACTCTCGATCTGCTAAAGAAAGAGAGACATTCCATTGGGTCCTTGTTTGTTTACACTCTGGATCAGCTAAAGAAAGAGAGACCATTCCATTGGGTTCTGGTTGGTTTACACTCTGGATCAACTAAATAAAGAGAGACCATTCCATTGTGTCCTGGTTTGTTTACACTCTGGATCTGCTAAAGAAAGAGAGACATTGCATTGGGTCCTGGTTTGTTTACACTCTGGATCAGCTAAAGAAAGAGAGACAATTCCATTAGGTCCTGGTTTATTTACACTGCGGATCTGCTAAAGAAAGAGAAACATTCCATTGAGTCCTTTTTTTTGTACACCCTGGATCTAATAAAGAAAGAGAGCCAATTCAATTGGGTCCTGGGTTGTTTACACTCTGGATCTGCTACAGAAAAAGAGACGATTCCATTGGGTCCTGGTTTGTTTACACTCTGGATCTGCTAAAGAAAGAGAGACCATTCCATTGGGTCCTGGTTTGTTTACACTCTGGATCTGCAAAAGAAAGAGAGACATTCAATTGGGTCCTTTTTTGTGTACACCCTGGATCTAATAAAGAAAGATAGTCAGTTCAATTGGGTCCTGGTTTATTTACACTCTGCATCTGCTATAGAAAGAGAGACGATTCCATTGGATCCTGGTTTGTTTACACTCTGGATCTAATAAAGAAAGACAGACATTCCATTGGTTCTGGTTTGTCTACACTCTGGATCTGCTAAAGAAAGAGAGACATTCCATTGAGTCCTTTTTTGTGTACACCCTGGATCTAATAAAGAAAGAGAGTCAATTAAATTGGGTCCTGGTTTGTTTACACTCTGGATCTGCTACAGAAAGAGAGACGATTCCATTGGGTCCTGGTTTGTTTACACTCTGGATCTGCTAAAGAAAGAAAGACCATTCCATTGGGTTCTGGTTTGTTTACACTCTGGATCTGCAAAAGAAAGAGAGACATTCCATTGGGTCCTTTTTTGTGTACACCCTGGATCTAATAAAGAAAGAGAGTCAATTCAATTGGGTCCTGGTTTGTTTACACTCTGGACTGCTACAGAAAGGGAGACGATTCCATTGGATCCTGGTTTGTTTACACTCTGGATCTAATAAAGAAAGACAGACATTCCATTGGTTCTGGGTTGTCTACACTCTGGATCTGCTAAAGAAAGAGAGACCATTCGATTTGGTCCTTTTTTGTCTACACTCTGGATCTAATAAAGAGAGAGAGAGGCGATTCCATTGGTTCTGGTTTGTCTACCCTCTGGGTCTGCTAAAGAAAGAGAGACATTCCATTGGGTCCTGGTTTGTTTGTTCGAAGGGGTGGGCCCACTAAGAGAACCATCACTAACTGGCCAGTTAGAAGCCAATCAAACGTGGGTTTCTTTCTCTGGGGCCCCTACTGGCTGGAATTACTAACTCCTGGACACATCTTCAGTGAGACCTGGTGAGGTCTGTACACAGAGCTTGTGAGATTTATGCGGCATTAGCGAAATTTACTTGGAACTGGTAAGGGTTTTATGTGGCACTGATGTGGTGTTTTTGTGGTATTGAGGTTTTTATCTATGAGGCATTTATGTTATATTGAGGTTTGTATGTGGTATTGACGAGGCGTTTATGTGGTATTGATGAGGCGTTTATGTGGTATTGATGAGATTTTCTGTGGTATTGATGATGTGTGTGTGGTATTGATTATATGTTTATGTGGTATTGATCAGGCATGTATGTGGTATTGATGAGGCATGTATGTGGTATTGAGAAGCGTTTATGTGGCATTGATGAGATGTTTATGTGTTATTGACAAGGTGTTTATGTGGTAGTGGTTAGGCGTTTATGTGGTATTGATTAGATTTATGTGGTATGGATGAGATGTGTATGTGGTATGGATGATATGTTTATGTGGTATTGATGAGGCATTTATGGGTGTTGAGAGGCGTTTATGTGATATTGATGATATGTTTATCTGGTATTGACAAGGTGTATTGATGAGATGTGTATGTGGTATAATCGAGGTGTTTGTGTGGTGTGTGGGATGCATGCTTGTGCTCTGGTGAGTTCTCTGTGTGAAACCGAAGGTTCTCCTTGCATTGTGTGATCACACACTGCACCGACAGGTTGCACATGTGCAGCAGTCCTGGGTTCTAGGACAGGGTGCCCCCGCTGCAGGGGTGCCCTCGTGCCCTGCTCCTGTCCCTTGCACCTCTATCTATGGGCCCCTGGGTCACAACACATCAACACAGCCTAAAAAACAACCAGTACACAAACACAAACGCCAACACATCCTCTCAAGTCAAACTACACAAAACAAATACAACACACGCAGGGTACTAGATCATCATACAAACCCACGACAATCCTCCTGCACCAGCACAACATCTCGACAAAGCACGTGACAGCCGAGCAAACAGCTGCAGCAACACACCTGACCCCCTCTTATAGGAATGTCGAAACACAGTGGACCCACTGAGACCCAGGAAGTGAGACTGTGCTCAAAGGTGTGCACTCAAGCTCGCCAGGGGGCAGTGCACCAAGGTGTATCATTCACAGCGAGCGAGTGCGACTGTGCTACAAAATGTGGCACTCAGACTCACTGAGAGAGACTGCGGCACAAGGAGTGACACTCAGACTCAGTGAGAGAGACTGAAGCAAGGAGTGGCACTCAGACTCAGTGAGAGAGACTAAAGCAAGGAGTGGCGCTCAGACTCAGTGAGAGAGACTGAAGCAAGGAGTGGCGCTCAGACTCAGTGAGAGAGACTGAAGTAAGGAGTGGCACTCAGACTCAGTGAGAGAGACTAAAGCAAGGAGTGGCGCTCAGACTCAGTGAAAGAGACTGAAGCAAGGAGTGGCGCTCAGACTCAGTGAGAGAGACTAAAGCAAGGAGTGGCGCTCAGACTCAGTGAGAGAGACTGAAGTAAAGAGTGGTGCTCAGACTCAGTGAGAGAGACTGAAGCAAGAAGTGGCACTCAGACTCAGTGAGAGAGACTGAAGCAAGGAGTGGCACTCAGACTCACTGAGAGAGACTGAAGCAAGGAGTGGCACTCAGACTCACTGAGAGAGACTGAAGCAAGGAGTGGCACTCAGACTCACTGAGAGAGACTGAAGCAAGGAGTGGCACTCAGACTCACTGAGAGAGACTGAAGTAAGGAGTGGCGCTCAGACTCAGTGAGAGAGACTGAAGCAAGAAGTGGCACTCAGACTCACTGAGAGAGACTGAAGCAAGGAGTGGCACTCAGACTCACTGAGAGAGACTGAAGCAAGGAGTGGCACTCAGACTCACTGAGAGAGACTGAAGCAAGGAGTGGCACTCAGACTCAGTGAGAGAGACTGAAGTAAGGAGTGGCACTCAGACTCAGTGAGAGAGACTGCGGGGCAAGGAGTGACACTCAGACTCAGTGAGAGAGACTGAAGCAAGGAGTGGCACTCAGACTCAGTGAGAGAGACTGCGGGGCAAGGAGTGACACTCAGACTCAGTGAGAGAGACTAAAGCAAGGATTGGCACTCAGACTCAGTGAGAGAGACTGCGGGGCAAGGAGTGACACTCAGACTCAGTGAGAGAGACTAAAGCAAGGAGTGGCACTCAGTGAGGGAGACAGTGCACCAAGGGGTATCATTCACAGCAAACGAGTGCGACTGTGCAACAAAATGTGGCACTCAGACTCAGTGAGAGAGACTGCAAGGAGAGGCACTCAGACTCAGTGAGAGAGACTGAAGCAAGGAGTGGCACTCAGTGAGGGAGACAGTGCACCAAGGTGTATCATTCAAGCCAAGCGAGTGCGACTGTGCTACAAAATGTGGCACTCAGACTCAGTGAGAGAGACTGCGGGGCAAGGAGTGACACTCAGACTCACTGAGGGAGACTGCAAGTAGTGTCACTCAGACTCAGTGAGAGAGACTGCGCGACAAGGAGTGGTGCTCAGACTCAGTGAGGGAGACTGAAGCAAGAAGTGGCACTCAGACTCAGTGAGAGAGACTGCGCGACAAGGAGTGGTGCTCAGACTCAGTGAGAGAGACTGAAGCAAGAAGTGGCACTCAGACTCAGTGAGAGAGACTGCGGGGCAAGGAGTGGCACTCAGACTCAGTGAGAGAGACTGCGCGACAAGGAGTGGTGCTCAGACTCAGTGAGAGAGACTGCGGGGCAAGGAGTGACACTCAGACTCACTGAGGGAGACTGCAAGTAGTGTCACTCAGACTCAGTGAGAGAGACTGCGCGACAAGGAGTGGTGCTCAGACTCAGTGAGGGAGACTGAAGCAAGAAGTGGCACTCAGACTCAGTGAGAGAGACTGCGGGGCAAGGAGTGGTGCTCAGACTCAGTGAGGGAGACTGAAGCAAGAAGTGGCACTCAGACTCAGTGAGAGAGACTGCGGGGCAAGGAGTGGCACTCAGACTCTGTGAGAGAGACTGCGCGACAAGGAGTGGTGCTCAGACTCAGTGAGAGAGACTGAAGCAAGAAGTGGCACTCAGACTCAGTGAGAGAGACTGCGCGACAAGGAGTGGTGCTCAGACTCAGTGAGAGAGACTGAAGCAAGAAGTGGCACTCAGACTCAGTGAGAGAGACTGCGGGGCAAGGAGTGGTGCTCAGACTCAGTGAGGGAGACTGAAGCAAGAAGTGGCACTCAGACTCAGTGAGAGAGACTGCGGGGCAAGGAGTGGCACTCAGACTCACTGAGGGAGACTGCAAGGAGTGTCACTCAGACTCAGTGAGAGAGACTGCGCGGCAAGGAGCAGCTTTCAGACCTTTGTGGAGTGTCTTCTAAATCTTGCAATTGTCATAAAATTTAACGTCACAAGCTTTGAAAAAGTTGTGTAGGAAAAAATCGAATAAAAGTCTTTTGGAGGGATGAAGTCAGCAAAAAATATGTTTAAAGCGTAGATATGACAACATTTTCCCCAAATGTCTTTTTTTTAATGCGGGAAACCTTTCCCTCAAGCAAGGCAGGGTGAAGCTGTGAAACTCGCTTCTAGTCTAGGTAAAGAGCACATTGTTAATTTTGAGGAAAAAGTTTAGAAATTCCCCCAGTACAAAGGATGACAATCCTCCAACTGTAACCTTTTGTTTGAGTAGAAACACTAGAAGTTTAGAAAGAGCCTGAAGATGGCCCTTTTCTGAGAATCGTAGCCGAAACCTTTCTAACCACATCATGAGCGTGCAGGTGTTATGAGAACAGTTGTAACTGTTGCATGTACGTCTGAGTAGTCCATGTGCCTTCTGCTGAGACCACAAGTGCTCTGAAGTTCTCAGCTGTAGGTGGGGCTACTAACAGGGAGTAAATAAAATAAGAAGACGCGCTCGCTGAATGTCTACCAGTAGCTAATGCCGCTCTCCAAAATATCATTGAGGTGCAAGTGCTACGTGAATGAATGGGGCTTAACTCTGAGTAACATTACAAGGAGCACCGTGCCAAGCTGCAAAGTTGATTTGCTGTATCCTTCTCAAAGTTCTAAAGGAAACATTTTAAGTACATGAAGCTTGTGAAGTTTTTCATATTGTCACTTATGAGGTGAAACTGTAAAGTTTGCGACAATGTATGTTGCACATACCCCTATTCAGCACGTATAGAACGGTTTCGCTTCAGATTTACTCTACAGAAAACATGAATGGCGTCATTTTAAATGTCACTTTAATTCAGAATTGAGTGCAAACTGTTTTTGTCAGGGGTGTGTGAAATTCAAGTAATTTGTGTAGTTATGTGACATTCTGCAGAAATTTAAAGAAATGCAAAACCAGCCTTTAGTACTATATTTTAGCATGAAATGCACTAGGCCTGGAGGTGAACTTTGCTCCGTTCACGGAGTTTGCAGATTTTTCAGCACTCCGCACTCTGCGGAGCTCACGCAGTGCAGAAAACTCCGTTTCGCAATGTGCAGCGGAGTTTTTTCCCCGCTTACGGTCCCAAACATAAGTTTGCGAGCGCAAAATGTAAATTCCCGAGCGCGAGCTGCCGCTCGGGTAGTATTTCTACCCGAGCTGTAGGAATACCAACACAAACTTGAGTTCGCACTGCACTCAGCCACTCGCGGAACTTCGTGGCATTTTTTGTAACTTTGCGGAGTTCCGCGTAGCAAAACTCCGTGAACTACGCCCAGGCCTGAAATGCACCCCGATGTGGGGACGTATTTCTCACTACAATACTCGCACAAACACCACAACTGGCGCCAACAACAGCTGCTCGCATTCTGGTTGCTGCGTTGAACCAGGACTCCAATGTTGCCTACACTGTGGCATAATTATGCCACGTGGGGCAATTTGAAAAATTCCGCATAGCAAGATTAATGCAAAATTCGCAAGCCCATGACGGCACATTGAACATTTCATCCCAGTGTAGTTTTTGCGCCTGATTTGTCATTTGAAGTGGTGTGGAATCACATCACATCCAAGATTTTCCCCAAGCAGACAAACCCGCCAGAACTTGCACAGGGATTGCTCGTAAAGAGACAAAATTTAAATTAATCAAGGGCTCCCACCCAAATACCGGGCCACTCGTCATGAGGGCCTGTGACATTATGCACAGGGGAGCCATGCCGGAGAGAGGTTTACATTCATCTCCCCGTTCGGAGGAAATATTATGATGCAGCGTTTCGAAATGGAAATGTTCTTACAATGCAGGTGAAACTGCGCTGGGCTGTAAGGAAAGATTAACCAGTACTCTTCATACCTTCGGTAAAACAAGAAAAACTTCCCAGATCTTTGTACACCTTCATCTCCAAGATGCTTCCTTCCCGCCTCTGCTTTTATTTAACAACCTATTGCATTCTGGGAGTTGTAGTCTTGGTTCCGTTAATTATGTAGTTTGGGATAAACTATCAGATGAGCCCGTGTTGTAAAGTTTACTCCATCACTTCTGAGTCCTCGAGGACATTAAGGGGCGGATTTACAACAAAGTAATGCAGCAGGTAATTTTGCTGCGCCGTGCGGCGTTAGTTTGGAAAGCACAGCGATGCGACATATTTAGAAGAATATGACGCATCTCTGAGCTTCCCCTGCCCTGGCACACAAACTGCAGCCATGCGCCGTCACCCCTGCACTATGGTGCAAGGATGCCTGCGTCATTGGGAGATTGTTTTTGTGCGGGAAGGGGCCCCTTCCAGCACAAAAACAATCTCAAGAGGCGTATTCCTCTTTCAATGCGTTCTGTAGAACGCAGCACGCATTGAAAGAGGAAAAAACAAGGAGAAATGAAAACATTTCTCCTCGTTGCGCCTCACTACGCCACCCCTAGGGCGGCGTAGCATTCAGACCCATCTCCAGATTTATGATTTCTTGTAAATCTGGAGATGTGTCTTGTTCCATGGGTGTTGTGTGGGAACACCCACAGCAACACCCATGGAACGCCCCTTCCACACACAGTGCTGCGTGTGAAGGGGCCATATTTACAAGGAGAGGAAAAGTCACGCAGGGTGGCTTTTCTCTCCTTGTAAATATGGAGGAGCCCCCTGCGCCACCAGTACGTCACAAAAAGTGATGAAGTGGTGGCACAGGGGGCTTGTAAATCTGCCCCTGATTCATCTGAGCGCATTGACTGTGGTGGAGAGCACGGTGCTGTGCGTAAGGGGGGGGGGGGGGTTGTGTCAGTCTGTAGGGCTCAGTCCTTGTACACCTCAGGACTTGGGTCAGCCTGCCTGCCTCCCCCCCCCCCCCATCTCCCCCCAGGATTCTACCACTGCCTGAGGGCAGCTCTGCATATCTCTGATGAACAGCAAAAGAAACTTCTGTGGTTTTCTGTCGCCCAACTCCTGCAAAGTTCCCCCCACCCCCAGGAACAACTTAAGGATTTTGGGGACCCTGAGCCAAACATATTTTGGGGGCCCCTGTTCAGAACAGCTTTGCTTTGAATGTTTGATCCAGTTTCAGCTATTACATGCCATCTTTGACCAGGTCACTGCAGTGCACAGGCACACTTGACCAAATGTAAAATGTGCTAACATTTAGGGTCAGATTTACGTTTCCTGGCGCACGCCTGCAAATCAGCAGGGATGCGCCAGGAAAGATGCGTGACGCAAGTTTACCCTTGCACCACCACAGATGCGCCACATTTACAATGCGGCGCATCATGGCGCATGGATAAACAGATGCGGTCACATCTGCAGGCGTAAGGTTAGCGCCGTGCTTGAGTTGTGTCGCAGGCGCGACGCAACTCCAGCACCGTTCCAACCTGGCCTATCCACAACATGGTGCGTCACTCCTTCAGCCTGCTTCAAGCAGGCGCAGGGTTTTGATGCAACATTGCGGTAAAAGTGACCCAGTGAAATCTTGTAGATTTCACTGCGTCGCTTTTACGTGGCTTTCCGGCGACGGAACGTCCACCCTGCGCCAGAACGCCCACATGAAACCTGACGCAGGCTTCATGTGGCGCAGGGCTTTACAACGTGACGCACCTCCCTAGATGCGTCACGTTGTAAAAAAGGCACAACGTTACGCATGGTTTATGCGCTACTGTGTCACAAAAGTGACGCAACAGCCGTGTAAAAGTGTTGCAAGTGAATCTGCGCCTTAGTATTCCAGGATAGTGGTGTGTGTTCTCAATATTCTAACACAGCAGCAGCTCACTAGCATTACTGCAAATCATCTCTGTGACACCCTCCCATTTCTCATTGTGAGGTCCTGTTTGGATCTAAAATAAACTTTTTTTATGGATGTTTCATGAAACGTAAACACAACATTTCTCTGCAAAATGTCGGCAATAGAAGCTCCCAAATCACCCACATTTAAAATAAATTAAAAGACAATGGTATTTAAAACAATGTGTTCAACAATTATTCAAGGTCATCAGGGTAAAACTTTCTTTAGAACAGAGCGTGCTGTATCAGGGGGCCCCTGAAAAGCCGGGGCCCTGGGGCAGAGCCCACTTTGCCCAGACCTTAAAACGGCTCAAAAACACCACTGTTCTGCACAAATACAGAGGTAAATAGTTGAGACAAGAAACTGCATTTCAAAGTGAATCACAAAAATGTAGGAGTAAAAAATTAGATTTTACGTCCCTTGTCCTTTTTCCTAATTTAGCTAAAGTGCTCCTCCAACCTTCACCCCGACCCCAACTATTTTTGGTGCTCTGCCCCATGAGCGCTCCCGTCTATTCTAATACCAACCAATACCCTAACTCTAATCTTTAACCTAACCTTTAACCCTAACCCGTAACCATTACCACTTCACGTATCTTAATCGCCCCCGTTAACCTTAAAAATAGAAACAAACTTTTTAATAAAACTGAAATTGTGGTTCACTTTATTCTTAAAACATATTTTAATGCTTAAAAGCATTTTTCATTCAAATATTACATTTTTGATCAATAGATCTTAAGCACACTACATTTTTTTGCTTTGAATATTTTGTAAGCCACAACATTTTTATGGGACTTTTATTTTCAATACAGACCTGCGGAGGTCCTGGCGCAGACAGGAATCAACCATCTTGTTACAGTGTCCAGTACAGACAACAGTCCAGGTAAAGAGAGGCCTAGCAATTGGACTTTTATCAGTAAAATCATAGAATAAGCAGAAAAATGGTAAAAAGAAGAAAAATAGATGACAGCCAAGCGTGTCCCTTTTTTGTCCCTGGGGGAGGGGGGTATACCCAGAGGAATATGTGGTCCAGTGAGGTCTATGGGTCACCAGACGGGTGGTGACCAACATTACCCAATGCAGATTCATTGAAGTGTGCGAATCCCTACGGGAGTCCATTGGCATCATCTGGACTCAATGAGGGTTCATTGAAGTCTGTGAATCTCTACGGGAGTCCATTGGAATCAACCGGACTCAATGAGGGTTCATTGAAGTTTGTGAATCCCTACGGGAGTCCATTGGAATCAACTGGACTCAATGGGGGTTCATTGAAGTCTGTGAATCCCTACGGGAGTCTATTGGAATCAACTAAACTTAATGGGAGTTCATTAAAGTCTGTGAATCCCTACGGGAGTCCATTGGAATCAACTGGACTCAATAAGGGTTCATTGAAGTCTGTGAATCCCTACGGGAGTCCATTGGAATCAACTGGAGTCTATGGGGGTTCAGTGGAGTCTGTGAATCCCTACGGAGTCCATTGGCTTCAACTGGACTCAATGAGGGTTCATTGAAGTCTGTGAATCCCTACGGTAGTCCACTGGAATCATCTGGACTCATTGGGGCTTCATTGAAGTCTGTGAATCCCTACGGGAGTCCATTGGAATCAACTCGACTCAATGGGAGTTCATGAAAGTCTGTGAATCCCTACGGGAGTCCATTGGAATCAACTGAACTCAATGGGAGTTCATTAAAGTCTGTGAATCCCTACGGGAGTCCATTGGAATCAACTGGAGTCTACGGGGGTTCAGTGGAGTCTGTGAATCCCTACGGAGTCCATTGGCTTCAACTGGACTCAATGAGGGTTCATTGAAGTCTGTGAATCCCTACGGGAGTCCATTGGAATCAACTGGACTCATTGGGGGTTCATTGAAGTCTGTGAATCCCTATGGGAGTCCATTGGAATCAACTCGACTCAATGGGAGTTCATGAAAGTCTGTGAATCCCTACGGGAGTCCATTGGAATCAACTGAACTCAATGGGAGTTCATTAAAGTCTGTGAATCCGTACGGGAGTCCATTGGAATCAACTGAACTCAATGGGGGTTTATTGAAGTCTGTGAATCTCTACGGGAGTCCATTGGAATCAACTGGACTCAATGAGGGTTCATTAAAGTCTGTGAATCCCTACGGGAGTCCATTAGAATCAACTGGACTCAATGGGGGTTCATTGAAGTCTGTGAATCCCTACTGGAGTCCATTGGAATCAACTGGACTCAATGGGAGTTCGTTAAAGTCTGTGAATCCCTTCGGGAGTCCATTGGAATCAACTGGACTCAATGGGAGTTCATTAAAGTCTGTGAATCCCTACGGGAGTCCATTGGAATCCACTGGAGTCTACGGGGGTTCAGTGGAGTCTACAGGGTTCACTGGGTTCTAAAAGGGGTACACTGAAGTCACTGTCCATATTTTAAAGTTGCAGAAGCCCACCGACGTTCATGGGTGACTGGGGCAGACTTTGGGAGCCCACAGAAGTCTATGGGAGCCAGTGAAGTCTATGGGCCTCCAGAAGTGAGTGGTGACCCACTGGTATCAACAGGGACTCACCGAAGTCTATGAAATCCCACCAGAGCCCCTGGGGGTCCACAGGATTCTGTGGGGGTCCACGGGAGTATATGAGGGTGCACTGGAGTCTATGGGCATCTACTAAAGCGTATGAGGCCCATTGACATCTATGGGTGTCAAGAGAAGTATTTGTTGACCCACTGAAGTCAATGGGAGTGCAATGAAGTCTTAGGATTACGTGAAAAGTTTGGATAAAATGGCAAACAATTCCAACAGCGGCTGAATCATGGATGGATGTGGGTAGCTTGAAGCAGGAATGTTGACCTAATCAGGAACGCTACCACCACACTTAAGTCTGCTCCAGCTGTGACAATCTAAACACGGTATTTAGAAATGGCTCATAAACAAATCTGAATATGCACACCTGAAGCTTGTGGTGGAAGTGCTTTTGCCTGGTCTCAAAGCCCCAGAAGGAGATGGCCAAGCCCAGCTTGTCTGTCTACATCTGCTTGAAGAGACCACTCTCTTCCAGTTCCTCCAAGGGCTCGGAAAGGGTCCAGTCCCTTTTTTAGGGTGGTTCTTTACTGAAAATGTATCTTTCATGCACTCAAGGAATGGTCCTAGTACATGGTACGGTCACCGAATGACCCGCGTCTCCCTACCATGATGGGAGGGTCCCAAACAGTAGTGCAGCATCTTCAACCCTGTATCCAGCGGACAGACCGCCTTGAAAATAGTAAAAACCTGCAACTCATACAGTGTATGCAGAATCCAGACTCATAACCTGTCGGTGGTACTCAATGTCATCAACTAGCACGCAACCAGCAGCGTCATTTGGTCTTCTTGGCCCTGGAAACTCTTCCCTTGGGCTCCTCTTGATACCCCTCAAGGGGTCTGTAGATGCCCCCTTTGCAGATGGGCGGGAAGAGATCATTTCCACTCAGTGGATCCAAAGGAATGTTCCCAGGTGGATCAGTACTGTTGGAGAATCCCTCATGAGGGCAGCAGATGGACGGCTGAGCCTCTGCTGCTGAACACACGAGGGAGCCTGGAGGGGCCAGCGCCAGAATATTGTTGTCAGAATGTTGCTTGATATAAATATTTCATCATAAATCAGCTGACAAAAATATTGCCCCATAGGAGTTAATAGTAGAAAATCTACACTCAATGGGAAGATATTTGTAATTGAAAATGAGGGCAGGATATGTATGTGGGATGCTATTGATGTGGACAGGAGTATGACAAGCAGGCAGCTTGAGGCTGGCTTGGGGCCAAAGCACACTCTGGGGAAAGGAGTTGTGGCAGCCGGGCGCATCGGCCTTCCAAAAAGAACTGGTTCAAAGCACCAACAGTTCAGCAGTCTCTGGGATCAAGGTCCCTCCCTGGCGGTGCGGGTTGGCTCCGCCTCTTCCCCCCCATCTCCTATTGTAATACAACGTGGACGCACATGCAGAAGAGTCCCTCATTTGCATGCTGCGACGCCATCTTACATATTAGCCACACCCCCTCGAGATCACAATCCATGTTACAGAATGGGTGGAGCAAGCATCTGTTTTGACACAAACACCTGTTGCACCCCTGGGACACTATGCTTGTGTGTATGCATGTATGTGTATGCACATGTGTCTATGTATGTGTGTATGTATGTGTATATATGTATGTATGTGTGTATGTATGTGTATGCATGTGTGTATGTATGTCTATGTATATATGTGTATATGTATGTGTATGCATGTGTGTTTATGTATGTGTGTATGTGTGTGTTTATATGTATGTATGTATGTGTGTGTGTGTGTATGCATGTGTGTATATATATATGTATGTATGTATGGGTGTGTATATATATATATATGCATGTGTATGTATGGCAACTCTTCCATATTTGAGACACTCATCTTTATATTCCTGTTGTGCCCTCGTACACGCTCTCAGTGTTGGATCATTTAACTATTAGTAGAACGCATGCTTAATTTGAGACAGTGAATTCCGGTGCTCAGCACTCTGTTATTTTTAACAACAGCACTTATGACAGTCCGGCACTTGGTGGCGCTGTTTGTCTTAATTAGAGTTGAACGCAATAACAGTTGTTTATTAAATAAATATACATTAAAAATGACTCATACCTGCTGTCCAAGCCGCTTTTGCAGTTTGGGGGCCTGGAATAGTCTGAAAGATCACACTTGTAGGGTCTGATGATTAGTAGCTGTGTTGGTACTGTCATTGGCATCGCTGGAAAGGGCAGTGGGGGCTGCAAGCTGCAGTGCCCTCCAATAATGGTCCTGGCAGAGCCCTGGCACTTAGTTTTACAAATTAAGCACTGAGTGGAACAAAAAAATGGTAAAAATCTTGTGCTAAGTTCAGAGAAAAAACTAAGGACCGTCCTGAGCCCAACCTGTCTGTGACACAGTTAAACTAGACACTCCGGGGAGGGGGTAGTGGGTACATGCCAACATTGTAGAAGATGAAAGTGGGAGGTTTTTAATCAATAATCAGGAGAATATATTTATCCCATTTACTTCTATTGAAGCCGGGGCAATTTCGGATGGGAGAGGCCAAATTAAAGACATTGTTGGCAACAAAAATTGGGAGTCTCCTGCCTGAATCGGGTCTATTGGCATGTATGGTGTTGTTATAAATAGCAACTTTTATTATCCTGTATTAATATTACGAGTGTGTGTGTAACAGGAGTCATACCAAGCATTGGCAGAGGCAGGCAGTGCCTGGTAAGAGGGTGTTGCTGCCTGGGAAGAGGGCGGTTCGCCCCGGGAGGAGGTGACGTCTCAAAAGAGCGGTCTGCAGGCCTGCAGTGGGCGGGGCACTTGGCGCGTGTTAACGAGCTATAATTAGTTATATATCTTATGATGTAAGAGCATTGCCTTTAAAAACAAGTACTGAGTAAATGTGTGGCAGTGTGCAAACAGCATCTGTGCATGCCCGCCTTGGCACATTAAATTCAAATTAATAATCCTGGTTTTCCAGGTATAGGGTGAGCTCTAACAGGCACAATGTGGGTCTTGACTAAAACATTAGCCTCCTGCGGTGGGAAAAAAAGGAATGCTTTTCTGTGTGCAACCCAAGCGTGGCCTAAATGCATCAATGGGTGATGATTCTCTGCACTTTTTAAGTGCAAAATAATCCCTCATGCCTTGCAATGCAAACCCCGAAGGGAGAAGCAATAATACACCAAAAACATTATCTTGGGGTGAGAGAGAAATGCTCGTCTTAGTGCACACATGGCCGACTCCATATATATAGGGTTTTCTCATAATGATAGATTCGCTACATTTACCCCACCATCCATCATCTGCCGCATAACCTGCAAACTACAATATATTAAAACAGTTTCTACCTCAAACGGTTCAAATGTTACTAAAAATGCTGCTGCAGTGGAAAGCCCTTGAGCAAAGCTGGACTGGTCACCTTTATGGTGCTTATTACCACAGTTGAGTGTTAAATTGGTACTAATGAGGTGCGCACTAATGCCTAGACAGTGTTACCAAGTTTAAACATGATGAAATAACGAAGCAATACTATTGCAAATTGTGCTGCATTATGCCGTATAATCGGCCTTTTCTTGCAAATTGTAATGTACTCAATCCAGCCGCATAATTTGGCCCTCTCCTGCCGAATAATTCCACTGTCCCTGCATATATTTTAATGAAATGGTAACAGTAGGGCACACAGACAACAGCACTGTCCAGCCAGACCTAACACAGATTCCATGAAAGGGTTAGTCCAAAGGCACTGGAAGTAGGGATGGGGGGGGGGGGGTGCTGAGGCACCCCCAGAATAACCATGCGGGAACTCTAAAGGTGAATGAGCAATAAAGATGCCTTTTAATTTCGTTTTCATCTTGTCACATTTGCTGTGAGTTCAAAAACAGAGGTCAAATGCCAGGCTGTGTCTTCTGACAAATGACTGTTTATTCTTTTAACATGGGGATTGGTGTTTGTTTTTCTTTCTCTAAGTGCGCCAAGACGTACAGCAGGGAAGAGGGCGGCCAGGCAGCGGAGGAGGCAGCCACGCAGGTAAGTGCCTTCTTTTAAAAAAAATTATTAATTTGGGAGGGGGAGGGAGCGGAGCGCTGTAGAACTCCACGCAGAGCCACTACGCCAGCTCTGCCCACCTTTAGTTATCACACTCCTTTCACTTTAGTGATGTAACATTGGTGGCACCCCCAACCCCACCCCCACTCTGGAGATTATTACAGCCCCCTCCCAGAAGGCACCTCTGAGCTGAGCAACTTCAGGGAGGGCTGGAAGGGTTGTCAGAGCAGCTATGTTAAGCCCACCAGGTCTAGATTCTGAGGAGGGCTTACAAGTGAAGCCCAGTTATGAATGTGTCACTCGTTGCTCTAGGGTCAGTCAGTGACCTTTAACCTGCGGCCGGGGACTCAGCACCCCAGGCAGCGAGGAGGAGGAGTCAAAAAATCGTTTTTAAAGGTCCCTGTACTTTTCCAGAGAGGCTCCACAGTTGGGGCAGACAAACCTGCATGGTTTAGTATAGGGAAAGTAAAAAAATATATATATTAAACTAAACAAACATTTATACAAATATTTTATTATGTATATTATTGTAAATTAATTTTATATTATTGCAAATATAGAACAAAGGAAAAAATGCTACTGCACTATTAACTTAATTTTGAAGTAAATCTGTAATTGAAATATTAGTAATAAAAATAGTAAACCGGAGATCCTACTGGTGGGCAAGGACACCCACCTTTGGAACACCCAATGGTGGCCTCGGGCGCTGGGAATTTCACCTACCCCTAAAGGCACTGTGAAAAATCTGCGCGTGTGGCTGGACAACACATTTACTTTTCAAGCCCAGACAAAACTAGTGGCTGGCGGCTGCTTTGGTCTTCTACGCGGCCTGCGGCCTCTACTCGGGTTCTTTGACCTTCAGACCCGCCAAGTTATCGTCCAGTCCACTATCCTCTATAGCCGGGACTATTGTAACTCTTTATATCTGGGTGCCAACAAGGCCAGCACTTCTAGATGGCAGAGGGTGCACAATGACGCAACCTGCGCCATATTTGCCCTTCCACGGTCTTGCTCTACATCTAAGAACCAACAGAAATGACACTGGCTCCCGGTAGAAAAAAGAGTCAAGTTCAAATCTCTGTGCATTGCTCACAGAATTTTTCATGCCAGGCCCCCTCTATTCTAACCAACCTTCTCACTCCCTATGAACCTGAACGTGAGCTCCACTCATCACACCAACTTCTGGTGCAGACTCCCCGTTTTAAAGGATCACGGGCGGTAGGAAGCTCCTTCCGTGTTTTAGCTGCGTCTCTCTGGAATGCTCTGCCTAGTACCATCAGGAACCTACAGGATCTTGGGGTGTTTAGGAAGGCACTGAAGACCTGGCTTTTCCCCTGATTCCCCCCGGATGCTCTCTCCATCCTTTCAATCAATCAATCAATCAGGGAATTGTAAGCGCGCTACTCACCCCTGAGGGTCTTGAAGCGTGGGGGATGCCCCTCCGCTCACCCGAAGAGCCAGGTCTTGAGAGTCTTCCTGAAAGTGTTCAGGGTGGGGGCGCACCTGATGTCTATCCGTAGCTCGTTCCAGGTCTTGGCTGCAATGTGGGAGAACGATCTTCCTCCTGCGCTGGCTCTGTGGATGCGTGGGGTTTCAGCAAGTGCGAGGTTGGAGGATCGGAGGTTTCTTTTGGGTACATGGATGTTTATTCTTTTGTTGAGGTATTTGGGTCCGTTGTTGTGTAGGCATTTGTAGGTGTGAGCGAGGATTTTGAAGGTGATTCTCTTCTCTGCAGCGAGCCAGTGGAGTGTCCGCAGGTGTTGGCTGATGTGTTTGTGCCGGGGGATGCCGAGGACGAGTCTGGTCGCGGTGTTCTGTATCGTTTGGAGTTTGCGGAGAAGGGATTTGTTGATGCCAGCGTAGAGAGCATTTCCGCAGTCCAGTCTTCTGGTGATGAGTGCATGGGTGACTGTCTTCCTTGACTCAGGGGGGATCCATTTGAAAGTCTTGCGAAGGATGCTGAGGGTGTTGAAGCTGCTGGAGGTGATGGTGTTGACCTGTCTGTTCATGGCGAGTGATGAGTCAAATACGATGCCGAGGTTCTTGCCGTGGTCTGAGGGGGTAGGTGGGCATACCGTTGGCAGTGGGCCACCAGGTGTTGTCCCATGCTGAAGGGGTGGTTCTCAGGACGAGGACTTCTTTCTTTTCGGCGTTGTGTTTGAGGCATCTGTTGGTCATCCAGACTGCGACGTCTTGCATTCCTTTCTGGAAGTTGAGTTTAGCGGTGGTGGGATCTCTGGTGAGGGAGAGGATGAGCTGGGTGTCGTCGGCGTAGGATATGATGTTGAGGCCGTGTTGTCGGGCTAAGGCTGCGAGGGGGGCCATGTAGCTGTTAAAGAGGGTCAGGCTCAGAGATGACCCTTATAGGACTCCACAGGTGATGTCTGTGGGGGCGGAGAGGAAAGGCGGTAGTCTGATCCTTTGGTTTCTTCCGGTGAGGAATGATCAGATCCAGTCCAGGACCGTTCCTTGAATGCCGACATCATGTAGTCTAGTGATTAGTGTGCGGTGAGAGACGGTGTCAAAAGCTGTGGATAGATAGAGGGGGATGAGGGCTGCGGTGTGGCCTTGGTCCAGGAGGGTGCGGATATCATCTGTGGCGGTAAGTAGGGCAGTCTCCATGCTGTGGTTGCTTCGGAATTCGGATTGGGACAGGTCGAGGACGGCGTTCTGTTCAATGAATCATGTCAGTTCCCTGTTGACTGCTTTCTCTGCCACTTAGGCTCGAACGAGAGGAGCGAGATGGGCCAGTAGTTCTTGACGTCAGTGGGGTCAGCCATGGGCTTCTTGAGAAGGGGCCTGACTTCTGTGCGCTTCCAGTCATCTGGGAAGGTGTCTGTTGAGAATGTGGTGTTGATGGTATGTTGTAGTTCGGGTGCGATGGTGTCCGCGGCTCTGTGGTAGATATGCGGGGGCAGGGGTCAGTGGGGGCCCCGAGTGGATGCCTTTCATGGTTGTGACGGTGTCCTTGGTTGTGATCGGTGTCCAGTAAGAGATGGTGGACTGGTTGGTGTCTCTGGTGGGCGGGGGGTCGGCTGTAGCATCTTGTGTGTGATTGACGAAGTTGTCATTGTGTCTTTCTCTCTTTTGCCATGGTTTTTAGCGCTGGGACGCCCCGTTGCTGGGGCAGCCGTGTGTTCTACAAATCTGATAACATAAGATAACATTTAAATACAACTTTTTTTTGCAATTTAAAGTAAAACAGAATCTACCTTACGCCTGGACATTTCAGCCCCTGGTGGTCCTTCTAAGCTTCATGCCACCAACTGCAATCCAAGGCACGGCCTAGGGTTTGTTCCGTTAGCTGTGCACAGAGTCACGGTTTATGATTTACATCTCATGTATACTGTTTAACTGCCCTTAGCCACGGGTAAGTTAAAGTTGTACTTTACTGTCTCCGCCACTGTCTCTCGGCCTTCTTCAGGCCATGTCATTCATTCATTGCAATATATTACCATGTGACGGATGTATGACAGAACCACGACTTCCGTTGTAACGCATGCCATTAAAACACAGTCTTTACAACGTATTACCATTACCACGCATGTTTTACAACAAATATGCCTGAACTGTGCTAACGGTCACTAAATATTGTAATCATTACAACTGACATAGAAGAAAGACCATCAAATTGGAAGCTGTATCCCATTAAACCTCAACCCTAATTAACGGAAGTCCCTGGCTCTAATATTGGAATGTTCATCAGAGCTCCTAGATTGCTCTAAGATGCGTAAGAAGCACTACACGAAGCACTGGAGAAATGACACACATTTTAACCCCTCGCTTTTCCTCTTCAGGATTGAGTCCACCAGGAGGGACGTGTTTCAATCTCTAAGTGAATAAGATGTGGTCCTTAGTTGAGATCTAAATTCTGGCTGGTGATAATGTTAAGATTGTAAATATAGGTTACAATGTCAGTTAGTCGGACATGGCCGGATACGAAAAGTCCAGAGGAGTAGGGTTTTAGGAGACGTAGCAGGTGATGGACACTTGAATGTGAAAATGTCTGGTTACAGAGATTTCTGGAGAAAGAATGTCTAAACATTTGTAGTCTGTGTAGAGAGGGGGTATATGGATTGGGTAGTGAGTAGTAAAGGGGTACGCAGCAGGGATCAGCAGGTAAACATAGACCAGACACCATACGCACCATACGGTCCATGTGGGTGGCATGAGTGTTGGCGCGTTGTCCTGTGCGCTGAGTACGAGGTTCAAAGGGTTCTCATGTCTGTTTCCATTGAAGGTGCTTGTAAGGTGAGGGTTGGCAGGATGTCCCAGTTCCTGGGCGTTGCCAGAGAAGCAGCACGTGTTGGTGGTAATTGTCTTGAAACGCTGCACTTCAAGTCATGTTTATGGAAAACAAACATTGTTTTATGCACTTACAAATGGCTCACACCCTGCTCTCCGCTCTACAAACAACAAATCAGTTTGTCTCTCTGGGCTTTAAAGAGCAAGAACTAAAATGTGTCCTCTGCATCCTTCAGCAATAACAGATACGTCAGGCACACCATTGTACCATATTATATAAAATTGTATTATATTATATTATATTATATTATATTATATCAAATTGTATTATATTATATTATATTATATTATATTATATTATATTACATTATATTATGTTATGTAATATGGGATTCTGTAATCACCAGTAACTAATTTCATTATAATCTGTGATTTGTGATACACTCGGTGATCGTTTATAAACAAAATATTTCACAATACCTCCTGCCAGAGCCAGCCGGCGAGATAAAGAGCGTAATTGAAGCAGCTTTTAAACCAAGGACAGTCGAAGGTTGCTTTTCTTTCATTTGCTCTATTTTTTAGCTTACAATGACAAGCAGAAAAGCATGTTCATTTTTTGTACTTCTAGAATCTTTCTGCATGTTTCTACACATTCCGAGCTAGTGCTGTTTTTTTTAAACTGACTTCTGTTTAAAGTGTTTCTACTAAAAAAATAACTAACAGTTTTTTATTGTCTTTAATTTTGCACTAGAGGTTTTATTTTTTTGTCTTCATCTTTGCAAACATGCTCAATCTTTTATATGAAAGAGCTTAAGTGGTTTGTTGGAAAGGTGATGGTGTGACCATATATTATATGGGATAAAGTACCCCCTAGCGCAAATGGTAAGGATGTTGCATGTCACCTCCGAGTTCCATAGCCTTAGGGAGAAACTTGGCCTTCAGCTTCATTCCTCTGTATAGTTGTGGAGCTCCTTGTACTTGTAATGTACGGCAGGGGGTACTTTATCCAAATGATATTACATTACATTATATCATATTATATTATACAAAAATCCTGAATGCTGCTTCTGGTGTAATAGTCAGTGCTCTGTTTCCTGGGGTGCTTTCATACTATGTGATGGCACCTTGTAGCCTTCGGGTCAGTGCTCTGTTTCCTGGGGTCCTTTCATACTCTATGTGATGGCTCCTTGTATCCTTCGGGTCAGTGCTCTGTTTCCTGGGGTGTTTTCGTGCTCTGTGTGATGGCTCCTTGTAGCCTTCGGGTCAGTGCTCTGTTTCCTGGGGTGCTTTCGTACTCTGTGTGATGGCTCCTTGTAGCCTTCGGGTCAGGGCTCTGTTTCCTGGGTGCTTTCGTACTCTGTGTGATGGCTCCTTGTAGCCTTCGGGTCAGTGCTCTGTTTCCTGGGGTGCTTTCGTACTCTGTGTGATGGCTCCTTGTATCCTTCGTGTCAGTGCTCTGTTTCCTGGGGTGCTTTCGTACTCTGTGTGATGACACCTTGTAGCCTTCGGGTCAGTGCTCTGTTTCCTGGGGTGCTTTCATACTCTGTGTGATGGCGCCTTGTAGCCTTCGGGTCAGTGCTCTGTTTCCTGGGGTGCTTTCATACTGTGTGATGGCACCTTGTAGCCTTCGGGTCAGTGCTCTGTTTCCTGGGGTCCTTTCATACTCTATGTGATGGCTCCTTGTATCCTTCGGGTCAGTGCTCTGTTTCCTGGGGTGCTTTCGTACTCTGTGTGATGGCTCCTTGTAGCCTTCGGATCAGTGCTCTGTTTCCTGGGTGCTTTTGTTCTCTGTGTGATGGCACCTTGTAGCCTTCGGGTCAGTGCTCTGTTTCCTGGGGTGCTTTCATACTGTGTGATGGCACCTTGTAGCCTTCGGGTCAGTGCTCTGTTTCCTGGGGTCCTTTCATACTCTATGTGATGGCTCCTTGTATCCTTCGGGTCAGTGCTCTGTTTCCTGGGGTGCTTTCATACTCTCTGTGATGGCGCCTTGTAGCCTTCGGGTCAGTGCTCTGTTTCCTGGGGTGCTTTCATACTCTGTGTGATGGCTCCTTGTAGCCTTCGGGTCAGTGCTCTGTTTCCTGGGGTGCTTTCGAACTCTGTGTGATGGCTCCTTGTAGTCTTCGGGTCAGTGCTCTGTTTCCTGGGGTGCTTTCGTGCTCTGTGTGATGGCTCCTTGTAGCCTTCGGATCAGTGCTCTGTTTCCTGGGTGCTTTTGTTCTCTGTGTGATGGCACCTTGTAGCCTTCGGGTCAGTGCTGTGTTTCCTGGGGTGCTTTCTTACTCTGTGTGATGGCTCCTTTTAGCCTTCGGGTCAGTGCTGTGTTTCCTGGGGTGCTTTCTTACTCTGTGTGATGGCTCCTTGTAGCCTTCGGGTCAGTGCTCTGTTTCCTGGGGTGCTTTCGTACTCTGTGTGATGGCTCCTTGTAGCCTTCGGGTCAGTGCTCTGTTTCCTGGGGTGCTTTCGTACTCTGTGTGATGGCTCCTTGTATCCTTCGTGTCAGTGCTCTGTTTCCTGAGGTGCTTTCGTACTCTGTGTGATGACACCTTGTAGCCTTCGGGTCAGTGCTCTGTTTCCTGGGGTGCTTTCGTACTCTGTGTGATGGCTCCTTGTATCCTTCGTGTCAGTGCTCTGTTTCCTGAGGTGCTTTCGTACTCTGTGTGATGACACCTTGTAGCCTTCGGGTCAGTGCTCTGTTTCCTGGGGTGCTTTCATACTCTGTGTGATGGCGCCTTTTAGCCTTCGGGTCAGTTCTCTGTTTCCTGGGTTGCTTTCATACTGTGTGATGGCACCTTGTAGCCTTCGGGTCTGTGCTCTGTTTCCTGGGGTCCTTTCATACTCTATGTGATGGCTCCTTGTATCCTTCGGGTCAGTGCTCTGTTTCCTGGGGTGCTTTCGTACTCTGTGTGATGACACCTTGTAGCCTTCGGATCAGTGCTCTGTTTCCTGGGTGCTTTTGTTCTCTGTGTGATGGCACCTTGTAGCCTTCGGGTCAGTGCTCTGTTTCCTGGGGTGCTTTCATACTGTGTGATGGCACCTTGTAGCCTTCGGGTCAGTGCTCTGTTTCCTGGGGTGCTTTCGTACTCTGTGTGATGACACCTTGTAGCCTTCGGGTCAGTGCTCTGTTTCCTGGGGTGCTTTCGTACTCTGTGTGATGGCTCCTTGTATCCTTCGGGTCAGTGCTCTGTTTCCTGGGGTGTTTTCGTGCTCTGTGTGATGGCTCCTTGTAGCCTTCGGGTCAGTGCTCTGTTTCCTGGGGTGCTTTCGTACTCTGTGTGATGGCTCCTTGTAGCCTTCGGGTAAGAGCTCTGTTTCCTGGGGTGCTTTTGTACTCTGTGTGATGACACCTTGTAGCCTTCGGGTCAGTGCTCTGTTTCCTGGGGTGCTTTCGTACTCTGTGTGATGGCTTCTTGTATCCTTCGGGTCAGTGCTCTGTTTCCTGGGGTCCTTTCATACTCTGTGTGATGGCTCCTTGTAGCCTTCGGGTCAGTGCTCTGTTTCCTGGGGTGCTTTCGTACTCTGTGTGATGGCTCCTTGTATCCTTCGTGTCAGTGCTCTGTTTCCTGGGGTGCTTTCGTACTCTGTGTGATGACACCTTGTAGCCTTCGGGTCAGTGCTCTGTTTCCTGGGTTGCTTTCATACTGTGTGATGGCACCTTGTAGCCTTCGGGTCAGTGCTCTGTTTCCTGGGGTCCTTTCATACTCTATGTGATGGCTCCTTGTATCCTTCGGGTCAGTGCTCTGTTTCCTGGGGTGTTTTCGTGCTCTGTGTGATGGCTCCTTGTAGCCTTTGGGTCAGTGCTCTGTTTCCTGGGGTGCTTTCGTACTCTATGTGATGGCTCCTTGTATCCTTCGGGTCAGTGCTCTGTTTCCTGGGTGCTTTTGTTCTCTGTGTGATGGCACCTTGTAGCCTTCGGGTCAGTGCTGTGTTTCCTGGGGTGCTTTCTTACTCTGTGTGATGGCTCCTTGTAGCCTTCGGGTCAGTGCTCTGTTTCCTGGGGTGCTTTCGTACTCTGTGTGATGGCTCCTTGTAGCCTTCGGGTCAGTGCTCTGTTTCCTGGGGTGCTTTCGTACTCTGTGTGATGTCACCTTGTAGCCTTCGGTTCCGTGTATCACTAAAATATGGCAGCCATTTTTTTTAAATGGCAGCCATTTGCCACATCATAGTCATCTGCAGCATCTGTAGCCATCCTTGCATCTGGTGGCCGGCCTTTCATGGCTGGTCCATTCCTTGCCCATCGAAGCCCTCCACGGCTTTGAGAGCTCACCCCCACATGAAACAACCCTAAATGCCCACGCCTGGCACTGGCCATCAGATGTCCTCGCCCTTCCTGACATTGGTGGGTATTCCTGCAAGTCGGTGGCCATTCCTGGCACATAGGTACTTTCCCTGCATCTGGTGGGCCTTGTTGGCATGTAATAGCCATCCATGACATATGGGGTTCCATCAATGACGTTTTTTGCACTCAATGAATTTATGGCAAGACAATGTGTGCATTTCCAAAATATGAAGTAGTAATTCTGGCTCTATTCATTGGTTGAATATGTGGTTGAAACATTTCCTTGGTGGCACCATGTCCTAGGGGCACATAGTGGTTCATTCTGGCCTCCTGGAGGCGTGTCATGATCTGCGGTGATATATTTTTACACAGTTTCGCTCTCTGAGGCCTGACTCTAAAGGGCTGCTGTAACCTACAGGACCTGTCTGTCGTTTGACCCTGTAAATAGTTTGTGTTCTGAGATGCTGCCACCTGAGCCTGCAAGAATCTGCATGTGACATGTGAGTGACATGTGTCTGCAGTGGGAACGTGCGAGGTCCCTGTAACCTGAGAGACAGCTCTGCTAGATAAAGCTTGGGGGTTTGGGCAAACATTTCCCTTTTCCATCCTGCCCACTCCACATACATTCTTAGTCATATCTCATGACTGACAGTCTGTCATGAAAGGTTAGGACGGGCGAATCAGAGAAAGGGTGAGGTAGGATGAGGAAAGGTTCTTTATACACCCACGCACACAAGTCTCTCCACGACCTGGGCCCCAAGTACCTCAACGACCGCCTGACCTTCTACACGCCCACCCGCCAGCTACGATTGACCAACCTCGCCTTCGCCGCCGTTCCACGCATCCACAGAGCCACCGCCGGAGGAAGATCCTTCTCCTACCTGGCCGCCAAGACCTGGAACTCCCTCCCCATCCACCTACAGATGACCCAGGACCATCTTTTCTTCAGAAAGCAACTCAAGACCTGGTTTTTCGAGCAGTAACGTACCCCTCTCCCCCAGCGCCTTGAGACCCTTCCGGGTGAGTAGTGCGCTATACAAATGGTATGATGGATTGATTGATTATATGATTGTAAAGGGATGGAATGCCTTTTCAAATTGCCTTCCCGGATTGTATTGAAAAGCTGTGACTTCTAATCAATTTCTAAGTAAAATTGTGCTGCAAAATATATCATTAGTTCAAATTATCTTCAAAATTTTCTTTGGGGGCTAATTCTCTCAAACTTCCCAGGGTACAGGTACATCTGCAGACAATATTACTTTGCAATATGTAATAAGCACCTCTTCAGCAGCACCTAGAAAAGTTGGGTGAACGATTTCTTGCACAAATGTTACAGTAAAATCAACTATTTGCATGTATTTTTGCTCAGTGCCATTTCGGCGTGGGACCTTATCTAGGGCTTGGTGGACAGGTCACTCCAGGGTGACCAGGCGCCCCGGATTCAGGGTCGGACTGGCCGTAGCGGGCACCAGGCGTTTCCCCGGTGAGCCGCCAGGGTGGGGGCTGGTTTGGACCCCTGGGGGCTGTTTTTGTTACCCGAGGCCGGCAATATCGGTCCCCGGTAACAAAAGCAGCAGCGGTGACACGGAAGTGGTGCTTTCCACTAGCACACCCCCCCCCCCCTCCTCCCCCCCTGGGGCTGGTCGAGCTGTTAGAGTTCCAGGGGCCTTATTTATGAAGGCCTTGCGCCACCGGTGCGTGTCTTTTTCCCATTTTAAAAGTCACGTAAAAGTGGCGCAAGTCCTTCATAAATAAGGCCCCAGTTTCGGTTCTCAGTCCGGGGGATTTGGCTCAATGGTTAGAGCGGCAGACCCTGATGCAGAGGTCTAGCCCGGGACCAGGGTTCAATTCCCCGCCTCGGCGGATCTTGGGCTCAAAATTCCACGGACCTGATAATTCTCGCCTCGGTGCCTATTCCATTCATGGAGTCCCACTCTGCAACTCTGGACAATAGCTTGCTTAATCTCCACAACGGCCCCCACAACGCTAAGGATGCCTGGCCTCCACCTTGGGGATGCCCAGGAGTGGACGCCTCACAGGGAAAGCCAGGATGGGTTCCACAGCGATATTCGTACAAGCGCCTTGAGACCCTTGCGGGTGAGTAGTGCGCTATACAAGCATCAATTTACATTTGCCAACAGTCCCCATTTTTCACCAGCTGTCCCGGCAGGTTTGGGGGAAAATTAGCTCATGTCCTAGTGTTTTAGAGAGGGTTGACTGGAAACAGTGGCATGTGCCTTTGAATGTGTTCCAGAGCAGGGGTAGTTTTATTTATTTATTTATTTAGAGTTTTGCATAGCGCCAACATGACCCATTTGGGTATCAGAGCGCTTTACATACAGCTGAGGCATACAAGGGAAAACAGCTCGTGGAAGGAGATCAAGGAAACAATGGGACAAAATACAAAAGGAGGCGAATAATAGTCAGCAGCTGTTTCAAGAAAACAATTTATTGAACAGGCATGATACTGGCTTCAAAAACTGGGCTTCATTTATGCTCTTACTGCCTCTTCTGTAATTCTCTGAGGAGGAGCGCTGTCATTCTGTGCGTCCTGTTGATGTAAAATCGTAGTCCTTCTTCTAGTTTTGCAAAATGTCACAGTTTTTGGCTTTAAAAATCTGGTCGCTCTTGGCTACTCCATCACAAACATGGCGGATATCCTTGTTATGGCCCCGTTACAAGTGTATTCTATCCCATGGCACTGGTAGTAAGTTGCATGTGCGATCCACCACCTTTGTGACGCGTATCCTGACAGCTAGCTCTAATCCAGGCCGGGCTGAAGACGGCTGGAATGCCAGAAACCGGTCCTCGGAAGCTTGTTTCCGGTCCAGGGAAGACATTTATTTATTTATTTATTTATTTTGAGAGTTTTATATAGCGCGAACAAGATCTTCGCAGATATCAGAGCGCTTTACATAGAGGGGTACATGAGGTAACATAGTCAAACAGATAAATCAATAGATCACACAGATGGCTTGGCAGTTCCGGCTGGACTGTTCCCATGAGGCACAGGGTCAGACTGATTTGCATATAGCCATGTCTGAACTAGGGTGGCAGAGTGGGCTAAAGAACGGTGATGGATTAAACCCAGATCTTTTCACTGGGTGTGAGTGTTTGATTGATTCAGATGCTCCGTCCATCACCACCCCCTTTTGCACCGCTTTTGGCCGCCATAAGTGTGGCAGGGTATGCTCAGACGTGAGTCCCTTGCTCACTTTGCCACTGGATTCAAGCAAGCCGGGCTGAAGACGGCTGGAATGCCAGAAACCGGTCCTCGGAAGCTTGTTTCCAGCCCAGGAAAGGCATGGCTTGGCAATTCGGGCTGGACTGTTCCCATGAGGCACAGGGTCAGACTGATTTGCATATGGCCATGTCTGAACTGGGGTGGCAGAGTGGGCTAAAGAACGGTGATGGATTAAACCCAGATCTTTTGACTGGGTGTGAGTGTTTGATTGATTCAGATGCTCCGTCCATCACCACCCCTTTTTGTGTAGCTCTAAACCAGGCCTGTGGTCCTTTGTCCACCTGGCGGCTGTCAGGTCACAGGTACTCCACTGGCAGCTGCTCTGCTGTGATTTGTGAATGGCACCTGCGTGTCACAATGTGTCGGTGGATCGGATTGGAAGGGACAGCCTGGAAGCTCGTGCACTCAGTGCGAGGAGAGTGATTTGTGAGGCATTGTGGGCCTTGACTGTCGAGGCAGGGCATGTTTTTAGGGCATGTGGCCACCTTGCTAGACCATGAAGTGATGGGGTGAGACACGCAGGGTGATGGGTGGTGGGATGGAGACAGGGTGGTATCTGGGAGGGATGAAGAGAGAGTGGCATTGACGGAGCTGTGCCCATCCTCCGGCGCGCCTCACCTGTCGGGGAGGGAACCAATCCCCACATGTTGGTACTTCTAGGGCCAGTTCTGTCCCAGCATACCAGGAGTAGGGCTGCACCTGCCTGCTCTCACTCGGTTTGTTAATTATGCCCTTCCTGTTGTTGGCTCTTGTATGATCTATTTCCATCGCTTTAATTATCACAGGGAATGTTTTACGGTTCTCATTCCTGCCTCGCCCACGGCTGTCACTTATGTTGTCTAATGGAGAGTTGTTCTTTGGAAAAGTAGTCACCAGAAGAGGCGGAGGCAGGAGGCGGGGCAGGTGCATGAAAGGCCAGCTACCTGCTCATCCTTGCCTAACAGGGGCGCAACTAGACCCGAACTTCGGTGGGGGGCTAGCAGGGGTGGCCGTCATGGTGGAGGCGGGTATGAGGAGTCGCGGAGTGTCGCGCAGGGTGGGGGGTCACATGAGGGAACTAATGTTCAACAACAAAAAAACGTACCTTTCCGCCGGCCGGGTCCCGCACCTCTGGCCATGCTCCTGCTCTTCTGCTTCTGATTTCAGGAGCAGGACGCAGGCTGCCAGGCTCCCTCCTCTAAGCCAATCGCAATGCAACGCTGTGATTAATCTGAGCACCATGACAATGCGCGCAGCCAGCGGCTGTAGGGCTGGACATGTTCTCCACGCGGGCTTTAATGCAGCCGGCATGGAGAAGGGGAGAGTGCGCATGACTGTGTGGGCGCCCGAGAGGGCCAACCAAAGAGTCATTGTGCACTTGGGAGTGGGCATACCACTCCTCCCCTGCTCTGCTCCTTGAGCAGAGCAGCCCCGCCCAGCCGCCCGCCTGCAAAGGAAACATAAAATGATAATAACTTATATATATTTTCTTTCCACAGTTTGAAAGCAATGGGGTGACGCTCCTACGCCCTTGCTGTGGAGCCGCCACTGAGGGCTAACACTTCCAGCCAGCGATGGCCCAGCACTGGTCGCGCACGGTGCAACAGTCTTTTTGGCACCCCTCCCCCATTTCCTCCTCCTCCATAAATCCCCTCACTACCACTCACCAACAATGTACCTCATTTCTCTATAGCAACTTTCTGACAAACATTAAAGTTTTTTGTAGCGCTACTTATAGTTTACTCGCACTCAGTTCTGTGATCTGCATGGTACACATTCTTTGTAGCAGGCACATTAACCCTCTGCGCTGTGTGGGTGGCAGGAGAGCGAATGCGAGGGCACGTGAGCGATGCAACAGTGTGAGAGTAGGGTGAGAGGAGTGACTGCAGGGTGAGTGAGTTGACCATATGAATTTGGGCGCAGATGTAAGTGCAGTGGGACGAAAGAATGCATGGTGAGTGATGGGCTTGGTTGAGTGAGATTGCAGATTGAGAAGTGAGGGGGACAGGTGAGTGAAGTGTCACATGAGTGCAGGGTGAGTAGTGTGCTCGTGTGACTGCAGGGTGAGGTACAGGGTGAACCGCACAAGTGCATTGTGGGTGCAGAGTGATCACTGTGAGTGCAGAGTGAGCGGGTGGATGGTGTGAGTGCATGGTGATCAGTGTGAGTGCATTGTTATCGCTGTGAGTGCAGGGTGAGCATAAAAGTGAAGGGCGAGTGGAGTGTGTCTGGGAGTGCACCCTGCACTGAGACAACATTAGAAGTAATTCAGCTTGTTATTAACAGCGGCGTAGGGTTTCAGATATAAATTAAACTATCGCTATTATCGCATTAATCAGGGATCGAGGGTGGAGGAAATAAATAATGTGCTGATCCTGCAACAAACCTCGTCTTATGATTGGGGTTGCCAACTCTTTCTTTTTATGACCCAGACGGTACAAACATAAGCAGTCACCTAAAGCCGTATTTTCAGCACCTGCCTGTGCATACTTCGAACAGCAAATATAGACAGAAAGCACTTTCAATTGTGTTCTAGGGCGGCCTGAATGATCCCTGACTGGTCATTAAGGGAAACAAAGACAGAAAAGTCACATTACAAATGAATACATACTTTTTGATTTAAACCCCTATTTAGTCAAGACGAGATCTTTGCAGGCTCTTTAAACAACACATGGCTGGCATTTTTCCTTTGGTGACCCTACTTCATATTCCTTTTCGTGAAATGCCTCCTCAAACTACATCAAAGAAATAGGCAGAGTTGGAGTTCAGGGGGTATTGGAACCAGAAAAAACAAAGCCGTGTAACCAGTTTACAAAGGCATGTAAATATGCAAATGGTCTTTAAAGACCTGTGAAAACCTCGGGCCTGCTGGAGATGACTCCAGACACTGACCAGCCGAGCCCCCAGCAGCCCGAGCTGCCGCAGCTCGGGCTGAGACACACGGCGTGGGCTGAAGTCTTTTCAGACCAATGGGCTTGCCCGCCTCGCCCTAGGCCAGCCTAGATGACAAAGCTACCCCCTAGGGAGGTAAACTGTGGAACTCCCTTCCCCTTCACATCCGCTGCCTCGACAACCTGTCCGCTTTTCGCAAAGCAATCAAAACTCACCTCTTCCCACCTCTATAAACCTCTCCCCCCCCCCACAGGTTATGCTTTGGTTCCTAGCGCCGGGACGCCCCGTTGCTGGGGCAGCTGTTGCGCTCAACAAACCTATAACATAACATAACATAGTAGTGGCCTGTGGGGGGCTGCAGTGACCATGGACCCCCACAGGTCCTGCTGCTTGCCCAAGGGCACAAATGTCACTCAGCGCTATCTTGAGGGGGCGTTTCCTCATTTGAATGGGAGCGTGCCCCATGCAAATGAGGGAATCCCTTGGCTTCCGCGGCCACACCGTATTACAGATGCGGGCGCGGAGGCAAAGAAGCTCTCAGGAGGCACACTGGCATTGTGCCCCCTGAGAGCACCCATCTGGAGGGGGGGGGGGAAGGGGTCCTATGGACCCTCAGGCAATCCCTTGCATGCTGGTCCAGTCACTAATCCCCCTTCAAAGTGCAGGAGGGTGCCGCCTGCACTGTGAAAACACGGAGCGGCTTTAAAGCAGCCGCTCCGTTTTCACTGCAATGCTCTGGGCAGTGCGGGTTCGCGGCTGCCCTTGGGCAGCACATTCATTGTTTGCGCTGGGCCCTTTAAAGCCGCTCTGTGTTTTCATAGTGCAGGCGGCAACCGCCCAGCACTTTTGAAGGGGATTCGAGATCGCCTTGCAGGCGGGTGTGGTCAGTGACTGCACCCCCCTACAGGGGGATGTCTGGGGGATCCATAGGAACCCCTTTCCCACTCCAGAGGGCTGCTCTCGGGAGGCGCATTGACGGTGCACCATATTTTAGATGGCGCTCTATCAGTGCACCTCCTGAAAGCTTCTTTGCCTCTGCAGCCGCATCTGTAATACGGCGTGGGCACAGAGGCAAAGGGATTCCCGCATTTTAGGTTTAAAGCATTTTATTAAGACAAAACATAGGAGGTAAGGAAACATGGGGAGTAGGGTTACATACATTCAAGTGATGAGCTGAGCATAGATCTACGAGTGCGATAGTGGACAAAGCTACTGCAAAGGAAAGAAAAACAATGGCAAAATGATAAAAGCTGAGTACAGTCGACACCATTCCGCAAACTAGAAAAGGAAGGGCAACAATGCAATAAACCAACCCCACCAACCCCCAGAACCCCTCCCTCCAAACACTCCAACTCGCCCCAACCCCCACCCACCTCCCCCCCGTCCAATGCTCGGCTATAACGCAACCTGCCCGCCCGCCACACCCCCCTCCCCGTGAGCCCAGATCTTGTGTCCCCTTAGTCAGGTGAAAGCACCGGTGGCGTTAATCTCAGAAGTCTGAGGTACCTCGGGCAGGTGAGTTCCCTGAATTCTGTAGTTAAAAGCGCGTGAAAAGGTTGCCATAGCTCATCAAATTGGGCCACGTCCCCCGCCACCATAAGCGATAGTTTCTCCATACCCAGCACATGCCAAAGCCTGTGCAGCCAACCTGTGATGGAGGGAACCGTGGCGGTACGCCAGTGGATCAAAATGTTCTGAATCGCTGAGCCCAGCGCTATCGCAATTTGCCTGCCCCTGCGGGACTTCAGCGGGTACATCAGGCCATTCGGGAGGCCCAGCAATACGTACGCCGGGAAGCGTGGCAATTCAGTTTCAAAATGTACATCAATTTTGTCAAGAACCTCCTTCCAGTAAGCCTCTAACAAGGGACAGTCCCAAAGTATATGTGTAAGGGTCCCCACCCGACCACAACCCCTCCAGCACTCCTTCTCGATATGCCTATTCATCTCGTGTAGCCTCTCCGGGGTGTAATACCAGTACGTGGACACTTTGGTGAGTGTTTCTGTGAGACCTGTGTGATACGCAGAGTGTCTCGCTCGGTGCGCAATCTGATCCCATTCTTTATGACTAAGTGTCCGTCCTAGTTCCCTATTCCAGCGCTCCCTGCCCGGGTTATAGAAATGAAACGGAGGGGGCTGCAGGAACTTGTAAAGATCGGTGATTAGCTTGGCATCAGAGGCGCGGGTCACCAACCACTGCTCGTATGGCGTTATCTGGCGGTCAGCAGAGCCCCGCACCTGAGATTGAAGCGCCCAATGCCTAACCTGCATATATCGCAACCTATCTGACTCGGGCAAGTGGAACTCCTGTTGTAATTGCTGAAAGGGGACCACCCCCTCCGGTCCATATATCTGGAAGAGCGCTCGGCAGCCCGCCGTCCTCCAGTGGGAGAAAGCGCCTGGTTCCATCCCGGGGGAGAAATCAGGATTGTCCGCTATCGGCGTGAAAGGCGAAGGGAACGTGGTGAGTTCGCGAACCTCATTAACTGCGTCCCATACCCTCAAGGGGACTCGCGTGACGAAAGAAGCGTAGAGGTTGGGGGGGCGGTGAATCCGGCGCAAGAATGGAAGCTCCTGGAGGGTGCGTCCCGCCACCGCCTGGTCCTGAAAGAGCCAGTGTTTGTCGGACTCCCACCTGCTCCACTCCACAAGGTAGCGCAACTGCGCCGCCTGGAAGTATTTCCGGAGGTCCGGGATACCAAGGCCCCCTGCCTCCGGGGCCAGCGTGGAAAGAACCCTCTTCATCCTAGGCTTGCGGCCTTGCCAGACGAAGCGAGTGATGTCGGCCTGTGTCTGTCTAATCCAGCCCACAGGAGGCTGGAGCGGCAAGGCCCGAAAGAGATATAGGATCTGGGGCAGGACCGTCAACTTGACCGCCGCAATCCTGCCGAGCCAGGACAGCAGGCTTTTACTCCAGCGGCCCAGCTGTTACTTGCGCAGTGAGGGCTCGCGTGCTGTTACTTGCGCAGAGAGGGCTCACGCACTGTTACTTGCGCAGTGAGGGCTTGCGCGCTGTTACTTGCGCAGTGAGGGCTCGCACGCTGTTACTTGCGCAGTGAGGGCTCGCGTGCTGTTACTTGCGCAGAGAGGGCTCACGCACTGTTACATGCGCAGTGAGGGCTTGCGTGCTGTTACTTGCGCAGAGAGGGCTCACGCACTGTTACTTGCGCAGTGAGGGCTCGCGCGCTGTTACTTGCGCAGTGAGGGCTCGCGTGCTGTTACTTGCGCAGAGAGGGCTCACGCACTGTTACTTGCGCAGTGAGGGCTTGCGCGCTGTTACTTGCGCAGTGAGGGCTCGCACGCTGTTAGTTGCGCAGTGAGGGCTTGCGTGCTGTTACTTGCGCAGAGAGGGCTCACGCACTGTTACATGCGCAGTGAGGGCTTGCGTGCTGTTACTTGGGCAGAGAGGGCTCACGCACTGTTACTTGCGCAGTGAGGGCTCGCGCGCTGTTACTTGCGCAGTGAGGGCTCGCGTGCTGTTACTTGCGCAGAGAGGGCTCACGCACTGTTACTTGCGCAGTGAGGGCTCGCGCGCTGTTACTTGCGCAGTGAGGCCTCGCGCACTCTGCATGTTGCATGTGCAAGGAGGGCTCGTGCACTGTGCATGTTGCATGCACAGTGAGGGCTCGGGCACTGTGCATGTTACATGCACAGTGAGGGGTCATGCAATGTGCATGTTACATGCACAGTGAGGGCTCGTGCACTGCGCATGTTATATGTGCAGAAAGGGCTCACACACTGCATATGTCACATGCATAGACGAGCACGAGTGAAGAGTCTCTGTTTCTTAAGTGTGAGGACAGGAATCCACGTCGGATCTCTTGTGTGTGCACTCGAACAAGATGGAGGTCCGGGAGAGGCTGCCGGACATGGTGTGGAACCTTGCTGGGTCCTCTGAAGAGGACAGGCGCCAGGGGCAGGAAGGGGGGACAGGAGCCCTTCTGGAAGCGTGGGGACAGTTCCTGCCCCCTCCTGCTTTACTCTTTCCCAGGGGTGTTACTGCAGACACTTTTAGCTGAGTCCTTCCTCTGTGTCACTGTCGGGGGACACAGCCTGCTCCACCTCCTCCCCTTGCCATGTTTGAGTGGCAGAGGCTCAGTCTGGCCAGCCTGGGGCTAATAAACAACCTGCCAGGAACTGTCTGAAGCCAGCCCCTGGGAATCCACATCCATGTCTGCAAAGCTAATGTAAACACTGAGTGGTGTCCCAGGTCACTGCGCCAGGATCCCATGTGACACGTGCCAGGACCCGCACAGCATTGTGGGTAAGGAGCACTTGAGGTCTACAACCAGCATCTTTAACAGATGGCTTCCTTCCAAGGTGGAGAAAACATGAACCTGACCCCTTCAAGGAGAGCTCTGGCCTACCTGGACGGAGGGGGGGCTGCCTTCTGGATTCAGGGTATTGTGGACTTCATGCCCCAGGTGAGAGCCTGCCTTGTGGAGCCATCAGACCCACGGCCTGAACCCAAGGGACTGCGTACGGGACCTGGGTCCCAACCTTGCTGGAAGAGCAGCACGTGCCTTGAGGCAACTCCCTGTGAGAGGGGAGCTGGAAGGGCACACCAGGCAGGGGACACTGGCTGGAAGAGAAGATCACAGCTATCCAGGTAGGACAAGGTGCTTGGACCATCTGCGGGGGCTTCTAAGAGAAGACTAGCTCTGCTCAGCAAAACATTTGAAAACACATCAAAAACTGCTTCACGCTTGTGGAGTAAAATTCTAAATACCAGCGCGGGAGTCCTGAGGGACCTGGGCGTCCACACCAACCGCTTGGGATGACCATAAGAAGAGAAGCAGCTCGTCCCAGATGCAGGGAGAACATGTTCCACTCCAAGGGCCTGATTACGGGTTACTCGTTAAATTCCAACTATGCGTAAACCCCAAGTATAATTATCCGATGTGTTACACAACTAAACATTCCTAAAATGTTGGCGGCAGGTCAAACATGATGAAATTTAACAGGGAGAAGCATACAGTATTTACCATATCATGCAGATTGTGAAGCGTCAAACACCAAAATCCTCATGTTATTCCCCAGAAACTCATAATAGGTGCTATTTCTCGCACCGAATAAAGAACGAACCCCGAGTTATCATTATTTACCAGGTGCGATAAATAGCACATTTGCTTCTAATCAGGCCCTAAGCCTCCTAGGAGGGAGCGGGCAGGTGCCCAAGGGCAGGAGGGGGCTTCGGCACAGGGCCGGACTGTCCATAGCGGGCACCAGGCATTTCCCCGGTGGGCTGCCATGGTGGAGGCCGATTTTGGGCCCCTGGGGGCGTTTTTGTTACCGGTGCTGGCAATATCGACCCCAGTAACAAAATTGGCCAAAAACGGCCTTAATAAACAGCTCGGCCGCACCCCCACCAACCCCCAAGGGGGCCCCGAGCAATTTGCCAGGGCCAGTTTCGGTTCCCAGTCCGCCCTGCTTCGGCATCTAACGTTTGCTCGGGCCCTGGGGCAACAAATACCTGCAACTACTGTAGGGTCAGAGGGTTTCCTCAGCAACCTGTAAACAAAGCAAGACACACGAAGGATTCTCATCGCCCTTGGGTGGGAGACTGAGTCCGGCTGTAATGATGCTTTATCGGCTCGAGGGAGAGACTGTATGTTAATGCACCTATATATTTTTAAACTGCCCCGGAACATCTTTATCACTTTTCGTAGTGGACCTTATGTAGATGTTTTATGGAATGTTAGGGCTGCCTAAAGAGTGGTCTGCCTCTATTGTGTGAGACCTAATGTTAATGAGAATGATATTGCCAAAGTCAGCAGGCCTGTTAATATTTGTAGTGAAAGGGTTGGTTTGTTGAATGCTGTAGGTCCTCCTTTTGAATGAAGAAAAATGGAGACAAAGTCAGTAGGCCTAACTTTTGTGGCTGAAAAGCCAAATGCTTATGTCATTACAGCATCCAAGGGGCATTCCTGACTTTTCATGCTAGAGCCACGGGGCTCGTTCACGAGGAATCCCACAGACAGAAGAAACAGCCTGGGGTTGAGGGGTTACCCCCCTCTCTATGTGGAGCACTGAGGGCAGGTGGTTTCCACCCCTGTTATCTTGTGCACCCCCCTTTCAATGAGGAGTTTTAAGTTGACCTTCACACTAAGAACTTGCTCTCAATGTGTTACGCTGTTTAACTAATAGTGTACTCTATAGAATCTTTCTAATCTTACACAGTGTTGAGCTATGTGTACATTAAAGTACATTTATTTTTAAAAACTGAAAGTATCAATTGAGCAATGAGTTATTGAGGCTGGCACACGTTACTGAATCCGAGTTTCTAGGCCACAGACCTTCTCTGAGGTGATGACGCGAACTGGCATGTACGGGGTAGGGGCACAACTCACACCAGGGTGGACATGCACTACACCTACCCCACCTCCCCCAACCCCCCCCCCCCCCCCCGTCACAATTTCCCCCAGCCCCTCCTGCTGCACATTTGGAATAGACACAGGCAGCTCCTATGGGGCCAGTCTGACACCTGCAGAGTTGTATAAGACTAAAACCTGCTGACCTCTGACCCCTGTCGCCTCTCCACTCACTACACTAAGACAAATGTGCACAGGTGACCTTTCGGCCCCTTCCACTGAACTTTGAGCAGGCCTACCACCCACTCACGCCGCACTTAGGGGAATGTGGAAATGCAACCTCTCTTGCTTATTCACAGGCCGCACGCGAGGGGGTGGAAATGCGTCTCAACAGAAGACACCACCTGTCATGTCACAGAAATGAAGGGCTGGTGGCGTTCTGGCGGCAGGACAGCCCTATCTGGGGCATTCGCGCTCATTATATAAAAGAAACACAGGGCAGTGTGCCATCATTACTCAGGTAAGGCCACACCCGTGGTAATGAGCTGCACCGCCCAGAACAGCACTGGAAGTGCCTAGAAAGCGCCACGCCCTCTCCACACCCGCCATGTCCTGAAATAAAGGGCGCAGAGGTCCGACAGGCTTTGGCGGGTTCACACACAGCAGTTGCCTCGCTGCCTCTCGGGACGGATAGCAGCGGCTGCCTCGCCACAGTAAGTTGTTTTGGGAACTGCAGTTTAGAGATGTTTTTTTTTATTTTTTATGTACTTGCAATTTTAATTCTCTTTAGATCCCAGGTGGATTGTTGTTCTTTTTGTAGCGTACAAGATCTAAAGTATTTGGTTAAGCTGTGTTAAAAGTTTTTAAATGTTTTTTGGGGGGTTTTTTTGTTATGAAACCCAGTTTTATTCTCCACGCATGCTGGAACCCCCGCAAAGTCACTTGGCTAAAGTTCCTGCACGGACACGCCTATCACATAGAGCCTTGTTTCAACCCACACTTTACTTGGCGCTTTTATAGCCCTCTCCAGCTGCAGCTTTTGTTCCTACATATAGTTTGCATGGACATCAAGTACCCCAAATCCACAAGAACATGAGCTACCCCCCAAACGTGAGGCAAAAGGGGTGAAACCATTGGGGGTGCCACTGAAAGCCACCACCAAGTGGGCCCCCAAAGAATTGAACATACGTCCAACGCAGCACAGGATCGCTTATCTCAACGTCAAAGAAAGACCCGGGCCTCCCTTAGCTGGCATGTTTATACAGTCGCTGCCATCCGTTGCTTCGCTGCTCCCATTCTAGTTCTAAGTCCGTGCTTAATTTGAGCTGGAGGATTCTGGTGCTCGGCACCGGCACTTCATTGTCAGCGCCGGCAGTTATGACAGTTTGCCACATGGTGGCGCTGTTTGTTTCATTTAGGGTAAAGCACTACAACAATTGTTTATTACTTAAATATATACTATGAATGACTAACAGTTGCTGCCAAATCCATTCTTTTAGCTTTGGGGGCCTGGAATTGTCCCACTTGTAGGAGTGCAATGGTTAGTAGTTATGTTGTTACTGTAACTGGTAGCGCTGACAGCAATAATGGGCGGTGCAAGCAGAAATGGCCCCCTGAATAGGGCCAGGCCAGGGCACAAGTCCTAAAAAAAGAAGTGGGGGACGCTGGCGTCACAACAGGAAGTGGCGTCACGAAAGGTGGTTGCACCATCAGACTCATTACCTCCCCTCACTCACCCCTTAGATGCGAATGCATCAGAGAAGCCAGCGCGTGAGCAGCATTCTGAATGGGCTCCGACCAAGCTCCAGAGAGGCCAAAGAGTGAATGCGTGGCTCCATTTGCTCCAGTTATCGAGCTGCTGGTAAAATAAGTGGGGGGACGCCGTTCACCCGCGTGGTACCCCGACTCGAGCCCTGGGCCAGGCCACGTATCGTTTTTGCAAATTGAACACTGACGTTCTTCCAGGGTCCCCGCAACCATCCCCCCCTTCTGGGACAATCAGATGCCACCTTCTAAGCCTAAAGTCTTTCCAACATGTCTTTTTTTAGTTCAGAAATGTTTTGAGAGAAACAAATACCCTGTATGAGAAGAGTGACGTGCACATGGTCAGCATTAAGATACAGTGGCCATGGCTGACAATTTAATCACTGGCATGTGGAGAAAGTGAGGGGTTATGTCCAGGATGTATTGGAAAGGGGAAGAACAGGCGAGTGGGGAGAAAGAGGGTGTGAACAAGGAAAGAGGTGCTAATACAAGAGTTAATATCTCAATATTTTAGTGTGGGGCAGTAAAGTATCTCCCGGTGCGTGTTTGTTCAGGGGAGTTGGTCTTTTCTAAGTATGTGTCTAGTTTGTTCCTAAGGCTTTGGTAGATTTATAGGAGATGTATTGACTATGGGTCTGGCTGTCACCACCTCATCTGAAACAGACCCATGCCCACCCTGTGTGGTGGGAGATGCTGTTGCATTTTTCCAGCCGGCTAGGATGGGTTTGATCCCAATGGTTAGTTTCAAGTGAAGATAGTGGAGGTCCCATTGACTGAGTATAGATCACAGGTTGAATGCATATAGTCCTAAAATAACCAGTGGATGGTTTTAGGGAGATGCTAGAGTGGAAACTCGCGTTGAGTGTGTGTTCAATGTTATTCCACTCGTCTTTGATGGACTTGCAGTGGATGTATGTAATTACAACGCATGCTTTTACCATGCATGCCTTTACAACGCAGGTTTTACAACGCAAGTCGTTACAACGACTTGCGTTGGGGGGCACTGGATAGTGGAATAGTTTAATTTACTATACCAACTCCAGTCCCCATGGATAGTAGGGAAGGTTTTGGATAGTAAATTAAACTATTCCCTATCCTACAGCGCCCTCCAGCGCAAGTCGTTGTAATGACTTGCGTTGTAAATCCTGCATTGTAATGGTACTGCGTGGTAAAAGTTGCGTCGGAAAGGATGTTTCCCCTTGCAGTGGAACAGAAAGTGATCGACATCTCCTGTGTCATCTGCGCAATGCCAGCATTTGTTGCAGTTTGTTGTTCCCAGTTTGTGGAACATGTCTGGGTCAAGAACGATCTATAAATGGTCCAGGAGTTGCATTGGTGAAGATGTGGGAGATCTTATATGCGAGGAGGGCTTTCCATACCTATTCCCATTCAGTCTCAGCAGGCGGGGTGACATTTTCAGCCGCACAGGATTTTTCCAATTTCCTTGGATGTTACTATTGTTTGGTGTACAGCTTTGGTCCATAAATTTGTATATTCTAGAAGCGAGGTGATGTTTGTATTATAGACTATTCAGAAAATTGATGCAGTCAGCTGTATGAGTGTTCCCACTTTTCCTTTTTTTGCAACTCTGAGTTTGTGGAAGTTCTAGAAGTCAATTGATTGGAGCCGGAATGTCTCACATATAGTAGCAAAGGATCGCGGATTGTCGGGTACCAAAGCCGTTGATCAGAAAGATGCCTGCAGAGGACTAGTTTTCACACAAAACAGAGTGGCGGTCTGTTGTTGTGTGGAAGTTAAACCATAGTCTGGAGCTCTCAGAACTTTTTATTTTGCTTACAAGGTATGTATCTAGGCTTTTAATGGCAGCTGTCATATTTTTTTTTTCATTTCAAAGAAGTTTTTATTGGTTGTTTCAGCATCAACATACAATGAGTAGAACCAGTAGCATAATTAGAGTCAGAATTTCACGGGCGAAAATTACAGTACGCTACTTTACATCAAAAGGAAAATTAATGATCACAAACGAGTGTGGGACTTTACCTGTTTTTGGTGTAAGTTTGCTCATTAAAGAAAGGGGTTCAGTTAAGTCCAATTCAACATCAGCCCATGGGGCGGGATGAATCATTGGTTTTTCACCACCATGTTGCTTTTCTCACCGGAAAGGGTGTTTGGTATTTGTTAAACTCTGGCAGCCCTAGTCCACCTTTAGTTTTGTGGTTTTTGAGTTCCTTAAGAGAAATGCTATCCCTCTGATCTTTTCAAATGACTTTGATAATGCTTTGTTTATGATTTTATGAAAGTTTGAGGAAAGGAGTAGGGGAGAGGAGTTGGCCTTACAGCTAGGGCGGTCGACCTCGAATTTGGGAAACCAGGTTCAAGTCTCGGCAAGGACACGCAAAATCCTGTGATTCTAGGCAAAAATCACGTACCCCCCCCCCCCGCCTAACAAAAAAACAAAAATGCATGTGTCCGTCTGTAACACAACTCGATAAAAAAAGAACATCCTCGTATAATGTTAATTAGTGATGCCACCATCATTTTAACAGTTTCTCTCCAACCCCACCCACCGTGTGATAGGTCCGGGTGACCAGGATTCTAGGAGCTCCGTGACTTTGTTCAATAAGGGGGATTCAATGTGTTCTCTAGAGAACATTGGTTTTGAACTCAATGCATAGATATTTTAGATGGTTAGATTGGTGTTTAAGGTTTGAGCATGAGCCATATGTGGGAGACGGAAGATATCTTTGTTTTTTCTTGGTTAAGGGAGTATCCTGATACGCTACCATATTTGTCTATAATTTTTAAGGTTTTTTGGATCACCAGTACGTCTAGTGAAGAGAATATTAAAACGCCATCTGCATACGTTGCTAGTTTCTGGGCACCAAAAGGAAAGGGAATTCCCTCGATCCTGGCATTATTCCTGAAATCATGAAGTAGAGGTACTATCGTAAGAAGGAACAGAGAAGGGAATAAGGTACACCCTTGCCCGGTGCCTTGAGCTAGAGTGACACTCTTTGAGGACTGTCCGTCAATCTTAAATCTTCACCAAGGGCTGAGAGTTGAGTGACAGGGCCCTGTGGATTAAGGCTGGGGCAAAGTTGAATCTTTTCGAGGATCGCTAGGATGAAATATTATGAAAATTTGTTAAAGGCCTTTTCTGCGTCAAGGGCTGTGACCATCAGAGGTGGATGTGAGTTTGGTTTTTTTAAGATGTGAAAAAATAGCCTAATATTGTCCGCTGCTAATCTATCCTCGATAAAGCCTGTTTGTGTTGGATGAAATAAGATGGGAAAGATACCTTCTGGTCTTAGGGCGAGGATTTGGGCAAATATCTTGAAGTCCGTGTTTAAGAGAGATATGGGCCTGTAGGTTTTGGGGTCTGGGGGGTCTCTGCCCTGTTTGGGGATAACTACAGTGAACGCTTCAGGGGCAGTGGCTGAATTTTCCATGATGCTGAGAAGTGCATAATTAGTTCTTCCAGGCGAAGCAGAAGGGAAATTTGGAAAGTTTTATAGAGGGGTGCTGGAAAGCCGCACGGCCTAGGGGCCTATCTGCATTTGAGCAATTTGATAGACTTAATTATTTCCAAAATATCCATTTTTTAATTTAGATCTTTGTTCGCCTTGCCGGAGAGCACTGAGATATTCAGACCACCGATTTTTTGCAGAGATCAATATGGGCGATCTATTTGGGGTTGTAGAGGTCTGTGTAGAAGGAAAGAATGGAGCCCAACATTTCATTAGACTCTGTATGAGTGGTACCATTTTTACCTTCACAGGAATCTGGTTTGCCGTGTTTTTAGGTCTGAGACAGTGTGCTATAGTTGTATTATGTTCTAACAAGGTTTTTGCAATTAAAGTTAGTTGACGATTTGCGGGGTCTCTGTATTCATATTTGAGAAGTTTTATTTTGGGTGTTATCTGTCTCTCACAGGTAGGAGATCTTTCTAGTTCAGGACGTTTCATTTTGGATTCTAGAACATTCAGTTTGTTGTTCGCCTCTTTGTGTTTTTTGGTCAATATTCCTGTGATTTTGCCTCTGATGGTGGCTTTCATTGCATCCCAGATGATTTCAGGAGATAGACTTTGGATGTATTTTCTTTGGAAAAATGCGAGGATTGGATCATTTATTGATTTTTGGTGCAATTGAGTCATTAGGGTTATCGTCATCTGTTCGCGATGATCTGTTCTTGAGTTCTGGCGTGGACAGAGTGATGTACAGGTGTATGAAGGATGGTCTGAAATAAGTGTGGGTTCTATCTACGGGCTCAGCAATTGTGATGTAAGTGGGCAGCTACACATTAGAGAGCGAATTCTAGAAAAGGTATTGTGTGGGTGAGAAAAAAAGCAAATGTACTACCAGTTGGATTAGGAAGACGCCAAATGTGTGTAATGTTGTTGAATTCACATTGAAGTGTCATTAGCAGTGGCGGCCGGAGCAGATCTGGGTGGTGAGCTCAGGGGGGTGGAGATACTCTTCACTGCGTCTCTTCTCTGTTGTATCTCCGCATCTCTTCCCGACGAGTCTGGCCGGAACAGAAGCAGGAAGCACGCAGGCTCCTTAAGCTAATCACGACACTGCTGGCGGACGCATCTTGATTGGTCTGAGCACTGTGGTTCGGCGCTCAGACGGGGACAGGGAGCCCGTGCATGTTCCCCACCCAGGCTGTGCAATACAGCCTGGTGAAGAACATGCTAAGTGCGCATGACTGTTTGACCAGCCCGAGACGGCCGACCAAACCGCCAAGCGCACTTAAAGTGCAGTAACCACTTCTCCAAGAATTCAAGTGCATTGGGTCCGGATTCAGACACTTTGTTTGTTAAGGTCTATCCACAATTGCGGATCGTCAGCGGGAGCTGCATATATGGGGGCGCGAAGAGGGCTTTTGCATCTTTGTTTAATTTGGAAGCTAATCATCATCGTGGAGGGATTCAATGGGGTTTGTACTCGCCTTTGTGGCGCTAGGCGTGATGACGCCATTTTTTGTTGTGTGCTGGGGAGCAGATGTGATCTTGTATCCAGGAATGTTACGCTCTTCTTGTTTCTGTTGGTCCAATTTTTATCACCGACAGGAGTTTATTGTCCCCTTTGAGTTTGTTGCAATAGTCTAAAATCGTTTTACGTTTGACCGGGTGGTTTAGTCCCTTGGTATTAAGTGACAGAATTATAAGCGATCTATTTGCCACCGTGGAATGAGGCGTTGTGCTTTACGGGGCGTTTGCAGCGTTGGAGTAAGACCAAAGCGATACTATACAGGAGATGAAATATTATCTTTGGGATTGCTGATAAGGGACTGATATGCAGAGACCTCACAAAAATAGAGGCATGAGAAACTGTAGTAGGGAAGGAGGTGGGAAGGAAAGGGAAGATGGTAGACAGGCTTGCGTAGTAGGGTGAGTAGAGCAATGCTAAGGGCACCTTGATGGAGACCCATCTCCACAACTGGAGTGAGCTTGAAAGAAACAAAAGCATAAAGAGAAACCCCCCAGAAAACTACAACGCCCCTCAACCTGGGACAGAGAGGCTATTTAATCAGAGATTAGGTAATCTATTACATATGTAAGCATAGTTACTGAGTTAGGTGATAAGAAGAGAGGGTGTTATTGCCCAGTGAAGGATGGAAGGTCGTATTTGGTGGAGTGCACACAAGAAATGCCCTGGTGACCCTCCGAGGTGAATTGGTGGCCCTCCGAGGTAAGTAGAGTGTTAGTGGCTTAGTTAAGGACTTGGAATGCACAGGTTAGGTACTAGGTAGTTAAGTGTGGCTACCAAGCGGAGGTCAAAGAGAGTTCGGGTAAACCTCTAAGGTTTAGAAGACCCATCGGGTGAAGAGAACAGTCCTGGATGGGTAGGACATTAGTGGCCATCCGAGCGCGTCCATTCTTCATCCAACAGGCAGAAGACGGTAGTGGAAACTCTGCACTGTCGTTGCAAGGAGGGGGAGGGGTTTTACTATTCATCAGTGTCCATAGCACAGCTGTTTCAGCAGCGTCATCGGGATGTCTACACCACATGAGCTCAAGCCTACTGCTGTAAAAAGTAGGCCTCGGCCGAGTTCCTCGTGACTAAAACACTCCACCGCGCTACGCAGAGTTCCACAAGCAGCGGAGTGCGTTTGGTCATGCCGGTTGCATTGATTTTCAGTGCTGGGTGTTTGCACCGCGCTGTAAAATCAGCGCAAACTGCACCATGCGCAGCGCAAGAGGGTGCTGCTTGTTTTCTTGCCGCTTTTGTAGATTGTATACCCGAGCTGCAGCTTTCTCAACGTGAATGGGTTTGTCAACGCTAGGAGGAAGACCATCGGTGACCGTCCGCGTTAAGAAATCTGACCGCCCGCGTTGAGAAATCTCGCCGGGAGGTGGAGTTTCCTTGCTCGCGCTCGCCAACTTGACGTTGGCTGGTGCGGAAAAAACTCTGCTCTGCTCTGCTACGTGGATTGGACTTTTTGGGAAATCCACAAACTCTGCGCACGGAGCGGAGTACACCGTCCAGGCCTAGTAAAAGATCTGGTTGTCACCAGATACAGCGTAGCGCACATCCTCTGACGTCACACATTGCAAGGCTGTGAGACCCGACATCAAAGATTCCCAGGGCTAGTTCAAGGCTGGAACATATCTTCTACTCAGAATCTGTCATCATAAACTGCCCTCCCTGTCGTGAGCCACAAATTCATCCCAACACAGAACCCCTTGTCAAGACTTACAATCCCACCCAGGTTTGGAAAGCCAGCGCCTCCCTTTGCTGCCCTCAGATCATCCGGGCACCACTGCCTACAATGCAGTTTGTTTGTAAATGTAATAATAATGTTAATTAGGAGGTGATACGCTGCCAAACTTGCCAAAATGATAGGTTTTACTGTCCAGCAGCGGCTTGAATTGCTGATTCAAAAGCCCCTCCCAGAGTTATTTCACCCAGTTAGCCACACACTGGGGAACCCCAGTGTCCCTGATATAAGAATAACCACATGTGGGGGTGGGGAGCGGGTTTAGGGGGGATTCCTCATAGCTCCAAATCCCCAATCCTGAACCACCCCTGTCTGCTGATGGAGACGTAAACAAGCATGGCTGCCTTAAATGTGGTAGTGTTTAGAAGGTTCGGGGGAGTTAAACGCTCGCTGCTGATGGAGACGTAAACAAACATGGCTGCCTTAACTGTGGTAGCGCTTTAGATGATTTGGGGGGGGGGGGGGGTTAAACGCTCGCTGCTGATGGAGACGTAAACAAACATGGCTGCCTTAACTGTGGTAGTGCTTAGATGATTGGGGGGGGGGGGGTGAAACGCTCGCTGCTGATGGAGACGTAAACAAACATGGCTGCCTTAACTGTGGTAGTGCTTGAGATGATTTGGGGGGGGGGGGGTTAAACGCTCGCTGCTGATGGAGACGTAAACAAACATGGCTGCCTTAACTGTGGTAGTGCTTAGATGATTGGGGGGGGGGGGGGGGGTGAAACGCTCGCTGCTGATGGAGACGTAAACAAACATGGCTGCCTTAACTGTGGTAGTGCTTTAGATGATTGGGGGGGGGGGTTAAACGCTCGCTGCTGATGGAGACGTAAAGAAACATGGCTGCCTTAACTGTGGTAGTGCTTTAGATGATTGGAGGGGGGGGGGGGGGTTAAACGCTCGCTGCTGATGGAGACGTAAACAAGCATGGCTGCCTTAACTGTGGTAGTGCTTTAGATGATTCGGGGAGGTTAAACGCTCGCTGCTGGTGGAGACGTAAACAAACATGGCTGCCTTAACTGTGGTAGTGCTTTAGATGATTTGGGGGGGGGGGGGGGTTAAACGCTCGCTGCTGATGGAGACGTAAACAAACATGGCTGCCTTAACTGTGGTAGTGCTTAGATGATTGGGGGGGGGGGGGGGGTGAAACGCTCGCTGCTGATGGAGACGTAAACAAACATGGCTGCCTTAACTGTGGTAGTGCTTTAGATGATTTGGGGGGGGTTAAACGCTCGCTGCTGATGGAGACGTAAACAAACATGGCTGCCTTAACTGTGGTAGTGCTTTAGATGATTGGGGGGGGGGGTTAAACGCTCGCTGCTGATGGAGACGTAAACAAGCATGGCTGCCTTAACTGTGGTAGTGCTTTAGATGATTCGGGGAGGTTAAACGCTCGCTGCTGATGGAGACGTACACAAGCATGGCTGCCTTAACTGTGGTAGTGCTTTAGATGATTCGGGGAGGTTAAACGCTCGCTGCTGATGGAGACGTAAACAAGCATGGCTGCCATAACTGTGGTAGTGCTTTAGATGATTCGGGGAGGTTAAACGCTCGCTGCTGATGGAGACGTACACAAACATGGCTGCCTTAGCTGTGATAGTGTTTGGAAGGTTCGGGGGAGTTAAACGCTCGCTGCTGATGGAGACGTACACAACCATGGCTGCGTTATCTGTGCCAGCCTGCTCTCAAAAGAACAGAGCCGCAGTGTCAGCCACATCTGCAGGTATCACCAAGGGATGGAGAGCGGCTGGTGGTGAAACTGGCCACAATATGCTCCATCACATTCCGTCCCCACATCTCAGCCTGCCGCACCGTCACGGTGGGTAGAAGGGGCACGCCCTCTGCTATTACGCATTCCAGGACAAACACGTTTTATTATTTTTAGCCCTCACCAGAAATGTCGGCTGGTGCTGAAAGGGCAGTGAAAGCCACCTTGCTATCTGGAAGGCAGATTTCATCACGACCTTTCACGTGGCCGCCGTGGTGAAGATGTTATTTCACCACCTTAAATTACGGAGAGGTATGTTGCCATTCTGCCAAAGGGAGAATCGAGTGGCAGTGCCAAGGGGCGCGGCTCCTCGCCGCACTCGAAGCACTTCTTTTCTTTTCGCAGGGTGCGCTTAGAAGGCCTCGTCTCTTAAAATAGTGTGACAATAATCGGCCAGGCTTGAAATACATTTGCCAGGGCTCACCCACCAGCCTGCGGCGCCCGCCCTCCCCGTGTGTCCAAAGCTCAACCTTGGAAAGCTGTGTTTCACGATGGGTGCTGCGAGGGGGGGTGCCGAGGGTGGTGTAAAGGCGGTGGTGGGCCCTAGGCCCTCATGCTGCAAGCACTCATGCACTGACGCAGGACACACTGGAGGTATGGTGCAACTGGCCCAGAGCACGTGCGCTCGGCCTCTTTTATTGATGGTGTGTCACATGACCAGTGACATCAGTGGTGGGTGGGTGTTCAGTGTGAATACAGGCTTCAGCACTAGACTGCTGACTTGTGCTGGGCATTACAGGTGGCACTGCTTCGGAGAGGCTGCGCTGGGAGCGCGCTCTCCTAGTGTGAGGCTCGTGTAACTTCAACTATACGCGTGTGCACCCAGCGTCTCCTGCCTAGGGGGCCTGCGAGTGAAGGTGGCGCATAGAAACCAACAGATTCTATAGAGGCGCCCTGGCGTTGCCTCTGCTTCAGTGAAAGGGGGGAAATGCAGCGCCCCCCCCAATATTTGGGTTCAAAATCTCCCTCTCTGCTAGTTAAACTGTTGGCATGTGTGGTGGCACTGCCCCTTCCCCGCAGAGCTGCTCCAAGCTGCCAGGTTACTCAAAACCGTAAACTGCAGGTCTGTCCCTCACACTTCGCCATCCAGCACACTGCTTCTAAGCGCTGTGTCCCACCCATGACGCGATAACCGCACCTCAGAGGTCCACACACTCCATGGAAAGACTTCTCACTCAGACTCAAAAGCAAAGACGGCCTTTCAACATCAGACCCCACGCAGTGCAGCTAGCTATATACAGCGCCTGGATGCACCCGCGGTGAGAAGAGCGCTATACAGATACTGACTGATTCATTCATTGGTTGATAGATAGATGTTGCAAAACACTCCAATAAAATACACTTTGCTGCTGTTTGAGTGGGTGTTAAATAAAATAAAATACACTTCGATGCTGTTTGAGTGGGTGTACAATACATTAAAATACACTTTGCAGCTGTTTGAGGGGTGTGTAGGGCTTCAATGTCCTAAAATGCCAGTGCTATCGGAAGTGACGTCATGTACCCTTTTGACTGCCCCATAAAGACATTACAGGATTGCCCCCCTCCCCACATTCGTAGCCCCCCAACAGCCTCCTATTTGCTCCTCAGAGTTTAGGGGAGGGGCATGGAGTTGAAATGACAGAACTGAAAACGAGGCTGGTGGAATCCTCTTTACTTCCTGTTCCGCTGCTGCCCCCATGACCCCAGGGCAGAGGCGGAAAGGGCAGTGCCAGGAGTAGCAACAAGACGTCCAAAGGGAGCAGCTGAGACCCCTAACTAACCCCAACTACGTCATGACCGAGCGCCTCCATTCCTTCTGGGTGAATCGAAGGGCGGCATCTCGACTCATACTGCTCTGGCGCTAATGTCCCTGTTATTACAGTAATAATATCATGTTGCAGAAACGTTTAAGGTTTAATTATACTTAATGCATGTTTCCTAATCAGTGATTATCATTTCACAAGGCGCTATGAATAGAATTCCTAGGAGTGCACCATGTGAAACCGCACGGAGCCGACTCTGTAGAGAGTCGGTATCAGAAGAGAGCGCCTACCGCCTCGCCGACCCCTCTAGGTGCTATTCTTGTGCTGTGAGCATGATCAGACCACAATACCAGGGGTATGAAAGCTCTTAGAGGGCACCCAGAGCCAGTACTGGCTGAGGCCAGACTGTGACACCTACAATTCTTGGCCTTGTTATATCTAAAGCAGACATGCTTACTATTGCTATCCCTATTCATGTAGATTGGTCCGACCACTTCTACGTCCCCTTCTCTCTTCACCTATCACACTCTATTACTCTTGGCCAACCTAAAAGGACTACTACGTGGTCCGGTAACACTAAAAACATTGACTCGACACTCTCTGTGATTCCGCTATGCTATCACTTCCAAGACTAGACCCGAACTTAGATGTCAACGATCTCACCTCCCAATACCTCTCAGTCTTTGTAGTCGAAATCAATAGCGTCGCTCCTCTCCAAAGCAAAAGGAAAAGGCCTATTCCCTCCACACCTTGGTTCAACAAATCCCTTTATGATGAAAGGAAGAACATGAGAATCCTGGAGAAACAATGGAGACAAGCTCCCTCCACCACTAATCTGACTACGTTACGATCAGCAAGATCCAAATACCACAAACACATCTTCCTTGAAAAAGCATCACACTTCGGAACCCTCCTCAACTCAGCCACAAACATTTCGACTTCATCAAAAATCCAAACTGCTCTCCCCCAACCTCCAAGCAGGAGGATTCTCCAAAGAAGGCAGCGGAATTCGCTATATTCTTTGACGAAAAAGTGAAATCATTGGAGAAGCAGGTCACTCATCCTACCCCTCTAGAGGAGCGTAAATCCTTAGTCATTTGGCAGAACTTTGACCCCATCTCTGAAGATGCCCTCCTCAATTGCATCCGCGAAACAAAGCCCTCCAACCATTCTCTTGACTCCATCCCTAGTAACATTGCTATTGACTTCTACACCCATACTATTTCTTATTGGACCACACTGGTCAACCTCTCCCTCTGTCAAGGCTCCCTTCCTGTTACCTTTAAAACAGGACAGGTTACCCCTCTTCTTAAAAAACCCACCGCTGATGCGAACGACCTCAACAACTTCTGCCCCATCACCAACATCCCTTTTCTTGCGAAAATCACAGAAAGATGTGCAGCAAAACAAATTTCCAGTCATATCAAGGACAATGATCTTCTTGACAATTTCCAGTCCGGCTTCATTCAAAACTGCAGCACGGAAACAGCCCTGCTGCAAGTGATTGATGACGCGCTGCGGATACTCCATTCAAGGGAATCTTGTCTTCTGATTCTTCTTAATCTTTCTGCAGCCTTTGACACTGTCAATCACAACACTCTCCTTAACACTCTTCAACAGAGAATGCGTTTGGAAGCACAGGGCTTAATTGGTTTGCCTCTCTCTTTTCGGACAGATCCCAAATGGCCAAAATAGCGAACAGTCTTTTGTCTTCATTGGCGTCCCTCAAGGTTCTATCCTTGCACCCACATTGTTCAATCTCTATTTAGAACCATTGGGAAATCTCCTAAGTAAATCTGGGATCCTCTACCATCTCTACGCGGATGACACCCAAATCTACCTTAAGATGTCCTCCACACACGATCTCTCCGTCCTCAACTCTACTCTCTACTCTATTCAAAACTGGATGTTAACTCATCAACTCATTCTGAATCCCTCCAAAAGAGAATTCCTCCTCCTCTCAACCTCTCTCTCTCCTCCTCCTGTTCAATCTTGGATGGATCAGCTGAATGTACTTAACAGTAAACCGATCATTGTCGACAGCGCAAAATCCCTTGGTGTCGTACTCGACAAAAGGCTCAATTTACTCTCCCACATCAACTCCATTGCAAAGAATGCTCTATACCAACTTTGCCTTCTTTGGGGGATTCAACGCATCTTCCAGGAGCAAGACCTTAAAACCCTGGTCCAATCGCTGGTTCTCTCTAGATTGGACTACTGCAATTCTCTTCTTACTGGCCTCCCCAAATCCCACCATCCGTTCTCCATTCAGCAGCTCTTTTTATAGTTGGGGCCAAAAGAAGTGATCAAATCACACCCATTTTGTCTTCCCTTCGTTGGCTTCCCATCAAGGCAAGATCAATGTACAAGACGTCTTGTATCACCCACAAAGCCTTGAACACTTCCTCCCCACGCTAGCTGGCAAATAAACTGAATATCTCTGGAGGCTCTAGACCGCCTAGTAATGGGGAAAAATTACTGCTTGAGCCTCCCACTTTCAAAAGGAAAGATCGATGGTGCAATCTTTCTCAGGAAAGGAGGTGAGAATCTGGAACTCGCTTCCGCCGCAGCTCCGCACCACCACCTCTACCCGGACCTTCAAAATTTTCCTCAAATCTCCTCTCCCAAAAACACTTCCAGAACTCATGCATGCCCTTTCAAGACCCTCAAGGAAGTTCTTTCACTATTGTAAATTTGTATTCTATGCCTGTACAAGTGTCATCCCAGTGTGTTTTTGTGTTTTAAGTGACTGTCATCTATTGTTGTTTTGTACCTCTTCTTGTATTTCATTTCATTCTGTAACATGTACATTTGTAACAATCTCCTCATGTAACGTACTTGGTCCTATTGTAAAGCGCTCTGACACCTTTGGGTAAAGTCCGCACTATATAAAAATGCATAAATAAATAAATAAACATAGAGAGTCATTGCTGGGAGGTGACGCGAAGCATTCTAGCGTATGGCGGAAACTGTAAGTCTGTCTGATGACGGAGAACCCTCCGGCCTGTACCCCCGCTTCCTGGCCCAGTGGTGCTCTTAGCTCCACGGACGGAAGCTGAGAGGGTACTTACTAAAGGTTGAGGGTGGACACTGGAGGTGCTGCCCAGTTTTGCACTACCGTCTTTTATGAGGGTCAGTAAATCGATGCAACGCTTTGCATCCGTTGTAAATGCATCTGCTAATTTTCGGTGTTTTGGGTCCAGTCATGAAGTTTGCTGCCGGGAACAAAGTTATCCGCTCTCACTTTCCTGGAAAGATTTTATAGTCGACTGAAGAGAGATGGTCCTCCATGAACTAGGAAGATACCACCGAGCATAGACCCCCTCAAAAGTGAAAGACCTAAAAGGCAAGTGCACTTCCGCTGGAAGACTTTTGTCTCCAAGTGGCAGCCGCACTTAAAACTACCTTTTAAATCAGACACAAAGGCCTTGTCCACGCCTGCGCACAGTCAGTGCACTCCGCTGCTTTTCAGCTAGGTATGCACTATATAAGTAACATATACTTACATAAATACATATATATATATACATAATTGGTGCGCTCCAGTAATCATGGGCAAATTAATATTCAATGCCGGGCAAAAGGGAAGCAGCCAATGGACTAATCAATGGGCAGCACTTCACACCCCTCACCCCCAGGCATGAGTGGGGTGGAATGGACTGTGTCTATCATTTGTTCCCCTAAATACCCGCCTCGGTTGAGATGTTAGGTCTGTTCCCGTAGAAGGCTTTCTTGTAAAAAAAAACTCACAGTTACAGTCATATGAAGAATATCGGGACACATCAATCTACCTAAAAAAGGAGGGAACAAAACTCTCTTTTGAGCATACTCAACCGAATTTATGAGCACCCTCTGGTCATAATCAGGCCTGGTATGGTGCTTAAATTGAGCCAGTGGTGTCCAGTGCTCCGCACAGGCCCTTACTTGTCAACAGAGGCACTTATGACATTCTGCCACATGGTGGCGTTGCTCATCTAATTTAGAGATGAGCACAACAACGGTTGTTTATGAATACAATATATATGAACAATTACGGATGCCTGCCTCCCCAGCCATTCCTATTGCTTTGGGGACCTGGAATAGTCTGAACTGTCACCCTTGCAGGACAGAGGTGGTCAGTAGTTGTTTTAGTGTCGTAATTGGCAGCAAAGACAGGGTAACGGGGGGTGCAAGCGGAAGTGGCCTCCAGACGAGGGCCCTGGCACAAATTATTTTACAAGTTAAGCACTGGCTAGGTAGCTTGTAGTGTTCAATAGAAGAAAAAGAGGGAGAGGGGACACCGAGCACAAAGTTTATATGAATCCCTGATTGACAGGCGGCGGTCAGTGGGTTGAATCCAGTTCTCACTCAATCACATCACTGCTACTCATGAAAAGTTATGTTAGTACTTACACAGCTCTCTGCACTATGGTCACAGCAAAGCATTCACAGCTGTGACCTCTGACCCCTGTTCTTTAAGATCCCCTGATAGCTCATGATGTCAACACACCCTTTGAGAACATCATGAGGCATTCATATGACGCGAAAAATCCCTCAAACTGTTAACATTGGGGGTACTTGCGAAAACGGGGAACTGAATAAGAATCTTGCAATCGATCAGGCTAATCTACGAATTTGGACCCTAATGCTGTTTCTAAAAAAATTAACATTGACTAAGGAGACGGGGTGCCCAAATTATTGCAGCAATAGGATATGTTGTGATTTGGTGCACAATATGTTTGCTGTTGCAGGATCTTTCTTTCTCCTGGAGATGCCTAGTAAATGACTGTGAGAGGCCAAAACATGTCAACATAAAATTCAGACAAAGATTGAAATAAAGGAAGTGATGGAAGAGCACGTGTATTTTAGAGGAACTCTAGCAGACAAACTGAAAGAACTGTTTGAATACTTTTTACATCTACACAGTAATCCAAGCTCGAAGGGTTGAAAGTGCTGGATAAAACATTACAAGGACTATTTTCTCTGTTTTTATACTGCGGATTAAATATGTATTCTTGCAAAAAAGGATGTCAACAGGGTATGAGGATGCAAGTTTAAAATCACAAAGAAATAAAAATAAATTAATTTGTGACAAATGATATGGAGCGTCTACGGATGGCTCCTCAAAATGTACTGCCCGTCTAGACACTGGGGATCCTTGGTTGCGTGTACTGTCAATAAGGCAGTACTGAAGTGTCTAAAGTTAGATCAGTTATGGACACATTCTAAGTCTTTTGGAAAAAATCAGGAAACATTGGATATGATTTGATAGGAAAATACAGGAGACAGGAAGATTCCTCTAAATGTATGGCCCCGTCTGAGATGGTAGAACAGCATCCATGGAGGGGTCCTCTAAATGTACTACCACGGCTCGGGTGGTAGAACAGCGTCCACCGAAGGATCTTCTAAATATACTACCACGGCTGAGATGGTAGAACAGCGTCCACGGAAGGATCTTCTAAATGTACCACCACGGCTGAGATGGTAGAACAGCGTCCACGGAAGGATCTTCTAAATGTACCACCACGGCTGAGATGGTAGAAGAGCGTCCACGGAAGGATCTTCTAAATGTACTACCACGGCTGAGATGGTAGAACAGCATCCACGGAAGGGTCCTCTAAACATACCACCAGGTCTGAGATGAAAAGGACAGCATCCATGGAAGGTGTTAAGAGTAGTAAATCTCTACCTCCCTATATTCTCTTACCTCTCCATATTTTTGTCCTCGATATTTTGGTTACGATATTAAGGTATCACAATATTCCCTACTCAATGGAGCCTCTTCTCAAGCTGCATTTTGTAGTACTTTAGTTGTATCACAATGGTACTACCAACTTACTACATAATGCTGTTTACAAACCTACATGTGGATATTCCCCCTCCACTGCTCCTATTGTTTTCTGTGTCAATATCTCCACCTGACTGTGGAGCCTCCGCACACGTAAGTAAATGTGTTAGTACTAAAAGTGCAAGGACCAGGAAGCAGTGGCTGGAAAATGGGGCATACTTGCTATCAAAGCAGAGAGGCTTAGGAGAGGAGGTGTGATGTGGTGCAAAAACATGTAAAGGACACTAAATGTAGGCGGAATCATATGCCGGGACTCGCATATATGTGCGGTGTAGAAAGTACTATCACTAACTACAGAGAGGACGTGATTCGAAGTTAATGAACTTGAAAGGCACACTTTACACCTCAAATATATGTGCCCTGAAGAAGTCCCAATGTCACACATCGAAACGTGTTAGCTGTGTCCTTGTCCATACTTTTAAAGTTGAAGCAAATAAATAAAGAATTACATATTTTCCATATATGTAGTCTGTGATGTCTATATCCAGTGATTCGAATCCAATGTAACTCTGACTAATTTGATTCATATTTGTAATTTCAGACTTTCATTTTGACCTTCTCTGGTATCTTTTGCGTTAAACGCTTTTAGTAGTGCTTCTCCCTCTTGTCTGTTGAAGGTTAAGAGAGGAACTAGGAGGGATCAATGGAGGGTTAGAGAGGGGTTGAGGGAGAGACTTGCACGGCCCACAAAAGAGTAAGCCCATTCCTATCTACAAACTGCATGTCTCATATGATTACAGCCTAAAAGGGCTCAAAACAGTCGTACACGTGCTCCTGCTCATACTTGGAGTAAAGCCGGCATCACACGTCGCCAACCCCTGGTTCTAGAGGGAGGAACATAAAATAAAACCCAATACGACATAGTGCTAAATTGATTTAAGTTATTTTAAATAATTGCAGATATACAGTTTTGAAATAATGATCTGAAATAAAATATATCTTTTATTTCATTTTACCATACTTTATTAACCTTTTTTATTTAAAAATAAATAATGATCTTTCTATGGTAAAGTATAGAGAAAAGTTAAAAGGAAAAGTATTTTATGCCAAATATGAATGTAAATACATTTTATATATTCATTTAAAATGTGGAACAAAAAACATTTTAAGGGCACATTAATCAATTTAAATTTAAAATGTGATTATATAGAAAATATCAAATTAAATGAATATGAATTTTTCGTAAATTTAAACTATAAAAAAATCCCACCTGGAGTAAAAATAATATATTTGTAATATTTATTAACTACTATTAAACATAGAATATATAATTAATAAATGTAATGTAATTATACTTTAATAAAATAAATTACATTAATTTTTAAATTGAAAAAGGTATTAAAAGATGTTAAAATACAATTAAAGCTATGGTTTATATTTCGATAATTTTTTAAACATTACATTTCATTATATATATATTTTTAACTATTATAAATAATTGCAGTGAATGTTCTATTATTTCCTATGGGTTATTCTTTGAAGCCCCTATGTCCATTATTTTTTATGGAACGATGTTGTAGTATCAGTAGTTTGCTGTGTGTGGTGCTGGACTTACTGCTGCCTTTACACTGATAAATATGACTCTACTCCCTATTTCAGGTGGTGGGACTGCAAATCTACATTTTTGAGTAACTTCACACTAATAAATAATGGAGAGTCAAAAGTAGTAAAGTTACTCCAAAGTGTAATAGTAAATTTACAAATGTGGATTTACCTTTGTGAATGGGCCCCAATGTTGCACACTAGAACCGTTCACCAGAAGTAGTTTGTAAAGGCTCGAACGGATAGGGCAGTCTTCAGGGCCGGCTCCTCAGTGATGATTCAATGTAACAGGGCCCAGTGCAGGTCGCCGCAAGCTCTATGACCGCATGATGTGGTGGCATCCTCTCTGATAATGGAGGATAGGTTGGAAGAATCTGGATTTCTGGAGCCCAATCTAAAAATGTAGCTACCACGCGTCTTCTAATTCAATTTATCTGTTATCTCAGATTGCATGTGTCCTAATGTGTGGCATGGCTGGGGATTAGCAATTCCATATGTTTTCATCTTTGTTTATTTTATTTTTATTTATAATTTTTTTCATTTAGAGAGTTTTATATAGCGCGAATGTGACCCTTGGGCATCAGAGCGCTTCACAGTTACATATACATGAGGTAGGTTTGAGATACAACTCGCAAAACATTACCATATAGTGAATGAGGTAGGTAAGTATAGAGCTATATAGTAAACGTATCACACTGATATGAGGTAGGTTAGGTATACGTCTAAAAGGGATATATCCTAGAATATGTACAATGGTTTGGTAAAATTAAGCTAGTATTAACATCGGGATTACACATTTCTATATAATTTCAGTCTGCGTCTATCTCCCAGGTTATCATATATGTTATTCTACTAGCCTACTATATTGTATGTTTTATTCCTGTACAAATAGTTCCAAATTGTCTTTATCTGTGCAATCTTCCTCCAGGTTCTGGGTAGGTATAGCGCCGCTAGGTTGTTCCCCGTTTAACTAGAGACTTTCTCTTTCTTCCATTCGATGTTCCGTTTTGGCACATCTAAGACGCGGTGACGGTGAAGTCCGTTCTTGTCTATGTAAGGAACTTACTCATTAGGAAGATCTTAGCTTCCTTTTTAAATGTTGCTGTGTTTGTAATTTTCCTGATATTCGGAGGGAGTGAGTTCCAAGTTCTGGGGGCTGCCCCAGAGAAAGCTCTGTCATATGTTTTCTTCTTCCGGAAGATGGGTGGCCTCAACAGCAGCTCCTTGGCACTTGTGGCTGGTCTGCCTCCTCCAGACAGCTAAATCTTCTGGGCCAGGTATCTTGGTGTTTTGTAGTGGAGCGCTTTGTGGGTGATACATGCCATTTTAAATTGTATTCTGGCTTCATATGGTAGCCAGTTTAATGCTTTTAGGTGTGGTGAGATATGGTCGAATTTCCTCGATCCGGTAATGAGCCTTGCTGCTGCATTAAGGCATGCTTTTAGTGGTGCCGTGGAAATTTTTGATAGACCTGCTAAGGTTGTACATCTGTATTCAATCCTTGAGATAACTAATGATTGTATTGCCAGTTTGAGATCTGCCGACGAGATGAATGGTTTCACTTTCCGTATGTAGTTCAAGTGAAAGCGGGCATTTTTTGCCATTGATTTGATGTGGGCTTTCATGTCTAGATTCTTATCCAATGTGATTCCTAATGATCATCTTCTTCTTCTTCTGTCATTTCAGATGATCATGGTCAATCAATCCGGAACCTATACCACCTTCCAGGCTCCCAGCACCCTCCAGAATGCCTCCAATACAACCCTCATATCAGACGACAGAGATGACAATCTTGCCAAGGTACAGATCGCCATCCTGGCCATCCTCTTCGTCTGTGCGACCCTGAGCAACTTCCTCATTCTCTTCGTTCTGCTGAAGCGACGGAAGCACAATGCCTTGATGCACACATTCATGATCAACCTCTGCATCGCCGACCTGGTCGTTGCCTTCTTTCAGGTCCTTCCGCAGTTGGTCTGGGTCATCACCGATAGGTTCAGGGGGCCGGATATCCTCTGCCGCCTCATTAAGTACTTGCAAGTTGTTGGGATGTTTGCCTCATCCTATATGATTGTGGCTATGACCTTCGACAGGCACCAGGCTATTTGTCGACCAATGATGACCTACAAGAAGGGCGTGGCCCGATGGAATGTTCCAGTTTTCGTGGCTTGGGCAGCCTCCCTGATTCTCAGCATCCCTCAAATTTTCATCTTCTCCAAGATCAAACTTCCCACCGGGACATATGAATGCTACGGAGACTTCATCGAGCCATGGGGCACAAAAGCCTATATCACCTGGATGACAACAGCGGTATTTGTCCTGCCCACCCTAGTCATCGCCACATGCCAGGTGCTAATTTTTAAGGAAATTCATGACAGCATCTACTTGAAATCGGAGAGGATCACAGCGATGATAAAGAAGAAGACCCAGCTGGTGAACGGGAAGGACACGCAAAAGTCCGAAGTCACTACCGCCATGACGAAGACGATCAGGATGACCATGGTCATCGTCTTGGTCTATGTTGTGTGCTGGGCGCCATTTTTCCTGATCCAGATGTGGTCAGTCTGGGACCCCAATGCAGAAACAGAACGTAAGTAAACCTTTGCATCTAATTACCAGAGCGAGCAGGTGTTGATAGGTGGACATGCATTGGCAGGGAAGAGGGCACCTTAGAGCTATCCTGGGGCATCGTTGCTTTGTATTCTACCCAGCAAAATAGTGATTTAGTTTTTCTATTGTCACAACAAATCAGTTACAAAAACAGTGGTAAAGCTAATAGGCCTTGGTTTTATCATGAGTGTGCCATACTGTTGGCTTTGCCAATGCTTGTCATTGTTTAAAAAAAGAAAAAGACAAAAAAACTAAATACTGATACATGTAAATGTAAATGCAAATGTAAATGTATTTATATAGCGCAAATCGCCCACATCGCAGGCATCTATGCGCTTGCTTAAGGAACCCGTCCTGGTATTCCCCTGTGAGATACCCCAGCAGGGTATCCACAAGGTGAAAGCCAGGCATCCCGCCGCGAGGGGCCGTTGTGGAGATTAAGCAAGCTATTGCCCAGAGTCGCAGAGTGTGAACCCGTGAGTCGAGTAGGCACCGGAGCGAGAAAATATCGAATCCGTGGAATTATTGAGCCCAACCCCCGTCGGGGCGGGGAATTGAACCCTGGTCCAGGGCCGATCTCAGCTTCCGGGTCTGCCGCCTCTAACCCCTGAGCCACACTTCTCCTGTCTTATAGTAACTCAAAACTGTACATTGAATCACTGTTTGTAATCAATGGCATGGTTAATCTTTCAAATACCTTTCACCCACAAAACTCTGAGCAGCATTTAAGAGTCAGAAGGTAAAGGGAATCTTTTGGCAAGGCCTAATTTACTTGATCTCTGCAGTAGCACCGGGTGCAGATTTATGGGCCTCCAGGTGAAGAGTCATGCTAAGCACACCTTCTGCCTCAGATGCCAGCTAAGGGAGTGAATTAATAGGATTGTACAGAGGCTATGCTCCAGGGGAGGGACAAACACAAGAAGAGGAAGGTAAACCATTGAATAAGAAGCAAGCACACGAGAATGACAATAAAGCCAGCCAATGTACACGTTGGGTGGGATGTGAGCTTGCACTGTCTAAAAAGAGGGTGTGCTGTCTAGCCACCCACCTTCTGAAAGAAGAGACACTCCAGCCACTATTACCAAACTCAGTGGTCTCATGCTCATCCAAGGAGGAGCCTTCCTGGGTGAATCCATGTGTTTCAGGCCCCGTGTCATGCTGCTGTCTTGGAACACCAAGTTAGCGCCTCCCTGGGGATCTCAAGGATAGATCTGCTGTCCCTTGACGCTAAAGTCAGGTCTGCTGACAGCAGAACTCCTGTCCATAGAAACCTGACCTCACTGCGTTGTTCTCCTGGAGAAGGGAAGTAAAGTCTCCTCTCTCCTCTCCTATCTTGTCTGAGTCAAGGGTTTCATGAAGGTAGAAATTATGGGTCTGCAGTGTTTTTAGGTTTGCAGGTCAATATCTTCTGAGGGTACAACCTATGCATGTACACGCTTTCCTAGAACTGAGAGTCAGAACAACCCATGCATGTACACACGCTGCTAGATCTGAGAGTCCGTGGAACCTATGCATGTAAACCCTGTCCTAGATCTAGAAATCAGAATAAGGTATTCATGTACCATGGTGCTAGATCTGGGCGTCAGTAGAACCAATGCATGTACACGCTCTCTTAGATCTAGGAGTCAAGGTCGTCTGAAGGTAGAACCAATGCATGCTATGCTCTCTTCACTGGCGTAACGAAAAGTGAGGGGGCCTCCCTGCACGGTACTTAGAGGGGCCCCCTCCGAGCTCAATTAGGAGCTCTCCGGCCAGGGTGCAGTGCTGAGGGGGCCCCTTGGAGCTAGGGGTCCCCCCGCACTGTTACGTCCATGGCTCTCTTAGTTCTACAAATCAGTAGAACCTATACATATGCACGCTCACTTAGATCTAGGACTCCGTAGAACCTATGTATGTACACGCACAATGATCTGGGAGTCAGTAGAATCTATGCATGCACACACTCTCCTAGATCAGGGAATCAGTAGAACCTATGCATGTACATGCACTCTTAGATCTGGGAGTCAATGGCGCCTATCCATGTACATGCGCTCTTAGATCTGGGAGTCAATGAAGCCTATCCATGTACATGCTCGCTTAGATCTGGGAGTCAATGGAGTCTATCCGTGTACATGCGCTCTTCTGGGAGTCAATGGAGCCTATCCATGTACATGCGCTCTTAGATCTGGGAGTCAATGGAGCCTATCCATGTACATGCGCTCTTAGGTCTGGGAGTCAATGGAGCCTATCCATGGGCATGCTCTCTTAGATCTGGGAGTCAATGGAGCCTATCCATGTACATGTGCTCTTAGATCTGGGAGTCAATGGAGCCTATCCATATACATGCTCTCTTAGATATGGGAGTCAATGGAGCCTATCCATGTACACGCTCTCTTGAATCAGGGAGTCAATGGAGCCTATCCATGTACATGCGCTCTTAGATCTGGGAGTCAATGGAGCCTATCCATGTACATGCTCTCTTAGATCTAGGAGTCAATGGAACCTATCCATGTACATGCTCTCTTAGATCTGGGAGTCAATGGAGCCTATCCATGTACATGCGTTCTTAGATCTGGGAATCAATGGAGCCTATCCATGTACATGCGCTCTTAGATCTGGGAGTCAATGGAACCTATCCATGTACATGCACTCTTAGATCTGGGAGTCAATGGAGCCTATTCATGTACATGCGCTCTTAGATCTGGGAGTCAATGGAGCCTATCCATGTACATGCGCTCTTAGATCTGGGAGTCAATGGAGCCTATCTATATACATGCGCTCTTAGATCTGGGAGTCAATGGAGCCTATCCATGTACATGCGCTCTTAGATCTGGGAGTCAATGGAACCTATCCATGGACATGCGCTCTTAGATCTGGGAGTCAATGGAGCCTCTCCATGTACATGCTCTCTTAGATCAATGGAGCCTATCCATGTACATGCGCTCTTAGATCTGAGAGTCAGTAGAACCTATGCAGGCAATGCTCTCTTAGATCTGAGAGTCAGTAGAACCTATGCATGCAATGCTCTCTTAGATCTGGGAGTCAATGGAGCCTATCCATGTACATGCTCTCTTAGATCGGAGAGTCACTAGAACCTATGCATGCAATGCTCTCTTAGATCTGGGAGTCAATGGAGCCTATCCATGTACATGCGCTCTTAGATCTTGGAGTCAATGGAATCTATCCATGTACATGCGCTCTTAGATCTGAGATTCAATGGAACCTATCCATGTACACACCCTCTTCGATCTGGGAGTCAATGGAGCCTATCCATGTACATGCGCTCTTAGATCTGGGAGTCAATGGAGCCTATCTATGTACATGCGCTCTTAGATATGGGAGTCAATGGAGCCTATCCATGTACACGCTCTCATGAATCAGGGAGTCAATGGAGCCTATCCATGTACATGCGCTCTTAGATCTGGGAGTCAATGGAGCCTATCTATGTACATGCGCTCTTAGATCTGGGAGTCAATTGAGCCTATCCATGTACACGCTCTCTTGAATCATGGAGTCAATGGAACCTATCTATGTACATGCACTCTTAGATCTGGGAGTCAATGGAGCCTATCCATGTACATGCTCTCTTAGATCTGGGAGTCAATGGAGCCTATCCATGTACATGCGCTCTTAGATCTGGGAGTCAATGGAGCCTATCCTTGTACATGCTCTCTTGAATCAGGGAGTCAATGGAACCTATCCATGTACATGCGCGATTAGATATGGGAGTCAATGGAGCCTATCCATTTTTTTTTATCAAACCGTTTTTATTGCAGATCCAATCACAAAGAATGTCAAACAGGAGAAGTATCATTAGTGCAAGATCCCCCCTCTCGTTATCACGTCCCCACCTATTGTACACAGCCTTTCAGCCCACAACCCGGAGGTCGGGCGGCAAAGATCGCGAATCGGTACAATCCTCACAATCGGCAATCACTGTACGGTGCATGTGGGGGGATCCGCTGTCTGCTTTTAAGTTTCGACCCAACTTCCCCCCCACCTTGTAGTGTCTATAACTGAGCATCTCAACTACACTACTGGTAAAAGATTCCCCCCGTTCCCTTCACGTCTTCCCGTCCCCCCCAAGTGTCACCAATCGCTCCCGGTCAGGAATGTGGGTCTATAGGACTGCAAACAGGAGGTCTTAAGTGTCTACTGCGTGAGTGTGACTGGTGCTGGTACTGTCATCCCGTGTTCGTTGGTGGCATCAGTTGTCGCGTCTCTTTCATTCTCCCCCTCATCTAATGTGCCATCTCGCAGCGCTTGCACTAAGAGTTCCCATTCCATAGCCGCCTCCAAGGCCCGCTCGTCTGCTCTTCTACGTGCCAACTGGTACCTAATCGTGCTCTCGCTCGCCACCCATTTAAAGAACTCAGCGAGCCATCTTCGATGTGTCGGGCCTGTTTTCGATTTCCACCCCTTTGTCAATTCCCGTTTGGCCAAGAGGAGGCCCATATCGATGAATCTGCTCGACACCTTATTTTTGGGTGTGTGCGGAAACCAGTGTAAAATGCTGACGGCCGTGGTATATTGAAGGTCCCTGTCTGCAACCTCGTTCAAAGTGTCGCCAATGTCCCTCCAGTATTCCTGTAGGTGGGGGCACTCTCGGAGCATGTGTGTCAGATCCGCTCCCAGTGTATTACAGCGTGGGCAAGCGGCCTCTTCCGCCCCAAAGTATTTCTGTATTTTATTCGGAGTAAGGTAGGCCCTGTGGAGAATATAAAAGTGGATTAGCTGGAAACGTGCGTTCCTCATGCTCTTCCTAGCCCGTCCCACCAGTTGCATCCACGTGGTGTCAGGGATCTCCATATGTAAATCTAATTCCCATTTGGCCTTCAGAGTAGTCCGCGGCTGCAGTGTTTCCCTCAGCATTCTCGAGTATAGGCACGTGACCGCCTTATAGGTGCCTGCCGACATCATAATGTACTGGCAGGCCTGGGCTGTTGGCGGCTCCTCGAGCCCCTTACCCCAGTGCCCCTGCATGGCCCGCACTACTGCCGCATGCAATAAGTAGTCGCCTCGTGGGAGGTCAAAACGCTCCTGCATGCGTCTGATATGGGACCAATGCTCCATCTTCGAACAAGTCTCCCACCACCTGCAACCCTGCCTCCTCCCAGCCCTGCAAGTGCGACCAATCCCCTCCGTGCGGGAGTGCCGTCAGCATGCCCAGAGGGATCTCGGGCGCGTATGGGTGTTTAAACCCCGCACGCCTCGACGAGCGGTTCCAGCACAGGCGGAGAGTTCTCTCCTCTGAGGACAGGCCTCTGAGTGGTAATCTCTGCCGCAGGGCTATGAAGGCTAGCACATGTCGGGGGATGCCGCTGTCTCGGTCGTGCTCTGGACCGCGGTACACTCTCGCAATTTCTTGCGTTAGGGTCTGGAGCTGGGCCGCCAGGTAGTAGAGCTCAAAGTCTGGGACAGCCAGGTCTCCCTCGTCCTTCGGGCGGATCAGCGTGGACAGTGCAACTCTTCGACTGCCCGTGCCCCACAAAAAGGAGATAATCATTGATCGCAGCTGTCGAAAAATCGCAGCCGGGATCCAAACAGGCAAAGTCCGGAAGTAATACAGCAATCGGGGTAAGGCTATCATCTTGAGCAGAGATACGCGGCCCGTTACTGATAGCGGGAGAGTGGCCCAGAAGGACATATTGCCTTTTAAAGAACGGATACAGCGCCCGACGTTTCCACCTAACATGTCTGCCTCTCCATGGTAAATATGTACTCCTAAGTATTCCAAGCAGTCCGGCTCCCATCTAAGTAATGGCCGGAGGAAGGGCTGGATCTCATGCTTACGTAGGGGAAACAGGCAGGTCTTGGCCCAGTTAACCCTCAGGCCAGATATCTCCCCGAAGCGCGTAAGGAGTCTTTCCGCTCCCGAGACCGCCTCATTGGCGTCTTTTAAGAAAAGGAGGGGGTCATCCGCGTATAGCGAGATAAAATGGCGAGTTCCACTGTGAGCCAGGCCCTCATAGTAGTCGCCTCTCCTAGCCATCGCCGCAGGAGGTTCCACCGCCAAGGCAAACAGCAGTGGAGACAGCGCGCAGCCCTGCCTGGTGCCGCGGAGCACTTCAAATTGGTCCGATATCAGGGTGCCCACTCTCACTCTCGCTTTCTCCTCAGTATATAATACTTTCATCCATCGTATGTAGCCCTCCCAGAGCCCAAAGCACCGCAGCACCCTATAGAGGTACGCCCACTCCAGGCTGTCAAAAGCCTTCTCTATATCTACGGCCAATACCAGGGGAGCTCTTGCCTCCGGCGGTGGGCTGCTCAATAGGCGGGTCAATCTCCTGATATTGTGGCTAGTGTTGCACTTGGGAATGAACCCGGATTGGTCTTTATGGACCAGTGTCTGCATGTGTTGCAATAGTCTGTTGGCCAGCACCGTGCTCAGAATCTTATAGTCGGTGGTCAACATTGACAGCGGACGGTAGGACGCAGTGTCGGTACTCTCCCCCCGCCGTTTCAGTAGGGGAATCATTACAGCTTCGCGCATGGAGCATGGTAGTCGTCCCTTAACCTTAGCTTCGGCATAAACGGTTTGAAGCTGCGGGCCTAGTTGATCGATGTAACGCCCATAGAACTCATTCGGTAGTCCGTCCAGACCTGGGGTCTTATTACGGGCCATTCGCTTCACCGCGCCCCTGATTTCCGTTAGCTCTATCGGGCCACCCAAGTCTTTCGCCTGGGCCTGGTCTAAACGCGGCAGTTGTAGGTCCTCTAGGAAATCAGCTATATCCCTCTCTTTGTCACCGAGTTCGCTCTTATATAGTTGTTCATAATAGGTCCTGAAGCTATCTAGGATTGCCGACTGCGTGGTGCGCATGCGGCCTTCCCCCTCTGAAATGGCCAGAATTGGGTGGCTGCGTCTGGCGGGGTTGGCAAGCCAAGCCAGCAGGGTCCCCGCCTTGTCTCCCTCAGCGTGCGTTTTCACTAGATAAGTCTTATAATCATAACTGCGAAGGCGTTCCAGTTCTACCGCCACCGCCTCTCTCGCCACGCAGAGGTCCCCCTGGAGGTCAGGCTGGTCTGGGCGCGCCAGCTCAACCTCCGGCAGCTTGCGTTCTGCTCTATCCAAGTCATCTAACAACGTTTTGCGGGCTCCCACGAATTTTCCAATACAGTGCCCTCGTATTACCACCTTAAGGGCGTCCCATTCCGTGGCTCTGGAGTCGGTGGACCCTTCATTCTCCATAAAATATTGATCGATTCTGTCCGCCAACGCCTCACGGAATGGTGGGTCCTCCAGTGTGTCTGGTTGGAGCTGCCATGTCGGGACCTTAGAGATTTCAGTCATCCAGTCAAGCGATAATAGCAGGGGGTTATGATCCGAAATCGTGCGCGCTAGGTATTCGGTGTGGGCTACTGCAGGGAGCACAAGCGTCGAGCACAAGAAGGTGTCTATACGAACGTGGAGGTCGTGGAGGCTGGAGTGGAATGAATAATCGCGCCCCATTGGGTGCTGTGTGCGACAAGCATCAGTTAATCCCCACTGTTCCTGCCAGTCAAATCTGCACTTCGCCAGTCTGCGTACTGGGGACGAGTGTAAGGGAGGGTGCGACCTATCCATGTCAACATCTACCACCGAATTGAAGTCCCCCCCCAACAGAACGGGGCCTGCAAGGTAGCTAGCCAGTTCCCCAGAAAGCCGCGCAAAGTATGCAGCCTGGTCTACATTGGGCACGTACGCGCTGCAAAGCACTATGTGGCGCCCTCTGAGGGTTCCCTCCACCGCCACAAATCTCCCTTCTGGATCCCCCACCTGCCTAGTGACCTGGAACGGGGTACCCGCCCTTACCCAAATTAAGGCCCCCCTAGCGAGGGCCGAGTATGTAGTATTAAATAAATGTCCCCTCCACCTGCGCTGCAGTGCTATTCCCTCTTGTTTCGTCAGGTGCGTCTCCTGTAGCAGCGCTATATGAATCCCCCTGCGGACTAGATATGCGTGTATCTTGTGGCGTCTGGTCATGGTATGCAGCCCTCTCACATTCCAGGTCACACACTTAATCATTCCTGTATTAGTCATTATCCCATGCAGTGTGGTACAGTGCAATATATCTGCATCTCCGGTCGCTTATGATGACACATCCCTTCCTCCCCGCAAAACCACCCCTCCTCCCCCCTCCCTCAACTGTGCCTCGGGCTACCCCAACTGCCTCGGGCCCCCCTCCCTCCCCCAGAACAGGGCCTAACTGTGCTAGAGTCGCTCCCATCCAAACCAAGTGTGGGCAACTGTGCCCTTTTACTCCCCTAATCCGCAGTCTGCACTGCGGAGGCCTTATGGGCCCTAAGAGGCGCGAACTGGCTACGGGTTCTTGAATCTCAGTCCCATTCCCCCGCCTCCAAAACAGTGTTACTCACAACATTATCGTCCAAGAACTGTCTGCTCCGGCCGCTAAGTCAGCCAAGTTCCATCAGCAAAGGGTAGTACTGGGACGGCAGAGCACTCTTAGCCTTCGACAATCTCCCCCGAAGATTGCGGTGTGATCTCCGGGCCTTTCGTGCTGCCAAATTCTAATAGTTCTGTTTCTGAGTCCGTTGCCCGGGCCTCTGAGCCCGAGGCCTGCTCCGATTGAGGCAGGACGGCACCCGATAAGTCAATAACTGCCTGTAGTGCGGCCTTCCGTTCACTCTCCGTCTGCGAGACCGTTGGTTTCCCAGTCTTCCGTTTGCGTCCCCGCATCCTTCGAGATCTTCTCAATGGTTGTTGCAGCCGCTCTTCTTCCTCTCTCATCCTTGCCCCATCTGTTCCAGCTTTGTATGTGTCCCACCAGGCCCATGCGTCCGCTGAGGTAGAAAAGAACAGGGACTTCTCATCTACCACCACCCTCAGCCTGGCCGGAAAAAGTAGCGAGTACTGCAGGCCCTCCGTCCTCAGTTCTTTTTTGATGGATAAGAAAGAGGCTCGCAATTTTTGGGTCTCGAAGGTGTAATCCGGGAACAACGTCACCCTGCGATTGTCCACTTGGAAGGGGCCTACCATTCTCGCTCTTTGCAGGAGCCAGTCCCTATCTTTGTAGTGTAGTAATTTGATTACTACTGGTCGAGGTGATTGTCCCGGACTGGGTGGTTTGGCTGGTACCCGGTACGCCCTTTCGATGGTGAAGAAAGGAGAGAGTCCCTCCAGTGCCACCTCCATCTGCAGCCAGGTAGTCAGATAGTCCACAATGTTAGGGCCCTCTTTTTTTTCCAGAAGGCCCACGAGGCGTACATTGTTGCGTCTGCTGCGGTTTTCTGCATCCTCCGCCCGCCGCTCGAGGGCTTGTATTCGATCTAGGGCTTCCGTTAAACGGCCTTCCACGGATTTTTGCGCCGGAACCATCTCTTTCAGGGTTACTTCCGTATTCTTGACTCTGTCCGACAATTTCCCGTGGTCCGCTCGCAGTAGACCCAGGCTCGTGGCCACTTGAGCTATGTCCTGGTGCAGGGCGTCTTTTGTGGCGGTGATAGCTTCTAGGATTCGGTCCTGCATCTGTTGTAGGTCTGGCGGGGTCGGTAGTGTATCGTCAGGAGCTTCTGAGCTAGTGCCCCCTTCCCCCTTCGGGCTTTTGGGTTTCCCCATTCTGCACTATTACTCGCGGTCCTGGGCCTGTTCCACACCGAGGGCGGTAGTTGGCACGCGTATCAGCAAGGTAAGCAGCTCGCGGTCAGTAGGGGCCGAAAGGCCGGTGCACGCAGGAGCAGTCGGGGTTCCCACTCAGGGCCTCAGTCCCATCGCAGTCCTCTGATGGCCAGGCCCTAGTATCTTGTCACCCTCCTCTGGGCAGCTCCCCGCGCCCAAGTCGGCGTTCGTGGAGGCAAGGCAGCATTCAAGGTGTGCGCGCAATTGTCCGCTTCCCGGTGGCCGTTGCGTGCAAGCACCAGAGGCTAGCGCCAGAGGGGTCCCCCAGTGTGTCACTCACCAGTGTCGGCTCTCTGCCGCCTCTGCCGACCCGGTCTGGGCCCTCTCAGTGATGGATAACGAGAAGGGGCAGTCCACGGGGGCCCCGGTGCTATGCAGTGTGCGGCACCCCAGGCAGGGCTGACAATCCGGGGGGTTCGCCAGCCGGCGCCGGCCTACCAATTGGGCTTCCTCTCCTCCAAACGGAGACGCGGGGGCCCTTCACGCTGTGTGCGTTCCCCGCTGTGGAGCTCGTGTCTGCTTGGTGGGGTCGCTAGGCTGGTGTCCCCAGCGTCTCTAGTCTCAGGCAATGGCAGTGCTGAGCGGAGCTGAGTCAGCCCGTCCTCGTGGGTCTCGGCTCCAGAGACCCGCGTCGGTGCTCCCCTCTCCAGCCGGTCTCGAGGCTTCCACGTGGCCCCCTCTGCCCCCGGCCGCCCCAGGCCGCCGAAAGCCGGGGCTCCGAGTCAACAGCTGCCCGGGCGGGGAGGAGCAGCACCGGTGTGTTCACAGAGCGCAACGCGCTGCCTTCGATCCGGAGCGTCGCCGCGGGCGAGGGCCTCTGCTTGCTGTTGGCGCCCCTGCAGCCCTCGTAGTTCAATGCACCCAGGCAGCCAGGGAGGCGAAGAGCATGGCTCAGCCCGGTTCGCAGTGCTTCCGGCCACCGCAGGCCCTCCGAAGCCGGGACGTCGATTTGTCCTCCCCTGGGCGGGGAGGAGCCTCGCTGGGGCCGCGAGGTGGTGATGAGCGCAGCTCCAGGTCAGGGGTTCCAGCGGCAGCCGCTCGCTCCTCCGGTCTTCGCCAGGTGCCGGATCAGCTCTTGCTGGCAGGTCTCAGGGGTGGATGAGCCGGTGGAGTAGCGATCGGCACATCACAGTTCACGGGATTGCCGCCATCTTGCGATCTGGTAGTCCGAGTCTCCATCGCCGGTCCGTCCCCTTTCCAGCGCCAATTGCAGCCCGCCGCCTCAACCGTAGCAGGCTCAGGAGTGTCTTCTGGGCTCACCCGGATTTCAGCGGGGATCCCAGAGCTGTGGCAGGAGAAAAGGACGGATTATCGGGCGGGGGGTCGGGAGCCCTGTTAGGCTGCGACCATCTTCGCCAGCTGCAAGCCCCGCCTCTCCCAATGGAGCCTATCCATGTACACGCTCTCTTGAATCAAGGAGTCAATGGAACCTATCTATATACATGCGCTCTTAGATCTGGGAGTCAATGGAGCCTATCCATGTACATGCTCTCTTAGATCTGGGAGTCAATGGAGCCTATCCATGTACATGCGCTCTTAGATCTGGGAGTCAATGGAGCCTATCCATGGACATGCTCTCCTAGATGTGGGAGTCAATGGAGCCTATCCATGTACATGCGCTCTTAGATATGGGAGTCAATGGAGCCTATCCATGTACATGCGCTCTTAGATCTGGGAGTCAATGGAGCCTATCCATGTACATGCGCTCTTAGATCTGGGAGTCAATGGAGCCTATCCATGTACATGCGCTCTTAGATCTGGGAGTCAATGGAGCCTATCCATGGACATGCGCTCTTAGATCTGGGAATCAATGGAGCCTATCCATGTACATGCGCTCTTAGATCTGGGAGTCAATGGAGCCTATCCATGTACATGCGCTCTTAGATCTGGGAGTCAATGGAGCCTATCCATGTACATGCGCTCTTAGATCTGGGAGTCAATGGAGCCTATCCATGTACATGCGCTCTTAGATCTGGGAGTCAATGGAGCCTATCCATGTACATGCGTTCTTAGATCTGGGAATCAATGGAGCCTATCCATGTACATGCGCTCTTAGATCTGGGAGTCAATGGAGCCTATCAATGTACATGCTCTCTTAGATCTCGGAGTCAATGGAGCCTATCCATGTACATGCGCTCTTAGATCTGGGAGTCAGTAGAATCTATGCATGCAATGCTCTCTTAGATCTGAGAGTCAGTAGAACCTATGCAGGCAATGCTCTCTTAGATCGGAGAGTCACTAGAACCTATGCATGCAATGCTCTCTTAGATCTGGGAGTCAATGGAGCCTATCCATGTACATGCGCTCTTAGATCTGGGAGTCAATGGAGCCTATCCATGTACATGCGCTCTTAGATCTGGGAGTCAATGGAGCCTATCCATGTACATGCTCTCTTAGATATGGGAGTCAATGGAGCCTATCCATGTACACGCTCTCTTGAATCAGGGAGTCAATGGAGCCTATCCATGTACACGCTCTCTCGAATCATGGAGTCAATGGAACCTATCTATGTACATGCGCTCTTAGATCTGGGAGGCAATGGAGCCTATCCATGTACATGCCCTCTTAGATCATGGAGTCAATGGAACCTATCCATGTACATGCGCTCTTAGATCTGGGAGTCAATGGAGCCTATCCTTGTACATGCTCTCTTGAATCAGGGAGTCAATGGAACCTATCCATGTACATGCGCTCTTAGATATGGGAGTCAATGGAGCCTATCCATGTACACGCTCTCTTGAATCAGGGAGTCAATGGAACCTATCTATGTACATGCGCTCTTAGATCTGGGAGTCAATGGAGCCTATCAATGTACATGCTCTCTTAGATCTGGGAGTCAATGGAGCCTATCCATGTACATGTGCTCTTAGAACTGGGAGTCAATGGAGCCTATCCATGGACATGCTCTCTTAGATCTGGGAGTCAATGGAGCCTATCCATGTACATGCGCTCTTAGATATGGGAGTCAATGGAGCCTATCCATGTACATGCGCTCTTAGATCTGGGAGTCAATGGAGCCTATCCATGTACATGCGCTCTTAGATCTGGGAGTCAATGGAACCTATCCATGTACATGCGCTCTTAGATCTGGGAATCAATGGAGCCTATCCATGTACATGCGCTCTTAGATCTGGGAGTCAATGGAGCCTATCCATGTACATGCGCTCTTAGATCTGGGAGTCAATGGAGCCTATCCATGTACATGCGCTCTTAGATCTGGGAGTCAATGGAGCCTATCCATGTACATGCGTTCTTAGATCTGGGAATCAATGGAGCCTATCCATGTACATGCGCTCTTAGATCTGGGAGTCAATGGAGCCTATTCATGTACATGCGCTCTTAGATCTGGGAGTCAATGGAGCCTATCCATGTACATGCGCTCTTAGATCTGGGAGTCAATGGAGCCTATCCATGTACATGCGCTCTTAGATCTGGGAGTCAATGGAGCCTATCCATGTACATGCGCTCTTAGATCTGGGAGTCAGTAGAATCTATGCATGCAATGCTCTCTTAGATCTGAGAGTCAGTAGAACCTATGCAGGCAATGCTCTCTTAGATCTGAGAGTCACTAGAACCTATGCATGCAATGCTCTCTTAGATCTGGGAGTCAATGGAGCCTATCCATGTACATGCGCTCTTAGATCTGAGATTCAATGGAACCTATCCATGTACACACCCTCTTAGATCTGGGAGTCAATGGAGCCTATCCATGTACATGCGCTCTTAGATCTTGGAGTCAATGGAGCCTATCCATGTACACGCTCTCTTGAATCATGGAGTCAATGGAACCTATCTATGTACATGCGCTCTTAGATCTGGGAGTCAATGGAGTCTATCCATGTACATGCTCTCTTAGATCTGGGAGTCAATGGAGCCTATCCATGTACATGAACTCTTAGATCTGGGTGTCAATGGAGCCTATCCTTGTACATGCTCTCTTGAATCAGGGAGTCAATGGAACCTATCCATGTACCTGCGCTCTTAGATATGGGAGTTAATGGAGCCTATCCATGTACACGCTCTCTTGAATCAGGGAGTCAATGGAACCTATCTATGTACATGCGCTCTTAGATCTGGGAGTCAATGGAGCCTATCCTTGTACATGCTCTCTTGAATCAGGGCGTCAATGGAACCTATCCATGTACATGCGCTCTTAGATATGGGAGTCAAAGGAGCCTATCCAAGTACACGCTCTCTTGAATCAGGGAGTCAATGGAACCTATCTATGTGCATGCGCTCTTAGATCTGGGAGTCAATGGAGCCTATCCATGTACATGCTCTCTTAGATCTGGGATGCAATGGAGCCTATCCTTGTACATGCTCTCTTGAATCAGGGAGTCAATGGAACCTATCCATGTACATGTGCTCTTAGATATGGGAGTCAATGGAGCCTAGCCATGTACACGCTCTCTTGAATCAGTGAGTCAATGGAACCTATCTATGTACATGCGCTCTTAGATCTGGGAGTCAATGGATCCTATCCATGTACATGCTCTCTTAGATCTGGGAGTCAATGGAGCCTATCCATGTATATGCGCTCTTAGATCTGGGAGCCAATAGAGCCTATCCATGTACATGCTCTCTTAGATCTGGGAGTCAATGGAGCCTATCCATGTACATGCGCTCTCAGATATGGGAGTCAATGGAGCCTATCCATGTACATGCGCTCTTAGATCTGGGAGTCAATGGAGCCTATCCATGTACATGTGCTCTTAGATCTGCGAGTCAATGGAGCCTATCCATGTACATGCTCTCTTAGAACTGGGAGTCAATGGAGCCTATCCATGTACATTCTCTCTTAGATCTGGGAATCAATGGAGCCTATCCATGTACATGCGCTCTTAGATATGGGAGTCAATGGAGCCTATCCATGTACACGCTCTCTTGAATCAGGGAGTCAATGGAACCTATCTATGTACATGCGCTCTTAGATCTGGGAGTCAATGGAGCCTATCCATGTACATGCTCTCTTAGATCTGGGAGTTAATGGAGCCTATCCATGTACATGCGCTCTTAGATCTGGGAGTCAATTGAGCCTATCCATGGACATGCGCTCTTAGATCTGGGAATCAATGGAGCCTATCCATGTACATGCGCTCTTAGATCTAGGAATCAATGGAGCCTATCCATGTACATGCGCTCTTAGATCTGGGAGTCAATGGAGCCTATCCATGTACATGCGCTCTTAGATCTGGGAGTCAATGGAGCCTATCCATGTACATGCGCTCTAAGATCTGGGAGTCAATGGAGCCTATCCATGTACATGCGCTCTTAGATCTGGGAATCAATGGAGCCTATCCATGTACATGCACTCTTAGATCTGGGAGTCAATGGAACCTATCCATGTACATGCGCTCTTAGATTTGGGAGTCAATGGAGCCTATCCATGTACATGCGCTCTTAGATCTGGGAGTCAATGGAGCCTGCCCATGTACATGCGCTCTTAGATCTGGGAGTCAATGGAGCCTATCCATGTACATGCGCTCTTAGATCTGGGAGTCAGTAGAATCTATGCATGCAATGCTCTCTTAGATCTGAGAGTCAGTAGAACCTATGCAGGCAATGCTCTCTTAGATCGGAGAGTCACTAGAACCTATGCAGGCAATACTCTCTTAGATCTGGGAGTCAATGGAGCCTATCCATGTACATGCGCTCTTAGATCTGGGAGTCAATGGAACCTATCCATGTACATGCGCTCTTTGATCTGAGATTCAATGGAGCCTATCCATGTACATGCGCTCTTAGATCTGGGAGTCAATGGAGCCTATTCATGTACATGCGCTCTTAGATCTGGGAGTCAATGGAACCTATCCATGGACATGCGCTCTTAGATCTGGGAGTCAATGGAGCCTCTCCATGTACATGCTCTCTTAGATCTGGGAGTCAATGGAGCCTATCCATGTACATGCTCTCTTAGATCTGGGAGTCAATGAAGCCTATCCATGTACATGCTCTCTTAGATCAATGGAGCCTATCCATGTACATGCGCTCTTAGATCTGGGAGTCAATGGAGCCTATCCATGTACATGCGCTCTTAGATCCGGGAGTCAATGGAACCTATCCATGTACATGCGCTCTTAGATTTGGGAGTCAATTGAGCCTATCCATGTACATGTGCTCTTAGATCTGGGAGTCAATGGAGCCTATCCATGTACATGTGCTCTTAGATATGGGAGTCAATGGAGCCTATCCATGTACATGCTCTCTTAGATCTGGGAGTCAATGGAGCCTATCCATGTACATGCGCTCTTAGATCTGTGAGTCAATGGAGCCTATCCATGTACATGCGCTCTTAGATCTGAGATTCAATGGAACCTATCCATGTACACGCGCTCTTAGATCTGGGAGTCAATGCAGCCTATCCATGTACATGCTCTGTTAGATCTGGGAGTCAATGGAGCCTATCCATGTACATGCACTCTTAGATCTGGGAGTCAATGGAGCCTATCCATGTACATGCACTCTTAGATCTGGGAGTCAATGGAACCTATCCATGGACATGCGCTCTTAGATCTGGGAGTCAATGGAGCCTATCCATGTACATGCGCTCTTAGATCTGGGAGTCAATGGAACCTATCCATGTACATGCGCTCTTAGATTTGGGAGTCAATGGAGCCAATCCATGTACATGCACTCTTAGATCTGGGAGTCAATGGAGCCTATCCATGTACATGCGCTCTCAGATCTGGGAGTCAATGGAACCTATCCATGTACATGCGCTCTTAGATTTGGGAGTCAATGGAGCCAATCCATGTACATGCACTCTTAGATCTGCGAGTCAATAGAGCCTATCCATGTACACACTCTCTTGAATCAGGGAGTCAATGGAACCTATCCATGTACATGCGCTCTCAGATCTGGGAGTCAATGGAGCCTATCCATGTACATGCGCCCTTAGATCTGGGAGTCAATGGAGCCTATCAATGTACATGCTCTGTTAGATCTGGGAGTCAATGGAACCTATCTATGTACATGCGCTCTCAGATCTGGGAGTCAATGGAGCCTATCCATGTACATGCTCTGTTAGATCTGGGAGTCAATGGAACCTATCTATGTACATGCGCTCTTAGATCTGGGAGTCAATGGAGCCTATCCATGTACATGCACTCTTAGACCTGGGAGTCAATGGAGCCTATCCATGTACATGCTCTCTTAGATCTGTTAGTCAATGGAGCCTATCCATGTACATGCGCTCTTAGATATGGGAGTCAATGGAGCCTATCCATGTACACACTCTCTTGAATCAGAGAGTCAATGGAACCTATCTATGTACATGCGCTCTTAGATCTGGGAGTCAATGGAGCCTATCCATGTACACGCTCTCTTGAATCAGGGAGTCAATGGAGCCTATGTATGTACATGCGCTCTTAGATCTGGGAGTCAATAGAGCCTATCCTTGTACATGCTCACTTAGATCTGGGAGTCAATGGAGCCTATCCATGTACATGCGCTCTTAGATCTGGGAGTCAATGGAGCCTATCCATGTACACATTCTCTTGAATCAGGGAGTCAATGGAACCTATCTATGTACATGCGCTCTTAGATCTGGGAGTCAATAGAACCTATCCATGTACATGCGCTCTTTGATCTGAGATTCAATGGAGCCTATCCATGTACATGCGCTCTTAGATCTGGGAGTCAATGGAGCCTATTCATGTACATGCGCTCTTAGATCTGGGAGTCAATGGAACCTATCCATGGACATGCGCTCTTAGATCTGGGAGTCAATGGAGCCTCTCCATGTACATGCTCTCTTAGATCTGGGAGTCAATGGAGCCTATCCATGTACATGCTCTCTTAGATCTGGCAGTCAATGAAGCCTATCCATGTACATGCTCTCTTAGATCAATGGAGCCTATCCATGTACATGCGCTCTTAGATCTGGGAGTCAATGGAGCCTATCCATGTACATGCGCTCTTAGATCCGGGAGTCAATGGAACCTATCCATGTACATGCGCTCTTAGATTTGGGAGTCAATGGAGCCTATCCATGTACATGTGCTCTTAGATCTGGGAGTCAATGGAGCCTATCCATGTACATGTGCTCTTAGATATGGGAGTCAATGGAGCCTATCCATGTACATGCTCTCTTAGATCTGGGAGTCAATGGAGCCTATCCATGTACATGCGCTCTTAGATCTGTGAGTCAATGGAGCCTATCCATGTACATGCGCTCTTAGATCTGAGATTCAATGGAACCTATCCATGTACACGCGCTCTTAGATCTGGGAGTCAATGCAGCCTATCCATGTACATGCTCTGTTAGATCTGGGAGTCAATGGAGCCTATCCATGTACATGCACTCTTAGATCTGGGAGTCAATGGAGCCTATCCATGTACATGCACTCTTAGATCTGGGAGTCAATGGAACCTATCCATGGACATGCGCTCTTAGATCTGGGAGTCAATGGAGCCTATCCATGTACATGCGCTCTTAGATCTGGGAGTCAATGGAACCTATCCATGTACATGCGCTCTTAGATTTGGGAGTCAATGGAGCCAATCCATGTACATGCACTCTTAGATCTGGGAGTCAATGGAGCCTATCCATGTACATGCGCTCTCAGATCTGGGAGTCAATGGAACCTATCCATGTACATGCGCTCTTAGATTTGGGAGTCAATGGAGCCAATCCATGTACATGCACTCTTAGATCTGCGAGTCAATAGAGCCTATCCATGTACACACTCTCTTGAATCAGGGAGTCAATGGAACCTATCCATGTACATGCGCTCTCAGATCTGGGAGTCAATGGAGCCTATCCATGTACATGCGCCCTTAGATCTGGGAGTCAATGGAGCCTATCAATGTACATGCTCTGTTAGATCTGGGAGTCAATGGAACCTATCTATGTACATGCGCTCTTAGATCTGGGAGTCAATGGAGCCTATCCATGTACATGCTCTGTTAGATCTGGGAGTCAATGGAACCTATCTATGTACATGCGCTCTTAGATCTGGGAGTCAATGGAGCCTATCCATGTACATGCACTCTTAGACCTGGGAGTCAATGGAGCCTATCCATGTACATGCTCTCTTAGATCTGTTAGTCAATGGAGCCTATCCATGTACATGCGCTCTTAGATATGGGAGTCAATGGAGCCTATCCATGTACACACTCTCTTGAATCAGAGAGTCAATGGAACCTATCTATGTACATGCGCTCTTAGATCTGGGAGTCAATGGAGCCTATCCATGTACACGCTCTCTTGAATCAGGGAGTCAATGGAGCCTATGTATGTACATGCGCTCTTAGATCTGGGAGTCAATAGAGCCTATCCTTGTACATGCTCACTTAGATCTGGGAGTCAATGGAGCCTATCCATGTACATGCGCTCTTAGATCTGGGAGTCAATGGAGCCTATCCATGTACACATTCTCTTGAATCAGGGAGTCAATGGAACCTATCTATGTACATGCGCTCTTAGATCTGGGAGTCAATGGAGCCTATCAATGTACATGCTCTCTTAGATCTGGGAGTCAATGGAGCCTATCCATGTACATGTGCTCTTAGATCTGGGAGTCAATGGAGCCTATCCATGTACACACTCTCTTGAATCAGGGAGTCAATGGAACCTATCTATGTACATGCGCTCTTAGATCTGGGAGTCAATGGAGCCTATCCATGTACATGCTCTCTTAGATCTGGGAGTCAATGGAGCCTATCCATGTACATGTGCTCCTAGATCTGGGAGTCAATGGAGCCTAACCATGTACATGCGCTCTTAGATCTGGGAGTCAATGGAGCCTATCCATGGACATGCGCTCTTAGAATTGGGAGTCAATGGAGCCTATCCATGTACATGCGCTCTTAGATCTGGGAATCAATGGAGCCTATCCATGGACATGCTCTCTTAGATCTGGGAGTCAATGGAGCCTATCCATGAACATGCGCTCTTAGATCTGGGAGTCAATGGAGCCTATCCATGTACATTTGATCTTAGATCTGGGAGTCAATGGAGCCTATCCATGTAAATGCGATCTTAGATCTGGGAGTCAATGGAGCCTATCCATGTACATGCGCTCTTAGATCTGGGAGTCAGAAGAATCTATGCATGCAAGGCTCTCTTAGAGCTGGAAGTCAGGATCGCCTGAGGGTAGAACCAATACATGTACACGAACTCTTAGGTCTGGGGCCAGCTTAATGCATTCTGGGTGTTGTCATCTCACTTTGCTTTCACTGAAGTCATTAGACTACACACCTGAAGACTATGATATGTAGGTGAAAAGTTCAGGACTGGAGGCACTGTCTGTATTGACTTGGAAGTCGATAATCACCCTCGACTGGAGGCACTGTCTGTATTGACTTGGAAGTCGATAATCACCCTCTCTGGGAGTGAGGGTCTCTCTGGGAGTGAGGGTCTCTCTGGGAGTGAGGGTCGATCTGGGAGTGAGGGTCACTCTGGGAGTGAGGGTCTCTCTGGGAGTGAGGGTCACTCTGGGAGTGAGGATCTCTCTGGGAGTGAGGGTCTCTCTGGGAGTGAGGGTCTCTCTGGGAGTGAGGGTCGATCTGGGAGTGAGGGTCGCTCTGGGAGTGTGGGTCGCTCTGGGCATGAGGGTCTCTCTGGGAGTGAGGGTCGCTCTGGGCGTGAGGGTCGCTCTGGGAGTGAGGGTCTCTCTGGGAGTGAGGGTCTCTCTGGGAGTGAGGGTCGATCTGGGAGTGAGGGTCGCTCTGGGAGTGTGGGTCGCTCTGGGCATGAGGGTCTCTCTGGGAGTGAGGGTCTCTCTGGGAGTGAGAGTCGATTTGGGAGTGAGGGTCGCTCTGGGAGTGTGGGTCGCTCTGGGCGTGAGGGTCGCTCTGGGAGTGAGGGTCGCTCTGGGAGTGAGGGTCGCTCTGGGAGTGAGGGTCTCTCTGGGAGTGAGGGTCGCTCTGGGAGTGAGGGTCTTCTTAGGGTAGAACTAAACAATGAAGAAATCAATTTCTCCTACTGAAAAAAGAGAACAATTCATAAAGCTAATTAACCATTTGAAGGCTCCCTTCTCATAACTGAGTAACAATGAAAAGCATTTCTTCTATTTGAAAGCCGTTAACTAACCTAATAGACAAAACTGACTATCAATGCTTAGGATACAGATGCAAAACACTCCAACTTTACTCCTGCAGAATAAAATATAAACTGCATAACCACACGAGCTGTACATTTGAACAAAGTGGTAACAGTACTTAACAAGCGCCTCAAATAAAGACGAGCAGGAAACTAAATAAAAGATAGTGCCCCAAAACGAACAGATAAGCACCAAAGTGTAAAGATACCAGTATTTCGGCAATGCTTGGGAGAAAACAAATGACAACAAGGAGGGGCAAACAGGAAAGATTAACCACTAGCAAGCAAATCTTTTTAAAGGTCAAAGGAAGTAACGCATAAAAAGGCAACGGGCGAGCTGTAAGCCCACAAAGTTTATACAACATGTCTCGAAGAGACTGTGCCAGCGATGACTTGGCTCGACGTAAAAAATGTACTTGTGAGAAAAATATTGTTGGTTCAAAATTACATGTAGGTTCAAGATGAGAAAAGCCACTTGTAGGTCACAGGGTTAGCTGGTTTTCCTAACGGTGGAGAGAATGTTTCTAAATCTACAAAATAGAGTAGGAAGAAAAAAAGGGATCAGCGTTATATTCATGCAATAAACTACAATGATCGAAATGCACAGTTTCACGGAAAATAGTAAAACTCTACCTCATAGGACAAGGTCGCTAATGTATATTTCAATTAATCTAACCATTGTAGTCAATGGGAAACTATTTAGCCAGGAAAGTTTGAATTTTAGGGGCATTTTTATATGCTATGGTATTTTAGGAAGAACACGGAAAAGAAGACTACAAAAATTAGCGGAAAATTATCTTTTTATAGGTGAATCAAGGGCAGCTTCACTTCACAGGTGAGAAACTTTCTATGTTGTACAAAGAGCACCCCGGATATACCATTCTGATGGGTCGAACAGCTACCAGAAGAACTACAAAACTCCCAGGACACTGGCCAGAAATTTAGGACTTCTACCTAGAGAGAACCTCTGGGGAGGCCTAAAAGGGATTTACAATGTGCATGAAAATATTTCTAAAGACTACATTAATGAGGAAAATAGTTATGGATGATATTAGAACCTTGAACTGCTTTCAGACAGGCCGGAATAAAGGCCTACGCAAAACTCTAGAATGTACTAGTAGATAAAGAAATTGAACAAAGGAAGAAACCTCCCAACTCCAAGACTGCAAAAAGAGAGAATTTAAAAAGAAATACTTCTGCCCTATCCTTTTCAAGCCTACTTTCAAAACATATATTTTATACTGATCATAGGAACCAGATACGTTTATAGATTAATTAAAACTTTGTTAAAAACAGCAGTTTTCAATTAACTGTTTTTAAGTAAATACCATGATTCAATTGTAATCTCCTGGAGAAATTGCAAAGCCTTTTCCTTTTGCGCCGCTGAGGATTCACTCAAAAAAGGAAAGACAAGTACAGGCCATGGACATGTGTTAGCCTCAAAGGGACAATGGGGCTTATTAGCAAGAACCTCGTTAAAATGTCCTGCACATCTAATCACGGCTTCTATTGGAATTCTATAACGCATATTAGCAAGCCCATTATCTCCGTTTTAGCAGCAGTTTCCTGCGGCTAAAACAGCGATCATTTTAACGGGGTTCTTGCCAATATGCCTCAATTTTTTTGCTTAGGGGGCTAAAGCTATTGTATCCGATGGCTGAACCACAGAAGGTTCTGAGACACTTGTGAAGGCAGGGTCCACTTAGGAACCCTGTCTCGAACCCTCTTACACAGGATCTTCACAGACACTCGTAAAGTCATACATTGTGATGGAGGCTGTAAGACAGTGTGCACAGTGGATGAGGACAGCCCCAATTCCCTTTTTTTTAGGTTTAACTAGAGGTTTGTGTAGGGTGTGTGGGGGAAGAGGAGGAAGAAAGAAGGAGGTACCACTGAGGAACATATGGAGAGGAGATGGACCGTGTTGGCCAAGAGGAGCGTGGCGAGGACAAGTGTACTTAGGTCTTTAAGAGTGAGTAAATGGATGGAATGAGAGTGTAGGAGCTGTGTCATGAGTGAAGACCCAGGAAGGAATGAGTTAAATTAAGAGCCTGTTCAGAAAAATAGATAAGGGTTGGAAGAGGAAAAGTACACGGACTTCTCTCTCCCAGATTTCAGATTCAGGATCTGGAAGTGCCCTAAAGTCTTGTACTCTCTCCTCCATGACAAGATTATGTATTGAATATGTCTGATTTCAACTTGGTTAGAGTACCTTATAAAATGTATATTTTACTAAAGTTTAGGTGGAGTCAAAAAGCATCTATCCACTGCTTACTTCGTATAGTGGAACCAAGTCTGCAGAAAAATGTCCTTCTCGCTTTGTTTGTGCGGCAGATATTCGTACCCAGTCCCTGTATAATGCGCTTTGCCCACAAGGCTTGGGTTATCTCAGGCTGACGTTTATCCCTTCTCTTCCCACAGGTCCAGTTTTTGTCATCCTGATGATGCTCGCCAGCCTCAACAGTTGCACCAACCCTTGGATCTACACCACCTTCAGCAGCAGCGTCTCCAACGACCTCCAACAAATGTTCTGCTGCATTCGCAGGGGCCTCAGGAAGAACTCCATCCCTGAAGAATCTTGCTTCACCGGCACCTCCACTGTACCGAAGGACTCGCTGTACTGAGGAAAGACGCAGACGCGTGGAGAACGTTGGCATCAAATGCAAGCGAGCTTCCTCTCCGGAGGACCAGACGGAAAACTGTGCATAAGACTGATCTCAACAGGGCACGGAGAACATTTGAGAGACTGAGGGGAGAGACCTAAAACGTCCAACAATTGGAAGACCATTGGCACTGGGGGTGAGCCTCCAGTGAGTGAGGTCTGCTGGCAGATGAAGATGGCCTCAGACTTCTCTTTCTGTGTTGAGGTTGTGGATTTCTGGTGACTAAGACATGCAAAGACCTCATAAGTGGCACTGATACGTCCACTTGTACCTGAAGAACCTGGGTTTGGCCGAGAGGAACCGCGGACTCCGACATGAGTCATCATAGACCGTTGTGACAATAAGGTTCCTAAGCTGCAATGTGAAATATCTTATCCAATGCTAGGCCATGCACCTTCATCTCTGCTGTCTATTGGAGGTATTCGCTTCCCATCTGTGAATGGAAGACCAGCCACCCACAAGCCAGAGTGCATCTTCTGCGCTTTGGTTTGCTCTTATCTTTTAAGGAGAGTCCCATGAACATGGGGGGCACATTTCCCTCTCTTAAACATTAGATAGTCCTTAAGGGATTGAAGGACAACTGCTGTTCTGGAAGTTTTTGTCAAAGTTGTCCACCAAGTCTATTGTGCAGCACTGAACACAACCAATGAGACATGTGCGTTAGTCCTCGCTTTGGCACGTGGGGCAAATCCCAGCTGAGTAGCCTTAACTGCTTCCACTTATGTTCGCCCAAGATCGACCCACAAACGTAATGAACAGGGCCACTTTGGGAGAGTTAGGTGGACACTGCACACATGAACCCTTTATTTGCCACGCCAACTCCTTACACAGCGGCTGGTGCGACACATGTTCATGGACATGTGCTGCTCGCCTGCCCTGTTTGCGCACTGCCCTCCAGCTCCAAGCTCAGAAAGGTACCATGATGGGTAAAAGTGGACCAGGTCTCTGTCTCCATTGAGTAATGGAGGCTTGGAGTATTTCTCAGAAGACTGATGGACACAACTGAGATTAGCAACTTCTCTTTCACTGCACTAAAATAACGAGCATTCCCCGGTAGAGCAACCGTTGCAATGAGGAGAAAGGGATAAGTATCCGGGGTGACAGGAGTGCGTATCACCTCATCACTGCCCTGCGAGGACACAGAAGGGTGGTTAGTAGAGCTTTACTGACCCTATAAATAAACCTGGTCAATGGATGTACCCTGAGAGGTCTGTGGGCAGAGGTGATCTTGGCATCAGTAGAGATAAAACAGAGGTCAAAGTTAGCTGGGACACCATGAAGCTGTCAGGAGACTAGTGGCAGCTCAGAGAAGATAGGCAATCGGAAGGACATGTCAGTCCCAGAGCCTAATCTAGGGATTTAGAAAACCCTGTCTTATCTACAATCAGTGGTACAAGTGGTTCCGGGATCTGCATGACCGAAGCTCAACCTGCTTAGCTTACCAGCCCATGATGCTTACCAGGTCCGCTGGCGTTATCAGCTTATTGCAAAGATCCATGGCATGGCCGTCTAACGTGGGTCTACTGGCGTATTCCAGACTCTCGCTGTAAGGCCTGGGTAAGAGCAGACGGGGCCTAGGAGAACTGGAGACACTCGAGGCGAAGGCTTCCTTGATGCTGAACATCTCCTCAACCGTCTGGTCCATGATCAATCTCCGGATCATCCCCAGCAGTGTGGAGACAGGAGTGGACCTTCAACTACAAACCTACCTTGAACCCCACCAGTGACTGTTCATCATTCAATCCTTGCTTCACCCAAAGACCTACAGACTGCCCTCTTTGCAGACCCCAGGAGGCATCTGCTAGATCCCTTGATAGACCCCTGCTGGACCCTGCTAGATCCCTTCCAACACCTACCAAGTCCTCTGATTATATCTTTCTTTGGAGTCCTCTAGAGCCCCTGCTTGACTTCTCTCTGCTAGACCCCTGCCAGACCCCTGCTAGAACACCGCTAGACCCCTGAAAGATCACTGCTAGACCCCTGCAAGATCACTGCTAGACCCCTGCCACACCACTTCAAGATCACTGCTAGACCCCTGCTAGACCACTGCCAGATCACTGCTCAAACCCTCTGCTTGACTTCTGTCTGCTAGACCCCTGCACTACCCCTGCTAGACTACTATTAAACCCCTGCTAGATATCTGCCAGACCCCTGCACGATCACTGCTAGACCCCTGCTAGACCACTACTAGACCCCTGCTAGACCTCTGCCAGACCCCTGCACGATCACTGCTAGACCCCTGCTAGACCACTACTAGACCCCTGCTAGACCACTGCCAGACCCCTGCTAGACCACTACTAGACCCCTGCTAGACCACTGCCAGACCCCTGCTAGACCACTACTATACCCCTGCAAGATCACTGCTAGACCCCCTGCTAAACCCCCTGCTTGACTTCTCTCTGCTAGACCTCTGCCAGACCCCTGCACAACCACTGCTAGACCCCTGCTAGACCACTGCTAGACCCCTGCAAGACCACTGCTAGACCCCTGCAAGATCACTCCTAGACCCCTGCTAGACCACTGCCTGACCCCTGCTAGACCCCTGCTAGACCACTGCTAGACCCCTGCTAGACCCCTGCTAGACCCCTGCTAGACCCCTGCAAGATCACTGCTAGACCTCTGCTAGACCACTGCCAGACCCCTGCTAGCTCACTGCTAGACCTCTGCTAGACCTTTGCTAGATCCCTGCTAGACCGCTCCCAGACCCCTGTTAGACCTCTGCTAGATCTCACTAAACCCCAGCAGGAACTATGCTAGACCCCAAAACCATCCATCAGACGCCTACTAGACCTCCACAAGACCCCCGCTAGATATCCGCAATGCCTCCACTGGACCCGTGATAGACTTCTGCTGTGTCACTGCTAAACCCCCACGGGCTTTCTCTAGACCCCCACTAGATCCCCACTATGCCTCTAATAGACTCCAGCTGAACCTCTGCTATATCACCACCAACCCCCTTAGTCTCTAGACTTCCCTGGACCCCACTAGACCCTCACTACCCCTCTACTAGACCTCCACAATAACCCCACTAGATCTTCACCATGCCCCCACTGGATCCCTGCTACACCTCTACTAGACATACACAGACCCTGCTAGACCTCCCCATGACATACACAGACCCTGCTAGACCTCTACTAGACATACACCAGACCCTGCTAGACCTCCACTAGACATACACCAGACCCTGCTAGACATCCACTAGACTTACATCAGACCCTGCTAGACCTCCACTAGACATACACCAGACCCTGCTAGACATCCACTAGACTTACATCAGACCCTGCTAGACCTCCACTAGACATACACCAGACCCTGCTAGACCTCCACTAGACATACACCAGACCCTGCTGGACCTCCCCTAGACATACACTAGACCCTGCTAGACCGCCCCTAGACATACACAGACCCTGCTAGACATCCACTAGTCATACACCAGACCCCGCTAGACCTCCCCATGACATACACAGACCCTGCTAGACCTCCACTAGACATACACAGACCTCTACTAGACATACACCAGACCCCGCTAGACCTCCACTAGACATACACCAGACCTTGCTAGACATCCACTAGACATACACCAGACCCTGCTAGACCTCCACTAGACATACACCAGACCCTGCTGGACCTCCCCTAGACATACACTAGACACTGCTAGACTGCCCCTAGACATACACAGACCCTGCTAGACATCCACTAGTCATACACCAGACCCCGCTAGACCTCCACTAGACAACACAAGACCCTGCTGGACCTCCCCTAGACATACACCAGACCCTGCTGGACCTCCCCTAGACATACACTAGACCCTGCTAGACTGCCCCTAGACATACACAGACCCTGCTAGACCTCCACTAGTCATACACCAGACCCCGCTAGACCTCCACTAGACAACACAAGACCCTGCTGGACCTCCCCTAGACATACACTAGACCCTGCTAGACCGCCCCTAGACATACACAGACCCTGCTAGACCTCCACTAGTCATACACCAGACCCCGCTAGACCTCCACTAGACATACACCAGACCCTGCTAGACCTCCACTAGACATACACCAGACCCTGCTGGACCTCCCCTAGACATACACTAGACCCTGCTATACCGCCCCTAGACATACACAGACCCTGCTAGACCTCCACTAGACATACACAGACCCTGCTAGACCTCCACTAGTCATACACCAGACCCCGCTAGACATCCACTAGACATACACCAGACCCTGCTAGACATCCACTAGACATACATCAGACCCTGCTCAACCTCCATTAGGCATACACCAGACCCTGCTAGACCTCCCCTAGACATACACAGACCCTGCTAGACCTCCACTAGACGTACACAGACCTCTACTAGACATACACCAGACCCTGCTAGATCTCCACTAGACATACACCAGACCCTGCTAGACCTCCACTAGACATACACCAGACCCTGCTAGACATCCACTAGACATACACCAGACCCTGCTAGACCTCCACTAGACATACATCAGACCCGGCTCAACCTCCACTAGACATACACCAGACCCTGCTAGACCGCCCCTAGACATACACAGACCCTGATAGACCTCTACTAAGACCCCATTAGTTTAGATCACCATTAGACCACCTCCTAGACTACTGCTCGACCCCACTGGACGCCGACTAGACTTCCACTTCATCTCTAGATCGCCTGCTAGGCTTCCTCCTAGACCTTCACTAGATGACCACTGGACTCCCACGAGACCCCACTTGACCTTCTCTAGACGTCCACTAGCCCCCTCTAGACCTCTCATAGACCCCTGCAGACCTCCAGACCTCCAGTCCTTTGCTTTTGTGATGAAAACCAAGCCAGACCCTCTTTAAAGCCTTTCTTAGCGCCTAGAGACCGACCAGCACTGTAATGAGCCACATGAGTGCAGTCACTCACGCACTCCTGTTCGCCTGTATGATTGTTTGCACCTTGAGACCCTTACGGGTGAGTAGTCGCACTTTGCAAGACACCTGTTGATTGATTGATTGAGTGAGTGAGTGATTGTATCTGCACTTGAGCCATGTGCACCTTCAGTGCGCTTCACCGTGGGTTCATGAACAGCATCGATTTCTGGAGGGCGGCAGCAGTTCTGCTCATCTTCTTAAGATGGTCATTGGAACAAATATGGAGAAATCTTACATGTTTGCGCGAAGAGAACCGTAGCCCCACCTCACGTCTTTTTAGGCCCTTCCACTGCACACGTGGCTTCCTTCCTCCAATCTCTGCTCGGCATGGTTGCGTCATCAATGTATCTGTCACTCGCAAGTGTCAGATCAGGGAGATGGAAGGGTCCCTCAGGGAGGCGGGGGCAAGGGGCTGCAGCGGTGAAGATCCCTCTGCGGAGGAGACCTTTCCATCACTCCACCAGGAGAGGGCCTGCCTCCCAACAAGACAAGCTCTTCTGTGGTCCAGGCCAGGAGCACCGAGCATCCTTCCACAGGCAGGTTGAACACATGGGGCGTCTGTGGGCTCAGCCCCTCCTCAGCAGTGGAGACCTCTGCATCACTCCACCAGGAGAGGGCCTGCCTCCCAACAAGACACGCTCTTCTGTGGTCCAGGCCAGGAGCACCGAGCATCCTTCCACAGGCAGGTTGAACACAGGGGGCATCTGTGGGCTCAGCCCCTCCTCAGCAGTGGAGACCTCTGCATCACTCCACCAGGACAGGGCCTGCCTCCCAACAAGACAAGCTCTTCTGTGGTCCAGGCCAAGAGCACCGAGCATCCTTCCACAGGCAGGTTGAACACACGGGGCATCTGTGGGCTCAGCCCCTCCTCAGCAGTGGAGACCTCTGCATCACTCCACCAGGAGAGGGCCTGCCTCCCAACAAGACAAGATCTTCTGTGGTCCAGGCCAAGAGCACCGAGCATCCTTCCACAGCCGGGTTGAACACATGGGGGGTCTGTGGGCTCAGCCCCTCCTCAGCAGTGGAGACCTCTGCATCACTCCACCAGGAGAGGGCCTGCCTCCCAACAAGACAAGCTCTTCTGTGGTCCAGGCCAGGAGCACCGAGCATCCTTCCACAGGCAGGTTGAACTCATGGGGCGTCTGTGGGCTCAGCCCCTCCTCAGCAGTGGAGACCTCTGCATCACTCCACCAGGACAGAGCCTGCCTCCCAACAAGACAAGCTCGTCTGTGGTCCAGGCCAGGAGCACGAGCATCCTTCCAGAGGTAGATTGAACACATGGGGCGTCTGTGGGCTCAGCCCCTCCTCAGCAAGGAGACCTCTGCATCACTCCACCAGGAGAGGGCCTGCCTCCCAACAAGACAAGCTCTTCTGTGGCCCAGGCCAGGAGCACGAGCATCCTTCCACAGGCAGGTTGAACTCATGGGGCGTCTCTGGGCTCAGCCCCTCAATATGGATTCAATCTCTAACCTTTGCCGAGTAAATGAAACTGTTTAAAAAAATACTTTTTTATTCAAATGAAATATATTTATTTTGCAGAAAGGATGTGTGTTTTTTTCTTTACTCTTGTCTCTGCCTTGGTATTGTGTAAAGAACGGCTGCAGGCGCTGTGTGCCCTCTGACCTTACTGGGCTCTCGAGAAAGGGCGAGAGTGTTCAGCTGGGCTTCGATAAAGGGGGTGTAATACTAAAAACGACGATGATGCTTATCATAAATAAGGTCAGTGCGTCATGCGTGAACGGGGTCCACATTTAGGAGGGGGGCAGCCTTCTCAGCCACCACCCCAGAGAGGTCCATGGCAGCCGCCACCCTGGGGTGGGTCCTCGGCCTACAGGCAACACAGACGAGCCCAGGCTGCCCTGTGGGACTGTAACCCCATACCCTGCCCCCCTGGCCCAGGTCCTAGCCCCCGTGACCATCACACAATCTGCCTATGACCCCTGGGTTCAGACCTTGGTTTGATGGCTCAGTGGACTAATGCATCCACTGCAGGGGCCTGTGTTCGACCTCATGGTCACAGGTTCAAATTCTGGCGGCTCCACTCAGAATTTCATCCATCTGAGGTCGATAAAATGAGTACCATTGAGTAGGATAACAATGAACATTTGTCATTCAGCGCCAAGAGACCTCTGGGTGAACGTGCACGTTACAAATACACATGTTATGTTATGTTATGTTATGTTATGTTATGGATTCCACGATGCAGGGACTCAAACAAATCACACAAAGTGACACTGTTCTCTTGCACTGACACCTTTCCAATATTTAACACCGTGGCTTTATATTTCCTGTTATCACTGAAATCCTGAAACTGTTGGTGTATTTTTAAAGAAAACAGAATCCTCCAAAAAATGCAAGGTTCAGAGCTGCGCCAGAGCGTCCGTCCCAGTGTACCACCCTCCACCGGGGCCTTTTCAGGCATCTGTGAATTCATGTAGTCTAGACATCCGTTATATGTGTACATTCTGCAAACAATCCTTTCTCAAGGAAATCCTCCCTGAGAAGCAGTGTGATGTTTTAATGTGATTCAAAAATATGTCAGTGACCTACTCTGATGCCTGTCTGCCTACTCAGGTCCTGGAGATGTATATTCACATGATAAACCAAAGTTACAGGGACGCTATAGTTAGGCACAGATTTCACTCATACAAAACTAGTGAAATTCAGAAGTTATAGTTACCTGAGCTAACTATAATTCATGCCCCTATAATGCACTGCTTATGGCCGCCCATATTATATCATTCATGGCATGGTCAGTGACATCACTGATGACATCACTCATGACATCATGCAGTCAGAGTAAGTGTTTTTACGAGTTTATGGGTGTTAAAGATATATACTAGCCTACTACGAAAGTTAGATTACTCTACTACTGATATACTTATATACTACTAATGAGTGATACTGATAGAGCGCGCAGTTCACCCGGGTCACTGGATTTCCTGATTCTCACACGCACTGGGCCCTGGCGTGCACATTCAAACCAATGACTCGCGTTTGGCGTGAACCGGGTGAGATTATACACGCTACTATGAGTAATTTGGGGCTGACTTCTCACCACTGCTAATCATGTACCCGACTTACCACGGGCACATTACTCCAGATAGATCAGGAGCTAGCAGGGAATAGGCGACAGGGGTCCTGAAAGAAATACACTTTATAACCCAAAGTACATTGTCCACATTATAATCCGCAAATGACCACAGACACCTGATGGGGTTAAGAAAGTTTATCTAATGATTCAAAAAATATATGTCAGGATAAGCAAGATACAAAATAGTACATCAAGCATTAGGATCACAACCAAAATATAACTATGAATTAAAGCAAGGACCATTGAGACTAAGGGGACATTGAAAGATATGAGTATTTAGGAAACGTGCAATTCAACATATGCATGAACAGAACAAGGGACCTGAAGTGTATACTTGAACTAAACTACTTATACTATTCTTACTACATCCACTGCAACCATGCTAAAGGGGGGGAAAAACGGGGACACACTAATAAAATACGACAGTTCGTTACTTTCCTAAAGGTGGGGAGACAAGTGGAACAATTCTAATAAACAATTGCATATAATTTGTATTTCAAGGAGATAGGGCAATATCATAGGCAAAAGTGCTTTATTTAAGAAAGGAGAGAAAGTGAGAGAAAGATTGGAAGACGCAAACCCACAGGTTGATAATTACCTAATTTAGAGTGAAGACTAACCCTGGCCACGGGTCAGTTGGGAAGGACGGGGACAAGGACCCTCAGAAAAGGAATGCCAGAATGCGAGCAGGTACAGCTCACGGACAGTCAGGACAGGATACCCCTCAGGATTAGGTTCAGGACTGGGCTCACCAAGGCACGACCAACACCCACAGCTTCGGAAGCAACACCTGCGTTACCCCTTTCTGCAAGTAATCCGCCAGTACCCCGATTGGGTTTTCGAATTTCCCAGCAAAGTGCTCCGCCAGCACTTAAGACTATTTCCACCCCTAGGAGTTTGTGGAAAGTATGGACAGAGTGCTCCGCAGCACTCAAGATTGGATCACCTATAGAGTTCGTAGGGTCAGTGACAGGTCTGCTACTCGGACAAGTCGGACAATTTTCCTAAGCTAAACTAGGGCAGTTATACTGTTTGGGGACCCTTAGACCACCCACCAATGTTGCAAGTGACAGTTTCGCACGTTATGATTGGTCAGAAGAGGTGACTTGGACATTGTCGCCTCCTAGAATTCAGAGTTCACATCATTACTATTTAATTTTGCTCATCCGCCCCTTGGGTTTCACGTTCCCATCCATAGGAATACAGTAAGACAATGCAGTTCATAGTAGGTAGCAACAGTGTTGCTTCGCTCCAAGGTAAGATCCCTTCTCCTGGAGATGCTTCCCAGGCGCATTGGGCTTCAGGAGCCAGCTGGCTTGTTTCAGCTTCTGCGCAGTAGGGTTTCTCCCTGGTCACATGACGGTGCCCAGCAGAGCCTCAAGTATGGCTCCACTCCCGATTTTCCCAGCCCCAGAGACGTGATACATGAAAAGTAAGCAAGAACAAATTAGAATCACATATAAAATTATCACACTGTATACCATGCTAAAATTAAACACACCCCTTACTTTATAACTTCTATAGTATTAAAGTTTAGTGCGAAAAGACAGATAGGCTAAAGCAGCAGTGGCAAGCGTAGAGCGTGATGAGAGACAAGCGGCCATGTTTGCAACAGTGCGCATGAGCACAGATTCCCTCCAGAATGCGAGTGCGTCACATCACATGGGTATGACCGACGCATGCGCAGACTGAATTTCAGCGAAGCAGCCATTTCTTCTAGTGCAAGCTTTGTTAGTATGAAAAGACACACAGGCAAGCCTCTTGGGGACACCCACGTGTTGGGGAAAATGCAAAAATAAATGACGAACAGTTGGATTAATATGATTATACATTAAACGAGATTCATGAGTGTGAGCAAGTCGCTTTACGTGCGAATCCTTGCTCCATCAGTGATACTATCTCTAATGTGTGATCTGAGTGGGTGTATAACTGTCTGTATTTGTGTCTGAGTAAGTGTTTGGCTGTATGGTTGTGTGAATGCATGCATGAAGGACTGTATGGGTAAGTGAATAGATTTCTGAGTAGGTCTGTAGGTGTGTTAGTGGTTGTGTCAGGGTTTGTATGTTGAGTGAGTGGTGGTTTGATTGCTCCATGGGAGTGGTAAGTGAGTGTGTAGTAACTGTACGGGTGAGTGAGTGGGTGTCTGAATGGCTATATGAGTGAGTGACTCGGTGTGTAATTGGCTGTATAGGTGAGTGAGTGGCTGTTTGAGTGCCTGTTTGGTTAAGTTAGTTGGCATGTGAGTTGTTATATTGGAGAGTACGTGTCAGTGTGAATGGCTGTATGGGTGAGTAAACTGATGTATTTGCATGTGTGAATGGGTAAGTGGTTGTGTTGGTGTGTACGTGAGTGTGTGAATGCTTGTATAGGTTAGTGAGTGGCTGTTTTGAGAGACTATGGGTGAGTGGGTGGGTGTGTAAGTGACTGTGTACATAAATAACTGGGTGTGTGAGTAGCTGTATGGGTGAGTGTGTAGCAATGTGAGTGGCTGTTTGGGTGAATGACTGGTTGTATGAGTGGTTTTATGGGTGAGTGAATGTGAGTGGCTGCACAAGTGAATGAGTGGGTGTGTGAGTGCCTCTATGGAGGAGTGAGTGGGTATGTGAGTACTGGTATGGATCTATGAATGGGTATGTGAGTGGTTGTGTGGGTGGGTGAGTGGGCATACAAGAGGTTGTATGGGGTGTGAGTAGTTCTGTGGATGTCCATCAGTGATGTCATCAGAGATGTAACTGACCATATCATGAGTAATGTAATATGTGTGGTCATAAGCAGAATATTGTGGAGGCGTAAATTATAGTCAGCTCTAGTAACTTTAACTAATGAGTTTCACTGGTTTTGTATGAGTGAAATCTGAGCCTAGCTATAACGTCACCGTAACCTTTGGTTTTGTAAGTGAATTTCTAAGGTTTTGCAAATTCTACTTCCTAACTATAACCTTTGGTTCTTTAAGTGAATTTATATGTTTTCTAACTAGTAGCCCTCCTTTTACCACCAGTGAGTTCCACCCGGGGCACCCACGCACAACTGTTGGGGCCCCCGGGGGAGCCTCTAGGTTCCTGTGGTCCCTGCCTTCTCCCCTCCTCCTGCGGAGCCGGCATTGCTTTCTCAGAAAGGGAGCTGCTAAACATTTCTCTGTGAAAGCAATTCTGCTCTGCTTCCAACAACCGAGAGCTCTCACTTGCTGGTGGGGGAACGTTTGCTGTGGCTTGGCAGGATCGGTAAAATTCCCACCAAGCCACAGCAAACAGCTATGTCCAAGGGGTGGGCATCCCAGGATATAGCAGGTGTCGGCCCTGGTGGATGGTGGTCCCCTGGGCCATCTATGGCTCCAGGAGGGGTGCCGTGCAGCCCTCTCCTTTCTTCTATATATGGCCTACCCCCGGGAGGTGGCAGTCTCTGGGGCCAAAAACAACCAGGGAACCTTCTCTCAACTATTTTAAAAGAAAAAGGCCCTGGGGAGCTGGTGGTCCCTTGGGCAATAATAAGCCCCAGGAGATGGGGGCCCGTGTGCCCCCCCTCCCTTATTACCAAAATGCCCCCAGGACCTGGCCCACCTGGAGGCCGATAACTAACGATTCCCAGGAGCCTGTTACTCATTTTGTTTTATTTTTGGCGGGAACCAAAATTTGTTTAAAAGAAAGCCTTTTTGGCCCTGCAGGGTCCTTTTACGACCCCCCAAGAGACCTAGGGGGTCAGGGTATTTCTACCCCACCCCCTTTTCTTTATTTCAATTTTTTTCTGGGACTAAAAAAGAATCCCAAGATGGCTGCCAACACTTCCTGGTTTGAAATGTTGGCAGCCAATCAGATCTCAGCACCTCGTCCCTATATATACACATTTTGATTTCAGTTAATATTTCCAAAACCACTGAACAGATTGACACCAAATCACAAAAAGGCACTTCCCTGGACCAACATTTACCTTCCTGCCAAATTTGGTGTAATTCCATTTAGCAGCTCAGCTGTAGCCATGTCTACAGATCCTATAGGAATGTTAACCCCCCCTCTTTTTCTCGGCCCCTGCTTCACAGATCACCCCTAAACTTTCCATACACCACAAAAATTCAGGAGGGCACTTTCGGGGGAACTTTTGTGAAGATTCGTCAAACGACACCAAATGTATAGGCAAGTCAGAAACACTTTTCCTATGGAAAGTAGGTCCTAACTATCTACCTACTGGCGGTCCATATATTTTACAAAAATATATATATATATAATCTGAAAAAAATAGTTAAAGGCTAGTTATGGTTCAGCAAGCATAAAGCCAAAAAGCTCTGAAATGATACAGGTATGATCTGTAGTGTACAATGCACACCATAACTTATGCCCCCACCATGTTTTTCGCTTAGTAGACAGAATTTGCTGAGCACGGTGGGCGTGAGATATTTAGGGGCTTACTTATGAGCCCCGTGCGACACAATGTTGCGCGCTGTTGCGTCACTTTTCGTGATGCAGTGATGGCGAAAACAATGAGCCATGTTGCGACATATTTACAAAGTAATGTATCTAGGCAGATGCATCACCTTGTAACCCCCTGCGCCACATTATACCTGCGTCAGGTATAATGTATGGATTGTGGTCGTTCCCCCGCAAGCTATGACACCAATGCGTCAAAACCTTACGCATGCCTCATAGCAGGCATAAGGGTGATGCAGTGCAATGTGTATAGGCCTCCCCCATGCATTGCTGGAGTTGCGTCATGCTTACGACACAACACCACCAATGCTTCATTACTGCGCTGACAGATACGTCAGCAGTCCTGACGTATCTGTCAATCCTTGCGGCATGGAGCGCAGTACAGTAATTACGGCGCGTCCATGGTGTCGCAAGGAGGGTGCACTGAAATGTGTTGCATCGCTGTTTTATCGCAGTGATGCAACACTTTTCATAAATGAGGCCCGACATTTCTATTGACCGCTTTAACTTTCCACCCCTTGATGGCCTGCCATAAAAACTTGGCATACCAATAGGAAATTATCCCTACAAACCTCTTCTAAATTATGTTGTGGAAATTCATCACACGGTGTCAAATTTATTAGAAAATTGATACTTTTGCCCTCCCCTTTTCATTAGCCCTCTCCCCCACCAAAGAATTAAAAATTTTAAAAATACTAATAGAAATCTGAACATGGTAATTGTCTGCCAAATTTCTGGCCTATTCATCAAACTGTACCAAAGTTCTAAGTAAATCAACTAACTGCTTTTGAAGTGACAAGATGTGCAAAAGTGTCACCGCTTTGTAGCCACATAGCATCTCTTTCAGATGCCAACACCTTAAAACCCCCAGAGCAGATTTACAACAAAACAACACAAGTGCACTTTCTGAGTAAAGTGCTGCTTTCAAATGTCTATGATGTAAAACAGTTTGGCTGCAGGTACGAGCAAAAATTCTTACAGGAGTTAAAATGTGAAAACACATCTCTTTTTCCTGCTCCCTCGTAGCTTTTTCCCCTGCACAGAACCGCACGAAATGTGGCATGCCGAGCCTTTACATGACTCTGCTAAGAAGGAGGCAGATTCGCTACAGATCTGTTGACGGGGCCAAAGTTTTAAGCAAATAAAATCTGTCTGTCTGTCTATCTATTATAGTGCGCTAGGAAAATAAAATGACTGCCGAAAAAAAGCAATTGGTAGAAATTGTGGGGCATATTATCAAGGCGGGCGATATGAGATTATCGCTGTTTTTTCAGCCGTTTTCGCCCGAAAAGTGGTGATAATTTTATCGCCCTATTAGCAAGCTTTCGCTAACAGCAGTTAGCGACAGCTTGTAGGCGATAGCGAGCGGTTTGGGGCCCGCTTTGCATGTCAGCAAAATTTATCGCTTAATGACATGCAAAGTGGACGTACCCAACCTTTTAGCGACTGAAAGCAGTTGCTAACATCGCTATCGCCTATTATCAACGCAGGCATAGCGATGAAAAAATGTGCGCTAAGCACGAATATCGCCAAAACCTAACGCTTGCTCTGACCACTTTTTAACCTGTTTATCCAATGGGAGTTGGATATTCAGGTTAGGACCCTATTGGCGTTAATGGCTGAATATCACTGGATTCCCAGCGATATTCACGCATTTCGCCACCATCGCCGGATATTTTGTCGCTTTAGAGATAAAAGTTGCAAATAGCACGTTATCTCTGCGATAAAATCCGGCGATGCACGGCGATAAAAAAATATCGCTAAGCCCATTTTACGATAAATATCGCTAGTTGTTGATAATATGCCCCCATATTTCTCCAGGCCTTAAAAACGAATAGAAAATTAAGGAAGAATTATTTCTAAAAATGCAATGGTACACACTCACGAGCCTTCCCATTTCTTTGTCTAGAAATACTTACGTCTCCACTTTGAATTTACAAAACGGGGTGAATCAGAAACTGCACAACATCATGGAGTATTTATTTATTTGCACATTTTCTTTTTTGGGTGAATGAGGACGTGCAAGGTAATTCATGAAACTCCAAATTATTTTAGATATGTGATATTGTGGAAACCCAGCTTCAAGGAGCAGCAGGGGGCTGAGAACATAGACGTGCATCAATCACGAGTGGAGTCTGGTGCAGCCCACCAAACCCTGGATCCATTCCTCACTTTGACGTCACGTAGAAGCAGTGATGCAACAGCTGCCCCCCTCAGTCGTCTTACCCTTCTTACCCCTGGTTTGAAGGGTAAGGAATGGTTTAGCAGGATCAGAGAGTAAGGCTGCTCTAAGAGCTGTGGGGGCATATTTACAAGGACGATGTTAAACTTATTGCCGCTTTAGCGGCAGGAAACTGCTGCTAAAGCGGCGATAATGGGCTTGATAATCGGCTCTTGAGAATTCCATAGAAGCCCATGTTCTGGTGTAAACCTGGGCTTCTATTGGAATTCTCTGGAATTCTCAAGAGCCTAATTTCAAACCCATTATCGCCGCTTTAGCGGCAGTTTCCTGCCGCTAAAGTGGCGATAATTTTAACGCCATCCTTGTAAATATGCCCGGGTTTACTTTCTGCAGTTTCCTCTCTTCGCCTCACCCCTAACCCTCTGCTATGGAGACTGTTGGAGGGCTAGGAACGGATTCACCACCAGAACATCAAGGGCAACATAATAATGTATGCTCCACACATGTGTGGTATATAAATAAATATATGAAAATAATAATATGGAATGATGCACCCAATCATGGAAAAGTTCACAGTTTCGTATATTTCGACACTTCCTTTATTCGATTTCGATATATTCCATACCAACAGCCAAGAAAACAGCCAACACGTTTCGCTCAAAACAAATTGAACTTACTCAGGGTTCCTAATTGTGCAAAAGGTTGTTCATCAGTGAATTGTTTTTAGAAAAAATCCCATGGTTCAATTGCCAGATATATCATGGTACAACACAATAGTCGTCCATATCAAGGTTGGGTAGTAGTGTACCCCAATGTCGACACCTAAATCATCGGTCAATACTGCATCCCATCCCACTAACATCTTTTGTAAAAAATAAATGTATATATATGTCTTGGAGCACAGTGAATGTAGAGGTAAGAATAGTAACTCCATACTTTCCTAAAAACACTCGCCTTCACAATACTTTGGTAGTCAATATGCAAGCGATTATATTTTCACATATTGATATTTTGCTCACAATATACTGACATATAACCTGATACTGTGTGATGTCATCAGAGGTGAGAGGATGTGTAATTTCTGTCCTGTTACCCCTGGAGTCTGGCCGTTGATGGGGGTGCATTACTTTGGGGATTGCTTTATCCTCAGGGACATTGTGAGGTCTTGCACGTGCATGGTACCTGGTTCGTCCCGCCACTCTCACCTTTTTTTTTAATCCATTGTTGACTTCTGCCATAGTCATATGCTCCAGTGGCCCTGCTAGCTCTTAGCTAATTGGACATTACCCAACTTGAAATGAGAACCAGTTGGTGTGATGGTCAAAGAGCCGCTTAAACACCAGCTCAAGCTCACCTCTATCGCAGCATCCTCGGTCGTGTCGCGGCGTGGCCCGCAGACGCGGTATCTCAAACCAGATCACTTTAGGTACAGTCAATATTTGGCTACGCAAAGTGATGCACATGCAGATAGCATTGATGCTGGTTGCTATGGCAATTATTTCCATCTCTGCGAGCAGCTTCCTGAAGCGACCTGGCAACCCAAGAATTGGGCCACAGACAGCAGCTCCCCCTCCACCAGGCCTGATCCTTACCGGAGGTTCCTGAGCACCAGAGATCCAGCCAGATTCACAAGATTGTCATGCAACGCAGTGCAGCAGCCGCAAATGCTGCCTGTGCTGCGTGCGAAGGAGAGCAAGAGAGTACCATATTTACAGAAACATGGCACTCTCTTCCCCTCTCCCTAGCACTGATGCAGAAATGTGCTGCCATGCGCGAGTCACACACCGATGTGCATAGTGCAAAGGTGTCTGCGTGAGTCCAGCATAGGTTTTGTACTGGAAGGGACCCATCCAGTACAAAATACTATACTTAGACTAACCTTAAACCGTTTCCCACTTTGTGTGTGTGCTGCACAGTGCAGCATACAGACAGAGTCAGAAAAGAAAGGAGAAATGAAAGCATTTCTCGTTCATAGCACCTATTTGAAATGGGTGCACTTTTTTGCTGCAAAACCCTGTCTACGTTTTTAAATAAATAGGGTTTGCTGTAAGGAAATAAGAGTGGTTTTATGGAAATGCCAAAGCACCAACCATTGAAGGCCCCTTGGTGCTAAGTAATGCAAAGCAAGCCGGGCTGAAGACCGCTGAAATGCCAGAAACCGGTCCTCGGAAGCTTGTTTCCGGTCCAGGGAAGACATGGCTTGGCAGTTCGGGCTGGACGGTTCCCATGAGGCACAGGGTCAGACTGATTTGCATATGACCATGTCTGAACTGGGGTGGCAGAGTGGGCTAAAGAACGGTGATAGATTAAACCCAGATCTTTTGACTGGGTGTGAGTGTTTGATTGGTTCAGATGCTCCGCCCATTACCACCCCCTTTTGTAGCAAGTAATGCAAAGCTGCGCTGTGCACCGCATACTTTCAAGTGATTTTGCAGCACAGGTTTAGCACTGGAAAGTAAAGAAGTAAAAAAAAGATTTAGTGTTGGTTTGCGTCGATTTTGTGATGCAAACACGGCATAAAATCTCAGTAAATATGACCCCTTTCAAAGAGGTTGTAAAGCAGGTGAAATGTGGGTGCGTGACACAGCACAAGACTCAGCAAGACAAAAAAGAAGGGCGTAGAGAAGAAAGAGTAGCAACTCATTCCAGCCCTGCCCTGATCATTTGGTAATCTTTGCAAACACCAGGGAGCAGAAACAAGCCCCTCACTTAGGTGGAAATGAAGCTGGGATGAAGGGGGCGAGCCTTCTTCAGGACGTCTCAAAAGTATCTTGAGAAGGCTCCAGGAGTGGGACAAAGTGACCCCCTTTACATGATGCCCAGGCTAGGTGTATTCAGTAAAAAACCCACATAGCACCTCTCCTACTGGTTGCCATTACCTAGACGTCACTTGCCCATCTTGTGAGTCTTGGTGGACCTCCTGGCAGGCGAGATCAGGCTCACGTTGGCCACCATTGTTTCAAAGAAGCAAATTACCGGGAAGAGAAATGAGAACACATTCCCGCATTCACGCTGGTCCGACAGGTGGACCCGTTCAAGGGCCTCCGGCACCTTCTGAAGTCAGGGTGCCCTGAGCAGCCATTCAATGTGCACCCCTTCCTGATGGAGGGGGCTACCACCGTGGCTGTACCTCTGGTGGACACGGTGGCTGCTGAGATCAACAGAGGACCATTTAGCACTGGTACTGGACACCATCCATCGCGAGTCTTCTGTAGATGCTCTGCGGGACCCAAACCAGGATGCAGAACCAGGCGTCGTCGTGGTGGGATGTACACAGCTGATCACCCATCTCGCAGTTGAGTTGACGGGTCCCAGGGCCCTCCACTCTGAAGGACTCGATCCACAGGAGAAGACTGAAGAGCTGGAGGTCTGGGGTGGTGCACACGCCTCGTGTCTTTGTGTTGATATGAGACAATCTGGGATTAAACTCCTCAGCTCCGCAGTAGTCATTGTGTTTCAGGAGGACACTTTTATCGCTTAGCTTGATGGAAGCAGATGCTGCATCTAAAGCCTTGAACACTTCCGCTGCTTGTTCCACCGGGCGCTGCGAGCCCAGATCTGGAGGACATAACACGCACCCGTAGTCCCGGAGGGGCTCTGGGAGCACAGACTCAGCCTCTTTAGAGGCGACATACCTGAGGGAGAGTAGTTGTGCTGGGGGTGGTGCAAACCTCAAGGGCCACTCACAATATATTGCTTGGGAGCCCATCATTTGGCATTCCTCCCTTGCTGGTGAAGCCTTGCTGGTGAGCATGGACAACAGACTGCCCAAGAAGGTCGAGGTCTTTGGAACGTTCTAGAAGGAAGGGAGCTGGATGAGAATCACAGAAGACACTGAGTCCTGAGGACTCCGACGTCGATTGCGGGAAGTGGTCATTGATAGTGGAGGGAAGAAGTATTTACCCACTAGAAGGTCCACCATCCATCGAGAAAACTTCACTCCACCTCCCTTGCAGTGCCCATACTCCCCGCATCTACCGAAGGAGAAGCTCCTTCACACACATCACAGCAAAGACCTGGAACCGCCTCCCCACGCACCTCCAGACCATCACCTCGCTTCCGGAATCCAGAAGGGCCCTCAAGTCCAGCCTGAGCGAATGAACCTCCGAGACCTGCAAGCGTCTGGATACCTCGCTTATAAATCCTGATCGATTGATTGATGATGGAAGGTCGGGCATGGTTTCTTGGACCTTTTGGGAGAGGTTGGGCAGTGGCTCTGATCCTCATGACACATGTCCATTCCAAGTGTGTACCTCTGACAGCCATGTTGATGTTCACCCAGATCAAGCCTAGCATGAAAGATCTGGTGAATGCCGCTGCCGACTGCAGCCTGGCGCCCAGGTCCGCGACCCTTAGGAATATCGGCGAAGCCTGACACACGTTCACATTTTGATGTTGGTACCCTACTAGGGTTGCATCAGCATTATTCTGCCGCAGGTGCAAGGACGTTTCCTGGCAGGGGTTATTCCCAATGGAGTCAAGGAGGTACTTTGTCTTCTGCAGACGTGAGTGGAGGAGGGACCCCACTGCTGATAGGCTGATAGGTACTGTACCTGAGGACTGGTGGTGGCTCGGACCCTTTCCCTGGACCCCTTCAGGGCGAGAAGGGGGAGCAAAGTGGTCCCAAACCCTTACTGGCCGTATTATTGAGTGTAGTACACATGAGGTATTTGTCCTTGACAGTGGATGACCCCCATCCCTCTGGCGATAAGAAAGCTCCAAAAGTGTGTCAGGACAAATTGAGAAAGTAATATTTCAGAAACTGAAAAAATTCCAAGAGTCGATTGATCATATGCAGTGTTTTATATACAGTTTTTGAAGTTAAGACTCCCTCTCAGGAGAGTAGCAAGAGGTGACAGCCAACACGTGTTTCGCCCCCTTACATGGCCATCCGGCCTGGGGCTTCCTCAGGGCGTTAGTAATTGGGCATAGGACACAAATCTTCCAAGAAGGTCCGGTTCTCGGTCACGTAATCTAATAGGTAGTGGCGAAATGCCTCGGAGCAGTCTATCTCAGCAGTCAGCGTCAGCAGACCTTTCCCCTGGACCCACCTGAGCTTCCTCTGTTCCCTGCCTACTAAAGGGTGAAGTGGGACATTTCTGGTTATTGTCTAGAAGGGTTCTTATTCTTAAAGTAATGACCAACCGTGGTGGTGGTGGGTGTTGTAAACGGTTTGTTGGTTACATCAATCAAGCATCCACCAGGACCCCAGATTCACTGGCACAGAAGGTTCCATCACAACCCGTGCGTGGTCCGGTCCAATCAGAAATCAATAAGCTGCAGTCTTTGCCTGAGCAGGTGTTGACATGCACCAATCGATAAGCAGTTATCGATTACCTTCTGAACCAGTCTCCTTAGGCTAAGGTGCAGTTCTCTTCATGGTCCTTGGATGAGCCTGCAGTGGGTGTCTGGGGCACAGTATGGTCTCAGTCAAGTAATCACGCTTTAACCAATTATCTTTCGGTTATCATTTGTGATATGACAGTTAACAAACAGCATCTCATTGCTGGGCCTTTTCCAACCTAAGATATTACATTTCCTGCTCCAGGTGAGTGTTGCTAAACTGCAATCCCCACCACCTTCATTACCAGTAATTAAAACCATACAGGGGTCAGGGTTTTATTATCATGCGTCTTGAACTCAATTTCCTCGAGGTGATCTCTGATCCAGCGCTCAGTTACACGAGGAGCAATGAAATCAAGTGATTTGCACAGAATCACACAATTTGGTCAATTGGATAAGCTGGGATTTGAGCTCAGATTTCCTGGTTACAAATCGTGATATTCAGCCATTGGAGGGCCATCTCCTTCCCCATGAACTAAAGGAAATGCCTTGTGTTCGACTCTTTCGTACCTAAGTTAGTGCATACGCTTAATAAATGCAAGTGGCGCGTGTGGATTTAACCTTCTTCAACAGTATTAAGCGTAAAGGAAGACATGAGACTAGAAACGAAACAATATATAGAGATGTATGTCTTTAGTATTAAGAATAGTATAGACCTACCTATACCTACTTGCCTTGTTGATATTTTTGTCAAGATATTTTAGTAGCACAATATTTAAAACTCGAAAGTCTGTCACACAACGGTAAAGAGGATCGGTACCTCCACGGCGGGAATTCATAAAGACACAAACCTGAGTTCTTAAATAATATAATTTAATGGACAAAACAGGCGGACAGATAAAGTAAAAGGTACCTAGAGGCAGGCGGGATTTCTCCTTTATTAGTGGCGTCCTATGGTACATCTAAAAGCAACTACAGAGACTGGGCCCGATTCACAGAATTAACTTAAGACAAAATCCTAAACTTACTACTTTTGGTATTCACAGAAGTTCGGATTTTGTCTTAAGTTTGTCTTAAGACAGACTTAAGTTACGATTTTGTCTTAAGTCTGTCTTAAGTCTGTCTTAAGACAAACTTAAGACAAAATCCTAACTTCTGTGAATACCATAAGTAGTAAGTTTAGGATTTTGTCTTAAGTTAGTTCTGTGAATCGGGCCCACAGACATTATCGAAAGTAAAGTTACAGACATGTTCTATGGGACAGTGACAGACATGTTCTATGGGACAGTGACAAACATGTTCTATGGGACAGTGACAGACATGTTCTATGGGACAGTGAGACATGTTCTATGGGACAGTGACAGACATGTTCTATGGGACAGTGACAGACATGTTCTATGGGACAGTGACAGACATGTTCTATGGGACAGTGACAGACATGTTCTAGGGGACAGTGACAGACATGTTCTAGGGGGACAGTGACGGACATGTTCTAGGGGACAGTGACAGACAGGTTCTATGGGACAGTGACAGACATGTTCTAGAGGACAGTGACAGACATATTCTAGGGGACAGTGACAGACATGTTCTATGGGACAGTGACAGACATGTTCCATGGGACTGTGGCAGCCATTTTCTACAGTACAGAGACAGCCATGATCTAAAGTACAGTTACAGGCGTGTTCTATGGGACAGTGACAGACATGTCCTTCCCTGCAGTGACTCAACAATGTTCTACAGTAGAGTGACATACATGTTCTACAGTACAGTGACAGACATGTTCTACAGTAGAGTGTCAGACAGGTTCTACAGTACAGTGACAGACAGGTTGTATGGGACAATGACCGACATGTTCTATGGGACAGTGACAGACATGTCCTTCTCTGCAGTGACTCAACAATGTTCTACAGTAGAGTGACAGACAGGTTCTACAGTACAGTGACAGACATGTTCTATGGGACAGTGACAGACATGTTCTATGGTCCAGTGACAGACATGTTCTATGGTACAGTGACAGACATGTTCTACAGTAGAGTGACAGACATGTTCTACAGTAGAGTGACAGACATGTTCTACAGTACAGTGACAGACATGTTCTATGGGACAGTGCCAGACATGTTCTATGATCCAGTGACAGACATGTTCTATGGGACAGTTACAGACATGTTATATGGCAGAGTGACAGACATGTTCTATGGGACAGTGACAGACATGTTCTATAGGACAATGACAGACATGTTCTATGGGACAGTGACAGACCTGTCCTTCTCTGCAGTGACTCAACAATGTTCTACAGTAGAGTGACAGACATGTTCTACAGTACAGTGACAGACATGTTCTACAGTACAGTGACAGACATGTTCTATGGGACAGTGACAGACATGTTCTATGGTCCAGTGACAGACATGTTATATGGGACAGTGACAGACATGTTCTATGGGACAGTGACAGACATGTTCTATGGGACAATGACAGACATGTTCTATGGGACAGTGACAGACATCTCCTTCTCTGCAGTGACTCAACAATGTTCTACAGTAGAGTGACAGACATGTTCTACAGTAGAGTGCAAGACATGTTCTACAGTAGAGTGACAGACATGTTCTACAGTACAGTGACAGACATGTTCTGCAGTAGAGTGACCGACATGTTCTATGGTACAGTGACAGACATGTTCTATGGGACAATGACAGGCATATTCTATGGTCCAGTGACAGACATGTTATATGGGACAGTGACAGACATGTTCTATGGGACAGTGACAGACATGTTCTATGGGACAATGACAGACATGTTCTATGGGACAGTGACAGACATCTCCTTCTCTGCAGTGACTCAACAATGTTCTACAGTAGAGTGACAGACATGTTCTACAGTAGAGTGCAAGACATGTTCTATGGTACAGTGACAGACATGTTCTATGGGACAATGGGACTGTGGCAGCCATTTTCTGCAATACAGAGACAGCCATGATCTAAAGTACAGTTACAGGCATGTTCTATGGAACAGTTACAGACAGGTTCTATGGGACAGTGACAGACATGTTCTAAGGAACAGTGACAGACATGATCTAAAGTACAGTGTCACCCATGTTCTATGGTACAGTGACTGCCATGGTCTACTGTACAGGGGCAGCCATGTTCTATTGTACAGTGTCAGCCATGTTCTATGGTACAGGGACAGCCATGTTCTATGGTACAGGGACAGCCATGTTCTACAGTACAGGTACAGCCATGTTCTATGTTAGAGTGACAGCCATGTTCTACGGTACAGGTACAGCCATGTTCTATGTTAGAGTGACAGCCATGTTCTACGGTACAGGTACAGCCATGTTCTATATTAGAGTGACAGCTATGCTCTACGGTACAGGGAAGGACCCGCTCCAGACATGTACTGGTACCTGGACAGAGTCCAGCCGAGGAGCCCCCCCCATCCCCCCCCCCCCCCCCCCCCCCATCCCCCGAGCCGGGGCCATATTTAACCCAGGGCTCTGACAGCTGGCCTGGCATGTCTAAGAGAAGTGTCAGGCCCGGGACTCGAAGAGACAGGGAGAACCTGCAGCCGCACTCACTCTCAGAATAGAACCCAAATCAGGTTACTAACAGGAGAGACAGAGGGAGGAAAGAGAAAGAGACAGGCAGATAGAGAGAAAGAGAGAGAGAGAGAGAGAGAGAGATAGAAAGAGAGAGAAGGGAACGAGAGAGAGAGAAATAGAGAAGAAAGAGATTGAGAAAGAGACAGCGAGAGACAAGAGAGAGGGAGAGAGAAAGAGAAAGAGAGAGAGAAGAGACTGCCTAGACAAGTCATATTGGCCGAAGTCAGAGACAGGCTCCTGTCAGAGGTTACGGCCAGACAGAGAGACGAGGGCGGTGGTGACCTGGGACCCCCTTCTTATAACCCCCTTGTGTGCCATCACCTGGACACACCCCTCCCGGGGCCCCGCGTTCAGGGGTCTCTTGTGGGGCCAGAGAGCTGAGACCCGGGGCTGTGAGTGCCACCCAGCGGCTGCCCCCCACCTTCTTCCTCTGGACCCCCCAGACCGACGATGATGAGCGGGGACCCCTTCACCGAGTACAGGATTGACGCGGACGACCAGGACCTGAAGCCTCAGCGCCCTGCGCCCCCGCCCCCCGCAAGCGCCGAGAAGCCCCCGCTGCAGGAGAACAGGGATCCCCGGGGCATCAACGAGTACCTCAAGGTAAGAGGAGCTCGGAGGCGGGTGGGGGGGGGGCAGGGGGTCTGTAGGATGGGGTCTCCACCAACCCTCAACCCCCCAGCAGTCGGAAGGGGTTGGAACAGACACGGTTTATTTTTTACACTTCCACAATTATATTAATTATAAAGGATTCTGCTAACATTCTCCCAAAGGAGTGTATTTTGGTATTTTGCTGCTTCTGTCCCTGCATCCAGATATATAACGCAACAAGGAACATCACACCTATACCAAGCCTGGACTATTGGCTTTGTCGATGGTTGTTTGTTGCAAAAGGTAACTAAGCAACAACTATGGCTTCCGTCAGGGCTTTAAGTAGGATGAAAAAACTGGGGGTGTCTCGCAAAGAGGCGTGGTCGATGTAATTAGGGTGTGGCTTAAAAAGGAAGCTTAACATCTGAGCTTGGCATAGTGCCCCCCCCCCACTTCCAACTGGAGTCACTGAAAGGTTTGGCTGCAGTGTGCCTGGAGTCACTGAAAGGTTTGGTTGCAGTGTGCCTGGAGTCACTGAAATGTTTGGTTGTAGTGTCCTGGAATCACTGAAAGGTTTGGCTGCAGTGAGCCTGGAATCACTGAAAGTTTTGGCTGCAGTGTGCCTGGAGTCACTGAAATGTTTGGTTGTAGTGTCCTGGAATCACTGAAAGGTTTGGCTGCAGTGAGCCTGGAATCACTGAAAGGTTTGGCTGCAGTGTGCCTGGAGTCACTGAAAGGTTTGGTTGCAGTGTGCCTGGAGTCACTGAAAGGTTTGGTTGCAGTGTGCCTGGAGTCACTGAAAGGTTTGGATGCAGTGTCCTCGAGTCACTGAAAGGTTTGGCTGCAGTGTGCCTGGAGTCACTGAAAGGTTTGGTTGCAGTGTGCCTGGAGTCACTGAAAGGTTTGGATGCAATGTGCCTGGAGTCACTGAAAGGTTTGTGTTAGAAATGGGGGTCTCTAGTTGGCAATGGCTGACGCCAATGTCCAAATAGGGACCCTTTTTCCTAAGTCAGGGCAAGTGGGCTACCCTCTTTGACAACCCCTGCTCAACCCGGTGGTAACGTATCACGAGCAGTCAGGCCTATCGCAGAGGCAGTGTGTGAAGCATTCATGACCATGCACAATAAGGCAGTAACGACACCACAAAAGGACACAACTCAAGTAGGTATAGAAAAATAGCATCTTTATCTAAAGTTTAGCTCAAGACTCTCAAAGCGTTTTAACCAACTACAAGGCACGTAAATCAGTAGGGACTTAAAAATGCAATAACGTATTCACCAGAACGTGCCACTGACTGAGTTCAAGGCTGGGGTCTACGCGACCTGATGCGCACCAGATACCTGCCATTGGAAGGGGACTCAGCACGCAGCTTCAGTGGTCCGCAGCGTGCACCCACAATGATTCGGACACTCAGGGACAGGCGGGCTCTCAGCGGCAGCAGCACGCGGCTGTGGCGGCCTGGGCTGATGATGGCGATGACTCATCGTGCGGCTCCATGGTGGGCTCGCAGCAGCTCTCTCTTAGCTGTCGCGGCCCACGAGATGATACCGACGACCTCCGACAATGGTGAACAAGATGCGGGCACACAGCAGCGGAAGCTCTCCCTTAGCTGTGACGGCCCACAGGACAAATTACGATGATGCAAAGTTGGCTAAGGTGCGGGCATTCAGCGGAATCAGCTCTCTTAGCTGCGGCAGCCCACAGGACAAATCACGATGATGCAAAGGTGGCAAAGGTGCGGGCACTCAGCAGCAGCAGCTCTCTCTTAGCTGTGGCCATCGACAGGACAAATCACGATTCTGCAATGTTGGCAAAGGTGCGGGCACTCAGCGGCAGCAGCTCTCTCTTAGCGGCGGCGGCCCACAGGATAAATCACAATGCTGCAAAGTTGGCAAAGGTGCGGGCACTCAGCCGCAGCAGCTCTCTCTTAGCTGAGGCGGCCCACGGGACAAATCACGATGCTGCAAAGTTGGCCAAGGTGCGGGCACTCAGCGGCAGCAGCTCTCTCTTAGCTGCGGCGGCCCATGGGACAAATCACGATGCTGCAAAGTTGGCAAAGGTGCGGGCACTCAGCGGCAGCAGCTCACTCTTAGCTGTTGCGGCCCACAGGACAAAGGATAATCTCGACCAGGCTGGCACAACGGTAGGCACTCAGCGGCTGCAGCTCTCTCTTACCTGCAGCGGCCCACAGGACGAAGGATGATCTCGACCAGGCTGGCACAACGGTAGGCACTCAGCGGCTGCAGCTCTCTCTTACCTGCAGCGGCCCACAGGACGAAGGATGATCTCGACCAGGCTGGCACAACGGTGGGCATTCAGCGGCTACAGCTCTCTCTTAGCTGCGGTGACCCACACAGGTTCAGCGAAGGTTTCGAAGGTTCAAACCAAGGCGGGCTCTCAGCAGCGGCAACTCTCGCTTAGCTGCAGCGGCCTACATAGATTCAGTGAAGGTTACAAAGGTTCAAATTAAGGTGGGCTCTCAGCGGGGGCAACTCTCTTAGCTGCAGCGGCCCACACAGATCCAGTGAAGGTTCCGAAGGTTCAAATTAAGGCGGGCTCTCAGCGGCGGCAACTCTCTCTTAGCTGCTGCGGCCCACACAGATCCAGTGAAGGTTCCGAAGGGTCAAATTTAGGCGGGCTCTCAGCTGCGGAAACTCTCTCTTAGCTTCAGCAGCTCACACACAGCTTTAACAAGGGTTACCAGTCCGTGCTCCTCGCAGTAGAACTAGAGGCTCCGGATTACTCGACCGAGGCCTCACCTGCAAGTAGAACTCCTCGCACAGGGATTCCGATGGCTGACGGGGTGAAGTCTAATGTCCCTGAGACTTCAGCAGGAGGCGCTTTGATTCAGACCCTCGGGTAGTTTCTTCCGCAAGCTAGGTGAAAGTTTCAAAGTCATTTCCTCTGTTCACTCGGACAGAGTTTCGTCTTGACATCCAGAAGGAACACACTTGAACAAAATTCCAGTGTAGCGTTTTATACATAAAAAGTCTTTGTTCTCTAAAGTCACAAATCATTGAATCCAGTCAGAGCTAGTTTGGTGGGGTCGGGGAGCACTTGGTTTACGAGGCGACATACTCCCCTTTCAGAATGAGGGGTTCTGCTATCAGACGCCAACTGGGAGGTGGAGCCTTCATTCACCTTGCCAGGCACGGCCCTGCTCAGATCAAAGAGTCTTCCCTGCCCATGCGCTGAATGCCGATCTCTCTCTCCAGCCAGGTCTGACCCAGCTGCCCTGCTGCTCCAAAACCAGACGGCCAATGCACATACTAGCGAAGCCTACAGGAAAGCTTAAGCAAGAAAATACTGTGTTTCCAGAAGAGGCATTTTCGAACATGGGATATATAAAGGGTCCTTACTAAAAGGTGTACCTCAATGTCCTGAGCATAAACATATCAAACTCGAATTTCCTTTCAGTTTCCTGGGGTCTGATAAGATTATGGAAGGTAATCCTCAGCCTGCCTATTGTGGCCAATGAGAACAGATAACTTCACAATGGTAAACAGTGAAATGGAGGGGAACTCGCTACTAGAACATGCTACACAGACCTTGGCATTATGGTTATCCCAATTCACACAGTCATCTTTACACAGGAAGCATTTGCACTGTGGCACTGATTAGCAGTGGCACGGCGCCCAGAGCATCTAAATCCAGCCAACATAAAAGATAGGAAGCAAACAGAGGAAGGGAGACCCATGCCAATGATGTCTGGTCTAGCAGTTTGGCTGCGGTGTGCCTTGAGTCACTGAAAGGTTTGGTTGCAGCGGGCCTGAAGTCACTGGAAGGTTTGTTGCAGTGTGCCTGACGTCATTGAAAGGTTTGGCTGCAGTATTCCTTATGTCACTGAAAGGTTTTGTTGCAGTATGCCCGAAGTCACGGAAAGGGTTGGCTGCAGTGTTCCTGACGTCACTGAAAGGTTTGTCTGCAGTGTGCCCGAAGTCACTGAAAGGTTAGGCTGCAGTGTGCCTGGCGTCACTGAAAGGTTTGGCTGCGGTGTGCCCGAAGTCACTGAAAGGTTAGGCTGCAGTGTGCCTGGCGTCACTGAAAGGTTTGGCTGCAGTGTTCCTGATGTCACTGGCTGCAGTGTTCCTGATGTCACTGCGGTGGTTCTATAATGATGTTCCTGGCTCAGCTGGGCTCACGGTCACTATCCCCTTCTGCCGCACACAGGTGGACTTTTCCGATGTGCTGGCCGAGCCCGGCTCCTTCCACAGCTTCGACAAGGTCTGGACGTGGAGTGACATCCTCTTCGAGGCCTCCAAGCTCTGGTGCTACCGGCTCATCTCGCTGGTCTGCGCCGTGCCCGTCTCCCTGCTAAGCGGCTTCCTCTTCGCCTTGGTGGGCTGCCTGCACATCTGGTGAGTCTCTCCCCCCCACCCTTCATTAAAGGCCACTTTTCACAACTTCAGGGCTGCAGCGCTGGTTAAGGATGTTTTAAATGTAAATGTAAATGTAAATGTAAATTGATACTTGTATAGCGCACTACTCACCCACAAGGGTCTCAAGGCGCTTGTACGAATACCGCTGTGGAACCCATCCTGGCTTTCCCTGTGAGGCGTCCACTTCTGGGCACCCCCAAGGTGGAGGCCAGGCATCCTTAGCGTTGTGGGGGCCGTTGTGGAGATTAAGCAAGCTATTGCCCAGAGTTGCAGAGTGGGACTCCATGATTGGAATAGGCACCAAGGCGAGAATTATCAGGTCCGTGGAATTTTGAGCCCAAGACCCGCCAAGGCGGGGAATTGAACCCTGGTCCCGGGCTAGACCTCTGCATCAGGGTCTGCCGCTCTAACCATTGAGCCACACTTCTCAAACAGATTCTTTTTTAGCTTTTATAAAGGTGAGGGACAAGCCCACTCTTTTGCCAACCATTGTGTCCCTGTCCCTGGTGAAACAAGCATTTGCAATGCAATAGTAATTGTAAATGACTGTACTAATCGCTTAAACTCTCGTAAATGCGAGACCTATTGCATTACAAATGCAATTTTTAGAAAAGCACCCCAAACAGCTTTCACGTTGACTGCCCTTTTACAAGAAAATGCACCTGTTTGTCACGTTGACAAACAAATGCTTTTTTGGGTAAAAGTGCCCCATACCGCCGTTTCACTTTTAAAGCGGCTGCGCACCTTTCTTAAGGCGTGGTTCGTCTAAAGACAGGGGCATGGCCGACATTAAAGTGAAAGCGCAGTATGGGGCGCTTTTCCCAAAAAATATTTGCAATAGGTCTCGCATTTGCGAGAGTTTAAGCTATGGTCATTTATAATGGAAATAGCTCAACCTCTCGTAAATGTGAGACCTATTTCAATACAACACAGCAAGCACGATTGTCCCAGGCTGCTTTGTAAGTGAAAGTGTGTATGGCGCACTGCACGTCGTGCCTGCAGGACCAGAAACTCATTAAAGAAAATAGTGCTTACAGAATAAAATAAAGATACAGTTTAACAACAGAAGTGAAAGGGCCAGTCCTCCTGGGAGGTTACAAATGAAGAAAAGGCGGTACTAAAGAGGGACTAACAAGCTTAATAATGAACCAGAAGCCAGCATTTACAAAGGACAAGGACACAAGCCAATAAAAAATATGGGCAGAGAGTGGGCGGGGCTTCAAGCCCATACTCTAATACAGCATGCTTCCCAGAGCAGCAAATGCACTGCTGAGGTTTGACCTAAAAACGGTCCCCGACCCTTGCTCCCCTGCCATAGACTCCGCGAGGAGACAACACAGTGTTTTTTTAAAACCACAGAGTAGACTGAGCACTTGAGAAGGGATTTTGGATATATTTCTCAGAAACGTATTCTGAGAGGTTGACAATTGTCACCGTGCTCCAGCCTCTGCCGAGAAACATTGGGGCATATTACCAAGGGGGTTTATCTCCGCTTTTTTGGCTTTAAAAGCCAAGAAAGCGGAGATACAATTATCTCCCTATTACCTTAGCGACAGCTAGTAGGAGATAGCGACCATCTTGGGCCCCGCTTTGCATGTCAGTGATATTTATCACTAATGACATGCAAAGTGGGTGTGCCAAGATGTTAGCGACTGGAAACAGTCGCTAACATCGCTATCTCCTATTACTAACTTTTGGAGATATTCACGATTATCTCCAAAAGCTAACACCTGCCCCTGAGCAGTTCTTAGCCATGTTATCCAATGGTAGGTGGATAACATGGATAAGAGCATTAGCTCGGTAATGCATGAATATTGCTGACTTTTCAGCGATATTCATGCATTTCGGCTGATTTTTATCGCTTACGAGATAAACCTTCATAATAGCAAGGTTCCTAAGCGATAAAAATCGCCGCAGCTCGGCGATAAAAATATTGCCGCTAAGCCAACATAGCTATAATTATCGCTAGTTGTTGGTAATATGCCCCATTATTTTCCTCTAGCAAATAAAGGTGGCAAAACACTTGCGAAATTTCCAGCAGGAGAACCTGCAGTGGCAGCTCTGATTCCACAAGATGGCGCTGGTGCTATGGAGAACCAGCAGTGGGCCAATGGCCCAAAATGGGTCCACTGGGTCTTTTCCCTTTGAGTCCCTGGTCACTAAGCCCTTTCACCAAACCTACCAGAGAGACACAAAAAAGAAGACAGGACCCATTTTAGAAGAAAGGGGGCGTTACTAAGGGGCATATGCACAAGGGGATGGTACCTCGAGAACGTCACTTTTACTGATGATTGGGTGGCGCAGTGCCCTGCTCCATATTTACAAAGTGCAATTTAACCACTTTTTGTGGCTTAATGCCGCTTTGTAAATATGGCACCCTTTCACCCAGTTTTCTACGCGAAAGGGGCGTGCACCGGGTGTTGCTGGGGGCGTTCCACCACAGAATCCATTGCTTTTTTACACTGCCCCAGATTTACAACACTGTGTGAACCTGAGGCAGCGACAAAAATTAAATCAATGCAAAAGCAGGCGTTCGAATGGTGCAACATGGATAAATGCTTTCATGTCTCCTCGTATTTGCTTTTTCTGTGTGCTGCCTTCAGCAGCACCCAGAGAAAGAGCAAACCACCATTAGCGATATTTTTTGGGCATGAAGGCGTCCCTCCTGCGCATGAACAATCATTGAATGATGGTGATTTGCTGCTTCTTTGTGCCGCAGCACACATAGAAGGGGCTCATCGCCATTATTGATTGTTTATGTGCAGGAAGGAACGCCTTACGGCGCATAAACAATAATTCCAGGCAACCTGGCACTATGGGGCAAGTGTGTCTGTGTTGGCGCTAGGCAGCTGTTTTTAACAACAGCACGGGGTGGGCCGTATTCATGTAAATACTCCACATCCCTGCGTTTTGGAAATGGCGCAGCGTGGCACTGCAAAATTTGCCACTGCGCCATTTCCTCTTAAATATGCCCCTAAATCTCCAGATGGTTGGGAATGCCACACCACTGAAAAAGAACTACTAATACCAATAGGTCTGGCTTTAAAGAATGTTACTTGGTAATGTGAAGCATCACAGGCCAATAGCATGGGAATGGGTATATGTTTGAGTTAAAGCAAAGAACTGAAGAATAATATTGGTGTAGGTTAAAAAGTCATGTGAAAGTTGCCCTGTCATGCCAGATCTAAACAATCAAGCAGGTGAATGACGACCCTTCTTCCATCGGTGTTGCTGCCAGACAAAAACGCCATAAACTATTTAGTTATCTGAGACACTTTAATAGCATTACAATGTCATGTGTGTGCCCCTGAAACTTCAAGTTCAGGCAGCTGGATAAATAAACAAGCAATGACAAAGCCAATAGGTCTGGGCAATGACTGAGCTACTGGCCTTGTCGAATTGGAATGTCTATTAGCCATGTTGTCGAGCAGCACATCTGCTGTTCACAATGGCTGAAATCTCTGAAAGCCCAGAAAACACAGGATGTTGAGCCAACGCCGATTCTGTTCATCCCCCATGTTACGTTTATTGTCCTGCCCCTCCTAACAAAAAAAGCGCTATGAAATGGCCTGCGCGGGCTGCATCATAGCACTTTTTTCAGTAGCTTTCAGCCATCCTGAACAGCAGCTGTGCTGCTAGACAACATGGCTCAAAGACATTCACATAGACAAGGTCAATAGCTCGTGCACTGCCGAGAATTATTGGCTTTGTCAATGCTTGTTTGGTGTTGACGGGATCTTGCTGAATAAATGTGTAAGAAATAGTGAGAAACAGTTGTGGGGCTTTGAAGTTAAGTGAGGATGTGGCATAACGGCCGGAGCTGTCCACATGGGAACTGGGGAACCAGGTTCGAATCTCAGGGTGGGCGGAACAGTTTGTGATTCTGGGCACATTACTTAATGTTCCCCCTGCGTACAACAATGAATGTGTCATTGTGTAATGTAGCAGGTGAGCACTTAAAGCACTCCAATACCATTGGCTGGTGTTAGCAGTATGGCAAGATGGAGGACAGAACAAACAATCCAATACCATCAGATCGTACAAGAAAAATAATAAAAGCAGCAGAGACGTCAAGCAGGAGGGTGTGGGGAGACGGGCAAGCAATGACGGGCGAGGACAGGAGGTAGCAGCAATGAAGGGGGACAAAAATACCTTAATTGAAGCAGGATCAGCAAAAAGAAATCAATGTGTCATTGTGGAATGTAGCTGGTGAGCACTTAAATCGCCCCAATACCATTGGCTCATGTTCGCGCTATGGCAGGACGGAGGATGGTGCACGAGCTCCAATACTATCGGATAGTGCAAAAAAAAAAGTGCTATTCGTGTTACAACAGCTTTTTAAGAAATGCATTTGTTTATGTTCTCGCACATGCATTTTAGTGGTATGTGTGTATGTGTACAAGGGAGACGGATTGAAAACACAAGTACTCCTAGGTAGTGCTTGAAAACAAAGAAAAAAATAGCTCCACAACCCGGGAGCAGTGTAAGGAGACATGTGAATTGCCCATGCGATATGAGAGGGCCAAACACAAGAAGAGGGCATGACGCTCGCATGCCATGACAGATGGCATCAAAGAAAACTAACGCAACGCTGAAGTTTACCACTGGTAGGAGATGAGTGGCCTGTGAGCCCACAGATAGAACACAACACGCCACCTCAAGACTGCGCATGTGCTGTCTAGCCGAGACCTAACAAAAAAGACCTCTGCTGTTTGGTGAGCAAGAAGTTATTTTGAGAAGCACACAACTTCTACCCAATCCAAACATTCACTCCTGGCTCCCAACATGTGGGCGGAGCCAAAGCCCCTCTCCTGACGATTCTCACATAATTGTCTGACAACAGCTATGCTGTCAAGCCAGGCCATGGAAAGGCAGTGTTGCCGCCTTACAGAAAAGCTAGAGCTGGTGCTGAAAAGACTTGAAAGCTGCACAAATAAGGTGAAGGGGTACCTTGGATTGGCTCTTTACAAATGAGAGTACCAGTATCAAAAGCAGAAGCAGGGCAGACTCAGTGGCAGAAGCATGAGGACGGGTTTGTTAAAATGAGGAAAATACATGAGTGCCACTCCGATAGCCAAGATTCAGCGCTACACTGAGCGCGCTGTGGACAAAAAGGGCCCTCTGCAGGTTTCAGCTTTAGAGCCATGCTGACGGGACACCCCAAAGCTGTGAGTCTCCGAACCAGGGCTACTGCCACTGCCAATCAATCAATCAATCAAAGACATGCCAGAGAGAGACAAGCAGTGGGGCAGGCAGAGACCACAAGTATACTTGGCCCCTCAGACATATATTGCAGCTTTTGAACCATTCAGAGAGAATTAATTGGGCAGGTATTAGATTTGCCTTGTGTAAGAAATGCTTGGAGTTAATCGTTCCATGGTGGTACGGTATAATGCAGTTTTGACTTAATGTGTAGGTCAAAGCCTAGAAGACAATGCAGCAGTCTGGTTGACCCACAACTTCTTGTGGGCATCCTGAAAACTTCCCTGGGAAAGCATTTCTCCCATTCATTACTGAGGGCATTGTGGTTTGTGACTCACAATTGCTTACTTACTACTTGCTGGCTTCATTTGCTTCAAACTGTTCCGCTTGAGTGTGTCCCTCCCGGGATCGAGTACCCGCTTTCCGTGATCTTGTTCTTACCTTGTCACTTTTGCTTGGCTTCAAAGACAGAGGTCAAGCGTGAGGCTTCGTCCAAGGGAGCTTGGTGTTTACTTTTCTTTCTCCGACTTCGAAGTGAGAGATTTTATGTGACAATCCTGTGGAGTTCCCATGTGAGAGAAGAGGGTGTAGGATGGTATTTCTAGCGCACAACAGACCTTAACTGTGCTGATGTTTCAGAATATATCAGAAATATGGAAGTACAAACGAAGTACATTTCTTTCGTATTTCTGAACAGTGGTGGAAACAAATGTTTTAATAGGATCAAAACACATCCATACACCAGGTGACAACATTTCCACATATCATCGTTTGTGCGCAGTTACTGTGTCTCTGTGCAAATGTAACAGTCATTTCAATTGAAATGTGTTGTCTGTAATGGCAGTGTGATACTACAACATGCATACTCCACACTAAGCCACTGCACTCTACACTACTCCACTATACAACACGCTGCTCCGATGTATGCCACTTTACTCCATCTATGCCCCTCCGCTCTATGGCATGACAATATATTCTACAACACTCCACGACATGCCACTCCATTCTACAACACTCCACAACACACCACTCCATTGTACGAAATGCAACTCCACTTCACACTCCTGCACTCTTAGACACTCTACGCCTCTCCACTCAACGATACGATACTCTATGCCCCTTCACTCCATCCCCCGCTACCCCAATCTACCCCACTCCACCTTACTCCACGTCACTACAATCAATCTACTCCACTCTAATCTCCCCCACTACAATCTGTTTACCCCAATCCACACCACTCCAACTCCAATCTACCCTACTCCACACTCCACTCCAATCTATCCCACTCCAGTCCAATCTCAACTGCACCCCAATATATCCCGCTCCACTCCCCTCTACTCTAATCTTCACCACTCCAATCTACCACACTATACCCCACTACAGTCTACCCCAGCATACCCCACTGCAATCCAACCCTATCTACTTCACTCTACCTGTCTACCCCACTCCACTCTCCAACAATCTAACCCACTCCACTCCAATCTAACACACTCCACCCAATCAAACCCACCCACTCCAATCTAACCCACCCCACTCCAATCTAACACACTCCACCCAATCAAACCCACCCACTCCAATCTAACACACTCCACCCAATCAAACCCACCCACTCCAATCTAACCCACCCCACTCCAATCTAACACACTCCACCCAATCAAACCCACCCACTCCAATCTAACCCACCCCACTCCAATCTAACACACTCCACCCAATCAAACCCACCCACTCCAATCTAACCCACCCCACTCCAATCTAACTCAACACACTCCAATCGAATCCACTTCACCCAATCAAACCCACCCACTCCAATCTAACCCACCCCACTCCAATCTAACACACTCCACCCAATCAAACCCACCCACTCCAATCTAACCCAACACACTCCAATCTAACACACTCCACCCAATCAAACCCACCCACTCCAATCTAACCCACCCCACTCCAATCTAACACACTCCACCCAATCAAACCCACCCACTCCAATCTAACCCACCCCACTCCAATCTAACACACTCCACCCAATCAAACCCACCCACTCCAATCTAACCCAACACACTCCAATCTAACACACTCCACCCAATCAAACCCACCCACTCCAATCTAACCCACCCCACTCCAATCTAACACACTCCACCCAATCAAACCCACCCACTCCAATCTAACCCACCCCACTCCAATCTAACTCAACACACTCCAATCTAATCCACTTCACCCAATCAAACCCACCCACTCCAATCTAACCCAACACACTCCAATCTAACACACTCCACCCAATCAAACCCACCCACTCCAATCTAACCCAACACACTCCAATCTAACACACTCCACCCAATCAAACCCACCCACTCCAATCTAACCCACCCCACTCCAATCTAACACACTCCACCCAATCAAACCCACCCACTCCAATCTAACCCACCCCACTCCAATCTAACACACTCCACCCAATCAAACCCACCCACTCCAATCTAACCCACCCCACTCCAATCTAACTCAACACACTCCAATCTAATCCACTTCACCCAATCAAACCCACCCACTCCAATCTAACCCAACACACTCCAATCTAACACACTCCACCCAATCAAACCCACCCACTCCAATCTAACCCAACACACTCCAATCTAACACACTCCACCCAATCAAACCCACCCACTCCAATCTAACCCACCCCACTCCAATCTAACACACTCCACCCAATCAAACCCACCCACTCCAATCTAACCCACCCCACTCCAATCTAACACACTCCACCCAATCAAACCCACCCACTCCAATCTAACCCAACACACTCCAATCTAACACACTCCACCCAATCTAACCCACCCCACTCCAATCTAATCCACTTCACCCAATCCAACCTAATCTCTCCTGCCCAAATGTAGAATGTCTCTAAACCATCATGCACATGTGAACCCAGAGGAAAGCTCGAGCCATTAAAAGCTTGACTCCTGTCCCCTCCTCTGTCCCTCCTCAAACTCCACCCCTCACCAACACTTCCATTTTTGGGGTACCTGCAGTTATTTGTCCCCATTTAAAGCACTTTGATTATGTATATTTGTGAGATGGGAGTCTCAAGGTCCCTCACCACATTCTGTCGAGGATCACATCTTGTGACCAGGCATTAGCACCTTGACACCGTCGGGCATTTGTTAGCGCTCTATAAAATGCGAAATCAAATCATTGTATGGGTTAATGCCAAAATGTGAGCCTGAGGAAGGTCACTCTTAATGAGCTCAAGCTGAATGCATTGTAGGAGACGTCTGGCAGCTGAAATTTAGAGAGAAAGAACTTTTGGAGTGGGGTGGTACCTTTCTCAATTCTTAGGTAGTCTTAGGTACTTTCCTGTAGACATAAAGGGGTGTGGGAGGTAAAGAGGTGCTATGGCCTGCAGAGGGCTCGTATTTACCATCCAAGGCCCGGCGTGGATGATGTCACCGCCTGAGGTCTCAAAGTGCCCGATCTCAATATACAGGCTGAATATAAAGAATAATTTGTGGGGCGCACCCCCACACCCTCCTGAGGGAATTTCTACACCAGATGCTTGAGGGCTCTCAACTTAGGGTGCTCTGCCTTGCTTGTGCCCTGGGATTTTTACATCATGGTCCATATGAAGGTCTAATTCAGGTGACGTGTGGACTGAAACGTGTAACATCCTCTGTGAGATGTAGGAGCCACCCACAGTCCTTGGAACCTGGAGTATCAGTGCTTTTTCACTGCTCTAGTGTCTACCGTGATGAAACTATGGCTGCAGGAAGTGCGTTGTGTCTAGGGGTACAGAGACGGAAGGCTGCACTTGATACTAGGTTATGGGGTCTCTAAGGTCTTCCAGGTTTGCGGACTTTGTGCAGCGTTTATCTTGCCAACAGATATTTCCCTGCCACACTGTGGTGCAAAATTAAACAGTACCGCAGTTGGAGGTGGCAAAATGCCCACGGGAAGGATGGGGAGAGCAGTAAAGCAGAGGGCACCCCCATATAATTAAAAAAACTGAAACAGCAATCACCGCTGGGTAAATACCAGCATTAAGAGTGTTTTGTTGTTTGCCCGGTGGTGAAATGTCCGCAGATCCTCCTGGGGTCCTTGAAAACAGAGCACTGACTCCTGGCGGAGGCCAGGCCAAAATTAAAAGTGGGTCGAACTGTGCCAGGGTGATCTGGGGAAAGAGCACCAGGATCCGAGCAGAAACCGACAGGTATTACATCCCAAGAGGCAGCCGGGAGCCCCGGTGCTCAAACTTTCAGAGCCTCTAGCAAAGCGGCATTTTGCTATTGGAGCACCCCGCCTCCCTCGGCTAGAACACCTTTTTTGCACATGTTTTACTGCAGTCTGGCCAGGGGCGGCTGGTGACATTTGAAAGTGGTGCGGCGTAAAAGTTCAGGATGAGCGGCATGTAGCGAGCGAGCGGAGCATACCTTCTAATTACACTTCCACCACATCCATCCATCCTGAATCCATGACATTCATCCATCCTGCATCAATTACATTCATCCATCCATCCTGCATCCATGATTCATCCATCCATCCTGCATCTATGACATTCATCCATCCATCCTGAATCAATGACATTCATCCATCCATCCATCCTGCATCAATGACATTCATCCATCCATCCATCCATCCTACATCAATAACATTCATCCATCCATCCTGAATCAATGACATTCATCCATCCATCCATCCATCCTGCATCAATGACATTCATCCATCCATCCTGAATCCATGACATTCATTCATCCATCCATCCTGCATCCATGATTCATCCATCCATCTATCCATCCTGAATCAATGAAATTCGTCCATCCATCCTGCATCCATGACATTCATTCATCAATCCATCCTGCATCCATGATTCATCCATCCATCTATCCATCCTGAATCAATGAAATTCATCCATCCATCCATCCATCCATCCTGCATCAATGACATTCATCCATCCATCCTGCATCAATGACATTCATTCATCCATCCATCCTGCATCCATGATTCATCCATCAATCTATCCATCCTGAATCAATCACATTCATCCATCCATCCATCCTGCATCAATGACATTTATCCATCCATCCTGCATCCATGATTCATCCATCCATCTATCCATCCTGAATCAATGTATTTTTCATGTCATAAAAATAAGCTATGGTCACTTTAAAACCAAACAGTGGCCCTAACATTCCGTGCCCCCACCTTCCTACTTGCCCCAATGTATCATTATATTTGAGACTACTCGCTTTGCATATCTCTGCTTTCATTATGTAAAGCGATTCGCCGCACATCAGGCCAGGTTTATGTCTTGCAAATGCCTAAAAGATACTTATTGTATAGGTGGACACTTCAGTTCGTGGATTTATTACTGAAACAATAGCCCTGGTACCAGCCAATCAAACCGCACAGAGAACAGCTCGCCAGCTGTGAAACCCCAGGTGCAGATAGTTCTTGCCAGTACAGAAACACAGCCTTCCGCGCTCTGATGTTAAGGCAATAAACAATTATGGTTATACATGAACCTTCTTTACCCTTAACCCTCCTCCTCGCAGTGGGACACTTTGTGTGATGAGGGAGCGCAGCGCCTCCACACACAGACGGGAGGCAGGATCACCACCAAAGGTACAGCCCCTCTAAGCCAATCCTGGCAGCGCCAGGGCATGGCTATTCTTCGCCCGTAGCACGCCCATTAGGAGCCCAAAGGGCTCCTAATGGGCATGCGCAAACAGGTCAAAACAGGTCAAAACACAAGTGCGCATGCGTGGGCACGGTGCCCTCCGTCCCTACTCATGCGCACTTTTGTTGTGCTGATGCCTGTTGCCCCCCACTGGTCTGACAATCATGTTAGTCAACATGACGCGGACCGGGCGGTCCGGCGTCATGTTGACTGACATGATTGTCAGTTCAACCTCGGCCTCTTTAAACTTAAGTAAACTGAGAGTTTACTTAAGTTCAAAGACGCCGAGGGAGCTGCGGGCGGGGGGGCTACGCCCCAATGGACGCACCGCGCCTGAGTCTGGCACCCTAGGCAGGTCCCTACAGCGGGCTGATTGTAGCGCCACTCCTTATACCCAGTGGTGTAACATTAGTCCTTGCAGCCCAGGGCCGAAGAGGGGCCACCGAGCTCCATGGGGCCCCTCCGGCACTATGCACAGGCAGAAGGCCCCTGGCCTCCGAGCTCCTAACGGGGTACTTGTACTTTGGAGGAGGGGGGGGGGGGGCTCAAGTGTCCTCACGCCACTACTCAACCCAAGAAAGCGCTCATGAGTCCAGTGCCGATGGGTTTCTGTCCTAATGGGAGTTGGTCAACTGATGCTTTATCTTCTGCATTGAAAGGTTTACTGTCGCCGCAGTTGTCTTTGTCTAACTATTTAATAAAAATCACTCCGAAGGACAGATGCAGACCCCTTCCAAGAAAAGCTCAAAAGACCGAAACACGGGGGCAGTTTTCCAACTCATTAATGCCCGCTCGAGTGTCAGGAGACAAACCAAACTATCCGCTCTTCAGGAAGCAATTAAAATGCTCTAATGCATGTGCTGACCCCCCTCATACAGCAGCGTGAGGGCCGGAAGGCATCGCTCCAGCTGTGGACTCCACCCCTGGCGCCTCCCCGGGTGAAACGTCCGCCCGGCACGTGCTCTTTCCATGACGCCATGGCTCGTTCCATTGACAGACAAGTCATTCTCTGGCCGTCACTAAATGTCAAATACAACATGGTGAGAAATCCCTATTCACACTGGGTCGTATGTATGCAGGGGCGCTAATGCATCACGCAACATGCGCGCTGCACTGAAAAATGAGATTTATTTCTCCTCTTTACTTCCTCTTTCTATGCGTGCTGCAGAATTAGACGAATATGCCTCTTGCAATTGTTTCTGTGCAGGAAGGGGCCCAGTGACAATCCTGCCTGCAACGGAGGCAGCCGTGCACCATGGTGCAAGGAATCACAGGCACCCGTGCACCATGGTGCAAGGGATCACAGGCACTGGTGCACCATGGTGCAAGGGATCACAGGCACCCGTACACCATGGTGCAAGGGATCACAGGCACCCATGCACCATGGTGCAAGGGATCACAGGCACTGGTGCACCATGGTGCAAGGGATCACAGGCACCCGTGCACCATGGTGCAAGGGATCACAGGCACCCATGCACCATGGTGCAAGGGATCACAGGCACTGGTGCACCATGGTGCAAGGGATCACAGGCACCCGTGCACCATGGTGCAAGGGATCAGAGGCACCCATGCACCATGGTGCAAGGGATCACAGGCACCCGTGCACCATGGTGCAAGGGATCACAGGCACTGGTGCACCATGGTGCAAGGGATCACAGGCACCCGTGCACCATGGTGCAAGGGATCACAGGCACCCATGCACCATGGTGCAAGGGATCACAGGCACTGGTGCACCATGGTGCAAGGGATCACAGGCACCCGTGCACCATGGTGCAAGGGATCACAGGCACCCGTGCACCATGGTGCAAAGGATCACAGGCACCCGTGCACCATGGTGCAAGGGATCACAGGCACCCGTGCACCATGGTGCAAAGGATCACAGGCACCCATGCACCATGGTGCAAGGGATCACAGGCACCCGTGCACCATGGTGCAAAGGATCACAGGCACCCGTGCACCATGGTGCAAAGGATCACAGGCACCCGTGCACCATGGTGCAAGGGACCACAGGCACCCGTGCACCATGGTGCAAGGGATCACAGGCACCCGTGCACCATGGTGCAAAGGATCACAGGCACCCGTGCACCATGGTGCAAAGGATCACAGGCACCCGTGCACCATGGTGCAAGGGACCACAGGCACTGGTGCACCATGGTGCAAGGGATCACAGGCACCCGTACACCATGGTGCAAAGGATCACAGGCACCCATGCACCATGGTGCAAGGGATCACAGGCACTGGTGCACCATGGTGCAAGGGATCACAGGCACCCGTGCACCATGGTGCAAGGGATCACAGGCACCCATGCACCATGGTGCAAGGGATCACAGGCACCCATGCACCATGGTGCAAGGGATCACAGGCACCCGTGCACCATGGTGCAAGGGATCAGAGGCACCCATGCACCATGGTGCAAGGGATCACAGGCACCCGTGCACCATGGTGCAAGGGATCACAGGCACTGGTGCACCATGGTGCAAGGGATCACAGGCACCCGTGCACCATGGTGCAAGGGATCACAGGCACCCATGCACCATGGTGCAAGGGATCACAGGCACTGGTGCACCATGGTGCAAGGGATCACAGGCACCCGTGCACCATGGTGCAAAGGATCACAGGCACCCGTGCACCATGGTGCAAGGGATCACAGGCACCCGTGCACCATGGTGCAAAGGATCACAGGCACCCGTGCACCATGGTGCAAGGGATCACAGGCACCCGTGCACCATGGTGCAAAGGATCACAGGCACCCGTGCACCATGGTGCAAAGGATCACAGGCACCCGTGCACCATGGTGCAAGGGACCACAGGCACCCGTGCACCATGGTGCAAGGGATCACAGGCACCCGTGCACCATGGTGCAAAGGATCACAGGCACCCGTGCACCATGGTGCAAAGGATCACAGGCACCCGTGCACCATGGTGCAAGGGACCACAGGCACCCGTGCACCATGGTGCAAGGGATCACAGGCACCCGTGCACCATGGTGCAAAGGATCACAGGCACCCGTGCACCATGGTGCAAAGGATCACAGGCACCCGTGCACCATGGTGCAAGGAACCACAGGCACTGGTGCACCATGGTGCAAGGGATCACAGGCACCCATACACCATGGTGCAAAGGATCACAGGCACCCATGCACCATGGTGCAAGGGATCACAGGCACTGGTGCACCATGGTGCAAGGGATCACAGGCACCCGTGCACCATGGTGCAAGGGATCACAGGCACCCATGCACCATGGTGCAAGGGATCACAGGCACCCATGCACCATGGTGCAAGGGATCACAGGCAACCATGCACCATGGTGCAAGGGATCAGAGGCACCCATGCACCATGGTGCAAGGGATCACAGGCACTGGTGCACCATGGTGCAAGGGATCACAGTCACCCGTGCACCATGGTGCAAGGGATCACAGGCACCCATGCACCATGGTGCAAGGGATCACAGGCACTGGTGCACCATGGTGCAAGGGATCACAGGCACCCGTGCACCATGGTGCAAAGGATCACAGGCACCCGTGCACCATGGTGCAAGGGATCACAGGCACCCGTGCACCATGGTGCAAAGGATCACAGGCACCCGTGCACCATGGTGCAAGGGATCACAGGCACCCGTGCACCATGGTGCAAAGGATCACAGGCACCCGTGCACCATGGTGCAAAGGATCACAGGCACCCGTGCACCATGGTGCAAGGGACCACAGGCACCCGTGCACCATGGTGCAAGGGATCACAGGCACCCGTGCACCATGGTGCAAAGGATCACAGGCACCCGTGCACCATGGTGCAAGGGACCACAGGCACCCGTGCACCATGGTGCAAGGGATCACAGGCACCCGTGCACCATGGTGCAAGGGACCACAGGCACCCGTGCACCATGGTGCAAGGGACCACAGGCACCCGTGCACCATGGTGCAAGGGATCACAGGCACCCATGCACCATGGTGCAAAGGATCACAGGCACCCGTGCACCATGGTGCAAGGGATCACAGGCACCCATGCACCATGGTGCAAGGGATCACAGGCACTGGTGCACCATGGTGCAAGGGATCACAGGCACCCGTGCACCATGGTGCAAGGGATCACAGGCACCCGTGCACCATGGTGCAAAGGATCACAGGCACCCGTGCACCATGGTGCAAGGGATCACAGGCACCCGTGCACCATGATGCAAAGGATCACAGGCACCCATGCACCATGGTGCAAGGGATCACAGGCACCCGTGCACCATGCTGCAAAGGATCACAGGCACCCGTGCACCATGGTGCAAAGGATCACAGGCACCATGGTGCAAGGGACCACAGGCACCCGTGCACCATGGTGCAAGGGATCACAGGCACCCGTGCACCATGGTGCAAAGGATCACAGGCACCCGTGCACCATGGTGCAAAGGATCACAGGCACCCGTGCACCATGGTGCAAAGGATCACAGGCACCCGTGCACCATGGTGCAAGGGACCACAGGCACCCGTGCACCATGGTGCAAGGGATCACAGGCACCCGTGCACCATGGTGCAAAGGATCACAGGTACCCGTGCACCATGGTGCAAGGGACCACAGGCACCCGTGCACCATGGTGCAAGGGATCACAGGCACCCATGCACCATGGTGCAAAGGATCACAGGCACCCGTGCACCATGGTGCAAAGGATCACAGGCACCCGTGCACCATGGTGCAAGGGATCACAGGCACCCGTGCAGCATGGTGCAAGGGATCACAGGCACCCGTGCACCATGGTGCAAGGGATCACAGGCACCCGTGCACCATGGTGCAAAGGATCACAGGTACCCGTGCACCAGGGTGCAAAGGTGGCTACAGTGGCTCCTGGCAGCCAGAACGGTGCCAGCGCAGGGGAAAAGGCAGGACTGCGCTGTATTCTTTTAAATACAGTGCCTTCCTGCCCTTCCACTGTCACACAGTGCAATGAGCCAGGTGACTCGCTGCTCTGCGCTGCACTGCACTGCACTGCGCTGCACTGCGCTGCGCTGTGCTGTATGACAATTCTGATAAACAACGCATCAAGTTTTACTTCAATTAAAGGATACAGCGGCCTCGATTTACGAAGCACCAGAGCAAAGTGACGCAAAGTTTCACACGTGTATTTACTGTCTCAGAACAAAAGCTCCTTTGTGCTGTTTTGTGTCACTTTAAATCATGGGGGGCTTCACTGTGGCGAATTAGCATAAACCCCCAAGGGTTCGACCCAAAGCCCAATCTACTGAAATAGCCAGACAGGGATTTGCACCAAAAAGTACCATCTCCATGAAGCAGGTGCTATTAACAAGAGAAAATGTGTTCATTCCTCAAACACCCATGGATTGCACGTGTGCCGCGGTGCACGGCGTTCATCCTGTGCACGGGTCCTTGTGAGCTTGTCGAGGCACCAGAACTGGTACTGGAACTGTATTCATCCAGTACAAACCCTATGCCAGACATCACCTACTCACCTCTGCACCATGGTGCAAGGCCGTGCGTCACACAGGGCAGCGCGTGTCTGCACCCCCGCAGGGGAGGGCGCCATCAGCAGGACAGTTTTGGAAGATACGGCTCTTTGCTGTTTTCTCCCACTTGAGAAACTCAGCAGCAAAATCCATCTATTGCTGTGTCCTGTCCCATCCTGTCCTGTCCTGTCCTGTCCGGCACTGCATTGGAAAATTCATAAATCCGGCCCTGTGAACCCTGCAGCAGCAGCAGCTCAACCCTGTGGGGTGGCTGGGAGGGCGGCGCGAGGCCGTTGGTAAATAGTCAATAAACGTTGTCAAATCCACCAAATCATGTCTGTTCTCATAGTATTGGGTTTTTCCAATATGTTTAAAGTACACAGGGGATTATTATCAAGGACGGCGTTAAAAATGATCGCTGCTTTAGCGGCAGAAAACTGCTGCTAAAGCGGCGATAACGGGCCTGATAATACGCCCTGGAGAATTCCAGTAGAAGCCCATGTTCTAGTGTCAACCTGGGCTTCGATTGGAATTCTCAAGGGCATATTATCAGGCCCATTATCGCCGCTTTAGCAGCAGTTTCCTGCCACTAAAGCGGAAATAATTATTAACGCAGTCCTTGATAATATGCCCCACAGTTTGTGGCTGTTTCGCTGTATCGGCTCCGAGGATAAGTCCGCTCTTAATTGTTTGAAGTCTTAGCTCCGCCTCCATTGCTCGGCTTGTCAGCGGACTGCGGTGACAGCGGCACATGGATGTGTGCTGCTCGCACTGCTCACCTCTCACTAGTGGAGAACTTACGGCATGACGTCATGCCAGGCGAGCGTTGTAGGGGAGGAAAATCCTTCAAAGAGTCATTTTCTCTCTGGATGTCCCTTCTCTTTTTGAAACTCAGGCGCAGCAACATTGTCGTGGTGTCACCAGGGCTTTAAGTGGAAGCTTTTTCAATAATATTCAAGTCGTAGTTGCTGCTTATTTATCGTATGCAACTAACAACCACTGGCAAAGCCAATTGTATTGACTTGTAGGTATGATGTTACCTGTATCATATATCTGGAGGCAATGACAGAGACAGCAGAATACCAGTTGGGGGCACACTATGCTAAGCACAGATTTTTAGCTTACATTTTTGTAAGCCACGCCCTTAATTGCATCGGCCACGCCCCTTTGAGAGATGCCACACCCCCCCCCCCAGTTTTTACATCCCACTTAAAGCCCTGAGTACCACCCACCTCTCCCTGGGGCCTGGGCCCCTCGATCAGTCCTCCGCCGGACCGCGGCTGCATCACTTGCGCATTGAAATGAAATGAAATAAAATTGGATTTGTAAAGCGCATGGCTGCCCGGAAGCGTCCCAACGCTGCCTAACAAATAACAGAAAACTCAAAAGGAACAGGAAGTTTTTAAAGAAATTTTAGGGAAGAGAAAAAATTTAAGAAGCTTTCGAAACTTAAGAAGGGAGGGTTCAGTGCGAATGGGCCTCGGGAGGGCGTTCCAGTTTTTTGCCGCATTTACAGAAAAACGGTGGCCTCCCGTGCGGGCCTTCCTTACTCTGGGAACTATGGCAACATTTTCAAGGTCCGATCGGAGGGCCCGAGGGGGTCTATAGGGACAGATCAGGCTTCTCAGGGCTTGGGGGCCTTTGCCTTGGAGTGTTTTATGGACCATACAGGATGATTTAAAGGATATTTGCTCGCGTACTGGGAGCCAGTGAAGGGCTCTCAGCAATGGTTTGGCGGACGCTCTTCTTGGGGCGCCCATGAGCATCCTGGCAGCGGCATTTTGCACCCGTTGTAAGGTGTTAATGGTGGCTTCTGGTGCTGCCAGGAGTAGCGCGTTGCTGAAGTCCAATCTGGACAAGATCAATACCTGGATCAGTAATTTCCTGGACTGAAAGGGTAACAGAGGGAGAACTTTCCGCACTGTTCGGAGCAGGCCGAAGCATACGCCCGTGACTTTCTGGGCATGTGACCTAAAGGTTAGTTTGGGCATTGCACGAGGACCCCTGGTCCCTTGGGTGATGTCTAGAGTGCACAATATATTCACTGTGGCCCTCTTGTGTCCTCACCCGCACAGCCCGAGTGTGCGAGAGGAGCGGTGCCCCTGCCTGTGTTCTGATAGAGCGGCCCAGTGTGGTGTGCTATTCTTAGAAGTGGCATTACACCCCTGGTGACATGAGGACACACACATGGAATGAATGACATGCCTGGGAGCAGGCCATGGTCCAAGAATACACGCACAGGGCGCTGAGGCGTGGTGCAACGCTCCCAACACTGTGATTATGGATTCACTTCTAGTTTAATGGTGCAGGACCGCGCGCCGCACAATTAGGAGTGCCGCACAATTAGGAGTGCCGCACAATTAGGAGTGCCGCACGTTCACAAGAGCGCGCTTGAGGGGTGGCCTGGGGTCAGTGTGTGGTGGGGGCGCCTTGGGGTGTCAGGGGAGGGTCGCAGGGTCTTCGGTTTGTGACTTTCAGTTTCTCCAGGAGGGTCCTTTCTTCAGGCCTCTACTTTAAGAATTTTTCTGGCGACCAGAGTGGTGTCACACGGAAGGGCACAGGTACAGAGGGGGCGTTCAGGGAAGACCCGGCCCACCTAAATATCTGTCATGAAACCCGGTGACAGGCAGAGACCACTCCCTTGCAACGCCCCATGGGCACCACTGGAGCCCTGTACCCACTGCATGTACCCAGGCTGGAACACAGCCCACATTGCTTCAGTATATCGGGGGCACCAACTCTGTGCCCACCTGACTGATGGCAGCGCCCTCTGCCCGCCCAATCACAACTGAACACTTCTCCACTTTGTTATTGGTTAGATTTACAGCATATCCCCTCCGTCCTGTGCCCAGTCTGCTATGGGTGGGTAAAAGTAATCGAAAACTGTGTGCTCTGCCACCCCTCCATGACAAGCTGCTGGCACCGTGCCACCGTGCCAGTCATCCCTCGGCGGAGGCCGCAGCCCTGGCTGGAAATGCAGCTGCTGAAATTCTGGACGACATTGGCTGCGTGCTGGATAATGACAAACCCGGGTCTGTGCCCCGGATCGATCGGAAGCAATCAATGCTATTGATCACCCTCATTATTGTCCTCGAGACCCGCACGTGCTCCCCAGGTGTGGGCCTTTTCGGCGCTTCCTGTTTATCAGCCAATCACAAGCAGCGGGGAGGTCGCGCCCCGCCCCCTCTGACCCCTCCCCCCAAGGTCTGGTCTAGCGCCTGTGCCGTTTGATTGATATACCTGACAGTTAATATTGATGCCTGAAGCAGAGATTGCTGCTGCTGAAGCTATTTTTCAAGTGGGGGTGCTGTTCGGTGACGTCACCTCATTAAAGGCATAGGAGATATTGACAATGTTTCTTTTAGAACACAACAACGCCGCCAGAAGAAACGCCTTTGAAGGGCCCCTGTATTGCTCCGTCCTCATATAAACTCGTCCAAGTGTTAAGGGGGTGCTGCCCCCCTCCCCCACAACCCTAGTTCCAGGGTCACTCTATGCTCTCAAATAGTTGTTAAACAGATGTGCCAAAACATATCCTAATTCCATGACATTTAGACACTATACATTGGAAATTCCCCTGCTCCTCATTTCAACATCCCGACAGTCTCAACATATTTTCACATACAGCGCACTCATGTCTCGAGTCTCCTACACAGTGCTGTGTGTGTCTATGAAGATTTGCTCCACAGCACAGTGCAAGACTCTGCTAGAGATTTGGGGTCCACCCAAAGTGGTACTCCTTTTATTGTGGGTGATTACTGTCCCCATGCCCAGGCTATGGCACTACTTAAAGGTGTTCGCACCCACTTCAAGTATACGGGCACAGGTGGCCTAGGCGGAGTTTGCGGAGTTCGACTATGCAGAACTCTGCGAAGTGACCAAAAAATTCCACCACGGTGTGCGAAGTTCTGCAAGCGGTGGAGTGTGTTAGGTTGCGCCGTTCACGCTTATTTTGCGGGGTGTTTGTCCCGCGCTGGAAAATCAGCGCCAACTGCACCATGAGCGGCGCAAGAGCTCTTATCCCGCCCATTACAATCACTCTTCTTTGCTGCCTTCTAATTCGTCAGTGCTCGTGACACTTCACTTCCTGTATCACTTCCGACTCTTTCTGTGGAGCATGGACCAAGTACTGCTTGATTAGACTTTACTAAAGTCCCTCCGCTGCTGGTGCAGTGATTGAAATATTATTTCTTCTTTTTTGGTCATTTTTAGTAGGTCAAACTCAACCAGACGTGACCCCTGCTCTCCTGCTGCTTCCCTTGTCAGCGCCTCCACCTCCCTTTTGTCCCTATTGTTCTCCTGCCTATGCCAACCCCCTTCTCCATTATTTTTATCGACTCCCTTTGTTTATTTTTGCATTTTTATACAGCTGGGACGCGACCCAAGTGCTTTTACATGAGCAGCAGTAACACCACCTAAAGTCACATTTATGTTTTTAGGAACGACATATTACAGGGATTTGTCCAGAATCACAGGATGTTGAGCCGGCACCGAGATCCGCATGGCTTAAAACATTGAGAAATCCGATAGATCTCAGATTATTGAGACCTATTGGCTTTCCCAATGCTTGTTTATCTTTGAGAAATAACCTTTCTATTTTGGGGCACATGTTTCTGGGTAAAAAAACAGCAGGTCACCATGACAGACTAACTCAGTGGGTATTGCAATTTTTCCAAAATGGCTCCTTTTTCGTGAAAATTCCCAGCAGACAACTCTCAGTTTGGGAGGCGCGCTGCCACCGGAGGGCAGGGACTTTGCCACCCAAGTGGCTTGCAAGACTTCTGCCAGCTGAAAAGGACCCTCTATGTCTTTTAAGAACCAAAAAACTGGTAAGGCTATAAGTCAACCCTCTCCTGGGGCGCCCCCTCTCGTCCAGCTGACCAGGGACGGTCAGAGGATCTTATCTTATTTTGTAAAATATCAAACACTTGGGGGCATATTTACAAAAAGTCTACGCAATGCTGTGGAGCAAGTAAAGTTGCTGAGCTGTGTTGCATAAACAGGAGAGAGCAGAACTGCGCCATAACTACTGAGAAGTTGTGCAGTTGTGCTCTCTCCCCGCTCCGGAGCATTTGTGGCTGCCGTGCGCCAACCCAGGTGTTGTTGTACCATAGTGCAAGGGTGTCTGCGTTACAGTCAGCGTAGCTTTTGTTCAGGAAGGGGTCCCTTCCTTCACATATACCTTGCTTTAGGGCAGTTTCCTCTTTGTATGCATTCTGCGGCACACAAACAAAGAGGGGAAACAAGTAGACATTAGAAGTTTCTCCTCATTACACCTTCCTCAGGGAAGCGCTGGATGTAAATCCATCTGCTCACATCTTTGTAGATATGGGTTTGCATCAAAGACCGTGGGCGGGTGCACGGGAACGTCCATGCATCACACTGGAATGAAGTTGCAACAGAGAGTCCCTAAATCTGGGCCGTCGTCTGGATTAGTACCGCGCCTTCTGTACGGATGAACTCCCGGTTAGTTTCTGTATGCCTCTCTCTCCGGCTCCTGGGACCTCTGGGGGTTCTCACCTTTCCCTGCGTTTCCTGTACCTCAGCTCCTGTACCCACCTCTTTGAGGCTTTTTTCTTTCTTACGCTACCCACCCTCCTCAGGCCTTCTCTCTCTTCCCTCCTTCTCTAGCGCTTCCTGTCCTCTCGCTGCTTCTAGCTGATTTTCACCTCACTTGCTGTTTCTCATTCTTCCCTCATGCTTTAACCCTATTTGTCTGAAGATGACAAATATCGCGAGATGTTACCTGCTCTTTTACTAGGACGCGATCTGCGAAAGGTCTCTCTATTGAACGCTCAACAGGCCAATTGTTGTCGCTGTGCACAGCACGCTGACAGTAGCGCTCTACAAAAAAATTGAGAAAAAAACTATCAAACTATATATATAAACTATAAAAAAATACAAACCATAATATGAAACATACATTTATAATCAATATGTTGGATTTGGTCAACATGATCCTAATATCCCACTTCAGCACCCTAGCAGCCGTCGTTAGATCTGAGATTGTAGTATCATTAACAGACACCCCAAAAGGTTGAATCCCAAAAGTGGCTTGAAGAACGCGTATACGATGGGACTGAGGCCACATCACAGCACCTACAAACCCTCTTGTCACAAGGGACGCCCACCCAATCCCCATTCTTTCAAACATCTTAAGATGTCTTCATTGACCAGTGAATACTGCGAGAGCGTTTGCATATTAGTAGGGTAACCAGTCAAGCCTTCCCTTCCAATGAATGAAGCCGGTAGGGTAATGGATCACTGGACCGTGATGGTGCGGTCTCCGGCTAGCATGGCAAAGGCGAGAAGTTTTTCTTTTAAATTTATGGTTAGTTAAGGAAGGATCCAGAGATGTTGCCTCCTAATGCAGTACGGCAATCCAATCCCTGCAGAGCGACGCACGAACACCACCTTTTGTCGAGCACCTCTTGAAGAGCTCTTCGTAAGTCCACCTATGAGCGGTAGGGCCTTAGCCCCGGGGGCTTCAAAGAAGAATGTAAGAACTTGCACCAGCAGCGCATTGATCTAACCTTAATTTCATAATATTTATGATTCCCAGGAGTGCAGGATATTACACCCCATATCATCAATTGAATACATTCAATGGATTCACTACAGTCACAGCTCTGTGAAGTGTGTCCTGGTGAACCAAAAACAAAGATGCAGTGTGCAGAAGACATACATCTTACAAATTCACAGCCTCCTTTAGATGAAAAGAGGCGTCCATTAGACTCATCGGACATATCAAAAATGTACAAACTAAATAAAGAGTACCACGCATACACATCATTCTCTTAGTCCCTACTGCACACTACTACATGGTTCCGGATGCCCCAGGGTGTCATTCACCTGATACAACCACTGGTTCTCTGGGACTCACCATTTTGCCTCTCTATAAATTTTGATGTGAATGTTGAATGTTGTGGAGTTGTCCACCTATGCACACTACGATGGAGCATAGCGCCACCAAGAAGACTAATTCTCACTAATATGACCAGGGCCGTTGCACCGTGCAAAACGGACATATCACGGCGGAATCTGATTGGTTAAGAGGTCTCAGGTATCCCTTTGTTCAATGATTTAAGGAGAATCCTAACACACATCTTAGCCAGGAGATTCGACATGGCCGGGGACTGATAACAACCCGCAAAGATCACTGCCTTATACGTACGGAGGAGTAACGCATTGTTATGCAGCTCAGCATAGAGTGGTGCTGCATCGCACAGCTCTGGATATCGTAATGCACCACAGCTCAAGATACAGTAATGCTCCATTGAGCAGCTCAGGGTATTGATCAGTTGCTAATGTAAATTGAAAAAAATGGAAATAACATTTGCCCCCACCCGGATGGATCGATCTTTTATATGTTATTCGCCCAACCATCTGGGCCCAGAGCATTAGATCCTTTCCTACCCTCAGTTTGCTTTTAATAACAAGGACACACCTTGTCATGGAAATGTTACCTGCCCTATAATTTGTAGGAATTGATATGTCAGGATTGTGGTAAGCAATTTCATACAGCGTTCCGGCCCTTGTTCCGCAATCATTCGTATAGCGTGACGAGCAGCACGCCTCGCAGCCGGCTGCCAGAAGCCTTCCAACCCCAGGCTCAAAGTGATACCCAACATCTCACGCCAGGACTCTTCAGTGAAGAGAGCTTCCTTTGTACGTATTTGCATTTAAAAAGTTTGTTTTTGGTATTTCAAGCCTATGGAGGAGGTTATATCATTTTGAAGATGCCCATCTGGAGAAGGCGGTGATGCTTTGAACTTAATTCCTGGTTAAACCACTAACTAAAGTGACCTCTCTTTGTCTAGTGTACACCGTGTAGAGGTAGTACTAAAAGTTACCTGTTGGATCCACTCACACCATTCAAGGTATCCTGATATTGGATGCCTGATGGAGGTTATAGTCACAAATCCCGCCATAAAGTGTGGTTGACCAGACAATATGTACTTTTTCAACATTTCTAGGGCGTACTTCCTTCCCTTGTTTGATTCACTTCTAGGCTTCTCCAAGGCTGCTACGTTGTTCTAAAATAAAACCATCTTACGCAGTAGTTTTAATCTTCGCACAAATGACCCAGTAATTAACGCTACTCCTGATCTGATCGACCATTCGATATTATTTTTCTTCATTATTTGTTCACTGTTCCTCCCTAAATCTTGGGATCTATTCTAGATTCAATCTTCTCTACCCCTGATGTTGTACCCATCCTTTGGGTGGTCCCAGCAGCCTTGTCCCATTCCTTCGCTAAAAGGTTTAACGCTTAAGGTTCGATTCTGTAACCAAAGGCTCTTATCAGAAACACCACAAGATGTGCTTGGGCCAAAGTTCTCCCTGAGATAAATACAGTAAATTGAAAGTAGGAGTTGCCAATCAACCGTATGGCAGCCAGAGGGATTAATGTTTACAACGGCTTACAGCTGTATTATTGATCATCAAATGTAGGCATATAAGAGATCAGCAGCATTATCTCAGCTGTAGAATTGATCAACAGTCTCTGCCATTACTTAAATAAGTTAATAAATACTTTCAGGAAGGTAAACTGATAAAGCGGAGGTCCTCAGCTGATCCCCGGATATGATTGCTAAACTGAAAAAATGTGTATATACAAGAAAACAGAAAAATAATAATATTTACATTAAACAGGAAACTTGCTAGTAAACTATCCTCAGATCTTTGACATACATTATCTTCCAGTTCACCTCATGTGTCAAGGGAGTTTCAATGAAAAATAAGAAATAACGCGATCATCTTCAGGACACAAGTAATCAGAGTCCGAGCACCAGGGCTGAAAACAACAAGATGTTTGAAAGCCGAATACACGCTTTACATTTTTTTTCACCCCACACATTGTAGCATATCTCCAATCAACAGAGGGCATCGCAAAGCCTTCGCAAATAGTTTTGGACCCGATGCCCTGAAGTAAACTCTAATTGAACCATGGACAAATGAATCTTTAAAAGGGATGTCTAGGGTCTAAATTGGTTACATCTCTTTCCAACCCTTAGGCAGCCATTAACTAACTTTCCTAACCAATCTCTTATTCAAGGTGTAGTTATCAAATCAAATGCACTTGTAAAGCGCACAGCTACTCTACAGTGTCCCGGCCCCCACTTAGGGGGCACTGGTGGTAGCTTCAATCAAGAAACCAGTCTTGGACCCCGAGCCAGCATATTTTCTGCCCGTGTCGCTCATCACTCTAGTAGCCGAGACCATAGGTTCTCGCAGTAGACGCAGCTGTGGTGTCACTTAGAAGCCCACATCTTGCTCAAGACTCAGATGGATTCCCATCATGGTTGTAGCAGAGAGTCAAGTCAGCCCTAATGGCAGCTCCCATGATATCCGCTTGCTGGTGGGCGGAGGCTGGTGCAGTATCGGACTTCTCAAATCTGTGTCCACATTATCTACACCTTAAGGCAGTGAATATTAACAGTTTTGACTACTGTGGACCCCACACTTGAAAATTATCCCCGTCCAGAATCACTATTGGAATTTTGGGACTCGCACTAAATTATTATTAGAATCTGGTGACCCCTTCCTACATAATTTTGTTGATTTGATTGAATTTCAAAACAATACACAAGAATATGGAAATAAGGATTGTTCAAACAAATACACAAATAATGAAATATATAATTCACAAATAAATATAAAAAATAAATCAAAATGTTAATTTTAATTTGAAGGTTGGCGCTTTTCTAAATTCATATGAGGGCAACCATTGGCCTTACTGAATTCTGTTTGATTAACTTCCAGTGCTCCCACGAGTCAACGGAGCACACCAACTTAACGTTTAGACTCCAATTTCAAATTCCATCACATTTGTAGAACGTTTACAAATTTTCAGTTTAACATTTTGCCTCCTTATTTATATATACTTTATTAATCTGTTATTATTATTTCATTTTCAAAGCAGGCGCAGACCCCCTGAGTAGGAGTCGCAGATCCCCAAGGTTCCCCAGACCACAGGTTCAGAACGCTTCCTTAGGGTTAAAATTTGATATCAACCTTAATTTCAAATCCCAAATTAACAAAGTCATTCCAGCCTGCATTTTCATTGTACACATCTGAAATCCATCATATCAGGTCATACAATAAACGGCAAGAGAACAGTCGCCCTGGCCCCAATAGGGTGGAGGCGAGATGACAACAACCTGCTCTATCTGGGCTCCCTTAACACCTTCGCTGCGGCGGCTATTCCGCCGCAGCGCTAAGGGGGCGTGGCGGCCGCGTGGCGCGCCCAAGCTGGTGACGGGACCGCTGCGTCACCAGCCTCGGTTGAGCTGAGCTCATGACGGAGCGGTTCCGTCATGGCCCTGCCCGCTCAATGGAACGCCCAGCGCAGGCACGGAATCCACGCCGCGCAGGCGCGGCGAGCGGGCCATGACAGAACAGCTCCATCATCAGCACAGCACCACCGCAGCTGATGACGGAGTGGTTCCGTCATCAGCATCGAAAAGGTTAAATGTTGTTAAAGCAGTCAGTTCTAAATGCTGCCGCAGGGCTCTCCTTCAGTTCTCCCAAATGCCACGTGCCCCTCCCTTTTGAGGACTCTCCGCTGTCTCAAAACAGACCGAAGGATCTATTTGAAGACTTTTCTTCAAGTCCTGCGGAGGGTTTTGTTTCAATCCCGCCTTTTTTGCAGAAATGAATCAGATGAAACGCACCCACAAGTTGGTTACGCCCAGTAGATGTGGGTGAGCCAATGAAAGCTCGACACAAAGACCGGGCTCTGGCTCGGCTCGAGGTCCTCTTGTACCCAAGAGCCCAAAAGAAGCCGAGCCTCCATGTGGCTTCTTCCGTACACTTGCCTTCTAACCTCATGCGTCAAGAATTAAAGACAAAACATTATCTTTGATGTAAAACAGGAGAACGAAAACGATCTAGTGGCTGAATTTCGAAATTGAAACTGGAAAACCTGGGATGAATCCCTGCTTCCCCGCTTCACACGATTGTGTGATCCTTGGCAAATATTTTATTTCACTGTGCCTCCCTTTCTTCCTTATTGCATATGAGAGAGCATTGAAGTACATGCTCGGAATGTGCGCTATACCAAAAGCTCTCTTGAATTTGATTTGATAGACTAGAATATTGCTCCATGTACAATAACTAAACCATGAAGGGTGCAGAGGTCAGCTGACTTGAACCTTAGCTCATTAATGCCACTGTTGCCATGTTGGGGGAAGGCATGAATGTTTCTAAATTCATTTTTAAATACCTCTCAATGTGATGATTTAATCAGACGTGCTAAGGTGAAACGCTTCCGCTTGTTAAAGAAAGACACTTTTTCACATATTGAGGAGACTTTTATTTTTGTGCAATGCCAAAGTTGTCATGGCTCGGCTCGTTTGTGGACTCTAAGAGCCAAACCAGACTCTTGGCTCGGCTCTAACTGGTTGGCTATCTCACCTCTACGCTCTATTAGAACATTAGCATTTGGGGAGCTCCATTGTAGACAATGGAGTGGTCCATGCTACTAAGGTCTGGTAAAGGCCCGCAGAGCAACATTCCAATGTTTTAAAAAGGCCTCTCGGAGCTCGAGGGGATTTAAACCCCCTCGGGCTTTGCGAGGCCTTTGTTTTATTTGTTAGAACATTCTGCCCTCTAGTGGCAGAGTGTTCTAATAGCCTTATAGCCCTTCGTACATGGCTATACTGGCTATTAAAGTCCCGGTCCCTTGTTAAATTCCCTCGCCTTTGGCTCAGGTCTTTAACACAGGAGCAGGCCTTTAAAAGGTGATATAGCCCGCTACGGCGGGCTATAAGGCTATAGTACGTCACACCTTCTCTTAGTAACTTATCATAGCATGAAACCATGGTCTCTCCCATTCTCAGTGGCAGAACCAACTCTCTGGAACTCTCTCACTTCCAGTCTCTTAACATGAAGGATCTCCTCTTTCCGGAAGCCACCAAGACCTGGCTTCTCCCCAAGTGCACTGTGCTCTTCTAAACAGTAACTGATCTGTGCTTTCAGAAATCAAGAGCATCCCTTGATTCGGCACACCTTTGGTTCTTAATAAAAAGACTCCATTATGCTTTAGTTTAGCTTCATTTGTTTATTTTATTGTTTCATGTATTCTTTCATCAAATCAATTTTTTTTTCAGGGAATTATTATCATTCCATGTTTAGTATATAACAATTCACAGCTTTACACATGATTTTATACATACTCCAATGCATTTCGGACCATTCGGTCCTTCTTCCGGTAGCTGATCTGTAGAGAATAGAGAACATAGCGATTTGCGATTTTTGCGCACAAAATTCTGACATAAATTATACATGCCTAGTGTTGTAAATGTTTGCATATATTGGTGCCGCGCAATTCCACATGGATGTGCCGGAGAGTTGGAGATACCAGTTGTTGTCATACTCGAAGTAGCTCTGATACAAGGTGAAAAATACTAGTTCCATGAGGAACTTTTGCATGGATGGTTCAATATCTATATTCAGTTTGGCTTTTCTCCTGTGACACGGATACCTGTCGACAAACCGATACCAAATACACTGACACTGAAACTTAGACAGCGCATTACGGTAAGACGCATTTCTTTAATAATTGGAGCCTTGAGCCATAGCAGCCGTTGGACGCTGCTCGACATGTTGTGACCCTGTTTTTTGAAACACGTTGATATCTTTTTTTCACAACAACCTATGCCGGTGAGAACATCTGCAACGTACACGTGAGTGTAAATGCATCTCATTTCCTCCCACCTTTCATTTTTATTTTTTTCTCGTTTGCACAATACACGCATGGGCACAATCACAATTAAGCACTGAGTTGAACTATTTATTTAGATCGCATGTAACACTAGGCATGTATAATTTATGTCAGAATTTTGTGCACAAAAATCGCAAATCGCTATGTTCTCTATTCTCTATAGATCAGCTACCGGAAGAAGGACCGAATGGTCCGAAATGCATTGGAGCATGTATAAAGTCATGTGTAAAGCTGTGAATTGTTATATACTAAACATGGAATTATAATAATTCCCTGAAAAAAAAATTGATTTGACGAAAGAATACATCAAACAATAAAATAAACAAACGAAGCTAAACTAAAGCATAATGGAGTCTTTTTATTAAGAAGCAAAGGTGTGCCGAATCAAGGGATGCTCTCGATTTCTGAAAGCACAGATCAGTTATATTAATTAGACATGATACGGACGGACACGCCCCCTTGCGAGCACCCAATCACGGATAAAACCACGACTAAACAGAAGTTTTAAAAATAACAAAGTATCAAAATAGGTTGTGCACCAACCGTGTTTCTTGATATTCTTCTAAACAGTGGCAGACTTTCTCTGTCGGTTCCGAGAAACGTCTTAGGGCACTCGAGCGCTTTAAAAAAAGCTCTTAACGTACTATGGGCCAGATGTGCGACCCCTTCCATTTTGCAACCCGCAAATTGTGTCGGTTTGCGACTCGCAAAAATGGAATTTACAACTGTGTCTCAGACACGGTTTGCGATTCCAAATGGGGTCGCAAATTGCCTGCCTCATTAATATTCATGAGGCAGGTCGCAAATGCGACCCATTGGGAATGGCTAGCACTCCCAGAGACGGTGGCCTGCTGGAGTCAGCAGACCACCATGCCTGTGACAGCTTTTTCAATAAAACAATTTTTTTTTAATGTTGCCCGTTTTCCTTAAGGGAAAACGGGATGCATTTAAAAACAGAAAAGTGAAACGTTTCTGATTCATTTTTTAAAAGTAAACAGTAGTCCCTGGGACAACTGCCTGCTCTTAAAAAATATTTTCGATGTCAGTCACAAAGGGGAAGGGGTTCCCTGGGGACCCCTTCCAGTTTGCGAGTGGCTTACCACCTTTTTGAAATGGGTGGTAAACTGCAAGTGTTATGCAGCCTCAATTGCAGCCGTGAAACAATTGTACATTGAAGTATGACTCGCTATTAGAAGAGACACGCTTGGAATGCGCCCTTCCCAATAGCAAGTTGCAAACACTATTTTGCAAGTCAGTAATAGGTTACCGATTCGCAAAATACGATTTGTACATAGGGCAGACCTATTTTGCGGGCGCAAATGGGCAATTTTCCCATTTGCGTCTGCAAAACAAAGGTTGTACATCGAGCCCGGTAACCTTTATTCCTAGACACTCTCTGTGGTTTTAGCTACAACTCTTGAGGGGAGCTGGCAGAGGAAGTCTTTGAAGCTGGTGGTCAAGGAGTGCCCATGCACAGGGAAGGAACTGTATGCGTTGCATGGGACGTGGGCATTGCCCGTTAGAGCCCTGCGCCTACCTGTGCGCTGCTCCTTCACGCACCCCGTGGTACTGCGCACGCACGCACTTTGTAACATCTTTCCCCATCATTGAAACAGTGCAGTGACTCTGGGAAAACCACAAGATATGAAGTGTATTTAAAACTCCATCAAGTAAAAAAGACCATTAAGTGTAAGTATTGTTAATGTATATAAATTCCCGGATGTACATTAGCTTCCCCTCTTAGGACGAGCACATAAAAGCTGGTATCTTGGAATGCTTTCAAGAGACCCTTGCCTCTGACCCCACATTAACCTCCATCTTCTCCCTGTTCTTTTAACTGTGTGATCCTGGACAAATCAGTTAATCTCCCCATGCATATGTTCTGACTGTTCTGAGAAACTAGGAATGATTAGAAACAGGTCACATTAAGATATAAGAGGCATTGCAAAGAATTTGGCATTTAGAAATGCAGTTGTTGTCGCGTCAGCCCTTGCACGCATTTCCACTTTTCTGTAAATACTTGAATCCGATGGAGTTGGCTTCTAGGCTGCCCAGCTGTGTGTGACGAGTGGGCCTGGTGCCAGCCCCTAAAGGCAGCTCAGACCCACTGACTAAGGGCAGGACATGCAGCTTCTTAAGTTATGCCATATACTCATCCGGGGTCTGAAGAAATATGACCACATCACCCCCATCCCGGTGGAACTCTGTGGGTCCCTCTGTGGGTCCCTCTTTGGGTCCCTCTGTGGGTCCCTCTGTGGGTCCCTCTGTGGGTCCTTCTGTGGGTCCCTCTGTGGGTCCCTCTGTGGGTCCCTCTGTGGGTCCCTCTGTGGGTCCCCTGCCGGCCCACAGCATCTTCAAAGCCAGCTGCACCTTTCACAAAGCCACCAGGACCAGCCCTGCCTATCTGGCTGACCAGCTCAGGATCTCTGGCGGCCCTCGGTACACCCGCAGCCAGGATCTATACAGGCCCTGTACTGCACCCCGATATGACAGAACGTAAACTGGTTCGTAATCCATTTATGCATGTGGACTAGGCCTGTGCGGTAAATTGCGTTCCGCTCACGGAATTAGCAGAATTTGGGTAATTACGCGTTCCGCAGAGAACACGGAATTGCCAAAAATCTGCGATATGCGGCGTCGTTTTTTTTTTTTGCTTGTTCGAGCTTTTAAAATTCGTGTTTGCAAGATATTTCTCCCTGAGCACGCAAACAACATTTGCAAACAGGCAAAAAGCATCGTAAACGGGCTGAACAAGCAATTCCGCGTGTTTGTGGAACTTTTGTGTGCTCGCAGAGATTTTTTGCTGTTTGGCGGAGCTTTGCGTAGCGTGACTACGCAATTTCCGCCCACCCCTAGTGTGGACCATGGTGTGTGCTCCGTCCCTGTGCACAAAGAAAATGTCCAAACACAGCTGTTCTCAATTATGGGTACTCGCATGGGACACAAGCCTTCGTGTAGCCACCTATGATTAGTTGAATGCGAATCGTCCCTTTTTGAATGTACAGAACCCTATTTTGCGATTCGGTAACCTATTAACGAATTGAAAAATGGGTTTGAGATTCGGTATTCAAAAGGGGTGTGTTAAGGGCATCCCTTCCTAATAGCGACTAGCAGTGGTATGTGTGAATGTTTTGCAACCGAAATGCGGTTTGACGATTAATGACGAGTCTGAATGTAAAAACTGCTTGAACAACACAATTGACTAAGACGAAAGAGGATTGCAGGGGAATTATTCTAAAAAAGTTTAGAAAAACAATCCTTTGGTAGTAATGTGAAGGAGACAGGCCTGGTCCTGGCCAGTCACATGAGGAGCTCTTTGCCACATGAGCTGCTTTGCTCATGTTTGTCCATTAGCTCCTCTCACTGCCCCCCCACCTCTTCCTCTACTGAATGAACCCTCTCAGCATCTCCCCCTTGACTGACAGGGCTGCCTTTGGCTCTTCTGGGTGCATCTGCTGTTGTTACTGCCCTGGACAGTGTTATGTCTGGATCACAACAGTAAACTGCGGCCTCCATCTCCTGATCCCAAATGTGTATCCAGCCAATGGTGCATTGGCCCAGATGTTGTTCATAAAACCTTTGCTGTCTCTCCTGAATGTTCACAAACCTCTGAGTGCCCCCTCTTCCATTAACACTCTTCTTTCTCTCCACAGGTGTGCCATGCCCTGTATCCAGCTCTGCAGCATGTGCATGCCCCCCGTGCGCACACTGTGGGCGAGCGTCCTGGACATCGTCATCGCGCCGCTGTGCACGAGCATGGGGCGCTGCTTTAGCCTCGTCTACCTGAGGGTCTCCAGAGCATGAACCCCTGGCCCAGAGGAACAAACTCTACAAGATCTGTGGCCCTGGACCCTCCTTGACCAGCCTTGGACAGGGCACTAACTATCTCCTCGAAATGTATCTTCAGAATGGAAAACTACTATACACAATTTTAATAATGAACTTTCATGAACCAAACTCCAGCTTCAATGTGGACTAATGACAGGGAAATCGACACTCGCAAAAAGATTTACGCCTGCCAGGAATCCCTTTGTGAATGTGTGAATACACGAGCCCTTCTACAAATAAAGTCAGGTTTGGTTTCACAATGGTGGCCACTTCTTCTTGAGAGGAGGGGTGGTCTCCAGGAGAGTCACTGACTCACAAAATGTTAGGAGAGGTTTAACTCCAGAGAGTTCGAAATACTGACCATAATCTCACTTGGCACCATCAGCTCCTTGCGAGGACCGTCCCCCGCCCTAGCGAGAGGCGCTTCCAGACATGTATGCACCGGCACCAGATTTTAGTCTTGAAGCCTTCCACAGGGATGTCAATTTGAAAGTCCAAGAGTACCAATGAAGGACAAGAGACTAATGCTCCATGAGTACCGATGAAGGACGAGAAACAGCTTCTCAAAGACTACCAACGAAGGACAAGAAACAAATGCTTCAAGAGTACCAATGAACGACTAGAAACTGATACCCCAAAAGAACCAACGTAGGACAAGAAACTGATTCTCCAAGAGCACCAACGAAGGACGAGAAACTGATACTCCAAGAGCAGCAACAAAGTTTGAGAAACGAATACTCTAAGAGTACCAACGAAGGACGAGAAACTGATACTCCAAGAGCACCAAACGAAGGACGAGAAACTGATACTCCAAGAGCACCAACGAAGGACGAGAAACTGATACTCCAAGAGCAGCAACAAAGTTTGAGAAACAAATACTTTAAGAGTACCAAAGAAGGACGAAAAATGGATGCTCCATGAGCACCAACAAAGGATGAGAAACTGATACTCCAAAAGTACCAACGAAGGATGAGAAACAGACGCTCTAAGAGTACCAATGAAGGACAAGAAACTGATTCTCCAAGAGCGCCAATGAAGGACGAGAAATGGTCGCTCTAAGAGTACCAACGAAGGACGAGAAATGGATGCTCCATGAGTACCAATGAAGGACGAGAAACTGATTCTCCAAGAGCGCCAACGAAGGACGAGAAACGGTCACTCTAAGAGTACCAACGAAGGATGAGAAATGGATGCTCCATGAGTACCAATGAAGGAGATGAAATTGATACTCTAAGAGCACCAACAAAACTAGAAGCTGATGCTCCAAGAGTACCAATGAATGATGAGGAGCACAACCCCAAGAGTACCAATGGAGGACTAGAAACGGATGCTCCAAGAGTACCAGCAAAAGACAAGAAACGGATGCTCCGAGAGTACCGAGGGAGGAAGAGCCCATTTTACGGATCCGTCAGAGGTCGCTGTTGGTGAAACTGTGTAGTTTAAAGCAAAATGTTACATCAGCATGTTCGTGCAATGAATGGTGCACCTAAACTCTGGGTGAGCCGGGGGAGGTCTGGAAGTGCAGACGAGTAATTCAAGGAATGCACAGGTAGCCACAGAGTAAGGGATGGACTTGGTACACTGGCCAGTCCAACAGGAACCTAGTGGGACGGAGCGCACTGAAACCACCACAACCAGCAAGAAGCACCTCCCAAAACCCATACATTTATGAACAGATGAACATGTACCCAGCCTGCCTGTAGGAGGAGAGCTTTTGTGCATTATTTGAGTATAAGTTAAAACAACTGCACACCTGTAGAGTTGCACCTGTAGAATGACAGTAAATTAGATAAAGATGTATGTAAGGCTAGTGCACTTTTTACTTACAGCTTTTACTTTTATTTTAGGTCTAATGACTTCAAATCATGCTTCTTAATCCTTACTTTGCGTGATCACGTATACGTGTGATATTACTTCTTATTCAAGGCAAACGTAAACGAAATGAGACAACAAATGTTATCAATGTTTGACCCGGTACTCTAACCGCGTGGAAGCTGAACAAAAGTTCTCCTCGCAAGTGGAAAAACAAGTGCCTTCACTAGAACAGCCTGGATTTTCTTAAAAAACTCCTTGATATTTTAAAGTTTTATCTTATCAATTAAATTCTGTGTCTACAAATATGCAAGTGAGGAGTGAGAGACAATGTCACTCGCTTCATTCTGTGTTCTTGGGGTCAGTCAGGGGTGTGGGACGTGGCAGCCAACGCTTAAAGGTGAGCTTGGGAATTGTGGAAGAAAAGTATCTCACCAAGACCCCTGGGAGACTAAAACCTGCCTGTCAGGCACAACCCAGCACAAATAATGAGATAAAGCTGCCTGGTGAGACAAAGCTTCACCTCAGCCAGCAGCTGTTTCCCCAACATATATTCACGTTCTTCACATAGTCAGTTGAAGCAGCCTACACGTGGCAGACACTGAAACTTTAAAAAACCACACCAAAAGCTGCTGGGTTTCTCACAAGAAAAATAAACAAGCATTTGCAAAGCAATCGGTCTCACATTTGCAAGAGTTTAAGCCATTAGCATTGTAAATGACAATGCCTTTTATTTATCTGTTTTAAAACAGCACATAAATAAAAGGGTTAGCTCAAACTCTCGCAAATGCAAGACCTATTGCATTGCAAATGCTTGTTTGTGCTTACAATCCAGTCTTCAGAGTGAGTGTGTGTGTGTGCATGCGTGTGCTTGTACAGTTCAACAGAAACATAATTTGTGCGTACACATAATAAACATTTGTTTTTGTATTTCTGCTTTTTATACATGTTTTAAAGCATCTTTAAAAGGCTGTTCAAAAGCTACTACAGCCATTGGCAAAGTCAATCGGTTTCGCCTTTTGGCATTGCCACTACCGACCTACTCGCTTTGCTTACACTTTTCGCTGATTCTGTTCAACATTGTTAATAAAATGCATAATGCTGATGCTGTTCAGTATTATTCAAATAAACGCTCAAGTGTGATGGTTTCTACATCATGTATTATGACCAGGGCACAAGGCCCAGAAAAAGAAGTGGGAGACTGACAATATGCAAATGACCTCATGACGTCAGGTGCTGAACGTGTCCCGGTGTCTGAAAATGACACTGGGACAAGTTCAGCATATTTCTGTGGGGGCCAACTTCTTGGCAGGGTGGACGGCGTCCACCCTGTGGAAAGAGTGGGGGGCGCCGTGTATCTGCGTGTACTCCCGACTCGAGCCCTGATTACGACGCTAAGGCGGCTGAGCGTGATGACGTATACCTGCAAATGCCTCACCACACCTGACATTCTTCAAGATGCGGCAGCCATTCTGTGTGTATTTATTGTTCCAAGTTGGCTGAACGGCCATTGTGAGCATTAAATGAAAAGAAATAATATGTGCAGCAAAGCGCATTTACAAAATGGAGTGGCGAAGAAGCAAACTGCAGCGGCGGCGCACTGCTAAAGTCTGAAAAAAAACGCGTAAAAATGGGAGGTGAAAGCACTGGAGTAGTCGTGGAGTGCAGGGAGCAGCTAAGCAGTGACTAGAGGAGGAAGCAAGGAGGAATGGGGGGCAATGTATTGGGGGAAGTTTTCGTTTAAAAAAGCTGAGCGGAACGGGGAGCGGTAAAGAAAGCAATATGAAGGCTGCCGGATGGGAGAGGGTGCGAAGCGAGAAGCAGCACACAGGATAGAGAGGGAGAGAATGAATGAATGAACTAGTGGATATTAGTCTTGTTAAGCGCGAACTTTGCCCAGGGGCATCAAGAAGAGAGCGGGGAAACAAGGCATGTCCATTGAGTGCTGAACGACAAAGAAACAAGGCACGCATTGGAGCCACTGAAAACACAGGCACGTGTGTGAAGAGCTATTTTCAATTTACAACAGGAAGATATGGAGCTTGTAAAAGTGAAAGCGCACATGGCGCGCTGAAAATGAAACTGAAAGCATGCATGGGCGCGCTGAAAATAACAAGAGTACACGAAAGCAAAAAAAACTGTGGTGCAAGCAAACGGGGCGTCGTTGCAGAAAAGCATGTCACGCCTGCAGTAAGAGAAACTCATTAAATAAATGCTCACAGACAGTAGATAAAACAGACTGTGTAACAACACATCTAAAAAGTCCAGTGCTCATGGGAGTTACAAATGCAGACAAGGCAGTACTAAGGAGGGACTACAATGCCTATTCATGAATCAAAAGCAACGATTTCGAAAGGACAGTAACAGGAGCCAATGGAAAGGATGGGTGGAGCTGCAAGTCCATACTCGAATACAGCATGTCTCACAGAGCAGCGCATGCCCAGGCTCGACCTAAAAAGGGCATTGAGAAGAGATACAGAGGTGACCCCAGACCCTGAGACAGCTTAATTAAGAATCCTCGCTTCATAGGGGCCAGGTACGCGGGTACCTGGAGGCGAGAGAACATAAGCACATTAGTATAACATGTGCATACAAAATGGCCGCAGGTTACTCAACATGGCATGCTAGCAAATGTGTTATGAAACCATTAAGAAAATAGCAGAAACAATTTCACAGATGACTGATCCCCGTCCTCGCAGTGGCCATCAATTCTCCTGGTGTAAGTGTCTCCTTCGCTGCCCCCACACCACGGACGGAATGTGGGCGCAGGCGTATTAGTGCTCCGTAAACAATATAGGGGGGCTATTGATACCTTGGTGGAAGAGAAGCGCCGCCATCCCTGCCCGATGCAGATCTTTAAATATGAAGGGTGAACCCCCACCTTGGAACTGGAAACGCAAGGTTCCGGCGGTCTGGTGGGTCAGCAGGCCGCCCGCCGGGCTCTAAACCAACCCCCCAGTCTTTCATTCTCATGGAGTTGGGAATCACTGGCAGGGAGGTTTGGAGAAAATAATATTGCTCAAATAGAGTACAGTATAATAACCAACCCATAATCAATAAACCATATCCACACGTTTTATTTGACTTTAGGTTCACAGTAAGGAAAACACAATAATCCAGAAATCCCCCCTCACTGACTGGCATCACTCACTCTAATGCAATCTCTTGCTCTTACCCTCACACCTATCCAACCCTAACGTAAGACATTACGCTTTCTACAGCTTTAACCCCATCCCCAACTCTAATCTTAAATCCTATTATTAATCCTTAAACAATACCGAAAGTAATTTTTTACTTAACATTACATTTTTGTTTTTTTGATTTAGAAACCTTTCGTTACCACAATTCTCTTATATATTCTTAATTATTGCCTTTCTTCTTTGTGGCACTTCTTCCTTTATATTTAGTTGTTTTGTATTTTGTTTAAGTTGTATTAGTTGCTCTTCTATTTAATTAAAGTGATTTCTTTATATTCACTTATTGCTTCCATCGTATTCTAAGAGTGGCAGCAAAAGCCAGGTTAAAATTGTATGCGTGTGATGGGAGCAGCAGCCGCCCGACCCCCCAAAACTGTGTAGTAATGATGACACGCTGGTAAGTTGTAATCCAAGTAGGTTTATTTACTGGTAACATCAGTAAGTCCTTATCAACAGGTAGGTCATCATTAACAGGTATATACGTTCTGTAGGTAAGCCTGTAAGCTGATGTCAACAGCCCCACCGGGAGCAGCCTGCCTAGCCGCTCAGCCCCTCTCACCAACTGTCCCTCCTCATCCAGTCACCCAGGCATTCTACACAAGGCCCACTCACCAGATATTCCACTCAGACCACTCACACAGGCTGCGCAGCTAGAGCGGAGAAACACAGGGGATAAAACAGCATACAAGAAAACCACAAACTGCACGGATCATTCTGTTTACATAGTATGTGCACCAAGTCCTGTGTGCAGGGTTGGGGGTTGAAACCGCAACCCTGAGTCTATGGCAGGACACTGCAATTACTACCTACAGGGCAGCTGGCTAATGAAATGGCATCACACAGGAATGTATAGAAATCCATTTTAGGGGCAGCAACTTTGCTTCATAAAAAGCTGCTTCGGGAGCCCAGACGTAGGTGAATATATTTTAGTGAGTCTGCCTGGCAGCAGGTGCAGAAGAGCGCCTCGGATACAGGGTGCCTTCTGTTCCTAACTGTGAGCTGCAGGCGTAAAATCCAGAATACGCCCCTCCTGGCGCAGGCGCAGTGTGGAGGTGGCTGGAATAATGGGGCGAGGGGCACAATATGTACTAAGGATGTGTGAAATTACTTATTCCCCAAAATACCCCTTAGCCCCCACACAGATATTTAGGAAGCACCCCAGTTTTTTGCCCGTCTAGCCCCAACGCTCCTGCTGGGGTGCCCTGGGCATGCGGTAGCCCCAGGCCCTGGCACGCTACTGTTGGCAGCAGCCCCCAGTGGCTTGTCCCGATTTCACACAGGGCTCGGATCAGACGCAGAAATACCAACGGATTAAAGGTTGGCACAAGCTGCCCGCCCTACAAATACCTCTGCCTGAGAGCGCCTCGGTACAGGGTGCCTTCTCTCTGCCCGAGAGCGCCTTGGTACAGGGTGCCTTCTCTGCCCGAGAGCGCCTCGGGTACAGGGTGCCTTCTCTCTGCCCAAGAGTGCCTCGGATACAGGGTGCCTTCTCTCTGCCCAAGAGTGCCTCGGTACAGGGTGCCTTCTCTCTGCCCGAGAGCGCCTTGGTACAGGGTGCCTTCTCTGCCCGAGAGCGCCTCGGGTACAGGGTGCCTTCTCTCTGCCCAAGAGCGTCTCGGGTACAGGGTGCCTTCTCTGCCCGAGAGTGCCTCAGGTACAGGGTGCCTTCTCTCTGACCGAGAGTGCCTCAGGTACAGGGTGCCTTCTCTCTGTCCAAGAGCGCCTCGGGTACAGGGTGCCTTCCCTCTGCCCGAGAGCGCCTCGGGTACAGTGTGCCTTCTCACTTGCCGAGAGCACCTCGGTACAGGGTGCCTTCTCTCTGCCCGAGAGCGCCTCGGGTACAGGGTGCCTTCTCTCTGCCCGAGAGCGCCTCGGGTACAGGGTGCCTTCTCTCTGACCGAGAGTGCCTCAGGTACAGGGTGCCTTCTCTCTGTCCAAGAGCGCCTCGGGTACAGGGTGCCTTCCCTCTGCCCGAGAGCGCCTTGGGTACAGGGTGCCTTCTCACTTGCCGAGAGCACCTCGGTACAGGGTGCCTTCTCTCTGCCCGAGAGCGCCTCGGGTACAGGGCGACTTCTCTCTGCTCGAGAGCGCCTCGGTACAGGGTCCCTTCTCTCTGCCCAAGAGCGCCTCGGATACAGGGTGCCTTCTCTCTGCCCGAGAGCGCTTCGGGTACAGGGTGCCTTCTCTCTGCCCGAAAGCGCCTCTGGTACAGGGTGCCTTCTCTCTGCCCGAGAGTGCCTCGGTGCAGGGTGCCTTCTCTCTGCCTGAGAGCACCTCGGTACAGGGTGACTTCTCTGCCCGAGAGCGCCTCGGGTACAGGGTGACTTCTCTCTGCCCGAGAGCGCCTCGGTACAGAGGTCCTTCTCTCTGCCCGAAAGTGCCTCGGGTACAGAGTGCCTTCTCTCTGCCCGAGAGCGCCTCGGTACAGGGTGCCTTTTCACTGCCCGAGAGCGCCTCGGTACAGGGTGCCTTCTCTCTGCCCGAGAGCGCCTCAGGTACAGGGTGCCTTCTCTCTGCCCGAGAGCGCCTCGGTACAGAGTGCCTTCTCTCGTCCCGAGAGTGCCTCGGGTACAGGGTGCCTTCTCTCTGCCCAAGAGCGCCTCGGTACAGGGTGCCTTCACTCTGCCGGAAAGCGCCTCGGGTACAGGGTGCCTTCTCACTGCCCGAGAGCGCCTCGGTACAGGGTGCCTTCTCTCTGCCCGAGAGTGCCTTGGGTACAGGGTGCTTTCTCTGCCCGAGAGCGCCTCGGGTACCGGGTGCCTTCTCTCTGCCCGAGAGCATGTCAGGTACAGGGTGCCTTCTCTCTGCCCGAGAGCGCTTCAGTGCAGGGTGCTTTCTCTCTGCCCGAGAGCGCTTTGGGTACAGCGTGCCTTCTCTCTGCCCGAGAGCGCCTCGGTACAGAGTGCCTTCTCTCTGCCCGAGAGCACCTCGGGTACATGGTGCCTTCTCTCTGTCCGAGAGCGCCTTGGGTACAGGGTGCCTTCCCTCTGCCCGAGAGCGCCTTGGATACAGGGGGCCTTCTCTCTGCCTGAGAGCACCTCGGGTAAATGGTGCCTTCTCTCTGCCCGAGAGCGCCTCGGGTACAGGGTGCCTTCTCTCTGCCCGAGAGCGCCTCGGGTACAGGGTGCCTTCTCTCTGCCCGAGAGCACCTCGGGTACAGGGTGCCTTCTCTCTGCCCGAGAGCGCCTCGGTACAGAGTGCCTTCTCTCTGCCCGAGAGCACCTCGGGTACATGGTGCCTTCGCTCTGTCCGAGAGCGCCTTGGGTACAGGGTGCCTTCTCTCTGCCTGAGAGCACCTCGGGTAAATGGTGCCTTCTCTCTGCCCGAGAGCGCCTCGGGTACAGGGTGCCTTCTCTCTGCCCGAGAGTACCTCGGGTACAGGGTGCCTTCTCTCTGCCCGAGTGCGCCTCGGTACAGAGTGCCTTCTCTCTGCCAGAGAGTGCCTCAGGGAACGGGTGCCTTCTCTCTTCCTGAGAGTGCCTCGGGTACAGGGTGCCTTCTGCCTTCTCTCTGCCCGAGAGCGCCTCAGTACAGAGTGCCTTCTCTCTGCCCAAGAGCACCCTGTACCCGAGGCGCTCTCGGGCAGAGAGAAGGCACCCAGTACCGAGGCGCTGTCGGGCAGTAAGAAGGCACCCTGTACCCGAAGCGCTCTCGGGTAGACAGAAGGCACCCTGTACCGAGGCACTCTCGGGCATAGAGAAGGCACCCTGTACCCGAGGCGCTCTCTGGCAGAGAGAAGGCACCCTGTACCGAGGCGCTCTCGGGCAGAGAGAAAGCACCCAGTACCCGAGGCGCTCTCGGGTAGACAGAAGGCACCCTGTACCGAGGCACTCTCGAGCATAGAGAAGGCACCCTGTACCCGAGGAGCTCTCGGGCAGAGAGAAGGCACCCTGTACCGAGGCGCTCTCGGGCAGAGAGAAAGCACCCAGTACCCGAGGCGCTCTCGGGTAGACAGAAGGCACCCTGTACCCGAGGTGCTCTCGGGCAGAGAGAAGGCACCCTGTTCCTGAGGCGCTCTCGGGTAGACAGAAGGCACCCTGTACCCGAGGCGCTCTCGGGCAGAGAGAAGGTACAGGGTGCCTGTTCCTAACTGTGAGCTGCAGGGGTAAAATCCAGAATGCGCCCCTCCTGGCGGAGGCTGAAGGTGGCTGGAATAATGGGGCGTCTCCAGGAAGATTTGAACAGGGTGCCGGGGGTGGGGGGTGATTATATGTATCTACAAGATGCCTGTGTGCCCCCTGGGTTTGTTTCCAGGCTGGAGAGATGATGTCATCCGCCCACCCAGAGACACAGCCTCCTGGTCTCGGGTCCACCTGGGGGTGGTCACTGGGTGCCATGGCGCAGGCGCGGGCCCACAGTTGTACTTTGGCATCAGTGACACCTCTATGTTGGGTTCCAAATCTGTGTGAGGGAGGCACAGACTGAGGTACCAGGTGTGGTAGATGTTGAGGTGCGGTGAGGGTTTGGGGTGAAGGCGGCACAGATTGAGATATGGGGTGTGGTAGATTGTAGTATGCTGGTCTTTAGTGTAATGCACCGTTCCTGCTTCTCTGCCTAGCCGCTCAGCCAGTGTGGGTGGACTGTGGGGTCGTGATGAGGCTGTGGAATGCTGCAAAGCCTGGTTGTGGAGGTCAGTTGAGAGGAAGGGCTGGGCAGCTAGGGGGCTGCTCCTGGTGGGCTCTGTGACTCTGTACTGAAGCCCCAGTCTATATCTGGTTCTGTACTGCAGCTGCTCTTTGCTTGACACTTTACCTACAACTAAGAACTGTATCAATAAAGCATGGCAGAGCTCGAGGTGAAGCAGCTTCTACCCTGGTATCCAGCGCCCTCTGGTGGCCACAAAGTGCACGGCGGGTCTGCCAGCAGCATGCTAAGCAAGTCACTAAGCAGAGGAGTGAAAATAAATGAGTAATTCCCACATACAAGAAGTCCCGAGGGTCGGGGGCTCACAGGAGCATGATCTGCACCCAGGCGGTCGTTTTCAAGTCACTGGTGTGTGCGGGACAGGCAATGCCCACCAAGTTTCGCCAGTTTGTTCGATCTATGATACTAGCGCACCATCTAGTGGTGATGTGGTGCAGTAGCAACGCTTACTTGAGTCAGAAAACTCTTCGATTAATGGTACTGGCGCCCCATCTAGTGGTACTATAGTGAAGTAGCAACTCTAACCTGATTCAGAGAACTGTTTATTAAGCTTTTAACCTACATTTAGATTGGGGAATTTTAAAAGCATTACAGGTGCATTACTGAAGGTCTCCAACAGTTTCGGTTTGAACAGTGACACATGCGTAAATGTGCACAGTTATGAACGAGTTAATGCTTAACGAAAGTGCCTTTGCATGTACTAGTTCTCAAGGAGAAACACCTGTCCTTAACACCCCGCCCCCACCAATTTGGAGTGTGTACTCGGTCTCTACACACCCGAGTCAATACTTTACTCCTGCCCTTGACGGGAGTAAAACTCCAAACACTTCCAGGAAGGGAATAGGCTGAGAAACAGTTGTTCAATATCAACAAACAGAAGTGTGTGTGGGCCCCATCTTTCCAAGTCACCCTGTCAGGGAAAATCCACTCCCCACCCATGAGCGCGGATTTACTTCCACACACGATATTACATCAGGGTGGTGTCATATTACAAGTCAATAAATGGATTTATGAAGGTAGAGTCACGGTTTTTGAAGAGAAAACGAGAGTTTACACTGGTAAATCAGCCCAATGGTTGAGCCGGTTGAGCGTGCAGCCGGAAGTGTCTTCGGGAATCAAGCCCTCTGAAGGCGGAGACCCTCAGAGCACACGGGTCAACATTGATGGAGGCAATGGCTCCCATCAGGTCGGCGGGACCCATTGGCTTTGCCAATGCTTGTTTCGACAGCACGTCGTAGGGACATATACTTCCTCCTCACCCTTATTCTAGACAAGGCCACCAAGGCCCTAGCCAGAGAGCCCCCGGCTCCGAGGAACACCGAGGATGCTCTTGCACGAGGCGTGATTTGATTCTGTTCCCTGTGAGGCCGAAGTCATAAAAACTTGAAGAAGTTTGAATCTGGCTGCCTGTGTGACTCGAGGGTGCTGTGAAGAGGCAGTCTTCGAGATAAGTTATATATGGACCCCTATCGCCCAGGATGAACGATAGGCACTTTGAGAATATTCGTGGGGTCGATTTGAAGCCCAACGTAAGCACCGTCAAGTTTTTTATTGTTGAGCACAGAGCCTGGATATTGCGGCACAGAGCCCGAATATTGCGGCACAGAACATGAATATTGCGGCACAGAATCCGGATATTGGGGCACAGAATCCGTATATTGGGGCACAGAATCCGGATATTGCGGCAAAGAACCCGGATATTGGGGCACAGAACCCAGATATTGGGGCACAGAACCCAGATATTGGGGCACAGAACCCAGATATTGGGGCACAGAACCCAGATATTGGGGAACTGAACTAAGACATTGGGGCACTGAGCCTGGATATTGCAAAACAAAACCTGAATATTGAAGCTCAGAACCCGAAACTTTTGGCCCAGAACCCGAATATTGCGGCACAGAATCTTGATATTGCAGCACAGAACCCGGATATGTCGGCACAGAACACAAATAAGGCAGCACTGAATACCGATATTGTGACACAAAACACAAATGTTATGGCACAGAACCCAAATATTGGGGCACAGAATCCAGATATTGGGGCACAGAATCCAGATATTGGGGTACAGAACCCGGACATTGCGGCATTGAATTGGATATTGCGGCACTGAACCCGGATAATGCAGCACAGAACCAAAATATTGCATCACAGAACCCAGATATTGGGGCACAGAACCCAGATATTGGGACACATAACCCAGATATTGGGGCACAGTGCCTGGATTTTGCAAAATTAAACCTGAATATTGAAGCACAGAACCCGGATATTGCGGCACAGAACCCGGATATTGCAGCACAGAGCCCTGATATTGCAGCACAGAACCCGGATATTGCGGCACAGAACCCGAATATTGCAGCACAGAGCCCAGATATTGTGGCACAGAGCCCGGATATTGCGGCACAGAACCCAGATATTGGGGCACAGAACCCGGATATTGACTGTCCTTGGGGTGGACGGAATTTTGCAAATGAGACTTTTGGCCGTCCACTGAAGTCCGAGACTCTCCTATGCTCCGGGTCTGAAGGACTTCCTGTATTGTGATCCTCCTGTAGGTTGTTTTCAGAGGGCAGGGACAGCCCTCATTTTGTAATATCTTTTAAACAGGAAAATAACCGTGAAGGAACTCTTTGCTCTTGTACTTTGGGCACCTATGAGTCTCTCCTTCTCGAATTTTCTGGATTTCTTCTTGGAGCTGTACAGGATGCTGGTGGTATTCCAGTTTTGGAGGTCTTTAAGGAGGCCTCTGAATGAACTCTAGAAAGTAACAAAGTAAAGTTCCCAACCCCCTCTTGTCTGCAGTGACCCGGCATGCATGTAAACACAGGGACTGGTCTCTGCTCCAATGTGGGCGCGTTGTGGGGGCGACACACTGTGGGAGTCGTGCCCTCGCCTGTTCGGCCTCCCATGTCAGCGGATGTTGTCACTGGGAGGACTGTGAAGACCGACATCCTCCTTAGGTTTCTGGGCAAGGTTTGCGTTCCAACAGAAGCTAGCGCCTGGATACCCACTTCCTTTGAACCGTTATTCATACGTTGCGGATTGGAGAGCTACTATTTGAGCTGCGACGACCTTTCCAGCCTTGCGATTCTATACGTTTTTATCAGGATGAGATTGAGTGGGTGGAACTGTGAACCTGGGAAATTCTATTCGCAAGTGGGGTACCTTCTTTACAACAGCTACTTCCCGCTAGAGTGACTGCATGGATTACTGACAAAGGAGGCGCAAACGTCTTGCCACTCCGGCTCATGCTTTATCTTCTTCCGTTGGGGGTTTACTGAATTAGAAACTTATATACCCGTCTACGATTGGAAGTCATTACAGCGTTCTGGACAATTGTTATCCGGATGCGGTGTGAATCTTTTCACTTTGAATGTACGTGATTCTAAAGTGATAATCTTACTCTTTACAGAAGCCTTGAGAAAGTCGCGAATGGCGACGAAACACGTGTCGGCTGTGGCTGTACCAATGGTGTAAACAACCTTACAACTGTGGTGAAGATCGCTTGCTGAACCAAGTGTTCATGTGTTCTTTTGTACTTTAAATAATTCTACTGACTGTGGATAGTCAGTTGCATACGATTTTGTGCTGTGCTCTGTCTAGGTTTGACTTTGTATTGGTATACCCTCATGGGTGATACCCTGCGCTTTACAAATACTTTACAAATACTGACTGATTGATTGATTGATTGATTGATTTTTTCGACAGAGCCCAGAAACCGAGCCCCTGGATACCCTCATGGGCGATAAACCACGCTTCACAAATATTGATTGATACACAATATAGGGTATTAAAGGACAGGCTAGTATTCGTGAAGTGAGACTGCCTCTGCAGTAATGGATAACAAAAGCAAGCTTCTGGTTGGCTTGATGGCTTAAAGAGCCACTGTTAAAGAGCCTTAGGTACACGCGTCCCAAAACGTTCCTATCCATACCCAAGACCCTTGCGTGACCGCCAAGGATGACCGCGTGTCTTTGAGGGAGCCTGGCTTCGCAGGATGGACCCATTGGCCATGTGGTGGGAGAGAGGGTCTTCGGCATCCTTTGAAGCATCGGTGGTGGCTGTGGAGGTGAACTCTCCTTCCTGAAGAACAGCCACTGCTTGTTTGTTCTGTTCATCTGACGCGTGTTTTGACAGGGCGCTATATAGTGCCACAGAGACCGGTCATAGCAGCTATAGACAGCAGTCGTGCTTGCAACACAGGTTGACGTTGCTGATGTGGTCTTCCCCGTGGCATCAAGCTTCCTTCGTCTCCTGGCAGGGTGAGCTGGTTTGTGGGGTCACCAATGTACCCCTGCAGAGACGACGGATTCACCTCTGGAGTTACATGCACGCCATCCACCATTAGAAGATGTTGGGGTTGAGTCCTTCGTTAGCAGGACACCTCTTCCCATATATGTCTCGCGAAGGTGTTGCTCCAATGAAGATCTATCTCTGTATCGAATAGAAGCCATGGCTTCTCAGGAGATGGAAGAGCCAGTTCAAAAGTGTTTCAAGGTCTCTCGAGTGGGCTAGGGCATTTCCAAAGATCAACAGGCAACAAATCCTTTGGGGCTCTGAGGTACCATCACCCCACATTCATGGTCATCACATTCAAGATGTGGGCAGTCCGGTGTTCTGGGTGTTCACCAAGATCTTGAAGGCTGCTGTTGACCACATTGTTTGGTTCAGGATCCTCCTCCTCATCGTCTCCTTCGTCGTCTTACCTATGCCGATGCTTTGCTTCGAGGTTTGGCGGGCGGCTGTTGAGGCCGAGTCAAGTGGAGACATCTTCTGAGGCCTGCTGGAGACGACCACACGCAGGGGCTGTGGCGATGGCGCACGCAGAGTGGGCTGTGGCCGTGGAAATCCCACATAAAAGCCTTCACTGCAGGGACCTGGACCACTGGAAGTTACACAGAAGAAACATCCCTTGGGTCATGGGTTGGGTGGTCCTCAGTATGAGACAAACTCCTTCTGGAGCAACCGGATGGTTTCTCTTGGTTTCATCCTTGTCTGGAAGGAAATGTCTATTCAAATCCGGTGGCCTTCCTCACACCGAGAGTCTGCATCACTAGAGTAATGTCCTGCACGCGTCTCACCCTCTTTGTCCTCCTGACTCCGAGAAGGGTCTTCAAATAATGTGTGTTTAAAGAAGAGAACGTTTGATGAGACTCTCAGTGGAGGATGGATTGATGGACAAGAACAATACTGAGAGCCGGGACAGCTGTTTTCAACTGAGGAGAGAGTGCTGACAAGCTCCACTGAGAGAGTGCTGACAAGTGCCACTGAGCAGAGAGTGCTGACAAGTTCCACTGAGAGAGTGCTGACAAGTGCCTCTGAGAAGAGAGTGCTGACAAGTGCCTCTGAGAAGAGAGGGCTGACAAGCTCCACTGAGAGAGTGCCGACAAGTACCACTGAGAGAGTGCTGACAAGTTCCACTGAAAGAGTGCTGACAAGTGCCTCTGAGAAGAGAGTGCTGACAAGTGCCTCTGAGAAGAGAGTGCTGACAAGCTCCACTGAGAGAGTGCTGACAAGTTCCACTGAGAGAGTGCTGACAAGTGCCTCTGAGAAGAGAGTGCTGACAAGTACCACTGAGGATAGAATGCTGACAAGTTCCACTGAGGAGAGAGTGCTGACAAGTTCCACTGAGGAGAGAGTGCTGACAAGTTCCACTGAGGAGAGAGTGCTGACAAGTTCCACTGAGGAGAGAGTGCTGACAAGTGCCTCTGAGAAGAGAGTGCTGACAAGTGCCTCTGAGAAGAGAGTGCTGACAAGTGCCTCTGAGAAGAGAGTGCTGACAAGCTCCACTGAGAGAGTGCTGACAAGTTCCACTGAGAGAGTGCTGACAAGTGCCTCTGAGAAGAGAGTGCTGACAGGCTCCACTGAGAGAGTGCTGACAAGTTCCACTGAGGAGAGAGTGCTGACAAGTTCCACTGAGGAGAGAGTGCTGACAAAGTCCACTGAGGAGAGAGTGCTGACAAGTTCCACTGAGGAGAGAGTGCTGACAAGTACCACTGATGAGTGCTGACAAGTACCACTGATGAGTGCTGACAAGTACCACTGATGAGAGTGCTGACAAGTACCACTGATACAAGTGCTGACAAGTACCACTGAACCAAGTGCTGACAAGTTCCACTGATAAAAGTGCTGACAAGTACCACTGAGAGAGTGCTGTTAAGTACCACGGACGAGAGAGTGCTAACAAGTACCACTGACAGTGCTGACAAGTACCACTGGTGACAGTGCTGACAAGTACCCCTGAGAGAGTGCTGTTAAGTACCACTGACGAGAGAGTGCTGACAAGTTACACAGAGAGTGCTGATAAGTACCACTAATTTCGCAATGCTGACAAGTACCGTTGGCATGAGAGTGTGCTGACAAGTACCACTGACTAGGGTGCTGACCAGAACAACTGATGAGAGCACTGACGAGAGAGCGCTGACAAGTACCACTCACGAGAGAGCACTGACAAGAACCACCAAGGAGAGAATGCTGACAAGTAGCACTGATGATGCAGTACTGACAAGTACTGTTGACGAGAGTGCTGACAAGTTCCACTGAGGAGAGAATGCTGAGAAGTACCACAGAGAAGAGTTCTTACAAGTACCACTGAGGAGAGAGTCCTTACAAGTACCACTGAGGAGAGAGTGCTCCCAAGTTCCACTGAGGAGAGAATTCTGACAGGTACCACTGACAAGAGAGCGCTGACAAGTACCACTGACGAGAGAGAGCGCTGACAAGTACCACTGAGGAGAGAATGCTGAGAAGTACCACAGAGAAGAGTCCTTACAAGTACTACTGAGGAGAGAGTCCTTACAAGTACCACTGCGAAGAGAGCGCTGAAAAGTACTGCTTAGGAGAGAGAGTGCTGACAAGTACCACTGAGGAGAGAGTCCTGACAAGTACCACTGAAGAGAGAGTGCTTACAAGTACCACTGAGGAGAGAATTCTGACAAGTACCACTGACAAGAGAGCGCTGACAAGTACCACTGACGAGAGAGAACACTCAGATCCCTGAAGAAGGACAGTCTACACTCAGATCACTAAAGGACAGAGTCAACACTCAGATCACAGAAGAAGGACAGAGTCTACACTCAGATCACTAAAGAAGGACAGAGTCTACACTCGGATCACTAAAGAAGGACAGAGTCTACACTCGGATCACTAAAGAAGGACAGAGTCTACACTCGGATCACTAAAGAAGGACAGAGTCTACACTCGGATCACTAAAGAAGGACAGAGTCTACACTCGGATCACTAAAGAAGGGCAGAGTCTACACTCGGATCACTAAAGAAGGACAGAGTCTACACTCTGATCACTAAAGAAGGACAGAGTCTACACTCAGATCATGCAGTGCTTTTAAATGAAACATTTCACCCAAAGCACACTTCTTTGGGTTGGGAGAATTTAGGCCTTAAATGCAGTCCAAATGCAGATCAAACACAAAACTCTTCTTAAAGCAGCTCTGCAAAGTCTGACAACAATTATTTGCCACGGTCAGTCAGGTTTTTGTAAATCATGGGCAAGATCATTCACTGATGAAAACACGCAACATCCTGCACGTATTTCGATCAGTGCTGAATTGGATTAACCTCCCCAAGACACATTTATCAGACTTCTACTCAACCACTCCTATAGACACTTCTGTAGTGGAGCCCGAGAGTCACCTCTTGACTCTCGGCACTTGACGCCCATGTGCGTGGACCCCGGAGCAATCAAAAATAATCTCTTAAGCTGTCTTCTGGGCAATCCTGCATAGACACCTAAGAGAAAATTAAAGACAATAATGCAGCCTATACCTGTAAGGCCACACGGTCCAGTACTTCAACTAGAAATGCAAAGGAAATCCCACCAATATCACCTGTAACACAGTCTGCTAAGTTTCATCCATAGAGAAACTTCCCCTTAACAAAATCCTTGGAATGATAGAGAGGAAGGGAAGGACAGACAAGCCCCCATAGGCTGCCATTATGTGTCTGGAAAAGGGATACCGTGCCTTTAAGGAACTCTCCAGAAACCCTCGGTATCCCTGAATGCACAGCCAAAGTCCTTTTACTTTCAGTTCTTTTTGAAGGTGTATAAAGCAAGGCCTGTAGCATACAATACAGTACCATTTTCTCCACTGGGGAGGAGGACGGGCGCTTACGACTATAACAGAGATACCCCTACTACAGAACTGGAGTTACAGGTAAGAAACTACTCCTTCTGTAGTAGGGGATCTCTGTGTATAGTCATAATATAGTGAATAGAATGGCAAGCCCATCCCAACAACAATCCGGGGGTGGAGAAAAGACAACACCATTACTGTGCAAACAGATTTCTTAACGAAGCCTGCCCAACCTGAGCATCTGCTCCGGCATCAGAGTCCAGACAGTAATGCTTAGCAAAGGTATGAACCGACTTCCACGTGGCAGCCCTGCAGATCTCTGCAATGGGAACATTACGCAGCCTGCGCTTCCAGTGACAGGGTGTGCGATCGTGAGCCCCCCTGCTTGTTGAGGTAATACATTGTGGTCGTATTGTCCATCTACACAAGCAAGGAATTGGTCTGGAAGGATGGATGAAAGGCCTTCAGTGCCAAGTGAACAGCTCTGAGTTCCAGGAAATCGATGTGGTACGTGGATTCCGCTGGGGACCACGTTCCCTGGATCTGTAGATGGTCCGAATGCGCTCCCCATCCGAGGAGAGAAGCATCCATGACGATAGTCTGACTCGGAATGTTCTTGTGGAATGGAACCCCCTTGAGGAGATTCTCCGCTGAGCACCACCATTTCAGGAACTGTAGGTCGTGAAGGGACAGCTTGATCCTGTCGTCCCAGCTCCCCCGCCTCTGATCCCACTGGTCCTCCAGACATTCCTGCAGCAGCCTCATGTGGAGCCGTGCATGTGGCGTGAGGAAGATGCAAGAGGCCATCGACCCCAGTAGAGAAGACACCGTCCTCACTGTCGTAGATGGAGCAGGTATGAGAGCCTGAGCCTTCCGAAGGATAGATAAGCGTCTCTCCTCCGAAGGAGACACGCTTGCTGACAGAGTATCGATGGAGGCTCCGAAGTACTGCAGGCACTGGACAGGAGTCAGAACAGACTTGGACATGTTTATGCGCAACCCCAGTTGATTCAGCAGAACTGCCGTCCTGTTGAAGTGAAATTACGCTTCCTGGAAGGTGGAGGCTTTGATCAGCCAGTCGTCCAGGTACGGGTAGACAAACACCTTGTTCTTTCTCAGGTGCGCTGCTACCACCACCATGCACTTTGAGAAAGTGTTGGGAGCAGACTTCAGTCCAAACGGTAGTACGGTGTATTGATAGAGATTGGTGCCGACCAGGATCCGCAGGAACTTCTGGTGTTTCCGTGCAATGGGCACATGGAAGTATGCATCTTGCAGGTCTATTGCGCAAAGCCAGTCTTTCCTCTGCAACGGAGGATAGATCTGGTGCAAATACAGCATGCAAAACATTTCTCTGCGAATCCATTTGTTTGCCTGTCGCAAATCCAGAATGGGCCTAAACTCGTTCATGTCTTTCTTGCGTACCAGAAAGAACCGTGAGTAAAGACCCTTTCCCCTTTGAGACAGAGGGACGTCTTCCATCGCCCTTTTTAGGTCTCGCCTGTCGATGCGCATGCGCATCGAGCTTGCGAGACTATGGGGGCTTAAACACTCTTTAACCAACTTGCAAGGAATCGTGGCGATTCCTTGCAGTGCCCGTGAAATTTAAGCTCAATGCGCATGCGCATTGAGCTTAAAAGCGCGTGCACATGCCCCCAGCCGCCTGCCTTGCCCACTCTCTCTCTCACAGCCTCCCCCAGCTCCGCCCCCTCACTTCTTGGTTGCACGGCCGCTAGGCCGTGCCTCCCCTACTCTCCTCCCCCCTCCTCCTCCTACTCTCCGCCCCCCTCCTCCTCCTACTCTCCTCCCCTGCCTGCCGTGTCGCACCTCTCCCCGCTCCGCCCCCTCCCCTGCCCGCCGTGTCGCAGAACACAGAAGCTTGTTATTTTATAGCTGCTCAGTTGGAGGGGCGAGTTTTGGATGATGATACCAAGCGTTTGGCACGTTGAACGGGTAACTCCTCGTAGTTCTCTATACGTGGATCATTTGCATTTGAAAGTTTTCTAATCGCTACACACATGGTCTGCCTAAAGTGGATGCGGGGTTGTGGATCATATTGTGCCTACTGGTAGACTGTGAGATTCACAAGGTCCCAAGGAGTCACAGTGTGTGGGACCTTTTATGCCAATTCGGACAGAGGCAACTACAAATTGTTTGCTTAGTTTTTGAGCCCACGTTTACATTTTCTTAAATGAAATTGGCGTGTTTGTTTTGGCTGTGTTTCAGACTCGCATCCCATAGGTTCCCTTTGCAACAATGCGTTAAATTATAACCCGAGAGTACCACTTAATTATAAATGGACTGTACATGCGGCGAATGTATAGTCTTTGCACCCTCTCCCCCATGACCAACCCCAGCGGTAGTAGACTGAAAGCTTCCCACTCACGTATCGTGGTGCCTTTCCGTCATTCAGATATCCAGCTGGTAAGTTGCATATTTCATTCGTTTAGAATTGCCGATGTGGTCGTCATTCAGCGCTTTTAAGAACTCCTTATTTTTAGAATTCCAAACTAAATACTTATTTTCAGAATACTGTCAGTTGCAAACAGTTAAAATTTGACTACTTCAAGATGTTCGTTATTCAACTGGATCATGCACCACATTTTGCTTTATTTATTTTGTGTTGTAACTATAAATATTGAGATCGTATACTGATTATTTTGCATTTTTCAGTAGAATCCGGTATTGTGTAGACCAGATCAGCCACGGAAGGCTGTAAATATGTTGTTTATAAAAGTAACCCGAGTGGTGTTCCCAAATTTAATCGCCAACAGTAGAAATGAAATAGACACAGAGAAGTACTTCAAGTGCCAGAGAACTTATTTTATTTGTAATTCTTTAGCATTGGCTACAAGAAACAAAAATGCTAAAGATTTACAAAAAAAAACCCATAAACAATTCTAAAAGCACTAACTCTAATGATGCGAGACCTATTGCATTTCCAATGCTTGTTCTTAATAGGGTATCGGCCTCCACTTGGAGCTTGCGCAGCTGGAACTGCGAGCAAACCGGTGGAATCGCTGGCGGTGGGCTGACGAAACGAAGACTATCCATTGCAAACAATATTCAGCACCCACTTGTCCTGAGTAATTTTTCTCCACTCTGCCAAGTGATTTTGTATGCTTCCCCTCACCGGAGCGGGTAACGAACGAAGGGGAAGTAGCACCTCAGGGCCTAGACCCGGCCTGGCCTTTAGGCGTCGAGGAGGACTGCTGGCCGCCTCTATCCCTCTGGCGCTTCTGGAACGGACGCCGCTGATACTGCTGCTGCTGCTGCTGTTGCTGCTGACCAGCTTGACGACCTTGCCCTCTTCCCTGGGCACCGAAACGTCTCTGGAAAGGACGGAAGGTCTTCTTTTGCTCTTTCGGCTTTTCCAACCCGACAGCCGTCAGGGTTTTAGCCTCCGCCTTCATCCGGGCCATCTCCTCATCCGCATGTTTTGCAAAAAGAGTAGCACCCGAGAAAGGTAGGTTGGCTACTCTCTGTTGCGCTTCCGGTTTTAGTGGAGTCAGGCGCAACCAGGCATGACGTCTCAGGTTAATTCCGTGGCAGTAGCCATGAGCCGCCAGGAGGGAGGAATCTGCGGCAGAGCTGATCACCTGGTTGGAGACCATCATACCCTCGCTGATGATCTCCTGGAAGTCCTCCCTCTTGTCCCTAGGAAGGTGCTCCAGGAATTGCTGCAGGGACTCCCATAACGATCGGTCGTACCGACCTAGGAGAGCTGCCGCACTAGCGGCCTTCATCGACGTAGCAGCCGTACTGCATACTTTACGTCCCGCAGAGTCCAACGTACGGCTCTCTTTATCTGGAGGCACCGTAGAGGCCGGGGCAGTAGCGTGCTGTTTCCTAGCCGCAGTGACTATCACCGAGTCCGGCACTGGGTCCGATCTGAGGAACGCCGGATCCGAATCTAGTGGTCTGTATTTCTTTTGCAGCCGGGAAGGGGTAGATTTAGTGGACGCCGGCGTCAGGAAGAGCTCCATTGCCGGCTCCTCTAGCCCTGGCACCAAGGGCAGCAAGGGTCGAGACTTGTGTAGGGTCTAAAAAAATCACAGATGTCGAAGGTGTGGGGACCGTCAGGGTAATCCCCAGCTTCGCTGCCCCTCGCAACAATACCTCCTGGAACGACACAATGTCATCCACCGGTGACACTCTCGTAACTGGGGAATCTGACAATGTTGGTGAATATTCCAAGGCACTTGAGGAATCCGTATGACGGGACCTGGACCTGTCCTTAAGGCGGCGATGCCTGGACCGTGTTGACGAGCGATGGTCACTCCTTGACCGATGTCTCCTTCCAGACCTTGATCTCGACCTCCTAGGCCTCGAGCGTTCCACTGGCCGGACAGGAAGCGGAAGCTGCGGAGGCAGAACCGGACCTCTAGGTCTTGGAGACCCCGTGAGGGGCGATGGAAAACGCGGCAACGACACCGAACGTGAAGGAGGTCGCGGTGGAGGAGGAGGACGATGAGGAGGAGGAGGAGTCGGAGGAGGATTCTCCTTAGGCAACAGAGGAGGCGGAGGAGGCGTGGGCGTCCGGAGCCTATATGGCGAATAGGTCTGCGAGTTTTCAGATGCCCTAACCACTCTCCTCTTCTTTTGTGCAGGCCTTGAAGAGGATGTCCTCGAGGCCGATCTCCTTCCAGACGAGCGCCGGGGCTGCCGCGACCGGGGCCTCGTGGAAACAGAGGATAGGCTGACCACTGAGGCCGAAGATACAGTCCTGGCTCTTGATCTGCCTTTTGAAGTCGATTTTTGCCTCCTCGACGTCGATCCCTTCTTCGACGTCGAACGCCTCGACGACGATACATCCCTCGACGTTGACTCTCCTCTCTTCGACATCGAATGTCGAGTAGACCTCGACGGTGAGCAGCGGTGTCGCCTCGACGGGGAGTGCCAATGCCTCTTATACCCATCCCTACGTCGATGGTGTCTCGACGTCGATGTAGTCCTCGGCGTCGACCTCGTCCGAGGTCTCGACGTTGGTCCCCTTGATGTCAAACGGCGACGTGGCTTCAACCGAGAGCCCTGGGGAGGCTGGGAGCAGATAGTAGTCATCCCTCTCGACGCCGAAGTCCTCGACGTCGACGGAGATCTGTGTCTTTTCCTGGCCTGTTCTTGACTGGGGAGCCCCCCAGAGGCCACAGCACGGGCAGAGGACGACCCTCCATGCCCAGACCCACCTGATTCCTGTTGTCTCCGGAGCTCCAGGCCTTGAAGACAAATCTTCTTTCTTTCCCTGAGGGTCCTCTTGGAGAAGGCTTGACAGATCTCACAGTCTTCAGGGACATGAGAGGAAGGGAGACAGAGGATACACACTCTGTGTGCATCTGATTTGGCCTTCTTCCTGGGACACTCAGGACACTTGTCGAACAGGGCTGGCATATTCAACAGAAGAGTGACCAGAACTACCAAAAAACTTCAGCAAAAGGAAGAAGCCAAAAGACGTCGAGTGAAACACTCAACACTTTAAAAGTGCCAACAAATTGTTTTAACACCCAAAAAGGGAGAGCTCAATGCTCCAGGGTCCTGCTAGCAGGAGCCGGAAAAAAGAACTGAAAGTAAAAGGAGTTTGCTGTGCATCATGGGATACCGAGGGTCTCTGGAGAGTTCCTTAAAGGCACAGTATCCCTTTTCCAGACATATAATGGCAGCCTATGGGTCTTGTCTGTCCATCCCTTCCTCTCGATCATTCCAAGGATTTTGTTAAGGGGAAGTTTCTCTATGGGTGAAGCTTAGCAGACTGTGTTACAGGTCATATTGGTGGAATTTCCTTTGCATTTCTAGTTGAAGTCCTGGACAGCGTAGCCTTACAGGTATAGGCTGCATTATTGTCTTTAATTTTCTCTTAAGTGTCTATGCAGGATTGCACAGAAGACAGTTTAAGAGATTATTTTTGATTGCTCCGGGGTCCCCGCACATGGGCAGGACTATTCACTAGATTATGACTATACACAGAGATCCCCTACTACAGAACTTCATCTCCCGGTCTCGAATCACCTAAGACTGTATTAGGGCACATTTATCACACAACTTCGAGTGGTGCCTGGAGTGCCACACAGGCAGACCGCGTGCAACATTTGCTTCCTGCAGTCATGGCATAGCTTGAATCCTGTCAATTTCAAGGGAGACACTGATCCCTGGGACAGTGTGAAAACCTTCTTAAGAGCTGGAAGGCAGACCAAGGTGGAAGCAGAGCTCCTGGTCCCCATCGGAAGGCGTAAATGGACAGAAACTGACACCAGAGTGCAAGGGTGGCACTGACCTGCAGCTCACTCCATCAGAGGCAACTCTGAGCCGCAAAACGCCACCTACCAGCGAGTGGGAGCACTGCTAAAAAAAACTCTAGATCTAGTTTGGCATCTGGGCGATAGTGTAAGCTGAAGTTTCTGCTGTTAGAAGCATTAATCAGAAACGTCAAAATAAATAGTTCAAGCCTGTGGCTTCTACAGAACTTTGGTGTGTCTTGTATGCAAGGAGGAGGGTTTACTCTCTGCATCATGAATGCCCTGTGCAGCAACATTCCTGACTTTCATCAAAAAGCCATCAGTGTCAAAACCATCAAGACGGAACAAGGCACACAGAACGCCTTGGAAACTACTGGGTCACAACAAGGAACAAAGGAACAAACACTAGAAATATAAATACTTTTCTGTTTATTTATTTCATGTCCCAGTTAGCAGAATGACAGGGGGCATAGAAGGTCTGCAAGGGTGAGATGAGCAAGGCAGAGAATTGCTGGTGTTTAATCCTTCCGTCAACTCTTTCCGCCAGGCAATCAAATGACCAACTTCACATGTTTTTTTGCAAGTTTGCGCTGTGCTTTTTGCAGTACATTGTGCTTTTGCCCCTCGCAAACCCCACAACTCATAACGCTAAATGTAAGTTTATTCAACAAATATGCAGTCCTCTCTTCTCTTCTTCCAGGGCAGAGTCAAAGACACAATGGGGTCACCCACCATGTACTTCATACTATGCTGTGATCTCAGATGGTTCTTTCAGGAGGATGGAAACACGCATAGGACCACCATTACCGAGTATTAAGCTCACTGCCTGTCCTGATTATCAGGGGAAAGTCTGGAATATTTGGCAAAAGTTGAACACTTTGTCTGCATCACTCTGAAAATTAAAAAACAAAAGTAGAAAAACACCCACTATATATAAAATATATCAGTTGTTGGGTGAGTATGTCACCCTCTGTAATTTCCCCAATACAGCATATAGATGAATCTCAGTGTAATCCTTTAACAGTGCTGAGAAGCCAGGCTTCTCTCAGTTTATAGCTCAGAGAGCCACCTGGTGGCCACCTTCAAGATTCCAGTTAAGCCCCTCCCCTTCAAGGAAATGCCATCTGCCCATTGAACAAGGCATCCAGTCAGCTTGCTGCACAAAACAGCTGTGGTTGTGTTACTCTGGTGCATTGGCCTGTGCTTGTTTCAAGGCTGGGGTATGTCTCTGCCAAGGAGGGTCTTGTGCCCTCTCAAACAAGGGTACAAAGAGCATCAGTACAAGGACATTACCTGCCTTTTAATATTTGCTTCCAGTGTGGGAATCCGGTTAGATCCTTAATCTGGTCAAAAATTCCCTGCAGGGCTATTCTAGCAAAGTGGTAATCTAGAAAGGAGGCCATTCTGGGGAAATAAAGATGCAAAAGATGCCAAATGCTAACATGAAGCAGGTGGGGGCAATTTGAGGTTCCCCTTTAGAGCAAGAGAGTGGGGCACAGTCTAGGAGCCAAGACAAGGTACAATAGAAAGACAAACACATCTGCTCAGAGCATGGACAGCCAGGCACCTGTTCCTAGGTGCCTGGGCATGTGCTTTCACTTTAAAAGCAGAATAGCTTCTAAGTCAAGTGTGGGTAAACACTGCACTCAATAGACATGTAGATCACAGAGAAATACAACCACAGACTACTGCTGCTTTCCACACACCCCACACCACAAAGTAACTTCTACAGCCATTCAGAGAGATGCAGGAGTGAACACACTCATGGCCCCACTGGGCATTTCAGTCACACGGGCAGCGTTTCAGGCATCTGCAGTGGCCTAAATCACTGGGAACAGATGCTCAAAGAGAGGAGCAGTGAACATCAAAACAGAGAGAAACAGCGCACAGACAGGCAAACACTAAGAGCGAGAAGTTGAAGTGAGGACACTGGAATTAAATCTACGGAGCGGAGACTTCAAGCGTGCACAGGGCGATGTGCAGGGCAACTGGCAGAGTCATGAAAGAAGATGCTTGCCACTGTAGCTTAGGTCCACAGTACGGTGACCTCTCTCTCTGAAAAGTCCACCCTGGCGAAAGCACTGATGGCTGCGGTGGGATGATAACAATGGAGGAGAGAGAAGCCCTAGCAAATAGTGGCCTGCCACTTGCACCTCCTGAGTTGTGCTGACTTTTGTGCTTGCTTATTGCTATGCTGCTTGTCCTTCCTTCCTTCCCTGTGCTCAAAAGGTGCATCCGGCACCGCCAGGAATGACCGCAATGGATCGGACAAGTCACAAACGCTGTAGCTGGTCACAATCCTGGCCCAAAGGGTAAGGGCCGGTTGGAGAACAATGAAAGCTGGTGAGAAAGGGTGCCAGGCAGGGCATGTGGTGATACTGCCTTCCTGTTTGGGGCCTTTGCTCATAGAGGCGTCTCCCTCTTCTTAGCGCGCTGGCGTTTACTTGCTCCGCATGCCAAAGGGTGGCTTGCTTTGTGGGCCCTTCTTTGTGGCCGGGCTGCCCTTGGCCGCATCTGGGAAGCTGGCAGGCTTGCTATCGGAGGAGCCCCCGCCTCCTGCCACTTTCGACGGATCTGGAGGTTCCGCAATGTTGCCTTCATCTGCGCCTTGTTTCAAGACTGCTTTGACCAGGAGCTCCTTGAATACAGAGTTCATGTTCTTGGTAACGTCCTTGAAAACAAAACAAAAGCAAACATGAATCTCCAAGCTTAACAACGTGACTTATTCAAGTGCCCAACACAATCAACATGAGGTCCTATTAGTTAAAGATCTTCCACATAAGTTAATATAAATTTCAATAGATCCTAGCAGAACAAATGCTCTTTTCAACAGGATACACATTTCATGCTAAAAGGTCTTTTTCTGAGATTTTTAAATTTGTTGGAAGACGAAGGATAACCTCCCCCGACCCCCGCCTTAGTCTGGTATAGTGGACCGAACAAGTTGGTCTTTTAACAGTGTGATGGCCTAGAGCCCTGAGTGGCTATGTTTTTATTCATAAATTGGTTCTACAAATTTTCTATGAAGAGCCTTTTCACCCATTTTAATAAATATTAAGTAGGGGCGAATTTTGCGAATTCGCGATCCGCGAATTTGCGGATTTGCGAATTCGCAATCCGCGAGTTTGTGCGAATTTGCGGATTTTTTATTTTTGTGTGTTTGCGGGTGTTCGCGGGGAGCTTTGCGTGTTTGCGGGGCGCTTTGCGTGTTCGCTGTTTTTTTTTTGCCTGGTTCATCACTGCTACCCTCTCGTTTTTTATGCCCTTCTGCCCTCTGTACCACTTGTTTTTGTGCCTTTCTGCCCTCTGCACCACTCTTGTTTGTGCCCTTTTGCCCTCTGCCCCACTGGTTTCTGTGCCCTTCTGCCCTCTGCCTAACTCATGCCCTCTGTCCCACTTTGTGCCCTTCTGCCCTCAGCCATAAGTCAGCTTCAACAGGAAGCACTAATAGATAAAGTAAAGCAGGTGCTCGAGTTGAAGGTCAAATTAAGTTACACAGTCATTAATCACCCCAAGTTTGGGGTGATTAATGATTGTGTAACTGAATTTGAGCTTCAACTCTAGCACCTGCTTTACTTTATCAGTGCTTCCTGTTGAAGCTGACTTTTGTAACTATTTTAGAGGCTCTAGCAGCTTGCCGGCGCCATTCTAAAATAGTTACAAAAAGTCAGCTTGAACTTTTGACCTAATCCGTTCCGCTTGCAGATTTTGCGGGAAATTCGCGAATCTCGCGGATTGCGAATTTACCGAAAATCCGCGAGCGGAACGGATTTTCCGCCCATGCTTAATAAATATGTACATGAACTCACAACACACACTTTGTTCCTGAAGCAACTGAGTATCTAACGGAGGCAGAGAAGGCCTTGGACCTGGAACACTAGGCAGTGTTGTGGAAAGTACTGGCAACACTGGGCTTTCCGGCCCAGTTTATGAGAGAGCTCCAGAACGTCTTTACGCATTCATAGGGTACACCTTTCTTTAACATGAGGTTTTAAAATTCATAGAGTTTGACAATCAGAATAGCTTATTTGTTAATTCAAAAGAAGTAAGATGAATATGTCTGATATTGCTTTTCCTAAAGGAGACAAAGGGGAGTAGGTCATAGAAAAGGAGCCCCTACAAAGGAAGTAGTTCCATTTTGGAAATAGGGCCCTCACACACCCTTGCAGGTGTCATGCTTCATTGATTTTACATTCTGTAGGTATGCATATAGCCTATAGTGTACTTAGTGTTTGCACACTACTTGTTGCATCCTTGGTCTCAGACACTGTGTAGATTAGTTATAAATTGTTCGGTCCTGATTGAAGAATTGCCCTAGATCACATCTTGTGGGGCTCTGTGTGTGTGTGGGTCTGTGTGTGGCATTTGCGAGAGATTAAGCTACTGGCATTGTAAATGACAATGCCATTTATTTATCTGTTTTCAAAAGCAATACTATTGTATGTGTTTAACCAATACATGTTTTACAATACTTGAAACCTTTACTTCCATAAAAATAACATTCAAATTGAATTAAAAAATGTCTCTGGGACCATGTCACACCTCTCACACGCTCCTCCTTTCTATTCGAGTAGCTCGGATGACCTCGCTGTGGACAGTCAAAAAGCAGATAAGACTGAGCTCAGCCATGGTGCCTGGCGATAATTAGTTCTCCTCAATATTTTTTATATTTTATATGGAGCCCAAAGCAAACATGAACTGTAAAAATCCTTGAAAACACGTCTGTAACTAACCCTAGTGCGCAGTGTAAAATAAAATGATATGATGCTGTGAAAAACAAGGGGGCGATAATTCATTTAATCTTGAAAGCGCCCAAGAATGAACTGAAGGAGTTTTGCCAGGCCCCGGAGGATGGGCGCCCAGGAATTGCTAAACAATATGTCCCATCTTTGGTCTTGTTACTGCTCAAGGTTTCATGGCTCAGGATACTACTGTTCTCACACGATGCCCCCTTAGTGGATGCTGGAATTCTTAAAAAAATTCCAGACTGGATACAGAAAACTTTTCTATAACAGTGTTTCTGGGTGCCGTAAGGTGGGGCCGTGCAGCACTGCGCTGATTAATTCACCCCACCACCTTGAAGTGACAGAACGACGCTGCGCTCCGCTCAGACATGGTTCAGAAAAGGGGGTGGTGATGACCAGAGTGTCTGAATTAAGCGGACCACTCTTACCCAGTCCAAAGATCAGGGCTTGATCCATCACCGTTTCGCCAATTCTTATACTGGGAAGGAAACAAGCTACCGGGGACCGGTTTCTGGCATTTCAGCCGTCTTCGGCCCGGCTTGTTTGAATCCTGATGGTGCAATGAGCTAGGGACTCACATCTGAGTATACCCTTCCACGCTTAGGGTGGACAAAAATGATTCAGAAAAGGGGGTGGTGATGAACAGAGTGTCTGAATTAAGCAGACCACTCTTACCCAGTCCAAAGATCAGGGCTTGATCCATCACCGTTTTTCAGCTCACTGCACCATCCCAGCTCAGAACTTGGCTATATGCAAATTAGTCTGACCCTGGCCCAGTGCATCATGGGAACAGGGCAGACCAAACTACTAAGCCAATTCTTATACTGGGAAGGAAACAAGCTACCGGGGACCGGTTTCTGGCATTTCAGCCGTCTTCGGCCCGGCTTGCTTGAATCCTGATGGTGCAATGAGCTAGGGACTCACATCTGAGTATACCCTTCCACGCTTATGGTGGACAAAAATGATTCAGAAAAGGGGGTGGTGATGAACAGAGTGTCTGAATTAAGCAGACCACTCTTACCCAGTCCAAAGATCAGGGCTTGATCCATCACCGTTTTTCAGCTCACTGCACCATCCCAGCTCAGAACTTGGCTATATGCAAATTAGTCTGACCCTGGCCCAGTGCATCATGGGAACAGGGCAGACCAAACTACCAAGCCAATTCTTATACTGGGAAGGAAACAAGCTACCGGGGACCGGTTTCTGGCATTTCAGCCGTCTTCGGCCCGGCTTGCTTGAATCCTGATGGTGCAATGAGCTAGGGACTCACATCTGAGTATACCCTTCCACGCTTATGGTGGACAAAAATGATTCAGAAAAGGGGGTGGTGATGAACAGAGTGTCTGAATTAAGCAGACCACTCTTACCCAGTCCAAAGATCAGGGCTTGATCCATCACCGTTTTTCAGCTCACTGCACCATCCCAGCTCAGAACTTGGCTATATGCAAATTAGTCTGACCCTGGCCCAGTGCATCATGGGAACAGGGCAGACCAAACTACCAAGCCAATTCTTATACTGGGAAGGAAACAAGCTACCGGGGACCGGTTTCTGGCATTTCAGCCGTCTTCGGCCCGGCTTGCTTGAATCCTGATGGTGCAATGAGCTAGGGACTCACATCTGAGTATACCCTTCCACGCTTATGGTGGACAAAAATGATTCAGAAAAGGGGGTGGTGATGAACAGAGTGTCTGAATTAAGCAGACCACTCTTACCCAGTCCAAAGATCAGGGCTTGATCCATCACCGTTTTTCAGCTCACTGCACCATCCCAGCTCAGAACTTGGCTATATGCAAATTAGTCTGACCCTGGCCCAGTGCATCATGGGAACAGGGCAGACCAAACTACCAAGCCAATTCTTATACTGGGAAGGAAACAAGCTACCGGGGACCGGTTTCTGGCATTTCAGCCGTCTTCGGCCCGGCTTGCTTGAATCCGGATGGTGCAATGAGCTAGGGACTCACATCTGAGTATACCCTTCCACGCTTATGGTGGACAAAAATGATTCAGAAAAGGGGGTGGTGATGAACATAGTGTCTGAATTAAGCAGACCACTCTTACCCAGTCCAAAGATCAGGGCTTGATCCATCACCGTTTTTCAGCTCACTGCACCATCCCAGCTCAGAACTTGGCTATATGCAAATTAGTCTGACCCTGGCCCAGTGCATCATGGGAACAGGGCAGACCAAACTACCAAGCCAATTCTTATACTGGGAAGGAAACAAGCTACCGGGGACCGGTTTCTGGCATTTCAGCCGTCTTCGGCCCGGCTTGCTTGAATCCTGATGGTGCAATGAGCTAGGGACTCACATCTGAGTATACCCTTCCACGCTTATGGTGGACAAAAATGATTCAGAAAAGGGGGTGGTGATGAACAGAGTGTCTGAATTAAGCAGACCACTCTTACCCAGTCCAAAGATCAGGGCTTGATCCATCACCGTTTTTCAGCTCACTGCACCATCCCAGCTCAGAACTTGGCTATATGCAAATTAGTCTGACCCTGGCCCAGTGCATCATGGGAACAGGGCAGACCAAACTACCAAGCCAATTCTTATACTGGGAAGGAAACAAGCTACCGGGGACCGGTTTCTGGCATTTCAGCCGTCTTCGGCCCGGCTTGCTTGAATCCTGATGGTGCAATGAGCTAGGGACTCACATCTGAGTATACCCTTCCACGCTTATGGTGGACAAAAATGATTCAGAAAAGGGGGTGGTGATGAACATAGTGTCTGAATTAAGCAGACCACTCTTACCCAGTCCAAAGATCAGGGCTTGATCCATCACCGTTTTTCAGCTCACTGCACCATCCCAGCTCAGAACTTTGCTATATGCAAATTAGTCTGACCCTGGCCCAGTGCATCATGGGAACAGGGCAGACCAAACTACCAAGCCAATTCTTATACTGGGAAGGAAACAAGCTACCGGGGACCGGTTTCTGGCATTTCAGCCGTCTTCGGCCCGGCTTGCTTGAATCCTGATGGTGCAATGAGCTAGGGACTCACATCTGAGTATACCCTTCCACGCTTATGGTGGACAAAAATGATTCAGAAAAGGGGGTGGTGATGAACAGTGTCTGAATTAAGCAGACCACTCTTACCCAGTCCAAAGATCAGGGCTTTATCCATCACCGTTTTTCAGGTCACTGCACCATCCCAGCTCAGAACTTGGCTATATGCAAATTAGTCTGACCCTGGCCCAGTGCATCATGGGAACAGGGCAGACCAAACTACCAAGCCAATTCTTATACTGGGAAGGAAACAAGCTACCGGGGACCGGTTTCTGGCATTTCAGCCGTCTTCGGCCCGGCTTGCTTGAATCCTGATGGTGCAATGAGCTAGGGACTCACATCTGAGTATACCCTTCCACGCTTATGGTGGACAAAAATGATTCAGAAAAGGGGGTGGTGATGAACAGAGTGTCTGAATTAAGCAGACCACTCTTACCCAGTCCAAAGATCAGGGCTTGATCCATCACCGTTTTTCAGCTCACTGCACCATCCCAGCTCAGAACTTGGCTATATGCAAATTAGTCTGACCCTGGCCCAGTGCATCATGGGAACAGGGCAGACCAAACTACCAAGCCAATTCTTATACTGGGAAGGAAACAAGCTACCGGGGATCGGTTTCTGGCATTTCAGCCGTCTTCGGCCCGGCTTGCTTGAATCCTGATGGTGCAATGAGCTAGGGACTCACATCTGTGTATACCCTTCCACGCTTAATTCAGACACTCTGTTCATCACCACCCCCTTTTCTGAACCGCTCAGACATGGAGCGTAAACAACTGTTGGTACCAGTGTGCACATTAGTAACTTAGGATCTTGTTAGATGTTAAAAAAGAGGCCACTCCTCAGATCAAAGAGGAGGGAAGACAGTAAAGAAGCTCCGGTTGGATAGAGTCTCTACCAGATAGAGAATATCCGAAGGCAAGTAACTTGTTCTTCTGATGGATACTCCGAACAGCAGATGCCGCACCTTAGAATAGACACTAAAGCAGAAACTCACCAGGAGGAGGATATGTGGAGTGGGCTCAGAAAAAAACAATCTTTAAGGACTAAGCATACAAAATGTCCTTCCCGTAGGGCTTCGCTTTCAAAGCAGCAGTGCTTATCATACGTGTGCACTGGCACCCACATCACAGCCTGGCACATGTCAAGGCCAGGCAGTCTGCATGCAAGCACAGTGGTAGCAGCCTTAGCCCTGGTGGAATGGGCTCTCAGAACTTCAGATACTGCTTCTTGGCCCGTGCACAGCAGATTTTAATGCAGGGGGCCTCAATAGAGTCCTCTTCTGCAAAGACTTTCATATCTTTGCTCCAGAGAGCCCCACAAAAACCTAATTGTCCACTCAATGCTCCTTGGTACGATTATTGTAAAAACTTTTAGTCCTTTTGAGGTCCCGTCGATAAAGCCTCTTCTCCTCTTTCGAGCGGGTGAGGAGCAAAGAACACAGGCAGAGGGATGGATTCTGCAAGTGGAAGGGAGTCACGACTTGGCAATAATGCCACTTGAGTACTCAGCACCAACTTATCTGGGGAATAACGTGGTGCAGGGCGGTTGCAGTGAAAGTTCCAGGAGTTTACTTGCTCAACGAGCTGACATAAAAGTCGTGAAGAACACAGGCTTTAAAGTCTGGAGACGTCCGCTCGCTTTCTTTTTGGAGTCGGGGTGAAGAATGGGGTGGAGTCCCGCTCCACTTACTTATGCTTGCATTTTGACTTGGATTTAAACGAGGACTTCAAGCCCAAAGTTAAGCGGTCACAGGAACAATCTCGGCAACAGACCCAGGCCAAGACTTGCATAAAGGCCGCAACTTTTTTTGTGTTCGGCCTCACCAACAGATTGACCTCCCAGTCTCAAATCACCTTCAGGTGCATGAAGGTGCATTTATAACAAAAATGCATATAATAATAATAGCCTGAGCCCAGATACCAAAGACACACCTGGTGCAAGTCCACGAGCGACATCTGCTTCCTGCAGCAGCGGCATGGCTTGAAACCGGTTTTTCCAGTTGGGGACATCGGGCCCTAGCACACTAGTAAATACTCTAGAAGTTGTCATACCAACAGACAAGTTGGGAGCAGAGCTCCAGATATGCACCAGAAGGTGCGAAAAGAAAGGAACCGATGTCTGTGTACATGGGTGGAGTTTATAGGCGGTGCCACCTAGCAGCACACAGGAAAACTACAGAGGAGAAAGGTTTCCTAAAATACAGTGTGAGAACCTGGGGCGTGTTCTAAGGTGAGGAATCAGTTGTTTGAAGGATGCATCAGAGCCTGGATTGTTTTTTATCTAGAAGATAATGAATGGTATTTACTTCAGATCCAACTGGATATTAAAATTATGAAATTGAATAAAACTAGCTCTTTCTTGAATGACCCAGACTATCCTGCAACTATAACTTAGTCAGCTTTCAATCTGGGCCACTGCATGTACGAGGCAAAGGGGGATCAAGTTATGTGGCAGAATTGACTGAAATATGCAGCATGAAAAGGTACATTATAGGACATGATGTGCAATGTTCTGTGGTGGTGTTATTTTGCTATTTTATCGTTTTAAAACACTTTTTTATAGAGGGCGAACTCGACCCGAAGGTATCGGAGCGCTTTTACAGGAGCACCAGTTGCATTACAGGTGGATACATTAATTTTTTTGTCAGGCACAGGGAGATTAAGTGATTTTCCCAGAATCACAGGATGTTGAGCGTCCCCGCAGAGACTCGAACCCGGTTCCCCAGCTTCGAGGATGATGCTCTTGCCGTTACTGTGTGAATAACAGACAGCTTAACATCTAGATATCGCACACAACAACTGAGAGATACAAGTTAACCTGGCTAAATGGTTTGCCACTGCAGAGCCAGTAGCCCCTACATTCTGCAGATGACCAAATAGAAATCTTAAGAGTTGTCCTTGAATCAGCCATCTTTAAAGTATATTGATAAATAGCCCTTGAAAACTTATCAGATGTACATACGTATTTTCCTTGCTGTGATGATTAATCCTTGTCCTAGTAACATTCTTGCCATCATTCCCTTAAACCTGTGAACAGTCGTATTTCTAAATATTTAGTCTTTCGGCCTTATCAGGCCAAAGTAGGCAGTGTTAGCGGCACTGCTACCAGACTGTTAACCCTAGAGACTTAATGTGTTATCGATGACTATGTTACTATACCCTTTTAGCACGAGAACCAGTGACTTATAACAACTCGATAACAGGCCATGTCCTATTCCAACAAGCTCAAATGGTGCCAAGCTGCTCTCACTTGTATATTTTCTGCATCGGTCGGTAATCCTTTGCCCGCCAATCATTGAAAACCCAAAATGTGGGTTGCACTTTTAAGAGCTGACAATACCAGCGCCTTCTCACATGCAGGCCTGCCTGCTGGTCTGGAGGTACTTGGGGGGGACACATTAAATCATGGTCACAAATATTACAAATCTTACAAACAAACCAGTCATAATACTTTTGCAGAAAGGTAAAAAATAGCTGCTTGTATTTTTGACAAAAGAGTGACACCATTTTGTGACAGTAAAATGAGTAAAATGAAAAAGGCTACCTTGTCGACCTCAACGGTGTGTTTCTCTGGCCACTGGCGCTCCACACTGAGCCCGTAACGGATTTTCGGTGTACCGAACCCCTTGGGTAAGCCCTCTGGCAAGGGGCGGCGTTCTGGTGTGCCCGCTTGCCCTGGTGGCAGCCTGTGACAAGAAAAGAATTTCAAAACTGAACAAAAACCAGCAAGTCAACGTGTTGGACATTTCTGACGTTCACTGCTTACTCTAGAGCAGCTTTACTTGCAATATATTTTTACATATTTTTTTATCTTTATTATTTATTACATATTATTTATCAATCTCTGAAAGAAAGTAAGTCATATGCAATAGGCCCAAAAGTTCTGTGAAGAATAAAAGTTGTTCCCAATATTATGAAAAGATACAAAATAATGAAGAGTGAGCGAGTTTATAAACAACCCGTGTGCGAGGCTCACTAAAGATACAAAATAATGAAGAGTGAGCGAGTTTATAGACAACCCGTGTGCGAGGCTCACTAAAGATACAAAATAATGAAGAGTGAGCGAGTTTATAGACAACCCGTGTGCGAGGCTCACTAAAGATACAAAATAATGAAGAGTGAGCGAGTTTATAGACAACCCGTGTGCGAGGCTCACTAAAGATACAAAATAATGAAGAGTGAGCGAGTTTATAGACAACCCGTGTGCGAGGCTCACTAAAGATACAAAATAATGAAGAGTGAGCGAGTTTATAGACAACCCGTGTGCGAGGCTCACTAAAGATACAAAATAATGAAGAGTGAGCGAGTTTATAGACAACCCGTGCGCGAGGCTCACTAAAGATACAAAATAATGAAGAGTGAGCGAGTTTATAGACAACCCGTGTGCGAGGCTCACTAAAGATACAAAATAATGAAGAGTGAGCGAGTTTATAGACAACCCGTGTGCGAGGCTCACTAAAGATACAAAATAATGAAGAGTGAGCGAGTTTATAGACAACCCGTGTGCGAGGCTCACTAAAGATACAAAATAATGAAGAGTGAGCGAGTTTATAGACAACCCGTGTGCGAGGCTCACTAAAGATACAAAATAATGAAGAGTGAGCGAGTTTATAGACAACCCGTGTGCGAGGCTCACTAAAGATACAAAATAATGAAGAGTGAGCGAGTTTATAGACAACCCGTGTGCGAGGCTCACTAAAGATACAAAATAATGAAGAGTGAGCGAGTTTATAGACAACCCGTGTGCGAGGCTCACTAAAGATACAAAATAATGAAGAGTGAGCGAGTTTATAGACAACCCGTGTGCGAGGCTCACTAAAGATACAAAATAATGAAGAGTGAGCGAGTTTATAGACAACCCGTGCGCGAGGCTCACTAAAGATACAAAATAATGAAGAGTGAGCGAGTTTATAGACAACCCGTGTGCGAGGCTCACTAAAGATACAAAATAATGAAGAGTGAGCCAGTTTATAGACAACCCGTGCGCGAGGCTCACTAAAGATACAAAATAATGAAGAGTGAGCGAGTTTATAGACAACCCGTGTGCGAGGCTCACTAAAGATACAAAATAATGAAGAGTGAGCCAGTTTATAGACAACCCGTGTGCGAGGCTCACTAAAGATACAAAATAATGAAGAGTGAGCGAGTTTATAGACAACCCGTGTGCGAGGTTCACTGAAGATAATTTGCCCTTGTACGTAGCAGATTGCAGAGAACACAGGTTCTTGGCGGTGCTTAGGAAGGAGGCGAGACGGAGGGCATAACAAACTACTTCCCTTAAATCCTACTCTTTCTGGTAGATACTCCGTCTACCTGCAGAAGCCTCACCTTTTGAATCCTTCCAAGCTCTTCAACAACCCTTCATCGGAGTACGGAAACAAGTGCATGAAGATTCTTGAAGATTCGAGGGCCCACTGTAGGAGCAAACAGTAGGAAAGTGATGGATCGCATCACAAACACAGACCGCAGGATCAGTATATGAAAGTGACTGTCCTGCAGATTGAGGGGTATCACTGCTCCAGTGATCGATATCGAAGGACGGAGGCATGAGTTCAATACTTTGAGGTCCAGAATCCTGCTCATGCTTTTTTTGGGAACCAGGAAGTACTGAGAGTAACATCTGTGAACCTACTCTTCTTCAGGCGCTGTTTTGATGCACCCCTGGCGACCAACATCAGCCCTTCTCTGAGGAGCATCTGCACATAATACCCCAAAACCAGTATGAAAACTGGGGTAATATGGGGAGAGGGCATTCAGGAAGTGATGGGCATGGCCTACTTTGACCATCTGCAAGGCCCATTGGTCGGAGGTGATTGAACGCTAGTGGGACAGGAAATGTGGCGTCCGGCTCCTTACTGGGCTCTCTCTATTACCTCTGGGCACCCTAAAGTGGGCTTGTAGTGCTGCCCGGAGAAGAGTAGAAAGAAGGCTTGCTGCTGTCCGCCCCGCTTCTCACGGCCTCTGATGTTGAAAGCCCAAACGTTCTTCACAGCATAGTGGACATGTTCAGTAGGCTGTTGATGTAACGGACATCCTGGGGAGGCTCGACCCAGAGAGCAAAACTGTGCACAGGTGTAATTATATTTCTCTAAGGCAGAATCAGCTTTCTCGCCAGACAGCTTGGCCTCATCAACGAGCGTCTCCACCGAAGCAGCCTAGATGTTTCCTGAAAATATACGCATGTAAACGTATATTACTGGCAGAGGCGTGACGAAATATGAGGGGGTCCCCCTGCAATGTACATGCAGGGGTCCCCTACCCTCCAGACCCATTCCGAAACTCTCAGGCCAAGGACCTGCCAGTGCTGGAGAGGGCCCATGGAGCTTGGGGGCCCCTCGCACCACGGAGGCTGCAGGGGCTCCCATTGCAAGGGCAACAGGGTCTGTGGAGTCCAGACGGCAAAATATATACGGCTGTGTGTAATGAAGTATAATGTAGTAAATCCCAGCAGGCAGACATACTTCCAGATGTGTATTTATTAGCCACAGCTGCAGCACTCCAAATGTAACTGTCTAACATAGAATCGCTTAACCAGAAGCTCACACAGGACATTCTACATTTCAACGACATAATATTATGATGCAGTGGACCCAAGATCACAACGCTGGGTCTTGTTAATCCTGATCTCTGTGAAAAGAACGCTTGGCGATCCAGCAGCAACGCTGGCAGTACACCCGGTGCCAGTTCCCTAAGGGTTTTGCAACAGCGGGTCAGATGCAAGAAAAATGAAGGGAACACAGCACCAAAAGTGGCTGAAGGTAAGACTTCATTGCCCGTTGCACCAATCCACTTCGACTCCCTATCAGTAGGAGCAGATGGGAATTAATTCCGTTTTACATTGACGGTTAGCACCACTACCCTCTGGGTGATCAACGCGGCTTCAATAACTCTGGGTCAGCAGGTGCCGGTGTGAGGCGGACAGCAAACTGCCAGGGCCGCCAAGGCCTTAGATCAGGCTACCCAGGAAGGACCATCCGCTGCCTCGTTTAAGGACAAAGAGGATAGAATTCGCGGGATCAGACTGGAAGATCTGAATAAGCAAAGTGGCTTTTGTCTTCTCTGACAAAAGAGTAGTTGCATTGCTTTTTCGGCACCCCGAGGACCACTGCAGAGGATGCACTCGATCCAGAAGGAGGACCATTCAGAGAATCAAGAGCCTGCCGCAGAGCGAAGTAAAGATCGCAGGGATTTGTAAATCTAGGCAACGGGCAGCATCAGTAGAATGTGTGGACCAAAGCTGGTCTTCCTCCGCGGCGCCATTCTCACGCGGACCTATGTGGGGGCAACTGGATTGCATCGGAATATGAGTCAAAAGAGCTTTCGCGCTTTCAGAACGCTGGTGCAGAGAAAGTGGAGCCGCCTTGGATCACCGTCATCATAGGGCTGTGCGAAAGTAATGAGAGGAGAAGTGTGGCTCAATGGTTAGAGCGGCAGATCCTGATGCAGAGGTCTAGCCCGGGACCAGGGTTCAATTCCCCGCCTCGGCGGGTCTTGGGCTCAAAATTCCACGGACCTGATAATTCTCGCCTCGGTGCCTATTCCAATCATGGAGTCCCACTCTGCAACTCTGGGCAATAGCTTGCTTAATCTCCACAACGGTCCCCACAACGCTAAGGATGCCTGGCCTCCACCTTGGGGTGCCCAGGAGTGGACGCCTCACAGGGAAAGCCAGGATGGGTTCCACAGCGGTATTCGTACAAGCGCCTTGAGACCCTTGCGGGCGAGTAGTGCGCTATACAAGTATCAATTTACATTTACATTTTACATGAGTCGCCGCACTACGAGGCAGACAATTACTGAATAGTCTGACCCTACAGAAGGTGATGGTGCGAAAACAGTGAAAACTAGGGAAAGCATGGAGAAGGCACTCAAAAAACGAGGAGAAAGGCAAGGAGAAAGCACTTAAAAACAGGAGGAAAGGCAAGGAGAAAGCAGGGAAAATGGGGGAAAAGCAAGGGGAAGGCACTAAAAAAACAGGGGGAAAACAAAAATAAAGCAGTCAGAATGAGGGAAAACAGGGACAAAGCACTCAAAAACAGGGGAAATGCAAGAGAAAGCATTGAAACCAAGGGAAAGGAGGAGAACGGACTGAAAAAAAAACAGGGCAAAAAGCAAGGAGAAGGCAGTGAAAACAATGGAAAAGAGAGGAAAAGGCATTAAAAGAAAAGGGAGAAAGCAGTGAAAATGAGGGAAAAGCAAGGAGAAAGCAGTGAAATGAGGGAAAAGCATGAAGGCAGTGAGAACAAGGAAAAAAAAAGGAGGCAGCTCTCAAAAAGCAGGGAAAATGCTAGTAAAAGATAGGAGCAAGAGCGACAGCACGGGATGAGCAGGGCCTGGGCCATTTAAAGTCTGGCTTCTCACTGCCTGATCTCCTTGGGGTTCATCAGGGGGCCTTTGTTGCATCTGTTGTATTTTTGATGCCCTGTCACCAGAGACAGATTAGTGAGGACTTTGACTCAGGGCTTCTAGCCTGCAGGCTTCAATGGCAACATCTCTGCGACACCGCTCAAAAAACATCATTTTGGGGAGGAAAATGTTGGTAATGTCCAAAATCAGTATGAGCAGAGCTCTGGATCCTTGCCAAAAAGCACAGAAAAAAGTGAAGTCCTCCTGTCTGCAGGAGGAGCTCCTAGAGGCTGCTCCGTGCCACCATGTCCGGGGTGGAGCCATGATGGCGGCTGATGGCACCACCCACCGGCACACGAGGACCATTCCAAGCTTCCTCCAGATACAGTCAGGCACCTGGGAGGGGTCATAAAGGGATGGACTGTGGGAAGAACCCTCCCTCAGAAATAGAGAATATAATGAACAGTGAAGTAGAGCGGACGAAGAAGAGACACAATCTAAGAAAAGGACGAAGTGAAGGGAAAACAAAAAATCTAAAGGGAGAATGTACAATTTGAAAGGAAAGCAACGAGAGGGAATGAATGGTAAGAAAAGTATAAATGAAGGGATGGACAAATGAAAAGTAGATGGATAGGTGACAAAGTATGATGGAATAGAATGTAGCAATTAGAGGAAAGAACGGAAGAGACAGAACTTTATAGGAATACTGAGACAGGAGGGAGAAGGGGCAAATGAGGAAACTGGGGAAGAGATAAAAAACGAAGGTGTAAAGGATAGAACAGAATGACAAAAGGAGAAAGCGTAAACAGAGAGTGACATAAAATATGGAGGAAGGTAAAATGGTGCGAGAAGAAGGGGTAATGGCCGGTGTGGGACATGCAGCGGTGGCGGCAAGGAAAGGGTTCAGTCCCTGCTTTTACTACGGTGCACCCCGATGAGCAGCCAATGTTCCTTGAAGGTTTCATCTCACCTGTCGGCATGGATCAGCAGTCTTGGAGGAGGCCCACTCTGAGGGATAGCAAAGGCCAGACGTCCGGGGTCACCGAACGGTGAGGACAGCTTCCGTATTGGGCTTCCCTCCTCGCGCCTCCTGGGTGGGCATGCTCCGTCCGAGTTAACCCGTAACCTGACAAAGAAACATACACAACATGACTGGTGCACATGTCAACAAACCCAATGCAGAGCTAGGGAGTCTTGTTCTGCTGTTACTGTTGTGGAATCACAAGCGTCAGGCAGTAAACAATAGCTTGAAATGGTGCCAACTTGTGGACAGAAACAGAAAAAGAACCCCCCCCCCCCACCCCCACCCCCTCCGGGCTTCCTCCAGTGAGGCCAAAGACCCATGTGGTTCAGCTCCCAGGGGTCTCCAGCCTTTTTACCCTCAGTTCTGTAAACCAGGCTTGGAATTACAAAAGCGGTATATACCTCTGATGTGAAAATGATTTTGAGCAACTACTTGCTTTGGAGTCTCTGAAAGCGCCGCCATATTTTTCAGCCACTTCAAAACACTATAAGAAGCCAGAGAAGGAGAAACTGAGCCATGGATGGAAGTGATATTGCAGAAAGAATGACAAAAACAGTTAAGTAACTCGTTCCGACTCGGAGACTCAACAAACTTTACCCATAAAATAATTTGGAATCCAGAAACGTGGCAGCAAATGTTGGACTGGAAACAATATACCGGAGGATGGTTTGGCAGTGTCGAAGATATGCCCTTGCGACTGTACCCAGGGAGCAGAGATTTCAGAGAGCATGTGGGGTGACCCAAGTGACTCTCCTGTGGATATTACATCAATGGTTGTCGTCAAAGGACGAGAGCTGGTGTAACAAAGAGTGGGCTTAGGTGCCTCCAGGAAGGAAAGTACACTTCGGACTGGAGTTTAGAAATGCAGTGGAAATCCAACAACGATGCGAGGACGCGAGGCTGCCTAGCGGAGTTTACCTGTGAGTTACAAACACCCTGGGTGGATTACTGCCAGTGAGACCTCTTGCTCCATGAGCATGTGAAAGCGGTCTCCAAGGAGTTTGGGACTATGGAAGCGACACGCTTCCGAAGCCAGCGCCCTTAACCCAGAGCCCCCGTGCATTGATGCCAGGATCTGGGCTAGCGCCCGGGTGGAGGGAGGGAGGGAGGGTGCCCTTTAGTTGGTTCCCAAGAAGATGACCCTTAAAATGACACCGGTCCGAATTTATCCAAAGACTTTCAAGTCTTTTCCTCAATTAAATTGAATTGGTAAAAGTTAATCTCCATAGCAACACATGAACTCTTACTCTTAACCTAGGACCACTGCAGTCAAATGCACTGCAGGTCGCTCCATTGACAATAGTGGAGGGGCAGCTCTGGCACTTTAGGAGAGGTTAGAAGTCTAAGTGCAGGAGTTCAAGTAGGTGCCCCACCCCCCCACGATCCACCATCCATCATCCATCGATCCATCCATCCTTCATCCATCCATCCATTATCCATCCATCCATCATCCATCATCCATCCTTCATCCATCCTTCATCCATCATCATCCATCCTCCATCATCATCCATCCTCCATCCTCCATCCTCCATCATCCATCATCCATCATCCATCCATCCTTCATCCATCCATCCTTCATCCATCCATCCATCCTTCATCCATCCATCCATCCTTCATCCATCCATCCATCCTTCATCCATCCATCCATCCTTCATCCATCCATCCATCCTTCATCCATCCATCCATCCTTCATCCATCCATCCATCCTTCATCCATCCATCCATCCTTCATCCATCCATCCATCCTTCATCCATCCATCCATCCATCCATCCATCCATCCATCCATCCATCCATCCACCCATCCACCCATCCACCCATCCACCCATCCACCCATCCACCCACCCACCCATCCATCCATCCATCCATCCATCCATCCACCCACCCACCCACCCACCCACCCATCATCCATCCATCTCCAATCAGGACATCAGACACTTCTTTGCCGAAGAGCATGCTCTACATAAGAAACACTGCATAGCTGAGGGGAAGGAAGGTTGGCCATACAAATGCGGTGTGGTAGAACCAAAATGCAGGAAATGTATAGCGAGTAATTCTTATTGCCATAACTCCCCAGCAAGACTTAGCGATGTAGATGGGAGCCCAATATTTAACGAACGGTTCTACCCAAGAGGTTTATACCATAGCTTTCCAATATCGCCTTTCTCTCCCATGCGGTGCTTAGAGCAGTTCAACGGAAAAGGGTAAGTCCCTTCTTTACAGGCGAGTACATCTCTGGAAGGTGGCGGCCGCTCCTGGGGCACAGACTGTTCGCTAGAGGAGAGCCCACTGGTGACCGAAACGCTGGAGGGAATAACTTTCCTCAATGAAGGAAACAGTCCAATGAATTTGTGCAGCATCCATTTTAGGAAGCGCAATCCCAAACTGTATCAAAGAACTTTGAAGGAGTTATGATCTATATGCCGTGTATACGTAAAACCGAAGCCTTTCCTCGCGTTCTTGTTGTGCAGAATCATCTTGGCTTCAGAAGAAGCAGCAGGGTATAAAGTAATATATACACACCGCAGTAATGCCTGGATTACAGCCCAGTCCGACCAGCAAACACTGCTGGAGAGCAGGTGCCCCAGCACTGCAAGAGCTTCGAAAAGTAATGGAGAAGCCACACGAATGATTCACTCCATCCATTCGTACAGTGTCCCCTGTCAGACCCCAGCACTTCAGTCGCTCTTCGCCCCACAGGGTAGTGCGGCTGCGACAGATGAGGGGACGGGGAGGTCAGAAGCCTGAATGGACTGACGACGAGAGTCAGTGCGATGCTCAGCAACCGGTCCTTCTTCTAAAGTCCCTTCAGTTCCCTCTCTGCGAAGATTCCTCAACAGTAAGAAAGGTGAATGGGAGGAAGAGACTCCACTTTTCCATAACCTAACCAAATATTTTCAGCACGACTAGGTCAAAGTGGTCGTCTCCCTAGACACAACCTCCAACAATATCTGCAAAAGGCCAGTGGTGTGTTTTTCAAATGACACCAGCTGCTGTGTGTCCTTCATTGGCAGCAGAAGTAGCTGTGGCCCAGATTGCATCAGCATGGGAAGGGGGTGCATGGGTTTTAGGGAAGGCATAGTTCTGATGTATAGACAGGGCTATCTATTGTACTATAGACACATTGCAGCCCTCAATGCTAAAGAAGGGACCCTACAAGCATCCAATGTTTAATAGTATTGTGAAAGGTTTTGGTCCTTTCCAGGTGCAACAAAAAAACAAACACTTTATATCCCGTCAGTGCAAGTTTTGCCCTGCTTCACCACTTGGCTTCTAGGAAAAGGGAAGGTAACAAATGTCTTGCTTTAAATGAAACTCAAAAAATACTGCGCTCAAAAGTCATATTTGTCCCAAAAATCGCCCTCCTTCAGGAAGACTGTGTAATGTTCACGCCGATATTGACAGCCAACAGTTGTCCAATGTAACTAACTCCACAAGATCGGAGTGTCCCACCGTTAGGAGTCCAAGGACTAAGGACTTCAAACTACACTTCTATACCACGGCGAGTGTTGCGTCTCTGCAGACCTCCTAGAGCCTCCTTGTGTAGTGAGGCTAGCTATAGAACTGTATATCAGCATGCTTCCAGATAACCAGAAAAGCCTTACAGCGTATGTCAAGAAAGATGGATTAAGATTTGACTTTAGTGACTACGTGAGAAGCGGTCCGGCTGCTCGTTTCAACATCTCCATCTTTATCTGATTCACATCATGGGAACGTGATTTGGTTCTCATTTCTGGAGTTTATTCATCAAATTACCCCTCAGAAGGACTCCGCCTACCTGCCAGTGGGCTCCAAGGGCTGATCCTCCATTGTGTTTCCACCATCCTTCTCCTGCCTGCAGTTCCGCTGGTCCAGTTTCTTTTCAGTCCTGCAGTTATAGAAGAGCGAATGAGGTTCGGTCGAACAGTCTTGTAAGGTCACATAAGAAGGTTCGATAACCAAAGCCCCCATCACCCCGTTGCCAAAGTCAGCCCCAAAGAAAAGAGGTTCTAGGAGATCAAAGTTGAATCTACTGAAGTTCATCTGAATTGGTATTTTAAATAAAAGATTCTCAGCAGCAGAGGTCATTTTCCCAACATAGATAAAAACATAGGGTGGCCACAGGCAGAGTTTTCAAACTTTCCAAATCAGTTTGTTTTGAACTGTAGCTGCGAGTTGGTTTGTGTAAATTCTACTGAACACTTGTTATGTCATAGTTTGAATAATTACACATTACCGGTCAATGACATCACATACAGATATCGAAATAGTGGAAATTATATAGCTTGCAATTACAGTTAGAGACGTTACTCTCTATCGTAACTTCACCAACCCTAGTCCAGGAGGCGGCCAATCCCTACCAATCGCTTATGAGAAGCAGGCGGACATGAGCAGATGTCCAAAAAGTATAACGACATGGAAACCAGACATGTCACCCCTGTACCACAGAGTCACTTTAATATATTTCTGGAAGTTGGACCCCGTTCGATAATTGCCCTTCGCGTCCTCCACGTAGGAACGCTCTAGGTCAGGATTATTAGAACTCCCACCATAATGGTTTCTTGTAAGTTAGAACCATCTCCTTCGGTGGCACAACTTTGTAATACCACATGCAGTGTTATGCCTCTGGAATGCCAATAATGACCACTGTAGACCCTGGTTCAATAAAGATCAGTAGAATACGGATAGTTCATAAACCGTTACTTCGATTGTACTGCGAAGTCTGCCAATGTAATTACAGCAAGAACATGTTAAAATTAGGCTAAGATTAGCTGATTCTACAAACCAATAAAAAGTCACACGATAAACATGTAAATGTTCTATATTAGCACCTCGAGCCTATATATTGGTGGGTGCCTCTGAATTCAGAACCAGTAGCTATAATGAGAATTACTTGAATAATAGAAGACTGAACAAACGCTTACACTCGCTACAGGTCTTCCCCTGTGGCACAGATGCCGATACAACCACCGGTCCAAATTTTATATGCGGAGTAAAATGGTGCTCAACGGTAGCTACTAATTTTAATCAGAAATGATGAGAGACTGCTGCATATTATGTAGAAAATGTGCTGAATTCTAGATAGCTGCATAGGTTTTTTTAGTTTTTTTTAAATGTGCATACATTTAAGAAAACTCATGAAATATGTGTTTAATATCTTTAAACATGCGCATAATTCAAAATATGTTATACATTTTTAGAAATGCGGCCTTCTTTAAAAATAGATTTCTTTATACATGTATGTATACTTCTAATATGCAAAACATTTCACAAGGGTAAAAAGTATTTAAAAATATGCATATTTTTTATAAAATTCAACATATTTAAAAAATTGAAGACTTCTGAAAAAAAAAGTACAGAATTCTTTAAAAATATAAAATCCCACAAAACTCTTTATTGAAGCAGTTAAGATAAATAAAATGACTGAATACTTAAATGTGCACATTATTAATAATCTATTGCAAAGAAGGTTTTAAAATTAAAATAATTATTTATAAACTGTAGGTAATCTGTAAAAACAAACAAGATTAATTTAAAAGCTGTACTGAGATGAAGAAAAATATTGATTCAGAACACCGGCACACTAACAAAATACCGACACTTATACTGAGGCCAGGCCTGGCCTTCATCACAGTTCCTCTCACTGTTTTGCACCCATTCTGAGTTTGTAGCCAGAGCGATAAGGCTGGTGGTGCACACGCCGGGCTCACCCTTCTGGTATGATGATATAACTGTGGGGGACGAGCCCCTTGGTGCCATTAAGCTCTCCCATCCACCAAGCCTCGGCGGTCTTGCGGTGGAGAACCAGCATGTCTCCTTTCTTGAAACACAGTTCCTGCGGTGTCCGCCCCATGTAGTCGAACTTTGCAGTCACCTCCACAATGTCGGATTCTGGTGCAAGTGAAAAGGGACTGATATTAGAAAAAAGCCTTGTTATGCAGCGTGAGGGGCTATACTAGAGCCTTTCCACTCCATGGACTTAAACTTGTTGAGGATACACACTCTTTAAGTGAATTAAATGTCGGCTCCTAACAGTAGGGTTCTCACTATGGCGCACAGTTCTAAAGCATGGTTTGGTCACTTCCGGTATGGCAGTACCGAACCCGTGTCCACTTGCTCTATCTGTGTGGAAGTGGAGGTTCTGCTCATTGCATCTCTTGTCTAACTCTAGAGGGCTCCTCTCTAGGCACAAGCGAAGAGAGCCCTTACCTTGATACGAAGGGGAGGGAAGATCTCCGGCCCACTTAGCGCCCACCCTCTTCCCTAAAGCAATGGATTCTTTGGAAACACCTCCTTAAAGGAGGCCATCATGACTGATAACTCCCCCACCACCTCTGACTGTCGCCTTCATTTGTTTCATCGCCTAATATGTCTCAACTTCCCCAAAATACACCTCCGTACCATCCTCGCTTACGGGCCTTTCATGGTGCACCGGCTCCTGGTCGATCTCCTCCAAGGCGGTTTCCAGACGGACCGTGCCACTGAAGCCAGCAGAGAGGAGGTGATGGGGGCACAGGAGACAGGGAGAAAAAAAGGGCCAGTCATGAAAGGAGTCTTCACAAACTGAAGGGGAACATGTTCCAGCCCAACCACAGGTCTGCGCGGAAGCCTGGACAGGAGATGTGCGGCAAGGCTCATGAAGCATCCTTATACTCCCAGGAAGATGCAAGCGGGCAGCGAGGGCACAGCACAACGTCAGACACGTGTAGAGTATTTGCTGCAAACAGCACAGCAGGACTCAAAGCTGAATGGTCCAGGAAAGGAAAGGTTACCTACCAGTAAGTCCAATCAGGGTCCCTTCAAGAATCGTCCCCTCAGAATCTTCCCAAATACCACCTTCAATCCCAGAATTTTCATTGATTTAAAAAGAAACATATTTCAATCTCCTAAAGGCATTTCTTGGGATCCTAAAAGCGCCAGTAATGGGCATGGAAGGGGTATCCTATTTGGAGGCATATTTCTTCCTTTTTACAGGAAAAGGCCAAAGGGACCCTACATCTGGTGGCGGTATCTGCGATTCATCCGGGCTCCAGAGTCCCTGAACCCCAGATCCGTGTAGGGATGGACGGTGTAAGTTGTGCAAATGTAAGGCAAAGCGTACAGACCTGGTCAACGCCAAGGCTCGCGTGTTAAAATAAAGCATCAGCTAAATTAGTATTCAAATGTTTTATTTAATGCAGACAATTTCTAAATATTCTTAGATACTTGTTTAACTTTACACCAACATAAAGGCACTGGGATCTTTATTAGGTATTATGTGTCGAGACATTAAAGAAAGGCTCGTCTTGGACAAACAAGGCTGCCTTCTTTCCTGGGAGTATTCCAGGGGATGGTTTACGAGGAATGTGTTTGCTTGTGTATCCCATAAGTCTGTGGTACTTTGAGGCAGTTTCTGACACACTGGCCTTTGTTCAGACATGGAGGAGAGGTGCTTCTGGCAGCCTCCTCTAGCCTGGCTTGAGACCTATGGTAATGTACTCTATTGAGGGAAGTTACATTCAAGTGGACAGCTCCATAGAACATGTTTTAAAAGATTCATGAATGTGAGTGGCTTTGAAGAATCGGCCAGAAAAGACTTATATGAAAACCTCTTACGTTAGCCAAGGCCTATTCAAGCACACAACAGGTTTTCATCTCCTTAAAGAGAAATTAACTAATTTGTTTACAAGTGTGGGTGGGTGTGCATGTGCCCATTTGTGTATCTGTGTCAATGTGTATATGTGTGTATTTATGTGATCAGAAACTAAGACACTCTTGAGTTCAAAAAACTGCAGGAACCTACAGCAGTCACACCAAGAAATCCTCAAGAAGTTTGTTCCCATCCGTATAAAAACAATTGACGGTGGTACCATGGTGGGGCTTTCAGGTCTTTATAGGGGTGAGAGAACCAATATAGAGAAAAAATACCTTTACAGAGCAACCACTGCAGGGAATGGTCAATAAAGATAAAAAACATTTCAGAAGAGTCCCCACCCTAGATAAATATTTTACTACTATAGTAAATATTAAAGACATTTAAATATGTTTTTTGTGATTCGTTATACATTTTAGCAAGGTATTAAAGATACTACGGAGTGCAAGTGCAAACTTTTCAATAAGGGATAAAGGAAGAGTTATACTTTAGGGTCAGGGTTAATATAAGGGTTAAGCGTAGGTTCAGAGTTAGGTTGAGGATAAAGAGTAATATATGGTTCAACATAAAGTTAGGGATAGGATTAGGGCAAGAGTAAAGTTTAGTGTTAGGAATGACCAAGAGCTTAGATTTAGGGGTTAGAACTGGTCAATGTATAGATAATTTGTTTGCGTTCTCTTGAGTTCTTTCTCCACAAAAGTCTTTCTTTGTAGCAGCTTACCACTGTAACGGTGTCTGTGTGAAGATATTTCTCTGTAAACACTTCTTTCTGTAGTACTTTTGTTGTAAACATTTTACTCTGTAAAAGTGTTCTGTGTAGCAACATTGAGCAAACAGTGTTTATCACGTGAAGGTTTACTTTTTGTATTAACTAATAAATATTCCTGGTTCGTTGATGTGGTAAGGGAAGATTCTGATGGGAAAATGCTCTTGAAAACATACTTATAAGAAAATAATATATGGGAAAAAGCAACACAAGGCGAAGCTTGCACTGAAACATTAACACCAAGTCGATCAATCTTTCCTGAAAAAGATGTTTGCTTTGACTGAAGCTGAAGGTTGAGTAAGATGGAAGCGGAGAAGTTTAGCATTGACCGAAGGGCTCCAGCACGCTGTACAGACAAGCAACATGGAAGTGACCGAGACATAAGACTGCGTGTGAACGAGGGGCCCTGCCACACAAGGAGTGGACCAACCACTGGTGTGGAAGGCAGGTGGAGCCAAGTACTCCTTCCTGAACCCTTTATGCAATGCCTAGTTCAGCTGAGCTGCACAGGAGCATCAAACACAGATAAAGATATTCAGAGCAACGCTCACTGCAAACAGAGCTTTTCAGAATGGCTGAGCTATCGACGCCTTTAAAAGCTGCAGACATTTTGACTGCAATCAGCGTAAGAATGCAAGGATTTCAACCAATGGCAGTGAGGCAACGTGGACTGCAGGACAGACAGCAGAGCAGAGTGATGTTGAAACCAAGACTGCAGTTTTATTTGGAATCCAAAGCAAAGCATGGACCTTGAGATTTAAATTGCATTGCCACAATAGAATTTGACAAGTTACTTAAATGTATCAGTTAGGTGCATTGGTCACACAACCCATAACCGCAATCTCTAGGACCTACCCTTTAACGCACTTCAATGATACACTGCTATCAACTCCATCATTTCTTTAAAAGTTCATTGGGAGAAATCTCCTTTTTCTCCACTCTGCTTTGGTCATGCGCTGTCAACACAACGCACATGTCGAATCACAGATTACACTATGCCCTTAACACCCATAATTACAAACTTCATTAAACATGGCAAACTACTGATACAGCACATACACGCTGGTTCCCCTGAAGGGGACATCTTACAGGTGTACTCCAGATTGAGAGGGTAAAGAAGAGTGAATGGTTTCTCACCAGTAGTCATCCTCCACAAGCGTCATGCATCTCTCATAGAGCGGGCCGGCCAGCTCCTTCTCGCTCGGGAAGATCTTCTCCTGGTGGACGATGATGGTCTTCACGACTTCGTTGACATGAGCCTGCACCGAAACAGGGTCCTGCTCATCCGGGATGGAGATGAGCGTCGGCCCGAAGCACACCGCCAGGTTGTGCGGGTCCATCATATTTTCGTCGCTGTACTGGGACAAACTGGGAGAAGAAGGAAGAGTGCCCCGCAAGGGTCTGATAAGACGATGAAGAACTCAAATCTGAAGATTCATCACATCACATCACAAGGAAAGCCTCTAAAGTGGTACATCGGGTGCAGCCCTACTCCCCTTCCCCATGGCACCGCGAGGCGAGGAGTTTCGAAAATAGTAACCAGAGTTCCTGTTATTGTTAACTGTACCTCTCGTTCAAGGTCTTCTCACATCCCTACGCAAGAAGATCCTGGCACCTGCTTGTTAGCGCCTACCTGTAAGCTTCGCTCCTGCCACGTGTGCCCGCTTCCATTCACATACATGGAGAAAAGGTGCATAAATGTAACCGTAACATGTATGGATTTTAGCGTTACATGATACTGGTAACAACTGATATGGTGCACCTGCCTTAAACAGGTAAATAGGTATTTCACCCTCACAGAGAGCACGCATCTTGAGATACTGACCGAGGTTGTCATTTAGGTATTTCAAAGTAAGAGTACGTAAAAAAAAAAAATCTTTGGGTAAAAAAAGAATTTTGGGTCTAGAGGAGTAAAACCAGCAGGAAATTGAAGCAACCATGGAAAGGTTCAGAAATATGTCAAACATCTTCCAGAGTCAGTGAAAAATAACTATGAGAAGTGCCGGACATCCTCTAAGTGAAGCCGAACCATAACATTGGAGGCCAAACCATAACATTGGAAGCCAAACCATAACATTGGAGGCCAAACCATAACATGAGAGGCCAAACCATAACATGAGAGGCCAAACCATAACATTGGAGGCCAGACAATAACATGGAAGGCTAGACAATAACATGGAAGGCAAACCATAACATGAGAGGCCAAACCATAACATGAGAGGCCAAACCATAACATGAGAGGCCAAACCATAACATGAGAGGCCAAACCATAACATGAGAGGCCACACCATAACATGAGAGGCCAAACCATAACATGAGAGGCCAAACCATAACATGAGAGGCCAAACCATAACATGAGAGGCCAAACCATAACATGGAAGGCAAACCATAACATGAGAGGCCACACCATAACATGGAAGGCAAACCATAACATGAGAGGCCACACCCTAACATGAGAGGCAAGCATAACCGGTCCAGAGCACTGTAGGAGTCGCCTCACTCACCAGGACTCATCTTTCTAGGGAGGGACTCTTGTCAATTTCAATGCTTTATAGAGAATAACTTAGGATCCGCCCCATCTACAAAGAGGAATTCTATAGGATGGTAATGTGGAGTGGACCCCACATTGCTCAAGTATAGGACCATGAGGGGTCTGCCGCACAATGCTCCCCACCAGAATGGGTGAATGGTTGTAGCTATTTCAGGGAGGGATGGACAGATTGGGGATAGAGGAAGGGGTGCATGATGGGTAAATATATTAATAGCCATGGAGTGATGGCGGAAGGTGAACATGGACGCCCGAGGCTGGAATGCAACCAAATGCATGAAGCGATGTGGCTGAGGAAGAGGCGAATGGTGGAGAGACAGGGAATATGTGGGGTGTCTATGAATATTTCAAACAATCAAATACTACCGGATAAATATAGTGTAAATAAAGGACTATGTACAGTATTGTGGCATGAAGTGACGGGTGAAGTTTTAGGGGAAAGAGACTAGATGGGAAAGTGGAGATAGGAAGACTTGCGATCTAGGATCAGAGGGGGACCCCGTTGCCCACAGCTCCCCAAAAGGTACTTACTGGTTCAGGAAGGAAAACAGGTACCTCAGGACCACCAGGACTGGCTTTGAGAGACCCTCCATTGACTTCCTAAGATGGCTTACCCTCTCGGTGGTGCTTTCAATCTCTGCAAAAAAATAATTAAATAATGTTATTACAGAATGTTTTGAGGCCGCAGGTTAACTAACCAACCCTTGCGACTCACCACAAACATTTTACACAGGCCAGTGAGGTACCATCCAGGGCCAGGAATCCAACAGAGGCCTAGGGAGCTACAGTGCCTTGAAGCCAGTGCCTTAAAATTATAGTAAATGCAGCCACACCATTCGCCTCAAGTCCCCATGTTCCTGAAGTGTCTTTGATGCCCTCCTCTTAAATGCAACAGACCTCTACAATCACCGCCGCTAGCGGGCCTGCCGCAGACCTTCAAGGTCCTGGAGGAGCAGTCACCCCCCTAATCCAAAACCACCAAGAAACTAACTCCAAGGGACAGAAAGAGCCCAGGTCCACACGTGGAGTGAATCCTCCCCATAAGCAACCAGGGCTCACTGAGCATTTTAATCCTTCTGGACTGTACAGCCACCTTCAACACAGTGCCCCACTGAATCTACAACACTACCGCCAATCAATGACATTCAGATAGTACTGATCCTTACACCTACAGAGGGCAGAAGGGGTCAAACTAGCAGGACAGGCATCTGCATCCAGGCTGGTTACCTGCGGAGTGCCCCGACATCTATTTATTAATGATGCAAAATCCTGAAGGACCAACTAAGACACCACAACCTCCTCTTTCATTTGTAGGCGGACGGTACAAAGATTTACTTGTGAATCACAGGAGATGAAAAACTATTTACAACTGACCCTGAACCGCGTTGTGCTGCCCTACAGTGAGTTTGGCACTACACAAAAAGCATAAACACAACAGCAACAACAGCCATTAATGCAAAAGAGCCAAGGAGCAGCAAAACCAACCTCGAATTCCAAAAGCTGCAAAACCAAATCCAGGCCTTCCTCACCTGGTAAAGAAAGTATTCTCCGTCCTCCCCCAATAAACCGGTTACTAACCTTCGGTTGTGCTCTTTCTGCTGGATACCCTATGTAACCGCAGAGTCCTCACCGTTCGAATATCCCCAGGCCCGGGGCTGGATGTGGAACTTTGGTAGGCTTTGCTCCCATGCGCAAGAGGTGTCACCATCCCACCCCATGACATCTATACACCCCCTCCCAAAGTGAGGGCGCAGATCTCTTATAGATACCACCTCTACCTGTTGACTTCAGTTTCTTTTGAAACTCTGCTGAGCCATCAGACTCGGGTCAACTTATAGGATGTGCAAAACCTAACTTCAATCTCTAGAACAATAGAAGTCGACTCGTCAGATTGCAGAGGAGGGAAGAAAGTAAGGAACTTGTGGTTAGAGTATTCACCAGACAAAGCATTACCGAAGGTAAGTAACTTGTTCTACTATTGGATACTTCTAACTGCAGACCCCTTACCCTTTGGAAAGAAAAAAAACAGTACCTCACAAACGGTAGAGGGTCTGAGGCGTGGACCTACAACAGGATGTCCTGCAGGATAAAATGGACTTTCAAGTGTGCGGGGAGGGTCGTTTTTACAAAGCAGCAGCCCCACCATTAGGGTGGAGGAGCATCGCATTCCCCCCCCCTGCTGCCAGTGCAGCAAAAGTGAAAAATAAAACAGTAATAAAAATGAATTACAGTTTTATTTTTCACTGCTTCCAGCGTGACTCACTCCACCAGTTTCCACTGCGCAAGTCACTGTGGCCGGCTGTCTTGTGAAAGCTTACCTGACTTGCACAGTGTGACCTCTCCACCTAGCTGTCTCCTGTGACTGCTGGAGCGTCAAGGCATCCCACTTCAGCCAATCCTGGCACTGCTCTCATGCTGCTCGTCTGCACAATGAGTGCAGCGTCGGGATTTGCGGAAGGGGGTTGCCTGAGGCTTCAGTTGCCATCACGCTGATGCCAGAAGAAAACACAGAGGAGAGCGAAACATGGGTAAGTACATTTTTTTTAATGATCTTTTTGGACCCCAGCGGGTTTGTCTCTACGCTCCCTCTACGCCCCTTCGGTGGTGAGGGTCACCGCCCTCCATTGCAAAGCAGTAATGTCTGGTGAAAGTGTGCGCTGATGCCCACAATACAGCCTGGTAGATGTTCAACACCTCATCAACGCCACGGTTGCAGCCCTGGCTCTGTTGGATTGAGCCTGAAAATCCTGAAGAAGGCCCTTCTTGGCCAGGGAATGACATTTTTATGTACATGAGGTTCCACCTGAACACGGTTTGTTTCCGAACATCTTTTCCTTTCTTTGCATTGGTGCATCAAACAAAGCGCTGGTCATCCGCATGGTACTCCTCAGTCCAATCTATGTAAAGACCAGGAGCCCTCTTTGCATCCAAATACTGAAGTCTCTCCCTTTCTTTAGAGGGATGTGGTGGAGAGAAAACAGCAGAAAGCATGATGGACTGTGCCACATGGAAGGGCATTTCCACTTTTAGTAGAAAAGATGTCAGTCTGAAGAAGCAATTTGTCATCGAAGATGGTGGCATATGGAGTCTCTACTGACAGTGCTTGCGGCGCACTGATGCAGCTTACAATATGAATCGCAATAAGGTAAATAGTCGTAATTGTCAGCAACCTCCGCGAAAAGCTGTGGCTAGGGTCTAATGGCTTGTGCATCGAAACACGAGTGCCAAGTTAAGGTCACACTGCATCACGATAAAGGATGCCTAAGGAAACAGGTGAGCTTTTCAAAAACTGCATTACGAACAACGATTAAAAAAGCTAAGGTTAGCCAGGCAAGGTAGAAAGGGCCAACAAAGAAATTATACGGATACCCACTGAGAAGCTTTGCCGAACATCAGATAGCTTGGATTGATGAGGTCCTCGCACGAAGCCATGAATCTCCCCCAACAAAACGAATACATTTGGAAGACCACATCAAATCACAAGGATAAGGTCCACCAATTCTGAAGGCAAGTCAAAGCCACTCAAGGATGGAGATGTAGATTGCAGACATTCAGGGGCCGAACTCTGCCCTGTTGCTGAGAATGAAGGCTCTATCAAAAGGTAAATGTAACTGAGGGCAAATACCGAGGCCTAGCAGGTGGGTACCACCCCTTCCTGGCCAATCCAGATATATCAGGAGGAGCTGAGCTCAGCCCCTTCTGACTTTCTTCAGAACTCGACGCAAAAGAAGCAGCGATACAAATGCATATAGGATATCACAATCCCACTGCAGGAGGAATGCGTGTCCCAGGGAGCCTTAAGGCTGAAACATCCGCGTGCAGTAGTCACAACACTGCAAGTTCTCAGCACTGGTGAAAGGAACTACACAAGGTGTGCCCCAAGGGGTAAAACGCTTCTTATCACCTCCAGATTCTGACACCATTTCTGGTCTGTCAGATGACATCTGCTGAGCTCATCCGCCCTGACATTCAGCCAGCCTGCCAAATGACTGGCTGTCAGAGAGATTCCTTGGAGTTTGAACCACTCCGTTTCTGTAGTTCCTGGCATAGTGCCTGTAGCTGCAGCTTGATGCAGTACCACAGAGGTTGGTATTTGTCAGCCACCACCGAAGGACAGGGGCGGCCTCGCCCAAGATACAGATGTTTTCCGAGTTGGATGAAGCCTCAATAAGTTGGCTTTTGCCTCGATCCCGGAATGAGCCCTCTTCGGGATGCACAGACCCACACACACCGAGGTGGCAAAACTTCGTCAACAGGTGCTGCTCCACTTTGGGTGGTGACTACAATACCCAGGGGGGCTCCTTACCGAGCACTTTAAGGAGATCGTTTCTCATATACCGGTACATTGGGCGGACTCAACAACAGAACCCTTTACAGAAACTGATCGGAGGAGGAATGACGCCCAGATTAGGTTTAGCATTAAAATGATCTATGGATTCACAAAGAACAGATTGTTTAAACATTAAAGTGTGGACTCATTAAAAAATGTATAATTCATATAGGACTCTGGAGACAGTTACCCCCAAAAGTCACTATGAAATGGTAGACAAGCTTCTTGCCTTAACTAGTCCTGTAGGGCTTGTGGCATTCTTCAGGGCCGAATGCATGCCCAAATCTGCACGTAAGTGACCCTACAGGTAAGGTTATATACCGTATATTTTTTTCCAGAGGTTTATATAGCGCCAACCTGACCGGAAGGTATCCGGTATCAAAGCACTTTACATGAGCACCAGTTGCATTACACAAGGACACATTCATTTTTGTTAGGCACGGGGAGATTAAGTAATTTGCCCAGAATCACAGGATGTTGAGTGTCATTGCTGAGACTCGAACTTGGTTCCCCAGATTTGAGGTCGACCGCCCTAGCTGTTAGGCTACATCCTCTCCCCAGGTAGTAATTAATTCACAAGTCCCTAACATGCAATGTTGTCATACACAAAACACAAATGAACATTTGGGGGAGGTTGTGCACTTATCAAATGGAATAATTGTCCCAATAAAGCACACCCGGTCCCTGCACCACGTAGGGCCCTGACAAACTTCAGTTAGGGCCCCTCACATCTCACGTGGTATGCAAATGTATCTGTGGGCTCCATACTAGCCTTCAATAAGTGAAATCACAAGAGCCGAGAGTAAAAGAAGAAATCACATGGCTATGTGTTAACATTGCAACTAGTACATACTGGCTAAAAACAACTTCCTCAAAAGTCCCCATAGGAGGCTGTACTTGTTCATTAAATGAAGGCAGAAAATGAGAAATGAATAAGCAATAACTGGCTCGGTGAGAACAGGACCGAGCCAAGAAGGGAGCAGAACCAGGGTTCTACCCGCTTAGTACTAAGATTTAGGAAGTGCCAAAGCTCTGGCTATCCAACCCCTATCAGAAGAATCCCATTGGTAAGACTGTTAGTGCTGGAAAGTAGGACTGCTCTGCTATGCAGTGGTATTTAGATAAGAGTTAGTTTAAACATGTAAAAAACTGGGGAAAAAAAAAAAAGAAGAGAAAGAAAATGGAAAGGAGAAAAGGAAACAATGAAAAGAAAAAGGAGAAGTAGTAGTAAAAAGTGAAGAAAAGGAAAGAAAAAAACACCATGAAGAAAAAAAAAGCATTAAAAAAAAAACATGGTCAGGAAAACACAAATGGCCAGTATTGATTAAAGAAAAAAATGCAGAGTAGAAGGAATATAGGAGTGAGTGCAAAAATAAGAATTCAATATCAATACTCAGAGAAATGTAGAAGAAAAGCAATCAACAAGACCAGCAGGTAACCCACTGTCCGTCCTCTTGTGATGGGAAAAAGGGATTAAATGTTCATTTTAACGCATTTCTAGGTGATTGTGAGTCAAGAAAATTATTAAGTATTTTTTAAAAGTTAAACTGTTATATGAGAATTTTTTTCCCACCACATGAATGTGTAGAAAATACCCAAGAATGCAAATACTTACGGACAGAAGCCAGCAGGTCATGGAACATGTCCTTGGGGAAGAGCGGCTTCTCCAAACCCCGGAAGTAGAGCTTCAGGACCCCCGCCACTGAATCCACGTCGTGTCCCGAGAAGCTGTCAATGAGGGGGTCCTCGCCTACACCAATGGGGGAGAAGTTTAATTTGTAACCTTGGTCATATTCACACAAGAAAATTTACAAACTCGTACTCACAAATGCAATGCAGAGCTCAATAGACCAACAAGAAGCAAAGAAATGAGACTGAATCTGTCATGGCGGGAGAAGTGAGGGGAACAATGGAGTCTGTCAATCGAGATACAAGTAGGGAAACAAAGAAGTCGATGGAAGCCGTCACAGGGGCACCCGTAGGAAAACAACTGATGCCTTCCCAAGGGATAATGCAAGTCAGACCGGATGCTGGAGGGAAACAACAGTCTACAGAGGTTAAAGCATTAAAGCAAGGTAAGAGACCGTTGTTTAAATAAGCTCGATATCCCAGCAGGTCCACCCACCGGGACTTCTCTGCGCTGCTAGTCTGAACCCTACCCGCCCCCTACCCCGTCCTAGTATACGGTAGCGCTGACCTCTTTCAAATGCGTTGCGGATCTCGCTGACCTGCGCCTGAGATCCATTGACTCGAAAGATACCTTCGTGCTGGAGACCTGATGGAAAGAGGATAGAAACCTTGTCACTTACAAGCTGATAAAACCCAAGACCACAACCAAAATACACTGGAAGGGTAACAGCTTACACAGCGTTCACATTCAATGGTGGAAGCAAAAGAACCTGTTTCCAAAGGACCCGCTGAGTTCACACGGGGACTCTTGGTTTAGGAGATTTGAATTTTCGAGTGCACTCTATACCGCCACCCGGTCCATCTACTTTTAAACATGGAGGGAGTCCTTTAGGGAGGTCACGTTTTAGCGGACCACCACTCGCAGCATCACAACATCACACCTTTACCAAGACTGCTGCATGGTCTGAGGGCTCATCTCAGGACAATATCCAAATGCATTCACCAGAGAGACAATGGATAAGAACAGTTGCATCACTTTTTTTTAAACAAAGTACAGATCTGCAACAAAACTTTAATTTCATAGTGGTGCGTAGATTCCAGAACAAGGCAGACTGTGGGTCAGTGTGCAACCTCTTCCACTCAAGCCTTTCCGCAAGACAAGCCCCATGAGGAGACCACAGACCCCTTCCCTGAAACAACATTTTTCCTGCATGGCTCTTTAAGAGTTCCAAGCCTTCTTTCCCAGATCTCCTGACATCAGGCACCGGCCCCTGCAACCCTTACCTGATTAACTATGAACGCCTTTGAGCTTCAGGAGGTGCAAGTGACCAAAAAAGGCTTTCAGAATTATCCCTTATCACAAGTGTTGTGGAAGCATTTAAGTAAGTCTTCTGCAGAAAAAACATAAGATGATGTAAATAGTAAACACTGAAGAGGAGCAACGTTTCCTCCTATAGAGTCATCTCTTGACGGAGACCAGGTTTGTAAACTGTGAGACCACAAGTCTCTCATTAATTCAAATGCATTTCAAAGACTCTGTCGCGAGGACTAGAGTTTTGAATCAGACTACGAATGATAAGAAGCGATGATGTACGAGTGGAGAAATGCTTCACCGCCAGACGACGCTGGGCAGATGCATATTCCACCATTGGACCACATCCTGACTTAGAATGATCAACTTAATCTCCCTATGATCAATGCCGCTGAATGACATCACTTCCGCTCAGAGAGGGGTTTTGTTGCACTGAACTCGACATAGCTGAAGACGTTGCATGCTTGACCAATGTTCCACCAAATAAATGCTGATTAAGCAGGTTTCACAAACACAGTGTCTGAACTGAGCAGCAAAGACTATGTTGCTGATGACAACTTCAGGTTTTGTTGTTGTAAGACTTAGTAGCATCCACAGAAATACGTTTTCTGAATTTACAGTAGGACCGGCGCGACTCAAAAAGAGAGCTGCTCACCTCTTGTGTTTCCTGCGTTGGATTCTACAGGTTCAACAGCAGAGGAGTCATTAGCATTGAAGAACCTGAAAAGAATACAACTTAAAATGTTGTCTTTTGAAATATTATACCTCTCCCAGCTGAGGCTCAGGGAGCTCCAGTCTCAAGCACAATTGAGGTCCCCTTATTCCACCTGTTGACCAGACAGAGCGGCTTCCTTGTGCTGGAAAAGTAATTCGAATTAAGTTTTGTAGACAATGGCTTTCTCAACTTGTGACCTGATTTACTAAGTCACACTGAAAACCTTTGAAACTCTTTTTCCATGGGTTTAGAACATGTTTGACTTCTTGGAGACTTGCACAGATCCCCAGGGACAGCAGTAAAACATCTTTGCAAAATTAACTCACGGAGATGTTCAACAAAGTGAAAAGAACAGGAGTGGAAGATGCGTTGTTGAAAAGTGCATTGGCATAAGCAACTTTATCGTATTCTCTCCACTGGGATCCCGGAGCGGGCCTTACCCTACACATCACTGAACTATTCTCTTCTGTTTTCGCCCAGAAAAGCACCCCCGCCCCATGCTTTTGGCAAGTTTTACCATATTTTCCGGCGTATAAGACGACTTTTTAACCCCTTAAAATTTTCTGGAAAGTCGGGGGTCATCTTATACGCCGGGTACAAAATTTTATGGTATGTTTTCATGCGCTTTTTCATAGCGAGGACTTCACTCGAAGGTGTCAGACCGCTTCACAATAGGAAATAACAAGAAACAACACACCTTATGTTAAAAAAATACAGCCACCGGCCCTGGCAACGTCCACACCCAGGCCCCGCGCCATGAATTGTGCAAGTATCGAAAGCGAGCGTTTTTTTGTCATAGCGAGGACTTCACTCGAAGGTGTCAGACCGCTTCACAATAGGAAATAACAAGAAACAACACACCTTATGTTAAAAAATACAGCCACCGGCCCTGGCAACGTCCACACCCAGGCCCCGCGCCATGAAGTATCGAAAGCGAGCGTTTTTTTCATAGCAAGGACTTCACTTGAAGGTGTCAAACCGCTTCACAAGCGAGCAAATGGCGCCATGAGTCTTACCTCGACTGCCGCTGCCGCTGTACACGCGCCTCCAACCGCTTGCACATCCCCAGGCAGACGAGGCAGCAGGACGAGGCAGCAGGACGTCCGAAACACGGTATATGGTAACGGGCAGCCAGCGCCGAAGATGGCAGCGCCCGGTGTGTTGACACGTTTGGCACGTTTGGCATGTTTTGGCACGCGCCCCTCTCTCCTTGACATGGGCGTGGGCATAGAAAGGGGACTGTAGAATGTTCCCGAATGTTACCGAAGGCAGTAGAGCACTTGCCGTGATTGGCTGGTTGTTGCGAAGAGGAAAGGCAGTCTCGTGACCAGATAGCGTATTTGCCGTACCGTACGTGTGGTGTTGAAGACAGTCTCTGCACCTGTCCATTCTGTACAGCACCAGTACCGTACATCGAGTGCAAATGGCAGACAGCGAAGAACCCGGCAAGGCTCCAGCAGCGCATCCAGTGCAAATGGCTGGCAGTCAAGAACCTAGCAAGGCTCCAGGAGTGGCAAGAAGAAGGAAATATGAAGCCAGCTACAAACTTAAAGTTGTGGATTTTGCCACGGAACATAATAACTGTGCTGCTGCTAGACAATATGGAGTGACAGAAAAGATGGTTCGGGCCTGGAGAGCAAATGAGAAAGCATTACGGAGTATGCCAAGGGGCAAGTGTGCATTAAGAAGAGGCACCCCACATTGGCCAGAACTCGAAAAGCATGTAGCAGACATGGTGGCCGAGCATCGGCAAAGCGGTTATGTCGTGACCCGAAATAAAATCCGATTGGTTGCACTTCAGTGGGCCAAATCTAATCCAGATCTCAGCCACAGATTTAAGGCCACTGTGTCCTGGTGTACCAGATTCTTGGGAAGGCATAACCTGGTATTGCGGCAAAAGACAAAAATTGCCCAGAAATTACCTGCGGATCTTGATGCCAAAATGCATAGCTTCCATCGCTACGTTATTAGGCTGCGCAATGAACATGGCTATGCGCTAAGTAGCATCGGAAATATGGATGAAACTCCAATGAATTTCGATATGATTGCCAACAAAACTGTCCATCAAAAAGGCGAAAAGACAATTTTAATAAAAACAACAGGACATGAGAAGTCCAGTTTCACAGTGGTACTAGCATGCACAGCTGATGGCGCAAAGCTGAGACCAATGGTTATTTTCAAAAGAAAAACAATGCCGAAACTCAAGTTTCCTGTTGGTTGTTTTGTGCATGTGAATGAGAAAGGCTGGATGGATGAAGAAGGGGTAAAGCTATGGCTTGATAATGTATGGAGCAGGCGACCAGGTGGACTTCTACAAAGACGTAGTCTACTGGTGTGGGATATGTTCAGGGCTCATTTAACTCCCAGCACCAAGCAAAGGCTGGCAAGACTAAAAACAGATGCTGCAGTTATACCTGGAGGATTGACATCGTTGGTGCAGCCACTGGATGTGTGCCTAAACAAGCCATTTAAAGATCGCATCCGAGAACAGTGGAATGAGTGGATGGTTAGCGGTGAAAAAACATTCACAAAAGGAGGAAACATGCGTGCTCCACAGTTGGATGTTTTGTGCACCTTTGTCATAAAGGCCTGGAACGACATTGATGCAGAAACTGTAATAAAGTCTATAAGCCATAAAGAAGTGTGGCATATCAAATTCATTAGATGGTATGGAGGACGACTATTTGTGGGAAGGTGAAGAGGATGCCGAAGAAGAGACCACATCATCTGATACGGAATTGGTACCAGATCCATACGATGACTGCCTTACAGATGTACCACAAGATCTCATTGACTTACTTATGAGATCAGATGACGAAGAGGAGGATTTTGAAGGCTTTTAAAGGGAGCGTTGTAAATCCTGTAGAAATCGCTTGGATTTATGGAAAGTTATGGAAAGTTTAATCCACTTGCACTGTTTCATGCACTAATTTATGTTTACCGTACCGTACCGGTATATTCAGAAGTGACAGTTTTTGATATGGTTCTAAATAAAAATATTCAGAGTAAAGCAAGATTGTTTATACAACCAATTTGTTTGCGTTCAGTCTTTGAGTTTGTAAAATAAACGCTTAGGTACCCACTGTCCACTGATAAAGCCTTACTGCTCACCCACAGGGAGGAGGACTAGACTAATACGGTAAGTTCAAAATACCGGTACATTCTCGGAATGGCTATGCAGGACTGCGTTGGACTGCGCTGGAAGTGGGGGGTCGTCTTATACGGCGAGTATAGCACAAAACCTAAATTTTTTCAGGCAAAGTAGGGGGTCGTCTTATACGCCGGGTCGTCTTATACGCCGGAAAATACGGTATATGTGTTTCCATGGATGGAATCCACCTCTAAAGAGTTTAATAATACCGAAAAACGTAGCGGTTTGAAGGAGATCGCTGCATGGTGCGACTCCCTGATCCTTTTTTAATACCTAGTTTCCAACTCATAATACTACATTTATCAGGGTGCAAACATTGCCATATTAGCTGGTTTATAAGTGTAAAATTATTATAACCTGGAGATTAATTTATGAGTTGACTTTTTGCCATGCTGTACTACATGCCACACAATATTGTAGTCCACGCTAACAGTGTTCGCGAAGCACGGGCGGTTAATTGTTCCAACTCTTCCTCTCGTCTGACCACTGCATGTTGCAGCACCACCAGCACCGTCTTTACACGTGCTTGGGTTCTTCCCTCTAGGACACTGGCGGGCGTTAGAGGAGGAGGCAGGGAGTTCTTGTTGCTGGTCCGGATTCCTGCACCCCAACACTGCCTTTGTTGAGGAGTTAAATGAGGAAGCTGAGAAGCTGGCTGGGGCAATGGTCCTGAAAGTCTTGTTAACAAACACGCGTAAGTAGAAGGAACAGATAGAGGCTAGAAGGTTTTGGACAGTGTTGATAGTTTGAGGTGCTGATGCTGCATTTGTGGGTGTCGAGCAGCCTGCCACTAGGGAAAAACTAGAACACCCAGGTGAGTGCTCAATGCCGCATCCCTTAATGAGGTAGGGTTGAGATGTCAAGCAGACAGATCAATCATCAGGAAAGAGAAAAAGATGTGCTTCAGCAAAGGAGGGAACTCACTCTTTCGCAGAGGCACATCTCTTTTGTAAGGAGGAGGAGAACCCCCTTCAGTGGTTTGTCTGCTTATGAGGTCCTGACGCGGCTCCAAAGAGTCATACTCATTTGGTTCTTGATAAGAAGACCGACAGAGAAAGACTTTTTCCTGACATCTGATCTCAATATCCTTTTGGTATATACAGGTTTCATACAGTTTTTCCATTTTGCAGCAGGGCGCTTACTTTCCTCAAGAAATCTTCAAGAGTTGGAAACATCTGTTTGATGACTTCATGTCTCAGCCTCATCAAAAGACTTAACAACAACTTAAAATGTTTTGTCTCATGACTTTCTATTGAACATCAACGGAAATGAAGAGATCTTCAGAAATCTGGAAGAGTTTGCAAGAACCCTTCCAGAGATGCTCCCGCGACAGCAGAAGGAAGGAATCCAATGGAGTTTGACCTGCCAAGTCCAACAATAGCACTGGTCAGCTCGGCGCATTTGAGGACCTATAAATAAACATCCTACAAGTTCTCCAGGATCCTCTTTCTGGTGTTGGGAGATGAGACAAGCAGCTCACAACTAAGATAGAGGCACACACTCAATAGGACAGGGGGATCCAACCCCCCCGGAGAAGGAAGCGGACCCTTACCGTGCAGGTTAATGAAGCGAATGCAGCTCTCCACCACCAAGGGCACCGTCTGTCCAGTATCCTGAAAGAAAGAGCGGAAACCACAGAGTCAGGCACAGGCGATGAGAGGGTCAGAGACACAGTCACTGTATCTAGGGGGCTTCATTCTCAAAATCAGCAACGCGGAGGTGGGGAGTGGGAGTGTTACTAGCTTTCATGCAATTTGTAGATTGAATATTGATTTCTCCTAAGAGCTAAAGGGAAGGAGTCTGGCTCCCACTTGGCTGCTTTCGGAGAGTCGCCTCCTGGCTCAGCAACAGGTGCCACTGGGTGATGCCTTTGAGAAAGGACCACATTACAGTAACGGAAGGGTGCCGGGATGGTGGAAGGTGTCAGGAGAAAGCGTCTCAATTAAGAGGGAGGACTCTCAAGATATCAAGAGCAGTGCAGGGAGCAGCAAGGGCGGCTTCTCCCAGGGTCCACTACCCCGCCTCACAGAGGCTGCTCTTAGGAAGGGGCCCGCAATCTCTCCGACACACTCCACACCCTCTATGGAGATGGAGCTGTATAGAGCAAGATTCATTCCTACATATGGACCTAGACTCAGCGCCTGCTGCACAGGGGCTTCAGCTGTGTCACACAATAAGCATCAGATGCTCACAACTGGAGGCCGTGACCCAGACCGCATGCCTGCCTGCCTGCCTACTGGACGTCAGATCTTAATGCTGTGACCCAGACCCCCTGGCCTGCCTGACGGACGTCACATCCTAGTGCCTTGACACAGAAACCCAGACCAGCATGCTGGACGTCACATCCGAATGCTGTGACCCAGACCCCCTAAATTATCTGTTGGACGTCACATGGTAATGCCATGACCCAGACACACTGCCCTGCCTGTTGAACGTCACATCCTAGTGCCCTGACCCGCCTGCTAGACGTCAGATCTTAATGCTGTGACCCAGACCCCCTGTCCTGCCTGCTGGATGCCACATCCTAGTGCCTTGGCCCCGACACGCTGACCTGCCTGCCGGATGTCACATCCTAGTGTCGTGACCCAGACGCCCTGACCTGTCTGCTGGACGGCACATCCTAGTGCCCTGACCCCGACACGCTGACCTGCCTGACGGACATCAAATCCTAGTGCTGTGACCCAGACCCCATGCCCTGCCTGCTGGACATCACATCCAAGTTCCCTGACCCCGACACTGCCCTGCCTGCTGGACTCCACATCCTAATGCCGTGACCCAGACCCCCTGACCTGCCTGCCAGACATTAGATCCTAGGGCTTGCATAAAACATCCATGCAGGGATGATGCCTCAGCACCCTAAAGCATGCTGGCAGTCCGAATGCCCATTGCCCCTGGCAGCGCTGCTGACAGATTTACACAACTAGTAACCATTGAAACCCTTCAAGTGTGACAAGCCAGACTATTCGAGCCCCCCAAAGTTAATAGAATGGCTTGGGAGGCAGGTATTAGTCATTTTTAATGTATATTAAATTAATGAACAACTGTTGTTCTGCTCATATCAAAATAATTAAACAGCACCACCATGTGGCAGACTGTCATAGGTGCTAGTGTTAACAATTAAGTGCCGGTACAGAGCACCGGAAACCACTTCACAAATTAAGCACTGCCCTGCACTCTCTCTTACTCTATAAGATGTCCCTTCACTGTGTCCAGTACCCAATCCCCTATTCTTTATGATACTTCTTCCCCTATTCATTACCCTATCCCTTACTCTAAGATGCTCCTTTACCCTACCCATTAGCTTAACCCTTACTCTACAAGATGCGTCATCACCCTATCCATTAGCGCAACGCCTCTCCCTAACCCTAGCACTAAGGTTAACCCCCACATTCTCCTTCGCCCCTTTCCTTATGCTACTCCTATCTTGACCCCCTAAGAGAAGGCTAAAGCACAGCCCTAATGTTATCCCAACCCTTCCCATGAAGGTGCCCTGACCCTCAGGCACGCCCCTAGACTCACCCAACCTCTAGCCCTTATCCTCTTCTGACCCAATATAAAAGTCTTATGACATTTCCGACAACTGTTGGTTATTTTAATTGTTTAAATGTCATCACTTTTTATTTCAAAACTGGAACCCAATATCATGAGTGTATCAGACAGTAGGTCACCCACGTGGGCTGCCAGTTGTGCACCCCAGGGAGTCTCTATCCTGGAAATGGGGGCCACAGAATACTCACGCCTCCCTGCCAGAGGTTTGGGAAGTATTGCATTGTATTGAATTGTGGTATGTACGAGACGCTGCAACTGCACTATTTATATAGAGCTGCACCCCCCTATTGAGGCTGAGAAACACACTGCTGCATGGGAGGGCTTTTCCTGAGAGTGGTGAGAGGGAATACCCAGGGGAGGCAGATGTGAGGACACAACGCATGACGTCACTCCACCCTAGGCCAAAGGAAAGTTGTGAATTTTACCTACCACCCTTCCAACCTTTAGAGTGCGCAAGGATGAGGTGACACGTCCTATTCCTGGTGTCTGTCATTGTGCACCTCATATGTCACCAAATTAACCCCTCTGGTGCCGCCTCAGAGGCTCTCAGAAACTTTGCATATGTACAAGTTTCTTAGCTAGAGAAAATTGCGGGTGCGCACTGGAGCTTCAAGGAGGGGGGGGATTAGCTCCCACAGCTCTTCACACCAGATATACACCCCAATTGTTTTCAAAGGAGCCTAAAAAAGAATGAATTTGATTTGGAACCATTAGATCATGTGAGTAGCCCTGATGAAGTCTGTGATGACGAAACACGTTGGCTAGGGCGGAACTACAGCTTGCTGAATAAAAAACTAAATAGAAGACAAGAAGTGATCAGAACATTGAGTCTTGGACTATTATGCTCAAGGGTAACTAGAAAAAAACTTTGCCTATATGCAAATAGGAAACATGCTGATAGAAATACCTGCAGACACTGGTTTCCAAGAACTTCATCAAAAAACATAAGCCAGGTGTTTGGATTTGTGTGTGCGTGAGAAAAAAGAGGTATACAAACAAAGGTGCAAACAGCTGTCCGCCTGGAAAGCAATGTGTCGCCCTCAATGCCATGGGAGCAGGAGGCAGGCAGGTGTGTGTATGTGAGGGGGAGGGTTGTAAACAGTGCGTGGAAAGAGTCCATTGTGTGGCCGCCTGACTGTCAACATGAAAAGGCGCAGCCCAAGAACACACAATATACGACAGACGGACAGGTGACGCGTTCTTGGTGCAGAGGGCGCCATATACATGCCCTTTAGAAGGGACGACAGGCGGTAGAGGCTTACATATTCCCACACCCACCTAGTCCTTTCGGGTGGATCCCAGTGTCTGGTGCACACAGATGGCAATCTGGGTATACCACCCACCAACACCCGTCCAATCAAACACGAGCTGTGTATGAACCACTTGTAGGGAGACGTCTTCATCAGCCCTTGTGACCTGTCCCTCAAAGCCAAGATGGCGAGCCTCGGCCCTCCACACAAGTCATGAAGGGCCACTCACGCAGCCCCCCCGGCAGAGATGAGCAGGGGGCTGGTGAAGGGGGTGTGTGAGCAGCTTCACTCATGCACAGGGTGGGGACATGCTCAGTTTTCCTTTTGACACCTCAGCTCCTCAAGTGCCTCTGGCCGGTGCAGAGGAGGTTCTGACCTAGCCATGGTGCCCCGTGCAATACGTTTCACATGCACATGGCACGGCTCTCGCTATCCTGGTCCAGCAGGGAGCAGCTCAGTGGAGGTCCATGCATGGGAATGCACGTGTACCTAAGCGTGGTGAACCTCTCACTACGGTGGCCTAGCAGGAACGAGGGTAGTGGAGCTGTGTGCAGGATAATTTAAATGAAGAGCTGTGTGCAAGATATTTTTATGTGCAATGAAGAGGTCAAGGGAGATATCTGCAAGACATATTTGTGGAAGAGGGCAAAAGAGCTGAATGTGAGGAATTTGACATGCTGAGGAGGGCAGCGGAGCTGCGTGTGAGGCATTTTTCATTTGAAGAGGGCAGCAGAGCTGCGTGTGAGGAATTTGACATGTTGAAGAGGGCGGTGGAGCTGCGTGTGAGGAATTTGACATGTTGAAGAGGGCTGTGGAGCTGCGTGTGAGGAATTTGACATGTTGAAGAGGGCGGTGGAGCTGCGTGTGAGGAATTTGACATGTGGAAGAGGGCAGCGGAGCTGCGTCTGAGGTATTTTACATGCAGCAGGGAAGAAGGTATTGCAGTTGTGTGTAGCAATTTTTGACATACAGGGAAGAAGGCAGAGGGGATATGTGTGAGGTATTTTCCATGCAGGGAAGAGGTCAGCGGAGTGGTGTGTAAGACATTTTTAGGTCTGGCTTGACAGCACAGCTGTCGTCCCACCTTATGTAACCAACCTAAAAAAGAGCTTTCAGTAGTACTACTGAGCAGGGCTTTGGCTCCACCCACATACTGGTGGCCAGGAGTATATGTTTTAATTGGGCAGATGTCGTGTGCTTCCACAGAAAACTGCGCTCCCGCTCCAATCAGCTGTGATTATTTTGTTAGCTTATCTGGCTGCCTGAGCTTGTACTGTCTGCTGTTAAAGTGTCTTGGATGAGTAAATAATGTATGTGTTTGTTTTTCCTCAGATAGCAGCAGAGATGGGAGGAGAGCAGGCCTGAAAAATATACTGCAATTTTCCAGTCCCAGATCCCTCCTCTTCCGTCATTAGCTTTAGACTTCGGAGTACAGATGTGTGTTTGAAAGAAGTATGCGATGCCCAGTTGTAGATTAATCTGCATAGGTTTTTAGGTCTGGCTTGAAAGAGCAGCTTTTGCATGATATTATGAGTTTACTACTGAAGAGGGACTTAGGCTCCACCCACGTGTTGCTTTCCCCGGGTGCAGGCTTTGATTGGGCCAAATGTGTGAGCTTCCACTAAAAAGACTGCTTGAGACACTCTTTTTATAAATCTTATACTCGATGCAGCAGGACTGAGTTGGTTACAGCGGCAGCCAATGACCATGGCCCGATCTGGTTATTATGAATTATTACAATAAAGGCACTAGGCCCAACATTTTTGTTGTGAAAAGAATATGTTGAAATCAAGTCATTTAATGGCAGATTGTTATTTTCAGAATCCTTGTGAGACCCTCTTAAGGGATAGAATGGTTTGACTCACCAGCTGTGTAACTGTATACTGAGTTATTTTATGGCTGTGGGGCTGGTGGTTGGATTGTGGGGAAGTTTTAGCTCAATACTGGAGCCTGAGGTGGGTATGGCGACAAGGGCAGGATAACAGCTATAGGCCTCACTGGGTCAACAGGAAAAAGGTACTTCAGTGCCGTAGGTCCGATCTTTTTATAGGGAAAAGTTCCCATAAACACAGCAGGCCCGACATACTGATTGTAAAAAGCAGTGGCAGTCAAAATGCATTTCAGGGTAGAGCATCACTTCACGGAATAAAGCCAACCGAAAGGAATTTCATTACATGAAATGTCACAGATGACTTTTGTAGGGAAGGATTCCCTCCACTGATGCACTGTAATCATTCTTGTAGAATCTCATCCTAGCCGCCTGCCCAGATCTTGTAATTAACAACAAATTAAGAAATACACATAGCCATTTAAATATAAATATATATCCATTTGGATACAGATAGGGATTTTGGGTCGTCAGTATTCTGCCATTGGTCTGCGTGAGTGTCACTCACTCTTTCTGCGTCTGTATGTGACAGCGGGGTAATGGTTCAGTCCACGTCAGTCATTGGCTCTTTTGCCCTATGAATGACGACATTTTCTGACCACGTCTACATCCTTGTGAAAAAGGAGTGTGCTTCAGTGCCTGGGCTGGTTGGTCAGTCCTTTACTGTTCTTTTATAGTCCCCATTTCTTTTCTTTGCTTCTCCTCTTTTTATTTTAGTGTTTCGGAGGATACTACAGCTCTCCGGCTAGCGCCTACCGCTCACTTCATCTGCCGTACGCCGCATCCCTCACAGCTACATCCTCTAAATCAGGAAACCATTAAGCATGAGCGGGAAATCCGTTACGCTCGCGGATTTTGCGGATTTTTGGGAAATCCGCAATCCGCGGATTTCCCGCAAAATCCGCAAAAAAAAATCCGCGAGCGTAACGGGTTCAAAAGTTGAACCCCCACTCATGCAACTATTTTACAATGGCGCCAGCAGGCTGCCAGCGCCGTTGTAAAATACTTACAAAGTTAGCTTGCACAGGAACCACTAGATAAAACGAAGCAGGTGCTGCTTTATTTTATCTAAGTGCTTCCTGTGCAAGCTAACTTTGTAACTATTTTACAACGGCGCTGGCAGCTTGCTGGCGCCATTGTAAAATAGTTACAGGCACAGCCTCACACAGGTCACTCAAGGGACCCCTGCGCCCTTCAGGGCGATTGCATAGTAACACACACATGGTCACTCGAACTAGTTGCTCAAATTCAGTGACTCATTCATTAGCCCAAAAACAATCCTGAGCGTCTTCGAGGCTGGACAGGTGTGCCTCTTCCCAAATCTACAGTGGAAAATCAGCTGTGATGCTGGGTAGAGGGCGGCCTTTGCATGGTCGCTCGAACTAGTTGATGCTCAAAATCAGTGACTCATTCATTAGCCCAAAAACAATCATGAGCGTCTTCGAAGCGGGACAGGTGTGCCTCTTCCCAAATCTACTGTGGAAAATCAGCTGTGATGCTGGGTAGAGGCCTTTGCATCCTTGACTTTCATGAGCTCAATCCCCGTGCTGTTCCTGTGGCCAGGAGCTTCTTTCTCTTCATATAATTGTGTTCGCACGGGTTGCTGCAAGTTCGCACGCGTTTTGTACAATTTCGCAATTTGCGAAATTGTACAAAACCCTCGCGAACTTGCAGAAACCCGTGCGAACATAAAAAAAAATCCGCAAATTCGCGAGAATTCGCGGATTTTGCGGATTGCGAGTTCGCAAATCCGCAAAATTCGCGAATGCGAGATTCGCATGGAATGCTGTTGGCCATCGCCTATCATTGCTTTCCAATTCCAAGGTCAACACTTTGGTTCTAAATGAGGCGTCCATGCTGGAACTTTAAATCAACAACAGACTATGTACAATACCTCTGCACGTCGGACACTTGCTGCTATGTCCAGTTTTATTTTACAAGCATACGCCTGCCGTGTTTAAACGGCGGAATATTTTCTTTTATCTACTAGTATTCTTTTAATGTATCTTGTATATGTTGTTGAGTTTGTGTATATTTTATGGAGGTTAAGTCAGAGGGCGATTGCAAGAATGAGTCAGTGGATGGATGAATCGATGCATGAGTGCAAAGATGATTGACAGAGTGGACCTAGGATGACTTATTAAGTGCCCAAACACTTTCATGCCACAAAAGGCACTTTCATTCATAAGCCAGATCTGTTGGCATTGCCAATACTTTTTTAAGCACATGGAGCATGACTGGCATAACATGCTCTCCTGGCCTGGTGCCACGGCTAGGACAGGGCCCTGTGGACCTTCAGTGCCCCCCACTCCCTTCCCCCCAGTGTTCAAAGCCTTTGCCGCCCTCTCTTCTACACATGACCACTCTCTTCGGCAGCAAAGGGCAGCCACGAGTCCTGCCTGCACAAGGCTCTACCCTGGTGCTGGCACTATGCCTGATGGGCGTCTACAGAAAGCAGCCAAGTGTGGAGGCCAGAGGATCCCAGCTGATGGGCAGCGCGTTGTGACCCTGGTGCCAGACTTCGAAGCGCTGTCTTCCAAAGCTCAGGACTGCCTGTCCCATCTCAGAGTGCAAGTCTACACACTGCACACAGTCACATGCACATGCAGATACAAGGCAAGCGCAAAAAGGGCCAATGCAACTGGCTGACTCTTTACCTGAATCCGAGAGAGGCACCTGCTTCTCCTAAAGGGGAGCCGCAAAGCAAAGGAGACAAAGGTGGCTCGAAAAGGAGGGGGTGAGCGAGCGCAAGAGGGTGGGTTCAAGAGGGTGCGAGACCAGAGGGTGGGGAGCAGAGGGAGCGAGAGAGAGAGAAAGCAAGAGAGAAGAGAGAAAAGAGAGAGAGAGAGACAAAAGATGGGGAGACAAACCAAGAGGCAGAGGCGTTACAGGCAGCAAAAGACATGGGGCACAAGAGCAGCTGCATCACAGGGAGAGGCGACAGACGACGCAGAGCGAAGACCCAGAGTCCACAGCAGCATCAAGGGCAGGAGAGACCAACGACCACAAGGAGACCTCAGGCCTTGGATCACACAGCAGAGGACAGGCTGCAGACTGAGGGGGCAGTGGAGGGGGACAGGGGGCTCCAAGACTTGAGGGGGTAGAAGAGACAGTGGAGAGAGACAGAGGGGCTCCAAGACCTTAAGGGATATCAGGGGCAATGCAAAGGGGCAGGGAACTACTGATACATATGGAGGGAAAGAGGCTCTGCAGATGGACATGGGGCTCCTGATATATATGGAATGGCAGGGGCTGTGCAGAGGGCATAAGGGCTCCTGGTATATATGGAATGGCAGGGGCTGTGCAGAGGGCATACGGGCTCCTGGTATATATGGAACAGCAGAGGCTGTGCAGAGGGCATACGGGCTCCAGGTATATATGGAATGGCAGGGGCTGTGCAGAGGGCATACGGGCTCCTGATATATATGGAATGGCAGGGGCTGTGCAGAGGGCATAAGGGCTCCTGGTATATATGGAATGGCAGGGGCTGTGCAGAGGGCATACGGGCTCCTGGTATATATGGAATGGCAGGGGCTGTGCAGAGGGCATACGGGCTCCTGGTATATATGGAACAGCAGAGGCTGTGCAGAGGGCATACGGGCTCCTGGTATATATGGAATGGCAGGGGCTGTGCAGAGGGCATACGGGCTCCTGGTATATATGGAATGGCAGGGGCTGTGCAGAGGGCATACGGGCTCCTGGTATATATGGAATGGCAGGGGCTGTGCAGAGGGCATACGGGCTCCTGGTATATATGGAATGGCAGGGGCTGTGCAGAGGGCATACGGGCTCCTGGTATATATGGAACAGCAGAGGCTGTGCAGAGGGCATACGGGCCCCTGGTATATATAGAACAGCAGAGGCTGTGCAGAGGGCATACGGGCTCCTGGTATATATGGAACAGCAGAGGCTGTGCAGAGGGCATACGGGCTCCTGGTATATATGGAATGGCAGGGGCGGTGCAGAGGGCATACGGGCTCCTGGTATATATGGGATGGCAGGGGCTGTGCAGAGGGCATACGGGCTCCTGGTATATATGGGATGGCAGGGGCTGTGCAGAGGGCATACGGGCTCCTGGTATATATGGAATGGCAGGGGCTGTGCAGAGGGCATACGGGCTCCTGGTATATATGGAATGGCAGGGGCTGTGCAGAGGGCATACGGGCTCCTGGTATATATGGAACAGCAGAGGCTGTGCAGAGGGCATACGGGCCCCTGGTATATATGGAACAGCAGAGGCTGTGCAGAGGGCATACGGGCTCCTGGTATATATGGAACGGCAGAGGCTGTGCAGAGGGCATACGGGCTCCTGGTATATATGGAATGGCAGGGGCTGTGCAGAGGGCATACGGGCTCCTGGTATATATGGAATGGCAGGGGCTGTGCAGAGGGCATACGGGCGCCTGGTATATATGGAATGGCAGGGGCTGTGCAGAGGGCATACGGGCGCCTGGTATATATGGAATGGCAGGGGCTGTGCAGAGGGCATACGGGCTCCTGGTATATATGGAACGGCAGAGGCTGTGCAGAGGGCATACGGGCTCCTGGTATATATGGAATGGCAGGGGCTGTGCAGAGGGCATACGGGCTCCTGGTATATATGGAATGGCAGGGGCTGTGCAGAGGGCATACGGGCTCCTGGTATATATGGAACGGCAGAGGCTGTGCAGAGGGCATACGGGCTCCTGGTATATATGGAATGGCAGGGGCTGTGCAGAAAGGCATACGGGCTCCTGGTATATATGGAAGAGCAGAGTCTGTGCAGAGGGCATACGGGCTCCTGGTATATATGGAACAGCAGAGGCTGTGCAGAGGGCATACGGGCTCCTGGTATATATGGAATGGCAGGGGCTGTGCAGAGGGCATACGGGCGCCTGGTATATATGGAATGGCAGGGGCTGTGCAGAGGGCATACGTGCTCCTGGTATATATGGAACAGCAGAGGCTGTGCAGAGGGCATACGGGCTCCTGGTATATATGGAATGGCAGGGGCTGTGCAGAGGGCATACGGGCTCCTGGTATATATGGAATGGCAGGGGCTGTGCAGAGGGCATACGGGCTCCTGGTATATATGGAATGGCAGGGGCTGTGCAGAAAGGCATACGGGCTCCTGGTATATATGGAATGTCAGGGGCTGTGCAGAAAGGCATACGGGCTCCTGGTATATATGGAATGTCAGGGGCTGTGCAGAAGGGCCTGGAGGTCTCTATCGATATGGAATGGCAGACAATGTGCAGGGGGCAAAGTGCTTCTTGAACAACTGGGAAGTTAGGAGTTTTGTACAGAACATCATACAGATCCCTAGATCGTAAGACACTAGGGTGACCATGTTCTCCAGAACCACACTGGGTGCCATGCTGGCCCTTCAACACCCTGTGGATCCAAGAAGACATCACATGACACACACACACACAACCTCAATGAGCCCCACCACCACTGAACATCACACTGGCAAGAGGAAGAGCAAGAGAAGTCACAGAGGTGCCAGGCGTGCCCACAGCAAGCTTAGAAGCAGAGGGTGCAGCCTGCAGGCCGCCGCCGTGGTACCTGCACAAACTTCTCCAAATCGCCATTAAACAGTTTATGGTTATACTGGGAACACGGCCGCGGCTTCCTCGACCTCAGGGACATGCCGGCCATGGACTGCAGCCTGTAACCAATCAGGGGGAAGAACAGCAGGAACCCATTAACACAGGTCAGCCAACTCAAGGCCACACACGACAACTGCACACGCAGCATTGGCTTGGCATACCTACACCCTAGAACGCACAGGGCATGCATGCACAATGCGTGTCCTTAAGGCACGTCTCGATCTTCAGTCTGATCCCCACAATCAGATTCCCATTCAGCTTTTCTCTCCCATAGAATGTGGCCTTGGTGAAGACTTCTCTAGACTTGGGACTGCATCAAAGCTATCATAAGAGGCTGAACGTTTGGCAATAATGCTGTTCTTGTGCCTCCTCCTTACCGCCTACTAGACACCTCCTCAGTGGGATCGCCCTTTCCACCTACTTCTGACCCCTGGGCCAACACGTAAACCAGTGCCTTCTGATCCATGTGGATCTTTTTAGACAAACACATCATGAAGGCGCTAGGTTGCTCTAGTGGGATTGCACAGCCTTGGTCTTGAAGCGTGTTCTGCCTGGCCCTCTGTACCAGCCTGGCTAAGCAACCCCTGTTTAAAGAGATCAGCTGGACACAGGAGGGCTTTGGGACTCAAGACTTTTCATTTGGATACAAAGGAGAGATGGCTACTCTGTAGGAAAAGCTCCCCAATGTAACTCTTGCTTAAACCAGACTATGCAATTGTTGCCAACAGTTGGATTTTATCAGACCCTGACTTGGTACTTTGGTACGTTGGTGTAATTTGGAAATATTCTTCTCTCTAGAACTCGCAACACACAGCCAAGCAACAGCAGACATCTTTCATTCCTGCCACTGTGCACCCAAACACTCCAACACACTTTACAGCCCATGTGGCGCTGTGACTGTCAAACATAGAGAGGAGATTCTGAGACAACCGGGCACCAACAGCAAGGGTGCCACCTGCTGCAGGACCATCCTGCCCTCACAAAGAGTGTCATGCCAAACTTCTCACCTGAGTCAGAATTGAATATTTGAGGCTGGCTGCACCATCCATCACACCTCCACTGTGCCCCCACCCTTTAGGTCCAAGGGCCCAATGCGGCGGGATAGCTTACCTCGACATCTCTCGGTCCTCCGCGTCACCTGAAGGGGCGAAGAGGAAAGAGTCCACATTAGAGTGCGGGGTTTGGGGAATGCTTACTTTTACGAATACTACCACAAAATCAGCCTTGCTGCTCAAGACCTGGAAGTAAGAGTAAGATACTTGATTTGCATAATTGCAACAATATACATGAATAAAAACAGGGGGTAAATGAGCGGGATTTCAGGTTGCCCGAGTTTTGCATGCGCCTTGGTTCCCATATAAAACTCAAAAGAATGGTTAAAAAAAAAAGAGTATTCAGAGTAACATCATCATTAGTGTGTTATGGTTCCAAGACCCTGGCTAGACTGAGGTCAGGAGCCAGTTCTATGTGCAAAGAATCACTGATCCGGAAGGGAGTAAAATGTGGGTTGTGTGTGCCAAGTTCTCAGATGAAAGGAATTCCAACGCAGTTAGAAGCCAAAGACTGAAGTAGTTTTTAGTGTATGGCTCAGTCAGGTCCCATTCCCGAACTAGGGAAAGGTAAAGCGCAAGTTCTGTTGTCGAGTTCAGAAATCAGAGAGAGTAGTGTGCAAGTTCTGCGTGCAAAAATCGCAGATCGAGAAGATTCCGCTGCAGTTGAGGCCCAGAAGTCAGCTGAAGTCAGCAGATGCTGTTGGACGTGTGACAACAAAACTCCCTTCCCAGGGTTTCTGCGCGGATATTGAGCTGCTGGTCTGCCGAACAACAACAAGGGATAGTTGGTGTAAGACGTGCACCACACTAGTGGTGCCCACCCAGACACAATGAGACAGTAGTGACTGGCACTTGGGAGTAGCCAGTGCGAACTGGACCTTGTTGCCTCAAATGCTGGGAGCAGACAAAATGCAGATAGAAGTGAACTGAACATCAAAAGCGCCCTGTATGCAACTCGCTGGTCCCACAAATCGTGGGGGATGGAAAAACTAAGTCAAAGTGAAAAAATTAAAATCATTTGGCTAAAAATGGGTCACACCAACTCCAAAAGTTGAGACTACCCCTCAAAATCAGTGGTCATGCCCACACTAGTTGAACGTAGAGGGTTAGACCATTGTGATTGTAAGGCCGTTGTCAAGCACTACAAAAACAAAACACACAAAAAACTGTATGTGGAGGGTCAAGGGGAAATATTTAGTGACCTGTCTGCTCATACCCCTAAAGTCAAGACACAAAAACACGAAAGGGCAGACCAGGTCTATGAAATGGTGTGTCGCCAAAACAGGAAAAAGTGAACCAATGAGATGCATGCGTGAGCGAATGCTGACAGAGGCATAGGCTTAGAACAAATCCCATCAGCCCACCTGTTTGGTGGAGTTAACGTCATGTGGGAGTTGCTGATCAATCACTACCACAACCGACCATATATTGACGGTGCGGGAGTGAATGTCAGTAATCTTAGCCATATTGTCTGTACTAAGATGTAATGAAAGTGCAGTGTTTATGTGAAAAGTGAAAGTAAAATAGACTACGTAGGCTTTAAGAAACATTCAGAAAAAAAGTCTATGTGTCTAGGGTTAAAAAAACGCCGAGTAGTAGGACTACCCTATGGCGCTGTACAGAACTGGTTCACTTTTTCCTGTTTTGGCGACACACCATTTCATAGACCTGGTCTGCCCTTTCGTGTTTTTGTGCGTTGTCAAGCACTACCATGCAGAGGAGCGTCCATTTTAGGAAGTGGCGGTGGAGGAAGGACAATGGGGCTTTACACACATCTTTTGCTCATTTTTATTTTTTTTTATTCAAAAATACCACGCTGTTGTCAATGGCAGTTGAATACTTGTATGTAATATCTTTTTGAAATACTCAAAATGCAGAATAGCAAAAACAAGTACATTGAAACAGTGCCCTTTGGAAGGGGAAGTGTTAAAGGTTCAATCAAGTGTGGGAAAATATGCTCATTTCTAAATGGGCTCAATTTAAAAGTCTACTGAGCCAATAAAAGATGGCGATGAAGGGGAATCAAAGGAAAATCTGAAAATACACAAAAGAAATAAGGTACAAGGGAAACTAAGAATAAAATAGAAAATATTAGAAACTAAGAATATAAAGAAAATACAAAACACAGCTGAGACAGAAAAGATGATGACAAAGACATGTAAGAAAAATTGTAGCAAATGAATATTAAAGAAATTAAAGCAAAAACAATAAAAACATTTTTTTAAAAAAAGAAGAAAAACAAACAGCAGGGAGAAAAACTGAGATGATGACAGGTTCACAATAACACAACAAATTATGAATGTAACATTCCGTAAGAGAGATAAGAACAGTGGCAGCAAGGGACTGGCCGAGAGAAAGGAAGATAAGGGATAAATGGGAAATATGGCAAGTCGCTGTTTAGAAAAGAGACTAGAGGGAGTGAGGGAAAGAGAGAGACGGAGTAAGAGAGTGAATTGAAGAAAGACTGCAAGAGACAAAGTAACAGGGTGAGCAGAAGAAAAACTGCGAGAGACAAAGGGGTGAATGGAATAAAGACTGTAAAAGACGAAATAAGAAGGTGAGTGAAAGAAAGACTTCAAGAGACAAAGTAAGGGGTCAGTGAAGAAAGACTGCGAAAGATGAAGTTAACATGGTGATAGGAAGAAAGACTGCGAGAGACAATTTAAGAGGGCGAGTGAAAGAAAGAATGCAGGACAAACTAAGGGGGTGAGTAGAAGAAAGACTGCATAATATTAAGTTAACACGGTTACTGGAAGAAAAATTGCAAGAGATGAAGAGGTGAGTGAAAGACTGCAAGAGAAAGTAAGGGAGAGTGAAAGAAAGACTTCAAAAGATGAAGTTAACATGGTGAGTGGAAGAAAGAATGCAAGAGACAAAGTAAGGGGGTGGAAGAAAGACTGCAGAAGGTGAAGTAAGAGGATGAGTGAAAGAGAGACTGCAAGTGACAAAGTAAGGGGGTGAGTGGAAAAAAGTCTGACCGATGAAGTTAACATGGTGAGTGGAAGAAAGGCTGCAGGGGACTAAAAAAGACGGTGAGTGGAAGAAAGACTTCAAGAGACAAAGTAAGGGAGTGAATGGAAGAAAGACTGGAAGATTAAGTTAACATGGTGAGTGGAAGAAAGGCTGCAAGTGATGAAATGAGAAAGATCTGAAGGGAGGGACAGATAAGAGTGTGTGAGGGTGTACAGCAGGTTGGCAGGCCCTGCAGAGAGGGCTCACACCCTTGCTGCCAGCCTAGCCGCCCTCACCTTTCTCGATGGCGTCCTGCAGCTGGTTGTGCTTTGCTTCCAGTTTAGAGATGAGGCTTCGGCCGTTCACATACTCCTTGAACTTCTGCAGGGGAAATGGAGAACAGATCAGGCCTGAACTGAAAACCTTGTGGCACCAGAGAGGCATAACACTGGAGAGAAAAGACAAAAGGGACCCCAGAGTGTACAAGACGTGGGGTTCCTGCAATGTAACAAGTCTGGGAATCACCAGGCAGCACACCAGGCAGCAGACAACAAAGAACCTACCACCAGACGGCATGTGGCAAAGCGTCTACCATTGCAGAGCATGTCACAAAGCATCGTCACCGCAGGGCACGTGACAAAGGATCCATCACCATAGAGCATGTGACAAGGCATTCTGCATAGCAGTGCACATGACACAGCACACGACACTGCAGGGTTCGAGACAAATCATCCACCATTCAAGAGCACATCACAAAGCGTCCACCACAAACCACGCGACAAAGCCTCCACCATCGCAAGGTCTGTGACACAGCATTCACCAAAGACACAGGTCTACAGAAACCACCAATGGCGCAGACAGAAATGCTCCTTCATCGTGACACAGTTCTAGGAATCCCACAAAGGGCAGAGAGCAGGGCACCATAACAATATAATAAGATGGGGGACCCCAAAGGCCGCACCGCGAAGTGTCTACCACAGGAACCCCCAAAAGTTGCACCATGAAGAGTCCATCAAAGGAAACCCCCAAAGCTGCACCATCAAGAGTCCACCACAGGAACCCCCCCCAAGGCTGCACCACGAAAAATCCACCACAGGAACCCCCCCCCCCAAGGCTGCACCATCAAGAGTCCACCACAGGAACCCCCAAAGGCTGCACCATCAAGAGTCCACCACAGGAACCCCCAAAGCTGCACCACGAAGAGTCAACCACAGGAACCCCCAAGGCTGCACCACGAAGAGCCCACCACAGGAACCCCCTGCCCCCCAAGGCTGCACCGTCAGAGTCCACCACAGGAACCCCCCAAAAGCTGCACCACGAAGAGTCCACCACAGGAACCCCCAAGGCTGCACCATGAAGAGTCCACCACAGGAACCCCCAAGGCTGCACCACGAAGAGTCAACCACAGGAACCCCCCCCAAGTCTGCACCATCAAGCGTCCACCACAGGAACCCCCAAGGCTGCACCATCAAGCGTTCACCACAGGAACCCCCCCCTAAGGCTGCACCACGAAGAGTCCACCACAGGAACCCCCCAAAGCTGCACCATCAAGAGTCCACCACAGGAACCCCCCCCCCAAGGCTGCACCACGAAGAGTCCACCACAGGAACCCCCCAAAGCTGCACCACGAAGAGTCTACCACAGGAACCCCCCAAAGCTGCACCACGAAAAGTCCACCACAGGAACCCCCCCACGGCTGCACCACGAAGAGTCCACCACAGGAACCCCCCCACGGCTGCACCATCAAGAGTCCACACCGGGCATGTGGCAATTCATTCCAGATCAAGGACAGGAAGTGGAGCTGCTCTGCCTTCTTGGAGTTTCCTGTTGCTTCTGTGAGTGCACAGGGTTCCTGCATTCCAGGCCCCCCAGGACTCCCTTATTACAAACTGTGCAGAGACTCAAGAGCTACCAAGGCTTGTACTCCTTTTAACCCCTCAGACAAAAGGCGGGCCTGCGATGGGCAATGGTGCAACGCGACGCTTCTTAACCTTTCACCTACTGTTGACCTCTACCGTTGGAAGCCAGCTCCCCTCCCCCACTGGAGCAATATCTCCGACTTGAACCTCAAAACAATACACAAAATACAGAAACAAGTGTAAATCCAACAAATGCATCAAGGATGTACTATGTAACTCAAGCAAACAATACATATATTAAAGAATGCCATTTTAATATCAATGGGAAGGTTGGAGCTTTTCAATATTTGGTGTTATTTTTAAGCAATACATCTGATTCTAGCAGATCAGGTTGTCTTTTTTTGTTCTTAATGCATGCATCCTTTTGTCGGTGCACCCCAGTGCTTCATCTGAGACCATCAGTTGTCCATCCTAGATTGCATTTGCAGTACTTCTGCTGCTCCATTATTCAATCTAAGGACACCAGTGTAATTTTTAGCCTACAATTTCAAATTCCTTCAGCTGTACCGTGCATTTTAAAAGGTTCTATTTTAGGCATACCTTTTTATGTATATAAACCGTATAAATATATAGTCTGCTAAAATAGAAACCTTTGTAAACTCTCACAACCCTCCTGAGCAGACGTCACGGATCCACTGGGGTCCACAGACTTAGAGTAAGAGCTACTGGTGTAGAGACCAAAGCATCCGGGTCACAACACTCAATGCGATGGATTTAAAACCCTTCGAGGGAACTGTGTAAAAAAAGGTTTTATAAAGAACAGTTTGGTGCAGTGGTCGCCATCAATTTCTCTAACAAATTGGAAAAAGGCAACACAACTGGTATTTCAAGAAGACGTGGGGTCTCCTAGGAGTGTGGAAACAGGAAAAGGATTGCACAATTTTTAGATGATTTCTTCTCCATATGGGGCGGGGCCTCTGTGGCCAAGATTAAATATGATGCTTGCCAAATGGGCAACGTAAGGAGGTCCTTCCAAATGGAAGAAGTGAGTGCAGAATTTAAAGACCTAGGAAAGGAGAGCTCCTGTATTACACAATGAAGACTCCCCAAAAGGCTTAAGTCAAAGGTTCATCAAAGGCTCAGTACAGAGGAGGCCCAGGTGACAGGGAGCAGTCCCCAAGGCTCAGGAATCTCAACCAATCCACACAATATCTGAACCTTCATTAGATCCAGCATTCGAACGATTGTTTGCTTTCCAACTCCAGAAATGTTCATATGCATCACCTTTCAACTAACTACACTCAGCCCAGGCATTTATTCCTCTTTTCAACTAACCCACCCAACTCCTAGGTCACTCAATGTCCCAACCCTTCACCAGTTCATTGCGGAAGGGCTCTGCCGTCTACATATTCCTTAATCCGCGTATCCTACTCTCCATGCACCCATCAGAAGAACCACCCATTCTCTTACTCAACCACCAACACATCTTCCTGGTTGCATCAATTTTCCCTGCAATAAATACCCTTGGTAAAGCATCCTTCCAGCTCTACTGGGACACCAACTCTCACATGCATACTTCAAAGACTCCCTCGACCCGCCGTACTGCCATACTGCCAGGTCATTAGCACTGGAGAGCCCTCCGCACCCCTACATCCATCCTTCGACTCAACAATTTCACCCGAACAGAGGGCCTAGCTGCTCCTTTACCGTCACATAGAAGGTCTCCGTTTCTTGCTGATTGGCTCGCCGCTTGGCTATGGTCGGCTTGTTGCTGGTATCGGAGCCAGTGGACTTCAGAGACTCTGTCGACTGACTGGACTGGAAAGCGTCCAGAACGTCTCCCTCGTCTGTGCCAATCAGGTCGAGGAGCGTCTGCATGGTGGCTTTCAGAGTCTTGTTCACCTGTGGGCAGAAGACGACATAGTTTACTTTTGGATCAAGTGACTACCCTTACAATGACAACAGTATTAAACGAGCTCATATCCTGGACAGAGACGGTGCTGATCTTTGGCGAAAGGTTTACTTGCCTGCATCAGTAGAGCAATTTGGGGTCATTTAAACATTCACCTGTTAAGGACACTCCTTACTGCCTCTGGAGGAATTCGCAAGGCGTTGTAAAAAATGTATATTGTTACAGCACCCTTAACTGGTAAACTGAATATGAACATATTATTTAATGTTACACCATAAGTACGAAATGCTACTGGTCTGCTACACATTTTAAGTAGTTTCAAGTGTTATTTCATAAACATTTAACATTGAAATATTTTTACAATCCTCTTCCCTTACTCAACAGTAAGCGTATTGTGTGCCACAGCGGAGGTGATGTTGAGATACCTGTGTTTTACGTATGTTATTTACACTGTGCTTTTACTAGTTCTGTTAATTTAATGTAAGAGTCAAAGTCCAGGCTAGGTTTCAGGGGTCCTTATTATGTCCCAGGTGATGTCACAGACAGTGGCTGGAAGGATGTTGTTACATAAACTCATGGGCTCAGGAGAGCCGCGACGTATGGCAGGCAGAGAGGTTTGCTGTTGAAAAAGGCATTTGTGCTCGCCAGCACTGCAAGACCTCAGAAATTAATTATTTAGTGCGGACTAGTGAAACATTTCCCATCAGTGCCAGGGACATGGAGGAGGTGCTCTGGCCTGCCCAAGGCTTAGTGCATTTCTGAGCTGTTATGCTGGCCCTGGCAGATTCCGAGAAGCTGCTCCGAGGCTGTAACACATGTAGTAATGGCGCTGTGCATCAGACAAAAGGCAGGTTCTGGGGATCTTCTTTTCCAAATGCAGTGGAATCAAGTTAACTATATACACATTTGGAAAATAAAGCTTTCTCAGAAGTTAGGCGTGGAGATATTATAAATGAAAGCACTGCATACGCATCCTAGCTGCTATATGATGGTATTCTTACGCGAGTAGCGCTAAGAGCCGAGATACTATCGGACAACGCCTGGGAACAAAGACATAAAATTACAGAAGGAATAACAATGGTAGTTAAGTGGATCCCACATAAGATTGACACAGGAGCAAGCAATCAGGTGCAGAAACAACAGTCGACCAGGGACGGTACCACAGTCTGGCGATAACAAGGAAGGGAGGAGAACTAGAGATCAAGGAGAAAGTGTTTACATTTTTGCTGAATGATAAACAGTCAATGAAGCTAACAGGTTGCACAATAGCGTTTCCACACCCTCCTTGGAACACATCCAGAACAAGACTTGTCGACAATGAACCTTTTCTTACTTACCGGGGTTTCCGATTGTAAGAGTGTCAGAGCTTCGTAGTGGTTGGAGGCCCCAGAGATCTCAAATTTTCTTGCCAGACTGGAATACCTGCCCTGGTTTAGGGGTTTGAACATCGTTCTGTCATTGAAGGAGCCGACATCGCGAGCACAGGAGAGGGGTGACTTGACCAAGTGGCCAACCCAAGAGATCCATGTAGCTCAGCTTGCCAAGAGGTCTGAGCAGAACAGGGCGAGTTTTGGGACTACGCTGCAGGAAAGTGTTACAAGATCAATTTTCGAAAATCCTAGCACTTGGCTCTGGCCTTTGAGGAGTAATCCTTGAAGGATGAGCTGGACTCCTCAAATGAATTAAAACCGATGATAAAATCATCTGGTCAAGGTGCTGATGAGTTTCTGGCGGGGTAGTCAGGATTCAAAGGATACATCCAAAGTTTTGACACCGTCATTAATAGATCGATTACAGTCTAGGCTGTTCACAGAGTAAATGTATTCATGGCGTAGAGTGGAGCGGGGTTGTGATGAAATGAGGTGGAGTTCTGTGTTGTTGGCATTGAACTTTGGTGGGTGTGCACACACCCATCCTTGGATGTTCTAGAGTTGTTGTAATCAGAGTAATGACCTCCAAGAAAAGCTATGAATAGTCCACAGTTTCAAATAACGTTACCCAATGATTCAAAGTAGCGATTAACAGTGCAGGAGACAAAACGGATCGCTGACGGACTCCCGGGGGAACTGGAGTAGGACTAAAAAAGGAGCTGCCTATTTTGAGAACTTCAAATCAATTAGTTCAATAGGATATGAACTTTGTCTTCAAAGCCTATTAATTCCGATAGTGTCCAGATAAGGAACCAATCATTTGAAAGTCTGCAGAAGTATTTAATAGAATCAACTGGAAGGATCTTGTGTTGTCGAAGATAAATAGAAATCAACTTCTGCAGGGTGATACTTTTAGTCCTGAAGCCGGTCCTTAAACCCGACTGAACAACATCATGAAGATGGCGTTCATTAACAAATACATAAAGCTGGTTATTTACAAGTTTTCCGGTAGTTTAGCTAGGTATGGCAGCGCTGAGATGGAACAGAATTTATTCGGGTCATCTGTGTTGGTAGAGTGTTTATTTATTACTATTTTTTTAAAACAAGGAGAGGACTTAACAGTTTTAGACAGTCGGGTAAAACTCCAGGCGTGACAAAGAGGTTAATAAAGTTGGCCCAGTGGCAGGCTATCACACTTCTCTTTCACAAAGTTGGCTTGTAGAAGGTTAGAGGTGTGATTAAAAGATGTTATTTTTGTGATAAAGCAGAAAAGTTCCATTTGTGAAATAGTTTTGAAGCTAGAGGATTCTGTGCATATATATCCCTACCATTATCTTTCGTCAAAGCTTTTGCTGGAAGCACACTCTCATCCCTACTCATCATTGCAAAGGCCTCCCTCACTCAAGACATATTCCCAGAGGCTCTCAGGACAGGCCACATCTTTCCACACTCTGACAGACCAGATGATCTCGTAAACTACAGGTCAACCACGGACGAGCCATTCACCGGCAAAATCATTGAAACAGCAGACAAAGATCTACTCCAAGATCATATTAAAGCGGACCGTCTCCTGCTCGACTACCAGTCCGGCTTCAGCTCATGCTGTAGCATGGGGAGCGCCACCTTATACATCGTACACAATGCCCTCCTGACCAAAGATGACCTCTGCCTCCGATACTACTGGATCTCTCGACTGCCTTTGATACAGTCGACCAACCCACCCTCATGTGTACCCTGGAGGTTTGAATGGGATTCACCGGCAATGTCCTTCACTGGTCCTCCAACTACTTTTCGAACCAACACCAGTTTGCTCCCATACACACCTCGATGTCCCAAAAGGCACCTAGCACCTGTGGAGTACTCCAGTGTTACTGTCAACTATCATCACAAGTGCCCCAAGTACACCAGCTTTGTTTAGTACGCACAAGCCGGTTTATTTCAAACGGTTCCGCTTAATAAAATACTTACATGCACGCATGACAAACCTGCCCCACGGTGGCGAGGGTAGGGGTTCTCACCAGGCACTAACAGGTCTTAGTGTGGTCTACGATGTACCGTTGATGTCAGTAATCTTGGTAGAGGAAAGTGTCATGTGCTTATCTAGGTTCCTGATCGATACTGTGACCTTATGCCCCTATTCGGCTATAAATCCATTTATTCCCTATATTGGCATAACCGTTCAAGTACGATTTTCTGTAAAGTCATCTCTGGCCTCACACGAGCAGAGCCACAGAGCCACATTCCAGCATGACTCTCTGCTACTTCCTTTGCGACCAATTAGTGCAATGACAGAGCAGCAGTCACTATCTGATATTCCTAGATAACACTCCGAGTTCTTCAACAAGATAAAAACTTAGCAAACCTGGAAATCCCCGCTTGCTATGTTTTGATTAGTAATAGAACTCTAATGAGCAACTGATAGCTGCCACTTCCTAGTGACATCTTTAATTGACGTCTTATGTCCAGCAAACTTGCGTCAAACCCGGCACCTGTCAGGTATAAATATTACCAACGTTGCCTTAAGCAATGAGCGAACATGTTGCTGATGCCAGCTGCCTGCATGACCCCGTGTTGGTAAAAACTAGCACTCTGTCGCTGCAGCCTGCTATCCTGTGGTGGTGAAGCTACTGATTACCATTATCGCCGCTACAGCGCGAACTATGGTGCAGTACGCTTGAGGAGCCGTGCAGCCGTCCTCTGCGAAGACATCCAGCCCAGCTGCCCGCGGACGCTGTCACCCCTCCTTCCTCCAGACGCGCTGAGAGAAGCCGCTGCCTTTCTCGTGCAGAGAAATCCAGTCCCGGCGCTTCCGGTTTACCCTCGCGGGTGACTGGGATATCGAGAGAGACCCCTGAAGGAGATACCAATCCTCCATCATTCTATTCAGAGGTATGGTGTTGACTAAACCCTTAGAAGAGAATTCTTGAAACAAACCTTGGCAAAACCAACTTAACTTAAGCTACTTACTTACTCCCCTTCTCACGTGTTAGGCCTAGGTCAGGCACACTGGGGTAGGCTTAGTTAGAAGCACCAGTTGAGTATGTTAGCCTAATGTATATATGACTGTATATATGTTTTATTACTTTTAAACCATTGTATGGCTAAGAAACCATATCAATGCTTTTACAGTTCTATTTCGCTATTCTTATCTTACTGTACGTACTTTTCATAATAACAGTTATTGCAATTGTGGCAATACATTTCTCTTGTATGAGAAGAAAGACTGTTCAATAAATGTTAACCTTTATTGATACACGCCCGTCTCTCTATTCTCTACATACTGTGAAAGTAAACTGCACTAGACTGACTGAGTGAAATCTATGTCTATTGTTTCACACGACCCTAGAGATCGACTCTTGATCTGAGGAGCAAAGTTGTCATGTTGCACGGTTGTTGGAAAGCTGAATCCCTTCTTGTCTGTGCCAAGGAAGCTGATCACTTCCTATGCAGAGAAGAAAGTTTCCAGTGACCTCTGAGCTAGTTGGTAACACAACCCAATTAAGTTTAGCATAGTCAGTGGAGGCCTGGAATATCCGCAGTTCCACGTCGATACTACTGTTTATGTTATTCCAATGCGCAGGGCCTAGTGGGAAACTAGGAACTACACTACATGGCGCCCTAACGTTTGGTAAGGCGATAAACTAACGTAAGACTTGTAGAGTAACTCAGTCGTGCATATTTCACACCCCTTTCTCCCGTAAATACTCCAATAGACGTCTGGAGTGGGTGAAAGGTTAAAATCCGCCCGACCTTAGTAGGAAGAGATTCCTATGTAAAGCTCTGGTTTATTCAATGTTGAAGGATACAGTGTTCCAAAATATTGTGCATCTAATCTTTGTCTCCTTGGAGACCTACTCTGCAAAAACTGCATTTATACAATGTCAGTAGAAAACAACGGCACCACTGGGGCCGCAGTAGATGCGACTCAGCAAGGTCCCGAATACACAGACCCGGATGCTATTATCATCCCGGTCCACTTAAGAAGATCTATAACTTTAAAACTTATAGAACATGGACTGACACCTCAAGGTGGTACAGTAATTTTCGTGATAGAGGCTCACGAGTATCGGCAGACAGAGGTATTCTATTCATGGATAAACTTTCCAGCGGTAAACGCTATAACACAAGAGTTTCACTATTACAAAATAGAGGAACCTCCGGATGAGTACGCCCCTTTCGAGGAGGTTGAAATTCCACTTAAATTTCAAGAGCACCTGCTCTGGTTTAATGGCGCCCTAAAACACAATGATCACATAACTAGGCTCGGTCCACTAGGTAGACCAGGAGCCACGTGGCCGGTTCTAGCCAGCTACACACCACATCCTGACATTGCAAAAATGTCTAGAGAAGAGCTGTTAGTACAGCTAAACACATTAATAAAAATACATAGGCAATTAGTCCAATATGTAATACGGACTGCAACAGTCCAGCCAGCTGTTAATACACCACAGCTGACCCCTCATCAGGGGAACACAAATAAAATTACACCACAGAACATACAGTCATGTCTTGGTAAAACACCCGTAAAACGGGAACAAATTCCTTTCTGGTTAGCCCAGAAAATCACTCAAATAGAGGCAGTATTTCCTGATACTACCCCTATTGAGAAACACAGAATCTTGACCATCTGCCTTCCTATGGGAATCGCACCACACGTGGAGGACTGCGACACTTGGGGTACAGTCTTTGCTTCCATTTACACAAAAACACACGGTGTTCCGTCTATGGCGGTAATACCAGACGTGCTAAAACAGATTCAAAATGAATTCGGTCCAGAACCAGCTTTAAATCTAGGTATGAAATTACTGAAAGATTTCAAGCAGGTCACGGCTATATTATTAGCCAATGTAAAGGGAGAAGCAGCATCTGTGGCGATTCGCCAGAAGTTGAGGGAAACAGATATAAAAGATCCTGTTGAGCTTGCAAAAATCATAGAAAAGTGCTATGAAGAATTAGGTAGAGACAGCTTGGGTGGAAAACCAGTTAAGACCCAACTGCTCGAAAATCCTGAAAAATTATTTATTAAAAATAATTTAAACACTCCTAAAAAGAGCTGGGATGGAAATAAACAATCCACTCCCAAGGAAAAAAGTTTTCCAGTCCAGAGGAAGGTCTCCTCGACGGAGGGAAAGAACTCCGACTCGAGAACGCCAGTCTCCCCAACGGGAGCCCTCTGAGAAAAGATATAACCTTAGAAATAGGGATAATATAAAAAAACCTGATAGATATCAAAGTATTGATACACGTCCCTCTCGATCTTTTCCACAGAATTCGGAAAGAAGAGGACGGTCAAACCCAGGAGAGCACACCAAGTCCAAAGACAAGGAACCTGCTCAAAATAAGAAATCTCAATTTCCTAAAAAGAAGGTAGCCAGTATTAGGGTAATCAACTATGCCGAGAATACTGAGGACACAGTTGAAAAACGGGGAGTGGGCATTGACAATGTTGGACAGTGCAGCAGAAATCAGTATAGCGCGCAAGAACTTGATGAGTCATCTGGAGACAGTGGACACGAATGAATACATTCAGGTTGAAACTGCCGACGCCAGGCTTAGCGAGCCCCATAAAATATACGAAATAACATTGCGTATAGAGGGTGATAAGACTAGGAAAATTAAGGGTCTGTTTTGGGATAAGCTCTCGAAAGGCTATGATATTCTGTTAGCTGAAAAAGATTGGCCCCCAGAGTTTGTCAGGGAGTGCCCTCGTGGCGAAGAAGTAATTATGCCTGCCTTCTCGAATCACATACCGATTCACAAAAAATACACATATGCAAGGAAATGGGCTGTAGCCCAGGCACCAGCATTGTATAAAAATCATGTAGGATGGGATGAGGATTCAACGCCTCACAAAATCCAACTAAAAAGTGAACCAACTGCCCAACGGCAGTATCCCATAAAGCAAGAAGCTAAAAAACAGGTCAGGGAGATCTTAGATCAACTTGAGTACCAGGGGGTGATTGAAACATGCACCTCTCAAATGAACAATCCTTTGTTTCCTGTCTCCAAGCCAGACAATTCATATCGTCTAGTTTTGGACTACAGACACCTAAATACATGTTGCAAAACTTTTGCAGTACAAAACTCGCATAGTGCAGCCCTAATGAATAACATAGTTAGGAAAAAATACAAAACGACATTAGACATTTCTAATGGTTTCTTTTGTCAAAACATTGCACCAGAAAGCAGATACTTGACCGCTTTCTCCGCATTTGGGTCGCAGAAAAAATTCTGTCGACTCCCACAGGGGTTCAAGAACAGCCCAGGACTATTCTCAGCCAGGGTAACAGAGTTACTACAAATCTATGATGATGAAGCATTATCTTACGTAGATGATATTTATCTCACAGACGACGACTTGGATACTCACTTGAAAAGAGTGAACACCATTATACTTGGGTTCGCAGCAGAGGGTTACAAATTCAACTTTAAAAAGTCTCGAATTGCCCATCTGACAGTACTGTTTTTAGGGTACGAATTATCAAGTGAAGGGAAAAGCCTAGCGGACAACTTCTTAGAGAAGTGCGCAGTACTCCAAGCTCCAAAAACGCTGAAGAATTTACAATCAATACTAGGTTTTCTGAATTTCGGAAGAACTTACATTCTAAATTACGCAGAGAGGGTTAAACCTCTCTACGAACTAATAAAACCTGATTTAAAACAAATCAATTGGACTCAAAAACACACAGAAATTTTGAGATCACTGCAAACAGACATGTTAGCAAAAACAAAATTAGATACACGTGACAACACACGTGATCTTGTAATCCGAGTCATCCCAGGAAGATGCGGATTCACATACCTAACCTCTAATGAGGGAGAAAAGGTACCAATTTCAATTAAATCTCACTTGTACACACAAGCAGAAAAAACATTCAGTCACACAGAAAGAACTGTGAACGCAGTGCAAATCGCATTAGCAAATGAACGAGAACTAGCACACGGCAAACGGATTAATATCCTTACAGCGGAATCCGCCTTCGAAGCGCTATTCAGCCCAGTAAACCTGCCTACAGTGTCACTGGATCCGAAATGGATACAGTGCATAGATTCTCTAGGAGCGGAGGACGTGAAATACTATTTCGCCCCGCAATACAAAGAACTGAATGATTTAGAATATGAAGAAGAATATCCTCTGCCAATCGAAATCCTGCCTCTCCCACAATACGCATGTATAATCTATACAGATAGCTTTGTACAGCATTTCAACGTAGAGAGAAAATCCTACGATGCAGCATGTGCGATTATTAAAGGTCGTTGGCTGTGCGGTAAATTCAGACCGAAAGTAACAAAAACGGAATCTGTAAGAAACTGTTCGGTTCAGAGAACTGAAATCAGATCTTTAAAGATGGCGCTCGAAAATGCAGAACGCGAATTCCCCACACTTATCGTGTGCGATTCTCATTTTTGCGTCAATTCTTACAACAATAAACTGCAGAGTTGGATCGAAAACGACTACAAAGATGACACAGGTGCCACAATAAAGCATAAATTGCTTTGGGAACAAGTAGCTCTTTTTCACAAAGAACTACAAAAGACTCACGTGATTCACGCACAGAGTCTTCAACGTGATGGCGTTCACGTTGCAGGGAATTCATTGGCTAATACAGCCACCGCGGAAGCAACTAACCCGGCTTCCGTAGCCACAGAAAAGCGTACAGATAAGTACATAGACGGGGAAACCATGCTGGCAGTAAAAACGACCGTAAAAGGCGACTGTGCAGCACTACCCGTAAACTATCCACTCAATTATGCATACATAATCGATGCAAACTCCGTTCCTTTTGCTCGAATCCCTGGAGTGGGGGATAGAGTAATTCCAAACATGAACAGGAGAATATTTTTAATAGCAGACGCACACATGGGTTTGGGTCTAAGGCACAGAGAGATCAAGGAATCACTGACTGAATTACAATCAGTATTCTGGTGGCCGGGAATGAGTGTAGAACACCAAATATATGCAAACAACTGTGAAAACTGTAATAGGGATCGCAGTAGCAAACCTTGCTACCGGCTACCAATCAGAAAGAGCGTAACGCTGCCTACACCCCGTCCTGCGTCCTATTAATAGTTAAGACGAAATGCACTTAAAAAAATGAGGCCTCCAGCACTCGGCTGACGCTAGAACGGTTATAAAAGATTTGCGAGTCTTTATCGGCACATACGCAATTACCACGTTCCATTCTGACCAGGGTCCTGCTTTCAGCTCTCGAGCCTATAAGGGGGCCATGGCCAGCATGGGAATTGGGTTGTGGTATTCTTGTCCATCGCACAAGTGTGGTAGAAAGAAAAAACCGGGACATAAAGCAATCTATAACAGCGAAGGTATTAGGTTCAGGCGCTGGGTGGGTCAAACATTTAATAAGTGTCCAGACTAGTCTTAACAACATGCCAAGAAATTCTCTAAAAGGTTTCAGCCCATACGAACTATTGTTCGGAATAAGAATGCGCGTTCAGGACCTCGATAGTCAGATGTCAGTGGTACAAGAAGAAACAAAGCAGTTTGAAGTAAAAGACCGTTTGGCTGTTTTACAGGAACTGAATGAAACAAGAAAATCATTAAGCAACATAAAGTTAAAGCAACAGCCAAGTACCACTGACGAGGCACCACCCGCAACAGCCCCAGCAAGGCCTGTCTGGATTCCAAAGATTGGGGATCTAGTCAGAGAAAAGATCGCGGTTAAGAAGGAATTTGGGCCTTCTTACAGAAAAGCAGTACCTGTCTTGGCAGTCACCGGAACAAGATCAGTTGTGCTACCGCCCCTTGCTGGTAAAAAGGAGAACAGAGTCGTGTCCATCGATCTGGTAAAACCACAAGCATGTGGCCTATAATCAACAGTAGGCCCAGTGGACTCCCAAGAAACAACAGAATACCCAAACTCGCAACAATCCAAGAGGTTCAAACTGAAAGACTAATCACATTCGATCAGCCTGCAGTGCACAATGAAGGACTATGCAATAATGCCATGGAACTCGTGCCTCTTGAAACACAGATTGAAACAGTTCGTCAAGAAACAACACCAGTCTACAATGATGTGGCATCAGAAAGTGCTACCGAGAGACAGATTGAAAGAACAATCCCATCAATTGACAGAACTGCCTCTGGTTATTTCATCAACTTCGACAACTTCTCTGAAGATTTAAATGACCCGGAAGTGATGCCAGAAACAAAAAAGTCTTTTAAAGAAAAAGCAACGGAACTCTTTCATCAACTGAAGGAAATCTACCTTATTTCCCCTTGGCTAGAGTTCTGGTTCGGTCTAGGTGTATTTTTCCTCCTGCTTTGGCTCATCATGGTACTGTGTTTGGGAAAATTCATTGAAGGAAAATATATTACAATGGACACAGCAAGTCAGAACATCAACCTAGTCCTGAAACCACACAGATCATCCCACGTGAAGAAAAGAGAACTGTCAACAGTAAATGTCACAGCAATTCCAATACCTGGTGGGGTAGTATGGGAGAAAACAGACTATGAGATCTATGGTCCGGTCGAAATCCTGAAGTATCCTCATCAACTAAAGGTTTCCTTAAGTGACTTTGTGACACCAAGTGCATTCTCTGATGATTGGGACTTTAACAGTATTAATGACATGATGTCTGATTTAGTAATGTCAGCTAGATTCACAGATCATGATTATTTACAAGGTTCATCTAGTTATGAGCAGTTATTCTGTTACACCCACTATGGGGATCATTACTTGCATAAATCTGCACAGCCTAGAAATGTTTTTATGTATAATCAATGGGAACATTGTTCTACACCACCTAAAAGCAGTTCTAAAGCATTTTTTGAGAAATTCAAATATTTTTCAGGGTTTAACACCAGTGATGCAGAAACGTTTTATTATAAACTGTTAGATAAAACAGGAATGAAAACAATGCTGACAAATTCTAAATTGATATATTCAGAAGCATTTTATGACAAAATGATGACATTTGGTTTTGATTATTGGAAAAATAATATTGAAACGAAAACAATTTGGGGTACAAAAGATTGGCAGGTGCAAGGCATAGAAGCACTGTTTAGAACCTGCATGATACCAGAACAAATGTTATTTTTAAATGACACTGTACACCAAACATCTTGTCTTGGCCTAGCTAAAAACAAAGAAATGAAAACACCGTCTATACCGAAGCCAATACCTGAGAATACAACTGCAGATAATGAGTTAGACGTGTCATACATTTTACATTTCAACAGAACACATCCTGATTGGAAAAAGTGGTTAATCTGGCCTACAGACACAAATAGCTGTCAAGATAGGTTCCTGAATAAAACACAGGGGTTAAAAATGACCAGATTAGACCCTAGATATTCCCAGAGACAACATCCAGGAATTATAACTACATACAGTGTAGGCAAACTCTGCCTAGAATGGCTAACTACATCCACACTGGCTGAAATTAAGCAACACTTGTCTTTATTAAAAGATGGTGCTGATTTGCGCGACTTCATTCTTGGTCCACGCAAACAGCGTCAAAAGCGTTTCATAGCGACCAGCATCTATGCTGCTTACAACGAGGCTTGGAAAGTAAAGCAAATTGAAACTGCTGAAAAGATACGAGAAATTGATCGTATTAATTTGGAAAAATCACTTTCTGTAGTAGACAATGGGTTAATGACTCTGTCTTCCAGAATATATTCTTTGGACAATATTGTATCCTCTGCCTTTGATGTGATAGACAGAGATTTGCTAATGTTACAACATGGCCAGTCTCAATTACGCTCTATTATAGAACTAGGCTGGACGCTGCAAAATCTTCGTTCAGGCTATGTGCCTTGGCGCTTGATAAACACAACGTCATTATTTTCCATTTTTAACCTTACTGATAAACAGATCAGTTTGGCACAGAAAGGAGCAGACTATACAATCTTGAGCATCGAGAAACTCGAGAGATTACCATTGACAATGTCAGAAAGCCCTGTCATTGAATGGATAATACACGGGATTATCACAATTCCGATAACAACTTTCCGCTTTAAAAAGTGCCTTGAATACATACCTGCTGGCCAATATGAACAATTGGGTAAGGGATATGTTAAATCCGAATGGAAATTACCATACACTCATTCTTGCTATAGTGACAGCGACGAAAATGTATTTCTTAGTGGTGACAACTGTAAACACTCACTAAGCGGTATACTTTTGTGTCAGGGTATTAATTTACACGGAGCATGTGATGGAAATTCAAACAACCTTTCATGCCACCAGCTAGTCACACCTGCAAATCAGATAGAGCCCTTCTTTATGCAACTCGCAAACGGGAGTTACATTCTAAGAACGGATCACAGGTGCTGTGGCCTCGCGCCCGGACTAAGTTATCTAGTAGAAGTAACGTCCATGGTCAAATGTTGTATGCAAGCATTGTTCCCGAGCGGGCCTCCAGACACAGTGACTCCCCTCTGGCCTCGTCTGAATCTCTATTCTATACGAATTGATACATTAAGCAAAATGAAATCTGTGCTTTTACAGACAACAGTGCCTATAACGTCATCTAAAGAGACGTATGATCTTCTAGTCGCAAGGACGGCTACTGAAGTCCATGACCTTTTATCAACAAATTGCCCCGTGCATTTCGTACAAATGCTCGACCAACTCCTTAACATGTCTAGTGCTACAAGCATCCCAGGCATATTTAAGACAGTCTTTACGGGACTGCTAACACCCTTCCAGGCAATTTTGGGAATCTTTCCTAATTTTGTGCACTCCATCTTTGGTGGTATTCCACTATTTTTTGGACTCATCGCAGGGATTCTATTTTTGACCATCCTGCTACGTTATGGCAAGCCTCGGCTCAGACATAGCTCCCATGGGAATGGAAGAGACAATCCTAGCAATGCGCTACAGGGACAGGATAACTAACGTCCTCGGATTGGCCAGGCTGAGAGATCTAAACATGACCTGGTTCCTTTCATTCAGACCGATATGGCAAAATTGCATTTTACCTGTGCTACGGTGTATGCTTTGCGGCGAGGAATGCGTGTTGGACATCTGTCTTTCACTTCCATCAGCAGTACCAATGGACGTCGATACTTTGCTAAGTCCAATAACGGCTCACGCATTGTGTTGTCCCCAGCGGCTACCAATCCTGATGACGGCATTCGTGGAGACTCCTGTACTACAGCCAAGTGGTAACAGTGGAGTAAGTGACAAAAGCAACATCATCCAGGTACAACGTTCTGTGAGCATTGCTGATCCTGCCTTCGATGACAGCAATCATTCTCACACCTGCCAAGTTACAGCGCTATCTAATTTGGTTGAACTATCACCTGATTTTGTAGACCAATTCTTTGCGAGCCTGTCTGATACGATGTTCTCACCCACAGAGAAACAATAACTTTTGAGAAGCTTTCCGACACACGGCGTTCCCATGAACTCTGAATTCGGCCTTCAGTTTTGATCAACAAAAAACTGCCAGGAGCTTTGGAAAAACTGATTTTTCTTTGAATTGGACAATTTTTCAAATATTGACCCTTTTCTTTTTTGGCACGAACAATTCTTTGCTTAACGTAAAAACTATTCTTAGAGAACAGAAGCTTCACACTTCTATTTCTAAACACATCTAGAGACATAACAACATAACACCAGCCTCTAGCACACATATTATTACAATGCATTTTTATGTGATGATTTATCTCGCATTTCTTCTGTCAGAGATACTTCATGTGTAATTCTTTATGCATAATCGTTCATTGATTTCATATGCAATAATTTTTGAATGATTACTATGCTTTAAAAAACGTACAGTACCTAAATTCCATGTATTACAAGTACGCCTATTTCGAATGCATTTATGTATTTTGGGGTGGGCTATGTTACACAATGTTACACATACATCTAATTGCTTAGTTTTAGTAATTTTGATGGACATGAATTCGTGGAGTGGGTGTCATGTGCTTATCTAGGTTCCTGATCGATACTGTGACCTTATGCCCCTATTCGGCTATAAATCCATTTATTCCCTATATTGGCATAACCGTTCAAGTACGATTTTCTGTAAAGTCATCTCTGGCCTCACACGAGCAGAGCCACAGAGCCACATTCCAGCATGACTCTCTGCTACTTCCTTTGCGACCAATTAGTGCAATGACAGAGCAGCAGTCACTATCTGATATTCCTAGATAACACTCCGAGTTCTTCAACAAGATAAAAACTTAGCAAACCTGGAAATCCCCGCTTGCTATGTTTTGATTAGTAATAGAACTCTAATGAGCAACTGATAGCTGCCACTTCCTAGTGACATCTTTAATTGACGTCTTATGTCCAGCAAACTTGCGTCAAACCCGGCACCTGTCAGGTATAAATATTACCAACGTTGCCTTAAGCAATGAGCGAACATGTTGCTGATGCCAGCTGCCTGCATGACCCCGTGTTGGTAAAAACTAGCACTCTGTCGCTGCAGCCTGCTATCCTGTGGTGGTGAAGCTACTGATTACCATTATCGCCGCTACAGCGCGAACTATGGTGCAGTACGCTTGAGGAGCCGTGCAGCCGTCCTCTGCGAAGACATCCAGCCCAGCTGCCCGCGGACGCTGTCACCCCTCCTTCCTCCAGACGCGCTGAGAGAAGCCGCTGCCTTTCTCGTGCAGAGAAATCCAGTCCCGGCGCTTCCGGTTTACCCTCGCGGGTGACTGGGATATCGAGAGAGACCCCTGAAGGAGATACCAATCCTCCATCATTCTATTCAGAGGTATGGTGTTGACTAAACCCTTAGAAGAGAATTCTTGAAACAAACCTTGGCAAAACCAACTTAACTTAAGCTACTTACTTACTCCCCTTCTCACGTGTTAGGCCTAGGTCAGGCACACTGGGGTAGGCTTAGTTAGAAGCACCAGTTGAGTATGTTAGCCTAATGTATATATGACTGTATATATGTTTTATTACTTTTAAACCATTGTATGGCTAAGAAACCATATCAATGCTTTTACAGTTCTATTTCGCTATTCTTATCTTACTGTACGTACTTTTCATAATAACAGTTATTGCAATTGTGGCAATACATTTCTCTTGTATGAGAAGAAAGACTGTTCAATAAATGTTAACCTTTATTGATACACGCCCGTCTCTCTATTCTCTACATACTGTGAAAGTAAACTGCACTAGACTGACTGAGTGAAATCTATGTCTATTGTTTCACACGACCCTAGAGATCGACTCTTGATCTGAGGAGCAAAGTTGTCATGTTGCACGGTTGTTGGAAAGCTGAATCCCTTCTTGTCTGTGCCAAGGAAGCTGATCACTTCCTATGCAGAGAAGAAAGTTTCCAGTGACCTCTGAGCTAGTTGGTAACACAACCCAATTAAGTTTAGCATAGTCAGTGGAGGCCTGGAATATCCGCAGTTCCACGTCGATACTACTGTTTATGTTATTCCAATGCGCAGGGCCTAGTGGGAAACTAGGAACTACACTACAAAAGTAAAGGTACAACGGCACAAAGATGGGTCGAACTCGGCGAAGGAGGAAAGGGTCTTGGCAAAGAAGGCACCAACAGGCACAGGAAGGGGCTTCAAGACAATATTCAGAGCATCACCAAGCCTGCTATTCACCCCCTAGTACTGCCTGGAGGAATCAAACACATCTCCAGCCTCATCTACGTGGAGACCCACAGTGTGCTTAAAGTATTCCTTGAGAAAGTGATTCAGGACGCCATCACCTACATCATGCAAGTCACGAGGAAGATCGCCATGGCTGCGGTCTATGCCCTCAAGTTCCTGAGGCGCACACCCTATGGATGTGACCGCTAACGCCCTCTAAAGACTCTGCAGGATGATGCACAATTATATAAATGAAGCACCCTGCACTAATCCTTATGGTGACTTTAGTGGTCTTAAACAACCTTAGAAAGCTCTCGAAGTGGTAGCTGTGGAGAGCAGCCTTCAGGCTTAGTCCAGAAGGAGTGTAACACAGCTTGTTTCACCACAACTTAATCTTATGGGATAGGTTAAGTGAAGTGTAGTTATAAAAATATCTATTTATTACAAACACTCACTAACACATTGCAATATCTCCTCCCCGGAGATATCATCACAATACTTTAGTAATAGTACATGTAAGTTGCACAAATACACAGTGGTCCCCCAGGGGGACCAAATCATATACTATGAAAGTGGAATGCGAACCACGACCTAAGTCGAGACTAGACACAGAAGACATAGAAGAGCCGGGGACCCAAGGAACCACCCGAGGTAAGTAACCAGGAACCCCCAGGGAGGCAGTGTGCAAGAGGACCCTGAAGAAACCCCATGAAAGACGGAGGGTTGGAGAGTCACCCGACCCATTGATACCCCTGGAGCCAGGGAAGCCGGGTGCATAGGTGTGAAGTGACATCGGGAACCGCCATAGATCACAATCGAGGACTTTAGTGAAAATGCCGCTGGCGAAGGTGAAATTGTCCAGTGGAACCCAAAGGAGGATTCAAGATAAGAGGTACCAGCAAGCAGAGGGGGGCAGGGTCTATGCCACTCGGGTGACCCTGAGGCACGGGAGACAAATGCCGACTGATGTCAGAGATGCAGGAGAGTTGACGGTGACATTGGAGCTGCAGCTGTGCGGACCAGGCGATGCTGTGGAAGACCAGGCACCATTCACGAGCTGTCCCACGTCCTATGTCGAGAGCTAGGGGGTCAGTGTCCGGCAGGGGTACCAACAAGCCCTAGCAGCACCAACAAACAGACAAAAAAGGTGCAGTGCCGGGACCAGCAAGGGCCACGTTACATCCCACAGGTAAGTTAGCACAGGCCTCGAGTATGCAGGGGAACCCTCTGGAGCCAAAGAAGACACTTGAGAAGACTCATAGGCCGGAGGCTCAGGAGTCGCAAGAGGACCTCGAGCACCTGACCAAAGGATGAAGGCCCACGGTGCAGAGGAAACAGTTTTGAGAAGTGGTAAGTGTGATCTCCACATAAAATTTAAGTCAGTTTTCCGAGATTAATATCCGTTCTTTCCAGATCGTGATATGGGGGACAGAGACATTTTTGTTTGCAGCGAGATTTCTTTATTTTTATTCACAGAACAAGGACAGCCGACACGTGTTTCGCCCCCTCTTGGCGATTTGCGCCGGGGCTTTCTCAAGGCTAAGTAGGTTAAATCACGTAGACAATTCTCATTTCCAGATATGTACAGAGTCCAAAATATAAAAGTATAATTCTTCAATTGTAAAACATTTCTAGTTAGGCTAATGCCCCCAATCCTAGAGTCCTCCCGGCATGATAGTTCTTCGGTCGAATCCTCGCGCAGAGGAAGCGGTGCAGAAGATCTTTGTTGCAAGATGCTTGAGGCTGGAGCTTTTTTGGAACCCAAAGATCTCTGGTGAAGAGAGTCAACAAGCATTGGCAACAGCAAGTCGACGCAGTGCACAGGGGTACTGCTCCAGCGGTTCCAACGAGGGATACTGGGTTCAAACTTGCTATGAAGACAGTGCAGGCCCATGCCGGAGTTGCAGAACCACTACCTGGGTTGCTGAACCTTTTGGAGTCTGTAGCAGCTCAGGAACAGCAGACCGGTCAGCTTCATTGCGGTGCCTGCAGGTTCAGGGAAGTGACTTCTTCACTTCAAGGGAGATTCCTTCAGGTGTCCTGGATGCCCGCAGGTCTGGAGAAGAACCTGTATGGAGCACAGAGGACACAGAAGACTGGCAGGACGACTAGATCAGGAGCAGCAGGAGTCTTCCCAGTTGCAGTCTCGGTTCCCAAAGCGAAGTCCAAAGTGCCCAGACGGTTGAAGATGATGAGATTTCAGATCTGAATCTTGTCCCATGACGAATCTAAGGAACCACACACAGGTAATACCTTAAGTACCCCAAGGAAAGGGTTGGGGCGATTCAGGGGTCCCTCCCACAGGAGGGGCTGGACAGTGGGGAAGATACTTCCATGACCTTTGTCCAGTTCAGGTCAGAGCGGGAGCCAACGGCTCTCTGAACTGCTTCCGACTGCAAAATGCAAGGAGGGCACCAAATGCGCCCTTCAAAACAGTCTAGTGGCACTGGCAAGCGCCCCCACCCTTTCCCAATACACCAAGTCCTGTCTGGGATGTGCTCACACCTCCCTGTGACAGAAAACCTTTTGTCCTGCCTTCCCCTGCTCGAGCTCGGCTCAGCAGCAGGAGGGAAAAATCGTGTCTCTGGTCGGCAGCAGCCATAGTTTGCTGTCCGGGTCTAGAAGACTGGTACCGGGTGCACTGAGGGCCTCCCGGAGGAGCTTTACAGGGCAATGAATCATAATTCCAACACCCCAACATGTTTGATACCAAACACGACAGGGTTTGCTACAGCCAGTTTAGATTTAGCCATCGCTTAATGACGCAGGGCCACTCTATGTATAGTAATAACTGATGCCCTTACAACTCGGGAGAATGGACTCCGTGGATTGTAGGAGTGTCCTCACACTTATAACCGAGCACTCTGCCTTCAGGATTGAAAGGCCTGCCTCAGGGGTGACATATGTTTTAAGTGTAGTGACCTCATATATATGATATAGATCTGTTGTGAGTGGAGCTAGCACCAGCTTAAATCAGACTGAAATGGCAGGCCTGTAGTCACAATTTGAGTGGTCTCTCATAAGTGGCACAATACATGCTTCAGCCCATGGGAGACCCCTGGTGTACCTATTCCCTGAGTAGCTTAGTACAATATTCTTGGGACTTACAAGGGTACACTAGTAGCCCATCTGGGGTGTACCCAAGTACTCACTATGTCCAATTTAGGGAAGAAGCACAGAGACTGGGTTCCTGATTAGCAGGATCCCAGTCAGACTAGTCAGTAAAACATAATGACACCAGCAAAAAGCGGGGGTAACCTTGAAGCAGATCCTACTTTCCTACAGACTCCATAAGACATTTTTAACACAGCTGGGAGTATCCAAACTAGTACCACCATTGGTGGAGTAGTGAGTCTACAGTAGTAGACTCAGCCGTTTGTTCACATTTTAAAATTCTGCAAAAGTGCGGCCAGGGGGGGGCGTGGCCAAGATGGCGGGCTGAGCGGTCGCACTTGCCGAGGGCTCCCGGACCCCTGAATTTCTGCACCGCTTGGAGCCGCTGATTCCCCCCCGGATCACGCGGCCACCGAGCCTGGTGCTTGCAGTGGAGGTGTGGAGAGCCTGCTGAGCCTGGTTAGCGCCGTCGGGGACGAGATTTTGGCCGGTGTAGCCCGGATCGGACCCCGCTGCACGACTCTAAGGGGAGCTGGAAGCCGCGAGTCTCCCGACCCTCGGAACGCGACGGGGCGATCGGCCCCCGAGGTGTGAAGCCCGTGGTGGTGCGTGGGCTGTTGGAGTGGGATTCGACGGCGGCTCCGCACGAGGCTTGGAGCTGTCCAGCAGCAGCTGTACGGAGCGGAGCGGAGCGGAGGCGCAGAGCGGAGGCGGAGTCGGTGCCACCTTGCTACGCCAGCCCGTGGCTCGACGGGGCCTGCCGGAGGAGGTCGCCTCGGCTGGTTATCTGTGCGGATCTGGGGACCGAGTCTTCCGAGGTTGCTTTCTCCCTGAAGCGGCGGACACCGGTGGCTGTTGCATTGTGACTTAACCCCCTGACCGGATTTCTGGTTCGAGGGTCGGAGACAGACAAAGGGTCTCCATCTTGGGCGTTGTCCCCACGACACTACTGAGCGGCCATTTTGTGGGACCCGGCCGGGCAGCTCATCCCTCCTGGCGCTCACTGCGACCACTCCCGGCTGGCACATAGCCACTTTCTCTGCTGTTCAGCGAGCCTCAGTGTTTGTTCTAGCTCTACGATGTCGAATGCCAGGGGACAGCGAAGAGGCGACCGGACCTTGCCGGAGATGCTGGGTCGGAGCGCCCTGCGCGGCGGGGGTGCCCAACCGGCCGTGACCTCGCCGGCTCCAGCCAGGGGGGCAGAAGGAGGAGAACCCCCGGTGACGAGATCCTTTCTCGAGTCCCTGTTTAGCTCCCTGAGGGAAGACTTCCAAGCACTCAAGAACGAAGTGGCCGGGGAGGTCCGCGAAGTGAGGAGAGAGATGGACTCCCTGGGGGACCGGGTGAACACGGTGGAGGAAGCGGGCCACTCCAGGGATGAGGAGATCACCCATCTGCAGCAGGAGGTCCTACGGCTCCGGGAGCAACAGATCGAGCTACAGGCCCACGCCGAGGACCTTGAAAACCGGTCCAGGCGGAACAACATTCGGGTCCGCGGAGTGCCGTCTGGTGAAGAGGGGGAAGACGTGACGGCATATCTGGTGGCCCTCTTCCGAGCGATCCTGGGAGAGCCGGAGGACTTTCGGATTCGCATTGACCGGGCGCACCGGGTGGGTCGCCCCCGCAGGGCAACGGCGCCCGCACCGGACATTTTGGCATTCCTCCCGAACTTTCCTTTGAAGGAGCGGATCCTCCGTGAGGCGCGAGGGCAGCAGCCTTTTCGATTCCGGGACCATCCTGTGACACTGTTTCAGGACTTATCCACAGTCACGTTACAGAAAAGGAAATCTTTCAAGATCGCTACGGACTTCCTCCGGGAGCATGAAACGCAGTACTCCTGGGGGCACCCCTTCCGACTGATCTTCAGGTGGAATGGGGTCTTACATCAACTTCGGTCCCTTCACGATGTTTGCGAGGTGCTGGGCCTCACTGCAACGGACATGGATACCCCGGCCCCGCGACGGAGACGTAGCAATCGTAACGGCTGGCAACGAGCAGAGGGGGGGGCCTCTCCCCCGGCGGAGCGCCCGGGCTCGCCTGCAATCCGGGCTGAAATGGCGGCTGCCATCCAGGAGGCCTCCAGAGTTGCGGCGAATGGCGAAGTGGCCTTGACGGCCTGAACTTACTCCGGGGGGAGTCTACTTTAGCACATTCTTATTGCAGGTGCGGGGTTTCGGGGGGTGGCATGGGAGGAAGGGCGAGTGCAGAAGGTGGTGGCTGGACGTCCACTAGGTTGACTTTCCACGGCCTTGCCCGTTTGGGCCGGACTGGGACAATGGTTTTTGTGAAAAGTTCGAGAAGCGAGGGAAGGGGATGGGGCAGGCGGGCAGCTGTTTCGATTTTGGGACCTAGTCGGGGGGTCAGAAGCGGGGGGTGGTGTGGTTTTGTTGGGGTTGGGGCGGGGAGGGGGTTTTGGGTTGTGGGATGTTGGGGTTTGGGGACTGTACTGTGCCAATGGTTGATTCAACGTTGCTCTGTTTTGGGGTCTCGAAGGGTGCCTTCTGTGTTTGCTGACCAGGCTTCGCCTACTGATATGTGCTTCCGGACCTCTTTCTTAGATGGCTCTTAAGGTGCTTACTCTCAATGTGAAGGGGCTGAATAACCCGGTTAAGCGGCGGGCAGTGTTATCCCTGTTGGAAAACTCACAGGCGGATATCTGCCTGTTGCAGGAGACCCACTTGCTGGCTAAGGACTGCACGCGGATGCGAACCCCCAAGTTCCCCACTCAGCTTTTTTCCTCAAGCACTTCCAAGACGGCAGGGGTGGCCATTTTGTTCTCTAGGAGGTTCAGGGGCGAGGTTGTGGGCAAGGTAGCGGAGCAGAAGGGAAGACTCCTGGTATATAGAATCAAGGTGGGGGGCTTAGCACTGACTGTAGGCTCCATTTATTGCCCCAATGATCATCAGGACCAATTCTTACACAGGGCCTTGGACGATGTTGCATTCACCTCTGATAGGCACATAGTGTTGGGGGGTGACTTGAATCTGGTTTTTGACGCGGCACTGGATAGGTCTGTGCAGCGGCGCCTGCAGTTGGGTGAGCTCTCGGGCTCGATTCGAACTCGACTTGCGGAGCTCGATCTGCATGACATGTGGCGAGGCCTCCACCCCACCACCCGCGCATACTCTTATTTCTCACACGCCCACAGATCTTATGCGCGCTTAGACCACCTCCTAGTGTCGGGCCCGCTGCTTCTCTTGGCTTCGAATGCAGACATGGGGGTCCTTTCTCTTTCTGATCACGCCCCAGTTGAGGGCACTTTCACTCTTCCGCCGGTGGTTCGACCGAGGGGGGTCTGGAGGCTCCGAGATACGCTTTTGCATAGGCGGTCGGTGGTGGATCAGATCAGGGCGGCCATTCTGGCTTTTCAGACTGTGAACGACAATGGGGACACCTCCCGTGCAACGCAGTGGGCGGCCCTGAAGGCCGTGCTCCGGGGCGAATTCATCGCGATTTCCGCTGCCGAGAATAGGGACCGGCAACTTAAGAGAGATGAGCTCACCCAGCAGGTGAGGGAGCTGGAACAGGTTCACCACAGGACAGGGGCCCCCAGGGTGTGGAGGCAGCTGAAGGCGGCGCGGAAGCTCCTGGCAGCCCTAGACACGGATCGGGCGGAGTACGCAGTGCTCCGCCTGAAGCACAAATATTACACAGGGGGCGATCGATGTGGGCGGCTCCTGGCTAACAAACTCAGGGTGCAGCACCAACAGCACCGAGTGAAGGAATTGCTGGACCCGGCTGGCGGTAGGGTCACGACCGATGACCACATAGCGGATGTCTTCCGCGGCTTTTATGCGGACCTCTACACCGGGGAGCCCCCTTCGGCCCAGGCTGAGGGGGACTACCTGGACTCGGTTCCGCTTCCGTCGCTGACTCAGGAGCAGGCTCAGTATTTGGAGCGCGACATACGCATTGAGGAGGTGGTCACGGCGATATCCCGGCTCAAACTGGGCAAGGCCCCGGGTCCGGATGGCTTCATCCCGCTGTTTTACAAAACCTTCTGTCAGGAGCTGGCGCCTCTGTTGACTCGCCTTTTTAACTCCTTCGCAGAACCGGGAGCCATCCCCTCCGAATTTCTCCAGGCCACGGTCTCAGTGATCCCTAAGCCGGGCAAGGACAGGACCGCCTGTGGGTCTTACCGTCCCATTTCGCTGCTGAACACCGATTTGAAGGTGTTCACCAGTATCTTAGCGGCACGCCTGGCGTTGCATCTCCCCGGCATGGTTGACTCGGACCAAGCGGGCTTCGTGCCCGGTAGGCAAACGGTAGATAATACTAAGAGGGTGACGCACATTCTCGAGAAGGCTTCTAGGGTCCCTGGAGAGAGGATGCTCCTGTCCATTGACGCGGAGAAAGCTTTTGACAGGGTGCACTGGCCCTATCTTGAAAAAGTCCTGAGCAAATTTGGGATAGGGGAGAAGTTTCGTCACCTGATCTTTAACTGCTACCGGTTTCCATCTGCGGTGGTCCGGGTGAACGGCGGCAGCTCTCGACCCTTCCCCATCGAACGGGGCACGAGACAGGGGTGCCCGCTCTCCCCTTTGCTCTTTGCCTTGTACATGGAACCATTTGCCCAGAGGGTTCGGCAGAACCCGGACATTATGGGTGTCCAGATGGGAGGGTTTCGCCACGCGATTAGCCTGTACGCGGATGATGTCATACTGACACTGGATGACCCGCGGAGATCGCTACCGGCCTGTGTGGAGGAACTGAACTTATTCGCTGATGTGGCGGGCTTTAAGGTGAACCTGGGTAAGTCGGCCGCCCTAGACATCTCGCTTTCTGCTGCCACTAGAGTGGAACTGCAGAGGCTTTACCCTCTGAGCTGGTCCAAGGACCAGATCCCGTATTTGGGGATCCTGTTGGCGCCCTCCCTCCCGGAGATGGTTAAGGCCAATTACGCAGCTCTAGGCACTAAAATCAAGGAGGAACTGGGCCGGTGGGATAAAGGCACGCTGTCGCTACTGGGTAGGGTATCCGCGGTGAAGATGACCCTTCTGCCTCAGGTGCTTTACCTCTTCAGAGCATTACCGCTCCACCCTCCTGCGGGGTGGCTCGCGGAAACTCAGACTGCCATTGCACGTTTCGTGTGGCAGGGCCGTAGGCCAAGGATCAAGAGGAGCATCGCTATGCTCTCACCGGAATCCGGAGGGCTGGGAATACCGGATCTGCGGAAGTACTTTCAGGCCGCCCAGCTCCGGTACCTCGTGGAGTGGAGCCGGTGGGAATCGGATAAACATTGGTTGTTCCAAGATCAGGCGGTGGCGGGTCGGACTCTGCAGGAAGTCCCCTTCTTGAGGCGAGCCCATCGGCCCCCCAATCTTTACGCGTCCTTGGTGACGCGGGTCCCGCTCCAGACGTGGGACTCGGTGGCGGCTAGATGCGAGTTGACTACCTTCCCCTCTCCCTTCACGCCGCTCATTGGCAACCCGGATTTCGGCCCGGGGCTGGAACAGGGAGCCTATGAACGCTGGCGGGTGGCCCGCTGCTGCACTCTGTACCACTTGTACTCCCCCGAGGGAGTTGTCTCCTTCCAGGATTTGCAGAGGGATTATGGCCTCCCGGAGACGGAACGCATGCGATACATGCAGGCGCGCCATTGGGCATTACAACCTCAAGTGCGCGACACGGCGCACAGGGAAATCACGGAGTATGAGCGTTGGTTGATAACTCGCACGTCGGACGCCAAACTGATCTCGGACCTGTATAGAATGCTGCAGCCCCCCTCATTTCTCATTCATAGCCCGGGTCGGGAACGATGGGAGCGAGAGCTTGGGCGCGAGCTGAGTCATAAAGAATGGGACCACATCTCTTACCGCGCGCGCCACTCGGCCTACCACACGGGTCTTACGGAGACCTTTACTAAAATCTCGACCTATTGGTACCGCACTCCGGAGAAACTGCATGAGATGGATAGGGCGATACCAGGGACGTGCTGGCGCAACTGTGGCAACACTGGTACACTGACGCACATACTGTGGGATTGCCCCCTGCTGGCCCCGTACTGGGAAGAGGTCCTGAGCGAAGTTGACAAATGCTTTGGGATAGAACTGCCTAGGTTCCCGGCCTATGTCCTGTTGGGGTTGCCGAATGGGTTGATGTATCCCCTTAGGTCCAAGAGGGGTAGACAGATTGCAATTGCGCTGGGGTCAGCGGTGCAGAATATTCTCATACACTGGCGCACTACAACACTTCCCTCGGTAGTTGGTTGGCTGCACAGACTGTGGCACGTTCTTGGAATGGAAAAGATGTCCTTGGTGGCCCTGGGGGATACTGATACCTTTGAGGAATTGTGGGAGCCCTTTCACAGCCTGTTATGTTCTGAGTTCCGAGAGATTACCTGCCCTAGATATCTGCGGTTGTTGAGGCTGACGCCGCCGCCGGACCCGCCTGCCTGAGTGGGTGGGGTCGGTGTTGCATAGTAGGGATTCATTGGGAGTTCACAATGGCGGAGACTGAAGATGCTGGCACAGTACAGGGGGTGGGTCGGGGTAGGGTTGTTTGGGGTTAAGTTTGGTTGGGTAGGTTTTTTGGAGCGGGGTTGTTTCTCCTCCCTTTCCTCTCCTCATTCCTCCCCTCCCCTCCCCCCCCCCCCCTTTCCCCCCCCCCCCCCCCCCCCCCCCTCCCCCCGTCGTTTGTCCGTACCCACAGGTGCTGAAGCTATGATCCCGAATTGGACGGAGCCTCTCACAAAATTGTGACTGCGTTGTTGTATTGGCTGTATGATGCGCACTGGAGCGCGGATCTTGTGGGTCACCTGTTTTTTACCCCTCTGTGTCCTATCCCACCCTGCTTCAATAAAATACTTTAAACCTAAAAGTGCGGCCAGGATACTTGCTTAAAACAATACTTTAAAAAATTTAGCATGGCCTTTCTGTCTTTGTTTATTTAATTTTTTGAGATGGCTCATTAAGACAACTATAGAACACATTTGTATGCGCTTTCATCTTATATTTTACTGTTTTAAGTCTGTTTTGAAAAGGGGGAAGATACCGGCTTTAGGTAATTTTCCTAATATTTTTACTTGCATGGCTATTAATACTGGCCATGCCAGCCAGGTGGCAACCCTAGAGAGGTTTCACTCCGATTAGGATTTACGACAACCACCATAATATGATCTCAGTGATTGGAATACGAGTCTAGCCACATATGCCGACATTTTATATCAGTAAAGTGGGAGATGTTGAAAAAACAAAAGCAGGGCACCGTATTTTTCCCCACTGACTTATATCGAAGCAGAGTTCATTATAAGCAGGAGACCGCTAAAATACACCCATTTTTGGCTTCAAAAATCGCAAGTCTCCCACCTGAATTGCGTCTGTTATGGTATATATGGTATATTGTATGGTATATTTTCCAGGTTTCATTGTAGAAAGCAGATGAAATGTGAGCTGAAGATGCGCATACGCAGTAATCGGCCCATGTCACATGACCCCTTCACCCAGTCCTCTTTGTAGCCAGCAGAACTGTGCATGCTGGGACTTGCAGTTTCACGCTCCCCAAATCTGTGTGTGGGCCTTCAAGTCCTAGTATGCAAAGTGCTGCTGGCTAAAGTGGTCCCAGTGGAGCAACACCAGACCCCTATGCATTCGTGAAGCTGTGTCTGGTGGCTTAGTGGCCTAATGTGTCCACTGTAGGGGCTTGGGTCTGACCTCATCGTCAGAGGTTCAAATCCAGGCAGCTCCACTCAGCCTTTCATCCTTCTGAGGTCGATAAAATGAGTACTATTGAGTTGGGTAACAATAAACATCAGTTATTCAGCACCAAGATACCCTTCTGGGTGCACCTCCGCTTCACAAATGCACGTTACGTTGGGTTATCCTATGCATTGGTTTTTTCCACAGTACCAACACAGGGGGAGCAGTGGAATAGCACATAATGAAATTGACACCCTAGGGGCGGCATGCTGCGGGCCGCCTGTAATGCACAGCCGCGAGCCCTACCTCCTCTGTCATGATGTTCATGGTGGACAGTCGAGACTGGATCTGCTGGAAGCGAGTCATCATTTCATGGCGGAAGAGCGCCTCCACTCGGACCTCGTACACCTTAGGAGAAAAGGAGACTATGAGTGGAGCCGAAGTGGGACTATGCGACTTAACTGCACATTATGTAATCAGTGTTTTTATAGCGCCCTAGTCACCTCTGAGGGTATCGAGGGGCTTGTAGCCAGTGGGTGGCTGGCACCGAAGGGCTTACTTGAAGAGCCAGGGATTCAGCTTCTTGGAAAGCTGAGAAGAGAGGAGGTGGCTCCGAGGTGTGGTGGGAGGATTCCTGCACAAACCGAAGCACCACTCCAATAGGAGCGGAGAAAGGAAAAGATCCTTTTTCTATTATAACCCTCACACACCCTAGTAGTGTCATGCTTCATCATCGGGCTCCCCCTGACTCCTAAAGGTCAGGGGGGGCTCGACCTTACTCCAGGGGCTCTTATGAAGACAATTAAATAAGGCGCGTAACTTTAAAAATAAATATTCCTCATCCACTCCCGAGGTAGCCCTTTATTGGTGGGGTGGATGGGAAAGATTAAAAACTATATTAGGGGATGACCCTTGGTGTTCCATGTCCTCCCCACAGCCATGGAGGGATCCTGTTGTGATAGTCAGGGACAGCCCGTCCACTTCTAAGTTTCTCCCCACACCACACGGACACCCCTAACGTGGAGGCCATGGGTGGCCCTGCCCAGCTTTACAAGGCCCCACACTACTCCCAGACACCTCTTTTGCAGCAGAGGAGGTGACGGACAAACCTCATCCCCCTCGTGGGGCTGGTATTCGAACTTGGTGGGCGGACAGAAGGCGGTGCTGCTGGCCTCCATGATCTTCAGCTTGTCTCCCTGGGGGTCGAGGCTCTCCACGGCCTGTTCGATGGCGTGTAGACCCTCCTGACGTGATGACTGGACGCGGGACTCGGCGGACAGGTAGGCCTTCAGGGTCCTGCCCAGGGACAGGTGGAAGCCAAGGTCGCAGCACTGCAAGGGGGAGAGAAGAGGACACAGGGTCTGTCATTGACTGGCGATAGGAGACGGGGACCCCCGTCACACGCCATAGAGATATAGAAATATACGGACAGGGACCAGAAGACGGGTTTCCAACATTGAGCTCAAGAGAGAGGGCACCACAGATCCCAGGCATACACTGATCAGTAACTGATCACCGAGACACACAAACACACACAACCAACCTGACACACAAATTAAAGGACACCCACAGCCCACATTGAACTATGGCTGGCAACCCTGACCCCAGACTCTTACTGACCACAGGCACATACTGACCTTAAGAGACAGGACACTGCCCATCAGAGGAATATACTGACCATGATGATAGAGAAGTGCCAGCCACTGATCACCGAGACAGACTCATACAGCCACCACCCCAAACCAAACTGAAGCCCACCTCCAGTCCCCACAGAAGGATAGGGCATCACTGACCACAGAGACACATACTCTGCCAGTGAGAGCAGCGCCTCCCACTCACTATACAATTACATGCGCTTAAATGCCGAGAGAACCTCAGTGATGGCAAAAATAAACATACTGGCAGCAGAGGGGCTTGGCATTCGGTGTAGCGAGCTGGTTACATAGTTTAAGAGGGCCCTCACTGACGGCTCAGAGGAGCCAGCGTTAGGCACATCAAGCTATTGACTAACAGTAATAAGAAGAACTTCTAATTAGGCACAGCGAGTTGTTGACATTTGGTAGAAGAGGACCCCTCACTGGAGGCCACAGCAGAGCTGGGACTGGACACAGCAAACTGTTGTTGTGCGACAGACGAATAACCCTTTCCCTGAGCCCTGGAACTTATGATGCAAGCAGGTTTTTGAGCAGAACAGAAGTGGCTCCGCCAGACCCTTAATGCCACCTTCTTCACAGGTTGGATGGGAGCTAAGAGCAGCCTGAAAAATGTTTTAATACCTAACCCATAATGCACCGAGCGCACGAGCTAGCCAAATGAGTTTAAGCCACTCCATTTAGTTATTGGGGGGGATTCTCCTTCATAACCACAAGGTCGAAGGACTGAAGTCACAGTTTTCAGGCTGGGTGGCATGAGGCTGCCAGCCCTCCAGCCCCTCAAGGTCAGTCCTTCAGCTGGACAACACTGTTTTTAGCCACTTATGCAGGACATTTGCAATTTTGCCTGCATTTCAGTGCAGGTTCACTCTGGACCTCCGAGCTTTTTTAAGACTTCCAGCGTATGTTACTGCAACAGCGAGTGGATGTGCAATGTTTCTCACCCAGTCTTAATCTTGTGCCCACTTCCCCCCGGGCTTCCTGTCCTCTGCCAGGAAGCGAGCCCTGCGGTTTCAGAGCAAATCTTTCACTCTCAGCAGAGGCGAGGCCGATGGGTCAGCCCCCAGAGGGGAGCTTTTGAACAAGACACCAAGAGGCATCTTCAACCCTCTGCCCCAAACACAGATGGCACCTGCCCCAGGGTTAGGAGTATCTGTGCATAGTCACAAGAAGCAGAACTCATGAGCCCGCCGACAGTCGGTGCGAGAGCAGACACATCCCTCCACAGCCCATGTAGGAAGAGCTGCTCTGGATAAATACACTGAATACCTAGTTGTTCTGCGAGAAGCACTAAAAGGGCAACATTTGCAAAAAGAGTATCTCAAAGAAAGACTGGTGGTTTGAGAAAGAGAAGTCACAGTGAACAGCTGTGACAAAAGAACAACTTACTCACCTTTAACAATAGTTCTGCTGCAAAGGAACATTAAATGACCCAATTTTTGATAAAGCACATCCCACTTTCAACATTTTACAAACTAAAAGTATAACTGTTCCCTGTGGTGTCAGGAAGGGTATCAATGACATATCTGCCAAAGTCAATTTAGTGTCCTTTTTAGAACTTAGGGGGCAGAAGGCTCCAGGTTGAACTATAGAGGATAATCTTGTGGGACAATTATTTTTTTATTATGATAACTTTTTTACTTGAGCAGAATTTTCCAGAAGAAGCGTGTTTGGTCAGGTATACCAGGGGAAGAGGCCTCAACGGAGGGGATGTCTGAGAGCTTTCCACCCCGCTCCTCTACTTTCACTTCACCCATGGACATTCTTAGAAAGCTGGTTTCTTTGCACTCATTCATTCTTACTCATCTTTGCCTTATTTTATCTACTTCTTAACCACAAATTACTCATCATGTTCACCCTTCTTCTTCCTCACCAACGGCTTCTAACTTCATCATAGAATTATCTGAAACACGGACCACGGTTGTTCCTTTTCCCCGCGCCCCGTGGCTACTTCCTCTTCTTCGAAGACCTTCGCATCTGCCACTTTCTTCTTCACAGAGATAAATGAAACTATTCCACCGGATGGCCTCCTCAGCTGTACTCATGAAGCTCCTTTTTCCACCACCCTTGATCCCTTTTAAACCTCTCTCTTTCTACAACAGTATTCCCCCTGCCTACGAATCCACGGTTGTCCTCCCTCTTCTCTCAATCACTACAAACTACCACTGATGCCTCAGCATTACCACCCATGTCCTCCACTCTGGTACTCTCTCTTCTCCCATAATCGCTTGCTCCAAAACTCCACCCAGCTCCTTTTCATCGTCTTTGCTTCAGAATTCTCTTCTCTTCTGGACTCTGGCAATTCTCTGAATACTCGATGGGAACTTTCTTCACCGCATGGGACACCAAACGCTCCTCAACTGGCCTCTCTGTCATTCTATCTTTATACCATGTGGAGGCGCTATGAGATTCTGCTTCTCCCTCACTCCATTTCTAAAACTTAGAACCCCTGGATGTAACCAGAAATAGACTTATTGCAGATATAACTGTTCCTCCCGGACACAACTACGCAGCTCAAAACCCTAATATCTCGATTGAAATAGCCAGAATCACATTGGAGCGTTTCTGTCCCAAAGGATTATGAGTGACCACCAACTTGGAGGGACACACCAAACCTCAGGTCACACCACACACTATAAGAGTGATTCCTACTTTTAATAATTTGTAAAGCTTCAGGTAGAGCCCATCAGTGGATAACAATACATAAAATATACTTATGTTGCATCTGGAAAGGCGCTGAAAGATTTTGGGGTTCAAGAAAATCATGACAAGGACCTCTGTGATCCTCTCTGCCTCTTCAGAGGAGTCCCCGAAAAAGAAAATGACCTCTGTGGCAATGCAGGGCAGCCCTCTGTAGCCTGGCCCTCCTCACCCACATGCGAGACAACGTGTACCGTGTCGGCTAGTTACTGCAGAAGAGCCACAGAATGGTATTAACTCTTTGGACTTCATCCGCGCTCCATGGTCTAAGATCACGTGAAGCGCCAAAATTCCTATAAGACCTTACGGCTTCCACAATGAAAACTGCAAATGGATCTCTCAAATACAACTTTGATCGCATTTTTTTTTATATAAGATCAATATTGGCTCTGCGCTCCTGCTAAAAGTTACTGAAATTTTATTCACTTTCCAGCTTCATACACGGCAGCGATACCCAAGACATCCCCTTAGGCTGATGGCCGCCCTGGTCCGGATCCGTTTAGCACTAAAAACCCTTTGTGTATTGCCTGCTTTAAAAATTACTCCCTTCCTCCTCCTCTCCTTACCTACTGACCCCCTCACTGTTCATATTCCATCTACCCCTCAACAGAGTCATCAATGCATTAGACCCCAGAGCTTTGCCTCCAGCCCCTTTGAGAAGTGAGGCCTTGTGAAAGAAAAGGTTTTTGGCTATGACAACATTTGGAGTTTGGATACCAAAATCATTAAAAAAACAATGCTCTCACAAACAAATAAATTCCTTTTTACTTTAGATCTAGTCTGAACTTCCTGCCCGGAGCCCACAGAAGCAGCCGGACCGTACACATGTTTGAGGGGAGGTCTCTCAGCCAAAAGAGGCGGCTCGATCACAAGCCATTGCTTGCATTTTCTCAGCCAGTAATGTTGCCTTGATTGTTGATTCCTCCGTCTTGCTAAAATCTAATCTTCAACGTGACTATTTTCTCTATACCGTACCATAGGGAGACTCCGCAGTCGGGACGGAGATCTGCACATGGCAAAGTATAGGGAAACAAAATGTATTTATTTTGAAAATGAATATTACAACTACTTTTATGTTAAATATTAATTTAAATTAATTGCATACATTTAAATATAGAACAAAATTAATGCATGCAATAGCACTATTAAATGAATTTGAATCAAACTTTAATCAGTGGAAATTCTGAAGTTTAAATTAAAATATAAATTCCTGCCTAAAGATTTGCTTTCAATATGCGTTATTAATTATTCAAAATGATGTATATAATTCATTAAAATTAATATCATCATTTTTTAATAAAATATATTGTTACATTATTTTTAAAATGTCAGAAAAGTTTATTAAATGTTTTATACTTAAATAATAAACATGTATATATTTATATATTGGCTAATTTAATTTATATTTAATATATTGTTTTATCTATTTTAAATATTTTAATTTATTTTAACATTAATTCCTATGGAGTTTATAGGAGAGGGCCCCCCCACCCCGGTGCCATGTTTACCTTCACCCCGGTTTCCCCTCCAGGGAGTGTGTTGAGTTTCCCCACTTTTTTGTCTCCCTCGTCTTTTCTCTCGCTACTTTCCTACCAAGGGGTCCTGTACCTCCATTACTCACGTCGATGAGGTCGGCCACGTCATGGATGTAGTAATTGTTCATGGTGGCGTTGACGGCGTTCAGGTTCAGGAGGTAGTCGTTCCGCGCCTTTGTGCATTTCATCTTGTTCTCCAGGTACTTGGTCTGCCTCTGCAGGAAGAGTGAGAACACTCATGAAATGAGGGGGGCCACAAGGTGCAGAGAAATCAAACGATTAACCCAATGACACAAAGACTAGCAGATAACTTGTGAGGCATTTATATAAATGAGTTAAAACAATACAATTCACAAAAACCCAGCACTAACCAAGAACCAATGGCGAGTGCCTCTAGGCGTCAAGGTGAGAAAAGGGCAGGAAGGTGGCCTCTGAAAAAGCAGCAGGAATGTAATTTCATCCTTGTGTGCAAATTTCACTTGTGTAGTCCACCACTGGAAACTACAATTTTGGAGTAAGACGGTAACACTGGGGCTGAGAATCCTTTGACAGCAATGACACAGGCAATCAGGGTATCACTCTTTTTTGGTGGAGTATGCATTGCCACATTTCGGTGTTCAGTTTCCTATCTTACTCCAAACAATTAAGAGACGTCTATATCGCTTGCAACACCAACAGGAAATCGCTGCCTTTGTTTGCACATTCTACACACCAACGGGAAACTACATCAATCAACAATCAATATTTTCAACTTCCTCATTACTTAACCTATCAACAACAAAAACCCTCCCTTACTCTCTCACTGGTCACTCACATAAATAGCTCACTCTCTAAGCTATCAATCATCAATAGGTTGACTCTAACATCTTTTCAATGTGTTCAATACTCAATAGGTTGCTTTCTCCCTTTCAATCGAATTCCAAAAATAATATCAAGTCCATCTGGAATATCTCCAGAGTCTCTCCCTAATGGCTCCTCCACGTGAAGGTCAGCACAGAGCACCCCTCGTCCGCCTTGACCACTTCTAATCCGTCGTTGATATCTGGTCGACTTACCTTTTCCACCAGCTTCTCCCCCTTTTTCAGGGAGCTCCGCCTCTGAGCGCGGTTCTCGAGGCTGATGGTGTGGTCCACAGGCTTCCCCGTTCGTTTCTCCTCCTGCTTCTCTGCCTCCTTCAACTTGTGCTCGGCATACAGGCTCTCGCTGTGGTACTGCTGGTACGTCTTCATGGCCTGGGCCACAGGGGAGGAAAAAGGAAAAATGAAGAGAAGGGAAACCTCATTGATCATCATGGAGTCTCGCATCACATCCCTGGACTAATTCTTATCACGCATCTCCGGACTAAATGACACAGAACATCAATGGAAGGAATCTCACAGAATATCTAGTCTAGATCACTCTCACCGTATCCAGACTAAGGACCCAATTAAGATCTCGGCGGGCAGGTTACTCCATCAAAACGGTGAGGGATATCCTGTCTGCCGAAATATGAATCCCATAGGATATAATGGGATTTATATTTGGGCAGACGTTGTGACGGATTAGCCCACCCACGAGATCTAAATCAAGCCTTCAATGTCATTGTTTGTCTCCAAACTAAATATCAACGATTATCCTGGAACATCCCCGGACTAAATCTAATAGATGCATACATTCTCCAAGCCCTCAATGAGTCTAAATGAGTATAGTTATATGTAAAACGTCCATTCAGACATCCCGGCTTCCTTTTCACATTGCCTTTGTCAATAATGTTCTCCATCAGAAATATCACTCCTTGCCAACAATACAGCTCCTTGCCAACACGTGTTATGTCTGTTTATGTAAAACAAGACTTCATCCGGGCTGAAACGTAAAGCAATGGCATCATACGGAATGTGGGTAAGTCATGGGATCTAGGATTAAACCCGTCTCCAAGGTATTTCATCCAAATCTAATGGATGATCTCCAAGCTAAATCTGATCAAACAAATATAGACTCATTTGTCTTTAATATTGGTAGGATGGGGGGATGAGGGGGTGTCAATGATAAGTAACATGTCCTTGGAAATTTAACGTACTTCTCCTCAGTATGGGAGTATCCCCCGGCAGGTGAACCCACGTCAAGACCAGAGCAGATCAGGTATTTATATTAAGCAAAAGGATTCAAACATTGCTGAACTCAAACTACCTTAAAATCAAGCAAACTAAGAGTTATTTAAATCAAAATCAAGGTTCCACATGACCAGATCACACAGAAAAAAGTGTAACTATTGTGGCTGCCTGGAGAGTGATTGTGTACAATTACATAAAACCAACATTGAGGCAACAGAATTCATGAAGATTGATTGCATCAATGAAATGTTCTACACTAGCGTTCGAGTTATATAAATATGTCTATCTGGGTCTAAAAAGCCAGGCCTTCACATGATTTTTTAAGCTAGTGCTAAGAAAGAGAGACCGCTACTAGCTCATCTTCGAAGGGGGCAAAAATATTATGATTGTCAAGACATCTAACAGCGATACACCGGGCTGATAGAAAGAGATTAAAGGAACGCTTCTAACCTTCACATTGTACACTCCGAAAGAACAGACTGAAGTGACGGAGGAACTTTGATCTGATCAACCAGGTGTTAGATAGGAAAACACAGTCAAAGGCCTCCATTTGTTTTGAAAGCAGCTGACGCTGCACAATTTTCAATCCCACCAGACAACAATCAAACTATTTATAAATTGTGCATCAAAGGTATTCAAGGACAAACGAAATACGAATAAAACCACAACGCCCGCCACAAACAGAAGACCATCCTATCAAAATGATCTACATAAGAGATTGTTCAATTTTTCACCTCACTTGATATTGGAGACCTTCCAAGCAAATCTAAACCCTGGAGAACAAGGACACTGATGATCAGAGACTCTGAAAGTCTAAAATAGAATTAGACAAACAAGTGACCTTTATTTTAGAGTCAACCTTTATTTTCACAGGCTATAACACAAATGACCACAATCACTATTTTGGCTAAGCGCAAAAAATGTCAATAAAAGACAGATGGGGATATTGAACTACTGGAGGGAGGTCGCGCTGCCCCTTACTTCTCAATAACTTTTTCAGAAACCATAATCATTGAAACGGGAGTAGAACCATTATGGAAAAAAGCAGGGCTCTGGTCAGAATAGATGTGCGGCATTAACAATCTTTTTTAAGATTTTAGTCAGCTCCATGTCCGGCAATTACCAGTGAATAGTTTACCTAAACCAACACAAGCTTGAAAAACCAGCTACAGGTATGAGAAGTTACGGGAGTCAGTGAAATTGTTAAATCTATTCACTCACTCCCTTTTAGGATAGTTCAAATTGTGGGTGTTCTTTTTGCACAATTTTATAAATCTTGTAAAACTAGGTTCATTTACAATCTGCTCCATCAATTTCTCAACTTTTCTGCAACAGACGAAGCAAAGTTTACACCTGCTGAGGCTCTTATAGTATCCACACCCAAAATAAAGGAAAATAAGTCCCTGCAAGGTACAGACCAATAACATTGCTGAATTCAGACTGCAAAATGTATAGAGCAATATAGTTTGACATTTTAATGAAAGCAAACGTGGTAACTAAGAACCAAATCATGTGCCACCTCACCGCAAGGCAAAAATAGGAACATATGATTTTTTTTTTAACAGGACAAGTAGATTTCTGAGGCTTTTTGTCCCTTGGACAAGTAGATATTTTATAAAATTCCACACCCCTGTACAATTGGTATGATTTCCGAGAGTAGGAGGGAGAACTGCAATTCTCACAATGATGGTCTAAAAGAGGTTGGGGGCGGGTGGGGGACTGTCCAAAAGACAGACTTCTCTGGTACTTACGGCCTGGACCTCCGAGATGGTCTTCAGCAGCTCCTCCTGCATCTGCAGCCCCACATCTTTACTCTGCAGGAGAAAGGATGCAATGATGTAAGCTCTGGGGAACAGAGAGAAGCAGTAGGAGGAGCCCCACATGGGAGCAAAAGCAAAGATGAGCCCTCAGCAGGGGGGACAAGGGGATTTGAAAAGGAGTGTCATGCAGAAAAAAACGAAAACAAGAAGAGATTCTGCAGAAGAACAAGGGAAAACAGGAGGAGCAGCCATGCAAGACAACAAGGGAAAACAAGGACATGTGCTCTGCATGGGAGCAGGGAAAAACTAAGGCCAGCTCTGAAAGGGAACCTGAAAAAAGATGCTCTGCAGGGGATAATGAAAAACAAGATATCCCTTGCAAAAGAAAAGAAGAATAGGTGCTTCCAGGGGGAACAAAATACATTTAAGAGAAGGTGTTGCCTACTTTTTGGAAGTTCAGAGGCCTAAGTGCACCAGCAAACATTCACCAGTTCTGCAATAGTCAGTGAATTAAAGTCTGAAGAGTACAGGTGTAGGTACAGCTTACCTTCTTGGACAGGCGTGCAACGTCCTCGCCGATGTGCGTCAGACGTTGGGTGAGGAAGCCAGTGTAGACCTCACTCAGGGCCCCGTGGTCCCGGCTCTCCTGCCGGGTCTGGTTCAAGATCATATACCAGCAATTCACTGGAGACAACAGGTTCTGGTCCTTCCTGGGGAGGGAAGGAGAGACAGAAGGGAGGGTGTGAATGACCCTGCTGCCCTCTCTTTAGACACTCACCTCCCAAATAAAGTCTGCTGGCTCTCTACCCACCATCCTTGTTCTCTCTCTGACCGACCCAAGATTCGAGGTCATGTGTTTGTAACACACCAAGGGCGTCAAAAGTTTTTTTGCAGAAAAACACGTCTGATGGGCACTTGAAACATACTTCAAGACTTGTGTTATTGATTGTTCAGAAGTGTTCTCATACACCCGCAACCTGGCAATATCAGGCCGATAATACCCTTGTTTTGCCCTGAAGAAGATTATGTTTTGGGATGAAACGTGTTGGTAGTGTCCCTGTTCCTATTTTAAAGTTAAGTAAAGAAATAAAGAATGAACATTAGAATGTACGCGTCTAATAATGTTCTGGATTCGATGACTAAATATTCTTTGCAACCCTGAATCTTGACTCTCTCTGGGATGCAATAGTCTCCTTGTAGACTCGAAGTAATGCTGGTCAGTGTGATCGTCCAAAGTGCTAACAAGCACACAGGGTGCTATGCAAACAAAAGGAGGGAATGCTGAATAAATCATACATTCACCCCCAGTCAAAAGACCTGGGTTAAATCCATCGTTCTTTTGCTCACCATGCCACCCCAGTTTAGACCCAGCCATATGCAAATCAGTCTTGACCCTGTGCCTCATGGGAACAGTCCAGACCACATTGTAAAGCAAACAGGGGCACGCTGGTCCAGTCCCAGTCCATTGACACCAGAACCAGGAGCACCACATGCGGATCTAGACCATGTGCTCCATAATCGAAAAAAGCAGTTATTATACTAGCCAGGGTAAGTGCTGGTAAAGTTATCATGGGCTGAGGAGACCCCCTGCGGATAGGCATGGGCCGGTTCAACTTCATGCATGGCAGCCGCCACACCCCGGGATCTGGGACTCAGGGGGGCATTGTGAGATACCGACAGCACAACAACTGCTTCAGGGTCAGTGTGGAAACGTGCAAGTCCAGCCATCCTTAATAAGTAAAGGCCTCCACTCTTGAGTGCCCGAAGCAGGAGATGAGTGCGTGGTTTGCTTTCGACTCTTGTTCAGGTGGGGTGCTTGCTGTATTTCTGTAGCAAGTTATTTTATGAGATGGCCTGAGTTGGTGGTACTTCTTCCTGTCCCCCCCCCCCACCCCACCCCAGCGCAGGACACAGAGGTCAAGAGCAGAGAAGGAAGTTACACCCCATGGTTAGCTGTAAATTTCTGTGGCATGGCCAGAACTGAGGGCGTTGACGTCGAACCTCAAAGCCGGTGCTGTCGCGACTGTGGACGCAGGACAGACGAGGCCTAGCATCTCCTTGTTGGGTGCACCAACGAAGAATCTGGGCTTCCCCGTAAACACCGAGGTGTGCTTTGGGCATTGTGTACTCTACTTAGGTGCGTATTTAAGTACTGTTTAGGGACAGGCCTGTGAGATTGAAAACTCTCCTCTGGAGCTAGAGGGCCGAGGGAGAAGGTTTATCTGCACTTTTGGTCGAAAGAGGAACAACAGGCCAACCCCAACAGAGAAGTTAAACAGGAAGGAAGAGACATGCGTGGTACACAGTCACGGCTGAGTCCGCAACACTGACACGCCACAGCAAAAATACTCCTTTTCAGATGCAGTGTCACAAGAATCACATTTGGAGTTGAAAACTTTGTGTCAGAAGCCCCCTCTTTTGCGGAAGCAAGAGGATGGCAGAGAACCTTCATGTATGCTGTGGAGCAGCCTCTATAACTCCCTGGCCAGGCAGGCAGCACAGGGACAGACCGAAGAGCTCTTCAAAGGGTCCTTGTTTCACTGTCTGGTAGCAGGGGCCGAGCTCAAGGCTCACTTTGGGAGAGGGGCCGAATTTGTGGGAAAGGGCAGGGGTTAACAATTGATATATGCAACACAGCTAAAACAATACATTATGCAATAAACAGATCAAGTTTATTAAAAAGGGAAAACGTATTACACAACAAAAGCCATAACAGCTAAATGGAGCAAACTGGTTTTAAGCATTTTACTGCAGTTCAATGGAAACAACCATTAAAAGAGCAGTTTAAGTTATCAAATGTTGACTTATGATCAGAAACATTACTGAGAGTCAACAGGGTTGTATTCACTAAGACTGGTAAAGTTGGGTTGAGAGTTAACAATTAACTGAGGTGCAGTAGGAAACAGCCTTTGTTCTGGAGCTCAGTCATCACTGGAGAATGAAGCAGGAAGGTTGTATCCAATGAGGGCTCTCTGAGATCCAGCATGCTGATTGGGTCATTGTGGTGCAAAGGGTGGAAGAAGGTCAAAGGTCTCCTTCTGGGAGAAGAGGCCTCTTGGTGATCAGTTTAGCACATGTGGTCGGACACAGGGTGGAGGTTTGACTCTTCCCTTCTCCGTTTGCAGAGAGTCAGTGCGGGAAGGACTTCACCCCGTCGTCTGTAGAATTGCTGCAAAGGGTCTACATTTTTGGGCAGTACGGTGCAACTGAAGGGCCAATTTAACTTAACGGCACTTGTTTGAAAACCACAACGGAGCTTTTGCAGAGTTTGATTCCAGCAAATAAGGAAGAAAGGTCGCTTCAGCTCCCGCTCACTCATCCAGAGGACAGAGGGCTAAAGGAATGGGCAGGCGAAGGAGCCGCGTCTACTGAAGGCCTCGGCCTCCTGGTCTCCCTGGACGTCACAGCTACCAGGCCAATCAGGCTTCTCGGCACTGCCGCTTTGAAAGCAGACAGGGTCTCTGCAGCAGCAAAGCCCTCTCCGGCCTCTGCCAATAAGTCAAGGTTCTAGCAGCTCCGTCCAGGAGGGACTCAGTTTCAGGACTAGGAAGGTCGAGATTGCCTTCTTGATCCAAAAAGACCTGAAGGAACATTTATTTGGCCAATCTTACCATTTTTAGAAGAGAGAGTGTTATCCCTATTCCCAAGCTGGCCTTAGTGGGCCTACAACCCTTGTGGCCACAGTGCGACTATTGAAGATTGGAAGTTGATTAAGAGGCAACCACGACACCCAGCCAAACCCGCTTGAACTGAAAAAGAGGGCAGGAGTCCTTTCCTTCCTCTCTTCTCCCGCTCCTTTTACTGTAAACAGAAGGACTCTGAGCAGCCAGAAAACATGCAGGGAGACGTGAAGGTCTTGCAAATGTATTCAGCTGGATGGAGGAGCGATAGAATGCCCGCATGGATCACCACAGTCATGGGTCTGGGTCTCTCTCTCTGGGTCTCTCTCTCTGGGTCTCTCTCTCTGGGTCTCTCTCTCTGGGTCTCTCTCTCTCTCTCTCTCTCTCTCTCTTCCCCCTTATGGTTCAAAATGCTAACAAAAAAATAAGCAAGGCAGCTTCAGGAGAAGGGACCACGCCAACAGGATGGCTGTGATCCGCAACCAATGGATGATGGTCACAGAATGGAAAAACATCCGACTAGCTCATCAATAGGGCATTCCGCAAAGAACTGGTTTTCAGATGTGAAGAATCCGAATTTTTTACTTCTTGCCATTAGAAAGAGGCTTACTGGAGGTATCTCCTACTGCTCAATGACGTTTGCGAGAAGTTTGTCATTTCTTCCCCATCATGCGCTTCCATGAGGCGACAAACTCTGCCCACAACGAAGACCTCCTTACGTCCCTCTGCCTCTCTCACCGAATACCTAGCTAGTACTATCAATGGGTCTCTCGGTCTGCCCCCATGTACAGTTATCCCAGCCCTTACTCTGACTTCTCTCCTCTTTTCCCCTGTCTGGTCCCCGTCTTCTTCATCCCACCCACCAACCAACCGCTGATGGAGCTCCAGTCGTTCCCAACGCGCTCGTTTCTATCACACGCACAGGGCATCCTGCTCACCGGGGCCCCATAGGCTCCTTTTAAAGCCAAAATCATGAAACAGCGGAGCAATCACTGCGGTTCTATGCAGCCTCCCTAAAGTCTTCACCCGTGTCCTGCTCACTGGCTCCTGCCCTTCCTGTTCCAGGAGCGCTGAAGTCTGTGCCCTACCATGGACGAAGGTTTATCCTCTGCCAACCATCACCCGTCTCCAGACTGCCCTTCTGATGGTTCCTCTTCTTCCAGACACCACCATGCCCTACTCAACTTCCAATGACACATCCTCTGCCATAACTTTCCCAGTCTCCTCACTACCTTAAATAGGAAAATAGCTCAGCGTTCGGTCTTAAACCGTCTCACTCAAGATCATTCGGTGCTGAGTACCTCCCGTCCTACCCGGGCTCGGTGCACTCCACTGCACCATGGCTGGACCTACTGAATGACCTCTGTCCTTGACAATTCGCTTCTAACTCTTCTCGTTCTCTCAGTAGCTTTCGACCCTCCTCACAGAGCTACGGTAATCGCCGTCTGCTCTCTACGCAGTGTAAACTAACGCCCACAGTTTTTTCTCCAACGAAATGAACGCAGATGGCTCTCGTCCTTCATATCTTGCTCATCTGATTCCCCAACTTCACCTGCACATGTGATGGCCACCTCATCCTTCCTCTTCACTCTCACCCTCACGTCACCCCCAGGAAGGCTCTTTGTTTGGCTACTTCGATCCACTCTACAAAGACGATACCACTATCACTTTTCAATTCAACCTTGTCCTCTCAACTCAACTCTTGAAGATCAGGCTGCCTTGTTGACATCTATCACAAAACAGGCCCCAGAACCCAAAACACCAGCTGAAATCTTCCAAAACCATCTAACTCACTGGGCCACCAAGCTTCCAAAAGGTCAGCCAGGATGAGTCCATTGGATTTCCACCTTGGTCTACAGTAAAATCATCACCCGGATAGGGAATTCAGGGGATTCTACTTCGGCTGCAACAACTACATTCTGGGTCCAGCCTCTGCCCCAATTCTCTCACCTGAAGTTCTGGTGCTCCCTGGAGTTGCGGATCTTGGAGGAGAAACGGTCGCTCAGCTTCTCCAGGCCGCGCGAGTATTCCAGCTCTATCTCAGCCTTGCGACGCAGGAACTCAGACAAGTCCTGCAGGAGCTGCTGGCGAATGTCCACCTGGACGTCCAGGCACCTGAGCTGCTCGGCCAGCTGGACACGGATCTCTGAGGGACAGAAGGGAGAGAGAAGATTAGGGCAGGTGTAGGATATGAAGCCATCTCCATCAGCTGCCTACAGGCAAACTTAGGCACATAGCGGCGCTGCAGGAGACACAATCGACCACCACCAGGCCAATCAACGCTAAGCGACGCAGTCTTCATTCATTTATCCATCTATCCATTATTCTGCTTCCCAATTGACAAGCATGCAGCAGGAATTGAGTTTGCCTGCTGAATACTTGAAAGTAGGCCTGAGCTACATTTTTACTTCACAAGGGTAATGGTGTGTGATTTCCATCAACACATTGCAGCATAGCATGCATGATTTTAACATTCCTCCGCCCCTACTCTAACTCCAAATTACAGTTACACTTATTTTTCCTTAACGTTCGCACTCACTTTCGATAACCTATACCGAAGCGGCAGTGAAAGCTTCCCTCACACACAGAACAGGTACCTCCAAGCAGCAGAGAACGCTTCCCTCATACACATAATGAGTTCAACGCAGCAGCAAAAGGTACTATTGGCTTTGAATTACTGTGACCTGAAGAACTATTTTAAAAACACAATGATGACTAAAAAAATAAATAAGGATAGAGAATGGAAAAAAAATAAGCATAGGCAAAGGAAAGCATCCCCCCCAGCCCTGCCACTGAAGTACACTTCTTTTTAGGCCAGTGTGTACAACAGGTGTCACTCACAGTGCAAGACAACCAATGGCTGCAGTGGGCGGACCCACGACCCCATGCGGAGTGCTGTGGTGGATGGAAGCCAAATGTGAATGACATTTAAACAGACTAATGGATGAAGAGGGTTGATTCGAAGTCCATCCATGTATGAATATATGCATATATTTGTATTTATGATTAGTATTACATGACATTGGCAAAGCGTGTACGGCGGCTGTCTCAAGGCCAGACTTAAAAATGGTAGCCAAGCGCTTTGGCAGACTGAGCAAGCATTTTTTTTTATTTCAAAAGTGTTTTGTATTGGCAGTTTCAGTGGAAATAAAAGAAAGGAGTACATAGGTGGTAATTAAAATAGCGAATAAATGGTTGTGATACGTGGAATTACGATAGAGGTTACGGCATTGACAATGGGATAAAGAACAGTGATTACCAATAATCAATCAATATCAACATCCTAAAAGAAATATAACAAGTAAATTAATAGATAAATAAAGACTAATTGGGGAAGTCATAGACTTGCAAATACAAACGCGACAGTATTAGCAGCGGTATCGCTAAGGAGGTCCACAGGTTGATGACGTTCTGTTTGCGCTGTTTGACTGAGCGAGCCTTTATAAAATTAGGGATAGCGCGGTGGCATTAGAACTGTTGGTGAGGAAGTCAGAACATGGGGAAAACAACCAACCGCTTACCTACTAAACCGAACGCAGCATTTGCTAACAGCGCCTGTGGACCAAACTTAAGTAGGAGGCACAACCATTTTTGTTGACTGCAACTGTTCCTCCATCGTGTAGGAGTAAGAGTCGAGCCGTACTGAGAGCCGACTGCCCACCAAAAACCTGTACAAGAAATGGCCTAAGACAAGTGCCACCCGGGCCCTATTTTTATTTTCTTTATACCTACCAGATCTTCCAAAACTTTCAAAGCACAGGACACTGCTTACCTCCGAGACTAGCCCGGTTCATATAAGCGACCGGACTGATTTCTTTTTGTCACTTCTACCAAGGGGGCTTCCATGTCTTTTGCATAAACTCCCAGAGTAGAACTGTATGGACTTTCTGTTGTTTGATTGAGTCAAAACAAGAGTTAGGATATTCTCAATGAAAGTAGTGAAAATAAAAATGGGATTGTGCGTAACAAGATAATCTGGCAGTAAAGGGTTACCAATGCCTGGGAATCCATTCCAACCACAGATGGAATTGGTCTGAGAACGGTCCTAATCTGAAGCCAAAGGCCCGGTCTGCAAAGGATGCTCCAGAGATTTAACAGGATGGACAAGGCCGAGCGATTAGAAAGTGGACGACGCCATTTAAAAGCAAAACTGAGTCCCTTCTCCCAACTGCACCCGAAGAAGTCTTGAAAAGCAGAACCCAACCCTGGATGTAACCAGTACCAATAGCATCCGGGCTCTTCCGTCGCTAAGGAACTCAACCCCACAAGCCGAGCTGTGGATATATTTAGGGTTAATGTCCCCTCCCCCATTATAAGATGAAAGATCAATGCTGTATTTAATAGCCTTCCTTAAAGTCCGACCATATATTCAAAATGTTTGATTGGTAAGAATATTTGGAATTATATGCAAACTCCTAAGAAGTTCATAATATGCTGAAAATTCAGGAAAATAGAATTGCTCTCATGGAGGAGGTTATGTGTAATGTTCTGTTCTGCAGATTTGTATAGAGCGCAATCGGTATCGAGGCGCTGAGCCTGCGAGCCCAGGCACACATAGCGCCTAGTGGACCACTCGAAAGGCAGCGTCTTCAGATTCCTGCAGAATTCAAGAATTGAGGGGGGGGGGCTCCCCTGTGTAGCGGTGGGTCCAGCCGGGCTTCAAGAGTGAGGTAGGGCAGTGCTTTAAAAGGGCCGGTACTGTCCGGTACTGAGTACCAGCACTTGTTTATTTTGAGAGGGAGAGTACCGGCACATCTCTAGAGAAATGCCATACTTTTCATTGGAGAGTGCAGGCACTTCTCAGAATCAAGCAGGTACTCTGGTACAGAGCACCTGCCCTTCAATTTTTCCATTTCAAGCGCTGGAGGCAGGTAGCGGGCTCGAGCACCCGGCCTGGTTCTCTGTAAGCCTGAGATGTGTGCAAGAGGGACATGACATTTCAGCAAGCAACAACTGCCACGTTAGAAGTAAAGTGCAGAAGGCGTCATTTCAGTGAGGGTTTAACCAATCGGAAAGCACCTGGGTTCGTCGCCGGGATGGACAGCTGTTTTTCAGAGGCAGCCTCACTTGAACCCAAGCCTCGATTCCAAATTAAGCGCCTCTTACTCTTTCCCCGGCTGCCGCTGGAATCAAGGAGCTAATTATTGAAGGTAAATGTCATTTAAGGAAAGGGGGGTGGAGCTGTGGACACAGTCAGCGCTCCCGCTCGAGTGACTACGCAAAGCGCCTTCCTCCAGAGAGCAGGCTTCTGGGAGCACAGCTGTCGCACCGCCAGGAATCCGCTTCCGAGGCACTGCGAAGCGGATAATCAGAAGATTATCTGTATTTATTTAATTAGCAATTAAACAATTAATTCGACTGTCGGCCCAGCAGCTGCTCTGTGATTGGTTCGCACCGAGATCTCACCGAGCGTGAGATGATTCGCTCTTAATATTCGCTTCTTAAGGCCGAATAAGCTTTGAATAATGATTCATTTTACTTATTTCATTTCTAGAGCCGTTGCCCTCTGTAGGATTTTTTTTACTTCCGTTTTATTTAAGTCCGTTACATCTTTTCATGATTCTTTCTCTGTATATTTTTAGTGCACCGCTGACAATGAGTTGATAGATAGGAGCTGTACAGATGTCCTTGCTGTTGTTTAAAGCAGCCAGGATTGTAAAGACATTTGTTTAAATGAAAGATTATTCAGTGACGGTGAACACTGCACACTCGGCGTCCTCTTTACGACGACAACTCTCGGTCACAGCGACTGTAGAGTCGAGGCAGCCTCCGTCACAGACTGGTGCCCAGAGCCCAGGTAGTGGTGAACACATGTAATCACGCACGAGCAATCACACATGTGCAACCACACACGAGCAACCACACACGTGCAACCACACACGAGCAACCACACACGAGCAACCACACACATGCAATCACACATGTGCAACCACACATGTGCAACCACAGATGTGCAATCACACACGAGCAACCACACACGAGCCATCACACACGAGCCATCACACACGAGCCATCACACCATCACACACGAGCCATCACACACGAGCCATCACACACGAGCCATCACACATGTGTCATCACACACGAGCAACCACACACATGCAATCACGCACGAGCAATCACACACGAGCAATCACACATGTGCAACCACACACGTGCAACCACACACGTGCAACCACACACAACCACACACGAGCAACCACACACATGCAATCACACATGTGCAACCACACATGTGCAACCACAGATGTGCAATCACACACGAGCAACCACACACGAGCCATCACACACGAGCCATCACACACGAGCCATCACACCATCACACACGAGCCATCACACACGAGCCATCACACACGAGCCATCACACATGTGTCATCACACACGAGCAACCACACACATGCAATCACGCACGAGCAATCACACACGAGCAATCACACATGTGCAACCACACACGTGCAACCACACACGTGCAACCACACACAACCACACACGAGCAACCACACACATGCAATCACACATGTGCAACCACACATGTGCAACCACAGATGTGCAATCACACACGAGCAACCACACACGAGCCATCACACACGAGCCATCACACACGAGCCATCACACACGAGCCATCACACCATCACACACGAGCCATCACACACGAGCCATCACACACAAGCCATCACACACGTGTCATCACACACGAGCAACCACACACATGCAACCACACACGAGCAACCACACACGAGCAACCACACACGACCAACCACACACGTGCAATCACACACTAGCAATCACACACGCGCAACCACACACGCGCAACCACACACGCGCAACCACACGCGAGCAACCACACGCGAGCAACCACACGCGAGCAACCACACGCGAGCAACCACACGCGAGCAACCACACACTAGCAACCACACGCGAGCAACCACACGCGAGCAACCACACGCGAGCACCCACAGGCGAGCAACCACACACTAGCAACCACACGTGCAATCACTCGTACAATAACACACGTGCAACCACACACGAGCAACCACACACGAGCAACCACACACGAACAACCACACACTAGCAACCACACGCGAGTAATCACACACGTGCAACCACACGTGCAACCACAGACGTGCAACCACACACGTGCAATCCCACACTTACAATCACGCACGTGCAACTGACTAGCAACCACACACGTGCAACCACACACGTGCAATCACACACGTGCAACCACGCACGTGCAACCACACACGTGCAACCACACACGAGCAACCACACACGAGCAACCACACACATGCAATCACACATGTGCAACCACACATGTGCAATCACACACGAGCAACCACACACGAGCCATCACACACGAGCCATCACACACGTGTCATCACATACGAGCAACCACACACATGCAATCACACACGTGCAACCACACACGAGCAACCACACACGTGCAATTAAACACGAGCAATCACACACTAGCAACCACACACGTGCAACCACACACGTGCAATCACACACGTACAACCACACGCGAGCAACCACACGCGAGCAACCACACACGAGCAACCACACACTAGCAACCACACGCGAGCAACCACACGCGAGCAACCACACACTAGCAACCACACGTGCAATCACTCGTACAATAACACACGTGCAACCACACACGAGCAACCACACACGAACAACCACACACTAGCAACCACATGCGAGCAACCACACGCGAGTAATCACACACGTGCAACCACACACGTGCAACCACACGTGCAATCCCACACTTACAATCACGCACGTGCAACTGACTAGCAACCACACACGTGCAACCACACACGTGCAATCACACACGTGCAACCACACACGTGCAACCACACACCTGCAATCACACACATGCAACCACGCACGTGCAATCACACACCTGCAATCACACACGTGCAATCACACACGTGCAATCACACCTTTGATAGTGCTCAGTTGTCCTCGCGCCTGAACAGCTGAGGAAAAGCCTGGCAGCCTGTAATGAAGCCGAGGGATGGGGGAGGGGTGTGAATGCACCTGTCAGGTCTAGCTGTGCACTGACGGTGATGGGGCAGGGAGGGGGGGCCCGAAGGGATGGGGGAGGGCTCTGATGCTCCTTGTCAGGCCTAGTTAATATCCCGCCATTTCTTTCCCGCCTCGGCGCCAGGCTGCTGTCATGCGGGCTGCTGACCCGGGGGTGCAGGGGCACAGGGGGGGCTGCCAACATAACGCCTGGGTGCTCACAGTGACGAATAGGTGCCCAGCGGGGATGGACGGCGAGCACTGTCAGTTCCCTCCATTTCCATCTTTCTGCAGAATCCCAGCTCAGGGAGCGCCTGCTCTTTGGTCCAGGGCTTCACAGCGCAGATCTGCTAAACATATTCTTACAAATACTGTAGGATATAATAAAATGGGCCTTGGCCCCTCCCAGAGGACAATCACCCTCTCACCTCCTGTTATTGTTTTGTGTATCGTGTCGCCTTCATTGGAATGCCCTTAATGTACGAGGGACTATTTTACGTCTCAAAAAATTCAGAATCCGCACACAAACTATACCCGAGAGAAGCGTGCACTTTACAGGCCTGGTTTAAACACGTCACTCCTCTGCGGCAGCGCGTGCTGCCAGACCTCCATCTGGATTCCTCTCAGGGAGTGTTCTGCTGTTGCATCGAGACATATCACACAACAACAAACACACCTAAAACAGGTCAGACCCATTGGTTTTGTCAATGCTTGTTACCAGTATTGGCGAAATGAGTAACAACAACAATTCTGCTATAATTAGAACACAACTTTTTTCAATTCTGATAAATATGAGACAGTTAAATAAACATTACTTACTAAAGTCTGTGAAGGGGGTGGTCTTTTTTTTATGTTTCATAAAGGGGTTTTTTGGTATTTTAAGAGCCGCAATCACTCCTGTTGAACCCTTCACGCCCCCTCCCCGCCCATCTTCCCACTCTGTCCTTCTGCGTTTACCTTCACCAGGCCTCTCTTACAGACACATCCACTCTCTCCTCACCTTCACACACAGCGCTTTCGTTTCCTGTGGCACTGTCGGCATTTCAAATGCTGTTTATAACTTCCTCTCAAGCTTTCACATGAAACCGTAATTACAACGGGCATATCTGTGACCTTTCGTTCAATGCACTCGACTCAGTCTACAGAGAGGCCACGGATTGAAGGAGCATGAACCTTGACGGATTCGAACCCCCGCTTTCACGGTCACAAGTCACTTGGATTCGGCCTGGACACCAAACTCGTGGTCGAGAAACAAACACACCGCCAAAACAAGCATTTGCAATGCAATAGGTCTCGCATTAGGAAAGTTTGAGCTATTGGTATTGAAAATGGCACATGTTTTATTCATGTGTTGGTTTCAAAAGTAGCGAAATTAATAGCTTTGTCATTTACAATGCCAATAGTTATAATTTTTGCAAATGTGACACCTATAGCATTTGTAATGCAATATGTGTTGTATTTACGTGACTTATATGTATTGATATTACAAATAACAATGGCTTTTAATTTTTTTATTAATTAATACTTAAATAAAAGTTATTGTAATTTATAATGGCAATAGCTTAAACTTTTGTAAATAACTTATGAAGATTATGTTCAGTGTATTTTATTGTGACGAAAATCCAAGAACAGAAGTGAAATATTAACATCTTTTTATGACATTTGTAATAAAGCTTGAAACATTGAGAGAACATATTTGAACCAGTTGTTGTTGAATGGTTGCACAGATTGATGCTGTGATGATGCTGAGTGATGTTGTGGTGGCGACAAGTGTTGCTGTGGTGCCCCTGAGTGATGCTGTGGTGGTGCTGAGTGATACTGTGGTGATGCAATAGATAGATTGAGGGCGATAGAGTGAGGGCCATAGATAGAGTGAGGGCGGTAGATAGATAGAGTGAGGGCGGTAGATAGATAGAGTGAGGGCGGTAGATAGAGTGAGGGCGGTAGATAGATAGAGTGAGGGCGGTAGAGTGATGATAGATAGATAGATAGATAGAGTGAGTGAGGGCGATAGAAAGATCAAGTGAGGGCGATAGATAGATAGAGTGGGGAGAGGGAAGATGGAGGAGAGAGGGGGGGAAGAGAGGGAGGGGTGAGAGGGTTTGGAGAGTGAGGAGAGGGGAGAGTGAGGATAGGGGAGAGTGAAAAGGGGAGAGGGAAGAGTGAGGAGAGAGGGAGTGGAGAGAGGGTGAGTGAGGAGAGAGGGGGAGAGGAGAGTGAGGAGAGAGGGGAGAGTAAGGAGAGAGGGGAGGGGAGAGCGGGAGAGGGGAGATAGGGAGGGTAGAGGAGAGAGAGGAGAGAGGTGAGAGGAGAGGGGGGAGGTAGAGAGGAGAAGAGTGAGGAGAGAGAGGAGAGTGGTGAAAGGGGAGATTGGTGACAGGGAGAGTGATGAGAGAGGATAGAGTGTTGAGAGAGGAGAGAGTGGGGGAATGAGGATAGTGATGAGAGGGGAGAGGTAGAGAAGAGAGGGGAAAGGGAGGAGAGAGGAGAGTAAGGAAAGGAGAGTGAGGAGAGGAGAGTGAGGAGAGGGGAGAGAGGGAGGTGAGAGGGAGAAGGGAGAGAGGGAGGTGAGAGGGAGGGGAGAGAGGGAGGGGAGAGGGAGGGGAGAGAGGGAGGGGAGAGTGGAGGGAGGGGAGAGTGGAGGGAGGGGAGAGTGGAGGGAGGGGAGAGTGGTGAGAGGGGTGAGAGGGGAGAGTGAGGAGAGAGTGGTGAGAGAGGGAGTGGAGAGAGGAGGGGAGAGGAGAAAGTGGGGAGAGTGAGGATAGTGAGGAGAGGGGAAATTGAGATTAGAGGGAGGTGAGAGAGGGAGGGAGAGTGGTGAGAGATGGGAGAAGGGAGAGTGGGAAGAGTGAGGAGAGGGGGAGAGATAAGAGAGGAGAGAGGGGACAGGGGAGAGAGAGAGAGTGGGAAGAGTGAGGAGAGGGGAGAGTGAGGAGAGGGGAGAGTGAGGATAGGGGAGAGTGGTGAGAGGGGGGAGTGGTGAGAGAGGAGAGAGTGGTGAGAGAGGAGAGAGTGGTGAGAGAGGAGAGAGTGGGGCGAGAGGAGAGAGTGGGGCGAGTGAGGATAGTGAGGAGAGGGGGATAGTGAGGAGAGGGGATATTGAGGAGAGGTAGAGAGGAGAAGAGAGGGGAGAGGGAGGGGAGAGAGGAGGCGAGAGGATAGTGGTGAGAGGAGAGTGGTGGGAGGGGGAGGGGACAGAGCGGAGAGTGGTGAGAGGGGAGAGAGGAGGAGAGATGGGAGAGAGGAGGAGAGAGGGGAGAGAGGGGGAGAGAGGAGGAGAGAGGGGTGAGTGGTGATAGTGGTGAGAGGAGAGTGGCTGAGAGGGGAGAGTGGTGAGAGGGGAGGAGGGAGAGAGAGGGAGAGGGACGAGAGGAGAGAGGTAAGAGGTTAGAGGTAGGAGAAGAGAGGTGAGAGATATGGGAGGGGAGAGAGGTGAGAGAATAAGGGAGGGAGAGAGGAGAGAGAATAAGGGAGGGGAGAGAGGAGAAGTGAGTAGAGGGGAGAGTGAGGAGAGGGTTGAGTGAGGAGAGGGGAGAGTGGGAGAGGGTAGAGTGAGGAGAGGGGAGAGGAGGGTAGGAGGAGAGTGAGGAGAGAGGTGAAAGAGAGGGAGGAGGAGAGAGGGATTGGAGAGAGGGGAGGGGAGAGTGAAAAGAGGGGAGATGGAGGAGAGGAGAGATGGAGGGAAGAGCGAGGAGGAGGGGAGAGTGAGTATAGAGGGAGTGGAGAGAGGCAGGAGAGGGGGGAGTGAAGAAGAGGGGGGAGGGGATGTGAGGCGAGAGGGGAGAGTTAGGAGAGGGAAGAGGGGAGGGGAGAGCTGGGGTCCCGTTTGTAATTTTAAAATAAAAACGTGCCAAAATGTTTAAAACTGCAATTGGTGATTAAGTGTGCTTTGTGCGCACGTACAAATGTAGATGGGGAAATATTAGCAAAATAAGACACAGCAATGTGGGTTCCAAGATAGGATGTTAGCATTTTCTTTTCAAAGCCACGCCCGCTTCTTGTTTACACAGATTTCATGCTGTTTGTTAGAAGATGGAAATAAAATTGCACCTTAAAACTGCAAAATAATATGATTTGCTGCATTTAATTTGTTTACAAATTAAACACTAATAGGGCGTTTCTAACCATGACATTATTCAGTTTGCCCTTCTCCATGCCAATAGTAGAATGTTTACTATAGTTAGGCAGTGCAACAAAGGATTTTAAGACCGCATAGGGAGTTAGCGCAGTAGCATTTACAAACCGCTTTTCTGAGGTGAAGTTTATTGTGCAGTATTTGCACACTGCATCGGGAGCACTGGAACCAAATCTAATTGTTTTTTTTTTTAAAAAAAGCATTTTCACTACGCATTAAGGCCAGGGATCGAGAATTAACGCAGAAGCATTTGAAAAAAAAGCAAGCTCCCATTTTCAGACTGCATCGGGGCTAATCGCTTTTCACACGTGAAGTTTGGAAAAAGCATTCACGAGGGTTAGCACTGAAGCATTTAGCATATAAAATAAGCAAGCACCCAAAATGGAAAGTTCAAAACCGAATTCTTAAGACCAATAGGAAGGAGCATGTTTACTGTACTTACCCAGTGCACTAGGAGCATGTTTACTGTACTTATGAAGTGCAACAAAGCATTTTCAGACCTCATCGGGGGATGGGGTAGCGTTTTTCTCACATAAAGTTATATGGTCTAGATGTTAACACCGCATTCATTAGGAGAACAGAAATGAAACCGAAATAGCACTTTCACACCGAAACCAGAAAAGCATGATTCACTGCACTTAATTTGTTCACAAATTAAACACTAATAAGGGCGTTTCTAACCATGACATTATTCAGTCTGCCATTCTCCATGCCAACAATAGAATGTGTACTATAGTTAGGCAGTGCAACAAAGGATTTAAGACCGCTTCGGGAGTTAGCGCAATAGCATTTAATAAACACTTTTCTGACGTGAAGTTTATTGTTCAGTATTTGCACACCGCATCAGAGAACTCGATCAAATTATGTCAGAATTGCGGAATTATGTGCTCAAGTCAACGCAGCGGTTTAAGTGTATTGAAAACACGTAAATGAACCTGTTTATGCGTTTTTTACCTACTTGCAGTCTCTGGGAGAAAGCAAACTCACCGCTGCAGCCCGGCTTCAACAGGAAGCCAGGCAACCTTTGTTGGGACGGGGGCGGGGCCGGACACGCGACCGGAGCTTCCCAGGAGGCAGGCTGCAGTGGCTGGCGCATGGCTCCGGTGCAGAGAGGAGAGCCCTGCATGCAGCCGGTGTCCGCCGGGAAGCCAAGGAGCGGAGTGCCGGTGTCCCTGTGCCCGTATTACGTCGGAGTGAGCAGCCCCGGAGCGGGACGAGTAGAAGTCCGGGTGAGTGGTGCTCCGTGCTTGCGTGTCTGTGTGTATGCAGGGGGGAGGGGAGGGGGGGGCAGCGTGTGCATGTGTGTGTGTGTGTGCGCACACGCGCGCCTGTGTATGCGTGCATGCAGAGGGGTGGGGGCTGGCTGTATGCGAGCAGGGGCTGTGAGTTGATCTGCGCAAGCGCGGGTCAGACGCGCGCTCCCGCGGTGAAAACTGCGAGCTCGTAACAGATTGGTGTCCTCATTCCCAGCATTCTCAATAACGGGCCACAATAGGTCTGAAGCAGACACCTTCAATGCTCACGCATTGAGGGTAGGTCTGCTCGACCTAAAAACAAAGACAGCCTGGTCCCAGAAAGAAAGTGAAACGGATTCCTCCACAGAGCATCTTGAGAACCGCTGTTCAAGTTCTCTTACTCTAGCATCTGGGTGGGGGTGATGCCCACTCCAAGGCCTCCCAAACTCCACTCTGGCACCCCTCATGGGCACTGAACGCGCCACATCAAGTCTCTTCCTGGGCCTGAAAACATCTGATCACAGCACCCCCTCCCGATGCTGACCCACGGGCTGCCCTTGTGGGCAACAGTATCTTCAAAACCAGCGGCACCATTTACAAAGCCATGGTGACCAGCACCCCGCTGACCGTACAGACAAGGGCACCGCCAGCCTGCAGACGAAGAGGCGTACCAAGAAAAAGCACCCAGTCCTGCATTGGCTGTGCTCCTCTGTCAGTTCCTGTCCTGCCCTGTCCTGTTCTGTGCTGTGCTAACCGGTCTCTGCCCTCCCTGTCCTGTCCTGGGCTGTGCTCTTCTGTCGGTGCCTGTCTTGCCCTGTCCTTGGCGCTGCTCTTCTGTCTGTGCCTGTCTTGCCCTGTCCTGGGCTGTGCTCCTCTGTCAGTTCCTGTCCTGCCCTGTCCTGTTCTGTGCTGTGCTAACCGGTCTCTGCCCTCCCTGTCCTGTTTGGCTGAGCTCCTCTGTCAGTTCCTGCCCTGCCCTGTCCTTGGCTGTGCTCTTCTGTCGGTGCCTGTCATAGCCTGTCCTTGGCTGTGCTGTTCCGTCTGTAGCCCTGTCCTTGGCTGTGCTGTTCCGTCTGTACCTGCCCTGTCCTTGGCTGTGCTGTTCCGTCTGTGCCTGCCCTGTCCTTGGCTGTGCTGTTCCGTCTGTACCTGCCCTGTGCTTGGCTGTGCTGTTCCGTCTGTACCTGCCCTGTCCTTGGCTGTGCTGTTCCGTCTGTGCCTGCCCTGTCCTTGGCTGTGCTGTTCCGTCTGTACCTGCCCTGTGCTTGGCTGTGCTGTTCCGTCTGTACCTGCCCTGTCCTTGGCTGTGCTGTTCCGTCTGTGCCTGCCCTGTCCTTGGCTGTGCTGTTCCGTCTGTACCTGCCCTGTGCTTGGCTGTGCTGTTCCGTCTGTACCTGCCCTGTGCTTGGCTGTGCTGTTCCGTCTGTACCTGCCCTGTCCTTGGCTGTGCTGTTCCGTCTGTGCCTGCCCTGTCCTTGGCTGTGCTGTTCCGTCTGTACCTGCCCTGTGCTTGGCTGTGCTGTTCCGTCTGTACCTGCCCTGTGCTTGGCTGTGCTGTTCCGTCTGTGCCTGCCCTGTCCTTGGCTGTGCTGTTCCGTCTGTGCCTGCCCTGTGCTTGGCTGTGCTGTTCCGTCTGTACCTGCCCTGTCCTTGGCTGTGCTGTTCCGTCTGTGCCTGCCCTGTGCTTGGCTGTGCTGTTCCGTCTGTACCTGCCCTGTGCTTGGCTGTGCTGTTCCGTCTGTACCTGCCCTGTCCTTGGCTGTGCTGTTCCGTCTGTGCCTGCCCTGTCCTTGGCTGTGCTGTTCCGTCTGTGCCTGCCCTGTGCTTGGCTGTGCTGTTCCGTCTGTACCTGCCCTGTCCTTGGCTGTGCTGTTCCGTCTGTGCCTGCCCTGTGCTTGGCTGTGCTGTTCCGTCTGTACCTGCCCTGTCCTTGGCTGTGCTGTTCCGTCTGTACCTGCCCTGTCCTTGGCTGTGCTGTTCCGTCTGTAGCCCTGTCCTTGGCTGTGCTGTTCCGTCTGTGCCTGCCCTGTCCTTGGCTGTGCTGTTCCGTCTGTACCTGCCCTGTCCTTGGCTGTGCTGTTCCGTCTGTACCTGCCCTGTCCTTGGCTGTGCTGTTCCGTCTGTGCCTGCCCTGTCCTTGGCTGTGCTGTTCCGTCTGTACCTGCCCTGTGCTTGGCTGTGCTGTTCCGTCTGTACCTGCCCTGTGCTTGGCTGTGCTGTTCCGTCTGTGCCTTCTCTGTCAGTCAGTCAGTCAGTAAGAAAACTTTATTTGGTTAATTACAACCTTAAAAGTATACCCTATACATAAAATTACTGTTAAAACTTGAACAAGATCATATTAAAAACATGGCATTTGTACTTCCCGTAAAATAGTACATTCCTTCGTACTAAATACAAAAATACCCCTAGGGGTAATTAAGTCAGGTAATTTCCATCAGCATCAAATCAATTCCAAAGGATCCAAATCACAACGTTAACCTTTACATGTACAGGCTCATCCTCCCCCCATGAGCGCCGCCTAAGATATTTACTCTGAACACTCTGTCCTTGGCTGTGCTCTTCTGTCTGTGCCTGTCCTTGGCTGTGCTGTTCCGTCTGTGCCTGTGCCTGTGCCTGCCCTGTCCTGTCCTGGGCTGTGCTCTTCTGTCAGTTCCTCTATTTCCCTGTCCTGGGCTGTGCTGTTCCGTCTGTGCCCGTCATAGCCTGTCCTGGGCTGTGCTCTTCTGTCAGTTCCTGTCCTGCCCTGTCCTTGGCTGTGCCGTTCCGTCTGTGCCTGCCCTGTCCTGTCCTGTCCTGGGCTGTGCTGTGCTCTTCTGTCTTTGCCTGCTCTGTCCTGGGCTGTGCTCTTCTGTCAGTTCCTCTATTTCCCTGTCCTGGGCTGTGCTGTTCCGTCTGTGCCCGTCATAGCCTGTCCTGGGCTGTGCTCTTCTGTCAGTTCCTGTCCTGCCCTGTCCTTGGCTGTGCCGTTCCGTCTGTGCCTGCCCTGTCCTGTCCTGTCCTGGGCTGTGCTGTGCTCTTCTGTCTTTGCCTGCTCTGTCCTGGGCTGTGCTCTTCTGTCAGTTCCTGTCTTGCCCTGTCCTTGGCTGTGCTGTTCTGCCTGTGCCTGCCCTGTCCTGTCCTGTCCTGGGCTGTGCTCTTCTGTCAGTTCCTGTCTTGCCCTGTCCTGGGCTGTGCTCTTCTGTCTGTGCCTGTCCTGCCCTGTCCTTGGCTGTGCCGTTCCGTCTGTGCCTGCCCTGTCCTGTCCTGTCCTGTCCTGGGCTGTGCTCTTCTGTCTGTGCCTGTCATAGCCTGTCCTGGGCTGTGCTGTTCTGTCAGTTCCTGTCTTGCCCTGTCCTTGGCTGTGCTCTTCTGTCTGTGCCTGTCATAGCCTGTCCTTGGCTGTGCTCGTCTGTCCTTTCCTGTCCTGTCCTGTTCTGCCCTGTCCTTGGCTGTGCTGTTCCGTCTGTGCCTGCCCTGTCCTGTCCTGGGCTGTGCTCTTCTGTCCTGTCCTGTCCTGTTCTGCCCTGTCCTTGGCTGTGCTGTTCCGTCTGTGCCTGCCCTGTCCTGGGCTGTGCTCTTCTGTCAGTTCCTGTATTGCCCTGTCCTGGGCTGTGCTGTTCCGTCTGTGCCCGTCATAGCCTGTCCTGGGCTGTGCTCTTCTGTCAGTTCCTGACTTGCCCTGTCCTTGGCTGTGCTCTTCTGTCTCTGCCCTCCCTGCCCTGGCACCGGCTCTGCTTCCATCATGGCTGCCCCTGGGAGCGCAGCTCACTGAGGCGCCTAAGTGCAGCCCCTCCCGGAGGAGGCGCATTGATTTGTGGTCCCAGAGCTCGCCTCGGGCTCCTCGGCGTCCTTCTAATGGAGTGTGCTGACAGCTGGCACGGCGCAGCGCGTCACCCACGCCACGTCAGCACCGCTGCCACGCACAGGAGAGCCGGGCCGTTATGAGCTCGGAGAGGCCCGCTCGGGAGCGGGGCCCAGACCCCCTGCTCAAAGCGCTGCAGAAATACAGGCGCTGGCTTGTGCTGCCAGCTGTCTTCACGGCCCAGGTTTGGGGGCACCACCCTCTGACTGCCCCCAGCCGGGCTGCAGGTGGCAGTGCCCTGGTGGCGCCAAACACTAACACAGGGGCCCCAGGTTCAGGGGCAGATTTTTATAACTTCAAGATTGTACTACAGACATGTACACCTCTGTGCTGGGGGAGATCTGGAGGGTGTAAAAAATGGTTCATATTTTTCGATACATTTTTTTTCTCCCACTGATGCCCCTCAACCTCTCCAAACCTCTCACTTAAACCACCCCCCGCATCACATCCTGTGAGGGGGTGGAGTATGTGTAAACAAGGAGCGAGGTAGGGAGAGGTAGGTAACACTCTTATTCCCCGGTTATATCTGTTAAACAACAAAAGAGGGTTGTATGGTTATACGGGACCACACGTAGGAGCAAAATGGAAAGGAAACCGGCCTCACTCAGGAAGGTTAGGAAGGCCCCCACTCACCACCTGGTGATGACGTGCTTCAGCATTGGGCCCCACTAAAGACGCAGAGTGCCTCTTCAGTGTGCCTCTTCAGTGTGCTTCGACGCCAGATCTACTGCGGAGCAGGATTTGGGATTCAGGGCGTGCTGTGAAAGTAAATTAGATGGTGGTGAAGGGTATATAAAAAATGTCTAAGTGTAGCCAAGAATGATTTATTGTATGGTCATTTAGGGCATGTATTTAAAATTATGTGTTGGAAAGTGGTCCACAATTGTGTGGTTATTTCCAAGAGTTATCGTCAGTCAACATGTTTCTGCCTATGAAACGGTGTAAAGTTACCAGGCATTCATCAGGACTATGGGAGTGTTCTAGACCCTGGCGGTATGGACGCGCTAAGGCCCACCCTTACCTAGGGGCGTGAAAGTGCAAAAGAAGGTGAAACAAGCATTTACAATGCAACGGTTTCGCCTTCGGAAAAGTTTGAGCTATTGGCATTGTAAATGACAAACTTTTTATTTATGTGTTGGTTTTGAAAACAGATAAATAAATGGCACTCTCATTTACAATGCCAATAGCTTACTCTGTCGCAAATGCAAGACGTATTGCATTTGCACACACACACCCACACAAGAGCCCCCCACACACACACAAGAGCCCCCCACACACACCACACAAGAGCCCCCCTCACACACCAGAGCCCCCCACACACACACGCAAGAGCCCCCCACACAAACACACACACGCAAGAGCCCCCCACACAAACACACACACGCAAGAGCCCCCCACACACATACGCAAGAGCCCCCACACACACGCAAGAGCCCCCCCCCCCACACACACACACGCAAAGAGCCCCACACACACGCAAAGAGCCCCACACACACGCAAAGAGCCCCACACACACGCAAAGAGCCCCACACACACGCAAAGAGCCCCACACACATGCAAAGAGCCCCACGCAGAGGTCAGGGGTGGCACAGAAGCAGAGTTTCACCAGCTGAGGCTCGCATGAAGCCTCTAGCATGAAATAGAGGGAGGGTAAGGGAGAAGTGATGAAAGAGAGGAGGTAAACAATGAAGGGAGAGCTCCATACGTGGGGCGGGGGGTCGAACTTGGCCAGAGGTGGAGGAGGTGTACCCCAGATTCGAGGGACTGCCCCTTCCAGCAATCTAGGAAGCTCTTTTCAGGAGAATTTGTTTGAAAAAGCAGGTGGAGCAAGTTGTTCCAAGGGGAATAGCTGTTTTTATTATTACTGCTGATAAGTTATCTATGCCACCTGCTCTTGTTAAAGAATAAGCATATGTTGTGCACACAGCCACTCTGAAGGTGCACACATCGCATGTGCGTGCACATACATGAAGTTAACAACAAAGTGCAGTAGTGAATGTTTTCGACTTGGGTTTTTTACTTTTTTATAAACTTCGTTATTCTATCACGCCTCATCTTGACGATTGTTATCCTTTGGGCACGGTGCAAAAAATAAAGTTTTGTTTGTACACTTCAATGTGGTATCCAACACCGCCAAAGCAGATGTTTGCCATCACAGACCAGGGGGTTAGAATGCCTGTCCTAAACGAATTTACGGAGGTGATGACCCCAGTTATTGTGCAAGAACCCCTTGGAGGCCCTTGTCAAACACTACAAAAATGACGAGCAGGAAGCAGCATTCCGTTTGCACAGTAAAGGATGTTTACATTTTGATGGGTACGTGAAATCTGAATTATTACCACATTTAAAGACTGAAAACGCGATGCTACATATAATATCCAAATCCAACGTTGAAAACTACAACGGACAAGGGAGCAAGACATTTTTACGCGGTTTAGTCCCTGTCCAGCCTAGTTCATGTGGAAACTTTTCGGGCTAATTAAAAAACATAAGTGTCCGAAAACTAGGCCAGGATACAGCAAGATGCTTCCATCTGCGCGGAAAAACCACCTGTTCTCGGAAGGTCGTTCTAAGAGAAAATGCATGTCTTGTGGTAACAGTTTTAAACATAAGTACCCGCTATATTTAAACAAGCATTAGAAATGCAATAGGTCTCGCAGCATTAGAGTTAGTGCTTTTAGAATTGTTTATGGGTTTTTTTGTAAATCTTTAGCATGAGGTTGAGGGTGAGTGAGGGTGAGTGAGGGTGAGGGGTTGAGGGTGAGTGAGGGTGAGGCTGAGGGGTTGAGGGTGAGGGTGAGTGAGGGTGAGGCTGAGGGGTTGAGGGTGAGGGTGAGTGAGGGTGAGTGAGGGGTTGAGGGTGAGGGGTTGAGGGTGAGTGAGGGTGAGGGGTTGAGGGTGGGTGAGGGGTTGAGGGTGAGTGAGGGTGAGGGGTTGAGGGTGAGTGAGGGTGAGGGTGAGTGAGGGTGAGTGAGGGTGAGGGTGAGTGAGGGTGAGTGAGGGTGAGTGAGGGTGGGTGAGTGTGAGTGTGAGTGAGGGTGAGTGGGGGTGAGTGTGGGTGAGTGTGGGTGAGGGATTGAGGGTGAGGGGTTGAGGGTGAGTGAGGGTGAGTGAGGGTGAGGGGTTGAGGGTGAGGGAGGGTGAGGGGTTGAGGGTGAGGGGTTGAGGGTGAGTGGGGGTGAGTGAGGGTGAGGGGTTGAGGGTGAGTGAGGGTGAAGGTGAGTGAGGGTGAGGGTGAGTGAGGGTGAGGGTGAGTGTGAGTGAGGGTGAGTGTGGGTGAGTGTGGGTGAGTGAAAATTGAGGCTCTTTTGAGGGACATTCCATACTGTCTTTCATCAATTCCAGAACAACATCTGAGCAGATAGATGGCATATGGAGTTAAAAAGCAGGGTGAGGTTTCCTTAAATACCGACATATGTCAGCATCCATTTGTAGTATAATGCTAATAATTTACTTGTTTGTATTGTCATGTAATACTTGGCTGCTTACTTTGCTAAAAGACAACAGGCGTCAAAGTATGAGTGCACATTTATTAGTTAAATAAATGTGTAAATACACCATTTTGCAACTTAATTTATTGACATAACACAAAATAAATATGGATATATACTGATAAGATGGACACAAAATAAATAGGGCTAAATACTGCCGGAAATCTTAAAAAAACATAAATACCATAAAACCGGGAGTCCTATTTACAACCTGCTACAAGCTTGTGGTGGCTCCGTGTGCAAAAGGTAGTTCCTAGTGGTAAAATGGGTGCCATTACTACTTATGCTTATTTTAACACTAATGCATAGATCTAAAGAATCATGAGGGTGTATTGGAAAACAGGGCCTCTTGGGAGGGAGGTCAGTCTACAGTAGCACACTGCAATCTCTTATTGCCATCATTCCGTGTCCCCCAGCTCTCCCCCTTCCTGAGACAAACCCAGGATGGCACTTTCGGTTCCTGACAAGTACAATAGATTTACAGGAAGCAATTCATTCGTCTACCGGCGGCTTCCTGAAAGCAGCCGAATCTGTTAAAAATCTAACGCTAGTGCAACGATTTTATTTTAAGTCAAGACATATTGTGAAAGTGGCAGTTTCTATATAACACTTGAAGCAAATATTCATATAATTTTTCTAAATTAGCTCTCAGTTTTTCAAGATTTTTGGTTGAAGATTTATGTTTATTTATGAATCATTCAATGATGATTGGTATAGTAACCCGGCCCCAGAAACTATAGTTTCATGGCGATTGGCAAAGATGCAGTGGGGCATAAGGCTTTACCGTCAGTTTGTTGCTGATTGCTGTCTTTTTATGAATGAAACCCTATTATGAAGCATGCGGAAGTAGGAAGAGCGCAAATCAGAGGCGTACAACCTTGGTCCACGAGGGAAGAATTTTTGCAACAGTTCCAAGACACCCACAGGAGATATTTTGATGTCATACAAATGATTATAAATGAGAAACTCTACCAATCTACAATGACTAGAGCTGCTGTGGGCAAACATTGGACACCCCTGTACCATTGAACACGTGCTTTAACACGGCGGGCAGGGGAGGGGGCGGAGAGGGGAGAGGTGCGACACGGCAGGCAGGCAGGGGAGGAGAGTAGGAGGAGGAGGGGGGAGGAGAGTAGGGGAGGCACGGCCTAGCGGCAGGCAGGCAGGGGAGGAGAGGAGGAGGGGGGAGGAGAGTAGGGGAGGCACGGCCTAGCGGCCGTGCAATCAAGTAGTGAGGGGGCGGAGCTGGGGGAGGCTGTGAGAGAGAGTAGGCGGCTGGGGGCATGTTCACGCGCATTTAAGCTCAATGCGCATGCGCATTGAGCTTAAATTTCTCGTGCACTGCAAGGAATCGCCACGATTCCTTGCAGTGTGGATAAAGAGCGGATAAGTGCCAATACTCTCGCCTTGCTCGATGCGCATGCGCATCGACAGGCGAGACCTAAAAAGATAGGAGGGTGGGGGCGATTCCCACGCTTGTGGCTGAAGGCTCTTTACAAATTCCACAAGGGTAGCAGCCAGGCGGACTAATCTATCGATTCTCACTATTTAGAAGGAATACCCCCTTCTTTGAGTTAGCCATGCTGACAAACTGTTTAAAACTTTCTCCCTCTTTAAACCTCTCTCACTCAAGTCAACGTAAAAACCCAACCTCGCCGTTTTACGTTGTAAAACATTTCAGCCACAATACCCACCGCATATTCTAGGCACAGGTGCACACCCCCGCCCCTCATCTACGTCCTTGGACCCTACCGTGTCCTCCGCCGGTGCCGCGGGCGGTCCCATTCCGGGGACAGGGGGGTCAGAGCGTAGGCAGTCCGGGCAGTTCTTCACCCTGGGAGCGGCTATGCCCCCGCCCGCAGCGGCGAATCCACATCACATCCCCGGGACGGCCGACGAGAGGCGACCGTAACTCAGAGCCGGGTCCTGGAGCCGCCCACAATCACACAGGAGGCTGGAGCCGCCCACAGCCTGCGCAGGAGCTCGGGAAACACAGCCACAGTCCAAAGGTGCCCGCACCGCTGAGGCAACAGCCAGCGAAGTGAGCTGGAGGAGAGGAGGCGCCTGCGAGCATCACTGCCCAGGGCCAGCGGGAGGAGGGGGCTCTGGAAGGGGGAGGGGGCGCACCAGCAAGTGCAAGGAGCCTGCGCCCGCACGAGACAGGCGGGAGAAATAAAGAGGCTGTATATGCATATCAAAGAGTTAGGACTTGGAGATAAGAGATTATCACTCGTGCAAATAGAGGGTGGGAAAACAGGAGGGGCCATATAGCGCCATGGCAGTGACAGAGATAGGGCGGCACTATGCTGTCACGAGAGAGGTAGGAGAGGAGAGGCAGCGAGATGCTACACACGCTCACGATAGAAACAGCAAGATACAAGGCCCTACGTACATGAGCAAGAAGAACGAAGAAAACGGAAAAAATCAGACGTATACCATTTAGAAGGGGCAAGGGGTAGCAACCGCTAATCCTCGTGTGCCTAATTAAAACTTACTATCGCTGTGATTTAACTAATGTAGCCAATGATCATTTTAAAGTTACAAATGAGTCTTTGCTAGTTTTAGTATCATGTTAGCATTTATTGCAGCCTCAAATGTGTCACACGTACTGATTACAAACAATGGCTCAATTACAAACAGTGGCACCATTACAAACAAACGCACAATTATTTGCGATTCTGGTTAATGCGGTAAAAATCACACGGAAGGTCTTGATCTGATGCCTCTACTGGGCGAAGTTTGTCACTTCTGCAACCCCTGTGACTTTAGTCAGTTTAGCGCTCGGGAGGCGAGGCGCACGTCCGTGATGCTTTGGCGAGCGAGCGCACAGCCCCCCAGCGCTTCCTCTCTTCAGCCGGTGTCAATACCGGGTGCGGGGTGGAAGGCGATCTCCCCCAGCTTCTGGGCCGAAGACTCACCCTCGCAGGCACGGCCCCCGTCGCAGCTCCCACTGGCCTCCGCTGACGTCGAGGGTTCCCCCGGAGTCAGCCACTCACAGCGCGGCTCCCGGGGCAGATCCTGATGACGCGGCGAGGCTCCAACCAACGGCGGCGCAGCTCACGGGGACAGGCCCACTGCAGCGGCCAATCAGAGCGCGCCTCTGCCGACGAGCCTCCGAAAAGCCACCAATGCGGTCGCAGCCCCTTCGTGCCTCAGCCAAGGTGCCGAGCAGCTGCCGGTTGACCCCCGGGCGGGACGGGATACCACAATTTATGAGGACACGGGGGGGGGGGACAAAAGCCAAAGAATCTCGGGAACGCCCCCGTGTCTGGTCCGGCATTGACGGACAGGCCCCTCGTCCAATGGCTAGGCTCCATTTATGGAGCTAGCCAATGGGACGGGGGGGCGTGTTCCAGAGTGCTTACTGTACTCAATAGATTTCTCTGGAGGCGGAGCCTAACGGCTCCGTCCCCCAGCGTAACCTAAAAAGGGAAGAAAAATATCTTCCTAGTAACTCCTGGTTTACGAGGCATCTGGACATTAGGTTTCTGCACTTTAAAGGTGTAACGAGGGGACACCACGGGTCACGGGAGGGGGGTGGAAGCGTATTTGGCACACCGCTCTTGACGCTAGGCACCCGCTGTGTACCTGCGAGAACACTATGACCGGACCCCGACGATTAAATTGAGTATGCCATGGGGAGTACCTGGAAACCTCCGACTGACCCCACCTCAGCCTTGCTGGCCGAGCTCCCTGCCTGCTGACCCCTTAAGGACACCCTCCTCTGAGAGGAGACAGACCCTGAAAGATAAGGAGACAGACCCTGAAAGATGAGGGGGGCGAGGGGGGGAGACCCTGAAAGATGAGGGGGAGATAGGCCCTGAAAGATGAGGGGGAGACTGGCCCTGAAAGATAAGGGGGAGACAGGCCCTGAAAGATAAGGGGGAGACAGGCCCTGAAAGATAAGGGGGAGACAGGCCCTGAAAGATAAGGGGGAGACAGGCCCTGAAAGATGAGGGGGGGGGACTGGCCCTGAAAGATAAGGGGGAGACAGGCCCTGAAAGATAAGGGGGAGACAGGCCCTGAAAGATAAGGGGGAGACAGGCCCTGAAAGATAAGGGGGAGACAGGCCCTGAAAGATAAGGGGGGGACTGGCCCTGAAAGATAAGGGGGAGACAGGCCCTGAAAGATAAGGGGGAGACAGGCCCTGAAAGATAAGGGGGAGACAGGCCCTGAAAGATAAGGGGGAGACAGACCCTGAAAGATAAGGGGGAGACAGACCCTGAAAGATAAGGGGGAGACAGACCCTGAAAGATGAGGGGGAGACAGGCCCTGAAAGATGAGGGGGAGACAGGCCCTGAAAGATGAGGGGGAGACAGGCCCTGAAAGATGAGGGGAGACAGACCCTGAAAGATAAGGGGGAGGCAGGTCCTGAAAGATATGGGGGGGGGGCAGGTCCTGAAAGATATGGGGAGACAGGTCCTGAAAGATATGGGGAGACAGACCCTGAAAGTTATGGGGAGACAGGTCCTGAAAGATATGGGGAGACAGACCCTGAAAGATAAGGGGGAGGCAGGTCCTGAAAGATATGGGGGGGGGGCAGGTCCTGAAAGATATGGGGAGACAGGTCCTGAAAGATATGGGGAGACAGACCCTGAAAGTTATGGGGAGACAGGTCCTGAAAGATATGGGGAGACAGACCCTGAAAGATATGGGGAGGCAGACCCTGAAAGATATGGGGAGGCAGGTCCTGAAAGATATGGGGAGGCAGGTCCTGAAAGATATGGGGAGGCAGGTCCTGAAAGATATGGGGAGGCAGGTCCTGAAAGATATGGGGAGGCAGGTCCTGAAAGATATGGGGAGGCAGGTCCTGAAAGATATGGGGAGGCAGGTCCTGAAAGATATGGGGAGGCAGGTCCTGAAAGATATGGGGAGGCAGGTCCTGAAAGATATGGGGAGACAGACACTGAAAGATATGGGGAGACAGACACTGAAAGATATGGGGAGACAGACACTGAAAGATATGGGCTGAAAGATATGGGGAGACACACACTGAAAGATATGGGGAGACAGACACTGAAAGATATGGGGAGACAGACACTGAAAGATATGGGGAGACAGACACTGAAAGATATGGGGAGACAGGCCCTAAAAGATGAGGGGAGATAGACCCTGAATGATAAGGGGAGACAGACCCTGAAAGATATGGGGAGACAGGTCCTGAAAGATATGGGGAGACAGGTCCTGAAAGATATGGGGAGACAGGTCCTGAAAGATATGGGGAGACAGGTCCTGAAAGATATGGGGAGACAGGTCCTGAAAGATATGGGGAGACAGGTCCTGAAAGATATGGGGAGACAGACCCTGAAAGATATGGGGAGGCAGGTCCTGAAAGATATGGGGAGACAGACCCTGAAATATATGGGGAGACAGGTACTGAAAGATATGGGGAGACAGACCCTGAAAGATATGGGGAGACAGACCCTGAAAGATATGGGGAGACAGACCCTGAAAGATATGGGGAGGCAGGTCCTGAAAGATATGGGGAGGCAGGTCCTGAAAGATATGGGGAGGCAGGTCCTGAAAGATATGGGGAGGCAGGTCCTGAAAGATATGGGGAGGCAGGTCCTGAAAGATATGGGGAGGCAGGTCCTGAAAGATATGGGGAGACAGACACTGAAAGATATGGGGAGACAGACCATGAAAGATATGAGGAGACAGGCCCTGAAAGATATGAGGAGACAGGCCCTGAAAGATATGGGGAGACAGGCACTGAAAGATATGAGGAGACAGGCCCTGAAAGATATGGGGACGCAGGTCCTGAAAGATATGAGGAGACAGACCATGAAAGATATGGGGAGGCAGGTCCTGAAAGATATGGGGGGGGGGGGGCAGGTTCTGAAAGAGATGGGGGGGTAGGCCCTGAAAGATATGGGGGGGTAGGTCCTGAAAGATATGAGGAGACAGGCCCTGGAAGATATGGGGAGACAGACCCTGAAAGACGGAGGGAGACAGACCCTGAAAGATCAGGCCCAGCGCAGACTTGTAAACACCATAGACAGATGGGTCGCCAGGCCTGATCTTGGAGACCGCGAGGCAGGCAGAGGTTACTCAGCATTACCTGGAACAGTGAATGTTTCCACCAATGGGGTGCAGGGCCACAGTGCTGCTGTACCCCACCTGGGGGCCTGAGCACATCCCCTTAGCACTGGACTCCCAGGGAGCGAGGGGGCGTCGCCAAGACTTTCTGGAAAGGGTGGGCTGAGGATAAACACTGAGAAACAGGCCACACCTCACAGAACAGGCAACAAGCTAACTTTAAAAGAAAATGCATCTACAAATACGTACAGGGCTTTCAGTGGGATGAAAAAACTGGGGGGTCTCTCAAAGGGGCGTGGCCGATGTAATTAACCCCTTCCACACTCATGACGAGCTGGGCTCGTCATGGTGTAGCCTCCTCGTACACTGATGACGAGCCCAGCTCGTCATGAATAATGGGAAAGTCAATAAGTCAGCACAGGGGGGAAAAAGCCTTAGCAGCCATGGAGTTAAGGGCGTGACTTAAAACACGTACGCTAAAAATCTGTGCTTAACTTTGGGTTTTTTGCTGCTTTGGTCATTGCATCCAGATATATTTAAATATACAACAAGTAACATTACACCTACTACAAGCCAGGACTATTGGCTTGGTCAATGGCTGGTAGTAGCAGAAGATACACAAAACTATGGCTTCGTAGTATACAATATTGACAATGCTTCCGTTCTGAAATGATGTGTCCGAAGTAACTGTAAAGAGTCTCTTTGAAGTGACATCACAGGTAGGGAAGGGGGCACTGCTGCAGAGTTAAGATTTATTTTTTTTCATCCTGAGGGTGAGGGCAAAAATGGAGAGCCTGATAGGGACCTGTCTCAGCGCCTGCTTTTTGGAACTGCCTGTGCCGAACACCGGCAGGACCCGGCCCACTTAAAGCCCTGGGTACGTAAAATGTTCAGCGCTAACACGGTTATGTTATAGAAATTATAGAGCGCATGGCTGCCTCTGTAACAAGGCGTCCCAGCGCTAGTCTCGAAAGGGAACGAACTGCAAGAAGAGACCCAGAGAAAAGCGGAAACATGCTTTTGCAATGCAATATGTCTCGCATTAGCGAGGGTTTGAGCTATTGGTATTATCATTTACAATGCCAATAGGTCAAACTCTCGCAAATTCAAGACCTCTTGCATTGTAAATACCTGTGTAGCAAAGCCCTCGATGCAATCCTGCTTTAGCTTTATAGATCTTAATCTAAAGTGCGGGCAATCGCGGCACCCGCGCTCCAGCTTAAGTTGTATAAAGCGAAAGCACGGTGAAGCTATTGAAAAATAAAAGTAAAATAATAAACAGAAAAAGAAATGCATGTGGCCGCGTTCGGCGATGCAAATAATAAAAGAAAGGCACAGCATGCCGCACTGACGACATTAAAATACAAAAAGGATTGCTGGTTGAGCGTGCCCTGCCTGCACAGCAGGAAGGAAAAAACTATTTAAGAAAAGAGGGCTGAGAGGCTGTAATTAAAACCTACTGAGTAACAACACATGTAACAGGCGGTGTCCTCATGGAAGGTTACAAGAAAAGAATAGGCAGTACTAAGGAGGGACTAGTAAGCCTATTGACTAATGAAAAAACACCATTCACAAAGGACAGTGACAGGAGCCAATGAAAAAGAGAGATGGAAAGTGGACGGAGCTTCATGCCCATATTCTGCAATAATACTTTCCACCACCATATACTCGACCTACATTGGTTGCCAAGCAACAGCTAACAACAACCACTAGACCTTTGGATCCGGCACAATCCACAGATAAAACGGACTACAACATGCTTTTGCACACTCCTAAACAAATATTTCAATCAGCACAACATGTCCAATTCTGTTGCCAAGCAACAGCCAACAATAACCTCTAGACCTATGGAATCGGCACGATCTACCAAAAAAACGGACTAAAATAGGCTCTTGCACACTTCTAAACAAATTCAGCAATCAACATAACACATTCAATATTAAAAACTACGCTTCCAAGAAGCCTTAGCAGCAAGTTTAAATCACTTATACAACCGGGTCAACCGGTACAATCACAAACGCGCCTCAGTGCTGGACGGAGCCGCGTACGGAGGAGACTTGACAAACGATTACCGGTAAGAATTCCCTAGCGTGAAGCCACACTGCTTCAATCCATCAGCGCACTTTTGAATACCGCCTGATGAAATCCGCCACTTGAACACAATTTTAGACCGCAGCGGGACCCAAGGCTTTTTTTAATTCTTCCCAAACGAACATAAATGAACGCCACCAAACGCTTAAAGACTCCACAGATTCGCACACCCGGCACCTAGAAACAACGCTAGAGGCGTTCAAACAAATATAAGAGCTCGATCACACCCGCCCCACCAAACCCGTCTTATCAATATGAGCATAACCGTGCCATCTTCATCACTGAGCACAGGATTGCCAAAGTCAATAGGACATTTCTCTTTTCTTCATTACAGGATTGTTTGAAGAAATCGATAGCAATAATACTGACCACGCGGTCACACCGCCTATTCATGTAAGTACCCAGATTAATGACCGATACCATTGTGCCTGCGTGACTGGCTAACCAATACTAATTATGCCCATTGAATTCTTAATATTACAGCTACACGAGTAGCCCCTCTGTAGAGAGACCGACCACTGAACCATAAATACAGGTATGATCTAAGAGAGTGTGTGTGACTGACAGAAGTTGAGTGTTGTGAGTATGACTGACAGAATGTTTTTCCTTTTTACTTCTGTAGATTGAATCTTCACGGTCCTGATGAGAATCCCTGGCACATAAGGGATTCGAAACGCGTCGACCCCTGTTCTCTTCACCTCCGCTTTCTCAAATAGACCAATCTCCCCAGGATTATAACTTAAAAACTGAATTATCAGATGGTCTATTACATGAAATCATGCATAAACAAATTTTGTACTAACCACTAGTACCCGCACCTGTTCTCCAAAAAACTTTATTCAATACAGGGCGTGTATACTAGTTTCTGAACAGGTTTCATTTGTTAATGTGTTGTCAATTTGTCTAGTCTTGTATATTCATGTCTCTAAGTGCACTTAATGTTGTCCTTTGAATGTCTATTGTGTCCACTGAATGTTTTTTGCAAAGTGATATACATCATATTTGAGTTGTGACAATCTTTGATATATATTGTTTGCTTTTGTATACACCTTTCAAGTCCCTATTTTTGTGAAATAACTTTTGTTTAAAAAGGTCCAACAAAAATATAAAAAACATAAGGAATAATAATCAAATAATAAAAAGAAATATTCATAAGAAACCAGACTAAAAGATTGGTCTTTCATAATTGAGGATTGTTACTCAATTAGAAGAAATTATTGAATTGAAGTGCAGTACTGGCATTTTCTTGTTGAATCTCATATTCTGCATACAGCATATCTCGAAGAGACCGCGCAAGCGCTGCCTAGGCGAGACCTGAAACCCCCCAGAGTCCTTAGATGGAGAACAAACAGGTCTTCAGAGATTTCCTAAAGGACCTGCGGTTCTGAAGGCACCTCAAAGGCACCTCAAAGGTATAGGAAGAGCATTCCAAAGGGCAGGGGCTTTAGTGCGGAAAGACGGCCATCTGCCCTTCTCTTCTAACACAGGTGAACTCTGGGAGGGGCCTGCAGGGGTCTAAAGGGCATTAATCCATGGGTAGGGATGCTGGACCTTGTTGGGTGATCACCTTCTGGAGGAGGGGAGGGGGCGGGGGGTGTTGTTGAGATGTGTTTTGTGACTGTAACTATCCTCTCTCTAATGGACACTCAGTTTAAAAGCCCCAGTGGGGTGGATGGAGGCAGGCGGGGGGGGGGGGGGGGGGGGGGGAGGGGGGGGCGAGCCATCATGCGCACGCTCTCACACACACACTTTAGCAGCGCCCCCACCCCTTTCACATTTGTGCCGTTTGACGGAGGACAGGAAAGCACATCCATGCCCCGGGGAGGGTGGGGGAAGTCCAGAGCCCCTCACAGCGGGGAGCCTGCTCAGAGGCCTCTTAAGTAGGCTCCTGGGAGGGGGCGTGGCTTCACTTCCTGACCCGTGATTAATAGGAGCGCTGCTCTCAGTTCATAAAGTGCCTCCTACAGGAGGTTCTGTGCCTGGAGACCGCCGGAGGTCACCCGCGGAGGGCCGCTGTCAGGGAGGAGGGAGAGAGCGCCTCACAGAGACCACGGGGGAGGGCCCGGCTGGGGTAGAGGGGTCGAAACGACATCACTTGGAATTATAATTATAATTGTATTTATATAGCGCTTACTACCACTGACGAGGTGTTCAAGTGTTTTTCCGCGAGTAGCCGGGGCCCCGAGGATTAGTGGTGGATGCGAATAGGGAAATATAAATTGTTCATTTGAGCGGTGGACACGCGGGTCTGTTCGTTTGATTGAACAGGATTAAGGAGGGATGGAGGAGGGAAGAGTCTAGAAAAGTGTTATTTGGGAGATCATAGAAGCGCTTTGACGCCTCATCAGGGGTAGTAAGCGCTATATAAATTCAATTACAATTCAATACAATAGTAGTTAGATGAGGTTTGGGGTGAGTCGAGGAGGATGGTGTATAGAAAGGGTTAAATGGGAGGTCGTACCGGCAGAATGAGGATTGGGGTGACCCAAGGAAGGATCTTGGGGCGATTCTGCCGTAGAATGAGATGTGGGTTGAGTCAGAGAGTGGAGGTAGAGGATATATTGAGAGAGGTGTAGGATGAGACAGAGTCGGGCATTGGGTGGAGTTGAAGTTTTTTTTTGCTTTCTTTTTTCAGAGGGAGTAAATTAATATTTGTGTCATTCTGAACCAGAGACTTTAGTGCACGTTTCACTAAATTGTGCACCTATGTTCATCAGAACTATTTTACTCAATTATTCGCAACCCTTAATTCAGGGTCACCTGATACTATTGCATATTTTCTTTTAACTTCTACAGATAATAAAATATACAGAGCGATTACAGCTTTTTTTTTAAATAGATTTTGAGATACGCATCATCACATTAAAATGCTCTAGGGAAAATTGTCTTTTAAACATTTAACAGCTTTCTAATTTTATGGATACGATGTGCGATAGCTTTAATGCACTTTTAAATGTTCATAATGAGATTAATTAAAAAAAAAAAATAGAAAAAGAAAGTCGGCGAGAGGGAAAATGGAAACAAAAAAGAAAATAAGAGGAAGGAAAGCAAAATGGAGAAAGTAAAAAAAAGGCGTAAAGTAGGAGAGGGGGAGAAAAGCATGGAGTGGAAGAGGATAGGAAGAGAGGAGCGAGGCCGAGGGAGGAAAACAGGAACAAGAGGCACTGGAGGAGAGAGAAGAAGGGAGAAGAAGATGGAAAGAAACGACCAACTTAGAGAAATGTTAGCAAAGCATTGCACAAATTAATTCAAACTTCAAGAGAGAGTTTGGAAAAGTCCCTTGAGGTCAGGTATGAGAGGCGGGTTAGATAGGTGTTCCTTGAGAAGCGAGCCACGCGTGAAGAGTGGAGGCAGAGGGGGGGGACAGATGGGGGGACAGATGGAGGGACGGACCGAGGGACAGGATTCCGAGGTGCAGGTGCAGGAGCGAGCAGCTAGAGGGTGGGGTAGGGTGGTGCATGCTGGGTCACGAGTCCCTGCCCTGAACTCTGCATGTGGTTTGACGTCATGGATTATTTTGTCTGCTATTGTCCTATCGCTGCTCCTCACAGCACAGTCGTCTCCACCCTGGAGTTCCCACAACAGAGGCCCAAAGAACCGTGAGCTTCCATCCCCTGGCTATCAGCAGCCACACTGAGCAGTGATCAGGAAAAGAGGCAAAAGGCTGCACATCCCCTATAGGTCCATTCTCACCATGAACCGCGGGGTCCGCAGTCCCACCCTCACCAAAACAAGCCAGGGAGGCTTATCCCCATTGGAGGGTCATCGGCCGCACACATGTCAACAATGCCCTTCCAAGGTCTGGGGAAACACTCTCACGCCATCCTCAAGACCGGACTGGGAACCAAAACCGGCCCTGGCAAAATGCTCGGCCGGCCCCCCAGGGGGCTGGGGTGCAGCCGGGCGGTTAGCCAGAGCCGGTTTCGGCAGATTTTGTTACAGGGGGCGATTTCTATTCTGCAAAAACGGCCATGTAACAAAAACGGCCCCCACCCTGGCGGTCCACCGGGAAAATGCCCGTTGCCCGCTACTGCCAGTCTGACCCTGCCCATCTTGAGTACACGGACAGGCCAGGAGCATCCAAAACGCAACTGTGCCTCGCTTACACTTATAATGCAAGCACCACACTGGGTCATACACAAACACGCACAACACGCATCTGGGATGTTGGCGCTGGGTACAAGTTGCCGGACTGTTTGGAATGTTGACACACACCGAGAGCCAATCAGCTTTCCACTCGCGAACTCGCGTACCGGGGCGCGCTTATAGATATATATATTTTGTTGAACCTAAATTACTCAAAATCCACTGGAGCACATATCTTGAGACATAGCAAAGGCACATCGGGCTACCAGTCCCTACAATTTTCAATAGCCCTTTTTCAAAGGCTGTAAGGAAATCCAACGCGGAGCATGAGAGCACCGGAGTGGTTGTGGGGTTACAGTGCAGCGAAATTGAAGGAGCTTTTCAGCCCATCCACTGAGACGTTTTATTAGCACAATAATTCCACGCTGAGCAGCTCACTGAAGTTTCATTAAAGAACACCACAGATACCAGCAGGCAGCGTGACGGCTGCCGACGCCCACATGGGGGGGGGGGGGGGGGTTGATGGTGAATACCAGGTGCTCTCCTGCTCGGCGTTGGATTTCCTTCACAGCCTTTGAAAAAGTGCTCTTGCAGCATGAAACGCGTCAGGCTCTCTGAACCCGGACGTTCTGTTCGTTCTTTTTGCTGTTAAACTGCAATCAATAAAGCACTGAACAATACCTACCAGTGTGTAGGCTTCCTTAAGAGGGGACAACTCTTTGTTGGAGAATATATTTATATATATTTATATATATATATATATATATATATATATATATATATATATATATATATATATATATATATATATATATATATATATATATATCCAGAGAAAACCAAAGTTTGTTTGCGCTCTCAGGTAATCAGACGACAGACGACAGAATCCGAGGTGTAATCTCAGCAGTTTATTACACAACGCGTTTCAGCATAAAAGCCTTGTTCACGTGTAACACAACACAAGTGACTCCGGTATTTAAACAAAAGTATCAGCGTGGTCAGGTGTCAACAACATAAGCGTAGGACTATTACACAGAATGTTGTAAAAGTTTGGCAGACATGTTGGAATGGTGCAATCAACACCGTTCTGCTTTCTACAGATTTCATGTATACAAAAATTACTGTACGGCACAATAAATGTAAAATACATAACGTCAACTTAGAATTCATTGTAAAATGTATTTGTGCAGGCTGGTTTATGATTCGCCACTATATGCTCACCATGTTGTCAGTTGACGAATAATAGACATGTGAAGGCTGTCTAACTTGAAACCATCTTAAGCTGTATATACTGCAAACTCAAACTGATGCTTGAAAATGGGGGATCAAGAGAATCTCGACATAACTATGTGTTACCTGTCCTCCGACTTAGTGATCAAGTGTCAGATTCATAGTTATGTCGAGATTCTCTTGATCCCCCATTTTCAAGCATCAGTTTGAGTTTGTATATATATACTCCCAAGAACGCCACTTCAGGTTCTAGTGCGATTCAGAACCCACGAGGCAAGTAGGAGACGGACCACAATCAGGATTCACAGATGTTTAATGCACGAAGGTTGGAAAATGCGAGGGCAAGACGCGTTTCGGGCTTACAAAGCCCTTGTTCACATGCCATGTGTTTCTTTCTACAGCTTACATCTTAAGGTTGCAGCTGTTTCAGATAGCCTTGTACCGCTATACACAGACTGCATTTAAACTGAACTTGATTAACTTCTGATGGATTCCGGTCCCTTCTTTCTTCAGTGACCCTCTCCTGACCTTCGACCTTCTGCTTGGCCTCTATTTCCGAGTGCAGCCTCCTCTGGGCCCCAGGCCTGTCTCTCTTAATCCCTCTTGTAACTGGATAAAAGGGTGACCCCTCATGTCAGGGAGCACAACCTCCGCTTCTTTAAACCCCATTCCTGCAGCCCAACAAGACCCAACCTCCGACAGGCCAATTACCACACCAACCATTTGGCTGAAAGCACACAGCCCCCAGTGATCACCACCCCTAACTGGTATTCATTTCCATCTACCACAGAGAAACTGGAGCAAATGAAGGAAATGGGTTTTTTTCCATGAGAACTGACTAATCCCAAAACTCAACAATAAACACTGGACTAACCTCTAACCTTGTGCGCCTACTCGCCTCAAGCGCTTTAAAGCATTGTCAGGGGTAGTAAGCGCTATATAAATGCATTTACACTCACTCACTGGGGTGACTGCACACAGATGGCTGGTAAGGAGAGAAGAGCAGGGGCTGCTGGGGGATTTTTGAATACTAAATGAGCCTGGCTCTTCCACTGAGTCCCCAGAACGAGTGAGGGGAGAAAGGAGCAAGGGCTGCTGGGTATTAAATAATTAAAGATGGAGGCTGCAGGGAAGAGGGAAGCCCGCGCTGCCCCTCACTTCCTGGTAGCCCCACCGCACAGAGGAAGAGGAGGCAGGAACGGATCAGGAAGTGGGGCTGCTCACGAGGCCCTCATCTGTGCAAAGGGTGTGTGCACTGCTGGCCCTGCAGGTCCAGCCACAGCCCCGCACCCACAACCACCAGGGCCCCTGTGACACATCAGACTGACTGTGATATGGTGTTTTAATCTCAGTATTATCCTGGGCAAGGGAGGTTGATAAAATCACGTTATGCATTGCAATGCAGATTTCGAAAACATTTTTGTCAATTGTGAAGCAGCACAGCTGGCCACAGTGTATGCACACTAGTGTCGGAACTCTGCCCCTGGTCTGAAAATAAACATTGTGCACAAGGAGCGAGGTCTCACAATAACACAACACTAGTGAGAAACCCCATCTCCACAGAGTCTGTGCTGCACAAGCGGGGTCTCACAATAACACAGCACTAGTGAGAAACCCCATCTCCACAGAGACTGCGCTGCACAAGCAGGGTCTCACAATAACACAACACTAGTGAGAAACCCCATCTCCACAGAGACTGCGCTGCACAAGCAGGGTCTCACAATAACACAACACTAGTGAGAAACCCCATCTCCACAGAGTCTGTGCTGCACAAGCGGGGTCTCACAATAACACAGCACTAGTGAGAAACCCCACCTCCACAGAGACTGCGCTGCACAAGCGGGGTCTCACAATAACACAACACTAGTGAGAAACCCCACCTCCACAGAGACTGCGCGGCACAAGCGGGGTCTCACAATAACACAACACTAGTGAGAAACCCCATCTCCACAGAGTCTGTGCTGCACAAGCGGGGTCTCACAATAACACAACACTAGTGAGAAACCCCACCTCCACAGAGACTGCGCTGCACAAGCAGGGTCTCACAATAACACAACACTAGTGAGAAACCCCACCTCCACAGAGACTGCGCCGCACAAGCGGGGTCTCACAATAACACAGCACTAGTGAGAAACCCCATCTCCACAGAGACTGCGCTGCACAAGCAGGGTCTCACAATAACACAGCACTAGTGAGAAACCCCATCTCCACAGAGACTGCGCTGCACAAGCAGGGTCTCACAATAACACAGCACTAGTGAGAAACCCCATCTCCACAGAGACTGCGCTGCACAAGCAGGGTCTCGCAATAACACAACACTAGTGAGAAACCCCACCTCCACAGAGACTGTGCTGCACAAGCGGGGTCTCGCAATAGCACAACACTAGTGAGAAACCCCACCTTCACAGAGACTGCGCTGCACAAGCAGGTCTCACAATAACACAACACTAGTGAGAAACCCCATCTCCACAGAGACTGTGCTGCACAAGCGGGGTCTCACAATAACACAGCACTAGTGAGAAACCCCATCTCCACAGAGACTGCGCTGCACAAGCAGGGTCTCACAATAACACAGCACTAGTGAGAAACCCCATCTCCACAGAGACTGCGCTGCACAAGCGGGTCTCACAATAACACAACACTAGTGAGAAACCCCACCTCCACAGAGACTGTGCTGCACAAGCGGGGTCTCGCAATAACACAACACTAGTGAGAAACCCCATCTCCACAGAGACTGCGCTGCACAAGCGGGTCTCACAATAACACAGCACTAGTGAGAAACCCCATCTCCACAGAGACTGTGCTGCACAAGCGGGGTCTCACAATAACACAGCACTAGTGAGAAACCCCATCTCCACAGAGACTGCGCTGCACAAGCAGGGTCTCACAATAACACAGCACTAGTGAGAAACCCCATCTCCACAGAGACTGCGCTGCACAAGCAGGGTCTCACAATAACACAGCACTAGTGAGAAACCCCATCTCCACAGAGACTGCGCTGCACAAGCAGGGTCTCACAATAACACAACACTAGTGAGAAACCCCATCTCCACAGAGACTGCGCTGCACAAGCAGGGTCTCACAATAACACAACACTAGTGAGAAACCCCATCTCCACAGAGACTGTGCTGCACAAGCGGGGTCTCGCAATAACACAACACTCGTGAGAAACCCCATCTCCACAGAGACTGCGCTGCACAAGCAGGGTCTCACAATAACCCAACACTAGTGAGAAACCCCACCTCCACAGAGACTGTGCTGCACAAGCGGGGTCTCGCAATAACACAACACTCGTGAGAAACCCCATCTCCACAGAGACTGTGCTGCACAAGCGGGTCTCACAATAACACAGCACTAGTGAGAAACCCCATCTCCACAGAGACTGCGCTGCACAAGCGGGGTCTCGCAATAACACAACACTAGTGAAAAACCCCACCTCCACAGAGACTGCGCTGCACAAGCGGGGTCTCACAACAACGCAACACAAGTGAGAAACCCCACCTCCACAGAGACTGCGCTGCACAAGCGGGGTCTCACAATAACACAACACTAGTGAAAAACCCCACCTCCACAGAGACTGCGCTGCACAAGCCGGGTCTCACAATAACACAACACTAGTGAAAAACCCCACCTCCACAGAGACTGCGCTGCACAAGCGGGGTCTCACAATAACACAACACTAGTGAGAAACCCCACCTCCACAGAGACTGCGCTGCACAACATGGGTCCCACAATAACACAACACTAGTGAGAAACCCCACCTCCACAGAGACTGCGCTGCACAAGCAGGTCTCACAATAACACAACACTAGTGAGAAACCCCACCTCCACAGAGACTGCGCTGCACAAGCGGGGTCTCACAATAACACAACACTAGTGAGAAACCCCACCTCCACAGAGACTGCGCTGCACAAGCGGGGTCTCACAATAACACAACACTAGTGAGAAACCCCACCTCCATAGAGACTGCGCTGCACAAGCGGGGTCTCACAATAACACAACACTAGTGAGAAACCCCACCTCCACAGAGACTGCGCGGCACAAGCGGGGTCTCACAATAACACAACACTAGTGAGAAACCCCACCTCCACAGAGACTGCGCTGCACAAGCGGGGTCTCACAATAACACAACACTAGTGAGAAACCCCACCTCCACAGAGACTGCGCTGCACAAGCAGGGTCTCACAATAACACAGCACTAGTGAGAAACCCCATCTCCACAGAGACTGCGCTGCACAAGCAGGGTCTCACAATAACACAGCACTAGTGAGAAACCCCATCTCCACAGAGACTGCGCTGCACAAGCGGGTCTCACAATAACACAACACTAGTGAGAAACCCCACCTCCACAGAGACTACGCTGCACAAGCGGGGTCTCACAATAACACAGCACTAGTGAGAAACCCCATCTCCACAGAGACTGCGCTGCACAAGCGGGGTCTCACAATAACACAGCACTAGTGAGAAACCCCACCTCCACAGAGACTACGCTGCACAAGCGGGGTCTCACAATAACACAGCACTAGTGAGAAACCCCATCTCCACAGAGACTGCGCTGCACAAGCGGGGTCTCACAATAACACAGCACTAGTGAGAAACCCCATCTCCACAGAGACTGCGCTGCACAAGCAGGGTCTCACAATAACACAACACTAGTGAGAAACCCCATCTCCACAGAGACTGCGCTGCACAAGCGGGGTCTCACAATAACACAACACTAGTGAGAAACCCCATCTCCACAGAGACTGCGCTGCACAAGCGGGGTCTCACAATAACACAGCACTAGTGAGAAACCCCACCTCCACAGAGACTACGCTGCACAAGCGGGGTCTCACAATAACACAGCACTAGTGAGAAACCCCACCTCCACAGAGACTGCGCTGCAGGTAGCTCAGCGTATTAACCAAAGATGGAAGGCAATGTTGAATTACATCCGGTGGCTGTTTGGGAAAGGGCCTGACAATTTCTGCTTTACATAGTCCATGAGGAACTGCGAGTGGCTCGGATATATCTGCTTTGCGTACTGTTGGGCAATATGGATAGTGACATTGCAATGTGTGTTTTACATACTGTGATCACTCTATCAATCTATCGCCCTCACTCTGTCTATCTATCGCCCTCACTCTGTCTATCTATCGCCCTCACTCTGTCTATCTATCGCCCTCACTCTGTCTATCTATCGCCCTCACTCTGTCTATCTATCGCCCTCACTCTGTCTATCTATCGCCCTCACTCTGTCTGTCTATCGCCCTCACTCTGTCTGTCTATCGCCCTCACTCTGTCTGTCTATCGCCCTCACTCTGTCTGTCTATCGCCCTCACTCTGTCTGTCTATCGCCCTCACTCTGTCTGTCTATCGCCCTCACTCTGTCTGTCTATCGCCCTCACTCTGTCTGTCTATCGCCCTCACTCTGTCTGTCTATCGCCCTCACTCTGTCTGTCTATCGCCCTCACTCTGTCTGTCTATCGCCCTCACTCTGTCTGTCTATCGCCCTCACTCTGTCTGTCTATCGCCCTCACTCTGTCTGTCTATCGCCCTCACTCTGTCTGTCTATCGCCCTCACTCTGTCTGTCTATCGCCCTCACTCTGTCTGTCTATCGCCCTCACTCTGTCTGTCTATCGCCCTCACTCTGTCTGTCTATCGCCCTCACTCTGTCTGTCTATCGCCCTCACTCTGTCTGTCTATCGCCCTCACTCTGTCTGTCTATCGCCCTCACTCTGTCTGTCTATCGCCCTCACTCTGTCTATCGCCCTCACTCTGTCTATCGCCCTCACTCTGTCTATCGCCCTCACTCTGTCTATCGCCCTCACTCTGTCTATCGCCCTCACTCTGTCTATGGCCCTCACTCTATCTATCTATCGCACTCACTTTATCGATCTATCGCACTCACTCTATCGATCTATCGCACTCACTCTATCGATCTATCGCCCTATCTATGGCCCTATCTATGGCCCTATCTATGGCCCTATCTATGGCCCTATCTATGGCCCTATCTATGGCCCTATCTATGGCCCTATCTATGGCCCTATCTATGGCCCTTTCTATGGCCCTATCTATGGCCCTCACTCTATCTATGGCCCTCACTCTATCTATGGCCCTCACTCGATCTATGGCCCTCACTCGATCTATGGCCCTCACTCGATCTATGGCCCTCACTCGATCTATGGCCCTCACTCGATCTATGGCCCTCACTCTATCTATGGCCCTCACTCTATCTATGGCCCTCACTCTGTCTATGGCCCTCACTCTATCTATCTATCGCACTCACTTTATCGATCTATCGCACTCACTCTATCGATCTATCGCACTCACTCTATCGATCTATCGCCCTATCTATGGCCCTATCTATGGCCCTATCTATGGCCCTATCTATGGCCCTATCTATGGCCCTATCTATGGCCCTATCTATGGCCCTATCTATGGCCCTATCTATGGCCCTATCTATGGCCCTATCTATGGCCCTCACTCTATCTATGGCCCTCACTCTATCTATGGCCCTCACTCGATCTATGGCCCTCACTCGATCTATGGCCCTCACTCGATCTATGGCCCTCACTCGATCTATGGCCCTCACTCGATCTATGGCCCTCACTCGATCTATGGCCCTCACTCGATCTATGGCCCTCACTCGATCTATGGCCCTCACTCGATCTATGGCCCTCACTCGATCTATGGCCCTCACTTGATCTATGGCCCTCACTCGATCTATGGCCCTCACTCGATCTATGGCCCTCACTCGATCTATGGCCCTCACTCGATCTATGGCCCTCACTCGATCTATGGCCCTCACTCTATCTATGGCCCTCACTCTATCTATGGCCCTCACTCTATCTATGGCCCTCACTCTATCTATGGCCCTCACTCTATCTATGGCCCTCACTCTATCTATGGCCCTCACTCTATCTATGGCCCTCACTCTATCTATGGCCCTCACTCTATCTATGGCCCTCACTCTATCTATGGCCCTCACTCTATCTATGGCCCTCACTCTATCTATGGCCCTCACTCTATCTATGGCCCTCACTCTATCTATGGCCCTCACTCTATCTATGGCCCTCACTCTATCTATGGCCCTCACTCTATCTATGGCCCTCACTCTATCTATGGCCCTCACTCTATCTATGGCCCTCACTCTATCTATGGCCCTCACTCTATCTATGGCCCTCACTCTATCTATCGACCTCACTCTATCTATCGACCTCATTCTATCTATCGACCTCACTCTATCTATTGCACTCACTCTATCTATCGCATCACTACAGCATCACTAAGCACCACCACAGCATCACTCAGGGGCACCACAACATCACTATGCGCTACCACAGCATCACTGAACACCACAGCATCACTCGTAGCCACCACAACATCACTTAGCGCCACCACAACATCAATCTGTGCAACCATTCAAAAACAACTGGTTCAAATATGTTCTCTCAATGTTTCAAGCTTTATTACAAATGTCACAAAAAGATGTTAATATTTCACTTCTGTTCTTGGATTTTCATCACAATAAAATACACTGAACATAATCTTCACAAAAGTTATTTACAAATGTTTAAGCTATTGCCATTATAAATTACAAGAACTTTTATTTAAGTATTAATTATTTAAAAAATTAAAAGCCATTGTTATTTGTAATATCAATACATCTAAGTCACGTAAATACAACACAGGTTGCATTACAAATGCTATAGGTGTCACATTTGCGAAAGTTATAACTATTGGCATTGTAAATGACAAAGCTATTAATTTCGCTATTTTCAAAACCAACACATAAATAAACAAGTAACCCATTCAAACTTTGGCACTGCAACCACTTCTACGAAGGTGAGCACACTTTCACTCTTTTGTTAACTTTTACCAAAAGAGAGCGTGAGAATGACAAGCGCTTTCCTTTAGAGACAACCGTCTGCGCGAAACGGTATTAGTAGATATTTACACAATTTCTAAAACATTCAAAATATAGTTACCAACACCGACTGCAAAAATATAGCAATCGAACAACCAAAGAAAAACTTGCGACTCCCTATGATGAAGGTAGCATGCAATTGGAAAATAAGGAGGCTTACCAACCAGAGCAATCTCAAACTCTGTTCGACTTCTGGGGCAGCAAACTAAACAAGCCTTTCACCGTAACACGGCGGGCAGGGGAGGGGGCGGGCAGGGGAGGGGGCGGAGAGGGGAGAGGTGCGACACGGCAGGAAGAAGGCGTTTTTATTTATAAATTGGAAGGATTAGCAGTAATTTGGTATCTAATCCTCCTTAAAAAAAAATATAGTACTGTATGGGGAGATGAGTAACTGAGGAGTGGATCAGCTAGCAGGGGGAGGGGAGGAAGAGTAAAGCAGCACACATGGGAGGAAGCAAAAAGGAGGGTGGAGGAAACACACACGAGGGAGAGAACACAGGGCGAACAGATAAACACCCAGGTGAGATGGACGCCGCTTGGGGGAAAGAAGTACACAGGCGACAGAGAGCAACAAGAGAGAGGAGCACACGGATGCAAAAACCCAACATTGAGCACGGGGGTAGAGAAGACCACGAGGGAGACCACTAAAAACACATACACTCTCTTAGGATACCCGAGCAAAAAAGAAAAAAGTTCTCTAAGTGAGCAGTGGAAGGACACAAGTATGGAGGCTTTGCACCAGGGGAGGGGACAAACATGAGAAGGAGAACGCAAGCCATCGAATAACAAGCGAACGTACCTGAATCGAGATGAAGATTGTCACCACTTCTGCCACCAACATGAAGTCAGACTCCCCAAGAAACAGGAAGAAGAAAGTAGTCGCAAACGTGATTCTGATGATCCATTAGAAAAGGCTTGTAGTAGGAGCAGTGAGGGGGAGGAGAAATGCGCTGGGGTCAGGCGGGGGAGGGCGGGTTTGGAATGACGAGCTCGCGAGGCGGTGTTGGCGGGGAGGGGGCGGAGCGGGAGAGAGGGTGTGTGTGAAACGAGACGGAGGGGAGAGAGGGGAGGGGGAGGAGAAATGCGGCAGGCAGGCAGGGGAGGAGAGGAGGGGGGAGGAGAAATGCGACACGGCGGGAAGGGGAGGGGGCGGAACGGGGGCGGAGAGGGGAGAGAGAGAGTAGGCAAGGGTAAACAAACACGGACGTGCACGCGCCCGTGACTTTTAAGGTCAATGCGCATGCGCATAAGCTTAATGCGCATGCGCATTGACCTTAAAAGTCACGGGCACTGCAAGGAATCGCCACGATTCCTTGCAGTTAGATAAAGAGTGGATGAGCCCCTATAGTCTCGCTTGCTCGATGCGCATGCGCATCGACAGGCGAGACCTAAAAATGTCATTTACAAGACCAATAGCTCAAACTTTCCTAATGCGAGACCTATTGCATTGCAAATGCTTATTGAATCATATGTTCTGGCTGTGCACTGCTGAGCTAGTTAGTTCCAGGGATGCCTTCCCGCTTGTTTGGAAGCAGATGCCCCGTCTGTGCTCTCAAGACTTGTTACTTGCCCTCCCCCCTGCTCACACTGTTAAACTCGAGTAGATTCTCATTATACCCGATTGAACCGTGATTTAGTTCTGCTTTCAGAGGTTTCACTTGCTGACACAGGCTACTTCATTTCCCCAGCCTCATCTGAATCCTCCGTTAGAGAATTTCCCTTCACAGGAAACTGAATCTTATTCGATTTGCGTCCTGAAGCCTTCAGAAGCGGTCGCTCCCCACGCAGCTCCCAGCACTGTTGCAGTATCTTAGCGCTTTGCAACGCCAGACTGCCTACTTGCATTGCCATTGTTGCCTGCTTGCCATTTATGATTGTATCGTTGCGCTTTATTTGTTAAACGCGCGTTAGTGCCTGTCTGCTGCTCGATTTAAATATTGATTGTAGCGCTATATTTGGAAATCGCGCTTCTAACAGCATTGTATAGTGATTGGCTGCCTTAGGCTGTATAATTCACTTTGTGCATTGCGTTCATAGAAGGTTGGATTTAGATCTGTGCATAGCGCATATTTTACCTTGTGCCCCAATCCAGTTTCGCTTTTGGCCTGCAGCCATTTTGTTGTTTGTTGTTGTGCCTCCCTGCCCGGACCTCCACCCCGCTACCGCCTCCCAGCTGCTCCTCCCTCCCACTGATACTGTAGGCTGTACTTGTCTGCAGTTACGCTGTGACCGTCCTGAAGCCTTCAGAAGCGGTCGCTCCCCACGCAGCTCCCAGCACTGTTGCGGTATCTTAGCGCTTTGCAACGCCAGACTGCCTACTTGCATTGCCATTGTTACCTGCTTGCCATTTAAGATTGTATTGTTGCGCTTTATTTGTTAAACGCGCGTTAGTGCCTGTCTGCTGCTCGATTTAAATATTGATTGTATCTCTATATTTGGAAATCGCGCTTCTAACAGCATTGTATAGTGATTGGCTGCCTTAGGCTGTATAATTCACTTTGTGCATTGCGTTCATAGAAGGTTGGATTTAGATCTGTGCATAGCGTATATTTTACCTTGTGCCCCAATCCAGTTTCGCTTTTGGCCTGCAGCCATTTTGTTGTTTGTTGTTGTGCCTCCCTGCCCCGACCTCCACCCGTATAACGTATGATGCCGCTTCCCTCTCAGCACTCAACCCCGGCCGACTCCAAGACTGCTACCAAGCCGCCCCAGGACACACCCACGGACCCTTCACCTGCCACTCCTGCAAGCTCAACTGCATCAGGACCCACACTAAATCCACAGACTCCAAACAGAGCTCCGACACTAACCACCTGAAGTGCATCCTACTCAACACCCGCTCGGTCCACAGACACGCCATTGAACTTTGGAACCTTCTCGACACCACTTCACCGGACGTCACCTTCCTTACAGAAACCTGGATGAACGCCTCATCAGCGCCCGACATCGCCATAGCCATCCCGGAGGACTACAAGATCATCCGAAAAGACCGCATCAGCCAAACAGGAGGAGGCATCGCCATCGTCCATAAGAACACCAGCCGCATCACAACCAGCTCCGACGATAACCTCGCTAACGCCGAACACCTTCACTTTCAGATCCACACCAACCCCAAAACCACACTCAGAGGCACCCTCATCTACAGACCACCAGAACCCCGCACAAAATTCAGTGAAGACATCACTGACTTCATCAGCCCACATGCCCTCACCTCCGAGAACTACATTCTACTAGGAGACCTCAACTTCCATCTGGAAAAGAATAACGACAGCAACACCACCTCCCTTGTTGACAACCTGAACAATCTCGGACTCAAACAACTTGTCGACACCCCCACCCACCTTGCCGGTCACACGCTCGACCCCATCTTCACCTCCAGCAAGCACATCTCCTTCGATCACACCACAGCCCTCCACTGGACGGACCACAGCTGCGTTCACTTCAACTACAAAAAGACCACGACCCACAACCCCCCACATCCTATTCCTCGAAGAAACTGGAACAAAATCACCACCGACCAGCTCTTCACCTCGCTCCACCAAAACCCCCCTGCCATATCATCGAACCCAAACCAAGCAGCCACCAACCTCACACAATGGATCACCCACAGCGCCGACGAACTAGCACCCTTGAAGAACCATCCTTTCAAGCAAAGTAGCAAAAAAGCCCCCTGGTTCAACGATGGCCTCAAGAAATCCAAGAAGATCTGTCGGACTCACGAGAAAGTCTGGAGAAAAAACCCAACCTCTGACAACCTGGCCACCTTCAAGAACGCCACCCGCAGGGAGGAGCTTCGCGGGCGACCAAGATGGCCGCGTAAGCTCGGAGCTCCGTGGACCGTCCGATCCACCGCAATTATCCTGCTTCAAATCCTGGTCCACGTTGGTGGCATTGTATGGCTGGCGGCCTGCTGAGGCGGGGGCTGCAATCGGATTCCGAATCGGAGGCTCCTGAGTGAAGTTACACCGAGCTGAACTCCGCTCCGTGACGGTGCCATTGTCCATCCGGACTTCGTCACTTCGCCACTTCGCTCGACCGCACGGAAGGGGCCTTGTCTGCCAACTCCTGGGTGCAGACGGTGCGATCTGGCCCTTCCCTGGTCGACCTGAGTGGGATTTTTCCCGATCTGTTTGACTCCTGGCTGTGGACCCTGACCTGAGACCTCCGGTCCTTTGTTCTCGGGGACCCAACATGGCGGGCAGAGGCGACTCGGATAGGACATCTACTAAGGGTAATCGTGGCAAACCACAGACGCAAAACAACCGCATGGAGCGGTATGTTAACCTCAAATCGCCACCTACGTCGGGTGCGGTTTCCAAGGGGACCCCAGCTACTGCCCTGCCGGACGGTTCGGAACCTACTCTGGTGGACATTATGGGTGCCATCACCAGCTTCCGTGCTGACGCACAACATCAGCACGAGACCATGTCTCACAAGGTGGATTCCATGGCCATTGATATTGCTCTGATCAGGACGGACTTGGGCAAGACGAATGACCGTGTGCGAGCTCTGGACATTAAGACCACGAGTCTGACCTCGGATGTCTCTGAATTACAAACGGAGGTCCGGAACCTACGATCGGCTGCCGATCAGTTCTCGAAACGGCTTGAGGATTTTGAGGGGCGAGCCAGGCGGCAGAACGTCCGCATAGTGGGGGTCCCGGAAGGGGCCGAGGATCGAGCGGCGGACCTCTTTGTGGAAGACCTGGTCAAGGCCCATTTGGCGCCTTCTGGACTGAGCAACTTCTTTTCAGTGGAGCGGGCCCACCGTGTGCCGGGTGGTCCACCTAAAACGGGGGCGACGCCACGACCCATTGTGGCGCGCCTTCTTAACTTCAGGGATCGAGATGCGATCCTCCAGGCGTCTAGATCGCATGGGCCACTGCACTACCAGAACGCGGAGGTGCATTTTTACCCTGATTTCACCAGACAGGTGCAACGCCAAAGGCTGAGCTACGCAGGAGTCAAGAGACGCCTCAGAGACATGGGTCTCAAATACTCGATGCAATTTCCAGCGAAGCTCCGTGTGGAATACAAGGGCCGAGCATACTTTTTTGACTACCCGGACAATGTGAGCGAGTGGCTGGACACTGTAACACCGGAACGGGAAGAGCGAGAGGCAGATGTCGGAGGAGCCTCGGGCGGAGCAGATCGGCAGGAATGAACTGGGAGCCGGGGCTGCCCTTGCCTCGAATGACCGTCGGACTACTGATTTGATGTGATTATTCTCTCCTTTATTCATATGGTGGGTGGCGGGACGGTTCCACGGAGATTCCTTCCTCCTCTGGGTCTTTGGTAGAATAGTTAAATGGGGCGACAGGCACACTGCAGGTTGGGAGGGCTTTATAGTCTAACGCAGGGGTGCAGGGTGGGGGGTTGGTTGGGCATAGTTTTGGTCTGTTGTGTGTTTCTTTTTTCTTCTTTTTTGTGGCATACGGACATTGGTGATCCTGGACTTTTATTGATGCGGGTGTCTTGGGGAGATGGGTGGGGTGGGCGGCGGAGGGATGAGGGGTAGGGTGTTGAAGATTCTTAGTTGGAACGTTAACGGGTTGGGGGATCGTATCAAGAGAGGGGTAGTTATTCAACTGATTAAACGGCATATGCCGGATGTGGTACTTCTGCAGGAGACGCACTTGGTGGGCAATGCATGTAAAGCCCTGAATCGTAGGGGTTACAAAATGGTGGCTCACTCGGGGTTCTCTTCCGGCTCCAGGGGGGCGGGGATTCTTGTCCGCTCATCCCTTCCCTTAGAGATAGGGACCACCTTGCTAGACGACAGGGGGAGGTACGCCGCTGTGTCCGGGAGATGGGAAGGGCGTTCCCTCACGTTGTTGTCTGTGTACGTCCCCCCAGGGCTGCAGTCCAGCACTTTTAGGGACCTTGGTGGTGCCATTTTGTCTATGCCGGTTGGTCGTTTGATAGTGGGGGGCGACTTTAATTCGGTTTGCTCTGGCCACCTTGATCGCCAGCCGCCTCGCGACCTGCGTGGACCGCAGATGTGGCTGCCGTCCTTTCTAGACTCTACTGGGCTGGTGGATACGTGGCGGCTTTTGCACCCCACGCTTCGCCAATTCTCTTTCTTGTCGGGTGCGCACGGTAGTCTCTCGCGGATTGACTATGTTCTTACGCTGGCCTCAGACGCACTAGCTGTGTCGGAGGCCCGCTTCCTGGCCCGGGGCATTTCTGATCATTCCCCGTTATGGGTCTCCTTTGACTTTGGCGTGACTCTGTCGGACCGCCCCGCGGCGGTCAATCCTTGGTATTTTCGCGATTTTAAGACCCGTACCCTTTTGGCCAAATCTATCGACCTTTACTTTGCCGAAAATGTGGACTCGGTGGAGTCGGCCGTCACATTGTGGGAGGCGTTTAAGACGGTGCTCCGTGGGGAAGCCCAGGCACTCATTGCGGCCACCCGCCGTGAGAGGGACTCGGCTCTGCTGGCTATCGAACAGGAGGTGTTACACCTCGAGACCCAGCTGCGCTCTGACCCGGACCCTTTGGCCCTCCACAATCTCTCGTTGAAACAAGCGGAGTACCAAGCTCTGGCCACTGATGCCGCTCTTGTCCTGGCCAAGGAACAGCAAGGCCGCATCTATGATGTGGGTGATAAAGCCGGGAAATTGTTGGCATGGCTCGATAAGAGGGAGATGGCCAGCCGAGTAGTTCCGGAGCTCCTTAGTGGGGACGGTACGATACTGACTGACCCCAGCGCCATTGTGGACTCCTTCGCGGACTACTTCCGCGGAGTCTATGAGTCTGCCTCGGAGTTCTCGGAGGCGGAAACGTCGACCTTCCTTGCTGGCATCGACCTCCCCAGTCTCTCCGAGGAGGAAAGAGACGACCTGGACAGGGACATTACCGCGGACGAGGTTGACCTTGCTATCCGCTCCCTTAATTCGGGCAAGGCTTCTGGGCCCAATGGACTTCCAGTAGAGCTGTACAAAATTCGGTCGGATGCGGTTTCTCCGCATCTCCGCAAGATGTTTCTCGCATCCTTTGAAAAGGGCTCCCTTCCCCTGGACCAACGACTGGCTACCATCGTGGTCATCCATAAGGAAGGTAAACCACGGGACGTATGTCGCTCCTACCGTCCTATTTCCCTCCTTAATGTGGAACCCAAGGTCCTCGCCAAACTACTGGCTAACCGGTTAATTGGCGTTATTAGCGACCTCGTGCACCCCGATCAATCTGGATTTATTCCCCACCGCAACACCGCCCTGAATTTGCGCCGCCTTCATGGGGTTATGGCCCGGGCCCACACTCTCAAAGATCCAGCGGTGTTGGCGTCCCTGGACGCCACCATGGCCTTCGATTCGCTAGAATGGCCTTACTTATGGGCGGTTCTGGATAAATTCGGATTTGGACCAGTCTTCATCGGTTGGGTGAAACTCCTTTATGCGGACCCGATGGCCAATGTCACGGTCAATGGTCGCCTGTCGGCGCCTTTCCCTTTGCGCCGTGGCACAAGGCAGGGGTGTCCCTTGTCCCCCCTGTTGTTTGCTCTGGCTCTTGAACCCCTTGCGGCACAGCTGCGTTCCCATCCCGACCTGAGAGGTATTGAATGGGCCCCCGGATTTGAGGACAGGGTCTCTCTATATGCTGACGACATCCTGTTATACATGTCTTCACCGGGTAGATCCCTTATTGTGGCTTGCGATGTCATCAAACTGTTTGGGCGATACTCTGGCCTGGTTATCAACTGGGCCAAATCGTCCCTCTATGTCCTCAAGGGGGATACCCCGCGCCTCCCCGGGGGCTGCGGCATCCAGATTGCGACGCGCGGCTTTAAATATCTGGGCATATTCATATCCGGCAACGCCAAGCTCCGGTATGACAATAATCTGCTCCCTCCTCTTCAGCGGCTGCGACGTGATGTTGAGAGCTGGTGCCACCTGCCACTCTCTCTCCTGGGCCGTGCTGCCCTTTTTAAGATGATGGCACTTCCCAGATTTCTCTATGCACTGCAGAATGCGCAGGACCCTGTCCCTGCCCGATACTTCCGCGACATTGAAGGCCTTCTTCGTAACCTCCTTTGGGAGGGCCGCCCCCGTGTGGCCCTCCACAAACTCACGCTCCCATGGTATGATGGGGGCATAGCCCTCCCGGATGTGCGCCGGTACTATTGGTCGTCGCAGCTCGCTGCCCTCAACCATGGTTTTTACGGCCCAGTGGAGAATCCTGGATATGCCATGGACAGATGGCTGATGGGCGGCGGGAACTATTATCGTGCCCTGTATTCCAGGTCTTTTGACCGCAAACTGACTGGCCCCACCCGCACGGCGGTTCGCATTTGGAAAACGGTTACCAAGGCGCAGGGATGGCAGGGCAGGCTTACGAAATTCACTCCCCTCTTTGACTCCGACATCCTGGGTAGGCTGTGGCACACCAAAGGTTTTGACAAGTGGGACATCATTGGCATCAGCAGGGTTGAGGACATGGTTTCCAGGGGTTTGATCAAGACCTTCCCCCAGTTACAGACTGAGTACCAACTGGGCGCGACGGAGTTCTTCCGCTACGCACAGTTGAGACATGCGCTACTCTCGGCCTCCCCGCCGGATGGAGTCATTCCGGAAAGTTCCCCGCTGGAGGATAGGATCCTAGATGGGCATGTGCCAGACAGCGCGATTTCCCTTGTATACAAGAAGCTGATAAATGTGCGTACAGACCTCCTTCTTGGCTTGAAGGATCAGTGGGTGGCGGATGGCCTTGAACTGGACGATGAGGACTGGCAGAGTGCGGTTTCCTCTCCTAAGGAGGTTGCCATTTCTTCCCGTCTTCGCCTCGTGCAGTTTAAGATCCTCCACCGGGTGTATGTGACTGGGCCCCGATTGATGCGCATGGGCTTCTCCCCAGATGGTCTTTGCCGCAGAGGGTGTGGGGCCCAGGCCACCTTCCTTCATATCCTCTGGGACTGCCCGGTGATCGCCTCCTATTGGAGGAGGATCCACCGCGTGATGTCGGAGGTTACTGGCGTGGCTTCCCGTGCGGAGGCCCGTCGGTGCCTCCTGAATGTTTGGGAACCGTCAGATCATAATGTCGCGCAGACTAGGTGGGTTACCCTGGGGAACATGGTGGCGAAGAGGGACATAGCACAGCGGTGGGGCGCTACCACGGCCCCCCTGCTGGTGCAGTGGAAGGCCAATATGGATTGGTGTATGTTCAGGGAAAAGACGGTCTATGTAGCCAGGGGGAGGCCAAGGAATTGGATGAAGGTCTGGGGGGCGTGGAATGAATACAGGGGGGATGTGTGCCAACCACCTGAACCGATTGATCAACAGGAGGGAGCATTGCCCTGACCTGTGACGCCAACTGAGCTTTGAGTTGTTTCTTTCTCCTGAAGCCCTCCCCCTTCTCCCTCTTTCCCATCCTGCGACTTTCCTTTTCTGATAGTGGTACTGCCTTGCTCCCTACCCGCCCCCGGACACCCAGCGTCACACACTTCTTGCTTACTGCCACTTTCGCGCCCACGGGCGCCAGTTGTTATCTCTTTCTTATAAAAATTAACCTTTGATGATTATGTTCTGATGTTGCACACTATTGACCTCCTTCGTATTTGGCTGCCCTGCCTCCGGGATGTTGGGCTAAATAGCTGTGTGCTGTGAACTTGAATAAAGGTTTTCAAAAATTTAAAAAAAAAAAAAAAAGAACGCCACCCGCAAACACCACCAACTGATCCGATCCACCATGAAATCAGCATTCAAGGACCGACTTATTAACAATGCCCATAACAGCAAGGAACTATTCAACATCGTCAAAGTATTTACCAACCCCACAGCAGGCACCAACGACATCACTCCCTCCCAAGAACTCTGCCACTCTCTATCCTCTTTCTTCTACAACAAAATCGCCGATATACATAAAAGCTTTGAAAAACAGTCCGAAGACCAGTCCTCCTCACCCACCTCCGAACCAAAACCGCATTCCAACAACCTGTGCACCTGGAACCCAATCACCACCGAAGACACCATCCGCCTTATGAACTCCATCCACTCAGGATCACCAACTGATCCATGCCCCACCACATTTTCAACAAAGCAGATTCCATCATCGCACCCCATCTCCGCGATGTCATCAACTGCTCCTTCAACTCTGCCACCTTCCCGGAAAGCTGGAAATATGCCGAACTCAGCGCCCTCCTGAAGAAACCCACAGCAGATGCCACTGAACTTAAGAACTACCGCCCCATCTCGCTCCTCCCATTCCCTGCCAAAGTCATTGAGAAAGCCGTCAACAACCAACTCGCCGCCTTCCTCGAATCCAACAAATCTCTCGACCCTTCACAGTCCGGCTTCCGAGCCAAACACAGCACCGAAACCGCCCTCATCGCAGCAACAGACGACATTCGAACACTACTGGACAACGGAGAAACAGTTGCCCTCATCCTACTCGACCTCGCCGCAGCCTTCGACACAGTCTGTCATAGCACCCTCATACAACGCCTTAGCAACATCGGAATACAAGGGATCATCTCGTTTCTCGCCGGAAGTACCCAGAGAGTCCGCCTACCCCTTTTAGATCTGAGGCCACCGAAGTCATCTGCGGCGTACCACAAGGATCATCATTCAGCCCCACCCTCTTCAACGTATACAGGAGTCCCCTCGCATCCATAGCACGCCAACACAACCTCAACATTATCCCCTACGCTGACGACACTCAGCTGATCCTATCCCTCACTAAAGGCCCAAACACCGCCAAAACCAACCTACACGAAGGGATGAAAGACGTAGCCGAGTGGATGAAGAACAGCCGCCTAAAACTGAACTCAGACAAAACGGAAGTCCTCATCTTAGGATCATCCCCCTCTGCCTGGGACGACTCTTGGTGGCCACCAGCCCTGGGAACGGCACCAAGACCTACGGATCACGCACGCAACCTGGGATTCATCCTGGACTCCTCCCTCTCGATGACCAGACAAGCCAACGCCGTCTCATCATCTTGCTTCAAAATCCTCTGCATGCTCAAAAAAATATTCCGTTGGATCCCCACAGAAACCAGAAAAACGGTCACCCACGCACTGGTCACAAGCCGACTGGATTACGGAAACACCCTCTACTCCGGAACCACAGCCAAACTACAGAAAAAACTCCAACGAATCCAAAACGCCTCAGCCAGACTCATATTGGACATTCCTCAGCAAGCTCACATTTCTAACCACCTCAAAGACCTCCATTGGCTCCCCATCAACAAGAGAATAACGTTCCGCCTCCTCACCCACGCACACAAAGTCCTCTACGACCAAGGACCCGATTGCCTCAACACGCGACTGTCCTTCTACTCCCCCTCCTGCCAACTACGATCGTCCAATCAAGCCCTGGCCGCTATTCCACGCATCAATAAATCCACTATGGGGGGGAAGATCCTTCTCCTACCTAGCGGCCAAAACCTGGAATTCTCTCCCCACCAACCTCCGCCTTACACAGAACCACCTCGCCTTCAGAAAGCAACTAAAAACTTGGTTATTTGACAAGTAAAGCACCCCCCCCCCCCTCCCTAAAGCGCCTTGAGACCCTCTGGGTGAGTAGTGCGCTGTACAAATCTCCGAACTTGAACTCGACAATCTGGAAATAACTTATTTGATATTTTGACTCATGGACTGTCTTACACCAATGTTTTTATATGGTGATTACTGAATTATGACTAATTTGAATGATTTGAGTTCATAATTCTACTAATAAACATTCAGGGTTTGCAAATCTACTACTCTCTGTCGTCCTTGGGGGGGGGTCAAAGAGGCTGCACCAATATTATATAACATTAATTCCACATTTGTAAAGCGCGTACTTATCACCCCCGGGGCCGTCGGGGAGATTACCCGAAGCTATTACCCAGGGTCACGTGGGGCTGAGCAGAGCTGCCGCCGGCGATCGAACCCTGAGCCCCGCGCTCGCTCGGAGTCAGCCGCACTGGCCGCTGCGCCACACCTCCCCCTTGATGTTACAACACAATTCAAGGTCAAGGTCCATCCACTCGAGTGCAGCTTGTACTTAAGTTTGCACCAACAATTTGGACGGTGCAAACCCCATCCCGCGCTGCTGGAATATATGCGGAAGTGGGAAGGAGAGAAAGGGCAATTATTACTCAATAACAGACCAGTGGATGGACAGGGCCACTGGAAGCCCCTACAAGCAAGTGCGTAATACAAGTAATTTTAGTAAAATCAAAAGGTCTTGGCTGACGACACACGTGAAAATATGACTTCTTTCGAGGGCAGGCGTCAAACCCATTTACATAGGCCAGAGAGGGAGGGGCATTGATCAAAGGGGGCCAGGGGGAGCCCTGGCATAAAAGAGGCTGAGAGCGCGCGCCCCCTGCAGGCCTCCACCGCCCAATCAGGACTGACCCAGGGGGAGGGGGGGTGCATTAGTGTAATATCAAAGCCCTCAGCAGAGTTGGGGGTCACTACTCTCATTCATGGCAGAGGTCTCTCCCCTCCCCCCCCCCCCTCCCCTCTGGCAGAGGAGAGCACTGGTGTGGCTCCCCTTGGGAGGGGGATGCAGGGCTATACCTCCCCCTGGGAGGGGTGCTTAGCCCCGTACCTCCCCTGGCAGAGGTGTTGTGCCCCGTACCTCCCCTGGCAGAGGTGTTGTGTCCCGTACCTCCCCTGGCAGGGGTGCTTAGCCCCGTACCTCCCCTGTCAGGGGTGCTGTGCCTCGTACCTCCCCCGGCAGGGGTGCTGTGCCCCGTACCTCCCCTGGTAGAGGTGTTTAGCCCCGTACCTCCTCTGGCAGAGGAGGGGTACAGCACACACACTCCATGCCCCTTTTCCGAGGAGGCCTCGGAGCCTGGGCAGGCCGGAGTGCCCTGTGTACACAGCCCGCTCTGTCCTCCCTCTGCCAGGGTTGGGGGGGGGGGGGGGCATGAATGCAGCATTGTGCGCCCTCCGCCCCTCCTGCAGCCTCGCCATGGTAACCCTCCGCAGCTCCGCTCCAGCACGGGACTACACCTCAACACCGGAAATACTTGCAGTGTTTACACCTCGGAGGAGATGCCAGGCGGCCTGAGTGATGGTATTAACCCTCAGGGCACTGCACTGCCAGGGGCCTGTGTGATGGTGTTAACCCTCAGGGCACTGCACTGCCAGGGGTCTGTGTGAAGGTGTTAACCCTCAGTGCACTGCACTGCCAGGGGTCTGTGTGAAGGTGTTAACCCTCAGTGCACTGCACTGCCAGGGGTCTGTGTGAAGGTGTTAACCCTCAGGGCACTGCACTGCCAGGGGTCTGTGTGAAGGTGTTAACCCTCAGGGCACTGCACTGCCAGGGGTCTGTGTGAAGGTGTTAACCCTCAGTGCACTGCACTGCCAGGGGCCTGTGTGAAGGTGTTAACCCTCAGTGCACTGCACTGCCAGGGGTCTGTGTGAAGGTGTTAACCCTCAGGGCACTGCACTGCCAGGGGTCTGTGTGAAGGTGTTAACCCTCAGTGCACTGCATTGCCAGGGGTCTGTGTGAAGGTGTTAACCCTCAGTCCACTGCACTGCCAGGGGTCTGTGTGATGGTGTTAACCCTCAGGGCACTGCACTGCCAGGGGTCTGTGTGAAGGTGTTAACCCTCAGTGCACTGCACTGCCAGGGGTCTGTGTGAAGGTGTTAACCCTCAGTGCACTGCACTGCCAGGGGCCTGTGTGATGGTGTTAACCCTCAGGGCACTGCACTGCCAGGGGCCTGTGTGATGGTGTTAACCCTCAGGGCACTGCACTGCCAGGGGTCTGTGTGAAGGTGTTAACCCTCAGTGCACTGCACTGCCAGGGGCCTGTGTGAAGGTGTTAACCCTCAGTGCACTGCACTGCCAGGGGCCTGTGTGATGGTGTTAACCCTCAGGGCACTGCACTGCCAGGCGTCTGTGTGAAGGTGTTAACCCTCAGTGCACTGCACTGCCAGGGGCATGTGTGATGGTGTTAACCCTCAGGGCACTGCACTGCCAGGGGTCTGTGTGAAGGTGTTAACCCTCAGTGCACTGCACTCCCAGGGGCCTGTGTGATGGTGTTAACCCTCAGTGCACTGCACTGCCAGGGGTCTGTGTGAAGGTGTTAACCCTCAGTGCACTGCACTGCCAGGGGTCTGTGTGAAGGTGTTAACCCTCAGTGCACTGCACTGCCAGGGGCCTGTGTGATGGTGTTAACCCTCAGGGCACTGCACTGCCACGGGCCTGTGTGATGGTGTTAACCCTCAGGGCACTGCACTGCCAGGGGTCTGTGTGAAGGTGTTAACCCTCAGTGCACTGCACTGCCAGGGGTCTGTGTGAAGGTGTTAACCCTCAGTGCACTGCACTGCCAGGGGCCTGTGTGATGGTGTTAACCCTCAGTGCACTGCACTGTCAGGGGTCTGTGTGAAGGTGTTAACCCTCAGTGCACTGCACTGCCAGGGGCCTGTGTGATGGTGTTAACCCTCAGTGCACTGCCGGGCCTGTGTGATGGTGTTAACCCTCCGTGCACTGCCAGGGGCCTGTGTGATGGTGTTAACCCTCAGTGCACTGCACTGCCAGGGGTCTGTGTGAAGGAGTTAACCCTCAGTGCACTGCACTGCCAGGGGCCTGTGTTATGGTGTTAACCCTCAGTGCACTGCCGGGCCTGTGTGATGGTGTTAACCCTCCGTGCACTGCCAGGGGCCGGTGTGATGGTGTTAACCCTCCGTGCACTGCCAGGGCCGGGGCCTGTGTGATGGTGTTAACCCTCCGTGCACTGCCAGGGCCGGGGCCTGTTTAATGGTGTTAACCCTCTGTGCACTGCCAGGGCCGGGGCTTGTGTGATGGTGTTAACCCTCCGTGCACTGCCAGGGCCGGGGCCTGTGTGATGGTGTTAACCCTTCGTGCACTGCCGGGGCCGGGCTTGTGTGATGGTGTTAACCCTCCGTTCCATGCCAGGGCCGGGGCCTGTGTGATGGTGTTAACCCTCAGTGCACTGCCGGGGCCGGGCCTGTGTGATGGTGTTAACCCTCAGTGCACTGCACTGCCAGGGGCCTGTGTGATGGTGTTAACCCTCCATGCACTGCCAGGGCCGGTGTGATGGTGTTAAGCCTCCGTGCACTGCCAGGGCCGGGGCCTGTGTGATGGAGTTAACCCTCCGTGCACTGCCAGGGGCCGGTGTGATGGTGTTAACCCTCCGTGCACTGCCAGGGCCGGGGCCTGTGTGATGGTGTTAACCCTCCGTGCACTGCCAGGGCCGGGGCCTGTTTAATGATGTTAACCCTCCGTGCACTGCCAGGGCCGGGGCCTGTGTGATGGTGTTAACCCTCAGTGCACTGCACTGTCAGGGGTCTGTGTGAAGGTGTTAACCCTCAGTGCACTGCACTGCCAGGGGCCTGTGTGATGGTGTTAACCCTCCGTGCACTGCCAGGGGCCGGTGTGATGGTGTTAACCCTCCGTGCACTGCCAGCGCCGGGGCCTGTGTGATGGTGTTAACCCTCCGTGCACTGCCAGGGGCCGGTGTGATGGTGTTAACCCTCCGTGCACTGCCAGGGCCGGGACCTGTTTAATGGTGTTAACCCTCTGTGCACTGCCAGGGCCGGGGCCTGTGTGATGGTGTTAACCCTCCATGCACTGCCAGGGCCGGTGTGATGGTGTTAAGCCTCCGTGCACTGCCAGGGCCGGGGCCTGTGTGATGGAGTTAACCCTCCGTGTACTGCCAGGGGCCGGTGTGATGGTGTTAACCCTCCGTGCACTGCCAGGGCCGGGGCCTGTGTGATGGTGTTAACCCTCCGTGCACTGCCAGGGCCGGGGCCTGTGTGATGGTGTTAACCCTCCGTGCACTGCCAGGGCCGGGGCCTGTTTAATGGTGTTAAACCTCCGTGCACTGCCAGGGCCGGGGCCTGTGTGATGGTGTTAACCCTCAGTGCGCTGCCAGGGCCTGTGTGATGGTGTTAACCCTCAGTGCACTGCCGGGGCCGGGCCTGTGTGATGGTGTTAACCCTCAGTGCACTGCACTGCCAGGGGCCTGTGTGATGGAGTTAACCCTCCGTGCACTGCCAGGGCCGGGGCCTGTGTGATGGTGTTAACCCTCAGTGCACTGCCAGTGCCGGGCCCTGTGTGAGGAGTTAACCCTCCGTGCACTGCCAGGGCCGGGGCCTGTGTGATGGTGTTAACCCTCCGTGCACTGCCAGGGGCCTGTGTGATGGTGTTAACCCTCAGTGCAGTGCCAGGGCCGGGGCCTGTGTGATGGTGTTAACCCTCCGTGCACTGCCAGGGGCCGGTGTGATGGTGTTAACCCTCAGGACACTGCCGGGGCTGGGGCCTGTGTGATGGTGTTAACCCTCAGTGCACTGCCAGGCTGGGGCCTGTGTGATGGTGTTAACCCTCAGGGCACTGCCAGGCTGGGGCCTGTGTGATGGTGTTAACCCTCAGGGCACTGCCAGGCTGGGGCCTGTGTTATGGTGTTAACCCTCAGTGCACTGCCAGGCTGGGGCCTGTGTGATGATGTTAACCCTCAGGGCACTGCCAGGCCGGGGTCTGTGTGATGGTGTTAACCCTCCGTGCACTGCCAGGGCCGGGGCCTGTGTGATGGAGTTAACCCTCCGTGCACTGCCAGGGGCCGGTGTGATGGTGTTAACCCTCCGTGCACTGCCAGGGCCGGGGCCTGTGTGATGGTGTTAACCCTCAGTGCACTGCACTGTCAGGGGTCTGTGTGAAGGTGTTAACCCTCAGTGCACTGCACTGCCAGGGGCCTGTGTGATGGTGTTAACCCTCAGTGCACTGCCGGGCCTGTGTGATGGTGTTAACCCTCCGTGCACTGCCAGGGGCCTGTGTGATGGTGTTAACCCTCAGTGCACTGCACTGCCAGGGGTCTGTGTGAAGGTGTTAACCCTCAGTGCACTGCACTGCAGGGGCCTGTGTTATGGTGTTAACCCTCAGTGCACTGCCGGGCCTGTGTGATGGTGTTAACCCTCCGTGCACTGCCAGGGGCCGGTGTGATGGTGTTAACCCTCCGTGCACTGCCAGCGCCGGGGCCTGTGTGATGGTGTTAACCCTCCGTGCACTGCCAGGGCCGGGACCTGTTTAATGGTGTTAACCCTCTGTGCACTGCCAGGGCCGGGGCTTGTGTGATGGTGTTAACCCTCCGTGCACTGCCAGGGCCGGGGCCTGTGTGATGGTGTTAACCCTCCGTGCACTGCCGGGGCCGGGCTTGTGTGATGGTGTTAACCCTCCGTTCCATGCCAGGGCCGGGGCCTGTGTGATGGTGTTAACCCTCAGTGCACTGCCGGGGCCGGGCCTGTGTGATGGTGTTAACCCTCAGTGCACTGCACTGCCAGGGGCCTGTGTGATGGTGTTAACCCTCCATGCACTGCCAGGGCCGGTGTGATGGTGTTAAGCCTCCGTGCACTGCCAGGGCCGGGGCCTGTGTGATGGAGTTAACCCTCCGTGTACTGCCAGGGGCCGGTGTGATGGTGTTAACCCTCCGTGCACTGCCAGGGCCGGGGCCTGTGTGATGGTGTTAACCCTCCGTGCACTGCCAGGGCCGGGGCCTGTTTAATGGTGTTAAACCTCCGTGCACTGCCAGGGCCGGGGCCTGTGTGATGGTGTTAACCCTCAGTGCGCTGCCAGGGCCTGTGTGATGGTGTTAACCCTCAATGCACTGCCGGGGCCGGGCCTGTGTGATGGTGTTAACCCTCAGTGCACTGCACTGCCAGGGGCCTGTGTGATGGAGTTAACCCTCCGTGCACTGCCAGGGCCGGGGCCTGTGTGATGGTGTTAACCCTCAGTGCACTGCCAGTGCCGCGCCCTGTGTGAGGAGTTAACCCTCCGTGCACTGCCAGGGCCGGGGCCTGTGTGATGGTGTTAACCCTCCGTGCACTGCCAGGGGCCTGTGTGATGGTGTTAACCCTCAGTGCAGTGCCAGGGCCGGGGCCTGTGTGATGGTGTTAACCCTCCGTGCACTGCCAGGGGCCGGTGTGATGGTGTTAACCCTCAGGACACTGCCGGGGCTGGGGCCTGTGTGATGGTGTTAACCCTCAGTGCACTGCCAGGCTGGGGCCTGTGTGATGGTGTTAACCCTCAGGGAACTGCCAGGCTGGGGCCTGTGTGATGGTGTTAACCCTCAGGGCACTGACAGGCTGGGGCCTGTGTTATGGTGTTAACCCTCAGTGCACTGCCAGGCTGGGGCCTGTGTGATGGTGTTAACCCTCAGGGCACTGCCAGGCCGGGGTCTGTGTGATGGTGTTAACCCTCAGTGCACTGCCGGGCCTGTGTGATAGTGTTAACCCTCCGTGCACTGCCAAGGCCGGGGCCTGTGTGATAGTGTTAACCCTCCGTGCACTGCCAGCGCCTGTGTGATGGTGTTAACCCTCAGTGCACTGCCGGGGCCGGGGGTTGTGTTATGGTGTTAACCCTCAGTGCAGTGCCAGGGCCGGGGCCTGTGTGATGGTGTTAACCCTCAGTGCAGTGCCAGGGCCGGGGCCTGTGTGATGGTGTTAACCCTCCGTGCACTACCAGGGCCGGGGCCAGTGTGATGGTGTTAACCCTCCGTGCACTGCCAGGGGTCTGTGTGATGGAATTAACCCTCCGTGCACTGCCAGGGGCCGGTGTGATGGTGTTAACCCTCAGGACACTGCCGGGGCTGGGGCCTATGTGATGGTGTTAACCCTCAGTGCACTGCCAGGCTGGGGCCTGTGTGATGGTGTTAACCCTCAGGGCACTGCCAGGCTGGGGCCTGTGTGATGGTGTTAACCCTCAGTGCACTGCCAGGCTGGGGCCTGTGTGATGGTGTTAACCCTCAGTGCACTGCCAGGCTGGGACCTGTGTGATGGTGTTAACCCTCAGGGCACTGCCAGGCCGGGGTCTGTGTGATGGTGTTAACCCTCAGTGCACTTCCGGGCCTGTGTGATGGTGTTAACCCTCCGTGCACTGCCGGGGCCTGTGTGATGGTGTTAACCCTCAGTGCAGTGCCAGGGCCGGGGCCTGTGTGATGGTGTTAACCCTCCGTGTACTGCCAGGGGCCTGTGTGATGGTGTTAACCCTCTGTGCACTACCAGGGCCGGGGCCAGTGTGATGGCGTTAACCCTCTGTGCACTGCCAGGGGCCTGTGTGATGGAATTAACCCTCCGTGCACTGCCAGGGGCCGGTGTGATGGTGTTAACCCTCAGGACACTGCCGGGGCTGGGGCCTGTGTGATGGTGTTAACCCTCAGTGCACTGCCAGGCTGGGGCCTGTGTGATGGTGTTAACCCTCAGGGCACTGCCAGGCTGGGGCCTGTGTGAAGGTGTTAACCCTCAGTGCACTGCCAGGCTGGGGCCTGTGTGATGGTGTTAACCCTCAGGGCACTGCCAGGCTGGGGCCTGTGTGAAGGTGTTAACCCTCAGTGCACTGCCAGGCTGGGGCCTGTGTGATGGTTTAACCCTCAGTGCACTGCCAGGCTGGGGCCTGTGTGATGGTGTTAACCCTCAGGCACTGCCAGGCTGGGGCCTGTGTGATGGTTTAACCCTCAGTGCACTGCCGGGCCTGTGTGATAGTGTTAACCCTCCGTGACTTGCCAGGGCCGGGGCCTGTGTGATAGTGTTAACCCTCAGTGCACTGCGGGGGCCGGGGCCTGAGTGATGGTGTTAACCCTCCGTGACTTGCCAGGGCCGGGGCCTGTGTGATAGTGTTAACCCTCAGTGCACTGCCGGGGCCGGGGGCCTGGCAGCGAGGGGGCAGAGAAACATGTCATCAAATCCTTCTTCAAAGTCACTCTCTCATCAGGCCCTAACCCTGCCCTCCCCCCGCCTACCTTCTCTGCCCCGCTCTGGCAGCACGTCCTCATCGCCCCCCCTTGCTTTCCTTTCCTCGTACCGGCACTTCCCAGCACTGCTGCAGTACATTTAATGGGAGAGTACAGGCACTTCTCTGGAGCAAACAGGCACTCTATGCAGTCAGCACCGGCACTTCAATATTTTCATTTGAAGCAGAGCTTTGAGCGCACCCCAGATGTGTAGGAGGGGGATTGATAACTACACCACTCAAACGACTTCATATTTCATTATACTAATTTTCAACACTAATCCTTTATGGGTTCCGGAGTGGCGTGCTACTCGCCAGAAAAGCGCTTCAACACCCAGCAGGGGTAACAGGCGCTATATGAAGGCAAACCTTTCTTTCCCTTCTATCCCTCCGCTATCCTTCTCACTCCAAATAATTGACTAATATCCACAATTCAAATTACTTTCATATTTCACCAAACTAATTCACCACTAGTCCTTTATGGGTTTCCAGAGTAGCGTGCTTCAACACCCCATCAGGGGTAACAAGCGCTATATAAATACAAACCTTCTTTCCTCCTCTATCCTTCTGCTAGCCTTACAAATCCAAATAACTGACTAACCTATCCACCACTTAAAATGTACTTGCATGTTTCACTATACTAATTCAACACTAATCCCCTATGGGTCCCGGAGTAGCGGGCTACTCGTCGAAAAAGCGCTTGGAAGCCTCGTCAGGGGTAGTAAGCGCTATATAAATGCAATTACAATACAATACAGTCCTATTCCCGGGCCCCTCCCTCTGCCCAGAGTGTACAAAGGACCAGCGGCCGTCTGGCCCTTGGAACCCAACAAGGGGGCAGTGAGTGAGGGACAGGGAGTGAGGCCCCCCCTGGACTGCTAACCTGGTGACGCCGGGTTACTCTGAGGCTGTGGCCAGCAAGGGGGACTCAGAAGAGAACCAGCCCAGCTGGACCCCAGGCTGCAAGAACATTACCACGGCCTGGAAATGCATGGACCCCCTGAGCTGAAGACAGCTAGGACTCCCAGCAGCCCCTGCAGGAGCATCGGGGATCCACTGACGATCTCCAGCTATGACTGACAGGTCACAAGGCCACACTGGCCTCGGGCTGCTTGTGTTGCAGTTCAGAGGGCGGGGCCTGGAATAGATGAACTGTTACTATTTGAGCAGGACCAATACTGATTTGACTGGCAGTTCAGCTTGGCCCCGCCCCATAAGGGGCGGGGCCAAGATGCGTCACATACAGCTGGTACCGGTCTGCAGTGGCAGAGATGAGCTAAAAACACAATAAATTGGTCTCTGGATCAAAGTGACTCCCAGTACCGGATATTAATTCAAGTACTCCACCCAACACTTCTTTTCCAAATAACTAGTTAATATTCTACAAGTTTACATCGGCAGCGACTGCAGCGCCACCGTAACATCTGGGACCACAACTGGCAGCGACAGGAATAATGTTACTTTTCTTCAGATTTGCTGTCAAACCCTTGGCCTAGGGTTTATTTCTGCCACTCTCAGCCCTGCCCCTGCCCTTCTCTTGGTCCTCACTCACTGCCCCTCACTGCCGTCCAGTCTTCCCACGGACTCTGTCCTGATATGCCCTTCAGCCACGAGTCCGCCACAGAGGTTGCCCTCACTGCCAGCCCTGCCCGTTGGCAGACTCTACATGCCAAGCTGAGTCAAGGGGTCTCCTTGTGAACTCGTTCCCAGTGGCACAAGATCAAGAGAGGAGCGGGTTCAAGGGGGCTGCCCGGCGGCCACAAAACCAAGACCAAGCGGTGTACCAGGAGGGTAGTAGTAGTAATAATTACTTTATTTGTTGATTATTAGAAATCGTTACAACCAGAAATAAAACACAATAGGTTAAAAGATTTTTTGCCCATAAAATATGAACACGGCTTTACACTGAAAACCTTAGCTGCAATAATACGAGGGGGGATTTTATTGAAAGGCCCGGATACGGGCAAAACGTACAATGGGGCGCTCCACATTCCAATGTTCCAATGGGATTTACATTCGGGCGGGCGGGATGTCCGTCACGGTTGTGACGCAGTAACGCACCCGCTGAGATCTATAGCAGACCCTAGCTGGGAGTGCCGCGCATCGCTCTATCAGAAAAAGAAAGTAATCATCAAAGTTTAAACACAGAACTTGTGACAATTACTATACAAACATTTTTGCTTCGGTCTTCCAGTGGTATTGGGCAACAATATGTCTGCACTCTGTATTTACTGTGCAGTCCATAGAGGAGGTAGTCCTTTAAATGGTTGTCACATGGAGGACAATCCTGCCCTCAGTCTATTGAGTATGTCTCCGTAAAGTTATTTAGTGTATTCAAGATTGAATGATTCCTCTGAAGGAAAATGTCAACGTGTTTCGGCCTCTCGTCGGTGTGGGCTTCCTCAGGACTTTGGAAGAAGGAAGTACCTTCCGCACCAGATAGCAGACTGTGCGATCAGTGCGGTGCTGAATTGGTAATCAACGCACTCCTGGGTTTTTTGTGCGTGGCTTAATGGGGACTTGTCCAGGGTGGCGAGTATGGTAGCGGCAAAATGCTGCTTCCGCTTATTTGTGACCCCCCAATTGTGGGAGCCAGTGAGAGTTGGATGCTTTTACGCAGAAGGAAATTCTGTCCACTTGGACCGGTCCCTCTGAGGCGGGCTTGGTCAAAGGTGCAACGATTCCATCCGCACCCGGGACGTGGCGTGTCTACGGCTGTGGGTGCATGGGTCAGTCTTCATGAGTTTCACCTCACTCTGACCTTCTGATTGGCAACTCACACTTATTCAGCCCCATCTGCTTCCTATTTGCACAGCCGCCACACCCACCACCCTTTGATAACGGGTTCTATCTACTTCTGCTTATTAACTGCCCTGTTCCACCTGCTTATCTACATCAGGCATTCCAGGTACCTCGGTTTTACGCCACCTGTCCTTTAACGCCGCTTTATTTTTGCAGTTTGTACAATGAATGATGAATGGTGTTTATTTCTGTCCATGGGGGGCCTTGGAAATGAAACTGTTTCATAAAGCCACAGTTGGACTGCCACAGGGCACCGGGGTGTCCTCACAATTCAACAAACAGAAGTCACACCCTCTGGGGGGGGGGGGGCAGTGTTTCTCGTAACCCATGCAAGGGAGGCAGACCCTCTTCTACATCACGGCCAAGGCCTGGAATGAACACCCCCTCAGCATCAGACGAACCCCCACACTGCAAGTATTCAGGAAGACCCTCAAGACCGGGCTCTTCGGATGACCAGAGCGGCCCGAAACCCCCTCCCCCCAGCGCCTTGAGACCCTGACGGGTGAGTAGTGCGCTTTACAAACCCCTCATTGATTGGTTGATTGGTAAGGGTCTCGAGTCCTTATGAGCCAGGCCTGTGGAGCAGGTATGGCCTATGGGGAGTCTCCCATTGTAGACCCCTGCCTGCCGAAGATCACACCGTGCTGAAGACAGCCCACGAGATGCCCCCCTCACCCGCCTCAGACACCGAGGGATGTTTGCAAGCAAGGCCCAGGGGAGGGCGATACCCAGCAGCAGACATCAGACGCCCGACGCCTCGGCATCGAATCTTCAATTTGGGGAAACCCTGGAGTCTGGATATAATCTTTGTTTTGATATAAGTTGACCATGCCACAGGCACATTTATCAGACCAGAGACAGCAACGTGTGCAAGGGAAGGACTATCCGAAAGACTGCAGGGCAGGACTCCCTGTGTGACCCTGGGCAGTGGAGGTCCCAAGTGGAGGTCCAAGTGGAGGTCCCAAGTGGAGGTCCCAAGTGGAGGTCCCAAGTGGAGGTCCCAAGTGGAGGTCCCAAGTGGAGGTCCCAAGTGGAGGTCCAAGTGGAGGTCCCAAGTGGAGGTCCCAAGTGGAGGTCCCAAGTGGAGGTCCCAAGTGCAGGTCCCAAGTGCAGGTCCCAAGTGCAGGTCCCAAGTGGAGGTCCCAAGTGGAGGTCCCCAGTGGGGGTCCCAAGTGGAGGTCCCAAGTGGAGGTCCCAAGTGGAGGTCCCAAGTGGAGGTCCAAGTGGAGGTCCAAGTGGAGGTCCCAAGTGGAGGTCCCAAGTGGAGGTCCCAAGTGGAGGTCCCAAGTGCAGGTCCCAAGTGCAGGTCCCCAGTGGAGGTCCCCAGTGGAGGTCCCAAGTGGAGGTCCCCAGTGGGGGTCCCCAGTGGAGGTCCCAAGTGGAGGTCCCAAGTGGAGGTCCCAAGTGGAGGTCCCAAGTGGAGGTCCCAAGTGGAGGTCCCAAGTGGGGGTCCCAAGTGGAGGTCCCCAGTGGAGGTTCCCAGTGGAGGTCCCAAGTGGAGGTCCAAGTGGAGGTTCCCAGTGGAGGTCCCCAGTGGAGGTCCCCAGTGGAGGTCCCCAGTGGAGGTCCAAGTGGAGGTCCCCAGTGGAGGTCCAAGTGGAGGTTCCCAGTGGAGGTCCAAGTGGAGGTCCCCAGCGGAGGTCCAAGTGGAGGTCCCCAGTGGAGGTCCCCAGTGGAGGTCCAAAGTGGAGGTCCAAAGTGGAGGTCCAAAGTGGAGGTCCAAAGTGGAGGTCCAAAGTGGAGGTCCCCAGTGGAGGTCCAAAGTGGAGGTCCCCAGTGGAGGTCCAAAGTGGAGGTCCAAAGTGGAGGTCCAAAGTGGAGGTCAAAAGTGGAGGTCCCCAGTGGAGGTCAGTCCGAGTCAATCTAGCGGCTCAAAGTCCTAAAGTGGCCCCAAGGTGACGTGGAAAACTTACAACTGGTAGATCAGGTTCGCCCAGGTTTCTCCTCCTGTGTGCTCGAGTGGTACCAGAAAGGAGTTGTTGGGCTGGTTGGATTTCAAGAGGTGAACCCCAGGGCAGCTTCTGGAGCCACAAGGGGGTCCCCCCTATCTAAAGGAGGCCTCTCCACAGCTGTCTGTAGCTAAGAGAAAGGGACGAAAGAAACCAGTCTCGGAACCAGAAATATAAACGGAATTTATGAAAACTGGGAAATCCAAGCCTCCAATGGGCGGAGTGTGTGTGTGTGTGCGGGGGGGGGGGGGGGGGGGGGGGGGGAGGGGGATGCCTGACCCCGTTCTTTTCTCAAACCTGCCCACGAGAAAGATGCACGGTTTAAGGGGAGGGTGTGAGCACTGCCCGGGGTTTCTGTTGCTGGTCTGAGCACTGCGCTAGGTGCTTCCATCTAGCCGTTCTAGCGCCTACAGGAGCTTGTGGCTCAGCCAAAAATACCTCTTCTCGACCAAAGAAGCCTCCAGGGTCCTGCCTAACGTCACACAATGTGTCACAGTCGAGGGGGGGGGGGCTTCTCTTTAGTGCCTAGAGGAGCCGGTGGCTCATCCCAAAATATATTTTCTCGACCACGGAATCCCCCGGGGTCCCGCCTAAAGTCACACCATATGTCACAGTCGAGCTGTGAGAGACACGCACACACGACTCGAGACCTTGGAGGAAATGACAGACGCCATGGCGGCTGCCGTGGGGGGGATTCTAGGCGCTGGGGTCTCCTTGCTCACAGCCAGAGCATGGAGCGCAGCTCACAAGGGCGCCCTGTGCAGCCGCCGGCACGTGAACTATTATTATTGGCTGTCTGCGTTCACAGGCTGCCAACATCCTGGCTCCTGGACCAGGGCACTAGAAAAGCAGGATAAATGCACCATTCGCAGCGCAGGGACTGGGCCCAGCACGGCCGGGGGGGAAGCGGGGGTAGGGGGGGGGGGGGAGGGGGCTTGCAGATACTCTGAATACACACAGAGAAGGGACGCAGGCGCCAAGGGGTTAACCAACCCAAAGAACAGGTGGATGGGACCTCCTGGGGCGAGGGAGCACAAGCGAAGGCAGCCAGAGAGCCAGGCACTGCAAGCACCAGGCACTGCAAGCACCAGGCACTACAAGAGCAAGGCACTAGAAGAGCCAGACACTACAAGAGCCGGACACTACAAGAGCCAGACACAGTACAAGTGTCTTTACTGGAGTGGAAATTGAAACACTTGCTCGCCTCACTACCATGGCAACCCGAGGTACCAGGCGCCTCACCCTCCGCAGGCACTTCTACAGGCACGTTCACAGGTGGGCAAGCCACGCACCTGGCACTTCTACACACTCAGACCCAGTCAAAAAATCTGGGTTTAATCCATCACCGTTCTTTAGCCCACTCTGCCACCCCAGTTCAGACATGGCCATATGCATATAAGTCTGACCCTGTGCCTCATGGGAACAGTCCAGCCCGAACTGCCAAGCCATGTCTTCCCTGGACCGGAAACAAGCTTCCGAGGACCGGTTTCTGGCATTCCAGCCGTCTTCAGCCCGGCTTGCTTGAATCCAGTGGCAAAGTGAGCAAGGGACTCATGTCTGAGCATACCCTGCCACACTCATTGCGGCCAAAAGCGGTAAAAAAGGGGGTGGTGATGGACGGAGCATCTGAACCAATCAAACACTCACACCCAGTCAACAGATCTGGGTTTAATCCATCACCGTTCTTTAGCCCACTCTGCCACCCCAGTTCAGACATGGCTATATGCAAATCAGTCTGACCCTGTGCCTCATGGGAACAGTCCAGCCCGAACTGCCAAGCCATGTCTTCCCTGGCATGGAAAAGACTTACAATAAAAATAAAAATTATCATAGTGCAAATCTTACATCTGCACGTCCTGTTAGAGCGGGTGACCAACAACAAACCCGCAGCCGAGTATGGTAAATAGTGAGATTTCAATGTAACAAGACACCTGTCTGCAGCTGTATCATAGTGTGATAATAACCCCCTGCTGGCTTTAGGAGATGCCTCTCACAATAAATATGCCACGTCTACGATCTTTCTTGTAATAAACAGATCAAACCTGTGGCTTTGGACATAACTTTGCACAGTGAGCCAATCAGGTGTATAGCATTATAATACTGGTCCCCGCATTCAACTCAAGTTTACCATATCGAGTGAAAACCCAGAAGCCATAAATTCATTAAACTACAAATGTATACAAAATGACAGTTGGTAAACCAAATATTATCTCTTCCAAAATGGCCTTCCAAAGAACATCGCAGTGCAAATCTGCAATCCTCACAGTTTGTCGGAAGCGATATCGAACACCAAGACCGTTGCCTACTACAGTAATCCACGAGATTCCATGCGGGCGTTAATACGGAGTAATAACAATCCACCCATAAATGCCTATTGATCATAACATTCTTTCCACAATAAATCTGCCAGGCCTACTGCCTTTATTGTAACCTTTCACAATATACAAATCCAACCTATAGGCTCAATCATTGGCTTGCCACGATAACCAACTCAGTCCTGCTGTATTCAGCACAGTGCTATATATCACCCATGGGCCTCACTCTGGTCAGTAAGGCGGAGTCCACTAAACCAAAAAAACAACCGAAATGCCAGCACTGATGGAAATTACAACCAATAGAATGAATGGTGCAGGGATATCAAACCAAGCACCCATAAGCTCATTAGTAGCCTTTATTTTCAATATTCAAAAATGTCTTCATTTAAGAAACACATACAGGGAACATGTTCATACATATAATACAAAAAACATCTAGTAAATTCCTTCTACACGCTGCCGTTTGCAATCACTATCACCACGGTTACAGACCCACTATCATATTCATTCCATCTTCATTCAAACAATCACCGCACTCACCACACACCACAAAGTCCTTTTGGGCCAATATGACTTTTTTAAAAATCTCCAAAAAGAGAGAGGCCCTAACACCCACCAAACAAAGAACTCATATGTTCTAATTTTGTGGTGCACATAATTGCATACATAGCAAAGTGACATCTAATGATCACAAGAAAATTTCTAAGTTACTAAAGATCTCAAATTATCTTCAGGGTGCACCAAAAACCTTAATCGCAAAATGAAACCCAATTGTTTGGTAGTGGAATCAAAGAAGTCTACGCGTTTCAAACCCCAATCGATATGGGGGTTTTCATCAGGACCAAGAGACACAATTTAAAGACATGCCACAGCCGTGGACTTCCTTCGTTTTAAATCGCTGTGTGATTTTTATACAAAATTGCCCAGTGGAGGATTTTTCGTGCCACGTGTTCGAACCCCTCCCTATGTGCCAATGCGCGGGCACCTTCTCATTGAGGTGCTTCCGCACAACGTCGCGTGTAAGTCCGTAATTCCCTCGCCGTGATATTTTACAAAGCTCCCGTCAGCGTAAAACTTTGCCGACTGATGTCTCAGCCTTGATCATTGGCTTGCCACGATAACCAACTCAGTCCTGCTGTATTTAGCACAGGCCTTCCTACAAGGCAAGGGGTACAATACAAGCACTCTTTCAGCGGAAGCACGCAACGTCCACCCAATTAGATGTTGTACTTAAAATAACCAACTTGTAGGTGGAACCAAAACCCTTCTCTCAGTAGTAGTTCTGGAAACTCTATTTGAGTTGAACGCACTAGGGTCAGGCAAAAGTTGTGCTGTCAAACCAGACCTAAAAACCAAGAACATAATTATACAGTTTGCCAACAGGAAACCCAATACAACACCAATAACTTTCATCAACACTAGAATGACGCAGAAGTACAAAACCACACGATTTCAAGAGTGCGCAGGAAAATAGAATAACTCAACTTTCAAACAGCATGAAGAGAAAAAAGCTAGATCAACCCTTCCCTAAGACCCCACATTACAAAGAGTACAACAGAACCAGGAAATGACAAAACCAGATCGACATCGCATTCCAAGAGTCGGTTGTTAAAGAGTTGGGGGGAGGTGGTGGGCAATGCTACTCCCAGGACGCCGCAACTGATTGCACTAGGCATGCCCAACGGCGAGGACATCACGAAGAGCGAATGGCTGTTCTGCATGCTGGGCTTTGCGGTTGCCAAAAGAGATCTGACTAGCCTTGAGGGTGTACAAAGCAAAACCAAAGGGGATGATGGACGGAGTGTTGAACATTGCAAGCACTCACCCCCAGTCAACTGATCTGGGTGCAGCAGTGTGCCCACGAGAGCCGCGTGGAGGGAAGGCATGCGTCGCTGCATGTAGGCGGAGAGGGTTGTATATGAAAGCAGGGGCTGCCCCAGGAAATTTGAAATGGTCTTTGGGAAATGGAGGTCCTAACATGGCCTCACAGAGAACTTGGATGTTATATCAGGCATTGAGCCTCCACCATGATAATTTTGTCAGCCTGGGGACCCCGCCAGGGACCATGCATGGAGATACATTGAGGTGTTTCGCTGGGGTGTTGATGGCCGTCTGAGGCGAAATGGCGAGAAGGGGGGGTAGTGATGTGGTATTCTGGGGTACCGTCAGAGCCTACTGCACATGTATTACTGTTTGTTGTTTAAAAGAAAAAGAAAAATCACAAAAAAGAATCTCATTCCAAAACTACAACAGCAAAAATGCAAAATAAAACTAGAACTATGCCTTACAAAGAGCAATACAGAAATTCATAAATCCCCTATTCCAAACGCACTGCAGAAAACTACACCAACATCCCATTCCAAAACCACAACAGAAACAAATACAAAAATAATATCCCACTCAAACACTACAGAATCAAGAATATGATACAACTAGACCAACTCCACGGTTCAAATCTGCACTAAGAAGAACACCGCAACATAACCAACTAACTCCCTGTTTGTAATTACTACAATAGCACAAAAAGTAGATAAGCATCCTATTCCAGAATCATCACAACATTAAAAACACATGAGAACTTCAGCTCACATGACCAAGAACACAACAAAAGCAGAAAAGCTCCCACTTTCTTTACAAAACACCATGTGCACAAAACAACTAGACCAGGTGTCTCCAACCAGTCGATCATACGCTCCCAGTAGCTCCCAGACACCTTCAGAGTAGCTCCCAGTCCTGAGTTCATTTTTAAATAAGGATGGGGAGAAATTTTCCTTTTAACCCATTCCGTGCTCGCATCGGCCAACGGCCATCGCAAGCATGACCTCGCTGGTGCAGCGCACGTCCGTTGGCCGACGCAGCCCCGCCCACTCATTAATTCTCCCGCATTACAGGAGAACTTGCGCGGCGGTTAAGCAGTTAAACTTCCAGATAGGCTGTGCTTATTTTACATTATTATCATCAGGTTGATGATAGCAGGGCCTGATCATGAGCAGTGCTCAGTCAGATAGAAGACCCAGGCTGGGGCGGCCACAGAGGTGAAGAACTGAAGCACTGAGGTATTTAACTCTTAAATAAACGTCCTTGTCAACTCATTATTGGAACATGAGACCAGAATGATGCTTGCATTTACAGACAGCCGACCTCTTGTTCCTGGCGCCAGTAGGCACTGTCCCATGTTTACACAACATTTTTTTTTTTTTAAATGGAAGAAATGTAAAGTGAAGAAAAACATTTCCAAGAAACATTGTATCAATGTTTTTCTCCACTTTCAATTAAGCCAATTACTTCCTAAAGTTTTTGAAGCATGTTTCTGTAATTTAAATTCCCTCCATTTACACCAATGGCTGTATTTTTCTGTTATGCATATGACGCGTGTCTATAGGCCATTGGGTGCAAGATGCCTGCTCTTTGTAAATTTGGCACTTTGGAATGGGAGAAAATTTAAATGATGAGCTTCATGGAATCTATAGGAACAAAGTTTACTCTTCAGTTACATTTTTTACCATTTCAAAGTGTCGCCTTCACACACAGCAGGCATCGCGCTCCCTGCGGATTGTAGACCTGGTGTCATATTTAGAACTGAAAAACACAGCCATTATTTGAAGTGGGAGAAATTTAAAGTGCAGACATTTTTCCCATATTATGAACATTTTTGCAGAACATGTTTCTGCACTTAAATTTCTACCATTTAAAAAAAACAAGGCAATGGGTCTCACACTTAGGCAAGTTTAAGCTATTGGCATTGTAAATGACAAAGCCTTTTATTTATGTTTTGAAAACCAGAACAACAATAAAAGGCATTATCATTTACAATGTTAATAGCTCAAACTCGCGTAATTGCAAGACCTGTTGCATTGCAAATGTTTGTTGCTGTTGGGAATAGTCTGGAAGCATTTTGCCACTTCCCGTTCCATTTCTCACTGATGCAATAGTTTACCCCAGTGGTTCTAATAAGTAAACTGGTTCCACATACAGCAGAGGATTTTGGGGCGTTATTTGTTCATCTTATTTACTAACAAACGTGGGCACCCTGCAGCTTTTTAAGGAACCCGATTTATGACACAGCACCTGAAGAGGGAGGGTGAAAGGCTCCAAAGATACTGTGGATATGGAGAGAAAGCACACAGCTTTCTTGTCTTTTCGGTAGAGACATCATGTCCATCAGCAAAGACAATTCTAATAAGGATCAGACAGAGAGGTCTTGACGTTGCTCTATTCTATAGTAGACTAAAACCATATCACGAGTAGAGTTAATTGAACTATGTGCGATAAGTGCTATTTCGAAATCTCGCAATTATGAGTTTTGTAGTACATATATTAGCAGGTAAAATCCACCAATTATCATCGGTGGAAAGTTATACCTATTAACCAGAACATGCAGATTTTGGTGCAGTAAACACTAGGATCCTCATGCTATTCCTCAAAATCTTGGAATTGGATGGTATTCACCGCACCCACCAGACCTAAAAACTGGTCTCATCAGTCTTGAAATTAATACAGCTTAGGATTGCGTAAAGTTCAATTGCAACAGCATGAGAGGTAAGACCTGGGAGCTCAGATTTGTTTTTCTGATACAACATAGAACAGCTACAATTCCCTTCCTAACATGGTAAAAACTGATACGGCTTCTATAGAAAATTCTATGACAAACAAGATGGGTAGCAGAAACCCTGGCCGATGTCATCCTGAAGTTTGAGGGCAGACCTACAATTCAATACGCCAAACTATAGGGACCACATGAAGTGGATGGCGATAGGACGAGGAGGTTTTCATGTACATTTCCCAGACCAGGGGATGCAGTGCAAATTGCAGGGCACAAAACACACCCTCAAGGCCACAAAGATATCTGGGTGTAAACTGCTGTGGGTCTAGTTTAAGGACAGATGTTTGAGATGCAGGGGAAGGCATTTAGATGAAAGCCATATTCAGGTTTATTGTAAAACTTCTGGTCGCTTATGAATTAGAATCATGTGAAAAGGAAGACCAACTATGAGATGGCCCCGGGGTCTTTTACAAAGCAGCATACATGTTCCCTCGACTTAAGGGTGTCTAATTGGGATGAAATATTGTTCCTCTAAAACATTAACTTCTGGTGCCAAACTCTAGAAAGTATCTTCTGTGGAACCTCGCGGTCTGAGGGCTAATATGTTGTGTTTTTCAAGAACACAATAGCATGTGCCATATAGAATGAAGTAGTTCCAAACACATGCACCATTAGCAGGGAACAGGTAAAGGCAGAGCAGTGTGTTCCTATCAATGAACATACACATCACGTTATCCTGCAACCCCACTCAAATAAATTTCCTAGAAAATTGTGCCAACGAGTAGGATTAAAGGCACTTTATCAAATTAAAAAAGTAATGACATTATTTCTCTTCCAGATCACAATTTGACCAACGCAACGTACAACTTATATATATATATTTTTTAAAGCATGCAAGATTTCACCATAAAATCTGGGCCTCTAGATGGGTTTCCTGAAGCAACACAAGGCAATATATTGCTTTGGTGTTCAGGGGGGTGATCGCTCTTTCACGGTCATCGTCAGCATGCAAAAAGCCAAACAAATCCACAACTCGCTGAAGGCCGTTTTTCCCCTCTTTCAAAAACAAATGTTGAAATGCCACAGGCAGTTAGATAAGATAACAAAAATACCAAGCTGCGAAAACTACTTTCAAATGTACTCCTGCAGAATTACCAACTACTGAGAACTACAGGGAAGGAACGTGTGCCCAGTCTCCTTTGGACAACTTTCCGCCCAGCTCGCACACAGCCTGCAGCCGGAGGCTGCTGAACAAAGGGGCCGCCGGAACGCCTATGGCGCAGGGAAACGCAAAGCGGGTCTCACCGTTGGGTCTCATGGCGCAGCAGCCGGGTATGATCAGGCTGTACTCGCAGCACAGGGCGGCCACCAGCAGCAGCCTGGCCTCCATCTCGCCTCCTTGTGTTGTCCCAACCCCTGCCTGGACCTTGCGTTCCTGACCACCTAGTAAGTACGGGTCTCACGGAGATCCGCCTCAGGCACGGGGACTGCCGCCGCAGAAGCCTCCCTCCATCAGCCTCGAGCAGCGCAAGCGCCTCGGGAGGATCCCAGCAGGGACAGGGCGCGAGCGGTATTCTTCCCGGCTGACAAACAGCACTTCTCCTCAACAGTGCCAACCCGCTGCCAACTCGGGGTGATAACTGAAAGTACAAGGATACCGCTCCAGGGCGGAGCAGGGGTGTGGTGGGAAACTCGCCGTCCGTCTGCCCCCTTCTGGGGTCTCGGAGTGGAGCGTCTGACCAGAAATGAAAAGCGAGGCCTTAAATTACTGTTGTGTGGGTGAAAAATACCCCAATGGGGTGACGAGCGTGACCTGCAACACCAAGGACATAGAGTTGAGCGCGCGTGCGCCTACAAAACAAAAGTGAAACTACAGGAGGCTTGCGAGGAAGAGAGACAGGAGATGTGCACGGCGCGTTCACATTTCCAGTCCAGCATGCGCATGCCCATCTCTTGTCTCCTCTTGTCTCGCATGAGAGGCAACTCAGCAACAATATTTCTTACTGGAAGCAGCGCTTCGCGCTGCGGTTGCCAGGCTCGACCTAATTATTGTATGTTTGTGTTTTTCATGTAATGGTGTCACATATAGACAAAGGTATGTCCTGGATCAAAAGTACAAACAACACAGGTTCTCATTCACCCACACACATATGTGCCCCTCCAACCCATCAAAACCAACACAATAAAAGTTGGCCCACTCCCCATAAGTGCACACAGAAAATGCTGAACCAATTCCGCCCATCTAGATTCCACTTTAAGGGGCATTGGCCACTTTTAACTGCACGGCCACCTTCTTTAGGGCACAGCAGCCCGAATTCGCTTGAAAAGTTAAATAGTAGCACAAAAGCAAGGTCTGGCAACTTAGCATCTGGCAGCTTGAAAAAAGATTCATACAAGCATTGGCAACGCCAGTAGGTAGGTCTGGCTTTTATGCACCACCAAAAATAACACAGCCATTCACAAATGCGGTCTGCATGTATTGTGTGCACAAAGGTTGATCAAATGAAAGCCTGCTGTACTGGCTCTGCCAGTGCTGGGGAAAAATAGCACAAAAGACTGCTTTCAGTTTACAATGCATTATCGAGCAAAGGAACCCGTTGTGACAAAGAGCATAGTTGAGCTTATTTTCACATCTAGAATAATCCCTCATGTATTCTAAAGGAAGCAGTTCCTGGAAGGCGGAATGATACACCCCCAGCTGATCGCATGAGATGAGATATTAATGCTCGGCTGGGTGGATCCAAGCCAAAGCGCACTCTTCATATTTTAAATAATTGCTAAAAAATATGTAATCTCTAGACAGACGCACAGCCAAGCTAGACCTAAACAAGGAAGTTTACTTTACTCAACCAGGGCATTATAACAAAACATTCCGAATACTCATGTTCTACTATTTGGTCATTCACGCACATGCTATATTTGGGGGTCTTAATGAAAGAATATCTGGGAGACTGTAAAAATCAGTTTAAATGTGTCGAAAATGGTTTTCAGTGCATTTAAAGTTATTTTTGCATTAACAGGAAATGACTGCATTCCGTGTTTAACACCAGATCATCCGCAAAAAGCAGGCCCTAAATTTACACCAATAATCATGGAAAAAGAGACAGAAGCAATGCTTGCAAATGTATCTCTAAATCTGCCGTAATGTCATGATAACTGGCCTTGGTGACATTATTACTAAATTGTGGTATAATAGCAAAACATCTGTCATCCTGTAAATTACACCTTTAGTGGGCGGGGCACATTTCTCCCAAATGGAATTATAAATAAACAGCAGAATGTAGTCCAGGAAGGACTTTCACTGATGCCCTAAAATGTTCTTGTAACTCTTTAAAGCTTTTCCATGTCGATCGACACCACATAGGGCCTTATAGCGACATCGCTGTAACTCCTCCCCAGATCACAAGTGGGACCTTGAGGGTCGCCTTGGAAATGAGGAACTGCCGGGGAATCAGTAATTTCATCCCCCATTCTTCCAAATATTTAGCCCTTAGGCCGCCCCTGCTTTCAGTCCCTGGGTGAGCTTAATAGATTAGCGAAGAGTTTGAAGGGCTCAGGAGAGGGTAGCATTAAGAGACAGTGAGGGGCTTCTAGGCTTCAGGGAAGGGTAGCGTTAAGGGGTAGTAAGAAGTATTTAGGGTTTGTGGAAAGGTAGCCTTAAAGGGTAGCAAGACATTTTTAGTTTTCAGGGAAGGGTAACCTTAAGGGCTAGTAAGGGTTTTTAGGATGTGTAATTCCTATAGCCCGACACCCAGGACATGTTTGGGGTTAAGGACAACACGTTTTCATGTGTATTTTGTCCTTGGGACAAGTAGGCCCAACCCTCCCCCCCCCCCCCCAGTACAAACTTTTGGCTGCCAGTTTGCAGTACCACATTATGGATCAGGAAAGGGCACTGTCTGCAGTTAAGATAATATTTTTGACCATATGTTAATGATGTTGTATGCTCCGACTGCACTACTGACAGTGGTTCCAGTATAAAAATGTGTACACACTTTTTGAAAGTTTAGCAATGTGAGGCTATGCATAATGCTCCCAGAATGTTCTCCGATTTGATGCAAATATTTGCAGAAGCTTGAAAGCAAGATTGATGATTCTTTGCTTCCAAAATAAAATGCTCATAAAAAAAATGAAAGCAGGAATAAAAGAAACCATTTCGCTAAACTGCTGTAAAATTTCAGGTACCGTTTCTTTGCAGCATCATTTAGTAACGTGTTGATGCATGCTAGTATTTCACAAAAATATTCATAATGGAAAATCAGTGTAACCAGTTTCAATAGGACTATGGGAAACGAAAACAAACAAACATTGGCAAAGCCAGTAGGTCTGAAATGAGTGGTCAGATTTTTTGTTTTGTCAATGTGGGACTTGTTTTCGCATGGTTTTTGTAAAACCTTATTGGTGTGGGAGCTGCTGGGCACTAACCATTATAACAAACATTTGCAAAAGCAAAAATAGTTTTTGGTCTCAAAAAGCGCACACTGCCACAGTAGTTACTGGCACTGAACAAAAGTACTTTGTGAACCGTTCTATTCCTTGTGAAAGAGGAGAATGCTGTCACTCACAGTGAAGCCAGCCGATACAGAGAGAGAAACAGAATTTTAATAAATGCAACGGTCATGGTCAACGGCAGTCCAATTTAGTTGCCCAATTATTAAAGAAAGTCTCAAAAGTGCACCCATGGTACATGTCCGGCTTTCGTGCATTCCCAAGAATTTAAAGAAGTAGGGCAAGAAATAGTAATCCCAGAATATATTTGTGAACTGCATTGTAGCATGAGCAAATATGCAGGTGTAGATTGACTCATGCAAAAATCTGAGTGTTTGCAAGTTCACTTTCCCTCCAAACACTTTTGTACCCAACTCTGGAAGAAGGTTTACGTCTGCTATTGTCGGAAGTAAATTTCCAACATTTCTAAGTATGGGAAAAGATCAGAGAAGAGTTGTTGAAAACCCTTAAAGATGCAAGTTAGTGGGTTTACACAGACTCAAAATGGTGTTCTAACCCTGGAACTATTGCTTACCACTACCGTCAGCCCCAGTAGGTAGATCTGCGGAAATGTGGCAACATAAACGGATTGCAAGTATTCAAACACTGCTATGGTATGAGCCCTGACATAATCAGAGAGGCTATATCTGAGCTCTTATATAATGTGATTGCTGCCATAATTTGTTGCCGCACTACATAGCTCCAAAGGAACAAGTCGATTTTCTTAAAGTAGATTTATGAAGCAACCTGCCCCGTGGACAAGTAGCTATTTTATTAAATTCCACACCCCTTATCCTGCGATGGGTGTTGTTAAGGGCTAGTAATGGATTTTTAAGGTTCATGGAGCGGTGGCATTAATGGGTAGGAAGGAGTTTTTAGGATTCAGGGAGGGGGTCTTCAGGGGTAGTAAGGGACTTTTAGGGTTCAGGCAAGGGTAGCATGAAGTGATAGCAAGGGGTTTTAGGGTTTAATGAAGGGTAGTATGAAGGGCTTTTTTTATGGTTCAGGGAAGGATAGTATTGAGGTATACTTAGGAGACTCTAGGGTTTAGGGAAAGGTATCATCAAACGGTAGTAAGGAACTTTGGAGGTGAGGGGTTGGTAATGTTCAGGGGTAAGGGATGGGCATTCTAAAGGGGTAGCACCGCTTTGTACGGTTCAGGGAAAAGTGTTAAGGGACAGTAAGGGTTTAAGGTTCAGGGATGGATAGTGTAAAGGAGTAGTAAGGGGTGTTTAGGGTGTACAGATGAGCAACATTAAGTGATAGTACGTTTTTCAGGTTCAGGGAAAGGTAGCGTTAAAAGTAGTATGGGATTTCTTAGTGTTTATTTAGAAACGGGTACCTGTAAGCTAAAGAATGAGGTTTTTTTTACAATTCAGGGATGGGTAGCGTTAAGGGACAAATAATGGAAATATGAAACATCTTCTTATTTTCTAGATGTCAATGATTTAATGAATATATGGTCGAGATTCTGGGACTGCTTTGAACAGTGCATATGAGCAACAAGCCTGTAAAAGGTGCGTGCTAATAGGATATTGAAAATCATTTTTTTAACCTATTATGCTGCTGCCTAGAAGAAAGCGTTACGCATTTGATTCTGTGACACTGCGTAGTCCATAGTATTAACTCGTGCATTCCTTCACTCCCACACATAGATAACCATTTTATGGTATCGTGATCTAATATTGGGGAGACTGGAGGACCCTTCGGCGAACCATATGAGGTAAACTATATATTAGTTTTCATTCGGATGCGTACGCCACACATTGTGCAGCTAAGACTGACCACATGCCCAATTCTGACAGTGGCAAGTCATTCCATCAGTAGGTGGTAGGATTATGTAGGCATATATTATTGCATTAATTAGAAACAGAATCGTCAGAGATAGAGCACCCAGTATGATATGGATCAGCAACATTATGTGCTGCAACCATAAACATCCTCTCTTTTTAAAAAATAACTCAATTGTATATATGTTTATGAATAGATTAAAATATAGAATGCGGAGCCTTTAGTGAAGTGTAATGATTTAATTGTGAATTGTTTTTTAAAAACTCTATGAATCATGTATCTTATATTGTGTACTGTTCTTGTATTTCAGACATTATATCTTTGTGTGGGATTCTTGTATATTTTAATCCTGAAGAAGGTGTTGGCTCTCTATTTACATGCCCACCGAAACGCGTCGATGCAATTTTTTGAGTTATGCTACACTAAGTCTCTGAAACAACCACTCCAACTACGATATTATACGAATTGTGGTGTGTTTACGTTTTGTACTAGTGTAGTCATCTCTAAGCTATAGGAATTATTTTTCTTATTATCTTTGTTTCCCACTGTACATTGTAATTTATTCATGTTAATTACTGTATTAATTTTTTAATAATGTATATTGTTTTTATATAATACATATTGAAATAAACTGTACACTTTTTAATGAATTTTCACTGTTATTCTCTTTATATGTTCGCTTCCTGCTCCACTTTCTGAATTGAATGTTGTGTTTGCAAGCATGAATGCTTTAATGATGTGTCTATAAGCATAGGATGCTATTGTAAGTTTATCCAAAGGGGATTTCTTGCTTTGACAAGCGTTAAGGGGCAGCAAGGAGTATGTATTCAGAAAACGTCAGCATTAAGGGGTAGTATGGGATTTTTAGGGTTCAGGGAAAGGTAGTGTTAAGAGGTAGAAAGGAGCTTTCAGGGGTAAGGGAAGGGTGGAGGTAAGAAACAGTAAGGGTCTTTGAGGATTCCGCGAAGTGTAGCATTAAAGGGTAGTAAGGATTTCTGGAACCAGGGATGTGTAGCATTTAGCAGTAGAAGGGGTTTTAGGTGCAAGGATGGGTAGCAGTAAAGGGTAGTAAGACGTTTTTAAGGTTCAAGGAAAGTAGCATTAACGGGTAGCAATGGATTCTTAGGATGCAGGGAAGGATAGTGTCAAGGGGTAGCAAGGGGTGTTATGCTTCAGCGAAGGGTAGCGTTAAGGGGTAGTAAGGAGTTTTAAGGTAAAAAAAGACTGTTACAGCATACATGTTTAAGGTTGAGGGAAGGGTAGCTGTAATGGGTAGTAGGGTTTTTCAGGGTTCAGTAGTGGGTAGCATTAATGAGTTCCAATGGGCTTTTAGGGTTCACAAAGGGTAGTGTTATTGCATATAAGGGTTTTTAGGGTGTAGGGTAGTGTTAAGCAGTAGTAAAGGTTTTAGGGTTCATGGAGGGAAGCAGTATGGTGTTTTCAGGGTTCATGGAGGGTAGTGCTAAAGGGTAATAAGGGGGGGTTTATGCTTCAGGCAAGGATAGCATTAAAGGGTAGTAATAGATTTTATTTTTAGGGTACAAGGATGAATAGCGTTAATGGGTAATATGGGTTTTCAGGGTTCAGGGGAGAATAATGGTAAGAGGTAGTAAGAACTTGTTAGAGTTCAGGGATGGTTGGCGTTAAGGGGTAGTAAGGGTTTTAGGGTTCAAAAATGATCAGTAGAGTTAAGGGGTAGTATGGAATAATAAAGTTTCTGTAAGGGATAACAAGGGTTTTTAGGATTCAAGGATGGGTAGCAATAAAGGTTGCTAAAGGTTTTTTAGGGTTCAGGAATGGTGGCATTAAGGGGTAGTATGTTTTTAGGGTTCAGGAAGAGTAGTGTTAAGGGGTAGTTAGTGATTTCACAATAGATAGCATTAAGAGCTAGTAAGGGATTTGTAGGTCTCAGAAATGGTGGTGTTAATGTGTTTGTAGGGTTCAAGGAAGCGTAGCGTTAATGGGTAGAAGGGGTTCTTAGGGTGCAAAAATGGTAGCATCATGGTGCAATAAGGGGTTTTTATGATTGACAGAAGGGTAATTTAAAATGACTGACTTAATAAAGAGCTGTAGTTCATTCAACTTGCTGAACAAATGATTGGAGGAGAATTACATTTTCTGTGAAACCACAAAAGTTCTGTCCAATCAAAAGACTTGTCCACCAAATTGTGGGCGGAGTCAAAGCCCCTCCCTGTAATACCCCTGAAAGTTTTTTTGGGGGTTGATCAAATAAGGTAAAAGCGACAACTGTACTGTCAAGTCAGACCTAAAAAGGACAAGAAAAACATACTTTTTTCCAGCCACACTTCACTTACACTATCAAACGGTGAAGCTGTGAAAGCAGAAGTTGATGGAAGAGACCGATAACCACATCTTCCGAGAAAATAATTTTTAGCGCATGCTCGTGTGTTCGTCAAGACTTGTCTTGTGACAAAGAGGTTTTTAGGATTCAGGGAACCGTCGTTTTAAGGTTTTTTTGTGTTCAGGGAGTAGTAGCATTATGGGGCAGTAAGAGGTTTCTAGGACTCACGGGAGGGTAAATAAAAATGACTGTATATTAAATACATCAATTAATGTAATGAATTAAATGCAATTTTTAACAATTGAATAATAAATTAAAGTTAATAATTAAATTAACGTTGAGGAGCTGAGGAGCTTAAAAAAAGACTTCAGCTCAAATATTAAACTAGGAATTAGAAAGAAAAGCACCATCTCTGAAGTGGATGATGGAAAGGGGCTGGTGGTTCAGACTGCAATATTGCAACACTTTCCTCCTGCCTGCTCTCATCCCATGTATCCAGCTGCCAGAAGAGACTAACACAACACTTATTTAATTATCTTATAGACAAATATCATTACAGTGGGGTGTTTGACCTAAGACTCAAGCTCCGTACTAACAGAATAGCTAGACTTGATAACAAGCTCTGGCTAATGCAACGTGCTAAACAACTGATTGCAGCTCTTGGAGGAGAAGCAGGTTTCTTGTGGAAGCACACAACTTCTGCCCAATGAAAACACGTACTCCTGCCCACCAATGTGTGGATGACGCCAAAGCCACTCTCTGTAGTACTCCTGAAAGCCCTTTTTAATGTTGATCTCATAAGGTAAAGCAATAACTGCACGGTCGAGCCAGACCTAAAAAAGAGAAGAAAAACACCTCTTTTTCCGGACACATTTCGCGTGTTCTATTAAGCTGTGAAGCTCTGAAAGCGGAAGTTTGATGGAAGAGACAGATCGCCACATCCTCTGAGAGAAGCCTTTTCAGTGCTTGCTAATTTGTTCTCCACTAAAAGCTCCTCTAGAGACCAAGGGGTTTTTAAGATTCATGGAAGACTAGAGTTAAGTGTTTGTTTTGGTTTCAGGGAAGGGTAGTGTTAAGGGGAAGCAAAGAGACTATAGGGTTATGGTAGCTGTTAGAAATTGGGTCTCTAGTTAGCAGAGGAATGCACCCTGTCCAAGTAGGGACCACAATCCTACTCAGGGTAAATCACAACGCAATCCTAAAGTATCCTTTGCTCACCCCCTGGTAGCTTGGAACAGAGAGGCAGGCTTAACTAAAAAGTCAATGTGCGAAGTATTTGTGCAATGACTCATACAGCCACACGGTAAATACACCACAAATTGACTTCACAACAGTTTAGGAAAAAATCTAGAATATTTATCTGAGTAAAATAAGACCAAAACGCTCAAAATCTATCAAGTAGTAGTCGAGATATTGAATGTTGAAGAAATATTGCATTAAGGCGCTACGAGCAAGTAGCTTTAACAAAGTTACTTCAGCTTGCGTGGGACCGGTCCAAATCCAAAGTTAGGGCTGACCGCGATGGAGCGCGGGCCGGCTACAGGGATGCACCTGGGGCCACTCAACACAGTACCTTAGATCCTGGGGTGCAATCCGCACGGCGAAGCTTTGCGTTGTCTGGCGTCTGTTCCGAGTGTCTATGCGGAGAGGCTTTGAGGGACTTTGCGCTGCATTGTGTCGGATTTGGCAGAAACTCAGCTGAAGAACCCACTACTAACCCCCAGATATTCGAGGGGGTACCTAAGGCAAGGGTAGGCTCATAGAAGGCAGAGTCCGGCAGCGCCACCAGAACTGCAAGAAGTCTTTAGTGCCCCTGAGACTTCAGAAACAAGAGGCAAGCTAAGAAGCCCTTGGAGATCACTTTGGAGGGAAAGCAGAGTCCAGCTCTCCTTCCAGCAGAGTCAGAGAGCAGCAGGGCAACAAACAGGGCAGCAGTCCTCCCAGAAACACAGTCCAGTTGAGTCCTTTGAGCAGCACCGCCGTTTTCTAGTCAGAGATTTAGTGTAGGTCCAAAATTGTCCGGTTTGGGGGGTAGGGGGGGTGTGTCAGGGATCCAATACTTCTGTTCAAAGGTGCCTTTGATGACGTTGGGGAAACTTCAAAGATTGGTTTTGAAGTGCACCAGTATCCCTCTAAATCCCAGCCCTCCCTACAGACTACCAGTGGGGGTTCATTAGTCATTTCTGTGGGGTCAGGTCACTACCCTTTGAAGAGTAAGGGTGAGACCCTTCCTCCCATCTGCCCAGGAAGACCCATCAGAATGCAGATGGGAGCTAAATCACACCAAGCCCTTTCCTGGGTCTGTGGCTGTCTAGAAAGGAATGAACAAACGGATCTGTCACCTAGCCCAGACGTGTATTAGAGACAGGCTGTAAGGCACAAAGAGCAGTACGAGCAGAGATATGTCCACTTTCTAAAAGTGGCCTTCCTAAAATAGTATTGTTAAATTCAACTTTTTCAATAAAGAGGAATTATCATTACCATTCCAAAGATAGGACACATGAAAAATCTACTCCTTTCTGATCAGGAATTACAGCTTAAAGGTATTTTAAGGAAATCCCAATTCTAGCTGAGGAGAGGAGTAGGCCTCACAGCAGTGAAAAAACAAATTTAGCTGTTTGTCACTACAAAGACTTGTAAAACATAGAAGTACATGTCCTGTCCTTTGCTTACATAGCGCCCTGCCCCTTGGGTTACCAAGGGCCTTCCTTAGGGGTGACTCGTAGTTTTAAATGCCAAGTCAAAGTGGCAGTGAACTGCACGCACACAGGCACTGCAGTGGCAGGCCTGAAACATGGTTAAGGGGCTACATATGTGGATGGCTGCAGGCCCCCCTGCAGATTTTAATTTACAGACCTTGGGTAATTGTAGTGCACTTTGCTAGGGACTTATTAGCAAATTAAATATGCCAATTGGTTAGAAGCCAATTTTACCATGTTTAGGAGAGAGAGTAAAAGCACTTTAGCACTAATGAGCCGTAGTAAAGTGCGCTGAGTCCTAAAGCCAGAAAAACCGAGTACAGAAAAATGGAGGGAGAGAGGTAAAAAGTTGGGGGAAGACCCCCCCTAAGTCTGTCAGGTCTAACAGTAGTATAAAGCAGCAGTACCGGGTTTTTAGGATTCATGGAATGGTCATTTAAAATAAGTATATTAAATTAATAAATTAATGTAATTTAGTATAAAAAAAGATTACATTTTAAGTAAGTTATATGTAATTTAAAAAAATTTAACAATGAAATTAAATTTTTTAAGTCGGCTCGAGGGGCTCAACAAAGCCACTCCAGTTCAGAAATCTTTAAACTAGGAGTTAGAAAGAAAAAAACACCATTCTCTCAAGTAGGGCAGTGTAAAGGCATCTCTGAAGTTGATGATGGGAAGGGAAAGTGGTTCAGACTACAATATTGAAACACTTTCCTCCGGACTGCCCTCATCCCATGTGTGCTGCTGTAAGAGACAGATGAAAACCACAACTATCTCATTATCTAGGAGAGACACACCCTAACCTAAAGGTCAAGCTCTGCTGTACCACAATAGCTAGACTTAATAAAGAGCTCTGGCTAATGCAACTTGTTTAACAAATTACAGCTCTTGGATAAGCACTTTTTCTATGGAAGCACACGACGTCTGCCCAATCAAAATATGTACTCCGGTCCACCGAATTGTGGGTGGAGTCACAGTACCTCTCTGTAATACTCCTGAAAACCCTTTTTTAGGTTGATCAAATAAGGTAAAAAGACAGCTGCGCTGTCAAGCCAGACCTAAAAAGGACAAGAAAAAAACCCTCTTTTTCCAGCCACACTTCACTTACACTAACACACTGTGAAGCTGTGAAAGCAGAAGTTGATGGAAGAGACCGGTAACCACATCTTCTGAGAAAAGAATTTTTAGTGAGCTTGGTAATTTGGTCTCTACTAAAAGCTGCTCTAGTTACTGCAACAACACTCCAAGGAAGTCAACACTGAGCAGACAGCTAAGGGGTACTTCAGATGCACACATACATTGCAGAGGTCAGCACATATAGCACATTAACAACAGGAATGGAGCAGAGAATCACACAAGTAGAGAACAGACAAGCCACCACTCAAACAGACTGACACTAACCCCTTCCCCCATCTAACAAAGATTCAAAGGGAGGTTGCACGTTAATGCAGCCATCACACACAAAAAGAAAGAGACATGCAAGCAAATGCAGGATCGCAGGTACGAGGATGTAAACTCAACGGTGCACAGTCACCTGGATGCTGGCGTGAGTGGATGGATGGAGAAACAACGTTATGCATTTGGTAGCAAATGCATGGTTGAGGACACCACGGTATGGCTCGAGACGCATGCATGTGGAAGCAGGCGCACATGCATGGATGGAGACGCAATGGAAAGGATGTAGATGCAGGCGCCTGGATGCAGGCACACATGCATGGATGACGACGCAATGGAATGGATGTAGATGCATGCGCCTGAATGTAGGTGAACATGCATGGATGACGACGCAATGGAATGGATGTAGATGCATGCGCCTGAATGTAGGTGAACATGCATAGGTGGAGACACAATGGAATGGATGTAGATGCATGCGCGTGAATGCAGGTGCACATGCATGGGTGGGGACGCAATGGAATGGATGTAGATGCATGCGCGTGAATGTAGGTGAACATGCATGGATGACGACGCAATGGAATGGATGTAGATGCATGCGCCTGAATGTAGGTGAACATGCATGGATGACGACGCAATGGAATGGATGTAGATGCATGCGCCTGAATGTAGGTGAACATGCATGGGTGGAGACACAATGGAATGGATGTAGATGCATGCACGTGAATGCAGGTGCACATGCATGGATGAAGACAATGGAATGGATGTAGATGCAGGCCCCTGGATGCAGGCACACATGCATGGATGACGACGCAATGGAATGGATGTAGATGCATGCGCCTGAATGCAGGTGCACATGCATGGATGGAGACGCAATAGAAAGGATGTAGATGCATGCGCCTGAATGCAGTTGCACATGCATGGGTGGGGACGCAATGGAAAGGATGTAGATGCATGCGCCTGAATGCAGGTGAACATGCATGGATGAAGACAATGGAATGGATGTAGATGCATGCGCCTGAATGCCGGCACACATGCATGGATGAAGACAATGGAATAGATGTAGATGCATGCGCCTGAATGTAGGTGCACATGCATGGATGAAGACAATGGAAAGGATGTAGATGCATGAGCCTGAATGCAGGTGCACATGCGTGGGTGGGGACACAATGGAAAGGATGTAGATGCATGCGCCTGAATGCAGGTGCACAAGCATGGGTGGAGACGCAATGGAAAGGATGTAGATGCATGCGCCTGAATGCAGGCACACATGCATGGGTGGGGACGCAATGGAATGGATGTAGATGCATGCGCCTGAATGCAGGTGCACAAGCATGGGTGGAGACGCAATGGAAAGGATGTAGATGCATGCGCCTGAATGCAGGTGCACAAGCATGGATGGAGACGCAATGGAAAGGATGTAGATGCATGCGCCTGAATGCAGTTGCACATGCATGGGTGGGGACGCAATGGAATGGATGTAGAAGCATGCGCCTGAATGCAGGTGCACATGCAAGGATGGAGACCCAATGGAAAGGATGTAGATGCATGCGCCTGAATGCAGGTGAACATGCATGGATGGAGACGCAATGGAAAGGATGTAGATGCATGCGCCTGAATGCAGGCACACGTGCATGGGTGGGGACGCAATGGAATGGATGTAGATGCATGCGCGTGAGTGCAGGTGCACATGCATGGATGAAGACGCAATGGAAAGGATGTAGATGCATGTGCCTGAATGCAGGCACACATGCATGGATGAAGACAATGGAATGGATGTAGATGCATGCGCCTGAATGCAGGTGCACATGCATGGATGAAGACAATGGAAAGGATGTAGATGCATGCGCGTGAATGCAGGTGCACATGCATGGATGAAGATGCAATGGAAAGGATGTAGATGAATGCGCCTGAATGCAGGTGCACGTGCACATGCATGGGTGGAGACGCAATGGAATGGATGTAGATGCATGGGCCTGAATGCAGGTGCACATGCATGGGTAGAGACACAATGGAATGGATGAAGATGCATGCGCCTGAATGCAGGTGCACATGCATGGATGAAGACGCAATGGAAAGGATGTAGATGCATGCGCCTGAATGCAGGTGCACGTGCACATGCATGGGTGGAGACGCAATGGAATGGAGGTAGATGCATGCGCCTGAATGCAGGTGCACTTGCATGGGTAGAGACACAATGGAATGGATGTAGATGCATGGGCCTGAATGCAGGTGCACATGCATGGGTAGAGACACAATGGAATGGATGAAGATGCATGCGCCTGAATGCAGGTGCACATGCATGGGTGGGGACGCAATGGAATGGATGTAGATGCATGCGCCTGAATGCACGTGCACATGCATGGATGAAAACAATGGAATGGATGTAGATGCATGCGCCTGAATGCAGGTGCACATGCATGGATGGAGACGCAATGGAAAGGATGCAGATGCATGCGCCTGAATGCAGGTGCACGTGCACATGCATGGGTGGAGACGCAATGGAATGGATGTAGATGCATGCCCCTGAATGCAGGTGCACTTGCATGGGTAGAGACACAATGGAATGGATGTAGATGCATGCGCCTGAATGCAGGTGCACTTGCATGGGTGGAGACGCAATGGAATGGATGTAGATGCATGCGCCTGAATGCAGGTGCACATGCATGGGTGGAGACGCAATAGAATGGATGTAGATGCATGCGCCTGAATGCAAGCACACATGCATGGATGAAGACAATGGAATGGATGTAGATGCATGCGCCTGAATGTAAGTACATGCATTGATGAAAACAATGGTATGGATGCGGGCGCACATGCATGGGTGGAGACACAATGGAATGGATGTAGATGCAAGCACCTGAATGCAGGAGCACACATGTACAGGTGCATGCATGCGTGGATGATGGCACAACGGTATGGATACTTATGCATGTGCCTGGGTGCAGGTGCACACATGAATGGATGAAGACAACGTAATGCATAAACATATGCCTGGGTGCAGGTGCATGCATGCATGCATGGATGGTAGCACAACGTTATGGATACTTACGCATGTGCCTGGGTGCAAGTGCACCCATGCATGGATGATGGCACAACAGTATGTATGCATGCATAAACATGACTCTGTATTGGTATATGGCCCTTAGGGACATTGTTAAGTTAGCATGAGCTTTGCTGCCATGATGCTGCTTTTGCGCACATCACTACATGACTTTGTTTTCGTAAGACTCTGCCTTTCACATGAGAACAGGCTGCTTTTCGCGTTCTCTGCCTTTCCTGGAGTTTAGTCTGAACACGATGTGCAAGGTCGCTAAACGATCCCCCTTTTTATTCCGTTATTGCAAGGATTTTCTTTTGCTTTCAGAAAAAAATCCAGATAGGCAGCCACACATGCACAGCAGCCATTGGGGGAAACGTAGCACCGACGAGCCAATGTGGGTCATGCTGAAGACCTAATGGCTTTGCCAATGCTTGTTCCTTCTTTCAAGGCCACTCCATACACTCTTGGTCACCTCTTAAAAGCATGCTCAGAGGTGATTCAGCTTGTAGTGTGTATTTTACAAACAACCAACAGAACATAAAACACAGTTTGGTCAGCAGAAAACAATTCTCAGAGATGCTCACCACTACAGATGAGTATTTCCGTTTAGCGACTGCGGTCATGGGCATTCTTGTGAGAATAACCGCTTGTGGTGCTGCCTTTAGCAACACAGTATTTTAATGTCCTGCTGCATTATAAAGAACGCCATGTATAATAACCTGCCCTGAACAATACACATTCTGTACAATACCCCATGGAAAGGTTCTCAGCCCTGAATGGAACTTCGCCCCAGAATCAAGGCGCGTGCACAAGCTGCCATCACAGGACTGAGGCATGAACCCAGGCTCACTGGAGCACTAGAAGAGCCTTTCACTTGTGCAGAACCACGTTCAGAATGAGAGCAGGTTCGAATCACCAGTTAAGTATAAGGTCTACACACCGTACATAAAAACTCATGGCCGCGAAGAAAAATACCGCCCCTTGGGTTGCGACTCGGACCTCATAGTTGGGGTACTCATGAACAGTATTCTTTTGTTGGCTACCAACTTTGATCCTGTGTATCTTATCTGCATGACAAACATCTTTGTCCAACTTGGGACTTTTTGTCAAATTTTGTACCAATTGGCCAAGCCGAGTAAAATTTACAGACAGGGTGTCGCACAATGTGCACCTCCCGTTCAAAATACCACTGTAATCTTGGCTCCAATGCACCAAAAAATAACTGCTAGACCTTATGACTCCAAGCTTGGCAGGGCTGCCTGGCTTGGCCCAGTTTAACTTCCACCACAGTGCAGCCCAGTTCCACACTCCCATGCAGTGTGTGTGGACAATGGACGTGCTCTGGGCCCAAGGATCACCTGACCTGTGGAAAGGGTTTGCAAGGATATACCTGTGCCAAAATTAATGCAGCTTGAACTTTAACAAGTAGTGGTCTTCTAAATATGTCACTCCAAGCATTTGAGTTTTTGCTTGAAAGAATGTCAATCTCTGTGCCCAAAGCAAAACTTTTTTTTTTTTAATCATTTGAAAATATTTGTATCCCTTTGGGACTCACTCTCGTCCAGTGAAAAGTCTTCACAAATTTGAAAGAATTACTCAAAACGCGAGAACTGCATTTGAAAAGTATATATTTTTTTGCCTTGAATGAGGATTGCGATCATTCCTGACCGAGTCAGTGACGGCTGCGCTTCCAGCCCTATGCTGTGTTCATTCATTTTCAATTTTTTGGGGAAGAGATGATCCTTGTGTTTTTTGGAGACCAAATTTAGCATAGTCTGGCATCTGACACTTTCTACGGTTGGTCCAGTCCTAACTCAAATATACTTCTCAAAGTAATTCTCCACTGGGCACGCATTCTTGAGTGACGTAAATTATATCGTCCTGATGATGGTCTTGTTAAACAATTCAAAGGGTTGAAACGTTGTTGCGTATGAACAAGCAGACTAGGTCGCTACTCATACTACTGAGACGGTCAGGTACCTTTACATTTATTGGAATACCGTGTTCCGTTATCATGAATGCACCCTATTCATCTGTTTTACTGCTTCCTACACACACTGCACGGTTTGTTTACATAACTTCGTTGTGTGCTCACTATGGGCACCGAGCACAATGTTTGCCATTCATGTTTGAGAATTTTATACCTTCGTGCCAATATGATAAATACTTACTCTGCATTGGCTAGTAGTCGTTGTCTGGCAGCATTTATTACACTGACACTCAGCGGACCAGCAATGATACATTGGTTCTCAGTGGACCATTGGTTTCGTCGCCACTTGTGGTCCAGATTCCTACTAGGCGGAGTGAGTTGCACAGGTGTCGTTTTTAAACCACCTGGGTCCCGGCGATCACTCAACATTTACGTTATTCATTTCAGACGGGTCTTGTCATTATTGAACAGTACAATGTTTTATAAATGAAGTTTCAATCTATCACCTACGCTAGCTAGTACGTTAATGTGGGCGGCGTTGTCTCTTGGCAACAAGTTCTTGGGGGAGCCCGCCAACAAGACGCCCACCGGGACACAAGAAAAGGTGGACTTAAGATGTAAAAACTAAAATTAAACAATGCAGCCATCTTGCAATGGTTTGTACAAAGTGTAACATTGCTTTACAATTCCAACCTGGACAACATTTTAGAAGCATCTTGGAGCACTAACACAGTGACACACTATGCACAAAGCCATTCCAAGATGGATGCTCAGTAAACACTGCACTGGGCAGCTATCTTGACATGGCATTTTGCACAGTGTTTCATTGTTGTACCAATTCAAAATGGCTGACAAAATACTTCTAAAACTAGAGGATCTTGGAAGGGGCCTTGAATGATACACTATGGAAGCATTATTCCAAGTTGGCAGTCTGACATACAAACAGCGGCCCGTGGGTTTAGGTGCACGACAGATTAATTGTGCAGCAAGCGAGTGGCCAGTAGCGCAGTCTGGGGAGCTACGGGATGCTCTCCCCATGTATAATGAGCAAAAGCTTTCCTATAAGGCAACAATCGATCATATAGTCATGAACTTATGAATATACAGAGTTACGGTTGACAAAACAATATATAACCCCTCCTAGGAGGGGTCAACAAGAATTGAAGGTACAAATCCCCTACCCCCCAGGGTTAGTCATGGGTTAACCAACACCAAACCTTGCCTATTCTAGTAATATGTGAGGTTCCATGTAACAAAGCACCTGCCTACAGACTTTAACACTGTATCAATAAACCACCCTAATGCCCATTGGCTTTAATATATGCTTTTCACAATAAAATAATCAGGCCTACTTCATATAGTGTAAATGTTCATAATAATAATATTAGATTTAAAGCATTTGAAATAATTGTTGCTATTGAACTAAATCGCCAGGCCTACTGCCTTTGTCATAAACACACCAGGTCTACAACTTTGATCACTAGTCTGTTCACTGTAATCCACTCAGTCCGGCTAGATTAAGCACACACTTTCCCACAAGGAAGCGTGTAACGCAAGCCCCCTTTTCGAAGGAACCGCACACCTACTGCCCAATCAAATGCTCTACTCGAAGGACTCAAAATGTGTCTCTGAGTAGTACTTCTTAAAGTTCTTTTTATGCTGATTATCTGAGGTCCAGCAAAATCTGTGCTGTCAAACCATACCTAAAAACAGATGGTGATTTAGGAATGTGAATTGTAGGGGTGTGCAAAATTTGCTTTTTCGTAATTCCGTGAAAATTCAGCAAAATTACCAGAAATTATGCAAACAGGAAAGCCATAATTTTGCTGAATATTTGTTATGTTATGTGATGCAGATTTTAAGAGCGCCCAATCACCTGGGAAGGTATCATGGTGCTGAGCAAGTGTGAGTCTAGGCACACCTAGGGACTACTTGAACAGCCAGGTCATCAGCGGATTGTGGAATTCAATAAGAGTGGGGGAGGCTCTTATGCGTAGCAGCGGGTCGTTCCAGGCTCTCGGAGCGATGTAGAAGGCTCAACTGCCAGATCTGGTTTTCCAATGTGTGGAATTTGTGCAAGTAGGAGTCCAGATGAGCGGAGGTGTCTGGAAGGTTTTGTGAAAGCACATGCAATTGTTGAGGGAAGCTGGGCCAGTGCTATGTAGTGCCTTGAAAGTGTGGGTGAGGAGCTTGATATATGATACGTCTGAAAACTTTTATTGCTATTGTGAATTCGAAATGGGAAGTAAGAAGGTACGCTGGGTAGATCATTTCATAGATTTATTCATACACAAAACAGCCACAACGCACGCAAGCGCGTTCCTCGTCCCATCGCCTTAACCTTTCCTTCATTCTAAACCCTAAGTTCCATTATGCATTCTAACCACCCAGGTGTGGCGTGGACAACAACACACGGTCCCTCATTAGAAAGTAAAGAAACTATATGCAATAAAATAAAATTTATATACGACTCCTCCGAATAAGTATCTGGAAATTGCATAGGAAATAATGGGTTCATACAAAGGTATTAAAATCAATACTTAACAAAATCAGAATGCTTTGCCGGACATTTTTTGACCCTAGAACTTCTTCTCACCATCTCCCCCATCCTCCTATCCTGTGGTTCCTCCTGCACACCAGTCACCACATCGTTTGGTACTTGGGATGTTATCACCAGCACTCTGCTTGATATACCTACATCCACATCCGCTGGTACATCCTAAAACACATTTCCGCCATCATCCCTCTTAAAGACATCTATTCAGATTTACAGATTTTTTTATTGACAGAATTCCTGAAAATAGAAATGAGACTCGTATTCCAGATTTTTCCGCCCTGAACTTTCACAGCCTGATCATAAACTTGCACTACCTCAATTGGATCTGTCCATACGGGCAACTTTTTACCAGTAACAGGCTTCTCAATGTGGACCCAATCACCTACCTGAATTTTATATATTCCTACATTTGTTTTTTATTCATACTCTTTTCCATTTTCCTGTGGCTAATTTCCACATGCTCCCTAATCATCTTGTAATCAATGCATGTCTCTAGCACACCACAACATTCCTTCAACTACCATGGAGCCAATTTCAAATCTGGTTTCCTACCCTGTAACAACTCAAAAGGTGAGCACCCCATTACAGAGTTGGGCATGATGTACTATGACAATAATGTAGCTTGCCAAGCCTTCTTCCGAAACAAACATCTTTCTCCATAACAGAATAGCTTCTCTCAACACCTGCAATGAATACAACACCACATACTCATCTGAGTTACTTCTTTGCATCAGGGTGGCCCCTAAACCACAGTTACTGGCATCCACTGCAACAATGCATTCTCTATCTGTATCAGATGACTTAAGAAAAGGTGCATTCACCAATTTCTTCTTGAGATAACAAAAAGCTTGATATTGCGTCATGTGCCGTAAAAACTCACTGTTCTTTCTCAATAACTTACGCAAACATTCTACTTTAGCTGCATTGTTGTCAATGAATCTAGAATAAAATTCTGTAAGTCCTAGGAATGATAACAATTGTTCTTTTGTCTTTGGAATGGGAGCGTCTACAAAAAGCTTGCACGTGATTTTGTTTAGGTTTGACCCCATCTTTAGATATGCTGTGCCCTATATATTCTACCTTATTGCAATTAAACTTGCATTTAGAAACTTTCAATGTCGATCCTTTTTGTCGCAACCTTTGAAGAACAGCTCTTAAATTTGCATTATGATCTTCCTCGTTCCTTCCATAGACTAGAATGTCATCCTGAAAAGCTTTAGCTCCAGCAACTCCTCTTAATGTTTCTTTCATCGGTCACTGGAAGACTGACGCAACACTAGCCAATCCAAAAGGCACCCTGCAAAATTGATACATTCCCACAGGTGTTACAAACGCAGTCAGATGGCGGGATTCTTCCTGTAGTTGAATCTGATGATATGGTCTAGGCAAATCTAATGTAGAATTTTTTTTTGCATCTACTAAAGTGGAAACTAATTCATGCAGGTTTGAGGACTGGTATTTGTCTACCCATATTTCGTTGTTGAGACTCCTAAGATCAACAAATAGTCTATAATCTCCTGAAGGCTTCAATGCAATGACAACTGGAGACACCCATGGAGAAGACTATCGATTGAATTACCATCTTGTCACACTAATCTTTTAGCATCTCTTTCAATTTCACTCTGAAGGTTAAGGGAACATTACTTACTTTGTGCCTAACAAGCATTGCATTTTCCAGTAATACAATTGTGTGGCTAAAGCCAATAAACCTTCCCAGCTTCTCAGAGAACACTTCCGAGAACTATGACTTTAGCTCAACCACTCCCATATTTTCCTTCAATTCTTCTACTGCACCAGAAGTTGTAGCTGCTTCAATCCCAGTCGTCGCCAACAAGGTGAAGTAAAGAAGTACGCTGGGTAGATAATTTCATAGATTTATTCACAAACAAAATAGCCACAACACATGCAGATGTGTTCCTCGTCCTGTCTCCTTAACAGTCTGACCCCGAACCTTTCCTTCATTCTAAACCCTAGTTCCATTATGCATTCTAACCACCCAGGTGTGGCGTGGAACACAACAAAATGTATATAAAGTGACCACAAACTTGATGTAAATTGAGGCAGTCGTTGGTCCTCGTGCCAATAACTGTTCTCCCGGCCGAACTGTTTAGTTAAACAAACTGTTCCTTTTTTGCCAAATGCCTCTTGTCCTTTGTTTTTTTAAGGTAATGTTGAACTTGAACATGCCGGAGGAGCAGGTCTTTGTTTTCACACAGACCTCAGAGGGCCACAGCTTCACTTTACCTCATGTCATCTCACATCACCTTGTACAAAAACCTGAAAATATACACCAATCACGAGCACCGTAACTCCTCAACAGCAGAACCATCACTTAGGGGCACAAACGCTCCACAAACTATAACAACTTGCCTGGCTCAGCATCCACTCCACCCAACCTCCTGCCCTAGGCCTGCTCCGCTTTATGTCCGGACAGGCGAGAACTCTAAGCTGAACGAGGCAGGCAGAACAGCCCTACCGCGAGATGGGCAGAGGGCCCTTTCGCTGCACCCCCCCAAATGGAATGCAGGTAAAAGGTTGCACAATAATGTGGGTTGAGGAAACAGACCCGGAAACACACACACACGTGCTTAGTATCACACCCTCACCACACAGCTGAATACAGACCAACCTCTGGGTTTTACACGGCTACTAGAAAAACAAGCATTTACAATGCAACGGTTTCGCCTTTGCAAAAGTTTGAGCTATTGGGATTGTATATAACAAACTTTTTATTTATGTGTTGGTTTTGAAAGCAGATAAATAAATGGCATTGTCATTTACAATGGCAATAGCTTAATCTCTTGCAAATGCGAGACCTATTGCATTTTCAATGCAATAGGTCACGTATTTACGCACGTTTGTGCTATTGACATTGCAAATAATTCCCATTGCGCAGCACGCATACCCGTTCTGTACCAAGGGTTTTATTGATATAGCGGATGGAAACAGGTGGGGGGGGCACGCCAACTATTTTACCCCCTCACACACATTACCAGTAACGACACTATGAATAGTTCTAGTTTAGTAAAAATGTGGCTGGCCAGAAGTATCTGGCAGTCCCTGCTTTCCGAGTGCAGTATTTCCTTTTAAAAATAAATGCAATGTTCACAGTTCCAGTTTAATACAGTGTGAATCGTCTCGGGTACCCGATTTTTAAAGAGGGAAAACTGTTTAAGCTGCAAGGGGCTTAAACCCTGTGATTTTAGGCTCAATGATCTGTGCACTCAGTTTTCTGCATCTTGGAGTTGACCCTCCCCAGTTACGCGGAGCACTAGCACGAATGTTTTCATCTACAGATGGTATGCGTGGGCTCCATTTCCCACCTGGTTTCCTGCCATCCTTGCACAACCTTCCATTCTAGCCTCAAACCACCGGTCTGGCAATCCTAGCCTTGCAATCCAACACTAGCTAATCTCAAGCCCATTTGAACACGCGCCAAAAATCATACCTACCCGGCCAAGTAATGATGATGTCCACACCTTAGAAAGGATGCCTAGTTTGTTTATTAGACAACGGCCTCGTGGAGATCCTCGTGGTTTTCATTCCACGTAAAGCACTTTAAAGGCGCTACACATAATTGGGGCAGTTGGAAATTGCGCATTTGAGAGATTAAATTGATACTGCCGACCTCTCATGGATCTGTTAAAAGTTTAGACCTGCGAGATTGAAAGTAGGATATGAGATGACTAAGGGGATAAGTTCGGTCACATATTTTGCTCTTAGGGTGCCCTATGGGGCACTCACGCTACAATGAGGGACAATATATGAAGAACATATTTACACTCTTGATTGAACGACTTCCGGCAGACGCACAGCCCTAAAGCGACCCTTGATGTTCACGAGTCTTGTCAATGATTTTACTTTTTTACAATGCGACCTCCAATAAGTTACACATGTGCCCTTCTCTCCAAATCAGTGAGAAACACACATTCAATGCATGTTCTATCAAATTTTTTTTCACAGTGTGTACATGAAGGTTACAAGGCACAGGCAAGCTACGCATTCAAAACTGTTTCTTTCCCTTTTCATCCCATAGCAGTATTTGGGAATTCATTGGCAGTATTTTGTTCCAGTTTTGGGACCAGTTTTAAAGTGGTATCTTCACATCAGAAACAAATACATAGTACACAGGGTCAGACTGCCACATAAATTACCTATTATGTATAAGCATACCACGCAAGATGTACTATTGGACTATTTCAGAATACTTGTGTACATAACGTCGCTCCCTAAATATCAGTTTATCTAGTCACGACTAGTGACGGCTTTCATTTCAATAAAATTTACGTTTAACTTATAAACACATGTAAAACCTTACATAATCACACGAAAATTGATCATAACATCTTTAATATGATCCTAATATGTTTGGCATGCTCGTATGTGGCTAATCATTTTCCTGTCAGAATGGTATTGGTTAACTGGACTTAATCGAGGTAAATGTAATTGAATACAGTAGTATACCAGTTTGCCATCATTTAGTCTAACAGACTGAGCTTCAAACTATTTTACTCGTTATTGTCCAGTTATCAACATATAGGTTTCCTCCTAAGTTGTATTAAAACAAATTGCTGTTACATCAACTACACTCAGCAGATGTACCCCATGCGTTTAGCACGTATGAGGGTAAGATAGTGTTGTGCTTTTGCCTGCTTCACACGTTGGTACCCCAGGAGTCCGACAGGTCTTTTCCCAACGGGAACATGAGTACAGAGGTTGTGCTTAATTGAAAACATCTACTAGTTTACATAGTTAAAATCCCATTGCTATGCCATAATGTGGCGCGCACACACGTTGGCTGCCACAAGCATTTGAATGCGCACAATTGTTCCCACTGCAGAAATTTGAAAGTGAGTTTCAATGCTTCCAATCTTAACATGGATCACTATAGTCTCGCATTTACATACCTCTTTAGTTTTTAGGACATTTACACACAGCAGTGTGTGCTAGTTTAAAATAGTTAACACAACAAAAGTGTGCACATTTAAAAATCATACTGCCACGAAGCAAAGCACCAAAAAGAACAAGGAGGCTGGCAGGGCGGGGCCGGATACAGTCTTCAAAGCCAGGGCAAGCCAGGAGGCCATGCTCGGGGCAGCGTGCGCAGAGTAAATACATCCCGGCAACTTAAATCGCGCACCGGGCGGAGAAGAGCTGCGGCAGAGGGAAGGGGGGGGGGGGGCGAAGCGAGAGTGGGACGGAGAAGAGCTACGGGGAGGAGAGCTGTGGGAGAGGGGGGGGCGAGGCAAGAGCGGAAAAGAGGAGGGCTGCGGGAAGGGGGAAACTGAGGACAGGACGTAAAAAGAAAATTATAACAAAATGCTGCTTACGTGTTCGTAAATAAAGAAATAGATCCCGGCAACTTAAATCGCGCAACCCACCACTGTAAAACACACGTTCAAAATGGCCAAAACATGCAGAGAAAAAAAAAAAAACATCCGCCCACCGCTGCAATGACGTTCACAAAGGGGCGGAGAGCGAAAAAAAATCGCCGGAACGCCCACGAATCTGCTTGGACAATGACTGACGCATCTCTGTTCCAATGGCTAGCCTCCATTTATGGAGCTAGCCAATGGAACAGAAAGGCGGGTTAAAGCCCCATACTGATTCTCAAAAGAGTTTCGGATTAAATGCAGTCTCCCCCCTGAACTGAGTTGTGTGGATGCGGGATTACAAAACTCTCCCGGTTTTACACTTGACTGTAGATTTATATTGTATTATCTGTTCCTGTCGTCAGCAAGTTTCACTTTTGATAGCTATAAATGAGTTTATCATTGATCAACTCAAAAGGTCTCTGGTTCGTGTTCAATACTGGAAAGTGTCGACCTGTGGACTCTTCCATCCGGAGGGGAGGGAGGCGGGGATGCACAACATCCTCTATACCCCGGATACTGCGTGCTGGGGTACCAGTTAGTGATTAAAGGGCCCCCCAGAGGTGGGGGAACACGAGGGTCAAGGGTCAGAGAGTGCCCCCGCATTTCAAGTTACATACCCGAGATTCATGTTTTCACACACACACAATGCTTAGACAAAGACATTTCAAGTGTGTACAAAGAAACACACGCATACATACAAAGAAACACATACCAGAGAGACAGTCGTGCACACACAAATATCCATAGAAAACCACACCTTTTACACCCGAACGGCCAGAAACCGAGAAAAACAACCCTTGTGTGCAGAGATCACACACTCTGAAGGTCACACACAACCCAGAGGTAATAACTGCACCCCCCCCCCCATCCCCGGCTGCAGTGCAGGTCAGGGCTCTGGTGACTGTGGAAAGTGGAAGTCAAGTGTGTGTAATAAAGTTGCTTTGAGGCCTCACTGGGGAGGTAGAGCCGTGATCAGGATTGTGTTTTATGGCCTCGTTCGGCAGGCACGAGATCATTGTGTGACCTTTGCACCAGGGTGGAGGTGCAATGCTGGTAAGTAAGACGTGTCTGTGCGTCTTTTCAGGTCAGAATAGCACTGGCGATCAGGCGCTGCACAGAGGCTGCATGCAGGCGCTACGAGGGGGCAGGGTTCGAGGGCAACTCCACCCTCAACCTACCCCTGGACTGCATGGCCACTCCACCCGTAACCTACCCTCACACTGCATATCAACTCCACCTCAACCTGCTCCTAGACTGCATGACAACTCCACCTGTACCCGACCCTTAAACTGCATAACAACTCCAACCTCAACCTGCACCTAGACTGCACCGCCACTCCACCTCAACCTACACCTAGACTGCACCGCCACTCCACCTCAACCTACACCTAGACTGCACCGCCACTCCACCTCAACCTACACCTAGACTGCACCGCCACTCCACCTCAACCTGCACCTAGACTGCATGGACCCTTCAACCATAACCTACACCTAGACTGCACCGCCACTCTACCTCAACCTATTCCTAGACTGCATGGACCCTCCAACCATAACCTACCCCTAGACTCCACTCCGCTCCTTGGACTGCACCAATTAACACCTCCTACTTCCTGTTTTCGTTATATTTTGAGTCTGATTGTGTTTATTGTACTTAGATTTTGATTTTGACCATGTTTATAACGACTGCTGAATCTGATAGTGATTATTGTATTTAGTGATTTATATAGTGACTCATTGTATTTTGAGTCTGATTGTGTTTATTGTATTTAGATTTTGTTTTTGACCATGTTTACAACGACTGCTGAATCGGATAGTGATTATTGTATTTAGATACAGTGATTTAGACTTAGATACATGCTACCTCATGCCTTTTCTTAGACGCTACCTCATTTCCCTTTTGGATGCTCTCTAGTGTCGCTTATAAAGCCCTAGCTCCTACACCCAACACTACAGCCTCTAAAATGGAGCGCAGCGGCAAGCACACTTTTAGAATTAACTACCCCTCCACCCTCACCAAAAAAGCCATTAAACGTTTTAAACATAACTTCATGAGGTCGCACCCTGAAACACCCTTTGCCGACACCTACTTTTCACCGGCCAATGGAGCCATGAAAACTGATATCATTTTCCACACCTCTCGCAGAGCCCAATGGAAAAAAGCGTTCCTAACCCTACTTACCGTCTCCTCCACCAGGAAAACAACTCATGGCCTAACTCTCTCTATCGCACCCTCCCACCTCTTCCCTGGCAGGACTACCATTACTATCTATAACAACGGGATTGTCCTTATTCAATCCACGGACAAGAACCTGGAACTACTAGACAACCTATTCCCCAAGTTCAAAGAGCACCTCTCCAATCCGCGGACCCACACCCTGATCTCCACCAGCACCATCACCCCTGACATCGCAGCCCCCACCTACAACACCTCTACCCCCAGCACCCCAGTAAATAGCCCACCCGCTGTTAACACCCCACATTCCCCAACGACAGACTCCCCCAGCACCCCAGTAAATGGCCCACCTGCTATGTCTAACACAAACGCCGCCACCTCTTATACTAACCGCCCCTCTAACGTGATCCCTTTTACCCCCACTCACATCCCCTCTATCCCTCTCCTCCCTGACATAACAACCCACACCTGCAACACGCCTCCTGCACACACCACCGCTCTATCCACCCTCCCCTCCCATCCCCCCCACGACAGACGCCCCCCCCTCCACAGCACCCTCCCCACTCTCACCCGCGACACTCCCACACCTGACAAAATAACTCTCACCCACAACACGCCACCATCTGATAACATCACCACTCAAAGCCTATTCACCCCCCCCTCCCATACCCCCTACGGCGAACACCTTTCGCCCCCCAGCCCCCTCCCTACTCCCACCCACGACACTCACACCCTCCCAACGACACACACAGAACATACCACCTCTCCTACCTTAGCATCCCCCTCTCTCCCACCGCCTACTCTCAGCCCTCACTACCCTCCGGTCTCCCCCACTGTCTTCGGCCTTCACTCACTCTTCCACTCACCGGCTCCCTCTCCCACAGGCAGCACTACCTATGCCTCCCACCCACCGCCATCACCGCCTGCTTCACTCACACCCCCCGCCAATAACGCCATTATATCCCCCCCTTCGATTCCCTGCCCGCTTTCTAGCTCACTATACACCACCTTCGCCATCCCCAATGCTCCCCCTGACCAGACTTTACCCACCCTCCAACAAGTCAAAGAGGATATTCTACAAATCAAAAAAGATGTCCGCGCAATCAAAGACCTGCTCTCATCACAGCCCAGTCCTCCTCCCATCATCCCTCTACCCTACAAAGGACGCACCCACCCTACATACCCTCGCCTCCAACGTCACCCGCGCTGGCCGACTATCCCCGTTCGCAACAACTCCCACCGCCCCCGCCGTGTCCCCAACCCACTGTCGGACCGCGAACTATGCTCACTACTACGCTCTTATGGCTCGGGTCCGGTAAAACACATACCCAGCACACACATCCCCATACCCACTATTCTTACAAACCCTCTGAGGCTCCCAACACTCAACAACAGAGGTTCCGTCCCTAACAACCTCAGAAAAGTTCCCCTCACTCTAGTAAGCTCGACCACCCCTCTCTCTCCCAAACTCAAATGCATCCTACTCAACTGCAGATCGGCCCAGAGACACTCCTCCGACATCGCAGATCTCGTCTCAGATAGGGATCTGGACCTAGCCATTCTAACAGAAACTTGGCTCACTGAAGCCTCTACTCCGATTATGGACATACTAGTCCCCCCCAACTATCACATCATCAGGTTAGACAGGTCTTCAGACAAGACGGGCGGGGGAATTGCATGCATCTTTAAAAGCAACCTCTCCGTTACTAAAGTCACCTCCCCCTCCCTCTCCTCCTGTGAACTCCTCTGCCTCGACATTACCAGCGAGGCCAAACAAGTTTGTGCTCTACATCTCATCTATCACCCGCCTGGTGACAATCTCATATTCACCCAACAACTCATGGACATGATCACTTCCAATGCCGGTCGGCAGACCACCCAAGTCTACCTGGGTGACTTCAATCTCCACTGGAACGACCAGAAAGACACAGTGGTAAACAGTCTCAAAACTTTCCTTAATGCACTTGACCTCACCCAAATATGCGATAGACCAACACACGACAAAGGCGCGATACTTGATCTCATCATTGCCAAAGAGAATTCTACACAACTGGAGACGATTCTACCCTGCGACTGGTCAGATCACCACATTATCACCTTCTATATCAATGAAAAAGTTAAACCTAACCCGACTCAACCAATCAAATCCAAAATATGGAAAAGGGACATGAAGAACCTCAACGCCTCTACTCTGCCTCCCCACATCGGCAATCTGCTCCTTCCCCCTTCAGGTGCCGCGGATGTTCAATCACTGACTGACCACTACCTTGAATCTATGAATACATTAGTCAATGAAGTCGCCCCACTGCAACTGAAGAGAGTCTCCACCAAAACTTCCAACCCCTGGTATGACGACAGACTCAATGACGATAGGCGGTCGATGCGAAGGGCAGAGCGCACTTGGAGAGCGGACCCCTCAGCACTGCACCTCAAAAGGCTCAAAAACAAGAGAAATGCCTACTTCAGGATAATAAAGCGCACAAAATTGGACTTCTTCAGCCGCCAATTGGACCAAGCAAAAAACAGGCCAAGAAAACTCTTCGAACTAATCAAAACCCAAACAAAAGCACAACCCCTACAATTAAGTAGCACAACAAGCGACACCCCACACTGTGAAGACTTCTCTGCTTTCTTTAAGCTAAAGACTGACAACATAAGAAATGACCTCATCATGGATGTAAGCCGATTCCCCAACCACACAAGAATGGCTAACACTCAACCTAAAAACATGGCTTCCTGGCAGTACTTCGATACCTACTCGGAAGAAACAATACACAAACTGCTCTGCACCTTGAAGCCATCTAACCACCACACAGACCCTCTACCTGCTAATGCTGTAAAAGACTTCATCCCCCTGCTCCTCCCTCTTTGGACCAAAATCATCAACTGCTCCCTGCAACAAGGCCTCATTCCGGACTCCCTCAAGGTGGGGCAAGTCACTCCTATACTCAAGAAACCTACAGCTGATCCGACTGACCTAAACAATTACCGACCCATCACCAATATTCCCACACTGGCCAAACTGCTGGAGAAATGTGTCCAACTCCAACTAACAAGACACATTGACCAATTTGACCTCCTCAATTCTCATCAATCAGGATTCAGAGCGAAACATAGCACGGAAACAGCTATGACACACATAATTGATGACGCCCTCCAAATTCTTGACCGCAATGAGTCCTGTCTCCTCATCCTTCTTGACCTCTCGTCAGCATTTGACACGGTCAAACATGAGAACCTGCTGGAACTGCTAAGCACTAGAATGGGTCTATCGGGAACGGTTCTCAAATGGTTTTCGTCCTTCCTACACAACCGATCTCAGAAGTTCAAGATCGATAATGTGCTATCTGCACCTGTGCCTGCGGATCTAGGTGTTCCACAAGGATCCTCCCTCTCCCCCACTTTGTTCAACCTCGTCATGGAACCGCTCGCCACCTTGCTCCAAGCTTCTAATGTCCAATTCCATATGTACGCCGACGACACCCAACTGTACCTAAAGCTTCAATCTCCGGAAGATATCAAACATCTGAACTCCACGCTTATTAACACTCAATCATGGCTAGCCGATAATCACCTCAAACTAAATGCTCTGAAAACTGAGTTCCTTCTCATCTCACCCCCGGCGAAAATTTCCACCACCCAAACATGGCTCAACAACCTAACAGCACTTAATGTCCAACCCACCATCGTGGACTCAGCGAAATCTCTAGGCATCACACTGGACGCCAAGCTCAACATGCAGCAACACATCAGCAAAGCCACAAAAGCAGCTAATTTCCAAATAAACACACTGAGGAAAATCAAACCCTTCCTTCCAACTGAAGACTTTCGAACTGCTGTACAAGCGTTAGTCATCCCTCGAATCGACTACGGAATTGTGACCCTCAGTGGACTCCCGCTATCCACAACAGCACCCTTAAGAGCCTCCCTGAACGCTGCCGCAAGACTCATTACTGGCTCAAGAAAACATTCGCATATTTCCCCAGATTTAAAGTCCCTAAAATGGCTGCCGTTTGAAGCCAGAATACAACTAAAAATTGCAGTTATGACACACACGGCCGTGCACCACAATGCACCCAACTACCTCGCTCAAAAATTGTCCATATCAGGAGGTTCGAGGTCCAATAGAAGCTCAAAAAATCTACTCCTGAAACCCCGTAGATTCAGGAAAGAGAAAACCTACAAGCGCTCCTTCTCAGGAATGGCACCCAGGATCTGGAATGCGCTCCCGCCTGAAACTAGGCGTATCTCCTCCGCTGCACTCTTCAAGAAAGAGGTGAAAACCATCCTTCTGGCCAAGATCTCCTGAACCTTATAGGTAGTGGTTCAGAGACTCTACATTGCCTGGCATCAATGCTCACCTTGTCCTTTGGCATTATACCTCTACCTGATGGTGACACTACTTCGCCTCTTTCGTCCTACCGACCAATATATGAGACACATTGGGTCACAGATTCACCCTCCCGATGCCCTCACTCAGAGCGCTCTCTATACTAAAACACTGTTATAAGCTTGCCACACACCCAAGGTGTACCTGAACACCTATATAATGTGATCCATGACTTGTGCAGTTTTATTACCTGTTCACCTGACTGTATATTGATTTGTTTATGTATGTTGTTTTATTATTATCCTTCATGTTAGTGACTACTACATTGCTCCCATTACCACTGTTCTTTCCTACTGCCCCTACCCTGCCATTGTGAAGCGCTCTGATATCTGTAAGGATCTTGTTCGCGCTATATAAAACTTTGAATAAATAAATAAATAAATAAAATATTAACTCCACCCTCAACCTACCCCAGGCTGCGTCTGAACTGGGGTGGCGAAGTGAGCTAAAGACCGATGATGGATTAAACCCAGATCTGTGACTGCGGGTGAGTGTCTGAAAAGTTTCAGCGCTCCGTCCATCATCTCGTTTGGTTTTGCTTTGTTCGCCATATGTTGGCAGGGTATGCCCAGACGTGGGCCCCTTGCTCAGTTTGCCACTGGATTCAAGCTAGCCTGGCTAATGAGGGGTGTTACCCCAATACTGGTCCCAGGATGCTTGGTTCCGGTTCAGGGAGGACCTGGCTTGGCAGTTTGGGCAGGACTATTCCCATGAGGCACAGGGTCAGACTGATTTGCATATGGCTGGGTCTGAACTGGGGTGGCATGGTGAGCAAAAGAATGATGGATTCAACCCTCTGTGACTAGAGGGGAGTGTCTGAAAAGTTTCAGCGCTCTGTCCCTCAATACCTTGTGTTTGAATGACAACTCCACCCATAATCTATCCCCAGACTGCATATCAACGCCACCCTCAACCTTCCCCATGGCTGCATGACGACTCCACCCTTAACACCCCTAGGCTGCATTACAACTCTACCTTCAAACGACTTCATAACTGCATGGCTAGTCCACCCCAACCTATTCCTGGCCTGCATGACCACCCCACTAAACCGCCCCCTCAACTGAATGACGACTTCACCTCACCCTATTCCTAGACTGCATGGCTACTCCACCTGTAACCAACCCCTAGACTGAATGACAACTCCACCCTCAACCTACCCTTCGACTGCATATAAACTCCACCCTTACCTACCCCCAGACCGCACACCAATAACGTCCACAATTTACCCATGGGCTGCATGATACGTCGTCATTAGCCAAACCCCGGTATTGATGACCGAGCAATCTGCACCCCACCCTAGGTCTCCATGGCAACACCATCAGTAGCCTACTTAACTTCTTCATGGCACCTTACCGACAGAAGCCTACTCCACAGCTCATTGGCAACACCATCCGCAACCCACTCCAGGTCTTGATGGCAGTGATGTCAGCAGCCTACGCCAGGGACCGATGGCAACGCCATCTCACACCACCTCCTGGTCTTTATGTCAACACCATCAGCAGCTCACATAGGACTTGATGGCAAATCCATCCACAACCCACTCTCAGGCTCGATGGCAACGCCAACAGCAACATACCCCACGGCTCGATGGCAACGCCAACAGTAACCCGCTCTCAGGCTTGATTGCAACGCCATCAGCAGCATACCCCACGGCTCGATGGCAACGCCAACAGCAACCCGCTCTCAGGCTTGATTGCAACGCCATCAGCAGCAAACCCCACGGCTTGATGGCAAATCCCTCCGCAACCCACTCTCAGGCTCGATGGCAACGCCGTCAGCAGCATAACCCACGGCTCGATGGCAACGCCAACAGCAACCCGCTCTCAGGCTTGATGGCAACGCCATCAGCAGCAAACCCCACGGCTTGATGGCAATTCCATCCGCAACCCACTCCAGGTCTTGATGGCAGTGATGTCAGCAGCCTACGCCAGGGACCGATGGCAACGCCATCTCACACCACCTCATGGTCTTTATGTCAACACCATCAGCAGCTCACATAGGACTTGATGGCAAATCCATCCGCAACCCACTCTCAGGCTCGATGGCAATGCCGTCAGCAGCACACCCCATGGCTTCATGGCAACGCCAACAGCAGCATACTCCACGGCTTGATGGCAACGCCGTCAGCAGCATACTCCACGGCTCGATGGCAACGCCAACAGCAGCATACTCCACGGCTCGATGGCAACGCCAACAGCAGCATACTCCACGGCTCGATGGCAACGCCATCAGCAGCATACCCCAACAGCTTTGGACTAAGTGGCAACACAGAATATAATAAACTCCTGACCTCAATTGCAATGCAATCAGCAACCTACTCCAGGGCTCGATGGCAATGCCGTCTCTCACCAACCCCTTGACTTGAGGGAATTAGCCTACTCCTGGGCTTGAGGAAAACGCAACCATCAGCTTACCCGGGACGGTCAGCAGTTTATTCCAGGGCTCACTGCAACATCATGGGGCTGGATGGCAAAGCAGGAACCGCCTCTCAGGACTCGATGGCAGCGCCGTCAGTGACCTACTCCAGGGATCAATGGCATTAACCAACAGCCTAATCTCAATGGCAATGCCACCTCTAACCGAGCCCTGGCCTCAATGGCAATGCACCTCTAACCGAGCCCTGGCCTCAATGGCAATGCCACCTCTAACCGAGCCCCGACTGTGGTGGCATGGTGAGCAAAAGAACGATGGATTTAACCCAGATCTATTGACTGGGGGTGAATGTATGATTTGATCTGCATTCCGTCCATCATCTGTGTGCCTTTTGCTTTCTCTGCCTAAGTGCGCCGCGTATGCCCAGCTGTGGGTCATGGGCTCACAGTGCCACTGGATTCAAGCTAGCCTTGCTGATGAGGGGTGAAACCCTGAAACCGGTCCCAGGATGCTTGTTTCTGGTCCAGGGAGGACCTGGCTTGGCAGTTAAGGCTGACTGTTCCCATGAGGCACAGGGTCAAGGCTGATTTGCATATGGCTGGGTCTAAACTGGGGTGGCGAAGTGAGCTAAAGAACGATGGATTTAACTCAGATCTATTGATTGGGGAGAATGTTTCATTTGCTCTGCATTCCATCCATCATCTATCGGTGTGTCTTGCTCAATGGCGATGCCACCTATAACCAAGCCCTGGCCTCAATGGCGATGCCACCTCTAACCAAGCCCTAGCTTCAATGGCGATGCCACCTCTAACCAAGCCCTAGCTTCAATGGCGATGCCACCTCTAACCGAGCCCTGGCGTCAATTGCGATTCCACCTCTAACCAAGCCCTGGCCTCAATTGCGATGGGTGGCGGGTGTCAGCAGGGCCGGACTGGAAAGCAAAACCGGCCCGGCAAAGTGCCCGGCCTCCCCCCCCTCCCCACTCGGGGGGGGGGGGGGGGTTGGAGGTGCCGCCGAGCTCTTTGACGGGGCCGGTTTTCGGCCGATTTTGTTACAGTGCCGATTGTGCTGCAAAAACGGCCCTGTAACAAAAACGGCCCCAAGGGGCCTAGAACCGACCCACACCCACGCGGCGCACCGGGGGATTGCCCGGTGCCCGCTATGGCCATTCCGGCCCTGGGTGTCATTCTTAGCTCTGTTGGAAACCAGATAGGGTGCCACAATGATGCTCTTGTCCTGAAGATCATGATTCCAGTCTTGTTGATGTTCAGCTTTAGACAGCTGGTCGTCATCCAGTGGGCGGTTTCAGTCATGCAGGTATTGAATTTGATCCAGGGACTCGGCGTCTTGCCTGTGCGGGATAGATTGAGTTGCATGTCATTGGCGTAGAAGAGGACACTTATACTGTGAGAGCGAATGATTCAGGCTAGAGTGATCCTGTATACTTTGAAGAGGGTCGGGCTCAGGGAGATCCTTGCGGACGCAGATGTCCGAGGTGTACGGTGCCAGGCTACCGACTGAGCCCTTCCAATCAGGAAGGAGCAGATCCATCGGCGAGCGTGTCCTGGGTTCCAATGTTGCGTAGGCGTCGGATGGAGTGGGAGACTGCGTCAAATGCTGCCGAGAGTTCCCGGAGGATGAGGGCCACCATGTGTCATCTGACCACCACCCCCTCTCTAACGCACTCCAGATATTGATGGTGGTGCAGTCTCTTACTAACTCCTGGGCAGGTGGAAATAAGCATCAGCAACCCACCCCAGGGCTTTAGGCAGCACGGTCGGTAGACTACTCCTGGCTTGATGGCAGCGCCAACAGAAGTGCCCCAAGGGCTCTGTGGCTCAGTAGCCTTGCCCATGGCTCGATGGCAATGCCGTCAGTAGCCCACCTCAGGCGACAGTAGCAGCAGAGTAGTACAAGGTACGCTGACAGTATCACGCATCACATTTTTACCTGTAAAGCGCTCCGATACCCTCACGGGTCTGGTTGGCGCTCTATAAAACTTTAAAATAAAATAAAATACCTGTGTAAAACCAATCTTGCAAGATGCCTGCAGGAGACTGTTGAAAGCAGAAAATGTATCTCGGCAAAACCGTACAAGGTACTAGGCAATGTACACCCTCGGGTCAAAAAAAATGTTACGCGAAACTGCGTAATGCAGATTTTTTTCATTTTTGTGTTTTTTGCGATGTTGTTACTGAAGCCCACCTTGGACAAACTATCACTGCAAGGCAGCATGTGTCTTCCAAACTCTACCGGGGGCGTCTGGGAGCAGCGAAGCATCCCCTCCGCCATCTCCCGTGAGCAGGGAACGGCTCTAAATGACGCTTCTTGCTTCCGGCATCAAATATATGAAACGCACTCTGATGTTGAAGACACCCCGGCTCCTAACAGGGTAAATACTGGATACACACGAGCAAGTGGCATGGGGCAACAACGGAACTCAAAGAAGAGGCTCGCAGCGCCTTGTAGCACAAAAAGAAAGGAACGAGGCGCTGTCGGAACTACACAAGGTCGTAACCTTTAACCATTCAATGGATTCGTTCCACCTCACCACAAACACACACCGTGTAGCTTCTTGAACGGAAGCTCTTAACGGCCAATGCCCCTCGGAGGACGAGTCCTGGCCTAGATTAGCGCTGCTGGGATCCGCAGTGACTTGACAGATCTTACAAGGGGCGGGGCCCCTTATTAGAGAATGCTGTATAACCACCCATTCCAACCCTGGCCTCTCGCATGAACTGGGTTCACCTCTTTCGACTCAGGTCCTCGCACTGGGCACTAACTGAAACTAGAGGAGAACTTCAGAAATGTCCCACAGCAGTCAGAGCTTGGAACCACAGCAGGCCCAGCAATACACCACAGCAGGCCCAGCCATGCACCACAGCAAGCCCAGCCATGCACCACAGCAGGCCCAGCCATGCACCACAGCAGGCCCAGCCATGCACCACAGCAGGCCCAGCCATGCACCACAGCAGGCCCAGCCATGCACCACAGCAGGCCCAGCCATGCACCACAGCAGGCCCGGCCATGCACCACAGCAGGCCCGGCCATGCACCACAGCAGGCCCAGCCATGCACCACAGCAGGCCCGGCCATGCACCACAGCAGGACCGGCCATGCACCACAGCAGGCCCAGCCATGCACCACAGTAGGCCCAGCCATGCACCACAGCAGGCCCAGCCATGCACCACAGCAGGCCCAGCCATGCACCACAGCAGGCCCAGCCATGCACCACAGCAGGCCCAGCCATGCACCACAGCAGGCCCAGCCATGCACCACAGCAGGCCCAGCCATGCACCACAGCCGTTTCATATATTTGATGCCCAGCCATGCACCACAGCCGGCCCAGCCATGCACCACAGCCGGCCCAGCCATGCACCACAGCAGGCCCAGCCATGCACCACAGCAGGCCCAGCCATGCACCACAGCAGGCCCAGCCATGCACCACAGCAGGCCCAGCCATGCACCACAGCAGGCCCAGCCATGCACCACAGCAGGCCCAGCCATGCACCACAGCAGGCCCAGCCATGCACCACAGCAGGCCCAGCCATGCACCACAGCAGGCCCAGCCATGCACCACAGCCGTTTCATATATTTGATGCCCAGCCATGCACCACAGCCGGCCCAGCCATGCACCACAGCCGGCCCAGCCATGCACCACAGCCGGCCCAGCCATGCACCACAGCAGGCCCAGCCATGCACCACAGCAGGCCCAGCCATGCACCACAGCAGGCCCAGCCATGCACCACAGCAGGCCCAGCCATGCACCACAGCAGGCCCAGCCATGCACCACAGCAGGCCCAGCCATGCACCACAGCAGGCCCAGCCATGCACCACAGCAGGCCCAGCCATGCACCACAGCAGGCCCAGCCCTGCACCACAGCAGGCCCAGCCCTGCACCACAGCAGGCCAACTCGTGTCCCACAGCAGGTCCACCATGAACCACAGCAGGGTCAGCCATGCACCACAGCAGGCCCAGCCATGCACCACAGCAGGCCCAGCCATGCACCACAGCAGGCCCAGCCATGCACCACAGCAGTCAAAGCCACACTGTTCACATGCGCGTTTGTTGCATTTCTTAGCACTCTTCACTGCCGAAGAACGGATGCGCGTGTTCCACAGATACCAGGAGCAGAGAAACAGTTCTTAGGAGGAAAAATCTAGGAGGAGCAGACGGGTATTTTCCAAGTCAGATCTCACCTCCCATGTTTATACCTGAGGTCTCAGCAGACCCAACATCCGGGCCTTAACCGAAATGGTAAGGAGCGCCTAGAAGTACCAGGACAGGCTCGTGGGTAACCCACGACTCACGGCAAGGCCTCAGATGAGATACCATGCCAAGCAGCAAAATGTAACTCATGCGCCGTAACATTCATTCATCGTAGCAAGACGTTGTATGGTGCACAGCGCTTAGAGGCAGACAGTTTTGTGAAGAAGGGCCTAAGCACCTCAGCCAGGGTTCAAGCAGCTCTGGCAGGCTGCCAGAATCCCGTCACCCGGGGTCAGAGTGCATCCAGTGGTCCAACTCTTAGTTGTTATTGTCACAGTCGTTATATTTCCTGGCCCATCCTGCAAGTGGGCCACACACCCATCTGGGAGAGCTTGGGGGTGTCTGGGCCTGCCAGGAAACCCTGTGCCCCCACCACCCCCTCATGCTGGACGTGCGGGGCCTCAATCTGAGAGAAAAGAACATTTAACAGAGGTTGGGGCCTCGGAGGTGGGGTCCACCTTGCTGGTTATGTCCCCGACAAGGATGAAAGAGGCGGGATGACGTCAAAGGGCCCAGCCATCTCTTGACAAACAAGCACATGCACCGGAAGGCCCATTCTCTGATGGCTCCTGGTTCAACAGAAGGTCCTGTCTCAGCAGTGGAGTCACGAGAATCAAAGCAGGCATTGGACTCCCTATGGAGCCAGGCCCAGAGCCCCTCCCCAGCCACAGTGACGCGTTCTCACTGTTTCCAAGGCTGGCTCTGAATATCTGTGGCCGCCTGATGGGGGCAGCTGGGTGTCCAGATGGGGGCAGCTGGGTGTCCAGATGGGGGCAGCTGGGTGTCCAGATGGGGGCAGCTGGGTGTGCTGATGGGGGCAGCTGGGTGTGCTGATGGGGGCCGCTGGGTGTGCTGATGGGGGCCGCTGGGTGTGCTGATGGGGGCCGCTGGGTGTGCTGATGGGGGCCGCTGGGTGTGCTGATGGGGGCCGCTGGGTGTGCTGATGGGGGCCGCTGGGTGTCCAGATGGGGGCAGCTGGGTGTCCAGATGGGGGCAGCTGGGTGTCCAGATGGGGGCAGCTGGGTGTCCAGATGGGGGCAGCTGGGTGTCCAGATGGGGGCAGCTGGGTGTCCAGATGGGGGCAGCTGGGTGTCCAGATGGGGGCAGCTGGGTGTCCAGATGGGGGCTGCTGGGTGTCCAGATGGGGGCTGCTGGGTGTCCAGATGGGGGCTGCTGGGTGTCCAGATGGGGGCTGCTGGGTGTCCAGATGGGGGCAGCTGGGTGTCCAGATGGGGGCAGCTGGGTGTCCAGATGGGGGCAGCTGGGTGTCCAGATGGGGGCAGCTGGGTGTCCAGATGGGGGCAGCTGGGTGTCCAGATGGGGGCAGCTGGGTGTCCAGATGGGGGCAGCTGGGTGTCCAGATGGGGCAGCTGGGTGTCCAGATGGGGCAGCTGGGTGTCCAGATGGGGCAGCTGGGTGTCCTGATGGGGCAGCTGGGTGTCCAGATGGGGCAGCCGGGTGTCCAGATGGGGCAGCTGGGTGTTCAGATGGTACCTTTGGCACAGCTCGATGGAAGACGCAGGAGGTGCGAGCGGCGGGTCTTGAAGGGGAGAGGAGCCGAGATGTAGGGGGCAGTCAGTCCAAACTGGTCCACCGCAGACTGTGGGCAGACCCCAGGTACGCAGGGTGCACGCTCTCTTCAAGGCACGTGCCTCAAGTAAAGAAACAAACCAGGCATTTCTTGGACTCAACTATTTCCACTGCTTCATTCGGGGTTTCCAGCTCGGCTGCGGTCAGATGTGGGGGCGCCAAGTTCCATAAGGTCCCAACGATGCTTTCATTGACTCCTGCAGGCGCTTGGAGGCCGGGCCGAGCACGGAGGAAGGAAATACCACAAGGTGCTGAGCAAACGCAACATCCATTTACATTTCACAGCAGAAAACCACATGTGGAGTGCCGCATAACTGCAAATGGAAATTCAGAATATTGAGAAAGAAAAAAACCTGGCAGCAAAATGGTCCATGGGTGAGAAAGCCAGGAGGGCGGCTTGCACTGGTCAGGAGGTAAGATTGCACTTGTCAGGAGGGAAGCTTGCACTGGTCGGCAGGGAAGCTTGCACTGGTCAGGAGGTAAGATTGCACTGGTCAGGAGGTAAGATTGCACTGGTCAGGAGGTAAGATTGCACTGGTCAGGAGGTAAGATTGCACTGGTCAGGAGGTAAGAATGCACTTGTCAGGAGGTAAGAATGCACTTGTCAGGGGGGAAGCTTGCACCGGTCAGGAGAGACGCTTGCACCGGTCAGGAGAGACGCTTGCACCGGTCAGGAGGGAAGCTTGCACTGGTCAGAAGGGAAGCTTGCACTGGTCAGGAGAGAAGCTTGCACTGGTCAGGAGGGAAGCTTGCACTGGTCAGGAGGGAAGCTTGCACTGGTCAGGAGGGAAGCTTGCACTGGTCAGGAGCGAAGCTTGCACTGGTCAGGAGCGAAGCTTGCACTGGTCAGGAGCGAAGCTTGCACTGGTCAGGAAGGAAGCTTGCACTGGTCAGGAAGGAAGCTTGCACTGGTCAGGAGCGAAGCTTGCACTGGTCAGGAGCGAAGCTTGCACTGGTCAGGAGCGAAGCTTGCACTGGTCAGGAGCGAAGCTTGCACTGGTCAGGAGCGAAGCTTGCACTGGTCAGGGGCGAAGCTTGCACTGGTCAGGAAGGAAGCTTGCACTGGTCAGGAAGGAAGCTTGCACTGTTCAGGAGCGAAGCTTGCACTGGTCAGGAGCGAAGCTTGCACTGGTCAGGAGCGAAGCTTGCACTGGTCAGGAGCGAAGCTTGCACTGGTCAGGAGCGAAGCTTGCACTGGTCAGGGGCGAAGCTTGCACTGGTCACCAGTACAATCCGTGAACCACAAGCGGGCAGACATTTAATGCTGGGCAGGGGCGCTGAGGAGTCACATACACCACCATAGCAGAATATAAGACTTGCTGGCTCCTGTACGTGAGTATGTCTGACCTAGGGAAGGGAGAGAGAACACACTTTAGGCGCTGGGTGGGGAGAGGGTTCCAGAGACAGGCAAGTACCTCAGGGGTGTAGATAGATACACTTAAGGGGCACACATACTGCAATGTAAGGGTGCTCTTCCACAAGAGGTGATGAGAGAGCTGTATCACTGGGGCCAGGCGCACACAGGGCATGGACTGAAGGACAGCTCTGGAGCAGTGCACAGACCGCTCACTGGAGCAGTGCACAGACACTACGAGAAACACGTCTCTGAGCACAGAAAGGATGGGTGTAGAGAGCTGTGTCATTGGGGCCAGGCGCACACAGGGCATGAACTGGAAGGACAGCTCTGGGTCAGTGCACTGACCGCTCACTGGAGCAGTGCACAGACCGCTCACTGGAGCAGTGCACAGACCGCTCACTGGAGCAGTGCACAGACCGCTCACTGGAACAGTGCACTGACCGCTCACTGGAGCAGTGCACTGACCGCTCACTGGAGCAGTGCACTGACCGCTCACTGGAGCAGTGCACTGACCACTCACTGGAGCAGTGCACTGACCACTCACTGGAGCAGTGCACTGACCACTCACTGGAGCAGTGCACAGACATCTCACTGGAGCAGTGCACAGACATCTCACTGGAGCAGTGCACAGACATCTCACTGGAGCAGTGCACAGACTGCACAGACACTACCAGAAACACTTCTCTGAGCACAGAAGGGGGGGGGGGGGAGAGCTGTGCCACTGGAGCCAGGCGCACACAGGGCATGAACCGGAAGGACAGCTCTGGGGCAGTGACTGCTCCTTGGCACAGCGCCAGGAAACACGTCACCAGGAAGGGCTCAGTCACTTCACTCAATGGGGCGGCGTGGGAACCTTTCTTATGGGGGAAACTGAACGGTGGCCGGGTTGGTGCAAGGTGTGGGTTATTGTCACAGAGCTTTGACGTCACTGTGACCCTGCTACCTCATCGATTGCCATGGTGATAGGCAAAATGACGCAGCAAACAACCCAGCAAGATGCTACAAAACCCATGACTCAAAGCTGTGCAATGCGAGCATATATCAGAGTATATGTGCCCCGGCGCCAGTGTGTGCACGCCCGTCTTCCCCGAGGGTGGGCGCTTTCCCTCCTCACAACTAGAAGTAAATCTCTCCATCGTGTGAATGTCGACACTTTCGACTATCATTCGTGAACATTCTGCCATCTCAGCTTTCTGTCCCCCGGGGGTCCAGTCCACGCTCTCAACACTGCACAGGTCAGGTGTGCGTGCTGTGCAGCGCCTCACGCCCCCACCCCACGGCTGCCAATGTGGGGAGAAGAAAGGCGCGTGAGCTGCACAGCAAGGGGTCTCGATGGCAGCCCCTGAAGGAGCCCACACCGGCCCCAGGGAGGCTGCGCCTTCACCGAGACTCGTCACAGCTCAAAAATGCACGGTATGGGGTCCGCCGCCGCGGGCCTGGGAAGGATACCACCAAAACCCGGCAGTGGACAAGTCGGAGCAGAGCTTGGCCCACACCTGGTTCATACCAGAGGGGGCAACTGTGGAGAACCAATGGACTCGAAGCAGCCCCGGTCGACGGATGAAAGGCGTGCCAAAGCACACCTCAGGGGAGGCTGAGAGGAGGGGGGCCAGCCAGCCTGGTGAAACGTCTGAGCAGGCCACGTGCAACACCTGAAATAGCAGTCTTAAGGGGTAAACTGGAGTGGTAACTTCGAATCGATACATTATGCGGAGCAAGATGTTGCTGCATGTCCACATGAACGTAAACAAAACAGTGAGGGGGTTGAACGGTTGAATTAGTCTCAGCCACTGGTAATCACTTGGTTCCACATTCCAGTCCATCGTTTTTTTGCACACCATGCCACCTCACTTTGAACCCATGCAAATGCAAATCAGTCTTGACCCAGCTGCAGTGTGAATAGTCCAGCCGGAACTACGAGGCCAGGTCCTCGCCAAACCAGTACACAAGCACCACAGGACAGCTTTCGGCCGAGTTAGGGCTCATCAGCCAGGTATAGCTTGGATCCAGTGATACAGTGTGAACGGGACCCACATCTGGGCATATCCGCCCCACTTAGGGCGACACAACAAACTATACAAAACAGTGATAGATGCAATGCTTGAATCAATCTCAGCCTCTGGTAATCACTCGGGCCACATCACAAGCCATTGTTATTTTGTACACCACGTCACCTCAGTTCGGGCCCAGCCAATGCAGCCATAACTAGGGCAAAACCGGTCCAGGGTGGCTTGTTTTCCAGTTCAGAGAGGACCGGGCCTTGCAGTTTGGGCTGGACAGGCACTGCGCCTGACCACGTGACCACGTCACCACGTGGTGGTAAGAAGAACCCAAGAAAAGGAAGGACGAGGCAGTTAGAAACCTAAAGAAAAACAAGAGGTAAAAGGAACTAAGAAACGAGGCCTTGGGTGCATTTCAAACCACAAGAAGAAAGAGGAAGCGAAGCGGGCTATGGTGCTGGAGAGGAAGCCATCGAAGAGGCAAGCGACGCAGAAGAAGGGGCGTGGCAGGAAGGTGAAGGGGCGTGGCAGGAAGGTGAAGGGGCGTGGCAGAGGCTTGTGATGGTGGACAGGTGGAGGCAAGAGAGCTATGGGCCGGTTTAGACCTCGGGGTCTGGTTAACCCCGTCACAACTAACTGAAATATAAACCTTGTTATATCATATGGGAATTATATCTCGACAGACGCGACATCATTGGGACAGAGTAACCTGTTCGCCGAGATCAAAATTAGACCCTGTGTCTGCCGCCCTTTTCATTCTTGGCCCCTCAGAGACTGTCCCTGCGGATGTCAAACAGATTGTAGTCTTTTAAAAAAAACAGGAAAGTCCCTTATTGTAGTTAGAGGTCAAAAAACAAGGTCAGGAGTGGACAACAAGGTTTGCAGGTGCGGAAAGGATGTTATTGCGTCAAATCAGTCAACCAACTCAGATTTGTAGAGGACAGCTAACCACCCACGAGGATATCCAGGCGCGAGAAGAGCCATACGAAAACCAGAAACTACGGGGTGACCAGACGGGTAGGATAAGGGCGAGACCCCCTTAGAATGTTCTCTGCCCCTGCAAACCTGGAGGAAGAGGAACAGGTATTTTAGGAGCCCAAGTTAACTACTCACCCTATGGAGCAAGGGCTCGGTGTGGAATGTTGTGTTGGTTTCTACAGAGCCAAGCGCCCCCCTATGAGTAAAGCCTGCTCGATAAGCATCAGTAAAATCATATATGAATTACTTTATAAAAATACAGAAGCAAACAGAGTACCGCATCCAAGAGCCACCATCATCATCACCATCATGGTACAACGGGACCTGAGAAATTCTGCCATCTAGGGTTGTCAAACATCAAAGGTTTAAACCAAAAATATTTTCTCACTGTTTAGTAACTGCGGGTAAAGTTAAAATGGCGCGGTCCATGGGGATGGTGTCCTGACGGTACAGACGCGCTCTCCTGCCACAGCGGGTTGAAGTCTGCTCTTGCCCAATCTGAGCAGGACCTCAACATTCCACGCACCAAGGCCTGAGCTATCCGCCTCAGTGTCCTTGGCACTCAGTTTCATCTTCTGACTTGCTGGTTGGTACCCTTCCTCCTGTGCTCCCCAATCATGCAGAGAGCAGCACACCGCACCCACCCCTCAACCTGGTCAGTCTTCCAAGCTGGCGAAGCAGACTGCGACATGAAATTAAATCTACGTGAACCGCTCTAGCAGGGTGGTGTGGACTGGTGAGAGGTGGAGATGGTTGACTTATGCAAAGATATTTGGCATATTCAGAGGTTCAGTGGGATTATAGAGAGGGGCTGTGATCCCAAATGAAGGTAGGCAACCAGGCAGGGTCATATCTAAAGTGTAGCTGGTACCACCGCTGTTGACCATGATGAACACTGGGTCTGTCCCACCTCTCAGAGGCACCTAGAAACCTTCAGTTCACTTCAGCCCTTTGCTGACAGGACAAAGAGGAGCTCAAGGATTCCCTGTTGACCACCCATGGACGCAGAAGACCACCCAGAGAAGGGTAGTGCTCTGCTCTCTCTGGGACGGCGAGCACTGAGAGAGCTATGTAGCAGTCAGTTCTCTAGCAGCAGGGGGTTGAGGTGCACTGAGAGGTGTGTAGGCCTCAGTGCTCTAGCAGCAGTGGGTGAGGTGCACAGAGGTGTGTAGGCCTCAGTGCTCTAGCAGCAGTGGGTGAGGTGCACTGAGAGGTATGTAGGCCTCAGTGCTCTAGCAGCAGGGGGTGAGGTGCACAGAGGTGTGTAGGCCTCAGTGCTCTAGGAGCAGGGGGTGAGGTGCACTGAGAGGTGTGTAGGCCTCAGTGTTCTAGCAGTAGGGGTGAGGTGCACTGAGAGGTGTGTAGGCCTCAGTTCTCTAGCAGTAGGGGTGAGGTGCACTGAGAGGTGTGTAGGCCTCAGTGCTCTAGCAGCAGGGGGTGAGGTGCACTGAGAGGTGTGTAGGCCTCAGTGCTCTAGCAGCAGGGGGTGAGGTGCACTGAGAGGTGTGGAAGCCTCAGTGCTCTAGCAGCAGGGGGGTGAGGTGCACTCAGAGAAGTGTGTAGGCCTCAGTGCTCTAGCAGCAGAGGGGTGAGGTGCACTGAGAGGTGTGTAAGCCTCAGTGCTCTAGCAGCAGGGGGTGAGGTGCACTGAGAGGTGTGGAAGCCTCAGTGCTCTAGCAGCAGGGGGGTGAGGTGCACTGAGAGGTGTGTAGGCCTCAGTGCTCTAGCAGCAGGGGGTGAGGTGCACGGAGAGGTGTGTAGGCCTCAGTGTTCTAGCAGTAGGGGTGAGGTGCACTGAGAGGTGTGTAGGCCTCAGTGTTCTAGCAGCAGGGGGTGAGGTGCACTGAGAGGTGTGTAGGCCTCAGTTCTCTAGCAGTAGGGGTGAGGTGCACTGAGAGGTGTGTAGGCCTCAGTGCTCTAGCAGCAGGGGGTGAGGTGCACTGAGAGGTGTGTAGGCCTCAGTGCTCTAGCAGCAGGGGGTGAGGTGCACTGAGAGGTGTGTAGGCCTCAGTGCTCTAGCAGCAGGGGGGGTGAGGTGCACTGAGAGGTGTGTAAGCCTCAGTGCTCTAGCAGGGGTTGAGGTGCACTGAGAGGTGTGTAGGCCTCAGTGCTCTAGCAGCAGGGGGGTGAGGTGCACCGAGAGGTGTGTAGGCCTCAGTGCTCTAGCAGTAGGGGGTGAGGTGCACTGAGAGGTGTGTAGGCCTCAGTGCTCTAGCAGCAGGGGTGAGGTGCACTGAGAGGTGTGTGAATCCCACGGCATGATGATGTTTATACCACTTTACGCTCACGGACACCACAGCTCCCACCCCTCCTGCAGGCCCAGGCACACACCTACCCCTGGGTGGGAAGGGGGGGGGGGGGCTCACCTTTGACTTGGCTCTCGTACTCCGCCAGCACCCCTCGCTCCTTCCGCAGCTTCCCGTGTGACGTCATCCTCAGCCCTTTAAACTCCCCTCACTCCACAAATGAAAAGTTCCTCTCTGCTCAGTGCCCCCCAGCGGGCTTCTCTGGCGTCGGGGTGCTCCTGCCCCCGTGGGGGGGGGTGCAGGGCAGTCCCAAAGGGCAGATGTTTAAGGCAGAGTCAGGAGTCTGCTCCGGAGGAGGGCAGGCATGGCTCCCAGCAGCAGCGACAGACAGGGCGAGGGCTCGAAGGGGTTAATCACGAGATGCAGTGAACACTGCCAGCTTTCAGCATGAATGGGGTCAGGCGCTGGGAGTCTGCGGGGGGGGGGGTGAGACACAGGGCAGGATGAAGGGAGGGGAGGCAGGGATGATGCAGAATGACGCTGCGAGGGTGGTGAAATGAGGTTGGGGTGAGGCTGAGGGTGTGAGGGTGGGGTGAGGCAGAGGGCAAGTTGATGCAGGGGTGAGAGATGATGGAAGGAAGCGAGTGGATGGTGAGAGCGTGCAGGGGCGTGACAGGTGAGGGGTAGGACTGTGAGGGTGAGGTGAGAGGGGGCGACGAGAGGCTGGGGGGTATGACAGGGTGGGGTGAGGCAGAGGGTGGGTGACGGAGGAGTGGGAGATGTGAGGTGGGGGGGCTGCACACGGTGAGGCTGGTGGAATGCAGGGAGGGGAGTGTCGGTGGCAGACTGTTCGTGCTGATGCAGGGTGACACTGAGGGTGGGGTGAGAGGAAGAGAGCGTGAGGAGGATGGGAAGAGACACCGCAGAGAGTGAAAGCAGTAGTTTAATGCAGGGGGGGGCACTGTGAGGAAGCGAGGGGAGGGACTGTGAAGGGTGGAAGTGATGGAGTGTGAGGGTGCAAGATGACGGGTGGGAGGGACTGTGAGGCGATGGAGGGATGACTGCGTGTGAGGTGAGAGGGAGAGGCCCCTGCGAGGCCCAGGTTAGGCTGTGGCGAGGTGTGCTGCAGGGACAGAGGCTGTAAGGGTGGACTGTGAACCCGCGCAGGGGTGCGTGGGGAGGCGGGGGAGGGCTGGGGATATGCAGGGGTGGATAAAAGAGGTCGAACGAAGGGACCAGAAATGGTTTGGGGAGTAGATTTGGAGGGGGTCCTCGGTGTGCTGGAGACTGGGGGGGCGCAGAGGTGACGGAGTCAGGCTGGGGAGGGAGAGGTGATGGAGTCAGGCTGGGGAGGGAGAGGTGATGGAGTCAGCCTGGGGAGGGAGAGGTGATGTGGCACTCACATGCAGTCAGCGAGAAGGGACGGTGCGTGAGATTTTACAGGATGTGTGATCTGCGCGGAGAGAGAGATGCTCTAGGTGTGAGAACATGCGGAGTCGGTGGTGCGGAGGGGGTGGGTGTCGGAGAGGTGCCCCAGAGAGTACAGTCCTGCAGGCGTGAGATGTGCAGTCAAGGGGGTGAGCAGAGAATGACAGGCTACAGAGGGGAAGGGGTCGGTATGCAGGCGAGAGTGTGATTAGCCAGAGCGAGATGCAAGAAAGATGAAATGCGGAGTATAACAGTACCGAGGTGAGAGACTGCAGAAACGGACACTATCTGGACTTTGGGCCCGCACGCACGGTGCCGGGGACTGGATTATATGCAGGGTGAAACTGTTCAGAGTGCAGGGGCTGTGAAATGATTTACGTAGCGGGGGGGTGTAAAGGGGGCATGCTGCCACACTCTGGGGTGGTGCAGAACGGCTCTCGTTGAGGTGACCCTGCTGCCCCCGCAGTCCTTCAGAAATCAGAGGTCCGGTGATCCTTTCCAACAGTACAGAAGAATGTGTCGGGTGCTCCTTCCTAGTAGCATTAAGTACTTCTCCTCAGCAGTCATGCATGCTGTCTGACTCCGCCTCCCCCACAGAAATGCAGTTCTTATCAGGTGCAGCTCCACAGCAGCAATGCGGTGTGGGAGTAGAGATCCTCTTCAAAAGCACTGGATACTTCTCAGCAGTCAAGCAGGGTATCGGACTCAGCAGTCATGCAGATCGTGTCAAGTGCAGCTACCTAACAGGGATCCAGATCTTTTCAGTGCAGCTCCTCAGCAGTAACGCAGATCCTTTTTGTGCAGCCCCCCAGTATCCAGCCAGGTGCAGCTCCCAGCAGTAATGCAGATCTGGTCAGGTGCAGCTCCCAGCAGTAATGTAGATCTGGTCAGGTGCAGCTCCCAGGAGTAATGCAGACTCTGTGCAGTGCTCTTCTCCAGCAGTAATGCAGATCAGGTCTGGTGCAGCTCCCAGCAGTAATGCAGATCTGGTCAGGTGCAGCTCCCAGCAGTACTGCAGATCTGGTCAGGTGCAGCTCCCAGGAGTTATGCAGACTCTGTGCAGTGCTCTTCTCCAGCAGTAATGCAGATCAGGTCTGGTGCAGCTCCAAGCAGTAATGCAGATCTGGTCAAGGTGCAGCTCCCAGCAGTAATACAGATCTGATCTGGTGCAGCTCCCAGCAGTAATGCAGATCTGGTCAAGGTGCAGCTCCCAGCAGCAATGCAGACCTGGTCAAGGTGCAGCTCCCAGCAGCAATGCAGGCTCTGTGCAGAGCTCTTCTCCAGCAGTATTGTCTTTTGCTTAGTGCTTCTCGCCAGTACTAAAGCGGCGGCGCGCCTCCTGCGCAGCCCCGGGTCTGTTGCTAGACCCCAGCAGCAGTTCTTCAGGCTGCCGGCCTCAGCAGTCACGCAGCCTGCTGATGCTTACTCCTCCCTCGGCGCGTGCCTGGTGCTCCTCGACAGCGCTGCAGACTGCCAGTGCCCAACCCACAGTCACGCAGAGCCTGTCTGGCTCTCCTCCCAGCAGTCATGCAGCAGCCCGGGCTGCCACTCCCCCTCCTCCAGGCACCCGCAGTCCGTCGTCAGTGTCGCCGCTCCCCCTCCTCCAGGCACCCGCAGTCCGTCTTCAGTGTCGCCGCTCCCCGGGCAGCTGTTGCCTCGCAATGGACTATGTACAGCGTCAATGCCATAGACATAGAAAGAGGACACCAAAGCGAAGGCGCGTAAACACGGCGGCCATCTCGGAAAAGGCCCACCAAGTAGGGAGCGTCGTGATTTACGCAACAGAAATCGTACGTAGAACGTCGCGGACATTTTGGAACGGACTAATTTAATGTTGTAGCCTGCCTGTGTGAAATAGACAATTAAAGTTCTGTTAACAATAAATGCAGCTCAAAGAAGAAATCATAAAACTAAGGTTGGACAAAGACGCGGGCTGGCCTCACTCTCTGTAAATGTGTGTGTGTATATATTTATATAGATAGATATATAGATATACACTGTGCAGTTATGGTTCGACCTCAAATTGTGGGTGGCTTGAGATATGGCGTGCATTGTGTAAGTAATTAACCATAACTGGAAAATGTTAGTGGGTTTGTAAGTTTGAGTCAGAAGCATAACTCAGTATTTAACTGTAGTTTTATCGGTGAATCTCATGGTGTGTTATTGTTATGATTGACTTTATTGTCAGCCTCCATCAACTTGGTGCAGTTTGCAAACCCATGCTGCATACCATCTGTGGTTGTGTTTTATCTAGGATTAACCCTAGGGCCCAGACTGCCATGAGCAACCAACACCCACTATCCAGGTGCAATTGGGTTTGACAACAGTGCCTGGCCTATAGCGTGGAACCAGCCTGCCACAGGATACCAACCCACCACTGGTTAATGACATGGGCCATTGGGCGCAGGGTCAAAACTGATTTGCATATGGCTGGGTTCAAACTGGAATGGCATGGTGAGCAAAAAAACGATGGATTTAGACCCAGATCTCTGTACTGGGGTGAATGTATGACATTTTTCTGCATTCTGTACATCAATTGTTCTTTTTGTATTTGTCACCCCGAGTGGGACGGGTATGCTCAGACATGAGTCCCGTGCTCTCCATGCCACTGGAGTCAAGCTATCCTGGCTGATGGGGGCTGAAAGCCCGAAACCGGTCCTAGGATGCTTGTTTAGTCCAAGGAGGACCTGGCCTGGCAGTTCGGGCAGGACTGTTCCAATTGGAAGAAGGGTCAAGACTGATTTGAATATGGCTGGGTCCAAACTGGAATGGCATGGTGAGCAAAAAAACGATGGATTTAGGCCCAGATCTCTGTACTGGGGTGTATGTATGACATTGTTCTGCATTCTGTCCATCAATTGTTCTTTTTGCAAATGACATGGGCCGCCAACTCCTGCTATGTACTTCATTTCAATGTGTGCAGTGTTTTTATTTTCTCCTGAAATATGTTTTTCCACCCAAAAAATGGAAAATGATATGAATCTCCCAAAGTTCAATTTTTTGTGAAAAAGTGCAATATTAATGAAAATCAAAATTTTCTCACTGAGGAAAATACCTCTCAGCCATGGGAAGGCACCAGGATAGGAGCCAACCCCAGCTGAGTACTGGGGACACTCAGAGGTGTGGAAAATTGGCTCAAAGAACAAAACAAAACAGGTTTGTTCTAATAAGATTGTTGTTTTAATGAAAATTGTGATTTTGTGGCCGTCATTTTGTGAGCAACAGAGAAGGCCCCACCTTGTGCTGAAAATCAAGATTTCATTAAACATCACAATTTTCAAGATGGCTGGAAAAAAAATCTTCATCTGATAATCACATTTGAGAAAAATTCTAATGTGATTAACAGGATACGACATTTTAAGAATCACACTTTATTTAGCACTGATTCACAAAAGTGTTAACTCTTTAAAGTCTGATCAGAAACTTGAAAAAAGTTTTATACCTCAAAAACTACTAAATGGATTTAAACTGAACTAATGAAAGCACACTTTCTGAGCAAAGTTCTACTTTCATGTCAACTATAGTGTAAATTCATTCAGTAGTTTTAACTACAGGAGTAATCAAGATAAAATGGTAAAATATACCTTTTTCATACCCCTAATCATTTTTCTCCTGCTTACATCTGCACAAAAGTGGCATACCAGAATTACCTGACAACGCCAAGCGAGTAATAAGTTTGGTGCAGATCCATACATGGGTAAAAAGGTATAGGCAGATAAAAAATAACTTTTGACAGAAAGTTCAGCCGAACCATGATATCAGGAATAGACAGTTGAGGAAACCAGATGACACCTTGTTCTCCAGGGATTCATGAGACCTCAAGAAAAGAAGGTCTAGAAAATTAAGGGAATGGAGTCTGCGGAGGGCTGATCAGTGGCAACTGAGACTTGGTGAGATTTGGCGACCAGTCCAAGTCAAATTAGACAAAGGACAAATCAAACCAAGGCCCCCAAGAAAGGCAGGTGCTTCCAGGGGAACTTAAAAAGCAGCACTGGATGTCACCAGTTGCCTAAGAACTGCTTAGTTGCATGGTTTATTGATTGTAGTTCAAACACCATTCTTCCTTTCTTCCAAATTTGTAGAAGCTGAAATCCAAATTAACAAACATGAGATGTCTTTGTTTTCCTTTCCATGTGAATTGTTTTCTTTTATGTGATAACTGTAGAATGTCCTAATTAATTGCAACACTAAACCTGTAGAGTACATGTTGGTCCCATATATCTTGTTTGTTGCACATAACTGTAAGTTTGAAGCGCTTTTAGAGAAACTGTAATGTAAAGTATCCTGAGAAACTAATGAGCTCTAAATTAAATCTTATTCCTTTAACCCAATTGAATTGTTCTATGGAAACTATGTGAAGCAAATATTAGAATTGGGTGAATTAAGCTAGTACAGAGTAGGTTACAGTTCAGACATGCTTTATCCATTTTTCTTTCTTGAGGATAGCGAGGATTGGATACACGTTAGAGTGTGTTCCTTTTCTTAGCTGCCAACACAAAAATATATTTTTTAAGAGTTTTTTCTGGTCCTGACGAATGCTTGAGTGAATGTAGCTCATCTGTAAGCAGAAACATGTTGACCATACTTTAATTTCTCGTGTTAAAGGACATTAGGTTTTCATTGTTATTTCCTGAATATGTCCGTTTTCTTCATTTGCTTTTAATGGACGTAGGCTATCCCTCTATTAAAATTGATACTAGGAACAGCTATACTTCCTTTTAAACTTGCACTTTCACTGTGGGCCCTACGGGTGGTCCCCTTTTTTTCTTTTCCATACTTGAAAAACCCAATGATGATAATTAACACCCATTTGTTCGGTGTTTGATTGTTTTTCTTCTCACTATTGATTTCTCCTCTCCCTATTATGCTTTCTCTTTACTCCCCTCATTTTTAGGGCTCGCCTGCTGATGCGCTTCTGCGCATCGCTGGCGAAGCTCTATTACGGCTTATCCACTGTTGATCCACCACTGGCGATTCCACTGGCGATTTCTTCAAGTGCATGTGCTTTTTAGGTCATTGCGCAAGCGCAAGCCCTAAAAAGCGCGTGCACAATGCCACCAGCCCCCTGCCTGCCTGCCTCGCATTACCAGATCAAAGGCAGCCCAGCCCCCCTCCCACAAGCTTCTCAGCGTGTGCTCTGCCTCAGGCCTGCATTTCTCCTCCCCTCGGGCAAACAGATAGCCGCAATAACACCCTCCCTGCTCAGCTTTTTTTCTCAATTTCTCCCCGTCTACACTTCCCATTAGGAGCCCTTCCTCCCCCCAGATAATCTATCTCCATAAGAGATAAGCAGCTCTTCCACCATCTCAAACCCGTATTAGTGCTCCTCACTATGCATGTTTTTACTTAGAAAATCAGCACAATGCAGCAGTGTGACATCAAGCCAGGTTCATCGACATCACTGCAAAAGTAACGTTTTTATTCCCCATTTCCTCTTCAAGAAAGTGACTGCGCATCAGCCTCTACGGATCAGAAAGCGGAGCCCCCCCACTGACCGGGCTGCGAGTCAAATGGCCATGTTTCACAAATTATGGTTTTCGTGGTCTTATTCTGGAGTAGCCCTGTTGGCAAGAGAGGAAAGAGCAAGGCTCTGACAGTCAGTCCTCCTCTGCTTCATAGTATGCCGCGCCACTATAGTAAGTTGAACAAGGGATATTATTTGACAGAAAGAGGCAACCTGCATCTATTCACGGAAATACATTGAGCAGTCTACATTTTTATTTTTTAAAGCTACATACAATGCACCATAACTATTCTAGGTCTACAAATGGAAATACATAACAAGCAATATTTTTATTTATTTTTTAAGAGGTGCATACTTAAAACAAGCACTGGCGTTGCCAATAGGTCTCGCAGTAGGAAAGTTTGAGCTATTGGTTGTGTAAATGACAATGCCCTTTATGTATTCTAAATGATAACAACAGTGAAAGGCATTGTTATTTGTCATTGTAATAGTTCCACCTGTCGTACTGCGCGATCTATTGGCAACGTGAGTGTTGTTCGTGTGTGAGTGGCGTTGTGTGTGTGAGTGGCGTTGCGTGTGTGAGTGGCGTTGCGTGTGTGAGTGGCGTTGCCTGTGTGAGTGGCGTTGCCTGTGTGAGTGGTGTTGCGTGTGTGAGTGGCGTTGCTTGTGTGAGAGGTGTTGCCTGTGTGTGAGGCGTTGGCTGTGTAATTTGTGTTGCCTGTGTGAGTGGTGTTGCCTTTGTGAGTGGCGTTGGCTGTGTGAGTGTTGTTGGCAGTGTGAGTGGCGTTGCATGTGTGAGTGGCGTTGCATGTGGCAGTGGCGTTGCATGTGTGCGTAGTTGAGTGGCGTTGCGTAGTTGAGTGGTGTGGCGTTGTTTAGTGGCGTTGCATGTGTGAGTGGTGTTGCATGTGTGAGTGGCGTTGCATGTGTGAGTGTCGTTGCGTAGTTGAGTGTCGTTGCGTGGTTGAGTGGCTTTGCGTAGTTGAGTGGCATTGCGTAGTTGAGTGGCATTGGGTAGTTGAGTGGCGTTGCGTAGTTGAGTGTATTTTAGTAGATGAGTGGCGTTGCGTAGATGAGGGTGAGGTTTTTGAGTGTGAGTAAGGATGAGTGAGTGTGAGGGTGAGTGAGGTGTTTAGGGTGAGTGAGGAGTTGAGGGTGAGTGAGGTGTTGAGGGTGAGTGATGGTGAGGTGTTGAGGGTGAGGTGTTGAGCGTTATTGAGGTGTTGAGGGTGAGTGAGGGTGAGTGCGGGTGAGGAGTTGAGGTGGAGGCGTTGAGGGTGAGTGAGGGTGAGTGTGAGGTATTGTCATTGAGTGTGAGTAAGTGTGAGTGAGGGGGTGTGAGGGTGATGGGGTGTGAGGGTGAGGGTGTGTGAGCGTGAGGGTGTGTGAGTCTGACTGTGAGTTATTGTCATTGAGTGTGAGTGAGTGTGAGTGTGTGGGTGTGAGGCTGATGGGGTGTGAGCGTGAGGGGGTGTGAGTGTGTGAGTGTGAGCGTTCAGGAATTGAGGGTGAGTGCGTGTGAGGGTGAGTGAGGGTGACTGTGGAGTTGAGGGTGAGTGAGGTGTTGAGGGTGAGTGAGGTGTTGAGGGTGAGTGAGGTGTTGAGGGTGATTGAGGTGATGAGGGTGAGTGAGAGTGAGTGAGCGTGAGGGTGAGTGAGGGTGAATGTGAGTTGGGGTGAGGTGTTGAGGGTGGGTGAGGGTGAGGGTGAGGCGTTGAGGGTGAGTGAGGATGAGTGAGGGTGAGTGAGGAGTTGAGGGTGAGTGAGGGTGAGTGAGGGTGTGTGAGGGTGAGGGTGAGTGATGGTGAGTGAGGGTGAGAGTGAGTGAGAGTGAGGGTGAGTGAGGGTGAGTGAGGTGTTGATGGTGAGGTGTTGAGGGTGAGGTGTTGAGGGTGTTTTTTTTTGTGTGAGGTGTTGAGGGTGAGGTGTTGAGGGTGAGTAGTTGAGGGTGAGTGAGTGAGGGTGAGGTGTTGAGGGTGAGTGAGTGAGGATGAGGATTTGAGTGTGAGTGAGGGTGAGGTTTTGACAGTGAGGAGTTGAGGGTGAGGTGTTGAGGGTGAATGAGTTGAGGGTGAGTGAGTGAGTGTGTGGTGTTGAGGGTGAGTGAGGATGAGTGTGAGTGAGGGTGAGTGAGGAGTTGAGGGTGAGGCGTTGAGGGTGAGTGAGAGTGAGGATGAGTGAGGGTGAGTGAGTGTCAGTGAGGGTGAATTGTTGAGGGTGAGTGAGGATGAGTGAGAGTGATGGTGAGTCAGGTGTTGAGCGTGAGTCAGGTGTTGAGGGTGAGTGAGGAGTTGAGGGTGAGTGATTGTCAGGGTGAGTGAGGGTGAGGGTGGGTGAGGTGTTGAGGGAGAGTTGTAGAGGGTGAGTGAGGTGTTGAGGGTGAGTGAGGGTGAGTGAGGGTGGGTGTGGGTGGGGTGTTGAGGGAGTGAGTGTGAGTGTGTGAGGGGTGATGTTGAGGGGGTGAGGGTGAGGGGGGGAGTGTTAGGGGGTGTTAGGGTGTGAGGATGAGTGATGTTGTTTGCGTCTGAGAGTGTGTGAAGTGTCGTGAGTGTGAGAGTGTTGTGATGATTTTTAGGGGAGCGTGTTTGTGTGAGGGTAAGTTGTTTGAGGATGAGGGTGTGTGTGTGTGAGGGTGATTGAAGGTGTGTTTGTTGTTGTTATTCATAGTGTGTCTGAAGGTGTGTGAGGGTGAGGGTGTGTGAGGGTGATTTTGAGTCATTTGTATTGAGTGGTGGTGTGAGGGTGATGGTGTGTGAGGGTGAGGGGTTGTGAGTTTGTGAGTGTGAGGATGAGTAAGTGTGTGTGAAGTTGAAGTTGTTTGATGGTCTATGAGAGAGATGTTGTGTTAGCGTTATTGAGCGTGTGTGAAGGAGTGTGATAGTATTGGTGTGTGAGGGTGATGTTATGAGTGTGTGTATTTTAATAGTAATTAAGTATTTTTTTTTCTTTAACAAAAGGTGTCAGATGTTCCCTTTATATTCGTTCGGTCTTATGTGTAAATTTGTATTTCATGTAAGTGTGTATGTTTTGTAATAACAGTGTGTTGTGTTTGTAACGTGTTTGTGGAGTCCCTTTTTTGTTTTTTTTTCAAAATGGCCGACCTTTTGCGTCACGTCGACGTCGGCTATGTTTAGCGCTCTAGTTTTTTTTTGAGTTGTGTGTGTTTTTTGTTTACGTTTTTTTTTAGCCAATCGGAGCGCGACGTTTTTGACGTAGCGTTCCGATTTGCATACGTCAACGGTGGAATTCCCCAGAACTCGAGAATGTTGGTGGGCGGAAGGCGTGTTCTTGTTCCTGTGGTGTTGCTGCGTCGTTTGACAGGTAAGAATGTAATCTTAAGTGTGTTTTAATGTAATGTAATGTAGTATATATACTATGTTAAAGTTAAAGACTTTAGAAATGTTTTTATTTCGATCGTAATATTTGTAATTGTTTGTAATGTAACGTAAAGTATATCTTTTTTTTGGCGATATGTAATGTATATGTTTTGTTAAACTGTAATGTAATGTTTTGTTTTGTTGTTTTGGTAATTCGACGTACAAAAGATTTTTTTTGAAATTTGAAGTGCTAAATTTGTTGTAATATATTGATGTAAGTTGTGTCTGCATTATCTTTTAGTGTGATGCTGAAGTAGTCGGATAATATGTTATTGACGTACTTGATGTATGAAATGAAAATTTGTGTCTTTGCTGACTTTAGTATTGGTAGCAAAGTATGAATTACATGTACAGTGATGTAATGTATTTTGTGTTTGCTTTTTGTGAAAGTATAGTTGTATTTCCGTAAGATGTTTATTATATTATAAAAAATTAAGTGTGAATAACTTCTATTGTCTATGCGTATGGCTTTTTGTGTAAGTGTCGACTATTGTTTTTAATCCGTCCCATTTTCCGGATGAATCGTTCTTGTTTATTGCCCTCAGAAAAAGTTGACTGTTTCAGAATAGTTGTATTTTTGAGAAAGAGTTTAATATTAGATGCAATTCTGTGTGAAGAATTGCTATAGTTGTATGCGTACCGTTTTGTAGTGTAAGACTTGACTATTGTCTTTAATCCGTCCCATTCTCCGGATGAATAGTGCTTGTTTATTGCCCCACGAAAAAGTAGGCTGTTTCACTTTTGTCTTTGTACATCCTCGTCCTCGCTTTCTGGCACATATTTGTATTTGTTTCCTTTGTGTAATATTGTTGTAATATTGTACGAATTAGATTTTATTTTTGGTCCGAAGCCTGATTACCATCCTTGCATCGTTTTAGGTCAATTTTTTTGAATTATTTTTTGTGTCTAACGTATCTGATGCAGTACTCCGTCGCCCCCCTTTTTTTCCGTTGTGAAATTTTTGGATGTGTATGAAAAAGGCCTAACATTCCTAAAATTGCAGAGTTGGTGAATGATGCATATTGTGTGAATGATGGAGATTGGGTGAATGATGCATAGTGGGTGAATGAAGCAGATTGGATGAATGATGGAGAGTGGGTGAATGATGGAGAGTGGGTGAATGATGGAGAGTGGGTGAATGATGGAGAGTGGATGAATGATGGGGAGTTGGTGAATGATAAAGAGTGGGTGAATGATGGCGACTTTGTGAGTGATGGATAGTGGGTGAATGATGGATAGTGGGTGAATGATGGAGAGGCAGAGTGATGTTGCGTTTTTGATGGTAAGTGTGGGTAACTGAGGGTGAGTCGTTGAGGGTGAGTGAGTGTGATGTTGAGTGAAGGTGAGGGTGAGGTGTTGAAGGTGATTGAGGGTGAGGGTGAGGTGTTGAGGGTGAGTGAGGATGAGTTATTGTGAGGGTGAGTGAGGGAGGGTCATTGAGGGTGAGGTGTTGAGGGTGAGTGGGGGATGTGTTGAGAGTGACTGAGGGTGAGATGTTAAGGGTGAGTGAGTGTGAAGTGTTGAGGGTGAGTGATGATGAGTGAGGGTGAGTGAGGTGTTAAGGATGAGGTGTTGAGGGTGAGTGAGGGTGATGTTGAGTGTAGATGAGGGTGATGTGTTGAGTGTGAGTGAGGGGTTGGGTAAGGTGTTGTGGATGAGTGAGGGTAAGGTGTTGAGGGTGGGTGAAGGTAAGGTGTTGAGTGTGAGTGAGGGTGAGGGGTGAATTATTTTTTGAGGGTGAGGTGTTGAGGGTGAGTCATGTTGAGGGTGAGTTAGTGTTAAGGGATGATGGTGTGAGGGTGAAGGTGAATGATGGTGTGCGAGTGTGAGTGTGTGAGACTTATTGAGAATGTGTGTGGGTGTGTGAGGATGTGTTATTCTTTGTGAGGGCGGGTGTGTGTGAGGGTGGGGGTGTGTGAGTGTGGGAGCATGTGAGGGTGTGTTTTTGTGGTCATGAAGGTGAGTGTGGGTGGGTGAGGGTGAATGTGGGTGAGGTGTTCAGTGAGAGTGAGCGTGAGTGAAGTTGAGGGTGATAGTGAGTGTAGGTGAGTGTGAAGTGTTGAGGGTGAGTGAGGGTGAGGGTAAGGTGTTGTGGGTGAGTGAGGGTGAGGTGTTGTGGTCGAGTGAGCGTGATGTGTTGAGGGTGATTGATGTTGAGGGTGATTGCGGGTGAGATGTTGAGGGTGAGTGTGTCTGACTGAGGTTGAGGCCTTGATGTTGAGTGAGGGTGAGTGAGGGTGTGTAATTGTGGTTGAGGTGTTGAGGGTGAAGTTAGTGAGGGTGAGTTGTTGTGGGTGAGGATCAGAGGATGAATGAGGGTGAGGTGTTGAGGGTGAGTGAGGGTGAGGTAGTGAGGTCGCACTCTGCTGTTTATTTTTTCTCAGACTTGGCTTTTGCTTGTGTTTTTTGGACCCGTATGTGACTTGTTTTGCTGCTATGCATTTTTTTTTGTTTGTTGATTGTTGTACTTAAAATTATTATGTATGCACTGTTTCTGTTCTCTTTGTGCTTTTCGTTTTTCTTTTTTCTAAATTTCAGTGAATTAGCTGCTACGATCGACAGGTAATGACAAATTTATTTTCATCTTCTTAAAGAGTGTATTTGTGATTTCTTATACTTTTGTTTATGAATTTGCTTATTGTGAAGGTAATGTCATTATTGTTTTAGGTCTTGTTTTGCTCGCATTTACCTTCTGTCTGTCTCCTTTCAGTAGAGCGTGTTTTGGATTTTATCAATGGCTGCTATTTCGGTTTAATTGTTGCCATGGATTGAGTTCCGTTTTGCCGTACGTGTTTTTCGGTCGCACTTGCCTTGTGTTTATTAATTTTCTTTTCCACGGTATCCCTGAAGTCCATTACAGCAGCACGCAGCAATCGCACATTATTAACATTCGGCACCCCCACAGTACGATTGAGCAATATCAGATCATCACTCTTGCCCACTAGAGCGGTATTTAGCACACCCCCAGTGTCATTTAGATATAGTAGTGCAGTACTGTACAGCAGCAAAGCATGCTTGTTTTGCTGTAATTGTGTGTGCAACGTAAATAAAGTTGGCCTAAAGCGTGGACTTCCGGCTGGTGTTGTGTGTGACTGTTGAAAGCGTGGACTGATGCCTGTTTGTGTGCGTGTATGCATGGTGAATGCATGCACTGATGACTGATGTGTGTGTACGCCTGGTGAAAGTGCCCATTGCTATCTATTAGTGTGTGTGGCTGTTAAAAGCGCACATTTTTTGATTGTATGACATTTGCCTGCTGAGTAATGCTGTAGTGGTAAAGAGTGGTGCTGTGGTGGTAAATGTTTGTGTGTGGTTGTAGTGTGATAGTGTGTTCTTGTTGAATGATGCTGTTTCGGTGGTGTAGAGTGATGTTTGTGTGTTGCTGAGTGATGTTAGTGTGCTGCTTAGTAATGGTGTTGTTGTGATGTGTTGTTCTGTGCTAGTGATGAGTGGTGCTGTGTTGGTGTTTAATAATTACCAGCACAGCATAACTCAGCACCACAACAGTAGCAATTCTCCCAACAAGGCCATCACTGATGTCCACGAATGCAACACGCAGCAATACCACTTTATCTTTCTGCCCCCCCACAGTAACATTGAGCAACAACACAGCATCACCCTGCACTACCACATCTGTATTTCGGACACCAACAGTCTCATTGATACATAGTACTGCAGTACTGATGACTGTTATGTGTGTATGCCTGGTGAAAGTGCCTATTGATAGCTGTTGTTGTGTGTGTGACTGTTAAAAGCGTTCATGTTTTTATTGTATGACCTTTGTCTGTTGAGTTATGCTGTAGTGGTGATGAGTGGTGTTGTGGTGGTAAGTGTTTGTGTGTCGTTGTAGTGTGATAGTGTGTTGATTGTGAGTGAGGGTGAGGTGTTGAGGGTGAGTGGCTGATGGTGTGAGGGTGACGGTGTGAGGGTGACGGTGAGTGATTGTTGGTGAGGGTGAGGCTATGAGTCTTATTGAGAACATGAGTGGGTGTGCGAGGATGTGTGAGAGTGTTTTGTGTGGATGTGTGTGAGGGTGGGTGTGTGTGAGCGTGTGGGCATGTGAGTGTGTGATAGAGGTCATGAGGTTGAGTGAGGGTGAGTGAGGGTGAGGTGTTGAGGCTGAGGGTGAGGGGCTGAGGGTGAGTGTGGGTGAGGCGTTGAGGATGAGTTAGGGTGAGGTGTTGAGGGTGATTGAGGATGAGTGAGAGTGAGGGTGAGTGAGGTGTTAAGGGTGAGGTGTTGAGGGTGAGTGAAGTGTTGCTGTGGTGTTAAGTGTTTGTGTGTTGTTGTAGTGTGATAGTGTGTTGAGGGTGAGTGAGTATGAGGCAGAGTGAGGGTGAGGTGTTGAAGTTTAGGTGTTGAGGGTGAGTGAGGGTGAGTGAGGATGAGTGAGGGTGAGGTGTTGAGGGTGAGTGATGTTGAGGAATTGAAGGTGAGTGAAGGTGAGGTGTTTAGGGTGAGTGAGGGTGAGGTGTTGAGTGAGGGTGAGGTGTTGAGGCTGAGGGTGAGGGGCTGAGGGTGAGTGTGGTTGAGGCGTTGAGGGGGAGTGATGGTGAGGTGTTGAGGGTGATTGAGGGTGAGGTGTTGAGGGTGAGTGAGGGTGAGGGGTTGAGGGTGAGGGGCTGAGGCTGAGTGTGGGTGAGGCGTTGAGGCAGAGTGATGGTGAGGTGTTGAGGGTGATTGAGGATGAGTGAGAGTGAGGGTGAGGTGTTTAAGTTTAGGTGTTGAGGGTGAGTGAGAGTGAGTGAGGATGAGTGAGGGTGAGGTGTTGAGGGTGAGTGATGTTGAGGAATTGAAGGTGAGTGAAGGTGAGGGGCTGAGGGTGAGTGAGGTGTTGAGGGTGAGGTGTTGAGGGTGATTGAGGATGAGTGAGAGTGAGGGTGAGTGATGTGTTGAGGGTGAGGTGTTGAGGGTGAGTGAGGGTGAGGTGTTGAGGGTGAGTGAGGGTGAGGGGTTGAGGCTGAGGGTGAGGGGGTGAGGGTGAGTGTGGGTGAGGCGTTGAGGGTGAGTGATGGTGAGGTGTTGAGGGTGAGTGAGGGTGAGGTGTTGAGGGTGAGTGAGGGTGAGGTGTTGAGGGTGAGTGAGGGTGAGAGTTTGAGGCTGAGGGTGAGGGGCTGAGGGTGAGTGTGGGTGAGGCGTTGAGGGTGAGTGATGGTGAGGTGTTGAGGGTGATTGAGGATGAGTGAGAGTGAGGGTGAGTGAGGTGTTAATGGTGAGGTGTTGAGGGTGAGTGAAGTGTTGCTGTGGTGGTAAGTGTTTTTTTGTGGCTGTAGTGTGATAGTGTGTTGACGGTGAGTGAGGGTGAGGTGTTGAGGGTGAGGTAGTGAGAGTGAGTGAGGATGAGTGAGGGTGATGTGTTGAGTGTGCAGTGTGGGTGTATGGCTATTGAAAGCGTGCCTTGATAGCTGTTGGTGTGTGTTCTTGTTGAAAGGGTACATGCTCTGTTTGTGTGACGTTTGTCTGCTGAATAATGGTGTTGTTGTTATGAGTGGTGCAGTGTCGTTGTAGAGTGATAGTTTGTTGATGGTGAATTATGCTGTTGTGGTGGTGGAGAGTGATGCTGGTGTGTTGGTGAGTGATGTTAGTGTGGTGCTGATTAAAGCATTTGTGATGATGAGTGGTGCTGCGTTGTTGATGAGTGGTGCTGTGTTGGTGTTAACTTATTACCACCACAGCATGAATCCGGCCTACAACAGTAGCACTTCTGACAACAACATCACTGAGCACCAGCAATGCAACACGCAGCAACAGCACATTATCACTCTGCCCCCCCCACAGTACTATTGAGCAACCACACAGCATTAGTCTTGTATAGTTATTGTCTTTTTAAAAATGTATCAGCAACAGCTATTGTTCTGTATGTAGTATTGGCACATTGAACATTGTTTAAAATTTTCCCACCCAGAACGAAAAAGACCATGCTACAGGATATGTTCAAAATATTATCTTTATTTTCACTAAACACAAATCAATAATTATTTATTTTACATTGTCAAAAAATTGTAATTGTGAGCGTTTTAACTTAATCACTTAAATCTTCCTCCGACTTTTCTTTAAGAATTTTAGTAATTTTGCCATTGCAAAATATAACCTCACATGTTTGAGGCAAATAATGAAGTAGTGCTTCACCAATGTCATCCACCTCTTCGTCCAACATAAACCATTGTATAAGTGTTTGATTTTGTACATCCATCGATTGAAAAATATCTGTGTTGGTTATTTTTGTTGTTAAGGTGCTCCAATCTCCGTTTGTGCTTTCCACGCCATATATTTCGACGTCAATATTATCTTGTGGTGGTGTTGTTACCTGTTGTAGTAAATCAAAACATAGTTATTTTTTTTCCCCAAAAAGGTTACAGTGTGTTTCAGAGAGAGTGTTGTACAGAGGCAGTTGTACAGAGGCAGTTGTAGAGGGAGGCAGTTGTAGAGGGAGGCAGTTGTAGAGAGAGGCAGTTGTAGAGAGAGGCAGTTGGAGAGAGAGGCTGCTGTAGAGAGGCAGTTTTAGAGAGAGGCAGATGTAGAGAGAGGCTGCTGTAGAGAGAGGCTGCTGTAGAGAGAGGCTGCTGTAGAGAGAGGCTGCTGTAGAGAGAGGCTGCTGTAGAGAGAGGCTTCTGTACAGAGAGGCTGCTGTACAGAGAGGCTGCTGTACAGGGAGTCTGATGTACAGAGAGGATGCTGTAGTGAGAGGCAGTTGTAGAGAGAGGCAGTTGTAGAGAGAGGCAGTTGTAGAGAGAGGCAGTTGGAGAGAGAGGCTGCTGTAGAGAGGCAGTTTTAGAGAGAGGCAGATGTAGAGAGAGGCAGATGTAGAGAGAAGCTGCTGTAGAGAGAGGCTGCTGTAGAGAGAGGCTGCTTTAGAGAGAGGCTGCTGTAGAGAGAGGCTGCTGTAGAGAGAGGCTGCTGTAGAGAGAGGCTTATGTACAGAGAGGCTGCTGTACAGAGAGGCTGCTGTACAGGGAGTCTGATGTACAGAGAGGATGCTGTAGAGAGAGGCAGTTGTAGAGAGAGGCAGTTGTAGAGAGAGGCAGTTGTAGAGCGAGGCAGTTGTAGAGCGAGGCAGTTGTAGAGCGAGGCAGTTGTAGAGCGAGGCAGTTGTAGAGCGAGGCAGTTGTAGAGCGAGGCAGTTGTAGAGCGAGGCAGTTGTAGAGCGAGGCAGTTGTAGAGCGAGGCAGTTGTAGAGCGAGCGTGTTGTAGAGCGAGCGTGTTGTAGAGCGAGCGTGTTGTAGAGAGAGCGTGTTGTAGAGAGAGCGTGTTGTAGAGAGAGCGTGTTGTAGAGAGAGCGTGTTGTAGAGAGAGCGTGTTGTAGAGAGGGTGTTGTAGAGAGAGAGTGTTGATGAGAGAGAGTGTTGATGAGAGAGCGTGTTGTAGAGAGAGCGTGTTGTAGAGAGAGGGTGTTGTAGAGAGAGTGTGTTGTAGAGAGAGTGTGTTGTAGAAAGAGGGTGTTGTAGAGAGAGCGTGTTGTCGAGAGAGCATGTTGTCGAGAGAGCGTGTTGTAGAGAGAGCGTGTTGTAGAGAGAGCGTGTTGTAGAGAGAGCGTGTTGTAGAGAGAGCGTGTTGTAGAGAGAGCGTGTTGATGAGAGAGGGTGTTGTAGAGAGAGGGTGTTGTAGAGAGAGGGTGTTGTAGAGAGAGGGTGTTGTAGAGAGAGGGTGTTGTAGAGAGAGGGTGTTGTAGAGAGAGGGTGTTGTAGAGAGAGGGTGTTGTAGAGAGAAATTGTTGTAGAGAGAGCGTGTTGTATAGAGAGCGTGTTGTATAGAGAGCGTGTTGTAGAGAGAGCGTGTTGTAGAGAGAGGGTGTTGTAGAGAGAGGGTGTTGTAGAGAGAGGGTGTTGTAGAGAGAGGGTGTTGTAGAGAGAGGGTGTTGTAGAGAGAGGGTGTTGTAGAGAGAGGGTGTTGTAGAGAGAGGGTGTTGTAGAGAGAGGGTGTTGTAGAGAGAGTGTGTTGTAGAGAGAGGGTGTTGTAGAGAGAGGGTGTTGTAGAGAGAGGGTGTTGTAGAGAGAGCGTGTTGTAGTGAGAGGGTGTTGTAGAGAGAGGGTGTTGTAGAGAGACGGTGTTGTAGAGAGAGGGTGTTGTAGAGATAGGCTCTTTTTAGAGAGAGTCTGTTTTAGAGAGAGAGTGGAGAGAGTGTTGTAGAGAGAGCGTGAGTGTGTGTCTGTGTGTTGAAGTGATAGAGTAAGGGGAGCGTGAGAGAGCGTGTGTTCCTTACTTTTAATTTGCTGTGCCTTGTCGTGTTCAATATTTTCTGTCCATTAAATTCATGTACTGTGACATGAGTTAACATGACATATTCTCCAATGTTAATTGAGAAATCAGTAGCCTCTCTCCATAATGTGACTTTTATGTCATCAGTGGCATCTTTTAATGTAATTGATTTTATTGCCGTATGTTGTCCATTAATGAGTACAAGTTTACTTTCCTCTTCCTAAAAAGAAATAATAGTGTTAAAAATGTAAAAGTACAGAAGTGAAACATAATAATTTTCCAAGCATTGAAGACATAATTATTAAGGGCTATTGCTCTTTTCCAATGTACGGTGTTGTTCCCAAGTATGTTAAAAAATCTTTAACTCTGATGTCTCAGTTTGGCGCTCTTCTTAAAACACCTATCAACTTTACTTTTAGAAATGCAGTGTATCTTTAGCTCACCTATTTACACATTGTTAATTCTTCTTATTTGGCTGCTGTACAGATCATTTATGATCGATATGACCCCTCAGAAACATACCACCATATGTAATGTGTTACAGAGACCACACACAGAACTGCAGCCACTCTAAATGAAAGAACATGTAAGCATCAAATAGTACACATACACACAAAGACACACACACTGATAAAGGGAAAATAAATATTGTCAATGGCATAGACAACACAACACACACAAACGGACAAGTCAAGCAGCGATACCAACAGTAGAAATCACCACAACTTACTTCTGAAATGGTGCCACACACTGTCATAAGACTTCTCAAAGATGCCCGCTTTATTTCTTTTATTGGCGAAGCAGATGGTGCAGGAGGCTGCAAAATGTTTTCCGCTTCTTGAATTAGTTCTTGAGTTATAGTCATTGCTGGAAATTTTGTTACTTTTGTTTGCTTAGTAATCAGAATTGTGTTGTTTTTAATTATAAAATTGCGTATAAGTAGTCCACAAGTTTTTTGTGTCTGCTGATATAAAGTTTCCTGGTAGCACGTAGCTTTGATTGTTCCAGTTTTGTCTGCCAGAGCCAAATGAAAAAGTACTTTATTTTCTTGTTTTGCGTTTTTGTAATTCGTTTTGCTTGAGCACTTGATCACATTAACTCTTATGGGTTTTTCATATGGCTTGTTGTCATTTGTAGTAATGTTACCGATTTCTTCAATAGTCAACATCTGAAATAGAAATATAAGTTACAACAAATGTTAAATACAAATCCATAGTGCTTTATGATCACTGTAATAGCATTCTAATATACCATAACTTTGAAGTATGTAATTGGTATATATATGATCTAAGATAGATTGGTAGTCTGTTGTGTAAGTATCTATAAGTTGTGTACATTGCAACTTACTCTCAAAGAACCCAATGAGTTTGTTAGTTTGTGAATTGCTTTGAGAGACATCCACATTGAAATCTCCCATAATGATGAATTTGTGTGCTGGATAAAAATTAGTGATACTGGTAATAATTTCTAAAAGATCTGTAATAAGTTTCTGTGGTGGTTTGTAGACTATAATAATAAGGTAATCTGTGTCCTGAATCTGTAATGTAAAATGTAAAATGTCTATCCCTTGGTGTGTTTCATAAATAGGTAATATCCTAAGCTCTTTCTTGTAGTAGAGTATCATCCCATGGTTAGTGTTGTATGTATGAAATTTATCAAATATCATGTGATCATATTGTTCTACATAAAAATCATTTGCAGTTGAGTTCCTTGTTGTGTTGATCTCAGTTAAGCAAATAATGTCTGCTTGCATTATGTTACTATCAGCTATCATTGATGTGAAATGCTTCTGAAGTGATCGTATATTGTGTGTTATAATATTGAAATGTGTTTTGTATGTATCTAATTGTGGTATTGTGATTTCAAGTTGCATTTCGGTCCTTAATCTTTCCATTTCCTCATTAACTTTTGGGTGTACTATAATTTTAGTATCATCAAAATTCTTCACGTATATGTTCTGTATACATTTAGCTCTGCTTATAGCAACATAATGTAAGTGATGAATTTTGCTATTATTAAAGTGTATATAAAGTGGCTCAATAGTGTCCCCTTGTGTGCGATGTATAGTACGTGCTGATGCTTGTCGTAAAGGAAATTGTTTGCGTATAACAGTAATAAATTTCTTAGTGTATTGAAAATGTCTAGCTATAGCATGTATTGGTGTCCATGACTTTTCTATTTGTGAATGATATAAATGCTTATATTCTTGCCTTGCTTTTTGCCCAACACTAATATTGTCAAATGATACCCAGACTAGAAATGGAGTATTGTTAATAATGTCAACAAATTGGACTATACCAGTTGCGCCATTTGTTAAACCATCATTTACATCCACATTGCAAGTTAAATCATAACGGAGCTGTAAAGCAATGTGTAATGTATGTGCAAGTCCCATAGTTTTTGTTGGATCCTTAGGCAATTGCTTTATTATAGTTTTTTTGACATTTTCTGAAACATCAGAACTCACAGTATCGTTAGCTTCTGTTATATACACTGGATAATCCTTGCTATGTTTATCCAAAACAATTCTGTTAATTTCATTAACTTCAACATTTGTAGACATAATGTATGGGATTGTTTCTAAGAGACTCTCATCAGGTGGCATTTCTCTTTGCTTAATTATTAGAATATCTTCTTTAGTATGCTTCCCTTCTCTTAATCTGTTTAGTAGTTCTGCAAATTGTAGATCTTCTTTTTGACGCATAATCTTCGTTAATTCAAAGAGTTTAAAATGTTCTTTCCATAAATTAATACTTAAAGGGCCATACAAATTATTAGAATCCTGAAAAATGTATCTGTCACAAACAGGTTTCAATTGGTAGAAGTCACCAATAGCTATAATAGAAACTCCTCCAAATGGTTCATTTGACGACTTTATTTCTTGTAGTCTGTTATGTATAAAATTAAACATATTTTGACCCACCATCGAAATTTCATCTATAATCAGAACTTTAACATGCATCATTTGCATTTGAAGTGAAGTTCTATTTTCATGACTTAGTGGTTTATAATTAAAACTTTGTGAGACAGGAATTTTGAAAGTACTATGCAATGTTTGGCCTTGAATATTATGTGCTGCTTTGCCTGTTGGAGCAGTAAGTAAGACATGTATATTATCTGGATTTTCCCCTGCCTTTGTATTATAGTAGCGTAGTAATGTTTGATGTAGTGCAGTTATTAGAAAGCTTTTACCAACACCAGCCCCTCCAGTGCAGAAAGTATAGCATGGAGTACTTTTCGTTTTTAACAAATTCAAGTGATGGTAAACAAAATTGAGTTGTTGAGCAGTTAAGTTGTGCATTATCTGTTTGTATTTATCATCAGGTAGAATGGAGTTAGTTAAGCTTGTTTCTTCAGTTATTGTTCTAATTCCTAAATCTAATGACAAATCATATAGATGTTGATTTTCTTTATTATTCCCTTTATCACCTACATTTTCTGTTGGTATTAATTGTGGTGATAGAGGAGGGGATAGAATATTTTCATTCAACTCTTCATTCGTAATATTTGTAACTTCACCGTGATTATGGTTATATATTTTAACTTGTGAATCAACTACCTTTTTTACTATTAGATACCTTTCAAAGTAAGTATCCTTGTTAGCTATAATTTTATGTTCTTCTCTCCATGGATAGTGCAACATTAATAGTTCTCTATAATATTCTTCTGGCTCTTTGTCTTTGTTAAATCTGCGAAAGCGTATAATTTTTCGCCGTTTGCGCTTACTTAAAGCATACTTGCTATTGATATTCTGCATACCTACATCCTCCTCTGTACATTCTATTTCAATTTCTTCCTCATCTGAGCTGTAAAAGTTTCTTTCAGCAAGTAAATCTTCGGAGTCATTAATTTCTCTGTTATATTTTTTTTGCTGGAGTAATTAAAATTTGAGGCATAATCAGCTAAAGTACACATTTCTAATGTTTTGGGTCTCTTGCAGTACTTAGCAATAATATTTTCACATTGAATGTCAGTTGAATTTTCTGGCAATGAATTAATAGTTTCCATATCGCGCATTAAATAAGTTCTTTTTTCTGGTGGGCTAGTATTAATAAATACAAATGCCCGTGAACTTTTCCGTAATGGTATCTGAAGAATGAGATATGCTGCTTCTTGAGCACTAATTTCTGTGCAATTGAGGAATTTGTTCCCTATGTGTTTAAGTTGTTCTTTGACATTACTATTGTTTTTCACTTCTTTAGCCGCTTGTGCAATAAGTTTGCTAATTCCTCTTTGCGATTTGCTAATATATGAAATAATATAGACTGCACAAGCATAAGCATCTAGTACAAACTGCAAGTCTATGTTTGCTCGCCAAGCTTTTAGAATCGTACTATTGTAGTTATTAATGAAGCATTCATCTGGTGTTCTTTTTAAAAAAATTGTTGGCTTTTCTAAACTAGTTTGTATCGAAGTGATATATTCTTTATTATCCATCTTAATAACACCTAAGAAATCATCAAAAGAAAGTGTGCTAAAAGTAGCATCATTCATAGCTTCATGGATACGTTTTAGATTATCTTTCCATTGCCTATCTGTGCCTTCAAGTGTCAATGGCTCTAATATGAGAGTTTTTGACATAGGATATTTTGGGTATTGATATTTACATGTTCTTTTTTCTTTGCGGCGGCAATTTTTAGTGTGCCCATGCCTTTGTAAATTTATTAAAGGCTGTAAAACAGTGTCATGTGACTTATTACATTGAATATATTGCTCAATAAACTCATTGACATCTTCTAATGGCGACACACCATAGAGGGGTGCATTTTTTACCCATAGTAATGCATGTATATGTGGAGAACCTCTCTGTTGGAATTCTACTCTGTAAAAGTAGTCAACTATTTCCCCAATTGGATTTGTCCCGTTCATCAAAACACAATTAAACAATTTCCTCACTTGATAGTCAAACTGTCTAGCACATGTAATAGGATCTTCTTGTATTAATTGACATTTAGTTTCCCAAGACATGTTATTGAATTCCTCTTCTGTGCATTCATTTAAGTTTTTAACTCTCAATAATATATTTATTAAATGGTGCCATTTTGTTTCAGCAGCAGATAAAGTCAAGAAAAAAGTTGGTATTCCAAGTTGTCTTATCATAGCAAAAAGATCTCTTTTACAACTTTCCCAATAAGGAGGTGAACTGCGTATAGTTTTCAAAACTTTATAACCTTCATTAAACTGGAACAAATTTTCAATATTATATTTTATATCTTTAGCAGTAATATTCTTACCATCTGTATATTTTTTCCGTATGGAAATATTAATTTTCCCTTGAATTTGCTTAATATGTAATTTTTTAAGTTTAAAGAAAACATTAGTCATACTTTTAGCTACTCTTCTATCATGACTTCTTAATTCCCATTGGCAAATAGTACTATAATGTACCGGTATATGTCTTTCCTTATTGTTTGGCCTTCGTTCTCTACAATAAATTGTAGGGAAAGCCAAAAATTCTGAATCTTTATCCTCATATAAACCTCTTGGTGTATTATATTCAGCTGGAGCTAAACTTAAAACATTTACCCTATTTGAGGTAATAGTTTCATTTGTTAACATAGTATCTAAATTTCCAGCTTCCATGTTCTCAGATGTATCTGAAGAATAGCTTGTGTCGGAATTATCATTTACATTGTTGATTTCTGGAGGTATATACTGCCATTCGGGGTTAATTGTCACACCATATTCATTAAACATGACACTATTGGTTGCTAGCCATGTTGCTGCCTTTTTAACTGTGTTTGGGCGAATATTTTCATAATGCGTGTGCGATCTATACATTAGTTTCCTTTTTAATTTTACTGGGATGGTCATGGCATCATTCATTTGCCTCGGTAAAATTGTAACTGTTGTCATGACATCTGCAGGTACATTAACAACAGCACCTGATAATGATTTTTGAAATCCGCGTGGTAAACTACGAATTTGTAAAAAAGGTATCCTCGGAGAAACTAATCTTTCTTCTAAATCGTATAATTCTAATTCAATTGGTACATTTGGAAATGACATGCCATTTAGGACTGAACATGGTGGTATTTTATCTTTTCTGATGTAAGTATAGCAAGTCATACAAATTAAATTTGTTTTCTTGCTACTAATGTTACACCTTTTAAACATGTCTGTTTCACAAACAGTGCGAGTATTTTTAATTGTTTGTTTATGCCACAACTGGTTGCAAATCGTACAAACATACTCTGGTCCATGCAATATTTCACGATGGAATTTATTAATAATTAAATGGATTTGTTTATTACCTTTGCGTTTTTCTCCCACCGTTAACATTACATTTGTTGTGTTTTTGTCAACACCTTTATTTCCAAGATTGTCAATGGGTCCTTGTGCATCACTTCTATTTTTCCTTTTTTCCTGACTATGTTCTGAAAGGCTAAAGTAATCAAAGTTGATTTGACAGTGTTTATTTGTCTCCAGAATAGAAGTACTTGTTTGTAGCAAATGAGTTTCCTTACTAGTATTGATATTATTCACCTTACTTTGAGTTGCTAAAGCGTCCATAGAAAGTAAACTCGCTTTATTTGCTTTTCTTTTTCGTCCCAGAGGTAAACTTCCAGTTGGTCTGTTTGGTTGAAGTACTTTATTTCCAACATTGTCAATTGTTCCTAGTGCAACAGTAGTATTTTCACTATTTTTTGCACTATGTTCAGAAAGTGTCAAGTTTGCTTTTTTTATTAGAGACTGTTTGTTTGTCCCCATAATAGAAATACTTGTTCCTGCCAAATGCTTGTTCTTACTCGTATTTCTAATACTGCAATTACTTACAGTACGTAAAGGGTCTGAAGAAAGCAAACTCCCTTCAAAAATAGAATTGTCAATAACTTGAGTAGTATGTCCAAAGATGTTAGTAACTGGAGTTAAAAGACTATTTTTCTTGTGCACTCGAAGTGCTCTTTGGAATGTTTGCTTCAAAATTTCTTTTACATCTATTGGTGTTAATTCAAATGGTATGCAATCCTGCGGAGAATTTCTAAATTTTTTGGCTAGATTAATTACATATTCCATAAGTGCTTCAAAAGTTGGAAATTCTAGAGTTACACAGGTTCCATTTGAATGTGGCATGCCTTCATTGTCCCTGCTATGTGAATCAAATACATAGTATGTTTGCCTATTTTTAAAAATAGAAATGACATATACACTCATACAAAGTAGTACCCCACAGTACTTCGAAATCCCTAAATGCAATGCACTGTTAATATCTGGATAGTTTTCATCAAAACGTTTAAGGACATTTCCATAGAAAGGGTTGCGTAGAGTAAGTGAATAAAACCTATTATTGTGCTCTATATATTTTGGCAAATCATCAGGATGCATAAGTGTTTCATTGTTAAAAGAATGCATTTGTAGATACAAAGCATCTCCAAGGTCCATGATATAATGTAGATCGTTGGAGTTCCATGTATTAACTGGTTTGCACACATTGTGCAAAATAGCAAAAGTACTATTTGGTAAGCATTGCTTCCCTTTAGATGTACTATTAAATCTTGTATTGCCTTGATGGTAACTGGCTTTTAAACATCTATGCATGGTTTTTTGTACTCCCTTTACTTTATCCCTCAAAAGTCTATTCACAGAAGTAAGTCACATTACTTATGTAATAACTATTTATAGTTGTTTCCAACCAAGAATATTATTTACCTTGTTTTGTGGGTGATTGTACCTCCAATGGATGAATCTGAAATAAGAGTAATATGAATTGTCAGAATATTATTTACATGAAATGACACGTCAAATCCTAAAAAAAAAAGGAAATGCAATAGTAGTTTGTAAAGTTAGTATACTTTTGTGTGAGAGTGTGACAGAGGGCATGATAATAGATTGTGTGTGTGTGTGTGTGCCTTGTTTTACTTTCATGAGCAACTTTGTAGTGTGAAAGTGTGTGATGTGTAGAGTGTATGCTTGTTGCTCTGCATACTGAGTACAGTTTGTGAAGTAGAGAAAAAATGAATGTAGTGAGATAAACATTTCTATATTTTGTATGAAATGAGTGTTGATAGAAAATGCTAAGAAGTAGGGTGAAAAATAATGGAAGCATGAAAGTTAGTGAGCCAGTTAAAGTAATTGGTATTTCTTTTGGTAATGTATTATTATGAACACATCATTCTGACAGGAAAGTTGTGAGGGAGTATAGTAAGCGGCAAAGTGTGTGCGCTTTGGCATGCACGAGAACTGATTAATGTGAAAGTGAATTTGATAACTCAGTTTCCCTATAAAATAGTCACTATGAGCATCCTCCACCCCCCAAAAGTAAAGAGTGACAGTATTTTACGTTGTTAGTCCGAATACTTGAGTCTCATAATGGCATGTAAAAGTGGTAGTCAACTGTTGTAAGAAAGTAGATGAAAGCATCTGCTGTTCTAAATAACAATTAGCATGAGACTTGTTATAGTTGTAAAATAGCACCAAAAAAACAGTAATGTTAATGTAATAAACGTTCCTGATAAGTAGCAAAGTGTTGTAAGCTTTGTGTGCCAAAGGATGGAGCAGTGGAGTAGCAAGGAAATGTTGTGCATGGAGGGGACAATATGTATAATTAGTGTGAGCTACATATGCAGAGGTAGGAGTTGACTTTGATAGACATTCTGTGCATTTATGGGACCTGTGCTGTATTTGAGTAACATATGGTTCGAATTAGTGTCCCCTGTTTGTTACCATAAGGAGGGCTCATCAGAATTGGAAGGGTAGGCTGTGCAGGCTGGCCTTCTTATTTGTACAAAGCATTGGCACTTTAGTATTGAATTAGCAGGTCAAATAGTTCAAGAGATGTGGCAAATGGGTGTGAGATGCCCATACCCGTCGGTGATTGGGATAGGATAACAAAGAGACAGGAACAGAGATGTATTATTCATGTATGTGTCCCAGCCATTTAAATATTGTAAAATAATTTGATAGTATGGATTGCTGAGTCCGGTGTCACTGCACCTGCTGCACGAACGGAAAGCGTGTCTCTGAAAGAGTGTGTGCAAGGGAGAGGGGAGAGGCATGTTGAGTTGTGCTTGGTGTTTACTCAAAAGTAACATGTAGGGCGTTGTAGGTGACAGGCCAAGTCAGCATAAGATATATATTCCAAACAAATGCGCGTCCAGCATTATTTACTGTGAAAATAAATACAAAGATGTGTCAGAAATGTGCTGCAGGTAGAGGTGTGGTTCGGAAGAGACAGTAGCAGTATACTGTGTAGATAAAAGGTAGTGACGAAGGGTATGCTATTTAAGAACGCATGTGGCAGAGATGTAAGAAATAATGTGATAGTATGGATTGCTGAGTCCGGTGTCACTGCACCTGCTGCACGAACGGAAACCGTGACAGGGAGGGATAAGCTAAGGAATGTTGGGTATGCTTGCAAGATGCACGTGTAAATGTTGTGAACGTGTGCATGTTTCCGTGGATGAAAGGAAAAGAGATAGAGTGTGATGGCTGTGGTGTACGTGTTTCTGTGCGTGAATGCAAAAGAGAAAGTCTGTTGTCTGTTTGTGCATGTTGTGGTCGGTGATTGGGATAGGATAACAAAGAGACAGGAACAGAGATGTATTATTCGTGTATGTATCCCAGGCATTTAAATATTGTAAAATAATTTGATAGTATGGATTGCTGAGTCCGGTGTCACTGCACCTGCTGCACGAACGGAAAGCGTGTCTCTGAAAGAGTGTGTGCAAGGGAGAGGGGAGAGGCATGGTGAGTTGTGCTTGGTGTTTACTCAAAAGTAACATGTAGGGCGTTGTAGGTGACAGGCCAAGTCAGCATAAGATATATATTCCAAAGAAATGCGCGTCCAGCATTATTTACAGTGAAAATAAATACAAAGATGTGTCAGAAATGTGCTGCAGGTAGAGGTGTGGTTCGGAAGAGACAGTAGCAGTATACTGTGTAGATAAAAGGTAGTGACGAAGGGTATGGTATTTAAGAACGCATGTGGCAGAGATGTAAGAAATAATGTGATAGTATGGATTGCTGAGTCCGGTGTCACTGCACCTGCTGCACGAACGGAAACCGTGACAAGGAGGGATAAGCTAAGGAAGGGTGGGTATGCTTGCAAGATGCACGTGTAAATGTTGTGAACGTGTGCATGTTTCCGTGGATGAAAGGAAAAGAGATAGAGTGTGATGGCTGTGGTGTACGTGTTTCTGTGCGTGAATGCAAAAGAGAAAGTCTGTGTGGCAGGAGTGCTGATACGGCAAGGCTGTGTTGGCGTGGAGAAAGAGAGGAGGTGCTGATGTGTGAGGGGGAAGTCGCGGAGAGAGAGGGGAGGTGCTGGTGTGGGAGGGGAGAGTTGCTGGTGCGGGAAGAGTGCTGCTCGGGCAAGGCTGTGTTTGCGGAGAGAGAGAGGGGAGGTGCTGGTGTGGGAGGGGAGAGTTGCTGGTGTGGGAGGAGTGCTGCTAGGGGAGGAGAAGCCCTGGACGTGAATGCTCGTGCATGTTTAAAAATACCCTTATTTCACTAAGCGTTTCCGTAAGACAGATAATTGTATGACAACAGTAACATGCAGATGTACTCACCTAAATTATTGTTTGTTGAAGATCACAAGTGGTAAAGAATGATTTCAAAACAGTCTGTGTTGTATCTGTAAAAGAAAAATCATAATTTAGTCACATGTATTACGTCCATCTTTAATGCTCATTAGAGTACGATTGATATTTTTTGGGTGAGGTCAATGAAACAAATGTGTTGGTTAATATTTTTGTGGATCTGGCAATGTAGTTATAGGAACCATAAGAAGGAGGGTAAGATCGAATAAGAAAGTATTCATGAGCTGAAGTGAGCAAAGTAAAGGCGAAAATGAATGGTAAGGGTGTGCTGTTAAAGGGACCTAAAAGAGTGAACGCTGAAAAAATATCTGTTTAGAAAGTGGAGAGATACAGGGGAGAATGTGTATAGGTAGAAAGCTTGAAAATGAGAGGAGAAAGAGATAAGGAAATGTAGAGACGACCAAGTAATTTAAACTTGTAAGGAAAAGTCAAGTGTAGTACGAAAAAAAGTACAAATGCACTTACATTCGAAAGTAGTCGCGTAGTGTCTTTGAATCTGTAGTCTTCGTTGCAAATACAGCGTCGTCCCGTGGGTCACTCTTGTGTTTCTGGAGACGATGGAGACGAAAAAGGCTATGGCTCACAATGAGCCTTTCGTGATCTTAAATAGGCGAAGTGGAGAAGTTTCCTGGTAAGGTGTTTGGAAGTGGACAAAGGATGAAAGGTACATCCCCTTCCCTTGGCCCCGGGAGATGTCTCCAGAGATAATGTGTGTAACTCCCAAGTGTGAAAATGTGAATGTGTATGTAGATGTAGGTTCGATTGTGGCGCCACTAGCGACTTTCGTGTCTCCTTGAGGCACGACTTGTTAATGTACGTGTCTTCACGCACGCAGCAAGGAAGAAGCATTCCGAAAAAAAAGTAACGTAAATCCTAGGAAAGCTTATATTTATCCATATATTTTTAAAACTAAACAAAGTATAAAGCAATGAAGGGTGTAAAAGGTACGTGGGTATAAAGATAAAAATCTAGCGGCGTTGTAGTCCTAAATGTGACGTTAAGAATTCGTGCTCATTCTTTCACAGTAAATGCTAGTGAAGTAAAAGAGCACTTGGCACACTAAGATGTCAAACATATTGTAACTGTGTAATCTATTCATCAGTTGTGTGTGATAGAAAAGGATGTATAGTGTTTGTGTGTATGCATGTGCTAAGCATATACTGAGGGCTAGTGTTCTATGTAGATTGTTAAGAACTGCACAAAAACTTCCTGACTGAGGCCTGTGTGCACTGACAGGGAGGGCTGTTTGGACTGAATGATTGTTGTGTGCACTGTGAGTTATGTTTGTGTGCAGATAGTGTCTGCAGTAGGAACGGATATCGTACTGTATGCAGTGTGTTTGAAGGATGTGTGCATTGTTAGTGAGGGCTGTCTGTAGTGTGAATGACGCTTGTGTGCAAGTTTTTTCCTGTTGCGTGCACTGAGTGAGTGCTGGGTGCACTGTAAGTTCTGTCTGTGTGCAGTAAGTATGTGCAGTACGCACTGATAGCGTACTGTATGCATTGTGTTAGAAGTCTGTGTAAAGTGTTATAAAGGACTGTGTGCACTTTGAGTGAGGCCTGTGTGCAGTGTGAGTAAGTGCTGTGAGCAGTGACTGATAGGTGCTTGCACTGAGTAACGCTCTTGCTTACATTTTTCTTTTGATGGTAATGCGTTAGTGATCTGTTTAGAATTAGTGTGGCATGTGTGTTTGCGAAAGGAGTGAGCAGCGTAGTCTGAAAGGTATTGTGTGCAGGCATGGAATTATTATATGTACAAAGCATAGGCACTTTCGTTTTGTATTTGCAGGTCAAATCCTTCAAGAGATGTGGCAAAGTGGTATGAGCTCCCTGTGCCTAATGAGTGATTAGCCGAATCGGATGACGATTGTGTAGATGCATGTCACTAATGTGTGTTGAGAAGTAGTGTACATTTAGTGTGTATGTCCAAGTTGTGTATAGTTTGGCAAACATTGTCAATTCCGATGACACAGACTTTTATATATGTGTCGCAGTGTTGTGATCTGTGCGTGCATTAGGAGGGAGCAGCAGAATTGGCTCAATATACTGTGTGGATCAAAGGTAGTGACGAAGGGTGTGCTATTTAAGAGCACGTACAGCTGTAGTTAGTATATAGTATTGAAGATGCATGTTCTAAATAATGTGTTTTTCGTCAAATGCGTTACTTATTAAAGTGTTGTGAGTTCTATGTAAAAAGAAAGGATGGAAGAGCGTAGTAGGAAGGATGGGCTATGGAGTCATGTGACAAATGTGTTAAAAGTGGCGTGTAATATTGTCTGAAAATGTGTACTTCAAATATTTTTCAAGATGTGGCGAAGTGGTGTGATCTCCCTGTGCAAAGTGAATGAGCAGCAGGGTTGAGTTTCGAGGGTGTGCATTTATGTGACGAATGTGTGTTGTGAAAGAGACTGAGGTTAAGACAAGGTGGGATAAGGTAAGTAAGGGTGGATATGCTTGCAAGATGCACGTGTAAATGTTGTGAACGTGTGCGTGTTTCCGTGGATGAATGGGAAAAGACAGAGTCTGAGGGCTGTGTGTTAGTTACTGTGGTGCGTGTGGACGGCCCTGATCCGCACACGTAAAATATCGTGTTATGATGGTCGATTTGTTGTGGGTGAATGCCCTAAGCAGGCCCTTCGGGATGTTGCTATGCATGTTTTGTGTGTAACTTTTCACTATGAAACGTAAGTATAAAACAATAAGACCATTCATTGTACGTGCATGTCATCGAATGTGTAAAAGAACGTGCCGCTTGACACATTGTTTCTAAAGTTGCTTCCCTTGCTTTATGGTTTGTGTGAAAAAAAGGCGCCTTTCGGTGTCTTTAGTTAACATTTGCATTTCCCCGCGGATGGCCGACAACAGATTACAATCTTTACGACTCTGCTGAAAGCAATTCAGTCTCCTGGGGTGGTTAGGCCACAGACGTTTGACTCTGGCCCCCTCCCCACCTTACAGAGGTGAAAAGAAAGAAGAAAAAAAAAAAAAAAAGAAGTTGTCGTGCATGAAAGAGAGAGTCTAGCCTGTTTGTTTTAGTGCGTATTTGCGCGAGTAAAAGGACGAAAGGGCCAGATGAATGAAAAGACTGAAGTTAAGACAGGGAGGGATAAGCTAAGGAAGGGTGGGTATGCTTGCAAGATGCACGTGTAAATGTTGTGAACGTGTGCATGTTTCCGTGGATGAAAGGAAAAGAGATAGAGTGTGATGGCTGTGGTGTACGTGTTTCTGTGCGTGAATGCAAAAGAGAAAGTCTGTTGTCTGTTTGTGCATGTTGTGGTCCGTGATTGGGATAGGATAACAAAGAGACAGGAACAGAGATGTATTATTCGTGTATGTGTCCCAGGCATTTAAATATTGTAAAACAATTTGATAGTATGGATTGCAGAGTCCGGTGTCACTGCACCTGCTGCACGAACGGAAAGCGTGTCTCTGAAAGAGTGTGTGCAAGGGAGAGGGGAGAGGCATGGTGAGTTGTGCTTGGTGTTTACTCAAAAGTAACATGTAGGGCGTTGTAGGTGACAGGCCAAGTCAGCATAAGATATATATTCCAAAGAAATGCGCGTCCAGCATTATTTACTGTGAAAATAAATACAAAGATGTGTCAGAAATGTGCTGCAGGTAGAGGTGTGCTTCGGAAGACACAGTAGCAGTATACTGTGTAGATAAAAGGTAGTGACGAAGGGTATGCTATTTAAGAACGCATGTGGCAGAGATGTAAGAAATAATGTGATAGTATGGATTGCTGAGTCCGGTGTCACTGCACCTGCTGCACGAACGGAAACCGTGACAGGGAGGGATAAGGTAAGGAAGATTGGGTATGCTTGCAAGATGCACGTGTAAATGTTGTGAACGTGTGCATGTTTCCGTGGATGAAAGGAAAAGAGATAGAGTGTGATGGCTGTGGTGTACGTGTTTCTGAGCGTGAATGCAAAAGAGAAAGTCTGTTGTCTGTTTGTGCATGTTGTGGTCCGTGATTGGGATAGGATAACAAAGAGACAGGAACAGAGATGTATTATTCGTGTATGTGTCCCAGCCATTTAAATATTGTAAAACAATTTGATAGTATGGATTGCTGAGTCCGGTGTCACTGCACCTGCTGCACGAACGGAAAGCGTGTCTCTGAAAGAGTGTGTGCAAGGGAGAGGGGAGAGGCATGGTGAGTTGTGCTTGGTGTTTACTCAAAAGTGACATGTAGGGTAAGTAAGGGTGGATATGCTTGCAAGATGCACGTGTAAATGTTGTGAACGTGTGCGTGTTTCCGTGGATGAATGGGAAAAGACCGAGTCTGAGGGCTGTGTGTTAGTTACTGTGGTGCGTGTGGACGGCCCTGATCCGCACACGTAAAATATCGTGTTATGATGGTCGATTTGTTGTGGGTGAATGCCCTAAGCAGGCCCTTCGGGATGTTGCTATGCATGTTTTGTGTGTAACTTTTCACTATGAAACGTAAGTATAAAACAATAAGACCATTGTACGTGCATGTCATCGAATGTGTAAAAGAACGTGCCGCTTGACATATTGTTTCTAAAGTTGCTTCCCTTGCTTTATGGTTTGTGTGAAAAAAAAGGCGCCTTTCGGTGTCTTTAGTTAACATTTGCATTTCCCCGCGGATGGCCGACAACAGATTACAATCTTTACGACTCTGCTGAAAGCAATTCAGTCTCCTGGGGTGGTTAGGCCACAGACGTTTGACTCTGGCCCCCTCCCCACCTTACAGAGGTGAAAAGAAAGAAGAAAAAAAAAAAAAAAAGTTGTCGTGCATGAAAGAGAGAGTCTAGCCTGTTTGTTTTAGTGCGTATTTGCGCGAGTAAAAGGACGAAAGGGCCAGATGAATGAAAAGACTGAAGTTAAGACAGGGAGGGATAAGCTAAGGAAGGGTGGGTATGCTTGCAAGATGCACGTGTAAATGTTGTGAACGTGTGCATGTTTCCGTGGATGAAAGGAAAAGAGATAGAGTGTGATGGCTGTGGTGTACGTGTTTCTGTGCGTGAATGCAAAAGAGAAAGTCTGTTGTCTGTTTGTGCATGTTGTGGTCCGTGATTGAGATAGGATAACAAAGAGACAGGAACAGAGATGTATTATTCGTGTATGTGTCCCAGCCATTTAAATATAGTCAAACAATTTGATAGTATGGATTGCTGAGTCCGGTGTCACTGCACCTGCTGCACGAACGGAAAGCGGGTCTCTGAAAGAGTGTGTGCAAGGGAGAGGAGAGAGGCATGGTGAGTTGTGCTTGGTGTTTACTCAAAAGTAACATGTAGGGTAAGTAAGGGTGGATATGCTTGCAAGATGCACGTGTAAATGTTGTGAACGTGTGCGTGTTTCCGTGGATGAATGGGAAAAGACAGAGTCTGAGGGCTGTGTGTTAGTTACTGTGGTGCGTGTGGACGGCTCTGATCCGCACACGTAAAATATCGTGTTATGATGGTCGATTTGTTGTGGGTGAATGCCCTAAGCAGGCCCTTCGGGATGTTGCTATGCATGTTTTGTGTGTAACTTTTCACTATGAAACGTAAGTATAAAACAATAAGACCATTGTACGTGCATGTCATCGAATGTGTAAAAGAACGTGCCGCTTGACATATTGTTTCTAAAGTTGCTTCCCTTGCTTTATGGTTTGTGTGAAAAAAAAGGCGCCTTTCGGTGTCTTTAGTTAACATTTGCATTTCCCCGCGGATGGCCGACAACAGATTACAATCTTTACGACTCTGCTGAAAGCAATTCAGTCTCCTGGGGTGGTTAGGCCACAGACGTTTGACTCTGGCCCCCTCCCCACCTTACAGAGGTGAAAAGAAAGAAGAAAAAAAAAAAAAAAAAAAGTTGTCGTGCATGAAAGAGAGAGTCTAGCCTGTTTGTTTTAGTGCGTATTTGCGCGAGTAAAAGGACGAAAGGGCCAGATGAATGAAAAGACTGAAGTTAAGACAGGGAGGGATAAGCTAAGGAAGGGTGGGTATGCTTGCAAGATGCACGTGTAATTGTTGTGAACGTGTGCATGTTTCCGTGGATGAAAGGAAAAAAGATAGAGTGTGATGGCTGTGGTGTACGTGTTTCTGTGCGTGAATGCAAAAGAGAAAGTCTGTTGTCTGTTTGTGCATGTTGTGGTCCGTGATTGGGATAGGATAACAAAGAGACAGGAACAGAGATGTATTATTCGTGTATGTGTCCCAGCCATTTAAATATTGTAAAACAATTTGATAGTATGGATTGCTGAGTCCGGTGTCACTGCACCTGCTGCACGAACGGAAAGCGTGTCTCTGAAAGAGTGTGTGCAAGGGAGAGGGGAGAGGCATGGTGAGTTGTGCTTGGTGTTTACTCAAAAGTAACATGTAGAGCGTTGTAGGTGACAGGCCAAGTCAGCATAAGATATATATTCCAAAGAAATGGGCGTTCAGCATTATTTACTGTGAAAATAAATACAAAGATGTGTCAGAAATGTGCTGCAGGTAGAGGTGTGGTTCGGAAGAGACAGTAGCAGTATACTGTGTAGATAAAAGGTAGTGACGAAGGGTATGCTATTTAAGAACGCATGTGGCAGAGATGTAAGAAATAATGTGATAGTATGGATTGCTGAGTCCGGTGTCACTGCACCTGCTGCACGAACGGAAACCGTGACAGGGAGGGATAAGCTAAGGAAGATTGGGTATGCTTGCAAGATGCACGTGTAAATGTTGTGAACGTGTGCATGTTTCGAGACAGTAGCAGTATACTGTGTAGATAAAAGGTAGTGACGAAGGGTATGCTATTTAAGAACGCATGTGGCAGAGATGTAAGAAATAATGTGATAGTATGGATTGCTGAGTCCGGTGTCACTGCACCTGCTGCACGAACGGAAACCGTGACAGGGAGGGATAACCTAAGGAAGATTGGGTATGCTTGCAAGATGCACGTGTAAATGTTGTGAACGTGTGCATGTTTCCGTGGATGAAAGGAAAAGAGATAGAGTGTGATGGCTGTGGTGTACGTGTTTCTGTGCGTGAATGCAAAAGAGAAAGTCTGTGTGGCAGGAGTGCTGATACGGCAAGGCTGTGTTGGCGGGGAGAAAGAGAGGAGGTGCTGATGTGTGAGGGGGAAGTCGCGGAGAGAGAGAGGGGAGGTGCTGGTGTGGGAGGGGAGAGTTGCTGGTGTGGGAGGAGTGCTGCTAGGGGAGGAGAAGCCCTGGACGTGAATGGGAGAGTTGCTGGTGTGGGAGGAGTGCTGCTCGGGCAAGGCTGTGTTTGCGGAGAGAGAGAGGGGAGGTGCTGGTGTGGGAGGGGAGAGTTGCTGGTGTGGGAGGAGTGCTGCTAGGGGAGGAGAAGCCCTGGACGTGAATGCTCGTGCATGTTTGATCACGTGGTTCACGGGCACTGCAAGAAAACCGCGGCTGAAAGCCCTTTGGTTTGAAGAGAAAATAGCCGACTTGAATTCTCCCCATTTCCCATTCCTGCGGAATGGTAAAGGCGAGACCTAAAAATGATTACAAAAATTAAACATCAACTAGTAATTAAAAAACCTAGCAATTAAGATATGCCACGTCAAATAATAACTTTTGTCGCCAATTAATTATCAGTGTCTGGAATGGATATGGTCACACCCTCACTCACCCTCAACCCCTCACCCTCACTCACCCTCAACCCCTCACCCACACCCTCACTCACCCTCAACACCTCACCCTCAACCCCTCCCTCACGCTCACCCACCCTCACCCTCACCCTCACTCACCCTCAACACCTCACCCTCACTCACCCTCAACCCCTCACCCTCACTCACCCTCAACCCCTCACCCTCAACCCCTCACCCTCACTCACCCTCAACTCCTCACCCTCAACACCTCACTCACCCTCACCCTCACGCTCACCCACCCTCACCCTCAACACCTCACCCTCACTCACCCTCAACCCCTCACCCTCACTCACCCTCAACCCCTCACCCTCAACCCCTCACTCACTCTCACTCTCACTCATCCTCTATCACCCTCAACCCCTCACCCTCAACCTCTCACCCTCACTCACCCTCAACCCCTCACCCTCACTCACCCTCAACCCCTCACCCTCACTCACCCTCAGCCCCTCACCCTCAACCCCTCACCCTCACTCACCCTCAACCCCTCACCCTCACTCACCCTCACCCTCACCCTCACTCACCCTCAATCCCTCACCCTCACTCACCCTCACCCACCCTCACTCACCCTCAACACCTCACCCTCACTCACCCTCCCTCACTCACCCTCAACACCTCACCCTCACTCACCCTCAACCCCTCACCCACCCTCACTCACCCTCACTCACCCTCAACCCCTCACCCACACCCTCACTCACCCTCAACACCTCACCCTCAACCCCTCCCTCACGCTCACCCACCCTCACCCTCACTCACCCTCAACCCCTCACCCTCACTCACCCTCAACCCCTCACCCTCACTCACCCTCAACCCCTCACCCTCACTCACCCTCAACCCCTCACCCTCACTCACCCTCAACTCCTCACCCTCAATACCTCACTCACCCTCACGCTCACACTCACGCTCACCCACCCTCACCCTCAACACCTCACCCACCCTCACCCTCAACACCTCACCCTCACTCACCCTCAACCCCTCACCCTCACTCACCCTCAACCCCTCACCCTCAACCCCTCACTCACCCTCACTCTCACTCATCCTCTATCACCCTCAACCCCTCACCCTCACTCACCCTCAACCTCTCACCCTCACTCACCCTCAACCCCTCACCCTCACTCACCCTCACTCACCCTCAACCCCTCACCCACACCCTCAACACCTCACCCTCAACCCCTCCCTCACGCTCACCCACCCTCACCCTCACTCACCCTCAACACCTCACCCTCACTCACCCTCAACCCCTCACCCTCACTCACCCTCAACCCCTCACCCTCACCCTCACTCACCCTCAACCCCTCACCCTCACTCACCCTCAACTCCTCACCCTCAACACCTCACTCACCCTCACGCTCACCCTCACGCTCACCCACCCTCACCCTCAACACCTCACCCTCACTCACCCTCAACCCCTCACCCTCACTCACCCTCAACCCCTCACCCCCTCACTCACCCTCACTCTCACTCATCCTCTATCACCCTCAACCCCTCACCCACCCTCAACCCCTCACCCCCTCACTCACCCTCACTCTCACTCATCCTCTATCACCCTCAACCCCTCACCCTCAACCTCTCACCCTCACTCACCCTCAACCCCTCACCCTCACTCACCCTCAACCCCTCACCCTCACTCACCCTCAACCCCTCACCCTCACTCACCCTCAGCCCCTCACCCTCAACCCCTCACCCTCACTCACCCTCAACCCCTCACCCTCACTCACCCTCAACACCTCACCCTCACCCTCACTCACCCTCACTCACCCTCAACACCTCACCCTCACTCACCCTCAACCCCTCACCCTCACCCACCCTCACTCACCCTCACTCACCCTCAACCCCTCACCCTCAACCCCTCACCCACACCCTCAACACCTCACCCTCAACCCCTCCCTCACGCTCACCCACCCTCACCCTCACTCACCCTCAACACCTCACCCTCACTCACCCTCAACCCCTCACCCTCACTCACCCTCAACCCCTCACCCTCAACCCCTCACCCTCACTCACCCTCAACACCTCACTCACGCTCACCCTCACGCTCACCCACCCTCACCCTCAACACCTCACCCTCACTCACCCTCAACCCTCACTCACCCTCAACCCCTCACCCTCAACCCCTCACTCACCCTCACTCTCACTCATCCTCTATCACCCTCAACCCCTCACCCTCACTCAACCTCTCACCCTCACTCACCCTCAACCCCTCACCCTCACTCACCCTCAACCCCTCACCCTCAGCCCCTCACCCTCAACCCCTCACCCTCAACCCCTCACCCTCAACCCCTCACCCTCACTCACCCTCAACCCCTCACCCTCACTCACCCACCCTCACTCACCCTCAACACCTCACCCTCACTCACCCTCAACACCTCACCCTCACTCACCCTCAACCCCTCACCCACCCTCACCCACCCTCACCCACCCTCACTCACCCTCACTCACCCTCACTCACCCTCACTCCCTCACCCTCACTCCCTCACCCTCACTCCCTCACCCTCACTCCCTCACCCTCACTCACCCTCAACACCTCACCCTCACTCACCCTCAAACTCAACATACATACATACATACATACATACCCTCACTCACCCTCAACCACTCACCCTCACTCACCCTCAACCCCTCACCCTCACTCACCCTCACTCACCCTCACTCACCCTCAACCTCGCCCTCACCCTCACTCACCCTCACCCTCACCCTCACCCACCCTCACTCACCCTCACTCACTCTCACTCACTCTCACTCACTCACCCTCACTCACCCTCACTCACCCTCACTCACCCTCACTCACCCTCACTCACCCTCACTCACCCTCACTCACTCACACTCACTCACCCTCACTCACTCACACTCACCCTCACTCACTCACACTCACTCACCCTCACTCACTCACACTCACTCACCCTCGACCCCTCCCCCTTAACCCCTCACCCTCACCCTCACCCACCCTCAACACCTCACCTCACTCACCCTCACTCACTCTCAACCCCTCACCCTCACTCACCCTCAACCCCTCACCCTCGACCCCTCCCCCTTAACCCCTCACCCTCACTCAGTCTCACTCACCCTCACTCACCCTCACTCACCCTCACTCACCCTCACTCACTCACCCTCACTCACTCACCCTCACTCACTCACACTCACTCACCCTCGACCCCTCCCCCTTAACCCCTCACCCTCACCCTCACCCACCCTCAACACCTCACCTCACCCTCACTCACCCTCACTCACTCTCAACCCCTCACCCACCCTCACCCTCACTCACCCTCAACCCCTCACCCTCAACCCCTCCCCCTTAACCCCTCACCCTCACTCAGCCCCACTCACCCTCAACACCTCACGCTCACTCACCCTCAACACCTCACCCTCACTCACCCTCAACACCTCACCCTCAACCCCTCACCCTCACAACACATATTGTGTTACAATAGGTGTCACATTTGCAAAAGATAAAACTATTGGCATTGTAAATAACAAAGCTATTAATTCGCTATTTTCAAAACAAGCACATAAATAAAAAATGTGTCCTTTACAATACCAATAGCTCAAACTTTCCTAATGCAAGACCTATTGCATTGCTGTGCTTCTCTCCCCTGCTGCACTCTCCTGCTCTCTAGAGATGTGGCCTAACGACAAGAGCTGCCATCTAAGTCACGTAAATACAAAATATGTTGCATTCCAAATGCTATAGGTGTCACATTCGCAAAAGTTATAACTATTGGCATTGTAAATGACACAGCCATCAATTTAGCAATTTTAAAAACCAACAAATAAATAACATATGTCATTTACAATACCAATAACTCCAACTTTTCTAATGCGAGACCTATTGCATTTCCAATGCTTGTTCCTCTTGGTAAGATTGTATTCCCGGGGGATCTGCTGGGGAAGTAGTGTGTTTTTGATGGAATTTGTTGACGCTCTTTCGTTGTTTTGAATATCGGATAGCCTGGGGACAGAGCGTTTTTGCTAGAGCCCTCTCTCTCTATTTGTTTTGCAGTGTTATCCATTTTTGAGACAACTTGGAGTCAAATAGGGTACTCTCTTTATGGGAGAACTGATTTTACTGAACAGTTATTTTTGAGGCACTTTATGATAACTTTTCTTGTAGCTTATATGACATTGATTTATTTGAAATTCATATTCACTAACGTATTCATGTATTAAATTTGATTGACACTAATTTGATGATTTTGAATCCGTAAACATTTCAAATTTTAATAAACCTTCATGGTTTGAAAAATGTATCATTTTCGGTCTTCCCTGTGGAGCCTAGCAAACACCAAGAGATGATGGGAGGAGCGCTGAAACATTTTAGATACGCACCCTCAGTCACAGATCTGGATTGAATCCATCTTCGTTCTTTAGCTCACTTCGCCACCCCAGTTCAGACCCAGACATATGCAAATCAGTCTTGACCCTGTCCCTCATGGGAACAGTCCAGCCCGAACTGCCAAGCCTGGTCTTCCCTGGACTGGAAACAAGCATCCTGTACCGGTTTCGGGGTAACACCCTTCATCAGCCAGGCTAGCTTGAATCCAGTGGCAAAGTGAGCAAGGGACACACATTTGGGCATACCCTGCCAACTTAGGGCGAACAAAGCAAACACAAAGAGATGATGGACGGAGCATTGAAACTTTTCAGACACTCACCCCCAGTCACAGATCTGGGTTGAATCCATCACCGTTCTTTAGCTCACTTTGCCACCACTGTTCAGACCCAGCCATATGCAAATTGGTGTTGACCCTGTGCCTCATGGGAACAGTCCAGACCGAACTGCCAAGTCTGGTCTTCCCTGTCCCAGAAACAAGCATCATGGGGCCAGTTTCGGGGTAACACCCCTCATCAACCAGGCTAGCTTGAATCCAGTGGCAAAGTGAGCAAGGGACCCACGTCTGGGCACACCCTGCCAACTTAGCGAACACAAAGCGCCTACCATGCTTCACATGACTTAGATGTATTGATCTGTTGTTTACCCTAATTTGTGATCTTCATTTAATCATCTAGCGCATTATCGGCCTCAAATTTGCTCAAAGTAAATCACCAACAAAATAAATTGGTGGCAGTGGATGGTTTTCACTGAGGCTAGGAGGATTTAAAAATCTTCCCAAATAAAAAAAATTAACCCAATTTAATCAACATTCCTGTCTTCTTTGGTTTCATTTGGATTATTGACAGCGTTCCAGAAGTGGTTACAGTATCCTAGGAGTGCGAGTACAAGTAGGGTTATGCAATTTTGATTGTGAGTGTGGCGTTTGAGGATTTGTCAAGTCGTAAGGAGTAGTGTCAAATTTGGGTCCAAGAGACCTCTGCGTTGGAGCTTTTTGTACTTATTGCTTGTGGAGATTGATGTGCTCACTGCTAAAAGTTGAAGTTTGGACTAAGTTGTTGTGACAGAGGAAAGCATTCCAGAAACGATCAGAGAAGAAACAGAGCCAATCGAACACAGTACCAGTAACGGTGAGCAGACAGGAGTCAGAAGATCAAAGAGTTTCAAATCCGAGGTACTTGGCTCCTGAATGGACCTACTTTGCTAAAAGCTAGTCTGATCTGGGAGCTCCTGAGACTGAGAATCATCAAAATGTGTTTGAGAAATTCCAAATGCATAGCGTTACAACAAGGAAGATTAATATTTTTGATTGTTAAATCAAATGACCATGCATTAAAGTTTCCCGTTTTGTATCCTGACTATCCTGTGATGGTATTAGATCCATAGGTTCTAGGATTTCTGTCGCTTTAGTGTATCCAGCTGTAGATTGTAGGTTTCTAATCACTAAGTCAACTGAACTGACAGATCTACACTGAAAACGAACTGAAAGTTTTGCTAATTGGCACCGCAGAACCCATGAGCAGATTTTTAATTTATCTTTTCAACTTGACTTGAGAGAAACCATAGCGATAAGTAAACTGAACATTTGTAAAGTTCTAATATTAGTGGCCTTTTCCATTGTTATTCTAATGATTGTCTGACTAACCAGTCTCTCTTCTTCCGTAAAGCAGGTTTCAACAAAACTAAAGCCGACTTAGCCTCTGTAGAGAAGCAACATAGATTTAACATGAAGATTTTACATACAGATGGTTCCAAGGGAAATGTCTATGTTAACATGTTCTTTAGAGTATTGCAAGGTTAAGAAAATGCAAAACTGCTATGAATGTACATATTTATCCAGGTCAACCACAGCTGGCGTGACGTGTCATCACTTACCTTAACATATGCTCTGTCCTGTAGTATATTCATTACTCTTTTGTATCGTCAAGAACTCCGGTCACTATATGTCCCCACTCCCCCCGCCCTGAGCTGTGACCTTTATTTACAATGTGTACAGAGAGAGGCGGGGCTTATGAGGACACAGGGGCCCCGTGAACCTGGCAGGTGAGTTAGCGCCTGGTCACCTTTGCATTTTTCACAGCAAGGGGGACATGAATTTGATTAGGCCTGCCCTGGCCTAATGTAAGGCGGTAGCGCCTCGAAGGCTGACATCAGTAGGCTCTGTGCTGCCAGCTATGGAAAAGAAAAGCGGCCTGCTACCGCAGAAGTGTGGCTCACTGGTTAGAGCGGCAGTCCCTGGTGCAGAGGTCTGGCCCGGGACCAGGGTTCAATTCCCGCCTCGGCTGCCTCGGCTGATCTCGGTGGTTCTTGGGCTCATAAATCCTCGGACCTGATTTCTCGCCTCGGTGCCTACTCTGAACATGAGTACCACGCTGCAACTCTGGGCAATAGCTTGCTTAGTCTCCACAACGGCCCCCAACAGCGCTGGGGATGCCTGGTTGCACCCCGGGGATGCCAAGGAGTGGACATTTCACGGGGAAAAGCCAGGATGGGTTCCCTAGCGGTATGAGTACAGCGCCAGGATACACTGGTTTCCGGGGTAATAGAGCGCTTTACAAATACATTTACATTTACATTTATCCGACAGGCCCATGGCTGCCTCTGAACACTCAGCAGGTCTGGGGCAGAGGGAGCAGCTTGCCTGACGTGCAACTGACTTCTCCCCGGCAGTGGCGTAACGAAACTTGAGGGGGCCCCCCTGCAAAGCACATGGATGGGGCCCCCCCACCCTGGCGGCGCGGCCCACCATCAGCTTCCTGCTGACCACCATATTGTGGCAATAGGACCCTCAATCTGCCTTTATAAGCATTATAAAATGCAAGTACGCTCGCTTAGCCCTTGGATCACCCCTCACCACACTAAGGCTACACAATGGGCAACTGAAAACGGGCGACATTCACTCCCTCCGACCTCTGCTCATTCTTTCCAACCTTTCTTTTATTTCCTTTCTTATTAACTTCTTTCCTACTTCCCTTCCTTCCCTTCTCACTCTCCACTCTTTCCATTTCTTCCCCTCTCTTCCTTCTGCCTCAACCCTTTCTGTAGCTCCATTCTTCTTTTCCTTCTTTGTTCCTTCTCTTTCTCCCTTGCAGTCTTCTTCCTTTGCCCTATCACTCTCTCCCCATCTCCTTGCAAGCTTCCTTCCGTCTCTCCTTCCTTCATTTCTGCTTTACCACATCTCTATCTTTCTTCTAGCTATTCTTCCATACTTACCTTCCACCCTCCTTTCTTCTCTCCACCACTCCCTTTTCCTTTCTTCCTCCCTCCCTTCTACTCTCCTAACGGTCGTCTCCCCACCTGTCCTTCCTTCCATTCCGCTCTCTCCTTTCCCCCTTTCTGTCTTTAAGCACCCCCACCCCTCTTTTTTGCTCCGCCTCTTGTTACGTAGTTGTATGTCTGGCCCAGCTTCATCTGAAGTGCAGCAGACACCCACTAAGGATTATCATAAATCAATAATAATAATTTAGCAATGTTTTGTTCTGGTCTCATATGTAATTAACAACGCAATTAATATTTTAATATTAACTTGCTTAATAAACCCTAACATCTCAGTTAACTCATTTATTGATGCCACTTGTCAGACTGGCTATGTGGCTCACGTCAATTTATAACAAAAGAGAATTTAAGACAGTAAGTAAAGACAGGTGTAAGACACATCCCTGACAAAAATCCACTGCAATTTAAAGAAATATGACTCTAAACTGCTTGATGAAGAGCCAGGCAAAAAGGCAGTGCTACCTAATGATGAATGCAGGATGTCAATGAGCTACAATGACATCCACACAAGTCTCCAAGAAGCATCATTTAATCATTATTGTCTAATACCTTCTGCTCTTTCTCCCCTTCTTTTTAATTTATACATGCAACCACTTATGGTCTCCCTTCGTCACTCCCCTGCAACTATTTTCAATTATGCTGATGACCTTCAGTTGGTCTTTCCCTTGGACACTTCACCCTCTTCCCGTTATAAGTTTCAAACCACCATGTTGATGATCTCAGATTGGATGGCTCACAGCCAGCTCAAGCTGAATCCATCAAAAACGGAACTTGTCCTGGTGGGTGGCCCTTCTAATCCTTGGAACGACACTTATTGGCCTCCTTCCCTTGGTATCCCTCCCAACCCGGTCAGGACCGTGAAAAGCCTTGGAGTGGTTATCTCTGAGGATTTATCCATGAAACCCCAGATCTCGGCTGTGACATCATCCTGTTTTTTTCAACTGCGCAGGATCCGTAAGATCTGTCGTTTTCTCACCAGAGAGGCACTCATTCTAGTCTTACTGGCTCTGGTCATCTCCAGGATTGATTTTGCTAATCTCCTGTACGTGGGGATTCCTGCTTATCAGCTCCACAAACTTCAGTTAATCCAGAATCAGGCGGCCCGCTTGGTGTATCACCAACCTAAACACCAGCATGTTTCTCCCCTTCTGAGGAACCTTCACTGGCTCCCAGTGGCCCAACGGTGCTCCTTTAAACTTGGTTGCACCGTCTTCAAATCTCTTCACGATCGCGCCCCTGAATTTGTGTCTTCTAAACTGAAGAGATATCTTCCCACCCGTAATCTAAGATCATCTGCTGATAATCTTCTTTGCATTCCATCCTCCCGCCGGAAGCGGCATGGCGGCTTGCGCCTTTCTTCTCTCGGCCCCATCTTTTGGAACTCCCTTCCCTCTTCTTTTCGTCATTGCCCTACCTACGAGTCATTTAGGAGAACCTTAAAAACTTTTCTTTTCAAAGCTGGAACAGTGTGATCTCCTGGCCCTGGTTTGTTATGTCTGTCATGAGCGCCAAGAAACCGTTTCGGTGTACGTGCGCGTTATAAATTGTTTAACATAACATAACATAACATACCTCCTGCTTTGAAGGAACTGCACTGGCTTTCCATTAAACTAAGAATTACATTCAAAGGTAATGTATACAAATCATTTCAAGTATATGGTCCTTTCAATCTCGGTTACTTGACCCCAATGTAAGGTAATGTATACAAATCATTTCAAGTATATGGTCCTTTCTATCTCGGTAACTTGACCTCAAATGTAAATCAGGAAACAACCTGAGGTCAAGCAGCACTAGTCCTCCAATAGACCCACAGGCAGATTAAAGCAGAATTACGGAAAACAGTGAGAGCTCAGGGGATGCTTTTTGGAATTCCTTGCACCACATCCTTGAAGTCATCGCCAAACTTTCATCCTCAACAAGGTACTGAAAAAAAAAGTCATTCACAGAAACCTATGACCATGAGCAGACACTATTCAGGACCACCCATCACCTTTTTTATCATAGCGCTCCTCACGGTCCGTTGTCTCACAGTGTAACTCCCACCAATATCCATCTCAAATATTCACCCCTAACAGTTGCCCACGTCAGTCTTTAAGCCAAATGTTTATATTGTGAATTCCATCTCTCTCCTACTCGAAGTGCAAAGTTTACTTAGCAATAGGTTAGGGAATTACAAAAATTATAAAACAAGTACATAACTAGAACACTAAAGGCAAGTGAACAAAGTGTGTAACTTTCCTTGGTAGCAAATAGAAACTCCCCCCCAGCCCCATAAATGTAGGTTTTCCTTCCACATTACCAATTTGGATATACATAATTTAAACCCATGTCAAATGTATGTTCTCCAAATACATCAACGGTTGCTCCCTGCCCATCCCCACACTGGATAGCTATTTATTACTACCCTTAACATGTGTAAACTCTCTACTAGATCAAGGTTGGGAATGCGTTCCAAACTTTGCAAATAACTGCACACTGCAGGTTTTCCACTATTTTTCAAGGCACCTCCCCCACACTCGAATGCCCACTCCACACCACTGAGATGTTTGCTCTACCATAAAATTACATCATGATTAAATCAAGTAGCAAGTGAAAATTCACGACTTTTGTAAACACTACATGCAACCTGTGGAGCGGCAAAATTAATCTTAGTTACGCAAATGGCTTTGGTAGTTACATCTGGTGTCAAACAAATGGAAATATCTGACAATTGACTGATTGTACATCCCTTAGTTTCTTGGCGTCAGTTTGTATCTGAAAAATACCCAATACTCGCTAATTAATGCCACCTATATACAGTGTACAAAACAAGTGTAATATATGGCCAGTCAAGGGATGTACGTCACCCTAAGCCAAAGGAAGTGATGGAGTGCTCATTATTCCTAGGTCAGTGTGCAAGTAACTCATACAGTCTGGACTCATACAGTCTAGGTATACTCTTTGCCTTCGGAGGCCTGTTGTCCTCTTTATTCCATTATACAATCAACACTGGAAGTCCCAGAATGTAAAGTAAAAGACTGGGTAAGCTAGTCACTTGTGGACTGGGGGAACTTCAGCACTCTGATGCAATATTTGCTACCTCCCCTAAAACGGCGCAATTTACAAATGCCCTCATTGCAGATTCCCTATCATAGCTTCCAAGTAATTGGGAGCTACATGCCACAGCTTCAGTCAGGTCTGTTTTTTTTATCAAACATACTTTGTATGTAAGATTAGAAAGGACCCATATTTTTAAAAGAATACCGAAACTATAAAACACCAGAACATAGAAGTTGAAATGGAAACAAGGGCAGGTTGAACATGTCACAAATGGAATAGGTTACATTTAACAGCTATATAGGTGCCAAGTGTCCCAAGTTCATTTGTGGCTAGTTCTGTAAGTTCCTTTTTTTCTTCTTAGACTTGTAATCTTATTTAACCCAAAATAAAAATAGGCCTACAAGTCCTAAAATTCTAAGGAAAACCCGGGACCATACTAACAAATCGCCTGTGGACCTAGGAAAAATGGTAGGTATGAATTGGTGGCTGGATAGCTTTTGTCTTCTAGGGCTACCTGTCCAAGAATTGTATCTTTTTCCTATCAGATGTTATGACTACTTTACTCAACAGTCATTGTGTGTCGACCTTGGAGGGGTGAAAGGCTGAAGGCGCATTGCTTGGGGCTTAAATAAAATATTTTTTCCATGCTGTGCCTTAACTGGATTCCAAGCTCCCGGTTCTGAATAAGCCGTTAATAGGCATGTTTTCAGTTCGGAAGGAATTACCCATTAGTGCCATGATGTAGTTATTTGTAGGCTATATAAAACGAAAAACGTATTTCTAATAAAGGAAATACAAGGTAAACTGTAGTTTTGAAACGTCCTGCAGTACACACAGCTCACCTTTATGAATAGAGTGCCTATCACATTATGTACTTCGCTGGACTGTTGAATAATGTCAGGCTAGGGGTGAGCTGAGCTGGGCCGGGCGGAAAGTGGGGCCCCGGCCTGCATGCGTCTGAGCCAAGCAGGTCCGGTCTGCACTCTCTGAATGCTGCCTCTCAGCTTTGCAGGCGGGCCGTGAGCTGCTGCGGCAGTGGGTAATTACCGCGGAGGCTGGCTGAGTGGCCTGGTGGCCCGCCCCAGGCCTCAGCTCAGATTCCAGTAACTGCATATTTATTCTGTTCGTTATACTTTTTTGCAATGCAGCGCTTTAAAAGTGCGCTGCGAAAAGTGTAACGCACAGGAGAAATCTGCAGTGGAGTGGAGTGGCAGGGGCCCATACCAGGATTCCATTGCCACCACCTGATGGAGCAAGGATTTGCCCATAAAGCGCCTTGCTCGTATGCAAAACCCTTGTCTAAACTGCATAATAATATTAACCTCGTTATTCGTCATTTATAAAGCGTTTTCCCAACACGCGGGTGTCCCCAGGATGCTTGCTTGTTTGTCTTTCCGTACTAAAACGAAGCTTGCACTGAAAATGGCTGCTTTGCCGAAATTCAGTCTGCGCATGCGTCGGTCATACCCATGTGATGTGACGCACTCGCATTCTGGAGGGATTCTGTGCTCATGCGCATTGATGCTAAATATGGCTGCTTGTCTCTCACCACGCTCTCTGCTTACTGCAGCAGCTTTAGCCTATCTATCTTTTCGCACTAATCCTTAATGCTATAGTCATTATAAAGTAAGGGTTGGTTAAGTTTTAGCTTGGTATACAGTGCGATCATTTTTATGTATGATTTTAATTTGTTTTCGCTTACTTTTCATGTACCGCGTCTTTGTGGGCTGGGCAATCATGAGCGGAGCCATACTTGAAGCTCTGCTGGGCACCGTCACATGACCGGAGAAAGTTCCAACCGCGCAGAAGCTAAATCTAGCCAGCTGGCTCCTGAAGCACAATGCGCCTGGGAACATCGCTGGGAATACGGAGTCTTACCTTGGAAAAAGCAATACTGTTGCTACCTATTGTGAACTGTCCTGTACTGCTGTATTCTATGCATGGGAACGTGAACCCGGGGGGCGGGTGTGCAAATTGAATATTAAACATGTGAAAACTGAATTCTAGGAGGTGGTAATGACCGCACCACCTCTCCTGACCAATCACGATGTGGGAAACTGTCACTTGCAACATTAGTGGGTGGTCTAAGGGTCCCCAAAACCGTATAACTGCCCTAGTTTAGCTTAGGAAAATTGTCCGACTTGTCCGAGTAGCAGACCTGTCACTGACCCTACGATCTCAATAGGTGCTCATTCTGAAAGTGCTGCGGAGCACTTTGTCCATACTTTCCACAATCCCCTAAGGGGTGGAAAATCCTAAGTGCTGGCGAAGCACTTTGCTGGGGAATTCGAAATCCAATCGGGGTTTCTGGCGGATTACTTGCAGGAAGGGGTAACGCAGGCGTTGCTGTCCGAAGCTGTGGGTGTTGGTCGTACCCTGGGAGGCCCAGTCCTTGACCTGAACCTGAGGGGTATCCTGTCCTTACTGTCCGTGAGCTGTACCTGCTCGCATTCTGGCATTCCTTTTCTGAGGGTCCCTGTCCCCGTCTTCCCAACTGACCCGTGGCCAGGGTTGGTCTTCAATCTGATCTAGGTAAATATAGATTGTGGGTTTACGTCTCTCTCTCTCTCTCTCTCTCTCTTATCTGATCTGGTAAAAGCATTCTTACCTGTGTTATTATTTTATTGCCATTGCAATTATATGTGTCTGAATTTTAGTTGGTTCCTTCTCTCCCCCCCTCCTTTAGAAACTCATTGATTTTATAAACCATAGCATGTTCCCGTTTTTCCCCTTTCCTTTAGTGGTTTGCAGTGAACTTAGCAAGAATAGTTTAAATGCTTAGGTTAAGTACATGTTCTAGGTCATCCCCATTCCTACGTTCTAGTATAAAATTGCAGTGACTAGTTTGTTTTAAACCCTCCTACCTTTAGTCTCCCCATATATCCGAGTGGTCATATTTTTGATACAAAGTTACCTGTTGGTGTTGATTTTAATGTTTTGATATATTACTCCGTGTATCGCCTATTATCTTGGCATCTTCTCTTTGAATTCTTATATAAAGTTTCTTTGACTTCATCAGGTGTCTGTGGACATTTTACAGAATTGTGGAAAGTATATTACTGATTTTAAAGTGTATTGGATGTTAGGCCTGTCTACTATTTTCCCTAATAGCTCCAGGTCCGTCGGAAGAATTGTGCCTGTGGTAAGTCGGGTGCATGGTAAGCAGAGGCAAATCCAAACTTTATTACTCTTAGCAGCGCGCAGGAGGAGAAATCCTCACCCGGTTCACCCAAACAAATTAGTGTGATGATAAAAAGTATTTCCACGCCAAGGGCCCAGTGCGTGTAAAAGAATTGGTAACTCGGGTGACCGGGGGAAAACTGTGCGCTCTAGCAGTAATTTCTGGCAGCCAGAGGATGGTTTGGACTAGTTAGATTAGGTAGACAGGATAATCATAAACAAACCTTGAATATAAAAACGTGCTGCTGATTGCTACTGTATTTTTACAAAAAAAATTTTTGAAATGTGTTTTTATATGTAAATGTGCATGATTTTGCATTGCTGTTATAAATATTGCATGTTGAATTAACCCAGAATTGTTTGTAAATGTTCAGTGTAGTCCGAATCCCCGGGGAGGTATTTTAGCTAACGGTGAGTAGAATCCGGTTAGCTGTTGAAGTCACTAAGTTTGAGGTATTAGTGCAGGGTTAAGGATAACTGGAAGCACTAATTAGAACCTTTGTTTCTGGAGTGAATGATAGCTACGAGTCCCTTATAAAACTTTCATTGCGATATCACCTAGTAAGGGTCGCATACGGAAGGAGTAGTAGGGTCTCCGAGGCTTGTCTGGTAAGTAAAATAGTTCGCTGGTGAAATCCTGGCTCAGTACATATCCCCGACTAAGGTGGATGAGTCAGAAGAATAACGGGTTCTAGGTTACTAGTGTGAAGGGACAGGCAAAGAAGTCTATCCAGAGTGAATGAAAAGTAGACAGAAGTGGTTTACTAGTAGCGAAAGAAAAGTCTTTTCTCTCTTTAGAACACTCAGACATAGTGGCAAACGTTGTGTGTTATTGACTAAAACTTGCACTCGCACTTTAGAGAGAGTAAAAAGTTTCCGTTACCTTGTGAAGGAGGGAGTCAGTCGGAGAGCTGCTCTGACGTCACTCCGTGCCGCGCTGGTATTGGTCAAGTCAGCGGGTGGATAGTGGAGCTGAATTTGTAAAGGAGGGGTGAGTGCCGAAGCGTGAGACTCTGTCTTGCGAAAAGGCCGCGCACCCATTGGTTAACCGTGTTTGTATTCTCTGAACTGATTGGGTGGTGCGAAATAAAATTCGCGCTAGCATTGGAAGCTCAAAGGTAAACAAAATTAATCAAGCCGAGCTAGAAGCGAGTCTGGAGAGTTGTATGTGGTATCCAGACTTCATACCGAATCCAAAGCACCTAGGATTTCATAAGGATCAGCTTATACGAGGTAGACCGCACATGATGTATGGAATAAAGAGAAAATTGTCATTTTCGGATAAAGTAAAGAATTTTTTCAAAACTGACAAACCCATTAGAACGAGGGAAGGCGTACTCATTCCCCCGCCAAATACCCCTGCCTCTTTCATGTTGTTTGATAAAGGGTATCACACTTGTGTCTGGCTAGAAAATTGGGCAAAGTATACTGTAGATGACGGAGTCCTAGCATTCCCTGTTGAAGGTACATTTAATGGTCGGATCCTGTTTAACTTGAGGACCCGCATGAACGAATTACACCCTAGACCTAGGTTGACCCAGTACGAAGCTTTGGAGGAATGGGAGATTGAGGCTGCAGAGCGAGATAAACCCCGAATGGATAAAGGAGTGAGTAAGTGGTATCCCAGACTTCCAACGCCAACCAAAGAGCAGAAAATGAAACAGTGGAGGCAGTCTATGTTAACTGAAGGGCTATTCCCCATGATGGGGGTATTAGAGGAGAAAAGAGGAAAAAGTAAAGAAAAGACCCATCACCTAGCACCTATGGGGGACATAGAAGATGAACACCTGGAAGAATTGTTAATGAAGGATCCACCTCCCTATGTAGCAGAATCAGATTCGATGCATTCTCAAAATTCTGTTACCAATTACCCCCGAAGTAGGAGGGAAAGTGATTCAGACGGGACAGCTACAGGCAGTAAATATAGTGGAAGGGATGGGTTTTGCAGACCTAAGTCCACAGTCCCGAATTATCAGCCATTCGGGGAAAGTCCCCCTCGATTGGTTGCCCCGACTGCCCCGAGTATTTATCCATCCTTAGTACCCCAGGTATTGCATGGCAATTCTGCTGAAAGGGGGTTGCAGGAAAAAGAGAGAGAAGCCCTGACTAAACAGCGAGAGGAATTAGTCAGAACCATTGCCCAGATGCATCCCCATCCTGATTCCTTGACCATTCCGGTAACTATTGGTCCTGCTATCCCAATGTATAAAAATGACCTGACTAGTCCCCTTCCTCCTGTTATCACCCCAATACTGCCTACTCCTAGCTTCCAGACCCCGAGGAAGGAAGTATTCATAGAGGAGGATCAGGAAAGTGAATGTGAATCTGGAAGTTTGATGGATCTGCCCATAAGGGAGTCAAGGGCCAGTGTAGTAGGGACAAGAAGTCAGCCCAGACAAAAGGAAGTGGTGATTGAAAGTGCAACTGGAATTAGGAACGCCTCTTTAGTTTCCCCTGAAGAATTAGACAGATGGACAAAGGAGGTAGAGAAGGAGACCACTCCCCAACCTAAAGCATTGGAAATATATAAATTAAGAATAGAAATAGAAGAAATGATGGCTGGGAACGTGGGAGTTGAGCGCCTGAGCTCGTATAATGAGGAAGAGTTACTATTCATCAGTAAAAATCTTACCCGGAGTGCTAGGGTGCTCCACGAAAAGATAATGGATGCCGCCACAGAAATGGGAGTTGATGTTAGTCGCTCCAAAATTCTTCAGAAACCCTACAGAGTAGACTTCTCAGACAAGGATTTAGAAAGCCTGAATGTGATGGGAAAACAGGTCCAAGTAAGAGAGTTGTTGAAAATCCTGCAGAAGTGGGGCGAAGTGGGGAAATGGAGAACCCGGTGGGCAAAGAAAAAGGAAGGCAGCAGGGCTGGGTCCGTAACTTCAGAATTCGTATTGAAGGAAGTAACCCCAACAGAAAAATTGTGCCCCATGAGAGAGGTCCCGGGAGGGAAATATGTCCATGTCCCTTGGTCCAGACAAGACATTGTGTCATTTACAAACGACTTCCCGAAATTACGTGAGAAACCAGTTGACTGGTACAGACAGGTAGAACGTTTCATAAAAGTTCAGAAATGTCTGCTGAAAGACCTGGATGGGTTTTTCGACATTGTGGTCCCTGTAGATCTATGGACCGAATGTAAGATAGAAATTGATTGGCCTAATGATGAATATCCCAGAGATGAGAAAACGGGGGCCCCTTCACCGGATGTAATGAGGAAATATGACCAGGTCATACAGTACCTTAAGAAAAAGGTGCCAGCAAAGGAAACAGATTGGACTAGAATAGATAGAACCACCCAAGAACGGGATGAGACGGTGCATTCATTTTACGAAAGGTTACTGCAGGTATTCAAAACTTACAGTGGGATTGATAACGTAGACATGAAAGACATGACCCATTTCAGTTACAGATTTGTGCTAGGATTGAGGCCTGAAATATCACAATGGATTCGAGATAACAAAATCAGTTGGCAGGGAAAACCCATAGATGATGTCCTGAAATATGCAAAATACTGCGAAGATGAGATCGAAAATAAAAAGAAAGCCCTCAAGGAGAAAGTGATGTGGGCACAGGTGAAATTAGCTGAACAGCAAGAAAAACAGTTAAGTAAAATGACTTCTGATAATAATGTTCCGAATACCAATTCTGGGGGGGGAGGAAAGCCCAGACCTAAAATGAGTCGTGAAGAGGCCATGAAAAAGTTTCCGTGCCATGGGTGCGGCCAGATGGGGCATTGGAGAGACGAGTGTCCACACCTACAGGCTGGTAATGCCCCTGTAAATGGTTTAAATCCACAGGTGCCGAAAGAGGGGACAAGAAAAACCCAGCAACAGGTAAAATTACCTCCAGTACCTCGCGCTCCTAGACAGAATTTTAAGAGTCAGGGTCAGCAGAATGAGAGGGCGGAAGTATGGGAGGTTGAGAGTGAAAGAAATGCAGTCATTCCACAGTACTTGCTAAATGATACCTTCCTTTGTGAAGATCAAGATTGACGGGGCCTGAGAGGGGAGGATGAGGAGTGCGTACTTGGCGCCTCCTTACCGGTAGACCAGACTGGACCATACATTGAAGGAAAGGTTGAAGGCAAAGACGTCACCTTTCTGTTGGACACTGGTGCTACCAGATCTACTGTAAGAACAGTGGATGTTCCTAACCTACCCCTCTCGGGAGAAGCAATCCAAGTAGTGGGCGTCTCAAATCAGATAATAAGTACCCCTGTAACTGAACCAATGGAGATTTCCATAGGAAATTTCAAGGAAATGCACAGATTTGTGGTCTGTGATTCCAGTCCTGTAAACTTACTGGGACGTGATTTGTTGTGCAAGATGCGTTGTACCATTTTCTGCACACCAAATGGCGTCGAAATTCAGACCCCCGATGAAGATGGCCTGTACAAACTGATGTTAGTCAGACAAGATGCTGATATCAAGCCTTTGACAATTGAGGATTTACCTGAGGAACTCCAGCTAAGAGTAGTACCAGAAGTGTGGGATTTCACGGGAAAGGATGTAGGCCTGATGGCAAATGTGGACCCAGTTAAAATAGCAATAAAAACAAATGCTGTATACCCCAAAACCAGACAGTACAAAATGAGTGCAGAAGTGAAGGCAGGAGTAGCGACTGAAATCACGAGGCTGCTAGAAGCAGAAATAATAGAAGAAGTGTTGAGCAGCCCTTGTAATTCGCCTATCATTGGGATCAAAAAGCCTAGTGGGAAGTACCGAGTGGTGCAAGATTTGCGCAAGGTAAACCAAATTGTTGTGCCTTGCTGTCCTATTGTACCCAACCCTGCAGTGATACTCTACCAGATTCCCTGGAACGCAGAATGGTTCACTGTCATCGATCTGTGCCACGCATTCTTTTCCATCCCATTGCATCCAGAAAGCAAATTCCTTTTCAGTTTTGAATTTGACAGTCATATCTATGTCTGGAATCGTGTCCCCCAGGGGTACACCGAAAGTCCATCGATTTTCAACCAGATACTGAAAAAGTGCCTTGAATCCCTAGTGCTGCCGAGAGAGTCTGTTTTGGTGCAGTACATAGATGACCTGTTAGTGGCATCTAAAACCCAGTCTGACTGTGTCACTGACACAATTGCCTTGCTGAATCACCTAGGAAAAGGAGGACATAAAGTGTCGCCTGACAAATTACAATTCTGTAAAAACTCAGTAAAATATCTGGGGCACCAGATAGAAAAAGGAATCAGGAAGGTCACTACCGAAAGGATCAAAATAATTAAAGCAATGGAACTGCCCACAACCCAGAAAGAGGTGAGAATGTTCTTGGGAGTTGTGGGTTACTGCAGGCAATGGATTGTAGGATTTGCGGCTCTAGCCCGACCCCTGATAAATATGACAAAGAAAGGAGTGGAAGACCCCGTCCACTGGGACAGTGAGAGCATGAATGCTTGGGTAACTCTGAGAAACTGTCTATGTACCGCACCTGCATTGGGTATGCCTGAGTACACTAAACCCTTTGAACTGTTCTGTGACACCAGAGAAAATTGTGCTCTTTCAGTCCTGACCCAGGAGCACGGATCAGTCAGACGACCAGTAGCCTACTTTTCGGCCACCTTAGATCCAGTGGCCGCTGGATTGCCTGGATGCTTGAAAGCCGTTGCGGCTACTTGCGTCAGTCTAGAACAGAGTGAGAGCATTGTCATGGGACATCCCGTCACTGTCTATGTTCCTCATTCTGTTGTCATCCTACTGACTAGAACTAAGACCCAGTACCTCACACCTAGTCGGCTGACTAAGTATGAGAGAATTTTGATTGGTGCTGAAAATGTAACTATTTCCCGGTGCAATGTCCTAAATCCTGCGACACTGTTACCTGTTCCTCTGGATGCAGAATCTGATGAGGACGGGGAACATAATTGCATCGATCTGACTGAATATAGCACCAAGCCCCGTCCAGACATTCGTGAAATAGCACTACGTGACGGGGATAAAACAATGTTTGTGGATGGCTCGTGTTTGAGACATGAGAGTGGGAGTCTGAGTGCTGCCTATGCTGTGGTTACACTGACAGGAGTCGTCGAGGCATCTTACATGCGCGAGGTGAAATCTGCACAAGTGGCAGAGCTCATCGCGTTAACTCGAGCATGTAAGAGGGGAAAAAACAAAAGAATTACTGTTTACACAGACAGTCAGTACTGTTTCGGGGTTGTTCATGACTTCGGCCAATTGTGGTTACAAAGAGAATTCATGACTTCCTCTGGCACACCTATCCGAAATGGGAAAGTAGTGCATGACTTACTGGAAGCTATCCAATTACCCAAAGAATTGGCTGTGGTCAAGTGTGCGGCTCACAGATCTGGAAATGATGATGTGACTGCCGGTAATAGGTACGCTGACCAAATTGCACAGTTTTGTGCCAGACACCAGATGTCCCTACAAATTGCCCGGTGGGATGGAACCAGCTGCCAACTTATGTTGTTTGATAATGTGTCAACGTGGGAAGAATTAAAGGAGATACAACAAGCCACAGACAGGCAAGAAAAAGGCAGGTGGGCCGCAAAGGAATGCGAATTGCGAGAAGATGGTGTGGTGGTAAATCCGGCTGGGGTGCCTGTACTGCCTGATAGCTTGATCGACCCCATGGTCAGAATGATACATGAGCCAACACATATGGGAAGAGACGCGATGTGTCGGGTGTTTGAACAAGTGTTCTGTAATTCAAAGTTCAGGGACCAGGCGGAAAGGCTTTGCCAGAGGTGCCTAGTGTGTCAGCAATTCAATGCAGGAAAGAAGACAGTAGTGAAACAGAGTACTATTGGAAAGGCAGTAGGTCCCTTCGTTAGAATGCAGGCAGACTTCATAACCATGCCCAGATGCAAAGGATATAGATATGTCTTAGTCGTAGTATGTCTATTCTCCAGGTGGGTGGAAGCATATCCAGCTAAGAAAAATGACGCTATCACCACAGCCAAATTATTGCTCAGGGAGTTGATACCTAGGTATGGGATCCCAGAGACGATCGAAACGGACCAAGGTGGGCATTTTGCCAACGATGTCCTATTGGAACTCTGTAGAGCATTCAAAATGAAGCAAAGATTGCACTGTGCCTACCACCCAGAGGCTTCTGGGGTAGTGGAACAAATAAATGGCACTCTGAAGTCCAGACTGGGAAAAATGTGTGATTCCACAAAAATGAACTGGATAGAAGCTTTACCCCTGGTGCTGATGAGTTTGAGAAGTATCCCGAACCGAAAGACTGGCCTAAGTCCCCATGAAGTGTTGATGGGAAGAGTGATGCGCCAGGCATGGGTACCCGGAAACAAACTGCTAAGCATTTCTGATGATATGGTGCTAGAATACTGCAAGCAGCTGGGTGACTGTTGTATTCTCTGCACTTATGTTTTATGTATCCCTTTAAGTCCTACATTCCATTTTCCCTGATGTCATTTTCTCCTTTGTTCTGTCCTGTCAGTTAGCTCCTGCTTTCTGATGGGAACACCAGCTTTTCTCTATGGTGCTTAATAAATAAGTGTTAAGCCTTACTTCTGCCTGCTGACTTCATTTACAACACATGGCGACGATGAACAGAAGGAGCTAAACAACCATAGAGGGAGAAGAACTCCACTGGTGAAAAGAACCACGCGAATTTTTGATGAAACAGAGAAAAGAATTTTGAAGAACCACGCAGACCTGGATACTAACAAAATTATACTGCTACACATCTCTTTAAATGGACTAAAAAGACAAATTGCTATCATAAGAAACGCTTGGGTCGATAGCCTGCATCAAGTCACGTTTTGAATTGAGAAATGAGGCCTGCAAGTTTCCAAACTGACCGGTGAGTTGGAGAGACTGTCGTGTCCCTGCTTGTGACTTTCCTAAACGTTAATCTAATAGACTACGTTTAGCCAAAGAAACGCCACTCCTTAGATTTAATGAGGATGTAAACAGCATCGCACTGTTTTATTTTGTCACATCAGACTGTAAAAGCCGAAATTCAAACGGCAGAAACGAGTTGCATTTTTGCACCCCGGCATAAGTTGGAGAGACTGTGCCTGCTTGTGACTTTCCTAAACGTTAACCTTAAAGACTACGTTTAGCCAAAGAAACGCCACGTTTAGGAAAGCTGCCCTTTTTAAAAAAAAGAAGGTGAAACTCCTTAGATTTAATGAGGGTGTAAACAGCATCGTACTGTTTTATTTTGCCACATCAGACTGTAAAAGCCGAAATTCAAACGGCAGAAACGAGTTTCATTTTTTTTTAGCGCTCCGGCATAACACTGTGATCAAAAGCATTTTTTAAAAAACTCACCGGCAAGTATTGACATCGCGCTGCATCTTTTGAATCCGGCTCGCGTGAAGAAACACGAGCCTACTCACCCGCAGAATCCCGTGACTTCTTGCCGAACGGAGCCATTATTGCTGTAATCTACGTCAGGCAGGAAGGAGAATATCGGAGAAGAAAAGAAAACAAACGTCAAGGAGAAGTGACGTAATGACGCGACGTAGCGGCCATCTTGAAGCCGTGTGAGGTAACTAAGCAACCTCACTAAGCAACACGCATCAAACCGCAGAATATTACGGAAACAGACAAAGACTCTGAATATATTGCGGAAACAGACTAAGACACTCTCCGCTACGGTTCCTTTCTGTAGACGAGTGAATTAAACGGTGATTCAGAGGCGAGGTGATTTAAACGGTGAGGAAATCATTTATTAACCAAGGTAACCAGAAGATCGACTGTAGACTAGCACACATTTAGTAGAGGTTAAGAAGTGACATTTTTTTTATCCAGTTGACTTTTTCTCCATTTCGAAAAAGAAAGGAAGATACTGTTTTAAAAAAAATGGAGAATTTAAATATTATTGCACCTCCTTTGTTCCTACAAACCACAGGAGATCCACCCATTGAGTGGGATGAATGGATAGACATTTTTGAGAACTACATCGAAGCGCTTGATGGGAAAGATTTTAGTGCAATTAGGAAGAAAGCCCTCTTGTTAAGTGCTTTGGGCAAGGAGGGTCAGCATTCTTTTAAATACCTTCCTGTGGCAGTCAACCAAGATGGTAGGGCAATAACTAATGTATACACAGAAGCTAAAGCTCGGATGAAAAAACAATATGCAAAAGAAGTAAATATTGTTATGGCGCGACACAAATTTTACACCCAACCTCAAAGGAATGAAGAGTCTGTAGATCAGTTTGTAGCTAGGCTACGTGAGTTGTCGATAAAATGTTGTTTTGGTGAAATAAGGGATGAAATGATAAGAGACCAGCTAATAGTACAGTGTCGAAACAAAAAAATGCAAGAAAAATTGTGGGCAGCAAAAAACCCAACCCTACAAATAGCCATTGATATAGCAAAAGTAGTTGAGGAATCGAACGCATGCATGAAAGAGATGGAAAAGAAAGATAACTCAAAAGGGAATACTCAAGGCAATGACGTTTCATGTGTTGATCATGATGAAGTTGCTGTCGTGAACAAGAGGAGTGTAGACCTGGGAGGGGGTAGTAGTCAGAAAAGATTTTACAATACATTTTCAGGTAATGATAAGAACAGGGTCCAAGGAAGAATGTGCAGTAGATGTGGGAGTACTTTTCACAACTCGGACTTTAGGAGATGCTTTGCGATCGACAAAATGTGTAGGAAATGTGGGCGGAAGGGACACTTTTCAAAAATGTGTAGAAGTACAAATGTTGACAAGGTTGCTGTTGTTGAAAACAAGGATGAAGTAAGAGACTTCATTAGTGTTGAGGGTGCGAACAAAATATTGTGTTTAGGTGGAGACGGTGCGAATGAGGGTGAACCTGGGAGAAGATTCAGACCAAAAGCATTGTTTCTTATTGATGAAATCGAGGTTCAGCTGATGGTTGACCCTGGGTCTTTATGGACCATTATTCCTAAGGATATGTTCCTGGCAAATTGGAAGGATGTGCACTTGTCTCCTAGTGACATTAATGCCTGTGGTTTTCAGGGTGAAAGCATAGATGTGATTGGGTTCATGGTGTGTGTAATAACATTCAAAGATCGTTCAGCTGAAGGGAAGGTGTATGTAGCTAAGTCTGGTCCTGCAATTTTAGGATGGGGGCAACAGTATGACCTTGGAATAATAATAAATCCCAGAGCAGCACAACAAGTGATGGTGGTAGACAGCATAACCACTGATTCGATAGTGGAAGGGATGAATGGTCTGTTTGAGGAGCATATAGGAGAGTTAAGGGGCTATGTGCATAAGATCGTCTTGAGGGATGATGCCATACCTATGCAACACAAAGTCAGAAAGGTTCCATTCATCGCACGTGAGGAGGTGAAGAAGATGTTAGAGGAAATGCTAGACCAGGGTGTGATAGAGCAGATAGAAACATCACCTTGGATTTCCCCTGTAGTTATTACAACCAAATCTGATGGAAAATTTCGTTTTTGTGTGGACCTTCGCACCCTGAACCAAAACATAGTGGTGGACAACTTTCCCTTACCGAACATCAATGAGTTGGTTTTATCATTAAAAGGGGGGAAGTACTTTTCCAAGTTAGACCTTCGCAGCGCCTATCATCAAATAAAACTACACCAAGACTCTAAAGCACTTACGGCGTTCATAACAACCGAAGGAATATATCAATTCACACGAATGCCTTTTGGACTCGCCTCTGCTGCTGGAGTATTCCAAAGGATGATGGGTGTTGTACTAAAAGGTGTGCACAATGTTGTGTATTTTCAGGACGATGTTCTGATTTTTGGAGCGACCATCGAAGAGCACAATGTGATCTTGAAAACCGTTTTAGAAAGGATGGAACAGGCAGGTTTGACTCTCAAGAAAGAGAAATGCAAATTTGCAGTGGAAGAGGTTGAATACCTTGGGTATACATTGTCTGTGGACGGAGTAAAACCTAAGAGAGACTTATTAGACTCCATTAGAAATGCACCATCTCCGTGTGATAAGGATCAGTTGAGGTCTTTCCTCGGCCTCATCGAGTACTACGCTAAGTTTGTAAGGGATTTTGCAGAGAAAACCGAAAAGATCAAAGTGCTGTTGAGGAGTGGATGTAAGTTTGTGTGGGGTGTGGAACAAGATGAGTGCTTCAAAAGAATCAAGGTGGAAATTTGTGAGGCGGGCATTTTGACACCGTTTGACACCAACCGTAAGTCAGTCCTGACAGTGGATGCAAGTGCTGTAGGTGTTGGTGCGGTCCTTGCTCAAGTACACGATTCTGGCCTCAAAACTGTAGCGTTTGCCTCAAGGACACTCACTACAGCTGAGAGGAATTACTCTATAATCGAGCGTGAGGCTTTGGCTGCGGCATGGGGTTGCGAGTATTATAGAATGTACCTGTGGGGGTTCAAATTCACATTATTGACAGATCACAAACCCCTAGTTAAAATACTTTCGCCTGGTGGTGCTGGCAAAGGCTCTGCCAGGTTAGCTAGACTCGCTGCCAGGATTCAGGAGTACTTGTACACTGTAGAATACATTCCCGGTTGGAAGAATTGCCAGGCGGATGGACTCTCTAGGCTTCCACTACCTTGGGAGAGGGTAGACAAGTTAGGGGTTGAATCTCTCAACTCAGAGGGTTCTGTTGCTGCTGTAGATGAAGTTGTTGATATGTGCGCTGGGGCAATCAGCAAAAGTTTGTGGAATACTTCAATGGCCAAAGATGTGGTGTTGTGTGAAGTCAAAGATTTGATAGCAAAGGGCCCAAGGAGAGAGAGTTGTCTATCTCCTGCACTTCGTCCTTATTTGAAGGTTCTGGATCAATTGTCTATCTTGGACAATGAGGGATTCATGATTTTAATGGATGACAAATTCATTCCTCCACAAGATGTGCGATTTACCTTGTTTAAGCTGGGTCATGAGGGTCATTTAGGGCAGTCCCTCACTAAGAGGAGAATTAGAGACAACTTTTGGTGGCCTGGAATGGACTCTGAAATCTCACAGTGGGTAGAGAGATGTACGGATTGTTTGGAAAGTGAAAAGAGACTTAAGGTGGGTAGTCATACTGGTTGTGGCTCAATCACTGATCCCAAGTGTCCCTGGCACACCATATGTCTCGACTTTATTGGCCCATTTCACCAGTTGAATCAGGATATGAGGTTTGGGTTGGTGGTAGTTGACGTCTCTTCCAAGTGGTTGGTAGTCAAATTCATGAGGGAGATCACCACGAGCAGCACTATAGCCGTGTTGGGTGAGATCTTTAGAGAGGAAGGTTTTCCCACGAGGATCATTACTGACAATGGGACACAACTCACCTCCCTGGAGATGGCTAATTTCTTGGGAAAATGTGGCATTATTCACTCAAGGACCTCACTTTACAACCCCCAGGGAAATGGCATTGTGGAGAGGGCCAACCGAATGGTTAAAGGTGCCATTCAAATGGCAATTTCTTCCCGCATGGATGTGAAGAGTTTGGTTAATGACCTAGTGTGGGCCTACAGGACTACTGAGAATGGGGTGACTGGCTTGGTCCCGTTTTCCGTCATGAGGGGACGTTCTGCGGGTACTAAACTAGTGGCTGCTTGGATGAAAGAACTTCTGAACGCCGATCCTCCTGCTGGTCCTGGTGAGTCTGACACTGTTCGCGAATCAGGGGGCGCGTGTAAATTCGCTGTGAATGATTGGGTTAAGGTCAAACCTGGTCGTGTGGGTGTCGGTCTGACGAAGTTCAGGGGCCCATTTAAGATCAAGTCTGTACACAAGAGATTTGTTAACTTATTTAATGGTGAGTGTTGGAACCTGAGGCGTGTGGCACTGTATAAGAAAGCCGAACGAGAACCAGTGAGGACCAGCGTGCCCAGAGAACCGGTTAATGAGTTTAGTGCAAGTAGAATCCAGAGAGTGAGAAGACCTCCAGTTCATTTACATGACTTTGTTTGCAAGTAAGGTCTCTCTCTGCAACGAGGGGCATGGTCTTACCATGTTTTTGTTTGACTCTCTTTCGTTTTTTTTTCTCGTTTCTCCATATGAAGGGAAGAGGATATGTTGTATTCTCTGCACTTATGTTTTATGTATCCCTTTAAGTCCTACATTCCATTTTCCCTGATGTCATTTTCTCCTTTGTTCTGTCCTGTCAGTTAGCTCCTGCTTTCTGATGGGAACACCAGCTTTTCTCTATGGTGCTTAATAAATAAGTGTTAAGCCTTACTTCTGCCTGCTGACTTCATTTACAACAGTGACCAAGTGCGTTCTCTCTCTCAGCAGATTGGAGAGACAGAAGACGAGTGGCCAAAGACTCCAGCACACAATCTGCAGCCAGGAGACTGGGTGGTGTTAAAGAAACACACCCGGAGCAGTTGCCTGAAGCCAAGGTGGGGAAAGCGACGACAAGTGATCCTCGTCACTACCACTGCTGTGAAGTGCGCTGGTGTACCGAAGTGGATCCACGCCAGCCACACAAAGCGGGTATCTGGAGAAAACGCGACTGGAGCTGAAGGCAGCACAGCTGAAGAGACTTCCGAGGAGGAAGGTCCGGAACTAGCTGACATCGAACTGCCGAGCACAAGTCGAGACGTTGAATGGTATCCCGCCGACGAACCAGTTCATGATCCAATACGAACCAGGAAATATTCCTACTTAGACAGTGAGTGGGATAGTCCAGGTGAGTCAGAAATAGAAGAAGCAGGTCAGGTCAACGAAAGCCACAACACACCTGATCAGGACATAGGCCAAGTAGGGTCAGATCAAGATCTCGAGACTCCTCCTGAAACTCAGGAGCCGAGAGAGGGACAGTTAGAAATTAGAGCTGACGTTCATGCAGAAGAAAACGAAGAGATCGAAGAGCATGAACAGGAACAGATAGAACTAGATCAAAGTGCTCAGACAACGGAAACAACAGTAACCAGAAATAAAAAGAAAGTGCGATTTGAATCTGAGCAGGGACAGATTAGCGACCAGGCAGAAGAAATAGACGAAAGACCTGGAACTAGTCAGACAGGCAGGAAAACAGAGGTGCCACAACAAAAAGTGAAAAGAGTGCACGAAGAAGGCGAAGTCTCCTCAACAACTGGGAGGCACGGAGGAAGAAGTGCACCCCGATACGTCAAGAGACTAAGGCTCAGACTAAAGACAGTCGAAGAAAACGATAAAGACCGAAAAAGGGCTCAAAGTGAAAGGAATGCAGCCCAAGGCAAATCGCTGAGAAAAAGCGACAGAATAAAGAGACAGAACCGACTGTATCGGAGCCGAGTGGACGTACTTTGTGTTGGAGGAGATTGACGAGCCACACCACAGTGGCAACAGTGACAACGAGTCTATTGCTGATCGGAGTTCGGACGAAGACCCTCCGTGAGAGAACCCCTGAAGTGAGCCTTTGGTACAAAGGAACGAAGAGGGGTAGCAAAAGCCACCTGTAAGCTAAAAATGTCTGATCCGAGTGTCTCTGGGAGATCCCGGTGTGGGTGTCTCAAAACCTGTTGTAAGATATGCTTGTGTAGTATAGCTATGCTAATAGTAATGTGGATAGGACTATCAGTTTTTCTACCCTTTATGATAAGTAGAGATCCAAACTTGTCCCCTACTGAACCCAAAGCAGTAGATGTAGGGGTTGTACAGACTGCAGAAACACCACGAAGACTAGAAAGACGCGACAAAAGAGTAGGACTGACACACACGCGACCTAATTTAGAAGCACCAGATGAGGATGGACTACATTTTCACAAAATGAAGAACAGGACGCATCTAAATGTTTTTGCTAACTTGTTAGTGCATTATGTAGAAGCCATGGAAATAGAGGACTGTTATGTCTGCATGAAGCTACCAACCTCAGTGGCTGAAGGCGTGACATACCACCATCTACCTTTGACCTATGGAATCTCCTGTAGTATATTAGCTAGCTTGTTCTATAGAAGCACCTTGCAGTACTATTATTCAAATGATGACGTAGTATTTTCTGAACTTCCTGTTAGAGGACATTTGAACCGTGTACATACTACAAGTGACGTGACCCGCTATATGGGAGAATACTTCCTGACTATAGGTAACATAGACTTAGATCAAGCAAGAGAAGACAATCTGACCTGTTCACTGCAAGAGCAGGAAAAGATGTTTATAAAGATGGCAGACAGAAGGAGAGAAAAGTTTCAGAAGAAGGCAAATGACGAGAAGGATAGAATCCCTAGGTGGGCTGAGCACATGGATAACACCTCAGAAGGCGAAGCCAGTCCTGCCTTGTTGCTGGATTTTGAAAGAAAGGGGAAACTTTGTATCCATAGGGAAAAGACAGAGTACTATAACAATGTATTCATCGGTTCCAGCGAGTGTGAACATAATTATAAGGTAATTGGAGGTTGGGGTTTCAAAAATGGGTCAGAACCTGTGTTCCCCGGAATTTATTATATATGTGGGAACAAGGCTTATTTCAAATTGCCGGATCACTGGTATGGAAGCTGCTACTTTGGCATTGTTTTCCCGAAAATATACCATGTGAATAATGCAGCTGGAAGCGATGATGAAACTAATGGCTTAGTGCGTAGTAGGCGCGAAAGTGTAGGTGAAATTATAGGTGATATTTTTAGTGCACTGATACCTGGAATGGGGGTGGTTCTGAACACCCATAGAATCTGCAAATTGTCTACAGTAGTGGACCGGTTATCAACGGACACTGCTGCTGGTTTCCTGCTGGTCAATACTGAAATGGTTGCGATCAGATCAATGGTTTTACAAAACCGTCTTGCCCTTGACACCCTATTAGCAAAAGAGGGCGGAGTCTGTAGAATGCTGAAAGCGCAACATTGTTGCACCTACATTCCTGATAAAAGTATCGAATTAAAACAATATGTGAAGAACATAACTAATTTGGAAAAGGAACTCAAACCATTGGAGGTTGACAGTGCCTGGACGAGACTGACTGGAGGTCTCTCCTCTATAGGTAGTTGGTTTACTAACTTAGGTAGGAATATTTTGTGGAAAATACTGATGCCAATAGTTATAATAGGTGTGATTGTATTGATCATTTTTTTCTGCTGCAAATGTCAAAAGTGCAAAAAGAAATATACAGTCAATCCGAGGGGGGTGAAAAGAAATATTGATGATTTAGAATTAGAAGAGTTGAAGAGCGCAATTTACAAAAAGGCGAAAAATGACCACTCTCATAGAGAAGCTGCAAGAAAACTCAACGACAAATTTGTTGAAATTCGGATGAGTGATGTGGATGAATGAGAAAAGTTGGCATCTGTTTCCTTCATGTAGTGATGATAGTAAATATCATCAAAGAGGGGATTGATGGAGCAAGGATTTGCCCATAAAGCGCCTTGCTCGTATGCAAAACCCTTGTCTAAACTGCATAATAATATTAACCTCGTTATTCGTCATTTATAAAGCGTTTTCCCAACACGCGGGTGTCCCCAGGATGCTTGCTTGTTTGTCTTTCCGTACTAAAACGAAGCTTGCACTGAAAATGGCTGCTTTGCCGAAATTCAGTCTGCGCATGCGTCGGTCATACCCATGTGATGTGACGCACTCGCATTCTGGAGGGATTCGGTGCTCATGCGCATTGATGCTAAATATGGCTGCTTGTCTCTCACCACGCTCTCTGCTTACTGCAGCAGCTTTAGCCTATCTATCTTTTCGCACTAATCCTTAATGCTATAGTCATTATAAAGTAAGGGTTGGTTAAGTTTTAGCTTGGTATACAGTGCGATCATTTTTATGTATGATTTTAATTTGTTTTCGCTTACTTTTCATGTACCGCGTCTTTGTGGGCTGGGGCAATCATGAGCGGAGCCATACTTGAAGCTCTGCTGGGCACCGTCACATGACCGGAGAAAGTTCCAACCGCGCAGAAGCTAAATCTAGCCAGCTGGCTCCTGAAGCACAATGCGCCTGGGAACATCGCTGGGAATACGGAGTCTTACCTTGGAAAAAGCAATACTGTTGCTACCTATTGTGAACTGTCCTGTACTGCTGTATTCTATGCATGGGAACGTGAACCCGGGGGGCGGGTGTGCAAATTGAATATTAAACATGTGAAAACTGAATTCTAGGAGGTGGTAATGACCGCACCACCTCTCCTGACCAATCACGATGTGGGAAACTGTCACTTGCAACATTAGTGGGTGGTCTAAGGGTCCCCAAAACCGTATAACTGCCCTAGTTTAGCTTAGGAAAATTGTCCGACTTGTCCGAGTAGCAGACCTGTCACTGACCCTACGATCTCAATAGGTGCTCATTCTGAAAGTGCTGCGGAGCACTTTGTCCATACTTTCCACAATCCCCTAAGGGGTGGAAAATCCTAAGTGCTGGCGAAGCACTTTGCTGGGGAATTCGAAATCCAATCGGGGTTTCTGGCGGATTACTTGCAGGAAGGGGTAACGCAGGCGTTGCTGTCCGAAGCTGTGGGTGTTGGTCGTACCCTGGGAGGCCCAGTCCTTGACCTGAACCTGAGGGGTATCCTGTCCTTACTGTCCGTGAGCTGTACCTGCTCGCATTCTGGCATTCCTTTTCTGAGGGTCCCTGTCCCCGTCTTCCCAACTGACCCGTGGCCAGGGTTGGTCTTCAATCTGATCTAGGTAAATATAGATTGTGGGTTTACGTCTCTCTCTCTCTCTCTCTCTCTTATCTGATCTGGTAAAAGCATTCTTACCTGTGTTATTATTTTATTGCCATTGCAATTATATGTGTCTGAATTTTAGTTGGTTCCTTCTCTCCCCCCCTCCTTTAGAAACTCATTGATTTTATAAACCATAGCATGTTCCCGTTTTTCCCCTTTCCTTTAGTGGTTTGCAGTGAACTTAGCAAGAATAGTTTAAATGCTTAGGTTAAGTACATGTTCTAGGTCATCCCCATTCCTACGTTCTAGTATAAAATTGCAGTGACTAGTTTGTTTTAAACCCTCCTACCTTTAGTCTCCCCATATATCCGAGTGGTCATATTTTTGATACAAAGTTACCTGTTGGTGTTGATTTTAATGTTTTGATATATTACTCCGTGTATCGCCTATTATCTTGGCATCTTCTCTTTGAATTCTTATATAAAGTTTCTTTGACTTCATCAGGTGTCTGTGGTCATTTTACAGAATTGTGGAAAGTATATTACTGATTTTAAAGTGTATTGGATGTTAGGCCTGTCTACTATTTTCCCTAATAGCTCCAGGTCCGTCGGAAGAATTGTGCCTGTGGTAAGTCGGGTGCATGGTAAGCAGAGGCAAATCCAAACTTTATTACTCTTAGCAGCGCGCAGGAGGAGAAATCCTCACCCGGTTCACCCAAACAAATTAGTGTGATGATAAAAAGTATTTCCACGCCAAGGGCCCAGTGCGTGTAAAAGAATTGGTAACTCGGGTGACCGGGGGAAAACTGTGCGCTCTAGCACACCCACCTCTCTGAGTCTCTCCACTCCGACCTCGGGACGGTGAGCGGCACCACACCACCAGGGGAGTAGCTTGCGTTTCGGACCACTACTCCTGCTCTGCTTCGTACATACTCACGTCTCACGACACGACAGGACACTCACCTGCAGCAGAAGACAGGACGAGCGTAGCCACCAGGCAGGGGCTGGTACTAGTAGTACTCTAGTATAATTATCCTGGCACAGCGCGGCTGCACGCTTCTCAGGAGTCAGTACTGGTACAAATCACGCGCACTTTTAATTACAATGCGCATGACTGTGGCACCAGCCCCGCCCCCACCCCGTAGACGCGGCGCCGCGGCCGCGCACGCAGATGCACCATTTAATTATGAGTACGGGCGTACGGACTGCGCACTATTTAATTCATTTATTATTTAAATAGTTAGAGACCGTCACCGTGGTGTGCGTGTACAGTTTAATTTATGGGGACTTGTGGAGGCCTCAGGCAGTGCGTGCAGTTAACTTGAGCACCATTTTATTTGCGAAGATTGAGGCTTGCTTGCACTGCAGCTGTCTCCCTCCGCTGACAGTGAGGGGGCCCCTGGAGGAGAGTGGGGGGCCAAGGCCCCCCCGCACTGCGGGGCCTGCGGGGCCCTGTGTTACGCCCCTGCTCCCCGGCCCTCCCATCCTAGCATACGCATGGACCTGCACGGGGATGGATTCCTCATTCCTCCAGATATCCTTTTACAAGCAGTGTAGGCGGGGCCAGTGACCCTGCAGAGACCCAGCCCCGCCGGCTCACGCACAGGAGGTCAGTGCAGTGGAGGTCAGGAGGTGGGAGTAGTGTCAGGGGTGGGCGCCCAGCCCCACCACCGAGGCTTGGCCCTGGCTCCATGGCAGAGGCTGGGATCGGCTTTGGAAGTCCCAGTCTGACGCCCTCCCAGGCCGCTCATGTTACAGTCCAGCAAGGTCTGTAAGGGCCCGCCCTGGGCCAGCTGCCTGCACTGAAAGAGCATACCAGCTCAATGCCTACATGTACTCTAAACATATTTATTATGCAAAACATCCACCCCGGGGGCAGAGTTAGACCCACAGGACCGGATGGAACCCAAAGCATCCCTGGCGATGCTGTGGGGCCAGCCAGAAACCGGGAACCCAAAGCAGCCCTGGCAATGCTGTGGGGCCAGCCAGGAACCGGGAACCCAAAGCAGCCCTGGCAGTGCTGTGGGGCCAGCCAGGAACCGGGAACCCAAAGCAGCCCTGGCAATGCTGTGGGGCCAGCCTGGAACCGGGAACCCAAAGCAGCCCTGGCGATGCTGTGGGGCCAACTGGGAACCCAAAGCAGTCCTGGCGATGCTGTGGGGCCAGCCTGGAACCGGGAACCCAAAGCAGCCCTGGCGATGCTGTGGGGCCAACTGGGAACCCAAAGCAGTCCTGGCGATGCTGTGGGGCCAGCCTGGAACCGGGAACCCAAAGCAGCCCTGGCGATGCTGTGGGGCCAACTGGGAACCCAAAGCAGTCCTGGCGATGCTGTGGGGCCAGACAGGAACCGGGAACCCAAAGCAGCCCTGGCGATGCTGTGGGGCCAGCCAGGAACCGGGAACCCAAATCAGCCCTGGCAAAGCTGTGGGGCCAGCCAGAAACCGGGAACCCAAAGCAGCCCTGGCAATGCTGTGGGGCCAGCCCCGCACGGTGGGGAGTGAGCCAGCATGATCACTACAAGAGGGTGAAGGGGATTCAAGTGTGAAGCACTGGCTGGCCCCAGGATGCTGGAAACGAAAGTGAAAGTGGGTGCATTAGGCTTGCTACCTGCTTTTTTTGTCACTGAGGGCCGATATTGCACGGGGAAACGCCCGCAGCCCGTAGGCCTGTCCGGCCCTACTAAAAAAGACCTTTAAACCAGGATAGATGGAAGGAGCTGCCCTGCTGAGAGCATAGACTCTTGCTACTCGCTTAGGATGCCGAGTATGAAAGAGAGGCTCTGGAAGGTGGAACGCAAGAAGGCCTGAACAGTGAGAGAAGAGGCATGCATTGGTGACTCAACATGGCAGCTATTAATGCCGCATTAAATTGCTGCAAAACAGCGCTAGGAGTTCACAGCTGCCCCCTGGCCCTTCAGTCTATTTAGGCTGTGCCTGGGCCCACTGCGTGGCAGCACACAGGATGGCTTTGTACAAGCTCACGCATGCCACCACTTCTAATTATAGGCAGGTGGGGGAATCTGGAGTTTAAAGCCAACGGGATTGGAATTTTCAACCACTTTCAATGTCATTCAATTCACTGCAAGTCAACAGAGAACTGCCTCCCCCATTTTTGTAAAGGTTCCTTCCGTCTGTGGTCAAGCCTTGGCTTGAATGTGAACAGATCCGCGGACTTGGTCCCTAAGACAGGCCACCTCTCGCAGCCCGCAGCCTTGCTGCTATCCCTTGCCTTGCTGGCGTGTCCAGATGGCTCAGTACAACAAATGGTATGCAGGTCCTGCCAGATGAAAGAAAATGAGAGGTCGGTGCTACCTGTAGAGACAGATCGGGGATCTCACACACCCCGAGGGGTGCCATGCTTCATCATCGGGCATCTACTCGTTGGGCCGGCACCGCAATGCCCAACGGGACCCATGGGGGGCTCTTTGCCAGAGTTCTGTTGTTTTTTGCGAGGTGAAGAGTGTTGTGGTGTACGTGTGGTAATGTGAGTCTACAAAACCAACATACAGTAGCACACAGTACAATATGGACAGGTGCATGCTGAGGTCCTCCCCACCCTAAGGGTGCAGGTGTGGAACGTACTAGTTTAAACATGATTTTAACAAAGGCACCACATACTGACAAACAGACACATAACACACAGCATAAGCCCAGGTGTATGGTTGGGGGACAGGAGAGGAGGCCAGAGCCTCTGTCCCAAATGAAGAGACAGCAGGAGAGGCAAAATGGAGGACTGCACTGGTAGATCGGCTACTGCTAGGATAATGGGAAATGCAGCAGTGCTGGCTTGAGTTTTCCAGTTTGAGCAGTGCTGGGACACAGAGACTTTCCGCTCGCCTCAGTCCAAGTTTGGGAAACAGTAGACAAAATGGCAACGGCTAGAGTGGAATTACACTGCTGTTGCCAGGCTCTGAACCTATCGTACACGAGTATTGTGTCTTTTCCCTGCCTTTCCTGCCCTAGAAATGTTTCTGGGTCTTACAATCTGCCCTAGTTGGCCACCATCTTGGGAGGGGGTTTTGTTTGGCATGGGAGTGTGCCACTTGCCAAGTCACACCTTTAAAATGTTTCTTGTGTCCCGGAGTAGTGTTTAATTTCAACAGGACAAGGTCAAAACACACAACATCTGAAAGTGAAGAAGCTTCAAGGACATGCAACTTTCTCTTCCTTTTCTGGTTTTAGTTCCTTATTCTTTCAACGTGAGACTCTCCTCACAAAGAGGAAGTTGACATCTAGCCGAGAGAAACTGACAAATCCTTCCTGGGCTGAGGTCTACGGATCAGCACCGCAAACAAGGCTGGTGTTGTACACTAGGGACGCCTGACCCTGTAAGGGACTGGTGGGGAATGAGGCAGGTGCCCTGTTAGTACCACCACATGCCAAAGCTCATCTCAACCCAGGTGTGTGTTGCGGTCCAATGAATAGGTGGCAGGTGTGTGTTGTGGTCCAATGAACAGGTGTGTGTTGTGGTCCAATGATTAGGTGTCAGGTGTGTGTTGTGGTCCAATGAACAGGTGTGTGTTGTGGTCCAATGAATAGGTGGCAGGTGTGTGTTGTGGTCCAATGAATAGGTGGCAGGTGTGTGTTGTGGTCCAATGAACAGGTGTGTGTTGTGGTCCAATGAATAGGTGGCAGGTGTGTGTTGTGGTCCAATGAACAGGTGTGTGTTATGGTCCAATGATTAGGTGACAGGTGTGTTTTGTGGTCCAATGAATAGGTGGCAGGTGTGTGTTGTGGTCCAATGAATAGGTGGCAGGTGTGTGTTGTGGTCCAATGATTAGGTGGCAGGTGTGTGTTGTGGTCCAATGATTAGGTGGCAGGTGTGTGTTGTGGTCCAATGATTAGGTGGCAGGTGTGTGTTGTGGTCCAATGATTAGGTGGCAGGTGTGTGTTGTGGTCCAATGATTAGGTGACAGGTGTGTGTTGTGGTCCAATGATTAGGTGGCAGGTGTGTGTTGTGGTCCAATGAATAGGTGACAGGTGTGTGTTGTGGTCCAATGAATAGGTGGCAGGTGTGTGTTGTGGACCAATGCGTCACGGCGCTCCGCCAGGGGCTGGAGGGGTGGGCATGTTCTCCATGCAGGCTGTAATACCGCCTGCTTGGAGAAAGGGGAGTGCGCATGACTGCTTTGAGCGTCCGAGAGGGCCGACCAAACAGTCGCTGCGCACAGGAGTGTTCTCCACTCCCCCCTGCAGCGCCGCCTGCCCCCTCACGCACTGCCGCAGCAGGAGGACGAAATAAAATACTAACAACATTCTGTCATTATCATGTTATGTTTTCCTTTCTTTGCCACTCCTGCCACTGGATTCAGTCTACTCAAACAACATACATTCATACACAGTGAATTTAAATGTGAATTATTTACTTATCCGCTGGGTGTCATGAAAAGATGTCAGGCCCGCAGCCTTGAGCACCAAGACTGGACACGCCTGCTCTGCAGCAGAGGAATCTGAGGAGGATCTAGCGCCTGGAACATCGGGTTAGGCGCTAGAGAGAAGCTCTGTCACATGACGATGTTACACATCGCGCACGGGCTGTGAGGGGGCGTCCTGCGGGGTCAGACAGACACACACACAGCCCTGGCGCTGAGAGTGACATAGAAAGCGCTTCCTTCTTGTTGACGCATGCCCCAGGCACACGCACACGCACACACACAGACACTCACACACGCACGCACACACACGCTCACAGACACACAGACAGACACACAGACATACACACACAGACAGACAGACAGACACACACAGACAGACACACACAGACACACACACACACACACAGACACACACACACACAGTCACGAGGAGGAGCAGGAGGGGGGAATCGGCAGGCCTCGAGGCCGGTTTCACATCGACGGGAAGTCACTGCTGATAACAGATGGTGTTTTCGAGGAGCCATATTTGAGCAAATGACAGCAGGCACGCACGCACGACGCACGCACACAACGAGGGGTCGTAAAACACCGACATCACACCCAGACGACAGCGCACTAGCACACAAGCATGTGGAGATGTCGGATGCATGAACCCAACCCACGCACGCACACACATACAAGACGAATCCCACCCACCCACATACAAGGAGGTTTTGAGAGACCATAAATGCACACAAACACACAATTTTACAAACTTGTAAATGTCATAACCCTCCCTACGAAAATATGGACCAGCCACAACCACCTAGAACTCTGCTGCAGTTAAGATGGTTTTTTCTCACCATGGGGGTAAAAATGAGAGCCCGATAGGGACCAGTCTCAGCAGCTGCTTTTTAGAACTGTCGGTGCTGAGCACCGGTAGGACCCGGCCCACTTAAAGCCCTCTCTAACGCCCTTTAACCAAGCACCCCAGGCGTGAAGAATTTACTGAAAGTGGGAGCGTTCAGGGGATCTCCTGGAGCTACGAAGCGCTATATTCAGGAGACATCCGGAGGAGGCACACAGCAGTGCAACACGCGCCTTGGGCCTCTTAAGGGTGATAGAGAGTGCTATCTAGATCAATAACCACACATTGCGATACAACACACACACTTTATGCGACACCGACAATGCACACATGGACGTGGGGATTATGTGACTCTTTTAAGGCACGCGCCCCCAGGATTTCGACTACGTGATAGTGCACACATATCAGGACAAGAGTAGTATGGGGGAACTGTAAAGAACTCACACACGCACGCACGCACATACACACACGCTCTAGGGAATTCAGAGCACACGCAAACAGGCTATGCTTAATTTGTAAAAAAAAAGTGTGGAAGACCACTACTAAGAGATAATAAATACAGTGTGTCAAATATGAAACCAAACCAGTGACTACGCCCAACAGACATATCTTTGGGCATTTCCCTTTTAAGGACGAAATCCCTCACTCACCATAGGTGACATGCTTCATCATTTGGGATTCTCCTCCCAGAGGAAAAGCCTTGTTCCTCTGGGGGCTACGACCCCCCTCTGAGAGGCAGGAGCTCAGGGATGTTTTGAATCTTATCTAGGATATACTAAATCCACAAATGAAGAGCTAATAGTGTGAGTGTTGGATAGTGTAGGGGTACTATGTGTTGTAATGGTATGCATTGTAATGGTATGCGTTGTAATGCCTGCGTTGTAGTGTCATGCGATGTAGTGTCATGCGATGTACTGTCATGTGTTGTAATGCCTGTGTTGTAGTGGCATGTGTTGTAAAGGATGTTGTGATGTAACGCCTGAGTTGTAAGTGCAGTGCGATGTAATGGTTGCGTTGTAAAGGATGTTTCCCGTCCTGGCGCTATGTGAAGAAACAGCTGGGGCTGACAAAAAGCTAGGACTGAAAACAAGGTCTGTAGTGACCTCGAGGGAGGCAGTCTCCCTAAACACACACACCGTTGCGTCACCTACAGCGCTATTGTCGGGCCACAAAAGCCTCGTTTGTGTGTCTGTAGGCTGGCTGGAGTGTGTGTGGGAACAGAGCCCCGCCCACAAAAAGGAAACGGCCAGACCACACCACAGAGCTTTGCTCTAGTTCACAGACACACACACCACAAACAACATCCGTAAACAGGAGCCCCGCAACTACTGAAACTCCCCGTGTGAGGCGCGGGTGTGTGCTGCGCTGTATACACATATGATTGATTGGAAGAGAGGCGGTGGGGGACAGAGGATGTAGGGTGACATGTGCCCCCCTCTCCATCACTCGGAGTAAGTGACAGCGCGAGGGGCTGAGTTTGGGGGACTTAAAACAGCTCCACGTGGAAGCATGGCACCTTGTACAGACTTGGCACATGCTACATGTAACATACGGGCGCTGCTGGAACAACACATACATGACGAGCAGAAAAGCAGCACTCCAGGCTGACCTGCCTGTCCACCAGCCCATGACTTGCCAGAGGGTGTCTGCTTCCACCTAAAAAAGGTTCAAAGAGTGCTTGCTGCAATGTTTGCCTTAGTAGGAAATTAAATACTGAAGACAGTCGGCCTGAGGTGTTTCTTGTGGCACATCAATGATGTACAGGATAAAGTACCCTCTGCTGTGCATTACAAGTATCCTGCAACTCACAGAGGAGTTCTGTGAGCACACTGAGCAATGAGACGGAGGGCAGACTACCTTTATTATGTCATGGAACTCTGAGGTGACTTGCAATATCTTTTTAACGTATAGGACATGATGTTGTAATCCTTATAATACATGGTCACCCCATCACCCTCCCCACAAACCACTTAGATCCTTGGTGGCTTGCTCTTTTATATGATAAAGATAGATGGCTGCAGCCTTGAAGACTGAAAGCAGAATCTATAGTGTAAAATTAGAAACATCAAAAAAGCATTAAGTGAATTGTTGCAAAAAAAAGAAATTAGAATCAGTTTAATGCAAGTCAGGTTAAAAAAGCTGTAGCTCAAAATTTGATGAAATATGCAAAAAATCTAGCTTTTCTGTACAGGGTGAATAAAAACACTTTGCAATAAATATCCTCTTTCAGCTTATCGCTGTTTATCTAGCAAAACTGAGCGGTAGAAGAAAAACATACATTTTATATTTAAACCAGGGCTGTAATTATGCTCTTTGACCGGCCTTTCCCCTCCACTGCTGGCTGTGGCAGCTGGCACTGTGATACCACAACAAAACAGTCACACATTATTACAGATTAGCTGCTATTTCATTTCTTTATTACAGGCAACTAGGGATGTCATAAAACTAGAAACAGGCTTTTAACAGAGGGATTGCAGGCTCCCTTGCATTGCCAGGGCCTGTTTATTCTGAAACGTCCTGGCCTGACATATTTATTACAAAAAACATGTTAAAGGTAATAGGCTTTGAATACTGGATTAATATTACACTCTGTTAGAGTCTGTGGACAGGTACTTTTTTACAGGCAATCTCAGTTCCTTTAGTAGGCAAGGGATATGGAGTGCTTTACTCCCTATGAAAAGATCTGGGGTAAAAGATTGACTCTATGATAGTCTCTGTTAGTTCCCATTTGCTGGGGGTTATATTCTTTTACCAAATCGCGTACATGCTTGTAAGTTTAAGGCTGTATGGCTACTCTAGGATGCTCTACACCACTCCACTCTACAGCACTCTACTCCACTATTGAAATGCTTATACTCAGAAAAGTAGACCTGAGAGGATTATGGTGACAAACATATGATAAATGGTGCAGGCCTGATTGGTTAATTTAGAAAAGATATGTACAGATGCCATAGGCATGATCACTGCTTAAAACAAATTTGAGACATTTTGAAAGCGCCCCTGGGAATGCATTCAACCCATTTCTTACCATTGGCTTTGTGGTCTGTAAATCACATTTGCTTGCTTTTTATTTGCTGGCTTTATTTGTTTTAGGCTGCCCACCATGTCTTTAACCCTCTTGTGAGACATGTCCTATTTACTGCATTTTCCATGCTCGCTTTCTGTAAACAGGCCTTTATATTTTGTTCTTATCTTTGTCACATTTACTATACAGAGGTCAAATGTCAGGCTCTGACTTCTGAGGGAGCTTGGTATTTACTTTCAATTCACTGACTTTAAAGTGGGAGGCTTTATCTGACAATCTGGGGGTGTGAAACGGGGCGGCTTCTTTCCCTTTGATTCTGTTCATGCTTTTCTCCGCTTTATCATATAGTCTTCCTGCCTCTGCTGCAGCTTCTGAGCTTTGCTAGCCCAGTGGCACCTTTGGGTACTGTGTGCTCTACATATTTATTTTTCTCAATTACAAAAAAGCATTTTTTCCCCTGCACACAACACAATATAAATGACTGTAAATAAATTGTGCAAATACGTCCGAATATATCAGAATTAGGAAAGTACAAAAAAGCACTTTTGTATAATTCTGAAGTGTGCTGGAAACAAATATTTGAAAAAATCAACATAAATCAGTACACTAGGTGATGCCATTTCTACAGATTATCTTTTTTGCGCTGTATAGTTTTATCAGTAAAACTGTATGTCTGTGCAAATGTAATGGTCATTTCAAATGAAAATGTGTTTTCTGTAATGGCAGTACACTACCACGCCATGTTACTCTACTGAATTACTCTATTCTATCCCACTCCACTGTACTCTTAGACACTCTACGCCACTCTACACCCCTCCACTTCACTCTACTCTATGACCCTCTACTCTACTTCATTCTGCCTGCTCTACTCTAGGCCATTCTACGCCCCTCGATTCTATGACAGTCAACTCTCCTCTCCTCCACTTTATGACACTCTCCACCACTTGCTCCACTCTACGCCACTCCATGCCACTCCACGACACTCCACAACACTCCAGCATACTCCACTCTATCCCACTCCACGACACTCCACTCCACTTTGTGGCACTCTAGGACACTTTACAACCCTCCATTTTGTGACATTCCACTCTTCTCCACTCCACGACACTCTATGACCATCCACTCTACGGCCCTCCACTCCACTGTAATTCACATCACTTCATAACACTCTACGACAGCGCATGGCACCCTCTCCACTCTACGCCACTGCAAGACACTCTATGCCTCTCCACTCTACAACACTCTTCTCCACTCCACTAATCCACTCTATGCTACACCATTCTCCTCTATGCCACTAACTTTGAACCATGGTGAACAGCAGCCACACTGGTCTACAACATAGCTAAAACATATTGGCAAAGCTAATAGCTCTTGCATAGGGAAAACCAATTGGCTTTACTAATGTTTGTTATTTTGTGGAGTTCTTGTAGGCACGGACCAGGCCTCACTAGGCATCGGAGTAGAGTTTGTGGAAACCTATAGTATGAATATGTACATCACAAGGACATAAACCGCTTTCTGACAGAGGTCTTGGTTACCCAGTAAAGCAAGGAGTGCGTAAAGAGCATCATCCGGGCCAGGCCAGCGCCTTCCACCGGTGAAGCCCCCGGCGCCATCTTACCTGCGCCTTTCACTGGTGAAGCCCTCAGGCGCCATCTTGGCCTGCGCATTCCACTGGTGAAGCCCTCAGGCACCATCTTGGCCAGCGCCTTCCACCGGTGAAGCCCCCGGCACCACCTTAGCTGCGCCTTCCACCGGTGAAGCCCTCAGGCGCCATCTTGGCATGCGCCTTCCACTGGCGATGCCCCCGGCGCCATCTTGGCCAGCGCCTTCCACCGGTGAAGCCCCCGGCGCCACCTTAGCTGCGCCTTCCACTGGTGAAGCCCTCAGGCGCCATCTTGGCCAGCGCCTTCCACCGGTGAAGCCCCCGGCGCCATCTTAGCTGCGCCTTCCACTGGTGAAGCCCCCAGCGCCATCTTGGCCTGCGCCTTCCACCAGTGAAGCCCGCTGGCGCCATCTTGGCCTGCGCCTTCCACTGGTGAAGCCCCCGGCGCCATCTTGGCCTGCGCCTTCCACTGGTGCAGCCCTTGGCGCCGTCTCGGCCTGCGCCTTCCACTGGTGAAGCCATCAGGTGCCATCTTGGCCTGCACCTTCCACCGGTGAAGCCCCCAGCACCATCTTGGCTGCGCCTTTCACCGGTAAAGCCCCCAGCGCCATCTTGGCCTGCACCTGCCACCGGTGAAGTCCTCAGGCGCCATCTTGGCCTGCGCCTTCCACCAGTGAAGCCCCCGGCGCCATCTCGGCTGCGCCTTCCATTGGTGAAGCCCCCAGTGCCATCTTGCCCGGCGCCTTCTACCGGTGAAGCCCCCGGTGCCGTCTCGGCCTGTGCCTTCCACCGGTGAAGCCTCTGGCGCCATCTTGGCCTGCGCCTTCCACATGGTGAAGCCCCTGGCGCCATCTTGGCCTGCGCCTTCCACTGGTGAAGCCCCCGTCGCCATCTCGGCCTGCGCCTTCCACCAGTGAAGTCCCCAGCGCCATCTTGGCCGGCGCCTTCCACTGGTGAAGCCCCTGGCGCCATCTCGGCCTGTGCCTTCCACCGGTGAAGTCCCCGTCGCCATCTCGGCCTGCGCCTTCCACCAGTGAAGGCCCGGCGCCATCTTGGCCTACGCCTTCCACCGGTGAAGACCCCGGCGCCATCTTGGCCTACGCCTTCCACCGGTGAAGACCCCTGCACCATCTTGGCCTGCGCCTTACACCGGTGAAGCCTCCGGCGCCATCTTGGCCTGCGCCTTCCACTGGTGAAGTCCCCGGCGCCATCTTGGCCTGCGCCTTCCACCGGCGAAGCCCCTGGCGCCATTTTGGCCTGCGCCTTCCACTGGTGAAGCCCCCGGCGCCATCTTGGCCTGCGTCTTCTACTGGTGAAGCCCCTGGCGCCATTTTGGCCTGCGCCTTCCACTGGTGAAGCCCCCGGCGCCATCTTGGCCTGCGTCTTCCACTGGTGAAGCCCCCGGCGCCATCTTGGCCTGCACCTTCCACAGGTGAAGCCCCTGGCGCCATTTTGGCCTGCATCTCGGCCTGCACCTTCCACTGGTGAAGCCCCCGGCGCCATTTTGGCCTGCACCCCTGATCATGCGCTGTCCCACAGTTTGACTCTCTTCCAAGAGGGTTGTGTTTTAGCCGCTGTGGTTGTGCGCATCGGGAGAGCAGCACTCGAGGGAGCCCGAGCCGACGAAGCTCCATTATGGGATGTCAGCCTGGCTTTACTGAGCGCGTTTCCAAGGAGGCCGGAGTTGGAGCAGTTTAATCAAGTTCTTACGGCCAATTCCCACAAGCAAAGCCAGCATAAAAACAAGGGCAGCAGCTGTGCTGTGCAGCAGTGCAGGCCAGAGGTCTGGAGTCCTCCCCCCCGGCCCCGCCCCTGCACTGTGTTTCCCCTTCACCCTGAGCGGACAGGGCGGATACCTGCCTCGTCCTGGGGTTATGCAGTAACATGCTTTTCCAGCCCCATCTCACGCCCAATGAGCTCTGTCAATGCTCCTCACCCTGCTGCGGTATGCAGCAACCTATTCCAGCACCATGACAGACAGACAGACAAACACATACAACATCCCCCACTACACCCATGGTTTTCCAGTGTCGATGGCTGAGACCCCACCACAACTCTGCCAGTGAACTTCAAGTGTGCCCTGCCACAGGCCCCTCCTCTGCATCTACTGCAACCGACAGAGCTCTCTGTACACCCCCTTCCTCCTGACCTGCAACACCCTCCACTGCTCACATCAAACGTCTTGCACCCTCGCCACACACCGTGCTTTTGTCAATGATGTCATTTCAGTTCTCATCAGGGGGGCCATCTATGTAGTCTTTCAACATGCCGGGAGGGCTTTAATATGTGAGGAAATTATTAGCGCACGGTGAGAGCGCGAGTTACAGTTACTTTAGGGCACGAGTTACAGTTACCTGAGATAACTTTAATTGATGACATTCAGTGGTTTTATTCATTCAAAACTGCATGTTGTAACTGACGTTTTCACCTAACTATAGAGTTCCTGTATCCTTGCTTATTTTCAGTGAATGTCTAAGGTTTTTGAAAAAATGTAAAGTAAGACATTATTACAATTCCTAACTATAAAGTTACTTTAACCTTTTTTTTAACGTAAATTAATAAGTCCATTGCGGTGTGCAGCGTGGAGTTGGACACACACGGTTAACTATGTGATGTGACAATATACATGGTGTCATATTCAGTAAACCATTAACAGTAATGGGGTCGCCCTATGTCCCTCAGAACTTGGGTATTGATACTAAAATCTACAGATGGTCCTGTTAGATAAATCAATTGCTAAGTACTCCATAGTTAATATATCATAAGAAACACACCAAGGACAATATTCAGTGATTTAGGTGTAATGTATTGATTTTTTACATATATGGCTGTCACAAGAGAATTTTCATCAACACATAAACAAACAAGTGACTTTCGTTAGTGAGTGAAAAAGAGTGACAGGGTGATGTTGGGAGTGCAATATATACAATAAGGATCAGGTACAAACATATAATGTATTATTCAGAGAGTGTCTGTCCTTTAACAGTTTGTTTCTCAAGCTATCCCAAGGCACCTGGTGCCATTCCTATTTCTGGCTTGTGGCATAAGGGAGCTGTAGGACATGAACTAGATACAGAGTGTCGACGTTTCGACCAAAGTTGTGCGCTATTTGAACCAGCGTCACAGCGGGTCTTCTTCAGGACAATCAAACAGAAATGGACAGCCTAAGTGGGGCAGAATAAATCATACCATGGATAAGGTGTGTTTCTGTGATCAAGAATCTTAGATAAGAAAGGAAGGTTCTCGCCTACAATGAACCTACCAAAAATAGATATATCGATTTGTGATCTTCAGTGATCCTGGAAGGGAATTGCGCAGTGATACTTTTGAAGAATCCACCATCCGGTCAGATTCTGACAGAAAGTGTAAGACAAAGTTCAGATACCTTAAACCTAATAGTGTTAGTAAGGAAACCAAAAGATATTGAGTAGGTGGCCTACCTTTGAATGGGAGAAGAGTGCTCAATGTTTAGTAAGTTCCACCCTCTGGTTGAATCTATAGGCAAAAATAAGCATGAGAATATTTTATGGTTCTGGAGATAAATTATTGAAGTAATGAACCGCGTCGCTATTAGGGCATGCGTCTTAACTGTACTTCAGTGACACGGTTCATTACTTCAATAATTTATCTCCCCCCTCCTGCCGTCGAACTCCTGGACATCATGAATTTTTATTTATCTCTGCAGAGCACGAGTAAAAAAAATTTGGGATGTGTTCAACCATTTACCTGATCTCTTCGTAGCTGTCTAACTTGGTGGAATGTTGGCCATATTTCTCCTGGACATCGTGTATATTTAATTAAATCTGCATATAATTATATTTGAAAACTAGAGTGTTCATCTTATTCATCAACTAAGCACTAACAGGCGCTCTACAAGCAGCAGTCTCTGCAATATCATTTGGTCCCATGCGTGTACCCGCAAGAAAATATTCTCAATCTGTTCTAAGTGGATATACGCCAGAAACAGTGGTGCAATTTTAAAGTCTTTCAAATTGGATGTGGTGTGTTGCCTTTGTGATTTTTATAACTTAACAGGTTTCAAGACACAAATGCTGATAAACTCCCAGAAGATGGCATAATATCTCGTTTGTGACGTCTGGAGAGTTGAAGAGAAGGGTTTGTTTTTAAGTGTTCTGAGTATTGGCGGTGGTGCAGAACCTCTATACAGAGGAGGAAAGCTACAGAGCGAATTCCACATTAACACAGTACCACCATCCCTAGAGTGTAGTACAATAGGTGGAAAATAAATAGCTGTGGCATGTTTTAAAGGTTTATTTCAAAGTGTGGCTACCTGGCAGCTCAAACTTTAATTTTTACCTAGCAAAATAGTTTACAACACAATGTTCAACATCATGTTATTTGCTATTTTTTTAACCACTTCGCTGCGGCGGACATTATGGCGAGGTGCGGAAAAAAATTATAAGTGCGCATTCGGACGGCCCCCGGCCGTCCTCCCAAACACGCACCGCGATGTCGTACGGCCGTGTCTCGCATGAAAAAAGGTTAAAAACACAAACAGCAGCATTCCAAACTTAAAAACTATTACGAAGTACAATTGCGCGACCAGATTATTAACAGGATAATGTGCTGTGTGGCTAAACACTTAAAGGGTCCCAAAAGCGAGACAAATGAAATGCTTGACAGTTTTCTTTCCGGTCTTCTACAACTACAAATATATGTTTTGTACTTTTCTCTGTCAAAATGCTCCCTATTGAAACCCTCACAGGAGTATATAAAGCACTTAAGCACACATTGGGTCTTGACTGAGCTTTGAACTGGCCAAGAAAGGAGCGAAAGGCACCCGTTTGCTGGCGTGGGGCCGAGAGGCCCAAGGACTTGGCCGTAGCTCTGGAGTCCTTAAAACGCTCAAGCGCATGGTCTGCCTTGTCGCCAAAGAGGCGACGGCCATCGATGTCCATGAGTGTGGCCTGGACATCAGCCGAAAAGTTGGCGGACCTCAACCAGGCGTGGCGTCGAACCGCCATCGTCGTTGCCATTGCTCTGCCCAGTGTCCGTTGTATCCAGCCCAAACCGGGTGGAATATCATGCCGCATCTCGACTCTCCGCAAGGGCTTGGTCGAGTTTAGTCCGGGCCCCCTCCGGACATTATGGCAGCACTTCCGCGACCGTGTCCCACAGAGTGTGGGTGTAGCGGCCCAAGAGGCAAGCGGTATTGAATGACCGCAGTCCCAAACTAAGGGAGAAGAACACTTTCTTGCCGAACTGTTCGTACCTCTTGATTCCCAATCGGGTGGAGCCTTCGGGAATGCGGTCTGGGAGGTAGAGGCCTGGATAACCAGACTCTCGTGGTGGGGTGGGTGGACAGGAAGCAAGGGTCGCCCAGAGCCGGGCGGTAGCGTCTGGCCACGTTCCTATCCATAGGCGGACCTGTGGCGGGCTTGGACCAAGAGCCCAAAAGAACGTCACATAAGGCCTCATTAAATGGCAGTAAAGGCTCAGCCGAGCTTACCTGCGGTTTAAGGACCTCAGTGAGGTGGTTAGTCCTCACAACCGCAACGGGGAGCGTCAGGCCCAAGGCCTTGGCAGCCCGCGTCAACACTACACTGTAGGAAGCCCCCTCCTCCGTAGCCACGGTAGGAGGGGAGACAAAAACAGTGTCGGGCGAAGTGTCCAGGCTACCTGCACTCCCAAGCTCACCTGTCCAGTCCATTTGAGACTGGCAATCTCTTGCCAGAGGGTCCTCAGACCCCTCCCAATCTCCCTCGTCATCCATCTCCTGAAATTCAGGCTCAAAGGATGGGGCCGGTTCGTTGAAGTAGGAATCTCCAAGCGGCGCCGCTCCGGCGCCGGAATCGAATCGAGGGTGGGGTCGGTTACTGACGCTGTATAACGCTGCTGCCTGCATTTCATCTCTACCTCACTCCGTCTACTTTTAAATCTGACTGTCTCTATGTGAGCCTTCTTTTAAAAATACCTCGTTTTGCACTGACTGTATCTGAGCCTTTTTTTAAAAACCTCGTTTTGCACATACCTTCCAATTAGGCTTGCTGCACTCGTTATAGTGATTGCCGGCGCCCCGTTCCACCACGGGTTTTCCCGATTGTTGTGGAGGGTGCCGGCACAGGTTGCTGCTCTCTTGTTGATTGGAGAGCCAGGGTCACGCGCTAGCCTCTCCTACAGGCGCCGCCCAATTTAGTCTCCATGTCTTCTTCCGCGCTCAGCGGACGCGATCATCGCGCGCACGCCGAAGTCGCCCCTAAGTCCAGCCCGTCTGCGCCCGTCCGCGCTGAGATCTCGCCTGGGGCCTGGGAGGCCGGGCTGGCCACCGCTGCTCTACAAGTAGGTCTTAGCTATTCCAGACAATCTTTGTTTGCTTTGAAGCCTTTAGCTAGGCCCTGCCACCACACCATTGCCCCTGAGGGCTTCCTATTTAGGACGGGTTGGGAATGCCTGAGCAATTGTGCTGGAAACGCTGTTTCAAGCAAGGTACAGCTTAGTAGTGGGGATTTTGAGTCTGCCTCCAACACAACGAAGGAAAGGGGGGTTTCTCATTAACGCTAGGTCTCTGATAAAAAATAACGTTGCCTTCATGGATTTTGTATCTGACAGGAAACCTATGTGGGTCTTCATCACTGAGACATGGGCCTCCGATGTCAGGGGACCCGATCGGATAGATGCTATCCCCACTGGGTATGCCCTGGCTAGGATGGATCGAATTGGCCGGCGAGGAGGAGGATTAGGAATTCTTTACAAGGATTCCCTCATATTTCGTACTGAATTCATTTCCACTCTCTCCGATTCTTTTCAGGCCTTGTATTTTTCTATCAATTCCACCCCCTCGGTTTCCTTTTCTGGTCTCCTGTTTTACAGACACCCAGGCCCTAGGTCATCCTTTAGCCAGGATTTGACCAAACTTCTAGAGCCATTTATTGAGAGATCCAACATTACTCTCTTGGGAGATTTTAATTTCCATTTGGAAAATATGGGATCTAGAGACACGCAGATCCTTCTGGACATGTTGGACTCCTGTGGTCTGACCCAGTTGGTGGTGGGTCCTACCTACCTGTCTGGGCACACACTTTATGGAGTCTTTTCCAATGACCCCAGGTTGAAGGTGGGCCCCCCGGTTTCATTGGCCTGGTCCGACCATTTGGCCGTTCCACTAGAGCTGTCATTTCAGGATGTTTCCCCTTCTTCTCTAGATACCAATTAGTGGGAACTAAGAAGGAACTTTAAGCTGTTAACAATGAGGCTCTTTCCCCGTACTTGAATAAAATGACGCCTGTTGAATCTCAAGACACAACTCTGCTGCCCTTGAATTTGCAAGTACTATCTCAGGAGCATTGGAAGTTCTGGCCCCCTTTAAGCAGCACTACTCCGCGAGAAAGAGTCCTTCTGCTACCTGCGTCTCGGACAGACTTAGGCTTCTGAGACAAGGGTGTCGCAAACAGGAGAGACTCTGGAGGACTCCGCTGGATCCTTCAGAGAAGGAACAACATAAACTCTTTTTAAAGGAGTATAAGCTAGCTATTGTAGAGGAAAAAAGGGCCTATTTCTCAAAAATCACTGCCTCCCTTACCTCTCCTAGAGATCTTTTTAAAATCATTGATTCCTTATCCTCTCCCCAGGCAGTTGATTCCATAGTGGAATCTCAGGAGTTGTGCGATAACATCTCGATCTTTTTCCACTCAAAGATCGTGGACATCTACAGCTCCCTTGAATCCCTTAATCTAGGTATGGCCCCTCCCATTAATGCTGCCCCTGTCAGAGGCCGGAGCTTGTCCAGGGTACACCCCTCGAGTTTCCTGTCCGTCCCCCTTCTCACTCCTGAGCTGACGAATCAGCTCTTGGATAACATTAAATGGGGCTCTCCGTTAGACTCCTGCCCGCTTAAAGTTTTGAAGGCCTGTCGGGAGGCAGTCATCCCTCCTCTCATGAATGTTATGAATCGCGCAATTTCGGAGGGAGTGTTTCCATCTCCTTGGAAGATGGTGGTTGTTAAACCCCTTCTAAATAAATCTACTCTAGACCCAGGGGTTTTAAAAAACTTCTGCCCTATTTCACTCCTCCCTGCTCCTGCAAAGATGCTGGAATCTCATCTCAATCGGGATCTTAGCTCCTTCCTCCGGGATTCTGCCCTTTTGGATATTTCCCAGCATGGCTTTAGGAGCTCCCATAGCACTGACACCGCCCTCACGGCAGTTGTCAATAAAATGTAAATTGATACTTGTATAGCACACTACTCACCCGCAAAGGTCTCAAGGCGCTTGTACGACTAACATCCGCTCCCAGGTCGATAAGGGCCATACCACTCTTTTGGTCCTGTTAGGGTGTCAAAAGCCGCCGTCAGGTCTATCTTCATCTATTCTGGTAACCCGCCTTAAGGATATAGGGGTCAGAGGGCCTGCACTGAGTCTCCTGGCTTCTTTTCTTAATGAGAGGGAACAGAGAGTAAAGCTGGGCCAGTTCCTTTCTGCCCCCAAGCCTGTGCATTGTGGGGTCCCTCAGGGCTCTTCACTGACTCCTCTATTATTCAACATCTATGTGACACCTCTTGCCAGGGAGGTTAGTTCATTTGGGCTGGAAGTTCTGTCGTACGCTGACGACACCCAAATAATGTTTTCCCTTACGCAGCTCGTGAAGGAATCAGCTTTGAACTTCAGGAACTGCATGGAGGCTGTGTCGCAGTGGATGGTACAGAACTTCCTGAAGCTAAATGGGGAGAAAACGGAGGTGCTAATATTTGGGGGTAGTCAGGATATCTGGTCAAACGACTGGTGGCCTGCCTCTCTTGGAGACTGCCCTCCTTCTCGCCAGTTTGCTAAGAACCTAGGGGTGTTGATAGACACTACTCTTTCCTTTGCCCGTCAGGTCAGTAGGACTGTCTCCACCTGATGTGGTGTTATTAGGGTTCTTAGAAAAATTGCCCATTATCTCTCCCCTGATGCCCGGAAACAGGCCACCGTGGCATTAGTTTCCTCAAGACTTGACTACTGTAATGCCCTTTATGTGGGCATTAACAAAAGCCTCATACACAGTCTTCAGATGGTCCAGAACGCGGCGGCAAAGATGGTCCTAAATTTACCTGGACTGGCCTCAGCCACTGCAGCCCAGAGAAGCCTACATTGGCTTCCCATTGAGTCCAGGATCTCTTAAGATTCTCGGTCTTGCCCATGGGGCTCTCCACGGTACAGGTACTGAGGGTCTTGGGTCACTTATCCATCTCTACTCTCCTAGTCGATCCCTTTGTTCCTCTAATAAAAACCTTCTTGAGGTCCCCAGGTTTGTAAGAGCAAAGTGGGGAGGTAGAGCATTCTGTACGGTTGTACCGAGGTTATGGAACTCCCTCTCCCCGGAACTTCAAGGGCAACCTTCACCCGCTTTGTTCAGTAAAGCATTGAAAACCCTTCTTTTTTCTGTGGTATATCTGTAAATGCTCTTATTGGTGTCTGTACATTACATGACCAGCTTAGGCGCCTTGATGCCCTTGGGCTAAGTTGCGCGATAAAAGACTCCCTTCATTCATTCATTCATTCATTCAGGCGGCGCCGGGGGTGACACCCTAGAGGCCGAAGCCGGAGAGGTCGATCAGCGGCGACCCGGATCCGGATCCAGCGGAGGCCTGCGGCGCCAGAACCCGTCAACGGCTGCGCCGGGGCCGAAGCGCCCGACCCGCTAGGCCCCCCAGTCGGGGCCACTGTGCCCGGAGGAGCCGCGGAACCCAAAGGAGGAGAGGGACCTCATGGCCACGAGGTAGCGCTCGATCTCCTCTGGCGTCGCGTCATGCCCAGGGACCTGCAGGTATGGGGCAGTGCGCGACGCCTGCGACTCCAGCGGAGCCGCATGGGTGGTGTCACCCAAACGCCCGGCCGCTTCGTGCGAGCGTCGGGGGGGGGGGGGCTTCGGGGGGGGGAGGTCGGGAGAGCGATGACGCCTTTCCGACTTCTCTGTCCTCTTACCTGAGGATCTTGAGCCCGACGACCGATGCCGACTTCTGGAGCCATGACGACTCCGACCCCGCGACCGGTCCCTCGACCTCCTCCTGGACCAGGACCTCGAACGGTGCGGGGCCGACTGCCGGAGCTCCAGTCGCTTGCGGTACCGCTCCCATCGAGCCTTGGACGTCTGGGCCCGGCAGACGGTGCAGGCTCGGTCGTCGTGGTCGGGCCCAAGCAATAAAGACATCAGCGATGGAGGTCCGTGACCGACATCGTGCGAGCGCAGTCGACGCAGTCCTTAAACCCGGGCATCCCTACCGGCACCGTAGGAGTCTAACGACTCGAGAAATAGATGATCAAAAAGATTCAAAAGTTTAGTCAAAAATTGACTAGGGGTAGAGCTTCTCCGGATCTGCGATAGCTGGCGCGGAAAAAAGAAGAAGAACTGACGTCAGCGCGCGAGGGTGGCGTCTATGTACTCCGGTGACGTTTTCCGGCGCCAACGACGCCGACGATGGACGCGGAGCCGCGGAAGACGCCTACCGACGCGCAGGGGTATTGCTACGCAAAAGTTTCCAGATCCTGTCTGACGCCTGGGGATATTCTAAGGTAAGGAATCTAACACTAACCGGTTTCTTTCAGATGTGTCCAGTACGGACACCGCCGCTGAGGAAGACTGACCTGCACGTAAAGGGACTTCAGGACAGTGAGACCCACTTCGTGAGTGATCCACACTGTCCTGTTTGCCCCTCTTCTGCAAGACAAAGACATAAATCTGTGACTGCTGCCACCCGACGCATCAAAACCCCTATGCACCCACGCCCCGAGTCCAAGGGAGACGACTGTACCAACGGGGTCTCCAGACCCACAAGAGCCAAGCCCACGCTTAGGTTTGCCCAGATTGGACTTCCCGTCGCCACCTGCAGTCTCTTTCTGCAGGTCCCTTCCAACCCCGAGAGACTCCTGCACCGGAGCCTGACCCCAAAAGACACCACTGAATCCGAAACCCACGGCCAGAGGAGAAGTGGCCCCAGTTTTCCCTGTGTGCCGTTGAATCGTACGGGGTGAGCCCCCCTGTGGATTCCCCAGACTGGTCCCCCAGTCCTCGTTTGCAGCGTCTTTGTAACCGGCCTGTTCTTCCATTGAAGTGAACGGAACACCAGCATCGTGACACACCTCTGGACCCGGACACCTCAGAGCCCCCAGAGGTGACCTGTTGGTGTGAACTTGACATTGCCCTATATTCACCTTAAGTGCAGAAGAACAGTCCCGTAAGTCACTGAGACGTGCCCAAATGCAACATGTTTTCCCCCATAGAAAAGCATTGCTGATCCAAAATGCAATGTGTTCATTTTTGAAAACTTTAAAAATTCATAACCCAAAAAGTACCTTCCCGATTCTAATGATCTTGGTATCTAAATTCATATAAAAGTATGTATTCTTTTTAAAAACTGGTGTCAGATTTCTTTCAGTGTGGTCTCACTTACTTCCTTTGTTTGTGTAATAAAAGCTTAGCACTATCCTCGGATATGCCTTATTGCTCACCCACAATACTACAAAAGAGAGCATTTTGGGTGATATTTGTGCCTATATAACTCCTCTGGGGTTTGTCTGGACTCTTTACACAGTCTCCCTCTTTTGGTCCACTGTATAAAGACCCAGCTTCCTACAAGAGGTGATGGGAGCAGTAGCTCAGGGTGTCTACCTCAATCATCCATAAAAAAAAAATGTTTTAAAAATGAGGCGCATTGTCGGGTACATAACGTGTTGGCATAGCAGCAATGTGTAGAAAAGGACGCGGTAATTATGTCATTGGATGTCTTCATGGCATTCGATTCCATAGAGTGGCCCTACCTCTTCGAAGTGCTTGCCCGCTTGGGGTTTGGTCCGCGGTTTATAGATTCAGTTAGGCTGCTTTACACGGAGCTCCACGGTCCGGTGAGGGTGAACAATCGCACGTCACGGACGTTTACGGTGTACAGAGGGACTAGGCAGGGCTGCCCCCTGTCCCAATTACTTTTTGCCTTTGTGAAGGAACCCTTGGCGTCATGGGTGAGACGGTATGTGGCTCTCAGAGGCCTAAAGTGGGAGGACACTGAGGCCAGAATTTCGCTGTATGCCAACGATATCCTGATCTACTTAGCTTCCCCCTACACCTCGATACATAGGTTACCGAACATATTTACAAACTTCAGCAGGTACTCGGGATATGCCATTAATTGGGCAAAGTCTGTGCTTTTCGTCCTCCATGGCCCCACCGTTAGGCTACCCAGGGGATGCAATGTGGAGGTGGCCCGCGTAGGATTCCGATATCTGGGGATATTTATTACTCCAGATTCAAAAACCTTTTATGACAAGAACCTCGTAGTCCCCCTACATAGACTCTGGGATGTTGTCAATGATTGGAGGTCACGGTCACTGCTAGGTCGAGAGGCCCTATTTAAAATGCTGGCACTGCCACGATTCCTTTACCTACTCCAGAACTGCCCATATCATGTCCCTGACTCATATTTTAATAGCGCCAAAGCGGAGGTCCGAACACTATTGTTGGATGGAGGGGCGCCGCGGATCGCCTTAGAGAAACTGACGAGGGGGTGGTGCAACAGGGGCATTGCACTCCCAGGCATACAGCTTTATTCTTGGGCATCACAATTGGTAGCGGTTAATCACTGGCAGTACAGTGTCCCGACGAATCCTGCATACCGGTTAGAGCGATATCAGACTGAACGAGAGGGGTATCTTGGAGCCATATACACTAAGCCCTGCAAAGGGAGATACCTAGGTCCGATGGCTCACACGGTATCCATCTGGCATAGGGCAACCAAACACTTGGGTTGGACGGGAAAGCTGACGAAAGTAACACCCCTTTGGTCCTCTCAACAACTGGGGCTGCTCTGTCATCACGCGGGGTTTGATAAATGGGACACCATTGGAATCTCTACCGTTGGCGAGCTCCTATAGAAGGGCAAGATTCTTACCTTTAAGGACTTACAAGCTAAGCACGAATTGGCGCAAGGGGAGATGTTTTGATACCTACAAATTCGCCATGCGCTCAAGACAGCTCTCCCAGATCTGACAACCATACCAGCTACATCCCCCTTGGAGGATCGATTTTCATCAGAACCTCTCCTGACCAAGGCCATTTCCCTTACATACCGTAAGCTATGCAATAACATACCAGACCCCTTCCATACTCTCAGGGACAAATGGCAGGCAGACTTGGGACAGATCGAGGATGATGACTGGCAAACTGCGTTGATGTCCCCAAGAGAGGCGGCCATAAACCATAGTTTTCGGCTGATCCAACTAAAAGTTTTACACAGGACATACCTCACCGGTGTGACCTAAGCTAAAATAGGAACCAGACAGGATGCACTTTGCCTGCGTGGATGTGATCAAATAGCCACATTTTATCATATACTATGGGACTGCCCCTGATCCGCCACTAATGGGAGAGGGCCACGGAGAAGCTACAAGATGCGCTAGGGAAACAACTCACTCTAACACCTTTACTGGGGATTCTGAATGTATGAGACGCAACCTACCTAAGGGACACAGAGCAACAATTGTGCATTTCACGAACGGTAGAACTGGAAATGTCGAAAAGGGGGGCCACAGAACGGGAATGTTTGGATTGAAACACTGTGCACGTAACTGTTTATTTCTAATTCTGTGAAGGAATGTATATTGCTGTGATTCTGCATGTGACGAAATTCAAGTTAATAAAATTATTAAATACATTTTTTTCTAAAAGGAGGCGCGTTGAGAGAACCACAAGCTAAGCAGTCCTGGGCAACCTAGCATTTTCTTGAAAAATATGTAAACATTTCTTTTTACTGGAGGTGGTAAATATTGTCTTTGTACCCTGCCTATCATGATTTGAACTCCATGTTCGACTTGTGGGTTTCTAAAATAGAACAGTCTTGAGATAAATATTTAGCTCTCTATCATGTGGTCACCTAAAGGTACCTTGGTGCTTCAAACAGTCCACAAGCAAAGACAAACTAAAAGAGAAAAGATCAACAAAACAGAAGGGGGCTTTAACCCACTCCATGCGGCAGATGGCCGGGGGCCGTCCGAACCCTGCCCACTCATTCATTCTCCAGCACCGCGGCGGAATTCGCGCTGCGGGGGAATTCGCGCCGCGGTCAAGGTGTGGACAAGGTCCTGAATTGTTGATGATTTACCAAGCGATGAAGCGTCAACAGCAGGACACTCCAAAGCAGGGAGTCCAGTTCATGGAAGGCTGGGCTCCCACACCACATTCCCTTAAAAGTGGGACCCGAAGCGATGTCCGCAAACTTGAACACAAACTTCTAGCAGCGTGTCAGCAACTAACAGATTGTATAGGAAGATGGGCCTGATTAGTAGGAGGTAGATGGAATCAGACAAAAAACTTTTTTTGACTAGGAGCGAGTGCAGGGACCATCTTGTCTTTGACATGTGGTCAGATTTAAGGCAGGCCACGTGCTAAACTCATCACTATATGAAGTTTATGGAGGCGGAGTCTGGCAAGATTTCTTTGTATAGGAATTATTGGAATACTTATAAGATATGGCCTATATATAGTAGGATTTATTTCAGTCGCATGTGAACTTGACAGGTGTGACCTCTACATTTGTAAAAATAGTGTTGTTTCATGTTATTATTAACTGGACATATATTTATGGATGGTGACAAATATAAAAATATATAACACTGAAATCTGTACTTTGTTTGGGATTGGACCCCTTTTCGTAGTGAGTCGAAGCAAGTTGAAGTGTAACGTCCACAATGAAAGTAAAGATCTAAACTAAACAGAGCTCCACTGGACTGGGGAAACAGTCACAGAATGTGAATTTACAAAAGACACGACTCATCCTGTACACCCAACCCAAAAAGGAGCATAAAGCCTTAGTACAGTTTACAGAGAGGTTTATTTCAAGGTTCACAGAAGACAAACTCAGTAAAGGGAACGCAAGTACAAATTAACAAGTACAAAAAAACATAAGGAAACAATATGACCGTATTGTTTTCAACTTGGGTTAACAATCTCCTCTTCGAAGCAATGACACTGTACGAAAATTCATAGCATTAGAAATTTACAAGGAAAACGAACATACAAAAGACATTTTCTTTAAAAAAAAAAAAAAAAAAAAAAATCTGTCCAACCTCTTAACAGCCTTAGATGGTTTTCTCTCACATCTGGGTATGTCGGAAACCCAAACTCCACTCCATACCGAAAGTCTTACATATTTATTTTCCCTCACTCTGAGCACTGTCATTAAGCATCTTTTTCCTGCTTGAAGCATTTTCCCTTGACACTAGGCAGAAACAGGTCGACCCAATTTTACACGGCGAGGGGTTCATAACTTCCCCCATACCGCTGTTCACGTGTTTTTAGATACCATACAGTTACCTAGTCTATTAAAATTCAGCGAGGCAGCTGTAATGGTTTTTAATTTCACTCACTCACTTTGGGCCCCCACTTAGTTTAGAAGTGCATCCCTGTCGTCAGGTGTATGCCGCCCTCTATCTAGCCAAGTTTTTAGAGGGCGATGACAGCCGATGATGAAGCATGACACCAGGTGGTGTGGGAGGCCAGTCCTTCACTTTTTGTGAGATGCCTGTACTCACATACACATAACACCCCTGAGAACTATTTAGGTCATTTTAGTGGGAGCGGTCTCATTTGTGTATAACAGTTTATGTTGGAGCTGGCAGGCTCCTAGCGCCCTGTTTGCCTCTAGTTCCCTTCCCCAGCAGAGTCTGGGGCTAGTGTGGTCACTTTGAATGAAAAGTGCCCGTGGTGATTTAGATGAGGAGTTATCTTCAGAACTATACCCCTGCTGCACCAAAGTCGGCATGGCAACTGATGTTTAATTGAATTGTTCTAAAAGAGGGCGTTATCAATTATACTTTATATTCAAGGGCCAGATCATGGCCCCAGCGGTACCTGCACCGCCTAGAAATGAACCACTGGTGCCTCTGAGTCGCTGCTTTAAATTACTAACTCGTTTGACAGCAGAGGCGAGGATGGGAGTGGAACCGGCTCACCTGCTTCACAAGTTCTTGCATCGCCGTGTACATACTGTGGAGGCGCATGGCTCTTTCACAAGAGGAATAACGCCACGGTGCACAGCAGTTACTCCAGGAGCAGTTACCTTTCCAAGCGCTTTCAACTAGAGGCAAAAGTCTTTGTAGCGGAACCTGGCTGGAAAGAGCTTTCATTCATGAACCGCAGTGTCAATGGTATATCTTGTTTCATAAACCACTGAAGCTCTTACAAGAAAAGGGGCAAGAACGGTCATTGTTACCGCGTAAAATGAACAGCGCCCGAGCCCAATCAAAAAGCGATGGTCAAAAAAAATAATGACATAGGAAACTCATTGTGCATCTAAAACGGCCACATTTCCAGTCACAACCAATTCATCTCAGCTATAAGTGTGCCATGGGGCGGGAGAGTCTAAGTGGGGAGCTCTCTCCAACTTCTCCACATGGTGGTTCTCCAGCGCCATCTCTAGCGCACCTGGCTCGCCCGGGCGGCCTCCCACAGCTTGTCTTCACGCACCAGTTTCAGGACCCGCAGCCCGTACACCAGCTGGCTCCGCGAGTTGCCGATGAAGCGGTTCGACAAAAAGGCAGGCAGCCCCCCGCTACCGTCTCGCATGGTGAAGAGCGGGACACGCACCATGCCCATAACCTAGGTCAGAGAGAGAAAGATCAGTCAAGCTCCTGGCCTGCACTCCATCCAAGATCCAAGGTGCCTTTCGCTCTAGTATTCAAATCCACATCAGGCTGCCATCAAGTTGGAATACCCTTCCATCCTATTCACCAGAACACCAAGCCCTACTTACCAGCACACCGCCCCCTGCCTCCCTGCTCACAGATGGGATGTTCGCTTCCATCCTATTCAGAAGCACACCACTCCCCAATTACCTATTCACATGTACACAGCCCCCTGCCTGCAGGATCACTGATTGGATGGCCTCTGCTCAATGCCTTCCTCTTCATAGGCATACCACTCCCTACTTACCCATTCACCACCTAACACCACCCTAGCCTACGATGTGCAGACTCACCACCCTTTGCCATCCTGTTCCAAAGCTCGTCTCTACCGCCATCCTGCTCTCAAGCCAGCGAGAGTCTCTGCATGTTGTAATGGTTTTAGAAAGGGTCACACAATCAGCCTCTTATCATGTACTTATGTATGTCTGATATTGCATAATTCACTTGCCCCGTTTGTGGAGGCATGTCATCATTCATGAAGTTTAAATACAGGTTACAGCCAAAGAGGTGATTTTAAAGCATGTGAATATCACTCAGCTGAGGGGTGAGGACTTGGGGGTCCTCCTTGGGTGCTCATACCAGATTAGGTTAGTGCTGTAAATCACTCTGGTGCTGTTGTAAACTACATTACCTAAATCACAACAAAGTATCATTTATCAAATGAACAGAAAAACATTTAAACAAACAACAAACTTGATAAATATTTAACCTGCAAGTCCCCAGTGAAGTCCTCACTCTCAAGCAATTCTCTGTCTGGTCAGTGGGTCGGTTACCTGGTTTAGGACCTCTGATCATCAAGTAACCTGGTCGCCAAGAGGGAGGAGAGTGTAAGTGTCGACAAAGAAATAGGAAGCAGTGTCAGATCCTCTGACAGGTCAGACGGTTGATCCAGACAGAGTGCCTAACTTTCCTGCATCTAAATACTACATTTAATCACTGAATTGCCCTTTCCAGGTCTCAGCTGGACAGCGCATGCGTGGTCTCGAAGACACATGCTGTGTATACTTTGTATTTACAACAAGGGGTGGTGAGGGACAGAGTCTCTGAATTGAGCAGATAGCTCTCACCCAGTCAAGAGATCAGGGCTAGATCCAACACCGTTTTTTAGCTCACTGCACCATCCCAGTTTCAGAACCTGGCTGTATGCAAATTAGTCTGTTCCTGTCCCAGTGCATGATGGGAACAGGGCAAACCAAACTACAAAAGCCAATTCTTACACTGGGAAGGAAACAAGCTCCCGGGGACCGGTTTCTGGCATTACAGCCGTCTTCGGCCCGGTTTGCTTGAATCCTGATGGTGCAATGAGCAAGGGTCTCACATCTGAGAATACCCTTCCACGCTTAGGGTGGACAAAAATATTTACAACAAGGGGTGGTGAGGGACAGAGTCTCTGAATTAAGCAGAAAGCTCTCACCCAGTCAAGAGATCAGGGCTAGATCCAACACCGTTTTTTAGCTCACGGCACCATCCCAGTTTCAGAACCTGGCTGTATGCAAATTAGTCTGTTCCTGTCCCAGTGCATGATGGGAACAGGGCAAACCAAACTACAAAAGCCAATTCTTACACTGGGAAGGAAACAAGCTCCCGGTAGCTTGTCTCCTTTCTGGTGAAGAATTGGCTTGGTAGTTTAGTCTGCCCTGTTCCCATGATGCACTGGGCCAGGGACAGACTGATTTGCATATAGCCAGGTTCTGAGCTGGGATGGGGCAGTGAGATAAATAACGGTGATGGATCAAGCCCTGATCTTTTGACTGGGTAAGAGTGGTCTGCTCAATTCAGACACTCTGTTCATCACCACCCCCTTTTCTGAATTGTTTTTGGCCACTATAGGTGTGGCAGGGTATACTCAGACATGAGTCCCTTTCTCACTGCTCCATCAGGATTCAAGCAAGCCGGGCCGAAGACGGCTGAAATGCCAGAAACCGGTCTCCGGTAGCTTGTCTCCTTTCTGGTGAAGAATTGGCTTGGTAGTTTAGTCTGCCCTGTTCCCATGATGCACTGGGCCAGGGACAGACTGATTTGCATATAGCCAGGTTCTGAGCTGGGATGGGGCAGTGAGATAAATAACGGTGATGGATCAAGCCCTGATCTTTTGACTGGGTAAGAGTGGTCTGCTCAATTCAGACACTCTGTTCATCACCACCCCCTTTTCTGAATTGTGTATACTCTGTAGGCTTCAGTCCACCCATAAGCTTCCCATTCGCTGTCTCCCTCATCGCTCTCATATTCTTTCTCCCAATGTGTTTGTGGCATGAATTGGTCATGCCTCTTCCTGTGTTTAGATCTCCCTGAGAGCATGGACCAACTACACTATCCCTTCACTGCTTCCAATTTAGGATATGTTTCAGGAACTACTGCTTTCTTTGCTAAAGAGCACTTAACTCAAGTGCTCGCGTTTTCACTCACTGCTCCAAGGTCCTCTGTGGCTAAATCACACCTCTATCACTTCATTTTAAAGACTTTATTTGGGTGCGTGTTTACAAACAAAATCAAGCGATGCAAAGCCTTTAACCCCTTGGGCGTTGCCGCGATTCTGCGCCTGTGCAGCAGAATCGCGAGCGGGCGGGTTCATGACGGCCCCCAGCCGTCATCAGCACACGAGCCCCATGATGCATGACGGCTGGGGGCCGTCATCCGCATCGAAGGGGTTAAGTGCACGTTGTAAAAGTCATTCACAAGCATACATAATTAAATGCAATGATGTACCAGCAAATCGAAGTTAATATTTTCAACATACTGTGTTTATTTTTAGGTCTCACCTAGGCAGCACATACGCAGTCACTTTTGAGCCATGCTGTATCTAGAATACGGGCTTTAAGCACTGCCCATCTTTCTAATTGGCTAATTTTACTGTCCTTCGTAAATGGCTGCTTTTCTTTGGTTATTATGCTTAGTAGTCCCTCCTTTTCTAACCTCCCTGTTGCATGTCCTGTTACTCATCAGGCTATTTATTACCCTGGTGAGCATTGTTTTTTTAGTTTGCCTGCCTCATATCGTTTTTTCGCCAGCTTGATGAAAGGATCTTTGTGCTGGTTTATGTTAGTCCCATTCATTTGCCTCAGGCTCGTGCTTGTTGTGTTTATTGCCTTTCTGAACAAGCTCAGCCTCAGCTGGTTCTTCTTCCGTCCCCAAATCACCCTCCTCCCACTTTTCACTGTTGCTTCAGCCTCTCATCTCCCCAATCCTCCTCCATTCTCAGCCACTTCTCTTCCCGCTCTCTTCTCAGCTCCGCTCGCTTATAACTGCAGCTGTTCCAAAAAATTCTATATCTGCGGTTTTAAAAACTCGCACACAAGTTTTTTTGTTTATTTGAAAAGCAGGATTACAATTAACCAGCAAAATAATGTGGAAAATGTGTTTTTTTCCAGCTAAATTTGAGGTTTGCAGGGGATTCTAGGTAGGGAAACATTGGGTGTTCCACGCAAGCCATACCCCAGAGGACTCACCCTCGTGTCTAGTTTTCAGAAATGTGTGGGTTTGGTTGGTGTCCCTAGATGGCGCAAGCCTGTGGCCAAATAACCTGGTCCCCCCCAAACCAGGTAGTTTTGTTATAGGTAATTTTTTTTTTTTAAGTTTGAAGTTTATTAAAGTATAAAGAAGCAAAGACAGAAAATGAAGAAACAGTCAGAAGTTATGAAAAACAAGAAATCTCTCTTACAAAATGGTAGAACCGATGAAAATATCTATACAGAAAAATAGGTAATTTTGCAGTCTCCACAGTACAATTTGGGCCCTTTCCTGTTGCAGCCACTGTGCCTACCCACACATGTGAGGAACGATTTTTTTCGAAAGACCTGGAGGTACGCTGGGTAGTAGGCAATTTGTGGCAGTCAGTGATCCTACAACTTTCTCACACAGAAATGTGAGAATTTTTTTTTCCCCCTACAGAATTGAGGTTTGCATGGGATTCTGGGTAGGGAAATGTTGGGGGACCCATGCAAGCCATACTTTGCTGTACTCCCCGGGTGTCTAGTTTTCAGAAATGTGTGGGTTTGGTAGGTTTCCCTAGATGGCCGCCGAGCCCGGGGCCAAAAACTCATAGGACCCCCCTTGCAAAACCAAATAGTTTTGTGATAGGTAATTTTGATGTTGCCTCAATAGGTTTTGGGCCCTTGCCTGTCGCGGATACTTGACCCACCCACACAAGAGAGATACCATTTTTATCGAGAGACGTGGGGGAATGCTGGGTGGTAGGAAATTTGTGGATCCACGCAGATTCCAAAGCTTTCCCACACATACATTTTAGGTTTGCAGGGATTCTGGGTAGGGAAATGGTGGGGAACCCATGCAACCCATACCTTGCTGAATTTTCAGAAATGTGTGGGTTTGGTAGGTTTCCCTAGATGGCTCCTGACTCCGGGGCCAAACACTCATGGGACCCCCCCCTTGCAAAACCAGGTTGTTTTGTGATAGGTAATTTTGATGTTGCCTCAATAGGTTTTGGGCCCTTGCCGGTCGTGGGTACTTGACCCACCCACACAAGTGAGGTACCATTTTTCTCGGAAGACTTTGGGGAATGCGGGGTAGGTAGAATTTGGTGGATCCACACAGATTACAGAGCTTTCCACCACAGAAATGTGAGGAAAATGTGTTTTTGGACACATTTTGAGGTTTGCAAGGGATTCTGGGTAACAGAACCTGGTGAGAGCCAGACAAGTCACCCCATCCTGGATTCCCCTGGGTGTCTACTTTTTCAAAAATGTATAGGTTTGCGAGGTTTCCCTATGTGCCAGCTGTGCTAGGGCCCAAAATCCACAAGTAGGCACATTGCTAAAAAAAAAAAAAAGTCTGTGCCTAGTGGGCTTTCTGCTGCCCTGGAGGGGAAATCAGGGGAGTTCGCCTGATATGCTCCCAAGGTCTGTGGCTATTTTTTGTGGAGGTGCCACTGCTATCTGGCAGAAAGGCTGCTATTGTGGCGGAGGGTGGGGGTACTGAAATGCCCGTTTTGGGCAGCCCCCACCCTAAAAACAATTGCCCCCCAAAAAAAATCCCTGGCACCTAGTGGGCTTTCTGTGGGGCAGATTAGGGGCCACTGCCCCCCAGGGGGACAGAAAGACTGAATTTGGCCAACTTTTTTTGGGGGGGGGGGTGAAGGCCCTTGCCCAAGGGGCCGCTCCCCCCGCCCTGGTAGTGTGTAGTGGGTGGATCACTGATTGGGGATCGCCCTTCGCGGGGGGAGGGGGAGTGCACGCTGATCATCATTCCACAGAAACGAGGCTTTAGGGGAGGAAAAGAAATCCCCTCCCGTTGTGCGCACAGAAGGGGTTAGAATTATGTACATAACAGTTACTTACAAGGAGTTTCAGTCAGACTTCATCCATTTGTCTGTAGTTGGTGTCATTTGCGTTTCTGGATCTCAGATTTTCTCACTTTCAGTACCACTCTATTTTGCTTTCCCCATGGGTGTAGGAATGTGAACTGTGCTGTACTCAGTGCTCGGGCGCACTGTAGTGTGGGCACGCTCTATATTTCTTTGTTTTGGCTTGAGCACTGGCTGTATAGAGGAGATAGCATACACAGTGTTTGTCCACACAAGAAGTGTCTAAAGTTTGTCGATCTCCCCATTCCTGGTCTTTGCTCTCTCCTTAGTTTAGGCGCATGCAGGGTCTGTGTCTCTCGTTGTCTGTGATTCCCATGTTCCTTTTCCACTGCACACCCTGCCACATAATTCCACTACACAAATCCACTCCAAACCATTACACAACTAACAATTATAATCCAAAGCACATAATCCCACTACACATATCCACTCCAAACCAAAATATATGGGTAAAAGACATGGTCATTTACAACTTCAATAGCTCCAACACTAAAAAAAAATGCAACATTACTTTTAATTCTGAGTGCATCTAAATTAATTCCAAAACATACGCTTAAACCATCTGGTCCTATGGAAGAGACCTTACAAAATACTTAGCAAAGAACAACATTCTTACAAAGCCTGGAGGAATTTCTTAGAATTATAAGTTTAAAATCACTTATACAAGACGTATACTGAGGGGTGCAGGACAAATAAGTTAAACTCATGCAGTTTAACTTATTTGTCCTGCACCCCTCAATTCCCAGACTAAAACTCTGGCCTTATATCGTATATGTCCATATCCTCTTACACAATGTTAGGACACAGGATTCCGCTTCTTCAGATTACAATTTGTTACTCTTTGCTACATCTGGTAAAAACAGACATGACATCTTGATTTCTCATTTTTATTTAATGTAAAATCTTTAATAAATCATTTTAAATACCGTATTTTCTGGCGTATAAGACAACCTTTTAACCCTTTAAAATGTTCTTGAAAGTCGGGGGTCGTCTTATACGCCGGGTGCCAAATCAAACAACGCTCCACCTCAGTGCCGACTTTGACATTGGAGCTGAAATCCTTCACCCTCAGCAAACATCAGAGTCTGCGCTTCAACAGGAGTTACCGTACCGTAGATTCCAACATCCTAATACACCAAGTCTGTGGTTTATGAATCCTATTCTTTAATTCAGTTGTAGCCTGCTTTTCTAATTGATTATTTTATTTCCCTGTGAAGCAGCAGGGGAGTTTAAGCTCACAGGGTGCGGCACAACACCGTCGATCAAGAATGATGGTAAGGGGGAAATTTGTGCATCAGCAAAAGCCAATAAGTGATGTACAGAAAACAAAGGCAGGTATTTTGTAGAACAAATTAATAGCTTATGTAGATTCAGTGTGGGAAAATACATACCGGTAGGCTGATATTTTCCACTTTATGGCTGAACTTAAGATAAGTGTTGGCAAAGAAGGCAGGCCGGAGTATGAGTAGCTTGGTGAAATGCTATACTCAAATTGACTGTACTCACCCGTCTGAAGGTCATATTTTCTGCATGGGCGGTCTGCCTAATTAACTGGATGTATGTCCTTGGAGTCTGTCCTTTTAACAGTGCGATCCATGTGAGACATTCTCCGATTTGAGCTGCTATGTTGGGCAAGAATCGCTAATAAGCCCAAAATAAATTCTCAAAATGGCTATGCAGGACTGCGTTGGAAGAGGGGTAGTCTTATACGGCGAGTATAGCACGACACCTACATTTTATCAAGAAAAGTCGGTGGGTCGTCTTATACGCCCAGTCGTCTTATACGCCGGGAAATACGGTATACAATGAACTTAATAGCACATACAGCTTATCTTTTTTTGACAGCAGAAGAGGCCATTTTAAATTTAAAATAGACCAGCACTTTATTATCTTCTCACTCTTACAGGCCATATGGCACTGTGTTGGATTTTTCCTAAGGGAGGCAATGTGAATAAGACATAAGAAAATAATATTTTGTGTCTACTTTTGCAATTTGGGAAGTGTACCATTAGAGAAATGTAGTTTTGTGTGTCCACTTCGGGACTCCTAGACTAGCTGTGTTCGGTGCTTCAGTATTTAATTGAACTATGCCGTGCGCTTTGCGATTCCGCTTTTAATATAGGAATCATTAAGATTTCCAGAGGATTATCGCTGTGAATTCTGGAAAGCTTGCATTTCTACTGTTTTGTTCCACACTCGTCAAACTTTCCTGGGAGTATTTCAGCTCTTCCAAGACCATTCTCTTAAGTAGATCTGCTTTCATTACAGCTGGTAAATGGGCTACTCTGATCTTCAAAATGTGAGCAAGAGTCTAGTTCCTCTTTCAAGGGGGTCCTGGATCACGTTTCAAACCGCGTGTTGGGATAGATCATGGTCATTGTGTTGATGCTTTGTACTAGAACTGCCTTTGCGGAGGTTTCTGCAAGAATGGAGTGGAGGACCGGAACAGCGGCCCTGGTGTCCGGCACGCAGACTTTTCATTTTAAGTACATATTCCCTGAACAGTTAGGAAGTTCATGCAGCCTTCTAATCCCAGCAAGGGTGTTTTTGTTACACTTCTCTCAGTCTACAGCACAAATGCACTGCCTTTTCTGAAGATGTGGGTATCCCTGGAATAAGAGAGCAAATGAGCTGCACTTTCCTTTTTCTCACTTTTTTGCACTTGTTGGAATTAGAACGTGTCTAAACCCATTTCTTGGGCATTATTTTCTTAGCAGGAGAGGATTCAACCTTCCAATCTTTGCAGATAGATTTTTGTAATCTTTCCTAGAACAACATCCATTACTTTAAAGAGCTTGTCCTCGTGGAGGAGCCTGTGCATTCTTGAAGGTGGAATGTTTGGGGGTGCGTTACTGAAGCACAAGATAGATCAGTCTGTAAAGAGCTGTATAATCTTCGGCTATTCCTACCCCCGTTGTATGGGACTCAAACACAGTTTCCTCCAACTGAGGTGCGTGAAATTGGACCCGAGGAACTAACTCATTATCTGCCAATAACTGACATTTTCTATTACTTTGATCTGCTGTCGCCGATGGCAGAAGGCTTCTGTGATTGACTATGTTTCTGCTAAAACAGGATTTCAACCCACAGTAAAATTTCTTGACATGGCTATGAAATGGAGGTTGCAAAGCGTTTTCTTCTTATCTAGACAGTTGAGGGTCTCTTCGAGGACCTCTGTAAATTGGACCAAAAGGTCCCAAAGCAATAATGTGTTGCTGTTACTGTTACTGTTATTTAGCACTCGTATAAGACACGTTCCTATAGATCCATCCGAGTTATGGGGTCTTCCTGCCCTCAACATGGCATCCAAAACTCTTCCTCCATTATGATCAATTCATTTTCATTTTCAAGCGTTCCAATGAAGTTGGAGGATACTTTTTCCTCGACAGTCGATGTGATCATGGAGCCAGAATGAGAGTTACTGCAGAGCAGTAGACAATCCTATTCCAAAGCCCTGTATTTCTTTTATTGTCTAGGAATTAAATCTTTGTTGGGAAACCGGTGTCAAGGACCTTTTCATGGTAGACTACCAAAATAAAATCATGCTGGGCCATTGGGACTTAGATGGACCTATGGATGACGAGCTTCCGGCATTTTGTGTTTCTAGCAAGATCCTGGAAGCAGAGTCCTGGGCCTCAGTAAGACCGGGGCACTCTGCGTATGTTCCCCATCTTACAGGAGGAATATGGAACCTTAATCCAAGCCACTGCCAATGAAAAGCCTCCAAATGTTGAGAAAGGACCTGGCAACCTGTACCTTAATGTTCAGCAAGATCTTAGAAGCAAAAGGTATCCAGACATCGAACTGGTAGCGGTCCAGGTTAAATCCCACTAGGTGAGAATGGTAGTATTCATGTCTGGCGACAGACGTAAGATGCTGCTCCAACTAGGTCTGTAATAGAGTCAGAACCCTCCACTGGCCAGAAGATCAGCACTTCTGTCAATGTGCTATCCAAAAATGTTCAGCTTAGCCACAAGTAAGTTGTCTCCCCTATTTTGTAACTAAAAAACACCTCCTTAAAAAGTCACACTCATTTGGAGCATAACTGTCAGGAAGACATATGCAGGAGAGAGAGAGAGAGATTTTGATAAACATATTTATTTAGAAGAAAGGTACTGTTGGATCCTGTATATAGGCAAACATATTAGATTGATATTAATTAGGCTTTAATGAAAGAACAATCGTTCAAGAGCTCAGGCAAGATCTTCAAAATCGTTTTCAATGAGACAGAACCACCCATACACACAATCTATTATCTCATCCAACATGACCGGGCAGGAAATCATTTTGCAACAAAATGCACGTCTCTGTGGCACCTAGTGGAGAAACCAATACGGATTACCCTAGAGGCGGTCTGAATGCCTGAAGCACACATACACCAGACAAACTGCTGCAGAAAAGCTCCAAATGACTAACCACAAAAAGATGCGCTTTAGTTATCCCTTTACAGCGTGAGAAATAGTACATTTCCCTAATCTAATCTGCACCTACATTTCAAGAATCTCGCTTTACCTCAAGCCCGTGCTCCTTGGCATGCGTCGCGGACACTTCAATTCCCGATATCTCTTCCAGGGTCAGCTGCTTTGCGTAAAAGTGGGTGACCATCTTCTGGGGGTGTTCGCGAACCTGGCAGCTCAGATGATCCTCCGCAGTTATGGGGTATAGGTTCTCACCCCACCCAACCTCCTCCGTCAGCTCCCTGGTCAGCCCGTCCTCTAAAGACACATCCTCTGGGTCGACAAAGCCACCAGGAAAGCCCAAGCGACCATCAAAGCGCATCATCATCTGCAGAGGAAAGGAAAAGGGTGGATAATTCTGTGATACACGAGACAGATCAGCGGGTTACTTTGCTGCAATAATATAGTTCACAACTTGGACTCACTTAATCAACTCCAAAAGCATGAAGGACGGAATCGGTCATCCTGGGATCCAAGCAAGTAACTAGCGAGTTACATATAGATGGCAGCAGCAGGCATACAGCCCACTCACTGACTTGATAAGGCTGCATGGGGCTGTAGAGGCTCAAAAGCTGGGGTTGAGGCAATGTAAGACTGGTAAGAGGTGGCTAAATTAGAGACTACAGCTATATAGCTACAATGAGGGATTTCTAAAACAGTTTCACGTTAGTAATTGATGTACAAGGGACTGGAAGGTTTTTCTTTAGTGTAATGAATTGAAAATGAATGTTTAAGAGAGGCACCAGATGTACGGCATCGCTGCTTTTCTGCAGTTTTTAAAAAATTACTCTCCCCATTTTGCTACTGAAAAAAATACTGCACACACAACTCTCAGAAGGAAAAGAAATGTTCCATTTATTTATAGGTTTATACATAGTTTTCTCAACCAGAATGTATGTGTGTTTTACAATGAAGAAAACATGACACAAAAATAGAATGAACAGTAAACATTTGAACAGTAGAACAAAGACTGTACGGATTAATCTCTGGATCAGGGCGAAGCGCCACCATTGGAATAAATAGGGAAGGGTTGGTTTTTGTCTTCAACGATAGGAGCATGGTTCGGTTCTTATGTCTGAAGTAAGGGAGGTCCAGAAGTGAGTTATGAGTTGCGGATAGGATTTTTTTTGACAGCAAGTAGGCTGGTTGCTAATTAGTGCAGGAGAACCCCTACCCCGATCAATTAAGAGCTGCCACCGACCTGTAGCCTCCCCGCAGGCTTAACTCACTCCAAATAGAGGGAGTGAAGCGGATTAAGCAATATTTTGTGCGCTCTCCCAGTCTAGAAGAATCTAAGAGTGGAGAGCACACAAAATATTGCTGGAGAGAGATTCACATGTAATGTCCTAGATGGCTTGAGATTTAGGCCACTGCGCAGAATCAATACGGGGTCAGACAGGTCATAGAACCATAGCACAGTTCACGCGTCATTAGACACTGGAGTATGTTTACACTCTCCCCTTTGGCAGTCCAAAAGGGCAAGACAATATGGTCCCGACTAAGCCCAGAGCCATTACCCATGCCCAAATTCTAAAAGAAAGCTCAGCATTGGAAGTAAGAGCAGTAACCATTTGGGAACCGCTATCAAGCCTTAAAAGCTACTCCCACACAACCTCACAGACGACCTAGCACAGTTCAGATCCAGACTGCAGCTCAGCTTTTTCAGAAGCCAATCTACCAGCAGGAGTTTCACTCACAGATCACCTCACAAGATGTAATCATGTCATGATCAGATCTGCAAACAAACTCAAGATCTCAACTATGGAGACGCAAACACAGACGCTGCTCATTTTTTAAATGCCATATCCATGCTGGAAAAAATAATGGCCATATTTTCACTTCCACCTGGACTAATCTACACAAACCAGAGTAGAAGGAGAAAAACCTAGACAACGCCCTGGTCTGGTACTAATCTCTGGCAGAAACTTGCCTTCTACTCACCCTCTCACCGCTTACTCAGACAAGGAAGCAGACCTTTGGATGCAGTTGGAACTCGGCAATGCAGCATCTCTGCCAATATTAAAGGTCACTGCAGGTCCATAGGATGGGCATCTCGACTCAGACTCAAAGAGCTCAACCGTACACAGGTTCTGTGCAAACCAGAAACTTCAAGAGAGATGGTGGAGTCCAAAATAAGATTTTCTGGGATCAAATCTCTTGTTGGTTACAGTAACAACACAGCCAGCCACAAAGGTCACACTAACAAAGACCATAGCAAGCCACTCTTGGGTAGCAGCCAGGAAGGTACCAACATTCACCAATGACTTCCACCACTCTCCCGCTGCGTGAAGCATCAGTGACTACGCTGAAGTGAGGAAGATCAACTGAGACGGCTCAATAGCGTTCCACTCAGAATTCAATGTACAGCAAACCAGACTCACATCTGTACCGTCAGGCACATCGGATTTGCACAATTTGTTTTTCTTTCATCAATGATCAACAATACAAAGAGTCATATCAATATAAAACAATGTATTGCATACCCTGCGTGCATTATCCGAAAGAACATAACATCTCTATATTATGCCTATTAAGGCGCTACAGGTTTGAAGAAGCCACAACATGAGACATTACACAGATTTACCACTTCTTAATCACATTCAGAGTAAGACTTTGACATCGCCACTTTTCTTCTCTACCAACATTTGCATAATCAACAGGCTAATTAGCTACATTTAGGCATCCGAAGCTTGTGTATTGCCCGGCAGAGCTTCTCTTCTTGCTAGTAAGAACATTGTGGGCCCCATATATCCTTAGGCGTGGAAGTAGGAGCTTGCAGTGTGGCATAACCTTCCACTTTTCATTACAAACTGCCATGTCTTGAAGCAATCTAGCCATCTGTGGTGCAGCCTCTCTGCGCCAACGCATTGCTAATCTTCGCTTGGCCAGGAGATGTGCAGGGACTGGTGCAGCGACAAGCTTAACATATCCCAGTAACACAGTTATTGGATTTGGCCTGATCCGGGGTTCTGTAATCTGCGACATGCGGTTTAATAATTCTTTCCAAAAACATATACATTGGGGAATAGAACCAGACCATTCAGACATGTCTGCTTGCTCTGCGTTACAGAGTGCCTATCATTGCGGACCTGGGTCTATGTTGTACTGTTCAAGTGGCGCGTGGTAGGCCCTCTAATTAAGTATCTTAGGTCTATGGTTTATAGCTACCGCTTTTGTCTGTTGACAGCAGTATTTCCAATTTACCTCGGGGATCTCCATCTCAAGGTAGGTTTCCCGAGCCCGCCTATGTCGCAGTGTTCAGATCGGTCTCCTGTCGGACATCAGGCCATAAAGTCTCAAGACCCATTTCATTGCATTGGAGGATTTAATCAGTTGGGTCAATCGTTTGGCTCGGTTGGGAATTCTTTCAGTTTCGCACGAGCTGTGTAACATATCATATTGTAGAGGATGATGTCTAATGGTTTGGTTGCACATGAAGCACTAAATTGTGCAGGTGTAATAAACGGGCCTACTGCGAACAGCTGTCCCATTTCCTTTATTTTCGCCCTTTTCAGTAGGTCCAGGACTCCACTTGTATTTGCAAGCAGAAATACTAGATTATTCGCCATTTGTGCCTCTGGAGAGTATGGGAATTGCGTGCTAAACATTTTGCCGACACGGTTCTAAGAACAACAGGCTGTTGCAACTAGGTTGAAGGTATCGAGGGGTATACACAACCACATGGTATTAGTGCATAGAGTGGGGGCGTGGGCTATGCCTGTTCCCTATCTGGATTAAGGACGGGATAAATCTGTCTGGAAGGTACCAGAATCTGTAGTAATGGCATTGGGCTGCTAGATATTAGATCTCATGGTCTGGTACCTCGTAGCCCCCTCTCTCCTAAGGGGGTGTCATGCTGAATGTGCACAGTTAAACGTAGTAGAAAACGTTGCTAGCTTTCAAAAGTATGAAAGTGACATACAGCTGTTATTTTCTAGTTAAAAAGGGTCAAAACGCAACTATCAGACCCATTCGGTCTTAAAACCTCAAACAAGAATAACTATAGGATGTTTACTTTGCATAAAAGACACTGGATGCACTCAACAGATGCATGTGCACATCTTCACTTCACTGAAAAGAAATAAAACCAAGCTCTATGACTCACCATGCATTAAAGTCACCAAAGCAATGTCTTAGAATTCAGCCTGAACCCAACACCTGCACCATCAACACCTGGACGTGAAAGTACCTGGTCTTTATGGTGGGGGGCACTGAAACACACCAGCCTACTCTGTGCAGAGAAAGCTTCTATTTGGGGTTGTTTTATAAACAAGCAACGCCTGAATGTATCTTTTGAAGAAAATGCCTTTCTATTGGAAGCAAAGTCCTTTAAACTTGAAGAAATCCGGTCTTCTCTGGAGCCAATGTCTGTCTGCAATTTTGCAGACCTTCCCTGGAAGAATATTTGGAGGACCAACAAATATAAAAGTCAGAGAGCTGCATGTCCAAACTAAGGCAAAAACCTGCATCTTTAGGACTCCTTCCCTGGTGATGCCAGAAAAAGAACATAAGCAACAGCTCTGCCAAATTAATACCCTCTCCATTCAGTCCAAAATTAATTCTTCGACTGTGGGCTAGAGAACTTGAATGGACAGCTTGACAATTCAAGGACTCCTACTGTAAAGATAAAAGTCTTAGAGATTCAACATTTCGAAACTCAAAGGTAGATTCCAGCAATCAAGTCCACGCTTGCAAGAAGTAAACTGCAGATAGTCATTATGCAAACAAAGTCCAATTTTTGGGCCTACTTCAACAAGGAACAAGATTGAGGATACTTTGAAGGAATCCAGGTTATGCTGGTACTGGATCACGAACTAAGACTGTACATTTCTCAGTATGAAAAATGTTAACACTGACGACTGAAGCGTATGTCGATCGGAGGATTCTACAAAGATCCAGCTCAGACCGCTCTGCCACAGCAAGAAATGCAAGAACTGGCGTTCAGGTATCCAGAATCAAACTCCAGAGCCTTTTGGTCATGTGGTCAGACTAGGAATATACAGCATGTCCTTATCGCCTATATAGGTCTGGCCTGGATTTTCTTCCATAAAAGTGCATGCAGCATCACAGCGACGGTGTGACTTTTACACACATCTTTTTTTCACTATTCCAGTAATTAAGAATTTTCTAAGGGTATCAAGGTGTCCAGATTCTTAAAGCACACTCGCCCTCCAATACCACTGCCCCAACAGGAGGGTGGGCATGTCACGTGCAAATCTATGAAATATACCAACTTAGAAGACACAGTTACAAGCAAGCATTTTTTAGATTCACATGTCTAGAACAAAGTAAGAAGTTCGCTGTATGTGGTAAGTGGGAGGCTGAACCTTAGTAGAAATAGTCTCTGCAGCACTATCTGACCCCCTCTGGCTCCCATGATATCCATCCAGCAGAGTAAGGTTTGTTGGTGATGATAGAGGGTGTTCTCATCGTCTGTACTCTGCGAATGTTTGTTTCTGATGCTCTGGCACGGAAGGAGGTTTCTCCACTGGAGCAGGCAGTGCAGGTGGACATGGATCTCGAGGAAGAACTCTTGAAACACTGATCTCGTTTACATACTCTTAAGAGCAGCACTGCGCCCACTCTATGGGCTCACTTTTGTGCTTGCAGACTAACACAAAGCACGTACAACGGCAATATAGAATGCCTTCCTTGTCAAATGGATGCGCTCTGTTGAAAAGAGGTAAAATCTATTGAATACCTGGGCTATCTGTGCGATACATTTAGGCTGTAATCTACGCCAGGTGCTACTTCCTGTGTAGAGCTATGTGTTTTTCCTAGCGCTTGGGAAATGAAGTGGGGCAAAAATGGAGGAAGGCAGGGCGACACAAAGGTTCGCAAACATTGAAGAACACAGTCACAGAAAGATTTGCTCTGGATAAACCAGCATCTGCCACACCACTGGGCCCCTGTTGAACGAACTTGAAGTTTGCCTCTTATGCTTTCTGTAAAGGCTTTTGATTGGTACACAAAGAAATGCTTGCTGTGCACAGAGAAACTGCATCAAAAGTACTTCTAACCTGTAGGCATTTTAAGGAGTCCCTCAGCCCACAGGTGCGGCTCTTGCCTCCACTGTCTCTCCCTTCTGGCTGTCCTCGGTCTGCTACATGTGGGCTTCAGAAGGGAAGAAACTCAATGTCAACAGTGAAGCAAGTGTTCCTGATACTTTCAGTGCATGGGATAAAGTCCTGCTTGCTTTTGCTGGATCCCCCCTTTTGGCCCCCATAAGTGTGACAGGGTATGCTCAGACGTGAGTCCCTTGCTCACTTTGCCACTGGATTCAAGCAAGCCGGGCTGAGACGGCTGGAATGCCAGAAACCGGTCCTCGGAAGCTTGTTTCCGGTCCAGGGAAGACATGGCTTGGCAGTTCGGACTGGACTGTTCCCATGAGGCACAGGGTCAGACTGATTTGCATATGGCCATGTCTGAACTGGGGTGGCAGAAGGGGCTAAAGAACGGTGATGGATTAAACCCAGATCTTTTGACTGGGTGTGAGTGCTTGATTGATTCAGATGCTCCGTCCATCACCACCCCCTTTTGTACCGCTTTTGGCCGCCATAAGTGTGGCAGGGTATGCTCAGACGCGAGTCCCTTGCTCACTTTGCCACTGGATTCAAGCAAGCCGGGCTGAAGACGGCTGGAATGCCAGAAACCGGTCCTCGGAAGCTTGTTTCCAGTCCAGGGAAGACATGGCTTGGCAGTTCGGGCTGGACTGTTCCCATGAGGCACAGGGTCAGACTGATTTGCATATGGCCATGTCTGAACTGGGGTGGCAGAGTGGGCTAAAGAACGGTGATGGATTAAACCCAGATCTTTTGACTGGGTGTGAGTGCTTGATTGATTCAGATGCTCCGTCCATCACCACCCCCTTTTGTACTGCAAATCTAAATCAAACATACACTAATTTGATATATGAAACGCAAGACATGCTTCCTAAACCTTTAATCATGTGCTTATTATGAATTAATGTGCCTCGTGGAAATAAATTCTTGACGCACAAATACAAATTATAAATATAGATACTGACCACGGATTTGTGCGTTTTTAATCACTGTAATGTAATTTAATGATGCTGGCAACACAGATGATACAACATTAATGCTGTTTTTAATTTGGGCCTGTGGTTGCCGAGACTTTTTTTTGAGGAATAGGAATTTCCAATGTTTGTCCCACAAGAAGTCCCGATCCTGAGTAAACAAATGTCTCTGGCCTAGTGCTGCCTATCTTTATCCCATTGGAGGCCTGTCCAGGCCCTGGAATTTGGCAGACTATATCAAGGGATGGGGGACAAGTCATTGGTGCCCCTTTTATATTTATTATTATGAAACACATCAAAATCTGATATTTTGCAGGCAAAACAGACATTGGACAGTGGGATTTAATGGATTTTAGGGAGAGAAGTAGGTGGACAAATGAAAGGTGAGAGAAGGTGTTTCAGAGAGAAAAAGGAGGAGAGAATCCTGGAGAAAGGAGGGATGAAAGAGAGAACAACATATTACCTGTGGACAAGAGAGCAATGAGTTGCAAGCATGGTTAAATGGAGGGAGAAAGAGATAGGGCTCGACGAGAAAAGAGAAGAAGACAAGTACTCTTGACCTTCTGTGGACAATAAAGTTCAATTTCAAAAAAACTACCATTGAAGTGAGTTAATTAGCATTGTGGTACTGCTTTTCACAAATAGCCTACATACCTTATGAGGAAATTCTATCCGATAACAAATCACCAGTTCCAGCAGTTTATGTCAATGTAGGAGTCACAACAGGTTGATGCTGAAGGAAAAAAACGGCATCCCTTTCATCAGTTCTCTAGCCAGTCACGGGTGCACTTGCAGTCATGCTGCTCTTACTTATGCACGACATACCATCATTTTATTAAAAAGACTTCCTGCAATGTCATATTGGGAACCATATGTGTATCGCTGTGCCTCTTTTGCTCTAAAGCATAGATTAACGCTCAAATGCTCACCTCCAGTTCTTTTGGGTCAGATCTGCCGTATCTACTCAACTTGCCAAGTGGTTCCGCTACAGGAAACACTATCTGGCGTGTCCTTCCGGCATTAAGTTGTGTCGCGCTCGCGCTTCTGGGAATTGTAGTCTAAATTTGTGTCACGTGATTTTAACGTCATGCTGCCAGTTTTTAGCATTCGAAAAGAGACTATTATACTTATATTCCTCAAATGCTATTTAGCCTTTCCGCCTACCAAATATTAATACAAATTGTGCGGCTAATATTGCGACCAGTTAGTGTATTAAACAACCAGCATTATTGCCCACCACTATGGTTTTATTTATAAAAATTACTGGAGACCGGTGGAGTCGGATAGTCACACCCCGGCAGGCAGTTGATGTCATTTTCAATCTCAGAGTTTTCAAGTGTACATCAACAAGCACAAAATCACCTTTGCGGCGGGGGCAAAATGAGGAAGTCAGGCATACTTGCCCGTGACATGGGCGGAGCCTGTGACGTGGCCGGAAGAGGCCAGTGTTGCTCGTTGATGCGGGGCTCCCATTAGGAAGGGAGAGCCCCGCGGTAGCGGTGGAAATGCAGAGAAGTCCCGGGTCCCAGGAGGGGGCCTGGGTGAAGTGGAGGGGCAGGGTGTGTTTCAGCATCGCACAGCAGCCCGGTGAGTGGGGCGCGCTAGTGCGCTGATACGTCTTAGGCATGGAAAGTGAAAGTGCCTTGCCTCTCAAAGGGGAAAGGAGATGCACAAGGCGCGCGCATCCAGATTCCCAGTCCGGCCTGCAGCCTGCACATCTCCTTGAAAGCATAGCCGGTGACTATAGGTCTCGCGGCGAGACAGTACTTCGCGCAGTAATCGCCAGGGCGAGACCTAAAAATGACTGCCCGTGATAATGTCAACAACATGAAGAAGTTTCCAAATTGCTTTCAAGATACTGACAAACTCAAGGATAGACAGATCTTACCCACAGATGAAACAATCAAGCACAGTATTCAGCATTTTTGTGGCATATCTTGCAACTTTTAAAAGTAATGTGAAGATTAAATCAACAATTTCCTCAAACGGAACATTACTGAACCTGTAGATGGGTCCGCACTCAGGGCATCCTGTAGATGGGCTCACACTGTGTCACTAATCATTCCAGAACCATGTATCATGCCGGAGGCATCAGCCAAACCTACCTATCCAATGCCACAGACAACTGGCACAACAAACGTAGGACATGATATATTAACTAATGCAGCTAAAAGCTTTTCAGATCTAGAACTAAATAAATGATGCCACCAGCTTGAGCACAATAATCAGTCACCTACGTCACTGTTTGGAATGCATTGTGGCTTCCGAGTATAAAGGCATCCGCTTCCATGTTTTTTTCAGCTGCTGATACCTTTTAAGATTAAATGTGTTGGGTCATTTAAGGTGTCCCAAACTGCTCAAATGACAGCAACACTTTCTGAAAATCATAAGAACATAATGAGAATCTCACTTTAAGCATTGATTGAAGCAAACTTACTGCTTAACAGAGATGCTTGTAACTTTTGGAAAGAACTTCCTTACGTTTTATGGTTACAGTCTGAAGAGATGCACCCTTATCTACTGTTTTGGTCCTCACACCTGTGCCTATACCAGAACACATCAACACTCCAGCTTCTTCCTGGACCTAGGCAGTAATTGTGCCCGGTACATCCTTACCTTGACCAGTCAATGCACTGGTACATTCACAAAGAAAGGGGAAGCTTCAATGGTCAATAGCATGTAAACTTGTGATTTTCGTACCGATACGTTCAAAACCAACAGCGGAAAATGTAGTTTACTTCAACCCTCTTTTACATACAGCTATTGTAGAGGACACAATTCTGTCCTGGAAGAATTGCTGATCAAGAGAATAAACTGCTAGGACACATTCAACAAACCTGAAGTCTGCCTCCCTGGTCTTTCTGTTACATGCCTTCGATTGCTATGGAAATAGGTGGCTGTGCTCCCCAGAAGGGAGACCAATCAATCGTCCTCTTTTCAGCAGGGTTGTCCTGCATTTGGTCAAAGGAAAATTCATGTACAAAATATATGACAGAAAGTGTAAAGCACATGCCTTCATTGTAGTTAAATATGCACTGATTCACCTACAAATGTTATTTAAAAAATGCTAAATAAAAAGAAGGGCTTTTAAAAAAAAATCCCCACATTGATGGTTTGTCCTGATGCCCACAGGGCCAGGTGAGGGATGCCAAAATCCCACCTTTTGCTTCTTGCATGGGAACCATTACAAACGCTCAATCGAAAGGATTTCAGCTATTTAGTGAGACGCCACTAGCTATCTGGCATGTGTAGTGTCGGAGCCACCCGGCAATGTTGCACTGTATATCACCCCAGAGGGCGGGCACGCCCCCGGGGATAAATAAACTGGTGCATGACCGCTCGGGGTCTTGGCCTATACTGAATTACCGAGTGTGCATATATTCATTAGTGCTCCCACCTTGGCAGTAGGCCTCACTGCGTGGTTCAGGGCACGCTTTAACCCAACTCACTAAACCGGTGGTGAGGCGGGTCTTCACCCACGCCGCCACCGCTTCAAGCAAAGGCGCCTGCACTGTGTTTGTGGCAGCAGGCGGAGCAGCATCATAGCAGCAGCATCGGCGCTGCTGTGGTGCACCCGACGGCAGCTCCCGTCGCATGCAAAGCGGCGCTCTCGCAGCCCGCTCACCTACCTGCCCTAAAGCGACGAAGCCGCTGAGGAAAGGCGGTCGCAACCAGGGCCCAAAAAGGCCCAGCTGGCAGCAGCGGAGACGGATCCTTCCCCATCAAGGTCAAGGTCAGTGAGCGAAGGCGCGAAGAGCACCGACAGGTGCTGCCAGCACGTGGACCCTGCTTCCTCTCTCGCCTCTGCCCTGGCCTCATCATGAACAATGGGGAGAGCAAGCGCAGCATCCTGATCATGCGGCGCTCTCTCCATCTCACTTTTCTCTCGAGGATGGTTCGACCGAGCTATGGCCTAGAGAGGAGGACGACAATGTGTTTGTGGTGTCATTCGTAAGCCACGCTGGTCCACGGCACAGACCACCTCCCATGTGCTCAATACTCGTAGTAGGATCCATGGTTCAAGCACTCATTGACACAGGAGCGTCTGTTAATGCAATGGACAGTGCTCAGTCCCGAGCAAAGATCTACAAGGAAGAGAGGGCAGACGTCATTCAAAGACGCCCACCAACCCAACGTGTGAACACAAGTATGCCCGCGAAGGGGGTCCTGCAGAAACTGTGGCATGGAGCACCCTCCCACCAACACATGCTTTGCTAAAGGCAAAACATGCTCCTGGTGTGGCAAGCTTAACAATTTTGCCAGAGTGTATAGGATTGGATGGTTAAGAACAAATGCCACTGGACAAGGCAGAGCGGCAGCTGAAGTCAGACAGCTATCTCTAGACGACCCCCTGGGACAGGAAGACCCCACCCCGCCAGGACCAAGCTATGGCTTAGAGTGGAAGACGACGATGTGTTTGTGGTGGACAGTGCTCCGTCCCGCGCAAAGATCTACACGTATGGAGGGACCACTAAACCATTCCCCCTGAGAGAGGTAATTGAGGTAGAGGTAGCCAGTGAAGGACATGGCTGCCCTGCCAGATTCCACGTCACTGAGGGGAATCGAGGCACCCTCCTCAGCCGTCATACAGCCAAAGACTTGGAACTGGTCTTCTTCGCAAACCAAGTCCTCAACCTACATGCCGATGCTATCCTACATGATTTCCCCATGCTGCTCGAAGGCCTCCGACGGCTTAAGGGCAAACAGTTCCGGTTACACATCGACTCATCAGTCAAGCCGACTGCACTGAGGCACTGGACGGTACCCGGTCACTTACACCCACAAGTCGAAGAACTACGGAAGTTGGAATAAGTGGGGGTCTCTGAAAAAGGCTCTGGCCCCACACCATGGGTATCTCCACTAGTTGTCAATGGATGATGTTGTGGCGGACCTAAATAGAGCAAAATGGTTCTCCAAACTTGATTTAAATGAAGGTTACCACCAGCTTGAACTCGCCCCAGAAAGCAGGTACTTAACGACCTTCTCCACGCAAGTGGGGTTAAGGAGATACAAACGACTAAGGTTGTGGATGTTGTTGGCTGCTGAAGTGTTCCAGAACGCTATTCGCGAGACTATCAGAACTACATGGAGTCATCAACCTAAGCGACAACATTCTTGTATTTTCAAAAACACTCGAGGAACACCATATGCATCTGAGGAGCATACTCCAGTATCTCGCAGACAGTGGCCTAACCCTCAACAGGGCAAGATGCTCTTTCAACCAGGAATCGTTGGAGTTTTTTGGATACATCTTCTTCCTGGAGGGGCTACAGGTCGACCCAAAGAAATCTGTCACCATCTGCTCAGCACTCTTGCCCACATTCCAGACTGACGTCTGCAGCTTTTTGGGGATGGCAACATACTGCGGCTGCTTCAACCCGAACCTGGCATCTTTACCAGAACCCCTACGTGCTCTCACGAAGAACAGAGCACCATGGGACTGGACAGACGAAACAAACAGGACATTTTAAGCCATAAAGGAGGCTCTAATGGACAAGATCGTGATGGCATACTTCCACCCCAGCTGCCGCATTGACGTAGTCGTCAATGCCAGCCCTGTCGGATTGGGGGCCATCCTCCTACAAGAACCAACCAAGAGGGAGTGGGTCCCTGTTGCCTACGCCAGCAGTCACTATCAGAGACATGCCCAAATAGAGAGAAAAGCTCTTGCCATCAAGTGGGCGTGCTACCTTTAACTATATGGGCATGACTTCGGAGTGGTGACAGACCACAAACCGCCGATCCCCCTATTTGTAGAAACACCACTCTGGCCCCACCAAGAATTGAAAGATGGGAGGTACAGCTCCAGGCAGATCAACTTGAAGTGGTGTTCCGTCTGGGTATCAACAACCCTGCACATTTCCTATCATGACACCACATCACGGTGAGACTGGCAGCACCATCCGACGGCGAGGACACTGATGAACTGGTGAGGGTGATGATGCAAGAATCATGCCTCAAAGCACTGACCCTGGAAGAAGTAGGAACCCCAACGAATCTGGATGAGAACCTGGGCAAGGTGAAGAAAGCGCTGGCTGACAGGATGTGGCAGCACTTTCTGTACGGTGGCCGCATGAGGACCGTGGAAGACCAGATGACGCAACAACAACTATGGAAAGCACGCAGTGAGCTCAGTGAAGGGCCCCATGGAATAGTGCTGAGGTACGAACATTATGATCCCATGTAGTTTACAGCAATAAGTAGTCAGCCTCGCACACATAGGAAATCAAGGAATAGCCAAGACGAAAGTCCGCCTCTGGAACAAAGTCTGGTTTTCTGGAATGGATGCCATGGTTGACGACACCCCTGCACCATTACCAGTAGTGACCCGGTGCAGCTTCCAGTCCTCACAGAAGAACTGTGTTGAGAACCATGGTCACAGGTCAGCATGGACTTTGGGTCTTTTCCGGACGAGAGAAGCACGATCGTTCTAATAGACTCTCACTCCAAGTTTCCCATTGTGGAAGTTGTGTTGTCCACAGCATTCCTGCAAGTGAAGGTCACTCTCGACCAGACATTTGCGATGATAGGGTTCCCAGAAGAGACACGGTCTGACAATGGAACGCCCTTTCAAGACAAGGAGTTCTAGGATTATCTGGCGGCACATGACGCCCGGCACTGCAAGATAACACTGCAGTATCTGCAAGCCAATGGTGAGGTTTAGGAGAACCCTGAATCAAGCACTGAATATTGGGGTGGAAAAGGGTGAAGAGTCGGAAGAATGCCTGCAGCGCTTTCTTATTTTTTTAAAAAACATTTTTATTGAAAGCTCAATAGCAAAGAATGCACATTGGATATCTTTTACATTGGTTATCAGGACAAATGACAGGGTGAGGCGGAAATCCTCGTACAACAGGGAGGAATCCAGCTTAAAAGAGCATCCTTCTTTAGACGGCTGACTGCAACGTTTTTTTAACGCGTACCGCCAGACCCCACACTGCACGACTCGATGTGCCCCGTGACACCTACTATTCCGGCAGGCTCCCCCACACTCGAGACAGTATACCAACAGACCCTGCCTGGCACCTTGAGGAGCTCGATGGTGAAGCCATGCAGGCCAGGAGAACAGCCACCAATCTACAAGCCAGCAGGTCCAGAAGGACGCAGGTGACCAACATAAGGGCGGGATCGGCACCCTGGTTGGAAATTTCGAACACCCTCTGAACCGAATGTGTGAGAGGTCACGGACGTGCCAGGCACGATGGTGTCAGCGAAGACAGGGTTGTGCACAATTGCGCATAACATATTGTGGTTCAAGAAGGTACATGGATCAAAACCAGAAGGAGAAGAATAATCCAAACACAACACACTGGTGGAAAAAGCCATGTCGCCGCCACACTCTCCACAGGTGAGTGGTGTCTCACCCCAAGCTGACAGAACAAGAGGTTCCATCCACCAAGAGGAACACCTCTGTGCAACTCAAGGATGATTTACCCATGTCCACAAGTCCTGAGGAAGCCGGGCAAAGTTCCAGCTCCCAGAGCCAGACGTAGGGTCTACTGCCGAACCCGGCTCCAAGCCAGAGGTTTCGAGACTTTGTGTGCTGCACAGTGTAATAAAACTGCATCCATTGAGAAGCAGTACGAAGCTAAAGGAAAGGAGGGATGTAGAGTCTGTGCCACCCGGCACGAACACTACAGTTTTGCACTTTGCGTCACCCAAGGGAGAGGCACACCCCTGGGGATAAATAAACAGGCGCATGCCCGCTCGGGGTCTTGGCCCACACTGTTTTTCCGAGTGTGTGTATATTCATTAGTGCTCCCACCTTGACAGTAGGCCTCACCGCGTTGTTAGGGGTACACTTCACCCCGACTCACTGCAGCATGGTGCTGCCTTCTCTTCTTTCTGCTGCCTATGCGCAGTGCAGCATGCATGTTTATTGCGTGGTAGAAGTTTCAACACAGGAGGGATGGCTCACAACTAAAGTTCCTGAAACACATTTGCCTTTAGATATGCGGATAGAGAAAGATAATCTCTATAAAGAACCCTAAATGTGTGAATGAAAACAAAGCTGGGCCCTGTCCTGGGATTACGCCCTTGGTGCTTTTATTTCTTTCACTCTGTCCGATTCATAGTGCTTTTGTTGTCCAAGTAGAATAGGGTGGGGGGTGGGGGGAGAGAGAGAGAGAGAGAAAAGAGAGGAGAGGAGAGGAGAGGAGAGGAGAGAGGAGACTAGAGAGGGACAGACACTATGAAGTGCCCAGGATCAAACATTTTGGTGAATAGGTCTGACGCCGCAACACTATTGCTTGCTGTACATGAGATCTTTATCGCCACATGAAATGGAGCCAAAGGAAAGCCTTTAACTAGCTTCAGGTCGAGTAACAGCTTTTAAAATGCAATGCTGTTTGACACGAAGGGCGAGGTGGTTAACTGGTGTGGACACTTTCACAATAAGACTCGTGGAGAGGCTGGAAGTCAGGATTATGGGATACACAACGAACAGAAGCAATGCTATGGTCCATGGACCCTCAGGACTGGACCGCGCATGCGCACTGTGGTGCCCTCACCAGCACGGCGTGGCGCAGCGGGATGCGGCCGAACAGCTTGCTCTCGGGGTCGGGCGCGTGCAGCATCACGTGACAGGCGTGCTTGTATCCGCTCAGTTCAAGCGCCGCTTCGCGAGTGATGTTCCTGAGCCCGCTTCCCTCCACTTTCCCTTCGCCGGGCAGGTCCTCGGTGAAATCCGCCATGTTCTACTTCGAATCACTTCCGCAACAGACCTGTTTGGTCAACCAATCAGCGCTCCGTGATCCGCTTCCGCCCATCGTATTATTTATTTTATAACCCAATCAGCAGTCTTGCAGCTGAGATTGGTTACGTGCTATTACGACGCATTACTGCCAGAACACGCGTGCTTGTTACTAAAGGGTTGGCACCCAATCGGCCGCACTGCCTTTGACATCACTGTACCTGTGCCCAATCGGCGTAAGCGAAGTCGCATACAACCCGCCGCCGAACCGATGGAGTGACGGACTTCTCGCCCAATAGCGAGAGTCTCAACGAAAGCGCGGGCTTTTTGAAGCGAATGAGCGGCTGCACTGCGAGGTGCGACCGCGCGATGCAGTTTTACTTCTCTTAATCATGGAACTAGCAGCTGGTATTTGACACTTTACTAAGTGCATAACAGAATAGGTCACTCATGGTGATATTAAATGACAGTATTGTATTTAATACGTGATGAAGCAATGAGGGCTTTGCAAATGGGTAGCAACACTACTCTTTGGGATCCGAGTGATAATTATTTAGTCCAGCATAATAGTTACAGTTAATCATGAGCTTTCTATGCATTTTCATGCAGTTTGAATTAGAACAGTGGAATGTTGGGCACCCAATTGAAGACAATGGAGTGGCTCCGGCCTTATAATGGTTGGTATAATAAGCCTTCTGCTGCAACATTCTAATATTTGTCTCTGTTTTTTATTTATTTATTTTATAAGTTCCATATAGCGCTGGCTAGACCCAGGGGTATCAGAGCGCTTTACATAGACAGGTGCATAACATAGCATGACGTATGGATGCATACAGATAATACCCAAACATTATAAGTAGTCTTACATTGCTCTGTGCCTCCCGTTTTAATTTAGACCATTTTACTGTTAGTGGGTGGTATGTTCTTATAGCCCTTCTTCCTGCAACAGGGATTAGGTGGAACCCTGATTGACTCAGCTACCTCCTGGAGATGTGAAATCAAGGCCACCCATGGCTCCTTGCTCGTTAAGTTCTTTGAGACCTTGTTGGCAAATTCCTCTAGCAGCCACTCCCGGAGAGGGATAAGCCTATCCTGATCCTCCGTGAGCCATCTAATTCGCTTGATGGGTTCTAGATTCTCTTTGCCGCCAATGAGACATCGCTTTGTGCGGCGGAAACCCAGAGCAGCTAATTCACATTTTAGCATGGCATAATTGCTGACGAAAGATGGAAGGATTCTAATATGCTTAGTTGATGGAAGTGTGCTAATGATATGCATATGTAGTCAAAGATGGCCATTCTGTTTAATGAGAAGGGGGTGTAGGCCCCCGTTAATCTTTCTTAAATCTGCAATTAAATATGCGCAGCCTCATATCGTTCAATGCAGAGCTTTCTACATGGCTGTGCTTCTCTTTGAAATTGCATGTGAGATGAGGGGATACCACAGCTTCGATTGTCATATCCCTGCCAAATAATGCTGGCGCCTCCATCTATAGAATTGGTGTAGACGTTGCCCATAATTATCCATGTAGCCTTTGGATGGTTAATTTTAGCTCAGTTTATGAACAGCAGGTGAGATAGTGTCTCAGACCTTATATCTTTTGCGGGTGCAAATAGATGAATCCATCAGTTAAAGGACTGTCATAATGGATTTATTTACCAAGTTTACTTTAATGATGATGCAGTCGCCATTTCCCACAGCGATTATGGTAGCCACCACAGCGAGCTCATTTTAGATTGAAACTCCTCCTGAGGCATGTTCACCCTCCTTTGATTGAATGGCAGGGGTTTTGTAGACTGTAAAATTGGAAGAAGAAACACTATACTTAGGGTAGGGTCAAAGGCCAAAATTTATAGACAGAACAGGATATGCAGCCCCATTAAACCTTATGAATACATAGAATATAACCCGAAGTCTAAATAAAGAAGAACAACAATACTCTAACTACCCAAGACTCGAAAAAATATACAACATCTGTATGGGTTCCCATCACTCACCATTCCAGGTGACATGCTTCATCATCTGGGTCTCCTTTAACAGGGCTACCACTCCCCCCCTAATGATGAAGGAGCCCAAGGATGTTTTCAAAGATATGGATACAGATGTGAGCCAAATGTAGTATATAAAGTGTATGGGAAAAAGTGCAGTGCAAAAGGTGATGTGAATTTTAAAATTGAAGCGTAATCAGACCGCAAGCTTTATTTATGTCTGATACGATCAAGAGTTAACAACCGTGCAAAAGGACGATTTCAATAGATAGCTACCCACTAGTAAACAATCGGTCAACATGTTTCAGCACTCAAAGGTAGATATACACCTAGGGCCAGATGTATCAAGATTCCGATTTGCGAATTCTAAATAGCGATTTTTTGCGAATCGCTTTTTAGAATTCGCAAAATGGAATGTATGTACAAAATCGCTATTTTTTAGCGATTCCTTATTATTCTTTATTTGCGAATTCGAATTTTGCGAATTCGCAAATAAAGAATAATTTCCAATGCATTCCTATGGGCCAGGAGGCCCATAGGAATGATAGTGCAATAATTCTCAAATTGCGAATTCGCAATTTCCTAATCGCAATTTGAGAATTATTTCAAAGGTGCAGGGGTGTCTCAAAGACACCCTGCTGCACCCCTGAAATTTACATGTGTGTGCATGTGGCACACATACATGCCCTATGGGCATGTATGTGTGTCCCATGCCACCCTCACAAATGCCAAATAGGGCATTTTTAAAAGAAATCGCAAATTACCACCAAATTTGCAATTTCAAAAAGTTACATACATATCATTTAAGGAATCGCAAAAATTGCGATTCCTTTAAATGCTACGGCAAAATAAGGAATCGCAATTTTTTGCGATTCCTTAAATTGCGATTTTTTGATACATAGCAAATCATGCTAAAAGGCCGTTTGCGAGTCGCAAAGGCCGAAATTCTGCAAATTTCGGCCTTTGCGACTCGCAAAAGCCTTGATACATCTGGCCCCTAGTGCTTTTGTCACGACCTAATAGATATTAATGCTACTGCTAAATGTAAAAAGTGAAAAGAACGCAAACAAAGAAAGGGAAAGAAAACCATAAAGGATACACTGTGGATCGGTATTCTCACAGTTCACAATCAGGACAAAGGAGGCACTGCTCTATAAAGGAAACAGAATACACCAAACCCATAATTTATGTGGTGAATTGTTTACCCTAAACATTAAAACATCCTATTGCCCGTAACAATAGTATGAGCCCCCACTACTCAAACTCACTCTCTCTTGTCATGTAAACTGTTCCACCCAATACGGTGGCGTGTGGGCACCTAAAGAATGATATGTGCCAACTTCAAGCGAAAATTATTTACCAAGGTAACACTTCTTAATAACTCGCAATCACAGTCATAAATCAGAACCCCAGATGTAATGGGTGGGCTGATAGCGTATAAGTGACCAGCATATCTCTTTTATCTAAAGATACAGAGGAGACATGCATCACCAGAAAAAGCGCTGTTTAAATGCTACAAAAGAAAAGAAAGAAACACCTTGAGAAAGTGCTAAAAAAAAAATACAAACTTCAAACTCCGAGATATCAACAGGTCGATCAAGGGAAGAAAACCCAATAGCAGGCTGGAGAGAACGCGCTCTTACCTAACAGTCGGTACCACCGACGGTCTTACCAACAGTCGGTGGGGGGGGGGGGGGGGGGGGGGGGGGGGGGGCGGTACCGACGAGAGGTTTAGAAGGTGTTTATAATGAGCCATTGTCACTCAGGTCTAGGCTCATCTTGTCCTGTGTGAGCCCGTTTGACATGAGAACTCGCGAGAACACGTTAAGAACTACCAATATCCAAGGAGCATCATGGGAAAGGTAGTTTAATGGGATATAAATTGTGCGCATTGTTTGCTCCAGAGATCTTGTGACTAATAAAACCCTTTTCGTCAAAATACAATCATGGGGGTGGTAGTCCACAAGGTTTACGAGTGAACTGTGCATTTCGAGAGCCCAAACAGTTCTACATCCTGATTGCCGCGAGAACTCGCAAGACTGCTTGCGAGAACACGCTAAGAACTACCAATATTCAACTGGCATCATGGGAGAGGTAGTTTAATGGGATACAAACTTTGCGCATTGTTCGCATAATAAAGTTTTACTATACAGGCATCTGACCATCAACACGATGGAACCAATATAAATTATCAAACATCATTAAGTGGACGCATTGTTTGCTCCAGGGATCTTTTGACTAATAAAACCTTTTTTGTCAAAATACAATCATGGGGGTGGTAGTCCACAAGGTTTACGAGTAAACTGTGCATTTCGAGAGCCCAAACAGTTCTATATCCAGATTGCCGTGAGAACTCGCAAGACTTCTCGCGAGAACACGCTGAGAACTACCAATATTCAACTTGCATCATGGGAGAGGTAGTTTAATGGGATACAAACTTCGCGCATTGTTTGTATAATAAAGTTTGTACTATACAGACATCTGACCATCAACACGGTGGAACCAATATAAATTATCAAACATCATAAAGTGGACCACGGGATAGAATCGTTCAGCCCCTTAATGTCACTCTTGAGCCTAAAAACCCATCTCTGTTCCCTTAATAAAGGGAATTTCGATAGGTCAGTGATGTGTTGTGGGATGAACGGTTGTTCCAATAAGGTCCAAACCATGTCTTCTGGTCCATGATTCATTTCCAAATAGCGCAAAGTCAGGCGTGTGGATAGTTTCTTGCACCTCACTGTGCTCATATGCTCCATTATCCTCAACTTGATTTTACAAGAGGTCATCCCTATAAGTTTGCAGGGGCAAGAAATCAAATAAACCACCTTATCGCTTAGTTAGTACATTTTTTCTGTATCCATGGTCGATCAGTCCCAATTTCCACCGTCTTTGATTTCTTGGTCAGAGGACAGACTTTGCAAGCACCACAGGGAAAGCGTCCCTGTAAAGCTGGTAAACCCCATATGGTACCTTGGGTCTGCGGTGTTGGACTGTGAGGTCTGGTGTGCACAAGTTTGTCACGCAAATTACTGTTTCTCTTAAAGGCAAACAGGGATTCTGGCAAACATTCTCCCCCAATATTCAGTATTTTCCAGTGTCGGCGTACTGTACTGCATTTGAATAGGAACAAAAAAAATGAGAACTGAATGAGAACTCCTTACTTGTAGATGGGAAAATGATAAATATTTGAAAACTGATTGACAGTTTGTATACTATATAGTTTTACAAACAAAACTAAGTTAGTGGGAAAGTTTGCGGCCATTTCAGTTGATGTGCGCTGTCTGTTAACGGCAGTGCACTACTATATCACACTTTAGTATAATATTCATTATACCTAGCTCATCTTTTTTGGGGGTACTGCATAAATCTCACGTGGGTCCAAGCACCCCTAGCCAGTGGCCCGAATGGTTGCTCATATGGGTCCTAAACTATTAGTCTGAATCCTGTGGATCAGATAGAGGCAAGTGTTGTGGGAGCAGTGGTGGTGGAGTAGGGGGCTTGGACATTAGTGGTGGGAAGGGTGCAGGACTAGTGGTGGAGTTTCTAATCCTTTTTGAGCTTGAAGGGCGTAGGAGGCAGAAGCTCAAGTTTATTATCGAAAAGCACGTCTTGGTGCTAGTGGTTTGGTAAAAATCTTGTCCATGTCAGAGTGGATAAACATCAGTTTTTCATCTAGAACATCTGCCAGCTTTTCGTATAAGGAACGCTCCTAGATGTCAGATCTCATCTTCTAGGGGGATTCCAGTGTCCTCCTCAGCGCTTGTTGTAGAGTGAGCCCTTGCGGCAGCTTCAAAATATGTTTTGTTGAAGGCGGTTGCCTACGATAGGGTATTTTTGACGCAAAGTGAGGCTTTAGCCTAAGGCTTTAGCCTAAGACAGATCCCCAATCATCTCACTTTTAGAAAAATGCTAAAACCGAATCTGTTTATGGAGAAATAATTTTAGGACTGCTGCCTATACAGTACCTTCGTAACCTGTTGTTGTCAAAGCGCGGAGATAACCCTTTCGGGCTCGATTCTGGCGCTATAGAAGCATATAAATAAATACATTTCAGTGCTGTGGGGCAGCGTGGTGAGCTCCACTGCTCTTATGTGGAGCAGTCTTGGAAACAGGCACAACCTCTCAAGCCAGAGATGCTGATCCAGGTGGTTTATGCGGCTCCCAGCGTGGATCTGGCCTCGATGCCAAACTCCAGGAGCAGTGCTCTGCCTCAGCTATAGTGCATTTGGGGGCTCAAGACTGTCCTTCAAGCACAACCTGTGCACACTGCATGAATTTTGACTTTGGCCCCAAGGCTGGTGTGTGCTGCAATAATGGGACATGACCTGCACCTCTCTGGGTATAAGCAGAACCTCCCCGTGGTCGGCCCAGGGAGAATTTATGTTAAACCTCAGACAAGAGTGGATTGACGTGCTTTCCAATAGGTTGTCCAACGCAGATTCTCGAGAGTCCAGAGGAAATGGCAGCGTGATGCCACCAAGTGTCGAAGTATGCCAGACGTTGGCCAATGGTTCTACAGACCTGTTGGTGCAAACAGAAGCCTTTGATGCAATAAGTAGTTTTTCAACACAGATGTGAGAAAGGAGCTGCTGGAACAGAAGCGAACCTGAAAAACAGAGCTGGAGTATTTAAACATGCCTACTTTGGAGCAGCATTCCCAAGTTTCCAAGCTTGATGGCAGAAAAAAATATATACTATGCGGTGGCGCAAGTGTGCTGTTGCATTGTGGATTAAGGGTGGAGTCACACCAGGTCTTGTGACAAGAACATCTTCGAAGAAAAATAAGTTGCAAATGTCTGGGCACAACACTAGATGGCAGGAGTGTGCACAGCATGTTGCCACACATATGTGTCCCAACCGGAAACTTGAGAGTACAGACAGATGACTTGAAAAGCAGAGCTCAGCTATACCTTTGCTTAATCTAGCGATAACAGTGGGGACATGGCTCTTTTTAGGTTGAAGACTACCAGACGCTCAGCTGTTTTGGTTGGAAAGACTTATTGGGAACATGCAGACAGCTTCCTTAGGAATGCATTTTGTCCATTACTGATCAGAGGCTTTCTGTTCTGTAACTCGCATTTGCTTGCTTTCTATTTCCTGGCTTTATTAGTTTTAGACTGTCCAGCAGGTCTGTCTCCCTCAGTGGAGCACAGCCAGTTTACCACCTATTCGAGTGCTCACTTTCGATGAACTGTTTTTCCGTTTCCTGCCTATCTTTCTGCTTGATCTCACTCATCTACGCCATTCATTTTGCATGCCTTTGATGGACAATGTACTGTCTAAGAGTGTGTTTATTTTGGTCAGTGTTCGTTACTAATAGAAACACTTAAACAATATTCTTCCACAATTTCATGCCATAGGTTCTCGTAGTAGGGGAGTGCTGAAGTACCCCCAAAATAATCATGCTGGAGTTCAGAAGCGAATGAGCAATTAACCGGCCTTTAAATTTAGTAGTTATCGGCTCACATTTGTGTGCATTCAAAGACACAGATCAAATGTTAGGCTCTGTCTTCCAAGACAGGTTGAGGTTTACTTTTCTTTCTGACTGCAAACCGAGCAGATTTGTGTGACAATCTTGCTGGGAAAGGTTATAGGTGGTTATTTTTTCTAGCAACCAAAAAATTTTTAATGCCGGTATATGAATTGTACAAATATATCAGAATTAGGAAAGCACAAACAAAGCACGTTTTTCTGTAATTCAGAAGTGTGGTGGAAACAAATATTTTACTACAACCAAAACAAATCAATACCCTGGGTAATGCCTATTTCAACACATTATTGTTTTAAACACTGTATAGTTTGATCAATAAAACTGTATGTACAAATGAATGGTCATTTAAATTGAAACTGTTGTATAATGGCAGTTCACTACCACATAATGCACACTCTATTCTAAGCCACTACTCCCAGCCTTGAAAAATCATTAAAATGATGCCACCAGTCCTGCAGGTCTAGTGACTTGAATAATGTATTTGATGTAACTAATACACTTGACCCATAAACTGGTCTCAATTAGTGTGATCCTGGGCAAATATTTCATTTCAGTCTAGTTTGTGGTCATCACATATGAAAACACTTTCAGATACGTGGATTCAGCATATCTGCTGTATAAAAATATTATTTTGTGCGATTTAATAGACTATACTTTTGCTCCATGTATACTGAGAATCTAACCCACTCGTAGGGTATATGTGACCCTCTGGCTTGACTTTTAGTTCACGAACAGGATTGTCATCAGTGGAAGCGCAGAAATGTTTCCCAGTTCACATTAAACAAGCATTTACAATGTAACGTCCCGCCTTTGCAAAAGTTAGAGCTATTGGTATTGTAAAGGACAACATTTTTATTTATGTGTTGGTTTTGAAAACAGATAAATAAATGACAGTCATTTACAATGCCAATAGCTTAATCTCTCGCAAATGCAAGACCTATTGGATTTGCAATGCAATAGGTCGCATATTTACGCGAGTTTGAGCTATTGACATTGCAAATAACACGTTTTATTTAGGTTTCAAAAACACACTCAGAGCCACACACACACACACACACACACAGAGCCACACACGATCTGGTCGTCATAGGAAGAACAAAGTATAGGATCCTGTTAGGATTGAGACGTCATAGATAAATAGGACTGACAAGTATTATTGTGCATGTGCAGTATTAATGCCTTCGCCTCAAAGCATGCATGGTGCATAACAGTGTACATTCTGCGGTGTGCTCAAGACCAAAGCCCTAATCGCTCAATGCCACTCACAAGGGCCCTCAAGCTTACACCAGTATCCCCATTGCCTTATCCCATTAGCAATCATCCTATTTGCCCCGCAACTCTTCATCTTTATCTCCCTAGCTACCTCCCCAATCACTGTCCCGTCCTCTCACAAGATTAAACGGCGCAGGCCGTAAAGGTGAAATCTACAGATGCCAACTTTATTAAATAGTACCAAAAAAAAAAAAGCCATGTGATACCGCCAATGTACAGTTTCCAAAAGAGCCATTTTTGTGTAAGATTAGGAGGCACCTGTTACTCTGAGCACAGCGCCTCACGCTTGAGGACTCTGGCTTCCGGTTTCAACACACTTGTAAGACAAAGGCAAGCACATGCGCACACACGTTTACTCCACACACAAACAACTGCGCACAATCCGCAAATGAGCGCAGCCAGTACAGTCATGACAGGGGCCACTTGATAGACATGACAGGGGGGGGGGGGGCACTCGGCAGTCATGACAGGGGACACTTGGCAGACACGACAGGGGACACTTGGCAGACACGACAGGGGACACTTGGCAGACACGACAGGGGACACTTGGCAGACACCACAGGGGACACTCGGCAGACACCACAGGGGACACTCGGCAGACACCACAGGGGACACTCGGCAGACACCACAGGGGACACTCGGCAGACACCACAGGGGACACTCGGCAGACACCACAGGGGACACTCGGCAGACACCACAGGGGACACTCGGCAGACACCACAGGGGACACTCGGCAGACACGACAGGGGACACTCGGCAGACACGACAGGGGACACTCGGCAGACACGACAGGGGACACTCGGCAGACACGACAGGGGACACTTGGCAGACACGACAGGGGACACTTGGCAGACACGACAGGGGACACTCGGCAGACACGACAGGGGACACTCGGCAGACACAACAGGGGACACTTGGCAGACACAACAGGGGACACTTGGCAGACACAACAGGGGCCACTTGGCAGACACGACAGGGGCCACTCGACACACACGACAGGGGCCACTCGGTAGTCATGAGTCACAACTCCTCTAGGCTAACATTAGAAACCCCCTCTCTCTCGCTTGGTATTGGCAAACATGGAAAGGGAATAGAAAATGTTTTTTAAAAATGACGGTGGTGCGGTCCATTTAAGAAAATATAGCCCCCCCCCCGAGCCGGAGCCCGAAGCCTCGACCACTCGTGTAATGATAGATAGAAGGGCTGGGGTGTAGAAGACTAGAAAAATACAACGGACCTGGAGGCTTGGGTCTGCAGGACGACAAGTGAGTTATGGCGCGGCCCCTCCCGAAAGGGACTGATAAGGAGTGAGGGCTCAGCCTGGAACCCTCCCGGGTGACTACTGGTGAGTGAGGGCTCGGCCCCTTCCGAGGAGACTGATGGCGCGGGAACACTCACCCTCCGACACTCCCGCGGTGAAGACTGCTGGCGAGTGAGGGCTCAGCCTGGGACCCTCCTAAGGTGACTGCTGATGAGTGAGGGCTGAGCCTGGACTGAGTGAGGGATAAACTGCTGCAGAGTGAGCACTTTGCGTACTGCAGCTCTTGGACTCTGCTCTTAGTCCCTCTTTGTCTCCGCCCCACAGACTCAGAGTGAAACTGAAAGTGGAACCGTCTAAGACTAGCTCTTTCCGGGCACCAGAGAAGGTGAGAGACCGTCAGGCACTTTAAAGGCGCTGTGTGACTGCCGGCAGATTGCCAGGCACTTGGAAGGTTGTGTGACTTCCGGCAGAGCGGAGACTGCCAGCGCAGGTATGAGTCTGCACAAAGCTGCCAGAAACCTGAGAGTGCCTGGATACGGTCAGCGGAGGCAAGGCACAGCAGAGACTGCCAAGAAACACCTGACACGGTCAGCAGGTATCGAGGTGAGAGTGCGAGGGGAGGGAGGCGGAGCCTGACACATGGGACCACCCTCGAGGAAGCAATGGTCTTGCGATCCTTAGAAATGTCTGCTACAAAACAGTGCAGCTCCTTTACCCATTGGATAAGGAGAACGTGACGTCAGCAATGTTTGAAAATTTGCCGCAATGATACTAAAATAAAAGAAATAGATGTTTTTTCTATTTATTTCATTTTGGTAGAATCGTGGCACCCGCGCTTTACTTGAAACATTTTAAAAGTAAAGCGTGGGTGCCGTGATTATACGAACATGAAAGAAATTTCTCTTTTAGCCCCGTCCCTTTCAGACTGGGTGCCCCGACTTCCTGCTGTGGTAAAAGGTTCCTTATCTTCTTTATGGGGCCATCTGAACCCATAAAGAAGATAAGAAACCTTTTACGCCAGCAGTTAGTCAAGAAACCTAGTCTGAAAAGGACGGGGCTTAAAGAGAAAGAAGAACGTCACTAGGACCTCTTCTCCAATGGCTGGCCACCGTTTAGCATGAACAGTGACGCCAGCCAATGGAAAAGAGGGGCGGGGCTTAACCTCACTAGTGAAACTCACTCTACATCATTAAATCTCACCAGCTCGACTGCGCACGTGCGCAGTCTTTCGCAGGCCGAGACCTAAAAACGTAACTTACTTTTAATCTATTACTAAAGTGTAATGTGATAGTGCACGGTCATTTACAGACAGCGTGTTTCATTGAACTGGCACACACTTTTCCAGACATGCGGTTTTACATATAAAACTATATAATGTACAAGCAATGTTTGGAATTCGGGTTTCAGCAAACTTTATTTGCTTATAAAGTAAAGTTTGATTTATTTCATTTATCCCATTAAAATCGGTTTCCATCACATTTCAGAATTGCCAAAACAATGAGTTTTCCTAACAGCTGTTTTAATTATTTGTACAGTTTATTTACAAGCTATTTAAATATCTGTTGGAATAAAACAGACATCCTTAAGGCTTTCATTTCACACTCCTCAGACAGTTCACTTTATAAAATCCTCCAACTTTCCGTATCTTTTTCTGACTGCAAACACCAAATTTTCGGGATACAAAAAGCAGCACACGCAAGCGGACATTAGACCTTTGTCTTTGAATCCATGGCAAATGTGACAAGATGAAAACAACATTTTAATTCATCTTTTACTCTTCATTCACTTCCGAAATGAACAGATGCCTGTCCTTTGTCAGACTGATCTCTCTCACCAGAAAGGGCCAGATGGCCTTAAAAATATCTCGTCCTGATAAAATCTGACTCACCAGAGCAAGTGGGCGAGTATATTTTTCGAGGCTTCTACGAGACTCCACTCTACAACTTCTGCGCAACTCAACAACACTGTTCTCTACTCCATTAAGTCTATGACACCCTACTCCAAGCATCTAAATCTTAACCATGCTGAACAGTAGCCGGGCTGGTGAACCACATGGCTATTACAACACTGGCAAAGCCACTAACTCTTGCATAGGCAAGAGCTATTGGCTTTGCCAATGCTTCTTTTATTGTTAGTCCCTATATACTATAGCTATGTCCAGCCCTGTGTTGAAGTGGTCAGGGACTGGCAGTTGTCTTCTATCTCATAGCACAAGGACTCCCTCCTCTTCTGTAGCCTTCATTGGGCAAGTAGCCAATGCCTTTACAAAAGGTGATGGTGAGGATTTCTCCATCTATGGAGTTTGAAGAGAACTTGTAAAAAAATGACTGATGGTGAAAGAGAAATGAGGAGACAACACCTAATCAGTCTTCGGAAGCGAGTGAGGCTTAGTTGCCATTGCGGGAATGTTCAGTGGATGTTCACGAGAGTTTAAATCCATGCTAGATTTCCCAATCGGTCACACACAAATGCATTTACTTTTCGTCATTTTATTGTGAAAGAACAGCATTACTCACCCCTCCCAGACCTATATTGAACACCACACTCCTAGGCCATATGACTGTGCGTGTTTGGACTTACCTTAGGATTTTGATTGCAGATATTTAGGCCCATTCAACAGAGGGCCTCTTTTTTGTGTCAGACCTTTCTCCTTGGCAAGATAAGCCAGACCCCGCCCCACTTTTAAAGAGCTCTGAAGCCAATACCGTTCTGCATCCTCCTCAGTCAAGCCTGTAGCAACACAGATTTGATTATAGGTGCTTTTCACATCCCCCGCCAGCCTTGTTGAATAGATTAACTTGCTCTACAAACACACTTTTCAGCAGTGCAGCATCAAAACTGTAGAGCTCTGCCCAGGAGTGATGCTGTGAGCTCGCACTAGATGTCTGGTCAAGATGAAGTCCTGTGACAAGCATACAGTGGTGATGGTCAATGAGACACGGTTTTATGAGTCTAACACTTACGCCAATTCTGTGAATCTTGCAATATTCCATCTGGAACCGAATCAAGGGCTTTACTTTAACTCAAGGTGGAGGACATTGAATCGTTTAGATCAGCAAAGACATGGCATTCAAGAACAGCAAATAAAACAACCCAACCTACCCCTGTCCACGTGATGAGGTGAGAAATGGGCCCACTGACCATTTTCAAATACACACTGGTTTTATTGTTATTTCTCCAGCATAAACCTGTATGAAAACTGCACAACTTAAAAGTAGAGTTCTTTGCGGGGTTGGATGTGGAGCAGCCGCTGTCTCAATGAGCACCATTTACATCTCGACAATAAAAAGGTTGTGTTCCTTCTCCCTGAATTGCCCCACAGCAAACTCCCTCCACCAGGCATCAAAATGCAAAGCATGTCTTTAGTTTCCTTTTGTACGCCATGGACTCCCAGCGGACCCCGATGGACAGGGTTCTGTGCCATGAGAGAGTATGTATTCCTATATGTCCCTTTAAGAGGCAGAGTCTGATGCCTCCGAGCTGTCCTTGACATCGGTGCTCTCTGTGGCCTCGCTGACTTCACTCACATCCTTGCTGTCCCCGCTGTCTTCAGTCCCTTCCACCTTCGCCGCGTTTCCACCTCCGCTGGTGCATTTCTCATCCCGGCAGCACTCGCCTACATGGTTCGACTTGTGATCTGCTTTGCTGTCGATGAAGCCCAGTGCGCTCTGCTTGCCTTTCTCCTTCACCTCCGTGTGCTTCTTGTGTTGCTGTGATAGAAGACAGTATTTACAAGTCTGAAACTGTGCGCCCATGGTCACAAGAACATTAAAGTGTCTATGCGAGGTTGTAGTGCATTGTCAATATACACAGGCCAAAGAAAGCCGCCAGCCGCTTAATCATCATCCAGCACTCTCACAGTGGAACTTTGTGCATGTGCAACCGAGTTACGGAACAAAACAGACCCTGGAATTCCCTATGTATGATATATATACATACCTATACACATACATACAGTGTGGCCTGCTGCTCAATAACTGGCAAATGCCGAGATTGAAGTATCTGCCTGCAACTTCAGTTTTCCAGCATTGGTATCTTTCATAGATTAACTTGCTTGCATCATTCCCAGCTGTCAGGACTGGAAACCCCAAATAGAATTGTACACACAACTGTATCAAAACGCAAACATATAATACCCTAGTGCTCGCAGCCCATCGACCCCAATGTCTGGGTCTGCAATGGAGCTCATTAGGTGAAAGCTTCTTTCTTCTGAAGGCACCATACCCAGGAAATTCAGACAAAATGTGTGAAGGAATTAAATTATGGCTTGATTAATGGGTGGAGGGAAGTTTACTAGTGAACTAAAAAAAAGCCATTCTAAGTAACTACAGTTACAGGCAAGGAACTTATTTCCTAGGTTTTTCATGCATTCGTATGTTTGAATGAAGGCTAGCAGGCAGTACAATAAAAAGGAGGAGGAGAGTGAAATAGGCTTCTTGGAGTTTCATTTGGATTCAGTACCCTGTTTTGACAGTCAGTATAAGCAGTGTGTTTTGTAAAAGATGTAGGTTGTCCACGACTTTGCAGCTTTGGAAATATCCAAGAGGAAACAGAGGGGTGTGTGCTGTAGAGCCTGCTATTCCTCCAATGGAAGGCGCAGAGAGTTTCGCGCGAGCAGCTCTTCACCATGCTACGACAATGAAATACAGGCCACAAACAGCAAACGGTCCCCTGACTGGACATCATCCGTCCTTTACTGGGGTGGATGAAGAAGGAGAGTTGATCGGATCTGAAATGCCTTGTCTGCTCCAGGCAGATTTTGATGGCTTTCTTTAGATCTAGTGAGCAGCATGCACTTTGACAGAGTTTGATGGGTTTACAAAAAAAAAAAAAGGAAATCCAAATGCAGAATCTTTTGGAGAGCACTTGGGGTATAAACGTGGTCCGCCTTTCCAAAATTACAATGTTTGCAGGTTTTAAGAAGTGTCTCCAAGAGAACGTTTGATTTTCACCAACACGTCTGGCTGATGCAACGGCCAGCAGTAGTGCCTTTTTCCAAATGACACATTTTATTACTGCTACTCATGTGTTTAGCACAAAGAAACCAGTTCTGTCCTCCAAGGAAGAAGATTCTGCCACTAGGTGGACAAGCCCTTGCACAAAGTCGTGTATTATATACTAAGCCAATGCACATGTGTCACTAGGTTCTAACATGCATTTTTACATAGCAGCGCTTATCGCCCAACAAGAAGCTCGCTTGAGACCAGAGAGAGGTACCAGCAGCAGGTATGGGAGTAATGCACCAGCTCACATTGGGTATTCCGATCCGTACTTAGTGACGGAAAGTTACACTGCTCTACTGAACCGACCATCGGCTCCTGTCCAGTTTACATAAATGGAACTTGTTGCTGTCCATGTGTGGACATCAGTCATTCAAACGCTTCCTTGTGTACATGCACACCCTCAGCAAGGCTCTGTGTAACCTAAGCAGGGTTACATTACCTACAGCGTACACTCAATGTTCAGTTCTAATCACATGAACAACCTCGTAGGAAGCAGAGAGGCCCCAAGGATGAAAAACCTACTTTGCTGAGCTCCGGTCAGGTCTGTGGGCAAGTGGAGATCGCAGTCTGCTTCACACACTGAATCTTCCAGCACACAGAAATACCGAGGCAGCCATAGCAAGGACTCGCGATTAGTACACAGCCTCAGACGTTCAACTGAAGATGGATCTTCTAGTGTGCTGAGAACCTGTCAATCCAAGTAGCACTAGTAGTAAGTGTCCTCTAAGCAACCAGCAGAGGCACCCCAGGGAGCCCCACCTGAAATTAAGTAGCTTCTAAACAATGCTTACTGAGTGTGTGGGGGGGGGAATGTTGATCTAAACAATCCCTTAAAATAACATCGGTCTTTCTTGCGACGAGCAACCTTGAGCCAAAACACTTTCCAGATGTGTCATTACCAGAAGCAGAGGTACTGGCTCTTGGAAGGAACATCCAGTAAAGATGTTGGGAAGGTGGAGACAGATAGGGCCAATGCTTGTACTTGTTGCCGTCAACTTGTAACTCAAATCATCCTCTATTGACGCCACTGGAGAGGGCTTTCGGCTTCATGTGAACAGTAATGTGCGAGGGAATTAATCTGGGTATCTGTATTTCCTAAACCAGATCTTTAATGGACCCTCTTGCCAAAGGCGGTACAAGAACTGGACAGCTTTCAACATCTTGCAAGCTTTTTGCCCGGTCATCGTAAAGGAAGCATTCATTTTTTTTCTCATCAAACCAAGATAACATTTTGCTTGGAATATTTTGGGCGTGGAGTAAGATTTTGTAATTTCATCTGGTGGAGAATGAACGGGAGTCGAAAGGGGGGTGGTCTTCTATAAACAAAACACAGTCGTGCTGCTCTGGTCGTTGCTTTAATAGCAGTCACTGTTCAGAGATTGACCACTACTACTCCCAGTCTACACATCAATGTTGGTAAATTGCTTTACCGAGCTCGTCCTCATCCTAGGCAGAGATAGCAGCAAAGTCGCAACTCTCCCAAAGGGTCCCAGAGGTTGTGATGCAGGCACTACATGACTAGGAAGCCTCTTCCATGGGCGTACTGAAGAGGCGCTTGTGAATGAGACCATCATCAATGAGGTAGGAGGAGAGAAAGGCCTTCCCACCGACAAGGAAGTAGAGCTATGGATTGGGGCGATTTTTATGTTTTTTTTTTTTACTTTATTGAAGATAGAGGTTTCCAGAAGTGGAGAAAACAATTTACACTCAGGAATTCTTTAACTTTCTTTATTTTATCCTCAGAGGTGCAAACGTGGTAGATTCCACTCCTGAGGAAGGGAGAACTCTGGTTAAAAACGAATCTCTACACTTGAGGATTACAGCTGGGAATAATCAGCAGATATTAAAATCCTATCTCAAACAGCTGCGGTGCGAGTGATAAATGCACTGGGTCTTCAGCATAAATATATTTTTTTTAAATCCTTTTTTTTATTTTCTTAGCATCAGCACAATTGAGACGACTTTCAGCATAAATATTTTTGATGCCAAGATAGTGCACAGCCTAAAAGTGATTTTGTGGACTTATATGGAGACGCAAATCCATCCCATTTATTAGGAAATCTAAAGCTTTTCACTGGAATAGCCACAGGGAAGCATCCCTTCAATGAAGGGGAAGGAAAATTCAGAAAAGGTATCATCTCTGAGCGAATTCGATAAAAAGCTGCAGCGGACAGATACTTCATATTATGGCAATACCACAATGTGCTTCGGAATATCGTGTGTATGGTGGTCTCCAGGGAGAGTGGAGTTGTAAACCTATCCACTTGATCGGCTGCAGTGCAGACCCAGGAAATAGGATACGTATATTACAAGCTCCAAGTTATTTGTCTTTGTATAAAACGCTATCGTAACATTCCCAGTCACAGGGCGTGGAATAGTTTGTGCAAGGCCATGACACATGTAATGTTAGAGATTCCCTTCTCCTTTGCTTTGGTGCAGGACTTCGACCCCAAACTTCCCCCTGTGATGCTGGAAACCCCTGCATGCTGTTAGGCTACAGTGCAGCACCAACTCTTTCAGTTACCAGTGTGCTGCTGTGGTACATGGGTTTCATGCTCTGCAGCCAGGAGCTTCTCTCCACTGCTAGCGCTCAGGGTAGTGTTAACCACTCTAATCAGAAGGATGATTGCATCTCATCTTACCTCATCAGCCATCAGTGTCAGATCCCGCTTCATGGCGTAGGCATCCTCCCCATCCGCGTAATACTTGGGCTCCACCTCACTGATCCTGCAAAAGGAAGGAACCACACAATGGTTTCAATTTCCAGTTTTTATTTGTTGGGAATTCTGGTGGTGTGTTAAGTGTTTTCCCAGGTTTTAAAATTTGTAAAAGCAGTGGTTACCCTGGTTTGCCCTTTTTTGCAGCCAAAAAAAAGAAAAAGCTACTCGGAGGCTTTTCCAGTGCTTATAGAAATCTGATTGTATTGCTGTCGGCTCTGTGCGCGTGTCTTTCGGTCAGTGGTGGGTGTTTGTGTACTAGTCTCCGTTATTATTTGAAAATGTTTGAGACCTTTTTTAGTTGAAAAAGACAGTAGTCCTGGAAGAAGCCCAAGCCTCTCAACATATTACCCTCACTCAATAAAACTTGCATCATACTCACTCACACCTCCTCTCGCCTGCGAGCGCGTGCACACACACACAAATTCAATGCATGGAGGTTTTTACTCAAAGCATGCAGGTTTATTTTCTTCTGTCATGTTCGTCCTGGACGGATCCAGCTCGGTTGGACCCTTGCAGGATGCCCCAAGTTTACAACGTATCTAAATGTGCTCATTGTGGCTATGAATTGGTTTTGCATGTTTAAACATTAGAGCAGGCAGACAAGAAGGCCAATGGTCCATTTCTCACGTTGTGCACCATCACTGACAATGACAGATGTCCAATTGAGGCATAACATTCCGTTATTGAGATGTGTAGATTTTTCTGGCACAGAGCAAATACTGTAGCCTTTGCTTTGCACCGAAATAATTGGTATTTGGGGGATAAGCTATCAAATGTTGGGATACGCGAAGTGCAGTCACACATAGCTACGTTACTGTCATTTGTCAATCATCAAGGCTAACCCAGCAGTCTGTCTCTTTAAACTGTCCATTACAATGCGCACAGCTAGGTCAATAAGCAAGCTGTTAGGTTTTAGAGTAAGAGCCTTAACTCCAAAAACATAAGCTAAATAGAAAGGATAAAAAAAAGACATTGCGACATGAACAGCAGCAGGCACCCATTTGAAATGCAACAAGGAGCATGCGTCTGGTATTAAAATGAGGGATGCGCGTACCCTGCATTGGGGCCTCCGTGTGTCAAAGCAGGATAAATACAGGACCCTGCATTGAAGCCTTCGTGTGTCAAAGCAGGATAAATACAGGGCCCTGCATTGGAACCTTTGTGCGTCAAAGCAGGATAAGTTCAGCTAAACTGTTTTCTAGCTTTAACGTTTTTACATTGATAGAATTTTCTGAGTAATCAAGTTTCGGAATCCCTCGCGATGTGACAATACCAAGGATGGTGGACCCTTAGGAAAAAAAGTACATTCTGGAAGAATGTCGGTCTTAATGTGGCTCTCTCATAGGCTGGTCCGCAAAGAAGTGATCAAAAAATGAAAAAATAACGACAGTATTAGCGAAAATAGGTTAAGTCAAGCAGTGAAAGAGGAGACACTATAACATACTTACTGGAAATTTAGAGTGTTCGAGTACAGGTGCAACGCAGCTCGGTTACTAAAACAAACACAGAAAACACAATTATTTGAATTTTGTACATGTGATGCACCTGTAAGAGCCTTTATTATATTTCATAAGACAGATAAAAATGAATTGCTTGAATCCTCTCAATCCATGGCCTTTGGTAGGATCATTATTTGGTCTCTCTGCAGGATAGCCTACATCTGCTCAATCACGGAGTTCACATAACAGCTTTAAAATCGCCAGGATGCTTACTTCCATATCCAAATTCACTGAAATCATCGCACGTTTCTAAGATTTAGAGTAGCCGGCACTCACTATCAATTCAAAATGTTCCCTTTCGGATTAAAATCTTACGGTCCACAAACAAAAATCGTCTTGCAAGACTTCAACAACTTAAACGTTCTTGTGAGCAGTTAGACATAATTCAATCCAAGGCATTCGTCTCAAAGGAAAGACAAATACGGATTCAACTGTTACTATGGAAATTGCTTAGAAGAAAGTGTATCAGTTCACCTATACAAATCACTCCTCAGAACACTATCCTATAGCATGCTACTGATGCCAAATTTCTGCCTGCAAATGCGACCTATGCAGGAGGAACTAGACACACAAGTTGCAGGTTCAAGGGTCCTTCGACGGTGTAATTCAGATCACTTAGACCATGATAACATCTTTGCAATGGTGGATACAGAATGCAAACCTGTCCAAAGGATAACAGGATCATCAGTACTAAGTCATACGGACAAAACCACCAGCATGCATTATATAAAGAAGCAAGGGGGTATGAGGTCAGAAGCTTTATCGCAACAAGCACAGGAATTTGGAAGCGGACTCTACAACATCAACTAACACTCAAAGCGGAACACATTCCAGGAACAACCAGTGTCCTAGCAGACACATTGAGCAGAACAAATACCAGCTGTCACGAATGGGAACTGAACCAACAGATTCTGGACAGCATTTTCGATTGTTGGGGAAAACCAAACCTAGATATGTTAGTGACAAGGGAAATATCGAAAATGCAGGTTGTACGCAAGCTGGCACCCATAGCAGGGGTCGGGGAGGGGGATGCGTTTTCAATCAGATGATAGGGGGCCTTTGAGTACACTTTCCCCCAATCCCATTGATCCCAAAAGTTACCGAGAAAATGGTAGAGGGGTCTTTGTTGAATAGTTCTATTTGCCACCAGAGGCCCAGGTAGTCTGGTTCAATGAGCTCCTGCTACTCTGAGAACAGACCCACATCCAGTTGGAGAAAATACAAACGCTACTTCATCTGAACCAGACATCCTTCACTTGTCGGCCTGGCCCCTGAATACATTGAGTGTAAGACTGAGTATTCCAAAAGATTGCAGAGAAATCTTTGTGAGGGCCTGAGCCGACGCTACCAACAAAACAGACAAACTCAAATTAAAAGGCTTCCGTTTTTAGTGGCAGGAGGTAAACATTCATCCCATTTCAGCACCACCAGAGCAAAGCAACATCTCCCGTATCAGCTTCTGTTAGCAAAAGTACACTTGGGTCATACTTCAATAAAAGTACATCTGGCAGCGATTTTAGGATTGAGAAGATCGGATAAATCCCCTATATTTTAGTCTAGCAGAGTGATCAAGCAGACTCTCAAAAGCCTTTTCAGAGGGTTTCCTCCTGTAAAGACACCTCCTCCATCATGGAACCTTAACATAGTACTTGGGCAACTGACAAAAGCCCCATTTGAACCCATTCACAAAGCAGATCTAAAACTCTTAACATGGAAAATGGCACTCTCACCAACACGCACATCAGCAAGGAGAGTTTATGATATTCAAGCGTTCACAAATTAAGAACTGTTCACGCAGTTCAGACATAATAGTGTTGTTTTAAGAACCAATCCGAAGTTCATACCAAAGGCTGCTTCGGATTTTCATTTAAATGAGCCGACCATCTTAAGGATATGCTTTCAAAATCTCCAGTGCCTCTGAAAGATCTTTGCAACCTTTCTTCTGTTCCGCACCGTCTGAGAATTTTCTTTCAAAGAGCCTCATTATTCATGCACACCACTAACTGCTGGGATAAATTTCCAAAGAGCATTCATACCAAGAATAGACACCAGCCTTCATTCAGTAAAGCACTCAAAACACAGCCAGTCCTCTTGGCACCATCCTAATAATTTGTCACCATGAGACTAGTTATGAAAAGACAACACTGTCACAACCATCAACCAGGAGGTTTAAGTCTACAGCAATACCAGAAACAACTACTACGAGGCCAAATTATTAAAACACTGATCACAACATACCTGACCAAAGCCCCACAGCAGAAGGAGTTCACCGAGCTACCAAACGTATCCCATACTCAGGCACACAGCAGAACACAACAAACTGGAATTGATTTCCTTAAGAGAAAGGGAGAGTGGATTCCAATGTGTAAGGGCATATCAGAAATTGTCCGTGATCCTGGCGAGTAGCAGTACAAGAGAGAACTTACGACCATCCACATAATGAAATAGGTTTGTAAAAAAAAAAAACGTGTCTAGTGAAAACAGTGACGCTGTGCAACAGAATGCCTTTAGGAGGGCCAACAGCAGCTCAGAGTTGTTAGGCTCAAGCTGAATGTGTTTTTAGGTAAGCGTAGCATTTAATGGGTACTATGCTCTGCAAGAAACACCAGGAATGTTTGATAAGGGCCATCATGATCACAATAATGGAAAAGAAGATAATCATGGTCTTCCTTCTACGGAATAAGACCACCAAAGATTGCTTTGTCTTAATCCTATATTAGATGCATAGGTAAAAGGCATACATGTGGTCAATAAAAGCAAGTTGGCGTATCCTGCTTCTCCTTTCTAGTACATCGGCTGTGCATTCACTATTCCTGCCAGTCCAGCATCAATTCTGTAGTCTATGGCAGGACACCTTCTCGGAGCTAGAGTTCAGTCCTAACATTCACTCAGTAACTGATCTCGCTAAGAGTTTTCCCCTTTAGGGGAAAAAGTGGAGTTCAATGAGTACATATAATTTATGGTCCCCAAATAAAATGCTCACAGCTGTGGCCAGATCATAGATTCAGCATATGACCAAACACTGTAAGGCTTCTACTTAGGAATGGATTAAGGAAGCAGACAGGAAGGTAGCTGAGGCAAAAGGAATTCAGTGCCAATAGCAATGCTGGAAACATTCTGTGTCCCGGTACAGAAAGCCTGTTCCACTTACCTTTTCCGGACGTGCAAAGACACATATTTGGCATTGAAGTTCTCAATCATGGCTCGGGATGCCTGGTCCATCAGCTTTTGCGCCAGTCCCAAGCGCCGGTGCGACCGCTTCACTGCCTGAGGATGGAGAGGAGAGATGAACAGCCACAGCTTCCACTAATCACACCAGCCATTCTTGAGAGGAATGGCTCCTCTCTGGCTGGGGCTTGCAGCCAGGACACATCAGTACACAGACAATTCACAGAAAGGAGGGCAACAACTGCTGCTTAACAACAAAAATGCTTAAATGAGGCATGAGGATCAAAGATTGAAAGTCAGAAAGAAAATGTCTGCTACTGCTGTTTCCTGCCATGCGCTGGATGCTGCGGCAGAAATGTAGTGCATTATTTCCATGCAGCAGCAACGCTGTATCTACCCATCACCACCCACCGTCAGCGCCCATTGCAAACAGACCCACATTCACTTCCAGAAGGCAAACTAGACTTAACCAACTGCAGTAGCTGCATCGCATCCTTAGCTCCGTGGGGGGGGGGGCATCTAGGCTACACCCTACAGTGGTCTTTAGAAGTCAGGAGTAGAACTCAAGCACAACTGAACTCTTGCTGGTGGGCAGGGGTAAAAGACCCAGCCTATCAGGCACCCTTAATAAGCAAAAAGTATAAAGTCTGTCAGATAGTGGACCCAGACCGGTCTCCTATACACCTCCTTTGAGCACCAGCCAGGCTTAACCAAAGAAAGCAATGCACAGATTCATTCCGGGAAGTTACTGGGGACACCAGGAAGGGCGAAGGAACCTAAAGTATTAATAAACTGAACTGGCTCGATGAACTCACTAGACTGCAAAGGGTGCAGATGGTGCTCATCAAGAGAACCGCATGGAAGGCCCTGCAGGGATAGGTTCTTTGTGGTGTTTGTCTTTACTGATATTCAGGGACACTCAGAGAAAATCTTTCCCTTACACAAAACAGCCTATTTGATGTCAATCTTTCGAAAACCGGATTTAAAAACAAAAAATTACAAACTGCATTGTTTAGTTTTACAACCGTAACTAGCCCGATTTTAAAACAATGAATTGAAATAGCTAGTACCCCTAAACTAAGCGAGCGAGGTTTCCACTAAAAGCAGCAACGAAAAAATAGATAGTTGTGTGTGGAATGCTTGAATTATCAGTCAACACCACAATCCAGACCATTTGTTTTAAACTCATTGTGCCCTGTTAGACACGTCATCTATGGTCATGCTTCAATCGGAACAGCAAGCCTGAAGCGCCAGTGCGCTGGGCACCCCGAAGCGCCAGAGCGCCGCACACCCTGAAGATTCCTCTGTACTGAAACGCAGGTAACCCTAGATGGGAATAATGTTTTCTTCAAAACTTGAGCTAGTTTTTGTGCTTTGAAATTCGTACTTGACCATATGTTCAAGAATTCAACCAAGATAGCCATGCTTGCCACTTCTTGCACGGGCACCCCCTGCCTCAAAGGGCTCAGAAGGGCAGGGAGGGAACTTGTTTCCAATTGAATCAGTGGCATTTCTCCTGCAACTACCATCTGGAAAGCCAATTTCTTGAACACAATAATAGGAAGCATTTCATTAGTTCACTTGTGAGAGAGAGGGTGCATCTCTTGTTTAGTGACTGCAGCATAACGCGCCCTTCAATTATTTTAAGCCTGCAGAGTAAACTTACAGGTTTATTTAGTGATAGAGCATGAGTCGATTGGGTATTGATCCTCAATGTTTTGGGCTGACCTGGGAAACTTCATAACTGGATTCACACGAACACAATGAAAAGTGGATCTTGCCATGATTGACGTTCCTTTTCCAATTTCCAGTATAGCCTCTGCTTTCTCCCTCGTGCTCGCCCCCCCCTCGCCATATGTGCTCCTTTATTTATTAGCGTTCTTTCCCCCCTTGCCCCCCCTCCTGCGACCCTTGCCATTATGATACCATGTGTTTGTGTGTTGTTCTTTTCGACAAAATCATAAAATTAAACCTTTCCTATCCTATTTGATATGGTGCTATGTTCCATCCGACAATGTAGTCTCGAGAGATTGCTTTAACAACGTACTGTCTTCAAATTTACTTTTCAACCATCCGTTTATGTCATAGCGGCCGGCCCTGCGGGGTTGTAGGCAGACGCTGTGTACTGTGCACTCATAAATAAAGGTTTTTTTAAAAAAAAAAAAAGAAAAAAAAAAAGAAAAGTGGATCTTGGCGTGTCTGTGGTGGATGCAGTGTTCTCACCCAGCCCGGCCTCGGTCAGGAAAGTGAATGTTCCTTCTGACACTACTGGCCACGCAGAAGCCACACCACATGCACTCTCTTGGTGCATTAATCCTCAGAAATGTTTAAATAAAAAACGTCAAAAGGAGGTCAACACGTGGGGGAAAATGGCGGTTGCATTTTATTTGCCCATACAGGACAACTAACTTTCCATTTCAAAATATGAAATATATATTTTTTTTAAATATGTAAACAGTAACTATTTGCCACAAAGCAAATAGCCTTTTGAGAACAATCGTACAGGGACATTGTAGAAGGGGAAAAAGGCAGAAAGGGGCTGACCATTGCCAAAAGTATTGCATCTAAAACAACCTGGAGACATTCGTCTGGACCTTCGAAGACGCAAGGCTCTCGCCCATTCTGTCTGCGCTCCCCTATAGCCTACACAGGTGTGTTGCCCGCAGGTGCACTGGTTGCATGTGGGAAAACCAGACTGGAGGCAACATCAAGAATATGCCTTTGCCACAAAGACAGATCAGGGTCTCACCTAAGAAGTTCTAGCATCTCCTGGAATCTTAAGGACGACCGCTGTGTTCTTCTGTCAGATAGATTTGTGAAAACGTGATTGATAAGCTGCATTAAGAGCAGGGCAGGCACTATCTTACTGAATTTATTGAGCACTTCCCGAATAAGGGAAGATTTGGATGAAAGCATTTACCCAAGAAGAACAGAAAAGTACTTACCAATGAGGTGATGTGTCCATGGGGAACGTCGTCCGGATCCTCTTCCCTAAGAGCACAAAGACCGCAAGAAAGAAAAAAATAATTCTTTCCCTTCAGCAAGAACAACTTGCAAGCCGCTGTCTCTACTGAACAAAACAGTTACTATTTGCATGAAAAATGTAAGATTTACATCCACGTTAAGGTCAACGGCATTACCTGGCCTGTTTTTGTAACTCTTAATCAGTTTTTGTTAAAAAAGTAATTTTAAGATCACTGCAATCAAGTGAAAAATGCCCTGTACACAGATTCCAAGACAACTGCTGTTCCACAAACGCTCGTACGAAACAAGCTATTTTGTTTACAGTTTGTGCAAAAATCTTTTTTATCCTTTATAATTAAGGTGATTCCATGTCACAAGGAGGTGGTGCTCCTGTCCTGGTTTTTGTGTTTTACAACCTAATGCATTTTGGGGCTTGTGATGTTGGTTAACTTCAACTCAACTAACACAACTGAAAACAATGATTTGTAAAAGAACACCCGGGACTGGGGTATTGCGTCCTGGGGGGATATGGAGTTGGGAGTTTAAAGAAGTTACAACTCTTTGGGGCGTTGCATCTAATGCGGTTTCGTAACAGAATGGCAATGCAGGGTACAAACACAAGGAAACAGGAACCTTCACATCTTTTATCTCATGTCTTACATTTTCGCCAGGACGTAGCCAACGATCTTTCCATTCTCATCTTCAGCGATGTAAGAAAGCTGAAAGGGAAGAGAAAGCATCTATAAGACGTGATGCTCCTAAGGCAGGAAACTCAGCAGTGCCCCCCGTGAACAAAGAGCAGCCCCCACAAACCTGTGGCCAGGACAACCCATGGTAGAAGTAGTACTTCATCTGGTAGTTTTCAGGAAGACAGAGCAGGTTGCAGTGCTGCATGTTCATAAGGTCTTCCGGCTGCATTGAGGAGAGAGGAACAAAAAAGGGAAACGTTTGCATTTGTTAATTGCATTTGTTAATTGCACAAAGGAGCAAACCTCTGCACAACCCCCCTCCACCCACCCACAAAATAGCAGAAACAGGTTCCAATAATCTGGTCAGAACATACTGTTTCCCAGCTACACTCCTGTCAATAAAAGGGGGGGGGAGCTGTAAACACTCGCTCAGGTTAATTCCCCAAGCCTGGGTCACTCCTGCTACAAGATGGACGCAAGTCCCCCTTTTCAGACAGATGCCGGGCATTATGAGAGGAGTCTGGGCAGCTGAAGCAGAGGGACTCTGCAGCAGCCTCTTACTACTGGAAAAAGCCAGAGTCCAGGGTGCATCCTTTCTGACATCTCGGGTCTTCACTTGTTTGGCCTAACTGCTGCTGAAGAGGAAACACCAGCCATAAGGGAAAAAAATTGAATTCTATCAGGAGAGGCCCAGCAGTTTCATGAACAACTTAAATGCTTTGGGTGCGTCTATGCACAACATAACACACAGAAGTGTGGTTATTCAATCCAGAAATCTGCACTCTGAGACGAGAACATGATTAAAACAAAGTACTGGTGACCTGAAATGGGCCGTCAGTACAAAAATCAATGTGCGTCTGTTCCATACATTGCTTGGTTTCACGCCGATTAATGTGTTGGTATTAAGCACCATATAAAGAAATGTTTTGAGAAAATGAAGTGTTGCAACTTGGACCACGTGAGCAGCCATCTGTCGAATTATTAGGATACTTGAAATATAACGAGCTGCAAATCAACTTTTTACCTCAGGGGGGAAAGGGTTGGATTATCCTGATCATACCGTGCATTCTTTAACAGTGATGTTACTGTAACTAGATATTGCTCTAGGATAGAAGTCAGCACAATTACGCTTTGAGCCCTTTAAAAAAAATAAGCCAAATATATTTATTATATATTTATATTTAGGAGTTTTATATAGCGCTAGCAAAACCAGAAGGTATAGTAATGGTGAAATCAGTCAAAGAATGTCATACATATTGAGATATAACACACAAACAATATAATACATATTGAGTCAAGGCGAATTAAAAGTCTGAGAGTATAGTATCACATTATTGGGATGAAAACGCATTATATAAGAGAGGAACACAGATTGATTTGAGAGAGGACCTTTTTCAGGAGAGGAGGCCCATGTACCGTTTGGGTGGTGAAGAAGTCTTAATGCTCAGGTGGCTGAGAGCTGCAGTGTGAATGAGTTTGTATTTGGGGAGCGGCTATCCATTTGGAAGGGATTGGTTGAGGAAGAGGTGTAAGGGTTGTCTTTTGAAGTTTACAAAGGAGGGGGTGGTCCTGATATGGACTGGGATGGAGTTCCAGATTTTGGGCGCATTTCCCAAGAAGGATCCAGATGCGTTTTTTTGTTTGCGAGTTCTCGGGGGGATGAGGATTAGTGTTGCTACTTCTGAGGCTTCTTGTCTGGCCTGCTTTTTTGAGTTTCGCGGCGAGGTAGGCGGGTTTTCCGCTGTGTAGAGCTTTGTGCGTGAGACAAGAAGTTCTGAAGTTCGCACGCATTTCAATTGGGAGCCATTTTAGTTCTCTAAAATGCTATTTAAATAAAAAAAATTCAAGTCAAGTTAAAAGGTCTTGCGCCATGCGATGTAACACACAGATACTGGCCAAGCCTGAATGAGAATAATGGTATTCAAAAACTGGCCCGCATTACAAAAGTTGCCCTTTCTGTCTTTTGCTAAAACAACCTTGTAGTTCCAAGCTTAAATGTTTTATCGGTCTAGTTTATGTAGGTGTTAATAGAAAGTAAAGTATCTGTGATGATAAAAATCACTAGAGATGGCAAGAGCAGTCTGAATTGGAGATTTCTCTATTTGCTTGGATGGGCATTTCCAAAGCTTTCCTTCTATCCTGATGGGCTCTGAATGCCCAGGTATCCTTCTCTGGAGCTCCCGCAGTACTAGATTTCCACACAAACAAGAGGTAACTCCAAAGGGTCTGGTGTTCTTGGAAGACAGACTCTTGTGGTGCTGCTCAGTAGGGACCCATGCTTCAAGCATCATACAACAGCTGCGGTACGCTACCCTGTCTGGGCTGGGAAGGTAAAGTGGTGCCTCAACACGGACCTTAAGCCCAGGGCACTGTGAAGCACAACACGTTGCAGCGCATATCGAAAAGGCTGGATTAGGATTATCAAAACCTGGTGGTACAAGTTCCTCCTTAACCTGTTGTAACTGACATGCTGTTTCCATGCCGGAGAGCTGCGAGTGTGAGGGACCTCAACCCGCATCACCTTGCTTTTCAATGAAGCAGGATTCAATGCGCAAACAATTGTCTATCTCCAAAGACCAAAGTTAGGTGAAACACACTGGTTCAGAATTCCTATAACAAACTTGGATATGAAGATATATGTGCTTACCACATACAAGCCAACATTTTAGGAGAGGTAAGTGAGAGATCTTAAAAAAAATAGGGAGAATGTATTTTCCCCATTGACTTCTGTCAACGCCGAGGCAATTTTAGGCGTGAGGCAATTAAGTCATTTTCGGCTTTAATAATCCAGTCTCCCGTCTGTATTGGGTCTATTGACATGTATGTTAGTTACCATGATCATAACTGTTCCCATGAGTTACAGTCACGATATGACTGCATAGCAGTGTATTTCTTTTTGTAGCCGTTCCCTGCCCTTCCTCTTTTTCTTTGTTTTCTCACTCTGGTCTCGTCTCTTTTTACTTGACGTCTATCACTTTACATAATTACTAGCTCAATGACTAATTAAAATGTTGTCCTTAAATCTGTATAATACTAAGTCACTATTCATGATTCAATGCTTTAACTGCCCGTGCATGTATGTATGCATCAACTGTCACGGCCTAATGGTAAATACTGGTAGTACTTCACTTTATTGACACTTTTCAGTTTTAGATCTTATTTAAAGCTTACACATTGATTGGAATATGAACATTAATGACGTGCCCACTTTCATTTTCACCATGGTGTTTTGCTTCCTGCTCCCACTGTGCGGTCTCTCTCTTTACCCTTTCCCCACCACCCTTCCAGAGATCGCTCCTTGTGATTTGCCCAAAATCAGAGGATGTTGAGTGAAAAAAGAGCCTCGAACTCCAGAGAAAGCAGCTCTGACCCGAAATCCTTCACAGCATGTTAAATGCCGTTTCATTGCAGTTTTTTAAATGTTGCCAGATGGAGTCATCTATAAGCCCAAATGCTGTTCAAGTTATATTGCATGCAGTCTCTCCCCAGCCCTCAACTTTTTTTATTTTCACCACATCGTCTTGTCTCCTGCGCATGGCAGCCTGCTCACCCGGTGCCATATATCCCTTCACCCTACCCCACCCCACCAAAGAGATCGCTGCTTGTATTTTGAGTGATTTGCCCAAATCACAGGACACCACTTTCATTTTCACCATTGCTTCTTGCAGCCTACTTGCCCTGTGGTGCTGTTTTTAAATATATTGTAACCTAGATTTAACACTTATGCTCCTAACAGTTTCTCAGTTGCTGTGGTTTTCAGTGTTTGGAAGACACCCTCTGGAATGTGTGACTGAAAATCATGATGATTGTAGTAAGTTTTGTATTGAAGGTGCGTAAGGTTTGTAAATGAGATTTAAACATGGTGTGACAGAAGTGGGCATGAAGGAATATTGCAATCAACAGAAGAGGGTCCCTGAGAACAAAGCAGGTTCTGGGGGAAAATTCAGGGGAAAGTACAACATAAAGCAACATAGGTGGAGTATATTGATTATTATATGTATAAGTGTGTTTTTTAGAATTTGTGTCGAAATCTATCTATGTATTATATACAAAAAAGGAAAAAAAGTATATTTTTGATAATAAATAATTATAAATAAAAACATCTGTGGGCGATATATTTATCAGGATACACTACCTGTTTATATGAATTTTTAGTGGGGGACTCCACCCAGGTTGCATTAGGTGATCGTGAAGGAATCTTGGTTATCAACGAGTCAGCACACTGAAAGCTCTGGGCCGCACAATATGCTGCATTACTAAATCCTTATAAGTTCCCAAACATGAGACCTATTTCATTGCAAACGCTTGATTTGAGTGGAGTTGTCATTCTTCCTTTCAGGTCTCTACTTCTTAGGCAAGATCTGTTACTCACACTGCCTTTCCCATTACAGTTGGTAATATGAATTAACTTTACCTCACATTTTCTGTGCACTCCTTGCACGCCTCCAGATTAGGGAATTCAGTGTTTATGAATATTAGGTATAGACAAGACAAAGCAGGGGAAATGGCTGGAGTTAGACATCTACTGGACTAAGTTATGTATATGCTGTGAACATTTTTCCTTGGATGTGAGGCTGCTGTCAAATGGCCTGAAGAGCTCCTTACAATAAGGACTATTAAATGCATTCCCACCTGCAGAAGGGCTGACGTAGAAGACCATTGGGAACATTTTCTGAAAAGCAGGAAACCATTGCTCTGGTGAGAAGTCGCTTCCGGAGAAATACCCATCAACAATGCAATTAACATTTAAATGACATGACCCTGTGAGTGAACCTTTAAACTCAAAGAATATAGAATTGCTCGTCATTTACGCAAAGATGCCTTTCTCCACCTACATCACCATTAGAAGGGCACAGAAGTCAACATTCCTTAAGAACCCTCCCATTGCTTCCTCTGGTTGTAGCTTGTGCAGGTAGAAAGATGGCTGGGATTGCCTGTAAACCCTTCACTGGTTGGAGGATTCTGATCTATGGTGTTCCCCGATCTCCAAGGAGAATTTATTCAGTTTGAATGAAGCATTCTCCCTACTTCATCCCACTCTTCAGGGCATCCCCAAAATAGGGTGGGCAAAGACATGGTTTTTGCCTGTTTAGGCCTTGGGACAGAAGCACTGCTCCACTGAAACTCACAAGTGGAGCTAAAATCATGTTCAGCACCTAGTACAGTCAAAGCCCCACAAATACACCCAGATGTTGATGACAAACCCTCACAAAGAATTCACAAAACACATAGACCAAACCTCATACACATTCCACAAATGCACACCCTCAAACTATAGGACACACATCTAAACTAATACTAATTAACGCTCACGTTGCAGTACTCCAGCATCAGACGTCACTGACTTCATCACCTATTACAAGCTTGATGCCCTCTTCATCATAGAAAGATGATTTACCACCACAGCACATCCTTATTCTCATAGGGTACTGCAACCTTTGTGCACATAAAGGAGAAGGCCTTGCGGTTATCCATAAGTCCACTTGGTTATGCACCCTAAGCAAGTAACACTCAACTCCGTGGAGCTGCTGACATGCCATTTCCCCATTCTTAGCAATTCTCCATCTTCCATATTATTTATAGACTTTCCAGGCAGAACTAGGATTCATGCGTGATTAATCAGATATCACCACCTCATCACCCAAGCGTTCACCAGGTCTTGTGTAACTTTAACCTTCCAGATTACACAGGCATTAAAAAAAAGACACCTCTTAAACCTCATGGACACACTCAATGTGGTAGAACATGTCACACAACCAACACACTCTTAAGACAACATACTCAACATCACAAACAATTCAATCCAAACCACCCGTGCCCCAGGACTCAAACGACTGGTTGGCCATCCGTATCTCCCCGCAAGGCATCCCATCAACAAACTAGGTTAAATACCAAAAAAATTCCAATCCATCAACGACTTGTCCATAGACAACCTAACGACTGAACTATTCTTGGACCCTGTGACACTAACAATCTTCTAAACAACAACACTTTTTAGAAAAACTACCTGAACATTGACCCCCCAATTAAAATACACAAGTGCAAGCCAAAGCCTCAAGCATCGAGATACTATAAATATAGATGAATATTACATACAAGCGAAAAGGAGAGACAAGAGAAAAACAAGCATAATTATAAATATGTATTCAATGTATATCAAACCACATTATTGTTGAGAATTGCATGCTCTACCATACTTAAATATATGTCATAGTTGTGGGCATAGGGGTATTCTCCTCATAAGGTAAGCACTCAATACTGCCACTACTAGTCAACGTAACCCCAGAATTATTACCCCTGTTCCTTAAAACCGTACTCCATAGAAAGGTGCAATGCCGTCAACATCTTCAGTGGGAATTACAGAAAATCCAAAACCACCAAGCCTGCTTTATCTCTTATGTACATGCAGAATCCCACAGTGGTCATTCTTCATAACACCCATGCAGATCTCACAGACATACTCGGCTTCCTCAAAGTCACTTCTTAGGACGCCGATGTCGTACCCTCGTCCCATAATTCAACTCTCTCAAAGCCACTTTTTAGTGAGATGCTGTTTTACACCTAACATGTCATTCCTCAGATCAAAACCCTCCCTAGGGAATCTCTCAGCACTACTCACCATTGTCAATGCCCCCTCACTCACTACATGCACTCTATAATAAAGAAAGCAATCCTTTTTCTGCTACCTTTTCCCAGCACTGGCAAATCCAACAGAAAAGGGTTTAAAGCAATAAACAGCATTTGTTCATACAACTTAAGTTATGTTGATTTGTATTGCGCACTAGTCACTGGAGAGGGTATCCAGGCGCTAGGCATGGTGTGTGATCCCCAAGGAGCTTAATAAATATTCTAGTCGCCAGCTTCTTACCGAACTCAAAAAGTGAGAAGGAAGCTCGGATGGGTTGAACTGGTTGTGCATGTCTTCGGTGCGATGTAGGAGAATGAGTGACCCCCAGTTTTGCTTTTGCAGATGCGGGAGAGAGGGAGGCAAGAGCATAGCTGTGTGGTGGGTTGGTGAAAGTTTATGCAACTGTTCAGGGATTCCGGTCCCTTGTTGTGTAGGGCTTTGTATGCATGAAAGAAGAATGTGAATTATCTGTACTTGTGAATGGGGAGCTTCCAGGGGTATGGTGCGAGGTGGGTGCAGCGTGGGAGGTGGAGTATAAATTTTGCAGAAGTGTTCTGGATGGTCTGTGTAGGAGTAGTTTGGAGATTCCAGTCTAGCGAGCGTTGCCATAATACAGCCTGCTGGTGATGTGTGGTTAACTGTCTGTTTAGTGTTCTGAGGCAATCATTTGAAAATCTTTTGCAGCATGCGTAGATGTGGAATCAGGAGGTGCACACTGCGTTGACTTGAGCCTGTTGTCTATGGGTGTTGGTCTTAGCTGCGACAGCCACCAGGTGGAGTCCCACAGGGAGGTCTTGTTGCCGAAGACCAGTCCTGCTGTCTTTTCGGAGTGGAGCTTCAGTTGGTTCGCACCCAGTCTGCTACCATGGTAATACAGTTGGACAACTTGGTCCTGGTGGTGGTTGTCTTGTCCGTTAGGAGGCGAATGCGTTGGGTGTCAACGTCATAGATGACAGCGATGTCTTGTTATCGGATGATGTTGGCGAGCGGTGTCATGTATGTTTAAAAGGGTGGGGTTGTGGGATGATCCATGTTGACTGTCGCATATCAGTTACATGTATAAACAGTATGTAAATATCAGTATTTGCAAGTGTTGCCCTATTAATATCAATGTAGAATATCACCATACACAAAATTCATCGAGGACAACATGAATAAAAACTTACATACTAATGTGTTTGATGTGCAGGCTTTCCAAACTGCAGGAAAGGATCTGAAGGCTAGAAATTAGAGTTCTAAATGTAAATTGATTCTTGTATAGTGCACTACTCACCGCAAGGGTCTCAAATCGCTTGTACGAATACCGCTGTGGAACCCATCCTGGCTTTCCCTGCAAGGCGTCCACTCCCGGGCACCCCCAAGGTGGAGGCCAGGCATCCTTAGCGTTGTGGGGGCCGTTGTGGAGATTAAGCAAGCTATTGCCCAGTTTCAAAATAAAATAAATAAATAAATAATCCACAGAGTGGGACTCCATGATTGGAATAGGCACCGAGGCGAGAATTATCAGGTCCGTGGAATTTTTTAGCTCAAGACCCGCCGAGGCGGGGAATTGAACCCTGGTCCCGGGCTAGACCTCTGCATCAGGGTCTGCCGCTCGAATCATTGAGCCACACTTCTCCACAGTTCTAAAGACAGGCATCTCAACGGACGGACAGGCCTAGCACCCATGTGAATGCTTGGATATCGAGGGAAAAGGTCAATCATGCACAGAATAATTTTAGGGGGCGATAAAGCCGAACGTTGTTTTACAATTATGTAGGGGAAGCCTAAGGCGTTCTTGGCGCTCATGACACTGGAGAGGCAGATACACACCAGCCACTTCCGATAATGCTTTGGAGAGGGATCAGGCTGACCACCTTTTAGAGGACTTTCGGTGACAGATTCTCACAACCACCACAAGAACGTTCTGGGTCTCTTAAAATTAACATCCCTCAAACTCCGGGTTAGAGGCAGCCAAACATCACACTGCAGTAGGGAATTATTAATGGCCTCCCCCTCACAGAAAGATCTGTATACCACCACAAGACAAAATGCACTGTGAGCATTAAAGACCAACTAGCAGGAAAACAGAAGCCCACGAAGACCCGCCACTGATATAATGCCTTGCAGGTAAGCCATGCCACCACCTGCCAGGCTGATACCGGTGACAGACACCCTCCCAGAATGCGCCGTGGGCCACCATGTCCCAGAATGCTCAGAGGGACTCAAAGGCCTCCACCTGCCAGGCTGATAACTATCCCCTTAACCAGAGTAGGTTGTCTGTCCTTTTCTCTGTAGGAACAGATACCACCTAGTGAGTACCACGTTAGACCTTGGGAGCATTGGTACTGGATCTTTTTCCTTCCTAAGAGCTCCCTGTCAACCCCCCCCCCCCCCTGTATATTGTGATACTTGTGACAGACACTCCCAGAATGCACCGGTACGTTGTGCCACCATGTCCTAGAATGCTTGGAGGGGCACAGAGGCCTCCCCTTCCAGGCTGATACCTGTGACAGACACCCTCCCAGAATGCACCGGGGGCCCACCATGCCCCAGAAAGCTTGGAGGAGCACAGATGCCTCCCCTTGTCAGACTGCTTCTGGTGACAGACACCCTCCCAGAATGCACCGGGAGGTAGTGGGCCACCATGTCCCAGAATGCTTGGAGTACAGGGGCCTCCACCTTCCAAGCTTCTGCTAAAAGATGCAATTCAGCAATAATGTTTTTGGCCTAGACAGTCCACCCAGGCCCATAATGCTCCAGGAAGAAGAGCCATCTAGCTCACAAAGTGCTTCACGTCATCCCCGGCGCTGCCTGACGTCACTGTGCGCGTGCAGGCGCGAGGCTCGCCCCCTCTGGGGGTTGAGGCTGCACTGCACCGCCCCGCCCTCCCCCGGTCTTTCCTCTCACCCTCGCGTTCCGTATGTTCATGGCGGCGGCTGACGAGGGGCCCTTCCTTCCGGCGCCGGTCGGGATCTGCTGGAGTCCACACCGGGAACCGTCCGACAAGCCGCACACTTGCTTTCAGAGGCAGCAGGAAACCGGAAGTACCGGCAGAGTGATTGAAAAGAAGGCTGCCCAGTCAGAAGAGAGGGGGCGGGTCCCTGGAGGCACTCTCGCCAGGTCTAATGCAGCCCAGAAAAGGGGCGGTGCTACACGGACGTGGTGGCCATATTGAGACGGGTAGGGTTTGCCCGTCGGAAGTTAGCTAGCTTGCGTTCAGCCGAAATCGCCCGTTCCAAGATGGCGGTCTTAGGGTAACGTAGAAAGGTGAGTGCACGAGAAAAGTCATAGACACTAAAGACAGACTCACTGTCAGCTGCAGAGCAGCTATTTTCTGGGCAAAAGCCTGATTTAAATGGTCGATCAGCACGTGTCTGACCGTCCAGCGCCTTGAAGCCCAGGATCAGGACCTCAGAGACGCCTGGCGGTGAACCGGAAACGTAAGGCTTAAAATTGCTCGTTTTTTCGCTGTTTCCTGTCCATTTGTCGCACCCAGATCGAAAGTGCCTGTTGTGGCTAATGCCCCTTTTCAGGACACCCCTATCAAACTTTGACCAGAATTATCAATGCAAGGAATTACGGTTAAATGGCTGGAATAAAGTATTACATGGCTGTATTGGATTGCATCAGGGTGCTTTGCAGAGTTTTTAGGCTCTCTGCAAAGCACCCTGATGCAATCCAATACAGCCATGTATTACTTTATCCTAGCCATTTATTATAGTTCATTGCACGTTTTCTGGTGCCGTGAATGAGTAGCTGCTCCACTCCAGCGTTTCATGTATTCTTCTTGTGTAGTCAAGATAGGAGGTTGTAAAGTCAAGACTACAAGCTCCAGAATGCAATGCAAAAACTTGCACAGAACAACTCTTGCATGAGGGGATCGTTCTGTGCAAGACTGAAGGACAGATTTACCAACAGATTCCGCTTTGGTCTCCATAAAGGCCTTGATAAGGAATTCCACTGCTTAGCCGTCCTTATCTTTGAGGACCTTATGAATGCATGAAAGGCCCTGGTTAGCGGATGAAGTGCTTTACTAGATACTTACAGTGTGACTTTTTCCTCATAGGTAGCTTGGGCCTTTATTATGCAGCTCTCTGTAATTGTTAGTGTCTTAAATGTGGCTATTTGCCTAATAGGAAGTCAATGCAGTGCCTTTAAAACCCTGCAGATGAACTGCCTTTTGAGGGTATTTAGGATAAGATGTGCTGTTGTATTTTGCTGGAGCTTGTTCAGAAGTTTCTCCGGCGCCCCCATCTGCAGACCATTGGCATAGTTTAATCTGGCCATGATAAATGCATGAACAATGTCTTTCCACTTGTGCACGGGGAGAATTGAGTGGTCTCTTTTAAAGATTTCAGGACTTAGAAGCAGTTGGGCGTCAAGGTCTGTACTTGCAGATTGAAATAAGATCAGTCCTGGTCAAATTTGATCCCTTAATTTTTTTGCCTCTGAATTTGAAATTGAAGGCTCCCACAGTCCATCAGGCCATAGGCTCATAATGTCCTCCTGTCTGCTTATGACAACTACTGTGCATCCAATTTGCAACAGCCATGGGGCAGCCCTGAAAGTTTGCTGCTACGGTGTCATCCACTTGGTGAAATGCTAACATCCATTGAGTGTCGTCTGCCTAGGACACAATATTATAACCCCATGGCTCCACTACTCTAGACAACAAAGCCAAATAAATGTTGAACAGTGCGCAAAGCTTATAAAAACAAATGAACTAGCAGTCTAGTCTCAGAAAGCATTATGATGTTCACAGAAAATAGAACCAGAGCATTGTGCCCTTGGTGAGATGGTCATTTGATAAATTGATGTTCGTTGGAATTCATATTTTATATTTGAAACACAAATTATCAGATAAATATCTCAATCACTCTCATTGTAAATTTAGTCTAACCCATGAGCATATTTGTTTATTTTTGCAGAACTTTTGTTGCAGACCATGATCAGCTGAAGCATCCAGTGACTGACTTTGACCGTGGGCCAAGAACTGACAGCCACCCATTTTATTTCCAAAGCTTTAAATGTGTGCGAGGCTAACATACAAGACCAATGGCTTGGTGCCTTTTGAACATGGGCTAATTTAATTTTACCAATAGAAACTGAGCCGTGCCAACTCTTGCAAAAATCCCACAATTTGTTTTGTTCTACATACAATGTCTTTGTAGATCTTTTTACAGTCTACAAAAAGCTATTGAAAGTGCCTTAAAATGGCATTCCAATTTAATTTTAATGTGGATGCAGACGAAGAAAACCAGCTTTATAATTCTAGTGACGCAGACCTTGATGTGGATTCTGGCGACCCTTCCGCAGTGCTGGACAGCGAAGGCAGCTCTTCAAAGGCCAAGAATATTTCATCAAAAGGACGCAAAGAGCCTCCGGAGTTGGTGTGCACAAATAAGCAAACCACTAAATCATCTACATTAGATTTGGCAGATAAAAAGGAGACGCTCACTCCCTTAGAAACTCACATGTGCTGTAATGTTGCTAAAGAGCACAGTGTACCAGAGAATGTCAGCAGAGTACTAGAGAATAAAGTTGTGGAAATGCAACATGGTCTTCAGTTTGTGAATATTTCAGTGGTGGAAAGTATCACATCTATTGAAAAGGCTGAGGCAGAAGGCATAGTATCTAAGACTATTTCTTCCCACTCTGATCTAATTTCAGGCGTCTACGAAGGAGGATTAAAAATCTGGGAGTGCACATTTGACCTTATGAAGTTTTTGGAGGATAACTGTGTGACATTTGATGACAAAAGTGTCTTGGACCTTGGTTGTGGAGCAGGTTTGCTGGGAGTAGTCGCGCTTAAAGGAAAAGCTAGAAACGTTCATTTTCAGGACTATAACGGCACTGTGATTGATGAAATCACTCTACCAAATGTGGTGGTAAACAGTGGCATGGAAGCCGTGCCAGAGAGTCCTTTGGAGTCCAGTGAACCAGACTTAAAAAAGTTTGAGTCGTCAAATTCAATGCCTGGCTTGCTCCAAAGATGCAGATTTTTCTCTGGGGAGTGGTCACAGTTTACTCAGCTGCTACAAAGTGAAAACCCACCTATAAAATATGACCTCATTCTCACATCGGAAACTATATACAATCCTGATTATTATAGTGCTTTGCACGATACTCTTTCAAAGTTATTGAATGAAAACGGACTTGTTTATTTAGCAAGTAAGGTTCATTATTTTGGGGTGGGAGGTGGTGTTGCCCTTTTTGAGAAATTTGTTAGAGAAAGAAATATCTTTAAAACTCGAACTCTCAAGGTAATTGAAGAAGGTCTTCAGAGGTTTATTATTGAAATGTCGTGGGAGAGTAAATATTAATGGAATCAGACCACCCACATTCTGAAATGAATTAAATTGCATATGTGTTCAAAAATAATCTGTAAAGAATGTTTTTTCATCTTCTTGTGCATATATTTTAGTGATCTTCTGAGGGTGTGTGCTGTGTATGAGTTAATACACCCTTTCTGACCCAGGGTAGGGGCCACCGTCCATATGGTTTAGCTGGCATACTTAGTCAATGCGAGAAAAGGGGTAAACATAACAGTGTTTTAAAGTAGGCGAGGTGAAGTTAATGGGGGTCTTTTCACTGCAGCAGTTAATTGAATCTACAAATCCACTCAATTGCACTCAGTTCAGCCAATAGTGGCGTCCCCACTGATGCCAGTAATGCAGTGGGCACTGCAGAGTTCACTCTCTATTGGCTCCCACCTCTGCTGCCCAACTCTCAACACATGGCTGTGGTACTTCTGCCATCTCTTATTTTCCATGCATTAATTCGATTTATTTCACACCTGGATGACTATACTGAACACAACAATACAGCAATGATCATTTGGAGACCAACTTATCCTAATGTTTTACATCAAAGAATAGAATTTTTAATAATAGTTTATTCAATATTCACAATGAACAATATTAATAACAAAGTATCAATCATTTCTACAAGATTCAGAAAGCAACATAAGAATTTGTTAATTTATTCTTTGAGCCACAACTATAATTTGCTCATTTTAATGTATTATAAATCTGACAATAACAAAAACATCATAACATAGTGCTCAAGTTTAGCGACTTTCATTAGATGAAAAGGATTTTACAGATTCACTTGGAGTGAAAAGAGGCTTCACAGAATTTTAGAAACATTTATTAAGCTTCTTGCAGGCACTAGGTGAAAAGCCATAATATGCTTTGGCTCAAGTGGTCTCCATTCCAAGGTTCCCTAATGGACATTAAGAGTATGTTTGCTCTTAAGATACAGTTTGGGGCCTCTGGGTTGGTTAGCTGGTCCAAAGAGATTTCGTAGCCCCTCCAAAAGCTTGATTGATCTGCAGTCTTTCGAGGGGTTACCATTATCGACAAGACCGCAGCTCTTCTAGGAAGTCTAGTTCAGAAATCAAGGTTTTCGGTAAACCTTCCTGTATGCATTGCATGGCAGCATTTATTGCTAAAAAGAGCAAGGATCCTTTTTGCGCAGTCTCTCCGCAGTATCCACTTCTCAGCATTGCATATGGCACCTCTTGGACCTGAAGTTGTAGCAAATCCGGCCTCTTGAGGTGCAACTACATTTATTCTTTCGATAGCATAATCCCCCTCAGCTTTCAGTCGGTTCGGATCACCCAGGTAAGAGCAGCGGTCCACAGGGAACTCCAGAGATGGCCCCATAAAGGCCAGTGCTTCTTCAAGGCAGTAACATGTCTCTAGATTTCGAAATTTAAGTTCCTCTCGAGTCAGGCTCCAACCTAGGCTATGTTCTGAATTCAAGATGGTCCACCGTCCTCTTCCACCTACTTTAACAACCCAGCACCCACCCAACAAGTTCTCTTACTCTGTACTCCGAAGCCTCTCCAAACAGAACACCAGAAGGTATACAAACCTATCATGTAGATATTTAACAACAAAAAACTACATTTGAGGATGTTTAGCCAAATACAGTTAATGCTCCAGTAAATGTAACCCAACCCTACAAAAATCCGCCAAGTCATTTTAAATATTTTTTTAACGTTTTAAGATGTTGTCTGACTAATGGTCTGTCCTTCACACAAAATCCCAGGCCTCTGGCCAGTAAAAGAGTTTCTCTTACCCTTCTCCTAGGCCACACCTCTCAGTTTTACAATAAACCATTTTAGCCTCCTGCTGTGGGTTACATTGGGCATTACATGCCCAGTCAAAGCTTCGTGGGTCTCAGAAACCCAATTAGTGCAGTCAAAGGGAAAGATTGTGAGTGGCATCTGCTGACCACATCTGGAATGAGCAATAACTTGATTCACAGAGGAGCCTTTCCAAGCGGCAAAGCATGCGCCTAACCTTTGGCAACCAAAATCCAAAGTTTGCAAGATGCTAACAAAAGCAGATTGCAGCTTCGCACACTGCATGGATTTGGGCTACAAGGGACATTTTGTAAATGGATAAAACAGGCGATGGGTGATTACTGTAAATCAACAAATTTGTGCTTTAAGTGGGAAATCCTACATTGGAGGAATCGCAGCTGATGGAGTGTCTACCAGCAGAATTACCACTGGCAGAAAGGTAGTACGGAAAAAGCAATCCGCCTTGTAGATTCTCTAGGAAATCTCTCAATGATGGATCTACAGATATCCACGACACTAGATCATCCAGTGGCCCATCTCTTGCCACTGAATGCGGTTCCTTTGAGTAGTTGCAGCACAACATTTAAATCACACATAAGCCATTACACAAATCGGAAACCACAACTAACCGTGGCAACAGACTGAGCTCTGGTGACTTTACTATAAAGACGTTACATCAGTCACAAGGTATCCTCTTAATAAATCTCCACCCAAATGGATTTCTGGAAATACTGTTTCTTTCATGCAGTGATTTAATTTTTGGGGTTGTGGATTGGGATGGTACACGTCTAAGCAACTTAAAAGATTTCCTGCGACCTGCCTCGGAAAAGCTGTCAAGACCTGGGTTTCAGTCAAGTAACAAGCGAGTGACACCACCACAGTCCTGTACACCAGTCGAACACAATGGCCGGTTACAAAATCTGTGTTTTGTGATGTTGAGCCTCCCCTTACCCAGTGCACAGTCCTTGCTGAAGGCTGCTGTTTGAAATGGCATTGACCGCTTCCAACTCCTTGTTGACCAGGGCAGCAGTCCTTCAGGGGTATCCCCGTGTACACTGAGGAACGAAAGGCCACATATTCCTTAAGCATATTAGTGTTCATTGAAGGCACAAGAGGGTTGACTAATGCACATGTGTGACGCTGAGCAGTCTTTGTGTTAAGATGGAGCCAAGGGACACTCATGAAGCCAGATGCTGTTGATACCTAGCCTTCAGCCAGGAGCTGGTCCAGCATCTCAGTGCACATGTAGAGACTTCGTGGCACATGGAAGCAGCCTGTGGAGATGAATGTAGAATGTTAGTTCATTGGAAAGTTCAAAAGCTGTTCCGACTCACCCCACTTCTTCCAAGCCCCAAGTCCTGCACAGTTGACGTGTTGCAAACTAGATTGGTTCTAGTTAATTGATTGTGCTCCCACGGCATTACATGACGAAGATACCAACAGCAGACAAAGATCACACAGAGCGTACCGCAGCTTTATCTCCATGTTCACACTACATTTACCCAGATTCTGTCCCAATCATGTTACAATCTATCACTTATTCTGTTCCCAGCACACCTCCAAGCATTTATGACTATGTGTTTGAAGAACTCCCTGAAGTTACTTCTCTGTTGCACCTTCTTCCCTCAGACATGGCTCCCCTCTCTGTGATAACTAATTTCTCAATGTCCCTTGATGTAGTGTCACTCCTCAGGTGGAGTACACCCTTTCCATCCGATTTTATTCCTCCGAGATAGTTAAGTCTCTTTCATGTCTTCCACGCAACATCAACACAGATATTTGCAAATATGACAATCCTGGGGACCTTCTGACCCTCTTAGTAAGGACAAAAAGCATCCATTAACTGCCCGGTCTGTCGCCACCAATATCGCGGATGCTATCCGAAGAATAATTGTTGAAGGCAAACGTTCCTTATCATGCACATGAGGACCTTTCTCATGTCCCCAAAACCTTCAGATTCCAAAACCCTGTTGGTACTTTTCCGAGATCCGCCTTTACCCTCAACAAATCTCCATCTGGTGTAACATTATTAATGTGCTGAGGAGGACCACAAAGCATAAGACTGTATGCCAAGACAAACTGCATCAGTAGAAATACGCTCAGATCCTGGTCAAGTGGTATAAAACCAGCTGTTGATCCAAATATATTCTGCACTCAAAATTAAAGCCCCCAGAAGTGCTCTTGCTCATCAAGTGAGCTGTGGATTGAGAACCATATTTGATGATCACTTGTTTTTACCATAGCACTCCCCACCACGCATCTGCTGTTGCTAAGAACTGTAAATAACGCGTTACTATTCTCCGACCTATCGGTGTTGAGTGAACGCCCATGCTGCCTGTTGCATGGTCCCTACAGCAGAAAAGTTCAGTCTCCCTGAAGGGTAGGACCACCACCCACTGGATATTTGAGGGGTGCTTACTGTGGCCTCTTGTGGATGCTCTGTGTAGATCACCAGGACAACCTCACCAACCACCGGCCAGTTAAGGGATTAACCTTTGTTTTGTAGAGGAGATGCCCCTCATAGTCCTGAAGAAAGACCAGAATTTGTGACCAGAGATGGCAAATGAAAGCGCAGAATCAATGGACAGTGGGTGAGCCTCCCCTAGGAATTGATACTTTGGACACTCCTGTGCTCTGTTGGTGTTGGCGACCTTCAGGGATATCTGGAATGGGTAGTAAACAAAAGGAGCAGCTCAGATTCCCATACCCAGTACATACAACTAAGAGGGTCTTCCTCCAGCCTCAATGCAAACCACCCTGGAGTGGGCACCTGGTGGGGTTCCCTACAAAATTCTCACTCTCTTGACAAGCCAAGACACATGCATTTGCTTCTCTCAAGGGGTTCTACCTGTTTTCTCACTGGACGCCCTTGCATAATTTTTCATGGTCCTTGAAATAAAAGATTGAAAGGTTGTCTGGGGAGACCAAGGAATCCTATTTAATACACATAGGAACATGTTTTAGTTACGCGTATATCGTACTCTACTTTCCTCAGGACCTTTACAGTCGGATCCCCAGATAGCAACCTTAAAATTGAGGGTTCTCAGCAGCGGATATTTTCCCTGATAGATGGATCGAGTGCATACCATGGATCCATTCATACACAAGAAGCAATACCTGGTAATTCCTGCATAGGTATCCGTAGAGAATATCGAGAGCCATTATTCATCAAAACAACATTACATCTGTGTTCAGGTTTTCTTGCACATTTCTGTGGTCTCTGCACACACTACACCAGACTTTAAAACCAGTGTTCCTAATGGTCTCACAAGCCACAGATGAGGTGTTCATATTAATATTTAAGTGCAGGATATAACCTGGTCGGTGTCCTTAAATGATTGTTCAACTGTGGGCGGCATTTCATGCAACGCACATTCAATTTTCTTACTTAGTATATTTAGCTCTTATGCCTTTTACCGTCAGAGGGAGGTGGGTGTCTCTGTAGTCAATATAAAAAGTAATGTGGAAGGTACCCTTTTTTTGGAAAGGGGATGGGTATAGATATTTACACAAAAACAAATTTCCCTTTGGGCTAGATTACACCTTGTAAAAGTTTGTTTACAAAATAATATATGTTGGTTAGAAATTGGGTCTGAAGATGTCTGTCTTTTCCACCTATAACAAGAGGAAAAGGGAAATTAGTTTTTTGTGTAAATGTCTCTGTAGTCACACACTTGTTAGGGGGGGTCAGAGAAGGGAGTTAAATATTGGCCTGATGTAAGTTTGATCCCTCAAAGATGCATCAGATGCTCAGTTGCCGTATTGTAGGCATGGACAGTTTTCCTTTAACTCTTGTCATATTATTCGGAGGGTTTGTACTTTCCCTTACATGAAGGAGGTGTCTGCGGTGCTTTGAAGACCTAAGTAACGGATGCCTGTAATGAGGTACTATTGAAATCCACAAAAAAAGGGGGGAGAGGACTACTTCCTACCTCAGCTTCCCCAAACTTTGTGTCCACACATAAGTGAGGTAGAAATGGAGGATGTAACTGTATAATCTTGTGCAACTGACGTGCTCAGTGCGAAAAAACTGCCTCACTCACAAATTGTGACATGCTTCACCATTGTGCTTGCTAACTAACACCCCCGTGCAGACCAACGCCTGGGCTGGAGCAAAGGGGAGGGGACGACAATACAAGCATACACATAATAAAGGGATCAAAAAAGAATAAATGTGCAGTTAGTTATCATTAAAACAGGCTCGGGTATATCCACTGTATGATGTACCATTCTCTGCTTTCTTCTCTCCCTTTAGGCAATGACTGCTCTTAGCACCAGGATACCAGTCTGGTCACAGTGTGCTCTACAAATACTATAAATACATAAAGAGTAAGTAAATTAGTCGATGCTCTGTACTAAAACCACCATCATTAATGGTTAAAGAGGTCAGAGAAGTTCATTTCCCCTTTTAACTTGTCTTAATTATGGGTTATTATCCCTTGTTCAAGCAAACCTTTGCTTTGGCTAAAACGTGAGTATGTATGTTAATTCCCGCCATAATTATCGGGAAATTGTAAATAAAGGAGGTTTGTTCTGATCTTTGTGTCCTCGGTAGTTACCAGATTCTGTACCATACATGTTATTGGTTGCAACAGGCCCCACTATGTTGTCTGGGTTCATTAATAATTTGGTAATGGACATAAGTATGCCTCCAGGTATATTCTCTATCTGTTAGTGTTTGATTCTCGTTCCCCACTCTGCTGGAAGGTCTCATTCATAAGCGATTGGGCATTTATTTGGTGTTTGGGGATTCTACTCCCATATAAGGTTTAGTTTAGGGTGAGGCTAAATATGTTATATCTGATGTGATTTATCTTATACCTCCCCAAGGTATGTCATAGTTTATTCCAGTTTTCTGGGAGGAAAAACAAAAAATCCACTTGTGTTCTCTTTCGAACAGCACTTTGTCAAGATTCCTAATATTCGCTTCCAGTTGTTCAATGGCTCCATTCCAGATCCGTTATTGTCGTGAGCGGTAGGTGTCTGGCTCTGCTCGTGTGAGGATTAAATCACCTCAATACAAATGAAGCCAAGAGATAAGGCGAGGCACAGCGCCCTGCTCCATGAAATATATCTTCTTTGAGTCCCACAAGTTATTCCTTGAGGCTGCATTGTTTCAACCTCTAAATGCACCGCTAGTTGTAGCAGTCAACCATTATCTCCTGAGGTACAGATGTATGCAGGCGATAATTGATCTATCACTCTGACCCCCAAAAAGCATAACAACTCAGGTGCTCTTCTTAACCTGAAACACTTCGCCCCCTTCTAGGCGTAGGTCAAGAATACAAATCTAGAGTTACGCGTGGTAGGAAGGTCTTGCTGTTCCTTGAACCCCAGCATGGACTGCAGAATACTCGGTCATGCACTGTGCGTTACCAGTGTGGCACAGGGTCAAGTTGAAGATATTACGAATATGCACAAGGTCTGCTGAGGTGATATTCCCACGTACTTCAGGAGATGTGGTCAAGTGTCTTAAATCTTAGAGTGGTTACCATCAAACCAGTACACTGGGTCTAATCCCGGCTTTGACCCTTTAACAACATTTGTGTGATACTGTGCAAAGAAACTTTACCTCAGATTTTAAATATGTTAAATGCAATATTTAAAACCATTGCAATCTGTTTTTGTTACCCATCCTCTACTGGGCCTCACAAACCTTTCTTTTCACTGTACAGCACCGCGTGTGAGGTCAGTGTCGCAACAAACGCCTAAATATAAACATTGATCTAATCTGGTCTCACATCATACCCCTTTCAGGAATCTTAAGTGCAGCCACACTACTGGAGCCTGAAAACCCAAATTCTATCCTTCAGAAGCCTGGAAGCCCATATGATGCATGAAGCAATTTATCGGCTGGCGCAGGAGCGTCTGATTCAGTGAGTCTCGGCATTCTGAGCTAGGTGCAACCAGGGCTCTAACCCTGGCATCAGAGTTAATGGATTTTGTATTAAGAAAATGACAAGTACTTGACACTTACTAGAGTGTGAACTAATTCTGAAGCCTGCACAAAACTACTAGAGGCTACAGTAGTACAAAAAAATTATTGATGAAGACAGGGATGGTAAAGAGGGTGCCATCCTCTCACACTAGAGAATCAAATGGGTAAAGGGCACTCACCTTTGAATGGACCACCTTTGATGGTAAGCGCCACCTCGCCTTCCCGATTCAGGTAGCCGAACCATTCACCATGCTCCGGGTCAGAGAACTGTGAAATCAAGATAGTGGATGGGATGAGTGTAGCACAGAGTGTACCATACATGGGGGGGGGGGGTTCTGTAGATTGATGAGGTGATGCCAACATAGCACGTAGAAAGGGTGGAGACCCCCTATCCCACAAGAGGACTGGGATATTACAAATTGTTATGAAAGAAAATACCCCCAGGTGCAAAGTTTTCCTAAAGAGGATTACTTCCGTTTGGAGAGACATGATGGGGGTGTATAGAGAGAGACATTTTTAGAACTGAAATGACTTCCATGGGAAGGTACATGGAAAGGCTGTGGGGAAGCTACACTGGAAGCAGTGCTTAATTTGAGACTGTGGTTTCCGGTGCTCGGCACCGGCACTTTATTAGTGGAGTGGTGTGGCTCACTGGTTAGAGGCGGCAGACCCGAGAGCAGAGAACGGCCTGGGACCAGGGTTCGATTCCCGACGCGGCAGGGTCTTGGACCAGGATCAGCGGACTTGATAATTCTCGCCTCGGTGCCTACTCTAATCAGGGATCACACTCGGCAACTTTGGGCATTAAGCTTGCCTCATCTCCACAACGGCCCCTCACAAACGCCGGGAATGCCTGGTTTCACCTTGGAGACTCCCAGGAGGGACTATCTCACAGGGAAAGCCAGGACGGGTTCCCCAGCGGTCTATAGCGCTACGAGGCCTGCGGTGCGGGTAGCAGTGCGCTTTACAAGACACACAATTAATTAATTAATTAATTAATTAGTAGCACCAGCACTTATGACAGTCTGCCATGTGGTGGCACTGTTTGTCTAAATTAGAGATGATCCCAACAACAATTATTTATTCATTCAATATCCATTAAAAATGACTAATACCTGATTCCCATGCCATTGTTATTACTTTGGGAGCCAAAATAGTCTGAATTGTCACACGTGGAGGGTGTGAAGGGTAGTAGTTGTGTTGGTTCTGTCACTGGCAGCACTGGCAGGGGAAATGTGTAAGGCAAGCTGCTGTGCCCTCCTGACGACGGCCCTGGCACCTAGTTTCTTACAAGTTAAGCACTGACTGGGAGTAAACAACCTTCATGGCGAGGAGCAGAGCAGATCTTGCTTTTGGAGACCGGTTCATAAGCTGCATATGTAGTCCTTCCATTACACAGGCATGGGTTGCCATGACAACCATGAATCAAGGCACCTCCCACAGAAACCCATGGTCTGGATCAGGCACAGCTATGGTCACTACAGGTCTGGCACTTGGTCACAAGTCTAGGATGAGGTGGTACATTAGGGCCAGAAGGTGGAAGTAAAGATTCAACTGTCCATTGTAAAAATATTTCTTATATATTTATCCCAAGTAAACAGAGTATATCCTGAGCTAAGCTTGGATGTCAAAGAGTTTTTCAAATAAATCCCGAACGAGAAGTAATCTTCATATCTTCTTTTTATTAGTGATGTATTTCTTCATGAGACAAACTAGCCGCCAACACGTGTTTCGTCGTGGTGAAGAAACCATAGACTTCTTCAGGGCTATAATAAATTATGTAAGTATGAGTTGAAATGTAATCTCCGCAAGTGATAGGAACACTAAATACTGATTATTAATCTGAGGGTTCCTAAATCATTTTAAATGTGACGGTCCGACTTTAAAATCGATGATGAGCTCCCGGTCTCCTTCACGTGTGTTGTAAAGCCGGTAAATGGATCCAAATCGTGGCGTGTAGCCCTGAAGAAGTCTATCGTTTATTCACCACGACGAAACACATGTTGGTGGCTAGTTTGTCTCATGAAGAAATACATCACTAATAAAAAGAAGATATGAAGATTACTTCTCGTTCGGGATTTATTTGAAAAACTCTTTGACATCCAAGCTTAGCTCAGGATAAACTCTGTTTTCTGTGACATTTGTGGTTTTGTTTTACATTACCCTTGTTGGTTGTGGGTGGGTGGCCATAACCTTATCCTTGGAGCTTTAAAGATTGTGAATTTGGATTACTATCACATCCCAGGGCAATTAGCACTCAGTCACCTGGTTTGTATTCGTTTGTATTTATCTCAAGTACTTACCCTGGCAATCCTTGTCTCATTGGCCCTGCCGCCAACACGCCCTGCATTATTCTGAACAGTTCTAGATGACTCCATTATTATCATTCCTCATTCATTAGATACAAAAAGAATATGTATAAAAAGAACAAATGTAAAAAATTAAAACAATTTAGCATTAAATAATATATATATATATATATATATATATATATATATATATATTTAAAGGCATTTTCTTTACAGGAACGACCTACAATGTTCTTTAAATGTCAAGGAGAGGGCCAGCAGATCGACCCTTGATTGGCACAGAATTCCAGGCCTAATCTGAGCGGTGCAGAAGAACTGAAAGCTTTCTTTGGCCCCCACAAACCACCCCCACGAAAGCATTTTAGAACTGAGAGCAGGAGAAGTAGTTTCCTCATTCCTACTGAAAGGACGCTCCTTGGTTCTAGTCTAAACAGACCATAGACTGGACAACCAGATTTGACTTTACTAATGAATATCTGGCAGTGGCGGCCACAGCAAACTCTGGGGTTGGCCATGACCAGTTGGAGCCGTACGGAGGAGACGCCGCTCCCCAGCGATTTCCTTTGTCAATGAGACCACCACACAGCAAGAACATCCTAGGACCCTTCTAAAGCTCCATACCAACCACCTGGACTTATTCAAGCAGCCAAACAGAACATACCCGGCTGGAGACATACTCGTAGACCTTCTGGAAGAGCTGCAGCAGCTGAGGGTCGCGGGTCTCGCAATAGGCCATGAGGAACGCAATCATTGCCTCGCTGTGCGGCCACCACATCTTCATGTTCCACTCCAGCTGCAAGAGAGGATACAGGCGGGAGTCATACATGTGTGTGATCCTTCGACTGAGTGTCTATTCTGTCTGCAGAGCTCGTGTGCAACCACATGAAGGAAGGTCGTGCAAGCACCAGGATGTACATAGATTACAATACGAAAGACACTGGAAAGACCCTCTGGCAGACTGGCAGAGGGAGCAGTGGAGTGCAGATCTGAACTCCACATGTGCCACCATGACCTCATCAATGTGGTACATGGGATGGCCACAGGCAAAGGAGAAGAGAGCTCATAAACCTTTTTAAGATACACTCATGGGGCAAATACAATGACACAGTGTGAGATTAGAGGGCGGCCGCTCTTCGTTGCCACCAGTGTTCTTTTTATGAAGCTATCGAAGCGAGGATGAGGTCTACAGTGTTAAATGCTCATTTTATATTTGAACTGGAACATACAATTACCTCACAATACTTACCTTGACAACTCCTTTCCTACATCTAAAGTTTTTTTTTTTTAATATTATAATTCAATTTTCACCTTAGATTCTAGTTAAAGTTGGGGTTAGCATAAGGATAGCGTTTGCTTGCAAGGTCTGGCTTGACTAGAGCTGTTTGCGATATGTATTCTTACTAATGCTTAAACAGGGAGAGGGCTTTTGTTTCACCCAGAGTATTACTCTCTCACTGCATGCTAGTGGCTTGTTGGCGTATTATTTCGCGACCTCTGGCGTGCTTTCATTTTAATGCATGAAGGACTATTTTACAACTAAAATGTTAAAACTTAGTCATCACACATTACATTTTTAGGTTAATTATTCGTTGTACATATTAAACAATATAATTTTGTACGTTTCAAAAATGACTTAACCTAATAAAATATTTCAATACGTTAGCATTAAATTGAGCGTAAGGGCTTTTTAACTCTTCATGGACTCAATATGGTTAATCATGAAACCTTCGGGGGAGGGTTATCTTTGAACATAGGCCAAGCAGATGTGTATCTTCATGGGGTGTTTGGGGGTGGAACACTACAGTATACTATATAGACATTTATAATGCGCATGGCTACCCGATGGGTTTCCAAGCGCTGAAATCATGTCCATCCTACCTTACTCAGTAGGAACTCTTCAGAAGAGGTGTTTTTTAAGAAGCTTCCTAAATCTAATTTCTCCCTTGGTCAGTCTGAGAGAAAGAGGTAGGGTGTTCCAGAGTTTAGATATCAAAAAGGCAAAAGAGCGTCCCCCACTTCTGGCTTTCTTGACTGTAGGAACTTCAAAAAGAGTCTGAACCTCCGAGCGCAGAGGTCTGTTGGGGGTGTAAGGAGTTTACAGCTTCTGGATTAGGGGAGGACTTTAGTTGTACATCATTTTATGACCAGGCAGAGGGACTGGAATTTAAATATTTTGCATACCGGTAACCAATGAAGGGCTACAAGAGTAAAGGAGACGAATGGTGTTTTCGACTCTTCAACAAAGTGCGCGCTGCAGCATTCTGAACTAGCTGCAGGCTCTTGATCACATACTGAGGACTCCCTAGATAGACTGAATTACCATGGCCATGATGAGACCTTAGCCACTCCCCATTACATTCCACCATTCGGCTCACGACTGGGGGCGGATCCTGCAGGTGTCATGGTTATTGATTGGAGGGTGACTGTTAGCCAAGCTGCCGCGTGCATTTGACATACGAACAGGGCTGAGTAGTGGCCTTGTGATGCAAACATGCTTGTTAGCACACTCTAGGAATCTTCACAACAGTAGCGGCTGGTAGGGAACAGTGGCAGTGGGGCAGGGGAAAGTGAGGGGTGTTAGAAAATTAAAAAATGATGAAAAAGTAAAGAAAACTTACCTGCTGGTCGCGCCGCCAGCTTCAGCCTTTCCTCGTCATCGCATGAAGCCCCTAGGCTCCCTAAACCAATGAAAAAGCTGCAATGCAGCATTGTGATTGGTCCCCCCAAGCCAATATATGGGGGAATCACTAAGACATCCTCTTGCACGTGATGCTGCCGTTTGCTCCTTGCCCTATGAACACACGTGCGTTTGCCACAACCGGTCAACCTCTCAGCAATGTTACTGGCCCAGCCTGACTGAGAGTGCATTTTAAACACAGCATATTTCAAATATATCTTAGAGGATGTGTCTCAAACCACCTGTCAGACTTCTGCAGCGTAAACGGTGCACCAACACTGGAAGTGGCCAACAGAGGGCTGATGCCAGCCACACAGCAGTAGGAGGAAGACAGGCCAGACGCACTGTAGAATACCGCACTGGGAGCAATGACAGGCCAGTCACGCAGTAGAATGCCGCACTGGGAGCATGACATGCCAGTCACACGGTAGAATACCGCACTAAGAGCATAACAGGCCAGTCGCACAGTAGAATACCTCACTTGGAGCAGGACAGGACAGTCACACGGTAGAATACCGCACTAAGGGCCCGATGTAGGTAATCCCAGATTACCGATTCTTAAATACCGAATCATACCGATTCGGTATTTAAGAACAGGCAAATGAGATGTAGGTATTTTTACCGAAAAAATTACCGAATAAGTAAGTTTCGGTAATTACCGAATTGGTAAATACCGATTCGGTAATTGCCATTCATTCCTATGGGCCTGGAGTGAAGGTGTCATTATTGGATATTGTTTCCCTTCTTGTTACATTGTATATATACACACCTTAGTACCCTCTTCAAGATACAAATATAAAGAAAAATATTTTTATATACACTGGTTTCTGTGCTCTTTACGTTTGTTAAATATTTGTCAAATATTTTTCTGTTGCAATGCTTAGTGCTTCATTTAAATCAAAAAGTCATTGAAAATTTCTTTAGTGATTGTCTATTGTTTAGCCTGGGCCAAAAACACTAGGGCCTAAGATTTGTTCTTTATAATTTTTCTATTTTTGGTAAAAAAAATCCCTTGAAGGCAAACCTTACTTTACCACATATATAGCCCAAGCCCTCAAGGGTATATTGGGTCTCCCACTTTGTGTACAACTGATATTAATTCAAGCATTCCATCCATCACTGTTTTATATACTTATTGTGTCGCCCTAAGTGGGACGGGTATGTCCAGACGTGGGTCTCATGCACACTGTATCACTGGAACCAAGCTGTACCTGGCTGATGAGCCTATAACTAGGATAAAACCTGCGGAAACCTGTGTTGCTTATTTTCTGGTTCATGGAAGGCTTGGCAGTTCGGGCTGGACTGTTCTTATTGGAGCAGGGTCAAAACTGATTTGCATATAGCTGGGTTTAAACTGAGGCGGCATGGTGTGCAGACAAGTAAATACCTATGGCTCAGATTAATTCAAGCCTTTCACCCATCACATGTGTTATGTTTGTTTACTTGAGTATTTAATGTTTATAGAAGGGTTTTACATAAGATGTGGTCTATTGGCTCGAAGGCGGATTTCAGGACCTGGTGTCGGGGTGCTAATCCTGGCTTCAGCACTTGACTGAAAAATGTGGACTCTGGGAAAATCCCATTGATTTACCTGTGACCTAAAATAGTTAATAAGTGAAAATGTAATGCAATTGTAAACATGTCACGTAAATTTGTAATTCTCTACTTTATGTACACGATCTTTCATAATCTCCCAAAATACATATTAGCATTTATGTACATATTTATATTTCAGTTACCATCCGCTGTCATTGAACCGGTGAGCTGCGGAGACGTGCCCTGTAGACCATGCAGGAGGGACTCTTAATTTGTGACATGTTTCTTTAGAGCATTCTTGAAGACAGGTAGGGTGGGTGTAGCCATGAGCTCTAAGATTATTCCAGTAAAGAGGGCCAAATAGGCAGCAACACTAAAAAAAGAATAGGGCACGTAGGGGAACAGCCGATTGAAGCTGAACTCGGACAAGACGGAGGTCCTCATCCTCAGATCCAACCCTTCGGCCTGGGACGACTTCTGGTGGCCGACCGCACTGGGACTCCAACATCCACCGACCACGCACGCAACCTAGAAGTCATCCTCAACTCCACCCTCTCCATGACTAAACACGTCAAGGCGGTCTCCTCCTCCTGATTCAACACCCTCTGCATGCGCCGTAGGATCTACAAGTGGATCCCCAAGGAAACGAGATGAACAGTCACCCAGGTCCTTGTCAGCAGCAGGTTGGACTATGGAAACGCCCTCTACGCAGGAGCCTCTGCCAAACTCCTGAGACGGCTCCAACGCATCCAGAACGACTCTGCGCGCCTGATCCTCAACATCCCTCACCGCAGCCACATCACACCCCACCTGAAAGACCTGCACTGGCTCCCGGTCAACAAGAGGATAACCTTCAAGCTCCTCACCCACGCCACAAGGCACTCCACAACACCGGACCAACGTACCTCAACAGACGACTCAGCTTCTACACCCCACCCACCAGCTCCGCTCCACCGACCTCACCCTCGCTACAGTCCCCCGCTTCCGAAAAGCGACCTCAGGTGGCATATCGTTCTCCCACCTCGCCGCCAAGACCTGGAACACCCTCCCCATCTACCTACGGCAGACCCAAGACCTGCTGACCTTCAGAAAACTCCTCAAGACCTGGCTTTTCGAGCCGTAGCAGCATTCCCCACCCCAGCGCCTTGAGACCTTCACGGGTGAGTAGTGCGCTTTACAAATTATATGATTGATTGATTGATTGATTGGTTTGGGAGCTGTGAACTGGAGGAGGATGGAAGCTTGCAGATATGTGGCTGTGGCATCTTGAAATGATGCGACAAATACACAATCTGAGCCCAGAGAGGGCTCCTTTCTCCTGCTTTGTGAACCCAAAAGCTCACATATTTGCTGTATCTGTATGGTACTTGAGTTCATTAAAAGATGTCGCCAATGCAGAGACGATTTTCTTGTGGCCAACTTGCCATTTCCCTACTTTAACAAGTAATGATAATTGTGCTTTACATTAACTTCTTAGAATATGGGAGAGCGCCGATAAGTTGCACCCGTATCATATTTTAATTTATTACTACATCCAATAAAAAACTTTATAGACCACAAAAATATGGCACTGCATACATATCAAAACCAAAATGTAGTTAAGAAACGTTTTCGTTTTTGGCATGTTCCATGTATTTTATCAACATATTGTCTATGCTAATAGTATGTCGTATATTTTTCTGATATATACTTAATTCTAGCCCCAAATTTAAGCCTAGCTCCAACCCTTTCCTAAGCTTAAACTTATATGACAATATTACTGCAGACAATAATCTGACTCCAGATATTCTTGTCCTCACAATATGTAGTCCCTGGTATTTTGGTCAAAAGATATTTAGCACAGAAAACATTACTTGCCTGTGTAGTGCTGTAGATTCACATGATGTGCACACTCCTGCCATCTAGTGTTGGGCTCAGATGATGCACATTGTTTTTCCTTGCAGGAGTTTCGGTAGCGTGGTAACTTATGATGCCTCCCCTGAAACCCACAATGCACCAGGACACAGACTCCACCTCAGATTATCTTCTTTCCCTTTGGGAAAGTGTTAGCGTGAACATGCAAAGCATTATAATGTCTGGAGCTGGATAACAAACAGGTAGTGGACAATAGAATAAACCCTAGTACAAGTACCACACATGCTAGCTCGAGCTAGCATCCGGTGAGGTGGGTCGAGCGCATGTGAATCTACAGCACTACAAGCTGCAAACCAATAATTTCACATAAAATGTCCCGTTTGCAGCGAGAGCTGCAGTAGATCCCATGTGCTCTGTATGAACTTGTAGCAGTACCAAAACCCTTACTGTGTGCCTCCTGTTACACATGAATATATCCACACAGTAGTGTTTAGTGAACGTGTACATAGAAGACTAGGTAAAGGCCTTACATATCTCCGATAATGGGATATTGCCTAGAGAGAGCATTCTTGCACCTGCCTTACGAGGGAACGTGCTCAGTGTGCATACTGTAATGTGCATTTGGCTGTAGCATGACAATGTGCATACATTTTTCAATCCACCTGACAAGTCAAACTTTAAAATACTGGTTCAACCTGCAGCTTGGCAAACACGACTAGCAGCTGCTTTGTTTTATTGATGGGCGTGGTACGAACCACATAGTACATAATGGCTCTCCTGACTTCTAAAGTATGGAAACCCCTTTCGGAAAGTGGAGGTTGACGCACAATGGTGTGTTCTAAGGACAACTTTGTCTTTGTGGAATTGAATAAAAAAAGTTCTTTAACCCACAAAGCCTGGAGTTCACTCACTCTGCGGAGGGAAGTGACGACTATAAGGAAAACCACCTCCATGCGAGAACCTGCAGCGGTCTCAAGTGGAGGGGCTCAAAGGGAGGCCCCTGGATTTGTGTAAGGACCGTATTCATGCCCCAAGAGAAGATTAGTGGTAATGTAGGTAGGCGCACATGCACTAAAGAACAGACGTTTATAGATACATCAATAAAGTAACAAATTATGGTTTGCACTGTCACTGCTTGTGTCGCTTATTACAGTAATGAACAAACGTCTTCCTCCTAGCAGTATAGCATGCTCATCTGGTTGGTTTTCTAGTCTCTTTCAGAATCTGCGTGCATTCTTCAGGAAGTTGCTAATACCTAAATTCCAGGACTTCCTGTGGCAGATCGCAAGATTAAGCATCTTGAGGCTGGGGTGCGCCAACTGTCCCTAGTGTTGTGTGGACAGGTCTGGGTACAATTGTAACTCATTGCGAAGGCGGATGGACATCTCTAGAAGTAGCATGAACCATGAGTGTCGAGCCAGGTGGGAGCTATGTCGACCAATGCCATTGAGGCTTGCTGTATGTTTCTGATCATCTGCTCAGTCAGTGAGGGAAATGCGTACGTAAAGATCCCTGACCTAGTGATCTATAGGGGTTTTCTCGGGGACTGTGGGTGAGGGTACCTGGGTGTGAAGCTTCAGCAACTTGGATTCTTGCGTGTGGTGGAACACATCATTTGTGGTGTGCCACAAAGTTGTTGTCCACCCCTAGATGTTCTGCCAACACGCATACTTGATGACGAATGGGCCGAAGCCAAATTGTTTGTGCAAGATTCGAGAATTGGGGTGAGTGTATGGCTTCTTGTTTCTGAAGGTACTACATGGTCATCATGTCTGTCTTAATAAGTAGTACCTTGTTAAGAATTTGCTTTTGAAAGGTTAACTGCACTGCCATTAGCTTCAGTGCAGTGATGTGCAAAAGACACTGGAGAGAACCACCAGCCTTAGATCACAAGCTTGCTTATGTGAGTTCCCCAGCCTACGAGGGCGGCATCTATACTGATGTTCATTTTGTGCTTTTTGGCACTGTTTTCATCTAAATCTTTAAAACTGCATGACTCTGGTTCTACTGACAGGATTTCTTTTTTAATCCTTTGTTTGGATCATTTTTGCAGTGTGTTTTCATTGTATTACTGTTGAAAGGGCTGCATAAATACTTTACTCATTGCCTCCTAGTTAAGCCCGAATGCTCTGTACCAAGAAATCAGAGGGTTGAGCACTGGTTGATTGAGGGTTTGCTTGTGACTTCACCCTGACAAGGATTGTGGTTTCTGCTTGAGTATGGTTTCACTGCCATCAACCACAATCCATTTCTTACGCTCTCCTTGGTGTTTGGAGTTGAGGTTGTCTGGTGTTTTGCTGTTTACATTGGCTGAAGCTCGGTGTCCTTCTGGCTTCATGGCTGGAGCTTCGATGACATTAAGCTTCCTGCATTGAATGTTGCTTTGGGGGTGGAGGGGCTGATTCAAGTCCTTCTAAGTCCTTGGCTGCTACAGGGAGACTCAGAGTCAGTCCTGGCATTGCATCTTAGAGTGATGCGTCCAGTGTCTGCCCATCAGTGCCCAATGTATCTTAGATCTGAAGGCATTAAAGGCCACACAGGCACTTCTGTTGTGGTCCCTTGGTAGAACGAGGTGACTGATCCGATTCTGGTCAGACGACAGAAATTAGCAGTTGCACAATGGGCAATATTAAAATAGTTTGTTGCCCAGTCCCTCCCCGTTCTTATACGGCCTAGCCACCGGCTCATCTCGTGATGCAAAGTTGAAGTATCAATAAATGTTTGAGGCCTTTGGTCGATGCTCAGTCTGCTCCGATAATTGATTGATATCCTTGGTATATTGGCGCTCCAGTTCTCCGATGTCGAGAATATTATTTTTGCAGAGCAGTGGAAACCTGTGACGTCCAAACCCACTGGCAGAAAAAAACAGTTGGCGGTGAAGTTTGTGTCCTGGTGAGTTGTGGGTTTCGGAGGGAGGTATCACGTGTTACCTTGACATCAAAACTCCTTTTTCAAAGAAAAACAACTTGCAACACCCAAGCCCAACACAAGATGGGCGAACATGTATGCATGTGCTATACAGCAGCCATTGCTACACCATGAAATCCTAGTAATACACCTTTGTAATGCTATGGGAATCTTCCATATCTGGGAGAGTGCAGCCTCATCAGAGGGAGCCCAGCCCTGGGTATTCCTGTACACAGGGTGCCATTTTCCAACCACAACAAGCTGATGGTAGCACTGAGCCATTGAGCAAAACACTCTACACTAATGTGCATGGAAGCCTATAATATAAAGACCAGTACTGAAGAATGGAATGCCTTCTTTTCCCTGTTGATTTGCCAAGTTATAGACCTGGGCAGTGCTGCTAAACTGTAACCTGCTTGGATTGGCCCCTCTGGGATTATTCCGCCCAGTACCTGGGACTGGTCTACTCAAAGCTGTCCAACTCACCTCATAGAAGGTTAGTACCTAAAGACCTCTTCCTTTCTGGAGAAAGAACAAGCAAATAACTACTGTCTGCCACTAGGCCGCCACGTGTTAACACCAGGCATGTATTCATGTCACAGCACAGCAGTGAACACAACCCATTAAAAGACCAGGCTTCCTGATGTCCTTCCTTGTTCCTGTAGCTGCCGTTTTGGATGAAAGGCATAAAACACAACACTAAAAAAAAAAATAAGACACAAAAATATTATCCTAATCACATCGCTGTCAAAGAAAGATATTGTAGTGCTGAAAAAAAGCAAAGACTGAATAAGAATTTGGAAAAATAAAAAATTGTAGTCTCTTATAATAGAGTAAAAGTATCAACAAATGGAAAATGTTTGTTCCTGTGAGTGCATTATGTTAGAGTATAAGGGGCAATGGAAAGGAAAAGGCATTATTGAGATTTAGAAAATTAGATGGGACCTGAATCTATTTTATCATAGCCGGCGAGAAGCCAGAGGCTAAGGGTCCCATTTTTAGCACTTGGTGGATTGGGGCTGAAAAAGTGACACAACTGAGTTTTTAGGTACATCTTACTAACCAATGGGATAACCAAACCACTTTTTCTAAGAATTTTCCATCTGAGACTAAAATAGTGGTGGCCCAGATTTTAGACCTACTTGAGTGGGACAATGACCGTCAACATCTTGGAAAGAGAGAAGGCCACCGTGATCCATATCTCAGCCTGTCTGGAAAGGCAGCAGCATGAACTTCTCGATGGCCTTGGTCTTCAAAACTTGGTCTTGTCGCTTCATGGCATGGCGAAGGAGAAACCAGCCAGCCTCGATGGCATGACCTTCAGGAGAAAGAGAAACACCATAACTAATGGAGGCAGTAGGTGTCAGCATATCATCAATTTACCACTGAGGGATACAGAGGAGATTCACCGCACACACCCATCGGAGGGATACATAAAATTTTTGTATATTGCTGGTTTCCAGTACCTGGATTCTGAACCCGTCCTGAGCATCCCGGGAGCTCTTTGCCATCGTCAGAAACATTCTCGAGGACCGCCTGTCCATCCCGCTAGTGGACGGTAAAAAAACAAAAATCAGAATATACAAAATGAGTTGTTTGAAGGAGGTACACTGTCTTTGTACAGTGCCTGGAGTAGTATTTGCTCTCCCCCCTCCCACTACTGGGGCTGGACTTAGTCTCCTTCTTCCTACTCAAGTCTACTCTTAAACAAGGACACAATGGCGGTTTCTCGCCTACCTGGACATGCAGTAGGATCTGCTCCGCGCACCAGTCCCCCAGCGCCGAATACTTCTCCACCATTTCCTGGTCCCCCTCCTCCAGCTGATCCACCAGGTTGAGCAGCATCATGGGCACCGCCATGCTGCTGGAGGGGGCAGCGCCAGGCATGGGCGGCCGACCCAGCCCAGTGGGATCCACTCGCACCCAGTGAACGATTTGGTCCATGATTGCTACGGCTTCTTTCTGCCAAAACAAGCGAAATCTTTAAGGTAGGGCCAGCTTCTGGGTGCTTTTAAAGGCTTTGGGGAGAAACAAGCAAAAGAAATGTGTAGGGACGACACATCTGCTCTACCACAGTGCCAACCGTCCCCTGCGTGTTACAGCGCGAGCCATGACATCACAGAGTGTCCACACGCTACTCACCCGCGTCGACAAGATTCTACAAAATGGCCTTGCATTCCTCTCCCCAGTCTGCAGTCTTCTTGTTCTTTTCAACCCCCAAACTCTACCCATTCTCACTTCCCACCTGTGGAACTTGTCTAGCCTGCAGGACAGCTGTTTAAAGCCTGGATCTGGGAGTTACATCACTGGTCTCTAAGGGCTGGCTCTCTGGATTTTGGGTAGAGGGATACACACCTTATATTTCTCTTCTCCGGTGACCCTCCAAAGCTCGTCCATTGCCATTGTGTAAAAGCATTCACTAAATATTGTTCGTTGGACTTTCACAGCCTTCCCTTCGCGAGTGAGAACGAAGGCGCACTTCATTGAGCCTGCTGAAACCCGGGCGTGACGGAGCAAGAACTCACCCGCTGTGGAGAGACCAGGAAAAGAGAATACACATGCAAGACATGCGTGATTAAACAGCACCCCCACACATGGAGGAAAGGCCTGTGCCACTTCAGCCAGAGAAACAGGGACTAAAGGCGGGTGGGCTGTGGACTGAACGGTGGCCTTCATGCTAACTGACACAACTGGGGAAGTGACATCATGCACCTCTTTGGCCACCTGATGACATCACAGGATTGAACCCTTGTACCTCCCACCTTTAGACTTACAATGGCCTCTTTGCTAATGAGGGTCTGGAAAGAGGGCAAGATGTATAATCTCCAGTAAGTAAAGGAAGCTCTTCAGTCCTGTTTCTTTTCTAACACTGCTGCTGCCACCTTCAAGATCCCGGAGACCATGGGTGGTAAGGGGAGTGCCAGGGATAGCAGAGAGCAAGCCAGGGTGGCTGCCAATGCCCCTGGTTCTCCATCACTCCAATCCATGTATGGACTGTGGAAGAGAAGCAAGAGAGAGGGTGGAGCAAGGAGAGGTGGAGGATTGGGGAGAAAAGACAAATGGACTAGAGAGGGGAAGAATAAATACAGGAAAGAACAAAAGAGAAAGCGGAATAGAGTACTAGAAAGGGAAAGAAAGAGGAAAATAAAGAGAAGAATAGAATGAAGGAGAGAGGTGATTAGAGAGGAAGAGAGACTAAAGATGAAGGCGATGGAGAAAGAGTGAGGAAGGGAGAAAGAGCGACACCTCACCAGAGAGGGCTGCCTGGAGAAGGTCAGACCGGTGGTACCTGGCGACCTTACGGTACAAGCGGCAATACATCCAGACCTGTCCAGGAGAAAGGAGGCAAAAGAATATCTTAAGCAGGGTGATAAAGGGCAGACACAATATTCCAGGAGATCCCAAGTACAGCGCAACAGATGCCCAGGAGTTGCACCATTGGCTGCGTTGCCACCGCAGGCAGGCCGCAGGTAAGTGGTACCGCTTGAGGAGAGCTCTGTGTCAGTGAATAGCATCACCGTAGGGACTGTGGGGCATTAAGACAAAGGGGGGGCATTCACCTGCCTTCCTTGGAGCCAGACGTACTTCAGGTCATCATATACGGCGCCGTCTCTGCTGAGGCAGGTGAAAAACCCACTGCGGAGAGAACAACAAAGAGTCAAAGGTAGGTGTCCTGATGCAATGGTGAGATCGACTGAGTCAAAGGTAGGTGTCCTGATGCAATGGCCACCCTGTGTTTTAGGTCTGGCTGCACAACAACCGTATGTCATATTCTCAAGAACCACAAATAACCTACATATTATTTTCAGACATTTGTGCATTTGTTTTTATTTCTTTTTTCATTTCAACCAGTACTTTCTGTACAGTGCATATTTTGACATTCTGACCTCTAGAAGATAGGACCAATGATCCGGTTTGGGTTATCGCTGGGAAGCTTTGGTTCTTCTAGAGTTGGGGGCGGACTCCCCCCTCTACCATGAGCTGTCAGTTTCTGGGAGTGATGCCCCCAAGCGACTAACACAATGACTTGGTAGTGAGGTCTGCACCCTACAGCTCCCAGGCGGGGTCTCCGCTCTGGCTCTTTTAAGATTAAAAAGGAGTGGTTGAATCCAGCAGGCCCAGGAAGAGCTTCCCCTGCCCTCCTTGAGCAGTAAAGGAAGAGCCCTTATCAATGTTATTTATCCGACAGTAAATATAAATATGCAGACATGCAAACACACAAGGATGCTTAAAATATGTTTATTCTAAGTTATGTTAAGTGGGTTTGTTTATTATGCAACAGTGCATCTGCAGGGCTTATCCCAGGTAGGGGCTAACACTGGCTGTCCCATCACAGAAAACTTAAAAAGAAATCTGCATGCTCTTTTTAATCAAAAGCACACAACTACTCTGCACTATAGACTATAGATTATTTCAAGGAATATCAGAAGCAACCATGTCAAAAAAAAACTGGTGTGTAACAGCACATTTTTGTTTGCCTGTTGTAATTTCTAATTTTGAACTTGTGCAGTTTACACTTTCAACAACAAAGCGATTCAATAGCAGTGCAAGAATGTGGAGTCACCAACATACCCCACCTCAGCAGGCAACCCAGGCACTGGTAGTTTCAGTCCAAGCAATCACCCACCCAGTGTCCTGTATGGGGCAAGAAGGAATCCTGAAAGTGGCCCCTCTCGCCCAGCAGCAGTCGACAGAGACCTCCCACTTGCGTGGCAAACCTTGGAGCTGCTGACTGCCCATGCCACGTCCACACAAACAAACACTTCTCTTACAGAAACCAAGAGCTTAACAAAGGGCCCTGCCAATCACAGTCTTCCACATAACACCAAGGCCTGGAATTAAAGGGCTCCAAGTTCTCACTGACTCTTCGATGGTCGTCAGTCAGCTTGAAAGAGCAGTCACGTCTCCCTCTAGAGAAGGCAGCCATACACCGGTGGATGAGTGGCAGCCGGCAGACCTGGGGTCTTCTGTCCTCTCCATTGGCAACACTGTATGTAGTGGTCACCGAGACCCCCCCCGACCATCTGCAAAACTACATCTGATGTCAGGGTTTGACCTAAAGTGTGTCCACTGTCTGTCCTGTAGAGCGTGTCCAGGCTCTGACCTGTAGAGTGTGTCCAGGCTCTGACCTGTAGAGCGTGTCCAGGCTCTGACCTGTAGAGCGTGTCCAGGCTCTGACCTGTAGAGCGTGTCCAGGCTCTGACCTGTAGAGCGTGTCCAGGCTCTGACCTGTAGAGCGTGTCCAGGTTCTGACCTGTAGAGCGTGTCCAGGGTCTGACCTGTAGAGCGTGTCCAGGCTCTGACCTGTAGAGCGTGTCCAGGCTCTGACCTGTAGAGCGTGTCCAGGCTCTGACCTGTAGAGCGTGTCCAGGCTCTGACCTGTAGAGCGTGTCCAGGCTCTGACCTGTAGAGCGTGTCCAGGGTCTGTCCTGTAGAGCGTGTCCAGGGTCTGACCTGTAGAGCGTGTCCAGGGTCTGTCCTGTAGAGCGTGTCCAGGGTCTGACCTGTAGAGCGTGTCCAGGGTCTGACCTGTAGAGCGTGTCCAGGGTCTGACCTATAGAGCGGGTCGGGTTCTGACCCAGGTAGTGTCGCGGTCGGACCCAGAGCGAGTCCTGGGTTGACCCAGAGCATATCAGGGGTTGATCCACAGCATCTCTGGGGTCTGACCCTGATCGTGTTGGGGGTCTCACCCAGAGTGTGTCAGGATCTGAACTAGACTGGCTTCAGTACTTAGTGTTCAATTCTAGCCAACATATTATAAGTAGCCCCATCACTTCTTGGGGAAAAAAAAATCACACATGTGCCCCCCAGGTCTTCCACACTATTGTATTCTTTTCCATTTGTATGTGCCTCGTGTGCATCTCACTGGCTGTGGGGCAGGGAAGGCCTAGAAGCTTCAGTGCATGAAGTACTGTATTTGTCATTCACACGGGGGAAAGGGAGAAAGATGATAACACAACTTTACCAAACTCTAGTAGACGAAGTGCAGGGCGGAGGAAGAAATAGGCAAGAGATGCCATTAAACTTGGCAAACCTGGCATTCGGTGCCATTGGCAGCAGGCTCCTAAGGAAACCTATAGTCCCCTACACTTTTTTTGCCCAGGTTTTCTTTAGAAAAGGTATGGAGACTGTCTGCCCAGGTGTCTTAAGGTTTCATCGTATTGCCTTGGTTTGGTCCCAGTGGCAGACTCTGTCATAGGTTAGGGGATGGTATCCGAGTTAGGCACGGTTCAACCTGTGACCAGCACAGTGGTGCAGTCAGACACCAGGAGTAAGAGTAGCACTGGGCCCAGTTATTCCTAACAGATCAAGAATTTTGATGGCTGTAGGTGTTGGGTGAGTTACACGATGCATGCAACGTGAGGTCCTCCAGCATCTCCTAGATGATAAAATAGATCTGGGTACCAGACTCCCTCCCTAGACATTCTTCTTCTCCAGGGACCTCTGTCTCTCACAAACAGGACATGCTTTACAATAAGGTCATTCTGTTTGACATATACTTTTGCCAGCAGGGTCAGTGCACCAATTTTGCCACAATCATGTCTGTGGCAAATTGCTCTCGGCTCCCATACCAACAGTTGCCACATCTGATGCTTGTGGGAGCATGGAGAACACTGCAGTAACGGTACCTTGTGTGAATGAAAATATTGCCCTCCTCCCCAAATGAAGTATTCAAGTGACACACGCCCTGTTCCTCCTCAAAGTATTCAAGTGACCAGTGTCGGCTGGTAGGGAACAGAGGTTGGGGGGCTGGGAGGAATATAAAAATAAAATGACACTTACCTTTTCTGACAGCCGCGTTTCTCCTCCACTTCTCTGCTCCAGAAGAAGCTGCAGGAAGCACCCGGCACACAGGCTCCCCTGAGCCAATCACAATGCTACAATGCAGCGTTGTGATTGGTCTGAGCGCCGTTAATCGGCGCTCAGATTGCAACAGGGAGCCTGTGCATTTTCCCCACCAGGCTGTCCAAAATGGCCAGCCAAGCAGTCATGCGCACTAAGGGGTTGATTAGGATAGCGGGTGGACTTTAGTCCGCCCACAACCCTAGCAGTAACGGGACCGCCCGCCTGCCATGCGGTGCTCCCGCCACCCCAATCATGATGCGACTGCCACCGCGGCAGTCGCATCTGGCGTTTTAACATTGCGGTGGGTGATACTGGCTGCAGCACCCGCTGCAATGTTAAAATGCCATGTTGTGCATTGCCATGCAGAACATGGCAGGCACCACGCCTGTGCCTGCCACCTTGTACATAGCAATGTAGGGGGGTATCATATGTACCCCCCAAGTGCAGCCTTCCACCCCCCAGGGGCCCGCAACGGGCCCCCAAAGCAAATCACCGCCAGCCCTTCCATGGGGGCATTGCCACCATGGAAAGGCCTGCAAATGCCCTGCATCCTAATATGGATGGCGGTGCCGGCTCGGCACCGCCGCCATATTGGTGTCCCAGCTCCGCCCGGCCGGCAATCGTACCTATTGCTGACCACTGGAAAAGTGTCCGGCAGACTTTCCGTCCGCCGCGTTACCCACCGCCATTGTAATCTGGCGGTGGGTAAATGACTGTACGATGGCGGGCGGATTGCCACCGCCGGGCTGGCAGTGGCGATCCACCCGCCATCCTAATCACCCCTTAGTGTGCACAATCCTCTCCTCCTCCCACCATGAGCCCCCGTCTCACCCCCCCTCACCCAGCCTGCGGCAACCAAAAATAAAAAGATAATAACCTTATTATTGTTTTATTTTTTCCCTTTTCCCTGCTCTATGAGCAGTAGGGCGATGCTCCTCCGCCTTAGCGGAGGAGCCGCCACTGCAAGTGACACACGCTTTGCTCCTTCCCCTTCGATGAAGTATTCAAGTGACTCGCGCCTTGCTGTTCCTCCTCAAATGAAGTATTCAAGTGTCACAAGGCTCGTCAGATTTGTCGGCTCGTAGGTGTATTGCGCCAAAGCCCCGAAAGTGCCAGTATTTACAGCAGCACTGTTGCAAAAGCGCGAGAAGGAAATGATAGACAGCATCTATGGAGACAGGGTCATTACTAGGGACCTTGTGAGGAGGAGAACAGTGTCATGTACAACACAAGCGAGTACATTTCCAAAGACCTGCTCTGCTGAGCTGCCAAAAAGAGCTAAAGGCTTCCCTTAGTGCAAGCTCAACTCGCGTTAAAAGAACACGCTTGTGCTAAAAGTACTGCAGTGTAAAACATTTTGCTTCTCTTGCCTGTGGGTCCCTGTCCTGTCAAATGATAATTATTTGAAGATTTGAATCTGGGGGGATCCGAGGCGGGAACAAGATTTCTTCTGCTTTGCAGGAAATGACTATGAGACAATGTCCTTGGTTGCATCCCAGTCAACCACAGAAAGCCTCCTGAGACAAGCCAACCAAGTACTTTCCACTGCATGGCACATGCACATATAATAAGCTTAAGTACACTTTAGTGAAAGATAAGCACAGAAAAGGTAACATGTTTTTAAAAAGCAGCTACCCATGTTCTTGGTCGTGTGAGTTCTTGGTCCAGAAGGCCATCGCTCGATCGAGGTCGTCAGCCATCATCCGCCTCCAGACCTGGATCTGCGCCACGTCCATCTCTCTAGACAAAAATGAAAAAAGGCAGTAAATGTCTCACCTACAGCTACTCCAGGGCTAGAACCCAGACAGAGCTGTAAATAGAGAGAACCATGCCTGGGATCCAGACAAGGCCAGGAACCCTGACCAGCTGATCCCACACAAGGCCAGAGCCTGAACAGTGCCTGGAAGCTGCACAAACACTGGATCCACACACTGTTTGGACACCACACAAGGCCTTCTGCTCGGACAAGACCTGGAACCAAATCCATCTCCCTTTTCCTTCCACACTTTACCTTCCTTTCCAGTCACACTGGCGGGACCACTGTTATGAAATTTTTCACTTTTTTTTTTTAATTCTAGGAGTAATCTGGATTCTTCTCTCAGAAGCTGAGCACCTCAACATCTCTGTTTCTGGTGGGTTTTTAATTGGGGTATTAGTGAACTTGTGAACTATATCAGAGTTAAATCTGGTCAAATCCAGCCTACAGTGAAGGCCCTGTTTCAGCTCATGTTTCATGGACTTACAATCCTCACATTGTTAAGAATCCAAACTCGGCTGCAGAGGGACTGAAGCCAGCTTCAGACAAGGTCAAGAACCCACTGTTGAATCTTACATTTGAAGGCTTATTATGTCATGCTGTTATTTCATATTTTATTATACTTACTTAATTTCATTCTCTCAACTTATTCTTTCATGGTACTTACCTGCCACGCACCGTATTGACCTGGTGTTAAGTGACCCGCTGGTCAGATGGAACGTGAAGTGTCTGCACGCCAAGATGACCCTACACGTACCTTGCAGGAGGACGCGCAACACAGGAGCATGGCGGACATCTTTGTTTTTAATTAAGAAGGTCAGCGCTTACGACTAAAAAAAACAAATGGTACAGAAGGAATTGTAGATCAGAGATGGTGTGATATTTTACTTAAAGGGATGTTGTGCTATTGTAAAAATCACTGGAGAGAGAATCTAAATAGTGTAACTGTGCAATCAAACAATGGCTGCTTCACAAAGCATATGACAACCACCAACGTCCTTCTTGCTTGCTTCAGGGAACCCAGTTGGAAATGCAAACTGTGTATTAGGGCAGTGATTCCCAACCTGTGGTCCAGGGACCCCTGAGAAGCCTCCTCAGTGGGGTCCGCCACTCCTTAGAAAATTCAATAATATTAACAGATTAATAAAGTGTATATAAATAAAGAAGCTATTTGTATAATTGATTTTTTTTAATGTACTGCAAATTAATTTGAAATTGGAGACTAAAACGTAAATGAGTATACTCAGATTGATTTGTGGGAGCAGTGCAAGAGCATCATGCAGAATACGTATGGCTGATGAGTGGTCTCAATTGAATTTACAAACGCTCCAGCCTTTATATTAAAAAAAAAAATTTAATATATGTTTATGAATTAAATAAAATGTGTCAGAATTTGTGTATTTGTTTGAATTTTTTTTCTACATTTTTAGTGTATTGTTTTGCGGTTCAACTCATCGACAATGCTGAGGCCGGGGCCTACGGCTAGCTGTCATGACTCAGTGGGGTGGTCCCTCCAATAATGATTCAAGGGAGGGTCTACGGGTTCCGGTAATGATTACTTGGGGATCCTCGGAAGTCAGAAGGCTGAGAACCACTGGCTTAGGGAATTTGACAATTATTTAGTTGCAACTGAAGGAAAGCAATATGACCCAGACTGTAATGTAGCACTATTATTTAATTCACTGGGATTTGAAGGACAGAAGATATTTGATCATTTGCAGATGAAGTTACGGATGAAGTTACGGATGAACGGGGGATCTGGAATAATAACAGAGAAGCAATAAGTAGATTAGAGCTGAGCATTTTAGAAGAACACAGTCTCATTGTGAAGAGGCGATGTGTTCACGAGGAAACCATTGAGGAATGTTCAGAAAGAAGTAATATGTATTTTGGCTGCTTTCTGTGAATTTGAAAATGTGAGATCAAGAAGTCTCCAGCCTTTGTTATAACAAGAGCTACTTATGTTCAATGAAAATCATATAGAGCTACTACCGCGTATGGCTGTTACCATAGCGACCACATCAGACAAGATTACATTAGTGGCCTCCCAAAGCAGGGTCACCAGCCGTGTCCATCGCAATACACAAGGGACCGCCACCAGCAGTAATGTCAAATACATGCCTTATCAATTTGTAATGCCTTTACCTGTCATAGGAGCCATATATGTAATTCAGTCTGGCACCTAGGAAAATTTGTGAGTAGAAAGTCTACTCAATGCAGCGTGAATGATCATTGAATTGTCAACTTTAAATAAATACATTTGGGCTCCAAACATTAACTTATTATTTCTGAAAATACCCACATTTTTGTCTCAAAGACATGTTTTTCATCTGTGGAAGTATTCTTAATGCAACCAAAAAAAAACATGTTAATCACTCGGTTGAGCTGAACACAGGTGAGCTACTTACAGCTATCTGAAGAGTTACCCGATCTCCCGAGTATTCATTGGAGAACCAGACAGGTCGGTATATGAGAGTGAACAATGCTGTGTTACTCTGAAAAAGTTCAAGAAAGACTATTATGCAGCAGGAATCCAACGTGGGAGCAGACAGTAGATATTGCCAAAGGCACTGAAAGATCAGATCTGCCATCAAGGGTATTTTGTGAAGAGTGTGGTGGGTAGATGAGCGTTAATGCTTTATTTATGGGCAGGAGGGCAATAAGAAAGAACGACCTTGTCAATCACAACTCCAATGTTACAGATGTGGTCATGGAACACATTTAAGGAATAATAGCAAATGTGCAGTTATAGGTAAAAGATTAAGCAAATGCAACAAAGGGTCACTTTTCAGGGAACGAGAGGGGGCTGACGGGCTAGTGCCCTTGAGACGTGTCCTTGAGGAACAAAGGGAAGCATGATGAAGCATGATGAAGTTAGTCTTTATAATGTATGTGGAGGAAGCAGGAGTTATTGCCTCAAAGGAAGGGTCTTATTTTGAAGATGATGGCTTACTCAAGCTTATTGGTGATCATCATTTCTGACAAAACCTTTAAAAAGGTACTCTAACTGTAGATTGCACGCAGCTAATGTCAGAGTTATGACTTTTGGAAAGTTAACCCCTTCGATGCTCATGACGAGCGCAGCTAGTCATGAAAAAGGGGATTCTGTAAATCTCAGCACAGGAGGGGAATAGGCTTAGCACCCAAGGTGTTATATATCAACAGTTTCGGCTACTTTGAAGACTGCATCAGGTTCAATGACAGAGTGATCTTCATCCATCCATCATACATAAACATTAAGGGCTATGATGGGAAATTAGGAATTGTTTGTCGTGGTACCGCCACACCAGTTGTGCTTCTGGAGTGAGAGGCTGTTGATGTGAATTATTTTATTAAAATGGAGCAGCGCGATGGCAGACAGAACTGGCTGAGTGCATGGTTTGGATTACAAAATAATACTTAAGCAAAATGCTGTCCCACTTGAGCGTAAAGTTAGAAGTGTTCCACTCAATGTGAGGGTTGTCTTCAAAGCATTAATGGATGCCATGTGTATAAAGAAAGGTTATCAACCAGTTGACACAGCAGAGTCTGTTTCTGCAGTGACTATCACTCAAATCAAAATCCATTTATGTGGGAGTCTGAGGTCCTTAAATAGTAACACTGTGGTCGATTGTCCCCCACTTCTGAAACTGATGAGAGGCTGACGATGGGGGCCGGAACTAAGTTTTCTCTAGTCCAGATGTTCTACCTTATCACTGGGCTGCTGTAGACACAGATCACAACTTTTCCCCAGACTGTCATGCCAGTTGGATCCTAGACTTATGTTTAACTTTTGGGTTGGCTTCTGCAACAAGTGTGTTTGAAATGTTTTATCTATGCCTTATTTAAAGACAATCCAGGGGCACAGATGTTTCAAGACAACATATTAATTTATGCAACAGCGGTGGATGAACATTATTTTTGGATACAGTTTTGAGTGTGTTGCAAGAAAGAGGTGTTGCTGGTTAGCAAAGACAAATGCAGGTTTTAACTACCAGCATGGGGCATCTCGAACACAGCCGCAGTTCTGATGGATTTAAACCTAAAGCGACTTCATGAAAGCTATGGTAGAGGAATCCACTCCATGGCATGAGTACCAGTCATGATCATTGATTGCTTTAAACGAATATGTGTGAGGTTTGTGAATGGCTGTGCAATGGTTACTGAATATATAGTTCTAAAAGTGAAACAGAGGCCAACAAAGTACGCGCATTGAATTCCAATTCAAAAAAAGTGGTAAAACTAATAGTGATGAAAGCACCAATGCAGGAAAGAGATTAGAAAGAAATTACAAAAAAAACTGCTACAGGTGTGGTAGTTACAGACACAGTGATGATGCTATACAGTGTCCTGCTGCAAAAAGTCGCTGTTACAAGTGCAAGAGAATTGGTCATTTTTCTCGGGTGTGTAAAACCAATGATGTTTCTGGTGTAAGGAAAACTGTAAATACTATAAGTGAATCTGGAATTAATTGTACTGAAGACGAGGTGGATGATGAGTGTTAGAAATGGGATTTCTGGTTGGCTAAGGCTTGCGCCAAAGCCAGGCAGAAACTACCACTCCAGTCAGGGCAAGGGAGTTCCATGCCAAAGATAACCCCTTCTCACCCCCTTGGTAGCTTGGCACGAGCAGTCAGGCCTATCCTGGAGGCAATGTGTAAAGCATTTGTGCACGCACACAGCAACAACATCCCAGGCACACCACAAAAGGAACTCCACACAAGGTTATATAAAAATAGCCTTTGTATTCTCATAACACATTAGAATAGTAAACACATAACATACACTGTGCCAACTAGCACGGGCAAATTCACAAGGGATTATTTACACAGGACAGGGCCACCTGGGCCACTGTCAGAACCATCACAAAGCCAACTTGGTAAAAGAAAAATAGATCGTAAACATACAACCAGTAACCACTGGTAATCACTGTACTCCACCTCAACCTGTAACATAAACTACATGATGCACAGTCACATCAGGCGCAAATTACATTCTGCGCCAACCTCACCAGCATAAATACATTATGCAATCTCTCACTAGTCTAAACACATTAGACCCTACCTCCTAAGTATAACTCTCATTAGGGGCGTAAATCACACAGTGAAACATAACCTCACTAGCATAACCACATGGAATGCAAATTAAACGCATAATCATAAACCACACTTTAGAGGTATCAAAACAGGGTGCGTAAAACATACTAAATTCATTACATTTCCTAGCACCACATTGCATGAGCACATCAATCACATTAGGGCCTTGCGCCCTATACATCTACCAGTCCCCCTGGCCAACTGGCCATCTCCAAAGGGGCTCAAATGCCCTGTGTCCAGAATGTCAGGGCGCGCAAGTTAGGGGTGCGCCATCTGCACAAGCCTAAACGTTGCAGCTGCCCACTACTTGCTGGGCAGCTGAGAACCACAACATGGGCCTAAACGTAGCAGCTGGCACCAAGTGCTGCGCAGCTGTGGAAGGCCTGGCACCTCTGTGCCACTTCTGTCCCTTTCAGGGACTCTCACTCAGAATTGCGCCTAAACGGTGCAGCTGCCCACTACTTGCTGGGCAGCTGTAGATAGTCCAAATGCGGCATGGGGTCTCACTGGCCCTTAGAACGACTGCTACACACGTTGGAGCCTCTGCCTCTAAAAACCTACTGAGCTGCGGGGGAAGGACACAGGCCTTTAAAATTGATATAACCCATGTTGGAGCCACCTACGCTCTAAAAGTAATTAATGCGAAGTGTTAGAGCCACCTAGGCTCTAAAAAGGAACATGCTCCCAAGCACTGGAGCAGTGCAGCTCTGAAAATAATTAGCCCTGTGACATTGCAGCTGACCCCTGCCAAAGTGGGGCAGCTGAAGGATAATGCCCCTCATGGGCGGCACGGGGCCTTGGGACCCCCGGGAGCCCTCTAAACACATGTGGAACCGTTGGAGCAGCCCGCTGCCAGACGGGGCCACTCTAGACTGGGCCAGGTACTGCGCCTCAAAGGCACTAGGAACAAGGAGCCCCACTTACCGGGCTCTCGATGCTGCCGGTCTCCTCTCCTTGTCTCGGGCGTCTCTGCGTCACTCGTGGCACCGGGGACAAGGAACAGGCACTGCTTCCGCCGCCGCCTCCATGTAACTGGGCGGCTTCTCCTTACGGCGCGCGGCACATGCGGGGCTCTCCCTCCACTTCGGGAGCCCCGCCGAACGGCCACAGTGCTTATCTTCCCCCCCAGACGGCACTTCTCCTTACGGCTCAGGGCTTCCCTCAACCACACGGGAGCACCGCGTTGAACGCAGTCCTTGGGCGCCCTTCCGGTCTGGCTGCAGGCCCCGCCCCTGTCACGGCAGGATTGCCTGGCTTCCGGGTCGGACGAACGGGGCAGCGGCGGTGAATCCTTTCGTTGGCAGTGAAAGAGATAGGCTCCCTCGAGAATGAAAATAAACAGCGGGGTGGGCACCCGCTGTAATTTAAATAAAAATAACACGGACAAAATGCAGGGTGGGCACCTGCTATAAAGTACGAAAAATAAGTGGACCAAATGCAGGGTGGGCACCTGCAAGATTAAACCTTAAAATAAGCGGGGTGGGCACCCGCCGCCATTATCGTCCAGGGGGGATCCCTACTCTGGGGATTCCCTCTTAAAGGGCTAATCAAGGAGATAAGCACAGTGCTCCCAGGGCACTAAAAGGTTTGCAAAAGTCCTGAGAGCAAGGAAAATAAAGCCAAAGGTCCCAGAAGTCCTGGGCAGCAAAGATGGGGCAAAACAGCTCCCCACAAGGTAAATCCTCTGAGCATCCAGGGGCTGGGCATGGCCCAGGGAGGCAAGCCTCCCCCTGGGCCCCAGCAGCAGCACGCCCCTGGTAGTTTCCAGTTGAAAAACAAGAACAAAATCATGGGGTCACAGCCCCTCTTTTATACACCTACTCCCTTTGTTAACAAGGTGCAGGCAATGGGAGAACCAGCTACAGCTGGTTCAGGGGAACTCCTGAGCACTTTTTTTGCTCAGCCCCTCTCTCCCTTTCACTGAACAGGCTAGAGACATCAGACGCACCACAGAAGGTAGAGCCAGCGTTGAGGAGGGAAGGCACAGCCCTATTCAGGTCCCAGGTGCAACTCCTCCCTTCCATCAACATGCAGATCTCTCCATTCACCACCGGGCAGACCCATCCGGACTCCTGGAACCAAGCACACCAGCCAGCCCCTGTCACTTACAAGCCAGACAGTCAATTCACATCACACTGCACACAGAAATGCCCACTTCTAAAAGTGGCACTTCTACACGACACATTAAATCTGCGCACACTATCGCGCAGCATTTAATCTCACGAGTTCACACATACCAAACTCGCCCCTGCACTCCCCACACATCAGGAACTACCATGGACACACCTATACCCATGCATTCCTATGGGAGGGCAGGCCAATCTCACACACGCACACAGAGAGCGCACACACTTTACACTGGACCACAGTGAAAAAGTGCGCAGAGGCCTAAAATCACCAACACCAGGCCACAGAAACAGGCTAGGAAAATGCAAAAAGTTTTGGGGTGAACCTGCCAAAAGGGCCAAGTCCAACAATGAGAATGAGAGTGACATTGAAGTAATGGTAGTAGAAAATGTGAACACCTTACAGAATAATCTAATGGATACTTATGCTCCTTCTAAATGCATAGTATCTATTAACAATTCTGCAGTGCATATGTGGGCGGATTCATGCTCCCCTTTCACCTTAATTGATAAGAGTAATTGGAAAGGTTTCGGGTCTATCACATTAATTCCCACTGATGTTGAACCACTTGGATATTGTGGAGTTAAATTACCAGTGTTAGGATATTTTTGTGCCAAAATACAATTCATGTACCGCTCCACCATAGCTAAGATTTATGTTGCGGAATCAGGTAGAAGTCTATTGGGGTGGTGAGAGCAGAAAAGTATAGGTATTATCTTGGATCCCAACCATCCTCTACAGGTGTTGTTAACAGATGTGGATAAAACTAACAAATGGGTGGAGGATTTCCCTAATTTGTTCAAAGAGGAATTGGGATGTCTTAAAGGATTCGAACACCAGATAATAGTCAAAAAAGATGCCAAACCTAAGGTGCGCAATGTGCCAATGGCATTGAGGGGAAAATTGAAGGAGGAATTGCAAAGATTATGTAAAGAAAAGATTATTGAACCAATAGAAGCATCGGATTGGTTAAGTCCAATTGTGATCGCGCACAAAAGCAATGGCAAGATTCGCATGTGTGTGGGTTAGAGGGATTGATAGGTAACCTTTGCCCCATATAAATGAAATGTTATCAAGTGTTGAAGGTTGAAAGTATTTTACCACTTTAGATTTATCAAGTGCTTATCACCAAGTCAATGGCACATTATTGTCTACTTTAAGATGCCTGCCGGCCCATCTGTGCATTGAGATGTTGTTGAACTGCACGGATAGAAGGCCTGTTGTGCTCTGATTTTACTCTTTAATCACGAATCAGCCGCACTGCATGGGGTACTGACGAGCAGGAAGGTTTTTTTTCTCTTTCAGTACCTGAGAGGTATGTAAGCTCTTCAGGGAGATGGCCTCGGAGCTGTGTGTCTGAAGTGTGGTAAAGGAAACTCCTTAGTGAGTGCCAAGTTCATTGGGTGGACCAGAGACTAGGGGATCCAGGCCACATTTTCTCTTTGCATTCTGGAACTTGTAGTCCCCCTTAACTCATTACAAACCCTGAACACGAGTCCCACAATGGAAGTAGAAAAACACAAGGGGCACAGCCGTTCACACATGGACATGGGGAACATGGCAGCAAAGCGCCCATTCGTCCCTGTCTGTATGATGTGTGTAGGAGACTAGCTTAGGATACAGTGCACACTTGTTTAAGTGACGCACCTTGCACTAATCCAGACAACCCATAGGATGATTTTAGTGGTCTTAGACAACCTTAGAAAGCTCTCTAAGTGGTAGCTGTGGAGACCAGCATTCAGGCTTAGTCCAGAAGAAGTGAGAAGCAGCTTGTTTTACCAGAACTAATCATATAGTGTAATTCAAACGAAAAAGAACCACACAATGTATTTATACATTTTTTCATTTATTATACACACTCACTCACACATTGGTATATCTCCTACCTGGAGATATAAACACAATTCACACAATATTTCAAAAGGAGAACAGGGAAGTAGCACAAATACACAGTGGTCTCCAGGGGGAGACCAAACCATATACTAATAAAGTGGAATGTGAACTGTGACCGAAGTTGAGACTTAACCCAGAATACTCAGAGGAGCTGGGGACCCAAAGAACCACCCATGGTAAGTACCCAGGAACCCCACAGAGGCTGTGTACAGAGTGGAAACACAACCGCATACTCCACGCAAGTCAATGGGGGAGTTGCGGTTGCAGTTTTCAAGAAGAAGGACGTTTCCCAGAGGACCCCGAAGAAACCCAGTGGAAGTTGGAAGATTGGGGAGTCACCCCACCCATGGATACCCCAGGAACCAGGATTAATACACCAGGGAAGCTAGATGCATAGGTGCAAAGTGATGTCAAAAACCGCCATAGACCACAATGGAGGACATCAGTGGGGATGACGCTGGCAAAGAAGTTGAAAGAGTCAGGTGGAATCCAAGGGGGGATTCTTGAAGAGGAGTACCTACAAGCGGAGGGGACATAGTATATGCCAATCGGGAGTGACCAGAAGGAACGGAAGCCCAAGGACCACCGATAACGGAAGATGCAGGGGAGTTCCAGGGGGACCCCAAGACTCCCTCCTCCGGCTTCTGCTCACTATCCACCACCGCTACAGAGGACATCAATTCCTGCTCTAGATTCTTGAACCCCACCACATGGAATACACTCAGATCTTCTTGTTTTCATCCTTCGCCCGCCATCTTCAGACCCACATCTTAGGTTGTCTGTCTGCCACCTGATGCTGTATGGCCCTTCCTCCCTCATGCTGAGCTCTGTGTAAACAAATACTTGACTATCTAGGACCAAGTGCCTTTCCTGCCTCTATTTGAGTCCCACCGTGCCCTCTGGCACCACCGCCGTCTGCACGTAACTTTCAGGTGCCCTTCCTTTCCCTAAGGAGCCATGAGGAAGCCATTTGTTCCACTGCCATGGCCTACAGGCTCCAAATCTTAAACACGCGCCAGATCTCTCCGCTCTTCCCTCACACTTGGCCAAAGTCCTACTCACTAACATGAGCAAACTGGTTTACTGCAACAGTCTTCTGGGTCCCTTCCCTCATTGTGCGTTCTCCCTCTTCGATAAGGAAATTGATAACCCACCCAGCAAGACACCCACTTCTTACTAACGCCAGCAGGTCGGCCAGCTCTGGACAAAGGGCAGACTTCAGTCCAGACAAGTGCCATGGGATATAATGCACTTCTAAGACGGGGTATCGGTTTCTGCAGGAGCACCCTACGCCAAACTCTACTTCCCAACCTAAGGCCCCCCTTCTGAGATTGAAAACATTCTTGATGCAGTAAATTTACACTCAAATCTCCTGATATAACAGGGATTGGTAATTTCAGGTTGGGAATTTAGCACGGTATTCCAAGCATTTGGTTAAGTGCTGGGAAAGCTGGAGTTACTGCACGATTCTTTTTTGCAGGGAATTCCCGCTTACTGGGCCATTTGCTGGGGCAAAATTTTAATAGGCTTAATCCTGTGAAATGGGTCCTCATATGCGGAAATGCACAATAAACAAGTTACTTGGAAACTATCATTCCCACCCAAATACGAATTTCAATATACCTTGAAATCAGGGTCACATTTTGGGAGGTGATACAGAGCAGTGAACGTTATTACCGCTTTATGGTACAAACCACAGAATGAGCCTGTCCTATAAACTAGGGTCAGCGTGATATTTGTGAGCCCCCCCCCCCCCCTTAGTGTGCCTTCCACCTTCCTCCCACTCTGTCAATCACCAACCCTTGCCTTTCCAGCAGTGACTTACCATGTCCAGGGCGCTCCCTCCATCCACAGGTGAAGGTTCCAGCCGCTGTACGTATCTAGCCGCACCTGTCGGTGGGATCACCTGTCTTACCTGGCTTCTGTGCCCAGCCATCACGTGTCTTACCCCGCTCGTCAGGCATCTCCTGATTGTCCTGCCACCTAAATCTGGTACCCCCCACCTCTAGGGCCACTGGCCCTTGTAACATGTGGCTCGTGTGTTACAAGCCTGTGTCCTGTGTGCCTGGCTCTGGTTCCCTGTGTTGCATGTCACCTGGTCTGATGTCACCTGGCTCTTGTGACATGTGGCTCCTGTGTTACAAGTCTGTGTGTCCTGTGCACCTGGCAGCACCTGTTGTGTGGCACATGGCTCTTGTGACATGTGGCTCCTGTGTTACATGTCTGTGTGTCCTGTGCACCTGGCAGCACCTGTTGTGTGTCACCTGGCTCTTGTGACACGTGGCTGCTGTGTTAAAAGTCTGTGTGTTCTGTGTGCCTGGCGTCACTTGTTGTGCGTCACCTGGTTCTGATGTTATCTGGCTGTGGTATCTCTGCCCGGCGTGTCTGCATCTCTCCTCCAGTGTGTCTGTCCCTTTAAGTCTGCAGTGTGCCAGTTCTGTAGAACTTCTGTTGTGTGGGTCGTTTCTGGGGTGGGGGGGGGGGGGGCCTCTGCGTGCGTCACTCCCTCCTGCTTGGGTGATGTTTGTCTGTCTGTCTCTGTTTCTTGTGTAACTCTAACATGTTTCCCTGACTCCAGGGCTGCCTGTCTCCTCTTACCAGCCGTCCCTCTGTCCTCCTCTCTGTCAGCGGTCCTTCCTCTCCAGATACCCGGGGACTCTCCGCTCCAGGCTGCAGCCAGCGTCCCTCTGTCTGTCCTCCTCTCTGTCAGCGGTCCTTCCTCTCCAGAAACCCGGGGACTCTCCGCTCCAGGCTGCAGCCAGCGTCCCTCGGCTCCGGGTCATGTGACCGACGGCTGCGCAGCTGACTCAGCACCTCCCAGGGCCAGTCATGTGTGTGCAGAGCTCTGCAGGGAAACGCAGCTCCCCGCGCCAGCTGTGCCTGTTTTCCTGGGTTTGGACTCATTACCTCTGGGTCTCCGTTCCAAGATTACTCGTGACTTCTTGCACCATAGAATTCAGAGCAGAGCGTTCGTCAGCCTCTGGTGCATTATGGTACTTGTAGTTTCTAGAGCCACGGGGGGGGGGGGGGGGTAGTGATGTGTCTGCAGAGCTTTGCAGGGAAGCCTGATTCCATCTGTGCATGTTTGCCCGCGTTTAGACTAATTTCCTCTTAATGTCCCTTGCCAAGAGTTCTTGATACTCCTTGCACCACAGAAGTCAAACCTAAGTGTTTCATCTGCCTTCCAGTGCATTATGGTACTTGTCGTTTTTAGAGCCACCAAGGGTAGTGATGTGTGTGCAGAGCTCTGCAGGAATGCCCCACTCTATCTGTGCGTTTTTCCTGGGTTTAGACTCATTCCCCCTGTGCCTGTCTAAGAGTTCTTGTGTCTCCTTGCACCGTAGAAATCAGAACTAAGCGTTATGTCCGTCTTCTTGGTGCATTCTGGTACTTGTAGTTTCCAGAGCTACTGAGGCAGTGGAGTGTTTGCACAGTTTTCCAGAGCCGTCCTGGTCCATCTGTGCCTGTTCCTGGGTTTAGACTCTGGTGTCTCTTCTCCAGTGCTCATCGCTCCCTGCACTGTAGAAAGCAGAATTGAGCATTTGTCTTCCTTCCCAGTGCATTATGGTACTTGTAGTCCACTATTGCATTTTTTAGGGCCTGCCGCTGGTGTCAGTGAGCAGTGAGACCACTGTCAATGGCACATTATTGTCTACTTTAACCGCTTCCGTGCGGCGCGAATTCCCCGCCCATGCTGACTCCGCCTTGCGCGGGTGGAGTCATGACGGAACGGTTCCGTCATCAGCACAGCTCACCCGTAGCTGATGACGGAACCGTTCTGTCATCAGCATGGAAGGGGTTAAGATGCCTGCAGGCCCATCTGTGCATTGAGATGTTGTTGAACTGCACCGATATAAGCCCCGTTGTGCTCTGATTTTACTCTTTAATCACCAATCAGCAGCACTGCACGGGGTACTGACGAGCAGGAAGGTTTTTTTCTCTTTCAGTACCTGAGAGGTATGTAAACTCTTCAGGGAGATGGCCTCGGAGCTGTGTGTCTGAAGTGTGGTAAAGGAAACTCCTTAATGAGTGCAAGTTCATTGGGTGGACCGGAGACTAGGGGATCCAGGCCACATTTTCTCTTTGCATTCTGGAACTTGTAGTCCCCCTTAACTCATTACAAACCCTGAACACGAGTCCCACAATGGAAGTAGAAAAACACAAGGGGCACAGCCGTTCACACATGGACATGGGGAACATGGCAGCAAAGCGCCCATTCGTCCCTGTCTGTATGATGTGTGTAGGAGACTAGCTTAGGATACAGTGCACACTTGTTTAAGTGACGCACCTTGCACTAATCCAGTCAACCCATAGGATGATTTTAGTGGTCTTAGACAACCTTAGAAAGCTCTCTAAGTGGTAGCTGTGGAGACCAGCCTTCAGGCTTAGTCCAGAAGGAGTGAGAAGCAGCTTGTTTTACCAGAACTAATCATATAGTGTAGTTCAAACGAAAAAGAACCACACAATGTAGTTATAAAAATAGTTATTTATTATACACACTCCCTCACACATTGGTATATCTCCTACCCGGAGATATAAACACAATTCACACAATATTTCAAAAGGAGGACAGGGAAGTAGCACAAATACACAGTGGTCTCCAGGGGGAGACCAAACCATATACTAATAAAGTGGAATGCGAACTGTGACCGAAGTCGAGACTTGACCCAGAATACTCAGAGGAGCTGGGGACCCAAAGAACCACCCATGGTAAGTACCCAGGAACCCCACAGAGGCTGTGTACAGAGTGGAAACACACCGCATACTCAACGCAAGTCAATGGGGAAGATGCAGTTGCAGTTTTCAAGAAGAAGGACGTTTCCCAGAGGACCCTGAAGAAACCCCGTGGAAGATGGAAGAATGAGGAGCCACCCCACCGGTGGATACCCCAGGAACCAGGATTCCTACACCAGGGAAGCTAGATGCATAGGTGCAAAGTGACGTCAAAAAACGCCATAGACCACAATGGAGGACTTCAGTGAAGATGCCGCTGGCGAAGAAGTTGAAAGAGTCAGGTGGAATCCAAGGGAGGATTCTTGAACAGGAGTACCTACAAGCGGAGGGGACATAGTCTATGCCACTCGGGAGTGACCAGAAGGAACAGAAGACCAATGACCACCGATAACGGGAGATGCAGGAGAGTTGACGGGGACCTTGTCACTACAGCTGTGATGACTAGGCGATGCTGTGGAAGACCAGGAGCCGTTCATGAGCTCTCCCATGCCGGAAGTTGAGAACCAGGGGGTCGGTGTCCGGCGGGAGCACCAATAAGCCTTGACAGCAGCAACGGATGAAGAAAGCAAAGAAGGTGCAGTGTCGGGACCAGCAAGGTCCAAACGATTCACCACAGGCAGGTAAGTCAGAACAGGTCCAAGCAAACAGGGGAGCCCGCTGGAGCCATAGAAGACCCCCAGAGGACCCACAGGCTAAAGGCACAGAAGTCGCAAGAGGACCTCGATCAGCTCACCAAAGATGCAGGCCCACGGTGCAGAGGATTCAGTGAGGACGAAGATATTAGCAAGAAAAGATGCTGGAGGCTGGAGCTTCTTGGAGCCCGAAGATCTCTGGAGTAGAGAGTCAACAAGTCTTGGCAATGGTAAGTCAGCGTGGTGCACAGGCAATGCTGTTCCAGTAGGTCTGATGAAGGATACTGCCCTCAAACTTGCTAAGAAGATAGTGCAGGCCTTGAGGGAGTTGCCGAACCACCACCTTTGTTACTAAGCCTTTCGAAGTCCAAATGGCGTTGGGAGCAGCAGTCCGGTCAGCTTAGTTACGGTGCCTGCCGATGCAGGGGAGTGACTCCTTCGCTCCAAGGGAGATTCCTTCGGGTGTCTTTGATGCCCACAGGCCTGGAGAAGAACCTGGAGGAAACACAGTCACAGACGACGCAGAAGACTGGCAGGACGACGAGCCCAGGAGCAGCAGGAGTCTTCCTGGTGCAGTCTCGGTTCACAAAGCAAAGTCCAACGAAGTCCAAAGTGCCCAGGTGGTAGAAGTAGAAGTGGTTTCAGATCTGAATCTTGACCTACAATGAATCTGAAGAGCCACCCACAGGTAAGCCCTTAAGTACCCCCCAGAGAGGGTTGGGATGCTTCAAGGGTCCCTCTCTGAGGAGGGGCTGGAGAGAGGGGAGGATACTCCCATGTCCTTTGTCCAGTTTCGCACCCGAACGGGAGCCAAAGGCTTCCTGAACTGGTTCCAACTGGAGCATGCAAGGAGGGCACCAAATGTGCCCTTCAAACAGTCTGGTGGTGCTGGCAAGTGCCCCCATCCTAGCCCAGTACACTAAACCCTGTCTGGGAAGTGGTCACACCTCCCTGTCTCAGGGAAACTATTGTGCTGCCTTCCCCTGCTATCGCTCAGCTCAGAAGCATAAGGCAGAACTGTGTCTATGGTCCGCAGCAGCACTAGCTTGCTGTTAGACCCTGAAAGGCTGGTGTTGGGAATACAGGGGGACACCCTAGGGGAGCCCCCAGTACATGGGATCCTGCTTCCAGCTCTGGAATCAGTGTTGGAGTAGGGTTCCAACATGTTTGATACCAAACATGACTGGTTTCGGTGCAGCCAATATATAGTTAGACATCTCGTAAGTGAATTAATGTCCACTATATGTATAAAATCGCTGACCGCACTTACAAAGCCTGGAGAATTGACTCCTGGGTTTGTAGGGGGTGTCCTGTAGGACACCCTCACACTTATAAACTAGCACCCTGCCTTCAGGATTGAAAGGCCTACCTTAGGGGTGACTTAAAGGTTTTAAGTGCAGTGACCTGAGATATAAGGAAATGTATATCTGGGGTGAGTGTTGCTTGCACCAGCTCACACAGGCTGCAATGGAAGGCCGGTGATCAGAGTTTGGAGGGTCCCTCCTGGGTGGCACAATTCATGCTTCAGCCCATGGGAGACTTCTGGTGTACCAATGCACTGGGTACCTCAGTACCATATACTAGGGACTTACTTGGGCACACCAGCAGTCAATTAGGAAGGTACCACAGTACTTACCATGGTCCAATTTAGAGAGAGAGCTCAGTGACGGGGGTCCTGGTTAGCAGGACCCCTGACAGACTGGTCAAAAAACAGAATGACACCAGCAAAAAGTGGGGGTAACCATGAAAGCAGATCCCACTTCCTACAGTGTGTTACTGTAAGTTCCACAGAGAGCGACCTCTCACCCCTGTCTGATGTGTTACTGCACTCTCTGCAGGGCTCTGCCTGTAACCCTGTGTCTGCCTGACTACATCCTGTGCTACTGTAAGCTGTGCAGGGAGTTCCCTCTCCTGACAGTGTCTGTGTGATGCTTCTTGTAAAGAGCCCCCTCTCTTCAGTGTGAGATGTGTTTTCCAGGCAGCTGGGTTAAAGATGATAAATGAAGAGCTTGTAACTCATCTACAAAACTTGCTGACTGTGCTGCCTGCCAGGGGGAGGACAATGCAGCTTGTTTTTCCACCCAGCTCAGCACATTCACCAGATGTGTCATCACTGTACGTTCCTCTTTATTGCAAACAAATGTTACATGATTCTCTATATCAGAGAACTGGAATTCGTTCTTGCCCTCTGTGAGCAAGACAGGATTGAAACATTTTAATATACTGTGGGAACTTCTTCTGGAGGCCCTGGGCAGTCAGGGGTTCCTGGGCTCAGATTGGATGAACCAGAGCCCTTTACCTCTGGGGTCCTGGGGTCACCCTGGACCAGAGACTGAGCACCAAGGACAATCCTATAACACAAGACTCTCTGGCCAGCAACGCTGAGCAGTCCAAGGCTTGGTAAGGGAGGCGGTGTCAGGTCTGAGACTCAGGGACATATTTACTAATCTTTCACGCAACGCAGGACAGCAACGCTGAGCAGTCCAAGGCTTGGTAAGGGGGGCGGTGTCAGATCGGAGACTCAGCGACATATTTACTACTCTTTCACGCAACGCAGGACAGCAACGCTGAGCAGTCCAAGGCTTGGTAAGGGAGGCGGTGTCAGGTCTCAGACTCAGGGACATATTTACTAATCTTTCACGCAACGCAGGACAGCAACGCTGAGCAGTCTAAGGCTTGGTAAGGGGGGCGGTGTCAGATCGGAGACTCAGCGACATATTTACTAATCTTTCACGCAACGCAGGATAGCAACGCTGAGCAGTCCAAGGCTTGGTAAGGGAGGCGGCGTCAGGTCTCAGACTCAGGGACATATTTACTAATCTTTCACGCAACGCAGGACAGCAACGCTGAGCAGTCTAAGGCTTGGTAAGGGGGGCGGTGTCAGATCGGAGACTCAGCGACATATTTACTAATCTTTCACGCAACGCAGGACAGCAACGCTGAGCAGTCCAAGGCTTGGTAAGGGGGGCGGTGTCAGATCGGAGACTCAGCGACATATTTACTAATCTTTCACGCAACGCAGGACAGCAACGCTGAGCAGTCCAAGGCTTGGTAAGGGGGCGGTGTCAGGTCTGAGACTCAGCGACATATTTACTAATCTTTCACGCAACGCAGGACAGCAACGCTGAGCAGTCCAAGGCTTGGTAAGGGGGGCGGTGTCAGATCGGAGACTCAGCGACATATTTACTAATCTTTCACGCAACGCAGGACAGCAACGCTGAGCAGTCCAAGGCTTGGTAAGGGAGGCGGTGTGCGGTCTGAGACTCAGGGACATATTTACTAATCTTTCACCCAACGCAGGACAGCAACGCTGAGCAGTCCAAGGCTTGGTAAGGGAGGAGGTGTCAGGTCTGAGACTCAGCGACATATTTACTAATCTTTCACGCAACGCAGGACAGCAACGCTGAGCAGTCCAAGGCTTGGTAAGGGGGCGGTGTCAGGTCTGAGACTCAGCGACATATTTACTAATCTTTCACGCAACGCAGGACAGCAACGCTGAGCAGTCCAAGGCTTGGTAAGGGGGGCGGTGTCAGATCGGAGACTCAGCGACATATTTACTAATCTTTCACGCAACGCAGGACAGCAACGCTGAGCAGTCCAAAGCTTGGTAAGGGAGGCGGTGTCAGGTCTCAGACTCAGGGACATATTTATTAATCCTTCACGCAACGCAGGGCAGCAACACTGAGCAGTCTAAGGCTTGGTAAGGGAGGCAGTGTCAGGTCTGAGACTCAGGGACATATTTACTAATCCTTCACGCAACGCAGGACAGCAACGCTGAGCAGTCTAAGGCTTGGTAAGAGAGGCGGTGTCAGGTCTGAGACTCAGGGACATATTTACTAATCTTTCACGCAACGCAGGACAGCATTGTTGAGCAGTCCAAAGCTTGGTAAGGGAGGCGGTGTCCGGTCTGAGACTCAGGGACATATTTACTAATCTTTCACCCAACGCAGGACAGCAACGCTGAGCAGTCCAAGGCTTGGTAAGGGGGGCGGTGTCAGGTCTGAGACTCAGCGACATATTTACTAATCTTTCACACAACGCAGGACAGCAACGCTGAGCAGTCCAAGGCTTGGTAAGAGAGGCGGTGTCAGGTCTGAGACTCAGGGACATATTTACTAATCTTTCACGCAACGCAGGACAGCATTGTTGAGCAGTCCGAGGCTTGGTAAGGGAGGCGGTGTCAGGTCTGAGACTCAGGGACATATTTACTAATCTTTCACGCAACGCAGGACAGCAACGCTGAGCAGTCTAAGGCTTGGTAAGGGAGGCGGTGTCCGGTCTGAGACTCGGGGACATATTTACTAATCTTTCACGCAACGCAGGACAGCATTGTTGAGCAGTCTAAGGCTTGGTAAGAGAGGCGGTGTCAGGTCTGAGACTCAGGGACATATTTACTAATCTTTCACGCAACGCAGGACAGCATTGTTGAGCAGTCCAAGTCTTGGTAAGAGAGGCGGTGTCCGGTCTGAGACTCAGGGACATATTTACTAATCTTTCATGCAACGCAGGACAGCAACGCTGAGCAGTCTAAGGCTTGGTAAGGGAGGCGGTGTCAGGTCTCAGACTCAGGGACATATTTACTAATCCTTCACGCAACGCAGGGCAGCAACGCTGAGCAGTCTAAGGCTTGGTAAGGGAGGCGGTGTCAGGTCTGAGACTCAGGGACATATTTACTAATCTTTCACGCAACGCAGGACAGTAACGCTGAGCAGTCCAAGGCTTGGTAAGGGAGGCGGCGTCAGGTCTGAGACTCAGGGACATATTTACTAATCTTTCATGCAACGCAGGACAGCAACGCTGAGCAGTCCAAGGCTTGGTAAGGGAGGCGGCGTCAGGTCTGAGACTCAGGGACATATTTACTATTCCTTCACGCAACGCAGGACAGCAAAGTTGTAGCGCTGCCTGAAAGGTTGAGAGCAGAAGTGTTCTATATATACAAAGATACGGAGCATTTATATTCTCTGCTTGTACTGGTGCACAGTGCGCTACCTAGCGCCAACAGGGCACCATTGCACCATGGTGCAAGAGTGTCTGCGCTGTAAGCGGGATTGTTTTTGTGCAGGAAGGGGCACTTTCCTGCACAACAACAATCCTGAGAGGCATTTCCCTCTTTCCATCTGTGCTGGGGAAAGAGAAAATAGCAAGGAGAAACAAAGATATTTCTCCTCGTTACGCCTCACTGGGGACGTCGCAGCATCTTGACGCATTCCCAGGTTCATTCGCTTTATTAACTCTGGGAATGCACCAAACACCATGAGTGGAAGCGAAGGAACGCTCGCGCTCCACCCAAGGAACGCCCCCAGCATAACACAGAGCAAGCCGCTGCATTGCATTACATTTCTTTACAAAGGCACGCGAGGCGGCGCAAACCTCCCCTCGCAGGGGTTCTAAATATTACTGAAGCCGTGCGCGGACCTTGCATCGCCTTGTGCAACGCAAGGACAGTGCAAACGACCGATCAATCTGGGCCTCAGTACTGAAGAAAACATCGCTTAATAATTGATCAACTGTGGATGAGCTATTACTCAAGTTTAAGAAACTAAGGCACCTCAAAAACACACCTACAAAAGACACAGAGAGCAGTTACTACAGAGTCCTACTGTGAAACAGCACCCACGCTGACTGGGTGAAAGCCTTGGACGGCCTCTATATTTGGAGATCTGTAGCAGTAATAGCCGGTCCCCTTGAACCACGTATATAGAGGACAGAGTAAAGGGAGACGCAGACATTTGGTCTGACTTGAAACAGACCAGACTGAAGTTGGTTCTGAAGATATCCATAGAATTAAGTATGGTTTTTTCTTTTTCTTCCCACTTTTAGCAGAGTGACATTTAAATTGTCCTGATGAATGCCACAAACCTTTTGGTCATCCGGGCAGAAACGTGTTGACCTGACCAGATAGGGAATATCCTTATTCCTGTCATTCACACTGTTTTTTAATACTGTCCATTGGGATACTTAATAAACAGATTTTCCTTTTGAGGCAGTTTTAACCCACTTTTTGATATATTTTTTGCACTCTGCCCCTACTGTCCCAAAACATTGGAGTAGAAAACACCACACGCTCCTCTCCTGAGGGAGAGTTGTAGCCCACACAGTGCACCTAGCGGGCACTGTGTGCAAGAGGGAACCCAATGATGAAACATGTCACCTACGGGTGAGTGAGGGTTCTCGTCTTTAAAAAGCAAATGCCCCTTTTTTGTTTGTTCATTTGGACATTCCCATCCACATGCGAGGTTGTGATACCATCTGGTTGCCTTTTGTGTGTACTATATAGTGGGAGTGGTAACTTAGATGGTGAAAATTCCTCGGGAAGAGACCTTTTTGTGAGATTATATAATGAAAGCCTTTTTGGCCAGGGACTTTGGCCTTTCCCGTACGGGAGGGAATCACAGTGGGGCTGACTGGAGTAAGTCTTGTGCGGTTTGCTCTTTCCCTTCGGGACACGGTTCTGACCCATATCGGCGCAATGCCACTGCACCTTCCTACATGGTGGAAAAGCTCAAGATGCCTTACTGTGCCGGCAGCTCTTGTATGCGTTACTCACAGTGGTGTAGCATCTTCCCAGCCGGGGTACTCGCCAATGGCTGTCCCACACTTGCAGCATAGCATCCCATGTCTTTATTCATCTGCGTCGAACTGCAAACTCAACATTCTAAAGCCGCCTTCACTGCAATGCACTCTATTCATTACATCATAGCTCTACGGAGTTTATCAGGAGCTAAAAGAGTTCTGCCATTGTTAACTCGCAAGACACTGCAAGTAGGAGCGGTCAAATCTTGCCATTGTATGCAAACTGTGTGGTCCCGACTACAGCCTAGCAGACGGCATGTCATGGTAGCCCCATCATCAGTGAGTCAGAGGTGCGCTGGGGGTCATGGAGTTTGCAGTCACGGAGATCTTGCTGCTTGGGTCTTCCACAGGCCCAACCTCAACCTCCGCCCCTCTCATCAGAGGTGGATCTGGACTACTCTTGAGAGTTTGACCATATCCGAAGGTCAAGTTCATCTTTGTGCTTTGGCACTTCTTAGCGCTAGGTCGCAAATTTGGAATTCTCCTTCCGGTGGATTCCCAGATACCCCTATCAAAGTTGTTGGCTCGCTCTCTACTGGGAAGACACATTGAGGCTTCAAGATCTTCCTACAGCTTCTCGATGCAGGTCACACCTCATGTTGCAACAGTGGCGTTGCTTTGCCAAGACCCTTCCCAGCATTGTCATCTTTTGAGTGGCGTCTTCTTCATGAACAGCCAACTCTATTAATGTCACACCTGCGCAGTCAGTCAGTTCTCACCTTTGAGGTTATCTGCAGGCAGCCCCTTCCGGCAGATGAGTCAATTCTTCCCCGGATTACTGGTTTCGACCCCGACATGGGCAGCCGGTGGTCAGTACCCCAACGCTGCAGGTCAAACTGGTCAACGCTGCATTTGGCACTGGTGTGAGACCCTAACCGTCTGGTCAGGAACTTTTGGGGCCCTGACTATAAGTTTCTGCCCCATCTTTATATTCAGGTTTCAAACAGATCTGCATTCTAGCAGTTAAGTTTTATGATCCCTTCTGTTCAAATCTGTATTTTTGTGAATTCAGCACAAACTGGTCCAGCCATGGTCTTTGCGACAAATTTTCGAGCAGAAATGCAGGTGAGAGCTGGGAGTCTAGTCTTATGAGCTATACAAACAAGAGTGAACAGGCAAGGGGGGTGCTGTACTTAAATACTAGTTAACAGCTGGGTGATAACTGTAATTGTAATTGTATTTATGTAGCGCTTACTACCCCTGACGAGGCGTTAAATCGCTTTTTCAGCGAGTAGCCCGCTACTCCAGAACCCAAGGAGAATTAGTGGTGCATTAGTATGGGGGAATATAAAATTAATTTCAGCAGTGAACACGTGAGTTTGGTATTTGGATCGAAAAAGGGATAGTGGAGGGATAGAAGAGGTAAGGGTTTGTATTTACATTGAGCTTGCTACCCCTGATGAGGTGTTGAAGCGCTTTTTGGCGGGTAGCACACTAATCCGGAACCAAACAGGATTAATGGGGAATTAGTATAGCAAAATATGAAAATAATTTGAGCAGTGGACATGTGAGTCTGTTAGATGGATTGAAAAGGATAGTGGAGGGATAGAAGAGGGTTGGGTCTTGTAAGAGTTTTTGGGATCTCATAGCTTAAAAAGACGTGTTTGGGAGATCTGAATAGTGAAACAGGTATGAGATGATGCAAAGAGGAAGAATCTAGAAAGTATTATTTTGGGGATCACAGTAGTAGAAAGGGGTTTGGGATGAGTCAGAGAGTGGAGGTAGATGATATATTGCTATAGGTATAGGGTGAGATGTAGGTGGTGCATTGGAGATGCTGAATTAGATGTAACTATATTAATATTATTATTATTATGTTTCTTATATAGCGCCAGAATCGACCCCCGAAGGTGTATCTCCGCGCTTGCTTTGGGAACCCGTCCTGGCTTTTCCCTGTGAGATAGCCCCTACAGGGCATCCCCAAGGTGAAAGCCAGGCATCCCGCCGCGAGGGGGCCGTTGTGGAGATTAAGCAAGCTTAATGCCCAGAGTTGCAGAGTGTGAACCCATGATAAGGTCAGGCACCGAAGCGAGAATTATCGAGTCCATGGACATTTGAGCTCAAGACCCTGCCGCGTCGGGAATTGAACCCTGGTCCCGGGTCTGACCTCTGCTTCAGGGTCTGCCTGCTCTAACCAGTGAGCCACACTTCTCCAATATAAAGAAGGTATAAGGAAAGTAATATATGTAGTAGATTTAAGTTGTATCTAATAAACTCAGATTTTTAAGTGTTGCTGTACTTTAATGTATCTGTGTGTATATATGTACCCCATTCAGGGAACAAGAACTCAAAATTAAAGGAAACTTCAATTGTCGCACGGATTATGCTGTGTATGTTCTCACGTGCACTTGTGGGCTCAGGTATGTGGGCAGTATGAAGAAACAAGTGCACGTGAGAATCCTGCAACACATAAGAGCTATCATCAATTGTGATCCGGCTTATCCGGTAGCACGGCATTTTAAGTCCGTGCATAATAAGGACATTAACTGTTTAAAATACTTTGTAATTGATCACGTCCCGATGCCCAGAAAGGGAGGTGATAGGGAAACTCTCTTGCGACAACTAGAGGCCAAATATATTCTGAATCTTAATTCTAAGTTTCCCCAGGGCCTCAATAACACAGAGGACTTACATACATTTCTGTAAAACAAATTGTCTCCTTAGTCCGGTACTTTTGATTTTATCTGTTTCTGAATCTATAACCGTGTGGCTACTACCTTCTCTTCATATTTACATTTTTTTCCCTTTTTCCTAGAAATTTTGGAAAATACATAGTAAAGGAATATTAAGAGAGAAGAGAGGATAAAACAGTAATTAACATCAAGTTCCAATATATCCATATAAACTATACGACTTGTTTAGCAGGATTGCAGAACTTTGATTTATCTGGAAAAAACTGAGGAAATAAGCCACTCTTCCCCTTGATCACTTTTATAGAGAATGTGTTTTTGATTGTATGTTTATATTAATGGATTATAGTTAAGGCATAGAAAATCGCACAATTAGTTATATTTTATACATGTATACATTTTTTAATACTGTATATTTTAGCATCAACTCACCTTCATTTGTACAGCACCTAGCACTTCATTTTTTGACATAGGAATTGAAGTGAGCTGTTTACAAACAACTGGGACCAGTTGTTAGGAACACTAAGATTATTGAATCTAGTGTTATTTTGCACATGGATATATGTATATGGATATTTTTTGCACTTTTTGCTTATATGCACATGTGTAATTGCATTTACGCAGGAGATTTGCACAAATGGTAGTACTGGGCTAAGCACTACAGAACATCAAATAGTGAAGTTTACAAGATGGCATAATTTTGCACATATTTATAATAGCGTTCATGCTGTTAGAATTCATATTTACTTAAAATTGTGTGTAACAGATGGACATATTTATTTTGGAAATAGTATAAATTTTGTATTTAGATATATATATTTTTATACAGTTTTTAAGATGTACATAGTTAATGGTTTTAGAACCCCATTTTAGAAATGTAATAATATGTGCCATATCAATTGATTTGTGTAAACTTTTATGCATATTGAGTCCAGATTTACTACTAATGCATTTATGCTGCTAGTATGTGTTTAAACTTGAAAAACAAAAGTTTTTAAAAATAAGAAAGAGATTACATAAATGTGCTTTGAAATGTATGAAACAGCCACTTACCCTATATATACTGTTTAGAAGTGTGTTTTCACTTTTCATTAATCACGTGGTGTGCTTATCAAAAAAATGTAAAAAAATGAGTATTTAAAGGTTCTCTAAACCAAAGTACCGTTTTGTGATCAAGGGTAGTTCCTACCCGAAACGCGTCATGCCAGAGAGAATGAGAGGAGATAATAAACTGACCCTTTAAACTGGAAAAGCTGTGTGGTGGTCCTTGTGTCCTGCATGCCGAGCTGGGAGAAGCAGGAAGGAGTGATATATATATATATATATATATATATATATATATATTCACTGAAAAAACCATAGGTTATAGACCATATATAGTTAGGAATTCGCAGTTACAAAACCTTATTTTACTCACACAAAACCATTGAAATTCCATATATAGTTAGTTGCACTAACTATATATCACGCACCCGCAATCCACTGCTGATGATGTCACATATTACATCATTCATGACATGGTCAGTGACATCACTGATGACATCACTGATGACATCTCAAATGACATCACTGATGACATCACTGATGACATCTCATTTGACATTACTGATCACATCACTGATGATATCATTCATGTGATAATACGATGAACCTCTTCAGACTCTAATATAACCTTAGATACAATCAGTGTAAACAGACACTCACAGACTGTCACTCATCCATGGAGTTACTCACACACCTAGTCAGTCATGCAAAGAATCAATTACACCTCCATTTCCTCAACTATACAGTTATACAAACTTTACTTATTCAAACATATACTAACACATAATTACTCTCTTATACAATCCCTGATACAAGTTCACAATGATCCATACAGCCACTCACACATTCACTGGCTCTTATGCACAGTTATTTATATATGTCAACTCTCACATGTACTGTGTTTTACATATGTACTTACTTTGACATGTAGCACTGAGATATCCATTCACTCACCAATACACTCATGCACACAGTCAACCGCCCATACAGCTGTTTCCACATGCACTTTTGAAACCATACATCTAGTGAATCAACTGCTCACACATCTATGCACAGAGTCATACACCTCCCAGCCACCCACACACACACTCAGTCTCCCACACAAATACTTGGTCAACCAATCAATAACCCATATAGTTACTCATATAGCTACTTATCAACACATGCAACAGTTTACAGAACAACAGACATAATGATGCACAAATTAAGACAGTTTAGTCACTAACCCATGCACTCAGTGAGACACATTTAATCACTCACTCATACAGTCAGTCATGCACCTACTAAATCCTTCATCCAGACACTTATACATCCACTCATTCTTCAATATGTAAGACATATTTTAACTTTACAGAAACATACAGTCACTGGATGTTGTCATCAGTGATGTCATTTGAGATGTCATCAGTGATGTCATCAGTGATGTCACTGACCATGTCATGAATGATGTAATATGTGACATCATCAGCAGTGGATTGCGGGTGCGAGATATATAGTTAGTGCAACTAACTATATATGGAATTTCAATGGTTTTGTGTGAGTAAAATAAGGTTTTGTAACTGTGAATTCCTAACTATATATGGTCTATAACCTATGGTTTTTTCAGTGAATTTTCAAGGTTTTGTAAATGCTAATTCCTAACTATATATGGTCTATAACCTATGGTTTTTTCAGTGAATTTTCAAGGTTTTGTAAATGCTAATTCCTAACTATATATGGTCTATAGCCTATGGTTTTTTCAGTGAATATATATATACATACATATATAAACATATATCATCTGTATATCTATATAAATACAAACATAAATGCATGCATACATATACTTATATGCATACATATGCATGTTATTTACATGAAAGTCGAAAAAACACAAATAAAAGCAAAGCTAAAAAGCCACCTCATTACAAACAGAATGGCTTTAACTTAAACGAGGGCGAGATCTATTGCATTTTCAATGCTTGTTTACTTTGGTTCCATCAAGAAGGCATTCAGATGTGTCACACATTTGCCATAAATTCTGAATGTTAGCACTCTAGTTGCACATTAGATCACTGTAGTAAAGCTACTGCTCACCAGGGACGTCTGCTGCTGGTATTCAAAGTGCATGTTTCAGTCTGCATGTCAGAATTTTTTTAATGAAATAGAAGAGGATTTGAGAAGTCACTCAAAATGATCCCTAATTTTTCTTTCTGAAGCACTAATCATACTTTCTATGGCAAAATTAACCCCCTCATGTTGTTCCTTTTTAAATTGAGTGTTTTCAGACTTACCACTTCATTCCAATCAAGATGGCTTCTGGTGTGCCATACTTTTGTCATAAGTAAGACTGTTAGCGCTGTAGTTGTTCTTTAGAACACTCTGGGACATTCTGTCATAGGGCTATACTTGGGGTACATCTGGGTGATATTTGGGCTACATTTAGGCTCTTTTGTCTCTGGTGGCCATCTTGGGAGACTGTATGTCAGAATTTTTTAATGAAATTGAAGGGGGTTTGAGAAGTCACTCAAAATGTGCCCTAATTTTTCTTTCTGCAGCACTAATCATAATTCATATGGCAAAATATACCCCCTCATTTTGTTCCTTTTTAAATTAAATGTTTTAAGAGTTACCACTTTATTCCAATCAAGATGGCTTCAGGTGTGCCATACCTTTGTAATAAGTAGGACTATTAGCGCTCTAGTTGTTCTTTAGAACACTCTGGGACATTCTGTCATTGGGCTATACTTGGGCTACATCTGGGTGATATTTGGGCTACATTTGGGCTCTTTTGTCTCTGGTGGCCATTTTGGGAGACTGCATGTCAGAATTTTTTAATGAAATAAAAGAGGATTTGAAAAGTCACTCAAAATGTGCCCTAATTTTTCTTTCTGCAGCACTAATAAAACCTTCTATTGCATAATATACCCCCTAATTTTGTTCCTTTTTAAATTAAATGTTTTAAGAGTTACCACTTTATTCCCATCACGATGGCTCCAGGTGTGCTATACCTTTGTAATAAGTAGGACTGTTAGCGCTCTAGTTGTTCTTTAGAACACTCTGGGACATTCTGTCATTGGGCTATACTTGGGCTACATCTGGGTGATATTTGAGCTACATTTGGGCTCTTTTGTCTCTGGTGGCCATTTTGGGAGACTGCATGTCAGAATGTTTTAATGAAATAGAAAAGGATTTGAGAAGTCACTCAAAATGTGCCCTAATTTTTCATTCTGCAGCACTAATCATACTTTCTATGGCAAAATATACCCCCTCATGTTGTTTCTTTTTAAATTAAATGTTTTAAGAGTTACCACTTTATTCCAATCAAGATGGCTTCAGGTGTGCCATACCTTTGTAATAAGTAGGACTGTTAGCGCTCTAGTTGCTCTTTAGAACACTCTGGGACATTCTGTCATTGGGCTATACTTGGGCTACATCTGGGTGATATTTGGGCTACATTTGGGCTCTTTTGTCTCTGGTGGCCATTTTAGGAGACTGCATGTCAGAATGTTTTAATGAAATAGAAAAGGATTTGAGAAGTCACTCAAAATGTGCCCTCATTTTTCATTCTGCAGCACTAATCATACTTTCTATGGCAAAATATACCCCCTCATGTTGTTTCTTTTTAAATTAAATGTTTTAAGAGTTACCACTTTATTCCAATCAAGATGGCTTCAGGTGTGCCATACCTTTGTAATAAGTAGGACTGTTAGCGCTCTAGTTGTTCTTTAAAACACTCTGGGACATTCTGTCATTGGGCTATACTTGGGCTACATCTGGGTGATATTTGGGCTACATTTGGGCTCTTTTGTCTCTGGTGGCCATTTTGGGAGACTGCATGTCAGAATGTTTTAATGAAATAGAAAAGGATTTGAGAATCACTCAAAATGTGCCCTAATTTTTCATTCTGCAGCACTAATCATACTTTCTATGGCAAAATATACCCCCTCATGTTGTTTCTTTTTAAATTAAATGTTTTAAGAGTTACCACTTTATTCCAATCAAGATGGCTTCAGGTGTGCCATACCTTTGTAATAAGTAGGACTGTTAGCGCTCTAGTTGTTCTTTAGAACACTCTAGGAGGCTGCAGTAGAACACAAAGGAATCAACTGACAGTCTCCGTCCTTGTTGGATGTACATGTTTTACTGAGAATGTCAGACTTCATTTTCACATGACTGAGAAAGATAATGTGAATTTACAGAAAATATGCTTTCAGTTTAGCTTATAGATCCCCTTCCAAACCACTGTGGGAAAATCATGAGATATTAGTTTTCTTTCAAACAATATTCATGATATCACAGCAGAAGGTTTTTTCACATGGTAAAATCACCTTAGAACCCACCACAATTTCTAAAACGAGTATGGTACCATCAACAAATGATTTATAATGTAACTAAAGTCCTAAAACCCTCTATTAACTACAATGCTTTTTAATGAGGTGCTATCATGTATATTGGTCCCAAGATGGCTGCCAACACTTCTTGGATGAAGTGCTGTCAGCCAATCAGATCAGATGTGTGGTTAGGCTCCGCCCAGATATATATCTTTTTTTGAACCTATATTACTCAAAATCCACTGGAGCACATATATTGAGACCTAGCAAAGGCACATCGGGCTAACAGTCCCTACAATTTTGCCAAGTTTTGTACAAATCCATTCAGCCGTTCGAGCTAAAAGTGAGGCCAACCGCCCTATGGAAATTAACATGGGAAAAACGCGTTTTGGGACCCCCCTTTTTTCTCGGCCCCCCCTTGATGAAACCCCCCCAAATTGTCAGGGGCTGCTCAGAAACAAAATGTTCCATTTTCCTGAAAATTTCAGCCAATTCCGTCCACAAACGCCAAAGTTATTAGACATAGAATTTTCAAAAATCCCATAGAGAAAAAATCCTAACTATATATACCTACTGGCGACCGCCAGTAGGTAATATATATATATTTTTTTTTTTTACACTGACGAAGGCGGAAACGCCGAAACGCGTTTGCTAACTGACTATCGAGGGAGTTTAATGAATAAAGACTTGGCTGACCTACGCCACATTTGCTTCGAGTGCTCTCATTCCTTGAAACCCGGGAGCTTTGGGGTTTCTGAGTCTTGCCAATATATATATATATATATTACCTACTGGCAGTCCTACGTATTACAAAGGTATAGCACACCTGGAGCCATCGTGATGGGAATAAATTGGTAACTCTTAAAACATTTAATTTAAAAAGGAACAAAATGAGGGGGTATATTATGCAATAGAAGGTATTATTAGTACTGCATAAAGAAAAATTAGGGCACATTTTGAGTGACTTCTCAAATCCTCTTCTATTTCATTAAAAAATTCTGACATGCAGTCTCCCAAGATGGCCACCAGAGACAAAAGAGCCCAAATGTAGCCCAAATATCACCCAGATGTAGCCCAAGTATAGCCCAATGACAGAATGTCCCAGAGTGTTCTAAAGAACAACTAGAGCGCTAACAGTCCTACTTATTACAAAGGTATGGCACACCTGAAGCCATCTTGATTGGAAGAAAGTGGTAACTCTTAAAACATTTAATTTAAAAAGGAACAAAATGAGGGGGTATATTTTGCCATAAGAATTATGATTAGTGCTGCAGAAAGAAAAATTAGGGCACATTTTGAGTGACTTCTCAAACCCTCTTCAATTTCATAAAAAAATTCTGACATACAGTCTCCCAAGATGGCCACCAGAGACAAAAGAGCCTAAATGTAGCCCAAATATCACCGAGATGTACCCCAAGTATACCCCAATGGCAGAATGTCCCAGAGTGTTCTAAAGAACAACTAGAGCGCTAACAGTCTTACTTATGACAAAAGTATGGCACACCAGAAGCCATCTTGATTGGAATGAAGTGGTAAGTCTGAAAACACTCAATTTAGAAAGGAACAACATGAGGGGGTTAATGTTGCCATAGAAAGTATGATTAGTGCTTCAGAAAGAAAAATTAGGGATCATTTTGAGTGACTTCTCAAATCCTCTTCTATTTCATTAAAAAAATTCTGACATGCAGACTGAAACATGCACTTTGAATACCAGCAGCAGACGTCCCTGGTGAGCAGTAGCTTTACTACAGTGATCTAATGTTCAACTAGAGTGCTAACATTCAGAATTTATGGCAAATGTGTGACACATCTTAATGCCTTCCTGATGGAACCAAAGTAAACAAGCATTGAAAATGCAATAGATCTCGCCCTCGTTTAAGTTAAAACCATTCTGTTTGTAATGAGGTGGCTTTTTAGCTTTGCTTTTATTAGTGTTTTTTCAACTTTCATGTAAATAACATGCATCTGTATGCATATATGTATATGTATGCATGCATTTATGTTTGTATTTATATAGATATACAGATGATATATGTTTATATATGTATGTATATATATATATTCACTGAAAAAACCATAGGTTATAGACCATATAAAGTCAGGAATTAGCATTTACAAAACCTTGAAAATTCACTGAAAAAACCATAGGTTATAGACCATATATAGTTAGGAATTAGCATTTACAAAACCTTGAAAATTCACTGAAAAAACCATAGGTTATAGACCATATATAGTTAGGAATTAGCATTTACAAAACCTTGAAAATTCACTGAAAAAACCATAGGTTATTTTACTCACACAAAACCATTGAAATTCCATATATAGTTAGTTGCACTAACTATATATCGCGCACCCGCAATCCACTGCTGATGATGTCACATATTACATAATTCATGACATGGTCAGTGACATCACTGATGACATCACTGATGACAACATCCAGTGACTGTATGTTTCTGTAAAGTTAAAATATGTCTTACATATTGAAGAATGAGTGGATGTATAAGTGTCTGGATGAAGGATTTAGTAGGTGCATGACTGACTGTATGAGTGAGTGATTAAATGTGTCTCACTGAGAGCATGGGTTAGTGACTAAACTGTCTTAATTTGTGCATCATTATGTCTGTTGTTCTGTAAACTGTTGCATGTGTTGATAAGTAGCTATATGAGTAACTATATGGGTTATTGATTGGTTGCCCAAGTATTTGTATGGGAGACTGAGTGTGTGTGTGGGTGGCTGGGAGGTGTATGACTCTGTGCATAGATGTGTGAGCAGTTGATTCACTAGATGTATGGTTTCAAAAGTGCATGTGGAAACAGCTGTATGGGCGGTTGACTGTGTGCATGAGTGTATTGGTGAGTGAATGGATATCTCAGTGCTACATGTCAAAGTAAGTACATATGTAAAACACAGTACATGTGAGAGTTGACATATATAAATAACTGTGCATAAGAGCCAGTGAATGTGTGAGTGGCTGTATGGATCATTGTGAACTTGTATCAGGGATTGTATAAGAGAGTAAATATGTGTTAGTATATGTTTGAATAAGTAAAGTTTCTATAACTGTATAGTTGAGGAAATGGAGGTGTGATTGATTCTTTGCATGACTGACTAGGTGTGTGAGTAACTCCATGGATGAGTGACAGTCTGTGAGTGTCTGTTTACACTGATTGTATCTAAGGTTATATTAGAGTCTGAAGAGGTTCATCGTAGTATCACATGAATGATATCATCAGTGATGTGATCAGTAATGTCAAATGAGATGTCATCAGTGATGTCATCAGTGATGTCATTTGAGATGTCATCAGTGATGTCATTTGAGATGTCATCAGTGATGTCATCAGTGATGTCACTGACCATGTCATGAATGATGTAATATGTGACATCATCAGCAGTGGATTGCGGGTGCGCGATATATAGTTAGTGCAACTAACTATATATGGAATTTCAATGGTTTTGTGTGAGTAAAATAAGGTTTTGTAAATGCGAATTCCTAACTATATATGGTCTATAACCTATGGTTTTTTCAGTGAATTTTCAAGGTTTTGTAAATGCTAATTCCTAACTATATATGGTCTATAACCTATGGTTTTTTCAGTGAATATATATATATTTTCAAGTCGTACTCTCTCAGCTATCTCTCACACTCCAGCCGGTAATGCTTCCAAGAAATGGGAAACGGACACCAAATATCGTGGTTATAGCAGGTCTTGATTTATTTAGCCATTGTTAGACGCGTTTCAAATACCTTAGTATCCTTGATCACTGGATCACTTTATCACTTACAATATATATATATTGTAATTCAAAAGTGAAGCAATTGTACATAAATAGTTATGATAAAGATTTAATTATTTATGCAGAATGAGAGCGGGGACTCATGTGATCCACTGAGCTCAGCACACACTCCCCATGCCACCACGGCCTGTAGCGTCCTGCCAGCCCAGCTACTCTCCAATAACTATGCCACACGTAGAGAGCAATTTCACACATCTTTATTCCGCTGCGTGAAAGTCACTACTCAATATTATAAGCCTGCATGCAACTCATCTCTCCAACGCTTACGTCACAGGCCTACGGTGTACAGTGGGAACCAAAATAGGCACACCTTCCTGCACATAAACAATCATTAATGGAGTTTTGCTCCATGTGTGCTGAAGAAGGCACACGAAGAAAAAACAAAAAGGAGGAGAAATAAAAGCATTTCTTCTTGTGAGCCAATCTAACGCCTGCTCTTGCATGGTGTTAGTTTTTGGCGCTGCCACAGATTAACACCTCTTTGTAACTCTGGGGCAGCATCAAAAAAGCAATGGGTGTTGCGGTGGAACACTCACAGCAACACCCATTGCACGCCCCTTTTCATGCGCGTACCTGCGTGAAAGGGCAACATTTTTACAAAGTGGCATTTATCCACAAAAGGTGGCTAAACGGCACGTTGTAAATATGGTGCAGGCGCTTTGTAAATATGGTGCAGGGCATACCGTCACTGTAGCGCCAAAAAAAGCAACGCTCCAATGGTGCTAATTGCTTGTTCATATGCACCACGTTGTGTAGGATGGTGGAAGAAAGAGGCATGTGGTGGAATCAAGATCAGGCAGCCTTGGTATTCAGCAACCCTGGCACTGGGCAGCGCCAGTGGCAGACTTCTAAGAAAAAACATTGGGCCTATGTGTTTTTTTTTAATGAATCCTTGATGACCAACTAGGTTTTATGGCGGGTGCCGCCTTCTTTTGTGCATGTCTGGCTTCATTGACGCCCTGCACCGCCTTTCTCAGAGAAGTCCAGGCGCAGTACAGAGCAGACCAGGGTTTGTAAACAAAGAACAGAGCTCTGTCCTACAGGTGCCTCTCAGCGAACTTCAGACCCCCTGGGGTGCTGGACCTGCCCACCTTGACTATCGGCTCCACCTCCTGCCCTGAGTGCACCACAGGAGAGCCTTGCATCAAACCAGCCCAGCCAACCAGGCCTCCTTGCACCATTGACCTGGCAGGGCACACATCCAGCACACCTGTATTGTTCTTAGAGAGGACAGCAGGACACCATGAACCATGCTTAGCAGCAAAGCGTCTGATTTACAGCTGCCAAACGCAGCCATGTAGAGCCACTGGCCATGATCCAGGGGGGTAGTAAGGGTGTCATGGGCCCTAATGCCCCCTATCAGCCGGTTGGGTAGTAAAATACCCCTGGGTCCTACTGTAACTGTATCTACTGCACTACTGATCACTTCAACACTGCTCCACTCCAAGACCTGTCATGAAATAGAGGACCTAAGTTGCAGAGGATGTCATTGCTGGAAAAGAGCGGCTACAGAGAACAACTTTAGGATCCTGCACTCTCCCACGTAGCGGACTGAGTATATAGGTCAGAACAGTAGCCGTGTGAGCTGCCTACACTGCTTGCCTTCTTTACAAATTGTGAAAGTGGTGGTAAACAGAAACCACCTTGTCACAAGCAAAGCAAGGAGTGTGAATAATTGATCTGTATGCAGCTGAACAAGGACACCAGGGCACTCGAGTTCCCTGGCTCCAGGAGTGAGAATCAGATCCAGTCCGGGCTTTTTATTTCCATTCAGACACTTGAAGCCCTATTGTCCCTTGATAAACACAGGATTACAAGTATCAGAATTCAAAGAGAAAACCTCTTGGGCTGGATGAGTTACTCAGGGACAGACCCCGGAAACCTCAGGTCTCTGCTACACTGGTGCTCAATGCTGAGTGATGACACCATTTTTATGACCACATTCTATTCATTTTAGGAAGATACAGCAGAAGAAAGAAAAGTAATCCTCTCTCCCAGATATCAAGTGCAATACGTAGTCTCTACTAAGAGGGGGTGTGTACTATCCTGTATGTGTATTTAGCCTGTTGCTTTCTCCCTAGCTGCTCAGCCAGTGTGAATGTGCTGCATGGAATGTTGGTGTGGCGATGCTGAATGGAATGTTTAGGTGCCTGTGAGGTGAGGTGTCACACGTGGAGTATGGGCTGAGCACCAGTCAGGCTCCTCCTGGTGGGGCTGCTTCACATGAACTTTCCAACAGGTAACTGAGACTAAATAAATCATCTTTAACTACACCTCGGCTACCTGAACTTCATTACTACAGAGTGACCACAATCTCAGGCCGTTTCCCTCCCAAACATTTCTTCGCCATTAAATAGCCCACACTGACTCCACCGACATCCCCATACAGCTGTTTGCTTCATGGGGCGTCCTCTGGCAAATATATGTCTCGAAATCTGGAGAGGGAGCTGTGCCCATGAAGCACCATGTTAACTGCCGCCATGAGGTATATTAATGATTTCTGTGACCAAAACATGCAACAACGTATTTTACTTTTTGCTCAAAGAATTCTGTTTTCCCAATAAGAATACTTATTTTAAAATGCTGGAAACGCTCTAAAGTTGCTCCATGGCAGAAAGGGCATCCATCCATCCTGCCTGCTTTATGAAAGGACTGCAAGATAACATACAAAAATAACAAACATATTTTTAATGAAAGATATAGCTATGACTGGTCACTATGTTCATTGTAATTCCTTGTATCATACATAGGCTTTCCTGTTTTCAGTTTCTATTTTTGGTAAATTCATTTTTTTTCTCCAGTTTTTTCAAGTGATTTCAATATCTTCAAAAAACAGTGGTTACACATTTTCGCGCCAATAAAAACAACACAGTGTTTTTCCAGTATTTATGGAATGTTTTGCTTTTATTATTGCTTGCTTTCTGCACTGATTTAAACTTATTGTGGAACATTATACAATACTTCTTCAGTGAGTCTTTGGTCATGTGCACTCGCTCTTTTCTTCCCATTTAAACTTCTGTGGAAAGGCCCTCTCAACATTGGCACTTGAGACCGGCAACGGCAAAACAGCCAGTACACAATTTGGTAACTCTGGCCACTGACATAGCTTTCCGTGCCAATACTGGTGTACTTGAAGATTGCGATTCTCAGGGCTGGTTCTGCAACATAAGTGTTGAGCTCGGTGCTTATGCCCTCAGAGGTATTGAAGCGGTCAAAAACGAAGCAGCACTTTTGAAACTACAGAGGAGATTCCCCTTTATAGAAGGGATCTAGAACTTGCACAGAGTACCACAGGGAGGTTTCATTGACTTCAAATGCCTTGGGACATTTCTATGCATCTTTGCAAGCCTTTCTCATACCTTGTAAAATAAAAGTTCCTGAATTGCTCTGCAACATTGCTTTGCTTACCAAGTGGCAAACACTTTAATATGGAACATGTTGCAGTACCAAAGTCACTCCTTCCTCTTAGCATAAGTCTTAACGGATGTATGACGTTACAACGTGAAATTTTACAACGCACACCGTTACAACGCATTTTTTACAACGCAGGATCCATTACATCGCATGGCTTTACAACGCATGACATTACATAGCAGATGCTATTACAACACATGCCATTACAACGTAAGTACAGGTAAGTATATTATTTTTAAAAAAAATGTAATTAATTTAAATTTAAATAATTTAATAAATTAAATTATTTTTAAATATTTATTTTGTACATATATTACTTTAAGTTTATTTTTAAAAGAACAATTATTAATAAAGAACTATTATTAATAAATAATAAAATTATTAAAATTAATTTTTAAAATTAAATTAAAAGATTTATTTTAAAACTAAACCCTAAAAATACCCCTGTACCCCTGTACCCCAAAACCCAGCCCTGATACCTAAAAATACCCCTGTTCCCCAAAACCCAAACCCAGCCCTGAAACCTAAAAATACCCCTGTACCCCAAAACCCAAACCCAGCCCTGAAACCTAAAAAAACCCTGTACCCCAAAAACCAAACCCAGCCCTGATACCTAAAAACACCCCTGTTCCCCAAAACCCAAACCCAGCCCTGAAACCTAAAAATACCTCTGTACCCCAAAAACCAAACCCAGCCCTAAAACCTAAAAATACCCCTGTACCCCAAAACCCAAACCCAGCCCTGATACCTAAAAATACCCCTGTACCCCAAAACCCAAACCCAGCCCTAAAACCTAAAAATACCTCTGTACCCCAAAACCCAAACCCAGCCCTGAAACCTAAAAATACCTCTGTACCCCAAAACCCAAACCCAGCCCTAAAACCTAAAAATACCCCTGTACCCCAAAACCCAAACCCACCCCTGAAACCTAAAAATACCCAAACACCCCAAAACATATACCTCAGTACCCCAAAACATATACTCCTATACTCATACTTATTTTTAAAAATTACTTAAATTAATATATATATTTTTTGAATATTAATTAAATTAAATAAATAATGTTAAATAAAATATAAAATAAAATTAAATACTTACCAATACTTACGTTGTAATAGCATCTGCTATGTAATGTCATGCGTTTTAAAGGCATGCGATGTAATGGATCCTGCGTTGTAAAAGTAGCGTTGTAATGGTAGAGCGTTGTAATAGTCGCATTGTAACGGCTGTTTCCCGTCTTAACTGCTCCTCATTCCTACCCTTGACGAGTCGAATGTATGGTGCCTTGGCTGCAGGCCGAGGGGGGGCAAACTTTTGAAGAGGTGCTGGATAGTAGCGAGGTCCCTGAAAACCTTACATTACCGCTGGGTGTGTTGCCTTGTAAATCTAGCAAAGAGTCAGGAATGTGGCTGTTATAGACTCTGGAACCTCGTTAACCTGGATGCCAAAATCCTTGGAAGTGTTTTTGCTGACAGATTGGACAAGCAATGGCCGGTGTTGGAAACTTGACCCACCTGCAGTGTCACCCCTGATTTATGCCTTCCTTTCCTGAACCCATTTTTTTGGGCAATCAGACTCAGCACACTTTACTCCTCCTAACCAGCGGTAGGGTGCTAGAGCTGTGCATTTTAAACACATTAAAATTGGTATACCCCTGATTGGAACATTAAAGGTACTTATAAGTCCCTGGAATATGGTACTTAATGTACCCAGGACCTGTAAATTAAAACCTATCCATGGGCTCCAGCGCACAGTGTCACTCACTACAGAACCACTGCAAAACGCTTCTCCAGGCCTGCCACTGCAGCCTGACTGGGCCGCTTTAAAACTGCTATTCAGACCCGGCAAAATAACCCTTTTTTTAGACCTAAACCTTCTTTTTTAATACTTTTAAGTCACCCCTAAGGTAGACCTTAAAAACCTATATGGCATGAAGCATTGTATGTAAAAGTTGGACCTGCATATATAATGTTTTACATGTCCCAGCAGCGAAAAATCTCCAAAGTCGTTTTTTACTGCTGCAAGTCTGGTTCTTTCATAGGTTAACACTGATTTAAACTATTACATTTAATAAGTGCTAAATTCAGTTTTTGAACAGATAGATAATATTTCAAGGACTTGTTTTAATAGTAATTTAAAATTCAACTTAATTGCCAAGTTGGATCTTATTTTACTGTTTTGGAAATTACACTTATAGAAAGTTGTTTTTTTCCTACCTAAACCCAAAAGGCTTTTCTGCCAGTGTCCAGCTGTCACCTAACCCCTGATGGCTCTCCTGTGGTGAGATGTGTATTGCTCCCCGACAGTGGACGAAAGGCTCTGGATGTGGGGAGTAGGTTTCCTTCTTTGACAGGATGGCCTGGGGCCAGCATCCAGCACCTTCATGAGCTTCAAAGGATGCCCTCCCTGTCCCTGGCAGATGAAGCTCACACCAATGCCTGCCTATTCTTTGTCTCTGTAGTCAGGCTGGCTCCGCACCCAGAGAAATGAGAGGGACTGACCAGAACTGGTTTAAGGGGTGGCAAAAGGATTGCCCTCCACCAGCAGGTTGGAACTGGACATAAATGTGCACCCCAGAGATCTCTCTTCAGATTACTCCTGGAACTGTGAATAATCAGAAGAAGGACTGCCCTGATGCCTGAAGAACCTGAAGGAAGACTGGACCTGCTTATCTTGAATCTAAAATTACAAAAGTGACTCCAAGCGTCAGTGACCTCCCATTTGAGCTACAGCGACACAACAAGCTTCCAGAAGCCCTGCTCCCTGCAACTGCCCAGCTGACCAGTTCCAACTGGATCTGCCCTGGACAATGCTCCTACCCTTTGTTGGAATGAGTCCTGGAAACTTGGCTGAAGTTAGAGTGTACTCCTTTAGTCTCCATATTGCAAGAAGCAGGACTTAGAAACTTTTTGCAAACTTTTTACCTGGAGATCCTTCGGAAACGGGTTGCCGTTAAAGTCGCAGCCATCACCGCTGAACCACCAATAGGCCTTACTTTTCTGGTTTGCCTTGCTGAAGGAAAACCAACTTTCAGAAACGTTTCTAACTCTAAGCATAGAGGGCTTTACCAGGCTTGATGTTAAGCAGCATCCAATCGACTTTGCAGACTCTCCTGGACAAGGGCTTCAGACTCTGCATGCTCGGAGATTTTTCGACTTCGTCAATGACTGCAGCAGGACGCTGCTTGTCAGCAGTCGCCCATTGTCGAGTCCCAATTCGAATGCAGCTTGCCCTGCCAACAACTTGTCGATGACCTCTTTTTTGCCATGAAAGTTTCTAAGTCAGATGGCATACTTTCCACTGGGATGAATCTGGTCCTTGTATTCGACTGCCAATCCAACACAGTCAGCCTTAACTTTTGACTTTGACTCAGTCTAGCTTGACCAGTTACCCGTGATTAGTGCTTTGTCTTTTTTGGTGCTATTTTAAATTCAAACTTGCAAAATTCATATGTCTGGTTTTACTAATTGGGTTTTTGTCATTTTGGTGTCATTTCATTTATTAAAATATTCCATATCTTTCTAAATTGGTTTGAGATTTTTCCTTTCTTGTGTTTTCACTTTATAAGTGTTTGAGTGCTGTATAAATATTTTTTTACACATTGTCTATAAATGAAGCTGACTGCTGACTTTATGCCAAGCTGCCAGAGGGTTAAGCACAGGTTAATTTAGTGTCTTCTGTGGTTCACCCTGACAAGGACTGTGGTTATTATTTGAACGGTTTCTCACCCTTGTCAACTAATACTCCGGTTTCCTGCAGCCGGATTGGTACATTCTGAACGGTCTGACTTCGTTCTTGGCAGAAGCGGTAGGATCAGTTTCAGGAGGTTGTTCTAGGTCTTGTAGTGAGCAGGATGGCTGAAGGCGACTGTCAGACTTGACATACAAAAGGTTTTCGAGACAGTAGACTGGCAAAATGTGTAGGCTGTTCAAACAAGTTTACTCAAAGGCCTACTTTCCTCGATAAGTGCATTTACTACCCCCTAATTACATAGTGTGTTTGTTCTAATTAAACCACACCTGCGATTCTGCCAATACCAAAGAGCACGAGGCGGGGTTGCCTCCTTTGTTGTTTGATTTTTGCTTGAGTAGCAGAACTACTGGGCCAGGTAGTATGGAGAAAATTAAAAACGAATGGCTTCGCTTTTCATGGTACAAAGCATATTATATCAGAATACGCTGATAAAGTAGTAAGGTACTTAACTAATTGTATAAGTATATCCCATTCTGACTTATGGAGGAATTTGGTATGATTGTTAATTGCTTAATGTTTCTTCTTTGTTTGCTAGCTGGGAGCTTCTCTTTGGTCCCACTGATCTATTGAATGAGGTCTTTACTTCCTAGTCCGCGCCCTGGGATAATATGTTTAAAACAACAGGATGTGCATTCAGAAATGTAATAAGAATCTTAAACCAGGTCAGACTGTCCATGAAGTTCCAGCAGCGGTTTCTGCCGTCATTCCTGGCCCGAAAGTCATAGGATAAAAACAGTATTCTTTCCCACCTTCTGTATGTCTCTAGGATAATGCAAATTGATGCACCCAAATCATACAATCTTCGCTCTCCTCGTTGAGTGGAACTTGGACACACTATTAAAGGGGGGACATTCTTATACATGCCAGGACGTGGTTCTCTTTGATGAACTTAGAGAGTTGGGCGTTGACTGCCTTCTCGATGATCTTGGCTGGGAAAGGGAGGCAGGAGAAGGGCTGAAGTTCTTGAGGTCTGTCGGGTCGACAGCCGGTTTCTTCAGCAGGGGGTTGATCTCAGCGTGTTTCCTGTCGTCGGGGAAGGTGGCGGTTTCGATGGAGCAATCAATGAGGTGGTGAAGCTGGGGGCGATGGAGGCGGCTGCTCTCTGGAAGATGTGATATGGGCAAGGATCCAATGGTACTCCTGAGTGGATACGTTTCATGGTCGTGAGTGTGTCGTCTATGGTGAGCGGAGTCTAGTTGAGCTCAGTCTGTAGGGGTGCTGAATGGTTGCGTGCGGTGGTGGTGGGCGTAGCGGCAGGGTCGAAGCTGTTGTAGATCTGCCTGATCTTCTGGTGGAAGAGGTGCCGAGTTTGTTGCAGAGGCCTTGGGAAGGTGGGATATTTGTGGTTTCGCTGTTGGGCCTGGCGAACTCCTTGACGATGGTGAAGAGTTCTGTGCTGTTGTGTGCATTGGCGTTTATTCTATCTTTGACGGCCATTTTATTTGTGGTTTTGAGGAGAAGGTGGTGTGCATTGATGGCGAATTTGAAGGTTGTGTGGGTACTTGAGGTTTTGTTGTTCCTCCATCCTCTCTCTAGTCATCAGTAGGTGCGTCTGTAATCGTGGAGGGCTGGTGTGAACCAGCTGGCTTTCTTGCAGTGTTGCTTGCCTGGTGTCTTCTTGAGTGGTGCCACAGTGTCAGTGCAGATGGAGATTCATTAGTGATGGTTGTGAGGTGCATGTTGTCGTCTATTGGTGTTGGCGAGGTGGTCGTGCCAAGGAGGTCAACAAGACTAACTTAGGTGAACTTGTTCCAGCTGCGACAGGAGGGGGCAGTGGTGTACAGTGGGCATGGCGAAGGTGTGATGTACACAGTGGTAGTCGGTCCTGAGGAGTTTGGTGGTGTGGCTGTAGGTGATGTTCCCAATGGCAGGAAAAAAACCGGGGTCGAGCATATGTCCTGCTGTGTAGGTCGGTGCGGTCACTCGCTGCTTGAGTCCGATGTTGGCAAGGTTCTCCAGTAGGGAGGCGGTGTGCTGTTCACCAAGGCTGTCTATGTGGAAGTTAAGGTCTCCAAGTAGAATGTACTGAGTGGATGCAAGAGCCTGGTGTGCGATGAGGTCTACGATGGCGTCGGTAAAGGGCGGGTGGGGCCCGGGGGGCCTGTGGACAAGGGTGCAGCAGAGGGAGGTTTTGGGGCCGGTCTTGATCTGGAAGGGGAGGTGTTCCATGGTTGTCGTTGGGTCGTTTGGGTGCGTGGTCAGTTGGAGGGTGTTCTTGTGGAGATGGTGATGCCTCTGCGTCTGGTCCAGAACTTGAATTTGTGAGGTTTTCATGAAGAAAGTGATGTCGGGAGAGGCAGCATCGAGGTGGTCCGAGATTTCCGTGTCGTGTTTGTGGAGGGATCGCACGTTGAGGAGGATACAGTTGAGCCGGTCTGGTGCAGTGTTGGTCGGCTGGGTAACAAGAGGACCTGGTGTGTGTGATGGTGCGATTGTAGTTCCGGCAGGTGAAGAATCCATTAGTCTCCTTTGGCAACGCTAAGTGTCAGGCGGCGTGGAGTGCTGAGTTGAGGGTAAGGAGGGTGCTTGCGTCGTAGTGATGGAAGATCCGAAAACCAGGGTTCCTGGCACTGCGCCCGGATGGGCGCAGACAGTCTTGCCTTTGGCACACCTTCAGCGCACCCGCTGTGCAGCTGCCATTAAGAAGTGCTGGGGGTGGGGGGGGGGTCTGGATAGCTGGGAGATGGGGAAATGCGGGAAGGGTCACTGGAGGGGGGCGGGCCATTCAGGGATTGCAGCGGCAGGGCCGAATAAGGAGGAAAAACAGGGGAAAAGGAAAGAAAAGCAGAAGCACAAAAGGCAGAGGCAGGAAAAAATAAAGAGAGAGAGACATGCAGAAAGAGATACAGAGGGGCAGCAGAGCAGTGAGGCCCTACCTCTGGACCACCAGGGATGGGGCGCAGGCTGGAGCCTGTGGGTACAGGAGGGCCTCGAACTCCTTAGCAGCAGCAACGGGAGCAGCAGCAGATACCTGAAGGAGCTGCGCCGAGAAAGTCCACCAAAAGGTTAGTGGACTTTTACTGCGCAGCAGCGCCATTAAGTAATGCTGCGGGGGGGGGGGGTGGACAGCGGAGAACATCGATATTATTTTGGAGATTCATCGACACATCGATATTAGTTATAAAGATATTGCTTACCTCGAAAAATGACATTCTTGTCAACGATATTTGTGCATCACAATATTTGTCTCCCGATATTTTTAAATCAATATTTTGACAAAACACCCCCCCCCCCCTTACTAAAACTTAAACTGAAAGAGGAGTCAAATGTACTAGGTAGAAACTTTGTTATCCAGCTGGAAGGCAACAGTACCTGAGGCCTGGAATGCCAGGGGTAAATTATAGTACCTGCCACAGTACCACTGACGGCCCCAGGGCCCAGAGGAAAGGCCTGGCAGTCACCTGGACTGTTTGCGGGTTGTGTGTGTCCTCAGAGCGAGTGTTGACATGATTTTAAGTCTGTTTTAAATTACCTCAGTAGGCCTGACCCTGAAGAAGCGCTCCCTATGGAGGTCTTACTTATGTGTGAAGCTGTGGTCACACTCACTGATTGTAGCTTCACAATAAAGGAAGCTTGTACCGTGGTGCTTATTGTGTACCGGTGTTTGCCAGAGCCCAGAACTGACTCTTATTTCTAAACAACTGCACTTAATTATGACGGTCCACCACTTGGTGGCACTGTCTATCTTTTTTAAACATAATCATCTTGTGTTTTACAATACCAAATACTTTAAAAACAAATCAAAAATAGTGTGTCTAGTGCATCCTTACTGATTTGATTGGCCTGGAACATGTCAAAGTGTGTGATCGTCAGTGGGTAGCACTGGAACTAGCCTTTGCAGGGCTGGCAGGGGTGGTGTGAGCCTCAGTGGCTTCCTGAGAAATAACCTGAACTCTGTCTCTTATTTACAAATTAAATAAGGGAGACGCAGGGGGGTCACTCAGGCCTAAATTAAGTAGCATCTCAAGAGAAGTGTGCTCTTCCTGTTGAGAGGGGAGAGTCACAGGGGTTGTTGAACCAAGTAGACGCTACCTGACCTCAGAAGACTGAGCCTGGTTACATTTTAGAGGAGAGGGTAATAGGAAGTCCACTGTGATACCGGTGGATTTACCGCCTGCACCTCAAGCTGAAAATCCACATTTTGAGAGTCCAGCTAACGCGCAAAGTGCAGAGAAACTAGTGAACAGGGGGGGGGGGGGGCGAAGCAGATCGGCCGCCCAATCTAAGGTGGTGGTCCACCAACATGTCTGGGGGGGTTGTATGACAGAGCCACGCATGGCTAAACTATGCGTGCCGCTACTGCGGAGTCCCAACAACAAATGTGTCTAAACAATGCACTCCTTTACCACGCTTGCCTTTACCACACAATTTTGTGGTAGGAGCATGACTGGTAAAAGGATGCGTGGTAATGATCACACCTCAACCCACCACCCTGAGCCCTAAAAACTACCCTGACACCCCAAGCCCAAAAACTACCCCGAGCCCTAAACACTACCCGACCCCCTGAGCCCTAAACACTACCTACCCCCCACAAGCCCAAAAAACGACTCCAACCTCCCATGAGTCCCAAAAACTGCTGACTCCCCAACCCTTGAAAACGACCCCCAAAACCTGACCCAAGCCCCATTTGCCTCACTGCGTCCTCTCCCGATCTTCCTGTTCCTGGGCCCGCCCGTCCCAGCATCGAGACCATGGACTGCCTTAACCCCGCATATGCATGGTTAAGACATACGCGGTGGAGTTTGCGGAGAAATGGCACGCGCGGCTCTGCCCACGTTGTAAAGGCCGTTTCCCATCCGGAAGAGGTATATGTGTTCATGGAAACATGAGTGTGGTGTCCTTAACATGGTGGGAAACACCCATCAGCATATTGTGGGGACTAGATTTGTGGATGGTGATAACATGGCCCATTTTTGGGTTATATTTCCTGTTCCCTTATTTCCTGGTGGAGATTCAGCCAGAAGAAACATGCACTTGCGAGCTTTCCACCGAAGATTGTTTTATCAATAGGCTCTCATGATGGTGGGTTTCATCCCTTGGATAAAACCAAAACACCACCATAGTGCACAGAAACTCCACCCAACAGACTCTACATCAGGCCTGTGCTCAAAACGACATCAGCATATCTAGACTACAAAACTGGTATACAATGAAAGTCAGGAAACAAAGCAAAAGTAATAAAAATATTGAAAAGAGATTTCAATATTTAACAATTTGCAAGTTTAAAAGCATTTATTTTCCTGGTGTGTTTAAAGAAAGTGTGAACCTACCTCTCCCCAAAAAATCTCTAACCAATTTAATGTCCAGCTGTTTGCTTCTTGATTTGCATTTAATTTGGAAGTTCTACAGTAAGAGCAGCCGAGGGGAAGCGGCATGACCTGCCCCCCTAAGGTTGCTTTGGCAGGTGGCATAGACCAGAAAGAAAGCCATCCGATTGGTCATAGACTCCTGAAGGGTATGTCTTGGTGCTTTTGAGACATTTAACCAGATGAAGGCTTTTTTGGCCTAATTTTCTTAGGATATGGTGGATAAGGCTGAGGGAGATTGGTGTTGAAGGCTGGGCCTGGACTTGGCTGCAGAGATTCCTTAACAACAGAACACAATATGTCCAATTAGACACATTTGTCTCTCAGACCACGGCAGTAGACAAGGGGGTCCTGCAGGGCTCCATCTTACGCCCCACTTTGTTCAACATATATGTGGCTCCGCTGGCTACCATTATTAGATCTTGTGGCTTTGAGACAATCTCGTATGCGGATGACACTCAGGTGATAAACCCCATCGAGACGGATCTAGCAGAAACTAGAGCAAAGTTTAAGGCCTGCAAGCTGAAAATTGCCACCTGGATGAGCGAGAATTTCTTGCAACTGAACTCCAATAAAACAGAGATCCTCCTGTTTGGGAGGGCTACGGAGCTATGATCCTCGGACTGGTGGGCGATGGAACTGGGTGAGGCACCCAACCACACATGCACGAACCTGGGAATACTGACTGACAACAAACTTTCGCTGGAGGAACATGTGAAATCAGTATCAGGCACTTGCTTTGGCATTATGCGGATGCTGAGGAAGATTTTCCCTTGGATCCCTTTGGAGGGCAGAAAGACCATAGTACAGGCACTATTAGTTAGTAGACTTGATTATGGTAACTCACTACTAGTAGGTTTCAGGGAGGACCTAGCAGCTAGGCTACAAGTAGTGCAAAATTCAGCGGCACAATTGGTCCTTTATAAACCAGTGCGTACCCCCTCTCGTACTCTTTTGCAACAGCTGCACTGGTTGCCTATGAGGAAGAGAGCTGTGTTTAAGCTCCTGATGACGGTGTTTAGAGCACTGCAGGGGACTGACTGGTTTACTTAAGGAGAAAGATAATACCCTATATTCCTGCCCGCTCACTAAGATCCAGCAATGGGAATCTGCTTCGCCCTTGTAAAATCAGGAGAGCCAAAATGGGAGGGCGCGCATTCTCTCATCTAGCCCCTCTTCACTGGAACCGTCTGCCGGATGAGTTATGCACCTGCACCAGTTTGGGCCAATTCAAGAAGCAGTTAAAAACCTGGCTGTTCTAGACCCGCAACTCTGTCCTAGCCACCAGTACTGTGCTGCCAAAAGCGCCGAGAGATCCCTGTGGCGATGATTCGTTGCGCAATACAGATTCTAATAATAATAATAAGTGAAGAGGTGACTTCAGATGAAGCCCAGTTGTTGCTGGAGTGGTGGACAGCCTGGAACGGCGCCTAGGTAGAGCTTAGATGTCATCTTAAGGGTCGTTACATTAAGATGATGGAGGGGCTTTGCGTTCTGAGCGGACATGTTAAATGGCGGAGAGTGGTGCACGCCTATGCTTCCTTCTAGGTAGCTAACCGCAGTTCGCTTCCAGTTTAGTCTGTAAGACGTGGTTGAGTGTGCATTTATTGAAAGTGCTGACCTGTCACATTAACGAAGCCTCTTACACACTACACGCGTCTGTCATGGAGTGCTGTACCGTGTCGCAAGGATTGGCAGATTCATCAGATATCCTGACATATCTGTCGACGCAAAAATGACACATTATTGGAGTGTGTCTGGAAACAGACGCAACTCCAGCAATGTCTCATTTGAAATGGGGCAAGCCCCATGTAAAAAGGTCTGCGTCACGCCTTATGCCTGCTCCAAGCAGGTATAAGGATTTGACGCAGTGAGGCCATAGAAGTGTCGCAGTGAAATCTCTTAGATTTCACTGCAACACTCCCACAAGCCTTTTCTGAGCCGGAAGGCCCACCCTGCATACATTATACCTGGGGCAGGTATAATGTAGCACAGGGGTTTACAAAGTGACACATCTGTCTAGATGCGTCACTTTGTAAATATGGCGCAGTGTGGTGCATTTTTTGCATTACAGCAGCATCACAAAAAGTGAAACAGCGGTGTCAGGGGTTCATAAATAAGGCCCAAAGAATTTGAGTAAGACATGAGCTTAGGCTGAACCCATATACTATATGGGAAATCCACCACAGATACGCGCATCAGCCATGCTAGCGGCACGCGGCTTCTCCGAGAAGGACCAGAAACACCACAGAAGGAGAAGTGGGAGGTCTCCAGTCAACAACCTTGGCTAACTCACCCGGAGGAAACACAAATTAACCAGTCAGTTACAAATTCCAAATGATCCATTTGGTAATATAAGGAATGTGACATATAATGAGCGGTGAAGAAAATAACTCTGTAGGAAGTAGTTGCTCATTGGAACAGATTGTTAATGTTTAATGTCATTTATTGTTTTCTGTTGAAAATATATTTTAACCAGTACAACCTGAGATGTGTTTTTTCTGCTTGACATTCTTAGTCCAGACCTCAAATGCACAACTTTATGAAGGAGACGCCATTTGCAATTGGTCAGCTGTACTTCCGCCAGGGCAAAGACTGGGTCAATTCTTTTTAAACCAATGCGACCAGCTGAGTTCACGTGGCATTGTCCAAATGTCACTCCAACAGACCTTTCGTTGATGTTTCCTTAAACATGGACATGGAAGAAATCTGTGCCTTTCCATGTCACAGGGCATAGACTGTCTGTACGCGGCTCAATTGCTAGGCTTAGCTCAGCTAGGCACCACTGCGTCTCTGCATTCTGGTTTGATTTGAGCCCCTGGCTCGCGTTCCAAATACATTCAAAATTGTGCTACACCTGGAAGACCACAGAGTCTTTCTTCCATTTCTAGAAACCTTTTCCCTGACAGCTAATCCTAGAAGGGCAGACTTCATGAAAGCTGGGGTCAAGTGCCAAGCTTTTGATGCAATAGCTACGTGCAGGGCTTAGGACAACCAGCATCCAATCCTGTGCACTGTTACTGGGAGGCCATTGCCTGCAGGCTGCGCGACTCAGAGCTGGCACGCCGGCTTGGGAAGCAGCTAAGGCTACAGTTAGAGGAAAAGGTTTTGAGAGCCATCGAGGAGGGTGGTCAGCTGGGGGAGGTTCTGGAGGTTCGCGGTTCCCGCCGGGGACACTTCCTCAGGTTCTCTCTGACCTTTAGGAACTCGTGGGTGCCTCCTTTCCCTTCATCAGCCTCCTTCTGTTGCCGCTGGAAAAAAACACACAGTGGGGAGCAGGCGGGATGAACATGGAGGCGGGAGACAGAAGAGGGGAGAAGGGACATTGTAGAAGGGAAAAGAAAGAAGAGTAAGAGCTCTTGTCAGTCAGAATACTCTGTAATTACACATTAGCACATAAGCAACTTGAACTGCAATAAGTACACATTAAAACTGCACCTGAAGCAAGCTAAAGGGCATTAACTGCACACTGAAGACCGCACCTGAAGCAAGCTAAAGGGCATTAACTGCATACTGAAGACCGCACCTGAAGCAAGCTAAAGGGCCTTAACTGCATACTGAAGACCGCACCCGAAGCAAGCTAAAGGGCATTAACTGCATACTGAAGACCGCACCCGAAGCAAGTGGAATGCCAATAACTCTACTCCGATTACTGGTTATGACGATATTAACCTGGAGAATCCCCTCTCTGACATTTTACTGTCAGATGTTCTAAAGTTGGAATCCAGTTGTATGAAGTAAACAATATAGTGGGTGCACAATCCTACAAAAAAGTATGTTTGAAGGCGAAGAAGCTCAGCACATCTGCGTTTCTGCAGAGCAACTCAAGGGTGTGGACTTTTTTAAAATATCTACTTGCCCAAGGGACGCAATGCTTCGGAAATCTACTTATCTTGTAAAATGTCTCTAGTCCCTTTTGGTGGCATGTTACCAATTAGGGCAGAGTTCTCTTTACATGAGGGCTCTGGTAACAGAGCCTCTGATTATGGTTATGGTCAGTCAGGGTTTGGATTCTAGCAAAGCTTTGATTTTCGCAAATTTCTGCATATATCAAATGACACAGGTGAAAGGAGGAAGTTCCAGGGTTGGGATGCCCCTGTGAGACTTTGACCACTCACTGATTTACATGTTTAAGGGTATTCACTAACTTCTGTCTAATCTCTTCCCAAACTAGGAAAGGTTGGAAGTTTTCTCTTAATAAGGGCAGGAGCTCAACTTTTTCCAGGGCAGGGAGGACAGGGGGTGTGAAAAGAGTGAATTTGCCATAGCTCAGCAGATTCTAAAAAGAGCAAATATAACACATCATAATAATATGTGTATTTGTATAGCTCCTTTCCTCTCCAGGGTTTCTTGGCACTGAAACAAATGTTTATTGTTATCCAACTCAATGGTATGCATGTTATCACCCTTGGAAGGATGAAAGTTTGAGTGGACGTGCTAGGATGGAAACCTATTGACAAGTATATTTTCTCGTTCAAAAATGGAATTCACAAACGTTTGTTCAGAGTACGGTTTCCAGAGATAGTTTGGTAAACTTTAGCAAATTCCTGAAAGTCTTAAATCTGCATCAATGCAAGGACATGTATCTCTACTGAACTTTGGGTCTTACTTAGAGAATTGGGCACCTGGCTTATTTTCATGTTGCCCATTATGATTCTTGATTCTTCCTCAATTTGTTTTTAAATATTGCCATGCATCCAACGTATTTACTAAAGAGCGTTTCAGAGAAAGTTGAGCAACAGTTTAGCAAAACGCTTTTTTCAAGTTGCAATTTTTTTATGTGTACATTTTATTTTGAAAGCAAACAATAACCAATCTTGCTTTCAGGGTTCTACATGGAATCAGAAAGAATTTTGTTTTCCTTGACCCCAGATAAAATGTCCTGGGTTTCGGGCGACATGAATTCCATACCCCTACAACTTTGCCATAAAAAAATTTTTGTTGGAAAAATCTTTAGCAAAAGGGTTTTTTCTGTAAATTTCGCTTGCAGAGGGAGTTTTGCAAAGGTTTCCAATTTTACAAATTTGGGAACTTGGTCGCCTTTACATACATTTGCAGGTGTGATTCTGTAGCCCCTCGGTTTACTGGGTATTTAAGCTTGCTTACCTTCCTTGAGAGTGTCTACAAATGCCTTTTATGACCGTAGTTTTTTCTCAGCTCTCCACGACCATCGGTCCTCGAAGACTAGCCTAGCAAGACCACCTGAAATTCACAGCTGCAATGAGACGCAGCAAGGTTTGCACTTCTCTGAGGCCCTTTGAGCCTCTGTTCCACAGGTGGACACGGGCAGGTAGGAGGCGGGGAGTTTCGTATGGGTAACCAGCTTCCTATCAGCCTTTCCTTGGACAACTGGGTGGAGGTCTGTTTTTCTCAGGCACTTCTTTGCTCTGGCCTGGAAGCCTCTTGTCTTCCCACCCAAGCATCTCCTGTGGTTCAGGAGTTGCTGAGATGCGCACACTCCTTCAAACCCATCCCCCGCCCTGCGGAACGCAGCCTGTATCTCATCATCATTTTCTAGAGTGTCCTTTGACCCTCCACTTCCAGCCCCCTTTTATCAGCCAGACCTCTTCTTCATCACACCAAGGCCAGCTCTAAGCAATGATCTATGTGCCCCCCTAGGACGCCGACAGGAGCACAAGACAGAATTCCTTAAAAAATAACAAAGTTTGACCCTCTTCGAGAGTCACTTCACAAAAATGTGCTTTCCCCAGCACCTCTCCAGCTGTGTCCAAACTCATTCCTAAGTTACCTCTTTGGACTATGGAGAGATCTTTGTAAATCTCGCCTCCCACCAACACCTCCCCTCCTCTCCAGACCCATCTTTGCGTCATCTCTGCTTACCACTAAGAGATGTTTCTGATCCATTGCTCACCTCTTCTCTTCTCTGCTGCCACCTTAAGAGCTCCTGCTGCAGCGGCGGCTGCTCCTTCACTGGTTCCGCTACAACCCCCTCCTGGCACCGGCGTCTTTCCAGAACCCTCAGCAGCTCTGGTTTGCTGTGTAGGACTAGCCCCCTGGAAGGGAGTGAAAGCTGCCATGAGTATCTCTTGGTAAACTTGTTGCCCCACAAGGTGCACTGTGATCCCCTCTGGGTGGCGCCTCTGATGGATAAGGTTGGCCCTACCTGTAAAGGAGCAGGTACGCTGCCCGGTTCATATTTTATGCTTAATATTTCATATATGCTTCTCATCTGGTGTCCATGCCTAGAAATTCCTAACCAGCCATTTCTCAAATCAAACACACAAGCTGCCCTGGTGACCACCTCATATGTCTGCTTAGAGTCAGCCCTTCTCGCTGCTGGACAAAGAATTATATAAGATTTACAGGTCTCTGGAAAGCTGGATTCAGCAAAACCATCCATTCAGTGATCATAGACCCAATCATTCTTTCTCCCACTTACACTTCCATAGCGCCTCACACGCACTATGAGGTAACATCCCTCCACCCTCTCCATCTCAGGCAGCGGCACACCAGCCCTCCATAGTGGGGATACCTTGTCCACATCCACTCAAGGCAGAGTAAGCTGTCAAATACAACCTTTCATGTATGTCGGTGTGGGGTGGTCTCCCCAAAGGCCCTTCTCAGATCCACCTAAATATCGGCCCGGCCAGTGAACTCTAGATGTGGAGTGCGAAGGCACGTTGAACTGTCTGCGTGTTACAGCCTACGAGAAGGACCCCCTGGTTCGATAGTGCCCCCCTCCAGGGCCAAGTGTCTCATCCAAGGGCTGGTGGGTGCTAGTGTGATTCCCCGCACATCACCAGCTTAGTGCCCACCATGGGACTGTGGTTCCTGGTGCCGGGTGGATACAGGTCCCATGGCGGCACAGAGAGCCTTTGACAATCTGTCCTCAGCGACAAGTTTCTGCAGTCCAGCGCTTCAGCCCCCAAGGGTCGCTCCTTTCTACCAGGCCTGGACCTTGGACTACCAGCGTTCCCTCCTTTCAGGAGTGAGGACAGGTCCAATCACCTACGCCTGGCGTGGCACAGCAGAGGCCTCTTAGCGCTACACCCAGAATAGCGCATTTAGGCACCGCCAAGATGTCTACAGAGACCAGCCCTCCACCCAGCTGACAGGTGGTTACAGCACCTCTTCTTTCACTCCTTCATGTAAATCATGTGCCTCTATGCAAGATTCCATTCTTTATTGCAGCAGTATGCCTGACCTCATCATGGCGTCCAACAGTGCAACGCTTTTGTCTGCCAACATCTGTTGCGCGATGTGGATTCTCACCCCCTTGCCACGGTTCTCCTCAACTTTGTCCAATACAAATTCTGGGGTCCAGGGCATGCTGAACCCCAACATATTTTTTCACCAAGACGTCTGGACTCCTCCACTCTGTTCAGGCATGGCAAGAACTCACAGCTGCTTGAGTTGCTCGGTGACCCCATTCTCCCTTTTGGCGTCTTGAGGAAGTGTTCACACTATAGAAGCAGGTGCACAGGACAGATGTGCTCAATGTGTGCCGGCTCGGAGGTGGCACACAGGTAGGATCTGATTTAGATCCCGGCGGACGGGTTACTCCGTCAGGACGGTGATGGATATCCCGTCCGCTGAAATATAAATCCCATAGGGTATAATCACATTGATATACCCGGCAGATGGGGTATCTGTCACTGTTGTGACCGAGAAACCCTCTGCCAAGATCGAAACGGAGCCCTTTAGCCTTTTCCTAGTCCCCTCCTCCACTGCCCCCCAAGAGTGTCCAGTGGGAGGGAGTAAATGTGAACCTAGGGATTGTTGAGGGGCTGCCTCGGTCTGCACTGGGTGACCTCACTTCAGGTGCACTTGAGGGAACCTGGAACATCGGGAGCAAGTCTTTCTCCGGTTCCCTTTCCAACGCAGGCCAGGGCCACGCGGTCAGCATTTGGCACCCTGGATGCTGGCCCCAGAGAAGGTCCTTTGAGGGTATTTGTATTGTAGCATTTCCATAGCTCCTCGTACCCCATTGTACCCCATTGTGGGGCGCTGAGTAACATTTTCTGAGGGGTAGCACCCGACACCGCCGGGAAGTGCGTGGTTGGCAGAATGTTGTGTTTGTTGTGTTGTTGTGTGGGAAGCGTGTTGGAGTCACGCCAGAATGACCGGAGAGGTGCTTTTGTCGGGTCTTGCAATGCAGCGCCTAGAAGTGTGGTGGAGGATGAAATGTGGCAGATAAATGCACAAAATATAATGAATAGCTGCTGGTTATCATTTACTCTCCAGGTACCAGCCTATAATTTACTTTGCAGGCTCTGTGTCACATGGTGTAGCCGGTGCCTGCGCGAGCCCTCCTGGGGCCTCTCGGGCCGCCCTCAGGGGCGCGTACGTGTGCAAGCATGGAGCAGCGGGATAACTGTTGCTCGTTTTTAGGTCTCGCCTGTCGATGCGCATGCGCATCGAGCAAGCGAGACTATAGGGGCTCATCCACTCTTTATCTAACTGCAAGGAATCGTGGCGATTCCTTGCAGTGCCCGTGACTTTTAAGGTCAATGCGCATGCGCATTAAGCTTATGCGCATGCGCATTGACCTTAAAAGTCACGGGCGCGTGCACGTCCGTGTTTGTTTACCCTTGCCTACTCTCTCTCTCCCCTCTCCGCCCCCGTTCCGCCCCCTCCCCTTCCCGCCGTGTCGCATTTCTCCTCCCCCCTCCCCTCTCTTCCCTCCGGCTTTTTTTTTGTTTATTTTACCCGCCGTGTCTCCGATCCTTTCGCTCTCCTCCCCCCTCCCCTCTCTTCCCTCCGGCTTCTTTTGAAGTGTTCCTGACAGTTACTCGCAAGTGGGTTGGAAGTACAATAAATACATGAACTTGCCCTTTCATGTGTGGAGGCTTCTTTATAGAATTGGTGACGATCCCCAACACACTGGACTCATCAGCGTGCAACCCTGTGCAATATCGCTCCACATCCTCCTGCTGGAAATCTTTTGGATTCTCTGTTTTCTAAAAACAACAGGCAAGTACTGGCTATTTTAGCACTATGCGTTAACTAATTTCAATGAAAAATTGTATACCATGGCGGTAAGTACCTTTTGCGATGCTTGCAGCATTTGTCATTATCTAAGATGTATGTGACGGTTCAACTGTATTAACGGCTTCAACCTCAACTGTCACTGCAACATTTCATCATTACGCTTTGGTTATGCGTTACCTCCATCTTGAGATGACAATCCGAATGCATACAGCGCAACGTTCGGTATACTGAAGCACTACGCAACATGCGTGCTACCATTCTCATTCTTGCTGTGCATTGATTGTGCTGCTCAGAGTTGTGCCTAATCATTTCCCAAAGGTTGGTTATCAGAGACTGCGGCAGTATGCCCACTGGTTTCTGCTTTTAGGTTTGGCTTCCACAGCATTGATTACTATTGCCTTCCTCAGCGGCACGCCCATTGGAAACTGAATGGATTGTTTTATTGGCTGCTTATTGGCTTCTATGGCATTGTTGTATTGGCTTCCTCAGCAGCGGTGTCACGCTTATTGGGAAACGGGTGATTTCCAGTCTCACCAGCACGCTGTAATAAGGCAGAACCCTTTGCTTATATATTAGTGGTACACTGGTCATATTGTTTGGGAAATTGTTGTTGACCGTGAGTGAAAGTACGTTTTGGGCGCCAGCATCTGAATTCTGCAGAGCATATTGTGGTGCTGGAGGTAAACTATTAACAGCTTTGTCCCAGTTCGCTTTCCTTACAGAGACCTTGGCAGTATCGTTTTGTACTTGAGCTGTATGTTTTACTAGATATTTTACACATATACCATTTAACATTCACTCCTACTCATAGTACTGTTATAAGGTTTCGCATTTCTCCTCCCCCCTCCCTTCCCTCCGTCTCGTTTGTTTAATTTAACCCGCTCCGCCCCCTCCCCTTCCCGCCGCCTCTCCCTACCCGTCTTTTTGTTTCTTTTCTCCTCCCCCCTCCCCTCTCTTCCCTCCGTCTCGTTTGTATAATTTAACCCGCTCCGCCCCCTCCCCTTCCCGCCGCCTCTCCCTACCCGTCTTTTTGTTTCTTTTCTCCTCCCCCCTCCCCTCTCTTCCCTCCGTCTCGTTTGTATAATTTAACCCGCTCCGCCCCCTCCCCTTCCCGCCGCCTCTCCCTACCCGTCTTTTTGTTTCTTTTCTCCTCCCCCCTCCCCTCTCTTCCCTCCGTCTCGTTTGTATAATTTAACCCGCTCCGCCCCCTCCCCTTCCCGCCGCCTCTCCCTACCCGTCTTTTTGTTTCTTTTCTCCTCCCCCCTCCCCTCTCTTCCCTCCGTCTCGTTTGTATAATTTAACCCGCTCCGCCCCCTCCCCTTCCCGCCGCCTCTCCCTACCCGTCTTTTAGTCTCTTTTCTTGTTGTTGTTGTTGTAAATCTAACCCAGTAATAACAGTGGGATGGAAATTGATTTTGGCTGTTCTTGGACGACTCCTAAACCTCCCTAGGTCATCACGGGCAGCTTGAGTGCATTATGATTTGCACGATTTCAAGGCAGGGCTGCCATTTGAAACGTAAGTGCCCTGTATTTTAAATTGATTTCGCTGAGGTTTAAACCCTCTTTTCGGACTACTCAGTCTTGTTTTTCACTTGAATATAAGGCGTGTGTGTGTGGAAACTTTGTCCTCCTGCTTCGATGTATATCTCCACAAATACGTGGTTACTTGCATCGTTTGGTTCATTCTAGGTATGTTCTTAACTGGGATCTCTTGTGACAGTCCACGCGTTTTAAGTGGCAACCCCCATGCCAGATAGCCCCCTCCCTCTCCGTGACTGTGTTTTTATATTTTGTCATTTGGAAACTACTGCTACTCTTCCTTGATTAGATACATATTTTCTGTCCAAGCCTTTTGGATAAAATGCTTGTATAGCCGCATTTCCAGCTTCTAACCTAATCGTTCATCAATTCCCTCAAACGTTTTGCGTTGTATATTTTCACACCTTTACCTACACGAATGTATGATCTTAACATTCGTTGAGGATTATCGTTTTACTACATTTTGATTGAGTTCCCAAGCCCATTGCATTTTAGATTATATTTGGGATAGTTGCTAAACGTGTTTTTTGGATGCTTTGGTATGTCCACTTTTTAGAAATGGAACGAGAATGTAATTAGCAAGAAAGTGGACTGGGTGAATGGGTTACATGGGACTAAGTCACTTGAGTTTTACACCCCATCGGATCAAGATGTCACCTAAAGATTTGCATTTGCAAGGTTTGATTGGGCCAAACAATATTGCTGTATTCCTGCTGGAGTATATAGCATTATTTTGTTTCAGCCCTGTTGCAGAATATTGCACTTCTCTATTTTATTAATACCCGCTGTGTTTTGTGGCACAAACATTGAAATTGGGCTGCACACATTTGCATTTTTTTGCAGCAATATTTTGGAATTTTATTTTACTGATGTCCCTTAGTTTACCACAGTTTAAAGCCCCCAAAAAGTTATTCTCCTGTCATTAACTTACCCTGCCATAACCCTCCTATATCACCACCATCCCACTTGTCACCATCCTCAGCAAGCACCTCCTGTGATAGTGTCTTCCTCTGCCACCACAGTCATGTCATCACCTTTCCTTGCCATTCCCGTTATGTCACCACTCCTCCTCCCATGACCTGTCACTTAGCTTGCTCTGCCATCACCCTCCATGCTTCTCTGCCTTTACATCTCGCTAGTAATCATCTCGCTCTGTCCTAACCTCCCTCTATATCGCCTTCACCGTCCCGTTATCACACTTTTATGCCATTGCCAAGCTTTTCAGCCATAGTAATACAACATTGATTGGAACGCACAGTAAACACTTAATATTTTAGCTAATTTTGTGGTAACTCATCTTATACTGCATTCACCTGCCTTTTGTACAGCGTGCGATAACATTTTCTATTTTTATTGTGGCAGCCTATTTTATACAGTCTGTAATACACTGTTTAAACTCCTGGTATGTGTTCATAGTACTTTGTCAGACGGGGCCCTCATATAACCATAGATACACAATGCTATTCCCAGGTGCACCAACCAGGATTCAGATCTGCGACCCTCCGGCTACACTGACAGAAACCTGAACTGATTGCAATAACCAGCTGGGTTTTCCTAGCAGATCAATGCATTTCTCAAAGATGAGTCTAACTTGCATTTGTCATTTTAAAGTGTGTGCATCACGTGCTATATACAATTACTTCTAGGTGGAAGGCCAACAAAATAGTTCCCAAATATTTTGTTTGTGTCTGACCCGCCCCCTTTTGTGTTCAGTATCAGTATCATAGTCCCATACATTTTTTAAAACTCTTTAACCACTGCTTATAAGTTAATAATCCAATTATACACTTTTGTTTTGTGTGTGCACCATATCCCAGTAAGTTAAAATAAATATGCTGCACAGATAAGAGGCGGGTGCAGTGCTTGTGCTCTGCCCAATGATCATTTTAGGAGGGAAGAGGTGTGGAGGAAGTCCACGTCTTGCTTGTCCGACCTGCACGCATACCTGCAGTGAGAACTGAGCCTGTCCTATGCAGGTAAACAGTCTGTAAAATATGAAAAGGCGTGGACATAGCGGCAGCTATGACACTTAGACGCGCTGACCTGCTCCTGCAGAGAGCAAAATTGAAACGATTCTTCAGCCAGTTCCACAGAGGCACACGCGGGCCTGTTATGAAGTGCTTTGTGCAGATATCTAATAGCCTTGTGTCATTGAAAACACGGAACCGGGGGAAAAAAGCCTATCCCCGTGCGTAAAATAGCTTTTTTTTGTGGGTGCTGTCCCTAATCGTTTTTCACATTTTTTTTATAGCTAGCTCGTATGTAGTGTGTGTGTGTGTGTGTGTGTGTGTGTGTGTGTAGAGGGGGAGATCTCCCCACACACACTCCACCCACACACTATAATATCAGTGATGTAATATGTGAGGTAATAAGCAGTGCATTGCAGGGGCGTACGTTATACTTGGCTCAAGTAAATAACTGCCAAATGTCTCTGGTTTGGTTTCTCATACAAAACGAGAAACATTTGAGCTAACTATAACGTACGCCCCTGCAATGCACTGCTTATTACCTCACATATTACATCACTCATGACATTGGTCAGTAACATCACTTATGACATCATCCACAGAAGCACTCACCCACCTACTCATACCCCCATACAATCTCTCGTATGCCACCTCACACACCCGTACAACCACTGACATATCCATACTCAGACCTAATGCTCACCCTCACTCACCCTCACTCACCCTCAACACCTCACCCTCACTCACCCTCAACCTCACTCACCCTCAACCCCTCACCCTCAACAACTCACTCACCCTCACTCACTAACGCTCACCCACCCTCACCCTCACTCACCCTCAACACCTCACCCTCACTCACCCTCAACCCTTCACCCTCACTCACCCTCAACACCTCACCCTCAACACCTCACCCTCAACTCCTCACCCTCACCCTCACTCACCCTCAACACCTCCCTCACCCTCACTCACCCTCAACACCTCACCCTCAACCTCAACCCCTCACCCTCACTCACCCTCACTCTCACTCACCCTCACTCTCACTCACCCTCACTCTCACTCACCCTCACTCTCACTCACCCTCACTCACCCTCACTCACCCTCACCCTCACTCACCCTCACTCACCCACCCTCACCCACCCTCACCCACCCTCACCCACCCTCACTCACCCTCACTCAACCTCAACCCCTCACCCTCAACCCCTCACCCTCCCTCACCCTCAACCCCTCACCCTCCCTCACCCTCAACCCCTCACCCTCAATCACTCACCCACACTCACCCTCACTCACCCTCACCCTCACTCACCCTCACTCACCCTCACCCTCACTCCCTCACCCTCACTCACCCTCAACCCCTCACCCACCCTCAACCCCTCACCCTCACTCACCCTCAACACCTCACTCACCCTCACTCACCCTCACCCTCAACCCCTCAGCCTCACCCTCACTCACCCTCAACTCCTCACCCTCACTCACCCTCAACCTCATGCTAAAGATTTACAAAAAAACCCATAAACAATTCTAAAAGCACTAACTCTAATGCTGCGAGACCTATTGCATTTCTAATGCTTGTTTAGGTCAAGCCTACAAGATAGCACAAGCCGTCTGCTTGTAAAATATATTGTGGACTTACCAAGGAGACACAGGGCTTGGAGCCCACCCCCTGCTTACCATTGTTTGGCTTCCATGTCACTGTCATTTGTCTGCTGCTTATTGGATGGCTTCTTGTCAATCTTGTGATTGTCCCTCCCCTGGAGCATTGCCTGTTTACAAATCTCTGTGATTTTCTCGCTTCCAAACTTCCACTGCTTGCTCTTATGGAACGACTTTTCTTTTCTTAAGCACTTCATGAGAGTGCGTGTGCTTTCTAGCTGTCTTCCTGGGGGGCTTTTCTATCCTCTTGCTCTCTCTGTTCATATACATCTAGCCCTCCAACTGCAATCATGTTGCTCTCTCTTGTGCTTCTGCCTCCTGTGTGCCACACTGTTCTCTTTCACCTGTGTTCTCTCCTTGTCGTTGCTTCTTCCTCACCCGCCTTGTTGCTTCTCCCTCACCAGCTTCCACTAATACAATTTTTTTAAGCGCTTTCGCTTTACACTTTTAACTCTCAGATCGATAACTAAAAAAAGCATCCTTTTATAGGCAAGCATCTATAAAATAATGCAGCAGCTGTGTCATTGTTCCTTGTGTTTTTAGCCATGCTGCAGGGCAGCAACAATACTTTGCAGCATGGCTAAAAAACATGGGCCCATAGGTCTTATGGGTTGAGACCTATTGGCTTTGCCAGTGTTTGTTCTGTTTTGTGGGCATGCCCTGACGACTTCACCTGGCTCCAGACTGTTCCAGATGCAGTGATGATGCAATTTCAAGAGCTGCGCTTCCTGTGTAAAGCAGAGTAGCTGTCCCCAGGGTGTAATTAATGGTTGCACAATATTTGTGTTGACTGTTAAATACAAGCAGAGGACATCTGGTCACAGTTCAGAGCCAAATTAATGGCTGGATGTGATTTTAGTGACACACTATGCCCGGAAGTGCATTGGTAGACCCCCATATATGTGCGGCCGACACCTGCAAGAAGCTTCTCTCATGCTTGAAGCAGCACAGTCCGCTTTACTGCACTAACCCTGGCTTTAAAGGTTTTTTTTAATTGTTCACACCAGCACAATTGTGACACTTCTGTTTCTACCTAGGGGTGGGCTTGTGGATAGAAGTCTGATACAGAACAATGGGCGGCATTGGCTAAACGCTGGCTCCTTGCCTCGTTTTTAGGTCTCGCCTATACAGCGTGCAAGCTGTACTAAGAGACATAGGGGCAGATTTATGATAACTGGCGCATCCCCAGGGATGCGCCAGTTATTTTGCGCCGCTGCTCCACCACCGATGGTGCGCCGCATTTATAATGCGGCGCACCATGGGGCAAAAACGGCACAGATGCGTGACGCATCTGTGCCGTAAAGGTGGCGCATTGCTGGAGTTGCGTCGCAAGTGCGACGCAGCTCCAGCAAGGCTCGGGGGTGCCCTATCTGTTCAATGATGCGTCAAGCCTTACGCCTGCTTCAAGCAGGCGCAGGCTTTTGACGCAGCATTGGCCTGAAAGTGACAGAGTGAAATCTTATAGATTTCACTCAGCCACTTTTGCGAGGCGCACCTGCCCCGGAACGCCCACCCTGCGCCGGAACGCCCACAAGTGGCGCAGGGCATTACAACGTGACGCATCTGCCTAGATGCGTCATGTTGTAAATGGGTCGTAGGGATGCGCCACGTTTACGACACAGTTGCGTGACGCAAACGTGGCGCATTACCAACATAAATCTGCCCCATATTGTTTACAATTTAGTGGGCTCACAACCCAACCACAGCAAACCATTAGTTTTCATTCTCACTTTCATTTGCAGGCTTTTGATTGCTTCGCTCCCGTAGGCTTCCCTTGCTTTCTTGTGTTATCTCCTCCCTGGAGCATGGACCAAAATGTTCTTCCTCGTCTTCGCTCCTCCTTGTCTTCGGGCAACAGACTCTTTTTGTTTCATTTTATAAGCGTTTCGGTATTTTTCCTGGATCTGCAATGTGGTTTCCTACTTTCAACACCGGCATATGGCCTCTTATTAGTGTTGCTTTCACCCTATCTGCTGCCTCTATTGATGCTTTAGTTATTTATGCCCACAACAGTACTACTCTATGCCACTCTACTCTATGCCAATGCACTCTAAGCCACTCTATTCTGCATCACTCCACTCTATGCCGCTACATTCTTCCCTGCACCACACTGCGCCACTCCACTCTAAGCCACGTCACTCTACGTCACTCTACTCTGCAACACTGCTCTCTCCACCACTGAACTCTATGGTACTCTACTCTGCATTGTTCCACTCTACGCCACTGTACTCTACACCAATCCATTCGAAGCCACTCTAATTTACTCTATGCCACTACACTCTAAGAAACTCTACTCTGAAACAATCTACTCTTTTCCACTGCACTAAATATCACTGCACTCTATGCCACTCTGCTCCACTCTATGCCACTCTGCTCCACTTTATGCCACTGCTCTCTATGCTGCACCACTCTATACCTCTGCAGTCTACACTATGCCACTGTACTCTAAAACACTGCACTCTACACCAGTGCACGCTTCAGAACTTTACTCAACACCAATACACCGTGCGCCACTGCACCTACACCAACTACTTTGCACCACTGCACTTCATGCTACTATACTCTACAACATTCTACTCCATGCAACTGCACGCTGCATCACTCTACACCATTGCACTCTACATCACTGCACGCGATGCCACTCTATTCTACTCTGCACCCCTATTCTCTACGTCACAGCTCTTTACACCACTCTACTCTGCACCACTCTATGTCTCTGCACTCTACACCCTTGCACTCTACTCTGCACCACTGCACTATACACCACCCTACTGAACTCTACGCCACTGCGTTCTATGCCACTGCACTCTATGCTGCTCCACTCTGCTTCACTCCACTCAACGCCACTGCACTCTAAACCACTCTACTCTACATCACTCTACTCTACACCTCTACACTGTAGCCTGCACCACTTTGCTCAATGCAACTCTACCCCACTCTGCACCACTCTACTCTAAGCCAATGCACTCTACACCACTGCTGGGTCTGCCCTGCTGAGGCAAACAGGCGAGACCTGCTACATCAGCTCCACTGAGGTTACCAGGCGAGACCTGCTACATCAGCTCCACTGAGGTTACCAGGTGAGACCTGCTGGGTGGGACCCGCTGAGCAAACAGGCGAGACTTGCTGCGTCGGCTCCACTGAGGCCACCAGGCGAGACCTGCTGGGCCTGGCCCCCTGATGCAAACAGGCAAGACCTGCTGGGCCTGGCCCCCTGATGCAAATAGGTAAGACCTGCTGGGTCTGGCCCGCTGAGGCAAACAGGCAAGACCTGCTGGGTCTGACCTTATTAAGGCAAATAGCGAGACCTGCTGGGTCTTGCCCGCTGAGGCAAACAGGCGAGACCTGCTGGGTCTGACCCACTGAGGCAAGTATATGAGACCTGCTGGGCCCGACCCACTGTGTGAAACAGGCGAGACCTGCTGCGTCTGCCCCGCTGAGGCAAACAGGCAAGACCTGATTGGTCTGAGCCGCTGATGTAAACAGGCAAATCCTACTGGGTCTGACCCACAGAGGCAAACAGGCAAGACCTGATTGGTCTGAGCCGCTGATGTAAACAGGCAAATCCTATTGGGTCTGACCCACAGAGGCAAACAGGTGAGACCTGGTTGGTCTGACTGGTTGATGTGCAGTTGCCAGAAGCAGGTAGTCGAGAGACAGAATGTTTTGCAAACACAGGTCTGAGGATTTTGCTGGTCTTCAGTGGCAATAAGAACCCGCTGGTGCAGGGTCTTTCACCAGAGTCCCTAAATGGGCTGAGCAGTCATTCGCATAAGTCCCCCAAAATAATTCTGCATGTCCCTTATCCCCTGGACTTTGTGTGATTCCCTAATCTCATGCTCGAAACGATGAGCAAAGCCATGAGCGAGTCTGACAACAAATCCGATTATTCCTGGGAATATTATAATAGTGCCTGGACTAACGCCATATCAAAGTTTTCAAATAAAATAAAATTAATCAAATAAATGCTGACCTGAAGAAACCAAACACAAACACGAGAGAAGGAAAGGAGCAAAGGCGTAGTACAGAGAAAATACAGATCGCTTATAGAGTCAATACTCAGAGCTAATCACAGGACTGGACACAAGCCACACACAGGATCAAAGCAGAGGCAGGCAGGAGGCGGGCTCACTTCCGGTGGGTGAGGAGCAGCTCCTTGTGCAGGTCCTGGCGCGTCCTGACAGCCCTCATGGGATTGGCTGCCTTACAGGGAGCGAGGAGTTGGGGGGTGGGCGGCGACAGGATGGACTCTCCGGAGCGGTCGGTGGTCCCAGGGGAGGCTGAACGGAAACAGAAGCAACAATGTCACAACCACTGCAGCCAGGAGCCCTCTGGGCTCAGATAATCATTGCATCTACAGGTGTTTGTCAGCCTGGGGAGCAGCTGGGTTTGGTTAATTGCTTGTGGAATGTGTAACTGCATCATGGTTTCCAGTTCCTGGAAACCCAGCAAGAGGCTGTTCAACTATTTCTAAGTAAAATGAACAATGTTCCCCTCTGATGTGAAATGAAAAATGTGCACAAAGCACCCCAATCAAAGGAAGACGCCTCTCTGCCCCTGCAAACCACAGAGGTGAGCACCCCTACAAAGTCCTCCACCACAATCAATCAATCAATCATTTGTAAAGCGCACTACATAACCGCGAGGGTCTCAAGGCGCTGGGGTGGGTGCTACTCAAGAAATGCAAATAGATTGCGCAACACCAGCAAATCACTCAAGTAAAGGAACTAAAGGGTACAATGAACCTGGAGCAATAACTTTGACAACCTCCACTAAAACCCTTTTACACCTCAAAGGCTGCAAACCTATAGGGGTGTGTCCGCCTGTAGTTGAGTTTCCTGCTTATAAGCAGCTGTTTAGAGAAAGCCTTGACTGCTGATTGTCTCGACTTCAAGAGAATCAAACCCCAGCGGTGCCTTTGAAACCTTCTTGCTGAGCGCTTCCACCCACAGCCCTGGGATATTAAAGCTCCATGACTGGTATTCACTGGAGCTCTGCCCATTGCAGTGCTTTATTTCAGCCGGTGGGTGCAGGTGGGGGCGCTGGCACTCATTGTTGGGGGCCGGCACTTACTTTTCCTCGTCAGAGTTTCATCCAGAGCAAGAGAGAGAAAAACACTCAAAGAAGAAGGAAGAGGGAGATTGAAAAACAGCGACACAGGGAGAAAGCTGAGAAGAACAGGAACCTGTAAGTGTGAGATAAAGGGGCAGGAAGTGTCTGGTGGTGGATAAAAGAATTATGAGGTGGAATCAAAGTAGACATCTTTGGGATTCATGCTAAAAAGGGGCCAAGAGTGTCTGGAGTGGATTAAAGAGGCAGGAGGTGGATTCAAGAGTAGACATCCTTGGTACTTATGATAAAAGGAGCAGGAGGCATCTGGTGGATGAAAGAGGCACAAGGTAGATTCAAGAGTAGACATCCTTCGGATTCATGAGATGAAGGAGCGGGGAGTGTCTGGCGAAGGATGAAAGGGGCTTGAGCTGGACTCAAGACTACGCAGACTGGCAATTTGCACCACCTATATTCATAGCGCCAGCTGCAAGCTTCTGACCAAAACGTTGGGCCCAGATACTTATTGATTTACAATTAATCACCGCTGCCCAGTACCCATGGACTTGGAGGAGAGGGCTGCCGCTGGTTACAAACCGGTGCTGATTGGCACAAATAAAGCTTTGTTGTCCCGTTTAAACAATTGTCCAAGGCCCTTGGCTCACATGTTGACTGTATATGTGCCTTTGACCTTTTACAGCACTCCTCTGCCTTTTGACTAAGTTCACGCTATACAAATGCCACATACAATACTTACATACATACTGGCCATGTGCATAATACACGCTGCCTGTATCTTTGTCCTTGACTCCTCCAGGATCCACATAAGGATTTGATAACTGGCTTCCATGGTCATATATTGGTAAATTTAATCAGATTCATGTGGTCTGGTTTTTAAGTCTTGGCGGAGGTCCGTCAACTTTGTTCAAGAGGTGTGTATAAGGCAGTATACAACGGTTACCACACATTTTTTACAACGCGGTACCGTTAGCACGCTACTTTTACCACGCAGGTCGTTACAACGAAATGCGCTGGGGGGCGCTCCAGGATAGTAAATACTTTAATTTACTATCCAACTCCTTTCCCTAGAGTCCACGGGGACTGGAGTTGGAATAGTAAATTAAATAATTTACTATCCATCGCCCCTCCACGCAAGTCGTTGTAACGACTTGCGTGGTAAAAGTAGCGTAGTAACGGTACGCGTTGTAAAAGTACGTGTGGTACCGTCATACATCCGTATAAGGCACACTACAGGGGAGTTTCTTTACAAAGTTGGTGGTAGGTTTGATAGGTTATTGGTGCTCTCAGGTAGTACGCACAACTATTAAGTGCAACGTGGTGTGTGTGCGGTGCAAAGAGGTAGGGAGAACCACCCCTCTCCCCAACAAGTGGTCAGAACTGCAAACAAAGTACACAACAGTCCCCTCCACATGCCTGTAGTGTAAAGTCAGAATTGCAAAAAGATAGTAACACAACAATCCGCTGCTTGATCTTTCGCTTCGGTTAAATGCTTTTCTTCTTTTCTTTTTGTGCTTAGTCCCTCTAGTATTCAAATGAGACTGTTTACAGCCTTAGCTAACATGTGTTTACTCGCAAATCTCAGGATAGTATTCCACGACTGCTCTGCTCCCAAAAACCTGCGTGTACATCGGATTTCCGCTATCTGACGTACACGCGGGTTTTCGGGAGCAAAGCAGCTGCCGGGTTGGGCTTCACATAGCAGCACCATCACACATGCTGGGCTTACGAAACGTTAAAGAAAAGACACACAAGCCCTCTCAGTTACCAATAAGCAGCATCGGATTGGTAACGGGGGCATTCGGGCAATGCTCGAGGGGCCGGGGTCCGAGTTCCAGCTGAGGGCTGGTTTTGAGCAGCCTGTGGGCCGATTTGGGCGGTGTCTCTGTTGTTCGACTATACCGCCAGCTGCCCAGTGGGTGTCGGAGTGGCCTTTCTAGAGCTAGATGGACGCTTATTACCTATAGCAGCAACAGGTAGAGGTGTCACCCCTTTTCTCTCGCTGGGCCTCCCATAAATGTAGGCATACAGTGCGGGGCAGGGGGCCTGAGCAGAAGTGGCCTCACTTGTTTTCAGGCGTTGCACTAGTGTAAACAGATGCGTGCATTCCTCCCCCCAACCCTCCTTTTTATGTAAAACGACGCTAAAAGCAGGGATTTGAGGGAAGGCATTATGCAAATGTGGGCCGGCTTTTTTGCGCGTGCCCGGGCCGATTTTTAATCCCAATCCAACCCTGGCAATAAGGACAACTGTAATCTCAACTTACTGCTGCGCACATGTAACCAAGAACAAGAACTATTACTCAATAACATCTCGAGTTACCTGATATTTTGGGCAGGGACTTACATGGATGAGGCTCAATGACTTAGTGATTGATTTCCGGATACAGGGACACGCTTATTGATTACCTTCGGGTCGTAAATACAACCGAAACTGAGGACTGGAAATACTGGAGTTTAGCCCTGAAGAAGCCGCGTAAAACTATCCTGAGATTCACGATGAAACATGTGTTGGCTAAGGCCGTAAACAGTCCCATTTGAATACTAGCGGGACTAAGCCCAAAAAGAAAAGCATTAAACCTAAGCGAAAGATCAAGCATCGGATTGTTGTGTTACTATCTTTTTGTAATTCTGACTTTACACTGCAGGCGTGTGCAGGGGACTATTATGTACACTTCACGTTACCTCCAGACGTTAAGGAATTTGCTAGAAGGGAGGATTTGCCTGAGCATGGCCAGCTCCATGGTGATGCCACGAGCCTCTGCATGTTTTTTGTGGTGCAAATTTATGATCTATGTCAAATAGGATTCGCAGATTCTTGACTTGTCTGGTGGTAGCAGCAGGTTTGTTGGTCAATTTACAAGCATTGAAATCAGGTTGCGCCCCACTGGGATTTCAGATTTAGCTCAGTTTAAGCCAAGAGGTTGCTCGCTCATCCATGAATATCCATAGTGTAAGTGATGTTTGCTTCACTACCTGCTTTATTTTCTTCTCAGATGTCGGTTCAGGGGTGTTTTGAGAAACTGCTTTGCAGGTAAATTCCTGGTGGAAAATTCACCAATCCATGTTAGATGGTGGGATTCCACCACAATGTCTGGGCTCTGAAAATATTAACTGGTGGGACAGTGTCATTTGTGAGATATCTAGCCTTCCTCACAAAGTGGTATAGCAAGGTCAGATGGCACCCAGTGCGGAACATTTCTTGTCACCCCCCCCCCCCACATTGAAATTATTAAAAGAAGGAAAAATAAGATTCTTAAAGCTTTGCCTTTCTGTTTTTTTCTTTGCTGCAGAACACTCGTTTTAACCCCTTCCATGCTCATGACGAGCTCAGCTCGTCATGCAGTACAGTGCTCCTGTGCTCATAACGAGCTGAGCTCGTTATGACCACACCCGTTTTTATTGCTGTCCAGCACAGCAGAGGAATCTCTCAAGCAGCGATATGGTTAAATAATATTATTTTGTCCCAAAAAAGTGTTGTGAGCCCCCCCCAAAAATTTGATTTTTAAAACACATATTTTTGCCATTTTGTCACCCCCCCAAACCCCCCCCCCCTCAGTGATGACACCCGGGGCAGCCCGCACCCACCGCACCCCCCTTACTACCCCACTATGCTCACATGGTGGGAGTGTTTCCCAGTGCGTTCGCGGCTCTATACTCAATTTTTTGTGTGAAAACCATCGAACCTGTCCGTAGTGCAGTAATGGAGATATCTCCACCATGGTCCGGTGGTGGATTTTGCTCTTTAAATTGAACGGTGGGCCAGCCACCATTTCTGGCGCTGTTTCCTCTGCACATTCGTGGGGTGGGCGGTGGATCCAGACAAATTTCCACCTGCGCTCCGTCCGACCTCCATCTAATTATAAATAGGACATACATGCCACAAGTGTTGCTGGCAGTGAGTCTTAAATTCCATGGCAGATTCCTTATCACTGCTTTGCTCAGATTCAAGCCTTAGATCACCTTTAGGTCTCACTTTCCAGTCAGCACAGGCGGTCTGGTTGGAAAAGAGCCGTTACTAAGAACTTACAGGGACTTGGAGCCCGCCCGTTGGCTTTAGTGTGGCTCTCGATTGCTTGATATATATATATATTTTTTTAAATATTTTTATTTTCTACATAAACAAGGCAATTTGGACAGTTTAGCATAAATCCGTTTACATCACATAGTCGTGCTACTTCTGGCATCTCAGTTACATTGGGCCCGATTCACAGAACTAACTTAAGACAAAATCCTAAACTTACTCCTTTTGGTATTCACAGAAGTTAGGATTTTGTCTTAAGTCTGTCTTAAGACAGACTTAAGACAGACTTAAGACAAAATCCTAACTTAAGTCTGTCTTAAGTCTGTCTTAAGACAAACTTAAGACAAAATCCTAACTTCTGTGAATACCAAAAGTAGTAAGTTTAGGATTTTGTCTTAAGTTAGTTCTGTGAATCGGCCCCATTGAGTATATCAAATAAAGCATTTAAACACCACGTTTCTCCAACCCCGCATCATGGCTTAGTCGATTAGTCCAGGTCTTCCTCCACCCCAACGACATTTGGAGGCTCACAGATGTTACCCCGAAACTTGTTCCAAGCCCCCCAAATTGTATCCCACTTCCCGGGGCAGCCCCGGTGGATGTAGACAGCTTTTTCTGCCACCATAGCCTCCTCCATGTCACTGCACCATTTATTGAGTGTCGGTGGTATAGCCGAGCCCCAAAGCATGGCGATGTTGCGCTTCGCCATTAACATGCCCAGCATCACCCAGTCGTGTTGCCGGTGGTTCAGATCGTTAGGTTCCCACACATTAAGCAAACAGCGGCGAGGCTCCGGCAGCAGGGAGATGTCTATCTTTTGGGAAATCGTGCGCATTACTGCTGTCCAGTATGATGCCATGTATCTACAGTCCCAGATGGTGTGGTAGAATGTTCCCTCCTCCCTGCAGTTACGCAAACAGAATTTGTGCGTAGCTTTCACTATTTTGTATAGGGTCGTCCTGGTGTAGTATGTGCGGTGGAGTACCTTAAGTTGGACCAGCTTCAGTCTGGAGGGAATGGCAGTTTCCCGTGGTGAGGAAAGGGCCTCCTGCCACTCAGTGTCTGCGAAGGGGCCCACTTCCACAGACCAGGCCAACTTCAATGCGGACGTCACGTCTGGGAGGTTATTAATGAGTTTCCTATGGGTGAAGGAAGTGGCCTTATCATTCATGTGCTCTGTCAAGAGTCTATCCTCGAGAGGAGAAGATTCCTGCAAAATAGTGCCTGTCGGTATCGTCGACTGCAGTACATGTTTAATTTGTAAATATCGAAACCTCTCCGTCTGCGACATCCCATATTGCATTTGAAGATGGGCGAGCTCCACCACCCCACCCTTCCTCCAGGGATCACCCACCACCGATATGTCTATGGTGTCCCAAGCCTGAAACCCCTTACTATTACAGAGGAAGCCAAATTGATAGAAGTCCCACAGTGGGGTCATTTGGGTAATGATTCCAGAGCACTTAAGACGTCTATTGGCTTAGTACCATAACTGCATGGAATGCTGTGTCGGACCTATCAAGTTTGGAGGGGGGCGGCGGCTATAGAGATTACGAAGCAGTCCCTTGCCCTCCAGAGAGTGTCTGTCGGCGAGGTATGTCGGTTCGGTTTGTGGGGCATGCAACCAGAAATTATTTTGCTTGAGATGTGCGGCCCAATAATATAGTTCAATATCTGGGAGCGCTATCCCCCCATCATACCAGCTTCTAGTCAACTTGTCCTGCGCAATTCGGGGTGGCCTCCCGCCCCACAGCAAATGGGATACTGTTGCTGCTATTGCTTTGAAGTACGCTACAGGGAACAATGATGGGGTATTTTCAAGCACATAAAGGAAGCGGGGAAGTGCCATCATTTTATATAACGCGGCTGTGCCCAAAAGCATGATGGGGAGAGTCTGCCACACCTTGACGTCGCGTTTAAACCTCTCAAGGAGGGGGCGAAGATTTAGTGTGTAGAATTCGTCGGGGTCTGGCGTAATGAAGATACCTAGGTATCTAAATGCCTTCGACGAGGTACGATTACTTGATATTTAATGTATTTCCTTGTCATTCTTGTAGTTGTCCATTCTCTGGAACATATTCTCTTTACCATCATTTGGCTAGGCTGACTAGCATCCTTCTGTTTTTCACTTTTAGGTAATTCGTTTTTTTCTTTTGCTTAAGCACTCCCTGGGAGTGCATGAGGGTTTCACCATTCTCCCTCGTGAGCTTCTCCCCCCCCCCCAAATATCCACCCACCACTGGCAGTTCCTTCATTAACGCAAAGGAGTGTCGCCCACCCTGCTGCCAGCACAACAAACATGAAAAATAAAATGGTAATAAAATAATTTTAGCATTACCGTTTTCTTTTTGAGTGCGGCCAGCCAAAGCCAAGTGCCGGGGCGGGGTGGTGCACACTTCAGTTTAAAGTGCGCATGTCACTTTGGCCGGCTGTCTTGAGATGGCCAGCCTGACATGTGAACTTTAAACCTCTCCACCTGAGCTGTCATTGACCGCTGAGTGGAGAGCAGGCACAGGCCCCAGTGCCTGAAGGAGTGCTAAGCCAGCACACTCCAACCAATCCTAGCGCTTCTATCATGCTGATTAGCAACATGAGAGGAGTGTCAGGATTGGTTAAGGGAGTTGACTCTAAGATCCCGTGCTGCCTTGGAGCCACAGACTACCGGACCGGAGAAGAGAAGGTAAGTGCTTTGCAGCAGATTTACAAGTCCCTTGCACCTCCTTGTGCCGCCATTGCGTCACTTTTGTAGATGCAACGGTGGTGCAAGCAATTCGGCAAAGTTACAACATGATGCATCTAGGGAGATGCGTCACATTGTAAAGCCCTGCGTCACATTATACCTGTGGCAGGTATATTGTATGCAGGGGGGCGTTCCCACGCAAATAGCCATGTAGAACTGACGCAGTGAAATTTACACCATTTAACTGCGCCACTCTACGCCTTCACTGCGTCAAAATCCCTACGCCTGCTCAGACCAGACGTAAGCAATGAAACAAGGCTTTTTGTCTGGGATTCACCTATTTGTTGTGGCAATTTGCTGGAGTTACGTCACTTTCATGAACAACTCCAGTAATGCGTCACTTTTGTGCCAACAGATCTGTCATTATTTCTGACGCTTCTGTTAATCCTTGTGCCATGGAGCACTGTATTATAAATACAGTGCATTCATGGTGCCGCAAGAACATTTGGCACTGGCGCAAAGAAAAAGACATATCTATGAGTAGGTGTCAGTTCCTTGTAAATCTGCCCGCTATTTTATTTTTAATTTTAAATTGTTTTATTTTGCCCACTGTCATACAGTGTGAGACACTCGCACTGCCTTCTGCTTCAACTCTATAGCTCTTAATCGTGGCCGGTTATAAACACTGTTTATAATGAACCACGATCCAGAGGTTTGGGGTTGCTCATAAGGGCATTCATGGTTTTAAACAGTGCCTGAAAGTGGGTCGAAATGTTTGCCTGATCGCCCTACCACTTTGAAATACCAGCAGCCGCCACACACCCACCACACTCAATATTGTTGTCTCCCTTGTTTTGCAAGCTCTCTCTCTACTGGGCTTCTCCCCCACCAAACTCCCTCTCACCCTATACTAAATGTAAATGTAAATGTAAATGTAAATGTAGTATACTTGTAAAGTGCACAGCTGCCCCATCTCGGGGCGTCCCAGCGCTGTATAACGCTGTGGAACCCTTCCTGGCTCTCCCTGTGAGATGCCCCTCCTGGGCACCCCCAAGGTGAAGCCAGGCATCCCAGTGTTGTTGGGGTCGTTGTGGAGATTAAGCAAGCTATTGCCGAGAGTTGCAGCGTGGGACCCATGATTAGAGGAGGCGCCGAGGCAAGAATTATTGAGTCCGCGGACATTGAGCCCAAGACCCTCCACCTTGCTTTCTCACTCGTTTGCTTCTCCCACACCAAACTCCCTCTCGCCCTATAATCCGCCTTGCTTTCTCACTCGTTTGCTTCTCCCACACCAAACTCCCTCTCGCCCTGTACTCCGCCTTGCTTTCTCACTCGTTTGCTTCTCCCACACCAAACTCCCTCTCGCCCTGTACTCCGCCTTGCTTTCTCACTCGTTTGCTTCTCCCACACCAAACTCCCTCTCGCCCTATAATCCGCCTTGCTTTCTCACTCGTTTGCTTCTCCCTCACCAAACTCCATCTCGCCCTATAATCCGCCTTGCTTTCTCACTCGTTTGCTTCTCCCACACCAAACTCCCTCTCGCCCTATAATCCGACTTGCTTTTTCACTCGTTTGCTTCTCCCTCACCAAACTCCCTCTCGCCCTATAATCCGCCTTGCTTTCTCACTCGTTTGCTTCTCCCACACCAAACTCCCTCTCGCCCTATAATCCGCCTTGCTTTCTCACTCGTTTGCTTCTCCCTCACCAAACTCCCTCTCGCCCTATAATCCGCCTTGCTTTCTCACTCGTTTGCTTCTCCCACACCAAACTCCCTCTCGCCCTATAATCCGCCTTGCTTTTTCACTCGTTTGCTTCTCCCTCACCAAACTCCCTCTCGCCCTATAATCCGCCTTGTTTTCTCACTCGTTTGCTTCTCCCACACCAAACTCCCTCTTGTCGCAAACTCTGCCTTGCTTTCTCTCTAGGTGCTTTTCCCCCACCAAACTTGCTCCCTTACTACACCTTGCTTTCTCACTCGTTTGCTTCTCCCTCACCAAACTCCTACTGCCCTGTACTCCGCCTTGCTTTCTCACTCATGTGCTTCTCCCCACACCCTTAGTTGCTCGTCTTTACATGCTGCCTTTAGCCCCCCCACCCACTCTCTTGTTGCTTGCTCCTACCCGCGTCTGCATTACTCCTACCCAGTAGGCTTTGCCAAACTTGTTAAACTTGTCAGTAGTTTCCAACAGAAATATACATCAATGTCCATCGGTGCCCATATCAAACTTTGCTCTCATTTACATTTTAAAGTATTAACTCTCTTTTTCTCCACTGCCTCCTTCTAGTTTTTCATCCAATTGTTAATAAATTCTTGACGCACAAAAAGTTGTGAAAATTGACTATTTACACTAAAGCATGAACTTAATTGGCTTTGTTTTTAACTGTAGTTCTGCTTGTTTTGCAGCATCTCTGCACCCCCTAAAATGTTATAAGAGTAATCTTGACCTTTGGTTCCCATCACTATGGGACATATTATCAAGAAACGGCGTTATAATTATCGCAGCTTTAAAGCGGTGATAATGGGCTTCATAATATGCCCTTGTGAATTCCCACTGAGGCCCGTGTTCTGGTGTGAACCTGGGCTTCTATTGGAATTCTCTACGGCATATTATCAAGCCCATTATCGCCGCTTTAGCGGCAGGAAACTGCTGCTAAAGCGGTGATAATCTTAGCTCCGTTCTTGATAATTTGCCCCTTAATGTGGTGGGAGGACTTCCATAAGAGGTGTTGCGCAACAGGGTACTTTACATTGACAGATTTGTGTGCACGATGATGCCGGAGAGGGGCACACTAGTGGGTCTGTGAACAATGTGTTACACAACAGGACTGGGGCCACTGGAAGAATGGTGCGACGTGTGTCTGGCTGGAATAGAGGTCTTTATGTCAAAGGGCCCCATCACATCCCCAAGCCCTTCGAAGGAAGCTCAAGGAAGGCCAGTTGCTCAAATACTCACCTTTCTTGAGCGCGGGCAGAATCGCTTCCAGTCCGTACGGGGATCTCAGAGAGGCCAGAACCTGTGCTTTGGCCCAGAGCCAGAGCTCCTGCGACATCCTGGCAAAGGGGGGACAACCATGAGTCACATTAGGGTACAAAGACCAAAAGGAAAGGCGGGTGAGGGAGCATGTTTGAGGCACAATATCTGAAAGGTATCTCAGGGAAAGCAACAATAAAGAAAGGCAGCATTTAAAGCATTGCATGATTACTACGGGAACACGTATGAGGGCAAATTACCGCACATGGGCTCTCCTGACCTGTGTTTGGATATAAAGGTTGGTGGATGTTAGATGCCAGTATATAAGAAACAAAAAGGAACCACCCCAGAATGTATAAACGTGTTCTCCCAGACCAAGCGTGTTTCCTACGGTGGTGGGAAGCACACAGCTTTGTTGAAATACCCCTCACACACCAAAAGGTGCCCTTGGTGTCATGCTTCATCATGGGGGTCTTCCCGTCTCGCTGCGGGACGGGGTGTGCTACAACTTGCGACTACGCTGGAGCACTGATTTTGTGAAACAAAGCTATGCATAGTGTAGAAATGTGAGTGGAAGGGTCAGGAGTGAGTGAAGGAGGGATTATAAGTTAAAAAACACACCTGGCCCTTGGGGAAGACATTTTTTTAATATTGCATGGGGCTAGTGGATTAAAAGTGGGGAATGAGGTGGAGATAGGTAGCTATAATGAGCAGTTTCTCCTATGTCGTCAACATGTTTCTTATATACTGACTTAGAGGAGGACATATCCACCTCATAATGCTACTGGAGCAACACCTCTTCACTCCCTATATTGATCATTGGGATGTTAGATGCCACCTCCCTCAATAATGCCTGATACCAGCAATCCCAGAGGGACCAAGCGATGAGAGTAGCTTTGCAAAGCTTTTCTGCCTGAAGCATCAGAGGCCGCACTTGACCCATCCCTTCCAAATGGTCTTGACCGAGTGGAGTGGGTTTAGCATCCCACTGGAGTTTTCAGTTCTGGGGGCCTGTCTCTGGGAACCAAAGTGATTTAGTCAAGAGAGCTAAAGTATTGATTCTTATGTTTCATAGGTGCACTAGCCTATATAGTGAGTTCTCAGATCAATGCCTCATAATGGCCGGTAGGGCTGTGTCAGAGCTACTGCTAAACCTGATATCACCAGAAAGGCCCTGCTGAGCAGTGCAAGCATAAACTTGACTGTCATGGTTCTGCATGAAAGAATATTAACCAAACACCCTAAAATGTCCCTCCTTGTAATGCCCACGCTCTGCCAGTCAGGATAGTTTGACATCTTCTGTACAGAAGCCGGATCAATAAGTGGACATGAAAAATGTGGCGTTACCTGTACTGTGGGTGTCCTGAGGGGGGTCTCCTCCCGCGATGCTCCCTGCTCCACGGCCACAGGCAAAGGCATGGAAAAGAGAAGAGGGAACACGATCAGTGGATTGGCGTTGGCGGCATCCTTGCGTCTGAGAGATTTAACAAGGGAGTGGGGAAGCCGGGAGCTCAGGTGCCCCGTGTCTCCGCTCTCATGCCCGGGTCTCCTTTCCCTTTCAGACGCCGGTCTCTGCCCGCCGCCTTTGTGTCCTCATCTGTCCGATCCTCTGTCTGCAGCCACCACATGAAACATTATATCCTATGGTGATTACAGCTCTCAGTGATGGGGTTTAGACTCTGCCTTCTCTGGTGTCACAACCCCAACCCCCCCCCCCCACCCCAGGCATCCCCATCCACCTGAGACCAGGTGAGTCCTCTCTTCAAAGGAGAACACTTTCGGCAAAGACTGAAAAGTCTAAAAACTTAGAGGCAGATTTACAAGCCCCTTGTGCCTCTTTTACGCCACTGTTGCGTCACTTTTGTGACGCAGCGTCGGCGCAAAACCAGTACCATGCTGCGGGGTATTTACAACGTGACGCATCTGGGAGATGCGTCATGTTGTAAAGCTCTGCACAAGAAGTAGGCGTTCCTGCACAGGAGGGGGCGTTCCGGCGAAGGAACGCCTCCTAAAAGTGGCTGAGTGAAATCTACAAGATTTCACGCAGTCACTTTTGAGCCCATGCTGCGTCAAAACCCTGCGTCTGCTTGAAGCAGGCGTAAGGATTGACGCAGCATTGTAAAGACAAGGCACCCCCGAGCCTTGCTGGAGCTGTGTCGCGCTTGCGACGCAACTCCAGCAATGCACCTCCTTTATGGCACAGATGCGTCACGCATCTGTCCGTTTTTGCCCCATGGTGCGCCGCATTGTAAATGCGGCGCATCCATGGTGGCGGAGCCCTGGCGCACAATAACTGGCGCATCCCTGCTGATATGCAAGGATGCGCCAGTTATTGTAAATCTGCCCCTTGATTGTCTTTTCTTTTCTTTGCTTAATGTCAGTTCCTTCAGTCAAAGCTTCCTACCTGTATGAGGTACTGCAAATCAGTAAGTTATAAATAAATATTAATAACTTATTGATTAACAATTTCACATACAGGTTATGTGTTCATTCATCCACTCAATCATCGATTCCCCATCTCTCATTCATTCATGCATTCATTCTTTCGTAGCCCTGCCCTCTCCCTGACAATGGCTGTCTGGCCTTGGACAACTTACCAAATAATGTGGTAATCCTTTGAGCAGGAGAGAAGCTCTCAGCCCTTTCCCTGTTCATACAACTGTTGAGTTTCCCTGTTGTGGGGAGTGGCACAGTTTGTAAAGTCTGACACCCCACAAGGAAACAGTGAAACCCAACAGCAATGTTTTCAGTTGTTCCTGGACCTTACTGACGTCACAGATATTCTACAAACAATTGGGAGGACCAGATATCTGATTGGCCCAATTTTTACAATATCTTGGTCTGGGACAATCTTGCTGTGACTGGGTTTTACAGCCAGCCAAGGCAAGGTGTTTCAGATTTTTAATCAGGGATGTTACGTAAACTGTACCTGGCTCTGAGCAGCAGCTGAGCCCTTAACAGAAAAAAATCTGCATTAGAACAGAAGCAGCTCAAAGACGAGGCGCTGTATGGGCCCGATTCACAGAACTAACTTAAGACAAAATCCTAAACTTACTACTTTTGGTATTCACAGAAGTTAGGATTTTGTCTTAAGTTTGTCTTAAGACAGACTTAAGACAGAGTTAAGTTAGGATTTTGTCTTAAGTCTGTCTTAAGTCTGTCTTAAGACAAACTTAAGACAAAATCCTAATTCTGTGAATACCAAAAGTAGTAAGTTTAGGATTTTGTCTTAAGTTAGTTCTGTGAATCGGCCCCTATGTGTGCATTCAGTTCAGACCTGACCTCAAAGACGAGGTGGTGGGGTGAGGACATGCAATGGTAGCAGTGCCTGTTTTGTGATTTTTATATTAAACAATCACGTAAATACCATTAAATGTAATTAAAATTTCAGACACAGGGAGACTTAGGTGACTTGTCCACGGACTATTGTTTGCAACAGAGCCGATTCTGGAATTTGCACCCAATTTTGTACTGCTTTATGTCAAAGTTCTTTCTGAGTCTCTTTTACTTCTCACAACTCTTTTCCACTTTAACACTCCCCTCAGATCATTGTGGCCTCAGTCTAACATTTTTATATTTTATTTTTATGAAATGCCTCTAATTCATATATTAAAAACATAACACACCCAATCATAGCATTGCATTCACTCTCAATCGATAACTTCCCCCCCTCTTCTGGAATTCCCTCTCACAGTACAAATCCTCTTGCTTCGCCGACTGGACTCTCTCCGTGTTCCATCTAATCTTTCTTTCCAGGAGACCATGGCCTCCATTGATGAAGACCTATGTACTAGACTCCAGGTAATGCAGAACACCGCTACCAGACTAGTCCTATATCTTCCATCCCGAGCCCCCTCGGTACCTATCCTGAGATCACTGGACTGGCTCCCAATCTGGAAGCGTACCTGTTTCAAACTTATGTGCATTGCACATAAGTCCTTACACGGAGTTGGGTCAAGTTATCTATCAAAGAAACTCAAGTGGTACTCACAAAGAAAGAAGCTCAGGTCTGGATGAAAATACCTTCTGACCCCTTTGAGAGTTTGAACCGACAGAAATGGTAGTAGATCTTTCTCTCATCGGGCATTTCAACAATGGAACACGCTTCCAAAACATATTCGTGCTATTTCGGACCTTAAACAGATTAAAAACCTGGGGGCATGTTATCAAGACAGGCGATAAAATTATCGCCGCTTTAGTGGCAGAAAACTGCCGCTAAAACAGCGATAATGGGCTTGATAATATGCTCTATGGAATTCCAATTGAAGCCCATGTTAGATGTGAAGGACAGCTAACATGGGCTTCTATTGGAATTCCACAGAGCATATTATCAAGCCCATTATCGCCGTTTTAGCGGCAGTTTTCTGCCGCTAAAACGGCGATAATTGTATCACCTGTCTTGATATTACCCCTGGATATTCTAAATCCATTTCTCCATGCAATAGGACACACCTCTATGAGACCATGAGACCCCCTGGGGTAATATGCAAGCTTCACAAATGGCCATAACATAACTTCTGAAATCCGAGATGGTGGCACACTTATCTTGGGCATCTTATCCCTGTCCCTGCATGCGTCTTAAAATTTTACCATCTGTAGCACATCTTTTTCAGCTCATGCCGGCACTAAAGTTTCCTGGTTCCCTGTTTGATCAAACCCTTTCATACCAAATTGCAAGAACATTAGCCCTTAATCTCTGGAGAGATAAAAAATTACTTCCCGTTATGAATCACACATTTCTCACCCAACTCATCCTTCACTGCTTGAAGCCGTTCATCCTTCACATATTGTATTATTTGTCACCATTTCTTCCCTCCATTTTCCTCTTTAGCCCCTTTCCTTTCTTCACAGACACACATTCCGCCGTGCCTTCGCTCCTCATCGTCATCCAACCATCAGCTTTCCAATTCTTGTCTTGGCTAAATATTCTATCACAAGGTTGTGTCTGCCTTCTATAAAATCCAACACAAAATGACAAAGTGACCATTGCTTTTTACCAAATTGGTTCTCTGATTTTTTTTCAAGGATGTGGTATATACTGTCCCTCAATGGCTGCCTTCAGGAGGCTGAAGTAAATGCCTGAGTAACTTTACACCCTCTTAACTAAGGCAATGAAACAAAGTTGTCTCTTTTCAATCCTCTTTAAGTCTCTCCCCACTGGTAGGAACATCTTAGATAAACCTTTTTATTCTTTCAGGATAGCTGTGTCACCTGGGGGTGGTCCGAAGACAAATGTGGCCTGAGATTCTGTATCCTTGTTGCGTGTGGAATAAGTATCGGTGACCAACATGGGTTCCCCAGAGTGATGCAGAATCATCAAAAGAGCTTCACTTCACTATGCAAAAGGCGACATTTGAAATGAAAGAAACATTCAATGTCTGCCAGGAACTGCCCTAACAAAGCAACGGTTGCGTATTTCAACAATACTGCAAAGACATCACATACAATGAGTCCAAAATCGCTAAAATGTGAAAATCCATCAACACCTCAGATGGTGCCTCCTTACCCCAACCAAGCATCTTGCCCCATCTCAACTCCTTTTCTACAATCAAACTTCATCTCATTCAGATCTTTGAAAACTGCTGCAGCTCAGACTCCGGCCCTCAAAGAGTGTCCACGTCTCTTATGGACCCCGGCTCAGTTTCTTGCTTCAGACAACTCTTCTCCTCTCTTGCAACACACATGACCAACATGATAGACGTTGGCCCTCTCAAACGTGAAAACACCAATGTGCTGACACAACCTGAATGATGGATTTAACCCAGATCTCTTGACCTGGGTGAATGTTTTGATTTGTTCTGCATTCCGTCCATCAACTGTGTGTCTTTTGTATTTACAGGATATGGCCCATTCCTGTCCTTTTCCCCTGCACTGGCGCACAATGGGCTGCCATGCCCCAACGCAGGCATCCTTGCGCCACGGTGCCTGTGCTGAAGGCAGGATTGTTTTTTTGTAGGAAGAGGCACAAAAACAACCATGAAAGGTGTTTCCTCTTTCTATGTGTGCTGCAGATATAATGGGATTTATATTTCGGCGGACGGTATATCTGTCACATATTGTATCGGACTAACCCGACCGCCAAGATCTGAACCAGGCCCTTACTCTGTTCTGAAGTAACAACGAGGTGCTCTTCAGTGCTTTGCAAAACTGTGCAATAAATGAATACAAACACACTTGGAGAACATAAGCCAATTAGGTGTTCTTAGCACTGGATAAAATGACTCTCTGCTTGAATTACAAACATATACAAAGTTTTGTTGTGCCTGTTCCCGTTTCATGCATGAGTGAGTTGGTGCTTAGAAGGGTGAGGGTGACTATGAGTGCGGTGATGCAACTGCATGTTGTTACGTGTGCAGTTGCAAGTGGGGGTGGAGGGGACGGGGAATGAGGGGGAAAAATATTAATACTTTTTTTTTAATTACCTGGTCCTGCCTCTAACGCCGACGGCCACCTCTGTGCTTCTCTCCCACAGTCACTGGAAAGCACAGGCGCCCACCCAATCCAGATGCTGCTCTCACGCTATAAGAGCAGCACCAGGCTTGGAATCAGCAGCTTGGTCTGACACATAGACACTGCCTGGGAGCCTGCTGCTCTTCTCCAACCCGGCTGTGAACACAGCTGGGTTGGAGAAATGGAAGTGCCCATGTCTGTTTGGCCGGCCTAAGATGCTCTTGTTTGCCCTCCAGAGTCCCTGCCGTGAGGCATCCCAAGGACCCTGATTGGGCATTTCCTCTTTCCGGCCTCCCGTGTTATCGTTGGAATTCATTGTAGCTGTCCCTCATGCACTGGCAGTTCCACAAGCGCCGTTAGCTCCCCACTCCAGACGCAACATTCTCTACTCTTGAGAGAACCCTACCAGTTGGAGCGTCCCTTCCAAGGGGCATATCCATTCTGACCCTGCTTGGGTGAAACCTGTCGTCTTCGTTGTAGCCCAGCATCTAAAGGATGAGGCGGTTCCTGATGAACTCCCGGCCCATGCCCCTGCAGATGTTCTCATGGAGATGTTGAAGTTCCTCCTGGACCTCTCAACTGGGCATAAGTTACGTCCGTTCTCCATTCAGATGTAGCTATCACCTCAGTTCACAGTACGCCGATGAGACAAACCAATCTGGTGATGGTAGTGAAATCTGCCTTCGTCATCTCCAAAAGCTTTCGTCGCTGTAGTTTTGTGAGATCATTGCTTGTCACGTGTAACACAATAATGTTGGGTTTACCCAGAGTTTGCAGAGCCTCCGGCACGCTTCACAGCAGCTGCGCCCACTTCATTCTAGGCCTGGCCATCCGCACTACAGGGGTGTTGTGCAGCCATATTCCTCCGTAATGCTTCTGTGAGGTGGCCCAGTGCTAGGGTCAAAGACAAACTTAAGACAAAATCCTAACTTCTGTGAATACCAAAAGTAGTAAATTTAGGATTTTGTCTTAAGTTAGTTCTGTGAATCGGGCCCAATGTCTCGTTCCTCATGAAAATCAGCAGAAACTGGGGCTTTGAGATCTGCTCGTATGCTGATGACACCCTGCTGGTCATTTCGATAGGGGAGAGGCACCATGACACCAAAGATAACCTGACCAGTTGTCTCTCTGAGGTAGCAAGCTGATGACAGCACACTGCTTAAAACTGAACGCTGATAAAGCAGAGATCTTACTCTTTGGCGGCGCCCATCAGATCTGGACTCTTCCTGGTAGCCTGCCTCCTTGGGACTTGCACCTGAGCCGCAGAAAGGGGCAAAAAACCTCAGCGTTGTAATTGACGACTCACTATCCATGCAGGAGCAGGTCAACGCTACCTGGCCAAACGCTCTGGCATACTCAGGCCTCTAAGAGGCTGTTCCGATGGATCCCGGTTGACTGGTGAAGAACTGTGGTCCAAGCTCAAATCACTAGTAGACTCAACTACGGAGATGCACTTTATGTGGGAATGGAAGACTACGTCTTCACACGACTCCAGGGGGTACCAAATGCAGCCGCCAAGCTTATTTGTAACAGCTCGGCATCGCCTGCCTAGAAACCCTTCACTGGCTGCCAATGCACAGAAGAGTTAAGTAAAACTCCCCTGCCACGCCCACAAAGCACTATACGAAACTGGCCCTGCAATTTTATGAGCAAAGTGGAATTGTATAAACCATTGTGAGACCTGAGATCACTGAACTAGGCACTAGCCAAAAGTAAACACGGAAAAAAGTCAGATCTGGCGGTCGCTCATTTTCTCACTTGGCAACTGGCCAATGGAACCTACTGCCCTTGGATCTTTGCCTTAGCGACAGCCGCTTCAAGTTCAGAAGAAAAGTTAAAACCTGGCTGTTTAGAGTTTAATTCTAATGCACCAAATACCACAAAAATACCACAGTATCTCAGTTAGAAGAATATGCAGTAATTTAGCGCCTTGATATCCCCCTGGGGATGAGTGTTTGCGCTCTACAAATACCGTAAATAAAATGAATTGCGGCTGTGAACTGGAACTTGCTCAGACATGTTCCATCATCGTGGTGCATGAATAAAGGGAGTCCCCCTTTGTGGTCTGTCCCACAGGTAGACCCACCTTGGGTAGACAGGCAACACTCCGGGGACGAAATGCAACCCAGCCGAGTGAGCATGCCCTTACCTTCCTAGTCAGTCTGTGACCACCTCAGGTTAGCACCATGTGACTTCCCCCATATATACATTTTCTAGCCATAGACCTGCATTCCCAAGGTTGTGGCTGGAGGGGGCCACCAGCTCACTGACTCTGTGGGCCCTAAAAAATGCTACTTAAAAGCTGGCCTTGAATAGACCTGTTTCCCGGGACATAATTCATACGGTGGGTCGTGTTTGTAACAGCACCCCCAGTCTGGTCACATTGATGGGCTGCCTCTGATCTTTATCTTGGCCTAGATACGGCCCCACCCAGGAACTGCTGTGCGGCAGTAGAAAGAGTTGGTTGGGTCATTTCCTGGGCACACCTTTGAAAAAGAAGTCATTGTTCTTACGTGGGTCTGAGCCCACGCTTTTGAATGACCGCTGGTGAATGCCCAGTGTATGAATTTCTCTGCCCTGCCATTGGTTCTCTCCCCGTGTGTCGTAATTCCACCCATCACCCTCGATAAGCGCACCCAGTTCATGGCGGTGGTCTTGGGTGCGAGAGCCTTATCAACGAGGATTGCTAGGTCTGTGCAACCAAGTATGAAAAGCTATCGGGGAACAGTGTCATCCCCTGATCTGCCCAAAGCACCAACTACCAGAACCTGGCCCACTGGAAACGAGAGAAAGCATCCACAATTGAGTTTTCCCGTCTGACACATGTGTGACTTGTATAGCTATGTTTGCGTCAGCTGGCAGCCTACTACTAAGTGTCGTAAGAAACCCAAGTCACTAGGGCAATTAGCCATGCCCAGATTCAGCGGTTGCACCAACGAGTGGTTGTCTGACCACAGATTTTTATTCCATATGAGAGTGCCACCACGATGGGGAACAGCTCCAGCAGTGCTATATTTTTTGTCACACCTGTCGAATGCCACTTGTGCATCCAAGAAGCTGCGCACCAGGCGGAGCCCAGAATAGCGCCGAAGCCTTCGCCCCCTGCAGCATCAGTAAAAAGCTCCCACCGATCTGATGTAACCTGTAGTGCTGTTAGCACTCTAGTGTATGCACGTAGCACGCATCCCTGCATCCGCAGGCCAGGCGTGGCCTGCGGGGTTGAATAAATGGAGGGCGCGCGCTCGAGCACGTCACTTCCGACTGGCACTGAGTGTGAGGCTCACTGGTTGCTGCTGCGCGCTTCCACCCCTGCGCAAGCGACTGGGTTGCAGGAAAAGCCCTGCGCCTCACCCCACAACATTGGCGACGAGTGGAGGGTGCCCGACCCTCGCCTGACAGTTTCGACCCTACCGAAGCAATCTACTCGCCTTGCGGTGCCTACCGCGTGTGGCCTGGCGACTCCAACTGATCATCGGAGACGGCGCGCTCCTCCCTGCGCAGTGACGGCCCATCACGCGAGCTGCTTGGCGTGGAGAACTCCTCCCACGTGCAGTTTGCTCTGGCCTGCTGTGGCCTGGTGCCGCCTGGGACGGAACCTGCACGTTCCCACTTGCTGACCACGTGGCACGTGGTGTTGGCGGCGAACGCTAATTTGCCGCCATGGGGGACGATGATGCCGCAACACCAGTCATCAACATTCCCTTCCAGCACGCCGCGGCGGGGGTGCTGCCCCCGTTCAGTGAGGCGAGTGATCCGTCGACAGCCTCGCCTCGATGGAAAATCTGGCTGGAGAGACTAGAGAACTATTTTGTGGTCACGAGGGAGACAGATGACGCGGTGAAGAGGTCCCTACTTCTTCATTATGCAGGGGACGAGGTATTCAGACTTTTCAAGCACCTCCCCAACCCGACTGCAGTGACCACCTACGCTGCGGCGGTCACCGCGCTCAACAACCATTTTGACCCCCAGTTGAACATCGACTTTGAAGTATTCAAATTAGGACAAGCCCGCCAACGTGAAGGGGAGTCCATGGATCAGTTCCACACCAGAGTAAGGGAGCTGGCCAGCCCCACCGATGAAGACCAGCCAAGGGCCATACGGCGTCAGTTGATCCAGGGTTGCCGCGATAAGACTCTCAGAGGCCACATCCTGCGGAAGCCAGGTATCTCCCTGGAAGACATCCTCATCCTAGCCAGAGCCCACGAACTCTCAGATGCCAGAGCGACGGTCATGGAACAGGCCCTGCACAAAGCTCCTGCCAAAAGTGAGTCCATCAAAGTTGAACGCGCCAACGCTGTACGGCCTCGAGCACGTGGCCAGGCACACAGAGGACATCGCAGGGAACCGCCCCCATCGCGCTGCGGGTACTGCGGCCATGAACCCCATGCGGCCAGAGACTGTCCAGCTCAGGGGCAAACCTGTGGAAACTGCGGAATCCCTAACCATTTCGCGTCCGTCTGCCGGAGGAAGAACCAACCCAGAACTTCCAAGAAGTCGTGGACGTCTTCCAGGAACGTCCGCCAGCTGTCACTACAAAACTCACCAACGGAGAGGTCGAGGACTAAGTAAAAAACTGCATGTTGTGCCAACTCACGAGTGATCCCGAGAGACCAGCCCCAATCATCACTGAGGAGGCATGCACAACCCCCTGGACCAAGATCAGCTTAGATTTTGGGAGCTTCCCGGGGGAAGGACACATATTGGTGGCTATTGACTCGTACTCCAAATATCCCCTAGTGGAAAGAGTGCCTTCTACCGCCTTCATACATGTGGGTCCGGCGCTAGAAAAACTGTTCGCCATGTTCGGTTACCCGCAGGAGATAAAAAGCGACAATGGGCCACCCTTTCAGGGAGCAGAGTTCGCAACTTTCCTGAAAGCCAGAGGCATCTCCCACCGACGCATAACGCCGCAATGGCCCCAAGCCAACGGGGAGGCGGAGAGATTTATGCGTACTCTCAATAAGATGTTCAGGATAGCAGTGGAGGAAGAGGCTGACCCGGAACAACGGCTGCATGAGTTCCTACGGGAATATCGAGGAACTCCCCACTGCACCACCCAGAAGAGCCCGTGGTCCCTCATGTTCCAGGGCCGACGTCGAGACCTCCTTCCAATGGCCCCGGAGATGGCGCCAAGCCCGATCAACACGAGCGAAATTCAGGAACGTCGACACCGAAACAACCAGCGGGCGAGCCAACGGCGCAGAGCGACACCACATCGATTGTATCAAGGAGATCGGGTGGTCATAAGGAACAGACGCCCCGGAGGAAAATTCCAGACATTCTACGAGCCGGGCCCATGGACGGTAACAGCTACAAAAGGGACCATGGTGACCGCCAGAAGAGAAGGAGAAGAAGTCTCGAGGAACACCTTGTGGTTCAAAGTGGTCTCCCCCGGGCCGCGGACGGACACCGATGACGCCGATAGGACCACTGAATCTCCCCGGCCCCAGGCCACCATACCTGAGGAAGACGGAAACCCACCAACGGACCACCGGGAGTCGGTGCCGGAGTCTGCGGGTGAACCACCGATGACACAGACACCCGCCAGGAATCCATCCCGCAACCGAGGACAAGGGACTGATAGCACCCCACGGTACAACCTAAGACCCAATCCACCTCCGAGCCAGCGACTAAAAGACTATGCCTGTCAGCTGAGACCCTGAAGCCGTCATCCAAGGGACACGCAAGTACAGAGCCATATCTTAATAACTGTTGTAAATGGAGAGACTGTTGTAGAGGAGACAGTTTGCATAAAGTTCATGAAGTTGGATAGTGATGTAGTGCTGTTAGCACTCTAGTGTATGCACGTAGCACGCATCCCTGCATCCGCAGGCCAGACGTGGCCTGCGGGGTTGAATAAATGGAGGGCGCGCGCTCGAGCACGTCACTTCCGACTGGCACTGAGTGTGAGGCTCACTGGTTGCTGCTGCGCGCTTCCACCCCTGCACAAGCGACTGGGTTGCAGGAAAAGCCCTGCGCCTCACCCCACAACATGACCCAACGTCACACCAAACTAGCGTCCGTTGAAGATGGCAAGGAAAGCTTGCATCTGCCGAAAGCCCAGTTTGACCAGAACTGTCAGCCTGACCTCATGGTGCTTCGGTTGAGGCCCCTAGGGTCCCTCTCTTCTTGGCAGTTAGTTCTTCAGAAGTCTGTCTTGGATCCGCCATCTTCTGGGCTGGCAGTCTACACACCCCTTCAACGCCTCTAGCTCAATGCCCAGGAGCGTCACCTGCACTGATGGGCCTTCCGTCTTGCCACGCGCTGGTGGCAGGGGGGTGACATAACCAGGGAGGGCCCCGCATTGAGGCAAACCTGGGTCTCCCACAAAGAGGAAGTCATCGAGATAGAGCAACCTCCTTCCTTCCGGATCTCTCTCTCCTAGCGCTCACTCTAAGGAGGCGCTGAAGCCTCGAAGTATGCACAGGATCACACAGCCCTGGGAGGCATCTATGGGAGTAGAAAAGTCCGCCCAGCTGAAAACCAAACAAGTGACAACTGTTCGAGTGCACCGGAGGAGGCGGAAGGCAGATTTAATGTCAGCCTGGACCATTGAGGTCCCTTTTCCTGCCCCCTCAGCATAGCCCCTGCTTCCTCCAGCGTGGCACGTGATACCTGGCACTGGTCTGGGCCCCGCACATTGTTCACTGACCCTCCCTGGGGGTGGGAGAGGGGGCCTGTGAGCCTAAACTGGCCCGGCGCTTTCTTGGGGACAACTCCGCGAGAGTTTCACATCATAAACACACACATATAAACAGGGTTGTGGTATAATGGGTCGGGGCAGTAGTCCCCAGGGGGAGGGGAAGAACCCAGATCGGGAGCTGGGGGCTCCCTGGGACACCCACCCGCCAGCCCTGGGGGTCACAAGAAAACATAGAAAGTTCCTGCAGGCCGTCTGGAGCAGCCCCCGATGCCTTCCCACAGATCACGTCCTCGCCCCTACCACAAACAGTGGCGTCTCAGTGGGTTAGCGGCCCGCAGTGTGCGTTAGACGCAGTCCCCTCTAGGGTCCGCCTTTGCTTCCGGGTGCCCCTGCTGAATGTTAGGAGGGGCCTCTAAGTTATTTCTCACAGATATTCTTTGGCCTTAAGCTGTATGGGGGCCCTTCGAAGAGTTTGGGAGCCCTTGAAGGGTTTGGGGGCCCTTGGAGGGTTTGGGGGCCCTTGAAGGGTTGGGTCCTCCCTGTGCTCTAGGGGCCTCCATTACCCCCCTGGAGACAATCTACCAGTTTAGGCCCCCCCCCCCCCTCCTTCGGGAGTCGCCAAACGCCTGGTTCCTTCTTCACTTGGCCTCCTGACGGAAGGGGCTGCGGGGGCCACCAGTGGTGAACATTTGAGGATGGGTTCAATGTCTGGGGAAGCGCCAAGAAGTCTTCCTGCATGCGTTGTACTTATAAATATCTCACACACGCCCTCCCTTCAGTGCCTCATGCACCTCAATGCTCGCGCCATCTTTGCGTAGTGGATTTCTATACGGTCGTGTTTGCGACTTCAAGCATTCATCGAACCGTGAACCCGGGAAGGGTCCGAACCCTTCTTTACTTCTCATTAGGGTCAAAATCTATTATTATTAATTTATTCCAGGGATTGATACAAAAACTATACCTAGGGCAGGACCCAAACCTGTCAAATGGCCTCTCGATGGCTGCTCGAACTCAATCCTGGCAATGCCAGCTCAGCCTTTCATCCTTTCTGGATCAATACATTCAGCCCTGGATATTTAGGCAATCACACCAGTTATTTACAGAACCTAGAAACAGCAAAAACTGCTACGAGGCGCTATATAAAAACAGGTTATCCCACATTACCAGGCTACAGGTCAAATGGCACAGTATTTTTTTTTAAAGTATATATATCTCTATATATAAATTTACATATATATATACTCACACACACACACACACGCGCGCGCGCGCACACACACACACACGCACACGCATATATATATAAAGGAAGAATATCCGAAGAAAGTCTGGCTTGGATTTATTCAACTGTGTCTGCGCACTGGGTTTGGTGCAAAAAGGCGTTGCACTAACCTTCCGGTTAGAATTCATATATATATATATATATATATATATATATATATATATATATATATATATATATATATATATATATATATCTTACGAAAGTGCACGGATCTCTATATAGAGACCAAAAGCTTAAATGTCGCTCCCCTAAATGCAAAACCTAGTTCTGCCGCTTTTGTGGTTGTCTTAAAAAGTACGTTTCTTCCAGGAAGCTTTAAAGTGTTAGGAGAACTGTAACCTCACGCTTCTATTTTTATAATTTACTCGTGGTAGCAGCTCCACACGGTGCTGCTCTCGATGCCAGGTGTGAAAAGGACCTGCCAAGAAAGCGCCTTTCGACTATTATTGTATTTTTTGCACTGTAAACGTGAAGCCGCCCTCGGGTGTCGTTAAACGCCCCCACCCCCCATCCAGACTCAGGTAAAAAGAAAACCTTGCTAACACTAATCACACCTACGCTATTAGGGGGGCCCCTGGGCCCCTAGAGAGGTCTGGTCTATGCCCCTCTCTTTAGCGCCTCGTTCCCTGCTCCTCCTTCTCTGCGCACAGAACCCCCCTGCTACCACCGCCCTAGGGGGGCCGACCTCTTTACCTCGGTCCTTTCCCCGTCTCCCTGTCTTCGCCTTTGAAAGTGCCTTGAGCCTGGGCATCGAGGCACTACAGACACATCATGAATAGACTTACATGAGGTGGGCGCCGCCGCTGCGGGGGCCGGGCCCCCGGGTTTGCTCGCCCATCCGTCCCCGGTGAGAGCGGCAGGAGGTCCCTCTGGGTCCGGGTCTGGTGGCAGCTGACTGCCAGGCATCCGATGCCAGCCCTGGCAGGCGGCACCTGGCTCAGGTGTCCCCGCTGCATTATTCATGCACACGACTGTCTGTGGTCCCAGGGGGGGCCCTTGTGCAGGGAGGGAGGGGCGATGCGCGCCTGCAGAACACACCTTCACAGCAGCAGGACCCGGGGACACCGGGGCACAGATTTATGGGCACTTTGTGATGGGTTTATGTCACAAAAGTGCAAAGTGTTGCTTTGGTATTTACTGGGAGGTAGCGCTATGTTCTGCTTTGCCTCAAGGGGGCGCACCCCGGGTGGTACACAGCCGTTCCCATGCAACTACCCGTGATTTTTAGGTCGAGGACCGTAGGCTGCGCTTGCGCAGTTCGGTCCGAAGATTTAATGTTTTTAGGTTAGGGGGCTTGAAACCCTCCCCTCTTCTCCATTGGCTGGCCTCGTAAATGCTGGCCAGCCATTGGAGGAGAGGGGCGTCACTCCCTTTAAGCCCCGTCTTTTTCGGATTCGGGGGCGTGTTTTTTAGGTTCTTACTATCTGTGACGTCATCCGTCACTCACCAAAAAACACGCCCCGATTCCGAAAATTTCGGAGCTTTGCGACAGCCATTTCTGCCGACCGCGCAGTGTTCAGAGCCGGTGAGTAGGGCTCCATTTTGAACTCGGTTGCCTTTTGGCACAGCAGTGGCGTGTGAAGGTGTCTTCTGGTGTCAGCCATCTCTTTTAAGTAACGCCGGTAATTTACAGCTCTTCAAAAATGTGCAATTAAGCATTTTTCAATTAAATTGTGATTGCGACCAAGAAAACAGCCAGGCAATATTATAAAACCAAATATTTCCTTCAACCTCCTCCAAAGCGAGGGGCGTGTGTCCTCATATTACTCTTTTTGAAGATGTGTGGTAAGATGCGGTGCAGAACATCCCCTGATTTTGAGCTGCCGCGCAGCATAACAAGTGCAAATTATGTTTTCTCGCCAATGTTTACACTTCCCTCCTAATGAGGGAAGAGCGGAAGGCGAGGTGGCTGGCAGGGGGGCACCTTCCAACAACGCATCAGGATTGACTAAATTATGCAGCAAGAAAAGGGAAATTATGTGGCATAATGCAGTGAGACTGGGGAAAGAGGGAGGGGTTGGGAAGCACAGAGGGGAAGAGGGTGTGTGTGAGGAGCAGGGGAGGTGTACGAGAGGTGAGTCACTTGTTTAAGGGAGAGATGCTGGCAAGAGGGAGTGTGGCCCACACTCACTCATTGTACGCTGAGGAGGCCCCCTCCGAGACCCCACAATAAATCCCTGCAGATGAGGATATGCCCCCTGAGGAGGCACCGAACATGGTAAGGCATCAGGTGGCAAGTAATGCCGGTTCTGCCGCCCCTCCCAAGGGAGCGGGGAGACTACGAGAGTGGCGCTTCAATCAATCAATCAATCAATCAATCAATCAAAGCATTTATATAGCGCACTACTCACCCGGAGGGTCTCAAGGCGCTAGGGGAGGGGGGTCCGCTACTGCTCGAACAGCCAGGTCTTGAGCTGCTTCCTGAAGGCGAGGTTGTCCTGGGTCAGGCGGAGGTGGGTCGGGAGGGAGTTCCAGATCTTGGCGGCGAGGTAGGAGAAGGACCTTCCCCCTGTGGTGGCTCTTCGGATGCGGGGGATGGCGGCGAGGGCGTGGCCGGTCGATCAAAGCTGGCGTTTGGGAGCGTAGAAGTTGAGGCGGCTGTTGAGGTATCCTGGGCCTTGGTTGTGTAGGGCTTTGTGTGCGTGGGTGAGGAGACGGAAGGTGATTCTCTTGTTGACCGGGAGCCAGTGCAGGTCTCTCAGGTGTCTGGAGATGTGGTCGCGGCGGGGGATGTCCAGGATGAGACGTGCTGAGGCGTTCTGGATCCGCTGGAGTCTCTTCTGGAGTTTGGCGGTGGTTCCGGCGTAGAGGGAGTTGCCGTAGTCCAGACGGCTGGTGACGAGGGCCTGGGTGACCGTCTTCCTGGTCTCGGTGGGGATCCACCGGAAGATCTTACGTAGCATGCGCAGGATGTTGAAGCACGACGAGGAGACGGCGTTGACTTGTCTGTTCATGGAGAGGGAGGAGTCCAGGATGAAGCCCAGGTTGCGTGCGTGGTCCGTTGGCTTGGGGGTGGTGCCCAGGGCGGGGGCCCACCAGGAGTCATCCCAGGCGGAGGGTGAGGATCCCAGGATGAGGACTTCCGTCTTGTCCGAGTTCAGTTTCAGGCGGCTGTTCTTCATCCATTCGGCTACCTCTTTCATTCCTTAGTGTAGGTTGGCTCTGGCGGTGGCGGGGTCGTTGGTGAGGGAGAGGATCAGCTGGGTGTCGTCGGCGTATGAGATGATGTTGAGGTTGTTCCGGTGTGCGATGTCTGCGAGGGGGCTCATGTAGACGTTGAAGAGGGTTGGGCTGAGCGAGGAGCCTTGAGGAACGCCGCAGATGACTTCGGTGGCTTCTGATCTGAACGGGGGGAGGCGGACTCTCTGTGTCCTTCCGGCGAGGAAGGAGATGATCCACTCCAGTGCCTTCTCCTGGATTCCGACGTTGCTGAGGCGCTGCACTAGGGTACGGTGGCAGACAGTATCGAAGGCCGCGGAGAGGTCAAGGAGGATGAGGGCCGCTGTTTCTCCGTTGTCGAGTAGGGCTCGGATGTCATCGGTTGCTGCGATCAGGGCGGTCTCGATGCTGTGGTTGGCCCGGAAGCCAGACTGCGAGAGGTCGAGGGATCCGCTCGTCTCGAGGAAGGCGGGCAGCTGTTTGTTGACGGTCTTCTCGATGACTTTTGCAGGAAACGGGAGCAGCGAGATGGGGCGGTAGTTCTTGAGGTCGGTGGGGTCGGCTGATGGCTTCTTTAGTCGAGCGCTGAGTTCGGCGTGCTTCCAGCTCTCCGGGAAGGTAGCGGTGTCGAAGGAGGTGTTGACGATGTCCCGCAGGTGGGGTGCGATGACAGCGTCGGCCTTGTTGAAGACGTGGTGGGGGCAGGGGTCTGTCGGGGATCCGGAGTGGATGGAGTTCATCGTGCGGAAGGTGTCTTCGGTGCTGATCGGGGTCCAGGCGCGGAGGGTGGTGGTGGGGGTCGGTGGTTCAGTCGTGGCGTGCGTCGGTTGAGTGCTGAAGCTGTTGTGTATGTCCGCGATCTTGTTGTGGAAGTAGGAGGCGAGGGAGTTGCAGAGGTCTTGCGATGGGGTGATGTCGTTGTTTCCGGTGTTGGGGTTGGAGAGCTCTTTAACGATGTTGAAGAGTTCCTTGCTGTTGTGTGCGTTGTTGTCCAGTCCTTCCTTGAATGCAGTGTTCTTGGTGGTGTGGATCAGTTGGTGGTGTTTTCGGGTGGCGAGCTTGAGGGCGGTCATGTTGTCTGGTGTTGGGGGTCTGTGCCAGGCTTTCTCGAGGGCTCTGCAGTTCTTCTTGGAGCTCTTGAGTTCGTCTGTGAACCATGGGGCTTTCTTGCTGCCGGGTCTGCTAGGAGGGGTCCTCAGAGGGGCGAGGTCGTCTGCGCAGTCGCTGATCCACTTTGTGAGGTTGGTGGCCGCTTGGTTGGGGTTTGTTGCGCTGGTGGGTGGGTTCTTGCTCAGGGAGGTCGTAAGCTGGTCTGCTGTGATCTTGTTCCAGCTTCTGCGTGCAACCTGTTGCTGGTGTTGGTGGATCGTGGTCCTTCTGAAGCTGAAGTGGACGCAGCTGTGGTCCGTCCAGTGGAGTCCGGTTGCGTGGCTGAAGGCGATGTCCTTGCTGGATGAGAAGATTGTCTCAACGCTATCCCAGCATCAACACTAGCGTCAACACTATGGAGGGTCCATGCGCTCCCCTTAGTGTCAACTGGAGTGCTGATACTACAGTCAACACTGAGGGGACTGCAAATCACGGACTGCATGTACCATGAAGCAAAAGAGCAAACTTTTCTGGGAAATGATGTAGTGATTGACCACACCTTTTTCCCTGATCAAACTGATTTTCATGAGCTCCTCTACCATTTGGCACATGTTCCTAATGTTTCTTTTTGTAAAAATTGCATTTCAGCCCATTGAACACACTTCATCCAGCCCGAGCTGAAGAGTACGGCCCGATCAGGAGAGTACGGCCCGAGCTGGAGAGTACGGCCCGATCTGGAGAGTAAGGCCCGGGAGCGGAGAGTACGGCCCGAGCTGGAGAGTAAGGCCCGGGAGCAGAGAGTATGGCCCGATCTGGAGAGTAAGGCCCGGGAGCGGAGAGTACAGCCCGATCTGGAGAGTAAGGCCGGGAGCGGAGAGTACGGCCCGGGAGCTGAGAGTACGGCCCAATCTGGAGAGTAAGGCCCGGGCGAGGAGAGTACGGCCCGGGAGCGGAGTGTACGACCCGATCTGGAGAGTAAGGCCCGGGAGCGGAGAGTACGGCCCGATCTGGAGAGTAAGGCCCGGGAGCGGTGAGTACGGCCCGATCTGGAGAGTAAGGCCCGGGAGCGGAGAGTACGACCCGGGAGCGGAGAGTACGGCCCGATCTGGAGAGTAAGGCTCGGGAGCGGAGAGTACGGCCTGACTGTAGACGTAAAGATATGACATGTAAATGACCTCAGTGAATACCAAAAGTTATAAAGTTGGACTTTTGTCCCAGATTGCCTTTGTGAATCAGGCCCGATGTTTGGTAGTTTTTTTTCCTTGATTAAACTCCTCTATAAGTACCCATATGTACATTGAAGTAGCATTATTTACAAGATCTGCTGTTATCATAGGGTACATTTTTATGGTTTAAAAAAACTGTAATTAACTCATATATCCATAAATGTACGCATGCCACTTATTATCATTAAAGGGTAGAGAGTGTCATATAAAAGACTATAGTGGTCAGAGGCGCACCTCTTACCTCACCCACCGACAAGCCACATACTTCCTACATATGTCAACGGGACCCCCACCCTGCTCCCTTTATCGGCCACCAAGAGGTGTTCACATTAACGACTGCAGTGGTATCTCCTGCCACAAGCACCTGACATCACCTTCATTGGAGACCCCACTAGCTGAGAGGTACGTCACAGGTGAGAAGTGTGATGTCATAGCGGGGCTAAGGGACCAGATATAAAAAATTTGAAAATTAAAAAGTTACCATTTCACAAGCAAAGTCAACCCTCACCCGTTGTGGACAGATCTGGCAATAAACTAACAACTTTGAGGCCATAAAGAAATTGCATTATTTTAGACAGATTTGCCAAGTGCTTCATTCCCTTGTGATAAATTTGCATCCTTCAAAAATTATTAATCTGTGGGACGCGGGAACAGCCCCTTTGCTGAATCTGACCCAAACTCTGCTACTGTCCTGGTTGCTTTAGAGCAAAGGAACCCTTTTCTATTCTGTGTAATTGAAGTATTATTATCCATAACCTGATGTTTTAAAATATTTTTATTATTTTCTAATAAATTAAATGTATTAATTATCTTTAACCTAATCCTAATAATAATAAAAACTCTATTCTAAATGTACTTTATTTGTTTAACAGTAGTATTTTATTAATTCTATTTTTCAAAGTAACACTACCATTCATTTTTTTATTTAATTCTTTAATGTATTACATCATTGTGTTTTCCTTTATACTACTCCTAATTTTAATGATTGTTTTTATTATTAACTTTGTGGGAGACACCCCCTCATGCTGCCCAAATCCTGATTTTTAATATTTCATTTTATAAAGTTTCCCTTTGTTACTTCATTTTTGGTATGTTTTTTATTGCCCTTATCATCGCAAGCTCTACCGCTTAATTATTTAAAATAAATGTAATGGAAGGTAAAAATGAAACATGACTAGTGTATCTCAGGGGACCTCACAGTAACAGTTTTAATATAATTTGATACATAAAAATGAATTACATTTTTAATGACTCCCATCAACAATTTCATTTTGCTACTTCCCTGGTTAATGTAGTGGGCGTGATGTACTTCTAAGTGACGTGATTGGTGTGCCAGTGTACGGGAGGTGATATACAGACTGGTAGGTGGAGTTGAGTCGATGTAGTCTTGGTGCAACAAACATAGCCAGTGCAAAAAGTGTGAACATGTGGATGCCCAGGGGAGGTACCCAACTGGCATTAATAAAAAAATTTAAAAAACTTGATTCCACTTTCTTCCATCCACCGACTGCCATGGGGCGCAATGCCAAGACGCCCATAGACCAACTTAGAAATGTTTACAAACAATCGACCGATCTTAAACTTGACCTGCATTTCATAGGTACTTGAAATAGCAGTGAGCAGCCAGATTTCATCCCAACTGGAATCAATTCAAGTTGGATTTGAGGCACTCAGTGGATCACCGACAACACTTGTGTATATGAAAAGGTAGCCGGTACCCAGCACCAATGGGTACTCTGCATCTAGTCTCCGTCAAAACCTCCCAGCTGCATTTACACACCATCAACCAAGAGATGCTCCCTGACAACCTGTCTCATTTGGATGGCGTCAGAGTTTAAGTGCTATTTTAAGTTAATACTTTCCATTTATTACGATTATTTTTTGTAAAGCACCCGACATATCCTTGCAGGAGCGTGAGAGGGCCAGCGTAATAACTCAACATCCCCGGGAGTGGTGTTATTAACTGAAGGAATCCTTCAATCGTATATGCTGATAGAAGTGTGACAAAGCCTTGGTAAAGAGCCTGTAGAATGAAAGGGTGGAAACAAGTGATAGGTGTCTGAATGATTGACAGGCCTGAAGAAAAAGGGTGGAAAAGGCAGGCATGGGGAGGGCTTTCCAGACGTCTCCAGAAGAAATAGTTTTTTAACAATCACCGAAATTTGAGAATGTCAGATTTAATGTGCAGAGACAGGTAGAGAGCTCCACAGAGACGAGCCTTGCGCGTGAAGGTTATTCCTCAACGTCTTGAAACAAGTCAGGCAGAGAGACATCAAGGTGAGGCTGGAAGACGTCAGACGTCTCTTGGGAAGGTTAGCAGCATACTACCACTTGGACAGGTAATTCGGAGCTCGGTCATATAAGCCTTGGTGGACGAGGAGGAGTGATTTAAAAAGTTCTCTTTCCTTCATGGGGAGTCCATAACGGTTCAGTGCAGGAGCCACTTCTTGGTGTTTTTCCAGGACAAACATGAGTGAAAAGGATGGCTCTGGAGGCTTTGGTGTTTGCATAATGTTGTGTGAGTTACTCCAGGGTAGAGGTTTCTAATAGCCAGGGTGAGAAAAAAGTTGATAAAGAGCTGGGGAAAATTTCTCTGTCACTAAACACTAGAGTGTACTTTTTCAAAATGTTTAAACACTGGTTAGGAAAAAAAGAAAATGCACACAAAAGAACACCTTGTTTATCTGCCTTGCTCAGCAACTCCTCCGTTGTCTCAAGCACCCCTATACAGAGCTGCATGAAAGAAGCCGCCAGCCACCAGCATCTCTCCCCTCATACACCTGCAGAGCTCTGGTTACACAGGCATGGGATTACAGGCCGCGTGCCCATACGCCCCGCCCATCCATATCCAGCCAATGAGGTGCTCCTAAAGATTCAGGTGGGGTTTGGCAATGGGCATTCATTGGCGCATTCAGCGACTGCATGACTAGGAGTAGGATAAAGTTGAAGAGTGGGGAACTTGACGAAGGTATTTGTGCAGCAACCATGGTTGGTCCGGTGGCAATTTGATTTATTTTCAAATTTGAACCCTGCTGCCTTCTGCTGCACACCAGGTGTGAGATGAGGCAGCTCCGTGCATCCACCCTCGGGGACTCCTCTGCGCCCACTCCAAACTGCAGTTATAACATAACATGTATTTGTAAAGTGCACGTTCAACCAGAAGGGTAACTTGGCGTTGAATAACAGACGTCTTTATTGTAACCCAACACCGTGGTACTCAGAAGGATGAAAGGCTGAGTGGCCCAGCCAGGGTTTGAACCTGTGACCATGAGGTCAAACACAGACCCCTGCAGTGGAGCCATTAGTCCGCTAAGTCACCAGACCCGGATATCGGCACAATGCTAGCCTCTATTACCTTCTAGTCATTATATAAAGATGTCCGTGATAGGCCCACATACAGCTATAAAACAGGCCACCACCGTTCAAAACACCCACATACAGCCACAAAACCGGCCCATTCACTGACCTGTCAGGCTGGCCCATCTGGCACTGCCAGCTTGCCCTATAGGCCAGTCCTATTCTGTTGCACACCCATGCCCTGCTTAGTCACCCTCGGTGCTGCTGCAGCCCCTCTCTTGGTGCTGTCATGCCCGTCATGGATGCACAGAACACCTTCAGAAGCTTGCCTCGCGGGGTGCATGATTCACTGTGGCATCAGGTCCAGTCCCCTGCCAGGCACTGCCCAACAGTGGGACACGCAATAGGTAACAGCCTGGTTCCTGCACCTGCAAACATGGGCAATCCAAACCCAGGGACGATACTTGGCTCAAGGTAACCAGAGTGGCACATCAGCCAGACACACAGACGAGGTGCGTCACCAATGCCAGTGTGTAGCCCTACGTCCAGCGCTATAATATGAAAAGCAGTATCCTCCTCAGGATGAAAGAAGACCACGGCACTCCAAGGTAGTAAGCTGCAAAGATTTATTTATTTTCACTGCGGAAAATACATCAACACGTTTCAGCGCCAAGGACGCCTTTGTCACAACATTGGTTGTTGGTTATAAAGTGAAATGTATAGAAAGCGAAATGCAAGGAAAGCGTGCACTACAAACATAGAAAAAGGACCAGTCTGTTGAGTCACATAGCAGCGCAATTTTGGAAAATACATATCCAGCATTGACAAACATTGAAGCTTAATGAAATTCATAGCCAGTGGCAAAAATCAAGCAGTGTGTTTCAACAAAGTTAATCAGAATAGTTAAGCATCAGGGTTTCCTGACAGTTTACACTCAGTATAATGTAGTAAAAGTCCCAATGGGCAAGAGGCAGAAAAGGGTAATTTTGTTGTGACGAACATGCTACTATGGCAAGAAAAAATGTAAAGGAAAGACAGCGTTCATGAAAACGAATGATGTTGCTGTTGTACCTCACGGCAGTGCCATTTTGGAGTACCCAATGCTGCATTGAAGTTCAAAACAGTGGGGTGCGGGGAGGAGCTACGCCGTGAACCAAGATGGCCGCATAAGCTCCCGGCTCCGCCGACCTCCGCCGGCGACTCGTCTATCCTGTCGTTTATCCTCTACCCACGCCCTGTGCCTGGATGTATGAAGGTTGCCTGATGCCAACGGTGCTGTCCCGGATTTCCTACCTTATTCAGCGACGGAGTTATGTCGTGTCCCATTTTTGGCCTACTCCCGGGCTGCCGCCGGGACCTCGATTTTTGAAACACCCGAGAGGGACCTGATCAACATCGGCTTTGGGACCGCGATTGTGGCCAGTCTTCCAGGTCTGAACAATTCTTTCCGCTCTTGACTCTTGTCCTCATTAATGGATGGTGCCGGAGAGGAGACACTGTGACGTGCTGCGATCCTCCTGCACCGCGGCTGTGGGCTGGTTGCCTGACCCTCGTTTCCCGGTCAGGGGGCTGACGGGCTGCACCCACGGCCGGTGTCTGTCCCGAGTGTGCCAGTTCGGGCGCCCTTGTTGCTGTGATCGCCCGGAGCCCGGTGATGTGGGCCGGAGATTGTGTCCCCCTCCGTCCTCTGGACCCGGGATGGATGGCGCACATTCATTAAGATCCGTAATGGCGGCGATTGGGGCGCTCCGCTCGCAATTCACCGGAGCATGTGTCTCCCTGGCGGCGAAACTGGATAATGTCTGCTCGCGACCGGACACGGATGCTGCAGCGCCTGTACAGAAATCTGCGATCCTGACGAGCGATTTGACCCTCCATCTGCAGGGGCCCGAGCGGCAGCCCGACTTTGCTCCTTTGAGAGTTGGCCTCACTTCTCCCTCATCTGCTACAGTACATGGTCTTCCCTCTACGTCTCCTCTCCGGTGGTGTGTTGTCGCTGGATGTCCTGTTATTCATTGCCGAGTCTCAGGGTCCCGTCGAAGGGGATCGCCATTTTCCTTTGTTCCGGCCCGTCTGCACAACGGACGCCGCCATTTTGAGCCCGGACTTTGTTCCACTTTCACTGCCTTGGTCCGCCATGGACGCTTTGACTGCCTCTGGTCGGATGTGGCCTGGTCGGGATGTGCTCCGGAACGGATTCGCACTGGTCAGGGCTGACTTTGACTTTGAGGTTCTCTTACTCCTCGCCACTGCTTTGGACCGTCTGAGACGCCCACTTGGTTTGCAACTGTTATGACTTTGGCGATAGAACTCCTTGTGGGGCTTGCAGGGTTGACTTCTGTTTCCCTGGGGTTGCTCCGTTTATTTTTGCCGGGACTACACCGAATACCTTGCCGGGCCGGGGGTAGGGGGGGTTTCCTGGTGACTGTCCTCCCCGTGATACTGCTGACTGTTTGCTTTATTGATGATGATTGTGCTATGGGGGGGTCACCGCCGGCGGGGGGTATCAGGTGTCCGGGGGCTTGTTTGAATTTCTCCTCCTCCACTTCTTATACTTTTTATATAATTTCCCTTCTGTGGGGCAGTTCCGGGGCGACAGGCACGCTGTTAGTGGGTTAGGCCGTAGCCATTACAGGGGTGCAGGGTGGCGGGTGTGGGGGGGGGGGGGTTGTTATTTTAGTTTGTTTTGTTCTATGGTCCCTATCGCTCTTTTCCGGCTTTGGGAGGGTTCTTTCCTCTTTCGTAGGGTTGGCTGTCTCTTGGTCTTGCACCTTTCCTTTTTCTTTTTTCGGCTTCTCAACAAGCCTCTGTTTTTCTGTTCTTAGGGGGTAGGCTCTCTGGGGTGATACTTAGAAATGTGGATTATTGTAATGTGGTTTACTGTCCAGTATTATCGCCGTGGCTGCCCGGAATGCATAGTCGCTTTAGTTATAGCCTATCTCCGACTGTAATTGGGGTACGCCCCGATCGTCTCCTTTGTGCTCCTATCCTGTGAGGTGCAATGTCCTTGTTGTTGCAGCCCCTACTCTTTTTCTAAAATTTAAAAATGAAAACCTCATATCCTGTTAGCGAGCCCCACAACCGCATCTGGTATATCTTGATATATCCTGTATACTGATTGGCTTCAGTTTCTCCTGTTTTCATTGATTGTCTTTGCGGCCGGCCATGAAGGTTGTGGGCCTGCGCATGTATCTCCTTCTTTTTTGAATAAAGGTTTAAAAAAATAAAAAATAAAAAAAAACAGTGGGTGCAATCACGTGATATCCAAGTACATCTTGTTATTAATTAAATCTTACAATCATAACAGTTTACACACAGTATAACATAAATTATAATACAGCAAGCCTCAGTGGGCAAGCGGCTGAAAGGGTACTGTCATTGTTATGTACATGTCACTATGGCAACATCCTGAAGGAATAACAGCGTTCATGAAAACAAATAATCTAGCCTTTTATATCACACAGCTGCAGCATATTGGAGTACCCAACTTCACGTTGAAGTTCAATGCAATATGATACAATCACATAACATGCAAAGTCATTTTGCTATTAATTAAATTATAAAATCAAGAGGGTTTAGTTTATAATGGCACAAAGTTGAAGACCTAGGTCAGGCCCTAGTCGGCATACAACTGCTTTGCTTAAAGTAATCAGATCACCAGACGTAATGCCAAATCCTCATATAAAAGAAATCAAAATGTGCATCATGTTCAGCTGAAATAAAAGAATGCAGAGTATATTGTGTTGTATACCCTAGCCCTATATTAGCTAATAGTGCAAACAACACATCGCAAGTACAAACAGGGAGTTCTCCTGGCTGAAAAGGATAAACTAAAAAGACTAATGTATTTCTAATATCGGAAATACATATACAACCTTAGTGACCATCCAGTGTTATGAGCACACAATGCGTGAAGATGGATAGCCATATCCATAATCAAAGGCGTTACAGTGTCTAACTTCTCTTGCAGTGTCTCCAGGCTGTATTGCTGTAAAAAACATGCAGATAAAATAAAATGTTAACATGAATTTACAAGGACAATTTAAAGAATGCAGCAAGGACAATAAGGGAATGAGAGGTGAACATACATCTCCTCATCTATGTTGAGGCCAAATGGTTTCATACAGTCCATCTCCAAAATGTATCTGGATTTAGGCCTCATGAGTTCCCTTTCTCTGGTTCCTCCTCTCATCTTACTGAGCACACAGTCAATAGCACTGCACTTGAGTAAGTTGCGATCTCCATTGTGTGCCTTCTGGAAATGCTGGGCTGCCATATACTTAATATCCACATTCTTTATAGCCCTCAAGTGTTGTAGTATACGTTTGTGCACCGGCAGTATATTGCTGCAGATGTATACTTAGAGCAAGGAATGAACAAGGCCTAGACAGCAAAATCTGTTTTGCGGTTCAGGGTTTTCTTTATTTTAATGGTCCTGTTAAAGGGTGTATTCAGTGTACTGATGTTTCTGCCATTAATGCAAGCCTTGCATTTTTTGGCATTTTTTGAAGCCAGGGCTGGGTTTCAGCCATCTTCTCTTCTTGATGGCGACTTCACTCTTAACTAGAAAGTCCCTCATGGCTGGCGTTTTCCAAAAGGTAACTTGCGGTCTAGTAGTCATGCTCTCCCCTATCACTGGGTAGTTCCTGATGAGACGCCAGTGTTTGTTCAAGGCGTGTCTTATACTTGTGTGTGCTCATGGTAGGAGGTGATGAATCTGACCCCCTCTTTTTCAGTAGGGCCACTGTTTTGCTTGCTTGTTCCAAAAAGGGCTGCCTCCCGCCTACATTTTTGTTTCCTTAATTTGGCTGTATTCAAAGTTCTTTCTGTGTAGCCTCTCTCCTGCAGTCTAAGAACCATCTCTTGTTGGATAGCCTTAAATTAGCTTGGTTGCTACAAATGCGTCTCGCCGGCATCACCTTCCCATAAGGGATGATATTTTTCAAAGCCACCAGGTGAAAGCGCCTAGTATAAAGCATAGTGTTACCGGCGCTGGACTTCCTATAAACCCCAGCGGTGAGCCTTGAATTTTTAACCAATATTCTATCATCCAGGAAGTCCAATTGTGTGCGGGTAATCTGGCTGGTAAAATGTAGATTAAGATTGTTAGCGATGATGGTATTAACAAACAAGTTATATATATATTTCTAGTTCCAAATGCGCTCTTTCGTCCAAATCGAGCTTCCAACTAAGTGCCCTTCCATTCTGGCCCACCCCAAAGGCGCATCAGATATTGTCCACTTACCCAGACGGATGCTTCAGTCAGATGTGGACACCCTTCAGGGCCAGACAGGCTCTTGTGGTACTCAGGAATTTCTCCGGTGGGCAGCAGTCTAGGGAATTATTTTCTGAGCAGGACAGCCTGCCATGACCCAATCCATCACTCTAGTTGGGCCTCTGCAGTGTGGGGCTGGTTTGAACATTTTTGCCACGGCTGATTTTGGTTTCTATTTTGGCATTAATGCCAACTGGTCTAGCAGACATGGCATTCTGCTGCAGCATTCGCCGCCTCTCTTTTTCCGCCAGCGTTGAGCACCAGGTTTAATGCCACCCAGGAGAGGGTCAGACTCCAGATCATGATAGGTTGTGCAGTAAGTGAATGGAGCTGCAGTCCTAGCTGCATGACGTTGTTTACAGATTCCCATCAGTGTTCTGTACACCCAACAGAACAACATTTTGTAAAGTATCACCTCTGTCTGACGAGCCAGAGCAGATCACTGAACCGAGAGACAGACCGTTGACAGTTGCCAAATGATGTGAATTCGCCAAAATGTCCAGTTCTCATGGTGGCTTCTCCTCTAGCAAACATGGCGGCCATCTTGGAAGAAAAAAAGGGAAAGGGGGCAGTTAAATAGGAATTTTGCAAATTTCTATACAAATATTTATAATTGTTAAGCAGAACTGAGTTGGGAACTAACTAGTTCTGTCCACTAGTGTCTCATAAACCCCTGAAAAGGCAGTAACAGAGAAGCAGGTTTGGGATCATGTCTTCGTGAGAGTGACCCTGAACCCACAAATGTAACTTTGTAATGAGTAAGCGACTGTGGTGATGAATGGAAAAGGGTCCTTTCTTGCATGCAAGCCGCACTGTGCCTGCTCTCCGGCTTTCCTCCTTCCCTCCCTTGCTGAAGTAGCGATCAGACAACAAGGGTGAGTGAAGCACAATGTGGCCTTGTAAAATTGTAGCCAGAAGTAGTTGCCACAACTTCCATATAGTCTATGAATGATAGGGGGAACCCATTAAACCAAACGGTACCTGGGTAAAGAAGACTAAATTCATAAGAAATTGGTACCTTGGTTCTACGGTATATATTCTGAATTGAAATAATAGGGAATAAAGAACTTCCATATAGGGCACAATAGCTGCGGAGCACTGGCTTGCTCTGCCGGTTCCCATCGATGGAGCATTGTATATCCCGCTTCCTCATAAGGACAAGACACCAACAACGGTGACATGCACAACTGCCGCTTGGTCATGCTTGGGTAAGATGTTGGCTGCACCTATGCTTTACTCACCACTCTTGCCTCTGGTATACCACCCATCTATGCCCCTCCTTCAGGAAGTGATCTTTCACAAATTTCTAGAACACACTCAGATTAGAAATTGGGGGGACCTCTATCATGAGGGGACATTTCGTACACTGGAAAACATGTTTCGCAGCATACAGCAGACACCGATGGACGCCTTCTTGTACATCCGCCTCAGACAGGGAATACGCACTATTGCCCCAGATTTTCCCAATGAGCCCCCAGCCCTTATGCCACTACAAACGATGCTACAGGAGACGTCAGCCAAACGGCTGGTGTCGATGATATACAGGACAGTACATGTGCGGAGGGAGGAGCCTCCAGCGACAGCGAGAGCTAAATGGGACTGTGAATTAGGCACAACACTTACGGACAGGCAGTGGGAATACTGCTCACAGCAGACTGAGAGGGTTTCGGCGAATAGCAGATTTAGGATGATTCACTATAAGTAGGGCTCCCGGTTTTATGGTATTTATTTTTTGAACATTTCCGTCTGTATTTATCCATATTTATTTTTTGTTCATTTTATGTGTATTTATCCACATTTATTTTTATAGCAAGCAAAAGAAGAGGCTGCAGCTAGTATTTTTTCACATTTATTTAAATAGCCAATGCAAGCTTGCACTCGGTTGTTATAGATTTATAAATGTATATATATATATGCCAAATTAAGTTTACTTATTACATTATCTGGAAACGTTGCCATTGTAGTACAAGCACATGTTCAAGCTCCTAGAGTCAGTGTGCTTGTGAGGACCATATCAGCTGTTTCCCTTTGCAACCCGCCGCCAGTCGTGTAGCACTTTTCATGATGTGTGTAATTATAGGTATACAAAGCAGGATCAATGACATAGGACACGTTGTGATCCACTGTTATGTGTGCTTCCTAGGAGCTCCTATACTTCAGCTTTAAAACAATCTTCAGTACAACACTGAGAATGATGTCATGCAATAGCTACAATGTGCAATGTACCAAAACAATAAAGACAAAATAGACCATCGGTGTCTGTAAAAAGGTATACGTTCCCCCATCCCGGTCAGAGAAAAGCAACCAGCAGTAATTGTTCGCCACCCACCGCACGCCAGGAGTACATGCCTATCTCGCATCCCATCCTGCCCAGCTATTTATTATTTTGTGGACTGCCATTTACACTCTGCTTCGCCTCCCCACCCCTGCAGCTAAAAACCTAAATGTTGAAATAGTGCACTCTGATACCCTTGTCGTTCAGAATGAAGGCGCGCTTATGCGTCTGAAAAGTCAGAAGATAAAACATCATATAAACAGAGGAACATAGCATTTAGTACATAGAGGGGATCTGCACTAGCCCCCTCCTGCTGGATTTCCTGCCTTAATACCAGTCTGGAATTAAACCAGGATCCCACACCAGATATAGAGCCCAAAACCTGAGTTTGAAGGTGGCACAGAGAAGTGTGATTCAGGCGTGAAGGATCGTTCACCTCTGCACTTAAAGCGAGGTTTACATTACAAAAGGCAATTCCTGCTCCCTCGCTTCGCGCTTTTCAAATAATAAAACGTAGATGTGCACCCTCCCTTTCACTTACATTGGCTTTGAAGTGGCTGAGGGGGGCTGTTATGCCCACACTGTGACACACAAATCTGACCATGATTAGGTGAAAGAAACTAATTAGGATATGTCAGCAGGGGTTTGGCGGCAGGCAGAGTGCATCCACAGATCTACATCACCAGACGGAGGGGAGCGGCAACCCTGGGCTGGAGCAGGGCTGCACAGTGCAAGTTTCTGAATCAGTTTCAGCAGTATTTTACTGTTTCTATTTATAAATACAGACAAAGGAAAAATAGTTTCCCGTCTGTATTTATATGTAAAAATCCGTTTAAACGGAAAACCGGGAGCCTTAACTATAAGTTCCTTCATAGACTGTATTACACGCCAGTTCGTATGCACAAATACAAACTAAGGGACTCAGACACATGTGATTGCTGCCGTACCCCGGGGGACGATTTCCTACACCTTGCTTGGGAATGCACTACAGTGCAGGCATATTGGATGCAGGTTTTCACGGCGCTGTCCGAAATCACTAATGTCCAGTAGGAGCCTTCACCAGTGCTTGCTTTGTTGGGGTATCTTGAGCCACCACAAGCGGTACACCGCAAATTTGTAGCTTTAGATCTATTACTAGCTAATCGGAGAGTGGCATACAGATGGGGCAGAGGAAGGGCGCCCAAATTTAAGGTATGGCTTGACAATTTAATTTACTGTCAGGAGCAACTATCGACCTATGCAGAGCTGTTACCCGTAACATCCAGACCCCAGGATATTTGGGCCCCGCTGCAATGCTATTTACTGACTAACCGTCAATCAAACCCTCAGAGCGCGGCAAGACCTGACCCCGTTCAATAGAAGATTATGATTGCACGCTCATCACTACCATGTGGATACATGTTGGAGTGGAAGTTGATGAATTGAGCGGATGGGGAGTTAGTCACAGATTTCTGATAAATGCCTGATGTATCCCCGTGGTGGTGAGACTGAGTGCTTTGGTGCATTATGGGGATGACTATATGTAAATTTGGGGTATTTGTAAAGCGCACTGTTACTCTAACCGAGTGTCCTGGCGCTGCAGACCGCTGGGGAACCCGTCCTGGTTTTCCCTGTGAGATGGTCCCTTTCTGGGTATCTCCAGGGTGAAGCCAGGCATCCCCGGCGTCTGTGGGGGGCCGTTGTAGAGATGAGGCAAGCTAATGCCCAGAGTTACCGAGTGTGTTCCCTGGTTAGAGTAGTTTCTGAGGCGAGAATTATCGAGTCCGTTGACCCTGGTCCACGACCCTACTGCGTTGGAAATTGAACCCTGGTCCCGGGCCGTCCTCTGCTCTCAGGTCTGCCGCCTCGAACCAGTGAGCCACACCACTCCACTGATATTATGGTGCTTACATCTTTTTTTCACAGGTTGCCCTTTTAATGCTTGGACTTCTTATCGTATGAACCTGCTGGACTGTTGGCTATGAAGTTAATAATAATAATAATAATAATTACATTTGTAAAGCGCCTGGTTACACTGAGGCCAGTGTGTCCCCGCGCTGCGGAGCAAAGACAACAACAATCAACAGACTGCTCAGCAGAACAGATTAGAGGGCAGGGAAAAAGTGCCATAGCACCTTTGTACATCTATATAGGCTGTGAGGACTCTTGATCATGCCACGGGTTGTAGACAAATGATATCATACTACTGCCTGGAATCCATTATTTTAACAAGATCTTAAGATGTATGTGACACGTGTGACTATCTGTGTACCATGTCGGGTTTTTTTGTTGTTGTTTTTTTTTAAATAATTAATAAACAGAATTTGGAAAAAAGCAACAAAAAAAAGGAACGGGTGGGTCTCTAGCGTCTTTTGCTTTAAAGCCCCCCTTGAATTCTTCCAGAGCAGAAGAGATCAGCCCATCCTGTTGCCCGGTGTAGTTCTGGAACTCTTTCCTTTGTACCAGACCTGGACACTAGATGGTGCCAGAGACCAATACAATACGTTAGTTGTATGACAAGGCAGATTTTTTTTGCCTAAGTAAACAAGTAAAATACGTTGAATTTGACAGTGCCACTGCTAGAGCTCAGTTCCAGACTAAGCCACCAGAGGCCAGGCCTGGCGGCTTACTAGACTAATGCGTCCACTGTAGGGGAAATATATCCTAATTTAAACTATGTGTGGGTTATAGCTATTATACGTGTCTGTTTAACAATAACTATTAACTTATTTTAATACATTTAAATGATTAATGGTTACCGTTAACATCATTATGGATTTGACACATTTACCCCAACATCCATCATCTGCTGCATAATGTGCAGAATTTAACCCACAAAAATTCTAGCTCAAACAGATCAACAGTTACTACATTCATGGCATCTCATTATGCTGCACAGTGGGAGGCCCTATGCAAAGGTTGACTGGTCACCTTTCACTCTCTCATTAGTGTATTTGGATGTTAAACTGTTACTAATGAGGTGAAACCTTTACCCAGACAGTGTTACCGTGTACAAATTAGGAAGCAATGCTTCACAAAATGTACCACATTAGGTCTCATAATTAGACTGTTTGCCCAGTGCCTGAAATGAAAAAATAGAAGTGCAGGTACTCTGTATCCGAGTACCTGCTTGTTTCTGAGAAGTGCTGGTACTCTCCAATTAAAAGTAATATGTCTTTCTTAAAAAGTGCAGTTACTCTCCGTCTCAAAATAAAAAAGTGCTGGTACTCAATACTGGACAGTACCGGCCCATTTAAAGCACTGGGGCCTTATTTATGAAGGACTTGCGCCGCCGGTGCGTCACTTTTAACATGGGAAAAAGTGACGCACCGGCGGCGCAAGTCCTTCATAAATAAGGCCCCTGGTTTTGCCACAGAAACCCTGCTGCAACATGAAATACATCCCACGGGGAAAAAATGCATTCAAATGCGGGTGAAGGAGCCGTCAGGCCCCCGGGGAAGGAGCCCTGGGGAAGCACTCACTCGTACCTTTTGGACTGGAAACACGTGTGCGCCCCGCCATTTTGGGACCGTCTGTTGTTCTCGCTCTTGTCCTAGGTCCACCATCTTGAGAAACAGCAGTCATTCTACCGTCCTCCCTTGCTGCTGTGACTGCGTCCCCCCTCCGACCCCACTTAATGGAACTCTGCTCTCCTGGTTTTTTGGGTCCTGACCTGAGAAAATCTGCTATTTGTATATATATATATATATATATATATATATATATATATATATATATGTATATATGTATATAGAGATAACTCTAATCACTAGTATATGTAGTAGACCTTTGTACTCTCTACCATTCCTATGTGACTCTTAGGGCCTCATTTATGAGGCTGTGCGTCACTTTTACGCCGCGGTGCGTCACTTTTTGTGACGCAGCAGTGGCGTAAAAAATGCGCCTTGTTGCGCCATATTTACAAAGTGACGCATCTAGGTTGATGCGTCACTTTGAAAACCCCTGCGCCACATTATACCTGCGCCAGGTATAATGTATGCAAGGGGGGCGTATTGACGCAAGGAAGGGTCGTAGAAGTGACGCAGAGAAATCTATGAGATTTCACTGCGTCACTTTTAGGATCCCGGTGCGTCAAAATCTTGCGCCTGCCTCACAGCAGGCGTAAGACTGACGCAAGCCCTTTCACATGGGGCTTGCCCCATGTGAAAGGAAGCATTGCTGGAGTTGCGTCACTTTTGTGACAGACTCCAGCAATGCGTCACTTTTGCGCTTACAGATACGTCAGAAATACTGACATATCTGTAACTCCTTGCGACATGATGCGTCATACATTAAATATGATGCATCAGGAATGTCGCAAGGAGTGCGCACTGAGAAGTGACGCATGGCTGCTTTCACGCAGCGATGCGTCATTTCTCATAAATGAGGCCCGTAGAGTTTATCCATTTGTATCTCTTCCTTGAGTGACTTTACAACTTGTACATTTGCAATATTTTTCTGCTTCTATCTCCTCCTTGTGTGACTTTACAACTTGTACATTTGCAACAAAAAAAATCCTGTTTGTATCTTTTATGTAACTCATGTAATCCTAAATCCTTATGTAACGCAACCGTTTTTTTGTGAAGCGCTTTGACATCTTCGGGTAATGTTCGCGCTATATAAAATCGCAATAAATAAAATTAAATAAAATCCTCCGCTGCCGTATAATTCCAGTGGATTTATCCCTTACAATTCCTGCCAGAGATGCTGACATGTCCCCTTGTTTATGGCCAGCGGGTGGCACCCCGAGTCCCATGGTAACCTGTGCATTTGTATTTGTCTCTCATATGCTGACGTGTAACCTCCAGCAGTACTCTTTCATGGCCAGCAGGCGACAGCAGAGTTCAATGGTAACCTGTACATTTATATTCGCATCACACATGCTGACGTGTCACCTCCAGCAGTACCCTCTTGTAACCACCGGGCAGCAGCAGAGTTCCACGGTAGCCCGTGCATTTATATTCGTCTCACAGATGCTGACGTGTCACTACCAGCAGTACCCTCTTATAACCACCGGGCGGCAGCAGAGTTCCAGGGTCACCTGGAGTTTGTTTTCGAGTCGCAGATGCACAATATTCACCTCCCTTGGAAGCCTCATGAAAAGCCCCACAGGGGTCGGTTCACGCTTATTAAACAACTGCTACCGGCCCAGGCCGCCCCCGCTGACCTGTGCTCATGCATGCAGCCCCCACCCCCCATGACAGAGCTCATACGAGGAGCACGTGGAAGAAGACTCCGCCGTCCATCGGAGTGCATTAGCACAATGTTTCTTTATTTGGGAGAAACAGGAAACACAAGTCATAATACCCGTGTAAAAACCTGCCCATCTTACAGAGGTGGACACTGGTGTGATGGTGAAAAAAAAAACCTCTGAGCAGTGCTTTGTTCGCATTCCACATTTTGCAGAACTCTGTGCGGGACAACACTGTCTGCAGACTTCGTGCCCCTCCCCCAAGGCCTGCAGAGCTCCATGCCAGGCTGCCAGAAAAACAAGTTACTTTTCTGTAAATTTGGGCGCAGATTCAGTCCTAGATTTACTATCCTCGCGTGGACGCGCGTGTGATGCAAACTGCAGAGGTGATCGAGGGGGGAGAAAAGGGATTTTTGTGGTGAAAGTTGTTTTTTAATTTTAAATACATGGAGGCTTAAATTTACAAGCCCCTTGCGCCGCCCCAACGCAACTTTTCCCATGTTAAAAATGACGCAAAAGTGGCGCAAGGCTCTTGTAAATAAGCCCCCTGGAACTCGCTTTTAAATGAGCGCATTACACACAGTCCCATTCATGTTTTAGGTACGAGCACGGCGAGATTAAGGGGCATATTCTTTTTTCACGCAACCCGGCTCAGCTCGTTCTCATACTCCACCGATTTAACACCTACCCGACACAAAGTGACACAAGGCTTACGCAGCTGCAGCATCACAAAAAGTGACGCAACTGCGGCGCAAAAATGGCACAAGGGGTTTGTAAATCTGCCACAATGTTTGTTATAATATCAGGGAAATCAACAGTAAAAACAGATCACCAGACCATACAACAGGACCAAGACAGACAACAAAACAACCTGCGCACTGACCTGTCAGACTAGCTGTTCGGGCACTGCCTGGCCGTACTATACGCCAGTCTGACCCTTTTGCTATATGCTGCATTGAGTTACTTTAGGTTTACTAGACCATGCAAGACCATGCAACGAGGCTTTGCGAGGCTGAGTAAATGGCAAAAAATTTTTTGCATCAGGCTGTGTCAAAAAAAGTGACTCCACCCAGACAAAAAAATCATAATAAATATGGGCGTAAGTAATTTGCCCAGAATCACGGATGTTGAGCCGACGCCGTGACTCGAATCCGGTTCCCCAGTTCCAAAGCCGACAGGTCTGGCTTTAACGCCACATCCTTTCCCCTTTAATGCTGTTCGCATGAGAGCAGCTCTACACCGCATTGTGTTGCATTGCATGCCACAAATCCCCTGAGAATTCATGGAAAGTGAACAGAATGGGCTGAAAATAACCCCAGGATACAAAAGTCACGTAAAAGAGCAGAGAGCACCTCCTCAGTATGAAAACTGGTGCAAACAATATGAAAACGGAAATTGCAAGATATTTTCATGAGTAATACATTTAATTTTCCTGAAAATTGCATATATTATGCGATATACCCTTGGGTGGTCATCGTTGTTAAAAGAAATAGTACTTACTTGTGCGACATACCACTTTCTCTGCCTTTACGCCATGGTGCAATTCTAAATTGTGTTTAGCATCATGCAAGTACCGCATTATTTGCCTATGTGCAACCAATGATGTCATCAGCATGCTGAGAATTACAATATGACGCAGTACATACCGTTAGCACTCACTCAGCGTACAGGATTTGTGTGTAGCCTTACGCTGTGTGTTTGTCGGCTGCTGTTTGGAGTGCAGAGTAGCAGGCCGGTACCTGGGTACACAGACACTGCAAGGTGTTAGGAGGCATCTGTTTTTCTTGCCCATAACCATATGGCGTTCAATGGTGCACATGTGGAAGGTGGCACGGGGCAGCTGTGGTAGCTTTGCAAGACTACCAGAGTGCAGATGGCATCAGCCTTGGCACCTGGAGATCCGCTCAGCAGTGTCCCATGGGTCTCATACAGATGAACTGATGATAATCCTGCAACTCTCACTTGAATCTCAATAGGTGCCCCTATAGGAATCCTATCGATCTGAATAGCACAGGTGCCCTTATGGCAACCCACAGATCTCAGCCTGAATATGTCTCCAGTAAAGGCAGTAGCGGTTACTTGAGCCTTGAACAAGGCCCGGGTTTCTATAGTTGCAGTTATAATCCACTCACCTTCACACTGGTTAGTGCAGGTACCCACACTTGGAATTCACACTAGGGACCAGGGGCAAAGGTAAAGGAGCTAGATCCTAGTACAAAAACTTTACAGAGGAAACCTCTCAAACCTGACACCAGCCTTCGCCTTCAGATATATGCTTAAGCAGCCGCTGAAATGAATTACTTGTGCCCAGAGGTGCAACTAGAGCCAAATATCGGAGGGGGGGGCTGATAAAAATTTCGGGAAGGGGGGGCTAAATCTTCCAGCAGGGGCTTTAAGAAGGGGTGAAAACACAACAAAGCCTCGTTAGCAAGAAAATGGTCTTTTAAAGACCTGTGAAGTACTCGGGTGCGGCTGCAATAAGACGGTCGCTAGACCAGCCAGTCCGGAAAGTTGTCTCAGCCCGGGCTGACACACACGCTGAGGGGAGGGGAGTGGGGGGGGTGTGAAGCCCTTTGAGCCCAATGGGCGTTGCGCGCCTGCTGGTGCCCATATGGCTGGCTTGCAGATCTCAACCATATGCATGGCTCTTGTGAAGATAATGATGCTAGGCGTAGATCCTGACAGGAGAGCTTTATGGTGCAGCGGTGCTATTCATTGCATCAGCACTGGTATTGAGCAGCACAGTAGTGTCTTGCAAACACACTCACAGATGCCCATGCAATCTCGCCTGAAATGGGAACCTTATCTTTTTAGGTTTCGCCTAAAAGCGCTTGAGAAATCTCTTGTAACAATTTTTTTAAAAATCTCAAAAGGGGCTTAGCGTCCGCCCATTACTTACCTTTACTTCCCATTGGTTGGCTCCCATGTCACTCTTGTTTCCTTTCTTCTTGTTGGTCAGCGCCTCCTCCTGCCTCCAGCTCCTTGCTTAGCTTCATGTCTTCATCCTTTCTGTGGAGCTTGGACCAAGTACTGCTTCCAGCAGCCAGTGTTTTAGGACTGGCTACGCACTTGTAACATACTTTATTATTGTTATTTTTTTTTACTTTTCAGCATCTTGTTTGTTGTTTGCCCATCCCTACCGCCACCTCACTTCCATCACTGCATGGCCCTTCCCAGCAGGCATTGCTGCCCTGCCCTCCCACCACCTCACTCCCGACACTGCATGCCCTTTCCACGCCACGTTGCTAGTTGTCTCCCTCCTATCTCTATCATAGCTTGTTTGATACAGCGCAACCGAGACTGGAAGTACTTGGAGTGCTTTACATGAGCGCCAGTTACATTACAAAAGGAATCATTAATTTTTATGGGCACCGGGAGATTAAGCGATTTACCCAGAATCACAGGATGTTGAGCAGACTGCAGAGACTCGAACCTGGTTCCCCCAGCTCCAGTCAACAGCCCTGGCCATAATGCCACAGCCGCTCCATGCTCAGTGTTCCAGTTAGCTACATTTTGTCAAACTTGTGACTGCAATGGGCGTTTGTTCAAGAATATAAACTGCATATTAGGTATAGGGAAAATACACATTTTTATCTTTTTTGTACTTGCAGAGCTGAAAGTTAAGAAAGTGCTATGACACGGTCTGGCCGCGTCATATTTTTTTAACTTTAAGCTGTAGCACAGCAGCTCACACCACTTTGCAACATTTAAAACAAAAACATTGAAAAAGCAAGCCAATAGGCTTGCATTGCTGAAACCTATTAGCTTTGCCAATGCTTGTTTATACCAGTAAACAATGCAGAGCCAGATTTAAATTGTATTGAGTCTGAAGAAGATCATACAAGACCACGCAACGTGGCTTTTCGAGGCTGAGTAAATGCCAAAAATTATTCTGCATCAGGCTGTGTCAGAAAAGTGACTCCACCCAGACAGAAACTCATAATAAATATGGACTTAAGTGATTTGCCCAGAATCACAGGATGTTGAGCCGACGCTGTGACTCGAATCCGGTTCCCCAGTTCCAAAGCCGACAGCTCTGGCTTTAACGCCACATCCTTTCCCCTTTAATGCTGTTCACATGAGAGCAGCTCTACACCGCATTGTGTTGCATTAGATGCCGCAAAACCCCTGAGAATTCATGGAAAGTGGACGGAATGGGCTGAAAATAACCCCAGGATACAAAAGTCACGTAAAAGAGCAGAAAGCCCCTCCTCGAGGCACTAGGTGGCAATGAAAATAAAGTTATGCAACATACTTGACTAACTTGTGTAATAAAAAAAGACAGCTTACACAGCACATTAAATGGAAATGTTCACTTTTTGTCCATTTAACACGCAGTACTATCTAGACAAAAGTTTCACTCCATTAGTATTTCTATTTATTTTATGTATTTGCATTGTGCACTATTACCCCGAAGGGTGTCCAGGAACCACCCCAGGTGGACTTCGAGATACTGGGGCTGTTGTTGAAGACCAGGGCTTCCATGTTTCCACCTTTAAACTTCAGGGAAATAAAACTCATCCAAAAGGAATTTGCACTCACGCAGCGCCTAGATCTGCTTTGGTGTTAACTTGGTGGCCCTTTAGAGTAACTGCTCACTGGATGTCGTCTGTGTACGCCATAAATAAGAATCTAAAGGAATTAATTGATAATGCGAGTGGGCGCATGTAGAGATTATGGAACGGGTCTTTGTGGTGAACGCTGCAGGTCGGCTGAGAGAATGCAGGATAAAGAGAAGAGAACTGTACGGCGAGAGAGCAGTGGGTGAGGAAAGATGGGAGACTAGTCAAGGCTGAATCAAATGGTGACTAAGACGATCAAATGCAGAACTAAGAGTGAGAAGGATCAGATTGCGTTACAGCCTTTGTCGAGGAAAAGCCGTAAATCATCTCTGATAATTGGGTAACTCGTGCTATTCCAGACCGTAAGCGACCATTTACCGACCACATGACTCCTGACCTCTGCTAACAATTACAGACACTTTCCAACCACTGAGATTGGCTTTCAATCTTCTTGTGACTTTCTTAACTGGACCTTACCGTACGATAGTAAAATCACCAGCTCGGAAGGTAAGGATCAATATTGCATTTAATTTCCTCGGACCAAGTACTCAGATCTTGCTTGCCTTGAAGAAGCCCCAGACCTGCAAACTGCAAGGGGCGAAACACGTGATGGCTGTTGCTGTTTTGTTGACTGAAATAAAATTGTGACAGAAGATACCAAAGAAAATCACTGAAGAATGAATAATAAAATCACTACGGAAAAATCAATCAAATAAATCTTTGTTTCTATGATATTGAATCAAATCTAACCGAGTGAGCTTTACTTTATAACTTTTGGGGTCTGCACTCTGCTCTCACACCATATTTACAAATTATGCAGTAGATGGTGCATTATGAAGCAAGTGCGGTAATTCCATAATTATGTGATAAGCACAGGCAAACTGCATAATTCCGGTGGTCCTGGTCTGAAGTGACATCAAAAGCAATACATTATGCAAATCCCAAAAGGTTGCACAGGTGTTCGATTTGTCAAACTATTCAGCACGTTCAGCTGTAAACCTCTTATATCCTTAAATTCATTCTCCAGTTCTCAGAATCATTTCCTACTGGAAATGTAGCTTCTACTGTTAAATCTCTCCATAAATTTGAACATTTCTATTGGCTTTGGAACCCAGCCAGTTTGTAGTGTGTATACATCCGCATTACTCTGAATGTGGCCTTCTTCGCCAAACATAATACTCCAAGAAAAACACCTTACTCTTCCTCTGGCACCCTCAGAGCTGGTGGGGGCAAACAGAAGATCAGATTTGGAGCTGGGTTTGGTCGCACACTTCGGCTGGAATTTAAGGCTTGAATGTAGGATATGGTCCGCATTTTTTTAATCCTGGAAGGCATTACATGCCGCGTGGCGCGCCTTCGCAGGAGAAATGCTGCACCCTCACTGATGGACCGATGGTGACCATATGGCTTCTTGCTGCTCTGAGGAGGTCAATCCTGGGTGTTCATTCAACAGACTCAAGGCTTCTGGGAGATGTAGTTCCCAACAAGCCAGAATCCTTGATTACACTAATCCCAATTCACTTTTAAAGGACATTTCCCAGGCAGCGCTGCACCTGAACATCCGTGCGACAAATACAAGCACAGGTTCAGAGATGAAGATCTTCCTATAAGGTTCGCATTGGAAGTCTTGCAGATGATTTTTAGAAGCCCTCACTCACCACCCTGGGTGGTGCCCTGGGTGGTGACATGCTTCATCATCGGGCCCACCAGGAGAAGCCGAATGCTTCCCTGGTGTGCTACAACGCCAGGTTACTGCGAAGCAGGTTTTTGTGACAGTGATGTGAAAAGGATATGTGAAGTTAAAATTATCAGAAGCTGTACCAGAAAAAAATTTTATTCAACGGTCAGTCTTGACAAGGTTAAAATATGTGTCGGGAAATGTGCCAATGAATGTATTGGTTATTTCCACTCAAGGTGGGGTCAACATGTTTCAGCCCTTCTGTGTATAGTTACTGGGCTTTCTTCAGGACCATGTTTTTTGTGTACCTCAGCGGTGTGGGCGCGCTAAGGTCCACCCTACCAGAGGACGTGAAAGTTAAAATTCAATGTGTAAAATGGCCTAGCGTCTCCTGCTACCGGTCCACGAGGTCTGGTAGCAGGAGACGTTAGGTACCGAGCGGGTGCAGGGCATTGCGGGCGGTTTGCCATTGTCACCCCACCCACCTCCCGAGACCTATGGGGCGTGGATCCCACACTGTACAAACTATACAGGTTACTCTTAAACAGAGGTAATCCCCATTACTTGATGGTTTGTTCACTTTTTCGCACCATTTTTACACATTGAATTTTAACTTTCATGTCCTCTGGTAGGGTGGACCTTAGCGCGCCCACACCGCCGAGGTACACAAAATACATGGTCCTGAAGAAAGCCCAGTAACTATACACATAAGGGCTGAAACATGTCGACCCCATCTTGAGTGGAAATAACCAATACATTAATTGGCACATTTCCCGACACATATTTTAACCTTGTCAAGACTGACTGTTGAATAAAAAAAAATTCTGGTACAGCTTCTGACAATTTTAACTTCACTTGTTTTTCACATCACTGTCACAAACAAAAACCTGCTCCGCAGTAACGTGGCGTTGTAGCACACCAGGGAAGCATTCGGCTTCTCCTGGTGGGCCCAATGATGAAGCATGTCACCACCCAGGGTGGTGAGTGAGGGCTTCTAAAAATCATCTGCAAGACTTCCAATGCGAACCTTATAGGAAGATCTTCATCTCTGAACCTGTGCTAATTTTGTGTGTTATTTTTTGACACTCTCTTGTTGTTTACTTATATATGCCTGGGGGACTGAGGGTGTCCCGTTTTCCCTCTCTCTCTTGTTGTTACTACAAATACAAGCACATCACAAGACTCGCCCCCTTTCAAAACCCATCCAGCTCGGATCGCTCTGCATCATCTTTAACCCACACTATGATGCTGAAAAAGACCTCTCTGGCCGCACAGCTGCACCAGCAGAGTGAGACTCCAGGGGAGGTATTATAGAAACGGCGCATTTTCCTTGATTGCGCCTGGCGCACCTTTTAAATCAAGGGGAATGCAGCACATTATGGTGAATGTGCTGCCCTGGGGGCAGCTCCTTCATGAAAACAAGCATTGGAAATGCAATAGGTCTCGCATTAGAAAAGTTGGAGCTGTTGGTCTTGTAAATGACAAATATTTTATTTATGTGGTGGTTTTTAAAATAGCTAAATTGATAGCTTTGTCATTTACAATGCCAATAGTTATAACTTTCGCGAATGTCACACCTATAGCATTTGGAATGCAACATGTTTTATATTTACGTGACTTAGATGGCAGCTCTGGTCGTTAGGCCACATCTCTAGAGAGATGTACGAAGTACTGATGAAGACAAGATAAACTGCACTTCGATAATGATGTCGAAATTAAGTTAGTACCTCTTTGATCGTTTTACTGCAAAATTTTGAAAATTATGAGATTCTAGTTCAGAACAGTTTGAATTTAGCTGTAGGACAAGAAGTGCCAGTGCAAAGTGTTGGAAGTAACTGTGGCCAAGCATCTACTGTAAACAGAGGCCACGTTGTCAGTAAACTTGGGAAAATATGTAGCCTGGCCCAACATTAAAAGTGTTGCAGTCACTGGGTGTAGGCCGTTAAAAAAACAAGAACAGAACATCTTTTTGTGACATTTGTAACAAAGCTTGAAACATTGAGAGAACATATTTGAACCAGTTGTTGAAGGGAGGGCGATAGAGTGAGGGCGATAGATATATAGAGTGAGGGTGATAGATAGATCGATAGATGGTTGTGTGGGGGGGGTTGTGTGTGTGGGGGGATGTATGTGGAGGGGGTTGTGTGTGTGTGGGGTTGTGTGTGTGGGGGGGTTGTGTGTGTGTGGGGTTGTGTGTGTGGGGGGGTTGTGTGTGTGTGGGGTTGTGTGTGTGTGGGGGGTGTGGGGGTTCTGTGTGTGGGGTCTGTGTGTGGGGGTGTGTGCAGGGGGGTTTCTGTGTGTGGGGTTGTGTGTGTGTGTGGGGATGTGTTTAAGGGGTTGTGTGTGGGGGTGGACGATCAACAGATGAGAAAGGAGAGAGCGAGAAAGAGAGAGAGAAAGAGAGAAAGGGGGGGAGTGAGAGGAGAGGTATAAAGGGAGGGAGGGAAATAGAAGGAGGGGGAAGAGAGAGTGGGAGAGAGAGAAAGAGATAGGAGAGAGACAGAAAGAGAGTGAGGAGAGATAAAGAGAGAGAGGGAGGGAGAGAAAGGGAAAGACTGAGAAAGAGAGTGGGGAGGGAGAGCGAGAGAGGGAGGGAGAGAGAGCCAGAGAGGGGGAGAGAGAGCCAAAGAGAAAGAGAGCGGGAGAGACAGAAAGTGTGAGGAGAGATAAAGAGAGAGAGAGGGAGGTAGAGAAAGAGAGAGATAGAAAGGGGAAGAGTGAGAGAGAGAGGGGGAGAGAGGGGGAGAGAGAGAAAGAGAGTAGGAGAGACAGAGAGAAAGAAAGAAAGAGACTATGCGCCCTGGTGGGAGCTGTGGGAAACAGGTTCAAACAAATTCTGTTGAAAAGAAAGGGTGACATACGTAAACATTATTAGATGGATTCTTGAAAAGCACCCCGGCTTCTTGCCTGGGCTCTCAGCAGGCATCAGCTTTACACAGCGTGTTTTTTTTTTAGCCTTCCTAACACAGAGCACATAAGGTGTTCAAATGGGGGAGGTGATGTTGTTTAAAGGGGAAAACTGCCAATGAACGAGTTTGAAAACTAGATTTTAATGTCTGATTGTGCTTAATAGCCTGTGATTGTGGACGTATTCTTATACACACCAAAAATAAATATGACCTAAAGTGGAGCTACGCTACTAATTTTATTTGTGTATAGCTGCAAACACGCAGTGACAGCCGCCGTACTAGTGCTTAATTTGTAACAAAGGAAGTGCCGGTGTTGTGATCAGGCAGCAGCTTCATACTCTATAATTCTTTTGTTAGTTTGCGTAACAGGGAGAGCGCACATAAACGGAAATTTAATAATGACTTGGCTACAGCCGCTTTCAAGTGGCTGTAGCCAAATTACTAGTAAAAATCGGTTTATGTGCTCTCTGTTACGCAAATTAAAAACGGAAGATGGGTGGGGCTGTTAGAGAGATGCGTGCGAGAAAAGATGCCGGGAAACAGAAGGAAAGAGGGAGGAGGGTAGAAAGGAGGAGTCGAGGGAGACATGAGCGCCTGGAGCGGGGCGGCGAGGCAGACATGCACGAGGGGCACGGGAAGAGGAGACGAGGGGTCAGAAAGAAGTTAAAAGTAAAATTAGAGATCGGGTGAGGGTGGGAAGAGAGGGCGAGGGTGGGAAGAGAGGGTGAGTGGGGGGAGGGCGAAGGAGACGTACACAGAGCACATAAGGTGTTCAAATGGGGGAGGCGATGTTGTTTAAAGGGGAAAACTGCCAATGAACGAGTTTGGAAACTAGGTTTTAATGTCTGATTGTGCTTAATAGCCTGTGATTGTGGACATATTCTTATACACACCAAAAATAAATATGACCTAAAGTGGAGCTACACTGCTAATTCTATTAGTGTATAGCTGCAAACACGGAGTGACAGCCGCCCTACTAGTGCTTAATTTGTAACAAAGGAAGTGCCAGTGTTGTGATCAGGCAGCAGCTTCGTACTCTATAATTCTTTTGTTAGTTTGCGTAACAGGGAGAGAGCACTTAAACTGAAATGTAATAATGGCTTGGCTACAGCCGCTTTCAAGACTTATCTGCTGCCTTAATGCCTTCTAGTATACTGATGCCAATATCCAAGTTTCGTTGTTGTTGGAATAGATGCAAGTTCAACAAGTGAATTAACAGGCAAGCTTACACGGCAGGCAGGGGAGGAGAGTAGGAGGAGGAGGGGGGAGGAGAGTAGGAGGAGGAGGGGGGAGGAGAGTAGGGGAGGCATGGCCTAGCGGCCATGCAACCAAGAAGTGAGGGGGTGGAGTTGGGGGAGGCTGTGAGAGAGAGAGTCAAGTCAAGTCAAAGAATTTATATAGCGCGCTACATACCTGGAGGGTCTCAAGGCGCTTGAAGAAGGGTGGGGAGTTACTTGTCGAATATCCAAGTTTTAAGTTGCTTTCTGAATGCTAGGTGGTTCTTAGTGAGACAAAGGTGAGTGGGGAGTGAGTTCCAGGTTTTAGCTGCGAGGTAGGAGAAGGATCTACCTCCCATGGTGGTTTTATTGATGCGAGGTACGGTGGCAAAGGCTTGGTTGGAGGATCGTAGCTGGCGGGAGGGGGTGTAGAAGGAAAGTCGTGTGTTGAGGCATTCGGGTCCAAGTTCGTAGAGTGCTTTGTGTGCGTGGGTTAGGAGGCGGAAAGTGATCCTCTTATTGACGGGGAGCCAGTGGAGGTTTTTCAGGTGGTTAGAGATGTGGTCTTTACGCTGGATGTCTAGTATGATTCTAGCTGATGCGTTCTGGATGCGTTGGAGTTTTTTCTGGAGTTTTGCGGTGATACCGGCGTATAGGGTGTTTCCATAGTCCAGGCGGCTGGTAACCAGAGCATGGGTGACCGTTTTTCTGGTGTCGGTGGGGATCCAGCGAGATGCTTTTTTGAGCATGCGAAGAATGTTGAAGCAAGATGATGAAACAGCGTTGACTTGTCTGTTCATAGAGAGTGAGGAGTCCAGGATGACGCCCAGGTTCCGTGCGTGGTCCGTCGGGATGGGTGCTTTTCCAAGGGCCTCTGGCCACCAAGAGTCGTCCCATGCGGAGGGGGAGGTACCTAAGATAAGGACTTCTGTTTTGTCTGAGTTCAGTTTCAGACGGCTGTGCTTCATCCACTCAGCTACTTCTTTCATTCCTTCATGTAGGTTGGTTTTGGCAGTGTTAGGGTCTTTGGTGAGTGATAGGATCAGTTGAGTGTCATCCGCGTAGGAGATGATGTTGAGGTTGTGTTGGCGAGCGATGGCCGCGAGGGGGCTCATGTATACGTTGAAGAGGGTGGGATTGAGTGAGGACCCTTGGGGTACGCCGCAGATGACTTCGGTGGCCTCTGACTTGAATGGTGGGAGGCGGACTCTCTGGGTTCTTCCGGTGAGGAACGAGGTGATTCATTCCAGTGCTTTTCCTTGGATTCCGATGTTACTGAGGCGCTGTAGAAGGGTGCTATGGCAGACTGTGTCGAAGGCCGCGGAGAGGTCGAGGAGGATGAGGGCGACTGTGTCTCCATTGTCCAGTAGAGTTCGAATGTCATCTGTTGCAGCGATGAGGGCGGTTTCGGTGCTGTGTTTGGCTCGGAAGCCGGACTGTGAGGAGTCGAGGGATTTGTTGGTTTCGAGGAAGGCGGCGAGCTGGCTGTTGACGGCTTTCTCGATGACTTTGGCCGGGAATGGAAGGAGCGAGATGGGGCGGTAGTTTTTGAGTTCGGTGGGGTCAGCTCTGGGTTTTTTCAGAAGGGCGCTGAGTTCGGCGTGTTTCCAGCTGTCCGGGAAGGAGGCGGAGTTGAGGGAGCAGTTGATGACGTCTCGGAGGTGTGGTGCTATGATGGAGTCTGCTTTGTTGAAGATGTGGTGAGGGCATGGGTCTGTGGGGGATCCTGAGTGGATAGAGTTCATCAGGTGGATGGTGTCCTCAGTGGAGATTGGGTTCCAGTCATTGAGGATGTTCAAGGGGGGTGGGGGTCCTGCAGAAGGTTGGGTGGGTTGGTCTCCGGGTCGGTTGTCGAAGCTGTTGTGGATGTCTGCGATTTTGTTGTGGAAGAACGAAGCTAGGGAGTCGCAGAGGGCTTGAGAGGGGGTGATGTCGTTGGAGTTGGCTGAGGGGTTGGTAAATTCTTTGATGATGTTGAATAATTCCTTGCTGTTGTGGGCGTTGTTGTCTAGTCGGTCTTTGAAAGCGGTTTTCTTGGCAGATCGGATTATTGGTGGTGTATGCGGGTGGCGTTTTTGAAGGCGTCCCTAGTGCTGGTGTTTGGGTCTTTTTTCCAGGCCTTCTCGAGGGAGCGACAGAGTTTCTTCGATTTCCTAAGGTCATCGTTGAACCAGGAGGCATTTTTGCTGCCTAGTTTGATTTGACGTGATTTGATTAGAGTGGGCAAGGCAGGCGGCTGGGGGCATGTGCACGCGCTTTTAAGCTCAATGCGCATGCGCATTGAGCTTAAATTTCACGGGCACTGCAAGGAATCGCCACGATTCCTTGCAAGTTGGCTAAAGAGTGTTTAAGCCCCCATAGTCTCGCAAGCTCGATGCGCATGCGCATCGACAGGCGAGACCTAAAAATGGAGTGGATGGTTTGAAGCTGTTCCGTGTTTCACTGTGTGGGCGGCAACCTGCCTGTACTTTCAAAAGGGATTTGAGATCCCCTTGCAGGCGGTGCAGTGAGTGACTGCACCCGCCTGCAAGAGGATGCCTGGGGGCTCATGGGACCCCTTTTACCCCCTCCAGAGGGCTGCTACCAGGGGGCACACTCACAGTGCACCAGCACTCCGGACCGCTTCTTTGCCACGGCACCCGCGTCTGTAATACAGCGCAGGCGCAGAGACAAAGAGATTCCCTCATTTGCATGGGGCCACACCCACATGCAAATGAAGGAACACCCTCTGTTGACAGCACTGGTGCTTTATTTACGCCAGCACTGTCAACATTACAGAAGGGGACGCAGAAGCGTCTGTGGCCCCGTCTGTAATACCAAAGTGCCCTGGGGGCCGCAAAGTGGGTGCAAACGCCCGTTGCGCCCCTTTGGCTCTTCGGTATTACAGCCCCAGGCCTCCAAACTCGGGCCCGTGGAGATCTCACCTTAAAGTCGCGCGGGACTTATTCCGACCCGTTGTATCCAGAGGCAGGAGGGTCTGTGATCTGCTTCATCACGTTCAGTTCAAACGTCATTCCATCCTGAATCCTGAATGTTGAATAATCGATAATGGCACATGTATGATTAATCCATAAATGAAGTGCTGGACAACGGACATTTCCGTCATACAATGTTCATGCATATGTAAACAACTTCAGGTGTGGCGTGAAAAGGTGAATCAACAGTGCAGATGACACTGTGTTCACAGAGTGCTAAATTAGACAACAATGTTACTCAAAACACTGTACAACCCACTGCTTGGATACACTTTCAATAGAGATCTAGGGACACGGTCAGCAGCTGCCTTGTGGCGCCAGCACAAAGGGCTACAAGGGGGCGCCAGACTACAATCCGTGGCTTCGAAAATACCCCTTTTGCTTGCGAAAATGTTTCCAAATGTTGCCTGTGTCAACAAAAATCCTTGCGCAGGAGCTGCCGAGAATAGGAGAGAAAAAAACAGAGAGGCCTTCTTCTCCTGTACCCCCAACCCTTGGAGTGAGCCACCCCCAGACTTGAACCCGGGTTCATACTCCTGACTTTCGGGAGCAGACTCTAAACTCTCATCTTGTCCCTCTCCTTAAACCCTACAACTCCCCCTCCCTCCTCCTAACCCCCCCTCCCTCCATCCCCGCCCTGTCAGCTGAATGCACGTGTCTGTGTGGTCTGGCGTTGTGTTTCCACAGTAGCCAGGGTGACCTGTGCCCCTGGGCTTGTCTAAGCACCAGCCTGTGCTCCTGTGACCCGCACATTCCGGCTCGTAGGCGCTGGCCTGCTCCCCCCGCTGCCCCCGAGGCGAGTTCTGCATTATATAACCGGGCCACAACTAAGTGGCCTCTCTTTGCAGCACTAGAACCATTAGCACTACAGCTACCAGAATGCACTGGGGTGTGAATGGTAAGCGCGCGAGTGTAAGCATGAAGTTCTCCGTCACATCGAGGCACGTGGCTGCATACGTGTGCCAGCCTCCCCCGCCCCCCTTTGTGAGCCCTAAGCTCCCAGCAGCCACCTGGCGGGGACCTGCGTCTGGCCCTTATCAGCCCTCCTCACCCCGGCTGTGTGCCCTCTTATCGCCCTGTGAGAGCGCGTGGCATCTGCCTGGCCCAGGGTGACACCTTTGTACGTGAACGAGCCCGCGTCATAGAGCTGCATCTAGCGCCATGAAGCCAGGGGCAGGCCCTCCGTGCCATGCATGTCATGTCGTGACATTCTCTTTTAATTCAGTGCCACGTGCTGAGCACCGGGCTCACTTCCGGGCGCTTGGCATTCCAAAACTCTCAATTTTGAACCCGGATCATAGCGCCAAATTACTTGAGTAAAGTCGGTGTGTCGTGGCCCCGCGCACAGAGGTGAAAACCGCACTAGGGATAGTGTGAAGAGCTAGCAATGTTGAGCAGTGCGAGGAGCTGCCACCAGGATTGGTGGGCAGTGTGAGAAGCTGGCACTAGGGGCTGTGTGAAAAACCTTCAGTGGTGAGTAGTGTAAAGAGCTAGCACTAGGGGCACTGTGAAGCACCGGCAATGGTGAGCAGTGAGCCTAGAGGTGATTCAATTCACATCTGACCTAATTGAGTTATCTTGCAGCAACACACTAACCTTGTCAGCAGCTCTCTGAGCTACCTTACAGGGCACACGCTGACCTATCTCAGCATGAACCCACTGAGCTACCTTACAGGGCACACACAGACCTATCTCAGCATGAACCCACTGAGCTACCTTACAGGGCACACGCTGACCTATCTCAGCATGAACCCACTGAGCTACCTTACAGGGCACACACAGACCTATCTCAGCACCAACCCACTGAGCTACCTTACAGGGCACACGCGGACCTATCTCAGCATGAACCCACTGAGCTACCTTACAGGGCACACACAGACCTATCTCAGCACCAACCCACTGAGCTACCTTACAGGGCACACGCTGACCTATCTCAGCATGAACCCACTGAGCTACCTTACAGGGCACACACAGACCTATCTCAGCATGAACCCACTGAGCTACCTTACAGGGCACATGCTGACCTATCTCAGCATGAACCTACTGAGCTACCTTACAGGGCACACACAGACCTATCTCATCATGAACCCACTGAGCTACCTTACAGGGCACACGCTGACCTATCTATTCACCAACTCACTGAGCTACCTTACAGGGCACATGCTGACCTATCTCATCACTAACCCACTGAGCTACTGTACAGGCAACACACTGCCCTGTCTCAGTTATCTTCTCTTCCAGGTAACAAATTGATCTATCCTACTGACAACACACCGGTCTATCTGAGCCATTTCACAATCAACACACTGACCTGTCTTATCAGAAATAACTACATTGCAGATAACACATTGACCTGTCTTATCAACAAACCACTGACACACTTTATAAGTGATAGTCTCAGCTATCATCAGCAAACCACTGAACTACCTTAAAAGCAACAAACTGACCTGTCTTATTAGCAAGCCACTGCTTAGAGGTATCACGCTCATCCATCTTATCAGCACTTCCCTGCCTTAGTTATCAGAAAACCACTGACCTATCTTTTTAAGAAGTCACTGACTATCTTATCAGTAAGTCACTGGGCCGTCATATCAGTGACTGACACTGTCAGCTACCTTGTCAGTAATTCAATGCCCTATCTTATAAGAAACACTCCCTGTTTTCCGTTTTTAATGATTTTTACAGATAAATACAGACAGAAACCCATTTAGTTCCTGGTCTGCCTTTATTTTTAAATGTGGATAAAAATAAAATTGGCTTGCTTTCTGAGTGATTCTAAACTCTAGCAAATAGCCTTAAAAAGCCGTAGATATGCACAACCTTAATACTAAAATCGGATTGTTTTCTTATAGGTGCATATTTCAACATCTGAGTGTGTTTATGTCACTGAAACCTGTCAGAGGTTCAGGCATAAGTGCATCTTTTTTTGGTTAAATAAATGTAGAAATATACTTGTTCTATCTTCATGTTTTCACATAACCCAAATCAAATATAGATAAATAGAGATAAAATCAGTAAAAAAGAAATCTGGATAAATACAGACGGAAATGTCAAAAAAAGAAATACCATTAAACCAGGAGCTCTACTTATAAGCAATGCACAGACCCTTTGCATGGGTGTATATACCGGCCTTTCAATGCCTTGTGTGAGGCCTAAAGTGCTTTCTGTTGAGCCTGATTGCTCTATGCAAATCGGGCTTCATACCGGGATGGTGTTCTACCACAGGATCAAAGTTTAATATCAACATCCACGCGCATCAGTTCCACAGTATCAACCCCAAACATATCATCAAGGTACGTAGACGTGGAGTTAAGAATAGTAAATCTGTATTTCCATCGGCTGCTGGACATTGACGATATGCTTCTTGTCCGCATTGTGGCGTCAGTAAAGGCGCTGGTCATTGTTGTTCGCCTCATTATTGTGGCGCCTCGAGATCCTGGCCACCGTCCAAAGTGCACGGTCGAGAGGCTGTAGTTACTAGTTGGAGCTGTATGGGACATGATGGGTGAAGAGCTTTATTTGGCACAACGGGTTGGAAGCGTGGCGCGCCTAATTTCACTGGGCACAGGCATAGGGCCCGATGAGAGCACGTGAATAGACGCAATCTGTAATGCAGGTACTAACAAGCTTAGGGTGGACAGTAGGAAATTGTAATTGCATTTATATAGCGCTTGCTATCCCAGACGAGGTGTTGAAGCACTTTTTCGGCAAGTAGCAAGCTACTCCGGAGCCAAAAAGGATTAGTGATGAATTAGTAGAAAGAAATAGGAAATTCATTTGAGTGGTTGACATGTTAGTCTGTTATTTGGATTGAAGCGCTTTTCGGCTGGAGTCGTGGTGCATCAGTTGAGTCTGCTAGGGTACAATGAATTCACTCAATGGCCTCAAAATCGAACCCGTTGGAGGCGCTGTTGCACCGCCATGAGAGTGCAAAGAGAGGGTCAACTTAGGTGCAACAGAAGGCCCACCCCATGGAGGTGCTGTGAAGACAGCAGAGGTGCTATCTGCAGCCCACCCAGAGACATCCGAAGACCAACCCATTGAAGGAAGCCACCAATGGAGAGAGATATTGAGTCGACCCAGGACCGACAAAGGGTCCACCCGTTGGAGTCGGTGCAAAGCCATCAATGGAGAGAGATATTGAGTCGACCCAGGACCGACAAAGGGTCCACCCGTTGGAGTCGGTGCAAAGCCACCAATGGAGAGAGATATTGAGTCGACCCGGGACCGACAAAGGGTCCACCCGTTGGAGTCGGTGCAAAGCCACCAATGGAGAGAGATATTGAGTCGACCCAGGACCGACAAAGGGTCCACCCGTTGGAGTCAGTGCAAAGCCACCAATGGAGAGAGATATTGAGTCGACCCGGGACCGACAAAGGGTCCACCCGTTGGAGTCGGTGCAAAGCCACCAATGGAGTCCTACAGCAGTCCACTCACAGGCAACAGAGGGTCCAGCCTGTCATGGTGCGGCGAAACAACTGAAAGACACCTATGTGGAGTCCACCTGGAGTGATGGAAGAGAGACCCACTGAAGAGACTGCTCAGCTCCCAAGGGAGTGCTGCGTGTGGAGTCTACCAAGGAGCGGCAGGCAGTCGACCCACTGAGAGCGCAGAGATGCCACCGAAGGAGCATTATATGGAATCCACCCAGGGGCAACAGAGGACAGACATTGGAGGCATGACCCAGGAGCAGAGGGTTCTGGTCTACACATGGTCCTAACAGGGAAGACGTCCACCTTACCTGGACACCAGTCAGGACACCCTGGGGGAAGAGGTGAAAGAGCAGTGACTGACCTTGGAGGGAAGAGGTTGAGGGTCCTGGAGGGAAAGACTCTGACACAGGATTGGCCACTCGTGTTAGCGCGGCCCACACTCAGGCACTTTAGGAGGAGGCGGGGCAGGTCAGCTGGACCGGTGGAGGAGCTGGAGAGACTCAGGCACAGTCCTTAGAAACTCTTGCTAACCTGGAAATCCAATCCCATATGACGTTACAAGCATACCAATAAAGAACATGTACCCTGTATGTGGAACGAGGTCGTGTGTGCAAAGCACCTCCAGGAGAGGGCTTCTGGCGAATGCTAAGGGTCCGTTCTGGCGCAGTTTGCTGCCAAGCTCACTTTGTTGCTTCCTTGGGATGGAAAGTTGGGCTTTATAAGGAAGACACGTGCTTGAGGGCAGGGTCAAGCGGTCGTTGCTGCTAGATATTAGATGGTGGTCCCAGATCCCAACTACATTGGGCAACATCTGTAAGCAACAGGTTGATGACTCGCTCTACTCTCACTAACAGGTCACCGGAGTGGCATTTTATCTGGATGAATGACCTCCGGCCTGTTGCGGACAGTGATGGCTTCTGACACGTGACGGAAGTTCATGGTTTGGCTGATAAGACGCTCCGGTTTTCGATCACTGTATCATGTGACATGGAAGATTGCTCTTCAAATTGCTTATAAACACCAATAGTGTCTTTATGACTCAACACTGCTGTAGGGGCCAGTTCTGAGCCCTTGGTACACTAACAGCGCCTCAATGGACCAGAAGAATACAACAGTCCTGATGAAGACTCATGGAATTATAAGTGTAGGCCGAAACGTTGACTACTTACAAGTGACACAATGACCCATTTGGAATCTTTGACCAAAACTTTTTTATGTCACGAGCAGTGCTTTAAATAGGCTGCCCATTCTCACTGGTACTGAGTACCGGCACTTTTTTGTTTTCTCCCCTTGAGTACCGGAACTTCTCATCGGGCAAGGAGAGTACCAGTACCCATAGAAGCCAGGCCATGATGCAGATGGTGCTCCGGTCAGTATCTCGTACCTCGGCGGCACGTTCGCCACGTCTCGCACTGATTCACGGTGGTAGCCAGGGCTAACCGTTTCGGTACATGAACGCCAGGAAATCCCCTTTGGAATCCAGGACAGAGCATTCTGCATGTGCAACCCTCAGCCATCAGAGCAGGGTGTGGCTGCAGGGTGCTGGGTTTATCCTTCGACCTTGGGCGGTGGGGGTAGAGAGGTGACGGTAAAACCTAATGGGTGGGGTGTGAGACGCACTCTTCAGGGTATTTTGGCTTTTTCGCAAGCTCTTTGTTTAAATGACTGAAAATCCTCAGCCATCAGCAATTTAAATTAAAGGTATTTACTGGAAAATAAATCCCTGCCCTTTCCACCGATTTTCGTACTAACCTCAAAGAAAAAAAAACTAAATGGCAAAATAAATGTTTTTTTGTTTGTTTTTTTACTTTTTATGGAATAGGTTGGTGCATTTAAAATCCGCAAATTCTTTTTCGTCATAGGAAACCTAATGTGACACGAGGCTCCATGGAATGTATGACACTTTCAGACAGTTCTGGATTTTATATGGCAAAGCTTTTGCATTCTGGGACTCGTAGTTTCCAGCATACAAAGCTTTGATGGCAAAAAATCAGAGACAGGTTAACCATATTATCTGCTACTCGCCAGAATAGCGCCTCAATGCCCCATCAGGGGTAACAGGTGCTATATGAAGGCAAACCTTTCTTTCCCTTCTATCCCTTCGCTATCCTTCTCACTCCAAATAACTGACTAATATCCACCACTCAAATTACTTTCATATTTCACCAAACTCATTCACCACTAATCCTTTATGGGTTTCCGGCGTAGCGTGCTACTCACCACAAAAAGCGCTTCAACACCCCATCAGGGGTTAGAAGCGCTATATAAATACAAACCTTCTTTCCTCTTCTCTCCTTCTGCTATCCTTCCGAATCCAAATAGCTGACTGACCTATCCACCACTTATAAAATGTACTTGCATGTTTCACTACACTAATTCAACACTAATCCTCTATGGGCCCCGGAGTAGCGTGCTACTCGCTGAAAAAGTGCTTTGATGCCTCACCAGGGGTAGTAAGCGCTACACAAATCCAATTACAATACAATACAAAATGTCACGTAACGTGGAGCTACTTGGGAACTACCAGCCCCTGTCCACCTATTTTGTTGGTGCACACACAGCATCCATATAAACACATATCAACGCGACCATAATTTAGCTTTTTTATAGTGAATATGGAACCCTTTCAGGGCACTGCTCCTGGTATTAATTGTTAATTGTGTTAATCTTGTTATCGCTCGCGACTCACTCTGAGAGGGGCGTCTGGGCGCTATATTCATTCATGTGGACTGTCGTGAACCCTTCTATCACTGGGCCCCCCTTTTGATAATCCTTCCAGAGTGTGCACCCTCCACGCTCCATGCCCTGCTGATGCCTGGAGTGGAAACATTATGCCTGAGGTGGTTCATGCACCTGCTGTAGAGATCTGAGCCATTCCCATCAAAGGTTCAACTCACCTTGAAACTGCACAGGGGGTCAATGTGCCTGCTAAAAAGCGCAGCATGCAACAGATTTGTTATTTTATGTAGGTTAGCTCAGTTGGTTACTGTTTTTATTGCAGAGATCCGTGTATTACCTTCAGTTAAAGTTAAAATCCTTGTGACAAAGCCTAGTGAGTTCTGCCCATGCGTCAAGAGCTGCATGCACATAGCAAGGCGTATATTTGTCATTGCCTCGGTCTTTCGTTATTTTAAGGTTGCTGGAGAATAGCGCCTTGAGACCCTGACGAGTGAGTAGCGCGCTTACAATCCCCCTGATTGGTTGAGTAATAAACATGTATCAGGAAGTGCTATATGAACAGCTATTAGTGCAATAAACTCATGCACAGGTACGTATGACATTCTTGCAATGTAGGCAGAGTTATGGCATAGAAAGCTTGGAATGTAAAAACCCTGGCCGCGCCCCTTGCCACGCCCTTATTCCCCCCCCCCCCCCCTCCTATTGATGAGTGCCCGCACGTGTTTTCTTATCGATTAAACCCTGGTCACAAGGCTCTGCTGCTCTCAGACCAAACTTCCCCCTCATTTCTTGTTTCCCCGGCCGGGACACATCTCTTCCCTGCAGAACCAAGGAAGCGCGCAGAACGAGCACAAAGCGCTTACTTCAAACTGGACCGCCTCACGGCGCTGGGCTGGCAACAGCACATCCGCGTGATCCGGGCGTACGTGGCAACCTTTGACCTCAGACTAATGGGTCAGTTAATCTTCTTCAATGGAGAGATCCTCAGAGGTCAAAGGTCGTAGACAGGCTTCTGGAAAGCATTGGAACCCGTGTTAAGCCCAAGGGCCCGTGATCCCACGTCAGCAATTGGGAGGACAGAGCGTGAGGAGGTGAAACACGGGGGGGGCAGAGGACTGAGCAACAGCCGTGAGGGTAAGATGGCAAGAGCCCCCCCCCACACACACACAAAAGCTCACACTGAAGTCATGACCCTGCTCTGCCCCCCCTATCTCCCCCCCCCCCCCCCACTGTGCATCAGCAGACGGGCAGCTGGGACTTCGGTGATTAAAGATGCCCCCTGGGGGGGGGGGCTCAACCTTAACCCGGCACAGATCAAGCGCACACCTGCACATTCTGGCCAGGGAGGTGGGGGCCCCAGCATGGAGGATGGGGGGGGGGGGGCTTTGTAAAGCAGCATTTCCCACGATGCCTCATGCAGGGCTGGGATCCAAAGAGCTGCCTTTATAGTGCTTATTTTCAACATCGGCTGCTTCTAAGCACTATAGCTATCTGGATACTATATAATATTATTAGTACCCGCCCATCGACCTCGGAAAGATGAACGGTAGATGGCCATGCCTGTGCCTGAACGTTTGCCCTGATATTATACACATAAATAACCTTATGTTTTATTATAATTGTAGTACCCTATATCAGGAGTGCAGAGGCCGGCTGTGACCGGCTGGGAGGGATTATCAGCCCATTTTTACCGGACCTGTGGTTCTGTCTGCTCGGTGGTGGCCCCAGCCCCTTCCTCTCATGGATTAGAGCGTGTCTCGCCGTCCTGCAGTGATAAACCCCACATGGGGCGAAATGGGTTTGTGATTTAGGCATCCTTTTGAGAGGTGGTGTCCTCGTCTTACAGGCCACCCATGCCTGGCGTCCTTACTGGGAGCTCCAGGCCTAGATGTCACGTCCTTCGCGCAGTAAAACACTTAGTGAAAAAGTGCCGCGCTCTGTTGTGCAAAGAACAAAGACAGTGCAGCCCCCGGGGCAGCGGGGGTCACTGGTGACGTCATCAGAGGTGCCCGTGTTAACAACGGGCTGTTGGCAAGATGCACGATGCACAGACGTGCACCGTGGGACCGAGGCGGCCAGCGGAGGAATAACACTCGAGGCGCCCCCCCCCCTCCCAGTAGACATTGGTATGTACACAATGCTACAGGGGTTGCACATGTCAGATACGTGGTTTGCAGGTATGGCAGGGGGTATGACCCTTGACCCCTTCCATCCTTGGGCCTCCATTTCTGTTTGCATTTGGTGCAGAACCAGGTGACGCGACTTTAGAAAATCCGCCTTTCTGACAAAGCCTGTCTTTTTTGTTTGCATTGCCTCAAACACTCCCTCCCAGCCCCCGCATAACTTACCTTGGTAAATGGTCTGGCGCTGTTTGAGGATTACGTTTTGCCACAAAGTAGTGCACCTAAGTTTCTGCTGCACACCTAATGTTGGTATTTTCTCCCCTAATCTATTTATTTATTTATTTAGGCGATTTGTTGAGCGCTCAGCTACCCGTGGGTGTCTCGGCGCTGAGTGAGAGAACTAGTTCATGAGGAGTTTATTGCTTGAACAGCCAGGTTTTTATCTGTCTGCGGAAGGAGAGCAGGGATGTGGAGGTTTTGATGTAAGAAGGAAGACTATTCCAAAGTTTAGTGGTGGTCACTATGAAGGATCTGTCTCCCCAGGAGACTTTCTTAGTCCTCTGGACTTGAAGTAGTCCAGCGGTTGAAGATCGTTGGGATCTGGTAGGTTCGTACGGACAAAAGGAGTCTCTCAAATACGCTGGACCTTGATCGTGAATTGCCTTGTAGGCAATGCAGAGAGCCTTGAACTTGGCTCTCTTCTTCACTGGCAGCCAGTGGAGCTCTCGGAGTGTTCCGGAGATAGAGGCGTACTTGGGACATCCAGTAATCAATCTGGCCGCCGCATTCTGCACCAGTTGCAATTTCTTTAAGACACCCTCTTGAGCGTTGACTAGCAGGCCATTGCAGTAGTCAATGCGGGCCATGATAAGTGCGCTGATCAGAGTTTTTCTCATATTCATTGGAAGGTAAGGTAGAAGTTTTTTTATCACTCTCAAAGTGTAGAATGAGGAAGATACTACCGTGTTGACGTGAGACATGAAGGTGAGTTTGGTGTCCAGTATAACTCCCAGATTCCTGGCTTTGGTTACGGGGGGGGGGGGGGAGGTCCCAAGGCATCAGGCCACCATGTGGGAGACCAGGCAGGGGAAAGATTGCTGAACAGCATCACCTCCGTTTTATCGGAATTCAATTTCAAACAGTTTTGTGTCATCCAATTGCTTATTGCCAGCATTCCCAGATTGAAGTTAGAGGCCACTTCATCTCCCTTTTTATTTATGGTTAGGACAATCTGGGTGTCGTCGGCATAGGATGTAACCGCCAGGTGATGGATTTTTATGGTCCTCGCTAAGTCCGACACATAGATGTTGAATAATGTTGGACTTAGCGAGGATCCCTGGGGTACACCACAAGGAAGAGTGAAGGAAGGTGAGTTGAAGTTGCCGAAGGTAACAGATTGAACTTGATTAGTGAGAAATGAGGCAATGAGATCCTTCGCTGAACCCGTGATGCCTGCCGATTCGACACGGTCGATCAAGGTGGAGTGATCGACCGTGTCGAAGGCCGCAGACAGGTCCAGTAGAATGAGCACCGCTGAACCTCCACCATCCAAAGACTTCCCAATTTTCTCCGTGGCTTTGATAAGCGCAGTTCTTTCCTGTGTCCTTTTCGAAAGCCAAATTGTGTTTCGTCCAGACAGTTGTTTTGCTCTATGAAGTCGGAGATTTGTCTGTTCATGATTTTTTCTACAATCTTGGCGGGGAGCGGGAGGCAAGCGATTGGACGGTAGTAGGCAACTATCGTAGGATCAAGTGAGCTTTTTTTGATAAGTGGCTTGACGATGGCTCTTTTCCATATGGAGGGTAAAGTCGTGGACAGGAACATAGCATTAAATATCTCGGTGAGTTTAGGGCTTAAGATTTCAGGGAAATAATCGATATGTACTTTAAAGTTTGAACCGTCCCCTTAAGGTGAAAGCAGTTTAAAATCTGGTCTAAAGCTTCTTTAATGATCCGTGACTGATAGTTAAAGCTAAACATAGGAAGAAAAGCCATGTTAAGGGGAAAACAGACTTTTTAATTATTGAATAAGGAATCCTCTCTCATTATTAAGTTCCAGCCTTTGCAGATCCTTAAAATATGGTTGTTTTTAGGTTTTGCCTAGCCAATGCTTACGAAGTAAGCATTCGCTAGAAAAAACCTAATGAGTATAGTATAGGGGTTGGAATCCGCCCCCGTCATCCATTGGTTAGCTCCATAAATGGAGGCTATCCATTAAAAGACTGGCCTGTCCGTCAATGCAGGACCAGATTCGGGGGCGTTCCAGAGAATTTTTGGCTTTTGGCGACGTCAGCCGAAAGCCTGTTCTCGGGAACGCCCCCGAATCTGGTCCGGCATTGACGGCACCCAGAAGACGTCCATTGCTTTTCGTTTTAGGGCTGACTTCTGTGCAGTATTGCTTTTGGCCACTGGGTGGCACTGCAGCGCTTCTGTTTGGCAAGTCCCGGCAGTTTGGGCTGTTCATGCCTTCAGACCGGGACCTGAGCAGCTTTCAATAACGCCTAAAACGCTCAAATGATAGACCTGCTGACATGTGACATCACGTCCTGTGATGTGCACCATGATGTCACATCCATGATGTCTCTTGCATACTGCCTATATTGATACGCTAATAAGCTGGCTCCATGAATTAGATGCTCGCCACTGACATTGCTGGGATCTGCAGGAACCAATTCAAATTGCTGCAAAGGATGACTCGGCCCTTCTCTTGGTGAGGTAGATGGCTGGAGCTGCATTAATTTGGGTAATGGTAACCCCTGTTGTTAAAAATTGTACTAACCTACTAATTGTTAATCTTGGGTTCCGCGGTAGTGTGCTACTCGTGCAAAAAGTGCTTCAATGCTTCAACAGGGGTCGTAAGCGCTATATAAAAACATTTGCAGTTTACAATTCTTAAGAAAAAGCACAGGGCCGGTTTGGAGTGCTACATAAAAACGCGGTCATTAAAAGGTTAAATCTTTCATCGTGCACTGTTATAAAGTGAGCCCTGAAAATTAAAAGCAATGACGTGGGAAAAGAGGGGTGTGTGGGAATGTTGTAAAGCAATTAAGTTAAGCCGAAATCCGCTGCCTCTGCTGCCGAGGTTTGTGTAAAGTGAGGGATTACGGGGGACGCGGGAGGAAAAATGTGAGCTGTACGGACACCGTCCCAGAGGCATCAAGTAATGCTGGAAGTCACTTCGGCGGGTGTCTAGACAGTCCGTGATAGTGGTGACTTGTAGCTGCCCGTGTTGAGTGAGGGGAGTTAAGGTGCTGAAGCACGTTGTGCACACAGTGCAGCACGTGTGCAGTAGGGGTGAGGTGACTGTAGAACTGAGGGTGATGACTTTGGTTGGGACTCCGGATTCGTCAGTGGGGATGTGAAATGAATTCCTGTGACGAGGGTGTGGTTGCGCTGCGGTACGCTGATGAACGGGAGGTGTGTGGAAGGGCCCGTTGCCTGTGACGGGTCCCAAGGGGTGCGTGCCTACTAATGGTCGAGCAGCCTCTGCAGAAGCAGGACCCAGGGGCTGCTTACCTTGGGGCTCAGGGGTGTCTCCTTGACAGCAGGGGCCTCGCGCACCGGAGTTTCCATAACACATGCGCACCGAGGCAGCCTTATCGCCGAGAGAAGGGAAGGGTCTGTTCACTGCGGGAAGCCTGGGTCCCGCCGACACCCCAGCAGGCAGTGGGGGATTGTCAACACCACGGTGGGCGGGCTGCACTGGCCCAGGCAGAGGGGGACCCTGTGATGGGTAAAGGTGCATGTAGCAGCGCCATGTCGCTGAGGGGCGTCAGTTGCTTTGGAGCACACAAGACCACAATTCCCAGAATGCACTGGTTTTTATGTAAGCCTAGGACTGGAAACAAGATGTCATGTCAACACCCACCAGAACCTCTACAGAAAACATTTAACTGCCAAGTTCTAAACAGCAAGCCCGGCCGGGGAGACGCTATGCCACCTCTGCTCGGCTCCTCGCTGTGGCTGAGATGCATTAACCATTAACCCCTCTTTGTCGCACTTGCGTTTTTGCTGACTTTAGTAGGGGCTGGGGCACTTTCGCGACTTATTGTGAGAGGTGGGTGGTCCCACTCATAACGATGCAGCTACGCTTTAAGGCGCTGCTAATTTAATCTGGAACACAAAAATGCTTATTTGTGATTCAGTGGCAACCCTTCGTGCTTTTAAAGGCCATGTGTACATTGAACCCCGCTCCCCCGCTTCACCCCACAAGGATTGGTATAGTCCACTTGCCATTCCCATGCCGCTCTGCGCCTGGAGCCCTCGCCGGGCGGCGGTGTTGTTGTGTCTGGGGAAAGGGTCCGAGTGCGCTGCCCTGTGGTTTATTCTCAGCGTGGACAGGGAAGCCCCCTCCTGCGCTTGTTTTTGCTGTGGGAAAGCGAGTCTTCATTACCCCCTTGCCCAGGCGCCAATGCTTATTGTGTCCAGCCAGCCTCTTTCCGTGTTTTACTTCTTCACAGAACAGCAGTTTGTGGCCGCTTGATGCCACATTCGGGCCCTTGCATCAGAATCCAGAGCTAGGCTTTAGGGCACCCGAGGCAGGCGCGGCACTGGAATCCCCAACACTTTACATCCTAAAGCTGCCAAGTTTTATTCAGTGACGTTCAACTACCAAATGCGGGACACTTTTCTGTGAGTAAAACCGAGCGACCATTAGCATGGAAAGAGATATATATATCAGAAAATGTACCCTTTTGAGCAATGAAAAGCCCCACCTTCCAGTTTTAGTAACTAATAGACACCCTTCTGCTTAAACAGGATCAAAGCAAGCTTCCCTCACGGCATGTTACTGACATACCATACACGCGTCATTGGTGAGCACAGCATACACATACACGCACCGTTCCACTCAAAAATCCCCAAACTTTTCACCGTGTGATTCCTTCGCAGTACCAGTGCATACTTTACTCACACGCTGCACAGACCGTAGCTGTGAAAGCTTCCCTGGCATGCGTCCTTCCAACACGTCACATGTGGTATGGGAAGAGAGACGGACGTGAAGGATGGAGGGGGTGGTAAACAAACTGCACCCATGTCCTGCGGTCATTGTTCTAGTTTTGCGTTGCCATCAGTTTCGCTTTTCATTCATCCTGGCACTCGGGAGAGTGGCATTGTGGTTTCACTCTAGCCTGTTTTTGCCAAAAAGGGCACTCTGAGATCTTTTATAAGTTAGATGTCTTTGTCAGCAGATCTTGGGTTTTCTAGACGAAAGCATGCATTTCCAAAGGCCCCTCATACCAGTGTCCAGACTTGGAGGTAAATAACTATCTGAATATTAGAAACCATGTTACATGTAAATAATGCATTAATTCCAAACATACTCAGTGTGTGTGTGCCACTCCCCGCATTCTAACCAAGAGGCGCACTGAGTGAGTGTGAACATGTTGTAATGAGGCTGGTGCCGAATGCTGCGCACTGCTCCGAGCTCTGCCACAGGAGCCTTCACCTGTGTCAAAAATAGGAACACAAGTGATTCCTGTGTCTTTTACCCTGTGCATGGTTGTGTCTGACTGGGGCAGAAAATACGCCACCCCATTTGCTGATCGCGGCAGTTTTTAACTTGTGAAGGGCAGCTGTGTGGATGTTTTGCAATGGATGGGAGACTGCATGCATGTGTACTCGCTGCGGGCAATGTTTGTGGGGAAAGTTGTCAAATTAACAGTAAAGCCAGGCTCGCCAGGCCGTAAAAAAGGCCCAGAAACAGCCAAACAACCAGCTCACACACTGACTTGTCGGACCAGTTCTTCTGGCACTGCCAGTTTGCCCTGTAGGTCAGCTGGACCCAAGCCCCAAGGATGCAAGCAAGTCTAACAGGAATGATTTGGCGACACCAATTCCCAGAACTTGCGCTACAGTCTACACATTTTTACAAGCGGAGCAATCTCTCCCTCATCCAGTGGTGGGTGTAATCAAGGTATTCAGCAGAACCCGCCTCTCTGTTCTTCAAGTAGATGTGCTTGGGTGTCATCAGACATTTGCAAGAGCATCTGATGTTGTTCTGATATTTGAGCCTGGGGTGGGTGTAGCCATTGAAGGGCAGAGGTGAGAGGGAAGGCACCTGTTGTACTCCCTGTGAAACTCTGAGAACATATTTCTGTTGATCTAATTCAAGATTTCTGGCTGCAGTTGAGGAGGAAGTGTTGAATCTACTCATAGGCCATACGTAGCTCCCCTCCCCAGACCTAAAGCCTCTTTAGCAGAATGGCGTGGCCTACTGCATAGGTTGCTGAGAATCCTTGAGATGGCGGCCTGGCATTAATGGCGGGTGGTTAGATGATAATGTACTTGCTAAAAAAGATTCAGTGCCTCTGTCTTGTCGGAAGCCCAACTGGAGGATTTGCAAAATTTGATTTCTTTTCACTCATTTTAGCAGCTGTGTGTTTTCTCTTCATGTACCCCTGTTAAGAATTGTGTCTGCCTATGCAGGCTGGAGATGAGTGAGGGGGGCACAAATTTAAGATTGATTGTGGCAGGGCATCAGAAGGAAGTGCTGCTCAGGGTGCCAATTGTGTCAGACGTCTAGACTAAAAATATTGTGACTGCTTCATGCAGGCTGAATCTGGGATGTGTGCCCGTCAGATCGACAGCAGCTCTGTCTGTTGCTAGTGTTACATCATCATATGTTCAGGGATTAGTCGTGGTGCCCAGGTGGTGACCTTTGTTTGATAATGTCATTAAAAAACTCAACGTTCACTCACTGTTGGTGTCTTGTATTGCGGTATTCTTGCGTTGCTTATGTCTCTTAAGTGTGTGTTTGTGTGTGTATACATGCACCGTATGTATTGTAATCTATGTGGTGTGATAGCTCAATCGGTCGCTCATTCAGCGCTGCATTGTAGCCCCGGTCATGGCGCTCGAGAGTGGACATTGCCATTGATTGGCCGCCGCCCGTGGGATGCAGTGGTTCAGATGCGTTTCGGGCCCCAGAGGGGGGGAGGGAGGGAGACCTTGTTTTGGAGTTGAGGTTTGCTTTGTTTTTTCTCGGATGTGGTGACAGAACTCCTCTTCTGTTTGTCATAGTCTCACGGTCATGATGACAAAGGCGACACGGCGCAGGGCTGGGCTTGCCAACCCGCCACACAATATAATCCGTTAGGGCCTTCAGAAAGATGTTCAATGTATTTTATTGTGACGAAAATCCAAGAACAGAAGTGAAATATTAACATATTTTTGTGACATTTGTAATAAAGCTTGAAACATTTAGAGAACATATTTGATCCAGTTGTTGAATGGTTGCACAGATTGATGCTGTGGTGGTGCTGAGTGATGCTGTGAATTGTTTCCCCTCGTTTTTGTGTCCTTCTGCCCTCTGTCTGCCTGGTGTTTTGTGCCGTTCCTCCACCTGAACTGAGCCCTTTAAAATAAGGCCATGCTCCAAAAAGTACCGCAGCCCCCTGCCCTGAACCATAAAAAACTGCCCCCTACCTCCGTGAAGTACTCTGACTCTGCTCCCTACCCTCCCTTGGCGCCTAAAACTGTCCCCTGCCATTCACCCTACAACGCCTCGACTTAGTAAACTGTCCCTTCTCTGTGTGCTTCGAGGCCGTAAAATGTAAGCCTAGGCACAAATGGATGGTTGGATTTGTGGGGTAAAGTTTTATTTAATGTGATTTTATGTAGCGCGAACTTTACCCGAAGGTGTCACAGCGCTTTACATAAGAACCAGTTGCCAAACCTAAGGACTTTGATTTACATGCGTTAAGTAAAAGATACAAACAGGAAAACAATTGAAATGTACTAGATGTAGTCACACAAAGAGACTGTTGATTCTCGTTATATTTCTATATACATATGGAAGGGATATGAATAGATGTACTGCAAGAGTCACATAGGAATGTTAGAGTAGAAAGGTCTACTGCATATACTAGTGAATACAGTCATCTCTATATACAGAAAAAATGAGTTCTATTTAGAGGGGTCGGAGTGGGGCGCAGTGGGTGGATGGATGCATGATGGATGTATGTATGCATGATGCATGGATGTATGGGTGGATGCATGGATGGGTTGTTGGTTGGATGGGTTGGTGGATTGCATAAATTGTTGAGGGATTGGCTGTATATATGCATCTATCCATCCACCCATCCATGCATCTATCCATACACCCATCCATACACCCATCCATGCATGCACCCATGCATGCACCAACTCATCCATGCAACATTACAACAAGAGCCCGCAGCTCTCCTTCGTCTCTCCTCGTCCCCCCCCTTCCCTGAGCCCGCAGCTCTCCTTTGTCTCTCCTCGCCCCCCTTCCCAGTGCCCTGCCCTGCTATTGTAAATGACAATGCCATTTATTTATGTTAAAAAACATAAATAAAAAAAATGTCAAGAGCAATGCCAATAGCTCTAACTTTAACAAAGGCAAAACCATTGCATTGTAAATGCTTGTTTTATTGTAGTTTTATGCAGGGTAAACTTTGCCAAAGGGTGCAATTATATGAGCACCAATTAAATTACGGGAGATCAAATTCATTTTTATTTTAGGCCTTGGGAAATTCAGTCATTTGCCCAGAATCACAGGGTGTTGAGGTGCGGCTGGGACTCGAACCTATTCCCATAGCTCCACATTCGGTGGCTCTGACCCTAACATTACATTATCTACATTTTCCGCTGTGGGAAAAGTCCTTCACAGCGAGGTTTCTGCAAACATACACACCCCCCCCCTTCACCAAGGCCTGGAAGACTCTGAGGCCGAGGTGCCAAGGACAGGCCCTCAGCAGCAAGGCCAGTCACTGACTCAGCCCAGCCCAGCCAATCGTAGCCTCAGGGTGATGGCCTGGCAGGGGAGGGGGAAGAAAAGCACGGAGCTGCTGCTGCGAGCTGGACATCGCTTCTGGGCGTCTGCGCCAACCCCGCGAGGGCCAAGATAAAGTCTGAAGCGGACAGAACAAAATATATATATATTTTTAATATTGACCTAGCGACCCTGCTGAAAGCAACCCTCCCAGAGCCGCCTTGCTCACGATGCTGACCCCTCCCTTACAGTGGCCTTGTGGGGACGACAATAAGGCTCTGTGGACCCTTTGACAAAAACCAGCCCATGGTGACCCTTGGGCACCGGTCCTTCGGCCAATGCCCGACTGCCCGCCTTCCCAATCCAATGCTGACCTCCACTCAGCCTCTGCCTCTGCCGCCTTTCCACGATGTGCACCTATTTAACGAAATTGTTACCAACTTCAGAGAGAGTTTTGTCATTTTAAAGGACTCTGATAGTATTTCAAGCCCAGGGTGGTTATTAACCAATGAGGAGCGCTCCTTCAATCCTAGGGTGGTTTTTAACCAATGAGGAGCGCTTCTTCAATCCTAGGGTGGTTATTAACCAATGAGGAGCGCTCCTTCAATCCCAGGGTGGTTATTAACCAATGAGGAGCGCTTCTTCAATCCCAGGGTGGTTATTAACCAATGAGGAGCGCTCCTTCAATCCCAGGGTGGTTATTAACCAATGAGGAGCGCTTCTTCAATCCTAGGGTGGTTATTAACCAACGAGGAGCGCTTCTAAGCGATTCTTCATTCCCAGGGTGGGAATTAACCAACAAGGAGCGCTCCTAAGCGATTCTTCAATCCCAGGGTGGGAATTAACCAACGAGGAGCGCTCCTTCAATCCCAGGATGGTTATTAACCAATGAGGAGCGCTTCTTCAAGCCCAGGGTGGTTATTAATCAATGAGGTGCGCTCCTAAGCGATTCTTCAATCCCAGGGTGGTTATTAACCAATGAGGAGCACTTCTTCAATCCTAGGGTGGTTATTAACCAATGAGGAGCGCTCCTAAGCGATTCTTCAATCCCAGGGTGGGTATTAACCAACGAGGAGCGCTCCTTCAAGCCCAGGGAGGTTATTAACCAATGAGGAGCGCTCCTTCAATCCCAGGGTGGTTATTAACCAATGAGGAGCGCTCCTTCAATCCTAGGGTGGTTATTACCCAATGAGGAGCGCTCCTTCAATCCTAGGGTGGTTATTAACCAATTAGGAGCGCTTCTTCAATCCCAGGGTAGTTATTAACCATTGAGGAGCACTCCTAAGCGATTCTTCAATCCCAGGGTGGTTATTAACCAATGAGGAGCGTTTCTTCAATCCCAGGGTAGTTATTAACCATTGAGGAGCGCTCCTAAGCGATTCTTCAATCCCAGGGTGGTTATTAACCAATGAGGAGCGCTCCTTAAATCCCAGGGTGGTTATTAACCAATGAGGAGTGCCCCTTCAATCCCAGGGTGGTATTACCCAATGGGGGGCTCTCCTTCAATCCCAGGGTGGTATTACCCAATGGGGGGCTCTCCTTCAATCACAGGGTGGTATAACCCAATGGGGGGCTCTCCTTCAATCACAGTGTAGTATTAAGCAATGAGGAACGCTCCTTCAATCCCAGGGTGGTTTTACCCAATGGGGGTCTCTCCTTAAATCACAGGGTGGTATTAACCAACGAGGGGCGCTCCTTCAATCCCAGGATGGTATTACCCAATGGGGGGGCTCTCCTTCAATCACAAGGTGGTATTACCCAATGGGGGTCTCTCCTTCAATCCCAGGGTGGTATTACCCAATGGGGGGCTCTCCTTCCATCACCATCTCCGCTACAACCACACCACAGATTCCCGACCCCAACCACCTACAATGCATCCTTCTCAACACCCGTTCAGTCCACAGACACGCCATCGACCTATGGAATCTACTAGACACCATCTCTCCAGACGTCGCCTTCCTAACGGAAACCTGGATGAACGCTTCCTCCGCCCCAGACATCGCCATCGCTATCCCTGATGACTATAAGATCACACGCAAGGACCGCACAGACCATACAGGAGGAGGAATCGCTATCGTCCATAAGAAATCAATCCGCATCACAACTAGCTCTGACGCCAACCTCACCAACTCCGAACACCTTCACTTCCAGATCCTCATCGACCCCAAGACCACACTCAGAGGCACCCTCCTCTACAGACCACCAGGACCCCGCGCTAAATTCAGTGAAGACATCACAGACTTCATCACCCCACACGCGCTCCCCTCCAAAGACTACATCCTTCTAGGAGACCTCAACTTCCACATTGAAAAGATCAACAACCGCAACACCGCCACCCTCGTGGACAACCTCGCCAACCTCGGACTTCACCAACTGGTCACTTCCCCCACCCACATCGCAGGTCACACACTCGACCCCATCTTCACCTCCAGCAACCATGTCTCCTTCAGCCACACTACGGATCTCCTCTGGACTGACCACAGCTGCGTTCACTTCACCTACAACAAGCCGAAACCCATCATCCACCTCCAACCAACCCTACAAAGAAACTGGAACAAAATCACCTCGGATCAGATCTCCACATCGCTCCTTCGAACCTCCCCGGCCCTCTCTTCTAACGCCAACGAAGCCGCCTCCAACCTCACCGTTTGGTTATCCAACACCGCCGACACCTTAGCACCACTGAAAAAACGTCAACACAAACTTGGCAACAAAAAGGCCTCTTGGTTCAACGATGACCTCAAGAAGTCCAAGAAACTGTGCCGCTCCCTTGAAAAGGCCTGGAAAAAAGACCCATCCACCAGCAACAAGGACACCTTCAAAAGCGCCACCCGCATCCACCACCAACTAATCCGAAAGGCCAAGAAAACAGCATTCAAGGATCGACTTGACAACAACGCCCACAACAGCAAGGAACTTTTCAACATCGTCAAGGAATTTTCCAACCCCTCGGCCAACTCCAACGACATCACCCCCTCTCAATCCCTCTGCGACTCCCTAGCCTCATTCTTCCACAACAAGATTGCTGACATCCACAACAGCTTTGACAACCAACCCGGAAGCCAACCCACCCTACCATCTGCCGACCATCTTCCCCCCGTTAACACCCTTAACGACCGGAAACCAATCTCCACTGAAGACACCATCCGCCTGATGAAGTCCATCCACTCCGGATCCCCCACAGACCCATGCCCTCACCACATCTTCAACAAAGCAGACTCCGTCATAGCTCCGCACCTCCGAGACGTCATCAACTGCTCCTTCAACTCCGCTACCTTTCCAGATGACTGGAAACACGCTGAACTCACCGCCCTTCTGAAAAAACCAACAGCGGACCCCACCGAACTCAAAAACTACCGCCCCATCTCGCTTCTTCCATTCCCGGCCAAAGTCATCGAGAAAGCCGTCAACAACCAACTCGCCGCCTTCCTCGAAGCCAACAAATCACTGGACCCCTCACAATCTGGATTCCGAGCTAAACACAGCACTGAGACCGCCCTCATCGCAGCAACAGACGACATTCGAACTCTACTGGACAATGGAGACACAGTCGCCCTCATCCTCCTCGACCTCTCCGCAGCCTTCGATACGGTCTGCCACAGCACCCTTTTACAACGCCTCAGAGACATCGGAATCCAAGGAAAAGCACTGGAATGGATCACCTCGTTCCTCACCGGAAGAACCCAGAGAGTCCGCCTCCCACCATACAAGTCCGAGGCCTTTGAAATCATCTGCGGCGTACCACAAGGATCCTCTCTTAGTCCCACCCTCTTCAACGTATATATGAGCCCCCTTGCGGCCATCGCCCACCAACACAACCTCAACATCATCTCTTACGCGGACGACACTCAACTGATCCTCTCTCTCACCAAGGACCCCAGCACAGCCAAAACTAACCTACACGAAGGAATGAAAGAAGTCGCCGAATGGATGAAACAAAGCCGTCTGAAACTGAACTCAGACAAAACAGAAGTCCTCATCTTAGGCACATCCCCCTCTGCATGGGACGACTCCTGGTGGCCAGAAGCCCTTGGAAAAGCACCCATCCCGACAAACCACGCACGGAACCTTGGCGTGATCCTGGACTCTTCACTCTCAATGAACAGACAAGTCAACGCCGTATCCTCCTCCTGCTTTAACATTCTTCGCATGCTCAGAAAAACATTTCGCTGGATCCCCTCCGAAACAAGGAAAACAGTCACCCACGCTCTAGTCACGAGCCGACTGGACTACGGAAACACTCTCTACGCAGGCTCCACCGCTAAACTCCAGAAGAAGCTACAACGAATCCAAAACGCCTCAGCCAGGCTCATATTAGACATCCCACGCAATGAACACATATCTGGTCACCTTAAAGACCTCCACTGGCTACCCGTCAATAAGAGGATCACGTTCAGACTGCTTACCCACGCACACAAATCACTCTACGATATCGGACCAGATTGCCTCAACTCTCGACTGTCCTTCTACACCCCCTCCCGCCAACTTCGCTCTTCCAGCCAAGCCTTCGCCACTGTACCTCGCATCAACAAGACCACCATGGGAGGCAGATCCTTTTCATACCTGGCGGCCAAAACATGGAACTCACTCCCCGCCTACCTTCGCCTCACCCAGAATCACCTAGCGTTCAGAAAACAGCTTAAAACGTGGATATTTGACAAATAATCCCCCTCCCCTTCCTAAGCGCCTTGAAACCCTCTGGGTATGTAGTGCGCTATACAAATTTTATGACTTGACTTGACTTGAAGGTGGTATTACCCAATGGGGAGCTCTCCTTCAATCCCAGGGCTGTATTACCCAATGGGGGCTCTACTTCAATCACAGGGTGGTATTAACCAATGAGGAGCGCTCCTTCAATCTCAGGGCACAGTTTTATCATACTTTCATGCAAGGCATAGCAGCAAGCCACCCTGCTTCGCTACATGAAAGGGAAAGGATTGGGGGTCTTATTTATGAGGTCCTACCGGCACTATTGTGCCGCCGGAACGTCACTTTTTTGCCCTGAGATGGCCTGCACCGGAAGGGTGGAGAGCCCGGCGGACAAACACAAGTGGTCTTCAGGGGCAGGCCCAAAAGCGTGAAGGCCACGGCATTCTGGACCAACTGCGATCTATTAATAAGATATCAGGGCGTCTTAAATACATAGCATTACCGTAATCCAGCATTGACGTCATCAGTGCCTGAACGAGCAGTTTCCTGGCTGTGAATGAGAGGAAATGTAAGAACTTCCTTAAAATGCGCAACAGTCCAAAACATCGCCATTTTCACCTTAGGTTGGAAGAGAGACAGGCTTCGAATTCGACACCCACATTCTTTACTGAACTCCCCTGACACCCAAGGGGAGGGGCGCCAGCCGGCTAAAAGAACTGACATATCTCAGGGGCCTTCAGACCAAAATATTGTCAGCATTGCATTTAAGCTGAGGGTGAGTTAACCGGAGGGGCGCGTCTGTTAGACCGGATCTGATGGTGTCGCCGGGAATTCTGCCTCCCTGCCCCAGGAGAACAGCAGCCGAGTATCGTCAGCATCGGAGATCACTTTTGCTCCAATGCTTGGGCCAGTAAAGCTAGTGGGGTGAGATAAACATTAAATAGAGTATGGGCCAAGGCTGAGCCCTGTGGCACACCCACTGACATCAACTGACACCCACTGACGCCCACTGACACCCACTGACAGCCCCAGAGCCTCCGCCGACAAGTACTTGTAATTGTAATTGGCTTTTGTAAAGCGCGTTATCACCTTCAGGTCTCTAAGTGCTATAAGAGAGGTCCAAACCCTTCCACGTGGGGGGATGTAGTTGATTAAATTACGCCCCAGGCTTCCGAACAGAGAACTGTTTTTAGCTTCTTCCTAAACGGGAGAAGGGCGTGTTCCTTATGTTCATTCTCCGGCAAGGTGTTCCAAATTTAGGGAATGGCTGGGAGGGATCGAGACCTCTTGCCTCCAAAAAAGAGGCCAACCAGTCCAAGACTTGACCCACTGTTCAGATGCATTGCGTGCTAGAAGTTTAGCCTGGGGTGCTGTATTTAACATTATACAGCGCACTTCTGTCATTTCCTTGCGCCAACGCAGGCACGCTGGCATCATGGTGCAAGGATTCCTGCATTGTAGGCAGGATTGTTTCCTCAAAGGCATTTTCCTCTTTCTATGTGTGTTGCAGAATGCAGCCCATGGAGAAAGAGGGAACAATGAGGAGAAATAAATACCTTTCTCCTCGTTATGCCTCCAATGGGGAGGAGTAGCATTTTGACGCATTCCAAGGTCTGCTGCTCACGGCAAATCTGGGACTGCGACAAAACCCATGGGTGGATGCGCGCGGACACTCACGCAACTCCCCTGGAACGCCTCCCTGGGGCAGAGAAACACACGGCAGCGCTTAGGGCTGCGATGCGGGGCTCTAGATTCATCAAGCCACGCATTGCCACGGAAGGGCGGCCTTGCGTGGCTTGATAAATCTCACTTGTGATGGGCCAGGGCGACACAACACTATGATAACCATGGGCCCAGGACTGTCTGCGGGCCACAAAAGGGCTCTACCATCCTGCACTTCCTGGCTCATTTTATGTCATTAATACTAAAACTGCCTCGTCTTGGTCCCACCTCGTGCCGCTCGCTTCCACCACGCTACACTTCCTGTTTATCTCACTCCTGCAGGTCCTTTTTCATCCCACCCTTTCTTCCTTTGTCTCGGTTTTCCTCTTTCTCCTTCTTTCTTCCTTTTCTGTCTTTCTCTAAGGCTGAGGGTCAAAATCTGATATTGAACAATAAACCTGCAACCACCCTCAAAAGTAAGCAGTGAACCCATGAAAGATTTGTTACAGTCTTGGGGCAGAGATCCTCAAGGCCTCTGATATCTTCATTCAGAAGAGGCTGAAACAGCCCACCCTAAGTAGACTTACGCATCCAAGGTGAGATCTGCCGGTCAGGTGTAGGGCCGGCTTCTCTTCGCTCCTTTAATTCTCTCCTTTCCCCCATTAGCTCACATTTCGGATCTGATGTGGACTTTAAATGTAATAACTCTAGGCTGTCGCACTGCCCTACTTGGAGACATTTAGCAGTCATCCTGTTGTTGTAAAGCGCCCAGACACCCTATGTACAGCGCTTTAATGGTACTATATGAAGACAGGAATAAATAAATAAACCACGCGCCATGTTGGATGTCGCTGTTGGAGATGAAGAAGAAAGTACCTTACAAGCAGGCCCGGACTGGCCATTGTGGGCACCGGGCAATCCCCCGGTCCACCGCAAGGGTGGGGGCCGGTTTTGGGTCCTGGGGGCCGTTTATGTTACAGGCCGTTTTTGCAGCATAGCTGCAAAATCGGCCCCGAACAAAATCGGCCGAAAACCGGGCCCGCCAAAGAGCTTGGTCGCTGCCCCAGGGGGTCGGCCGAGCATTTTGCCAGGGCCGGTTTTGGTTCTCAGTCAGGCCCTGCTTACAAGTATTGCCCCACGAGGCACTTGTGTTAGGGTGACCGCACCCCCCCAGCTTTGCCGAGTCAGTCCCAGTTTTTGCAGGACTATCCCGGCGTCCCAACACCTTCGTTGAAAACGAAGACATGTCCCGGTTTTTAAGGGAGTGTCGGGTAAACCTGTACAATAATCATAGTGTTGTGTGGGCTCCCTATTCAACCGACAATCTTAGAAACGGGGACAGAAGTTCACTTCAGCTCTCCCTCTGGGCTGCTTCGCCTCATTCAAGCAGAACAGCAGGATTTAGAGCTAGATGTAGGTAAATCTAATTTACCGACTCATAAATACCGAATTTTACCGATTCGGTATTTATGAATCAGTAAATTAGAAGGAGGCAAATGTAGGTAATTTTTTTTAACACAATTACCGAATCTGTAAGATTCGGTATTTACTGATTCGGTAAATACCGAATCGGTATTTCCAATTGATTCCTATGGGCTTTGAAGCCCATAGGAATCAAAGGGAAATACTGATTCGGTATTTACCGAATCGGTAAATACCGAATCCTGGCAGGGGGAACGGGGTGTCACTTTGACACCCTGTAGCACCGCAAGTGCAGGCTTGTGTGCCATGTGGCACATATACATGCCCTAAGGGCATGTCTGTGTGTCACATGCCATAGGTGTACATGCACAGATGTGTATGTACACCTGAAATCGATATTTTACCACCCAATAGGATTGGGTGGTAAATACCGACTCCTAAAGGGGCTATGACACTTCCCACCAACATATTGATTTACAGAATCAGTAAATTTACTGATTCGGTATTTTACTGATTCTGTATATTTACCGAATCGGTAAATTTACCGATTCTGTAAATCTGATGCCCCTACATCTCAAAAGCCAAATGCAGATCGGTAACGGCCGAAATCGGCCGTTACCGACCGGTATTAGGGCTCGTACATCTGGCCCTTAATGAGGTGTGAATCAGAGCTGCAGAGCCTATAGGTCAAGGCCGGGTCCACCTGAACCGGACCCTGGAGCTCTTCACAGCACGGGGAGGGAATATCTAAATAAATGCATATGTGTATGAGCATATATGTGTGTGTGTGTGTGTGTGTGTGTATATATATATATATATATATATATATATATATATATATATATATATATATATATATATATAGATATAGATATAGATATAGATATATATACATATATATACATATATATAATGCCCTGAGACGTAATTGGACATTTAGTTCTACGTCTGTGCTCATCCCGGTTTTTCGATCTGTAAATCTGGTCACCCCAACTCGTGTCACCAATGTGCTCACACAAGTTTCTAAATCTGGGGGTCCCCAAGCGCATCACAGTTCACTGTATTGTCCCATGCACCGACCCTCAGCACACATGCCAACATGTTGACGCCAGAAAAAGGGAGGGTTTGAAAAAAGAATTGGTGGGGTTCATTTTCCCCAGTGACGTGCATTGGGACCAGGGCAATTTTAGGCGGGAGTCAGCTAAAATAAAGCCATTCGTGTGCTGCAAAGCAGGACGTCCCGCATGGATTGGGTCTTGTGGCACACATGCGTCATCCCGCGTGTGAGCGGGCACAACTCTGGAGCTCTTGCATCATGTTATGTTATGTTAATAACTTTTATTCGGCGCACAGCTGCCCCAGCGAAGGGGCGTCCTGGCGCCTGATCAAGTACCACAACACAACAGATTGATGCTAGAAAGAGAAGGGATCAGTCAGCGGAGGCGAACAGATGGGTTTTTATAGCGCGTCTGAAGAGAGTCAGGCTATTTAGGGCACGAATATGGACAGGGAGGGAGTTCCATAATCCAGCCGCCAAAACACGAAAGGAGCGACCTCCCATCCTACTCAGTCTGAACCTAGTCTTAATCGCCAAATGAAGAGATTCCGACCTGAGAGACCGCGTGGGGACATAGGGAGAGACAAGGCCCGCAAGGGCAGGAGGAGAGGAGAGTTTCAGGATCTTAAATGTCAGACAGAGAGCCTTGAATTTAATTCTCTGTCTGACCGGCAACCAGTGAAGGGAGGTCAGGACTGCAGAGACAGAACAACGTCTCGGGAGGCCAACAATGGCCCGCGCAGCGGGATTCTGCACCCTTTGCAGCCTGGTAGCCTCAGCCTGATTTACTCCAAGCAGCAGTGCACTCCCGTAGTCCAGCCGAGAAAGGATGGAGGCTTGGACCACCAGTTGCCGAGTAGGGGGGTCGAAGAATTTGAGGACTGGTCTCAGTCCTCGCAGAATACCATAGCAGGTAGCTGCAATCTTCTTTGTGTGGCTGGTAAAAGAGAGGTTAGGATCCAGCCAGACCCCCAAGTTCTTAACTTCGGCCGCTGGGATGGGGGTCACCCCCAATTCAGGAGGCCACCACTGATCTCCCCAAAGTTCCGCCTGCTTCCCTAGAATCAGGACCTCGGTTTTCTTGGCATTTAACTGTAAGCAATTAATACGCATCCAGTTCGCCACGGCTATAAGTCCTGCACGGAATCTGGGAGCAGTCACCTCAGGGTCCCCACTGAGTGTCACCGCCAGCTGCGTGTCGTCGGCATACGATGTCATGGTTAAGCCACATTGTCTGACGACAGCAGCCAGCGGTTTCACATATAAGTTGAACAAAGTGGGGCTCAACGCAGAGCCCTGAGGGACTCCCAGTCCCAAAGGATGGAAAGAGGACTGACCAGGTGGAATGGCCACTTTAAAAAACCGGTCCGAGAGGAAAGAGCGAAACCATTGAAGAGCCTTCCCCTCAATTCCCACTTCCTCCAGGCGCCGCATCAGAATGTCATGAGACACCGTGTCAAACGCGGCACTCAGGTCTAACAAGAGGAGCGCCGCTGTCTGCCCCGCATCCAGCACCGAACGCAGGTGTTCGGTCATAAAGAGCAGAGCAGTTTCAGTGCTGTGTTGTGCGCGAAAACCATTCTGACTCTCGTCTAGAATATTATTACGAGAGAGGTGGGCAGACAAGATGGAATTCACGTGTGCCTCAGTGACCTTGGCGGTCCAGGGCAGGAGGGAGATGGGCCGATAGTTCTCAGGAAGCAGGGGGTCAAGATTGGGCTTCTTCAAAATGGGGCTGACCACTGCTTGCTTCCAGGAGGAAGGAACCACGCCCTCAATGAGTGAAAGATTAATCAAATCTAGTATGGGCTCACGACAGAGAGGCGGGAGAAGTGTGATAAGCTCAGGCTTCTGCGAATCTAAGGGAGAGACAGATTTAATTTTGAGGCTCAGAGTGTCAAAAGCCTCGACAGACATAGCAGGCAGGGAGGACAGAGTTTCGTAGACCGAAGCCTTCACGGCACTAGGCTCAACCCCGGGTACAGATGGCATAAATCCTCGGTAGATTGCCTGCACCTTCTCCACAAAAAAGGATGCTAAACTTTCACAGTGAGAGTCCGTGCAGATTTCTAGCGAGGTGGCCCGTTTCCCCATCAGATCTTTAAGCACCTTAAAGATTAATTTAGATGGGTTAGGGCTGTTCGAAAACTCAGAGGCATAATATGCGGCCCGGGTTTGGCAAATAGCTCTGTGGTAGGTCTTAAGCTGGGCAAAATACAGCGATTTTAACGTGGGATCAAAGGATTTCCTCCAAGCCCTCTCAGCTTGCCGGCATGTTCTCTTGAGCTCGGCAAGGGTCTCATTATACCATGGGCTGCGCGTTTTGGCGTGACATTTCGACCAGCGCATTGGTATAAGAGAGTCGAGGGCAGTAAGGACATAACATGTGTATTTGTAAAGCGCACGTTCAAGTTACCCAACGGTACTCATTTTATCGACCTCAGATGGATGAATGTCTGAGTGGGCCCGCCGGGATTAGAACCTGTGACCATGAGGTCGAACACAGCCCCTGCAGTGGATGCATGAGTCCAGAGACACCAGACCCGACATCAGACTTGAGGCGCACCTCGAGGGTGCGTAGAAATCAGGGCCGAACTGGGAACAGCCACCAGCACCGCAGGTTTCTGCTCGCCCGTCCCTGGGAGCGGGGTGAGGAGTGGGGGTGGTCGTAGCCACAAAGCACTGTTTCCTCTTTTCTTACAGGGGGCCGATGTTGCAGCACTGCAGCAAACCGGCCCCCTGCGAGAAAAGCAGCCCCTGCGGCCACAAAACCAGCCCCCACACCTCTCCAGCCCACAAGGGAAATGCCTGGTGCCCGCTACGGCCAGTCCGGCCCTGGGAGAAATATCCGCCCGAGGTCGGCGTCCTAGCAATGCTTGTTGCCGCCATCTTGCAGATATAAATAGGGTTGACACCTTTCCAAAAGGAAAAATGCTGTCCTTTGGTTCATGTTTTAGGGGTCTCCAAAGGCCCGGAAGTGATACTTCAATAGCACTTCATATAAAGTCAACAGTATTCATTTGTAACATGGCTTTTCTGTTTTCTGTCAGTCAGAGGTCGTCCAGGCGGCTCTGAAGTGCGCTTTAAAGTGCTTTCTTTGTCTTGCTGCTGTTTGAAGTATGCACTTATAGGGGGGAAATACCACTTTATGAGATTTTCCTAGTTCTTGGACCAGCCGGAACATTAAAATACTGGTTATGCAATCCAGACGGTATAGGGGGGCGTCCCTGCACCCTCGAGGCTCTGACCCCCGGCTGCCAGGGCTCTTGCACCCTCGAGTGACGCAGACTTCAGGAAATGTCACAACATCTGAGGACCCCTCCCCTTCCGGAGCCTTCAGATATAGGTCACTTGTAGTGTTCCGTCTGTTTCCTCTTTCCTCCCCTGCCTTTGCACGTGCGCTTTGAAACGCTCTCTGATTGCAACAGCACTTTTAAAAAAACAGTGGATAAATAAATACATATTTTGTTTCGTGCACACCTGCTGGCTTTTCTCGCCCATTAAATGTTATGTACTTTTGAACAAATGGGTTAGGAGTCGCAAGGAAAAGGTACCCTTCAGGGGCCCGCCAGAGACCATGGCAACATGTTTTTAGAAAGAATTCTCAGGTCGTTTAAATTCAACATGAAAACAAGACTTAATTGGCAAAAAAGTTGCACAAAGTTGGACGTCTACTAACTACATATTACTATAGAGATGGCATCATACGTATTTTTGTTGTGCAACCAAAACTGTGTGCATAAACAATATGTGTAAACAATACTCTGTTTATTTACGTCCTTTGCTGGCATCTTGTCTGGAAACAGAGCAGCTGGGCAGATAACATCCGTGCAGCCGCCCCTTCCCCTGTCAACATGGACTCGTGATTGGCCTCCACCTGTCTCCTTATATTCCGCTCACATTAAGGGTCCCACCCACGCAGCACTTAATTTGTAAAAAATAAATAAATACGTGGGCTCTCCTCAGGAGGCCACAGCAGCGTGCACCACACGCTGCACTCGCCAGCGCTGCCAATGATAGTAACAACACAACTACTGACCATCGCACTCCCACAAGTGTGACAACTCGGACTATTTCTGTCTCCCAAATAATAATGCCTTTGGCGGAAGATAATAGTAATTTTTGATGTATATCGAATTAATAATTAGCTGTTGTTGTCATTTCTAAATTAGCAAAACAGCGCCACCTTGTGCCAGACAAGTACGGTGTTGACAATTAAGTGCCGGGGTCGAGCACCGCAAAGCACCAGCTCAAATTAAGCACTGAACCTACACAAAGGCCACTTACAGATTGTTATGCACCTGTTCTCCGTTCCCAAAGGAGGGATTTATGGCACCTCAGGGGCTCACACGACCCATGCTGGAGGCATCGCCTTAGGGCCTGCGTTTCGACACCCTTTGGGAGACGTGCCCGGGCAACCAGGCCATATATAGCCCTGTGGGGCAAGACCATCTCCCCTTCCAGGACACTCAGTGGAGAAACCGCAAAGGGCTAGGAACAGTGGCGCAAGCGTCCACCCAAACCCCGTCACCGTTGGTCCTCAAGAGCCCGCGCTTGGGGTTACACAGCAAGGGTCCGCGCTACTTGTCTTAAATTGAGGTACGGTATGAAAAAGATCTACTTGTCTTGTGGCCAACCACGATTCCATCCCCGCCCAACAGCATTAATAGAACAGCAATGAAACCCAATTACCAGACCTAGAAATTAACACACACCTCAGTGTCACCTCTCTGGTGGGCGGGACAACAAACGCCAAGGAGGCGGTGCCTAGGGCCTGCAGGAGGCAGTTCACAAAGAAACAAGATAATGCTCAGCTTGCGGTCAGAGTTTAAATTACACCTGGCAGCCATGTCCTAACAACCTATGGCAGATCGCTGCCCCCCCTAACCACAAGGCTTAGAGGTGCGTGACCCAGGATTTTAAGTGGATTGAAAGAAGTAGGGGTCTCTAAAAGGGAAGTGGCCTAAGAAAAGTTTCCAGGGATCCTTCCCAAGAGGCGTGCCATTTGCAATTAATGGGGTGGTCTTGCAGCAGCAAAGCAAAACTTTTGTGGTTTCCACTGTGTGCTGTCCAACCAGTATTTATTTGCCCTTCTATGTGCTTTCTGTTATTGCATCCAGACATATCACTCAAAAACAGACAAGCACCTAAATAAAGTCAGACCTCTGGGTTTTGCCAATGCTTGTTAGTAGTTCAAACAAACGAGTAACAACGATTTGGTTGTGAATAATTAGCACTGAAAATGTTTAAATTCTGAAAATATGAGACTGTGCATGAAATGTTGCTGAGGTATGTGGTGAGTAAGGGTAGAGGCCTTCAGATTGTCACAGTCACTCCTGTTCTCGCCCTACTCACCGCTTTCCCATGTAGCCCCTCTGTGAGACACACCCCTTTCTCCCCACATCTTTCTGAACTCCTCAATGTGCATATTTCACACCTCATCTCTTTCCTCTTCTGCACCCTCCTTTCACTCCTTCCAGCATGCACTTCCTTGCAGCTGCTTGACCTCACCATCCCCCACACACTATGTTCGCACTCACCTGTAAGCACTACATTTTCGTTTACTTTCGCACTGTAAATAATTTGACAGCTGTGTGCCTCTTTCACACACTTTTTCCAAGAACCGCAATTACCAATTGGCATTTGTGACCATTTATCTGTGAGATTTGCTGAGAGGCCAAGGACTGGATGGGCATGTAATCTGACCACATTTATGTTGCTCTGAAAGGCACTGTAAGAAACTCGCACAACCTTTAGCCTCAAGCCCAGAGCTCTGAAATGTGGCCAGAAACATCCTTGGTGCCACTTGAGCTGAGTGAGCAGTTATGGCTGAAAAACATTCCACGGTTTCTTGTGAAATTCATGGCAATCATGTAAAAAGTTCACAAAAAACTATAACGGCTTACAGAAAAATATATCCTTTGGGGGCAGATCGACATGAATTCAATGCACTAGAACAGCAGTAAAATGTACAAATAAAACCCAGCGTTATAAACACCCACCCACAGCCTGACTCACAGACACCGACAGGTCAATCAATCAATCAGTGACACTTATAAAGCGCGCTACATACCCGTGGGGTCTCAAGGCGCTGGGGGGGGGGGGAGCCGCTACTGCTCGAACAGCCAGGTCTTCAGCTTCTTCCTGAAGGAGAGGTGGTCTTGGGTCAGGCGCAGGTCGGTCGGGAGGGAGTTCCAGGTCTTGGCGGCCAGGTGGGAGAAGGACCTTCCTCCTGTAGTCGCTCTTCGGATGCGGGGGACGGCGGCGAGGGCGTGGTTGGCTGATCGGAGGTGGCGTTTGGGAGCGTAGAAGTTGACTCGGCTGTTGAGGTAGCTCGGGCCTTGGTCGTGTAGGGCTTTGTGTGCGTGGGTGAGGAGGCGGAAGGTGATTCTTTTGTTGACGGGGAGCCAGTGAAGGTCTCGCAGATGTCCGGAGATGTGGCTGGTTCGTGGGATGTCGAGGATGAGTCTGGCTGAGGCGTTCTGGATCCGCTGGAGTCTCTTCTGGAGCTTGGCGGTGGTCCCGGCGTAGAGGGCGTTGCCGTAGTCCAGTCGGCTGGTGACGAGGGCCTGGGTGACGGTCTTCCTGGTCTCGGTGGGGATCCACCAGAAGATCTTCCGTAGCATGCGTAGGATGTTGAAGCATGCCGAGGAGACGTTGTTGACTTGCCTGGTCATGGAGAGGGAGGAGTCCAGGATGAAGCCCAGGTTGCGTGCATGGTCTGTCGGTTTGGGTGCGGTGCCCAGGGCGGGAGGCCACCAGGAGTCGTCCCAGGCGGAGGGAGAGGAGCCCAGGATGAGGACCTCCGTCTTGTCCGAGTTCAGTTTCAGGCGGCTGGTCGTCATCCACTCGGCTACCTCTTTCATCCCTTCGTGCAGGTTGGCTCTGGCGGCGGCGGGGTCGTTGGTCAGGGAGAGGATCAGCTGGGTGTCGTCGGCGTAGGAGATTATGCTGAGGTTGTGTTTGCGTACGATGGCCGCGAGGGGGCTCATGTAGACGTTGAAGAGGGTGGGGCTCAGAGATGATCCTTGGGGGACGCCGCAGATGACTTCGGTGGCCTCTGACTTGTACGGTGGTAGGCGGACTCTCTGTGTTCTCCCGTCGAGGAAGGAGGTGATCCACTCCAGCGCCTTGTCCTGGATTCCGACGTTGCTGAGGCGCCGTACTAGGGTGCGGTGGCAGACCGTGTCGAATGCCGCGGAGAGGTCTAGGAGGATGAGGGCCGCTGTTTCTCCATTGTCCATCAGGGCTCGGATGTCGTCGGTGGCGGCGATGAGGGCGGTCTCGGTGCTGTGGTTGGCTCGGAAGCCGGACTGTGAGGGGTCGAGGGATCCGTTCGTCTCGAGGAAAGCGGCCATCTGCTTGTTGACGGTCTTCTCGATGACTTTGGCTGGAAACGGGAGGAGCGAGATGGGGCGGTAATTCTTGAGGTCGGTGGGGTCCGCTGTTGGTTTCTTGAGTAGGGCGCTGAGTTCGGCGTGTTTCCAGCTCTCGGGGAAGATGGTGGTGTCGAGGGATGTGTTGATGATGTCTCGCAGGTGGGGTGCGATGACAGCGTCGGCTTTGTTGAAGACGTGGTGAGGGCAGGGGTCGGTCGGTGATCCGGAGTGGATGGAGTTCATCGTGCGGATGGTGTCTTCGGTGCTGATCGGGGTCCAGGCGCGGAGGGTGGTGGTGGGGGGTGGTTGTTCGGTCATGGTGTGCGTTGGTTGGTTGTTGAAGCTGTTGTGTATGTCCGCGATCTTGTTGTGGAAGTATGAAGCCAGGGAGTTGCAGAGGTCTTGCGATGGGGTGATGTCGTTGTTTCCTGCGCTGGGGTTGGAAAGCTCTTTGACGATGTTGAAGAGTTCCTTGCAGTTGTGTGCGTTGTTGTCCAACCGGTCCTTGAATGCTGTTTTCTTGGCGGCGCGGATCAGCTGGTGGTGTTTCCGGGTGGCAAGTTTGAAGGAGGTCCTGTTGTCCGGTGTCGGTTCCCTTCTCCAGACTTTCTCGAGGGCTCGGCAGTTCTTCTTGGAGCTCTTGAGTTCGTCGGTGAACCATGGGGCTTTCTTGCTGCCGGGTCTGCTGGGCGGGGTCCTCAGTGGGGCGAGTTCGTCCGCGCAGTTGCTGATCCACTTCGTGAGGTTGTCGGCGGCCTGGCTGGGGTTCGCTGAGCTGGCAGGAGGGTGCTGGCTCAGGGAGGTGGCGAGCTGGTCTGCTGTGATCTTGTTCCAGCTTCTGCGGGCGGTCTGTTGCTGGTGGTGGTGGGTCGTTGTTTTCTTGAAGGTGAAGTGGACGCAGCTGTGGTCCGTCCATTGAAGCTCTGTGGTGTGGCTGAAGTTGATGTCCTTGCTGGATGAGAAGACAGCGTCGAGTGTGTGTCCGGCGAGGTGGGTGGGGGTGGACACCAGTTGCTTGAGTCCCAGGTTGGTGAGGTTGTCGAGCAGGGTGCTGGTGTTGCGGTCGTTGTTGTTCTCCAGATGGAAGTTGAGGTCTCCCAGGAGGATGTAGTCAGCGGAGGGGAGGGCATGTGGGCTGACGAAGTCGGCGATGTCCTCGCTGAATTGTGTGCGTGGTCCAGGGGGTCGGTAGATCAGGGTGCCTCTGAGGGTGGTGTTCGGGTTGGTGTGGATCTGGAAATGCAGGTGTTCGGCGGTGGTCAGGGAGTTGTCGGTGCTGGTCGTGAGACGGATGGTGCTCCTGTGGATGATGGCGATGCCTCCTCCCATCTGGTTGGCGTTTCGGTCCCTCCGGACGATCTTGTAGCCCTCTGGGATGGCGATGGCGATGTCGGGAGCTGAAGAGGCGTTCATCCAGGTCTCCGTGAGGAAGGCAACGTCTGGAGCTGTGGTGTCGAGGAGGTTCCAGAGTTCGATGGCATGTCTGTGGATGGAGCGGGTGTTGAGCAGGATGCACTTGAGGTGGGTACTGCTGGTGTTCGGCTTGGTGGGTGCTGGTGCGAGGCAGGTCCGGATGCAGGTGAACTTGCAGGCGTGGCAGCTGAAGGGTCCGTGGGTACGTCGTGGAGAGGCTTGATGGCATTCTGGGAGTCGGCCGGTGTTGAGAGCGGTGAGGGTGGCGGCGGAGTACGTCAGGCGGGTCGGTCGGGGTCTTCGTGGGCCAGGGGTCCTGGCGCTGGTCGTGATCCGGTCGCGGACGGGCGTAGACGGGCTTACCTTTGGCGCGCCTTCGGCGCACAATCGGCGCGCCCGCTGCGCGTGACCGCTGCGCGTCCGCACGGTCGCCATTTAAGGCGAAGTGCGCGGGTGGGCGGAGCAGCTGGGAGGCGGGAGCGGGGAGGGAACAGAAGAGAAAAAGGGGCGGGGCCAATGTCGGTGGCGGGAAGCGAGAGCGGAGGGCGGCGAGGTAGGCGGCCAATCAGGAAGGAAACTGGACACGGCACAGGGGATAAAAAGAAATTAACAGGCACAAATTTAGGGCAAAACAAATAAAAACGGCAAAATACGCGAGCAGACGGCAGAAACAGACAAGCACAAATTTAGGGCAAAACAAATAAAAACGGCAAAATACGCGAGCAGACGGCAGAAACAGACAAGCACAAATTTAGGGCAAAACAAATAAAAACAGCAAAATACGCGAGCAGACGGCAGAAACAGACAAGCACAAATTACGGGCAAAACGAGGAAAAACAGCAAAATACGCGAGCAGACGGCAGAAACAGACAAGCACAAATTACGGGCAAAACAAGGAAAAACAGCAAAATACGCGAACAGACGGCAGAAACAGACAAGCACAAATTTAGGGCAAAACAAGGAAAAACAGCAAAATACGCGAGCAGACGGCAGAAACAGACAAGCACAAATTTAGGGCAAAACAACTGGGAAACCAGAGGGGAGCGACCACGGCGTCAGCGAGGCAGAAGGCAGGCAGAGGGGAACACACGCAGCAGCTGGTGGCCGTGCGGCGCGGGGGTGTCCCACACACAGATCACAGCGTGCGACATTAAACAGTAATATGACGTGTGAAAAGAAAACTCCGTCCTGGAAAAGCAAACGCACTTAGGAAAGTAAATGAAGTTAAATGTGTGAAATGTAAACAGGAGCTGCCTTGCTGACTTGTCCAGCTAATGTTCTGAAATCGATCAATGTTTTTCTCTGTGATTTTAATGACAGGTTATAGTCAGGGCCGCTGGAATTATGTGGCAGACGAGGACCATGCGATGTTCCAGAGGTGACTTAATCCTGCAACAGGAAAAGCCAAATCAGCCGCCGTAACGCGGCACATTTGATGATATTATTACTTCAATATTTTGTCATTTTTACACATGGTAACACAGTCTGGGAACATATTTCATCTCACTAGAACCGATTTATACCCAAATACAGCAAAAATCCACCTTTCCAAAGGGTCTCTCGGTGCGCAGAAATGTGTTGCCTTCTTTTTAAAACTTGTTATCCGTTTGAGCTAGAAACATTTTTTTGGATTAAAATCTGCAAATTATGCGGCAGATGATAAATTATGTGGTAAATGTGTGAATTATGTAATGAGGCAAAAAGCGCCACAGCCTCAGAATCTCATATTTCTATTGGCCCTGATTATAGGGTCCTATTTTAGCATCACCTTTTACCTACTGCCGGGTCTTGGCCCAGAGAGGGTAGGTAGCCCCGCTTAAAGTCCTGGGGTGACCCCCCATGCTTGGGCTCACACTGCCGAGCCCGCCTGAATTCAAAGACTGCTTCGGCTGTTTCCATTGGATCAAGCAAACTCCGCCCCTCCTTTCACGCCCAATCCGATCCCCAGCCCACCCCATGCGGCGGGCACTTCATGCCATTTCTACTGTTTGACATGTGTCGCTTCTATGTCTTTTAAGTAAGGATGTAGCCTAACGACTAGAATGGTCGACCTCGAAGCTGGGGAACTGGGTTTGAGTCTCGGCAACGACGCTCAGCATCCTGTGATTCTGGGCAAATCACTTGGGTGCATATTAGCAAGAAGCTCATTAAAATTATTGACGTTTTAGCTGCAGGAAACTGTCACTAAAACGGCGATAATGGGCTTGATAATATGCGTTATAGCATTCCAATAGAAGCCCAGGTTACATGTGCAGGACAACCAACCTGGGCTTCTATTGGAATTCTATAACGCATATTAGCAAGCCCATTATCACAGTTTTAAAGGCAGTTTCCTGGCGCTAAAACAGAGATTATTTTAACGAGCTTCTTGCTAATATGCCCGCTAATCTCTCTGTGCCTAACAAAAATGAATGCGTCCATCTGTAAAGAAACTGATGCTCATGTAAAGCGCTCTGATACGCGATTTCTCGGTTCTAGTTCGTGCTATATAACTATGAAAAAAGAAAACACAAGTTCCTACTCTAGTTTCTCCGACAGTTTTTGCTTTTCTTGGTGAGACAGTGTGGGCACCGACCCCATGTGTGAGAACCCCTAACATACCACTCAGACTGTAGGTATGAACTCGCAGGGCTCACCCCATGACTGCGCGGTTTATCCTTATGTGTCCAGCCCTCACTTTCCGCCAGGCACAACAACAGAAACAAGATAAGAGCACAGCTCTGGTCCTCATGCACAATATCTACTCGACCCATATAGGACATTAGATAGCCACATGCTCCATACGTCACACTCCCAGGGAGTACCATTCTACCCTTCCAGAAAGCGCTTTAGTGTCTCGTCATGGGTGAGAAGTGATATATGAAAGTAATTATAGTACAACACAGTAGTCTTGTGTATTTTACAGTGCTTGCTGATACAGTCATGTTCCTGGTATTGTACAGGGCAGACCGTGCCTCTGGTGTGGACTCACAGCACTAGCGGCAGTCTGGTGCCATTTCAGCTGGTCCCAAAATTACCATTGCAGTCGACTGATAGTGTTGCTTATATTTTGTTCTGGTCATATTCTCAGTTGGTCGCTCTGTCGTTTTTATTCAGCTGTAGGTGTATAACTTTGTTGCTTAATATTTGTAAACAAAGCGCTGAGCTACTTGCTTATGCACAGTGCTTAATTTGAGACAGTGGTTTCTGGTGCTCAGCACCAGCACTTAATTGTCAACACCATCACTTTTGACAGTCTGCCACATGGTGGCGCTGTCAGTTGAATTCCAAGATAAGCACAACAGCTGTTTATTAGTTCAATGCACAATATTAATGCGTCATACCACCCAGCCGTTCTTATAGCTTTGGCAGCCTGGAATTGTCACTATTTTAGTAGGATAATTAGTAGTGTGTTGGTGCTGTCATTGGCAGTTCTGGCAGGGGGAACGGGTGGTACAAGCTGCAGTGGCCCCTGACAAAGGGCCCTGGAACGTTTCATTCTACAAATTAAGCACTGCTTACGCATGCTTTAGATCTTCCATCCGCGGGCTCTCCGAGATGGCCTCCCACATAGCCAGTTCTTGAGGATTCGTCAAAATTGTACCCAAAAACATGATTTTTATCAAAGAAGCTAACATTCTCTGCAACAAGTTACTTGAGCAGGGGTATCTCAAAGGTTTAGTCGAGTCTTACATGAAACGTGCTTGGTATAGCCCAGGAGACGTAATTCTCCAAACGAAAGAAAAAAAAAAACAATTTAACAAAATGGTTTGTGTCACCATCTTTTGCCCAGAAGTAACAAAATTGTTAATATAATCAAAGAACATTGGCCTACCCTGAGACATATGGGTGATTTGTCTGAAACCCCGCTGTTCTCATACAAAAAAGGCAAGAACATGAGCGCTCATCTAGTGCACACCGTTAGTAATAACACAAATCCATACACCAACCTTCTATCATGCTGAGGTCTGGACCCAATTAAGGGCCACTTCCAATGCGGTAACTGTGTAGCTTGTCAGTTCACCTACAACACCCTCACTTTTTAACACGCAACATTAAGATATCTTTGCAACATCATACGAACGGTCTTTCCAACAACATGGTATACTGCATATGGTGCCCCTGTGGTTTATATTGGTCAAATGCAGTGCTTAATTTTAGCCGGTGGTTTCCGGTGCTCAGCACCAGCACTGAATTGTCAACACCAGCGCTTGTGACAGCCTCCCACAAGGTGGCGCTGTCTAACTTATTTAGAGATGACCACAACAGCAGTTAATTGATAATTCATTATACATTAAAAATGACTATTACCTGCTGTCCAAGCCATTCTTATAGCATTGGGGGCCTGAAATAGTCAGAATTATCACACTTGTAATAGTGTGACGGTTGGTAGGTGTGTTGTTACTATCATTGGCAGCGCCGGCAGGGGCAGTGCGTGGTGCACGCTGCAGGGACCTTCTGACGAGAGCCCTGGCACTTATTATTTTACAAATTAAGCACGGGTCAAATGTCACAGCAGGTGAAGGTCTGAATCGGACAACACAGAAGTCAAATTAGGTGCAAAATTGAGAATGCGCCACTGTTGATGCACTTTTTGGAACAGGGTCACAACTCGGGTGACATCAAACGGCAGGTGATTGTCACGACGTGGCTTACTCCCGGCAACGCGTGGAATGCAAGTGGATTGACAAGTGCAACTCGATCAAGTCGGGACTAAATTCCATGGAGGAAAGGCGTAACTTTATTTACCTTATGGATCTGCGTCCTAATCCACAGCCTCTCAGTGACAATTGGACTGTGTGATGATGTTGGTACCATGCGCCACGAAGCATGGAATGGCCGCAGTCATGTGGCGTAACACATCGATGGACTGGAAGACTCTTCAAGATTATATCTGAAATATTGTGTATAATACGTGATCCATTTTCGATTATGTTACTCAATTCATATTGTATTCCTAATCCATATGGCACGCTGCTTCCTTCATGCAAATGGTCAGATCTTTATTTTTTTAATGATTTTTAATGTTCAATGTTTTTATTTTGTACAGTGGCTGCTTATTAATAACATTTGTGCCTTTCCACTTCATCATGCACTTCGCATCTATCCCCCCTGGTTTCTAGGCCTGGGCGGAGTTCACGGAGTTCCGCAAAGTGACCAAAAACCTCCACCATGCTGTGCAGAGTTCAGCAAGCAGCAGAGCGCGTTAGGTCACGCTGTTCGGGCTGATTTTTAGCACCGGGTGGTTGTCCCGTGATGGAAAATCAGCACGAATAACACCACGCACAGCAAGAGGGTGCTGCTTCTCTCTGTCGCTCGAGAAGATGTTCTACTCCAGCGGCAGCGTTCTCAACGTGAACGGAAGGTTTCTCAACATGCGCAGTAGTGGCCGTCCGCAACCGCGCGTGTTTAGAAATCTCGCTGGGAGGTTTTCTGGAGTAAGATTTTCCTCACTCTCACTCGCCAACTTAACATTGGCGAACACAGAAAAAACTCTGCAAGCTACGCGGAGTGGGAAAAACTCTGCAAAGTCCACAAGCAAAGCAGAATGTCACGCCTTTTTAGGTGTTCATTTTAATTTATGACTTACAGGGTGAAATAAATGTACAAATGTATTTGTGTGACTGAAACTGGATAAGTACAGAATTCCACGTTGTATCTAAATGCCACAGTAGTTTTACTGCATCATTCTATATTTACACACGGTGGGTTCCATGTGAGCTGTTGTATAAGCTCTACTGCGCATGCTCCAGGCCAGAAGGCCGGCCCAGTGGCCAGAGGCCAGGAGTTGTGTGTGTGTTGGTGTTTGTTCAGCACAAACCTAGCTGAAGGCCACCCAGGCGGTAATCAGCAGGTGTGAGGAATGAGCCGTAGTTTTTACAAGAGGGGGGTTGACATGCACCTCGTATCCCGCGAGGAGACCGCTCTCTGGAGAGACAGCTCTTCAGTCCTCTGGGTTTCAAGAGGGCCGGAGTGTTTCTGGTGCTCCTGGTCGGGGAGGGTACCTGGACCTCTTCCTTCCTGCACCTCTTCATCTTGAGTTTTGGGGTGTCCCGGCTCCTGGTTTGGCGCAGCCGGTGATGCTTAACTTCTCAGCCTGGTATGCCGGGGTGGCCCAGCCAATGGCCTTGTAGGTGAGGCGGCTTCTCCTGAAGATGATGCAGGCCTGAGGCGGGCCCAAAGTGGTTCCTTTAGGGATGGGGTGGTGCTGTCAAACTTTCAGCCTCTCCTAAGGTCTCTCCTGAGGTGTGCTGCGGTGTGTACGATACCTTCAAATGTGCTGCCGCCTGTAGGGTGCCCTTGAGCGTGCCCAGCCTGTAGGATGACTTTGAGTGTGCTGCAGCCTGTAGGATGACTTTGAGTGTGCTGCAGCCTGTAGGATGACTTTGAGTGCGCCGCAGCCAGTAGGATGCTTCTGAGTGTGCTGCAGCCTGTAGGATGACTCTGAGTGTGATGCAGCCTGTAGGATGCTTCTGAGTGTGCTGAAGCCTGTAGGATGCTTCTGAGTATGCCACAGCCTGTAGGATGACTTTGAGTGCACCGCAGCCTGTAGGATGCTTCTGAGTGTGCTGAAGCCTGTAGGATGCTTCTGAGTGCACCGCAGCCTGTAGGATGCTTCTGAGTGTGCTGAAGCCTGTAGGATGCTTCTGAGTGTGCTGCAGCCTGTAGGATGACTTTCAGTGCGCCGCAGCCTGTAGGATGCTTCTGAGTGTGCTACAGCCTGTAAGATGACTTTGAGTGCGCTGCAGCCTGTAGGATGCTTCTGAGTGTGCTGCAGCCTGTAGGATGACTTCGAGTGCGCTGCAGCCTGTAGGATGCTTCTCAGTGTGCTGCAGCTGGGTAGGATGACTTTGAGTGCGCCGCAGCCTGTAGGATGCTTCTGAGTGTGCTGCAGCCTGTAGGATGACTTTGAGTGCGCTGCAGCCTGTAGGATGCTTCTGAGTGTGCCGCAGCCTGTAGGATGCTTCTGAGTGTGCTGCAGCCTGTAGGATGCTTCTGAGTGTGCCGCAGCCTGTAGGATGCTTCTCAGTGTGCTGCAGCTTGTAGGATGACTTTGAGTGTGCCGCAGCCTGTAGGATGACTTTGAGTGCGCCGCAGCCTGTAGGATGACTTTGAGTGCGCCGCAGCCTGTAGGATGACTTTGAGTGCGCCGCAGCCTGTAGGATGCTTCTCAGTGTGCTGCAGCCTGTAGGATGACTTTGAGTGTTCTGCAGCCTGTAGGATGCTTCTGAGTGTGCCGCAACCTGTAGGATGCTTCTGAGTGTGCCGCAGCCTGTAGGATGCTTCTGAGTGTGCTGAAGCCTGTAGGATGCTTCTGAGTGTGCCGCAGCCTGTAGGATGCTTCAGAGTGTGCTGAAGCATCGCTTCTGAGTGTGCTGAAGCCTGTAGGATGCTTCTGAGTGTGCCGCAGCCTGTAGGATGCTTCTGAGTGTGCTGAAGCCTGTAGGATGCTTCTGAGTGCGCCGCAGCCTGTAGGATGCTTCTCAGTGTGCCGCAGCTGTAGGATGCTTCTGAGTGTGCTGAAGCCTGTAGGATGCTTCTGAGTGTGCCGCAGCCTGTAGGATGCTTCTGAGTATGCCGCAGCCTGTAGGATGCTTCTGAGTGTGCTGAAGCCTGTAGGATGCTTCTGAGTATGCCGCAGCCTGTAGGATGCTTCTGAGTGTGCCGCAGCCTGTAGGATGCTTCTGAGTGTGCTGAAGCCTGTAGGATGCTTCTGAGTGTGCCGCAGCCTGTAGGATGGCTCTCAGCAGGGATAGGGTCTGGTCACTGATGCTACAGAGTGGCCTTCATCCATGTGAGAGCGCTAAGACTTGTCTCTGTTGATTTGTAAAAGAAAGCCTGTGCAGTGTGTTGTGTCAGATGCTAGGGTATGGCGTATCAAGCGGTAAATCCTGCGTTGAGAACAGTGGCATAGCGTGTCTGTGCTGTATTCCATGTGAATAAGATGTTCTGCCTGATATATCGTGCTGGAAGTGTGTGTATGTGTATATGCGGCCTCTGCAGCAGGCGCAAGGACCCGCTGAGCTCTATGTCAGACAGCCATCATTAGAGTGATGAAAGGAGGGGCTGTTAGTGTGTGGATGTGATGCCCACTGGAAGGCGGGGGGGGGGGGGTGCAGATCTTTAAGAGAGTATGATATACTCGGACCGTAACAAATTAAATCAAATGTACACACTTATATAGCACACACTTTGAATATTCTTTGGGTGGTATTTATATAAGGGGTTGCGTCGTGTTTGCATCACGCAACATGGTACAAGTGCGACGCAAGCCCAAAATGTGATATATAAAGCAGCGGAAGACAACCCTCCGCGGCTGCATAAATCTGAAGCAATGCATGAAGAGCAAATGATGCATAGTCACTTTGTAAACCCCTGCGCCACATTATACCTGCGCCAGGTATAATGTATGCAGGGGGGCGTATTGAAGCAAGGAAGGGTCGTAGAAGTGACGCAGTGAAATCTGTGAGATTTCACTGCGTCACTTTCAGGACGCCGTTGCGTCAAAATCTTGCGCCTGCCTCACAGCAGGCGTAAGACTGACGCAGGCCCTTTCACACGGGGCTTGCCCCATGTGAAAGGACGCATTGCTGGAGTTGCGTCACTTTTGCGCTTACAGATACGTCAGAAATACTGATGTATCTGTAACTCCTTGCGACATGATGCGTCATACATTAAATATGACGCATCAGGAATGTCGCAAGGAGTGCGCACTGAGAAGTGACGCATCGCTGCTTTCAGGCAGCGATGCGTCATTTCTCATAAATATGGCCCCATGATTTCTACATAGTCCCAAATTTACCAAAAGTGGTAGAGCTGGGAGTGCAAATTACAATGGTGCCGGCCCCCTTGCACAGGCCTCCTGTGTCTATCAAGCATGAAGGCCGCTATAAAGCTCCGGCGTGCAGCGGGGTATCGCTTTCTGATCGCTGAAGGTTGGTACGAAATCACAAAAATTGCGTTCCCCTCGCTGGGGAACATCCTTTAAGGACACTGCCAAAGGTCCCAACTGTGGGAATATTTACTTTAATCTCCAGGTTGGCTCGTAGATGAATTCATCCTCACATTTAAACCCTTATGCAATCTTTGAGACCTGGGAATGCGCCAAAAAGTTATGGCTGCTCAGGGGGGCATAGCAAGGAGAAGTATCATTCTTTTCCCCTGTTTACTGTCTCTTTGTGCGTGTGCTGCGGAGTCCTACGCCTCGGATTATTGTTTTTGAGCAGGGAGGTGCCCCTTCCTGCACACAAACGTTCCTGCACTCAACAGAGGCAGGCGGTGCAAGGGTGCCTGCGTTGGCACTAAGCAGCCAAAATGGCGTCGGTGCAGAGGTAAAGGCAGGAACGCGCTGTACTCCTTTAAATACAACGCATTCCTGAGCTTTCCTGACACTGCGTGGCTTTCTAATAAATGGATGCCCCTTTATCTGAGGGCGCTGCGTGCTGCCTGCGCTCAGTGCAGCCGCCTGTGCTGTCAGGGGTCCCGCTCTCCCAGTCAGGGGGGCCGGGGCGCCCCTCCCCCCCTCGCTGACGTGAGCCCACACACGTCCGAAAAGAAACTTTCATCCGATGCCAGGAGCCCCCCTCCCCTCCTCCTCCCTATCTTCAGGGAAGCACAGGGTCAAGTTTTGGAGAGGGGGGCCCCTCCCGTCAGCACACTGTGTTCTCGCTGACAGCCCCTCCCCCACACTCACACTTGTCACGTCTCTACTCTCCCTGCACAGCTCACACCGCTGAGGAACAAGAACACGGATCTGCTGCACAACACAACAAGGATGACGTCATCTCAGCAGATGTGTGTATGCGTGTACCACAAGCACATCTCTGCACGGAACATTGCAGGAACTTTTATTTACAATACTTGTTATTACGTTCACTATTTTTCCTTATAACCAAATAACTAAGTAGCAGTGGTGAAAGGTCGTGGTTTATTCTTGTGCGGGGTTTATTCCCATCACAGGCCACGCCCCTCTTCACAGCAGTTACATCTCTCAGTAACATATGGGCACCTTTAAGCATTTTACAAAAAGATTGGCACCGGGTCGTAATTATGTTCTTTTGCATAACAACTTGTAGCGCAGCGATTCTGAGCGCTGTAAACAGATTTTACGATCACCTGCTATTTGTAAATGTAAATGTAAATGTATTGCGATTTATATAGCGCACGTATCACCCGAAGGCATCAAGGCGCTTGCCTTGGGAACCCGTCCTGGTATTCCCCTGTGAGATAACCCCAGCCGGGTATCCTATTTACCGACCTCGTAAAGATAGACAGTTGGGTTGGTCCCGTTAGGATTCGATCCCATGTCTTACAGGCCAGAGCAACCTGAGCTTTGTACATAGGGGGCAGTTTAAGAGCGCCTGCTATCGGGTTTCAGGGCGCTCACCATGAGCCAGAAATGAGCATGGCATGACCCTGCCTCTTCTGGACACGCAGGACAGGTTGGACCTGGACACAGCCAGTGCTTAATTTGTGAAAGAGAGTGCCGGTGCCCGAATCCCTGCTCAGGATCCCAGCCCCATTAGCTCACTCCTGCCGGTCCCTGCGTTCTCCTTTTGCCACGTTGTTGTTGTCTTTTCTTTCCTCCGTCTTGCTGAACTGTACGGCTTATTTACAAGCCCAGTGCGCTGCAGGAATGTCACTTTTTTAATGTTCCGGAGGCGCACAGGGCTTAGCCATATCTACAGGTCACGGAAAGCTGTGGCCTCGTAGATATGGTGGAAGGCAATGCAGCGCAAGTGGCTGTGTTTCTTCACACTGCCCCGGGCAGGGGTGCCATGGGCGTTCCTGTGGGTGTTCCCACTCCACACCTATGGTTTTTGACACATTCCCAGATCTACAACATAGCGTACACATGTGTCAAAACCCTGCACCTCTCCGGGGTGGAGTAAGTGTTGTCTTTGTGAAGCACAGTGGCCCTTCCTCCACAAAAATACCCTGATTTCAACGCAGGTACCCTTGCGCCGTGGTGCAAGGGTGTCTGTTTTGGCGCTCGGTGCAGATTGTGTGCCGGCTCTATCTTGTAAATACAGTGCATCGCTGGCCATTCAAATTGGTGTAGGGCAACGCATCAAAATGTCTTGCGGTGCTGCCCTACGCCGATTCCTAGTAAATGAGGCCCTGTGTGTTTTTCCCCTATTTTGGACCCTACCAGCAAACACAGGCTCAAATTAAGCAATGGGCACGGGTCTGGGCAGGTGCAGGGATTCTCACAGATTAAGGGAGCTGTAACTTGGCCCAGCTTGCCCGCCATGCCACCTCAGTTTGCACCCAGCCATATTCAAATCATTCTGGACCCTGCTCCAATGGGAACAGTACAGCCCGAACAGGTCCTCCCTGAAATGAAAACAAGCATCCCAGGCCTGGCTCCACCCTCATTGGGGCATAGCTTGGTTCTAGGGGTACGGTGAGTACAGGACCCACGCCTGGGCATTCCCTTGCCACTTTGGGCGTTACATCAAACACACAAAAGGTGACAAGAGGAATGCTTGCAATTTGTGTAACTACTGGGGAGCGCTTGGGTAGCATTCCAATCCAGCGTTCTTTTGCTCGCCACACCAACTCAGTTTGGACCCAGCCATATGCAAATCAGTCTTGACCCTGCTCCAATGAACAGTCCATCCGATCACCTTTTGTGGGTTTTGCGGGTTTGATGCACTGCCCTTAGTGAGCCGGGTATGACCAGACATGAGTTCCATGCTCACAGAACCACTGAAGCCAACCTACACCCAACAGATGAGCCTGAATCAGAGTGAAACCGGTCCCATGATGCTCATGTTCCGGTTTAGGGAGGACAGGGCCTGGCAGTTTGGGTTGGACTGTTCCCACAGCAGCAGGGTTGAGGCTGATTTGCATATGGCTGATTTGCATGTGGCTAATGTTGCATGGTGGGAAATGGTTCAATGGGTTGCAATGCTACCACACGCGAGTGCCGGTGGTTAGACGCAGTGCAAGCAGCCTCCCATCACCTTTTGTGTGTTTGACACCATTGGACAGACACAGCCTCACACAGAGCTGGGAGACACTCTGCCAGCCCAGGAGGTGTTCAGGAGACCCCATGAATATGTATGAGTAACTTACACTCGCTGCATATTAATGAAGGGGATTTGCATGTGTCCTGTCAGGCCTTAGACAGAAGTAAGTGTTTTTGGGAGATGGGGCTGCAGTGACTACATCAACATACAACAGTGGTTGTGTGTGTGGGGGAGGGGGTGGGTTGGGTTCTGGCATCGGAATAGTTTTTGAAAACCGGTACACAAGGGTGTGACTTTGAGGAATAAAGGGGCTCATGCATCCAGCAAAATGGCGGTCGCAAACGGGTCGATTCGCAGAATCAGCCCCATTGCGACTGATAATTAGCCATTTGGGATGCATCAACCCCAAACCCAATCGCAAAATAGGTAATGCCTTGAGACACATTTCAAAACAGCTGCAGCAGATGGCACTCTCTAGCAGAGCCAGGCGGTACCTGCCTCCTCATGAAAGTGTCATATAAAAGAAGGCTAGGGCTGCTCTTGTGATGCGTCAACACTTTTAGAAGTAGTGGGGCAGATCCCACCTGAGCAAACGGCTCCCCCTGCTACCCTGGGGGTTGCCCTGCTAACATCTGTTTTCATCTGTGCCACTTTCCATGCTGGGACTTTTTTACTCAATTTGAAGATAAATCTGCCAGTCATTGCGGGCATAATGCACTGAGCGAATAACATGCACACCCTTGATGCCAGGGGGCCTCTGGGCACTTGCAGGTAGGCACGGGTGATGCAGAGGGGCTGTATTATTCCTTATCAATCAAGGTATCCATGAGGTGACTTCAACCCCTACAGACCTGCTCTCAATCTCCCACCATTCACCTCGGAAACCAACAAAATCATCTATGGCATCCCCCAAGGATCACCCCTCAGCCCCAGCCTCTTCAATATGTACATGACCCCCTGACCAGCACCGTCAGATCGCACCGACTCAACATAATTTCCCACGCAGACGACACCCAGCTCATCCTCTCACTGTCCCAAGACCCCTCCACCACCAGAGCCAACTTCCACAGAGATAGGATGAACGTCACCAACTGGATGAAGGACAACTGTCTCAAGCTCAACTCGGACAAGATGGAAGTCCTCATCTTTGAGAACAACACCTCTCCATGGATCGACACAAGGTGGCCCACTGAACTTAATGGACCCTCATGCAATCCCTCTCCCCCCAACACACCATTCCCGCAGCCTTGGCATCTTCTTGGACAGCAAGCTATCTAAGAAGAAACTTATAAATGCAGTCTCATCGGCCTGCTTCCACACCCTACGCATGCTACGCAAGATCTTCAGGTGGCTCCAAGTCAACACCAGAAGGAACTTCACGCAGGCCCTCGTCAGCAGTAGGCTGGACTACGGGAACACACTCTACGTAGGAATCACTGCACGCCTCCTGAAGAGACTACAGACACTACAGAACTCTGCAGCAAGACTCGACCTCCCCAGACAGACTCACAAAACCTCACACCTCAGGAAGCTCCATTGGCTCCTGATCCACAAGGGATGCCAGTTCAAGATGTTGACCCATGCATACAAAACCCTGCATGAAGATGGACCAGCAGGGCCAGCATACATCAACAGATGGATGAATCTTCCATCAACTGACCAGTCACCTACGATCCGCCTTCCTCCTCCTCGCAGACACCCCTCTGATCCGCCGAGTCAACAGCGGTGGACGCTCCTTCTCTCACCTGGCGGTCAAAGCCTGAAACGCCCTTCCCCGGCACTTCAGGACCGCCGGATCGCTCCGGCAATTCAGGAGAGGACGCAAGACCTGGCTGTTCGAGTGAACAGATCACCACGAAGCGGCCGGCAATCCCAGCGCCTTGAGACCCTCACAGGTGATTAGATGCGCTTTACAAATCCTGATTGTTTGATTGAGACGTGCACAGTCGGTGCTGAGCCCAAGGCCCCCTCGGGCTACTGTGCCCCTGGGTTGAGAGGCCACCGCCGCACCACAGCTGATTGTGTAGGGGCGCGTTTCAGTGCTCAGAGTAGGGGGCACCGCTATGAATTGACCACACCGCGCTACAAACACACCTGACCCTTACAAGCAAAACGTCCTGCATGGAAACATTTGGCAGATACACTGGTGAGGTGCATTCGAAAAACATTCCAGTGAGTTTTAGGCACGTCATGGTTACCAAGAGCGAGAGAGCGGTATTCATGAAATGCAAAGTGCTTTTCTCGTTTTCGAGCTCTAAATGTGCAGGTATCCACCTCATCAGGGTAGCACGTGAGATCTCACATTACCTGGCTGGGTGTGCAAGCACTTCACAAATAATGTAAAATGGAGGTAAATGTGACCAGGGCGGCACTTTGTAAATTACACCTGCATCAGTTAGAAAAATTAGACACATTTATGTTTTGTTGTCATTTCTTGTGTCTTTCAACTGTAATTACGTTTTTCTAACAAGCCTCTTCCTGTATATTTCTTTTAAAACTGCTGCAATTTCACGCCCTTCGAGCAGCACTTAATGGCCGGGTCGTTGAGGTATAACTTGGATATAATGTTGGAAGCACAGAGGAGTTTTTAGTTTCTCGGCGCCACTGTCAGGACAGTGTTTTTTGCGCTCTTCCAGGTTTTGCAGATCGATAACTCGGCAGAGCCCCTCCCCCTCTAGTGCTCAACCCTAGGGGGCAGAGAGGGTCAGCCAGACGCCCCCACCCCACCCCCCCTCGCCACAGCCAGCTGGTGCCACCGATGTGGTAACATCCGTTCACTACCGACCCGTCGGGCCAGCTTTCTGACTTTTTAGTGTTAAACAAAAGTTTGAAGTTGATACTAGTAAACAAACAGCACGTTACCTCTTGTTTATTTCGTTTTGCTGTGATTCCGACTGTTCCTAGAGGTTGGGCCCTGCTCCCTGGCTCTGTGGTGTAATAAGAGGACGAGGCGCGTGGAAACCTCACCCCCAGGCCGAAACCGCAGCCTGTTAGTATTTAGCAGATTGTTAATGTGTGTTTAAGTGCTGTTTGCCACCCAGGCTTCGCTCCAAGGCCTGGCAGCTTCTGGTTCACATGACTATTATTTTTAAATGCCACTTCCTGTCTGCACAGGAAGTCGTGCTCAGCACCGTGACCGGAAGGCTCGAGGCTTGACTGAAGATTCCTCTGAGCTGGACACTCTGTTGCATGTACAATTTTTCCAGTTGGAGACCACGAGCCTTTGCACCACGCCCCCCCCCCCCCCCCCCCCCCCCAGCGTTCCCCACACGCCCTCTTTCTCCTGAGCTACCAGGTGGTAAGAGGTGGCTAACACCCCCCCCCCCTCCCCCCCCCCCCCCCAGGCGCTCCCATTGCTAAGTTTCCTGGAACTCGTAATTTATAGGCATGGATTGGACAAAAACCGGGGTTTCGAAGCCCAGTTCACAGAGCTATTTGCACGCGTGAATTCAGCTCACATATCAAAATAATGTTTTTTACCAAGTTAAGATAACTTTCGCTATAAAAAAAGACCTGGAAATCAGAGCTTCTCAGACATACGTACATGTTCAAGTGACTACTCCTCACACACGAGGAGCCGGGAGTGGACGTTCAGAGGAGGGATTTGTCTCAAACTCTGGGAGCAAACATGAATCGGGTGTAAATGTCCACAAACCCTGTGCAGGGAAGGAGCCGTTCGTGCGTCACCGCGCACTCCTACAGCTGACTCCCTCGGTTATCGCAGTGGCGACGAGTCAACGGAATCCTGGACAAATATGGACTTTGTGGTGATTCACAAACGGAAGGCGTTCCCCCCACAATTCAGGGAGCAAGAAGCAATGCCAGGAAATCCCTACCCCCGACCCTGCCGCCAGCACCCTCAGATGGCGAGGTAGCCATACATGGCGGGTGCCTCGCCCTGATTCCACCTCATACCTCTTTCTTCCACCACCATACACTTCTACCTCCTCACCCCATCCCGCAGATTCTTTCCTGTGCCGTCTCTCTTCCTTTGTGACTGTTTTTCCTGTATTTCTCCTCTTTACTGCCTCTCTTTCTCTGGATCGAGGGCGTAGCTGTCAATGATGCAGCAGGTGCAGTGACACCGGGACCAGAGGCCTGAGGAACACATTAAACCCATGTTACTACAGCATTTTACTACGTACCCAGTGCTTTTTCGCATACCGGGTACCCTCGCAGCCTCAATGCCCTGGTCCAAGGTCTGATGAAGACATTTGGAGTTTAAAACGAGCCCTGGTGCCCGCCACCTGGAACAGGGCAAGACACCCGGCGCACAAGCAAAGCCCTTACAAGAGGAACGGAGGTGGTACTGAAAGGTACTGAGGTATGGCCTTGACTGGAGTGGAAATGAGGCAGTACTGAGGTATGGCCCTTACAAGTGGAAAGGAAAAGGGAGTGTGGTATGGCCATGGTCGGAGTGGAGGAGAAGCGCACCTCTTGTCACTTCCAGGCCCTTCAGGACCCCAGGTTTAATCGAGACGTCAGCTAGAAGGGCTGGGGACACTTTCTAATGAGGGCGACCCCTGTCCTCAGAGCGTAAGGTCTGTGGAAATCAGGGAGAGCCGGGGCCAAGCTCATATGAGAATCCTATGCATAAACCAGGGGTCTTCAAGCTGGGGGGCGGACCCCTATGGGGGCTTTAACTGATCCAGGGAGGGAGATTCTGGTAAAAAAACAAAAACATCACACTAATACAAGTGCTTTCTTTTAAGCTGAAAACAAATGATCATCACAAACAACTTTTGTCATTTATATCTGTCTGGGAATATGCGTTCAAGGGAAAGGGACTCCAAATATTCTTCAGACCTCCCCGCCCCCATTTTGGCAATCATACCAAGGACACTTTTACGCGTTGGTAAGGCCTGCCTGACCAGAGTAGTATGCGTAGCAATCATGTATTTCCTTGCATTTTGGAAAGGTTTAACATAACTGTAATGATTAAATAAGTCTAGGCATATTTTAACTTTGCAAATTGAACAAAATAATTGTGGAGAATTCTTGGGTAGGCCAAATTTTTATTTATACAAGGGGGGGGGCAACATTACAAAGTTTGAAGACCTCTGGTACCACCATGATCGAAGCTGTACTGTATGATCTATGCCTCTTTTCCTTTTGCCCCTGTGAACCCAGGTATGGACTGGAATTGGAAAACCCGATCTACGCGATTCGTCTGTAATAATTTTCTGTGTGATTTGACTGAGCTGCACCCAATGAATTCTGTACATTGTTTTAAATACCAAATAAAGTTGATTATCAAAGTTTGAAGACCACTGGCACAAGCCCCCCCCCCCCCCCCCCCAGCTACTCACAACGTCCCTTCAAGACTCCGTCCTCACAGACTCAGCATTGAACCCACACTGGTCTCGGTGCCATGACCCCGACACTGGTCTGTCGGCGTCAAGAGGTCCAGTCCCACCATATCGAGAGACTTTTTAATATTGAACATAGGCGCAGCAACTAAGGAAGTGTGCATGGCGGACACCGGAGTAGAGCAGAAACTGGAGACCAGAGTTGGAGTATTGTGATGTGAGCCCATAATATGTGCCGGAGAGTCTAAAAGCTCTCTCCTTGGGAGGTGTCGAGGAGTAGACAGCTCCGACACCCGAGCTGCATCAGCACCGTGTGACGTTCTGAGGTCTGACCCACCACAGGGAGGTGGCATTGTAGCAGCGGCGGCCAAGACCCTAGTGTTGCCCTGCACCTTCCAGCACAGTCCCCAGGCACTGTCCTGTAAGGTTATAGCTTGCTGACAGACCACTGGAGTAGAAACATATCAGTGACTTCCAAAAGCACCGTCAGCTTAGGAGCAAAAGCATCAACCCGTCTTCCTCCTTTTAGGGTGCCTGGTCTAGTGTTCAAGGGGCGACTTCTCGTACAAGAAGCTCCTGCTTGACAATGCAATGGCTACGATGCACTAAAAGGAGCTTAGGATTGAGTGTATCAAATGTATACAAACACTGCAGGAAAAGTGACAAGTGGCAACCCAGCACCGTGCCAACCCGTCTAGATATGTTTTGGAATGAACGTCCCATACAGCTTATCAACAAAGAAAGTGTAAGAAACAGCGCCCACTCCCTCACTGTGGCAAACAACTAAAAAGAGGTTTGTGACTGGTTCATGATTCCCTTAAAGTAGAAGTTCTTCAGAGTATTTTGTTAACGTCACAGGAAGTGATGCCACTGCACTATGCATCAGATGTTTTGGTAGAAATCGTAAAAGGACTTGTAAGACCTGCTTCAAAGGGCCTTCCATCACATCACATAATTCGATCCAGTGGTGGTTACTTAGTGGCAGAGAGCTGGGGGAGCAGCTCAAACTCTCCCCACCCAGCGGGAGTTCACGGGTGGATACGTGTAGAGTAAATGGCTGCCCACAGAATCTGCACCAACAAGATCGCCACTCACACAAGCAGTCCCGTTGAGCCCAACATACGAGCGGGTGCTCATAGATAGGGGCATACAGTGATAGCGTCGTATATATTTTGGATACCGCCGTCCTCGACCCCTGCATCCAACGAAGGCTTGTAGGTGATGGGGATCATGACCCTGTCATGGGAACTGGCCTGTTAAATTGATCAGAACTAATATTGGAATCTAGACCCATCAAGATGGAATTTAGCAATCTACATTCTGCGTTGAGGTGCCGTAGAAGAACACAAGACGCCTTATCCAGGGATGCTCGTTCCCTGGGGTGACTGGGTGCCTTCTCGATCAATGCCACACACGTTTGAGGTCCGAAGAGGCTGGCACTACAAGGAACTGAGCTCAGCTTCCAGCGTCTTTACTCAGTCCACTGCACTGAGTTCCAATGGTCTAGAACCAAGAGTTATCTCTGTGCCAGAGTCTTTAGCTCGAAGCAAGAAAAATCGGTACCTTTTTGCGTCACCTTTCGACCTCTTTGTTCTTTGATGTGGGAAGAACCTCAGTTTTGGAAATAAATCTCTTTTTTGTGTTCTTTGTTGCTTGGTCTGAGGTCAAGGAGAAGTCTTCTGGGAGGATCTGGTATTAAACCAATAGTTATGATAAAGGAATTATTTATGTGCAACTACAGTTTTACTCTTTGTATATCACGTGAGGCATTGCACGGGCTCTGGCCATGACGGGAGGTCCACAGCCTGACCCACTGTTTGCGTAGCTGTCCGATGCTCTACGTTACCTGTGTGGAGACCCTCAACATAGTTTGCCGGGGTCTCAGATCATCTTGCACCACAAGACCAGTGTTTTCTGTGGATTCCATGCCATCTTCAATAACCCATTTGAAAAAACCTTTGCAAAATATTTAGCACGCCCACATCGTTAGATAACCTGTTGGCCTAGCTGTTGACGTCGATGACATCATCAAGGTTCCAAAAAGTTCGTCCTAGAGAGTTCAAGTCTGTTCTCTTATTAGGAGCTCCATGGAATGGAAGACGGTAGGTGGCTTGTCGCACCGACTCTGCGGAAGGTACGTGCAGTGAACGGTGTAGTTACAGGTACATGACTTTCTTCTCCAACATCGGCCGGACCATCCTTGGAGACAAATTTGTTCAACAAGTAAAGCAAACTGTGGAAGGATCTCTTATGGAAACCAGTTCTGAAAAGAGGACAGTATTCAGGTGTGTTTTAATATTTGTTGTAACTAATACATTTAGTTCAATGACTTACTGTACACTTATGTTTTTTACATGCACCAAGGGAAATCACAACAGACGTCACTGGAAAGCAGAACGAAGGAAAACATGCCTGTCCTGGAATGTCACAGACAGACAAATTCACTTGAGGGTACTTAGAGGAGGTTGTGTCTGGCAATACATGCATTAAGATCACCAGATAAGGGCAGAAAAGTGGATGGAAAGAATGAAAACATGAGAAGCTTTTCGTTTTTCACAGAAAGCAAACTTTTTTAAGTCTAAGCTGGTCTCGGAAAAACTGGTCCTGAAGCAAGAATATGAGGAGTTGCTTCGTTGCGTAAAAGCTGAAGGCGACCTTGAGTGGAAGGATCTGAAAAGAAGATGTTAACTGAGAGCAATGTTGACACAAAGACTGAGTTACTTAGAAAAAGAAATGTAATAACATGAGGGCGCTTCCCTTTTCGTGTCTAAAATTGAGCACATCAAAACACACAAGATGATGGACGGAATGTTGCACAATGGCAAAACATTCACCCCCAGTCACAGATCTGGGTTTAATCCATCGTTATTTTGCTCACCAAGCCACCCCAGTTCAGACATCAAAAGAACAAAAAGAATTGCCAGTGCTGATGTGAATACTATTTAAACAACCAATGTCCAAACCTGAACTCAAAAAATAAGAACCGGGTGCACTATTTAATAGTTTTTTTATTTTAAACAAAATTTAAACCAAGCAACATTTTTTTCAATATTTTCATTTACACAGGGACGTATTTACAAAAGGACACAAAAAGCTAAGATCGTGATTTGGAAACCATCAGTCATACAGGACTTCATACATGTCACATCCATTCGAAACACAATCACACCATTCAGGGACAAGGGGAATATGCAGCGCGATTAAAAATTTGTACACCAGGATATACTACAAAATCAAACAATAGGCCACTGTCTGCGAAGACCTTTTTTCGAAAACAAATAACAGAACAGATCGTTGTGTATTGTACAATCCTATACAAGTTAACGAACAAAAAAACTTCTTAATAATAGAACACAGTATTGTACTAGCGACCAAGGGAAAACAAATCAACTCTTGTCGCTCTGGCAGACACGTTGTGGCTAGGGGCCTACGCGTTTCGAATCCCGCTGGTTTGTAAGGGATTCTCCTCAGGGCCTTCTGTAGTATCTGAAAAAAAGGGAAAACAAACGTACAAAAAGGAACAAATTACCAACAAGAAACAAGTGTTTGAAGTACGGAAAGAAATTACCAACAAGACACAAATGTTTTTAAAGTAATCAAGAGACTCAACATCAGAAAACCCGACAGAGTGAGTCTCCGTATTAGTGTTTTTCTTACCAAAGGAAACTGAGCAAATTTTGAGCTGAAGCGTGGGGTGATACAGGGGTCTTGATGTCTAAAATAAGAATGCAAGTTTTTAGATTTAACCTTATGTGACTCGATGGAATTGAGAGGTTGGAACATAGTCGACAATCCTACTTGCCTGGTGTCCTTGCGTAAAGAACCGGCGGAGGCGTGAAGAACAAAGGACGAAGTTCCTTCAATAGTGTGAGCTGGCCTTAAAGTTTCAAAGTGGATTTGTCGTCCGTTCTAAACAGAGAGAAAAGAGCGGTTTATCGACTGCACTTTGCTTTCCACCTTTTGAGTAGGGTGTGGTTGTAGAACTAATATTACCTGGGCTCATCCAGCGCGGCGCGTTTGAAGAGATTTACTAAATTCTTCACAAGGAAGGAAGGAAACGCTCCGAGTGTCTGAGGGAGCTGGAAAATCCTATTTCGGAAGGGATAAGACAGAGGATGTAATCGAGCACGATGGGATTACCATAGGCTGAAGAAATATATAAGCAACAAGCGCTTACCGCCTAGGCTATCAATCAGGCTTTCTACTGTTGATAATTCTGACACGTTCAGGGGATTTTATCTTTAGTCCGACCTGAAAAAAGCAGGCAGGGTTTTAGAAAACTTTAGTGGCACCACCAAGGGAACAAGAGCAGAAGGCGGTTCGTTAACTTACTTGTGCGATCTTCCGGCAGCCGCCGGTCTACTGGCGTTGTAAGGGGTGCTACTCTCTGGCGCATGCGTCTCACAAACCAACGGTTGTGGCTAACTCAACTATATAGGGTTGCGTCGCGCGCTTTCAAAACCCGGAATGGAATGCAGGCCTAACGTACTGAATAGTCAAGGATGAAAGAAAGGATTTCATAATTTGAAAATTTCACTTAATTCATTCAAGCCGGATGTAGTGGTGTCGAATTTAAGGATGAGATATGCCTCTCTCTTGGATAACTGAAAATCCATGTCCCCCCCACGGGGATCTTTTTCAATCCGTGATATCACCGTCCATTTGAGGTCACTGATGTTATGTTGAAGTTGTGTCCAATGTTGCACCAATGGAGCATTCTCGGTTTTATGTCTCAGTCTGGATTTATGTTGAGAAATGCGCTGCCGCACTTCTTGACTGGTTTTGCCGTGGGGGGGACATGGATTTTCAGTTATCCAAGAGAGAGGCATATCTCATCCTTAAATTCGACACCACTACATCCGGCTTGAATGAATTAAGTGACATTTTCAAATTATGAAATCCTTTCTTTCATCCTTGACTATTCAGTACGTTAGGCCTGCATTCCATTCCGGGTTTTGAAAGAGCGCGACGTAACCCTATATAGTTGAGTTAGCCACAACCGTTGGTTTGTGAGACGCATGCGCCAGAGAGTAGCACCCCTTACAACGCCAGTAGACCGGCGGCTGCCGGCAGATCGCACAAGTAAGTTAACGAACCGCCTTCTGCTCTTGTTCCCTTGGTGGTGCCACTAAAGTTTTCTAAAACCCTGCCTGCTTTTTTCAGGTCGGACTAAAGATAAAATCCCCTGAACGTGTCAGAATTATCAACAGTAGAAAGCCTGATTGATAGCCTAGGCGGTAAGCGCTTGTTGCTTATATATTTCTTCAGCCTATGGTAATCCCATCGTGCTCGATTACATCCTCCGTCTTATCCCTTCCGAAATAGGATTTTCCAGCTCCCTCAGACACTCTGAGCGTTTCCTTCCTTCCTTGAGAAGAATTTAGTAAATCTCTTCAAACGCGCCGCGCTGGATGAGCCCAGGTAATATTAGTTCTACAACCACACCCTACTCAAAAGGTGGAAAGCAAAGTGCAGTCGATAAACCGCTCTTTTCTCTCTGTTTAGAACGGACGACAAATCCACTTTGAAACTTTAAGGCCAGCTCACACTATTGAAGGAACTTCGTCCTTTGTTCTTCACGCCTCCGCCGGTTCTTTACGCAAGGACACCAGGCAAGTAGGATTGTCGACTATGTTCCAACCTCTCAATTCCATCGAGTCACATAAGGTTAAATCTAAAAACTTGCATTCTTATTTTAGACATCAAGACCCCTGTATCACCCCACGCTTCAGCTCAAAATTTGCTCAGTTTCCTTTGGTAAGAAAAACACTAATACGGAAACTCACTCTGTCGGGTTTTCTGATGTTGAGTCTCTTGATTACTTTAAAAACATTTGTGTCTTGTTGGTAATTTCTTTCCGTACTTCAAACACTTGTTTCTTGTTGGTAATTTGTTCCTTTTTGTACGTTTGTTTTCCCTTTTTTTCAGATACTACAGAAGGCCCTGAGGAGAATCCCTTACAAACCAGCGGGATTCGAAACGCGTAGGCCCCTAGCCACAACGTGTCTGCCAGAGCGACAAGAGTTGATTTGTTTTCCCTTGGTCGCTAGTACAATACTGTGTTCTATTATTAAGAAGTTTTTTTGTTCGTTAACTTGTATAGGATTGTACAATACACAACGATCTGTTCTGTTATCTGTTTTCGAAAAAAGGTCTTCGCAGACAGTGGCCTATTGTTTGATTTTGTAGTATATCCTGGTGTACAAATTTTTAATCGCGCTGCATATTCCCCTTGTCCCTGAATGGTGTGATTGTGTTTCGAATGGATGTGACATGTATGAAATCCTGTATGACTGATGGTTTCCAAATCACGATCTTAGCTTTTTGTGTCCTTTTGTAAATACGTCCCTGTGTAAATGAAAATATTGAAATTTTTTTTGCTTGGTTTAAATTTTGTTTAAAATAAAAAAACTATTAAATAGTGCACCCGGTTCTTATTTTTTGAGTTCAGGTTTGGACATTGGTTGTTTAAATAGTATTCACATCAGCACTGGCAATTCTTTTTGTTCTTTTGATATTTCGGCTCAGCCTTGCTGATTAGAGCCCCCCCCGTAGTTGTTTTCCACCAGTTCAGACATGGCCATATGCAAATCAGTCTTGACCCTGTGCCTCATGGGAACAGTCCAGCCCGAACTGCCAAGCCATGTCTTTCCTGGACCAGAATCAAGCATCCTAGGCCCGGTTTCTGGCTATCAGCCGTCTTCAGCCAGGATAGATTGACTCCAGTGGCTTAGTGAGCAAGGGACCCACGTCTGGGCATACCCTTCCCACATAGGGTGAACAGCAAAACACACAAGATGATGGACAAAATGTTGCACAATGGCAAAACATTCACCCCCAGTCACAGATCTGGGTTTAATCCATCGTTCTTTTGCTCACCAAGCCACCCCAGTTCAGACATGGCCATATGCAAATCAGTCTTGACCCTGTGCCTCATGGGAACAGTCCAGCCCGAACTGCCAAGCCATGTCTTTCCTGGACCGGAATCAAGCATCCTAGGACTGGTTTCTGGCTATCAGCCGTCTTCAGCCAGGATAGCTTGACTCCAGTGGCTTAGTGAGCAAGGGACCCACGTCTGAGGTCCGAACTGAACCTTGGCAGAATCCCTACCTGGCAGCCGCTTTCCCGCTGTGCCCCCGACGCCCGCTGCTGCACCGCTACGAACCCTGGTGCGGTCGCCGTGTGGTGTACGGGCTCAGTGGGACTTCTATCCCCATAATTCGAAGCGGCCGGAAACCGCGAAAGGACGGAAACGCGCTGGAAGGCGCATAAATTCAGGACACATCCCCTGCTGAGTGTGGAGCTTTTTTGGAGGTCCGAACTGAACCTTGGCAGAATCCCTACCTGGCAGCCGCTTTCCCGCTGTGCCCCCGACGCCCGCTGCTGTACCGCTACGAACCCTGGTGCGGTCGCCGTGTGGTGTACGGGCTCAGTGGGACTTCAATCCCCATAATTCGAAGCGGCCGGAAGCCGCGAAAGGACGGAAACGCGCTAGGAGGCGCATAAATTCAGGACACATCCCCTGCTGAGTGTGGATCTTTTTTGGAGGTCCGAACTGAACCTTGGCAGAATGCCTACCTGGCAGCCACTTTCCCGCTGTGCCCCCGACACCCGCTGCTGCACTGCTACGAACCCTGGTGCGGCCGCCGTGTGGTGTATGGGCTCAGTGGGACTTCAATCCCCATAATTAGAAGCATCCGGAAGCCGCGAAAGGACGGAAACGCGCTAGGAGGCGCATAAATTCAGGACACATCCCCGCCTCGCGGGACGCCGGGCAAAGGGTGGGCCGTCTGTGGCCGTCAGGGGCTGCAGGAGGCTGGGCCGGGCCCCCCCTCTAACTTTTTGCTCTGGACCCTATCCTCCAGCTGGGAGTACGTGACAGTAAGCTGTGTTCTGCTTGTCCCTTACTTGCTGTTTGGTTAGCTTCATAGCCACTGGGCTCACTCTATACCTGTATATGATAGGACCATATTAGAATACTGTCCATACTGTTATTGATCTGAGGACCCAGGATGTCTACAGGTGTTCCGAACTCCTTAACCCCTATTGTAGGGGTTTCTATACTTGGGCCTTTAGATAAGTATTTTGCTAGGGCTACTAGAGAAATAGACAAAGATTACATTGGCTGAGAAACGTGCGGAGCGCCGTTTCTCCATCGAACTCTTAAAAAATAAGCCACTAATCTCGCCACAGAGGTTGCACCCATTACACAATTATATAATAACATGCCAGTAGATGCAGACGCAGAGCTGTTTAGCACTGAAAATATCCCACTAATTTTTCAAGATAGGTCACCACCATTACTTGCTACTGAAATAACTAATGATCTCACTATTAATGGGCCTCCTGCTACTTTAAACTCTTTAATAGATTTAAACTCCCCTATACTCTTAGACGCAGTCTCTCAGTCTAACAGAAATGCATCATCTCCTGTTTCAAACTCTCCAGTAGAGGATGTAGTATCTATGGAGACACAACTGCCGATAGCAGTTAGTGTAACTAAAGATAAGTCACAAACCAAGAAGCACTTGGGAGTACATCGTTCTCCACCTAAAAAAAGGAGAAAGGGAGGGGCCAGAAAAGGGGAAAACATCTCATGTATTCCTTCACCTCCTGTGGATCCAACAAATAAGTCACCTAAGGAGCTAGCGAAGGATGTATTAATAGGGCCTCCAACAATAATAACTTCGTTTTCAGAAGCCTTGCCGACTAAAGGGACAATGGAGGCTATTGAATGCCTTCTAAAATCTCTCCTACTTCCACTCATAGAGAGAGTCAAAAGGTTGGGGGGAAAATGGATTGTATTTTGGCAGCCTCCAATTTAAGTGAAAACCCTAAACCAACCAACCCAAGGGAAATCTGTTCAACAATTAAACACCCAATACAGAAACCATCTAGGTCACAAATGGACACGCTCGTATCTAAAAATACGCTTGTTCACACTAATTCTAATAAATCGGTGGCCACACAAGATACACACAAAGAGAAGGTTAAATCAGGTCCCCCGAAAGTCCTTCCTACTAGAAACGACCCTTCTACGAAGGCAACTAAAACGAATAGAGTAAAATCTAACTTCAGAAATATCGTAGACTTACCCCCAGAATCATCCAACTACGTCATTATCTTAACCGGAGTCCCGGTCGTGCCAGTAGGAAACATAGACCCCAATACAAGCTTTAAAAATAAAGTTATCTACTGGCTGCCTAACAACAGACCTCTCCCATTACATCTAAATGGAGACATAGTATCGGTAAGACGGTGCAATTGGGTGGGTCCTCGCCCTAAAGACATTGAGGGGGATGTGGTGATAGTAAATTTTAGGGATCATAGGGTGGTCACTTACATCAGTGATTGGTTCCCAGGGAGAAGTGAGGGTGGCGTATCATCTCGAAATCTGAGCTATTTTTACCCTGAAGCTCTGATGATGTCCCCTAATTACCCTCCAATCTTGCGCAGTTTTGATTCTCCACATGTTCCCTATCATATCCCACACTCTACCGCCCCCAGACAGTATACCAACAATCTTCCCCCTTTTTTTCCACCTCAACGCCCAAATAGGTACTCCCTTCCTTTTGGTAATAATCACCATCCCATAAATCCAAATGAGTACTGGAATATCCCACTACACAACTTATTCGAACCCCTCTCTGGCCTAGACGTAAATGAATGACTCATTCCATCTACTTTTTACGTGGGAATCACCCGAGAGTGCACGATTAATTGTAACACACCAAATGAATTTTTTACTGTTACTCCTACTTCTACAAGTAGATCGCCAGAGTCACTACAAGATCTGAGGGGGAAGCACTGTGTAGCAAAATTAGATTTGAATGTGAGTTTAGGAACTGGCAACGCAACATTGAGTCCAACGAAACTGCAAGACATGGTGATTGGTTTATCTCCTCAAGAGGAAAATAATGATTGTATTGTGGGGGGAAATTTGTCATAATAGTATGGCTATGTTGTCTACCTCTGCTAACCTTAACACCGGAAATCCTCCAAGCCCGCCTGAAAAACATCTGGAAGTTAATTTGGGGGGAAATGCTGGGACCCATGACAGTCATGACATGGTATCATCTCCTGAAATATGTGCTTCCAAATATTGGGGGGGGGAAAGGGGTTGTGCCTAAATACTCTACACCTATACCTGTTTATTCCCCAAATTTGGTACTTAATTGGAATGTGGCCGGTTAATTGGTTCCCAATCATGGCTGGACTTAGTGAACAGTTATTCCATTTTATGTTTCCAGGAAACTTGGGCATTAAGTCCAGTGCACCTCTTAGGGTATCAGACTTTCCATGTACCAGCTTTGGCGAGCAATCAGGGAAGAAACAAGGGTGGTCTATGCACCTATATTAACATTGCGAGTGGATTAACTGTGTTGAAACACATTCCCACAGAATCCTATCAGATTGTTGTGATTGGGTGGGGTCGTTCTCTTAACCTCATCTTAGTAAATTTCTACAACAACTTGGCGACAGAAGCTCTGAAACAAATTTTAAATGAATTAAGTCATACAATTGTCACATTAAAAGAATCTATAGGTAGGGAGTGCATGCTCGCCTGGCTGGGTGATTTCAATTGTAATATTTGCCAGTATGGCCCAAAGGGAACTTGTGGTTTTGATTTTTCTATGGATGATACCCTGAACTACTTTATTCATTCCAAAACAGGGGATATTTTAAATAATTTTCTTTTTTATTTTAACTTGGACTATGTAAATGACTTATGCTCACCGCCCGTGCCTTTCCATCCAACTTTCCATGGAAGAGGTTCAAACACCGTGATTGATTTCACCTTGTTTTCTAAATCACATGCTTATCTACTCTCATCATGAAAAATTTTGGATGACATCTATGGCGATCATTATGCCATAGTTTTTAATATAAATAAGCATATAGTGAAGCAGGCAATCAGGGAAAAAAAGTCTTATCTATCAACAACCTATTTCCGTTGGATGCACCAACGGCTACACTCTCAAATGGGATAAGGTGGTTCCTGAGGTTTTACTTGACACTTTATTTTCTAAGACAAAGTTCGAGATAAACATTTGCCTATCTCCTTTAGAAGATCCTTTAAAAATCTTGGACTCTTTTTCTAAGATACAAGAGTCACTAAAACTATTATTATCTCTATTATTATTATTAGCTTGCTTAATCTCCACAACGGCCCCCCGCGGCGGGATGCCTGGCTTTCGCCTTGGGGATGCCCGTTAGGGGCTATCTCACAGGGAAAAGCCAGGACGGGTTCCCAAGGCAAGCGCCGAGATGCCTCCGGGTAGTCGAGCGCTATATAAGAACATACAAAAAAAAAATAATAATAAATAAGCTATGGCTAACCCCAGAGACAGCCTTTAATCGTAATACCATATCTGACTGTTTAGAACTTGATGGTGTAAAGCGTATTAAATGGCTGTGTGCGGTGGAAAAAATGTTGAATGATATTGGCCACCCTGAGTTTTTTAAAAATCCATCTAGTATGGAAACACTATCTAGGAAAGTGTTACGCAAAACGGCTATGGACCATCTAGCGAACAAAAGATGGACCACTGAAAAAATCAGTCCTAGACTATCAACAAATTACAACGGAACAGGGTCTGCAATTGTACCTGGTTAGTGACACTAATTCCTATGCCAGAATGCTCCTCTCAAGGTTCAGATTGGGTTCTTTTTTTCGTCTAATTACATTTCCAAATTGTAATGATTGGTCGAGAGAAAGGTTGCCTTGTCCCTGTGACGATCTTGCTCCTCAATCTAACCTGCACTGCACTTTATTTTGCAAGTTTTATCAGGTTCCTAGAAAGATCCTTCTTAAACCAATTCTTAGGGAGTGGGGTCTCCGATCATGTAGAGACGCGTTTTTTAGACTGCAAAGGATGGAAACCTTGGAAGTGATCTACATTCTAGCTAAATTTCTGAAACTTTTGGTAAAATTTAGGAATTCGATGTAATATATAATCTGTTTATATGTTTTTTAGAAACTTTTAAAATGTACAAGATTTTAAGGATAAAAAAAGTTTTTAACTTTGATTGTATACACATGTATAAATGATTTTCCTATATTTCCCCTGTTTCTTTTAAAAGGTAATGTACTGGCTTTTTCTGACTTATATTTGTTTTGTGTTATGTATCTTTTTCTTTTTTACAAATGTATGCTTTTATGATATCATAGTTTATATCGAAATAAAGCTTTTTTTGAATTTGAGTCCCAGACGGTACAGGAGTATAAGCCCAAGAGGCAATCAGTGTTCACCGACCACAGTGCCAGGCTGGCAGTCTTCCCAAAGACGTCCAACCTTTGTGATTCCCTATCCAGCAGAGTGGTAGGGACTGCGCCAGAGTAAATTTTGGAGATGGAGGCCTGGACCGCCAAGCTCTCATGGGTGAGGTGCTGGGTGGGGAAACTGGGGTCCCCAGGGCGTACGACCGCGATGGGCAATTGTTCTATGTACAGGAGCCCTTGTGCAGGGGTTGGACCAGGCCAAAATGCGGACATCAGTAAGGGCCTCAGCGAGTAATGGTTCTGTAGGGGGTAACTCCCAGCTGAAGCACTTGTCTTGACTGCCACTGAGGGGAGTGTAAGGTCTAGGACCTCAACCGTCTTTCCACACCACCATCATCCTCCATATACAGGGGTAGAGACCAGGCCAGTGTCTGGGGAGGTGTTCAGGCCTCCACTGAATCCTCGTACCAGTTGGCCTCAAGAACTTTTAACTGGTATCCATAAGGGTCTGCAGACCCCTCCTAATCCAGGCCTGTCATAGGAATAACTGCACAAGTAAACAATAGTCGTTGTAGGTATCATTGTAATTACAATCAGTATGGTTGTCTGAGACTTGATTATAGGGTGTTAGCTATTACCTCTAGGAATCGCTTTAATATGAATGCAGTAAAAATGCTTCCTCCAGTTTGTCCCCTTGTGTATCCAGCAGTGGCCGACAGGTGGACCTTAAAGGATGCATAGGTGAGGTATTTCTCTAAGAGGAATGTCAGACATCCAATTACTGTGGTTTCCCGTGTTCTAGTGTCTAGGAAACATTCTCTGTTGCACCAGTGAATCTGTTCCACAAAATGGGTAGCATTTTCTCATTGTGGGTCTCCGAGCCGCACTCCATCAACATGTGCCTTCTAGGGAGTCTCCAGTGTCCACATTTCAAGTCCTCAAAATCCATGCTGCCAGCCTCAGGCTTACTGGATCTATGTGGCATATCAGTTTCTTCTCCATTGTGAAGAGGTCCTGAGTGTGTGGCCATTTGATTATTTACCCATGTGGAATCTGAGGTCCAAAAACAACATCTGTCTTGCCCATTGCGGCGCAATAAGGATTGGCTGATGCAGCTATCTCTGATCAGTCTGTTGACAGGGTATTCCTTCTTGACGGATGGTGTGAATAGATGAACACAAAGTCTTGGCCTTTTGTGTTTTCCAGTGCTCTGAAAAGATCTATTATTGGAGTGCTCCTCCTTTAAAACACTGGGTATAGAACTTGGTCTTTTTAAGTTTCCACTGGTGAATAAGTTCCATGCATGCGTAGTGCATCTACGGCAACGTTGAGTACCCGGAGCAGGTGTATTGCCACCAGGTCTGTGGGTATTTGAATGGCCCATTGACAGATCTGCTGAGCAGGTTTCAAAAGCAAATGTGATCTTGACCCCTCCCCCCTACCAACACAGTTAGGTAGAAAATCGCAGTTTTGTTGTCCGTCTGCACTCGGGACAGTTCTCTGTATGCATGGAAGGCGTTTAGTGCTATGAAAACACTATAGTTCTAACACACTGATGCACTTTACTGCTCTGTAGGGTTCAAAGTGCCTCTGATGTTGAGGTGTCCCATGTATTCCCCCCACCCCCGAGCTGGAAGCATCCATTGTGATGGACACTGTGGAGCTGATGTATGGAATAATCACAGTGGTCAGCCACTTTGTGAATACCCTTGGCTCTAAGTTTATTGGGAAAGGAAAGACCTTGAATTGGTAATGTACATTGTCCACAACTAACCAGAGGGACTGCTTTTGTTGGCAATTCGGTATGTGCAGGTAGGCATCCTTCAGATCTACTGTGCCCATGTAGCCTCCCTTTTCCAGCAGTGTTATGACCTGGAATGGGACATTTTGAAGCCCGTCCTTATATACTTTGGAAAAGGTAGGTCCAGTATAGGTCTTAGTGACTGCTCTGGATATTTCCTTGTGACTAAGACACGTTAATTCAGAAAATATTCACTCTACAAACTAGTCAGGTGTTGGGAGGGACTTCAAAATATTTTATGATATTTAACAATGCAATAAAATTGTTGTATGAAAGTGGGATCTGCTTTCATGGTTACCCCCACTTTTTGCTGGAGTCAGTATATTTTTACTTTAATAGTCTGACTGGGATCCTGCTAATTAGGTCACTGTGCTTTCTTCCTAAATTGATTATGGTATATACTTCTATACATCAACAATAGGCTACTGGTGTACCCTTGCAAGTCCTTAGTATATGGTACCCTGGGCATAGGTACACCAGGGGTGTCCAATGGGCTGCAGCATGTATTGTACCATCCATGAGAGACCACTGAAACTGTGACTACAGACCTGCCTTGGCAGCCTGTGTAAGCTGGTGCTAGCACCACATGCGACAGATATAACTTTTCTTATATCTGAGATCACTACACTTAAAACATTTAAGTCACCTCTGAGGAAGGCATTTTAGTTCTGAAGGCAGGGTTCTAAATTATAAGTGTTAGGGTGCCTCCGCATGAGCAGGACGCCCAAGTCGAATCTCCAGGCTTTGTAAGTGCAGGAAGCTATTTAGATAAATATAGTGGCCGTCCAACATTACGCTATGGCTAACTATGTAGTAGCAGTGCCGAACCTGAGAATGTTTGATACAAAGTAACTTGGAATCATACCCCAACACCCTTACTGGTGTTGGGATATGATTCCATGCACTGGGGGGCTACTCCGGGAAGCCCCCCGTACTCCCGGTAACAGCCTTTCAGGGTCTGCCAGCAAGCTAGTGCTGCTGCCGGCCCCAGACACGAGTCTGCCATCCTGCTGCTGCGCTGAAGCAGAGGAAGGTAGAGGAAGGTAGAAAAACAGGGTTCCTGTCAGAGAGGTGTGTCCACCTCCCAACCAAGGGGTGGGGGCGCTTGCCAGCGCCACTAGACATTTGTGCCCTTCTTGCATATTCCGGTTTGAGCCAGTTCAGGGAGCCCTTGGCCCCCGCTCTTGTGCAAATCTCGACAAATGATATGAGAGTAACCTCCCCTCTGTCCAGCCCCTCCTATGGGAAGGACCCCTGAGCAGTCCTAACCACCCCCCCCCCCCCCACCCCAGGGTATTTGAGGGCTTATCTGGGAGTGGGTCCTCAGATTCGTAGTGGAACAAGCCTGAAAACACATCACTCTTTGACCGTCTAGACACTTGGACCTCACCTGGTCGAGACTGTATCACGGAAGGCTCATGCTGCTCTGGTCTCGCTGTTCTACAAGTTTTCTTCCTAGTCTGTGTCTGTGCTTCTTCCAGGATCTTCAACAGACCTGTGGGCATCAAGGACACCCACAGTAAAATCCTTTGGCGTGAAAGAGTCACTCCCGTGCACCTGCAGGCACCGCAACAAAGCTAACTGGTCTGCTGCTCCTGACATCCTATGGACTTCGAAAGGCTCAGCAACACAGGTGGTGGTTCTGCAACTCCCTCGAGGCCTGGCCAGCCCTCTCTACAATTTTGAGGCCAGTATCAGTCACCCGGATCGCTAGGACCAAACCCCTGTGCACTGCGCCAACTTGCCGTTGCCAAGGCTTGTTGGCTCTTCACTCTAGGGATCTTCTGGCTACAAGAAGCTCCAGCATCTCCTCCTACCAGGACCAGCCTCCTCACCGCATCCTCTGCACCATGGGCCTTCATCATTGGTGAGCTGCTCAAGGCCCTCTTGTAACTCCTGTGCTTTTGGCCTGTGGGTCCTCTCGAGGGTTTTTACCTGCTTCAGGGGGGCTCCCCTGCTTGCTGGGACCTGCTCTGACTCCTGCTAGTGGAGAGTTCCTTGCTGGTCCCAACGTTGCTTCTCCTCCACTTTTCCTGTATCTTGTACTTACTTACCTGTTTACAATTGAAGTGTTATTGTTTATTTGTGTTTATCTCTCTGGGTAGGAGATCTACCAATGTGTTAGGGAGATTTGTGTAATAAATAGACATGTTTTTATATATACTGTGGTTCTTTTTAGTTTAACCTACACTGTATGATTAGAACTGTAAACACAAGATGCTTAACACTTTTTGATAAGCCTGAAGGAATTTCTCCACAACTATTACTTAGCGAGCTTTCTATGGTGTTTAAGACCACGAAAATCACCAAAAGTGTTGTCTTGATTAATGCAAGGTGCATCACTTACATAAGTGTGCACCATATACTAAGCCAGCTTCTACAACTGTACATTCCAAGAAAAAATTTACAATAAAATTGCTCCTTAAGTTTGTAAGGACTGACACTGATGCAGTCCCAAGTACGGCACGTCCTTACTTCTGTACTATTCAAACCACAAGCAAGAAGCTTGATTACCCCATCCCTGCTCATGTCAAATATTGGCAGGCGATTGTGCTGGGAGACATAGTGGCACGTCAATAGAACCAAGGCATGCGGAGGATACCTGACATTTAGGTCACCTCTGCTTTTCCAAGCTGGTATTTGTTCAAAGCAGAGGGTAGTTTCAAGAAAAGATTGCAACAAATAACCTCCTGGTTGTGATTAATCAAGCTCTTGTGTGGAAGTCCGAGGTAGCTTTATAATTGCAGGGCGGAAGTTTAACAGATCGTCTGACTGATTAGATCGTGCCAGTCCCACTCTTGTGTTTTTTGTCTAAGAGGTGGGAAACCAAAGTACTCAAAAGTCACCTCAAGATGGAGTGTCAAGGGGTTAAACTGAGAACCTCCGTGTGGATGAAAACAAAATGTCTTCATCATTAGGTCTACAACCCAAAGTGCGAGGAAAGGGGTCTATTATATGGTGGTGTCCTCATGCAAGAAATACAGGATGCTGAAGATGTTCAAGGATGCTGAGTCCTGAAATGGTCTTGTGTATAGTATCAAAGGGATGCAGGAAGCCATCATTCCCAGAAGCTTCCCCAACGTCCTCACTGTCAGAGCTTGCTCCTTCCGGTATCACTGTGCCACCTTCAACAGAGCGACTGTTCACTACTCGCTAGGAACAACTTCCCCCTGAATTGAATTTATTCTGGCCCTCAGGAACATTTTCTTTTGTTCTGGAGAAGACTTCTACAGCTGTACTGGGAATCCTAGCTGGTAAAGAGTTCTTATTACTTGCTGAACATGGTCTTCGTATCTCTTGTAAGAGTTTGCCCTTACCAGCCACTCGTCCAGCTATGGGTAAACATGTATGCCCTCTCGAAGATTCGCAGCTACTGCTGCTAGACACTTTGTGAATACTCTTAGTGCCGACTTCATACCAAATACTAGCACTTTGAACTGATAACTTCTTTTGTCTACCACAAATCTGAGAAGTCTTTTGTTGTTTGTGTTCATAGGGATGTGTAAATAAGCATCCTTTACGTGTACTGTTGCCATAAAATCCCCTCCTTGTAGTTGTGGTATTACATCTTGCAAAGTTGTCATCTTGAATTTGATTTTTTATAAATTTGTTCAGAAATCTTAGGTCCAGGATAGGATGCAGTGTCCCTTCTACCTTTGGAATTAGGAAATATGTTGAGTAACTTCCATGGTCTATTGCTTTCTTTGGCACCAATTCTTTTGCATCTTTTGCCAACAGCTCCTCTACTTCTTTGCATAGTGGTGTTTCTTCCTTGGATTGTATTTTTCTCCTTGGCCCCTTGCCTGGAGGGGTCTTATGCAACATCCATATTGTAATAGGTAAAAAAAAAAATCCATTTGTCTGAAGGGCTCTTCCTCCATTCCTGAAGGAAATGTTTTATCCAGCCTCCTACTGGTGTTGGATGTAGGAATGTTTGGCATTGGAATAGGATTTGTAAAGCGCATGGCTATCCAGAGGCGTCCCAGCGCTGAGCCCTTGGAATTAGCTAGGGAACGGGTGTGACCAGGGGGGAAAAGTCACGCTTTCAGGAGCTTACAGAATTTTAATAGTTTGATTTCCCTACGAATGCTGAGGGGGAGGGAGTTCCAGAGCATGGAAGCATTGTAAGAAAAGAGGCGTCCCCCTGACCGCGCCTTCTTGATTCTGGGGTTGTTTTTCCAGGAAGAGGTGGTCAGATCGTAGCTTTCTGTTGGCTTTGTATGGTTTGATCAGGGCTCTTAGGATAGGAGGGTCCTGACCCGGGAGGATTTTATGTGTTATGCAGAGGGATTTGAAGTTAATTCTCTCCTGGATTGGGAGCCAATGGAGGGAGCTTAAGGCAGGTTTGGCTGAACATCAATTTTTTGTGCCTGTAAGCAGTCTGGCTGCCGAATTCTGGACGAGTTGGAGTTTGTTTAGGACTGTTTTTGGGGCACCAAGATAAAGGGCGTTCCCGTAATCCAGTCTGGAGAGAATGAGACCCTGAATGAGGAGTTTCGTGGAATGGGGGAGGATTTTTCGTGTAGTGCGTAGTAGGCCAAAGCAAATGTTTTCCTAGCTTGGGTTTGGAAGGTGAGGTCCTGGTCGAGCCAGACACCCAGGCTTTTTATTTCTTTTTTTGGAGAGGGAGCTGGCCCCATACAGGTCAGCCACATGGGGTTGGGGGAGAATTTAGATTGATTGCACAGCACCAGAATTTCCGATTTATCTCAGTTTAGTTTAAGGAGAGATTTACTCATCCAACTGAAGATTTATTTGAGGCAGGAGCATAGATTTTCCGGGGAGCGATTAGTCTGGCTGGTTTAGTGAGACAACAAGTTGGGTGTCATCTGCGTATGCGACCAATTTAATACCGAAAGGGGCTACAATTTCCTCCAGTGGGGACATATACACATTGAAAAGTGTAGGGCTCAAGAATGAGCCCTGGGGCACCCCACATTGGAGTGGGATGGCTCTGGATCGAATGTTGCCTCCGGAAACCTGAAGGGTTCTATTTTCTAGGAATGATTTGAGCCAGGATAGGGCCAACCCTGTAACTCCTATTCTGCTGAGATGGTGGGCCAAGATACGGTGATCCACCGTATCAAAGGCTGCACTTAAGTCCAGGAGGATCACTGCTGCAGATCCACCAGAGTCCAGGATAATTCTCGCCTCTTTTACAACTGCCATCAGGGCAGTGTCCAGGCCCTGGCCAGGACGAAAGCCTGCCTGAGAGCGGTGTAGGAGTCCACTGGACTCAAGGAAGGCAGAAAGCTGTTGGTTGTCTAATTTTTAAGCCACCTTGCCGATTCCTGGTAGTAAGGAGATGGGCCGTTAGTTACCCATCTCCAGGGGATCAAGGTGTTTTTTTTTAGCAGTGCTCTTACTATGGCTCTTTTCCAGTTGGGGAACAGTGCCCTGTCCTAGAGAGGCGTTAATTAAGTTGGTTGGTGATGGGGGAGGTAATGCTGGAGGTCACTAGCTTCAAGATGTTAAGAGGTACAGGGTCAAGGGGGAACCACTTTTAATTGATTCTAAGATTGGGGGGAGCATCTCCAATGTGAGGGGGGAGAGAGTCTAAGCGAGGGGCATTGTTTGAGGGAACTGGAGAGTCATTGATTGGGAAGGTTTTTAGGATATATTGAATTTTGGTGGTGAAAAATTCTGCCAGTTCGTTGCATCTACGGCCAGAGGCGTCGGGGACGGAGGGTGGGTCTGGGACTTACAAGAGTTTTTTTACAATGCCGAATGTTCCCCTAGAAGAGTTGGCGGAGGCTTGAATTTTTTCTTCGAAGAAAGCACCGGAGTTGTTTTGAGGGTGGCTTTATAGGACCGGATGGCTACTCTGTATTCATTTTTTTATTGTTGGCCCAGTCTTTCCTCCATATACGTTCTAGTTTTTAGCACAGTTTTTTGATGTCGTGGAGTTCTGGGGTGAACCAAGGGGATTTGAAGGTTCCGCTTTTTTTGGTACAATTTTTCTTGGCAATACTTGGTCCAACGAGTTTTCTATCAAGATTGAGAATTTCTTGTCTGCTACCAATGGGTTTGAGTCGTATGCGTGGACAGTGAGTTTGAGTTCACGTCTCCAGTCATCAGGGACAAGTTTCGACCAGGGTCATTCTGGGAAGCGTGGGGACGGCGCATAGGGGAGCTCAATAATGGTTTGCCAGGTAAATGGTACTAGGAAGTGGTCTGACCACGGGATGGGTGGGGGCTCACTACTTTTTAATTCGGTGATGTTAGAGAAGATAGGGTCTAATAGATGGCCTTTTACGTGTGTTGCTTGAAGGCTCTTGAGGTGGAGATGATAGGTAGCCAAGTCAAGTGCTAATTCACCTTCCACTTTGTCCAAAGGGTCATCAAAGTGGAGGTTTAAATCTCCCAGTAAAGTAAAGTTGGAGGAGGTGCTGGCCCGTGAGATGATGGTTTCCAGCAGCAAGCTACAGAATTGTCCCTGTGCTCCCGGGGGGGGGGGGGGGGTTCAGGAGGATGCCCGAGAATGATTTTGAGTGGGAGAATTGCATAATAAAGTTGGCATTCTCACAGTCCAGGATGGGGCTATCCAGGATGCGGCAGTAGAGGTGGTTTTTATAGATGATTGCAATTCCACCACCCTTACCACATGCTCTGTCGAGGCGTTGAATAAGGTATCCGGGGGGGAGGGCTTGAACAGCGTCCGGATCAGAACTTGGGGATAACCAGGTCTCTGTCAAAAACAGAACATCCGATTTTGTGTCCTGAAGAAGTATTGAGATTTCCAAGGAGTGTTTAGGCAGGGATCTGCAATTCAGCAGAGCCATGCTGACAGGGGTCTCGGTGGGGGGTGGGATTATCTTTGGTGACAAGGTATATAGACAGTGGGCACAATGGCTTTGTGATTCCTCCAGGGAAAATGAGTGGAGACATGGTGGATTTATAGTCTGCCTGATTTTAAATAATGTATCCCGTGTATAGATTATAGGGACTGAGGGAAGGGGATCAGAGATTCCTGGCCCCGGACCCGGTCTGGCGCAGACGGGCTTGCCTTTGGTGCGCCCGCTGCGCGTGTCCGCTGCGTGAACAGAACTGTTCTTTTATAGTGAGATAGGGCAGAACAACTACCCCGCGGTCCAAAAGCGAGGGGGAAGTAGTAGTCACTTCCGGGTCGCCTTCCCTCCATAACTATCTGACTAAGTCAGTGGTGGACCAGGGAAGGAGATGCTTGACAAGGTATGGGCAGCGTAATTTAAAATACAAATTTAAATGTTAAATGAAAAGAAGACAGTGCGCAAGATTTAGAATGTGGCAGTTATTTTGTCGCTTGTTCTTTCCCCTCCCTTGCTAATACACTCTGATCTGATTGGTGTATAATGTGCTTGTTAGTGAGTCAGTTGCTTGGAGAGGGTGTTTCTCCTTTGCGACTGTTCTCTTCCGTGTGGAAGTCCGTGAAAGGACTGCCTTCCCTGCTGGTACTGCCAACCCTGTTGTTCTTGTGGGACCGGTTTCTTCTCTGAAATGTTTGTTGGTTGGTTTGATGGCCGGTTGCCTGATGAAGTTCCTCTTCCAGAAGGTCATGATTCTCCTACGTATATTGCCTCTGAACTGCAATGACCCCATTGATTTTGCAGTCTCATCCTTTTTCAACAGGTTCAGTGTGTTATCTATTGCACTATCGCTCCGCTGTTCCCTCATTAAATGGTGCATGCAAGATGTTATTTTGGACTTCTGGTTTGAAACTTGAAATGCGTAGCCAGGCAGGTATTCTTTCTGTGATGCCAATCATCATTTGTCTGCTTGAAGTATCCGCAGCATCTAGGTCTGATTTTAAGCAAGTGCTGGCGATATTTTTTCCATCTTCTACCAGATGGGTTGCTCTCTTTTGATACTGTTCTGGTAGGCGTTTCTTTAACTTTAGCTCATCCAATGCGGATAGGCATGGCGGTCAAGCAACGCATTTGAATTTGCAATGCGCCATTAGTTTCCCGCACTCCTCTCTACCTTTTGACCGATACAGTCCATCATCTTACTTTCCTTATCTGAAGATGGCCCTATTGTGCTTGGTACGTTGGCTCTTTTCCCAGCAGTGGATGTTATAATAGAGTCAGCTAAAATGTTCCCTTAATGTAACCTGGGTTCTTAGAAGAGTGCTTATAGGTCTCTGCTTGAGGAGTAACTGCTCTACAGGTGGCAGGCTTTGTAAAAGCTTCTTTCCCTTGATCTAACATTTGGCAACACAAGGAGAAAATGATTTCTAGATTATGTGGGCAGGAGAATTACTAATAAAAAGTATGATTGGGGGGTTTCCTCCTCAAGTTGAACTCCATATCTATCTGCTGCCTTCTTGATCACACTTCCCAATTTCGTAGAGTTATGATGGGCTCAAAGCATACGAGTTGACAGCCTCTTCTGGAGAATCTGTTTTGAGATTGTGCCAATGGGTTACTTGGTATTCAGAAGCCTCAGAACATGTGTACACCCATTCCTCCTCCACTTCATAGAACATTTCCTCTTCCTGCTCGTTAGAAGTTATGGGCGGCTCAATGTCTTCGGGGCTTTTCTCCCTTTGCTGTTGTCTAGCTCTTAGTAGGGATGAGATATGGTTTTAAACTTTCGAAGTCCTTTATCTTTTGTAAAAGACTAGCCATTTAAGCCTTGAGCCTTCTCTTCCTCTCTATCTCCGACGCTTGTAGTTCATCGAGAATTTCAGGTTTTCTCTTCATCGTCGAAGAGTCTTTCGAAGTCGGTGCCTTTGGCGCACTGGGTCTACGATTTTGACGGCTACTGTATAGACGCCCATCCGTCTTTTCCTCAACCGCTCTTCGACATCTTGGATTTTTCAGGGGTCTTTACCGCTGCGGTTTCCTTTTTCAAAGGATACGAGGGTACTCTCTGCACAGCTGCCATTGTGGAGTACTTAAACGCTGAAGTTCCCTTCGAGCTCTTAAGAGTCAATTTTTCAGAGATCTTTCCTAAGTTCTTGGAGGACGATGGTTCTCCTACCTCTAAAGAAGTCTTACTGCCCCCTTGTGTCTCAGCGTCCACGATCTGGATATCGGTCTCTGCCTCTCCTGGTCCCTCGGCAACGTTCTCCCCTTCGTCGCTGGAGAGGCCCAAGTCTCATCAAAAACTGTGGTGGATGTTGGCCTTGCATGATGTAGTGGGATCTCCTCTGCCTCTCTCTCACCCTCAGTCTTTGGGGTCAACATTGAGCACGTTTTGCAGTCCTCACTTCGGTGGTCTACCGGCAAGCAGAGGTTGCAGACCGGATGCTGGTCCTTCTAGGCACACTTGTGATGACAATTCCTACAGAATTGGAACGGTTTTCTCCATCGCCTTAAGGCCATGTATGTGTGCCACATGGCACTTTGAAAAATGCAAAAAAGTTAATTTTTCAAAGAAATCGCAAATTACCACCAACTTGAAGTTGGTGGTAATTTGCGATTCCTTATGGCCAAACTGCACATTTTCTATGCCTCTTACATTGCATTTAAGGAATGCAATCGCAAAATATGGAATTGCTATTTTGCAATTCCTTATTTTGCGAGGCGGTTACATCTCAATTACCTGAATTGCGATTGCAAATGCCGAAATTCTGTGAATTTCGGCATTTGCGAACTAAATTTTGTTTCATACATATGGCCCCTCAATATTAAGATAAGGGTATAAGCCAACCAACCATTTATCTTTCTTTTTAAAGGTCAGAGTACATGCAGGGAGCCCTGGTTGGCAGTGCTCTGGGCAATCTGGGCAATTCAGAGCCATTATACCAGTATATAGTAGTCACAATGGGGCAAAAACATGGGGCACAACCTGAAAAAAGCCTTTGTCCTCACACAAGGGTAAGGAAGAAAAAAAAACACCCTTGACTGTGTCATGCGTTAGTTTTTCACTCCAGATACGGTTATTGAGATGAAACATTATAGACTGGAGTTGGAATTAGGTGACTTGAATGACCCTCAGTCTAGCAGAGGGTATAAGCTTTGCTAAACGAAAACTAAGTGAATGCCAAGACGAGCCTTCAGCTTGAGATACTTCGGGAAAGATTGAACTGATGTCCAGAGTGGTCAACTCGTTGGACTACTTATGTCTGCAACGAACCACCAAACTTCCAGTAAAGCTTAAATGGTGCTTCTTGGCCAGAATGCATAGAGGTTGCGTTGCTGGTACAGGAAACCCTGTGTGCCGGGAGCAGTGGGACCTATGAGGCAATCCCTGCTAAAAGAAGCAGTGTTGAAACAAAAACAAGGAAATGTGTAGAGAGAGACTTGTCATTTTACTGCAAATCACCGTAACTGCAGTGACACGAAGTAAGAAAACTCACTTACCCCAGTGTTTACGTTTGTCTTTTGCCCAAACTAGGCTTATTTTGGGTTACGGAAACAGGATTCTCTCCATATTAGAACATTGGAATGTTGAGCTCTCCAATGAAAACAATGGAGTAGCTCCAGGCTTATTATGACTGGCATAAACCCGGAGCTCCAACATTCCAATGTTGGTCTTTAGGTTTCTACATTTTAAGTAAGAACATTCTACTCTTAGTGGGTGGAATGCTCCAATAGCATTATAGCTCTTCTGCCTCGGGCTATACCTGTTAAAGGCCCTCACCCTTGTTATAGGCCCTCGTCTGTGACGTATAACTCTAGTTCAGGGCCTTTAACAACTGTTATAGCCCTTGGCAGTGAGCTATAGTAAGGTCTTGTCTGCATATAAGATGGTATTTGAATTTAACAATCATTATTTTGCCATTGTATTGTGTTGAATCGATACGGATTGGTTTAATGCGGCCCTCCCATCAGTTTTGAAGAGGATTTTAGTCATTGGTTGCCTATCCAAGATGAAGTATAATTTCGGAAGCCGGTACCCTCCCCCACACAATCTCCCCAAAGACCGACCCACCTCATTTTTCAGGAGATTTGGTGTAGACATACCTAAGCCTATACCACAACTACTGAAGATGGGATTCCAAGACTTGACATACGGACACCAAAGACTGTAGAACAAGTTACTGTGTCTCATGATGTGGGCAGGACGGCGTCACAAACTACCCAATAAGGACTAATATGTGATTGGGGGGGGGGGGGGGGGGGGGAAGGGAGCTGGTGGACAGGTACAAGCGCACAGTGTGCAAGGCTTTCTTCCTTGCAGGCTTCGCACCATACGTTAGACAAGATAGAATCTGTATACATTAAACCTGATTCCTGGGTCAGGTCAACCAGTGCACCTATTTAGCAAGGTCTCCCTAGGACAAGAAGAATGCTCCTTTTATCAGTCCCATGCTTAGGACAGAAATAGAGAGAAAGGATTGGGAAACTAAACCCGCTTATCTCCCGACCTGAGGACCAAATAAATAAATTCCACTTAGTCGCTAGGTGCTACTATGTAGTGCTCTAAGTGGCAACAAAGGACAAAACACGTCAGTTATCAGTGGAGAGCTGCCAGTGGAACCTGGGCATGTCTACACTGGGCCACAACTTGTGTGGGGAGGAGGCGCCGAAGGTCTGTTTACGTAACATTATCTGCTGCAGGGATAAGCATGGATCAGCGAGGAGGCAATGGGCCATGTAATACCCTCAAGAGTTCGTGCACCACCAGCACGAGAAATAATGCAACAGTGACAAGAGATTGTGAGCAGAAAAAGCTTTTATTACTGCTCTACATAGCAACATCTTTAGAAAGAGACATTCAGAACTGCCCAGATCGTATCCCCCATACCATCTCATTCGGATTATACAGTACACTTACGATGCTGCTACAGCTAAATACAAACAATAAACCAGAATTAAAATGCTCTCCGGTGGGTGACGCTCATAAGCACGGTGTCCGGTGCAATTACAGTGCGGCTGCTTCAGCATACTTTGTTCCCCAGACAGGGCAACAATCATATACACAAAAGCAAGCACGATTCACAGTGCTCAAGAAGCGCCTCGTTAGTAGTGTGATGATCCATGGAGCACCCAGACAAGCACGGAGGGCAGAACACACAACCTAACAGTTCTTGGAGACAGTCCCCCCTCCATAAATTGGTGTTCTTCTTGATGGCTCGCCCAGCTGGATCCACGCACCGGATGAGCAAATGAGAGAGCAGCTATGCAGAGCCTGAAAGATGGGGGCTTCGGGCAGTGCTTAGTGTCACCCCCTCATACCTGACCTGTGTACTTAGTACCAGATCCAGAGGCCATGTGGCTGCTGTGTCAACGCCAGGCTGAGAGGGCAGTAACGTGTGCCCCATGGGGACGGACAAGCCAAGGCAGGGCTTCCTACGTTTGCTGGACTGTGGTACAGAGACTGCCACACTCCACACCCAGCCAGGGCACCCCACTCTCAGAACAGGCTCCTGCACCCTCTACAGGATAAAGCATCGCTGCTGCCCCTTGTGCGTATAAAAATAGCTAAAGTCACATTCCATTTCTTAAAGGAACTCTTAGAGCTCACTGCTTGGACAGAACCTGCCACCACAAGACACAAATACAAAAAGAAAAATGGCGGCGAGAGGTCAGCTAAAGCATATCACAGGCTGCGGAGGCAATATGAAACAACTTCACAGCGCACTGTAATTAGGTAGCATGAGGAGCGGTACAAATACATTTTACAATAACACCTCGGCTTCATAGGTCCCAAATACTTTTTTAAAAATCTTAATTTCGGTACAGAAGCTGGAGGGAGACGTGCTGTCATGCCACAGACTATTCCCTTAATACAAAAGAAAAATCCACTTCAATGCAGCACATCTCCTGAAAAAGACCAACATCAGTAGGACTTGTGACCATCACCTGAAATGACAAAGGGCGGCGGACGGAGGGAGAGATTTACTCTACCCATAGCCACATTCTAGTAAAATGGTTAAAATGTAAAAAAGAAAGTTAGAAGACACCAACTGCTAGGCTAGGGACGGCAGTAAAACCTCAGAAGACATTTAGTGTGACATAACCTCTATGTAGCTAGATCCGAAGACAGCCGTCTCTCTGGGCCAGGAGCCTATGAAGCAACATGAGGACACCAAAAGATAAAGGTGGCAGAGATGCCCCAGCTCAACAGGTTTACAGCTAGCTATGCTCAGTGGCAGAGCCCCTACACACTGCAGGATGGTGAGCTAGGAGCAAATCAGGTAAAACATGCAGGCTACTGAGACAAGAGAGCAAGAAGCCAGCATTTCACCACCACTTCCCTCGCCCTACAGTTTCTATACTTGTTGCGTTTGCAGCAAAATAAAAGACAACAGAGGAAAACATTCCAAAGATACCACACCTTGCTGAGGTTGCGGGCTGCTATCACTTTGAAGGGCACTTAAGTGTGGGGGAGGGGGTTATTGTGTTGAGCTGTGGAATTGTGGGCATTCATGCAGTCTCCTAGGAGGAACACCTCTCTGGAGAGAGTCATACATTCTGGAGGCACCACAGCTCTTCTTCAAACAACTATTGGCTGGTGAAGCTTTCAGGTAGTGGGACTAACTAATCTACATGAAGAAAAAAAAGATCCTGCTTAGTCTGTGCAATTTTGTCAAAACTCTGAAAACTAAATCAAGGTTACAGATGGGTTAGTATTAATTCAGAGCAAGGTAGGACCGTCTCTCGAGAAGAGCCATGGGACCAAGCTGCCCAGTGAAAGCAGGATGTTAAAAACCACCCTTCCCCACCTTGGTATTACCATTCATTTGGTTAGTAGTAGAGTGCACGGAAATTAACCACTCCACAGTAGTGGGATTCTGCATTCAAACACTACTGTATCTTAGCCATGTTCTGGAGGACGCGGTCATGGGATAATGCTACAAATGGGTTTACTAGACGAGAGGGTGAGCAAAACCTACTCCATCAGTACATCTCCTTATCCCTGCCTAGATTGCTCAAACTGTCCTTTCCCAAAGGCAGTCTGGGAAAGGGTAACTGGCTACTCTGCATGGGAGCAGGGACACTTATGCGGAAGCAGGTAGGTCTGGAGATAAAGGCAGTATACCATGATCAAACTTTAGACTAACCCTCTCCCACCCACCCTCCCATTGGAGTCAGGAGTGTACAAGAGCAGCCGCAGCCGATAGTAGGTGTAACTGCAGGGCGGTGAAGTGAGGAGGTGCAGGGTGGGGGTAGTAATGTATGGATACGGACTTTAACAGGTAAGTAAACATATAAATGAATAAAACGAATTTCATTGTGTGCACTGCATCACCAAACGCGATGCAGTGCGCGCAACAACATTCGTTTTATTTATTTATGTTTACTTACCTGTTAAAAGTCCGTATCCATACATTACTACCCCCTACCCTGCCCCTCCCCCTCCCCACGTCACCACCCTACAGTTACACCTACTACCGGCCGTGGCTGTACAAGAGTTCATCCGTTTTGTAGCATCCAAGGGCCTCCTTGATCCGAGCTTTAACCCCGCACACGGATGACAAAGAGCAGTGACAAATAAAAAACAATTTCCCTTTTGTGCTCATGATTATATATATATATATATATATATATATATATATATATATATATAATCTCCATTGATCATCTGCATCTCAAATCAGTGCATTCTAATTGAATAAAATTATTTTTGAGATAATCAATTATGTCTGTGTCCTTATAAGAAAAATTCTGATTTGTTCAAATACATTTGATGGTGTCCACAGAATGCAATTCAATCAATATGATAAGGTCCACCAAACACAATACATTCGCCCTTTAATATACAGAGACATTTATCCCTGAGGGCATCATATCCTCATCTTTGAATAAGTCCCTAAGAGAAAGGAGGGAACGGATTTCTTATAAATTAACAACTGTTTTTATGCATTAAAAACTTTTAACATATGTGAATTTGTCCTGAAGAAGGCGAGGGATTGCCTCCAAGTTCCACCGATACGCTGCGTCGACACAATCTTTATAAAAAAGGACTTAAGTGAAAGTATTTTGATGTAAAGCAATTATCAGTTGTTTTAATAGATTTGTGCTTGTATTAATGTATGGTGTATATAGGGGGTCTAGAACAAGCAGATCCGTTTTAAAAATTGTTCAATGAATGTCATGTTTATATACAGATGATCTGTATTTTATTAAGAGGCTCTATGGTTTTAAACTTTATTGTATACTGATTGACTTGCATACTCTGGACAATCAAATTTATTTGAATAAATATACATTTTTCTTATTAAAAGTAGCGAGTCATTGATATAAAAAAAGGATTTTATTCAGTGCATTGGAATTGATTTGAGATACAGATCAATGGATAGTGTGAGCACAAAAGGGAAATTGTTCATTTGCTTTACCTACCCTCTCCCTTTTGGTTATAATGGGTGACTCTTGAGTTTAGAAAGAGCAGTGGCAAGCCAAGGCAGTTATCTGCGCTAGGTGCGATCGGGAGGGTAAAAAGGAGGAGATACATATTCAGACAAAAAGCCACTGTGCCTGCAGGCTGTACAACCTGAAGACGTGAACCAAAAGCAGGAATCTTTTCCAAACGCGGTCACCCTTACGGGGTACAGACTGCTCCGCATCATGCCATTTAGAAACAGCAGTTAACATGCCAAGTTTAAAGTTGAACCAGAAGATGCGCAACAACTAACCCCAGGGCATGGAGTACAGAAGAGTCTGGCAAAGCCAGAGAATTACAAGGAGCCAACACCACAGGAATGGTCCAATGATAGACATGTCAACTAGTGGACAGTGCAGGGTACTTCATGGTTAAAAGACTATCCCTGCCAAGCCACAAGGAGGAAGATGAACACACTGTGTGTTAACAGGAAGAGCCATGCTGGAAAAGCCATCCAAGACAGAGCACAGAAGGCTAGTAATGCCGTGGGTGGAGAGACGGGTGCTGGGAACATTAGAAAGTAACTGGCAATGTGGCACAAACCAGGTCTGCCTGTGCAAGACCAAAATAAGCCTTTGCAACTCGCCCCACCTAACCTTACAATATACCCCAACAGATTAGTTTCCTCTTACCTGATCAGCTGCTCCACAAAACACTCAAATTCGGAATTAAAAAATATATATATCCATTCTTAAATCACCCCAAACCAAATAGCTGGAATAGGCTATTTGGGAGGGCGCCGGCCCCTATACAGACATTGATGGAAGTGGGGTGACGTAGGGGGCTCGGAAGCTGAAACCAAGCAAGGTAAACATACGCAAAGTCCAAAACTTCTCCCATAATGTCCTGTAACAATTAGTTCATGAGGCCAGAGTGCACCCGACGCAAAGCACAAGTCTTTAAAATGTGGCACCCTCAGGCCCATCTGTAACAGTAGCAGCTCTGCTGCTTTGGCTCCAATGTCCAACATGAAAACTTTCCCAAACATAAGTTTCCAGAAAACTTTCCTTGCCCTGTTCCTTTCCAAACATCGTGCCGTAAAAACAATCGGAGATTCCAAACAAACACTTGCAAGAAGCTAGCGAATGTGGGCCATCTCCTGCAGGAAGGGCGTCTTCATGCAGCCGGTGCACAGCTGATCCATCCAGAGGGGCGCCTCATGCTGCAGGGGGGTACGGCGTGGGAAGAAGGTGTACGTGAGGTCGTAGTTCATCAGACAGCTGACAGAGCCCATGTACAGGTCCGAGAAGCGGCACAGGCGGCGGGAGAAGTAGGTCGGGTTGTGGTTGGTACGGAAGATGCTGCCAAACTGGGGGTTGAACAGATTCTTGGTCAGAGCCCTGAAAGAAAAAGCAGATGCATTAAGTGAGTAAAAGGTAAGACATAGAACCACTGCTGACCCCCCCAGAGAGAAAATGGAGCTCGTAAATTATTTTGTAAAAAAAGGCGGAGGACTGAACGATTGCAAAACTCAACTGGGCGCACCTGCCTTGAGGGAAAGGGTGGAGGCATTCCAGTTATTCTGGGCATTTTCAATATCACTAGTGCTGAAGGCACCAGGAGGTTAGCTATTTGTAGAGCACAGCTATTACCCGTGATGGTCTTCTAGCACTTCAGTGTGGGAGGCTAGTCACGGGCGCGGGGGAGAAGGGGCTTACTTGGGCATAGGTCTTCAGCTTCTTGCAGAATGTAAGAGGGGAGGAGGCTCGGATGTGAAGAAATGCGTTACTTACCTGTAACTGCAGTTATCCAGTATTGGTGTTTTTCATAGATTCACATGCCTGAATCATTCCCCGTCGTCGAGACAGAAGACTCCGGTACATAGAAAAGTAATGTCCCATAGACATATATAGAGAAAAATAGGCCTACGGGCCTCACCTTAGTAGCCTATCTATGTCCTTTTGTAAAAAGGACCAAACTCCAGAAGGTAGCCAATCAGCTATCACCTCCCTCTAGAACCTTCCTGTCAGGAGCCTCAGTCTCTCAGATTTTCGTACGCACCAAGCTAGGTAGGCGTAATATTGTTAGAGAAATGAGTGAGTCCTTCCAGGGGAGGCGGGAGGGTTGCATGTGAATCTATGAAAGACACCAATACTGGATAACTGTAGTTACAGGTAAGTAACGCATTTCTTATCCAGTATTATGGGTGTCTTTCATACATTCACATGCCTGAATCAGAGTAGCAAGCAATACATTATGCACATTTCTGATGGAACAGCATATACCAGTCTTAGATAATACATATCATGCGACTATGAGCCATCAATAAATAACAAGAAATAAGTAAATAAGGATTAGTTACTTACCTGTAATCCTAGTTCTCTTCCAGGGGTATACTCAAAGTCATAAGCACTGAATTATCTCCGCCCATGAGCGGGGACCCGGAACACAAACAATATACATATATATGTGTAAATATAACCAAAAGTACAAAGTACTAAGTAATTATACACATATACATGTATAATAACCATAATATGCAGCCTAACATTAACACTTAGGATAATCAAACCAAACCTTACACGTTCTGAAGCATGAAAATATGCTGTATATAAATGCAATAAACAGGCATGAGCCTAAAATGCATTCCATAGCCATGAAAAACCTTTTATTTTCATCAAAGAACCTATAGTAAACAGTTATCAGCCTAAAAGGGCTGCATATGAAAAAATGTCAGTGTAAAGAAAAACAGACTGGCACCTTGCCTTTAAGGCCGCAGAGAATCTGCACACTTTGCCTTTAAGGCCTCCAGGAGAACTCTGTTCCCATCATGCCCCACGGGTGACAGTTAGGTCAGTTCTTTTGTACGGTACAGTAAACTTTAGCAGGAATCTGCACTTAAACATATTGAAACTTTAAACCTTAATGCTACTGCTCGCCCGGGGAGGCGGGAGGGTGCTTATGACTTTAATGAGTATACCCCTGGAAGAGAACTAGGATTACAGGTAAGTAACTAATCCTTCTCTTCCAGGGGATACTCATTAATAGTCATAAGCACTGAATAGAGTAGCAAGCTCATACCCACAGAAGCGGGCGAACAGATAAAAGCATAGTCGTACTTTAAAATCACAGTGTTTAACTAGTATTAGCAAACACATTTCTGAGTGATGCTTGTCCCACTTGTGCATCAGTCTGAGCATCAGAATCCAAACAGTAATGGCGTGTAAACGTATGCACTGAACGCCAAGTAGCTGCTTTACATATCTCTGACATAGCCACATTCCTAAGGAGAGCTGTGGTAGAAGCTTTTCCCCTCGTAGAATGAGCCCTAGGTCTACCTGATAAAGACTTGTGGGCTAGCTGATAAGCCAGTAAGATACAAGACACTATCCACCTAGAAATGGATCTCTTGGATGCTGCCAAACCAGTATTTGTAGGACCATAGTTCACAAACAGACCGTCCGTCCGTCTCAAGGACTTTGTTTTATCTAAGTAAAATTTCAAAACCCTTTTTAGATCTAATGAATGTAAAGTCCGTTCTGTCGGACTTGAAGGGTTCGGAAAGAAAGTAGGCAATGTTATGGATTGGTTAATATGAAAATCCGACACCACCTTAGGTAGGAAAGCAGGATGAGTCCTGAGCACCACTCTGTTTCCATGAAAAACTGTGTACGGTTCATTGCAACACAAAGCCTGGATTTCGCTCACCCTACGAGCAGAAGTGATGGCCACCAGGAACGCTACTTTCCAAGACAGGTGTTGCAAAGACGCTTTATGTATCGGCTCAAATGGGGGACCCATTAATTTAGTCAATACTACATTAAGCTCCCAAGGTGGAGACGGAGACCTGATTGGAGGATAAACCTTTCTTAACCCCTCCAGAAAATCCTTCACCACAGGCATTCGAAAGAAAGATATCTGTGTTGGCGATTTTCTATAAGCAGTTATTGCAGCAAGATGGACTTTGATGGAATTAAACTGCAAACCAGATTCAGCAAGGTAAAGAAGATAAGGCAAGACCACCTTTTCTTGACCATGAATAGGGTCCAGACCCTTACTCTGACACCAAAGGTAAAAGCGTTTCCACTTAAATCCGTAGTATTGTCTCGTAGAAGGCCGCTTTGCCTCCTTAAGGATGTTCATACACTCCAGATTCAGCTGTAAGTGCCCGTACTGGATGACTTCAGGAGCCATGCTGCCAAGCGCAGGGAGGGCAGATTGGGATGAAACACTTGCCCCATCTGCTTGGACAGAAGATCCGGGCGACACGACAACTGAAGGAGATCTGGGAACCACCACTGGCGTGGCCACTCTGGGCAAATCAGTATCATTCTGGAGTGAGTCTTGTACAGCCGATTTATCACTGCTGGTATCAACGGTGTCGGTGGAAAGGCGTACAGCAAATTTTGACACCAATCTATCAAAAGGGCATTCCCTTGAGACCCTTCTGGTAGAAACTGGACGCGAAGACGGGGCATTTTGCGTTTGCGGCGTCTGCGAACAGATCTATGTCTGGTGTTCCCCAATCCTGGAAAATGCTGTGCACGACGTCTTCGTTGAGAACCCAGTCGTGCGCTTCGACGAAGTCTCTGCTGAGGTCGTCCGCCTGTGTGTTGAGACTCCCCGGCAGGTGAATTGCTGTTATGGACAGGTCTCGCGCAAGTAACCAATGCCAGATGGTCTGGGCTTCTATGGAAAGAGTCCTGGATCTGGTACCCCCCTGCTTGTTTAAGTAATACATTGTAGTTGTATTGTCTGTTTGCACCAGGAGGGACCGAGTCTGTAGCGATGGCGCCAGGGACTTGAGAGCAAGATGGACCGCTCTGAGTTCGAGAAGATTGATGTGATATCCTTTCTCGAAGTCTGACCATTGCCCTTTGTGGACTGGGCTGTTGGACCAAGGGTGGCAGGTGCGCCCTGTTGTGGGTCAGGAACGAGAGTAACACCAAGTTTTGGGGGTAATGAAGGTTTTATTGGGATTCCCCGATGTGACTTTATCATTAAAGTTCTCCTCGTTCGAAAAGTGAGTCTCTCTTTAGCAAATTGGCTAGGATCCGTTTTTGCGTTCTGTGTCTTCCGCTTCGTGTGGACGTGATGCACCTCAAGGTCTGGTCAGACGGCAGTCGCTCGGCTCCGGTTCCCATGCAAAAGAGACCAACATAAAGGGAGCCGTTAGTTCTCTTGTCTACTGGGGTTTTGCACCTGAGGGGCCGTGTGAAGTGAGGGAGGGATTCACCGGTGACTCGTATCACTAGGTCAGTGGAGTGGTTTGGGTTGTACAGACAGTGAGGGTTACTCGCGGGGTAAAGGATACAAAAGGGGGGGTTAAACGCGGGAATTCAAACACGGGTTCTGTACTTTTAACTGCGCTTGCTTCCCACCCAAGCTGCCATACGCTGCCGTACCTGTACAAGCCACGCTCCTCCCCTGGGAGAGTGGCACGGCGGCTCACGGTAACGTTGGCCTCCTGGCTCTCTGGGAAGCTCCTCTTCCGCTCTTCCTCCGGGATGTTCTTCGGTCTTTTCTCGTACTCCTTCGCTGCTACTAACTTCTCTCGTGCTTTCTCTACCTCCGCTCCTCTCCTCCTCCTCCGGGGTGACGTCACACACCGAGTAAAGCACTTCCGGGGTTTTAACCAATCCTGTACCTCTGACGTGTGCAGAGGGAGTGTTTTCCTCCTCTATGTAGGACCAGTTAAAGGCGCCGTGTTCTTCTTCCTCGTGTCCGTCCTGACCTGCGCCCCATGGATCCGTCTGTAAGGAAGGAGTAATTACGGAGTCATTTCCGGGGGTCCACCACTCCTCAGATCCCGTCACCCTCACCCCGTTACACCCTTGTACCTGCAGAGGGCCCATATGCGCCCCCAGCCTTGGAGAGAAGCATCTGTTATCAGAGTCTGCGTTGGTGGGTCCTGATGAAAAGGAACTCCCTTCATCACGTGCACCTTCTTCATCCACCACCTGATGGAATCTTTTGCAGACTGTTGGAGATAAATCCGGTCCTCCCAGCATCCAGTCCTCTGTTTCCACTGATCTTCCAGACACCGTTGTAGAGGACGCATCTGCAAACATGCGTTTGGCACGATGAAAATGCACGACGCCATTGAGCCCAGGAGAGAGGACACTTGCCGAACTGTCGGACGTGAAGTTTGAAGGAGAAGTAGACACTTCGCTCTGATGGATGACCACCTCTCCTCCGAAGGACACACGTTTTCTACTTCTGTATCCAGCCGAGCACCCAGGTAGTGGATCTTCTGGGTGGGGTTCATTATCGACTTCTTGTAGTTGACTTGCAGACCCAACTTGTACATGAGCTGAAGACAAACCGACAGATGTTCCTCTAGAAGCGATGGGGATGAACTCTTCAGAAGCCAGTCGTCTAAGTACGGATATATGAAAATCCGACTCTTTCGAAGACAAGCCGCCACTACAGCCATACATTTTGAAAATGTCCTGGGAGCTGATCTCAGACCAAAAGGAAGCACTGCGTACTGATAATGACGAGCCGCCACTTGAAACCTGAGAAATTTGCGATGTTTTCTGGATACCGGAATATGAAAATAAGCGTCCTTTAGATCGATGGAGCACATCCAATCCCCTTGGTGTAATTGAAGGAAGATCTGGTGAAGAGCCAGCATTCGAAATCTCTCCTTCCAAATGAATTTGTTCAGTCGCCTCAAATCCAGAATGGGTCTGAACTCTGTGACTGGACCTTTTTTCTGCACAAGAAAGAATTGAGAGTACAGGCCTTGACCTCTCTGCTGGAAAGGAACTGGTTCTATGGCCTTCTTCAGGAGGACGTTCGCCTCCTGTTGCAAGCGCTTTATATTCCACTGTACCATCTTTAGAGGGCGCATGACAGGGGGTGCCTTCTTGAATCTCAAAAGGTACCCGTTCTGAAAGACATCCAGCACCCATCTGTCCTTCGTGATCTGTTTCCACTCGTCCAGATAACGCACAATACTTCCTCCAACCGGAGTGGGACACGGTTGTAGAGGAAGCATCCATTCATTGTTTCTGAGGCTGCTTGGCAGCTGATGACTGCTGGAGTCTGGTGGTGGGTCAGACGGCAAAAACATTGGGTCTTCCTCTGGAGCCTTGTATTTCTTCGCAATCCTAGAAGGACCTGAACCCACCATGGCCGGAGTTAGGAATGTCCTCATTGCTGGTTCAATCAATCCGGGCACTAACGCTAGGAGAGGCCTGCCAGTCGTCTTGTGATGCAAGGTTTCGAAGATGACTGACGTTGCTACCTGGGGAACTGCCATTTTGATGCTGAATTTACTCGCTCCACGACATAATACATCATTAAATGTGCTTAAATCGTCTACTGGAGACACTCTGGAAGGAGGAGTAGAAGATATAGTCGGAGAATAGTCTCTATATGAAGATCTTGAAGAGGACGAAGACGATGTAGAAGACGGAGTAGGAGTTCTACGTCTTCTTTGAGGAGTTGCCGATCGCTGCCTCCTACGCTCCCCTGAACGAGATTTCTCTCTCACTAGGGATCTTGAGCGTGATCTTCTATGCAGTTCCGTCCGAGGGACCGGAGCTCTCTCCCCCATTATCGGACACATCTTCCAATGCCTTAAACTTTCCAACCATCTCGGTGACAAGTTAATAGGCCGCTTTGTATGCTCAGGTGAAGCTTCAGGTGATACCTGCACAATATTCAGCTCTGCGGAAGACTTAGAAGCTCTCGGCGCTGCACTGTGTTCAGAGACCAATGAACCAGACGGGTCCGCTGTCTGGGCACCAACTGTCTGTCATCTGACACCTGCCCTGAGGTTGAGCCCGAATGAGCCACCACAGAAGAGTCCTGGTGCACTATCCCTTGCCCCACTGCAGATCTGTTGTCTTGCTGATCATGCGGGGAAACTTCCACTCTAGGTTCGGGACTTATTTCTGACCTCGACAAAGACCTAATTGAGGTCCGGGAGGCTGGTCTTGATAGTCTCGACTCCGACCTATGATCAGGTGGGGGGAGACCTAGACACTCCATGCTTCGAGCCCGAAGCATGCTTCGACGTCGACTTACGTCGCGATGGAGACCTTGACCTTCTCTTTTTAGGTCTTGACGTCGAATCCTTCGACGTCATCCTTTCTCTCGACGTCGATCTTTTCCTCGACGACGTATGTCTCCCTCTCGACGTCGACCGATGACTCTTCCTCGACCCTTTATCCTTAGACGTCGACCCTTTATCCTTCGACGTCAACCCTTTATCCTTCGACATCGAACCTTTTTCCTTCGACATCGACACACGATCCTTCGACGTCGGGCATCTCTCGTCCCTCGACGTAGACCTCATACGATCCTTCGACGTCGAGCGTTGCACGCCCGACCTCGTCCTCACTGCAATCGACACCAATTGCCTCGACGTCGACAAGGATTTCGACGGCGACTGCCTCACCGGCGATGTCCTCGACGTCGATGGAGCTCTCTTCGACGTCGACCTGGTTCTCGACGTCGAGCGCACCTTTTTTGACAGTGACGCTCCCTGGAGTCGATGCTTCTTAGTTCTACCTTCTGGAGACGCTGATCTTCGACGTTTGGGCTGAGAAGATGGCTTGGCAGATAATAGGCCTTTAGAACTCTTCTCACCACGGTTTTCTCTCTCCAGAAGGCCCAGCAACCTCATTTTCTCTCTTTCTTTTAAAGTTCTATTTGAAAGGTTGAGGCAGTGATAACATTCTTCCACCTTATGAGAAGCTGGAAGACACACCACACAAACCGAGTGTGGGTCAGTTTGACATCTTCTTCCCACAGGAAGGACATTTGTAAAATAAAGGTGGCATTCTCACTAAAAAACACCAACAGCTTAGTCAGAAAAGGGTAACAACCCACCACCAAAGTTATATTTTGTCAAGAAAAGGCAAGAAAAACCAATTTCTGACAGAAAATACTTCAAAAGAGCAGAGCTCAAGTTCCAGGTTCCTCACAGAACAAGCCGGAAAAAAGAACTGGCCCAACTGTCACCTGTGGGGCATGATGGGAACAGAGTTCTCCTGGAGGCCTTAAAGGCAAAGTGTGCAGATTCTCTGGGGCCTTAAAGGCAGGGTGCCAGTCTGATTTTCTGTACACAGACATTTTTTCATATGCAGCCCTTTTAGGCTAATAACGGTTTACTACAGGTTCTTTGATGAAAATAAAAGGTTTTTCATGGCTATGAAATCCATTTTAGGCTCATGCCTGTTTATTGCATTTATATACAGCATATTTTCATGCTTCAGAACGTGTAAGGTTTGGTTTGATTAGCCTATGTGTTAAGGTTAGGCTGCATATTATGGTTATTATACATGTATATGTGTATAATTACTTAGTACTTTTGGTTATTTTTACACATATATATGTATATTGTTTATGTGTTCCGGGTCCCCGCTCATGGGCGGAGATAATTCAGTGCTTATGACTATTAATGAGTATCCCCTGGAAGAGAAATGTGTATACCAGCGAAGGATGGCGGGAAGGAGGAAGGCTCACCTCATTGGAATAGATGGCGAAGCATAGCCTGGCCCACTGCTGCATCCTGCATCAGTTCCGTATCCAGGCAGTATTGCCTGGTGAAAATATGCGGCGACTTCCATGTTGCTGCTCTGCAAATGTCCAGTATTGGCACCCCAGCGAACAGTGCAACCGATGTGGACATGGCTCTTGTAGAATGAGCTCTTACTTTGGAGTGCAATGGCCGTCCGGCTCGGACGTGGCAAAAGGCAATTGCCGAAGATATCCATCTTGACATACTTTGTTTGGAAAGCGGCATGCCTTTCCTTGGTCTACTAAAAGCGATGAATAGCGGATTTGTTTTCCTGAACTGTTTTGTCTTGTCGAGGTAAAATTTAAGACACCTTTTCAGGTCCAAAGAGTGCAGAGTTCTTTCAGCTGCAGTGCTGGGATTTGGAAAGAATGATCGGAGGACTACAGGCTCATTTAAATGGAAGTCCGACGGGACCTTAGGAATAAACAGAGGATTAGTTCTTTAAACCACTCCGTCTTCCTTAAACTGCATGAAGGGATTTTGTATGGAAAGAACCTGTAGTTCACTGACCCTTCTTGCGGAGGTCAGTGCCAGTAGGAGTGCTGTTTTCCAGGAGATGTATTGGACGTCTGCCCTGTGAATGGGTGTTTCATCAATTGGTTGAGGACCACATTGAGATGCCATGTTGGTGGAACCCTCCGTGGTCGAGGAAAGGATCTGTAGATTCCTTTAAGGAACTGTTTTATTAACCTGTGTGACCAGAGAGAGGGTCCGTTTGACGTTCTTGTATACCGTGAAATCGCCGCCAAATGAACTCTGATAGAGGCGTGCGCAAGGCCCGATTGTGCCAGGTATAGTAGGTATGGCAGTAGTTGCTCCGGAGTAGCCTGAAAGGGATGTAGACCTTTGTCCTTACACCAGATGCAAAAGCGTTTCCACTTTAAGGAATAGGTTTTGTTTGTGCTCGCCGCTATTGCCTTCGCGAGGACATCTTTGCACTCCTGCAGGATGTCTAGCTGGCAGAACTCTCAGTACTCAGGAGCCAAGCCGATAACCTGAGTGATTTCAGATTCGGGTGCTGTACTTGGCCGTTGGACATCGTGAGCAGGGATGGATGTTGACACAGACGGATTGGCGGCTGAACTGAGAGGCGATGGAGGTCCGTGAACCAATGCTGCCTCGGCCAGAACGGGGCAATCAGAATCAGAGTGCAGTGCTCTGTCTTCATCTTTCTGAGGACTCTTGGTATCAGTGGGAATGGCAAAAAGGCGTACGCAAACACGTTGTGCCAAGCGATGGAAAATGCATTTCCGAGGGACCTTAACTGGGGATGCCAACTTGCGAAGTTGCGGCATTTGGCGTTCTCCCTGGCGACAAAAAGGTCGATCTGCGGTGTCCCCCATTCCGAAAATATGTGATCTAGCACCTTTTGGTCGAGCTCCCATTCGTGGGACATAGATCTCTGTCTGCTTAGAGCATCTGCTAGGACTGTGTCCTTGCCTGGGACATACTCCGCTTTTAACGTGATACTGTGGAGCACAAGCCAGTTCCAGATTTTCTGTGATTCTCCCTGTTCAAGTAGTGCATCGTCGTAATGTTTTCGGTCCTGACGTGCACTGGGGAGTTCTTGATGCGCGGTACGAAAGCCTGCAGAGCTACAAAAACTGCCCTCAGCTCTAGGAGGTTGATATGGAGCTGCGTTTCCTGGTCCGTCCACTTGCCGCTGATCTGCAACTCCTGGAGGACAGCTCCCCATCCCTCTAGAGAGGCATTTGTTGTTACTACATGTGGGGCTGCAGGAAAGGTAGCCCTTGTGAGAGGTTCTTGAGCGACCTCCACCAGAGTAAGGCCTTGGTCATTTGTTGAGTTATCACAATGCGATCCTCGAAATAACCTGTGCTTTGAGTCCATTGCCTGGTCAAGGCCTCCTGCAGTGGGCGCATTCTGAGCCGACAGTGGGGAATAAGTAGGATACACAAGCACATCATCCCCAAGAGGGACTTGAAAGTACGGACCAGTAAAGTTTTCTTCGAGGCTACTGCGGTGGCAGGAGTGATAAGATTGTGCTTTCTCTCCGGAGATGGAAATGCTTTTGAACATTCTGTATCCAATGTCGCCCCGAGAAAGGTAAGAACTCGGGAGGGCTGTAGAGTAGACTTCTCGTGGTTGAGCATCAGGCCCAGGTGCTGGAAAAGATCGAGACAGGCGCTGGAGGACTTGGCTGCGCCTTTCATAGATGGTGCTTTCACCAGCCAGTCGTCCATATATGGAAAGACCTGGTGTCCATGTGGTCGTAGGAAAGCCGCCACTGGAGAGAAGCACTAGGTGAATATTAGAGGTGCCGACTTGAGGCCAAATGGGAGGACACAGAATTGATAGTGTTGACCCGCCACTGCGAATCTGAGGAATTTCCTGTGGCCTCTATGAATAGGGATGTGGTAATATGAGTCTTGCAGATCTAAAGACGTCATAAAGTCCCCTTCCTCTAGTGATCCCAAAATTTCCTGGATCGTAACCATGCGGAACGATTGACTCTTCAAAAATGCGTTGAGTGTCCTGAGATCTAAGATGGGCCTCCATTTCTTACCTTTCTTTTGTATCAGAAAGAAGCAGGAATAAAATCCCTTTTCTCTGTGAGCTGGTGGTACTCCCTCTATTGCTACTTTCTTCAACATAGAAGAGACCTCTTGAAGGAGTAATCGTAAATTATGCGAGGAGGAGTTGTCGGGGGAATCAATTTGAATTCCAACGAATGTCCGAATTGGATCAATTGGAGCACCCACCGATCTGTTGTAATTGATCTCCAATTGCTGAGGAAGTGTGTCCGTTTTCCTCCAAGTTTGAAAAAAATGAGATTGTGGACGGACTGGCTGCTGGAAAAGGTCATTGGCTTCCGCCAGTGGTTTTCCTTTGTTTTTTTCCCCTGTAGTTGGACCTTCCATACGAGGTCTGGCGACCCTTCTGCTGCTGTCGCTGTTGGTATTGCGATCGGCCCTGATTATAGGAGTATGAGGATTTGTTTTGGTAAGATCCTTTGTAAGAGGATCGACCTCTACCCCTGCTCCCTCGAAAGGAATGGCTCCTAAACTGTAGTGTGCCAAGCGCCTTAGCCGTGTCAGTATCTTTCTTTATCGTTTGTAGGGCCTAGTCGATTTTCTCTCCAAAGAGGTGTTGGCCATCGTAAGGCATGTCCAGTACCTTAGTTTGGACCTCTTGGCGGAAAGATGTAGCTTTAAGCCACCCCTGCCTTAGCAAGACCGCAGCCGCTGCCAGCTGTCTGAAGCCGGTCATTGCAACATCCATCGCACAGTCAATAAGTTCCAATGCTGATGTTTGGCCCTCTTTAAGGAGTGATTGAACCTCCTCTTTCACGGTGTCTGGTAGCTCCGCCAGATACGGAGCAATATCCTCCCACAATTGCCTGTTGTTGCGGCCCAGTAGCGCAATGGAATTAGCTTCTTTCACAGTCATGGCCGACGTGGTGGAAAAGCGTTTGCCAATACGGTTGAGTTTCCTGCCCTCCTTGTCAGGTGGAGCTGACAATGGAGACGACGGATTCCTAGAGTTTTTCTGTGCCGCCTGGGTAACCACAGAATCTGGCTTAGGATGACCAGTAAGGCAGGCTGGCGCTGTTGTTGGTGCCTTATACTTTTTGTTCAGCCGTGGTACCACTGGTGAGACTGAGGCTGGTGTCTGCATCAGCTGTTTTCCCTGGTCCCATATGTGGTCAATGATAGGAATTGATCTGGTTGTTTTCTTAACCGGGTCTTTAAAATCATACAGGAAACAGTCCGTTACATGAGATTCCATAGTCATATGGAATCTTTTGGCCGCTCTATCCACTAAGTTGTGAAATCCGCCAATGTCCACTGGCGGAGAGTCTGAGAAAGTGGGCTCAGGTGTGGCAGGAGAAGGAGCTATGTAGTCCTATCGTCTCTATGGTCCGACTGGTCATCTCGGACCTCTCCATCCTCCTGTTCTTCGACTTCCTCGTCAGAAGACAGGATCCCCTGCACTGGCTCTCTTTCCTGACGGATCACTAATGGTGATGGTCTAGGCCGTGAAGATGGCGTTTGTCCCTGTTGATGGAGTAGAGGTCGATTCAGGAAATCGCTGCTTGTAGTCTTGAATCAAGAACTGCAAGTCTGAAACTATGGACACTGGAAGGCATACCATTGGCGTGACTTGCGTCTGGACATGTGAATGCTCAGTCTCTTCTGTAAATTCCACTTCATCCCCCTCATCATCAGTGCTTTGGCACTTCACTATTTGGTGTGAAGGACGGGTGGCCTGTCCGTCCAGGTCCTCGTCTGAGTCCTTGTCCTGTAGAAGGCGAGTTGGGGGCAACCTTTGCACCCTACTGGGAGACGTTAAGTCTGGTGTTATTGGCTGTTTTGTGCCCTTTTTTACTAGAGGGGTTTGATGCAAGCCGTCTGCTGGTGTTAATGGCCCAGTCTTCGATGGTGGGATCGTAGACGGCTGAATGGCAGCTAACGATGGAGAAATCAGCTCCGATTGCTTCCATAGTGTCGACGATGACGTCGTCAACAGTGTCGTCGTCGACTGAATATCCATTGTCGTCGACGGTACCTTCGTCGACGATGGCTTTTTAATGAGGATAATCGACGACACAGGCTTACCAGACGTCGATGATGGAGTAGTCGTCTATGAGAAGGCTGACGACGCCATCATAGTCGACACCGTCGTCGGCGAAACACAGACTGGAGACACAATCTTCTTCTGTGCTGAGGAAGCCGTCAACGAAGTAGTCGTCAACGAAGTAGTCGTCAACGACGGCGCAGGCTTCCTGAAGGCAGGAACCTCCTTGTCAGACGTTGTGGATTTTGCCTCCGAAGACTTTTTGACAGTCTTTTTAGGAGGAACGTCTGTAGGGCTAGGGGAAGCAACCCTTGGACTCTTCAAGGATAATTTAGAAGAAACAGAAGCTATCTCACCGTCCTCTGAAGACTCCAGGTTGTCTCCGGTTTTCAGCCTGTTCAGCCAGAGTAATAGTCGTCCTTCTCTGTCTTTTAGAATTTTTGTAGAGAACGTTCTACAAATTCTACATTCCTTAGGAGTATGGTCCAGATAAAGACAGTATACGCAAGTTTCATGCTTATCATCAATATGGAGCCTCTTCTTACCACAAGAAGAGCAGGCTCTGAAGAGACCCGTCTTCTGTTGATCAGCCATGGTAGAACTATGAAGAAAATATCCAATTTCTGTGAAGGAAAGAGTTTAAACAAGGAAACCTGAGGGGAACTCAGGTGGAGACTCCCTAGCACAACGTGCGGTAGAAAATCTGAGAGACTGAGGCTCCTGACAGGAAGGTTCTAGAGGGAGGTGATAGCTGATTGGCTACCTTCAGGAGTTTGGTCCTTTTTACAAAAGGCCATAGATAGGCCTATTTTTCTCTGTATATGTCTATGGGACATTACTTTTCTATGTACCGGAGACTCCCGTCTCGCCGACGGGGAATGATTCAGGCATGTGAATCTCTGAAAGACACCCATAATACTGGATAAGTGGGAGGTCATTCCATGCTTTCGGAGCGAGGTAGGAGAAGGCACGAACTCCGGATCGGTCTCTGTGGGTGAGAGTAAGAGACCGGCTGAGTGTAGGTGCCTGGAGGGTTGGTGGAAATGTATATGGCTGTTCAGGTAGGTTAGGCCTGAGCTGTGTAGTGCTTTGGACAGGGTAGCCCCAGTAGCCTCGGCTATCTAGTTTTTACCTACTACCCCCAACAAAGTTAATATAGTACATGAAACACTGGTTAGGAACGTTAAAGCCAACAGCTGTTCAGAGTGTTTATCCTGTTGAGGAAACCTACACCCTACTGTGAGGAGGAGGAATCAGGCAGGAGAGATATCCAGGTGTGGACAAACTGCTCGTTGGACAGAGAACGCGCACTCTAGAAACTTGTGAGAAAGACCAGCATACCTGAGCTCCAGCCGCTCCTTCTTCCAATCCTGGAGGACCTGCTGGCACTCCGGATCCTTGAACATCTGCATGGAAACAACCAAAAGTCAATGAACTTGGCAGGAGGTGTGGGCACAGAAAACCGTCTCGGTCACACTTATACTGATCACACATACCTGCATGCGCTCCACCAGGCCAGTCAGGGCCTGGAGCCAGGTCAACGAGTGGGTGTACTGCTCCGTGTTCACGACCCGGGTTTCCATCTCCAGCTCGGGGACGATGGCCCCAGTGCGCCACCCATGACGCAACATGAGGTCCTACAAGCAAAGAGAGAAGGCCAATCAGGAAGGAAAAGTATCATTCAAGCCTGTCCAACGAATTCAAGCAGCACCTCTACATGTTAGTGGAAAAGAAAAGCAAATAAACGTTAGAATATGAAGAACTACAACCTATATATATATATATATATCTCATAGACCAGAAAGCACCAGACGGAAACCCTAGGCAGTTGGGGGAGGGGGGGGGGGCAGCGAGGAGGCTCTGTCTGCAATACAGATACACCTCAGTGGCGAAGCAAGGCTGCTTCTTTTAACAGTTATTGCTCTCACTACAAAAAGCCCCCTGCCCTAGCACTCATTTAGAGTAGATGAGACTAGTCATGCCAAATGTGAAACGTGTCTGCCAGAAAGGCCCCAGTCAGATCTAAGATAGAACCAGATCTAATGCAACTCTACGTGACTAGCTAAGATGGAGTGAAAAAAAATACTAGAAGATTGAAATTTGTAATCCTTTGCAGCTTCTCCACGACGCAGTTCCCTTTCGTCTCTATTCCCTCAACCTCTTGCACCATTCACCCCTGCCTGTGTTGCCTCAGGGATTCACGGAGTCTCGCATGCCACCACTATAGTCAGCAGACAAGTACGAGGCATGTGGACTTCCACTCGCCAACACTTCCCTTTATAAGGAATATGCTACTTACCAGTATGCATCTGTTCTTGGCATGTAGGGCTGCTGACATTCATATCTGTGCATAGATCGCCGCCTAGTGTTGGGTCCGGATGATTGCACATTGTTGTCCTGGAAGAGTCTTCGAAGTATCACAAGATATGTGGCTCCTCCTTTGGACTACAGTGCGCATGGGCATCCTCTCCCTCCTCAGATTGTTTTTCGCCATTGTGGCAGAGATGGAGTGTGATACAGTAAGAGATGTCCATGCAAGAAAGTAAGAGTAAGAATGAATGAATGAATGCTACAGCTGCAACAGGCACCGGGGAGGAGGGTGGGGGATATGAATGTCAGCAGCCCTATATGCCAAGAACAGAAGCATACTGGTAAGTAGCATATTCCGTTTGAGGCATGTGGGCTGCTGAATTCATATCTGTGCATAGGCTGTATAGCAGTCTCTCCCTTAGCGGTGGCTACCTGTGACAGCTGCAGCAGTCTGAAAAAGAGCTTTGAGAACAGCCTGTCCTACAGCTGCTTGGAATGTACATCTACGCAGTTGTGTTTGGTAAATGTATGTATGGTTGTCCATGGTGCTCTACATATTTCTTCTAGAGGAATGTTCCCTAGGAAAGCCATGGATGCTCCCATTTTGCGTGTGGAATGCGCTCTTGGGGGCATGCACTTAACTATCCATCTAGCTAGGCCATTTTTTGAAATAGGGTTACCTTTGTGCTGTGGTGAAAAGGCAACGAACAACTGTTTTGTCTTCCTGAAATCTTTTGTCCTGTCTATGTAATATAGCAGAGCTCTTTTAACATCCAGTGTGTGCAGGGCCCTTTCAGGTACGGACTGTGGATTTGGGAAGAACACTGGCAGTTATATTGTTTGATTTATGTGGAATTGTGATACCACTTTGGGCATGAATTTAGGGTTTGTCTGAAGCACGACCCTATTTGCGTGAATTTGAATGAATGGCTCTTGAATAGTTAGGGCTTGCAGCTCGCTAACTCTTCTAAGCGAAGTAATGGCTACGAGAAAAGCCACCTTCCATGTTAAAAATTGTACCTCACAGGCGTGTAATGGCTCAAAGGGAGGTCCCATTAGTCTGGTTAAAACGATGTTTAGGTTCCAGACAGGGGACGGTGGGTGTCTTGGTGGAATCACTCGTCTGAGGCCCTCCATGAATGCCTTAATTGCAGGTACTCTGAACAGCGAAAAGTGCTGTCTGTTTTGAAGGTAAGCAGCTATGGCTGCTAAGTGTATCCGTATGGACGTATAGGCTAGATTGCAGCGGTGTAAGTGCAAAAGATAGCATATGATATTTTGAATGGACGCGTCTAGTGGGTTTATGTCGTTGTTACAATAAATGACAAAACGTTTCCACTTTGACTCATAGCAAGCTCTTGTAGTAGGCTTTCTTGCTTCCTTGATAATGTTCATGCAGTCAGGAGGTAAGTTGAGGTAGCCGAACTCTAAGACCTGAGGAGCCAGATTGCAAGGTTCAGCTGCTGCGGATCTGGGTGCTGAATGTCTCCATGGCTCTGCGTGAAGAGGCTGGGTGTTAGACGTAGCCTTTGATGGGGCACCACGGAAAGTTCTAGGAACATGGTGTACCACGGTTGCCTCGCCCACGTTGGAGCAACTAGGATTAGCGTCATGGAATGCTGGCGCAGTTTGCGTGCCACCAGCGGTATCAACTGTGCTGGTGGAAAAGCGTATGCAAGTTTGCCTGACCAGTTCATCCATATCGCATTCCCCTGAGACTGCGGGTGTGGGAACCTTGCCGCGAAGGGCTGGCATTTTGCGTTTTCTTTTGTGGCGAACAGGTCTATTTCTGGCTGTCCCCACTGTTGGAAGTATGGTTGAATCTGCCACTCGTGCACTTGCTGGCTGTGTCTGCTGAGCAGGTCTGCTATCTGATTGTCCTTGCCTGGAGGTGTTCCGCCAGGAGAAAAATGTTTCTCTGGATGGCCCACTTCCACACTCTTTGTGCCAGATGCGACAGCTGTGGAGTGTGAGCTCCTCCCTGTTTCTGTAGGTAGTACATCGCAGTCATGTTGTCCGTCCGGATCAACACAGTCTTGTTGCAGAGATGTACTTTGAAAGCTTTCATTGCCATGAAAACTGCCATCATCTCTAGCAGGTTGATGTGCAGTTTTTTCTGCTGCGTGGTCCATAGGCCCTGTACTGTGTGGTGGAGAACATGGGCTCCCCACCCTATCAGGGATGCGTCCGTTGTTAGCACAATTTGTGGTACAGGCTGCTGGAACAGTCGCCCTTTGCAAAGGTTTTGTGGTTTCCACCAATGCAGATAGTTGTATGCATGACTGGGTCACCAACACTAGGTCGTTTAATTGTCCCTGAGCCTGGTTCCACTGCCGTGCTAGGCACACTTGCAGCGGACGCATGTGAAGTCTTGCATGAGGGACTATGATGATGCACGAGGCCATCATGCCAATCAGTTGCATAAACACTCGGGCTGGGAGTGAGTGTTGTGGCCTGAACTTCTGGATGAGCGTTTGGATGCGGTTTATTCTGGTAGGAGTTGGTTGTGCTTTTGCTGCCAGAGTGTCTATTGTTGCTCCCAGATACTGCTGGACGTGGGCAGGCTGGAGATGGGATTTGCTGTAGTTTAGCGAGAAACCTAGATCGTGCAGGAGGTGAATAGTGCGCGACATGTGGCTGGCACACTGCTGGGCTGACTGTGCTTGTATTAGCCAGTCGTCCAGATATGGATAGACCTGTATATGCGGTCTTCTGAGGTGTGCAGCTACTGTTGCTAGACACTTGGTGAACCCCCTTGGGGCTGTTGTTACCCCAAAAGGGAGGACCTTGAATTGGTAGTGTTGGTTTAGGATTGTGAACCTGAGATATTTCCTGTGTGCCGGGTGTATGGGTATATGGAAATATGCGTCTTTGAGGTCCAATGTTGCGAGGAAGTCTCCTTGACGCAACAGTGGCAACACCTGCTGCAGAGTGATCATGTGGAAATGCTCTGATAAGATGTATTGGTTTAAGGGTCTGAGGTCTAAAATTGGTCTGAGAGACCCGTCCTTTTTGGGGATTAGAAAGTACAGAGAGTACACCCCTGTAGCTTGGTGTTCTAAGTGTACTAGTTCTATGGCCCCTTTTTGTAGCATGCTGATGACCTCTTGCTGCAATAAGTGTAGGTGTTCTGCGGACATAGGACGTTGTCTTGGGGGTATGTTGGGCGGTGTGGACATTAACTCTAGGCAATATCCATGCTTTATAGATTTTTGCCTCACCCACCTGTCTGTAGTTATGGTTTCCCAGACTGGCAGGAACTGCTGTAGTCTTCCCCCGACCGGTGTTAGGTGGTCTGGGGGCAGTGACAAGAAGTTACTGTTTGGTGTTGGTGGAGGATCTGGAGCGGTTATTTCCTCGTCCCCTACCCTTGGTGTTATTGCCACGGTATCCACCTCTACTGTTCTTGTTGTAGGTGTTTTGCGTGTTGCCCTTATACTTAATATAGGTTTGCTGTGTTGAGGTTCCTCTAACAGCTCCTCTGTTGCCGGAGCGACGAAAGGAACCGCCTCTATATTGCTGTGACTGCAGGGCACCCATAGACTTGGCTGTCTCGGTGTCTTTTTTCATTTTGTCCAGTATGGTGTCCACATCAGGACCAAATAAATAGTCAAGTTTAACAGGTTGATTAAGTAAAGTGATTTGAACTTAATTTTTAAACCCGGAGATGCGTAGCCACGCATGTCGTCTGAGCAGGACGCTGGTGTTGATAGCCCTGGCTGCTGTGTCTGCTGCATCTAAGGCACATTTGATGGATGCGTTAGATATGAGCTTTCTCTTTTGTATCAGGAATTCTGGCTGTTCCTTATAAAGGTCAGGTAGATGTTGGAAGATTTGTTCCAGTGTGTCGTAGTGCGCCCTGTCATACCTGGCTAACAGGGCTTGCGTGTTTGCAATTCTCCAGATGTTAGCTGCTTGAGCAGCCACCCTTTTTCCTGAAGCCTCCAGAATTTTGGACTCTGTCTGGTGGTGGAGCTTCGCCAGAGGTTTGAGAATTAGCACGTTTACGTGCATTGGAGACAACTAGAGAGTCCAAAGGCAGTTGTCCCTTAATGTATGTAGGGTCAACCGGGGCTGGCCTATATTTTCTCTCTATCCTAGGGTTAATGACCCGTGCCCTGGTTGTGTCTTTAAATATGTCCCCTGCATGTTTAAGCACCCCTTTTAGCATTGGCAATGTTTTGACGTTTTTCTCAGAGGTGCTGAAAGTGTCAAAGAGGAAGTCTTCATCAATGGGATCTGCATGCATCTCTACATGGTGATTATATGCTGCCCTTTCTATCAGTGCGTTAAAGGCAGCTGTATTCTCTGTAGGCGATGTTTTAACAGGGTATGCAGTGTTGTCAGGAATTGTTTGAGAATCTCCAGGATCTACAGGGTCAGTCCATGGCTGAGTTTGTGTGTCCTGGTCAATATCGGTTGGATAATTGTACTGGTCATTGTTCTCATACTCCCCATAGTCATCTGTGCGTGTGGGCGAGTACATACAGGTTTCCTGCACATATGGTGCGATAGTCTCAAAGAGAACTGGAGATGTTGAAGTGTCTCTTTTCCTCTTTAGGGGTATTTTGTAGGACTCAACGGTAGTTTCAGGCCTGATCTTCCTTTTTAACAGGGTAACCCTCGCAGTGTCGGGATCAACATACAGTTTAGACTGTTCCTAAGCTGAGGGATCCTGTTCCTCAGGTACTTTAGCTTTCCCCCCCCAATCTCTGCCTTTTTGGCTGGGTCGGTTCGAATCCACTATCTTTTTCGACCACCCTTGGCTTGATGTGCGGAGGAAGTCCGAATTTTATCGGTCCGAGAGGCTTTGGTTGTTGGACCGTTTTAGTAGACTGTATAATCTTTTTTGGAGCCGTGGTTATCGATCCAACTGTTTTTGGTTGTTCGATAACCATCCTCTGGCCCGGTGATGACTTCGGAGCTTGTTGCTTCGGAGCGATGCTTTGTTCCCTCGGTTCGACGGAGCTCTTCGGCTCGAGTCTTGATTTTTGCTTAAGTGTCTTTGCGTGCACTTGCTTCGGTTGTTCGACGCGTAACTTGGGATCGATAACCGTTGTCCTTTCGAGTCCTTTCTTTGTGTTGTGGGGTCGATGGCCTTCAGCTTAATCGGGGACGTGGGAGTAGTGGCTCTGGCCTCGATAACCTTTGCCAGCGACCTCGATGGGTCGACGACCTCTTTTTGTTTGGTCGGCTTCGACGGATCCGCCATTTTCGGTCCGAAGAATGGGATGTTGATACGTTTCGGTGTCTGTTTGGTAGCTATCACTTTCCGTTTCGATTTTTCCAGAATTTGGTAATGTCGCACCGAGGGATCTTGTATTATATTCTTAGCTGGGCTTAACTGCGGGGCTAAAGAATAGTCGTTCTGATGTTGGCTAAGGCCTTCCAGCAATGCCTCGACCTGAGCCTCTGGATCTGAACCAGTGAATATATTGGGCTCCGTACTCACGGTCGGCCCAGTGTCCTCGCCGGAGTCGCCCTCGACAGCTCCTATGCCTGGATCGTCGTACCCTACCTCGATGATGTCTTCTTAGTCATCTACGTAGTAGTTGGAGTCGTGTTCAGAGCCATGCTCAGACTGCTGATCCGAGTCTTCCGGCTCGACGACCTCTTCGTCATCTTCAAAGATGTTCTCTGGCTCAGGCGCTGACTTCTGCATCGTCTGCCTCGCCGCACGTCGAACCCGAAGAGTCTTTTTTGACAGAAATTGAGCACAAGCTAAGCAGTCAGCTTTGCTGTGTTCATGAGATAAACACTTATTACAGACTGGGTGTTTATCAATGTGTGGGTATTTCGAGTTACAGTTGGGGCATCGCTTGAAAGGACTTCGTTCCATCGACGATTGGCCCAGGTGTCGAGAAGGCCACGCGGCCTGATTCGACGTCCTGAGTAGAAAGAACAGGAACAAGTTGTAGGTACCGATCGAAGATACAATACCGACGCCCCGAAGGCCTTTTGGCCTTTAGAAAGTTATAAATATATTTCCGAACTCCGAGTAACGAAAGTACATCCGAACCCAATGGCGGAAAAAAACAATCTGTGGATGGAGAGGATGCCCATGCGTACTGTAGTCCAAAGGAGGAGCCACATATCTCGTGATACTTCGAAGACTCTTCAAGGACAACAATGTGCAATCATCCGGACCCAACACTAGGCGGCGATCTATGCACAGATATGAATTCAGCAGCCCACATGCCTCGAACACATGATTTCAAATTATTCACCAGTAATTCTGCAGAGCAATCCATTAGCACCCAGCCCCAGGCTTGTACTGTATGCACCTTTGAATCAGAATAGGGGTGTCCAACTGCAGTCCATAAGGGTGAGATCCATACTAGATTTGCAAGCTAACCACATGATACATTTACACACTAAAAAGGGAACCATTTGTACAGTCCATGGCGACCCAAAAAATGTGGAACAATCTGGTCCTTGTGTGCCAGCACTGGACACCCCTGCTATAGAGTCACATGTACAGCTCCCAAGAAGTCCCCCTGGCCTGGAGTTGCCAGTTTGACTAGGAGGTTTGGGCCTGATACAGACACGATAGTGCAGTCAGAAGAATGAGGTAACCATTAGATCAAGGAGTCTGGCCCAGCCCACAGATGCAGTCAGCAACAGCAGTCTCCAAGAGAATTTCACACTCTGCACAAGCTCACTACACCAATAACCCTATCAGGAGCAGTTTTCGGTTGGAGAAATGAAAGCTGAGCCCAGGGAGGTTTTAAAAGTAACCAATGACTGCTAGAATTGGGGGCCTCTTCAATAGTTTTAGGACACTGGCTGGACTCTCCTGCAGTCATGAGAAACATTATGTATTATTCTGGGAGTTGAAGTCTTATTTGCTTCAGGTGAACTACTAGTGAAAGGAAAGCTCATGTTGGAATAGTGGTGCTTTGAGGTATGGAGTAGACATGTCCCCTCCCCTATGTTCACTCGCAGGGAGAATACTACGTTGATGTTATGTTAAAAAAAATGTGTAAAGCACACATACACCGGATTGGTTTCATGGCGCTACTCTAAGAGGTACCGGAGCTCCAGGGACTTACTCGTAGGCTCGTCTAAACAGCCGAGTCTTGAAGAGCCTCCTGAAGCCACCTTCATCTTTAGACTCCGACAAGCTCCAACTGACTGACACACTTAACAGCTCGTCGCCAAGGCTCTGCTGAGAGCGCGACCCACTCTTAAGGGGCATGCGTGCCACCCAATAATTCTTCAGGCTAACAGGACTACAAAGGATTGACAAGAAAGGACTTACCGCCAGGTCACTGTAGAGGTGATCGCCAAAGTACAGCACTTTGGAGCCACGCCAGCCTGTCAGCTTCAGGAAATCTACCAAGTTCCCCTGTGGAGAGAGAGCGGGAGGGAGGAAAAGATTTGAAGACTGTGGTGAAGTGATGTGATCTGAGCAGCAAGTCCTCTGAACCGCCCCTGCAGTGGCAAGTTCAAGGCTACAGCATCAAAAGCAATCTTCGTCAACCTCGGCTTCTGACCTAAACCAAGCACCTGGAAACAGCACATCTAAGAACAGCACTTAACAAGGCGTTTACACAACACTGGAGAAATTATGCAATGAATCTTGAAAACGTCGTTCATTTCCCACAGTAAACAGGTGTATTTTAAGAATTTGGGAACCTGCCACACGACAAAGCTCTAAACTTTGTTCCCTTTTGAACCCACTTCAAATGTGCAAATACAATTTTTCTTTTTAACGTGTTCCATGGGTTGGAAGTGGCCTACCCGGAAAAGTTCATGAAAATGTTCTGCAGTTGAATAATATTCATACGATTTAGAAATTGCAAAAACGAGAACTAACGCATCGCTCAATAGCATACACGATCACACAGTTTCAAGACTACAGAGGCAGGGACATACCGGCTCCAAGAAGCTGCCCTCCTGTGCTTGTGGCCTCACCCTGCTCGGTTTTCAGTTCAGTCCAGCAAGTCACCAGCGCCCCAGTTACAAGCCCCAACTAACCTGCCCCGATCACTTATCACTCCCCATCGTTATTTGCAATACCCACCGGTCTATGGCCCAACTCTCAATTCCTCAAAGTCATGCTTTATTTCTTACCTCAACCCTCACCTTTTAGGATCTCAAAGGAAGATTCAGTCGGTACTGTGTGCAGAACAAGCAAACCATAGACCCATTTCTAGGCAGCAATGTCCGTCCCTGCTCCGTAATGCTACAGAAAGCGCGTGCACTAGGTTAACTGATGGAAGGCACAGCCGTACAATAATCTGAAAGACCCGCATGGGTGCAAATGGCTGGCTCAGCATGGTGCGTGGATACTGAATCCGATTAAACTGAACATCTACAGACATCCCAGGTGACCCAACAACAGCATCAGGAGGTGAAAGAATGGCTCACGTGAAGGAGATTCCTTCATCTAAGGTTGTGACAGTGGACCTCCACAGGCATCAGGAGGTGAAGGAATGGCTCATGTGATGAGTTTCCTTCGTCTAAGGTTGCGATGTCAGGAGGTGAAGGAATGGCTCACGTGCAAGGAGTTTCCTTTGTCGGAGGTTGTGACGGTGGACCTCCACAGGGATCAGGTGGTGAGGGAATGGCTCACGTGAAGGGGTTTCCTTCGTCGTAAGGTTGTGATGGTGGACCTCCACAGGCATCAGGTGGGGAGGGAATGGCTCACTTGAAGGAGTTTCCTTCATCTAAGGGTGTGACGGTGGACCTCCACAGGCATCAGGTGGGGAGGGAATGGCTCACGCAAAGGAGTTTCCTTCGTCTGAGGTTGTGACGATGGATCTCCACAGGCATCAGGTGGGGAGGGAATGGGTCAGGTGAAGGAGTTTCCTTCGTCTAAGGTTGTGACGGTGGACCTCCACAGGCATCAGGTGGTGAAGAATTGGTTCACGTGAAGGAGTTTCCTTCATCTAAGGTTGTGACGGTGGACCTCCACAGGCATCAGGTGGTGAGGGAATGGGTCAGGTGAAGGAGTTTCCTTCGTCTGAGGTTGTGACGATGGATCTCCACAGGCATCAGGTGGGGAGGGAATGGCTCACGCGAAGGAGTTTCCTTCGTCTGAGGTTGTGACGATGGATCTCCACAGGCATCAGGTGGGGAGGGAATGGGTCAGGTGAAGGAGTTTCCTTCGTCTAAGGTTGTGACGGTGGACCTTCACAGGCATCAGGTGGTGAAGAATTGGCTCACGTGAAGGAGTTTCCTTCATCTAAGGTTGTGACGGTGGACCTCCACAGGCATCAGGTGGTGAGGGAATGGGTCAGGTGAAGGAGTTTCCTTCGTCTGAGGTTGTGACGATGGATCTCCACAGGCATCAGGTGGGGAGGGAATGGCTCACGCGAAGGAGTTTCCTTCGTCTGAGGTTGTGACGATGGATCTCCACAGGCATCAGGTGGGGAGGGAATGGGTCAGGTGAAGGAGTTTCCTTCGTCTAAGGTTGTGACGGTGGACCTTCACAGGCATCAGGTGGTGAAGAATTGGCTCACGTGAAGGAGTTTCCTTCATCTAAGGTTGTGACGGTGGACCTCCAGAGGCATCAGGTGGTGAGGGAATGGCTCACGTGAAGGGAGTTTCCTTCGTCTGAGATTGTGATGGAGGACCTCAGACTGAACTTCAGCCATGGACTTTAAACTGGGAGAAAGATTGAAGGGTATGCTACCACTTGCTATAAAAAAACGTGGAGCATGACCGTCATATCTGCGCATAGGTAGACCACGCGTGTAAAAGGCCGAAACCACTGGAAGCATCGGACTTCATCTGGGGGCGCACCGGCATCGAGCTGCACACGGAGGTTGGAGATGGGCGAGAGGAATGTTTAAACTTCTTCACAACTCCTCTGCAGCATCCGCTCAAGTCATTTATGTGCAGGTTGCTGGTGGTACCTTCGCTCCTCACGAGCCCTGAACACCGAAGCCACTGAGCCCAATACGCATCACTTCAAGACAGTTTGGCTACCATCGCTTTGGGCTACAATTAGACACACCAAGAGACAAAAAGACCAGCAGAGAGAGTACCTCATGCCTGGCCTAGCAGCAGTGTCAACAAACAACGAGTTCACGGTACAATAGATCAGGCAGCTGCCGAAGTTTGTCTGGGAAACAGTCCAAACTTAGCCTTCATTCAACACATGGGAGGATGAAGAGGAACAGCCCCTAGACCACCAGACTACTGTGCAGAGAGGGCCCCTATGAGCCCTCCAAACCCCTACACCACCAGAAGACTGGCAGAGAGTGCACCTATGAGCCCTCCAAACCCCTAGACCACCAGAGGACTGTGCAGAGAGTGCACCTATGAGCCCTCCAAGCCCCAGGACAACCAGATGACTGTGCAGAGAGTGAACCTATGAGCCCTCCAAGCCCCTAGACCACCAGAGGACTGTGCAGAGAGTGCACCTATGAGCCCTCCAAGCCCCAGGACAACCAGATGACTGTGCAGAGAGTGAACCTATGAGCCCTCCAAGCCCCTCGACCACCAGAAGACTGGCAGAGAGTGCACCTATGAGCCCTCCAAGCCCCTCGACCACCAGAGGACTGTGCAGAGAATGCAACCATGAGCCCTTCAAGCCCATAGACCACCAGAGGACTGTGCAGAGTGTGCAACTATGAGCCCTTCAAGCCCATAGACCACCAGAAGACTGGCAGAGAGTGCACATATGAGCCCTCCAACCCCCTCGACCACCAGAGGACTGTGCAGAGAATGCAACTATGAGCCCTTCAAGCCCATAGACCACCAGAGGACTGTGCAACTATGAGCCCTTCAAGCTCCAAGACCACCAGAAGACTGGCAGAGAGTGCACATATGAGCCCTCCAACCCCCTCGACCACCAGAGGACTGTGCAGAGAGTGCACCTATGAGCCCTCCAAGCCCCTAGACCACCAGAGGACTGGCAGAGAGTGCACATATGAGCCCTCCAACCCCCTCGACCACCAGAGGACTGTGCAGAGAATGCAACTATGAGCCCTTCAAGCCCATAGACCACCAGAGGACTGTGCACCTATGAGCCCTCCAAGCCCCTAGACCACCAGAGGACTGTGCGGAGAGTGTACCTATGAGCCCTCCAAGCCCCTAGACCACCAGAGGACAGTGCTGAGAATGCAACTATGAGCCCTTCAAGCCCATAGATCACCAGAAGACTGGGCAGAGAGTGCACCTATGAGCCCTCCAAGCCCCTAGAGTCAGACCACCAGAAGACTGGCAGAGAGTGCACCTATGAGCCCGCCAACCTCCAAGGCCACCAGAAGACTGGCAGAGAGTGCACATATGAGCCCTCCAAGCCCCTCGACCACCAGAGGACTGTGCAGAGAGTGCACATATGAGCCCTTCAAGCCCATAGATCACCAGAGGACTGGGCAGAGAGTGCACCTATGAGCCCTCCAAGCCCCTAGAGTCAGACCACCAGAAGACTGGCAGAGAGTGCACCTATGAGCCCGCCAACCTCCAAGACCACCAGAAGACTGGCAGAGAGTGCACATATGAGCCCTCCAAGCCCCTCGACCACCAGAAGACTGGCAGAGAGTGCACCAATGAGCCCTCCAAGCCCCAGGACCACCAGAAGACTGTGCAGAGAATGCAACTATGAGCCCTTCAAGCCCCTCGACCACCAGAAGACTGGCAGAGAGTGCACCTATGAGCCCTCCAAGCCCCTCGACCACCAGAGGACTGTGCAGAGAGTGCACCTATGAGCCCTCCAAGCCCCTAGACCACCAGGACACTGTGGCAAAAAGTGCATCTATGAGCCCGCCACCCTCCAAGCTCCAAGACCACCAGAAGACTGGCAGAGAGTGCACCTATGAGCCCTCCAAGCCCCTCGACCACCAGAAGACTGGCAGAGAATGCACCTATGAGCCCTCCAAGCCCCTCGACCACCAGAAGACTGGCAGAGAGTGCACCTATGAGCCCTCCGAGCCCCTCGACCACCAGAAGACTGGCAGAGAATGCACCTATGAGCCCTCCAAGCCCCTCGACCACCAGAAGACTGGCAGAGAGTGCACATATGAGCCCTCCAACCCCCTCGACCACCAGAGGACTGTGCAGAGAATGCAACAATGAGCCCTTCAAGCCCCTAGACCACCAGAGGACTGTGCAGAGAGTGCACCTATGAGCCCTCCAAGCCCCTAGATCACCAGAAGACTGGCAGAGAGTGCACATATGAGCCCTCCAACCCCCTCGACCACCAGAGGACTGTGCAGAGAGTGCACCTATGAGCCCTCCAAGCCCCTAGACCACCAGAGGACTGTGCTGAGAATGCAACTATGAGCCCTTCAAGCCCATAGACCACCAGAGGACTGGGCAGAGAGTGCAACTATGAGCCCTCCAAACCCCTAGACCACCAGAGGACTGTGGAGAGAGTGCACATATGAGCCCTCCAAGCCCCAGGACCACCAGAGGACTGTGCAGAGAGTGCACCTATGAGCCCTCCAAGCCCCTAGACCACCAGAGGACTGTGCAGAGAATGCAACTATGAGCCCTCCAAACCCATAGACCACCAGAGGACTGTGCAGAGAGTGCACCTATGAGTCCTCCAAGACCCTAGACCACCAGAGGACTGTGCAGAGAGTGCACCTATGAGCCCTCCAAACCCATAGACCACCAGAGGACTGTGCAGAGAATGCAACTATGAGCCCTTCAAGCCCATAGACCATGAGAGGACTGTGCAGAGAGTGCACCTATGAGCCCTTCAAGCCCATAGACCACCAGAGGACTGTGCAGAGAGTGCACCTATGAGCCCTCCAAGCCCCTCGACCACCAAAGGACTGTGCAGAGAGTGCACCTATGAGCCCTCCAAGCCCCTAGACGACCAGAGAACTGTGCAGAGAGTGCACCTATGAGCCCTCCAAGCCCCTAGACCACCAGGACACTGTGGCAAAAAGTGCATCTATGAGCCCTCCAAGCCCCTAGACCACCAGAGGACTGTGCAGAGAGTGCACCTATGAGCCCTCCAAGCCCCTAGACCACCAGAGGACTGTGCAGAGAGTGCACATATGAGCCCTCCAACCACCAGAGGACTGTGTAGAGAGTGCACCTATGAGCCCTCCAAGCCCCTCGACCACCAGAGGACTGTGCAGAGAGTGCACCTATGAGCCCTCCAAGCCCCTAGACCACCAGAGGACTGTGCAGAGAATGCAACTATGAGCCCTTCAAGCCCATAGACCACCAGTGGACAGTGCGGAGAGTGCAACTATGAGCCCTCCAAGCCCATAGACCACCAGAGGACTGTGCAGAGAGTGCACCTATGAGCCCTCCAAACCCCTCGACCACCAGAAGACTGGCAGAGAGTGCACCTATGAGCCCGCCAACCTCCAAGACCACCAGAAGACTGGCAGAGAGTGCACCTATGAGCCCTCCAAGCCCCTAGAGTCAGACCACCAGAAGACTGGCAGAGAGTGCACCTATGAGCCCGCCAACCTCCAAGACCACCAGAAGACTGGCAGAGAGTGCACATATGAGCCCTCCAAGCCCCTCGACCACCAGAAGACTGGCAGAGAGTGCACTTATAAGCCCTCCAAGCCCCTCGACCACCAGAAGACTGTGCAGAGAATGCAACTATGAGCCCTTCAAGCCCCTCGACCACCAGAAGACTGGCAGAGAGTGCACCTATGAGCCCTCCAAGCCCCTCGACCACCAGAGGACTGTGCAGAGAGTGCACCTATGAGCCCTCCAAGCCCCTCGACCACCAGAGGACTGTGCAGAGAGTGCACCTATGAGCCCTCCAAGCCCCGAGACCACCAGATGACTGTGCAGAGAGTGCACCTATGAGCCCTCCAAGCCCCTAGACCACCAGGACACTGTGGCAAAAAGTGCATCTATGAGCCCGCCACCCTCCAAGCCCCTAGAGTCAGACCACCAGAAGACTGGCAGAGAGTGCACCTATGAGCCCTCCAAGCCCCTCGACCACCAGAAGACTGGCAGAGAGTGCACCTATGAGCCCTCCAAGCCCCTAGACCACCAGAGGACTGTGCAGAGAGTGCACCTATGAGTCCTCCAAGCCCCTAGACCACCAGAGGACTGTGCAGAGAGTGCACCTATGAGCCCTCCAAACCCATAGACCACCAGAGGACTGTGCAGAGAGTGCACCTATGAGCCCTCCAAGCCCCTCGACCACCAGAGGACTGTGCAGAGAGTGCACCTATGAGCCCTCCAAGCCCCTCGACCACCAGAGGACTGTGCAGAGAGTGCACCTATGAGCCCTCCAAGCCCCTAGACCACCAGAGGACTGTGCAGAGAGTGCACCTATGAGCCCTCCAAGCCCCTAGACCACCAGAGGACTGTGCAGAGAGTGCACCTATGAGCCCTCCAAGCCCCAGGACCACCAGAGGACAGTGCAGAGAGTGCACCTATGAGCCCTCCAAGCCCCTAGACCACCAGAAGACTGGCAGAGAGTGCACATATGAGCCCTCCAACCCCCTCGACCACCAGAGGACTGTGCAGAGAATGCAACTAGGAGCCCTTCAAGCCCCTCGACCACCAGAGGACTGTGCAGAGAGTGCACCTATGAGCCCTCCAAGCCCCTCGACCACCAGAGGACTGTGCAGAGAGTGCACCTATGAGCCCTCCAACCCCCTCGACCACCAAAGGACTGTGTAGAGAGTGCACCTATGAGCCCTTCAAGCCCATAGACCACCAGAGGACTGTGCAGAGAGTGCACCTATGAGCCCTCCAAGCCCCTAGACCACCAGAAGACTGGCAGAGAGTGCACATATGAGCCCTCCAACCCCCTCGACCACCAGAGGACTGTGCAGAGAATGCAACTAGGAGCCCTTCAAGCCCCTCGACCACCAGAGGACTGTGTAGAGAGTGCACCTATGAGCCCTTCAAGCCCATAGACCACCAGAGGACTGTGCAGAGAGTGCACCTATGAGCCCTCCAAGCCCATAGACCACCAGAGGACTGTGCAGAGAGTGCACCTATGAGCCCTTCAACCCCCTCGACCACCAGAGGACTGTGTAGAGAGTGCACCTATGAGCCCTCCAAGCCCATAGACCACCAGAGGACTGTGCAGAGAGTGCACCTATGAGCCCTCCAAGCCCCTCGACCACCAGTGGACTGTGCAGAGTGCACATATGAGCCCTCCAAGCCCCTCGACCACCAGAGGACTGTGCAGAGAATGCAACTATGAGCCCTCCAAGCCCCAGGACAACCAGATGACTGTGCAGAGAGTGAACCTATGAGCCCTCCAAGCCCCTAGACCACCAGAGGACTGTGCAGAGAGTGCACCTATGAGCCCTTCAAGCCCATAGACCACCAGTGGACAGTGCGGAGAGTGCAACTATGAGCCCTCCAAGCCCATAGACCACCAGAGGACTGTGCAGAGAGTGCACATATGAGCCCTCCAACCCCCTCGACCACCAGAGGACTGTGCAGAGAGTGCACATATGAGCCCTCCAAGCCCCTAGACCACCAGAGGACTGTGCAGAGAGTGCACCTATGAGCCCTCCAAGCCCCTCGACCACCAGAGGACTGTGCAGAGAGTGCACCTATGAGCCCTCCAAGCCCCATGACCACCAGAGGACTGTGCAGAGAGTGCACCTATGAGCCCTCCAAGCCCCTAGACCACCAGTGGACTGTGCAGAGAGTGCACCTATGAGCCCTCCAAGCCCCTAGACCACCAGAAGACTGTGCAGATAATGCAACTATGAGCCCTCCAAACCCATAGACCACCAGAGGACTGTGCAGAGAGTGCACCTATGAGCCCTCCAAGCCCCTAGACCACCAGAGGACTGTGCAGAGAATGCAACTATGAGCCCTCCACAGTCACGGGTACAGCGTGGAGGTGGCCAGCTCCTGCATTATTATTATTATTATTATTTCAAAGTTTTATATAGCGCGAACAAGATCTTCGCAGATATCAGAGCGCTTTACATAGAAGGGTACATGAGGGAACAAAGTCAAATAGGTAAATCAGTAGATCATACAGTACAAATAATACAAATAGGTGACTGCAAAGCCAATCATGTGAGTGATAAGACAACTCATACAAATAAGTAAAGGGGTCAAGCAAGTAATACAGATCAGTGCAGGGTGTTAATAGGGTTTGAGATAGTAGTTCAAGTGTATTTAGCCATGAGGATAGCTTTTACTTCTTTTTTTAAAGAGTGTAGTGGAGGAGATAAGCCTGGTTTCGGGAGGGAGTGAGTTCCAAATCCTAGGTGCCATTCCTGAGAAGGAGCGCTTGTATGTTTTTTCCTTCCGGAATCTTCGAGGTTTCAGCAGAAGATTGTTTGTGCCTCTCGTGTTTCTGATTCCCCCAGAGATTGACAATTTCTGAGCAAGGTAGCCGGGTGAGTTTAGGTGTACCGCATTGTGTGTCATGCAGGCGATTTTCAGATGTATTCTGGCTTCAAAAGGCAGCCAATTCAGGGACTTCAAGTCAGGGGTAATGTGGGAGTGCTTTTTTGACCCAGTGATGAGTCTCGCTGCAGCCTTTAGAGACGCTTTTAGTGGTGCGGTTGTAGTTAGTGGGAGTCCGCAGAGGGCGGTGCTGCCGTATTCAATTCGTGGGATGACTAGTGCTTGTACAGCAGTTTGGAAGTCTTTGGCTGGGAGGTAGGGTTTAAGTTTCCTCAGAGTATTGATCTGGAAGTTCGCTCCCTTTGTTGCCTTGCTGATATGTTGCTGCATGTTGAGATTGGTGTCGAGTGTTATGCCTAAAGATTTTGCTGAGTCCACGATGGTGGGTTGGACATTGAGTGCGGTTAGGAGTTTAACCCCTTCCCTGCTGGCCCGTTTCCGCCCCCGTGCGGTAAACAAACGAACAGGGGCGGGCCATGACGAACCCCAGCCGTCATCAGCACACGAGCACCGTAGTGCATGACGGCTGGGGTTCGTCACCAGCATGGAAGGGGTTAAGCCAATGTTGAGTGGTGGATATCTTCGCTGCGTACCCTACAGATTTTTGGGACCAGTGATTGTTTTCCTGCATGGAAGTAATGCGGATTAAGAAAATAACATTCTGCATCCAGAGGTGTTCGTCAAGCATCACCCCGCCTTTCTCAAGCCATGCAAAACAACCTATTTAAAACTCATGGCAGATTAGCCGAGCACTGGGGACACAGCCCAAACATGATACATGTGTCTACACACCACCCTCGGTTTAAAATATAAAGCCTTGCATTCAGAAAGATGAGAAGAAATCCAAGACGAATGACAGGACAGCTGAGCAGCCTGGAGATTGGGAATGGCTGTGCTTTGATGGCTCAGCTGACAGGCAGTTACCGGCTGCGAGAAAACACAGCTATGGCCACATGCCTGGGCAGGAGCCTGCACAGACCTTTGACCCTTACCGAGGGTCAAGGGGCCTGCCCCTGGGGCCATTTTCAGACTGACAGCGCAGTTTTTAAGCTTCAACAGGAGGCAGTCTGGCAACAGAGAAGCTGTTGAGCTTCAGAGGGCGGCCTGGCCCAAGACGTTGAGTTTCATAAAGTGTCAGATGCTAGAGTGAAGGCTGCCAGGCAGGAGCATAACCTGATAAAAAATAAAATCAAAGAAACACTGCAAGGAACGCCACTGGACCATAGCGTATCCTCTACAGGAGGAGACTCTAGGAACCCTTCCCACTTGAAGAACCGAGCCGCAGAGATGCTTCACCGCTGCACCATGGCTTATATTCTACAGGAGACTCCAGTTACACTTCCCACTAGGTGAAGAACCGAGCCGAACACAGGCTGCACCACTGGACCATGGCTTATCCTGTACATGAGTCTCCAGTAACACTTCCCACTCAGTAAAGGACAGAGCCGCACATAGGCTGCATCACTGGACCATGGTTTATCTGCTACAGCAGACGCCAGTGACACTTCCCACTTGGTAAAGAACAGAGACACACAGGCACAAAACGGGAGGGAACATGCATCAGAGATCAGGAACCTCCTCAGACAGTTTTATTTGTTTCTTTATTTAATGCAATTTTATATACCACGAACATTACCCGAAGGGGTCAGAGCGCTTTACATAGAACCAGTTACGATACATAAGGACTTAGGATTACGAACAAAAAGATACAAACGGAAAAATTGCAAATGTACAAGTTGCAGATTCACACAAGGAGGAGATACAAACAAATTATTTTGCAAATGTACAAGTTGTAAAGTCACTCAAGGAAGAAATACAAATGGATAAACTCAGAAGCCGCAGCGTCAAGCTGACCGAGACTCGGGATAAAGGCTGAAAGATCGGAATCAGAGTCTGAATATCCCGAACCCGCTGTTCGGGAGGATAAACCCGAAACTGCGTAGAGTCTAGAACCGCTCCGATGAAGAGGAGCTTCTGAGAGGGACACAGGTGTGACTTCGGCACATTGATGGTGTACCCCAGCAGGTGCAAGAGGTCGGCCGTAGTCTGGAGGCGGCCGACTACTGTCTGGGGCGAGCGCGCCTTCAACAACCAGTCGTCGAGGTAGGGGAAGACTGAAACCCCTAACCTGAGCAGATGAGCTGCGACCACCGCCATCACTTTCGTGAACACCCGTGGGGCGCTGGCAAGACCGAAGGGACAACGGAAGTGCTTGTGGCCTACAGTGAACCACAGGTAGTGCCGGCAGGACGGGGATGTGAAAATAGGTGTCCTGCAAGTCCAACGCTACCATCCAGTCTCCCGGGTCCAGGGCAGCCAAGACCTGAGCCAGTGTCAGCATCTTGAACTTCTCCTTCCGGAGGAAGCCGTTGACATTCCGCAGGTCCAAGATAGGGTGTACTTTGCCCTTCTTGGGAACCAGAAAGTAGTGGGAGTAACAACCACACCCTACTTCTGGCCCAGGAACGCGCTCGATGCCCCCCTTGGCCAAGAGGGCCGTAACTTCCTCTCGCAGAAGATTCAAGTGATCACCCGACACGCGGTGTTACTGCGGTGGCATGGCTGGAGGGGTTGCCTCGAAGGGGAGGGAGTAGCCCCTTTGGAGGATTTGCAGCACCCACCTTTCCAATGTGATGTTGCGCCAGTGGAGGAGGTGATGGCGAACCCTGCTCCCCACTGGCGTCACGTGGGACTGAAAGCTCGGACTAGGAGGGCCTTGAGGCAGATGCTGTGGGGGTGGATGTGGACTGGCCTCGCCGTTGTCCCCAGGCACCGCCACGGCGGTTACCACGTCCGCCACCGCGCTGGATGTTAGTCTGCGGCCCGTGGCTGGCAGGACATGTGGGGCGCCCCTTCCTTGGCCACGAAAGGAGCGAAAGGCAGCAGTTTGCTGGCGCGGGGCCGACAGGCCCAAGGAATTGGCCATAGCCCTGGAGTCCTTAAAGCGCTCAAGCGCACTGTCTGCCTTGTCGCCAAAGAGGCGACCGCCATCAAACTGCATGTCCATAAGGGTATTTTGGACATCAGACTAAAAGTTGGCGGACCTCAGCCAAGCGTGGCAACGAATCGCCACCATCGTTGCCATCACTCTGCCTAGCGAGTCCATTGTATCCAGCCCACACCGGATGGAATACTGTCACCGGGGACGACGGCGCCTGGGGCGACATCCTAGGGGCTGGCGTGGCCGTAAGGTTGACCGGCGACGACCCGGATCCGGATCCAGCGGGGCCCTGCGGCGGCGGGGCCGAAGCACCCGACGGCGCCGGGGCCAAAGCACCCCACGGCGCCGGGGCCAAAGCACCCCATGGCGCCGGGGCCAAAGCACCCGACGGCGCCGGGGCCCAAGCACCCGACGGCGCCGGGGCCCAAGCACCCGACGGCGCCGGGGCCAAAGCACCCGACGGCGCCGGGGCCAAAGCACCTGGCCCGCTTGGGCTCCCAGTCGGAACCGCTTGGCCCGAAGGCGCCGCGGAACCCGACGGAGGAGTGAGCGACCTCATGGCATCGATCTCCTCTGGCGTCGCGTTCTGCCCAGGGACCGGCGGGTATGGAGCAGGCCGCGACGCCTGCGGCTCCGGCAGAGCCGGTGTCGCTCGGACCCCCGGCCGCGTCGCGCTAGCGCCAGGGGGAGTCGGAAGAGTGATGTCGCCTCTTCGACTTCTTGTGCCTCTTACCTGAGGACTTGGAGCTCGAGGAGTGGTGTCGACCCTCCGAGCCGTGATGACTCCGGCCCCGCGACCGGTCCCTCGACCTTCTTCCGGACCGAGACCTCGACCGGCGCGGGCCGACTGCCGGAGCTCGAGGCGCTTGCGGGACCGCTCCCGCCTAGCCTTAGACGTCAAGGCCCGGCAGTCGGTGCACGACTTGTCATCGTGGTCGGGCCCCAGGCAATGTAGACACCGACGATGAAGGTTGGTAACCGACATCAGTCGGCTGCAGTCGACGCAGGGCTTATCGTTCGACTTTGAAGAAAGATCAAAAATGATCAAAAAAGTTTAGTCAAAAATTGACTAAGGGTACCACTTCTTCCGTCCTCGCTACGGCGGCACCCTCACAGATCCTTCCACCGGCTGGTGTAGAAGATCGCTAAATAAGCAAACAAGAATTCACTACTTCAAGAATGGTTTTAGAGTTTGTCGGCTGATATTCTACCAAAAAAGGACCCACAGAAGGAAGTAAACCTGCTTCTTTCGTTCATTCAGGCTGTCCCACCCCCTTCATGAGTCCTGATGAAGACCCGACACAGATGCATATGAGTCTGCACTAAGATATAGGGTTGAAACGTCGACGCTCTTTACGTGTATCCGTCCACACAAAGTCTCAAGAAAAACAAGGGAATACTTCATCCGGTTGTTACAATTGTATTCAAAAGTGGACATCCATGACCTAATGTTTTGTGTATATGTAATTTGTTTCATCTTTGTACAGTGGTGCCCCCGGCAGGGGGCGCCACTCCACGGCTCAAATAGAGCAGGCGGCGCAGTCTCTGACACACCTGAGACTGCTTGCTTTCAGTAATAATACAAGAATCCAGTGCAGAAGGGTTGTACATGGCCCAGTTTGCAGAGCCGCATGGTGGACCCCCCAGGACATAAATGCCAATGCATTCGGTTCAGGCGGGAGACTAACGATGTTTGAAGCCAAAAAGGCCTTTATTTTGGCGGTCTTGTGCCTGAAATTGCCTCTGGTTCAACAAAAATCAATGGGGAATTACATTGTCCTGATTTTTTTTAGATCTCCCATTTTCCCTTTTTGAAATGTTGGCATGTATGCCAGGACACAAGCGACACCCTAAAACTACCACCACGGTTGGGGCCTGGTAGCCCCGGCGTCACCTGTGGCCCCCTCACACATGGTCTAACAGGATAGCAGCGTGGTCTGCCCGATCCCAGCAGCCATCTCCGCCTCGGTAATACAGGTAGGACCCCTCATGACAAGACACCTAGCAAAGGAGAGCGGAGAAATGCCCCTGCTGCAGAAAGTAAGCCTCCCAGTCTTTGAAATAAACTGCAAGCCTGGACTTGAAACACTGAGAATCCCACAAGAAGATGCAGCTCGAGGCAGGTGACCCCGCAGGGACAGAGAGGAGAGGCAGGTGACCCCGCAGGGACAGAGAGGAGAGGCAGGTGACCCCGCAGGGACAGAGAGGAGAGGCAGGGGACCCCGCAGGGACGGAGAGGCAGGGGACCTCGAAGGGACAGAGGAGAGGCAGGGGACCTCGAAGGGACAGAGAGGCAGGGGAGAGAGGAGCTTGGGAACATAGCTCGCCCTCCACACAAGGAGAGGGCAGCTGGGTCCACCGCCCACAGCCAGGAGCACTGCCTGCTGCCTTCAAGGAGAGGTGGAGAGCTGGTGCATGGCAGCGAATGTGGACTCCCGCTGCAGGGCATGGAGAGGGCTGGAGCGGGAATGTCAATATATTAAACAGCATCCCCCTCCACCTCCCCCACAGGAAGCAAAACAATCTGGAAGCACCTCGATGTCCAGAACCCAAAGCCAGGCCGCTACACCTCGAATGTGCAGAAAACTAAACCCAAAGTTTAAGATCAACAGAAGAGTCCGGCATTTGAAGAAGGAATGCCGTCTGTCAGCACGACCACAAGAGCCGGGGGCAGACCCGCGTCAGGGGAGCCGGCTGCAGAGGCTGACCTCGAGGGTCACACACAGTAGAGGGGCGGGGCAGGGTCTTTCTGGATAAAGGTCAGACACGTTAAGCCCCGGATCCCCTTAAGCAGGCACAGAAAAGCAGTTCATGAAGCGCAGGCCCGCCCTCGTCCATTGTCTGAGCTGTCAGCAGCGGGAGGAGAAAGTTTAATAACGGAAAAGAAGAACAGCCCCCCCCCCCCCCCCCCACCCCCTTCAGTTTAAACCCTCCGCGATAAACTGGTTTCTACATCAGTCCGAGGGATTACAGACTCAACGCAGACCGAGGGCCCGGGGGGGGGGGAGGGGGGGGGGGGGGGGGGGGGGCGGGGGGGGTCATGTTACACAATCGCAAACGAAGCCTGCAAACCCCGCTGCCCCTCTGGCCGTAAGTGCCGGTGCTCGAGGGCAATCTTGCAGCCTGGCTCAGGCAGGACCCACCCCGGGGGCCAAGGATGGGCGGGAACAAATCACTGAAAACAAGAACGGAGCTCACCCTCTGGTAACCCTAGGGGGATTGTTCCCCTCCAATGGGCCGGTGGAGTTTGTGCTTAGAAATTAAAAATCACCTTTCTGCATCGTCAGGGCCTCGACTCTTAGACCGACCCCCCCCCCCCCCCCCACACACACTACTTGTTCAATGGTTTGGAATGTCTGGGCGCGAGCAATGCTCCCCTTGAACTGTGCAGACAGGGGTCGCTGCTCTACAGAACAAGGATACGACAGGTCACAGAAGCCGACGTGACCCCCCCCCCCCCCCTCACAGCAGAGAGGGGGCGCTGCCCTTCTCCATAGGAGACCAGGCTTCTGGGTAAAGGAGGTGCAGTGGCGGCTCGCAGCGGGAGTACTGCGGGCGGTGGGGGAGGGGCAAAGTGGGGGGTAGTAGAGTTGGACATACGAGTAAGTAAATAAAACCGTTTACCTTACGCTCGATGCATCGCCGAGTTGGCAAAGCATCGAGCACAAGGTAAATAGTTTTATTTACTTACTTTACTCGTGGACATCGTACGTCAGACTCCACTACCCCCCCCCCCCCCTCCCCCAGCCTAGACTCCCCCAGCCCGCCTCACTGCCCCGCAGCACTCCCACAGCGACCCCCAACAGGGTGAATCCTAATGTAAGGCTGAAACTGTCACAGGTGCAAGGCCAGACAGTCATTCCGTTGTCCACAATGGGCTGGGGACGGCCTGGGAGGTCTCCGTTGACAATTATGGGTCGTGCTGTGCCAGGTTGGTTCATGTGAATAGATCTGCTCACAGTACTGGGGGTGACCAAAGCAAAAAGAACAGTTGATGGACAGAATGCAGAACTGTCATACATTCACGCAGTACAGAGATCTGGCCTAAATCCATCTTTCTTTTGCTCTCCATGCCACTCCAGCTTGAACCCAGCCATATGCAAATCAGTCTTGACCCTGTGCCCCATGGGAACAGTCCAGCCCGAACTGCCAAGCCAGGTCCTCCCTGGACTGGAAACAAGCACCCTGTGACCGGTTTCGGGCTTTCAGCCCTCATCAGCCTGGATAGCTTGACTCCAGTGGCACGGAGAGCACGGGGCCCACTTCTGGGTCGTGGTGTGCCAGGCTGGCTCGTGTGAATAGATCTGCCTGCTCTAATGTTCTTTAGTAGAGACTAAACCCAAAAGAAACAACAAAGGCTCCCTTCAAGGACGGAGGACGAGCTTAAACTAGGACTGTCCCCACCCCACCTTGATTAGGATTCAGAAGACTGCGGCCCAGACCAGGGGGTGCAGATCAAGTGGTCCTAGTGCCACGTATCCAGGTAACAAGTGCATTTACAGTTCTTCTGGAACCTTACTGGGATTTCCCAATCTCTAGACCCCATTTTCAGACCTCAAATGAGGGCGACACGCAATGCACCCTGTGAACAACACTGTGCTGCAGCCCTTTGGTTAGGGGCTTCAAAGGAAATCCGCAGAACAAGGGTCTGGTGCAATAAGCTGTTCTTGGAGCAGACAAGGCGTCTTACACTCACATGAGATCTGCATCAGCCTGGGTAAAAGTGGAGAAGTTAGTGTCCGAAAAGGACCAGTGCCATATTTCAGTGGTAGGACTGCTCTTTTCTCTAAGCAGGCTCACCACCAAAGAAACAAAATCCACTATCTGTTTAAAAAAATGTTTTAATGCATTGCCCACCCTAATTTTTTCCAGTTGCTTCTCAGCAAAAAAAGCCTGTCTGTAGGAAATCTGGCTTTTCTGCATGGTCACCTTAGATGGTTTGCCTTTTGTTCGACAATATTTTTTTGCTGGCTTTAAAATTGTGCGCTTTACCAGGCTGGTTTCTTGTGAAAGAAAAGTTCCCCTTTTTGGTTAGGGGAGCTTCTCACCAGATGAATAAAAAACAAACAAGACAATAACATTTGAGTTTGATCTTATCCTTTCATGACACAAGACAATACCTATCAACTAATTTAGGTTGTGTGCGCTTGACTTTTCTTACAATGAGGCACATGGTGGGTTCGCTTCTGGGTTCATAGACACTGGATTGGTTAAGGATGTTTCATAATATTTTTACTAAGTATAGCTGCACCACAATTAATGACAGTAAAAAGAAAATCAAGAACACATTCAGGAGTAAATTCTATTATTTTCTTTATTTTTTTATTCTTCTGAAAATAGTTGACAATTTACAGCAGTAACAACCAATGCGTTTCATCCAGAACAATGGACTTTTTCAGGGCAGAATATATTCAAAAGTTCATGTCAGCGATTATGGTTCAGAAAAGCAACATCATTCGTAGTCCTAAGAGAGTAACAGCACAAAAACACGAGTTAGTGAATCCTTGAACTCCCGAACGCAGGTGACAGTCATCAAGCATATATGATTTGTGTAAATTAAAGGGTTCCACCCATCCAGTTATGGCACTATGATTGGTGCCGTAGACCACAACAGGACTGCCGTCTAGTACACCCCATACAACAATTGCAGAGAGTACTAGCCGGCAGTACAGCTGCGGTCTACAGCACCAATCATAGTCCCATAACTGGGTGGATGGACCCCTTGCATTTACACACAACATAGTTTATGCTTGCTTTCTGGAAATCGGACGGAATATTAATATATAGATGCCTGTGGATAATTACAGTCTAGCACCATTTGCTTTGGGGGATGTGGGGGGAAGGGATTTCAAAGATTCGCTGACTCATGTTTTTATGTGCTGTCACTATCTTGGGACCACGAATGAAGTTGCTTTTCTAAACCATAATCGACGACATTAACTTTTTAACATAGTCTGCCCTGAAGAAGTGTATTGTTATGGATGAAATACACTGGCTGTTTCTGCTGTAAATTGGCGACAATTTTAAGAAGAATAAGAAAAGAAAGCGAACAATTGAATATACTCTTGAATTTCCTATTACTGTAATTAATTGTGGTGCACCTATACTCTGTAAAAATTGAAATGTCATCTTTGGGCTGCATTGAGGCAGCAGATGTGGATATTGTGTACAAACAGGATTTAATTTTTCATGCTGGTAATCGCTTAGGGACATGGGATAGATGCGGCAACTTTTGGTCCGCTGCCTTCATTTTGGCTACTGATGTTTCACGATATTTTGTAGTGTTTTTTTCCCAACTGGCTGTTTTGGGAAATGTGAGTGGTTTACGTTTTTCTATTTGCCGTCTTGCAGTGAAGGGCGTTTGAAATATAATCCTCATCCCATGCATTTAATAGAATTAGCTTAGCTCAGTGCTTTAAATGGGGAAAAATAAGTGCAGGTACCGAATATGCTACTTACCAGTATGCATCTGTTCTTGGCATGTAGGGCTGCTGACATTCATATCTGTGCATAGATCGCCGCCTAGTGTTGGGTCCGGATGATTGCACATTGTTGTCCTGGAAGAGTCTTCGAACTATCACGCGATAGGTGGCTCCTCCCCTGGACTACAGTGCGCATGGGCATCCTCAGATTATTTTTCGCCATTGTGGCAGAGATGGAGTGTAATACAGTGAGTGATGTCCATGCTCCATAGTAATTCTGAGTGCTACAGCTGCTACAGGCGCTGGGGAGGAGGGTGGCCGATATGAATGTCAGCAGCCCTACATGCCAAGAACAGATGCATACTGGTAAGTAGCATATTCGGTTCGAGGCATGTGGGCTGCTGAATTCATATCTGTGCATAGATTACATAGCAGTCCCTCCTATTAGCGGCGGCTGCCCGTGCCAGCTGCAGCAGTCTGAAAGAGTTTTGAGAACAGCCTGTCCTACAGCTGCCTGCTGTCTTGAATGCACATCTACACAGTAGTGTCTCGTAAATGTATGTGTAGTGGACCATGTGGCTGCCTTACATATCTCTTCTAAAGGAATATTCCCCAGGAAAGCCATGGATGCTCCTAACTTACGTGTGGAGTGTGCTCTTGGAGGAATGGTTAGTGTGCGTTTAGCCATTGCGTAGCAAATCTGTATACACTTAACTATCCATTGGGCTATTCCTGCCTTGGAAATGGGGTTGCCTCTGTGCTGTGGAGAAAAGGCAACAAACAGTTGTTTTGTTTTCCTGAAATCCTTTGTTCTGTCTATATAGTACATAAGAGCTCTTTTGACGTCTAATGTGTGCAGAGATCTCTCCGCGACATTTTCTAGATTAGGAAAGAAAACGGGCAGTTCTATGGTTTGGTTCATGTGGAACTGCGAAATCACCTTAGGCATGAACGTAGGGTTGGTGCGTAGTACAACTCTATTTGCGTGGACCTGTATGAATGGCCCTTGAATGGTTAGTGCCTGGTGTTCACTAACTCTTCTTAGTGAGGTAATGGCTACTAGGAAAGCAACTTTCCAGGTAAGAAATTGAATCTCACAAGAGTGTAGAGGTTCAAAAGGTGGTCCGATCAGTCTGGTGAGGACCACATTCAGGTTCCATACTGGTGAAGGTGGGTGTCTGGGAGGGATCATTCTTTTGAGTTCCTCCAGAAAAGCCTTAATGGCAGGCACTCTGAATAGTGAGAGGTGCTGCCTGTTTTGAAGATAAGCTGCTTTTGCGCATTAATGTATACGAATGGAACTGTATGCCAGATTGCATCTGTATAGGTGCAGCAAATAACAGATAATCTTTTGAATATATGCATCCAGTGGGTCGATGTCATTATTGTTACAATATATGACAAACCTCTTCCATTTAGCCGCATAACAAGTTCTGGTTGTGGGTCTCCTTGCCTCCTTAATGATGTTCATATAGTCCGGTGGCAAGTTGAGGTAGCCAAATTCTAAGACTTCAGGAGCCAGATCGCCAGGTTGAGCTGTTGCGGATCTGGGTGCTGAATTTCGCCATGGCTCTGCGTTACAAGTCTGGGTGTTAGCCGCAGTCGTTGATGCGGTACCACAGAAAGTTCTACTAGCGTGGTGTACCATGGCTGGCGTGCCCACGTTGGAGCAACCAGGATGAGTGTCATCGAGTGTTGCTTCAGCTTGCATGCCACCAGCGGTATTAGAGGCGCTGGGGGAAAAGCGTACGCAAATCTGCCTGACCAGTTCATCCATATCGCATTGCCCTGTGACTGCGGATGTGGGAACCTGGCGGCGAAGCTTTGGCATTTTGCGTTTTCCCTTGTGGCGAATAGGTCCATCTCTGGATGACCCCACTGCTGGAAGTACGGCTGGAGTACTGATGGATGCATCTCCCATTCGTGCATTTGGTGGCTGTGTCTGCTGAGCAGATACGCCATCTGGTTGTCTTTGCCCGGGAGGTGTTCCGCCATGAGGAAGATGTTCCTCTGAATGGCCTACTTCCACATGCTCTGAGCCAGATGAGACAACTGTGGAGAGTGTGTGCCATGTACTACATACAGAAGCAGGGAGGAAGTCATGTTGTCTGTCCGGATCAACACAACCTTGTTGCACAAGTGTACTTTGAAAGCTTTCATCGCCATGAAGATTGCCATCAGTTCCAGAAGGTTGATGTGCATCTTCTTTTGCTGTGCTGTCCATAGTCCCTGCACTGTGTAGATGAGTACATAAGCTCCCCATCCCTGGAGAGACGCGTCCGTCGTCAGTATAATCTGTGGCATAGGCTCTTGGAACGGTCGGCCCTTGCAAAGGTTTTGTGGGTTCCACCAATGCAGAGAGTTGAATGCCCGACCGCTCACCAACACCAGGTCTTTTAACTGTCCTTGAGCCTGATTCCACTGACGTGCCAAGCACTCCTGAAGCGGACGCATATGTAGTCTCGCGTGCGGGACTATGAAGATGCAGGAGGCCATCATGCCTATCAACTGCATGAACACTTTTGCTGTAGGCGAGTGTTGAGGTCTGAATTTTTGTATCAGCAATTGCATGCTGTTTAATCTCGCTGAATTTGGCTGAGCTTTGGCTGCCAGAGTGTTTATTGTCGCGCCCAGGTACTGTCGCACGTGGGCGGGCTGAAGATGTGACTTCGGATAATTCAGCGAGAATCCCAGACTGTGAAGAAGATGAATGGTGTGGGACATGTGGCTGGCACACTGCTGGGCCGTCTTTGCTTGAATAAGCCAGTCGTCCAGACAAGGGTAGACATGTATGTGCTGTCTCCTTAGGTGTGCTGCTACTGTCGCCAGGCACTTTGTAAACACCCTGGGTGCCGTCGTTACACCAAAAGGGAGGACTTTGAACTGATAATGTTGATTTTGAATAGTGAACCTGAGATACTGTCTGTGTGATGGGAGTATGGGTATATGGAAATACGCATCTTTTAGATCCAGTGTTGCGAGGAAGTCTCCCTGACTGAGTAGCGGCAGAACCTGCTGTAAGGTGAGCATATGAAAATGCTCTGACAGAATGTAACTGTTTAGAGGCCTGAGGTCCAGTATAGGTCTGAGAGACCCGTCCTTTTTGGGTATTAAAAAGTACAGAGAGTACACCCCTGAGCCTTGGTCTTCTACAGGCACGAGCTCTATGGCCCCTTTTTGCAGCATGCGGACGACCTCCTGCTGCAATAAGTGTAAGTGCTCTGCGGACATAGGACGGTGTCTTGGTGGGATGTTGGGTGGAGTGGATGTTAATTCCAGACAAAACCCGTACTGGACAATGTCTCTCACCCACCTGTCCGTGGTGATGGATTTCCAGACTGGCATGAACTGTTGTAGTCTTCCCCCCCCCCCCCCCCCCCCCCCCCCGACAGGTGTTATATGGTCGGGGGCAGTGACAGGGCGTCACTGTTTGTTGTTGGCAGAGGATCTGGAACGGTTTCCTCGGTCTCTTTCCTCTGTCTCTGCCCTTGATGTGGTTTCCACGATATACACCCCGGTTGTTCTTATTGTAGGTGGATTGTGTACTTCCTTTATTGTACTGTGTCTGTTGTGTGGATTGGCCTCTTGAAGGGCCCCTAGTATTGGAGCGACGAAAGGAGCCACCCCGAAACTGCTGCGACTGCAGAGCCCCCATAGACTTTGCAGTCTCTGTGTCTTTTTTTATTTTTTCAAGGGTGGTGTCAACCTCCGGTCTAAATAAGTAGTCCGGGTTAACTGGCTGATTGAGGATAGAAGTTTGTATTTCTGATTTGAATCCAGAGATTCTCAACCAGGCATGTCTCCTTAACATAACGCTAGTGTTGATGGCCCTGGCTGCAGTGTCAGCGGCATCTAGCGCGCACTTGATGGAAGCATTGGTTATAAGCTTCCCTTCTTGGATTAGTAGTTCTACACCCTCCTTGTACTGATCTGGTAGGTGTTGCAACAGTGTCTCAAGAGTATCATAATGGGACCGGTCATATCTGGCTAAGAGTGCCTGAGTGTTGGCAATGCGCCAGATGTTAGCCGCCTGCGCAGCCACCCTTTTTCCTGAAGTTTCCAGAACTTTTGACTCTTTGTCAGGAGGAGGAGCATCACCTGTAGTCTGGGAGTTTGCTCCCTTACGTGCATTAGAAACAACTAATGAGTCCAATGGCAACTGTCCCCTTATATAAGTAGGGTCCACAGGTGCCGGTCTATATTTCTTTTTAATCCTTGGGTTTAACACCCTGGCCCTAGTGGTGTCCTTAAAAATGTCACCAGCATGCTTAAGGACCCCTTTTAGCATGGGCAGGGTCTTGACTGTTCTTTCTGAAGTGGAAAAGGTGTCGACCAGAAAGTCTTCCTCCACAGGGTCAGCATGTAGCTCGACGTCCTGATTACTGGCTGCTCTTTCAATAAGGGTGTTAAAGGCAGTAGTGTCCTCAGTAGGAGATGTTTTCAATATATATATATATATATATATATATATATATATATATATATATATATATATATATATATATATATATATATATATATATATATATATATATATATATATATATATATGTGACCAAGAGCCTGTGCGCTCGAAACGCGTCTTTTTTGTGCCCATTAAAAATACTTTGAACCTACCCGGCTGGAGAGGCTCGTGATTCCTTCACGTCGTATGGCCTGTGCAGGAGATCGGAGTGAATATATATATATATATACATATACATATACACATACATAGGACGGCAGTCCATACAGTTACGCATTGCAATCAACTCTCAGGTAAACAGAGAGCTGATTATATACGCATGTGTAATCACGAGCGTCACAAAGCGATTTAGTCCTAGTAAACTGGGGACACGCTTTTCATGCCGTAACGTCAAACACCGCCCCAATGCTGCAAAAACCCGCGACATCAACAGAAACACAATGGCATAAACATCAGTCAAAACTACATGTCCCAGCATGCCTCAATCAATCAGGGGCGTGCTCAGAGGCTGTAATGTATAGAAATAATGAAGGGACCCCACATGCAAGCTACCGTGAACAGGAACTACGGTTCGAAACGCGTAGGTGTTTGTCACGTTTTGAAATAAAGAAACTGCAACAAATATCAAGGTGTGTGCAGCGAGTTTTTGGTAATTCATGAATTGGGACACTGCCCTGGTCCCATCGCTGGCACCGACTGACAAGCGCTCCCGCTGCGACAGGACAACTTGTATGCAGTAATCACATACAGCGGAGAGCCCGTCTTCCGACATACCGCGGAAAAGAAACGCCGAGCAAAGCTGTTCTGCAACGCCACGGAAACCAGCAGAACAAACAACGGCAGCGTGTGTACACCAGGTTGAGCGCCGAACGCGCCGAGTCGGAGGACCCTGCGCGATCCGGGAGTCTCCCAGGTAAGAGACACGCATCTGGCAATTATCAAAGTCAGGAAGACGCAGTGACAAGTGTCAAGTGCTTAATATTTCATACGTTCAACAAGGACATAAGTATCAGAGACTTACTTGCACAGAGACCCTTTCCCTTGATAGCAGTACATTGCAATAGTGACAAGGGGTATACTACAAATTTACCCACCTTCTAAAAAACGAACCATCAGCTAAAGTGAAACGGTGCCCTGAAACGCCTTCACAAACGTACTTAACCCGGTATACAGTAACTGTGATAATTAGCACAAGCAATGGAGGAAAGGAGAGTCAAAAGAGTGACCAAAACAGAAAGCATTTTCCAAACAGACACAGCACGGGAAAATAGAGATGAAACAGTTGCAACACCACAATCGATCCCAACTACTTGTAAAATGCTATTTACACAACTGGAAAAATTAATGAGGAAAGAAATCTCCAGAGAATGGGAAATCTTAACATTAGAGAAATATGTAGAACTCAAGATGGTACCAAGATGTCTTCGTATTTTTACCTTGCCTAACCACCCAGACACCAAGCCTGAAATGCTTGAGGAATGGGGCAACAACAACATGGGGTGCTCCAATAACATGATGCTCATAATCATTAAATATGCAAGAATAGAAGTGGAAGAACTACACAAAAAAATCGCGGAAGTGGAATCGAAAATAACAGGTCTAAATGAGGAATCTGGCACAATTAAAAAACTAAGAAGTGATATGGAAAAAAACCTAGACAACCATGAAGAGGATGTACAGACACGCAAACAACGTAAATTTTGTAGGGATCAAGAGGACTAAAAATGTGGCACCATTCTAACCTTTGCCAGAAAATATGACATTTATAAACAACAGTGGGCAACGGGAACATTGACACCTGGTGAACAAACAAGCGGATCTGAATCTGATTTCAGTGAGGGCGAACAAAGACGCCCTGGTCTTCGTAGAATGTCTTTTTTAGACGAAATACAGCTGCTCTATCATGTGCAGCAAACACCACAAAGCAGCAGCAGGGGCCGAGGTCAATATCGAAACCGATCCAGAGGGAGAAGAGCCCAAGCTCCAGGAAACCCAAGCGCAAAACAAGACGCAGCAAACGCAGATGGAAGCAGATACAACCTAAGAGCCCGCACGATCAAGAGGAAGTAGGACAACACTCCACAACAACCCCCAACCTAGTAATAAATCTTTCAAAATACAATCCAACAGTAACAGAAATGAAATTACTAAACAAGGGGCTTTCCTTTTGTCCTGAAACTCATCATGATACGACGGAAACCAAAATAGACATTTACAAATACACAAGAAAACTGAAATTAAAAAAATTCTTTGCCAAGAAACCTATCAGCAAGACCAAATTGCAAGAAGATAACGCTTCAACCAACATGAACTCAGAATATCGCACCTCGGAAGTTCCACAGTTAAGAGTTGCCTATGAACTGGCAAATGAAATGGAACAAGCTGAAATAACAGACACTCAAGTATTAGATGAAATGAATATCAAATCTAATAAACGACAACCAACAGATTTCAAACCGAAATCGAAATTCTGTCCGATCCTCTATCCAGGCAATAAAATTGATACCTTTTATGAACTGGTTATAAATGAGATCGAAGAAATGCCCAAGAATTACAACAAAAAGAGAAAAGAAAATCTAACTATAGGCGAATGCCAAGCAATATCTAGCCTGAAAAACAACGTCCAAATAGAAATAAAACCTGCGGACAAGGGCGGGAATATTGTGATCATGGAAAAAGAATTATATGTAGAGGAAGCCATGCGACAACTGAAAAACATTAACAACTATACAGTACTAACCAAAAATCCAACTGAAATCATGAAATATGAACTTGAAACCAAGTTAAATGGCTGGTACGAAAAAGGCCTAATCACCGACACGGAAAGAAAATTCTTAACGGTCGAAAATCCAATCATTCCGACCATTTACTTTTTACCAAAAGTACACAAGACTCTCAATAAGCCTCCTGGAAGGCCCATAATTTCTAGTTGTGGTGGCCTCTATGAAAACGTATCCAGCTATGTGGATTATTTTATAGCTCCACTAGTACCAACATTAAGCTTCTACATAAAGGACACGGGCGATTTCCTTCGTACCTTAATGGAAACTGAATGGCAGACAGATTACTTGTTAGTGACCATCGATGTGGTATCATTGTACACATCTATAAACCACGATATTGGACTAACAGCGATCAAATATTTTTTGGACCAACAACCGATCACCCAGAGAGAACACTCGAAAATGATCATGGAAATGATCACATTGTGTCTGTTCAACAATATTTTTCTCTTCAACAAAACCATCTATAAACAATGCTGTGGCACAGCTATGGGAGTTTCTTTCTCTCCAAGCTACGCAAATCTCACCATGGGGTGGTGGGAGAAGAGCGTGGCTTGGAGAGAGGAAAACGACCATCACATGGCCAAGGTAGCCCTTTGGCTACGCTTTATAGACGATCTGTTCCTCCTGTGGAAGGGCACAGAGGCAGAATTCCTCACATTTTTCAACATCCTCAACCAGAATTCAGTGGGGTTAAAGTTTACACATACCATCAGTGCGAAAGAAATTGTATTCCTAGACACAAAGGTGTACATAGCAGATGGAAAGATTCAAACAACCGTTCACAGAAAAGAAACAGCAACCAATAGTATTCTTCACGGTTTGAGCTTTCACCCACAGAAACTGAAAAAGAGCATTCCGTATGGTGAGCTCCTGCGGATGAAAAGGAATAGCTCTGAGGAAAAAGAAATGGAATTGAAATTCAAGGAAACAAAAGAACGCTTCAAACAGAGAGGTTACAAAACAACAGATCTTATTGCATGTGAAACAAGAGCAAGATGCAAATCAAGAGAAGACACCCTCATCAACAAAAAAAGCCTTGTTGCCACACAAGAAGTTGAAGCTAATAAAACATCTGATCAACCCAGGATGGTAATGACTTTCAGTAAAGAAAGCTACAGGATACAAAAAGCGATGATGAAGTACTGGCACGTACTAAGCAAAGACCCAGACATTGGAACAACAATTGGAGACTATCCCCTTGTCTCCTACAGGAGGGCACCCAATCTTGCGGACCAGCTAACTCAAAGTCATTTTGAAATTAAAAAACCAGAATCTTGGCTTGATATTAGGAAACAAGGATTTAACAAATGTGCAATCTGCAAAGCGTGCAAGATAGGACGTAACATCAAAAATCTTAAAGATGCGGCTGGTAAAAACTTTGCAATTAGAAGCAACATCAATTGTGACTCGTCTTTTGTTGTGTATATGATCCAATGTTACTGTGGCAAATCCTACATTGGCAGCACAACATGTTCTATAAAAACACGCATACTTCAACACATTCGAGCCATTCAGAACAATGATCACTCCTATGCAATTGTGAAACATCTGGCAAATCATGAAAACAAAACGTGGCTGGATGTGAGATACTTCGGACTCGCAAGTGTACCACAGCATGAAAGAGGAGGCAATCGCATTCAAAAATTGAGAAGGCTTGAGTCAAAACTAATCATGAGGTTCAAAACTAAACAGCCTGCTGGCCTCAACAGCGATGAAGAACTTTATGTTCACTTATGAGAACTATGTTACAGACTAAATTGCACCCAGCATTATATAAGTTTTTTAGTAGTACATTCCTTTTTTGATTATGACATACTCTCATGAACTACACATCTCATAACTTGTAAGGAATATGCTACTTACCAGTATGCATCTGTTCGAGGCATATGGGCTGCAGATGGTACATTATGAATAGATCGCCATCTGGTGTTGGGCTCGGATGATTGCACTTTGTTTTTCTCTTGGAGAGTCTTTTGTATGTTGGTGACTCCTCCCTTAGTTGGTAGTGCGCATGGGCATCGGCTCCATCCTTAGATTGTTTTGCCATAGTAGGGTTAGATGGAGTAGTATAGTAGAATACAGATAAGAGTGCCCATGTAAGTGTATCTAAATAAGATAATGTTGGAACAGACACAGGTTTCCGGGGAGGCTGGGAGGGCATGTACCACTCTGCAGCCCTCTATGCCAAGAACAGATGCATACTGGTAAGTAGCATATTCCGTTCGAGGCATATGGGCTGCAGATGGTACATTATGAATAGACTATACAGCAGTTCTCTCCCTAGCGGTGGTCGCCCGTGTCTGTTGCAACTGTCTGAAACAATGTTTTTAATACTGCTTGTCCCACTCTAGCTTGTTGTGTTGCGTGCACATCAACACAATAGTGTTTTGTGAAAGTGTGCGGTGTAACCCAGGTAGCCGCTTTGCATATGTCATCTAGTGGAATGTTTCCCAGAAATGCCATAGATGCTCCTAGTTTACGTGTAGAGTGAGCTCTAGGAGGAACAGTTAATGTTCTCTTTGCCTTTAAGTAGCATATTTGAATGCATTTTACAATCCATCTGGCAATGCCCGCTTTGGAGATGGGATTGCCTTTATGTGTGGGAGAAAACGCAACAAATAGCTGTTTTGTCTTTCTGAAAGTTTGTGTTCTCTCTATATAGTACAATATGGCCCTCCTAACATCCAGTGTATGTAGGGCTCTTTCCGCTACTGTTTGTGGTTTTGGAAAGAAAACCGGTAATTCCACTGATTGATTGATGTGGAATGCTGAGATAACCTTTGGTAAGAATTTTGGGTTTGTTCTAAGAACCACTTTATTTTGGTGTAGCTGCATAAATGGTTCTTGAATCGTAAAAGCCTGCAGTTCACTTACTCTTCTAAGTGACGTGATAGCTATGAGGAAGGCCACCTTCCATGTGAGGAATTGTATTTCACACCTATGCATAGGTTCAAAGGGTGGCCCCATTAGTCTGGTAAGCACTATGTTGAGATTCCAGACTGGGGAAGGTGGTCTTCTTGGTGGAATGACTCTTTTGAGTCCTTCCATGAAAGCTTTAATTGCTGGTACTTTAAACAGTGACAGGTGTTGCCTGTTTTGTAGGTACGCCGCTATGGCTGCTAGATGAACCCTAATAGAGGTATATGCTAGATTACATTGCTGTAAGTGTAATAAATAGCAAATGATTTGTTTAGTGGATGCGTCCAGAGGGTTGATGTGCTTACTGTTACAGTGTATAGCAAACCTCTTCCATTTTGCTGCATAGCATGCTCTGGTGGTAGGTCGTCTTGCCTGTTTAATGATTTCCATGCATTCTGGTGGTAAGGAATATGCTACTTACCAGTATGCATCTGTTCTTGGCATAGAGGGCTGCAGAGTGGTACATTATGAATAGATCGCCATCTGGTGTTGGGCTCGGATGATTGCACTTTGTTTTTCTCTTGGAGAGTCTTTTGTATGTTGGTGACTCCTCCCTTAGTTGGTAGTGCGCATGGGCATCGGCTCCATCCTTAGATTGTTTTGCCATAGTAGGGTTAGATGGAGTAGTATAGTAGAATACAGATAAGAGTGCCCATGTAAGTGTATCTAAATAAGATAATGTTGGAACAGACACAGGTTTCCGGGGAGGCTGGGAGGGCATGTACCACTCTGCAGCCCTCTATGCCAAGAGCAGATGCATACTGGTAAGTAGCATATTCCGTTCGAGGCATATGGGCTGCAGATGGTACATTATGAATAGACTATACAGCAGTTCTCTCCCTAGCGGTGGTCGCCCGTGTCTGTTGCAACTGTCTGAAACAATGTTTTTAATACTGCTTGTCCCACTCTAGCTTGTTGTGTTGCATGCACATCAACACAATAGTGTTTTGTGAAAGTGTGCGGTGTAACCCAGGTAGCCGCTTTGCATATGTCATCTAGTGGAATGTTTCCCAGAAATGCCATAGATGCTCCTAGTTTACGTGTAGAGTGAGCTCTAGGAGGAACAGTTAATGTTCTCTTTGCCTTTAAGTAGCATATTTGAATGCATTTTACAATCCATCTGGCAATGCCCGCTTTGGAGATGGGATTGCCTTTATGTGTGGGAGAAAACGCAACAAATAGCTGTTTTGTCTTTCTGAAAGTTTGTGTTCTCTCTATATAGTACAATATGGCCCTCCTAACATCCAGTGTATGTAGGGCTCTTTCCGCTACTGTTTGTGGTTTTGGAAAGAAAACCGGTAATTCCACTGACTGATTGATGTGGAATGCTGAGATAACCTTTGGTAAGAATTTTGGGTTTGTTCTAAGAACCACTTTATTTTGGTGTAGCTGCATAAATGGTTCTTGAATCGTAAAAGCCTGCAGTTCACTTACTCTTCTAAGTGACGTGATAGCTATGAGGAAGGCCACCTTCCATGTGAGGAATTGTATTTCACACCTATGCATAGGTTCAAAGGGTGGCCCCATTAGTCTGGTAAGCACTATGTTGAGATTCCAGACTGGGGAAGGTGGTCTTCTTGGTGGAATGACTCTTTTGAGTCCTTCCATGAAAGCTTTAATTGCTGGTACTTTAAACAGTGACAGGTGTTTCCTGTTTTGTAGGTATGCCGCTATGGCTGCTAGATGAACCCTAATAGAGGTATATGCTAGATTACATTGCTGTAAGTGTAATAAATAGCAAATGATTTGTTTAGTGGATGCGTCCAGAGGGTTGATGTGCTTACTGTTACAGTGTATAGCAAACCTCTTCCATTTTGCTGCATAGCATGCTCTCGTGGTAGGACGTCTTGCCTGTTTAATGATTTCCATGCATTCTGGTGGTAAATCTAAATACCCAAACTCTATGACCTCAGGAGCCAGATCGCTAGGTTCAGTTGTTTGGGATCTGGGTGCATTATTTCTCCATGGTTCTGTGTAAGATGCATGGGTAATAACCTTAGCTTTTGATGTGGTACTTGTGAGAGTTGTAGCAGCGTGGTGAACCACGGCTGTCTTGCCCACGTGGGTGCCACTAGTATCATTGTCATTGAGTGTTGCTGCAGTTTCCTCACCAGTAATGGAATTAGTGGTAGAGGAGGGAACGCGTAAGCAAATTTGTTGGACCAATTTATCCACAGTGCATTGCCCTGGGACCTTTGGTGTGGGTACCTGGATGCGAATTGTTTGCATTTTGCGTTCTGATGATTTGCAAACAGATCTATCTCTGGTTGCCCCCATTTTTGGAAGAATGGCTGTAGTATTTGGTCGTGCAGTTCCCATTCGTGAACTTGTTCTGACTGTCTGCTTAGGATGTCTGCTATTTGATTTTGAATTCCTGGTAGGTGCTCCGCTAACAGGTAGATTTTTTGAGGAATGGCCCATCTCCATATGTCCTGTGCTAGTTTGGACAGTTGGAGAGAGTGTGTCCCCCCCTGTTTTTGAATATAATACATTGCAGTCATGTTGTCTGTTCTGATCAGGACTGCATTGTTTGTTATTTGCATTTGGAAAGCTTTTAGTGCTAGAAATATTGCCAATAGTTCCAGGTAGTTGATGTGCAGTTTCTTTTGCTGCGCACTCCACTTCCCCTGTACTGTGTATTTGTCCATATGCGCTCCCCATCCGGAGAGCGATGCGTCCGCTGTTATTATTACTTGTGGAATTGGCTCTAGGAACGACCGTCCCTTGGAAATGTTTTCTGTGTTCCACCACTTCAGAGAGCGATACGTCCGGTCGTTTACCAACACCAGATCTGTAATCTGACCTTGAGCCTGATTCCACTGTGTCGCTAGACACTCTTGTAGTGGGCGCATTTGTAGTCTGGCATGTGGTATTAGCAGTATGCAAGAGGACATCATGCCTAATAGTTGCATAAACACTCGTGCTGGTAGTGAGTGTTGTGGTTGAAATCTTTGTATTAACCCGACCATTGTCTGTACTCTGATTGGGTTGGGGTATGCTATTGCCTTTTCTGTGTCTACTGTAGCCCCCAGGTATTGCTGGATCTGGTTTGGTTGCAGGTGTGATTTTTTGTAGTTCACCGTAAACCCTAAGTGGTGCAGCAGTTGAATTGTCTTCTGTGTGTTGTGAAGACATTCCTCCTTTGATTTGGCCTTTATTAGCCAATCGTCCAAGTATGGGAAGACATGTATTTGTTGTCTTCTTAGGTGTGCTGCCACCACAGCTAGGCATTTTGTGAAAACTCTCGGTGCTGTTGTGACACCGAACGGAAGGACCTTGAACTGGTAGTGTTGTCCTTTTAACACAAACCTTAGGTATTTTCTGTGGGCTTTGTGAATTGGGATATGAAAGTAAGCGTCTTTTAGATCCAGTGTAGAAAGAAAGTCCCCTTTCTTCAGTAAAGGGAGTACTTGTTGGAGCGTGACCATGTGGAAATGTTCCGAATTTATGTAAGCATTGAGAGGTCTGAGGTCTAATATTGGTCGTAGGGACCCGTCCTTTTTGGGGATCAGGAAGTATAGAGAGTATACTCCTGTTCCTTGTTGATCCTTTGGGACCTTCTCTATTGCATGCTTTTGTAGAAGTGCTAGCACTTCTTCTCTTAACAATGTCAGATGATCTTGACTCATTGGACGCTGTTTGGGGGGGATGTTTGGTGGGGTAGCTGTGAGTTCTAGGCAATAACCATGTTGGATAATTTGTCTCACCCACTTGTCTGACGTGATGTTTTCCCAGACAGGTAGGAACTGTGATAGACGTCCCCCGACCGGTGTTATGTGGTCTGGGGGGAGATCTATGAAGTCACTGTTTTGGTGTTGAGGCGTTGCGGTTGTTATTATTTCCGCGGCCTCTACCCTTATTGTTGTTACCTCTGTAATTACCTCTTGAATTACCTCTGGGTGATGTTGGTGTGAAAGATGTGGATTGCTGATTTGTTCCTGTGTTTTTTGAGCCCCCTCTATAGGTGGATCTACGAAAGGAACCTCTGTGCGTTGGCTGTTGCAATGCTCCCATTGACTTAGCCGTTTCTGTATCTTTCTTCATCTTTTCTAATGTCTCGTCTGTACTTGAACCAAACAATGTCTTCTGATCAAATGGTCTGTTCAGTAGGGCTGTTTGAACTTCTTGTTTGAATCCTGAGATTCTAAGCCACGCGTGCCTTCTTAGCATGACACTAGTGTTAATAGACCTTGCTGCAGTGTCTGCTGCGTCTAATGCACACTTAATGGAAGTATTGGTTATTATTTTACCTTCCTGTATTAATTGGTCTGCCTTCTTCTGATGTTCTTTTGGAAGATGTGTGAGAAGTTTTTCTAACTCATCATAATGTGCCCTGTCGTAACGTGCGAGTAGTGCTTGTGTATTAGCTATACGCCAGCTATTCGCTGCCTGTGATGCTACTCTTTTGCCTGATGCATCTATTAACTTCGACTCTTTATCTGGTGGCGGAGCCTCTCCTGTAGATAATGAGTTTGCTCTTTTACGAGCGTTTGAGACCACCAGCGAGTCTAGAGGTACATGCCCTCTAATAAATATTGGGTCCTTTGGAGCCGCTTTGTATTTCTTATCGATTCTTGGGTTTAACACCCTGGCTCTCACTGGGTTTTCGAATATTTCTTCTGTGTGAGTGAGAAGACCCTTTAGCATAGGAAGAGTACCTGATGTTCTCTGTGCACTAGGTAGAGTCTCTAACAAGAAATCCTCTATCTGAGGTTCTGTGTGCATATCTAGTTTGTGATATTTTGCTGCCCTATTAATGAGCTGCACAAAACCTGTGTTATCATCAGGTGGTGAAGGCTTTGAGGGGTATAGCTCTGGGTCGTTGTCCTCATCTGACCCTACATCGTAATTTTCCCATGGATCTTCCTCATCTTGGATAGATTCGTCATCCCCTTGAGGTTCTCCCTCCCCTATATCACTGTCTACATCTGATTGAGGTGTAGCTGGTCTTGGTGTGGAGGGTGTAGGAATATGTGGCCTATTGTGAGGAATAGGAGAAGAGGGTGTGTCTCTAGGACGAGGAGAAGCAGGAGGAGTTATGTTCGTCCCCATTGTTCTCTTTTTTGAAGGAAGAGGTTTATCTTCTGACTGTTCACTCTTTCTCTTCTTCGTGACCACTTTCCCAGTCTGTGGGCCAATAAACAAGATCTTTTGTTTGGGATCTGTTTGTTGCTCTTGAATCGGTACCGAGGGTCCTGGTTCCGAGAGCTGTTTTTGTTTTCGATCTTCAGATCTTTCTGTTTGACACCGAATGTCTGCTCGATTCCGACTTTTTGGGTATCGAGTGTCTTTTGGGCGATACGTCATATTTCTTTTTCGACATGGAATGTTTCGATACCGAGCTCTCCTTTGTATGCAGCCTCGGTGTCGAAGTCGATGACGCCCTTTTCTCGGATCCGACGTGGTGGGATTCCGAGTGTTTCGGTTTCAGTTTCGGTTTCGTTGCCGGGCCCGAAGGCGGGGCGTCGGAAACTTTTTTCAGCGGTTTGACCGGGCCCGAGGGCGGGGTCGTTACCGCACGGGGTCGGTTTTTCGGTAAGGGGACGTCGTCACTCACGGTTTGTTGCTCGAAGAGTTCTTCAACCTCCGACTGGTCCCCTTCCGACCCAGACTGGTCCTCTTCTTCCTCGATTTGTTCGTCTCCGAACAGCTCCGGGATTGCCTCCGCCTGCATTCTGGAAGCCTCGTGTCTTCGGGCTCGACGATTTCTAATCGTTAGCTTGGAGGAGAATGCTGCGCAGGCTTCGCAGTCCCTGGATTCGTGTTCAGGCGATAGACAGAGGTTGCACACCTCGTGTAGGTCCTTGTGTGGGAACTTAGCACCACACAATGGACATTTTTTGAATGGAGTCCTTTCCATGGACTCCGGGCTTGACTGCGTCGAGAAAGGTCTCCTGTTCTTCGACGTAGATCCAAGTTTTTCTCTTCTATTTTGAATTTGTAACGCGTCGGAATGGAAAAGAACGCGTTCGCTAACAATACCGTCGAATTGGAAAGGGAATACGCGCCGAAAAATCACTTTCTTCTGAAGTTGATCTGGAGCGTCTCGATCTTCATCCGAACCCGATGGCGGAAAAAAACAATCTAAGGATGGAGCCGATGCCCATGCGCACTACCAACTAAGGGAGGAGTCACCAACATACAAAAGACTCTCCAAGAGAAAAACAAAGTGCAATCATCCGAGCCCAACACCAGATGGCGATCTATTCATAATGTACCATCTGCAGCCCATATGCCTCGAACATCAAGTTTCTTGTTGCTAATCACAGTTACGACAACTGAGTTATATATCGTTATATTTCGTTTGACAATTAAGTGTTGCCAATATCTTATGTTAAAAATGTAGATGTCGTGAGCAGCTGCAAGCATTGGGGACGTAGGGCACTCAGCCCTTTATTGTCCAGTGGACGGCAGTCCATACAGTTACGCATTGCAATCAACTCTCAGGTAAACAGAGAGCTGATTATATACGCACGTGTAATCACGAGCGTCACAAAGCGCTATAGTCCTAGTAAACTGGGGACACGCTTTTCATGCAGTAACGTCAAACACCGCCCCAATGCTGCAAAAACCCGCGACATCAACAGAAACACAATGGCATAAACATCAGTCAAAACTACATGTCCCAGCATGCCTCAATCAATCAGGGGCGTGCTCAGAGGCTGTAATGTATAGAAATAATGAAGGGACCACACATGCAAGCTACCGTGAACAGGAACTACGGTTCGAAACGCGTAGGTGTTTGTCACGTTTTGAAATAAAGAAACTGCAACAAATATCAAGGTGTGTGCAGCGAGTTTTTGGTAATTCATGAATTGGGACACTGCCCTGGTCCCATCGCTGGCACCGACTGACAAGCGCTCCCGCTGCGACAGGACAACTTGTATGATATATATATATATATATATATATGACAGGGGCAGTCTGCGGATCCCTTGGGTCAGCCGGGTCTGCCCATGGTTGGTTTTGATCATCGGGATCAGTGTCCACATGATAAGGGTCATCTTCATGTTAGTCATCCCCTGCATCCAAATCTGAGTATGTGGATGAAAAATTTTGATGTTCTTGTCCATAGGAATGGAGGGGTTCCAGAAGAACCGGTGACGTTGTTGAAACCCTCTTCTTCAAGCGAATCTTATATGACTCCATGGGAGTTTCTGGTATTATTTTCCTTTTATATATGGACAGTCTACCAGTTTCTGAGTCGATGAATTGCCTCGACTCCTGTTCTTCAGGCTCCTCTGTAGCCTCCATTTCCGTCGAATTTTTTTTTAATTGCGCCGATACCTCTTTTTGGTTCGAACATCTTCGGACGCACCGTCAGTGGCAACCCGAATTTGATTGGTGTCGACGCGGTCTGAACGTTTCCGACCAGCTTTGCTGTTGGGGCCTTCTTTGGCCCGACCGCTGTTGCCTTATCCTTGATGCGTTGGAGTGACTCCGACACTTCCTTGGCTATGAATGGACTTGGCTGCGCCGACTCGACAGGGTCCTTGGAGCCAGTCTTCGTCTTGTCCGCAGGCCTCGACCGAGGATCGATCCAGTCTTTCGGTTCGAGTCTTTTGTGTGTCGACTCCTTTCGGCGTCGGCCTTGTTGGTTAGACAGCCTTGACCTTGGTCTTCGGTGTCCCAACCGTCGGTTCGATTACCTTCTTGAGCTTTTCGGCATAGACGGCCATTTTCTTTTTCTTCGGCTCCGAGGGGTTTGAGGCCTTGCAGCCGACCAGAGTTAGTTGCACTTTCGGTTTCGGCTTTGGTATTGATGCTTTCGGTTCAACGATGGCGGTTTGGAAACCGATGGCTCTTTATTAATGTTCGAAGCCGGGCCTTTATGCGGGGCTGTAGAACAAGACTGTAGATCTTGGGTAAGGCCTAATGGCGATCCCTCGATCTGAGCCTTATTGAGTGAGTCATCGCCGGCCCCCGTATAGCCGGTTGGGCCTAGCTCCTCGCCTGAGCTATCTTCTACGGCCCCAAGGGCCTCTGCGACATCTCCTACCTCTTCGACAACGTTTTTGTCTTCTTCTTGCACCTCTTAAGTCTTCGGCCTCATACTCTGAGTCATGGTCCGAAGCCCGATCGGAGCGGTATTCCTGATCCTCCAGATCAACGACCTCTTAGTCTTCGGTCCCGAATATGTTTTCTAAAACAGGCGCTGACCTTTTCGACTCCAATCGAGCTGCGCGTCGAATCCGAAGAGTTTTCTTCGACCTGAACCGGGCACAGGCCATACAGTTGGCTTCGTTGTCATCCGCGGACAGGCACTTGTTGCACACCGGGTGGACATCGATGTGCGAGTATTTTGCATTGCAAAGTGGACACCTCTTGAATGGGCTTCTTTCCAGTGTAGATCGAAGATCGGGTCGAGTGTGGAAAGAAACCGTCTGATTCCTCGATGTCCTCTCGAAACAAAGTTACCGGTACCGAACGAAACGATACTGACGCTGTCGAAAGCCTTTTGGCTTTGTTGAAAGTTTTCCTAACTTGAGCTAAGATAGTAACATCCGAACCCAATGGCGGACAAAAACAATCTGAGGATGGAGAGGATGCCCATGCACACTGTAGTCCAGGGGAGGAGCCACCTATCTCGTGATACTTCGAAGACTCTTCCAGGACAACAATGTGCAATCATCCGGACCCAACACTAGGCGGCGATCTATGCACAGATATGAATTCAGCAGCCAACATGCCTCAAACTCATTAAAATAGAGGTGTGGCAAGTGGGCGGGGCTAGGGGCGGGGCTAAGGTCAAAATCTCATCATACATAGAGACTTCTGTACCAGTTGCAGCACAGAGTGCAACACACGAGAAATGTGTTAATGTCAAAAAACACAGATTAAATCATAACACAAAGTGAAAGTCATTATGGCACTTTCACCAGAATGGTCGATGCGCATCTGATTGACAATGCAGGGTCTGTCTAAAGACCCTGTCCTGTTAATCATAGCGAGACCCAAGCCCTCTCACCCCCCTGCAGTTGGGGACATTCAAATGCGCGCTGCTGGAATCTTCACCAGCTACTCTAGAAAAGGATACTTCAGCCGAGTGTATTACAAGCTCCTCTGAAGCGAAGTGGCCTCTGCCCTGCACTGGAGCAGAAACCCAACATGAGCCTGCCATGCCAAGGATCAGGGTACCGGTACTCTTCCCTGGCTACAGAAAAGTGCTGGTACTGACTGCAAAAAAAAATCTGAAGTGCCAGTACTCCGTACCTGTGAGTACCGGCCCATTTAAAGCACTGGCTTAGCTTAATGTTGAGACAACCATTCTGAGCACCTCTTGTTGCGGAACATGTACGTTTTCCAGTTACAGGTTCCCATGCCTTTATCTATTGCTTCATTTATTTTGCATTTTTTCTCAACTGGGCCCCAAACAGCGTTCAGTCACATCTAAAGCACGTTGTGTTTGAGAAATGCTTCACATAACGTACTACAAAAAAAAAGGCCAGTAAGAATTCTACAAAATACACCAAGAGGGGCCAACACTTTGACAACAAAAAGGTTCATACTAGTATCCGTGGACTTCACTCGCTGGGAATAAAAAAAAGCCTTGTTCCTTCATCCTCAGCCAGGGATCATGACAGGCTGTTACTGAACCATGTGGACATGGTGTGGGATTAATCAGCCTGAGGCAGAGACCTGAAGTCCCATCTATGAGCAGTTTGAAGAGTCCTCCAGCACTCTCCAACTCTGAATATGCATGAAGCAAGGGGCAGAAAAGAGTGGCACACAAAAGACTCCTGTGCTGAACCGATAAAAGCTAGAAGATAGAATTCCACACGACTTACAGCAGGCCTCTCATGTCTCACACCAAGTGTGGTGCTCAGCACCTCAAACTGCCTAGTTTGTTTTGCTGCTGCTGGGAACTGCACTGTTTTCTCTGTTCTCAAGCATGGCACATAGCTTGAATACAGAAGAAAAGGGGAGAGCCTGGAGGAGGTCCTGTGAGTGACTGAAGACTCCTAAGAATGTTCTTTGGTGGATCTAGGGCACAGCTTGGTGTTTATCCTGTGAAGATCAGATACTTCTTCGGACACAGAAACTAAGCTTTTAACTCCTTTCTCCTGGAGACTGAAAAGAATAACTTTAAACATTCAAACCTCTGAGACAGATGTTACAGTGGGGACGTAGTTGAACAGTCTACCCTGTAAGAAGAAATCACCCCAACCCCTCAAACTTGCACAGAAGTCACGCATCTCTAAATCTGCAACAGGCATTACAGAAAGTTTATGTTTTTGATCTGCGCTAATGGGACTCGTTCACGGATGGCCCCTTTCAAGTGACATCAACATGGGGATTCGGCCTCTGGTCCAGTCAGTCCTGCACTTGATCTTTACAGACAGCAGTGTCCACTCAGATTAAGCAATGCAAAGAAAACATGCTCCAGCAGTTTTACAGAAAACTCTAGGTACACTGGGCTCACAAACGTCCACTGCCCTCGCACACTTCTTCGACAGTGCTAAGGAGCATGCAGTCAGCCAGAAAGGGCATACATCGGTGCAGCATTTACAGCACATCAAAAAGAACCAGTTGCTTCCCTTTGGTGGCACTCTTTCTGGTGGATAGTCCAACTGCAGATTCCTCACCTTTAGAATATCCCAAGGTACCAGACCATCTACTAGTTACAAACAGCCTGGATCCCGAGCGCCGGTAGGTGGAGTCATGCGGCACAGCGTTTACTTAGTTCTGCCCTGATGTTACCAATGGATGAAAGCATATAGGCACCACCCATGTGCGCCAACATCGGTTTCCATCAACTCTGTCCACGACCTAGACATCAACCAGGGCTTGAGTGATTTCTCCCAGTGTACAGGGATGTACTACTTCGCTTTACGTTCCCGGATCGTTTAAACACCAAAGGAATACCTTGTGCAGTACATGAAAGAGACTTGTTTGCAACAGTGTTGGCATGGTTTAAATCCTGTAGTTTCTGAAGTGGGCACAGTTCCCTTATGAGGACGCGGAAAGAAAGGAAGGGACATCTGTGTGTATTGGTGGCACTTATATGTGCTTCCATTCGATACTTTCAGACAAAACGTAGTCAGAGAGCCACACGGCACTACCTACTGCTCATGGAGCACTGCCCCTATGCAAGTTCCTGGTTCCAGCCGGGTGCCTGGGGATATTCCAAGGGTGACAAATCTGCGGTAAGTATGTGATCTACAGCAGCAGGTGTCGGAGAAAAAAAAAAGAAAAAACACAATCTAAAATTAAGTCTGACCAGATGCAATCTGGCTTCAGAGTGATGAAAAATAAGTCACTCTGGGGAAGCCAACGCTCAAACTTTAGTTTTACAAATGAAATTTATAATGTTTTCCCCCAATGGTGGGAACTACTGGTCAGAACAGCAGGCTTCTATTTTTTGAAATCGGAGGATTTTGGTTTTTAAAGGCGTCTCAGTACATCAACAAGAAGGTTGAGGCAGCTTTGTTATTGCACACGATGGTCTTTGGAGTACAGATGTATAATAAAACCAGCCTGGAAAGCACTCCAAGGGCTATAAAACGTGGAACTCACCTGCTTGTACACATGGCCCCTTTCTAGCTGTGTGATCTTGTCCCAGCGTAGGTCACCATTCTCATCCAGGCGCCGGAATGGCCTGCAAGACAGAGTATGGGCTATTAGCTGCCAGAAACATTCTCAGTTAAAACGAGGCTATTCAACCCCCACCTTCACATGCATGCTACAGTTACACACACACAAAAAAAAAACACATTGCCTGAGGTTTTGCAGTAGCCATATTGCTAAAAATCCTTGGGTCGCAGCTGTGAAAAGACCATCCAAGAAGGTTACCAGTAACAGAGATAGCTTTCACAACGGTTTATGTATTCAGTCCAGGTAGATTTGTCAGCTGGCCCATTTCTGAAGAAGTGCTCCAGATAACAGAGATGCCACATAATGTACACTTGTCCACGCGTCCCCTCGTCTGTCCCTGTACTCGCTTTTCTGCCAGGTTCTGTTGGATATGGCAGCTTCGCCTACCAGGAGGTTTACAGACCCTCAATGTTTTATTTCTTAAGTGAATTTTCAGCCCATCTTGTCATTGGAGGGGGGGACCTTGCAAGACTCAACTCTCGCAAACTTTTCGTACTCTCAGGGGTGCCAGCCCTTGTGGACGGGAGGGATGAGAGAAAGCAGCTGGAGGGAAGGGGAAGAGTACTGTGTACACAATGCAATGCTACACATAAGGGCAGTGGTGAGAGTGAAGGCCACCATACCTGGGCAGATGAACATGTCCACCCATGTCCAGAGGCAGTGTGTGGCACAGAGCTGTGATGAAGCTTACTACTTACACCGGCAGAAAGGCTGCCACAAGGGCCAGGCAAAAAGCACTGCATGCGTATTTTCATGGTAGTTTGCAGCTGCTCTTGGCTGTGACCCAAGGGGAACCGCACTTCTTTCAACATTCCCAGCTTCACCTCTGGACAAGCACCAGGTCAAATTAAGGAAAGCTGCAGCCCCCCACCCCCCCCCCCCCAAAAAATAAACTAGTAGACCCACTGCCATTTAAAGTACCTGGGGCCATATTACGGATAAGGCACACTTTCCTTGTTTGCTCCCCGGGGCACATATCAAAAAGGTGCAGACAAGGAAAGTGTGCATATCAAAATAAATGTGGTGCCCCAGGGCAGGGGTAAACTTGCGCTGCACCGGGAGCAGAGTACTCAGTGAAATTCGCAGCAGCAGCTTAAAGCTGCTCAGTGTTTCATTGTGCAGGCGGCAACCCACCTGCACTTTAAAGGACGACTAGAGATGGTCTTGCAGGTGGGTGCAGAGAGTGACTGCACCCACCTGCAGGGGGATGTCTGGGCAGAGGTGGGTCCATGGGACCCTCTCTTCCCCCCCTTCACCAGAGGGCTGCCTTTAGGAGGTGCATTGACCCAGATACTGAAGGGGCCCCAGTCCTTGTATTGTGGGTTGAGCTAAGCGTACGCCCCAGCCCAGAAGAGAGGCGTCCGTGGTAAAGGCCACATGCAGAAGTGGGTCTGTGAAAAGGTCTACCTTGCACCATGTTGGTAGGTGTTCACTATTGCACAGAGCGGTGCACTTTGGCCTGAACCAACACTAGATCTTCTAACGTACCTTGAGCTTGTGACCATTGGACTTCTGTACACTTTCAAGTTCCTCATGCCCAGCCTTGTATAGTTTAGTATAGCGCTGCAAGATAACATCCCGTAGGTAAAATTATGTGCCTCTTGGGGAACATGACAGTATGCGTTTGCTAGGCACTGTGTCTTGCTGCTGCTCTTGATGAACGTATGGAAATATGTGAATTCTCTGGTGGCAAAGGTGTACCACTACCACATTTTGGGAATACCACCCTTGGGTCTATGGTGACGTTGAAAGGTAATACCTTGACTTGATAGGTAGGACCACTTCAAAACCAAAGGGGATGATGGACGGAGTGTTGACCATTGTGAGCACTCACCCCCAGTCAACTGATCTGGGTTTAATCAATCATCATTCTTTAGCTCACTCCGCCACCCCAGTTCAGACATGGCCATATGCAAATAAGCCTGACCCTGTGCCTCATGGGAACAGTTCAGCCCGAACTGCCAAGCCATGCCTTCCCTGGACCAGAAATAAGCTTCCTAGGACCGGTTTCTGGCATTACAGCAGTCTTCAGCCAGGCTTGCATGAATCCAGTGGCAAAGTGAGCAAGGGACTCACGTCTGGGCATACCCTGCCAACTTATGGCGAACAAAGCGGTACAAAAGGGGGGTGGTGATGGACGGAGCATCTGAACCAATCAAACACTCACACCCAGTCAAAAGATCTGGGTTTAATCCATCACTGTTCTTTAGCCGACTCTGCCACCCCAGTTCAGACATGGCCATATGCAAATCAGTCTAACCCTGTGCCTCATGGCAGTCCAGCCCGAACTGCCAAGCCAGGTCTTCCCTGGACCGTAAACAAGCATCCTGGGACCTGTTTCGGGTTCATAACCCTCATCAGCCAGGCTATCTTGAACTCAGTGGCAAAGTGAGTAAGGGACTCACGTCTGGGCATACCCTGCCAACTTGGGGCGAACAAAGCAAAACCAAAGGGAATGATGGACGGAGTGTTGAACCACTTTCCAGAAAGCACAGGAACTTGGGCTGGGCAGGGTTGATAGGAATGGGGTGATTTGCTGCCACGGATGTAGAAAATGGCATACAGCCCACCCCACAGACAGGTAATGGGTGCCATTGGGAATTGGTAGGCAGTCACTGTTTTGTATCGCTAAGAACATTGCTAAAGCCTTCCTTACCTCGGATTCAAATGTTGGCTTCCCTATTATATCCCCTGGCGCTTGGTGGTAGGACTGGTGTTTTCTTTGGTATGACCGCCATTGTTCCGTTGATGTGAGCTTTGACCCCCCCTGGATTGCTGCCTGCAAAACGTGGTGACTTTGACATCGACCATTGATTTTCTGTCAAATGGCAGAAGATGGTGCTGCACTTTGTGTTTAAAGCACAAGATACGGGGCAAGGCGTTGCGTCCTAATATACATGTATTTACCCCCTGGAGCTATGTTGGTGGCATCTAAAGGATCATGTATATTGGCTTTGGAAGAGATGTCTACCTTTAACACCCTCCTCTTCCATTACTGCTCTGGGAGCGGTTCAAGGTGATCCTCCATGTTCCTCCACTGTGCTCCATCATAACGCGGCAGGATGCCCACAAGCTTGCTATTCGCCAGTGTCTAGCTGCTCCCACTGCCGCCCTCTACCAAGCATGTCTATTCTCTTGCTCTCCTCATCTAAGGAGGCGCATCGCCAGGGGCCTGCCTGGAGGTGGGCTTGTAGGCAGTGGAGACAGCTAGGGAGTCTGGAGGGACCACCCCCTTCATGTAGATGGGGAGGGGGCTTAAATGTATTTTCTACCCCGAGAAAGCCAACCCTGTCTCACATACAAGCACAACCGTAAAGTAAGTACAGTAGTTGTGATACCCGAATACTCACAAGAAAGCCGCCACTGGGAACTAGATCTGGACACAAACGACCACTTCCCACCAGCTGCTCAAGGCTGCATAAAGCACTCCATGTTTACAATCCATAAGACACTGGCAGAGACTGCTCTTTGCAACCACTCCCAAAACTCACTTAATGCAGTCGTTGAAGAAATGTGGCTTGTCAGCCTGTACAATGACCACGTCAAAGAAGTCCCTCCAGTCCTTGCCAACCATGTACCGCATCCCTTTGTCACTGCAGGGGAGAAAGCACGGTGTTAAAAAGTATCGCTTAAGTGTGCAATTCACATTGTGCAAAACTAAACTGTATAAAACCTCTTTCTTTAAATCTTAGAAAGGCATTTAGCACATGGTTATAATAACACCCTTCCTTTCTATTATCCCAGGCGGCGCGGACCCTCGTATACTGCCTGGACGCTATGTGACTGCACAAGTCCTTCCTCACCCATCATCTTCCCGAATGTGATTTCAAAAGGCTGTCTTTAGTGCATGACCTGTAGTTGGAAAGCCTAATCAATAGAAAAGCCAGCTACAATCACAGGAACAGAAAGCCTGCTACATCTAATCTTCTCCAGGGAAGTGTTGTGTAAATAAGGAGCGCACGCCGTGCTTAATTTGAGCTGGTGAGACCCACCGGCGCAACTTGTTTTTGTGGACATGCTCTTAACAGACTTTGGTCCCGAGCTGGAGAGACCAGAATAAAATAAAAAAGAAAAACTGAGGGGGGAAAAGAAGGAGGAGGAGGAGGAAGTGCAAGACAGAAAACAAACTAACAAAGGAATCAAGCAGGGATGTAAAGGAAAGTCAATGCGCGAGTTAACTAGGCACGGAGGTTTGATGGTGCAATAGAGAGGATAAGGTGGAATCAAGACTACACAGAATTGATATTCGGTGCTTCAACCCTAAACCGTGCCAGACGTAGGGTACGGAGCTAAACTTAAGGTCGCAGCCCTTATTCTTTTACTAATATAGCAGAGATGGGACAAATGCAATGAATATACACGAGTCCAGACTCCAGCCCCACAGAAGCCCAACCAGGCTCGGAGTCCAGACTCCAGCCCCACAGAAGCCCAACCAGGCTCGGAGTCCAGACTCCAGCCCCACAGAAGCCCAACCAGGCTCGGAGTCCAGACTACAGCCCCACAGAAGCCCAACCAGGCTCAGAGTCCAGACTACAGCCCCACAGAAGCCCAACCAGGCTCAGAGTCCAGACTCCAGCCCCACAGAAGCCCAACCAGGCTCGGAGACCAGACTCCAGCCCCACAGAAGCCCAACCAGGCTCGGAGTCCAGACTCCAGCCCCAAGGAAGCCCAACCAGGCTCGGAGTCCAGACTCCAGCCCCACAGAAGCCCAACCAGGCTCGGAGTCCAGACTCCAGCCCCACAGAAGCCCAACCAGGCTCGGAGTCCAGACTTCAGCCCCACAGAAGCCCAACCAGGCTCGGAGTCCAGACTCCAGCCCCACAGAAGCCCAACCAGACTCGGAGTCCAGACTCCAGCCCCAAAGACGCCCAACCAGACTCGGAGTCCAGACTCCAGCCCCAAAGAAGCCCAACCAGACTCGGAGTCCAGACTCCAGCCCCAAAGAAGCCCAACCAGACTCGGAGTCCAGACTCCAGCCCCACAGAAGCCCAACCAGGGTTGGAGTCCAGACTCCAGCCCCACAGAAGCCCAACCAGGGTTGGAGTCCAGACTCCAGCCCCACAGAAGCCCAACCAGGCTCGGAGTCCAGACTCCAGCCCCACAGAAGCCCAACCAGGCTTGGAGTCCAGACTCCAGCCCCACAGAAGCCCAACCAGGCTTGGAGTCCAGACTCCAGCCCCACAGAAGCCCAACCAGGCTCGGAGTCCAGACTCCAGCCCCACAGAAGCCCAACCAGGCTCGGAGTCCAGACTCCAGCCCCACAGAAGCCCAACCAGGCTCGGAGTCCAGACTCCAGCCCCACAGAAGCCCAACCAGGCTCGGAGTCCAGACTCCAGCCCCACAGAAGCCCAACCAGGCTCGGAGTCCAGACTCCAGCCCCACAGAAGCCCAACCAGGCTCGGAGTCCAGACTCCAGCCCCACAGAAGCCCAACCAGGCTCGGAGTCCAGACTCCAGCCCCACAGAAGCCCAACCAGGCTCGGAGTCCAGACTCCAGCCCCACAGAAGCCCAACCAGGCTCGGAGTCCAGACTCCAGCCCCACAGAAGCCCAACCTGGCTCGGAGTCCAGACTCCAGCCCCACAGAAGCCCAACCTGGCTCGGAGTCCAGACTCCAGCCCCACAGAAGCCCAACCAGGCTCGGAGTCCAGACTCCAGCCCCACAGAAGCCCATTCAGGCTCGGAGTCCAGACTCCAGCCCCACAGAAGCCCAACCAGGCTCGGAGTCCAGACTCCAGCCCCACAGAAGCCCAACCAGGCTCGGAGTCCAGACTCCAGCCCCACAGAAGCCCAACCAGGCTCGGAGTCCAGACCCCAGCCCACTGAAGCCCAACCAGGCTCGGAGTCCAGACTCCAGCCCCACAGAAGCCCAACCAGGCTCGGAGTCCAGACCCCAGCAAGTCCACAGATGAGGAAAATTCCTCCAAGGTCAATCCAGCTTCAAGATGAGACTATGGGACACCAACCAACAAGGAGCCACAAGCAGCGCGACACCTAGGGTTGTAGGCCTGGAGTCTCACTCGAAGAGTAACTGAAGGACCATGGTGAAAGAAACTGAGATGCCGCTGGATGTCATACACAGCGGTAGACAAGCAAAGAAGCAGCCTACACCAGTACTTACACAAAGCTGTAAGGGCTGTTAGTGATGAGAAACAGCTTCTTGCCCTTGCTGGCCAGGAGGTGCAGGACGGAGTAGGTCTCCTGTCCACGCAAAATATACTTTTCTGCAAAAGAAAAATAGAGCATTTCAGGTTAAAAACGAGAACATACACAAAGGTCAGACATATGAGAAGTGTTAATGGAATTTACATAACATGCAAGAGGGCAGATAAAGCAAACTGTCTCCAACACGCCCAAACCTTGAACTAATTCAACTTTCTACGAGATGCCATTCTAGACCTTTCTACAGAAACAGAACGCAGATGATGCAGATGAAGGGATTCAAAGACTTGACGTGGATACAGTTTGGATGAGAGGAGATGGTGCGGACTCGCATAACCACAACTGCTACAAGCAGCCGGTGGAGCTCCTGAGCAAGGGGTCATTACAGGAGACCCCAAGACCCCACACAGGAGGTGCCAGAGAACAGTCTGCCAGGCAGACCCTCATGGCTCATCTAAACACAATGCTGTAACCTCAGGCCTCGCAAGAAGTGGCGCTCCAAAGGTCCTCTACGCAAAGATCTCGGCGCAACCCGCCCGCCCCTGTTCTTTCAAAGGCTTTTTTTCTCTCCTCTTAATTAAGTTTTCATAATGGAGCGGTCTCATCTGGTATCTCTTTCAAATGTAATCAGATTATTGGCACTTCACTGCATCTGTTTTGGCACTGCTTGAAACGTTCTACTGGATGAAAGTTTGGCGTAAACAAACTCTGCTTTATTGATTTAACGGTCTCGGAATTGCCACTATATTATTATTAGCCGCCGCCGCCTGCCGCCACCACGCCCGCCGCCCCCACCACCACCACACCAGCCGCCCACCACCACCACCACGCCCGCCACCCACCACCACCACGCCCGCTGCCCACCACCATGCCCGCTGCCCACCACCATGCCTGCCACCCACCACCACGCCCGCCGCCCACCACCACCACGCCCGCCACCACACCCGCCACCACGCCCGCCGCCCATCACCCTCGCCACCCACCACCACGCCCATCACCCACAACCACGCCCGCCGCCGCCCACCACCACGCCCGCCGCCCACCACCACCACGCCCGCCGCTCACCACCACGCCCGCCGCTCACCACCACGCCCACCACCACCACGCCCGCCGCCCACCACCACCACCACCAAGGAGACAAGGGTGTACCCAACTTGCCACCAACACAGCAGCAAGTTATGAAGATTTAATCTCAATGTCAAAACTTCTCTTCAGCCCATCCTGGGTAACAAGCTGAATGGAGCAATGCTTATCCAGGAACAACAAAGGACTTCAAGGAAGAGCATTCTTTACAAAAACACATGAGCACCTCAGCAGCGATGGCGGTCCCCGGGAGCTCATCTCTAGCTCCAGGCACAGCAGCGCACTCTTTCTTAGCTGCGTAGGTTTTCCACTCGATGTACAGGTGTGAGAAAGTGGGAGTTAAGTTGCTGAGGCTGCATCCCACGCCCTCTGCACTGAGGGCCAGAGCAAAGCTCCTCCATACAGCATCTCCCACTCGAAAGGGTTCTTCCAAAGGCTAACTGTGGAGGTCAGACAAGGGTCAGCAGTTATTCCTTCATCTCTCGTTTGGATGCTCCCGGCATGTTTCCAGCTCAACATGAAGTTCCTTGGAATTCTAGAATCCTTCCCTAAATAACATTTCTTCTCTGGATCCATCAGGAGACCTTCCTCTGCCACTCAAAGGAACTTCTGGAACTGTTGGCATGGAGAATTCAGGGCTTATCAGCGCCGAGAAGGTCATGTGGGCTGCGTCTCCATTTAGGGGTACAGAGAACCGGGTACAAAGAAGAGTAACACATCAGCCTAGACAGCCTGGTCACTCTAGTGCCTGGACAGGGCTACAACAGAGCACCAGATAAGGGGCAGCCAATCGTACAGTGCACTGGTGTATGAACTCTTGCAAGAGATCTGTAATCCAGGAGCGTGTAAGGACGAAAATTCACACCAGGACTCGTTTCAGACTCAACCAGTCCGTGGTTTGGTGCCAGGTATTTGCAGTCAGACAATGCAGCGACAGCAAGATAATGGTCACACTGCTAATGTTAAATGAGACAGTTGATCGGACTGAAGGATTAGTTACTTACCTGTAATCCTAGTTCTCTTCCAGGGGTATACTCATTAAAGTCATAAGCACTGAATTATCTCCGCCCATGAGCGGGGACCCGGAACACAAACAATATACATATATATGTGTAAATATAACCAAAAGTACAAAGTACTAAGTAATTATACACATATACATGTATAATAACCATAATATGCAGCCTAACATTAACACTTAGGCTAATCAAACCAAACCTTACACGTTCTGAAGCATGAAAATATGCTGTACATAAATGCAATAAACAGACATGAGCCTAAAATGCATTTCATAGACATGAAAAACCTTTTATTTTCATCAAAGAACCTGTTGTAAACATTATTAGCCTAAAAGGGCTGCATATGAAAAAATGTCTGTGTACAGAAAATCAGACTGGCACCCTGCCTTTAAGGCCCCAGAGAATCTGCACACTTTGCCTTTAAGGCCTCCAGGAGAACACTGTTCCCATCATGCCCCACAGGTGACAGTTAGGTCAGTTCTTTTGTACGGTACAGTAAACTTTAGCAGGAATCTGCACTTAAACATATTGAAACCTTAAACTTTAATGCTACTGCTCGCCCGGGGAGGCTGGAGGGTGCTTATGACTTTAATGAGTATACCCCTGGAAGAGAACTAGGATTACAGGTAAGTAACTAATCCTTCTCTTCCAGGGGATACTCATTAATAGTCATAAGCACTGAATAGAGTAGCAAATAGAGTAGCAAGCTCATACCCGCAAGAAGCGGGCGAACAGATAAAAGCATAGTCATACTTTAAAATCACAGTGTTTAACTAGTATTAGCAAACAAATTTCTGAGTGATGCTTGTCCAACTTGTGCATCAGTCTGTGCATCAGAATCCAAACAGTAATGGCGTGTAAACGTATGCACTGAACGCCAAGTAGCTGCTTTACATATCTCTGACATAGCCACATTCCTAAGGAGAGCTGTGGTAGAAGCTTTTCCCCTCGTAGAATGAGCCCTAGGTCTACCTGATAACGACCTGTGGGCTAACTGATAAGCCAGTAAGACACATGACACTATCCACCTAGAAATGGATCTCTTGGATGCTGCCAAACCAGTATTTGTAGGACCATAGTTCACAAACAGACGGTCCGTCTGTCTCAAAGACTGTTTTATCTAAGTAAAATTTCAAAACCCTTTTCAGATCTAATGAATGTAAAGTCCGTTCTGCCGGACTTGAAGGATTCGGAAAGAAAGTAGGCAATGTTATGGATTGGTTAATATGAAAATCCGACACCACCTTAGGTAGGAAAGCAGGATGAGTCCTGAGCACCACTCTGTTTCCATGAAAAACTGAGTACGGTTCATTGCAACACAAAGCCTGGATTTCGCTCACCCTACGAGCAGAAGTGATGGCCACCAGGAACGCTACTTTCCAAGACAGGTGTTGCAAAGACGCTTTATGTATCGGCTCAAATGGGGGACCCATTAATTTAGTCAATACCACATTAAGCTCCCAAGGTGGAGACGGAGATCTGACTGGAGGATAAACCTTTCTTAACCCTTCCAGAAAATCCTTCACCACAGGCATTCGAAAGAAAGATATCTGTGTTGGCGATTTTCTATAAGCAGTTATTGCAGCAAGATGGACTTTTTTGGAATTAAACTGCAAACCAGATTCAGCAAGGTAAAGAAGGTAAGGCAAGATCACCTTTTCTTGACCATCAATAGGGTCCAGACCCTTATTCTGACACCAAAGGTAAAAGCGTTTCCACTTAAAACTGTAGGATTGTCTCGTAGAAGGCCGCTTTGCTTCCTTAAGGATGCTCATACACTCCGGATTCAGCTGTAAGTGCCCGTACTGGATGACTTCAGGAGCCATGCTGCCAAGCGCAGGGAGGGCAGATTGGGATGAAACACTTGCCCCTTCTGCTTGGACAGAAGATCCGGGCGACACGGCAATCTCCTGTGCGGTGTTATTGACAACTGGAGGAGATCTGGGAACCACCACTGGCGTGGCCACTCTGGACAAATCAGAATCATTCTGGAATGAGTCTTGTACAGCCGATTGATCACTGCTGGTATCAACGGTGTCGGTGGGAAGGCGTACAGCAAATTTTGACACCAATCTATCAAAAGGGCATTCCCTTGAGACCCTTCCTGGTAGAACCTGGACGCGGAGACGGGGCATTTTGCGTTTGCCGCGTCTGCGAACAGATCTATGTCCGGTGTTCCCCAATCCTGGAAAATACTGAGCGCGACGTCTTCGTTGAGAACCCAGTCGTGCGCTTCGACAAAGTCTCTGCTGAGGTCGTCCGCCTGTGTGTTGAGACTTCCCGGCAGGTGAATTGCTGTTATGGTCAGGTCTCGCGCAAGTAACCAATGCCAGATGGTCTGGGCTTTTATGGAAAGAGTCCTGGATCTGGTACCCCCCTGCTTGTTTAAGTAATACATTGTAGTTGTATTGTCTGTTTGCACCAGGAGGGACCGAGTCTGTAGAGATGGAGCCATGGACTTGAGAGCAAGATGGACCGCTCTGAGTTCGAGAAGATTGATGTGATATCCTTTCTCGAAGTCTGACCATTGCCCTTGCACCTGCAGAGGGCCCATATGCACCCCCCAGCCTTGGAGAGAAGCATCTGTTATCAGAGTCTGCGTTGGTAGGTCCTGATGAAAAGGGACTCCCTTCATTACGTGCCCCTTCTTCATCCACCACCGGATGGAATCTTTTGCAGACTGTTGGAGATAAATCCGGTCCTCCCAGCAACCCGTCCTCTGTTTCCACTGATCTTCCAGACACTGTTGTAGAGGACGCATCTGCAAACGTGCGTTTGGCACGATGAAAATGCACGACGCCATTGACCCCAGGAGAGAGGACACTTGCCGAACTGTCGGACGTGCAGTTTGAAGGAGAAGTAGACACTTCGCTCTGATGGATGACCACCTCTCCTCCGAAGGACACACGTTTTCTACTTCTGTATCAAACTGAGCACCCAGGTAGTGGATCTTCTGGGTGGGGTTCATTATCGACTTCTTGTAGTTGACTTGCAGACCCAACTTGTACATGAGCTGAAGACAAATCGACAGATGTTCCTCTAGAAGCGATGGGGATGAACTCTTCAGAAGCCAGTCGTCTAAGTACGGATATATGAAAATCCGACTCTTTCGAAGACAAGCCGCCACTACAGCCATACATTTTGAAAATGTCCTGGGAGCTGATCTCAGGCCAGAAGGGAGCACTGCGTACTGATAATGACGAGCCGCCACTTGAAACCTGAGAAATTTGCGATGTCTTCTGGATACCGGAATATGAAAATAAGCGTCCTTTAGATCGATGGAGCACATCCAATCCCCTTGGTGTAATTGAGGGAAGATCTGGTGAAGAGCCAGCATTCGAAATCTCTCCTTCCGAATGAATCTGTTCAGTCGCCTCAAATCCAGAATGGGTCTGAACTCTGTGACTGGACCTTTTTTCTGCACAAGAAAGAATCGAGAGTACAGGCCTTGACCTCTCTGCTGGAAAGGAACTGGTTCTATGGCCTTCTTCTTCAGGAGGACGTTCGCCTCCTGTTGCAAGCGCTTTATATTCCACTGTACCATCTTTAGAGGGCGCATGACAGGGGGTGCCTTCTTGAATATCAAAAGGTACCCGTTCTGAATGACATCCAGCACCCATCTGTCCTTCGTGATCTGTTTCCACTCGTCCAGATAACGCACAATACTTCCTCCAACCGGAGAGGGACACGGTTGTAGAGGAAGCATCCGTTCATTGTTTCTGAGGCTGCTTGGCAGCTGATGACTGCTGCCTATTTCCATTGCCTCTGCCTCGTCCAGGCCGCCGCTGCTGGAATTGCGATCTTTGTTGATTCTGGCCTTGATTTTGCGAAGACCAATTCGTTTGTTGACTCCTTTGCTGAAAAGATCTCGTCATAGGGACGAAAAGTACCCCGACGTTTAAATTCTTTTTTCTTCTCAAGGCCTACGGCCTTAAGAGTGTCCAACTCCACCTTCATCTTAGACATCTCGTCGTCTGCATGAGATCCAAACAGAGTTGATCCATTAAAAGGTAAATTGACCATTTTCCTCTGTACCTCCGGCTTTAGCCCCGTAAGGCGAAGCCAGGCTGTACGTCTTGCGCAAACACCGTGTGCATAGCCATAAGCCGACAAGTCCGCAGCATCAGCAGCCGCGCTAATGCTCTGGTTAGCCACCAAACCTCCTTCCTCTACTATTTCCAGGAAGTCTTTCTGATCCTCTTTAGGGAGTTTATCTGCAAAACGAGCCACTGAGTCCCAGAGCAGACGGTCATAGCGGCCCAATAGAGCAGCCGCACTGGCCACTCGCATGACCGATCCTGAGGTATTGCACATCCTTCGCCCCAAGGAATCCATACTCTTACTGTCCTTTTCAGGTGGAGCAGAAGAGGTAGATGCTGCAGAATGTGCCTTTCTGACTGCTGCTACAATCAGGGAGTCTGGTGGTGGGTCAGACCGCAAAAACATTGGGTCTTCCTCTGGAGCCTTGTATTTCTTCGCAATCCTAGAAGGACCTGAACCCACCATGGCCGGAGTTAGGAATGTCCTCATTGCTGGTTCAATCAATCCGGGCACTAACGCTAGGAGAGGCCTGCCAGTCGTCTTGTGATGCAAGGTTTCGAAGATGACTGACGTTGCTACCTGGGGAACTGCCGTTTTGATGCTGAATTTACTCGCTCCACGACATAATACATCATTAAATGTGCTTAAATCGTCTACTGGAGACACTCTGGAAGGAGGAGTAGAAGATATAGTCGGAGAATAGTCTCTATATGAAGATCTTGAAGAGGACGAAGACGATGTAGAAGACGGAGTAGGAGTTCTACGTCTTCTTTGAGGAGTTGCCGATCGCTGCCTCCTACGCTCCCCTGAACGAGATTTCTCTCTCACTAAGGATCTTGAGCGTGATCTTCTATGCAGTTCCGTCCGAGGGACCGGAGCTCTCTCCCCCATTATCGGACGCATCTTCCAATGCCTTAAACTTTCCAACCACCTCGGTGACAAGTTAATAGGCCGCTCTGTATGCTCAGGTGAAGCTTCAGGTGACACCTGCACAATATTCAGCTCTGCGGAAGACTTAGAAGCTCTCGACGCTGCACTGTGTTCAGAGACCAATGAACCAGACGGGGTCCGCTGTCTGGGCACCAACTGTCTGTCATCTGACACCTGCCCTGAGGTTGAGCCCGAATGAGCCACCACAGAAGAGTCCTGGTGCACTATCCCTTGCCCCACTGCAGATCTGTTGTCTTGCTGATCATGCGGGGAATCCTCCACTCTAGGTTCGGGACTTATTTCTGACCTCGACAAAGACCTAATTGAGGTCCGGGAGGCTGGTCTTGATAGTCTCGACTCCGACCTATGATCAGGTGGGGGAGACCTAGACACTCCATGCTTCGAGCCCGAAGCATGCTTCGACGTCGACTTACGTCGCGATGGAGACCTTGACCTTTTCTTTTTAGGTCTCGACGTCGAATCCTTCAACGTCATCCTTTCTCTCGACGTCGATCTTTTCCTCGACGACGTATGTCTCCCTCTCGACGTCGACCGATGACTCTTCCTCGACGTCGACCCTTTATCCTTCGACATCGACCCTTTATCCTTCGACGTCGACACACGATCCTTCGACGTCGGACATCTCTTATCCCTCGACGTCGACCTCATACGATCCTTAGACGTCGAGCGTTGCACTCCCGGCGTCGTCCTCACTGCAATCGACACCAGTTGCCTCGACGTCGAAAGGGATTTCGACGGCGATTGCCTCACCGGCGAAGTCCTAGACGTCGATGGAGCTCTCTTCGACATCTTCTTCCCACAGGAAGGACATTTGTAAAATAAAGGTGGCATTCTGACTAAAAAACACCAACAGCTTAGTCAGAAAAGAATAACAAACCACCACAAAAGCTATATTTTGTCAAAAAAAGGCAAGAAAAACCAACTTCTGACAGAAAATACTTCAAACGAGCAGTGCTCAAGTTCCAGGTTCCTCACAGAACAAGCCGGAAAAAAGAACTGACCTAACTGTCACCTGTGGGGCATGATGGGAACAGAGTTCTCCTGGAGGCCTTAAAGGCAAAGTGTGCAGATTCTCTGGGGCCTTAAAGGCAGGGTGCCAGTCTGATTTTCTGTACACAGACATTTTTTCATATGCAGCCCTTTTAGGCTAATAACTGTTTACAACAGGTTCTTTGATGAAAATAAAAGGTTTTTCATGTCTATGAAATGCATTTTAGGCTCATGCCTATTTATTGCATTTATATACAGCATATTTTCATGCTTCAGAACGTGTAAGGTTTGGTTTGATTAGCCTAAGTGTTAATGTTAGGCTGCATATTATGGTTATTATACATGTATATGTGTATAATTACTTAGTACTTTTGGTTATATTTACACATATATATGTATATTGTTTATGTGTTCCGGGTCCCCGCTCATGGGCGGAGATAATTCCGTGCTTATGACTATTAATGAGTATCCCCTGGAAGAGAATCTTTTTCTACCTTTGTAAGTGTTCTACAAATGAGGATGGTTGGCAGTGCACTCCACTGCAGTGATCGCCTGCACTGGTGTTGGCAGTGTCCACAGTAAAAGATACCATCTATGGCTGGCTGGCAGTGCACTCCACTGCAGAGTGATCGCCTTAAGTGGTGCCGGCCGTGTCCACGGTGAAAGATCCCTGTATGGCTGGCAGTGCACTCCCCTGCAGCGTGCCAGCCTTCACTGGTGTCGGTAGTGTAACTGGTGAAAGATACCCTGTATGGCTGGCTGGCTGGCAGTGTACTCCACCGCAGGAGAGATTGCCTTGACTAGTGTCGGCAGGGTCCACTGTGAAAGATCCCTGTATGGTTGGCATTGCACTCCACTGCAGAGTGATCGCCTTCACTGGTGTCGGCAGTGTCCACGGTGAAAGATATCTTGTATGCACAGACTGGGCTCAAAATTCCATTTGGCTGTGATCAATGGGTCCACAGTGAGTCATTCAGTGTTGCTGGTGGGTAGGCCATCCAAGATGCTCAATGCGGTCACCAGGTAAGAATGTGGTCTTCCACAACCCATGTGTAAAAGGGCCATTCTATGAAGGACATGGAAGCGTGCTATCCCCACCCTGGAGGAGTACCCAAAGTCTTTATAGTCTAGGCTGCCACAGGTATGTAAAAGTTTACAACAAAACAATTAAAACAAAAACAAAAATGCAGAAAACATGCCTCTTTAAGTTACAAATGCCCCAGGATGCTCTTACAAGGAGTAACATGTACATAATTGACCACTAATGAAGATACCACGCTGGAGTAGGATGCTGGTTTCCTTTTTAACAGTAGGTTCCTTTGAAAACTAGCATAATCCCATCAGGGAAGTTCAAACTCGCCCCATCAAACTCTACATCCATCACCAAACACACTACATACACCACCTTTCCCCTACACTTATGCCTGCCACACCAGTTCTAAAGGCACAAGTTGCCCTTACACTCGAAACGCCAGTCCTTTCCTTGAATGGATTCTGCTCCTCCTCTGAAAGAGGCCAATGGGTTTTATTTTCTGCTGCCAAGACTGATCATTGGATCACCTCTCCCACCACCCAAGCCAGTCGTTTGGCTATTCGGAACCATTCCTCGCTTTGGGCTGGGGTGGTATATGGCCAATGATTATACGGAATTGTTACTCCAAGAAAACACATCCCTTCACCAGTAAGCAAGCCATGCAAAGGTAGGCAACATGGTGCAGAGCGCTGAAATACACAGCCCAGCCTTCACTCCGATCAGCCGCTTCCATCAACCATGTGCCACGGTAGCACACGCTGCCAACATCATTAACAGAACAAGCATTAAAAATGCAATAGGTCTCGCCTTTGATTAAGTTAAAGCCTTTTAATTTGCTAATCGTATTGAATTGTAGCTTTGCATTATTTAGTGTATATTTGTGATATGTGCATATAGTTGCTCTTCCCGCACCCTTTTTGTGCGCCTTTTGTTATTGTAATCCTCACTATACAAAATTAACACACCTACTATTCTTCTATTCATTCACCTCCCGTCTGAAACACTGCTCTTTTCCTACCAATGCTATGCTTTAACCTACTACACAGCTAACAAAACAATTTTAACATACAACTACATCATATCCCAAATATACACTAAATAATGCAAAGCTAGAATACAATACCATTAGCAAAGCAAACGGCTTTAAACTTAATAAAAAGCGAGACCTATTGCATTTTCAATGCTTGTTTATTATGGCAGCTGCCCCCAGCCAGTTCTCTGCTGATCCACCTTTACCGCCCAACTACAATGTTAAGATCCGCTGATCTCAACCCAGCTGCTAGTCTACGCTTCAAGCTGCCTAGACAGGGAGGTAGGTAATGCCGCGTCTTGGCTCCCAGACTCTGGAATAAAGTTCCCCATTTACCTAAGCAACGTCTCCAATCATCTCAGTTTCAGAAAACAGTTCAAGACTTGGCTGTTCTAGGCGGGAGAACCTGTTTTAGTGACTGGTGCTTCTGATGCGCTAGGAAGCACTTGCCTGGGCAGCCATGAGCAGTGTAAATTATTATAGCATAACAATTGTCTGTCTGCAACTGTGCTGGCAAGCCACACCATAAAAACACCCCAATGTCATGGCACAAATTCAATAACATATTTTATGGAAAGAAAAAAACACAACCAATACTAATACCCGTTCAAGTCTGTTTTTGCATTTGATTGCTACTTTTGCTGGAAACAATTAGGAGTAAAGTCGGCAAACGTTTTTGGGGCATTTTTGGACACAGGCACAGCTCTACTCTTCATGATTGCATGTCAGCATGTCACTGAGGGGAATATTGTCTGACAATATATCCTAAATATGGTGTACAGAAATATTGTCCCAATGGGTGTAGATTTTCTATTAACTCAAATGAGGTGAGATTTTGGGAAATTATATTTGGAACCCAATATTAATGACAGATAATTTTCTGACAATATTGTTGGACCACACCCCCTTCCATGGAAGGGATAGAGAGGACCGGGAGGGCCGGGTGAGGGAGGGTGGACGGATGGAGAGAGGGGGTAAACAGAATGAAAAAAGAGAGGAAGAGGTGGGGTGAGAGGTTGGCAGATAAAAAGGAGGTGGCACGGGGAGACAGGAATTTGGTTTGAGGGCTAGATGTACGGAAAACGAATGAAGAAGTAGGGAGAAAGATTGGCATATGACGACATATGAACAAATGGGAAGAGAGCGGGTGTGACATGGATAGATGTAACGAGGTAGACATGGAGAGAGATGCGCGAGACAAGGAAAGCGAGAGAAAGACGAGGAAAAGGGGTAGAAAGAAAAACAAGTAACACAGTTTTCTTACGGTGGCACGAAAATCTGCTTTGGAATTAACTCAACACTCCACCACACACTTCATTTTCATGCACATACATTCGGGCCCCTCCCCGGTATAGAAACTCACCGCACAAACACCGGGGACCATTATTTATATGAAACATTAGACATCATCCCACTGGAACTATAGAAATATGCCATAAGTAGAATATAACAAACTTAAACCATGGTGCATTCACAGTTGATAGGACAAGCATCGTGGAACAGTTAAAGCATCTCACCTGCTGCTTTTCTGAACTTTTTCCCTGCTAAAAGTTGTTGATTTTCACGCTGCTGGCTCAGCCTTGCATGCCTCGGAGATCAGCGCTTGGGCTCAAGCTACGCGCAGTACTGCGCTGAAACCAGTTGTGAGCAGCACAAGAACCCCATTGTCCTGAACAGCCACATGAGTGCCGCAGCTATTCGACCCACGCAACGGACTGGAGTTAGAGCGAAACAGGGGAACGGACACGAGGATGGAAGAGATTAGCGCGCACACAGAGTGCAAGTACACCAGGCGGTGGAAATGGAAAAGGAACAAGCATTGGAAATGCAATAGGGCTCGCATTAGGAAAGTTTGAGCTATTGGTCTTATGAATTTTTTTTTATGTGTTACTTTTTTTAAATAGTTAAATTAATAGCTTTGTCATTTACAATGCCAATAGTTATAACTTTCGCAAATGTGACACCTATAGCATTTGTAATGCAACATGTTTTGTATTTACGTGACTTAGATGTATTGATATTACAAATAACAATGCTTTTAATTTGTTTAAATAAGTAATACTTAAATAATTTATTTAATTTGTAATGGCAGTAGCTTATATTTTTGTAAATAATTTAGTGAAGATTATGTTCAGTGTTTTTTATTGTGACGAAAATCAAAGAACAGAAGTGAAATATTAACTTTTTTTGTGATTTGTAATAAAGCGTGAAAGCTTGAAAACAGCTTGAAACATTGAAAGAACATATTTGAACCAGTGATGCTGTGGTGGTGCTGAGTGATGCTGTGGTTGCGCTGAGTGATGCTGTGGTGGTGCTAAGTGGTGCTGAGTGGGGCTGAGTGATAATGTGGTGGTGTGGTGGTGCTGAGTGATGCTGTGGTGGCGCATCAGCGATGCTGTGGTGGCGCATCAGCGATGCTGTGGTGGCGCATCAGCGATGCTGTGGTGGCGCATCAGCGATGCTGTGGTGGCGCATCAGCGATGCTGTGGTGGCGCATCAGCGATGCTGTGGTGGCGCTGAGTGATGCTGTGGTGGTGCCTCTTCATTACATTCTCTGGTTTGGCTTCCATATTTATCAATAAAACTAATAACGTGTACTGCTGAAAATACATTTAGTATGCGATATTGGAATGGAAAAAAATCACATTATAGTGGGAATATGCAGCTGGAGAGGCTGAATATTGTTTCTCTATGTCTTACTTATGTGTCTTTTTATAAGCACAAATTAAATCTATATGTTAAACTGAATACACAATAGGACCTAGACATATTACTTTGTTATAATAGATTGCTTGGCAAGGGAATGTTATGCTTTAAACAGAATTGTACATGCAAATGAGGAATGAAAGTGACAGAGTGCAAGGGTTCCTTTATCCTGAGGGCTCAGGTGTGCTGTAAATTCATAGTGACATGTGTGGCTCGCCGATCACATCTACTTTGTATTCATAATCTGCAGTGGAAGGCAATGTTTTTCTTCATGTCACCATCCTAGTTAGGTCTGCGATTTGTGACATGGTTATTTATAGCGCTCAGGTCTGGAGAAGGAGTGCAACGTACTCTTTTGAAGTAGAGTTATTAGGAACTCTCTCCTGTTTGACTCACCAAGATAATCTTGGCCTAAAAAATCTAAAATATCGCATGCCGCTTTAAATTGTGATGTGTAAAAGACGGCTAAGGGGGACCTCCGATGGATGATGTCACAATGAGTCTCAAAACCCAAAAAGACATCAAGTCAAGGAACAATCTGGAATTCCTGGTGTTGGCGATTGTTGGTTGATCCAGGACGGGGCATAGGGAACTGTTACGTTTGCACTGGCTGGTCCATTTACAATCTTCAAATATTAGTGACACTGATACAAACAGCGTGCCCAAAGCTTTTAAAGTTTCAATTAGTTTGAAAATGTATGCCATCCACGATCCACAAGAAATAATTTATCAGATATATGCAGAGGTAGGCCCAAGTGCCTTGGAAATGACGAAGAACATTTTGAACACATTACTAAATTGGGAGGTTAACCAGAGTAAAGCAAATATGAATCAGAGTGATGTAATCACATTTTCGGGGGTCAGCAATCCCACAGGTTGTGTATTGCAGCACTGCTTACTTGGAGATAGAGAAGAAGCGGGTACACTAGTAAAAGAATTGCACAAGAGAACGAAAGAGGGAGAAAATTCGGACTAAATCAGAAGAAATTCAGTTTTAAATAAATTTAGTCTTAAAAACTTATTGGACAACCACTTAAACAAGCCCTCGGCATTGCTGGGGTGGGGAGAGGCAAGAAGGGAAGAATAGGGGAGAGTAAGGGTGACAAGACGCACGGGGAGCAGCAGCCTTTGATGTGCTGGCCGGCCGTGGGCAGTGAATAATTAGGGGAGGAGCAATGCCAGAGCGCACGCTGGGGGAAGCTTGTGGGAGGGAGGCGGTCATTTCCACATCGATGGAGGAAATTCAATGGTCTAGCGCCTTGAACTCAAGAATTTAGAAAATATGTTATTAGGGCAGAATAGTGCAGCACTTACACCGTGGTCGAGACACTGCAGGGGTGGGGGAAATATGGTGTTCATGTCTGTTAGATCAATTTTTATTCACTAAACACATATCAATGTTATAAGGATGGTTTTGATAGCAAACAAAAAAACAACTTTTTTTACACCCTGATTACTTCTGGAAATATGTTGTTTGAAAATTATGTAAAATAACGGACTTCCTTGCCTCAATGAATGCAACTCGTTTTAATCAGCTCAGAAAGATGCAAAACTAGGTCGTTCCTACTGGGAATAATATAACTGGTGACCACTGGTTGAAACTACGTTATCTGTGTATGCTTACAACACTGACTGCTGGCTCAGAGGAAGCTACAATATTGTTTGGCAATGCACCAAAATACATTGTAGGAGAAACACAGCACAACAAATTGTCACATCACATTAATTATATGCTCTGGAACTTAATTATTGATCCAGTTGACGCTGCAAAAGATGGATTGACCCGGTTTTAATGCCAAGGTCGTTTACATTTGATCTTTACGCTCACTACACTAAGAAAGGCTGCTAGATTGGATTAAAGCGCATTGACTGATACTGTGGCTACCGAGCTAATTCTCTTGTCTGCAGACTGATCTTTCCATAGCGGCTTAAGACGTGAATTCTGCTTTGAAAACAGGCAGATTAGTGCTATAAGACGGCCATTTTGCATTAGTGTATATATGCGGCCTCCTGTTAGAAGCGTAGCCGTAGATTTGCAGAGTTAACGGGGATCTGTCCCTTTTAATTACTCGGACGGCCAGGACCAGGCATGCCGATAAGCAACCTGCGCTGGAAGGAGGGATGCAACGTGCATGCACGCGAGCGTGTGACAGGAGGCTGCCCTATTATCGTACAGTGTGTCGCATAACATTGCCAGGAAGGTCAGGTCACCAAAGGAATTGGCCAACGTCTGAGAGACCGAAAAGTGTCTCCCTGGAGAACAGGCTGCTTATGAAAGCACTCACCAGGCCTCTATGGGAAAGACACAGAAACAGCCCAGCAGCTGACAAAGTAACACCACCTCCGACTGCTGCAAAACACCTTTCACAGCCATGAAATGAGCCACGCATTGAAAAGGTTTGAAGAGAAAGGTGATTAATTGAGCACGGTCACATGCAGAGCTCGAGCTGTTCCGAACTGCATGCGTGAGTAGCTCATGCAATCCAGGTGATATAGATTACAGTCTTCCTCTTTTGCAGGATGTGAAATAATGGGCATCAAATAATAAAAAAAAAATTGGAACCATCCTGTGACAATTGGACTTTTACTTCACTAATTAAACTGGTACCTAAAAAAAAAAAGTTAAAATAAAAGGAGACACGGCCTGGCGGCCGTGAAACTGAAAGTATGGCCGGCCGGCCGTGAATAATTAGGGGATGAGAAATGCGCTGGGAGGAGAAATGCAGAGCGCACGCTGAGAAGCGTGTGGGAGGGAGGCTTGGCTGCCTTTGATGTGGTAATGCGAGGCAGGCAGGCGGCTGGTGGCATTGTGCACGCGCTTTTTAGGGCTTGCGCAATGACCTAAAAAGCGCACATGCACTGCATGGAATCGCCAGTGGTTAAACTCTGGATAAGCCACTATAGAGCTTCGCCAGCTATGCGCAAGCGCACCAGCAGGCGAGCCCTAAAAAGGACGTGCCAGATGTTTGATGGACTGTTACTGTGGGGACTAAGGCACTAAAGGCCACCTTTACTTCCCTGTCGTTTACGAGGTTACAGTCCTGCTCCTGCGTTCACGACAACAAACCATCAGGGACTCCAGAGCGGATTACAGTGACGGACTGTTGACGTAGTGACAAGCTACAAGTCTTGCAAAATCAGGGATCCGAATGTGAAGAAAAAAATGAGGGAGAGTCACGCCGCCAGTAAAATATCAAATCCCCGTGGGCGTGGCCAAAAGGAGACAAGGCGGCAACAAGGAGGGACTAAGAAGCCTCCTTTACCATCACAAGCCAGCGTTTTGCATTAAAGAGGATGCTGGCCAATTAAAAAGATGGGTGGGGCTTCAACTCTGCCTCAGAGAACTTTGGAATCTGCACTGATTCCAAGAAGCTCTTGAATGCAGAGAGCAGCGCATGCGCTGCTTTCGACAGCTGAGACCTAAAAAAAGCTCCAAGTCCCATGTGACAAAACAAAGTATGCTACTGAAGGCCACAGCATGTGTCCAGGAGGCCAGAGCTGTTTCCTACAGCAATAAGGATTTTTGCAGCTAATACATTGGTTTAAGAAGAATCCAGCTGGGAGAACAAGAATCCTGGCAGCGCTTTGACTCAAGGTGCGGATTACTGTATTCAGCTTAAGTCTAGCACCTACAGGGATTCACAGAAAGAAGAAGAGATATTCAGCACTTATTCTAGTGACCGACACCCCACTCAGCAGCTTTACAGTTACACAAGGGCAAGTACCTCACCACGACCACCCCCTCCACATCCACACAGAAGTAGGTCTGAACACGCTTAGTATCCTGACCAACACTCCACTCAGCAACTTTATAGCCAGACATGGGCACATACCTCACCACAACCACCCCCTCCACACTGAACACTTACCAACCATATGCAGCAAGGCTCCCACTTTATTACCCAACTGGACCATATCCCCCACGCTTCCTATTAATTGCACACAAGCCCCCACCCTGTATCTTCCTTGTGTGCCTTCATGCAAAGTAACCACATCCACATCTCATTCAGAGTGGATCGGCGTGGCTATGTTTTTTTTTTGGCGCACCCCCTGATTCAGAAAGGGGCTCCCAGTTACCACCATTCACATTCTTCTGCACACTGACCATCGAGTGGAACCGACCCAAGAACCTCTCACCACTACATTTAGATGCCAGTCTACTGGGAACACCCTTGGTGTCTTCTCCATGTATGACACAGAAGCGGGCACTCCCCAACACTGTATGCCCTTCACTGGATGTGGCGGCAGATGCTGCGGAGGTGCTGGCAGCCTCCAGAGATAGGTCTCTAAACTCCCAGCAATGCTGCAAGAGGAGTCCTGAACGCCAGGCAAGCATCCTCTGTCGCACAACTGAACTACACACAAACTGCACGCACTCCTCATGCAAACAAGGGGTTGAGAAAATGCTACACAGCGACTTCTCATGTCAGGTAGTGGGGGTACACCTGGGACCTGGTAACCCTCACCCTTGGAGAGTCTTAAACCAGAGTAGGAGGATGTTAGGCTAAAATAAACGCAAATGGGTGCTACCTTTTAGGAATGACCCATCTACTTTATCAAGTCCCATAACCCGAAGGAAAAATAAACTGGTTTTTAAGGACTCTGGGATGCCTTAACCGCCCATTTTATACAGATCATACTCCAGGTGAGAGGGTCAATTTGCCAGGAGGGGAGCCCTGAGACCCAGCGTCCTGGGGCCATGCAAGAAGCTCCAAGACACTTGTGGGTATACGCGTGCTTTATAAATCATCATAATATAACCCAGCCTGTTTGGATGACCAAATCTTCTTTCCAAACATGGCACTATATTTAACTCTTTGAAAACGAATGACCTTTCCTAAACAGCATTGTGCCAAAAAAGCAGGGTTTTGGGGGACAGTTACACATTATCTTGTATGGTGATACAAGCTTCCATTTGGAGATTAAGAGTTTTAAGCAGATTCACTTATCTCACAAGCTTGTTCGGCAGAAAAAAAAACAACAAGCAAAGAAGAAGGGAAACTTCTCATTTAGATTTAAATGTCAAACATGCGAAATTGTAAGTGGGAGATACTATAATCTACACATGCTCCGGCCTCATCCAGGGTACAAGGACACAAAATACTCCTTTGTAGCCATGAAGCACCTACAGCGAGGCTTCTCCAGACACCAAACCTCACCCTCAGTCACTTGTTCCGCGTCCATTTCAATATTAAAAGGATAAATCAAGATAACAGGAAAATGTATAGCCACTACTTTCTTAGTTATTACATACTTAATAGTTTCTACTAAAACCAGAGACTTGTACACAGTAGGAGCAAAGAGTGCACAGCACCTGTGGAACACTCCCAGAGTAGGTACAAACTACTCAGCGGCGCTCTTACATCTGCCAGGATGGTCACATGAGTGATCATACGTAGCCCTGATTTCAAGGAATTGAAAAGAAGGGCAGCAGAAAGGATCCCCCTCCGGGAACTACTCACCCAGATCCTGCATGATCCACTGGTACATGAGGCCTTTGACGTGCACGTCTCGGATGGCGTCCTAGGCAGAAAAGGATGGACAGCGTTATTCATGCACCTCTTGTGGTGGTGAGTCACTCACTGCTGCACTGTGGTGGAATACATTTAACTAATGTATGCATACATGACTGCTACTAGATTAACAGAATGACCTAAACGCGCACTAGAGAAGGCTGCCTCACCAGAAGTAGCTGCACCCTAGAAAACATAGGAAAAGCACTAGAAGGAACAGCGTGCTTTAGTATCTACACCCCAGTAAACACTGGTCAAGCACGTGAAGGGACAGCTTGCTGCAGTATCAGAGCACTCCAGTAAACACTGGACAAGCACGTAAAGGGACCACTTGCTGCAGCATCAGAGCATGTAAAGGGACAGCTTGCTGCAGCATCAGAGCATGTGAAGGGACCGCTTGCTGCAGCATCAGAGCATGTGAAGGGACAGCTTGCTGCAGCATCAGAGCATGTAAAGGGACAGTTTGTTGCAGCATCAGAGCATGTGAAGGGACAGCTTGCTGCAGCATCAGAGCACGTGAAGGGACAGCTTGCTGCAGCATCAGAGCACGTGAAGGGACAGCTTGCTGCAGCATCAGAGCACGGGAAGGGACAGCTTGCTGCAGCATCAGAGCACGGGAAGGGACAGCTTGCTGCTGCATCAGAGCACGGGAAGGGACAGCTTGCTGCTGCATCAGAGCACGGGAAGGGACAGCTTGCTGCTGCATCAGAGCACGGGAAGGGACAGCTTGCTGCTGCATCAGAGCACGGGAAGGGACAGCTTGCTGCTGCATCAGAGCACGGGAAGGGACAGCTTGCTGCTGCATCAGAGCACGGGAAGGGACAGCTTGCTGCTGCATCAGAGCACGGGAAGGGACAGCTTGCTGCAGCATTCAGGCAAGTGAAGAGACAGCCGGCTGCAGTATCAGAGCACGGGAAGGGACAGTTTGCTGCAGCATCAGAGCACGGGAAGGGACAGTTTGCTGCAGCATCAGAGCCCAGGGAGGGACAGCTTGCTGCAGCATCAGAGCACGTGAAGGGACAGCTTGCTGCAGCATCAGAGCACGTGAAGGGACAGCTTGCTGCAGCATCAGAGCACGTGAAGGGACAGCTTGCTGCAGCATCAGAGCACGTGAAGGGACAGCTTGCTGCAGCATCAGAGCACGTGAAGGGACAGTTTGCTGCAGCATCAGAGCACGTGAAGGGACAGCTTGCTGCAGCATCACAGCACGTGAAGGGACAGTTTGCTGCAGTATCAGCACAGGAAGGGATATCTACACCCCAGTAAACACTGGTCAAGCATGTGAAGGGACAGCTTGCTGCAGTATCAGAGCACTCCAGTAAACACTGGACAAGCACGTAAAGGGACCGCTTGCTGCAGCATCAGAGCATGTAAAGGGACAGCTTGCTGCAGCATCAGAGCACGTGAAGGGACAGCTTGCTGCAGCATCAGAGCACGTGAAGGGACAGTTTGCTGCAGCATCAGAGCACGTGAAGGGACAGCTTGCTGCAGCATCACAGCACGTGAAGGGACAGTTTGCTGCAGCATCAGAGCACGTGAAGGGACAGCTTGCTGCAGCATCACAGCACGTGAAGGGACAGTTTGCTGCAGTATCAGCACAGGAAGGGATATCTACACCCCAGTAAACACTGGTCAAGCATGTGAAGGGACAGCTTGCTGCATCATCAAAGCACGGGAAGGGATAGATTGCTGCAGCATCAGAGAACCCCAGACATGAGCCACTGTCACTGCAAGGGGCAAAGAGCGCCCCAGACGTTAGCCACTGTCACTACAAGGGGCGAGGCGTGCCCCAGACATGACCCACTGTCACTACAAGGGGCGAGGAGCGCCCCAGACGTTAGCCACTGTCACTACAAGGGGCGAGGAGCACCCCAGACATGAGCCACTGTCACCACAAGGGGCGGGGAGCGCCCCGGACATGAGCCACTGTCACCACAAGGGGTAGGAGCACCCCAGACATGATACGGTCACCACAAAGGGGGAGGAGCACCCCAGACGTGAGCCACTGTCACTACAAGGGGTGATGAGCATCCCATGAGCCACTGTCACTACAAGGGGCGAGGAGTGCCCCAGACATGAGCCACTGTCACTACAAGGGGCGAGCAGCGCCCCAGACGTGAGCCACTGTCACTGCAAGGGGTGAGGAGCACCCCAGACATAAGCCACTGTCACCACAAGGGGTGAAGAGCGCCCCAGACATGAGCCACTATCACCTCAAGGGGCGAGGAGAGCCCCAGACATGAGCCACTGTCCCTACAAGGGGCGAGGAGCGCCCCAGACATTTGCCACTGTCACCACAAGGGGCGAGGAGCACCCCATCAGCCACTGTCACTACAAGGGGCAAGGAGCACCCCATCAGCCACTGTCACTACAAGGGGCGAGGAGCACCCCAGACATTTGCCACTGTCACTACAAGGGGTGAGGAGCGCCCCAGACTTGAGCCACTGTCACTACAAGAGGAGCGCCCCAGACATGAGCCTCTGTCGCTACAAGGAGCGCCCCAGACATGAGCCACGGTCACTAAAAAGGGCGAGCAGCGCCCCAGACATGAGCCACTGTCACCACAAGGGGTGAGGAGCCCCTCCAGACATGAGCCACTGTCACCACAAGGGGCGAGGAGCGCCCCAGACATGAACCACTGTTACCACAAGGGGTGACGAGCGCTCCACACATGAGCCACTGTCACTACAAGGGGCGAGGAGCGCCCCAGACATGAGCCACTGTCACCACAAGGGGCGAGGAGCGCCCCAGACATGAACCACTGTTACCACAAGGGGTGACGAGCGCTCCACACATGAGCCACTGTCACTACAAGGGGCGAGGAGCGCCCCAGACATGAGCCACTGTTACCACAAGGGGTGACAAGCGCCCCAGACATGAGCCACTGTCACTACAAGGGGTGACGAGCGCCCCACACATGAGCCACTCTCACTACAAGGGGTGATGAGCGCCCCGGACATGAGCCACTGCCACCACAAGGGGAGAGGAGCGCCCCAGACATGACTCACTGTCACAGGGGGCGAGGAGCGCCCCAGTCATGAGCGCCCCAGACATGAGCCACGGTCAGTAGCGTAACGATAATTAAGGGGGCCCCCCTGCCAGTTACGTGGAGTGCCCCTTCGGACTCTATGAGGAGCTCCCAGGCCGAAGTGCAGTGCTGAGGGGGCCCCCTTGAGCTTGAGGGCCCCCGCACTGCGGGGGATGCGTGGGCCTGTGTTACGCCCCTGGCCACTGTCACCTCAAGGGGCGAGGAGCGCCCCAGACATGAGCCACTGTCACTACAAGGGGCGAGGAGCACCCCATGAGCCACTGTCACCACAAGGGGCGAGGAGCGCCCCAGACATGCGCCACTGTTACCTCAAGGGGTGAGGAGCGCCCCAGGCATGAGCCAGTGTCACTACAAGGGGTGAGGAGCACCCCAGACATGAGCCACTGTCACCACAAGGGGGGAAGAGCACCCCATGAGCCACTGTCACCACAAGGGGAGAGGAGCGCCCCAAACATGCGCCACCGTCACCTCAAGGGGTGAGGAGCGCCCCAGACATGAGCCACTGTCACTACAAGGGCGGAGGAGCGCCTCAGACATGAGCCACTGTCACTACAAGGGATGTGGAGCGCCCCAGCCCCGCACCACGACCCAAGGCCAGGTAGACGGTCCCCGCACTGCTCATGGGCAGCCAAGGCGGCCGTCACGAGGTCAATCCCGTAATCCGGATTTAAAGGAGGGCACGGGCAGAGGCCGCCGCACTGGCTTTAAATAGAAAGCGAAGACGGCCGGCCAGAGCACATGTCACGGCCAAGGGGAAGCTTATACGACGGGCCTGCGGGGTTGTGACCCACACATTCCCGGGGGACTGGGCCTGGGGTCGCCAACTGACCTCCAGCCTTCTTTACGCACGCCAGTACAGCTGTGGCCCAGGGCGTGCCACTCGTGTCCGTGCGCCACCCACACAAGAGCCCACCGGGGCAGGCACCGCTGCCCACACTTGGCACTGCAGCCATTAACTGGCACTTTAAATTTACAGGTCATAATTCATACTGGGAGCGTCGCTGGAGGGGAGACGCAGCCGTGAACGAGTGTGTAACACAAGTCATACACTCCTCCCCGCCCTCCCGCCACCAGGAGCCCCCCCCCTCCCCCCTCCACTCACATCTTCCAGGCCTGAGCTGGTTTCTCCCCCGGGCACGTCTGACCAGGTCGCTGTAGCCTGATGCGACCTCCAAGGAGAGATTCCCTCCAGCCTCCCACACCACAAGCTTCCTACAGGGTCAAAGCCTCGGCCACTCTCCCCACAGCCTGAGCATGTTTATTTACACCCCCCCCCCCACCTGATCTGTCGTTTCAGCGCCTCCTTGGGCTCTGCACCTCTAATCCCCAGACTCAGGCTCACCCAGGACGAGTCCAGCTAGACCCTTTCCCTTCATCCTAAATACCGTGAAGCGCCCAGACACCCTTCCAGGTCTCTCTAAGCACTGGGCCAGTCCTCAGAGGCTGTGGGTGCAGCACCGCCTGAAGCGTTCATGCCACCCGGTTTATGGTGCTTCATGCAGCTGACTAGCTCCCGGAACCCATGTGTGAGTGAGTAGTAGGCTGCTCTGGGGGGGGGGGGGGGGGGGGGGGGGCTTTCAATGGCATGGCGTGTCAGTGGTACGTTTCTATAGGAGTGTCTCCATAGTGCTTTGGTCATGTTTCTGGCACCGCCCATGGACATGGTCAGAAGCAAGGAGTGAGACACTTTAGCTTCTCATGCTTCAACACGCTATGGATGATGAACAGGAGGAGCGGCCCTTGTAGGGTAGATGTGCCTAGGGAGCCGCACTGACGACGTCCTCTTCCAAGGGGCCTGCATGGCACAGTTTATACCGGGGGAGGACGGAGCACACGAGTGTCTACGGTTAAGTTACATAAAGGTACCCTAATGTAGGCCTGGGTAACATCATACCCTTTCACCTACATCACCTCCCTACACTACACAGTAACATGCCTTTTAGGATTGAACCATTACCTAGTTCTAGTCCTGGGCGCAGAAGGAGGGTTTCCCTGAACAATGGTGTTCTAGGACTTCATCTTTAGACTCACACATATTCATGAGGGTTCTTGGAAACCAGGCTGGGGCTACATCCGTCTACATAATATAATGTAGGTGCATGTAGGTAATATAAGAAATGCGTTACTTACCTGTAACTGCAGTTATCCAGTATTGGTATCTTTCATAGATTCACATGCCTGAATCATTCCCCGTCGTCGGGGTGGGAGTCCCCGGTATATAAAATAGTAATGTCCTAAAGACATATATATATACTAATCGGCCAGAGGCCTCACATTAGTAACCCATCGGATTCCTTTTGTAAAAAAAGGACCAAACTTTGGCCAGGAGCCAATCAGCTACTACCACTCTCTAGAACCTTCCTGGAAGGAGCCCTAGTCCCTCAGATTTTCGTAAGCACAGTGCTAAGTAGTACCTACTGAGAGAACCAAGGTGAGCCCTTCCTGGGGAGACGGGTGGGTTGCATGTGAATCTATGAAAGATACCAATACTGGATAACTGCAGTTACAGGTAAGTAACACATTTCTTATCCAGTATTATGGGTATCTTTCATAGATTCACATGCCTGAATCAGAGTAGCAAGTAGTAGGCAGCACATTTCGCATAATACAGTATGTAAGACACGTGATAATAACTTATCAATAGTGCAACACAATAAACTGCAAACAGTAGCAGGATAAGAAATATGCAATCAGTAGGATAGGAAAGGTGGGATGAAAGGAAGAAGGCTCACCTCTATTGAAATAGATGACGGAGCACCGCCTGTCCCACTGCTGCATCCTTCATGAGTTCCGAATCCAAGCAGTAGTGCTTGGTGAACGTATGTGGTGTCTTCCATGTCGCCGCTCTGCAAATGTCAACAATGGGCACCCCAGAAAAGAGCACCATGGAGGTGGAAACCGCTCTAGTGGAATGAGCCCGAACTCTGGCGGGCAGAGGATGACCCGCCTGTTGGTGGCAGAAGGCGATAGCCACAGAGATCCACCTTGAAATGCTCTGCTTTGTCAAAGGTAGGCTCTTCCTGGGCCTGCTGAAGGCAACAAATAATTGGTTGGACTTGCGAAATTGTTCTGTTCTATGAAGGTAGAATTTCAGACATCTTTTCAGATCTAAGGAATGTAGAGATCTCTCCGCTTGTAAAGATGGATTAGGGAAGAAAGATCTCAGGACAATAGGTTTGTTTAGATGAAAAGCAGACGGAACCTTTGGTATGAATTTGGGGTTAGTCCGAAGAATGACTCTGTCCTGTTTAAACTGAAGGAACGGGTCCTGAATACAGAAAGCCTGCAGCTCACTCACCCTCCTTACTGATGTGAGAGCCAGCAAGAGAGCTGTTTTCCATGACAAGTATTTGAGATCCGCTTTATGCATCGGCTCAAAGGGGTGTTTCATCAACTGCGCCAGGACAATATAGATCTGCCATGTAGGTGGTAAAGGTCTCACTGGAGGATAAGTCCTGAATAAGCCTTTCAGAGACTGCTTGATCAGTCTATTGGACCATAGAGAAGCACCAGACGAAGAGCGTCTGAACCGAGATATGGCTGTCAGGTGGACTTTGATTGAGGCATGAGCCAATCCCGAGTCGGCTAGGTGAAGCAGGTAGGGCAGCAGTTGTGCTTGAGATGACGAGAACGGGTGCAGTTTGTTAGCTTTACACCATAAACAGAATCTCTTCCACTTAAGAGAATAGGTCTTATTGGTACTGTCAGCCCAGGCCCGGGCTAAGACGACCCTGCAGTCCTGAGGGATAACTAAGTCCTGGAATTCTCTGAACTCAGGAGCCAAGCCGATAATCTGAGAGATGTCAGATCTGGATGTTGGACTTGCCCCTGGTTCATAGTGAGGAGATGCGGGTAAGGCCTGAAAAGAATCGGAGGCTCCAGCGATAGAAGGTGGAGTTCTGTAAACCAGCGTTGGCGTGGCCACGCTGAGGCGACCAGGATCAGTGTGCAATGCTCTGCTTTTAGTTTCCCAAGGACCCTGGGGATATGAGGAAATGGTGGAAAAGCGTAAGCAAATACGTTGCACCATGCGATCGAAAATGCATTCCCCCGGGGGAGGAGCTTTGCGGGCAACCAAGATGGCCGCGTGAGCTCGGAGCTCCGAAGACCCTCCAATCCTCCGAATTAATCCTGTCTATCCTGCCCCACGGAAGTGGGAACATGCTGTTGAACTGCTGCTGATGCGGGACTAGTTTTCCGATTGAAGATCCGAGTTCCCCAGGTGGAGTTACACCGTGTTGAAGATTGGGGACGACGACGCCATCAGTGCCCGGGTTTACATGGGCGACTGCAGCGCTGCTACACAGTGGTGGTCCTAAGAGTGAACGACTGCCCCACCTCAAGGAATCACCCAGGCTACTCGGTGGACTGAAGTGCTGATCGAGCGGTGGGGGCGGATGCTATCGCCTACCGACTTGGGGCCCCGACGAGGACCAGGGAGTATTCCCGATTGAGTGGCTTTTTGCCCAACATGGCTGGCAGAGGCGATCCGGATAGAGGGGAAACCCCGGGTCAGCAGAAAAACGTCTTTTTCTCAGTCCACTATCTCCGATCGCTACGCCCACCCTAAGGGATCGCCCGGAGCCACCGTGCGGACAAAGGACATGCAGCGGGAAGTGTCGCCGGATGACTCGGCTCCAACTCTCCGAGACGTAATGGGCGCCATTGCGGGCATCAAGGCGGAGATGCATAAGCAACATGAGGTGCTATCGCACAAGGTCGACACGCTAGCCATCGATATCAATTTGATCAGAGCTGATCTCGGCAAGACTAATGACCGAGTCAAGTCACTCGACATAAAATCGTCGAGTCTGACCTCGGACGTAACGGACCTACAATCGGAGATCCGAGACCTAAAAGCTGCGAACTCGATGTTTGCCCGCAAGCTTGATGATTTTGAAGGACGGGCCAGGTGCCAGAACGTCCGCATCGTTGGTGTCCCGGAGGGGGCAGAGGAAGATGCCACCGATCTCTTTGTTGAGGACTTAGTCCAGGACCATCTGACCCCCGGCGGCCTCAGCAAGTTCTTTTCGGTGGAGCGAGCTCATAGACTGCCCGGAGGCCGCCCGAAGCTGGGGGCCCCTCCGCGCCCTATCATCGCCAGGGTGTTCAATTTTAGGGATAGGGACGCTATCCTGCAGGCATCGAGGAGAGGTGGGCCGCTGAAGTTCCAAAATGCTGACATAAATTTTTTCCCGGACTTCACCCAAGCGGTGCAGAAGCGAAGGCAAAGTTTCACGGGCGTGAAACGTAGACTGCGAGAGCTAGGGATGAAGTACTCTATGCTGTTCCCGGCGAAATTACGCATCGAACAAGATGGCCGGGCATTGTTCTTCAACATGCCAGAAGCGGCCGGGGACTGGCTGGACACTTTGCCCCAGCGCCGGGGTGCGCCCGAGGAACAGTCGGAGGGGGCGTCTGGTGGCCCCGATCTTCAGGAGTAAAAGGACCCTTTGGGACATTTTCGGATGATGAGTCTGCTCAGGCAGTCAGTCGCAGAGTACTGTACTTTTGCTGCTATCCTTTATCTGTGAACGGGGGGGGGGGGATAGGTTGCCTCCTTTCTCCTCTAGGGGCTTTTCGTAGAGTAGTTTTTGGGGCGACAGGCACACTGCTAGTTGGGGGGGCTCATTAGTCTAATGCAGGGGTGCAGGGTGGTTGGGTTGATTGTTTTTTGTGTGTTTTCTTTCTCTTTCCTCTACCTATTTCATGGCAAGGTGACTATCCTGTTGATTATGCTGTAGCGGCTGCTCCCTGCAGGGGCGGCACGGGCCTCTACATTGACGATTGGGGGTAAGAAGTTACATGTACTGAGTTGGAATGTTAATGGACTGGGTGATCGCATTAGGCGAGGGGTTGTGTTGCAAATGTTTAAAAGATGCATGCCTGATGTCATCCTGTTGCAAGAAACACATCTCATTGGGAATACGTGCCATGCACTCAACAGAAAAGGCTTCAAAATGGTGGCACAATCGGGGCTCTCCTCGGGGTCCCGTGGGGCGGGGATCATGGTGCGCATGTCTCTCCCGTTTGAGGTGGAATCTAGCGTGATCGATGAGAGGGGACGCTACGTCGCCGTCATGGGTAGGTGGGAGGGGCGTACCCTGGTCTTGGTTTCTGTTTACGTCCCCCCTGGTTTGCAAACGACAACTTTCCAAGATCTTGGGGGCGCCATTTTGGGCCTGCCAGAAGGTTTGCTTGTAGTTGGTGGGGACTTTAATGCAGTTGGATCTGGGACTTTAGACCGTCATCCATCCAGAGATCTTCGAAATGCGCAGTCCTGGCTTCCTGATTTCCTGGACACCATGGGGCTTGTTGATTGCTGGAGACTACTTCACCCCGCTCAGCGACAATACTCCTTCCACTCTGGAGCGCACGGTAGCCTCTCCAGGATTGACTATGTTCTGGCATTTGCCGCCCACGCGTCGGCCGTCTCCGAGGCCCGTTTGATGGCCAGAGGCATCTCGGACCATTCCCCGGTCTGGGTGTCTTTTGACTTTGACATAGTAGTGGCCTCGAGAGTAGCGCCAGTCAATCCGTGGTACTTCCGTAACCCTAAGACTCGTGACCTCCTGGCTAAGGCAATTGAGCTTTATTTTTCCGAAAATGTGGGCTCGGTAGCGTCGGCCATGTCCCTATGGGAGGCCTTTAAAACTGTCCTGAGAGGAGAAGCCTTCTCCTTAATAGCCGAGGCGCCCAGACGTAGAGATGAGGAAGTGGTGCGACTGGAATCAGAGATTGGGGATCTTGATTCTCAATTGGAGACTGGTCCGACGCCTGCCCTGCTACATGCTCTCTCACTCAAGCAGTCGGAGTACCGGGCCGCTGCTACTGACGCTGCCAAGGCAATGGGCAGAGAACAGCAAGGGAGGATCTACGATATCGGGGACAAGGCAGGCAAGCGCATTGCGTGGCTTGATAAGAAGGAGATGGCCTCCGTGTGGTTCCCGAGGTGCTGGGGGAGGACGGACTGGCTGTCACCGACCCCAGCGCTATAGTTACGGTCTTCGCTGATTATTTTGAGTCCGTATACACCTCGGCTTCTGATATGACCGAGGCGGACTCTGCCGCTCTCCTTGAAGGGATTGAACTTCCGTGTTTGTCGGACACTGAACGCGACGACATGGACAGAGGTATAACGGCAGACGAGGTTGCGCCTGCGATACGCTCTTTAAGGTCTGGCAAGGCTCCCGGTCCCAATGGCCTCCCGGTGGAGCTTTATAAAATAAAGGCTGACACCATTGCTTCGCCTTTACGGAACATGTTCCTTGAGGCGCGCGAGGCGGGTGAACTCCCTCCGGACCAACGATTGGCCACCATTGTGGTCATCCACAAGGACGGGAAACCCAGAGACCTCTGCCGGTCATATCGCCCAATCTCCTTGTTGAACGCCGAGCCAAAGATCCTGGCTAAATTATTGGCCAATCGGTTGGTGGGTGCGATTACCGACTTGGTCCACCCAGACCAATCAGGCTTTATTCCTCATCGCAACACAGCCCTCAACCTTAGGAGACTCCATGCGGTCATGGCAAGGGTCGGTACGCTCCGGGAGCCGTCCATCTTGGCATCTCTGGACGCGACGATGGCTTTTGATTCCCTTGAATGGAACTACCTGTGGGCAGTGCTGACGAAGTTTGGGTTTGGCCCTGAATTCATCAGATGGGTCAGACTTCTATACGCTAACCCATTGGCCCAATGTCACGGTCAATGGCCGAGTGTCCGCATCTTTTGCCTTGCGAAGAGGTACCAGGCAGGGATGCCCCTTGTCGCCTCTGCTATTTGCATTGGAGCTTGAGCCCCTTGCCGCTTGGTTACGGACCCACCCTGACATTCATGGGATGAAGTGGTCGTCTGGCTTGGAGGACCGTGTGTCTTTATACGCGGACGACATTTTGCTCTACCTCACCTCTCCTTGTAAATCCTTCATTGTGGCTTGCGATGTGCTGCATACCTTCGGCAGATACTCGGGCCTGGTTATTAACTGGTCCAAATCTCACCTTTATGTACTGAATGGTGAGACTCCGCGTCTTCCCAGGGGCTGTGCTATACAGATCGCGAGGCAGGGGTTTAAATACCTGGGCATTTATATTACAACCGATGCCTGGACACGGTATTCAAATAACTTGCTTCCCCCTCTTGCGCGCCTTCGGCGCCACGTGGAGGGGTGGCGCAAGTTGCCGCTTTCCCTGCCCGGACGTGCGGCACTGTTTAAGATGATGTCTCTGCCCAGATTCTTGTATGCGCTCCAGAACACACAGGATCCAGTCCCCACTGGATATTTCAGAGAGGTCGAAGGTTTGCAGCGGACCCTCCTCTGGGAAGGTAGGCCATGCATTGCTATAACCAAATTGACGCTCCCGTGGTACGACGGCGGCATCGCCGAGCAGTGGACGGTAGACGTAGGTGATTAGCCTTTCTCCACGACAGCAAACTAATACGTTGTACATCGTGAAGCACCTACCCCCTGCCCGTTGAAGCCTAATAGGAGAATTCCTCTAGTTTTACAGACACCCTACATTTTTAGGAGTGTCTTCCCATTGGTAAATTTTACCACTGGAAGATAAAGGATTTAGGACAGGGTGAGTCTTTTAGGGGACCCACACCTCCCACTTCCTTTTTTTGGTCCTGATGAATACCGGGGATCACCCCTAATGGTAGAAACATGTTGACCAACACATAATTGAGATACGTAGGTCGTAACTCCCCTTCCAGTATCTCACTTTTCATTTTAACATTGTCCAGTTGCTTTTTTATTAAAACTCTTGTATAAAGTAAAAACCAGGACAATTTTTAACACTCTAACCTTTTTTGTTTGCACCCACACTTCACAACCTGCTCCACTGCAACTCAGGTGTCGAAGCACACCCAGGTGACGCTAGGCCACTTGGGTGGACCCCGATGATGAAGCAAGTCACCACTAGGTGGTGAGTGAGGGTTTTTTTAACAAGGAACACTGATTCCACGTTTGGAAAGCCTTCATCCTACTCATCTGGTAATACTCCTTCATTTGTTTTCTACAATTCATGACCTGGGGATCAGGAGTATTTCTCGTCCAGTGTCCACGGACACAATCCCTTACTCTCCATATATGTTTCGGGTTCTTTAGATATGCCCAACTGCGACACGCCCTTATGGCGGTGTTGCCGGGGGGTGAGAAAGTCCCTGAATCGTCCCCGTTGGAAGACAGGGTCTTGGATGGTCATATGCCGGACAGTGCCATTTCACTGATCTACAAAAAATTGATCAATGTCCGCACGGATCTTCTGTCGAGTGTGAGGGACCAGTGGGTGCGTGATGGAGTCGAATTGGATGATGAGGATTGGCAGTGTGCGGTGTCTTCCCCCAAGGAAGTGGCAATCCCAGCTAGATTACGCCTGGTCCAATTGAAAATTCTTCATAGAGTGTATGTAACCGGCCCCCGGTTGATTCATATGGGGCTCTCAGTGGATGGTCTTTGTAGGCGCGGATGTGGAGAATTGGCCACATTCATACACATTATTTGGGAATGCCATGCCATAGCCTCTTACTGGAGGCGTGTTCATGCCGTGATGCGTGAGGTGACTGATGTGGATGTGCCGGCCGAGGCCCGGCGTTGTTTGCTGAATGTGTGGGGCCCCACAGATTACAATAACGCTCAAACCCAATGGGTCACCCTGGGGAATATGGCGGCGAAACGTGACATCGCTCAGAAGTGGGGAGCCCCCTCACCCCCCTCTGTGGAACTGTGGAAGACCAATATGGATTGGTGTATGGTTCGCGAGAAAACGGTGTATGTGGCCAGGGGTAAACCCAAGAAGTGGAGTACGGTCTGGGGGGCCTGGAATGAATATAGGGGTGATATCGGTCTACCTCCCGACACTGCCCCATTGGATGTGCCACTCTCCCCCTTGCCCTTATTTCCAACTTACTCGTCACTTCATTGCCATCCTGGTTCTCTTCCCCCTGTTGTTGTTCAGTTTGTACTGCTTAGTTGCACCCTGTGAGCACACGGCCCTGCCATCCCCTGAATTGAGTATAGTCGCATTTACGTAGTCTTTCCTTGCCTACTCACACTGGTTTTGGTGTTTCCTTGGTTCATTATCTCATAGGTTTATTGTTATCATATCATAAAATTAAACCTGATACGATTTTATAACATGTACTGTGTACACTACATATCCTTCTTCCAAGAATGCTGCCTAGCCTCCGGATTTGTAAGGCTAAATAGCTGTGTGCCTTGACTTTTCAAATAAAGGTTTTCCAAAAAAAAAAAAAAAAAAAAAAAGAAAATGCATTCCCCAGAGACCCTTTCTGGGGAAGCCAGCTTGCATAATGTTGGCATTTTGCATTGATCTCCGTCGCAAATAGATCCACCTGAGGTCTGCCCCATCGGGAGAATACTGCGTCGAGAGCATGTTGGTCGAGCTCCCACTCGTGGCAAATGGAGCGTTGCCGGCTTAGAGAGTCCGCCAGGGTGTTGTCTGCTCCTGGGACGTACTCCGCCCTCAGCGAAATGTTGTGTTGGAGTAGCCACTTCCAAATTCGCTGCGATTCTTGAGACAACGTCATGGATCGAGTTCCCCCTTGCTTGTTTAAGTAGTGCATTGTGGTGGTGTTGTCCGTCCTCACAAGCACTGGGGAGTTCCTGATTCTGGGCAGGAAAGCTCGAAGAGCCAGGTATACTGCCCTCAACTCTAACAGATTGATGAGGAGCAGTTTTTCGGCTGGCGACCACTGACCATGTATCTGAAGCTCCTGTAGGAACGCACCCCATCCTTCCAATGATGCATCTGTTGTTATCACGTGTGGGGAGATTGGAAGCAGGAAAGGAAGGCCCTGGTTCAGGTTTTTTGTTTGAAGCCACCAGTGCAGGGCCTTCACCATGAACGGAGTGATCCTGAGTTGATCGTCGAAGGATCCCGTACTCTGGATCCACTGGGATGATAATGCCTCCTGAAAGGGACGCATACGGAGGTGGCAGTGTGGTATTAGGAGGATGTTGGAGGACATCATTCCTAGCAGAGACTTGAAAAGTCGCACCTTGATGGTCTTTGAGTTTAATGTGTGTTGCCAGCGACCTCAGTTTGGCCTGACGTTCCTGTGATGGAAAGGCCTTTTCCTGATGTGTGTCTAGAATTGCTCCCAGGAAAGTGAGGCGTTGAGAGGGCTGCAGTACTGACTTTTCCTGGTTGAGTGTAAGTCCAAGACTCTCGAAGCGCTGAAGACAGGCGTTGGAAGACCTGTGCACACCTTGTAAAGTGGGAGACTGGATGAGCCAGTTTTCCAGGTAGGGGAATACCTGGTGATGTTGCTGGCGAAGGTAGGCTGCCACTGGAGATCGGCATTTTGTAAAAATGCGTGGCGCCAACTTTAGGCCGAAAGGCAACACTCTGAACTGATAATGTCTGCCCGCCACAGTGAATCTTAGGAATTGGCGGTGACTTTTGTGGATGAGTATTTGGAAATAGGCGTCCTGGAGGTCTAAGGACACCATGAAATCCCTGGAATTGAGTAGTTGTAACACCTCCTGAATGGATACCATACGGAACGATTGGTTTTTGAGGTATGTGTTGAGGTTCCTTAGATCCAGTATAGGTCTCCATTTCTTCTCCTTTTTTCGTATCACGAAGAACCGTGCATAGAATCCTTTCCCCCTCTGGGAACTCTTTCTACAGCTCCTTTCTGAAGCATTAGTGAGAGTTCCGCTTGAAGAAGATGAAGATTCTTGTGTGGCATGGGACATGGGGGGGTTCGAGGGAGGTGTGTCCACAAACTCCAGAGTATGTCCGAACCGAACCAGTTGGAGAACCCAACGATCTGTAGTTATTTTTTGCCAATTGTGGAGGAAGTTGGAAATTTTGCCTCCAACTGCGTAACGTGGAGAAGAAGTGGAGGCCTGTTGGAGAAGGAAGTCATTGCCTTCTGGCGGAATCTTTCTTTCCTCCTCTTCCTCGAAAGGAGGACTTATTGTAAGAAGACTGGCCTTGTTGCTGCCTCTGTTGGTATTGAGGTTTGTATTGCTGGGACGAGCCATAAGAGGATTCGTACCTCTGATATCCACCTCTTGTCTGCTGGCCTCTTCCTCTGGAGCCCCGAAAGGAAGTAGTTTTGTACTGGAGGGTACCCAGGGCTTTTGCGGTCTCGGTGTCTCTCGATACCCTGCAGCATCTCATCGATATGCTTCCCAAAGAGAAGCTCTCCGTCGAACGGCATGTCCAGTACCTTGGCTTGGACTTCAGGCCGGAAAGATGTAGCTTTTAGCCAGCCTTGGCGCCTAAGGACAGCTGCCCCCGCCAGCTGGCGAAATCCTGTAGAGGCGATATCCATCGCCACGTCAATAATCTCCGAGGCGGACCGCTCTCCCTCAAGGAGGATTTTCTGTACCTCTTCCTTCTGCTCCTCTGGCAGCGGTGCCTAGGTATGGGGCAACATCTGCCCACATCTGGCGATTGTAGCGTCCCAAGAGCGCAAGAGAGTTTGCCGCCCTGACATTAATGGCCGACATAGTCGAGAACCTCTTACCGATGTTATCCAGTTTACGGCCTTCCTTGTCCGGAGGCGCAGTCAGTGCAGCAGCTGGGTTGTTGGATTTCCGCAGCGCGGCCTGTGTAATCACAGAGTCCGGTTTAGTATGGCCTGTAAGGCATGCCGGAGCCGTGTCCGGGGCCTTGTACTTCTTATCAAGCCTGGTCGGCACTGGAAGTAGAGATGAGGGATTTTGCATTATCTTTACCCCCTGGTCCCAGATGTAGTCAATAATAGGGATTGACCGGACAGTCTTCTTGAATGGCCCTTTAAAGTCATATAGGAAGCAGTCCTGAGGATGCATGGTCATCTCTATTTTGAACCTTGCTGCTGCTCGCTCTATAACATTATGAAACCCCCTGATGTCTTCTGGAGGTGAATCCGCCTGTGCCTGGTCTGGGGATGCTGGATGTGAAATGATGTATTCATTCCACTCATCATCCTGTATTTCTCCCTCTTCCTGTTGACCCTCCTCGTCTTCTTCCACTGCTTCCTCTTCATCCGAAGATTGTTGTGGAGGCAAAGATACAGGATCTGGGGTGATTACCAGCGGAGGTGGTCTATGGCGAGGAGGAGGAGCTGATGACACGGTTTGAGGTGGCACTACTGGAGGTGGCGGAGTAGGCGGAAACCACTGTTTGTAGTCCGCTATAAGGAATTGTAGGTCCGAAACAATTGAAGCCGGGAGGCACACCATAGGTTGTGGAGGAGGCGAATGATATTCCTCCTGGTATGAGACTTCTGCCTGACCCATATCTTCGTAGTCCGAACTCTCGTGGACCTTAACATGTAGCTGTGATGGACTTGTTGCAGTGGGGAACATGGCGCCATCATCAGAGACCTCAGTCTCCAGTAAATTGGCCGGTGGCAGTGGCTGGACTCTGCTGGGAGACGTCGCCTCTGGCGTCAGCGTATGCGTGGACAACCTGAAGTGTGTAAAGGTATACTTCAGTTTGGGAGATCCTTCCGTCGACGGGCCCGTCGACTGGGTGGTCGTCGACGGTGGGAAGCTGACGGCCACAGCAGACTTCTCGGTCGTCTTCACCGACGACGATGTCGTCGACGGGATCGTTGTCGACTGTGGTTTCTTCGTCGACGGCAGTGTTGGAGTTGCCATTGACGTTTTCGTCGACGATCTTGTCGTCGACGGCTTCGTCGACGCTGGTGTCGACATAGATGGCTTCGTAGATGGCCTCGTCGTCGATGACATAGTCGACGTCGATGGGACTTTCGTCGACGATGATGGCTTCGACTTAGTCGATGAAGGAGCTGTCGTCGACGTTCTTTTGACAGGAATAATAGACGATATAGACCTACCCGACGACAAAGTTGAAGTAGATGTTGTCAGGGTGGTGAAGGCCGATGCTGTCGACGTAGAGAGGGTGCCGTCGACGCTGTCACAGGCATGGCAAAAGACACTAGTACAGGCTTCTTGAAGGTGGTTTCCTGAAGAGAAGTCTTCACTGCCATGGTTTTTGGACGACCCTCTGAAGACTTAGGCGTCTTCTTTTGGGGAGGCACATTAAACGGACCTGGAGATGTCTGTCTCGGCCTTTTAGAAGAGGAGTGTGAGCTCCTAAAGGAACACTCGCTCTCACCTTTGATCCTTGTCCTTCAGTCTCTGAAGCCACAGAAGCAGGCGTCCCTCTCTGTCTTTTAGAGTCTTGACAGAGAAAGCGCGGCAGACCTTACAGTCCTTGGCAGAATGGTCAGGATAGAGACAGTAGAGGCAGTCTTCATGTTTGTCGTCTACATGCAGTCTCAGCTTGCTACACGAGGCACAAGGTCTAAAGAGCCCTTTTTTAGGAGTGGTAGACATAGTAGACTCTAGCCCTCCTTCACAAGAGTAAATATGAAGAGAAAAATATGGAATAAATCCAGAAATACCAGAAACCTGAGCTGAGCTCAGTGGAGACTCCCTTAGCACGACGTGCGGTACAAAATCTGAGGGACTAGGGCTCCTTCCAGGAAGGTTCTAGAGGGTGGTAGTAGCTGATTGGCTCCTGGCCAAAGTTTGGTCTTTTTTTTACCAAAGGACTCAGATAGGTTACTAATGTGAGGCCTCTGGCCTATTAGTGTGTGTATATATATATATATATATATCTTTAGGACATTACTATTTTATATACCGGGGACTCCCACCCCGACGACGGGGAATGATTCAGGCATGTGAATCTATGAAAGATACCCATAATACTGGATAATATCTACGTACAAGGTTCATCGCATGAGTCATCCTCAAATCCAACAATGACTAAAACAAGTAACAAGGGACAAAGGAACCCTAGATACTTTTCTGTATAAATACAGCACCTCTTGCTAGTATTAGTTAGAGGGAACCGAGACTTCCAGGCAGACACACTGACCAGACACGCTGAGGCTCCTGAATGCAGACGCTCCAGCTGACAGTGGTCTGAACATCCCTCGAGGGTTGCCCAACCTGAGACCAAGATGGGGTCCTACACTCTCTTGCTTCAGGTAATGGGGTTACACTAAACCTAGAGGGATTCTTGGCCTCACAGCTACTCACATACTAGGTACATCTAGATAGGCATTGTAGAAGTACGCGCACATTCTTTTATCATGCATTTTATATCCATGTAGGTGTTCAGGACTATTGCAAAATGGTAGAGCTGTACTATCCTTTAATATTCACTGTACTGCTGATCAGATATCTCTGCTACCGTCTAATGGTGGTCACAGCACATATTTTACACTAGAAGAACTGTGCAATAAATAATTATTGTAAAACGCCTGACAGTTTCTCACAGAGAGTTGCACAGAAGAAACAAAGTGAGCACGAGTGACTGAGCGAAAGGTAGTACATTGTTTCCACCGATCCTGAGGAGGGGGGGGGGGGGGGGGTCGTCCGGGTTGGCATGTTCTAAGGTTGCTAGAAACTATTCTCTTCCCGATAAGAGGAGATTCTAGTGGCACTGTGAGCTAGCTAATGCAAACAGGCTAACATATGTGATGGGGGTGCTCAGAGTTAGTCTGCCACCATTCCTACAGTTTGTTATCCAAACGTGCAGGTCCTGTATGGGTAATATAGGAACTGCACTACACTACTTGGAGGCACCATCTTGAACTGTGGATTCCACCCAGGAGCAGAGGAAGAGCAACCTCAGGTATACACCCAGCCATAGTAGTGTGAGAGTTCACCCACAGCGATGGGGAGTCCACAGGAATGGGTATTATACACCTAGCCATAGTATTTACTCTATATCACCAAGACCTACAAGGAGTACATGGTGCAGTACACAGGAATGGGTGTTCTACAACCAGCCCTAGTATTTACTCTGCGTCCACCCAGAGAAGGAATAGTACATAGAAATGTGTGTTATACACCAAGCCGTAGTATTTACTCCAAGTCCACCCAAAATTACAAGCAGCAGTACACAGGAATGGGTATTATACACCCAGCCGTAGTAGTTTGGGAGTCCACCCACAGCAACAGGGAGTACATAGGAATTAGTATTATACGCCCTGCCACAGTATTTTCTCTACGTCTACCCAGACCGACATGGAGCAGTATACGTATACAGGAGCAAACAAGAACACCACATGGGTAAGCAGGGGTGTGGAATTCCTATAGACCCCACATCAAGAACATATTGTTTGGGGTCAAGGCTAACAAGTTATGTTTATTTAATCATTGGGACAAGTAGGCCCAACATCCTGTTGCACAAACTCTCTTGGCTGCGGGTTTACAGTACCAAACTATGGATCAGGGCATTGTCTGGAGTTAAGGTAATTTATGTCCATATGTTAATGCTGTTCAAACTTGAATTTATAGTTAATTAATGAAGAGCCTTTATTATTAGGATGAGCACTCTAAGGATATGTTGTAAGCTCGGACAGCACTACGGACAGAGGTTCTAGTGTAACATGTTAACACAAGTTTGCAACGTTCAACATTTTTTGATTTCTTATAAATAATGCTCCAAGATTGCTTGATTTAGATGCAAATATATGCAGAAGCTTAAAAGCAAGATTGACGATTCTTTGCTAAAAAAATAAACATTCACAAAAAAGTGTAACTAGAAAAAAATGTTTTACTAAACTACTGTGAAATTTCAGGTACCATTTTAAGGAAGAATCATTCAGTTAAGTGTGTCTATGCATGCTAGCATCAACAGAAAATATTCATAATGGAAATTTTAAAAAAAAAATCTCAATGTAACCTGTTTCAAAAGATTATGGGAGATGGAAATAAACAAGCATTGGTGGCCAGCGTTTCGGTTTGGTCAATGCAGGTCTTGTTTTGATATGGTTTTTGTAAAATTGAACTGTTGTGGGAGCTATTGGGCACTCACCATTGTAACAAAACATTGGCAAAAACTTTCCCCCAACCCTGGAAGAAGGTTTACTTCTGCCCTGGCTCAGGAGTAACTTTCCAACCTTTCTCAGTATAAGAAACGATTAGAGAAGCACTGGTAAAAACCTCAAAAAAATGCAAGTTAGTAGGTTTGCACAAACTCAAAAGGGCATTCCAACCTTGGCACCATTACTCATCCCAATCTCCAGCCCCTGTATGTAGATCTGCGGAATGGTTGCAAAATAAGGGAATTACTAGTGTTCAAACCCTACTATAGTAGGAGCCCTGGCATAATCAGAGCTCATAAAGAGATTGCCTAAATATTTTGTCGCTGCACTATGTGGCACCAAAGAGACAAGTATAAATATATTTTTTTTAATAGGACAAGTAGATATTTGAAGCAACCTGTCCCATGGGAAAGTAGATATTTTAATACATTTCACGCCCCATGGAATGGGTATTTTACAACCAGACATAGTATTTACTCTGGGAGCATACCCAGAGCTACAAGAGCAGCCAATAGTAATGAGTATTATAGAACCAGCCATAGTATTTACTCTGGAAGTCCACGCAGACCTAGAAGGAGCAGTACATAGGAATGGGCAGCTGTTGGACTTGGGGGTAATGAGTTAGTATTATGTGGCGAACCACAACACACAACACAAAAAACAACACACAAACAAACAACACACAATACCTCCACTGTGAAGTAAAGCCAGTGGAAGGGATAGAGAAACCACTGGAGAGGCTGAGGAGTGAAGGCAGGGGAAGGGATGGAGAACCCACTGGAGAGGCTGAGGAGTGAAGGCAGGGGAGGGATAGAGAAACCACTGAAGAGGCTGAGGAGTGAAGCCAGGGGAGGGATAGAGAAACCACTGAAGAGGCTGAGGAGTGAAGCCAGGGGAGGGATAGAGAAACCACTGAAGAGGCTGAGGAGTGAAGCCAGGGAAGGGATGGAGAAACCACTGGAGAGGCTGAGGAGTGAAGCCAGGGAAGGGATAGAGAAACCACTGAAGAGGCTGAGGAGTGAAGCCAGGGAAGGGATAGAGAAACCACTGAAGAGGCTGAGGAGTGAAGCCAGGGAAGGGATGGAGAAACCACTGGGGAGGCTGAGGAGTGAAGCCAGGGAAGGGATAGAGAAACCACTGAAGAGGCTGAGGAGTGAAGCCAGGGAAGGGATAGAGAAACCACTGAAGAGGCTGAGGAGTGAAGCCAGGGAAGGGATGGAGAAACCACTGAAGAGGCTGAGGAGTGAAGCCAGGAAAGGGATGGAGAAACCACTGGAGAGGCTGAGGAGTGAAGCCAGGGGAGGGATAGAGAAACCACTGAAGAGGCTGAGGAGTGAAGCCAGGGAAGGGATGGAGAAACCACTGGAGAGGCTGAGGAGTGAAGCCAGGGGAGGGATAGAGAAACCACTGAAGAGGCTGAGGAGTGAAGCCAGGGAAGGGATGGAGAAACCACTGGAGAGGCTGAGGAGTGAAGCCAGGGAAGGGATAGAGAAACCACTGAAGAGGCTGAGGAGTGAAGCCAGGGAAGGGATAGAGAAACCACTGAAGAGGCTGAGGAGTGAAGCCAGGGAAGGGATGGAGAAACCACTGGGGAGGCGGAGGAGTGAAGCCAGGGAAGGGATAGAGAAACCACTGGGGAGGCGGAGGAGTGAAGCCAGGGAAGGGATGGAGAAACCACTGAAGAGGCTGAGGAGTGAAGCCAGGGAAGGGATAGAGAAACCACTGAAGAGGCTGAGGAGTGAAGCCAGGGAAGGGATGGAGAAACCACTGGGGAGGCGGAGGAGTGAAGCCAGGGAAGGGATGGAGAAACCACTGGAGAGGCTGAGGAGTGAAGCCAGGGAAGGGATGGAGAAACCACTGAAGAGGGAGTGAAGGCAGGGGAAGGGATGGAGAAACCACTGGGGAGGCGGAGGAGTGAAGCCAGGGAAGGGATGGAGAAACCACTGGAGAGGCTGAGGAGTGAAGCCAGGGAAGGGATGGAGAAACCACTGGAGAGGCTGAGGAGTGAAGCCTGGGAAGGGGTGGAGAAACCACTGGAGAGGCCGAGGAGTGAAGCCTGGGAAGGGGTGGAGAAACCACTGGAGAGGCTGAGGAGTGAAGCCAGGGAAGGGATAGAGAAACCACTGAAGAGGCTGAGGAGTGAAGCCAGGGAAGGGATGGAGAAACCACTGAAGAGGCTGAGGAGTGAAGCCTGGGAAGGGGTGGAGAAACCACTGGAGAGGCTGAGGAGTGAAGCCTGGGAAGGGATGGAGAAACCACTGGAGAGGCTGAGGAGTGAAGCCAGGGAAGGAATAGAGAAACCACTGGGGAGGCGGAGGAGTGAAGCCAGGGAAGGGATAGAGAAACCACTGGAGAGGCTGAGGAGTGAAGCCAGGGAAGGAATAGAGAAACCACTGGGGAGGCTGAGGAGTGAAGCCAGGGAAGGGATGGAGAAACCACTGAAGAGGCTGAGGAGTGAAGCCAGGGAAGGGATGGAGAAACCACTGAAGAGGCTGAGGAGTAAAGCCAGGGAAGGGATGGAGAAACCACTGAAGAGGCTGAGGAGTGAAGCCAGGGAAGGGATGGAGAAACCACTGGGGAGGCTGAGGAGTGAAGCCAGGGAAGGGATGGAGAAACCACTGAAGAGGCTGAGGAGTGAAGCCAGGGAAGGGATGGAGAAACCACTGAAGAGGCTGAGGAGTGAAGCCAGGGAAGGGATGGAGAAACCACTGAAGAGGCTGAGGAGTGAAGCCAGGGAAGGGATGGAGAAACCACTGAAGAGGCTGAGGAGTGAAGCCAGGGAAGGGATGGAGAAACCACTGGGGAGGCGGAGGAGTGAAGCCAGGGAAGGAATAGAGAAACCACTGGGGAGGCGGAGGAGTGAAGCCAGGGAAGGGATGGAGAAACCACTGGAGAGGCTGAGGAGTGAAGCCAGGGAAGGAATAGAGAAACCACTGGGGAGGCGGAGGAGTGAAGCCAGGGAAGGGATGGAGAAACCACTGGAGAGGCTGAGGAGTGAAGCCAGGGAAGGAATAGAGAAACCACTGGGGAGGCGGAGGGGTGAAGCCAGGGAAGGGATGGAGAAACCACTGGGGAGGCTGAGGAGTGAAGCCAGGGAAGGGATGGAGAAACCACTGAAGAGGCTGAGGAGTGAAGCCAGGGAAGGGATGGAGAAACCACTGAAGAGGCTGAGGAGTGAAGCCAGGGAAGGGATGGAGAAACCACTGAAGAGGCTGAGGAGTGAAGCCAGGGAAGGGATGGAGAAACCACTGAAGAGGCTGAGGAGTGAAGCCTGGGAAGGGATGGAGAAACCACTGGAGAGGCTGAGGAGTGAAGCCAGGGAAGGAATAGAGAAACCACTGGGGAGGCGGAGGAGTGAAGCCAGGGAAGGGATAGAGAAACCACTGGAGAGGCTGAGGAGTGAAGCCAGGGAAGGAATAGAGAAACCACTGGGGAGGCGGAGGAGTGAAGCCAGGGAAGGGATGGAGAAACCACTGGAGAGGCTGAGGAGTGAAGCCTGGGAAGGGATGGAGAAACCACTGGAGAGGCTGAGGAGTGAAGCCAGGGAAGGAATAGAGAAACCACTGGGGAGGCGGAGGAGTGAAGCCAGGGAAGGGATAGAGAAACCACTGGAGAGGCTGAGGAGTGAAGCCAGGGAAGGAATAGAGAAACCACTGGGGAGGCGGAGGAGTGAAGCCAGGGAAGGGATGGAGAAACCACTGGAGAGGCTGAGGAGTGAAGCCAGGGAAGGAATAGAGAAACCACTGGGGAGGCGGAGGAGTGAAGCCAGGGAAGGAATAGAGAAACCACTGGGGAGGCGGAGGAGTGAAGCCAGGGAAGGGATGGAGAAACCACTGGAGAGGCTGAGGAGTGAAGCCAGGGAAGGGATGGAGAAACCACTGAAGAGGGAGTGAAGGCAGGGGAAGGGATGGAGAAACCACTGGGGAGGCGGAGGAGTGAAGCCAGGGAAGGGATGGAGAAACCACTGGAGAGGCTGAGGAGTGAAGCCAGGGAAGGGATGGAGAAACCACTGGAGAGGCTGAGGAGTGAAGCCTGGGAAGGGGTGGAGAAACCACTGGAGAGGCCGAGGAGTGAAGCCTGGGAAGGGGTGGAGAAACCACTGGAGAGGCTGAGGAGTGAAGCCTGGGAAGGGATGGAGAAACCACTGGAGAGGCTGAGGAGTGAAGCCAGGGAAGGAATAGAGAAACCACTGGGGAGGCGGAGGAGTGAAGCCAGGGAAGGGATGGAGAAACCACTGGAGAGGCTGAGGAGTGAAGCCAGGGAAGGGATAGAGAAACCACTGAAGAGGCTGAGGAGTGAAGCCAGGGAAGGGATGGAGAAACCACTGAAGAGGCTGAGGAGTGAAGCCAGGGAAGGGATGGAGAAACCACTGGAGAGGCTGAGGAGTGAAGCCAGGGAAGGGATGGAGAAATCACTGGAGAGGCTGAGGAGTGAAGCCAGGGAAGGGATGGAGAAACCACTGGAGAGGCTGAGGAGTGAAGCCAGGGAAGGAATAGAGAAACCACTGGGGAGGCGGAGGAGTGAAGCCAGGGAAGGGATGGAGAAACCACTGGAGAGGCTGAGGAGTGAAGCCAGGGAAGGGATGGAGAAACCACTGGAGAGGCTGAGGAGTGAAGCCAGGGAAGAAATAGAGAAACCACTGGGGAGGCGGAGGAGTGAAGCCAGGGAAGGGATGGAGAAACCACTGGAGAGGGAGTGAAGCTAGGGAAGGGATGGAGAAACCACTGGAAAGGGAGTGAAGCTAGGGAAGGGATGGAGAAACCACTGGAGAGGGAGTGAAGCCAGGGAAGGGATGGAGAAACCACTGGAGAGGGAGTGAAGCTAGGTAAGGGATGGGTCACACAAGTAACAAGCAGAGACCCCTGGGGACAGACACAACCTGGGACGATTACCCAGGGCTGAACAGAAGCCCCCACAGTAAAGAGTTCACTTGGTGGAAGGGCTTGCGCTCCTGCTCGCATCCCCCCTCGGCCTCTGCAGATGCTGAACAGCTGGGCTGAAGCCCGGAAGCGGCTCCTCGTAGCTACAAACTGCACAGATCCAGATCTCATCCCAACTGCACAGATCCAGATCTCACCCCCCGCCCCCACCCCGGGGTGGCGAATGGGGGCAGTATTCAACTGCAGGTGTGAAGAGCAGGTGATATTTACCCAGGCAGTCCCTCCCTCCCAGCAGCGCTGCAGAACAGGCCCGAACCGGTTCAGCCAGAAAGTGGGGATCCGGCCTAGGGGAGGGGGATACCCCGACTCAGATGTCCCACAGATGCAGGGCCTGCAGCCGGCACCAAGAACCCGCGCTGCACATTCGTGCCGTCTTTTCGCTTCCTATAGCGCCGATAAGAGGCCTTTAGCGTCCGCTGAAGACCGGAGGGGCACGGTAACGGTGGTGGGGTGGAGAAAAGGGAAGGTACTCGGGTAACGGAGCAGGAGGGGGTCCTTGAAGGCTCGGGGTGGAGATGGCAGCCAGGTGTATGCGCACACTGCCCTCTGCCCGGGGCCCAGGACCCCAGACCTGCAGTAGCGCAGCCCCCCTGCAGCCTGGCAAACACTTTGGGAACTGCAGCCAGAAGACATGGTCTACATTTTGTGTTTCAACCCGATCCATGTGATAAAACGGACGAATAACACGAGCTGGAATTTTTGAAACTGTTGCTAGACACGAAATGTGCCGAAGAGTCTGTTGAAAAAGGCGCCACTGTTACAAAAAGCGGATACAATTTGTAAAATGGCAAACCCTGGAAAAAACGAAGGTAAAAAAAAAAAAAATAAGGTCCCCGGGTGCAAATCTTGCTGTTAAGCAGATGCAAAGAAACCGTTCCCCCTGTAAATGTAAATGTACAGGAATTTATATAGCGCAAATCACCGAGCGGATTCTAAGCACTTGCTTAGGGAACCCGTCCTGGTATTCCCCTGTGAGATAACCCCAGCAGGGTATCCGCAAGGTGAAAGCCAGGCATCCCGCTGCGAGGGGCCGTTGTGGAGATTAAGCAAGCTATTGCCCAGAGTCGCAGAGTGTGAACCCGTGATTAGAGTGGGCACCGGAGCGAGAATTGTCGAGTCCATGGACATTTTAGGACTCAAGACCCGCCGAGCCGGGAATTGAACCCTGGTCCCAGGCTGACCTCTGCTTGCAGGTCTGCCTCCTCTAACCAGTGAGCCACACTTCTCCACTCTCGTGGGCCCCAAAGTCCGTATTCGCACGATGCTGCCAGCACTGGCCCTGACCCGACTGAAGACTCGTGGCAGACTTCTAAGCACTATCTAGCCTCCTTCTGTAAAAGGACTCAGTTTACACTCTTCAGTCCTGTTCCTTAAAGGAGCAGCAAGGCAGCAGGTCCAGTTTCACCGCCCCCAGGACAAACATCTGCTTTCACTGAAGCCTCGCTTGGGACCCCACGGCCCAGACAGAACGTGCCAGCCAGGCATAGCGCCTCGCCCCGGCCACAGGCGCTGCTCTTTGGCTGAGGGGGCGGAGGTGCACCCCTCCTCCAGCCCGGGCGCGCTCCCAGCTGCTCCAGATAAGCAGATAAGGCCCCCCCCCCCTCGCCGTTCCCCTTCAGCTCCTGGTACACAGTGTTCAGAGGCGGCAGATGCGTCACGAAGGGAGAGAGGAACCTGCGGTGGGCCCACCACCACCAGCCCTGCACTGGGCCGCTGACTCTGCAGGGACTCACACAGCACGTGCGAGGGAGCGCTGGCACTCAACTCCAAGCTGGCGGCCAGAAAACAAGCACAGGCGAAGCCAAGAGGACTGCAGCGGTGTATCAGGGAAACAGGCAGGAGCCAAAGAGATACAAGCCTGGTAGATGAGCCATGAATAATGGGCAAGCGAGGGCTCTGCTCTTCCAGGGACACTAGTGGTACCGTTGAGAGCCCGTCAGGCACATACGGATGACATCCACATGACTCTGGACAGAGGAGGCGCGATGGCCCTCATCCTCCTAGACCTCTCCACAGTGTTGCACGGTTTCCCCCACCCCACATTCATCGCCCACCCCTCAGGGCCAGACTGGCACTAGCAGGTACCAGGCGCTTCCCCGGTAGGCCGCTAGGGTGGGGGCCAGTTATTGGCCCCTGGGGGCAGTTTTGTTACAGGGGGGTCGGCAATATCGGCCCTTTGTAACAAAATCGGCCGAAACCGACCCTTGCAAACTCCTTGGTTACACTCCTGAGCAGTTTGCCAGTGCCGGTTTCTGTTCCCAGTTCGGCCCTGCCACCCTACACGACGTCGGAACCCAAGTACACTCACTCCGATGGATCTACTCCTTCCTGCCTGTAAGGGCCCACTCGGCCTGGCACCCTCCACCTCGGACACGCATGACCTCATCTGGAGACTTCTACAAGGATCTTCCCTGAGCCCGACCCATTTCAATGCATACATGATCCCCTCCACCAGCATTATCCACCCTTATGATATCAAAGTCCTCTCCTATGCCAACATGCAACTCATACTCTCCATCACGGACAAAATGCCGTCCGTCTCGGACCAAGTTTATTGCCTGCTTGACTGAGTTCGCCCACTGGATGAAGACCAACCTTCTAAAGCGGAACACTGATGAGACCAAACCTGTGATCTTTGGGAAGAGCACATCACTGTGGGACTGTACCTGGTGACCAGCAGAGCTAGGACTGACACCCAGGCTAAGAACCTCTGGATCATCAACAGCAAACTCGACATGACCGCCCAAAACAATTCCGTCACAGCCTCATGCTTCCATTCCCAAAGATGCGGGGAAAGATTTTCAAATAGCTCCCACTCGGCACCCAGAAAACCATCATGCACGTCCTGGTCACAAACAAGCCAGACTACGGGAACACCCTCCAAACCAGGATCAACAAAAAAAACTCACCAGAAGGCTGTGGACCATTATGAACACGCAGCTAGAATCACCCTCAACCTCCCATCGGGTACTCTCATAACACCATACTTAAAAGAGCTCCACTGGCTTCCTATTCACAAACTATAACAATTCAACCTAATCACCCACAGTTTCAAGGCACTATATAACACTGGCCGAGCAACCCTCAACAATCACATCTGCTTTCAAATACCTTCCAGACCTGCTCGTCCCGACTCCTACTTGCACAAATCCCAAACATACGGAAAACCATAGCTGGCAGTCAAGCCTTCTCCTGCATCATTCCTAAAAACTTTCTCCTCACTTCTTGAACTGCAGAAGCAGCTGAAGACCTGACTTTTAAAGTAGTCCCACTAGGCGGGCTAGGCACAGCTGCTCAGCACCAGGATACCTGCACAGGTACTAGTGAACGTTACAAATCTGCGGAACAGAAGATCGCCCTCGGCAGGAACCAGGCCCTCCAGGTCTGTACTGGCAGCGGGATGGATTTCCTGTCTTGCCAGCTGATCTTCTCGAAGCACAGCTGCAAAGCTGCTTCGGGGAGGGCAACCAAAGAGTTTTTTCACTGGTCTCATCTTGAGATTCAGATACGGGTTAAAGGTAAAACATGGATGAATTCCCCCAACCCAACTAGATGGAGAAGACCCAAGGGGAAGGGGGGGGCGGGGAAGAGAAGACACACACAACAAAGTGCCCTTTGCTCCAAGCAAATGAACCAAAGGAAAGCTACACTGGTTTAGATCGGACAGTTTATCTGCTACCTGGCAGCAGCACAGAACATAAAACTTAAATAAAACATCAAATAAACTTTTTTTAAAACTGCAAAGGGTAGAAAGTAAAAATTAAAAATACTACCCTCACACTACCCGGGGGAGGGGGGGGGGGGGGGGGAAGAGACGAAACTAAAGGAGATAAACTTATTACATCCGATAAACACAGCGATTTAACAAAAGCTTGAAAGACTTATTCCAGGAAGAGGCAAGCGCGGTTTTGTAAACACGCAGCCCTGCCACCTCAACCTCCAGAGTCTGATAGCGTGGCACGGGAGGAGTGCCAGAACAGGCTGTACCCAGGCAGTGTGCAGAGGGTAGAGAGGAGGAGACATTGGCAGCCTCCACCCGCAGCAGTGTTTATTCGCAAACCTTCAAAAGACCAAGATTAGGGGAATATTGCGATATCATAAAAAAAAAAAGCCACAAAAAAAATGTGTGGCATCTGGCATTCACTGTCAAGCACTTAGTGCGGAGCCGAACAACACTCGGCCAATCCCCCAAATGTTATTAAAATCGACAAAAAAAACACAGCTAACAGGAAGCAAGTCATGGTTTAAACAGAGATAAAGAAAATTCCAAGGCTAGGGTGCCACCTATGCCACCCGTGTCCCCTCGACCACCTTTACGTGCAGGTTAATAAATAGAGAGGGCTGAGTTGGGGGGAGGAGTAAGCAAAGAGTGCACTTTGTTCAGATAATCACGTTGTTAAAAACCTGCGCCCAGGATGGCCTTCCAAAAACCACAGGGGTGCTTAACAGTAGCGAGGCTCCATGTCAGACAACCTCAGAGGTCTCTGAACCACTGAGAGTTTAGAAAGATTTCAAAACGTTCCTACTTGCAGGGGGCGGGGGGGATTGGGGGGTGGGAGGGAAGATTACCTTAGGGCATTGGTTCAAAATCTTTAGACTTCTGTGTACCCCCACTTAATCATTACTGGAATCCAGGGGACCCCCGCCCCTTCCACAAAAGAAAACGGAGCCACAAAAAATATACGGTACATGAAAAAAAAAAGTTCCTCAAATAACTATGTCCACTTCAAAGCCAACAGTAAGGAACACCCCGAGCCGGCCGGACTGGCAGACAGGGCCATCAGGTAGTGCCGGATGGGCTGGGAGGTCAGTGTGTGGGCCTGTGTTCTGCCTATTCATGGGCCTGTTTTGTGGTCTGCTGGGTCGGATTTTAATATTGATTTCCCTGGCATCAAAACAAACATTGCCTGCAGCAAGCTCACATGCATGCAGTCTTCAAACCCTTTCAGAACCCTCACACAGCAAGTCTTTGCCAGTTTAAATAGAGTAAAGCTGCCCAATTTGGGAACGTGGGCTTTACAGGGGTGAAAAACACTCAATATGGTTTTTGCCTAAAAGGTCACAAAATTGTGGACAGACTTATTACCGCACTGTGTTATCGCAAATTACAGGTGTGGAATCACTGCACCAAAGTTATGCAAGGGTTGTGATGAGCGCCAGTCTGCCCAAGGTGCCACCCCTTAAGAAAGAAGGCTGGCAGCTGGTGGCAGGGTGGCACCCCCTTAAGCAAGAAGGCTGGCAGCTGGTGGCAGGGTGGCACCCCCTTAACAAAGAAGGCTGGTGGCAGGGCTTCAGGGGGAGGGACAGAGCTCTTGAAGAGGGGACCTCCTGCATCGGAGCAAATGCAGCAGATGGGGCGGAGCCTTCTCTCAAGGGATTGAAACCCACTAAAATGAGCACATTTTAGCAGCTAAGACCTAAATATTTCTGGTTTACATAAATGTAAACTAACATGTTGACTCTAAGATAATTTATTTAATGAACTTTTGATCCAGACAAATGGGTCATCCAAAACGTTCATAAGTAGGTGTACGGCATCCTTCAACGAGCCAGCATTAGTTTATAAGAAAAAAGTGGCCGATCTAAGACCATCAACTGGAAACACAACAGATCAATACATGGCACCAGTTACTGGCACAACCACTCAACGTCCTCTTTGGGAAGATCAGCTACGGTACCAAAACGGAGAGCCCAAATCGAACAAACATACATTTCTAAACATCTGAAGACTACAATTTATTCGGCATCTTTCTAAGAACCTCCGTTTCCCCGAGAAAACCAACTTTTACAATACTGTGGTCCAAGCATGGAGGTCTTTGCTTGCAGAACTACCCTCAGCTCAAACCTTCACTGGCCCTGCAGTGCGAACGGACAGTGTACATAAAATGGAGGGTCTTAGGGTGGGCTAAGGCTGGGGTCTGTGAAGGAGCCCATGATCCCCCCCCCCCCCCCCCCCCCCGAGCAGAGGTCATGGTTGAAGACTATCCAACAACATTCCGACCTCACCCAGTTGGATCCAACTTCCCTATAGGAAGCTGCAGTATTTCCACAATCCCCACCACAGTATAAGCAAGACTCCGGCTCACCGACACGTCCTTGTACAGGTGGATGGGATCGTAATCGATCTGGTTGTTCACGAAGAAGTCATTGGCTACAGCCAGGAGAGTCATCTCGGGCAGGGAGAAGATATCCATGAATTGCTTCACCGCTGGACCCTGGAAGACACAAGGGAGGGCAGGAGTGAGAGGGGCGAACTCCAACCAACCGCAAGCAGTTGTGCAGTGTTTCAGCAAACGTCAGAACCCCCTGGCACTGGTTACAAAGCTTCATCGGACAACAGTTTGTACAACAAGAGATGGCAACAGTCACGTCTGTTCACAAACACTGGAGACAGACACAGAATAGTTTACGGGTTGCCTGCAGCTGTTTTCCACCTTTAGTGGAGGGGCTAAGAGGCGTAGTCTTATTGGACACCCTGCTCCGCAACAGTGATACACGTTTCAAAGGGGATTAACAAAAGCTTCAGGGTTAAATTCATACAACCAACACGAGGCAGTCACCCCTTCACACTTTTCAGACAAGTGAAATTTCAGCCACACAAGCCACAATCGCCGGAAATGGGGAGAATATTATTTTTCAAGCAAGGAAGCAGCAGCGAGGAGCGGCTTCAGAAAAGAAGGAAGTCAGCCACCCAAATGTAGGAAGCTTGTAGTACCCCAGAGAGCAGATGCCACACACCGCTGCTTAGGGAGACCAACGTTCGGATGTGTGGGCAAGTATTACGAGGCACCACTGAAAAACCTATAATGGACTTCGCACCTTTCAAAGAAAGTCCGAGCAGCCACAATAAGGCAAATACAGAAATAAAACAAGCCGGAAACACACCTCACTTGTTTGCACGGCATGGAAACTTAATAGACAATCACTTGAGCTCTGAAAACTTCCCCGGCAAGCCTACAGGCTGGTTCTTCACCACGAGCGCCCACTCCAGCTGTGCCAAGAAAAAGCTGACAGTGCATTTGCTCGCTTACCTTGCCGTAGAAGCCGCTGACCTGGTGCAGGGGTATGTGGTGTGTTCCCTGGTACAGATCCATCACCTCCTCATCTGGGACCGGCTTCAGGCCCCTGGTGATTGGGAGGGAGAGGGAACGGAGGGAAAGCGGACAGGAGGAAGAGGAGGCAGAGGTTACTAGGAGCACAACAGTTCAGGTGGGAACACACCACATTCAAAAAGGGAAAAAACTGCAAAATGCACCATCCATTTTTCTTAGAAGGGCTGACAGAATAAGTGTGCTGTATTTCCAGGGCAGGCTTCATCAACACAACATCAGACATATTTATCAGGTTTGAACACCCACCCTCAGCCTTCTGGACAGAGCACTGCACCGCTGGAGTTCAACACGCATCTGTGTGCTGTGTAAGACCCACCAGCCTGTCCAAGCTGCATTCCAGGAGTCCATCTTGCAAAGTGTCATGCTACAGTGAAATCATGGACAAAGCCCATATAGCCCACCCTCTTCCAGCTCAACTGGATCCTGGTTGTCCATGCGCCCACCCCCATCACCCGACTGGCTGGACATCCCTATAAACCCGACTGGCTGGACACCCCTATAAACCCGACTGGCTGGACACCCCTATAAACCCGACTGGCTGGACACTCCTATAAACCCGACTGGCTGGACACTCCTATAAACCCGACTGGCTGGACACCCCTATAAACCCGACTGGCTGGACACCCCTATAAACCCGACTGGCTGGACACCCCTATAAACCCGACTGGCTGGACACCCCTATAAACCCGACTGGCTGGACACCCCTATCACTCGACTGGCTGGACACCCCTATAAACCCGACTAGCTGGACACCCCTATAAACCCGACTAGCTGGACACCCCTATAAACCCGACTAGCTGGACACCCCTATAAACCCGACTGGCTGGACACCCCCATCACCCGACTGGCTGGACACCCCTATCACCCGACTGGCTGGACACCCCTATCACCTGAATGGCTGGACACTCATATAAACCGGACTGGCTGGACACCCCTATAAACCGGACTGGCTGGACACCCCTATAAACCGGACTGGCTGGACACCTGTATCAAGTGACTGGTTCTAGGACATCATGAAGATGGCCATCACTGGGTCCTGATCGCAAAGTGATGAGGACACAGGAAAAGGACATACAAACTGCCCATGTGATGCAGAAAGGCACAGCTGACATACAGGCGGGGAAAAACCAGAAGAAATGACTATGACAATGGGCACACTCACCGATAAACTGTGCCCAACTGGATGTAGTGGAAGGCATCAATCTTCATCAGCAAACCCTGGTAGAGAAAAGTTCCCAGTTAGGCAGCAATCCTGCAGCATCTACTACAAACTTTAAGCCAGTGCTAGTTCTAGAAAATGGAACCAGGTTAGGCCCATCCAAGGCGCGGAGGCGTGTATTCAGCAGGACCACTACATGGCACAAAACACAGCTTGCATTTTTCAACGGTCAACAAGTCTTCCTCGTGGTATGTGACCTGCGCAATGCTGGGCAGAACAGAAAAAAAGCAGGAGAACAGTTCCTGTTCTCATCTGGATGGTAGGTTGACCCCCTGCAACAATGATCTTCCTGTGGGCATTTGGGGGCCAGATTTTGATCTCAGGGTTTTACTTTTTTACTACACATCACCAAGGATGCCCACCTCCCTTTACTGAGCGTCGGCCAGGCAGTGCGCTGCCAGTTCTAGACTCAGCCTGGCAGAGAGCAAGACTCCATCCAACCCATAAACCAGACCCAGCAAAGGTGACCTGCCTCCCTGACACCCAAACATCACCAGCCCCTTCTGCAGGGCTGGGCAGACTCTAGAACCAATGTTCACTCTCTGAGCTGGGCTTGTACAGGACAGCAGGCTCCAGAGCCGGCAGAAGAAGGGCTTACCTTGGGGATGTCATAGTGCAGGCCCCGGATGGCAAAGTTCGGGAGGTAGTCATACTTGCGGAGCCCCTCCGGATACTAGGAAAACAAAGCAAAAGAAAAAACAAGCGTTCAGTTACAGAAGCATTTTCCCATGCTGTTGAAATATAGCAGTGCCATGTAAATCATGCGGGGGGGGGGGTGCAAAAACACATGTGGAATGTTCTCCATTCCCTTGTAAAACTCCTTATGGCCCAGGAAAGGAGGATCCAAGGCTCATGCAATGTCTTACATATAGATAGCCACACTTGAAGGGCCAGAAAAAAGAATGAAGGTGTTCATTTATGGTCGCCTCAACCAGATTAGAAAAAGAAGAAGAGGCGGCATCAACAATCCTAACTATCTTCAAGTCCAGAATAGGAAACTCTCCCATTTAGGGCAGGCTTACAGCTATTTCACCCTCAGAGAATGCACCCCGCCTGCACCTGCATGAGCAGCAAGGTTAAAAAACAAAACACAGCAAGTTACTCCGGTAAGCACTTATCGGAAAGAAAGTTACCAGAAGGAAAATGCTACTTACCAGTGTTCTTGGCATGTAGAGCTGCAGAGTTACACACTATGCATAGATGGCCACCTAGTGTTGGGCCCGGATGTTTGCAGTTTGTTTTGTTGTAGAAAAGTCTTTGGAAGTCACAGGATAGGTGACTCTTCCTTTGGCATGACAAAAACAAAGTTTTTGGCAGAAAAACCAACACCTCTGTTTACTTTAATAGTTTCATAGTCGCCTAGTTCAAGACGGATTTGAAAACCGATGGAGAAGGCGCCTTTCCTTTGAGGGAATATGTGTGGCCAGCTCACTACCGCCCCATCCGGCTCAGAGGAGATTTAAATGAATGAGACTGAAAACCCATTCTGCATTAGCGCCCTCTGCAGGAATGGCAGACTAGCTGCATGGCCCCCTGGCATCCGGTCCTGCAGATGCCCAAGCGGAGCGTCAGTTGTCTGGCATGCAGCGTCAAAGGCCTTGATGGTACATCTTGGACTCCGTGCCTTTACGACAACAGTAAACGTTATAGGCATGAAACTTCATGTACCAGTTCAGGAGGAGGAGGAAGGCCAACTTCCTCAAGACGGCCACCGCAAGGTACTGGAGGAGCAGAGGGCATCTGAAGGGACTTTAACACCAGAGTTAATTCACTGCCCTTTGGCTTCAATGGGCTCCTATACCTGGCTAAGAACAGCCTGAAATGGGGTTTCAACCAAGGATCCTAGCAGTGGCGATCAATGAATCTCACTACCGGCCCACACAGGGAACCCCTTCAGACAAACATGTTCTAACCATTAGGGAAATCCAGAAACTCGTCACTAGCATTTCCAGAGGTTTGGAGAAACAGGGGAAAAAAGAACAAACAGTCCTTGGCTGTTGGAGAGTTGGTGCCTTTCACCCCTGCGTGGATCTCCAGGGTAAATGATAGGATGGAGGTGGAGGCTACACCTCAGCTCTTCGCTCTACAACGGACCACGTTCCCCATCACAGGGACTCTGCACTATAGAAGATAATCTGAACCTCTCAAGAGCGGAGCGTGAGAACTTCTGTTTTGACCCCATGAAGACAGAAAGCACCGATCCTCCAGGAGCACACCTGTTACAGGTGTCTTGGGACTTCCACCTACCTCCGAGATAGGTCTGGTCTTACAAGCAGAAACAATTTGACCTACATCCAAATCACAAGTTCTTCGGTTCAAAATCACGGGCCAGTGATTCACAACCTTTTTGCTAATGTTCAACATCTGTGCAAAGAATGATTCGACATGATGTAGGGCAGCAACTGACATTTGGTAAAACGGTCTCCTTACTGGCGGGTTATGGAAAAGTGGAGGAGGGGTTTGGTAGTCGCTTGTTCATGGCCCACTCCAATCTCTGCTACTAGGACAAAAAAATGTTGGTGTTACTATCAGCGTTGATCTTACCATCTGCCCGCGCCCCACAAGATCAATGGTACAGGTTATTCCCTTTTGAAGAGCCTTCAGGAAAATTCTTCCTGGTGTCCAAGTTGAAGTGAGGAGGATGGTGACCCAGGCAGCTATCTCAATCTCTTATCGGTCACAGTTCGACTGTTCAAAATGCAGCTGCTGCGTGTCTCTTACTTAACTTGCCTCAGCACTTTCCTGTTCCAACCTAGTTGGATTTCCTCCATAGGTTACCAGTGAATAAACATTTTGTAGAGTTGTGGGTTTACTCTTAATATTTTTTGAAGACATGCATCCGTGTGTGGCTTTCAGCTGCATCTGTCAATAGTCTCTTCATTGATTCTTTACGACACAGACGGTAGAAAAGGGTCCCTTTTTTGGCATGGTCACCCCAACCTTTTCCCCACTGGTGCAGCTGTTCCTGACTGGATGTGCACATGGTCACTGCTTAACAGGCCTCAGTGCCTTTTCCCTAAAAACTGCAACATGTTCAATTGTACCCCAATTGGCAAGGACTTTACCACCCTTGTAAGTCCCTGGTCAATGGTGTTTTATGGTACTTAGGCATAGGTACTAAAGAGGGTCCCTATCGGCTGCAGCATGTATTGTGACACCAAAAGGGACCCCCACCAAAGCAGCATGCAGACTGCCATTGCAAGATGCATGAAATGGAGCAAGCTCTTCTGAAAACATTGCACACTCCCTGTGTCCAATGCCCAAGTACACTGCATGTCCTGTATGCAAGTCATCACTACTGCAGGCCTTAGAGCCCTAAGGCATTATGCAATATATCACATGTGAGGGTACCTTTGCAGGAGCAGATAAGTCCCATCCATTTCTAATCATTGCAAGAGCTCAAGAAGCTCTCTCAAAGTATTTACTAGGCGCTGGTCATTACGAGTTACCCAGCTAGAAGTCTTCACTGAAAATAATTGGGTCTGATATCAAACACTTTGTCTCAAATCTATACTGAAGCCAGTATCAGATGTATTGTGACATGCACCCAGAGGGCACCTTAGAGGTGCAGCCTGAAAACCTACTAGCCCTCTAGTGTGTTGGCTGAATTGGATTGTCCAGCCTGCCACCACAGACAAGTTTCTGACCCCCTGTAGGTGAGCACCCAGCCTCTCAAGAGGCCAGAAACAATGGTGGAAGGTTTTCACACCTCCTTCAACCGGATGGCTAGTGATTTAGCATATCAAGTCTTGTGCCTTTGATATGCGCCCCCAGCTTCACTCAGACATGAAGGACACACTCCCCTGGGGCCCATTTGGCATCAGAGCAGGCGGTGAAGTAGCTAGATAGAAGGCGTGCCAAACTTGCAGGCTGGGCACATCCCTAGGATGGGCCACCTGAAGTGGAGGTAAAAGAAGGGTTTCACCATTTTGGTTTAACTAGGAACTCTGGGTGAAGATCATGTCCACTCCTCGCAGGAAGTGGTCATATAGGGAGTGTAGACACCCTAGAGGAAAGTAGCCCATTAGGTACTACCCTACAATCTCCTAAATTCAGTATTTAGGGGTCCCTTTTTTTTTTAGCAGAGTTTTATATAGCGCGAATTTGACACAAATTGGGTATCAGAGCGCTTTACATAGCACCAGTTGCATTACATAAGACACATTCATGTTTGTTAGGCATGGACTTACTTCAACACCAGACCGATGGATTCATCTACCTGGGAACAGAAGGACAAAAGAGCAGCCATCACAGGGACGGAGGACCTGCTCCAAAATTGGGACCAAACTCTACAATTGTGGCGGTATCAGCAGCCAGCCATAGACCAGACTCTTCCAATAGCTGCATCCTCCCAAATACTTGGAGGAGTGTCCAGCACTTCGTCAACGAGCTAGCATCTCCCTTGGGGTGGAGGAGTTATCTCCCTAAATCTGCAGGCACCGAACACATCTGTGGGTACACTGTGTTGGCAATCGGGCCCACCGAGGGAACAGCAAGTCAAAAGGCGGCCTTTGCGGACCTATGTCAGCCCCGTCTCTCCATCAAGTTTCGAGACGATAGACTCTCCAGGAGCCTCCCTGCACCAATACCCTGAGAACCGGAATACCTGCATCAACCAAGGCTGGTTTGCATCCAGTCCGGGCACCACCACTGAGGAAGATCGACCTGCTCATCGAGGGACTTCAAGGCCAGCGAGACCTATTACTAGAGTGGCCCAGCTTTCCTGTTTTCTCCTACTCTGCTAGCCTGACTACAACCGTTAGAGCCTAAAACATAAGTGGTCAGTTAGCCAAGCCCCCCAGCACCAGAGCCCCACAGCCTGGTGGTTCTTTGGACCTTGCCCCACCGCATCTTAAGTCCAAAATGGGACCTCGGTACACCAACTGCAAGTAATGTTTTGCTGTATATGCCTTTCCTACGACAGGATAAAATTACAGCGTTCAAGGCTCATACCTCAAGAAAAGTTATTTGACTACTGTTTTCTTGTAAGATTCCTACCTTCAAAAGTACTTACTGATTCCAATTATATTGTAGTCTAAAATTATATAAAAATCTGTGTTATTTTTCTAAACTGGTCTCGAATTTCTTCTTGATAGTGGGTCTCATTTACTGACTGTGTGTGCGTGCAACAAATGCGCGACACTCCCCTCTGATAAGCCATAAGCTGCTCGGCCACACAACCACACAGAGCACTTGGGATAATTAAATCAAGCCCCTGTTAACCAATAAGACTTGTATGGACGTTTTGAATGGTGTGCCCTTACATTGGCACACTATACACAAAGGCAGCTTTCTACCTACACAAACTATTTGAGTTTCTCCAAAAAGAACACAGGCGGAACAGCATAGATCCGTCACTGCATTTTCTTCTAGAAAAACAGGTTATGAAACCTGCAAGTACTGCATTGGCACAGCGAGCACGGAAGCTGCCAGGTTGTCGCTGGCAAGGGCAGCACTTCAGTACTGCATGACACAGCGCCATTTTAAAGGAAGAGCAATACATTGCTTTATAAAGGACCTGGAAAAAGAAACCTGCTGTGTCCAGAGTCCAGAAAACATATTCGCACAGCAGCTGTGACAATGAATGCAAGGCAAGCGGCTGTGATGGACATTGCCACGGGTCACGCACTTCTGCGTCACCCACCCTGGGAGTCGGCCTATTGTCTTGTACTGATGAACCAGGATGTCAGAAACCCCGTTATAGGCCATAGCGTGAAGGGTGTGACGGCCTACACTCAACTCAATCATGTCCTTACCCACAAGATGTGCGACAAGTTGCACATCATGGAGTTAACAACCGAGCTGATGCCTGTGCCTTTCTCGCATGTTGTACATCATAGTGTGAGGAATTTAGTTCTACCTGTACTCCAATACCTCACCTTCTACCGATGTTGCGTGCAGCAAAGTAGATCCCGGAGTGTGGAGTACATCACCCTACCTCCACCCACGGCCTCACCGTGTACCGATACGTCACTTGCAATGTTGTTTGACAGTGGGAAGTCGGTCACCCTGACTCTACCCCTGCCCCTCACCTCATACTGCATCACCAGGATGTTGCGTGCAGTGTTGTTTATCAGTGTGTGTAGTAGGTCACCCTGCCTTTACCCCTACGACTCACCTTGTACTGGTCCACCAGGATGTTGCGTGTATTGTTGTTTATCAGTGTGTGTAGTAGGTCACCCTGCCTTTACCCCTATGTCTCACCTTGTACTGGTCCACCAGGATGTTGAGTGCAGTGTTGTTTATCAGTGTGTGTAGAAAGTCACCCTGCCTTTACCCCTATGTCTCACCTTGTACTGGTCCACCAGGATGTTGAGTGCAGTGTTGTTTATCAGTGTGTGTAGTAGGTCACCCTGCCTTTACCCCTACGACTCACCTTGTACTGGTCCACCAGGATGTTGAGTGCAGTGTTGTTTATCAGTGTGTGTAGTAGGTCACCCTGCCTTTACCCCTATGACTCACCTTGTACTGGTCCACCAGGATGTTGAGTGCAGTGTTGTTTATCAGTGTGTGTAGTAGGTCACCCTGCCTTTACCCCTATGACTCACCTTGTACTGGTCCACCAGGATGTCGCGGGCAGTGTTGTAGATCATGCTGTGAAGAGCATTGGAGTACAAGGCCAGCGTGTAATCATAGTCGAAGCCGTAGACCTCAATGTCCGACAAGCAGACTTCATTGTTGGCGTACACAGTGGACTGGTTCAAGAGGTTGCACACCCCCGGAGGCAGGAGATCTGCCAAGGAAACAAATACAACCCACGCATTATTATGGAAACATCCCTGCAGCCACCCAAACAGTATCGGAAGATCAAGTGAACAGTGAGGAGAGTTTATTTACAGATGGACAATGATCACCTTGCCAGTGTTGGCGAAACATAAGACCTCACACAAACAGGGTAAGATTACAGTGCAGAGAGCACCCAAGGTTTTGGACCAAGAAGTGGTTGTGAATAAGGTCTCAATATGGGGCTGGTCCTATCCCTTAAGTGAATACTTGCAGAGAGGTTTGAACACATGGGACTTGTAGAAACCAGACAGATTAGGCTAAGAGACCATGTTGCCGATAAATGAAGCTGGTACACTCTGCGGGACGACCACTAAAGGTCCAGGTCTGGATGAGTGTAAGGTTTTGGAAGCAAGATTGGAGGCAAGGCTTTGTCAGAGTCCAGCCCTTGAGCAGTCTTACTGAAGAGGACAGGGTCCGCAACAGCATCAGCTGCCAGCTTAAGGGAGGTAGGTGGTCTTTTCTGTTAACTGCCCCAGCTTCTCATCCTCAGTGTAATCGCGACCAATAGTTGTGTGCGAGATTCTATTGTTCCGCCTATTCCTGCCGGTGCTGTTAAATAGCCCATGTCTTGATGTAAACCTTGTGCCTTCTCGCACCACTCAAACCCAATGTAATGGACGTTGGCACCTGCCTGCGCCTGCTTCAGGAGAGATGAAACATGGACTACTTCAGGTCTTGATTTTTTTTTTATGCATATTTATATAGCGCGAACTCGACCCGAAGGTATTAGAGCGCTTTACACGAGCACCGTATTTACATTACACATTCAGGCACGGGGAGATTAAGTGATTTGGCCAGTACCACAGGATGTGGACGCCACCCCGAGGCTCGAACCCTGGTCTCCAGCACCAAAGCGGCAGCCCCATGGCTAGTCAGGAGCTGTGGCACACTGCTACGGGGTGGGGGGCACCCCCATGAAGAACGAGGCCGAGCTGGCTGGACTTTGGCCTCAAGGGGCCATGGGGCCCAGAACAGTAAGCGCTATTTCTCACAAGTCTTCAGCTTGTAAACAAGGATCTCTGACCTCCGGGCATCAATGACTTGGCATACTCTGCCTAGCACGAGAGGGACGGAGCATCAGCACTTTTATTTTAATTAAAAACCGGGCACAAAGCCCTCCTTTCTGCAGCATCCGTCTGGGATTTAACTCCTGCCGCTCTGAAGCACAGCAAAAAGAAAACAAAGGGAGCGGATGCGGCGTAACAACCAGAGCTGGCGACTTTAGAACGGAGGAACCAGGTTGCTGTCTCGGCGTGGGCTCAACATCCTGGGACTCTGGACAAATCACGTAATCTCCCCGTGCTTACAAAAATTAACGAGTCCTTGTGTAAGGTAACTGGTGCTCGTGTAAAGCGCTCCAATACCGTCGGGTCGAGTTCATACTATTTAAAACAGCAACAACAAAAAACGAAAAAGCTGCCCAAGTATACAAACGAATGAACATTAATGAAAACAAGTGAGCTACTGAGGAGGGTGGGGGCAGTTGTAGCCGACACTGCATCAAACAACGAAGTTCACCACGGATCTCCTCCCCTCTGTGCCCGGCAAAGCGCTTTAATTGCCAAGTCGGGCTGAGCGGATTCTGTGGCCGGCTGAAAGATCCGAGTTTTCAAGCAGGGAGGGTTGTGTGGGGGAGGGTTAGTGCACGAGGGGCAGGCTCCGAGCACATAGGGCAGGTTACAACAGACCCAACGCAACGGTGCACGAGCCGTGCACGTGGTAATGTGCATCGCACTCTACACGCTCTCTCTTCTTGGCGCTGTAATGAGTCTTGGTAAACCGAGGCACTGGTTGGACCGTCCGCATTACATCTACGAGAGCTGTGACTCGAACCTGTGTCCGGCAGTTTACACCGATCAACTGCAGACAACCCGCGGAGCTAGCTTAAAAGTCATGTATTGTCCTACAGGCCTGGTTTATGCTACGTACTAGAGAGTGTGCGCTTTCGGGGAGGCAAACTAAGGTAGTATTCCCCCCTCCCACACCCCCGGGTGCCTTTGGCAGCCCGCCTGCAGCGGCCGTCACCTCCCTTTCAGACTTGTGAAACTGGCCGGTTTTAGCCCTTTCCTCGAGCCTTGCCCCGGGTCCTTCGATGGGGGAAGTGACTATCCACCCGAGTCCCCCCCCCCCCCTCCCTTGCGGCCGACCCCTTCCTCTCAGACTGGTCAAACTGGCCGGTTCGAAACCTTTCCTCGAGCCCTGCCCCCAGGACCTTCGATGGGGAAGGGACTATCCACCAGAGTCCACCCCCTCCCCCGCGGCCGACCCCTTCCTCTCAGACTGGTCAAACTGGCCGGTTCTAGCTTGCAGCGCAGGCCTGCACCCCTTCCTGGGGTCTTCACCTGGGGTCTTTGATGGGGGAGGCGGAGATGAACTCGAGCCCCCCTCCTCCTCCAACACCTCCTGGGTCTTCAAAGACTTCAGCTCTCTTCCGCCGGCGGCCAGAGGGGGGCATGGCCACGGGGTCCTTTACAGCCCCACAACAGAAGGCAGAGCTCGTCTCGCCTCCATACCCCGCAGCCCTGTGGTTACCAGCAGCCTGGCCAGGGCCGGCTTTAGGGCAGTGCGACTGGTGCGGCTGCACAGGGCGCGGACCTCTGAGGGGGGCGCTGTGACCTCAGGGGCGCACTGTGTTTAGCAATATCTTATGATATGAGAGATGAGGGGTACTTTTGTAGGTGGTAGTGAGACAATCCGGAGAGGTGGTCAGGGGATGTGGGTGCGCTAAAAGGGACTGTCGCACCGGGCTCCACCAGCGCTAAAGCCAGCCCTGGCACGTCCATTCTCACCCCTGGACGAGGGGAGCAATGGACAGGCAGGCAAGCCTTTGGTGGCACCAGCAAGTGTGGGGGCTGGGAGGTTAGGTCTCAGGCTGCATGCACTGGGGGGGGGGGGGCCTCAAGCCCCTGCGCCCCCCACCAGCACCGTCACATCCCTGTGCCCCCAGCCAATCAATCAATCAATCAATGCATTTATATAGCGCACTACTCACCCAGAGGGTCTCAAGGCGCTAGGGGAGGGGGGTCCGCTACTGCTCGAACAGCCAGGTCTTGAGTTGCTTCCTGAAGGCGAGGTGGTCCTGGGTCAGGCGGAGGTCGGTCGGGAGGGAGTTCCATGTCTTGGCGGCGAGGTAAGAGAAGGACCGTCCCCCTGTGGTGGCTCTTCGGATGCGGGGGACGGCGGCGAGGGCGTGGCCGGTCAATCGAAGCTGGCGTTTGGGAGCGTAGAAGTTGAGGCGGCTGTTGAGGTATCCTGGGCCTTGGTTGTGTAGGGCTTTGTGTGCGTGGGTGAGGAGTCGGAAGGTGATTCTCTTGTTGACCGGGAGCCAGTGCAGTCTCTCAGGTGTCCAGAGATGTGGCTGCGACGGGGGATGTCCAGGATGAGTCGTGCTGAGGCGTTCTGGATCCGCTGGAGTCTCTTCTGGAGTTTGGCAGTGGTTCCGGCGTAGAGGGAGTTGCCGTAGTCCAGACGGCTGGTGACGAGGGCCTGGGTGACCGTCTTCCTGGTCTCGGTGGGGATCCACCGGAAGATCTTACGTAGCGTGCGCAGGATGTTGAAGCACGACGAGGAGACGGCGTTGACTTGTCTGGTCATGGAGAGGGAGGAGTCCAGGATGAAGCCCAGGTTGCGTGCGTGGTCTGTTGGTTTGGGTGCCTAGGGCGGGGGGCCACCAGGAGTCGTACCAGGCGGAGGGTGAGGATCCCAGGATGAGGACTTCCGCCTTGTCCGAGTTCAGCTTCAGGCGGCTGTTCTTCATCCATTCGGCTACCTCTTTCATCCCTTCGTGAAGGTTGGCTCTGGCGGTGGCGGGGTCGTTGGTGAGAGGGAGAGAATCAGCTGGGTGTCGTCGGCGTAGGAGATGATGTTGAGGTTGTGCTGGCGTGCGATGTCTGCGAGGGGGCTCATGTAGACGTTGAAGAGGGTTGGACTGAGCGAGGAGCCTTGAGGGACGCCGCAGATGACTTCGGTGGCTTCAGATCTGAACGGGGGGAGGCGGACTCTGTGTCCTTCCGGCGAGGAAGGAGATGATCCACTCCAGTGCCTTCTCCTGAATTCCGACGTTGCTGAGTCGCTGCACTAGTGGTCGGTGAGAGGTCTAGGAGGATGAGGGCTGCTGTTTCTCCGTTGTCAAGCAGTGCTCGGATGTCATCGGTGGCTGCGATCAGGGCGGTCTCGGTGCTGTGGTTGGCCCGGAAGCCAGACTGCGAGAGGTCGAGGGATCCGTTAGTCTCGAGGAAGGCGGCCAGCTGCTTGTTGACGGTCTTCTCGATGACTTTTGCAGGAAACGGGAGCAGCGAGATGAGGCGGTAGTTCTTGAGGTCGGTGGGGTCGGCTGATGGCTTCTTTAGTAGAGCGCTGAGTTTGGCGTGCTTCCAGCTCTCCAGGAAGGTAGCGGTGTCGAAGGAGGTGTTGATGATGTCCCGCAGGTGGGGTGCGTTGACAGCGTCGGCCTTGTTGAAGACGTGGTGAGGGCAGGGCAGGGGTCAGTAGGAGATCCGGAGTGGATGGAGTTCATCGTGCGGACGGTGTCTTCGGTGCTGATCGGGGTCCAGGCGCGGAGGGTGGTGGTGGGGGGCGGTGGTTCGGTCGTGGCGAGCGTCGGTTGAGTGCTGAAGCTGTTGTGTATGTCCGCGATCTTGTTGTGGAAGTAGGAGGCGAGGGAGTTGCAGAGGTCTTGCGAAGGGGTGAACCTCATGGCACCCCCAGCCAGCACCGTCACATCCCTGCGCCCCCAGCCAGCCGCACAAGCACAGACACCTCAGAGAGAGAGAGAGAGAGCGAGGGAGACCCCCCCGCCAGTTGCAAGAGAGCACCGGCACATCCCTGCGCGTGCACCCCCTCCCAGCCAGTCGCGAGAGAGAGCACCGGCACATCATTGAGCGTGCACCCCCTCCCAGCCAGTCGCGAGAGAGCACTGGCACATCCCTGCACGTGCACCCCCCTCCCAGCCAGTCGAGAGAGAGAGAGCGAGCACCGGCACATCCCTGCGCGTGCACCCCCCTCCCAGCTAGTCGAGAGAGAGAGCACCGGCACATCCCTGCGCGTGCACCATCTCCCAGCCAGTCGCGAGAGAGAGCACCGGCATATCCCTGCGCATGCACCCCCTCCCAGCCAGTCGCAAGAGAGAGCACCGGCACATCCCTGCGCGTGCACCCCTTCCCTGCCAGTCGCGAGAGAGAGCACCGGCACATTCCTGCACGTGCACCCCCTCCCAGCCAGTCACGAGAGAGAGCACCGGCACATCCCTGCGCGTGCACCCCCTCCCAGCCAGTCGCGAGAGAGAGCACCGGCACATCCCTGCGCATGCACCATCTCCCAGCAAGTCGCGAGAGAGAGCACCGGCACATCCCTGCGCGTACACTCCCCCAGCCAGTCGCGAGAGAGAGCACCGGCACAACCCTGCGCGTGCACCCCTCCAGCCAGTGGCGAGAGAGAGCACAGGCACATCCCTGCGCGTGCACCCCCCCAGCCAGTCGCGAGAGAGAGCACCGGCACATCCCTGCGCGCGCACCCCTTCAGCCAGTCGCGAGAGAGCACCGGCACATCCCTGCGCGTGCACACCCCTCCCAGCCAGTTGCGAGAGAGAGCACCGGCACATCCCTGCGCGTGCACCCCCCCCCCCCCTGCCAGCCATGAGAGCACCGGCACATCCCTGCGCCCCCAGCCAGCCACGCTAGCACAACCCTGCGCCCCCAGCCAGCCACGCTAGCACAACCCTGCGCCCCCAGCCAGCCACGCTAGCACGCCCCTGCGCCCCCAGCCAGCCGCGCGAGCGCGCCCCCAGCCCCCAGCCAGCCGCGCGAGCGCGCCCCCAGACAGCCACGCGAGCGCGACCCTGCGCCCCCAGACAGCCACGCGAGCGCGACCCTGCGCCCCCAGACAGCCGCGCGAGCACGCCCCCGCGCCCCCAGACAGCCGCGCGAGCACCAGCACCTCCATATGTACCCCCTCCACCAGCCACGCGAGCACCGACTCATCCCTGCCCCCACCAGCCACGCGAGCACCGGCTCATCCCTGCATTCCTCCCTCCCAAACCAGCCGCGCGAGCACCGGCTCATCCCTGCACCCCCCCCCCCAACCAGCCACACAAGCACTGGCTCATCCCTGCACCCCCCTCCAACCAGCCGCGCGAGCACTGGCTCATCCCTGCACCCCCCTCCAACCAGCCGCGCGAGCACCGGCTCATCCCTGCACCCCCCCCCCCCAACCAGCCACACGAGCACCGGCTCATCCCTGCACCTCAACCAGCCGCGCGAGCACTGGCTCATCCCTGCACCCCACCCCCAACCAGCCTCGCGAACACCGGCTCATCCCTGCACCCCACCCCCAACCAGCCGCGCGAGCACCGGCTCATCCCTGCACCCTAACCAGCCGCGCAAGAACCGGCTCATCCCTGCACCCCAACCAGCTGCGCAAGTACCGGCTCATCCCTGCATCGCAACCAGCCGCGCAAGCACCGGCTCATCCCTGCACTCCAAACCCAACCTGCCACGCGAGCACCGGCTCATCCCTGCACCCCCAACCAGCCGCGTGAGCACCGGCTCATCCCTGCACCCCAACCAGCCGCGTGAGCACCGGCTCATCCCTGCACCTCATGCCCAACCAGCCGCGCGAGCACCGGCTCATCCCTGCACCCCCCCCCCAAACCAGCCGCGCGAGCACAGACTCATCCCTGCACCTCATGCCCAACCAGCCGCGCGAGCACCGGCTCATCCCTGCACCCCCCTCCCCCAAAAGCCATGTGAGCATCGCTCATCCCTGAGCACCGGCTCATCCCTGCGCCCCCCTCAACCAGCCACACCGGCACCTCCGTGCGCTCCCCCAGCCAGCCTTGCAAGCACCGGCACCTCCAAGCGCGCCCCCAACCAGCCTTGCAAGCACCGGCACCTCCATGCACGCCCCCAGCCAGCCTTGCAAGCACCGGCACCTCCATGCGCGCCCCCAGCCAGCCGCACGAGCACCCGCATGCGTGCCCCAGCCAGCCGCACGAGCACCCGCACCTGCATGCGCGCCCCCAGCCAGCCGCACGAGCACCCGCATGCACACCCCCAGCCAGCCGCATGAGACCCGGCACCTCCAAGCACCCCCCCCGGCAAGCAGCACCCGCACCTTCCTGTGGCCCCCCCATGCCAACAGCGGCGACACACGCGCACCCAGTCAGCGGGAGCACATGCATCTCTGCAATGCCTCTTCAGACTTCTCATACACGCCTACAAAGCCCTCCACAAGTCCAGACCCACCTACATCAACGACTGCCTGACATTACACAAACGGACCAGTCACTCAAGTCCTCCACCCTCGCATTGGCCCACGTCCCTCACATTAGTCATCACAGAGGCTGCTCTTTCTCCTACCTTCACCTACTCCCTTCTCAATCTTTGAAGGACTTCAGGAAACAGCTCAAGACTTGGCTCTTCGACCGCGACCGCCGCCGCCGCCTCCGCCACCACCACCACCACCACCGTAACATCAGCACCTAGAGCCCCCCACAGGGAGATAAGTCACACTGTACTAGACCCTCTGTAGCAAATGTGAGCCCTAGTCAGCATAAGCACATGCACTTTCTTCGCCCCAGTGTAAGCACATGCACCTTCTTCGCCCCAGTGTAAGCACAGGCACCGCTGCACCCCAGTCACTTTGAGGCACCGGTGCTCCCTAGAAGTGTTAGCACATGTACCTTTAGGCGTCACAGTTTGTGAGGTGCAGGGAGACCAGGCTCCTCAGTACCATAGTCCGAGCACAGGCACAGCTGTACTGAAGTCAGTGTGAGCACAGGGCTTTAGGGGCGTCAATGCACGTGATGACAGGGAGACCAGGAACCTGTACCCCAGTCAGTTAAATCAGCCCTGCTGCGCCCCAGTTGGTGTGAGCTCACAGATCCTGCTGCGCCCTAGTGTGAGGACAAACACATGCGTACTGTAGTCAGTGGGCGGGCACTAGCCCCCCCGGCACCCCAGTCCGTGGGCGCGCACTGGCCCCCTCGGCAACCCAGTCCGTGGGCGCGCACTGGGCCCCTCGGCACCCCAGGGGAAACAACCTTTACAACGCAACTTTTACAACACACTACCATTAAAACGCAGCCATTACAAGGCAACCATTACCACGCATAACACTACAACGCATACCATTACAACGCATACCATTACAACGCATACCATTACAACGCATACCATTACAACGCATACCATTACAACGCATACCATTACAACGCATACCATTGCAACGCATACCATTGCAACGCATACCAAAATTCAAAATTAACTTTATTCGGATTTCAATATGAAAGCCACAAAAGTACAAATTTATACTGTAAAAAACACTGATTAAAAAAAGACGTTTTTAAAAAAGTACATGATATATATTAAAAATTTAGATCACTGTATACTGTACAATGCATTTACTAGAGACTATGTTAAGACGGGTTTTCAGAATGCTCATAAGTTCGTACGGTGTTTAAGGCACACTCTAAGGTAGTGTGCCACAGATCTTGAGACTAGTGGATTGTCCAGGAACTGTAATGCCAGGAATGCTGGGCGACATCTTCTGACCTTCATTGCTTTTAGGATTGGTAATATCCATCTTTTCCGGAATGGAGTGTAGAAGGTACAGAAGAAGAGAACATGGATTGTGGACTGGGAAGAATTAGAGTCACAGGGGCACGCTGTTGTGATATATGTCCAGTTGTTTTGGGAGGGGAATGAAACCATGATGTGGAAAAGATTGAACCTGAAACGAGTTAACAGTAACTTTTCAAAATGTGTCAGGTCTTCCTGTAGATATGGTTGTATGGATGGAACAGTTTGTATCATGAGGCTATGTTGTACTGACGATTTACCTATTTCTGTCATCAGTCTTAGTTGGTTTAAGTGGGACAGACATATCTTTTTTAGTTCCTTTTTTGCTATGTCTGTGACTGACTGTGGGTCGTTAAAAAACCTCAGTAGGCCAATATCTGTGAGGAAGGTTTTTACGTAATGAAGCCACCTAATCTTTTCCATGTGTTCTAGGTTCATGCAGTCCTCAATAATTGCTCTTGTGAGTGTGCATTCTTCCGTTGCCCATATTCTGCGCCAAAGCATTATGGGTTGGATCTTGATAAGATCTGAGATATATTCTAGTCCAAGTTCTAAATGGCATCCAAAGGTGGTCGTACTCTTAGGGACTGCTAGTAAAAATTTGAGGAAGGTGTTTTCGATCTTTTGGATTTGTTCAGCATTTGCCGTTCCCCAAACTCCTGCTCCAAAGATGGCCGTGGTAATGCACTTTGCATTATAAATCTTTAACATCTCTGCCAGGGGTTTTTTCCCTAGGCGGAGAGAAAAGGCTTTTAGAGCGCCGACTGTTCGTATGAGCGATAACTTGCGGGAGTTAATTGCGTCTTTCCATTTGAACTCCTCGTCGATGGTGATTCCAAGATATGGGTAGGTTTTTGTTGTTTCAAGTGGTGAGTTATCTACTAAGATTGTTTTCGTCCTTTTCCCTTTACTGCCGACATGCATCACGAAAGTTTTCTTTATATTAACTTTCAGATTGAGATTGGTCATGAAGGTACAGTAATGGTTTACAGCTTTTTGTAACTGTATTGGAGTTCGGGCAAGAATCACCGCATCGTCGGCGTATAGCAATGCTGGGATTGGTCGCCGTCCTGCTGTTGGAAAGTCTTTTGTACCCTGCAGCATTGCTGCCTCTAGTCCGTTTGTATACAGCGTGAATAAGAAGGGGGCCAGTACACACCCCTGCCTGACCCCCTTCCGTATTGAGAAGCTGTCTGAGTTGTCCTTCCAGCCCGTATCTTACCTTGCCTGTGGCATCAGAGTATAACTCACGCAAAAAATCTACAATTGGGGGGTCAATCCCCATATCCAGCATAATTAGCCATAGTTTTGTATGTACCACACAGTCAAACGCTGCCGTAAGGTCAACGTAGACCAGGTGGAGACTAGTTTTTTTGACAGTTGTGTATTTTGCGGCCAGTAGGGTTAGGTTCAGAACTTGGTCCACGGTACTCAGGCCAGCCCTGAACCCGTACTGAAGGTCTGAAAGGACCCCGTGTTCCTTGGACCACTCCTGTAGACGATCGAGAAGGATCCTTCCTGCCATCTTACCCACAGAGTTCAAAAGTGAGATGGGTCGGTAGCAAGAAGGACTATCTCTATTACCTTTCTTGAAGATGGGAATCAAGATTGATGTTGACCATGATTTAGGGAGGTTGCTTTCCTTAGCTGCGTTCAGTACTTTTGTTAAGAGTGGGGACCAGAGGTCGGGGAGAAATTTATAGAGGTCCATTGGGACGGAGTCTGGACCTGGCGCTTTACCGTTTTTTGCCGAGTTAATGGCTTTCTGTATCTCGTTGATGGTAAAGTGTATATCTAACGGGTACTTCACCGCTGGGAGTACAGGTCCAGTGGATGGGACTCCGGTTTTTGCCTCTCCAAAGACTCCTGAAAAATACATCACCCAGTCCTCCGCATTAATTGCGACGTCTAAGGATGGACCCTCCTTGTTCCCGGCTAGGAAAGGAGTCTTGATTATTCTCCAGAATGCTATATTGTCTTTTTGCAAACTACTATCTAAAAGCTGAGTCCAGAGATTAAGTTGTATCTCTTTTTTCCGTAGTTTGGCTATCTCTTCCCTGTTTCGTTCTTTCTTTGCTAGGGCTTTCTTTAGGGTGGAGTAGGCTTTTGTACACTTGGTGTTAAACCATCCTTTTCTTTGTGTGTTGTTTTGTTTTCTAGGCTTGGTTAATTCATTTCCTATGGTTTTCACTATTCTGTCATAGTCGTTCAGGATTTCGTCGGCACCTGCTGAAGGATTTAGACAGTTTTCAATAAGTGGCCTGCATTTGTCCACTATTCTTTTGGTGGTTAGTTCTTGGTCTAGGGTACCCCATTTTAGGGTGAAGCCATTCAACCTGTTTAGCATGAGATTATCTTGTTGTAATAGAGTATGGTTGTCTTTTACTCGATTCTTGTGGTGATCAGGTTCAAGGTATGTTAATTTGAGGGGATAGTGGTCACTAAGTACGTTGTTAATCACTTCAAACTGCTTTATACAATCTGCATTGATGGTAGAAACCAGGATATAGTCAATTAATGTTTGAGCCCCTCTTCCATGAAAGGTTGACGTGAATGGGGTTGTTGGTGACATTATCATATTTGCAAACCCTAAGTCTAACTCGAACATAGTGGCTTGTGTATTAGTTCCTTCTTCCGTATGTACAAAATGAGTTAGAGGATTATCATGTTCATCAGTGATCCCACAGGTGGGGGCGTTACTTTGGCCGCAGATGTGTAAATTAAAGTCTCCTCCCCAGATTATTGAGTGTGTGATTTTTGCGAATTTGATTTTTTGCATGTTTATTGCTTCGGTGATTTCGCTTAGTGTTTTGGTTAGGTCCTCTGAGCTCATGTTGTTGTAGAAGTTTATTATTGTATAGGAAATATAAATAGTTACTTTGATGTTAATTATTTGGTAGCTCTGATGAAGAACTATAGGTGTTATATCCTGACAGGGCCAAAGATTCGAGATATATGTTATTAGGCCTCCTTTGCTTCTCCCTGATTGTGATTTTGTAGCTTTCGAGAAATATGTTCTGTATCCCACTAGGTGGACTGGATCATTCAGCCATGTCTCCTGTAGACATATTAAATCATTTGTATGGGCCAGTTCCAAAAAGGCTTTTTCTTGGTGCTTTGTTGCAAGACCCGCCACGTTCCAGAACAACAGTTTCCGCTCAACTTTGTTTGTATTGTCTAGGAGATGATTCTTGGGGGGGGACGGATTTTTCATGTGCCATTAAGTTTGGATCATCAACTATCTGGTTTGTTTCAGGCAGACGCTTTTTTAGAGGAGATAATGACAGTTTCTGCGAACCCGGGACCAAATTACCGTATTGTTGTCTGATTTCAGTCTGACGGGCTCCGTTTGGTTTTCCCTGTTTTAAGGTGTCGTCTTTTGTTCTTAGCTGTGTTAAACACTGAGATTTTCCTGTGGTATTTATTTTAGATGCAGTAGGTGACGAGAATGGTAGCGTGATGGTTTTATGCGGGAGACTTGGAGAATGGGGCTGAGATGGTGGTCAGTCGACCATATCTAGACAGCTGAAATGGTTAAATGTCGGAATTCCCGACCATGGTTCGTTATACATTTGATGATGTGGTCTTCTGCCAGGATTCCAGTCGCCTCGGTCGCTGGGTTCGTATCCCCAGTCCCCCTGCGGGTGGAACCTCTGGCTATATCCTTGTCCCCTATTTCCCTGGTGCCAGTTTCTTGGACCTTGCTCGGGTTGGCTCCAGGACCAATTTGATGGCCAAGTGGGGTCCTCGGAGCGATGGGATTGTCGGGGGTAGAAAAAGGATAGGCGTTTGACACTTATTCCTTCGTTGTGTTCTGGAGTATCCCAGGAACAAGTGTAATCGACTGCCCGTGGATTTTCGAAGTTTACGATTATGCAGTCTCCTGGGATTGTTTTTGGCTGGTGGCCAATCCACGAAACCCTTCTTACCGTGGTTATTCTGGAAATGTTGTTAGGGTGGTTGGGCCTGTTGATATTTAACCAGTATCGTACTTTGTTTAGTAGGGACCAGGTAGGTTCGTCTGAGTCTCTGCCTAATTCGGGGACACCCGTTAGTATGGCTACAAAAGGAGTTGCCTCTGGAGGGAGATTTACTACCTTTCTCCATCTCTTATTAGGTTGTCCTGTTTTGCTGTTGTGGGTCTGCGTTTGTTCAGGTCTTGGGGTATTTGCAGTTGGTGGATTAGAAGGTTTATTTATCTGTGCAGCATTTGCTGAACTGGAATCTGCGATTGGTTGGTTTTGAGTACCTGGATTGAGTATTGGTTTATTTTGATCAGTCTTTGTTTTTACGGAGTTGGTTTGATTGGTAGATTTGTTTTCTGGTTCTTTCGCTGTTTTCATTGTGGTTTTTGTAGTGGTGGTGTTGACTGGTTTGTTGGCTGTTTGTTTTGAAGGGTTAATTGCATTTCTTTTTCCTGAGTCAATGGCAGCGCCTAGAAGAACAGGAAGATCGTTTTTCCTTGAGTTGGTGGTTGTTTTTGCAGAGGCTATTAATATGGCCACTTGTTTTTCTATTACTTCAAGGCTTTTTTGTAAAGGTTGTAGTTGGAGTTTTATTATTTCCGAAATTTTGTTTAACAGAGATGTGTCTACTTTAGAGTGATTTGTGCCTTTTTCTGCACGAGGAATTGGTTTATCTTGACGGTTCTTATTGGGGCTAGATCTGTTTGCGTGGTCTTCGACTATGAGGACATCGGATAAGATATTCTTAGAGGAATCTGTGATAACGATGTTCTCTTGAATTTGTTGATTAGTATGTCGAACAATATCTGAGTTAGTGGCACTTATGTGATCTGGACTATTAGATCGTAATTGTAAGGGGTTCTGTTTTGGGATTGCACCTTCCCTTATGCCTCTTAGTTCTGGCTGCATTGATTGTTGGTTGTAGGCTTGCAAAGATATCGGGGGTCAGTTCGAGATCCTGTGATGATTGTGAGTTTGACAGTTGTGACAGTTGTGTGGTTACCGATAGGTCGACAGTATTAGGTAAGGCATGTATTTCGACATTTGTATCTATGGTTGATTTATTTAGGGGTATTGCATTTGGAGTTTGAGCCTGTGCCAATATACCCATTGATGAGCGCCGTGCTTGGTCTAGCTCATATGATACGCGGCGGTCAATCAACAATACTGTTTGATCTATGGTTTCATTTACTTTATGTAAGAACTGTTCAATTGGACCGACAGTGGTTGTTATGTTTTTTTTCATGGATTTGCTTCTGGAGCCTCTCGTGGTCATTGTATGTTTGTTGACCAGGTATGGTACAGAGGATGGATCCTGGGTTGATATTGATTCGATAGGAGGAGTGCTTATACTTTTATTTTATTTTCTTAATGAGGAGCCTTTCCTCGGAGTTTTACCTTTACTTAGTTGTTAGGGGGGTGCGCCCGGCCCGGTCTCCTTCGGTCTCCTCCGGTCTGAGACGGGCCCACCCTTGGCCCAGGCTTCGCCCAGCGTCCCGCTCGCGTCCCGCGAGTGGGGGCGGTGACGCCCTTTATGCGCCTCCTAGCGCGTCGTGAAGGGGGTGTGGCTGGAGACCTCGAGGGCTGCCGGGAGTTGTAGGCAGCCCCTCGCCTCGCTCCACTCGGTGGCCCCGCTGTCAGATGGGAACAAACAGCAGGACGGCGGTAGGGAGGCGGTGGGGGGTCTCTACAGCGCGGGAATCCAAGGTGATGGCAGAGCCTTCCTCGCTCTACTGGAATGCAGGTCAGGCCAAGTATTCTGCTGGGCTAGAGTGGCAACAACAGCGTGTGTCAGTTTCCTTGTGGAGATGACGCCCTTTATGCGCCTCCTAGCGCGTCGTCAAGGGGGTGTGGCTGGAGACCTCGAGGGCTGCCGGGAGTTGTAGGCAGCCCCTCGCCTCGCTCCACTCGGCGGCCCCGCTGTCAGATGGGAACAAACAGCAGGACGGCGGTAGGGGGTCTCTACAGCGCGGGAATCCAAGGTGATGGCAGAGCCTTCCTAGCTCTACTGGAATGCAGGTCAGGCCAAGTATTCTGCTGGGCTAGAGTGGCAACAACAGCGTGTGTCAGTTTCCTTGTGGAGATGACGCCCTTTATGCGCCTCCTAGCGCGTCGTCAAGGGGGTGTGGCTGGAGACCTCGAGGGCTGCCGGGAGTTGTAGGCAGCCCCTCGCCTCGCTCCACTCGGCGGCCCCGCTGTCAGATGGGAACAAACAGCAGGACGGCGGTAGGGAGGCGGTGGGGGGTCTCTACAGCGCGGGAATCCAAGGTGATGGCAGAGCCTTCCTCGCTCTACTGGAATGCAGGTCAGGCCAAGTATTCTGCTGGGGTAGAGTGGCAACAACAGCGTGTGTCCAGCATAACAACGCATACCATTACAACGCATACCATTACAACGCATACCATTACAACGCATACCATTCAGGGGCGTAACAAACACCCCCGCAGCCCCTGCAGTGCGGGGGGGCCCTCAGCCCTGAGTAGGTGAAGGGGGCCCCTCAGCTCCTCGGTGGAGATCAGATCTGTGAGTGAGAGGCTCTGAAGCAGCTGCAGTATCTGCAGCCTGCTCTGAGCCCCTCCACTCTGACCCAGGACTGAAGAGAAACAATGTTTCAACTTACACTCTTCAGTCAGAGTGACATTCTCCAGGGCAATGCTCATGTGAGAAGGGAGAAGGGACGAGGCAGCAACATGGTGCCCTCAGGTAAGAGCACACTTGTTAGAAGGCACACTACTTCGTGTCTGGCCTCAGTCAGGCGTGTTTAGTAATTGAGTTCAGTGTGCCAAGTTGTGTTTGTGTTGCTCTGGTTGCAGATGAGAGACGGGGACATTATAGTGTGAAGGTGGCTGACTGTTCTGGATGCCTGGGGTCGGGCTGAAGACGTCTTGGGTCTTGATCGTCTTATTTGGGCTTATTAAAAGTCATGTGCCACGGTAGAGCAATACACCTTGTTTGCTGTCCCAACAAACAGTGGAAAGAGTGGAGACAGAGTGGTCAGAGAGTGGAAAGAGAGAGTGAAAAAATTAGACAGAGTGGCGAGACAGAGTGGCGAGACAGAGTGGCGAGACAGAGAATGGAGAGTGACAGTAGAGAGTTTGGAAAGAGAGTGGAGAGCGAGAGAGTGGAGAGCGAGAGAGTGGAGAGCGAGAGAGTGGAGAGCGAGAGAGCGGAGAGCGAGAGAGCGGAGAGCGGAGAGCGAGAGAGTGGAGAGCGAGAGAGTGGAGAGCGAGAGAGTGGAGAGTGGAGAGCGAGAGAGTGGAGAGAGGAGCGCGAGAGAGAGAGAGCGGAGAGCAAGAGAGAGAGAATGGAGAGAGACAATAGAGAGATTGGAAAGAGAGTGGAGAGCGAGAGAGTGAAGAGCGAGAGAGCGGAGCGAGAGAGCGGAGAGAGGAGAGCGGAGAGAGGAGAGCGAGAATGGAGAGAGACAGTAGAGAGATTGGAAAGAGTGGAGAGTGGAGAGCGAGAGAGCGGAGAGCGGGAGAGCGGGAGAGCGAGAGAGCGGAGAGCGAGAGAGCGGAGAGCGAGAGAGAGAGCGAGTGGAGGGAGAGGTTGGAGAGAGAGTGGAAAGAGTGAGATACAGTGGAGAGAGAGAGTGGAAAGGTTGGGGAGAGAGAGTGGAAAGAGAGACAGTGGAGAGAGAAAGAGACAGTGGAGAGAGAGAGAGAGAGAGAGAGAGAGAGACAGTGGAGAGAGAGAGAGAGGACAGAGTAGAGAGTGGAGAGAGTGGAGGGTGGAGAGAGAGAGAGAGAGAGAGAGAGAGAGAGAGAGAGAGAGAGAGACTGAGACTGACTGAGGTAGAGAGATACTGACAGAGAGGCAGAGGCTGACAGAGAGAGAGACCGGCTGAGAGAGAGAGAGAGAGAGAGAGAGAGAGAGAGAGAGAGAGAGAGAGAGAGAGAGAGAGAGAGAGAGAGAGAGAGAGACAGTGGAGAGAGAGAGAGAGGACAGAGTAGAGAGTGGAGAGAGTGGAGGGTGGAGAGAGAGAGAGAGAGAGAGAGAGAGAGAGAGAGAGAGACTGAGACTGACTGAGGTAGAGAGATACTGACAGAGAGGCAGAGGCTGACAGAGAGAGAGACCGGCTGAGAGAGAGAGAGAGAGAGAGAGAGAGAGAGAGAGAGAGAGAGAGAGAGAGAGAGAGAGAGAGTCTGTGGGCGCGCACAGGCCCCGCTGCACTACAGTCTGTGGGCGCGCATAGGCCCCGCTGCGCCCCAGTGATAAGGGCCGGGTACGTCTGGGCGTCACAGAGTGGGACAGGCTGTGCAAGGCGCTTCTGGCACCATTCGGAGCCCGGCAGTGCGCCGGTGTCCGGCCTAGCACCCAGCCCAGACGTGCACTACGTGCAGGTGGGGAGGTCGGCGGATTTCCCTCCAGAGGAGCCGCCGGCACCGATGTCAGCAAATACCCACTCCCTGGGGTACGGCCAAGCCCGGCCTGAATGAGGGGCTGGACTGCCGACTTTCCTCCATTGTTTGAATTTCAGAGCTCTTCCGGCGCGCATAAGAGCTCCGGGTTTCACCTCCCAGCGCTACGCCAGCCGCCGCCACGTACTGTGGGCACTGAAGGCCATCGGCCCGGTCCTGTGGGTAAAGTCGGGGCCAATGTTTGCAACAAAAATAAATCAAAACGATCTCAGTGCCTTGAGCGTCCGCGTAGGACCCGTCCAGGGAGCCCGACCTCCCTGCTGCAGGCATCGAGCCCTGTTACATAAACAGGGAGCGAGTGGGCTTTACAACACTCGACGCACTACAAAAACACACACAGCTCAAGGATAAAAGTGGAGAATAAACGACAGCATGAAGTCTTGTGGCCCGCTCTGCTAGGAGCACACAGCCGCCAGGGACCTGAACAGAGATAAAAGGTGTACAAGCAAGCTTCAACGCCCCGGATCTTTAGTCAAACCTTTCCAGCGCTTCCCTTACAGCAGCATTTTCAAGAGGACTCTTGTGTAACCTCAACATACACGAGTGAGATTGCACCTCACTCGCCAGCCCCATCATTGCTGCCAAACTAACCGTGTCACCGCGCTACCTCCCCAATAGACGTATATGGTGGAGCACAACCTGCTCTTCACGCCAGCCGCCCACCTTTAAACTGCTTTGTATCACCCACAACACAATAACTGGGCAGGACCACTCTCCATCAGGAAGAAAATCACAAGATACATACAACTAAGGAACCTCTGCTCTAGCCCGGCTTCCCACTTCAAAATCCCAGCACACGAGAAAAATAAACATGGGTGGAACATCTTTCTCTGTCAAACCAAACTATGGAATTCAAGCGTCCACCAATAACCATGTCAACTTCAGAAAATGAGTTACAAATCGCCTGTAGAAAAAAAAAACACACACACAAAATGCATGTTTCTTTACAGTTTTTTTGTGGTTAAAAAGGTTAAAGTGTCGTTAGAGTTAGGTGGAAATTTCTGAGACAACCACCATTTAAAGTTATCGTTAGTAACTAACTTGTGCCCCAAGGTGACTATAACTCACGCACCGTACCCTCCATGCCCAGTTTTCTCATCATTCATTTCATTGCAAATGCCGCAATGAGATTATTAATGAGGTCCCCCGCGCCGGCCTTATTCACCACTGCAGAAGTTGGAAGCACAATCACCCTGGTCCCCAACCCCTCCCACCCCCTCCCCGGTCAGACATGAGAAGCGGTCAATCTCAGACCAGTAATCGGGAACTTCAGCAGCATCAAAACAAGCTCCGTCCCAAAAGTAGACAAAAAGCCCCTGCACTAACTCAGTGTGCCTATCACCACTTCAGATTTACTGGCAATAAACCCTTAAGAGCGGTGCTTTCTGCTTCCTTGTGAAAAGGGGTAGAGCGGGTGTAGGAGAAGCCACGCAGAGGTCCAAGAACGGTTCTTAAATGAATCGCGGGGCAGAGTCTTGGTGGCTTTGACCCTTTATTAGGTTTCGCCTCGCCGAAGATGCGCTCTGCGCATCTTTTCGGCGCAGGCGAAATCCTGTTGAGAACCGTAGGGTGGCTTGGTTCGGCCCTCGTCCTTGATTGGCTGGCTCCGTAAACGGAGCCTTGCCATTGGACGAGGGGCCTGTCCGTCAATGCCGGACCAGACACGGGGGCGTTCCCGACATTCTTTGGCTTTTGCCGACGTCACGGGACGCCGGGAACGCCCCCGTGTCTGGTCCGGCATTGCCGGCACTTCTACGTCTCTCCTGCCCCGTGTCGCATCTGTCCCCGGAGAAAAGCCGCCACCGAGACTATCATCGGGCTCGGGACCCGCAACGTTTGTTTCCCCCCTTGGTTTTGGGGTTGCCAGCCTGCCTGCAAGTGCCAAGGTATTGTTGATATCCCCCGCGGTGCGAGCCGCCCCTTCCCGCTGACTCGCACCGCTCTGTGTCTCTCTGCCTGCCTGCAGCTCCGCGCTGCGAGAGCGCTCCAGCCCCTCCCGCTGGAATCCTTTAGCGGTCGGGTCCAGCAGGCTGCAAACGAAGCCCCCGCCCGCGTGACTGAGGCGGCGCTGGGTCCTTGGGCCTTCCCTCCCCCTGGATAGCCCTGAGGTCGGTGGTTCCCCCCCGAGTGGGTCCTGTAGACCAGGGGGGCCATCCGCTCTACAAGACCCGACCGGGCCGATCGCGTCTCACGCGGGAAGCGTGAGACTTGGCAGGGAGTCGGGATTTCACCCGTCCAAGGCACCGTATTACTATCGTTTATGGCGGCATGTTGTATAGCCTTGGTTGTGCCCCAATGTGCTAGTGCGAGGTTCATGTGCCCCATTAAAAGCAAAATTGCTATCTCTAACATGTCCAGTTTAGTATATATGTTGGAAACGGGCACACCACATAACTCTGCCATCCCTGGATAGGTGTGACCACACCTACACTTATGGGAGCCTTCAGGGTCAACATGTGGAGCCAGTGTGTAGGGTGCGCCTATCCAGATACTAACAGCCAAATTCCTATTACTTTGACGTCACCCCACTCTTTATTAGGGGGGAAATTAAATCCTTTATCAGGAAGGCTTCGAGCAAAGGGGTGCACAAAGAATGCATCCCTGGGCATTTTCGCCTCTGTGTATACTACAGTAAGGGTAGCTGCACCCCCTCATCTTAGTATTCTCAGAGTGCCGTGGAGAGGCAGAAATCGCTCTGTGTCTCTCTGCCTGCCTGCAGCTCCGCGCTGCGAGAGCGCTCCAGCCCCTCCCGCTGGAATCCTTTAGCGGTCGGGTCCAGCAGGCTGCAAACGAAGCCCCCGCCCGCGTGACTGAGGCGGCGCTGGGTCCTTGGGCCTTCCCTCCCCCTGGATAGCCCTGAGGTCGGTGGTTCCCCCCCGAGTGGGTCCTGTAGACCAGGGGGGCCATCCGCTCTACAAGACCCGACCGGGCCGATCGCGTCTCACGCGGGAAGCGTGAGACTTGGCAGGGAGTCGGGATTTCACCCGTCCAAGGCACCGTATTACTATCGTTTATGGCGGCATGTTGTATAGCCTTGGTTGTGCCCCAATGTGCTAGTGCGAGGTTCATGTGCCCCATTAAAAGCAAAATTGCTATCTCTAACATGTCCAGTTTAGTATATATGTTGGAAACGGGCACACCACATAACTCTGCCATCCCTGGATAGGTGTTCATGTGCCCCATTAAAAGCAAAATTGCTATCTCTAACATGTCCAGTTTAGTATATATGTTGGAAACGGGCACACCACATAACTCTGCCATCCCTGGATAGGTGTGACCACACCTACACTTATGGGAGCCTTCAGGGTCAACATGTGGAGCCAGTGTGTAGGGTGCGCCTATCCAGATACTAACAGCCAAATTCCTATTACTTTGACGTCACCCCACTCTTTATTAGGGGGGAAATTAAATCCTTTATCAGGAAGGCTTCGAGCAAAGGGGTGCACAAAGAATGCATCCCTGGGCATTTTCGCCTCTGTGTATACTACAGTAAGGGTAGCTGCACCCCCTCATCTTAGTATTCTCAGAGTGCCGTGGAGAGGCAGAAATCGCTCTGTGTCTCTCTGCCTGCCTGCAGCTCCGCGCTGCGAGAGCGCTCCAGCCCCTCCCGCTGGAATCCTTTAGCGGTCGGGTCCAGCAGGCTGCAAACGAAGCCCCCGCCCGCGTGACTGAGGCGGCGCTGGGTCCTTGGGCCTTCCCTCCCCCTGGATAGCCCTGAGGTCGGTGGTTCCCCCCCCGAGTGGGTCCTGTAGACCAGGGGGGCCATCCGCTCTACAAGACCCGACCGGGCCGATCGCGTCTCACGCGGGAAGCGGGAGACTTGGCAGGGAGTCGGGATTTCACCCGTCCAAGGCACCGTATTACTATCGTTTATGGCGGCATGTTGTATAGCCTTGGTTGTGCCCCAATGTGCTAGTGCGAGGTTCATGTGCCCCATTAAAAGCAAAATTGCTATCTCTAACATGTCCAGTTTAGTATATATGTTGGAAACGGGCACACCACATAACTCTGCCATCCCTGGATAGGTGTGACCACACCTACACTTATGGGAGCCTTCAGGGTCAACATGTGGAGCCAGTGTGTAGGGTGCGCCTATCCAGATACTAACAGCCAAATTCCTATTACTTTGACGTCACCCCACTCTTTATTAGGGGGGAAATTAAATCCTTTATCAGGAAGGCTTCGAGCAAAGGGGTGCACAAAGAATGCATCCCTGGGCATTTTCGCCTCTGTGTATACTACAGTAAGGGTAGCTGCACCCCCTCATCTTAGTATTCTCAGAGTGCCGTGGAGAGGCAGAAATCGGTGCATAGGGCTGGTGCTATCTTTGGACACTATTAATGATTTCACTTTTTACTTGCCTTACTTATGATGAAAAACAAGACAAAATAAAGCCAAAACTTGTGAATTGTAGTACTACACAAAGTGACTTAAAGAGAACTAATGAAAGCATTCAATGGCATTTCATTTTTTTAAAGATAATGTTGTTCTTCTAATGGCATTATTGTAAGCAACCAGTGTTGCCTCATTCAGGCTTAGTACTGCATAGTGGTGGGTAGAATGGATATTGGAAAACTGGTATTAAGTCAGTTAGTCATGGAATAATTATGCTGTAAATCACAAAATAATCACTCCACAGGGAGGGTTTGATTAATATTGGGAGATGGGTGGTGGGGGAGGGGGGGTTCTGTATTGAAACAAGAGATTTTGACCCAAAATATGGAACTATTAGGAAAGTTGCTTTTAATTTTTTTTATTGAAAAGGTAAGGGCAGAAAAGATCATCGTAGAACCTAGAAATGTGAAACTAAAATATTTTCGTCTCCGTTCACGAGACTTCTTGTGCATCTGAATTTCACTTCACAGGCACACCGAATGTGCCATATGCAGGCACAGATCCACAAAGATGTGCAGAAGTAGCAATGTATTGAAATCGACAATTTCTCTATATGTCTATGCATATAAGATGAGGATTTTTCTGAATCCATAAATATGCACTGGATTTTGCATTTTGGAGCGCTAAGTCTGCGATGTGTACATTACGTTTTTTTGTGAGTCGGCCCCTGTTGCCTGCTTGTGCGTCCGTGTGCCCCTGTTGCCTGCTTGTGCCTCAGTGTGCCCCTGTTGCCTGCTTGTGCCATGTGGGTGTGTGTGGAGGGCTCTGTGTGGCTGTGTGTGTGGGGAGGTTTGTGTGGCTGTGTGTGTGGGGAGCTTTGTGTGGCTGTGTGTGTGGGGAGCTTTGTGTGGCTGTGTGTGTGGGGAGCTTTGTGCGGCTGTGTGTGTGGGGAGCTTTGTGCGGCTGTGTGTGTGGGGAGCTTTGTGTGGCTGTGTGTGTGGGGGGGGCTCTGTGTGTGTCATTTGCGAGAGATAAAGCTAGTGGCATTGTAAATGACAATGCCATTTATTTATGTTAAAAAATACATAAATAAAAATAATGTCAAGAGCAATGCCAATAGCTCTAACTTTAACAAAGGCGAAACCATTGCATTGTAAATGCTTGTTCTCCATTCTTGGAAGAAGCAGCGCTAGAACAGGTCAGGCCCGAGTTTGGCAGCTATTCTGCGCTTCGGTTGTGATCTCGTGATTGTGAGGGAGAGGAGGCCTCAGACGGAGCAACAAGTGACCGGGATCTGCAGCACTCTTCCTCAGACTGAACCCTAGGCTGCCGGGCAGGCCTGGCCCCGGCTTGGACTGGAGTGTGGGGGGCACGGCGTGCCTCTGCACTAGTGACCAGATCATTAGCAGGCGATACATGTGCAGCGATAGCCAGAGTCCGCTGTTTAATTTTACATTCGTACAAGGGACCGGCCTCGATCAGCTGCAGGTACACTACCCCCCCCCCCCCCCCCCTTTAACTGAGCACCCAATCCCATCAGAACAGAGGGCTGAGGCCGGCACACAACTACAGACAGACCGTGGCATGGAGCGGTGCAGCATCAGAACGGAGGGCTGAGGCCGGCACACAACTACAGACAGACCTTGGCATGGAGCCGACCTAGAATCAGGGCTGAGGCCGGTACACCACTACAGACAGACCGTGGCATGGAGCCGACCTAGAATCAGGGCTGAGGCCGGTACACAACTACAGACAGACCGTGGCATGGAGCTGGTGCAGCTTCAGAACGGAGGGCTGAGGCCGGCACACAACTACAGACAGACCGTGGCATGGAGCCGACCTAGAATCAGGGCTGAGGCCGGTACACAACTACAGACAGACCGTGGCATGGAGCCGACCTAGAATCAGGGCTGAGGCCGGTACACAACTACAGACAGACCGTGGCATGGAGCCGACCTAGAATCAGGGCTGAGGCCGGTACACAACTACAGACAGACCGTGGCATGGAGCTGGTGCAGCATCAGAACGGAGGGCTGAGGCCGGTACACAACTACAGACAGACCGTGGCATGGAGCCGACCTAGAATCAGGGCTGAGGCCGGTACACAACTACAGACAGACCGTGGCATGGAGCCGACCTAGAATCAGGGCTGAGGCCGGTACACAACTACAGACAGACCATGGCATGGAGCTGGTGCAGCATCAGAACGGAGGGCTGAGGCCGGTACACAACTACAGACAGACCGTGGCATGGAGCCGACCTAGAATCAGGGCTGAGGCCGGTACACAACTACAGACAGACCGTGGCATGGAGCTGGTGCAGCATCAGAACGGAGGGCTGAGGCCGGCACACAACTACAGACAGACCATGGCATGGAGCTGGTGCAGCATCAGAACGGAGGGCTGAGGCCGGCACACAACTACAGACAGACCATGGCATGGAGCTGGTGCAGCATCAGAACGGAGGGCAAAGGCCGGCACACAACTACAGACAGACCGTGGCATGGAGCTGGTGCAGCTTCAGAACGGAGGGCTGAGGCCGGCACACAACTACAGACAGACCGTGGAATGGAGCCGACCTAGAATCAGGGCTGAGGCCGGCACACAACTACAGACAGACCGTGGAATGGAGCCGACCTAGAATCAGGGCTGAGGCCGGCACACAACTACAGACAGACCGTGGCATGGAGCCTGTAGGAAGGTACCTCCTGACTATGGTTGCCCCCAACTTTTTGCCCTGTGTTTTAGCTGGTTTTGGACATAGTCGACCTGGGACCCTGCCAATCAGGACCCCAGGCCTACTGCTCTCTCTTTAAAATGGATTCCATGTACCCTAGGTACATTTCCAATTGGTACTGGGCCACCTTATCAGACCCGGTAACTCAGGGCATAGGTGTACCCAGGGCTGCCAGGGGCTGCAGCATGTATTATGCCACCCCTGGCTGGCCTCCTAAATTTGACACAACTGGCTGCATGACAGCTGGGGCAAAGTCGTGTAATCACTCTTTGCTGTAGGTGTAGTATACCTATACCTAACCCTAAAATGGACACACAGATTCCTATCAGTCACTCCTATGGCAGGCCTTGACAATCCTGAAGGCAGAGTGCTTGGAATCGTGTGAGATGGTGCTCTGGCATGAGCTGAGCCTGTCTGCAGCTTGCGGAACCAAGTCCTAATAGCTGTTCCATGATAACGCATACCATATACTCTTAAGTGCATTATAATCCTCGCGGTTAAATGCTAACTTTGGTATTGCTTTATCAAAACATGTCGAGTAAGGTGTCATACGAATTGGAATACTAACCCCTCGCCAATTCTGGCGACGGGGTTAGCATTCCACCCTTCTAGAGGGACACGACATGTATGTAACTGTGAACCCCGGTTAAAGTTAACTGAAGCCTCAGCTCCACAAAATGGTTGCTGCCACCACAGACACGAGTCTGACCCCCTGCAGCTGGGAGTCCTCCCAGTGAGGGGAGCCTGGACAAAGGGTTTCCTGTCAGGGGCGGTGCTAGCACCGTCCCAGACATGGTTTTGTGTATCCTGGGTAGGCAGGGCTTTTCAGGAAGGTGACTGCTGAGTGGCACCCCGGTGCTCACTACGCATAGGCTGGTCTGAACCAGTTCCAGGGGCACTCCAGCCCCTGGCCTGGGGAAGTCCGGCATGGCTGAGGGGTGTAACCACCCCCCACCTAGTCCCACCCATAGGCAGGACCTAGTCACCGGGTCAGCCCCCTTTTTTAGTATAAAGATAGGAGCGGGCCCCCTGTTCAAATTAGATCATCTTTGGAATCAAGATACCACTTTCTTCGAAAGGACTTCACGATTTCTTCTTCAAGATTCTCCCTTGTGGCTAAGGAGTAGTCACCCTGCATCAAGCGGGCACCATCCTAAAGAACACTGCGGTCTGCTGCAAGTCCTTCATCACGAATCCGACGACCCAGCTCGACGAGACCCGGCTTCCCTGGCACCTCTGACCTCTACTCACCTCTACAGCCAAGCTGAGAACCGTGAGTGCGACGAGACCTCGAGGGACCGACGATCGCCAAGACTGCACGACATCTTTACTGCAAGCCCACCGTGTCCTCCACTGGTGAGTGCTTTGGGGTCCGAGAAGCCCCGACCCTGCGCAGCTCCAGCACCCAAGGTCAGCCTCCCTGCATCTCCACGATCTGCGTGGGGCCCTTCTGCTGTTTGCTGTGCACCGCGTTGTTTGGCTACTAGCCGGCTGGCTTGTGGCCTTCTGAACGACGCCCAACGACTTCACGACTGCTGGTCTGGTTGCTCCAGACTGGCCCTTGCTTCCTTCTTGAAGAGAGGCACCCCGGACCCTCCTGGTCCACTCCAGACGCCATTTTAGGTCCACCGCGTGGGCTTGAATTTGCCAAGGCTTTGTTGCCCAATCCTGGGTCCAGCGACGCCGACAGCTTCTAACTTCGTGGGACAGCTCGATCCTCCCTCCTGGTCGCCGACAACGCCTCCTGGTCCACGAGATCTTCGAGCTACAGCGTCACCCACTCACCTTGTCGAGGTGGCTACCATCCGGTGCCCTCCTGGTGCCCACTGACTACTGGCTAGTAGTCTCGAACTTGGTCCCCTCTGCTTTCAGGTGTCATCTATCTTCGAGATCCAGGCTTGGATCCAACTGAACTTTCTTCACTGGTCACCGGCCAGCATCTTTTCTTCCGGCTCCTGGTCCGTCTACGAGGATTCCCGACGTCTTTTCAGACCTATGCAGCTGCAGCCCCTGGGCTAGGTAACTTCGGCATTTCGGTGCCCCAGCATAGCCTCACTATCCAAGGGTCAGAATCTACTTTCGTTTTCTCCCTACCAGGTCGGGTTCGCCCGAGAACACTAACTTTCTAAATCCTAGCTACCATAGACTTTTGTCCCGCATCTCGCGTGAGAGTGCACACACTGCACCCGAGTCCCCTAGGCCTCCTAGAAGTAATCTAACGATTCCCTAGTCAAGTCCTAGCGATTCCAAAAGCTATTAGTACTGTACTTACCTGCTAGGAATTTCGCATTCCACTTTCAGAGTATATGGTTTCCCGTGCCCCTCGGGCATTTGTATATACTGTGCTAACTTAAGTATTTTTGTAAGAGTTTTGGTTTGTGCTTAGTACCCTGTCCTCATAAAGAGTACAGGGCTGTTGTGATCTTTAAATAAATAACTGTTTATTTTCATAACACTTGTGTGGTGTCCTTTCACTTGGTATTCAAGGGGTATATGTGTGGTAAACAGCTGGCTTAACACGCCCTCTCGAGTCTTTAGCCTTAGACTGCTCGTATCCACGCTACTAGGATAGCTGGTCTATAAGGTTGACTTACAACCAATCATCAATAAGGGTTGCTGGACTGATACATAGTGTTCACTAGAATAGTGAGCACTGCATATCAGGCCACCTTCTCACAGAGCCGACCTAGAATCAGGGCTGAGGCCGGTACACAACTACAGACAGACCATGGCATGGAGCTGGTGCAGCATCAGAACGGAGGGCTGAGGCCGGCACACAACTACAGACAGACCGTGGCATGGAGCCGACCTAGAATCAGGGCTGAGGCCGGCACACAACTACAGACAGACCGTGGCATGGAGCCGACCTAGAATCAGGGCTGAGGCCGGTACACAACTACAGACAGACCATGGCATGGAGCTGGTGCAGCATCAGAACGGAGGGCTGAGGCCGGCACACAACTACAGACAGACCGTGGCATGGAGCCGACCTAGAATCAGGGCTGAGGCCGATACACAACTACAGACAGACCGTGGCATGGAGCCGACCTAGAATCAGGGCTGAGGCCGGTACACAACTACAGACAGACCGTGGCATGGAGCAGACGCAGCATCAGAACGGAGGGCTGAGGCCGGCACACAACTACAGACAGACCATGGCATGGAGCTGGTGCAGCATCAGAACGGAGGGCTGAGGCCGGCACACAACTACAGACAGACCATGGCATACAGACAGACCATGGCATGGAGCTGGTGCAGCATCAGAACGGAGGGCTGAGGCCGGCACACAACTGCAGACAGACCATGGCATACAGACAGACCATGGCATGGAGCTGGTGCAGCATCAGAACGGAGGGCTGAGGCCGGCACACAACTGCAGACACAGACAGACCGTGGCATGGAGCCGCCCTAGCATCAGACTGGAGGGCTGAGGCCGGCACACAACTACAGACAGACCATGGCATGGAGCTGGTGCAGCATCAGAACGGAGGGCAAAGGCCGGCACACAACTACAGACAGACCGTGGAATGGAGCCGACCTAGAATCAGGGCTGAGGCCGGCACACAACTACAGACAGACCGTGGCATGGAGCCGACCTAGAATCAGGGCTGAGGCCGGTACACAACTACAGACAGACCGTGGAATGGAGCCGACCTAGAATCAGGGCTGAGGCCGGCACACAACTACAGACAGACCGTGGCATGGAGCCGACCTAGAATCAGGGCTGAGGCCGGTACACAACTACAGACAGACCATGGCATGGAGCTGGTGCAGCATCAGAACGGAGGGCTGAGGCCGGTACACAACTACAGACAGACCGTGGCATGGAGCCGACCTAGAATCAGGGCTGAGGCCGGTACACAACTACAGACAGACCGTGGCATGGAGCCGACCTAGAATCAGGGCTGAGGCCGGTACACAACTACAGACAGACCATGGCATGGAGCTGGTGCAGCATCAGAACGGAGGGCTGAGGCCGGCACACAACTACAGACAGACCGTGGCATGGAGCCGACCTATAATCAGGGCTGAGGCCGGTACACAACTACAGACAGACCGTGGCATGGAGCTGGTGCAGCATCAGAACGGAGGGCTGAGGCCGGCACACAACTACAGACAGACCATGGCATGGAGCTGGTGCAGCATCAGAACGGAGGGCTGAGGCCGGCACACAACTACAGACAGACCATGGCATGGAGCTGGTGCAGCATCAGAACGGAGGGCAAAGGCCGGCACACAACTACAGACAGACCGTGGCATGGAGCTGGTGCAGCTTCAGAACGGAGGGCTGAGGCCGGCACACAACTACAGACAGACCGTGGAATGGAGCCGACCTAGAATCAGGGCTGAGGCCGGCACACAACTACAGACAGACCGTGGAATGGAGCCGACCTAGAATCAGGGCTGAGGCCGGCACACAACTACAGACAGACCGTGGCATGGAGCCGACCTAGAATCAGGGCTGAGGCCGGTACACAACTACAGACAGACCATGGCATGGAGCTGGTGCAGCATCAGAACGGAGGGCTGAGGCCGGCACACAACTACAGACAGACCGTGGCATGGAGCCGACCTAGAATCAGGGCTGAGGCCGGCACACAACTACAGACAGACCGTGGCATGGAGCCGACCTAGAATCAGGGCTGAGGCCGGTACACAACTACAGACAGACCATGGCATGGAGCTGGTGCAGCATCAGAACGGAGGGCTGAGGCCGGCACACAACTACAGACAGACCGTGGCATGGAGCCGACCTAGAATCAGGGCTGAGGCCGATACACAACTACAGACAGACCGTGGCATGGAGCCGACCTAGAATCAGGGCTGAGGCCGGTACACAACTACAGACAGACCGTGGCATGGAGCAGACGCAGCATCAGAACGGAGGGCTGAGGCCGGCACACAACTACAGACAGACCATGGCATACAGACAGACCATGGCATGGAGCTGGTGCAGCATCAGAACGGAGGGCTGAGGCCGGCACACAACTGCAGACAGACCATGGCATACAGACAGACCATGGCATGGAGCTGGTGCAGCATCAGAACGGAGGGCTGAGGCCGGCACACAACTGCAGACACAGACAGACCGTGGCATGGAGCCGCCCTAGCATCAGACTGGAGGGCTGAGGCCGGCACACAACTACAGACAGACCATGGCATGGAGCTGGTGCAGCATCAGAACGGAGGGCAAAGGCCGGCACACAACTACAGACAGACCGTGGCATGGAGCTGGTGCAGCTTCAGAACGGAGGGCTGAGGCCGGCACGCAACTACAGACAGACCGTGGAATGGAGCCGACCTAGAATCAGGGCTGAGGCCGGCACACAACTACAGACAGACCGTGGCATGGAGCCGACCTAGAATCAGGGCTGAGGCCGGTACACAACTACAGACAGACCGTGGAATGGAGCCGACCTAGAATCAGGGCTGAGGCCGGCACACAACTACAGACAGACCGTGGCATGGAGCCGACCTAGAATCAGGGCTGAGGCCAGTACACAACTACAGACAGACCATGGCATGGAGCTGGTGCAGCATCAGAACGGAGGGCTGAGGCCGGCACACAACTACAGACAGACCGTGGCATGGAGCCGACCTAGAATCAGGGCTGAGGCCGGCACACAACTACAGACAGACCGTGGCATGGAGCCGACCTAGAATCAGGGCTGAGGCCGGTACACAACTACAGACAGACCATGGCATGGAGCTGGTGCAGCATCAGAACGGAGGGCTGAGGCCGGCACACAACTACAGACAGACCGTGGCATGGAGTCGACCTAGAATCAGGGCTGAGGCCGGTACACAACTACAGACAGACCGTGGCATGGAGCCGACCTAGAATCAGGGCTGAGGCCGGTACACAACTACAGACAGACCGTGGCATGGAGCTGGTGCAGCATCAGAACGGAGGGCTGAGGCCGGCACACAACTACAGACAGACCATGGCATGGACCTGGTGCAGCATCAGAACGGAGGGCTGAGGCCGGCACACAACTGCAGACACAGACCCTGGCATGGAGCGGACGCCCCATCAGAACAGAGGGTTGAAGCCGGCACACAACTGCAGACACAGACTGTGGCATGGAGCAGGCGTAGCATCAGAACGGAGGGTTGAGGCTGGAACATAACTGCAGACACAGACCCTGGCATGGAGCCGCCCTAGCATCTGAACGGTGGGCTGAGGCCGGCACACAACTACAGACAGACCGTGGCATGGAGCTGGTGCAGCATCAGAACGGAGGGCTGAGGCCGGTACACAACTGCAGACACAGACTGTGGCATGGAGCCGCCCTAGCATCAGAACGGAGGGCTGAGGCCGGCACACAACTACAGACAGACCGTGGCATGGAGCCGACCTAGCATCAGAACGGAGGGCTGAGGCCGGCACACAACTACAGACAGACCGTGGCATGGAGCCGACCTAGCATCAGAACGGAGGGCTGAGGCCGGCACACAACTGAAGACACAGACCCTGGCATGGAGCAGGCGTAGCATCAGAACGGAGGGTTGAGGTTGTAACACAACTGCAGACACAGACCCTGGCATGGAGCAGGCGTAGCATCAGAACGGAGGGTTGAGGCCGGCACACAACTACAGACACAGACCGTAGCATGTAGCCGACCCAGCATCAGAACGGAGGGTTGAGGCCGGCACACAACTATAGACACAGACCCTGGCATGGAGCGGACGTCCCATCAGAACAGAGGGTTGACGCCGGCACACAACTGCAGACACAGACTGTGGCATGGAGCAGGCGTAGCATCAGAACGGAGGGTTGAGGTTGTAACAACTTCAGACACAGACCCTGACATGGAGCAGGCGTAGCATCAGAACGGAGGGTTGAGGCCGGCACACAACTACAGACACAGACCGTAGCATGTAGCCGACCCAGCATCAGAACGGAGGGCTGAGGCCAGCACACAAAAGCAGACACAGACCGTGGAGCAGGCGTAGCATCAGAACGGAGGGATATGCATCAAAAACTAAGACTGGAGAAAAAACTGGGAGGGGTAAATGTAGCAGATTTCAGAACCTTCCAAAACAGCATTTCTAACAAAGCAGGGGTCTTACTGGATATCACCTCCAAAGGGATACACACCGGTATGGCTACAAGTCAAGAGAGCCATACTGAACAATTTAAACCCAATGGCACTGTTAACAGCTAATAAACATCTCCACGCCTACAGGTAAATTTTTAAGAACACAAAAATTGCCCTACTAAAGATAGACAATAAATTGGAGAACAGCATTAAGGGCTCCAAGTTGGAGTTACTCTGTGCCAATAGCTAGATCGGATATAAGGGGAAATGCCCAGTCTTGGACACATGGATAGAGAAAGGCATTTCCCGCCCAGACCAACTAGAAGAAGGGGGACATCCCACCACGTTTGCCGAACTGAAATCTGGACATAACCCAATAGACATGAAGTTCTACAACTTTCTGAAAATCAGAACAGCCCTATCCAAAGCCAAATTATCGCCCGATAAACCATTAATCTCACAGTAAATGGCAAAAATCAACAGACTAGGACACCAGGTATCAGACCTCTACAAACTTCTACGCCCAAAATCCACCAAACTTAACGATAAGACAATTAACTTTTGGGTAAAACAAAGCAATAACATACTTAATGAGCAAGAACTGGCTATATTATGGACTTCTCCCTCACGCAATAAAATCTCCCTGGTACTTTCACAAACAAAAATCTGGCTACTCCATAAGGCTTTCTGGACCTCTGCACGCTTATTCTCACTAGGCCTGAGGGAAGATGCACTATGCTAGAACTGTAGCAAGGAAAAGGCGGACCTAGCACATCTTATCTACCTTTGCCCAATACTGAAAACATTCTGGGAGAAAATCTTTGGTTTCATAGAAAGAGCACTGGGCTGCACGCTAACAACTGAATTTTCCTCCCTTGCCACCGCATTCATGACCATAGAACTAAGATCAGAGCATGACAAAGACCTACTAGAACTGCTGCTGACCGCGGCAGTAAAAATGGTCCTGGTCAATTGGAAAGACACAAGTAAGACCTCATACAAAGGATGGGTCATCTGGGTTACGCACCTCAGAGATGCGGATAACATTGCACTACAGAACTCACCATAAAGGCCATCAACCAAATGGAGTTAAGCTGTACAATTATGCGGATAATCTACAATTGATTTTCTCCATCGATGAATGTTTGGAATCGAAAGTGTTGTTTCATAATACAACAGTATTCATTTGTGATTGGACTAATAATAATCACCTAAAATTGAATTCAAACAAGACTGAAATGTTTCTTTGGTAAGCAAACAGATCTGTGGCACTTTACTTTTTGACCCCTACTATGGGCTTTCCTGACAAGCGAGACCCTGTACGCAGGGCCACCAGCTTGTCCCTTACTAGCTAGCTAGTCCCAGTGTGTCCACGCAGGACCACCAATCTGTCCCTTATGAGTGAGTACCAGTGTGTCCACGTAGGACCCTTAGCCACACGGCCCACCAGCATGTCCCTTACTAGCAAGACCCAGTGTGTCTACGCACGACCACCAGCCTGTCCCTTACTAGCGAGTCCCAGTATGTCCATGATGGACCTTCAACCCGTCCCTTTAAGGGAGAGTTCCTGGTGTGCCCACTCAAGACCCACAGCAACGCAGACCCAGCCTACCCCCAATGAGCGAGTCCCAGAGGGTCCACAGAACCACACCCATAATAGGAGCAGGTGAAACTGGTACTGCTAGAGCCTCTCTGTATAGTCACCAAAGAGTCCCCATAGGTCCTCACAAGTGAAACCGTGTTTGAAGGGCCTGGCAAGCTACACACAGACCACGCCTTAGAGCCACTGACTGGGCCATTGTTGCGGGACGGATGACTTCCGGCAGGCCTGTCCATCTGCATAAAAGGCATCCAGAGGGTCACTAGAACCAAGCCCAGCAGGACCAGCTGCACTCCCTGGCTGACGAAACAGCTTGTGCTGTGCCCGGCATGGACCCCCTGATACCCGCTAGGCAGTCTGCAGCTGTCAGGGGCTCCCACTTTGCTCCAGTATGTCTCCCTATATATGGTGCATGTGATAAGTGTGTGTTCGGGCGCTGATGTTGTGTGCCCGAAGGTCCCCACACTGGAGGTCTAGAAGACCCCTTTCCCCCGCCGTCAGTAGCACCACGGGCCTCCCACCACCATCTCACGCTGCATGTACCCCAGCAGGTCCTGTGGACAGGCGCGGTGCGTCCATTGGGGCGTAGCACCACTAAGCCCCATGGACCTACCGCGTCGTCACTAAAAGCCCAATACAAATATTAAAAAAAAAAAAATCGCGCTATCTGCCGGCCGGGAAACTGGGAGCCACCCGACTTTCCCGGAGTGCGGAGGATGGGCCTGCTGCAGCAGCGCACGTGTATTTTTGGGCACAAGCATGCCCGCGCAGATAGTTTTCCTGTGAATACCCCCTTAGAGAGAGGACCAGGGGGCGGACCTCAGCCCCCGGGTTTACACAGGGCGACGAGTCATGGTGCCCCCCCCAGCCAATCCTGGCGCTGCATACAGCGCCAGGATTGGCTGGTCAATACATAGCTGACTTTGGTGCTGGGAAACCAGGTTAGAGCCTCTTATCGAGCCATAAAAATGTATACATTACTTACTTTTGTGTTAAATAAATAGATATTTTAAAAAAACAAATAAAAACGATGTTCCGACTAAGGTGTGAAATTGGTGTCGAATAGATACACGTTTTAAAAACAATTAATATTAATCATGTATCATTGGCGCTGGAGTACAAGGTTCGAGACTGGTATTGAACACTGACAAGCTGTGTGCAAGTTATATGGTCATATGAATGATGAATGGATGCAGGATGGGTGGATGCATGAATGGATGCAGGATGGATGGCTGGGAGGATGGGTGGATGCATGAATGATAGATGGATGGATGCAGGATGGATGGGTGGGTGGATGAATGAATGATGGATGCAGGATGGATGAATGGATGCAGGATGGATGATGGATGGATGGATGCATGAATGCATGATGGGTGCAGGATGGATGGATGCATGAATGCATGATGGGTGCAGGATGGATGGATGGATGGATGCATAAATGCATGAATGCATGATGGGTGCAGGATGGATGCAGGATGGATGGGTGGATGGATGCATGCATGAATGCATGATGGGTGCAGGATGGATGATGGATGGATGGATGGTGCATGGATGGATGGTGCATGAATGAATGATGGGTGGATGGATGGGTGGATGCATGAATGAATGATGGATGCAGGATGGATGCAGAATTGATGGGTGGATGCATGAATGGATGCAGGGTGGATGCAGGATGGATGGGTGGGTGGATGCATGAATGAATGATGGATGCAGGATGGATGGGTGGATGTATGGATGGGTGGATGCATGAATGAATGATGTATGGATGCAGGGTGGGTGGATGGATGGGTGGATGCATGAATGATGTATGGATGGATGCAAGGTGGTTCGGGCTCACTCGCTCGCTGCAATATTCAAATTAGTTTACGCCCCACCACTTTCAAATGTCACCAGCCTCCCCTGCCTGTGGACACCTGCACAGCTCTGGGAACCGCCCCAGGCAGGGAGTCCTTTCACATAACAAATACCTTCCTTTTAAATAAATAAATAATCCACATTAGTAAAGCGCACAATCACCCGTAAGGGTCTCTAGGCGCTGGGGGCCGTTGGGAAGATTAAGCAAGCTATTGCCCAGAGTCACATGGTGCTGGGCTAATCTGCCGCCGGCCCTGGGGATCGAACCGTGATCCCAGATTCCGGAGTCACACGAGTGTATCTGGGAGCAGGATCTCACCTGCGGCCTGGGGTGAGGGATGCCACGCAGCGCTGCATGCCTGCCTCCAGGCACGTACTGAGCAGATGGTGGTCGACAGAAATTATGCTGGGGCCAGGAGCTTACACAATGATTTCACGCCGTCAGTCAATCCTTTGCAAATAGTTGTAACCGTCCCTCTGGCCCTCACGGCCTCCCCCCCACTCCTTAGATCGGCCTCATGATCAGTCTTCCTCACCCAGCACCGTGCATTGCACAATTCGTTGCACACAGAGCAATGCTTGCACCTCCCCGACTAGCCAAAGCCTCAGCAACCCTGACACTGGACTAACAAACTCCTCCACCGCACCGAACACCGCGTACCACCCCCAAGCCTGGAGCCCCTTTCCTTACCACCAACCCAACACGGCAATACACTAACAAACACTGCCCCGGATTGGACCCACCCCCGAGGCCTGCAGCCCCTTTCCTTACCACGACCCCAGAGGGTCACTCCGCCACCACCGCCTACTGGAGGGATGGCACAGACCCTCGTCTACACTGGGCGGCAATCTAGCATAGTAGGGACCAGCCAGCAGCCTGTGCCACAGAGCTATTAAAAACCCTTTACGTGGCAGTTCAGTAGGATAAACAGTCTGCTCTACAGGGGAGGCAAACCAGCAGCTGTTCAGCAGAAAATAGCATCTAAGAACAGAGGAACAGCCTGCTTGCTGCTCTGCGGCGGCAAGTGCCAGCCTCAAGTACCACCAACCGCTGTGCCAGTCGCCAGCCGTGGTGGCATCTCAAAGTCCTGGTTCGCGTTGACAGGGCGGCAAGGACGTAGTGGGCACCGATCAGTGTGATGGGTGGCAGTGGGTGCCAGCTACCCACTCGAGGGGCAGGGGTGCCACAAAACTGCTTCCCGGTGAAGACGCGACCACCTGGGTTCGACAGGTGGTCAGGAGTATGTGTAGGCATGGTGTGTCCTGTTTGCCAATGACCAGCAACGACCCAAGGCCCTGCTAGCCCTCGCTTCAGTACACTCACTTTCACCCAGCCACCTGATGACCCTCGCTTCAGTACACTGCCACTTGCACCCAGCCACCTCACGGCCCTCGTTTCAGTACACGGCCATTTCCACCCAGCCACCTGATCTCAAGGTCTATCTCACAGAAAGCGATTCCTGGGCTTGGCTGGGCTGTACGTTACCTCAGAGCCTAACCTCAGAAAGCGCTTCCTAACCTCAGAAAGCGGTTCTTGGACTGGGCTGTACGTTACCTCAGAGCCTAACCGCAGAAAGCGCTTCTTGGACTGGGCTGTAGGTTACCTCAGAGCCTAACCTCAGAAAGCGCTTCTTGGACTGGACTGTAGGTTACCTCAGAGCCTAACCTCAGAAAGCGCTTCTTGGACTGGGCTGTAGGTTACCTCAGAGCCTAACCTCAGAAAGCGCTTCTTGGACAGAACTGTAGGTTACATCAGAACTTAACCGCAGAAAGCGCTTCTTGGACTGGGCTGTACATTACCTCAGAGCCTAACCTCAGAAAGCGCTTCTTGGACTGGCTGTACATTACCTCAGAGCCTAACCTCAGAAAGCGCTTCTTGGACTGGGCTGTAGGTTACATCAGAACCTAACCGCAGAAAGCGCTTCTTGGACTGGACTGTAGGTTACCTCAGAGCCTAACCTCAGAAAGCGCTTCTTGGACTGGGCTGTAGGTTACCTCAGAGCCTAACCTCAGAAAGCGCTTCTTGGACTGGGCTGTAGGTTACCTCAGAGCCTAACCGCAGAAAGCGCTTCTTGAACTGGGCTGTAGGTTACCTCAGAGCCTAACCTCAGAAAGCACCTCCACATGAGGCCGCGGGAGGCCCAAGACATCACACCATGTGTAGTTGTACAATTTGTTCATTAGTCAATTAAAACCATAAACTTCGACAGAAAGACATTCACGATAAAAACAAATAAATACACAATCTAAAAATAGATATTGATCAGCCCATGAAGCAGACCCCTTCGCCCTGCACCTGGGCAGGCGGCCGGTTCATTCAGGGTCGTGACAAGGTACCCACACACCAATGCTCTCTTGGTAAAGAATGCCCATCCACAGGTGCTCCCGGACCCACAGCCAGCTAACGCGTATAGTAAAATAAAGACCTCCACTTTTTTGGAGGGGGTGATTAGTGAACAGGGGTGTGTGTGTGTGTGTGTGTGTACGAACGTACACCCCCCCATTCATTACAGTGGGTTTTCAAGAAACCTGCCTTAATGCACAATACGAAGCAGAGGATGCGTCTGAGAGGCTTGCCAAAGGCTGGCAGAGGGTACATTAGGATTCATGCAGGTGGCCGTGGCTACAGCGGGATGCGCGCATTGCAAACCTCTCAGGATGTTACACTCTTTTTTGTTTAAAAGATTTTATTGAACAAAAGCAGAGAATTACTCTGTTGACAATCAGGAATTACAGAATTGACATAGAATGCATACACTACAGTGGTGCATCACAAGTAAGAGTTCGGGGAGGACCAGTTCTGGTCATCGCCATTTCAGTTGTAGGGGAAGTACATAGTTCACCTCTATAAACATTCCAATGTCTTCCTATCCCAAGTTCCAGGACACCCCCTGACCGTGTAGACCGTTTTTTCAGACAACATACATACATCCATTGCAGCGACCCACTTGATCAAGAGCGGTTTAGTTGGTGAACCCCATTGCATTGCTATCTCACGTTTTAGTAAGAGGAAGCCCAGAGCCGCCCATTGTCGTTCCATTGCAGTGAGATCTGTGGGGTCCCACACATTGAGGAGTTCGCTTTTGGGAGTCAAAGGGACGAGTTTTTCTAGTGCATCAGACATCCTGCGAACAGTACGCTCCCACAGGCCTTGAATCACCGGGCATTCCCAGATAATGTGGTAGAAGGTACCAATCTGTCCGCAGTTACGGAGACAGAGGTCGGATATGCGCCTACCAATTTTGGCCAGGAGGGGAGCAGACATGTATGTTCTGTGCAATATCTTCAATTGTATAAGCATAAATCTGTTGTTGATAGCTGACTCGCGTGGGGACATCAATGCCGCCTGCCACTCGTCATGGGATGTTCCACTCTTAATCTGGAGTCACACGAAGGAGCAGCACAAAGGCCAGCCGAGGGCGAGTGCAGTGTTTGCCCCCATTGTGTGAACGCATTAGAAGGCACTAATCACCCTTAGCTTCAGCACACACAGACAACCGAGGCACTCCAGACAACGCAGGAACGCACAAACAAGTCTGCAGGAGCATGCTAGGAAAGCAACGCTAGAGACTTAGGCCTGTGAAACGAGTCTCCCCGATGAGACTGAAGTAAGTGTGGGGGTGCCCTGGAGCAGGTGGTCTGAGGCGAGGGGGCCCCGATGAAGGCTCCGCTGTGGCTGGCACAAGCAGCAGGACCCTGAGAAGAGGGCTCTCGGATGGCAAATGGTGCTTCAAGGATGGGAGGGGGTGGGCAATGGGTGAAGTATTTGAAGGTTAATATGTGCGTAAAACACACAAGCGGCCGAGGGTGCAACCAGGCGTGAGGTCCCAGTCTGCGCTAATACCTTGACATATTACCCCCTCGTACGGGTTTAGATTTGAAGGGGGCAACAGAACCATAATTTCAGAGATTTTTCGGTTTTCACCAAACCACAAGTATCTATTAACTAGGTTTTCTCTAGTGAATTAATATTATTAATGAATGTTTTTGATTACAAGACACAAACAGACAACTAAGCCTGTCAGGCTTCTGAAGATCTTCTCTCAAGAAATATTACAGTGCAAACAAACAATCTCCCCCAGGTTGAAGGGGGTAGGCAACACCAAAACACTTACCTACTAAAGTAATCAGTGAGGTACATTTAACAATATGCCTTTCTCACACTATTTCACCCATAAAAGACTAATGCCTGTAAAAATAGGCAAGTCAGGCAACTTTTAATACTAGACCCACTATATTTTGAGTAGGGTCAGAGGCCAAGGTTTATAGACAGTGGGATATGCAGCCCCATTTATCAACTAGTCAATACACCATATGTACCCCGAGGTCTAAAGGCAAACGAACAAAGAATATCTGAACTAACCAAAACTCAACAAAAATACACAAAATTTGTATGGATTCCCATCATTCACCATTCCAGGTGACAAGCTTCATCATCTGGGTCTCCTTTGACAGGGCTGACACTCCACCCTGTTGATTGAGGAGCCCAAGGATGTTTTCAAAGTTATGGGTACAGATGTGAGCAGATATAATTTAACGAGTATATAGGAGAGAATAGTGGAGTGCAAAAATATAATGTGAAATCTAAAATTGAAGCGTAATCAGACTCCAACTTTATTCATGCCTGATACGAACAAAAGTTAAAAACAGTGCAATGGGACATTTTCAATAAATAGCCGTCCGCTAGTAATCATCGGTCAACATTTTTCAGCACCCTAAGGCAAAACTGCACCCAGTACTTTCGTCAGGACCTAATGGATGTTAAATGCTACTGCGATATAAAGTGATATAAACTCAAAAAGTAAACAACGTAAAGGATACGCTGTGAACCGATTTTCTCACAGTCAACATTCTTCGAGCCTCTCGAAAAATCTATAAGAGATACAAGAGGTACATACTAGAGTTTTGGATAACAGTATTATTTGTCTTTAGTAATCTATGTATTACCGTGTAATACTAAACAGATCAACCTTGTAGAATCAGACATAACTTTCCCCATGAACCATTAAGCCTAAAGCCTTTAACATGGCTTATTACCAACGCGTGCTTTCAGAATGTAAAAGAAACAATTGATAGACGGAATGCTAGACAGTGCAACCATTCACCCCTAGTCACAAAGATCTGGATTTAATCCATCCCTTTGCTCACCACACCACCCCAGTTTGGACCCAGCCATATCCAAAACCCAGATCTCGTGACTGGGGGAGAATGTTTGAATCTTTCAGCATTCCGTCCATCATTTGTTGCAGTTACACTTTTCGCCCTAAGTGGATGGGTATGCCCAGACGTGGGTCCCTTGCTCACTGTGCCACTGGATTCAAGCTAGCCTGGCGATGAAGGGTGCCAAAGCCCGAAACCGGTCCCAGGATGCTTGTTTCGCAGTTCAGTCTGGACAGTTCCCATGAGGCACAGGGTCAAGACTGATTTGCATATGGCTGGGTCCAAACCGGGGTGGCGTAGTGGGCAAAGGAATGATGGTTTTAACCCAGATGCCATGACTGGGGGAGAATGTTTGAATCATTTAGCATTCCGTCATTTGTTGCAGTTATGCTTTCAGAATGTTACATAAACTTGCAGCCAATCGGCATACAGTTGTAAATTACAAATATCTAAAGTACTGCAGTTGGCAAACAAGCAAACAAAAACAATACACTACTTCTCTTAAAAGCAAGAACATTTTTAGGTTTCGCCTGCCGAAGGCTGCGCTCTGCGCAGCTTTTCGGCGCAGGCAAAATCTATTGTTAACTATAAGGGCTTCAGGAACGTCCCCCGGCTCCCATTGGCTAGCTCCATAAATGGAGGCTAGCCATTGGGAGCCGGATCTGTCCGTCAAGGCCGGACCAGATTCGGGGGCGTTCCCGCGATTTTTTCGCTCTCCGCCTCTGTGATGTCGTCATCGCGGCGGTGGGCGTCCCATGAGAGCCGCAGCCGGTCCAGATGTCGATGTAACACGGCCTCCGCTCTTCCCGCCTCCCTCTCCCCTCCCACAGCAGATCCCCGCCTCCCTCTCCCCTCCCACAGCAGATCCCCGCCTCCCGAGCCGCAGCCGGTCCCGATGCCGATGTAACACGGCCTCCGCTCTCCCCCTCCCCTCCCCTCCCCTCCCACAGCAGATCCCCGCCTCCCTCTCCCCTCCCACAGCAGATCCCCGCCTCCCGAGCCGCAGCTGATCCCGATGCAACACGGCCTCCGCTCTCCCCACCTCCCTCTCCCCGCCTCCCTTTCCCCTCCTACAGCAGATCCCCACCTCCCTCTCCCCTCCCACAGCAGATCCCCGCCTCCCTCTCCCCTCCCACAGCAGATCCCCGCCTCCCTCTCCCCTCCCACAGAAGATCCCCGCCTCCCTCGTCTCCGGCCGGGCTCCCGGCTGTTACTCTGGAGGCCTCCCTGGACATGGCAGCCCACATGGCTGCTCAGGAGGAGGCGATCCGCCTGCTGACCTGGGAGATCGGACGTCTGACGCAGCAAGAAGAAGCGGCCAGCAGCCCGGGACTGGAGCTGCAACACACAGGCAGCCACTGAGTACAGTCAGCCACTGCGAGGTAACACACAGGCAGCCACTGAGTACAGGCAGCCATGGAGGGGTAGCTGGCAGGAATACACTGACTACAGGCAGCCATTGAGTGGCAACTATCAGCCATGCACTGGGTACATGCAGCTATGAAAGGGAATTTGTCAGGCAGGCATTGGGTACTATAGGCAGCTACGTATGGGGTAACTTGCAGTCAGGCTTGCACTGGGCACAGGCAGCCATGGAGGGGTACCTCGCAGGCATGCGCAGAAGTGTCCACAGCAGGCGTTCTCTAGCGGCTCCCAAGAGTGACAAGGCAGCAGTACAAGAGGTGGGCATGGTGTAGGCAGCCAGGGTCCTGGAAGTCAGGCCGGGAGAGCAGGTGCACAAGTAAACCTAGGCCCCCGTGAAGGGAGGAGACGGGGTCAGTCTGCTGCATTGGGACTGACCCCCGGTACAGCAGAAATCCCGCCTTTTCCCCGGTCCATCGGCCGCTCTGGCGGTGGTGTCTGCCTGCTCTGGCGGTGGTGTCTGCCTGCTCTGGCGGCGGTGTCTGCCTGCTCTGCTCGATGGTGGAGGGGCAGTTTTGCAACAGGGATGGGCAGACATGTCTCTTCTGCACGGGTGGCACCGCAGCCAGTGACCTGCCCGACATCTGGGGGGTCCCACTGCCCTGGGGCCGGGTTTCAAACCTCTCCAAAATGGGGGGTGGGGGTTCCAGAGTGGACTGGCCTGCACGCCGGTGCCTCACAGGCTGGGGCGGGGCTGTCACTCATCCGTCCGACGACCCCCACCCCCAGGGGCCGCCCGCCTCCCTCAGTTTTTTCGTAAGACCCCCCCCCCCACCTATCACTGATGTGCGGTCTGCCCCCTCCCCCATTTCTAGGATGTGGGCTTGGCCATTTATTCCCCCCCCCCCCCCGGCGCCCCAGGATGTGCTGGTCCACAATGTACAATGCCCCCCACCCCCATGTGGTCCATGCCCCCCCTCCACCGACGTCTTTGGCTGGAGCCCCTCCCATGCCTCAGCGCGCGCTGTCCTTTGAAGTGCCCCCCCCCCCCCCCCTCGCCTGCATGTCTTCCCCTCCGGTGTGCTCCCGCCCCCGCATCTGCCCCCAGGCCTCTCTTGCTGCTGTGTGTGGGTGTCTGATGTCATCGAGGCTGAATGACAGCAGCTCGTGCTGAGCGCGGCCCCCTCCCTGTGCCCCCCCCCCGGGCCCCTCCCTCTACCATCTTCATTCTTCCTTTATCTGCCCATCGAGGCTCTTTCTCTCTCGCCATCCCCGCCGCCCTGTCCCTCTGCCCTCGCACTGCCTCACCCTGCCCCTCTGCCCACTCACTGCCCCTCTGCCCACTCACTACCCACCCTGCCCCTCTGCCCACTCACTGCCCCTCTGCCCACTCACTGCCCCACTCACTGCCCCTCTGCCCACTCACTGCCCCACCCTGTCACACAACATTGAGTCTGTGCAGCACTTAAATAAATAATCATAAATATGTTAGCATGCATCCTTCCTGTCACAGACCTTGTTTTGTTGTTGTGTAGAATGAGAGCTATTAAGTGTTAGTAGATTTGTCCGTTATCGGTGCTTCAAGAGATTTTCATCTAATAGTTTATCTGTTTTTGAAATGCCACAGGTTAGTATTTAATGCTAACAGACTATGGTTCTCCAGTATTTGTCACTGGTCTGTCCATAACGGATGGCGTGTTTTGGTGCATTATCTTTGGCTTTTTGCGTGCGTTAACATAGCCTAGTGCACGCTTCAAAGTTAATCTCTGAGTAGATGCCCCTCTGAAGCACGCTTTGCTTTGCCAGACTCTTTCAGTGGCTCCTGCTCCTCCCAAGCCCGTCTTTGGGGTGCCCATGCTTTGCCACTTTTTGGACCGTGCAGGTTGATGACGTAGTCGGAGTTGCGCCGAGGAGTCGCCCATAGTGGAAGGCTTTGCGGGGAGCACTCAAGGGGTGATCCGAGATGGCCAGAGCGGGTCCCGAGGTCCGTGGCTGAAGGACCAGAGGGCCCGCGAACACTCTAATAGGGAGCCCCGGAGAGGGAGTCCAGAGAGGGGAATCCGGGCCATGCAGCGTCCCTGCCTGAACAGGAGCAGCGCGGGGACCTTGTGAGTACGGGTCGGGGGTGGTGGGCATTCCCCGGTGGTAGGGTCAGGGGCAAGAGCGGAGCAGGGACATTAGGGGGTGCGTCCCAGAGCCATAACTGCAGTTAGACATCGGATGCGCACACCATGGGAACGCTCCTACCCCCAGGGAAAGGAGAAGGAGGGCGTTGGGTGAGGCCTCAGGAGGGGGGGGGGCGTTCCAAAACCCCCGAAAAAAAGGAGTGTAGTTCCAGGACGGTGATACTCGCCCCATCTTCTAATGCAGACAGGAACCAACAATAAACTGTGGGCACTTATAATGTCCCTAGCATCTTCAGGGATGACGGCAGACTATATAATAAAATATATCCAATGCCGAATATGTTCATACTGCAGAGGACCACGGACGCGCTTCGGTACATGCGATTCCTATTCCCAGTCACGTTTTACACATAATTCAAAGAAGTTAGAAAAGACCATTTGTCAAAAGCAATACCAAAAGCTCAAACTTTAACAAAGGCGAAACCATTGCATTGTAAATGCTTGTTTAAAAGGAGGAGGCACGGAATGCCCGAGAGCCGCGTCAGAATTGAAAGATTCTTCGGCGTTTTGGAAAGCAGTCAATGCGCCATTTTTGGCTGACGAAGGGAGGGCATCTATAGAGATGGCGGGGTCATGGGGTGAATGGGTTGATCACTTTTCTAAATTATATTCTGCACCCTTTCCTGAAACAAGTAGTAATGACTTGGTAGGGGATAGGGTAGAATACCAGACTGTAAATTACCATTCACATCTCCAATTAGATCTTAATGAAATTGAGGAGGAAATTGCAATGAGCAAAAGTGATAAGGCCCCAGGCCCTAATGGCATTCGTGTGGACCTTTTCAAATATAATATTACATTTTGGGACCAATTTTAACAAAAGTTATTAATGCCTGTATCTCGACCAGTCTTATTCCTACCTGGAGTGAATTGATTCTGTTTTTTTAAAAAGGGGGATGGGCCGATAAAACACTGGGTTAAGCCTATCTCGCTTTTAGACTCCACGGTCAAAATAATTGGAAGAGTACTCCTTTTTAGATTACAGGACTGAGTAGATAATCATTCTATTATCAGTAATATAAAATATGGGTTCTGTAAGGGCTTGAGCACTATAGATCAGTGCCTAAACTCAGAATTACCTATTGCCAAATACACTAAGACGAAAAGGGGCCCTCTCTATCTGGCCTTTGTGGATTTGTCTGCAGCTTGCGATTTTGGAGAGGTTGAGCATGGAACCATCCCTAGTCTCATTAATGAGACAATTATATATTGGGGCCAGGGTTCGATTCGGGACAGGGGGTGAGTGCACTGATTCCTTTACTGTCGGAAGAGGTGTAAGGCAGGGCTGTGTCCTAGCACCTTTTCTTTTTACCTTGAATATTAATAACTTAGACAGGGTTCTGAGAGGAGTGCCAGGACTTCCCGGCTCTAAATAAGCGCCCACTTCCTGTGCGCATGTATGCGGATGAAGTGGTGCTTATGGCCCGCACTCCGAATAGTCTCCAAAGGGTATTATCTAGTTTTGTGAACTTTATGTCCAACTTGGGCCCTTACAGTAAACTCCTCCAAAACATTCATTTTAAAACATGTCCAGAGAGCAAAAAGTGTTGCCTGTTCTTCTTCGAGAAGAATCGTCTAGACTGCGCCAATACCTTTTCATACTTTGGGGTCTTATTTGATCATATTGGCACATGGACACAGGCTGTTAATCTAAGGAGACTGTTATTCTCAAAGTCACTGGCAGCCCTGGTTAATTTTAGGGCCGACGCCCTCCCTCAGAAAAACTTCAAATTTACATGGCTAAATGTGTTGCAATAGCGACATATGGAGGGGGTATTTGGGGTCATGTAGAAGTGACATCTTTACAGAGGGCCGAAAACAGATTTCTCAGATACCTGCTTGCTGTCCCGGTTATTGTCTCTACTTTCAATTTCCACTCGGAGTTAGGTAGATCTTATATAGCGGACGTCATTGCCAGTCAACCAATTATCCTCTGGCATCATATTTGGACTTCAGAGAAGATCATTTTAAATTGTCAAATGATTACCGATTGCTGTGGGTTAGATGGGGTATCACATAAGTTGGCTCAGGTATGTCAAGGAATTCTTTTGTAACTTAGGACATCAAGAATATTTTGATAACCCCAATACTGTGACTAAAGTAAATAGGAACGTTTTTAAACTTAGCTGTTTGCAGTATCTAGAAAATATTAGATTACCTACAGAGATATTAAAAATCTGTTCTTGCTCACCAAAACATCCTGCCAACTTTTAAGATGCAGTTGTATTTAACTTTTGTATCCTCTGATAGCTTTCCAGTAATTAACGATTGGTATAGGCAGCTGTCTAACTGCCCATGCGATGATAGGTCAGCACAAGCCACCATGCATGTTTTATTATTTTGTAATTTGTATACAGTCCAGAGAAAAAGGTGGATTCTTCCGCTGCTTAGAACACTAGGCCTGCACAATGCCGTCCTGCGTTCATAGTCATGCAATCCCTTGGGGAAGAATTTGTAATTTTATCCGTTTCGTTTTTTTTAACAGTCTGTTTACAAGTGTAGAAAAAATATCCTGATGTAAGATTTTTTTCACTGTATAACTTATCCCATAATTTTGTGGTTGCCCATCTTTTTGTAACATGCGATTTCACTGTTTTATAAATATGCTTTTATGATTATTTTATAACCGAATAAAGCTTAACTGACTTACTGACACTACCTCTCTCAAAAAAAGGCATACCAAGGACAATCACGAATAAAATATTCTGCCCCCACGGTTTGTGAAAGGGGCCGACCAACACCAACCAACTTGCCTTCTAATTTTATGTAACGGAACAGGTCTACAAACGGTAATAAACAATCCACCATTAAATGCCTGTTGGCTATACTGAATGTTGTCCACAATAAAGCAGCCAGGCCTACTGCCTTTGACTTGACTTTCCATAATAAACAGATCAGACCGATCGCATCGGACATAACTTTCCCAGCACAACCATAAGTTTATAGCCTTTATTACTGACTGCCTCAATAACCAACTCAGGCCTACAGTACTGCTGCTCTGCCTAAGGTTTCCCACAAGGCAACTACTGGCATTCACTTATAAAATTACAAATGTATGTAAAATTAAAAAAACTAATATAAATTGTTCAAGGAACAGTCTGTCAGATAGGCTAACAGGACCCAGAACTCTGGCCTATTGGGTACTCTGAACTTCAAAGTAATATACTACTTTTAAAGACAAAACAGTTAAAATAATCCAACCTCTGATGCCTTCCCTCTTAACATACGATGTTCAGAATAAATAAGGCAGGTCTTCTGTCTTTATTGTAACTTTATATAATAAATAGACCAGGCATCTAAAGACTTAATTTCTGCCTTGCCACACACACCCCCTTGTATTGAGAACAAGTATTCCCATCAGGCAAAAGGTAGAATACAAGCACTTTCCATGGAAGCAACCAAACCCTGCCCAATCACGGCTGCCCTCGACGGAATCAACATGTGTGCAAAAGCATAGCCTCTCGCTAACAGGGCTTCTGAAAACTCTTTGTTGAGCACACGATGTCCAGCAGCAGCTGTGACTCAAGCCAGACCTAAAAAGCGTCGATACCACGAAGCAGCAATAAGAGCGCAGGCTCTGCGTGTCCTGTACAGAATACAAAATTTTCTAGCTATCGCGACAAGAATTTTAGATTCTATTAAGGACACGGAGGCGAGGATTATGCTTTCTCATTTCTTTACTGCAACAACAGCAGCCAATGAAAATGAAAGTACACATGTAAAAAATAACATTTCTCATGAGGCTTTGAACCACGCCTCTTACAACAACCAATCACAAAGGTATCATGTCTATAAATCCTGGAGACACTAGTCCGGCCTCCTCTTTCTTTGCGCGAAAGTCAGTAACAGTCTCAACACACTGAAAAGTTTAATTCTGCAACGGAAAACAGATCCAGCAGAAGTCCCAACGGTGAAATCTGGAACAGAAAAGGAAAACCTCCATCCGGAAGGAGCGGCAGCCAAAGCACCGGCGATCTTCAACTCTTGTTGGAGTCGTTTCCTAGAACATAACAAGCATTTGCAATGCAATGGTCTCGGCATCATTAAAGGTAGAGCTATTGGCATTGCTCATGACATTTTTTTTCTTTAAATCAAAAATAAATGGGCATTGTCATTAACATTGCCAATACACAGCACTCTGCACTCAACAGCACACAGCACTCTGCACTCAACAGCACACAGCACTCTGCACTCAACAGCACACAGCACTCTGCACTCAACAGCACACAGCACTCTGCACTCAACAGCACACAGCACTCTGCACTCAACAGCACACAGCACTCTGCACTCTCACTCTGCACTCACTGCTCTGCGCACTCACTCTGCACTCACTGCTCTGCGCACTCACTCTGCACTCACTGCTCTGCGCACTCACTCTGCACTCACTGCTCTGCGCACTCACTCTGCACTCACTCTGCGCACTCACTGCTCTGCGCACTCACTGCGCACTCACCACTCTGCGCACTCACCACTCTGCGCACTCACCACTCTGCGCACTCACCACTCTGCGCACTCACCACTCTGCGCACTCACCACTCTGCGCACTCACCACTCTGCGCACTCACCACTCTGCGCACTCACCACTCTGCGCACTCACCACTCTGCGCACTCACCACTCTGCGCACTCACCACTCTGCGCACTCACCACTCTGCGCACTCACCACTCTGCGCACTCACCACTCTGCGCACTCACCACTCTGCGCACTCACCACTCTGCGCACTCACCACTCTGCGCACTCACCACTCTGCGCACTCACCACTCTGCGCACTCACCACTCTGCGCACTCACCACTCTGCACTCACCACTCTGCTGTGGGACCAGGGGACTGGATCAGCGATGATCAGGGGGGGTGTCTCTGTATGTATGTATGTATGTATGTATGTGCGTGCGTGCGTGCATGGGCACTTGTGTGCGCATGCGTGTGTGGTGCTTGAGCTTCCCAGGAGACAGCGCCTGGCCACAGCGCGCGGTCACGTTTCAAATCGCCTCCAAGGATGCGCGTGGCCGAAACTGTCTCCTGGGAAGCACAGTCGCTGACAAAAGATCTCGGCGGAGACGCGCTTCCGCGCGTCTTTAGCCGAGACCTAAAAAGGAAGTTTGAGAAAAATTTCCACCACAACCTAGATCGTTGTAAGGGTGGGCAAAACAGTTAGATAAAACCACGTAAACAACAACAGTTGTATAACAGTCCCAACGGATGCGATAATCCTCGCCTCCGTGTCCTTAATAGAATCTAAAATTCTTGTTGCGATAGCTAGAAAATTTTGTATTCTATGGCAGGACCGGAGGCTTCTGATTATGCTGGTTCAAAGCTCACGCCAAAGCTCGTCAATCATAGCATCAGAAACATGAGGAATCGGTTTGTAATAAAACACTTTAAACATTGAATCTGAGGACCAGTCAGCTGCCTTCAGAATGTCCTCCAAGCGGGAACCCAATGGGTAAGCCTTAGAAGCCATTGCGCCCCTCGCAGAGTGTGCCCCATAAGCAGAGATATCAATGCCGGCTTCCGACATGATCCACCTGACCCATCTGGCTAAAGTAGCAGCAGCGACTGGTTTGAAGGTTTCTGAATAGAGATCAATAACTGCCCCAGAGGATCCACCCTGTGTACACTAGTACGCTCCTCATAACATTTAAGACATTGAAGAACACACAGCTTGCCGTTATGAGGAAAGGCAGGATAATCAACTGAACGGGACATGGTCTTAGTACGTCTAGTAATGACAAAGGATACACCTTGGGGTGAAAACATCCTCCCAGCCAAATCCAAAGCTCTGACATCTGAAACCCTCCGACATGAAATAAGGCACAATAGCATAGTAAGCTTGGCAGAAAGCTGTTTCAGAGACAAATCACCATTATCGGGCCAGGATTCCAACAAATTCAGCACCATATTAACGTCCCACATGGTGGAATACCTGGGCCGAGGAGGGTTGGCCACATTCACGCCTTTAAGTAACTTACATACCAAGGGATGCATCCCCACAGGTTTACCGTCTATGTGGTCGTGACCAGCAGAAATAGCAGACCTGAAGTTGTTCACCGACCTGTAGGCCAGGCCCGAAGTCGCGCACTCGGACAAAAAATTCAGAACCTCTGTTATATTTGATCCCACGGGATCCACCTGTTTTGAAAGGCACCAACCCACCCACTTCTTCCACGAAGAAGAGTATCGTTTTCGGGTGGAAGGAGCCCACGCTTGGTGCATAAAGCTGGAAGCCTCTCGTGAAAGGCCTGCAAGGCGTTCATGTCTCCGGAGAGCGTCCATACCATTAGTGACAGCTGGTTCTGCAGGACCAGAGGGTGGCACGTCCCCACTGGGTCCTGCAGAAGCGTTGGGAAGACTGGGAGCCAGAAGGGAAGGTCTATTGACAATTCCAACAGTGTGGGAAACCACGACTGAGTCGACCAATAAGGCGTTACTAGCACCACCGTCGCTTCCTGTCGGCGCAGCAATGCCGCCACTCTCGGGATCAGTACAAACGGTGGAAACGCATAGGATACAACAATTGCTCTTCAGCGGTGAGATAGACCTGATGGCAAAAGACCCTGCTAGAAGCTCTAGACAATTGATGTGAAGTGAAAGTTCGTCTGCAGACCAACGTCCTCCTGTGGCAAACTCGCCGCAGCGAGCGCTTCAGCCCCACTGGCTGGCATCGGATTCCACCACTACATCCGGGGCTGTGCCGAATATAGCTCGGCCGTTCCAGGCTGACATGTGGTCCAACCACCACTGAAGCTCCTCCCTGGACTCGGAGGAGAGAGGGATCAAATGATCGTAGTGAAAGTTTCTCTGTAGGTAGAAGATCTTGAGCCTCTGCAGGGCTCTGTAATGCAAAGGTCCGGGAAAAATGGCCTGAATCGACGAGGCCAGAAGGCCCACAATCCGTGCCAGAACCCTCAAAGAAATCTTCTCTTTGGCCAGGGTAGCTGTGATTTCTCTCTTGATCGACCTGATCTTTGGCAGAGGAAGGAGAAGCTGGGCCGAGACCGAGTATCAGGAAGCCTAGGAATTCCACCTGCCGATCCGGTACCAGCACCGATTTCTTGGTGTTGATCACGAATCCCAGATTCTGCAATAAGGACGTCGTCCACTCCAAATGCGTGAGAAGGAGGGACCGGTCCTGTGCCAGGATCAGCATATCGTCTAGATAGACAATCAACCGAACTCCCATCTCCCGGAGGCGGGAGACCACCGGCTTGAGTAGTTTGGTGAACACCCAAGGGGCCGAGGACAGCCCGAAAGGAAGTACCTCGTAACGAAACCAACGCCCTTTCCAGGGGAACTGCAAAAACTTTTGATGTGATGGGCAGACTGGGACCGTCAAGTAGGCATCTTTCAGGTCCAGTCTGACCATCCAGTCGTTCTCCAAGAGAAGGTCTCGCAAAAGATGGATGCCCTCCATCTTGAAGTGTCGATACGTGACAAAGGGGTTGAAATCCCTCAAGTTTAACTCGAGGCGCCTACCGCCTCCTTTCTTTTGAACAAGAAAGACGTTGCTGCAGAAGCCTCCCGGCAGGAAGGGTCCTGCAGCAATGGCCTGTTTTGCCAAAAGCTCGTCTAGTTCTGAGTCTATAAAACGCTGTTCGAGATGGGGAAAAAGGAGAGGACGGGGGGGGGGGGGGGGGGGGGGGGGGGAAAGGGCTGAATGGGGCAAGACACCATCTCTATCTCGTAACCCTGGACGGTCCGAAGGACCCACACATCTGAAGTGAGAGCTGCCCAATTCTGGACAAAATGGCGCAATCTTCCCCCTAACGGAAGTAAAGGAAGAGAGACTTACCAGAAGATTGGTTATCGAAGTTTTTGTAGCCTCGATTGATTCCTTTGTTGTAGCGGCCCCTGAAGCCGCGTGATCGGGACGGGTAAAATCCGGCTTGATCCGGTTCTTGCGTGTACCCTCTACCCAGTCTAGGGGCGTAGCCTCTTTGAGGACTGGGATTTGAGTAGCGGCCGGTCGAGCGTCCTCTGCCACGCCCGGCCCTACCAGAGACCTGCAGAACACGTTTCAGCGATGCCCGAGACTTGTCCAAAGAAGCAAAAGTGTTCACAAATTTTGCAATATCCTTAACGAAATTATCCCCAAACAACTGTCCTTCCGCCAAAGGACCCGGCTCCGAGGAAGCCAATTCCACCAGTTGGGGGTCGATCCGGAGAAGGACGGACTTCCGCCGTTCCGAGGCAAGGGCGCAATTCGCGTTGCCCAGCATACAAATGGCCCTCTGAGCCCAACCCGCCAAAACCTCAGGGTGTATGGCGGCACCAGTCTCTTGCGCCTGCAGGGCCAACTCCAGGATCTTGGCCAACGGGCCCGAAAGGTCGAGGACCTTATCTTGGCACGCTCTGAGCGCGCGATCAATCCCTTTCTTCGGGTCCTTTTTATACTTTTTAAGAAAAGTGGTCATGGAAGGGTCTATGTCCGGAGTGAGAGCCACTTTGTGGGGCAAATCGGGGAGCGGGCATTCAGATTTCAGGCGGGCACGAACCTCCTTGTCGAACCCCTTGCGGAGATGAGTCTCCAGATAGGTCGCCACCGCCGGAGGGGGAACCCAGTCGGATTATCTGGGGTGGACAATGTCCGTCGGATCAAATGAAAAGGGAGTGGGAATGACCGGGGAAGTGTGTTCACGCTTTTTAGTGCGTTTGCGCGGAGCGGCATCCGAGGAATCGGTATCGGTGCCAGTACCCGTTGTGGTGATAACCAGGGGGGAAGTGGGGGGAGGGGTAACAGGCTTGTCTTGGGATCGAGACTCCTGGGACTTATAAAGTTTGTCGTAAGACTGGGCATGAGGCCAGGAAAGGTCAAGAGCCGCCTTCTTCGGGGGAGGGGGGTGAAGGGGATCTTTGCCCGGAACGGGCATCGGCTTACCCGGGACCAGCAGATCCAACTTCTTGGCCAGAGGGGAGAGGGCCGAGGAAAGGGCTTTATCCAATTTGGCATCGAGTTTTTTGTCTATGATCTCCTCCATGGAGTCCCCTTCATAGAATTCCTGCTGTCCCTGAAAACCATACGTAGCATCCTCCTCTTCGCAGAACTCAGTGTCTGCCATCGTAATCAGGAATCCGAAAGTCCAACTCTAGTCTCCAGCGGGAAGCAAAGACCAGCCCGAGCAAGGGCGTCGAGGGTGGGGGGTGCCAGGCGCAGGAGCCGGAAATACCAGGGAAAAAACAAGAGCAAGGCCAAGTCCCACTCTAGGTCTAATGGAGGAACAATGGTGTCGCCTGAACTAATATAAGCTGCCCAAAGCACAGAAATCGCCCACGGCTCCTGGCCCAAGCTGCGTCGATCCCCACTTCAGCCGGGGGCAGAGCGTCGTTCTGGCACCTTCGAGAACTGCGCGTGCCAACACGGCGTGCGCGGGCTCCCCGAGACGTGCGTAAGGCCTCAACGGCACCTACGTACGCTCGTCCCCGAGGGGGGGCTAACCCCTCACTAGTGCGGCTAGCCGAAGCTTGCGCCGCGGGCAGCGACGACTGGAAGTCGAGGGAAGGGATCGGACGGGCCTAGGTGCGCAACACGCGCCACCACGGGGGAGCGGGGAACGGAGCGAAGCTCCGGCCCCAATCTAAGAGTTAAAGCGGACAATGTATGAATAAACAGTGCCAAGAAAGCGTAAAGCGATCAATCAAATTATGCAATATACATGAATAATAAGAAACAATAGTCAATGGCATCAACCAATGTACAGGCATCAAGCACAAGTAATAGAGTTAATATGAAAGAAAAGAGCACTTATCTGGGCTGCGGGGCAGCAAAGAAAGAGGAGGCCGGACTAGTGTCTCCAGGATTTATAGACATGATACCTTTGTGATTGGTTGTTGTAAGAGAGGCGTGGTTCAAAGCCTCATGAGAAATGTTATTTTTTACATGTGTACTTTCATTTTCATTGGCTGCTGTTGTTGCAGTAAAGAAATGAGAAAGCATAATCAGAAGCCTCCGGTCCTGCCATAGAATCAGAGACGACCCAAAGCTGCCCCGACTCAGAGTTTGGGAAAGACACACAAACATCATCAGGGAGGGCTCTAATGCACTTCAGTGGTTTCCCCAGACCTGAATTTGTATTTTTCTCTCTTCCCTCTGGAAAACAAGATACTGCACTTAAGGCCAAACAATAGCTATGGATAAGCTCAGTCAATTGAAACGTAAGCCGAGGAGGGCCGCTTCTAGGCGCATCTATACATTGAACACAAGAAGACTAGGGGGTCGTGCTGTTTACACTACACTGCTTACAACACCGCAGTAAAGCAGGCGTCTAGCCCTTCAATCTTTCCTATAATGCGGACTGCTTATGATTAATTAAGGGGGTACTCATTTAGATATATCCCCAGTTACTTGTTGCAGAACCCCAGCCTAGATCTTAAAGGGTCATTCCGAACCTCGAATCGGTAGAAAACCACCAGTGGAATGGGATACTGGGTGGGTCTGTCCTGGACAAGCTACCTGGAGGAAACCCACTGCCATCATCACTAGGACAACAGGAATTCTGGCCCAGCTATAGAACCACAGTGCTGAAATATCCGTGTACCATATATTCCACAAGACATTTCTAATCAAGCTTGCTATGTTTGAAGCGGACAGAGGTGCAGCACGGTACAGGCGGCAGCAGGAGCCACGGTGCAGCCATCTTTCGGCATTTAAAGCACAGCTGGAAGCCTTTGTTCAGACAGACATGTCTCAACTATGACCGAACCGAGCGATCCTCCTACCCATGGTCATTCATCATGCCCACAGTCGCCTACACCGTCTGAATAGCAACAATTTACTTTAAGAGCTTAAGTCAATAAATCCACCAGTGAACATGAAAGGCCTGCGTTTATTAATATAAAAAGCATTGGCAAAGTAAACAAACCTGACACGTAATGCAGCCATACTCCAGGGGAGGGATGGCCACACGAAGAGGAAGAAAGCCTACATCGCTGACCAATAACAAGCAAATGGGCGTGACAATAAGTCAAGCAATAATACACAATGGATGGTCTCTAGGCGCACTGAGAAAAAAACACAAGGCCCAAAAACGTTCAACCCAAGACCTCCATCATTCCTTATGAACAAAGTAGTCAGGATGGCAAAGTAGTTCAACTGACAGCCAACCAGCATTTCACCACAGCTCAGTTTGGATCTTATCAGTGGAGGTCACTGAACTGCGCCCATAACCTCAAGAAACACGCCCCCACCGGCCCTGCCTCGAAGGGATCACAGAGGTAAGGGAGGCTCTCTGGCTGCACCAGGAGCCGCACAGCCGAGGCACTAGTCCAGCCACTCACAAGAGGGTGGCCGTCCATGCCCCTGCTCACACAGGCGGAGGGTCAGTGTCACCCCACAGACGCACGCGTGGACTCATCCTAGTGGCATGCACTTGTGGGAGGGCAGCCTCATACAGTGTGTCAGTGAGGGCCCACCCTCTACAGTCTATGGAAGGGTTTGAATGAAGCCTTCATGTGGGCACCATGTGGTGATCTGTTTATGGGTGGAGGCTCAGGTCCCAGGAAGGTGGAGCAGGTTATGTGTGGATGCATGGAAGGGTTTGAATGAAGCCTTGATGGGGGCTCCATGTGGTGATCTGTTTATGGGTGGAGGCCGAGGTCTCTCTGTAGAATGGGTGGGCGTGAGTGGGGGCCACCTCCAGGTCCCAGGAGGGCGGAGCAGGTTATGTGTGTATGCAGAGTGCAGCCCTGCGTAGGGTCAACAGGTGCACAGCCAGCACGTGAGCTCCAGGGACATGCAGGGGCGAGCCCAGTGCCAACCAGGGGGTCATGTGCCCCTCACCATGCGTGCCAGGGCCACAGGCTCTTATGCCCCTCCCCCGGCGTCTCCAGCAGGCAGAGGGGCTCGAGGCACACCTTGCACGCCCCTCTCTGCAGGAACAGAGAGGGGACCCCCAACCACCTAGAAGAAAACATAACCCCCACCAGGGAGAACCTGCTGCAAACATCCCCAAAGGGTCACAAGGCTCGCCCTCAGCATCTCAAGCCCCCTTCAGGGGAGGGGAGGGGGTGTACAGTCCCACACCTTCCTTTTACACTATGGACCAGCGTCTGCTGGTTGACCCCCCCCCCCTGCATGAGGAAGCCCAGCCCGCGCCCCTCCAGGCTCAACCTGTTGCTCCCCCCTTTTGAAAGAAAGGAGCCCCTGCACCCCCATCCACTGGCAGACCCCTCCCTCCCCCACCCGGACCGACCCTTGCCCACCCTGAAGAGTGACCCACGTGAGGTGGGGGGACTCACCTTGCACCAGCCGCTTCATCTCGTTGTACCGGGCCCACATGAAGTTCTTGCCCTCCTGGGACGGGAAGGGGGCCGGGGCCGCAGAGGAGAAGCTGCGGCCGCCGCCGCCGTGGGCTGGCTGCGGGGTGGCGGGCAGGGGGGAGGCGGGGGCGCAGGCCGCGCCCGCCCCGCACGGGGAGCCCTCGCTGCCGCTGGCCGTGGCGTAAGAGGCCCTGGCGGCCCCGCGAGCGCCGCCGCTCCTCACGGCAAACCGCCAGAGCGCGAGCGCGCCGCCAGCCATGGCCGATGCGGATTGGACGGAAGGCGCGTGGAGCTAGTGCGTGGAGGCCGTGCGTGGATCGCTCGCGCTGCTACCACGCGCACACCGTGCAAATCGCCTCCCTTGCCTCGTGCAACCACTGCAGACGTTCGATGGGACTCTAACTGTGAGCGCCTAGCCAGATCCTTCACCCAACCCTCGGGAGCTAACCACGCCCTCTGTCTTTCGAACACCCCGCCCATCGCAAAGCTAGAGCCAACCCCCGTGTCTGGCCTGCCTTAGTTACATGAGGGGCGCGAGACTGAGGCCCTGAGCCCGGATTCCGTCACGCCGTCCCTAAACCAATGGAAAAGTAATAAGGGCGAGCTCGCATAACTGGATTGGGTAATCTGCTTGACAGGCAAGCGGGAAAATGGGCATACCGATGAGACACGCTTTTGTCAGAGGTGTTTGTTTTCATTGGTTTGCCACGCCCTGTAGCCACGCCTGCAGTGTAGACCGCGCCCCCTTGTTTACGCTAGTACGTGTGCTGTGTCAGGTCTTTGTGTCTGGGACCTGACATTGGGGTGGGAGAAACACTATTCCAACAAGCATTGGCAAAGCCAATGAATAGCTTGTGCCTCTGCAAAATCTATTGTCAATTTTTGTTTAGATATGTTGCACAGCTGCCTTAGCTAATGTGCAATATCTCTAAAAAATGTTAAAAAGCAGCATGATGTGTTCAATGCATAGACATTGCATAACTGCTCTACAGCATGGCTTAAAGTTTTTTTTTTATAATACAGCTATGACGCTGACAGCTTTGAATGCATAGTGCTCTTTTAACTTTATTACATGCTGCATACCGTCTAGCGCTGCTGTGTAAAATGTCTAAAAAAAATTGACAAACCCAATTAATTTCACAATGGCTAAACCTATTGGCTTTGACAATGCTTGTTGTTTTTTGTAGCGCAAATTCCATCTGAAGGTATTGGAGTGCTTTATGTGAGCACCAGTTATGTTACACAAGGTCACATTAATTTATTTGTATAGGCACGGAGAGAACAAGTGATTTACCTCGAATCATAGAATGTTGAGCAGAGGCCGAGTCTCGAACCCAGTCCTCCAGTTGGGCTCCACAAAGTAACCTTACACTGAGTACATTTAAGAGACAAGGCAAGAGGCTGTCACTGTGATACACAGACAGTGACAATGCAACTGTTGTCATTTGACATTAAGAAGCATGACTTAGGGGTGGGAACTTTTCAGGGGATAAGTATTGAAAGTTTAATTATTTGATATATTAATTGATTTATGTCGTTTCTTTGGCAGGAAAGTGGCTACTTTTGGGAGGGTGCAGGTGGAAGGAGACATGCAAGAACAAGAGGGCTCCCTACACCGTATCTGCATAAAAATCACACCACCATAAAGCTAAAATGTATCAATGCTCGGAAGGTGGGAGGAGAGAAGATGGCCTGTAGATGCACTAATAGGAAGTGCTTGTTCAGAAATGAAATAAAGTAAATTTAGAGCGGTAGTCCTCAAACTTTTTGATGCTTCACCCCTCTCCCCTATGTGGAAAAACAAATGATCCGGGGGCCCTCCTATTTTTTCATAATTTTTCTATTTCATTGGCAATTTTAAAATATGTCTAGACTTTTTTAAGCATTGCAGTTTAGTCATGTTACTGTTTTAACAATGCAATCAAATACATGATTGCAAAACATACTGTTCTGGTCAGAGAGGCCTTACTAGTGTGTTAAAGTATCCACAGTATGATTATTCCAATCCAATCCAATCCAAAAATTCTTTATTTCGGCCATATAGACCATAAAAGATACAGTACAAAACACAATACATACATTTAAAATACATTTTTAGGAAAATACATTGTATAAAATTCTCTTCTCGTCCAGCGAGGAAGAGGAAGTGTCATAACAGTATCCATGGTTTAGAGGGCTTTTTTCTTCCTGATTAGCCATACTGCCATTAGAAATTTGGATATGGCGAACACAATGTGACCCAAAGAGCTGGTTTTCATTACTCTAAATGCCTGTGAGTACTTTCTGAACCCCAGGTTTCTACAGAGCGGCGCTATCCAATATTTTCTGGGTCTGTAATAGGCAGGGCACACAAACATGATGTGGAGGTCATCTTCCTCATGGATGTTACAGCATGGACACATTTTATCACCCCCCTTGGTCCATTTGTAGGTAAATATTTTGGTGGGGAGTGTGCCTAACCTCCATTGTGCAAACAATTTCCTCGCCAGGATAGGGAAAATAAAATCCATAAAAGATTCAAATACATAAGAATTTTTGGATTCCAGTAATCGCGCGGTAAGGGTGCCGCTGTTTTGAGCATTCATCATAAGTGAAAGGCTCCTGTCTTTATAGATTTGGGTCAAGGCTTTACGTGAGATCCTTTGGCAACCTCGCACGGAATCCTCCCATAGCTCCAATAGGTTCATAGTGAGCAATTCATTTTTTACAAAAGCAAGCCAGGGGATTTTACTATTGCGGTTCAGGCTCATGACATGGATAAGGTCCTGTCTGTAGTGATGTAATTCGTTTATGGACCAAAGCCTGTGCCAAAACTTCACTGGCTTTGACACAAGCTCCTCAGAAATAGGGGGAAGACCCATGTCTAATCTCAATGGCAGGAGTGGTGTGCCTCGTGGAAGAGCTAATAGGCGCCTTAGAAAGCTGTTTTCCACTCTTTCCAAATCTTTTCCTGCTTTGTACCCCCATAGCTCACTACCATACATGGCCGCTGCCTTGGCTTGAGTCCTAAAGGTTTCAAGGGCCGGGCTTATGGGCTTAAAGGTGGAAGTATTGGCCACCTTCAGAATTGCGCCCGACAGCTGGGACAATTTAACCCTTGATCTATCTATCTGACGGTCCCATGATAGATTTTCCTGTAGTGTTACCCCCAGATATATGAAGGTAGGAACCCTCTCAAGGCTGACAGTACCCAGGGTGGGATTGGGCCTGGCTTTGTTTGGTGGATTGAAAATCATGAACTTGGTCTTCTCTGTATTCACCTCTAGACCATGTTGTCTACAGAAGAGACCAAATCCATCCAGAATCCTCTGGATCCCCATGGGGGATTTGGAAAGCAGGAGGGTATCATCGGCAAACATGATTGCCGGAACCCTCCTGCCTGCCAAATATGGGGCGTCATTGTCCTTAACGTTTTCTAGATGTGATATAACGTTATTAATGAAGAGACAGAACAGGGTCGGTGCCAGGACACAACCCTGCCTCACCCCTCGATGGACAGGGAACCTGGACGAAAGGTTGCCATCCCTCCCGCACCTGACCTGCGCATAATTGTTCTTGTGCAGCCTGGTTATGATACTAAGTAACTGGGGGGGTACTCCTAACTTTTCCATAACCTCCCAGAGTTTCCTGCGCGGGACTAGGTCAAAGGCTGACCTCAGATCCACGAAGACCATGTACAGCCTTCCCCCCTCTAACCTCACCGTCTTCCAGTAAAGGAGGACGAGGCGGAAAATCTGATCCATGGTCGACGTGTTTTTTCTAAAGCCAGCCTGCAGGGGGCTCATGATATCATTATCCTCCACCCAGTCTAACAGATGGTTCAGAATGAGGCGCGCAAAAAGCTTTTGGGGAACATCTATAAGGCTAATCGGCCTGTAGTTGGCCGGGAGCAGAGGAGACCCTTTCTTGTATATCGGCACAATCTCTGCCCCCAGCCAAGAGCAGGGGACCGCCATACCTCCTAAGATGGCGTTAAAAAGGATAAGAAGGTACGGACCCCAAATGTCAGGGTGGTGTCTAAAGGGATCCCCCGGTAACTTATCCAACCCCGGCGCCTTTCCCAGCGCTAGGCGCTCCAATGCAGTCACCACCTCACCTAGGGAAAGTTCCAGGGCCATATCCGGGGAACAGGGGAGCTCAACCGCCACTCCAACGGGCCATAGGATAGTATTTTGGTAAAGTGCCCCAAAATGGGCCTCCCAGACAGAGGGGGCGATGTTAGGTTCTACTGCGGATTTGAGTTCCCCGGTCCCGTTATTTACCAGGGCCCAAAATTTCCTAGAGTCTTTAGCTTTTAGGGCTTCAGACAGGTCATGCCAATGGTTCCAATCCCACTCTGCCCTTGCGTTGGCCATTGCTGCTTTATACTCCCTCCTGAGATCTGCAACCTTAGCCTTATCAGAGCCCTCTTTGATGGTATGAATTAGCTCGGACTTGATTTTCCTACAGGAAGAGGTGTACCGAGTAGGGGTACGAGTCTTTTTCCTTCGTGATTGTACCGCCGGATGGAAAACCTCTGCAAGGTCCCTCACTAGTTCCTGGTGAATGTTAGCTAGTCTCTCATTATAATCAAGGGGTCTCGGTTGATTTATGAGAGCATCCACTTCCTTGAACCTGGGGAGTGCTAGACCATATAACTTGTTTATAGCATCTTCTGTGTTGAGCAGCTTTCCCCATTTAACACGGCGCCTGTTTGTGGAGAGAAGCATGTCCCCCTGGTCGTCTCCGCAGGCAGTATTGGGCGACCCTTCTAGGGGAACTGGATGCTGGATCTCCAGTTGAAGGGCATTGTGGTCACTGTCTGTCCTTGGTAGCACCCTGAAGTCATGAACTTTGGGCCACATGGTGATATCTATTAGTATATAATCCAGCCTTGACTCATGGTCCTTTCTATTGAAAGTACACAATGAGGGGGTATCGGATGGGGTACGCCCATTGCATGCCCTCATTGCGAAGTTCAAGGTAAGGGACGTGAGTTGTACTGCCAACGAGGACCAAGCTTTGGGGTGAGGTGAAGACGAGGGTGGGACTCCCCAATAGTCGTCCTCAGCGGTGAGAGCACCCTCCTTTAGTCCTTCTAGGGGTTCGAAGTGGCAATTGAAGTCCCCTCCCATCACTATCTTGTGGTCGCCTGACAATTGACCTAGGAAGGATGACAATTCATCTAGGGTGGGGGATTCATTGGGCGCGGCGACTGGTCGCGAGTAAACGTTGACAATGGCCCATGATGTTCTACCAGGCCATCTAAGCAGCACACACTGGATGTCCTGCGAGAATGTGTCCATCTTTTCCGCCTGACACCCAATGTGACTCGCTACCCAGATCTCCAAGCCTCCCGAGGGCCTCCCCCTCCCGTTCCACTTTGCTGGGATTTCGAAAATTTCGAACCCCCTTCTAGTCTGGGGTTCCCTCGCCCATGTCTCCTGAAAAAGGAAGATGTCACTACCATTTATCAGGAGATCCCAGTCTGGTGTATCTGCCTTGTTTGTGATCCCCGCCACATTCCAGGAGAGAATTCTCAGCCCTGGACCTTGTGGTGGTGGTCCTGACCCACCAGGGGGGGATGGTGCGGTAACTGAGGGGGGGTCAGGATCTCGTGGGCCAGTTGTAATAGCCAGAGTGGTAGGCGATACAGCCACCTCCGCTGGTTGCGAGTTAAGACCAATCGGGGTATTGGGTGGTGACTCTGCTTGACCCGAGATGCTTCCAAGGGTAGCCCTTCCCTCTTTGGCGAGGTCCTGCGCCCTATTATCAGTTACAGGAACAGCTCTCACCTCCCCCCTGCCTGGGACCCCGAAAGCAGATTTTTGTGGAGACTGTTGAATATCACCCTTTTGTGGTCAATCCACCTGATCAAGGCAGGAGAATCTATTCTGGTGGATAAAATTACCATGAGCGGGAAATACACTGTGCTTGGGCCTGTATCGTGAGCCATCTACTGCAAAGCCCACTCTAGTCCAGCCCTGTTCCCTCCCCACCTCTGGATTACAAACATTTGGATAGAAGTGTGAGAGAGACACTAATTCAATGGTGGTCTTATCAGGCCTTACAAGCCAATTACAAATATATGGGGCAACCTATGGGCTTTTGAAGCTGACAATAATACAGTCCCCCGCCCTATTCTTAGGAGTAAATCCAATCCATGGAATCCTTCTGACCATCAAAACATCTCCTTTTAAATTAGGTGGAAGGGGCCTGTTGATATTAAGCCAACTAATTACCTTATTGCGTAGCGAGTCCTGCGGCTCCCTTGCATCACCAGTAAGCTCAGGCACTCCCACCATAATCGCCGTGTATGCCACTGCCTCGGGGGGGCAGATTGACCACCCTGCGCCTAGCGTTAGGGCTAATGGGGCGGCCGGTATGGCCGTTGACAGAGCTCTCCTCTCTCGTTTGTTGGGAGGGTGCCGGTTGCTTAGACCTTCTAGGAGAAGGAACGGGGGGCCTTGACGTTTGGGATGACGATGGGAGCATTTGGGGGGCAGAAACACTATTGTTGCTGTGCAGATCCCCTGGCTGGACTGGTGCCACGTTTGGGGCCTGGGTAATCGTTACAGGGGTCGGAGGTCTATTCCCAGCTGTCTCCCGAGGGACCCTCTGTGCATTTGAACCCACCCCCGAACCAAGACTGTTTCTTTTATGAGTATTTTCTAAAGCCATCAGTCTAGCCTCTATAGAGTCCAGTTTTTCAGACAAAGGGTTCAATAAGTTCCTAAAGATGTCCGTAAGTGAGCTGATAAGCAAGTCTGTGGTGTTAGGAGGGGCCCCACCAAATATGAATGGCCCTGTACACACTGGTAGGGCTGTAGCTGGTGGAGGGCCAGAGTGTTCCGACCTGTTTCCCGGGGAAATGACCTCAGGCGAGGCCGAGATGTCTGTACTGGCATCCAGGTTTTGCTTGGTTGAATCAACTTTGGCCCTCTTTGCCCCTTTTAACTTCCTTGACCTTTTTCTTTTCGATGGTTGGTCCCCTCTACTGCTTGCGGGTTCTGTTAGAACTACAGCCTGGCCCACATCCTGCGACTCAGTTTCCGTGCAATCCACATTAGGAGAGGGATCTACAACCCCAGAGAGGCGTAATGACTCTCTATCCCTCTGGAGGTTTGACGGGGTCCTGAGTTGTTGTAGGACTGACTCAATAGTCTGGTCAATACTATCCATGAGTGACAGGTGGGTGGCATCAAGAAGTAGTGGGGTGCTAGCATCAATTGAAGAATCCGGGGAGTCCAGTGACAAGTTTTCTGTACCCGCCTCGGGGTGGTTGTCTAGCACTGTTTGTCCTTTGTTGGCCAGAGCACTGGCCTTGGGGAAGAATTTTTCCAAGGTGCTGGAGCACTGTTGGCCAGCCTTGCTCCTGGATACCCTGGTGGCCATATTGAATTGAAGTAAGCAGGGGTCGCAAACCTAAGGAGGTAAAATGTACTTGGAAGGAGCACGGCGTAAGAGGGATGGCCCGGTCCGGTCTCTGCCGGCCTCTAACGGCCTAAAACGGCCCGCTCTTTGCCCGGTCTTCGCCCGCGCTTCCGTCCGCGCGCGTCCCGCGTACGCGTCTGGAAGCTGGGCTAAGTAGGAGGAGGGCGGGAAGAGGCACCAGGTGCGCGCGATTACCTGGCGCAAGCACCTCTGGGCCTCGCAGTCCCGCTCCCGCTGGCTGCCTCGACTCCCTCAGCTGCTGGCAAAACCCTGGAGTGGAGCACACGGGCTCAGGCAGAGTTCCGTTCCTCCCAGGCACAAGTCAATCCGGCGGCGATGGAGCACACGGGCTCAGCGTTCAAGGGTCCCAGTGGTGAAATGGATAGCAGTGCAAAGAGTTCTCCTCCACGTTTAGGGACAGAAACACGACTGCAAGCGGCGCCCGCGAAGCGGGGGCCACGAGTCGTTATAAGCTTGCAGGGAGGAGGGGGCGGGAAGAGGCACCAGGTGCGCGCGATTACCTGGCGCAAGCACCTCTGGGCCTCGCAGTCCCGCTCCCGCTGGCTGCCTCGACTCCCTCAGCTGCTGGCAAAACCCTGGAGTGGAGCACACGGGCTCAGGCAGAGTTCCGTTCCTCCCAGGCACAAGTCAATCCGGCGGCGATGGAGCACACGGGCTCAGCGTTCAAGGGTCCCAGTGGTGAAATGGATAGCAGTGCAAAGAGTTCTCCTCCACGTTTAGGGACAGAAACACGACTGCGAGCGGCACCAGTGTGATTATTAGAAATGGAGGTGATGAATAGTTGCAGTCCCACCCTTTTGACACATAGCCGTAGCTAGGATATAAATGACAAACAATGTTAGCGAAGGCCAATTACAGAGCAGCGTACTGCTGCTCATTTTTTTCCAGTCAAAACATAGTACTATTATCGGCATAAAGCTCCTTTTGGACAGCGCCTGGCGCCACCCTTGCGGTCACTCGAGGCCCGCCCCCAGTTTGAAGACAGCTGTTGTGAGAGGTGTAACTTTTGTTACAAAGTTGACTAGCACGTGGATATGAATTGTGTACTTGACAAATTCATGGATAAAACTTCCCCTACAGAAGAATAACTGAAAATAACTGCAAGAAGATATGCATCTACAGTGCTTAATTTGAGCCAATGGTTTCGGGTGCTTGGCATGGGACCTAATTGTCAACCCCAACACTAATGACAGCGTCCACATGGTGGCGTTGTTTGTGCAATTAAAAGATGAGCAGAATAACAGTTGTTCATGAATTCTATATACATTATAAACAACTAATGCCAGTTGCCTAAGTCATTCTTATAGCTTTGGGGGTCTGGAATAGTCTGAAATGTCACATTTGTAGAAGTGCACTGGTTAGTAGCCCTGCAGGTACAGCCATTAGGAGCACTGGCAGTGGTAATGTGTGGTGCAAGCGGCAGTAATCTTCTGACGAGGGCCCTGGCACATATTTTTTTTTTTTACAAATTAAGCACTGTACAATATTGAATAGTTTATTTGGTAACCCTGTCGTTAACATCTTTAAGAAGGTCCAAGTGAAATAAAAGCAATGTAATAAGTCAGATTCTGACCTTTTACTGATTGGTTTATTGCTCATAGGTTTTCAATTTCATGACCGAGCTCTTCCAATTTCCACTGTGTGAAAGAAAAATGCAGCAACGCTGCCCAAAATCTACCTTCCCATTTCCAGAACTGCAGGAGTTAGTTCAGCTTGCCAGGAAAATCAAGCCTGAACTAGTTCTTGATAATAGATCTGCTCTTTGGCATCCTGTTCCCAAACAGAGTTAGAACTTTTTTTAAATCAAGGAAAATATGAACTAGGAACTGAATACAGTGATTTTGAAGCCACAGACAACAAAAACAAAGGGACTGCGTATGCACTGGCAAGCCATAGTGACTTTGCGCGTGCCGGTAAAACAAAGTGAGAGTGCGTGTGCACCGATTAAAAAGTGACTTTGCAAGGCAGAGAGCAGCTCAAGAAACATATGAATAAAACATATTGTTAAAAAGGCAATCACAACCTTGTAATGAAGTGACTGGGAACATTGGTGAAACACGACGACTGGTGAAATACAGTGACTGTAAGTATACAGCACTAGTGACATACATTGACGGTGAAGACTAGTAAAACACTGTGATTGCGTATGTAAGTGTGAACTGGAAAACACTAATTGTGTGTGTGCAGTGAAAGATGTAAGGGTCTGTGAACTGGTGGAATACAGTGGCTGTGCGGACAATGGTGAAACACTTTGTGAGTACTGGTGAGACAGTGACCTTGTTATTGTGAACAAGTCAAATGAAGTGATAAGGGTAAACTGGTAAAACACAGTCATCCTGTGCAGTGCTCAACTAGTGAAGTGTAAATTGGTAAACCACAGTCATTCTGCGCAGTGGTAAACTAGTGAAGTGTAAACTGGTACACCACAGTGGGACGCATGGGAGCAAGGTTCATAAAAACATTGGAAGGACTTGGATCACAAGACCAATTTTGAATTTAAATTAGGATGAACTGCACGTGCAAGGTAATGTGGCAACCTTACCGACTCGTGGTATGTGTGCACATTGGTCAGTTTTAAGTTTGGACCATACCACTAACTTTATTGCCAAATCTTTGCTCTTGTCTGCAATGTACACAGACTTCCCCATCTGCCCATACACTGCCCTCCTTGCTCCCTGCCTCTTCTGGTCTCACAATGCCCTGCCTTCTCCCTGCAGTCTCTGCACACTCACTGCACTCTCTGTTCCCCACCCCTTCAACTACTCACACACTTTCCCATTCTTCTCCATGCCGTCTCTGAGCGCTCACTGTCCTCTCCTACCTCTGCTGGGATGGCCTGCTGCATGGCGCCCAGTACAGGCTTGTTCCACCCATCTCAGTGCAGGAAGGCTGAAGAACAATGTCAAACATTCACCTCAAGTACAGAGATCTGGCCCTGAATGTATATTTTTTTGCTCACCAGCCTTTCCAGTTTGGACCCAGCCATATGCAAATCAGTCTTGACCCTGCTCTCCATTTTAAGAGTTTAGCCTGAACTGCCAAGCGTAAACAAGCATCCTAGGACCGGTTTAGGGGTTCACTCCTCATCAGCCAGGCTAGCTTGACTCCAGTAGCACAGAGAGCACAGGACCCACGTCTGGGCATACCCGTCCCACTCGGGGTAACAAATGCCAACAGAACAATTGATGGGTGGAATGGTGTACAATGCCAAACATTCACCCCCAGTACAGAGATCTGGGCCTAAATCGATTGGTTTTTTTTTTGTGCTCACCATGCCATTCCAGTTTGAACCCAGCCATACGCAAATCAGTTTTGAAACTGGGTCCATGGGGAAGCCGGTGCCTGTGGTGAGAATTGCTTCCTGGTGAAACACAGTGAACGTGTGTAACCAGTAAAAACACAGTGCCGGCGCCTGCACTTGTGAAATACAGTGGTGAGTATGAACTGATAAACACAGTCACTCTGTGTGCATCGGTGCAATACAGTGAATGTGCACTAGTAAAACAAAGCGATGAGTGTGAACTGACAGGGCGTAAGTGGTAGTCCCAATTACTGTTCTTGTTCATTAGCACGCGCATAGTTCCCAGTTTGCCACTTGGATGCATCGCAGCGCCGCGTGACCTCTGCAAGCTGGCAAGGATTGAATCCTCGTCGCCAACATGTATAGAGAATGAAATATCCGAGGGGACACCCCATGACGGCAGCCATGATGGAACAGAGTAAAAAGGAGTCTGTGCGCTGTCCTGGTTGCACAGTTGTTTGCAGCAGCAGCAGAACTGGTGCACAGCAGAGGCAGGGGGGGGGGGGGGGCACCAGCAGCTGAGCCCCGGGGGCGCTGCCAGCATTCAAGGGGAGCAGAGCAAGCACTGATTGCTCGAAGTCAGGCAGAAAAGGGAGTTTAGCACCGTCAACTGACAGAGTGAGCCGGGGGGGGGGGGGGGGGGGGGGGGAGAAGGGGGGGCTCCTGAGAAGTGTTAGACTCTATGTTCACACGATTTATGCTGCAGAGCTCGTAGAAGAGACAACTTCTGAGAAATGTTCGCTGCCAACCACGCCCTGGCCTAGACGCTGAGATGAGGCGAGAGCGAGGGAGAGAGAGAGAGGGAGAGAGAGAGGGAGGGAGAGAGGGTGGGAGGGAGAGAGAGAGGGGGAGAGAGAGAGAGTGAGGGGGGAGAGAGAGTGAGAGAGAATGAGGGAGAGAGGGAGTGAGAGGGAGAGAGAGTGAGAGAGAGAGGGAGAGGGAGAGAGAGAGTGAGGGGGGAGAGAGAGAGAGAGAGGGAGAGAGAGAGAGAGAGAGCGATAGTGAGGGAGAGAGGTAGTGGGGGTGAGATGGGGAGGGAGGGAGAGAGAGAGTGAGGGAGGAGAGAGTGAGGGAAAGAGAGAGAGAGAGAGTGTGTGGGGGGAGAGAGAATGAGGGGGAGAGGGAGAGAGAGAGCGATAGTGAGGGAGAGAGATAGTGGGGGTGAGATGGGGAGCGAGGGAGAGAGAGAGTGAGGGGGGAGAGAGTGAGGGGGGAGAGAGTGAGGGAGAGAGTGAGTGAAGGAGAGAGAGAGTGAGGGGGAGAGAGAGTGAGAGTGAGGGAGAGAGAGAGGGGGGTGAGAGGGAGAGAGAGTGTGGGGGAGAGAGAGTGAGAGAATGAGGTAGAGAGAGAGGGGGAGTGAGAGGGAGAGGGAGAGAGGGTGTGGGGGAAGAGAGTGAGGGAGAGAGAGAGAGGGAGTGAGGGGAGAGAGAGAGTCAAAGAGAGTGCTAGGGATAGAAAGAGGGAGAGAGAGTGAGAGAGCGAGAAAGAGACTGAGAGAGAGCGAGAGAGTGAGTGAGGGGAGAGAGAGAGTGCGTGATGGATAGCGAGAGAGAGAGATTGAGGGAGGAGAGAGAGAGAGGGGGGCGTGTAAGAGTGTGTGTGTGTGTTAGAGAGAGAGAGAGTGTTTTTGTTTTGGGGTGAGGGGCGAAGGGGTGTCGTTGAGTTACTGCCAGAGCTGCCAACGCTGGATCTAGGGAAGCAGTGGAGCCGGGAGTCGGGTGAGCACCCTGTGATTCTAGGCAGATCCCCCCGTGCATAAGAGACATGCATGTAAACCTGTGCAACGGAGCGGGTGCTCATGGAAAGACTGCAAAGCTCCTGGGCCGTGTTTCTGCTGCACACAAGTTACACAACTGCAAAAACCAGAAACAGTCCTGGAGCGGCAGCACACTGCCTGCTGGGCGAGTACAGTGCTCGAGTGTGGTGCCGGCTGCATCTCCCGGGGTCTGCACCAGCCCAGGAGTCCCACCGCAGCCCCATACTGAGAGGGGGGCTGTGCTGAGTGCCAACGTCTTCCACGAGCCGGCCTTGCTTTGACAAGGGTACACAATGAGCCATTGACTTACACTGAGACTTTCTACTCCCTACAGCATCGCATGATGTAGTAGCAGCGCCACCCTGTGCCCTCTAGTGCGTATTATATTGTAAGCAGGTACACGCAGACAGAGGTGCTTGTTCAATCTTCTTTATTCAGATAGGTAGCGAGTAATACAGCGACATAAGCACAGGAACATCCTCCGCCTTCCCCTCCAGTAACTGACTTCCCCACTGCATTCTACTAGCAACCTTCCACGCACTCTACACTTGCACGCACATACACGCGCCACACACATACACGCGCCACACACACGAGACACACACGCACGATACATAAACCAATACCACACACCCTCCTCCTCAAAAAACCTAAGAACCATCGGAAGAATCACCCTAATTTAAAATCAAAAAACCTGGCTGGCATCTTCCTTACTCTATCGCCACGGCGAAGACATTCACCACTAACACCGACATTTGAACGAGATGATCCAACATCATCAACATCTATAACATCTCTAGCACCAGATGAACCAACGTCATCAACATCTCTAATACCGTTACCAGTTTCACAACTAGGCTCACACGTACCTGTATTGCCAGTCAACCCCAAATCTTTTACCAGACCAAAATCATCACCTAACAAGTAACCACTACAAGACCCACCATCAGAATGTACGCCTACCACACCACTCCTCTCATTACAAAAGCTCAATTGGCGAAAATTCCACCTTTTGCCATCTTCCAATTCAACAGCACTACCAAAGACCTTCATTACCTTTAAAGGTTTGGACCATACACTTTCACCTTTCAATACCTTCCTAGGATTCTTCACCCTAACCATCTGACCAATCTTAACTAGTGGCCAGTTATGTCTGTTACCGTGATACTGCTGATTGCGGTCTTGATACTTTCTAACTTCAGATCTGACTTCTTCATCAATGTCCTTAGTGTTACATTGCATTTTATCATTTCTCTTCCTTAACCACCAGGGAACCAACCCCGTAAATGGCTTCCTGCCTCTCAAAATTTCAAAAGGTGTCTTCACCGTAGCTGAATGGGGAGTTACACGATAGGCAGTCAACCTCTCTTGCAAAGCCTTCCTCCAGGGTAACCCTGCACTTAATGCCAATTCAATCACTTCCTTGACCACCCTGTTGAAGCGCTCAACCTGGCCATTCCCTTCTGGGTGGTATAATGATGACTTAATGTGCTTAGTGCCCATTACCAATAAAAACTCTTCCATTTTTTGTGAAACACCACACACATACACGCGCCACACACACGAGACACACACGCACGATACATAAACCAATACCACATATTACAGGCATCCATTAAAACTACAAGCCAGACTGACAAATTGGCATTTGCAAATGCTTACTTGTTACGTGTAGAGGTCAAGCCGAAGACCGGTTCTAACACTTGATACTGACATTTTCACTGCTCAGCACCGGCAAGACCCGGCCCACTTAAAGCACTGATGGTAATTGGCGAATTTAAAGTTTGCAGAGTTCTAAAGATGGACTTTGTGCGAGTCAGAAAAAGAGATGATTTAGCTCGCCAGTGAAAAGTATGAACATTTTTTTTAAAGACAGACAACATACATCACATGACACACAAGTATTTCGTACACAGAGACACAGATCGTCTAGTTAGTATATATATTATCTGGCATCACCTGTCATTTATTTTTGATAAAATCAAGAGAATGTTGTTTCAGTGTTAGTGCCATCCAGGAATTAAGGGCAAGACCCTCGCGTGGCTCAAATCCTTCCCGGAGCGCAGATCCCAACGTGTGTACCGACACCCTTCTCCTCAAGATCTAAGCCGTGGGAGTGTGGGGCACCGCAGGGATCAGCCCGCAGCCCGCGTCTGCACAACTTCTACCTCGACCCCTGGCTGATCGTAGCGAAACCTGGGGTGTAAAGGTAAGGGCAGATTTACAAGCCCCCTGCGCCACCAGTACGTCACTTTTTGTGACGTACTGGAGGCGCATTTCACTTCTCCATATTTACATGGAGAGGAAAAGCCACCCGCCTGACTTATCCTCTGCTTGTAAATATGGCCCCTTCACACGCAGCACTTTGCGTGGAAGGGCCGTTACATTGGTGTCGCTGTGGGTGTTCCCACGTAACACCCATGGAACAAGTCACATCTCCAGATTTACGAGGAATTGTAAATCTGGACTTGCGTGTTAATGCGATGCCTCTCCAGGGGAGGCGTAGCGAGGCTCAACCAGGAGAAATGATTTAATTTATCCTCGTTTTTTCCTCTTTCAAAGCGTGCTACATTCTACAGCACACATTGAAGGAGGAAAATGCCTGTAGTGATTGTTTTTGTGCAGGAAGGTGCCCCATGACGCAGGCGTCCTTGCGCCACGGTGCCTTAAAGGAGTCGCGGCTTGGATGGAGTCTAATTGTCTGAAACTAAATTCCAATAAAACTGAAGTTTTGGTTTTCCATCAAGGAGGGCTGCTGTCGTCCAACCTCTGGTGGCGCGATGATCGTAATCCCGCCAATACCACCTCCTTCTGCCAGAAATCTCGGCATCAGATTTGACTCGACACTCTCCTTCGCCACTCAAATCAAACAGATTTCTTCAGTCTACTTTGTAAAACTGAAAACCATAAGTAAGTTATGTATTTTGTGCAAGGAATGTGCGAGCGTGTGCGCATGCGCAGATCACAGTGAAATGGAGCGGAAGAGGAGGACGGCAGCCTAGGGTCCCCGAAAGCAAAGTAAGTGTTCATTATTTTACTTATAATTTGTATTTATTTACTTCTTACTTGGGGGCTGGTCAACTCTGCTCCGCCGCGGAGTGTGCGAAGATTTGCCTACTCCGCGTTCTCCGCGGAAAGCGGAGTTGGCAAATCTCCGCATACTCCACGGGCGGTGCGGAGTTCTCCGCCCACGGTTATTTAAGATAGTTGCACTGGCTTCCGGTGGCACAGAGCATTACATTTAAAGCTCTACCGCTGGCCTTTAGAGCTTTCAGCGGAGCTGCCACGCGCTATTTGAGGAATAGATTGACCCCATACACGCAAGAGAGAGAACTAAAGTCTAATAACCGCCTCTTAATGCGGATTCTAAAATTCTTGAAGACCCGCCGCGGAGGAAGAACGTTCACAGTTCTTACAGCCGAGCTATGGAAAAGTCTGCCACAAACTGCGCTGGTCTGAGTCGCTGGCCACCTTTAAAAGCAAACTATAATCCTGGTTATTTGATGCAGCCTAATTATTAAGATAATGTGGTTGGTTCTCTGTTGTCTGCTTTGAGCGCCCGGACACTTCTGTTTGAAGCAGCGGCGAGCTTAACAAATGCCGATTGAATGATTGGTTGAGTGTTACATCATTTACGAAGTACAGTTCTACAACATGACACTGTAAATGGAAAGTCTGATTATGTTGAAAGAGCCTAGCAGGCTTTGGAAATCATGTAACAATTGCTGCAACAAGGCTGGTGTGACTCTCCCTTAATTCCGCACATGCCTCACTGTATGGGGGCCACTATCAGACCAGCTATTTCATTGACTAGCACGGCACTAAACCCACTTACTACATCAAACTGGTCTCTACACTCCCCTAAATGACTCCCTCGCCATCTATGACTTACTCGTACCCGAACGTATTCCCACTGTTCCTAACAATCCACCTCTATCATCTCTTATGCTACCGACGAACCTTGTATAAAAAAGTTTTGTTTACTTCCTCTGATATGTTTTTGCAAAAATGTTCTATACTTACTTTGCTTTGTTTTGTAAAGCGCTCTGATACCCTATTCTGGGTCTTGTTCGCACTATAGAAAACTCTAAAAATAAAAAAGTACAAATAAATAAACTCTATGCAAAATCACATTTTGTCTCAGCACGGTGACAAATTGAAATACTCGTCATTAAAACCTGTTGAATTGTAGATGAGCAATACTGAATTACGGGGATGCTTTTCAACGAGGGGTTCTGAGTGACATCAAATAGACAACAAAGCGATGCTCGAGTTCTCTGCGATGTCACTCCACTCCAAGGTGAAAAACATCTCTGATTGACTTTTCAAAAATCTATCATTTTATGTTCTGTATGGCCCAAACACCATCTGCTCCGGCTTTCAATTGCTACAGTGGGCCAAGGAGTAATGGTGGGGCCATATATAGCCTGGCTTCCACTTCCTCTTACCCCTTAACATCACTGATTAAGTCTCACCACCCTTGGTGCGTTCCCACCCCACAGTTGAAAAGCTGTGATCACTGCTCCAACAGGCTCTCGGAGAGTCCAGCCACAGCTGTCTGGGATTCATTTATGATGCAGCAACAGTGGGTAACAAGTTCTTAGTGGATTCAGAATCCACTAGTTGTTGCTAGTGGTGCCCTACGACAGCCATGCATGACATATACTCCTGCGCATCACTGCTATCTTTGTAGTGCAGGTTTAAGAAGACCAGATGCAAGAGGTGAGTACAAGTTACAAAAGGGCCCAGACGCTGCGGAGGTAGTAAGCATGGTCGGCAATGGATGGGGGCTCTTATTGACAAGTCGTGGAGAGGTGTTGCTTTTCTGGATTGAACGTTTCCAGGGGAATGACGGGTTGGCGGAGACCTCAAGGAGGGGTCCAAGTTGTTGCAGAGGATGGGTCCCAGCTCATCCTTCCTCCACAGTTTTTATGCTTACCATCAAGTGGACTTGACAGGAGTGGAGGTTGCTGGAAGGACATAGCATGGATCAGTCATTTTTAATATATATTGAATTAATAAACACCTGCTGTTGTGCAGATCTCTAAATCCAACAGAGAGCGCCAGCATGGTGCAGACTATAATAGAGACCAGTGTTGACAATTAAGTGCCAGTGCCGAGCACCGGAAGCCACTGGCTCAAATTAAGCGCTCCTCTTAAACCCCAACCATAGCCTGAAACACATCCCAAATGTGGTTACTGCGTTTACTACAGAGATCTGTGCATTACAAGCTGGAATCATTGGGTGCAGGGTCAATGTCCCGCTGCAGCGCACAGCGTGTAGCCTGCAAGAAATGGCCCCTCAGGATTTTAACTTATAAACTGTCAAGTAACAGAAGGATCTCTCTGACAAAAGTAGTAACCTGCTGACCTATTTACATTATGGGCACTGTGTGATCTGCATGGTACACGTGCTTTGCAGCAGGCATATTAATTAACCCACTGCGCTACCTTACCATGAGTCAAAACGTCCACTAGACAAACCTCCGATCTCTCTCTTGAAAGAACATTAATCACTGGAGGTATGTTGAAATTGTTATTGTTGCCTGAAAATTGCTGGGGCCAGGAACACGGCAGCAGGTGCTATCCAAACCATAATGTATTTGCAAACACGACGCCCCCACCTGAAGTTAGTGCCTTGTGCAGTCGCACCGGACAAACTGCCCTAGAGCCGGACCTGCACTCAGTGGCTGTTACAAAGATCCTAATGTAAAGTTTCAGTACAAGTAAAAGAGCCCAGTGGGTCACGAGAGAAATGCAAATATCTGCAGGCAAGCTGCAAGGCATACATCTGAATCCTTACAGGTTTTAACCCAGTCTTTCATTCAGTTAAGAGTGCATGCGTCAGTATTTATTGTTACTATAATTACTCGCACCAATCTATGCAAATACTTTGGGTCAGATTTACAAGAAAGTGACACATCTGTAGAGATGCATCACTTTCCCTGCGCAACCCTTAGAAACCCTTGCGCCACCATGGATGCACTGTATTTACAATACGGCACACAATGGCGCAAGGATTGACAGATGCGTCAGAAATTCTGATGCATCTGTTGGGGCAAAAGTCACGCATTGCATGAGTCGTAACGCAAGCACGACGCAACTCCAGCAATGCATGGGGAGGCCTATTCCCACTACACAGCGTCACTCCTTACGCCTGCTTCAAGCAGGCGTAAGGTTTTGACACAGTGGCCTCCTAGAGGTGGCGTAGTGAAATCTTGTAGATTTCACTGATTCACTTCTATGAGAAATTCCTGCGAGGGAACGCCCACCCTGCATACATTATACCTGACGCAGGTATAACGTTACGTAGGGCTTTACAACATGACGCATCTCCCTAGATGCGTCATGTTGTAAATTGTCCGCATTTTTTACACCGCTGCTGCGTCGCAAAACGTGACTGCGGTGCAAAAGTGTCACAAGGGGCTTGTAAATCTGCCCAGAATACTTACAAAGGACCCTCCATATCTTGCTGGCCTTTATGGATCCACTCAAATGATCTCACATACTTATGGATGCTTCCGTGAGACATCCAGCCCTCACTGCCCCTTGCAGCTGACCCCAGTTCACCAGGAGCACTGGGGGCTGGCGGTAAAGGGGGGAGGGGAAGCCAGAGCGGTAGAAACTAAAACCGTCTTAAAACAGGAAAATAACTTCCACAGCGGTGTGTTTTTAGGCACAGTGACATGATTTGCAGCACCCAGAAATGGAGTAACACCACCACCTTGTGGGTGAAAGGAGAGTTACAGCCCAGTATTTTATGGTTCAGTTCTAGATAAATCTGGAGTGGAGCAGGTAGTTACACATGGGCCTAGAAAAATAAGCAGCTATTACAGCGCCTGAGTCAATACCGTGCTGAAGACTATGCCTATGATGTTCCAACAAGCAAGAAAAAAAATCACTTTACCTGGGCTTCGCCATCCTGACCTTTAGCTTGTGTGCTAAGGAGTTTTCTGAAGACCCTGGTGTAATTTTCTTTTGTAGCTCAAAATGTGGCTCAAGAGAGAAAGTGCTGGGTGCACTTCCATGGCTGTCTTGTCAGCCGAGTAGGAGGGGCTGGGGCAGCTGAAAAAGAAACAGGAAGCCCCTTTCATACTGGATGGATGAACCTTATGAATGTGCGAAGAAATGGGCTGATACGAAATCCGACTGAATGGGAGACAGAGTGCTTGGATGTAGCAGCATCTGTACCCATGGAGAATTTTTTTAAACTAAACTCGCAACATTTGATTTGTAGAACATTTTGCCTCTTTGAGTCTTTGCAAACTGAATCATCACTTAATTTCTGGAAAAAGATACATATGGTTTAACTTTGGTAAAAATAGTTATTAATGTTCTTTTCAAATTTCTAGGTCTGATATTTCCTATTTTAGTTTTTGTTATTATAACAGTGTTCAAACAGCCAGGAGGCCACGTCAGAGCAGTATTTTAAACATGCCTTCTTCATGAGCCTGAGGGAACACTGGATGTACATCTGCTCAAAGTGGTATGGCACACTTTCTTTATTTTAGTGTGACTGGATACACCTTCGCCGGTGCCAACCTGATGGGGTCCATAGTCAAACATTAACAGTCTATTTGATGTGTTTTTTCATCTTTTTAGGGAGCCCCAGTCCCACTAGGAGCCCATATGAATGCGTTGGTGTCCCAGGGATAGGTCCCTGGCCTCCTTTGATAATGAAGCGGCCCCTGGAGAGATGAGGGCCATGGGGCACTTTACATTTCATCCCTGCAAGCTCCAAGTCCAGACCCTATGGAGCACTGGAAACTCAGGGCTACCTTCTCTTCCCGGGGGGGACAGCCGCAACACCAATCGGCACAGTTGACGAAGATCTGGACATAGGGGCCCAAATTCCAGCAACCCACTGCATGAGCCACTGGAGTTGGGTTGCCAGGTAATAACTTTCAAAGTCTGGGAGGGATAGGCTGCTTGCCACAGTGGGTGTCTTCATTGTGGACAGTGCCACTCATCGTCTGCCAGACCCCAGATAAAACAAACTATTAGTGATCGCGGTCTCGAAGTACACGACTACGAAAAAATATAGCAATCGTGGCAACACAACCGTTTTCAATTCTTCCAATCACAGAGAGGGGTAATGAAGCCCAGAACTCCATACTCGTCCTCACTCCTCGTATAGCCTTCCCAATGTTGCCCTCCAGGAGATTAGAGGAGTCGTGATAGACTTTTAAACCCTAGATATGGCAGGCATCTGGATTCACATACTACGTCATGTACTATTTCTGGTCTATCCCTACCAGCAACTGTTGGAAACAAGCACAACTTTCTCCAGTTGACGTCGGATTGACATGGAACTTATTAGAGATGTAAGGAGGGGAGGGTGGTGGGTGAGAGACAGGGGCGTGCGAATTACTGATGACATGATTGTATTGATGAGTTGTATTAATATGCAAATAAAAATGTTAAAAAAAAACTTTCTCCAGTTGACCAATAAGCGCAAGACCTTCCGAGGTGTGTGAGGAGCTCCTTTGCTCCTACGAAGTCCTCCCTCACAGTCCGGAGAAAGAGCAAAAGAACATTGGCGTATAATGCAATGTGGTGCTGTTCACCCAATATCTCCAGGCCCCTGTAGAGGGTTCCAGATCTGGCATAACAAGCTAAAGGCTCCATGGCCAACACAAACAAGAGAGGCGTTAAGGACACCACTGCCTAGTGCCCTTTCCCACCTGATAGCTATCTGAAATCGTACCCCGTCCTCGCTCTAGCCAGCAAAACCATATAGAGCAATCTGGTCCCAGCCACAAACCCCTTCCGTAGTCCGAATCTCCGCATTACTCTGTAAAGATAAGGCCATTCCAGGCTATCAAAGGCCTTCTTGATGTCCATTGCAAATATTGCAGCTTCCAACTTGTCATATGAATCTGCTCCAACAGACGTAGGAGTCTCCGAACATTAATAGTCGTATTGTGGCCAGGAATAAATCCTGCCTAGTCCCTGTGGACGAGTGCCGCCATATGTGGGAGAAGCAGTATTGCCAGGATCTTGTTATCAGCACTTATAAAGCGCGCTATCACCCTGGCGCTGTCATATGTGTGCCCAACTGATCACATAGGACGTGGAGCAGGTTGGCAGATAGCTAAAAGGGTAAAAGGAGTCATGCTCTGGGATCTAAATCTAAATCGAGCATTGACAGCGGCCTAATCCCCTGCACAAACCTGCACACAAATTGGCATGCTGGACCGTAGCTGACTACGCCAGGCAATTGACAAATTTTGTAGCTGTCCATGGGGATCAAAAGTTATGGGCAAATCTAAAAATGCGGAGTAGTGTTCCATGTCGCGATATACTACACCTGTTTCCCAAATAGCATGTGGGCGCTCAGCGTGAGGACTACGGACTGTCCAATAATGTCTCTGCTTGCCCACATCTGTGTCCCGTAGAGAGTTCACCCCTGCTTCGGATGCCATCTTCGCCAATCCTTTCATAACCCACCCTCGAGCTATACGTGACCTCCCCCAGAGCTCAGGGCTGTGTGGACACAGGAGGTACCCCGCTCAGGTAGCCTGACCAGTCTATCGAGGGCTCCATATATCTTAGACAGTTTGGTGCTTGCCCGCCAGCTCGTCTGTTGACCAGCCTGGCCAGATCTCCTCACCTCTGACCGGTCAGAGCAGGGGATGCTCTCACAATCCAGGCAGGACAGAACCAGGGTTTGGATGGCGGTTCTGAAGCCTGGTTCTGATTCTGGGAGAGTGCGGTGGGGTGTGTGCTCTCAAGGACAGGCTGCCGTCAACAGAGAATCTGGAGATTTACTGTCCATGGTGGTTTGGGATGTGAATCTGTCCTGATTCTACAGGAGAGTCTTTCATGATACTCAGCATGTGTGGTATGAGGTGTGTTTTTATTATTATGCATTAATCACTATGAAAGAAAGTAAGAAAAAACAACAAAAAATTGAAAAATATTTGTGCTTACAGTTATATTTCCTGAGATGCAGGCAGTTAGCATGACAGAACATATCTCACCCTAGGCCACTCTACCCTTTTTAAATGCCTTCTGCAATCGTAACGCTATTAAGCTTGTCCACTAGATGGCGCCTTTTCCTAAAGAAAGAACCAGACCTCCTTTTAGTCAATATCACTTGCTCATAGTAGTGTATCTCGGTGAGAATGTTCTCCCATTGATTAGTTGCCGGTGCAAGGGGTTCGGACAGTAAAACGCTTGTCAACAAGGAAAGCGTTAAAAATTAATTTCCCGAAAAGTTTCGGTAAAGCGGCCACCGTGCCAAATACAAGTAAAGTGCTTTAACCCCTTGCATGCTGGTGACGGCTCCCGGCCAGGAGCCATCACGACCACGCCCGCAATCGGAATGTGCCGCACAGGAGCAGAATTCCAGCCGGGGGCAAGGGGTTAAAGGAAAATGGAGGGAATCTTAGTTGGTGTAAATATAATATGGGTCCCTCCTCCCGAAACAAAGGCGTGCTCACCGAGCTCAGTAGCAAAGCGTGGTTTGTTTGAGCAGATGCTCACCTACACCTTTCGGCCAACATTGGCCTTCATCAGGGCAGTGGGAAATGAGGTTCGCTAACAAAAAGCATGAGAGTTTGAGCCTGGTGGCAGACATGGCATTCAGATACTTGTGTGCTCCTAGGTTTACAGACCCAACGGGGGTGGGTGGGTGGGTGTGTGTGTGTGCACACACACCTCTGGCCTGAGTGAACTGGAAGTGAAACTGGTATCCTGACTTCTTCTTGGCCCAACTGACACGGTAATCTAGCATGTGCGCTGAGGCTTAGACCTGTCCATGAGGTCCAGAACCTGTCCGTAACTTAGTGGGGCACACAAAGCATGCCTTCTGCCTTCACATGCGACTCCTGTCCAAGTCCTGCATGGATGACGCAAAGCGGTGTCTGCAGCATATTGTTTTTTGCAGATTATAGTACTGAGCAGACCTTTTTCCTGGTTCAGGAGTGTACAATTTTACGTATATGTAACACCCTTGCATTGACGACCCGCATGCGTGTCGATTATGTACGTGAAAATTATGGATGGTTGTTAGACACCACCTCATGGTAAGAGTATTATTGTTGAGACCAGTGGAATCCATTTGGATTACCCTTGGATCAACAAGACACAAGATGGAGGATAGAGTAAAGCCCTGACCACTGGAATTATGTGATTGTGCGGCCACAGCATTTTTTGCGTAATTATTCATTTGCTGCATTTGTCACATAATGCATCATCTGCTGCCTAATCGGCAGATATTAACAAAAACAATTTTGTTTCTAGTTCAAATGGTTTCAAACAAAACTGCAGCGACTCGTGATGCTGGCAGTAGAAGGCCCTTTGCAAAGGTTGACTGGTCACTTTTCTGTTCCTTATTGCTATATTTGGCTGTTAAACTGGTACTAAGGACGTGCAACCAATGCAGAAACAGTGTTAACATGTGTAAAAATGACAAAATAATGAAGTAATACTATGACAAAATGTGCCACATTACACTGCATAATTTGCCTTCTCTTGCTGCATAATTTGGCCCTCCCCTGCCACATAATTCCAGTGGCCCTGAATAAATCTTCCCCAGACAATGGAAGAGCATTGCTTGTATTCCTGCACCATAGGGGAGGAACCCAGGACACTGGCCTGTCAGCTGATGGAGACAGGCTACCACTAGAAATTCTATGAGGAACGTTTAGCAAGGAATTGCTGATTAGTTCTCCCTGACCTTTGCTTATTGGTTGATAGAAGACTGGGGATGGTGAGCAAATTTTGTTGTTAGGGATACGGAAGCTTCTAGGAAGGGCTGCCCTTTCATCTTAGCCTCAGTGCTCCTGCAGAAAGGCTGCAAACAAAACAGGTGATGGACAGAATGTGGATCAATGTCACACATTCACCCCAGTCCAAAGATCTGGGCCCAAATCCATCGTTTTTTTGTACTCCACACCACCCTGGGTTAGACAATGGCGATATGCAAATCAGCTCTGACCCTGTGCCCCATGGGAACAGTCCAGTCCGAACTACAAAAGCCATGTCCTTCCCAGAACGGAATCAAGCATCCGAGGACCGGACCGGTTTCGAGGTAACACCTCTCATCAGCCCGGCTAGCTTGACTCCGGTGGTGTGGAGTGCCTGGGACCCACGTCTGAGCATCCCCAGCGCACTTATGGCGGTAATTGCAAACAAAACAGGTGATGGACAGAATGTGGATCAATGTCACACATTCACCCCAGTCCAAAGATCTGGGCCCAAATCCATCGTTTTTTTGTACTCCACACCACCCTGGGTTAGACAATGGCGATATGCAAATCAGCTCTGACCCTGTGCCCCATGGGAACAGTCCAGTCCGAACTACAAAAGCCATGTCCTTCCCAGAACGGAATCAAGCATCCGAAGACCGGACCGGTTTCGAGGTAACACCTCTCATCAGCCCGGCTAGCTTGACTCCAGTGGTGTGGAGTGCCTGGGACCCACGTCTGAGCATCCCCAGCGCACTTATGGCGGTAATTGCAAACAAAACAGGTGATGGACAGAATGTGGATCAATGTCACACATTCACCCCAGTCCAAAGATCTGGGCCCAAATCCATCGTTTTTTTGTACTCCACACCACCCTGGGTTAGACAATGGCGATATGCAAATCAGCTCTGACCCTGTGCCCCATGGGAACAGTCCAGTCCGAACTACAAAAGCCATGTCCTTCCCAGAACGGAATCAAGCATCCGAGGACCGGACCGGTTTCGAGGTAACACCTCTCATCAGCCCGGCTAGCTTGACTCCGGTGGTGTGGAGTGCCTGGGACCCACGCCTGAGCATCCCCAGCGCACTTATGGCGGTAATTGCAAACAAAACAGGTGATGGACAGAATGTGGATCAATGTCACACATTCACCCCAGTCCAAAGATCTGGGCCCAAATCCATCGTTTTTTTGTACTCCACACCACCCTGGGTTAGACAATGGCGATATGCAAATCAGCTCTGACCCTGTGCCCCATGGGAACAGTCCAGTCCGAACTACAAAAGCCATGTCCTTCCCAGAACGGAATCAAGCATCCGAGGACCGGACCGGTTTCGAGGTAACACCTCTCATCAGCCCGGCTAGCTGATTTGCATATTGCCATTGTCTAACCCAGGGTGGTGTGGAGTGCAAAAAAACGATGGATTTGGGCCCAGATCTTTGGACTGGGGTAAATGTGTGACATTGATCCACATTCTGTCCATCACCTGTTTTGTTTGCACCTGCAGAAAGGCTGAGCACAATCAAGCGCAGAGCCTTCACACTCCGTTGTGCTGATGCTTCGGATGTGCCTGCTTGGAGCAACCTTCATCAATGTCTGCTGTGAGAGCCATCACCTTGCACAAAGACTGTTTCAGAACTGCAGCCAGGAAATGAAACTTGAAAAGCAACCAAACCGGCTACAGGAATTTTGACAGTGAATAAACATCTTTCTAGAAATTCAGTATAAAGGTGGGATCCAAACAAACCCAGCTTGTTTCGACCAAGAAAAGAAATGGTGATAAGCATATGCCGAAGGCTGCTGCAATCTACAGCCGGTGCCTGCCTGAGGGGCGGTATGATGCTTCAGCCATGATTTCATCTCTGAATGTGATGTCACCGGAGTATGTTAAGCCCCAACATGTGCACTGGCAACAGTGCCTGGCATTTTTCTGCAGCCCACCAAGACTTGCGAGAAGGAACTGAGAGAGGCACCACAGCAACCAATATCACACATCACATCGTTGCATTCTTCGGGATCTAATTAATCATGACACTAGCTTATCAGACAGAAATCTGCCGGAACGTTACGCATCCACCTGAAATATCGTTAACAAAGGTAAGTAACTTTTCACCTTAAGAAGGAGTCTTAAAGCAGTACCTCCATGGGATGTGGTGCAGAGCAGGGCAAGTTCACCAAAAATCATGGGACTCAGACTGGGTAATGTACCCGCCACTGCATGCTTAGGATGTAAGGCAGTAATGCTTTGCAAAAGTATGTAAGGACAACCATGTAAATGTCTGACAGATGTCAGCAACATGGACGCCTGTGAAGATAGCTGTGGAAGCAGTCATGTTCCTCGTGAAATGAGCATGGGTACCCCTTGGAGCCTCTCTTTGCCAGGGCAAGTGGATCTTGATGCAGAGGATGACCCACGATAAAAAGTGTGTTTGGTCACGTTCTTGCAGTTTTTAGCTCCGGCGAAGGCCAAAAAGAGCTCGTCGTTAACTCTATTCAGTCATATAATCTTGATCTAGTACGCTACCCCAAGCCTGGAATCCAGCCTATCCAAACATATTGGGTGAGGAGGCGAGAAGTATGACGGAAGGGTAACAGACTAGCCAATAAGAAATGCTGAAACTACTTTGTATACGAAGGATAAATAGGTGCAAAGGACCAACTTATCCGGGTTGACAAAACTGTGAAGGATAGACAAACTTAGAGTCCCTGAAGTTCTCCGACCCAATGGGCTAGAAGAAGAGATCTGTTTTTAGAGTAAGATGCCAGACTAGGCAAGAGTACATCGCCTTAAATGCAGATTCCATCAAGAAACTAAAAACAAGGTTCAAACCCCATTGGGAAGCAATAAATGTAGTGGGAGGAAACAGCAGAGAAAACATTTCAGTAAATGCACCACTAGTTGTGACCTAAACAAGGAAGGTTGGTGAGATAACCACGTAAACACAGAGCTGCCACGTAAACGTAGCCACTGCCAGGCCCTGCTGCACAAGGGACAATGCAATCCATAAGATGTTGGACAAGGGAGAATTGCTTAAGGTAATGTTGTGAGTTTTCGTCAACAGTGTCACTGATAGTTTCTTAGTCGACAGTAATGCAGATGGGTTCCTCACCACTGTTTCAGTCATCGATGGTGTGGTTGTACTTATCACCATGGTCCTCGAAAACGATGTTGTCCGTTCTTACTTTCATCGACTAAGGTAACACTGACAGTCGACTGCAGCTTTCTCAACATTTTCTCCGTTGTCAGCGAGGGAATTGTAAAAGGTGTAATTGAAAATGCTTTGCTTAAATAAGTATTAGAACATTGGAATGTTGGGAGCTCCATTGACAACAATGGAGTGCTCTGGGCTTATAATGGCTGGTATAAGCCTGGAGCTCCAACATTCCAATGTTTCTTTGTTCACAGCTCTGGTTGTGAACAAAGGCTTCAGGGAACCTGAGGGGATTCCAATCCCCTCGCGCTCCCAAAAGGCTTTGTTTTTTTTGTTAGAACATTCTGTCCTCTAGTGACAGAATGTTCTAATAGCCTTATAGCCCTTCGTAGATGGGCTATATCGCTATTAAAGTCCCTCTCCCTTGTTAAAGGCCCTCGCCTTCGGCTCGGGGCCTTTAACGCTGGAGAGGGTCTTTAGTAGCCGATATAGCCCTCTACGGCGGGCTAGAAGGCTATATTAAATTTGCCTTTATTATTAGAGTTTGAGGTTATGATCTTTGCCTTTTAATAGAAACAAACATACATTTTTGTACTTACGTTGTTGTAATATCTTTGAAGGAGGACTTTGGTCTCTTGAACCCCTCCCTTCGGATTTCTTTAATACCATCTTTGGTGGTTCCTTTTTTCGAGTAGTTCCTTTATTACCCATACATGACCTGTGCGTTTGGATAACATAAACTGTAGGATTGGTGGCAGACTGACTCTGAGCACCCCCACCCAGAATGTTAGCCTGTTTGCATTAGCTGGCTCACAGTGCCCCTAGAATCTCCTCTAATAGGGGAGAGAATAGTTTCTGGCAACCTCAGAACATGGCAACCCTGATCCCACAGGATCCTGGAAACAATGTACAACTTTTCGCTCAGTCACTCGTGCTCACTTATTCAGTCTCAGAGAGTTATACAGAAGAAACAGTCAGGCATGTTACAATAAGTATTTATTGCACAGTTGTTATTCTAGTGTACAATAGATGTGCTGCAACAACCGTTAGGACAGTAGCCGATATATATGATTAGCAATACAGTGAAAATGAAAGGATAGTACAGTTCTACCATCTTGAAATAATCATAAATACATAAAGCATGAAAAAAGTGTGCATACTCCTACGATGCCAATCTAGATGTACCTAAGTGTTCCTAGCATGCGAGTAGGTGTGAAGCCAAGAATCCCTCTAAGGTTGAAGAACCGGGGTTTAACCCAGCGGCGTCAGGGGCACGCCTAAGATCTTCGAGTTCACCTGTCTTGGTATACAGAGACACGGAATACTTCTGGATGGCATCAGAGACCAAGTTTATTAGCTGCAGCTAGTAACAGTGATCCCAGAAATACATCACGGTGTAAATTCTCAGGAGACTGCTCTTTTTACTAAGGCGAGATGTCTCCTTTTATACCCAATATTTACATTATAAATGTACACCCACTGCACAAAATTCTAGCCAATAAGGTACATTTTCAAACAAAGTGTCGCATAACAAAAACTCAATTTACAATATCCCAACCCAAAAGTTAATTATTAGGAATGTCCCAAATTCAATCTCCACAAGCCGGACAAACCTATAATTGAAGGAATAACCCATGTAATGAATAAACATAAAAAAGAAACGGTAACAGATGCTGAACAAGATAAGGCATGTGCAAGGAAACTAAATGTTAACGATGTCCTGAACATTGATTGGAAATCTCAGACAAAGATCGATCAGGGAAATTGGCTTTGCGAGGTCAGTTTCAGGTGAAGAGGTCAGTTTCTTACAGTTCATTTAAGAGTCAAAAAGAAACCTATTTAATGTATACATAAACAAAGTAGGCCAGGCCAGGCCACTTCGTATCGCCAGGCTACCGTCACAGGCCTACATGAGGGCAACACAAAATGGTGGCACAGAACAAAATGGAGTCAGACTCGAGAATTACAGAACCTCAAGATTTAGTCTAAGCCCATTACCTGAAGTGAGAGTGTGGTACCCCGTCCTGGTCTCAAGTTGGACACCCCACAAGGGATGTGTTAGACCACTGTCAGCTGGAGCATCTGCATTCAGGAGCCTCAGCGTCTCTGGTCAGTGTGTCAGTCTGGAAGTCTCGGTCCCATCTGCCAACCCTAGCAAGATGTGCTTTATTTATTAAAAAAAAGTATTTAGGGTTTATTTGTCCCTTGTCTCATGTATTAGCCATTGTTGGATTTGAGGATGACGTATGGGATGAACCTTGTACGTAGAGATTATGCAGGTGGTGTAGACCCTGCCTGGTTTCCAAAACCCTCATGAATATTCATTCATACTGTGTCAGTCCATTGATGAAGTTATAGGACGCTATTGTTCAGGGAAAAACCCTCCTTCTGTGCCCAAAACAAGAACTAGGTAAAGGTTCAATCGTAAAGTCTTGTTACTGTGTAGTATAAGGGAGACAATGTAGGTGAAGGTATATGATGTTACCCGGGCCTATATTAGGGTACTTATATGAAACATTACACTTGGAAGATCTTGTTTCAGAACAATGTTTTAATGAACGGCCTTATGAGCGCTCTCTTGTATGAGCTATTTTAAGCCATTTCGGAGATGCCTTCACTCTCAAACCCTGAAGTAGGGATTTCCTTGGCCTGAATCTTTTGAAGCCAAATAACCAATCTACTCTCTCTGTCCTACAGTCTTTGAGGAAAAGGTTAGGTAAATCTTACAGTCCTCTGCCTTATGAGCGGTTGTGGGCCGTAAATACATTCCTTGTGGGTATCTTCAGAATGCAGCTTCAGCTACCAACACGTATCACAAGGTCTGAAGAGACCCTTTTTGATGTATATGACAGTATGTTCTTTCAAGTTTCAGAGAAAATAATGTCACCAAATGTTCAGAAGCAGTCAAAGTTGGATGGAAATGAAGAACTTCAAGATTTTCAGGTTTTCCTGAAGTGGATTGGGCAGAGCTTAAGGAGACTCTCTTCACATGACATGCTGTAGACAATACTAATTATAGTAGCCCCTGAGGGGAGTTGTGATCCGGATGCTACATGCGGATCAGTTGAAGTTTAATTCTTGTCAAAATATGTGAATAAGATAATGAAGTGAATGTTTTTCAGGCGATGCTTGGGAAAATACTCCTTTCTTGATTTATCGTGAGGCCACAGTTGGACGAGGAAGGCTTAAAGCATGTATATCTATCGAAGATCCAATACTGGGTAACGTGGATTAAAATACAAATTGTGTTCACATTTTTTGCATTTCTGAAGTTGAAAAATCATAAATCCCTGAACAGTAAAAGGAAATGTCATACTAAATGACGAGTCTGGCAACAGGAAATATTTCTGGTTTCCTTAAGGAATGTAGTCTGCACTTATATTAGCACAGATCACAAGATTGTTGAAGAATCAGTTTATGGTGCAGGTCATTTCATGTGTAAAGTACACAAAGCGATATATTTTCTGCTCCTGTACGATCTATCAAATTTAGGCAAATAAGTCAGACTTCTGAAGAACTGACTGGCTGGCCAGGAGAACTCGCTGAACAAATCCATTCCAATACTTGACCCCCAGCTGTGCTCTTCTGAGTTTCCCGAGCATGGGAGTTACATACATGTATGGGATTTTATGGGATCTGCATGCCCACACATGGTAAACTGGCTGAAGTGCATTTTGGAAATTTGGAAACCAGCTGCAAGCAAAATCCCAGTTCAGGGTCCCTTTCTTTTGTTCACAGATATCGTCCCTGATTTATAGGGTAACCGTACAATATATTTTTAACATCTACATATCATCAGCTTTTCATTGCTGGTTCCATGCTGTCCTCACCACAGGGCAACACACTGAGCAGAATATTTGCCAGATGTTAAAAAAAAAATATCCCAAAACATGGTAGCTCAATCTTCATCACACAGAAACACATCACATTCAAGGCTCGACTTTTGAGAGTGGGCTTTTCAGACATGGGTGGGATTGCCATGGGTTGGAGAAGGAATAGACATCTGGAAATGCTTTTAATTCGGGAGATCCTTTGGGGGGGCGGCTAAAGCATTTGAGCGTAGGGTTGCTTTATTTAGCTTTAGTTTACATACAAAAACTTACCAAGAGATAGATCAGCGACCAATATATGATAACCGTGAATCATAGACATTACATGAGACACACAGGTACCACTATGTTTGATCGTACCCTTCAACCAGAACAAGGGACTATTCAACAGATATTGAAGAACATGAATAGATTGGATATGCTTATCCGTTCCACACATCTGATTGCACCATCTGTTCGGCATGGTCGTCTGTGTTAAGGAGGGGTTTCTGAGAGTTATAGCTTACTGCATCCCACATATATAAATAGGCTGAGTTGTCCAAGGGGTTTTCACTCCTGGCTGGCACCCCTGTGGTTGGCCATGTGAAATATCAGTATCATCCTGAGTCAGATACATCCTTAGGGGACTCCATATATCTCAAGGCCTAAAGTTCAACAATTGTAAGGCTGGGCGGTTAACTCCGCTCTCCCGGTGAAGTTTACAGAGTTTTAGAACTCCGCACTCCATTTGGAGTGCAAAGTTTTCCATAACTCCGCAATCGCAGAGTTTACCGGTGCTGCTGGGAGACTTACCTTGCTTCCAAATTGGGGTCCTGCTCCAGCTGCTGGATCCACTCAGCTTCCGATGCAATTAACAGGAAGAACTGTAGTGTGCATGCCGCACTCATTGAAGGCATGCCTGGCCCTAAAGGGTTAAGGCATGCTTTCACTCAGTACGCCATGTTCTTCCTGTTAATTGAACCAGAGCAGCGGAAGCCTCGTGGAGCCAGGGGCTGGACACGGATTTGGACGGAAGGTAAGTCTCCCTGCCAGCAGGCTTTAATACGCAGGAGAGGGGATGGGGGTTTAGCAGGGGGGGGGGGACGGGTGCAATGAGTGACCCCGCCAGGCCACGGAACTCTGCGAATTTCAAGGAGTTTTCCAGTAACTCCGTGCAAGTCTGCAGAGTACCACTACCCAAGCTTTGCCCAGGGTTAAACAATTGTAGCATAGCGTTTGTGATTCGGTCATATAGGCAAATCCTTCAGCCCGCCTCTTTTTAGGTGTAGTCCTCCTGCACAGTGCATGGCAATCCTTTGCTTGGCCATCAACAGTGCCATCCCAGTGAGCCCCTCAGTTCTAAGTACGATCAGTGTGAGATATCCCAACAAGGCAATTAACGTCCATGTCTCCAGTCGGCTACCTATCATATTGGAGATAATGCTGGCTATCTCTCGTCAGTACTTTAATATGGGAGGGTTATTCTAAGTCAGTACTTAATTTGAGCTGGTAGATTTCGGTGCTCGCCACCAGCACTGAATTGTCAACACCGGGACTTATGACAGTGTGCCACATGGTAACGCTGCATATCTAATTTAGAGGTGAGGTCAATAGTTTTTTATTTATTCAATATACAGTGAAAATGAATATTACCTGCTGCCTAAACCATTCTTGTATGATTGGGGGCTTGGAGTAATCTGAATTGTCACACTTGTAAGAGTATGATGCTTAGCAGTTGTATTGGTACGGTCATTGCCAGCACTGGCAGGGGCAACAGCTGGTGCAAGGTGCAGTTGTCTTCTGACGAGGGCCCTGGCACATATATATATATATATATTTTACAAATTAGGGACTGGTTAGTGAAATAAAAAAAACCTGTGTGCTCTGCACCACATGGGCAATGATATTACCTAGACAGGTCTATTCAGCGTTGCCTTTCAGGTGTAAGTGAACCACTTTGTGTGTGTGATTCACGGTGATCTGTTTCATCAGTAAGCAACTACGTATTTCCATTGTGCGTCTGATTAGGTGTCATTCCTATGCCTGTTTGTGATGTGCTGAACCCCCAAATCTAAGTTCTCATACCATTGTGTATAACTTGGAAACCCATCTGGTGGAGTCTGGGGCTACAATGAGGTGGGTGAGTGGTGTGAACTTGTGTGGCTCCTCAACGAAACCCTGGGATCATTTCCTGTGCTCTGTGTTGCAGTCCGAAATATTTGTATATGTCCAGTGGAGAAGGACCGCCCCTGGACTTAAACTGATCCGCGGGGATAAATGTACCTTCTGCATATAGGTGTCCAAACTCAAATAAGTTAATCTTGCTTAAATATCTCCAGTATTGTGCGCTCTTTGGTAGGAGGCACACGTGGATTTTTTGCTAAACGCAGTGCATGTGAACATTAACAATGATATCTATTTTACGACCAAGGGTTTGCTGTGGTGACCAGCAAGTAGTGGCCCCCGTGTGAACTTCAGCCCGTGGCCTCAATGACCCCTGTGGCAGAAGAGACCTTAAAAGGACCCCATTGGTTCACTCTCCCTCCAGTGTAACATAGGGACATCTGGACAATACCAATGTCTGGAAAAATGACACTGCACCACTAGTTTCTAAGACTCCAAGTGTGGAACCTCAAACCCACCCCGCTCATAGGGAAGTGTCAACTTGTTCGACGGGATGGCTTGATTTGTAAACAAGTAGAGGGATTTAAGGAGTACAAACCCTTTAACCAGGGCCACTCGACCTGCCAGAGAGAGCGGAAGCATTATCCAGTAATTTATCAGGTGGGTTCATCTCTACTTCCAGACCATAGTTTAATCATATAGTTGCTGTGGGATCTCTACGTAATCTACTTACTAAGTATACAACTGAGTCCTCCACTCAGTTAATCTTGGATTCCAGATCACGCCTGACTGTGTGAAAAATTCAGTTTTCATTCAATTTATTAATATGTCTAAGTACAAACCAGATCTGATTATCTCTCTAATCATGGTTGAGAGGCTACCCGCCAGTTGCCTCACAAATAATAAAAAGAAAACAACGTGCGTTCAGGGTGGAAGTACAAAACCCTGTGCATATGGAGTTCCTGTAACTGGCAGGTCAATGGGTCCATTGCCAAGGAAGACAGCAGGAATGCAGGAAGTCACACAAAATGTATCCAAAGTTAAACTAAGTACAAGGAGCCGTGCTACTGGTTGAGAGTACAGCAGCTTCCTAGCACTCCCTGAAACGCCAAACAGTTGGTGCGTTGCCATCAAGAAGGGCCATTCTGAGGAGTCGAACGCTTTAGCAGAATCTTGAAAGGGCCACCATGGTTTCAAAGCAGGGCTCAATTGCCTGCGAATATTGTATCGAAGTTAACTGCTGTGGATCTAAGGGGAACCAATCCTGATGGAATAGTACAGCCTATATGTCTTCATGGAACAGAGAGTTGCAATCACTTTTACCAAGATTTTGTTATCTAAATTGAGCAGCGACCTAGGTCGGTATGATGTGCAGCACTTGCTGGGGCAATATGTGCCATTTTTTTTAATGCAGCTGCATAGACCTCCAATCCACGAGGGGCTAATTTGCTTTTGTAAGCCTTGTCGAAATCAGTCAGACGATCCTAGCCCAGGGCTTAACCAACCTGCCAGACTCTCAAATGAAGCATCAAACTTGGCGTCGACATTGGGTGATACAGAAACTGCCTGTGGCTAGAAAATTCCCCTTCCAGCCTGCAGGGTCACAGTAGATCTGTAGTAGGAGATTTTGTTTCCTAATGTAAGCAGACTGGGTCAGTAGTGATTCAACTTTCTGATATGTTCATGTCGCTCTCAAGGCATCCCAACTTTGCTTGCTATCTTCTAGAATGCCGGAGTGTTTGGCGATTAGTGCAACCCATATATATGCTTTCAATGCTTTGCATAAGGGCTGGACACTGCCTACGTTTAGTTGGGAAAGCTCCACAATTGCAGGGTAGAATTCCATGTAAAATATTGGATATACAAGGGTCCCCCGAAGGAATATCCAGGTTGGACGGCTCATTGGAGTGCATGGCATGTCAAGTGCAAGGTTCGCTGGAGAGTGGTCAGATAATGTCCAGGGGAGATGTGCCACCTCCGTCGCCCAGAATGTCATGTTAGAGATTAACAGCCATTAAGCACTAGGAGACAACAAACCATGCGACTGGGAGTCAAATGTGCATTTCCTCCTATCTTTATGCCTTTCCTGCCCAAATCCACCAGGCTGCACATTTCCATGACAGTACCCAGTGTCTGCCGACAAGAGCATTGCGCAAGCTCCTAGCCCCAGAGCAGTCTAGGGTGGGTTTTACGACCAAATTAATATCACTGTCCCATATTATAGTCTCTGACAGTGTTCCTTAAGATGGTGAGAACGTTGGGGAAAATATGGGTGCATCAACATTTGGGGCGTAGGTCTTCATCAGCACTACTTTTTTGTTTTTGAGCACTCCCGCCAGTTTTATAGATCTACCCTTAGGGTCCTCCAATTTCCGGATCAGCTTAAAGTCTACATGGCTGCCTATAAGAATACATACACCTCTGGAGTAAGTGCAATAGGAGAAATATTCGTGAGACTCCGTCTTCTACCAAGTTTATTAGGACGTCATGAAGGTAAGGAAGTCTTTTGGAGCACACCCAATTCTATTCAGGGACTATCTAAATATGACAATACTTGTTTCACTTTGTGAAGGTTGTTCAGTTGCAAATATGGCATGATAGCAATATGTGGGCCAGATTGCAAGCTGGGCTGATAATTCAGTCTGGTGTGTAAATCCCTGTTTAAGCATGGGACGGAACTATGAATTTGGTTTTATTTAACACATTTGATAATTATCGGATACGGTATAAAACCCAACATCTGTTACATTTCGGCAGGTTAAGCCTGCCGAAACCTAATAGGGGAGAACATACATTATTTACAGTATAATGCCATATTGGGGGTGTTAAATACCAAAATCCACATGTTATTACCCATACTAGGTGCTATTTATCGCACCTGATAAATAAAATACCACATGGTATTATTATTTATCTGGGGAAATAAATAACACCTCAACTTGTAATCAGGCCGTTAGTATTTTGTTATAGAAATGGTATAGCAGTGATGTTTAGATCTCCCCTTGAATGCTTCATTGAACCGGTCATATTATCTGATAGTGAGGCCGGGTCTTTTTCATTAAAGTTAAGCCCTAACCGGACAGTGAAAGGACTTCTGATCTACAGACCCGGGTCCCTCCACACGCTTTCTGCCGAGTCTGTCGGAGGGCATTGCCCACTTAGCCTTAAGACATGACAAGCTCTTGGTTTTGGCAGGTCCGACAGTGACACAGTCTGTCTGAATCTGGAGAGGCGCATAATCAATGAGCTCGACAAGGTGGCGCCGTTGCTCTCAAACAAAGCTGGTGGCAGAGAGCGTAAAACTGCTCATTGGTTCACCCAAGCGTTACATAGCGTAAAATCGGAATGTAAACGGTTGGAGAGGCAATGGAGAAAGGGCTTTCTTAACCAGGATATAGGGTGCAACAGAGGAAATACCAAGGACAGTTGAGACAGGCTAAGGCCACCAACTACAAGGCCAAAATCGGAATGGCGGAGAATTCTACTAAGGAACTTTTTAAAATATATAAGGAAATCTCCTCCTTGGCAGAGACGGCTATGCCTAATAGGGGCGATGCAGGGGAGTGCAATCATTTCGCAAACTACTTCTCCGAGAAGGTAGAGGTGATATACTCATCCTTCTCTGGGATTTTAAGGAAAGGGGCTGATTATGAAGAACTGATGGAAGAGTCTAAGACAACGATTAGACTAAACAACTTCATTGTTTCCCCTCCTGAGACTCTTAAGAGTATTTGCCTCGGTGTTAAATCTGGCTCACCCAGTGATCCTGCCCCTGCTAAGGTGATGTCTGAGAGCCTGGATATTCTCGAACCATTTATCAGACACATGCTGGATGTCTCCTTTAGTTTGCATACGCTGCCAGAAAACTGGAAACGTGCTATCGTTCTTCCTGTTAGGAAGAAGCCTAATGTTAGTCTAGACAAACTAGACAACCTTCGGCCGATCTCGCTTCTGCCTTTCCTGGCAAAGGTGGCGGAGAAGGTGGCCAACCGCCAACTTATGACACATCTGGAAGACGCGAGCCTCCTTCACCCGTTGCAATCTGGATTTCGGGCAGGATATTTCACGGAAACTGCTCTGGTAAGGGCCACAGAAACCATCAGGTAGGGGGCGGAGGCGGGACACACTATGGCTCTAATAATGTTAGATCTTAGTGCCGCCTTCGACACTGTAGCACACTACACCTTGCTGCAGTGTTTGAATAAAGGCGGTGTCTCGGGATCCGCCCTGAAATGGCTGAAATCCTTCCTAACTGGACGTAGCTTTCAGGTCAGACTGGGTGCACACGACTCCAAAGACATTGAATTGCAGCAGGGAGTGCCTCAGGGCTCTGCCCAGAATCCCACTTAGTTTAATTTATATATGTCGCCGCTGGCAGAGATAGTGCAGGGCTATGGAGTTTGGGTGGTCTCCTATGCGGATGACACCCAGCTGCTGATCTCCCTATCCCAGGCTCCGGAGACTGCTGCATCCAACTTTAGGGACTGCATGCAGGAGCTTGCCTCCTGGATGGATAAGAACTGCCTTAAACTGAATGGCAGCAAAACCGAGGTGCTGGTGGTGAGAGGTAGTACCTCGAGCTGGTCGACGGAATGGTGGCCTTCAAGCCTAGGTCCTACCCCTGTACCGAGGCGAAAAATCTGGGGGTTTGGGTAGACCCTGCTCTTTCCTATGATGGACACATAAGGGTAGTTGGAAAGTGTTTTGGTGTTTTGAAAAAGCTGTGTAAAACACTGGATCTTCTCCCGGTAGGGGCAAGAAAGACCATGGTACACGCGCTTAGAATGTCGAGCCTTGATTATGCCAACATACTTTATCTGGTGACCATGGACAAGGGTCTTGGACAACTACAGGTTCTGCAGAATGCCGCCGCGCGGCTGGTCCTTAGTCAGCCTAGGAGGGCGGCTTCAATAAAAGCCCTTAACTCATTGCACTGGCTACCAGTGAGAAAAAAAGTCATGTTTAAGACACTATGCACTTGTCATCGAATTCTTAACAATGCTGGTCCATCTTACCTGAGTGACTTGATCACCAGATATGCGCCAAGGAGGTTTCTGAGGACTACTGGCACCGGGCTATTGGAGATTCCTAAGGTAAAGAAGACCAGGAGGGGGGGGGTCGTTCTTTTAGGGTCCGGGCCGCTCAGAATTGGAATAAGCTCCCACAAAAACCCAGGCTGGAAAGCTCTGAGATCAAGTTCAGAAAGTAGCTTAAAACCTAATTATTCTCCAGCAGCATGTAGTGGCCTCGAGATGAAGTATACTGCTCCTCCCTCTCACTTAGCGCGGGGACACTCCAAGATGGCGTAACCATGCGCTTTATAAATGTCTTTATTATTTATTATTATTATCTAATAGAATCTCGCACCAATCCACGACCCATATATAGATTTATATCTAGCTATGTGGTACAACTAAAAGACTGAAAAAATACCAACAGAAAAAAACACCTACCTGCACTGATCACTCTAAACATCAGTGCCATGTCACCGCAGCAAACCAAACACTAATCCATATTGGTAGTTTAGAGGTGAAACACGCCATGGGACACAACGTCTCATGCATCTTGTAAAGGGTCATGGTTCATACCCACAGTCCAGCCCTGCTCTTTCATAGTTGATCATGCAGTTGCCTTGTCCCATGTCTCGGTCTGGCCCCCGTATGAGTAGCCGCCCCCAAGGCCAGTCCAGAGTATCTGGATTTAGTGAGGGTAGTTCATTCTATGCTGCTGGCATCTGCAGCAGGGTTTTGGCCTTCTGCCATGGAGGGCGACCTTTCTGGTTGTGGCGATGTTTTCTTAATGTTATGTGCTTCTTGCAGAATGTGGCTGTCACACAGGTAGAGATATGTTTTCCCTTTTATGTCCACCTTTAATCTAGCTGGATACAGCATTGTACAGCTAATGCCTCTGGATTTGAGACTTTGTTTCACTTCTGTGCCACAACTAAAACAAAAGTCCTGACATTGTGCGTTCTTGGCAATGGCGAACAGATCGAACCAAGGTTCTCCCCATGCTTGGAAAAGTCCTTGCGCCACCTCAAAGTGTAATTGCCACTCGTGATCTGTTAGGCACCAACAGCTGAACTTGTCTGCTCTGGCATTCAATGATTCAGCCAGGTGGTTCACCTCCAGGAAGATCCCTTGGTGGTACAGCCATTCTCAGAGATGCAAAGCCTCCTGGCACAGGGCTGTGACATCACCCCTCCCGGATTGTCGCAGAACCACATGACCTGAGCGCCTCTAGCCTCCTGTACCATTGAGGAAAAGTCTGGAAATATGGCCATAGCACAACCTGAGTATTTCAGAGGCCTCCTATCTCTCTGCAGCCGCATGGTTGTTTCTTGGTCCCTGAAGTTAAGGACCCTATTGACAATCGTTCTGGCGGTAGGCCCGAAGTACTGTATGGCTGAGAGAACAATGAGCTCATTCCACCAAGAATGTTTCTAAAATGTTAGCCCTTCGGAATAATTCAGCCAATAGGTTTTCCCTAAATGTGTCTGGTCATCCTATGTTAATTGATTCGGCCACTCAAGTAATTCTGATGTTATTGCAATGCTAACACTCCTCCAAATCCTCGTTCCTAGCTACAATGCTGTTGATCATTTTTTCCCTTTTCACCGATCTTTCCATTTTGAGTTGTATTCTAGGTCGGAGATTCACTTTTCGGCTACATCCAATCTGATTTTTTTTCTGTCAATCTGTTCCATAAGGTGATACAAGACATGCCATTAGAGTCTATCTTGGTATCATTAGACAAGAGTACCCTTAAGGTCTAACAGTAAGGACTCGGTATCTGTTGTGGAGCTCTTGTACTCCATCTTGGTTGTTCCATCTGCAGATAAATATAGAGTCGCAGCTCAGCAGCTATTTCCAGAGGTGAAAGGTCTCCTGGTAGAGGGTTATGACCCCAACCAGCCCTGATTGTTGCAGAACCATATGACTTAAGTGTGGTCCATATTCACCTGTACCAGCTTCCCCCTGATAAATTGAAGGAAGGAAGGCAGCGCCAAGCGGGTGGCCCCACACTGCAGAAGGTTGACATGGAGCCAGGACTCTGCCAGAGACCAGAGGCTTCTGATCCCCACCTCTCCCAGATGGCGACCCCAACCCAGAAGCGATACATCGGACACCACTGTGAGCTTTGTGTGGGGAAGGAGATGGGTCTACCGCTAACCAAATAGCAGTCCAGTGACCACATTTGCAGATCTTTAGCAGTTTACACCGAAATCGGACTGTGGTTGGAGAGGTCCCTTTGAAGCGGTGTTCAGTGAGACTTCAGATCCCACTGAAGAGCCTGCATATGACCCCTGGCGTGTTCGAACAGGAGGATGCAGGGTGCCATCAGTCCCAGCAGACTCAGAGTTGACCTCACTGAAATCCAGGACCAAGGCAAAAGATCGGGATCATATCCTGAATGTACTGGACGCTTTTTTTCCCCAGGGGACAAGCACCAAACAGAACTGTTTTGAGAATGGCACTGATAAGGGGGGCATCCAAGGAGTCCGGTGTGACTTCGGTACTCTGACAGTCTACTCTGTAGATGAAATAATTTCGGTGTAGTCAGGAGGTGGTTGACGACAGCCTGGAACGAGCCTGTCAACAGCCAGTCATCAAGGTAGGGGAAGACTGCCACCTCTGACCTACAAAGTTATGCTACCACCACCACTATCACGCACACCAGAGGGGTCCTGGTGAAACCAAAGGGGAGCACAGCAAACAAAAAATGCTCCTATCCCACCATGAACCGCACTTCGTCCAGATTGCCTGCAGCAAGGGTATATGGAAATAGGCATTCTGCAGGTCTAATGCCACCATCCAGTCTCCAGGGTCGAGGGCACACAAGACCTGGGCCAATGTGATTTATTTTCTTCCAGGGGAGGGTTTTGAGAAGTACAGGTCTAAAATAGAATGAATCCTACATCCTTCATGGGCACAAGAAAGTAGAAGGAATAGCAATGATGTCCTCCTACTGGTGCGGGCACCTTCTAGATATCCCCTTTGGCCAAAAGGGCTTGCACTTCCTACTGCAAAAATGGAAATATGGTCCTCCGTCAGTTGTTGGTGGAAGATGCAGCAGTGCAGAAAGGAAGGGTAGGGCATAGCCCTACTAAACAATTTGTGGGGCCACATGCCTGATGACCAACCTGGCAAGAATCATAGGATCCTGCCTCCTACCAGGTGGTGTGCTCCATTCAGGGCACCCTAAAGTGGATTAGCAGGTGGGCTGTGACGAAGGGGGGGGGGAGCTAGTGGACTAAGCAGTTCAGCATAGGGACAGTAGGAACCACGGCTGAGAAACTGTTGGGCACCATGCTGGGGTTAGATTGGCTCATGGTATAGGGCACCCTTACCCGAACCACAAAAGGAACAGGAGGGCAAATGCACCTGACTAGGTGGGCCAGCACCCCGGGGAACATGCCGTGGCCCTACTCTTCATGTACTGCTAAAGAGCGGAGTCTGCCCTGCCCCAATCAGAAGAGTTCCATCGAATGTCATGTCCATGAGGGACGACTGGACAACTCTTGAAGAACCAGCGACCACAGCCAAGTGTGGAGGCAAATAGCGACATTGGTGCCAATGGTCCGCCTGATGAAATCAGTGGTGTTCAAGCAACAACTAATTGTGTACTAGGCTGCATCCTTACCATCCTGAATGGCCTGGGCAAGGACCAGTCTGAGATCATCAGGGCCACCTGGGAGGACATGAGCCTAGCGCCTCAGCAGGCATTCATGGACCTATGAGTCACGGTGGAAGTTGAAAAGGATCTCTTCCTGAACATTTTTTTTACCTATTTCGACTACCTGTTCGGAGGGGGGTTAGAGTAGTAAGAAAAGTACTTCGATTGTTTTTTCTTGCAGACACCTGATCCACCAACCTTCCAGGTAAGGGACAAGTTAAAAATGCAAGGTTGCCCGGAGCAGGGCAATGTCGTTCAATTTGGTAGTGGACTGAGGGGCTAGAGCAAGTTCTGGACCATGTCCCTAATAAAGTTTCACTAAGGGCCTTGGTAAAAGGTAAAAGGAGCTCAGTAGATGTCTGATCGAGCTGAAGAACCTCCGTAAGTATATTGGTCCAAGGTGTGGAGCAGGAGGGCAAGGACTTTGGATGCCCTACGCATAACCATGGCGTAGGAAAAACTCTCCTTAGTGGCAGGGTCAGTGGCTGGTCAGTGTCCGGGGATGAGCGGAATCAGGGAAGGTATCACAGCCACTAGCCTCCTGCAGGTCATCATACTAATTTTCCTCAGGATAGGGTTGATCAATCCCCTCACGGCATCGTAATTGTTATCTGAATCGTGTGCCAAACAGGGAATGCAGGTTGTGCTGTGGTCTTCGTGGTGGCTGATCAAGCTGCAGAAATGGAGCTTCAAAGGTGGCCGGACATGACTTCAGTCAAGTTTGAACGTGCGCCAACTCATCCTACGAGAGGAAAAAAAGGCTACTCTTCCAGAGGCGGCATCAGCGTTGATGAACCGGGAACAGGTGTTGAACATAGCGCCGGAGGTAGACTTGAGAGTGGAACTGGAGATGGCCATGTCGCGGGTTCAAAAGGCCCATCTGGAACAGAGGGTGAACCCACCAGAGGTAACTCAGGTGGAGAAGCTCTCAGCTCCATTGGGCAGACTTGTGCACCAGAAGGAGTCAGGAAGTATCTAAAGAATCGGAGCATGGCCACACAGACCTCTTAAATCTGCACAGGCAGTCTTGAAAGCAACTGATGTCAGCGAGCAGGAGTTGTGCCTACATAGGCTCCGTATGTCATTCTTGAGCTGAATGGAGTCAGTGCATATCATCTACCTGGGCGCAGAGGTACTGCTGAAAATTTCCGAATCCAGTCTGATGCCCGGGGAAGTACTAAAAAGGTGAGAAATCTACAGCTAGATGTCTCTATCAGAATATGTGTTACGAAACCCATCCAAAGACTTAACATTGAATTCCCTACTAAATTCATGAGAAGTTTTAGCATTCTGCACCTGAACCTGATCCTTGCATATACCATGGAATAGCAGAGGCAGAACAAGGGGGATGCCGACCGCAGGGGGAGGGAAGAATGTTACAGATGAAGAAAGTAGAGTGCAGTATCTTATGATTTTTAGTGCAACTTACGACAACCGTGTACAGTGGATCTATTGAACAGTATAGTATTTAGAACTGCTGCAAGACTACTTTTTTCAAATTTTAAGATAAGCGCTGGGGCAGACATCTTCTTTTTGTCGGTTTGACTATTGAGTTCGGAGTTCTCCCTCTCTCTCCCTCTAGACGTCTGGAGTGGGTGAAAGGTTAATATCCGCCGGAACTTAGTAGGATGAGAATCCTGTGTATTAGTTTCTGGTTTTGATCAACGTTGAAGGATACAGTGTTCCAAAATATTGTGCACCTAATCTTTGTTTCCTTGAAACTCGATCTGCAACAGAAAACTTTCAGTCAGTTAAAATGACAGAAAGTGACGAAGAAAGGGAGCGATTAAGAATAGCAGCTCAACTCTTAGAGGAAGACACAAGTCTTCATGAAACCGAACCAAATGCTATACTCATTCCGGTCAATCTAAGAAGAACTATAACTCTAAAACTTATAGAAAATGGCCTGACACCGCGAGGTGGTACAGTCATATTCGTGATAGAGGCACACGAATATCGGCAGACAGAGGTATTCTATTCATGGATACACTTTCCAGCAGCACACGCTACGACAAAAGACTTCCACTATTACAAAATAGAGGAACCTCCGGATGAGTACACTCCTGTCGAGGAGATTGAGATTCCACTAAAATACCAAGAGCACCTGCTCTGGTTTAAAGGCGCCCTAAAACATAATAATCACATCACCGAGCTCGGTCCACTAGGTAGACCAGGAGCAACGTGGCCGGTTCTAGCCAGCTACACACCACATCCAGACATTGATAAAATGTCAGTTCCTGAACTTTTAGCTCAACTAAAACTCTTAATTAAAATACATAGACAATTAGTCTAATAGGTCATGCGGACCTCAATAGTCCAACCGACAGTTAACATTCCACAGCAGACCCCTCACCAGGGGACCATAAACAAAATCACACCACAGAACATACAGTTATGTCTTGGTAAAGTACCCATAAAACAGGAACAAATTCCATTCTGGTTAGCACAGAAAATTACTCAAATGGAGGCAGTATTTCCTGATACTACGCCTACTGATAAACACAGAATTCTGACTATCTGTCTCCCAATGGGGATCGCACCACATGTGGAGGACTGTGACACTTGGGGCACAGTCTTTGCTTCCATCTGCACAAAAACACATGTTGTCCCGTCTACGGCGGTAATACTAGATGTACTAAGACAGATTCAAAACGAATACGGTCCAGAACCAGCTTTAACTCTGGGTATGAAATTACTAAAAGACTTCCAGCTGGTCTCGGCTATATTATTAGCCAACATAAAAGGTGAAGCAGCATCTGTGGCGATCCGCCAGAAACTGAAGGAAACAGATATAGCAGCCCAACCACTGGAACTTGCCAGAATTATAGAAAAATCCTATGAAGAGCTAGGAAGAGATAGTTTGGGTGGGAAACCGATAAAACCCCAACTAACTGAAATTCCTCAAAAAACTTATTAAAAATAATTTAAAAACTCCAAAAAAGAGTTGGGAAGGTAATAAACAAACCATTCCCAGGGAAAAACGTTTCCAGTCCAGAGAAAGGTCTCCTCAGCGTAGAGAGAGATCTCCAGGCCGAGAAGACAAGTCTCCCCAAAGGGAACCCTCTGAAAAAAGATACAACCTTAGAGATAGGGATAAAATAAGAAAACCAGACAGATATCAAGATGTTGATACACGTCCCTATAGATCATTCTCACTGAATCCTTCTCGATCTTCCTCACAGAAATCGGAAAGAGGACGGTCAGAACACAGAGAAGAGCACGCCAAGTCCAAAGACAAGGAACCTGCTCATCAAAGTAAAAAATTACAATTTCCCAGAAAGAAGGTAGCAAGTTTAGAGATTAAACATGCCGAGGATACTGAGGACACAGCTGAAAAACGGAGAGTGGGCACAGACAATGCTAGACAGCGGAGCAGAAGTGACCATAGCTCACAAGACCCTGATGAATCTTCTGGAGACAGTGGACACGAATGAATACATTCAAGTGGAAACTGCAGACACACGAGTTAGTGTGCCCCATAAGCTATATGAAATAACATTACGTATAGAGGGAGATAAAACCAGGAAAATAAAAAGTCTTTTTTGGGAAAAACTTTCAAAAGGCTATGACATTCTGTTAGCAGAGAAACACTGGCCACCAGAGTTTGTCAGGGAGTGCCCTCATGGCGAAGAAATGATTATGCTGCCTTCTCGAATCATATCCCAATTCATAAAAAATATACTTATGCAAGAAAATGGGCAGTAGCCCAAGCTCCTGCTTTGTACAAGAATCATGTAGGATGGGATGAGGACTCACCTCACCACAAGATCCAGTTAAAAAATCAGCCCACTGCACAAAGACAGTACCCAGTTAAACAAGAAGCTAAAAAACAAGTCAGGGAAATCTTAGATCAACTTGAATATCAAGGGGTGATCAAAACATGCATCTCTCAAATGAACAATCCTTTGTTTCCTGTCTCCAAGCCAGACGATTCGTATCGTCTAGTTTTGGACTACAGACACCTTAACTCCTGTTGTAAAACATTTGCAGTACAAAACTCACATAGTGCAGCACTATTGGTGTGTTAGCTAGGAAAGCTATTGTAGCTCCCTTTTTCCTGGTAGAGTCCCCTCTGTTAGTTCCTGCCCTGCCTGCTTGTTGCAGAACTGTATTGTTTGGGCGATCCATCGTGCAATTGTTCCTTTAGTTACTGGTTTCCCCATGAAACTGTTAGCGAAGGACACAAAGAACTGCTTTGTTTTCCTGTGTTCCTTCGTTCTCTCAATATAGTGCAGGACTGCCCTTGTGTCGTCCAGAGTGTGCAGTGCCCTTTCAGCTCTTGTTGCCGGTTTTTGGAAGAAACTCGGTATCTGTATAGTCTGATTCAAGTGGAACCTTGACACCACCTTTGTCATGAAGTGTGGGTCCGTTCTCATCACCACCCTATCGCTGTGTATCTGTATGTAGGGTTCCTGTAGTGTTAGTGCCTGCAGTTCACTCACTCTGCGCAGTGAAGTGATTGCTACCAGGAAAGCGGTTTTCATGGTCAGCATTTCTAGGGAGGCCTTGTGAATTGGTTCGAAAGGTTCCTTCATGAGTTCCGTTAGAACTAGGTTAAGGTTCCATGCAGGTGGTGGCACCCTCTTTGGCGGTGCAATCCTCTTTGCTCCCTCCAGGAATCTCTTAACGACCTGTGATGTGAAGAAACTCTTGCACGTTTCTCCTCTCGTGTAAGCGACTATCGCTGCCAAGTGAACCCTCAGTGAGAATGAGCTCAGATTTTTGTCGAGGAGGTGCGTGAGGTACTTTAGCACTGGCGAGTCCTTTTTAGGTCTCGTGGCGTTTACAGCGCGAAGCGCTGTCTCGCCAGAGACCTATTGTCAGCGACTCAGCATTCCAGGAGACAAGAGCTGGCCACGCACACCGTGAAGAATCGGATCGGAGCGGGCCGCGCGCGCAAACACGCTCGCTGTGGCCATCTCCTGTCAAGCTCCAACACGCACAGCCACACCTTCCCCTGCTTTCAAACACGCATGCGCACACACACCTACATACAGAGACACCCCCTGCCGCCGCACACATACACGCGCGCGCCCACACACACGAGCTCACCGAGACCCTCCCCCCGCCGCCTAGAAATGTGAGCACCAACCGAAAGTCTCCTATGCCCTCAGCCATTATTATATCCTGATAGGATCTAACCATTGCTGAAGCCAATATGCGAACTGAACAGCGATGTCCCCGCAAACCTTTCCACCCGCTCACCTCCTCAGCCAAGCACTGCCCTCTTCTAAACTAGACAGCAGCCACTGATTGTCAGAGGACTGGTCGGAAAAATGCACGTGCGGACTCCACAGCCAGTCAGCGCTTAAGGATTCTGTATGTCGCACTACGATTGGCTACGGGACACCCAATGCTCTACTCCTATGTCATTTACACGTTAGCACTGCCGTCCACTCCCAGAAGACGCCCAGGATGTGTTTAGGCATCGGATTGGTTGGTGTTTGACCAGGAACTGCCTGAATTACGAACAAATGATATCCTTTAGGAGTCCAAGTCTAAGAACGTACGAAGATATTAGGGTGGATTATTTACGGACGGTGCGTGTAAGTAGTAGTTAGTTGATGGCTTTCCAACGCTGGGGTGCTTGCTAGTAAGGGCATACATTCGGATATTATGAATACGCTTGTTCTCGAAGAAAGGACATCCTCTTTTGGGAAGTGTGGACATTCACTGTATGAAAGTGATTTTGTGACGGGATGGTAAACAATCCCACTTGGGGCATGACCGCATAATCTAGCAGGAGCGGTATAGTCTTTTAAAGAATGAAGATGCTTACTCTTGGGTACAGGTTTTGAAGATATTGTACTCTATATCAGAGGCACAACTAGAACCAAATTTCGGGGGGTCAGGCTGAAGGCCTTTGAGCCCTACGGGCGTTGTGCGCCTGCTGTATATGCATGCTTCACAAATGTGTGCGCTCCGGTCTCTGTTTGGAAATACACATATTTCCGTAAGAGATGGCCATGCCAGAGATAATGCTTTAGCTGCTACAGGCACCGGGGAGGAGGACGGGCGATATGAATGCCAGCAGCCTACATGCCAAGAACAGATGCATACTAGTAAGTAGCATATTCCGTTCGAGGCAAGGGGGCTGCTGAATTCATATCTTGTGCATAGACTGTATAGCAGTATCTCCTCTAGCGGTGGCTACCTGTGCCAGCTGCAGCAGTTTGGAAAAGAGTTTTGAGGACAGCCTGGCCTACAGAAGCTTGCTGTTTTGTTTGCACATCTACACAGCAGTGTTTTGTGAAAGTGTGTATGGTGGTCCATGTGGCTGCCTTACAGATATCTTCAAGAGGAATATTTTCTAGGAAAGCCATGACTGCCCCCATTTTCCTTGTGGAGTGTGCTCTTGGGGGGACGGTTAAAGTGCGTTATGCCTTTTGATAGCATATTTGAATGCATTTAACTATCCATATGGCTATTCCTGATTTTGAAATTGGATTCCCTTTGTGTTGTGGTGCAAAGGCAACAAACAGTTGTTTTGTTTTCGTAAAGGATTTAGTTCTGTCTACATAATAAAGTAGAGCTCTTTACGTCTGGTGTGTGCAGGGCTCTCTCAGCTACTGACTGTGGATTTTGAAAGAACAATATGGAAATTGGATACAACCTTAGGCATGAATTTAGGGTTTGTTGTAAGAACCACCCTGTTGGCATGTACTTTCATGAAAGGTTCTTGAATTGTCAGCGCTTGTAATCCGCTCACTCTTCTGAGTGAGGTGATGGCCACCAAGAATGCAACTTTCCACGTTAAGAATTGTAGTCGCATGAGTGTTAAGGTTCAAAAGGAGGGCCCATGAGTCTGGTATGTACTATATAGAGATTCCAGACTGGGGAAGGGGGGTACCTAGGAGGAATCACCCTTTTCAAACCCTCCATGAAGGCTTTGATTGCTGGTATTCTAAACAGTGAAAGGTGTTGCCTGTTTTGAAGGTATGATGCTATAGCAGCGAGGTGTAGCTGTAATGAAGAGTATGCTAAGTTACATCTTTGTAGATGTAGCAGGTAACATATGTTTTGTATTGAAGCGTCTAAGGGGTTGATTTGATTATTGTTGCAGTAAATAACAAATCTCTTCCATTTAGCTGCATACACGCTCGTGTGGTTGGTCTTCTTGCCTCCCTAATGATGTTCATACAATCTGGGGGCAAGTTTAGGTATCCAAACTCTAAGACCTCAGGAGCCAGATCGCTAGGTTCATTTGGTTGGGATCTGGGTGTCTGATTTCTCCATGGTTCTGAGTTAGAAGATGAGGTGCAAGGCGCAGTCTTTGATGGGGAACTACTGAGAGTTCCAGGAACGTTGTGTACCACGGTTGTCTCGCCCATGTAGGAGCAACTAGGATTAGTGTGAGGGAGTGTTGCCGCAGTTTGTGTGCCACCAGCAGGATCAGTGGTGCTGGGGGAAAAGCGTACGCAAATCTGCCTGACCAGTTCATCCATATCGCATTGCCCTGTGACAATGGATGTGGGAACCTGGTGGCAAAGTATTGGCATTTAGAGTTTTCTTTTGTGGCGAACAGATCTATTTCTGGGTGACCCCCACTCCTCGAAGAATGGCTGGAGAACCTGGGGGTGAATCTCCCATTCGTGTAGTTGTTGGCAGCGCCTGCTGAGCAGGTCGGAAACCTGATTGTCCTTCCCTGGAAGGTGTTCTGCTAGGGGAAAAATGTTTTTTGGAATCGCCCACTTCCATATGCTCTGTGCCAGATGGGACAGCTGTGGAGAGTGCGTTCCTCCCTGTTTCTGGATATAGTACATCGCGGTCATGTTGTCCGTCCGTATCAACACCGTCTTGCTGTACAAGTATTTCTGAAATGCTGTCAGGGCTAGGAATATTGCTAGCAATTCCAGTTGGTTGATATGCAGCTTTTTCTGGTTGTTTGTCCAGAGCCCTTATACTGTGTTTAGAAGGAGATGGGCTCCCCAGCCTGTCAGTGATGCGTCCGCTGTTAGTACTAGTTGTGGAAAATGCTCTTGGAACAGTCGCACCTTGGAAAGGTTTTGTGGATTCCACCACTGCAGAAAGTTGTGAGTGCGACCGTCTACCAACACTAGGTCTTTTAGTTGTCCTTGAGCCTGGTTCCATTGCCGTGCTAGGCATTCCTGTAATGGGCGCATTTGAAGTCTGGCATGGGGGGGCAATGAATATGCAGGAGGCCATCATGCCTATGAGCTGCATGAAGACTTGAGCTGGCAAAGAGCGTTTTGGCAGGAATTTGCGAATGAGTGTCTGCATACTGGCTATCCTCGCCGAGTTTGGATATGCATTTGCCACTGAGGTGTTTATGGTGGCTCCCAGGTACTGCTGTGTGTGGGACGGTTGCAGATGTGATTTTGTGTAGTTGATTGAAAAGCCTAAGCTGTGTAGCAACTGGATTGTCTGAGACATGTGTGCTGCACATTGTTGGTACGATTTTGCTTGTATTATCCAATCGTCCAGGTAAGGGTACACATGGACGTGCTGCCTCCTGAGATGTGCTGCCACTGTCGCTAAGCATTTTGTAAACACTCTTGGAGCCGTGGTAACCCCGAAGGGCAAAACCTTGAATTGGTAGTGTTGACCTTCTATTGTGAACCTGAGGTATTTTCTGTGGGCTGGATGGATGGGTATGTATGTGGGCAGGATGGATGGGTATGTAGAAATACGCATCTTTGAGGTCCAGTGTTGCTAGGAAATCTCCTTGTTGTAGCAACGGGAGCACTTGTTGTAGTGTGATCCTATGAAAGTGCTCCGACAGTATACATAGATTTAGAGGTCCGAGGTCCAATATTGGTCTGAGAGAGCCGTCCTTCTTGGGAATAAGGAAATGTAGGGAGTACACTCCTGTCCCTTGTTGTTGGAAAGGGACTTGCTCTATGGCCCCCTTTTCTAGCATTCAGTTCACCTCTTGTTGTAGCAGGGTGATGTGTTCTGTGGACATTGGACGATGTCTGGGTGGTATGTTTGGTGGTGTAGAAGTCAGTTCTAGGCAGTAGCCTAACTGGATAATTTCTCTCACCCACCTGTCTGTGGTAATTGCGTTCCAAACAGGTAGGATCTGTTGGAGTCTGCCTCCGACCGGTGTAAAGTGGTCTGGAGGTAGCGTAATGGAGTCACTGTTTTGAGGCAGTGGAGGCTCTGGTGTTATTGCCTCCACGTCCTCTCCCCTTGGTATTGTTACCTCTGTAACCTCCTCTGGTTCTTGTTAAAGGAACCTTGTGTGTTACCTTTGTATGAGGTTGTTGTTTGTGAGGTATTTCCTCGTGTAGTCGCTCTGTATGAGGAGCGACGAAAGGAGCCTCTATGTTGCTGAAATTGCAATGCCCCCATTGATTTTGCCGTCTGTGTCCTTTTTCATTTTTTCCAAAATGGTGTCGACAGCAGGGCCAAATTGAAAATCCGGATTAACAGGCTGGTTAAGAATGGTGGACTGCACCTCATTTTTAAAACCAGAAATACGCAGACATGCATGTCTGCGGAGTAGGACGCTAGTGTTGATTGACCTAGCTGCAGTGTCTGCTGCGTCAAGCGAGCATTTGATGGAGGCGTTCGTTATGAATTTTCCCTCATGTATGAGATCCTGGGCTTGTGCTTTGAAAGGCTCATGTAGGTGTTGCATTAGGGTTTCTAGCTGGTCGTAATGCGCCCTGTCGTAACGAGACAGTAGGGCTTGTGTATAAGCGATCCTCCACGAGTTGGAGGCTTGTGCTGCTACCCTTTTCCCTGATGCCTCTAGTATTTTTGATTCCTTGTCGGGGGAAGGTGCTTCCCCAGTGGTTTGGAAGTTGGCTCTTTTACGTGCGTTGGCCACTACCAAAGAATCAAGTGGTAACTGCCCTCTGATGTAAGTAGGGTCTGTAGGAGCTGCCCTATATTTTTTTTCTATTCTGGGGTGGATTACTCGTGCCCTGGCTGTATCCTTAAATAGGTCAGGTGCATGTTTCAGAACTCCCTTTAACATGGGAAGTGTTTTGATACATTTTTCTGATGTAGGGAAGGTGACAAACAAGAAGTCTTTCTCAACAGGGTCGTTATGCATATCTACGTTGTGGAACTGTACAGCCCTGTCTATGAGTTGATTAAAACTACATTGTCATCAGTAGATGACAGCTTAGTAGGATAAGAGGATATATCAGGGATGGGATGGGTGTTGTAAGGGTCAGTTGGCTCTTCCCATGGTTCCTCTTGTTGTTCAGGATCCTGTGGGAAGTCATATTGAGGCTGTGGCTCATCCCCTGTGTTACCTTCATTGTCCCTGTGTTCAGAAGGAGAATAAGGAGAGTAGGGATAAAAAGGAGTAGTAGGCATGATAGGTTGAAAAGGAATGAAGGGTCTAGAGGGAGAAGTTCCAAAGTCCTTTTTCTTCAATGGAATAGGGGACTGAGGTTGAAAGTCCAAAGGCCTCTTTTTCCTATGCAGGATGGTAACTTTACCAGTCTCTGGATTGATGTATATTTTTGCTTGGTCGTCAGAGGGATCTGGGTGGAAGAGTTCTTCCTCTACAGTCCTGGGTTGAGTGTTCGACTTTGGTTTTTCGAAGACTTTTGGCTTAGTAGCTGATTTTTTCGGCTCGGGCCTTTTTTCGGGTCGACCGTGACTTTCGGTTTGATGCGTTTTTTGTGCTCCGTAGGCTTCTTTGGGGGAGTGTCCTTTTCCGAGTCGATGTTCCTTTTCCGATCGACTGGCGACTTCGGCTTTTTTGGATGAGTGTCCTTTCCCGAGTCGATTGTATTCTTTGGATCGACTGGTGTTTTTGGAGCCGGTGTCTTCTGGTCGATAGGTTTTTCTGGCCTCGACGCGGGTTTAGGTACGGCGCCTTTTGCCGGGTCGACGGATTTTGGTGCCGAAGGCTTGTTCGGGTAGACGACCTTTTTTGGTTCGGCGCCCTTTAGTTGTGTTCCCTTGTTCGGTTCGGCAACCACTCTTGGCTCGACAAGTTTGGGCTGTGCGGCCTTCTTGGGGTCGACAGTCTTTTTCGGCTCAATGCTCTTTGGCTGTACGGCCGTTTTCGGATCGACGCCCTTCGGGTCGACGACCTTCTTTGGCTCTAGAACCTTCTTTGGGACGATGTTCCTGGGCCCTAGTGTTTCGGAAGGTTTCGGGGCCGAGCCGGATGGCGGAGCAAGCAAAACTTTTTTCTGATCTTGGTTAAGGCCCTTTGGCGATGCCTTGACCGGAGCCGTTGGTAACAGGGTAGATTTTGTCGGGGGCAGGGTTTGCCCCGGTGGGATGTCGTCATCGGAGTCCGAGTAGTCCTCGACGGTGACGATCTCTAGGTCAGAGTCTGGAGCTTCTTGTAGAGCCTGGTCATCATCGGAGAGGTTGTCCGGGTCCGGTGCCTGTCGCTGCATTTCTTGTCTGGCTGCACGTCGGTTTCGAATAGTTTTCTTCGATTGGAACACAGCGCAGGCTGGACAGCTTTCCTCCTTATGGTCTGGGGAAAGGCACTTGTTGCATACTGAGTGCTTATCAGTATGTGGGAACTTGGATTGGCATTGTAGGCACCTATTAAACGGGCTTCTTTCCATCGACTGTCGGCTCACGTGGCGTCGAAAAGGCCCAACGGCCCGCGTCGACGACCGCTTCGAGATGGAGAGCTGGATCGAGTAGAGAGGTACCGAGCGAGAACAATACCGTCGAATCGAAGGCCTTTTGGCCTTTAGAAAAGTTTTGTTTTTGATTCCAAAGTTGGAGTATAGGAGTTTGCATCCGAACCCAATGGCGGAAATAAACAATCTGAGGATGGAGAAGATGCCCATGCACACTGTAGTCAAGGGGAGGAGTCACCTATCTCGTGATACTTCGAAGACTCTTCCAAGACAACAAGTGCAATCATCCGGACCCAACACTAGGCGGCGATCTATGCACAAGTTATGAATTCAGCAGCCAACATGCCTCGAACACATACAATTCCTTCTTTGGTTCGTGGTCATGGATAAACATAAAACATTTCATTCATAAGAGAAATATTAAAAAATAAACGCTAATGCTTAAAGCTACCAAACGCTAATGTTTAGCAACGGGGTTTCGATTAATAAAAGTAATTTGGTATGGACTAAAGTCCACTGCAGTGTAAACATTTTGATTATGTTGTTGCCCTCTGTAAAGCCAAGAAACTCCGGGATACCAGCGCTTTAAAAACCTACCATAACATTTAGAGCATTATATCAGAAACCAGCAAAATCCATTAACGACTGTTCAGACTAGAGCACAGACAAATGTGTATCTAGTATGTGTGCATCATACAGGTGTTCGGCTGCAGGAGCGCGAAGCGGTGCGCATGTGCAGGACGCACGTGCCATGTAGGGCGACAACACACAATAAGATGTAAATAAGCCACTTTGAGGCCCAGCACGCTTTGATACTATGAAGCGTGATTAAAGTCTTAGGCTGCATTAGTTTGTAACGTGATTTTAACTGTCGCCTGCCCAAGATCAGGAAGCAGGCATACCTAACTGGCACCTCCTCACCACTTCTTCTCAGCCAATAGCAACCCCCATGCCCAGCATACACAGAGAACTACACTACTCTGGCACAGCACTACCAACTGCCAACCTTCCTCCCCTACACTGTTACCCCGCGGTGCAGCCACAGGACAGTGGCTACATTGCCCGTGTCTGCCCCACAACACGTTGTTCCTGCCATGGAGGTTTCCCACAGCCGGGTGCAGTTAATAAATACAGGGACCCAAAGATATGTGGCATTGCAGAATAAAAACGGACGTGGTACAGGTAGGCTTTTTTTTATTTATTCATTAGTTTTCACTTTTATATAGCGCAAACTTTACCCGCACGTATCGGTGCGCTTTAAATCAGCATGCTTATAACAAGCAAGACTAGCACTCTATACTACTGCCAACTTTGCTTCGCATAAGCAACAGCTAACCATTCACAAACAATGTTTTTATATCAATTGCAACAAAAAAAAAGAAAATAATGCAAAGCATTGTCATTTACAATGCCAGTAACTCAAACTTTAATGCTGCGAGACCTATTGCATTGTAAATGCTTGTTCATCTTACTGTGTAGCTTTTCCCTCCTGCACCACAGTGTAAATCTCTTCCATTTCGCTACGTAGCATTTCTGTGTGCTGGGTCTTCGTGCCTCCCGAAGTACCCTTAGGGTGCTTTCTGGCAACTTCAAATGCACAAACTATGTCCTCAGGAGCCACGCTACGAGGCTCAGGCTCTCTGGCTCCGGGTGCAGCACTTCTCCGTTTTGCATGGAGAGTAGGTCTTTTCTTCTCCTGAATCTGTGGGGTGCACTCTGTGTCATCTCCATGATCTGAGAGTACCATGTCTGCCTGGCCCACTGTGGTGCGACCAGTATCAGGGTCATGTTGCTCGCTCTGCACTTGCTGAGTACCTTGTGTATCAGCGGTACAGGGGGGAAAGCGTAAGAAAATGTCATGGACCAGTCTATCCATAGGGCATTCCCTAGGGAGCCCTCCCCGGGCTGCCTAGATGCAAAGTTTAGGCATTTTGCATTCTGGCGTGTTGCAAATAGGTCTACCGACGGTGTCCCCCACCTGTCGAAGAGCCTTCTCGTCTCTTGTGCATGGAGTTCCCACTCGTGGGATGCCGATGTCTGTCTGCTGAGCCAGTCTGCTTCTACATTGTCCTTTCCTGGTAGATGTATGGCTAGCAGGTCTATCTTGAGTGGGATGGCCCATCTCCATATCTCCTGCGCTAGTTTCGAAAGCGGGGCCGATTGTGTGTCTCCCCCCCCCCTTCTTGTTGATGTAAAACATCGCTGTTGTGTGGTCTGTCTGGATCAACACTCTCTGGTTGTACAGTTTTGTTTGGAAGGCCTTTATGGCTAGGAAAACTGTCTTCAACTCCAGGTAATTGATGTGTCTGACCGCATCTGCTGGTGTCCACAGGCCTCTTACTTTGAGTTTCTCCATGTGAGCGCCCCACTGGTCTTACATGTACGGAGGTGTCTAGTTCGCGTAACTCCTGTCCGATGTGTTTGTGCTCCACCCTGGGAGTTTTTGCTCGGGTGGGCACATGGAGTTTTATTGAGTCACTTAGGGGCAGGCTGCTGTCCCCCTCTCTTATTATGTCCACATCCATTCCCTCACCGCAAAAAGACTGGCCTCTTTGTTGGTACTGCCAGGACTGTTTTTGCTGCCCCTGCTGTGACTGGGTGTCTGCTTGGTAGGCTTGTAGGAACGCCTGGTGTGATGTTCCTGGCTGGTATCCTCCCCTCAGGTCTTCGTGACCGCGTGCCCCTTTTAGCACCTCTGAACTGCAATGCCCCCATGGATCTTGCAGTCTCGTTATCCTTCTTCAGTTGACTGAGTTTCTGGTCAACTCGGGCCCCGGACAGCGTTTCTCCAATGAACGGTGTGTTAAGGATGCTGTGCTGCACTTCTGGCTTGAAGCCCGAAATTCTGAGCCAGGCTCGTCTTCCCTCCATGATGCCCATCATCATGAGCCTGTCGGATGTGTCTGCTCCGTCCAGGCCAGTCTTGAGGTAAGAACTGGCTACATTCTTCCCCTCTTCGACAATGTTTTCAGCTCTTTGCTTGAATTCCTGTGGCATGTTCTTTACTAACTCGCCCAGCTCTTCCAGGATCTGGTATTGGTGCCTGTTGAGCAGTGCATTGGAATTCGCCATGCGCCAGTGCATTGCGGCATTCCGTTCAATTCTTCTCCCCACCAGGTCCATCCTCTTGCTTTCTTTGTCTGGAGGTGGCCCAGAAGTGGTAGGCACATTGGCCCTCTTTCTTGCCGTGGCTGCGATGATGGAGTCTGCTGAGACCGATCCCTGAATGTAGGGTGGGTCCTTGGAGGAATGTTTATACTTTTTCTTCGTCCTGGGAGTGACTGCTTTGCATGTAGCTGGTTCTTTGAAAGCCTCTTTTCCCTGTGCCATGACACTGTCGAGCATGGGCAGGAACTGGCTCCTGGTTTGTGTAGAGAGCAGTGTCTCAAGAAGGAAGTCTGCTTTCTGCTTTTCTTCGTCAAGTTTTACTTTGAAAACTGCAGCTACATTCCTGATGACTGTTGTAGACCCCGATGTCATCTGGCGGCGAGGGCCTCGAGAGATACGTGTTGACGGCTTCCTCTGGGCTCTCGGTGTCGACGTCCTGCCAATCTATTTCCTGAGTCTCCGAGGATGCAGACCCGAGGAGTGTCCTGCGGTCGTGGTCTCCTTCATCCGCGTAGTAGGAGCCCTCCTCCTCTTCTTGGTCATCGAAGGTCTCGACGCCCACCGACTGTCCTTCGACGTCGTAGTCCTCCTACTCCGTTTCCTCGACCACCTGTAGCCTAGGTTTCGTCGGGATTCCTTCATCCTGGCATCAAAATCTTTTCTCCGTTGCAGGATGTTTTCCATCTCGGCCTTGAGGCGTCTTTTCTTTTTCTCCATTTCGGCTGCATGGTCTGCGTCGAATGGATCGCCGCTCTTTCCGGCGCCGAGCCAACTTTCGTTGTCGAAGGTTTTGATGCAGAGCTGGCTCTCGGGTCCTTCGTTGGCACCGAAGCGCTCTTCAGGTCCCTTTCCCTCGGCGTCGAACGCTCCTTTTCGGGGGCGGTTTTCGACGTCTTTTGCTGTTCTCCAGCTCTCGGAGCCTGGGAGTCCTTCTCAGAGGATCCGCTGTGCTTTGGTGTAGCCGCGGACGCTGAAGTTTTCAGCGTCGGCGCTTTTGAGGTTTGCCCTACATTTTTCGAGATTGGGGGTTGAATATTCTACTTACCAGTATGCATCTGTTCTTGGCATGTAGGGCTGCTGACATTCATATCTGTGCATAGCTCTCCGCCTAGTGTTGGGTCCGGATGATTGCACATTGTTGTCCTGGAAGAGTCTTCGAAGTATCACGAGATAGGTGGCTCCTCCCCTGGACTACAGTGCGCATGGGCATTGACTCCATCCTCAGATTGTTTTTAGCCATTGTGGCCAAGATGGAGTGAAACTAAGTGAATGATGACCATACTAGAAGTATGTGTGAATGCTGCAGCCGCTACAGGCGCCGGGGAGGAGGGTGGGCGATATGAATGTCAGCAGCCCTACATGCCAAGAACAGATGCATACTGGTAAGTAGCATATTCGGTTCGAGGCATATGGGCTGCTGAATTCATATCTGTGCATAGAATACATAGCAGTCCCTCCATTAACGGTGGCCGCCCGTGCCAGCTGCAGCAGTTTGGAAAAGTGTTTTTAGAACAGCCTGCCCTACAGCTGCCTGCTGTTTGGAGTGCACATCAACACAGTAATGTTTTGTAAATGTGTGTATGGTAGACCATGTGGCTGCTCTACATATATCTTCCAAAGGGATATTTCCAAGAAAAGCCATGGAGGCCCCCAACTTTCGGGTGGAGTGGGCCCGTGGTGGAATGGTGAGAGTACGCTTGGCTTTCTGATAGCAGATCTGAATACATTTAACGATCCACCTGGCTATACCAGCCATGGAAATGGGGTTACCATTGTGTTGTGGCGCAAAGGTAACAAAGAGTTGTTTAGTCTTCCTAAAATCCTTGGTCCTATCAATGTAATACATTAGGGCCCTTTTGACATCAAGTGTGTGGAGCATTCTCTCCGCCAGTGACTCCGGATTTTGGAAGAACACAGGTAGTTCTGTAGTCTGGTTGATATGGAACTGAGACACTACCTTAGGAAGGAATTTAGGGTTAGTGCGAAGCACTACCCTGTTAAAATGAATTTGAATAAATGGCAGTTAGTGCCTGGAGTTCACTAACTCGTCGTAGCGACGTAATCGCTATAAGGAAAGCCACTTTCCATGTCAAGAATTGAATCTCGCAGGAATGCAGTGGTTCAAAAGGGGGACCCATCAGCCTGGTGAGGACCACATTGAGGTTCCACTCCGGAGCTGGTGCGTCCGCGGAGGAATGACTCGTTTGAGTCCTTCCAGAAAGGCTTTAATGGCAGGCACCCTGAAAAGTGAGAGGTGCCGTCTGTTTTGGAGATAAGCAGCCATTGCGGATAAATGTATGCGAATGGAAGCATAGGCCAGATTACATCTGTACAAATGTAAGAGATAACAAATGATGTTCTGAATAGATGCATCCAGCGGGTTAATGTTGTGGCCTACACAATAAATTACGAACCGCTTCCACTTCGCCGCATAGCATGCTCTAGTGGTGGGTACAACCAAGATGGATCGCACACCACTAGCCTCTCCTCCGGGTCGCCCCTTAGCACTCTGGTACATGTAGTGCATGTAGATGGACGAGTAAAAAGTAGTTCACCACAGTTGGTGTGAGTAGTTACTCATTATCCCCAAGTTCTCTGGACCCGAGACATGGCCCGGGTTTCGGGACAGTTTCCCTCGTCAGCAGAGCAGTGTTTGGGGTGGATGAGAAGGCCGCCAAGTAACCGTCACAGGCCCTGATGCCTCTCCGGCGCGCAGGTGCGTCTCCAAGAGCTCGTCAGCTCAGGGCTCACGGGAGCCGTTTAAGTACAACCAAGATGGATCGCACACCACTAGCCTCTCCTCCGGGTCGCCCCTTAGCACTCTGGTACATGTAGTGCATGTAGATGGACGAGTAAAAAGTAGTTCACCACAGTTGGTGCGAGTAGTTACTCATTATCTCCAAGTTCTCTGGACCCGAGACATGGCCAGGGTTTCGGGATAGTTTCCCTCGTCAGCCGAGCTCCCGTGAGCCCTGAGCTGACTAGCTCATGGAGACGCACCTGCGCGCCGGAGAGGCATCAGGGCCTGTGACGGTTACTTGGCGGCCTTCTCATCCGCCCCAAACACTGCTCTGCTGACGAGGGAAACTGTCCCGAAACCCGGGCCATGTCTCGGGTCCAGAGAACTTGGGGATAATGAGTAACTACTCGCACCAACTGTGGTGAACTACTTTTTACTCGTCCATCTACATGCACTACATGTACCAGAGTGCTAAGGGGCGACCCGGAGGAGAGGCTAGTGGTGTGCGATCCATCTTGGTTGTGCTCTAGTGGTGGGCTTCCTTGCCTCCCGGATGATGTCCATGCAGTCAGGAGCTAAGTTGAGGTAGCCAAACTCTAAGACCTCAGGAGCCAGATCGCCAGGTGGAGCTGTTGCGGATCTGGATGCTGAATGTCGCCATGGCTCTGCGTCAAAAGCCTGGGTGTGAGGCGCAGCCTTTGATGCAGTACTACGGACAGATCCAGAAACATGGTGTACCATGGTTGGCGAGCCCACGTTGGAGCAACCAGGATGAGAGTCATCGAGTGCTGCTTCAGCTTGCGTGCCACCAGCAGTATTAGGCAAATTTGCGTACGCTTTTCCCCCAGCACCTCTGACCAGTTCATTCATATCGCATTGCCTTGTGACTGTGGGTGTGGAAATATGGTGGCAAAGCTTCGGCATTTTGCGTTCTCCTTTGTGGCGAACAGGTCTATCTCTGGATGACCCCACCTTTGGAAGTACGGGTGGAGTACCAATGGATGTATCTCCCACTCGTGCATTTGGTGACTGTACCTGCTGAGCAGGTCCGCCATCTGATTGTCTTTGCCTGGGAGGTGTTCTGCCATGAGAAAGATGTTTCTCTGAATGGCCCACTTCCACATGCTCTGAGCCAGATGAGACAGCTGTGGAGTGTGTTCCTCCCTGCTTCTGAATGTAGTACATGGCCGTCATGTTGTCCGTCCGGATCAACACGACCTTGTTGCACAGATGTACTTTGAAGGCTTTTAGTGCCATGAAGATCGCCATCAGTTCCAGAACATTGATGTGCATCTTCCTTTGCTGTGGTGTCCATAGTCCCTGCACAGTGTAATTGAGTACATGAGCTCCCCATCCCTGGAGAGAAGCGTCCGTCGTCAGGATGATCTGTGGCACAGGCTCTTGGAACGGTCGTCCCTTGCAAAGGTTTTGTGGATTCCACCAATGCAGAGAGTTGTATGCTCGACCGCTCACCAACACTAGGTCTTTCAACTGTCTGTGAGCCTGAGTCCACTGACGTGCTAAGCACTCCTGAAGCGGACGCATATGTAGTCTCGCGTGCGGGACTATGGAGATGCAGGAGGACATCATGCCTATCAACTGCATGAACACTTGCGCTGGAAGCGAGTGTTGGGGTCTGAATCTTCGTATCAGCGATTGAATGCTGTTGACCCTCACTGAATTTGGCTGTGCTGTGGCTGCCAGAGTGTTTATGGTCGCACCCAGATACTGCCGTATGTGGGCGGGTTGCAGGTCGGATTTTGGGTATTTCAGTGAGAATCCCAGATCGTGAAGAAGGTGAATGGTGTGGGACATGTGGGCGGCACACTGCTGGGCTGACTTTGCCTGGATGAGCCAGTCGTCCAGATAAGGAGACAAAACATTCACGTCTACCCTTAGGTGCGCCGCCACCTTCGCCAGGCACTTTGTAAACACCCTGGGTGCCGTGGTGACCCCGAAAGGCAAAACCTTGAACTGGTAATGTTGGTTTTGGAGGGTGAACCGGAGGTATTTTCTGTGTGACGGGTGCAGCGGAATGTGAAAATACGCATCCTTTAGGTCTAAAGTTGCGAGGAAATCCCCCGGACTGAGAAACGGGAGCACTTGCTGCAGGGTCAGCATATGAAAGTGCTCCGATAGAATGTACTGATTGAGGGGTCTGAGGTCCAGTATGGGTCTGAAGGACCCGTCCTTCTTTGGCATCAAGAAGTACAGTGAGTAAACTCCTGTGCCTCTTTCTTCCACAGCTCGATTGCCCCTTTTTGCAGCATGACGATGACCTCCTGCTGCAATAAGTGCAAGTGCTCGTCGGACATAGGACGGTGTCTTGGTAGCAAGTTGGGTGGAGTGGATGTTAACTCCAGACAATAACCGTACTGTATGAGCTGTGTGACCCACCTGTCTGTGGTGATGGATTTCCAGACCGACAGGAACTTCTGAAGTCTCCCCCCGACCGGTGTTGCGTGGTCGGGGGGCAGTGACAAGGCGTCACTGTTTGTTGGTGGCAGAGGATCTGGAGTTGTTGTTTCCACGACCCCTGCCCGTGGCGCTGTTACCACGATATCCACCTCGACTTTGTTTGGTGTATGTGGACTGCGTGTTGCCTTTGTAGTACTGCGTGGTTTGGGAGCTCTGGCCTCTGGAAACACCTCTAGTGCTTGAGCGGCGAAAAGACCCACCCCTGAATTGCTGGGACTGCAAGGCCCCCATGGACTTAGCAGTTTCAGTGTCCTTCTTAATCTTTTCCAAGGTGGTATCCACCTCTGGGCCAAACAGATGATCAGGATTTACTGTCTGATTAAGAATGGTGGTCTGTATTTCTGGTTTAAACCCAGAGATTCTGAGCCAGGCATGTCGTCTCAACATGACACTAGTGTTGACAGCTCTGGCTGCGGTGTCAGCCGCGTCCAGTGCACATTTAATTGAAGCATTGGATATCAGCTTCCCCTCTTGAATGAGCATCTCAGCTGCCTCCTTGTATTCGTCTGGCAGGTGCTGCAACAGGGTCTCCAGTGTGTCATAGTGTGCCCTGTCATACCTCGCTAGAAGCACTTGTGTATTGGAAATGCGCCAGATATTGGCCGCTTGGGCTGCCACCCTTTTCCCTGATGCCTCAAACACCTTAGATTCTTTGTCTGGGGGAGGAGCATCACCCGTTGTTTGAGAATTGGCCCTCTTCCGGGCATTTGAAACAACAAGAGAGTCCAAAGGCAACTGTCCCTTGATATAAGTAGGATCAGTAGGCGCTGGTTTATACTTCTTCTCAATCCTAGGGTTTATCACCCTGGCTTTGGTAGGCTCCTTAAAGATCTCCCCAGCATGTTTTAAGACACCTTTCAACATAGGTAGAGTCTTGACAGTTCTTTCTGAGACGGAAAAGGTATCAAAAGAAAGTCCACGTCAATGGGGTAAGGATGGAGCTGGACGTCATGGTTTTTAGCCGCCCGTTCAATGAGGGCATTAAACGCTGCTGAATCCTCTGTAGGTGACATTTTCACAGAATAGAGTTGAGTGTCCGGGGCAGAATGAGGATCACCTGGGTCAGCACCAGCAGCCCAGGGATCATTGGTATCATCAGGGTCTGTGTAGACAGGATAGCTGTACTCATCCTTATCATCGCCTTCCCCAGCGTCCACGTCAGAGTAAGTGGGTGAGACATTATGGGCATGTGGAGAAAGTGGTTCCACAAGAACAGGAGTCGAAGTGGAATCCTTCATTTTTCTTTAAAGGAATTTTGTAGGACTCCATTGGCTGTTCTGGGGCAATTTTCCGTTTATGGAGGGAAAGTCTGCCCGTTTCGACATCAATCAAGTGTTCTTGTTGTTCTTCCAATGAAGATTGCCGATGCTTCAAGGTGGGGACCACGGTCGTCGACTTCGGCACCGAGGGCGCCTTCTCGGGCACGCTGGCGCCCATCCTAGGGGTGAAAGCCTTCGGCGCCACCTTCGGCGGCAAAGTGAAGTGAATGGGCGTCGACGCTTTGAGAGGTTTCTCGACCGGCTTCAAAGGTGGAGGATATCTCGGGCCGACAGCCGAGGCCTTTTCCTTGATGCGCTTTAGGGAGTCCGCCACTTGCTTGGAGAAAGCGGCGGACGGTTGCGTTGAGCCGACGGGATCCTTCGAGGCACCACTAGGCGTGGCCTCGCGGGTTGCGCCGCTCTTGGCCTTGTCTTGTTGACGCGGAGTCTCGAGAGCCTTTGATCACCGAGTCCTTTGTTGGTGTCGACCGTCTTCGGCGCCGATTTACTCAGCTCGACCACCTTGACCTTTGTCTTCGGCGCGGCAGACTTAGTCTCGACGCCCTTGACCTGTGTCTTCGGATCGACAACACCCTTCTGCTTTGTCGGCTCCGAGGCCTTCGATCCGACCAAAGTAATGCGCAATTTCGGTTTCGAGGGGGGCACCAGTGCTTTTGCTTGCGTCGAGACCGTTGGTTTCACTTTCGATTTTGCAGGGTGCGGCTCAATAGTAATGTCCGTAGCCGAGCCCGAAGGCAGGACCGTAGAACCCATTGTAAGATCTTGGGTAAGGCCTAATGGCAATCCCTCGACCTGAGCCTTTTGAAGCGTTTCGGCCCCAATGTCAGTTTGAGTTAGCTCGTCGCTCGAGCTATCCTCCATGGCCCCAAAGGTCCCGTCGTCGTCTCCTACCTAGTCGACGACTTCTTCAGCTTCGAACATTTCAGCGTCCGCGTCGTAGTTCTAGTCGACCTCCGACGCAGGATTCGACAGGTTTTCACCAACTTCCCGTCAGCTTCCTCCTCAACATCCCCGGCATCGAAGATGTCCACAGGCGCCGGTGCAGTTTGCTGGGCCTCCTGGCGCGCAGCGCGTCGATGTTTAAGCGTCTTCTTGGACCTGAAACGGGAACAAGCCATGCAACTGGCTTCATCATGGTCCGGCGACAGACACTTGTTGCACACCGGGTGGACGTCGATGTGGGGGTACTTGGAGTTGCAGACGGGACATCTCTTGAACGGGCTCCGTTCCATGATGAGTAGTCGATAGGGTCTGTGGCGTTGACTGGGCCCTCCGCGCCGAAAGCACGCGGTTCTATGGAATCCGGCTCGGAACCGAGCTGGAAGAATTAGGCACTGAATGCAAGACTATACCGACGAAGAAACTAAAGACCTTTTGGTCTTAAGAAAGTTTTTTTATCGATTCCGACTAGAGGGAACCAATATACATCCGAATCCAATGGCGGAAAAAAACAATCTGAGGATGGAGTCGATGCCCATGCGCACTGTAGTCCAGGGGAGGAGCCACCTATCTCGTGATACTTCGAAGACTCTTCCAGGACAACAATGTGCAATCATCCGGACCCAACACTAGGCAGCGATCTATGCACTGATATGAATTCAGCAGCCCACATGCCTCGAACCTCTCTGTGCCTTAGGTGCCGTAGAGTCTCCTACCTTCTTTGGAGTCTTCCTAATATCGGTCTCTACGACCGTGTAGCCGTCGTGTTCGGCGGCCGCTTTGTCCTCCTCGTCTGAGGATAGCCCCAGGCCTCGAAGGGACGGTGGCTGTCCCATGCCCTGCATGGTGGCGTTGGCTATCCTTTGTCTCTCTCTCACTCGAAGAGTCTTCGGCGTGAAGGCGGAGCAGGCGTTGCAGTCCATGCTCGCGTGGTCGACCGGTGGGCAAAGGTTGCAGACCGGGTGCTGGGCCTTCTGCGCGTACTTGTGGTGGCAGTTACGGCAGAATTTGAAAGGAGTGTTGTCCATCTCATGCGTTCAGGGGGACCCCTGAGCTTGCATTCTCCGATGGACGTCGAAGTTCTTGAAGTTCTTCTTCTCCTTCGTCGTCCTCTTCGATGATGCAGTCTCCTGTAGTCTTCTCAATCTCTGTTCTTACAAAAAGTGCGTATTTTTCTTCTTCTTTCTCCAAAAATGTCTGGAGCCCTTTCGGGAACGATCCAGACCCAACAGCGGAAAAAAGAATCTGAAGATGGCGCCCAGGAGTGGGAGCTTCCGCAGGAAGCGTGCTGACTTAACCGGAAATACACCAAAGGAGGGACGTAGACGCCCACCTGGGATAGAAAAAAAGAAAGAAAAGGCTACGAATCCGGACCCAACCACAAGACCACTGAATAATGGACAGCATAGTGAATCCAGAAAGATTAACGCTGCAAAACTAACTTATCACACTACTGATTTTTACACCACACAGGGCATCAAGACAAGCATCCTCAACACAGAGAATTAATAAAAATGCAATCCCACTGTGTTTATTTATGGACAATTATAAAAAAAACAGCCCCCCCCTTCTTGACAAGGAAAAGACTACCCACACAACAAGTTTAAAACTGTTTATTGCATGATAAACAGCAGTATTTTGACTCCAGTGAATAAACCGTACAATGCCACTTACAATAGGAGAAGCAGTGCTCACACATCAATACTGATTCAGTTTTAACAAAGCTGTGTCCTTTAAATGCACAAATATAATCTTCTGTGATTGAAACTGCAAATAATACAAAATGGCAAGATACAACATGGCATGGTAACAGACATCACGTGAAGCTGAGGAAATCTGTCACAATTTTCCTTGTCTCTTTTTAATCAAACACTGCTTGAGGACACCTCTTGGGGAAAAAGAAGTAAGGATGAATGTTCTGGTTCCCTTTCACCAGTGAGGACCTTAGGGTTCTTTATACTGATGTTACTAAGGGTCAGGGTGGTTATCGAGTCACATACCTTGCTTTTGAGGAAGCAGTCTGTGCTAGAGATGGGTTGAAACCTTGGGCTGGGAGACGATGGAGAGAAATTATATGCCCGTGCTGTGGATGGGTGAGGAAGATGGAGAGAAAAAAGCTAAGTTGGCAGGGGTCATGTGGAAGAAGTGTGATGCATGTTCCAAGGAAACAAGGAAGGTTGGTTAAGTGGTGGGGTTTTTGGAGGGTGGACGATGGGTATGGTGCCTTTGGTGGCAGCAAGGCAGGAAATGCCCTGCCTGAACTAAGTAGAGAAGGAGAAACACCCCTGGTTGTGATATAGAACTGACTTAGTGGGGGTGGGTGGGAGATGTGGTTAACGTGTATACGCTGGTTTGAGAGGAGGACAAATGAGAAAGAAGGTGCGAGGATGAATATCTGTTTGTGTTGCAGAGGCGGTGGTTGATAAACAATGTGCTTGAGATGGGGAAGGAGTTGTGTTGGCCCTGCTGGAATTTGAATCTGTGATCTTCAGATTTGGGTAGGATTAAACCGTTACCCAAGTAGATATGGCCTGCCATGTGTCTTTCTAGGTGAATATTGGATCTTTAAGCAATTTCTCCCCACCATTCTCCCACGCCCCCCAGTTACCAGGACTCCGAATATATTAGTTCCATCCAAAGTCATAATTGTGCTATCCATTTGCTCTGTCCGACCAGGAAAATCTATCAGCTGTACAATTAAAATGGAGTGGGAATACAAAATGGTGTATATAAAAATCTAATGTTGGTTAACAGTCTCAAGTCTGAAAAATACATAATGCTTAAGATCACACTAAGTGTCCGCAGTGTCAAGCCAGCTCACATCAAAGTAATCTTTCAGCCCTTGAAGCCCCAGGGTCTTCACTAGGTTTTTTTCCCCCTTCAAAATCAGAGTGCTTGGTTAACAGTGCATTTATAAGCCCTTCTAGTTGAAGGGGAGGAGATAAGTATTATTTTATGCCATACCTGCTGAGTCAGTGAGAAGTGGGAATCATCTTGGACCCAGCAACGGTTCGAACCGTCTGGACTTGGATGTTCTTTTTTTAAAAGAAATGGCACGTCAAAAGTTTGACGTGAGGGCTACCGAATCACTTAGAGAAAAATACAAGGAACATCCTTTACAACGCAACTACTACCCCGCACTACCATTACAACGCGGGGATTAAAACGAAAGTCGTTACAACTTTTGCTGGAGGGCACTGTTGGATAGGGAATAGTTTAATTTTCTATCCAACACCTTCCCTACTATCCACGGGGACTGGAGTTAGAATAGAAAATTAAACTATTCCACTCTCCAGCTCCCCCCAACGCAAGTCGTTGTAACGACTTGCGTTGTAATCCCCGCGTTGTAATGGCATGCGGGGTAAAAGCATGCGTTGTACTGACATACAACCGAAAAATACTTATGCCTCATTTTTGGTAAAACAGCACACTAACATATAAACTATCTGTGTAAGGCACTTTAGGGAATGCATACTACTGCTAATGTCGGTCATGGAAAAGTACAGCTGCACTGTATTTGAATACACTATTGAACACTGAGTTAGTAACAGTCATACAAAAGGAGCCTTGATTTGGAAATAGCTATGCGTCAGGCAGTTTTACCACACCGCGTGGAAAGGTGCATCATTGTCCACGTCCACGAGACAGGTCAAATTAACCCCTCACCCCACCTCGAAGAGATTCTTACTGCAAAATCTCCTTATGGAAAGCGGGGCCTGCATTTTTTTAAACGACAAATCTTGTTTCAGCTTAACCAAATGAGGTACACTGGCATGTCCCTGCAAACCATGCCTCCCGAGACCCTGAAACATATTCCCCTTCAATATCAAATAAATAAAACATTTAAAAATCTCCATTAAAAAAAAAATCTTAAAAAATAATAAGCTGCAGAACAAAGCCAGGAATACTATTCTCTCTCCCACAACCAGGATTATGTTGACAGAAATGCTCCACTGTCATGGAGAAAAAAAAGCAGAATAGAAAATGTTCCTAACAAATATTAAAGATTTCTTCGCAATGATATTTTTTTGTAAAACAACTGGGTCACAGTGATGGCTGTCCAGGAAATACACTAGATCAGTCTATTTGCACTGTCCTTTCTAAAGGCAGCACCGAAACACAAAAGTTATACCATTGATAATTTTAGATAAATGATAACAAAAGTGTATCAGCATCCACGGGATGGTCCACCCAGAAGCAGGAGGCAGATGTCAGAAGGCTAGGGAGACAGTCGCGAGTCCGGCCTTTGCAGGGGGAAGCGCAGATATCATCCAGGTGACGCCGGAAGGAAACTCGAGGAAGGATATGACATCTTGGGAAAAGGAATCAGCAGCATCCTGCACCACACAGCTGGGTCCTGCCCATCTCTGGAAAGGAAACAAAAGCACCTCAGAATTGAAGGGAGCGGTGTTTTGGCGCATCATCAAAGTAGCATTAAGTGGTGCATCCTTTGATCAGTCTGCGCGGCTAGATCAGGAAAGGAGAAGATGGCTTGATATAGTACTGGACAGCAGGCATTTATATTAATTCAAGAACACCTAAAAACAGTTTAAAATCTATTTTTAAATGCCCCGATATCCCAATGTTCAATGATGAGGAAACTTCCCTATGTATTCTTCGGAATGTGTCTGGTGGGATCCTAAACCGGGTGTTCTGGAACACGTATAGGAGTCTAGGGAGTGTCATTTTAAAAATAGCAGCCCTGCCCATCAACAAGATAGGCAGGGAGCCCCAATGGGCTACATCCTCTCTCAACCTACCTAGTTCTGGGGTCACGTTCAAGCTTAGGAAGTCTTGTGGGTCCCTGGTTACATGTATTCCCAAGTATTTGAAGCTGTTCAACTCCACATCAGCAGCACACTCGGACAGGAGCCAGACCCCCCCCCCCCCGCTTCTCCAGTAACAGATAGACAACCATTTTCACAAATATTGAACATTTTAAGATTCTTTTCTGCACTGAAATACATAAAACATGTGGTCCATTATTTCATTTGGTTGTTTTGGGGTGTTCATTTATGTCTGTACATAAAGATAAAACCCTAATCGGCTTCTGATGTCGAGTTACTATTTGATTGGATAGACGTGATCCCGGCGAGCAAGATGCCGATGACTGACGTGGATTCGCCAGACACCAACCACTGACGCACAGGGGTACTGCTAAGAAAAAAATCTCCGGATCCAGTCTGACGCCTGGGGGGTAATTTTAAAGTAAGGAATCTATAACCAACTGTCTCTTTCAGATGATTTTATTTTGGTTATATGGGCCATTGGCACAACAAGTAACTGTAAGTCTATAGAACTGTAAGAATGCTAATGGGGTGTACCTTTTAAAGGACGGTTTCCCTCACCCACCCGAAGGTGGTATGCTTCATCACAGGATAACCTCCTCACACTATGAACTTTGTCATAGTGCGGGCTTCAACCCTCTCTTTGAGAGGCAGGAGCTCAGGTATGTTTTGTTTGTGTCCAAGAGGTATTCTAAATACCTTAAGTGAAGTGGCTGTGGTGAGGGACGTTCAAACAAACAATTTGTGATTGGGAGTTAAAACTAGTTCTGGGGTACATGATTAGGTTTATTCTGGCGTCACCAGACCAAGGTTAAAATCAGACTATGACCGGGAGGAATTAGACCGGTCATAGGGCGCAGGGTAGGTGGACATGTATCAGCCTTAGTACCCTCATAGGAGGTGTGGTGGCCTTCTTCAGGATCTCATGTGTGTTACTAAAAATTAGGTGTAACAGATGTAAAAACAAGATAACACATTAGTGAATACAGAACCAGTGGTTGGAGTGATCGGAATTGCCTAAAAGAGACAACATGTTTCAGTGTTAAACATACATTATGTGTTGGTATTCATACCACAGAATTCTGGTGCCCAGAATATTTCGGGGATCTATAGTGGTTAGCATTGCTTTGCCGGGGGCCAATACCTCAAACAAGACTGAGCATGATAATTAAGAAGCATCGGATAACCTGCAGAAGTCAGGCAACCTACCCTAACTTTACCTTGGCACAAAACTCAAGGTGTCATTGAGTCTTATAAATTTAGGACAGGTGCAAGTCAACAACTTGAGACAGATGACTCAATTGCAAACTACAGGTCATGTAATTAGTATCAATTGTAAAATGATTAAAAGCATAGAGAGATGCTTTGAAATGGTTGTGGAGCCCGATATGTGCATGTTGCCAGAATCAACAAGTCTTAGTTGGATTGGTTCTGATGATAGGATGCCAAGCCTTAAAATGTCACATATATATGCGTCTTGTACTAGATGTAGTTATATTACTATTATAGTAAGTGACGTACACAATTGGGTAGCATTATCAATATTCAATAAAAAAACCTGTATTCGGATACAGAAATTATATCCATAAAAGTACACAAATGTCAGTAAAATGTAAAAAAATTTTAAAGAAAAATTTAAAATATTTAAAAATGCATAGTATACATCAAAAGAGAAAATGTTTATACACTAATACATTCACGATAAAAAGAAGTTAGGTGGTACAATATTTTTTAAAAACCTAGTGCAAAAGGATTTCTGACCAATAGCAGCAAGAATAGATATAGGACAGTCAGAATCAATTTACTACCACCAAAATATACTAATATTGCAAGGGCGCACTCATGGGGCATCAGCTTTAAATAGACAACCAAACGGTGATTAGTCTTTTTAGGATTTCAATCATAGTTTTTACGATATTTGATACATGCTTTTAAAAAACAGACTATGGGGTTAACACTGTACTCAGTGTCTAAACATTGTAAGGCAAGAAGTGCTGGGAGGCAGCGGTCTAGGCCCATGTGTTTTACCAAGGGGATAATCCACTGCCTACGTGGGTATTCATAGAGGCTGCAGAAAAAGACTATGTGCAAAAGTGATTGCTCGGACTGCCCATCACAAGGACAAGGAATAAGGTTTAAAGACCAGTAATTTTTCTTCGGAAATGTTAGTATCCGATGGTAGATATTAAACCGGAACCGTGTCAGTAAGGAATATGCTACTTACCAGTATGCATCTGTTCTTGGCATGTAGGACCGCTAACATTCATATCTTGTGCATAGATCGCCGCTTAGTGCTGGGTCCGGATGATTGCACCTTGTTGTCCTGGAAGAGTCTTCGAAGTATCACGAGATAGGTGGCTCCTCCCCTGGACTACAGTACGCATGGGCATCATCTCCATCCTTAGATTGTTTTTCGCCATTGTGGCAGAGATGGAGTCCAATACGATACCTGATGACCATGCTTTGTAAATAATTCTGACTGCTACAGCTGCGACAGGCACCGGGGAGGATGGGCGGGCGATATGAATGTTAGCGGCCCTACATGCCAAGAACAGATGCATACTGGTAAGTAGCATATTCCGTTCGAGACATGTGGGCCGCTAAATTCATATCTTGTGCATAGACTAAATAGCAGTTTCTCCCTTAGCGGTGGTTGTCCGAGCCAGCTGCAGCAGCCTGAAAGAGGGACTAGAAAAGCCTGTCCTACAGCAGATTGATACTTGGAATGTACATCAACATAGTAGTGTTTGGTGAAAGTATGTATGTTATTCCATGTGGCTGCTCTACATATGTCCTCTAAAAGAATGTTACCCAGGAAAGCCATGGATGCCCCTAGCTTGCGTGTTGAATGCGCTCTTCGGGGGACTGTTAGTGTGCGTTTAGCCTTCTGATAACAAATCTGAATACACTTAACAATCCATCTGGCTATACCTGATTTTTAAATGGGTTTGCCCTTGTGCTGTGGTAAAAAAGCAACGAAGAGTTGTTTAGTCTTCCTGAAATCCTTCGTCCTGTCTATATAGTACAGGAGAGCTCTTTTGACGTCCAAAGTGTGCAGTGCCCTTTCTGCCACTGAGTCTGGATTAGGGAAGAAAACTGGCAGTTCAATAGTTTGATTAAAGTGGAACTGAGAAACTACCTTGGGCATGAATTTAGGGTTAGTGCGTAGTACCACCCTATTTGCGTGAACCTGTATAAAAGGTTCTTGAATGGTTAGGGCTTGCAGCTCGCTAACCAGTCTCAGCGACGTGATCGCTACTAAGAAGGCAACCTTCCACGTTAGGAACTGTATCTCCACAAGAGTCAAGAGGTTCGAAAGGAGGTCCCATCAGTCTGGTCAAAACTACATTAAGATTCCAGACCGGTGAAGGTGGTCTTCTGGGTGGAATGACTCGTTTGAGTCCCTCCATAAAAGCTTTTATGGCCGGCACTCTGAACAGTGAAAGGCATTGCCTGTTCTGTAAGTAAGCCGCCATTGCCGCCAAATGAATACGTATAGAACTGTATGCCAGATTGCATCTGTATAAATGTAACAGGTAACAAATAATGTCCTGTGTCGATGCATCTAGCGGGTTTACGTCATGGTTGGAACAGTAAATGACAAAACGTTTCCATTTGGCAGCATAGCAGGCCCTAGTGGTAGGCCGTCTTGCCTCCTTAATGATGTCCATACAATCAGGAGGCAGATTCAGATACCCAAATTCTATGACTTCAGGAGCCATATCGCAAGGTTTAACTGTTGCGGATCTGGGTGCTGAACTTCGCCATGGCTTTGAGTGAGAAGACTGGGTGTAAGGCGCAGTCTTTGATGAGGCACCACGGAAAGTTCTAGGAATGTGGTGTACCATGCTTGCCTCGCCCACGATGGAGCAACCGGGATGAGAGTCATCGAGTGCTGTCTGAGTTTACATGCCACCACAGGTATGAGCGGGGCCGGCGGAAAAGCGTACGCAAATCTGCCTGACCAGTTCATCCATATCGCATTGCCCTGAGACAGCGGGTGTGGGAACCTGGCGGCGAAGTTTGGGCATTTTGCGTTCTCGTTTGTGGCGAACAGGTCGATGTCTGGATGCCCCCACTGCCGGAAGTACGGTTGTAGCACCGAGGGATGAATCTCCCACTCGTGCACCTGATGGCTGTGCCTGCTGAGCAGATCCGCCATCTGGTTGTCCTGGCCCGGGAGGTGCTCCGCCATGAGGAAAATGTTCCTCTGAATGGCCCATTTCCACATACTCTGTGCCAAGTGTGACAACTGTGGAGAGTGAGTACCTCCCTGCTTCTGAATGTAATACATGGCCGTCATGTTGTCCGTCCGGATCAACACGACCTTGTTGCACAGATGTATCTTGAAAGCCTTCATTGCCATGAAGATTGCCATCAATTCCAGCAGATTGATGTGCATCTTCCTCTGTTGATCCGACCATAGACCCTGCACTGTGTAAAGAAAGAGATGCGCCCCCCACCCCAGGAGGGATGCGTCCGTCGTGAGCACCATTTGTGGACAGGCTCTTGGAACTGTCGTCCCTTGCAAAGGTTGCGTGGATTCCACCAATGCAGAGAGTTGTACGCACAACCGGTCACCAACACTAGGTCTTTCAATTGTCCTTGAGCCGGATTCCACTGTCGCGCCAAACACTCTTGGAGCGGACGCATGTGCGGGACTATGAAAATGCAGGAGGCCATCATGCCTATCAACTGCAGAAACACTTGCGCCTGTAGTGAGTGTTGTGGTCTGAATTTGCGAATCAGCAGTTGCATGCTGTCGATTCGCACAATGTTTGGCTGGGCTGTAGCTGTCACAGTGTCCAACGTCGCTCCCAGGTACTGCTGTACTTGAGCGGGTTGAAGATGCGACTTGGGATAGTTCAAAGAAAATCCCAAACTGTGCAGAAGATGAATTGTGCGGGACACGTGGCTGGCGCACTGCTGGGCCGACTTTGCTTGCACAAGAAAGTCGTTCAGGTAAGGGTAGACATGAAAGTGTTGTCTCCGAAGGTGTGCCGCCACTGTAGCCAAGCCCTTGGTGAATACTCTGGGAGCAGTGGTCACCCCAAAGGGTAGTACCTTGAACTGGTAATGCTTGTTCTGTATAGTGAACCGGAGGTATTTCCTGTGTGCCTGATGTATGGGTATGTGGAAATATGCATCCTTCAGATCCAGAGTTGCCAGGAAATCCCCCTGACTGAGCAATGGCAGGACCTGCTGCAGAGTCAGCATGTGGTAATGTTCTGAAAGGATGTATAGGTTCAAGGGCCTCAGATCCAGAATGTGTCTGAGAGACCCATCCTTCTTTGGGACTAAGAAATAGAGAGAGTACACCCCTGTCCCGTGCTCCTCTAGAGGCACCAGTTCTATGGCCCCTTTTTGCAGCATGCTGGCCACTTCTTGCTGTAATAAGTTTATGTGCTCTGCGGACATAGGATGGTGTCTTGGGGGTATGTCGGGTGGAGTGGATGTCAGTTCTAAACAATACTGGTACTGGATAAGTTGCCTCACCCACCTGTCTGTGGTAATGCCTTCCCAGACCGGCAGGAACTGCTGGAGTCGTCCCCCGACCGGTGTTACATGGTCCGGGGGCAGTGACAAGACGTCACTGTTTGGTATTTGCTGAGGACCTGGTGTTATTATTTCCACGTCCTCTGCCTTTGGCGCCGTTACCACGGTATCCATCTCTATTTTTCTTGTTAAAGGTGGTCTGCGCACCACCTTTATTGTATTGTGTTTGCTGAGATGTTTGCCCTCTTGACGGCCCTCTACTACCTGAGCGACGAAAAGAACCCCCTCTGAACTGTTGAGACTGCAAGGCCCCCATAGACAGCCGTCTCGGCGTCCTTCTGGATCTTTTCAAGAATTGTGTCAACGTCAGGCCCAAACAAGAAATCTGGGTTAACGGGGTGATTGAGCAAACTTGTTTGTATTTCTTGCTTAAATCCTGAAATTCGTAACCATGCCTGCCTCCTTAGCATCACACTAGTGTTAATGGCCCTAGCTGCAGTGTCAGCTGAATCTAGTGCACACTTGATAGAAGCGTTTGATATCAGTTTCCCTTCCTGAATCAACATTTCCGCCCCTTCTCTATATTCATCAGGCAAGTGTTGCAACAATTGCTCTAGTGTATCATAGTGAGCCCTATCGTATCTAGCCAGTAGAGCCTGTGTATTGGCTATTCTCCAAATATTTGCTGCCTGCGCAGCAACCCACTTCCCAGAGGCTTCTAATACTTTAGATTCTTTGTCTGGGGGAGGAGCATCACCACTTGTTTGTGAGTTCGCCCTCTTCCGGGCATTGGAGACCACCAAAGATTCCAATGGCAATTGACCCCTTATATACGTAGGGTCCACAGGAGCAGGCTTGTATTTCTTTTCAATACGTGGGTTCACCACCCTTGCTCTGGTTGTGTCCTTGAAAATGTCATTGGCGTGCTTAAGGACACCCTTCAACATCGGCAGCGTCTTCACTGATCTGTCCGACGTAGAGAAGGTATCAAACAGAAAGTCCTCCTCAACTGGGTCTGCATGCATGACCACATCGTGGTTCAACGCTGCCCTTTCAATTAGAGCGTTGAACGCCGCAGTATCCTCTGTGGGTGCTGTCTTGACTTGGTAACACTGGGTGTCCGCCGTGCCTTGATCGTCAGGCACATCCTGCGAGTCATCCTGATTAGAGTCATCAGGATAGTTGAATTGCTCGTAATTTTGGGCATCCCCCCTACCATCATCCGTGCGTGTGGGGGAATGTGTAAAGGCTTGTCCATAAGGCCTTACGGACTCGAAAAGGACTGGCGAGGAAGCAGAGTCTCTTTTCCTTTTAAGTGGGATTTGATAGGATTCCATTGGCTTCTCCGGCAAGATCTTCCGTTTGAAAAGGGTGAGTCTTCGGTTGCAGAGTCAATGTACAACTTCTTTGAGCTTTCAGAAGAAGGTTGATTGGAACCGACGCCTTCAGGAGTGGCGGTCGTCCCCTTAAGTTTTGACATCATTTTCTCAGGGTCGGTGCCCTGTGCTCGCTTAGACGTTTTAGGTCTTGCGGTCGGAGGCAGTCCAAAGACTATAGGTGGAGGCCCCGATGGCTGTTTGACTTTTTTCGCGGCCATCGCCAACTTCGAGCCAGTTGTTGCGCTGGGACCCCAAAAATGGCCGCGGCTTGATGCGTCACGTTCCAGCGCGGTCATTTTGTTCTTGTCTTCGAGAACCTTCACCAGCATCAACTTGTATGCATTCGGACTGAGGGGCGGCTGCGACTCAAGTCAGTCTTCAGTGTCCAAGCCCCCGGGGGCAGCCTTAGATGACGTTGCTCCGTCTCGTTTGGCCTTTGGCATCCTCTTGGATGTACCGATCTTCGGGTTGGCACCCTTTTGTGACCCCAAAGGGTCAATAACACTCTGAGCCTTCTTAGGATCCGATGGAACGAGGCTTTGCGAAACGAATACTGGTTGGACCAGTTTCGGTTTGTCTTTAGTCAGTTTTGGTTTCGTTTTCGAAGGCCACTGAAGGCTCTGAAATATTCTTAGCCGGGCCAAGTTGCGGGGCTGTAGAATGAGTATAAAGATCTTGGCTAAGGCCTTCCGGCGATGCTTCGACCTGAGCCTTTGACAAGACAGTGTCACTTACGACCCCCGAAGCTTCGGTTGGGTCTTGCTCATCGCTGGAGCCGCCCTTTGCGGCTCCAATGGCCATACCGTCGTCTCTTACCTTGACGGCTTCATCTTCTTCGATGTTCTCATCGTCTACCTCTTCTCCGTAGTAAGATTCTTGGCAGGAGGCCGGGTCAGAGAAGTGCTCCGGTTCCTCCTCATGGACGCCCTTGTCGTCCCCAGCCTCGAAGATATCCTCCACATCCGACGCTCTCCACGCCGGTAGTCTCGCCTCACGTCGAAGAGCGAGCGCCTCTTCCGACCTGAATTTGGAACAGGCCAAGCAACTCTCCTCGTCGTGGTCTAGAGACAGACATCTGTTGCACACAGGGTGCACGTCTGAGAGAGGGTACTTCGCGTTACAGACTGGGCAACGTTTAAACGGGGCCTGGAATTCCATCGTCGATGTCAATCTTCGATCGGGCCTAAAAAGCTGGGAGCACACCTGCTCAAGTATCCGGGAACAGGATAAGTCAACTCAGAACCGAACGAAGTACAAAACCGACGCTTAAAGAGGCCTTTTGGCCTGAAGAAACAAGTTTTTCCTATAGGTTCCGAACGAGAGTCACGGAACACATCCGAACCCATTGGCGGAAAAAAACAATCTAAGGATGGAGATGATGCCCATGCGCACTGTAGTCCAGGGGAGGAGCCACCTATCTCTTGATACTTCGAAGACTTTTCCAGGACAACAAGGTGCAATCATCCGGACCCAACACTAGGCGGCGATCTATTCACAAGATATGAATTTAGCGGCCCACATGACTCGAACATATTTTTCGTAATCATTGATGGTAAGCAATAAGTATGGCTGGATCCCAAGTGAGACTTGCACTGTCAGGAGATGAAGCTTTGAGGGCTTAGAGATCTCCTTAGTTAATCGAAGCTCAAGCAAATGTGATAAGCACAAAGTTTTCAGATGTTTCCGGGGTACTTCGACTATTGTCTCAGGGCTCATAAAGAAAGACTCTAGATTTGCATCCATCAAAAAATTGCGAACATATGCCAGCAAGGAATGTTTTTCCAGTTTTCTAAGACTAGACAGTCCGAGATTAATGAGCGGGTCAATTTGCATTCATTTGTTTGCCAAATACGGTACCATAGCAGTATTGGTTGAACAGCGATGATGTCAGATATGTGCTCCAGACCCAACTCCAAATGACAACCGTATATCGGCGAGCTTTTAGGGACAGCCAGGAGGTATTGTATGAACCCATTTTCTATTTTTTGGATGACATCAGTGGTGACAAAACCCCAAACCCCCGCCCCATAAGTTGCCACTGAACAGCATTTTGCACTATAAATCTGTAGCATCTCCCGCGAGGGGCGCTGACCCAGTTTCTGTGCAAACGTTACCAGAGCTGTAGTGGCTCTAAGGAACGCCAATTTTCTGGCTTGGATGGTTGGACGCCAGCTAGACTTCTCGTCTATCAGGATTCCTAGATAGGGGTAGGAGTTTGCACATTCCAACTTGGTGTTATTAATATAAATACCTCCTGGTTGCCTTAGACGTTTCCCTAAGTGCATAAGGAGTAGTTTCTGTCCTGTAACTCCAGTTCTGTAGTAGGGGTATCTCTGTTATAGTCATAATCTAGTGAATAGTCCCGCCCATGTGCGTGGAACCCAGAGCAATCAAAAATAATCTCTTAAAGTGTCGAAAAGATGCAGGACTGCACAGGTACTTAAGAGAGGATTTAAAGACAGATAATGCAGCCTATACCAGGCTACACTGTCCAGTACTTCAACTAGAAATTCCACCAAAAATCCACAAACAGCAAAGTCTGTCCATTTCCCTTGCCTCAGCAGCAAAAACCCTCTGGAATGATAGAGAGGAAGACATGGACAGACAAGCCCCATAGGCTGCCATTATGTGGCTCAAACAGGATACTGTGCCTTTAAGAGAACTTTCCAGAACTTCACAGTACCCCAGAATGCCCTGCAGGTCCCTTTTACTTTCAGTTCTTTTTGAAGACGTAACACGCCAGACCTGTAGCATTCCTTACATAAATATCTCTCTCCACCGGGGAGGAGGGCGGGAGCTTAAGACTATTACAGAGATAGCCCTACTACAGAACTGGAGTTACAGGACAGAAACTACTTCTTCTGTAGTAGGGGATCTCTGTGTATAGTCATAATCTAGTGAATAGAATGGCAAGCCCATCCCCACACCAAAGCGGCGGTGGAGAAACGAGAAATAACACCACTATTGTGCGAACAGATTTCGCAGCGAAGCCTGCCCGACCTGAGCGTCTGCCCTTGCATCCGTGTCCCGCCAGTAATGCTTAGCAAAGGTATGGACCGACTTCCAAGTGGCGGCCTTGCAGATTTCTGCAATTGGAACATTACGGAGCAAAGCCGTCATGGCAGCTTTGCCCCTGGTGGAATGAGCCTTAGGTTTACCCCCTAAGGTCTTATTAGCTTTCTTGTAACACAGTTGTATGCAGGACACAATCCACCTAGAGATGGACTTCTTAGAGGTAGTAAGACCCGTCCTGACTGATCCATAATTGATGAACAATTGGTCTGACATACGAATATCTATGGTCTTATCCAGATAAAATTTCAACACCCTCCTAACATCCAGGGAATGTAGAGACCTCTCCGCTGGAGATGAAGGATTCTGAAAAAACTTAGGCAAAGTTATAGTCTGGTTGACATGAAAATCAGAAATAACCTTGGGAAGAAATTTAGGGTGAGTACGCATAACAACCTTAGCAGCATGAAATACAGTATAAGGTTCTTGGCAACACAACGCCTGAATTTCACTCACCCTGCGGGCCGATGTAATGGCCACGAGGAACGCCGCCTTCCAGGACAGGTGCTGCAACGAAGCCTTATGGATAGGTTCAAAAGGCTCCTTCATCAATCTGGACAGCACCACATTCAATTCCCATGAAGGCGAAGGAAGCCGGACAAGAGGGAATACTTTCTTCAAGCCTTTCAAGAAATCTTTGATCGCAGGGATCTGGAAAAAGGAAGCCTGTGAAGGGCATTTCCTGTAGGCAGTCAATGCAGCGAGATGAACCTTAATGGAATGAACATTAAGGCCAGACCGCGCTAAATGTAGAAGGTAAGGAAGATGACGTCTTCCTTGCAGGTCGTCGGGTCATAGTTCTTGGACTCACACCAGATACAAAACCTCTTCCACTTGTAAGCATAGGACGTCCGAGTGGAAGGTCGCTTAGACTCCTTCAGAATGTCCATGCAATCTTCGGGCAGATTCAAATGGCCATATTGCACTATCTCAGGAGCCATGCCGCCAAACTCAAAGACGAGAGGTTGGGGTGCAACATCTGCCCCTCGAACTTCGTGAGAAGGTCCGGCTTGCACGGCAGCCATATGTGCGGAAGGAGAGACCGGTGAAGCAGGTCCGTGAACCACCACTGCCTGGGCCATTACGGGGCAATCAGGATCATCCGTGCCCTGGACTGGGACAGCTTGATGAGCACCGCTGGAATTAGGGGAATGGGTGGAAAAGCGTACAGAAAGCTGTTCGACCAGTTGATCCATAACGCATTCCCCAGCGTCCCTTGCTGGTAGTACCTGGAGGCGAAGTCTCGGCATTTGCTGTTTTCGGCGGTGGCGAACAGATCTACGTCTGGAGTCCCCCACCTTTCGAAGACATCTCCTAGTACTTCGTCGGTTATGACCCATTCGTGGTTTTCCTGAATCAGTCTGCTCAGTGCGTCTGCCTGAACATTCTGCACACCTGGTAGATGGGTAGCCGTTATCGTCAATCCTCTGCCAGGAGCCAGTGCCAGATCGTCTGCGCCTCCTGTGACAGGGTGCGTGATCTCGAGCCCCCCTGCTTGTTGAGGTAATACATCGTGTTCGTATTGTCCGTCTGTACAAGCAGAGAGCTGGTCTGGAAGGACGGATGAAAGGCCTTCAGCGCCAAGTGAACAGCTCTGAGTTCCAGAAGTTGATATGGTAAGTGGACTCCATCAGGGACCACGTTCCTTGAATCTGTAAGTCTCCCGAATGCGCTCCCCAGCCGTGGAGAGAAGCATCCGTCACGATAGTCTGAGTGGGAATGTCCTTTTGGAAGGGAACCCCTCTGAGGAGATTCTCCGCTGAACACCACCACTTCAGAGACTGAAGAGCATGCAGAGACAGTCGTAACTTGTCGTCCCAAGATCCTCTCCTCTGGTCCCACTGGTCCTCCAAGCACTCCTGCAGAGGTCTCATATGCAGCCGTGCATGAGGAGTGAGGAAAATACAAGAGGCCATCGACCCCTGTAGAGAAGACACCGTCCTCACTGTTGTAGATGGAGCAGTCATAAGAGCCTGAGCCTTCTGAAGGATCGATTGCCGTCGCTCCTCTGAAGGAGACACGCTTGCTGACAGCGTATTCATGGTGGCTCCCAAGTACTGAATGCACTGGACCGGGATCGGGACAGACTTGGACATGTTGATGTGCAACCTCAACTTGTTCAAGAGAATGCACGTCTTCTGGAAGTGTGCTCGAGCTTCTGAGAAGGAGGAGGCCTTGATCAACCAATCGTCCAGGTACGTGTAGACAAACACCTTGTTCTTCCTTAGGTGTGCCGCTACCACTGCCATACACTTAGAGAATGTTCTGGGCGCAGATTTCAGCCCGAATGGCAGTACTGTGTACTGATAATGATTGGTGCCGACTTGAAATCGCAGAAACTTCCTGTGTTTGCATGTAATGGGCACATGGCAGTACGCATCCTGTAGGTCTATTGCACAAAGCCAGTCTCCCTGTTGCAACTGAGGATAAATCTGATGCAACGACAGCATGTAAAACTTTTCTCTGCAAATCCACTTGTTTGCCTGTCGCAAGTCCAGAATGGGCCTGAACTCGTTCTTGTCCTTCTTGCGAACCAGGAAGAACCGGGAGTACAGACCTCTTCCTCTTTGAGATAGAGGTACGTCTTCTATCGCCCTTTTCCTTAACAGGATATCGGCCTCCGCCTGGAGCTCGCGCAGTTGATACTGTGAGCTGACCGGAGGGATCGCTGGAGGCGGGCTGATGAACCGAAGACTGTATCCATTGCAAACAATATTCAGCACCCACTTGTCCGGAGTAATTTTTCTCCACTCTGCCAGAAAAAATTGAACGCTTCCCCCCACCGGAGCGGGTAACGGATGAAGGGGAAGTAACAGCTCAGGGTCGCGACCCGCCCGGGCCCTTGTTCGCTGTAGAGGACTGCTGTCCCCCTCTACCCTTCTGGAAGGGTCTCCGGAACTGCTACTGTTGTTGCTGCTGCTGTCCCGAAGACTGCCCTCGTCCTCTCCCCTGTGCACCGAACAGTCTTTGGAACGGGCGGTAGGACTTCTTTTCTTTTGGCTTCTCCAAGCCCACAGCCGTAAGGGTCTCCGCCTCCGCCTTCATGCGGGCCATCTCGTCATCTGCGTTTTGTCCGAACAAGGTCTCCCCGGAAAAAAGCAGATTGGCCACCCGCTGTTGGGCCTCCGGCTTGAGTGACGTGAGCCATACAAGCATGGCGCCGCGGATTGATCCCATGACAGTAACCATGGGCAGCCAACAGGGAGACATCCGCCGCTGCCCTGATGACCTGGTTTGACACCAGAATTCCTTCCTTGAGGATCTCTTGGAAGTCCTCCCTCTTGTCTCAAGTTCCACGAACTGTTGCAGGGAGTCTCACAGAGCCCGGTCATAGCGGCCTAGCAGCGCCGCATCGCTGGACGCCTTCATGGCCGTGGACGCAGTCCCACAAGCCTTCCTTCCAGCCGAGTCGATCCATCGACTTTCTTTATCTGGAGGCAAAGTGGAGGACGGGGAGGTAGAGTGTAACTTCCTGGCCGCCGTCACTATCACAGAGTCAGGGATCGGATCTATCCTCAGAAAGGCTGGGTCCGAATCCGGGGCCCTGTACTTCTTCAGAAGCCGGGAGGGAGCTGCCTTCACCACCGCTGATGTGAGGAACAGCTCCTCTGCAGGTTCTACCAGTCCAGGTACTAGTGGTAGAAGAGGGCGAGACAAATGCTTCTTGTGAAGTGTTTCGAATATCACGGACGTCGTAGGTGTTGGAGCCGTCACCGTGATACCCAATTTCGTAGCCCCCCTCAGGAGAACCTCCTGGAATGTGCTTATATCGTCCACCGGAGACACTCTGGTCCCTGGGGAGCCCGACAAAGTCGGTGAGTAGGAGCGGGTCCTGGAGGAGTCCGTGCGGGACCTAGATCCCCTTCTGCTATGGCGACGCCTTGATCTGGTGGAGGATATGCGTCGACTCCTCGATCTTCCTCTCCGTCCGGAGCGTGATCGCGACTTCCTCGACCTTGGGCGATCCGCCGGTTCCACCGGAGCAGGTGACTTAGGCTTGGCTGGGGCCTTTGGCTTAGGTGTCCCTTTGGGAGGGGTCGGAAGATTAGGCAGTGAGACCGACCTCGGAGGAACCGGAGGCGGCTTTTCTGGCAACCGAGGTCCAGGCTGAGGTGGTGGTAACGGAGGAGGAGTCGGGTTCCTCGGAGGGGGACCCCTCGGCAATGGAGGCGGTGGCTTCACCTTCCGTGACGGGGATACACATCGGAATACACCACCCCGGTGAACCGCCTTCTTTACCAGCCTGGGACGTTGGCGAACCTCCCATGGCGTCAGGTCTCCTACCACTTTTCTTCGACGTCGAAGAACGGCGACCAGCCGGCGAGCGTCAGTCCCTTGACGTCGAGCGTCTTCTCCTCGGCGTCGAACGCCTTCGCCTCGACGGCGACCTTGTCCGCCTCGATATTTTGTGTCTCGACGGCCATCTGCGCCTCAACTGCGACCTGTGCCTCGACGGAGATCCACTCCTCGACGACGACGATCTCCTCGACGACTATCGTCTCCTCTTCGCCAACGGCGGTGTCGCCTCTACGGCGAGCGCCCACGCCGCGCCTTTCAACACCGATCACTCGACGACGACGAAATAGTCACCGGAGACTTCGATGGTGGCCTTGTAAGGTCCTTCGACGCAGAGCGTCGACGTCGCCGACCAGCCGGCGAGCGTCAGTCCCTTGACGTCGAGCGTCTTCTCCTCGGCGTCGAACGCCTTCGCCTCGACGGCGACCTTGTCCGCCTCGATATTTTGTGTCTCGACGGCCATCTGCGCCTCAACTGCGACCTGTGCCTCGACGGAGATCCACTCCTCGACGACGACGATCTCCTCGACGACTATCGTCTCCTCTTCGCCAACGGCGGTGTCGCCTCTACGGCGAGCGCCCACGCCGCGCCTTTCAACACCGATCACTCGACGACGACGAAATAGTCACCGGAGACTTCGATGGTGGCCTTGTAAGGTCCTTCGACGCAGAGCGTCGACGTCGTTTCGCCCCGACGACTGGGAACAGACCGTAGTCATCCCTCTCAACGCCGTAGTCGGTGCAATCGACCCAGACGGAGAATGGGGACGCTTGCTGGTCTTCCTGTCCCTGGGGAGCCCCCCAGAGGCCTCAGCATGGGCAGATGAAGCCCCTCCAGACCCACCTTGTGCCTTCAACCTTCAAGGCCCTGAAGCCTGATCCTCTTTCTGTCCTTCAGGGTCCTGCCAGAGAAGCCTTGACAGATCACACACTCCTCTGGGACATGGGAAGATGGAAGGCAGAGGATACACACCTCATGGGGATCCGATGTGGCCTTCTTTCTGGAGCACTCCGGGCATTTGTCGAATAATGCAGGCATATTCGACATAAAACAGAGTGCAAAAACCAAGGAGAAAGGCACCAAAGTACTTTGAAAGCACTCCGCTTTGAAAAAGCAGTGAAAAAACACCAAAAAACCTTGAAAAGGGAGAGCTCAATGCTCCAGGGTCCTGCTTGTAGGAGCCGGAAAAAAGAACTGAAAGTAAAAGGGACCTCCAGGGCATTCTGGGATACTGTGAAGTTCTAGAAAGTTCTCTTAAAGGCACAGTATCCTGTTTTGAGCCACATAATGGCAGCCTATGGGGCTTGTCTGTCCATGTCTTCCTCTCTATCATTCCAGAGGGTTTTTGCTGCTGAGGCAAGGGAAATCTGGACAGGCTTTGCCGTTTGTGGATTTTTGGTGGAATTTCTAGTTGAAGTACTGGACAGTGTAGCCTGGTTATAGGCTGCATTATCTGTCTTTAAATTCTCTCAAGTGTCTATGCAGTTCTGCATCTTTGACACTTTAAGAGATTATTTTTGATTGCTCCGGGGTCCACGCACATGGGCGGGACTATTCACTAGATTAGGACTATACACAGAGATCCCCTACTACAGAACATAGGTTTTCTTTATGTTGACATTTAGGTCTATACTCGCCATAAAATTGCAAGATCTATTAAGAAGAGATTGCAGTTGGCGAGGCGTCCTGGCCATGATGACCGAATCGTCTGCGTAAAGCAACGCAGGAATTGGGCGGCGATCTATCATGAGCAGGTCCTTGCTCCCTTCTAACATAGAAGCCTCCAAACCATTTGTGTAGAGATTGACTAGAAAGGGAGCCAGTACACAACCCTGTCTGACTCCCTTGACCACAGCGAATGATGTAGCATTATCATCAGGAGAGCGATTGTATTCCGGGGCTCTCAGTCAGCAAAGGGTCTTGGTCTATTGCTGTTCAAAATGTGTTTTAAAAAATGGAAGAAAACAGTCTATATGGTGTCTCTGCTATCCTGCTGAGCTCATCGCATGTTATCTTCAGGGCGCTATATTAGGAGTAAGGTACCCACAGACTGACAGTGTTGCAGGAGTAGGATATACGCCCTCCTTTTATCTAGTCAGCGGGGAACACTGACCCCAAACGGTTTATTACGACAAGATAGGGCGGATCGCAAGTTGCACGTTCTAAAGTAAGACCACCCCACCAGGAGTAAAAAGTACTGAAACAGCCTCAGAATGCCGCATACCCGTTTGACCCGATGCATGAACAAATTTGTCAGTTTGTGCCAAATCATGACAATCCACATTGAACGGGTCCTCTTCACAGCCTTCCCTTTCTTTGCCTCAGAACCCCACAAAAAGCTAATCATTCACATAGTGTTCCTTCGCTCAGTCAATATGTAAGCTTATAGCCCTTTTTGGGAGTCCAGGTGGATCCTCTCCTTTGGATGGCCGAGATACCACTGCAACTGTGACGAAGATTCTCCCAAAATGAAAGCCTAATCAGACGACCATTGCTTATGCCCAGCAGTTCCAAGTACCACACTTGCCTGGCCCAATTCGGAGCAACTAGGATGACTGGGGTCCAGGAGAAGCAGGGGCAGGAAGGTGTACGGCAATACTTTGGCCATTCCAGCTGGAATGCATCACCTAGTGAGCGTTTGCGCAGAAAGTCGAATGCACAATTCTTTTATTACACTGCACATTCTCCACAGTGGCGAAAAGTTCTAGACAGGGTTCTCCCCACTGTTACAAGGTGCCCTGCGCCACCTCTGGATGTAGACCCCATTTGTGGTCTGCCAGGAGCCACATGCTTAGTTTGTCCTTTATGGTATTCAAGGAGATTGCCAAGTCGTTTGTGACCAGGGAAGGATTAGGTTACTTAGCCTGCAAGCATCTGTTCTTGGCAAGCAGTGCTGTAGATTCACATGCATCGCATTAGTCCGCCATCCAATGTCGGGCTCGGATGATTACAAATTGTTGTGGTTCCAAGAATTTTCTTTAAAGTCACAAGGCTGTGGGACTCCTCCTCTTGATAATACAGTGCATGGTCATCGACCCCATTTTCAGATTGTTTTGCCGTAGGTTGGGGAGAACGTAAGGATGATATAGATCAGCAATGTGATGTCCATGCAGTAGTAAGGAGAAAGTATATAAAGTATATGAACTACTACCTACACAGGGTTTTTGGGGCAAGTGAATCTACAGCACTACATGCTAAGAACAGATGCTTACAGGGTAAGTAACAATCTGTTCAAGGCATGTGTGCTGTAGATACACATGCTTTGCATAGAGTGTAAAGCAGTCCCTCTCACTAGGCAGTGTTTAACCCTTGGGGGTCCACGGGAGGTGCGGTGCAGCAACTGGCTTAAAGCGGAAACACCAGAGCCCGGAAAACAGCGGCGGTAAACCTCTAGAAGCCCCTCGAGGGATTTATGGACACGGAGGACCTTGCGGCCGCAGTATCTTACATGCCTGACTTTAAAATGGCGGCCGCGCTGCCACCCCAAATGGCGGTTAACGCTAGGGATGGATTCCCTTTCACTACAGAGATTTGCTTGCTTCGCCAGGGGAGTGCGCCAGGAGGAAGGAACAGCAATATCTCCCCTTTGATTACCGTGATTCGCAAACTGAAACCGAAACCAGTGGAGACATATCGTAAGCGCATTGTCTCACCTTCACCCGTCAGTGGATGTGAGCTCCCACCAAATCAGTGCTAAGGTACGCTAAGCACTTTAGCTCACTCCTGCGGGTGCTCGTGTGTCTGTGGCAAAATGAGCTTATTAGCAGCAACGCAGAAAGACTTGGACTGCCTCTCTTTAAGAACAGCCCTGTGCTGGGGGGTGATCTTGCCAAACTTGTGTGTGGTACTATCAGGATCTAATGTACACCCAAGGAGCGGGTCGAGGTAGCTGAACTTACGTCGCATACCCCCTGCCTGAGTTCCAGATGGCCGACTCAGTGAGACCCTCTGTGATGTTTTCATTCCTCCCCTGGTCTTTAATCATTGATCTCCCCAGGACCTCAACCAGCCTTCGCCCGTCCCGGTCCCCGCCCACCCACCTGGTCCTTTTCCCCGCTTACTTCCCTAGACAGTTGAGACCTAGCTACTTTTGTATTTTGCCCGGTGGAGCTACCTCGCGAGCTATAGGGGAGATGACTTTGGACACCCTCCTTTGACTATCATCTACCCAGCCGGACTTCGGGCAAACGCTACTGCGTCTCTCCTGACCTTATCTTCCCCCTCTCCCCTCCCCCCCAACGCTCACCCCCCTCCGCTCCCACCCTTTCCAGCTTCTGTCCTCTGCCCTTGCCCTTTGTCCCCACCCTGTTTTTCTGTGAACCTCTTCCCTCGCCACTGGAGACCGAACTATTTTGTCTGATGCCCGATGGAGCTACCTGGTTTAGCTATAGGGGAGATGGGCCGTGGATCCCCTCCTTTGCCATCACCTACCCAGTCGGTCTTTAGACACACTTCCTTTCGTCGCTACGGTCGTCTCCTCCCTCATCCTCACTTTCTCACCTCCCCTACCCCCCACTACTTTTCTCTCTCCTTTCTCTACTCTCCTGATGTATTGCTGATTATGTGATGTAATGTGTAATTGTTGATCTTTTTCTGTTATACTGTTGAAGCATATTATTGAACTTCCTTTCATCTCTCCCGTCGTCTCCTCCCTCACCCTCCCTCTATTTATGTCTCTCCCTCTCTCCTCTCTCAAATGTACGGAGGCTGAACTATTTTGTCTGATGCCCGATGGAGCAACCTGGTTTAGCTATAGGGAAGATGGGCCGTGGATTCCCTCCTTGGTCGTCACCTGCACAGTCTGTCTTTAGACCGACTTCCTTTTGTCTCTCCTTGTGGTCTCATCCCTTATCCTCCCTTTATCACCTCCCCCTCCACTACTTTTCTCTCTCCTTTCTCTCCTCTCCTAATTGTATTGCCTATTTTTTGATGTATTGTGTAATTGTTTAACTTTTTCTGTTACATTGTTGATTCTCATGTAAAGCGCTCCGATACCTTCGGGTCTAGCCAGTGCTATATACAACTCTTTAAATAAATAAACATGCCAGTGGAGGAGGAAGCCTGGGAGGAATGATTCTTTTAAGTCGTTCTATAAAGGCTTTAATATTGAGGATTTTAAATAATGACAAGTGATGTCTATTTTGCAAACAGGATGCAATGGTCGCAAGGTGAAAGCATACAGAAGTGTACTTCTGCATTAACCGCTTCCGTGCGGCGCGAATTCCCCACCCATGCTGGCTCCGCCTTGCGCGGGCGGAGTCATGACGGAACGGTTCCGTCATCCGCACAGCTCACCCGACGTGCATGACGGAACCGTTCCGTCAACAGCATCGAAGGGGTTAAGAGGGTTGATGTTTTGTTTCTAACAGAATATAACAAATCTCTTCCATTTAGCCCTATAACATTGCCTTGTGGTAGGTTTGCGAGCCTCTAAAAACGTCCATACATTCTTGTGGGTAATTTAAGTAACCAAATTGTAATACTTCAGGAGCCAAATTGTAAGATTAATTTCCTTGGAATTGGGTGGTCTTAGTGTTCTTGGGTTATATCTGAAAAGGTCCAGGTTGAGGTGAAGCTTTCCGTGTGGGACTAGGGATGAAAACAGTGTTGAAAACCATGGTTGGCGATCCCATGTTCATCCATACAGCATTGCCCCTGGATTGTTGTTGTGGATGCCTGCTTGCGAAGTTTGGGCATTTTTATATTTTGTTTTGTTGCGATTAGATCCATTTGTGGGAACTCCCATTTTTGAAAGTATGGTAGAAGGACTATGGGCTGGGGTTCCCATTCATGGACTTGTTGCTGCCTTCTGCTTAGGAAGTCTGCAATTTGATTGCTTGTCCCCAGGACATGTTCTGCTAGGAGCTGAATGTTGTGATGTATTGCTATCTCCATATGTTCTGCGCTAAAAGATAATTGGAGAGAGCTTTTGTCCGACATGGTTTTTGTATAAAATAAATAGTGGTCATATTGTCTGTTCGAATTAGAATTTTGTTTTGCAGGTGAGGTAGGAAGTTGTTCACTGCTAGTTGAACAGCTTAGACGTCTGGATGACTGATATGGAGATTCTTGTGTTTAGATCCCATACCTCCTGAATTGTGAAGTTTTGGAGATGTGCCCCCAGCCAATTAGGGAAGCATCTGCTGTCAGAATTATTTGTGGATATGATCTTGAAACGGCCGCCCTTTGGATAGAGTATGTGGATTCGACCATTGCAGAGAGTGATATGTGCAGCTGTCTAGCAACACTAGGTTGTGAAGTTGACCCAGTCTATTGAGGAGACAGACATTGTTGGGGGGGGGGGGGTCTCATGTGTGGTCTGGCATGTGGAACTATTGAAATACAAGATGCCATCATGTCTATAAGTTGCAGAAATGTTTTGGCTGGGATTGGACTCCTTGTTTGAAACTATTGAATTAATTATACTATACTGTGTATTTAGAGCGAACTAGACCCGAGGATATCAGGTATCAGAGTGCTTTACACGAGCATCAGTTGTGTTACAGACGGACACATTCATCTTGTCAGGCACAGGGAGATGAAGTGATTTGCCCAGAATTACAGGATGTTGAGCCCTAGCTGTAAGGCTACATCCTCTCCCAAATGATGTTGAACCCTAGTTGATGTAGTAAGGTTAGGGTTTGTTGAATATTTTGTTTGCAAAGGCTGAGGCTGTTTGCTTTTATTAGCCAGTCGTCGAAGTATGGAAAGACATGTATGTTATGTCTACGCAGATGGGCTACGACCACTGCTAGACATTTTGTGAATACCCTTGGTGCGGTGGTAATTCCGAAGGGAAGAACCTTTAATTGATAATGATTTCCGTGGAACTGAAACCAGAGATATTTTCTGTGTGCAGGATGAATAGATATATGGAAATAGGTGTCCTCCAAGTCTAAGGCAGCCATGAAATTTACTTTCTGTAGCAAAAGAATGATATCCTGAAGAGTGACCATATGGAAGAATTCTGATATGACGTAATGATTTGGTGGTCTCAGATCAATAATGGGTCTTAGCGACCCATCTTTTTTATGAATACGGAAGTATAGCGAGTATGCTCCTGTTGCCTGAACGGTTTTTGAACTGGTTCTATTGCTCCTTTTTGCAGTAGAGCTGTTATTTCTTGTTGTAGGATATTTAGTTGCTGAATGAACAGTTTGTGTTAGCGAGGTGTGACATTTGGAGGAGTTGTAATGAGCACCAGACAGTAACCATGTTGGATAATATCCAACACCTATTGATCTGTTGTGCTTGATTTCTAAATAGGGACAAAAGTTCTGAAGACGACCCAACAGGTGTGTCAAGTGGTCTGGGGGAATGGTAAGGAACTCATTATTTTGTATTGTTGTTTAAGGAACAGGTATTGTTCCCTTGACCTCTTCATTTAAAATGGTTTCCTCTATGGAAACCACTGTAGAATGTTTTTAGGAGTTAAAGTTTGTCCCTGGTTTTTGTATATTGACCCAGTGTTGTCGGAGGTGGTAGATCATGCACCTTGCTTATAATTGAGCCTACGAAAGTAACCACAATATGTGCTTGTCTAGAGAGCCCTCATGTCTATGCACTCTTTGACTTTTTATTTCATTTCTCAAGGGCTGTCTCCACTTAGGTCCGAAAAGACGTTCCTTATCAAAAGGCAGGTTTAAATAGCTTGTACTGCAGGCTTAAATCCTGAAACACAGAACCATGTATCCGTACGTAAAAGAATACTAGTATTTATACCTCTAGCAGCGGTGTCCGCTGCATCCAATTCACATTTAATGGAACTGCTGGTAATTAGTTTTCCCTCAATAACAATTTCCTGTGGCATTCTGGGAGGTGTTGGAGGAGCTCCTCCATTTCGGCCCATTTCAAGCTAATGGAGCCTGGTTGTGGACTATGCGGCAATGGTTAACTGCTTGCACAGCTACACGTTTCCTGGAAGCATCTATTACTTTAGACTACTTCTATTGAGGTGGTTTGGGAGCTGGGCCGATTTCTTGCATTCGAGACTACCAGAGAGTCTGGGGTTAAGTGACCTATACATAGGATCTGATGGTGCAGCCTTATATATTTTGTCAATACATGGTGTTAGGACTCTATCTGTGACAGGGTCTTTAAAAATGTTGACTGCGTGACGAATCATGCCCTTAAAGAGTGGTAGGTATTTTCCCCCCTCTGAGCATTAGATAGTTTCGAAAAGAAAATCCTCCTCTATTGTGTCTTTATATAGGGGGGATATGATGGAAAGCTGCTGCCCTTGATATTAAATCCTGATACGCAAAGGCATCATTAGGTAGTGACGGCCATGTGGGATAGAGATCAGGGTCTGTATCCCCTTGTGGGTCAACATTCTAGTCCTCCCAAGCATCTCCTGGGTGTATGCTTTGTGGTATATCTTCATCATCCTCGATTATGGATGAATGAGGAGACATGTTACCTGCCTCCAATAATTGAGGTGGTGGAGTAGATGGTGGGGGTGGTGTTTGTGGGTTAGGTGAAGTTGGAATAGGGATGTGTAATGGGCTAGTGGCAGCATCTGTCTTTTTCTTTAGAGGCTGTAGAGGAACGTCCAAAGCCTCTTGGAAAGATATCTGTTTTTTAGAAGAATATCCGGTAGAGTGTCTGCTTGCCTACGCTGCTTTTCTTAGCATTCAGCACGTCGATCTTAAAGAGTAATTTTTGATCTAAACGGCTTGCAAGCCTCAAAGCTCTCCTCTTGGTGATCGTGCGAGAGGCATAGGTTGCAAACGGAGTGTTGGTCGGTATGGGGATACTTACGGTGACGAACAAGTTACTTACCTTTGGTAACGATATATATGGAAGAAACAGTAGTTAGTATTAGATTCCTTACCTTAGAATATCCCCAGGCGTCAGACTGGATCCGGAAACTTTTGCGTAGCAGTACCCCTGCGCGTCGGTAGGAGTCGTCTGCGGCTCCGCATCCGTCGTCGGCGTCGTTTGCGCCGGGATGACGTCGCCGGAGTACGCCGCCCTCGCGCGCTGACGTCAGTTCTTATACACAGCTTTTCCGCGCCAGAAACGCAGAGCCATGATAAAAACCAACACTGGTGCCATGAAACTAGGGCCCTGAAAGGGGATGACCTTAACCCTCGATATCGGTTCGCAGAACGGGGAGGATGGGTGGGGCGGTAAGGAATCGAATACGAACAACTGTTTCTTCCAGATATATCGTTACCGAAGGTAAGTACCTTGTTCATCTGAAAGAAACAGGTTAATATTAGATTCCTTACCTTAGAATAGATACCCCAGGAATACCAATCCCGGTGGTGGGTCTGCGAACCAATAATCACATCAGAATGTCCAGGAGGACAGAACGGCCAAAGAAGCCATCCCTCCGGACTTGACTGTCCAGGCAGTAGTGTCTTGCAAACGTGTGCAGCGAGGCCCACGTAGTTGCCTGACAAATGTCCTGCAAGGGGACTCCCCGACCCAGGCAGTAGTAGCCGCCGTGGCCTGAGTAGAATGGGCCCTCAGCCCAACAGGAGGTTCCTTCTTAGCCAAAGAGTAGCATGCCCTGATACAGAACACGACCCACCGAGAGATGGTCCGCTTGTGTACCGCCCGTCCCTTCTTAGCGCCCACGTAACCAACAAAGAGTTGGTCATCCACCCGGAACTGTCGTGTGCGATCCAGATAAAACGAGAGCAGACTTCAGAGTAAGAAGGCGAAGAGGACAGTTATGAAGTGGCTCAAAGGGAGCGCAAATCAGATAGGTAAGAACAAGGTTCAAGTCCCACTGAGGCATCACGAATGGAACAGGGGGAAACCTGTGTGTGATGACCTTCAAAAGGAAAATGCTACTTACCAGTATGCATCTGTTCTTGGCATGTAGAGCTGCAGAGTAGTAAACTGTGCATTAGATCGCCACCTGGTGCTGGGCTCGGATGATTTCAGGTTGTTGTCTTCTTGGAAGAAGTCTTTGCTAGTCCCGATAGGGGACTCCTCCCTTGGACAATACTGCATGGGCATCGCTCCATCCTCGGATTGTCTTTCGCCATGATGGGAAATGATGGAGTTAGTAGAAGTAAAGAAAAGAAGGATGTCCATGCGTATGTATCCAAGTAAGATGAGAACTGGAACGGATACAAGTCCCGGGGAGGCGGGAGGGCGTGTACTACTCTGCAGCTCTACATGCCAAGAACAGATGAATACTGGTAAGTACTGGTAAGTAGCATTTTCCGTTCCAGGCATATGAGCTGCAGATAGTACACTGTGCATCGATTGTGCAGCAGTATCCCCTCTAGCAGTAGTCACCTGTATCCGTAGCAGTAGTTTGAAAGAGAGTTCTAAGGACAGCTTGGCCTACTGCAGCTTTCTGCTTGGCTTGCACATCAACACAATAGTATTTAGTGAAGGTGTGTGGTGTACCTGGGTGGGATTATCCTTTTTAAGTCTTCCATGAACGCTTTAATTGCGGGTATTCTGAAGAGAGACAGATGTTGTCTGTTCTGTAAATAAGCTGCAATTGCTGCAAGGTGCCGGCGTATGGAAGAATATGCCAAATTAAATCTTTGTAGATGTAGAAGGTAACAAATGATATTCTGGATGGAAGCATCCAGGGGGTCAATTTGATTATTTGTGCAATAAATTGCGAATCTCTTCCATTTAGCAGCGTAACACGCTCAGGTAATGGGTTTCCTGGCTTCTTTAATAATGGCCATACAGTCTGGTGGTAGGTTTAAGTAACCAAACTCTAGGACTTCAGGAGCCAGATCGCTAGATTCGGTTGGTGCAGGTCTGGGTGCCTGATTTAGCCATGGTTCTGTGTTAAACGGGATGGAGTGAGCCGCAGCTTTTGGTGTGGAACTAGAGAGAGTTCCAACAGTGTGGTGAACCACGGTTGGCGTGCCCACGTGAGAGCTACAAGGATTAGTTTGAGAGACAGTTGTCTGAGCTTGCGCACCACTAATGGAATTAGTGGGAGAGGCGGAAAAGCGTACGCAAATCTGCCTGACCAGTTCATCCATATTGCATTGCCTTCGGACAGTGGGTGTGGAAACCTGGCGGCGAAGGCTGGGCATTTTGTATTTTCGTGGGTGGCAAACAGGTCTATGTGTGGATGACCCCACTGTTGGAAGAATGGCTGAAGAACTTGTGGATGCAGTTCCCATTCGTGAATCAGTTGTGCCGGACGACTCAACAGATCTGCTATCTGATTGTGAACTCCTGGAAGGTGTTCTGCTAACAGATGTAGGTTTTGAGGAATGGCCCATCTCCAAATGTCTTGTGCAAGCTGGGACAGTTGTAGAGAGTGCCCCCCCCTATTTTTGAATGTAATACATGGCTGTCATATTGTCCGTCCGGATGAGGACAGCCTTGACTTGCACGTGAAGTTGGAAGGACTTGAGTGCTAGGAATATTGCTAGCAGCTCGAGATGGTTGAAATGGAGTAGCAGCTGTTAATCGGTCCATTGACCCTGAGTGGTATGTCATAGGAGATGGGCTCCCCATCCTGTGAGGGATGCGTCTGTTGTGAGCACTACTTGTGGAACTGGCTCTAGGAACGGCCGCCTCTTTGTCAGGTTTTTGGTGTTCCACCACTGCAGACAGCGGTGTGTGTGGCTGTCCACCAACACCAGGTCTGTTAATTGACCGTGAGCTTGGTTCCACTGTTGTGCTAGACACTCCTGTAACGGACGCATTTGCAATCTTGCGTGTGGAACTATGAAGATGCAAGATGCCATCATGCCTATGAGTTTCATGAACACTTTGGCTGGGAGAGATTGTTGGTGTTGAAAAATAGCAACTAAGTTTTGTATCCTGGCTGGACTGGGATAAGCTAGAGCTGTAGACGTGACTATTGTAGCCCCTGGATACTGGTGTACGTGCGAAGGCTCTAGGTGCGACTTGGTGTAGTTTATTGTAAACCCTAGGTTGTGCAACATTTGGATCGTCTGATATGGGTGTGCAACGCACTGACTGGCCGATTTGGCTTTTATGAGCCAATCGTCTAGATAAGGGAAGACATGGATTGCAAATGCTACTTACCAGTATGCATCTGTTCTTGGCATGTAGGGCTGCTGACATTCATATCTGTGCATAGATCGCCACCTAGTGTTGGGTCCGGATGATTGCACATTGTTGTCCTGGAAGAGTCTTCGAAGTATCACGAGATAGGTGGCTCCTCCCCTGGACTACAGTGCGCATGGGCATCGCCTCCATCCCCAGATTGTTTTTAGCCATTGGCAGAGATGGAGTGAAGAATGTGAGTGATGACCATGCTATGAGCATATGCATGTAAATAAATGAAGTCTGCAGCTGCTACAGGCGCCGGGGAGGAGGGTGGGCGATATGAATGTCAGCAGCCCTACATGCCAAGAACAGATGCATACTGGTAAGTAGCATTTGCAGTTCGAGGCATGTGGGCTGCTGAATTCATATCTGTGCATAGAATACATAGCAGTCCCTCCATTAGCGGCGGCCGCCCGTGCCAGCTGCAGTAGTCTGAAAAAGTGTTTTTAGAACAGCCTGACCAACAGCTGCCTGTTGTTTGGAATGCACGTCTACACAGTAGTGTTTAGTGAAAGTATGTGTGGTAGACCATGTGGCTGCTCTACAGATATCTTCTAAGGGAATGTTACCTAGGAAAGCCATAGAGGCCCCCAACTTCCTGGTGGAGTGGGCCCTGGGTGGGATAGTGAGAGTGCGCTTAGCTTTAGCGTAACAAATTTGAATGCACTTCACTATCCACCTAGCAATCCCTGCTTTAGAGATAGCGTTTCCCTTGTGGTGGGTGGCAAAAGCAACAAAAAGCTGCTTGGTTTTGCGAAAATCCTTTGTCCTGTCTACATAGTACATCAAGGCCCGCTTAACATCAAGGGTGTGGAGCATGCGCTCCGCCAGTGTATCTGGGTTTTGGAAAAACACCGGCAATTCAATTGTCTGATTTAAGTGGAATTGGGATACCACTTTGGGCAGGAATTTAGGGTTAGTGCGTAGCACCACCCTGTTAGCATGTACCTGGAAGAAAGGTTCTTGGATGGTGAGCGCCTGCAGCTCGCTAACCCTCCGTAGCGAAGTAATAGCTACTAAGAACGCAACCTTCCAAGTCAGAAACTGAAGCTCACAAGAGTGCAGTGGCTCAAAGGGAGGACCCATCAGCCTTGTAAGAACCACATTGAGGTTCCATTCTGGAGCTGGTGGAGTCCTTGGTGGAATGACCCTTTTGAGTCCTTCCAGAAAGGCCTTGATAGCAGGGACCCTGAAGAGCGACAGGTGTTGTCTATTCTGGAGGTATGCTGCAATAGCAGACAGGTGAATGCGGATGGAAGAGTACGCCAGATTGCATTGGTACAGGTGGAAGAGATAGCAAATGATGTTTTGAATGGAAGCATCTAGCGGGTCGATATTGTGGTTAGCACAATAGATGACAAACCTCTTCCATTTAGCCGCATAACAAGCTCTGGTAGTGGGCTTCCTTGCCTCCCGAATGATGTTCATGCAATCGGGAGGAAGATTGAGGTAGCCGAACTCTATGACTTCAGGAGCCAGATCGCCAGGTTGAGCTGTTGCGGATCTGGGTGCTGAATGTCGCCATGGCTCTGCGTCAGAAGGCTGGGAGTAAGATGAAGCCTTTGATGCGGTACCACGGACAGTTCTAGAAACGTGGTGTACCATGGTTGGCGAGCCCACGTTGGAGCAACCAGGATGAGAGTCATTGAGTGCTGCCTGAGCTTGCGTGCCACCAGCGGTATCAGAGGTGCTGGGGGAAAAGCGTACGCAAATTTGCCTGACCAGTTCATCCACATCGCATTGCCCTGTGATTGGGGGTGTGGGAATCTGGCGGCGAAGCTTTGGCATTTTGCGTTCTCCTTTGTGGCGAACAGGTCTATCTCTGGATGACCCCACCTTTGGAAGTACGGTTGGAGTACTGATGGATGTATCTTCCACTCGTGCATCTGATGGCTGTGCCTGCTGAGCAGATCCGCCATCTGATTGTCCTTGCCCGGGAGATGCTCTGCCATGAGGAAGATGTTCCTCTGAATGGCCCACTTCCACATGCTCTGAGCCAGATGAGACAGCTGTGGAGAGTGCGTGCCTCCCTGCTTCTGGATGTAGTACATGGCCGTCATGTTGTCCGTCCGGATCAACACGACTTTGTTGCACAGATGTACTTTGAACGCCTTCAAGGCCATGAAGATTGCCATCAGTTCCAACACATTGATGTGCATCTTCCTTTGCTGTAGTGTCCACAGTCCCTGCACAGTGTAATGGAGTACATGCGCTCCCCATCCCTGGAGAGAGGCGTCCGTCGTCAGGATAATCTGTGGGACAGGCTCTTGGAATGGTCGGCCCTTGCAAAGGTTGTGTGGATTCCACCAATGCAGAGAGTTGTATGCCCGACCGCTCACCAACACTAGGTCTGTCAGTTGCCCATGAGCCTGAGTCCACTGACGTGCAAGGCACTCCTGAAGCGGACGCATATGTAGTCTCGCGTGCGGGACAATGGAGATGCAGGAGGCCATCATGCCTATCAACTGCATGAACACCCTCGCTGGAAGAGAGTGTTGTGGTCTGAATCGATGGATCAGCGCCTGGATACTGGCGATTCTCACTGAATTTGGCTGCGCGGAGGCCGCCAGAGTGTTGATTGTCGCGCCCAGATACTGTCGTACGTGGGCGGGCTGGAGATGGGACTTTGGGTAGTTCAGAGAGAATCCCAGATCGTGCAGGAGATGAATGGTGCGTGACACGTGGTCGACGCACTGCTGTTCTGTCCTCGCTTGAATGAGTCAGTCGTCCAGGTAGGGATAGACGTGGACGTGCTGGCGACGGAGATGCGCCGCCACAGTCGCTAGGCACTTGGTAAACACTCTTGGTGCTGTGGTGACCCCGAACGGCAGAACCTTGAACTGGTAATGCTGGTCTAAGATAGTGAACCTGAGGTACTTCCTGTGGGAAGGATGCAGGGGAATATGGAAATAGGCATCCTTCAGATCCAGTGTAGCCAGGAAGTCCCCCTGTTGAAGCAGGGGAAGCACCTGCTGCAAGGTGAGCATATGGAAATGCTCCGAGAGGATGTACCAGTTCAGGGGCCTGAGGTCCAGGATAGGTCTGAGGGATCCGTCCTTCTTGGGAATCAGAAAATACAGGGAGTAAACCCCTGTTCCCCGCTCTTGCAATGGAACGAGCTCTATCGCCCCTTTTTGCAGCATGACGAGAACTTCTTGCTGCAACAAGGTCAAGTGCTCGCCTGACATAGGACGGCTCCTTGGGGGTATGTCCGGTGGAATGGACGTAAGCTCTAGACAGTACCCGTACTGGATAATAGACCTCACCCACCTGTCCGTGGTGATGGATTTCCACGCCGGCAGGAACTGCTGGAGCCTCCCCCCGACCGGTGTTGCGTGGCCGGGGGGCAGTGACAAGACGTCACTGTTTGTTGGTGGCGGTGGACCTGGAGCTATTGTTGCCACGTCCCCTGCCCTTGACATTATTGCCTCTGTAACCACCTCTATTTTTGTTGTTATACGAGGCTTGGTTGTTAGTCTTGTAATATGGCGTTGACTGGGATGCTTGTCCCCTTGAGGTGCCTCTGGAGTTTGAGCGGCGAAAGGAACCACTCCGAAACTGCTGACTTTGTAAAGCCCCCATGGACTTGGCAGTTTCCGTATCTTTTTTCATTTTTTCCAGGGTGGCATCCACCTCAGGGCCAAACAGATGGTCAGGATTCACTGTCTGATTCAGTATAGTGGTTTGGATGTCGGGTTTGAACCCCGAAATCCTAAGCCAGGCATGGCGTCTAAGCAGTACACTAGTATTGATAGCCCTGGAGGCCGTGTCTGCCACATCCAACGCACATTTAATGGATGCATTTGTAATGAGTTTACCCTCCTGAATCAGCATCTCCCCCGCCTCTTTGTACTGGTCAGGCAAGTGTTGCAGTATGGCCTCTAATGTGTCATAATGGGCTCTATCATAACGTGCAAGCAGGGCTTGTGTGTTAGATATTCTCCAAATATTAGCTGCCTGTGCAGCAATCCGTTTGCCAGAGGCCTCGAAAATCTTGGACTCTTTATCTGGGGGAGGAGCGTCACCAGTAGTTTGAGAGTTTGCTCTCTTCCGAGCATTGGAAACGACCAGGGAGTCCAATTGCAAGTGTCCCTTGATATATGTGGGATCCGTTGGCGCCGCCTTATATTTCCTGTCGATGCGAGGGTTGACCACACGCGCTCGGGTGGGTTCTTTGAAAACCTCCGTAGCATGTTTAAGCACCCCCTTCAGCATTGGTAGCGTTTTGACTGATTTTTCGGCTACCGAGAAGGTGTCGAACAAGAAGTCCACATCCACGGGGTCCGAGTGCAGCTCGACGTCGTGGTTAGCAGCAGCTCTTTCTATCAGGGCATTGAAGGCCGCCGAATCCTCGGTTGGGGATGTCTTGGCCGCGAAAAGTTGAGCGTCCTGACCCCCCTGCGGGTCCTCCGGGTCGCCACCGGCGGTCCATGGAACTTGCTCCTCCTCCGGATCCGAGTATGCCGGATAGTCGTACTCGGCATCCTCATTGTCCGCACCGGCTGCGACGGAATGCGTCGGCGAGTACCCCAATGTTTGTGGGGACACAGGTTCCACCAAAGCCGAAAAGCCCTCGGAGTCCCGTTTGTTCTTGAGAGGGATCTTAAAATGTTCCAACGCCGGCTCCGTCGTGATCTTTCTTTTGAGGAGCGACAGCTTTCCGGTGTTGGCGTCGATGAGTACCTCACGACGTTCCTCTTCAGCAAGGGGTTGGAGTCGAAGCTTCGACACCACCAAGGCCGCTTTAGGTGCCAATACCTCCTTCGAGGGTCCACCCTGTTTCTGCGCAAAGGCCTTCGGCGCCGACTTGGGAGGAAAGGTGAAACGGATAGGCGTTTGCTCCTTCGCAGGCTTAGGCGTGAGCTTCGGCGCCACAGTATCCTTCCGAATCCGCTGTAAGGATTCCTCAACCTTCTTCGTCAAGGCCGGAGAGGACTTGACCGGCTCGACATGCGCCTTCTTTGGGGCCGAGGCCCCCTGGCCGTGCGCGTCGTCGCTTAGACGCTTCTTCGGAGCCGACTTCGGGTCCACGACCCCTTTCGGAGCCGACTTCGGGTCCACGACCCCCTTCGGAGCCGACTTCGGGTCCACGACCCCTTTTGGAGCCGACTTCGGGTTTGCGACCCCCTTCGGAGCCGACGCAGCCGCGTCGGACGATTTCGCCTTCGGCACCGACCCCGAGGACTTCGGGTCGGCCATCTTTGCGTGGCACTTTGAGTCGGCCATTTTGGATTCCTTGGAAGTTGCGCCTCCAGAACCTTCTTCACCAGCGCAACTTTCACTTTCGGTTTCGCATCCGAGGGTGCGGGACCAGTTGGCTTCACTTTCGTTTTCGTCGACGTAAGTGATTGTTCATAAGTGTCCGTGACCGAGCCCGGAGGCGGGGACGTAGGACTCATAGTTAGATCTTGGGTAAGGCCCGAAGGCGATCCCTCGACCTGGGCCGTAGGAGGGGTAATAACCCCAAAGTCTCGCTGGGGATGCTCCTCCTCTGAGCTATCGCCCATAGTGGCAAAAGCCTGTTCGTCGTCCCCTACCTCATCGGCGACTTCGTCAAGGTTCTCCGCACCTTCGTCAAAGTTCTCCGCACCTTCGTCAAAGGTCTCCGCACCTTCGTCATAGGTGTCACCTTCGGATGCGGGATTCGAGTCCGAACCTTGCACGTAGTCTTCTGTCTCGACAGATTCTTGGAAAATGTCGTCCGGCGGGGGCGCCGAAGCCGATAACTGAGCCTGGAGCCTGTTAGCCCGGCGAATCTTCAGCGTCTTCTTGCTCCGGAACTTCGAACACGCCATACAGGTGTCCTCGCGGTGATCCGGCGACAAGCAGGTATTGCACACAGGGTGCACATCGAGGTGTGAATATTTAGAGTTACACACCGGGCACTTCTTAAACGGAGTTCGCTCCATAGCAAGAGTGTAGTGTAGGCCCGTCCGCGCCGAAAGCACGTGGAAGGGCAGCAAGAGATCGGAGCTGAGAGTCAGAAAGAAACCCGTACGCAACTATACCGACGCCCAGCCTAAAGACCTTTTGGTCTCGAGTAGAAGTTGAACAACTATCGGGTCCGACAGAGGGAACCGAAAACACATCCGAACCCAATGGCGGAAAAAACAATCTGGGGATGGAGGCGATGCCCATGCGCACTGTAGTCCAGGGGAGGAGCCACCTATCTCGTGATACTTCGAAGACTCTTCCAGGACAACAATGTGCAATCATCCGGACCCAACACTAGGTGGCGATCTATGCACAGATATGAATTCAGCAGCCCACATGCCTCGAACCTGTTGTCTTCTCAGATGTGCTGATACAACTGCTAGGCACTTCGTGAATACTCTTGGTGCCGTTGTCACTCCAAATGGAAGGACCGTGAACTGATAGTGTTGTCCTTCCAGTACAAACCTAAGGTATTTCCTGTGAGCAGGATGTATAGGGATGTGAAAGTAGGCGTCTTTCAGATCTAGCGTAGCAAGGAAGTCTCCCTGTTGCAGCAGTGGAAGCACTTGTTGCAGAGTGATCATATGAAAATGATCTGATAGTATGTAATGGTTGAGGGGCCTGAGGTCTAGAATCGGTCTCAAGGTCCCGTCTTTTTTGGGAATTAGAAAGTAAAACGAGTAAACCCCGTCCCTTGTTCCTGTAAAGGAACTATCTGAATCGCACCCTTCTGCAGAAGGGATAGGACCTCTTGCTGGAGCAGAGCTAGATGATCGGTAGACATTGGACGCTGTCTGGGAGGGATGTATGGAGGGGTTGCTGTAAGTTCTAGGCAGTAGCCATGTTGGATAATCTGTCTTACCCACTTGTCTGTTGCAATGGAGTTCCAGACTGGCAGGAACTGCGCCCTACAGGAGTGGAATGCTGCGGGGGGAGCGTAGGAAAGTCATTGCTTAGTGGTGGAAGAGGCTTGAGTGCTGTTATTACCTCTACCTCTGCCCCTGGTATTATTGCCTCTGTATCCTCCTCTATAGTAACTCCTGGTAGAGGAGGTTAGTGTCTTGAAAGACGTGTTGGTGTCTGTTCCAGTTTGTTTGGAGCCGCCTCTGTAAAAGGAGCGACAAAAGGAGCCTCGAGCTGGGGTAGACTGTAAGGCCCCCATAGACTTGGCCGGCAGTGTCCGTCTTTTTCCATTTTTTCGAGGGTAGTGTCTACCGCCGGACCAAATAACTGGTTTTGGTTAAAAGGCTGGTTCAAAATGGTGGTTTGTACTTCCTGTTTGAACCCCGAAATGCGTAGCCACGCATGTCCCCTAATAATGACACTGGTATTAATAGCTCTAGATGCTGTGTCTGCGGCATCTAGTGCGCATTTGATGGAAGCGTTAGATATTAACTTGCCTTCCTTTATGAGGTCAGTAGCTTGATCTTTGTACTGATCTGGGAGGTGTTCAAGCAATTTCTCCAATTGGTCGTAGTGAGCCCTATCATAACGAGAGAGGAGGGCTTGCGTATTAGCTATGCGCCATGTATTGGAAGCCTGCGTAGCTATTCTCTTGCCCGACGCATCAATAATTTTGGATTCTTGGTCAGGTGGGGATGCCTCACAGAAGTCTGAGAATTGGCCCTTTTACATGCGTTGGACACCACTAATGAGTCTAGTGGTAGGTGTCCTTTAATATAGACTGGGTCTGAGGGTGCAGGTCTATATTTCTTTTAAATTCTGGGGTTTAAAATTCTGGTACGCATAGGATCTTTAAAGACCTCAGTAGCATGTCTAACCACCCCTTTGATCATGGGAAGAATTTGAGCGGATCTCTGAGACTGCTCAAAAGTATCCAAGAGAAAGTCTTCCTCAATGGCCTCAGAATGCATGGGGATACCATGGAATGTAGCAGCTCTGTTGATCAGCTGGCCAAACCCAATAGTATCCTCAGGAGGAGAAGGTTTAGATGGGTATGAGGGTGCCTCAGGTACATCAGGGTCATTTGCAGGGTATGGAAAACCCCACCCAGGCGCAGGTTTTGTGTTTGGAAAAGTCCATGTGCCCTCACCTCCAGGGTATGTAGTGTCTCCTTCCCCGTCCCCTCCACCTAAATCATGTTCATCATCATTTTGTGGTGAATGTGATGACAATGGAGATTGTATAGGAGAGTTTTGAGGAGAAACATAGGGAGGAGAAGGAGAGACAGGAAAGGAATAGTGCAGAGGAGAGGTTGCACAGTCCTTTTTGGCAGGAACCACAGGTGTAGGGGGTGTAGCTGCAGGTCTCTTCTTGAGTGGTGTGGCACCAACATGACCGGTTTTCGGGTCGATGAAGATCTTTTTCCGTTGAGGATCTGGTCGAAAAAGGTACGCTTGAGGAGCAACCTTCTTCAGCGCTGATTTTTTTCGGTGCCGGCGTAGGTTGTCGAGTGTCTTTAGCCTAAGGAGGTATTACAGGGTCCTGTGGCTTAGGTTTCGGCGCCGAAGGCGTCGATTTTGGCTTGGAAGGCATGTTCGGGGGCTCGGAGGCCTCAGAATCAGGCTGTGTGGTTTTCGGCACATTGTGTGGCTTCGGAGTCGGCGCGTCTTTTGGTTTTGGGGCCAAAACATGTTTCGGGTTCGGTGTCGGCACTTCTTTCGGTGTCGGAGCCGAAGGGTGTTTCGGCTTCGGTGTCGATGGAGTCTTGTTCAGTGACGAGGCACCGGAAGGCGGAGGACCTTGTTTCGGAGCAGAGGGAAGACTCTTGGTCGGTGTTGAGGCACCGGAAGGCGTGGAAGATTTCTTCAGGAGTCGAGCCGGAAGGCGGGACTTTTGAAGTAGATGATCGGTCTCGACTGGGCCCAGCGGGCGGAGTGCTGACCTTTGCCTTCTGCTTGGGCGTGTGTGGTGCAGGGGCAGTAGTACTCACGCGCTGACCCGATGGAATGGAGTCGGAGTCATCTGCCTCGGAGACGATCTGGAGATCCGATGAGTCTTATTCGGGAACGAGTGGAGCCTCGTCGTCGAAGATGTCTTCCGGTGCTGGGGCTGATCTCATCTCGTGTAGACGGGCCCTTCGGTCTCGGATGCTTTTCTTCGAGCGGAAGGAAGCACAGGCTGTGCAGGTCGACTCGTTGTGGTCCGGCGACAGACAGAGGTTACAGAGCTCGTGGTGGTCGCTATGTGGAAACTTTGCTTGACATCTCGGGCATTTTTGGAACGGGGTCCTTTCCATATGGTGTAGGCGCACGGGTCGATAGGCCCAGAGGCCCACTTGGATGACCGGAATGGAAACTTTGGCGTCGAAAGGCGTCGCCGGCGAAGGCAGGTAGTAATTGTTTTATGGAGTTCTGCGCGTCGAAGTTGCAGAAAAAACGTTTCTGGCCGGAGCGGAGAAACTTTCATCCGAACCCAGTGGCGGAAAAAAACAATCTGAGGATGCCGCCGATGCCCATGCGCAGTATTGTTCAAGGGAGGAGTCACCTATTGGGACTAGCAAAGACTTCTTCCAAGACCACAACCTGCAATCATCCGAGCCCAACACCAGGTGGCGATCTAATCTGCAGCTCATATGCCTCGAACACCTATTTACAATTGGGGACTTGAACAAAGATGGCTGATCAGGTAGCCTTAAAGAGGCTGAAAGGGCAGAAAGGTAGCCCTTGAGAGTGCCCAGAGTCAAGTCAAGTCATAACATTTATATAGCGCACTACATACCCAGAGGGTTTCAAGGCGCTTAGGAAGGGGAGGAGGATTATTTGTCAAATATCCACGTTTTAAGCTGCTTTCTGAACGCTAGATGATTCTGGGTGAGGCGAAGGTAAGCGGGGAGTGAGTTCCATGTTTTGGCAGCCAGGTATGAGAAGGATCTGCCTCCCATGGTGGTCTTGTTGATGCGAGGTACAGTGGCGAAGGCTTGGCTGGAAGAGCGAAGTTGGCGGGAGGGGGTGTAGAAGGACAGTCGAGAGTTGAGGCAATCTGGTCCGATGTCGTAGAGTGATTTGTGTGCGTGGGTGAGCAGTCGGAAAGTAATCCTCTTATTGACGGGTAGCCAGTGGAGGTCTTTAAGGTGACCAGAGATGTGTTCGTTGCGTGGGATGTCCAATATGAGCCTGGCTGAGGCGTTTTGGATTCGTTGTAGTTTCTTCTGGAGTTTAGCGGTGGTACCTGCGTAGAGGGTGTTTCCGTAGTCCAGTCGGCTCGTGACTAGAGCGTGGGTGACTGTTTTCCTTGTTTCGGAGGGGATCCATCGAAATGTTTTTCTGAGCATGCGAAGAATGTTAAAGCAGGAAGAGGATACGGCGCTGACTTGTCTGTTCATTGAGAGTGAAGAATCCAGGATGACGCCAAGGTTCCGTGCGTGGTCTGTCGGGATGGGTGCATTTCCAAGGGCTTCCGGCCACAAGGAGTCGTCCCATGCAGAGGGGGATTTACCTAAGATGAGGACTTCTGTTTTGTCTGAGTTCAGTTTCAGACGGCTTTGTTTCATCCATTCGGCGACTTCTTTCATTCCTTCGTGTAGGTTAGTTTTGGCGGTGCTGGGGTCCTTGGTGAGAGATAGGATCAGTTGAGTGTCATCCGCGTAAGAGATGATGTTGAGGTTGTGTTGGCGGGCGATGGCCGGGAGGGGGCTCATGTATACGTTGAAGAGGGTGGGACTGAGTGAGGATCCTTGTGGTACGCCGCAGATGATTTCAGAGGCCTCGGACTTGAATGGTGGGAGGCGGACTCTCTGGGTTCTTCCGGTGAGGAACGAGGTGATCCATTCCAGTGCCTTTCCTTGGATTCCGAGGTTTCTGAGGCGTTGTAAAAGGGTGCTGTGGCAGACTGTGTCGAAGGCTGCAGAGAGGTCGAGGAGGATGAGGGCGACTGTGTCTCCATTGTCCAGTAGAGTTCGAATGTCGTCTGTTGCTGCGATGAGGGCGGTCTCAGTGCTGTGTTTGGCTCGGAAGCCAGATTGTGAGGGGTCGAGTGATTTGTTGGCTTCGAGGAAGGCGGCGAGCTTTCTCGATGACTTTGGCCGGGAATGGAAGAAGCGAGATGGGGCGGTAGTTTTTGAGTTCGGTGGGGTCTGCTGTTGGTTTTTTCAGAAGGGCGGTGAGTTCAGCGTGTTTCCAATCTTCTGGGAAGGTAGTGGAGTTGAAGGAGCAGTTGATGACGTCTCGGAGGTGCGGAGCTATGACGGAGTCTGCTTTGTTGAAGATGTGGTGAGGGCATGGGTCTGTGGGGGATCCAGAGTGGATGGAATTCATCAGGCGGATGGTGTCCTCAGTGGAGATTGGGTTCCAGGCGTTAAGGGTGTTAACGGGGGGAAGATGGTCAGCTGATGGTAGGGTGGGTTGGCTTCCGGGTTGGTTGTCAAAGCTGTTGTGGATGTCAGCAATCTTGTTGTGGAAAAAAGAGGCTAGGGAATCGCAGAGGGTTTGAGAGGGGGTGATGTCGTTGGAGTTGGCCGAGGGGTTGGAAAATTCCTTGACGATGTTGAAAAGTTCCTTGCTGTTGTGGGCGTTGTTGTCAAGTCGATCCTTGAATGCTGTTTTCTTGGCTTTTCGGATCAGTTGGTGGTGAGTACGGATGGCGCTTTTGAAGGCGTCCTTGTTGCTGGTGGATGGGTCTTTTTTCCAGGCCTTTTCAAGGGAGCGGCACAGTTTCTTGGACTTCTTGAGGTCATCGTTGAACCATGAGGCCTTCTTGATGCCAAGTTTGTGTTGACGTTTTTTCAGTGGTGCTAAGGTGTCGGCGGTGTTGGATAACCAAAGGGTGAGGTTGGAGGCGGCTTCGTTGGCGTTAGAAGAGAGGGCTGGGGAGGTTTGAAGGAGCGATGTGGAGATCTGCTCTGTGGTGATTTTGTTCCAGTTTCTTTGTAGAGTTGGTTGGAGGTGGATGATGGGTTTCGGCTTGTTGTAGGTGAAGTGAACGCAGCTGTGGTCAGTCCAGAGGAGATCCGTAGTGTGGCTGAAGGAGACATGGTTGCTGGAGGTGAAGATGGGGTCGAGTGTGTGACCTGCGATGTGGGTGGGGGAAGTGACCAGTTGTTTAAGTCCGAGGTTGGCGAGGTTGTCCAAGAGGGTGGCGGTGTTGCGGTCGTTGATCTTTTCAAGGTGGAAGTTGAGGTCTCCCAGAAGGATGTAGTCTTTGGAGGGGAGCGCGTGTGGGGTGATGAAGTCCGTGATGTCTTCACTGAATTTTGCGCGTGGTCCTGGTGGTCTGTAGAGGAGGGTGCCTCTGAGTGTGGTCTTGGGGTCGATGTGGATCTGGAAGTGAAGGTGTTCGGAGTTAGCGAGGTTGGCGTCAGAGCTGGTTGAGATGCGGATTGATTTCTTATGGACGATAGCGATTCCACCTCCTGTATGGTCGGTGCGGTCCTTGCGTGTGATCTTATAGTCATCGGGGATAGCGATGGCGATGTCAGGGGCGAAGGAAGCGTTCATCCATGTTTCCGTTAGGAAGGCGACGTCAGGAGAGATGGTGTCTAGTAGGTTCCAAAGGTCAATGGCGTGCCTGTGGACCGAGCGGGTGTTGAGAAGGATGCACTGTAGGTGGTTGGGGTCGGGAATCTGTGTTGTGGTCGTATCGGAGATGTTGTCGGTGCCGCTAAATTTGCAGGAGAAGCAGGAGAACGGTCCCTTCTTACTCTTGCCCAGCAGAGCGCTGCTGGGCAAGAGTAAGAAGGAAGAGAAGAACCTCAGAAACAGGGGCAGAGAGAGGATCCACAGCCTTTGCTGTGCACCATGCCACAAATCTGTTCCACCTGCAGGCGTATACCGACTTTGTGGAGGGATGCCTGGCTGCCAGAATCACAGTACAGACTTCAGGAGGCAAGTCAAATGGCCTCAACTGTCGCCGCTCAATCTCCAAGCATGTAGGTGGAGACTGGACAGGTTCGGGTGGAGGACAGTCCCCTGCTGCTGCGACAGAAGGTCCTCCTGAAGAGGCAGACAAACCAGGGGACTGACAGACATACTGAGTAGCTTGGGATACCAGTACCTTCGTGCCCAGTCCGGAACCACAAGGATAACTTGGGACCGGTCGCGCTTGATCTTCTTCAGCACTCTGGGCAGAAGTGGTATAGGTGGAAAGGCGTTCAATAGACCGAAACTCCACTCGCGACGAAAAGCGTCTCCAAGCGAGTGCCGCCTTGGAAATTCCAACGCGCAGAACTGATGACATTGCGCGTTCTTTTCTGTGGCGAATAGATCTAAACAAGGCTCTCCCCACTGCAGAAAGAGGCCTTGCGCCACATCCGAGTTCAGACGCCATTCGTGATCCATCATGCACCGCCAGCTGAGTTCGTCCGCCCTGGCGTTCAGAGAACCTGCCAGGTGTTGAACCACCAGGGTCACGCCCTGATGTTCCAGCCACTGCCAGAGGCGCAGAGCCTCCTGGCAGAGGGTCCGCGACCCCACCCCGCCCTGTTTGTTGGAGTACCACATGGCGGTGGTGTTGTCTGTGAACACCTGCACTACGCTCCCCCAGACAGAGGGGAGGAATGCCTTCAGTGCTAGACGCATCGCCCTCAGCTCCAGAAGGTTGATATGGAGCCGGGACTCCGCCGGAGACCAGAGGCCTCCGATCTCCGCCTCTCCCATGTGACCTTCCCAACCTAGGAGGGGCGCGTCCGTCACAACTACGTGCTCCGGTTGGGGTAAGGAGAGGGACCTGCCGCTGACCCAATCGCGGTCCGTGAGCCACCACTGCAGCTGTCTCGCAGTGCCCTCCAAGATCAGGACATGGTCGGACAGGTTGCCCTGATGCTGGGTCCACTGAAACTTCAGGTCCCACTGCAGAGCCTGCATCCGCCACCGGGCGTGATGCACAAGAGGGATGCAGGAGGCCATCAGCCCCAGAAGCCGCAGCGTCAACCTGACCGAGACCCGGGATAAAGGCTGAAAGATTGGAATCAAAGCCTGAATATCCCAAACCCGCTGTTCAGGAGGATAACCCCGAAACTGCGACGAGTCGAGAACCGCTCTGATGAAGAGGAGCTTCTGAGAGGGGCACAGGTGTGACTTTGGCACATTGATGGAAAACCCCAGCTGGTGCAGGAGGTCTGCCGTTGTCTGGAGGTGAGGTGGCTGACGACTGTCTGGGGCGAGCCCGCCTTTAACAACCAGTCATCGAGGTAGGGGAAGACTGAAACCCCTAACCTGCGCAGATGAGCTGTGACCACCGCCATCACCTTCGTGAACACCCGTGGGGCGCTGGTAAGGCCTAAGGGGAGCACGGTAAACTGAAAGTGCTCGTGGCCTACCGTGAAACGCAGGTACCACCGGTGGGCCGGCCGGACGGGAATGTGGAAATAAGCGTCCTGCAAGTCCAACGCTACAATCCAGTCTCCTGGGTCCAGGGCAGCTAAGACCTGAGCCAGTGACAGCATCTTGAACTTCTCTTTCCGGAGGAAGCCGTTGACGTTCCGTAGGTCCAAGATAGGGTGTAGGCCCCCTTTGCCCTTCTTGGGTACCAGAAAGTAGTGGGAGTAACAACCACACCCTACTTCCGGCCCAGGAACGCGCTCGATGGCCCCCTTGGCCAAGAGGGCCGTAACTTTCTCTTGCAGAAGTTGCAAGTGGCCCCCCGACACGCGGTGGTATTGCGGTGCATTGGCTGGAGGGGTCGTCTCGAAGGGGAGGGAGTAGCCCCTTTGGACGATCTGCAACACCCACCTGTCCGAAGTGACAGTGCACCAGTGGAAGTGGTGATGGCAAACCCTGCCCCCCACTGGCGTCACATGGCCTGAAAGCATGGACTAGGAGGCTTTAGAGGCAGATGCTGCGGGGGAAGGTGTGGACTGGCCTCGCCGTTGTCCCCAACCGCCGCCACGGCGGTTTCCACGGCCACCACCGCGTTGGATGTTAGTCTGCAGTGCGTGGCTGGCAGCACGTGTGGGAGCGCCCCTTCCTTGGCCACGAAAGGAGCGAAAGGCACCCGTTTGCTGGCGCGGGGCCGAGAGGCCCAAGGACTTGGCCGTAGCCCTGGAGTCCTTAAAGCGCTCAAGCGCATGGTCTGCCTTGTCGCCGAAAAGGCGACGGCCATCGAACGGCATGTCCATAAGAGTGTTCTGGACATCGGCCGAAAAGTTGGCGGGCCTCAACCAGGCGTGGCGTCATTGCCATCGCTCTGACCAGTGAGTTGGTGGTATCCAGCCCACACAGGATAGAAAACTGTGCTGCATCTCGACCCTCCGCAAGGGCTTGGGTGAGTTTAGTCCTGACCTTTGCAGGACATTCTGGCAGCACGTCCGCAACCATGTCCCACAGAGAGTGGGTGTAGCGGCCCAAGAGGCACGCGGTGTTGACTGACCGCAGTCCCAAACTCAGGGAGGAGAATACCTTACCATATTGTTCGTACCGCTTGGATTCCCGATCGGGCGGGGCCATCGGGAATGCGTTCTGGGAGTTGGGAGGCCTGGATGACCAGGCTCTCGGGGGTGGGGTGGGTAGACAGGAAGCAAGGGTCGCCCGGAGCCGGGCGGTGGCGTCTGGCCACGTTCCTATCTACAGGCTGACCTGTAGCGGGCTTGGACCAAGTGCCCAAAAGAACGTCTGACAAGGCCTCATTAAACTGCAGCAGAGGCTCAGCCGAGCTTGACTGCGGTTTAAGGACCTCAGTGAGGAGGTTAGTCCTCACGGCCGCAACAGGGAGCTCCAGGCCCAAGGCCTTGGCCGCCCGCGTCAGCACCACACTGTAGGCAGCCCCCTCCTCCGTAGCCACGGTGGGAGGGGAGACAAAACCAGTGTCTGGCGAGGTGTCCAGCCCACTGGCAGTCCCAAGCTCACCTGTCCAGTCCTGCTGAGACTGACACTCCCGTGCCAGAGGGTCCTCAGACCCCTCCCAATCCCCCTCGTCACGCATCTCCTGGTATGCAGGTTCAAAGGATGGGGCCGGTTCGTGGAAGTAAAAGTCTCCAAACGACGTCGAGAGCAGCGCCCAGCGGCGCCGCTCCGGCGCCGGAACCGAATCGAGGGCAGGATCGGGGACGGCGTCTTCGGGGGCGACACCCTACTAACCTGTTTCTTTCAGATACTTTGGACAGAATGGAAATGGAGTTTGTTCCACTAGAAGGTCATTTTCCCATAGGGTATCAGACAGGGCCTTGTTAAATGGAAGCAAGGGCTCCAATGTGGCAGGCCCAGTCTGAAAGATTTCAGTAAGGACTCAAGTTTTGGTTTTGACTGAAGGCATCTGCAATTCCTGGACAGCAGCCACCTCTTGCACTATTACTGTAAATGATGCATTCGCTTCTATTGGTGGACTAAGTGGCAGGGGAGATATCAATTCTACTGGTCTCGTTAGTCCATTTAACAATGGTCATAATAAAGGAGAGGTGGGGGCATCACCCTCTTTCCACCATCATCATCATATCCCTTTGGTTAGGTTATCCAAACTTAATATAGCGCAGCAAATCACCCCCAAAGGGGTATCTTACAGCTAATGCACAGTTCCAAGATGAGAAAGGAAAAAAAGAACTATAGTCAAAAAAGTTAGGTTTTCAGTAGCTTCTTGAAGCAGACAAAATCAGTGCAAATGCGAATGCGAGATGGAAGCCTGTCCTAATGAAATGGACCTAGGTAAGAAAAGGATTTACCACCCTGTCTAACTGTGCGAATAGAAAGTGGGCAGAGCAAGAATTGATCCTTAGATCTCAAATTTCTGGTGGGTCAGTAAACTGACAGTTTGTTCTGGAGATGCGTTGGTACTCTACCTGATGGAGCTCTGTGCACCAGGCACAGAAGCTAGAAAATCACTCACTTTCTAATGGGAAGCCAGTGCAGAGATTTGAGCGTGGGTACAGAGGGTGTACGAGGAGGAAGTTGGAGTACAAGCCAGGCCGCAGTGTTCTGGACTACCAGTAGTGGACAGGAGGGAGTTATTGGCCGCTGCCAAGAGGTCATTTCCATATTCTAAGTGGCTGACCACAAGTGCCTGCGTGAGAGTCTTTCTTGTATGGAGAGGCAGGCATTAAAATACTCTTAACATGCGCATTATCCCAAAACAGGTGCCACCTGTAGATTTCACGTGCCCTCTCATTAAGAGGCTATCGTCACTTAGAATGCCTAAGTATTTGAGCACTTTTTTGGGTGGGGGGGAGGGGGGGGGGGGGGGGGGGGGGCCTAATTCAGGTTGCCACCAATCGCTAGTACAGTAGTCATGGGCATTGCCGAACAACACTATTTCTGATTTGTCGCCATTAAGCTTTAGGCAATTGTGGGACATCCAGGAAGCAATTTTCCTCATGCACACTCTGAACTTCAGTTTAATAGAGTCCTGGGTTGGGCCCTTGAGGGATAATCAATTGCGTGTCACCAGAATATGAGATGACATCAAATTCACAGGACCAGATTTATGGAGCCAGAGGTGCCACATAGATGTTCAAGAGTACAGGGCTCAGGGAAGACCCCTATGGGACTCTCCTGCCCAATGACATCACCCAAGATTTAAAGGGGCCTAGATTGATTACCTGGCTGCGGTTGCTGGGGAAGCTCTGAAACCAGCCAAGGGCTTTGCCATCGACACGAGTTTTTGAATCATGATCGAATTTGAAATGGTGTCACATGCAGCTGAGTGATCAAGCAACACCAGCATGGCTGGAAAACCCTCATCAAGGGAGATTCTTATAGTATCTTGAACCCCCACCAGCGCTGTTTCTGTGCTATGAAAGGTCTATAAACCCAGATTGCGAGGGGTCTAATTAGACACCAAATACTGGGTAAGTTATTGGCCAACTAGGCTTTCCACAATCTTGCCACAATAAGGGAGATGGGCCTGTAGTTTGCTGGATATAAAGGGTCCACATTAGACTTTTTCAGGATGGGCATGATCGTGTTATTTTCCACTCCTGACCTGAGCTAAAGTATCAGCATCCAGGGAAAGGTTACATAGTGATATGATGGTGGGGATGAGAGAAATGGCAAGGGGGTAACCAGACTTAATCTTGCTCAGCATGTCTAACACTGATTTTGGGGTGATCGATTCAAAATACTCCAGAGCCGTGGAAGAGTTATGAGTAGAGGGAATGAAGGAAACAGAGCCAGTAGAAGGGATGCAGTTAGAGAGACTCTAGTAAATATCCTCAAAGTGGTTAGCCAAGGCTTTGCAAATTTCCTATGAGACTGGAGTTCGGGGAAGTGCAAGCTGTTTGGTGGTGTACCTTGTTCAGAGTCAGAAACAAAATATATTGGAGCCTCTAGTGATGCAGCTGACAGGGTAGAAGCATAGGTACAGTGGCAGGTTATGAAGTTGATGTCACTAGAGCGTCAACTGATAGTTGATGATTAGAGATCCAAGACATTTGTGCTGGAAAATAAATGGAACGCGAAGGGCTGAGGCTCAGTCTGGAGGAGCAGCATTAGAAAAAGAAGTGGGGCTGCAGGTGTTCTCAGTTGCAGATGCTTATGTGGATGACAGCCAGGTAAAAGGAATACATCACACAAATGTATTGGGTGCATCTTTAGTAACCAACTTGCTTACCAGTTTGGTTTGGGTGCTCTAACTTTGGACTTCAAGGTCAGTTTTTGGCGGCTTTTGCTCGACTCATCAGTGGGAGTCACAAGGCTTTCTAGGCGCTCCGTCAGCGCCAGCTTCTGTTGGATGGCCATTCGCAGCAGTGAATTAAGGGTTTTCTTCTCATCCTCCGCAGCAGCGAGCTGACGCTGCATTTCGTCCAACTGGGAAACATATTGGTCGCATCTATTGGCAAAAAAGAAGCAGAAAAAAAATTGATTCAGACTTGCATGGATTTCTTAGAAACTACAAACTATGCCTCGCATAGTATATGCATTTCTACCTAGAGAAAAGGTTGATTCACAACACTTTTAATATCTTTAAGCAGCACAATCATTTAAAACAATGGAAAAAACAACTGTTTTCTTTTCGGCAGTGCCTTGGGAAAAGATAATTGTGAGGCATGACAAAAACCACTACTTGCCTCTAACAATCATTCTCAAAGGGGTGGAGGAAATCATAGAGGACTATTTCAAAGTCAACAGCAAAACATCCTGTAAGTAACTGATTATTAAACGAGGCGGGTGACTACCCACCTCAAAGAATAACCACAACCCTTGTCAGTGTGAAGGTTAATTTCACTAAATTATTCTGAACTGATCCACTGGGTGGTTATGGTACAGAGCAGACAGACTTAACCTAGGGCAATGGGTAAAGTTTTTGTGCTGCATCAAAACAGTAAGAAAATAGATCCCTTTCTAGTCAGACTAGAAAGGATAGAGGGCTTTATACCCCACATACGCCCTACTCTGGCTTCATTCATACTGTGGACGCCCGCTATTAAAGGGTCGCTAGTGTTCACTGGCTATTTTTAAAATAATCGAAATTTTAAAATGCTCCCTGGAATACAGCGGAGTCCATCGTGGGTTTTAGGGACCAGGATGTGCCCCGATGAGGGAAGAATGCCAATAATAGAGTGGGTGGAGGTCCTTTACAAACCTAAATAGGTTTCCTGTGGGTTGCATTCCAGTCTCTCTTTTCCTACTCCAACAAATCTTTGTTGGAGATAGGTTGCAAGATGCTTTGTTGTGATAAGTAGTTCAATATCACCTGACCAATGGACTGGCTGAAACAAATAAAAGTAATCTCAATTCCAGATTGCAAGTACAATGTCTTTAATTCAAGCTTTAACTGCGCCCTTTTCTCTGGTGACAAGGTCTTTGCAGTTGTCGAATGGACCTGCATCCTGGGCTAAAGGTGCTACTGCTGTTTCAGATTACTTTGTCGGTTGAACTCATACTGGGAATATACAAACCATATTTAATCCCCAACAAACCACAAACAAACAACAAGAACATGACTTTAATAAATCAAACCACATCACTCCGGCCAAAGGGATACAGTGGAACAATTAAGTTTCTATGCAAGAAACAAAAAACATTTGGGGCAAAGGAACCAAATAAAGGCAAAATATGGGTCTCCAATACATCCTGGCCAATAATTTCAGATAAAAGAATGCAAGTTTGATCCTCCAAAAAGAAACACAGAGGTAAGACAACCACAAGTGAGTTGTTACACCTCTGGATCGACTTGGACCACCTCTCCAAGGCTGTTGCAAGCTTCTCTGGCTCCTTGAGGGCACTGAGATAATCCACTTAAAGGAAGCAATCGCATTCCCACCTAATTAAGACTAGAACCCCTTACTCCTCTTTAAAGGTAGAACCGAGCAAGATGCCTCACACAAGCAGACTGCCAGCCCCAAAACTGGATATCTAGATGTGAGAGACCGATGCCACTCGCCCTGCCCCGGATCAAGCTACTGTGTCTGCACTATGAATTCCAGCTATAAGGGAACACGTTTTGGGTTTTTACCAATCTAACAAATAAATAATCAGGAGCCCATGATCTGCAGTCCCTGAAAATTAGCATCATCATCAGGAGTGAGGTGGCCAATAGAGTGAACTGAGATTCCCAACCCAGCCAATAAATTGAACTAATGTTCAAATGACTAAAATCTAAAATGATTCCTAAAATATAGTGTATGGATTTGTGTTATCAGACTAAGGTCACGTTTTTACTCTGGTTTACGAAGGTCTCATAAAAGTTGGACATGACCGGATTCTTTCAAAGCATGGATTCAGCAACGCTTTCCTCCAAGCTGGAACAATGAAGCCCTGAAGGGCTAGCAAAAAAAAACAAAAAACACTGACACATCTAGATCAGAATGTACGTCTTTCAGTGCCTGTCCTCTGGTTGCCCTCCTAGAACTAGAACAGAGGGAAGCAGTCAGTTGATCTGGGAACCATTTGAACGGGAAGTTCATGGCAGCACTCCAAATGAGATGTCACGAGTCCGCTGAGCAAGCGAGGATAGTTTTGGTACAAAAATGCAACAAGCTTTAAATATATTCAATTGGTATTTTGTAAATGCTATCTGGAGAGATGGCTAAGTGGTATAATATTTATTGGTACAGATGTATCTCACTATTGGGGAGTGGGGGGGGGGGAGATCTTGGCACTAGGCTGGCCAAATTACAGTGAACATTTTCATCTATCACACAGCTTACAGAGTTTCAGACTAGGAGACATGAGAAGGTAAAGAGTTAAATCGAGTTTTGATCCTTTCCTTTCGCTCTAGTTGAACTTGCACGTGTCATGACTGAGATATGACTTGGGATTCGGTGGCAAGTTGGCGAATGTGTCTGAAATTTCAATTACTGCTGACCAAGACCTCCAGTGTCCTTTGTCAGTGTAAAAGAAGAGAAGATACTGACTGAGGGAAAAACATAGCATGCTAGAAAGATCCAAGGTCTCCCAATGGTGCCAGTTGACACTCCTTCATAGCCTTTTCAAGATGGGAGTACAGATCTCACACAGGCATTCAAAGTTATGCAGCTGCAGTGAGTAATCAGGCAAAATGGGGAATATGGGATATTGGTGTGGCGGAGCCTGAAGATGATTGCAGCCTAAAGCCCAAGCCTCTGACCCTTTGCTCCTCTTTCCATCCTTCTCATCTATCCCACGTCAGTGACATGCTCTACTTTGGTTTTTCCTCTTACTCACCTGAGCTGCCGGGAAGGACACCAAAAGGTGGGACATCGACGCCCACCTGGGCTACGAAAAAAAGAAGAGACTCCGATTCCGGACCCAATCACTAGACCGCGGAATAATGCACAGCATAGTGAATCCAGAAAGATTCACGCTGCAAAACAATCTGTACCAGTTAAGCTACACATGCACGGAACAGGCAAAAGTTAAAGCATTGTCCAACTTCGTTTGAAAGGGTGCTGTAAAGGGCAGATCGTACTGGGTCCAGGATTCAAAAGGATGGCATACTCTCCGCTTTAAGCTTAATAAGCAGCTCACCCATGAATGAGTTCTACAAATAGCGGATGTGCTGGTTACTGTTAGATGAACATCACCGACTCAGAGTATTTTGACATAGTGCTCTATCTATAATTACAACATATTGATCTGGGAGAACAGAATGGCAATTCAAAAGGCCACACTTCGACCTAAAAATCAAACTGAACATATGTTGGCCCAATTTCCGTCACCAGGGGCAAGTATTTTGTGGTACCGACTTGCGTCAGTAACTTCTCAAGATCCAACCATGTGGAATATTGTCAAACGTCACACTATATCTCTAATCAAATGAAGTTATTTCTGGAATAAACCCACAAACAGCAGCAGCCACATTTTATACCAACAGATCCCAAGTTCAGTGAACACAATGGGGGCTTACCTGCTAGCGAACACTGCTCGGAGGGAGGAGAAGGTGGCAGCATCTTCCTTCAAAGCCTTCAGCTCGTGCCTCAGCTTCAGCATGGTTTCTGAAATCAGACTCTTTTCATTCTCATACTTCCCCTTCAAGTTGGCGAGGGCAACTTCTGCAGTCTAGATAGGAACACAATTCAAGCCAGATGAACCTCCAGCTTCTTGCACGGTTGGTCTATACTCAAACCCAGGTACACCGGACAGTCCACCAGCAGAAACAGCCCCAAGCAGTTTGTAAAATAGTTCAGGGGGCTAACTGCCCACCCAAAGGCCTGGATGGTCACAGGCAGTAATCGTGGGTAATAACACCCACTAATATCAGTGCCTAGAGATTCTCTAGGCACTGACATTAGTCAGATATTTTTTGTTAGTGTAATCAATAGGGATTATCAATCGAAATTCAATGGCGCTTTGGGCATGCATGCATGCTTCCCCAACACTTGAAATGAAACATTAAAAACCTTTCCGGAGAGTTGTTTCTGATTGCAATCAAACGTCACCACAATGCTCCTAAATCCACTGACTTCCTAATCTTGTGGCAGGAACAATCTTGTGGCCAATAACACTTTGCCATTAAGGGTACAACTCAATACATGTTTATAAACTAGAATGGGACGATACTGTATTTCCTCTGTGCATATAAGAAAATAAAATGCAGATCTTCCAGTGCAACATGTGACCTAGGTTTCCTTTGGCTTGTCTAGAATGCCGTGCAAGGCTCCCTCCAGAATGTTGTGGCTTCTCCACAGCATCTACCCAAGAGGAAACTCTGAAGCTACCATTACTTTTAGAGAAGAGCTAAAATCTTCATATCAACTAGAAATGGATGTTTGGATTTTTCTGTGGGAAATGATATACAAAAAGTCACACTGGTGCAAACAACTTCATGATTATTGTGGATAAACCACTCTACAATTCAATTTCCAAGAGCAACGTCGTGCAATTCTTTTGGTCTTCTCCTTACATTACACGTGGTCTTCAGTGGATTTGCCCTGCACATGTGCTGGACTACTCAGGAAGCCTCAACAATTCCCAGGAGAAATCTTCATTAGAACACTACAAACTTTATTGCTCTTAAATAAAAATAATTAGTGAATTATCTCAAACTGGGCATACGAAGAGTTTGGAATGTTTACATAAAATCAAACACTATTCTATCGCATCTTTCCACCGTATGTGCCTACACCTCTCTGTACAGACCGTGCCTTATGAAGCAGAGTTGACGAGACAGCGAACTGCTATGTCTGCAGCTTGATGGAATAAATGGCTAATATTGCAGCCATTTTAAGTATAGTTTGAGCAGAATTATTTGATGGAAGTTATAACAGCAGTATACTGCAAGGGAACTCTAAGACTCAAATGCATTTCTGAATTGAATGCATCTTGAGCAATACAGGATGGAGTATTTCAAACCGTGCTAAGATGAATGCAGGAGTTAACTGAATTAAAAATGGAAGATATACTGTAGAAGTAGTCAGAAGTACAACCATGTAAGTGACCGCATCATAGTGTCAGTTAGCTCTCGAACCTTGAATCGGTCACATCCGGCGTGCAGAACACAACAAGCTGGTATAGCATTCCACGCAGGCATCACAAAAAGCAAGTGAAGCAGATGTAACACATTTCCTCCCTTATAGCACAAAAGTAACATTTTCAAAAGGATGTATGGCGTTACAACGCATGCTTTTACCACGCATGCCGTTACAACGCAGTTTTTACAACGCATACCATTACAACGCATAGCGCTTTGGGGTGCTGGATAGTGAATAGTTTAATTTACTATTCCAACTCCAGTCCCCGTGGATAGTAGGGAAGGTGTTCGATAGTAAATTAAATCTATTCCCTATCCTACAGCGCCCCCCAGCGCAATGCGTTGTAATGGTTTGCGTTGTAATGGTTGCGTCTTAATGGTAGTGTGTTGTAAAAGTTTCGTAGTAAAGGCTGTTTACCTTTTCAAAACGAGCAAAAGTAACCTATGGGAGTAAACGTGGAACCATAATAACCATCAACAAATTAAATGGAGAAAAGAAATTATGTTTAATATAACACAAAGTTGAAAATAAAATAGGTTTCCGAGTCATTCTGGAAGATCTTCTTATTGCAGATGGCACATCCATGACAGGAGTATGTTCCACAAACTCACCACTATCAGTAACTACAGAGGAAACGTCACCATTCAAAAGGAAACACTGACACTTTCCATTCATACAGGAACTCCCGGACTCTCTTGATAAGGGAATGTGCGGTGCCTCACATATACTATACTATAATTAGAACCAGGGCAACGCTCTTCCCGTTGAACACTCGCTTCCAACTTCAGAATATCCACAGGTTATGAAAATGAAACAACTTATCTAGCCCAACTGCTCCTTTCTCACCCTCCTTACCCTTTGTTCCATCAATGTCCACTAAGCACATTGATAGGACTTCTATTCACTCGGACAACACAAACAAGAGAATAAAACCTGCATCTACCCTTCGGAAGGACACCAGGATGACAAAATCTCAGAGAAAGTCCAACCTAAAACAAAATTTTTTACATGTGTCCCAATTCTTTCTTCACTCTCCTTCTAGACATTTTCATCATGTCTCTTTCACTGAAACCAAATTGGTCACGTCAACCTTAACTTTACTAGTGATATAGCTGAGAACACATTTTGTGACTTGATCTTTAAGCTGCAAATGTTTGATAGGACCAATGCTTGCCATGGAACGTGCTGCGACATAGTTCCTCACCCTAACCCAGAGTGTCTTTTCCAGGTCTAATTTTGAAAATAACTCCAATTGTATGGTGTCCTTCACAAACGTATTCACTCTCTCTGCCACTCCATTACTTTAAGGACCGCACAGTGCCACTGTGTAATGTTCAGTTCCAGCAGCTGAGAGACATTTCTGACAAGAGACAAACTTCGTTGTCAGAAATGAGGGTGCAAGGAAAACCTTTAGCTGTAAAGGTTTTTGTTCAAGGAAACCTGCCTATTTCAGTGCTTGGTTCCCTAAGAAATGTATAGTGCACACATTTGCAATGGAAAACTACAAGAACAATTGGGAACTTATTGCCAGAAGGAAGACAATTGAATGGGCCTATGACATCTATTGCAAGTTTCTCCCATGCACCATTAAAAAGTTCAACAGACACCAATGTGAATACGCAAACTCTTGCCATGCTTGGCCCACGCAAACAATATTCCACAAAATGTTTGACAAAGTGTGAAATGCTGGCCACCAATACCTTTTGCAAAGGCTTTTCTTTGACTGTCATAACTTGATGCCCTACCTGTGTAAAAGAAATCCATCTATTTGGAGACCCACAAGAAGAATGACACTCACCTTTAAGAACAAATTCCGACTCAATAATGAGCTTATCTTGAACTTTCATTTATGATTGCAAATCTCCCTAGAGGCAATGCACCATGGGCCACCCTTATAAAATACAGTTCTTCGTCTCTTCAAGCACACTATCTGCATGCATAGTGGCCAAATATTCATCATAGGTGATAGCATTTGCAGTCACAAGATTGTCACTCAACAAGCCAATCACACGTTCAGCGTACACAATCAATGAAACATCACTAGTACTTTCCATTGCAAATCTTGACAAGAAACCCATCCTACCATTATGTCGCCCTGGACCATAACGAATTTCAAAAGTTAAACTCATGGCAATAGCAGGACTAGTCTTGGAGATGCTCTGCCCATACCATTTTCACCCAGAAGATCAATTAAATCAAGTTCCTCCCTCTCAATCACGCTGTAATGTTGTTCTGAACTCTTTGGCGCCATAGAAACAAAAGCCACAGTGTACTCTTTCGCAACTGCCATCCATCTGCTTTAGTACAGCAACAAACCCCTTATAACTTTACATCAACAGCCATTACATGTTCCCTTTAATCTACGGCTACATAGCAACTGCACTAACAATTTGTTTTCTCAAATGCATGCTTTCCCACATCGGTCCAAACAAATTGCTCCCCCTTGCACAATAGTTTCTTCAATGGTTCAGTGATGATTAAAACCACATTGCCTAACACATTATTTAAAGTGACTCAAAATGGACTACATGTGGTCAACATACAGGCTGGGGAGAATCCAGGATAGCCTTGGCCAAGATGAGCCAGATACTCGACACAGTTAGGTGAACAATTTCATTTATCCTCTTTTAAGGTCATGTACTGCCATTCCTTTCTAGGATGCTTAGCAAGCGATCAAGAGCGAGATTGTGCTCTTCAACAGTGCTAGTAAAAGTTGGGATACCATCCTGAAATGCATTTACTCTTGCTCTGCTCAAACCTCTGCACAAATCGTACACAAATTACTAAAAACAAAAGCTGCTGAGGCAAACAGGAAAGTATCTGCAAATATAGACAAGCATTGGAAATGCGATAGGTCTCGCATTAGAAAAGTTGGAGCTATTGGTATTGTAAATATAATTCCTTCTTAAGTTCTTTTTATGTTTTTAAAATATTAAAACTATTAATATTGTTCTTTGAAATGCCAATAGTTATAAAATTAGCTAATGTTACACCTATAGCATTAGTAAAGCTACATGTTTAGTTTTCCCCTAACTTACATGTATTGATATTACAAATTTCAATGGCTTTGGTCTGCTTTGAGTGTTGCTGTGGTGGTGTGGATTTGTGTTGTTGTGGTGTAGAGTGGTGCTGCGCTGAGTGTTAATGTGTTGCTGCCTAGTGATAATGTGGTGGCGCAGAGCGGTGCTGTGTTGGTGCTGTGGTGTTAGTGCGGGCACTGCTGCTGGTGGTATCTGCGAGACCTGTGTAAGTAAATGGAGAGGGAGGGAGAGAGTTGGAAGAGAGTGAAAGAGGCAGAAACATGGAGAGGAAAAGAAAGAGCGAAGGTATCTGTAAGCTGAGAGATGTGGCATAACAGAACGCTCGCTAGTGCGGGCACTGCTGCTCGGGGTATCGGCGAGACTTGTGTAAGTAAATGGAGAGGGAGGGAGAGAGTTGGGAGAGAGAGTGAAAGAGGCAGAAACATGGAGAGGAAAAGAAAGAGCAAAGGTATCTGTAAGCTGAGAGATGTGGCATAACAGAACGCTTGCTAGTGTGGGCACTGCTGCTCGGGGTATCGGCGAGATTTGTGTAAGAAATTGGAGAGGGAGGGAGAGAGTTGGAAGAGAGTAAAAGAGGCAGAAACGTGGAGAGGAAAAGAAAGAGCGAAGGAATCTGTAAGCTGAGAGATGTGGCATAACAGAACGCTTGGTAGTGCGGGCACTGCTGCTGGGGGTATCTGCGAGATTTGTGTAAGTAATTGGAGAGGGAGGGAGAGAGTTGGAACAGAGAGTGAAATTTGCAGAAACAAGGAAGAGGAATAGAAAGAGCGAAGGGATCTGTAACCTGAGAGATGTGGCATAACAGAACGCTCGCTAGTGCGGGCACTGCTGCTAGGGGTATCTGCGAGACTTGTGTAAGTAAAAAGTAGAGGGAGGGAGAGAGTTGGAAGAGAGTTAAAGAGGCAGAAACGTGGAGAGGAAAAGAAAGAGCGAAGGGATCTGTAAGTTGAGAGATGTGGCATAACAGAACGCTCACTAGTGCGGGAACTGCTGCTCGGGGTATCGGCGAGATTTGTGTAAGTAATTGGAGAGGGAGGGAGAGAGTTGGAAGAGAGTGAAATTTGCAGAAACGAGGAAGAGGAATAGAAAGAGCGAAGGGATCTGTAACCTGAGAGATGTGGCATAACAGAATGCTCGCTAGTGCGGGCACTGCTGCTGGGGGTATCTGCGAGACTTGTGTAAGTAAATGTAGAGGGAGGGAGAGAGTTGGAAGAGAGTTAAAGAGGCAGAAACGTGGAGAGGAAAAGAAAGAGCGAAGGGATTTGTAAGCTGAGCGATGTGGCATAACAGAACGCTTGAGGTACTGAACTGCTCAGATAAACAAACGTGGAAAGATGGGGGAAACAGGGTCCCCAACACGGAGAAATGCTGGGCGGAAGGGGATTCGAAAAGCAGCACCCTGGAGATGGGGAGAGGGTGTGGCGCAACGGCAAGAGCAGCCGCCTTTGGATCTGAGGAACTGCTTTCGAGTTTCGGTGTCAACTCAAAATGCTCTGACTCTGGGCAATTGAATAGTGTAACTGGTGCTCATGTAAAACGCGCTAATACCTTCGTGCCGAGTCCGAAAACGAGAGAATTGGCATTGCTGTGGGGAGGGGGGAGGTGAAATGCGACACGGCCTGTCGAAATTAAAGCCTTTGATGCAGCAGGGGGCGGAGCGGATCCCAAGTGAAGCTGCTGGCGGCAGATGGCTGGCTTTCATGTGCACGCGCTTTTTAGGGCTTGCGCTTGCGCAATGACCTAAAAAGCGCACATGCACTCCATGGAATCGCCAGTGGTTAAACTCTGGATAAGCCACTATAGAGCTTCGCCAGCTATGCACATGCGCATCAGCAGGCGAGCCCTAAAAAACCCTAAAAGGAGTAATGAATGTGGTAAAGTTACTTGGACTCCTCAAAAAAGGCAACCCAGTGGCATGCTGGCTAAGTCTATTTAGAAAAGGGGGTGGTGATGAACAGAGTGTCTGAGTTAAACAGACCACTCTTACCCAGTCCAAAGATCAGGGCTTGATCCATCACCGTTATTTATCTCACTGCCCCATCTCAGCTCAGAACCTGGCTATATGCAAATCAGTCTGTCCCTGGCCCAGTGCATCATGGGAACAGGGCAGACTAAACTACCAAGCCAATTCTTCACCAGAAAGGAGACAAGCTACCGGGGACCGGTTTCTGGCATTTCAGCCTTCTTTGGCCCGGCTTGCTTGAATCCTGATGGAGCAGTGAGAAAGGGACTCATGTCTGAGTATACCCTGCCACACCTATAGTGGCCAAAAACGATTTAGAAAAGGGGGTGGTGATGAACAGAGTGTCTGAGTTAAACAGACCACTCTTACCCAGTCCAAAGATCAGGGCTTGATCCATCACCGTTATTTATCTCACTGCCCCATCCCAGCTCAGAACCTGGCTATATGCAAATCAGTCTGTCCCTGGCCCAGTGCATCATGGGAACAGGGCAGACTAAACTACCAAGCCAATTCTTCACCAGAAAGGAGACAAGCTACCGGGGACCGGTTTCTGGCATTTCAGCCTTCTTCGGCCCGGCTTGCTTGAATCCTGATGGAGCAGTGAGAAAGGGACTCATGTCTGAGTATACCCTGCCACACCTATAGTGGCCAAAAACGATTTAGAAAAGGGGGTGGTGATGAACAGAGTGTCTGAGTTAAACAGACCACTCTTACCCAGTCCAAAGATCAGGGCTTGATCCATCACCGTTATTTATCTCACTGCCCCATCCCAGCTCAGAACCTGGCTATATGCAAATCAGTCTGTCCCTGGCCCAGTGCATCATGGGAACAGGGCAGACTAAACTACCAAGCCAATTCTTCACCAGAAAGGAGACAAGCTACCGGGGACCGGTTTCTGGCATTTCAGCCTTCTTCGGCCCGGCTTGCTTGAATCCTGATGGAGCAGTGAGAAAGGGACTCATGTCTGAGTATACCCTGCCACACCTATAGTGGCCAAAAACGATTTAGAAAAGGGGGTGGTGATGAACAGAGTGTCTGAGTTAAACAGACCACTCTTACCCAGTCCAAAGATCAGGGCTTGATCCATCACCGTTATTTATCTCACTGCTAAGTCTATGGCCCAAAAGCACAACTTACTAATTGTGTAACGATATATCTGTAAGAGACATTAGTTAGTGATAGATTCCTTACCTTAGAATATCCCCAGACGTCAGACTAGATCCAGAAACTTTTGCATAGCAAAACCCATCCGCGTCGGTAGGCGTCGTCCGCGGCTCCGCGTCCGTCGCCGGCGTCATTAGCGCCAGAATGACATCGCCGGAGTACTTAGACGCAGCCCTCACGCGCTGACGTCAGTTCTTATACACGGCTTTTCTGCGCCAGATACGCAGAGCCATGATAGAACCAACACTGGTGCCATGAAACTAGGGCCCTGAAAGGGGATGACTTTAACCCTAGATATCAGTTCGCAGAACGAGGAGGATGTGTGGGTCGGTAAGGAATCTATCACTAACTAATGTCTCTTACAGATATATTCTTACACAAGTAGTAACTTGTGCATCTGAAAGAGACAGAGTGATAGATTCCTCACCTTAGAATAGATACCCCAGCAATACCAACCCCGGTGGTGGGTCTGCGAACCAATAATCACACCAGAAAGTCCTGGAGGACGGAACGGCCAAAGAAGCCATCCCTCCGGACTTCGCTGTCCAGGCAGTAGTGTCTTGCGAACGTGTGCTGCGAGGCCCACGTAGCTGCTTGACAGATGTCCTGCAAGGGGACTCCCCGGCCCAGGGCAGTAGTAGTCGCCGTGGCCAGAGTGGAGTGGGCCCTCAGCCCAACAGGAGGTTCCTTCTTAGCCAAAGAGTAACACGCTTGAATGCACAACACGATCCACCGAGAGATGGTCCGCTTGTGCACCGCCCGTCCTTTCTTAGCGCCCACGTAACCAACAAAGAGTTGGTCATCCACCTGGAACTGGCGTGTGCGATCCAGATAGTAAGAGAGCGCACATTTGGGGTCCAGACGGTGGAGCCCCTCTTCCTCTTTCGAGGGATGCGGAGGCAGAAAGAAGGTGGGCAAGTTGATGGACTGCCCGATGTGGAAGGCTGTGACTACCTTGGGCTGGAAAGAGGGTGATGCCCTTTAAGAATCTGTTTACAATGGGGGACTTGAACAAAGAAGGCTGATCAGGTAGCCTTAAGAAGGATGAAAGGCAAGAAAGGTAGCCCTTGATAGTGCCCAGAGCAGAGCCTTGCTGGGCAAGAGAAAGAAGGAAGAAGAGAACCTCAGAAAGAGGGGCATTGAGAGGATCCACAGCCTTTGCTGTGCACCATGCCACAAATCTGTTCCACCTGCAGGCTTATACCGACTTTGTGGAGGAACGCCTGGCTGCCAGAATGACATTACAGACTTCAGGAGGCAAGTCAAATGGCCTCAACTGTCGCCGCTCAATCTCCAAGCATGGAGGTGGAGACTGGACAGGTTCTGGTGGAGGACCGTCCCGTGCTGCTGCGACAGAAGGTCCTCCTGAAGAGGCAGACGAATCGGGGGAATCGACTGACATACTGAGTAGCTCGGGATACCAGTACCTTCTCTCCCAGTCCAGAACCGCAAGGATGACATTGGCCCCTGTCGCGCTTGATTTTCTTCATAACTCTGGGCAGAAGTGGTATAGGCGGAAAGGCGTACAACAGACTCCACTCGCGACGAAAAGCGTCTCCGAGCGAGTGCCGCCTTGGAAATTCCAACGTGCAGAACCGATGACATTGCACGTTCTCTTCGGTGGCGAATAGATCTAACCAAGGCTCTCCCCACTGCAGAAAGAGGCCTTGCGCCACGTCCGAGTTCAGACGCCATTCGTGATCCATCATGCACCTTCGGCTGAGCTTGTCCGCCCTGGCGTTCAGAGAACCTGCCAGGTGTTGAACCACCAGGGTCACGCCCTGATGTTCCAGCCACTGCCAGAGGCGCAGAGCCTCCTGGCATAGGGTCCACGACCCCACCCGCCCTGTTTGTTGCAGTACCACATGGCAGTGGTGTTGTCCGTGAACACCTGCACTAAATTCCCCCTGACAGAGGGGAGGAATGCCTTCAGTGCTAGACGAATCGCCCGAAGTTCCAGAAGGTTGATATGGAGCCGGGACTCTGCCGAAGACCAGAGGCCTCTGATCTCTGCCTCTCCCATGTGGCCTCCCCAGCCCTGGAGGGACGCGTCCGTCACAACTACGTGCTTCGTTTGGAGAAGGGAGAGGGACTTGCCGCTGACCCAATCGCAGTCCTTGAGACACCACTGCAGCGGTCTCGTAGTGCCCTCCGAGATCATGACATGGTCGGACAGGTTGCCCTGATGCTGGGCCCACTGAAACTTCAGGTCCCACTGCAGAGCCCGCCTCCGCCACCTGGCGTGATGCACCAGATAGATGCAGGAGGCCATCAGCCCCAGAAGCCGCAGCGTCAACCTGACCGAGACCCAGGATAAAGGCTGAAAGATTGGAATCAGAGCCTGAATATCCCGGACCCGCTGTTCGGGAGGATAAACCCGAAACTGTGCAGAGTCAAGGATCGCTCCGATGAAGAGGAGCTTCTGGGAGGGGCACAGGTGTGACTTCGGCACATTGATGGAAAACCCCAGCTGGTGCAGGATGTCCGCCGTTGTCTAGAGGTGGCTGACGACTGTCTGGGGCGAGCCCGCCTTCAACAACCAGTCGTCGAGGTAGGGGAAGACTGAAACCCCTAACCTGCGCAGATGAGCTGCGACCACCGCCATCACTTCCGTGAACACCTGTGGGGCGCTGGTAAGGCCGAAGGGGAGCACGGTAAACTGAAAGTACTCGTGGCCTACCGTGAACCGCAGGTAGCGCCGGTGGGCCGGCAGGACGGGGAAGTGGAAATAAGCGTCCTGCAAGTCCAACGCTACCATCCAGTCTCCTGGGTCCAAGGCAGCTAAGACCTGAGCCAATATCAGCATTTTGAACTTCTCCTTCCGGAGGAAGCCGTTGACGTTCCGTAGGTCCAAGATAGGGCGCAGGCCCCCTTTGCCCTTCTTGGGTACCAGAAAGTAGTGGGAGTAACAACCACACCCTACTTCTGGCCCAGTAACGCGCTCGATGGCCCCCTTGGCAAAGAGGGCCGTAACTTCCTCTTGCAGAAGTTGCAAGTGATCCCCCGACACGCGGTGGTATTGCGGTGGCATGGCTGGAGGGGTCGCCTCGAAGGGGAGGAAGTAGCCCCTTCGGACGATTTGCAGCACCCACATGTCAGACGTGACAGTGCGCCAGTGGAAGTGGTGATGGCGAATCCTGCCCCCCCACTGGCGTCATATAGGCCTGAAAGCACGGACTAGGAGGGTTTTGAGGCGGATGCTGCAGGGGCAGGTGTGGACTGGCCTCGCCGTTGTCCCCGACCTCCGCCACGGCGGTTTCCACGGCCGCCACCGCGCTGTGTACTAGTCTGCGGTGCGTGGCTGGCAGCACGTGTGGGAGCGCCCCTTCCTTGGCCACGAAAGGAGCGAAAGGCACCCGTTTGCTGGCGAGGGGCCGAGAGGCCCAAGGACTTGGCCGTAGCCCTGGAGTCCTTAAAACGCTCAAGCGCATGGTCTACCTTGTCGCCAAAGAGGTGACGGCCATCAAACGGCATGACCAGAAGGGTGGCCTGGACATCAGACGAAAAGTTGGCGGTCCACAACCAGGCATGGCGTCGAACTGCCACCGTTGTTGCCATCGCTCTGCCCAGTGAGTCCGTGGTATCCAGCCCACACCGGATGGAATAGCGTGCCGCATCTCGACCCTCCGCAAGGGCTTGGGAGAGTTTAGTCCGGGCCTCCTCCGGACATTGTGGCAGCACGTCCTCGACCGTGTCCCACAGAGTGTGGGTGTAGCGGCCCAAGAAGCATGCGGTATTGACTGACCGCAGTCCCAAACTCCGGGACGAGAACACCTTCTTACCGAATTGCTCGTACCTCTTGGAATCCCGATCGGGCGGAGCGGTAGGTAATGCGGTCTGGGAAGTAGAGGCCTGGATAACCGGGCGCTCGGGGGTGGGTTGGGTGGACAAGAAGCAAGGGTCACCCGGAGCCGGGCGGTAGCATCTGGCCACGTTCCTATCTACAGGCTGACCTGTAGCGGGCTTGGACCAAGTGCCCAAAAGAACGTCACACAAGGCCTCATTAAACGGTAGTAGAGGCTCAGCCGAGCTTGCCTGCGGTTTAAGGACCTCAGTGAGGAGGTTAGCCCTCACGGCTGCGATGGGGAGCTCTAGGCCCAATGCCTTGGCCGCCCGCGTCAACACTACACTTTAAGCAGCCCCCTCCTTCGTAGCCACGGTTGGAGGGGAGACAAAACCAGTGTCTGTCGAAGTGTCCAGTCCACTGGCATCCCCAAGCGCACATGTCCAGTCCTGTTGAGACTGGCACTCCTGTGCCAGAGGGTTCACAGACCCCTCCCAATCTCCCTAGTCACCCATCTCCTGAAGTTCAGGTTCAAAGGGTGGGGCCGGTTCGTGGAAGTCAAAGTCTCCATACGACGTCGAGAGCGGCGCCGCTCCGGCGCTGGAACCGAATCGAGAGCAGGATCGGGAACGGCGTCGCCGGGGGCGACACCCTAGGGGCAGGAGTCAGTGAGGTCGACCGGCGACGACCCGGAATCGGATCCAGTGGGGGCCTGCGGCGCCGGGACCGAAGTCGCCATTGGCGCCGGAGCATCCAACGCCGTCAGAGCCGAAGTACCCGACCCGCTGGGCCCGAAGGCGCCACGGAGCCTGGCGGAGGAGGGAGACCTCATGGCCATGAGGTACCGCTCGATCTCCTCTGGCGTCCCATCGTGCCCATGGACCGGAAGGTGCGGGGCAGGTTGCGACGTCCACGACTCCGTCTGAGCCGCGTTAGCTGGTGTCAACCGAACCCCGGCCGCGTCGCACGGTCGTCCGGGTGGGTCGGAAGAGCGATGACGCCTTTCCGACCTCATGCCTCTTACCTGAGGATCTTGATCCCGAAGACCGATGCCGACTCTCGGAACTACGAGGGCTCCGACCCCACGACCAGTCCCTCGACCTCCTGTAGGACCGGGACCTTGAACGGCGCGGGGCCGACTGCCGGAACTCAAGTCGCTTGCGGGACCGCTCCCGCCTAGCCTCAGACGTCAGGGCCAAGATAGGGCGCAGGTTCGGTCGTCGTGGTTGAGCCCTAGACACGGCGATGGGGGTCGGTAACAACCCATCAGTCGGCTGCACTTGGAGCAGGGTTTGAACCTGGGCATCCCTACCGGCACCGTAGGAGTCGAACGACTCGAGAAAAACAGATCAAAATATCAAAAAAGTTTAGTCAAAAAGTGACTAAGGGGTAGAGGTTCTCCGGATCTGCGCTAGCTGGCGCAGAAAAAAGAAGAACTGGCGTCAGCACGTGAGGGCGGCGTCTAAGTACTCCGGCGACGTCATTCCGGCGCTAACGACACAGACGACGGACGCAGAGCCGCAGACGACACCTACCAACACGCAGTGGTATTGCTACGCAAATGTTTCCGGATCCAGTCTGACGCCAGGGGATATTCCAAGGTAAGGAATCTATCACTAACGTGTCTCTTTCAGATATGCCATGCATCACCAATCTGTGCCAAAATATCAAAGATCTACAGCAATGGCCCCAAAATTCTTTTGCTGAGCGAACTAAGGTCAGCACAAAGTCTCATCTCTATTTTTTTGTTTGGGAGACTATCGCTGGTGCAACCCATTTTGATGTACTCACCAGTCCAATCATATTTTCAAACACAAGTTAATCTAAATGTAGACGCGAATGCTCGCTGATGCTTAAAGGTAAATGTCTGACCTCTTGGCCAACCAGAACAGCAAAGTCTTTAAAAACAATACCATTTTCAAATCCCCTAACAACCTGAAGTATCCTTGAACACTCACAGGTCAATGAAGTGATTCGTAGCACCCCACTCCCCGGCCTTTCGGCATCTGTAATGTTCTAACACACCGCAAGCCATGCAGATGAGTTAAGTGGGCCTGTGTTTCTGGCAAGGGCCAATGGACAACTTAAGAACATGTGCAGTAGCTCCATCCTAACTGTGTGGCAGAGTGGGCAGCTTGGCGAAACCTCAGGATAAATGTTATGAAGCTTGGCTGCGGTGTGGTACGCCCTGTGCAGGATGTTGTGCTGTATGTATTAGAAGCAGGCGTTTCAGTAAACCCTCTGAGTGTACAACATTGTTCTATCCCATTCTTTCAGGGTTAAAGCACATCCAATGCCCCCCCTCCTTCCCCCCACTACCAAGCCAGTCTGAGAGTATTCAGGGGATCCTGTAGTGTGTGTGCTAAGCCTTGAAGTGCCTGACAATCAGCAGACAGCCGCCACTCATTGAATGCATGGCTTGGACAAGCGGGTGCGAGTCAGGTTCTAAATCTACTATACCACACAATCTCGCCATCTCTCCCACCAGCCTCCCAAAGGCCAGAAAGTGGCCCTCCAGGAGGTCTGGATTGTCCACCATCTCAAAGAGAATAAAGACTACAACCAAGAAAAGGTCGACCAGGGTACATACGCCTGCCATCTCAAAAGCTCCACTTCCTCACAGACAATCTGTTCTCTGCATGCTTGCACGGAACTCAAGTGAACCCCAGGGGCATAGGGAGGCATATCTAGCATGAGGAAAGGGTCTCTTCCAAAACTGTCATATGCCACCTACAGGAGACCACTAGCAGGCGAGAGGAGTACTGCCCTAGGTAGAATTCTCACACTAATTGCCAGTCCCAGCTCCTCTATGTGTCTTCCTGCATGTCAGCGGTGGGTCATTGCATTGTGCCGCCAGGTAGTAATGTTCAAAGTTCACGACGCCGAGCCGGTCTCTCTCCATGTGGAGCTGCAGCTCAGTCATGAACCACGGGGGAAAATTGGTGGGGTCCTCCAGAAAGATTGCAATAGCACTGCAAACAGAGTTTGAACTTATCAATTGCCAACTTCAATCAGTGGGTTTGCTGTAACTTTTTGCGCCAGAGTGCAATAGCAGATGGATGGCCTGATAGCTGGCACCGCTGCCTTGTGCCTCCTTCAATCGTTAGTCAGTGGAAGTCTCCCATGCGCCCTATTTCTTGCTCTGCAGGCTAGGTGGTCTGACAATATCCACCCTCTGGTGTGCTCTCCAAGGTCAATTTTACACGGGAAATCATCCATGAAGCTCCAATCTAACCTATCAAATACCTGATGGCATCCAGGGAGATTGGGTCTCCCTGGATGCCATCATCCAGGAATATGGATTACAGGACAATGAACGATTTAGATACCACCAAGCGCAACACTGGGTCCTGCAACCTTGCACAAAGGCAGCAGCCAGTAGAGACTTATTTTCCATCTAAATGTTTCTCCTCAACCAGAATAACGAGACATGTAATTGTTACCCTCAACATGATGACATTAATTCGAATGCATGAGGTTACCAAGAATTTAATGAAAATAGGGTATGGTTCTGTTCGACAAGCAACCATGGCTACCCCGATGAGTATGTCCTCAATTTCTGTATGTGATCAACGTACAGCAGTTAAACCCCTCCATACACCCATCACCCCTCTCCCCATGCCTTACAAAGCCAGCGTGTTTATGAAAGAGTTTTGATGGTCTTCATGTTGTCTGCCTCTGGGGTAGTAGACTGCTGGATCTTTGGAGATGTGCGATTGAGGCTCTTCAACCATCCAAAATATCATCCTTTTGTGGGGTTTACAGTGAACATCTCTGCAGGACCTTTCACCTTACAGGGATTCTGTGCCGAGGGAGGTCAACCCATCAAGCATCTCCACTGTCCTCTCTGGGTGTACTCAGAAGTTGGATTGTATAAGCCTCAGTTAAGGATTTTGTTGCTTACGTTCATTCCTCCCACTTCAGATTTATGTCAATGGTGTGACCGCATAAATACTGGAGGCCTTTGCTCAGAGGGATATCCATTTCTGGAGGGGGACTAGTCTTGAAATATTTGCAATCCAACTTCATTGTAGGAGATCTACTTTCTTGTCCACTTTCATTACTCTTTTCTTACATGTATCTTTGAAATAGTGGAGGGAGGATACAATAGCAAGAGAGTGCTTCTACCCTCAGAACACTGGCAGAGGTGTCCAAGAAGGCTTCCCTGGACGTAGACCTTCACATCTCTCCCTTCAGCACACCTAGGTATGGCTCGTATACGGAAGCTGCGACTGCAAGGCCAGTTCTCCAAACTTCCTGCTTTTCATATAGTATGACAATCAGGTCGTTCAACTTTTATCAGTCGGGCTCTGAAATTCTCTATGACCAGTCTTTTCATCTTGTGCATTTGAGTGAATACACTCGCTCGCCAAGTTTTTCCACATCACTCCAAACTTCTTTTTGACATTGCGACTTTCATTCAGCTCATGGTCCATTTTTACTAGCAACTTGGGGCTACCTGTCACATGGTTTTGTTTGGCACTGGGAGGCATCTACCTTTTTCTAGGGTTCTGCTTGAGCAGGTCTTTAGTGGTGCGGTCATGCTTGTTTTTATCTGCAGCCATGATAAGACCGGGGCCGGTGCTCAGTGTACTGAGAGGAGACAGAGCTGTGGGGCAGAGCCAAGTCAAGGTCCATATTGAGAGATGCCCCAAGAAGCCCCAGGGCAATGGAGAGCGGGATCTGGCAAGGGCTACTATAGTGATAGGGGAACCCGCTATGTGGCCTTCACGCTTCCCTAGGGTGCTAGCCACTATCAAAAAAGCAGCAGCACTACGTTCTAGAGAACTTTACCAATATCTTCTTAGATCCTCCTTGCCCTCCTTCTTCACAATGTTACAATAGTATGCATTCCTAATACTTAAAACTTTAAACACTGTGATATATTTTTTTATTTAATGTAACCATGTATGGGTTTGCCTGTGCGCAGACACGGAGGGACTAATGGAAAAGCACACCATGGATGTCACAGTTAGCTAGGATGTGATGTAAGTGGGAGGGATTTATGAGGCTTGCTGTCGGTAGGGAGACCTGTACCAAAACCCCCTCAAGTACAAAGCTCCAAAAGCTGCACTACAGATGGGGAGATCATTTGTGGCAAACTAGAGTAGGTGTGGTCCGACAGTTACAAACTACAAGGATTATAACGCTACTGGCATGACACTGCCAGTCATCTACATGTTATTTACCCGAGCTTTAGAATTAATGCAGAAGGGCTGAGGTTTTAACAGAATTATCTTATCTAGTCTGAATTCTTCCATTGGAAAGGTCTCCACACTCTATTTTAGATCTCCCTTGAGAAAGCACATGCTCGGTTGCTTGCGAGACATTTTCAGGGGGCTTGGAGCCCATCCATTGCTCACCATCGGTTGGCCTTATCGTCACTCACTTCCTTGATTCTCTTTGGTCATTGCATTCCAGCTTCACTTCATGTTTTTGTGTTTGTTCCTCCTTGGGAGCATGGCCCAAGTTGTTGTTCTTGCCCAGTGTCTTTATTCTACTCGCCCTTTCAGAGCTACTTTTTCATTTAGTTGCAGCCCATCATAAGAGTCCATGTGTTTGCAGGTCTCAGCACCCTTCTCTCCTCACCCACCCACAGTGTTGCTTGCCCCATCCCACTCACCCTCCTCCCGCATTGTTAGTTACCTCATCCACTACTCCCTCCTGTGTTATTAGTAGTGCCGGCCCTACCTTACCTTGTTGGTGCTAGGTCCTTCCGCATTGCTTGCCCAAACCCTTCCACATTGTTGCTTGCCCGCCAAATCAATGTTATTGCTTGACCCGTCAACTTTATTGCTCCTTGCCCACTCCCTGCAGCATTGCTTTTGCTTGCCCTGTCCCTCCGGCTTCTCTCCTGCATTGTTACTTGCCTTTTCCCACCAGAAGAAAAGCACTATGATTTGGCCAGCGCTGGCTGCGACATAGCTCTTTTTTTGTGTCTAACTTTCAACCATGGTGCACAGCAGCGAAGTTCCTGTAAAACACGGCCAGTGCTCATTTCCATACGACGGGCTGCAGGGCACTCTTGTGATTTCAACTGCCAGCATCCTGCTAGCCTTGTGTACTTGTATGCTGCTGTGCACACACACACCACTGAAGAGCAGATCACAAAATATAAAAATGGAGTGGAGAAGATCACAAGGACAGAGGTACAAGAGGAGATAACCAGAGGAAAGCAGGGCTAATGAATGGTGCTAGGAAGAGTGATTGGGATACACGGAGGAAGGAGTTCATCATGGAGGAGGGGGGGGGGTGGTGCAAAGTTGTAGTGAGGAAAGACACAGCAAAGGGCATCAAAAGAGTTCACCAGGTGGAGGTAGTGAGAGAAGTTTATAAAGGTGATGTGAACAATGCTGAAATAGTTCCTCACTCCCTCAGATGTTGAGACAGGCTGTGTGGCCACATTTACCTTCTGGCACCGTGGACCAGGAGAGTCACTCTCCGCTTCTTGTGCCAGTGAGAAGCCCGGACTGAATACCAGATGTTTATGTAGCACGCAGACTGACATTCAGTCACTTCGTAGAAGACTTTGTAGTCACATGGCCAAGTATGAACAGCAAACCTTTCACTTCATCCCACATGAATCAGCATTTGCATTCAGACTTACAGTACTCATGCACTTGCGTCCTAGTAGCATGGGTTATTTTTATATTTGGATTAAGAGTTGAACTAAATAGTTGGCTCAGAATAGCTCAGCGAGCACAATAATTTGGTAAAGTACCAGTTCTAGTAAAGTTTAATTAAGGTAGCTGTTTTTTTCTATTATAAATATCAATTAATTTTTGTGGAGGGTGGGGCACTATTGAACAGTGAATGGCTCAAATTAATAGGCAAGTGAAAGGATGGGATCAAGGAGGTGCGATATTAGGAGAGAGGCTGACAATCGCTAAAAAGAGAAGAGACTAGAAAAAGGATGGTGATATTTAGGAACTTAGAAGGATGTTGTGAAATGAATTAGCCAAACAAAAACAAGGCATTCAGTTTTTTTCAATTGATCATTTTGGTAAGTAATGGAGGAGATGTGGTCTATTTATAGCCATCGCCATTTGACAGGAGAGAAAGTCTTGCAGAAGTGACCATACAATAAACACAGAAAGTACTGAACCGATACAGGAAACCTTTTGCAGAAGGTCACTAACTTGGAGAACCTACCATAGATGGAGCGGTCCATAAAGCCAAGAAGATCTCAGGCTCGCTGCCTCACATTCAACACTTGCTTACAGAGCGGCTCAAACCCCCACTCCAGTTCTGTTTCATTGTGCAATTAAGTTTATTAAATGTCTTTAATGAGAAACAAGTGCTGCCACCACAGGAGAAAACCATCAACCCAGTTCTGTGGTTCTCAAGTACACATAGCCTGCATTAACAATAGGTCCCACCTTCCTAGTATTTTAGGAGCATATAAAATTAATCTTCGAACCTCAGCGTGTAACTTTAATAATTAGGAGATGGGTTTCTGGGGATTCGATTAATAGAATAATCAGTGGAGCATCAAGAACTCGGGGTTTGGGAGTTCTACCAACTTTTAAAACTGGTTTCAACACGGTCGGAGGTTTCACAGTTGCAATACTCCAATCTTCCTTCAGCCCTCTTCTTACTTCCTTTAGTCCTCTTCGTACTTCCTTTTTCCAAAGGAAGCTTCCTGTTGCCCAATCCATACAAGACATGGTATCTCTAAATAGTCTGCCTCGATTAAATTTAACTGCTCAGCTTTTATTCCAGCACACACTTGAATCACTGCTATGCATCTCTGTGAACAATTTCTGACTTGCTACGAGTCAAGTAATCCGAGCTCTGCAATCATACTCAACTTCCCATACTTCTTACCGGAGTGTTGCTACTTATACCTTCACTTCCTACTGTTGGCCACTTCAATTTCACATCATGTGCCCTTTTCCTGATTGCAGTTTCTTCTTACACCACGCTTATTGTTTTATTCACTTGACATGGAAAGAGGACAACAGGGTTTCAAAAAAGAAACGTTTCTACAAGAGGGCCAAGTATATTAAAACAGAAGCAAAGACAATACTCCAGGATCAACATAAGTCATCCTAGCTTGGAGAGAAATTGGTATGAGTGAGATGAGGACAAGGACAAACTAATCAAAATGGCATCTAACCAATCTTGTACATTCAAGACGATTGATAGCTGTGAAGAAATGCAAACAAAGGAGAAGTGTGGAAATGGAGACCAAGTTTGGTGAGGGCATGCTCGTTGGACTGAGCATTTTTGGGACCAAAGTCCTCTCCGGAGCTTGCAAAACCTGGGTCACGACAACATGTGTGCCAACTGCCCCATGTCATTCTTTCAATGAGCACAGCAGTCTACGAGCACTCTGGAGCTTCTCCACACATTAGCAAGAAATATTTATTAACAGAACCTAGTTGATGGAAAGATATACACAAATGAGTAGGACCTGTTGGCAATGTCAACTGCAGTGAATGCCCTTTGTTTAAAATATCTAGGAATGCATGTCACTATGGACCCAAAGCTAACAGCATCTAAATATCACTGCACTCCTAGGTGCTTGTGGTAAGGACTTAAGATGCAAAGATAATATTCCCTCCATAATAGGGAGAGAAGCCTTATTCAAAATGACCAGTATACAAAACAGTGACGGATGGAATGCTTGCATTAATCACAGCCACAGATAATCACTCAGTGCCACAGCCCAATCCATGGTTATTCTGCACACCACGCCACCACAGTCTGGACCCAGCAGGGGGACCTGGCTTGGCATTTCAGGCTGGACTGTCCCAAATGGAACAGGGTCAAGACTGGTTTGTATATCGTTGTGTTCAAACTGAGGTGACATGGTGGGAAAAATTACGATGGACTGGAATGCGACCCAGAGTAACTACCAGTGGCTGAGGTTAATTCAAGCATTCTATCCATCCCTTTTTAGGTCGAGGACCGTAGGCTGCGCTTGCGCAGTTCGGTCCGGAGATTTAATGATTCTTAGAATGGGGGCTTGAACCCGCTCATCTTCTCCATTGGCTGGCTTCCTAAACGGGAGGGAGGGGCGTCACTCCGTTCAAGCCCCGTCTTTTTCCGATTCGGGGGCATCTTTTTTCGCTTTTTTGTTTTCTTCCTCTCCTCTTCCCATTGGCTAGAATTTTACCTTCCATCCAATGGCAAGAAGAGAGAAAGAAAACCACGCCCCCGAATCAGAAAATTACGCTGCTTTCTCAGAGGCATTTCTGCCTCGCCTCGGAGAAAGATGGTGGTGTCATGGCGTTGTGCAGGTAAGTTTTTTGCCGTCTGTTCCCTTGTTGTGCGTCTGTTCCCTCGTGCTTTCCGCACCCCCCCTCGTTGTGCATCTGTTCGCTCGTGCTTCCCACCCGCCCCTCGTTTTTGCGTCTGTTTCCTCGTGACGCCCCCTCGTTGCTGGTTACTAATGCTAGCTGTGGAAATCAAGTGTTTTGTGTTAGAAGGCTGGCGGCCTTGGCAAGTTACCTCTGCAGTGTCATTTTTATGTACAAATACTACCAAGCATGCATCTTAATTCTTCGTGCGTGCTTCTCCGCCTCCCTGAAGCACGGATTAGACGAAGCCCTGGGTGTGTAATAAAAGCCGAAGCACACAGCTCCACAATGCCCCTGAGCTCTGGGCCACGTTCTTGGAGTGCCTTGCTAAGACCTTTTCAGACAGCCCGTCATATCCCCGACTAACAACTGCGACAGAGGGCCCGATACCCACCTCTTCCACTTCAAAGCCTGACGAGGGCATCAAGGGATTGACGTCTCCTCCAATCCCCACAGAGCACCACCACTACTTACAAAAACTGTTCGGAAACGAACCCTAATTGTCTGGCCTGCGGTTCTGTGAGTTTGACCCAGCCATGTCAGACTAGTAAGCTCAAGGATGCGTACGTTTCACTTTCCAGTTGTGTTTAGCTGTTGTGGTCCTTGTTCGTTTTCCCCTTTTTCTTAATTGTGGTGTTTGCAGCTGGAAAAACTATGGATTCGACAGCTTTAGACCACTCCTTCGGATATATTCTGATATGCACACATGCCCTTTGCACCATAGCGTCACATGTGTCAACTCACCCTCATTTGGCGGGTGTTACCCTCTTTCTTCTGCTATTCACCTGCCTTACAAAATGGCTCCATAGACTTTAATGGCGTCACCTAATTTTATAACCTAGATCACTCACCCGCCATAGTACTCATTCCCCATTCACTGTAATGGGTTTACCCTCTTGAATGTCTGACATTACCCGTATTTTTAAGTCAAAAGGTTGATAGGTCTGCAAAGTGCATTGGTGGGCCCAGAGTTCCCTTCAGGGATCGCGACTGCAGGCAGAGAAGACTCGTGCTTGCTGTCCTGCGCCCCCCCCCGTTGCTCGTGCTTGCGGTCCTGCCACCCCCTCGTTGCTCGTGCTTGCTGTCCTGCCCCCTTGATGCTTGTGCTTGCTGCCCTGCCCCCTCGTTGCTTGTACTTGCTCCCCTGCCCCCTACGTTGCTTGTGCTTGCTGTCATGCCCCCCGTAGCTCGTGCTTGCTGTCCTACCCACCTCGTTGCTCGTGCTTGCTGTGCCCCCCCCTCGTTGCTCGTGCTTGCTGTCCTCCCCCTCTCGTTGCGTGTGCTTGCTGTCTTGCCCCTTCGTTGCTCGTGCTTGCTCTCCTGCCCCCCCCCTCGCTGCTTGTGCTTGCTCTCCTGCCGCCCCCTCGCTGCTTGTGCTTGCTGTCCTGCCCCCCTCGTTGCTTGTGCTTGCTGTCCTGCCCCCCGTTGCTTGTGCTTGCTGTCCTGCCCCCCCTCGTTGCTTGTGCTTCCAGTCCTGCCCCCCCTCGTTGCTTGTGCTTCCAGTCCTGCCCCCCCTCATTGCTTGTGTTTCCAGTCCTGTCCCCCTCGTTGCTTGTGCTTCCTGTCCTGCCCCCCTCGTTGCTCGTGCTTGCTGTCCTGCCCCCCTCGTTGCTCGTGCTTGCTCTCCTGCCCACCCTCGTTGCTTGTGCTTGCTGTCCTGCCCCACCCTCGTTGCTTGTGCTTCCTGTCCTGCCCCCAATCGTTGCTTGTGCTTGCTGTCTTGTCCCCTCGTTGCTCGTGCTTGCTGTCTTGCCCCTTCGTTGCTCGTGCTTGCTCTCCTGCCCCCCCTCGTTGCTTGTGCTTGCTCTCCTGCCCCCCCTCGTTGCTTGCTCTCTCCTGCCCCCCTCGTTGCTTGTGCTTGCTGTCCTGCACCCCTCGTTGCTTGTGCTTGCTCTCCTGCCCCCCTCGTTGCTTGTGCTTGCTCTCCTGCCCCCCCTCGTTGCTTGTGCTTGCTGTCTTGCCCCCTCGTTGCTCGTGCTTGCTGTCTTGCCCTCCTCGTTGCTCGTGCTTGCTGTCTTGCCCTCCTCGTTGCTCGTGCTTGGTGTCCTGCCCCCCCTCGTTGCTCGTGCTTGCTGTCCTGCCCCCCCTCGTTGCTTGTGCTTGCTGTCCTGCCCCCCCTTGATGCTTGTGCTTGCTGTCCTGCCCCCCTTGTTGCTTGTGCTTGCTGTTCTGCCCCCCCCTCGTTGCTTGTGCTTCCTGTCCTGCCCCCCTCGTTGCTTGTGCTTCCTGTCCTGCCCCCTCGTTGCTCGTGCTTGCTGTCCTGCCCTCCTCGTTGCTCGTGCTTGCTGTCCTGCCCCCCCTCGTTGCTCGTGCTTGCTCTCCTGCCCCCCTCGTTGCTCGTGCTTGCGGTCCTGCCCCCTCGTTGCTTGTGCTTGCGGTCCTGCCCCCCCCCAGTTGCTCGTGCTTGCTGTCCTGCCCCCCCCCCCTCGTTGCTTGTGCTTGCTGTCCTGCCTCCTCCTTACTTGCTCTCCTGCCATTGGCATTGTAAAAGACAATGCCATTTATTTAGGTTTTAAAAAAAATAACAAAAAAATATTGTCATGAGCAATGCCAATAGCTCTAACTTTAAGAATGCCGAGACCATTGCATTGTAAATGCTTGTTTTTGTATATTTTTATACAAAATTACAGCGTTGACAAACCTCCTTCAAGTGCTCAAAATTTATCCATATGAGATACAGGGGAGTTGCTTTGACACAGTGACAGCCCTGTCCCACTCATACAATAAAGGATTCAGCATGGGGAATATACATGCTTACACTACTGAGCCACCCAACTGGCAGTGGCCGTTTGGTTCTAGAGACAACTTTCATTTTAGCCGGCAGCTGAACTGAAGAGGCCAGCCCTTCAGAATCTTGGCCACCAAACAGTGTACTGCTGGTGGAGGGTCCTGTGGTAGATCGGTGGTAGGGTTAACCGACAAGTGACACCCCTTGTGGCATAGCCGATAGTTACCAGTGGCTTCAGGCCTGAAGGGCTACAGAACCTGGGACCTTATTTGTATCCGACACCTTTGATGGTATGAAGCCCTTTGGGAATTTGACAAGGGCATTTCAACGTCATAAATCCCTGCTTTTTAGACATTTCCAATTACAGCATGCACCAAAAAGAATACCATGGCATTGATGGACCTCTCTGAATTCAGCCCCTTGGTAACTAAGCTGGTGCTCCCTCTCCCTCAATAAAGAGGGTATTCTCAGAGCATACAGCTCATTAGTAGTGAACCCGCCAAACCAATTTCAAAGCCTGTTACCCTGGTGAAAAGTGACCTGGGGAACTTGGAGGAGGATAAGCGAGGGGCACCAAAATCTCAGCCCATGAATTAGGAAAGCCAGTCAAATGGACTGAGCGCATTCAATCATCAGGGCAGCCCTTTTCAGAGAAGGCTGATGCTACACAGCTGAATTAGTGACACTGGACTGCTTACAAACAACACATCTTATGGGACCAGGTGGCGGTTTTAAACATGCTTTTATGTTTTAAAGAAAAATGCTCTGACTAGACAATAGTTGGAGTGTAATCTGTGCCATCAAACTAGGATTACTAGCAGGCCACCTTCCCCAAGTAGGCCTTGTGCTGCTCTGCTTCACCATCCTCAGAATAGTGTACTACAATGGGGTACTTGATGCCAAAGAAAGACAATTGGAGAAGATCCATAATAAGGCTCAAGCACAAAAATAGACCTTTCCTTCACGGACCACTGTACCAGAAGAGCAAAATCACCACAAACCGAGGCTCCCACTTATGAAGATCATACTTCTGCCTGCTGAAGTCAGATTATTTTTTTTTTTTACACAGACCAAGTTTTGTTTTCTTTCCATCTTGTCACTGAGCAGGTGAGTCTCAATACTGCCCTAGAGGCTATGTTTGATTCGGTTACCAGAGCAAGCTCTACATTCAAATATATGGCTCACCTGGGAGAAAAGCAGTTGCATGTCAACATACGCATGCTTTCAAATTACATTTTTGGATTGGCATACTGTCGCCACTAATCTGCCACGGCTACCTGCTCGGCCCTGCTTGCCTGGCACCTTCTGCTGAGATGGATCTAGTGGCATTGGATGCAGACGCAATGAAGCCACTTTGGGTCCTAGCTTTCCCAAACAGCCACGTTGGAGGGGTTTATAGCTTGGAATTCCATAGGCATCTCAACACTGGTTAGCGAGCGTCTGGACAGGCACATCTATTTGCACCTTACAGACACTTACACTATGCAAAAGACACAGATCGTCAGTTTTTTGGTGTTTTTGTTTTTAATATAGCCGCAATTTGCCCGTGCACAACATCCCCTCCCCCCAGCACAACACCCTGTAAGCTCACCTGTTGGAATCAAATTTAGTCAGAAAGGGCATTAATCTCTCGCTTCTACCACTCACTAGTAAATAATACTCCCGACCCCATGACCGCTCTGATGAAGAGATGGGAGGGAGATCTGGGCCCCTTGGATGACAGACTGGGTGGAGGCTTAAATGGCCCCAGATCCTTGGCAATCTCTATGAAACCCAGTCTCACCCAGTTGAAACATCTCCACTACGTATACTACTGCCCCTCACAGTTACATAGGATGGATGTCGCCTATCACCGCGGTGCTGGCAGAGTTGGCACCCAGCAGGCACCTTCTTCCATGTGGTATGGGACTGCCCGGACATCCAAACATACTAATCAAGGATTTGCAGGGCCCTTTCCCAGATTTTGAGGTGGGCAATCCCTCTTGATCCAAAGTTAGTCCTCTTGGGCCTGCTGAACACATGGAGTGGAAGTCGCCATACTAGACAGCTAGTTGGATAAGGTCTCATCACTGCAGAACTGGACATTGCCCCATCCTGGCGCTCAAGACTGGCCCCACCACTCCTTGACCCGGGGATTGATTAACATCACAGAATATGGGGGGGGGGGGGGGGCGTGTTGGCTAACATACTCTGAATCTCTGCATTTGTGACTTAGTTCATTTACGACATGTCTTTGTACTTCTGCCAGCTGGACATTGAGAGGTTGGCCTTACTGCAGCATTGTTTTTGTTTGTTGCGTTTTTTGTTTTGTAATCTGAAAATCAATACGCAGATTTATAATAAATGACTAAAAACTGAAACAAGAGGCAAAACTTCTACTTCGAACAACAACTTGCAGTGTCTGTTAGATAGTGGGAGTGTGCAAAGGATCCGATCTACTGCAACATATGGTACAAGCATACCCTTTACCAGCATAGGACCTTTCAAAGTGATGCTTTAAACAGAGTACAAAGCAGTGATAACTGGGATGGTGAGGCCCACGTTCTCAGTTCATCTAAACCATACCTATAGTACTGGTTCTACAAACTCCACACGGCACCTCTGTGGAAGATTTATTTGGTAGCAAAACACCACTGTTTAGAGTCCAATATTTTGCAAATTAGTTCCTATATGAAAGAGGTGCAGGTGTTGTGGTGTCCCATGTACCTTTTAGAGGCTCCTTCCACACAAACACGCAGAACATTAGATAAGAATAGAGCAAAGGAAGCACAGACTAATAATTTTGCCTAGGAAATAAACCAGTCAGTCAGAGGGAGCCACATTGATGTAGGAGGCCACAAGTTGTAGAAGTATGGAAAGCGATCATTGGATGCCTCAATGTGAAAGGACTTATCGTTGGCTTCAGTGTCTAAGCCAGAGGTCTTCAATCTGTGGGGAGAGATCACCAGGGGGGGGGGCATGGAGTTAAAAGATGGGAGGGCGAACATTCCCCAGCCTCAATTGTGCCTGGAATCCAAAACTTTGCTCTTAGTTTTGGAAAAAGAATGGTCTTTGGACGCTTTAATTCCGATCGTTAAATGGATTCAGCTGAAGTCTCATTAATCGAGTCTCCTGTGCTGTGAAAAGCAGTCATGCCAAGGTGCCTGCTTGCCTGAATGAAATGCAAATGTGAGCTGTGAGTTAATCTGCAAGTGTAAAGGGTTCTTGAGAGCCGGTTCTGGATTTAATTGATCGAATCACTGTGTTGACAGATTTTTTTTTATTTTTATAGTGCAAAGAGTTAACTGGGCTGTTAAGGGCATGCTTTTAATAGTAACTGTATTTACACAACCCTAAGGAAGGGTTGACGGGACAGTTATGCAATTTTATTTTTTTTACATTACATAGGTCTCGTATTACTAAAAACTACATTTTGGAAGCACCATTTTATTGAAAAACTATTTGTACATTTTCCTAGCAGTCTATCTTATACTGTGTGCAATGTTAGAATAAAATAATGACTTACATATTCACAGTGCTTTCTATCAAAGTCTGTAACCTCGTAGCACTAAAACTACACAAGTCACTATTCTCCACTGCACCAACCAAGATTACATTCTGGATCTCTCTGGTAACACACAAACCTCTGCAGTGCATTAACTAATAGAGGTTTCATAATTCACTACAGTGCATTTCCCACTGAGTAACAACTTTTTCAAATGTATTTTTCATTTAAGCAGCTCATCATTTTATATGTAGCTAAATAAATTACTGAATATTTTGGGGATTATGTAGGAGAGGCTTGCACCGCCAGAGCATCACTTGTTTTTGACGCCCCGGGGACACAAGCCCCTCAACCATACTTGCACGGCGGTGCAAAGTCACCCTGCTTGGCCTCATAGCTATGGAGTAAGACAGAGCGGCGCAAGAGGGAGACGTTGTGTGGGTGTTCCCACACAACACCCATGGATTTTGATGCTGCCCCAGATTTACAAGGTCCTGTAAACCTGGGGCCGCCCCAAAACCTTACACACCCCCAGCGGAGGCGTAATGGGTAGAAAGGTTTTCATTTATCTTTGTTTTTTCCTCTTTCCATGTGTGCTGCATTCTCCAGCTCACATAGAAAGAGCAGAACACCTCTCAGGATTATTTTTTGTGAAGGATGGTGCCCCTTCCTGCACAAAAACAATCCTGCCTACATTGGTGCTAGGCATCAATTTGTAAGCCGACGTAAGGGGAAAGGACAGGAATGCACTGTATTTCATAAATACAGTGCATTCCTGCCCTTTCACATTAGCGTAGGATAATGCAGCAAGACGACATGCGGCGCTGCCCTATGCAATTCCTTATAAATGAGGCCCTTTGTTTTTAGCTACACATTGGACCACCCCCCGACCTTTGGTTTGCTAAACACGGTTTAATAATATTTTCCCACAGTAAAATGATTTGCTATGGGAATTGGGGGCATTTGTGTTTGTCGATGAGGAGGTGTACCAGGTTCTGCAAAGGTTTGTCGGGAGGTGTCCCGACACCTAAAAATTGACAAGGAAGTCTCAGAATTAAAAAGTTTGAAAACCTCTGGTAGACGTCTTCTAGCTCTAAAGCCTAAGAAGGATCAAGAAGGCTGGTTTGTAACCTTTGGTTGGCTGGTGCTTAAAGGAGTCAGGGATACTGCTGTCATTATTACAGGTTTGAAGCTCTCAGTGGGTGAATTGTTTAAACGTGGCATCTGAAGGCAACCCTATGATCGTGTTCTGAATAACTATGTCAAAAAGGTAAGAAGAAAAAAATCCTGAGCACGCAGGTCTGTGCAGAAGCACAGAGCTGTTAACAGCTCCAGCTTGGGTGACAGTAAGGTCTTAATCTGGAGCTGCTGCAGATCAGCCAGTTTATCTTCTTATGCAGGCAAGAGATTGTTTCATCTGCTTCTGAAAATAGATCCAACACAAGTCTGTTGTCCCAGTAGTGTGTAAACTGCACAAGGATAGAGCAGCATAATTCGGTTAACCCACACGGATTTGATTTGCCATTTATAAAGCTCAACAGTTACTTCACACAAGTATCCAGGCACTCAGCAGAGGAGTTCGCTAGGTCATATGCAACATATCACAGCACTACATAAGCATTAGAAAACCACCCTGGAGGAACCCAGTCACCTGCACAAGCCTGGTCCATAATATGAGAAACATAATAGGTTTTGATCATCTTCCTGAACATCAGATTGTAATCTTGCCTGCTGAGGACCAGAGCAGTCCAGGTTCTAGCGGTTGGTCACAGCTAGGGAGTGCCCTTCCAGTCTAACTTGCTTAAAAATGGGGGATAGCCAAGATGAATGTGTGTGCATATCTCAATCCTCTCTCTGGAATATACCAAGCGAAATGAGATTTCAAGTGCATGTCATACCTGGTGTTGTAGAGGGTTTGGTGTCCTCAATGCAAAGAAATTAAAAACAACGTTTTTCCCCCCTTCAATAGAAAGTCAGTGCAGTTTCTGCAACTGCCCTGAAATCGAAGACATTCCCCTGAGACCCAGTAGAATACTAGCCGTGGCATTTTCGCATAACTGTAATTTGTGTATTAGATATTTTGGGGCCCTGACCAAGAGCAAGTTGCAATCTAATCTGGCTATAATCAGAGCCAGTAATATATACTTTCTAGCCAATAATGGAATGAAGGGTAAAATCTTAACTAAAAGTAGTCTCCTAAAGCCTATATTACAGGTGGTTATACATGCTTCTCCAAGTTGAAATAAATTCGCATTTGGGAAATGGCCATACGAGATGCTTCCATGAGTCTCATCTAGAACCGAGGAAGGCCGAGGTACAAACCTTTGCCCCTTTTCTGGAGCTCATCGCGTCATAATGAAGCATGCCAGGTGATCACCTATTGCTACAAATACCTCATTCTCTGGGGTGCTGCTTTAGACACAGATTTCAGACTGCAGGCATGTCTCAGGCAAAATTGTTATTTATGCAAGGGGTGGATTAAGTCTAGACAACTGTATTGTAAAAGTTGCTTTAAATATTAAGCCAATCAAGACCATGTCCTACTTTCTGCACGACTTTGTCAGACCAGACGTTTCTACCCACACAATTCAACTTGGGTGGGTTACCTGTAGCAGACTCGTGTTGAACTGGGAGATCTGTGCCTTTGACAGTGCAAGGTTGTGATATCGTAAGTTATCATCTAGGAAACAACTGTATGGAAAAGCTCCCCAGACCTAAATACAGACATCAGTGTGGTCATACCCGGTGCTTGTAATTCAGGGTAGGAGTCAGTCAATAGGTTTCAGATAAGGCTCTTTACAGATATAGCTCAACTTGCCACCACTCACATCAGGTAAGCCAGATGTCTCTGGCCCAGAATACAGACTGCTGGTGCAGTCATTGAGCACTTATTAATGCACAAGTGCAAAACCATAGGTCTTCATCTTCTGTGCGGTGACATCAAAAACCAGAAAAGTGACGATACAAAAAGACTCCAGGAGCAGGATCTAGCGAAACAGAATAAGCCGTTCTTCAACACTGGCACTGCATCCAAGGACCACTTTTGAGCCATCCTTCGGTGCAGGTTCTATCAGGGGCTGACATTCTATGAGTTGAAGACTAATCTGTTAGGTCTACAGAAACATATTAAGGTATTCTCTATTATTTCTCTCCATGTTACTTACATTACACCATATCCATCTTCTGTTCAAATGTTGCTTTTCTCATGTGCTATAATGTGATATAACTGGCTTTAAGTTAAGAACTGTAACAGGCAACTGGTGCAGGAGAGGTATATAAAACTTAATATCTTTACATTCATGGCATCTTATTTTTAAATAAAGAGAAATATCTTCCACTCAGTGATGTATGCTTTGATTCAAAGAAGCGTTTGAAAAACAATAGTTTTGGAGCAGCCAAAGAGGTCCAAGTGGTATCCCCTTGGGGATACTTTAATAGAATAATAATGGATAATCAATATCTTAGGGAGCAGTGAGAAATATGAACAAGGACATGTAGGTTGAAGTAACATTTATTTTAAGAAAATAGTCAGTGCTCACATAGGGAAGTGACAAAAAGCGTGACTTTAAAACAAACATCGCAATGACAACATATATTGGAACTCTTCAGGAATTTACAGATTGTAAGGAGTTCCTGTTGTAGGGGTCGACGGTTTTGCGATCTTAGCTAATCAAGATCATCTTCAGGACATAACAATAGTGAGCAAGCTGAATTCTGCAGACGTACATGGAGGCAATGAGCCTTCACCGCTGATTTGACATGGGCCAATCAACATCCTAGAGGTTTAGCACAGAGGGTCTACTGCAATCCAATCCACTTAGAAGTGGGTGGTTAGTTTACCAAGGGGGTGCTCTGGTCTACAGTACTGTGATTACCATATATATTTTGAATGGGTGTCCCAGGCGGAAAATCTCACACTGAAGTGGCAATCCTGAACACAACAAGGAGATGAAAGCAAGAAAGTAACTTGTTTGGCATAACAGGAAGAGACTATGAAGTACACGGTAGCGGTTACAGGTAGGATGGTTTCAAATACACAATATCAATTATCCCTGCTGGGAAAGCAAAGTGTTGCATTAGTCTGATCTGGGGCATACAGACTCAAGCCGGAAGAGCTACTTTTACAAATGGGATTAAAGACACACATTGAGATAGATCCATCGACAAAGACGCAGGATTAATTCTGATAATAGGGAAGGAGTGTACTACATCCACGAAAAAGAGTGGACAAGACCACTTGACATGTAACCTAGATATTTAATCTAAATACAAACTTTACAGAAAGTTGTCTTCGGACTGCTTCTGCCCCACAGCCCAGCAGGCCTTTCATGACACGTTGCTGGTTGTGCCCAGAACTACTGACGCAATTACTGGCCTGATGTGACTGAATCTGAACCAGCCATAACAGGCTTTCAGAGGCTTACCCGTCTCAGATTGATCTGGTCCCACTGCCATTTTAGAAGGGATCCTGGCACAAGACCTCTCTGTAAATATGCTGACATGTAACAGACTCTGCTGTCTTCCAGCCTTTCAGTTGATCCAGACAGGTGACTGCAATGCTGATCAGTAGCACATTGCCTTCTGTGGCTTGTAATTTTGCTTTAGTTCTATCACAAGCAGAGACTTCTGTGTATTTACATATCAAGTAACGTTTGCCAACGAGCCAGAAGCAGGTGTGATCACATAAGACTTAAGTCCTTTCTGCAGTTATTTAACTGACTTTGCCTCAGACTTTATAACCGGTCAGAAGCAGGTTACAACAGGGACTTTGCCATATATGGAATACATTGTTTTTAAGCGGGAAAAAAAACAAACAGCCAAGTTTTGCTAATGTAAAGGAGCAGATGAAGCATACATTAAATTAAAGTTATAACTTTAAGTTCTTCAATCAAATTTTTTTCACAAGAAAAAAGACCACAGACGAAATAAGAGCCAGATCACGGATGACGAGCTTTCAAGGATTCCAAAACTACCAAATTCCTCGAAATTCAATGGAACACTGTTGGACTTTGCCCTTTTCTCCTATTTTTTTTGCGTTTGCCTCATTTTTCTCACCTACTTTTCGTTAGCCTTAGGTCTCTGGGCACCTTCCGATTGCTTACCAATGCTAAGGTGCAGGTGCTCTCTTCCCTTAAGATAGCTGCCACTGACCCCTGCTACTGCAGTGTGGTCTTTTTAGGCGCACTCTAGTAGCCAGGAGCTGGATGGAACCCTTAAACAATGTTGCAATGCCAGCCTGCCAATAGCTAGAATGAGGGAAGCTCCTGGAACCTTCCAGAACAGGGGCAGTGACACCAACTGCCAACTGTCACTATATAAGGAAAGGGAGGGAAACTTTCCTGAGAGAGAGTAGTTGGGGCATCACTGACCTGGAGGAACCTACGCAGGAGACTTGGGCGGTAGGGCCTAGTCAGGAACCTATGCCACTGGGGGTGACAGGGTTTAGGCGCAGCCCACCAAGCTGTGTGAGGAACACTGTAGCCCAGCCGGAGGGGAACCCAGGGACCACCTGAAGTGATTTACTGAGGAAACTGGACAAGCCTTCAACTCACCACCACCCCCCTCCCCCCCCTCCTCTCTTCAAGGAACTTCTACCAAGGGTGCAGGATCCAGCTAGCGCCAAGAAGACCTTACTGCCCACAGGACTGGTGGGGAATCAACCAGGTATTAGCGCTGCATTCCCCTTGAGAAGCGGTGTGAACTGCTAACTGCCAAGCTCTGTATTCCCCTTGAAAAGCGCTGTGAACTGCTGACTGGCAAGCGCTGTGCCCCTTTTGAGAAGCGCTACTGCGTGGAGACCCTGTGTGGGCCCTGAGCGTGCTACCTGAGGCGTGATGGAATTGCTCTAAAGCGCCACTAGGACCGAGCGCTTTGACCACTTAATGCTCGTCAGCTTGGGCCCCCCCAATCGCACTTCTGTCGAGCTCTTTTGCACTTCTGCTTTAGCCTTTGAGCTTTACAGTCATCGTTGCAGCCTGACACCTTCTCCACGACGTTGGACCTGCATTCTGCACCCCCTCAGCGGCGCCAAGAGAAGGCCACCGTAGAATCTGGTCAAGCCGCAGTAGGCCTCGTTAGGCCTGAAGCCGGGATCTAGCGTCACGTGACCCTGCACAAGGGGCTCGCAGAGACTACCGGAGCCCCTGCGCACCCCCGACTTCACCGGAGGGCTTAAAAGGAGCTCAGGAGCCTACAACACCACCGGAGGGGGCGGTAGGAAGAGCGCGCCTCCAGGAGTCATCTTACCTTGTGCTGACCCTTCGCAAGGGCCCGAACAGGGGCCGAAGAACTGCGGTAAACCCCCAGGGAGGCTCCAAGTCCGCCCTCCCCACGGGAGACTATAGTGGGGCCCCGTTGGCCCCAAGAGATACTGAGGACTGGGCAGGGGCCCTAAGAAACGTTAACCCCTTAGCAGGGGAAAGGTTGTTCTACTGTGGTGGCCTGATCGTTAAGGGAATTGCCATACTTCGCTCCTGAGTCATGTCCTGCCTATTATGACCAAAAGAAATGCTCATAACTAAGTGTTAATTGCTTTATTCCAGCCGGATGAAATGCACTGTATTTGCTGATAAATGGCTTCTTTTTGCAGCTAGGAAATGTTTACCCTCCAGTAGTGACTGCTGCTGAGCAATGAGATGTTATTTAAAAGTCTGAGAAGGAAATTCTTTGCAGGTGCCGACTAGGAGTAAGGCTGTTACCAGGCCTACCGTTATTTAATATTTATTTACATATTTATTGCTGAGAAATGCAAAACCTGTGTTTTAAAGGAACAGCAATGAGTTAATACCACTGTAATTTGACTGCTCCGATTCTAATTCAAGATAAAACTTATTTATTTGAATCAAGCATTCTGGTGTTGACTCAGTCCTTGAGTGCCTTTATTGTCTCAGTGGAGGAGTGTGTTGTGTAGTCCCTTTACACCCAAGCTTCGGGTGCCTGCCAGCTCGAACCAAGCTACCCCCGGGGACCTGGCGAACCCAGTTCCTATAAACACCATCTCTGGCAAGTCAATTTACTCCCATCTTGGGGAAATAGAAGATTTCAAACCAGAGTGATCTTCCATAAATCTTTGACAGAGTAGCAACGAGTTCATTCAAGGCTAGCTACAGCAGAATCAAAACAAGTCGAAATATATACATTTCCAGTGTTTGAAAGGTGCCTTCCAGTGCTAGAAGATTATTTTTAAATGCATGTTTAAACTCCTGGCTTGAAGCCCTTGCTGATGACTGGTGGAAGAAAGTTCTAGTGGATGGGTTAGAGTAGGTAAAATGACGAGAACCTAGCTGCAGTACTGGGCAAATTGGGTGAGACCAGGGTGCAAATAGGTTGTTGTAAAGTATCTAGGGCTCTAGTGTTAATTTCCAGATTCATTCCCTTATAGGTATAACTTATCATATCCTTATATAGGCATAAGAATCATAACCCGATTTAGACACAGCCAATGCAGGCCAAATACGGCATGGCTACTTCCCACTAAGCTCCTAGAGTACAACAAGTTCTTGAAGACAACCAGCCTTCAGCAGCCCAGGAATTTCCCCTGCTGCAGTATTGATTTGTCCCAGAACTCCTGGAGCGTGTAAAGAACTTGGAGTTCTTAGTGACATTATTCTGTCCACCCTTACGTCAAACTCAGCACCTTCCAGGTATAAATATGCCCACATCTGCCCTAGCAAACACACGGTGGTTTTGGAGCAGATAGACTAACTACTTGCCAGACGCCCTGCTGTAGGAGAGTGCTGACGGAAACAGACCCTCCCTGCTGACGCACTGAGCGAAACGCTGTCTTTTCTCCTGCCGAGAAACCCAGCTCCAGTGTTTCCCTGCTACCCTTGCGGGTTACTGGGAGATTGAGTCCTGAGAGAGATACAAGACCTCCTTCATTCTATAACCAAGGTACGGAGCCGATTAGACCCTTTAGAGAATTCTTGGATAGATTCTTGGCAGAAACCATTTAACTCCAGCTACACCTCACTTACTTCTTCCCTTGTACTAGACTTAGGTTAGGTACACCAGGGTAGGCGTATTTTAGATGCACCAGTTGAGTACTTTTAGTCATTATTTATCATTGTATGTATTTTAGCTATTTTATGTATCTTATGGCTTAGAAACCATATCATGCTTTTACAGTATTATTTCATAATACTCCCTTTACTGTACACACTTTACTTCATAGCAAGTATTAAGATTGTAGCAATTCACTTCTCTTGCATGAGAACGAAGACTGCTCAATAAATAACCTTTTTATTGAAAACGCCTGTCTCTATTTCTCTGCAAAAAATCTGGTGAAACGAAGCATGCACGATTGACTGAGTGAAATAGCCATCTATTGTTTCTGCGACTCTGGAGATATTCCTTATTTCAGGAGGAACAAAGTTGTCATGTTATATGGTTGTCAGAGACCAATCCTTTCTTGTGTATTCAAGAGTTTCTAGTGACCTCTGAGCTAGCTGGCACACACAATTAAGTCTAACATATGCAATAGAGACCTAGTCGGCTTTAGTCCTACGTCTAAACTATCGGTTATGTTATTCCAATGCGCAGAGCCTATTGGGAATAGAGAAACTACACTACAAGGTTTAAGATGCATGAAGGGTGTAGTGGAGTTAGGATATCAAAAACGCAGCCTGAAGGAAAGGCATGGATAGATTTAAATGCAGGGGTCAAGAACCTATAAAAGGCACAGGGATTCTGCTGAAAGCCTGCTTGGAGGCAATAGAAGATGCCCCGAGTGTCTGGGGAGAGCAAGAGTTCTCATAGCGAAGTTACAAGATACTGGCCCACTAGGGAAAAATAAATAGTGAGGGCTTTCTAGGTTAGCAAATTTGCATCATGCAGAAGCAAGGATACTGTATCCAGTGGTTAAACATGAAAAAGCATGCCAGTAGCCAAAGCAGCTGCTCTACAGAACTGTTCCACCGGTATACACCTGGAGCAGCCAAAGATAGCACTTAGGCGATGGTGCTGTGAGCAAGATATTAGAGGTCAATGGGGGTGGCTATCCTGGTCTCCTCCTTTCCCAAGAAGATTGGCCCAAAACAGGTAGAAATTAGAGGCAGATTACACAATGGACCACTCGGCCAAAGGTCAGGGACAGTCTGGAGCTCTCTCACGTTAAGGGACACCATTACTGTAAGAGGTGGGCCTGATAGATAGCTGGAGGTCTCGACATTTCAACGTTTGGGATTACACTTTTTACTCCCACTCAACATACGTGAGGATAGATTACTTCCTGGGTACCTTTGGTATTGTGTCTCACACCCAAGCTGCTGAAATACTGCCAAATTCACTGTCGGACCATGCGGCTGTTGCTCTCGCACCTTCTCTTCCATTCACTCGACCTCTACCCAAGACTTGGCACCTTCAGGACACATTTTGGCACTGCCCCACTGTAGTCCAGAAGATTACTGCTGTGCCAAGGGACTCCTTGACACAAACGACAACCCCGAGACCTCAGTCACCACTCTCTGGGAAATCCTGAAGGCAGTGATTTGGGGGCGGGAGGTTATCGAGATTGCCTCAGCAGACAACATGATACACAGGGACAAGCAGGACCAACTCACAAAAGGTCCAACAGCTGGAGCGTATCCACCAACAGACTGGTGCTCCCCGGATCCGGCGACAGCTCGAAGCTCCGCGAACTCAGCTGTCCGGCATAGACTTGGACAGGGGAGGACATGCAGCGCTCCAGTAGCGACATACCTTTTATATCGGGGTAATAGATGTGGGAGGCTGCAGACCCAATGGCAGTCGTTTGGGATCAAGTCAGTGGTCGATTCAACTGGGACCCTACAGCCTGAGGACTTACATATAGCGGAACCATTCCACAATATGCAGACCTCTACGAGACACAGCCAATACACCCCCCCCCCCTCTACCGTTACCTCCAGGAGGCTAAGAACACCAGGCTAACAATCAAGCTGCGACTCTGGACTGCCCGCTCAGAGTTGAAGAGGTGGTGTGCCATCCCCCGGCAAAAAAAGGCTTACATCTCCTGGCCCAGACGGATTCCCTGCGTTTTTTTTGTTGTTTTTTTATAAGACGCTGTGCCCCATCCTGGGCACCATACTCACCAGCCTACAAAGCTGTTGGGGTTTTCACGCACTACCACGGACAATGCTGGGGGCTTCTATTGTAGTCATACTCAAGCCCAGCAAGGACCAACACCACTGTGCCTCTTACAGGCCGATTTACTTATTGAATGTTGACAGAAAACTGTTCACTGGGATCTTTGATTAGAGTTATGTTTCAGGATGGTCTCTTGCCTGGATTTGTCTCTTTGATAAACCAATAAAGAAATTTAAATATTAATACCAGATGTTAACCAGAATAAAAAAAAATGCAAGTTAGGCAAATCACAGTCACTACTTTGTAACTTATTTTATTTTTTCCAAGCACATCCGAGGCAAAAACGGTTTACCATAAATTGCCAAATCCATAATCCTGCCCTAGAGGAAATCCAGAGTTGTGCATTTCAGTACAGGCTGCGCGATTCATAGCTCTACCCGCAGCATCCACCATTTGCTTTCAGTCTCTGCTTGAAGAAATTCTACACATTTCTCAATGTGGTCCCACTTGAATGTCTCCGCAGAATATCACTGTGGCAAAGTTTATCTTCCATGCCTCTGTTTCTTTGTCCCAAACTGAGGTAACAGAGGAGGATGATCCAGACATACCAATGAGCAATGCTGCTATAACAGCAGACTGAGTACAACAGTGTTCAGCTCAATACAAAGAGGCCATTCTTTGGAGAGAAATAATATAGAACAAATTGTGCCCAAAGCACTGGAAACTGCCCATTTTAAATATCATCTTGTGCAAGTAGATATGGACTTCTAAAATACAGAATAGCTTTTTTCTATAGCCAGAACAGGTTTTGATTGATCTTGAGGAGCAAGCATATAGTGAGCAGAAGCAGTAGGCATGTTTAAAGACTGGAGAACCAAATCCGGTACCTACATAGCATTAAGCATTGCCGTTGGATATGGCTTGCCCAGATCTGGTTCCAGCTTCACATTCTTAAACAGATTAAAACTACCTCAGCCATTTAGGCGGTCCCTTCTGGTGTTCGGAAGGAGGATTAGTTGCGTCAAGTTGTGCAGTTTATAGCCTAGCCTGGATAGGTTTGGCTAAAACAGACTTTCAGGCAAAATAGATGTTAGCAGTCCATACTATTAAGCAAGCCATGCTAGTGCAGCCATAGAACCGTAGTTCAGTTTTCCCATTTACTTACCAGCTAGGGAGGGATGGTGAAGGGAGACTGGAGGAGTAGTAAATCTCAGTTTAGTGTGGTTTCATACTGAACAGCTAAACAATAATCACAGGCAAACCAGGTGGTGGAGGAATAACTTAAGTAAACAAATACTCTGGAATTCTGTCACTTGTCTTTTCACAAGATGACACAGGCTCTCCAGAGAACCCATGAGGAAGACAGAAGAACTCCAATGAGAAATATTGTGGACTCACTCTGGCCCTGATGGAGAACTAAGGGAGCTCTTGATGAGGTGACGATATTTATCTATGCCACTGACTTAATTCCAGCACTGAGCCATGACCATCCAAGTGCGCACACCTGGGAACAATAGTCAAAGTTTGCTTGAATAGTCTTAAAAATCAATCGGATACAGTTCAGCATTCACCTGCCAATCTTTTCTTTCTTCTCGTTCTTGTGATGAATAGAAGGAGCATCTAAATATCTGACCAGCACAGAAGTAATATACTAAAAAGCTCTTTGGGTGTTCAAACGAAGGCACCACTTTTGAGCTCAGCCTCACTGGCACTAGTTAAAAAAAAAAAAACATTTAAAAAAAGGGGGGGGGGAAATTCACCCTCCACTGGCAAGGTTTGGTACCGGGCTCAGCAGCCTTCCTAGGGATTTGCCTCATGTTAACCTATTAGTGGTGCACTCAAGCAGAAGCACTCCTCGGCGGTATCATGAGGACCATCAGGCTTAAATAGAGGTCCTGGTATAGCAATAACCAATAGCCTTGCGACTGGGAGGTACTTGAACCCAAATGTATGGACCTGAAGGGCTTACCTCCCTACTGGGCAGTTAGAGGCCCTAAAGATTGGTGCAGACAGGCGCGGAAGAGTACTGAACACCATTAGCTAAATGCAACAGGGGGCAACATGTTACAAAGAAACTCATGTAGTACTGGTCTTGTATTTGACAGCCACGTCTTGCCCAGTGCCTTTGGCTGGATTCCTGCATTGAAATGTGAGGAACTCCAGGGATAGCGGAGGCCCTAAACCGCAGCGAATCAGTCAATGGTGAGGAACTACTTCACAAAGAGTACTGCTTACTGCCAGTCTTCCAAGACATACACGGATGAGAAGAAATTAAGTTATCAGAACTAAGAAAGAAATGCCCTATTTAGAGAGTGGAGACAAGGTAAGATAATAGCTAAAAGATGGAGCCTTAAGAGCCCCTTCCTCCCCATGTCCGGGCAGTAGATGGAACCAAGAACTGGGCTGGGTGACACAAAGGCAGGGAAACAACCCAGTACACAAGGGGACACTTCGAAAAAAATGAAGTAACTGCATCTTTTGCAAAAGCGCTCAGTGGGGCAGAATGCAGTGCAATCAACTCCTCCTAGTATGAATGAAGGTAAAACCTGAGCAGAGGAGTAAACGTAGTACAGAGAGAAATACAGCTTAAACAGAATATATCTTGCTCAACAGGCACAATAGTCTTTAATGAGCCATAACAAAAGCACATGCCCACTCCGCATTCGGTGAGAGGACTCCTACTCAGCAGTGAACAATTTTCATGATTTTTGTTTCTGAAATAGAAATATGGCTTATAGGAAGTTAAGCGGGTGGATTATAGAGCTAACCCTCATTTGGACTCTGGAACCTTCAATAAATGGACTACTGATTTAGAACAATTACACCATCAAGCATCTTGGGGATATAAAAACATTTTTAAAAAAACATTGTCCCTTCATACATACAACAGAAGAAGAACTCCCAGCTGTCCCATGAAAATAAATGTAAAAATAGAAAAAGAAAAGGGTTAAAGTAGTAAAGAACTCCTCCTCCACGGAGGATGCCATTTCCGTCAACTCATGCATAAAGAAAACACCACCTTTAACTCCAAAAGGATATTAGTAGTGTTTACATTTATTACAAAAAGTACAAAAAAGTAAGCTTTTAAAAAAATTGCACGAAGCTTTAAAAAAAGAAGAGCACAAAACCAGGAGCCCTAACTAAAACAAAGAGTACCTGTTTATTGGCCTTCAAAACAGTCCTCAAAGTGGCGATTTGCTCCCGCTTGGTGCTCAGGAGGGACTTCAGCTTCATTATCTCCTCCACCAGAGCTTCCTTGTCCTTTTCCAGCTCAGAGGCCAAGCTGCCCGCCGAGTTATGGTGCCAGGACAGTGCCAGGGCACCCTGAAGGTGACGGATCTGATCCTTGACAATGGCCACCAGGTGTGTGAGGTTCATGGGCTCTTTGGCATAATCGCCACACTCAGACCCCATGGGGGAGCTCTGGCTGCCCACAGGTGACTGATCACCGCTGCCACTTGTGTCCAACACCTCTGGGTCAGAGTTCAAGAGCATTTTCCCAAAGATATCAGAGGACTTCCTTTTCCGAATTTGTAATTTTGACCCCCGCCCCTCCTTGTAATAGTCCAGCATGACCCGGTTAGGGGTGAGGTTGTTACACATGCAGATGTGGTGGTAGAGATTAGCCAGTTCCTCTGTGAAAAACATTAGCTCCTCCTGAGCCATGACAAGTTTACCTTGAAAGTCTAAGGCCAGTTTCCTTGAAGCCCTCAACTCGTCCTCTAACTCAGCAAGGATCTCTTGGTCACTCCTGCCAGACTTTATGTAGAATTTGATTTTCTCTGCCAGCTCCTGAGAGTCTGCCTCCCACTCCTTTTTTTCATCACTGTATTTGGCTTCAAAATCTAGATACTTCTGCCGCAGTTCATGAAGTTCTTTAGTCAACTGAACTATTTCCACATCATCATACTGGTCGCCACACTGGCGAGCCCCTTCCCGGGTGCTTGCATCATCCATGCCACACATCCTAATCGGACTACCCTCTTGAATTTTTTTCAGAGCCCTTACTTCATCGGTTAACTGGTTGTTTTGTGACTTTTGTTCAGATAGTGCTTTCTTAGTGATGTCAAGTTGCTGCTGTAACTCTTGCATGCTGTTTACTAAAGAAGACTTCTCCCGGTCGACCTACAATATAAAAAAAAAAAAAAAGGTTACTAATACTGAAATTCAACACAAATTATCCTCAAAAGCAAGTCAAGAAAACATTCGACTGACAAAAAAATATATATATTCTGTATTTGGACAATTAAACGGGCCCCTTGCTTCTCATTCATGTGATTTTTCACAAATATTCATGAACAGTGAATAGCTCAATCTGCTGGCCACAATCTGAACCGCTCAAGGAGAAAAACTGCATACAAGCATGGTCAAATTATTTTTTACTTTATAAACTACTGAAGCCTTTTTAATCTTAAACTGGAGATAAAGGTAGAGGCAACCTCTGAATTTGCCTGTGTTTTTAATGAAAGGGGAAAATTTGAAACTAGGCAAAGAGTCAGAATACCTTTAGAAGATAAAAAAAGCATTCTATCTTGAAGTAAGAGTGTGCAAAATGCATGTAACTTCGCATAAATATGCAAAGTTTTGGGGGGGGAAAAAAAAATCACAAACTGCAAACATCAGCATTTGTTGCTATATTTTAGCAGGACACTTCACACAAAAAAATAAAGAAAACAAGCCCCACACATGGAGTGCAAACACCAGCCACTCGCGTTGTGGTGGTTCTGCGCACCTGCTACATTTATGCCACGAACGGTGTGCCCATCTAACAGCGACATTGTGGAGTATGGTTAGTACACCGGATCATATCTACGAAGCCACTGCAGGCTTACAGAGGGACGGTCTGAAGAGGTGAAGGCGAACAATGCTAAAGAGATTGACCCACCACACACTACATCTAGGCAGAAGCTTTTGGAGGGTTGTCTATTCCACTCTGCAGCGTCTCAGAGAAAGTGCATCTACAGTGGATTACTTACAGTAAGATCACAGCTGGGGGGGGGGGGGCAGATATTTTACCGCAGAACCACCTCCAAAGAGAAAGTCGACTGACCTACCACTGACTGCAATACGGTCTATTCTATATCCCATACAAGAGGGAGATAAATGGAAATAACTTCTCAATCCCTTGTGACAGTACCAGTCACCAAGGATAAATGAGGCTCCAGAAAAAATTGGCAAATTTTTTTGCCTTGTACAATTAACATCAAGGACTGCAAAATAGGTGTAACGCTAGAACATTTTTTTTTACATCTCATTGTACTTTACACAGGCAAAACTACACTGCAGCCAGGTGCTCATCAGTATTAAGATCACTGGAGGGGGGCTGAGAAGGAAGGTTTTGAAAAAGCCAGTCTCTAGCTAGAATCAAAGCTCTGTAGTTATTTAACTACAAGAAACAAATCCTATATGCCAGGTTTTATTCGTAGATTAACTTTTCCCTAGAATGCGTAGGTGCAGTAATATTTTTTTTTTTTATGTGGGTATTCAATAAACTGTATCTGGCAAATGGGTGCTCAAATGCATTGTGGATGCAGTAAAATAAACACTTTTTTTAAAGTTAAGATAAAACGTTCTTGGATTGGTGATCACCTCTACTGCAGTTCTCTCTACAGGGTTGTAGGGTTGGCTGGTGTGGTGTGGCTCACTGGTTAGAGGCGGCAGACCCGGAAGCAGAGAACGGCCCCGGACCAGGGTTCAATTCCCGACGCGGCAGGGTCGTGGACCAGGGTCAGCGGACTCGATAATTCTCGCCTCGGTGCCTACTCTAACCGGGGGTCACACTCGGCAACTCTGGGCATTAGCTTGCCTCATCTCTACAACAGCCCCCCCACATTCGCCGGGGATGCCTGGTTTCACCTTGGAGATACCCAGTAGGGGCCATCTCACAGGGATAGCCAGGACGGGTTCCCCAGCGGTCTACAGCGCCACGACGCCTCAGGGCAGCAGTGCGCTTTACAAGACACATACATTTACATTTAAGAAAGCAGCTTGCACGTGGCATAGGAATGTATTCAAACAAAAGGGCGATATTATGGGTAGTTTTGGCATTGGAGATGCCACACAAGGGATAGGAGATTCCATTTTAAAGATGTGGTGATCAGCATTGCTGAGTAAGAAAGATAGCGTTGTCTCTAATTTCGCATGCAGGTAGATGCAACAGGTCCTAAGGGCTTCCACTCAGCATCCAAGGGGGTGTAGTGCAGAAATGGAGAGTGGAAATAGTACAACTGAAAAGGGCAGGCAAGTGTGGGGAAAGTCCAAATCTGAGACAAGGCATGGCCCCTTTGTGAGAGGGTCAAGTGGATGAAGTGTGAAGCAGCACACCAAATGGGAGCACTCTGGAAGTTATAGTGAGCAACAAAAAGGTAATAAGAAGGCTAAAGAGCATTTGGTATTATCCAATACAGAGGGCATGGAGATAAGCAGGTATTGGGATGAGAAATAAACACAAAGCACTACTATCATCTTGCAGAACAATGTGGGTTAAGGCATTGGGAAAGGGGGGGGGGGGATAATTCCCGACACCACGCCTTGAGGGGGATAATTCCCGACACCACGCCTTGAGTAGGTGCAAAGTAAGCAAATGGAGAAATACGGGAAGTTTCCTTTTATTGGCCCTTATAAACAACGATTAAAAATATTGAATAAATGAGCTGCAGAGGGGAGGAGGGACCTTTAGCAGGTTTCATAGAAAGTGTGCACAGGTTATGGTATATTTGAGGTGCTGTTTAAGTCTGCCGGAATGTGGTTGAATGTCACAGGAGAAGTCCCGATAAAAGATGGCCAGATGAGATCGTGCAGATTAGAAATTGGCATTTCCAAAAGACAACAAGCCCCATTGGTTGGGGATATTGATATTGATATTGAAATGTATTTGTAGAGCGCTCGTTCGCCCGGGGGCTTCATGGCGCTATAGACAGGGACACAACGCATCAGTCAGAGAAAGCAAAAAGGAGCTCATCAGAACGCTTGGGAGAAAAGCCATGTTTTGAGGGAGTGTCTGAAACTGAGAATGTTTCCACACGTTTTAAGGTGAAAAGGGAGGGAGTTCCAGAAGGCCGCCGCAAGATGGTCAAAGCAACAACCTCCAAGACGCTTCCTTTTGTAAGTAGGAACAGTCAGAAGATGTTTATGCATAGAGCGAAGATTCCTGGAGGGGTCATATTTTTTGAACAGATCTCTGATGAATATGGGGCCGGATTGGTGTAAGGACTTAAATAAAATACAACCAGTCTTGAAAGCCACCCGTTGCTCAACAGGCAGCCAGTGTAGTTGTTTTAGGCCCAGTCTGACAGACTGCCTCCTAGGTAGATTCAGAATGAGTCTGGCTGCCTGATTCTGAATCAGCTGGAAGCGTTTTAACTCGCCGACCTGGAGCCCAAGGTAAAGACTATTAGAGAAATCCAGTCTAGACAGAACCAGGGAGATGACAATCTGTGTGAGCGCTTCCAGAGAGAAGAAACGAGCAATTTTCTTAATTTTCTTCAGCTGAAAAAGGCTGGAAGACACCACTGCACTGACCTGCCTTTTCAGAGAGAGATCTTCGCTAAGAAAAATTCCTAGGCTCTTAACTGAGGGCGATTTAGAGGGTGGGGCTCCCATGCTGGCAGGCCAAAAGCCAGGGTTCCAACTGAGTGCACTCTGCCCAGGCAAGACCAACTCAGTCTTGCCTGGGTTGAGCTTCAGGTGACTGCAGCTCATCCAACTCAGGATGTGAGACATGGTGTTTTGAAACACTACCACTGAGTCCTCGGTGTTTAGGGGAAAGATGAGCTGCAGATCATCTGCGTAGTTGAAAATGGTGACTCTAGTGTCCCTAAGGGAATACAGCAGGGGGCGTAAATATAAATTAAAAAGTAGCGGTGACAAGGACGAACCCTGAAAAACTCCGCAAGTAGTAGGAATAGTGGGGGCCGTGAAGGGGCCCAACCTCACGGATTGGGTACGGCCAGTAATGAATGAGCGAATCCAGCTCAGCGTGGAGCCCCTGAGACCGGCCTGTTCGACACGGTTGACCAAGATGGTATAGTCAACCGTGTCGAATGCCGCAGATAGATCTAATAGTACCAGAGCCTGGTGGATCCCCTCATCGGCATTCCGCCTCAAGGTGTTCTGAACTGAGACGATGACAGCTTCAGTAGAATGAAGAGGGCGGAAGCCAGCCTGGTTGGGCGCAAGGTACTGTGATTCTTCCAAAAACTTGGACATGCTATCACAAACATGGGCCTCCAATATTTTGGCACAGTACGGCAGCAAGGAAATGGGCCTGTAATTGAGAGGATCCGATGGATTAGCCCCAGCCTTTTTCAGCAAAGGGATGAGAAGAGCTTTTTTAAAACTGGCAGGGGCCAAACCCTGTGAGAGGGATCCATTCATCATGGAAAGCATGCTCTCAGGGATGGCGGCTCCCACTTCCCGCAAGATGTAGGGAGCGCATATGTCATCAGGGGAACCAGATTTAACTTTGAGGAGGAGTTTAGATAAACAGGCAGCATCAATGGAGGGGAAAGATTCCAGAGTGGAAGGATTGTAAAAAATATCAGCCGGGGAAAAGGGGATGAGGTGGTGACAATGCTTTGCTTTATGGTGCAAATCTTATTGAAAAAGAAGGTATTTAGTGTGTTGCAGAGATCCTGAGTGGGAACCGCAGCTAGGGAAGTTCTATTACTGGGGATGGTCAGAGCAAATAAGCAATTAATCCACCACCTGGTACAGCTTACAGATACCAAGCTTCATCCTTTCGGTTTACCTAATATTTATGTCTATGGCACAGTCAATCTCCTGCCCAACATATTTGGACATGTGGAACTACCTGATAAGTCTTACATGCTTTTCTGAGGAACTGTAATCTTGTAATAGGATTTTTTTTTAAGTCCCAAGATTACCTCTTGTATAGTACGTACACACTAGAAACAAAGCACTATACAAGACTAAATAAAGAAAAGCCAATCCTTGTACAGTAACAATAACAGATCATTTAAGATTAGAAATACTGAAGTGTACATAAAAAGAGAAATGCCTGTCCTATTGAAAGGGAGTATGTGAAGTGCTTTCAGCTCAACATCAAATCACGAACACACACAGTTGTGCAAATTATTTAGGGGGTGGATTCATGCTAAGCTGTCCCGCTGCTTGCTCCAAGTCTTCTGTTCTTCCATCCCCAAACCCAAGACGGTCTACTAAGGCGGCACTGGTGGTCTGTTCCACTGTCCGTTGTTCCTCCAGTCCCCCACCTTGTCTTTGGACATCAATGCCTCACTCATGTTCTTTATAGATTTATTTTTTGACTGACAGACTAATCTGCTGCGCTTGCCGATACAACGGATGTTCTGTTTAGACCACTCTTTCCAGATCACCTTCTATTCAATCTTTTCATTTTTCTTCCTATTTTGCGGATCTATCGTTATACTTCCCTCATGTCCGGCTCTTAGCTGGGCATAATCTTGTCTTCAGACACTGTCCTGCGTCCTCTCCCAATCCACGAGGCACACCGTTCAGCCTCCCCCCAGTATACTCCTTAACGACTTATGATCTCGTAACATTCCTCCTCTAGCTTCTTCTGTTCACTCTCTCAACTGCCTTTGCATCCAGACCCTGGCTTTTTACATTCTCTTTGGTGCAGTTTTTTTTACTTCAGACCTTGTTCACCTTCTACACTAACCTGAGCGCTGGTGGGAAGGAACTTTTTTTTTTTAACAATCCAGCTCACTTAAAGACCTCCTACCCTTTCTCTTCATGTCTCTGCTCCTCCACCTACCAAAGAGCTCCATTTTTAATGCACAATATATTTTCTCTCCCCAGCGTCTACATGTCCCTCTTAGCTGGTTTTACCTCACACTGCTGATCCCACTTCCTACTCTACCTTTAAATATTTCAAATGTTGCTATTACCTTCACCTAAAAATGGTTACCTTGTTCTACCTTCTCTCCTTACTTCCAAGCCTCTTCTTTTACATACATGACAAACGTTCCACCTCGCCGTGCTGAATCCATTCCCCAGATTGACTTAAAGCGATGCTACGAATCCCTACTTCAGATTTGCCAACTACATTTTCCAGTCCTTCAACCTCCATCTTTTCTGGCAGCTTCCCGACGATCTAACAGGATACTGTTCTCCCCACTCATGACAGTCTGCCCTTGACCCATTCTTCCCCCACTCCCTCAAACTGTTGCCCCCATTTCTTTTCAAATTTGTTGCGATGGTCTTTTAGACTCCAATCTGTTTTTTTTCTCCAACAGATGTACTAATTCTTAAGCAATAGCTTGGCTTTCAGTCTGCCCACTGCTCCAACTCTATTCAGTATCTCTTGTACAGCACTTCAATGGATTGTCTTTTGCTAGTTTTGGGCAGGGAATAATGTAGATTCCTGGCCGCCTCATGGTGTTCTTGGGTTTTGTCTTTGTTCTTCTCATTTTCATCCACACCATCTAGACTGCCTCAGAGTCGTTCCTTTGGACATTCAGCACACTTTGTCGAGACCTTTAGATCTGTCCATTATCACTATGGATTCTTTACTTCTCGGTCTCCAGCTCCAGCGGTCTATCAGTCCAGCCTAGGGTGTCATGCCTTTCCCATCATCATATCACTTCTAAAACCAACTTTCTGTATTTTTTGTTCCTGGTTTCATCCCATTGGCAATATCTTTGTAGTTGGGAAAAGTGCACAGCTTGATAAATTTATGAAAAGGTTTTGTCCACTCTATTTGAACGTTGTGGGTGCTCCATAGGTGGTAACCGCGCCCCTGGGTACCAACATAAATCACAATCTGTGTCTGTAGTGGTGCACTAGACATCCCTTTTGGGCACACCTTCTCTCCTAGGTGTGAATGAGGATTCCAAATCCTCATTCACACAGAGGAGAGAAGGTGTGCCCAAAAGGGATGTCTGTGGTGCACCACTACAGACACAGATTGTGATTCATCCCATTGGCCCCACATTCAGCCTATAACAGTCCCCTGCTTCTCTCCGTCTGTTGTCTTCAGCCCATAACTTGGAGTAAGATGGTTTGTTCCTTCACGAACTCAATTCTTCTACTGGCTTTTTCAAATCTTCTGCCCTTGCATGCTACAAAGATTTCATCTGTTCTCCTGCTCTTACATGGACTGTTGCTCTCCTAGAACCTTTCCCCTCTGTTACTTCATTTCCACCTTGTTCCTGTCTCTCAAAACCCTCCACAAGCTCACATTTTTCCATACAATCACAATTTCCTCACTCACATCCTGTTGCACATTGAATGCCCCCATTTGCAATGGTTACTCTACCCCCCTCGTGTCTTCTAGTCCTCCCCACACAAATGCCTATTTCCGTTCGTCATACCTGCCAGCCCAAAAAAAGATACTATTCCACTACCTAGTTATTCTGCCCCCACTTTACAAACGATCAGGTCTCAGAGGATCACCTCTCCTCACTAGGCTATTCTTGGTAACCTTTTTGATGCTCTGGTTATTACTTAGTTTGTGCAATTTTGACCTGCCTGTACATCACTTTTCCAAAGCACTATAAATAGAATAACATTGGAGGGGGAGAACAGAAAAAAAAATGGGAGAATGTTAAGCCCTTACTAAATGGTAGGAAGAAGGGTTGTGAAAGATGAGACAAGAGGACATGGTTTAACGGAGTAGGTGAATGGGGAAAAAGTCACATAAAAAAAAAAATTTAATGGGGGGTGGGGGAGATACAGGTTTATTTCACTTTTGATACCTTAAAAACAAAGAACAAAATATGAAGAGTCCTTGCTTTAGACTTTGGTTTCTTTTGTTGTGCAAAATACCAGAATTTCAAGGCTCCCGAGGGTTGGTGCCTTCAGTTGATAGTCTGGAAGGCAGTGACTCCATTAGAAGGAAATAAAACCCAAGCAAGGGCCACCATGCCTTTGGGAAATCACCAGGATGAGCCACCCAACAGTTCCCAGGGTGGATCTACTAATGGTCCTAATGTTCACCGGCTGACGCAAGCTCCAAGATCTGCAGAACACGTTGCCCCAGTTACTTCCCTATTAGCGTGTGTGCATGTGGCATGCCTGAATCAGGAAGGGGACACCAATGAGTTGACACGCACGGCCTTCTCTTCTCACAGTTACCAGCCACAAGAGCCATTCCAGCACAGACGTGTCAGTCGAGAAAAGAAACCACAGCTGCTTTAGCATACAGAATGTATTTGTAACAGGTGCAGTACTATAACCGGTGTATTTCCACTGACCACTCATGTACAGATGGATTAGAGGTAACATGAGCTGCTGTCCTCCATGCAGCAGGCTAGGCTGCTTCCTCAGGGTTCTGGAAAAGCCTAGTCTACTTTGGACAGATCATCATCTTGCTACTTAACTCCCTCCCCCGCACTCCAATCTGAAAGTACAAAACGAGTCACCACTTCCGAGGCCCAAGTGTGCAACTGCTACCCAAAGACAAACATTACCCCATCCTGTGAACACTCAAACTACAGTGGCCCTTGACTTCTGTCCCAAACTGTGCCTAACCCACTCCCATCCAGTGACCATGCTTGAGCTTTTTAAGGTCGCTCATGCCTGTATAAATTTAACAAAAATGGAAGAAAATAAATAAAAATCAATTTATTTTAAACAAATCAAGAGAATGGGTTGTTAATCCAATATTAGTGTCACACAATTGAGCATTTTCCAAAACATTGTGTAGTGATAGTAGCACACCCTCCCCGCCCCCATTTCAAACTAAGCAACAGTCAAAAGCAGCCCGATCACTAACACATGCACCCACACCGGCACCAGACACCTATAGGCACAGTCTAATGTTGGGTCCTCGATCCATGATCCCTCAGAAGGAAGTCCCTTTTTACTAGCTATAGGCTCCAGATTCAAAAGTGAAATGCGCCAAATTCTTACCTATGGAAAGTTCTATTATATTCCACTATATTACAGACATGGCTACTTGGGATAAAGTATCTGTGGCACATTCCACTCTAACATGGTAAGACACTGGTGGAAATGTGACTCTACAGGACACTAAACCAGGCAATTGGGAAAGCAGTACAGGACTGACAACTGTAAAAAAGGGAAAATGTGTTAACATGAACAGACGTTTCCCCTTCTATAGCCAACAAACAAACAGCGCATCTGGTTGAAGCACGGTTTAAGTTCCCTTTTTCATGCCAATATTGCTGAGTTGGACTTTAAAATCTCGCCATCAGAAGTGTGCAGAGAAACTTGCTGCTTTCATTTGAACACAGACCAGTAGATATCCAGCCTTTTTTAGATGCTCATTTCAGGCACTATCTTATCGATCTATAAATAAGTAAAAACAGGAGTCTGCGATTCAGAAACTTAGTAAATAACAAAAGATTTCCCTGTTTAAAAGGATATAAAAGCAAGTGAAATAGTCAGCAGGTTGAAGGTGAACAACCATGCACACCAAGCATTCCCATAATTCAGACTCTGGAATCTAGATCTCAGTGTAAGGCAGGACAATCCATGTAAAAGAAGAACTGCTCAACGCCAGCTTTACAGGAGATCACAAGATAATTGACATAGTATTTATACTGCCAATGTTTCAGCCTATGTGTGTCCTGAATCTTCATAGGACTGCTCCAAAGCAGGTGTACCAGCAGAGTATCAGAAAAGCTGTCAATAGCAGCAAAGCTGCACTCGTAGACAGGGGCCCGATGTCCGTCATGCAGCGGACACAATGCAGTGAGCACTGCTACAAATTCCACAAATAGGATGACAGATGGCAGCTTGGAAGCACTACCATAAAACACCTTAGTGTTACCTTCGTGACCTCACCGTTTTAGGAACACTACAAGTTATAGTAATAGATATAGTTTTCCAAATAAACGGATGGGCTGTGTTTTACAAGTAACCAATTTGGTGTAGGACCATGCCCCATCTCATGCCGAACAGCATTCTCACTGATCAAGACAGAGGGGGGTGGGGTGTGTGTGTGTGTGTGTGTGTGTGTGTGTGTGGGGGGGGGGAGGGGGGGGGGGGGAGAAATCAATCCATTTTACGAGTTGGGCTACTTCCAAGCCAAACCCTGGAAACACTGCACAGGTCTCGGACCCATCGCACAACAACCCTGATCAGAATCACAAGTAAAGATATTAAGGCTGGGGGACTGACACTTCCAAAGCACACCGCTAGAGGACGATGCTGGATTCTGCCACATAAACACAGGATTAAAGAACTCATCTCAGCAGGGTCCAAGCTTCTGAAGGCCAAACATGGCTGCCACCAGGGACTCTCATACACAAGCGAGAAGGTGTGAAGGAATACCTGCATGAGCTGCTGCTTCAGCTTCTGAATCTCGGTCAGGCTCAACTCACTGAAGAGGTCACAAGCCAGGCTGGGCGCGGGCTGATAAATGTCACTGTTGCGGGGAGTGGACATGCAGAAGTCCCCATTGAGACGTCCGAACCCGCCGCCATTGTTGTAGCCACTGTCCAGCTCATCCTCGTTGAGCTCGTCCAGATTGACCTGAAAGTTGCCAAGGGAGTCGTAGGTGTTGAGGAAGCCGGAAAGCTCGCGCCGCAGGTCGTTCTTCTGCTCCCGCTCGCTTTTTAGGGTCTCCAGGGCCTCCTCCAGCTGGTGCTCAGATATCTCACGCAGACGCACCAGCTCTACCACCTGCCCATTTAAAAGCTCAATCTCCTCGTCCCTCCGTTTCAACTCATGCTTCAAGCCTTCAAATTCCACCTGGAAACACAAATGAGATATTTGTTTAGCTTTTCGGAAATAACTATCACAACAAACAGCAGCCAAACCTCTGGATGCAATCACTCTAAACCCCAATTCGATATTTCCAGCAGTCTCTTGAAAACAACAAGCCCTGGCAAAGACAGCATGTATCACCTACAGGAACAATATTGGTAGTAACAAAAATAAAAAAAAATAATCTTTGATTATCTTTCATCCAAATATGAAGTTCACAGTATAGGTCCTGTATGAAGACAGCAACAAAAAAGGCCATACAGAGCATGGAGCGCAGCGACGTCTACATCTTTTCTCAAAAAGCGTTGGGACATCTTCTGGGTGCTTCTTTTCTGGCAGGACAGGAAGGGACAAGCAATAAAGGGAGGGGGTGGAGCGGAAAAGCAACAGCACAGGAAGGAGTGCAAGTAAAAAATATATATAATAATGTACCTCTAGAAGAGCGCTGAGCAGTGGAAGGACACTGGACAAAGGAAGCAATTCTTCAGCCTACTCAAGGGTAGGGATAAACACACAAAGGAAGTAAAGACAGACTCGCTGAACATGGAGAAGGAAGGAAATGAAAGGGACGCCAAACAATGAGATTGAGTGGGGGAGTACCTAAAACCCTGTAAGTAAACAAAGTGCCTTACAAGCGCCAGCACATGCGTCATTTCAGGTGAGACCTAAAATATAGTGTGTGGGGACTGCGTTTTGGGGATCGAGTGGGATACATTTTCAAAGCAAAAAGGTGCCCGCCAGACAGAGGACATTAAACAGTACCCCAAAATGTATAGGCGCAATAGGGTGAAGGCAGGGTAGAGTTTAAAGAAAAAGGTGGGAGCGTGTTCTGCCTGAGGGGAAAAAGGATTCACCATGCAGGACCTTTACCACGCAGGTTAAGAACATACATTTATGTAACTTTAAATTAACAACGGGAATAGGAATGTGTAGTAGTAAGGGGGAAGTAAGAATGCCTTGAGAGTTCGGAAGAGGGTAGAGGCAAAGCGAAGTATGAGTAATTTGGGGTTTTAGGAGTGGGTAAAGGAAACCGCATGTAATAATGATTTTAGGGATAGGTAAAGGTGAAACAAAAACCTTTTGAAATCACGGCATTGTTTGATGATGAATAAAACCTCTTCTAAATTATAAAGAAGATATCCAACAATTAAGTAAATGACACAGCAGCAAACGTTAATTCAGAAAAACATACTGTCTGGCAAGAGTCTTAAACAAAGGGAATAGGTTTACACCTTCATCAGTTAAGGAGACACAGGGCCAAATCGCAGGTTTCAGATATTGTGCGCATGCAACCATGTTTAATTATTAGTGGTTTCCGTTCAGCTCTTAGAAATATCGGGAAGTTCAAGCAGTTGAAAACGACCCACCCCCCCCACGCAATTAGAGGGTAAACAAAAATAATATTTACGATAGTCACAAGTGCCTCAGCGCATGCGCTGTCTCAGCCAAGAACTAAAAATACAGCTGATCAAGCAGTTACCCTGAAGGCCCATGCTATGCGGGACACCTCGTGAGATGGTTTCCAAAGTACCGTATTTTCCGGCGTATAAGACGACCCGGCGTATAAGACGACCCCCTACTTTGCCTGAAAAATTTTAGGTTTTGTGCTATACTCGCCGTATAAGACGACCCCCACTTCCAGTGCAGTCCAACGCAGTCCTGCATAGCCATTCCGAGAATGTACGGTACCGGTATTTTGAACTTACCGTATTAGTCTAGTCCTCCTCCCTGTGGGTGAGCAGTAAGGCTTTATCAGTGGACAGTGTTACCTAAGCGTTTATTTTACAAACTCAAAGACTGAACTCAAACAAATTGGTTGTATAAACAATCTTGCTTCACTCGCAATATTTTTATTTAGAACCATATGAAAAACTGTCACTTCTGAATATACCGGTACGGTACGGTAAACATAAATAAGTGCATGAAACAGTGCAAGTGGATTAAACTTCCCATAACTTTCCATAAATCCAAGGGATTTCTACAGGATTTACAACGTTCCCTTTAAAAGCCTTCAAAATCCTCCTCTTCGTCATCTGATCTCATAAGTAAGTCAATGAGATCTTGTGGTACATCTGTAAGGCAGTCATCGTATGGATCTGGTACCAATTCCGTATCAGATGATGTGGTCTCTTCTTCGGCATCCTCTTCACCTTCCCACAAATAGTCGTCCTCCATACCATCTAATGAATTTGATATGCCACACTTCTTGAAAGACTTTATTACAGTTTCTGCATCAATGTCGTTACAGGCCTTTATAACAAAGGTGCACAAAACATCCAACGTTGGAGCACGCATGTTTCCTCCTTTTGTGAATGTTTTTTCACCGCTAACCATCCACTCATTCCACTGTTCTCGGATGCGATCTTTAAATGGCTTGTTTAGGCACACATCCAGTGGCTGCACCAACGATGTCAATCCTCCAGGTATAACTGCAGCATCTGTTTTTATTCTTGCCAGCCTTTGCTTGGTGCTCGGAGTTAAATGAGCCCTGAACATATCCCACACCAGTAGACTACGTCTTTGTAGAAGTCCACCTGGTCGCCTGCTCCATACATTATCAAGCCATAGCTTTACCCCTTCATCCATCCATCCTCTCTCATTCACATGCACAAAACAACCAACAGGGAACTTGAGTTTCGGCATTGTTTTTCTTTTGAAAATAACCATTGGTCTCAGCTTTGCGCCATCAGCTGTGCATGCTAGTACCACTGTGAAACTGGACTTCTCATGTCCTGTTTTTATTAAAATTGTCTTTTCGCCTTTTTGATGGACAGTTTTGTTGGCAATCATATCGAAATTCATTGGAGTTTCATCCATATTTCCGATGCTACTTAGCGCATAGCCATGTTCATTGCGCAGCCTAATAACGTAGCGATGGAAGCTATGCATTTTGGCATCAAGATCCGCAGGTAATTTCTGGGCAATTTTTGTCTTTTGCCGCAATACCAGATTATGCCTTCCCATGAATCTGGTACACCAGGATACAGTGGCCTTAAATCTGTGGCTGAGATCTGGATTAGATTTGGCCCACTGAAGTGCAACCAATCGGATTTTATTTCGGGTCACGACATAACTGCTTTGCCGATGCTCGGCCACCATGTCTGCTACATGCTTTTCGAGTTCTGGGCAATGTGGGGTGCCTCTTCTTAATGCACACTTGCCCCTTGGCATACTCCGTAATGCTTTCTCATTTGCTCTCCAGGCCCGAACCATCTTTTCTGTCACTCCATATTGTCTTGCAGCAGCACAGTTATTATGTTCCGTGGCAAAATCCACAACTTTAAGTTTGTAACTGGCTTCATATTTCCTTCTTCTTGCCACTCCTGGAGCCTTGCTGGGTTCTTGACTGCCAGCCATTTGCACTGGATGCGCTGCTGGAGCCTTGCCGGGTTCTTCACTGTCTGCCATTTGCACTGGATGTGCTGCTGGAGCCTTGCCGGGTTCTTGACTGTCAGCCATTAGCACTGGATGTACTGGTGCTGTACAGTATGAACAGGTGCAGAGACTGTCTTCAACACCACACGTACGGTACGGCAAATACGGTATCTGGTCACCAGACTGCCTTTCCTCTTCGCAACAACCAGCCAATCACGGCAAGTGCTCTACTGCCTTCGGTAACATTCGACAGTCCCCTTTCTATGCCCACGCCCATGTCAAGGAGAGAGGGGCGCGTGCCAAAACGTGCCAAACGTTTCAACACACCGGGCGCTGCCATCTTCGGCGCTGGCTGCCCGTTACCATATACCGTATTTCGGACGTCCTGCTGCCTCGTCCTGCTGCATCGTCTGCCTGGGGATGTGCAAGCGGTTGGAGGCGCGTGTACAGCGGCAGCGGCAGTCGAGGTAAGACTCATGGCGCCATTTGCTCGCTTGTGAAGCAGTTTGACACCTTCGAGTGAAGTCCTTGCTATGAAAAAAACGCTCGCTTTTGATACTTCATGGCGCGGGGCCTGGTTGTGGACGTTGCCAGGGCCGGTGGCTGTATTTTTTAACATAAGGTGTGTTGTTTCTTGTTACATACGGTATTTCCTATTGTGAAGCGGTCTGACACCTTCGAGTGAAGTCCTCGCTATGAAAAAAAACCGCTCGCTTTCGATACTTGCACAATTCATGGCGCGGGGGCTGGGTGTGGACGTTGCCAGTGGCTGTATTTTTTAACATAAGGTGTGTTGTTTCTTGTTACATACGGTATTTCCTATTGTGAAGCGGTCTGACACCTTCGAGTGAAGTCCTCGCTATGAAAAAAAAACGCTCGCTTTCGATACTTGCACAATTCATGGCGCGGGGGCTGGGTGTGGACGTTGCCAGTGTCGGTGGCTGTATTTTTTAACATAAGGTGTGTTGTTTCTTGTTATTTCCTATTGTGAAGCGGTCTGACACCTTCGAGTGAAGTCCTCGCTATGAAAAAGCACATGAAAACATACCATAACATTTTGTACCCGGCGTATAAGACGACCCCCGACTTTCCAGAAAATTTTAAGGGGTTAAAAGGTCGACTTATACGCCGGAAAATACGGTATTTATAATTAAGAGGCGTAAGCAACATTTTAGCATAAGCCTGTTTGTATACATATTTTTTTTCAGTTTAATGTGCAATAATTTGATGCTTCAATTCATTGGAAGTGACATTGCAGGAAAAAAAAAATGTTTTGCTAGAAGCTTGAGTGACTCCCAGACCAAGGGATGTGTTATGTTTGCACTCATTACACCAATCCTCCCACACTGCCCACCAAGTGAGCTACAGAGCAGAATTCCGCAGGCAGGCTAAAGACCAAGGAGTCTGTAAACAGGGCAACGCGTACTGTAAAGAGCGGATGAAATGGGCCCATCGTGCAATACCTGGCTCTCCTTCAAGGCAGAGACTTGCTTCAGCAGGGAAACGTTCTCCTCCTCCAGCTCAGCACAGTCCTGCATTTGCCGCATCTCCCGGATCTTGCACTGTTTGATCTCTGCACGAAGCTGGGCCTTGTCGGTCTCCAAGCTCTTGCACTCCTGGAAGATGGGACATAGCCGTGGGGAAGAATTAGAAGTCCACATCAAACAGATGCATGAACACATAATACACCATCACACCCGCTCATCTACAGAATTCTGTCAGTCACTAGAGGGGCTACAAAGCCTACAAACGTTGTGCTTCAAGCTGGTCACCATCTCTATTGTTCTTATACATCCTAAGGCTAGAACAAAATATATATATATATATATATATATATATATATATATATATATATATATATATATATATATAATGTATTTTCATTGAAGAAACAAGTCATCCTGCAACTCACTTGAGGAGTGATTCTTTTGTTTGTAATTACTGCTCGCTACATTTGAAGAGGATAGCTGGTGGTCCATACCTGTTTGGTTCCGCCGATCACTGACGAACAGGAGTATTTGTGTATTATATATATATATATATATACACATATACATACATACATACATACATACATACATACACACAAACAGGCTAATGGGCGCTCTACAACATTATCAGGGTATATTTATAGAGTATATCACATTTGGTGCATCAAAGAGGGTGAATGTGTATCCAACATCCACAGGTCCCGCATGTGCAGAAACAAACAAAAACAATACCCTCTGAGCACACTATTATTAATTCTCTCTGTAGATATAGCACCAGTCTTATTGGCAAATGTCACTATTCAGTAAATCAAATTAACTAGTCCAGGTCTTCTCCAATTAAGGCTGGTGCTATATCTACAGAGAGAATTAATAATAGTGTGCTCAGAGGGTATTGTTTTTGTTTGTTTCAGCACATGCGGGACCTGTGGATGTTTGATACACATTCACCCTCTTTGATGCACCAAATGTGATATACTCTATAAATATACTTTTATCTATTTTGAAAGTTTTATATAGCGCGAACAAGATCTTTGCAGATATCAGAGCGCTTTACAAGACAACGGGGGTGATAGGGTAATACAATGTAAGAGTAGAGTAGTACCCTGATAATATGTTGTAGAGCGCCCATTAGCATATATATATATATATATATATATATGAAGAAACACTCCTGTTCCGTGAGTGATCGGCGGAACCAAACAGGTATGGACCGCCAGCTATCCTCTTCAAATGTAGCGAGCAGTAATTACAAACAAAAGAATCACTCCTCAAGTGAGTTGCAGGATGACGTGTTTATTCAATGAAGAGATATATATATAGATATATTTTTTTTTTTTTAATTCGTTCATACCATTGGAGGAGAGCAGAGGGAAGCGTTTAAAGCCTTCCCCACCGTTCCAAAGAATGAATATTCTCCAAAGCAGTTCCCATGAACACTACTGATCTCTCAGGTCTCCGAGGATAAAGACATCTCGCCCTCCCACATAACAATTAGTCTTGCGTTGGCTATCAGACTTTAAGTTAACTTTTTTTGGAAAGAAATTGCGCCCTTGTCAATATTGGAGGAATAATAAATAATGAATCAAATAATTGGGTAAAAGCAAGGTTTATGGTCACAAAAATTGCACATTACTGCAGTCCCTAAAGAGAAATACTCTGTGTGTGGATGTGCCACTTGCTAAAGGGGGTGGACACAATGGTCCATGATGAACAAAAACATGAATGTAAGCAACAGACCAATGGGTGACGAGGGCTGCTGAAAGCACCTCCAAGTATATAACATATATATATATATATATATATATATAGTGTCAAATTAAAAAGCCCTTTGGTAATATCACACGTAAAAAGGAACTGCATGTAAGCAAGCAATTCATTTCTCTAGAAAGAGAAACTGGGACACATGATGAAGAGTCTCTGGCCTAGAATCATAGAAACTCAGTGTAACCCTTTAATAAAGCCTGGAGCAAACCCAAAACTAAAAAATAAAGCAGGCAAAAACGTGACAGCATACTAAATTGATACTTGTATAGCGCACTACTCACCCGCAAGGGTCTCAAGGCGCTTGTACGAATACCGCTGTGGAACCCATCCTGGCTTTCCCTGTGAGGCGTCCACTCCTGGGCATCCCCAAGGTGGAGGCCAGGCATCCTTAGCGTTGTGGGGGCCGGTGTGGAACCCATCCTGGCTTTCCCTGTGAGGCGTCCACTCCTGGGCATCCCCAAGGTGGAGGCCAGGCATCCTTAGCGTTGTGGGGGCCGGTGTGGAGATTAAGCAAGCTATTGCCCAGAGTTGCAGAGTGGGACTCCATGATTGGAAGAGGCACCGAGGCGAGAATTATCAGGTCCGTGGAATTTTGAGCCCAAGACCCGCCGAGGCCGGAATTGAACCCTGGTCCCGGGCTAGACCTCTGCATCAGGGTCTGCCGCTCTAACCATTGAGCCACACTTCTCCACTCCACACTGGAAAAAAAAACGTGCTGCACCGGACACAAAACAGAAGTGAAGATCTGATAAAGAGGGCTGTTGAAAGCCTCGATGTTCAAACCTATTTAAAACGTGGGAGTGGGATTTAGTATTTTAGCTTCGATAACATTGGCTTAAAGCACTCCCCAAGTTTGGCCGATTTCATGCTAGAAAGCTAGGCACGCCCCTTCGGTGTGACTGCAAGGCTGTACTACAAAGGCTTTCTCGCACAGTACCCGTCAAACAGCCAACATTCAACGCTCACCAATCAGGCAGAGAGAAGGCTAACAGGGCGACTCATTTTGAGAATGGAAAGTTGTAACTCTGCAGATGGCTGGGTTACCTTCTTGAGCTCCTGGAGGGCCGAGCTCAGCCCCTCGTTCTCCGCAGCAGTGTTGGTCACGAAGGAGCGCATCTGCTTGATCTCGCCCTGCAGCTCTTCCACCTTCTCCTGCAGCCGGGCCTCCTTGACACAGTTCTCTTTCAGCAGGTTCTCCTCGCTTCGCTCTCGGTCCGCAGCAACCCTCTTGTGATTGATCTGGGATTCTGACAGCGCCTGAACACAGAAACAAACACAAGTTGAAGGAAACTTGGAAGCAGACAAAAGGGCGATGGAAGTGGTCTGGATTGGAGCCCAAACGAGAATACTCTTCTGTTCGAGGTAGCGTTCCCACCCCCAACAAATTCAAGGAGGTGTGGAAACAAGTGCATGTTCTGACGACACCACTGATTAGTTCCACATGAAACCAAGCATTGGCAAAGGCAAAAAATAAGGCACTGGGAAGATGATGCAATAGTCACCTTTTTTGCAAGCATATGCCACAAAATAAAAATATTAAAATAAACCCACACACAAAACGTTGGTACCTAAACCTTCACAGAACAAACGTGCATGAAAAGGTTTAAACTTTTTTTATGCATGGCTTTCATCTGATTTGTAAATGAGACAAGGATAGATACATAGCCAGGCACTCGCATTGCAGACAGCTACAATGTTACTGCACTTCCACACAGGTCATAACTGCAACTCAGCAAGCACTGCCAAAGTCAATAATATGTCTGGCCTTTGAGAAGCCATCTGTTAGGAAATATACGGAAAAATATTAAAAAGAATTGCATGCATCGATTTGCAAAATAAAGAGTACACGTTGCAAAAAGAAAGGTTAAAAAGCCTAATGAACCTGCACAAGAGGAAATGGCAGCCATTCAGAGTGAAGAAAACCACTGAGCAACTGTCTGAGGCGGTGAGACTTGGTGGGCAGAAGTGGAATATGAAGATGACGTGACATCAATGGGTGAAGAGGGCAGAATGAGAGCTCCTTTATACACACAGCAATATTTACCAGGATGTCTCAGTAACTTTATTTTAACCGCGAGCGTGGCAAGCCCCTAAAGACCTAAAGGGAGACCGCAGAGGTGCATAGAAACGCCGCGTCTGTACAAAGGATAGAGAATGACACTTGAACCCCGGGCCAGGAGGACGTTGTCCTTACATTTGGGCAGGCTTGGGGCGCCTAGAAGGGACATTGCCTGAAAGCAGCGCTGCATGACGTGAATTACATCAGGATCAGGGGTCTACAAGTGCCAACGGAGTGAACATGCGGGATGAGGCACAGAATGTGGCCTCGGTACATTGCAGAGAGGACACATGTGCCTCCAGTGCACTGCACCCGGGCTCCCTGCAGAAGCACACTGGGTCAGACACGAAGGAGAGGTGGGGGTCGGTACATTTGGGGCTCCATGTGCCTCCAGTGCACTGCACCCGGGCTCCCTGCAGAAGCACACTGGGTCAGACACGAAGGAGGGGGGGGGGGGGGGGGGGAGAAATCGGTACATTTGGGGCTCCATGTGCCTCCAGCGCACTGCACCCGGGCTCCCTGCAGAAGCACACTGGGTCAGACACGAAGGAGGGGTGGGGGTCGGTACATTTGGGGCTCCATGTGCCTCCAGTGCACTGCACCCGGGCTCCCTGCAGAAGCACACTGGGTCAGACACGAAGGAGAGGTGGGGGTCGGTACATTTGGGGCTGCATGCGCCTCCAGCGCACTGCACCCGGGCTCCCTGCAGAAGCACACTGGGTCAGACACGAAGGAGGGGTGGAGGTCGGTACATTTGGGGCTGCATGTGCCTCCAGCGCACTGCACCCGGGCTCCCTGCAGAAGCACACTGGGTCAGACACGAAGGAGGGGTGGAGGTCGGTACATTTGGGGCTGCATGTGCCTCCAGCGCACTGCACCCGGGCTCCCTGCAGAAGCACACTGGGTCAGACACGAAGGAGGGGTGGAGGTCGGTACATTTGGGGCTGCATGTGCCTCCAGCGCACTGCACCCGGGCTCCCTGCAGAAGCACACTGGGTCAGACACGAAGGAGGGGTGGAGGTCGGTACATTTGGGGCTGCATGTGCCTCCAGCGCACTGCACCCGGGCTCCCTGCAGAAGCACACTGGGTCAGACACGAAGGAGGGGTGGAGGTCGGTACATTTGGGGCTGCATGTGCCTCCAGCGCACTGCACCCGGGCTCTCTGCAGAAGCACACTGGGTCAGACACGAAGATGGGGGGGGGTCGGTACATTTGGGGCTCCATGTGACTCCAGGGCACTGCACCCGGGCTCCCTGCAGAAGCACACTGGGTCAGACACGAAGGAGGGGTGGAGGTCGGTACATTTGGGGCTGCATGTGCCTCCAGCGCACTGCACCCGGGCTCCCTGCAGAAGCACACTGGGTCAGACACGAAGATGGGGGGGGGGTCGGTACATTTGGGGCTGCATGTGCCTCCAGCGCACTGCACCCGGGCTCCCTGCAGAAGCACACTGGGTCAGACACGAAGGAGGGGTGGAGGTCGGTACATTTGGGGCTGCATGTGCCTCCAGCGCACTGCACCCGGGCTCCCTGCAGAAGCACACTGGGTCAGACACGAAGATGGGGGGTCGGTACATTTGGGGCTCCATGTGACTCCAGGGCACTGCACCCGGGCTCCCTTGCAGAAGCACACTGGGTCGAACACGAAGGAGGAGGGGGGGGGGGGGGGATCGGTACATTTGGGGCTCCAAGTGCCTCCAGCGCACTGCACCCGGGCTCGCTGCTGGAGATGCAATTAGTGCTCGCTGGGGCAGGCACGAAGGGTGGGCCTCGGTAATCTCCTAATCCCCCTTCCTGGAAAAGGGCAGTAATCCGCGGCCGAGCTGCTCGCTGCTTTTAATAGCATCCCTGCAGTCTAACTGTCCGCTTTTATCATAGACTGTACTGCAGGAAGGGAAGCGGGCAGCGGCCTGCACCCCGAAGCAACCCCCAGTCTTTATGGAGCTCAACACTGCCACATCAACTCGGCCTAGAGTCGTTTTTTTGTTTTTTAAATAAAAGCCCCGCTTCAGGGTCTCCCGACCACGACTGGCTGTGGACGGGGCCTAGGGAGAGCTGGCTGAAGCCCCTCCGTTGCCAGTGTGACAGCTCCCCTCTCACCCGTAAGACAAGACTTGCCCACTTTTATAGCGCTCTGAAGCCACGGCGCTCACCTCTTCAAATCAGACACACTGGTCTCATGTTTCCATCCACCCAGAAGGTGGCGCAGCTCCCACGTCGGACAGTGGGAGGCAGAGCGGCAGCTGGAGCCTAGAGCAGCCTAGCCACAAACCATGGCCACAGGGGAACCAGCTAGAGACAACGCGCCCTGAAGCAAACCCAAGAACGGGGTCAGCGCTGGCAGGCAGTTGTGCCCGCTTACTTCCGTCTAAACTCACCCCGTGGGCCTGGCAGGCAGCTGTGCTCGCTTACTTCCGTCTAAACTCACCCCACAGGCCTGGTAGGCAGCCGTGCCTGCTTACTTCCGTCTAAACTCACCCCGTAGGACTGGGAGCTTTGCACTCACTCGCAGCACAAGCTCGCCCCCAAGGCCCACAGAGCACCAGGCTGCTATCTAGCAGTCACAGCGCTCCACTGAACACGCCCAACGAGACAGGAAAGCTGCCTCATCCATGCCAGCACCGTATCTGGGCCACTACAAGATGCTGGGTGTCACCCACAGAGTCAGACCCGCAAAGGACTCACCAGAGATGCTACTCAGAGCAGTGTGTAGAAAGGACCACTCCTAAGAACACCGACCAGTTTACCACGCCCAGCCCACCGGTACCTCAAGGTGTAAGGTACAAGACCCTTTATTCAGAGTTCTTCCCCTCCCCAGCTTCAAGGACGACGAAAGTGAGGGTGACTTACCAAGGACAACGTAAGTGAGAGGCAAAAAGTGCACGCGGTGGGAGTCACGAGCAACGAGGGGCCTCTCCTTGCTTCTGACCGAGACCACAAAGAGGAGGTGACTCAACAGCTCACCGCCCCAAGAACTGTGCTGGACAAAGAAGGCACCACTCAGACTGGAGGAGGTCATGCAACAAGGGGATGCAACACTTCCCAGGGTGGCCCTTGAGAAGGCACCACTCAGACTGGAGGAGGTCATGCAACAAGGGGATGCAACACTTCTCAGGGTGGCCCTTGGCTGAGAAACACCCCAGGCTAAGGGAGTGCCCGCAAATTTTGGAGACACTGAAAAGAAAACCCAACCCATGTTAAAAGTGAAAGAACCAGGCCTTAAAAAAAATGATTAAAAAAATGATATATTTATATACCAAACCAACGGTTCGAATCCTCGAGAACCGCTCCTCAATTAAGGACACTGAAGTCATTCTTCGTAGTCCCATTGCCATATTTAATCACAGCGTTCACATATGCCAAGTCAAACGCGTTTCGGCGTTGCCGCCTTCGTCAGTGTTGACTGACAGACATTTTGTGTGTTTAAATAAAGTTACTCCGTGACACAGGTCATGTGATTAAAAAAAACATGAAAAAAATGTCATTCATGGTTATGTGGCGGCCATCTCACAGTTTCTGAATACTTTATAAATCATTTATAAGAAAAGCATTTTTTCAACATTACATTTCAATGCATGCATTCCTTTTTGCTCAGTATCTTATTGTTCATTGATATTCTTGCATCATACTCAAAAGAACAATACCTTTCATTCTATAATGCCCTGAATGGGCATCCTTGTTATTATCACAAGTTACTGCTTTTCAATAATAACGTTACATAAGTAACAGTATTCGGCCTGGGTGCTTGTGCTCGTTACGTCACGTATAATTGAATGATTCTGCCCTGAATGGGCTCTCTCATAATACATGTATTACGTGACCTGTAAAAACTAGGGAAAGAGTTCTGCTGCTTGGAAAGGTGAATGGGGAAAGGAAGGGGGGGGGGGGGGGGAGGGAGGAAAAAAGGGGAAAGAATTTCGAGGTACGGGAACCATAAGAAGTTACATACTGTAATTGTGGATTTCGGGCGAGATTTCTAATTTACCCAACATGCACCCACATTTCTTTTTCATTGTTAAACCCTGCAGGGTTCTTTGTTTGAAGCATTATGATATATTTGGATTCCAGGGTTCTGAGTTTCTTAACCCAGTCACCCCCCTTTCTGTTCTTATAAGCAGATCCAAGATAAAAAAAAAAAGCTCAATGGGTTACTATTACTTTTATGCACTTTTTCATAATGCCGAGCCAACGGGTAGCTTTGATCTTTCATATTAATGGCTCTCATATGTTCCAGAATCCTTAGTTTTGTTTGTTTAGTGGTGCTATCCACGTACTTTTTTCCACATGGGCACACTAAATACACAGTGAATTCGGAATTACAATCAAGTAATTTCGAGATTGTCGTTTTTTGGACCTCCCCGGTACCTCATATTCTTTTACTTTATGCGAGTTCTTACAGGCCTTGCATTTCATGCATGGGTAAAATCCCAAAGCAATGGCCTTTTTCCTCTTCTTTGGTTCATAATGGCTGTTCACTAGGTGATCCCTCAAGGAGTTGCTTTTACGATCGATTACCCACTGGTAACCTGATAGCAGACTGCCCACTACACCATCTGATTTCAATATGTTCCAATTTTTTCTCCGGATTTGAAACATTTCGGGAGATTTTTCAGTGAAATTGGTAATCAATCTCACTTTTGTGTCTTTGTTTTTAATCCTATCAACAAGCAAATCATTTCTGGACCTAGCGTCATTCCTCTGTTCAGCTTCATTTAGGACGCCTTTACAATAGCCCCTCTGTTCGAACCTCCTTCTGGACTCTGTTCTGGCTCTGATGTATTCCCCTTCAGTGGAACAGTTCTGCTTAATCCGCAGAAACTCTCCCAATGGGATATTATTGACCACACATCGTGGATGACAACTGCCAGCACGCAGGATGGTATTCCCTGCCGTTGGTTTTCTATACAAGGCTGTCTGAATCTTATTATCCTGTATATATACTCTGAGATCAAGATAGAATACCTCTTCTTTGCTAATGTGACTAGTGAACGTAAGGTTCTGTTGATTGTCATTAAGGATCCCAATGTATTCCTCAGCCTCGCTCGGTGTTCTACGCCACACAATAAAAAGATCTATGTCTCAGTCAGTCAACACTGACAAAGGTGGCAACGCCGAAACGTGTTTGTTGACTTTGCATATGTGAACGCTGTTGTATCTCACTTATGCCACCCCTCTCGTGCCCTGCGCTTGGTTCCTTCCCTTTCCCTGCGCGTGAGCTTCCCCTGTGCTCTGCCCTCCCTGATTGGTTCCCCCACATTCCATGCTTCCCTGGTTGACCTCCTGTGACATGTACTGTCATAACAGTTGTTCCACTGACCCACGCACCACTACCGGTGTGGGGCTGTTTCTAATAAACCTAACTTGAGGAACTACGATTGATTACTGACTGCTTTGTTTGAGTGAAGGATTACCTAAATCAGTACTCCCAGATATTGGTCCGCAATTTTGCTCAGAAGCATTCAAGTCGTTTCTAGCAAGGAACTGTATCACTCATCACACCACTTCAATTTAGCATCCAGAAGGTAATGGTCTCACTGAACGTTTCAACCGTGTCTTGAAGGGACATATACAATTATCTAGAAACGCAAACCAAAACTGGGAAGAAGAAATTCACAAACTCATATGGGCATTCAGGATATCTCCGTGTGCCAGCACATGCACAGCACCATTTGTTCTCATGAGAAGCAGACAGCCTTTAAGCATCGACCTGGGGTGGATGTCCAAATCAAAGCAAATAGAATGGTCACCAGAAAACATCAGGAACAACATTATCAAAGCCCAGAAATACTACAAGGAATGGTATGATTCGAAACACAGTGCTAAGGAACATGCATTTAAAGTCGGCGACCTTGTGAAAGTTAGTTTGGAAAAAAAGAGTAAAGAAAGGAGAAAGCAGATTCACTGCCCCTCTTTACATTGATGAACTGTTTAACAATGCGGCAAGACTCAGTGATGGGAAAGTATGGCACATGAGCAGATTGGCAAAATATCATCCGGGAGGCAAGACTCACAATCAACAGCAACATGTTACGGTTAACAATGATCTGTGGGTGGATGTGGATAGGGCTTGTGTTGTAGAGAGTAATATGTCTAGAAATGTCATCACACAGGATCTCCAACCTGACACTGACTCACATGATGGTCAATCGACAGATCGGTCTGTTGGTGTCAATCCTAGCACTTCGACATGTAATCGGAGTTGTCACGATGACCCACATTCTGACTCTGAAGTAGCGTCTGACGGTCACAGGTTCCGTAGTAGCTTCGACAGAACTACCCATGATTCCCATTCTGACTGAATGTACACCCGACTTGCCGTTGGTCTCTGGAAGGTTTGGCAGAATCATCCGAAGACCAAAACGCTTGGATGACTTTGTATGTGACTAGCTGTCTCCAGTTTATTCACCCCCATATAATGTTTACCTCTCCCCGTGGCACAGTTGTCAAAACTCTCAAGAGAGGAAGATGTGTTGTATCTCACTTATGCCACCCCTCCCGTGCCCTGCGCTTGGTTCCTTCCCTTTCCCTGCGCATGAGCTTCCCCTGTGCTCTGCCCTCCCTGATTGGTTCCCCCACATTCCATGCTTCCCTGGTTGACCTCCTGTGACATGTACTGACATAACAGTTGTTCCACTGACCCACGCACCACTACCGGTGTGGGGCTGTTTCTAATTAACCTAACTTGGGGAACTACGATTGATTACTGACTGCTTTGTAACAAAAGCTATGATTAAATATGGCAATGGGACTACAAAGAATGACTTGAGTGTCCTTAATTGAGGAGCGGTTCTCGAGGATTCGAACAGTTGGTTTGGCATAGTATACGCACTCCACCGTGCGGTAAGGAGGCACCCGAGGACAAGAGGAGCGACAGTTGGTGGAAAGGCACTCTGGAGAATGAAAGATATATATATATATATATATATATATATATATATATATATTCAATCTGCAGGTAAAGGGACTTAAACTACCCGACCTAATTAGAATGTTCTTCACCCATAAACTGGTTTCAAATTATGTGATCCAGTGAGCTGCCATTTTCCTATTTATCATGACAGTAAACTTCAGCAGGTCTGCTATGAAAAAAAAAAAAACACGTTTGATTAGACTAAACTTTTGTATATATATATTTTCTCCAATCCTGACGAAAACAGTAGCAATCAGGCGCTGACTCCGTGGGGTCATGTTCAGAAACAAATATTTTATTTTTCTTAGTGCATTAGGATTGACGCGTTTCGACGGTCAAAGCCGCCTTGCTCACAACACAGAGCTAACAATGAGTCATTGCTTTTAAACATGTCAACATTTGATTGGATCTCAGAATGGTTTCCCCGTAGTCATGACAACCAGTTACAAACTCACTGGAAAGTTACGGCGTTCTGTGAAGTACAACTGCTCCTACTTAGAAACAGCAATCTTAAATTAAAACCACATATATTTCATTCTATGTAAATAATGGACAATTTATATCATTGTCGATTATGAATTTTAACCGAAAAGCATTGCACACTTTGCAAATATCAAAAGAATGCATGTAAAACTATTTATCGCAATGTGTTAAAGCAAATAAACCAGTTCAATCTGCCATGTGAGTACAAAAATCATGGTTGTACTTTAGATTAAAAATACTGGGTCTAGTGCCCGTTTTATAATCAAGAACCTTGAAAATCCCGAGGTTCATATATATACATAAAAAACAAATCTAGCCACACACAGGACCACTGACTTGCCTCTTAGTTCATTAACATAGTCATCACGGCAAGGGCAAGAATGCTTCTCAAATCAGGTTTAAAAACGATCACTTTAATAAATATATGCCTGAAGTGGTAACACTTATTTGCAATCTGTAGATTGAAATGGCAACAAAAAAATCCGACAGATATGCCATTTTACTGATAAAACCATAATGTGTACAATGTTTGGAAATCCAGTTTCTGCAAATATTTGTCATTTGCACATCACCAAATAAAGCGTTGCGATTGGTTTTGCTCCAACTTTTTTTGCATCACACTTTTGAATTACAAAATAAATATTTTCATAATTCCCAATATATTCTGAAATAATTGTACCAGCCTTTTTACAAACTATTATTTAAAGGTGTGTTACTTAATGCTAATTTAATTTCTGAATCAGAAGAACGCTTGCTCCTTCCCAGCTTAAAATTCACTGGCCAACGTGAATAAATAAGTACTACAAATTGTTCGACCTAATAAAATCTGACTCGCCATAGTTAGAGGGCGAGTACACTTTTTAGGGATGTCAAGACCCAGCCCACCCATGTGAAAAAGTGTGCGCCCTGGCCACTCATTCCAAACGTTCACAAACCTCAAGATGTGACCACCTAGCTGATAAGATAGCAATAACCCCCATCCCCACCCCACCTACACATAGTGGAGAATCTTCTCTCGCAAAAAGGCACACAGTGACTGACAATTAGTGCACCCAATAACATTTCGAATGCCCACAGGTTACTGCATGCCTTGCTGCCACAGTGTGGATCATACTGATGTCAGTGCAGTCCATACATTACCTCAGTCACAACAGCAGATTAGATCATTGGAAGTGATTCCCGGTTACGCAACTCAGGTAGCCTGCACAGACATCCCGTGACCACAAGGAGGTACTCCTAATGCAGACACTACATGCTTGCCTGAGGGTCCTCAACACAGCCACCTGATTGAGCCCTGCCCGAAATGAGAACGTAAAATTCCAGTTCTCGAATAATATGCTTGCAGTGTGCTGCGTACCAATTATCTAGCAGTGGCAAAACCAAAAAAGTTTGGCTTGCACGTCGAACAAGGACATGGCTATACATTTGTCTGCATTGAAAACAACAAAAAAAACAAAGTGAGCATCTTCTGGGCACAAAGCACCTTTAAGCTATAAATTAATCTGATGACCGAGTATACTATTGAGATATAAAACAATCTCGCCTGAATTGCCAAGTAAGCATTCTTAGGAGGTGAACGGCATCACAAACAGCAAGAGCACAGGAACCAAATCTAATCTGGGTAGTGTCACAGCCAACTGTATGGAAAGATAAAAAATTCTTGTAACATCAGAGCAGCAGACAGACAGCTGTGTAGTCAGCCCAACAGTCCAGTCAACTACTCAAATCGCACAATGCAAGAATATCATTTTAAATTCAAACAACCCAGGGCAGCTGGTCTGAGTCAGCAACAACTAAAACCACATGTTCTCAGTGGGCAGTTTCTGCAACAATGAACACACCCACGCAGCTCTGCAGAGACATGAAGTGCAAGAGGCAGGCCTTTCTTGGGCAGAAGAGTCCCCACTTCACTCAGATCCACCCTTCTTACACCAGGGTGTGAACATGGACAACAAGCATTTGCAATGCAATAGGTCTCGCATTAGGAAAGTTTGAGGTACTGGTATTGTAAATTCATTTATTTATTTAGAAAGTTTTATATAGCGCGAACAAGATCTTTGCAGATATCAGAGCGCTTTACAGACGAAATGACAAATTTTGTATTTATGTGTTGGTTTTGAAAATAGCTAAATAGCTTTGTCATTTACAATGCCAATAGTTTTAACTTTCGCAAATGTGACACCTATAGCATTTGTAATGCAATAGGTGTTGCATTTACGTGACTTACATGTATTCCTATTACAAATAACAATGGCTTTTATTTTTTTAATAAATACTTAAATAAAAGTTATTGTAATTTATAATGGTAATAGCTTAAACTTTTGTAAATAACTTGTTAAGATTATGTTCAGTGTATTTTATTGTGAGGAAAATCGAAGAACAGAAGTGAAATATTAAAATTTGTGACATTTGTAATAAAGCTTGAAACATTGAGAGAACATATTTGAACCAGTTGTTAAATGGTTGCAAAGATTGATGCTGTGGTGGCGACGAGTGATGCAGTGGCGTTCATTGATGCTGTGGTGATGCGATAGATAGAGTGAGGGAGATAGACAGATAGAGAGGAGGGGTTGTAGAGAGTGGGGGGCTGTAGAGGGGGTGGGGGTTGTAGAGAGATGGAGAGAGACATGGAGAGAGAGAGAGAGATGGAGAGAGAGAGAGAGAGAGATGTAGAGAGAGAGAGGGAGAGAGATGGAGAGAGAGAGAGAGAGAGAGAGTTAAGGAGGGCCTTTATTTAAAATGACTTATTCATTGCACTTCCTTAATTAACTATGCTGGGCCCCAAGAGCCTGTTCCGAACTTTTAAAATAAAGTGTTATGGGAAAGAGAAAACACAGTAGCTCCAGTGTACGCCACCGACTAATCATTTCAAATGCATCATCTGACATGAAAAAACACAAAATGCTAGCTTTGAAACATATGCATGCATAGATTTTATAGCACAACCAACGGTGCTGTTAAAGCGCAGGGTCTGAGGAAAAAAGTCTTTGGCAGCCCTAGTGCTTTCAGTGGGATGAAAAGTTCACGAGCCCACAGAGAGGGGGGTAGCGTTAGCTGTTTATAGCACAGGCGGAAAAGCAACGAGGTATCAAGATCTGCGCAAAAACTGTAGATACTGACTGTTCTCACTTTAAATTAAAAATAAAAGGCTGGTAAAATGTCGCAAAAGTCAACTATGGGATACATAATAGAACATTTAAAATGGTGCATTAAAAAAAAACGTTTTGCCTCATTGCCTATTAATTATATATTGTCTTATTATATAAACTGACGCAGCTTGTGCTTTGGCCAGGAGTGAATATTATATGCTAAATTAATGTTACACAAGCAGAAAAAAAATCCATGAAACAAATGCACACACACACAAACAGCATATTTAATAAGTCTTATTTAAAATGATGGTGACTCTGGAAAAGTTCAGCTGTGTCTCTGTAGTGGTACACGGGCCTGGTGAAACGTGAGCCTGTTATTGCAACAGCATGGGGGCATTGGCCTGCTCGGCGGACATGAAAGGGTGCCCGGAGAGATGCGCTTAATTACCCATGAAAAAGGAAAGGCAGATAGCTGTGCTGGGTGCTCGACTTAACAAGGGGTGCGAGGGGGCTGGTGTGCGCCGAGTCCTGCAGTGTTAGCAGATCCCAAAGAGTGAGTGAGGGCCGGTAAATAACAAACAAACGTGCGCTTTGGCGTGAGTGCAAAGTAATGCCCGTCAATGCTGGAGGGAACCAGCAGCGTCGCCCAACATATCCATTCACAAGGGGTGCTAGGGGGGTGGTGGGCACCGGGTCCCAAAGTGTTAGCAGATCCCAAAGAGTGAGGGCGATGGCACCTGTAGGGACGGAATGCCAGCAGTCAGGCAGCATATTAAAGTAGTGGCGTGTAATAGAGCGTTCACTTACCTGAAGCAGTTGGAGAAATCGAGCTCTTTCCTTGTGTCGCCTGTGGAGAGGTGTGTCATCCATTGGCTCAGTAGGGAGATCCTTTATATTGGAAGAGTAATGGAAAGCAATGTGTGATGGGGTAAAATGTCAATGGTGAAAACTAGGAGAGACTCCCGTCGACGTGCCCCGTCATACACAATTCAAATTGGCTGGTCGGCCTGCGTGTTACAAAGAACGTTCGGCATGCCGATTAACAGGCCTGTGGTGAGTCCTGATAACCATGGGAACAAGAATTACCAGTGTAAACAAAGAGCGGAGATAATGTCAGCTTCCCCCCGAGAACGTGTGGGGCTGTTGGAGGCGGCTGCTACATAGCTTATCCAAAGGAATATGTGTATATGGGACAAGAGTAAGTATAAAACGGCAAGGGGTATGCTGATTAGCTCACCCAAATGTTTTACATATAAGAGAATAGAGTGAATAATAAAGCAGCAACGGGTAAGCTGATTCATAACGGTGGAGAAAAAATGTGGCAAAGGGCATGCACTGCAAAGACAACCCAGCGTCGCCTAAAATGAGATGACAATATAAATCTCTGTTCCGACCCAGAAAATTTGCACGAAGGCCGATAGACCAAAAATGTCTCAGCCTGAGAGTGGACGCGTAAAACCGGTCCAAGCAGCTCTGATAAATCAAACATTGATCGATGTTCAAGGTGGTAGCACCACCCAAATGTGGCCAAATAATAATAATATAAGTAAATAAATGAGCGGGTCTTGGTGCCACCGGAGTAAACAAAAGGAAGGGGAAAGAAAACCGCAAAAAAACGTTCCAGGACAAGGTGCTAGAAGGCAAGGGGCATGTGTTAGGGATGTGAGTGAGCCTAACACAAGTGCTATGATATACAAAATGTACCTGAGAGAGTCGGTGAGTGGAAATAAAAATCTGAAGAACATGTGTCTAGGTAGTTGAAACGCAAGACAAGGCCTGGTGGCTGTGAAAGTGAAAGTACAGCCGGCCTGCCGTGGGCAGTGAATAATTAGGGGAGGAGAAATGCCTGAGGCAGAGCGAACGCTGGGGATGCCTGTGGGAGGGAGGCAGATGGCTTTGATGTGCACGCGCTTTGCAGGTCAATACACTTGCTTTTCACGGGCACAGCATCAAATCGCCGCCAATGGTTAAGCTCTTGTTAAGCCCCAATATTTCTCGCAAGCGCATTGACGGGCGAGACCAAAAAAGCGGATTTAAAAAGAGGTAGAGGCATCACAAGGTGCTGTGCACTATTCTACAGATCGCAGTGTGAGGATGAACCACGAGCTTGGAAGCACTCCTGGACATCGGCTCTTTACATCTCCTACAACACGGGTACTCACAAACATCTTCCAAGGGGCAGGGAGGGGGCGGACATCAGGGGTCAAGGGTTGTGTAAGATGGGCGTACAGGAAGCAAAGCATGTACATCTAGTTGCTGAATTGCACAATGTGATCCCAGAAAACATGAAATGAAGGGGTTCCTAATGTTATGTGGCCCAGAACTTTTCTTTAACTGCAATTACCCTGTAAATAAATGCTTGCCAGTGTAAGGACTTTCTGAATGTTAGTGCTCAGTCAAGTAACCAGCTGCCCAGTGCTGCAGTTGGTGAGGCCATACGTTGAGTGTCATGTCCTAGGATAGGGCCCAGCCCGGCGGCCTCAGGACATGGGCTTCTTACCTCCTTGACCTGCTGCAGCTCCTGTTTCATGGCTTCATGCTCAGACTCCAGGTCAGTGTACTTCTGCTTCAGGTCTGCGTTCTCCTCCAGCACGGCCAGTCCATACTGGGCGGCTTGCACCTTCTCCTGCGTGGTCTCTTGGAGCTCGGCCGACAGGCGCTCCACCTCAGCTCGAAGGAGCACCATGTCCCCGAGGTCCATGACTTCTCTATAGGTGCCGAGGGCCGGAGGGGAGCGTGCGCACTTCTGGAGAGAAAGAAAGGTTGGAATACAGGTGATCAGTACAGACATCATGGCCTGGCAGTGTGTAAGAGGCCAGCAAGGCAATAAGTGTAGGCCAGGAAGGGACCCACATCTGGTTTAATGAGGCTGGAACACGACACTGGGCCTCAGGTGACTTATTAGAAACAACACTCCCTTGAGTTTGTGAACTCTAGAAAGGATATGAACCTCATAATTAAAGGAATGGACTGGAACTGGGTGTGTTAATTAGCATCTGCATGGTTAATAAGTTGAAAACAGGGAGGGGGACGAAAATCAACACAAACTTATTGTATCGTTTTGCTGTGTATAAAATCATTAAACTTTTAATAATAAATCATCATCATGTGAAGACAAACAGTGCTGAGGAAGACTTCATGAAGGCAACAATACTTAGAGAGAGCATGCACGCCCAGAAAGATGGAGGGCACTGCTACTCTCAGGAGAACGATGCATGTCTGAGCTCCATTGTTAAATCTTGCATCCCATCTGTAAATTACTTTACTGTGGGTGTTAGGAAAGTTTGGAACACCCTCCCCTTTTCCATCAGAAATCCTCCATCTTAACATCCTTTCGTAAAGCACTTCGATATTATCTTGTGTTGTGCTCCTCACAGAATTGAAGAAACTACATTAAGTGACCACAATTATATCATTCTGGACAACTTTCTGGGGTAGTGGCTTGGTTAAAGTAGGGATCACAATCACAAATGTTGAGCCACACAGACCTAACAGAGTCAGATTAAGCTGGGCAGGGGACAAGGCCCATGACCTAATCAGTTCTATAGTGAAGGATAGCTTGGCAGATATTTTCATTCTGGAAAATAGTGCTGATTATGAGAAGATTTTAACCTCTTTCCTTGACATTAATAATTCTATTGATGCCAGGTTCCCTAAATACAATATTGGCCAGTGTAGAAATGAACCAGGCTGGTTCAATCATCTATGTACCATCTCTTTATCTAAACTTAAAAAGGCGCTTGCAAAAAAGCCCAGGGACACCGCTTCAATCATTAAATTACGAGCGGACTACAAGCTTGCACTGAAACAGAGGAAGAGTGATTTACAGCAGCTAGCCTGGGACTCCCTTAATCAAGCAGCGGAGTTATCCAATAGTACTCTGTTTTGGGGCGACTGTCAATTCTCATTTTCTTAAAGACGACAAGATACCGGAGTTGACCTCTAATGTCCCAAGTGAAAGGTGGGTTGCTCACTTTTCTAACAGCTTTGATTCCAATGGAAGTGTAGACACCGACCCTAGCAGGTGGGTTGTTTTACCGTTGGATATAACAGCTGGTGAGGTTGAACTTGGCATACGTGCGAGCAAAGGGGAGCAAAGCCCAAGGCCCTGACGGGGTGCCAATTGATGTATACAAGGCAGCACCTGAGATGTGGGGACCTCTCTTGGCTAATGTTTTAATGAAGCTGTGTGTTCTGAGGCCCCCAAACCCTGGGTAGAATCCATCAAAAGGCCCTGACGGGGTGCCAATTGATGTATACAAGGCAGCACCTGAGATGTGGGGACCTCTCTTGGCTAATGTTTTAATGAAGCTGTGTGTTCTGAGGCCCCCAAACCCTGGGTAGAATCCATCATTGTCCAGATTTATAAAAAGGGCAGCAGGTCTGACGTGAAGAATTAATCGCCCCATTTCTCTTCTTGACTTCTCAGTTAAGATCATGAGTAGAGTCATGCTCGTCAGGTTAGAGGAATGGGTCGAGCGAGAGGGCATACTGGCTGAGAGCCAGTATGGCTTTAGGAAGGGCAGGGGTACACTCGACCAGTGCATAAATCTTGATTTGCTGATCGGGAAATATACTGAAGCAAAACCTGGCTCACTTTTCCTCTGCTTTGCTGACCTAAGCAGCACCTTTGACATGGTAGACCATTCTATCTTATGGTCAACTTTGCTACTGTTGAGGGCTCCAGAGGGCATAATCTTCCTCGCCAGGTTGTATGGGAACCTACAAACATGTGTGCGTTTTGGCACCAAAGGTGAACGCACCCCAAAATTTGGTGTTTAGTAGAGGGATTAGGCAGGGCTGTGTATTGGCCCCCCTACTTTTTATATTATTTATGAATGGAACCGATGCCATTCAGAAAAAGATTAATGCAGATGCCCCCCAGATCAACGGCGTCTCTGTACTGGTGTTATTATACGCCGATGACGTGATTGATAGTTAATCAACGAGGGGAAAACATACACTATGACCTGTGGGGTTAACCCCTTAAGTGCTGCTTCGGTGCGTTGGCCGACGGCAGCACTACCTCCCCAGTGCTGCGCATGACCATTGGACGTCCATTCAGCACTAGTCCCAATGGACAGCGCAGCACTGGGGAGGGATGTTTACTAGCAGCTATGAGGTTAAAAGCAAACTTTCAAATGCCTTTTTTTATCGATAGCGAAAAGGTGCAGCAGGTAGAGAAATGTTGCTACCTTGGTATCGCCTTCTCCAAAGACAGGAAATGGACCGAAGAATTTAGTAATATTCGGAATAAAATGGCCAAAAATTCCGTTGGTGTTTTTAGATTTGCTGCTAAGGTTGGGGACCGACGAACCAGGGATATGCTGAAGATTTATCAAGCAAGATGTGTATCCATTGCATTATATGGGGCGGGTGTATGGGGCCACAGTTGCGATAATTTGCAAATAGAGGAAAATTCCTTCTTAAAAAAAAGATCCTGTGTCTACCAACTTCGGCTCCAACTGAGTTAATCCATCGGGAACTAGATATAAACTATTTGATAGACCTGTTATCCCTGTACTCAAAATTACGTACTGCAAAATTTAATTTTAAATTACTGTGTTAATTCATTAAAAGCACATGCTTTTCCTGGCATTACGTCTGTAAATCTTTTTTAGATATTGATGTATTTGTTATTATGTTTTTATTCTTGTGCTTTTATGGTGATTTACATGTGCCGAATAAAGCTTCATGAATTGAATTGACACGGGCCGTTACAGAGGGCCATCCAGTGAAAGTCACGCCGTGTACCAGGCAGACATCAGACGCTCATTAGACACAACCTGCCTCAATAGGAATGACAGCAGTCTCAGTCTCCCCAATGCTTTAAATGGACAGGTGCTGTACTGTCTGGTACTCCGTCTCAGCACTGCCTATAATGCGGGGGGGGGGGGGGGGGGGATACCTTTTTTCGAAGCAGCACGCTACCTTTCCTGGCTCAGTAGCCATTTACATATAATTGACCACAGAACATAGAAGAACAAGAGGTGATGTCTGTGCTTATTGGACAGTCAGTACGCCCTGACGAACTTCTTTTGAACGAAACGCGTTGGCTGCCCGATAAAAATTGAATAAAGAAGAGTTAAAAAAGCAAAACAACCATTGATGGACACTTTTTATTGATTCCATTTATACTTGTGTTAATGATACTTGGTGGTGCAACCCACAGTGGGTGGAAATACTTTGTATCTTATTGATCAACAATGAAAGTGTTGTTTTACACCATCCCATCGCCTTTCGTCCTGTGTAGCCCTTGGTCGGGAATAGCAATTCCACAAAAAAAATTACATGTACACATGAGGAAATAACAAATCTCAGCCATCCGGCTGTGTCATCAAGAATAAAACAAATGGGGTACAGGGATCAACAAATTCACTCGACCGCTCGCATTTGCGAGTGAGATTGATTAAGGGCGAGCTATTTTTAGGTCCTACTCGCCCTTTCTGGCGAGTAGGAATACAAACTTGACCTCTGCCTTTGAAAGCAGAGGAAATGTGACAAGATAGCAAGATTTAAAGGCATCTTTATTGCTCACAAAGTAAATGAGCAATAAAAATGCTTTTAAATCTTGTTAACTTGTCACATTTGCTCAGTTTTCAGAGTTTGAGGTCAAGTTCATTTAAGTTAGGTCGAGGAGATTTTTTAGTTTACTAGACCTGCAGGTCTAGAGCATTTTTTATGATTTGTCGAGCCCTGGGGTAACATACTTGTGTACGTTATCAACATCATAAGATGTACATAGCTATCATCTGTGACCTATCCTCACCACAATCAACTGAAATAGTGCCTAAATGCTACCAATTGCAAACCTTTCCGACCACCAACATTTGAAATAGTACCTATACATTTAGTAACACGTGACCTAAAATAAACACGGCGACCACTAGGGACCAGTCACGAGGGGCGCCACCTGCCAGCACAGGGCAAGTTCACATGACGGGTTTTGTACAGCAGATAATCTGACCCCCCCCCCTCCCCCTGCAAAGGGTAAACAAAGGGCCTGCTGGGGAGTAATATGAAGGCAGGAGCAGGAAACAGGCCGGTAGGAAGGGGTGGGGGTGCCAATATGAAACCCCAATGACATGCATCGGGGACTGTGGGAGTTGTTTCCGAGTGATCAAAAAAGGTGTCAAGAGGTCCTGCTGGCGTTGCCATTCCTAAAGCATTTCAGACATCATAGTTGTAGGGGCAGGGAAAGGGGACAGGTGCACTGTATATATATATATTTTTTTTTTTAAATACTCACAAACACCACTTGTGCGAGCATCAGAATGTGTATGTATATATATATATATATAGCTCTGGAACAAACATAGAACACTGAAACATTACTAATAATAGTTGCACACGCCCCCCGCCGCCGCCAAATAATGTTAGCTTGCACTTCTTGGCGTTGTAGAGAGCATAATAAGGCAGTTTTGTCCCTAGAGGGTGCGCTTTGTTAACACTGAGCCCCACCAAATATAAATGTTACTTTGTTACATTAAAAGGAGCGCTTATTTTGTTAGCGTCCATTGCAAGCAACCCTATGTAGCAATTAAAAAGAGCAGACATTTAATGATCAGGCTCTGCAGGACTCCCTAGGCACCTACTAATCAAGCGCCAAGAAGCATTCCCGTCTGCTACGCAGAGACATACTAAACTAGCAACAAAGTGAACGTGCAGGAGCACAAAGAGCCTGAAAAAAGTTGGCAAAGTGTGTGGAATGGGTGCAATGTATATTTTTGGATCCAAAATTACAGATAAACACTTTTCTGGAGGTGCACGAATGTGCTGAAGGGGGGGGGGGGGGGTGCGGGGGGGGGGACAGGGGAAAACTGCGCCGGATGCTCAGAATGCGCCTCGAAGACACAAGCGCGTGACTGGGCGCAGCGCCTCATGACCTGAGCGGCTCAAGCGCTACATCAGAGGGCGGGGCAGCTTCACGACTCCCGGTCCCCCGACCCAACCACCCTCCCTCAAACCGGTAAAACGGAAAGGTCCGGGAAGAGCCCTCACACCCCCGAGCCCCCCACCCGGCTGCCGACCCTCACTCACCCACTCTGACGTCACTTCGGCCTACCCGCACCCGCCGCTGGACCCAGCGCTGACGTCACTGCCCGCTCCCCTCCGAACTCCTGGAGTTTTTGAAATTCCTCGCGCTGCTAACGGCCCGAGCTGCCAGTTCTGCACACAGCGGAGACAGGCGAAGGGGCGGGAACTGGGCGCTCATTGGCTGGAGGGCGCGCGCTCCGCCACTAGCTACCGATAATTTGGTGGTTTTGCGCGTGCGACTTCGGGCAGTCCCGAGAAGCATCTTAAACCCTGTGGAACACGAATCACAGGTCTCGCCCGCCTAGTCGGCGTCCAATCGAAAAGCACGGGGCGGGGTTTAGGCAGTCCCGCCTTCCTTAGGGCGTGTCTATGTTTCATCATGGTCGTCGCACTTATACTACCATTTTAAGCGTACGCTCATGAATGTACGTATTTTGTTAGCCCACTGAACAGACTTATCGAAAAGTGACTTCTCATGAATAAAGACAACAAACCTCTGGCAAGGTTCCTGATTTGGCGTCACACCAGCACAATAATGGCGAATACACGTATAACTCATTTTTAATATTTATTCATATCCCTCATCGCCAGTAAAAAAACAAAATCTGCAAGTATATCAAGGACTAAACTCTGCTGCATGTGGTGCAAACCTCATCACACAATGGCTACCGCGAGTTCCCCGGAATAACGTTTCGCCTGTAACCATGCTCCCGTTCAAAGATGGCCGCTGCCTCTGCCCTTACGACTAGCCAATAGGTGTTGTCCATCAAACTATTGTCCCGCCCTACGTTTCGTCGTCATGTGCTGGCGGGAAAGACATGAGGAGGCGAGAAGACGACGTCGCACTGAAGTGTGGGTTTCTCAGACCCACCTGCAGGTTGAGGCTCTGGAACCGAGCGAGCTCGTGCCACCGTGGAGTGCAAGTATCTATTTTTGCTGGTTAAATCATTCTGGAGGAAAGAAAAATGTAAAACGTTGCATCACCTTTCTGTGTTTCGAAAGCTTGTTACTTGAGTATGAAATACCTTAAAAAAGAAGAGAATATTTTGTTTATAAAGGTAGTGGCCGGGAGAACATTTACAGCCGCAGGGTCTGAGGACAGCCATCATTTACATTCAGTTGGCATCCTTTTTTTTTTATTTCAAAGTATTTTATTGAAGCCTGTTTAGTTGGCGTTAGATGGCGGCCATCCAGTTCTGAGCAGCCAACAAACGGTCCTATAGTCAGTTCAGCAAAGTTGATCTACTAGGAGTCCGAAATGTTGACCTGTTTCTCCGCATCAACCTTCACATTTGAGATCACCATCATACATGTACACTCAACTTAATTGGTTGATTTTCAATAATGCAAGTTCCATTCTCAGAAACTCTTTTGAAAATACTTTGCGATATTGTTGCTTCACAAAAACATGTGATCCTGTATGACCAGTGGTCAAAGTGGGAAAAAAAGTAAGGGTACTGTGGGTGGAGAATCAGGGGGCGGGAATAACCGAAGATTGAATCAGTGGGGGGAGTCAGGGGTGTGGCTAGAAATAGCAAAACATACCATGTTTTTTTTGTACGTTTAGCATTTCACTGACCAGTTACAGCTTATAATGTTATTTAATTAAAAACATGGATAGGCATGTTTATTTGAGGTTTAATTCAGGAAAAAGCAAACACTCATAGGGAATACAGGTGTATGTAAAGCGTGTGAAGTATAAGCAGGAACAACATGTTACCTTAATGCTTTTACTCTCATTGATCAGAAATCCATGAATATTTTTTGTCTCAAACATTGAGGTCATGAATACAGGGCTCCTCCTGTACACATGTGTTAAGCAGGGCTCAGAAGAGAAAGGGACTCTTCGGGAGAATCTAGACTCACGGAAACCCACAAAGGCTCCTTCATATTCATGTCAGCCAGCTAGCTGCTCAATCATAATATAGCAAAAAGAACAACTTGTGGACAGAATGCAGAACAATATCATACATTCACCCCAGTACAGAGATATGGGCCTAAATCCATTGTTTCTTTGCTCACCATGCAATTCCAGTTTGGAGCCAGCCATATGCAAATCAGTCTTGACCCTGCACCCAATGGGAACAGTCCAGCCCGAACTGCCAGGCCAGGTCCTCCCTGGACTGGAAACAAGCATCCTAGGACCGGTTTCGGGCTTTCAGCCCTCAACAGCCAAGATAGCTTGATTCCAGTGGCATGGAGAGCACGGGACTCATGTCTGAGCATACCTGTCCCATTCTGGGTGACAAATGCAAAAAGAACAATTGATGGACAGAATGCAGAACAATGTCATACATTCACCCCAGTACAGAGATCTAGGCCTAAATCCATTCTTTTTTTGCTCACCATGCTGTTCCAGTTTGGACCCAGCCATATGCAAATCAGTCTTGATCCTGCGCCCAATGTGAACAGTCCAGCCCAAACTGCCAAGCTATATGGCTATATGTATTCAAGTGTCCTTTCATTCGGGAAGTGAACACAAAGCAGTACCCACTGAACTATGCACATAACATATTGCTCTTTGATATGCATGGTACATGTTCTTTGCAGCAGGCATATTACCCCTCTGCGCTACCTTAGATGAGTAAAACAGCCACTAGTCATAACACGCTCCCATCTCTCTCCGATTCAGAAAAGGGGGTGGTGATGGACAGAGTATCTGAATTAAGCAGAACACTCCTACCCAGTCCAAAGATCAGGGCTTGATCCATCACCTTTTTTTAGCTCACTGCACCATCCCAGCTCAGAACCTGGCTACATGCAAATTAGTCTGTCCCTGGCCCAGTGCATCATGGGAACAGGGCAGACCAAACTACCAAGCCAATTCTTATACTGGGAAGGAAACAAGCTTCCGGGGACCGGTTTCTGGCATTTCAGCCGTCTTCGGCCCGGCTTGCTTGAATCCTGATGGTGCAGTGAGCAAGGGACTCACATCTGAGTATGCCCTTCCACGCTTATGGTGGACAAAACGATTCAGAAAAGGGGGTGGTGATGGACAGAGTATCTGAATTAAGCAGAACACTCCTACCCAGTCCAAAGATCAGGGCTTGATCCATCACCGTTTTTTAGCTCACTGCACCATCCCAGCTCAGAACCTGGCTACATGCAAATTAGTCTGTCCCTGGCCCAGTGCATCATGGGAACAGGGCAGACCAAACTACCAAGCCAATTCTTATACTGGGAAGGAAACAAGCTTCCGGGGACCGGTTTCTGGCATTTCAGCCATCTTCGGCCCGGCTTGCTTGAATCCTGATGGTGCAGTGAGCAAGGGACTCACATCTGAGTATACCCTTCCACGCTTATGGTGGACAAAACGATTCAGAAAAGGGGGTGGTGATGGATAGAGTATCTGAATTAAGCAGAACACTCCTACCCAGTCCAAAGATCAGGGCTTGATCCATCACCGTTTTTTAGCTCACTGCACCATCCCAGCTCAGAACCTGGCTACATGCAAATTAGTCTGTCCCTGGCCCAGTGCATCATGGGAACAGGGCAGACCAAACTACCAAGCCAATTCTTATACTGGGAAGGAAACAAGCTTCCGGGGACCGGTTTCTGGCATTTCAGCCGTCTTCGGCCCGGCTTGCTTAAATCCTGATGGTGCAGTGAGCAAGGGTCTCACATCTGAGTATACCCTTCCACGCTTATGGTGGACAAATTTGCATATAGCCAGGTTCTGAACTGGGGTGATGCAGTGAGCTAAAAAACAGTGATGGATTAAGCCCTGATCTCTTGACTGGGTAAGAGTGGTCTGCTTAATTCAGACACTCTGTTCATCACCCCCCCTTTTCTGTATCGTTTTTTGGCCACTACAGGTGTGGCAGGTTATACTCAGACATGAGTCCCTTGCTCACTGCACCACCAGGATTCAAACAAGCCGGGCCGACGACGGCTGAAATGCCAGAAACCGGTCCCCGGAAGCTTGTCTCCTTACCAGTAAAGAATTGGTTTGGTAGTTTGGTCTGCCCTGTTCCCATGAGGCACGGGGTCAGGCTAATTTGCATATAGCCAGGTTCTGAACTGGGGTGATGCAGTGAGCTAAAAAACGGTGATGAATTAAGCCCTGATCTCTTGACTGGGTAAGAGTGGTCTGCTTAATTCAGACACTCTGTTCATCACCACCCCCTTTTCTGTATCGTATTTGGCCACTACAGGTGTGGCAGGGTATACTCAGACATGAGTCCCTTGCTCACTGCACCACCAGGATTCAAGCAAGCCGGGCCGACGACGGCTGAAATGCCAGAAACCGGTCCCCGGAAACTTGTCTCCTTACCAGTGAAGAATTGGCTTGGTAGTTTGGTCTGCCCTGTTCCCATGAGGCACGGGGTCAGGCTAATTTGCATATAGCCAGGTTCTGAACTGGGGTGATGCAGTGAGCTAAAAAACGGTGATGGATTAAGCCCTGATCTCTTGACTGGGTAAGAGTGGTCTGCTTAATTCAGACACTCTGTTCATCACCACCCCCTTTTCTGTATCGTTTTTTGGCCACTACAGGTGTAGCAGGGTATACTCAGACATGAGTCCCTTGTTCACTGCACCACCAGGATTCATGCAAGCCGGGCCGAAGACGGCTGAAATGCCAGAAACCGGTCCCCGGAAGCTTGTCTCCTTACCAGTGAAGAATTGGCTTGGTAGTTTGGTCTGCCCTGTTCCCATGAGGCACGGGGTCAGGCTAATTTGCATATAGCCAGGTTCTGAACTGGGGTGATGCAGTGAGCTAAAAAACGGTGATGGATTAAGCCCTGATCTCTTGACTGGGTAAGAGTGGTCTGCTTAATTCAGACACTCTGTTCATCACCACCCCCTGTTCTGTATCATCCCATCTCTCTCCAGCAGGTACATTGATCACCAAAGTTATATTGGCACTTGTATTGTTGACCGAAACCTGCTGAATATACAAAGAACTTTGCAGTGTTTTTAAAACTCCTGCACTTGTACAAAACCGGTCCCCCCCCCCAAACTAAACTGGCCCCCTACCCTTCCAGTCTCCCTGGGAAACGCCTGCTTCTGCCCTTTCACTGCTTCTGTCCAGTCAGTACTCCTGCTCATGCTCGATCAACACTCCTGCTTCGTCAATTCCCCTGCCCCCTCCCTTCTCCTGGCCCGTCACTTCTCCTGGCCCGTCACTGCTCCTGGCCCGTCACTGCTCCTGCCCCATTCACTGCTCCTGCCCCATTCACTGCTCCTGCCCCGTTCACTGCACCTGCCACGTTCACTGCACCTGCCCCGTTCACTGCTCCTGTCCGTTCATCTCTCCTGCCGGTTACCACTCCTGCTTATGCCTAATCACCGCTCCTGTCCCATTACTTCTACTGCTTCGTTACTTCTCCTGCCCCGTCACCTCTCCTGCCCCTCACCTCTCCTGCCCATCACCTCTCCTGCCAATCCATCACCTGCCTGTCATGTGACCTGCCTGTCACTTCTTGTGCCCGGTCACCCCTCCTGCCCTGTTGCTTCTCCTTCCATGTCACCTCTCCTGCCTCGTCGCCTCTCCTGCCCGTCACTTCTCCTGCCCCGTTTACTGCTCCTGCCCCATTAACTGCTCCTGCCACGTTCACTACCCCTGCCCCGTTCACTGCTCCTGCCCCGTTCACTGCTCCTGCCCTGTTCACTGCTCCTGCCCAGTTCACTGCTCCTGCCCGTTCACTGCTCCTGCCCCATTCACTGCTCCTGTCCGTTCACCGCTCCTGTCCGTTCACCGCTCCTGCCCGGTTACCACTCCTGCCCGGTTACCACTCCTGCTCATGTCTAATCACTGCTCCTGCCCCATTACTTCTACTGCTTCGTCACCTCTCCTGCCCGTCACCTCCCCTGCCCCATCATCTCTCCTGCCCCGTCATCTCTCCTGCCCCGTCATCTCTCCTGCCCCGTCATCTCTCCTGCCCCGTCACCTCTCCTGCCCAGTCACCTCTCCTGCCCTTCACTTCTCCTGCCCGGTCACCTCTCCTGCCTAGTTACCTCTCCTCCCCAGTCACCTCTCCTTTCCTGTTGCCTCTCCTGCCCAGTCACCTCTCCTTTCCTGTTTCCTCTCCTGCCCCGTCACTGCTCCTGGCCCATCACTTTTCCTGCCTCGTCACATTTCCTACCCTGTCACTTTTCCTGCCCCGTCACCGCTCCTGTCCATTCACAGCTCCTGCCCGTTCACTGCTCCTGTCCGGTCAGCACTCCTGCCCGATCACCGCTCTAGCCCCATCACTTCTCCTGCCCCGTTCACTGCCCCTATCCATTCACTTCTCCTGCCAGTTACCGCTCCTGCCCATGCCTAATCACCTCTCCTGCCCCTTCACTTCTCCTGCCCCATCAGTTCTCCTGCCCCGTCACCTCTCCTTTCCTGTCACCTCTCCTCTCCCGTCACTGCTCCTGACACGTCAATTCTCCTGCCCCGTCACTTCTCCTATCCGGTACTTCTCTTGCCCGTCACTTCTCCAGCCTGTCACTTCTCCTGCCCGTTACTTCTCCTTCCCAGTCACCTCTCCTGCCCTAGTACCTCTCCTTTCCTGTCTTCTCTTCTGTCCAGTCACTGCTCCTGCCCAGTTCACTCTGTGTACAACATTGACAAATTACACAAGGTGTCAAGTTCCCCACAACACTCTGTTAGGGGAAAGCTCCTCTGTAATCACCAACTCCGATCTCACTGACACTTGATATGCTAAAGGCAGAGGACGTACGCATTGTCATTGGAAAGGGGATAATCTGCCTCAATCGGAATGACAATGGGCCTGCCCTCGATCTTTGCGGGCTCAGGGAGGGGCTGCTGCAGCCTCTGGAGTTCAACAGAGAAGTGCGAGCAGCCCCTGGAAGCTGAAAGAAAAAAGTTATCGTTTAAAGTAGGACTATTCTTGCCGTCCCGGGATGCTTTTTTTAAAAATAAGAAGTAGGGGAACGGACTGAAATCATTTTTAGAAGTAGGGGCACGCCGTGCCCTTCCGTCCCAGCCCACTTCTATCACTGTGTATGACATTGTATTCATCTGTTTAACATTTGTGATTTTTAGTTTATTATGATATGAATTTTCTGCCTGTCCTTTGGCTCTCAGAGAAAGGATAGGTGGTAGGATCACCAGAAGTAACTATTCCACACTGCTAAGGATGCCAGAAAACCAGACAGCCATGTGGCTAGACAATGAAAACTACAGAAGGTGTGAAGTTCCAACACATGAAATAACAAATAAACACACTTGTTCCACATCCCAGCTGCCTGTGTCGCGAGAGTCAAATGCATGGTATAGTTGAGAGCGTAAAATGTCTTTTACTGAAGAATCGACACAGGAGTTTGCTGGTTTTTAATGAATCTGAACAACTTTTTTTCCACACAATGTGATTCGAGTGACTGGGGATCTAAGGAAACACTGAGGCCCTGGTTTTAAATGAGTCAGAATTCCTAGTTCTGTGTTATTTACCATACCCAGTAATTACTAGGTGCGATAAAGACCTCGCCTTTTGTTAATTTTAGTCAGTAAAATTTTCATCAGTTCAAGCCGCCAGGAATTTACAAGGAGAAAAGTGTATGCTATTTACTGTAACCTGCTGATATATTAGAGCAGGAAAAAACAAAATCACCATGTTACATACAAAAACTCAAATAATGCAATAATTACTGCATCCCAAAAATTCTAAACACATAGGTGTCCGTTTATTTCAGGTGCGGTGATTTAAACATCCAACTTGTACCACTCATAATCAATCCCCGAGTCAGGAACACAGTATCACCAGCACAAAGTGGTCATATTTGAGAGACAATAAGCTTGTCACATTTTAGGATTTCTTTTCCAGCATGCAGTTGCCTCTTCGTGATCAGAACACACTTAAGGAAAGTTTACTTCATTGAAAGCATCGAAAAATGCAAAATCTTGACCTGGTGTATTTCACAACTTTTGGGACTGAATGCCCCCAAAAAGAAAAAAATAATCCTAACAAATTAGCATCTACTGCAATCTGAGACCTTCTAACTTAACAAATCCTTGTTTTAATTCGAAAGGGGAAAAATATTGGAGACTGATTAGTCTCCATCACCAGCATGTGGGGCCTGTAATCGGTGACAGGACACTTCAAATGCGGCAATTGCCTGCCATGTAACTATATTATGAACATAAAATTCTGTATAATTAATGAATGAAAATTAGAATTAAGTCCTCTGTCTAACGGTGTTACCGAGAATGTTGTTATTGCATTGAATGCCCTTGTGGATTCCACTATATAGGCAAGACAACCCTGAAAATTCAGTGTAGGACTCTACAGCTCCAATCAAGGATTGGCTGCGATGTGTAGAATGCACCATTGATTGAACAATATAAAACTTTTTAGCATTCCCAAAATGAGATGAAATAGTAGGGGCTTGAAACTGAAATGCTCAGCCCGAAGGCATAATTGATAAGCCGCTCAATTTCAAAGAAAACAAATGGATCTGGTTAGCCAATACACTCGCCAAGGGTCTCAACTCGACTGTTGAATAGTTCTCTCAAAAAACTGTTTCATTGTCCCCTTCCATATATGATACTGCGGTGCTACTGTATCCCCTTAAGTGCTGCCTCGGTGCATTGGCCGACGGCAGCACTACCTCCCCAGTGCTGCGCAGACCATTGGACGTCCATTCAGCACTAGTTCCAATGGACAGCGCAGCACTGGGGAGGAATGTTTAATAGCATCTATGAGGGTATAAACATATTTGTTGTTTTTGTTTATATTTGCTTTTTGTAAATAATCACATATCCATTTATATTGATAGACATTTTCCATTTGAAAGTGCTGCATTTAGAATTTATTTTTTAAAATCTCTATCTATTACCCCAAGGTGATGCTTATCCTAAACTTGTCCGTGTTCTACTACCCTAGTATGGCTCATTTATATACAAGGCCACAATCATTATTTTAATCACTTTCTTTTAATTTGAAAGCAATATATTTACTAAAAATATTTTCCTGCTCCTTTTATTGAATTACATTGGAGTTTTTCCCATGCTACTTTAATATATTGTTTATTTAATATCTTGTGCCATTACTCCAATATGGTGCTAGCTTTAGACTCAACCATTTATTCACCATTCTCACATAGCGCCCACTTACAAACAAGGTTGCAATTTCTATTTGCTGTCCAATGTATTGACAGTTCATTACACATTCTACTATCTTTTTTTTTAGTAGCTTTCATAAACAACATTAGCTTTCCATTTTATTGACCCCATTGAGTTGAACATTTAATGTTGCCTTAAGTATTTTATGTATTTTTATCTTTATATAGTATTTTGCTACTTCATGATAGCAGTCATCATTACATCTTCCCCTATTTTTTCACCTCTCCATGATGGTGCTCAGTAACAAATGAGGTTTTAATTATCACCTTAGTAATTTATATTTTTCAAAAGTTCATTTTTTTTGGCTACATGAGCATTTTATTCGGAGCATTATTGAAACTGGCACATTCACCAATGTACCTTTTTAAGCTTTGAATTGGTGAATAAACACACATTCAATGCAAAATGGTGCTTGCAATCTATACTGTTTTTTTCCACCTCCGCGTTATGTCCTGATGCAGCTTTTGCATGCAACACCTAACTGCAAGCAACTGCGCACTCTGGCACCTTGCAGTTAGCTGATTTGTCTGCTACTGTTTTTAACACGGCGAGATGCTGTTTGTCAACACTGTTTTGTTTGTTTGTTTTCTTTTGATTATTAGATGAGATTCTTCCAGATTAATACTTTTAACAACACATTCCCATTTTTATTTCTGTACAGTACAACTGTCTATTCACTACTCAAAAAAATTGCAGTTGATAAGCTTTTTATGCTAACAAAATTTTACAGGTTAACTTTTTTTACACTTTACAGTCCTCCTTAGGTCTTTTCATTCTTAAAGGTTTAGAGTAACATTTAGCCTACCTGACTAATACTTTATTCTGTGCCCACAATTTATGACTTAGAAACTTTTGGTATTGTGCAGATTCAAGATATATGTATATTTATATTTTTTTTTATATTGCTGCCTTGCATGTTTTGTTCTCACATGTACCACTAGGTAGCTACATAAACTTACCGCCTTCCAGTACTGCAAAAGAACAACACTACAAATCTACCACATCTTTTTCAGGGACAGAACTTTGCATGTGCATTGCCAGATTAATACTTTTTGTGGTTCTTCACAGGTTGTGATTTGGCGTACCCCAATGCATGTTATGTATTTTTTCAATTGTTGTCAATTTTTCCTGTTTTGTACCTTAATGTTTCTTATTTTGTTTTACGTTTTAGGGTCCTATTCAAATTTCTCTGTCCTGAAGATGGTCTCACAGTTTTAATCTACTTGGAGTCCGAAATGTTGATCTGTTTCCCTAAATCAACCTTTACATTTGAGATCAAAATCACACATGTACACTAGACTTAATTGGTTGATTTTCAATAATGCAAGTACCATTTTCAGAAACTCTTTTGAAAATACTTTGCGATATTGTTGCTTCACAAAACATATGTGATCCTGAATGAACATTGTATTAATCTGTTTGACATTAGTGATTTTTTTTTGTATTGAAAAAAACCACTATTGAAGAAACATAAGGGAAACAATACGTATGTTAATATTTTAGAAATATATATGTCATTAGTACTAAAAAAACAATAGTCTTACTTCAGTATAAAAATCATTTACATTATTAATCTAGCACTGAGTGCACTGTTCAATACATTTTCAGATTTTGATTGATTCCCTTGATTGGATCTTTGTGACCAATCATCTATGTATATTGAAAAGATTTTTAAACAATTCCTTCAAGATTTGTTTTGTTGTTCGTGGATGAGGAGGAACATACAAAGGCTAAAGAAACCCAAAAGGGCTTTTGTGGACTGCCTTGGACTGTACACAGACAGGATAGGATTTTGCATATAATAGTACACACTGGTCAAGTAGGCCATCAAAAAGAACGTAAGACAACATCTAAAGTTGATTTGAATCGAAATTTGCCTAGCTTTGGTAACGGTAAGTTTCAATTCTATTAAGGACACGGAGGCGAGGATTATGCTAGATCTTCCTTCGCTTTATTAACATAAAGACTCCACAGCAGCTTAGGAAAAGATATAATAAGAACAAAAATGCTTTAAACATAAAGCATTAACGTAATGTTCAACAAAAAATAAACAACAACTCCCAAGAGTCTCTTGCGTAACAATAGTCCATAGTCCTTTTACTCTGTCCATCATCACTATATAACCGGACTTCTCATCATCTTCCTCCTCTTTCTTCGCGCAGATCACGCTTGAGCCTCATTGGTCCTGCTTAGCACCGTCGTTGCCTGTCAAAAAAGGAACAGCGTCAGCGAGGTGGCCCAGGAATGTGACAACAAGGCGAGGAGCATTCAGTGATTAACACAGTACTGACAATGTAAAGGAAAACGCTTTACTTACTGCCATACGGGTGGGTAGAGACACCACTGTGGCCCGGGTGGGATAATCCTCGCCTCCGTGTCCTTAATAGAATTGAAACTTACCGTTACGTAAGCTAGGCAAATTTCGATTCTATGTCAGGACCGGAGGCTTCAGATTATGCTAGTTTAAAGCTTACTTACCACCAACTGAGCCAAATCCACCACCGGCTTAAAATAAAACCTCTTGAAGGTGGAATCCGAGGACCAATCCGCCGCGCGCATGAGGTCCTCCAGACGAGCACCCACCGAGAATGCCTTAGAGGCCATGGCCCCCCTGGCGGAGTGTGCTCCAAAAAGAGAGGTATTGATGCCTGCTTCTTGCATGACCCATCGCACCCACCGAGCAATAGTAGGGGAGGAGACAGCTTTGTGTGGCTTCCGCAGGGCAATCAACAACTGACGCTCGCCCGGAGGGCGCAGATCCAAGGTCAGGTCCTCATATGCTTTGAGGCATTGCACGACACACAACTTAGGAGTGTCAGTAAAGGCTGGATAAGAAATGGAACGCGACGACGTCTTAGTACGCCGGCCCACGGTGAAAGTAACCCCATCCGGGGAAAAAATGCGTGCAGAGACATCCAGCGAGCGCACGTCCGAGACGCGCCTACAAGAAACCAGACATAACAACATGGCTAACTTCGCCGACAGCTCCTTAAGAGACAGATAAAAATTGGCTGGCCACGACAGGAACAAATTCAGAACCAAATTGACGTCCCAAAGGACGGAGTACCTGGGTTCTGGCGGCAGTGCGAGGCGAACAGCCCGCAGAAGCCGACACACAAAAGGATGTTCCCCTACCGGGTGGCCATCGATGTTATCATGGCCCGCAGAAATCGCCGACCGGATAGCATTGATCGTCCTATACACTAGACCCTTGTCGGCCAAATGCGCCAGGAAATTCAGCACGGGAACAAGGCCTGCGAACACGGGATCCAGATCCCTTCGTAAACACCAACGCATCCACTTAAGCCAAGCGGATCTGTAACGCTTCGTCGTACTGTCGGCCCATGCTTTGGAGAGCAAGTGCTCAGCCGACCCCGAAAGGCCCGGGAGCGCCCAGCGTCTCCTGAGAGCCCCCACGCCACAAGGAGGAGAGTGTTCTGCACGACGAGAGGGTGAGGTTCCTGATCCGGGTTCGTCAGGAGCAGAGGAAACAGGGGGAGTAGGATTGGAAAATCCCAAGAAAGTTCCAGAAGAACCGGAAACCATACTTGAGACCTCCACAGCGGTGTAACCAACACCAGTTCCGCACCCTGGCGGCGTATTTGAGCCGCCGTTCGCATGATCATGGAGAACGGGGGAAACGCGAACGGCTGTTCCCGACTCCAATCCTGCAAGAACGCGTCCGTGGCCTCCGCTAGAGGGTCCGGCCTCCAGCTGTAAAACCGCGGCAGCTGGTGGTCGAGACGGGACGCAAAGAGGTCCACCGAGAAGGGACCCCAAAGGGAGTGCAGCCACCGGAAGACTTCCGGATCCAGTTTCCACTGGCTGGCGTCCCTGAGATGTCGAGAGTGCCAATCCGCTACCTGATTGCACTGGCCTGGCAGATACTCCGCCGTCACCGCAATGTGACGAGACAGGCAATAATCCCAGAAATCCTTCGCTAAATCCGCCAAGGCGCGGGAACGAGGACCTCCTAGGTGGTTCACATACCGAACCGCCGAAATATTGTCCATCCGTAACAGGACACAAGCCTTGACCGAGTCTTTGGTCCAACAGCGAACTGCGAAGGAGCCTGCAAGGAGCTCCAAACAATTGATATGCAATTGTTGTTCTTCTGACGACCAGGCGCCGCCGGTGGAAAAATCCCCGCACCGGGCGCCCCAGCCCGACCTGCTGGCGTCGGACTCTATGATCAGGTCCGGAGCCGAACCGAAGATCGCTCGCCCATTCCATGCCTCCATGTGAGACAGCCACCATGACATTTCCTCCTTCACTTCGTCCGTGAGGGGAACCCACTGGTCGTAACACATCCCCCGGCGCAGATGCTGCGCCTTCAAGCGTTGCAGAGCCCTGTAGTGCAGCGGGCCCGGGAAAATCGCCTGGATGGAGGACGAGAGAAGGCCCACCACCTTGGCGATATGACGCAGTGACGTACGCTCTCTTGCGATCGTCTGCCGAAGCAGGTGGCGAATCTTCGCGACCTTCCGACCCGGCAGGCTCAAGACCGCCTGTACCGAGTCCACCACGAAACCCAAAAAGGTGATCTGCTGAGTGGGAACCAAAACCGACTTGGAGCCGTTGATGACGAACCCTAGTCTCTGAAGCAGGCCGACAGCTTGACGCAGCTGGCCCGCCAACACCTCCGGGCACTGCCCCATGAGGAGGATGTCGTCTAAGTATACAAGCATCCGGACCCCCTGACTTCTGAGAAACTCCACCACCGGGTGGAGGACCTTCGTGAAGCACCACGGGGCCGAAGAAAGACCGAACGGCAGGGCGGTGAATTCGAACACCTTGTCGTCCCACAGGAATTGCAGGAAACGACGATGAGGGGGGTGGATGGGAACGACCAAGTAGGCATCCTTGAGATCCAGTCGTACCATCCAATCCCGAGGCAGGAGCACGTCTCGAAGGAGGTGGATCCCCTCCATCTTGAAGTGACGGTAGACCAACCACCCATTGAACTCTTTGAGATTGATCACCGGCCTCTTGCCCCCGTCCGTCTTGTCCACTAGGAAGACGTTGCTGAGGAACCCATGTGGGTGGCGCGTTGATAGACGGATGGCTCCCTTGCGCAGCAAGTCTGAGACCTCTTCGTCTATCAATCGCGCGTCGGATTCTGAAAAAACCATCGGGCGCGGGGGCCTCGCCTGAGTTGGCTGGTCGTAAAACTCGATATGGAAACCTCTTACAGTTTGCAAAACCCAAGCGTCGGCAGTGAGCAGTTCCCACTCCCCGTAAAAGCTTGCCAGCCGCCCCCCAATCGGAACTTGATCCAAGCAAAGTACACTTACCGGGGGCATTTCCTTGTCCGGAGTTCTTCTTGAACCCTCTGCCACCATAGCGCTGTCCCCTCGTGGGGTAGAAGTTGGTGTAGTTGGCTGAGGTCTGGTACTGACCTCTTCCGGAGCCTTGTCCTCGGTTGTTGGTCTGCTGACCACGGCCGATCGCGCGGCCCCTGCCGCGACCGGCCCCTCCAGAAAAACGCTGGTGGAAGACCTTCTTGATGCTGGACTGAGCCTTGTCCAGCGACGTGAACGTATTCACGAACTTTCCCAGCTCGCGGATGAAAGGCTCACCGAAGAGGCCACCCTGGGCCACGGCACCTGCCTCCGACGAGGCCAGGTCTCCCAGCTTCGGATCCAGCTTGATAAGGAGCGAACGCCGCCTCTCCGTGGACAGGGCACAGTTGGCGTTGCCCAAAAATACGATCACCCTCTGGGCCCAGTTGGAGAGCACCTCCGGCGAAATGGCAGTGCCATTCACTCGAGCCTCCTCCGCCATATCGAGGATCTTCGTGGCGGGCCCGACCGCATCCAACAACTTGTCCTGGCAAGCCCGCCAGGACCGGTCGATCCCCTTCCTGGGGTCCTTCATGAATTTCGCCAGGAAGGTGGCCATCTTGGGGTCCAACTCTGGTGTCATGGCCACTTTCCCTTCCAGGGTAGGCCGAGGGCATTCCCCACACAGGCAACCCCTCGCCTCCTTTTCTAGGGGCTTGCGCAGCCTGCCCGCGACAAACTTCGCCACCGTCTCCCCCGGGGCCCAGGCCGCGGATCGGGGGTGGACGATCTCGTCCGGGTCCAGCATGCCCGACTCGTCTCGGGGCATCTCCTTCGCTGAAGGTGTCGGAAGCCAAGAACGGGTTGACTCCCCGTCGTCATCCGAGTCCGGAGAGTCGTAGATCGGGGAGGCGGGCGCCGTAGACACGTCGCCCGAAGTGCCAGGATCCACCAAGGGTGCAGGGGGCACCGCCGTCGCCTTGGGCAGGAAGGCGTCACGAAGCCGCTCGAAAGCGCCCCTGTCCACGCCTTGGGCCTCTGATGAAGGTCCCTCCCCACGAGGTCTCTTCGGAGCGGGTGGCAACCCGCCGGACGTCCCCGGGAGTTCGGGGGACGGAGGCACCTGCGCCGCTGCCAGCTTCGCGCACTCCTCCACGATGCGGGCGTAAAGGCGGTCCTCCATGGGCCCTACCACCTCCGTCACGCAACGATAGATGGAGTTGTCTACCGCCTGATAGAACTCATCATCCTGCAGATAGGGGCAGGCTTCCTCATCGTATTCCCCTTCCATCTCGGAACCAAGGGCAAATGCGGGGCACCCAAGAGGGCGGCAACCGAGAAAGTTCTCGAATGTGGGCAGGCCAAGCGGCTGCGATCACGTTTTGGGCCAGCTGACGTGGCAGGTGGGCTGCACCAACCCCCAAGCGCGCAGACCCTCCTCGCCGGGACCGGGTCTACGTACCCCTCAAGCGCGCTAGGCCACACACGGGTAAAGAGGTGCACAGATCTCGCCCGAAGGCGATTCACGCGGTCAGAACCGCCATACAGACCCCAGAGGGCGTCAAAAGTGGGCAAAAGTACTGACCCGGATCACCAGGTGTCAGAGGGGTACGCGAGGATCGGCCCCCGCGCAAGCAGACCCTACGGCGTGGCTCCTCGCACTGCGGAGGCGCGCCGGCGGGTCGGCGAGACGACAGGCCGCCCCCTTGCGGTCTATGTACACACCGCACACAAGTGGGAATAAAGTCGCGTAGGAACGAAGAACGTTCCCGCAACTGGGGACTCTGTAAGGAAATAAACCATGCAAGGAGTCCCCCCAAAGATCGTACACAAGACAATCAATCACAATGAAAAGGTAACAAATAGAAAAGCACTTATCTGGCTGCGGGAGCAGCGAAGAAAGAGAGGAGGAAGATGATGAGAAGTCCGGTTATATAGTGATGATGGACAGAGTAAAAGGACTATGGACTATTGTAAAAGGACTATGAGACTCTTGGGAGTTGTTGTTTATTTTTTGTTGAACATTACGTTAATGCTTTATGTTTAAAGCATTTTTGTTCTTATTATATCTTTTCCTAAGCTGCTGTGGAGTCTTTATGTTAATAAAGCGAAGGAAGATATAGCATAATCTGAAGCCTCCGGTCCTGACATAGAATCTGTGCTGGCCTGTGTAATGACAAATTCCCAGAACCTAGGTTTGAAGATTCTTAGTAGGGATCAACAGGGCCTCCTGAAAGCAATACATGGTCTAGCTTCATGGATACTTGACTCTGCCAAACACCCACTTCTTTCTGAGAGATCCCAGTGTGAGCTTATATCATGTGCTGCAAAAAGGATCTTACTAGACAGACAACTTTGTCAGGGAATAAAAGGATAGGTGTCTCGGAATCCTCAACCACAATGTTTTGTCTAGACAAGGCATTGGCAAGAATATTCTGTATGCCTGGAATGTGAATAATATAAAAATCATTCTGTGAAAAGAAGTAGGCCTAGCGAGGTTGTCTGCTGTTTCTACATTGCATGTACTGCAAACATTGGAGGTTTCACTGGTGCACCCAAACCTCAAACGGTTTTTCTGCTCCCATTAAAACATGCTGCCACTCCATTGGGCTTTCTTTTCGCAACCTTAAGGCTGAAACCTCCTTTCTTGTTCTTACCAATTTATCTGCTGCATTCAATATTGTTAACCATGTTATTTGTACGAGCATTTTCAAAGAATGTATGGGCACCAATGCTATTCAGCCTGTATTTAGATGGAGTCCTGATGACACGCAGCATTACCTCAATATCTCTTTGCTTAACGATGTACATTTCTTTGCTCTCACACTGAAGACAGTACAACATTTGATGACTGCTCAACATCTGCATACTAAATCCTAAGTCTGAGTTCCTCCTTATTTCACTGTCTCATTGCAATACACTGGTACAATCCTGAATTGACTCCTGTAATAGTCTGAGCTGCTAACCTATTATCATGGGCATTGCAAAATCGATAGTGTCATTCTGGATTAAGATCTCAAACTTAAATCTCAAATCAAATCCATGTCCAAGAATGCACAGCTCCAATTGAAGGGGATGTATCATTCATCACAGTCAAAGCTCTAAAGACCTTAATTGAACCCCTAGTGTTGGCCATAATTGATTATGGTAACCCTCTCTTGGCTGACCCTCCCATAGCTTACCTTGCACCTCTCAAAGCAGTACTTCATGCGGTTTGTTTTGTCAGTGGAAGCAGCAAATTTGACCACAACACTGATCCTACATATGCTTCAACTGCTCACCATCAAAGTTACATTCCTAATTAAGGCAGCATGTATCATGCACTAGTTTATCCACATAGCCACTTCTCTATGCCAGACTAACAAACTGATCCTGTCAGGTCACCTACGTCTGTTTAGCACAAAAACACTTCTTCTAGAACTGCCTCCATTCGTAAAAGAACGCACAATGACGCAGTCCACCTCAAGCTAAATACTTGAGGGCCAAGCGCTCACATCCAAGAACTGAATACTTTTCCTCACATGAGTTCAGGACAAGAGTGAGATAAAAAATGGGATGCTCTAAATTGTCTTCCTCCTGAAACTGAAGTAGAACAACTCCTACAGGAAAATTGGAAATGTCAGTAACAGCAGTGAATTTTCTGAATGGATCTGGGTGCCGGTTGGGTGAATGGCTTCTTGAGATTGGCAACAACCCCCTGGGCTTTGTAAGCCATAAAAACCTTTAACCCTTTATTTTTTATTTATTTTTTAAAGACCTTTATTGTACAAATCCGAAATAACACAGCAAAAAGCCTACAACCCCCGGGGCCGGCCGCATTAAAATTTCTATTCAATACTTTCGGATTAACACAGCCCTTCAGCCGACAACCCGGGGGTCCGGCGGCATGGTAGAGTAAGGTGTGTACAGATCAGGCAATTCGTGTTCCGGATAACCTATAGGTCTATGTTTTGTTTCATATAAACACTCATTATCAAATAAGAAACTAACAGTGAACATACAGTGTAGAAGAAACGTTATTTAGGGCACAATACAAGTCCAGTCGTTCAGGTGACACCTTTTACTTGTGGGTAGACACATGTCTCTTATATCGTCAAGTTTAGTGTGGAACATACATTTGAGTGGGCATGCCAATCTGAGTGCCTCATTGGTTTAGGTAAGCAGGCCTCATATACCCCACCTGCCTGTATTACGTGCCTTTGGCTGTCGCTCAAGTCTCTGAGTCTATCTACCCCACCTCACCCTGTCTCACTCTTCATCATCGTCTTCGTCTGATTGTTCGTCCTCCTGCAGTGGTTCGCAGATCTCCCCCCTGAAGACGTTCCATTGGGTCCATATCTTGTTCCATCTGCGTGGGCTTGCCCTTGCTGTATAAACCGCCCGTTCCGTAATCATCACCCTATCCATGTTCGTACACCACTGTGTTAACGTGGGGGCATCTGCTGCACCCCATTTCTGAGCTATGTCTCTTTTCGCTATTAGCATGCCTATCGTTGACCAGGTTTGACCATGTCTGGTGAGATCGTTCGGTTCCCATATGTTCAACAGGCATTTACGTGGCTCAGGGATAAGGGATAGCTCCATTGTTTGGGATATGGTGCACATTATTTGCCTCCAATACTCTATTATACGAGGACATTCCCATATTGTATGCATAAACGTTCCCTCTTCCCCACACCCGCGTAGACAGTAGGGGTGTTGTGCCCGCTGTATTTTATGTAGAGTCGTTCTCGTGTAATACACCCTGTGTAGGATCTTAAGTTGCACTAGACGGAACTTAGCCGATATGCCCACCTCCTTCGGAGAAGCCAGTGCCTCGTTTCATTCCAAATCATCCATGTCTCCTACTTCTGCTACCCATTTCTCTCACAGCTTTAATGTAGGGTCCGGAAGGTTGTTGATCAATTTGCGATATGTGAGCGATGTGGCTCGTTGCTGCATATAGTCCGTGAGCAGGCGGTCTTCCAGGGGGGATGCCTCTGGGACCTCCGAGTCAGGTGGTATGGCTGTAAGCAGTGCATGCCTAATCTGCACATATCTATATGATTCAGTCGCTCTTAACTCGTATTGCTGTCGCAGCTGAGTAAAGGGGATCACCGCTCCCTTGTCCCATAGGTCTCCCACCGTTGATATACCGATGTTGTCCCATTGTGTGAAACCCTTACTGTGCCTCAATCGCCAAGAAGGCTTTTGTGTCCCATAGTGGGGTGAGCTTGGTGATTCGTCCTTTCCACCCTAATTTAGCCTGTGCTGTTTACCACAATATGATTGTAAGTTTTGTGGATCCCACCATCTTGTTTGCTAGGCTTTTGTCGTATAGAGTTGCTAGCATACTGTTGTTACCCAACTGCGACCTGTCGGCCTTATATGCTGGGTCGTCCTGGGGAGCGTGAAGCCAGTGGTTGAGGGTCTTTAATTGTGCCGCCCAGTAATACAATTGTAGGTTCGGCAATGCGATCCCTCCTTCATACCAACTCCTTTTCATTTTAGCCTGCGCTATGCGTGCCGGGCGATTGCTCCAGAGCAGGTTGGAAACCAACTCTGATACCTGCCTGAAGTACCTGGGTGGTATCGGGTAAGGCGTAATATCTAGGACATAGAGAAATCTTGGTAGCGCCATCATTTTGTAGAGTGCCGCTCTACCCAATAGTGTCAAAGGTAATGTCGCCCAATATTTAACATCGTGTTTCAACCGTTCTAACAGTGGTTTCAGATTCTTGTCAAAGAATTCCTATGGGTCCCCGGTGACGTGTATGCCTAGGTACTTGAAAGAGGTCCCCTCTAGTCCTGGAGGACAGTCAGGACCAAGATCGGGGGGGCGGTCCCCGTAGCACATACAGCTCAGATTTTGCCCAGTTTATGGTGTAGCCCGAGGTTTTCCCCTGTGTATCACAGAGAGCCAGGAGTTCCGGTATGCCTCGGTCCGGGTCTGTCAGGTATACTAGCATATCATCTGCGTAGAGTGAGAGACGATCTTCCCACCCCTCCGCCCAGGTGATCCCTCGCAGTAGGGGGGTCGAGCGTATCAATGTTGCCAGAGGTTCTAAGGCTATTGCAAAGAGTAGCGGCGATAAGGGGCAGCCCTGTCGGGTGCCTCTCGCTAGGGGGAACGTAGGGGAAATATGACCGTTTGGCACGACCTGGGCTATGGGATTGGTGTACAGCAGCCGAACCCATGCTATAAAGTTAGGACCAAACCCCATGTGAGACAGGACCTCAAAAAGGTATTGCCATTCCACCATATCAAAGGCCATTTTCGCATCGAGTGCCAGTATGACCGCTGGAGCGGGTTGCGACGGTGCTCTAGCCAACACCCCATGTTGTCAAGAATTCCTGTCATGCGAGGGGAGGAAAACGGACTACATCTCCCAAGATGCTTAGCGGTTGAGAGGTTATGTAAACAGGAGAGCTGTTACATAACTCAAGGAAAACACGCCCTTATGTAAACAGGAGAGCTGTTACATAACTCAAGGAAAACACGCCCTTATGTAAACAGGAGAGCTGTTACATAACTCAAGGAAAACACGCCCTTATGTAAACAGGAGAGCTGTTACATAACTCAAGGAAAACACGCCCTATAAAGGGAGGAACCGGGAGGTACAACGCTGTCGGATATTGTGTTTACACCGACGTACCTGCTTCGTGAAGAGCAGCGTTCCGGAGTGGTGCTCCAGTAAGGCAAGAACGGAGGTAGGTCGAGTCGTTACTCCCTGGGCCGTGTCTTGCCCCATCGTCACCTGTGAAGGACCCGGAAGCTCTACCGGTCAACCATTGAGCTTCGCTTTTTGACTCGGCTGAGTCAAAGCGCAGTGGCGCTTATGCTGGTTGGAGTTGTAACTCCCAGCCCGACCGGAGATACAGGGACTGCCAGCTGTAACGCACACCATCAGGTGTTTGCCGCGTTACAGACTCGGAAGTCCCCAGGATCGATCGAGCGGCTGCTCTCGGTTCAGTCTTCTTGCTTTTGATTGGGGTATCGGTGACGCATCACCAGGAGGTGACTCCGCGTCCCGGTGCAGTCTGAGGAAGAGGTTGAGCGGCTGCTCCCTTCAGGTAGAGACCCCGGCTGAGTGTTTCCCTGACTCCTCGATTCTCCCCAACACTCTTCGTGCCCCTCACAGCCTACCGATTGGCATTGTCGGCCATTTAATTTCTGCCCTCTGTTGGCATACGCCGGGATCGGCGTATATGCAGAGGACGGTTAGGACCATCCGTGCTGTGGGCTGATAACGTACTTAGCCTGGAGGATTCCAGTGACTATAACTTTTGTTTACTCTTTGTATTATTTGTGCCTTCATTAAAATAACTAACCCTTCACAAGTGGTTGCGTCCTCATTATCGTGTCTGTTAAACGATCCTGAGACGTTCAGGGCGTTACACATGTACTCGTCTTAGGTTGAGGGTAGTGTTTCTATGGGGCATAAAGCCCGATTGGTCTGGGTTTATCAATTCTGGGAGGTGGGAGATCAGCCTATTAGCTAAAAGTTTTGCCAAGATTTTTGTTTCCGCATTGAGAAGGGAGATTGGGCGGTAGGACGTGCATTCCGCCGGTGACTTTCCGGGCTTTGGGATCGCCACTATCGTCGCAGTCCGCTGGTCTAGTGGCAGTTCGGCAGTTACCAAGCTTTCAGTGTACATTGCTAATAAGGGCCCACTGAGATTTTCAGACATAGTTTTATACAATTCTATTGGTATGCCATTGGGTCCCAGTGCTTTCCCTGATCTTACCCAATGTATGGCTCGTTGTGCTTCGTCAGTCGTAATATCTGCCTCTAACTCTGAGACTGCCTCCGGTGTCAGTGTATGTGTTACGATGTGGCTAAGCGATGTTCGCGCTGCGTGCGCCGTCACTTTTCTGTCTGGGGTGTATACCGCTTCAAAATGTTCTGCAAGGGCCATAACTATCTCTTCAGGGCGTGTTTGGGCTATTCCCTCCTTATTGTATACCTGTTGTATGCCCTTGGTGCTTCCCCCTCTCTTGTCCAACCAGGCCAGCATTTTCCCCGCCTTATCCCCTACGTCGTACACTCTGTGTGCGGTTGCTGTAATCTGCTCAGCCGTCTGATGTTGTAAATGTTCTCTATACTGCTGTTGATGCAGAAGTAAGGTGTGGGATGTGTCCGGCGTAGGATCTAACCCCTAACCCCTCTGACCCTGTTTTGGATAAACCTCTGCACTTTTCTTGTATGTTATTAAACACACGATCTCTTGGCAAACATGCCCATTCATTTCTTTAATCTTTTGATGGAGCATAAACCGGCCTGTCTCTTCCTCACCGAGACCTGGCTATCCGGCTCCTCCAACCCGGACATCTCGGCTGCCCTCCCCGCTAATTATTACATTGTTAGGAAGGATCGGGAGGTGGGCAGGGGAGGAGGCGTTGCCATTGTGGTCGACAGGCGATTTACTTGCTCAGTGGTTGAGACTGTGACTATTACCGGAGTTGAATCAATCGGGTTCTACCTGTCTTTTTCTTCACACCATTCATGTGCTGGCCTATTGGTGTATAGGCCTCCAGGCTATTCTAGCTCTTTTTTCGAAGATCTCCATTTAGCTCTGTCCCCGCTTATCGTGAAATATAAGCATTGTGTTCTTCTTGGGGACTTCAACATCCACTTGGATGATGCTGTGGCAGTGGACTCCTTAAAACTTCACGATATTACTAGCACTTTTGGCCTCTCTCCGTATTTTTTTTCGGCAACACACAATAAGGGTCACCTGCTCGATCAAGTATATTCCTCCATTCCCATTCTGTCCTCCCCGCCGATACCCTTAACCTGGTCGGATCATTGTCTGCTAAATTTCGACATTTTGGGGTTATCTAAATCCATGAGCAGCGGGATAAACTCTCAGCCTGTGGGGCATCGCCCCTTTCACCGAGTTACCTGTGATATGCTGGAGCAATCCTTGGCATCCCATCCATGCCAATTAACGGGCAAGCTAGAGTATGACCTTTCCATCTTTCAGTCTCGGCTTGCACAGTGCTTTGATGAGTTAGTCCCTATGCCTGCTAAGCCAAAATTTGGCCAGCATACTACAGTACAGCCCCGTGGTTTACTGCCGCACTCCATGAGATCAGGAGAAGCTGTAAAAAGGCTGAAAGAATTTGGCGCAAAAATTACGAAGCCCCTGCTAAAGCGCTGTACAAAGACCTTCTTAAAACCTACCATAAGGCCATTGTGGTGGAAAAGAAACTGCCTTTTGCCAAAAGAATTGACTCGACTAGCAACACCAGCTAGGAGATTTTTAAAATTGTTAAGGAATTTACGGCTCCTACTGCTCTTCTTTCAAATCCTCTCCATCTGAATCCTGGGTCAAGGAGCTGGCTAGTTTTTTTTCAAACAAAATCCTCAATATTCAGGCATCTTTTCCGCCTGATATTCTTGCAAAAGACTCTGACATTTTTGCACCCGGGCTGAATATCTCTGTTGATAGCCCTACTTTGTCAGTTTTCCCATCTCTGTCTCCTCAGATCTACTTCTTAATTTGAAATCCGGATCTCCTTCGGACCCTTGCCCCTCCAAAATCTTGGCAAAAATGGCCTGTGTTCTTAATCCTTTGGTTAATCCTATTCTCAATGCCTCTCTTGATTCGGGTGTTGTCCCTAAGGCGTGGAAAAAGGCGCACATTGTTCCATTGATAAAAAAAACTAATTTAGATCCGCTGATACATTCAAACTATAGACCGATTTCACTGCTCCCTGCTCTGGCTAAACTCGCGGAAAAACATGTGCATTCCACTCTGTCCAATTTCCTAGAGACACATAACATCTTGCATCCCACCCAGTCAGGTTTTCGCTCCAATCTGAGCACAGAGACAGCACTGCTGGAGGTAACTGAGTCAATCAAGGAGGTGACTGATCGCGGAGGGAAGGCTATGCTGGTATTATTGGATCTTTCCGCGGCCTTTGATACCGTCCCTCATAACCGTCTTCTCGCAAGATTGCAGGAGATTGGACTTAGAGGGACGGTATTAAATTGGTTTGAGTCCTTCCTGTCCGAGCGTCAACAACTGATCTGAGTCCCTCCTTTTTCAGCTATTGTTCCTCCATTGGCAGTAGGTGTGCCACAAGGGTCGATACTGAGTCCCACTCTTTTTAATATTTTTTATCCCCCCTGGCCGAATTGGTGGAGCCATATGGCGCCCGAATCGTGACCTACGCTGACGATACGCAGCTTTTTTTTACTTGCGATAAGAACACTGAGTTCGATGGCGATTCCATTAAGAGCTGCCTTGTGGCCGTTTTCGCTTGGTTTCAGCGTAATCACCTAAAATGTAATTCAGATAAATCTGAAATTATCTTTTTCGGCGGTGCCCCTGACACTCATTGGAAATCCTGGTGGCCTGTGGATATGCATCCCCCGTCTTCACCCACCTCGGTCGCCAAAGATATGGGTGTCAAAATACACAATGGTTTAACTTTGAAGCCCCAGATTCTCAGTTTGGTTGGCCAATGCTTTGCCTTGCTGCGTACTCTTAGGAAATTTCTCTCTTTTCTCTCTGTCTCTCACAGGAAAATTATAGTCCAGGCATTGATCGGCTCTAGGCTTGACTATGCTAATGTTCTTTATCTAGAGCTCCCAGAGTACCTTCTGGCTCGCCTGCAGACTGTTCAGGATTCTGCTGCCAGGGCCATTTTTGGCCTTAGTCGTAGGACTCACACCTCAGCCCTTCTTGACTCGCTCCACCGGCTCCCAGTGAGAAAGCGTATACTTTTTAAGACCCTGACCATGACTTTCAAATCCTTGCATGGTATTGGTGCTGTCTATCTTCGGAAACACGTTCTATTTTACTTTCCTTCCAGATCACTACGTTCGGCCACTCAAGCCTTGGCCATTGTTTCAACTACCAAGCGTGCCCGTATTGGGGGCCGCTCCTATAGATTACTGGCCCCTCAGCTTTGGAATAAGCTCCCACTTTCCCTTAGGAAATTAGACAACCTGTTGGCCTTCAAGAAGGGCCTGAAAACCTGGCTTTATGGCCTTTAATCTGCTGTGTTCCTGGTTTCCTCTACAGATCTATATAGCGCCGGGACACTCTGTCTGAGTAGCCGTGCGCTCTATAAGTCATCCCCATAACATAACATAACATCTGCCCTATGAGCCACGTTTGCTGCGTGTACTGCTAATTCTAACTTGGAAAATTCTTGAAGCCTCTCACGCTTATGTCCTGTAATGGACGTTTTGGCCTGTCCTCATAATACCGTCTTGTACGCCTCCCAGAGAATAGTAGGAGATTGTACCAATGCCGTGTTTTCGTCGAAATAGTGTTTAGTCGTTTTTCTGAGTTCCTTTTTAATTTTGGGGACCTTAAGATATGTTGCATACAATTTTCCTGAGTGGAGAGAGTTAATAGTACTGGGGAGTGATCTGATATCCCCCTGGGTTGGATTTCTATGCTGTCTACTTGCTGTAGGCCGTTTCCCAGCGACAGGAAATAGTCTATCCGCGACAGACTGTTGTGTACCGTGGAATGGTAGGTGTATTGTTTCGCGCTGGGGTGTGTATGCCTCCATATATCCACTAGCCCCAAGGCCTCTAAGAAACTTTGGAAGCGGGAGGGTCAGGGGGCTTGGGCCCGGGCCGGGAATCTATCTGCTAGAGCGTCTACTGTTGCGTTGAAGTCACCCCCAATAATTATGTCACCCGCAGGTAGAGTCAGGAGAAAGTCACCCAGTGCTGGCAGTGTTACTGAATGGAGTGCTGGAGGAATATATACAGATACAATATTCATGGGCCTCCCCACCCACTGCCCCTGAATCGCTGCGAAACAACCCTGTTCGTCAGTTTTAGTACTTAGGATGATGAACGGGAATGATTTTCTAACTAGAATACCCGTTCCCCTGGAGCCCGATGTGAATTCCGAGTGTACAGCCATTTTATAACCCCTCCTGTCTAGCGCTTTGGTGGCCCCTCCTGTGAGGTGTGTTTCCTGCAAAAGAACTACTGCAGGTTCCTGTCTTTTCACAGCGTGCAATACTAGGCCCCTCTTGATTTTGTCTCCTAACCCTCTTACATTCCAGGTCATCATTCGGAGGGGTGTGATTGTCGACCATAGCGTCCCACCATCAGGTGCAGTAGGTTGGGAGTCGTGCATGTCTACCTTTGTACCCACGTTTGTGCCCGAGGTGTCCACCCACCCGTGGGTACCGTTCGCCTCAGAAGGCTGGCTATGATGTGCGCCTCGTGTTGTGTCTTACTCCTACGTGTATAACTTGAGAAACAACAAAACTGTCCCCCCTTGCCTCCCCCTCCCTGCCTCCCTGCTTAACGGACATCGAACCGCCCGCCACCCCAACTTAGCAGAGTGTTTTACCCATCCCAGGAACAGTGTACTTGCTTGCTGGGGTGAAGGGCCCCTCGGAGCAGGCGGCTCCCCTGCCCTCTTCGAAGTCTCTCAATCCATTGTCCAAGCGCGACCCAACCATCAATGTCTTTATCGATTAATACTCCCGTGTGTGCCGGGTGTTTATGCTTCCACTCCGCCGTCTGCACCAAAGTACTCCTGTGCTGGCGACCAGTCTACTCCATCTCTGCCTGATGTCTGCGATCCCGCATGGCTGTCCACATGTTGGCTCCGGTTATTCCTGACCGTGCGGCGGGGCACCCCAGCTTGTCTCCATCCCTCCAGCCAGTCGTGGGCTGCCTCCGGCGTATCAAAGAACCATGTTTTGTTGCCAGCTACTACTCTTAGCCGAGCCGGAAATAGCATTAAATAAGACAGTTCCTTTGCTCTTAGCACCTTTTTAACGTCTAGGAAAGTTCTTCTCCGATGGGAGACTTCGGCTGTGTAGTCCGGGAAGAAGGCGATCGTGGAGTTTTGAATCTGGATCAGTGAAGACACCCTCGCCGCCTGCAAAATGGCATCCCGATCGCGAAAATTGAAGAGCCTTGCCAGTATTGGTCTCGGGGTGCACCTGGTTTTGGTTTCCCGCCGTGGACTCTGTGCTCCCTTTCCACTGAGAAGAAGTGTGAGAGCCCCTTGGGTTGAAGTTTCGTCTTGATCAGCTCTTCCACATAGAGGTCTGTTGCTCGGGTGCCTTCAGATTCTGAAACCCCAAGAATTCGGACGTTGTTCCATCTCGAGCGCCCCTCCTGGTCGTCCAGTTTCTCCTTGAGCGATTTGTTTTCGGCCTCCATGCGTCCCATCGCTATTTGCAGTTCCGAAACGTCCTCCACCAAAGACTTCGCGACCACCTCGACCTGCTTCACACGTTCGGTCATTTTATGAAGGTCTGCGCGTAAAGGGTGACTTCCGTGGATATTGACCCCACCGTTGCTTGTACCTGCGCTAATGCCCTCATTACGTCATCTAGCGTTGCATTTTTTCGACCCCTCTCCTTCTGGTGTTTTCCCCGTGGATGTTTGTGGCTCCGCGTGGTGAGGGTTGTGCTTGTCGTATGCAAATTTCTCTAATCTGGATTGTGTCGAGTTGTGTTTCGTGCCTTTGCCTGCCATGGTTCCCTCCGACAATGTCCCACCGCTGCTAAACTGCTGCTCTTTCTTCTGGCGCCGCGCGGCGGTCGGTGAGGACGCAGGGTCTCCAGGGGCCGAAGACCTCAGATAGCCCCAAGTCGTGCTTCTCACACTGTGCTCTTCTTACCCACTCTGGCTTGGCCGAGTCCGGTCGCCGAGTGGTTAGGTGTGACTCTGTGGGTGGTTCTTACTGCTTCTCACTTCTGGCCGCTTATGTACCCCCCTTCGTGGCCTTTGCGTCTCGTGGAGCCCCAAAGTCGCCTCACATGTGTATTAAGCTGCCAGATCAGGCTATGCGTGGGAGCCTCCTGCCACCGTCACGTGCCGTCCGCCGGGGACGATTCCAGGCTGGCGCGCTATTTCTGCCCGCAATTGACCCTCACAGCTGTGCTGGGGGGTACTATCATGCATCCGTTGCAGCGCCGACGGGCGCGGTTAGTCGTCACCGCAAGGTCGGGTGTCTTCTGAGGTACCGAAGCCGCGGTTATGTGAGTGCGCTATGTATCGCGCTTCAGTGTCCCCGCGTCCGGCGCTGGTCCGTGGGCCTTACCGCTCTCTCCGCCTCTGAGTCAACTCCCACTGTTTCCGTAGTCCTGAGCAGCCGCCCAGGTCAGGGGTGTCTTAGTCTGCTCCCCGCAACCGCTGCTGTTGAGCGTGATTTCTAGGCCAGGGTGAATTTCCGGTGTCCCTCTCCCGCGCTGCCTCCACTTCCGCCCGGCCGCAGGAGACACCACGGCTCGGTGCTTCTCGTTGTCTATTAGGCCTCTTTTGATCTGAGCACGGTGTGCCTGTTTCCCGGTCTGTGTTGTTTTCCGGAGCTGCACCGGTCGGACGCCGCTCGGTCCTGGACCCAAAGTCCTCCCTTCCGAGGCTGCAAAGTAGCGGATATTAGTGCGGATTAATGGGGGAAGCCGCCTTACTCCCGGAGCTTCTCGACTATGCTGCCGCCATGATCGGCTGCTAGCCACGCCCCCCCAACCCTTCATTTTTTAAAGTGGCAGATATATGGGTTTTTGGAAAAGTTCTTAATGAACTGTCTATACAAATTTGCCAGTCCAATGAAACTCCAGTTTTTTTTAATGGGTTTAGGGGCTGGTCAGTCCAGGATGGCAGAGACCTTAAGAGGGTCCCTAGATCATCCACTCTCAGAGACGATACGCCAAATATTCAACTTCTATTCTCTCACACATACATTTCTCTACTTTACAGGGCAGATGGCCTTCCCTGAAAAATAGAGTGAACATGGATTTGATGCTCATGAAGGGAAGTAGAGAAGATCCGAGTATCAAGGTACACCTCAAGAAACTGTTTCAGGACATTACAGAATATCCTGTTGATGCATCTCTGAAAGATCCCTGGAGCATTGGTAAGGCCAAAGGGCATGACTCGGTACTCATAATGTCCAGAAGGCCATCTAAAGAGTAAAAGGTAGCAACAGTCCTTCATGGTGACCTTAATCATTCCATGATAGTTAATACATGGTTTTAGATCCTTGTACTTTTTGGAGACAAAGAAGATTGGTGCTCCAGCAAGGGAAGTAGACCGGGTAATGAGGTGATTTCAAAGATTTTCATCCACATATTCCATCAGAGCCTGCTTCTTGTGCTGAGAAAGAGAACAACTTCAAATGCAAGACAGCTATAGCAAGGTACAGAGAGATCCTACACCGTAAATAAAGACACTTATTGAAGCCACGACAAGAACCGGAATGGAGGAGGGCTTTTTGAGCCGACACGAACATGATTTCCTTAACCAACGGGAACCCAGAATTCCGACTATATATGCGCTACCTAAAGTGCACAAAAGGCTTGATAAACCACCCGGTAGGCCCATAGTATCAGGCTGCGAATCGATTTTGGAGCTGTTAAACAAGTTCATTGATCATTTCTTACAACCCTGGGTACCAGCCACCAAATCCTATGTTCGTGACAGTATGCACATCATCCAGCTACTGGAAGGCCAACCATTTGACAATAAGAAGCAGATTTTGGTGACACTTGATGTATCATCGTTCTACACGTCCATTCCCCAACTGACTGCGATAGAGATCATCAGAATCACACTTGACAAGAGGGATAGACCGCATTGGATCCCGACAGACTTCCTGATTGAAATCCTGGAAATAGCAATGAGAAAGAACTTTTTTTGTGTTTAAAAACCAATTCTATTTTCAATGTAAAGGAGTCGCCATGGGCGCAACTTATGCCCCAAGTCTGGCCAATATATTTATGGACCATTACGAGGAAGAGCATTTATATGACTTGGCAAACCCGTACCTGGACAAAATTGATGTAAGGAAGAGATACATCGATGATGTGCTCATGATCTGGTCGGGAAACGAAGCAGAACTCATAGAGTTCCATGCTTGGATTAACAGCAGGAGCAATGATATCCAATTTACAATGGCATATGATTCAGATTCCATTGACTTTCTGGACCTTACATTCAAAGCTGAAAATGGCCTTTTGTACACAGACCCTTATCGTAAGCCTATGGAAAGGAATACACTATTGAGGTATGAATCTCACCACCCAAGGAACCTGAGGGACAACTCGCCTTATGGGCAATACCTAAGGCTAAGAAGGAATTGTTATCAGAGAAAGGACTTTTTCCGTGAAGCAGAGGACCTGACCATGAGGCTAAAGAAACGTGGTTATCCATCAGGATTACTCAAATGTGCAAAAAAACGTGCATGGTACCAACCACGGGAGCAACTACTGGAAGTAAAAGAAAGAACAGAAGAAACAAGGGGCATTGTCTGCGTGACCACATACAATACAAGGAGTGCGGAGATCAAAAAGATCATAAAAAAATATTGGAATCTCGTGGCAACTGAGCTACAAACAGAAGAACAACCACTCTTCGCATTCAGAAGAGGAAAAAACATTAAAGACACCGTGATCAGGGCATTTCTGGAACCCCTCAAACAACCAGACCTGAGAAGTATGTTGAGCTTACCGCCAGTGGTTGAGCACCACAAGTGTGGGAGTTGCAAAGCTTGTAATCTGTGTCAGGAAGGATCCAGTTTTACTTACAACTCCAAAGTACATAGATTACCCCACTTCACAAATTGTAACAGCACCCACGTCATATATACCATCACTTGTCCCTGTGGGTTACTGTATGTTGGGCAGACGATGCAAAAAGTCAAGACTAGAATCTTACACACATGAGCAGACTGAGATGTAACACGACTGGGGCCCCACTTGTAGAACACTATAACACCCACAGACACAAACCAAATGAACTGGAATGGAGGGTGTTAGAAAAAGTAACCACGGGTGCAAGAGGGAGGTCACTATCAAAGGCAATGAACTATAAGGAATGCAGGTAGATACACTCTTTAAACAGCGTACAGCAAGGTTTGAATGAAAGAGAGGAAACAGCGAGGCAGATGGGGCAACTGTAAAATGTTTAGCAATGTGACCACAAGCCATCTGTATAACAAAAGAAATTATGTGATCAAACTCATGATACGATTTTCACACTATGATTTTGAGTTATCTATATAACGTTTTTTATGTGATCCAAACTCATGATACTATTGTCACACTGTGATTTCGAATCAGTTGTACAAGTTTCTTTAAAAACATTTTTGTGATCAAAATCATGATACTATTGTCACACTGCCCCTTCCCTCCCTCCCCTATTTGCAAAATAAACCTAATAAGGTTCTACAAAACCAGAATATACGGCACGCTCCACATAGATATGTGGTCACAAGGATCTGTTTACAAACGGGCCGACAGGCGCGTTATTAGGTCGCTTAGCAACGCAACTAAACGCATTTCCGGGCGCCATGACGTCACAGGGACAGACGTGACTTGAGATCCGAACCCAACGTATCCTAGCAACGAGGCAATGTCCTCGAGGGATTAACCAAGCCACCACGACGGTTCCGTGTTCGTAAGTTGAACAGTCACGGACGATTACCCGAACAGAATCCCGATATGGAAAGCAAGACCGCTGACCACGGGTGAGTGTAGAAGCAATTGCAAATGCAGAACAAATTGATTGTTCGGTTCGGAAACCCGTAAAATGTACATCGCTATGGCGTTGACCTATATGGGTTTCTTTTTAAATCTACAGATCGCCGTAATTAATTGAAGGACGATCTGGATATAACAGAGGGAATCATTTATTGAGAAATACCCGTTTTTTATGGTGAGTCCGAATTTACTTGATTCACATGTCCAAATAAAAATGAAACAAGCCCTGAACCTATGAAACACGTTAATTGTGTATATAACATGATCGGAAGCGATCTGAGTATGAAACGCCAAGACTCACTAAAATCGCATGTCTATAGTACTTGAGACACGGTTTAATGCATAAACATTGACCGACCCGCATGTTTAAATTCGCAGATTACCGACTGGAAATTGATAGATGGTCTGGGTACCACTATTTAAACACATGGAATAAGAAACGTCGATTCAAACTAACCACCGGAGGCGCAATTTTGAATGCTACGGTGGTGAGTTAAGATATATATGTACCCTATGCATGTAATAATTGGAGATGGGGTTCATATGTGACATCCCTGATAAATTCTATCATGCCACGCAGATTCGTCGTCCTAGATGAGACCAACGTAGATCCGTGGTGTTCAAATAACAAAGGGAACAGAGGTGAGTGTCTTAATAATTAGTCACTCCCAGAGCATTTTAACCTAATTGTAAACCTTTTTTAAATTAAAATCCTGTGCAAAATCCAACCTGATGGTTTTCCATCTAAATTCATAGGCGCAGCATCACCACCCTTCCCCTGTCCTGAAGAAGACCCGTCAGAGACCCACAATTAAGGCGTCAACAGGGTCGAAACGTCGACGAAAAACATTAGAGGACCAGCCCACAGAATCCAACACCACAGCCAATTAATATGGCACGCTGGATTTAATAACCATTAAGTTATAGACTGGCCCCCGTGATTTCCAAAAATCCCTTCCTTTCCCATATCCTTCACTTATGTGTATATAATTCACGTATCATTATGTCACTCAGTCACAATGTTTTCACGATATGTCACTTTTTCACTTAAATGAATGCGCCGTATTTTGTGATTAATTCCTATGCATAATTGGAGGGTCTCAATGAAAATTCAGTGAAAACCAAGTCTTGAATGAAAAAACAATTCAATGATTAAAACGTTTATTGACCCTCCCTTCTGTTTGGATTTGCACTCTATAACTTGGTCTAACAGTCATAATAAGTAATACAATTATGCCTGAATACATGTTGAAACATGTGTACATGCTCTGAAGCAATCAGGTTCAAACCAGACAGAACCGCTGTTGATATTAACATTGTTTTGCCCAGGTTCTGAGGGATACTGGGTCACCCCATAAGGAGTTTATTGAGAAAGAGAATACATCCTTCCATAAGGAATTATGGCACCAGATGTGGTCGGGATAGTATAGTCCAAACTTCTGTGAGGAGGGAGTGACACAGAGGTAGGCTTTTGAAAAACTTCAAAAAATTCTTGATAAGTCACAGAGATGGACAAAGTCTGAGCAATATTAGAATGACACTGCTCTTTGGAAAGTTCTTGTACAACTGAAGGCTACTGGCTTCTGACAGAATAACAAGTGTCTCTACAGAACTGGGATAAAAGCGACATCACCCTGTTTTCCCAATTGATGCATGGATTGTGTCATTCTAGCAAAGGTACCCCAAGCACATTGGCATTATTAGACATGATCATATCAAAGTAACTATATATTTATGATTAATTAAGGAAATTGGGACAGGAACAGTGAAGTAGATCATAGGACCATATGTCACCTGAGAACTATCAATAGTTTATACATGATCAAGAGAAGAGTTCCTCCTGATCGGATATTTGGAGTCTCTGGGCACAGTTTAATTCCATATTCATTCCGCAGACACCAGGATGGATTTGAAGGATTACATTCAACATGAGCAAGGGTGAAAAAGATCCATCGGTGGAACTGACAATTTTAGGGAAAATTGAATCTCCCATCCCTTACTCTCTCTTAAAGGACAGAATCTGGTGTTTCCCTGAGGTCTGTAATGTCAAACCGATTAGTCTCACAGCAGAGGATTTGGGCTTGAACAATAGAGACAGAGAGAGGACTCCCTTATTTCTTTGATCCTGTTTTGTGTGAGATATTGGGCCTCTAGAAGCTCCAACCAACATTGGATCTTTAGGGAAGGGTCAGTAGTCTCAATGGTACACTCAACCCATCATAAGACTCAGGGAGAAGGAGTAGAGGAGAGCCTCTGAATGTTCTGCGTTTCCATTTTCTTCTTCTTAAGTCTGTGTTCCATCAGTAGAACTTGATCCAGGAGTTCAGCAAATGAAGAGACTCAGGAAACTCTTCAAAATAACGTCATATAAGTGTGTTTCACCTAGATGATTTCAGCATGAAGCTCTCAAAACTGAGTACAATAGTATAGTACATCAGAGTTTCTCTGGGATATTTGACTCTAAGCATCCTTGGCAGAAGCTTCACAATCTGCGCTCATAAAACCTTGAAGTTTCCCCCCAAAATGGCATAATTGTTCAAGCAGGCGTCTTCAGCAACAAGTAGAGAAGAAGGCCAGACCAGAGCTGCACTGGTTAGGGAACCAATCAGATACCTCACTTTGGATCTATTTGAGGAAAACTGGCCAGGTTGAAAGTCAAACGAAACCAAGCAATCCAAAAACTCCTTCAACCTTAAAGGATGTCAGGATTATTTAGGAGTTGAGGAACTGGCGGTAGTAAGGTAGCAATACTGGATGTGGATTGCTTGATGAAGTGCTCTATTCTTGATTCTTTACCAGTTCAGTTTCAGTGTTTGATGCTGAAGAACAGTTACCAGGTCAAAACCAGGATCCATGCCAGAAAAAGAGGCATTGCAAATTGTTCTGGTCAGGACGCTTGCCTGCAGTCCAGGTCTTCCGCAGCCGAAGGAAAGAGTGAATGTTTCGTGAAGCTAGGATGTCATCCCACACTAACATATGTGGTAGTCAATGGTCTTTGAGTGGGTGCCACTTTTTCAGGAGTAAAAAAACAAAGTCATTAAAAAACTCCTTGCTGGATGAAGTCTTCAAAGGGCTGGATAAAAAAGGAATCAGGAACCTGCCAATAGATTTCTTCAGGAACGAAGTGTCAGGATCTGCAAGAGGAGTGCGTTAGGAGACAACCGTGGGAAAACAGCTTTGTTGGGACACACCCTGCAATCAGACTGAATCCCTTATATAGCAAAGAGCAGGAAAAGGAAATTACATCGCACAACACATATCAGGACCCAGAATGGATTGGGAAAATTGGAAAGAAACAAAGGAAGAGACAGCCATGATGTAAAAGGAAAAGAAAATGAACGCAAATCTGAACAGGACAAGCTGTGGAGTAGCTTTAAAATGCAGGTGCAAACTATCAGAAACATGATTGCCATTTCTGAGATGAAGGGGCGAGGAGAAGCGACCAGGAGCACAAGATAAGGCAGCACCAGGTGAGTGAGACTCACATCCCACAGCTGCTGGATTCTTGCGGCTTTTTTTAATGCACAGGAACAGTGGAACCCAGCATTGTACCACCGACTTCAGGCACCCAGATAGCTAAGACACCACAGCTTACAACAATGACCCTTCAAGACAATTCCCTGGCAGGATTCTATTTTGGACGACTAGGATGACAAATGGTTTAACCAGAATAGCTTTAATTGAAATGCTGGTAGTACAACCATTCTCAGTGCCTACAGCAAGGGATAGCAATAAAACTATTTTCAGTCCCAGCGCTCAACCCTTCAATCACTATCAAAAGTAGGAGTACTACCCAGTTATTGCCGACCTTTTAAACACATTATGGATCTATTCCCACCTCTAGATCTCAGACCATTAGTTCAGAAATTTTGCAATGAATATCACCTAGACACTGCTGACTCTGTCAAACACAAAAAATGTGTAACATAGCTTTAAAGCTCTATCTAATTGTTCTCCTTTCCATACACTCTACTTTATATCTCTTCCCTCTGTTGGGTTTTATCTTTACATAGTTTATGAATCTGAGTATTGCGAGGTCTGCTGGCCCTGCTATTATTCTTTAACTTCAGAGTTTCATTAGGTCCAGCTAAATTCATAAGTGCCTCAATTTTATTTGAGCCAGAGTTTATTCACTTCTAATTGATGGTCCCCTGTGTCTGTCGTATTTCATGAAATCTTTTTTCCAAGACCATGTTCAACTCTCGCCTTATACCAGAGAATTGCCTTCTCCGGATTCTTTTCTTTCTCTGTCAGGTCTGCGTTAGTTGTACATTCTCTCCCTTCCTCCATTATTCCCACAGCCTCTGTCTCATTATAATAGGGTAAAGGTGCCTTCAAGGGATTTATTCAAGTGTTTAATAAAAAAATTTTTGTATAATTAAATTGCAAGGCCAGATAAATGATTTCCTTGGTCATTAGTTAATTCCAGCAACTTAGTACCTCAGTACAATATCTTCATACAGTATGTAAGAATCCCAAGTAAGAACATTAATTATCATGCAAGATATGAATCATCAGTGCGAAAGCATACAGAAAAAATAAAACAAAGACGGGTGTATATGGAACAATATTCACTTTTTATCTTGATGAATCAAATCAGGGTACTTTAAAAAATATACAAACAATGTCACAAGAAGGTAACAGTGTAAATTTGAAGCCTTCATTGTAACAATTGTCAACACCTTTCTTCTTAATGATAATTAAAACGAATATCAGAAGAAAAAGCGTAGGTCAACTTTTCGGTCTCTACTTTTTTATAAACGAGACCATCTTCAGGACTGTTAATTATTGTAATAGTTGACCCCTGAGTTTCGACCAAATCAAGTGACTCAGCTGAATATCCTCTCAAATTTTGGATCTGACAAATATTAATCTTAGTCTGGCCCAAAGACACGTATTCAATGTGTCTAGTATGTTGATGGAGTGTTGTACCCAAAGCGATGGAGCACAGAACGAGAGAAAGATGCTTGCGGCGAAACAATTCAATTCTTAATCTTGCTTTTCACCAGCGTTCTAGTTCTGTGTTTACGCCGGGGGGACGTCCTCGTGGTCTTGGATCACTCGGGCACGGGCCGGACTCGGCGGGTTCCGAGTGGGTTGGTCTTGTGCTTCCTGGCTGGCACCAGGGGTATGGTTGTTGAAGCAGAGCATCTGCTTATGGGAGTCTCAGTCTTTAAGAGGGTCAAGGCAGGCAGGTCCTCCGGGTGTCCCAAGTTTGCTCTCCGCAGGAGTCGCCGGGATTAAGCAGGAGCAGGTTCCAGGATCGACAGGCCGGTAGGGCTGGGGCCAAGTCAGTTGGTGTCGTCCTGTTGTTAACAGCTGCACGGTTGGTCTTCTTCTTCTTGATTTTCTTTCTTCTTTTCTTATCGGGATCTGAGGAAGGAAGGTTCAGGGTGCACCTAAATACTAAATTTAGGGGCGTTACAGGTAGGGCAATGGCAAGGACCAATAGGTCCCAGTCCTGGGGAGAGTACACCCCTTAGCCTGCTCCTCTCCTGTGGGAGGGAGGCAGGAGCCTAGCTGTGATTGGGCAGGGCTCCCCATCTTCAAGATGGCTGGAGCCCGGGGTCGTGCTTCACCTCGCCCCACCTGAGGGGTGGGGTGGGGTGGGGTTGGCACTGGCTGGCACACCCCCTTCCTGACGTAGGGTTTCCGGGCAGTCTTCCCGCCAGAGTGGGGGTTTAGAACTGGTGGAGGCCAGTTGCTGAGTACAGCAAATGGTCTGGAGAAGCTCACAGAGGCGGCATGCCTTTGAAGCTTTCCCCTGCCCATCCTGGGTGAAGAGACCTAGCACCTCGTCCAGGATGTGCATTGTTGCAGGCCCAGGAGAGCGGGGGGCTCTCCACCCAGGGGTCCAGCAACATGGCTGCTGTATGGCAGCCACTCAGACCAGACGTGGATTGTAGGCTAGGTTTTCAGGGGGCATCTCTAAGATGCCCTCTGGTGAATTTTACATTAAATCCTACACTGGCATCTGTGCGGGTTTAATGTGCTGAGAAGTTTGGTATCAAACTTGTCAGTCTTCAGTGTAGCCATTATGGTGCTGTGGAGTTCGTAATGACAACCTCCCAGCACCATATACTCTTAATGGCATCACTGAACTTACAGTGCTCAGAAATGGCCCTGGGTACTGTAGGGGCACAGGGCTCATGCACCTGTGCCCACACCACTGGCATAGGGCACCCAGCTAGGGGGGAGACTGAGGTATACCAGGGCAGTGGGTCTTGTGGGCATGCACACAGGGATGTGTGCCAGGTCGACTCTTTGTTTAGTTCTGTACTTAGACACTCAGCCTGTCAGGGTACAGGGTCCCTAAGGGTGGCACAATAAGTGCTGCAGCCCTTAGGGGTCTTCTCTGGTCACCATGCCCTGGGTACCTAGGGTACCATTTACTAGGGGCTGACAGGTGGCCAGAGATGCCAATTGGGTTTTAGGTTCAGTACAGTTTTAGGGAAGGAACACAGGCCCTGGGTACCTGGTTTGCAGGAGCCCAGGGCACATTCAGTTAAAGCACATCAGCAGTTCAGCTAAAAAGTGGGGGCATACCAATGCAAGAAAGATGGCACTTTCTCACCCCCCCCCCCCCCGCCCCCCCAAACAAAAGGTGATGAGACTAACCGTGCCCTAGGGAGTCTTCATTGTCTAAGTGGAAGAACCTGGAAAGTCCTTCTGCATTGGCATGGGCAGTCCCTGGTCGGTGTTCCACTTCAAAGTCCATTCCCTGTAGGAAGATGGACCATCTCAGTAGTTTTGGATTTTCCCTTTTCATCTGCATCAGCCATCTTAAAGGTCTGTGGTCAGTTTGAACCAGGAAGTGAGTTGCAAACAAGTAGGGCCTCAACTTCTTCAGGGACCAAACCACAGCAAAGGCCTCCCTCTCAATGGCACTCCAACGCTGAACTCTGGGGAGTAGCCTCCTGATTATAAAAGCAACAGGTTGGTATTGGCCTTCCTCATTGATCTGGGATAGAACCGCTCCTATCCGCCAGCTCTGATGCATCAGTCTGTACTATGAACTGCTTGGAGTAGTCTGGAGTTTTTAGAATGGGTGCTGAGCACATTGCTTCTTTCAGGGTGTCAAACGCCTTTTGGCAGCTAACAGTCCAGTTTACTTTCTTGGGCATTTTCTTGGAGGTGAGTTCTGTGAGGGGAGTCACAATGGACCCATATCCCTTCACAAACCTCCTGTAGTACCCAGTCAAGCCAAGGAATGCGGTGACTGGGGTCTGGGTTGTTGGAGCTGCTCAGTCCATGATACTCTGGATCTTGGGCTGTAAGGGTTGGACCTGGCCTCCAACAACAAGGTGGCCCAAGTACACCACAGTGCCAATACCCTCTGGTATTTGGATGCCTTGATAGTCAGTCCTGCAGATTGCAGGGCTTGTAGACCCTTCCCAAGGTGGATCAGCTGATCCTGACAGGTGGAGCTAAATACAGCAATATCATCAAGATAAGCTGAACTAATGGACTCCAACCCAGTCAGGACTTGGTTCAATAACCTCTGGAAGGTAGATGGGGCATTCTTTAACCCTAAAGGCATTACAGTAAACTGATAGTGCCCATCAGGGGTGGAGAATGATGTTTTCTCTTTGGCTCCTGGGGCCATGCCAATCTGCCAGTACCCTGCATTTAAGTCAAAGGTACTGAGAAATGTGTCTGCCCCCAACTTATCTATCAACTCATCTGCTCTTGGAATGGGGTGAGCATCTGTCTTGGTGACAGAATTGAGCCCTTTATAGTCCACACAGAGCCTCATCTCTCTCTTTCCACCCTGTTGATCAGGCTTGGGGACAAGAACCACTGGGCTAGCCCAGGGGCTCTCAGAGGGTTCAATAATCCCTAGCTCCGGCATCTTGCTGACTTAAGCGTTGATGCTTTCCTTGACTTGGTCTGATTGTCGATGGATTTTGTTTTTGACAGGGTTACTGTCCCCAGTGTCCACATCATGGGTACACCAGTTGGTCAGACCAGGGGTCAGGGAAAAGAGACTAGCAAACTGTTGCAAGACTTGCTTGCAGTCAGTCAGCTGTTGGGTAGAGAGGGTGTTTGAAAAGACCACTTCATCCACTGACCCATCTTTTGGGCTGTAAGAAAGGAGATCAGGGAGAGGTTCACTCTCTGCTTCATGTTCCTCATCAGTCACCATCAGCATGGTGATGTCAGCCCTGTCATTGTAGGGTTTAAGGCGGTCACATGGATAACCCTTTTGGGTGTCCTGCTTGTGCCCAGGTCCACTAGGTAAGTGACCTTACTCTTTTTCTCCAGGATAGGGTAAGGGCCACTCCATCTGTCTTTGAAAGCCCTTGGTGCCACTGGCTCCAAAACCCACACCTGTTGCCCAGGTTGAAATCCAACCATGGCAGCTTTTTGGTCATACCAGTGCTTCTGAAGCTTCTGGCTGGCCTCAAGATTCTTGGATGCCTTTTCCATATACTCAGCCATTCTGGACCTTAGGTCAAGCACATAGTCCACAATCTCTTGCTTGGATTCTTGGAGAGGCCTCTCCCAACCCTCTTTCACAAGACAAAGTGGTCCCCTTACAGGATGTCCAAACACAAGTTCAAAGGGGGAAAACCCTACTCCTTTCTGTGGCACTTCCCTATAAGCGAAAAGCTGGTATGGCAACAGGACATCCCATCTCCTTTTGAGTTTTTCAGGGAGTCCCATGATCATACCTTTCAATGTCTTGTTGAATCTCTCAACAAGTCCATTGGTTTTTCTGGGTGGTATGGGGTAGTAAACTTGTACTGCACACCACACTCCTTCCACATGTGCTTCAGGTAAGCAGACATGAAGTTGGAACCTCTGTCTGAAACCACCTCCATAGGAAACCCTACCCTGGTGAAGACACGCAGGAGGGCTTTGGCTACTGCAGGAGCTGTAGTAATCCTAAGGGGAATTGCTTCAGGGTACCTAGAAGCATGATCCACCACTACTAGAATGAATGTGTTCCCTGAGGCTGTGGGAGGTTCCAGTGGACCCACAATGTCCACTCCTACCCTTTCAAAGGGTATCCCCACAACTGGCAGTGGTATCAGGGGGGGCCTTTGGGTGGCCACCTGTCTTGCCACTGGCCTGACAGTTAACACAGGAGCTCACAGACTCCCCCATCCAGTGTCTTTACTGAGTAGTCTACAAAATCTATCCAGGATTGGGTTTTGTGAGCCCCCCTGAACCTAATTCTGTACTCCTCAGTAGTGAGCCCAAATCCCTCAATCAGAGTTTTCCTCATTGTGTCATAGGACCCTGCATCTGGCCCAGAGAGGGTCAGAAGCCTGTCTCTGCAGTTACCAGAGAACAGTTCCCACAGGTGTGCCCCCCAGAGAGGTTTCTTTAATCTTCTGACATCACAAGCCCTCTCAAAGGCTGTGAACCACTTGGTGATGTCATCACCTTCCTCAAATGTAGGGATAATTCCTTTGGGGCTTTTAGGATCATAAGGTTGCTCTCTGTCCTTATTATTGGTATTGCTGCCACCAGAGAATGGGGCTAAACCTCTTTCCTTTCTTTTTCCAGAGCCAGGAGTCTGGACTCTAGATCTAATTTCTTGGCCAACTTTGCTAAGAAGTTGTCCTCTTCATTGGGGCTCTCCCTAATGTGTTCTCTGGGACCTAGTCAGCCTGTGTGGTTCCCAGGCTCCCAGAAGCTGACTCTTGGAGTTAAGGGTATGGGGACCCTTACTTCCCTAGAGATGGAGGGAGGATTATTATTATCCTCCTCTTATTCCTCTGACTGGGTGTCACCCTGTTCAGAGGGGTGGCCCTTTGCATACTCAGACAACAGCTCCTTGTGCCCTTGTTTGGTTGGATGCAGGCCCATGATTATATTTTTCATTTTGCATAAGGACCTTAATTCCTTGAAATTCAAGTGCAAGTAAGGTGTGAGGTTGAGTTCCTCAACCAGGTCCATGTTATCTCCACTAATAGCTGGGTTCTGTTGAGACATTGTAACCTGACAGTTCTAACCCTCTACCCTAACTATAGTGACTTTTATTTTTCTAAAATTCTAATGGGACTTAAGCAAGGCCCTACCAGAATTTTAGTATTTTGGAAAAAACTATTTCAGAATTCTCAAAGGCAATTTATGAGTTCTGTTGTGTGATCAGATGGTAACCAAGTAGTCCAACAAATGCAAGTCTGTATCCCGCCACTGATCCACCTATTATTTCATTTTGCCCGAGCCCTCAAGGGTAGTTTGGGTTGCCCATTTTGTTATTTTCAGTCTCATTATGGCACCCACTGACCCCAACTCCCTTCACAGTCACCTAATGACCTTTGACGTTACCTCTTTAAAAATGGTATATTCCTAACGTCTCAAAATATGCATCATAAGATTCAAACATAGAATTTTGAGAAATGTCTGAAACACTGATTGTGGCTCAGTATCATTGTGGTCAGAAGGGTAACCTTCAAGCCAATCTTTCCTTTTTGTCTCTCTTGTCTCCCCCTTCTGGATTGCAGCCTTCTTGAAGTATCTCAATGCCTCATCAGACATAGATTTTCACATTCTGTGAGGCATGGGAAACCGAAAATGCAGGTCCATATAGCCCACACTTCAGAAAATATCTTTGTTTCTGTTCTTTCTTTTTACTTTCATTTATTTTATTTTTCCACTTCTCTGTTTCCTTCTTTTGCCACTGTTTCTTTTTCTACTTTTCTTCTGTCATCTTTCCATATTTTATTAGCTCCTTGTTTTTTTTTCTGCCTCCTTCAACTCGTTCTCAATTGTTATGTTCTTGTATGTTCGCTTTTTGTCTTTTCTCCTCCTGTCTTTTTTCTTTCACTTATCTTCTTTTTCAACTTCTCTTCTTAGTCTTGTTTCTTCCTATCTTTCTTTTTCAATCTCTTGTTCTTTCTCTTTTCCTTTTCTTCTACCTGTCCCTTTCCTTTCACTTATTACTTTCGTTTTTCCTCCCCTCTTTCATTCCTCCTTCTTTCTCTTATTTTCCTTTCCTGTTTTTCTTTGTTTCTGTCTTGCTCTAGTTTTTTTCTACCTCTCTTATCTTTTTGACACGTATCCTTCTCTTGTATTTTTCTTTATAACTTGCTCTTTCCTTATTTCAGTCTTATCTTTTTTACCTTTCTTTTCTTTCATTTTACCTCTTCCTGTTTCTTTATTTGACTTATTTTTCAGTTTTTCCTTTATTTCTTCTTGTTTGTTAAGCTTCTGTTTCTTTTTTCCCTTTCATTTTCTTTTTATTCTTGTTCTTTCTCTTTGATATTCTACCTTCTCTTGTGCTTTTTTGTCATTCTCTCCTTTTTGTTTCTCTTGACCTTTTTTGCTTTCATTCTCCTCCCATCTCTTATGCTCTCACCCCACCTTGCATTCTCTCTCTCTCTCTCTCTCTCTTTCTTTCTCTCTCTCTCTCCCTCCCTCTCATTCACTCGCCCTTCTCACTGCTTCTCTCATTTATATCCTTTTCTCTTTCTCTCTCTCTTTCCCCGGCTTTCTATATCTTCCTTACTTTCCGTCCTTCTCTCATTTCCTTCTTCCTCCCATTTCCTTCTTTCTCTCCTTGCATGCTTTCTCCCTCTCATCCCTTTAAATAAAATGTTATTTAGTTTTATATAGCGCAAACTAGACTCGAAGATGTCAGGTATCAGAGCGCTTTACATAGCACCAGTTTCGTTACACAAGGACTCATTCATTTTTTGTTGGGCACATTCTTCCTCAAATTATATTTTCTTTCTCCCTCTACTTAGGCATTTCTTCTTCTCTTTACTTTCTCTTCCATTCTTCATTTCTTTATCTCGGCCTTTCTTCTTTTCTTAACACCTTTGTTTAAAGAGTGCCTAGCTTCTTAAAGCAGTCTCTTCATACATTAATTTGTCTGCTGTAGAGTGTGCTGTTCACGGGTGAGGAATGTTTACTTGTAGATAGCTTGGAAGTCTGCATGGGCCTTGCAAAATGTATTATTGCTAATGGTCTTTCATGCTCTAACCCACAAAGTGAGTGCAGTTGCATCTTATGTATAGCATGACAGTGAAATCGTAAGTCTAAATTAGACACCCACCTCTCAGAATGATGTATAAGCAAGGTACTCAAGTTAACATTTGTTATAGAGCTCATGTGGCATTAATGCTTTAGGCTCACTGGAGCCGGACTGGGTACTCTAGGGGCGATGTTTAATTTACTTGGACTTTATGTACCCTCATCTAAAACCCATATAGTAGGCAGTAAGTCAGGATGCTTTTCAGTGAATGGAAGTAGTCTCACGACAGATAAAGTCAGAAATCCCCGATTTATAAATAAGGCTCCCTGTTTTCAGTTTTTACAGATTTTTGCTTATAAACACAGACAGGAAAACATTTTATTTCTTTGCTTGTCTGTATTTATTTTTAAATGTGGATTAAAACGGAAATTGGATTGTGTCCGAGTGCTTCTGAATACTGTCTGTCATGACTGCTAGGCCAAAAGCTGTGTGGATGAATAGGGAAAGGGGTGAAAAGCGAAAGGATTTTTAGTACAGAGGCTTAAATAGCAGTAGAGATGCACAAGGTTTATAATGACATTTGCATACAAATGCATTGAATTATCTTTTGCTGGTGTCGCTAGCATTGACACGTGGCAAAAAAGAAATATGGATAAATACAGACAGAAATGTCCACAAAATAAATACCATAAAACTGTGAGCCCCATGTATAATGACCCTGACAGCCGCAACCGAACAGGAAAGTACTATCCTCTAAGACTCCTACTGATAGTGGCACAGTTTACATAAGCAGAGAGTTACACAGCAATAATAGCAGGGATAATAGACGCAGACTTTCCCATTCTCACTCTACCTCTAGTTCAAGACTGATTTATTCAGTTCCCCATCTGAACTTAGTTCCCCTCCGTCTCACACTAGATCACCTCTGCATCGCTGGAACACCTATAGGGAAACAATGATCTCATAATTAATATGCTGTCTCTGCTGTCCATCTCTACATCATAACTTCAGAAATCTCTACATTCAGAAAAACATTAGCCAACATCACCTGCCACCCAAGCTCGTGACATACACACTGTACCAAGAAATAGCATTGAGCCTCACCCCAATAAACCAAGGCCCCCACTACGACATCAATGATATTTGCACTCTTTTGCATGGCTACGGCAGTGAGAACTGCACTCCCCCCAACGATACTAGTGCAGTTCATGAAACCAATGTGCAGGTTCCGCCCTACTCTGCCCATAGACTTCGCATGACTCCAGACCAAGGTCTGCTGGCCACAAAAACTTTATTCAGATTCGATCACCACCCAGTACTCCAAAATTGTGAATGCCTCTCTTACTACACTATTTTGGATCAGAGGTCAACAAGAAATGAAAGCTGGAAATTGCCTATGCCATTGTAAACCCAAACCTTGACCATGTTGTTTTTTTATTAAGACTTGGTTCAGCGATACTTTGCACAACATCATGGACTTCCTTCTCCCACCTGATTACTCTGTCTCTCTCTTGGACCTGGAATGCAGATCAGGTAAAGGAGTGGAAGGCATAAGTACTAATTCAGCACCCTGCAAGCAATTAAATGACGGAATGAATGTTGCCTTTCCAGTGCCTGCTTTTGGAATTGAAAGTGTTAAATGATCCTTCTAACTGTCAGTTAACATCCACTAGAGGACAGTTCATCCTTCATAGAACAATGTATAGAGCCCCTCACCAACCAACTCATTTGCTCTGAATCCATAATTTTCATAGGGGATTTTAGCCTTCACTGGGGCAACTCTAAAGAGACTGGAACAAGTAGAAAATATTTGCACTATTCCGGTAACAGTCTCCCTCAATACTGCCTTAAACCTAGTCACCCCAAAGCATTCATCATGGATGTAATCACTGCCAAGCGTGACCTGCTCATTGTCGTTGACTGAGTCCCGGTAGACTGGTCTGATCATCAACAAGTTCCTTTTTCTCTGCTTTTTCCACATCTGATCAATACAGAAAGTCTGTACTGCAACAACAAACACGCCAGTCTCCATTCCCTAGCACCGAAAGTCTTTAGTCTCCTCCTCTCTCCCATCACCCTCAAACACGATGTAAATGTCTACACCCCAAACTATAATTTCATGTAATTTAAGACCCAACTCCTCTTCCCCCGATTCTCCTGAGAACTCTACGTTTAAAGGAAAGCTGTCTGTTTGCTTGCTTCAGAATAATTGGAAACATTCTCCCCCTGCCTCCAACCTAAGTAAACTGAAAGGTACAAGAAAACAATACAAGAGTCAGTTTTCTGTTGGAATAATTATTTTAGACAAAGGACACTCTGTTTGAAATAACTGTTTCTGGCATCTCTGTAATAGGGGGGATAATCAGTATTAATTAATTTAATAAAGAAACCCATGACGGACAACTAAAATATGCAATTTCTAACTTTCCCTTTCTGGCTTTCATGAGGAAATAACGAGTGTCCTTGTAGATTTCATTTTGGATTGTTAGCCTCCAGCCAATGACGTTATGACTGATAAGGATGTATCAACACAAAGTGTTTGCTCTCTATTAGACACTGCCAGAATTCTATAAGTAAAGTTAGTCAGTTGTTTTTTGTTCCACTTGTTTAATGCAGTCCCATTCATTAACCTTCAAATCCCTGTTCTTGTTTTCATGTTCAGCCTGTTGACAATATACACACCACTTCATAAATGGATTTTGTTTATAGCAGTGGATAGAGTTATACCTTTGTGCAGAGTGCCTCCTTTTTCATTCAACCAGACAAAACTATTACAAGAATACAAAGAATAGTCTAAAAATAGTTTCAATAGATGTCCCCAGGTTCAGAAGATCATGTGTGATATTTGACTGAAGTAGGCAGGAAGGCGGTTTCTTGGACCCTGTAGGCAAATCAAAGAGTGTTTGCCCCAGTATTGGAACTTTCATAGATTCCCAAAGCTTGTATCATTCCCCGTCGTCGGAATGGGAGTCTCGGTAAATAGAAAATACCATAGCAGTAGATACAAAAGAGAAAGAAAGGCCTAGGTCTCATCTCATTTTGTAGCATATCCACCTCTTTTTGTACAAGAGACCAAAAACTTGCGACAACCAATCAGATTAGCCTCACCCCATAGAACCCTCCTGAGAGAACCTCAGAGCCTCAGATTTTCTAATGCACGTTGTGCTAAGGGAGTCTCCTCTGAGCTCTTTTCAGTTTTCTCTACAACTTTGGATTTCAGCTACTTTTTCTTCAAGATGTCGGATAAAGAATAGAAGGCTTTATTTAAAGCCTGTTCTACCTGCTCTAAAAAAAGGCTTTATGTGGAAGACAAGCATAAGGAATGTATTTATTGCTTGTACCTGGACCACAAAGCCACTGATTGTAAAATCGGCAGAACCTTCTCCGCCATGACACTGAGAGACAGGGAAGAAAGACTTTTGACCTGGCTACAAAAGATGAAGTCACGGAAGGAGGTGATTTCCATGTGATAGCGAGGATTCCTCCTCAGCTTCATCATCAAGGAGATCTAAAAAGAGGGGTAGGTCTTCCCCTTCAACTTCAAGTGAACCTCCTGCTAAGGCCTCTCAAAAGACCTCTGATAGGTCGAATAGGCCCAGACCCAGAAAATCTCTTCACTGAGGTGCACAGGAGAGGGAGGGGCTTGTGACTGAGGTACTTTCTACACAGAAGGTGACTCAAGTACCTTCTGTTGTCTTCCCACCATCTGAGAAGACAGAACGTTTAAAAAAGCCAGCATCTATACCTCAGGAGGGAATATCAGAGAAGAAAACCTGTTCGTCGACGGCGATATCATCAGGTACGTCGACAACGACTGCTAAGGTTCATCAGGTGTCGATTACGGCTCCGTTAACGGTCCCGTCGTCGAGGGCTTCGACGACGACTTTGTCACCGACGCAGGTTCCTATCTCAGTGTCGTCGACGATATTCATAGCCTCGAGGAAATGACGCCAACTGTGGTGTCGACGAAGACAACGATGGCGATGACGACGGCTACTATGATACTAACGGCGAGCTCGTCGATGCCATCGGCGATTACTCCACCATTGATGATGATCCTTTCTCCGACGATAGTGCGCTCGTCGACGACAATTCCATCAATGACGACGATGTCGTCGACGGTGCAAAAAGTTAAAATTTCAATTAAAAAAATGCCAAATTACACCGGATATGACATCTCCGCGAAGCATGACACCTTTACCTCCTGCATTTCTTCTGGATGAAGAGTACTCGGATGAGGAAGATAGTCCTTATGGTGATGCGTACAGTCCATCTCAGCTCCAGGTGAAATACCAGGACTCAGATTCTGATGAATATTATGAGGAACAGAGGCAACCCCCTCCCCGGGAGAGGCCTCAAGAACAATCACATCAGGGTATGGTTTCTATGCCTTCCTCCCTAATAAGTGACTTACAAATCATGTTGATGGATTATAGGAGGAGATTTCCATCCCAACCCTCTGAATCCATGCAACCGCCACCACCGCCTCCTCCATCAACTTCTATGGTTCAACCACCAGAGCCGGAACCTTTGGAGGAACGGCAGAATATCACCACTGGACAGGCGGATGATGATTCCTCAGATGATGAACGGAATGTGAGAGAGGTCCTGAATCCGGATAGAGAATGGGACGACTATATCATACCAGATCCCGCTTCACCTTTACCGGATCCTGTAGATTCTCCTCCAGCAGACATTGGAGGTTTCCATAATCTTATGGAGAGGGCTTCAAAAGGATTTGGTGTTCCAGTTCTGGTTGTTCAATTGGACTGCATTCTTTATGATTTTAAAGAGCCTTATAGGAAATCCATCTGCTCTAACACCATCAAAGAGTATGGAGTGAAGGTTATACAGTCTCCAGCTACTGTTATCCCTGTTCTACTGTAACTGGAGAAGAAATATAAGGCTCGGATAGAAGTCCTGCTTGCCTGATTGGCCAACCGAAGTCGGACTCCCTAATCTCCCAGGAGGCTCAGAGAAAGTCAAAGAACTCATCGGCTCCTCTTGCCTCACCACCAGATAGAGAAGGCAGACACCTTGACAACGTGGGCAAGAGATTCTCTTCTATGTCTAGCCTCTTAGTTCGAGCCTCCAATGCACTGGCAATTTTGGGACGATATGATCGCCAAATGTGGTGCAATTTGTCTCCTTTTGTTGATCAGCTACAGGACAGTTCCAAAGCGGATGCAAAGAAAATCCTGGAGGAGGGGGAGCGATCTTCCTCAGAGATTATTGACAGTGCCATGGACATCGCACAACTGCTTTTTTTGCCTTGGCAGGTTTGGCTGTCCTGAGGAGACAAGGTTGGCTTCCAGCTACGTGGTTTCGCCCTGAGTTAGAGAATAAGATTTTGGATTTACCATTTGATGGTTATATTGTTTTTGGTAAGCATATAGATGATGCCTTACAGGACATCAAGAAGGACACAGAAACGGCCAGGTCCTTAGGTTCATTACAATATCGCTAGGTACTTTTCCGAGGGGCAAAGGTAAAGGTTTTTCAAACTACGGAGGAGGATACCAACAACGCTACTCCTCCTATTCGCAATCTTCGCAGACTTACAAGCCTCAATACTCTCAATGCCAGGGCCAATCGGCGTCTTTCACTCGCCGACCTGCAAGAGGTCGACAGGGGCGTCAAGGGAGAGATTCTTCTAAACATCAATAGCGGCCTCTCGGCTCTGTCTACTGTTCCTCCACCTCCCGGTAACATCAGTAGGGGGCAGGATTTCACACTGTCTACGCAGCTGGAAGATCATAACATCAGATCAGTGGGTCCTCAATATCATTTGGTTTGGACACACATTGGAATTTCAACACCTCCCACCTTCCAGAGCCCCCCGCGCCACTGAATCAAAACATCTACAGCTTCTACGTCTCGAAGCCCATCAACTGCTCATCAAGGGAGCGATAGAGCCTGTACCTCTATCTCAAAGAGGGGAAGGGTTCTATTCCAGGTTTTTCCTGGTTCGCAAGACGGAGGAGAAATGGCACCCAATTTTAGACCTGAGGGAGCTCAACACCTATCTCATAAAGCTATCATTCAGGATGGTATCCCTTCACAATATTTTGTGGCTTCTCAATCCAGGAGATTACATGGCAACTCTGGATCTCGAGGACGCATATTTTCACGTACCGATCCACCCAACTCGCAGTCGATTCTTACTCTTCACAGTAGCCAGGAGCCATTTTTAATTCAAAGTCCTGCCTTTCGGGCTCAGATCCGCTCCTCGGATATTCACGAAGGTTTTAGCCCCGGTGGCAGCGTTTCTCAGAAGACAATCTCTAGAGGTTTTTCCCTACCTAGACGATTGGTTGATAAAAGCTCCATCTTCTCAAGCAACTACAAGAGCAGTCAAAAGTTGCATTAGACTATTCGATCATCAAGCAGACCCCCCAGGATATTGCGGCATGGATTAGCAAATTTAGCGGCAAAAATATGGACATTTAGCGGCACAAATTTGGACATTTAGCGGCATTTTTGCGGCACTTAATTTTACTCATAATCATTCATTTTCAGTCTGAAATCAATGGAAACTGTTTCAGCAGAATATTCCACTTTGCAATAGGCATGTTTAAAGAGTCTGCAGCTCTACAAAAGCACAGCTCCACTGCTTTCTTGCAGTGTGAGAAGCAGAAAATAAAATGGTATTTTAAATACCATCTTATTTTCTGCTTCTCGTGCAGCGAGAAAGCAGACCGGGGTATGCCTGGCTGGGGCGGGTGTGAGCATATGCCTGGTTGGGCGTGGGCGGGTCGGAGAGGTGTGGCTTGCACCAATCTTAGTGCCCTGTCTGCTTGGTTGGCCCTGGTTCAAAAGCAGTCATGCGCACTCTACATCTTCTCTATGTAGGCTTCCTACATAGAGAAAATGGCCTTCCTACAGGCACCTGGCTAGTACTTCCCGCGACTCCGCATTAATCACAACGCTGCCATAGCAGCGTTGTGATTCTCAACAGGAGGGGAGGGAGCATGCCTGTTCCATATGGCCCCGGAGCAGTGGAGGGGCAGGACCAGGATCAGGTACGTTTTTGTTATATTCTACTCCATACCCACCCCTGTAACACCTGCGTGACCCCCATTGCCCCCCCCCCCCCCCCCCCACCCCCCTCGCCCTCTTCATGCGAGAATTGTGAGCGGCGATGGACCGGACATGTTTCCCTGTTCTGGGGTACTGTAAATATTTCCACTAATTTGCAGGAGCTGAAACAGCGCTAAAGGGATGTGTTGCTGGTATACCTCTCACCTCAGGGTAATTGTCAGAAATGTCTGGAAGCCATTCTCTGGCGCTATGTTCTAAAACATCTAAATATTTTCCAGATATTGCAGACGGCTGTGATTAAGTTATCATGACCCCACTCATTTCCGGAATGTTCTAAGAACATTTATCCACCTTGTGACCAAATTATGATATTCTTGACTCTGGTGCTGTAGGCATTACGATTTTAAGTGCCGATTTTTTTTATCAGTCATGCAAATCCGAGTGAAGTGTAGATGTTTAAAAGGCAGAACTTTGCATCCTTTTAGCACCATTTAAAGTTTTATGGGACACTTACATAACAAATTTTGCATTTTTTGCAAGCATACACTGGGTGCTCTGCTTAAAGAGGCAGAGTTAAGACAAGGCAGGGATAAACAACACAACAAGCTTAGGGATCAGACTGGAACACTGACGCAAGGCTTTGCTTCCTAGATATCTGTGTTGTCCGCAAGGGAAATACAAAGAGCTGCCAGGCCACCTCCTTGCGGTAATATGAGACTAAAGCAGCTGCAAACAACTGGCGTGTGATCAGTGAATGAAGATTTTAAAGGGATGTCCATAAAGCCACATGATGGCACGCACATGTGTTATACAATGACACAGCACCACCTTCATCAAAATTGATATGCATGACACATAGAATAAACAATGACATGGCTTCATCGATGTATGCACATGCATGGCGCACATGACAATGGCATGGCACACATGATATAAAATGTTATGGGACATACTTCATGATGGCATATCACATATAGTGTAAATGTCTTGGCGTATCGGACATAACATTGTATGGACAACCTTCAATCAGAATAAGGAGATGCATGATAAATACTGACGTGGCATGGCCAACGGGTGACGTCAAATTGCATGGCACAACCTTCAGCAAAATAAAGAAGTTAATGACAGACATGATAAACAAGGACGTGACTCAGATGATATAACAGCGTGTATACTTTCTGCAAGATATATATATATTCATATCTCACACAATAAACAGTGAGATGGAACGACGCGCACAGCTTTGTCAAAGTATAAAAAAAATATCACACATGAGGACAGTGACGTGGCACAACATGCCCACCCTTCGTCAAGTTATATACACGCACATCATGCAGGATAAACAGTGACATGGCACAGGTTTCTATAAAATGGCGCGGAACAGCCTTCACTAAGGCATAGAACAGCATGGCTCAGTTCCATTCACTGCTGCTGCCTCCAAGCCACGGGAGGCCTCACCCGGGCAGTGCCAAGGCCTAGCCATGGCGATTTAGAACATTGACTGGAATGCAGCACTGTTAAGAGAATAATACTGGCACTTCTCAGAGGCAGCAAGTACTCTGAGACAGTGAAAACCAGCACTTTTATATTTTCAGTTTCCGCTCTGGGTACAGTGGGTGAAATCTGCCCCATTCCTAGAGCTCTAAAATTACGACAACAGCTTTACACCGAGTTATGCAGAGGAAGCAGCTATTGTATGGCTACACGGCGACACCTAGTGACGTATGTGTCACTTGCAACCAATAAAAAGCCTTCATTTTTTCCTTTTTTCAGGGAGACCCTTTTTAGCGGCCGAATCAGCAAATATCGCGGCAATTGCACTAATCTGCCGATTTCGCGATTTTTTCGTGAATCGCGAAATCGCGAAATGCTGGAGGTCTGATCAAGGTCTACAACTCAACAGGAACAAATCGGTTCTTCACCCATTCAGGTCGGCCAAATTCCTAGATTCCATTCTGGATACAAGATGCTGCAAGGCTTTACCATCAGGTTAAAGACAAAGAAGGCTCATTCTCTCGGCTCGTCAATTGCAAAGGAGATGTTCTCTATCGGTCCGTCTGTACAAGTCGCTCCTAGGATCGATTTCACCCTGCATACCTTTGATTCCGTATTGCAGACTACATATGCGCCCATTGCAGGAGCAGCTAGACAGGCAATGGCGCCAGGCGGAGGGCGCATTAGACAACAAGATAATGGTCACACCTCTAATCAGGAAAGCGGCCAATTGGTGGACGATCAAAGACAATATCTCAAAGGGTCTCACTTTCAAGATTGCTCCATCTCCCTTGGTTCTGACCACGGATGCCTCGCTGGAAGGCTGGGGAGCTGTTTTACAAGATCTCGAGGTGAGTGGTCATTGGACACCCGAGCAGCATACTTTCCACATTAATCTTCTGGAGCTCAAGGCAATTCATTTAGCTCTGCAGGCTTTCCTACCGAGTATTCGGAATTCCACAGTACTGGTTCGTACGGACAACACGACGGCCATGCATTACGTGAACAAACAAGGCGGAACAAGATCTCAAGTTCTTTTTAGGGAGGTCCAAGAGATATGGGAATGGGCAATTCTCCACCGAGTTTTTCTCTCAGCAGAACATCTCCCAGGTACATTCAACACGACAGCGGATACTTTGAGTCGTCTGAAATCAGTCTGTCACGAGTGGGAACTGGATCAGGACACTCTTGACGGAGTCTTCGCATGTTGGGGCACTCCGTCCATAGACCTATTAGCAAGCCCAGACAACAAGAAATGCCAGTTCTATGCAAGCATGGATCACCATCGCGGCACATTGGGGAATGCTCTTTCGATAGCCTGGTCAGGCGCATTTGTTTACGCCTTTCCTCCAATTCCCCTGATTCCGAGGCTAATCAAGAAACTCAAGACGGAACCCTGCAGAATGATTTTGATCGCACCAGCGTGGCCCCACCAATTCTGATTCACAGAGCTTCTCCTGCGCTCTCAAGATCAGCCAATTCACCTACAGCCCATTCCATCTCTATTGACAATGTCCCAGGGTCAGGTGTTGCATCCAGACACAAGCTCTCTCCAATTGACAGCGTGGCTCTTGAGCATCGGGATTTCCGGAATTTAAATATCCTTCAGGAGGAAATATTATCTCACCAAGTACGAATAAGACCTATCGCGCGAAATGGAAATGTTTCTGCGTATGGTACCACCGACAGAATCACCATCCGTTCTCTTCTGCTCCTCACCAGATATTGCCTTACATTCTTTCTCTAGCTAAGTCAGGTCTGGCACATTTCTCCATCAAGTTACACCTGGCGGCTATCTCTAGATTCAGGCGGACAGCCTCAGGTCCTTCTCTCTAGTCGGCGAGGATCGTCAAACAATTCCTGAAAGGTCTTTTCAGGGCTTTCCCTCCAGTTCGGCCTGGTAGCTCAATTTGGTTCTGGCTCATCTCATGAGATCTCCATTTGAGCATATTCACAGAGCGGATCTAAAGTTTCTATCATGGAAAGTGGCTCTCCTTTTAGCCTTGACGTCGGCTAGAAGGGTTGGGGAACTGCAAGCTCTTACCATTATGGAACCCTTTTTACAGTTCAAAAAAGACACTCTAATCCTAAGAACAAATCCGAAATTTATTCCAAAGGCCCCTTCGGATTTCCATTTGAACGAACCTGTGGTTCTGAAGTCTTTTTTCCCTTGACCTACGTCTCCAGCAGAAAGGTCTCTGCATTCCTTGGATGTCCAAAGATGTTTAAAATTTTACCTAGAACGCACAAAGGATTTCAGGAAATCTTCACAGCTCTTTGTTGCTTTTAGTGCTTCACGGAAAGGTTTTCCGCTTTCAAAACAAGGCATCTCACTTTGGATTTCCAGTGCAATTCATTATTGCCACCAAGCGGCGGGTAAGCCGCTAGAAAGACATGTACCAGCTCACTCCACGAGATCAGTCTCATCCTCTGCTGCTCTCTTCGCTGAAGTTCCTATCAAAGACATTTGTAGGGCAGCTACTTGGAGCAGTGCGCACACGTTCACAAAGCATTACTGCTTGGACTCTTCCACAAGGAGTAAGGCGGCAGTTGGACAAGCGGTCCTGAGGAATCTCTTCCAATGAGAAGTGAGCTTTTCCTTCTATCCCTCCTTCCTATGATTGCACATTGTATATCTTATGATGGTTACTGACTACTGTTTCAATGGCTTTTTGCTTCTTATAACAGTATGGATACTAATGTATTTTGATGCTTATGTCACAAAATGTGCTTTTATTGCTTACTGCTAGCTATTCTGATACAAGCTATGGGAATCTATGAAAGTTTCAATACTGGGGCAAGAAAACAAGTTACTTACCTGTAACTTTGGTTCCCCAGTATTGGTAACTTTCATAGATTCCCATGTGCCCACCCTCCTCCCCTGGGAAAGCTCAGCCTTCAGCAGATGTGGTTACTGTTACACATTGGCTACAAAAATCTGAGGCTCTGAGGTTCTCTCAGGAGGGTTCTATGAGGTGAGGCTAATCTGATTGGTTGTTGCAAGTTTTTGGTCTCTTTTTCAAAAAGAGGTGGATATGCTACAAAATGAGATGAGGCCTAGGCCTTTCTTTCTCTTTTGTATCTACTGCTATGGTATTTTTCTATTTACCGAGACTCCCATTCCGACGACGGGGTATGATACAAGCTATGGGAATCTATGAAAGTTACCAATACTGGGAATCCAAAGTTACAGGCAAGTAACTTGTTTTCTTCCTTTTTAGTGGCCACACGAAAGCTCACTTGCTTCATTGATGGCTAAGCCATCAAAAGGCAGAAGCATCTTCCTCAAAAATGGGTTCAGTGTGTTACTGCTTTATGTCAGCACTGAGTACAATGGAATACTATGGACCTTTCACCAAAGCACTGCACAGCTTTTAATAGGAAAACCAACAACAACATTACTTATTCAGCAAAAGCTGAATATTGCACTTTGAGGATTTGCTAAACACAAAGCAACAACAGCTGGGACACCACAGGAATAGGACTGAAGTGATCAGTCAGTAGCTTTACCAACTTTATCTGGTCTTTGAAATTTTATAAGATTACATGTCTTTACAAACAGCAGTTTAAATATATGTGAATATGAATATATGTGAATATGAATATGAATATATATATATATATATATATATATATATGTATATATATATATATATATATATATATATATATATATATATATATATATATATATAGTCTCTGTAAAAACACAAAGGTTACAGGGACACTATAGTTTGTTTTTTACGAGTGAAAACTGAGCCAGTGTAATTCAGTTGTGATAGTTACCTGAGCGAACTATAACTTACGTCCCCGCAATGCACTGCTTATGACCTCACATACATTAACCATAACATGGTCAGTGACATTACTGATGACATCATCCCGTGACTAAGTGTTTTGTAAACATTTCTGAAACTTAACCTCTTCCATGTGTCTGGCGGCCCCCGGCCGTCTGACGTCACCGTTGGAGTGTGCGAAGGACGGCCCCTGGCCGTCCAAATCGCACACGTATGGAATTCCTCATCACCGCAGTGTAATTTCGGCCGCAGCGAAGCGGTTAAAGATATGTACTAAGCTACACCATAAGTGAAATTGCTATTCATTCGGTACTAGTAATTTTTTATTTTATTTTATTTTATTTATTTAAGCTTGTATCGCGCACAGCTACCCACAATGGGTTTCCCGGCGCAAGGGATAGACTAGAGAAGAAAGGAGGCAGCTTCACCTGAAATGAGTCAAACAGACTATATGACACGTTGTGAAAAAAGTAATGTCTTTAAGGCCTTGCGGAAGTGGAACAGGTTGGTCTCTAATTTTAGAGCCAGTGGGAGTGAGTTCCAGTATTTGGGCCCCAAGGTGGAAAAGGAGCGACCTCCCATTTTTGTCAACTTCCATCTTGGCATGGTAAAATTTCCCATGTCCGATGACCTTAGTGGCCGTAGGGGTTTATACGGAGTTATCAGTTTTTGGAGGTAGGTTGGGGCACTTCCTTGCTTAATCTTAAACATATAGCAGAGTGCTTTGAATTTGATGCGTTCAGGGATACTCAGCCAGTGAAGATCTTGTAAGGCGGCCTTGGCTGAGGAACGTCTGGGAATGTTTTTTAGAAGGCGTGCGGCTGCATTTTGTACTACCTGTAACACCTGTAAGGTGGCTTTGTCTGCGCCCAGATAAAGGATGTTGCCATAGTCCAGGCGGGATGTTACCAACGCCTGGACTACGGTTCGGCGGGAAGAGAGAGGAAGCATCCACAGAATCTTGTGGAGCCATCGTAACGTAGAGAAACAGATGGCTGCAACCTTGGTGGCCTGTTGTCGCATAGATAATCTATCATCTATGATAACACCCAGGTTGCAGACAGTGGTGGAAGGTGTTGGCGCAGTACCCAGTTCAGTGGGCCAATGGCAGGGACCCCAGAGATGTTTATTCCGGCCCAAGATGACCACCTCGGTCTTCTCCCCATTCAGTTTGAGACAGTTTCTCCGCATCCAATCGGCCACAAGAGTGAGGCCTGATTTGAGTGCGGAGATGTTGTTCTCGTCTCTCCCTGATAGGGAGAAGACAATCTGGGTGTCATCCGCGTACGAGTACAGGGTAAGTCCAGCCTGTTCTACAATGGATGCTAATGGTTTAACATAAATATTAAATAATAAAGGACTAAGGATTGAACCTTGGGGAACACCACGGGTGGATTGACAAATGGCGGAGGCTGCTTTAGGGGAGAACACTTGGAAACTACGGTCGTTAAGAAAAGACACCAACCAGGCCAAGGCCTGGCCGCCCACTCCTAGAGATTTCAGAGAGTCGATAAGGATGGAATGTGACACGGTGTCGAACGCTGCGCTCAAATCCAGCAGGATGAGCGCCATGGTGTTACCTTGGTCGACACCGTGCCTTAGACTCTCCGTAACCCCCAGGAGAGCTGTCTCAGTAGAGTGCCTAGGCCGGAATCCCGACTGCGAAGGATGGAGAAAGGCGATGTTTTCGACCAGTTTTGAGAGCTGCGAGTTTATGTGTCTCTCCAATATCTTCGAAAAGATCGGCAGCAAGGATATCGGGCGAAAGTTGGCGGGGTTGGAAGAATCAGCACCTGATTTTTTTAATAAAGGGACCACCATGGCGTGTTTCCAAGGTTGAGGGACCTGGGCCTCGCTCAGTGAGGTGTTAAGTAGTTTGATGAAGGTGGGATGGGTGAGGGGATCTAATTGTTTTAGGATTTTTGCCGGGAGCGCGTCCTGTGGGGAGCCAGATCGCACGCTGTTTAGACAGGACACAAAAGAGCAGGCATCTAGCGGCTGCCAGGTAGTAATGATATCCTTGGAGATAGTATTCACTGGTTCAGTGGCCACACTAGAAAAAGCATTGATGGTCTCTGAACTTGGGGAGAAGTGGTCATAGATGAGATCCACTTTCTTTATGAAATAATCTGCCAGAGATTGGCATTGGGCAGCATCAAGGGCTGGGGGGGGGGGGAGTAGAGTTTGCACCTGTCAGTTTTTTCACAACAGAAAATAATACTTTAGGACAGTTTTGGGCCTCAGTCACTGTTTTAGTGGTGTGATTTGCTTTAGCCGTTTTACATCTGTTATGGTACTTTTTTAAGGCTTCTTTGTATATAATTTTTCGAGAAGGAGAGTAGCCTTTTCTCCATTTACGTTCCAAGATCTTACATTGGGAGCGAAGACTCTTAAGTTGTTCCGAGTACCATGGGGCAGGAGAATGGTGTATGGCCTTAGGCTTAGATGTCATTGGTAACGCCCGTTCTATCGCACTAGTAAGCCAATGTTTCGTAGCATTATCAAGGATAGTGACCGGTGCATCAATTGACGGAAGAGTTTTAATCAATAATTTGTTGAGTTCTGTAATATTGACCTTCCCCCAATTCCGGGATAGCCCTGGTTTTATTGTCAGAGGTCTAGTTACTGTATCAGCCAAGTCTAAGGAGAAAGGGACTGCAGAATGGTCGGACCAGGTAATTTGTAGAGCTTCACGGGAACAGTCTAAGGGCAAATTAGAAAAAATGGGGTCAAGTAAATGGCCGGCACAATGTGTGGGACGAGTGTTCAGTAGTTGAAGATTAAGAGCTTCTAAGGTGGAAAGGAGCTGATTTCTATGTGAGCATTCATTATCATCCAGGTGGATGTTTAAATCTCCTAGAATAGTGAAATTGGATGCTTTAAGCAGGACTGGAGCGAGTAGGTCCGGTAATGAGGTTATCCATGGACTCGCTGTCCCCGGGGGACGATATGCCAGTAGACCTGATAGCGTGAATTGAGGGGTTATAAATAGTTGGAATAGAGCAGACTCACAGTCTTTTTGGGAGACATCGACCAATTTGCAATTATATGAGTTCTTATAGATAATTGCAATTCCACCTCCTCTGCCAGAGACTCTATCTTGGCGAAGAATGGCGTAATTGGAGGGGATGGCGTCTGCAATATCCGGACCTGAGCAGTCCCTAAGCCAAGTCTCGGTTAGGAATATCGCATCAGGTTGATGTTCCACTAGAAAATCATGTATGTTGTATCTGTGTTGAGGTAGGGATCTACAGTTTATGCTCCAGAAGCGTAGTGGACGACTGGGCGGGATTATCCTAGAAGGCACCTGTCTGTGACGTCTACCATGTGGGCATAGGGATCTACACATGGTAGGATTTTTTAGATAGAAGTTGCAGTGGGGGCAGCGAAACTTGGTGGGGGGGATAGGGTATAAGGAGCAATTAAAATTAGGAGGGTAACGTAAGGCATATATCTCCTTGAAGGAGTAAGTGATGACCATGATGAAAGGATGGCTTCACTCACCAGACAAGATTATGCCAGAGCCCGGACGCCCGGCCTAGCGCGGACGAGCGCAGACGGGCAGAACTCTGGCTGAACTCCGGCGCGACTATGGCGCGCCCGCTGTACGCGTTCGCTACGCGAAGCAATGGCCGTCTGTTTTTATGCACAAACCCTATCCAAGATGGCCGCCGCCGTCAGATCGAGCGTGGCCCAGATGAATCAGCCCTGAATCGGCTGTACACCCAGTGGAGGAGGTAACTGAGCGAAAATGCAGCGCTCAGTCCAGTGACTCTTCCCACAGTTTTAAAACCTCACAAGCGGTCAATATCTCCACCCTAATTTGGTAGAGTCAAGCAGCGCGAAAAATCCGCGTTTGCAAGCAGGGGGGGGGTAGGACACAAAGGGCAATCACAAGAGCAAGTTAAAATTTGTTGGGAGCAATTAAAACACAGCAGCCCGGCTCAAGCCTCAGGCAATACTAAGGTGAATGTCCTCGCAAGCATAGTCCTACTACTGTTTTTATGCACAAACCCTATCCAAGATGGCCGCCGCCGTCAGATCGAGCGTGGCCCAGATGAATCAGCCCTGAATCGGCTGTACACCCAGTGGAGGAGGTAACTGAGCGAAAATGCAGCGCTCAGTCCAGTGACTCTTCCCACAGTTTTAAAACCTCACAAGCGGTCAATATCTCCACCCTAATTTGGTAGAGTCAAGCAGCGCGAAAAATCCGCGTTTGCAAGCAGGGGGGGGGTAGGACACAAAGGGCAATCACAAGAGCAAGTTAAAATTTGTTGGGAGCAATTAAAACACAGCAGCCCGGCTCAAGCCTCAGGCAATACTAAGGTGAATGTCCTCGCAAGCATAGTCCTACTACTGTTTTTATGCACAAACCCTATCCAAGATGGCCGCCGCCGTCAGATCGAGCGTGGCCCAGATGAATCAGCCCTGAATCGGCTGTACACCCAGTGGAGGAGGTAACTGAGCGAAAATGCAGCGCTCAGTCCAGTGACTCTTCCCACAGTTTTAAAACCTCACAAGCGGTCAATATCTCCACCCTAATTTGGTAGAGTCAAGCAGCGTGGAAAATCCGCGTTTGCAAGCAGGGGGGGGGTAGGACACAAAGGGCAATCACAAGAGCAAGTTAAAATTTGTTGGGAGCAATTAAAACACAGCAGCCCGGCTCAAGCCTCAGGCAATACTAAGGTGAATGTCCTCGCAAGCATAGTCCTACTACTGTTTTTATGCACAAACCCTATCCAAGATGGCCGCCGCCGTCAGATCGAGCGTGGCCCAGATGAATCAGCCCTGAATCGGCTGTACACCCAGTGGAGGAGGTAACTGAGCGAAAATGCAGCGCTCAGTCCAGTGACTCTTCCCACAGTTTTAAAACCTCACAAGCGGTCAATATCTCCACCCTAATTTGGTAGAGTCAAGCAGCGCGGAAAATCCGCGTTTGCAAGCAGGGGGGGGGGTAGGACACAAAGGGCAATCACAAGAGCAAGTTAAAATTTGTTGGGAGCAATTAAAACACAGCAGCCCGGCTCAAGCCTCAGGCAATACTAAGGTGAATGTCCTCGCAAGCATAGTCCTACTACTGTTTTTATGCACAAACCCTATCCAAGATGGCCGCCGCCGTCAGATCGAGCGTGGCCCAGATGAATCAGCCCTGAATCGGCTGTACACCCAGTGGAGGAGGTAACTGAGCGAAAATGCAGCGCTCAGTCCAGTGACTCTTCCCACAGTTTTAAAACCTCACAAGCGGTCAATATCTCCACCCTAATTTGGTAGAGTCAAGCAGCGCGAAAAATCCGCGTTTGCAAGCAGGGGGGGGTAGGACACAAAGGGCAATCACAAGAGCAAGTTAAAATTTGTTGGGAGCAATTAAAACACAGCAGCCCGGCTCAAGCCTCAGGCAATACTAAGGTGAATGTCCTCGCAAGCATAGTCCTACTACTGTTTTTATGCACAAACCCTATCCAAGATGGCCGCCGCCGTCAGATCGAGCGTGGCCCAGATGAATCAGCCCTGAATCGGCTGTACACCCAGTGGAGGAGGTAACTGAGCGAAAATGCAGCGCTCAGTCCAGTGATTACAGTAATTAGCCATACTATTTTTAATATATCTCTTTTGTGTGGCGGTCTGACTGTATTAGTGTGTGAGTGGATGTGTGAGTGGCTGTATGGGTGTGTGAGTGGCTGTATTGGAGAGTGATTGGCTGTATTGGAGAATGAGAGGCTGTATTGGTGAGTCAGTGGTTGTGTGAGTGGCTCCATAGGTGTGCAAGTGGGTGTGGGAGTAGCTGTATGGGTGACCGAGTGGCTGTATTGGAGAGTGGGTGTGTGAGTGGCTGTATGGGTGAGTTAGTAGCTGTGTGAGTGGCTGTATGGGTGACTGAGTGGGTATTTGGTTAACTTAGCGAGTGTATGAGTGGCTGTATTGGAGAGCGAGTGGTTGGGTGAGTGAGTGGTAGTCTGAATGCTTGTAAGGATGAGTGAATGGGTAAGTAAGTAGTTGTAAGAGTGTGTGAGTGGGTGTATAAGTAGTCGTAGGGGTGTATCAAGGTCGGTTGATATGCTGTAAGAGTAAGTGACTGGCTGGCTGACTGATTATGTGGGTATGTGAGTAGCTGTATGGGTGACTGTGTGGCTGTATACGTTGTATGGGTGAGTAATGGGTTGTATGAGTAGCTGTATGAGTGAGTGGCTGTATGGGTGAGTGACTGGGTATGTGACAAGTTGTATGGATTGGTATGCGAATCGTTCTTAGTGTATGAGTGAGTAAATTAAAGACTAGGGGGGGTTGAGTCGGTGTGAGTGGTGCTGTGGATGATGTCATCAGTTATGTATTTTGAGATGTCATCAGTGATGTCACTGACCTTGTCATAAGTGATGTAATATTTGAGCTCATAAGCAGTGCATTGCAAGGGTGTAAGTTATAGTTAGCTCAGGTAACTATTACTGCTGAATTTCACTGGTTTTGTACTAGTGAAATCTGAGCCTAACTAGAACGTCCCTGTAATCTTTGTTTTTTTCAGTGAATTTGTAAGGTTTAAAAAACATATTTCTAATATATAGCGTCCCTGGATCCTTTGTTTTTTTCAGTGAATTTTTAAGGTTTTTAACATGTATTTAACTAACTAGTGCAGGAAGTGGGCAGGGCCTCCTATGAGCTCTCAGCAATCCTGCTGTGTGGGTCTTACTGGAGGTAATAGGAGGGGTTCTTGGCATCCAAGGGCACTTCATCCCCCAACAAGTAGTGCGCCAAGAGATGCATTTGCAGAGTGGTGGAGAAAGGGGATGAGGCCTCCAACGATTGCTCAGCAATCCTGCTGGGTGGGACTCACTGGAGGTAACAGGAGGGGTTCTTGGCCCCCAAGGGCCCTCAGCATCCAAGGGGACTTTATCCCCCAAACAGTAGTGCATGAGGAGGTGCGTTCGCAGAGTGGTGGAGAAAGGGGGTGGGGCCTCCCACGAGCTCTCAGCAGTCACACTGTGTAGTACTTACTGGGAGGTAGCAGGAGGGGTTATTGGCCCCCAAGGACCCTCATCGGGCAAGGCAACTTCATCCCCAAACCAGTAGTGCGCCAGGAGACGTGCTCAAAGTGGTGGAGAAAGGGGGCAGGGCCTCAGACAACCTCAGCAATTCCACTGTGTGGGACTTACTGGAGGGGTTGTTGGTCCCCAAGGACATTCACCACCCAAGGGAACTTAATCCCTCAACCATTTGTGTGGCTGTAGGCGCCTTTGTAGAGTGGTTGAGAAAAGGGGCGGGGCATCCAGCAACTTTCCACAGGGTCGGGTGTTTTTATTTTTTTTAGGGGAGGGGGCCATCTTTAGGTGGCTGACCTCCCTATGCCGATTTTGGTGCCAGGAAATCCCCTGGAGCCCAGGCTTTTATTTCATTTGTTTTGTAATAAGGGAAGAGGATCCCGCAGCCCCCTCCCCAGGCCAATTTTAGCCCCGGGAAACCCATCCCCCAGGGCCGGGCCTGTTTTTAATACGGGAAGGGGCCACGCGGCCTGCCTTCCCAGGCTGATTTCGGCCCAAGGACCCCGTCCCCTGGGGCCCAGCCGTTTACAAATGTGGGAGGGGGCTGCATGGCCCCCTTTCCCTGGTCGATTTTGCCCCGAGGACCCTGTCCCCCAGGGTCAGCCATGGTTACCTGGGTTTCCTCAAACAGGTCTGGACAGTCTGAGCTTTTCTTTGCTCTAGCTTGCTGAAAGCAGAGTGTTTGCTGTGGCTTGTCAGGGTTGTTGCCACGCCACAGCAAACAGCTATGTCCCGGAGGTGGGCATTCCCTGGACATAGCAGATGCTGACCTTTGGGGAGTTGCAGTGCCCAGGGCCATCCATGGCTCCAGAAGAGAGCACCACACGGCTCCCCTCCAAAACCCCAGGTAAGTTGTGGTCCCTGGGGCTGTGTGACCCCCCTTAATTGGAAAGAATCGCCCTTGGGAGGAGGGGGGTCTCTGGGGGCGCGGTTGGCCCAGTGGGTCTACCTACATACATTATAAGGGAGGTGGGGGTCACCAGCTTGCTTCTCTTTTATGCCAAGAAATATGCTTTTTATTTTTTTTTATTTAAAATACCCCTGTACAGTTAACCTCCTTGTATCTCTACCAAGCCCCTCACCCCTTCCACAACAACAGAGCCAGGTGGGGCAGAACAAGGTTGTGTACTTTGGCCACCTGATGGTGGAGGCCAGGTGCGACCACTACCGAGCAAAATCCAGACCATAATGGAATGGGTTGCTCCAATTACCCAGACTCAGGTCAAAGCTTTCTTGGGCCTGACTGGGTAATACAGACGATTTGTAAAGGGACATGGGTCCATCTAGATATGCTGCACTATAGGCTTTCGGACCTGTTCGAACTTTGTTCACCAACCTCTGGATCGTGGCAGGTGCAGAATTCAAACCAAAAGGAATTATTATAAATTGATAATGCCCACTAGGGGTTGAAAATTCTCTTTTTGGCTTGGCATTCTCAGCTAGTTGGATTTGCCAGCAGTCAGGTCAAATGTAATCAGAAACTTAGCTGAGGCCTAAGTATCTATACGAATAAGTATGTATAAGTTCATCTGCCCTGGGAATTTGACAAGCATCCGTTCTAGTGATTGCATTAAGACTTCTGTAGTCTACACAAAACTTATTTTTCCACTCTTGGTGTGAGGTTTAGGTACTAGGACTACTGGGCTAGCCCAGGGGCTATCTGAGGACTCTATTACTCCTAACTCCAGCATCTTTTGGACCTCTGTCCTGATGGAATCTCTGACATGGTCAGGCTGCCTGTAGATGTTATTTTTAACAGGTAGGCTCTCACCTGTGTCCACTTAATGGGTACACCAGGTGGTTTGACTGGGTGTCAAAGAAAACATATGCCTTAATTGATTGAGGACCTTCCTGCAATCAATCTGTTGTTGATCAGCGAGGCAAGGCCACTCCATCGACTGACCCATCATCAGGGTTCTGAGAGAGGAGATCAGGGAGAGTGTCACTCTCTTCCTCCTGTCCCTCATCAGTTGCCATGAGCAATCCCATGTCAGCCCTGTCAACAAAAGGTTTTAACCTGTTCACATGAAGTACCCTATGGGGACTTCTGGGAGTGCCAAGGTCCACCAAGTAGGTAACCTCACCCTGTTGTTCAAGTATAGTGTGGGGTCCACTCCATGTGTCCTGGAGAGCTGCTGGGGCCACAGGTTCCAACACCCACACTTTCTGACCAGACTGGTAAACAGTCAGGACAGCCTTTTGGTCATGCCAAGCTTTTTAAAATTCTTAGCTGGTATCCAGGTTTTTACTTTCACTCTTCATGTACTCAGCCATGAGGGAGCACAGGCCAACTACATAGTCCACTATGCCCTGTTTGGGAGGTTTGATGGATAACTCCCATACCTCCTTCACCAGACACATGGGACCCCTAACTGCATGTCCAAACAGAAGTTCAAAAGGGCTGTAGCCAACCCCCTTCTGAGGAACCTCTCTGTAGGTAAAGAGAAGGCAGGGTTGTAGGACATTCTATTTTCATCTCTGCTTTTCTCGGAGACCCATGATCATACCCTTGAGGGTCTTCTTGAAACTTTCAACACACCCATTGCATTGAGGATGGTAGGGTGTGGTGAATTTGTAATTCACTCCACACTCTTTCCACATTGCAGTTATAAAACTTGACATGAAGTTGGTACCTCTGTCAATTAGAACCTCCTATGGGAAGCCCACTCTGGACAAAATTCCCAGGAGGGCACTGGCCACTATAGAATCTGTAGTTCTAGGGGGAATAGAGTTATATCCTGATTATTTAATCATTTGTATTCCAGTTTACCCATCTCTCAGCTGCTCAGCTAGTGTGAATGTTGGTGTGTCTCCGAAGCTTGGAACGTTTGGGTACCTGTTTGGATTAGGGGTGACAGTTCGAAGATGGGCTGAGCAGCAGGCAGGCTGCTCCTGGTGGGGCTGTAGTTTAAGGATTACCAGGCTTAAGGGCAGATGTACACGGAAACCAACTTATTGTACTAAAATGCCATCCTGCAACCTGATCTTAATAAAGAAACACTTAAAATACAACTCAGCTACGTCTGAAAACATACAACATATCTTTGGCGACAACCTGGAACAGGACTCAAGCATACTACTGGATTTACACAAGCTGTCAATGGTATGAACATGGAGAAACCAAAGAAACCTACAGAAACTAAGGAAGAAGCATCTACACTGAAGCACTAGGCTTGCCAGCCCCACCAGTGTCCTTGTCAGCAGACAGCCCCTTCTCTGGTCTTCTAAAAATGACATTTATGCAAGTGGGTAAGTGGTGTGAGCTTCACTACTTCCACATCTTAACTATGGTACATTCTACAATGTTATGGATATTGGTCTACAGGTTTTGGCACATCTGTAGTTTGCAAGTTTTCAAGTTAAACGACTGGATTTTATTTCTTACTCAACTTAAGGTGTGCGCTGGATGGTTGATTCCTTCACACTGCGTCTGCATGCCTTTAATAGTGTCTTTGACAGCGTGGGATCAAAGGACGGTGTTATTTTTCTACATTATGTCTTCTCGAAAGTATAGTGGCATGTTCAACTATGCAGTCTTTTATGCGGTTGTTTTCTCAGCTGGTGTATGCACAGTATTTTGGATGAAGCCTATAGTGGTGCCTGTGGCTGGAGCAAGTTTTTTTTGCGGAAAGAACATTGTGGATCCTTGTGGAACGCCTGTCGATGTCCACTACATCAGATAGGTGTTTCTGAGTTTAACACTTAGTTTTCGGTTCTGCCGGAAGGAGATGAACCATTTGAGAATGGCCCCTGATAGGCCTATTCTGGTTTCAAGATCTTCTTTTAGGCATTTGTGGCTGAACATGTTTAACCCTGCTGATAAATCCAGGAGAATTAGGAGGCAGGATTTGTTTTGGTTTAGTGCTGCTTGTATTTCAACTGGGATGTTTTTAATGACGACCTCAGTATTGTGACCAGGTCTGAAACCGGATTGGTGTTTGTCTAGTGAGTCAAAATTCTCAATGTGTTCTCAAATTTGATCATGTGAGCATTTGTCTAAAAATGTAGCCAGGAAAGGCAAAATGGATACCAGTCAGAAGTTGTTAAATTCTTTCAAGTCACCACCCGTTTTTGTAGGGGAGTAACGTGGCCTATTTTCAGGAATTCTGGGTGGAACCCTTGACGGAGAAATGCATTCAGAATTTTCTTCCATAAGGGTGTGACTGTTAAGTGGGTCTCTTTCAGTAGGTGGGAGGAAATGGGATATTCAAAATGCGTGGTGGGTTTCACTGACTGAATGGTTTTTCTGGATTTCCCTCTCCAACAGAGATCTGAGACTGTTCCATAAGGCTCAGCTTTTCCTTTAGACAGTAGAGGTATGTTGGTCAGTATGTGTGCTGTGGTTGAGAGAGTGGGGTTTTAGATTCCTTAGGTTACTCACTAGCTTGGCTGGGAACTGAGTTGCTTATGGTCGTGATGTTTTTCTTTCAATAAAGTTGAGAAAGCATTGCTGATATCAGTCAAGTTGGTTTCGATTATGGGTTTTGGGCTGGTTCTTTGCTTAGTCTAGTTGAGATTGCTGTTTTGGCTTTTAGGATACCTTTTTGTATGAAACTAGCAGCCCGTCCCGACCTTGTCCGGGAGCATTCAGGCTTCCCCTACCCCCGTCTGCCCCGACATTGGAAAGCAGCCAGTGCCCCCGCCCGCCCCGTCCCCCGCTTGCCCCGACATTGCCTTTCCTCAGCCGATCTGTTTTCCCGCCTGGCCCGACCCCCCCTGGCCTGAGTCAATGGAAGTCGGACAGTACTACCTTCAAAATGTTCCACCCGTCACCTTGTTAGTCCCTGTCCCCCGCCTGCCCCGACCCCCGCCTGCCCCGACATTGCCTTTCCTCAGCAGATGTGTGTTGTTGTAACTCCCCGTCCTCCGCCTGGCCCGACACCCGACTGCCCCGACATTGTCCCCGGAGCTTTACCTCAGCCGCCGCTCCTTAGTTCACCACTCCTTGCCGCTCTGCTCCTCACCGCCTGTGTTGTTGTAACTCCCCGTCCCCTGCCTGGCCTGACACCCGCCTGCCCCGACATTATCCCTGGAGCCTTACCTCAGCCGCCGCTCCTCATTTCACTGCTCCTCGCCGCTCTGCTCCTCACCGGCTGTCCGCCGCCGCTCCTCCCCCGCGCCATGTCCGCCTCTCCGCTGCTCGCACCGCCGCCGGCCTGTCCTGCTCCTCAGGTCACCGCTCCTCCCCCGCACCATGTCCGCCGCTCCTCGTACGCCGCTCCTCCCAGTGCTCCTGACGTGGGCACGCACGTCGCGGCCGGCGCTACTTTGGAGGGACTACTTTTTGTATATATAAATTTTGTAAATAACGTTTATTTTTTACATTTATATAGCCTATGTCCTTCTGCTTGCCCTGAGGTTTTCAAAGATGTCTTGGGTGTTTGGATTGGTGGTGTACTTTTCGAGTTAACCTTGCTCAAAGGACACAGTTCTCTCTTTATAATAGTAGTATAGATTCTGTGCATTGTCAACTGTTGAAGATGGGAAAGGGTTGGGTCCTTCCTTCATAGATGCTCCAGATGTCTAAATTGTCTACTTTCATTGTTTATGTTTTGATTGAACCACTGTACAGAGAGGAAAGCTGGGGGTGTTCCTATCTCCATCCCTGCCAGTGAAGTGTGGGGTCCCACAGGGGTCGGCGTTAAGTCGGACCCTGTTCAACATCTATGTGACCCCACTGGCCAGGCTTATTAGATCATTCGGGATGGAGGTAGTCTCCTACACCGATGACACCCAGATCTTGCTATCTCTCGCACAGTCTGTCAGCTCTTCTGCCTCTAATTTTAGACACTGTATGGAGGCAGTTGCTCAATGGATGATTGACAATTCATTGAGGCTGAATGGCGAGAAGGAGATCCTCGTGTTCGGCGGGAAGGATGACATCTGGTCGACGGAATGGTGGCCCTTATCTCTGGGGACTTGCCTGTACCTACCCTCTTAGCACGAAACTTGGGGGTCATAATCGATCCAGCCCTTGCGATGGGTCATCAAGTCAATAGGACAATCTCCACTTGCTGGGGCATTATTAAGATTCTGCGGAAGATCAAGTACCATCTGTCCGTGCAAGCCCGGAAGCAAATCGTGGTTGCATTAATAGCCTCTCGGCTTTATTATTGCAATGCCTTATATGCTGGAATAAATAAGTGCTTGCTACAGCGACTACAAACTGTGCAGAACGCCGCGGCTACGTTTGTACTGGACTTGCCTAGGAGGTCATCAGCTAATGTCGCCAGGAAATCCTTGCACTGGCTTCCAATTGAAGCCAGGATCTCATTTAAGGTTCTCCGTTTGGTTTATGGGGCCTTGAACAGAAAAGAGATAGGAGGTATAAAAGATCTGTTGATTCCCTATGCTCCTTCCAGAAACCTCCGTTCTTCAAAGAAGCTTCTTCTATCAGTTCGCCGAGTTCGAAGAGCCAAGTGGGGAGGCAGAGCCTTTTCCAGCCTTGCTCCTAGATGGTGGAATACTGTACCCTGTGAAATTAGGTCTCTGCCATCGATGCAGACTTTTAGAAAGGCCTTGAAGACATGGCTTTTTGCCAAAGCTTACCCTTAGTTTTCTGGATTTGCCTTTTATGATTCTTTTATAGGCGCCTTGATGCCTCTGGGCAAAGTTGCGCGATATAAGTTATTATTCAATTCAATACTTACATTTTCTTTTTAGCTATAATGGAGCAGCCTGTGGATTATGTCAGCCATTTTGTTGTAGAGACGTGCCAGATCTTGCACCGCTGTTTGTTCAGAACGGGATGCCAAGGAGGTTTCGCACAGCCCCACCTGTCGAGATCCATTTACGCTTCTTTAATCCCCCACTCATGTTTTTTCCCCTTCTCGTTTCACCCTTTATTTTAGTTTAGTTCTTGTGCAGCTATTTGGAGAATAATTTAATGGTGGCCTTGCCAGTCTGTTTGGGTGATGTCTAGCCTTCACATGCTCCGTTTGCAAGAGGAGTTAGGCAATGGTTACAAATCCAAGGATCGTTCAACGACGTCATTCAGATTACTCAAATCATGATAACGTCCATGCAATAGTGGACACAGAGCACAAGCTTATCCAAAGCGTTAACATCCCTAACACAGATACCCGAATATGTAATGACCACATGAACGCCCCTGGAGGAATGAGGCACTCCTCTCCACGATTTACCAATTACTAGAAAGTGGCACAATCTCCAGAAGAAAATGAACATAAACTTGCTGGAACATTCTCTCATTTCTTCCCATAATAGCCAAGTCATTCGTGTTAGTTTGCATGGACAACACCTCCAGCATGCATCATATAAACAAACAGGGAGGTACAAGGTCATCAGCCCCATCACAGCAAGCACAGGAAATTTGGAAATGGGCTCTGCAACATCAAATAGCACTCAATGCAGAACATGTGCCAGGAGCAAACAATTCCCTAGCAGACACGTTGAGCACAAAGAACACCAGCTGTCATAAATGAGAGCTCAACCAACAGATTCTGGATGACATTCTCAATTGTTAGGGCAAATGAAACTTCGACCTCTTTCCGACAAGGGAAAATAGGAAATGCCAAATCTACACAAGCTGGCACTCACAGGATGGGTCGTGGGGGGGAATGAGTTTTGGATCAGATCGTCAGGGATCCTTGCGTACGCTTTACCCCGATCCCATTGATTCAGAGTTTCCCACAGAAATTGAAGAGGGAACCTTACAGAGTAATCCTGATCGGTCCCAGATGGCCCGGGCAATTCTGGTTCACCGAACTCCTTCTACTTTCAGAACAGACCCACATTGTGTTAAAGCCCTTACCAGCATTGCAAACGATGAACCATGGACAGGTACTTCTTCAGAATCAGACATCATTGCACATGTCGTCCTGGCTCGTGAATTCAATGAGTTTGCAACCTTGAATATTCCTACAGATATAAGAGATTCTCGCAAAGCCCAGAGCTGAAGCTACCAATAAAACATTCAAACTTAAATGGAAGCATTTGTTTGTGGTGTTAGGAAGCTAATGTTCATCCTATTTAATCACCACTGGAGCAACTTCTCCTGTATCTGCTCCAATTAGCTAAATCTGGCTTAGCGCTCTCTTCTATTAAAGTACACCTGGCAGCGATCTCACAATTTAGGTCGGATAAATGGCCTTTGCTATGGTCTAGCAGAGTGATTAAGCAGTTTCTCAAGGGCCTTTCAAGAGGGTTTCCGTCTATAAAGAAACCTCCTTCTTGGCACCTTAGCATAGTGCTGTGGCAACTAATGAAAGCCCTGTTTGAGCCCATCCTCAAAACAGACCAAAAATGACTAACTTGGCTAACCACATTCTTACTAGCGCTCGCGTCAGCAAGAAGGGTCAATGATATTCACGCATTCACAATTAAACAGCCATTCCTGAAATTTAAACAAGACAGTATGGTGCTAAGGATAAATCCTAAATTCATACCAAGGGTTCCTCCGGATTTCCATTTGAATGACCACATAGTATGGAGAACATTCTTTGCTAAATCTAAAACTATGGCAGAAAAATCTTAACATACATTGGCGGTTCTGTGCAAGTTCTACTTGCACAGAACTCAACAATTTCAGAAAGTAGATCAGTTATGTGTTGCTTATGGAAACCTTTGTATGGGCTTCCCAGTTTCCAAACAAAGCATAGCCACATGGATCGCTGCGGCTATCCAGTTCTGTCACAGACTAACCAGAAAACCATTAAAGAGTAAAGTCAAAGCTCATTCTAAGGCAGCTCTCTTTTGCAGTGTGCCTATTCAGGAACTATGTCGAGCACTGATATGGACCAGCAGGCACGCCATCAGACAGCATTATTGTCTGGATTCCTACAAGTAATACGACTGGGACGTGCAGTGATGAGCTATCTATTTCAATCAGGTAGGCCATGTCTACATGTATTTCCCACCATCTGCTGTACTCTGATTACGTCAATTATTTTGTTTTAACTGCTTACTTTTCTGAATCAAGCATGTGAATCTATGAAAGATCTAATAATGGAGAAGAAAAAAAAGTTATTTAATTGTAACTGTAGTTCTCCAGTATTGTTATCTTTCATAGAGTCACATGCTACCCACCCTCCTCCGCATAGAGGCTCCCTAAATTATCTGTGTTCTCATATCCCACTTGTGCTAGACAATCTGAGGGAATGAAGTGTCTGTGGTATGGGTTCTAGAGGGTGCGATCACCTGAATTTTGATTCTTATTGAAGGATAAGCTACTGAAGGGACTTTTTTTTAACATTAACTACTATGTATGTCATTTACTTCTGCTTTCTATGGTACCATGGGACTCCTGCTTCGACAACTGGGAATGATTCAAGCATGTGAATCTATGAAAGATACATTTCATTTTCCATTCAGAGCTGAATTCACTCTATCTCACAGACAGAATAAAGTTGTTCCTTTGGGTAAGTGTTTGGGCAAATATGGAGGACAAATTTAATAGAGAGGTACTCTTAAAGGGCCTAAAGCTCGATAGGGGTCTTTCTATCCCTTGGCTGCACTATGTCTGTAGGACTCTGTTATTTAGGCTTGCTTGATCTATTTCTCGCACCCTATGGCACAATTGGTTCTGATAACACGCTGATTAAATAGTTTAAGGTCTTTTGTCCTGAAGCAACGTTTGGATCAGAAACTCAATAAATGTTCCGTTTAAGTCTTACATAGCAAGTCTGGCAATGCCAGAACTAGCGTTTTATCTAGTCCTGGGACTAAATGGGTGGGAAAATCCCTTTGTTTCGATTCAGGGAAGGCAGAGTGGAGGCTGCTGTGCTTCCAGGGGGTGTAAGTCATTGGGGATCCTGCCTTTCTGCTTGCCCTTGTGATGGGACCTCTGCCCAATTATTGATGCATTTTTTCTTATTTTGTAAATGTTCACGGTATTCCTTTATATTGTTTCTTAAACCGATTTTAAAAGGTTTATGCTTTAGGAGGTGTGCCGCAGCCTTATTGTACCTGCAGCAACTTGACAGCCCTGATGTTTGTTTTAGCATTTGCTCCTTTCACAGGTCAGCAGGAAGATGTAGGAAAGCCATGAATGGAGTGTAAACTATTGTCTTGATGAGGAGCATTATTTTATGAAAACAATAAGATTTCTAACAGTTTGTCTTATTACTATATGAATTTTACCTTTTGTTTTTATCAGTTTTGATGTATTGGTTCTATCTGTTATTGTGGTTTTAACCGACTAAAGAAAGATTGATTGATTTAAAAATACTAATTCTGGAGAACTAGTTACTGATAAGTAACTTATTTTGATATATATATACACACTACACATACTTTACCTTAACTACACTTACCATGGATGGTAAGGGCATATGCGTGGTAAAAATGTGCATGGTAGAAGCATTTTATGGTAATGCCTGTGGTGTAAAAGCTGTTTCCCAGCACTTTGTACACAATATACTAGAGACTTATAGGCAAATTAATTGTGCCAATTAGAAATACACCAAATCAACCATGTTTTAAGGGGGAGTCTAGGAACTTTACTACTGGTTAGTAGGGGTAAAGTACACACAGTGCCAACACCAGCAAAAAAATATATAAAGTACAGTAAAAGGTGAAAAATCCTGGGAGACCACACAGAGAAGGCAGAGGTCTACACAGATGCTTTACAGTAGCTCATGTTTGGGGGCCACCTCTTTGCAGCTTGATTTCCGAGGATTTCTCATTAAACACAATCTTTGTTTCCAATTCTCCTTCACTTGAGACCATCCTACATTCGAATGCTTTTGTACACACTTAAGCCTTGGACTGCAATTTCTAATCTTACTTCCCTTGCTTGTCACTTAATTCCATGCGGTAAAGGTAAAATAGTAAGGCACTTTCAACGTAAGTTTATATTTAATATTTTGATAAAATCATGCCTTTCATTCAATTACAAAAATTAAGAACAGCTTACAAAAATGAAGCAAACTGATCAGAACATTTCACAATGTGCTGCCGGCATTTAGACTGAGATAGCCTCAGGGACACTTGAAAGATGCAGTGGCTACCAATGGGCAAGACCAACAAGGAGTTGGCGGGGGTCCTTCGGGGTTCTGGGCACCAACTGAGTGCAGAGAATACATTTACAGCAACTGTCCTAAAGTGCCAGCCTTATTAGTGGAGCCAAACCTGCCCCTGGAGCAGCTGCATCTTTAAAAGACTGCACATGCCAGGATGGGTGCCCTCTTTGCTTTAAACGTGAGGAAGGGGAGATACTATACTTTCATTACATATCTGGTTTGCGTAAGCATGGACCCTCAAAAGCCTTTCATGGCTTACTGCGCTTGTGCAACGGTCTGTGGTTTCATCTATTTGTCTGCAGTTTACACCCAACCTCCATTGTGCTTATCGGGGGTTCCGATTGAGATGTATTGCAACCCCTACGTCACACACATGTCTTATGGGCTCCATTTTAGTGTCTTTTGTAATTATTTAATACAGATGGCACGGAAGGAGGAAGTGCGCGGATCAAAGCCTCGAGCGACCGGGACTGGACGTCCCTGTGAACCCAAGCAGTACAGGCGGGTTCCCGGGGGGCCACCACTAGTTTACAAGGTAACTGGAAGGGAGACTCCACAGCAGACGGCACTGTTTCAAACCCAATTTAGGAAACACCATTTAATCTTTAGCCTATCAAATAAGGAGGAATATGAAAACCTGCAGCGATGTTCTCCCTGCACCAGCAGGAGACTGGCCTTACAGCCTCCAGTGCCACACGGTCAATCTGTCTCCGTCAGATGGGGCTAATGGTCCTGGCTCGAATCCCCATAACGACGGCAGAAACATTGTGGCCTTGTTCTGTCTGCAGGCCAGCCTCGTGCTCCCAAATTCCAGCACATTAGGTCTTACCATCATACATAGCAGTCCTTCTTGCGGTAATGGTGTCCAGCAGGCTTGCGCCTTTGAGTCTGTGTAGATTGAAGTCATGGGATAAATCTCAGCTTCGGCAGATTTTCCAGTTCCTTAATGCTGCACATCCTCTTTTTTTAGCAGTTTTCATGTTGGCTATTCAACTATTGGAGCCATGGCTAATGAGGGAATGGTGATTTTTGTAATGCTTGGGGTGCTGCTAGAAATGTTGAATGGTGTTAAACTGAAAGTTTCCCATTGCTACCCTCAAGTCCAAATGTCAAGTTATTGAACTTCGGCCATTCTGGACAGCTCCTGTTAAAGTGAACGCCGAACCTGGAACAAAAGCACCCATAGCATATGTGGGAGTTAAACCTGGCTAGTGAAGGCTCAAAGAAAAGCACCAGCTCCATAAAGAAAGACCCGTGTAGATGCCAGGCCGCAGCAGGTTTGGTGTGGAGTCATGGTACACTATGTAATAATCCAAGTTATTGCCTGTGATCTGATTAAAAACCAAGACAAAATGGCAGGGAAAACCTACCAGGAGTAAGGAGCACCACTAAGTAATGTGCGCTGTAGTAAGGTGGATATCAAACTATATGGTTACCCCAACTTTTTGCCTAGTGTTTAGCTGGTTTTCGACTTAGTTGGCCTGGGATCCTGCTAATCAGGACCTTAGGCTATCTGCTCTCACTGTAAAAAGTGACTCCATGTACTTTAGTTACATCTCCTATTGGGTCACCTTATGAGCCCCTGTATAGTGTACCATAGGTACCCAGGGCATAGTTGCATCCAAGGCCTACCAGGGGCTGCAGCATGCATTATGCCACCCCTGGCTGGCTATCCACATGGACACAACTGGCTGATAACTCAGCTGGGGCAAGGTTGTGAAATCACCCCTTTGCTTAGGTATAGTATCCCTATACCTACCATTACATATAGACACATTTATTTAGAAAGTTTTATATAGCGCGAACAAGATCTTTGCAGATATCAGAGCGCTTTACAGACAAAGGAAGAGCGTGTGAGTAAATAACAAATGGGGTGGGGAAGGTACATGTGGGAACATAGTCAACCAAATACATCAATAATGAAAATACAAATAATTGATAGCGTAAACACTCAGACAGGTCAGTAACACGAGTCATACAAAAATGCAGAAAAGATCAGTAGAACTGAATGGTACAACGTCTAATATCAACCTCAGTAATAATTCAAGTGTATTTAGCCATGAGGATAGCTTTTACTTCTTTAGTTAGGGGGAGACCGCAGAGGGCGATGCTGCCGTAATCTATTCGGGGGATGACTAGAGCTTGTACCGCAGTTTGGAAATCTTTGGCTGGAAGGAAGGGTTTGAGTTACCTTAGGGTATTGATCTGGTAGTTCGCCCCCTTAGTTGCTTTGTTGATGTGTTCCTGCAGGTTGAGGTTGGTGTCAAGTGTTATGCCTAGAGATTTTGCGGAGTCTACGATAGTGGGGTGAACATTGAGTGCGGTTAGGTGTTTAAGCCAGATTTGAGTGGTAGTGATCTTCGCAGGGGGTGAGATCAAGAGGAACTCTGTTTTAAGAGCATTGAGTTTGAGATGATTAGCGGCCAACCATGATTGGGTGCTTCTGATCGTTGAGTTCAAGAGCATAATGTCTTTGGGTGATTGTACTTTGAGATAAAGTTAGGTGTCATCGTATATACCTATAAGTCACTCCTATGGCAGGCCTTGACAATCCTGAAGGCAGAGTGCTTGGTTTTATGTGGGATGGTGCTCTAGCATGAGCTAAGCCTGCCTGCAGCTTTCGGAACCATGTCCTTATAGCTGTTCTATGATATAGCCATACCATATACTCTTAAGTGCATTATAATCCTCGTGGTTAATGCCAACTTTGGTTTGGCTTTATCGAAACATGTGTAAGGGGTCATACACTTTGGAATACTACCCCCATCGCCAGTTCTGGTGACAGGGGTAGCATTCCACCCTTCTAGAGGGAGAAGACATGTAGTTGTAGCTTTACCCGGTTAAAGTAAAACAGCCTCAGCATCACAAAATGGGTGCTGCTGCCAAATACACAAGTCTGACCTCCTGCAGCTGGGAGCCCTTCCAGCAAGGGAGGCCTGGACAATAGATTTCCTGTCTTGGGAGGTGCTAGCACCTCCCCAGACAGGCTATAGTGTATTGGGTCAGGGTGGGTTAAATGAAATGAGACTGCCTGGGGCACACAAGGTGCTCCATTCATAGCCCGGTTCAAAACAGTTGCTGGAGCACTCCAGCCCCAGCACGAAACTGGACAGAGGGAAAGGGGTGTAACCACCAGGTTCCACCCATAGGAGGGACCTAGCAGGTAATCCAGCCCCTTAGATTAGTATAAAGCTAGGAGCTGAGTCTAGAGACTTTAGATTATCCTGAACTGAAACGAAACTCTGGACCTTTTGACATTCTACTGCAACTAGAAGACTGAAGAATCTCCCTTGTGGTCAAGGAGTGACCACCCTGTGCAAACAGGCACCACCTAGCGAATTGCCGGTTTGCTTTGTTGACGCTCCTGCCGGAGCCCGAAGACTTAGCGACGGAGCCTCTGGACTTCCAGACTTCTGACCCCCGACCAACATCCACAGCAAAGCTGAGACCCGTGGCGGACTAGAGACATGGGACTGGACTACCTGCAGTACCTGCTCTTTGCTAAATGCTAGATACAATAGAGCCACCCAATATTCCCAAAGGGACTGGGTATCATCAATAACAATTAAACAGGTGTCCCTGAAGGAATTATTTCAATTCTATTCAATAAATTAATAATATTGCCACAAGAGTGGTCAATCATTTAAACTTGAGCAAGGAAAGAAACAGATTTAAACTGTTTTTTATTACGCAAAATTATTTCTTCAACAAAAAAATATTTTCACAGTAGTATCAGGCAACTTTTGCTATATACATGAAAAGATGAATATCATGTCAAAAAAACAGTACTTTACAATGATCCAATTATTTGATACTCAAACTAATGTGACAGTAGTCAGCAAAACGTTGCCAGGCGTCGACGTTTCGGTCCTTAATTGGTTAACACTATTCAGTCTCAATGGAGGTTACCACCAGTTATTGGGCATTTCCCATGTGGTTCGTGTGCAGCGTGTGGGACTACTAAAACACTAAAAAACTGTATTGTGAATGGTAAAAACATTACATTGTATCACCACTCAAATTGTAACACTAAGAACGTTATTTATTGTATACAATGCCCTTGCATGTTATCATACATCGGTAAAACCACACAGCAAGTGAAGAAACGAGTTACAGCATCAATCCAGAATAAGATGCAATGTCTCAACTGCCCCTTTAGTAGAACACTATCAGAAAAAATTACATATGCCCCATGAAATGCAGTGGTTTGTGATTGATGTCATTAAGTGCACAAAACGTTGCCAGAATGTTGATCGCCTACTCACTCTGAGGGAGAATAAGTGGATCTGGACCTGTGACACGGTAGACAGAGGGTTAAATTCTCTCATCGAATGGCATACTGTGGTCATGTTGAGTCAATTGAAGGTTTTTTGGTTGACCTATTTTTGTGTCTTGTTTCCGTGAACGCTCCGATGATTGGTTGTTTTTCCTGAAACGTTTGGGTGTATATATTGCCCCAGATAATAGATGACCCTTGGAGTACTCCAATATTCAATAGTGCTCTTGAAGTTGAGTATGTTAAGTCTACTCCTTACTGCATTGTTGCCTGACTTCGTTATAACTGGAATTGATTCGACAGCCGAAGTGTGCTCCGCCCCAAGTTCCCATCCATAGAACTTGTATGGTGCATCATTATGCGGTGTTTTCCATGCTGATAGCATTAGTAGAATGCCGTTTTTTTGTATTACTGTTTATTATTTTTATTTTTATTTCATTGAGTGACCTCTATATTAGAGTTGATGTCTGATTAATCCATGTCCAAAACGATATGCACAGCATCGATTCTTTTTTGGATACGTTGTCTGGATATGCTCTCACTCGTGTAGTACTTACTCTTTTGGCTTCAGACCTCACCAATATGGCCTCTGCGACAAGGGACGGCATTGCGCTATAGACGCGTGCATTGAAAGGTTGTTTTGCCCCTTGCGTGTGACGTCATCTCGCGCCGCACGCATAAATGCGGAAGTAGCCAGTGTTCTGGTTTTGATGCCGATACGGAGTGATTGACGACGGATCCTTGACCAACACCACTAAGTAAGTCTGCTGCCAGTGCCATGGAGTAGATTCCTAAGCGTGCGTGTCTCTGTGCATACATCTACGTGATTCTGGTCTAAGCTCTGATTCTTGTGTGCTTTTCATTTATAGGTGTTGCGAGTGTTTTGGACTAATGCCTACATCTCGCTCTTGGTCTACACTGATTTCCACATAATACATGAATCATTGGAGTTTGTATTCGAATTTTGGAAGTTATCTATATTTTTGGGTAGGTGTATTGTCATGTGACTTTTGGTGATTCTTGAAAGTGAGATTAGCCCATAATACTTATGATTTCTTTGTTCAGACAGTAGGTTTTTGCAGTGCATAACCTTGTGACTTCCGGCTGGAGGTCTTGGGTAAGCTACCCCTGTTTCGTTTTATACCTTCCAGATTTTAAATGTGCAATGTCTTGTAATTAGTTTGCTTTTGGTGTTGGCACGTGGATAATGGTTTTCTTTTCTTTGGTGTTGGTGGTTATTGGATGTCACACACCTAAGTCATGTGTCACAGGTTGAGTCACTTTTAATTTAATTTTGTCTTGTACTGGGTGGTTGACGCTATAAGGGCAAGGATTCAATATTGATATGTATATTTGGCTTTTAGATTAATATGTGCAGCGTATGGTCCTGAAGATGGTCCTATGGATTGTTTTAACCAATTAAGGACCGAAACGTCGACGCCTGGCAACGTTTTGCTGACTACTGTCACATTAGTTTGAGTATCAAATAATTGGATCATTGTAAAGTACTGTTTTTTTGACATGATATTCATCTTTTCATGTATATAGCAAAAGTTGCCTGATACTACTGTGAAAATATTTTTTTGTTGCTTGTATAGTAGTATTTCTGTTGCCATATTTTAGATTTGTGTATCAAAAAGAAAAAGATCCAAAAAAGAAATAATTTTGCGTAATAAAAAACAGTTTAAATCTGTTTCTTTCCTTGCTCAAGTTTAAATGATTGACCACTCTTGTGGCAATATTATTAATTTATTGAATAGAATTGAAATAATTCCTTCAGGGACACCTGTTTAATTGTTATCTTTGCTAAATGCAGCTTCTGAGGCGTCCTCGAAGTTGTGCATTGGGACTTGAGAAGCCCTAACCCCGAACCGCAAGTCCACCGAAGCTCGGCCCTTCACGAGTGCCGCGTGGGACCTGCTCTTGCATTTCTCCTCGACGTGTCTTCGCGGTTGCTAGCCTACTGGCTAGTGGCCCTCCTGAAGACATCTTTACGAAACATCACTTACCTGGTTGCTCCGGGCTTGCTCCTGCTTTCCTGTAAAGGGGAAGCTCCCCAGACCTTGCTGGTCTGAACAGAAGCCGATCTTCCTTTCCTGTGTGGGTTGCCTTTGCCAAGGCTTGTTTACTCCAATCAGGAAGCCGATACCTCCAACAGCGAGATCCTTCGTGGGACAGTCCATATCCAGTTCCTGGTAGTCGGTGACACCTCCTGGTCCACGTGGCTGCAGAGACCAGCTTCACTTCACCCGTTTGCAGCTCAACATCACCTGGTTCCTTCCTGGTCACTGGCTAGTGACCTAGACTCTGTCCCCTCTGCTTTCAGGTTCTTCACTGCTTCGATTCACCCTTGGATCCAACCGGACATCTTCCTCCTGGTCGCTTGCAGCATCTTTGTGAAGCTGTCCATAGGATTAAACGACAAAACACAACAAGAACGAACACCTATGCACCCGGCTTCCCTGGGTGAGGTAACTAGAGTACTCCGGTGCTCCAGTGGGTAATAACTATCCAAGTGTCCTACTTTAACTGGGCTTTCCCGTAGTCCACCCGGAAGTGTCCGAAATCAACTACTTTGTAACTTTTACGTTCCCATTGAAAGTCTGTTAACCCGTGTGTTTAGACACTGCACACGCATCCTGCGAGACTCCTTCCTAACCTGTGGTTGTTCAGTGTAGTCCCAGCGATGCCCTAGGCCTATTCACCTGTTCTGAAGTTGTTCTTATACCACTTAGGTTCATGAGGCCCCTAGGGCAGAATTGTATTGTGCAACTAGTATGCTTATTGAGTCACTTGTGCTGTATCTCGAACTCTGACCTCAAAGAGTGCAGAGGGGTTGTGTTAGTAATAAATATTTGATATATACCTTGTGTGGTGTCCTTTCATTTGGTATTCAAGGGGTTATTATTGGTAAAACAATTGGCTTCACATGCTCTCTGAAGTATTAATCTAAGACTGCTTTGTCCATGCTACCACTAGGATAGCTGGTCTATAAGGTTGACTTTACAACCATCACCATAAGGGTTGTTTGGACTGATACAGGGTGCCCACTAGAATAGTGGACATCACATATCAGGCCAACTTCTCACATGCGCCATAAACTATTAAAGGGCTGAGGAGAACGTTTATAGAAAACAGATATACAAATTTTTTGGTTTCAGTGCCTTTGCTATCCCAGTGATGTCCTGCTCCTGCCTATGTATTATCCCTCATTAATTTGTCCTTTCACATGGGCAGGTTTGTCATTCTCCCTTGTCTGCAACACTGTCCAGTGCATGTATCAAAGCCATATTGATCCTCAACCCAGTTGAGTCTATGCAGGTCATGCCTTGGTGATCTAGTTTGGCTACTTACAACAAAAACCTTTCAAGGAGTGTTCTGTTAAGCAGTTCTACATTGGGCAGCATGTCAACCTCCTGGTGCATGACTGAGTTTCGAATTTAAACCAGTAAACCTAAACAGGAAGGAAATGGTTCCTTTTTCGGTTCGAAACAAAAAGGCCTTTTTAAATAAGTATCCGTAAACTTTACTGCCTATAGCTGTAGTTCTGTAAGCCTGCCATTTGGATTGCCACTTTGCTTCAGGTAGCTGCTGCTTGTTTATGACAAACAGTGCTGATCTCTTATCTCCAAAGGCGGCTGTTTATACAACTTACTACAATAAGGATATTACACGCAGCAATATGAGATAGTACAGCTTGTGATAGCTTAGCTTTTTGTTCCCCTAATGTAGACATTGCTTCCCATACTTTAACCAGACCGAAAATGTGGCAGTCAAAGTGTTATGAGTAACCTCCTGGCCAAAATCTATTGTGAAATCATTAAGTATTTAAAGGACCACACAACTTGAATTAGACTATGGCACTGTCCATCAAGAGATCTTTGAAACTATTCGGGTTTACAGTAATTGAATGGCCCTGAAGAACTTCCAACTCATGAGGAATGAAACTTGTGGCTAGAAAAAGGTTATTGAACATTTGGAAATAAAGATTTGATAAGTTGATTCAGACAATTGCAATGACTGGGATGACTTATGGATGATATAGCGTGTGCTTCAAAGTGAATAGTATCTCACTGCTACCAATAGTTATACATTTATTTGCAAGACCATTGTTTATTATGCTCGAGCAGTGAAGGTGCTGCGTTAGCAAAGCTCAGATTAGTTCTACTCTATGTTGGGGATGAAGTGGAAGCACTTTCAGTAGCATGGGCATCTAAAAATTGGCAAAGAGAAGTGTCAAAGTTAACCACCATACTCTTTAGACGTGCTAGCCTTTCAGTAGGGAAAGATCATTATCCAGCAACAGTGAATATTTCAGCATCATCTCCTTTCAGGCAGACAAATTAAATTAAAATGCCACTTGCCCTCTTGTCATCCTTCATGCAATTTAGTTCTGTCGATTCACAGGTTATGCATATTTCAACCATCTAGTGTAGAGCTCAGACATTTGCAAGTTGTTCTTCAAAGTAGTCACGCTATATGGCGTGAATGCTCTTGGTGTGAGTGGGCATCAACTCCACTAAAATTCAGCACGAAAGATCTACAAGAGACAGGCTACAGAGGACATGTACATGTGAATCTACTTCATTACACACTGACTTAGCATTTTCCATTCGCAGCATGTGTAGTTTTACATAGACATGCTTAGCAATGGTAGTAAAGCAGTACCCTCCAGAAGTGGTGCCTAGCATGTGGATGCAGAGGTCTGCAAAAGGTCCTCAACACCATCTGTCCTACCATGGCCTGTTGGTCTAAGAGGTCCACACAACAATTCATGGTAAACTGGTGTGGTGTTACGGTGGCTGCCTTACAAACATTAGTCAATGAGATGTTCCCTAGAAACACCACGATTGCTCATTTATTGCCAGTGGAGCAGAAAGAACCCTTTTCTCTCAAGGATAGCAGTTTTAAATAAGTTTTACTAGCCATCTAGATCGGTTTGCATTGGGAGATGGGATGCCCTCTGTCTACTTTGAAAAGCCTCAAAGCGCGGTTCAATTTACAGAATGGCTGGATTGTGGATTTAGTACTGAAGCGCTAATTTGACATCCTATGGGTGAAGTTCTTTCTGCCACAGTCTCAAGTAGCGGGAAAAACGGCTCTATGGTTTGGTGAATAGGTGATACTACTGTAAGTAGGACCTAGGGGATGGTTCTAAGAAAATCTGTTGCTGTAAACTCGAAAGGTTACTGCAGAGTGAGCGTATGTAGTTCACTAATGCCGCTTAAAAACAGGTAATAGCCACCACGTGGGCCACCTTGCAAAAGAAACTGACTGGAGCATGAATGCAGAGGTTCAAATGGGAGCATGAGCCTTGTGAGGTCTGCAATGAGCTTCCCCCAGGTGGAAGGGGGAGGGGGTTGCAATCACTCGAGGCTTTACATGAAAGCCTTCATGGCCAGCATTCTAAAGAAGAGTGTCCTTATTCTGCATGGAGGCTGAGACTGTAAATGGGTGGAGATATGAGGCCCACTTTCTGCAAATGCAAAAGTTAGGCGATAATCTGTACAGTTAGTCTTTAATGGGTCAAGGTTTTTGGAAGTGCAGTGAACAAACCTCACATTTTGCTGCATAACATGCCCAAGTTGTGGCCATTCGGTCTTCCTTTTGGATGGACATCTGTTCCTGGGGAAGATGGAGGTACACACATTCTAGTACCTCTGGTGCCAAATTGCAAGGTTGAACTGTCTGATCCGGATGCCTCACAGCCTTGCATCTGCGTGGCAAGGTCTGTCCTGAGTAGGAGCCTCATTAGAACAGATAGACTTCTCCAGGCAGATGGAATGCCAGGTTTGGCTGGTCCAAGTGGTGCTACCAGATTGAGGGTTAGTGATGTTTGCCCAGGTTTCCACATATGCATGGGAGAGGTGAAAAAGCATAAACAAAAATCCCTGACAAGTTCACCCATTGCCTATAGACTATGTGTGGGTATCTGGACATCAGATTTGGGCATGGGGCATTTTCCCCAGGTGGCAAACAGGCTTGTGGGATACCACAACATTGGATGTACCAATGAAGGACATCTAGAAAAAAATTCTCACTTGTAAACTTGTTGATGCGCTTCCTGCTGATTAGGTCTGCAAAATGGTAGTCTGCCCTAAAGAGTTGTACAGCCATGAGGTGAAGTGCTAAGACAGAGCCCTGGGGATTTGGCATGGTCAGATAGCGTAGAGAACGGTGTGCCGCCCTGCTTTTGTAGGTAGGTGGTCTGTGTGGAAGAGCTTCCATACAAATTATTCAGGCAAAGTGTATAGCCAACTGCTCCAAGTAATGTGTGACAACTGTTTTCAGGGCTACATTCAGCGTTCCCGAGCACTCCCCACCCTGTGAGACAGCTGTGGGAATTGTCACTGGCAATAGTGTCTGTAAAAGGCTTCCCCTGTAACAAGTTGTTGCTGTTCCACCATTGCAGTGAGTGGTGTACTTTGGCCTGTACTAACCTTGGACGTGGAACAATGGTGACGGTGGTCATCAATCCTAGAAGTTGCTTGAAAGTCTGCACTGCGAGGTGATTATATAGCTGAATAAGGAAGCAGCTGCTGAAAAGCTGCAACTCAAGTTAGTTGGGGTAAGCTCTTCCTATGGCTGCATCCAATACAGACCATAGGAAAGGTTGAATTTGCAGCGGCTGCAGGTGGGAATTGGTAATGTTTAAGGTAAAGTTCAGTCAGTGGAACAGGGACACGGAGTGTTAAACATATTTTTAACCTTCAGTAACCCCTCATCTGGTAGAATCAATCTAGCCACAAATTCCTTACCATAGAATATTCCTCAGTTGTCAGATTGGCTCTGGATAGCTTTGAGCAGTACGCCTTGCATGCTGGTAGGTGGCGTTCGGCTCTGCACTGGATAGGACGCACAGTGCATATATAGGTACCGCCCTATGATACTGATGTCAGTTTTTTGCGGTATTCCACACAAAAAGCAGAGTGCCATGGAGTTATATTACTAAGGCCGTCATAAGGGTGACCCTAATGTGTTTGCAGAGCAGGGAGGATCAGTAAGGAATCTGCAGCTAGATAGTCTCTACTAGAGAAGGGTTACCAAAGTTAACTTGTTCATTTGATGAGACCTCAAGCCGCAGATTCCCTACCTTAGAATAGATACCCAAGTAATACCTCCCCAGATGAGTCTGCAAACAAGTTAGTCCAAGAACACAGCAGAGATATCAAACAAGAACAGTTTTTAACATAAGCAGGGACCTAGAACCAATTTGATGTGGACCGCAATGGTGCATTGGTCAAAAGATTTTACCTTCTCAATTTAGTCCTTTAAATTCCAATCCACCTCTGTAGGACACTTCTAAACCCAAACCAATTCGGCCATTTTCAAGATGGCCACGTCTTCCACTACAATGACCTGGTTTCTGAGGGCTGGGGATGTGCATGGGAGTGTACTATGGTGACCCTGGGGTCCAAACACCAAAGTCCAGTTTTATGTAGTCCCTGCACCCACAACCTCAGACACAGAAGTCTGTTAGAACAAAGCAGGGTTTTAAGCAACCAGACATGGGACAGAACTGTTTTGGCCGCCGGCCTGGAGTGCACAAGCAGCGACACAAAAAAATGTTAGAACTCCACTGCGATTTAGGCTTTGACTCAGAACAAAAGAGCACTGTCCAAGTGTCGCCTAACATTTCCCTGCCCGTCTCTGAAGTGTGCCCAAAGTGTCATACGAAAGAACTCCTGCAGACCTGTCAATCGGGATGTGACTTTTTGCAAGATTTGACAATTCGGTGTCAAAAAAGGTTCCTCCCAACATATTGTCTAGTTAATGCAAGTCATCTTTGCCCATTAAGGTCAGCCTATTGTGTGCTCCTGGGAACATGTTCCCTCAGCTGTGGAACTCCTTACCTTTGTCTTTGCGTTCCACGCCTAACTTATTCGCTTTCAGGAAGAGTTTAAAGACCTGGCTCTTTACTGGCTAGAGTTTCCTAGTTCCATCTTTGGTTCTGCTGTTTTGTTCTCTTACTGTTATGTATCAGTTTCCCTTTTTTTCTAGGTCTGGAGCACAAAGCGCCGGGACACTCCTTTGGAGTAGCTGCGCGCTATAGAAGACCTATAATAACATGTTTACAGCCAATTCATGCCTATTTAATTGCTAATTACTGGCTGATCTGTGAGCCCAAATTGCAGACACCTTCCAGGGACAAACGGGCAGGGCATGGGTTACTTTTTTTAAAGTTACTTCCCCGTAATTAGGAACATTCAGACTACCATTGAAATTGATTTTTAATTACTATTAAAGCTTATTTTCTAGGCAGTCCAATTTCCAAGGTGCAGTATTGATTACATCCCAGTACTTTCCAGTGAAGCAGCCAACCCTTTATACCTTTGCACTGACTATGTTTAACTGCCATAATCATACTACTCTACACCACTATCATGGCTAAAAGTTAGTGGTGTAGAAGAGTGAAAAACAGCCACACTGGAGTACGTGGCTAAAATAGCTCACATAGAAAACTATTGGCTTAGCCAATGCTGGTTTCCCACAGGACTGATTATATTAGAACAGGACCAAGAAGGAAAAGTACTGAAAGACTGCATAACACCGACTAGAATGAACAAGCAAAATAAGCCCAAAATTCCCGTTAAGCTGCAGAGAATCAAGCAAGAAGCCCACAAAGCAAATTAGTGTTCACTATTTAGGTTTAATGGCAAGTGTAACATCAAGTGCAGCAGACACTGGTCCATAAAACATTGGTCACTGAACATGGATCCAAATTACTTCAGAGCGATTATAACAATACAGGTTTATAAATGACAGTGTGAACACTAGCCAATGGTCACTACCTTCAATAATCTTAAACGCCCCTATTTCTCTCGGTTATAGGGTCATCAGACTGAGCACCTTTGGAGGCAGGTAAAGAAGCACCTTTGCTGTGGTCCATAAAACGAGACAGGTAAACTTGAGAAGAGCCAACGCAAGCAACAATGTAAACATTTAAGCTACTGGTAAGTAAATCAAATGCATTGCAATTGCCTTCTCCCCCCCTCCTAACTCAGATGAGTTCAGGGAGGAAAGCTAATGTGGCTGTCACAGAACAAAGGCTTTTGATCCAAAGGACCTTACAGTACTGTTCCTTAATCTAGCCGTCTCATTAAAGTGTATGGTGTCCAGAAAGAGTACATCATTCTTGCTAGCTAGGTCCCCCATTTCTGGTTTTAGCCTTAATGTACATATTGCAGTGAATTGGTCAGCATTGCATCTTTAAAAGCTTGTGTAGGCTTGAAAGCAAAAGCAGCAGAGTGCTACATTACTGCAGGTCACATTAGCCAGGAACCACTGAAGTAATACTAAGTTTTCGTTCAACTTCCACAGTTGCCTACAGTATATAGAATCCTTCATCTGAAAGAAGAAATGTTTGGACATTGCCATTTACAACAGAGAATCGCCTTCTAGCAGCCACCCCTGCCACACTACACGCCTCATTCCTCAACACCAAATCACAAGCCTTCAGTTTGCAAAGGTAGCCTTTACAGCTTCAACTATGCACTTGGCACTGATGCCAAACATGTCCAAGAGTTCATTAGGCTTCCCACTTCGTGGCACGCGATTCACAGCAAGATGCTGAACAAGGATTCCAGGTTCTCCAGAAACTGCTGCAGACACAGCCTCCCCAATACCTCCTAAAACAAAAGAGCACATATTAAGAGGCGATCATGAGCGTCGAGCTTCCCAAATCAATGGTCAGGTCAAGCGAGTTGTAAAGACGTACACAATGACATGGACTCATGAGTGAGCACTTCTAAAAACAACTAAGTAAAGGTTCCGAAGTCAGGCCAGTCTGCAAGATTCCCATGTTAGAGTACGTGACAAGAGGAAGCTATGGTACAGTGCCCAAGACATTAGACTGAAGAGCTGCATTCAATATAAAATATTTTTTAAAAATGGTATGGCAAATACCTACACCCTTCTGGGTCACTACTTGGTCAGACTCTAGGTCACCGAAAAGAGGCCATCCACGACAACTCTTGTACAGTTACTATTACCGTTTGACCTGGTAGGCAGTTTGGTAAAGCAAACATATTTGCAAGCAATGCACCTACCTTCTCTGTAGTGATCTTCCACAGTGATGATTCGACCTCCAGTGGCTCTGGCACTTGAGATTATGGTTGCTGCATCCAATGGCTTGATGGTGAAAGGGTCTACCACGCGCACATTAGTACCTATGGAAAAAGACAGCAGTTACAGTAAGCACCAAGCAAATCATAGCCCCTTCCATAGTGGACACATGGTCAGCTGCTTCTGCAATCATAAGTATTCAGCATTTGTAGAAGCCCCCCCCCCCCCCTCTCCCCAAAAAAGTATGTGGCATGCTTAGCTTGGCCACAAAACTCCAGGATTGTCTAAGTGTTCATTTAAGGTTTTAATGGGCAGCTCTAATCCATAGTCTGTGCCTACAAATGCAGAAAGATTTGAGGGGATGTGCGATAGGAGGTGTCTTATTACACAGCATAAAGTTATGCGGTGTGTACATAATACATCTAAAGTGAAATCCAGCGGCCTTTTCCAAGTGGAAGATAGCACGATTATATGGGTACAGACAGGACTAGAAGTTAAATGGACAGTACCAAATTATTTTGAAAACCACAGGTCGGAAACCAAAAGCAGGCCAGGAGGTCCTACAGAGTGGAAAAGAAATGCTGTGGAATTGCTTTTCAGACTATTTGCAACACAAAAGTCTGAGGCAGTGGTTCCCAAACCTTTGACACCCCCACTTATTACTGGAACCTGGGGACCCTCCCACTGAATTATTGGAATCTGGGGATGCCCAAGGCTTGAAAAGTATCAGACAGAACAAAAGGATATGGCCACAACTCAACATACATTTCAAAAGCGTACGGCCATGCATCATGAGTGGCCAAACCGCCACAGCCGTCACCAAATTATTTTCATTTTGTAGTTAAATTTAACAGTCCTTTTCATGCTGCAGACATTAGGCATCATATTGATCTGGGTACACAGGTCTGGCTTGGCAACAAATGTATGGCAGCAACATGTACAATCTGGTGTAATTTGAAGCTTGCCACGTATCAGAATCAGAAGGCATTGTATGGTAAATGCAGTTTTTTCTTTGAGGTGAGGCTTGGAGAAAGTCCTGTAGCATGGCTGCCCCTCTACAGCAGCGCACCCACTGCAATATCCTGCAATTAACATGTCCCTATACCATAGAACTTACCCAGGGCACCACTCCTTTAGGGGTGAAGGGAGGGCAGGCATGAACAAAAATTACTACAACAATATTGTTACCAAAAGGCAAGTAACCTTTTCTGATAAAACCTCTTTATGGAGATTCCCAGTCTTAATAGTGTATCAAAACGTTTCCTAGGAGAGTAACGCATAAAAACCAAGGAATCATAGAACACGCCTTGGTGAAGTACACATCTCCATGCCAGATCTTAAAATCAGTAGAATTTAGCTAAAGTGCATAGTGATGTAGACGTGGACACCAGGCATGGTACACCAGGCATGTCAGCTACCATGTCTCATGCATGAGGGGATGGGGAGGTGGCCCACCAAGGGCACCAATTCTCACAGGAAGGTCTTTCTTGGCAAAGGTGAACCAGGTAATGATACAGAGGATCAGCCATGCCCTCTATGGCTTTAACTAAGAGCACACTTTGGGATCCACTGTACGTAGCTGCTGTCCCATAGAAAAATGAAGGTTAACGAAAGGTTGAATAATGATTGACTGGCAGGCTCACTTGAAAGGCAAATCCCACCTTGGCTGGAAAAGATTGGCGGGTACAAAGGAGAAACTACTGTCGGTAGATAAAGTACAGTCTGTCAAGTTGTGTAACTCTGCAGTCTGAAATGGTCATCTCTAGTATTACTTTGAGAGAGGTTGAACCAGACAACTGTACATCATCTCAAATAGGGATGCCATAAAGAAGGTCTAAGCGGGATTTGAATCTTGTGTTGACAATGAATGGTGAAGGAAGGGCGTGACCTCCTTTGGCAAGAAAGGAGGGGTCCTCAGAACCACCTTTGACGGATGAATAGAAATTAGGTTTAGAAGAAAGCCTGGAGCTCACTTACTCTTCTGGCAGAGGTGATAGCTACCAGGAAAGCAGTCTTTAAGGTGAGGAGACGTGAGGGACAGTTATGAAGGGGCTCGAAGGGAGCGCACATCAGAAACATCAAGACAAGGCTTAAGTCCCACTGAGGCATGATAAACAGCACTGGAGGGAACGTGTGCGTAATGCCTTTAAGAAAACTGTTCACAACTGGGGCTTAAGAAAATGCTGATCAGGAAGCCGTAGAAAGGCGGAAATGGCCAAAAGATTACCATGTATAGTACCCAGAGCAGAGCCCTGCTGGGCCAAAGAAAGAACAAAAGAACCTGAGAAAGAGGGGCAGAAAGGGAATCCACAGCCTTTGCTGTGCACCATGCCACAAACTTGTTCCACCCGCAGGCGTATATCGTTTTTGTAGAGGGACGCCTGGCTGCCAGATTGTCAGACTTCGGGAGGAAGATCGAAAGGTGTCAACTGTCGCCGCTCAATCTCCATGCATGGAGGTGGAGCTGGACAGGTTTGGGTGGGGAACAGTCCCCTGCTGCTGTGACAGAAGTCCCTCCCAAAGAGGCAATGGATCTGGAGATCTACCGCCATGCTGAGTAGCTCGGGATACCAGTATCTTCGTGCCCAATCCGGAGCCACAAGGATGACTTGAGCCCGGTCGCGCCTGATCTTCAGCACTCTCGGCAGAAGTGGTATAGGCGGAAAGTCATACAACAGACCGCAACTCCACTCGCAACAAAAAGAGTCCCCTTGGAAATTCCAATGCGCAGAATTGATGACATTGCGCGTTCTCTTCGGTGGCGAATAGATCTAACCAAGGCTCTCCCCACTGCTGAAAGACCTTGCGCCGCGTCAGAGTTCAGACGCCATTCGTGATCCATCAAGCACCGGCGGCTGGGTTCGTACGCCCTGGCGTTCAGAGACCCTGCCAGGTGTTGAACCACCAAGGTAATGTCTTGATCCAGCCATGTCCGGAGGCGCAGAGCCTCTGGACATAAGGTCCAGGACCCTACCCTGCCCTGTTTGTTGCAATACCACGTGGCGGTGGCCGTGAACCCCTGCACTAGACTTCCATGGACACAGGGAAGGAAGGCCTTCAGTGCAAGTCGGATCGCCCTCAGCTCCAAAAAGGTTGCTATGGAGCCAGGACTCCGCCGGGAACCAGAGGCCTCTGATCTCCGCCTCTCCCAAGTAGTCACCCCATCCCAGGAGGGATGCATCAGTCACCACTGTGCTCCGGTTGGGGAAGGGAGAGGGATCTGCCCCTGACCCAATCTCTATTTGTGAGCCACCACCGCAATTGTTGAGCAGTGCCCTCAGATCTGAACATGATCGAACAGGTTGCCCTGATGCTATGCCCACTGAACTTCAGGTCCCACTGCAGAGAAAGCATATGCCTATTGGCATGTGTCACCAGCAGGATGAAGGAGGCCATCAGGCCCAGGACCCGTAGGGTCATCCCGAATGAAAACCAGGATAGAGGACGAAAGATACGAATCATAGCGTGAATATCCCAGACTTGCTGCTCGGGAGGCTAAACTCAACAGAGTAGAATCCAGAACCGCTGATGAAGGGGAGCTTCTGAGTGTGACTCCGGTGCAACTTCAGCTCGTTGATGGAGAACCCCAGCAACTGCAGGCGGTCGGCCATAGTCTGAAGGTGGTAGATGACTGCCTGGGGGGAGCCCTCCTTCAACAACCAGTCATCGAGGTAGGGGAAGACTGACACCACCGACCTGCGCAGGTGAGCTGCAACCACCGCCATCCTTTGTGAACACCCCAGGGGCGCTGGTACGGTCAAAGGGGAGCACGGCAAACTGAAAATGCTCCTGGCCTACCGTGAACTGCAGGCAATGCCGGTGGGCTGGCAGGACGGGGGATGTGAAAATAAGCATCCTGCAAGTCCAACGCTACCATCCAGTCTCCATGGACGAGGGTACCCAGTGCCAGAGTCAGCATTTTGAATTTCTCCTTCCGGAAGTGATGGACGTCCCGGATGTCCAAGATGGGGCACAGGCCCCCCCCCTGTCCTTGGGGACAAAAAAATTAGTGGGAACAACCACTCACTACTTACTGCACAGGAACGCACTCAATGGTCCCCTTGGCCAAGAGGGCTGTGACTTCCTGTTGGAGAAAAACCAAATGATCCGGGACATGTGGTGGCATTGAGGTAGCATGGCTGGAGGAGAGGACTGGAAGGTAAGGGAATAACCCTTGCTCATTATCTGCAGCACCCACCTGTCTGATGTAATGTCGCACCAGTGGTGGCGGCGGACCCTACCGGCGTGGGGTGCTCCCTGAAGCTCGGATTAAGAAAGCTTGGAGGTGGAAACAGTGGGGGTAGAGGTGGACTAACCTGCACGCTGGTTCCCAGATCCGCCCCTGTGGAAGCCATGGCCACGCTGAGGCAGGTTCTGCACAGGCTTGGAGGAGCGTGCCTGGGTGCCTCTGCCCTGGCCACGAAAGGAACGAAACCCAGGAGTGGCAGGGTTCTTCATAGAAAGACCCAAGGACTTTGCCGTGGCCTGAGAGTTCTTAAAGTGCTCCAGTGCACGGTTGGCCTTATCACCAAAGAATCAAAAGCCAGCAAAAGGCAGGTCCATGAGCGAGCCCTGGACATTGGGCGAGAACCCAGTCAAATGCAACCAGGCGTGGCGCTGCAGTGACAGTCCTGGAAATTACCCTGCCCAACGAATCAGCAGTGTCCAAACCACACCCGATGGCAAACTTCGCTGCATCCTTACCTTCAGCAATCGCTTGGGAAAGGACAGCCTGGACCTCCTCAGAACACCGAGGCAAGACCTGAGCAACTGAATCCCACACTGCGTGGGAGTAACAGCCCAACAAGCAGGCGGTGTTAACCAACCGCAGCCCTAAGCTGGCTGAGGAGAACAACCTCTTACCAAATTGTTCCAACCTTTTAGAGTCCATATCCGGCAGAGCAGTGGGGAAGGTACTCTGCAACATAGAGGCCTGAATGACCAGGCTCTCCGGCGTAGGGTCAGTGGTCAGGAAGGCGGGATCAGCAGGGTCCAGGCGGCGACACCTGGCAAGGTTTGTATCCACTGGCACCCCCAAGAGGACTTCGGTAAGGGAGTCATTGAAAGGAAGCAGCAGCTCAGACTATGTAGACGCAGTCTGGAGCACCTCTGTAAGGAGGTTGGTTTTGAGGGCAACTGTAGGGAGGTAGAGATTGAGAGCCTCTGCAGCCCGACAAAGCACCATGGTGTAGGAAGCACCCTCCTCCATAGTAGATGGAGGCAAGGCAAACTCCGGGTCAGAAGAAACAGAGGTCGCCCACATCTTCCAGGTAGTCCACCCAATCTTGCTCTGAATCACATTGCCGGGCATGAGGGTCCTCAGACCCATCCCAATAGTCGTCCGCCTCTGGCGTAGAGGGAACCGGTCGCGGTGGCAGAGCCAGAGAAGGGACGAACGGCGTCAGCCAGGTCGGAGCCACTTCCCAATGCGGATGCAGAACGAACTAGTCCTGGAACCGGGGCAGGGGTGGGATAAACTGCACCCAGTACGGCGCTGGGGGGTGGAGGAGAGGGCGGGGCCAGAGCCAGCAGCACTGCACCTTGTGGGACCACAGCTGGAGCCAGCGGTCCAGGATCCTGTGGCGTCTGGGCCAGAGCCGCCAGGAGGATCTTGACAAGGGACCCGAAGGCGTGCCGGCAGGAGCACAGGGCCTAATAAGGCAGTCCATGGCACCAAGAAACTCTTGCACCAGTTCGGGAGTCTCTAATTGACTCTGGTATGGCGGGTAGGCAGCAGGACTCCCAGGCTCTAGAGGACCCACCCCTCGTCTGCCTCCAAGGAGCAACGGTGGGCGAATGTCCGAGAGCTAACCGCCTTTTTCCACTTTCATGACTTGGAGCCGCAAGCAGTCGTGGAACGGCCCCTGGACCCAGAGCGGCAGGAATTTCAGACACCGCTCCAGCAAGGCTTTTAGGGCCATGGCTCGACAGTCCCAGGTGTCGTGATCTGTCTCCAAGCAGTAGAGGCACACATTGCGGTGTCAGCCGCTAACATTATTGCGGCATGTCCCACAAGACTTAAAGCCGGGCATCCCTACATGCACCAGGTGAAGGGGTGGGGGAGGAGACAAGTCTCAAAAGAGTAGTGAAAAAGTGACTAAGGTACGTGCTCAATCTGGATCTGCGCTTGCTGGTGTGGAAAAGGAAGGAACTGATGTCAGCGTGAATGGGTGGCGCCCAAGTACTCTCCGTGATGTCATCTCGGCACTCACGACGCCAGTGACGGACGCAGAGCCGCAGGACGCCACCTACTGATGCACAGGGGAACTGCTAAGCAAGTTTCCGGATCAAGTCGGAACGCCTGGGGATATTCTAAGGTAATGAATCTATCACAAACGTGTCTTTCAGATAGTATGAACAAGTAGTGCTTTTAACTAATGGTAAACCCTAGGTAGTATCTTCCGGGTGGGCAAAACAAAACCACAAGTCTTTCCAGGGTCACAAATAGTCATTGATTCTCAGCAAAACCAGTCTTGGCCAGAGAGCCAGATTTAAATTCTAGTGGACAGGACAAACCTAAATCTGCTGCATCACCAAAGCATTATTTCCTTCGGCACTTGTAGTACAGCAGAGAAGATCAGTAACATTTTTGATGAGAAATCGGTCCACCAAACTAAATCAGGACCAGAGTTTTAACTGGTCCAAATGCATGAACCAATTGAGGGTGGAGATCCAGTATGACCCTTGGTATCCATACTTCTTGGATACCAAGTGGTAAAGAATAGAATATTGCTTCCAAATGTAGTGCCTCTAGGACCCTTTCATTCAGCAGAGCCAGGTCTGGTGTGGTGTCAGAGGGTGAGCACTGGAGGGCACATCCCGAAATTTACAAGAGACAAAGGGTAGGATATAGTTTTTACCCATTACCTGGAGGATCCATTGGGATAGTGTTCTAACTGGTGGAAAGACTATCCCACCCTTCCCAAACTATTCCAATATAATAAGCGCCCCCTAACGAGTAGCTTGTGAGCTACAAGAAGCTTTCCAGCTACCAGAGTGTAGCTCTTCTGTGGGCAGCACAGCCTACTAAATTAGGTTGTTTGGTTGAATTAATATATTTACACTAAAATTGAAAAGTCTATTTGATATGAAAAGGTGTTCAGCACCCATAATTTCCAAAGCATACTAAAAGCAGGGTATTTGAATTATATATTTGCCGTGCCCCCTGGCATTAAGGTAATACTGCTAATAAGTCTCCCAGTGCTGCATAGTTTGGCTGTTCTGCATTAAGCTTGTAGAGGCATTCTGAATTGACCAAGCTTTTTACGTTACTGTTGGAAATCCTGCATACAGGGGATCATGACAGGAAAGTGTGCAGACTAATGTAATCTTGCCTCAGGTGTACAACACTATTATTAGTAGCTTGGGATGGTTATTGAACATAAGTAGCTTGTTAGTGAAAGGTTGGAGACCCCTACAATGAGTGGGCAACGAGTTGACAGAACCAGCAAAGATTGTACTTTTTTACTAAAAGAATGGCAAATTAGAGCTGTCTGGATTGGCTGAAAAGGCTGTCTCAAACTCCCTCGTTCAGTGGTTAAGCTGTGATAGAGGGACCCCTTGTGGGCCATGATTTAGAAAATAATATCACCAATAAAGTGCATATAAATAACCTAAATTGAAATGGTCAAAGAGTTCTGTTAAAGTGAAGAAATCTGAAATTAGAGGCAAAAAATTAAGTTGGTATCCTCAGATCGATTTGTGGGACAGTGCAAGTGCATCAAAGAATATGGTATGGTCGCCTGTTGTCTTAACTGACTTTAGAAAGTCTCCAACTTTCCCATTAAAATTAACTATATAAAATATTGTTGTGTATTGCTTTGTGGGTCAAGTAATCAAAATTCCTCTGGCCAGGGTCTCCAGTTTACAGTAATGATTAAGTAGCTGTCCACAGAAGCCAAAAGGTTAAGAACCACTGCCCTAGATAACCACTGAAGTTTTGGAATGATGGAATGGTATTCCAACAATGAGTAACCACTCTCCAGGAGTTATGCCTGGATTATCTCCAGAGAAGCCAGTTACACAGCCAAGCTTGGCATTGCAGCACAATAGCCTCCTGATGCCATCAGATAAAACCTCAGTGTCCAGACCGCACTTCGGCATCTGTGCGAGACAACCAGTCACCATACAAGACTAAAAATTAAAAAGCCTCATTAATTGGTAACAGGGCTTTTGCTACTGAGAAGCATTGCATGATCCGTCATAAGGATGTGGGTTAACGGCTAGCGAGACTGACTTTGAAACTGGGTAACCAGGTTTGACTGACGAAAGGCTCAAATATATCTGACTAAAAATGAACAAATGCAATTGCTGCTTTGCGCTACATTAGCATCAATGTGCTACATCATACAGAAAAGTCATATGAAAATTGCCCTCGCCCTGCTCCAACTGGAACAGTAGAATCTGCTTTGCCAGACTAAGCCCCCTCTGAAGAGTCACGCAGCCACAAACTACCTGGGCGTCACAAGCACAGTGCACCAGCCCATGTCACACTGTAGATTTTAATCTTCATGCTAGACTTCGCTTCTCAATTTTACTCAGTCTCGTTGTCAAGAATTTAATCACCAGAGCTACTCTTGCCCATTGTCTGGGTTACTCAAAAGCATCCAAGGTGTTACGATGTGCAATATAATGGTATAGACTACACTGCAGAACACAAGGGTATCAAAAGTATTCCATCATCCAGAAAACTACAAACTTACATATGCCCCCCCCCCCCCCCAAAAAAAAGAATGGCCTAAACTGCATTGTTCGGCCCCTAGAATCAAATAGAATGTGGTAGTCACATTAAGATAGCACTGCTCCCCAATTCCTACCCAATCCAAATACAAATTCAGTGGAAATGCATATTACCAATCCATCGGTCACTAACCTTGCTTGGCAAGCTGATCGGCAGCTGCCAGGGCCTCATGCAAAGTGACTCCAGCTCCAACTATGGTAACTCGGTCGGTGTCACTTGACCGGACAACCTGGGGAGGAAAAAAGCCAGCTGCTCATTAGGGTATTGATGGCAGGGCAGCCTCAGGTGCTAATCATATTTATTAACGGTCACATAATTTGATAGTGCTCAACTTCAATGTTTATAACCCTACATGAAAGCCAAGACCACACTGTAGTTCTAATCACCCTATTTGCCGATCACTCGCTCCCATACACTCCATAGATACGCACAAGGCAGTCAAACTCCCAGAATGTAAATCTTCAATACACCAAGACGACCACTTTGGTCTTCCATGGATTTGTCTTGATCTGGGGTTTTCCCCAAAATTGGTCAACGCACGTTTCAGCAGTTTGCAGGTACTAGCAACCACCTTCTAAAGGACCTACAGGTCTTTATTTCTTAAAGAAGTCAATCCAACAAGTGAGTGGCGTTGGGGGTCTGGTCAAAGGTCTATTGTTCAGGAATGCAGGCGCGGTTGTATATTTCCAATTATCAATTTATCACGTAGCGCCACAGTTGGGACATGCTGCAAATCTCTGCATATGGTCCACCATCCAAAAATCATAATCCCATGCTGTTAGCTGAGAGACCGTAGATGCACCCTTCTTAGAGCTCGACAAAAACCCTCAAAGATGGAGATTATTAATCCGCCTCAACCGGCGTCCTCCATATCTGCCAGCGGCAGCAGACGTCCTCAAAGTCTAAATGACCCTGTGGTTTACATATGATAAGACAAGACGAGCATACATCACACAGAAAAAAGGAGCATACACGATTCAGCCACTGCCTGATCTCAACATGCTTAACATCCCTGTTACAAACGCATATTTTACACCAACCTTTGCTAGTCCAATTTCAAATTTCTCTTCAGGGGAATAGATGACTGCAGTCTCAGGGCGACTCGTTCGGATGAAGCAGATTCCCTTCAATAGAAGTACAAAGTGAAACCAATTGCTTATGTGAACAGGACATATTATAGACTAACACCTTCAAAATACAGGACGCACTTACCTTGGTATTGGCGGCCAGAAGAACGGCATGCTCAGTGGACACTGCATCACTGGGGTAGAAGACAGTGCACGTGGGGACAGCTCGGAACATTGCCAAGTCCTCCAGTGCCATCTGAGAGGGTCCATCCTCACCTGGGAGAAGCAAAGCAGGTCCCAGTAAGGAAAGAATCATTATCCACCTACCCCCAGCTCGAAGGGATCCTCCCGGAAAAAACATCCCAAACACCAACTACAATCTCCCACTTAAACCTGGACTGCCCCATCAAACAGTACTGACGAACAAAGCTTGGCCTCAGAAGATCACCCCTTTCTTCAGGCCATTCTAGTAAAACAGAGTGGGGAAATGGTGAGATTAAACAGTATGCAGTGGCAACTCCCATCAAGGGGTTTAAAACATATAGTGGTTGGAAGGTGCACCACTCCGCCCCCCCCCCCCTTACAACCTCCTCCTCCCACAAAGTAGAACCATGCCTCATCTACAAGAGTTTTGCTGGACTTACCAATAGACACGCCACAGTGCGAGCCACAGAGGTTAACATTGGACTGGGAGATTGCACCCATGCGGATCTGGTCATATGCACGAGAGAAGAAGGCTGCAAAAGTGCTGGCAAACGCCACGGTGCGATTACGGGTGGCACAGCCCATCGCTACACTCACCTGCGGAGAAGCACAAGATCAGCTCTACAATGAAGCAAGTGCTGAAGAGAATGAAAGACCAGTGTGCACATACAGCTTTCACAAGGTATAAATGACAAGTTTAGGTTCGGCTACTGGTGATCAGATCACAAATCCGGGTCCTTCACAGCTTTAAACCTACAGAACCGTGTGAACTAAAAATACTAATTAATTCATTTAAGTAACCCTTCCAGAATTAGCCCGCAAACAGATCAATGCAACTCCATAGTTCACAATCAGTCAAAAGACATTCTGTGCAGCGTGAAGACGACATTACAAAATGTTTACTCAAAAATAGATTTGAGGCGATAATGTGGCAGACTGAAATGTAGACCTCTGATAAAAGTTAAACTAGAGTTCATGACTGGATCGTAACTAATCTTCAAAGAGTAAAACGACTCAAAGCCATTTGGCAGGAATTCGGATTCTTCAATTTTCCAGTCTCATAACTAGAGGAGACTCATTAGTCCTAGCTAACAACCATTCAGTGAATTAAAAATGGGCTTGGACGCATCTCACTGGCAGCATAAAATATATATACATAATAAACTATTCAAAAGGCAATCGTGTATGTTGAAATGGACGGTCACGTCAGCCAAGGAGCTTAGAAGTATAGTTGCCAGTTGGTTCCTGATAGAAAGTGAGGCTTTGTGCAGAGATAACCCTGTGAGCGAATGACAACAGTAGATTCCTTTTGCTCTGTCTCCATGAACGCGAGGTACTGTTTGTACAGGGGCAAGAGTGTCCTGCTGCAACAGAAGATCCTCCTGTTCGGGGGGACAGATGCTCATGCAGACATTTGAGATTGCTCTTCCTACCCAATCCAGAGCCATTAAGATGACTTGGGCCCAGTAGTTCCCGTACTCATTAGAAGTCAAGCTGGCAGAAAGACATACAGGAGTCCAGAGATCCACTCTAGGAGGAAGTAGAAGTCCTTCTTGGAAACTCCAGAGCGGACAAGTTCTGACACTGGGCATGCTGTGGCAGCGAAGAGATGGAGACAGGGCATTAACCATTCCTGAAAGTTGCCCTGCAACAACTTCTGTTTTAACTGCCATTCATCATCCACTAAGCATCAGCAGTTGTTATCCACCCTTGTGTTAAGATTCCCCAGGTGGTTCACGACCAGAGAATTACCCTGATCATTCACTTTCAGTTGTGCAGTCTCCTGGCAAAGGCCCAAGATCCAACCCTGCCCTGCTTGCTGCAGTACCAGAGGGCAGTAGTGTGGTATGTGACCACTTTTTCCAGACTCCATTTGATGGTTGGCAGGAAGGCTTTCAAATACCAAGCTAATCACCCCCCACTGGCGGAGGCCTGGTCTCTGGCGGAGGCCTGATTCCACAGATTTAAGATCTCCACCTCTCCCAGATGACCTCCCCAGCCACACAGACATCCATTTCAACGGTCAGCTCTGGATGGAGGAGTGTAAGAAGGATCCGCAGCTAGCTCAATTACAGTCAAGGATCCACTACTTCAAGATTTGAACAGGCGGTTTCAAAACCTGAATGGAAACAAATCGGTCCACCTTGTGCTGTGTCCACTAAGACTTACAAATCCAGTCCAGAGCACACATGGGCCATCTGCAATATTAGACAAACAGGAGGCCAACAGAACGACTTGCCTTAGTCACACTCACTGAAATCCAGGGTAGAGGCTGAAATGTAAAGCTAGGCCCAGGCCTATCAAATATCTGGATTTGAAAATAGCAAAGACAGTCTATCTTTCTCGGAAAACCAGTAGAAGGGCAAACACAATTTTGAATATCAGGAATGCTGCAGGTAAAGTAATAGTATTCCTCCAGGCATACTTTCAGTAGCCCATCAGTATGATGTTAGTTTGTACCCTGAAGAGGAAATCGATAGCTACTTAAAAACCATTAGCCTACAATATCCGAACAAACATTTATTCTGGACTCCTTGTAATCACTCAGTAAGAGATGGAGGTAGCTTTCAGCTGGTAAGGTAACAGGTCCAGATTTAATTCCTACAGAAATAAAAGAAGGTTTTTGGTACTATTCTTAGCCCCAATTTACTTTTTCACCATTAGAAGGCTTTGAATTTAATGCATACGGCTTCAAAAGGAGCAGCCGGATTATAAAGTTGCTCTCCATGGCCAAAAAATTTCTAGTATTCAAAGTAGCCCCTGAAGTCTAAGCTTAAAACTTTCTTTGATCTTGCCGATTGGATGATCCTGGATCTTCTTCAGAAGTAATCTAAAAAGTTAAGCTTTTTTATACTGTTAACTTCATTTAATGAGTGACATGCATGTATATGAATCTTGTATCCTTATGACGGACTTAAACCTATGTCCAAGCGTGACTGCGTGGAAAAGGCAAAGTGTCCAGGGATTGCCAAAAGAAGTGCACTATTGTTTGTGGATCCTCCTCCAACTGGGAGGTCAACGGAACTGTAGAACCAGAGGCATGATCAAGAGGCTCAATTGGCACCAAGAACCCACTGGTGAAAGTCAAACTGGAGGCCCCTGCAGACCCTTGAGGGCTTCTAGTCATACCAAAGGGCCCCAGAAGCATGCAGAAAATGCCCAGCATGGGCCCCTAAAAGCTAACTGACTTAGAAGTCGCCTGCGGACCCAAATCATCTGGGTGCGTCAGACCAGGCAGTCTGCTCCTGAGGAATGAGATCTCTTGGTACATTGATGCCCTATCATCTTGCTTGGAGATGGAGCATAGCAGGAAGGAGCAGATTCATGCTTGGACTTCGTGCTTATTCTTTGACTAGCTAAAAGACTGGCCACAAATATGCCACAGGAAGGACACCTTCCTCTTGACTTACACCAGTCACAAGGGCTTCACAATCCCATATAACGTTTGGTTTCAGAGGTTCTGGAGTAGTGTTACAAATCCAAGCTCCAGAAGCATACTTGGTGGAGATGTGTCAGACTATTATTGGCAACAGTCCCAACAAGGTTTAAACCCTGTTAATTTAAGAGGAGCCATTTCCCACAGACAAAAGGAAGAGAGCCAGGGATCAGTGCCTGAAGGCACTGAAAAAAAGTTACTCTGCATTCTCATCTTACCCATTAGTGAGCCTTTTGATAGGTAATTGTCAAGGTAACGTCAGCGGTAGAAAGTTAAGCAATCGCTCATAAGAAATACTGCAACTGTCTTTAGAGACAGTTTAGATACTATTGCAAGTACTGTTGAGTAAACTAGGACTCTCATCTAGTTCTTGGTTGTCTTTCCCACCCACAGGTGCCCGAAATTGGTTCAGTGCACCAACGCTGCAGCATGAAAGTCCAGGTTGTTGTAGCTCCACATACCCCACTGGTCAAACTGGTTGATGGGGTGTCCGTGATACTAAGTCCTATAAATGGTCAGGGACGCAGTGGTAATTCAAATCCAATTTCATGCTTAAGAGCAACACAAAGCCACAAGGTCAGCACTTTGAAAAATACAAACAATGGCTATTCAGTCACATCCTGTTGCTTACTGCTGGACTAGACCGATTAATAGAATTTAAAAAAGCGCTCTAAAGCAAGTTAGGGACTGAGAAGATCTACATTTTTTCAATGGTTGGAAATACCAAGGCAACCTAAAACACTAAGATTATTTCTGTGCCACACTATGATGGCATGGAGTAGTTAATCTATGTCGTGGGAGTCTGCATATTTTTCCACAGCAGAGACGCAGATTGTCAGACTTCGGCCAGGAGGGAGTGTTCCCTTGAATAGACATCACATCTGCTGGGCTCAGCTCGCACTATGGGAATAGCTGTTGCAGCAGTTTGGCGTGACTGCTTGCGATAACCTGGGGCAAATACTGATTGGACTGTCACTGCGCAGGACTTTAAGGATTGACCATTACCACATACCAGGGACCTTCCACTTCATTCCAGACCAAATGGTATGGCATGTATGTCAATTCATTTGTACAGGTTTAACTTGCGTATTCAATGTCTGACCTTGAAAGAGGTAAATAGATAATTCTATCAGGAACAATTTGGATGATTTGACACTTGCAAGAGTTCTGCCTCCTTGATCTTCTTACACTATGCCAAGATGACAGAAATAGAGTAACAATTTCCAGTCAGACCAGTGTAATGTTACAGCAAACAAAGCTCAGCCAGGCTTTAAAAAGGACTCCAACCCCGACCAAAACCACTGAGGATATTAGAAGCATCTTTGACAGAAATAGAGTGGTGACCAGGACACTATTAGTAGTATCGGCAGCCTTTGACAATCTCACACTCCAAAGACTTGAGGCAGCCGGGATCTCTGGGACAATACTGGTAAAGTTAACCTTTTTACAAGGCCAGGCACAAACAGTGATGCTTTCAAAATTTGGATCTTCTCGCAATGCCATAATTTTTGGTGCCCATAGGCCCTCCGCTTTTCAACCCATACATGGCTTGCCCGTGCCATTTTCAGACTGCTTTGGTGTTTCGTTCCCAAGTTAGATTACACACTGCTTTTCAGACAGGAAAAAAATGACAAACCACACAGAATTTAAGCTGACCCCACACAGAATTTAAAAAAAGCAGTCTACGTAATACTGAAGATTAACCACACTTCCAGGGATTAAAACTAATAAGACAAGTTATTTTTTTACTCTAAATATATCTGGACTAAAGACAGGCAGCACTGGGTACAGGACCCTCGGGTGATTGTAAACCAGATTAGCTGGCCTTCGCTGACCACATCAAGATACCTATGCTCAAAAGGTTTCATTCTTGAAAATGAGAAAAGTGTTCCTGTTCATCCAAACCACAGCAAGAAAACATTGGCTCCACCTTTGCCTCTCCTCTAGGGAGAATTATTGCAATTACCTCCTGGTGGGATTACCTTAAAACTTGGTACGCAAGTTCTGCAAAATACAGTAGACATGTGAATGGGTTAAGAAACCCCAACACCTTCAATAAGGAAAGTCCTGACCACAGTTACTGTCAATATGTTTCCATTTGGCCAAGTGGCAATTTGATATGAGCTACTATCATGTCCACTAAGAATATTTCTTCTGGATGAAGATTAAAGTCAGAATGGGGAGCATAACAAGGGACATACATGCCAAATGTTACCTCTAGTAACATTAAGGTGCACTCTACGACTTGAGGTAATAGATACAAGACAACTCCAATTTGGCAGCCCTGACATTAATCAGGTACATTCAAGACTTAGGCTTGACAAGACTAAGGGACAGATAGCCAGTAGGCAATTGCCCCATGTGGAAATAGGAAAAAAATTGTGGCATGATGAAACTGGTGGGTCTAGCGTGAACAAGGGAAGATCTAGTGAAGCTGTGTATAGGATGCATGGGCTGAGCGGCATGCACATTATGGATGCTATAATAACATGACGCTTTGAGTCTGTGTATTGTTTGGGGGTGAAATGTGGTTGAGTGAGAATGTAACACGAACAAGACTAGTCATGGCTTTAACCCAAGGGTTAAACATGAAATCAAGAACTCTCCTACCTGGATGGCTCCAAAAAGCTGCAGGATGCTCAACCCCTCCAACTAAAAGATTTTGGCGACAAGTTGTTCAAAAGCAACAACGTGGAGATTTAGTTGGAAGCTGGTCCCAACAGGCCAGTTGTTTAAATGTTAGAGGAGGCCCTGTGACAAGGCAGCATAGCCTTGTCCATTACTCTCAAACCCACTAGTAAGAGGTCAGCATAGCTGCGGGTAGCAGTGCAGGTGGGAGGGTGGGCAAGAAACAGGTGGAGAGGACAGGCACCCAGCTGAGTGGAATTAAAAGTGGTGGTGCCGCTCACTGAAGAGTCCATAGCTTAAGGTTTGTAACAGGAGACAGTGGGAAGAAGCAGCAAGTGTAGAACACAGGAACAGCCAATGAAAGTCTTCATCACTTGAAAGTATCTGACGGCATTGCCAGAGTGTGGCCAGTGCAGTCAAGAGTCCTGAGCGATGCAAGCTAAAGAGCTGGCTGGAGTGCAGGTGCCTAAAGTCTAACTTAAGACTCAATGCATGCATCAGATCTCCAAGGTTGCATTCATCTGTTTTGGAAGCTTAATAGGGCCAAGGAAAATCCTTGGATGTCGACCTTTCTCAGCCCAAGGAACAGGGATTCAGGCCTGGATAACCACCAGGCTGCACTACGGCAATATTCTTAACCTAGGCGTCCTGAAGACCTTGCTCAAGCAGCTTCAAATAGGGAGAAGTGCTGCTGCAAGACTTACTGCAGCTCCTCCAAACGGAGGTCTACGAGAGGACTTCATGATCCTCGCTGGCTATTAACTGATCGAAGAGTTCAACTTATAGCACTGTACTACATGCATAAATGTGTTAAAATCTGGCCCCCATTATCCTAGATCTTCGGTAATTCCCAGAGTGGGGTGGGAGGTCCAGGCTCTTGCCTTGGTCCCTGGAACTCCTTACCTTTTACAAGATCCTGTTGCTTGGTCTTCCGTGGCTTTTAGGATTCACTTTGTGACAATGACTTGAGGTACCTTGAAGAGCATACCGCTGGGAAACCCTTGTGGGTAGCCATGTGTTTTTTAGAGCTTGTATAATTTAATGCAAGGGCTGGGAGAGAAGGATTGAATGCACGCAGAGCCCTTTTGAAGGCGCCTGTTGGACGTAGATGAGATTTTCTAGATCTTACCATGGTCAACTTAAGTCATTAACTCCAACTAGCTGTAAATCGGATATTTCACCAAGATTCTCCAGAGTGGCGCTTGTTTTGTTTCAGGTGACAGTTGCAGCCGGAAGAGCAGAGACTAGTCACTGGCATATGCAAATACTTGCTAAAGTTTCATATTTGCCACCAAATCGAAAAATAATTAACACCCATATGTTTTATTAAGGGTTCCAGTAAGATGTATAGTCTGAGCTTGTTGAAAAACCACCAAAGTTGGAGTCCTTAGATCTACTTGTCCAGAAGTCCTATCCAGAGTGAACTCACATGTGCATAACCTTTTCTGGCCTTCAGGTTCTAGTGGTTTACTTTTAGAGGCTAGTATGTTGCAAAACTCCACACCGAAATACCCTCACTGCACCAGCAGGTCAGTGTAGATGACCATATTTTCTGCTCCTTGACACCGTGGCCTCTCCCATCACTGGACTGCGTGCTTGCTTTGAATCCTGGATACTGCGCTGTGGCTTTCTGGTTATGATTTCTCTACAAACCGTGCAGCTACACATTCCACCACCCCAGTTGCCAGGAGTCCAGGGCCCCAAAGTATGCTCCTGCTCTCAAGTGGTTTTAATTCAGGGTCACTCCCATGCAAGTACTTTACAATAAAAGCCCCACCTACACATCTGACAGTTGTCCAGACTGGAAAGATTCTCACAGCGCCATCACTTTGCCAAGGCTTAAAGACACCACCTTTGCCAACATATTTTGGAGCTGCCATCCCAGCCTATGAAAAGAACCTAGGCAGCCTCCACGTAATAATGTGGAGGAGGTGCTTAACCCACAGGTATGTTAGGCTATGAACATGATATCATTTCACATCAGAACTAGACCTCTGCACCCCAGCCGTCCCTAATGAAGGACATGCTGTTGCCCATACAGGTAGCAAGTGTAATAACTGGACAGTCACCAGGGATAGGCATTTTTAAAATCCATATTACTTCCACAAAATAATCAGATTACATTTACTTAGTATATATGTAATCTATCCTCATGGACACTATATGTCATACATATCATGCAGTAAATATATATGTGATCTATCCTCATGGACACTAGTATGTCATACATATCATGCGGTAAATGGGATTCCTAGGAATTGTGTAAAGAGTAAAGGCACCAGATGCCCAAGAGACGCATCTATACAGTTTGTTCAGCAGTTAAATAACTTCGACCCCCCCACCCCTCTTACCATGTTTTGCTCAGCAATGAAGCATTCAATGTAGCGGTCAGGGTGGTCCTTCTTGAAGATCTCAGAAAACGTGGAATTCTTCGTATCCCCATCCAGTGCAATGACACGATTATTTGCGTGGCCCAGTTTAGCCAACGCCAAGCCATACGCTTTCCGGGTTGCTATCTGTGGACAAAAACAGGATATGGGTCAGTAAGTACACCGAGATACCACATCTGGCTATGGGAGGTGAGCTGGCCACACCATGCTGTCTGCAACCAAGATCTACCAACCTTATCTCCCAGCTTGTAGCTCGGGGGAGAGGGCATTAGGATCCCATCAATGACAACTTTTGGAGAGTCCTCTGCGGGCAGCTCGGGGCAGAGCCTGGTGACATTCTTGATCTCTTTCTGGATGGCTTCAACCATTGCCTCCACCTTGTCCTTCGGCATGGGCTTTCCATGCCAATTGTCCTCATTTTCAACTCCTGACAGAAAAGGAGAGTACCACGTTTAGTTACAGTACATCACCAGGCCAAATTCAGAAATACAATGAATCTAAAAGGAAGTCTGTAGTGGTGATAAAACCACATGGTGGCACTTTCTAGAAGTACTAAATAGAGTTTACATAGTCCCTCAATTTAACAGTCTGGCATGAATCGGGCATAATCTGTACACCATATTAGGCTGTGTCTCCATCAGATCACAGAGCCACAACACCCCACATTATTGCTGTTGAAATAGAAGGGACCCCCCCTTCCCCCCCACTAACCTGCAATTCCCTTCCCTTTGAAGGTTTTGGCAATGATCGCTGTCGGCTTGTCTTTCAGATGGGACGCCTGCCAGAGAGCGTGGCACAGCTCTGCGACATCATGGCCATCGACGACATAAGTGTTCCACCTACCAAGCAGAAGTATCAGTCAGGTTAGGCTGAAAAGGGCAACTTTTTAAAAGTGCAGCTTGAAGATAATGATGCAAGGTAAATACCCAAATGCTTCACAGCGCTTCTTATAGATGTCAGTCTGGTGCTGGAGCGGCGCAGCCTCACTCTGGCCCAATCGGTTGACATCAAAAATGGCCACTAGGTTGTCCAACTTGTAGTGGGAGGCAAAGGCTAAGGCCTCCCAAACAGCTCCCTCTGACGACTCCCCGTCACCCAGCAGACAGTACACCCGGTAGCTGGAAGACGAAAGGGGTCCTGGTCACCAGATCACTACCGTCTCAAGCAATTAGTACAGGTATACAGCCTAAACCCTCCATCACTAAAAGCAACGATAACCAGGAGAAGTGATCTGCCAAGCAAGCTTTCCATTGAGGCCCAATAAGAAACAAGCCAGATAGCGCAAGAGCAAGTCGAGCAAGTCGAGCTGAATACAAATATAATTTAACCACCCAACAGCAACAGGTATTTTCATCTGTAAAATTAAGTGATGCAGAAAACTTAGAATTTGCAATCTTGCGTTGCTTTAATAAACATTTTAAACTATCAGCAGTTCCGCAAAACTTACTGGTCAGGCGGCTGAAAAATGCCTTCATATCAGTAAGGTATTTAAAGGTCACAAGCCTGAGCTCGCCTCCGACGTGAATTACCCTCTACCTGCCCAACAATCAGCTGATGGGTACATTAGAAATGAAAGTCTTTAGAAAAGCAGCCCGTCTCACCTCGATTTATCAAAGTACTTCCCAGTGTAGGCCATGCCGCAGGCTGCTCCCAGGCCTTGTCCCAGGGACCCAGTGGCCACATCCACAAAAGGCAGTTTCTACCACAAGACAAGCAGGAAGGGTCAGTTATTAACAAGGACTTCTAGGAAAGAGTTCATACAGCAAGAACACCCCCCCCCCCCCCCCCCCCCCCACAACAGCAAAGCGATTAGAGGAGACCGGAACAAAAATACTGGATAGCAATGCAATATTTACTGCATCAACAGATCGCTAGGTAGATTCATGATTTTGCAGAAAGTAAATAGTTTCAATACCCAATATAATACAAATGTCATTTCAACACAGTGCGTACCCAATGGGGAATTATTTAATTGTAATAATTAAGTAAAATATTTGGGTGTGGAAGCTAGGCACTTCACATAAATTGCAGAAAAGAACCCTCATAAGCCTTCACTGGCTTGCCAGCTGCCAAACCAATGCAAACTAAAACCTCCACCTTTACTGTACTATCAAAAACTCAATCTCACAGGGGTGGGGTGTCCTTCCAGGTCCGAGTCGATCTTCCTCAAATTAAGCAGTTCCGCTTCTTTAATGTAGCCAGCCTCCACCCAGGCAGCATACAGGATGGGAGCAGCATGGCCCTGGGTAGGAAAAACCAAGTGTATTTTAAATTTAAAAAAGTAATAAAAAGGTTAATTTTCATAAGTGCTACTTCTGGCAATGGTGTAACGCAGCAAAGTAAACAAGCATTGGTATAGCCAATAGGTCTCGCATTTGGGAACATATAAGCAGTTATCCATGCAGCACATAAGTAGGCACTATAAGTAGGTATAGTATGCAAATTAAGTAGGTGAAATTAAAAGGCCCTGGCTAACAGACTAAAAATTTAAAAAAAATAGACACCAAAATTGCAATCTGTTAAGACTGAAAGAACTCCTTACCAAACAAGCCTGCATGTGCAAGAAAAGTTATCCCTCCCTACCAGACCCCACAAAAACCAAGGAAAGAAGTTGGGGCAACGAGAGCTCATTAACATGCTGTTCAGTCAGGGGCATTGCTAGTGTATGAACGGCAAGTCGACAATCTACAAGAATTTAAATAGGCAAAACTTGACGCCTCCATTCATTTTGCTTTACCTCCAGTTCTTACGTGGCCGCACACTAACCGCACAGGCACGCCTTTGTAGGAGGACAAACTGGACAGCGACATCTCAATATGACACAAGGTTGCCCACAATTTGCACATGAAGCATTTTTTTTAATTACATTAAATAAATATTCTTGACAGGACAGCTCCTAGAATCCTAAAAGTATGATATAAATGACACTATGCATCGTTCATGGGGACACACTATCAATGCTTTGGGCAGAGGGATATTAACACCTCACCCAATTGAAACGTGGGCGAGCGCATTTATGTAATCTACGGTGAAACCAGCAGACCCAATTATAATTAGTCTGCCAAAATTTTAACCTTGCGATTCAATACAAAACATGAAGCCCACACCTCTGAAAAAACACGAGGAACATGTATGCTTTGATTCAACACAAGAAATGCAAGAATGTTGGGACTTGTGTTTTCCATCACTGAATACAAGCCAGTCAATTTTATTCACTTTTGGCACAGTACCATATGCAGCAGCCTGAAGGTGCATTTCATCAGTGTGTTCGGGAACAGGCGTGTAGTTAAGAGGCAGGCAGCATCCAACAAAGTTTGTTTACAGACTCATAACACGCTAGCTTCTGTCAGCTGAGCGTCAAGCGCGTTTCCCTCCAAAAGCACAAAACCACATGAGATAAGAAAAAAAAGCGTGGCAGTGAAAGCAACTGCGCTGTGGTTATTTAGTAACCTGATCCACGACAGGAGTAATGCAGCTGCACCCTGTGCGCCACTACTAGCTCCTGAGACCCAAACGCTGTGGGAGAGAACATTTGAGGAAGGTGGGACATGCACCCTGCCTTTGGCAATTTGCGTACTTTCATTATTGAAAGCCACACGCAAAATGCCAATCAAATGTGCGGGCGGAGTCACACCCAGAGAAATTTAGAGTGCTCACAAGAAGCCTCCCATTGAGCAGCACATGCGCGCTGCACTAGGCTCAACCAAAAAAAAAAACTGGTGCAAAGGCCCACCTTTCAAGAAGCTGAATAAGTTAGCACTCCCAAGTGCAAGCATGTACTCTAGTATTACGAACCATGCATCCATTCAACCACCAGAACTGCTAGTCATCCAATCCTCTGCCAAGCGCCATCAAAAATTTTTAACAACCAATTTGTGGAACTATTTTACATCTGGAAACTTATTGAACAGTATGCTCTTATTCCCACATCGAATGACTGGCTACAAAGTTTTGAATACCCGCCCTCTAACCTTCACTGGAGTCTTCAGAAACTAACAATTGTAGCAACCCTATTACTGAATCCTTGAAATGCAGAGAACTAATCCATGCCACCTCTCGTGAACGTAGAAGTTTTTGTTTTATCTTCTTAAGGCTATAAAAAGGCCTAGTATACAGCAACGTGGTAAAGAAAATATGGTATCCCATCAATTCAATAACCATGTAATCAACATTCAAAATAATAAAATGGGATCCTGCGGATGAATAATACTATGATGAGACTGATAAATGCTCCAAAAAAAAAAGTAACCAATTTTCCCAATGAAAGAGCTGATCTCATGGTTTGGCGGTATCTTTCCTCACAAGAGAAGCTTGGTCTCTAGATGGGTGGCTACACAAGGCTGTCACTTCTGACCAGTACATACTACTGGACTTTGATCAAATGGCAAACTATGCAGGTCACTGCTCTATATTCCTGTCGTTTCTCTGGATCCCACTGCCTCTTGGCAGAGGATTGGAGGATAAAGGCTGTTGGCATAGTCGAGCCTAGAAGTAATTGGAGCCTGTATAACTGGCTTCCCATTAGAAATAGGTAATAGGAACAGAAACATGCGAAGCATCTTCAGGAGGCCAAAACAGGTGCCTACAACAGATTGTACTTGTGACTTCATGGATAAGGTCTCATCCAGCTTTACTTCCAAGTTTTTTACCGTCTTAACTGGAGTTTGAGGGGACATTTTGGGGGCCACCATTGTTTCCAGGCATCCAGGGGCGGGGTGCCGAAGATGATGATTTCAGACTTTTGAGTTGCATTTAAGATGGTTCAATCTGAACCAAGCAAAAACGTCGTCTCAGGCATTTATTAATTTTTTCCCCATTGAATGCCTCATTCTGTTAGCAAGTAAACAGCAGCTGGGTATCGTCTGCGTAAGATATAATTACAGCCTCACCAGCTTCCAACAGTGGGGCCATATATAGATTAAAGAGAACAGGGCTCAAGATGGATCCCTGAGGCACTCTCACCTCAAGAGGAGGTAGTCCAGCTGAGAAAGGGGGTGACCACACCCCCTGATGCCTTGCCCCCAAAAAAGGAGGACATCCACTTCAACACCGTGCCCCCATACCCACACTCCTGCAGTATCCGAAGGAGGCGGTCATGGGGCACGGTGTCGAAAGAGCAAGTAGGACCAATACTGCCTTGCCACCTTTATAGAGTGTCTCCTTAACAGATTCCGAAATCTCCAGCAGTGCCGTCTCCGTACCAAGGTTCTGACGGAAGCCAGATTGGCTAGAAATGGAAGAGATTCTTAGTTTCCGCAAAATTGTAAATACCTGAGTGGACATGTTTCTCAATAGTTTTGGCAAAAAAGGGCAGCAGAGAAATGGGTCTGTAATTGGTGAGCATGGTAGGATCAGCTGTTGGTTTTTTTAATGAAGGGACGATTTTAACACTTCCAGGAGGCCAGGACCCTGCCGCATATGAGTGACATGTTCATTATCCTATTAGCTGTAGGATTCAGAAACTCCGCCATCTGCCAGGAATTTCACCGGACACAGATTGCTCGGCGACCCCGATTTCAGGCCCTTCATGATAGTCAGGGAAGCCTTGAGGGACACGGGGGTGGGAGGAAAGAAGGGGGACGTATCTTTGTCATACTGAGGGTCAATCCGCAAGGAGGCTGAAAAATAGGATTGAATGGTTATTATCTTGGAGTAAAAAAGTTAGCTAGTTTATTAGTCCAATCCAGGGAGGGGGTGGGTGGAGCCCTCGTCATGGCCTTCGGGGCAGAAAATCTAACTATTTCAAAGATTTGTCCTCGTTTCCTGTGGACTCCAATCTTGGATGCAAAAAAGCTCTTTTTGGCTGACTGAATTTCTTTGTGAATCATGGTTACCTCCATTACCTTTCCCTAGTTCCTTCAACATTACAAAAATATTCCCAACCCACCCTCACCCACCGAGTTATGCGATGGGTGCTCTAGAGGTCGCTAAGCGCCATTATGCATAGTTATATGTATGGGAGACCGGTGTGTTCCGAGGGGCCGTGCAGCCAGGGTTCAGCACACTCCACCCTTGCCCTGGAGCTCTAGTTCGTGTAGGTGAAGCCGCAGAAGTTGAGTCCAGTGCAAGTCGATCAACCAACACTACCAGGCCCTGGCTTGGTCTACTGTGCCTATGCAGTGTCAGTCCTCCCTTAGAAGTATGAGCCCTTCCAATTTCTAGTAACCTTTTAGTTGGGACACATGCAAGATATTAGAATTTTAGTGACTAGTTGACAGTGTGTGGCAACCACCCCAGTAGGCAGTGACCAAGGGTTTGAGGAATCTCCTTGTAAATGACGGTTTAGACTACAGACACGACCTCCTCCAAAATGGTGCTCAGGGTGGTCGCTCACAGAACATGTGCAAGATATGAGCTTCCCTTTCCCCACATTGGGGGCAAGCTGCCTCCAAGAACTGGAAATATCTTCTAATTCTTACATGGGTAAAGTACGCTCTTGGGGAGACAGTCAATCATGGCAGCCATCAGTGCTCTCATTTCATCAACATAGACATCACCTATGACAACCCAGGCTATGATTGATCGATGCCAAGACCCAGCGTCTGTGCTACTACTGTCAAGGAAGGCTTCTAATGTCGTAATACCTTCAACACTGCCACAACATTGTTCCAAGAGGAGCAAGGCTTCGCTACGGCCTGAGCTCACATCACCAAGTAAATTTTCACTTTTGCTCCCATTCACTTGCTGGACACAGAAGACAGACTAAGACAGTCCTTCTGCGACAGATTGAAGTCGCTCAGAATTGAACTTAAAATGCCAGGAGAAGAAAGAAGACTAATACGAGGAGGAATATTACCAGCATCACCTTCCGGTTCCTCCTAAACAATACCACCAGTATAGGTGGTATGCATGCCTACCTAAACAAGAAGGTCCGCAACTGCCATCCTCCTCGATTTAGGACTTGCAAGCTATGTTGACGGATTACAGGAAATTCTTCCCACATTGCCAAGAACATAATACTGCTGCTTGCCACCTAGGGTACCTTTTATACCAACATTGCCTCCTAGGAGGACAGCTCGTCCCATCACACCAGCACCCCCTAGGGATAATCCATCCAATTCCGCAGAGGGCACAGAAAAGTGTGAAATTCAGGACAATTCACCAGCTATAGATTAATGAGAGGTTATACCCATGCTTTCATGGTTACCCCACTTTACTGGCATAAGAATGTTGGGACTAGTCTGACTGAGATTCTGCTAATCCGGGCCCCAGTCTGTTTTGTCCCTAAATTTGATATGGTAGGTACTTCTGTACCTCTACAATTGACTACTGGTGTACCCCCTGTAAGTCCCTAGTATATGGTACTGAGGGCATAGGTACACCAGGGGTCTCCCATGGGCTGCAGCATGTATTGTGCCACCCATGAGAGACCACTCAAACTGACTACAGGTCGGACATTGCAGCCTGTGTAAGTTGGTGCTAGCACCACTTTGACAGATAGGTTCTTATATTGAAGGTCACTACACTTAAAACCGAACAATCCTTTCAATCCTGAAGGCAGGGTGCTGGGTCATAAGTGTGTGGGTGCCCCTGCGTGAGCAGCACACCCCTACAAACCCTGGCGAAGATGCTGCAGGCTTTGTAAGTGTGGACAGCCATTTTGAGATATATAGGGGCCATCTCATTATGCAATGGCTAACTATAGTAGCGGTGCCGAACATGGGCACGTTTGATATCAAACATGCTGGAATTCTACCCCACAACCATTATCGGTGTTAGCTGTACGATTCCATGCACAGAGGACTCCTCTGGGAATCCCCAATGACTCCTGGTAGAAGCCTTTCAGGGTCTGCTAGCAAGCTAGTGCTGCTGCCAACCACAGACAATTCTGCCCTCCTGCTGCCGAACTTGAGCGGGGGAAATAGTAGGTTTCCTGTCACAGGAAAATTTAACCACCTCCCAGACAGGACTTTGTGTATTGTGGTGGGGTTGCTTGCCAGCACCCCCAGCCTGCTTATATGGGCAGATCTGGTGCCCACCTTACATACTCCGGTTTGAGCCAGTTCAGGGACCCCTTGGCCCCTGCTCTAGTGCGAACTGGACAAACATGGGCGTTTCATCCCCTCTGACCAGCAACCCTCCTCTGGGAGGGACTAGTTATTCCAGACCATTTGCTTATTCGTATAAAGGGCTTACCTGTGGGTGGGTCCTCAGATTTGTTGAGAGACTAGACTCAAAACTGAAACTATGTCACTCTTCAACTGTCTGAACACTGGACTTCGCCTGGAACTAGGACTGCAGCAAGGGAGACTGCTGAGTCTGGTCTCACTGTTCTGCAAGTCTTAGTCATGGTCTGTTTCTTCCAGAATCTTCAGACCTGTGGGCATCAATTACACCTGAAGTAACCTCCCTTGGAGTGAAGAAGTCACTCCCCTGCATCTGCAGGCACCGCAATGAAGCCAACAGTTCTGCTGCTCCTGATGTCCCACGGACTTCAAAAGGCTCAGCAACACAGGTGGGGGTTCTGGAACTAGAGGACTGACTGGTCCTTTCCAAAATTGAGGTCAGGATACCTAGTGGAAATGAACCCCTGTGCACTGCAGTGACTTGTCGTTTCAATCACTTGTTGGCTGTGCACTCCAGAGATCTTTGGGCTACCAGAAGCTTCAGCCTCCAGCATCTCTTCCTGCCAAGATAGTCCTCACTGCATCCTCTGCACTGTGGGCCTTTATCTTTGGTGATCTGCTTGAGGTACTCTAGCAACTCCTGTGCCTTTGGCCTCTGGGTCCCCCTTGAGTGTCTTCATTTGCTTCAGGGGGCTCCCCTGCTTGTGGGAGACTGATCTGACTCCTGCTTTTGTGGAGTCCCTTGGACCTTGTTGGGCCTAGCGTTGCTCCATCATTTTCCGTGCCTGTTGCAGCTGCCAAGGTTTGCTAGTGCTCCTGACTGACACCCTGGTCTAGACTCCCAACGTGGGACAGCTTGGCACATCTAGTCTTACTCTGCACCGCCTGGTTCTCACAGCTGCAGCAACATGTTCACCATCATCACTCCTGAACCATCAGACATAAGTTGGCATTGCTCTTCCGTGCCGGCGACCTCAGAGTGGCATTGACTGTCATCTTGACTTGCAGGTTCTCCTCTACAAGACTACTATTAGATTTCACCTGACTCTTGCAGTCTTCACCAGTGGCATCTTTGCTTAAGTACTCCATTGTGGTCTACAGCGGTCTCTGTAGTCACTTAACAACTATGCACCCGGCTTCCCGGGTGTAGGTATCTTGGTTCCTGGGGTATCCACAGGTGAGGGGACTCTTAAACCCGCCTTTTTCACTGGGTTTCTTCAGGGTACACTGGGAAGAGTCCTTCAAAACTGCAAGCACCACTTTCCTATTGACTTCTACTGAGTATGAAGCGTTTTCCACTCTGCACAGAGCCTTTGTGGGGTTCCCGTGTACTTACCTTGGGTGGTTCCTAGAGTCACCAGCTCGTCTGAGTCTCCTGGTCCAAGTCCAGACTTTAGTCACAGTTTGCATTCCACTTTAGTATATGGTTTGGTCTCCCCCGGGAGACCACTGTATTGTGCTTACTTACCATTTGTAATTGAAGTATTGTTGTGCAAGGTGATTATCTCCAGGTAGGAGATATACTAGTGTGTTAGTGAGTGCTGTGAAAACAGACATTTTTACATATACACTGATTAGATCTGGTAAAAAGCTACTTTACGCTCCTGGATATGCCCGACGGCTGCTCTCCACACCTACCACTTATAGCTTGCTACGGTTGTCCAAGACCACTAAAATCAACCTGGATTAGTGCAAAGTGCTGCACTTAAATAAGTGTGCATCATATACTAAGACAGCCTCCTACAACTTGGTTGTTCTAGCTAGTCTCCACATGAGCCCGCTGCAAGAAGAGCTTCAACTTCAGTGGATGGATTCAAGCAACAGGATCCTTTGAAGACCCTCACCCTGCACACGAGTTAGGAATTCAAATGTTAGAGCCTGAAGTCATATTTCACAAGGGCTGATTTCGATCTTTGGTTCCAGACTAAATCACCACCGGATGCCTCAATGTAGGGTTGAGGCCCTTTACAAGACCTCCAAATTCAAGAGAAATGGACCTCATCCCAACAACTAATGCACATCAGACTAGAACTCAAGCCCTATTCATCTCCTTGCATGCTTTCCTCCCTCGGATAGCTGAATCCTTGGTGCTGGTCTGTACGGGCACCACCACAAGCATGTTCTACCTTAAGCAGGGAGGAACCAAATCGCTATCTTAGCAAGCACAATAGCTTTGGAATTGGTTAACAGAGCATGGAATTTACCTGAAAGCTGAGCAAGTACTAGGTCTTCGAAACACTAGCAGATGCCCTCAGCAGGACAAATTTTGCTTGTCTGAGTGGCAGCCAAACCAGTGTAAGCTGGACAAGACATTACCACGATAGGGGAAACAAGCATTGGACCAGTTTGCAACAAACACCAAATAACTATGCCAGCAGATTCCCTGTCCCAGGATAACAGAGGAAATGTCCTTTTGATGCAATGGTCTGGGATATACGCCTATGCGCCCCCCAAACACATACAAGAGAGCAGAACTTGGGTCATCTGCTACTGATTGCCCAGGCAACACTGGTTTTCAGAGCTTCTCCTCCTCTCAGAGGAGAAGTCCAATACCTTCTACAGACGCCAACTCTAACCAGGAGCAGGAGCCAGATAGGTCACCTGGAACCAGCATCTCTTCAATTGTATGCGTAGCTCCTGAATTCAGTGAATTTCAAGATCTGAACATATGAATATAAAGATCCGCCACGTCTCAAGTAGAAAGCACCAACAAGACTAACGGATTAAAAGGGAGAGGATTCTGTCATTGGTGGCATCAAAACCTCAGAGCAAATCCTACCATACCTACTTCTCAGAGTCTAAACCAGGCCTGGTCTACTCCTTGGTAAAGGTCTATTTCTCCACCATATAAGGATACAGATGCTCACCTAAGACTTGCTCTTTGTTCCACCCGAATTGCAAAGCAATTTATGAAGGGGCTCTTTTGAACCTTTCCTCTGACGAGAGCTGCTCCTCCTGAGTGGCATCTCAATTTAGTTCTATCACAATAGAAGCAACCCTTTGAGTCCATTCATAGGGCAGACGTCACATCTCATGTGGAAGGTTGCTCTTCTCACTAATAGCCAACAGGCGAGGTCAGTGAAATGCAGGCTTTAACTACCAAGCAACCTTTTCTATGCTTCACAAACGACTGGTTCAGTATGAATCCTAAATTCTCCCCTAAGGGTCTGTCACAATTCCACCTAAAAGCCTGTTATTATCAGAACTTTCCCAATTCAGCCACACCAGTAGATCAGAAACAAAATTAAATTACTCAATGTTGTTCATAGGAATGTTTATTCTGTGCCACTATACATATGTAGATTCATTGAGATATGCGTAGATATTGAAATGTTCAAGTGACGATAATGTTAACCACCATCCTCTATGGGTACTTACAGTTGTATTACTACTGCTTGCTATTCTGATTCAATCCATGAAAGATACCCCAGTATTGGAGTTACTTACCTGTAACTGCAGTTATCCAGTATTGGCCATATCAAAACTATGTGAAAGAACGCACCAGAGGGGCAATGAGTAGTTGCAACGAAAGCTCCAGTATCTTGTGCCACTAGACACAGTAAGACCTGGGTCGCAGGTTTTAATTCCTAAAAGCCCCCAGACTACAGTCTCACCTTAGATCCAGTATTTTTCCTAAATACTGGAGCGCACACTAGTTTTCCAACCTACTCTGCTTGACCTACCCATCGGACCACAAATCTGGGACTCAGCAAGACGCACGTCAGTTATGCCTACCTTACACTAATAGATCACAGGTGTATACTCTGGGCAGAGACTACAATGTGGGCAAGCATGTGAGCCACAAATATTAGGAGGGGGCGGAAGAATAACTGATATCTATAATGTAAATATTAAGTGTGAACACATACAAAGGTTCAAGCTCCTAGTTCTAACATTTAAATTCAGACTTTGCTCAGATACCCTTTGGCATCATACATCTGCACGCAGACTGTCTGCTGTGCACCCTCACTAAAACATGGAAATGCTGCAAGGTAAACGTGAACCACCATAAAGAGCACTCCAAGACTATGATCAGGGCCATTGGAATTGTGGCAGGGTTAAGTAAATTATGGGGCAAGAAGAGGGAAATTATGCAGCACATTGCGATAGTAGTACTCCGTTATTTTGTCATTTTTAAACTCGGTGACAGTATTGGCATTGGTTGCACCCCATTAGTACCAGTTTAACACCCAAATATAGCAATTAGCAACAGAAAGGTGATCTGTACAGCTTTGAAAAGGGCCTTCCACTGTGTAGCAGCGCATGGAACTGGATTCGGCAGGTTTTTTTTAACTGTTTGAGCTAGAAGCAATTTTTTTTTTTATTATCAAAATCTGCACATTGTGTGTTAGACCTGGCATAGTTTATGCGTTTTCCCTGCTGGTTTTAGAGCTCTGGCATCGTTTATGTGTTTCCCCTGCTGGTTTTAGAGCTCTGGCATCGTTTATGTGTTTTCCCTGCTGGTTTTAGAGCTCTGGATACTTTACCGCAGCTGATCAGTGTACTCCCTGTGTAAATTGCGACTGGTTCTCCATGATTGGCATATTTGATTTACTTATAAGACCCTAGTACAGTGCACTGGGTCTGCCCAGGGCCTGTAATTCAAGTGCTACTAGTGGGACTGCAGCGCCGATTGTGCCACCCACATGAGTAGCCGTGCAAACATGTCTCAGGACTGCCACTGCAGTGTGAGCGCAGATTTATACTGCCCTGTCGACCTGGTTGGTGCACCCACTTGTCAGGCCCAACCCTTCCCTTTTACTACATGTAAGGTACCCCTAAGGTAGCCGCAAGGGCAGGGTGCAATGTAAAAGGTAGGACATGTGCGTTTTACATGTCCTCACAGTGAAATACAATTCATTTCAGTTTTCACTATTGCAAAGACTATCCCCTACAGGTTATCATTGGAGCTGCCTTGTAACCCCATACAAGTTTAACTCCCAACTGGGAAGAGATTGGGAGACACTGAAGTAAAAGAAAAAAGAAAAAAAAAAGCCATGCTTCGGCTTTCAGCTGCCTGTTCTCTCAGCAGCACCACCATGCAGTTCGAAAACCAACAGATCTCTGCAGTGCCTGCAAGATCACGGCAGCCTGTGTCAACGAAGTCAGTGGCACGCGTTCCAGCCACCCTGCTATATGGCTGGAGTAAACAACGCAACATCTGTTCCACCCCATCGACCCAACAGGACTGGATTTGGCGCGTCTTCCCTGTGTGCCAAGTTGCCTTCAACATGGCCCAGCAGTAAGGAACCAAGGCTATGTGTCAGGAGACAGTGCAGGAGGCTGGGATGAGTCCAAGGAATGAACGAATCAACTTCCCGGGGATAAACAGACGCATCGCTTTGCTTTTTCGGCACCTCATTTCCCCTGTGCCTGTTTTAGTCTGTGATTTTTGGCGCACCCCAGGTATTTTGGGATAAAAAGTGGATACAGTTTCCTAAGGTCTGAACTAAATTTTAACTGAAAATAATAACGTTGCTTGAATGTTGGATTTTAGTTTTAAACTATGCTTAATTCAGATAAATATTTTTCTAACCTGGTGTGTCTTTTTGTAGTGTTTTCACCGTGTTACAGTGTGTACAAAGGCTTTACACATTGCCTCGGAGAGAAGCCTGACTGCTGGTGCCAAGCTACCAAAGGGGGTGAAGCAGCTTGACAAACCCGCCAACTAGAGACCCCCATTTCTAACAATGCGGCAGATGGATTATGTGGCAAATAGACAATTATATGAAACTCGCTGCAGCCGCATAATTCCAATGCCCCCGACTCTGGCCATGATGCATGAACACCACGAGACTAGAGCCAGTGACAGCGGACGTGAACTCTTGAGACAGCCACGAGGGCCTGCAGCCTGGGCATCCCCAGCCCGCGCCCCCCCCCCCCCCTCCCTCTCACCTTGGACAGCACAAAGCGGTCGTTGTTGGCGTTGGCCGGGTCGGAGGCCTTGTACTTCATGGTGTGGAAGAAGAGGACGGACACCACCTCCGCGGCGCTGCAGCATGACGTGGGGTGCCTGCCAGGAAGGAGAGGAGTTAGAAGAGACGAGGTCCACCCTTACAAGCTTTATAAAGCGCCTTGACCACATTTACACCACCCTTACAAGTTCAATAGAGCGCCTTGACCACATTTCCACCACCCTTACAAGTTCAATAAAGCACCTTGAGGCCAAGGACCACCACCCTTACAGGTTCAATAAAGCACCTTGAGGCCAAGGACCACCACCCTTACAAGTTCAATAATAAAGCGCCTTGAGAGGCAGTAAGGGTACTTCAGATCACTGAGGAGGGTACAGAGTTGAGCCCCACGTGCACATACCAGAGTTTATTATTTTTTTTTTTTTTAAACAGACAGTCTTGCTCGCTTGGCTGGTTTACGCCAGAAAAGGGCACCCGAGAAAAGCTGGACGCGCCACAGATCAGAGCTGCACCCGGCGCCGGGTCGGCCGCCTGTCTCAGAGGTTTGAACCGAGGAGGGGGCGCCCCAAACCAGGAGCGCACCCCTTGGAAGCGCCCCTGCGCTCCGCAGCGCCGACAGGCCCAGCAGCACACGTCCCTCAGGCGAGGGAACTAAAGCACGTGTCACGTGCAGCCTCACGCGGCCCGGGTCACCCACAGCACCCTTAAGGGATGCGGCGGCGGAGCACGAGGGCCTTTCCCGCTGCCCCCCACCCCATGAAGATGGGGGAGCGGAAACCCACGTGCGGCGACCAGCGCGGAGGATGCACGTGATCAGTGCCCCCCCCCCCCCCCAACACGCGGGCCCCTTAGCCTCCATGCACTCACCTCCCCTCACCCCCCCAACACGCGGGCCCCTCACTGCACACACCCCCACCATCACTGCACAGCCGCCCCATTAACAAGCGGGCCCGTCACCCTCCCCGCACACACACCCCCATTCAACACGCGGGCCCCTCACCCAGAGTTGGAGGCGCAGGTGGCCCGGATGGAGTGCACCCGGAGCCGGTGCGCCAGGTCCCGGAGGCCCTGCAGGTGCTGCTCCTCGGGCTGCTGGTAGGAGGCCATGCTGTGGCGGGAGGGAGGATGCTGACGAGACCGGCGTGCACTGCTGCAGTGCCTGCCTGGAGAGCGCGGACCTTTAACTCCCACCTCCAGGAAGTGACTTCAGCAGGGGGCGGGATGGACCGACTTCAAGTGAACAGAGATAAGCCACTGGAGAAGGGCTGGGGTTCACTGGGGAACAGACAGGGACTGGGATGAGAGAGGGTGTGTCCCCAACGGTGCACGTGATTGGATAGGGGGCTGCTCTCACTCCACAGACACGTGACTTTCACCGAGGACGCGCGAGAAAACTGCCCCATGCGTTCGATTACCTCCATGTGATGTGCAGGACCAGTGCTTTATATGGACATGTCCAAGTGCAGGCAGGCAAGTTTCCCTGCTCCACGCGTGACGAGCTGCTCCTGGTTAGGTTTTTCCTTTGAATTATGGGATTTGTAGTCCTGATATCATTATTGAATAAACAAAACCACAAGTTCCAGAGTTCATAGAAAAAAATCTGGTCTGGAGTTGCTTATCAGTTGGACCTGGGAAACATTTACTATTTTTTTATTCAATGTTTTTCTATAACTCTTACTTATCCCAAGGGTATCAGCATGTTTTACATCATACAATATAGGTAAAAGAAAGGCAGCCTGCAGAAAAAGATTCAAGGTAAGGACGGCACAGTGTCGGAAGCTGGCTCTGTCTATACATACTACCCAAAATAAGGTATAAGGTGCACAGAGTCCAGTGGATCCCCAGAGCTATAACAGAGGCTAAATTAGATAATTACTAAGGGCTCTCTTTGCGGTAGTGTAGTCAAGCATTTAGGCTTATCAGGAGGGTGTGTTCTGTATTTATGGTGTTCACTCCATCAAGACTGATGCCACACACGCAGAGACAGAATCCAGACCAACTAGGTACGGTTAAAAAAGTTATACTTATGCTTTATTTCTAGAACCAAGAAGGGCTTGGCACAGGTAGGCAAAATATTCTTTCAAATCCACAACTTTACAGGGAAATGCAGTTGTGAGTGGAATAAAAAATTAGCTAGTTATCGCACCAAGAATTTTCAATTCTATTAAGGACACTGAGGCAAGGATTATGCTTCTCTTTCACTTTAATGCTACACACAGCAGCCAATGAAATTAGTATTATTGTAACAAAAAAACTACATATCCCATGATGCAAAACAGTACATCTCATCCTGTAATAGCACATAAGAGCCTGACAATACCGGATATCCTCCTCTTTCTTTGCTTCGAACCATAAGTCCATAAATAACTTCAACAGAAACATCCTCCAACGTGGAAGAACAGCCAACTGTAATGAAACTTCTTCAATCTGAAGCTTATTTAGTCCATCTTCTTCTCAGAACCATGAAGAATCAGAAATAAAGCCCGTAAATTCTGCTTAAAGAGACCGTAAGATCATGGGTGGGCCATTTTATTACAATACATGTAATATAACCGGGTGAGATAATCCTTGCCTCTGTGTCTTTAATAGAATTGAAAATTCTTGGCGCAATAGTTAGCTAATTTTTTATTCTATTACAGGACCGGAGGCTTCGTATTATGCTAGTTTAACGCTCTTGAAACACTACAGAGGAAATATCTCCCACCAGTTTATAATAAAACTGTTTAAAAGTAGATTCTGAGGACCAATCCGCTGAATGCATAATATCCTGAACAGTACATCCTAACATATAACTCTTAGAGGCCATGGCACCACGTACAGAATGGGCCCCAAACACCTGGGTATTAATACCCGCATCCTGCATAACATATTTCAACCATCTGGCTATAGTAGCCGCAGTAACAGGTTTGAATGGTTTCTGCAAAGCAATCAATAACTGCGTAACATCTATCAGTCGAAAATACCTTGTAGACTCTTCGTAGGCTTTAAGACATTGCACAATACAAAGCTTAGCATTGCTTGGAAAAGCATGATAGTCAAAACATCTAGACATTGTCTTAGTCCTGGCAGTAATATTAAAAGAGACTCCTCTGGAGTAAACACTCTACCTGTAATGTCCAAGGCTTTGACGTCCGATGAACGTCGATATGATGCAAGACATAACAGCATAGCCAACTTGGCTGAAAGTTGTTTCCTGGATAACACATCATTATGAGGCCAACTATTGAACAGCGAAATAACTAGAGAGACATCCCACAACGAAGTATATTTGGGTTTGGGCGGATTTGCTACCCTAATCCCTTTCAGAAGTTTGCAAACAAGCGGATGCATACCCACAGGCTTACCGTCAATCTGAGAGTGATCCGCCGAAATCGCGGAACGGAAATTGTTAACTGAGCAATATGCTAAACCTTCCGAAGCTTTCATGGAAAAGAAATTCACAATGCAGGGTAATCCTGCCCCCACGGGATCCACGTGTTGTTCCACGCACCAACGAATCCAGTCTTTCCAGGCTGAAGCGTATCTCTTCCAGGTAGAAGGGGCCCAGGCTTGGTCAATAAAGGCTGAAGCCTGCTGCGAAAATTCTGGCATTTGCCAACGTTTCCGGAAAGTCTCCAGGCCATCAGAGACAGATGCCCCGACTCTACCATCGGGTGCATCTCTCCATGAGGGCTCTTCCTGGGAAGGTCGCAACTGACTTCCAGGAGACTCGGAAACCAAGGCTGTGATTTCCAGAGGGGGATCACTAAGATCACCTCCGCCCTCTGACGCACTATCCGTGAGTACACTCGAGGAATCAATATGAATGGGGGAAACGCATAATTCAGGGACTGGGACCAGTCCTGCGTGAAAGCATCCGTCGCCAGAGCCAACGGATCTGGTCTCCAACTGAAGAACTGAGACATCTGCCGATTCAACCTGGAAGCAAAGAGGTCGATCTGGCAAGACCTCCAAATCACTTATAACCATTGGACTATCCGCGGTTGGAGCTGCCAATCGCTGTAATCCCTGAGGTGGCGTGAGTGCCAGTCTGCCACCACATTCGACTGACCTGGAATGTACTCGACTATGACCTATGATGACTTAGGCCAGTGGTTCCCAAACTTTTTTGACCCATGGCTCCCATGACCTAATTGACAGTTGGCCTTGGCTTCCCACCATTTTTTTGCTGGTGGGGGGAACACCGGGGCACGGCGCACACTTTGGGAACCACTGGTCTATATCATCCCATATACACAAAGGCAACTGTTCTAATGATGGACTGAGGGCTACGTCCTGGCAATCATCTGGCATGCCACTATGTTTATCATGTTTTGAGGTAAAAGCAAACAGATGTTCTTATTGAAGCTTTTTTAAGGTGCAGGTCCTGTCTGATACCGGCTACCTACAATTCTTTGCTTTAGTAGGGAGATTTCTGGCACTTCTCAGCACCTTTACAGCAATAGCATTTCATGATTTCCATGCACTGGTACATATAAGAGTCAGAAAATCATTTCTGCACATTTTGTACAAGAATAACTGACTATTTTCTTTTATGTTTTAGCACTTCCGTGCTTGTGTAAATGTATGTATAGGCATTTATATAGCGCACTACTTACCCGGAGGGTCCCGAAGCGCTTCGACCGCTGCGAAACCCTTCCTGGCTTCCCTGAGAGATGGTCCCTTAATGGGTATCTCCAGGGTGAGACCAGGCATCCCCGGCGGTCTGGTGGGGCCGTTAGTGAAGATGAGGCAAGCTAATGCCCAGAGTTGCCGAGTGTGAACGCTGATCAGAGTGGGCACCGAGGCGAGAGAATTATCGAGTCCGCTGACCCTGGTCCAGAAACCTGCCGCGCCGGGAATCGAACCCTGGTCCCGGGCCGTCCTCTGCTCTCGGGTCTGCCACCTCTAACCAGTGAGCCACACTACTTCACACTTGTGTGACTCGTTTTACTGTCCAAAATATGTTCTATTAAAATATAGACCTAACCCAAGCGAATATATGTCGATACTACGCAAACAATTTAATAGCATGGTTAGTGCGATGTTTTTACATCACTACTACCATAACTCCGCCTGTTTTAATTGTGAATGCTTTTACTTCGCAAATGCATAGATATTTTCTGAAAATGCTTTTACTCTGCAGGAAATTAGTACGGAGGTCTCTTCCCAGGCACCCTGCAGCAGACTTGGCTTGTCCTTCTGCATTCTCTCCTTCTTCTCCGCATCATCCTCCATCAAATGTATTACACAAGTATGTTTCTACTTATTTTTCTTAATACTCTTTTCTATTTACAAAGAAATGGTATACTGTTTTAAAAATATTTTATTCACACAGAGTGGGAGAGTCTTCTCTTCCCAGTTCCTACAGCAGTGATAATCCAGTAATCCAGTCATGCATGGGTAATAATTAATGCACACAGAGATTGGGGGAGTCATCGCATCCCATGTCCGGCTGCAGGGGTAATCCAGTCACGCCCGTTCTGCCCGCACAACCATTCAGCCCCGGAGGTCTCTGCCCAGGCACCCTACAGCAGTCACTTTTTACTCGTGCTTCTGCATTCTCTCCTCTTCTTCTCATCATCCTCCCTCAAAATCAGTACTCAAGTATCTTTCTTCTTATTTCTCTTCATAATCATTTCTATTTGCAAAGTAACATTATTCCCCTTTTCAATTTTTTAATTCACACAGTGAGTGGGAGAGCAAACGCATCCAAGATCCTGCATCATGAGTCAATTATTTCACACAAGGGGTGGGCGATTCCTCGCATACCAGGTCCAGCAGCATTTGTTATCCTGTCTCGCCCGTTCTGCCTGCGCAAACAGTCAGCCCAATGTATCTCTGCCCAGGCACCCTTCAATCCGCATTCTCTCATTATTCTCCGTATTATTGGTAGATTATCAACCCAAGCAGGTTATCCGGGGGCCTGCCTGTGTCCCTTGCTATTTCTACCATGATTCATCTGCTTTTCTTTGTCAGGCCGTTTTGCCTCGCATTCATCTTGTACTATGGTCTAATCAACACACTCAGGGTGCACCGTAGACCACACTTCACAGCGGATTGGAACATTTCTCAGGCTGCAGTTTCCACGACCCACATCCTGTGTGGCGCCCCTTGCATCTCATCACTGCGCACCTGGGTGCCGCGGCGCACACTTTGGGAACCACTGACTTAGGCAATATTGCCAGAAGTCCTTCGCTATCTCTACTAACATGGAGGATCTTGTACCTCCTAGTTTGTTGATGTAGCGCACTGCCGAGACGTTGTCCATCCTCAGAAGGATGCAACACAACACATTCTTGGGTGAGAGAGTCTTGATCGCAAATGAGCCGGCGAGAAGCTCTAAGCAGTTTATATGGAGATCTAATTCCTGTAGGGACCACCGTCCTCCCGTGGAAATATTTCCGCAACGCGCTCCCCAGCCCCAACGACTGGCGTCGGACTCGATGGCTACCTCTGGAATGCAGCCGAAAATGGCTCGACCGTTCCATGCCTCCACGTGGTCTAGCTACCATTGAAGCTCCTGACAGACCTCTGACGACAGAGGAACCAGATCCGTGTACGAGAGACCCTTCTGCAGATGCTGAATTTTCAGTCTCTGAAGAGCCCGATAATGAAGAGGGCCCGGGAAGATCGCTTGAATTGATGAGGCTAGGAGACCCACTATCCTGGCAATACCTCTCAGCGAGACAGTCTGTTTGGACAATAGGGCGCGTAACTCCTTCTGTATGTCGCGCAATTTGGACTTGGGAAGACTCAACTGAGCTGCGTGAGAATCTATCACAAAACCCAGAAAATCTACTGTTTGGGTTGGGCAAAGGACAGACTTGCTCTTGTTGACCACGAATCAGAGATTTTGCAGCGTAGCAATGGTCATGCACAAATGCTGCCTCGCCATGTCCTGCGTTTGCGCCATGATCAGTATGTCGTCTAGATACACTATCCGTTTGTCCCTGAGATAGGCTATCACAGGCTTCAATACCTTGGTGAAACACCTTGGAGCTGACGAAAGACCGAAAGGAAGGGCCAAATATTCGTACCACCGGTCTCTCCACTGGAACTGCAAGAACCTCCGATGTGGAGAAAATGTCGGCACAGATAGATAGGCGTCCTTCAGATCCAGGCGGACCATCTAGTCCCCCTACTTCAGAAGATCAGCCAAAAGATGGATACCTTCCATCTTGAAAAGTTTGTAAACCATGTAACCATTGAAATCCTTCAAGTTGAGTACCAACCTGTAACCGCCACCTTTCTTCTGAACCAGAAAAATATTGCTGCAGAAACCGCGAGGGCCCTCGTCACAGTGCACTATCGCATATTTCCGCAGCAATTCTCCTATTTCTGAATCTATGAAAATGCACTCTGTCTGGGACACCTGTCCTGAATGGGGACCTGAAAGAAATCCAGATGAAAACCCTGAACAGTTTCTAAAATCCAAGCATCCTGAGACAATTGAACCCAATTTTGAAAGAAGGGACGACTACGACCCCCCAGCGGGAGTGGGAAAATATCTGGAGCTCTCACCTGAAGATTCTGTGGCTTAGAAGCCACCACGATAGGCTCCCCTGTTGAACCTCCACTTATTGAAGCGTTGCCTGGTAGGGTAGAATGTTCCCCCCTCAGGTGGGGTCCCAATCGCCTCTACCATGGCCAAAGTCGCCTCTCTGGGGGCCTTGGAAAGACTGTCGGCCAAACGAGCGTCCCGGCCTCGTCCTGCCCAGTTAAAAACACCAGCCTGAACGGCTCGCTTTATGCCTGACTGGGCTTTATCGAGAGTCGTGAAGGTACCCATGTATTTTGCCACATCCTTCACAAAGCGGTCACTGAATAAATTGCTGTCTGCCAGGGGCCCGGTTCCGCAGCAGCAAGTTCAGTGAGGTTGGAGTCCATCCTCATGAGGAGGGACTTACGGCGCTCAGTTAAAATAGCGCATTTAGAGTTGCCCAAGAGGCATATCGCCTTCTGGGTCCAGCCGGCCTGAACGTGCGGATCCATCGCCGCACCTGATTCTTGTGCTTCCAACGCCATCTCCAAAAATTTGGCCAGGGGCCCCACAACATCCAGGAGCTTGTCCTGGCACCCCCTCCACGCACGGTTGATGCCCTTCTCAGGGTCTTTCGCAAATGTTTTGAGAAAGGTCAACAAGCTAGAGCCAATGTCAGGAGTTTTCACAACTTAGTCTGCAATATCCGGCCTAGGGCACTCACATCTGAGTCTATTCCTGACTTCTTTGTCAAAGCTCTTCTGGAGATTGTCATGTATATAAACAGCGACTTCCGGTGCCGGTAGCCAATCGGATGACCTTGGGTGGACAATGTCTGCGGGGTTGAAGGGTAAAGGGGTGGACCTAGGCGGAACGGGTTCCACATTCTTGGACTTCTTAGCCCTTTTTGTTGGAGGAGACTCATCAGGGGTATCAGTGTTAGTAGTGTCGGTGTCCGTATCCGTGTCCGGAACCTTGGACTTGCTGTGATCAGGGCCAGGCAATGAGGACAGGGAATATGGGTGTGGCCAAGAGTCAGGAGGTGAATCAGAAGGCGCACCATCCTTTTTGTAGGGGAAGTGGCAACATTTTTCCAACTGCTTAGTGATAGGCTTTAAAGCAGTTGCCAAGGCTTGTTGAACAGTTCCCGGAACTGCCTTCTCCAGGGCCTTGTCGACGGAATCCTGACCGATGCGTCCAGGGCCTAAACAATATTATCCTCCATGGAAGGGTGAGCAACTTCCTCTTCATAAACCTCATCCTCCTCATAAGTAACCCAATCCTCCATGGTGGAGCCAAATTTGTACATGGACTTGCTCATGAAGATGAAAGCAGTAAAGCTTGAGAGGAGTAGGGGGGGGAGCCAACCTACAGCACAAAAAACAATAACCAGGTACCTAGCTCCTCAGCCAAAGTCTGTAGTCAGATTCTTGCAGCCCTCAGGGCGTAAAAAGGAGCAAAAGAGCAGTAAATAATAAAGAGGAGGTGTGCACCCTCCAGGCCCAGCGTTTTTTGCAGACTGCCAAGCGTAAGAAGTCAATCCAGCAAAAAATCCGAAAGGGAATGGCAGAGAAACCTAAGAAAACGGGCAGTAGCGATGTGCGTAGCCCAATCCTACCAAAAACAAGCTCAATTGGGCTACGCACATCGAATAAAAATAATAATAATAATACACATTTGTAAAGCGCGAACACACACCCGTAAGGGTCTCTAGGTGCTGAGGGCCGTCTGGAAGATTAAGCAAGCTATTGCCCAGAGTCACATGGTGCTGGGCTAACCTGCCGCTGGAGCAAGGGATCGAACCGTGATCACCAGATTCCAGCGTCAGTCACCCTGGCCACGGCGCCACAACTCTCCCCTAAACTAACTATAAAATCGAAAGTAGTAGCTCCGAGCGTCTGCGGCCAATGAGGGGGGCCTCGCGATCAAATATATATGCCTATAAGCACCCCGTCGTCGGTGGGTCGGTACCGGTGAAGTATTGATACTCAAATGACAACTGCAGCAATCGCTGCAACCGAGGAGCCCGACGCACGGGTAAACAGATGCCCCTGCTGCCTGACTAGCGGGACGCGCTCCTCCCGTGAAGAGGAGTCGTGTCCGGGAGCTCTGTGCTCTGTGCGAGGTTCGCACTTCACCAGGCTCCGGGCCTCACAGGGACGCACCGGTAAGGCGCGCGCACACCCCCAATGACAGCGGGATGGCGCGGTCGGCCAAAAGTCGTCCGTAAAGCTTGCTGGCAATAAAACCACAACAACAGCAATAAGAATAGTGCAGGCACATGAGATAAAACAGCGAGACAGCGCGCAAATTAGCGTTCACGCATAACACACCAAATGCATAAGCATAATCATAGCTATCAATGAAAAGGCACTTAACTGGCTGCGTGAGCAGCAAAGAAAGAGGAGGATATCCGGTATTGTCTGGCTCTTATGGCTATTACAGGATGTGATGTACTGTTTTGCATCATGGGAAATGTTGTTTTTTGTTACAATAATACTAATTTCATTGGCTGCTGTGTGTAGCATTAAAGTGAAAGAGAAGCATAATACGAAGCCTCCGGTCCTGTAATAGAATTACAATCATTACAGGTTTGTATTTGCTTTCTAAACAGTTTACATAGAAATTTATTCTGATTACTTTTAGATAACTTTTCAGGGGTGATATGCTGAGATATCACACTCTTGGACTTACAAAAAACAGGTAAGTATAAGAGTTTTTGGTTTAAAGTTTAGTTACTTTTTTCATACAAAAAGAGTTCAACACAACATTTTTAGCACAAAAATCGTAACATTGGTTTCTCTGGGAGAAAAGGTTATCGGTTTGCAGGTAGGTAAACGACCCATGGGGATAGCTTTTGGGAGTTATGTTCATTTAGGGTGGCCGGGTGCAAACTGCAGGGGCCCAATGGGGCTAAGGGGGCCTTCAGTTAAAGGCTGCTTACAAGCAAGTCACTCAGATGTGGGAGCAAAGCTCCTGGATTTAGGATCAGCACTGCAGGGGCCAACAATAAGCACAGGAACTGCACCACCAGAGGTGGCGGCTGAATGCAGAGTGCAAAGACGACATCGGGAGCGCTGTGGTTTGCAATAGAGATGTCTGGTTCAAAGAAAAGGCTACAGACTCGGCCAAGTAGATTTCCTGAAGGGGACCACCAGCAGGAGAGGTAAGTTGGGTTCATGGTGGATGCCTGGACACAGTTGGTTGGGCCACTCAAGGCCGTGGGGGGATGGGTGCATGGGTGTTTTTAGGCTTCGGATCTTCTTACCAGTTCAGGTCGCAGTCGGGGTACCCTTCAGGTTGAGGCTGCAGGCGTCGGTCTGAAGTTCAAGGTAGGTCAGGGATCACCAGATCCCAGGTCAAGATAGTTGGGGAAACCTCCTCGTGTTGTTGAGCCACTCGGGCCGTGGTCATCGGGTGCAAAGTGGTGCAGAACCACAGATTCTACACCCAAAATGGGGGCAGAAGCAGTGGGAGCCAGTTGCTGAGGGCAGCAGCAGGCAGAGCCAGCTTACACAGGCATTTGAAACTTCCCCTTCGTGGACCCAGCCCATTCTCGGCTAGGAGGCATGACACCTCTACCCAGGATGGGCTTTGTCTCTGGACCCAGACAACGGAGGCGCTCTACCCAGGGGTTCAGAACCCTGTCTGGAGGTGGCAAATTGAGGGTAGCCACTCAGGAACCACACCAGGGCTGGTAGTTTTTCAGGGGGCATCTCTAAGATGCCCTCTGAGTGATTTTTACATGAAATTCCACACTGGCATCAGTGTGCGTTTAATGTGATGAGAAGTTTGCTACCAACGTCCCAGGTTTAAGTAAAGCCATTATGGAGCTGTGGAGTTCGTAGTGAGCAACTCCCAGACCATATACTCTTTACGGCTTTATTGCATTTACAATGTCTAAGAATGGACTTAGACACTGTAGGGGAACAGTGCTCATGCAACTGTACCCTCAAATGTGGTCTAGTGTACCCTGCTAGAGAGGTGACTTACCTAGGCCACAGGGAGTAGATTGCAGGCATGGCACACATGGATGTGTACCATGTTGAATCTTCACTTTTCTCTGCACCAAAATACACAGCCTCCAATGGCAGTGTGTGGGTGTTAAGGTGCAGGATCCGTAAGGGTGGCACAATAGGTGTTTCAGCACTTAGAGGCCTTCTCTGGTCACAGTGCCCTTGGTACCCATGGTACCTGTTACACGGGGCTTAGCTGAGGCCATGGAGGTGCCAATTGTGGGTACAAAAGTATAGCGTTGGCAAAGAACACAGCTGGGAACCTGATTGGCAGGGACCCAGGGCACATCAAGTCAAAGTGCATCAAGTGTCAGGCAAAAAGTGGGGGATAACCATGCAAAATTGGGCACTTTCCTACAAACAGCATTTGTGCTAAGTATAAAAGCACATGGATTTGACAAGAAAGCCACTCACATAGCTGGCAAATTATCTAGGTCCATGCGTGAGGAGCTGCTCCAGGCCAAATGTTTCCAGTGAATTCTGTGACTTTAAGACCTGGTATTATAATGGAATAAACAAAATCACAAGTTCCAGTGTTCATAGATATACCTGGACTGGTGCAGCTCATCACACATGGGCTCGTGAAACGGGCAGGAGCGAGTGAGATATGTCACATGTGCCTGACATTTTGCAATGTCTTAGATGTTACGAAGAACAATTATGAGATGGGCCATTTCGTGTCCCTGTCCATATGCTACAGGGCAGGACATGCGGCTGAGCCTTGTGCTGTAATACGTCATGTAAAACAGGGAGCACGCGCAGCGCGGGACCGTCCGTTTATTGTTGCGGTTACATGACCATGGGCGCAAACAAACCGACGCGGTCAGGCATGGGCTTCAGCAGGAACATCAGTACGTGGCGGGCCCCATTATTTTCCTCCCTTATTATAACAAGAATAAACCATAAAACTAGCATGGCTAACCATCTACACAATGATATTTCACGTTCTCCCACCTCGCCACCCAGACCTGGAACACCCTGCCTCTCCACCTCAGGCAATCCCTTTCGCTGACCCAATTCATAAGGATCTCAAGACCTGGGTCTTCGATTGAACCCCTGCGCCCCCCGGATCAGCAGGTCCCCTCCCCTCAGCTCCTTGAGACCCTTCCAGGTGAGTAACTGCACTATATAATTCCCTTATTGATGAATTCATAAAATTGTTCAGACCAGTTCCCAACCTTGTATTCACCCTTTAGGCGGGCAAAGTACTTTGATACACTGCACACAAAACAGGCACAGAAAGTGAGTCAAAAAGGATACAAGAGGTTCGCTTCTTTGCGCACCCTGGCTGACTGCCATTTCTCGATCTGTCCATCACAAAGTCTTGTAAATGTTGAGACAGTGTCAGGTTTTGCTGGAGGTGGTACCTCGGAAAACTCTGCTCTGGTCTCGGCAACTCAGTCCCGATGTGGGCCCTCTCCATGCTGTGGGCCGTGGCAGCTGATTATGTAAGTTCTCCATCCATTCTGGGAGTTTGGGAAACAAAGTCTCTCAGGGAGATGTGGAGTAGTTGTGAGATCGGCTCCCTCATGGTGGTCTGGGGACTCCAGCATGTCCTGATCCCTAGATTCAGGTTTGTGCTCTCCTGCACTGTCACGCCTTGCAGTTGTGCTCCTCTCTGCAGCTTTGGTCCTGGTTCTGTGTCCTTTGGGCTTGCTCACACAGGGGGTGGTGGGGAATGAAATCGATGACCTTCCTTCCAAAACAGAGAGTGCTCAAACTTACCCCAGTGGTCATATGGGGCGTCAGCTGGTAGTCTTTCGGAAAGGTGTAGCAGGCTTTCTCAATCCATTGCTGCTCAGCCTGCACAATGCAAATAGTCTTAATGATGGTTTGCATGAAATGTTCTACCACACCGCTGGCTTGAGCCTAATGGAGGGGTGGGGTAATCCAGTGGTGTTTGATCCCTCTGGACGTGAGGTAGCTCACCAGCTCCTGGCTATTAAAGATGGGCCACTGTCAGTGCGCAGCTCTTGGACGAAGCCAAGGTTTACTATTAATATTGCTTGTTTTGGGATGGTTTACTCAGCTGAGGTGGTCCGGACTATTTCTACCTATGGGCAGCGAGAGTAGTGGTCCATGACAATGAGGAGATGGTTGCTGTCTGCAGGCAGCCGAAATATGCACTGGCGCGTTGCCAGGGATGGTCTGGAGACGGTTCGGTGATGATGGGCGGACGAGGGTCACCTCCCCCGTGGCTTGGCAGAGGCCACACTGATGGACAGTCCTTTTGACTTTCTCATTGAGGCCGTGGAACCACAACTTACTTCTTAGCCTGCTCTTTGTCTTGATAACTCCTCAGTGTGATCCATGGACAAGGTCTACCTTCCATTGGGTCAGTTTGGCTGGCACTACTAGTCGAGGTCCACAGAGCACACATCTATCGGCGGAGACCATGAGCTCCTCCTTCACGTGGCATAGTGATTTGAGAGTATTCTGGGCTTCCGCTGTCCTTTGGGGTAAAGTCACTCTAACCCTGTCACTCTATCCTGACTGGGTGGCTGTTATAGCTTGTTGGAGGCAGTCATCGCTTCTCTAGCCTCGATGATCTCGGTTAGTGAGATGGGAAGCGGGTGCGACCTCTCTACCACGACTCTCCCATACTCCTCTGCTTCTTCAGCCGCTTGCTTTTCTTGGGGGATAGCAGGCCTGTGTCGAGAGATAGTCCGCCAGGTTGTGAGACCCGGGTCGGTATTCCATGGAGAAGTGATACAGTTGGAGCTGTAGGTTCCACTTCTCGATCCTCAGTGGAGGCGTGGACACCGAACCTTTGAAGAGTGGCAGAAGAGGCTTGTGGTATATGTTGACCATGAATCAGTGCCATAGAGGTAGATGTGGAAATGTTTGCAGCCCTAATGGATAGCGGTCACCTTTTTTTCAATGTGGGAGTACCTTTGCTCGGTGGGGGTCAAGGCACAGCTGGCATATGTATAGGGAGCCCCTCTCTGCACACCTGCATCTGGGACAGAACTGCCCCCAGGCCTGTGGGGCTTGCATCCGCTGCTAACTCTGTGTTTTTGTTGGGGTTGAAATAAATGAGGGTGGTGTGCGCAGACAGAGCTTGTTTGGTGTCCTGGAATTACATTTCTTGCTCTGGGCCCTATTGCCATGGAGTCAATGCCTTGTTAAGTTCTCACAGCGGCCTGTTGAGCTGGGTCAGATTCTGCATAAAACTATCACAATACGTGACCATTCCCAAGAAACTTCTTACATCTGTAACAGTGGAGCTGGCTAGTGCATTTAGACTTGGGCAGGTCAGGCGTGATCCCTTTTGCATATAACTGGTATCCAAAAAAAGCATATCTCTTCCTTTAGAAATTCACATTTCTCTTTGTGGGGAGTGAGGCTGCAGCTTTGGAGTCAATGAAAAACAGTGCGCAGCCAATGAAGATGTTCTTCCAAGGTGGGGGCATGGACCAAGATGTCATCGCTGACTGGATATGCCAGAATTGAGGCTTTTTTTATTGGCTTAGTCCCAGATGAGTGGAGAACGTGTGTGTCATGACTCTGGTGTGAGAAGGATTTGATGGTATGCTGAATTTAGGTCCATCTTGGAGAACCACCGGAAGCATGCCAGCTTCCCCACAATGTCAACCACTGTGGGTGTAATGTGGTGTTCTCTCTTGATCACTTTGTTTGGAATTCTCATGTCAACGCATATTCGCAACACCTGGCTGCTTGGCTTACAGGCGACAACGATTTGCGATACCCATGGCGTTGGTCCTTACAATCTCTCAATATTATCAGCCTACTCTAGCTTAAGTAGCTCTGCTTCACTTTGGGGCGTAGATGGAGCACCACTCGCCGGTGGTGCAGTGTGACTCACTGTACCGTCTGGTCAATGTGGAGGTGAACTGATCGGCCTTTTAGGCATCCGATGCCCTTGAACAGTTGTTTGAATTCGCTCAAAAACGAGTCTAGGGCACTGACGTGAGCTCTGATTGCGAATCAGATTAGCTGTAACCGCTCAGCGTTGTGACTGCTGAGCAACATCTCTGCCCTTTCTTCCGTAACATAGACTTTTGTATCGGGTGGCTTGTCCCTTGTGGCTGATGGTGGTGTTGCAGACTCCTGCTAGTGGAAGGCACTTAGTGGTGCCTTAGGCATATACTTTTGTGGGGGACGGGCGCAAATTCGTAGGTGTGTTCATCTCCCTTTGTAGCAACAGAGGTAAGATATTGAGCGAGGCCCCTTTTTCGATGAGTGGCGCTAGCCGTTGTCCTTCAACCATGATTTGGCATTGCGGGGCTCAGCAGACCCGGCCAGGCTTTCGTTCTACAACGTGAATGATGTGGACAGTGCATTTGGACTCGTCATCATCCTCTGCTCTGAGTTCTGCAGCGTCTTGGTTGGTTGTCTTCTTCCTTGGTCCCTTTGCAGCCAACGTTGATCTGTAGACCATGGCAAAATGGTTCATTTTCACACAGGCCGAACACTTTCGTCCCTTGGCTGGGCACTCTCTCGCATGTGGTGTGGGGCGCCCAGACCAACGGCATGGGCTGGTGTTTGGCTGCATCTTGGGATGGTCTTTTTTCCTTTGGGAAGGATGCTGAATCCTATAGGGTTAGATTCAGAAAGGAAAAAGGAAGTCCTGGGGATAACCCTAAAACGCTTTTCTTCAAATTGAAAATGGCAGCTGATAAATGGTTTAAACCAATCGGTAAGAGAAAAGAAGCGATCATGAACCTTATTTATTTAGAACAATATTTGGAAGCTATTCCGTTTGCTACACAAAGATGGTTAAGGTAACATACCCATCTATAAATGGAGCAAGCCATAGAGTTGGCTACGACCATCTCTCGCACTCGTGTCTCCCCTTGAGAAGTGGAGAAGACATAGCACACCACCAACCCTATGCAGAAGAAGACTGTAAAAACTACAAATGAACCTCCCTCTAAGGTCCGCACCTACAAAACTAAAAACTGTCCTTATTGAGGTCTGCAGTGTTTTGACTGCAGTGAATGGGGCCATATCCCTTGGATGTGCCCCCTCAAAAAGCCAACTGAGGAAACAGTGGATATCAGCTATGTTCTCAAGACCTTCCCGTTTACACTGGAATTAGGCATATGTTTCCACATAAGTATACAAGTAAATGGTGTGTGGGACACCGCCCTACATGTTTCTGGGTGTCGCTAATCTGTCATACAGAGAGACCTGATATATTCCTCTCATATACTTCTCGGAAAAATAGTTCATATTTGCTTCATACATGGAGATGTCAGGACATATGCAGTAACTCAAGTTCCCCTTAAACGACAAAATGGTCCAATTTCTACAGTAACAATAGGGGTTTTAAGGAATCTCCCTGAAGACCTTATCCTAGGAACAGATAACCCTGACTTCTTGACAATGTTTTTAAGTAACATTCAGAACAAATATCCTGTGGGGAAAGGGGTAGGACAAAAACATACACCCCAAGCCACTCTAATCACCCAAGCACCCTGGCTTTTAGATAAAAACTTTTAGTTAGCCCAAACGAATGACGCCTCTCTTCAAAATGCCTGGCAGGAAGCACGTGCTAATAACCCTGATTCCCAATCTAGATACCCCCATGTTTTTTATTGAGAATGGATTACTTTATTGAGTGGGGCAAAAAGGGGAATCTCCACAACTGCTAGTGTCTGTGGTATTTCGCAATCTGTATTGTTTTTTCGTCATTCCCATCACCTTTCCGGACACTAAGGGGCGCTTAAAACCATACAAAATATTCTGCGTCATTTCTATAGGCCAGGTATTTATGCTACTACAAAAACATATTCTACACGCTCAGTGGTTGTTCTAGTGGGGTAGTGGCGCTCCTAGGCAGTGCACGGATACTATTGGGTAAGAACTAAATGTGAGTGCGATGCAAGGAGGGTAGGGAGAACCATCCCTCTCCCCAAACTGTGGTGAACCACAAAGAGCTCAAAGGTCCCCTGCACACGCTCGTAGTTAACAAATTCCGTTATTACAGTTATGAGAGAAGAAAGGGAAAAGAAAAAGAAACACTCTTCATCCACTGTTTTGTGTGGTTCCAGAATTTATTGTCCTTGTTGTGCGTTCCTTCGTACAAAGCCTTAGCCTAGCCAACATGTGTGTTGTTGCTACCACTCAGTACACGGCAACTTCTTCAGGGCTTATTGTCTGTTGTGATTCCGTCCCGAAAGATTTTGGAAGGTCTCGTGAATGCCAGTGACTAAAGTTATATTTCTTGATTTTTCATAAATCCCACTTCTGTTCCAGGTGATGGAGTTTTTTCAGGAAGCAGATTCTCTTAGTAAAGATAGAAATTGAATTCTCCAAATATGCAGATGCTAATTATTGCGAAGACCCTGTTGTAGGGTGGCGGCTGTCAGCCAGCATTAGTACTGTGACTGCTGATCACCCGATCCGGTAACAGTACTAATGCTGACTGACAGCCACTACCAGATACGAGAATCTGCTCCCTGAAAACTCCCCAACACTCCTGAATACACTCTAATTAATAACTGTAAAAGAGTGTGATATGAAATGAATCCATCTAATCAAGAATTCAAAGTAGAGGCACCTTCAACGGAGAGATACAAGGTCACCAGAAGTCAATTAAATTGTAACCATCAATTCATTTTTATATAAAAAAAAATGAAAAACATAAATGAGAAATAAAACATAGTATATGATACTAGCTCAGTTATTTCCAAGATAGGAGAAAGAAGTGAAGATAAGTGCTCATGTGTATAGTAGAGAAGGAAGATGGAAAAGCAGCAGAAGGTATTATACAGAGAACAAGTCAAAATATTTACAGAAAAAAAGGGATCCGGCTTGATTTCCTGGCAAAGCAGGTATCCCTTCAGTAATAGGCCACCCCCTAATTCTGCCAATTGTAATTAGGGGTAGGCTTTGTTCTCTGTATAATACCTTCACCCCTGCCCCCCCCCCCCCCCCCCCCCCCCCGTCGTGTGTGTCAGCCCGGCCTGAGACAGCTTCCCGGGCACACACACAGCGGCACCCGAGTTTTTCATATCATCTGCAGCCTGGTCCGGCTCCTCCATACCGTGTGCGCGCATCACGCTGGATAAGACGCTTACTAGAAAAGCTCTTCTAAAACAGTAACTTCACTTTCGGTCCTTTTCGTAAATGCTTTGAGATTTACGTAAGTTTTCTTCAAGAGGCTGGAGAAGCATCATACTCCAGTCTCCTTCGCGGAAGACACAGGCAGCCTGGTCGTACACCCACACCATCTGCCAGGGACTCGTGCCAACGTCCACACATGCTGCTGCTGGAGGGGCATACCATAGCAGGAGCCGGCCTTCCGGGAGTTAATCCCTTTCATTCACCCCGTGCCAGGCGCTCCTCTCACGTCCCTCTCGGGGATGGAAGGGCTTCTGGCTCGCAGGCCAGACATTCTCTGCCCTTTCTCTGTCACTCTATTAACATGCCAGAGGCTGGCAGGGCGCCTTGAGCTCAGCTTTAGCGGGGAATGCCACTCGAGCCATCACTCGCGAGGCCCCTCTTTGGTACCCTGCCCTGGCACTGCCTTTACTACCCCCTCCCCAGCCTCGGATCTTCAACGCAGAGCCTTCGTCACTTCCCCTATCTTCCCTTTCTTGCCCGAACCCTTCAGCAGCGAATCGAGTCTGAAGGGGGCTCGTTTGGTCAGGCTTTTGACGTCATTGGCAGTCAGCTGGTGGTCAGTGCCACTACGCCACCCTTGGCATTATGATGGCCTGGTCTCCATGCTATTTCTATGTACAAACTGATATTTCGAGTACCAAAAGACATGCTGAAGCCGAGGGGTTGCCAGTGGACTAACTCCCACGAGATGCCTTGGACCTGGTGTTTTAAAAGCCACTGCATTTTGGGGGGAAATGCATGAGCATGGAGGTGGCACGTGGGAGCGCGCACTTATTTTATTTAAGGCTCCCAGTTTTCCATTTTTACTGAATATTACAGATGAATACACACAGAAATGTTTGTATTTATTTATTTAAAAAAAAAAGGAAAATACGAAAAAATTGGCTTCTTTTGATTGCCATTCTATACTGCCTTTCATCAATTCCATGGCAAAAGCGGATCAGATAGATGGCATGGGGAGTTGAAAAACAGGATCAGGTTTCCTTAAATACCTACATATGTCAGCTTCCATTTGTATAATGCTAATATTTACCTGTGGGTGTATTGTCATGTAATATTTGGCTGATTCATTTGCTAAAACACGACAGGCGTCAAAGTATGAGTTCACATTTATTCGTTTAGCTAGCAGCCCGTCCCGACCTTGTCCGGGAGCAATCAGGCTTCAGGGCCTCCGCCCGCCCCGGCCCCCGCCCGCCCCTACACTGTCCGCGGGTCCCCCGGAGTAGCAGCCCGTCCCGACCTTGGCTTCAGGGCCCCCGCCCGCCCCGACATAGTCCGTGGGTCCCACGGAGCCTTACCTCATCCACCGCACCTCCCCGCGCTCCTGAGTTCACCGGTCCGCCGTTCCTCACCGCTCCTCCCCGCCTGTCGGCCGCTCCTCCCCGCGCTCATGTCCGCCGCTCCTCCCTGCGCTCCTGATGTCAGAACACACGTCTCGGCTGGCGCTACTTCCATGGGACTACTTTTTTTTTCTCGTAAATTTTTTAAATAACTTATATTTTTTTAATTTATATAGCCTATGTCCATCTGCACACCCTGACAATCACAACAATGTATCGGGTGTGTGGATTGGCGTTGTGGTTCCCGAGTTTACCCGCCTCAAAGGTTCAAAGTTCTTCCTTTATAATAGTAGTATAGATAGATATAGATAAATGTGGAAGTATACCATTTAATAAATTCATTTATTAGCAGAACACAAAACAAATATGAATAAATACTGATAAGATGACCACAAAGAAAATATGGATGAATACAGACAGAAATGCTAAAAAATAAATACCATAAAACTGGGAGCTCTCATTTTGGGCGCAGCTTTACCCAGTTCCCGATTATTGGCCATTGATTATTTCAGAGATTTTCCATCTTTAATTTCCCGTTATGCCAAAAGTAGTTCTCCCCTGCACTGTCAACTCATAGGGTCAAGTTGCGGGGAGTTCGGGGATACCACACCACCCAATTACCAGTACGCAGGCCCTGCTTTAACACTGGTGGAGCCCGGTGTCACAATGTTTGATGCACCCCCAATGACCCCCTTCTCCACAAATTCCCTCAGTACCACCCTCCTAAAGCGCCCCTCAAGTCTCCATAACCACTGTCTTGCATGCATTTTTTTTGTTTTATAGCATGCAGGAGTCTGGCTTAGTATATGGAGCACACTTATTTAAGTGATGCAACTTACACAAATCCAGGCAACCCTTATGGGAATTTTAGTGGTCTTTGATATCCACAGAAAGCTCTCAAAGTGGTAGCTGAGGAGAGCAGCCTTAAGGCTTATAGTGAAGGAGTGTTAAGCAGCTTGTTTTACCAGTTTAATCATGTAGTGTAGGTTAGATGAAAAAGAATCACAGAGTGATTATATAAAAAGACTTCTATTCATTACACAACACTCACTAACACATTGCTATATCTCCTACCTGGAGATATCAACACAATACACAACAATACCTCAATTGCAGTAAGGTAAGTAGCACAAAATACAGTGGTCTCCAGGAGGAGACCAAACCATATACTAAGAAAGTGGAATGCGAAATGCAAGGGAGGTCGGGACTTGGACAAGAAGGCCCAGAGGAGCCGGGGACACAAGGAACCTCCCAAGGTAAGTACCCAGGAACTCCACTGGGGCTGTGTGCAGAGTGGTAACACAACTGCGTGCCCAATTGAAGTCAATGGAGAAGTCACGGTTGCAGTTTTGCAGAAGAAGGACCCTTCCCAGAGGACCCAGAGGAATTGCCTCCTTGGAGGACGGACGGTTGGAGAGCTACCCCATCCGTGAATGCCCCAGAGACTAGGTTACCTAAACCAGGGAAGCCAGGTGCATAGGGGTGAAGAGAAGTCATAGACCTCCATTGACGACAATGGAAGACTTGGAGAAAAGTGCCTCTGGAGAAGAAGGTGAAGAAGTCTGAATGAATCCAAGGGTGTATTCTGGAAGCGGAGAACCTGCAAACAAAGGGGACAGAGTATATGCCACTCAGGAGTGACCAGGAGGCATGGCAGAGCAATGCCCACCGGATGTATGACGTTACAACGCATGCTTTTACCATGCATGCTGTTACAACGCCAGTTTTACAACGCAAACCTTTACAACGCATAGTGCTTTGGGGTGCTGGATAGTGAATAGTTTAATTTACTATTCCAACTCCAGTCCCCGTGGACACTAGGGAAGGTGTTGGATAGTAAATCAAATCTATTCCCTATCCTAGAGCGCCCCCCAGCGCAATGCGTTGTAATGGTTTTCGTTGTAAAACCTGCGTTGTAATAGCACTGCGTTGTAAAAGTTTCATTGTAAAGGATGTTTCCCATGCCCACCAGTGTTGGCCGGTTCAAAATTGTTTACTGTGACCTTGTTGCTGCAGCGGTGAGGACTTGGCGACGCTGAGGAAGACCAGGAGCTGTGCACGAGCTGTCCCACGAGAGATGTTGGTGACTAGGTGGTTGGTGTCCGGCGAGAGCATCAACAAGCCTTTGTAGCTGCAACTGGCGTGGAGAACAAAGAACGAGCAACGTTGGGACCAGCAAGATCCGAGGGACTAACCACAAGCAGGTTAGAGTAACAAGGAGAACGGTCCAGAAATCCTGAGTCTAGATATGAATCCCTAGAGTTCTGGTGGAGTTTTGCTCAAAGCTCTGGACCTTTTCAGCCTCAAAAATACAAGTGATGAGAGGGTTATGAGCATATGTTCCTTCTTTCCAAACACATATATGTATCCAATCAGTAGGCTAATTCCTTTTTTCGGATGTAACACAGAACAAGTAGGTTGGAGTGAAGGTCATTCTTTTTATTTATCACTTGATTAAATCCAATTCATTAATTGTAGGTTTTTTTCTTAGAAAACGTTATATAAAGAGAGAAAGAACAGCCGACAAGTGTTTCGCCCCTGTGGCGAGTGAGGCCAGGGCTTTCTCAAGGCTATTTCTATTATTCCAACGAAGCATTTTATCAATGTTAAAATCGTACATTTTCAATAATGGTTGCGTAACATTATTCAAACATCCAAGTCTCCAGTCAGATATATGGAGATCCAGGGGAGTTATGTTGCGTGACCATGATAAGCCAGCTCCGCCGTGTCCGAAGTTTGGAAACAACAAGCTTTTGCAACAGCAAGTCGATGCAGTGTACAGGGGTTCGGTCCCAGCGAAGCCGCGGTCCGTGCAGGTAACATCGGTGTTGCGTTGAGGCCAGGTGGAGGGGATTCCGACAGATGATGATGAGGGAGAATTAGTTATTTATTTCATTTCCCTCTGCATCATCCCTCGAAATACCCCCCCACCCGACCCCACAGCTGTTTCCTGCATGGACCACAGCTGTCCCAGCAGTTCCGACAAGGGATACTGGCCCCAAAATTGCAGAGAGGACAGATCAGGCCTGAGGGAGTTGCAGAACCACCACCTGTGCTGCTGAGCCCCAGGAAGGTATATACTAGGAGGTCCCAGTGAACCATTATTCGTTTCTTCAAATTAATCAACAAAAACAATCAAGAAAAAATCATCAAATTATCACTTAGAGCACACTGTTATTTAATCACAATGAGCTAGCTTCACTGTACATTGAAGGCAATATTAATAACAACATCTTCGCAAAAGTGCCCCAGGGAGAGCAAGGAGATAGTGATGTGATAAAGTGAGGGAGGATTTGGGATGTGCAGCGTGAATAAAATACAGATACAATATATATTGGTAATTTACAATACTAAAATAATTGGCTTCAGAGCCCTGAGCCAAGCAATCAAATAATTGATATCCAAAAAAGGCAGTCCAAAATCATGTATGTGACGCTGTTACTTAATAACCAGAATAGGGGTGGCGTCAACTGATCTAAAAGAAAGTAGCCGTCAACGTTTCGACCCCAAAACGACAACTGTAGGCGTTCCTTAGCGCCTCACGCCGGGGTCTTCATCAGGACACAAGGGAGAGGGACCCAGGGGGGCACAGGTTGTTCTGTAAGAATTAAAAACCATATGTTAGTGCTCACACAACCCAATTTGTGGAGCTATTTCCAAAGACACAGTCTCATTAATAGAGGTCAAGGAGGAAATACTAATTATTACCATGGTGAGTGGTAAAGCAATTTACCACTGGGGGTGTAAAAGAAGACTTCACAGGATGAATCAAAGAGGCCCACTCGTATGATCGCGTGGACGCTGCAAGCGTCAAATCGTTGACGGCTACTTTCTTTTAGATCAGTTGACGCCACCCCTATTCTGGTTATTAAATAACAGTGTCACATACATGATTTTGGACTGCCTTTTTTGGATATCAATTATTTGATTGCTTGGCTCAGGGCTCTGAAGCCAATGTTTTTTGTATTGTAAATTACCAATATTTATTGTGTCTGTATTTTATATTCATGCTGACCATCCCAAATCCTCCCTCACTTTATCACATCACTATCTCCTTGCTCTCCCTGGGGCACTTTTGCTAAGATATTGTTATTAATATTGCTTCAATGTACAGTGAAGCTAGCTCATTGTGATTAAATAACAGTGTGCTCTAAGTGATAATTTGATGATTTTTTCTTGATTGTTTTTGTTGATTAACTTGAAGAAACGAATAATGGTTCACTGGGACTCCCTAGTATATACCACATAGCACCCAGGTCCCTAGTGACTCGTTGGGTAAAACCCCCCTTTTACTTACCTATGCTGAGCCTCAGGAAGTCGGTAGGACAACAGTAGTAGCAGACCGGTCAGCTTTGTTGTGGTGCCTGCAGATGCAGGGGCGTAACTCCTTCACTCCAAGGGAGATTACTTTGGGTTTCCTTGATACCCACAGGTCTGTTGAAGATCCTGGAAGAAGCACGGACACAGATGACAAAGAAGACTTGTAGAACAGCGAGACCAGGAGCAGCAGGAGTCTTCCGTGGTGCAGTCTTGGTTCCAGGCGAAGTTCAAGTGTCCAGACGGTCGAAAAGTGACGTGGTTTCAGGCTTGAGTCTTGTCCCACGACTAATCTAAGGAACCACCCACAGGTAAGCCCTTAAGTACCCTGGGGAAAGGATTGGAATCACTCAGTGTTCCCTCCCCGAGGAGGGGCTGAACAGAGGGGTGGATACGCCCATATACTTTGTCCAGTTTCGCTCCAGAGCAGGAGCCAAGGGCTCCCTGAACTGACTAAAGCTGGAATATGCAAGGAGGGCACCAAATGTGCCCTTCAAAGCAATCTGGTGGCACTGGCAAGAAAGAACCCCCCACCCCAACTCAATACACTAAGTCTTGACTGGGAGGTGGTCACACCTCCCTGTGACAGGAAACCTATTGTTCTACCTTCCGCTGTTCAAACTTGGATCAGCAGCAGTAGGGCAGATTTGTGTCTGTGGTCGGCAGCATCACTAGATTGTTGTCAGACCCTGAAAGGCTTTTACTGGGAGTTCAGTGGGGTACCACAAGACAGCCCTCAAGTACATGGGATCATACTTTCAACACTGGAATCGGTGTTGGGGTATGTTTCCAACATGTCTTATACCAAACATGACAGGTTTCGGTGCAGCCACGCTACAGTTAGACATCTCGTATTGACTGATGTCCACTATATGTTTTAAAATGGCTTACTGCACTTACAAAGCCTGGAGAATTGACTCTGGGTTTGTAGGGGGTATCCTGCTCATGCAGGGTCACCCTCAGACTTATAACCAAGCACCCTGCCCCCAGGACTGAAGAGCCTGCTATAGGGGTGACTAATAGGTTTTAAGTCCAGTGACCTCAGACATAGGGAAACATATATCTGTCGTGAAAGGTGCAAGCACGAAGTCACCCAGGCTGCAATGGCAGGCCTATAGTCACAGTTTAAATGGATTCCCATGGGTGGCACAATACGTAATGCAGGCCATGGGAGACCTCTGGTGTTCCTATGCCCTGGGTACCTTAGTACCATATACTAGGGACTTACATGGGCTACACCAGTAGCCAATTGGGGATTCACAAAAGTACTTACCATGGTCAATTTAGGGAGAAAGGACAGTGACTGGGCTCCTAATTAGCAGGATCCCAGTCAGACTAGTCAAAAACATACTGACACCAAGCAAAAAGTGAAGGTAATCATAAAAGCAGATCCTACTTTCCTACACAACACCCTACCCCTCAAACTAAACTGGCCCCGTTGATTCTTAATTTCTAAGTGGAAATATCTGGAGAGTCCATCTGCGACGGCATGGTTACTCCCAGGTCTATGTTCCACAGAAAAGTCCATCCTCTGTAGGGAAATGGACCACCTCTAGGGTTTGGGATTTTCACCCTTCATTTGTTTAAGCAATAAGAAGGGCATATGGTCTGTCTGAACAATTAAGAGAGTGCCAAGCAGGTATGGCCTCAACTTCTTCAAGGCCCAGACCACAGCAAATGCATCCCTCTCAATAGCTGACCAACGTTTCTCCCTGGGGGTCAACCTTCTGCTTATAAAAGCCACTGGTTGTTCCTGGCATTTGGTGTGGGGGTATGATTCCAACACGTTTGATACCAGACACAACAGCGTTTGTTACAGCCAGTTTAGAGGTTTATCGCGCAAGGCCATTCTATGTATCTTAATGGCTGATGCACTTACAACCAGGGATAATGGCCCCCGAACATTGCAGGGGTGTCCTGCTCATGAAGGGGCACTCTCACACTTAGAACCAAGCACCCTGCTTCAGGATTGAAAGGCCTGCCTTAGGGGTGACTTAACGTTTTTAAGTGCAGTGACCTCAGATATAAGGAAACCTATATCTGTTGTAAGTGGTGCTAGCACCAGCTCACACAGGTTGTAACGGCAGGCCTGTAGTCACAATTTGAGTGGTCTCTCATGCATGCTTCAGCCCATGGAGACCACAGGTGTACCTATGCCCTGGGTACCTTAGTACCATATACTATGGACTTATCAGGGTACACCAGTAGCCAATCTGGAGTGAACCTAAGTCCTCACCATATCCAATTCAGATAAGATTTACAAAAAGGGGGTGGTGATGAACAGAGTGTCTGAGTTAAACAGACCACTCTTACCCAGTCCAAAGATCAGGGCTTGATCCATCACCGTTATTTATCTCACTGCCCCATCCCAGCTCAGAACCTGGCTATATGCAAATCAGTCTGTCCCTGGCCCAGTGCATCATGGGAACAGGGCAGACTAAACTACCAAGCCAATTCTTCACCAGAAAGGAGACAAGCTACCGGGGACCGGTTTCTGGCATTTCAGCCTTCTTCGGCCCGGCTTGCTTGAATCCTGATGGAGCAGTGAGAAAGGGACTCATGTCTGAGTATACCCTGCCACACCTATAGTGGCCAAAAACGATTTACAAAAAGGGGGTGGTGATGAACAGAGTGTCTGAGTTAAACAGACCACTCTGACCCAGTCCAAAGATCAGGGCTTATTCCATCACCGTTATTTATCTCACTGCCCCATCCCAGCTCAGAACCTGGCTATATGCAAATCAGTCTGTCCCTGGCCCAGTGCATCATGGGAACAGGGCAGACTAAACTACCAAGCCAATTCTTCACCAGAAAGGAGACAAGCTACCGGGGACAGGTTTCTGGCATTTCAGCCTTCTTCGGCCCGGCTTGCTTGAATCCTGATGGAGCAGTGAGAAAGGGACTCATGTCTGAGTATACCCTGCCACACCTATAGTGGCCAAAAACGATTTACAAAAAGGGGGTGGTGATGAACAGAGTGTCTGAGTTAAACAGACCACTCTTACCCAGTCCAAAGATCAGGGCTTGATCCATCACCGTTATTTATCTCACTGCCCCATCCCAGCTCAGAACCTGGCTATATGCAAATCAGTCAGTCCCTGGCCCAGTGCATCATGGGAACAGGGCAGACTAAACTACCAAGCCAATTCTTCACCAGAAAGGAGACAAGCTACCAGGGACCGGTTTCTGGCATTTCAGCCTTCTTCGGCCCGGCTTGCTTGAATCCTGATGGAGCAGTGAGAAAGGGACTCATGTCTGAGTATACCCTGCCACACCTATAGTGGCCAAAAACGATTTACAAAAAGGGGGTGGTGATGAACAGAGTGTCTGAGTTAAACAGACCACTCTTACCCAGTCCAAAGATCAGGGCTTGATCCATCACCGTTATTTATCTCACTGCCCCATCCCAGCTCAGAACCTGGCTATATGCAAATCAGTCTGTCCCTGGCCCAGTGCATCATGGGAACAGGGCAGACTAAACTACCAAGCCAATTCTTCACCAGAAAGGAGACAAGCTACCGGGGACCGGTTTCTGGCATTTCAGCCTTCTTCGGCCCGGCTTGCTTGAATCCTGATGGAGCAGTGAGAAAGGGACTCATGTCTGAGTATACCCTGCCACACCTATAGTGGCCAAAAACGATTTACAAAAAGGGGGTGGTGATGAACAGAGTGTCTGAGTTAAACAGACCACTCTTACCCAGTCCAAAGATCAGGGCTTGATCCATCACCGTTATTTATCTCACTGCCCCATCCCAGCTCAGAACCTTGCTATATGCAAATCAGTCTGTCCCTGGCCCAGTGCATCATGGGAACAGGGCAGACTAAACTACCAAGCCAATTCTTCACCAGAAAGGAGACAAGCTACCGGGGACCGGTTTCTGGCATTTCAGCCTTCTTCGGCCCGGCTTGCTTGAATCCTGATGGAGCAGTGAGAAAGGGACTCATGTCTGAGTATACCCTGCCACACCTATAGTGGCCAAAAACGATTTACAAAAAGGGGGTGGTGATGAACAGAGTGTCTGAGTTAAACAGACCACTCTTACCCAGTCCAAAGATCAGGGCTTGATCCATCACCGTTATTTATCTCACTGCCCCATCCCAGCTCAGAACCTGGCTATATGCAAATCAGTCTGTCCCTGGCCCAGTGCATCATGGGAACAGGGCAGACTAAACTACCAAGCCAATTCTTCACCAGAAAGGAGACAAGCTACCGGGGACCGGTTTCTGGCATTTCAGCCTTCTTCGGCCCGGCTTGCTTGAATCCTGATGGAGCAGTGAGAAAGGGACTCATGTCTGAGTATACCCTGCCACACCTATAGTGGCCAAAAACGATTTACAAAAAGGGGGTGGTGATGAACAGAGTGTCTGAGTTAAACAGACCACTCTTACCCAGTCCAAAGATCAGGGCTTGATCCATCACCGTTATTTATCTCACTGCCCCATCCCAGCTCAGAACCTGGCTATATGCAAATCAGTCTGTCCCTGGCCCAGTGCATCATGGGAACAGGGCAGACTAAACTACCAAGCCAATTCTTCACCAGAAAGGAGACAAGCTACCGGAGACCGGTTTCTGGCATTTCAGCCTTCTTCGGCCCGGCTTGCTTGAATCCTGATGGAGCAGTGAGAAAGGGACTCATGTCTGAGTATACCCTGCCACACCTATAGTGGCCAAAAACGATTTACAAAAAGGGGGTGGTGATGAACAGAGTGTCTGAGTTAAACAGACCACTCTTACCCAGTCCAAAGATCAGGGCTTGATCCATCACCGTTATTTATCTCACTGCCCCATCCCAGCTCAGAACCTGGCTATATGCAAATCAGTCTGTCCCTGGCCCAGTGCATCATGGGAACAGGGCAGACTAAACTACCAAGCCAATTCTTCACCAGAAAGGAGACAAGCTACCGGGGACCGGTTTCTGGCATTTCAGCCTTCTTCGGCCCGGCTTGCTTGAATCCTGATGGAGCAGTGAGAAAGGGACTCATGTCTGAGTATACCCTGCCACACCTATAGTGGCCAAAAACGATTTACAAAAAGGGGGTGGTGATGAACAGAGTGTCTGAGTTAAACAGACCACTCTTACCCAGTCCAAAGATCAGGGCTTGATCCATCACCGTTATTTATCTCACTGCCCCATCCCAGCTCAGAACCTGGCTATATGCAAATCAGTCTGTCCCTGGCCCAGTGCATCATGGGAACAGGGCAGACTAAACTACCAAGCCAATTCTTCACCAGAAAGGAGACAAGCTACCGGGGACCGGTTTCTGGCATTTCAGCCTTCTTCGGCCCGGCTTGCTTGAATCCTGATGGAGCAGTGAGAAAGGGACTCATGTCTGAGTATACCCTGCCACACCTATAGTGGCCAAAAACGATTTACAAAAAGGGGGTGGTGATGAACAGAGTGTCTGAGTTAAACAGACCACTCTTACCCAGTCCAAAGATCAGGGCTTGATCCATCACCGTTATTTATCTCACTGCCCCATCCCAGCTTAGAACCTGGCTATATGCAAATCAGTCTGTCCCTGGCCCAGTGCATCATGGGAACAGGGCAGACTAAACTACCAAGCCAATTCTTCACCAGAAAGGAGACAAGCTACCGGGGACCGGTTTCTGGCATTTCAGCCTTCTTCGGCCCGGCTTGCTTGAATCCTGATGGAGCAGTGAGAAAGGGACTCATGTCTGAGTATACCCTGCCACACCTATAGTGGCCAAAAACGATTTACAAAAAGGGGGTGGTGATGAACAGAGTGTCTGAGTTAAACAGACCACTCTTACCCAGTCCAAAGATCAGGGCTTGATCCATCACCGTTATTTATCTCACTGCCCCATCCCAGCTCAGAACCTGGCTATATGCAAATCAGTCTGTCCCTGGCCCAGTGCATCATGGGAACAGGGCAGACTAAACTACCAAGCCAATTCTTCACCAGAAAGGAGACAAGCTACCGGGGACCGGTTTCTGGCATTTCAGCCTTCTTCGGCCCGGCTTGCTTGAATCCTGATGGAGCAGTGAGAAAGGGACTCATGTCTGAGTATACCCTGCCACACCTATAGTGGCCAAAAACGATTTACAAAAAGGGGGTGGTGATGAACAGAGTGTCTGAGTTAAACAGACCACTCTTACCCAGTCCAAAGATCAGGGCTTGATCCATCACCGTTATTTATCTCACTGCCCCATCCCAGCTCAGAACCTGGCTATATGCAAATCAGTCTGTCCCTGGCCCAGTGCATCATGGGAACAGGGCAGACTAAACTACCAAGCCAATTCTTCACCAGAAAGGAGACAAGCTACCGGGGACCGGTTTCTGGCATTTCAGCCTTCTTCGGCCCGGCTTGCTTGAATCCTGATGGAGCAGTGAGAAAGGGACTCATGTCTGAGTATACCCTGCCACACCTATAGTGGCCACAAACGATTTACAAAAAGGGGGTGGTGATGAACAGAGTGTCTGAGTTCAACAGACCACTCTTACCCAGTCCAAAGATCAGGGCTTGATCCATCACCGTTATTTATCTCACTGCCCCATCCCAGCTCAGAACCTGGCTATATGCAAATCAGTCTGTCCCTGGCCCAGTGCATCATGGGAACAGGGCAGACTAAACTACCAAGCCAATTCTTCACCAGAAAGGAGACAAGCTACCGGGGACCGGTTTCTGGCATTTCAGCCTTCTTCGGCCCGGCTTGCTTGAATCCTGATGGAGCAGTGAGAAAGGGACTCATGTCTGAGTATACCCTGCCACACCTATAGTGGCCAAAAACGATTTACAAAAAGGGGGTGGTGATGAACAGAGTGTCTGAGTTAAACAGACCACTCTTACCCAGTCCAAAGATCAGGGCTTGATCCATCACCGTTATTTATCTCACTGCCCCATCCCAGCTCAGAACCTGGCTATATGTAAATCAGTCTGTCCCTGGCCCAGTGCATCATGGGAACAGGGCAGACTAAACTACCAAGCCAATTCTTCACCAGAAAGGAGACAAGCTACCGGGGACCGGTTTCTGGCATTTCAGCCTTCTTCGGCCCGGCTTGCTTGAATCCTGATGGAGCAGTGAGAAAGGGACTCATGCCAGAAACCGGTCCCCGGGAGCTTGTTTCCTTCCCAGTGTAAGAATTGGCTTTTGTAGTTTGGTTTGCCCTGTTCCCATCATGCACTGGGACAGGAACAGACTAATTTGCATACAGCCAGGTTCTGAAACTGGGATGGTGCAGTGAGCTAAAAAACGGTGTTGGATCTAGCCCTGATCTCTTGACTGGGTGAGAGCTTTCTGCTTAATTCAGAGACTCTGTCCCTCACCACCCCTTGTTGTAAATATTTTTGTCCACCCTAAGCGTGGAAGGGTATTCTCAGATGTGAGACCCTTGCTCATTGCACCATCAGGATTCAAGCAAACCGGGCCGAAGACGGCTGTAATGCCAGAAACCGGTCCCCGGGAGCTTGTTTCCTTCCCAGTGTAAGAATTGGCTTTTGTAGTTTGGTTTGCCCTGTTCCCATCATGCACTGGGACAGGAACAGACTAATTTGCATACAGCCAGGTTCTGAAACTGGGATGGTGCAGTGAGCTAAAAAACAGTGTTGGATCTAGCCCTGATCTCTTGACTGGGTGAGATCTTTCTGCTTAATTCAGAGACTCTGTCCCTCACCACCCCTTGTTGTAAATATTTTTGTTCACCCTAAGCGTGGAAGGGTATTCTCAGATGTGAGACCCTTGCTCATTGCACCATCAGGATTCAAGCAAACCGGGGCGAAGACGGCTGTAATGCCAGAAACCGGTCCCCGGGAGCTTGTTTCCTTCCCAGTGTAAGAATTGGCTTTTGTAGTTTGGTTTGCCCTGTTCCCATCATGCACTGGGACAGGAACAGACTAATTTGCATACAGCCAGGTTCTGAAACTGGGATGGTGCAGTGAGCTAAAAAACGGTGTTGGATCTAGCCCTGATCTCTTGACTGGGTGAGAGCTTTCTGCTTAATTCAGAGACTCTGTCCCTCACCACCCCTTGTTGTAAATATTTTTGTCCACCCTAAGCGTGGAAGGGTATTCTCAGATGTGAGACCCTTGCTCATTGCACCATCAGGATTCAAGCAAACCGGGGCGAAGACGGCTGTAATGCCAGAAACCGGTCCCCGGGAGCTTGTTTCCTTCCCAGTGTAAGAATTGGCTTTTGTAGTTTGGTTTGCCCTGTTCCCATCATGCACTGGGACAGGAACAGACTAATTTGCATACAGCCAGGTTCTGAAACTGGGATGGTGCAGTGAGCTAAAAAACGGTGTTGGATCTAGCCCTGATCTCTTGACTGGGTGAGAGCTTTCTGCTTAATTCAGAGACTCTGTCCCTCACCACCCCTTGTTGTAAATATTTTTGTCCACCCTAAGCGTGGAAGGGTATTCTCAGATGTGAGACCCTTGCTCATTGCACCATCAGGATTCAAGCAAGCCGGGCCGAAGACGGCTGTAATGCCAGAAACCGGTCCCCGGGAGCTTGTTTCCTTCCCAGTGTAAGAATTGGCTTTTGTAGTTTGGTTTGCCCTGTTCCCATCATGCACTGGGACAGGAACAGACTAATTTGCATACAGCCAGGTTCTGAAACTGGGATGGTGCAGTGAGCTAAAAAACGGTGTTGGATCTAGCCCTGATCTCTTGACTGGGTGAGAGCTTTCTGCTTAATTCAGAGACTCTGTCCCTCACCACCCCTTGTTGTAAATATTTTTGTCCACCCTAAGCGTGGAAGGGTATTCTCAGATGTGAGACCCTTGCTCATTGCACCATCAGGATTCAAGCAAACCGGGCCGAAGACGGCTGTAATGCCAGAAACCGGTCCCCGGGAGCTTGTTTCCTTCCCAGTGTAAGAATTGGCTTTTGTAGTTTGCTTTGCCCTGTTCCCATCATGCACTGGGACAGGAACAGACTAATTTGCATACAGCCAGGTTCTGAAACTGGGATGGTGCAGTGAGCTAAAAAACGGTGTTGGATCTAGCCCTGATCTCTTGACTGGGTGAGAGCTTTCTGCTTAATTCAGAGACTCTGTCCCTCACCACCCCTTGTTGTAAATATTTTTGTCCACCCTAAGCGTGGAAGGGTATTCTCAGATGTGAGACCCTTGCTCATTGCACCATCAGGATTCAAGCAAACCGGGCCGAAGACGGCTGTAATGCCAGAAACCGGTCCCCGGGAGCTTGTTTCCTTCCCAGTGTAAGAATTGGCTTTTGTAGTTTGGTTTGCCCTGTTTCCATCATGCACTGGGACAGGAACAGACTAATTTGCATACAGCCAGGTTCTGAAACTGGGATGGTGCAGTGAGCTAAAAAACGGTGTTGGATCTAGCCCTGATCTCTTGACTGGGTGAGAGCTTTCTGCTTAATTCAGAGACTCTGTCCCTCACCACCCCTTGTTGTAAATATTTTTGTCCACCCTAAGCGTGGAAGGGTATTCTCAGATGTGAGACCCTTGCTCATTGCACCATCAGGATTCAAGCAAACCGGGCCGAAGACGGCAGTAATGCCAGAAACCGGTCCCCGGGAGCTTGTTTCCTTCCCAGTGTAAGAATTGGCTTTTGTAGTTTGGTTTGCCCTGTTCCCATCATGCACTGGGACAGGAACAGACTAATTTGCATACAGCCAGGTTCTGAAACTGGGATGGTGCAGTGAGCTAAAAAACGGTGTTGGATCTAGCCCTGATCTCTTGACTGGGTGAGAGCTTTCTGCTTAATTCAGAGACTCTGTCCCTCACCACCCCTTGTTGTCAATTCAGATAAGAAGCATAGACTGGGGGCCTGATTAGCAGGATCCCAGTCAGACTAGCCAGTAAAACATAATGACACCAGTAAAAAGTGGGGGGTCCATGAAAGCAGATCCTACTTTTCTACAGTTACTGTAAATTTGGATGGTGGGTTGAACTCCATATCAGGTGGAGTCATGTCCGCCTGATTTTGGTCCTGATGGCATGGTCTCCACCATTGGGAACAATGCTTTTCCCTGTTTGAAAAGGGGTAGAGGAATGCAGAAGTGAGTGGACAGAAGCACTGTCATTTTTTGACAGAAGGACCTTTACTCAGGAAAGGTGTAAGGATTTTCAGAGCGCCGGTCAAATTGCGGTCTTTCCACTGACATGCTCCTTACACAAAGAGAAAAGACCCCTCTGGCCTTTTGCTGTTTTTTGAAGCCACCACTATGTAGTGCCCTAAGGCTGCAGTTGTACCTAACATAATGGAATCACTTTTATTTTAAAATATATTTTTATTGATTTTTTACCACGAACACAACATCCATAGTTATAGCACAGTATTGTCAGGGGCACATTTCTTGACATATTTGCAATGGTTTGGATCCATCACATGGGCAAACTTACATGTTTTTTTCTCTAGTATGCAGTTCTCCAGTATTTGGGTGTCTTTCATAGATTCACATGCTTGAATATTCCCCGTCGTCGGAGTGGGAGTCCCACGGTAAATAAAATAGCAATAAATACTAATATATAATAATATGTAATACATAAATATATACATAATAAGGAAAAACCCAAAAAATGCATACAAGAAGCATCTGGTACCTAACCAAAAAGTTCCCCATAGGAATGCATGGGGATAAAGAAATTCCAATGCAGCCTATCCTTGTCATTATGTTAGTCCAAACTGCAGCCAATCAGGCGTCAGTAGCCCTCTAGAACCTTCTCCTCAGAGCTCAAGCCCTCAGATTTTCTACCGCACGTCGTGTGTAAGGGAGTCTCCCTGAGCTCTGCTCAGTTTTCTTTCTTCAAGTGTTCCAGTTTCTCCAATATGTCTTCAAGTAAGAAGTCTCTCTTCAGAGCTTGTTCCTCCTGTGGAAAGCTGAGATTATTTCATGATGACCCACACAGTAAGTGTATTTACTGCCTTTACCCGGACCATGAAGTGGGCACCTGTAAACTCTGTAGAAAATTCTCAGAGAAAACTCAAAAGGACAGAGAAGGCCGTTTACTTGTCTGGCTTCAGAGGCTTAAGGACAAAGACAATGTACTTTCTGACGCTGAAAGTCTTGGGTCAGGCCGTTCTAAAGCAGCTTCTAAATGTGGTAGTGTGCAGGAGGTGCCTTCACCATTTCTTAAAAAGAGGAAAGTTCCCCTCGCTTTGACCCCTGCGGTGTCTTCACCTTTACCTACCACGTCTGGGCCCACAAGACAAAGCTCTCAGGCTCCTTCTGCTTCAAAGTCCAGTTTTTCTGTGAAGAAAACGGATTTTCCGTCGACGACGGTAGTTTCAGCTCCGTCGTCGAGAATGGCTGTCTCTGGATCAAAATCGACGACGACAGTCACGACGACGCTGGCCTCTGGATCGTCGTCAGCTTTAGCGTCGACGTCTTCGTCGTCGATGAGAGTGGTTCTCAGCTCTAAGACTGTGTCTTCTGTGATTCCTATTTCATCTTCGACGACGAAGAAAGTTCACTCGTCGACGACCCGGTCGTCGTCGACTAGAAGTTTGAAGACTTTGACTCCGTCGACGCCCGCGTCGATGAGCGCACCGTCGACGTTTGTCCCGTCGACGAGGGGGCCTGTAGCATCTGCTCCGTCGACGACCGCTCCGTCGACGACGGCTCCGTCGACGACGGCTCCGTCGACGATGACTCCGTCGACGATGACTCCGTCGACGAAGACATTGAAAGTGAAGGCTCCATCGACGATGGCTCCGACGATACCAATGAAGAATGTTCCGTCGACGGTCTCCTCGTCGACGATGGCATCCAAGTCGATTCCATCGCAGAAGTCAATTGATGTCATGCCGTCGACGCGTAGGCAGGACACAATTTCGACACCGGCCTCTTCATTTGCTACAATGCCTCTATTGCCTTTACAGTCCAGCAAACCACAGTTCGAGACTCTTACAGAGCGAGAGATGATTAATCCTCCATCTCCTCTGTTTGCTACTGATTCTGATCAAGAGTCTGATGACCAAGCGCACAGTCTTTCGGATCTGAATATTAAGTGCCAAGAATTCAGTAACGATGAGGAAGATCAGTATAGCCAACATCAAACAACTCACCCTCAAGTTCCAACTGCGATGTTGCCTATATCAATGATATCGAACCTCCAAAGTATGTTGGAAGATTACAATCGGCGTTTCCCACCAACGCCACAGGTTACAACTGTTCCATCGGTGCTGAATCCAGTTTCTGACCCGGTTCTGGCTCCTCCTCAACCGGCGTCGCCTGTAACTGTTCACCGAACTACTTCAGTTCGTGTTCACACTGCCATTTATCCGAAGGATGATGATGACGAGAATCCTCCAGAGCGTGAGTATGGTGAAGTTTCTGAAGTAGATGAGGATGGTGAAGAACATTTGGCGGAGTGGGATGACTATCGTGCTCAAACACCATCTCCTTCTCAGGTACCAACAGCGGATTCTCCTCCAGTAGACATCGCGGGTTTCCACCAGTTAATGGACAGGGCGGCGCAGCGATTCAAATTGCCACGAGCACACCGAGAGGAAGATTGCTTCTGTGGAACGGAAGCTGCACCTACCTCTTTACGACGGTGTCCGAGCGGGGGACTCCTGTCTCCCTCGCTCGACCAGTTAACGTCCCGGTCACCCAAGACACCCTTTCTTTCTCATCCCCTGCAGGTGCCGACCCCTGAACGCGGAGAACCGGAAACCCTCACCAGCGATCCCGGAAGCGGAAACAGGACGACCTCTTTCAACCCGGAAGTACCCGCCCCTGACCCCGGAAGTGGACGGGCTGTCAACCAGCCGGAAGATAGAAAAAGCCCCGAGGAGAGAGGAAAGGCGTTCGGAGCAACCGACTCGTGGCAGGAGGCAGCGGAGAGCGACGAACCCCCGACAGAGAGCAGCGCAGCATGGCTAGATCGAAGCGAGGAGGAGGACGAGGACGTCTGGACGGAGGACTGGTGGCGTCCTCAGGAGGAAGCTGGAGAGCGGCCGCAACTCGGACGAGAGTTGCGGCGGGGCACGTGAGTACACGTCACCCTTTCTCAGTGCCCCTGTATATAGAATTGTATATAGATAGCTGTAAATATCGTAGGATTCACGAGGACCGAGTCACTGTATATATATTAATAACCCCTGTTTCACGCACGCTGTATAGAGTCCAATCACTGCCCAGCACCTGGCACCTCTCTTCCTTCCCGTCTCTTCCTTGCCTCTTCCAAACCCTGTTACCGTCCCTCCCTCACCGTCCTCTTTCATACCCTCTCACGCCCGGGTGTAGGTGGCAGCATTCCGACTGTGTTGCACGGATTAAAGCCCTTACGCTTCTCTCCCTTTCTTCAAGCCTCCGTGGAGCCCCAGCGCCATCCCGAGGAGACGAAAGGAGAAAGCGGGAAGCAACACCTGATCCAGGATCCTCCTCATCGAACCGGGTCATCAACCAAATCCACCATCCCTAACTGCACAGTGACTTTGTATTTCCATCCATCTGTTGAATAAAACCAGAGACATAGCTCACTATATTCGGCCTCCCCGCCTGTTATTCCGGTCCGCACGTTCCCCAAGTCCACAATTGGTGTCAGAAGTGGGATATCCCGGAGGCATGGAGGCCGCAGTCAAACAACTGGCGGAATGCCAGGAGCAACTGGGAAAGATGATGGAGCGGTTCCTCAAGACGGCGGAAGACGATCGCGGTCAGCTGCATGATGTGCTGAAGGGCCAGGGTACCGCGCAGGACCAAGCTCTCGAGAAGCTCACAACCGTTATGGGGCAACAAAGACCCGCCGCCTCCCTGCCCTCAGTCGTGTTACAGAAATACGTACCCGGAGAGGATCCCGATTATTTCTTCACGAACTTCGAGCGCCTAGCTCAGGCGGCTGTGTGGCCCGAAGACCGGTGGGGCCACTACCTAGGACCACTCTTGACGGGTGAACTGCAGGCCGCCTACCAGCAAGCCAACATCCAGGGACAAACCCCTTACGCCGACATCAAGACCTGCATCCTGGAACGACTGGGGATTGATGACGAGGCCTACAGGGTTCGGCTACGACAGGCAAAAGAAGGACCCCAAGAAACCCCTAGGGCTCTAGCCTTCCGGATTCAAGATCTGGCCAATCGCTGGTTAAAACCTGCTACCGCCACCAAGGAAGACATTCTGTCCAAAATATATCTCGAGCAGTATCTGGCTTCCCTACACCCTGCCACCCAGAAGTGGGTACGCCAACATGCGCGTTTAACGCTCGCCAGTGCTGTAGAAATAGCCAGCGCATATAGCAGAGCCCAGGAATCCCAACGACCTAAGGAGGAACATCATCCCCGTATACCTCCAGGGAACCATGCTCGGCTCCCACGACCTCCTCCAGTGGTCAGGAAACTCGAGCCTGCTCCCCTCTTGCCTTATCCTGTCTTGCCGCGGCCCCACCCACCTGGACCCCAATGTTATCATTGTGGTGGGTACGGACATATTGCTCGCGTCTGTCCTCAAAAGGAGGAGCCAATGGAGATAGGGATGGCAAGAAACTATGTGTGCCTCACCGCTGAAAACACTCCTCCTCCGTTTCGATGCCCCGTGCAGATTGAAGGACACCGAATGATGGCACTGGCCGACACTGGATGCAGGCAAAGCGTCATAAGACCCCAAGAACTACCTCACCCTGTCGGTCCAGTCACCGGTACCGTCGCTATCAAATGTGTCCATGGAGACACCAAACACTATCCGACCACCCAGGTACATGTCCAACACCCCACGGATATGGGTAGTCTACTCACGGTGGGCCTCATACCCACTCTCCCAGAACAAGCAATATTGGGGAGTGACTATAGTGGACTACCCCATCTCCTTCAAGACACCACCGAGTCACTGAAGAAGTGGTGGGCCGAGGCCCCGTTTTCCCGTGAACCCCCTCCGGAACATCCAGCGATCAAACCGTCCAAGACCAAAAGACAGAAAAGGAATGAAAGAAAGGACTTTGCTGTGGCCTGTCCTGCCCAAGTCGAGATTCATCCCTGGGAAACCAACAGAGAGTTCCGCGCCACACAACAGGAAGACCCGGTGTTGCAGGAGGCTTGGGCCCGGGCTCTGGATGCGGAGGATCCCCTACATGTAGGTCCCTACTTTTTCCGGAGGAACGGACTCCTGTACAGAAAGGGAGGACCCCAACAACCCACCCAGCTGGTTATCCCCGGGTTGTTTCGTGAGAAAGTACTATTCCTAGCCCACAGCCACTTACTGGGAGGTCATTTCAGTGATGAAAAAACCGGACACACGATTCTAGACAAGTTTTATTGGCCAGGGGTGCACGGAGAAATCAAACGGTATTGTCGAGAATGCCCAGTCTGCCAACGGAACAGTCGATACCGTCCTCCCCGGGTTCCCCTCCAACCCCTTCCTATCATTGATGTCCCTTTCACAAGAGTGGGCATGGATATTATGGGGCCCTTGCTTCCCTCGAAATCGGGATGTAGATATGCTCTGGTACTGGTGGACTATGCCACCCGCTTCCCTGAGGCAGTCCCCTTACGACAACCCACCACTCAAACAATAGCCAAGGCCCTCATATCCATATTCTCGAGAGTAGGTTTTCCCCGCGAGATTTTAACGGACCAGGGGACACCCTTTGTTTCCTCCCTTATGCGCCAGGTTTGCTCCCACCTCGGCATCAAACAAATACGAACAGCTGCCTACCACCCCCAGACAGATGGGTTGGTAGAGCGATATAATGCTACACTCAAAACGACCCTTAAGAAACTTTTAGGCCTCGAAAGCAAAAGATGGGAGGAAATGCTTCCCCTGGCGCTGTTCGCCATCAGGTGTAAGCCTCAAAGCAGCACAGGATATTCACCGTACGAGTTGTTGTATGGGCGAGCCCCACGGACACTCCTAGATATGGCTAAAGAAGCCTGGGAGGCCGAACCAGACAGAACCCGACCCCTACCCGAATACGTGGACAATCTAAAGACCCACTTGGAACAGATAAGGGTCATTGTGAGACAGAATCTGGTAGCCGCTCAAGACACCCAAAAACGTCAATACGACAAGGGAACTAAAGCCCGGAAATTCATTCCTGGTGATCTGGTATTGTTGTTATTGCCTTCTTCCGACCACAAGTTACTAGGGCAGTGGCAGGGTCCCTTCACTGTACTAAGAGCCGTGACTCCTGTAAAATATGAAGTGGAGACAGAACCCACCCGAGGGATCACGCAGATCTATCACGTGAACCTCTTGAAGAAGTGGGAGGGAGCCCGTCCTGTCATGTCCAATGCCATAGCTCCCCCCTTTGACGGATGCATTGACCCTGATCTCCCAGAAGCCAACAAACAGGATCTCAGGCGAGCCTTATCCTCGGTACAAACCGTATTCTCTTCCCTTCCCGGACACTCCACCGTGGTTGAACATGCCATCAATACGGAACCGGGAAAAACCGTGAGACAAAGGCCCTACCGCATCCCCGAAGCTCGTAGAGCTATCATTAAAGAGGAGACAAATCAAATGCTGAAAATGGGCATCATAGAACCGTCCTGCAGCAGCTGGAATTCCCCGATTGTTCTAGTACCCAAGCCAGACGGATCCACCAGATTTTGTATAGACTTCAGAGAAGTAAATAAAATATCAGCCTTCGATACCTACCCCTTGCCACGCGTAGATGAAATGGTGGAACGCATAGGCAAAGCCAGGTACATAAGCACCCTTGACCTCTGCAAGGGTTACTGGCAGATCCCACTTAAAGAGACAGACAAACCCAAAACGGCCTTTTCCACCCCTGAGGGTTTATTTCAGTTCAAGGTGATGCCCTTTGGGCTTCGCGGTGCCCCGGCCACCTTCCAACGAGCCATGAACCTGGTACTACAGCCACACATGAGATACGCCGGGGCATATCTGGACGACATTGTCATTTATAGTGACAGTTGGGAGCAGCACTTAGATCATTTACGAGCCGTAGTGACCTCTTTAGGGAACAAGGGATTTACCATCAACCCCTCCAAGACCACCCTCGCAGCCCAGAGTGTGAAATATCTCGGATATCTATTGGGGGAAGGACTCATACGGCCTCAGAACAATAAAATCAAGGCCATTCAGACCATACCCTTCCCTCAAACCCGGAAGGAACTTCGTGCCTTCCTTGGATTACTGGGGTACTATCGGAGGTTTATCCCGAACTTCTCACAAACCGCAGCACCTTTGACCGATTTGTTAAAGAAAACCACAAAAACAGAAGAAGCGCTCAGACAACCCTCAACAGCGGTAGTTCACTCCTTTGAGCAACTGAAACAGTCCCTGGTTTCGGAGCCAGTGTTAGTCAGCCCGGACTATACACAACCCTTCATATTGCAGACCGATGCCTCTGACCAAGGCTTGGGGGCCGTGCTCTCCCAAAAGGACCCGACAGGGGTCGAACGGCCAATCCTATACCTCAGCAGAAAACTCTTTCCCCGAGAAGTAAATTATGCCGTGGTAGAGAAAGAGGCCCTAGCCATTAAGTGGGCAGTGGAAAGTCTTAGATACTACCTCGAGGGGCGTGAATTCATACTATACACCGATCATGCTCCTCTGGAATGGATGGCCCGCAACCGGGGCCACAATGACAGAGTCCTCCGGTGGTTTCTCTCCCTACAGCCCTTTAGGTTTAGAACCTTACACCGGAAAGGACTACAACAGGGCAATGCTGACTATCTGTCCCGGTATCCACCTCCCAACCCCCCTACAAGAAAGACAGCTAGGGAAAGGGGATGTGGAACGGAAGCTGCACCTACCTCTTTACGACGGTGTCCGAGCGGGGGACTCCTGTCTCCCTCGCTCGACCAGTTAACGTCCCGGTCACCCAGGACTCCCTTTCTTTCTCATCCCCTGCAGGTGCCGACCCCTGAACGCGGAGAACCGGAAACCCTCACCAGCGATCCCGGAAGCGGAAACAGGACGACCTCTTTCAACCCGGAAGTACCCGCCCCTGACCCCGGAAGTGGACGGGCTGTCAACCAGCCGGAAGATAGAAAAAGCCCCGAGGAGAGAGGAAAGGCGTTCGGAGCAACCAACTCGTGGCAGGAGGCAGCGGAGAGCGACGAACCCCCGACAGAGAGCAGCGCAGCACGGCTAGATCGAAGCGAGGAGGAGGACGAGGACGTCTGGACGGAGGACTGGTGGCGTCCTCAGGAGGAAGCTGGAGAGCGGCCGCAACTCGGACGAGAGTTGCGGCGGGGCACGTGAGTACACGTCACCCTTTCTCAGTGCCCCTGTATATAGAATTGTATATAGATAGCTGTAAATATTGTAGGATTCACGAGGACCGAGTCACTGTATATATATTAATAACCCCTGTTTCACGCACGCTGTATAGAGTCCAATCACTGCCCAGCACCTGGCACCTCTCTTCCTTCCTGTCTCTTCCTTGCCTCTTCCAAACCCCGTTACCGTCCCTCCCTCACCGTCCTCTTTCATACCCTCTCACGCCGGGGTGTAGGTGGCAGCATTCCGACTGTGTTGCACGGATTAAAGCCCTTACGCTTCTCTCCCTTTCTTCAAGCCTCCGTGGAGCCCCAGCGCCATCCCGAGGAGACGAAAGGAGAAAGCGGGAAGCAACACCTGATCCAGGATCCTCCTCATCGAACCGGGTCATCAACCAAATCCACCATCCCTAACTGCACAGTGACTTTGTATTTCCATCCATCTGTTGAATAAAACCAGAGACATAGCTCACTATATTCGGCCTCCCCGCCTGTTATTCCGGTCCGCACGTTCCCCAAGTCCACAGCTTCCTATACGATTTCAAGAACCAGCCCTTGAAACAGATCCACACAGTCCCGATTATAGACTTCATCTGGTCTGAAGGGGAGAAAATAATGAAGACGCCAAACTCTCTACCAGCACAACTGCCGAGGTTAGAGAAGAAATACAAAGCTCCTGTAGGATCTCCAGCATGCCTTACAGGTCAACCTAAGCCCGACTCTGTCGTCACGCAGGCAGCTCAACGAGGTTCAAAGAATCCAGCGTCTACAATCACTGCTCCTCCGGACCGTGAAGGCCGTCGCCTAGATGCTATTGGGCGAAAATTTTCCTCCATGTCCTCTACAACGGTTCGAGTAGCTAACGCAATGGCCATATTAGGTCGTTATGACCGTCAGGCTTGGGCTGACATGTCCGCCTATGTAGCGTTAATCCCAGATGCTTCCAAGGCAGAAGCACAGAAAATTCTGCAAGAAGGAGAAAGGACGGCAGAAGAACTTATAGATTGCGCAGTGGATGTAGCCTGCACTGGTTTTCGCCAGCTCGCTGAAGCGGCCGTCCTGCGTCGCCAGGGTTGGTTACGCTCAACTTCGTTTCGACAGGAAGTTCAGGCAAGAATCCTAGATATGCCATATGACGGCGAGTCATTATTTGGAGCGCATATTGATGAAGCGCTACAATCCATTAAAAAGGACACAGACACTGCACGTGCTTTGGGTACCCTTCAGTTTAAGAAGCAGCCCTTTCGGGGTGCTCGAGGACGTGGCACTACATCCACTTTTCGTGGAGGAAGCAGTCAATATCGGTCCTTCAACCAAGGTAACCAGCGTTTCACCGGTAACCGCCAGCAGTCTTCCCGTCAGCAACCCGCCAGAACTTACAGAGGGAAGTCTAATTTCAGAGGACAATCCAACAAACGTCAATGACTTGTCTATCGAACGGAGAATTGGAGGTCAAATCTCTCTGTTTGGTTCTCAATGGTCCTCCGTTACTACGGACCGTTGGGCACTCGACATTGTGAAGAGAGGCCATGCATTGGAATTTGTCGAGGTACCTCCTCCAACGCCACCTTCCGGACCGCCACCTCCGCACCTAAAAGAACTATTTCATCAGGTTCGCCTTCTCATTCAAAAAGGTGCGGTAGAAGTTGTGCCAAAGTCGCAGAGAGGGAAGGGGTTTTATTCCCGTTTTTTCCTTGTCATCAAAAAGAACGGAGAATGGAGACCAATACTGGACCTGAGAGCACTCAATCATTATCTCAAGGATCAGACCTTCCGTATGCTAACGCTTGCAGAGATCTTGCGTTTGCTCTCAGTCGGAGATTTCATGACTACCATCGATCTCCGAGACGCCTACTTCCATGTCCCAATTCTAGCGGCTCATCGCAAGTTCCTGCGCTTCAAGGTGGGGCACCTTCATTTCCAATTCAGGGTCCTTCCATTTGGCCTCCGTTCGGCCCCCCGAGTCTTTACAAAAATGTTGGCTCCGGTCATGGCTTTTCTTCGTCTCCAAGGCATACAGATATTCCCATATCTCGACGACTGCCTCCTGAAATCACAATCCCGCGCACAACTTCTACACCATACTGCAGTCTGTCAGACAGTATTCCGTTCCTTGGGTCTGTCCATCAATCTGGAGAAATCTCAATTGCAGCCAACAACTTGCAAGGATTTCCTAGGAGCAACGCTGGACACCAAACTAGCCAAGGCATTTGTCTCCCGGGAACGTCAGCAAAGGATTCTCCGACTAGTTTCGCTACTTCTCGCAAAGAAGTGCGTTTCAGTCCGTTTGTTGAAGTCCTTTCTAGGGATGGCTTCGTCGTGCATTGCTCTTGTCCCTCATTGCCGACTACGAGCACGACCTATCCAACAGGCTCTGGACAAGCAGTGGCGTCAAGTCACCGGTTCCTTCAACGATCAGGTTTCCATCACCATTCCCATGAAGAAGGCGCTCAAATGGTGGGCACAACCACACCAGCTAGCGGCAGGCACGTCTTTTCTGTCCAACACCCCAGATCTGACACTAACGACGGATGCCTCCCTGGAGGGCTGGGGAGCTCACCTCAAGACCTGTCTGTGAAAGGGAAATGGACTTTGCATCAAAAGACCTGGCACATCAACAAGTTGGAGCTTATGGCTATCTTTTTGGCCCTGAAATCATTTCAACCAGTGCTGCAGGGAGAGTCAGTTCTCATACAGACGGACAACACGACCTGCATGCATTATATAAACAAGCAGGGCGGAACGAAGTCTCCGGTGTTATCCCGCCTGGCAGAGGCGATTTGGGACTGGTCCATCAATCATCAAATCCAAATCACCGCAGTTCATCTTCCGGGGTTGTCCAACCTCCTGGCGGATTCCCTAAGCAGGTCTCGATCATCCAACCACGAGTGGGAACTCCACCAGCCAACACTCGATATGGTCTTTCACCGTTGGGGATTCCCGGCAATCGACCTCTTTGCGACTCCAGAGAACCGCAAATGCCCCGCTTACGCAAGCTGGCATCCCCACAAAGGGTCCCAAGGCAATGCCCTTTTAATGGATTGGTCGAATCTCTTCGCCTACGCTTTTCCTCCGATCCCCCTAGTGCCTCGAGTACTTTGGAAGATGCGGAGAGAACCCTGCCACATCCTTCTGATTGGTCCCAGGTGGCCACGACAGGCGTGGTTCTCAGAGCTGCTACTCCTGTCTCAATGCAAACCCATTCTTCTTCATCCTCGAATGGATCTTCTCTCCATGAACAGGGGTCAAATCTACCATCCGGACCCCTCTTCCCTGAGCTTGTCAGCCTGGAACCTGAGCACTGTGAATTTGCACATCTAATCATTCCTCAGGAGTGTCGTAACATCCTCGCTCAGGCCAGGGCTCCATCAACTATAAGGACTTATAAGTTGAAATGGAAACGCTTTTGCCACTGGTGTGCAGACGCCGGAGTACATCCTTTGCGTGCCACGCCCGCTGAGCTCCTCCCTTTCTTTCTCCATCTGGCTCAGTCGGGTTTGTCACATGCTACTTTGAGGGTCTTTCTGGCGGCAATATCACGCTTCCGCCATGATGGCTCCGCCTCCTTATGCTCATCAAGGTTGATACGTCAATTCTTCAAAGGACTTCTTCGGACTTTTCCTCCAGTTCGGCGTCCCCCTCCCGAGTGGCGCCTCAACATTGTCCTCTCACAATTAATGACTGCACCGTTTGAGCCAATCCATAAAGCGGACCTCAAGTATGTCACCTGGAAGGTTGCGCTTTTACTTGCTTTGACGTCTTCACGTCGAGTGAGTGATATACATGCTTTCACGATCAAACAACCATTTCTGCAGTTTAAACCGGATTCTGTGCTTTTACGCACTAACCCTACTTTCCTTCCAAAAGTGCCGTCAGACTTCCATATTAATGAGCCTGTTATACTGAAGTCTTTCTTTGCCAACCCGCAATCTCCTGCGGAACAACGCTTGCACTCTTTGGACATTAGAAGATGTTTAAAGTTCTACATCAGCAAAACAGCCCAGTTCCGAAAATTGGATCAGCTCTTCGTGGCCTATGGCCGTTTTCAAAAAGGGCGACCAGTCACCAAACCTACAGTAGCCCGATGGGTGGCTTCGGCGATTGCTTTCTGCCATCAGAAAGCGGGAAAGCCTTTACAGTCTACAGTCAGAGCCCACTCTACCAGGTCTGTAGCCTCTTCGACTGCACTCTTTGCCGGAGTTCCATTACATCAGATTTGCAGAGCAGCCACGTGGTCCAGCAGGCACACGTTTACAAAGCACTACAATCTGGGTGCCATGGCTGAAGGAGATACCGCAATGGGACAAGCTGTGCTCCGTAATCTTTTTCAATAAGGTGAGCCTCTGTACTACCCTCCTCCTATGGTTTCCAGTCTTATGCATGTCTTCTCTATGTATACGTATAGTTGTATAACTTCTATGGCATGGGTTTATACCTGTTGATTCCAACCTTTGGTGTATACATTGCATCCTGGAAACTTTGTGTTCGGATACGGACTGCTTACTATTCTATATTCAAGCATGTGAATCTATGAAAGACACCCAAATACTGGAGAAGAACAATTGTTACTTACCTGTAAACAGGTGGTTCTCCAGTATTGGTGTCTTTCATAGATTCACATGCGACCCTCCCATCCTCCCCTCAGAGGCTCTCTTCTCCTCATAGACTCTGTGGTCACTCTTGTGCTACGAAAATCTGAGGGCTTGAGCTCTGAGGAGAAGGTTCTAGAGGGCTACTGACGCCTGATTGGCTGCAGTTTGGACTAACATAATGACAAGAATAGGCTGCATTGGAATTTCTTTATCCCCATGCATTCCTATGGGGAACTTTTTGGTTAGGTACCAGATGCTTCTTGTATGCATTTTTTGGGTTTTTCCTTATTATGTATATAGTTATGTATTACATATTATTATATATTAGTATTTATTGCTATTTTATTTACCGTGGGACTCCCACTCCGACGACGGGGAATATTCAAGCATGTGAATCTATGAAAGACACCAATACTGGAGAACCACCTGTTTACAGGTAAGTAACAATTGTTCTTCTCTCATTGCTACCTACTATTGGATAACAACCTCGATTTGCCTTCCCACCATGACAGTATGCACATCTGTGTCAGCCAAGATCTGCGATCCCCAAATTACTTGCCATTCCCCTCCCTTTACCCTCCCTAACCCTATCCACAGGTGTGTTCTGGTTAACAGGAACTTTTTGTAACTTTCCACGGTTGTGTGGCTCTTTTACTTCCCCTAAATGGCAACCTGGCCTAGGTCATCCGTAAATCTGCAACTAACCTTATGGAATCACTTGCCACACACCTTTACATCAGTGGCTCAGACTGGACATTGAGGTTATTGAGTGAGATCACTACTGAATTCCAAGTCTACGACCACTAAGGCTTGCCCGCCCATCATCTCTGTCGCTAGCAAATCAAGTATACAAGGAATAACCCGTTTGTGCTGGTGGAATGAAATAGTACCTGCAGCAGGATGGACTGAGAATGCCAAGCAGCTGCTGAAACATTGTCAACACTACCTCAAATTGCTACAAGCTTGGGGGAAGACCCCTGATATGTACCCCCAATGTGTCTGTTACAAATATGTTCTGCATTCTGCCCATCAACTGTTGTTTTTGCATGTGTCACCTCGAGTGGGACAGGTATGCTCAGACGTGAGTCCCGTGCTCAATATGCCACTGGAGTCAAGCTATCCTGGCTGATGAGAGCTGAAAGCCCGAAACCAGTCCTAAGATGCTTGATTCCAGTCCAGGGAGTGTGAGAAGGTGGCCTGCTATGCAGTGCTCACTATTCTAGTGAACACTATGTATCAGTCCAGCAACCCTTATTGATGATTGGTTGTAAGTCAACCTTATAGACCAGCTATCCTAGTAGCGTGGATACGAGCAGTCTAAGGCTAAAGACTCGAGAGGGCGTGTTAAGCCAGCTGTTATACCACACATATACCCCTTGAATACCAAGTGAAAGGACACCACACAAGTGTTATGAAAATAAACAAGATATTTATTAAGAATCACAACAGCCCTGTACTCTTTATGAGGACAGGGTACTAAGCACAAAACAGAACTCTTACGAAAATACTTAAGTTAGCACAGTATATACAAATGCCCGAGGGGCACGGAAAACCATATACTCTGAAAGTGGAATGCGAAATTACTAGCAGGTAAGTACAGTGCTAATAGGCTTTGGAACCGCTAGATCTTGACTATAGAATCTTCAGATTACTTCTAGGAGACCCAGGGGACTCGGGTGCAGAGTGTGCACTCTCACGCGTGTTGCGGGACAAAGTCTATGGTAGCTAGATTTCACAGAGTTAGTGTTCTCGGGCGAACCCGACCTGGTAGGAGGAAAACGAAAGTGGATTCTGACCCTTGGATAGTGAGGCTATGCTGGGGCACCGAAATGCCGAAGTTGCCTAGCCCAGGGGCTGCAGCTGCATATGTCTCAAAAGGCGTCGGGAATCCTCGTAGACGGACCAGGAGCCTGGAAGAAAGATGCTGGCAGGCGACCAGTGAAGAGAGTTCGAAGTGATCCAAGCCTGGATCTTGAGGATGGACGATACCTGAAAGCAGAGGGGACCAAGTTCGTGACTACTAGCCAGTAGTCAGGTGGCACCAGGAGGGCACCGGATGGTAGTCACCTCGACTAGGTGTGTGGGCGACGCTGTGCTCTGCAGATCTCACGGACCAGGAGGCGTTGTCGGCGACCAGGATGGAGGAGCGAGCTGTCCCACGATGGATGAAGCTGTCGGCGTCGCTGGACCCAGGATTGGGCAACAAAGCCTTGGCAAATTCAAGCCCACGCAGTGGACTCAAAATGGCGTCTGGAGTGGACCAGGAGGGTCCGGGGTGCCTCTAATGAAGAAGGAAGCAAGGGCCAGTCTGGAGCAACCAGACCAGCAGCAGTGATGTCGCCGGGCGTCGTTAAGAAGGCCACAAGCCAGCCGGCTAGTAGCCAAACAACGCGGTGAGCAGGCAAAAGCAGAAGGGCCCCACGCAGATCGTGGAGATGCTGGAGGGCTGATCTTCGGTGCTGGAGCTGCTCAGGATTGGGGCTTCTCGGACCCCAAAGCACTCACCAGTGGAGCACACGGTGGGCTTGTTGCAAAGAAGTCGTGCAGTCTTGGCGATCGTCGGTCCCTCGAGGTCTCGTCGCACTCACGGTTCTCAGCTTTGCTGTAGAGGTGAGTAGAGGTCAGAGGTGCCAGGGAAGCCGGGTCTCGTCGAGCTGGGCAGTCGGATTCCGGAGGAAGGACTTGCAGCAGACCGCAGTGTTCTTAGGATGGTGCCCGCTTGATGCAGGGTGACTACTCCTTAGCCACAAGGGAGAATCTTGAAGAAGAAATCTTGATGTCCTTTCGCAGAAAGTCGTGTCTTGATTCCAAAGATGATCTAATTTGAACAGGGGGCCCGCTCCCATCTTTATACTAAAAAAAGGGGGCTGACCCGGTGACTAGGTCCTGCCTAGGGGTGGGACTAGGAGGGGGGTGGTTACACCCCTCTCCCATGCCGGACTTTCCCCAGGCCAGGGGCTGGTGTGCCCCTGGAACTGGTTCTGACCGGCCTATGCGTAGTGAGCACCGGGGTGCCACTCAGCAGTCACCTTCCTGTAAAGCCCTGCCTACCCAGGATACACAAAACCCTGTCTGGGACGGTGCTAGCACCGCCCTCGACAGGAAACCCTTTGTCCAGGCTCCCCTCGCTGGAAGGACTCCCAGCTGCAGGGGGTCAGACTCGTGTCTGTGGTGGCAGCATCCATTTTGTGGAGCTGAGGCTTCGTTTAACTTTAACCGGGGTTCACAGTTACATACATGTCGTGTCCCTCTAGAAGGGTGGAATGCTAACCCCGTCGCCAGAATTGGTGAGGGGTTAGTATTCCAATTCGTATGACACCTTACTCGACATGTTTTGATAAAGCAATACCAAAGATAGCATTTAACCGCGAGGATTATAATGCACTTAAGAGTATATGGTATGCGATATCATGGAACAGCTATTAGGACTTGGTTCCGCAAGCTGCAGACAGGCTCAGCTCATGCCAGAGCACCATCTCACATGATTCCAAGCACTCTGCCTTCAGGATTGTCAAGGCCTGCCATAGGAGTGACTGATAGGAATCTGTGTGTCCATTTTAGGGTTAGATATAGGTATACTATATCTACAGCAAAGGGTGATTACACGACTTTGCCCCAGCTGTCATGCAGCCAGTTGTGTCAAATTTAGGAGGCCAGCCAGGGGTGGCATAATACATGCTTCAGCCCCTGGTAGGCCCTGGGTACACCTATGCCCTGAGTTACAGGGTCTGATAAGGTGGCCCAGTACCAATTGGTAAATGCACCTAGGGTACATGTTGTAATTTAGAGAGAGAACAGCCAGGCTGTGGGTCTGATTGGCAGGCCCACAGCCAGAGAAAGTCGTAAACCAGTGAAGCAAAAGCAAAAAATCTGGGTGATCATAGGATTGCAGACCCTACTCTCCTACATGACCCCCCCCCCCCAAACTTTGGGACAATAAGCTAACCTTGACCAGGTGAGTCTTCTTGTTCTAAGTGGAAATATCTGGAGAGCCCATCGGCATTGCCATGATCAGTACCAGGTCTATGTTCCACTGTAAAGTCCATCCCCTGTAGGGAAATGGACCACCTAAGCAGTTTGGGGTTTTCACCCTTCATCTGATTTAGCCACAAGAGGGGCTTATGGTCGGTCTGAATCTTGAAGTGAGTGCCAAACAAGTATGGCCTCAGCTTCTTCAGGGCCCAAACCACAGCAAAGGCCTCCCTCTCAATAGCTGACCAATTCTTCTCTCTGGGGGTCAGCCTTCTGCTTATAAAAGCAATGGGCTGGTCTTGACCATCAAAATTCAGTTGAGATAGAACAGCTCCCACACCCAACTCAGAAGCATCTGTTTGGACAATGAATGGTTTGGAGTAGTCTGGACTCTTAAGGATAGGTGCTGTGCACATGGCCTGCTTTAGGTCATCGAATGCTTTTTGACAGCCTGCTGTCCACTGAACCTTTTTTGGCATTTTCTTACTTGTCAGTTCATTTAATGGAGTCACAATTGATCCATAGTTCCTGACAAACTTCCTGTAGTAACCAGTCAGGCCCAAGAAAGCTCGAACCTGAGTCTGGGTGGTTGGAGGAGCCCCGTCCCTGATTGACTGTATTTTGCTCTCCAGTGGCTGAACCTGGCCTCCACCTACAAGGTGGCCCAGGTATACAACCTGTGTCTGCCCTATCTGGCACTTGGTGGCCTTGATAGTGGGGCCTGCTGCTTGCAGAGCCTCTAACACTTTCCTCAGGTGGACCAGGTGATCCTCCCAGGTGGAGCTAAAGACAGCAATATCATCAAGATATGCTGCACAGAAGTCATCCAGCCCAGTGAGAACATGATTCACCAACCTTTGGAAGGTGGCAGGTGCATTTTTCAGACCAAAGGGCATTACCACAAATTGATAATGCCCACCAGGGGTTAAAAATGCTGTCTTGGGCTTGGCATCCTCAGCTAACCTGATTTGCCAATACCCAGCTGTCAGGTCAAATGTGCTTAAGTAGTTGGCAGAAGCCAATCTATCTATAAGCTCATCTGCCCTTGGTATTGGGTGGGCATCAGTCTTAGTGACTGCATTGAGACCCCTGTAGTCTACGCAGAACCTCATCTCTTTCTTACCACCCTGGGTGTGAGGTTTTGGCACTAGAACTACTGGACTAGCCCAAGGGCTATCTGAGGGTTCAATGACTCCCAACTCCAACATTTTCTGCACTTCAGTTTTTATGCAGTCTCTAACATGATCAGGCTGCCTGTAGATTTTACTCTTAACTGGCAGGCTGTCACCAGTGTCAACCTCATGGGTACACCAATTGGTCTGACTGGGTGTCAGAGAGAACATATGTCTGAAAGACTGAAGAACCTGTTTACAGTCTTTCTGTTGATGCTCAGAGAGGCTGCCACAAAAGACAACACCATCTACTGACCCATCATCAGGATTCTGAGTGAGCAGGTCTGGGAGAGGGTCACTCTCTTCCTCCTGTCCCTCATCTATGGCCATGAGCAAGCTCATGTCCTTCCTGTCGACATATGCTTTGAGCCTGTTGACATGGAGCACCCTGTGGGGGCTCCTGGGAGTTCCAAGGTCCACCAGGTAGGTGACCTCTCCCTTTTGCTCAAGAATTGTGTGGGGCCCAGACCATTTGTCTTTGAGTGCTGCTGGGGCCACTGGCTCCAACACCCACACCTTCTGTCCAGGCTGATAAACAGTCAGGACAGCCTTTTGGTCATGCCAAGCTTTTTGAAGTTCTTGACTGGCCTTAAGGTTTTCAGATGCCTTCTCCATATACGCAGCCATCCTGGAGCGGAGACCAAGTACATAGTCCACTATGTTGGTTGCAGGCTTTTTGAGAGGTCTCTCCCATCCTTCCTTCACCAAACACAGGGGGCCTCTCACGGGATGCCCATACAAAAGTTCAAAAGGGCTGTAGCCAACCCCCTTTTGTGGGACCTCTCTGTAAGCAAACAGAAGGCAGGGAATCAGGACATCCCATCTACGCCTGAGCTTTTCAGGTAGTCCATGAATCATCCCTTTTAGGGTCATGTTGAACCTTTCAACAAGCCCATTGCATTGTGGATGATAGGGTGTAGTGAACTTGTAGTTGACACCACATTCCTTCCACATAGCAGTTAAGTAGCTTGACATGAAGTTTGCACCTCTGTCAGAGACAACCTCCTTAGGGAAGCCCACTCTGGAGAACACTCCAACTAGGGCCCTTGCCACTACAGGTGCTGTAGTGGTCCTAAGTGGAATAGCTTCAGGATACCTGGTGGCATGATCCACTACCACCAGTATAAACTTGTGCCCTGATGCTGTCTGGGGTTCCATTGGACCAACAATGTCAATCCCCACTCTTTCAAAGGGCACCCCCACCACAGGCATTGGTATAAGGGGGGCCTTTGTTGTGCCACCTGACTTACCACTGGCTTGGCAAGTGACACAGGAGCGACAAAACTCCCTGGTATCCTCATTCATGTGAGGCCAGTGAAAGTGTGAGACAAGCCTGTCCCAAGTCTTTGTCTGGCCTAAGTGACCTGCTAAGGTAATCTCATGGGCCAAGGTAAGGAGGAAACCTCTCTGAGACAAGGGTACAACCAGCCTCCTGGTCATGCCAGGCTTGGGGTCTCTTGCCTCAGTGTACAGGAGTCCATCTTCCCAGTATACCTTGTGGGTACCTGTGGCGTTCCCAGCAGCCTCAGCAGCAGCCTGCTGTCTGAGGGGTTCAAGGGAAGGGCAGTCTAACTGTTCCTTCCCCAGGTCTTCTCTTGAGGGTCCCCCTGAGCCCAGAAATTCAGCTTGATCAAGCTCAAACTCTTTAGGCTCAATTTCCCTCAATTCCTGTAGGTCAGCCTCCTCAGAGACCTGATCCTCAACCTGGGGTAAGGGGGAAGGCACAGCCTTAACCCTACTGCTCTTCTTCTTGGAAGGTGTCTGGTCCATTGTTCCAGGATCCAGCACCTGTTCAGTGGGGCATTTCCTGACCTGTGACCTGGTCACAGCAAACACATGTGCTGGCAAGCCTAACATTTCCATGTGAGTCCTCTGCTCCACTTCTGACCATTGTGATGACTCCAAATCATTGCCCAACAAACAATCCACTGGGAGGTCTGAGCTAACTACAACCTTCTTTTGGCCAGTTACCCCTCCCCAGGAGAAAGCTACAATTGCCATACTGTGACTGGTAGTGACATTGCTTGCATTGGTCACCAGGAAATGTGTACCTGGCATGATCTGTCCAGGGTCCACAAAGTTAGGTGTCACCATTGTGACACTGGCACAAGTGTCCCTATAGGCCTGAGCCATTTTTCCATTAATGAAAGGTGTCTGTCTGTATTTGCCCAAAGTATTGGGACTTATATCAGGGGACATATCCACATCCCCTGTACAAACAAGGACAGCCTGAGTGAGTGTGCCAACTAAGTTGTCACCCCCCTCAGAACCCAGGGTTAACCCAACTAAACCCTTGGGAGGTGCACTACCACTGCTGACTGTACTCGGGGGCACAGGTGCCTTAGGGGCTGCAGTGGCAGGAGTCTGCCCTCCTCCTTTCTTGGTGCACTCACTAAACCAGTGAGTTTTACTTTTGCAGTATTGGCACCACCTTTTAGATTGGCCTTCTTGGTTTTTCTTCTTCTGGGGAGCCTGACCCCCACCCTCTTTGGGTTGTTGGGGACCTGTCGAAGACTTCTGGTCATTTTGTTCCCCTTTAGAATCTTTACCCTTCTGGTCTGCTTTCTTCTGACCACCTTGATTCTGGCCCTGGTTCTGCTTAACTCTTGTTCTGACCCATCTGTCTGCCTTCTTTCCCAATTCTTGGGGAGAGGTCAGATCTGAGTCAACAAGATGCTGATGCAACAACTGGTTCTGACAATTGTTTAAAATGTGTTCTCTCATGATCAAATTATACAATCCTGTGTAATCAGTAACCTTACTGCCCAGCAACCAGCCCTCCAAAGCCTTAGTGGCACAATCTACAAAGTCAGACCAATCTTGAGACTGAGTTTTCTGGGTATCCCTGAACAGCAACCTGTATTGTTCAGTGGTTAGGCCAAACCCATCAATCAGTGTATTTTTCAAGATTTGGTAATTGTTAGCATCCTCCACTCTAGTAGTGAGGAGCTTATCTCTACCTTTACCTTCAAAGGAGAGCCACAAGATAGCTGCCCACTGACTCTGGGGAACACCCTGCACAGTGCAGGCCCTCTCCAAAGCAGTAATCCATTTGTGGATGTCATCCCCTTGCTTAAAGGGGGGCACTATCTTATTCAAGGTGCTTTGTATCAAAACTCCTTTCCCTATTGCTAGGTACAATGCTGCCACCAGTGGGTTTTGACCCACTCAATTCTTGCTCTCTAGCAAAGGCAAGTCTCTCTTTGGCCAGGGCAAGTTCTTCCCTTTCAATCCTCAGATTGACTTCCCTTTCCTTAGCTTCATAGATTCTCCTCTGAGGGGAGGTCATCCTCCTCAGAGCAGAGTTCTGAGAGCCATTGGTTTGAATGGATCTGCCAGAGCCTCTAGATAGAGACCTAGGTCGTCCATTCCCAATGTTAAGCTGGCCTGAGAGGGGTCCCAGGGTTCTCCTAGTACCATTCTCATGCCTGCTTAAGTTGTCCCTAGTTAGCTGACTAACTACTTCTGGACCTTTGTCTGCCTCATCCCCAGATGTCTCCTGATCATCATCCTCCTCACCTGAGAGATGGATGAGATCTGGGTCACCCCTGGTTCCTTCTAGGGCTGGCATATCCCCTTCTGGATGAGAAGAGCTAAGAAGTTTCTCAGCTTTTCTGGCATCATAAGTCTCTAAGAGACCTATCAGAAATGGGATTGTGGGGTTAGACCCCTGTTTTAGCTTCCTGGAGGTACACACTTGTCTCATCTCCTGGAAGCTAAGGGCTGCATATCTAGAAGAGGCCTGTGGAGGGTCCTCAACCATCAGAGGGGTCTCAGCAGACTCTCCGAGGTTAGACATGCTTCTAGTGTGGTGTAAGTGATGCACCTACCTACACTATGTGTTTGCCTACTGATCCCTTGCTAAGAGTTGCAGCCAAGGTGTGCTAAGCCTTGAGGAGCTGCAACAGCTGGTTCAGTAGAACTCAGAGTATTCTAAGCTAAGTTATATGTACCTGAAGTACTTATGTGATCTTTCAACAAGATATTCTTAGGATACGTGTGGTAGAACAACAGCAACCTCAAATCCCAACCGCTGCTCACCAATGTGAGAAGGTGGCCTGATATGCAGTGCTCACTATTCTAGTGAACACTATGTATCAGTCCAGCAACCCTTATTGATGATTGGTTGTAAGTCAACCTTATAGACCAGCTATCCTAGTAGCGTGGATACGAGCAGTCTAAGGCTAAAGACTCGAGAGGGCGTGTTAAGCCAGCTGTTATACCACACATATACCCCTTGAATACCAAGTGAAAGGACACCACACAAGTGTTATGAAAATAAACAAGATATTTATTAAGAATCACAACAGCCCTGTACTCTTTATGAGGACAGGGTACTAAGCACAAAACAGAACTCTTACGAAAATACTTAAGTTAGCACAGTATATACAAATGCCCGAGGGGCACGGAAAACCGTATACTCTGAAAGTGGAATGCGAAATTACTAGCATGTAAGTACAGTACTAATAGGCTTTGGAATCGCTAGATCTTGACTATAGAATCTTCAGATTACTTCTAGGAGACCCAGGGGACTCGGGTACAGAGTGTGCACTCTCACGCGTGATGCGGGACAAAGTCTATGGTAGCTAGATTTCACAGAGTTAGTGTTCTCGGGCGAACCCGACCTGGTAGGAGAAAAACGAAAGTGGATTCTGACCCTTGGATAGTGAGGCTATGCTGGGGCATCGAAATGCCGAAGTTACCTAGCCCAGGGGCTGCAGCTGCATATGTCTCAAAAGGCGTCGGGAATCCTCGTAGACGGACCAGGAGCCTGGAAGAAAGATGCTGGCAGGCGACCAGTGAAGAGAGTTCGAAGTGATCCAAGCCTGGATCTTGAAGATGGACGATACCTGAGAGCAGAGGGGACCAAGTTCGTGACTACTAGCCAGTAGTCAGGTGGCACCAGGAGGGCACCGGATGGTAGTCACTTCGACTAGGTGTGTGGGCGACGCTGTGTTCTGCAGATCTCACGGACCAGGAGGCGTTGTCGGCGACCAAGATGGAGGAGCGAGCTGTCCCACGATGGATGAAGCTGTCGGCGTCGCTGGACCCAGGATTGGGCAACAAAGCCTTGGCAAATTCAAGCCCACGCGGTGGACTCAAAATGGCGTCTGGAGTGGACCAGGAGGGTCCGGGGTGCCTCTCTTGAAGAAGGAAGCAAGGGCCAGTCTGGAGCAACCAGACCAGCAGCAGTGATGTCGTCGGGCGTCGTTAAGAAGGCCACAAGCCAGCCGGCTAGTAGCCAAACAACGCGGTGAGCAGGCAAAAGCAGAAGGGCCCCACGCAGATCGTGGAGATGCTGGAGGGCTGATCTTCGGTGCTGGAGCTGCTCAGGGTTGGGGCTTCTCGGACCCCAAAGCACTCACCAGTGGAGCACACGGTGGGCTTGTTGCAAAGAAGTTGTGCAGTCTTGGCGATCGTCGGTCCCTCGAGGTCTCGTCGCACTCACGGTTCTCAGCTTTGCTGTAGAGGTCAGAGGTGCCAGGGAAGCCGGGTCTCGTCGAGCTGGGCAGTCGGATTCCGGAGGAAGGACTTGCAGCAGACCGCAGTGTTCTTAGGATGGTGCCCGCTTGATGCAGGGTGACTACTCCTTAGCCACAAGGGAGAATCTTGAAGAAGAAATCTTGATGTCCTTTCGCAGAAAGTCGTGTCTTGATTCCAAAGATGATCTAATTTGAACAGGGGGCCCGCTCCCATCTTTATACTAAAAAAAGGGGGCTGACCCGGTGACTAGGTCCTGCCTAGGGGTGGGACTAGGAGGGGGGTGGTTACACCCCTCTCCCATGCCGGACTTTCCCCAGGCCAGGGACTGGTGTGCCCCTGGAACTGGTTCTGACTGGCCTATGCGTAATGAGCACCGGGGTGCCACTCAGCAGTCACCTTCCTGTAAAGCCCTGCCTACCCAGGATACACAAAACCCTGTCTGGGACGGTGCTAGCACCGCCCTCGACAGGAAACCCTTTGTCCAGGCTCCCCTCGCTGGAAGGACTCCCAGCTGCATGGGGTCAGACTCGTGTCTGTGGTGGCAGCATCCATTTTGTGGAGCTGAGGCTTCGTTTAACTTTAACCGGGGTTCACAGTTACATACATGTCGTGTCCCTCTAGAAGGGTGGAATGCTAACCCCATTGCCAGAATTGGCGAGGGATTAGTATTCCAATTCGTATGACACCTTACTCGACATGTTTTGATAAAGCAATACCAAAGATAGCATTTAACCGCGAGGATTATAATGCACTTAAGAGTATATGGTATGCAATATCATGGAACAGCTATTAGGACTTGGTTCCGCAAGCTGCAGACAGGCTCAGCTCATGCCAGAGCACCATCTCACACGATTCCAAGCACTCTGCCTTCAGGATTGTCAAGGCCTGCCATAGGAGTGACTGATAGGAATCTGTGTGTCCATTTTAGGGTTAGATATAGGTATACTATATCTACAGCAAAGGGTGATTACACGACTTTGCCCCAGCTGTCATGCAGCCAGTTGTGTCAAATTTAGGAGGCCAGCCAGGGGTGGCATAATACATGCTTCAGCCCCTGGTAGGCCCTGGGTACACCTATGCCCTGAGTTACAGGGTCTGATAAGGTGGCCCAGTACCAATTGGTAAATGCACCTAGGGTACATGTTGTAATTTAGAGAGAGAACAGCCAGGCTGTGGGTCTGATTGGCAGGCCCACAGCCAGAAAAAGTCGTAAACCAGGGAAGCAAAAGCAAAAAATCTGGGTGATCATAGGATTGCAGACCCTACTCTCCTACAGGGAGGACCTGGCTTGACAGTTCGGGCTGGACTGTTCCCATGCGGCACAGGGTCAAGACTGATTTGCATATGGCTGGGTTCAAACTGGAATGGCATGGTGAGCAAAAAAACGATGGATTTAGGCCCAGATCTCTGTACTGTGTGAATGTGTGACATTGTTCTGCATTCTGTTCTTCAACTGATGTTTTTACAAATATGGAGCAAACATATGCATTTTACAGTAAAATCTATCGAAAGGAGTGGCTGTAAAGCAACAGCATTTACAAACCGCACTGCAGGAGAACTAATTAAATATTCCAGTATCATAGCGCGTGTCATGCACCATAACAGTCAGTATTAACCAGTATGGAAACCTCAATAGTTGGTATTGTTAGTGTTAATTGGCATTTGCATGCCCGAGTCTCACAGCCTAAGCGCGTGTTGGTTTGTCTCATGGTGGATGTTCTTGACTTAGAATTATTTTGTTATATTCTCTGAGGCTGATCATATCTCAGATCTTCCTGCTGCATTGGATGGCTGGTTTCCTATAAATATGTGTGTACACTGGGACTGCCTCCTTGGCATTTGCCTTCTGTCATGCTTTATTAAACCTTCATGGTTTCCTAATGTGCTGCAGACTCTCTGGAGTCCCTACTTCTGCTGACCTGTTTCCTTAAGTTCAAATATATTTGGAATGTTTGGGGTGGCCCCACTGCCCGCTGGCCGCTGTTCTATTGAGGTTTAACTCTGTCCCGGGCCCTGCGTTAACGCTTTAGAAAATATCCTTTCAGATATCAAAGACGGCGTTTACCACTGGCCCTTCCTGGGCACTGGAGACAGGTTTGAGGCTGTAGATGCAGCAGTGGGGGGGGGGGGGGGGAGCTCTGCTAAGCGCAGCAACGTTTACCTCAACTTGATGCATTTCCAAATCTTGTTGCCAGGTGTACGGAAGACGCTGGGGTTCCTGAGAGTTCAATTGCTGGGTTCATTGAGAGACTGAGCCCTGCAGGAGCGCCCTCGCGCCGTCTGGCGTCCATCACCTGACTTCCTGTAGGAGCTCCAGAATCTGGAATGTGGGGGCACGAGGACTCCAATCGCAGCACATGCATATTCCAAGCAAACATTGCGCCCGAGCATATTTTAAAATGGTAACAATCTGTAAACGTAAGCGAAGCTTCCCCGCAAACTTCTTTACTTTGGGGATCGCTGGCAGTACCACTCGACAGAAGATGTCACACACTCTCCCGATACCGCTTCACTCTGAAGATGCCAGGAGAGGCCATCCTTTCTCCCGCGCACAGAAGTAGATGTTTCAAAGAAGCACACACTACACGCATGCACAAACCTGGGAGTGATGGCTCAGTGAGCTGAGCACTCACCTCTGGCACGAAAGCTTCTGGAGTTCCTGAGTCCAAATTCCAGCAAAGCGGACGCATCCTTCCAAGGTGGGGCAATGCAGTCATTTCCTGGGCCATAACTTGGAATGTGAGGTATTTACCGTTCCCAGTAAATACGGCATCCCGAGGTTTCAGCACAGGTGAGGTGAATACCTCTACCCGTGCTGGCCCTCTCGCAATCAGGCCCTTGGGGCTGAACCTCTTGGGGAGAAGGGCGGGCCACTCACCACACTGACTGAGCCTCACTTGACACCGGCCTTAGAGCTCGCCTCCAGCCAGGGTGCACTGAAGGACGGCTGGCAGCCGCACCACGTGCTGCCCGTGCACTTATGCACCTCTTTGGACTCGGTGGGACGCGGCTGCATCGGTATGACGTGCCTGCCTCGGTATGACGTGGGGGTATGACGTGCCTGCCTCGGTACGACGTGCCTGCCTCGGTATGACGTGCGGGTATGACGTGGCTGCCTCGGTACGACGTGGCTGCATCGGTATGACGTGGGGGTATGACGTGCCTGCCTCGGTACGACGTGGCTGCATCGGTATGACGTGCGGGTATGACGTGGCTGCCTCGGTACGACGTGGCTGCCTCGGTACGACGTGGCTGCACTGTCATTCGTTGGCTCCAGCAGCTAGGCCCCTCTCACCGGCAGACAAAGGCAGCGATAGGAGACCGCGTTGGCGCGCTGCTGTGACGTTTTCCCGTGACATCATAATGCAGTGGCCACGGGTGAAGCGGTGGATGGTGGCACTGTGACGTCACCTCCTGTGTCCGTTGGGCAGCTCCTTCCGGCTCCGCGGCCCTCTCCGTGCAGCCCGGTGCCAATGCCGGGGCCCTGGTGCCCGCTCCCGGGGGCGGCCCTGCTCTACTGACCCCCTGGCGGCCGGGGTGAGAGCCCCGCGACCCCGGGCAGACGGCCGATGAGTGACCCACCCTCCAGCGGCCACCAGGAGGGGGCGGTTCCACCCGCGGCCTCGGGCTCTGGCAGTGTCGGGGCCCACCAAGAGGCCCCCAGAGGCAGCCACCCACCCAGCCATGACACCCAGCTACCCCCAGCAGGCAGCTCCTCCGGTAAACACCCACGCGCCCAGAGTGACCTCGAGGGGAGCCCGGCCCGGGAGGGGGAGGCTCTGCCAGGGCCCCCCATGAGCTCGCGCGCGTCCAGCTCCGCCTCCTCGCAAGACAAGAGCATCTTCAAGAGACAGAAGGAGCACCTGAGGCAGTCCTTTGCTTCTTTCAACAAAATGAGCGGGTTTTTCAAGGGGAGCGGACAGAGCCAGAAGGAGGCCCAGAAGGCGGGGAGTGTGAAGGAAGAGGACAGTGGAGCGGAGGAAAACTCAGGAGCCATCTCTCGCAAGGCACGGGTCGCCTGGGCCCAGGTAAGAGGCGACCCTCGTGCGGAGACAGCTAACCTCCATCTCAATGGCTTCCACTAGAGGTGAATGGGTGGAGCCGAGGGATAGCCTTCTGATTTAAAACAATGAGATGAGGTACCGGGGCTAAGCATGTGACCCACACATGATGGCGCCCAAAGGACGCCCCGGGAGGGCACGCACCCACCCACACTGCCCTTGCACATCATTCTCCAATAGCATGAAATGCAAGACAGTGTTCAGGCACACACTGTAGTAACTGCAACTTTCCCCCCAGAGATTCCAAAAGAATTCACAGTGGACAGACTGAGAGAAACCTAGGTGAGGAGAAGGAAAGCTCAGGCTGAAGGCTCCTTCATGACTACCTCATCAGATGCTCGCAAGATTGAGCAGGGCCTATGCAAGCATCATAGGGCAGTGGGATCTGATAGAAACCTCAAGAAAAGCCCTACATGAGGTGTCAATTAGACTAGTGCCTTGCAGGAATTTAGCGTACGATTGACCCCATTAGATGTTTTTATGTGGTTGCTGATATTAGCTACTAAAACCTCGAGGTACCCAAGCCTGTCCATCTGTATCTGAGCATGGTCCCCCCCCCCCCCCCCTTAGGTTATAAACAGTCATACACAGTGTTGGCAGAGGCTGCTGTAATCGTTTCGAGATGGGTGACACCTACCAGAGACGGTGATTTTCAGCTCACGGGGAGACTTCTCACATGAGGAAGTGTGACGGGTTTCAGAGCTTAGAATAATGATTAGCACTCAGGCCCATAACCTGTTCCTTACTTGACACTGTCCTTCTCGGAGTTCTGGTCTGCAGATACACCTGACAGGATGCTGCTCGGTTCTGGTTACCATTCGCCATCACTATGCATTGTTCTCAGCTTCGCTTTCACAGGTAAAGGTTTGTGTGCACCCTTGGCACATGGGATCTTGGGTTCCGGGGTCTCTTCCTCTGCTGTGTTTCTGTGTACCACTTCCACTTGAACCTTTTATGACCCGGCAAACCAGAGCACTCAATTGCGTAATAATAAAAAACATATAAGGTCCGAACAGTAAGGACTTGTGTTGAGAAGATCATTTTCTTTATTGTAGAGAGTCATAGATTAAATGATCTTCAGTACATTCATGTTACACAAAATTCATGTTCTTCAGTTCTTAATACTGGATAACAGCAGACACGTGTTTCGTCACACAGTGACTTTTTCAAGGCTGTATAAAAATTTGTAAACAGAATATGTATAAGAAACAAATCGATGTAATGAGAGAAGCAGAGATAAAGAGACATGCCCCTAGCGAGTTGCCCATGTTTCACCTGAAAAGTGAGTAAAAACAGTACTGGATCCAAAGTAAAGAGTTTTCCTGTAAAATACTAGACTTATACATATAGTATGTGCAAGTCTATAAGACGATGTGCCCTACAGAGAGTGTGATTGCTTTGTTCACCCTAAGTTGGCAGGGTTTGCCCAGACGTGGGTTCCTTGCTCACTTTGCCACTGGATTCAAGCTAGCCTGGCTGATCAGCCAGAAACCGGTCCAGTATGCTTGTTTCTGGTCCAAGGAAGACATGGCTTGGAAGCTCGGGCTCGACAGTTCCCATGAGGCACAGGGTCAAATCCAGTTTTGCATATAGCTGTGTGTGAATTGGGTGGCGAAGTGAGCTAAGAACAATGATGGATTCAACCTAGATCTGTGACTGGGGGTGAGTGTCTGAAAAGTTTCAGCGCTCCGTCCATCATTTATTTATTTATTTATTTTGAAAGTTTTATATAGCGCGAACAAGATCTTTGCAGATATCAGAGCGCTTTACAAGGACAAAGAGTACTAGACTGTAATAGATGAGGTAGTTAGGTACAAGGTGCATAGTTACATAGGTAGGTCAAATACAAGAGGTAGGTCAAAGGTGAGGTAGTGTCTTCTATCATAGTGTAGGTACAAGGTGCATAGTCAAACAGTTGCGCCAATAATATAAAAGTACAAAAATAAGGAGCATATACTTGTTTAAGCGATCTTAAAATGCTTAGCATGAGGGTAGACATAGTTGAGGTAGGAGATGAGTACAGGGTGTAAAGTCACACAGGTGCATCAAAGTACAAGAGTAGGGATAGTTGAGGTGGTGTAGGTACAGTATGCAAAGTCAGACAGGTGCGGCAACAATATAAACTGTACAAAGAGGGAACGTATACAATCAAATAAGTCGAAAATACAAGTAATACAAATAGTCCAAGGGGTCAGGCAGGTAGTGCAGAGCGGATTCTTGAGAGATGCAGAATAATAGATCATGTGTATTTAGCCATGAGGATCGCTTTTACTTCTTTCTTAAAAAGTTTGTTGGAGGAGATGAGCCTGGTTTCAGGAGGGAGTGAGTTCCAGATCCTGGGTGCCATTCCTGAGAAGGAGCGTTTATAGGTTTTTTCCTTCCGAAATCTCCGAGGCTTCTTCAGAAGATTGTTTGTGCTTCTAGTAGTTCTAGAGCCACCAGAAATTGTCAGCTTTTGAGTGAGGTAGGCGGGTGAGTTCATGTGTACAGCCTTGTGTGTCATGCAGGCTATTTTCAGATGTATTCTGGCTTCAAAAGGTAGTCAGTTCAGGGATTTAAAGTCAGGGGAGATATGCGAGTGCTTTTTTGAGCCAGTGATGAGTCTCGCTGCAGTGTTAAGGGACGCTCTTAGGGGTGCCGTTGTAGTTAGGGGGAGCCCGCAGAGGGCGGTGCTACCGTATTCTATGTGCGGGATGACTATAGATTGTACTGCAGTTTGGAAGTCTTTGGCTGGAAGGAAGGGTTTAAGTTTTCTCAAGGTATTGATTTGGAAGTTCGCTCCTTTCGTTGCCTTGCTGATGTGCTGCTGCATGTTGAGATTGGCGTCGAGTGTTATGCCTAAAGATTTTGCTGAGTCTACGCTGGTAGGTTGTACATTTAGAGCCGTTAGGTGCCTAAGCCATGTTTGAACGGTAGAGATTTTTGCGGGAGGTGAGATCAGGAGGAACTCAGTCTTCAGCGCATTGAGTTTGAGGTGATTCTCGAAAAGCCAGGATTGGGTGTTTCTAATCGTGGTGTTCAGAAGCATGATGTCCTTGGGAGATTGTATTTTGAGATAAAGTTGGGTGTCGTCGGCATACATGTGAAAGTGAACATTGGATGCTTGTAGCAAAGTAGTGAGAGGTTCCATAACTAGGTTGAACAGTGTTGGGGAGAGGGAGGATCCTTGAGGGACGCCTAGCGATACAGGTACCGGAGAGGACATCAGGTTGTTGCTTTTGAATCTTTGAGACCGGTTGTGTAGAAAGGAGGTGAACCACTTCAGAACAGTCCCAGATATGCCCATTCTTGTGTTTAACAGATCGAGTAGGTTCTCATGTTTAACTGTGTCGAATGCTGAGGAGAGATAAGAAGGATGAGGAGGCAGGTATCGTTTTGGTCTAGGATTTGTAGGGCGTCGTCAACTATGTGAGTCATGGCAGTTTCGGTACTGTGCCCTGCTCGGAAGCCTGATTGATGAGCGTTGAGGAGATCAAACTTATCTATGTGTTTAGTCAGTTGTAGCTGTACGCATTTTTCCAACAGTTTAGCGAGAGTGGGAATATTTGTAATAGGACGGTAATTGTTTAGATCAGTGGGGTCTGCTGTTGTTTTTTTTAGTAGCGGTGTGACTTGTCCGACTTTGAGGGCGTTAGGGATGGATCCTTGTTGAAGAGAGCTATTGATAATCTTAGTCCAGAGTGGGAGGAGCAAAGGGATAAAGTCTTTTACAGCGTTAGCAGGGAGGGGGTCAGTGAGGTGATTGGATGGTTTCAGGGTACTTATTGTAATTAATTAGAAATTGAGAATAGAAGGCCCTGCTTCTGGGAATCACCTAATATATGATAATTAAGAACATATTATATCTTACGTATGTTGTTCCAAAAATAAACGTGCCGCAATAGAAACAAGTGAAAACGGTCCCCTTATGGACTGATGTACGTTTAGAGTTTTGAAATGTAATAATATAACCGACAAGTGTTGGTTGCGCAGGAGCTCCATACACTATTTTGTAAAAATCGGGGGGGGGGGGGGGGGGGGGCTGGCATGCAGCAATAACAGTAAATAAAACCAAGCATTTTCAATGTAATAGGTCTCACATTTGCGAGACTTTAAGCTATTGGCATTTTAAATGACAATGCCTTTTATTTATGTGTTTTAAAAAAATATACACATATAAAATGCATTCTTATGTATAATCCCTGCATACAGGGTGTTTCCATAGTCTAGTCTGCTGGTGATTAGGGCTTGGGTGATTGTTGTGTTGTCTGGTAGCCACTTGAAGATTTTTTTCAGCATCCTTAGTGTGTTGAAACAGGCTAAGACACTACATTGACTTGAGCAATCACGCCCACTTTCCTGTCTATTATGATTACAAGGTTTCTCATTTGCAGGCAAGGCACGGGGTGGAGCCAAACTCTGTGTCCACTAGGGGGAGTCCCATGGCGAGGCTTTCTTCCTGAAGGCTACCACCACGGACTTGTCCTAGCTTAATTTGAGGCAATTGAACTGAACTGTGGGCGACTTGATAGTCACTGGTTTTAATACAGTGCAACCTGTCTCAGCCTCTCATCCTTCAAAAGTAGTGAACAGCTGTACTAATATTAACGAATGCTATTAGAAGAAGGGCAGATGAAGTGCCATGCTCAGTGCGTGGGTGAAGGGGGGAATCTTGCGGCACCCCCGACTCCAGGCCAAGGTTTCCCTTCTTTGCCCTCTGTGTGCATTGCGTGACACCAGCAGTTGGTTTCAGCACTGGGCACGCATAGACAGCCCCTGGAGGTCTCAGTGTTAGCATCTTCTGTGACTGACAGCAGAGAGGGCACAATGGCACATTCATGGCCATCCTCTCGCTTCTGCTGTCAGCCGGAAACATCTCCAGGCCGCGCCCTCAGTGCCAGGTCTGTGCTGCCCGAGGATGGTGCCGCGACATCACGGGGGCCCATCGGGGCCGAGAGAGGGCATGGAGGGGGCAGGGAGGGGGGCGGCCTCTCCTCACTGCTTTCTTATCCTCTCAGTGGGATGTGCTGGGCCCGAGAGGAAGCAGAAGCCGCGGGACCTGCTCACGATGCCCCATCCAGTGCCTGCCAAGGAGAGTGGACAGCGTCTCTCACGATGAAGCCCAAGCCCGTGAGTGTCCATTCCAGCTCTAGGACCTGTTCACTGGACTCTGCCCTTCACCACCCCGGTGCTATCTCTGTACTATTCCTCCAGCCTGCGCCCTCTTGACCCTTTTGATGCCTCCTCTACCACAGTATCCACCCTTCACACATGCCACCTCTGCTTCTAGTCTTACCCGTCACACGTGCCACCACTGCCTCTAGTCTCACCCTTCACACGTGCTACCGCTACCTCTAGTCTCACCCTTCACACGTGCCACTGCTGCCTCTAGACTCACCTGTAACACATGCCACCACTGCCTCTAGACTCACCCTTCAAACATGCCACTCCTGCCTCTAGTCTCACCCTTCACACGTGCTACCGCTGCCTCTAGTCTCACCCTTCACACATGCCACCCTGCCTCTAGTCTCACCCTTCACACATGCCACCCTGCCTCTTGTCTCACCCTTCACACATGGCACCGCTGCCTCTAGACTCACCCTTCACACATACCACTGCTGCCTCTTGTCTCACCCTTCACACATGCCACCGCTGCCTCTAGACTCACCCTTCACACATGCCATCGCAGCCTCTAGACTCACCCTTCACACATACCACTGTTGCCTCTTGTCTCACCCTTCACACATGCCACCGCTGCCTCTAGACTCACCCTTCACACATGCCATCGCAGCCTCTAGTCTCACCCTTCACACATGCCACTGCTGCCTCTAGACTCACCTGTAACACATGCCACCACTGCCTCTAGACTCACCCTTCAAACATGCCACCCCTGCCTCTAGTCTCACCCTTCACACGTGCTACCGCTGCCTCTAGTCTCACCCTTCACACATGCCACCCTGCCTCTTGTCTCACCCTTCACACATGCCACCGCAGCCTCTAGACTCACCCTTCACACATACCACTGCTGCCTCTTGTCTCACCCTTCACACATGCCACCGCTGCCTCTAGACTCACCCTTCACACATGCCATCGCAGCCTCTAGACTCACCCTTCACACATACCACTGTTGCCTCTTGTCTCACCCTTCACACATGCCACCGCTGCCTCTAGACTCACCCTTCACACATGCCATCGCAGCCTCTAGTCTCACCCTTCACGCATGCCACTGCTGCCTCTAGTCTCACCCTTCACACATGCCACCGCTGCCTCTTGTCTCACCCTTCACACATGCCACCGCTGCCTCTAGACTCACCCTTCACACGTGCTACCGCTGCCTCTAGTCTCACCCTTCACACATGCCACCGCTGCCTCTAGACTCACCCTTCACACATGCCACCGCTGCCTCTTGTCTCACCCTTCACACATGCCACCGCTGCCTCTAGACTCACCCTTCACACATACCACTGCTGCCTCTTGTCTCACCCTTCACACATGCCACCGCTACCTCTAGACTCACCCTTCACACATACCACTGCTGCCTCTTGTCTCACCCTTCACACATGCCACCGCTGCCTCTAGACTCACCCTTCACACATACCACTGCTGCCTCTTGTCTCACCCTTCACACATGCCACCGCTGCCTCTAGACTCACCCTTCACACATGCCACCGCTGCCTCTTGTCTCTCCCTTCACACATGCCACCGCTGCCTCTAGACTCACCCTTCACACATGCCATCGCAACCTCTAGACTCACCCTTCACACATACCACTGCTGCCTCTTGTCTCACCCTTCACACATGCCACCGCTGCCTCTAGACTCACCCTTCACACATGCCATCGCAGCCTCTAGTCTCACCCTTCACGCATGCCACTGCTGCCTTTAGTCTCACCCTTCACACATGCCACCGCTGCCTCTTGTCTCACCCTTCACACATGCCACCGCTGCCTCTAGACTCACCCTTCACACATACCACTGCTGCCTCTTGTCTCACCCTTCACACATGCCACCGCTGCCTCTAGACTCACCCTTCACACATGCCATCGCAGCCTCTAGTCTCACCCTTCACGCATGCCATCGCTGCCTCTTGTCTCACCCTTCACACATGCCACCGCTGCCTCTAGACTCACCCTTCACACATACCACTGCTGCCTCTTGTCTCACCCTTCACACATGCCACCGCTGCCTCTAGACTCACCCTTCACACATGCCACCGCTGCCTCTAGACTCACCCTTCACACATGCCATCGCTGCCTCTAGTCTCACCCTTCACACATGCCACCCTGCCTCTAGTCTCACCCTTCACACATGCCACCCTGCCTCTAGTCTCACCCTTCACACATGCCACTGCTGTCTCTAGTCTCACCCTTCACACATGCCACCGCTGCCTCTACTCACCCTTCACACGTGCCACTGCAGCCTCTAGTCTCACCCTTCACACATGCCACTGCTGCCTCTAGACTCACCCTTCACACGTGCCACCGCTGCCTCTAGACTCACCCTTCACACATGCCATCGCGGCCTCTAGTCTCACCCTTCACACATGCCACCGCTGCCTCTAGACTCACCCTTCACACATGCCATCACGGCCTCTAGTCTCACCCTTCACACATGCCACCGCTGCCTCTAGTCTCACCCTTCACACATGCCACTGCTGCCTCTAGACTCATCCTTCACACATACCACCGCTGCCTCTAGTCTCACCCTTCACACGTGCTACCGCTGCCTCTAGTCTCACCCTTCACACATGCCACCCTGCCTCTAGTCTCACCCTTCACACATGCCACCCTGCCTCTTGTCTCACCCTTCACACATGCCACCACTGCCTCTAGTCTCACCCTTCACACGTGCTACCGCTGCCTCTAGTCTCACCCTTCACACATGCCACCCTGCCTCTAGTCTCACCCTTCACACATGCCACCCTGCCTCTTGTCTCACCCTTCACACATGCCACCGCTGCCTCTAGACTCACCCTTCACACATACCACTGCTGCCTCTTGTCTCACCCTTCACACATGCCACCACTGCCTCTAGACTCACCCTTCACACATGCCATCGCAGCCTCTAATCTCACCCTTCACACATGCCACCGCTGCCTCTAGACTCACCCTTCACACATGCCACTGCTGCCTCTAGACTGACCCTTCACACGTGCCACTGCTGTCTCTTGTCTCACCCTTCACACATGCCACCGCTGCCTCTACTCACCCTTCACACATGCCACTGCTGCCTCTAGACTCACCCTTCACACATGCCCCCGCTGCTCTAGACTCACCCTTCACACATGCCACCGCTGCCTCTAGACTCACCCTTCACACATGCCATCGCGGCCTCTAGTCTCACCCTTCACACATGCCACTGCTGCCTCTAGACTCATCCTTCACACATACCACCGCTGCCTCTAGACTCACCCTTCACACATGCCATCACGGCCTCTAGTCTCACCCTTCACACATGCCATCACGGCCTCTAGTCTCACCCTTCACACATGCCACCCTGCCTCTAGTCTCACCCTTCACACATGCCACCACTGCCTCTAGTCTCACCCTTCACACGTGCTACCGCTGCCTCTAGTCTCACCCTTCACACATGCCACCCTGCCTCTAGTCTCACCCTTCACACATGCCACCCTGCCTCTTGTCTCACCCTTCACACATGCCACCGCTGCCTCTAGACTCACCCTTCACACATACCACTGCTGCCTCTTGTCTCACCCTTCACACATGCCACCGCTGCCTCTAGACTAACCCTTCACACATGCCATCGCAGCCTCTAATCTCACCCTTCACACATGCCACCGCTGCCTCTAGACTCACCCTTCACACATGCCACCGCTGCCTCTAGACTCACCCTTCACACATGCCACTGCTGTCTCTAGATTGCACACATCACACGTGCCACTGCTGTCTCTTGTCTCACCCTTCACACATGCCACCGCTGCCTCTACTCACCCTTCACACATGCCACTGCTGCCTCTAGACTCACCCTTCACACATGCCCCCGCTGCTCTAGACTCACCCTTCTCACATGCCACCGCTGCCTCTAGACTCACCCTTCACACATGCCATCGCGGCCTCTAGTCTCACCCTTCACACATGCCACTGCTGCCTCTAGTCTCACCCTTCACACATGCCACCGCTGCCTCTAGTCTCACCCTCCACACATCCACCGCTGCCTCTAGTCTCACCCTTCACACATACCACCGCTGCCTCTAGTCCCACCCTTCACACGTAACACCGCTGCCTCTTGTCTCACCCGTCACACATGCCACCGCTGCCTCTAGACTCACCCTTCACACGTATCACTGCTACCTCCAGTCTCACCCTTCACGCGTGCTACCACTGCATCTAGTCTCATCCTTCACATGTGCTACCACTGCCTCTAGTCTCACACTTCACACGTGCCACAGCTACCTCTAGACTCACCCTTCACACATGCCACTGCTGTCTCTAGACTCACCCTTCACACATGCCACCGCTGCCTCTAGTTTCACCCTTCACACATGTCACTGCTGCCTCTATCTCACCCTTCACACATGCCACCGCTGCCTCTAGTCTCACCCTTCACACATGCCACTCCTGTCTCTTGGCTCACCCTTCACACATGCCACCGCTGCCTCTAGACTCTCCCTTCACACGTATCACTGCTACCTCTAGTCTCACCCTTCACGCGTGCCACCACTGCGTCTAGTCTCATCCTTCACGTGTGCTACCACTGCCTCTAGACTCACCCTTCACACTTGCCACCGCTGCCTCTAGTCTCACCCTTCACATGTGCCACAGCTGGCTCTAGACTCACCCTTCACATATGCCACCGCTTCCTCTAGTCTCACCCTTCACACATGCCACCACTGCCTCTAGTCTCACCCTTCACACATGCCACCATTGCTTCTAGTCTCACCCTTCACACATGCCACCGCTGCCTCTAGTCTCACTCTTCATACATGTCACCGCTGCCTCCAGTCCCACCCTTCACACGTGTCACCGCTATCTCTAGTCTCACCCTTCACACATGCCACAGTTGCCTCTAGTCTCACCCTTCACACGTGTCACTGCTACCTCTAGTCTCACCCTTCACGCGTTCCATCACTGCCTCTAGTCTCACCCTTCACGCGTTCCACCACTGCCTCTAGTCTCACCCATCACACATGCCACGGCTGCCTCTAGTCTCACCCTTCACGCATGCCACCGCTACCTCTATTCTCACCCTTCACACATGCCACTGCTGCCTCTAGACTCACCTGTAACACATGCCACCACTGCCTCTAGACTCACCCTTCAAACATGCCACCCCTGCCTCTAGTCTTACCCTTCACACATGCCACAGCTGCCTCTAGACTCACCCTTCACACGTGCCACCGCTGCCTCTTGTCGCACCCTTCACACGTGCCACCGCTTCCTCCAAACCAGAGGTCTTCAAACTTTTGGATGCTGAGACCCCCCTGTCAACATTTTGAGGCGTAAGGACCCCCTCCTGACAAAAATGTCTAAACCTGTAGGCAGGGCTACTAGAATTATGAGGCAGGTGAAGACAAAATTACGTGACAGGCTTGACTAAATTGTGTGGGAAGAAAATGTAAGTGATGTTATGTGATGCCGCGTATTTTGGGATAGCCTTGCTTCATTATTTTGACATTTTTTACACTCAGTTACACTGAGGAAACAATTCACCCCATCAGTACCCGTTTATAACCAAAATACAGCAATTAACATCAGAAAGATTACTAGTCAACATTTGAGAAGGGCCTTCCACTCTGCAGGAATACGTGCTGCCAGATTAGAAGCTCACTTGGCCAGGAGAAGCTGGGGTCCCTAAAACCTGGCAGTTTTGCGCAGAGCTAAGCAGTTTTTCCATGCAGCTTTCCTCTCACCCCCTCCCTTCTATTCCTCTCTCCTCTCCTAACCCCAGATCCCTCTCTCACTCTGCAGGCCATTTTCTTTCACCCCTTTTTACATCATCTGAACTCTCCCCATTCAACCTCTCACTTCACCTTTAATCACCTCTTGCCATTTTGTCTTTTCACTGCCCTCATCTTGAACAGTCACTCACCTTTATCTTATGGCCTCTCTGGTCCCGTCACCTCCCGTTCCCCTCAGCACTTCTCATTCACTTTGTCTCTCCATTCAAATTTTTGTCTATTTGTATCTTACACCTCTCCAGTCCCCTCATTCAACGTTCACATCTCCCCTTTGTTCTAACAGAAGCCCTCACCTTTGGCTCACACTCACTTCTTGCGTGTCCACGTTTCTCTTTGGCAATTCACATTTCTCCTCATCCCTGTTCTCTTCAATCGAATTCTCTCACTCCCTTGCTGTCCTCTCTCATCCTCTCATTCTCCTCAACAAGCATACAGGTCGGACTCTGCTTATTGTTCCCTAATTCAAGAAGGCATGAGTTGTCTGTCTCGCTGTTTTGGTGCAGGCAGCGCAGTTATGGAACTTGCACCCTCCTTTGCTTCACTCCACCAAGAATCTGTTATCCTTTAGGAAGATATAAAGACCTTTCTCTATTCTCTGTAGGTTACCCCATTTGGCTGGTTCTCCTTCTAGTTCTGTGTGTTTCTCATTTGCCTACAGGCAGCAGATGATTATTAGCCCCAGGACATCTTTTGGTAACAGTAGCGCACTACAAATGTAAATAATAATAATAGCCAGAAGCAGGGGAGTCACTACACCAGAAATTCGGAGGGGACTAACTTTCCCAGCCAGGGCTGGCCCTAACACTGGTCGCACACGGTGCAAGAGTCTTTTTTGGTGCCCCACCCCCCGTTTCTTCCTTCTCCATGAATTCCTTTGCTGCCACTCACCAACAATGCACCTTTCTGACAAACATTTCATTTTTGTATAGCGCTATTCATAGTTTACTCACACTCCGTTCTGTGATCTGCTTGGTGCACGTTCTTTATAGCAGGCACATTAACCCTCTTCACACTGTGTGGGTGACAAGAGTGCCCATGTGAGTGCACGGTGAGCGATGCAACAGTGCAAGAGTAGGGTAAGAGGAGTGAGTGCAGGGTGAGTGAGGTGGCGTATGAATTTGGGTGCGGATGCAAGTTCAGAATGGGACGAATGAATGTATGATTACTGATGGGTTTGTTTGAGTGAGTTGCATATTGAGCAGTGAGTGGGTCAGGTGAGTGAAGTGTCACATGAGTGCAGGATGAGTAGTGTAGTCATGTGACTCCAGGGTGAGGTATAGGGTGAACAGCGCAAGTGCATTGTGAGTGCAGAGTGATCACTGTGAGTGCAGGGTGAGCGGGTGAATGGTGATCAATGTGAGTGCATTGTGATCACTGTGAGTGCAGGGTGAATTGGTGAATTGTGTGAGTGCATGGTGATCAGTGTGAGTGCAGGGTGAGCGTGAAAGTGAAGGGCGAGAATAATAATAATAATCCACATTTGTAAAGCTCACAATCAGCCCGTAAGGGTCTCTCGGCGCTGGGGGCCGTCGGAAAGATTAAGCAAGCTATCGCCCAGAGTCACATGGTGCTGGGCTAATCTGCCGCTGGTGCTGGGGATCGAACCATGATCCCCAGATTCCGGAGTCAGTCCACCTAGCCGCGGCGCCACACCTCTTCCTTGGAAGGAGGATGAGAATGAGGAGTGAGTTGTCTGAATGCAGGGTGCATTCCCAGACACTTGAAGTAACTCAGCATGTTATTGACGGCGGCGTAGGGTTTAAGTTAAACTACTGCGGCATTACTCGAGGGTGGAGGAAATAAATAATGTGTTGATCCGGCAACAAACTTACAGTCCTCAGGTTAGGGTTGCCAGCAGATTATTTTGATGGTGCAGTCGGTACAAAAATAAGCAGTCACCTAAAGCTGTATTTTCAGCACTTATGTGCATACTTCGAACAGCAAATATAGAAAACACTTTTAATTGTCTTCTTGGGCTGCCTCAATGATCCATGACTGACAAAGAGAAAAAAAGACGGAAAAGTCACATAACTAATGCATACATACTTTTGTATTTAAAAGTCTATTTAGTGTCAAGAGGAGGTCTTTGCAGGCTCTTTAAACAAAACAGGCAGGCATTTTTATGTTGGCAACCCTACTTTATATTCCTTTTCATTAAATGCATTCTCACACTACAGCAGTAATTGTAAAGTACAAATGTAAGGCACAGGCACAGTGGGGGCTCAGGGGTACTGAAACCAGGAAAAAACGAAGCCTCTGTAACCAGTTTACAAAGGCATGTAAATATGCAAATGGTCTTTAAAGACGTGTGAAAAACACGGGCCTGCTGGAGATGACTCCAGACACTGCCCAGCCGAGCCCCCAGCACATCAAGTTGCACTGAAGCAGCAGCTGAGAGTTACGACGAGGGAGGAGGGGGGCTGAAGCACTTGGGCCTGGGCAGAAGTATGACTGTGAAGGCACGACCCCCTTTGCATCGCCCCACGGCCCCCTTGGGGGGTCGCGCCCCACAGTTTGAAGACACCTGCTTTAGACTCACCCTTCACGCGTGTCACTGCTACCTCTAGTCTCACCCTTCATGCGTGTCACTGCTACCTCTAGTCTCACCCTTCACGCGTTCCACCACTGCCTCTAGTCTCACCCATTACACATGCCACTGCTGCCTCAAGTCTCACCATTCAGACATGCCACCGCTGCCTCTAGTCTCACCCTTCACACATGCCACCGCTGCCTCTAGACTCACCCTTCACACAGACCTGTGAAAAACTCGGGCCTGCTGGAGATGACTCCAGACACTGCCCAGCCGAGCCCCCAGCACATCAAGTTGCACTGAAGCAGCAGCTGAGAGACACGACGAGGGTGGAGGGGGGCTGAAGCACTTGGGCCTGGGCAGAAGTATGACTGTAAAGGCGCGAACCCCTTTGCATCGCCCCACGGCCCCCTTGGGGGTCGCGCCCCACAGTTTGAAGACCCCTGCTCTAGACTCACCCTTCACGTGTGTCACTGCTACCTCTAGTCTCACCCTTCACGTGTTCCACCACTGCCTCTAGTGTCACCCATCACACATGCCACCGCTGCCTCTAGTCTCACCCTTCACGCGTGCCACCGCTACCTCTATTCTCACCCTTCACACATACCACCGCTGCCTCTAGGCTCACCCTTCACACATGCCACCACTGCCTCTAGACTGACCCTTCATGCGTGCCACCGCTGCCCTTTGTCTCACCCTTCACGCGTGGCCTCTAGGCTCAGCTTTCACGTGTGTCACCGCTGCCTCTAGTCTCGCCCATCACACGTGCCACTGCTGCCTCAAGTCTCACCCTTCACACATGCCACCGCTGCCTTTAGTCTCACCCTTCACACATGCCACCGCTGCCTCTAGACTCACCCTTCACACATGCCACCGCTGCCTCAAGTCTCACCCTTCACGCGTGCCACAGCTACCTCTAGACTCCCCCTTCACACATGCCACAGCTGCTTCAAGTCTCACACTTCATGCGTGTCACCACTGCCTCTAGTGTCACCCTTCACGTGTGTCACCGCTGCCTCCAGACTCCTCCTTCACACATGCCACCGCTGCCTTTAGATTCATCTTTCACACGTGTCACCGCTGCCTCTAGTCTCACCCTTCACACATGCCACCTCTGCCTCTTGTCTCACCCTTCACGCGTGTCACTGCTCCCTCTAGACACACCCTTCACACACGTGTCACCGCTGCCTCGACTCTCACCCTTCACACATGCCACTGCTACCTCTAGACTCCCCCTTCACACATGCCACCGCTGCCTCTACACTCACCCTTCATGCGTGCCACCGCTGCCTCTAGTCTCACCCTTCACACGTGCCACCGCTGCCTCTAGACTCACCCTTCACACATGCCACAGCTGCCTCTAGACTCACCCTTCACACATGCCACCACTGCCTCTAGACTCACCCTTCACGCGTGCCACCACTACCTCTAGTCTCACCCTGCCCCACACGTGTCACTGCTACCTCCAGTCTCACCCTTCTCTCGTTCCTCCACTGCCTCTAGTCTCACCCTTCACACATGCCACCACTGCCTCTAGACTCACCCTTCACATGTGCCACCTCTGCCTCTAGTTTCACCCTGCCCCACACGTCAACTCTGCCTCTAGTCTCACCCTTCACATGTGCCACCGCTGCCTCTAGTCTCACCCTGCCCCACACATACCACAGCTGCCTCTAGTCTCACCCTTCACACGTTCCATCACTGCCTCTAGTCTCACCCTGCCCCACACGTGCCACTGCTGCCTCTAGTCTCATCCATCACACGTGCCACCGCTGCCTCTAGTCTCACCCTTCACGCGTTCCACCACTGCCTCTAGTCTCACCCTTCATGCGTGTCACCACTGCCTCTAGCTTCACCCTACCCCACACATGCCACTGCTGCCTCTAGCTCACCCTGCCCCACATGCGACCACTGCCAGTAGCCTCAGCCTGCCCCACACGTGCCACCGATGCCTCTAGTCTCACCCTTCACGCATGCCACCGCTGTCTCTACTCTCACCCTGCCCCAAACATGCCATCTCTGCCTCTAGGCTCACCCTGCCCCACATGTGCCACTGCTGCCTCAAGTCTCACCCTGCCCCACGCATGCCACCACTGCCACTAGTCTCACCCTGCCCCACACATGCCACCACTACCTCTAGCCTCACCTTGCCCCACACATGCCACCACTGCCTCTAGTCTCACCCTGCCCAAGTGCCATCTCTGCCTCTAGTCTCACCCTGCCCCACACGTGCAACTACTTCCTCTAGTCTCACCGTGCTTAAGTGCCATCTCTGCCTCTAGTCTCACCCTGCCCCACACGTGCCACCACTGCCTCAAGTCTCGCCATGCCCAAGCATGCTACCACTGTCTCTAGTATCACCCTGCCCCAGACATGCCGCCACGGCATCTAGCCTCACCCTACCCCACACGTGCAACCGCTGCCTCTAGCCTCACCCTGCCCCACACGTGCACTGCTACCTCAAGTCTCACCCTGCCCCACACGTGCCACCGCTGCCTCTAGTCTCATCCTTAACGCGTGCCTCCACTGCCTCTAGCCTCACCCTGCCCCACACCTAAAAATATTCTTCCCAAAACCTTTTTGTTTTCTTTTAAAGTAAAAGATAGAGAAGGATTGAACAATGTAAATGTATTGTTTGCAGCAATGTAAAGAAAGATAATACATCACCACGTCTGTAAGGGCTCTCTGACCTCCACTCTACGATCGTGCCCTACAGGTGGCGGTTCACTCAGTTTTTTCCCCAACTCATGCTGACGGCATCTTGGAACACTGAGGTCTGCCATTCTTGGGCTTTTTTAGGTCTCGTCTGAGCCAGCGCATGTGCTACTCTGCAAGACATTTAGTAAGTGGGTTTCCAAAGTGCTACTACAAGCTTTTGCTGGCATGGAGCGTGCGAGAGGGGCGCCATCAGGCTTTCCTCTCGCTATCCCAGCGCACGCGCCTCGCCCCGCCTCTGTGTCTTGCTCGCTTTTTAACGCCAGTCCCCCACCACAGAGCGCGTCTCGTGGCCGCGGGTCTTGTTGCTCCTTCTCTCTGCTTTAACACCCCTCCCCATCACAAAGCGCGTCTCGCTGCCGCGGGTCTTATGTTCTGTGTTAAGGAATCATTGTCCTCAATAGGTTTTCTACACAGACAGCTGAGAAATGTAAAAAAATTGGGTCGCATCTTTGCATGTAACCTACCTGTTTAACCCCTTCCATGCTCATGACAAGGCCAGCTAGTCATGAGACACGGTTGAGCTGTGCTTATGACGAGTTGACCTTCTCATGAACAATGGGAAAGCTTAAAAAGCAGCACAGGGGGGGAAAAACCCCTAGCAGCCAAGGTGTTAAAAAGACTCCATAGATTCTGACTCGATTTTCAGCATCTGAAAATACTTCCTTAAGCTTGCTTTTCCACATTCAGTGGTAAGCTATTGATGTATTTGTTTAATCTTATCTCTATTGTCTGTGTTGTGTTGTCTGTACACTTGAAGGCTTTTTGCTATTTGTATTATCGTTTCTCACCTTACTTTCATCCTTCTGCACTGTTAGTGTTTTTGTTGTTTACAGGATGGTCTTGTCACCTCTTTGAGTGTTTAGTGCAGCTTGAGAGGGCTTCTGCTTTTAAAGTTCTTTAAGACGTGAAACCTGTGAGCAGACATGGTCACTGGCAGACTTTCCTGAGCTGACACACACTTTCAGACACAAGGGAGCCGGTCTGATGAGGATCTACTATGGTATTAATAGATGATGTACACAAGATTGTGTATTGTTAGGTTGTAGGGGTATGATTTTTAAAGGAGAGGTTGTGATGTTTAAAATGAGGTGTTGACAATTTGCAGAGATGCAATAGGGATTAAGGCAAACATGCTTGTGACTAAGAGTAGACTGTACTCAGAAGCGAGAGGTGCTGTGATGTTGCCAGTCCAGCAAAGGTGTGCACTAGGTATAGTGTGGGTGAGTATTCATAAAAACATATCTTTTGAAAGCGCTGTAAGCACTAGAGTATCTTTTTTTGCTCTTTTTGTCGCAGCCTTTTAGTGTATTCATAGTACATGTTTTTAAATGACCTACATATTCGCAGAGCTTTCAGTCCCAGGGTGGGGACTCATGGCTGTATAAACACATAAGGCATTATTCCCTAATGCACCAACCAGCGTAGAATTCATATGAGTGACCATCTTATCTGTCGTTCTCTCCGCCTCTGTCTCTTCCTACCTTATTCCTCTCTAGATTTTGCCCCTCGGGTTGGCACCTTTCTTACCATCCTACATTTAAAACTGCATGCCAGGCCTCTAAAAACAAGCATTGGCATAGCCAATAGGTTGCACCTTTGGGACCGTATAAGTTTTTAGCCATGCAACAGTTATTGTTATTGCACCAAGGATGTTGTGCTGCATAACTAAATACTTATACGGTCCCAAAAGCGAGACTTATTGGCTATGCCAATGCTTGCTTTTTCATAAAATCACTTCAAAACCTCTTTAAAAGTGATACATTCGACGTCCTTTACGGCAGGGAGTATTATTCTGTTATTTCCTGACTGGAAATAATTTTCTTTTTTTGCAAAATACAATCTCTTTTTACCAACTGCCCAAGTTGTGGCAAGATGCGGTCTCCAGGGGTGCCATCAGGTCATTTTCCAAGGGGAGTGATTTGACGAACTTGTGACTACAAACCCCTCTACCCCTGCAGATCATGATGCATTTTTCAGCCTAAACAAAAATACAGCTTGTCAGTGTACAACCGTATGTATTACATATCAGGTGAACACACATTAGGTGTGCACCCCACTGTTTACTATTCACAGGATTCTTTAGGAGTGGTACGTACTGGGCTGGCCCTTGTGTGGTCCTGAAGAAGAGCTTTAGGGGAAAGCTCGAAACATGTCTACCCAGTGCTAGGGACACCATACTCTTTACAGTTAGGTCTTTCCCTAGTATTAGCCCCTGATTTTAAAACATACCAACTAGGAGCAGGAATAAAATATTAGCTCACTAGCTAGGTATTTTTAACCAATTTTTTCCCACTCCACATCACTGCACGTTTTCCAAAAACTAGGTGCTCCTAAGTAGTTCGCAAGTCGCAGCCCGCCTCAATCCGCAGCGGACTGAGAGGACCCTAATGATGAAGCATACCACCTAGGGGTAACCCTGATGGGTGAGGGAACTCTAGAAAAAAACAATTATTTCTGGAAAGAGGGTTTTTCAAACATGTTCATTGGAATCCCTATTCTTCCAATGGTTAGGTTTCTAATTCCGTGGAACTGCATTAAGTAAGGAGGGTGAACCTAACCTAAATCTCTACCTCCCCCCGTTTTTTGATTGTGGCAAAAATAAACCCTCATTGAATCTGTTTCCTATGTTTGCCAGATTCCTATTACTGTAAAAGATTTTTTCATTACAGCTTCCTCTCCAGGTGCACCCTGAGAGAATATGAGAAGATTTACCTGCTTGGCCAAGAAGAAAAGCGTAAAAGGCACAAATCCCTGGATGGATAGAAATCTGAGGAGCGAGGAGAGGCTGCTCCTATACCAATGCCATTATCTCACCCTTGAGCATATCTCCACAGGGAGATACAAAAAGAGAAGGCAAGGTGAGAAACAATGTTTCCACTCAACGTCAAGAATATCAGCTTCAAAAACAGGTATAGCACCTATTTGCTCGCCGTCGAGGGCTGGGTCGATGTAGAGGACACATACAATGTCAAGAAGAAGACCATCAACGTCTAGGGCTTCATCAAAATACATTCAGTGTCAAGACATGGTTTGACAACGAGACACTCTTATGCTGTGGAAAAGAAGACTGCATAGTGGCTTTTTGGGATGAAAGTGTGCAGGCTTCCCCCAAGATCAGACTCTGAGTACCCAATGGCTAACTCACCTTCCAGACCGACTTCTCAAGTCATCATACATCAGCCAGAGCATACTAGCCACAGATGTCTTACCTTCGAATAATTCCCATGCGTTATACTGGATCTGGAGTTTTTTCGTGAGCAGTACCCCTGCTCGCCGGTAGGTGGCGTTGTCTGGCTCCCCATGGCGTTCACACCAGAGGTGATGTGCACGGTGCCAATATAGGCGCCACTCTAGCGTGCTTGCTGGCGTCAGTTCTTTCCTTTCCGCACCAGTCAGTGCAGATCCAGGAAAAGCTACCCCGTCTTTTATTACTGGCCTTTTTTTTACTTTTGGTCAAGATTTTTTGGAGACCTTGTTTCCTACTGCGTCAGGATGTCTGCCAGGAAAGTTGCTTTCAAACCGTGTGGTGCCTGACATTGACAGATGTCTGTGATGGACCCACATTTTGTGTGCTTCTGATGCTTGAAGTGCGATCACGATGCCAAGACCTTCATCGGCTGCCCCGCCATGCACATCAAGGCTTTGAGGGAGTGGTCCTTCAAGCTCCTCACCACTCAATGCGTGACGACACAATGCTTTGGGCCTCATGGGCTAAGGAGGGGCCCGACTGGTCTTCCGCAGGTGGATTCGACCCCTGCACCAGTCGGGCCCTTGTATTTATTGATGGATCTGGAGCTGCGCCAGTTGAGCCACCTCAACCTTTCCAGTCATCTGCTCCAGTGCCAATGCTCCAGGCAGCGCCATCCTCATTGTCATCCTGACACCAAATTAGAGCCGGACAGGCAATGTCTGACGCCGGTACCAACGGGAGCAAACCCCTCATGTCGGAGCTAGTGCCTTATTCTTTCGATAGGCCTGCATTTGGGGGCGCTTGGGAAGAGTCTGAGGACCCTATCGCTATCAGTACCCTGTAGAAGACATTGAGGACAACTGATATGATGAATTGACAGATGCCAGTGGTTTGGACACCTCTTCAGACACTGTCTTGGTCTCTTCCCGTACCAAGACTATGGACGAGTGTGCCTCATTGCAATGGTGCTGGGGAGGGCGGCTGAGGTGTTGGACCTTTAGCTGCCCTTGGTGACAGTCAAGACTAAGGTCTTGACAGAAGTGCTTCAGACGGGAGTTACCCCATATAAACATTTACTCCTTTTTAATGAAGCACATACATATGTCCTTCTTGTGGAATGTTCTAAGCTCTACACAGGCGCTCCTGTGAATAGGACAATTACCTGCTTCAATCAGCCCACTTCAGGGGATCCCAATTTCCTCATCCAGCACCCCACCCGGAGTTTGGTAGTCCAGACCTCCCTGTCCCGAGTTAATCCAGGTGTGATCCCTTCCTTTCTACCATACAGAGAATCCAAGAGCAAGGGACAGACTAATTTGCATGTAGCCAGGTTCTGAGCTGGGATGGTGCAGTGAGCTAAAAAACGGTGATGGATCAAGCCCTGATCTGTTGACTGGGTAGGAGTGTTCTGCTTAATTCAGATACTCTGTCCATCACCACCCCCTTTTCTGAATCTTTACAAATGCTGGCATTTATTTGCATTTGGTGTCTAGAGGGTGGATCCCTGTTAAGGAGAGATATCATTGAAAAGGGGAAATTGTCCCCCTCCAAAATCGGTGCTCAGGGGAGGGGGGTATATGCCCAGACCACCAATGGCTTCCACTGCTTTCAGTTTCTTTTTGATGACATCAGATCCCTATGATTGTTAATAATTCAAACAAAGAAAGAAAATTCTTGCGGTGAAGGGGAAACTCTTCGCCTTCAGCTCAAGGAGAAAATTAAGAAGGAAATCCTGTAAGGATTCTTTGCACCAGTACTAGGACAAACTGGACATGTCCTTAGTACATCAGAGGTTGTGATAAAGACTTTTCATGCTAGACTGTGAACGGCATGCAACCAATTGGTGGCTCAAAATAAGACTAACTGAAAAACATAGAACTAGCTCTATAAACTATATTTGGGCTTCAAGCAACAGCACGCTACCCGTCCACTACGCCCGTAAGTGCCTCATCAGAGCTAGTAAGTACTATGTAGTCAGCAATACAATACTATACCTGTGTATTTCCTGTGATGCTACCCCATTGTGCTTCCCCCATAGAATACGCATGATATACTTCTGTACACATCACACTCCTCCTGCTGATGCCTGAGCGTCTCTCTTGCTGATAGGCTCACTATTGCTACCATCACAGCTAATACATTACCACCACCCCATTACCACCAAAGTGGTAGCCTGGCTTTAATGAGCTAATGCACGCTTATACAGGTATGAACATATGCTGTTTGTGAGTGATAGCTAATTAAACCAGACCCTTTGACTTTGCCAATGCTTATTTTTTCGTTTCTGAGATTCAACACAAAACCTAAGATTATCCGTCTGAAATAAAAGTAATTTAAAGAGCAGTTTGTCAGCCAAAGGTGGCATTCCAATAACTTCTGTAATCGAGCCACTGACTAGATGAAAAATCTAGCAGGTTAGATTCCTCCTGCCTGACCTCTTAATTTGACTACTTTGGACCAGGGATCGTAGTGCTCCCCGGAGAGCTTAACAGGAGGTAAAGGGGAACATGGCCAAGCAATGTGGAGAGCCATGTCTTTTCAATCTTCTATGAACGCCGTGGTTGTGAATAGCCTTGGGAGGGGAGATGCTTATACTTGTTTGGGGTTTTAAAAGGTGATGCAATGGACTTTGATGGGCAGAGAGTTCAAGGTTAGCGGGGCAGTTCTGTGTGGCCTACACGCCCCACTGCCGCAAACCGTTTACCAGGAAACTGTTACATAAATATATATTTATTGTATGACGCCATTGCTCCTTTAATTTCAGGGGTGAAGGGGAGCCCTCAGAATCCACGTTCACCCCTTACAGTAGATATCTGTGTAATGCGTCTGATCCATTCGTCCTTAAGGTTATTTTGAGATGATGGGTTTTTGGTAGTAGTTAGAGATGTTCATATAATGCAGAGGACACCTGTGGTGACTGTGTCAAACTCCTGGTACTGTGGTAGTCAGAAACCCTCTGGAATGTCTTCTTCAGTGGGTGCATAGCCTATGGTTCTCAGGATCCCATAATAAGCACAGGGAGCACATCTGTGAAGCAGCATCTCAAGTTATCCCTAGCCTGACCCATCATTTCTGTTCTCATCATGCAGGCAGACCCGGTGAATGGTCCCCAGGGTCCCATAATAAGCACAGGGAGCACATCTGTGAAGCAGCATCTCAAGTTACCCCCTAGCCTGACCCATCATTTCTGTTCTCACAATGCAGGAAGACTCGGTGAATGGTCCCAGTGTCCCATAAAAAGCACAGGCAGCACATCTGTGAAGCAGCATCTCAAGCTATCCCTAGACTGACCCATAATTTCTGTTCTCATCATGCAGGCAGACTCAGTGAATGGTCCCAGGGCCCCATAATAAGCACAGGGAGCACATTTGTGAAGCAGCATCTCAAGGTACCCCCTAGCTTGACCCATCATTTCTGTTCTCACTGTACAGCAGCCTCTGTGAATGGTCCCCAGTGTCCCATAATAAGCACAGGGAGCACATCTGTGAAGTGGCATCTCAAGTTATCCCTTCTGACCAATCATTTCTGTTCTCGCCATGCAGGCAGACTCGGTGAAGAGCAGCAGCTGGCCTCGGCATTCCCATGGAGCCTCCTCCACCGCTGGGAGCAGCTTGCCTCTCTCTACCCCGGCCCTGGAGTGGGGAACTGCTCGAGCTGTAGAAGCCCAACTCCGGCAGAAGATCCTACAGCTCTCGGAACAACTGCGAGTGGAGCAGAGCAGCCGTGAGGAGAACACACGGGCCTACCTTCAGCTTGCAGCCAAGGCAGAGCTCCACCAGTCAGCCCAGGTTCGCGAAGTCTTCGAGAAGCGGAACCAGAGGACCAGCGCGACCATCGCCCAGCTCCAGCACCGCATCCAAGGCTACCAGAGGAAGCTGCGGGAGATGGAGCAGAATCAGCTTGGCAGGCAGGTGAGTGACCTTCAACTGAACATCGAGTCCAGAGTGAACAGCCTCTCGGATTCCACACTACACCAAACTGAGGCCCTGTCCACCAGCATGCAGAGCCACCCGAAGGGCCACCTATCAGCATCGGAGATTGCCCTGTCCTCCGCTGCCTCGACCTCCTCGGAATCAGGTGTGGACAGCCACAACAAGCCCTCGGAGGACAAGGGGCTCCTGGGCACCCAGCAAATACTATCGGGAGAAACTATCAGTCCCCAGGAAACGACCAAAAGTGGCAAAGAGGAGCACACCCACCCAGCTAGGACTTTCAAGGAGTTTCTGAAAGTGCTGAAGGCTTCCCATGCCGCCTTAGAATCAGACTGCAAGAATCTAAAAGACAGATACGTCCTTGACTACCGACTCGTCCTGGAATCGATTCAGAGTGTCAAATATAGGTAGGCACCCTGTTTTGTTTTTAATTTACAATATTAATACAGTAAATGTTGATGGAATCGTGTCAATGCATAAGATTGCCTTGTGCCGATGATAATGTAGTCCCTACAGTCTGTCACATGCTACCAGGCCAGTCCACCTCAGATCTGGGCTGCTCCAACACCTTTAAACAAGGTCTGCTCTGAAGAAAAGATGTGTAATGCCCCTTCACGTTCACTGCTACCTTGTTAAACATTCACCACGGATCCTTCTGTGATCTCTGTAACTCAAAATGTGTAAAGATTGAACTCACCAAGAGTCAGAATACAAGAACAAATAATGCACCTCCACTTACTTTCAGATAGATATAATCCAGTAAATAATCAATAACATGAATCAGTCAGACTCCAAAATTATTTTATTGCAGGATATACATTTGGTTTCTTTCGTACATTGTACATAAACTTACATTTTTATTTCTCATGGACTCCCTATCCTGCTACAAAGATCTAAAAGTCATACTCATATCTCAAGCATCCAGACACATTAATTCAAAGAAACAAACATCCAACCTATTCACTAAAACAATGCTTAGAATCCCTTATTGGCATTACTCTAATTCTTTAATCAATTATATATATTCTAAGAATCAATTGGCATTCCACACAATAAATACAGAATTTGTCTAAATTAATATTGTTTAACACATATCATCCATATATATCAATGATATCAATGGATAACTTAACACAAAAGAATTGCACTGACGCTCGTTTCACTGAGACACACATAGAGATTTGTAATGCGTATTCCTTATGTATATACACAAATATGTATATATATAGTAATGGCAATATGGGATTCTAAGCATTTTTTTGGTGAATTGGTTGGTTGGTTATATTTTTCTTTGAATGACATTTTCTCGATGCTCTGATGTATGAATATACATTTTAGGTCTTTGTAGCAGGAAAGGGATCCCATGAGAAGATACAATTAAGTTGCCCCAGTATTGGAACTTTCATAGATTCCCATGCTTTTGTATCATTCCCCATCGTCGGAATGGGAGTCTCTGTAACAAAAATACCATAGCAGTAAGTACAAAAGAGCAAGAAAAAGGCCTAGGCCTCATTCCCTTTTGTAGCATATCACCCTCTTTTTGTAATGCTAGAGCGCGCAGTTTTCCCCCGGTCACCCGAGTTACCAATTTCTTTTACACGCACTGGGCCCTTGGCGTGGAAATACTTTTTATCATCACACTAATTTGTTTGGGTGAACTGGGGGGAGGATTACTCCTCCTGCGCGCTGCTAAGAGTAATAAAGTTTGGATTTACCTCTGCTTACCATGTACCCGACTTACCACAGGCACAATTCTTACGACGGACCTGGAGCTATTAGGGAAAATAGTAGACAGGCCTAACATCCAATACACTTTAAAATCAGTAATATACTTTCCACAATTCTGTAAAATGACCACAGACACCTGATGAAGTCAAAGAAACTTTATATAAGAATTCAAAGAGAAGATGCCAAGATAATAAGCGATACACAGAGTAATATATCAAACATTAAAATCAACACCAACAGGTAACTTTGCATCAAAAATATGACCATTAGGATATATGGGGAGACTAAAGGTAGGAGGTTTTAGAACAAAACTAGTCACTGCAATTTTATACTAGAACGTAGGAATGGGGATGAGACCTAGAACATGTACTTAACCTAAGCATTTAAGCTATTCTTGCTAAGTTCACTGCAAACCACTAAAGGAAAGGGGGAAAAACGGGAACATGCTATGGTTTTATAAAATCAATGAGTTTCTAAAGGATGGGGGGAGAGAAGGAACCAACTAAAATTCAGACACATATAATTGCAATGGCAATAGAGCAATAACACAGGTAAGAATGCTTTTACCAGATCAGATAAAAGAGAGAGAGAGAGAGAGAGACGTAAACCCACAATCTATATTTACCTAGATCAGATTGAAGACCAACCCTGGCCACGGGTCAGTTGGGAAGACGGGGACAGGGACCCTCAGAAAAGGAATGCCAGAATGCGAGCAGGTACAGCTCACGGACAGTAAGGACAGGATACCCCTCAGGTTCAGGTCAAGGACTGGGCCTCCCAGGGTACGACCAACACCCACAGCTTCGGACAGCAACGCCTGCGTTACCCCCTCCTGCAAGTAATCCGCCAGAAACCCCGATTGGATTTTCGAATTCCCCAGCAAAGTGCTTCGCCAGCACTTAGGATTTTCCACCCCTTAGGAGATTGTGGAAAGTATGGACAAAGTGCTCCGCAGCACTTTCAGAATGAGCACCTATTGAGATCGTAGGGTCAGTGACAGGTCTGCTACTCGGACAAGTCGGACAATTTTCCTAAGCTAAACTAGGGCAATTATACTATTTTGGGGACCCTTAGACCACCCACTAATGTTGCAAGTGACAGTTTCCCACATTGTGATTGGTCAGGAGAGGTGGTGCGGTCATTACCACCTCCTAGAATTCAGTTTTCTCATGTTTAATATTCAATTTTGCACACCCGCCCCCCGGGTTCACGTTCCCATGCATAGAATACAGCAGTACAGGACAGTTCACAATAGGTAGCAACAGTATTGCTTTTTCCAAGGTAAGACTCCGTATTCCCAGCGATGTTCCCAGGCGCATTGTGCTTCAGGAGCCAGCTGGCTAGATTTAGCTTCTGCGCGGTTGGAACTTTCTCCGGTCATGTGACGGTGCCCAGCAGAGCTTCAAGTATGGCTCCGCTCATGATTGCCCCAGCCCACAAAGACGCGGTACATGAAAAGTAAGCGAAAACAAATTAAAATCATACATAAAAATGATCGCACTGTATACCAAGATAAAACTTAACCAACCCTTACTTTATAATGACTATAGCATTAAGGATTAGTGCGAAAAAGATAGATAGGCTAAAGCTGCTGCAGTAAGCAGAGAGCGTGGTGAGAGACAAGCAGCCATATTTAGCATCAATGCGCATGAGCACAGAATCCCTCCAGAATGTGAGTGCGTCACATCACATGGGTATGACCGACGCATGCGCAGACTGAATTTCGGCAAAGCAGCCATTTTCAGTGCAAGCTTCGTTTTAGTACGAAAAGACAAACAAGCAAGCATCCTGGGGACACCCGCGTGTTGGGAAAACGCTTTATAAATGACGAATAACGAGGTTAATATTATTATGCAGTTTAGACAAGGGTTTTGCATACGAGCAAGGCGTTTTACGGGCAAATCCTTGCTCCATCAATCCCCTCTTTGATGATATTTACTATCATCACTACATGAAGGAAACAGATGCCAACTTTTCTCATTCATCCACATCACTCATCCGAATTTCAACAAATTTGTCGTTGAGTTTTCTCGCAGCTTCTCTATGAGAGTGGTCATTTTTCGCCTTTTTGTAAATTGCACTCTTCAACTCTTCTAATTCTAAATCATCAATATTTCTTTTCACCCCCCTCGGATTTACTGTATATTTCTTTTTGCACTTTTGACATTTGCAGCAGATAAAAATGATCAATACAATCACACCTATTATAACTATTGGCATCAGTATTTTCCACAAAATATTCCTACCTAAGTTAGTAAACCAACTACCTATAGAGGAGAGACCTCCAGTCAGTCTCGTCCAGGCACTGTCAACCTCCAATGGTTTGAGTTCCCTTTCCAAATTAGTTATGTTCTTCACATATTGTTTTAATTCGATACTTTTATCAGGAATGTAGGTGCAACAATGTTGCGCTTTCAGCATTCTACAGACTCCGCCCTCTTTTGCTAATAGGGTGTCAAGGGCAAGACGGTTTTGTAAAACCATTGATCTGATCGCAACCATTTCAGTATTGACCAGCAGGAAACCAGCAGCAGTGCCCGTTGATAACCGGTCCACTACTGTAGACAATTTGCAGATTCTATGGGTGTTCAGAACTACCCCCATTCCAGGTATCAGTGCACTAAAAATATCACCTATAATTTCACCTACACTTTTGCGTCTACTACGCACTAAGCCATTAGTTTCATCATCGCTTCCAGCTGCATTATTCACATGGTATATTTTCGGGAAAACAATGCCAAAGTAGCAGCTTCCATACCAGTGATCCGGCAATTTGAAATAAGCCTTGTTCCCACATATATAATAAATTCCGGGGAACACAGGTTCTGACCCATTTTTGAAACCCCAACCTCCAATTACCTTATAATTATGTTCACACTCGCTGGAACCGATGAATACATTGTTATAGTACTCTGTCTTTTCCCTATGGATACAAAGTTTCCCCTTTCTTTCAAAATCCAGCAACAAGGCAGGACTGGCTTCGCCTTCTGAGGTGTTATCCATGTGCTCAGCCCACCTAGGGATTCTATCCTTCTCGTCATTTGCCTTCTTCTGAAACTTTTCTCTCCTTCTGTCTGCCATCTTTATAAACATCTTTTCCTGCTCTTGCAGTGAACAGGTCAGATTGTCTTCTCTTGCTTGATCTAAGTCTATGTTACCTATAGTCAGGAAATATTCTCCCATATAGCGGGTCACGTCACTTGTAGTATGTACACGGTTCAAATGTCCTCTAACAGGAAGTTCAGAAAATACTACGTCATCGTTTGAATAATAGTACTGCAAGGTGCTTCTATAGAACAAGCTAGCTAATATACTACAGGAGATTCCATAGGTCAAAGGTAGATGGTGGTATGTCACGCCTTCAGCCACTGAGGTTGGTAGCTTCATGCAGACATAACAGTCCTCTATTTCCATGGCTTCTACATAATGCACTAACAAGTTAGCAAAAACATTTAAATGCGTCCTGTTCTTCATTTTGTGAAAATGTAGTCCATCCTCATCTGGTGCTTCTAAATTAGGTCGTGTGTGTGTCAGTCCTACTCTTTTGTCGCGTCTTTCTAGTCTTCGTGGTGTTTCTGCAGTCTGTACAACCCCTACATCTACTGCTTCGGGTTCAGTAGGGGACAAGTTTGGATCTCTACTTATCATAAAGGGTAGAAAAACTGTTAGTCCTATCCACATTACTATTAGCATAGCTACACTACACAAGCATATCTTACAACAGGTTTTGAGACACCCACACCGGGATCTCCCAGAGACACTCGGATCAGACATTTTTAGCTTACAGGTGGCTTTTGCTACCCCTCTTCGTTCCTTTGTACCAAAGGCTCACTTCAGGGGTTCTCTCACGGAGGGTCTTCGTCCGAACTCCGATCAGCAATGGACTCGTTGTCACTGTTGCCACTGTGGTGTGGCTCGTCAATCTCCTCCAACACAAAGTACGTCCACTCAGGGCTCCGATACAGTCGGTTCTGTTTCTTTATTCTGTCGCTCTTTCTCAGCGATTTGCCTTGGGCTGCATTCCTTTCACTTTGAGCCCTTTTTCGGTCTTTATCGTTTTCTTCGACTGTCTTTAGTCTGAGCCTTAGTCTTTTGACGTATCGGGGTGCACTTCTTCCTCCGTGCCTCCCAGTGGTTGAGGAGACTTCGCCTTCCTCGTGCACTCTTTTCACTTTTTGTTGTGGCACCTCTGTTTTCCTGCCTGTCTGACTAGTTCCAGGTCTTTCGTCTATTTCTTCTGCCTGGTCGCTAATCTGTCCCTGCTCAGATTCAAATCGCACTTTCTTTTTATTTCTGGTTACTGTTGTTTCCGTTGTCTGAGCACTTTGATCTAGTTCTATCTGTTCCTGTTCATGCTCTTCGATCTCTTCGTTTTCTTCTGCATGAACGTCAGCTCTAATTTCTAACTGTCCCTCTCTCGGCTCCTGAGTTTCAGGAGGAGTCTCGAGATCTTGATCTGACCCTACTTGGCCTATGTCCTGATCAGGTGTGTTGTGGCTTTCGTCGACCTGACCTGCTTCTTCTATTTCTGACTCACCTGGACTATCCCACTCACTGTCTAAGTAGGAATATTTCCTGGTTCGTATTGGATCATGAACTGGTTCGTCGGCGGGATACCATTCAACGTCTCGACTTGTGCTCGGCAGTTCGATGTCAGCTAGTTCCGGACCTTCCTCCTCGGAAGTCTCTTCAGCTGTGCTGCCTTCAGCTCCAGTCGCGTTTTCTCCAGATACCCGCTTTGTGTGGCTGGCGTGGATCCACTTCGGTACACCAGCGCACTTCACAGCAGTGGTAGTGACGAGGATCACTTGTCGTCGCTTTCCCCACCTTGGCTTCAGGCAACTGCTCCGGGTGTGTTTCTTTAACACCACCCAGTCTCCTGGCTGCAGATTGTGTGCTGGAGTCTTTGGCCACTCGTCTTCTGTCTCTCCAATCTGCTGAGAGAGAGAACGCACTTGGTCACCCAGCTGCTTGCAGTATTCTAGCACCATATCATCAGAAATGCTTAGCAGTTTGTTTCCGGGTACCCATGCCTGGCGCATCACTCTTCCCATCAACACTTCATGGGGACTTAGGCCAGTCTTTCGATTCGGGATACTTCTCAAACTCATCAGCACCAGGGGTAAAGCTTCTATCCAGTTCATTTTTGTGGAATCACACATTTTTCCCAGTCTGGACTTCAGAGTGCCATTTATTTGTTCCACTACCCCAGAAGCCTCTGGGTGGTAGGCACAGTGCAATCTTTGCTTCATTTTGAATGCTTTACAGAGTTCCAATAGGACATCGTTGGCAAAATGCCCACCTTGGTCCGTTTCGATTGTCTCTGGGATCCCATACCTAGGTATCAACTCCCTGAGCAACAATTTGGCTGTGGTGATAGCGTCATTTTTCTTAGCTGGATATGCTTCCACCCACCTGGAGAATAGACATACTACGACTAAGACATATCTATATCCTTTGCATCTGGGCATGGTTATGAAGTCTGCCTGCATTCTAACGAAGGGACCTACTGCCTTTCCAATAGTACTCTGTTTCACTACAGTCTTCTTTCCTGCATTGAATTGCTGACACACTAGGCACCTCTGGCAAAGCCTTTCCGCCTGGTCCCTGAACTTTGAATTACAGAACACTTGTTCAAACACCCGACACATCGCGTCTCTTCCCATATGTGTTGGCTCATGTATCATTCTGACCATGGGGTCGATCAAGCTATCAGGCAGTACAGGCACCCCAGCCGGATTTACCACCACACCATCTTCTCGCAATTCACATTCCTTTGCGGCCCACCTGCCTTTTTCTTGCCTGTCTGTGGCTTGTTGTATCTCCTTTAATTCTTCCCACGTTGACACATTATCAAACAACATAAGTTGGCAGCTGGTTCCATCCCACAGGGCAATTTGCAGGGACATCTGGTGTCGGGCACAAAACTGTGCAATTTGGTCAGCGTACCTATTACCGGCAGTCACATCATCATTTCCAGATCTGTGAGCCGCACACTTGACCACAGCCAATTCTTTGGGTAATTGGATAGCTTCCAGTAAGTCATGCACTATTTTCCCATTTCGGATAGGTGTGCCAGAGGAAGTCATGAATTCTCTTTGTAACCACAATTGGCCGAAGTCATGAACAACCCCGAAACAGTACTGACTGTCTGTGTAAACAGTAATTCTTTTGTTTTTTCCCCTCTTACATGCTCGAGTTAACGCGATGAGCTCTGCCACTTGTGCAGATTTCACCTCGCGCATGTAAGATGCCTCGACGACTCCTGTCAGTGTAACCACAGCATAGGCAGCACTCAGACTCCCACTTTCATGTCTCAAACACGAGCCATCCACAAACATTGTTTTATCCCCGTCACGTAGTGCTATTTCACGAATGTCAGGACGGGGCTTGGTGCTGTATTCAGTCAGGTCGATGCAATTATGTTCCCCGTCCTCATCAGAATTTGCATCCAGAGGGACAGGTAACAGTGTCGCAGGATTTAGGACATTGCACCGGGAAATAGTTACATTTTCAGCACCAATCAAAATTCTCTCATACTTAGTCAGCCGACTAGGTGTGAGGTACTGGGTCTTAGTTCTAGTCAGTAGGATGACAACAGAATGAGGAACATAGACAGTGACGGGATGTCCCATGACAATGCTCTCACTCTGTTCCAGACTGACGCAAGTAGCAGCAACGGCTTTCAAGCATCCAGGCAATCCAGCGGCCACTGGATCTAGGGTGGCCGAAAAGTAGGCTACTGGTCGTCTGACTGATCCGTGCTCCTGGGTCAGGACTGAAAGAGCACAATTTTCTCTGGTGTCACAGAACAGTTCAAAGGGTTTAGTGTACTCAGGCATACCCAATGCAGGTGCGGTACATAGACAGTTTCTCAGAGTTACCCAAGCATTCATGCTTTCACTGTCCCAGTGGACGGGGTCTTCCACTCCTTTCTTTGTCATATTTATCAGGGGTCGGGCTAGAGCCGCAAACCCTACAATCCATTGCCTGCAGTAACCCACAACTCCCAAGAACATTCTCACCTCTTTCTGCGTTCTGGGCAGTTCCATTGCTTTAATTATTTTGATCCTTTCGGTAGTGACCTTCCTGATTCCTTTTTCTATCTGGTGCCCCAGATATTTTACTGAGTTTTTACAGAATTGTAATTTGTCAGGCGACACTTTATGTCCTCCTTTTCCTAGGTGATTCAGCAAGGCAATTGTGTCAGTGACACAGTCAGACTGGGTTTTAGATGCCACTAACAGGTCATCTATGTACTGCACCAAAACAGACTCTCTCGGCAGCACTAGGGATTCAAGGCACTTTTTCAGTATCTGGTTAAAAATCGATGGACTTTCAGTGTACCCCTGGGGGACACGATTCCAGACATAGATATGACTGTCAAATTCAAAACTGAAAAGGAATTTGCTTTCTGGATGCAATGGGATGGAAAAGAATGCGTGGCACAGATCGATGACAGTGAACCATTCTGCGTTCCAGGGAATCTGGTAGAGTATCACTGCAGGGTTGGGTACAATAGGACAGCAAGGCACAACAATTTGGTTTACCTTGCGCAAATCTTGCACCACTCGGTACTTCCCACTAGGCTTTTTGATCCCAATGATAGGCGAATTACAGGGGCTGCTCAACACTTCTTCTATTATTTCTGCTTCTAGCAGCCTCGTGATTTCAGTCGCTACTCCTGCCTTCACTTCTGCACTCATTTTGTACTGTCTGGTTTTGGGGTATACAGCATTTGTTTTTATTGCTATTTTAACTGGGTCCACATTTGCCATCAGGCCTACATCTTTTCCCGTGAAATCCCACACTTCTGGTACTACTCTTAGCTGGAGTTCCTCAGGTAAATCCTCAATTGTCAAAGGCTTGATATCAGCATCTTGTCTGACTAACATCAGTTTGTACAGGCCATCTTCATCGGGGGTCTGAATTTCGACGCCATTTGGTGTGCAGAAAATGGTACAACGCATCTTGCACAACAAATCACGTCCCAGTAGGTTTACAGGACTGGAATCACAGACCACAAATCTGTGCATTTCCTTGAAATTTCCTATGGAAATCTCCATTGGTTCAGTTACAGGGGTACTTATTATCTGATTTGAGACGCCCACTACTTGGATTGCTTCTCCCGAGAGGGGTAGGTTAGGAACATCCACTGTTCTTACAGTAGATCGGGTAGCACCAGTGTCCAACAGAAAGGTGACGTCTTTGCCTTCAACCTTTCCTTCAATGTATGGTCCAGTCTGGTCTACCGGTAAGGAGGCGCCAAGTACGCACTCCTCATCCTCCCCTCTCAGGCCCCGTCAATCTTGATCTTCACAAAGGAAGGTATCATTTAGCAAGTACTGTGGAATGACTGCATTTCTTTCACTCTCAACCTCCCATACTTCCGCCCTTTCATTCTGCTGACCCTGACTCTTAAAATTCTGTCTAGGAGCGCGGGGTACTGGAGGTAATTTTACCTGTTGCTGGGTTTTTCTTGTCCCCTCTTTCGGCACCTGTGGATTTAAACCATTTACAGGGGCATTACCGGCCTGTAGGTGTGGACACTCGTCTCTCCAATGCCCCATCTGGCCGCACCCATGGCACGGAAACTTTTTCATGGCCTCTTCACGACTCATTTTAGGTCTGGGCTTTCCTCCCCCCCCAGGATTGGTATTCGGAACATTATTATCAGAAGTCATTTTACTTAACTGTTTTTCTTGCTGTTCAGCTAATTTCACCTGTGCCCACATCACTTTCTCCTTGAGGGCTTTCTTCTTATTTTCGATTTCATCTTCGCAGTATTTTGCATATTTCAGGACATCATCTATGGGTTTTCCCTGCCAACTGATTTTGTTATCTCGAATCCATTGTGATATTTCAGGTCTTAATCCTAGCACAAACCTATAACTGAAATGCGTCATGTCTTTCATGTCTACATTATCGATACCACTGTAAGTTTTGAATACCTGCAGTAACCTTTCATAAAATGAATGCACCGTTTCATCACGTTCTTGGGTGGTTCTATCTATACGGGTCCAATCTGTCTCCTTTGCTGGCACCTTTTTCTTAAGGTACTGGATGACCTGGTCATATTTCCTCATTACATCCGGTGAAGGGGCCCCCGTTTTCTCATCTCTGGGATATTCATCATTAGGCCAATCAATTTCTATCTTACATTCGGTCCACAGATCTACAGGGACCACAATGTCGAAAAACCCATCCAGGTCTTTCAGCAGACATTTCTGAACTTTTATGAAACGTTCTACCTGTCTGTACCAGTCAACTGGTTTCTCACGTAATTTCGGGAAGTCGTTTGTAAATGACACGATGTCTTGTCTGGACCAAGGGACATGAACATATTTTCCTCCCGGGACCTCTCTCATGGGGCACAATTTTTCTGTTGGGGTTACTTCCTTCAATATGAATTCTGAAGTTACGGACCCAGCCCTGCTGCCTTCCTTTTTCTTTGCCCACCTGGTTCTCCATTTCCCCACTTCGCCCCATTTCTGCAAGATTTTCAACAATTCTCTTACTTGGATCTGTTTTCCCATCACATTCAGGCTTTCTAAATCCTTGTCTGAGAAGTCTACTCTGTAAGGCTTCTGAAGAATTTTGGAGCGACTAACATCAACTCCCATTTCTGTGGCGGCATCCATTATTTTTTCATGGAGCACTCTAGCACTCAGGGTAAGATTTTTACTGATGAATAGTAACTCTTCTTCATTATACGAGCTCAGGCGCTCAACTCCCACGTTCCCAGCCATCATTTCTTCTATTTCTATTCTTAATTTATATATTTCCAATGCTTTAGGTTGGGGAGTGGTCTCCTTCTCTACCTCCTTTGTCCATCTGTCTAATTCTTCAGGGGAAACTAAAGAGGCGTTCCTAATTCCAGTTGCACTTTCAATCACCACTTCCTTTTGTCTGGGCTGACTTCTTGTCCCTACTACACTGGCCCTTGACTCCCTTATGGGCAGATCCATCAAACTTCCAGATTCACACTCACTTTCCTGATCCTCCTCTATGAATACTTCCTTCCTCGGGGTCTGGAAGCTAGGAGTAGGCAGTATTGGGGTGATAACAGGAGGAAGGGGACTAGTCAGGTCATTTTTATACATTGGGATAGCAGGACCAATAGTTACCGGAATGGTCAAGGAATCAGGATGGGGATGCATCTGGGCAATGGTTCTGACTAATTCCTCTCGCTGTTTAGTCAGGGCTTCTCTCTCTTTTTCCTGCAACCCCCTTTCAGCAGAATTGCCATGCAATACCTGGGGTACTAAGGATGGATAAATACTCGGGGCAGTCGGGGCAACCAATCGAGGGGGACTTTCCCCGAATGGCTGATAATTCGGGACTGTGGACTTAGGTCTGCAAAACCCATCCCTTCCACTATATTTACTGCCTGTAGCTGTCCCGTCTGAATCACTTTCCCTCCTACTTCGGGGGTAATTGGTAACAGAATTTTGAGAATGCACCGAATCTGATTCTGCTACATAGGGAGGTGGATCCTTCATTAACAAGTCTTCCAGGTGTTCATCTTCTATGTCCCCCATAGGTGCTAGGTGATGGGTCTTTTCTTTACTTTTTCCTCTTTTCTCCTCTAATACCCCCATCATGGGGAATAGCCCTTCAGTTAACATAGACTGCCTCCACTGTTTCATTTTCTGCTCTTTGGTTGGCGTTGGAAGTCTGGGATACCACTTACTCACTCCTTTATCCATTCGGGGTTTATCTCGCTCTGCAGCCTCAATCTCCCATTCCTCCAAAGCTTCGTACTGGGTCAACCTAGGTCTAGGGTGTAATTCGTTCATGCGGGTCCTTAAGTTAAACAGGATCCGACCATTAAATGTACCTTCAACAGGGAATGCTAGGACTCCGTCATCTACAGTATACTTTGCCCAATTTTCTAGCCAGACACAAGTGTGATACCCTTTATCAAACAACATGAAAGAGGCAGGGGTATTTGGCGGGGGAATGAGTACGCCTTCCCTCGTTCTAATGGGCTTGTCAGTTTTGAAAAAATTCTTTACTTTATCGGAGAATGACAATTTTCTCTTTATTCCATACATCATGTGCGGTCTACCTCGTAAAATCTGCTCCTTATGAAATCCTAGGTACTTTGGATTTGGTATGAAGTCTGGATACCACATACAACTCTCCAGACTCGCTTCTATCTCGGCTGGATTAATTTTGTTTACCTTTGTGCTTCCAATGCTAGCGCGACTTTTATTTCGCACCACCCAATCGGGTCAGAGAATACAAATACTGTTAACCAATGGGTGCGCGGCCTTTTCGCAAGACAGAGTCTCACGCTTCGGCACTCACCCCTCCTTTACAAATTCAGCTCCACTATCTTGACCAATACCAGCGCGGCACGGAGTGACGTCAGAGCAGCTCTCCGACTGACTCCCTCCTTCACAAGGTAACGGAAACTTTTTACTCTCTCTAAAGTGCGAGTGCAAGTTTTAGTCAACAACACACAACGTTTGCCACTATGTCTGAGTGTTCTAAAGAGAGAAAAGACTTTTCTTTCGCTACTAGTAAACCACTTCTGTCTACTTTTCATTCACTCTGGATAGACTTCTTTGCCTGTCCCTTCACACTAGTAACATAGAACCCGTTATTCTTCTGACTCATCCACCTTGGTCGGGGATATGTACTGAGCCAGGATTTCACCAGCGAACTATTTTACTTACCAGACAAGCCTCGGAGACCCTACTACTCCTTTCGTATGCGACCCTTACTAGGTGATATCGCAATGAAAGTTTTATAATGGACTCGTAGCTATCATTCACTCCAGAAACAAAGGTCCTAATTAGTGCTTCCAGTTATCCTTAACCCTGCACTAATACCTCAAACTTAGTGACTTCAACAGCTAACCGGATTCTACTCACCGTTAGCTAAAATACTTCCCCGGGGATTCGGACTACACTGAACATTTACAAACAATTCTGGGTTAATTCAACATGCAATATTTATAGCAGCAATGCAAAATCATGTACATTTATATATATAAAAAAACACATTTCATAATTTTTGGAAAAATACAGTAGAAATCAGCAGCACGTTTTTATTTTCACGGTTTGTTTATGACCTATCCTGTCTACCTAATCTAACTAGTCCAAACCATCCTCTGCTACCAGAAATTACTGCTAGAGCACGCAGTTTTCCCCCGGTCACCCGAGTTACCAATTTCTTTTACACGCACTGGGCCCTTGGCGTGGAAATACTTTTTATCATCACACTAATTTGTTTGGGTGAACTGGGGGGAGGATTACTCCTCCTGCGCGCTGCTAAGAGTAATAAAGTTTGGATTTACCTCTGCTTACCATGTACCCGACTTACCACAGGCACAATTCTTACGACGGACCTGGAGCTATTAGGGAAAATAGTAGACAGGCCTAACATCCAATACACTTTAAAATCAGTAATATACTTTCCACAATTCTGTAAAATGACCACAGACACCTGATGAAGTCAAAGAAACTTTATATAAGAATTCAAAGAGAAGATGCCAAGATAATAAGCGATACACAGAGTAATATATCAAACATTAAAATTAACACCAACAGGTAACTTTGCATCAAAAATATGACCATTAGGATATATGGGGAGACTAAAGGTAGGAGGTTTTAGAACAAAACTAGTCACTGCAATTTTATACTAGAACGTAGGAATGGGGATGAGACCTAGAACATGTACTTAACCTAAGCATTTAAGCTATTCTTGCTAAGTTCACTGCAAACCACTAAAGGAAAGGGGGAAAAACGGGAACATGCTATGGTTTTATAAAATCAATGAGTTTCTAAAGGATGGGGGGAGAGAAGGAACCAACTAAAATTCAGACACATATAATTGCAATGGCAATAGAGCAATAACACAGGTAAGAATGCTTTTACCAGATCAGATAAAAGAGAGAGAGAGAGAGAGAGACGTAAACCCACAATCTATATTTACCTAGATCAGATTGAAGACCAACCCTGGCCACGGGTCAGTTGGGAAGACGGGGACAGGGACCCTCAGAAAAGGAATGCCAGAATGCGAGCAGGTACAGCTCACGGACAGTAAGGACAGGATACCCCTCAGGTTCAGGTCAAGGACTGGGCCTACCAGGGTACGACCAACACCCACAGCTTCGGACAGCAACGCCTGCGTTACCCCCTCCTGCAAGTAATCCGCCAGAAACCCCGATTGGATTTTCGAATTCCCCAGCAAAGTGCTTCGCCAGCACTTAGGATTTTCCACCCCTTAGGAGATTGTGGAAAGTATGGACAAAGTGCTCCGCAGCACTTTCAGAATGAGCACCTATTGAGATCGTAGGGTCAGTGACAGGTCTGCTACTCGGACAAGTCGGACAATTTTCCTAAGCTAAACTAGGGCAATTATACTATTTTGGGGACCCTTAGACCACCCACTAATGTTGCAAGTGACAGTTTCCCACATTGTGATTGGTCAGGAGAGGTGGTGCGGTCATTACCACCTCCTAGAATTCAGTTTTCTCATGTTTAATATTCAATTTTGCACACCCGCCCCCCGGGTTCACGTTCCCATGCATAGAATACAGCAGTACAGGACAGTTCACAATAGGTAGCAACAGTATTGCTTTTTCCAAGGTAAGACTCCGTATTCCCAGCGATGTTCCCAGGCGCATTGTGCTTCAGGAGCCAGCTGGCTAGATTTAGCTTCTGCGCGGTTGGAACTTTCTCCGGTCATGTGACGGTGCCCAGCAGAGCTTCAAGTATGGCTCCGCTCATGATTGCCCCAGCCCACAAAGACGCGGTACATGAAAAGTAAGCGAAAACAAATTAAAATCATACATAAAAATGATCGCACTGTATACCAAGATAAAACTTAACCAACCCTTACTTTATAATGACTATAGCATTAAGGATTAGTGCGAAAAAGATAGATAGGCTAAAGCTGCTGCAGTAAGCAGAGAGCGTGGTGAGAGACAAGCAGCCATATTTAGCATCAATGCGCATGAGCACAGAATCCCTCCAGAATGTGAGTGCGTCACATCACATGGGTATGACCGACGCATGCGCAGACTGAATTTCGGCAAAGCAGCCATTTTCAGTGCAAGCTTCGTTTTAGTACGAAAAGACAAACAAGCAAGCATCCTGGGGACACCCGCGTGTTGGGAAAACGCTTTATAAATGACGAATAACGAGGTTAATATTATTATGCAGTTTAGACAAGGGTTTTGCATACGAGCAAGGCGTTTTACGGGCAAATCCTTGCTCCATCAGTAAAAGAGACCAAACTTAGGCATCAGCCAATCAGAAGTGCCTCACCCCTTAGAACCCTCCTGAAGGAACCTCAGAGCCTCAGATTTTCTACCGCACGTTGTGCTTAGAGAGTCTCCTTTGAGCTCTGCTCAACCTCTACTCTTCTAAGAGTTTCTTCAAGGTTATTTCTTCAGATTCACTTCAGAATTGTTAGCTGCTTTCCAGGATGTCTGACAAGGAGAAGAAGAAGGCCCTTTTCAAGCCATGTTCCACCTTAGGCAAGAAAAGGCTTTTTTGTGGAGGATAAACATAAGGACTGCATCTATTGCCTCTATCCTGACCACAAGGCTGCGGACTGTAAAATCTGTCGCACCTTCTCAACCAAGACCCTCCGGGACCATGAGGGTAGGCTTCTGACATGGCTCCAGAAGTTGAAATCCAGGAAGGATACTGTCTCTAGTGAAAGTGAGGATTCGGCATCAGCATCTTCCTCAAGAAGGTCAGTGAAGAGGGGTAGGGGTTCCCCTTCTCCTTCTGTGGAGTGTCCTTCTAAGGCCTCAAAAAAGACCCCCAGTGAGTCTGAGAGCCAGGGTCCCAGCAAATCCCCTCACCGAGGTGAAAAGGAGAGGGTAAGACCAGCTACGCCTTCAATGGGTGAGAAGACTGACTCAGCCTTCAAGAAACCCTCTTCCCAGTCTTCTGAGAGGAGCTCTAAGTCCTCGACGACGTAGGCGTCGACGGCGGAGTTTCAGTCGACGAAGAAATTGAAGAAAAAATTAAAATTGGTTTTGTCGACGAGCTCGTCGACGGGGGATTCGTCGACGAAGAACGACGACAGCTGGATTGTTGACGGTTTCATCGTCGACGACATCGACAACACCATTCTCGTCGACGTGTGTGCAACCGTCGTCGACGGTTATTGTCCTCTGAAAAGAGAATTACAATTTCAGTGACAAGAATTACGCCGGAGATGACATCTCCTAGGAGAGTGACCCCCTTGCCACCAGCTTTGCTCTTTGAGAAAGGGGAGTCGGATGAGGATGACCAGGACTCGCATAGTTATGCCAATAGTCCCTCTCAACTTCTGGTCAAATGTCAAGAGACGGACTCTGAAGGGGGATATGACCAGGAGGATGGTGGACATTTATTTATTTATTTATTTATTGACATTTGTAGAGCGCGGCGAATACCCGTATACCCGGCGACATCATCAGGCGGCCCAGTCAAAACATTATTCTGGGCAGGATATGGTTACAGTACCATCTTCTTTCCTTCAGGACCTGCATAAGATGCTGCAGGACTACAAATCTAAGGCTATTAGGCCAATTCTGGTTCCAGCAGCGCCTGCTACGCCTGCCGTGGCTATTCCTGGATTACCTGCTCAGGTATCCCCTCAGCCTCAGACATCTTTTCCACAGGATCCTTCCGGGCCGGCAGATGCCCATGATGATTCCTCAGATGAGGATCAAAATTTGGATCATGGCTCTGTACATACAACTGAATGGGATGAATACATCAATCCAGATCCTTCATCCCCAGTTCCGGATCCAGTAGATTCCCCGCCAGCGGACATAGGAGGTTTCCATCAGCTGATGGAAAGAGCAGCTGGTAGGTTCAAATTGGCCATGCCTGCGGTGGCTACGGATTGTTTCTTGTATGACTTCAAGGAACCCTTCAGGAAGACAACAGGTCAATTCCTATTGTAGATTATCTGTGGAAGGAAGGCCTGAAGGCTGTGAAGAACCCAGCGGCGGTGGTCCCTGTGCTACCGCGTCTGGATAAAAAATACAGAGCACCTGACGATGGACCGGCGGCCTTAACCGGCCATCCCAAACCAGACTCAGTTATTTCACAAGCAGCGCAGAGGAAATCCCGTAACCCCTCCACGCCCTTAACAACTCCTCCGGACAAGGAAGGTGTGGCGATTGCGAAGATGAAAGGGTTGAATTCTTGCTATGAAGTGAAAACGGGAATGTGGCAAAAAACTACGACTCCCAGACTGCCCTGGGGGAGTCTTGTGTGTACTAAGCCCCTCCTTTCCCAGAGAAAGGTGCTTGTCAATTGTTCCTGCAGTTCGAGTCGAAGGATGGGCGGATGGTGATCCCCGCCGGATTCCAGCGAGAAGAAGTTCAGCGCTTTGCCGAGGAATCGTGTTTGGAGATCGTGTGGAGAAGCTGGGATTTCGCCAAGCGGTATTTTTGTTAATGCGAGAAGGAGCGCGGGCTCGCCTCCTTCCGAATTATAGATTCGTATCCTGGACTTGAGAATTGTTGTTCAGTACAGAGTAGCCGCGGGATTATTCTAGCGCGCATTTAGCGCTATTGTGAACCGCGAGTAAAATATCCTCGTTATCGGGCGCGCGTGGTTGTTTAACGCTAGCCGGTAACAGGTTATAAGTGTGAGAGAACATTTGGAGGCCCAGCGCGGCTGCGCTAGGGACGCATCTGTATGCTGCCTGTCTGAGAAAAGGAACTCGAGTTCAAGGCAGATGAGATATGTACATTGAAATACTTTTGGGGAAAAAACGGAGTTCACGTTGTGCTGATAAACAACTTAAGGAGAGCAACAGAGTAGAAGCCAAGTTTGTTTATGATTTATGCTCAGTTTGAGTAAACTTATTATTGTGGAACTGATGGTCCAAGACATTGGGGATTATCCTCTTTATATAAAAGGACGCGTTGAAGAGATAAGGAGTTATTGGAAACCCTCCATTAGAAGCCCTTTCAGTAGGAGTAGTGGTGAGTGATTCCATAATCTCACTTGATACTAGATTTCATTATAGTGTGAACCTGAAGGGTAATAGTGTGTTTGTTCCCCTTTCAGATACCCGTGACGGTGTTACTGAGCTGTCCTTTAGACCCAGTCCATTTCTGAGACGAAGCGCAGAGAAGCACCTCCATCTCTACGTTTCCACATCTGCTTCTTCTCTCCTTTTTTCCCTTCTCTGCACAAAGTCAGACAGAGGTATACTTTTACTCTGTTGGGGGTTGTGTAAGCAGGGAGTCTGGGCCCTAGCATCTATCATCGTCTCTGCTGGGACAAGTAATAAGGTTAGTGGTGTTTATGTTCCTTGTGCTGCTGCCAGTCCCGACAGATTGACAAGCCCAAGTAACAAGACCCAGCCCGGACGATGAACGTTGAAAGTGTATTAAATTCCGTGGTGGAGAGCCTTGCGGCTCTTCAGCAGGAAGTCACCACTTCACGTACCGAGAGTCAGGTTCTATATAAGGAACTGGGGGTCCTTAGAAAAGAGATGTCCGAATTGGCCAGTAAGGGTAACAAAGGAGCTTCTTATATCAAGCCGGCCACTTTACAACCCCCTTCCACTTCCACAACCCCTGGGTCCCAGGGTGCTGAAGGGGGTGGGTTCACAGTGTCCACACCCTCCACTTCTACGGATGCAGTTCCTACAGTCCATGTGATACAGAATACAGGAATTCCACTGGCCCCTCCTGAAAGGTTTTACGGGGATCCCCGTAAATTCGAGACATTTTTAAACCAATGTAGATTGCACTTTCTGTGCAAACCGGGGGTGTTCCAAGAGGATACAACAAAGACCGCCTTTATGATGTCCTACATGGGAGGCAATGCAGCAAGTTGGACAATACCATTGCTGGAGAGAAATGATCCTGTATTGCATGATTTCGATGATTTTTGTTTGGAACTAAGACGCTTGTTCGACAGAAAACTTCATATGTTGTCTCTGGATAGAGAGTTACTGACATTGCGACAAGGGTCCCAAGATCTGCTTTCCTACATTACTTCCTTTAATCATCTCGTGGTCGAAACCGAGTGGCCTACGGCTAAGAGAATCTCTATTTTCTACCAAGGGCTTCGGGGGGAGCTTAAAGACGTATTAGCTCAAGTGGTACAACTTCCCACGACCTGTGAAGAACTGATTGATTTGACCGTTCAATTGGATCATCGCCTTCTGGAAAGACGGGGTGATAGAGGCAGAGGAGACGGCCGTTTCTTCTACCCACGTCCCCGGAGTAACATAGAAGACCACCCGAAGACGCCTGAAGGGGTCGAACCTATGCAAATAGGAGGCATTCGAGGCCCCCTTTCCAAGGAAGAAAAAGACAAGAGAAGGAGACTCAAACAGTGCCTCTACTGCGGAAAGGGCGGTCATTTTGTTAAAGATTGCCGAGCAAGAAATGTATTCCCTGGAAGATCGACGACATCCCCTTCACAGGCTGTCATACAAGCGGGAAGACCGGCGGAAAACTAGCATGCCCAAATCAGGAGGAGGTCGCTGCCTTGGGTTGTTTACCGCCAAAGATCTCATTCACACTCGCGAATACCTTGCATCCAGCCGTGGCCCACATGAATCTAAAGGTAACTTTATGGGTTACTTCCAGGGATGCTATGGAAATTGATGCCCTGCTTGACTCCGGAGCCACTGGTAACTATATTGACCAGGAATATGCCATGAAAATTGGGATTGTATGTGAGAAGAAGGAGAAACCTGAGCTAGTCAAAGCAGTCGATGGGACTGTGTTGTCATCTGGTCCAGTCTCTTATCATACACAAGCACTTCTGATGCAGACGAATCGAAACCATCATGAGATGATACAATTCGACTTGATAGACGCGCCCCAGTTCCGTCTCATATTGGGAATGCCATGGTTGACGCTTCACGATCCTCAAGTCAGTTGGGCAGCACGCACTATCACCTTATCATCTGCGTTTTGTAAGGCGAATTGTAGACAGGAGATGTCTAGTACTGAAGAACAACCAGCTACTCCTTCAGTCTGCCTGGCTTCGGGATGTTCTATCGGACCATACTGTTGTGCCACAGCTCTCCCTGATGAATACCAGGAGTTCAGTTCTTTGTTTGACAAACAGAAGGCCACCGATCTGCCACCACATCGTGTATACGATTGCAGGATTGATCTCATTCCGGGGGCTGACATACCTTGTAGCCGAGTCTACGCCCTTACTGAAAAAGAAACCGTATATTTACGGAATTACCTTGATGAAAATCTGGCCACGGGGTTCATCCGTCATTCTACCTCGCCTGCTTCCTCGCCGATGTTTTTTATTCCCAAGAAAGATTGCGAGGAATTGAGGCCATGCATCGATTACAGGGCCATTAACAGACTGACAGTAAAAAATCGTTATCCTCTGCCACTTATACCTGTACTCTTAGACCAGCTGAAGGGAGCTCGCTTCTTCACAAAACTCGATCTCAGAGGGGCGTATCATCTGGTTAGAGTACAGAGCGGGGACGAGTGGAAGACCGCGTTTCGAACCAAATTCGGATTGTTCGAGTACCTTGTGATGCCCTTCGGGCTCTGCAACGCCCCTGCCGCCTTCCAATACTTCATGGATGAGGTACTACGTGGGTGTCTGGAGACATTCTGCATCGTGTACATAGATGACATTTTAATCTATTCATCTACCTTGCACGAACACGTGGATCATGTGAAAACTGTGCTACATCGCCTACGGCAAAATTCCTTGTACGCCAAACTCGAAAAATGTCTTTTTCACGTGAAAGAAGTGGCCTTCCTTGGTTATATCATCTCGGCCCAAGGCTTCCAAATGGATTCCAGCAAAGTGGAGGCTATCGTAGGATGGGGCACGCCCAAGAACGTCAAGGCAGTGCAGAGTTTCCTTGGTTTTGCCAATTACTACCGACGGTTTATCAAGGATTTCTCCAAGATAATACAACCTATATCTAGTCTACTGAGGAAGAACACTGTGTTTTGTTGGAACTCTGCAGCGGAGAGGTCGTTTCAGTATCTCAAAGAACAGTTTACGCAGGCCCCTATCCTGCGCCACCCTGATTCGCAGATACCATTCGTTTTGGAAACTGATGCCTCCCTGTATGCCATTGGCGGCATACTCTCACAGCGTCACCCAGAAACAGGTCAGTTGCATCCTGTGGCCTATTTCTCGAAGAAACTTACCCCTTGCGAGATCAATTACTCCGTTACGGACAAAGAGCTTCTCGCTATAAAAAGAGCGTGTGAGGAATGGCGGCACTACCTGTTGGGAGCTATGCACACAGTCGAAATTTACACCGATCACAGAAACCTGTTGTTCCTTAAAACCGCCAAGGCTCTTACTCCTCGGCAATTGAGGTGGACTCTGTTCTTTTCGGACTTTGATTTTGTTATCAAGTATCGTCCAGGGCCGCAAAACGGGAAAGCTGACGCTCTTTCCCGGATTGGGGAAACGGCAGAGCAGAGTACCGAGAAGGAAGAAGAGCCTCCACTGATCCTTCGGGAAACAGACAATCCATCTTCCTTGATCGCCTTGATATCTACACCGGAATTCCTGGATGATGTGCGGGTGGCACTTGCAGATATGGACGTGCAAGGTTGGATACAGGATGATCCTGACCACCGAACGGAAAAGGACGATCTTGCTTATCATGGATTAGCCATTTTTGTCCCCACTGAACCTTTACAACAAAAAGTATTGTCATGGATCCATGATTCTCCATTGGGTGGACATTTGGGTATCTATAAGACAATTGCAGGGGTGGAACGCAACTTCTGGTGGCCGAAATTACGAGATGCAGTGAGACATTATGTGATGAACTGTGCTGTCTGCATTCAAGGGAAAGCCATTCATGTTAAGCCTATTGGATTGCTCCGACCACTCCCTATTCCGCCTAAACCATGGCATACGGTGTCAATGGACTTCATCGTAGAAATGCCACCCTGTGAGGGAAAAACCGTGATCTTAGTGGTCATAGACCATTTAACAAAGATGGGACATTTCATTCCCCTGAAAGGCCTGCCTACCTCTGTAGAATTGGCACAAGTGTTCCTACAAAACATAATACGTGCCCATGGGATCCCTTGTGTGATCATCACCGATAGAGGTACGCAATTTACCTCTCATTTTTGGAAAGCCCTTTGTAAGATCCTGGATGTTGATGCTAGGCTCTCTTCGTCCTATCACCCTCAGACGGATGGGAAAACGGAACGCCTGAATCAGACGTTGGAGCAATATCTTCGCTGCTTTGCCTTACAGAACGATACGGAATGGACTACCTTGATATGGATGGCGGAATTTGCATACAACAACGCCATTCATTCCACTTTGGGCTGTTCCCCTTTCTTTTGTCTGTATGGCTATCACCCCAATGCTCTGCCTTTTGAGGTGCCTGTTCACTCCCCGGTGCCCAGCATACACGAACATCATGCACATCTCAGGGCGGTGTTAGTTGAGGCACGACACAGTTTAGTGAACGCTCAGTCTTCCCAGAAGCGTTTTGCTGACAATAGGAGATCTTCTGCCCCCGAGTATGTGGTGGGGGATAGGGTGTGGCTTTCCACGAAACATTTACATCTGAAGGGAGAGAACAAGTTGAAGCCTAGGTATGTGGGGCCTTATGCCATTGAGAGGGTCATTAACCCTGTGGTGGTACGACTGACACTCCCTGATACTTGGAGAATCCATCCCGTCTTTCACGTTTCTCTGCTTCAACCCTGTCCTGTTAGTACTAGGTTATCTGATAGACCCCTTCCAGTTGAGGTTGATGGTCAGGAGGAGTATGAGGTGCAGTCGATTCTGGACTCCCGTATGGTGCGAGGGCGGATTCAATACTTGGTAGAGTGGAAAGGGTTTGGCCCGGAAGAGCGAACTTGGGAACCGGTGCGTAACCTCCATTGTCCTGAGTTGGTTGCTCGTTTTCACGAACTGTATCCTGGTAAGCCTGGGCGACCGCCGGGACGGCTGTCCTCGAGAGGGGGTTCTGTGGCGATTGCGAAGATGAAAGGGTTGAATTCTTGCTATGAAGTGAAAACGGGAATGTGGCAAAAAACTACGACTCCCAGACTGCCCTGGGGGAGTCTTGTGTGTACTAAGCCCCTCCTTTCCCAGAGAAAGGTGCTTGTCAATTGTTCCTGCAGTTCGAGTCGAAGGATGGGCGGATGGTGATCCCCGCCGGATTCCAGCGAGAAGAAGTTCAGCGCTTTGCCGAGGAATCGTGTTTGGAGATCGTGTGGAGAAGCTGGGATTTCGCCAAGCGGTATTTTTGTTAATGCGAGAAGGAGCGCGGGCTCGCCTCCTTCCGAATTATAGATTCGTATCCTGGACTTGAGAATTGTTGTTCAGTACAGAGTAGCCGCGGGATTATTCTAGCGCGCATTTAGCGCTATTGTGAACCGCGAGTAAAATATCCTCGTTATCGGGCGCGCGTGGTTGTTTAACGCTAGCCGGTAACAGGTTATAAGTGTGAGAGAACATTTGGAGGCCCAGCGCGGCTGCGCTAGGGACGCATCTGTATGCTGCCTGTCTGAGAAAAGGAACTCGAGTTCAAGGCAGATGAGATATGTACATTGAAATACTTTTGGGGAAAAAACGGAGTTCACGTTGTGCTGATAAACAACTTAAGGAGAGCAACAGAGTAGAAGCCAAGTTTGTTTATGATTTATGCTCAGTTTGAGTAAACTTATTATTGTGGAACTGATGGTCCAAGACATTGGGGATTATCCTCTTTATATAAAAGGACGCGTTGAAGAGATAAGGAGTTATTGGAAACCCTCCATTAGAAGCCCTTTCAGTAGGAGTAGTGGTGAGTGATTCCATAATCTCACTTGATACTAGATTTCATTATAGTGTGAACCTGAAGGGTAATAGTGTGTTTGTTCCCCTTTCAGATACCCGTGACGGTGTTACTGAGCTGTCCTTTAGACCCAGTCCATTTCTGAGACGAAGCGCAGAGAAGCACCTCCATCTCTACGTTTCCACATCTGCTTCTTCTCTCCTTTTTTCCCTTCTCTGCACAAAGTCAGACAGAGGTATACTTTTACTCTGTTGGGGGTTGTGTAAGCAGGGAGTCTGGGCCCTAGCATCTATCATCGTCTCTGCTGGGACAAGTAATAAGGTTAGTGGTGTTTATGTTCCTTGTGCTGCTGCCAGTCCCGACAGATTGACAAGCCCAAGTAACAAGACCCAGCCCGGACGATGAACGTTGAAAGTGTATTAAATTCCGTGGTGGAGAGCCTTGCGGCTCTTCAGCAGGAAGTCACCACTTCACGTACCGAGAGTCAGGTTCTATATAAGGAACTGGGGGTCCTTAGAAAAGAGATGTCCGAATTGGCCAGTAAGGGTAACAAAGGAGCTTCTTATATCAAGCCGGCCACTTTACAACCCCCTTCCACTTCCACAACCCCTGGGTCCCAGGGTGCTGAAGGGGGTGGGTTCACAGTGTCCACACCCTCCACTTCTACGGATGCAGTTCCTACAGTCCATGTGATACAGAATACAGGAATTCCACTGGCCCCTCCTGAAAGGTTTTACGGGGATCCCCGTAAATTCGAGACATTTTTAAACCAATGTAGATTGCACTTTCTGTGCAAACCGGGGGTGTTCCAAGAGGATACAACAAAGACCGCCTTTATGATGTCCTACATGGGAGGCAATGCAGCAAGTTGGACAATACCATTGCTGGAGAGAAATGATCCGGTATTGCATGATTTCGATGATTTTTGTTTGGAACTAAGACGCTTGTTCGACAGAAAACTTCATATGTTGTCTCTGGATAGAGAGTTACTGACATTGCGACAAGGGTCCCAAGATCTGCTTTCCTACATTACTTCCTTTAATCGTCTCGTGGTCGAAACCGAGTGGCCTACGGCTAAGAGAATCTCTATTTTCTACCAAGGGCTTCGGGGGGAGCTTAAAGACGTATTAGCTCAAGTGGTACAACTTCCCACGACCTGTGAAGAACTGATTGATTTGACCGTTCAATTGGATCATCGCCTTCTGGAAAGACGGGGTGATAGAGGCAGAGGAGACGGCCGTTTCTTCTACCCACGTCCCCGGAGTAACATAGAAGACCACCCGAAGACGCCTGAAGGGGTCGAACCTATGCAAATAGGAGGCATTCGAGGCCCCCTTTCCAAGGAAGAAAAAGACAAGAGAAGGAGACTCAAACAGTGCCTCTACTGCGGAAAGGGCGGTCATTTTGTTAAAGATTGCCGAGCAAGAAATGTATTCCCTGGAAGATCGACGACATCCCCTTCACAGGCTGTCATACAAGCGGGAAGACCGGCGGAAAACTAGCATGCCCAAATCAGGAGGAGGTCGCTGCCTTGGGTTGTTTACCGCCAAAGATCTCATTCACACTCGCGAATACCTTGCATCCAGCCGTGGCCCACATGAATCTAAAGGTAACTTTATGGGTTACTTCCAGGGATGCTATGGAAATTGATGCCCTGCTTGACTCCGGAGCCACTGGTAACTATATTGACCAGGAATATGCCATGAAAATTGGGATTGTATGTGAGAAGAAGGAGAAACCTGAGCTAGTCAAAGCAGTCGATGGGACTGTGTTGTCATCTGGTCCAGTCTCTTATCATACACAAGCACTTCTGATGCAGACGAATCGAAACCATCATGAGATGATACAATTCGACTTGATAGACGCGCCCCAGTTCCGTCTCATATTGGGAATGCCATGGTTGACGCTTCACGATCCTCAAGTCAGTTGGGCAGCACGCACTATCACCTTATCATCTGCGTTTTGTAAGGCGAATTGTAGACAGGAGATGTCTAGTACTGAAGAACAACCAGCTACTCCTTCAGTCTGCCTGGCTTCGGGATGTTCTATCGGACCATACTGTTGTGCCACAGCTCTCCCTGATGAATACCAGGAGTTCAGTTCTTTGTTTGACAAACAGAAGGCCACCGATCTGCCACCACATCGTGTATACGATTGCAGGATTGATCTCATTCCGGGGGCTGACATACCTTGTAGCCGAGTCTACGCCCTTACTGAAAAAGAAACCGTATATTTACGGAATTACCTTGATGAAAATCTGGCCACGGGGTTCATCCGTCATTCTACCTCGCCTGCTTCCTCGCCGATGTTTTTTATTCCCAAGAAAGATTGCGAGGAATTGAGGCCATGCATCGATTACAGGGCCATTAACAGACTGACAGTAAAAAATCGTTATCCTCTGCCACTTATACCTGTACTCTTAGACCAGCTGAAGGGAGCTCGCTTCTTCACAAAACTCGATCTCAGAGGGGCGTATCATCTGGTTAGAGTACAGAGCGGGGACGAGTGGAAGACCGCGTTTCGAACCAAATTCGGATTGTTCGAGTACCTTGTGATGCCCTTCGGGCTCTGCAACGCCCCTGCCGCCTTCCAATACTTCATGGATGAGGTACTACGTGGGTGTCTGGAGACATTCTGCATCGTGTACATAGATGACATTTTAATCTATTCATCTACCTTGCACGAACACGTGGATCATGTGAAAACTGTGCTACATCGCCTACGGCAAAATTCCTTGTACGCCAAACTCGAAAAATGTCTTTTTCACGTGAAAGAAGTGGCCTTCCTTGGTTATATCATCTCGGCCCAAGGCTTCCAAATGGATTCCAGCAAAGTGGAGGCTATCGTAGGATGGGGCACGCCCAAGAACGTCAAGGCAGTGCAGAGTTTCCTTGGTTTTGCCAATTACTACCGACGGTTTATCAAGGATTTCTCCAAGATAATACAACCTATATCTAGTCTACTGAGGAAGAACACTGTGTTTTGTTGGAACTCTGCAGCGGAGAGGTCGTTTCAGTATCTCAAAGAACAGTTTACGCAGGCCCCTATCCTGCGCCACCCTGATTCGCAGATACCATTCGTTTTGGAAACTGATGCCTCCCTGTATGCCATTGGCGGCATACTCTCACAGCGTCACCCAGAAACAGGTCAGTTGCATCCTGTGGCCTATTTCTCGAAGAAACTTACCCCTTGCGAGATCAATTACTCCGTTACGGACAAAGAGCTTCTCGCTATAAAAAGAGCGTGTGAGGAATGGCGGCACTACCTGTTGGGAGCTATGCACACAGTCGAAATTTACACCGATCACAGAAACCTGTTGTTCCTTAAAACCGCCAAGGCTCTTACTCCTCGGCAATTGAGGTGGACTCTGTTCTTTTCGGACTTTGATTTTGTTATCAAGTATCGTCCAGGGCCGCAAAACGGGAAAGCTGACGCTCTTTCCCGGATTGGGGAAACGGCAGAGCAGAGTACCGAGAAGGAAGAAGAGCCTCCACTGATCCTTCGGGAAACAGACAATCCATCTTCCTTGATCGCCTTGATATCTACACCGGAATTCCTGGATGATGTGCGGGTGGCACTTGCAGATATGGACGTGCAAGGTTGGATACAGGATGATCCTGACCACCGAACGGAAAAGGACGATCTTGCTTATCATGGATTAGCCATTTTTGTCCCCACTGAACCTTTACAACAAAAAGTATTGTCATGGATCCATGATTCTCCATTGGGTGGACATTTGGGTATCTATAAGACAATTGCAGGGGTGGAACGCAACTTCTGGTGGCCGAAATTACGAGATGCAGTGAGACATTATGTGATGAACTGTGCTGTCTGCATTCAAGGGAAAGCCATTCATGTTAAGCCTATTGGATTGCTCCGACCACTCCCTATTCCGCCTAAACCATGGCATACGGTGTCAATGGACTTCATCGTAGAAATGCCACCCTGTGAGGGAAAAACCGTGATCTTAGTGGTCATAGACCATTTAACAAAGATGGGACATTTCATTCCCCTGAAAGGCCTGCCTACCTCTGTAGAATTGGCACAAGTGTTCCTACAAAACATAATACGTGCCCATGGGATCCCTTGTGTGATCATCACCGATAGAGGTACGCAATTTACCTCTCATTTTTGGAAAGCCCTTTGTAAGATCCTGGATGTTGATGCTAGGCTCTCTTCGTCCTATCACCCTCAGACGGATGGGAAAACGGAACGCCTGAATCAGACGTTGGAGCAATATCTTCGCTGCTTTGCCTTACAGAACGATACGGAATGGACTACCTTGATATGGATGGCGGAATTTGCATACAACAACGCCATTCATTCCACTTTGGGCTGTTCCCCTTTCTTTTGTCTGTATGGCTATCACCCCAATGCTCTGCCTTTTGAGGTGCCTGTTCACTCCCCGGTGCCCAGCATACACGAACATCATGCACATCTCAGGGCGGTGTTAGTTGAGGCACGACACAGTTTAGTGAACGCTCAGTCTTCCCAGAAGCGTTTTGCTGACAATAGGAGATCTTCTGCCCCCGAGTATGTGGTGGGGGATAGGGTGTGGCTTTCCACGAAACATTTACATCTGAAGGGAGAGAACAAGTTGAAGCCTAGGTATGTGGGGCCTTATGCCATTGAGAGGGTCATTAACCCTGTGGTGGTACGACTGACACTCCCTGATACTTGGAGAATCCATCCCGTCTTTCACGTTTCTCTGCTTCAACCCTGTCCTGTTAGTACTAGGTTATCTGATAGACCCCTTCCAGTTGAGGTTGATGGTCAGGAGGAGTATGAGGTGCAGTCGATTCTGGACTCCCGTATGGTGCGAGGGCGGATTCAATACTTGGTAGAGTGGAAAGGGTTTGGCCCGGAAGAGCGAACTTGGGAACCGGTGCGTAACCTCCATTGTCCTGAGTTGGTTGCTCGTTTTCACGAACTGTATCCTGGTAAGCCTGGGCGACCGCCGGGACGGCTGTCCTCGAGAGGGGGTTCTGTGGCGATTGCGAAGATGAAAGGGTTGAATTCTTGCTATGAAGTGAAAACGGGAATGTGGCAAAAAACTACGACTCCCAGACTGCCCTGGGGGAGTCTTGTGTGTACTAAGCCCCTCCTTTCCCAGAGAAAGGTGCTTGTCAATTGTTCCTGCAGTTCGAGTCGAAGGATGGGCGGATGGTGATCCCCGCCGGATTCCAGCGAGAAGAAGTTCAGCGCTTTGCCGAGGAATCGTGTTTGGAGATCGTGTGGAGAAGCTGGGATTTCGCCAAGCGGTATTTTTGTTAATGCGAGAAGGAGCGCGGGCTCGCCTCCTTCCGAATTATAGATTCGTATCCTGGACTTGAGAATTGTTGTTCAGTACAGAGTAGCCGCGGGATTATTCTAGCGCGCATTTAGCGCTATTGTGAACCGCGAGTAAAATATCCTCGTTATCGGGCGCGCGTGGTTGTTTAACGCTAGCCGGTAACAGGTTATAAGTGTGAGAGAACATTTGGAGGCCCAGCGCGGCTGCGCTAGGGACGCATCTGTATGCTGCCTGTCTGAGAAAAGGAACTCGAGTTCAAGGCAGATGAGATATGTACATTGAAATACTTTTGGGGAAAAAACGGAGTTCACGTTGTGCTGATAAACAACTTAAGGAGAGCAACAGAGTAGAAGCCAAGTTTGTTTATGATTTATGCTCAGTTTGAGTAAACTTATTATTGTGGAACTGATGGTCCAAGACATTGGGGATTATCCTCTTTATATAAAAGGACGCGTTGAAGAGATAAGGAGTTATTGGAAACCCTCCATTAGAAGCCCTTTCAGTAGGAGTAGTGGTGAGTGATTCCATAATCTCACTTGATACTAGATTTCATTATAGTGTGAACCTGAAGGGTAATAGTGTGTTTGTTCCCCTTTCAGATACCCGTGACGGTGTTACTGAGCTGTCCTTTAGACCCAGTCCATTTCTGAGACGAAGCGCAGAGAAGCACCTCCATCTCTACGTTTCCACATCTGCTTCTTCTCTCCTTTTTTCCCTTCTCTGCACAAAGTCAGACAGAGGTATACTTTTACTCTGTTGGGGGTTGTGTAAGCAGGGAGTCTGGGCCCTAGCATCTATCATCGTCTCTGCTGGGACAAGTAATAAGGTTAGTGGTGTTTATGTTCCTTGTGCTGCTGCCAGTCCCGACAGAAGGGCGGAGATTGGATAATGCTTGGAAAAGGTTCTCGTCGATGGCGAGTCTTCTGGTGCGAGCTGCCAATGCCCTGGCGATCTTGGGTAGATACGACCACCAACTTTGATTTGATGTTGCTCCGTTCCTAGACCAGCTACCTCCAGAGTCAACATCAGAGGCAAAAAAGATCTTGCAGGAGGGAGAAGCAATGTCAATGGAGATCATTGACTTTGCCATGTACATTGCAACAGCGTTTTGTTCCTTGGCTGGGGCGGCAGTCCTCCATCGCCAGGGGTGGCTGAAGGCTACTTCGTTTCGGCCGGATATTCAAAACAAAGTCCTGGATCTTCCCTTTGATGGGGAGGCATTACTTGGAAAACTGATCGATGTCACTCTTCAGGAAATCAAAAAGGATACGGAAACTGCCAGATCCTTGGGTACCCTTCAATACTGCAAGTCTCCTTTTATGGTTCCAAGTTCAAGTTTAAAATTTGTATAGCGCACTACTCACCCAGAGGGTCTCAAGGCGCTATAGTTTTTAGTTGTTTTCTGAAGGAGAGGTGGTTCTGTGTAAGGCGGAGGTAGGTGGGGAGAGAATTCCAGGTCTTGGCCGCTAAGTAGGAGAAGGATCTTCCCCCCATGGTTGATCTTTGGATGCGTGGAATTGCGGCGAGGGCTTGATTGGACGATCATAGTTGGTGGGCGGGGGTGTAAAAGGACAGGCGCGTGTTGAGGTATTCGGGTCCTAGCTCGTAGAGGGCTTTGTGTGTGTGGATGAGGAGATGGAACGTTATTCTCTTGTTGACGGGGAGCCAGTGGAGGTCTTTCAGGTGACCGGAAATGTGAGCTTGGCGGGGGATGTCTAGGATGAGTCTGGCTGAGGCGTTTTGGATGCGTTGGAGTTTTTTCTGTAGTTTGGCTGTGGTTCCGGCGTAAAGGGTGTTTCCGTAGTCCAGTCAGCTTGTGACCAGTGCATGGGTGACCGTCTTTCTTGTTTCGGTGGGGATCCAACGGAAGATTTTTTTGAGCATACGTAGGATGTTGAAGCATGATGATGAGACGGCGTTGATTTGTCTGGTCATCGAGAGGGAGGAGTCCAGGATGAAGCCCAGGTTGCGTGCGTGGTCCGTTGGTATGGGTGCGTTTCCCAGGGCCGGTGGCCACCATGAGTCGTCCCAGGCTAAAGGGGATGATCCTAAGATGAGGACTTCCGTTTTGTCCGAGTTCAGTTTTAAACGGCTGTTCTTCTTCCACTCGGCTACTTTTTTCATCCCTTCGTGTAGGTTGGTTTTGGCGGTGTTTGGGTCTTTGGTGAGGGAAAGGATCAGCTGGGTGTCGTCTGCGTAGGAGATGATGTTGTGGTTGTGTTGGCGCGCGATGGATGCGAGGGGACTCATGTATACATTGAAGAGAGTGGGACTGAGTGATGATCCTTGTGGTACGCCGCAGATGACTTCGGTGGCCTCTGATCTAAAAGGGGGCAGGCGGACTCTCTGGGTTCTTCCGGCGAGGTACGAGATGATCCAGTCCAATGCTTTTCCTTGTGTTCCGACGTTGCCGAGGCGTTGTATAAGGGTGCTATGACAGACTGTGTCGAAGGCTGCGGAGAGGTCAAGTAGGATGAGGGCAGCTGTTTCTCCGTTGTCCAGTAGAGTTCGAATGTCGTCTTGTGCTGCGATGAGGGCGTTCTTGGTGCTGTGTTTGGCTCGGAAGCCGGACTGTGAAAGGTCGAGGGATTTGTTGGATTCTAGGAAGGCGGCGAGCTGACTGTTGACGGCTTTCTCAATGACTTTGGCAGGGAATGGGAGGAGCGAAATGGGGCGGTAGTTATTAAGTTCAGTGGGGTCTGCTGTGGGTTTCTTCAGGAGGGCGCTGAGTTCGGCATGTTTCCAGCTTTCCGGGAAGGTAGCGGAGTTGTGGGAGCAGTTGATGACGCCTCGGAGATGGGGTGCGATAATGGAGTCTACTTTGTTGAAAATGTGGTGGGGACGTGGGTCGGTTGGCGATCCTGAGTGGATGGAGTTCATCAGGCGGATGGTGTCTTCAGTGGTGATTAGGTTCCAGGCGCAAAGGTTGTTGGAGGGGGTTTTAGTTCGGAGGTGGGTGGGGTGGACTGGTCTCCAAAGCTGTTATGTATGTCAGCGATTTTGTTGTGGAAGAACGAGGCTAGAGAGTCGCAGAGGTCTTGGGAGGGAGTGATGTCGTTGGTGCCAGCGGTGGGGTTGGTGAACTCTTTGACGATGTTAAATAGTTCTTTGCTGTTGTGGGCGTTGTTGTCGAGTCGATCCTTGAATGCTGATTTCTTGGTGGATCGGATCAGTTGGTGGTGTTTGCGGGTGGCGTTCTTGAAGGTGGCCAGGTTGTCAGTGGTTGGGTTTTGTTCGCCAGGCTTTCTCGAGGGTGCGACAGATCTTCTTGGATTTCTTAAGGTCATCATTGAACCAGGGGGCTTTTTTGCTACCTTGCTTGATTTGATGGTTTTTCAAGGGTGCTAATTCTTCAGCGCTGTGGGTGATCCATTGTGTGAGGTTGGTGGCTGCTTGGTTTGGGTCCGATGATTTGGCAGGAGGGTTTTGGTGAAGCGATGTGAAGAGCTGGTCGGTTGTAATTTTGTTCCAGTTTCTGCGGGGAATTGGTTGTGGGTGGTTGTGGGTCATAGTCTTTTTGTAGTTGAAGTGAACGCAGCTGTGGTCTGTCCAATGGAGAGCTTTGGTGTGATTGAAGGAGATGTGCTTGCTAGGGGTGAAGATTGGGTCGAGCGTGTGTCCGGCATAGTGGGTGGGGGTGTCAACAAGTTGTTTGAGTCCGAGATTGGCGAGGTTGTCCAGAAGGGTGGTGGTGTTGCTGTCGTTGTTCTTTTCCAGGTGGAAGTTGAGGTCTCCCAGTAGAATGTAGTCCTCGGAGGGGAGGGCGTGTGGGCTGATGAAGTCAGTGATGTCTTTGCTGAATTGTTTGCGGGGTCCTGGTGGCCTGTAGATGAGGGGGCCTCTGAGTGTGGTCTTAGGGTCGGTGTGGATCTGGAAGTGAAGGTGTTCGGCGGCTGCAAGAGTATCGTCGGAGCTGGTCGTGATGCGGAGGGTGTTCTTATGGACGATGGCGATGCCTCCTCCTGTTTGGTTGATGTGGTCCTTTCGGATGATCTTGTAGCCGTCCGGGATGGCTATGGCGATATCGGGCGTTGATGAGGCGTTCATCCAGGTTTCTGTAAGAAAGGCGACGTCCGGCGATGTGGTGTCTAGTAGGTTCCAAAGTTCAATGGCGTGTCTGTGGACCGAGCGGGTGTTGAGCAGGATGCACTTCAGGTGGTTAGTGTCGGAGCTCTGTTTGGAGTTTGTGGATTTGGTGTGGGTTCTGGTGTAGTCGAACTTGCAGGAGTGGCAGGTGAAGGGTCCATGGGTGTGTCCTGGGGTGGCTTGGTAGCAGTTTGGGAGTCGGCCGGTGTTAAGTGCTGAGAGGGTTGCGGCGTCGTACGTTATGCGGGTGGAGTGGATTTTGCGGGGGCCAAGGGGTTTGGCGCTGGGCGCGGTCCAGGCGCGGACGGGCGTAGACGGGCTTACCGCGCGTCCGCTGTGCGTGAACGCTGCGCGAAAGTGCACCTGTCATAAGTGGATAGTGAAGGGGGGCGGAGCGAGGGAGGAGCAGCTGGGAGGCGGGAGCGGGGTGGAGAGACGGGCTAGGAGGCACAACAACAAAATGGCAGCAGAAAACAAAAGCGAAACTGGATGAGATTGGGGCACAATGAGGAGTATAGCTATGGGCAGTGGCACTGGCACAATCAGTCACTCATTAATTTACCAATTAATGCGAGGAATGCAATGGTAGTAATGGGCAATAGAGCGCTACGATGATAGTCAGGCACAACAATTTTTAAAGGCAGTGCGAGCACAGCGCTATGATAATAGTCAAGCACAACAACTTTTAAGGCAATGCGAGCACAGCGCTATGATAATAGTCAAGCACAACAGTTTTTAAAGGCAATGCGAGCACAGCGTTACGATGATAATCAGGCACAAAGTCAAGCACAACAGCTTTTAAAGGCAATGCGAGCACAGCGCTACTATGATAATCAGGCACAAAAGCTATGAAAAGCAATGCAGCAGTGAGCAATTTATCGCTACGATACTCAAGTGGCCAGGGAGCGTGTGGGAGCGACCGCTTCTGTACGAGTCAGGACGGTCACTGCGCTTCAGCAGACGGGACGATCCTGAACTACCAGTGGGAGGGAGGAGCAGCTGGGAGGCGGGAGCGGGGTGGAGAGACGGGCTAGGAGGCACAACAACAACAAAATGGCAGCAGAAAACAAAAGCGAAACAGGACGAGATTGGGGCACAATGAGGAGTATAGCTATGGGCAGTGGCACTGGCACAATCAGTCACTAATTAATTTACCAATTAATGCGAGCAATGCAAAGGTAGTAATGGGCAATAGAGCGCTACGATGATAGTCAGGCACAACAATTTTTAAAGGCAGTGCGAGCACAGCGCTATGATAATAGTCAAGCACAACAACTTTTAAGGCAATGCGAGCACAGCGCTATGATAATAGTCAAGCACAACAGTTTTTAAAGGCAATGCGAGCACAGCGTTACGATGATAATCAGGCACAAAGTCAAGCACAACAGCTTTTAAAGGCAATGCGAGCACAGCACTACTATGATAATCAGGCACAAAAGCTATGAAAAGCAATGCAGCAGTGAGCAATTTATCGCTACGATACTCAAGTGGCCAGGGAGCGTGTGCGAGCGACCGCTTCTGAACGAGTCAGGCCGGTAGAGTTAATACCTACAGGGGATCCTATCAACAACAGCGCTATTCATCTACAGGCTCAGGTTCCCAGCAATACCGTCAGCAATAGCAACAGAGACAAGGCCAGTCTTCTAACTAATCCAGGCCTTACAATAAGGGGAAACAGGCTGGATGAGGACGGGATTTGTCCAAGTGCCAATAGCGGCCTCCTGGCTCTTCCTACTGGACCGTCCTCCAGGAAATCATCAGTTGGAGGCAGGGTAACCAATTACCTTCAGAACTGGTCCAGGATAACATCGGACCGTTGGGTGCTCAACATCATTCGGAAAGGGCATACCTGGGAATTTACGCAAGTCCCTCCACCCAAGCCCCCGGCAGCCATTCCATCGAAACACCTGCGTCTTCTGCGGCTCGAAGTCCAACAGATGCTCCGGAAGGGAGTGATAGAGCCAGTCCCCTCCAATCAAAAGGGACAAGGATTCTATTCCAGGTTCTTCCTGGTAAGGAAGACGCTGGAGAAATGGCGCTCCATTTTAGATCTCAGGGAGCTCAACACCTATCTCATCTCCCTGTCCTTCCGGATGTACTCTCTCTAAGACATCTTGAGGCTCGTCAGCCTGGGAGATTTCATGGCCACGCTCGATCTCAAGGACGCGTACTTCCATGTCCCGATTCACCGAGCACACAGAAGGTTTCTACGATTCACAGTAGCCAAGAGCCACTTTCAATTCAGGGTTTTACCCTTTGGACTCCACTCAGCCCCGAGGATTTTTACAAAGGTGCTGGCACCAGTAGCAGCATTTCTGCGAAGAAACCATTTTCAGGTCTTCCCCTACCTGGACGACTGGTTGCTGAAGGCCCCGTCCAGGGAAGCAGCGCTGGACGCTGTTCAGGCTTGTACAAATTTGTTTCAGAATCTGGGACTCACTCTAAACAAAGAAAAGTCATCCCTCGTCCCGTCCTGGGAGCCATCCTGGATTCAAAGCTCTCGAAAGCCTTCCCTACTCTGGAAAGGAGGGAGAAACTACAGACCTTGGCTCGGGACTTACAAGAAAGAAGGTGTCTTTCAGTACGCCGCTACAAATCTCTGCTGGGGGTAATTTCATCATGTATTCCACTGATTCCTCACTGCAGACTGAGAATACGTCCTCTACAGGAGCTACTAGACAACCAATGGAAGCAGGTTCACCGATCATTCGAGGACAAGGTGACCGTCACTCCAATGATGAGGGAAGCGGCCTTATGGTGGGCAGATCAAGACATCTTGTCCCAAGGTCTATCCTTCGTAAACGACCCGTATCCTCAAGTAGTAACAACGGACGCGTCATGGGAGGGTTAGGGAGCAGTGATGCAAGACCTACATGTCAGCGGTCATTGGTCTCCTCAGGAACAACGACTCCACATCAACCTTTTGGAGCTAAGGGCAATAAGACTGGCTCTGCAAGCCTTTCTTCCCCGCTTGGGAGGTTCGCAAGTGCTTATCAGGACGGACAACACCACGGCCATGCACTACGTGAACAAGGAAGGAGGAACCAGATCTCGTCCATTGTCGCAGGAAGCTCAACAGATCTGGGAATGGGCGATCCTTCAGGGAATATCGCTAAAGGCGGAACACTTTCCAGGAGTTCTAAACGAGAACGCCGACAGACTGAGCAGGTCATCCTCAGTCAGCCACGAGTGGGAATTGAACCAGCGAGTTCTGAACGAGGTCTTCAGCCTGTGGGGCAGACCCGAGGTGGACCTCTTTGCCACACCGACCAACAAGAAATGCTGGTCTTACGCAAGCAGATTTCACCATCGAGGGTCACTGGGGAATGCGCTTTTGATAGCCTGGTCAAGGACATTTGTCTACGCCTTTACCCCCATCCCTCTGATCCCGCGGCTCAAGGTGGAGCCGTGCAGGATGATCTTGATAGCCCCTGCTTGGCCGAGACAGTTCTGGTGCACGGAACTCCATCTGTTGTCGCTAGCTCCTCCTCTTCCTTTGAGGGTTATACCAGATCTCCTCACAGTGTCCGAAGGACAAGTTTGGCACCCAGATCCACAGTCATTACACCTGACAGCATGGCTCCTGAGCAGCGAGAGTTTATGAATCTCCCCATCTCAAGCGAAATTAAGGAGGTCCTCTCCCAGGCAAGGGCTCCGTCAACGAACAGAACTTACCGTCTTAAATCGAAAATATTTTGTTTCTGGTGTAGGAGAGAAAAGATTGACCCCTTTACTTCCAAGCCTCATCAGCTCCTACCTTATCTGCTGTCCCTGGCTAAGTCGGGACTAGCCCATTCATCAATTAAGGTTCATTTGGTGGCCATTTCGAGATACAGAAGGTCTGGGTCTGGGCCTTCTTTGTGGTCTTCCAGGATTGTCAAACAGTTTCTTAAGGGCTTGTTCAGAGTCTATCCACCAGTGAGGCCTCCGCCTCCTACACGGCATCTAAATCTAGTCCTTTCTCAGCTTATGAAAGGCCCATTCAAACCAATTCATTGTTCTGACATGAAGTTCCTTTCATGGAAATTGGCTCTCCACCTCGCTCTCACATCGGCTAGACGTGTTGGAGAGTTGCAGGCCTTTACTATCCAGGTTCCTTTTCTACAAATCAAAAGGAGCACTGTAATCTTGAGAACTAACCCTAGGTTTATGCCCAAGGTACCCTCGGACTTCCACTTGAACGAGCCGGTTATTCTGAAGGCGTTCTTTCCTCAACCGGCTACACCGGCGGAAAAGACACTGCATTCTTTGGATGTACAATGATGCTTGAAATTCTACTTGGAATGTACTAAGGGATTTCGGAAATCCTCTCAATTGTTTGTTGCCTTTGGGGGTCCAAGCAAAGGCCTCCCGCTTCCCAAACAGAGGATTTCAAGATGGATCACAAGCTCCATTCTGCATTGTCACACTGCAGCAGGAACACCTCTGTCTGGCAGGATTCGGGCACATTCCACAAGATCTGTGGCATCTTCAATGTTCCTCTTTGCGGGGGTACAGATTAAAGACATTTGCAGCGCTGCTACCTGGAGCAGGGTTCACACCTTTACTAAGCATTACTGCTTGGAATCCTTACAACAAGATGATGCGGCAGTGGGACAGGCTGTCCTGAGGAACCTCTTCCAATAATTGGTGAGCTTTCCTTTCTATCCCACCTTCCGTTGTTACACATTTTGTATCTTTATGTCATGTTGGCTATTGCAATAGTTTTCTGACACAAAATTGTTTTTTTTATTGCTAACGGCTTGCTACTCTGATACAAAAGCATGGGAATCTATGAAAGTTCCAATACTGGGGCAAGAAAACAAGTTACTTACCTGTAACTTTGGTTCCCCAGTATTGGTAACTTTCACAGAATCCCATGCGCCCACCCACCTCCCAGAGGAAAGCTCAGCCTACAACAGATATGGTGACTGGTACACAACCGCTACGAAAATCTGAGGCTCTGAGGTTCCTTCAGGAGGGTTCTAAAGTGTGAGGCATTTCTGATTGGCTGATGCCTAAGTTTGGTATCTTTTACAAAAAGAGGGTGATATGCTACAAAAGGGAATGAGGCCTAGGCCTTTTTCTTTCTCTTTAGTACCTACTGCTATGGTATTTTTGTTACCGAGACTCCCATTCCGACGACGGGGAATGATACAAAAGCATGGGAATCCATGAAAGTTACCAATACTGGGGAACCAAAGTTACAGGTAAGTAACTTGTTTTCTTCATGTACAATATATAATAGAAAACAAATGTATATAATGTAATAAAACATTTGAGTATGTTTGATTCATGAAATTTATTATTTACTAATTTATACATATCTGAAAGTAAGTGGGGGAACATTGTTTTTTCTGTATTTTGACTGTTTGATTTTCCCCTGATGTTGTCTCCTACTACTTCTAGCCTACAGGGCCGTCTTCTGTCTAACATCGACCCCAGCCAGTGTACATCCTCTCGATAAGAGTTCAATTACTCGTAGCTTCTGGTCAGGTGTCCACCTCACCGACTCAACTTCCTCTTTACTCTTGCCTGCAATTTTGTTGTCCTAGCTTTACTTGAATACTGTATCTACAGCTTCATTTTTCCAACGTTGCTCACCAGAGCTTATACAGTGTCTTTGTGACCCCTTTTATATAGCAAACAGTACTGTGCTATAAATTTCACAACTCCTCCACTTTTCTTGTTTTTCTCTTTCCAGTAGATCTTAACCTCCCACCCCTCCTTTTTTCTCTAGTTATAAGTCTATAGCTTTGTAAATTGCTCTTTTATAAAATTACAACGGAACACTAACATGGAATGACCAGGAATCATAACATTTAAAAAAAACAAGACACAGCAAATATTTTGCATGTAGTTCTTTTTATATTATCACACTTCCTTCTTCTTGTACAAAGGAAATATCTGAAATTAAAATACATTTCGGGGAGCCTCTTTAATAAAACAATATAAAATACGTATTTCTTTTGTAAAGTATTTTTTTTTATAAATAAAGTTTACTTGGTAGCTTATCAATAGGCTACATTCGCCTGTTAGCACACATTTTGTTTAAAGTGCATTTTAAAATTCCAGAACAAGGGTCATTATAAATAGCCTAGAGACACGAAAACTTCCACAAATCTGCGTTAAAAGAAGGGTCAAATGAATCAGGGACAATGTAGCCTAATATACTCCATCCTGAAAGGCTGGGAAAACCAAACGCTGCTCCTTTAACCCCTTCTCTGCTAGGCCTTATACCCCCGTGCTAAGCCTTTTTTTGGCTATGTGGGGTAGTTCTCGATTAGGCCCCTGTAACATTTTGACCACATAAGGGATCCATGCTAAATTTGCATCCTTTTCTTCCAGCATCATGGGGATTCTAAAGGTACTCAGGGTTTGTGGATTCCCCTGGAGGAGACCCAGAAATTAGCCAAAATACAGCTACATTTTGTTTTTTGTTTGGAAAAATGGAGGGAAAGTGCTGCAAATGAAAGCATCTGTTTTCCCCCCTGCTAATGGTATCAACAAAGGGGTTGTGGTGCTAAAATCACCACCTTCCCAGCTTTCAGGGACTGACAAACTTTTGTCAGAAAACCAACTTTTTTTACACAGTTTTGGCATTTTACTGGGACATAGTTTATTTTTGCTATTTTTTTGTGCTTTCAACCTCCTTCCAGTTAATGGTAGAAATGCGTATGAAAGCAATAATGGATCCTGGAAAGCTATACATTTTGGAAAAGTAGACAGCATTCTGAATTCAGCAAGGGCTCATTTGTGTAGATCCTTCGAGGTTTCTTTATAGAAACTAACAGTTGAAAATAGGAAAAATTGAAAATGAATTGAAAAAAAAAGCAATTTGTGCCAACGTTTTCACCTATAACTTCTTTTAAGTATGACCGTTTTTTACGCAATATACCGTTACATCTGCTGGACTTTTCTGGATGTGGGGATATATAGGACTTGCAGGTTCACCAAGAACCCGACGAACCCAGAGCCAATAACTGAGCAGCATCTTGCAATGGTTTTTTATTGTGTACCCGGTATATAGCAATTCATTTACGAAAATATGTACAGTGAAAAATCAGTGATGAAAGACACCTATGTATTTCTGAAATTGGAACAAAATATAGAGTTTAGAAACAGTAGCTATTTTCACAATTCCCAAATTGTGAGTACCCTTACTAGAAGAAATTTTTCTAAGTGACTTCTTTTTTACTAATTGTCTTTCATTTGGAAGGCAGAAATGCATCGAAAGTCAATAGGTAATAACAGTTTCTCTACAATTCTGTGTTACCGCAAAGTCTTCCTATAAAATGGTACCTCACTTGTTTGGGTAAGTTTGTGCCCGCGATAGGAAACGGCCCAAAACACATTTTGGGCACACCACATTTTTACAGTGAAAAATGACCCTTTTTTTCAAAGTCCCTAGCTGTGGATTTTGAACCCTAGATCGGCTGGCACCTAGAGAAACCTAGCAAACCTATACATTTTTTAAAACTAGACTCCCAGGGGAATTCAAGATGGGGTGACTTGTCTGGCTCTCACCAGGTTCTGTTACCCAGAACTCAATCCATAAACATTATCACATTTTCCTCACATTTCTGTGATGGAAAGTTCTGGAATCTCCGTGGATCCACAAAATTCCACCCACCCCGCATTCCCCTAAGTCTTCAGATAAAAATGGTACCAAAATGCAATGTGGACCCACCAAGGGAGACCTGGGCTAACGCTGGGTGGTAGGAAATTTCTGTGAGCCCGGTGATCCCACAATGTTTCTACACAGAAATTTGAGAAACATTTGATTTGTTCAGCTAAATTTGAGGTTTGCAGGGGATTCTTGGTAGGCTGGTGATTCCACAATTTTTCTACACAGAAATTTGAGAAACATTTGATTTTTTTCAGCTAAATTTGAGGTCTGCAGGGGATTCTGGGTAGTAAAACGTTAGAGGGTCCACGCAAGCCATACATTGCTAAACTCCACTGGGTGTCTAGTTTTTAGAAATGTGTGGTTTAGGTAGTTTTCCAAGACGGCCCCCTAAACAATTCTACACCTGCCTTTACATGGCGGCATCACCGCCATGGTAACTCCACCATCATAACTTGGTGGACGGTGCCTGCTAGGCACTGCCACCATTTAATGCCCCCTTGTCCAACGGCCAAACAATCAGACTGATTGCTTCTGGCGGACTGGTGGCGGACGGCCTTCCCGGCTGTAATGGACAGATTGGGATTCCCACCGTCATCCTAATTCGGCGGTGGGAAAATGAAGCTCCGATGGCGGAAGGACCGGCACCGCATGGCTGGGGGTGCCGGTCCTGCCACTATTATAATGTTATTGTAGAGAACAATGGTCCCTAATTTTGGAGCAACAACCAACAACAAGGATTAATCATACTCTAAATAGCTAGTATGTCTTTTGTCCAGCCGGACAAGAATTTATTTTCAAAATAAAGAGGAAATTAGGGAGTTATTTCAAGCATTAGATAACAAGTGGGCACAGCCGTGACCCACAAAACATTTAGACACAACAACGAACATAGAATGGCCAAAGGGCAAGGTAAGATATGTCTGTGCATATGTTAGAATTTTTTACAGACTTTAGTCATTACTGTCTACACCATTGCACATTACAATATTATTTAATCATATTGCATATGGCGTGTGGGTTTCGACGACGTTTCGATGCCAGCACTAGATACAAGGCATCATCTTCAGGGCTTTTGAATCAGTCATTGTTGTATTAAGTTTATACATTTACACATTTCCTTAATCGCATTACTATACATGTAATTAACACAAGGGAAGGAAGGGGGAATAAAAAGACAACATAATTGGTGAACATTGGTTATGCTAGGCATGTTTAATTGGTGACTTAGTGGATTAAAAACCGGCGTATATGGATGTGAGGAGGTGGGAGGATAAGAGAACGGTTTATGGATAAAACACGTGAGTGGTGTGATGCATTTGCATACTGTCGGTGAGGATTTGGATTTGGCTATCCTCAAGTGGTGTGATTGTGAGCGCATGCACTGGTTCAAGTCTGAGAGGAGAGAGCGGATATTGAAATAAAGTGAAGTATCTAAATGGGAGGACGGCGCGGTGATCAGGTGAGGGGCGCAGTGTATAATAAGATAATTACGGACAATTGTGAAGTAACCGCGGGGAATAGGTGCTGCTAAAATCGGCCTAACTCCGGATGCTCATGGTAACAGGGCAAAGCCTGCGTACAAGGTGGCGGAAGGCAAGGAGGCGCGATGGGTGACAAACACGGCCAGTGGGGCTGAATGTCCGGGGTTCAGGATGGTTTTAAGAAGCCGGGATCGTTACCTGTAAAAGTACTGTAATCGCTCGGGAGAGCGGGCACCAGGATATGCGGGGGATACAATTTTTGGCACCGTTGGATAGCGGGTGCACTGATGCGACCTAGGGGGACAGGAGAGTGAAATTGAAGGAAGTTCCTTCGTGCGGGGAAATAAAACCCAACCGCGACGCCCGTCATAATTACCATGTAACTTTGCAGTCCCGCTCAGAATAAGGGAATACGGGTCCAAGCAAGTTCAGAATCGCACGTTCTAAAAAGGATTAAAAACGCGTGTTAGGCTTTTTTACGCAGCTTTCAATAAGTGATAATATGGGGATTCCGAAAAATGGAGATTAGGCTTACTTCGGAGGCAGGAGCACGATGGCCCGTCCGGCTGCAATCGCTGTGGAGTGATTGTCAGCCATGGCATCCATATAGTGGGAGTGTTCTGCCATGGAAAGAGAGGAGAGACTAATTGGAAGTGGGTAGACCGGTATTTGTTGTTGCAACGGCGGCCATTTTGGAGTGGAGTAAAAAGTGAAGAGAATCCCCAAAGTAGATGTGGGCGCAAAAAACTTGGAGTGGCGATCAGTTACATATTGCGAATTAGTAAAGATGTGAACTGTGGCTTGAATGGTTTGGGAACAGAAAGGACATTTGAGTGGCACTGTTCTGGATGGGAAACCAGGTGGCCAATTAAGAATAGGTGGATCGTGGAGGGTATAGTGAAGGGAGGTGAACCTCACGTCGCAAGTGACTTAGATTACAGAGCGAAAGGGAGGTATAATGATAGAAGAAGCCATAATAGAAAGGGAGGTATAATGATAGAAAAAGCCATAATAGAAGCAATGAAATAGGGATTAGGTGAAAATATACCGCACAAGTGACTTTGAAATTCAGTACAAAGAGTTTGCAGAATCATTATAAAATACATCATTAAAGCAGAGAGGTCCAGTCCTCAAGGCGATTTAGACCACTGCGGAAACTGTTGATCTTTAAAATCCAATGCAGTTCCTCCTTCTTTAGGAGCATTGCGACATCTGCTCCTCTGGGAGGGGGTTTGATCAGATTGATTATTGTCCAAAGGAGATCCTTTTCGGTATGGCCTTTTTCAGTGAACTGATCCACGAGGGGGGCGTTGGTAGTTTTACAGCGAATCCTGCTGCGATGTTGTCCAATTCGGAGTTTAATCTTCTGGCTGGTTTGGCCTACATAAATCAACATGCAGGGGCAAAAAACTTTGTATACTACGTTTGCAGAATTATAATTAGAAAAATATTTTCTATCAAATTTGATGGTACCATATTCAAAACCTTTCCTTCAATGGTTGATTCGCAACATACACAACTACCACATTTTGCGTGACCTGTGAGAGTGGGGAGACCCCATGCATCATTGAGTGTTGTTTTAGGTGGTTGTTGGCGAAGGGATGCGCGCACCAGATGGTCCTTTATATTTTTAGCTCTTTTAAAAGCGAATAAAGGGCATTCGAGGTTGAGTTGGCCAGCGTTGAGTACAGGCCAATGTCTAAGCACACTTTTCCTAATGGCGTTGGAAGCTGGAGAGAACGTAGTTACACAGATTAATTTATCCTGATCTTTTTTAGGTTTAGGTTTCAAGAGGGTTTCTCTTGGGCAATACCATGCCTGTGTTAAGGAACGTCGCACCAGTTTTCGTGGGTATCCCCTGCTTCTGAGTTTATGGCTTAGGATTTTGGCCTCGGTGAAATAGTCCTCTTTAAAGTAGCAGTTTCTCCTGATGCGCAAAAACTGCGAGAAGGGAAGAGAGTCTCTTAATGCCCGTGGGTGGTGGCTACTGTATGTAAGCAAAGTGTTTCTCTCGGTGTGTTTTCGGTGTAAGGAAGTTGTGAGACTGCCTTCAGTGTGTTTTATCTCCAGATCTAAGAAAGGGATAGATTCCTTGTTGGTAGAAAGTGTGTACTTGAGACCCCCACTGTTGTTATTAAGCCAATGATGGAACTGGACTAAGCTGTCCTGGGATTCTGTACAGAGTAGAAAAATATTGTCTATATATCGCTTCCACAAGGTGATGCCATTGTGGAAGGGGTTAGACGTGTTCAAGATGTAGGATGTCTATATGTTGTCCATGTAGAGTATAGCCAGATTTGGAGCGAAAATAGCTCCCATGGAGGTGCCCCGCACCTGGCCATAGAATTGTCCTTCAAAAGTAAAAGCTTTTTGGTAAGACAAATTTCTAAATTTCTAGATGGGACATTGTGAGGACGTGGTCGTGTCTCTAGGATTTTTTCAATGACCCGGAGAGAGTCATACTGGGGAATGTTGGTGTAGAGTGATTCCACATCAAGCGTGCACATGATGCTGGATGTGGTATCAAAGGGGTAGTCTTCAATGAGATTGATCATGGCCATGCTATCCTTGATGTAGCATGGAGTATCAGGGACAAAAGGCTTTATGAAGAAATCTATGTAATGTCCATGGGGTTCTAATACAGAGCCCCTAAGTACCCAGTGATCTATGCATGCATGCACAGAAGACTCTCCACAAAATGCCCTTCCAGGCTGCATGTACTCCCATCCACTGATTTACATGGGAAGATACTTAGGGCCAGATGTATCAATCGTTTTACCGGTCGCAAATGGGCCGATTCTGCGAAACGGCCCAGTTGCGACCAGTAAAAATCCTTTTGGCAGAAAAACAAAACAGAAAGTGGCAAAGCTTTCTTGCGCACAAGATACAATTAATACTCTCCAAGTTTCCGTCGATTACCAGTCACAGTGTGCCTCCAAGGACAGGGACAGCCACTCGTATCCCCAAGAAGATGAACCAGTAAACCAGTCCAAACTCAAAATTGAAACAGGAATGTCCTGAGCACAACTCAAAAGGCTTTTGCCTTTGGATGATTTAACTTGGATGATTTGAAGATCTCCACATTTGTCTATCAAGAAGATTTTTTCTGACTTGAAGAATAAAATCATCATAAGAGAAGATTGACAGGACTGCTTTATACTCGTGGTGGAGTTGTGCTCAGGACATTCCTGTTTCAAAAATCCTTTTGGGATGCATCAATCCAAAATGCATTTGCAAAATAGGTAATCACAACTTTTGCGATTACCAGTTTTGTGAATGCAGTTAGGGATTCGCAATTTGTGATTCCCTAAATGCAATGCAAGAAGCATTTTAAAAATGCGACTTTGCATTAAGGGTTCTCACATTACCATCAACTTCAAGTTGATGGTAATTTGCAAATTCTTAGGAAAATTCACAAAACTTCAATTCTCTAAGTGCCATGTGGCGCATAGACATGCCCTTGGGGCATGTTTGTGCGTCACATGTGCTCACTTACCTTTTTGGGGGGTGCATCAGGGAGACCTTAGGCCCCCTAGAACCCTTGCAATTGCATTCGCATTCGCAATTTGCGATTACCTATTTTATGGTAATCGCAAATTGCAAATGCTTTCCCATTCATTCCTCTGGACCCATATGAATGAATGGGAAAGCAGTCCTTAAAAGAGAATCACAATTTAAGGTTCGCTATTAGGGAATGTGAAGGAATCGCTACTTTTTTAGCAAATCCTACATACATTGCATTTTGCGATTCCAAAATAGTGAATCAGTAAAATTTGCAATTTCAGAATTGCGAAATACATTCTTGATACATCTGGCCCTTAGAGCCTTATTTAGATCTTGACAGACAGGTTACTCCATCACAACAGAGACGGATATCCTATCAGCTGAAATATAGATCCCATAGGAATAATGGGATTTATATTTTGGCAGACGGGATATCACTGTTGTGATGAAGTAGCCCGTCCGCCGAGATCTAAATCAGGCCTTTATAATTAAAGCATCTACACTTCTAGTACTATTCAGGACACATGCCTGCACTTTTCAGCAGAGATTAAATACTTCCACTTGCAGAGTACCACTTCCCAGTATCAGCACATAGTCACATACTCTGGAATAATGAAGATTTGGCTTTGTAGCTTTAATGCAATCGCTGTCTTTGTCCCCTTTTGACTCAAAGACCGAATGGTCTGAAGCTTTTTCTATACCAGGGTCGACTGCAGCCCTGTCCTGCCGGACACCAATGTGAATCCTGTTATTTCTGTCCCACTACCTCTGCTGGGAGCTCTGATTTTACATGATTACTTATTGATTTGTGAATATGTCTTGGGTCTTATACAGGTGTCTAGTCACTCTTATATTTATAATGCAGCTGCAGAGGAAAGTAGATGTGCTGAGTTCATATATGGTTTGCATCTATGTGTACTTTTTGTATATTACTATTGAGGTACACATCGTAGAAATGGCATGTGATACCTGTGATTCAGTGGGGCCTGCTAAATTCAAATGATAATGAACAACTGCTCTAGATCGTGTAGAACAATGTAAATGATTTCACAGGTTAACAAAGCAACAGAAATGCCTCTTATCACCATCCTTCAGGTTAGCCTGCTCTTGCCCCAATGGATTACTGATGCTGACCATTGTGACCTCCAAAATCAACTCATGCAACACAATATGGGTCGGGTTTCTGGTCTAGTTGGCAGCCAAACTCTAAATAGTGTGAAATGATGCTGCTTGTGTTATCCTTGGCCTGAAGCACAAAGACCATATCACTCCTTCACTTTTGCATTGGTTCCTGACCAAACATGACTTGAATTCAATACTCTTCTTCTTGTGACAGTCATGCATAATCTTAAGTTCCCAAATTGTCAGCATGCCACCGAGCTGGCACTAAAGGATTGCTGCCCAAAAAAGACTCTCCATATATATTGAGCGATATAAACATTTTAGCGGTAGATCATTACTTTTTCAAGGTTCCCCTCTCTAGACTCTTCCTTGAACTCTCTGCACAGTAAACACTTGTTTACAATTCAGGAAGTCCCTCTTCCAAAAACCTTTGATTCAAACTCTTGCTGACACTGTAGATTTAATAAGCTATCTTTCCATTGTCTTTTCTATGTATGTTAATTACCCTGTACATACTCCCTGCTATTTGAAAAAATGCTTTGAAGTGTCCCCTAGACTGTGCTAGTACTATAAATACAACAAATAACATTAAATTAAAATAGATCATCTGTATACAACAATGGGGAATGGGTAAAGTAGAGTCCTGGAGGAAGACCTCAAACAGTAAAACTGTATAACTAAGTATTCTCTTAGTAGCACTTGACTCTCCCGGGAAAGCAAGGCAGAGCAGGGCAACACAACAAGGGGTACTGTATCCTCTAAAGATGATTTACTCAGTCAGGACAAGGCTTTCTGAAGGAGGTGGTGTAGATTTGACGTAATGCAGTAATTCTACTTAAATAATACTTAGAACTGATTGTCCAATCAGTTTTTTAGTTTATAAAAGGCAAAAACCTGTAATATATACAAGTATAACACACTTCTCTTAAGAAGGCCAGAGATGCGACACCAAACACTATTACAGCATTTAAGAGCTAGGTAATATATTCCTAGGTGACATGGGGATCTATGCTCCATGTTTAGCGAGATAGGAACTTCATATACATCTGGTACTTCAGAGTCCACAACAATTCTTCCCCAAAAATAACGCAGAACCACAATCAGTAGCTTACATTTTTGTATTGGACAATGTACACCTCTCTGCAGTAAATGTTCAGAATGCTTCTCATCAAAGGAGGAAAATTACCTTTCTGTTTCCATTGCTGAGATTTCAGTTTCAGATTTTGGTGCTGAAATTTTAATGATGCTTAGATGCACTGGCCAACCGAAGACAACTTAGTATCAACCCAGAGTTGGTACATACTGGCAACTCTTGAAGGGATTATAAGGAGAGTGTTCAGTGCATACAGGAGGAGGCAGGGTCCAGTGAAGTTCTGCCAGCCATGAGCTTATATGTTTGGGGTACTTAATTGGCTCTTGTGCTAGTGTACCGGAATCACCTCATACATGGCACTCATAAGTTCAGGTGCCTGTGTCCTCGTACCCACCAGTCTAAATTACTAAATTCTAGCAGCTAGTGTGCTAACAGGTCCATGGACAGTGGCAATGACCATCAGTTTGCCCAAAGACAGAACAAAGCATTGTACTTCACCGTGGAAACTGGGTATTCAAACTGAGGTTCTTCATAAACCATATGTCTAAACAGATAGGATTATTGGTTCTGCTATCATGGTGAACTCCTCTAGCTACCTTTCCAAATGCTTGAGGCAGGGGTTGAAGTTAGGTAATCCCCAACTTCACTCTATGTAGAGAATTCTTGGAACAACATACTCATCAAGAGGCTCAGTATTTATGGCCAGAATCAATATTTGAATGTGTGTGCCACAAAGACACTTCCAATCCCAGATGGCATAGGATGGTCAACTGTAAGAGTGCTAATGGGGGACAACATATGATTCCACTGTAATGAACCCGCAGAGTGCGTGCCCCCTGAATTCTTTTGAAAGCATATGTATCATAGCCACAGGGGAAACCAAATATGACACCAAAGGGATTTAAATTCTAATACTCCTTTATGAGTACACATTGAAAAAATACTCTGCATGTAGAGGCAAAAGCTTGCATAAATAAAGATATGTAAAATACCATTCCTTACTGTCACATGCTCAGTGCGAGCCAAGAGCACATAAGCCTGTAGATGGCCCCGTTACCTCTATTGACCTTGTAATCTTTCACTTCTCTTTATTTTTTTTTACCCAAAAAAAGATACCACAGATATGCATCCTTGCATTTACTTCAGAGGTCTAAATCAAGTAACAGTTAAACTCAGATATTCATTTCCTCTCATTTCTGACATCTTAGAGGCAGGGCAAGGAGCAAAGTTATGTATAAATCTTGATTTAATAGGAGCTTACCATCTCTTCCAAATCAAAGTAGAAGATGAGTGGAAGACTTCTTTCAACCCCATTTTCAGGCATTGTGAATAAAGGTATGCCATTTGAACTTTGTAATGCCCAAGCAGTCTGCTAACACTTCATGACCTCTATCTTTTATGATTTGCTACTTCAAACCATGTTTATCTATCTCAAAGATATATTTTTTTTTTTCAAAAATCCTGCTAAACTTGAAGAACATGTAAAGGGAGTTTTGTACTGGTTACGCAAAAATCACATGTTGGTTAACCCAGAAAAGTATTGTTTGATCAGTCTTCAGTCACTTACTTCGGCTTTGTTGTTTCCTCAGAAAGTCTAATAATAATAATCCACATTTGTAAAGCGCACAATCACCCGTGATGGTCTCTAGGCGCTGGGGGACATCCGGAAGAATAAGCAAGCTATTGCCCAGAGTCACATGGTGCTGGGCTAATCTGCCGCCGGTGCCGGGGATCGAACTGTGATCCCCAGATTCCGCAGTCAGTCGCCCTAGCCGCGGCGCCACACCTCTTCCAACAAAGCCTAGACTCCTGATGAATGTCTCTTGGGGAAATAAAGAGACAATTTACCAAGGCACCTATTCTTCTGCCTGATACTGCCAAACCTTTTATTCTTGAAACTACTGCCTCTGATCTGGCTTTAAGAGCAGTTTATATTCAAGAAATTGAAGGAGAGAATACCCCATTGACTTGTAAACCCGAAAATTAACCAAGCCAGAAATAATGTATTCAGTTTCAGAAAAGTAACCATTAGCAATGACAGAGACCTTTAAAAAATTGAGGTGTCTATTGTTAGGGGCTGAACAACAATTTACCGTCCAAACAGATCTTTGTAATCTTCAAGTACTTCAACAAGAAGATTGCGGAAATAGTCAACGGGCAAGCTAGGCTTTTTTTTTCAGCAGTTCGATTTCCAAGTAACATTCATTCTTGGAACACCGAATATTGTAGCAGATTGTCTATCCAAACAATATTCGGAACAGTCATCCCCTTTAACCAAAGATTCTTTCAGCTTCTGTTTTTCTAAGCCAAATACAAGCCATATCTTTGGTATAAGTATAAAAGTATAAGAAAAAGAAAATTCAAGTGCAAGATAAACTGATTTTTTGGGACAATGGAATCTTTGTTCCCAGTAAGAAACTTAGACAAATTGTTCCACAATTATGCCACTATTTTATCATAGTTATCCATCAGGGTTTAAAAGTCCCAGAAGATCTGAATAATTATCAATTGTGGTGCCCCAGCCTGTTAAAGGATTTAATTGACTACATAAGACCTTATGAAGTCTATTAACAAGTTAAGGTGGATTCGAAAATTAAATTTGGTTATCTTTCTTCTCGACTTTGGGAATATATTCAATCTTTTTTATTGTAGATGGTTCTGCACAATCATTGTTACAGTGAATTATTTCTCGAAGCTGGCACATTTCTCCTCTTTGACCAACCTTTTTCTGCAGCAGAAATTGCATGAATATTTCTTTATGACCTTTAGACCTCCCGGATTTCAAATCAAGATAATTTCAGATTACGGTCCTCAGCTAATCTCTAATTTTTGGACTAAAATTCTGTTTGGCTCCTTTATCTAAGTTTCAACCCCAAACAAATGGTCAAACAGAAAGACTGAATCAACCTCTTTAGACTTACCCTTTCATCTATGTATATCCTAACAAAAGAAATTAGGAATCTCTTCTACCTGTGCCGTAGTTTGTTATTTGATATTCAGTTGTTTCTTTAATACCTATGGATTCTATCCTAAGGTCTTTCCAGCAACTTACTCTGTTAATGAAAAGAATACTTCAGCACAGGAAATTCTGAAAACCATCAGAAAGACCAGAGAAACAAATCTTAATAAATTAGAGAAGGATCAAGAGTCTCAGAGCAGACAGACCAGTAACCATCACAGATTGGCTTCAAGTCCTAAAATTGGATGTACGGTCTGTCTATATTCAACACTATGCCATTGATTATCCATAGATCAAAACTAGGTCAGAGATATTATGTCCATTATCCAACTCCGATATTATCAATCCAGTTACTTTCAGACTAAATACACCATTCCTTCCATGTGTCGTTTTTGAAATCTCTGAAAGATTTAAAAAGAAAATTGTTATTCCTTATGAATCTCAGTTAGTCAGAGCACAGAGGCATATGAAATATATGACTTGAGACTTCATAGAGGAACACTTCAGTTTCTGATTAAGTAGAAGGGATAGCCTCCCTCTAAAACTTTTTGAACCAGCATCTCAGGTTCATACCCCTTGTTTTGTATATCAATTTTATCTTAAAACCCCAACGAAACCTGGCCATTCTGGGGGTAGGCAGAACATAAAGAACATTGGGCCTGACCAGAGGGTTGGGTCTACTCACAGACTGAAGGATGTAGCTAACTCTGGTCTTGCTTTTAAGGGTCACGTTATCCATCACACTCTCTTACCATCTAAGAAAGTAGCCCAGGCTAGGATCAGGCGGGCTTCTGAGCTTGGTGGCACTTGGGCAGCGAGCGTGAATTGCCTATTAGGTCTAGCCATGGTCAGCTGGGCTAATTCGCTGCAAGTCTTCTTCACATTGTTTCTGTTTTCTGCTCTGAGGTTTCTGCATAAAAGCTGGGCCAGGACCAAGTAAACATTTTCTCAGTATTGGTTAGATGATGCTGTAGTTTAGTTCAGACTCATCTATTGAGAATCCAGATCCTTTCCTTTTAGTTTAATGATCTTCAGATATTTCTTTGGGAAGTTTACTTAGCTGATCGTCTGTTTCTGTTGTGACCGTCCCAATCCATGATGGTGAGATAATACTCCCTGTATTTCCCCTTTTCCTGTTCCAGGTCAAATCAATCTAAGAATGCAAAAGGGAACTGGTCAGTCTGCTTGGTGCATCACAACTGCTCTGTCTTCTTATTGCTCGCTCCAGAAGGCCTCCGTTTTTTTCCTGCTTCTTCTACAATGATTCCAGTTGCTGTTCTCGATCTATTTGTATTCCTAGAGATTTGGTCTGCTACCATTTCCACTTTTCATTCAGTTATTAGTCTGGACTCATAAATGGAAATAGAGCCAGAAGACCTTATCTTCGAACTAAAAGGTGGCAAGACAAATGTCTCAGAAGGCCTGCACTTGAAAAGCTTTTTAAGGTAAGTTGTATGCTAGGAGCATTCACACCTTTAAGCCAATGTAACCTCACTACAACAAAATATTTAATGACTTGTTAGCTGTGTTCAACACTATTGACTGTGATATTCCCATTAATTTCCTTTCTGAATACTCTGGTGTCATGGGTACAGCCTGACATTTTATTGAATTGTCCTTGAAAATGAAACCCATCATAGACAATTACATATCATCAGTCACCCTTTAATCGTTTGTTCCCAAATGCCCCTCTGTCTCCCCTATCCACTAATTTACCTAATCAAAGCCTGTGTCCTGCATGTAAATTCTAAATTTACTTTCAGTGCTCTCCTGCCCGCTATTTAATTGAGATAAATCTCCTCTATCCCATTGCCGATTATTCAGTCTATTTTGGCGTTGGTATAATTGAGTGGTACAAAAGGGGGTGGTGATGGACGGAGCATCTGAATCAATCAAACACTCACACCCAGTCAAAAGATCTGGGTTTAATCCATCACCGTTCTTTAGCCCACTCTGCCACCCCAGTTCAGACATGGCTATATGCAAATCAGTCTGACCCTGTGCCTCATGGGAACAGTCCAGCCCGAACTGCCAAGCCACGTCTTCCCTTGACCGTAAACAAGCTTCCGAGGACCGGTTTCTGGCATTCCAGCCGTCTTCAGCCCGGCTTGCTTGAATCCAGTGGTAAAGTGAGCAAGGGACTCACGTCTGAGCATACCCTGCCACACTATGGCGGCCAAAAGCGGTACAAAAGGGGGTGGTGATGGACAGAGCATCTGAATCAATCAAACACTCACACCCAGTCAAAAGATCTGGGTTTAATCCATCACCGTTCTTTAGCCCACTCTGCCACTCCAGTTCAGACATGGCTATATGCAAATCAGTCTGACCCTGTGCCTCATGGGAACAGTTCAGCCCGAACTGCCAAGCCACGTCTTCCCTGGACCGGAAACAAGCTTCCGAAGACCGGTTTCTGGCATTCCAGCCATCTTCAGCCCGGCCTGCTTGAATCCAGTGGCAAAGTAAGCAAGGGACTCACGTCTGAGCATACCCTGCCACACTTATGGCGGCCAAAAGTGGTACAAAAGGGGGTGGTGATGGACGGAGCATCTGAATCAATCAAACACTTACACCCAGTCAAAAGATCTGGGTTTAATCCATCACCGTTCTTTAGCCCACTCTGCCACCCCAGTTCAGACATGGCTATATGCAAATCAGTCTGACCCTGTGCCTCATGGGAACAGTCCAGCCCGAACTGCCAAGCCACGTCTTTCCTGGACCGTCGAAGAAGAATTCGCCGTCGATGCGAGGTGAGAAGCGTCATGAGCGTAGGCAATCCAAGTCTGGCTCTCCTACGACTATGAGAGGACGGGACTCGACGTCGTCTCATCAACGTCAACGGTCACCGCCGAGAGGCTCGAAAGATCCGTCAAGGTCGCCGTTGAGAGGCGCTATGACGTTGACGTCGAACCGGGCAGTGGAGGTTTCGACGTCGAAGAGCCCAAGTCATGTGGCGTCGAGGCACACAACGCCGAGAAAATCATCGCCGTCGAGGCGCATGGCGTCAACGCCGAAGAGACACTCAACGCCGAGGAGGTCGCCGTTGAGGAAGTCGACGCCAAGGAGGTCGTCTCCAAAGAGGTCGCCGCCGAGGAGGTCGCCGTCGAGGAGGTCGCCGCCGAGAAGATCATCGTCGAGAAGAACGCCGTCGAGAGGATCGCCGTTGGAAAGATCGACGTCGAGGAGACTGTCGTCGACGTCTCCTGCAGCTAAGAGGCCTAGAACGGTGTCCAAAGACGGATCTAAGGTTTCTGTGGTGTCTTCTGGGAGTTCTTCTTCCTCCCCTGGGCTGAAGATTGTAGAAATCTCTCCAGAGCCCTCAAGAGCGCCTTCACCTACAGGGGCTAATATCTCTCCAATATGGCTGGGAGAACTCAGAGACTGGAAGATAAGAAGAATCAACCTTCCAAGATCTAAGTCCAGGTCTCCTGTGTCGAAAGACCTGTTTCGAGATCAAGGTCACCTCTTATACGAGTGGTCCATTCTCCGAGAAGGCGTGAGCGTACCCCTCCGAGGAAGTCTCCATCAGTGAGGAGGCGGGCTTCACCCTCTCCGAGGTCTTCACATCACCGTTCATCCAAGAGACGTGATGCGAGATCTTCGACAAGGTCTACAGATTCGAAGAGGTATTACTCACCGACGCTGTCATCAACTCCTCCAAGTAGGATATCACCGATTGATGAAGTAATCATCTTTAATGAAGTTCTCTGTCGTGGAGCAGCGAAACTTAATATCGAGATGCCTGTCTCTACTGCGAAGACAACGGTTATCTTCGAAACATTGCATCAAAAATTATCATCGAGACCTTTACTTCCTCTAGTCCCAGGTCTTTTGGAGCCTGCTGAGCATAAGTTCTTGACTCCTGCATCTTTGGGAGCGGTTCATTCACGGATCGCAAAGAAGTATAAGGCTCCATACAATGACCCATTATTTCTGAGATCTGAGCCACAACCTGATTCGGTCATCGTCTCAGCGGCAAGTAAAAATCAGACAGGAGCAATGTCATCCTCTGTTCCTCCGGACAAAGGCAGCAAAACTATGGATTCGGTAGGGAAGAGAATGTGTGCCACTTCTGCTTCCTACATGAAGGTCGCCAGTGCCTCCGCTTTATTGGGTCGCTATGACCGCGCACTATGGGATTCCTTATCTTGGTTTGCAGAAAAAATTCCCAAAGAAGACAAGAATGATTTTCTGGAAATCCTTCATGAAGGTGGGCTAGTGGCTAACCAGGTGATTAGCGCAGCTGCGGATGCCTCCGATCTGTCTACGCATGGCTATGCTCATGGTCTGTGTGCAAGGCGCTCAGCTTGGCTAAGGCTTACGGGTCCTAAACCTGAAGCCCAACACTGAATTCTAAATCTGCCGTTTAATGGTAAATCGCTCTTTGGGTCTCATGCTGACGATGAGATGTCACGAATGAAGACGGAGCTTGATACTGTGAGAGCTGTTGGTCTCGAAAAGAGAAAGGACAACTTTAAGAAAATATACCGTCCTTATGATCGCAGACAGAGCCAGCAGAGGGTTCAAACCCCTCAATGGTCGTCACAACAAAATCAGGGAAGATCTCAGTTCTCCCAGCGTCGTCCTGGTAGAGGAAGAGGCGGCATATCCAGACAGTCTGCTCCTGGAAACAAGCAGCAACAACAAAAACAGTGAGTGTTTGCTTCCCCTGAGCCCGTTGACCACTCCGGTGGGGGGAAGTGTGCGTTTTTACCTGGAGGAGTGGAAAAACATCACAAACGACAAATGGGTGCTGAATATTGTGCAAAATGGATATGCAATCAGATTCAAGTCTCCTCCTCCTTCCATTCTTCCTCAAAAGACTGTATTCCATCGACTTCATCTTTTGAAGCAGGAGGTGTCTGTGTTACTCCTAAAGAAAGCCATCGAGGAGGTCCCGAGGGCACAGCGTCGGCAAGGCATTTACTCCCGATACTTTCTAGTTCAAAAGAAAGGTCCAAACAAGGAGTTCAGGGATACTAGATCTCAGGCGCCTCAATCAGTTCATTCGGCGAGAAAAGTTCAGAATGCTGGTGTTACATCAAATAATTCCACTTCTGCATCAAAGGGACTGGATGTGCTCCATAGATCTTCAAGATACGTATTTTCACATCCCCATTGCCCCAAAGCATCGGAAATTTCTAAGGTTCTGTATACAAACCAGTCATTACCAGTTCGCAGTCTTGCCCTTCGGGCTAAAGTCAGCTCCTCGCACCTTTTCAAAGTGCATGGCAGTCGTAGCGGCTTTCCTAAGGAAAAGACATATTTTCGTCTATCCCTATCTAGACGATTGGCTGCTGAAGAGTGCCTCTCCGATTCTACTTCAGCAACATCTCACGTTCTGTATACATCAGCTGCGGAGACTAGGCCTACACGTGAACTTCAAAAAGTTTATCCTCAATCCCACGCAGAGGATACACTATCTGGGCGCACTTCTGGATTCAAAGGACGCAAAAGCGTATCCTTCGGAGGAGAGACTATCCTCCATTCTCCTCAAGTGTCAAACAATGTTAAAGACTCCTCGACCAACGGCCAGACAGATCTCGTCTCTGCTAGGATCCATGGCGTCTTGCATTTTCCTCGTTCCAAACGCCAGGCTGCACATGAGACCTCTGCAGCAGTCGCTGGAGGATCAGTGGTCCCAGTTTTCAAACCGTTGGGAAGACAAACTGTCACTACCTCTGTCGGTGCGGATCTACATTCGATGGTGGATGCAGCGGAATCATCTGGTAGTGGGAGTGCCCTTTCAAGAGGACATGCCCAGACGATCGCTGGTGACGGATGCGTCCCTGCAGGGATGGGGCGCCCATCTGGAGTCCCTTCAAGTTTAAGGAGTGTGGTCAGAGAAAGAAAGGCTGTATCACATCAACATGTTGGAGCTCAGAGCTGTCCATCTAGCTCTCAAGGCTTTCTTTCCTGTGCTCAAGACATCCTCCCTGCTTGTTCAGACGGACAATACAACAACGATGTACTATCTGAACAAGCAGGGCGGAACGAGATCCAGACCTCTGTTGCTGGAAGCGCAAGCAATCTGGAAGTGGCTTCTGGCTCGGGGTATGAAAATTTCAGCTGTCCATCTGCCCGGTGTCCTCAACGTCCAAGCAGACGACCTAAGCAGACACTTCGCAGAAGCACACGACTGGGTCTTAAAAGACAAAGTAATAAGAGATGTCTTCCAGACCTGGGGGTCACCAGAAATCGATCTCTTTGCGGACGCCGACAACGTAAAATTCCGCGTATTCGCGTCCAGGTACCCACAACGAGGATCCAAGGGGAATGCTCTATGGATGGACTGGTCAGAGACATTACTCTACGGTTTTCCAACGATTCCACTCATTCTCTTGGTGATCAAGAAGTTGTACAAGTCCAAGACAGACATAATTCTGGTGGCTACGGATTGGCCTCGCCAATGGTGGTACCCGGATCTCCTGCATCTATCCAAAGTGCCGCACAGGAGGCTTCCTTGCTGTCCGGATCTGCTGACGAGAGAAAACGGCAGGGTGTTCCATCCCAACCTGCCGTCCCTGAAGCTAACAGTATGGTTCCTGAGTTCGTCCAGTATGGTCATCTAGGCCTCTCGCAGGACTGTATGCACATTTTAAGAGAGGCAAGGAGAGCTTCTACAAGAAAGACATATGCTTTCAAGTGGAAGCGGTTTTTCATGTGGTGTGCTGCTGAGGTTCATGACCCGATTCGAGATCAGGAACAGGTACTGTTACCATACTTACTTTCTTTAGCCAAAGCAGGTTTACAGTATTCCTCTATTAAGGTCCATCTGGCAGCAATAACAGCATATCGAAAGTCCCATACTCAGGTTTCTTTCTTTCAAGTGCCAGTTGTGAAGGATTTTCTAGAGGGACTCAGGAAGGTGTATCCTCCCGTGAGGACTCCCTCACCTCCTTGGGAGCTTAATGTGGTTTTGTCTAAATTGATGGGTCCCCCATTCGAACCTATACATAAAGCCTCCCTTCAACATCTGTCGTGGAAGGTGTCCTTCCTTGTAGCTATCACTTCTGCGCACAGGGTGAGTGAGATTCAGGCTTTTTGTGCAACAGAACCCTATCTCGTTTTCCATGCGAATAGAGAGGTGCTTCGGACTCATCCAAGATTCCTTCCTAAGGTAGTCTCGGATTTTCACATTAACCAATCAGTGACACTACCTACGTTTTTTGCTAATCCGATCTCTTCGGCTGAAAAAGCTCTGCACTCTTTGGATTTGAAGAGTTTTGAAGTTTTACCTTGATAAAACTAAGAGTGTTAGAAAGACTGATCATCTGTTAGTGAACTACGGTCCTCTGAATACGGGCTTGCCTGCTTCTAAGAGGTCCATTTCTAGATGGATTGTGTCATGCATTTTGTTATGTTATCAGTTGGCACAGAAACAGCTCCCGGGTAGACCGAGAGCGCACTCCACTAGAGGAAAGACTGCTACTATAGCAATGCTTAAAAATGTTCCTGTACATGAAATTTGTAAGGCAGCTACGTGGCGGTCGGATCACACCTTTGCTCGCCATTACTGCCTTGATTCTGATACTCAGGCGGATGCCCAAGTTGGTCAGGCATCCCTGAGGAATTTGTTTGGGTAATACATATAGTATTGTACTGTTTAGAGGGTCTGGTATTTGTCCGCAGGGTATGGGATGGGTTTGCTTCTCTATTCAGTGCTTATGACTATTGATGAGTATCTCCTGGAAGAGAAGGATTAGTTACTTACCTGCAATCCTAGTTCTCTTCCAGGGGTATACTCATCAAAGTCATAAGCACACCCACCCTCCTCCCCGGGCGAATACCAGAACTGGCTATTTTACATGTTACCCATGCTGTTATCACACTGTTATACGCCGTCCAAAAGAACTGACCTAACTGTCACCTGTGGTGCATGATGGGAGCCTGGAGGCTCACAGAGATCTTAAAGGCACAGCGCCAGATTTTCTGTTGTTACAATGCAGCCTATCTAGGCTAAAGCTGCCTCTATGATCCTGCCTGTTTTTACCTTTGAAAATAAAGGTTGTGTGTTTCAAAGACAACAAAGGCAGTGCTTTCTTCTTTGCATTTTCATATAATGTAATTTATATGTCTTTATTTAACAAATGTAAAGATTTTACAGGCAATTGGGGGCAGTGTTTTGAGCCTAGAATGTTTATATTGGGCTACATATGTATATGTATATGCATATTATTATCTATATATATATATAGTTATTTTATGCGTATTTATGTATATATATATTTATATATATGTAGATATATGCATATTATTGGCTATTGCTCCGGGGTCCCGCACGAGGGCGGGACTATTCAGTGCTTATGACTTTGATGAGTATACCCCTGGAAGAGAACTAGGATTACAGGTAAGTAACTAATCCTTCCGGTCCAGGGAAGACATGGCTTGGCAGTTCGGGCTGGACTGTTCCCATGTGTATCGATTTCAAGGTCGCAAGGGCTGCTTCCCTACCATGTACGAAAAACGGGAAACGTACTTAGGACTACAGCTACCAGGATGCCTTGGGGTCTTCTCTACAGACATAAGTCCCTCCTCCACAGGGGTAAGGTGCTTGTCAATTAACCTGCTTCTGGAGAGGAATGGCGGATGGTATTCCCCGCCGGATTCCAGCGTGAAGATTAGAGCCTCTGTTTTCTTCTATTGAACATGGTGAAACCTTGACCTCCGAGGATATCAGAGTGTGTGTGAGACAATCGTCACGCAGTCCCTGTCGAAGGAGAGCGGGCTCGCCTCCTTCGTATCGACCTTGTTCCTTGTTGAAAGGGAAGCCGCGTTGCATTTAAACACGCAGAGTCGCGTTTCAATGGCACGTGAGTAAAAGAAAGCATTTGTGCTGTTCCTTGCGTCTGACTGAAAGACGCTTGCGGCACACTTACTTTCAGCATTCGGGAACGTTCCCTTAGTGTTTTGTGGGCACATTGAATTTTCATTTCCGTAGGAGACTGTTTGGAAAGAGCTGGACATTAGCTCGGAATTAAGAATAAGTATTGGAACAATTGGAAATTCCATGGAAACTGTGTTGTGACTGCAACAACGCTTTGTTTGAAAGGAAGTAAAGAATCCTTTTCTAGTGACTTTTTATGATTTGTTGTTTGGCAGCATCCTAAGACTATGAACCTTTTGGGGAAGTGATTAGACGCTGATATTAATCCTCAGGTATTGGGCGGAAGTTCTTTCTGATCTTTGGATTCAAAGTTACTTGAGGAATCCGAATAACTGCTCTAGTTAATGGAACTTTGGTGAGTTGGAGGAGGGACAGAACAATATCTTGTATCCATAGATAACAGAATAGTGAGTGATTTTCTGTTTTGTCGCCCTGCTATACAGAATTGGAGGTCCTTTCTGACACAGTGCAGAGTGCCTACCACGCCCTAGAGAGGAATACCGAAACCACAACTTCTTTATTATTTTATCCACTTCCCCTTTTCCCCTGGGGCTCGAGTTCACGCAGGGAGTGTATTCCTCTCTGCTGGGGGTCGTGTCGGGAGGGATTGGGGGGCTTAGCTTCGACCATCGTCTCCGCTTGGCACAAGAACAAGGTTAGTGGCGTTCTTTATTCTTGCGCTGCTGCCAATCCTGACAGATTGACAAGCCCAAGTATACAAGCCCGGCCTGGACGATGGATATTGAAGAGAAATCTGTGGTGGAAAGACTTGCGGCTTTGCAGCAGGAGGTCAATACATCCAGAAGTGAGAACCAGGCCCTATACAAGGAAGTGGGTAGTTTACGGCGAGAGGTGTCAGGACTAACACGAAAGGGACAAGGAGGGGTTTCCTATATCAAACCAGCTACACTGCCACCTCCAATAACTACAGCACATACTCCTCAGATGGGAGCCGAAGGGGGTGGGTTTTTTGTGACTCCTCCGACTACCTCTCCCCTATCAGATACTTTATGACATGTACTGTCCCTACAGTACATGTCATACAAAACACTGGGATCCCATTGGCGCCCCCAGAAAGATTCTATGGGGACCCCAGGAAGTTTGAGACCTATTTGAACCAGTGTAGGTTGCACTTTTTATGTAAACCTGGGGTGTTTCAAGAGGAATCTGCGAAGACAGCCTTTATGATGTCGTACATGGGAGGCAATGCTGCAAGTTGGACTATTCCACTCTTAGAACGGAACGATCCTGTGTTGCATTTTTTGTGGATTTTTGTTTGGAACTGCGAAAATTGTTTGCTCGAAAATCACATATGCTTTCATTGGACAGAGAATTGTTGACCTTGCGACAAGGTTCCCAAGACTTGTTGTCGTATATCACGTCCTTTAATCGCCTAGTGGTCGAAACTGAATGGCCTCCCGCAAAAAGAATTTCTATATTCTATCAAGGATTACGAGGGGAGCTCAAAGACGTTTTGGCACAGGTAGTCCAACTACCGAACACCTGTGAAGACCATATTGATCTGACAGTCCAGCTAGATCATAGACTCCTAGAGCGGAGAGGGGATAAAAACAGAGGAGATAGTTGTTACTCATATCATCGTATCAAAAGCTCTACCGAAGAACATCCTAAGGTGGCAGACGGGGTAGAGCCTATGCAAATCGGAGGTATACGGGGTCCCCTTTCTATGGAAGAAAAAAAGAAAAGACGACGATTGAAGCAATGCCTGTACTGTGGCAAAGGAGGGCATTTCATCAAAGATTGTAGAGCTAGGAATGCTCTCCCGGGACGACCTATGGTGCAGCGAAGTCAGGCCATCGTTCAATCCTCAAGTCCGGCGGAAAACTAAAGAGCCCAAATCAGGAAGAGATCTCTGCCTTGGGTTGTCAACTACAAACGATCTCACCTACGCTTGCCAATACTCTACATCCAGCTGTAGCACATATGAATCTCAAAGTTACTCTGTGGGTCAACTCTCAAGATGCCTTGGATTTAGATGCGTTGCTCGATTCTGGTGCCACTGGGAATTACATTGATCAGGAATATGCCATGAAGATCGGAATAGTCTGTGAGAAGAAAGAAAGACCTGAGTTGGTGAAAGCAGAGGACCGTACTGTCCTGTCATCTGGTCCTGTGTCGTACCATACCTGTTCATTATTAATGCAGATGAGCCAGAACCACCGGGAACATATCCAATTCGATCTTATAGATGCACCTCAATTTCGTCTTATCTTGGGTATGCCGTGGTTGACTCTTCATGATCCTAAAGTCAGTTGGGCGGCTCGTACCATTACTATGTCATCGGATTATTGCAAGGAGAATTGTAGACAGGAAATGCCTTGCTCCAATGTCCTTCAAAAAACTCCATCGGTGTGTTTGGCGACTGAATGTTCCAGTGAACACTGTTGTTGTGCCACCATCCTTCCCGATGAATACAAGGAATATTGTAGCCTTTTTGATAAAAAGAAGGCTACCGATTTGCCACCACATAGGGCATATGATTGCCGTATTGATTTACTGCCCGGAGCGGATATTCCATGCAGTCGGGTATACGCCTTATCTGAAAAAGAAACGCAGTACGTGAAAAACTACATCGATGAGAACTTGGCGACTGGATTTATCAGGCATTCAACATCTCCAGCCTCATCCCCGATGTTCTTCATTCCGAAGAAGGATTGTGACGAATTGAGGCCTTGTATTGACTATAGGGCCATCAATAGAGTGACCGTCAAGAATCGCTACCCTCTCCCCTTAATACCAGTACTCTTAGACCAGCTAAAGGGGGCCCGTTTCTTCACGAAACTCGATCTACGTGGGGCTTATCATTTGGTTCGGGTCCAGAGAGGGGATGAATGGAAAACAGCGTTTCAAACGAAATTCGGGCTGTTCGAATACAGAGTGATGCCATTCGGGCTCTGTAACGCCCCCGCTGTCTTCCAGTTTTTTATGGACGAGGTGTTGAGAGGTTGTCTGGAGACGTTTTGCGTCGTGTACATAGACGACATTTTGATCTATTCGTCTACCCTTCCTCAGCATGTAGAACATGTGAAAACCGTGCTCAGTAAACTACAGCTTAATTCACTGTATGCAAAGCTCGAGAAATGCCTGTTTCATGTAAAAGAAGTTTCATTCCTTGGTTATATCATCAATGCACAAGGTTTCCAGATGGACACCAGTAAGGTCGATGCTATCACAGGTTGGAGTACCCCCCAGAATGTCAAATCTGTGCAGAGTTTTCTTGGCTTCGCCAATTACTACCGGCGATTCATTAAAGACTTCTCCAAAATTATCCATCCTATTTCCAGCCTGCTGAGAAAGAACACCCCATTTTTATGGAGCGAGGAGGCAGCCAGTTCATTTCAGTTTTTGAAAGATCAGTTTACTCGGGCTCCTATTCTTCGCCATCCTGATCCTCAGATACCTTTTGTGCTTGAAACGGATGAATCTCAATTTGCAGTTGGAGGGATATTATCTCAACGCCATCCTGTATCTGGCCAACTACATCCTGTTGCATATTTCTCAAAAAAGCTCACTCCTGTGAGATTAATTATACCATCTCGGATAAGGAACTCCTTGCGATCAAACGAGCATGCGAGGAATGGCGCCATTACTTGTTGGGAGCGGTTCATACTGCTGAAATCTATACAGATCACAGGAATTTGTTATTTTTAAAAACTGCAAAGGCGCTTACTCCTCGACAACTGCGGTGGACATTGTTCTTCTCCGATTTTGATTTTGTCATCAAGTATAAGCCAGGACCACAAAATGGCAAGGCGGATGCCCTTTCTCGCATTGGTGAAACTGAAGAACAGCGAGAAATGAGTGACAACGAACCTCCATTGATCTTGACTGAAAAGGGTGATCCAACCTTATCAGTAGCCTTGTTGTCTTCGCAGGAATTCCTGGAAGAGGTGCGAGTCGCCCTTGCTGACACCAACTTACAGGAATGGGTACAGGAAGATCCTGAACATCGTACGGAAAAAGATGATCTTGCCTATCAAGGCTCAGCTATCTATGTTCCAACAGAGACCTTGCAACAACAAGTGCTAAAATGGATTCACGATTCCCCTCTGGGTGGGCATTTGGGGATCTACAAAACCATTGCTAGTGTGGAACGTTCCTTTTGGTGTTCCCGAATCCGAGAAGATGTGCGCTCCTACATAAAAAACTGTGCTGTGTGTGTTCAAGGAAAGTCCATCCATGTAAAACCTATTGGACCTCTTAGACCTCTACCTATTCCTCCAAAACCCTGGCATACTCTATCAATGGACTTTATAGTTGAAATGCCTCCTTGTGATGAAAAGACTGTGATCTTGGTGGTTGTGGACCATCTGTCTAAGATGGGGCATTTCATACCTTTGGCAGGCCTGCCCACCTCAGCGGAACTGGCGGGGGTGGGTCTTCAGCATATCGTTCGAGCTCATGGCATTCCTTGTGTGCTTATAACTGATAGAGAAACCCAGTTCACTTCCCGGTTTTGGAAGGCTCTCTGTAAGACTTTAGACATCGATGCCCGACTCTCTTCCTCCTATCATCCCCAGACTGATGGTAAAACAGAACGCCTGAATCAGACATTAGAGCAATACCTTCGTTGTTTTACCTTGCAGAATAATATGGACTGGACTGAGTTGATTTGGATGGCGGAATTTGCCTACAATAACGTTATACACTCCACCTTGGGCTGTTCCCCTTTTTTTTGTCTTTTTGGCCATCACCCTAACGCGCTTTCATTTGAAGTACCTGTGCACTCCCCCTTACCTAGCATACATGAACATCACGCCCATCTTAAGGCGGTGTTAATCGCTGCAAGACATAGCCTGGCTAATGCTCAATCATCACAGAAACACTTTGCAGACAGGAGAAGAACACTTGAACCAGATTAAAAGGTGGGGAACAGGGTATGGCTGTCTACTAGAAACCTTCATTTAAAAGGGGAGAATAAGCTGAAACCTAAATATGTGGGGCCGTATAGTATAGTCGAGGTTATCAACCCAGTGGCTATGAAACTGTCCCTCCCTGGCTCTTGGAAGATTCATCCTGTGTTTCATGTGTCCCTCCTCCAACTCTGTCCTCCCGATACGAGGCTTTCTGATAGGCCCCTTCCGATAGAGGTAGATGGGCAGGAGGAATATGAGGTGCAATCAATTCTTGACTCTCGTATGGTTAGAGGGAAGATTCAGTATTTGGTGGAGTGGAAGGGTTATGGGCCCGAGGAAAGGACTTGGGAACCTGTGGGTAATCTGAACTGTCCTGTGTTGGTTGAACATTTTCATGAACTGCACCCTGGTAAGCCTGGACGACCGCCGGGTCGGCTGTCCTTGAGAGGGGGTTCTGTAGCGATTTCAAGGTCGCAAGTGCTGCTTCCCTACTATGTACGAAAAACGGGAAACGTCCTTAGGACTACAGTTACCAGGATGCCTTGGGGTCTTCTCTACAGACATAAGTCCCTCCTCCACAGGGGTAAGGTGCTTGTCAATTAACCTGCTTCTGGAGAGGAATGGCGGATGGTATTCCCCGCCGGATTCCAGCGTGAAGATTTGAGCCTCTGTTTTCTTGTATTGAACCTGGTGAAACCTTGACCTCCGAGGATATCGGAGTGTGTGTGAGACAATCGTCACGCAGTCCCTGTCGAAGGAGAGCGGGCTCGCCTCCTTCGTATCGACCTTGTTCCTTGTTGAAAGGGAAGCCGCATTGCATTTAAACACGCAGAGTCGCGTTTCAATGGCACGTGAGTAAAAGAAAGCATTTGTGCTGTTCCTTGCGTCGGACTGAAAGACGCGTGCAGCACACTTACTTTCAGCATTCGGGAACGTTCCCTTAGTGTTTTGTGGGCACATTGTATTTTCATTTCCGTGGGAGCCTGTTTGGAAAGAGCTGGACATTAGCTCGGAATTAAGAATAAGTATTGGAACAATTGGAAATTTCATGGAAACTGTGTTGTGACTGCAACAACTCTTTGTTTGAAAGGAAGTAAAGAATCCTTTTCTAGTGACTTTTTATGATGTGTTGTTTGGCAGCATCCTAAGACTATGAACCTTTTGGGGAAGTGATTAGACGCTGATATTAATCCTCAGGTATTGGGCGGAAGTTCTTTCTGATCTTTGGATTCAAAGTTACTTGAGGAATCCGAATAACTGCTCTAGTTAATGGAACTTTGGTGAGTTGGAGGAGGGACAGAACAATATCTTGTATCCATAGATAACAGAATAGTGAGTGATTTTCTGTTTTGTCGCCCTGTTATACAGAATTGGAGGTCCTTTCCGACCCAGTGCAGAGTGCCTACCACGCCCTAGAGAGGAATACCGAAACCACAACTTCTTTATTATTTTATCCACTTCCCCTTTTCCCCCGGGGCACGAGTTCACGCAGGGAGTGTATTCCTCTCTGCTGGGGGTCGTGTCGGGAGTGATTGGGGGGCTTAGCTTTGACCATCGTCTCGGCTTGGCACAAGAACAAGGATAGTGGCGTTCTTTATTCTTGCGCTGCTGCCAATCCCGACACCATGAGGCACATGGTCAGACTGATTTGCATATAACCATGTCTGAACTGGGGTGGCAGACTGGGCTAAAGAACGGTGATGGATTAAACCCAGATCTTTTGACTGGGTGTGAGTGTTTGATTGATTCAGATGCTCCGTCCATCACCACCCCCTTTTGTACCGCTTTTGGCCGCCATAAGTGTGGCAGGGTATGCTCAGATGTGAGTCCCTTGCTCACTTTGCCACTGGATTCAAGCAAGCCGGGCTGAAGACGGCTGGTATGCCAGAAACCGGTCCTCGGAAGCTTGTTTCCGGTCCAGGGAAGACATGGCTTGGCAGTTCGGGCTGGACTGTTCCCATGAGGCACAGGGTCAGACTGATTTGCATATAGCCATGTCTGAACTGGGGTGGCAGAGTGGGCTAAAGAACGGTGATGGATTAAACCCAGATCTTTTGTCTGGGTGTGAGTGTTTGATTGATTCAGATGCTCCGTCCATCACCACCCCCTTTTGTACCGGGTATAATTGAGTGCCATCAAGAAAATCCTCCTTCCAGTCACTGCAGATGCAACTGATTTATTTATTGATTCACTAAGCATTTATATTATGCTAAGATTCATACCTATGAACTGTTGCACCATCAGTTGCCATTTGAAATCTCAGTCAAGTTTGCTATAAGATACATGAGAGCCTGGATTCTCATATTTTTTTCTAATCATGATCATGTGGTTCCATTCACACAGATCCTGTGTAGATTCTCCATAGCTTCATCAATACTCTTTGTTTCCTAAGGTGTTTGAGATATCTGACCCACATGGCAGTAGTTATGCCTCTTCTCTCATAACATTACAGGTGACATCATCCATTTACTGCTAATAACTTCTATTGTGACCAGATAGTGAAATGGTTTAGAAATGTCACAGAGATCTCAACAGAAGATCGCGAAATCACCCAGCATTGCTATAATAGGAAGCAAACTATAGGATTAGTCGGATACACCGGCAAGATAACATTAGCAGCCCTTTGCATCTCTGTAGGATCTAATAGGAAAGGTGAAAACACCTCAAGTGTCCTCAAACTCTTCAACAAACCCACCAAAATACCAGCGTCCACTCCATAGTCAAAACAGACTACTCATACTGAGGAGTATCTTTCCCTTTAAATCCTTCTTAGAATTTTCCATCCAAAATTCTTTACAATCTCTGTGCACACAACCCTCCTTTGAGAATAAGAGAACTCTTTTGTGAGTCCCTTGACAGCTAGAGCTAATCTTGGTAAGATGAGGTAGAATTCTCAAAGAGACAGGCTTGCATAAGAAGATAAATATATGTACTGAGGGTATGTAGCAACTGCCAGGTTCAGCTACCTTGTACATTGCTATTCCTGCGTAATACAGTAGACTCTATCTACAGTCTCCTAACTTGATGGTGATCTGGAATTAACAGAACCTAAACACAATATTTTAGAGGCTGGGCCTAAACATAAGGATACCCTTGATACCTTGATACCCTATCCGATGTTCCACTCAGGACCACATTTGCCTTATTATTTTATTTAGCAAAATTGGTACACTGTTCTCAGGACACAGGGTCCAGTTACTGAGCGAGCATGGTAAGCAAGCACAAAATGGCGAGTAAGCGTAGTGAACAAGCTGAACATCATAATGAAATGTATTATCTCCTCTGGCAGAAGATATTACCAGGACACCCATAATTCTTGTGCATTGCTTGCAAAAATACCCTTCCTGAATTGTGTTTTCTGTCCAATCCTCTGTGTGAAAACGTGTTGAGCAGAGACTTCTTTGGTATGAACATACCGAGATCTTTGATTCTTCCTCCCTCTTTAGCTCAACCTGCTGTAGATCGATAAGGTCACAGAGTGGATAACCTCTTGCTCCCACCAGCATAGGAAATCAAGAACATAAAAGATAAACTATCAACACAGTGAAGGGACCTGCATAAGCAATCAGAGCTGCCAGTGTAGCACATATTATATAGTTGCTCATCTATCTCTCACACTTCCTTATCCTTCACACTACACATTGTTGCATCCTATAAAAAGCAAACTCAAACTCTTTAATCATAACGCATGACATGGAAACACTTCCCACCTAGGTTCATAGCAACGACAACACTCTTCCAACCACTGGCCCCCAGATGTAGCACTCTAGCCACAAGGACACAAGCTTCATCAGCACAGGAGACAATAACTATACAAGAAATAGGGCCCGATTCACAGAACTAACTTAAGACAAAATCCTAAACTCACTATTATTTTGGTATTCAAGAAGGCACTTACTCATTTCGGTATTCACAGAATTTAGGACTCCTAAATGCCTTCTGTGAATACCGAAAGTCTTAAAGTTTGGATTTTTCTCCGTTTCGGAGTAGTAACGTCAGGACTCCTAACTTTAGGACTCCTACATGCCTTCTGTGAATATCGAAAGTCTTAAAGTTATGATTTTTCTCAGTTTAGGTGTCCTAAAGTTAGGAGTCCTAACTTTACTACTCCTAAACTGAGAAAAATCCTAACTTTAAGACTTTTGGTGTTCACTGAAGGCATTTAGGAGTCCTAAAGTTAGGACTCCTAACTTCTGTGAATACCGAAATGAGTAAGTGCCTTCTGTGAATACCAAAATGAGTAAGTGCCTTCTGTGAATAACAAAATGGTAGTAAGTTTAGGATTTTGTGTTAAGTTAGTTCTGTGAATCAGGCCCTTTATCGCTATACAAGTACCATAATACAGTACAATACAATGAGTGAACCATGTACTAAATGGGGTCTGAGCATTGCCTATATCAGCGAAACTGCCATTGGAACACTATGGATCTGTGGATTTAAGTTTTTGTTTTGGAATATAGTCGCCTCCAGCCAGTCAGAGGCACATACCTAGCAAATCTGAATCTAAAAGCTGAAAGATGGTTTCTTCACACAAGTAACCATAGCAGCCGCTTGCTTTCCTCTGATGCTACTGGTAACCCAGCACCCAAACCAACAGATTCAGGTCTTAATATGTATGTTTTAGAAGGTGATCACTGCCTATAGTTCTTGTCTTTGTACAAGGATGACAGTGCAAGGATCTTTCCTGGCACCGGCTAATGGTTACCTTTTAATCTTTGCAAAGGATTAGTGAGCTGGAGGGGCAGTTGGACGACTTACAGGAAGTGCACCAGAATGAGATAAGTGACTTGAAGCAAGAGCTGGCTTTTACAGAGGAGAAGATGGCCTACCAGTCCTATGAGAATGCCCGGGACGTCTGGGTGAGTGAACTGAAAGCTTAATAATGATAGGGTATTATCAAGGCCATTGGTGGGTAGTGAAAGAGAAGATGCCCTATGCATGTTATGTCTGTGTTAGAGTCTCATCATTACTCTCTGAGTAATGACCGAGGAGATCGAGAATTATCCAGTAATAGGGTATCTTTCATAGATTCACATGCCTGAATCATTCCCCGTTGTCGGGATGGGAGTCCTCGATACATAAATAAAGTAATGTCCCATTAGACATACAGAGTAATAGGCCAAAGGCCCCACAATTGTAACATATCCATATCCTTTTGTAAAAAGGACCAAACTCTAGAGAAGAGCCAATCAGCTATCACCTCCCTCTAGAACCCTCCTGGAAGGAGCTCCAGTCCCTCAGATTTTCTACTGCACGTTGTGCTAAGGGAGTCTCCTCTGAGCTCTGCTCAGTTTACTTCTCTTCTGGATTTCCAGTGTTTCTTGTCTCATATTTTTATCTTCTTAGTGAAGTTCTTTGGTTCTTCATGGCTGAGACATCTAAGAAAGGCCTTATTAGGCCATGTGGTTCCTGTGGTAAAAAGAGACTTCATATGGATGATCAACATAAAGATTGTCTCTACTGCCTTTACCCGGACCACTCTTCAAAGGACTCCAAGGTATGTTGTACCTTTTCTTCTAAGACTATCAAAGATCGGGAGGGACGCCTCTTAATTTGGCCGCAGAGACTGAAAGATAGAGACCAACTGGAGTCTTCTGAGGAGAGTGAAGGTTCTTCCATATCCTCCAAATCCTCTCAGAAAAGACCAAGGGTAGCTTCTCCAGGCCCCTCGTCGCAGCCTCCTCAAAAGAAGACACATAAAAAGTCTTCAGAGGTACATTCTAAGGCTCTACCATTGAAGGTATCCCCTCAGGAAGTTGTTCACACCTTTAAGAAGCCTTCTTCAACTCCGTCGTCGATGACATCGTCGATGGGGACTTCAGCGACAAGAAGATCTGCTTCTACGGCCTTATGTGTGACTTCGTCGACGACGACTGTCTCCACTTCTGTTGCTGCTTCTTCATTATCCATGTCGACGACGACGACTCCATCGTCGACGGCAGGTAGGTCTGTGTCCTCGATAATAAAGATAAAGAAGACATCGTCGACGTCGAAGCAACCGTCGACACTAGGATCGCCGATGACTAGGTCATCGACGGTCTCGACGACAAAGACTGTCCTGCCGACATCGACTCCATTGTCGACGAAGGATCCGTCGACGACAACACCGTCAACGAAATCTCCATCGTCGACGACAGTGGTGTCGACGACGGCTCCGTCGACGATAACTCCATTGGCAATGACAACTGTCGACGTCTCACCGTCGACAACAAAAGATTTCAATTTAAAAAGTACATACGTACATTTAAAGATCACGAAACGTACGTTGACGCCAGCCCTGACTTCACCAAGTAGGGTCCAACCACTGCCTCCAGCACGCCTTCTGGAAGAGGAGGATTCTGACGAGGGCAGTATGTTTCAAACAGCAACAAGCCCCTCTGAACTTAATGTAACGTATCAAGATAGTTCAGATGAGGAGGACCAGGATCAGGAGGATCAGACAGCTTTTCCGGAAGAATAACAGCCGCCTGCTCCTTCTATGGTTTGCCTACCGGCAGCTTTGGTTTCAGATCTACAGTTCCTCATTACAGACTATAAACAGAGGTTTCCTACATCTCCTAAGGCTTAACCCCCAACTGTGTCTACACCATCAAGACCACGGCCTCCTCCATTGAATTAACAACCGGAGCCTGTCGTCTCGCCGCCTCCTCCCTCTACTGATGATGAGGAGGAAGATCTGCATGAAGAGTCGGAACTTCATGATTCCCAGTCTACCCATAATGAATGGGACGACTATGTCATACCCTGTCCTGCTTCCCCTGTGCCTGCGCAGGCTGACTCACCACCTGAGGACATCAGGGGATTTCATAATATAGTTGAGAGAGTGGCGCAACGATTTCAAATTCCTATCACTTCACAACAACAAGATTGCTTCTTGTATGATTTTAAGGAGCCTTTCAAGAAATCGGTTAGATCTATACCCATGATAGAATACATATGGGGTCAGGGTGTGAAGATTATGCATAATCCTTCCTCGGTGCCCCCAGTATTGCCACGTCTAAATAAAAAAATACAGAGCGCCAGCTACTGCTCCAGCTTGCCTAACAGGACATCCAAACCAGACTCTGTCATTACACAAGCCGCTCAAAGAAAATAAAAAAAATCCTTCTGCTCAGCTAACCGCTCCACCGGATAAGGAAGGCCGGAAACTGGAAAACATCGGAAAACATTTGTCTTCAATGTCTCCGTTAACAGTACAGGCATCCAATGCCTTGGCTCTGTTAGGACGTTATAACAGACAATTATGGGCAGACATAGCTCCGTATCTGACAGCCTTGCCAGAAGAGTCAAAAGAAGAAGCAAAAAAGATCTTGCTTGAAGGTGAATCCTCGGCATCGGAAATAATAGATGGCGCAATGCATATCGCATCTACTTGGTTTCGCCAACTAGCTGGAGCAGCAGTGTTACGACGCCAGGGCTGGTTGAAGGCTACTTTATTTCGACCTGAAATTCAAACAAAAATTTTGAACATGCCCTATGATGGCCAGCTTCTTTTCTGCCCACACATTGATGAAGCTCTCCAATGTATAAAGAAGAATACCGACACGGCCAGGGCTTTGGGTACCCTACAATTCAAAAATCCGTCCTTTCGTGGCTCAAGAGGTAGAGGGCAGTCCTCTTCTAGAGGTGACTACCAAAATCGGTCTTCCTACTCTTCTGGTCAACAATATCGGCCACAATACCAACAGCACCAGCAGCATCAATCGTCCTATACTAAATCCTCCTTTCGTAGCAAGGGTCAACAGAAAGGAGCTGCTCGGCGACAATGACACTTCAATTCAGCCAGTCTCCATTTCATCTCCGCCCACAACAGTTGGAGGAAAAATTTCCCATTTTCTAAAAAATTGGAAACGGATTACAACGGACCTTTGGGTTCTCCAATTGGTTCAATTCGGTCACTCACTGGAGTTTACTCAAATTCATCCCCGAACCCCTCCCAGAACTAAGCTTAACAAAAATCTATGTAATCTACTCCGGGAGATTTCTCTTATGCTCCAGAAGGGGGCTATAGAAAGAGTTCCTCCTTCTTAACAGGGGATATGATTTTATTCCCGTTTTTTCCTGATTCGGAAAAAGGAGAACCAAGGAGACCAATTTTAGACCTAAGATCCCTCAACAATTCTTGAAAAAGCAGTCGTCTTGTATGGTATCGATTCAAGAAGTTCTACAACTTCTCAATGCGGAGGACTACATGGTATCTCTGGATCTTCGGGATGCTTATTTTCACATCCCTATTCATCGGAATCACAAGAAGTTCCTGAGGTTTGCAGTATCGGGCAGAAACTTCTAATTCCGTGTCCTACTGTTCGGACTCAAATCTGCACCAAGCATTTTCACAAAATGCCTATCTCCAGTAGCCGCATATCTCAGACAACAACACAATCACGTTTTTCCAATCTGGACGACTGGCTGGTCAAGGCACCATCACTAGAAGGCTCGTCCAGATCTTCCAACGCCTGTCTACAGCTTTTCGATTGCTTGGGGCTCGCACTTAATCGGGACAAGTCAGTCCTCCTGCCTTCCCAGCGTATACATTTTCTAGGCGCTACTCTAGACACGACCCAGAGAAAGGCGTTTCCATCACAAGAAAGAAAGGACAGACTTCTTTAATCGGCTATTCTCATGTGTTCCAAGAGGTCTTTAACAGTTCGGCGTTTCAAGTCCCTGCTCAGGATGATGTAATCATGTATCCTACTGGTTCCACATTGTCGTCTCCGCATGCGCCCTCTTCAAGAAGCGCTCTCAGCTCAATGGGTCTAATGTATAAGTTCATTCGATGATGTCATACGAATAACCCCTCAAATGGTCAAGGCTCTGAGGTGGTGGATTTGCCCTCAGAACCTTTCTCAAGGCTTGCCTTTCTTGCTTCCAGCTTTGCCGCTTATCATCACAACAGATGTGTCACTGGAAGGTTGGGAGCTTACTTTCAAGAACTGCAAATAAGTGGGTTATGGTTCCCCTTCGAAAGAAAATTTCATATAAATCTTCTCGAACTGCGAGCTGTCTTTCTCGCCCTCCAAGCTTTCCTGCCAAGAATCAGGAATTCCCTAGTGCTTGTACGTACGGACAATACCACAACAATGCACTATTTAAACAAACAGGGAGGGACTCGCTCGCTAACACTCTCTCACGAGTCGCAAAAAATCTGGAACTGGCTAATCTTGCACAAGATTTCCCTTCTAGCAGAGTACGTCCCAGGAACGGACAATGTGCTGGCCGATTCTCTGAGCAGGAAACAGGAAACGTGTCACAAATGGGAATTGGATCAGTTGCCTCTCAACAAAATATTCTCACAATGGGGCACCCCTCTCATAGATCTTTTCGCTACAAGGCAGAATACCAAATGCCGACACTTCGCAAGTTGGCATCCCCAGAAAGGATCTCTAGGGAATGCATTTTCGATCGCATGGTGCAACGTCTTTGCATACGCTTTTCCACTGTTTCCAATGATTCCCAGAGTTCCCAGGAAACTGAAAGCGGAGCCTTGCCCACTCATTCTGATAGCCCCAGCTTGGCCACGCCAGCATTGGTTCACAGAGCTCCACCATCTCTCCCTGGAACCACCAAACCGGTTGAAATCATTTCCTTCTCTCCTCACGATGAACCACCAGCAAGTCCAGCATCCGGATCCGGCATCTCTCAGGTTATCCGCTTGGCTCCTGAGTTCAAAGAATTTCAGAATCTAGGCATCCCGCCGGACTGTAGAGCAGTTTTGGCTCGGGCTCGAGCGGACAGTACTAACAAGACATACTCCTTAAAGTGGAAAAGGTTCTGCATTTGGTGCAAGTCACAGAAAATACACCCTTTCTCTTCTTCCCCAGTACAAATATTACCTTACCTTCTCCATCTGGCAAACTCAGGTCTGGCTCACACTTCCATCAGGGTTCACTTGGCGGCAATATCCCCTTACAGAAGATCTTCTACTGGCCCTTCTCTCTGGTCTAACAGGTTGATCAAACAGGTTCTTAAAGGCCTGTTCAGGACTTTTCATCCGGTAAAGACTTTACCTCCCGCTTAGCAACTCTACACAGTTCTTGCTCAGCTCATGAAGCATCCCTTTGAGCCGATACACAGAGCTGATCTTAAGTATCTCTCCTGGAAAATGGCGCTCCGTCTTGCCCTTACTTCAACGAGATAAGTAAGTGAGCTCCAGGCTCTTTTAATTTAAGACCCTTTCCTTCAATTCAAACAACACATAGTGATATTACGAACAAATCCAAAATTTATGCCGAAGGTCCCGTCAGACTTCCATCTCAACAAGCCTATAGTATTACGTTCTTTCTTTCCAAATTCTCGCACTATGGCAGAGAGGACTCTGCATTCTCTGGATCTTAAACGCTGCCTAAAGTTTTATATTGACAAAACAAAGACCTTCCGCAAATCCAACCAACTTTTCGTGGCTTACAGTCGACCTAGGAAAGGTATCCCACTCACTAAACAAAGTATCTCTCGCTGGATCTCTGCAGCTATTACATTCTGTCACCAGCAAGCAGGGCAACCCCTTCATTCTAAAGTCCGGGCCCATTCCACAAGGTCGATGTCTACATCCATGGCGCTATTTTGCAGGTGTGCCTACCATAGACATTTGCAGAGCGGCAACTTGGAAGACGCTGCTTACATTTACCAAGCATTACTGCTTGGATACAGAACTCATGAAGGATGCTGCAGGGAGGCAAGCAGTACTTTGTCATCTATTTCGATAGAGGTGAGCCTTCTTTTTATCCCACAATCCTTTCTTGTGTACTCACATTTCTCTACTGTGTTCCTTAATGGTATCTTTAATTACAATTTGGTACTTTCTATGTGTCACTTTGATATGTTATTATATGGTGACTTTGTAAATGCTGTACCATCCGAAATGTGCTTATCATTGCTTACTACTCTGATTCAGGCATGTGAATCTATGAAAGATACCCTAATACTGGATAAGAAATGTGTTACTTACCTGTAACTGCAGTTATCCAGTATTTGTATATTTCATAGATTCACATGCAACCCTCCCACCTCCCCTGGAAGGACTCATCTAATTTTCTCAGTAATACGCCTGCTTAGCACGGTGCTTACGAAAATCTGAGAGACTGGAGCTCCTTCCAGGAGGGTTCTAGAGGGAGGTGATAGCTGATTGGCTCTTCTCTAGAGTTTGGTCCTTTTTACAAAAGGACATGGATATGTTACTATTGTGGGGCCTTTGGCCTATTACTCTATATGTCTAATGGGACATTACTTTATTTATGTACCTGGAACTCCTATCCCGACAACGGGGAATGATTCAGGCATGTGAATCTATGAAAGATACCAATACTGGATAACTGCAGTTACAGGTAAGTAACGCGTTTCATACCTGCCTTGTATCTTTGGTGTCAAGATATAACACCAGAAGTTAGAGGATGTAGGACTTTGACAGTGCTTTTTGAAGGTTTGAGAATTTGTAATGAACTCTCAAAAGTGAACTCATGGAGAATTCATGATTAAGTTTGTAGAGCAGTGATTTTCTCTGTACTTAGAGCGAGGGCCTCTTTATTTAAGATCTGGTACATTGATCAGAGTTTAATTATGCAAAGGACTTTACTGACCCATGAAACTAAGGTTCTTTTCCGGGAAATCCTCCTCAATAGTCATAAACACTGATTAGTACCACCCATGTGCAGATCCCGGAATGGAGCACTTTACAAAATATATAAATAAGTTTATACATATGTACACTAGCGCAATACCTTTCTGTAGAAAGGAGTGGTGCAGTAAAGAAAATAAGAATGTTTGTTGCCCACAAAAGGCTGAAAAATGACCAAGTTTCTTTTAATTTTGATTTTAAAAACGCATTCAAGTCAAGTCAATAAACCTTATTCAGCTCAAAAGAGCCATAAAAGTAAACACTACAGATATAAACAATACATATTAAAACAATGAGCCAATAAAAATATTTATAAATTCTCACAATGCACCCTGGAACACAATGGCAATTTTCCTCTATAAACAAATAAAGCCAGGGCCAAAAAAGGTTCAACATGCCATCTAAGGTGTTAAAGACCTAACCAACGTTATTTAAAAGCCCTAAAACATAAAAACAGGTAAAAATTTAAAAAGGAATTAGTTAAGAACAAGTACAAAATGTTCACAACAACCAAGCAGCCTCTTCCTGATCCTGAGAGCCCCAATCAGGAAACCAGGCACATTAAAGCAAATGAGAGGGCTTGTCAACTTTTGTAAATAGACCAGGGCTAGTCTTACCTGCTCAACAAGATGGTCCCTAAATAAAGGCAGTATATAACAAGACCGCAAGGCTCTGTAGTAATCACAAAAAAAGATAAAATGCAGAGTGTCTTGAGGGGAGAATTTGTTGCACGAACAGAGCCCTCTATCTTTCACATGATGTCTGCCTAATGGGACCGCCAGAGACAAATGCAGAAGATTGAATCTGAATCTGGTCAATAAGAGTCAATGATGAGACAGCGTGACTATGTTCAGTTAAGGCTCCATCGAGGGGCAAGTTTTTAACTTAATGCAGGACCGAACTGAAGGTTTGGAGAGTTCCTGCACATCCCTTTCTGAGTCCATCATGCGGATAAAGTGTTTCTTCACCCAAGACAAATCCCTTTTTATAATGCCATACAGATGTTCAAATACTTTCGGGCAACCCAATTTAAGAGTGACTTCCTTGATGTATTTAATCCATGGCATGTGTACTCTATCTAAGATCAGTCAGTCCTCTATGATTGCACGATAAAGATCAAACACCGATTTACTCCATACTCTGATCCATCTAAGCAGGGGTGCAAGTGCTAGTTGGTCAAATATTTACCCTAGCCCCAACTCTTCACATATAATATATGTGGGGACTGACTGAGGGACTGCCAACATAATTCTTAAGAATGTATTTTCCACAATCTGAAGGACCCTCATATCCTGATAAACCCAGATATCACCACCATAACTTGTTCCATTGAAGTTCATTTATCTTGATATACTTTAATGAGTGCCTGCATAGGTTTGCCCCCCAATCTTTTTGCCAAATCAAGGGTCTCAACTACAGCTCTCAAAAATGTGTTCCTTTTTGTCTTTTGTGACGGCCAAGAGCCTCTTTCATCAAAGAGGACCCAGAAGTTTGAGAAGGTAGGGACCCTGACCGCCTGTACGCCCCCTCCAAAGCATTTTTTTCTGGTGCTTCCTGACTCCCACAACCATTTGGAGTAGTTAGTACTCAAATCTAATGCTGTCATAAAGGCCATAAAGGAATCAGCCAACTATTAGAACAGCGTCATCCACGGAAAGGAGGGCAGGCACTAGCAATGAGCCAGCCCTCGAATATCTTTACAAGCTGCACATAAATGAAAACCCCAATATATAATAAATAAAAATGGGGCCAAAATGCACCCTTGTCTCACCCCCCTATGAAGATTGACGGACCCTGACAAGTTCTCAGCCTGATCATACCTTATCAAGGTAGCAAGATCCAAATGTAAATCATGTAGAAAATGTACTATATCCTGATCCACGCCCAAGTCAATCAACACCTTCCATATCTATTCACATGATTGAACGCAGAGTTGAGATCCTTAAATGCCATATGCAATGAACCCTTCTTTGCCACCTTGTACTTTCTGATATTTATTTGTAGTTTTAGGCATTGATCCAGGGTACCCTTACCCTGCGTGATCCCAAATGGAAGATCAGAAATCCCTTTGTTTTCCCCAGACCACTCTACTAGCCTGGCTAGAATAACTTTCCTTACAACCTTCACAGTTGTATCTATATGGGAAATTGGCCAATAGCATTTTGGATCTGATCGTAACTCCTTTTTAGGTCTCGCCTGTCGATGCGCATGCGCATCGAGCTTGCGAGACTATGGGGGCTTAAACACTCTTTAACCAACTTGCAAGGAATCGTGGCGATTTCTTGCAGTGCCCGTGAAATTTAAGCTCAATGCGCATGCGCATTGAGCTTAAAAGCGCGTGCACATGCCCCCAGCCGCCTGCCTTGCCCACTCTCTCTCTCACAGCCTCCCCCAGCTCCGCCCCCTCACTTCTTGGTTGCACGGCCACTAGGCCGTGCCTCCCCTACTCTCCTCCCCCCTCCTCCTCCTACTCTCCTCCCCACTCTCTCTCTCCCAGCACAACCTTGTTCTATCTCACTTTTTCTCACCCAAGATGGCGCCCCTTGACGACTAGTTTGCGGTATAGTGCACAATCACGATCGTGTATAGGCACGGACGGCACACACACACTGGTCATACCTCTGACTACCCACCGACCCAATTATATCCGCCCTCTGATTCTCCGCCCAAAGTTCCCTAATTTGCCCCCCCGACTACTAGCTGTAACCCTTGTACCCTACAACTGTTTTAAAGCGCTCTGATGCTACGTCCGCGCTATATGCAAACCCAAAAAAAAATAACAAGCAAACCTCAGGTGAGAGCAAATGTAGCAACAAAGGTACAAAGAAAAGTGACGTCGCACTCGAATCCCACTATGACTTCACGGGAACTGGGTAATTCCCTTGTGCAGCACCTCCTCCTTTCTTTCCCCCGCACCCTACACATGGGTGAAAGGTCATGCCGCGCTTCTGCTTCCGGGATGCTTTACTCCAACCGGATCCAGCTTCCTTCTTCCTCCTTCTTCTCAAAACTCATCGCGGCTAAGGTGGAACTCTAGCCTTGCCGCCACCGCTTGAGTCTCCTCGTTCCCCGCCAGCGCCGCCATGGGAGTCCCGGCCTTCTTCCGCTGGATCAGTCGCAAATACGCAACACTCGTTACGCACGCTGTGGTGGAGAAGGTGGGTCTGACCGCCTAGGGGAAGCCGCACGCTTTTATTTTGCAAAAAAGGGAAAACGTGTGCTCATTGTCGACTGGTATTAATATTTCTTCAGTTGTAGGAGTTTTTCATCGTGTTCTTCTCTGAGGTTTGCTTATCTGTGCCTTTCTCCGAATTTTCAATGGTAGACTGCTATCGCTTGAGTTTGCACAGCTTCATGCCTGTGCTTAGTGCTCTGAGCCTGGTTATGTTTTGAACGCTAACGGGTCGGTTGGTGGACGACCTTCCAGCTGGGGGTTTAAAATAAACAGTTTAAGAGATTCCTATCTTCCTAGATTTTTCTTCAGAGTGCATGTAGGAGATCACAAAATGTGCACCACGAGGGACATTGGTCAGTTCTTGAACTTTGCGATGTTAGTTGTGTCGCACACTCCTGGTCTCAGGATGTTTTTTTGGCACAGCAGTGTTACTGTAAATGACAAAGACGGCTTTGCCAATTGATTACTGCTATCGGTGAATCGACATTTGGTTAAAATAAAGGGCACGCTAAGTGTATATTTTTACGCATTTAACTGCAAAAGGGTTCAAACCCATTTGGCCATGACCATGCTGACCTACATCGATATACCCACCGCATTTATGGAATTTGATCCAGCAGCTGTGCAGCCACACGTGTGCCATGCAGTCACATGCCTGCGTATGAAACAGTTGTATGTGCAAGGCAAGATTCGGGCTACGTTTCATCCCAGAGCTTGAAATAGGCTGTAGAGTTGATCATGATGTAGATGGCTCATACTACTGTTAAGCTTGTCTGCCGCAGTGTCTCTGTGCTTTCCGTACAGGCTAGCTTCTGCCTCTTGCAGTGCTTACCAGCCAGAAGGCTGTGCTGAGCAGCCCCTTGTAGGGACGGGACAGAGATACCAATGAAGGTTCACAGAAGACGGTTTACCTATGTAATCTCACAGATGAGCTAAAAACGACCGAATGTGACAGCGGTGGGCTGACTACCGATGCCTGACCCCAGACCTCAGTTGTCGATTGCTAACCCCATAGAGTGGCCGTGCAGTCCTATAGTCCAGTTGCGTGATGTACGTTGTGGGATGTCATTCAGGTTCATCGGCCATTGTCTGGGACAGTTCAGCGGGATGCAGACTAGTTATAGCTCAGCGTGTTGTACTCGTTTTGTTGTCATCACCAATATGCAACGTTATGTCACTGTATGCAAGAATACGTACATATGTATGTGGCCCCTCGGCCTGTAAGATGGCTAGAAATGCAATAACATTTGTTTTGAAAAAGAAACGACAGAATGGAATGCTATCTAGAGGAGTTCACAATGGTTGCAGTTCCCTGAGGTTAATTAAGAGTCAAGAGATATTTAGGACAGACTCCTCCTACATTAACCCCTAGTTCCCGAGCCTGCCGAGAGCAGCTCTTCACGCTCAGCCCTCTACCTACTCTCTCCCCTCACGACGCTCTTCCCGCTCCGCCCCCCTCCCCACTCTCTCTCCCAGCACACCTCCCCCTCGCTCCGCCCCTTGTTTAAACTTGAAAATACCTCCCGCCTCTCCTCCCCCTTCCTTCCCTCCCCCCGGCTTCTTCCCACCCTCCTCCCTTTGCCCCGAGGACATCACGAGAGCCGCTAACCCTCCTCCAGGAGCCAGCTGATGAGGGAGGAGACGCACAACTGCGGACCTCTCCTGCTGGCACACGAACAACGTCACCTTCTTCACTCTTCAGCACACCAGCCATATTTTTGGGGGACTAGCCAGAGTTGTTAAAGTTGAGCTATATGTACTGTGAAGCCAATGCAGACAGCGGCAAAGTGGCTTTGAACGAAACTCAAAACAAGTAACTCTCACTAGGGTCCGCAAGGCTTTAATGTCGAGAAAGAGTGCACGCTCTAAGAGCTGAAAAAATGGGACAACGTTTGCGTTCACTCAAATTCTGTGATGCTTCTATCCACAGCTCGAAAAGTTATTTATAAAGAAAGAGACATCTCTCACTTTCCTCTCGTTCCTGCCAGCTGTCACCTCCACATTCCATATCCTCCGTACTTTTAATTTTGAATCATTATGTTGCCCTCCTTCTCCGTAACTCATTCTTTCTCCCGACTTTTCTTCCCTTTGCTCCTTTGTTATCTACTCCCAACGTACTTCTCTCTTTTAATTTCATTTAATAGGTCGAGCCTGGTCAGCCCATGCACTGCTATGCAAGGTGTGCTGTATTGGAGTATGGACTTGAAGCCCTGCCCACTCTCTCCCCACCACCACATCCACCACCACATCCACCACCACCACATCCACCACCACCACCACATCCACCACCACCACATCCACCACATCCACCACCACATCCACCACATCCACCACCACCACCACCACCACCACATCCCATCCACCACATCCACCACCACCACCACATCCACCACCACCACCACATCCACCACCACCACCACATCCACCACCACCACATCCACCACCACCACATCCACCACCACCATATCCACCACCACCATATCCACCACCACATCCACCACCACCACATCCTCCACCACATCCACCACCACCACATCCACCACATCCACCTCCACCACATCCACCACCACCACATCCACCACCACCACATCCACCACCACCACATCCACCACTTCCACCACTTCCACATCCACCACTTCCACATCCACCACTTCCACATCCACCACCTCCACATCCACCACCTCCACATCCACCACAACATCCACATCCACCACCACCACCACATCCACCACCACATCCACCACCACCACCACATCCACCACCACCACCACATCCACCACCACCACATCCACCACCACCACCACATCCACCACCATCTCCACATCCACCACCATCACCACCACATCCATAATCACCACCACATCCACAATCACCACCACATCCACCACCACATCCACCACCACATCCACCACCACATCCACCACCACCACATCCACCACCACCACATCCCCCAGATCCACCATCACCACATCTATATGTGTGGCTCTGTGTGTGTGTAGGTGCAAATGCAATGTTCTTGGATTTTCGTCACAATAAAATACACTGGACATAATCTTCACAAAAGTTATTTACAAACGTTTACGCTATTGCCATTATAAATTACAATAACTTTTATTTAAGTATTAATTATTTACAAAATTAAAAGCCATTGTTATTTGTAATATCAATACATCTAAGTCACGTAAATACAACACACATTGCATTACAAATGCTATAGGTGTCACATTTGCGAAAGTTAAAACTATTGACATTGTAACTGACAAAGCTATTAATTTTGCTATTTTTAAAACCAACACAAATAAAAAAAAGTGCCATTTACAATACCAATCGCTCAAACTTTCCTAATGCGAGACCTATTGCATTTCCAATGCTTGTTATTCAGGGGAGCAATTAAGGCCTTAGACCAGGAATGCCTTTCCTACAGAGGGCATTAAATACACATCTTAGAATGTTTGCCCAAACTTGTGGTTTAGGCTTAAATAAATCTGCAGGTACCCTATCAGGACCGAGGAACAATGGGCATTGTTATGATGGCATCAAATATCTCCTCCTCAGTTAAGCCCAAATTGTAATCCTCACTCCATACACTCTGTTACACAGACCGTACCTCATCCCTAGCAGTGTCATAGATTCCCTGAAAGTGAAAAAGACCCAGATATCCGTAGCGATGGTACAATCTATTGCATAATTTCTAAATTCCTTAAAAAAGGGCATATTGACCACCTTCCAGAAATGTGCACTATTATTCAGTACACTAACCTGCAGGAGTTCATCCCAAACTCTTTTTTAATAAAAAAAAGTCTTCCTCCTCTTTGCTATCACATTTATGTCCTCGGGGTCTGCCACAGGGCCCTCATCAGGTCCTGGTGAGCCCTTGAGCAGGATTGGTCAAACTATCTCTCCCCCTCTTTGGCTCTCCTGCATTCATGCCAACATTTTACAGCCGACAAATGGTAAGTTTAAAAAAAAGTGCCGGGATATTGTATTTTCCCACTGACCTATATTGGAGCAGGGGCAATCTTCCTTAGAGGTTCATTCATGATGTTCATAAGCCCGACTTTACGTTAAAGCTGGCATTCCTAAACACCTTCAAGCTATAAATATACCATCACTTGCTATGGCAAAGCACGGTGTGGTTCGGTGCAGTTTGACTACCTACTTGCACGACGCAGCTCGCTACAGCAAGTGCCAAAGGAAGCCAAATCTCCAGCTGACGTACTGATCAGAAGCTGTCATCCTCTGCCGAGAAATCCAGCTCCAGGGTTTCTGACTCCCCTTGCGGGGTGTCCGGAAATCGAGTCCGTGAAAGAGATACCAACCTCTCTCATTCTAAGGTATGGAGCTGTTTAGAACCTAGAGAAACCTTTGGCAATTCTTGGCAAAAACTAAACCAATTCTAAAGACAACAGTTACTTCTTCCCTCGTACTAGACCTAGGTTAGGTACATTGGGGTAGGCGTATTTTAGAAGCACCAGTTGAGTATTTTAGCCAGTGTTATTTTATGTATGTATTTTTTATATATGTCATAGCAACAGACAATGCTATTATGGTATTATTTTATATTACTGTTTACGCTGTACGCATTATACTTTGCATTCTGTCTAACGATTGTAGCAGTTCACCTCTCTTGCATGAGAAAGAAGACTGTTCAATAAACCCCTTCTAATTGAAGCACCCGTCTCTCTATTTCTATGCAAATCTGTAGAAACGAAGCATGCACAATTGACTGTGTGAAATAGTTATTTATTGTTTCCAAGACTCTGAAGATACGTTTCAATTCTTGGGGAAACAAAGTTGTCATGTTTATGCGGTTGTCAGAAACAAATCCCTTCTTGTGTATTCGAGAAAGTTTCAAGGGACCTCTGAGCTAGCTGGCACTCACAATTAAGTTTAGTATACTCGATAGAGACATACTGACCTCAGTCCTATGTCAAGTCTATAGTGTATATTATTTCAATGCGCAGAGCCTATTGGGAATATTGGAACTACACTACACTGCCGGGTGCCTCTGCCAATGGGATATTCCCATGAAATGTGTCTGCCTGTGTGGGCCCTCGCAGTGAGACTGAATACAATAATTGAATCCAGTTCAGATAGTGTGGGGGTATGCCAAATTTTCCCATGTACCTGTATCATGTGATCCCATCTAAGGGTGTCAAACGCCTGCTTCAGGTCTAGAGTGATACATCCTGACGTATAGTTGTCTGGGTGGAGGATTCCATGACATGGCACAGCCTCCTAATGTTAAGCAAGGTGCTTCGTGCCGGTACAAATCCACATTGATCAGGGTGGATTAGCTTATGCAAGAAGGGGAGTAGTCGACGCAAGAGAACCTTAGTATTTTGTATTCGGTGGTGAGTAGAGATAAAGGTCTATATCCCGAGATGTCTAATGTCGATCGGCCTGGTTTAGGGAGGGAGACAACTAAGGCCTGCATTGTGGAGTGGGGCAGCCTTCCTGTGTCTATAGCAGTGCTATATAGAGTAGCTCTAACTGCGGTACCAATACATCTGAATATGGAGCAAAGAATTCAATTCGAAGGCCATCTAGGCCGGGGGCATTATTTCGCGGGAGGTCATGTATGGCTTCTTTAATTTCCGCCCTCGTGATAGGGCCGGAGAGATCCTTTTGTACCAGTTGGGTGAGTTTAGGAAATGTTAAGTCAGTTAGAAAAGTATGGAGGGAGTCTTCTGCCAGTGGTATCGGTTTCTGATAGATACATCTGCCAGTGAATTCCTCACCTTGTGAATATACCCTGCGCAGCAGCCAATCTAAAACTTTTGTAGCTCTCCACGCCGGCAAAGTCATGGACGACGTCACAGAGGGTACGACTCCGCTCGCGACCCCGCTGACGTCACTGGATCCATAATAGGGCCTCGTCGGCGTGATGACGTCAGATCCATTTTTTCCGCGGCGTCGACGCCAGCGGTTATTTGGGACTCTCTGTAGTAACAATGTTATTATAGTTGTTCTTGTCAGTTCTGCTCGTTTCCTTTCGAAGATGTCTGGGAGAAAATCTGGTTCCAAGCCTTGTAGGGAGTGTGGTAAGCAGATATCCATCACTGACCCGCACGAGGATTGCCTATGGTGCTTGTCTTCCGATAACGACATTGATGGATGTGCATGTTGCAGGAAGATGACCTCTAAGGCATTAAAGGAAAGGGAGGCAAAGTTTTTTATGGCCAAGATGAAGAAGAATAAGAAGGCGAGTAAAAGAAGATCGAGGTCAAGGTCTCGTTCCGAATCCAGATGGGGTTCGAAGTCGGCGTCGGGACATTCGAAGTCGAAGAGACATAAGAGATAGAAGCACTCTTCGAGGCGTCACTCTGATAAGGAACCAACGCCAAAGTCATTTTCTCCTCGACGTCACAGAGGTGAGGTCGATCCTTATCATTCAAATCCGGACTCGCCAGAGAAGGAAGTGGCTCCTGAAGTCAACGTTTCTCGATCACCGACGCCGGCTCCTTCGGAATCGGTCCATTCTTCGTATCCGGGTGAAGCCGAGCCAGAGCAAGAAGATCAGGAGCAGCCTGAAGAGGTTCCTTTGTCGGCGCCGACGGGCCCGACTCCAAGTACACCGGCTTCAGAGGTGGCACCGGGAAATTATCCTCCTTTCCCGGCTCCAGGTCAAGACCCATCACACTATCTTAACGCTATGTATGGTGTCTTTGCAAGGGCCATGTACCCCATCTGGTGCGCCTGCGGGCCCCAAGGGTCCTTTTGCCTACAATTTGGGTGTTCCTGAGGCATATGCCCAGGCTCCATTTATGCCCTTTCTTCCAACGACGCCGTCCTGGAATTTTCCGGCGCCGAGAGCTCAGGCGCGATACCGAGAATCTCCTGCGCCGTACCGAGAATCTCCCGCGCCGTCTGTTGGCCCTCGTTCGGCGCAAGCGGCGCCGTCGGATCTGCGTTCGACGCCGGTCCCGAATCCGATGGAGTTGGTTCTGGATCCATCGACTCCTGTCCCGAGGATCCGCTCCAGGAGGGAGGCCCAAAGAGCTGTCGAAGAGGCACGCTATCGGCAGGAAATGGAGGAAGGTGAACTTCCTGATTCTGATGACTATTTTGCAGAATTGAAAGATGCAAGTGGTCTTGATGTTTACCCTGAGTGGGATTTTTCTTCGGGATCAAATGCTCCTTCGAAGGCGGTAGCTCCGGATCATACAGTTGTGAGAAAGGCTGCTGAATTATTAGACATTAATCTTCCTTCCACCGAGTTTAAGTCCAATTTATTGCGTGAAGTGTTGCATTCTCCATCCTCTGTGACTGAACCTTTATTACCATTTAATGAGGCAATCCTGGAGCCAGTGTTGGAGGTTTGGAAGAAGCCTTTGTCTGCACCTGCAGTCTCCAGGACTGTGGCACGGAGATATAGGGTGGTACCTGAGGATCCAGAATTTTTGTCAGCTCATCCTTCGCCTGAGAGCCTTGTAGTTCAGGCGGCTTGCTCGAAGAAGTCTTCAGGGGCTTTCCCTCAGGTTCCACAGACAGGGAGTCAAAATGGATTGACCAGTCTGCTAAGAAGGTGTTTTCATCTGCGAGCATGGCACTGAAATCTACAAATGCAACCTGCTTAATGGGAAGGTATATCCATGCCCTGATGGATTCCTCTAAACAGTTGCTCCCAAAACTGTCTGATGAAGACAGGAAGAACTTTCAGGAGGTTTTGGATGATACCCAAGCTGCTGCGCGCCAGGTCATTCAAAGTGGCCTGGATACGGCTGACTAGGTGGCTAGAATTATGGGCTCTGCAGTGGCTACGAGAAGGGGTGCTTGGTTGAAGTCTTCAGACTTTTCTCAGGATGTGCAGGCTACTTTCTTGGACTTACCATTTGATGGTACAGGTCGTTTTGGTAAGAAGGCTGATGCCACACTTGAAAGATTCAAGGATAGTAAAGCCACAGCAAGATCACTTGGCTTACAAACTCAATCCAGAGGTTCCTTTCGTAGATACAGAGGATTTGAGAAGTCATCCTTTTGCTCGCAAGGGCAGCCTCGTCAGCAGCAGCAGCAGCAACAACAGAATATGCTGTATAAATCTTATAGAGGAAGAAACAGAGGTCGTCCACGAGGTTGTCAACCCGCCTCCTCCTCTTCCTCTATCTCTCCCCCTATCGCGGCAGCAAAGCAGCCCTAGAATCCCCATTCTCAGTCATGTTGGTCCTGTGGGGGGTCGGCTTACCCATTTTCTGCGGGATTGGGAATCGGTCACTACAGACCAATGGGTTCTTAACACCATGCGCGCTAGCGGAATTCCGCTCGCACGCTGGGATTTGCGAAAACGCACTTTACGTAACGAGCTGGGCTCGTCATCAGCGAGCGAGGAGGCTACGCCATGACGAGCCCAGCTCATCATCAGCGTGGAAGGGGTTAATCTTGTGGCAAATGGGTATGTTCTTCCCTTCAGGGAATTCCCTCCAAATTACCCTCCTTGTCAAGGGGCTTGCTCAGAGGAACATCTCCGTCTCCTACAGGAGGAAGTTCTGACCTTGTTGAAGAAAGGCACGATAAAGGTGGTTCCAGAGCAGTAAAGGGGTCAGGAATGCTACTCCCGGTATTTCCTGATTCCCAAGAAGGATGGCAGGCTTCGCCCAATCCTGGATCTCAGGATCTTGAATCTTTATCTGAAACAAGAGAAGTTAAAGATGCTTACCCTTGCGCAGGTTCTTCAGGCGCTGCTGGAAGAAGACTAGATGGTGTCGCTCGACTTGTAGGACGCGTATTTTCATATCCCGATCCTGGAGTTGCACAGGAAGTATCTCTGTTTCACGGTGGGGTCGCAACATTGTCAGTTTGCGGTCCTTCCGTTTGGAATTACTACTGCACCTCAAGTTTTTACCAAGGTTATGGCAGTGGTGGCAGCCCATCTCAGGAGGGCGGGGATTCCTATATTCCCCTATCTGGACGACTGGCTGATCAAAGCAGAGTCCCCAGAGAAGGTGCTCCATCATCTGCAAGAGACAACTCTGTTGTTGTACAGGTTGGGTTTTTCAATAAATGTACCCAAGTCTCACCTGGTGCCCTCACAGCGCAACCTGTTTATAGGGGCTCTACTGGACACTACTGTTTGTCGAGCATTCCTTCCACCTCAAAGGATTCTCGACATTCAGGAAATGATTCCTTTGTTTTACAATGGAGCGGTCGTTGCAGTTCTGAAGGTCCTTCGTCTGCTCGGTCTGTTTGCTTCCTGCATTCTGCTGGTCAACCATGCACGCTGGCACATGAGGGCGCTCCATTGGTGTCTCCGCAGGCAGTGGTATCAGCACAACGGAGATCTCAGGGAGTCTGTGAGGATCTGCAGAGACACTGCATCGGATCTGTCTTGGTAGAGCGTGGAGGGCAATCTTTCTCAATGAAAGTCCTTTCATCTGCCTCCATCGGTTGCCACAGTGATAACGGACGCCTCCACTCTAGGGTGGGGTGCTCATCTGGGGGATCTGGAGATCAAGGGTCTTTGGTCTTCAGAGGAAAGGTTGCTTCACATCAACCTTCTGGAATTGAGGGCGATTCGTTTGGCACTCAAGGCCTTCCTCCCTTCCCTTCGCGGTCAGTCAGTTCAGGTCCTGACGGACAACACAACCGCGATGTGGTATGTCAACAAGCAGGGAGGAGTGGGATCGCATCTTCTCTGCAGAGAAGCTCTGCGTCTCTGGTCCTGGGTTTAGGACCACCAGATTTGTCTGATGGCAAATCATCTGGCCGCAGTTCTGAACGTTCGAGCAGACAGTCTCAGTCGGCAGTTCTCAGCAGACCACGAGTGGAGGCTTCACCCGGAGGTAGTTCGTCACGTTTTCCGGATGTGGGGAACTCCTCCGGTGGACCTGTTCGCCACTCACGAGAACGCTCACTGCCTGTCATTCTGCAGTCTCCAGTATCCGTCGCAGGGAGCTTTGGGGGGCGTGTTTCAGTTGAGTTGGAGCTCGAAACTCCTTTACGCGTATCCTCCCATACCCTTGATTCCTCGGGTTCTGAGGAAGATTCGCCAAGACCAGGCCCAAGTTATATTGGTCGCCCCGGATTGGCCAAGAAGGGTGTGGTATACAGAACTTCTCCACCTCTCCTCGTGCCCGCCGCTCCGTCTCCCTCTCAGGGCAGATCTCCTCTCTCAGATGGAGGGGCAGGTTCTACACCCCCACCTCCAGACCTTACACCTTGTGTAAATGTGTTTGTACTTGTAAAGCGCACCACTGCCCCAGCGACGGGGCGTCCCGGTGCTGCACTCATACCGCTGTGGAACCCTTCCTGGCTTTTCCCTGTGAAATGTCCACTTCTGGGCACCCCCAAGGTGAAGCCAGGCATCCAAGCGCTGGTGGGGCCGTTGTGGAGATTAAGCAAGCTATTGCCCAGAGTCACAGAGTGGGACGTATGATTAGACTAGGCACCAAGGCGAGAATGATCAGGTCCGGGGAGATTGAGTCCAAGAGCCGTCCCAGGCCAGACCTCTGCATCAGGGTCTGCCAATCTAACCATTGAGCCACACTTCTTCATGCCTGGAGATTGAATGGGGCAACCTCAATTCTTTTTCTCTCCCGCCTGATGTGGTGGACATAATTCTTTCAGCCAGGCGTCTTTCCACCAAGTCACTTTTTTCCTATAGGTGGGCCAAATTTGTTTCCTGTTGTGGAGAGAAATCTATTGACCCTTTGAGAGCTTGTTTGTCCAACATTCTTCACTTTGCTCTTTCTTTAGCCCAGCAGGGTTTTGCTGTGGCGACTGTAGCGACTGTAAAAGGTTATTTATCGGCCTTGTCGGCATTCCTTTGTTTGCCGGACCAGCCATCTTTTTTTAAGTCACCTATTGTGTTACGTTTTATAAAAGGTCTTACCAACAAATTCCCTCCAACTCCATTTATTGTGCCTCAATGGGACTTGAATCTTGTCTTAACTTACTTGATGGGTTCACCTTTTGAACCTTTACACAAGTGTCCCATGAGACTTCTGTCTTTTAAGACTGTCTGTCTTGTAGCAATTACCTCGGCAAGGAGGGTAAGTGAGCTTCAAGCTCTTAGTTCAAAGCCCCCATTCCTGACCATTCATGCTGGAAGAATGGTACTTAGGACCAGGGCTGCTTTTCTGCCTAAGGTGGTAACTCCCTTCCATCTGGGGCAATCCATTACCCTCCCTATCTTCTATCCTCCCCCTCACCCTTCCAAGGAGGGGGAGCGGCTTTACCACCTAGACCCTAAGAGGGCGGTGAGTTTCTACCTCGATAGGACTAAAGACTATTGTGTGGACGACTAGCTTTTTGTTGGGTTTGCTGGCTGTAAAAAAGGAAAAGCTGTGCACAAGCGCACGCTGTCGAGATGGATTATCCTGTGTATAAAGATCTGCTACGCCCTGGCTGATAAGGATCCTCCAGAGGGTATAAGGGCTCATTCTACTAGAGAAAAGTCTTCAACATCTGCTTTGGCTAGAGGTGTGCCTGTAGAGGATATTTGGATCGCCGCGACTTGGGCCTCCCTCCCCACTTTTGCGAAGCATTACTGCTTGGATACCGAGGTGAGGAGGGACGGCCACTTTGCGCGTCCTGTACTCCAGGATTTCTTGGTATAGCAGAGTGGTCTCCCTCCTCCTGGAGTGGGGACTGCTGTGGGACTCTATTCACAAGGTGAGGAATCCACTGGCAGATGTATCTATCAGAAGAACAAGTTACTTACCTTCGGTAACTCTTTTTCTGGTAGATACAGTATCTGCCTGTGGATTCCTCACTGACCCACCCGCCTCCCCGATGTCCACTCTTCTATACCTGCTAAATTTATATAAAAAAAAAAAAATGTAATGGATGTATTTATATGTTCATGCATATTGCATTGATTTCACACTGTGTGTGCATTGTTTTGAATACTGTGTACTATGTATACTATTACTGTTTATGTCGGTCCATCCGTGTGCCTCGGGGGCACGGAAAAAAGGGCGGAACTGACGTCATCACGCCGACGTGGCCCTAATATGGATCCAGTGACGTCAGCGGGGTCGCGAGCGGAGTCGTACCCTCTGTGAAGTCGTCCATGACCTTGCCGGCGTGGAGAGCTACAAAAGTTTCCGATTGGCTGCAGCGCAGGGGATATTCACAAGGTGAGGAATCCACAGGCAGATACTGTATCTACCAGAAAAAGCGTTACGGAAGGTAAGTAACTTGTTCGTCTGGTATAAGGCTTGGTAATACTCGCAGAAAGCTGTGTTGATGTCTTGCTGTGTGTCTACGGTGTTCCATTTACTGTGGTTATCCTGTGTATTGGGGACTGTTGAGGGTCATCTCGGATTATACTCGCCAGGAGTGGACCAGCCTTGTCAGCTTCTGCGTGCTTAGTGTGCGTGTAGGCTGTGTAATCTATTTGTCGTAGTGTTTCTAATAGCTCTGCATGTTTAATATGGGCTTCCTGTAATGTTGAACTCTTTGTAGGGTCTACTGCTGCTTCTTGTTTTAATTTGTTCAACGAGAGTTCCACCTCTACTTTATTGTGTATTTCTTTCCTTACCCCTGCTGTGGTACCAATTGCTATTCCTCTAATTACCGTCTTGAATGCACCCCATTCCACCTGTGGTGAGGAAGCGGTGCCAGCATTCTCAGTGAAGTAATTTGTAATTCCCGCAGATAATGTGCTGTGAAAGACTGAGTCTTCATGCATCTGTGGCTATATCTTCCAGGTGGGCACCGGAGTGGGAATTCTACCCCATGCTAGAGTGATCCTTAAGGGGCTACGGTCTGAGAAGGTCTTTATCAGATACGTGGCATGCGTTATCTGGGTAGTGGTAGGATTAGAGCATACAATCCTATCTATTCTAGTGTGCAGTAATGTGGATGGGAAAAGAAAGAGTACTCTCTACTGCTGGGGTACTACAACTGCCAGGCATCCCCTGCGGACCATCCCTCCGCCCATTTGCTAAGTGCATCAGGCTGCTTCATGGCACCAGCGCCTTGGAGTGGGGGGTGTGACCTGTCCATACGTATATCGAGTACTGCATTGTAGTCCCCACCTAAAATCAATGGATATGCTGCCCCGGGCTCAAGCACAGGGTTAAGGCTCAGAAGGAATTTATCCTGCTCAAAGTTAGGGGTGTATATGCTCCCTATTACTATTTGTGTGCCGTCTAAGGTTCCTTTTACTAGTACGTATCTCCCCATTGGGTCCACCCGTTGCTCCAACGCCTCGAAGACGACCTCGCTTCGAATCCAGATGGCGGCCCCCCGGGCAAAGGTGGAGTAGGATGTGGAGAAGACTTGGCCCCTCAATTTCTTGCGCAATTTGGCTGCCTCGGCCACGGTGTGGTGAGACTCCTGCATAAAACTATGTGCGAGTGTCGTCTGTTTACCTGAGCATGAATTCTATGCCTCTTATATATTGACCCCAATCCCCTCACTTTCCAGGTTATTATTGTGTATCTATCCTGCATGTGTATGTGTAATATACCGGTGCTCTATGCATATCCAGCGAGAGAGGGTCTGCGGTGTGTAATGTAGCTGGGAGGGGGGGCAGACTGTACCAACTTTTGAACTCTAACATAGAGTACTCAGTCCAGCAGTAGAACTGTGCTGGTCCAAATGATATATACAACAGTGTTAACTGTTAACAGTGTAGTTATTGCTTTCGCCATGGGGGTGAGTGGTTCTAGCAATCTAGCTATTTAGATAAGGTCGGTGCGAGCTCGTCATGGCCCGGACCGATTTTAGTACCATGCTTCTAGATCGGAGCTTCAGAGAGGAGGGTGCTCTATAAGTGCAGAGATTATACTAATGGCATGTGTCTTGTTCAGCAATCGGTTCCAACCTCCACAGACCCATCTCTATTCCAAGAAGCGCTCTTTAGTTTATGGCGTGATACCGCTGAACAATGCCACGCTATTTCAAGAGTCTGAGAGTACGGTGTGTTCCTCAGAGGAGTCCAAGGATATTTGATGTGTGCCGTCCTGGAACATGCTAGCTGTGTTCAGCGCCTCCGTTCGTCCCTTCTGAGCCAGGTCCAAGGGGGTTTCTGTTCTGGTATGCAGTGTTCATCACTCGGTGTCGCAGCCACCGACTCCGTTTGGGCTTTGTGGTGCTAGATGCACTTTGTGAGGATGGCCCGGACCCCGATGGGGGGAACGTGACCTCAAGCCATTCCTCCACCTCTTCTGGGGTATACAAAAACTGCCTTGTTTGGTCAGGGATCACTTTTAATCTGGCCCGGAATAACAAGGGATATTTGATGTCTAGTGCTCTAAGTTTGTTCTTTGCTTCTTGGTATTGGGATAGTTTTCGTTGTACCAGGATGGTGTAGTCTGGATATAGCGATACCCTCTGATTCTCATACTGAATTTGGGACAACTCTCTGGCTTTCTGTAGCAGCACATCCCTGTTTCTGTAATTCAATATTTTCATTATAAGCGGACGGGGATGGGTTCCCACCGTCGGCCGGCCGGTGGGAATTGTGTGTACCCTTTCTACACAGAAGAAATCTGAAAGGCCTTCTGGGGCCAGGTGTTCTCTGAACCATCGTTCCATAAATGCAGTTGCGTTCGACCCCTCGCATCTTCTGGCAGGCCAATGACGCGTATGTTGTTGCATCTGTCCCTCCGCGTCATCTGCCCTGTCCTGGAACCCCGCTACCTGCTGTTGGAGTTGTTGAAGTTGTTCGCTATGTTCTGTATGTTGCGGCAGCAACTCTGCCATTGCGAGTTTGTTGTCATTGACTGTGGCGGCGAACTTGGTATTGTCAGCCATTAGACGAGTGAACCCGGTTGTCAGGGTCTTTGTTGCTCTATAGCATTTCTCGAGTCCCTCACTTCTTGCAGGATATGATCTGACTTGTCAGGTGGGGTCTCCAGATTGGTTGGTGGGTTAGTGTTAGTCATTCGTGTGGGGAGCTCTGTGTCTTCTGTAGGTTGTATTTCGACGTTATTAGGGTCTGCATTTTTCCCCTTGAGTCGTCCCATTGTGCAGGTTATCCTCTTATTGCACTTGTAGCAGGGTGGCAGCGGGTAATGCAAGGGGTCACCAGTGATGTTCCTGGTCAGTTCCCACAGGTCACCGATTGGTGGGCTCAGGCTGAGCAGGTATAAAGAAGCATAAGGCTAGTGTGCGCCAGTTTTTTATTGTTGTAGGGTTTTGAGTGCAGTCTAAAGCCCTCGTGGATGTCAAGGGAGGCACCACCAGGGCCCCAGCAGCGAAACCAGAACCCCCAGGTGGGTGAGTTCCGCCAGCAGTGTTCCCCGGCCGTATCTCTCTGTGAGTACTTTGTGTGCCACGCTTCCAGACTCCTGCCACAGGGCCGCCTCAGTCTCTGAGGGCCTAGTAGTTGCAGGGTAGGCACATGAGGAAGGGTCGTGCTTCTGTCTCCCTTTCGTCACTGCATCGTGCACTTACCGCCTCAAGGCCAAGGGATCGTGTGGGTGCGTCCCTTTAGACCTCGCTACTTTCCAGCTGGGCTGTATCTGTTCCATTCGGGGGCATATATCCCGTTGGGAGGCTCGGTCTTCGAGTGGCACTCCACATGGCCTGCCGGTCTCTGCCGCCCTTCTTCTTCTACTATCGGGGCTCAGCTGTCCAGACGGGCCCCTCTGCCCTATCCACACTGCAACGTCGTCCAAGCCACAGTGCAGTGTTCGGGCACCATGGCACTTAGGCCCAGTCGTCACAAGCCCACAGCCCCTTTATAACTCTACAGCGCTGGTAGCACTGACGACTGAGTGAGTGTTTCCCGAGATAGTACAGTCCGTCGGATGGCTCTGTTCGAGGTTGCCGTTCCAGGAGTGTCTTTTTTTTGGAGGTGGGGAGGGAGTCGCAGCCCTCCCGGTTCATGGGTGTCCGTTCGTGCCATAGTTCGCCACCCCGCCTGCTCTCCGGGAAACTCGAGGGGCAGGCAGCGGTCGAGGTTTTGGGGTGGCCGTGTAGTTCAGCAGGGTGGTGGGGGGCCAGTCGACAGGGCCGGGTGGACAATCACTTCCTCCCAGGCGTCAGTGGTGTCAGCACCGCTGGTCGGCCTCCCTTATCCTCCAACGGTCTCTCCTCGATTGTGGGGCCTCCAGGTTTTGCAGTGCCACACCTCTTGAGTTCGGTTACTCGGTGAGGATCTCTGCTCCACTTCTCCCGGGCACACCAATGGCTTTCGGGGCCGCTGGCCTATTGCAGTCCAGACTCTTCTTCCCCCTATGCGCGGTCAGACCACCTCCAAGTACCTCTGGGTGGGTCCCTGCTTTCGTCCAGAGCTGGGAGGCCGTGGCCGACGGACCACTCAGTTGGCCTTCAAGTGGGGTTGGTAGCAGGCTCAGCAGGCCCCCGGATCCATCCCAGGTCATGGAGATCACAGTCGCAGTCAATTGCAGGATGCCTGTGCTCAAGTATACGCTGTCAGGGCCTCCTCCAGAACACACCAGGGGGCGGCCGGATATGTGCAAGCCCGTATCTCAGGAGTCTGCAACGGCCGCCTCAATGCGTCCCCAACGTCATCAGGCCAGGCCGCGACTTATGCGGGCTCCACCCATCTCCCTGTTCTTTGTTGACTCAAGCAGAAGCGCCGATACCCCAGATTTCAGGCAGGCATCACACCGAGTCTCAGCAGCACCCCCTCCTCATTTATTGGGGCCGATGCCGCAGATCTGTTAGGATTCGGAAAGATTTTCTGCAGTCCGGGCATGGGGCTCGCTCACAATGCGTCTGCCATGCTTGGCGGTTAGCCACGCCCCCCTACATGTAAGAATCTTAAGGACAGAAAAAGGAGGTAACCATTATATCTGATAGCTAAAGAGAATTGTACTCATTCTAAAGGAGAAGGCCCCCTTCAGGGGAAGATTCAGTGAAAAGTTCTCCTTCAAGGACTTCCACGAAGGTAGGGCAAAAGGGCAGTCTTCTTCAGTGCCCAGAATTGGACATGTTTGGTACAGCACTTGGAGCCACCTCTTTTGTCACTAAACATGGGAAACATTCCTTTTAAGGATCGTTGTATGCACAGTTACATATCAAAATCTATAGAGGGTCAACATGTTAAAAGAACAAAACTTCAAAATCACTGTTGTCATCCACAACTTTGATGGCAAGACAGTTGATGTCATACTCTACATCATTATCTACGAGACAGTCAACGACAAAACCATTGAGGTTGTCTATGTCAATCCCATCAATGATGGCAACAGCCCCGTTGGTGGTGACCTTGCCGTCGATGATGACATTGTCACGGTTGAAGTCTATGACGTTGATAACAACATCGTCTACACGGATACTGTGAACACAGACACCATCAACTGCAGTTCAGTAGGACCTGTTCTTTCACTATTGAAGGTCCCAACCTTATTACCAGTCCAGATTTTGCAATCTGATCAAGAAGATGTGGCTAGTGACTATGTTTCGCAATCTGCTTATACTCAAGTCAATTAAATGTGTAATATGTCCCAGGTTTTGGGGAGGACATAGAAGAAAATAATATTATTCAGAGTATGATTATCAGCAGAATTATATTCCTCATACTTCAAGGGAGTACATACCACCTAGACAATACAGACAAACTGATGTAGTTCATGTACCTGACTTTTTATCTACATTGCAACAGATGATGTAAACTTTCCAATGGATATTGACTCAACAACCGGCTAATAAACCACATCCGCTGACTCACCTTTACCATCTACCCCTCCTCGACAACAGTCACCACTACCTCCTCCACCATGCCTACTGATGATATTCCAAATTCTCATTCATTAATGAAAGAGATGTGGAATATTTCAACCTACCATTGAAGTCTATGGGTCAGCAATGTTTTATTTGTGACTTCAAATAGCAACCACAGATTTCTGTAAGATCAGTACTAATTTTGGATTTTCCCTGGTCTGAAAGCCTTAAGCTAATGAAAACTCAAATCCAGCTACTGTTCCAGCTGTGATTCATCTTCTGGAGAAGAAATATAGTGCTCCACAATCTGCTCCAGCCTGCCTCAAAGTACATACTAAACCGGATTCAGTCATCTTTTCAGTGGCTCAAAGAAGTATAAAAAAATCCAACCCACCATCCCCTGATCTACCAGACAGGGATAGTAGGCATATAGATAACTTGGGTAGCGATTTCCATCAAGCTAGTTAATGATCTGGCAATTCTAGGATGTTACAATTGTCAGATGTGGCATAGTATTTCTCCATTGCTTGAGCTCATCCTGTAGAATAAAAGGGAGACAACAAAAGCTATCCTTAAGTAAGGAGAACTTACCTCTTCTTTCATTATTGACAGGGAAATGGATGCCTTTAATATAGGTTTTCGCCAACCTACTGGAGCAACGATGTTAAGAAGACAAGGCTGGCTAAAGTCCAAGGCCTTCTTCCGTGAGTTGCAATCTAAAAGTTTAGACATGAAGTTCGATGGCCTTACCCTTTTCGGTAAGCATGTAGATGAGGCTCGTCAGGGTTTAAAAAATATACGGCTACTGTCAAGGCTTTGGGTCTTCTACAGTGTCGCAGGTTTGGATGTTCTAGTTTTCATGGCTCATAAGGATCCCAAAATTTCAGAGGATAATTCAACCAATATGGACGTCAACGTTCATATTATCCTCAAAAGCAACTGGAATATGATCAAGAATATTCTTACAATCATAGTCAAAGACAGTCTTATGGGAGTCCATCAAGAAGAAAGAGAAGGTCCTCTCAATCATGCACCAATGACAATCGGAAGAGAGCCTGACTCGCTACCTTTGCCCCCTCTTCCATCTCCTACAAAGCAGTTAATGGAGAATTTTCGTGTTTGCCCCACTCTTGGGAGGCTATCACATCAGACAAATGGGTGAGGCATATTGTTCTTTCAGGTTATACAGTGGAGTTATTCAGGGTGAGCCCACCCAAGAAGGAACATAATCTCTATTTAAAGGAACTTCAGTGGGGAAGTCTCTTGGTCCTCCTCAAAGGGGCTAAAAAAATGGCTCCGAAGTCACAAAGAAACCAAGGGCCCGATTCACAGAACTAACTTAAGACAAAATCCTAAACTTACTACCATTTTAGTATTCACAGAAGGCATTTACTCATTTTGGTACTCACAGAAGGCACTTACTCATTTTGGTATTCACAGAAGTTAGGAATCCTAACTTTACTAGTCCTAAACTGAGAAAAACCCTAACTTTAAGACTTTCGGTATTCACAGAAGGCATTTAGGAGTACTAAAGTTAGGACTCCTAACTTCTGTGAATACCAAAATGAGTAAGTGTCTTCTGTGTATACCAAAATGAGTAAGTGCCTTCTATGAATACCAAAATGATAGTAAATTTAAGATTTTGTCTTAAGTTTAAGAATCAGGCCCCAAGGGTTTTACTCTAGGATTGTCCTACTCAAATAGAAAACGAGTGAGTGGAGACAAAACATGGATTTCAGACAGCTAAACAAATGCTCAGTGTTTTCAGAAGGTCACTCTACTACAAGCTTTCATGGAGGAGATTTTATGACCTCCTTGGATCTTTTGCATGCACATTTTCACATACCCATTCACCAAAAACACAGAAAATATCTCTGACTCTTGGTAGTGGGACAGTATTACCAGTTGAAGGCACTTCCTTGAGGACTCATAGCAGCCCCTCAACACAAAATGTCACACTCCAGTAACTGCCTTCCTCAGACAAAAAGGGCATGTGGTGTTCCCATACCTTAACGATTAGCTTGTCAAAGCACCACTAAGTGGCAAGCCAAAAATGTCTACAGTGGCCTGCATCAATCTCTTCTAGAGATTAGGCCTCACATTGAGTAGGTAAAGATTATCATTGGAACCCCAGTCAAAAATTTAGTTCCTGTGTGCATTACTCAACGGGCAGTTGGGAAAGGCTTTTCCATCACAGAAAAGGGCGAAGAAGATGCAGACTGGCAAAGAATATCTTAACAAAACAATCAGTCACAGTGAGAAAATACAAATCTGTGTTAGACCTAAAGGCATCATGTATAGGCCGGGTCCAATTTTGTAGGCTTCGCATGAGGCCAATCTAGCAAAAGTTGGACTCGCAATGAAAGCAGGCACCCAAGTTCTTCCCGCTCAACCAATAAGTAACCCACTGCAACTGCGCAGCCAGGTAATAGAGCTCCTGATTAGGAACAGACAGTCCCCCATTTTCCGTTGCAGCATAGAGCGTCTTCAACGCAACTCTGGGCCGCCCCGCGTTCCAGATCAATTGTCTGGTCAGTGTTTCCAACTTCTGTAAAATTCGGGCCGGGACATACACCGGAAGATTTGCATAAAAGTACAGCAACCTAGACAGTGCGACCATCTTTGTAAGCGTAATACGACTTGGGACATTCAACGGAAGGGAGTTCCAAAAGGACACTTGAGCCCTAAGTGACGAAATTGCTCTCGTGAGGTTACCCTCCAATAGGTCAGCGGGCTCACGATAAATATGGATCCCCAAATAGCGAAATACGTTGGATACCAGAGTAGCCGCTCGCCCATTACTACAATATCGCACTCCGGCGTGTCTGCGGCGAAAGAATTTACACCTGACTTCGCCCAATTAACGCGGAGTCCCGACACATAACCGAAACTGCTAAATATGGCAGTGAGTGCGCATGGGAAGCAGGTCAGATCTCTAATGTAGATCAATAAATCATCCGCATACAGTGACACTGAGTGTATTCCGTCAGCCAAAGGGATACCCCAGTCTGCACCGGAAGCACGAAGTTTCGTCGCCAGGGGTTCTATCACGAGCGTAAAAATCAAGGGGGAATGGGGGCACCCTTGTCTAGTGCCTCTGCGAACACGGACCGGGTCTGAGAGAAGCCTGCCTGTGCGTACCCGCAGCACAGGATCATGGTATAGGAGTTCCACCATCTGAAGGTAGGCGGCACCCAAACCAAATTTCTCCAGCACCTGCATCAGGTAGGGCCACTCCACAGAATCAAACGCTTTCTCAAGGTCGAGAACCACGCACCCCGAGCGAGGCCATCGGGATACGGCAAGGCTTTGTACTCAAAATAGTCGTCTAATGTTATAAGACGTGCTGCGGGTTGGCACAAAACCGTTCTGGTCGGCATGTACCAGAGCAGGAACCAGAGGCGCCAATCTCTGAGCTAGTGTAGACGCCAGGATCTTATAATCCGTATTGAGGAGAGCAAGTGGCCTGTATGATCCCATATTGAGCACATCCCTGCCAGGCTTCAAAAGTGATATCACATTCGCCTCATTCAGGGTTGGCGGAAGAGCAGCATCTCCAATTGCCGCCCCATACATCCGTAATAGTTCGGGGATGAGGATGGCAGAGTAAGCCTTATAGAACTCCGCAGGTAATCCATCTGGACCTGGGGTTTTACCGTTGGAGAGGGAAAATATAACTGTTCGAAGCTCTTCCGCCGCTAGTGGTGCGCCCAATTCTTCCCGCTGCGCATTGGTAACCGTTGGTAGGGGTAACCCCGACAGATACCCTGAGATATCATCCTCAGTGACTCGCAGACGAGCGCGGTATAGGCTCTCGTAATGGTTCTTGAAAGCCTCGTGTATAGCCCTCTGTGTGTAGACAAAGGCGCCCTGAGTGGTACGGACGGACAGTACCGACGCCGATTGGGTGTCTCGCTGTATCAGCCAAGATAACAGCTTACCTGGCTTATCTCCAATGTGATGCGTGCGCGCCGAGTGTGCAGCGTAATTTAAGTTCTTCAATCTATCTAGAAGTTGAGTGTGTTGCTCTCGAGCCATCACCAACCTTGTATCGTCTCCCCCAGCTGCCTCCTGCACAGCGGTCAGTAAAGCGGATTCTACTCTCGTCAGATCTTTTTCCACCTGGTGTTGCATTCCCGCCTGCATCCCTAGGCAATGACCTCGCATGACCACCTTAAATGCGTCCCACTAAACCTGTGGGGTGGATGCAGTGTCTTTATTGTCCTCAAAATACTGCAAAATGCGAATCGAGAGCGCCTCTCTATATGGGGCGTCCAATAAGACATCGGGTTGGAGTCGCCACGTCGGGATCAGCGGGTGCGGGCACTCCCAGGCAAAGTCAAGGGTGTGAGGGTTGTGGTCTGAGTGAGTGCGACCCAGATAGAAAGTGTCTGTGACATGGGGTAGCAAATCGCTTGACAACATGAATCTGCCTAGTCTGACATGTAGCGCATGGGCACCCGAATAGTATGAATAAATTCTCATGTTGGGATTACAATTGCGCCAAACATCATGGAGGTCCCACTGCGTCACCCAGTCTATGAGCGCCTTCGATGCTCCACTCACCGGCGCACTGGCTAAGGGGGGAGCGATCGATCTAGTGTAACATCCAGAACACAGTTATAGTCGCCTCCAAGTAAAAGTGGCACACCCGGCCATGGCGCTATCACAAACGATAATCGCGAAAGGAATCTCCCCTGATCAGTATTAGGAGCATAGACAGAAGCTATAACTACCTGCTGTCCGTCTAGCCTACCCTGAAGAATCACATATCTGCCCTCAGCGTCTATTCTACTGTGAGCGAGTGCAAAGGGGACCCCAGGGCGAATCCATACTAAAGTTCCACGCGCATAAACTGAGAAGCCTGTGGCATACAGCTGCCCCCTCCACCTGCGACGCAGCGTGAGCACCTCTGGGTCAGTCAAGTGAGTCTCTTGCAACAACGCTACTTGTACCTGGTGTCATTTAAGATATGAATAAACCTGGTAACGGCGTGAAGGGGTATGCATACCACGCACGTTCAAGGTACAGAATTTAATCGTAGCCATTGCATCTCCGCTTCCCCGTTTCCCATCCCAACCACCCATCCCCAGCACACAGCCCGGTAGCGCAACAGATCAGACACCCACTTAAATCACAGCAAAGTGTCCGCATTCGACCGCTGCCCCGTAAACACACATGAGGGGAAAAGGAAAAAACCTCCAGCCTTATAAACATGGGAAACATAATCACAATTCCAAAAGGTCGACAGCGGAACATGCTGTCGTCCAAACGCTCTAGTGAGCACTAATAATCCGTAAGTTCAAGGGGGGGTCACTGAGTCCTTGGCTCTAGTTTTACAAAGGATTCATGCAATCAGGGCGAGGGTGTTGTCCCCCCACCACAGGCAGCTATTGTTATGTAGCCCATCACCAGCAACAGTTCCCGGTGCATGATGCACCCATTCCAATCAGTTCAGGAACCAAGTGATCGGCAGCAGCACTAGGCGGAGGGCCTCCTGTTGTTCGTTTTGCATAAGGTCAGGAGTAGGGCCCATTTCTGTCTCCGCGCGTGTCGCATTCGTCGGCAAGGGTCTCCTGCGACCGCGCCTCCGAGCTTCCCTGTCACGGCGCATCTTCAGCGGCATCTCACTAGGTTCCTTGTCGATGCCCGAGTCGAGCCAGGTCTCGACCGCCTCAGGGGTGTTAAAAAAGTGTGTCTTATCCTGAGCCACCACCCGCAGGTGGGCCGGAAATAGTAAGGAGTATTTGAGAGCCAGGCGGCGGAGTCATTGCTTCACCGCTAGAAATGAGTGGCGTTGACGTTGCACTTGTACCATGTAGTCCGGAAAGAGCATGATTTTTGCATTCTCAACACTGATGTCGGACAGCTTCCTAGCCTCGCGTAGTATGGCGTCGCGATCTCGGTAGTTCAAGACGCGAATGAGCATGGGTCTCGGGTTTGAGCCTGCATGGGGAGGTCGGGTCGGCACGCGGTGGGCTCGTCCCACTACAACGTGCTGTGAGAGGGTACCTTCCGGCAGTATATCTATGAGCCAACGTTCCACATGTTCGGGTGCTTCTCTGGGTTCCCATCTTTCTGGCAGACCCACTATGCGGATATTGTTTCTTCTCGCCCGCCCTTCCGCATCCTCTGCGCGATCTTCCAGAAATTCCTCTCTATTAAGAAGATCTTGAACGTGTTTGTCCATCTGAGTGATCTTGGGAGACAAATCTGTCATTGTGGTTTCTAGGGTTGTCGTCCGTTCAGAGAGTTTTTGTGGTCAGCTCGAAGGTGCGTCAGGTCTATTGCCACACTGTCGATTTTAGTCTCTAAAGAAGTGCGGTCAGTTGCATCGATTCCTCCAGCCGTTCCATTGCTGTCAGCATCGTGTCCAGTTTGGAGGCGGTTTGGTCTAGTTCTGCCTGCTTCGCCATTTTCCCCTTCACCTGCGCACCGCCGGTTCCAGCTCTTGCCTTGGGACCCCCAGACATGGGAGGCACCATAGCGTCTAGTCAATAGTATGGTCTGAAGAATCTCTCTAGGCAACTTATAAAGAATGGCTTGCCCCAGGGGCGACGCAGTTCAACTGAGAAGGAGCGTAGGTCGTCCACTCCTTCCGGGCACACAGTAGGTACTCCCACAGGAGGACCGGTCTCGGCTGGGAGGGGCACCAGGTCTGGGCAGATCGTGCTTTTTCCCAAGTGCCAGTAGCGGGTAGCAGTGTAGCCAGTTGGCGGGCAGATGTCTGGTGTAATGATACAACTCAGGGGGGGTGCAGTCCAAGAGGAGCGGCCCTCACTGTCGGTTGCACACGTGTCTGTGGTTGTAGCCAGTACCTTCAACCCACACGCTAGGACAGCTGGCGGCTTTCACATCGCACTTCACCACTCCACAGCTCATGCGCCAACTCCCTCGTGGATATAGTAGACCTTTCAGCGCTCGGGTACCTGCGCTTCGTAATCCGGTGTGATGGTCAAGACCAGACACACTTCCGCCCGGCTCAACCAGCGTCAGTTCCAAGCAATAGTCTCATGAGAGGTCAAGGGTGCTCCAGCAATGGTCAGCACTCAATCGCAGTCTCCATTGTAACTGCCTGGAGTGAGCAATGGAGGTTCAGTTGCTCCGCATGTACTCCAGAGATCCCCGTGTCTATGTGGAGGACTGCAGCTTTCAAGGGCGGGCTCCTCAGTAGACCTACAACGTCATCAGGCTCCGCATCCGCAGCAGCAGGACCATAAGTCAGTGGAGGCGGCGTATAGAGCGTGTCCACGCACCCCAGGTGGGGCAGGTCTTTAGTATGCACTTGGGAACAAGGTGGACTCCATGCAGTGGGGCGTCTCGAAAGTACGTCAGCGCCAGAAAGGGGCGAGTGACAGGGCGAGGTGGAAAGAGTCCCAATCTCACCTTCGCGGGTGTTCCGCCGTCTGTGTCTCCGGTGCAACCGGAGCTCCAGCCGCAAATCCGCCCACTCAGCAGTCGGAGGGGGGCCAGGTGCAACACCCGCCCAACGTCGTCTCCCTCAGCATGGACCTCAGGTTTCGCTTTGGCTCTGCCGCAGCAGGGGAGTCAATGTCTGCTCACCGTTGAGCACAGCAGGTAATGGGGCTCCGCCAAGAACGTTGCAGCACCAAGAGCTTCCCGCCACCATCCGCCACCGCAGGGCCTAGTGAATAAGGCGCATCCCCGACCTCAGGTGGCTGCTAGTGTCGGCCAGAATTGACTGTAGGCGGGGCATCTTATCTCCGTCCCAGCGGGACAGCTCAGAGTAAGTGACCGGCTCCAAACCACACCAGACGAGGGAGGAGCGCCTCGGTCCCCCTTGTCGATGTCTTCAGGCAGAATCAGGGAAGTTCAATGAAGTAATGGACTGCAGCAAGGGAGCTCCGATCACAAACTCCCCCACACGGCAGCCAGAGGGGGGCCAATCACAACATGTGCCCAATGTCGCCACCCCCGGCACAATCTGGGGGTCTTCTCCGTTATGGGTACAGCAGGTGGTGGGGTTCCATCGATAGTGGTGTAGCGCCGAGAGCCTCCCGCCGCAGTCTGCCGCCGCGGGGCCTAGTGGGCAAGGCAAATCCCCGACCCTGGGTGATTGCTGGTACCGGCCAGGAGGGTCCGCGGGGGGGGGCGTTCTGGTTCCCCCTCCGCTGGGGTGGTCCGGTAGGAGCATTCAACCCCAAACTTCAGCAGCCGAGGAAAGGGTGCTTCGGGCCCCCTCGCTGATGCTTTCAGGCCAAAGCGGATCATTTTTGCGGAGAAGTGGCCTGTGGTAGGGGAGCTTCTTACGGAACTCTACCCAGGCACGTCTGCCACCATCGCGTGCTCAGCCACGCCCCCTCGACACAATACAAGTTTTTACATATTCTGAAAGCTCCAGAATCTAACATAGCTGGAACAGGGATAGACTGACAAGAATGAATTTGAAGAGTTAAACTCACCACAAACAAGCATGATCTAGCTCCATCTGAGGAATTGAAAACTTCAGAGAGAGCAGAATCTCACACTCCTTTCTCCCATGTAAAGAATGGAATTTGTTTTTTCCCAGTGCTCTGGAAGGTTGAAAAAAGGGCCGCCACGCAGCAGATGACTTTGGCATGCACAAAAAAGACACAACACTCCTTTATGTCGTTGATCCTTTTCAGCGTAGTACAATGGGTCTGCAGCATACCTGACCTGCATTGGTTCTTCAGGCGAAGGGTCAATCAAACCTGCTGTAAGGCTCAGGGTGGAGGAGCAGAGGACAGCCTCTGATTTTACTGCTTTTCCATTCTCCTCTACTTAAGTCGGGGTTCTAGCAGGAAAACTTGATCCAGGAATTCAGCAAATGAAGAGGCTTGGGGAACCCGTTCCAGCTCATCCTTAATTCTTCCGTTAAACCAATCGGAATAAGGTCATATGAGTACATTCAACACAAGTGGTTTCAGCTACAAGCTAATTAAACTGAGTACAATAAGATAATACATCAGAGTTTCCATGAGACACTTCACACAAGTGACACAAGTAACCTGGGCTTTCAAACATCTTCTTGAAGTTTTCCAAAGAAATTAGCATAATTATTCAGGCAAGGATCTTGGGCTACAACTAGAGTAATTGCCCATACCAAAGCTTCACTGGACATAGAATCAAATCGGATACCTGACCTTGGATCTTTCAGAGTAGAATTGACCAGGTAAAAGGCAAAATGGAATACCAAGCGGTTCAAAAACTCCTTCAACCTTGAAGAATTTCTATTATATGTAGAAGTTGAGGAACTGATGGTAGAAGGGTTGCAAGACCTGGAATGGCTTGTTGACGGAAATCAGCATTCTTGGACATTAACTAGTCCAGTTCTAGTCGCCAGGTCTACACCACTATCCATGTCAGAAAGAGATCTATATTTTGGGTGTTGAAGATGTTTAGATAGGAACGATTAGTCTGTCTAGATCTTCCATTGCCTGAGATAATGACAACCGTTTCTTGAAGCCACAGTGTTACCACACTCTGGAATATGCTAGTCAAGTCCCCTTGAGAAGATGACCCTTTCTCCTGAGGAAAAAGCCAAAGATATAAGAAACCTCCTTGCTGCATAAAGACTTCAAAGAAAATCAGAAGCTAGAGTGGAATTCTCCTAAAGCAGTCAGGATCAGCAAGTGAAGGGAGAGAGTAAGGAACACAGCTTTGTTGCAACGCCCCCTCCAACCAGACGTAAGCCTTTATATAGCAAAAGAACAGGCCAACAAAATGTAATCAAACACCACATGACATGAAACATAAAGGATTGGGACTAGCTCCGGAGATGTGCTAAAACGCAGCTGCAAACTCTTAAACAGGTGATCTCCGTTTTTTAGATGGAGGGATCAGGAGCAGCCACCAGGAGGTCACTAGAACAAAGGAAAGCATTTCCAGATGAGTAAGACTCACCGGCCATAGCTCTAGGCCTCCAGTGATGTTTTATGGCACCCTGGTATTGTGGAACCACTCAAGGTACCGCTGGACCCAGACATCCAGTAAACCAAGATGCCTTTGCCACAATAGATTGTGGAAGGAGTGTTGTAGACAACTATTCTACAGAAAACATCTTTGGAACTAATTGGTGGAGGAGATAGGAGTACATTATTATCCTGATGAAAAGCAATTTAGTTATTTATTTTATTTATTTTTAAGGTTTTATATAGCGCGAACAAGATCCTTGCAGATATCAGAGCGCTTTACAGAAACAGGAGGTAGAGTAGACAACCTCTTGCAGACAATATAATATTCGGTAGTGAGTGGGTTGCAAGGTAGGGTAGCAATCGCATAAGAGTATACACACTAATAACAATCAGGAAACAAAAAATAGGAGCCGTGCAATGTCTTTGCTCTAGTAGCGATCGAATAAGATTATAGCACCCTAGCGGGTGAGTAAACACACTGTTGAAAACAGTATAGTAGTCAGAAATAAGTGGATTGCAAATTAGTAGAGCAATCAGGTCATAGTATAAACCCTAATAAACAAACTGGAAACCAATAATATAGAATCCGTGCAATGACTTTGATCCAGTAGCAATCTAAAAAGAGTATAACACAGATAAACACTCAGGTAGCCGATAATATAGGGGCCGTGTAATGTCAGTGTTCCAGTAACAATAGTGTTCAGGTGAACTTAGCTATAAGGATGGCTTTCACCTCTTTCTTGAAGAGAACAGTGGAGGGGATAAGACTAGTTTCTGGCGGGAGTGCATTCCAGATCCTAGGTGCCATTCCTGAGAAGGAGCATTTGTATGTTTTTTCCTTCCGGAATCTAGGAGGTTTTTTGTGCTTCTATTGGATCTTGAGCCTCCTGATACAGTCAGCTTGTGAGTGAGGTAGTTGGGTGACTTGTGGTGTACGGCAGAGTGTGTCATACAGGCAATTTTCAGCTGAACTCTGGCTTCAAAAGGCAGCCAGTTCAGGGCTTTTAAGTCAGGGGATATATGCGAGTGTTTTCTTGAGCCAGTGATGAGTCTCGCGGCCGCGTTCAGAGAGGCTCTTAGTGGTGCCGTTGTTGTTAGGGGCAGCCCGCTGAGAGCCACAATTCCATAGTCTATGCGAGGAATGACTAGGGCTTCTACAACAGTTTGGAAGTCCTTGGGTGGTAGGAAGGGTTTGAGTTTTCTCAGAGTGTTGATTTGGAAGTTGGCTCCTTTAGATGCTTTGCTAATATGCTGCTGCATGTTGCGATTGGAGTCAAGTGTGATGCCAAGGGATTTCGCAGAGTCCACGATGGTGGGTTGGACATTGAGTGCGGTTAGATGAGTGAGCCAGGTTTGGGTGATGGCCTTTTTCGCAGGAGGTGAGATCAGAAGGAACTCAGTTTCAGAGCATTTAGTTTGAGGTGATTATCGGCCAGCCATGCTTGGGTGTTTCTTAGTGTGGCGTTCAAAAGCTTGATGTCTTCCGGGGATTGTAGCTTGAGGTAGAGTTGAGTGTCATCGGCGTACATATGGAAGTGTACATTTGATGCTTGAAGCAAGGTAGTGAGTGGTTCCATGACGAGGTTGAACAATGTGGGGGATAGGGAGGAACCTTGAGGGACGCCAAGTGTTACGGGCACAGGCGAGGACAGTGCGTTGTTGATCTTGAACTTCTGAGACCGGTTGTGTAGAAAGGACATGAACCATTTGAGAACAGTCCCGGATATGCCCATTCTGGTATTTAACAGCTCCAGTAGATTCTCGTGTTTGACCGTATCGAATGCTGAGGAGAGATCCAGAAGGATGAGGAGGCAGGACTCATTGTGATCAAGGATTTGGAGGGCGTCATCAATTATGTGTGTCATAGCCGTTTCCGTGCTATGTTTTGCTCTGAATCCTGATTGGTGAGGGTTGAGGAGGTCAAACTGCTCAATGTGTTTTGTCAATTGGAGTTGAACGCATTTTTCTAGCAATTTAGCCAAAGTGGGGATATTGGTGATAGGGCGGTAATTGTTTAGGTCGGCCGGGTCAGCCGTGGGTTTCTTGAGTATAGGCGTGACTTGCCCTATCTTGAGGGAGTCTAAGATGAGTCCTTGTTGAAGGGAACCGTTGATGATTTTAGTCCAGAGTGGGAGGAGCAGGGGGGTGAGGGCTTTAACAGCATTGGCAGGTAGGGGGTCTGTGAGGTGATTAGCGGGCTTCAAGGTGCCGAGCAATTTGTGAATTGCACAGGGACCTCGAAGTTGGATACACGATGTTTCGTTGGTGGCACCGCTGGCTGCGATGATGGCAAAAAGCCGCTGTCTGGCCTCCGGCAAAGATCGTCCATTGTTACAGACAGTGCCTGGTAGTTGACGATGATCTGTGAGTGGAGCGCTCTAAAGGCCGCCATTACGGCGTGCAGCGGTGGTGTGTCTATCGTCCCCTCCATCTCCTCTCGTAAGCAACAGATCAGGATGCAAACCCCGGAGGCCGGCTACTCCCGGGTAGCAGGCAAATCTGTAGCGGACACCAACAACGGGCGCTCTCACCTCACGATTTTGCACCTTCGCCGCTGATCAGGGCTCCCGTCCGTACCCCCCGACAAGCTTACTGTGTCTCCGGGCGTCGGATACAGGGCCGCAGTAAACGATGTGTCACGCCGTAGCGTGTGCGTTGCAGGCTGGATACGAAATCGCAGTTAAAAACAGGTAGATTATGTCTCCGTTCGGGAGACCGGACAAAGCCCAAGGTTCACAGCCGATGTTGTTCAATTCCAGCCCGGATGGGTTGGAAATCGAGGCCCCGGCTTCCACTCCGGGGTAGGCCGAGAATGAAACACGGCGTATCTCCGTCACCCGGTGTGATAAAAAGTTTGGGATTGCGCCTTCAGAGTCAGTCACTCCTCGTATATACGGGAGTCCGGTTGGAAAACAGGATAACTTGCAGGATATACGAGCTGCTGGCGGAGGTCGGCAGAGCCGGGAGCTTATGGGGCCATCTTGCTTTCTAGCGTAGCTCCTCCTCCCTTTTGAGCATCTTGACTGGGATTACATACAAAATCAAAGAATCTATCTGAGAGTGCTGAAGTCCTAATTAAGATATGGCAGAGACAAGGCACACCCTAATTAGAGAATCTGTTAAACACATCCTGGTCATGGTCTGCGGCTAACCAGTCAGACCATTTCATAGCTCTTAGTGTTAAGTGAATCACACAGCGAAGCCGATCCTGGAGTTATGAAACTGCACTTATAAAGGTGTCCCATCCTTTTTCTTACAACAATGACGAGGCAAAATATTCGCCCTCAAAATATGAGGACTCATTGAATTGGAGTTTACCCCACACATTGGAATTCCATGCTCATTAGACATACACCTTGAAGGTATTGTTAGAAAATAAACAAAAGCATGCTTTTTGCTTTTTGTGGATGTTTTTCTTCGTTTAACCATATTGTCATTTTTCTTTTTTTATACTAGCACAATTTTTTGGGCAACAAATGGAGAAACTATTGAATCCGTTCACACCACCAAAGTCTTCTTGTCTCTGGCTATTCTTTTTTTTTGGTTTTAGAAGGTCCCAGTGTGCTATGTGTTGTTGGAGTGGGTGATCATGTGAGTGGGGATAATGTGCTGCTGGCTAAACACATAGGGCCCGATTCACAGAATGAACTTAAGACTCAATCCTAAACTTACTACTGTTTTGGTATTCACAGATTGCACTTACTACTTTTGGCATTCACAGAATGCACTTACTACTTTTGCTATTCACAGAAGGCATTTAGGAGTCCAAAAGTTAGTAGTCCTAACTTTACTACTACTAAATTGAGAAAAATCGTAATTTTAGGACTTTCGGTATTATCAGAAGGCATTTAGGAGTCCTAAAGTTAGTAGTCCTAACTTTACTACTACTAAATTGAGAAAAATCGTAATTTTAGGACTTTCGGTATTCACAGAAGGCATTTAGGAGTCCTAAAGTTAGGAGTCCTAACTTCTGTGAATACCGAAATGAGTAAGTTCATTCTGTGAATACCAAAAGTAGTAAGTGCATTCTGTGAATACCAAAAGTAGTAAGTTCATTCTGTGAATACCAAAAGTAGTAAGTGCAATCTGTGAATACCAAAACAGTAGTAAGTTTAGGATTGAGTCTTAAGTTCATTCTGTGAATCGGGCCCACAGGGTCCCGAAGGCGAGACCTATTGGCTATGCTAATGCTTGTTAATTCAGCTATAGCAATTGTGCCTTTGGTCGCTGAGGGTTGCATTGTGGTTCCTGGCAGGGTTATATAGTGATGGTCATGGCAACCATCACACTTGGCAGCCCACTAGTGGACTTGCTGCCAGGTCTTAGGCCCTCTGAGACTCCATAGTTAGAAACCATGTGCTTTCCTTAATGCAGACTGATGCGAGTGTACTGCAAGTTTAAAAGAGCAAGAGTCCCATCAAACTGTAAATGACCCCTAAGAGTACAAGAGTCACTGTGAGCAGAAAGTTGTGCTTCTTCATCATAGAATCTTCACTGATAATCATAAACGTGGAATTTTCCAATGTGCATGCAGTGAACCCGGAACACTTTTTTGTTTAAATATAGTCAATGCATTCCATTGGAGGACAGAGCTGTCATCCAAATGCATGCCTACCTCCATAGCTTAAACAGGATACATTTGTTCTGAATGATTCTCTATCACACACACAAGCTGTATAATGCAACATTACAGCATGAAGGTTAATCTGCACTGCAAGTAAGAATATTTCAAAGCAAACACCTATGAGGAGAAGAGAGAGAGAAAGAGGTGAGAGCGAGAGAAGAGAGAGAGAGAGAGACAAAGAGAGGTGAGAGAGAGAGAGAGACAAAGAGAGGTGAGAGAGAGAGAGAGACAGAGAGGAGAGGGAGAGAAAGATGGAGAGAGAGTAGAGAGAGAGAGACAGAGAGGAGAGGGTAGAGAAAGATGGAGAGAGAGAGAGAGAGAGAGAGAGAGAGAGAGAGAGAGAGAGAGAGAGAGAGAGAGAGAGAGAGAGACAGAGGTGAGAGCGAGAGCGAGAGAAGAGAGGGAGAGAGAGAGAGGTGAGAAAGAGAGATACAGAGAGAGGAGAGGGACAGAGAGGAGAGGGAGAGAAAGAGAGAGAGAGAGAAAGAGATGAGAGAGAGAGAGAGAGACAGAGGTGAGAGCGAGAGTAGAGAAAGAGAGAGAGACAGAGAGGGGAGGGAGAGAAAGAGAGAGAGAGGAGAGAGGGAGAGAGAGAGAGAGAATATGAAAGGAAAGGTTAAATGGTTAAATGTACATAGGACTGGAAAGCAAGCCACGCTCCATTAAGGAGTCAGAAGCTTTTATCTCCCAGCATTCCTTTTACTGACAGACTCAATTCTGTTGCGGGGGGATCTCAGCATGCTTCAGTAGATTCTTCACTCTACGTTTTGGGAGTATTTCTCCTCAGAATGTCATTGTTGTGTGTTTCATTTGATGATTTATATGTGTCTGGAGCTGTCCCATCGGATCTACTTTTGATGATGCCTTCACTTTTGTAAAGTGTCCCTCCTGTGAGAGGAGAAAGCTAATCTATCCCAAATGCCCTGTGTGCGGTCCTCTTGCTGCTCTTGCATTCAGCAAAAGAGTGCAAAGTTCTGTCAGAAAATAAAAAAAAAATCCCTGAAGGATCGTGAGAGAACTGGAAGATCCCAGGGTGGAAGAAGAATGAAAGAAGCAGCACAAGCTGGCCGGAAAAAATGTGCTTCTTCTCCTTACACATGCACCCCAAGCAAAGACACCTGAAGAGTCAGAAGTGGAATATTATTTCTCCCAAGGATGTATGTCGGATTATACCAAATCTGAGCAACGCAGGAAGTGAATCTTCCTCCAAGTTGATTTCTAAACATCATGACCCACTTCAGACAGAATTAGAAGAGTTGGCGCCAATGAGATTATTTACAAAAGAAACAAGCATTTACAATGCAATGGTTTCGCCTTTGAAAAAGTTAGAGCTATTGGCATTGTAAATGACAACATTTGTAATTATGTGTTGGTTTTGAAAACAAATAAATAAATGGCATTGTCATTTACATTGCCATTAGCTTAATCTCTTGCAAATGTGAGACCTATTGTACCCTACGGACAAGCTCAGCAGACAGCAATTACTACTACACACACCCAGAGCCACACACACCCAGAGCCAGCCACACACACACACACACAGCCACACACACACAGAGCCACACACACACACACACACACACAGAGCCACACACACACACACAGAGCCACACACACACACACAGAGCCACACACACACACACACAGAGCCACACACACAACCAGAGCCACACACACATACACAGAGCCACACACACATACACAGAGCCACACACACACAGGCTGGGCGAGGCTCTGCGGCAGTCACTCAGTCGGAGGAGAGGTTGGGGGTTCCGTGTGATGCAGCAGGTGCTGTAACACCAAGGCCAGGGAGCGTGTGAGGACCTTCTGCAATCCGATTGTGGGTGTTTTGCCTGCTCACTCACGGTGCTGGGAGGCCATTTTCCTTGCATTATGGCTTATGCTATCGTACTTAAGAGCAGTGCCGGCTACTCTACATTTCATTTATTTTTTGGCAGTTTTATATAGCACGAACTCGAAAGTTTCAGAGCGCTTTACACAAGCGCCAGTTGCACTACAGAGGGAAACATTTATTTTTTTGTATATTAGGTTTCTTGTAGGCACAAGGAGATTAAGTGAATTGCCCAGAATTACAGGATGCCCAAGTCGCCCGCCAGACTCGAACCTGGTTCCCCAGCGTCACCATCAGGCACTCTAGCCCTTAATTCACTGCCTGCTTCACCTTACAGAGCAGGCAAGGTTTGTTATTAACCCTACCTCCTAGAGGAGCTCATTTCTCTGGACACCTCCGTCTGAGAAGGCCCTTTTCGTCTAGCGCCGACTTCTAGGTTAACACGCTATATCTGGCAGCCAATCAAGGAGAAGCACGCTGTACTGCCCTCTACTCCATATGGCAGCAACGCTGTCCCCAGCACCTCATTCCTAGAGCAACGTACTGTGACCCCATGACTGCTCCCTAGCTCCTAGGGATGTACAATTTCCCTGGTTCCTTCTTCCTAGACCACTCACGGCACGTTCTACATAGGATTTAATTATAATTGAATGCGATTTTATATATTTATTTATTTGCATACTTATAACGCGCTGGGAATATATATATATATATATATAGCGAACATTACCCGAAGGTCACCAAAAACAATGGAGTGGTGCACTACCAAGATCTCCAATAATTAATAAAGAAGCTCAGTCAGTATCCCTGTGAAATAAGTCTTTAATTGTATAAATCCGAAGCATAAGTGTAAACGCAATCAGCCAACGCGTTTCGTTCTCGAAAGGACTTCGTCAGGGCTGAAGAAAAAGACATAAATAACAAACATAAAGGTCCAAACTCAAACAGCAGAGACTGCATTACATATAAAAACATTTCATGTTTAAAAAAGACACAGAATCCGGAAACCTAATGTTAACAGCAACCTAAGGGTTCCATACTGTGCTTATAACCAACACACATTTTAAAACAGTTCCATCTAGAAATCACGTGGTGGCAAAATTTGCATAACTGGTCCCCAAAAGTATGTATATGGGAGTATGGGGCCTTTCAAAAGTAAATCACACCTCTAAGTGTGATATGTCTTATTCAGTAAATCACACCTCTAAGTGTGATATGTTTTATTTGATATTTGAGAAAAGGAAAGAAAAGAAAGTGGGGGCAGGAAAAGTAAAGCCTGTGCTGTGTGTTTTATATATTCCAAAACACATGTAGAGCATAGGCACATGTTGGACATACTCAGATAGGACCGATTCTGGCAACCTCATGTGATCCTACCTATGAATACTGTATAAAAACAGATTGTGAATGAAAAAGCACATCACAAAGTGAGATATCACATACGATCTAATAAAAGCATTTTGTCATTAAAGTCAGAGGAACAACCAGTTAGTTTAAATCATGCTGGGGATTTTCCTGAGAAAGTACTGGCAAAGATTTCTGTATGTTAATCAATGAGGAACAAGCGTCCCTAAAATGGCACTAGCACAGATTTATGTATGCTAATAAAGGGGAAGCACGCGTTTAGCAAGTATTCTCCAAATGTAATCATTAAAACGGTTGTCACAGCCTTTGTAACCTTCCCTTGACACAGATTATAAGCACTGAAATAACAACGAGGGGAGGTAGAGTAAAAAGATAGGATTCCTACTCCACAGGCACTGATAATTAAACAAGAAGAATCCTACTTCCAGTGTACACCACCAGGATGGGGGGACACTCAGTGTTGTGAAAAATACCCCTCACGCACCAACAGGCCCCTTGGTGTCATGCTTCATCATCGGGGTCTTCGCACCCCGCTAGAGGGATGTGGCACGCTGCGACCTGCGACTACGCGGGAGCGTTGACAAGATTGACTATGTGTGGTGTGTGTTAAGTGCAAGTGAGGGGATATATGTAAGTGAAGGGTGTGGTGAAAATTTCACCGGACAGCGGAGCAGCACAGGGTGGTAGAAGGAGGCCAATTCAGGCGGATTTCATTGTGGATCCACCTACCTACCTTGATTTTCTGGGTATGCTCATGATGCAATACACAACAATGACTATGAGGCATGCAATTGCATGAACCGATAAATACCGCTGTAGGCACATTGTTAGCCTCCTTGAGATCGTTATCACTTTTCAGTAAAAAGTTTTAAAGATAACAATTTTACATAGAAATACGTGAGTAGGGTTGGGAAGTTGTGCCCCGTCCTGAAGAAGGAACACCAGTTCCGAAACATGTCGACGCACACCAGAGGTTTTGTCCCTAATTAAGACAACTGACCTCGCCTTTTTGCACATCTTTTTAATAGCACCAGCTAGGGGTCCTGAATAAAGTTTTTTCACACCACCCACTAGCCAGGTACTTTTTAAATTTTCACCACACCCTTCACTCACATATATCCCCTCACTTGCACTTAACACACACCACACATAGTCAATCTTGTCAACGCTCCCGCGTAGTCGCAGGTCGCAGCGTGCAGCATCCCTCTAGCGGGGTGCGAAGACCCCGATGATGAAGCATGACACCAAGGGGCCTGTTGGTGGGTGAGGGGTATTTTTCACAACACTGAGTGTCCCCCCACCCTGGTGGTGTACACTACAGATTATAAGCAGCCATGAGTTTGGTAGTCCCTAATGGCTAAGGGTTACAGGAAAAAAATATATAACCTATGTGTGGCACGCATTCCATCAGTTTAAAATCTTCAATACCTTTAGTTTGTATACAAAATCAAATATAAAAAACAGGCATTCAGTAACAAATTCACAGATCTATCCTCATGTAGATTGTGATCGCCCTCGTGCCCAATTAGTTAAAGCTGAAAGTACAGGCAATTATTATTGACTAAGACATAAGGGAGATAACCTTCACTTATAGGCATTTCAAGAGATGGTAAACAACAATATGTAGATGTACATACCAATTATTAACGTTGAGCAGTGGTTCCACTGGGTCAATGAGTTCAATGATGTCTAAAAGTAGTCGAGAAAAGTGTAGCGCGTAGGGAGCGTAGGCCACCTTGATAAGGGCCAAACCGTAGCACTAAGAATAAGAGCAAAATGCAACATGAAGGCTGAAGCAGTAAGATTAAAGCTTGTGCTTAAAATAAGCTCAAATAGAAAGATTAATATAACATAAACGTCTCCAAACTGAATAGCTAGCTTGAGCTTTCAGGGCATGGTGTTTCAGGGCATGGCGTTATGCAATAGCCAAAACTGGGACATACCAGAAAGTAGAATCTTAAGTAAAAAGTGAAGCTTTTGAGGCCTGACTTCGGGCTATCGTACGTGGCGCAACATGTGAGAGTCCACATTTCTCACCATCTTTTGCGCATCTTTTAAGTTTGTGCAAAAAGCCCTAACGATCTACGGAGCCCGGTGTAGACCTATTCGTACCATGTTAGCAGCAAGGCTACACTTCAATAAAAGAAAGGATGGTGCATTTAAGTATTAAAATAAAAGCATCTGCCTGCTCAAAACCATGCGTCTATAACGATCTGAAAACATAACACATGGGGCATGGGGCATCAGGCTTTCACTCCCAACAGTTTTTCGAAATTAATGTATAGTCATACCACCAAGGCGACAGAATGCCCAAGCTGGGGGTATTTATACAAACTACAACAGCAGTGGACAGTGTATATTTCCAAATAATAAACCGCCTTGTGGAAAAAGACACACGAGTGTTCATCTAGAAAGAGCACACAAAATCTGCCGTGACGGCGAACTGCCAAACCCCAAAGCAGAACGCTAAGCAATAAAATAAAGTCGCAGGACAGAGTGGTCTCGAAAAGTTGTCGATTGTGTCCTGGAAAGGGATAGAAATGCGAGGCCCCTTATATATCCCGCTGTTTGGCGCACGAAAATCAATTAACAAAGTTTCACCGTAAAAAGACTCAGTTGGCTTAATGCCAAAACGAGTAGTTCAATCGTCATGCATGGTTCTGCATACAACTGACGTCAAAACCGGCTGTCCGTCACGTTGCACCGCGACCCGAGCAGTGTTGCCAGGCAGCATGGAAACAGAAAACCCAGTTGTGAAAATAAGAACAGACCGTAAAATCCCGGTCGATTACAGTATGATCACAATGTAGGCAGGAAGAAAAAATAACGCTCCGTTCGAAAACCCATTAGCAAGCAATACACGAGTGCGCAGAATTGAATTATTCAAGCACCTTCCCAAAATGCAAAGTTTTGCATTCAAAAACGAAAAGCCCAGGTGTAAAAACAAACAAAACAAGTCAGGTCCCGGGCCGGCCAGCCAATCACAGCGCGGCCCGGGGAATGACGTCACGTGGGTGTCCCGGGCCGGCAGCCAATAACAGCGCGGCCCAGGACAAAGGGGCAAGACTTAAAAAAAGCCTGAGAAACGCCCCCGAATCGCGTTTTTACTGGAAAGCGTGATTGACAGCCTCTGTCTCCCAATGGCTAGCGTCCATTTATGGAGCTAGCCAATGGGAAACAGAGGCGGTCCGAACATCCATACTGTTGACAAACGTTTTCGATCTGGGAGGGGCACTGCGTGCCCTCGCCAGGTCGAAACCTAAAAAGCCTGCAAACATATAATATTCACCTGGGCTAAAAGCTATAAAATCTCTAATGAGAAGCTTAGAATGCAGATGGAGATAGGGTTATGCTCACAGTAAAAAAGAGAACGGAGTACCACTAACAGAACTTACAGACAAGCAGTTAAGACAGCTTGAGCTAAAGCAAAATTCTACTCTGAGCAAATCCTGAATGCAGCCCCTTTTCTCATGCACAGTTTTCTATCAGTAAGAATCTATAAAGACCTCTCACAAGAAACAGATTCAGAAAAAAGAAGATATTCAAGCACCCCGTTCCATGTTATCGCTGAACAATTCAAACTAAAGTCTCTTGTATTTGTTGCTCTGCAAATCCTAGGTATTCCGACTTGACCTCTTTTTGTTGTTGTTACTGAAACAATGTAGAGCCTCAGGCCCTATGGCAGACATACTTCCAGCAAAGGTGTACAAAGAATATCTCTTAATTGACCTAAGCCGCGCCACAGCGATTGTGAACTTGTTACTGAGAGAAAAAAAGTTCCAGAAGTGCCTAAAAGAGGTCTGGGCGAAATTGTATTTACGCAGGAATAATCAGAGTAATTACTCATTATTCTGGTAATGCAACATTTTCTAAATTACGCAATTACGCCAGCTTTGGTAATTAAAAGTGATTTGGGGCCAAAATTCCAACACTGAGGCACAGGGACTGCAAAACTTCGAGAGAGAGAGAGCAGCTTCTGGCTACTGCTGTTTTTGTTCTGTAGCATTTATTGCTATTTTCTCTCTGCAAAATGCTTCCTCAGAATCATTTTTGGACGTGAGGGTGCATTGTGCTAAATGCTGGCTTCTCCAGTATAGAATCTTTCATAGATTCACATGATAGAACCTTCCCCGTCGTCATGGTGGGAGTCCAGCGGTACTTAAATAAGCAGTACTATTAAAAGTACATTAGAAAGCATTGAGAAAAACAGTGAATTTGTAAACCAATCCACATCATTAGGATAGACCCAAACTTCAACCAATCAGAAACAAGCCTCACACCCCTTCTCCCCTGCAGAGCCACCATACCTCAGATTTCTAACTGCAAGCGGTATGTGAGGGAGTACAATATTTTCTAGCTATCGCAACAAGAATTTCAGATTCTATTAAGGACACGTAGGCGAGGATTATGCTTCCTCATTTCTTTACTGCAAAGCACAGCAGCCAATGAAAGTAAAACTACACATGTAAAAAACTACAACATCCATGAGGCTTTGAACCACGCCTCCAATATAACGTCCAATCACATCATGAACAAGCATACAAAGTAGAGAGACACTAATCCTGCCTCCTCTTTCTTTGCGCGAAGAAGTCCCATAAGAGCAAACAAAGTCTTTGAATTCTCAACAGAGAAATTAACAGTTCCTGTAATAGGTTCCCAACGGAGAACAATCCAAAACCAGCGAAAGCGTCTGTTTCCATCCTGAAGGCACGTCCACTCCATCCGGAGAAGGCACTCAACTTTTTTTGGAATCATTTCTTACAATAGAAAAATAAGGTTGAGAAAGGGAGCCCACAACTACATTTCTCTTTGGGTGGGCATAAAAGTTGTTAAACAGCATGATATCAAAACAACTTTACAGTTGAATAACTATCCCAACGGGTGGGATAATCCTCGCCTCCATGTCCCTAATTGAATCTAAAATTCTTGTTGCGATAGCTAGAAATTTTTTTATTCTATGGCAGGACCGGAGGCTTCTGATTATGCTGGTTCAAAGCTCATCAATCACAGCATCAGAAACATGAGGAATAGGTTTGTAATAAAATACTTTAAACATTGAATCTGAAGACCAATCAGCCGCTTTAAGAATGTCCTCCAAACGGGACCCTAATAAGTAGGCTTTAGAAGCCATAGCTCCTCTAGTGGAGTGAGCGCCATAAACAGAAACATCGATACCAGATTCTGACATAATCCATCTGACCCACCTAGCAAGAGCAGCAGCAGCGACTGGTTTAAACGGCTTTTGTACAGAAATTAACAGCTGACCCAAAGGGTCCACCCTGTGAGAAACTACGTTCTTCATAACTTTTTAAACATTGCAAAACACATAACTTGCTGTTGTGTGGAAAAGCAGGATACTCCACTGATCTAGACATAGTCTTAGTTCTTCTCGTGATAACAAAAGAGACATCCTGAGGAGAAAACATTCTAACAGCTAGATCTAAGGCTCTAACATCAGACACTCTACGACATGAAATAAGGCAAAGTAACATAGTAAGCTTAGCAGAAAGCTGTTTCAATGAAAGAGCACCATTGTCAGGCCAGGATTCCAAAAGAGTAAGAACTTTCGTAACATCCCATAAAGTGGAATACCTGGGCCGAGGGGGATAGGCCACACCCCTTTAAGCAACTTACATACCAAGGGGTGCATCCCCACAGACTTACCATCAATATGGTCTTGACCAGCTGAAATAGCCGACCTGAAGTTATTAACTGACCTGTAAGCGAGGCCTGACTCAGAACATTCTGACAAGAAGTTCAGTACATCAGTTATAGATGATCCCACGGGATCCACCAGTTTTGAAAGGCACCAACCCACCCATTGTTTCCAGGAAGCTGAATATCGTTTCCGGGTTGAAGGAGCCCACGCCTGCTGCATAAAGCCGGCATCCGCCTGTGATGCAATGCTCTCATGTCTCCGGAGAGCGTCTACACCATCAAGGTTAATTGGTTCTGAAGGACCAAGGGGTGGCATGACCCCACTGGGTCCAGGAGAAGCGTTGGGACTGTCGGGAGTAAGAAGGGGAGATCCACAGTGTGAGAAACCATGACTGAGTCGACCAAAACTGTGTCACTAGGACTAGGGAAGCCCTCTGTCGGCGGACAAATGCCGCTACCCTCGGTATCAATGCAAACGGAGGAAAAGCATAATTCCTCTGTTGCCCCCAATGTTGCAGGAACGTGTCTGTTCCCATCGCCATTGGGTCCGGTCTCCAACTGAAGAACCGGGGAAGTTGGGAATTGAGGCAAGATGCAAACAGATCTATCATGCAAGGACCTCGCATATCCATGATCTGCGCAAACAGTGATGGAAGAAGTTTCCAATCGCTGAAATCCCTCAGAAACCGGGAGTTCCAATCTGCCACCTGATTGAACTTCCCTGGGAGATACTCTGCCACAACTGAGATCTTGCGATCCAGGCAAAAATGCCCAAACTCCTTCACAATATGCACTAGCATGCGGGACCTCGTCCCCCCCAAGGCGGTTGATGTATCTCACCGCTGAGATATTGTCCATTCGAAGCAGTATGCAACAATTGCTTTTCAGCTGTGAGATAGACTTGATGGCAAAGGACCCTGCCAACAACTCCAGACAATTGATGTGCAGCTTTAGTTCATCTGCTGACCAGCGTCCCCCTGCAGTAAACTTCCCACAGCAAGCTCCCCAACCCCATTGACTGGCGTCTGACTCGACAACCACGTCTGGGGCGGTGCCATAAATAGCTCGCCCGTTCCAAGCTGTCATGTGCTCTAGCCACCATTGCATCTCCTCTCGAACTTCTGGCAAGAGGGGAATGAGGTGATCGTAATGATAATTTTTTCTTAGGTAAAAGATTTTTAACCTTTGCAGGGCTCTGTAATGTAGAGGGCCCGGAAAGATAGCTTGAATCGAGGAGGCCGGGAGGCCCATAATTCTCGCCAGAACCCGCAAGGAAATTGTCTCCTTGGCTAACGTGGTCCTGATCTCCCTCTTTATGGACCTGATCTTGCTCACTGGAAGGAGAAGTTGCGCTTACACTGAATCTATTGTGAACCCCAGGAATTCCATCTGCTGGTTCGGTATCATCACTTATTTTTTGCATTGATAATAAACCCCAAATTCTGTAACAGGGTCGTTGTCCACTTTAAGTGTGTAAGGATTAGCTCCCGATCCTGTGCCATAATCAGCATGTCGTCCAGGTAAACAATGAGCCGCACCCCCATCTCTCGGAGAGGAAAAAACACCGGTTTGAGGAGTTTTGTGAACACCCACGGTGCTGAGGAGAGGCCGAAGGGGAGAGAACGATACCGGTACCACTGCCCTTTCCAAGGAAACTGCAAGAATTTTTTATGTGAGGGGCAAATGGGGACCGTGAGGTAAGCATCTTTTAAATCCAGGTGGACCATACAGTCCTTCTCCAGCAGGATATCTCGCAAGAGATGAATACCCTCCATCTTGAAGTGGCGATACACTACAAAGGGATTGTAATCTCTCAAATTTAGTACTAGGCGCTGACCGCCACCCTTTTTCTGGACCAAAAAGACGTTGCTGCAAAAACCTCCTGGAATGAAGGGTCCTACAGCAATGGCTTGCTTGGCCAGCAACTCTTCTAGCTCTGAGTCTATAAAACTCTGCTCTAGATGGGAAAAAAGGAGAGGCTGAGGAGGGAAGGCTTGACGAGGACACTCGGCCATCTCTTTGTTGTACCCCTGCACTGTTTGAAGGATCCAAACGTCTGACGTGAGGGCCTCCCAGAGGACTGATTATCAAAGTTCATGTAGCCCCAATTGACACCTGATTAAAGCGGCCTCTGAATCCGCAGGATCTGGAAGGGTAGAACCCCGCCTGGTCGGGTTCCTGGGTGTATCCTTCTCTGCCACATCGAGGGGCGTATCCTCTCTGAGGACTGTTATTAGAGAAGCGTCCGGTCGAACGTCCCCTGCCACCACCGGCCCTTCGAGAGACCTGATGTAAAACTCTCTTCAGCGATGCCTGCGATTTGTCAAGGGACGCAAAAGTGCTAACAAACTTCGCAATGTCCTTAACAAATTTGTCACCAAGCAATTGTCCTTCGGCCAGAGGACTTAGCTCCGAAACCAACTGTGGATCAATCCGGATTAGAACAGACTTCCTTCTCTCAGAAGCAAGGGCGCAGTTAGCGTTCCCAAGCATGCAGATAGTGCTAGAGCGCGCAGTTTTCCCCAGGTCACCCGGGATACCAATTCTCTAACACGCACTGGGCCCTTGGCGTGAAGAACACATTAATTTCGTTTGGGTGAAACTGGGTGAGGATTTCTCCTCCTGCACGCTGCTAGGAGTAATCAAGTTTGGATTTACCTCTGCTTACCATGCACCCGACTTACCACAGGCGCAATTCCTTGACGGACCTGGAGCTGTTAAGGAAAAGTAGACAGGCCTAACATCCAATACACCTTAAAATCCGTAAAATACTTTCCACAGTTTTGTAAAATGACCACAGACACCTGATTAAGTTCGAGTTTTTATATAAGATTTCAAAGTGAAGAAGCCAAAATAATAAGCGATACACAGAGTAATATATCAAACATCAAAATCAGTACCAAAAGGTAACCTTGCACAAAAAATATGACCATTTAGAATATATGGGAAACTACAGGGAGAAGTTTAGCACGTACTATTCACTGCAATGTTATACTAGAACATAGAAATGGGATGGGACCTAGAACATGTACTTAATCTAAGTGATTGAGCTATTCTTGCTACTTTCACTGCAATCCACTAAAGGAAAGGGAAAAACGGGACCATGCTATGGTTTTATAAAATCACTGAATTTCTAAAGGAGAGGGGGAGAGAAGGAACCAACTAAATTCAGGCACATATAAGTTCAATGGCAATAAGGCAATAACACAGGTAAGAATGTTTTAACAGATCAGACGAGAGAGAGAGAGAGAAAAAGAGATACGCAAACCCACAATCTATATTTACCTAATTCAGATTGAAGACCAACCCTGGCCACGGGTCAGTTGGGAAGACGGGGACAGGGACCCTCAGAAAAGGAACGCCAGACTGTGAGCAGGTACAGCTCACGGAGAATAAGGACAGGATACCCCTCAGGTTCGGATCAAGGACTGGGCCTCCCAGGGTACGACCAACACCCACAGCTTCGGACAGCAACGCCTGCGTTACCCCCTCCTGCAAGTAATCCGCCAGAAACCCCGATTGGATTTTCGAATTCCCCAGCAAAGTGCTTCGCCAGCACTTAGGATTTTCCACCCCTTGGGAGTTTGTGGAAAGTATGGACAAAGTGCTCCGCAGCACTTTCAGGATTGAACACCTATTGAGATCGTAGGGTCAGTGACAGGTCTGCTACTCGGACAAGTCGGACAATTTTCCTAAGCTAAACTAGGGTAATTATACAGTTTTGGGGACCCTCAGACCACCCCCTAATGTTGCAAGTGACAGTTTCCCATATTGTGATTGGTCAGGAGAGGTGGTGTGGTCTTTACCACCTCCTAAATTCAACGTTCCCATCATAATTATTCAATTTTCATACCCGCCCCCTTGGTTCACGTTCCCATGCATGGAATACAACAGTACAAGATAGTCTACAATAGGTAGCAACAGTATTGCTTTTTCCAAGGTGAGACGCCGTATTCCCAGCGATGTTCCCAGGCGCATTGTGCTTCAGGTGCCAGCTGGCTAGGTTTAGCTTCTGCGCAGTTGGAACTTTCTCCGGTCATGTGACGGTGCCCAGCAGAGCTTCAAGTATGGCTCCGCTCATGATCACCCCAGCCCACAAAGACGCGGTACATGAAAAGTAAGCGAAAACAAATTAAAATCATACATAAAAATGATCGCACTGTATACCATGATAAAAGATAACCAACCCTTACTTTACAATGACTATAGCATTTAGGATTAGTGCAGAAGAATAGATAGGCTAAAAAGCTGCTGCTGTAAGCAGGGAGCGTGGTGAGAGACAAGCGGCCATAGTTAGCATCAATGCGCATGAGCACAGAATCCCTCCAGAATGCGAGTGCGTCACATCACATGGGTATGACCGACGCATGCGCAGACTGAATTTCGGCAAAGCAGCCATTTCAAGCTTCGTTAGTACGTGAAAAGACAAACAAGCAAGCATCCTAGGGACACCCGCGTGTAGGGAAAAACACTTTACAAATGACGAACAATGGAGTTAACATTATTATGCAGCTTAGACAAGGGTTTTGCATACGAGCAAGGCGCTATACGTGCGAATCCTTGCTCCATCAATCCCCTCTTTGATGATATTTACTATCATCACTACATGAAGGAAACAGATGCCAACTTTTCTCATTCATTCATATCGTCCATTTCGATTTCAATAAACTTATTGTTTAGTTTTCTTTCAGCTTCCCTATGAGAGTGGTGATTTTTCGCCTTCTTATAAATTGCACTCTTCAGCTCCTCTAATTCTAATTCATCAATGTTTCTTTTCACCCCCCTCGGATTTACTGTATATTTCTTTTTACACTTCTGACATTTGCAGCAGATAAAAATGATCAATACAATCACACCTATTATGACTATTGGCATCAGTATTTTCCACAAAATATTTCTACCTAGATTAGTAAACCAACTACCTATAGAGGAGAGACCTCCAGTCAGTCTCGTCCAGGCACTGTCAACCTCCAATGGTTTGAGTTCCCTTTCCAAATTAGTTATGTTCCTCACATATTGTTTTAATTCGACACTTGTATCAGGAATGTAAGTGCAACAATGTTGCGCTCTCAGCATTCTACAGACTCCGCCCTCTTTTGCTAATAGGGTGTCAAGGGCAAGACGGTTTTGTAAAACCATTGATCTGATCGCAACCATTTCAGTATTGACCAGCAGGAAACCAGCAGCAGTGTCCGTTGATAACCGGTCCACTACTGTAGACAATTTGCAGATTCTATGGGTGTTCAGAACTACCCCCATTCCAGGTATCAGTGCACTAAAAATATCACCTACAATTTCGCCTACACTTTCGCGTCTACTACGCACTACGCCATTAGTTTCATCATCGCTTCCAGCTGCATTGTTCACATGGTATATTTTCGGGAAAACAATGCCAAAGTAGCAGCTCCCATACCAGTGATCCGGCAATTTGAAATAAGCCTTGTTCCCACATACATAATATATTCCGGGAAACACAGGTTCTGACCCATTTTTGAAACCCCAACCTCCGATTACCTTATAATTATGTTCACACTCGCTGGAACCGATGAATACATTGTTATAGTACTCTGTCTTTTCCCTATGGATACAAAGTTTCCCCTTTCTTTCAAAATCCAGCAACAAGGCAGGACTGGCTTCGCCTTCTGAGGTGTTATCCATGTGCTCAGCCCACCTAGGGATTCTATCTTTCTCGTCATTTGCCTTCTTCTGAAACTTTTCTCTCCTTCTGTCTGCCATCTTTATAAACATCTTTTCCTGCTCTTGCAGTGAACAGGTCAGATTGTCTTCTTTTGCTTGATCTAAGTCTATGGTACCTATAGTCAGGAAATAGTCTCCCATATAGCGGGTCACGTCACTTGTAGTATGTACACGGTTCAAATGTCCCCTAACTGGAAGTTCAGAAAATACTACGTCATCATTTGAATAATAGTATTGCAAGGTGCTTCTATAGAACAAGCTAGCTAATATACTACAGGAGATTCCATAGGTCAAAGGTAGATGGTGGTATGTCACGCCTTCAGCCACTGAAGTTGGCAGCTTCATGCAGACATAACAGTCCTCTATTTCCATAGCTTCTACATAATGCACTAACAAGTTAGCAAAAACATTTAAGTGCGTCCTGTTCTTCATTTTGTGAAAGTGTAGTCCATCCTCATCTGGTGCTTCTAAATCAGGTCGTGGGTGTGTCAGTCCTACTCTTTTGTCGCGTCTTTCTAGTCTTCGTGGTGTTTCTGCAGTCTGTACATCTCCTACATCTACTACTTCGGGTTCAGTGGGGGACAAGTTAGGATTCTTACTTATCATGAAAGGTAGAAAAACTGTTAGTCCTATCCACATTACTATTAGCATAGCTACACTACACAAACATATCTTACAACAGGTTTTGAGACACCCACAGCGGGATCTCCCAGAGACACTCGGATCAGACATATTTAGCTTACAGGTGGCTTTTGCTACCCCTCTTCGTTTCTTTGCACCAAAGGCTCACTTCGGGGCTCTCTTAAGGAGGGTCTTCGTCCGAACTCCGATCAGCAATGGACTCGTGGTCACTGTTGCCACTGTGGTGAGGCTCGTCAATCTCTTCCAACACAAAGTACGTCCACTCAGGGCTCCGATACCGTCGGTTCTGTTTCTTTATTCTGTCGCTCTTTCTCAGCGATTTGCCTTGGGCTGCATTCCTTTCACTTAAAGCCCTTTTTCGGTCTTTATCGTTTTCTTCGACTGTTTTTAGTCTGAGCCTTAGTCTCTTGACGTATCGGGGTGTACTTCTTCCCCCGTGCCTCCCAGTAGTTGAGGAGACTTCTCCTTCTTCGTGCACTCTTTTCACTTTGCGTTGTGGCACTTCGGTTTCCCTGCCTGTCTGACTAGTTCCAGGACTTTCGTCTATTTCTTCTGCCTGGTCGCTAATCTGTCCCTGCTCAGATTCAAATCGCACTTTCTTTTTACTTCTGGTTACTGTCGTTTCCGTTGTCTGAGCACTTTGATCTAGTTCTATCTGTTCCTGTTCATGCTCTTCGATCTCTTCGCTTTCTTCTGCATGAACGTCGGCTCGAATTTCTAACTGTCCCTCTCCACTCTCGGGAGTTTCAGGAGGAGTGTCGATGTCCTGATCTGACCCTACTTGGCCTACTTCCTGATCAGGTGGGTTATGGCTTTCATTGACCTGACCTTCTTCTTCTACTCCTGACTCACCTGGACTATCCCACTCACTATCTAAGTAGGAATATTTCCTTGTTCGTATTGGGTCATGAACTGGTTCGTCGGCGGGATACCATTCAACGTCTCGACTTGTGCTCGGCAGTTCGATGTCAGCTAGCTCCGGACTCTCTTCCTCGGAGGTCTCTTCAGCTGTGCTGCCTTCAGCTCCAGTCGCGTTTTCTCCAGATACCCGCTTTGTGTGGCTGGCGTGGATCCACTTCGGTACACCAGCGCACTTCACGGCAGTGGTAGTGACGAGGATCACTTGTCGTCGCTTTCCCCACCTTGGCTTCAGGCAGCTGCTCCGGGTGTGTTTCTTTAACACCACCCAGTCTCCTGGCTGCAGGTTGTGTGCTGGAGTCTTTGGCCACTCGTCTTCTGTCTCTCCAATCTGCTGAGAGAGAGAACGCACTTGGTCACCCAGCTGCTTGCAGTATTCTAGCACCATATCATCAGAAATGCTTAGCAGTTTGTTTCCGGGTACCCATGCCTGGCGCATCACTCTTCCCATCAACACTTCATGGGGACTTAGGCCAGTCTTTCGATTCGGGATACTTCTCAGACTCATCAGCACCAGGGGTAAAGCTTCTATCCAGTTCATTTTTATGGAATCACACATTTTTCCCAGTCTGGACTTCAGAGTGCCATTTATTTGTTCCACTACCCCAGAAGCCTCTGGGTGGTAGGCACAGTGCAATCTTTGCTTCATTTTGAATGCTCTACAGAGTTCCAATAGGACATCGTTGGCAAAATGCCCACCTTGGTCCGTTTCGATTGTCTCTGGGATCCCATACCTAGGTATCAACTCCCTGAGCAATAATTTGGCTGTGGTGAGAGCGTCATTTTTCTTAGCTGGATATGCTTCCACCCACCTAGAGAATAGACAAACTATGACTAAAACATATCTATATCCCTTGCATTTGGGCATGGTTATGAAGTCTGCCTGTATTCTAACGAAGGGACCTACTGCCTTTCCAATAGTACTCTGTTTCACTACAGTCTTCTTTCCTGCATTGAATTGCTGACACACTAGGCACCTCTGGCAAAGCCTCTCCGCCTGGTCCCTGAACTTTGAATTACAGAACACTTGTTCAAACACCCGACACATTGCGTCTCTTCCCATATGTGTTGGCTCATGTATCATTCTGACCATGGGGTCGATCAAGCTATCAGGCAGCACAGGCACCCCAGCCGGATTCACCACCACACCATCTTCTCGCAACTCGCATTCCTTTGCAGCCCACCTGCCTTTTTCTTGCCTGTCTGCAGTTTGTTGTATCTCTTTTAATTCTTCCCACGTTGACACATTATCAAACAACATAAGTTGGCAGCTGGTTCCATCCCACAGGCCAATTTGTAGGGACATCTGGTGTCGGGCACAAAACTGTGCAATTTGGTCAGCGTACCTATTACCGGCAGTCACATCATCATTTCCAGATCTGTGAGCCGCACACTTGACCACAGCCAATTCTTTGGGTAATTGGATAGCTTCCAGTAAGTCATGCACTACTTTCCCATTTCGGATAGGTGTGCCAGAGGAAGTCATGAATTCTCTTTGCAACCACAATTGGCCGAAGTCATGAACAACCCCAAAACAGTACTGACTGTCTGTGTAAACAGTAATTCTTTTGTTTTTTCCCTTCTTACATGCTCGAGTTAACGCGATGAGTTCTGACACTTGTGCCGATTTCACCTCGCGCATGTAAGATGCCTCGACGACTCCCGTCAGTGTAACCACAGCATAGGCAGCACTCAGACTCCCACTCTCATGTCTCAAACACGAGCCATCCACAAACATTGTTTTGTCCCCGTCACTCAACGCTATTTCACGAATGTCAGGACGGGGCTTGGTGCTATATTCAGTCAGATCGATGCAATTATGTTCCCCGTCCTCATCATATTCTGCATCCAGAGGGACAGGTAACAGTGTCGCAGGATTTAGGACATTGCACCGGGAAATAGTTATATTTTCAGCACCAATCAAAATTCTTTCATACTTAGTCAGCCGACTAGGTGTGAGGTACTGGGTCCTAGTTCTAGTCAGTAGGATGACAACAGAATGAGGAACATAGACAGTGACGGCATGTCCCATGACAATGCCCTCACTCTGTTCCAGACTGACGCAAGTAGCAGCAACGGCTTTTAAGCAGCCAGGCAATCCAGCGGCCACTGGATCTAGGGTGGCCGAAAAGTAGGCTACTGGTCTCCTGACTGATCCGTGCTCCTGGGTCAGGACTGAAAGAGCACAATTCTCTCTTGTGTCACAGAACAGTTCAAAGGGTTTATTGTACTCAGGCATACCCAATGCAGGTGCGGTACATAGACAGTTTCTCAAAGTAACCCAAGCATTCATGCTTTCACTGTCCCAGTGGACGGGGTCTTCCACTCCCTTCTTTGTCATATTTATCAGGGGTCGGGCTAGAGCCGCAAATCCTACAATCCATTGTCTGCAGTAACCCACAACTCCCAAGAACATTCTCACTTCTTTCTGAGTTCTGGGCAGTTCCATTGCTTTAATTATTTTGATCCTTTCGGTAGTGACCTTCCTTATTCCTTTTTCTATCTGGTGCCCCAGATATTTCACTGAGTTTTTACAGAACTGTAACTTGTCAGGCGATACTTTATGTCCCCCTTTTCCTAGGTGATTCAGCAAGGCAATTGTGTCAGTGACACAGTCAGACTGGGTTTTAGATGCCACTAACAGGTCATCTATGTACTGCACCAAAACGGACTCTCTTGGCAGTACTAGGGACTCAAGGCACTTTTTCAGTATCTGGTTGAAAATCGATGGACTTTCGGTGTACCCCTGGGGGACACGATTCCAGACATAGATATGACTGTCGAATTCAAAACTGAAAAGGAATTTGCTTTCTGGATGCAATGGGATGGAAAGGAATGCATGGCACAGATCGATGACAGTGAACCATTCTGCGTTCCAGGGAATCTGGTAGAGTATCACTGCAGGGTTAGGTACAATAGGACAGCAAGGCACAACAATTTGGTTTACCTTGCGCAAATCTTGCACCACTCGGTACTTCCCACTAGGCTTTTTGATCCCAATGATAGGCGAATTACAGGGGCTGCTCAGCACTTCTTCTATTATTTCTGCTTCTAGCAGCCTCGTGATTTCAGTCGCCACTCCTGCCTTCACTTCTGCACTCATTTTGTACTGTCTTGTTCTGGGGTAAACAGCATTTGTTTTTATTGCTATTTTAACTGGGTCCACATTTGCCATCAGGCCTACATCTTTTCCCGTGAAATCCCATACTTCTGGTACTACTCTTAGCTGGAGTTCCTCAGGTAAATCCTCAATTGTCAAAGGCTTGATATCAGCATCTTGTCTGACTAACATCAGTTTGTACAGGCCATCTTCATCTGGGGTCTGAATTTCAACGCCATTTGGTGTGCAGTAAATGGTACAACGCATCTTGCACAACAAATCACGTCCTAGTAGATTTACAGGACTGGAATCACAGACCACAAATCTGTGCATTTCCTTGAAATTTCCTATAGAAATCTCCATTGGTTCAGTTACAGGGGTACTTATTATCTGATTTGATACGCCCACTACTTGGATCGCTTCTCCCGAGAGGGGTAGGTTAGGAACATCCACTGTTCTTACAGTAGATCTGGTAGCACCAGTGTCCAACAGAAAGGTGACGTCTTTGCCTTCAACCTTTCCTTCAATGTATGGTCCAGTCTGGTCTACCGGTAAGGAGGCGCCAAGTACGCACTCCTCATCCTCCCCTCTCAGGCCCCGTCAATCTTGATCTTCCCAAAGGAAGGTATCACTTAGCAAGTACTGTGGAATGACTGCATTTCTTTCACTCTCAACCTCCCATACTTCCGCCCTCTCATTCTGCTGACCCTGACTCTTAAAATTCTGTCTAGGAGCGCGAGGTACTGGAGGTAATTTTACCTGTTGCTGGGTTTTTCTTGTCCCCTCTTTCGGCACCTGTGGATTTAAACCATTTACAGGGGCATTACCGGCCTGTAGGTGTGGACACTCGTCTCTCCAATGCCCCATCTGGCCGCACCCATGGCATGGAAACTTTTTCATGGCCTCTTCACGACTCATTTTAGGTCTGGGTTTTCCTCCCCCCCCAGCATTGGTATTCGGGATATTATTATCAGAAGTCATTTTACTTAACTGTTTTTCTTGCTGTTCAGCTAATTTCACCTGTGCCCACATCACTTTCTCCTTGAGGGCTTTCTTTTTATTTTCAATTTCATCTTCGCAGTATTTTGCATATTTCAGGACATCATCTATGGGCTTTCCCTGCCAACTGATTTTGTTATCTCGAATCCACTGTGATATTTCAGGCCTCAACCCTAGCACAAATCTGTAACTGAAATGAGTCATATCTTTCATGTCTACATTATCAATACCACTGTAAGTTTTGAACACCTGTAGTAACCTTTCATAAAATGAATGCACTGTCTCGTCACGTTCTTGGGTTGTTCTATCTATTCGGGTCCAATCTGTCTCTTTGGCTGGCACCTTTTTCTTAAGATACTGTATGACCTGTTCATATTTCCTCATTACATCCGGTGAAGGGGCTCCCGTTCTCTCATCTCTGGGAAATTCATCATTAGGCCAATCAATTTCTATCTTACACTCCGTCCACAGATCCACAGGGACCACAATATCGAAAAACCCATCCAGGTCTTTCAACAGGCATTTCTGAACTTTTATGAAACGCTCTACCTGTCGATACCAGTCAACTGGTTTCTCACGTAATTTCGGGAAGTCATTTGTAAATGACACAATGTCTTGTCTGGACCAAGGGACATGGACATACTTTCCTCCCGGGACCTCCCTCATGGGACACAATTTTTCTGTTGGGGTTACTTCCTTTAATACAAATTCTGAAGTTACTGACCCAGCCCTGCTGCCTTCCTTTTTCTTTGCCCACCTTGTTCTCCACTTCCCCACTTCGCCCCATTTCTGCAGGAGTTTCAACAATTCTTTTACTTGGATCTGTTTCCCCATCACATTCAGGCTTTCTAAGTCTTTGTCTGAAAAGTCCACTCTGTAGGGTTTCTGAAGAATTTTGGAGCGACTAACATCAACTCCCATTTCTGTGGCGGCATCCATTATCTTTTCGTGGAGCACCCTAGCACTCCGGGTAAGATTTTTACTGATGAATAGTAACTCTTCTTCATTATACGAGCTCAGGCGCTCAACTCCCACGTTCCCAGCCATCATTTCTTCTATTTCTATTCTTAATTTATATATTTCCAATGTTTTAGGTTGAGAAGTGGTCTCTTTCTCTATCTCCTTTGTCCACCTGTCTAATTCTTCAGGGGAAACTAAAGAGGCGTTCCTAATTCCAGTTGCACTTTCAATCACCACTTCCTTTTGTCTGGGCTGACTTCTTGTCCCGACTACACAGGCCCTCGACTCCCTTATGGGCAAATCCATTAAACTTCCAGATTCACACTCACTTTCCTGATCCTCATCTATGAACACTTCTTTCCTCGGGGTCTGGAAGCTAGGAGTGGGCAGTATTGGGGTGATAACAGGAGGAAGGGGACTAATCAAGTCATTCTTATACATCGGGATAGCAGGACCAATAGTTACCGGAATGGTCAAGGAATCAGGATGGGGATGCATCTGTGCAATGGTTCTGGCTAAATCCTCTCGTTGTTTACAGAGGGCTTCTCTCTCTTTTTCCTGCAACCCCCTTTCAGCAGTATTGCCATGTAATACCTGGGGTACTAAGGATGGATAAATACTCGGGGCAGTCGGGGTAACCAATCGAGGGGGACTTTCCCCGAATGGCTGATAAGTCGGGACTGTGGACTTAGGTCTGCAAAACTCATCCCTTCCACTATGTTTACTGCTTGTAGCTGTCCTGTCTGTATCACTTTCCCTCCTACTCCGGGGGTAATTGGTAACAGAACTTTGAGAATGCACCGAATCTGATTCTGCCACATAGGGAGGTGGATCCTTCATTAACAAGTCTTCCAGGTGTTCATCTTCTACATCCCCCATAGGTGCTAGGTGATGGGTTTTTGCTTTACATTTTCCTCTTTTCTCCTCTAGTACTCCCATCATGGGAAACAGTCCTTCAGTTAACATAGACTGCCTCCACTGTTTCATTTTCTGTTCTTTGGTTGGCGTTGGAAGTCTGGGATACCACTTACTCACTCCTTTATCCATTCGGGGTTTATCTCGCTCTGCAGCCTCAATCTCCCATTCCTCCAAAGCTTCGTACTGGGTCAACCTAGGTCTAGGGTGTAACTCATTCATGCGGGTCCTTAAGTTAAACAGGATCCGACCATTAAATGTACCTTCAACAGGGAATGCCAGGACTCCGTCATCTACAGTATACTTTGCCCAATTTTCTAGCCAGACACAAGTGTGATACCCTTTATCAAACATCATAAAAGAGGCAGGGGTATTTGGCGGGGGAATGAGTACACCTTCCCTCGTTCTAATGGGCTTGTCAGTTTTGAAAAAATTCTTTACTTTATCGGAAAATGACAGTTTTCTCTTTATTCCATACATCATGTGCGGTCTACCTCGTATAAGCTGATCCTTATAAAATCCTAGGTATTTTGGATTCGGTATGAAATCTGGATACCACATACAGTTTTCCAGACTCGCTTCTAGCTCGGCTTGGTTAATTTTGTTTACCTTTGTGTTTCCAATGCTAGTGCGGCTTTTATTTCGCACCACCCAATCAGTCCAGAGAATACAACTACGGTTAACCAATGGGTGCGCGGCCTTTTCGCAAGACAGAGTCTCACGCTTCGGCGCTCACCCCTCCTTTACAAATTCAGCTCCGATACACACCCACTGTCTTGACCAATACCAGCGCGGCACGGAGTGACGTCAGAGCAGCTCTCCGACTGACTCCCTCCTTCACAAGGTAACGGAAACTTTTTATTCTTTCTAAAGTGCGAGTGCAAGTTTTAGTTAATAACACGCAACGTTTGCCACTATGTCTGAGTGTTCTAAAAAGATAAAAGACTTTTCTTTCGCTACTAGTAAACCACTTCTGTCTACTTTTCATTCACTCTGGATAGACTTCGTTGCCTGTCCCTTCACGCTAGTAACATAGAACCCGTTATTCTTCTGGCTCATCCACCTTAGTCGGGGATATGTACTGAGCCAGGATTTCACCAGCGAACTATTTTACTTACCAGACAAGCCTCGGAGACCCTACTACTCCTTCCGTATGCGACCCTTACTAGGTGATATCGCAATGAAAGTTTTATAATGGACTCGTAGCTATCATTCACTCCAGAAACAAAGGTCCTAATTAGTGCTTCCAGTTACTCCTTTAACCCTGCACTAATGATTCAAACTTAGTGACTTCAACAGCTAACCGGATTCTACTCACCGTTAGCTAAAATACTTCCCCGGGGATTCAGACTACACTGAACATTTACAAACAATTCTGGGTTAATTCAACATGCAGTATTTATAACAGCAATGCAAATTCATGAACATTTACATATAAAAACACATTTCAAAAATATTGTAAAAATACAGTAACAATCAGCAGCACGTTTTTGTATTCACGGTTTGTTTATGACTATCCTGTCTACCTAATCTAACTAGTCCAAACCATCCTCTGCTAGCAGAAATTACTGCTAGAGCGCACAGTTTTCCCCAGGTCACCCGGGATACCAATTCTCTAACACGCACTGGGCCCTTGGCGTGAAGAACACATTAATTTCGTTTGGGTGAAACTGGGTGAGGATTTCTCCTCCTGCACGCTGCTAGGAGTAATCAAGTTTGGATTTACCTCTGCTTACCATGCGCCCGACTTACCACAGGCGCAATTCCTTGACGGACCTGGAGCTGTTAAGGAAAAGTAGACAGGCCAAACATCCAATACACCTTAAAATCCGTAAAATACTTTCCACAGTTTTGTAAAATGACCACAGACACCTGATTAAGTTCGAGTTTTTATATAAGATTTCAAAGTGAAGAAGCCAAAATAATAAGCGATACACAGAGTAATATATCAAACATCAAAATCAGTACCAAAAGGTAACCTTGCACAAAAAATATGACCATTTAGAATATATGGGAAACTACAGGGAGAAGTTTAGCACGTACTATTCACTGCAATGTTATACTAGAACATAGAAATGGGATGGGACCTAGAACATGTACTTAATCTAAGTGATTGAGCTATTCTTGCTACTTTCACTGCAATCCACTAAAGGAAAGGGAAAAACGGGACCATGCTATGGTTTTATAAAATCACTGAATTTCTAAAGGAGAGGGGGAGAGAAGGAACCAACTAAATTCAGGCACATATAAGTTCAATGGCAATAAGGCAATAACACAGGTAAGAATGTTTTAACAGATCAGACGAGAGAGAGAGAGAGAAAAAGAGATACGCAAACCCACAATCTATATTTACCTAATTCAGATTGAAGACCAACCCTGGCCACGGGTCAGTTGGGAAGACGGGGACAGGGACCCTCAGAAAAGGAACGCCAGACTGTGAGCAGGTACAGCTCACGGAGAATAAGGACAGGATACCCCTCAGGTTCGGATCAAGGACTGGGCCTCCCAGGGTACGACCAACACCCACAGCTTCGGACAGCAACGCCTGCGTTACCCCCTCCTGCAAGTAATCCGCCAGAAACCCCGATTGGATTTTCGAATTCCCCAGCAAAGTGCTTCGCCAGCACTTAGGATTTTCCACCCCTTGGGAGTTTGTGGAAAGTATGGACAAAGTGCTCCGCAGCACTTTCAGGATTGAACACCTATTGAGATCGTAGGGTCAGTGACAGGTCTGCTACTCGGACAAGTCGGACAATTTTCCTAAGCTAAACTAGGGTAATTATACAGTTTTGGGGACCCTCAGACCACCCCCTAATGTTGCAAGTGACAGTTTCCCATATTGTGATTGGTCAGGAGAGGTGGTGTGGTCTTTACCACCTCCTAAATTCAACGTTCCCATCATAATTATTCAATTTTCATACCCGCCCCCTTGGTTCACGTTCCCATGCATGGAATACAACAGTACAAGATAGTCTACAATAGGTAGCAACAGTATTGCTTTTTCCAAGGTGAGACGCCGTATTCCCAGCGATGTTCCCAGGCGCATTGTGCTTCAGGTGCCAGCTGGCTAGGTTTAGCTTCTGCGCAGTTGGAACTTTCTCCGGTCATGTGACGGTGCCCAGCAGAGCTTCAAGTATGGCTCCGCTCATGATCACCCCAGCCCACAAAGACGCGGTACATGAAAAGTAAGCGAAAACAAATTAAAATCATACATAAAAATGATCGCACTGTATACCATGATAAAAGATAACCAACCCTTACTTTACAATGACTATAGCATTTAGGATTAGTGCAGAAGAATAGATAGGCTAAAAAGCTGCTGCTGTAAGCAGGGAGCGTGGTGAGAGACAAGCGGCCATAGTTAGCATCAATGCGCATGAGCACAGAATCCCTCCAGAATGCGAGTGCGTCACATCACATGGGTATGACCGACGCATGCGCAGACTGAATTTCGGCAAAGCAGCCATTTCAAGCTTCGTTAGTACGTGAAAAGACAAACAAGCAAGCATCCTAGGGACACCCGCGTGTAGGGAAAAACACTTTACAAATGACGAACAATGGAGTTAACATTATTATGCAGCTTAGACAAGGGTTTTGCATACGAGCAAGGCGCTATACGTGCGAATCCTTGCTCCATCAATAGCACGTTGTGCCCAACCAGCCAAAACCTCAGGATGGATGGCGTCGCCTGCTTCCTGAGCTTGGAGGGCTAATTCCAGTATTTTTGCTAATGGGCCTGAAAGGTCAAGGACCTTGTCCTGGCACGCCCTAAGCGCGCGATCAATCCCCTTCTTGGGGTCCTTCTTATATTTCTTCAGGAAGGTAGTCATGGAGGTGTCAATGTCAGGGGTCAAGGCCACTTTGTGGGCAAGGTCTGGGCGCGGGCACTCTGACTTCAGGCTAGCCATAACCTCCTTGTCAAAGGCTTTGTGCAGATGAGTGTCGAAATACTCTGCCACAGCCGGGGGGGAACCCAATCAGAGGACCTTGGGTGGACAATATCCGAAGGGTCAAAGGAGAAGGGAGAAGGAGTGACAGGGGATGAGGCATGCTTGAGCTTCTTGGTGTGCTTACGGTGCTTGGAGGCCTGTGAGGAATCAGTATCGGTATCAGTGTAAGTAGTGGTATCTAGCACCGTAACGGGAGAGGACAGGGGTCTGGTCGGGTCAGGTTCTGCACCTGCGAAGGCCTCCTTAGATTTATACAATTTAGCGTAGGAATGGACATGGGTCCAGGAGGGATCCACAGGAACTTTCTTCGGAGGGGGGGGGGGGCCTTATCCTGGTTGGAACTAGGAAGGGGCTTAGGCTTATCAGGGACTAGTAATTCTAGCTTTTTGGCCAGGGGCAGCAGGGCCGAGGAAAGGGCCTTTCTCTTCCAGGGGTTCCTCATCAATAGTCATAAGCACTGAATATTCCCGCCCATGTGCGGGACCCCGGAAACAATATAAAAATATATATGTAAAAACACATATATCTCGCTCCACATATATGTACGTACATATATTATTTTTCTCACACCAATGCAGCCCCAAAACTGAGGCTAAACAATGTAAACACAAGTACATGTACTGCAATCAGTAAGGAAACAAAAAACACATTAGGTCAAATATACCTTGAACTTTGTGTTTTAATGAGTAAAACTACTCATAAATCCTGAAAATTGCTACTAGACATTGTTAGCCCTCAGGCTGCATTGTAAAACAATAGTATAGAAAATGAAAACATTTTCAACAAAAACTGGCACCGTGCCTTTAAGGCAGCCATGACCCCAGGCTTCCCATCATGCCTCAGGGGTGACAGTTAGGTCAGTTGTTCTTTCCGGCTCCTTCAGTCAGGACCCTGGTGAAACAGCTCCCTTTCTTTTTGACTTTCTGTCAAAAAATATACCAGTTTATCTACAATTTTTGCTTTCACTTGACGTCTTTTGGACTTAGGGTGTTACTGCTACCTTTTTTAGGCTTAAAAAAAGTTATTTTTCTGTCAAAATGCCTTCCCTCTTTGACAAATGCCCTTCATGTGGAAGGAAAATGGCCAAGACTGACACTCATCCAGTGTGTATCCTGTGCCTACCAGATCATTCTTCAAAATCCTGTGAACACTGCCAGGTTTTATCGAGCAGAACTCTCAAAGACAGAGAGAGAATTCGTATTTATGGACTTTCTAAGAGAGGAAGATCTCCCAAGAAGCAGAAAAGTCGCAGGACGCGGTCGACGTCGAGAGGAATCCCGACTTGTTCACCTTCGACGTCGGGATCGGCGTCGAAAAAGCAGTCAACGGCGACGAAGAAGACATCTTCAGCGTCGAAAGGCAAGGTACCACCGCTACAGACAGCGTTGAGGGGTAGGTCGCCGTTGAAACAGAGGAGCTCGACGGCGAGCCAACCGGCGTCGAAGCAGCATCGTCATGCTGTGACGTCGAGGCATTCTCCGTCGACGCCTGGCCACCGGCGTTCGACGTCGAGACAACCTCCGTCGACGACTAGACGTGGTCGTTCGACGTTGAGGGAGCCTCTGTCGACATTCAGGCATCGTCGATCGACATCGAAGCAGCCCACGTCGACGCCCAGTCAACGGCGTTCGACGTCGAGGCAGCCTCCATCGCAGTCAGCCCAGCAGCATTCGACGTCGAGGCATCCTCCATCGTCGCCAGATCATCGACGTTCGACGTCGAAGCAGCTGCCGTCGTCATCTGGCAGACAACCTTCAACGGCGAGACGTTCTACGTCGAGGGACAGTCATCGACATTCGAGGTTGAGGGAGCATTCGACGTCGGAGCAGCGGCGCTCGACCTCGGGGCATCCTCCGCCGTCACACAGGAGATTGGCGTTGAGGAGATTACGGTCAACGTCGAGAGGGCGTCCATCTGCTCGGCGGTCGAAGCAGCCACCGTCGCCCGGTCAGCGGAGATCCAGGGAACAGGGCGACCCGAATTCAGGGAATGTCTCCCCTACAAGAACACAGGAAAGGTCACCCTTGAGGCAGGTGGTGCAAGAGATGGAGAGTCAATCATTGGACCAGCCTCAGGCCCTGATGTCTCAGCAGGTTTCCCCAAGATCAGCATCGGCTGTGGAGGTGGAACAATCCCTGATACAGGATCCTCCCATCAAAAGGAGAAGGGTCTCGGATGAGAGAGGTCGGTCGAGGTCTTCCTCTAGACGGTCTCTGGTGAGCCTGTCCTCATCCTCCTCGGCATCTCACAGTGACAGATCTTCGGATGGAGAAGTCAGCTCCTCGGACAGGGAGAGGTCCAAGTCTCCTGCAAGGTCGCAGCAGGAACAAGCGGATCAACCTCCTCTGACACGTTCGCCAGTGAGGGATCGTACCCAGAAGTCTCCTTCTGTTCATCTTTCCCCAAGGTGGTACAGACCTCTTCACCACTGGGCCAAGGACAAGGAGACGGCAGATCGGTTGAGGGCTTATCGAGAGCAAGCCTCCCGCCACAAAGAGCAGTCTTGCTCTAGAGTGCGCTCAAGTACGAGAAGATCTAGCCACAGGGAGCGATCTCGTTCTAGAGCGCGCTCAAGTAGGAGAAGATCTAGGTCCAGGAGCAGAAGGCGGACTCATAGATCTTCAAGTTCTTCGAGGTCATGCTCTCACAGGGATTACTCTCCGACTCTAACAGACAGCCCACAATCGAGAATATCTCCAACTGAGGATATTTTCTCGTTCCAAGACATCTTGGGCAGGGGAGCCATGAAGCTAGGAGTGCTAATGACAGCTCCGCAGGTCAAGACGACGGTCATCTTTGAAACCCTGCAGCACAGATCGGCACCCAAACCTTTACTGCCATTGGTCCCGGGTACCATGGATCCGGTGAATGAGGTCTTCCTGCCTCCAGCTACGGTGAAGTCAGTCCCAGCGAGGATTCTTAAGAAATATCGCTCTCCTGAAGAGGATTCCCTGTTCCTCAAATCCGACCCACCACCAGATTCAGTAATCATTGCTACAAAATCCAATGCGGTGGCCTCCTCATCCACGGTACCACCGGATAAGGACAGCAAGTTACAAGACTCATGGGGGAGAAGAGTGTGTAACACCTCAGCCTCTTTCCTCAAGGTCGCCAATGCGGAAGCTCTGTTGGGCAGATACGATAGATCTCTGTGGGACTCGCTTCAGAGGTTTTCTGCAAAACTTCCTCAGGAAGATAGAAAGGACTTTGAAGAGATTCTGATGGAGGGCAGTCAAGTCTCCAATCAGGTTATAGGGGCGGCGGCAGATGGAGCTACTCTGGCTGCGAATGGATATGCGCATGGAATCACAGCGAGGAGATCCTCATGGTTGCGCCTAACAGCATTAAAACCTGAGGCTCAAGCCAGAATCCTAAACCTTCCTTTTTCGGGCACATCTCTCTTTGGGGCAAGTGCTGATGAAGAGATGCAACAGATGAAAACGGAGTTAGACACCCTTAAAGCCGTGGGGCTTGAAAAGAAAAAGGAATTCCGGAAGAAGTTCCGTTCTGACAACAAGGGCTCTTCGAAGCAGAGGGTTCAAACCCCTCACTGGCAGAAGGGCCAGAACCAGCAAGGCCAACAAAAATCGCAATATAAAGGCAAGCGCAATTCCAAAGGAAGTTGGAATCAGCGCCAAGGCAACAACTTCAATAAACCTCAGCAGAAGCAATGAGTCTTCACTTTCCCCAGCGCCATTGTCCACTCCAGTGGGGGGAAGCATTGCACATCACAGGACATAGTGGCAGGCCATTACAAAAGATCAATGGGTGTTGTCTACGCTGCAGAATGGGTACTGTCTTCATTTTCATCGTCTACCTCCATTCGTTCCTCCGATGCCAACGTCAAGCCATCAGCTACAACTGCTAAAGAAAGAAGTAGCAACACTCCTCAAAAAATCAGCCATCGAGAGGGTGCCGGTGGCTCAAAGGGGAAAAGGAGTCTATTCAAGGTATTTTCTGGTCAGAAAAAAGGCCCAGAAGGCGGAATACAGGCCCATTCTGGACCTGAGAACACTCAATCTACATGTCAGAAAAGAAAAGTTTTGCATGTTGGCGCTTCATCAAATATATCCACATCTCAGGAAGGGGGATTGGATGTGTTCGCTGGACCTTCAAGATGCATACTTTCATGTCCCGATACGGCTCGATCACAGGAGATTCCTTAGGTTCCGGGTGCGGACCTCCCACTACCAGTTCAAAGTACTACAGTTTTGGGTTTAAGTCGGCCTCCAGGGTGTTCACGAAGTGTGTCGCAGTGGTGGCGGCAGCTCTACGCCGCAGGGGGTCTTCGTATACCCATACCTAGACGATTGGCTGTTGAAAGGTCCTTCCCCAGACAACGTAAGAAATCAATTCCAGACCTGCATAGAACTCTGTCAGTGGCTAGGCCTACATGTCAACTACAGCAAGTCTGTCTCCCAACCCACTCAAAAGATTCTCTTCCTAGGAGCTCTGCTAGACTCAGAAGTAGGAAAAGTATTTCCTTCGGAGGAGAGACAGTTTTCTATAATGCTCAAGTGCCAGCAAGTTCTTCGCAGCAGGACTCAGAAAGTGCGAAAAATAGCCTCCCTTTTAGGGTCGATGGCTTCATGCATCTTCTTAGTACCGAAGGCCAGACTTCGGATGCGTCCTCTTCAGCAGGATCTGGAGGACAAATGGGACCAGCAATCAGCTCGCTGGAACGATCAGATCACTTTGTCAGAGGTAGCTCGAGCTCCCATCCCGTGGTGGACAAAGAAGCAGAACATGCAGGTGGGAGTTCTCTTCCATCAATCTCCTCCTGCACAAACGATAATCACAGACGCGTCTTTACAAGGCTGGGGAGCGCACATGGGGCCTCTCCAAGTGCAGAGTCTGTGGTCTTCCAAAGAAAGCACCTACCACATCAACTTGCTGGAATTGAGAGCAGTCCACCTGGCCCTCAAAGCGTTCCTTCCCTCGCTTCAGGAGGCAACGGTTCTAGTACAAACGGACAACACCACCACAATGTACTATTTGCACAAGCAGGGAGGAACACGCTCAAGGACTCTATCACTGGAAGCTCAGCACATCTGGAATTGGCTTCTGGCTCGCAAGTTGTCTGTTCAAGCAGTCCACCTTCCAGGAGAGCAGAATGTGAGGGCGGACGCACTAAGTCGGCACTTCGAAGACAGAGAGGACTGGGTTCTCAACGACGAAGTGCTAGAAGATATTTTCCAGTCTTGGGGTCGTCCTTCCATAGACCTCTTCGCGGACGACGTAAACAGCAAATGCCCAAGCTTCGCCTCAAGGTTCTACGGACCAGGAACGAGAGGGAATGCTCTTTTGATCGACTGGTCAGGGGAATTTGTGTACGCCTTTCCACCCCTTCCGCTGATCCCGAAGTTGGTGAGCAAGCTGAACCACTCGTGCACAACAATGATCCTGATTTCCCCCGACTGGCCGAGACAATGGTGGTACACGGACCTACTTCACCTGTCAGTGTCTCCTCACAAGAGGCTTCCATGTAGGCCGGACCTGTTATCGAAGATGAACAGGAGGATTCACCATCCCATCCTTCCGTCACTGAACTTGGCAGCATGGCTCCTGAGGTCATTCAGTACGGCCATCTAGGACTGCCACAAGACTGCATGTCCATTCTGAGAGAAGCACGACGTCCTTTCACAAGACACTCTTATGCATGCAAGTGGAAGCGGTTCTATATGTGGTGCATGCAGAATGGTCATAATCCGGTGAAGGGTCAGGAAGAAGCTGTTCTTCCCTACATGTTGTACCTGGCTAAAGCAGGGTTGAAGTTTAATTCCATTAAGGTGCATTTAGCCGCTATAACTGCTTATAGGCGATCACCTTCACAAACCTCTTTTTTCCAGTTGCCAGCGGTAAAGGATTTCCTGCAGGGTCTGAAAAAGGTGTACCCTCCAGTACGTCCTCCTTCTCCTCCCTGGGAGCTGAACCTAGTACTATCAAAGTTGATGGGCCCTCCTTTTGAGCCCATTCATAAAGCTACTTTACAGCATATTTCCTGGAAAGCAGCTTATTTGGTAGCGATTACGTCAGCCCGTAGGGTGAGCGAGATTCAAGCTCTCTGTACCAAGGAACCATATACAGTGTTTCATTTGAATAGAGTGGTTCTGAGAACGCACCCTTCGTTCCTGCCGAAAGTGGTATCAGATTTTTATGTTAATCAATCGATTTCTCTGCCCACTTTTTTTCCCAATCCCTCTACTCCAGCTGAGAGGGCTTTACACTCTTTGGACCTGAAAAGAGTTTTAAAATTCTATCTAGACAGGTCCAAGTCTATTCGACATTCTGATCAGTTATTTATTAACTATGGATCGATCAGAACTGGTCACGCAGCGTCAAAACGTTCCATTTCCAGATGGATCGTTTCGTGTATCAAACTTGCTTACCAATTGGCACAAAAACCTCTGGGGTTTACCCCTAAAGCGCATTCCACTAGAGGTAGAGCTGCAACAGCGGCTTTCCTGCATAATGTGCCCTTGTCTGAGATTTGTAAAGCGGCGACCTGGAGGTCTGTCCATACATTTACCAGACATTACTGTCTAGATTCTGACACGAGAGCAGATACCCAGGTGGGTCAGGCCTCCCTGAGGAATCTGTTTAACAGCTGAGTTATTGGCTGTTATGATGTGGTTGGGTCATGTACTTCTCATTTACCTGCAGGTGGTTGATGGGCTTGCTATTCTATTCAGTGCTTATGACTATTGATGAGGATCCCCTGGAAGAGAAGGATAAGTTACTTACCTGTAATCCTAGTTCTCTTCCAGGGGTATCCTCATCAAAGTCATAAGCAACCCACCCGCCTCCCCAGGTAAATGAGATTAGGTACTATTACAATCTTATGGTTGAGCCCTGTCTTCAGGGTTTTGCAAAGAACAACTGACCTAACTGTCACCCCTGAGGCATGATGGGAAGCCTGGGGTCATGGCTGCCTTAAAGGCACGGTGCCAGTATTTGTTGAAAATGGTTTCATTTTTTATGCTATTGCTTTACAATGCAGCCTGAGGGCTAACAATGTCTATTTATTAGTCATAAGTCATAAGTCATAAGTCATAAAATTTGTATAGCGCGCTACATACCCAGAGGGTTTCAAGGCGCTAAGGAAAGGGGAGGAGGATTATTTGTCAAATATCCACGTTTTAAGCTGCTTTCTGAACGCTAGGTGATTCTGGGTGAGGCGAAGGTAAGCGGGGAGTGAGTTCCATGTTTTGGCAGCCAGGTATGAAAAGGATCTGCCTCCCATGGTGGTCTTGTTGATGCGAGGTACAGTGGCGAAGGCTTGGCTGGAAGAGCGAAGTTGGCGGGAGGGGGTGTAGAAGGACAGTCGAGAGTTGAGGCAATCTGGTCCGATGTCGTAGAGTGATTTGTGTGCGTGGGTAAGCAGTCGGAAAGTGATCCTCTTATTGACGGGTAGCCAGTGGAGGTCTCTAAGGTGACCAGAGATGTGTTCGTTGCGTGGGATGTCTAATATGAGCCTGGCTGAGGCGTTTTGGATTCGTTGGAGTTTCTTCTGGAGTTTAGCGGTGGTGCCTGCGTAGAGGGTGTTTCCGTAGTCTAGTCGGCTCGTGACCAGAGCATGGGTGACTGTTTTCCTTGTTTCGGAGGGGATCCAGCGGAATGTTTTTCTGAGCATGCGAAGGATGTTAAAGCAGGAAGAGGATACGGCGCTGACTTGTCTGTTCATTGAGAGTGAAGAATCCAGGATGACGCCTAGGTTCCGTGCGTGGTCTGTCGGGATGGGTGCTTTTCCGAGGGCTTCCGGCCACCAGGAGTCGTCCCAAGCAGAGGGGGATGTACCTAAGATGAGGACTTCTGTTTTGTCTGAGTTCAGTTTCAGACGGCTTTGTTTCATCCATTCTGCGACTTCTTTCATTCCTTCGTGTAGGTTAGTTTTGGCGGTGCTGGGGTCCCTGGTGAGAGAAAGGATCAGTTGAGTGTCATCCGCGTAGGAGATGATGTTGAGATTGTGTTGGCGAGCGATGGCCGCAAGGGGGCTCATGTATACGTTGAAGAGGGTGGGGCTGAGTGAGGATCCTTGTGGTACGCCGCAGATGATTTCAGAGGCCTCGGACTTGAATGGTGGGAGGCGGACTCTCTGGGTTCTTCCGGTGAGGAACGAGGTGATCCATTCTAGTGCTTTTCCTTGGATTCCGATGTTTCTGAGGCGTTGTAAAAGGGTGTTGTGGCAGACTGTGTCGAAGGCTGCAGAGAGGTCGAGGAGGATGAGGGCGACTGTGTCTCCGTTGTCCAGTAGAGTTCGAATGTCGTCTGTTGCTGCGATGAGGGCGGTCTCTGTGCTGTGTTTGACTCGGAAGCCAGATTGTGAGGGGTCGAGTGATTTGTTGGCTTCGAGGAAGGCGGCGAGCTGGTTGTTGACAGCTTTCTCGATGACTTTGGCCGGGAATGGAAGAAGCGAGATGGGGCGGTAGTTTTTGAGTTCGGTGGGGTCTGCTGTTGGTTTTTTCAGAAGGGCGGTGAGTTCAGCGTGTTTCCAGTCTTCCGGGAAGGTGGCGGAGTTGAAGGAGCAGTTGATGACGTCTCGGAGGTGCGGAGCTATGACGGAGTCTGCTTTGTTGAAGATGTGGTGAGGGCAGAGTGGATGGAGTTCATCAGGCGGATGGTGTCCTCAGTGGAGATTGGGTTCCAGGCGTTAAGGGTGTTAACGGGGGGAAGATGGTCAGCAGATGGTAGGGTGGGTTGGCTTCCGGGTTGGTTGTCGAAGCTGTTGTGGATGTCAGCAATCTTGTTGTGGAAGAAAGAGGCTAGGGAGTCGCAGAGGGTTTGAGAGGGGGTGATGTCGTTGGAGTTGGCCGAGGGGTTGGAAAATTCCTTGACGATGTTGAAAAGTTCCTTGCTGTTGTGGGCGTTGTTGTCAAGTCGGTCCTTGAATGCTGTTTTCTTGGCTTTTCGGATCAGTTGGTGGTGAGTACGAATGGCGCTTTTGAAGGCGTCCTTGTTGCTGGTGGATGGGTCTTTTTTCCAGGCCTTTTCAAGGGAGCGGCACAGTTTCTTGGATTTCTTGAGGTCATCGTTGAACCATGAGGCCTTCTTGTTGCCAAGTTTGTGATGACGTTTTTTCAGTGGTGCTAAGGTGTCGGCGGTGTTGGATAACCAAAGGGTGAGGTTGGAGGCGGCTTCGTTGGCGTTAGAAGAGAGGGCTGGGGGGTTTAGAAGAAGCGATGAGGAGATCTGGTCGAAGGTGATTTTGTTCCAGTTTCTTTGCAGAGTTGGTTGGGGGTGGTTGATGGGTTTCGGCTTATTGTAGGTGAAGTGAACGCAGCTGTGGTCAGTCCAGAGGAGATCCGTAGTGTGGCTGAAGGAGACATGGTTGCTGGAGGTGAAGATAGGGTCGAGTGTGTGACCTGGATTTGGGTGGGGGAGGTGACCAGTTGTTTAAGTCCGAGGTTGGCGAGGTTGTCCAAGAGGGTGGCGGTGTTGCGGTCGTTGATCTTTTCGAGGTGGAAGTTGAGGTCTCCCAGGAGGATGTAGTCTTTGGAGGGGAGCGCGTGTGGGGTGATGAAGTCCGTGATGTCTTCACTGAATTTTGCGCGGGGTCCTGGTGGTCTGTAGAGGAGGGTGCCTCTAAGAGTTGTCTTGGGGTCGATGTGGATCTGGAAGTGAAGGTGTTCGGAGTTAGCGAGGTTGACGTCAGAGCTGGTTGAGATGCGGATGGATTTCTTATGGACGATAGCTATTCCACCTCCTGTATGGTCGGTGCGGTCCTTGCGTGTGATCTTATAGTCATCAGGGATAGCGATGGCGATGTCAGGGGCGGAGGAAGCGTTCATCCATGTTTCCGTTAGGAAGGCGACGTCAGGAGAGATGGTGTCTAGTAGGTTCCAAAGGTCAATGGCGTGCCTGTGGACCGAGCGGGTGTTGAGAAGGATGCATTCTAGGTGGTTGGGGTCGGGAATCTGTGTTGTGGTCGTAGCAGAGATGTTGTCTGTGCCGCAGAATTTGCAGGAGAAGCAGGAGAACGGGCCATGGGTGCGTCCGGGAGCGGCTTGGACGCAGTTGGGGGCGCGACCAGGGTTAAGGGCTAGGAGGGTGGCGGCATCGTAGGAAATGCGGGGGGGCTGGGAGGGACGAGGGACAGGGGGTCTGGCGCTGGGCGCGGTCCAGGCGCGGACGGGCGTAGACGGGCTTACCTTTGGCGAACCTTCGGCGTGTACGTAGCGCGTGGACGCTGCGCGTGGGGGCATTGGCCATAAATGGATGGTGGAGGGGGCGGAGCGTGGGAGGGTCAGCAGCTGGGAGGCGGTAGCGGGGAGGAGGGGCAGGGAAAACAACAACAGCAAACAAGATGGAGGTGAGGGGAGGCGAGGCAGGGGCAGTAGGTCGCCTGGGACAGCTAAAATTATTATTAAAATATACGATGCTGCCATGTGGCCAAATAAAGCTAAATGCAGTGCAGGCGGGCGGCGCTACAAACACAAGCAATGCAGGGCGGGCGGCGCTATAATCACATGCGCTCTGAGCAATGATAATGTTTAAAACACAGCGCTAATTAGTTACATGCAGTCGATCCCAATGAATAACACAATGCAAGCGATACCGTGACAAAATTAGCGGTGTGAAGATCCCCAGTAAGACAGCAGCAGTGCTGGGAGAGGAGCAAGGGAGCAACCGGTCAGGAGCGAGTCCGGGCGGTCACAGGGGCTGGAAGGACGAGGTAGGCTCTGTGAACGTGGGTGGGAGGGTCAGCAGCTGGGAGGCGGTAGCGGGGAGGAGGGGCAGGGAAAACAACAACAGCAAACAAGATGGAGGTGAGGGGAGGCGAGGCAGGGGCAGTAGGTCGCCTGGGACAGCTAAAATTATTATTAAAATATACGATGCTGCCAGGTGGCCAAATAAAGCTAAATGCAGTGCAGGCGGGCGGCGCTACAAACACAAGCAATGCAGGGCGGGCGGCGCTATAATCACATGCGCTCTGAGCAATGATAATGTTTAAAACACAGCGCTAATTAGTTACATGCAGTCGATCCCAATGAATAACACAATGCAAGCGATACCGTGACAAAATTAGCGGTGTGAAGATCCCCAGTAAGACAGCAGCAGTGCTGGGAGAGGAGCAAGGGAGCAACCGGTCAGGAGCGAGTCCGGGCGGTCACAGGGGCTGGAAGGACGAGGTAGGCTCTGTGAACGTGGGTGGGAGGGTCAGCAGCTGGGAGGCGGTAGCGGGGAGGAGGGGCAGGGAAAACAACAACAGCAAACAAGATGGAGGTGAGGGGAGGCGAGGCAGGGGCAGTAGGTCGCCTGGGACAGCTAAAATTATTATTAAAATATACGATGCTGCCAGGTGGCCAAATAAAGCTAAATGCAGTGCAGGCGGGCGGCGCTACAAACACAAGCAATGCAGGGCGGGCGGCGCTATAATCACATGCGCTCTGAGCAATGATAATGTTTAAAACACAGCGCTAATTAGTTACATGCAGTCGATCCCAATGAATAACACAATGCAAGCGATACCGTGACAAAATTAGCGGTGTGAAGATCCCCAGTAAGACAGCAGCAGTGCTGGGAGAGGAGCAAGGGAGCAACCGGTCAGGAGCGAGTCCGGGCGGTCACAGGGGCTGGAAGGACGAGGTAGGCTCTGTGAACGTGGGTGGGAGGGTCAGCAGCTGGGAGGCGGTAGCGGGGAGGAGGGGCAGGGAAAACAACAACTGCAAACAAGATGGAGGTGAGGGGAGGCGAGGCAGGGGCAGTAGGTCGCCTGGGACAGCTAAAATTATTATTAAAATATACGATGCTGCCAGGTGGCCAAATAAAGCTAAATGCAGTGCAGGCGGGCGGCGCTACAAACACAAGCAATGCAGGGCGGGCGGCGCTATAATCACATGCGCTCTGAGCAATGATAATGTTTAAAACACAGTGGCTTTACACATTAAAACACAAAGTTCAAGGTATATTAGACCTAATGTGTTTTTTGTTTCCTTACTAATTGCAGTACATGTACTTGTGTTTACATTGTTTAGCCTCAGTTTTGGGGATGCATTGGTGTGAGAAAAATAATATATGTACGTACATATATGTGGTGCGAGATATATGTTTTTTTACATATATATTTTTATATTGTTTCCGGGGTCCCGCACATGGGCGGGAATATTCAATGCTTATGACTTTGATGAGGATACCCCTGGAAGAAAACTAGGATTGAAGGTAAGTAACTTATCCTATCTAGCTTAGCATCAAGTTTTTTGTCAATAAGGTCCTCCATGGACTCTTCATTGTAATACTCCTCATCACCCTGTTCAGTACACACAGTTACCTCCTCTTCGCAGAAGTCAAACTCGCCATTGTCACACCAGAATTGTACAATTCCAATCAAATCCCCAGGGGGAAGCTCTATTGTCCAGCCCGCAAGGGCGTCGGTCGGGAGAAAGTGCCAGGCGCAGGAGTCAGCCAATACTAAGTAAAACAGTCACTGCACAGCTAATAAAGTCCAATCTAGGACTAATGGAGGTAGTAGGGCCTTATGCAATCACTATAAGGCCTCCCAAAAAGTGTGCAATCACCCTAAGCTCAGGGAGTGTAAGGGTTAATATATGCTGCCCTCGTTGGCAATTATGGGGAAAAACGCTGCCTTTTCATGTCCAAAAACGGCCTCACTGACTCCTGGCCAACTGCGTAGAGTCCCCACTTCAGCCGGGGGAAAGAGCGTCTGTATGGCACTGTAATCGGTGCTGCACACATAATGAACGCGTGCGAGTCCCCGAGACGCACGCTGAGAGCTTGCGAAGGCCTCGGCGCGCGTCTCGCTCCCAGAGGGTTGGCCAAGTCCCTCACTAGTGCGTAGCGCGCTGAAATGCAGCCGCGGCTGCCGGCAGCTTCCCGAAGGGAGAGGGGACCTGAAGCGCAACACGCGTTGAAGCAAAATTTAAACCCTAAGGAAACAGAGCTTGGCAGGGAAGCCGCGCTCCGATCCAGGAAGCAATAAACGCAGTGCGAGCAGTGCGAGCAGCGCTCGCGCTTACAAAACGAAGTGAAATTCAGCAATAGCAGTATAACAAGCAACAGAGCAAGCAATATAAGCACCAAATATTGCAATCACCAATAAAATATACATCCAGATTAGCATATATGCAGGTTAATCACACAATATAAGGAGGCATATAGAGAGGCACTTATCTGGGCTGCGGAGCAGCAAAGAAAGAAGAGGCAGGATTTGTGTCTCTCTACTTTGTATGCTTGTTCATGATGTGATTGGACGTTATATTGGAGGCGCGGTTCAAAGCCTCCTGGATATTGTAGTTTTTTACATGTGTAGTTTTACTTTCATTGGCTGCTGTGTTTTGCAGTAAATAAATGAGAAAGCATAATCAGAGCCTCCGGTCCGGTCCTGCCATAGAATCTCTCTGAGCTCTGCTCAGTTCTTTCAGTTAGTGAACTTTTGACCCTGCTCTGTTCCTTTCTGGAACAATTTTACTTGCAGGTCTTGTGAGAAGGCACAGCTATTTTCAGAAGATCCTCTCAAAGACCTGTCTTTACTGCTTATATCCCAAGCATACAGCCATGGATTGTAAATATTGCAAAGCCTTCTCTGGCAAAACTCTTAAGGACAGAGAAGCCAGACTATTGGTATGGCTCCTGTTGGAAAGTAAGATCTTCTTTCATGGTTAGCCCCACTTTTTACTGGTATCAGAATGTTTTTTTTTACTAGTCTGCCTGGTATCCTGCTAATCAGGACCCCAGTCACTGTGTTTCCTCCCTAAATTGACTATGGTAAGTGCTTCTGTGCATCCGCAGTTGGCCACAGGTGTACCCTATAAGTCATAGGTACATCAGGGGTCTGCCGTGGGCTGCAGCATGTATTGTGCCACTCACGAGAGACCACTCAAACTGTGACTACTGACCTGCCATGGCAGCCTGTGTACCACTTACAACAGATATAAGTTTTCTTATATTTGAGGTCACTACACTTAAAACGTACAAGTCACCTGTAAGACAGGCCTTTCGGTCCTGAAGGCAGTGAGCTGGGTTATAAGTGTGAAGGTCCCACTGCATGAACAGGACAACCCCTACAAACCCAGAATCGATTCTCGAAGCTTTGTGGTCAGCCATTTTAATACATATAGTGTCTATCCATCATTACGTTATGGTTAACTATATAGTGGCTGTTCCGAACCCTGGGCATGTTTGGTATCAAACATGTTGGAATCATACTCTAGCGCCGTTACCACTGTTCGAGGTATGATTCCATGCACTAGGTGGCTTGTCCAAAAAGCCCCCCGTACTCCCGGTAACAGCCGTTCAGGGTCTGCCAGCAACCTAGTGCTGCTGCCGACCCCAGACATGATTCTGCCCTCCTGCTGCTGAGCTGAGCTCAAGCAGTGGAAGGTAGAACAATAAGTTTCCTGTCACAGGAAGGTGTGACCACCTCCCAGACAGGACTTAGTGCATTGGGCTGAGTTGGGGCGCTTGCCAGAGCCACCAGACTGTTTTGAAGGGCACATTTTGTGCCCTCATTGCATATTCTGGTTTGAGCCAGTTCAGGGAGCCCCTGGCTCCCGCGTGAAACTGGACAAAGGACATAGGAGTATCCTCCCCTCTGGCCAGCCCCTCCTCTGGTAGGGAGCCCTGAGTCGTCCTAACCCTTTTCCTAGGGTATTTAAGGGCTTACCTGTGGGTGGGTCCTCAGATTCATTGTGGGACAAGACTCAAGCCTGAAACCATGTAACTCTTCAACCGTTTGTATACTTGGACTTAGCTGGGCTTTGCCTGGAATCATGACTACATCATGGAAGACTCCTGCTGCTCCTGGTCTCGCTGTTCTGCAAGTTCTCTTCATCTTCTGTGTCTGTGCTTCTTCCAGGATTTCAACGGACCTGTGGGCATCAAGTGCACCTAAAGTAATCTCCCTTAGAGTAAAGGAGTCACTCCCCTGCATCTGCAGGCACCTCAATGAAGCTGACCGGTCTGCTGCTCCTGACGTCCCATGGACTTCGAAAGGCTCAGCAACACAGGTGGTGGTTCTGCAACTCCCACGAGGCCTGACCTGACCTCTCTGCAATTTTGAGGCCAATATCCCTCGTCGGAACCTCTGGGTCCGAAAACCCTGTACACCGCGTGAACCTGCAGTTGCCAACACGTGTTGGCTCTGCACTCAAGAGATCTTTGAACTACAATAAGCTCCAAGCCTCCAGCATCTCTTCCTGCCATGATCAGTGTCCTCACCACATCACCTGCACCATGGACCTTTGATGAGCTGCTCGAGATACTGTTGCGACTCCTGTGCCTTCGGCCTGTGGGTCCTCTTGAGGGTTTTATTTTGCTCCAGTGGGCTCCCCTACTTGCTCGGGCCTGATCTGACTCCCCTGCTTGTGGTGAGGCTCTTGGACCTTGCTGGTCCCAACGTTGCTCCTTCTTCGCTTTCTATGCGTGTTGCAGCTGCCAAGGCATGTTGGTGCTCCCGCTGGATACTAACACCCTAATTCTTGACTTCTGATGTAGGACACCTGGTGCATGACTCCTGGTCTTCCTCAGCGTTGCCTGGTCCTCACAGCTGCAGCAACAAAGTTACAGTCATCACTCCTGAACCTTCCGACATTGTTGGGCATTGCTCTTCCATGGCTCCTGTTCACCTCAAAGTGGCATAGACTCTGTCCCTTCTGCTTGCAGGTTCTTCACTTCAAGAATTCACCCTTGAATTCCACAGGACTGTTATACAGTTTTCTCCAGAGGCATCTTTCCTGAAGTTCTCCACTGTGATCTAAGGCGGTTTCTGATGTCACTTCGCACCTATGCACCTGGCTTCTCTGGTGTAGGTATCCTGGTTCATGGGGTATCCCCAGATGGGATGACTTTCCAACCTTCTGACTTCCACAGGGTTCCTTCAGGGTCCACTGGGAAGGGTCCTTCTTCAAAACTGCAACTTCAACTTCAACTTTCCTGTTGACTTCTATTGAGTACTCAGCTGTGTTTCCACTCTGCACACAGTCTCCTTGGGGTTCCTGGGTACTTACCTTGGGTGGCTCCTTGTGTCCCCAGCTCCTCTGAGTCTCCTGGTCCAAGTCCCGACTTGTGTCGCAGTTCGCACTCTACTTTTCTAGTATATGATTTGGTCTCCCCCTGGAAACCATTGTATTTTGTCTACTTACCTTATGTACAATTGAGGTATTGCTGTGTTTTTGTGTTGATATCCCCAGGTAGGAGATATACCAATGTGTTAGTGAGTGTTGTATAATAAATAGACCTATTTTATATATTTACACTATGTGGTTCTTTTTAGTTTAACCTACACTACATGATTAGATCTGATTAAACAAGCTGATAAGTCAGATGATTGCTCTCCACGGCTACCACTTAGAGAGCTTTCTATGATTGTCTAAGACCACTAACAGCATTATAAGGGTTGCCTGGATTAGTGCAAAGGGCTTCACTTAAATAGGTGTGCACTATATACTAAGCCATCCTCCATGAAGGAGGTTATTTGAAGAGTACAAATTTGATAGGAAAGTGTTCTTTGAACTGGACTATGCTGGCTACACTTCGAAGTTATGGAGTAAATGGCCAGTCCAGAGGGGCTATTAACCAGGGTGTTAGTGAATTTGTTTTATATATTTTAAGATACTTCTAATTATTGAGAACATCTTACATTTGATGTAGGAAAAGAAAGAATACCTAGGAAATATATGGCTATACTATAATGTAGGAATCTTTTTAGCAATTTTGGAAGGTATTTTGTTAGTATTTGACTTTTTATTTAAGCTTGGATTTGATGTAATTAAAAGGATATGAATTTTGATAATCTTCAAGTTGAATATTAATAGGGTTACATTATATATATTTTTTGTTCACTGGTTTTGGGTCATTCCAGTAAGTGAGTAAGCTGTTCAATTGTACATGTGAAGGGGTGACACCATTAGATACTGCCAAAGTATTACCCTGTTCTCTCGAAGCAGAGAAGGTGAAAACTATGGAATAATTAATGAAATACCATTTACGAAGTGTTATTGATAACTGGTCTACTGCTGTTTGAGATTCTCTATAAGATATTAATAGAGTATACAACATTAAGGTGATTGTTTTTCTGGTTTAACCCAGCAAACATAAGAATCTAGTAATGGTCAAACTTGCTGTAAAGAGGTGGAGACCACCCCGAAGCTGTGCCTCTAGAATATTTGGGACGCCACTGATCTGTCTAGGCCAGAGCAGCTGTGGGTCACTTTGGGATGCATGGTTGCGAAAACATTGCCCGAGGTGGAGAATCCTCCGAGCTCTGCTCTTTTGCATGCTCTATTTGCATATTTAAACAACATTTGGAATCTAACATACTTCCTGGGACCACTCTTACCTCTATTTTGAGATGCTAAACAGTATTTCTGCCTTTTTGTGCTTGGTTAGCTGAACCCATGGAGCTTGTTTTGTGACTGACACCCCGGCTAAATGGTATCACCCCTCATCAGCCAGGCTCGCTTGACTCCAGTGGCATGGAGAGCTCGGGACCCACGTCTGGGCATACCCGTCCCCCTTGGGGTGACAAATGCACAAAGAACAATTGATGGAAAGAATGCAGAACAATGTCATACATTCACCCCAGTATAGAGAGCTGGGCCTAAAATCTATCGTTTTCTAGCTCCCCATGCCATTCCAGTTTAGACCCAGCCATATGCAAATCAGTCTTGACCCTCTTCCCCATGGGAACAGTCCAGCCTGAACTGCCAGGCCAGGTGATCCCTGGACTGAACACAAGCATCCTAGGACCGGTCTCAGGGTATCACCCCTCATCAGCCAGGCTAGCTTGACTCCAGTGGCATGGAGAGCACGGGACCCACGTCTGGGCATGCTCGTCCCACTCAGGTGACAAAAGCAAAAAAAACAATTAATGGACAGAATGCAGAACAATATTATACATTCACCGTTGTTTTTTTGCTCCGCATGCCATTCCAGTTTTGACCCAGCCATATGCAAATCAGTCTTGACTCTGTTCCCCATGTGAACAGTCCAGCCCGAACTGCCAGACCAGATCCTCCCTAGACTGGAAACAAGCATCCTAGCACCAGTTTCGGGGTATCACCCCTCATCAGCCAGGCTAGCTTGACCTCAAAGTCCTTTGGCTTCTAGCAAGTGCTATCTGCAGATCTTTTCACTTATCCAGATTACACCAGTGTTATCTCCTCAGATACTAGAAAGAACTGCTCTCCTCTAATGAATGTGATATTAGTGAGGGGAAGAGTGATGAGGAAGTTTCATCTACGGTTCGGATGGTTCCCAGAATGAAGACACCTCAGCGCACCAGGCAATTACCCCCCATTATTTTAGACATTCATCTCCTTTTTAGTTAATTGGATAACAACCACCGGTACCAGCGACCACTACACTGTGATATCTACCATGTTTTCCTCTTTCTATGTTCCAGATTTCTGCAGATTTCCTGGATACCCTAAAGCACATTAGGGAGAGATTTTTGTGATCACCTGCCTCCTCCAGGATACTATTCAGTCCTGTAACCTCCTTCATAACAGCTGAGTCTTTCTGACCAGCAACAGCCCATGCCATCAGCACAATCTTCACATTCACCAAATGCTTCTTTCATTGTACCCCAAACTTCACCTATGGATTTGACACCCAGTGAACATACTGCCAAATGTGGTTGACCCACTCCAAAAGTGGAAGTACCACAGCGTCATACCATTCATTCATTGAGGCAGATCAAGGTCATGATGGTGACAATGGAGATGATGATCGGTAAGACTGTGCGCCTGGTGATGTATCAGCACCTCGTTGTGTGACTATGTCCCTGGCAAAGATCTCTTTCCTAAATGACAACCAAGGGACTTGGCACTTGACGATATATATTGTTTTTACCTTGTTGAAAAAATATCCTTCCTGTTTGACATTAAGAATAAATCAAGGTGCTCAGCTAAAGCCATTCCATTTCCTGATCATCTGTGGGAACAGGGTCTTACCTGTATGAAGACTCCTGCAAGAGGGACTACCTCAGTTGCCCTTCTAGAGAAGAATTATAAAACTACATTGTCTTGTCTGTCTTGTTCAATTAATCAAGTTTATTTATTTATTTATTTATTTTTAAGGTTTTATATAGCGCGAACAAGATCCTTGCAGATATCAGAGCGCTTTCAAACATGGAACCTGTTGTTTCAGCTGTAGCTCAAAGTCACTCACACAGTCATTCCTCGCCCTGTGTGATTCCCCGTGAGGAGGAAGCTTGGTGTCTGAATACCCTAGAAAAAGAGTAGCCGTTTTTGCTTCCACGGCCATCAAAATCTCCAATGCAACCACATTACTGATGAGTTCTGACCGACAATTGTGGTAAGATAATTCTGCCTTCTTGGACAAGCAACCAGCTCTTTGGAAAGTCCAAACTAAAGACTAAGAGACTGATTTAAAGTTTGGAGTAACCATACTCCGGATTTAGTGATGTCCGACGCCCCAGCAGTCATCTCTAACACTGGCAGAAACCACCGTCACGGCGCACCTTGTCAATGCATTGAAAGTGTGCCATGCTGCTCTGTCAACATAATGGTGCCTTACAGCACACTTTCAATATTTTTTTTATTTTTCAAAACAAAATCCCAAATCTGGATTTTCTGGGTTTTTTTTTAAATAAAAAAAGCAAAGACCCCTCACCCAGGGGGGTTTTCTCTCATGGTACGGGGGCCATAAAAATGTTTTTTATTTCACTTACCACCACGTTAGGAATAGCAGTGTGTCAAAGTAAAATATGTCAATTTGTCTGCCCACTCTTAATTGGGCGGGTGGACAAAAGCCCGAACCTCCGATTGCCCATTCTCTTTGGGGCTGTCGTGGGAGTATGTCAGCAGCAGGAACGAAGTAGCCTCCGTCGCTGACATACTTACGTTTCTGTCAGCTCTAAATAATGAGAACAGAACTCCAGTTTGGCAGAGAGAGTGCTCCGTCACCGTTGCAATGGAGTACACTCTCTGCTAAACTTTAAATCAGGCCCCTACTTTGTAAAGGTAAACTTGTACCTCTGACAATGATCGACACGTCATTAGACATTCTCAATACTGGATTAAGACAGATTGTGATGGGAGGGGCCTTGCTCTGTTGTGGCTGTCTGATACATGCATCCTTCTACTCAGAAGTTCAGTTTGAAATACTGGATCTGCCTTTCAAAGGTCATCCGCTCTTTGTAAAACATGTTGACAGAGCTGTACAAAGCTGTACAAGCCATCAAAGCACACACTGATTCAGTGCTTTTTACAGTAGAGGCACGGATAGCATTCTGGTAGGATACATGAGGGCAGGGAGGATACTATACTGTTGGAAATGTTCACCCTCAACTCCAATTAGGTCAATCATGGCTGGCGTGCCTGACTTCTTCTTCCATGGCGGTCAGGTGAAATGACGGGTATTCTCACCAGACTAGCAGCTCATCACTTTGGCCTCCAGGGTGTTGGACATAGTCCAGCATGGTCACTTCATAGACTTCATTTACAAACTGAGAAAGTATGGAGCCAGCACCAGGGATGGAGTCACAACAACCAGTGTGCCGCCGCCATACTTTCTCATTTTGACATTTCTGGATCACCAGTGGGACCTAACTGCGGCAGGTCTCGGAGGCTACGGGCACGGACTCTAAAATTTTGTGGACATTGAAATTAAGGTGTCATACATATAGTCAGCTGCAGTTTCATTATATTCCTGTTCATTTACAAACTGGCTTCAACGCCACCAACAAAGGAACACCCTCTACATCTGGAGGCCTTATAGCGGAGGCATTAAACGTCCTAACAAAATGGCTTCAGAGCCAGTGCCAAAATGGAAGCACACCAGAGAGTTTACTCAAGACTTTCTGGGTATGCAAAGTCAGGAGTATGGTGCCCGGTGCTTTAACTGAATGCATTCAACAAGTTTATGAAGATATAGTCTTCAAAATGCTCCCCATCCTTGATATCCTGAAATCCGTCAACAATGATGAATTTTGAAGCATCTTGTGACTTTGACTATGCCCATTTTCATATCCCGTTTCATGCCAAGCATAAGAAATTTCCTTGTTTCTGGGTCAACAGTCAACACTTTCAGTCTGAGCACTCACTTTGTTCTTTTTTCTGTGCACTGTCTTCACAAAATGTTTAGCTCCAGTGACGAGACACCTGCGGCAACAGGGAGTAAGGGCATGTACCTAACTAGTCTATTGACTAATCAAGGGCCCGTCTACTGGTTGCTCAAACCAGCTGTTTAAAACCACCATACACTGGGTCCAGAAACTGGGTCTTACTGTAAACACAAAAATCAATGCTCACCCCAAATCAACAGATAGTATTCCTGGGTTTTCACATCTGCAGATTACCATCAAAGCTTACCCACTGCAAGGAAACAGTGACAATCTAATATCCCTTGCTCAGATTCCCAGCAATGCTCAGTACACAGCTTTTAAAGGAATGCTATGAAAGGTGCTGCTTTTTATTCCTGTACATCCTCAATATTGCTTACAAATGTGCTCTCTTGAGGAACAGTTGAACCTTCAGTGGAGGCAAATTACAGGTCATTGGGATGGCCACGTTTTATTGGCTATCGGAGTCAACTGTCCGACCCCAAGTTTCATCTCAGATTGGATGTGTTCCTCGAGGTTGGGGAGCCTTTTTCCAAGGTCATTATAACAGAGTACTGTGGACACTGAAGGAGACACAACTACTCGTCAGTGTATTGACAATTGAAAGTGGTGAGTTTCATATAAAAACATTTTAATTGCCAATCAATGGGTTCTCAGTACACCAACTCTCATATATAAAGAAGCACGGTCCTACAAAGTATCAAGTGTTGTCGAAAAGCCTTTGGAACTGGGTTCTTCTTCGTAACATCAAACTAACAGTGTAGCATTTCTTGGGTCGACAGAATGTAGTGGCGGACGCTCTCAGCAGGCATAACTGGAGCTGCTGAGAGTGGGGGATAGACATGAGGCAGGTGAGGTTGTATCTACAACAGACTGGGAACACCCCACCCCTCAATATTTGTGTTACTTCCGACAATCCAGGATATTAACTCTGTGCAAGCAGGCGGGGGTATCCCTGGACTCTGCTGATCCTTCTGTCAGTAATCTATGCCTACACTTTTCCTCCTGCCACTATCATCCTTTGAGTTGCCTGGACAGAGCTATTCATATTGATTGTGGGAGCCAAGCACTTCTGGTACAAAGACCTTTGAGATCTGCAGTGGATATTCCAATTCAGTTCTTGGCAGACACTCAATCTTCTTACCAATGATCACAGCCAAGTTCTGCACCACAATCCGCAATCATGCCACCTGCCTGTACGGCTGTTACACACGTATTGCCTTATTATGACTTCAGCAGTCTGACCTCCAAATCGCCAAAGCTGCATACTCTTCAAAACTTCTGCGACAGCGGTCTTAAGACCAACATATTCCCATTAGACCACAGTGCTGGCGGTATGCCGGACACGGTCTTGTGCTATCTGTATGCTTTGGCTCACTGAGTAAGCCTGAAGCCAATGCAGCAGCACAGCAGTTCCTGCATTGTTGTGCATGCACTGCTGGCATGCACTATGTTGTGCATGCCACACAGTGCACATACGACATTGCAGGCGTAGGGGGCACAACGTGTGCCCCGTCCCTTCACTTAATAGGCAACGAGGCCCGGGTGCCCTTTCTGAGGCCCCTCCTTGCTGTTCCGCCAACTTATTCATGGTGGTTTCACTGGCATGAAAAGGCTTGCAGAAGGGCAAGTCGTAGTATTGAAGGCGGAGTCGGGCTCAGCACCACTTCCATTCCTCCCCTCTCTGAACACCGCCAGCACCACGGGATCCAGGATATTTGCTCTGTGCAAGCAGGCGGGGTATCCCTGGACTCTTTCGGTCCTTTGGTCAGTAATCTATGCTTACACTTTTCCTCCTGCCACTATCAGCCTTTCAGTTGCCTCGAAAGAGCTGTGCATATTGATTGTGGTAGCCAGGCAGTTCTGGTAGAAAGACCTTTGAGATCTGCAGTGGATATTCCAGTTCAGTCCATAGCAGACACTCAATCTTCTTACCAATGATCACGGCCATGTTCTGCACCACAATCCGCAATCATACCACCTATCTGTACGGCTGTTACAAACGTAGGACCTTATTATGACTTCGGCGGTCAGACCTCCAGACCGCCGAAGCCGCATACTCTACAAGACCGCTGTGTCTGCGGTCTTAAGACCACCAAATTCCCATTAGACCACGGGGCTGGCGAATTGCTCCCAATCACCATCTCAAACAAGAGGGGATTCCCTGCAAACTCAGTCAATCACAGCCAGGAAAAAGAATTAACTCATTGAAGCAGCTCCCAATCACCATCACAAACAAGAGGGGATTCCTTGCAAACTCAGCCAATCACAGTCAGAAAAAGAATGAACTCATTGAAGCTGCTCCCAATCACCATCTCAAACAAGAGGGGATTCCTTGCAAACTCAGCCAATCACAGCCAGAAAAAAGAATGAACTAATTGAAGCTGCTCCCAATCACCATCTCAAAAAAGAGGGGATTCCCTGCAAACTCAGCCAATCACAGCCAGAAAAAAGATTGAACTCATTGAAGCTGCTCCCAATCACCATCCCAAACAAGAGGGGATTCCTTGCAAACTCAGCCAATCACAGTCAGGAAAAAGATTGAACTCATTGAAGCTGCTCCCAATCACCATCCCAAACAAGAGGGGATTCCTTGCAAACTCAGCCAATCACAGTCAGGAAAAAGAATGAACTCATTGAAGCTGCTCCCAATCACCATCTCAAACAAGTGGGGATTCCCTGCAAACTCAGCCAATCACAGCCAGAAAAAAGAATGAACTAATTGAAGCTGCTCCCAATCACCATCTCAAAAAAGAGGGGATTCCTTGCAAACTCAGCCAATCACAGCCAGAAAAAAGATTGAACTCATTGAAGCTGCTCCCAATCACCATCCCAAACAAGAGGGGATTCCTTGCAAACTCAGCCAATCACAGTCAGAAAAAAGAATGAACTCATTGAAGCTGCTCCCAATGACCATCTCAAACAAGAGGGGGTTCCCTCCAAACTCAGCCAATCACAGTAAATAAAAAAAGAATGAACTCGTTGAAGCTGCTCCCAATCACAATCTCAAACAAGAGGGGATTCCCTGCAAACTCAGCCAATCACAGTCAGGAAAAAGAATGAACTCATTGAAGCTGCTCCCAATCACCATCTCAAACAAGAGTGGGTTCCCTGCAAACTCAGCCAATCACAGGCATAAAAAAAGAATGAACTCGTTGAAGCTGCTCCCAATCACCATCTCAAACAAGAGGGGATTCCTTGCAAACTCAGCCAATCACAGTCAGAAAAAAGAAGGAACTCATTGAAGCTGCTCCCAATCACCATCCCAAACAAGAGGGGATTCCTTGCAAACTCAGCCAATCACAGTCAGAAAAAAGAATGAACTCATTGAAGCTGCTCCCAATCACCATCTCAAACAAGAGGGGGTTCCCTGCAAACTCAGCCAATCACAGTCAGAAAAAAGAATGAACTCATTGAAGCTGCTCCCAATCACCATCTCAAACAAGAGGGGATTACTTGCAAACTCAGCCAATCACAGTCAGGAAAAAGAATGAACTCATTGAAGCTGCTCCCAATCACCATTTCCAACAAGAGGGGATTCCTTGCAAACTCAGCCAATCACAGTCAGAAAAAAGAATGAACTCATTGAAGCTGCTCCCAATGACCATCTCAAACAAGAGGGGGTTCCCTCCAAACTCAGCCAATCACAGTAAATAAAAAAAGAATGAACTCGTTGAAGCTGCTCCCAATCACAATCTCAAACAAGAGGGGATTCCCTGCAAACTCAGCCAATCACAGTCAGGAAAAAGAATGAACTCATTGAAGCTGCTCCCAATCACCATCTCAAACAAGAGTGGGTTCCCTGCAAACTCAGCCAATCACAGGCATAAAAAAAGAATGAACTCGTTGAAGCTGCTCCCAATCACCATCTCAAACAAGAGGGGATTCCTTGCAAACTCAGCCAATCACAGTCAGAAAAAAGAAGGAACTCATTGAAGCTGCTCCCAATCACCATCCCAAACAAGAGGGGATTCCTTGCAAACTCAGCCAATCACAGTCAGAAAAAAGAATGAACTCATTGAAGCTGCTCCCAATCACCATCTCAAACAAGAGGGGGTTCCCTGCAAACTCAGCCAATCACAGTCAGAAAAAAGAATGAACTCATTGAAGCTGCTCCCAATCACCATCTCAAACAAGAGGGGATTACTTGCAAACTCAGCCAATCACAGTCAGAAAAAAAGAATGAACTTGTTGAAGCTGCTCCCAATCACCGACTCAAACAAGAGGGGATTCCTTGCAAACTCAGCCAATCACAGTCAGGAAAAAAGAAATAACTCATTGAAGCTCCTCCCAATCACTATCCCATACAGGAGGGGATTCCCTTCAAACTCAGCCAATCACAGTCAAAAAAAAGAATGAACTCATTAAAGCCTCTCCCAATCACCATCTCAAACAAGAGGGGATTACTTGCAAACTCAGCCAATCACAGTTAGAAAAAAGAATGAACTAATTGAAGCTGCTCCCAATCACCATCTCAAACAAGAGGGTATTCCTTGCAAACTCAGCCAATCACAGTCAGAAAAAAGAATGAACTCATTGAAGCTCCTCCCAATCACTATCCCAGACAGGAGGGGATTCCTTGCAAACTCAGCCAATCACAGTCAGAAAAAAGAATGAACTCATTGAAGCTGCTCCCAATCACCATCTCAAACAAGAGGGGATTCCCTGTAAACTCAGCCAATCACAGCCAGAAAAAATAATAAACTAATTGAAGCTGCTCCCAATCACCATCTCAAACTAGTGGGGATTCCTTGCAAACTCAGCCAATCACAGTCAGAAAAAAGAATGAACTCATTGAAGCTCCTCCCAATCACTATCCCAGACAGGAGGGGATTCCCTGCAAACTCAGCCAATCACAGTCAGAAAAAAAGAATGAACTAATTGAAGCCTCTCCCAATCACCATATCAAACAAGAGAGGATTCCTTGCAAACTCAGCCAATCACAGCCAGAAAAAAGAATGAACTCATTGAAGCTGCTCCCAATCACCATCTCAAAAAAGCGGGGATTCCTTGCAAACTCAGCCATTCACAGTCAGAAAAAAGAATGAACTCATTGAAGCTGCTCCCAATCACCCTCTCAAACAAGAGGGGGTTCCCTGCAAACTCAGCCAATCACAGTAAAACAAAAAGAATGAACTCATTGAAGCTGCTCCCAATCACCATCTCAAACAGGAGGGGTTTCCCTGCAAACTCAGCCAATCACAGGCAGAAAAAGAATGGACTCATTGAAGCTGCTCCCAATCACCATCCCAAACTAGATGGGATTCCCTGCAAACTCAGCCAATCACAGCCAGAAAAAATAATGAACTCATTGAAGCTGCTCCCAATCACCATCTCAAACAAGAGGGGATTCCTTGCAAACTCAGCCAATCACAGTCAGAAATAAGAATGAACTAATTGAAGCTGCTCCCAATCACCATCTCAAAAAAGAGGGGATTCCTTGCAAACTCAGCCAATCACAGCCAGAAAAAAAGATTGAACTCATTGAAGCTGCTCCCAATCACCATCCCAAACAAGAGGGGATTCCTTGCAAACTCCGCCAATCACAGTCAGAAAAAAGAATGAACTCATTGAAGCTGCTCCCAATCACCATCTCAAACAAGTGGGGATTCCCTGCAAACTCAGCCAATCACAGCCTGAAAACAAAAGGAACTCATTGAAGCTGCTCCCAATCACCACCTCCAACAAGAGGGGATTCCTTGCAAACTCAGCCAATCACAGTCAGAAAAAAGAATGAACTCATTGAAGCTGCTCCCAATCACCATCTCAAACAAGAGGGGGTTTCCTCCAAACTCAGCCAATCACAGCCAGAAAAAAGAATGAACTAATTGAAGCTGCTCCCAATCACCATCTCAAACAAGAGGGGATTCCCTGCAAACTCAGCCAATCACAGTCAGAAAAAAGAATGAACTTATTGAAGCTGCTCCCAATCACCATCTCAAACAAGAGGGTATTCTTTGCAAACTCAGCCAATCACAGGCAGAAAACAGAATGAATTAATTGAAGCTGCTCTCAATCACCATCTCAAACAAGAGGGGATTCCTCGCAAACTCAGCCAATCACTGGCAGAAAAAAGAATGAACTCATTGAAGCTGCTCCCAATCACCATCTCAAACAAGAGGGGATTCCTTGAAAACTCAGCCAATCACAGTCAGAAAAAAGAATTAACTAATTGAAGCTCCTCCCAATCATTATCCCAGACAGGAGGGGATTCCTTGCAAACTCAGCCAATCACAGTCAGAAAAAAGAATGAACTAATTGAAGCTGCTCCCAATCACCATCTCAAACAAGAGGGGATTCCTTGCAAACTCAGCCAATCACAGTCCGAAAAAAGAATGAACTCATTGAAGCTCCTCCCAATCACTATCCCAGACAGGAGGGGATTCCCTGCAAGCTCAGCCAATCATTGATAGAAAAAAGAATAAACTCATTGAAGCTGCTCCCAATCACCATCTCAAACAGGAGGGGGTTCCCTGCAAACTCAGCCAATCACAGCCAGAAAAAAAATTAACTCATTGAAGCTGCTCCCAATCACCATCTCAAAAAAAGAGGGGATTCCTTGCAAACTCAGCCAATCACAGTCAGAAAAATAGAATGAACTCATTAAAGCTGCTCCCAATCATCATCTCAACCAAGAGGGGGTTCCCTGCAAACTCAGCCAATCACAGGCAGAAAAAAGAATGAACTCATTGAAGCTGCTCCCAATCACCATCCCAAACAAGAGGGGATTCCTTGCAAACTCAGCCAATCACAGTCAGAAAAATAGAATGAACTCATTAAAGCTGCTCCCAATCATCATCTCAACCAAGAGGGGGTTCCCTGCAAACTCAGCCAATCACAGGCAGAAAAAAGAATGAACTCATTGAAGCTGCTCCCAATCACCATCCCAAACAAGAGGGGATTCCTTGCAAACTCAGCCAATCACAGGCAGAAAAAAGAATGAACTCATTGAAGCTGCTCCCAATCATCATCTCAACCAAGAGGGGATTCCTTGCAAACTCAGCCAATCACATCCAGAAAAAAAAAATGAACTCAGTGAAGCTGCTCCCAATCACCATCTCAAACAGGATGGGATTCCCTGCAAACTCAGCCAATCACAGGCAGAAAAAAGAATGTTGTTTAGAAAAATAAAGAATCGTTGTGTACGCAAACACGTACAACCCTTTAGGAGCAATAATAGAATTATAATGCCAATTGTATTTTAGCAGCGAAGTCAGGGAACATTTTAACAAAATTCTTCGGTCAAATATAAACCAATTGGAAGCCACAGATGACGTGAGATGATGAAAGAAAGCTGATGTCACAAGCGTTCAACCCCTGTCTTGCTTTTCTCAGTTTATATTTCACTCTCAGTAAAACCTGAAATAGTTTATTCAAATAAACAGACTAGAAGAATCAGAACAAGAGCATTACCATGGCAAGGCCCATGCCTGGCATTTACTCCTGTGCCCATCAAGGACTCTGTCCCTGCCTCTTGTGTCCTGCTTGGCTCAAGGACGCCCTGCTCCCTAGGTAGGGCACACACTGCCAACGGAAATGCCCTCTGATCTCTCAATAATATTAACGATGTGCGGCACAGAGAGACAGAATCATTTTGCTTAGTGTCACTCCATGTAATGCTTGTGCACCTTTTACGAAACCAACTCTCGCATTTCCAAGATGAATGCCCGTGACCTGCTTCCTTATTCAGGGGGCACCTTCTCTTCCTGCAGCACTCTAGGAAGGATTGTGTGATGCTGTTATAAATAGTTAAACGAAGCCTCTCACCCCCTTTACAAAATCTATAAACCTACCCCTATAGTAAGCAATATAGATGAGAATCATGAAAACTGCTTAGTTTGGTGTTTATTGTTAAAAGAAACTTCTGGAGGCGAGGGAGCACAGGAATCTCCCAAATACAGTGACAGGGAAAGAAAGTCAATCAGTCAATTTAGGGAGACTGCTGGTCTCCCCAAATTGCTTGCTAAACGATAACCAAGCTCACGTATGGCCCTCTCCAGCTTCCTGGAGGGCCTTAGAGGGGGTATTTCTCTCCTGAGGGTCACTGCACTGAACGAGGGTTCCTAATAGATCTGCTAAACTTTCTTTCTTTATATGGTGCACTCTTGCAATTTATGCTTGCAATCTTAGTATGAACATGTATTTTTTTCTATTAATTTGGCATTTTCATGGGGATTTTCAAAACGTAGCAGCTTAGGTCGGAACGACAGCTGCCGCCCCCCATTATAATTACAATTAGTATTTTTAAACAATTCGGAGCCCAATAAAAATAAAATCTGTTATCGATGCATAGACATACCCCCTTAATTTTACATAATAAGATGTCAATAATTCTTCAATTTCGAGCTTTTATTGCAGCATATTTTGTAAATTATTTTTTTAGAGGTCTGATTTGATCTTTTAATTCTTCATTGCACAGTAGCAGGTAATTCACCCATGAATGTGGTACGATTTGATGGCATCTGATTGTTTGGGAATCCTGTTTAGGGATCATACAACCCCTAATGAGATCTTTCTGGGACGGATCTCTTACTACATCTCCCCTGTACTTTCTGTCTTTACCAGGAGGTGATGGACACCTTCCAGAGCCGCATGCTTCGCTTGGAGACCCAGCACGCGACCAGCCAGCAGGAAGCCATGGAGACCGACAGCTCCCGGCAACTCTACCACAAAATAGTGAATCTCTTTTTGGCTCTCCTCACCATTCTTCTGGTCTTCGTACCCGCTGTGCACACCTGCATCCTACCATTTGTGAAAACCCGTCGACGCGCCATAGCCAGTGGAATTGTGTTAGTTGCTTGCATTGTGTTGTGGAATCACCACGACAGTGTGTGGAATTATGTGTGGAATTCTAGGCTTTTATGCAAACTGGACTCTGTTCTAAGGCGATTCATGGTAACCAACTGTTCGTTTGGCAATAAGAAGGCACTTGGAAGTTGAGAAGTGTGCAGGAAGGATCTTTGGCAAAGTTTCCCGCCTTCTTTGCTCCTCCCAAACACGTTCTATCTTGGTCTTCTTGAACACCAGCAGATAGTGCAGTGCAAATGTGTTGTCTTCCTCAGAAGGCTGTAATAAGAGTTTTATCAAATTGTGGGGAATTCTACCTTTTCTGGTACATGACTTCTCCTTGGCCCTGTGTCTTCCTTCTGTGCTGTCACAACACTCAAAGGGACCCTAAGTAAAAACAAGAGCCTTCTGTTTGGCCATGTAACCAAAGAGGAGCTACCAGGCAGTTATTTCTCATGCTTCTTTTCTCATTCATCAACATGAGAACTGCTATGGTTCCCCAGGGTGAAGAAGGCGCCCCTGTCATAAAGCAGTGAGGAAGCGTGTTTAAGAAGGCACAACATGGCGCTGCCATCAGTGGAGCGTGGAGGGAAGGCCCTCAGAATGGCCATGAAGGGGCTAAGAATCATAAGAAAAGCTGAGCCAGTCTGGCTTTTACCCGTGCCACCACTGTGTTGATGTGTTCTGAGCGGCCCTTCTGCCAGGTGGACCACAGAGTCGCAGCAGGCCCGCGTGGCAGCCGACTCTGGGTTCTGGTCAGTACTGATTCTACTTGGACTGTCCCATGTTCTGTTTCATTTCAGATTTTCTCCATAGTCTGAATTTATGTTTTCTGGGTATCTTTCAGTTGTTTCTCCTGCGTTAAATTTGTTTCCGGGACTCTGAGCGTGTTCCCTCCTTTTTTTAGCTTTACTCCTGCCCCTAATAGCAAACACTTTGCCAGTACCTAGAAAAGAGGAGTAAAGAGATTTCGCACCTGGAGACCTGATTTTTTTAGCAGCATTTGCATGAAATACAGTAAGAAGGAAATGTTGTACAGGGGTCCTTCCGCCGACAGCAAGGGTCGGATTTTAACCAAAGAGACTGACTGACTATGAGATGCAGTTGTATACGGAGGGGCGCTTTCTATCCTACAAGTAACGGTAATATTTATCAAATAATATATATCATTTATGCTTCAGTTTCCAGAGGGCTGTTTCGTTTCTGATTTGGAGTTATGCTCCATAGCATGGGATTCCTGCCTGCGCAGCTCCCGCTGGAGCCAGTTTTGCAGGAACGTAGTGAGTGAGTTATCCTGCAATGGTGCCTGAAACTGAGCTGTGCTCACCAGTGGGGTGAGTAGAGGCCTGGGGGCCTGTAATCTGGTGGCCATTAGCTGACTGCACCAGGAGGCTGAAGTATGGAGTAAGTAGAGGCCCGGGGCCAGTAATCTGGTGGCCATGAGCTAAATGCTCCAGGATACTGTAGAATGGGGTAAGTAGAGGCCCGGGGACCAGTAATCTGGTGGCCATGAGCTGAGTGCTCCAGGAGACTGTAGAATGGGGTAAGTAGAGGCCCGGGGACCAGTAATCTGGTGGCCATGAGCTGAGTGCGCCAGGATACTGTAGAATGGGGTAAGTAGAGGCCAGGGCACCAGTAATCTGGTGGCCATGAGCTTAGTGCGCCAGGAGGCTGTAGAATGGGGTGAATAGAGTCCCGGGGGCCTCCTGGGGCTCAACTGTGCAGAACGAAGGAGGCGGGCCCACCTACTGGATCCATATATGACCCTGGGGACCGACATCCCCCAGGGCCAACTCATTCTATCTCCCGAGGTGCCCACCCTAGTGAGATAGCTGTTTGATTTTGCTTGGGGGAAGCTGGGACAGCTCCCGCCAATCAAAAGCAAACACTCCGCTTCCAGAAAGCAATAGCTGTCAAAATTCTCCCGCTTGCTGGAAGAGGAGTTTTCATCTCTTTTCCTGCCCATTGTCATGCTGTTAGGGAAAGAGATAAAAGTATTGCTCTCGCAAGCAGAGAGCTGCATTTCCACAGGTCCCTGGTTGCAAGAGCAATGACAGCTGGAACTGCGGGGGCCTTGAGGCTCCCCGCGTTCACCAACGTGCACACTGGGTGCCCTGGGACGGGCACCCAGGCCACAATTGGTCCTCCCTCCCCCATTGAATTATGGCTGGGCACCAGGGGATAGGGTCCCCATGACCCTAATTTGCCCGGGGAGACGGGCTGGGTTGCACCTCTCCCCCACTGAATTATGTCCTGTCCCCAGGGGATGGGGTCCTAGGGGCCGAAATCAGCCCAGGGAGGGGGGCTTTGTGGCCCCCTCCCCTACTAACAATTATTTGGGTCTTCCTATCCACCTTAGTAGTATGCAGAGATATTCCAGTCTATTGCCCGGATGATGGACAGCTTACTAAAGGCCCTCAAGCGCAATCCCGCCAATTTTGGTGGTACGTTCTTCATGCAGAGGAATATGAGGACATCTCCACCAAACAAAGAAGCACTTACTTGATATAGCTAAAAGGAAGTACCCTTGTTTGGTGGGTATTTATCTCTTTGTAGTCTCATTGTCCTCACTATTGGAGGATTCATGTTATCACAGATTTCTGGATAAAGATGCACAAGGAACAATCACATTGCCGAAATGCACACAAGGTCACAGGAGATATTTCATCATGGTCCATTACATAGAGGTAGTGTAGAATACGCACTGGACATTTGTCCACTGGGTTAGCAGTTACTAATTAACCAGAAAAAAGTACTCCACTCAAGTAGATATTTTGTGCAAAACTGTGGACTCTTTCTAGATAAAGGGGCAGGTGCATTTCTGTTGTGGCCCAATCACTCACAGACACACCCACACAGACACTTAGACACCCACTCACACACTCCAGTACTAACACACCCACTGACAGACCTTCTCAGACAATGATACACCTACTCTCAGATGCTCCCTGACACTCATGCACCCATACACAGACCCACTCACATACAGACCTACTCAGACTCTCTCACACGCACTTATATATTGCTAGAACTGGGATTTCTGGTTGGCTAAGGCTTACGCCAAAGCCAGTCAGAAACCACCATTCTAGTCAGGGCATATATCATTGCGCAGCATTCAATCTCACGAGTTCGCACATACCAAACTCGACCCTGCACTTCTTACACATCAGGAACTACCATGGTCACACATATTCCCCATGCATTCATATGGGAGGGCAGGTCACTCACCACACACACAGAGAGCGCACGCACTTTACACTGGACCACAGTGAAAAAGTGCGCAGAGACCTAAAATCACTAACACCAGGTTACAGAAACAGGCTAGGCAAAAGCAAAAAGTTTTGAGGTGAACCTGCCAAAAGGGCCGGGTCCAACACATATCTATTCATGCATTCATGCACCCACTTAGACTCACTCAGACACTCTCACACCAACTCAGGCACTCATGCACCCACTCACAAACCCACTCAGACACTCTCACAACAACTTACAGATCCATTCAGACCCTCATGCACCTACTTATAGACCCACTCAGACATGCACACCCACTCACAGACCCACTCAGACACTGATGCACACACTTACACAACCACTCATACTCTCCCACACCCACTCACAGACCTACTCAGAGACTCATGCACCAACGCTCAGATCCACTCAGGGACTCACACACCCGCTCCCAGACCCACTCTGAGACTCATGCACCCACTCATAGACTTATTTAGAAACTCATGCACTCACTCACAGACTGACTCACACACTCTTAGAGACACTCGCAAACCCACTCAGATACTCTCACACCCACTCACTGACCCACTCACTTTCTCATGCACCTACTCAGGCACGTATGGACATGGCCGGGCCGGTCTAGCGGGCACCGAGCATTTTACCCGGTGGCCCGCCAGGGTGGGGGCACTTTAGTGCCCCTGGGTGGCTGTTTTCATTACCAAGGCCTGGCAATACCGGTCCTCTGTAACAAAATCGACCGAAACCGACCGTAGCAAAAAGCTCGGCCTCACCCCCATGGGGGCCGACCGAGCAGTTTGCCAGGGTCAGTTTTGGTTCCCAGTGCGGCCCTGCTTAATTAAATACTTAGACACTCCCGTACCAACTCACAGACCCAATTAGACAATTACACACCCAGTCACAGACCCATACAGCCACTCATACACCCACTCACAGACCCATACAGCCACTTCCAACCGCAAAACCACTCACACACCCAGTCACAGACCCACACAGCCTCTCACACACCCACTCACTGACCTATATAGCCACTCACACACATGCTTTGAAAAGTTACAGGTTACAGTTAGGAAATAACATTTTTTTTAAAGATTGAAATTCACAAAAAAAACAAAGTTTTCAGGGACGTTATAGTTGGGAATTAACATTAAAAAAACTTAGAAATTCACCAAAAACAAAGGCTACAGGGATGTTATAGTTAGGAAATAGAATTGAAAAACGTCTTAACAATTCACGGAAAAAAACAAATGTTACATGGATGTTATAGTTCAGCTCAGATTTCACTCAAACAGAACCATTGAAATTCAGCAGTTATAACCTGAGCTAACTATTATTCACACTCCCGCAATGCTCTGCTTATGACCTCACATATTACATCACTCAGGACATGGTCAGTGATATCACTGATATCTCAAATGACATCACTGATTATATCATCCACAGAACCACTCACAGACCCACTCATACCCCCTTTGAGCCTCTCATGGACTCAATCACACACCCACAGAACCATTCACATACTTATTCACACATTCATACAACTTGTCACACAGCTACTCATACAAATACTCACTCACTCATACAGATACTCATGCAACCACTTACTCATACAACAACTTACACAGCCATGCAATCACCCATACAGCTACTCCCACTCCCACTTAATCAATCATGCAATCCCTCAGACAGCTGGTCACTCACCCACACATCATCTCAACAGATCTATTGACACACCCATACAACTACTCACATACCAACTCACGCCCTCTCACAACCACTAACATACCCATTCACTTATCCCTCAGATGACCAGTCACTCTCTGATACAGCCACATCCATACAGCCACTCACTCACCCAGTCACTCATCAATACAGCCACTCACACACCCATACAGCTACTCACACACCCAGTTATTCACCCATACATCTACTTACTTACCAACCTATTTACCCATATAGTCACTCAAATAACCCTCTCACACAGCCATACAGCCACTCACACACTGATACAGACAGTCAAAAAGCCACTCGGATGACATATGTTAGAAACAGTATCACTCATTAGTTGTACAGAAAGAATAGTAATTTACTTATGCTTATGCTGTTCAAGTCAAGTCAAGCTGTTGCTTAGTACGTACGTTTAAGTCTCACAAACATTTACTGGATGATATAATCAATGATGTCATCAGTGATGTCACTGACCATGTCATGATTGATGTAATACATGAGGTCATAAGCAGTGCATTGTGTGGGAGTGAGTTATAGTTAGCTCAGGTAACTCTAACTGCTGAATTTCTATGGTTTTGTATGTAACCTGTAACCTTTGTTTACTCCAGTATTGGAGCTTTCATAGATTCACATACCTGAATCATTTCCCCATCGTTGATACGGGAGTCTCCGGTAAATAAAAAAGCAATGGTAAGCAGTATAGCTAACTAAAAAAGGCCTAGGCCCATTTCCCTTTTGCAACCCATAACCTTTGTTATGTAAAAAAGGACCAAACTTTTCTCTTAGCCAATCAGAGCCACTCACCCCTAGAACCCTCCTGAGTTCTTGTGCTCAGCCAGCCTGTGGCTCCATGTCTTCTTGCTAGCAAGAGTGTAAATAGTACAAACTTGTGCTTCATTTTGTATTTAGTTTTTATGACATCTAGGCCCAGGAGGCATGTTACTGTGCCCATTGGACTGTGAGCGCCATGTGTCAAGTATCGACCCACCACCTCCCTACCTCTTCTTTAGGACAATCCCATACCAGATTGGAGGATGTGGCATCTGGGTCTTTGCATTTAGGGCAGTAGCCCCTAGTAGCGTTATTTATTGGTGCAACATTTTTGGCATCATATACATTCTGTGTGCATAATTTTCTTTTTGTTTTTGTTTTGTTTACAGAGTTTTATATAGCATGATCTTGACCCGAATCGGGTATCAGAGCACTTTACATGAGCACCAGTTACGTTAAACAAGGACACATTCATTTTTGTTATGCATGGGAAGATTAAGTTATTTGCCCAGAATCACAAGATGTTCAGTCATTGCCGAGACTCGAACCCTGTTCTCCAGATTCGAAGTTGACCGCCCTAGCCGTTAGGCCAACTCCTCTCTCTAATTAAAGTGCAACAATCTAAATCTGGCATTGCTAGACACTTCTTTAATTAACCTTAATGTTTACTTCTGCTGTGCATCTGTGAAGTGCTGGTTGCAGTCTGTCTTCCATTTTGTGCGAGCGTGCAGTGGGTCTTTGTGTGTATCTTCTCTAATAGAGGTATATAGTTGGGTTATGCTGCTCCAGCTATTTGTTTTCAATGAGGCATATCTCACTGAGTGTGTCTTGTTTCTCCCCAGAGTTCATGCATTACTTCCCCCGCTTTCAGTCTGTCATATTTATATTTCGTTCTAAATGGACAAACTACGAAAGACACCTCAGCTGCCGATCTGCGGTGTATAGGGTGTGTTTGCCCCAGCATCTACAGTATCTGCTCCAGAGTCGAACCATGTCTCGCAGGGTGAGGCAAGGGTGTGTACTTGAACCAACCCTCTTCTCATTGTACATCAACGACGTGATTGCATTCCTTGGTAAGTGTGTTCAGGATTCTCCTAAATTAGCTGGTCATTCTATCCCAGCACTTCTTTTCGCAGGTGATTCTCTCCCGCTCTCCAGAACCCCATCTGGGCTCCAAAACCTACTTGACAAATTTTCCGAGTTTTGTGACTTTCATGGGTTAGAGGTGAATACCACCAAAACTAAGATCATGACATTTAACTCGCACAAATCATGCAGATGAAATTTTTCAATAAAGGGTAACCCCTCCAGGTAGTGGGTAAATTCGACTACCTGAGGATTAGAATTGATAAAAGCAGGATATGAAAATCACAAACAGAGAAAAGCCTCAGCAATTGTTTAGAGATTTAGGGCAATCACCCTCCAATCTGCATCCCCAGCCTTAGAGGTCTATAGTGCAAAAGTGCAGGCTTCGGCACTCTATGGCTCATAAGTCTGGGGAATCTCCAATGTTATGGGCCTGGTTACTAAAGAAAACACATTTTTGAGATCTCTATTCTGCCTTGCTCAGAGCACACCCGCGCGCTCCTGTTATATAATATTGTCAAAGGACTCAAAAGGGTGGGAGATTTAGTAATGTTAAAACTCCTCCTGTACTGGGTGAGATTGTAGTTTACCCCAGAGCTCCGCCATTATAGGCTTGAGGTAGAGGAAACCCTGAGCCACAGCAAAGCACATCTGCTCCCTTGGTTTAAGTTTGTTAAATGCCACCTCACGATCTACGCCTGTCTGGGTACTGGATCAACCCTTCCACTATTGGGACTAGTACCAAGGGGAGGGTCAAAACTGTGTTTTGGAATAAAAAAATTAATGAACATCTTCACAAAACATTATCCAACCACCTATTTCCACGCACACTATATATAAAATTTAGGCTTAATACCCTCCTAGTCAATAAATTCATTATTGGATGGAAGTTCCACCAGCCCACTTCAGCGGCTTGTTAATTCTGTAAATACACTAGTGTATGCAGTGAGACGACTTGTCTCACTGCATCGTGAGTGTACCGGAGAAGTGCAGGCTGTTTTTCAGCACGTAATAGGGTGCCGACTAAAGGTAAGATATGCCCTTGGTTCTAGTAACTGGGATAAAACAACGTTTTCATGCATAATTACTGGTTTCCATGCATGAATGGAATTGTACACACGTAGTACGTAATTACGAGTTACTCCCTCAATTGGATGAACGATTGATGGCATCATCATCACCCATATAATTTAAAGCGCATACCCTGAAGAAGTCCAATGTATTGAACGAAACGCGTTAGCTGTTCTTCCCTGCACATGCAAATCCATTTGAATAATAAAAAGATTTAAAAACACCTCATGGAAATTGAATTGTATATATATTCTTTTTTGATTATCCTATTGTATGAACCTAATTTGATGCACCAGTTGGCTTTTGTTTGAAATTGTACAGTCCTGTTAGGAGCACAGCATGGCAGTGGGTGCATAAACTGTGTGCACATCACATATATATGGCTATTGCCTTTGTCACAAGAATAGTGGGGATTGATGGCATCATCACCACCCATATAATTTAAAGCGCATAGCCGCATACCCTGAAGAAGTCCAATGTATTGGACGAAACGTGTTAGCTGTTCTTCCCTGCACATGCAAATCCATTTAAATAATAAAAAGATTTAAAAACACATAATGGAAATTTAATTGTATATATATTCTTTTTTGATTATCCTATTGTATGAACCTAATTTGGTGCACCAGTTGGCTTTTGTTTGAAATTGTATAGTCCTGTTAGGAACGCACCATGGCAGTGGGTGCATAAACTGTGTGCACATCACATACATATGGCTATTGCCTTTGTCACAAGAATAGTGGGGATAATGGGTTAGGTGTGACCCTTGGTAGGGGTTCCACTGTCGTGTTTAGTTTCTACACTAGTGAGGATGTTGAACACATGCTATTCTTCTGTAATAAGACAGAAATGGATCAAGCCGTTATGTCTTCTATGGGCAGTGAGACAATACCGGGTGGCCTATCGTATCATAAGATCTGATACAACTTAAGTTGTAGTCTTTAGAGTTAGCCAATTCCTTTATGCAGTGTGCTAACCAGAAAAAAAGCAGGATCCCCATTTTAAATGTATGTACAGTTTTCTTGCGCCTGACCTAGTTTTGCGCACATTATGTGACTCTCTGGGACACGATGACAGATGTGGCTCAAAAATCACATGAGTCCTTAAGGGACTCATGTGCTGATACATACATGTTTTAATAATTGTATGATTATTGAGTTTTATTATTTTTTATCTTGTACTAATATCTTGTTTTATTGGATGTTTTTAACACATATTTTTTTCAACCCGTCCCACATTGGACTGCATTTTAAATCTATTTTGTTTGTGGACAATGTATGTTTTTTTCATAATATGTGCTTTTATGGTTCTATTAACCGAAATAAAGTTGATTGATTGATTGACGCGCATGGTGCTCCACATGTGGCTCAATCAGCGGTGGACCTCACCTGATATATACGGAGGTCACCAAAAATAATCCCTTACACAGGCAACAGACTTATCAGTGAACATCTGAATCCTCACACCTTGCACAGGGAGTCATCATGGTAGGGCTTCCCACTGGACCTTGCTCCCTCCAACGCTCTCCTTTTCCTCACAGGGCACACTGGTCTTGGCAAGCTGGCAGACGCTGGTGCTCCAGGCTCCAGGGCAGGTAGTCTTGGTTTCCCTGGGTAATTTCTCTTCACCCAGCAGGGAGAATAGCAATCCTTGGCCGTAGTCCCAGTCACATGCAGTTAGAGTTGCAGAGCTTCCCCTATGCAAACAGCCCATCTTACTGCTTGGCAGATGACCAATTTTGGGGGACTCAATCTCCCTTTATAGTCCTTTTCCAGACCCAAATGTGCTTTAGATTCTGGGTCTTTGAAGTTTTATGTTGGTGTTTTGCTTCTTTTCAAGTGGGCACTTCTCCTTTTCTTCTTTTTCATGAAAGATGTCTGTCACAGCAGGCCTGACTCCGAAGCTGATTGTACACAGCACAAATCATAGAAGTGACCAGTGTTTACACCTGGTCACTCAGCCACATTAACCCTTTCGATGCTGATGACGAGCTCAGCTCGTCATCACCCACGGGTGTCGTGTGCTGATGACGAGCTGAGCTCGTCATGAATAATGGAAAATGAGCAGATCCAGCACAGCGCAAAAATCCCCGCAGCAGCCATGTGGTTAATATGTGCATCAAATAGTTCTCCCCAGACACCCAGTCCCGCTCTTTGTGATTCCCATATCAGCCACATCTTCCTTCCTGACATGTGTCCAGGTCCTTTCTTTGTTATCTTTCACTGAATCAAAGAGCAGTATTTTGAAGTGTAAAGGGAGTTTCTTTCTTTTCCCTCCAGTGTGTGTCCCACCCAGCTCACAGGAATGCAGCTGAACACAACTCTGTCTGGGACGATTCCTCTCCTCCTCATGGCTTTACCAGGCAAACCTGGGTTTCCCAAAATGGAACCAAGGGTCCTCCATGTAATGCACCACACTCACTCAGAGTACATTCATACCACACTGTCTGTTCAGCACTAATACCGCTATGCATTGTACCCTCACATGTACACATGCATTCAGCACACACACTCCATCCGTGCGCACTGTTCAACACTAAAGATTTTCTATATTCAACCAGAGTGTGCTATTTCAAAACGCATACACTGCCAGCACACACACACACTCACTATGTATGCACTGCTCTGCACAACACTTAACAAAAGCACACATGTATTGCACAGCACTACACCTCTCATGTAATGTATTCCTCTCAGGCACACATACACCCAGTACATGTACTAACCACACATGCACTACACAATACAGCTTCATCCTTGTACTGTACCCTTCCCATGCACACATATACCCAACGCAGAGTCACTACTTTGGCGCTACGCATCACTCCACCTCTACCTGATATAGGCAAGGGTGAGCTAAGCACACAGCTGTAGAACTTTTAAGCTGGTGAGTGAGCCTGTAGGCCCCACTCCAGTGACACAGGGTAGAAAGGTTCTGTTCAGTGGTACTGATTACTACATGGTATGCTTCCACCACTGCGCTCATGCTGCTTAATTCCTGCTGACCACAATGAGGGTAGCTCTTTATGTGACCTTCCTGGTCCAATAAGACCGTAATCCTTGAGACAGGCCTATGCCATGGCGCACATGCATAATCCCTGTTCGCCTATGACAAAAAAGGCAGCATTAGGGATCCAGACAACAGTACAGTTGGGCACTCAGGGCATGGGTAAACATCTTTACTATGCAGAGGACGTTTTAGTCTTAACAGACATAAAGTGGAGAGACTAAAATCACCAGTTTTTAAGGAGGTTTTTAAGCGGACAAAGTCAGAGCAGTCAAAGATATGCTGTGGAAGTTTGTTCCAAAGGTGAGGCCTAAGATAGGACAAAGATCAGCCACCGTATTTGGCCGTGCAAATGTGGCGGGTGAAGGAAGTGATCCAACTAGGGCCTCCCGGGTCACTCTTGACCTCCTCTAGCCTTCCAAGAATGAAGAGTCGATGACACAGTATAGAATACAAGCAAACTAGTTTATTCACAAAGTACACTGCAGCAGAGTCCAATCTGGCCAGCCTCCTATGATGGCTGACGAGGGACTGACTCTAACAAGCATAAAGTTACATTATGTATGTTGCAGAGCCCACTAAGGCCCGCCGACTACGTAAAAACACTGGTAGCTGTCGTAATACAATGGCGGGTACAGAACATTAGTTTCGATTCCGCATCCTGGCACAAGCTCTCTACTATCTAAGGTCGTCTGACTCCCCACTAGACAAGTGGAAGAAGGCCTCTATGTAACAGAAAAGGCATGTGTTAATGAGCAAGATTCAGCATATGAAAAACAAAACTTGCTAAGGACCATTTCTCGTAAATGATCAAGTAACAGTTTTGATTATAATACAAAATGGCATCTTTGAGAACTAAAATGGTGGCACAGATGTCCACCTAACTAACGTAACATCTGCACTGATTAGTTGCGTATGCATGCAGCAAGAATATATTATGAAATAGCTAAATAAATGCTAACATAATATCAGGTAAAATACAAGTAATATGGCAGTAATACATTTGAATTCTAACAGGGGGCAGAGCAAATGCTAATCTTTTGTTCTCAAATTCCTTTTGGGAAGATATTGATGTAATTTATTATGGAGGTCAACACACAAATCCCCATAGGACAAAGATCGGCCACCTATCTTTGGTACACAAATCCCCATCAGGCCCTTGCCTGATGGAGATTTGTGTACCAAACAAATAAGTTTAAAAGTGGCACGATTCCTGATAAGGAGCCAGTGCAGAGATCTAGACTCTGAGGGATTGCGAGGGAAAGTTTGCAAACAAGGCATGCTGCGGTGTTCTGGATTACCTGAAGTTTTGATAGAAGAGTTTTATTGGCTCCGACCAGTAAGGTGTTGCCGTAATCCAGCCGACTGACCACCAGAGCCTGTGTAAGAGTTTTCCTAGTATGGAGATTAGCCACTGGAATGCTTTCCTAAGCATTCAAATGATTCCAAAACAGGTGCTGCAAGTGGACATGACATGCTCTTTCATGGTGAGGTTGTCATCTATTCGAATGCCCACATTTTTTATTGCCTTTGTAGGTTGAGGGGTGGTGCCCAGTTCGAATGGACACCAGTCTTCCGACCAGTAAACATAGAATTGCCAAACAGCAAGATCTCAGTCTTAACGCTTAAGCTGCATATTGTTTTGATACATCAGGATGCAATTTCCGTCATGAATTTTCTAAATTTCGATTCTGTGAACTTGAGGTTAGGACCCATCGATATGATCAACTGCGTGTAATCTGCATATGAGATGACCTCCATACCGCAGGATTTGACTACTTTAGCCATAGGGGAACATATATGTTAAAGAGTGTAGGGCTCAAAGATGAGCCCTCTGGTACCCCTGTGGTACCCCTTTGTCTATAACACAAGATTTAAAAGGTCCTAAGTTTACTCTCTGGGTTTGATCATTTAGGAAGTTTTGTAGATAACCCAGTGCCTTGCCAGTAACAAAAATCTTAGTGATTCCTTGGACCCTGGTATCATGTGAGAATCTGCTTCACCTACCCAGTTTTCCAGAACAGGGGTCGGCCTCAGTGCTTAAAGAGAGATTGACAATGCAGTGATGTCTGGGAGCAGAATGTTGACTAAAGTCACATAGTATGAGGAGGAGAAGGTGAGAGGGAGATCCTGACTTATTTTGTTCAATGGTTCTAAAGCGAGGACCAGTGTGTTGGGTTCAAACAGCTCTAGAGTGAAGGAAGGAGACGAGGATGGAGCAGTGACAGCCGTGAATCAGTAGGTAAGGGGTGATTGGAGAGGTTCTTTTATATATGGCTCCTATTTTTTCTTCAAAATGGTCTGCCATGGCGTTTCAGAGGGATGAATGTGGTTACAACGCATACTTTTACAACGCATACCTTTACAACGCATGTTTTACACCGCAAAACATCCATTACAACGCATTCTATTACAACGCATGCCATTACAACAAATTCTTTGAAACTACCTTTAAAACGCATTCCACTACAACGCATACTACATTTACAACGCATACCATTACAACGCATACCATTACATTGCATGTATGGTAAGTATTGGCTAGTGTAGGGGCAAAAATTACTATTCTAACTCCAGAGGGGTGCAACAGTAGGGTAAGTGTTGGATAGTGTAGGGGTAGAAATTACTATTCTAACTCCAGGGGGTGCAGCAGTAGGGTAAGTGTTGTATAGTGTAGGGGTAAAAATTACTATTCTAACTCCAGGGGGAGCAGCAGTAGGGTAAGTGTTGGATAGTGTAGGGGTAAAAATTACTATTCTAACTCAAGGGGGTGCAACAGTAGGGAAAGTATTGGATAGTGTAGGGGTAAAAATTACTATTCTAACTCCAGGGGGTGCAGCAGTAGGGTAAGTGTTGGATAGTGTAGGGGTAAAAATCACTATTCTAACTCCAGGGGGTGCAGCAGTAGGGTAAGTGTTGGATAGTGTAGGGTTAAAATTACTATTCTAACTCAAGGGGGTGCAACAGTAGGGAAAGTATTGGATAGTGTAGGGGTAAAAATTACTATTCTAACTCCAGAGGGGTGCAACAGTAGGGTAAGTGTTGGATAGTGTAGGGGTAAAAATTACTATTCTAACTCCAGGGGGTGCAGCAGTAGGGTAAGTGTTGGATAGTGTAGGGGTAAAAATTACTATTCTAACTCCAGGGGGTGCAACAGTAGGGTAAGTGTTGGATAGTGTAGGGGTAAAAATTACTATTCTAACTCCAGGGGGTGCAGCAGTAGGGTAAGTGTTGGATAGTGTAGGGGTAAAAATTACTATTCTAACTCAAGGGGGTGCAACAGTAGGGAAAGTATTGGATAGTGTAGGGGTAAAAATTACTATTCTAACTCCAGGGGGTGCAGCAGTAGGGTAAGTGTTGGATAGTGTAGGTATGCGTTGTAATGGTATGCGTTGTAATGACTGCGTTGTAATGACATGTGTTGTAGTGGTATGCGTTGTAGTGACATGCGTTGTAATGGTTGCGTTGTAATGGCATGCGTTGTAATGGATGTTGCATTGTAAAAGTATCGTTGTAAAGGTAGTGCGTTGTAAAAGTTGCGTTGCAAGTGTTGTTTCCCGTTACAGAGTTCTGGGAGGCTGGGATCGATGAACTGCATACAGTGGGCTTCATAAACTCATTTAGAACTTTGAATAGTTCTTTGGATGACTTGCCAGCAGCGTTTGTTGAATGTATCTTTCCAGCAGCTTTGAGCTTTTTGTGGTATTTGTATAGGGCTGATTTGTAGGAGTTTTTGTCAGGGAGAGCTTTGGAGGAGTGCCACCTTCTCTCCAATTTTCTTCAGGCTATTTTCTCTCGTTTTAGTTCTTCCCAAAACTGGGGAATGCGATTTAGTAGAATTACAGCAGTTGAACTTCAGCGGTGTAATCTTATCCAAGGCTGCAAAAAAGATTCCTGGAAATTCGTAAGAGCACAATTTATATCAGAGAACTTGGAGAAATGTTGGGTAGGGAAGACTGATGAGAAAGGTTTCAGGGAATTTCTTCTAAGGTCTATCTTTTTCAGGATTCATTCTTCCTATTGGGCTCTTTCTCTATCATGGGGAGTTGAAAGGTTTTCATGGACTGATCTGACCAGGTTAGAGGAGAAGGGGAGTTCACCTGCAGGTCAGAGGCATTAGTGAATATAAGGTCTAAAGTGTGCCGGCGATGTGAGTGAGCCCCAAAATCTCAATATCGGAGAATAGTAGCTGTGTTTCAGGATCAGCACCCAACTCTGCATGGAAGTTAAAATCCCCCACTAGGAGAAATTTTTGGGAAGTGAGCACATGGGGGAAGGTATTCCCTTTTTGGGTAAGAGGGCGATAGACTAGGACACCTTTCCACAGATCGCCAAGAAGAGTCTCCATGTTAAAAATACAGAGCTCTAGCCAATCTTTGCACAGTGCATCAATTAATGTGACTTTAACGGGGTTGCGTAAAGCGATAGCAACTCTACTCCCTTTTTTAGTCTCTCTATCGAGTCTAAATAAATTATAGTTTTCCGTAATGGCTATGGGAATGCATTGCATCACCAAAGAATGGAGCCAAGTTTCAATAAAGAAACATATATCTGTCTGGTAAGGCGTAATGAGGTCTCATAACTCAATAGAGGGTTTGGGGAGGGAGTGTACATTGCCACATAGCCTCTTTATCGGTGGGTGAGTCTGGCCTGTTTTTGTTTGCAGGTGTATGCCAGGGGATGAGCAATGAATTCTCCTTAGGTCGTCATCAGAGGTGGTGCACTCTAGGTGGCGGGAGGCCATCTGACAAAGATTAGCGGTAAATATAAAGTTGCAAAGTTTACATATGATAGGAGAATGAGGTTCCAGTACTTATTATCTCTTTGAGAAAATCACTGGAATAAAGGATTCTAGTAGTTGTTGTTACCCCTGAGGTACGGGATGCGGGGTCCCTAGTGCCAGGCACAGTTTAAATAGGCTGGTGGAGGCCAAAAATCAGAGACTAAATTGCTGATCGACTTACAATGGCAGCCGCAGCAGTCTTGTGGGCATGGGGATTCCCTCCGCACAAGCAACCATGGTCGCGGCGGACCGTGGAATCCTAACAGGTAAAGTGCAGTGTGCTAGCGGGTAAGATGTGTTTCACCAAGCAGTTCCTAGTGCAGAAAATGCTAATATTAAAAAGCATTCAAGCAAGCATTTGTAAAATTGCTAATGACTTTAAAAGCAAACAAGCGTGCTTTCAAAAATAATACAGATTCTCCAGTATTTGGGTGTCTTTCATAGATTCACATGCCTGAATCATTCCCTGTTGTCGGAGTGTGAGTCCCACAGTACATAATAAAGCAATAATTTGCATATAAGAACCCAAAACCCTTGGTAATAACCAACCAGGAAGTAAAGTAGCCCTAAGCTACAGTGAAAAAAACTTCCACACTCAAAGATTTTCTACCGCACGTTGTGTGAAGGGAGTCTCCCTGAGCTCTGCTCAGTACTTCACTTTTCTGACTGACTGACTGAATTTCTTCATCCAGGATGTCCTCTACTACGAAATCTCTATTCGGACCTTGTGATTCTTGTGGGAAGCTCCGGCTTTTTAAAGAAGATCCCCACAAAAAGTGCATTTACTGCCTTTATTATGATCATGAGGTGAGAGACTGTAAAATCTGCAGGACCTTCCCTCAAAACAACGACGGTAACATTCTCATCTCCTAAGCCCAAGATGATTATGTCGTCGGCCTCTTCACCGTCGACGCTGGTCTCGATCACGGTAAGGCCTATTTTGTCGGCGAAGATAATGCCTTCCATCGTCGACGCTCCGCCGCCGCCGAGTGCTTCGTCAACGAAAACCAGCTTGATGTCGACGACCCCACCGTCGACGAAGACTACATCGTCGAAGAGTGCTCTGTCGATGAAGATTGGCTCGACGACGAAGATCCCACTGTCGACGAAGACTACCTCGTCGTCGACAGCTTCAGCGTCGACGAAAAATGTCCCGTCGACGATGATTCCTCATCGTCGAAAAATATTGTCGACGAAGATTACCCCATCGCTTAAAGTGACTGTCTTGTCGACGCCGTCGCCTTCGACGACGGCACTGTCTACGAAGAAACCCTTGACGCCACTTTTATCAAAATGTAGTGAGTTACAAGTAGGTCTTCTACACCATCTAAGACCTCCTTTGGCCAACCAATTACATCACCTTCTTTGCTTAAGAGACGTGTTTTTCCCATTACAAGCTCTATCACCGCTTAAATTGCCTGACCAATTGCTGGATTCAGATGACGATAAGGAGAAATCTGACATTGATGACAGGTTCCGCACTGCTACTAGTCCATCGGAACTGCTCATAAAATATCAAGAGGAGGTTCCAGATGACGAACAGTTCTCTGAATCTGTGGATCAAGCTCCGGCGACGGTGCCCTCAGCACAGATGCCTCTGGCGCTTCTTGATAATTTACAGTATATGTTACAGGATTATTATCGTCGTTTTCCTCCCTCGGAGTCGGCGGCATCCCTTCCATCCACTCCCATGCCTCAGGCCTCCATATCCACTTTGAGGTCTCCAAGACCACAATATCCAGCACCTTCTCATCACTCCCAAGGAGCGACCACCACTGATGAGGATAGGGAAGAAGGTGAAGTGGATGATAAATCTGGTCTGTCGGAGTGGGATGATTATCAGATTCAGACGCCATCACCTTTGGCTCCAGCTGCGGCTGGTTCACCTCCAGTAGACATCGGAGGATTTCATGTACTGATGGAGAGGGTTACTAAGAGATTCTCGATCGCAATTAAACAAAGAAAGAGGAGTGCTTTCTTTATGATTTTAAAGATCAGCCGTGAAGAAAAGTCAGAACGATTCCCATCATTGACTTCATATGGAAGGAAGGTTTAAAAATTATGGCAACACCCAATTCCCTTCCAGCTGTATTACCCCGATTAGACAAAAAGTACAAGGCACCGGACAAATCTCCTGCCTGCCTAACAGGACAACCTAAGACTGATTCTGTTGTCGCTCAAGCGGCGCAAAGATGTGCCAGGAACCCCTCTTCACCTATTTCAGCTCCACCTGATAGAGATGGCAGGCGCTTAGATTCCATCGGAAAGAAGGTCTCCACGCTGGCTGCAACCACTGTAAGAGCTGCGAACTCCCTAGCAATATTAGGGAGATACGACAGGCAGATGTGGTCCGACATCTCTCCCTATGCTGAGATGTTACCAGAACCTGCAAGAACTGAAGCAAAGCAGGTATTGTGAGAGGGCGAGCTTGCTTCAGCAGAAATAATCGATGCAGCAGTAGACGTGGAGTCTACAGGCTTCAGACAGCTAGCAGGTGCTGTGGTGTTAAGAAGACAAGGATGGCTGAAGTCCACATCGTTTCGCCAAGAGGTCCAGACCAAAATAATTGACATGCCCTCTGATGGCGAGTTTCTCTTTGGCCAGCATGTTGACGAGGCTCTACAAGCCGTAAAGAAAGACACTGAAACAGTGCAATCTTTGGGTAGCCTGCAATTTCGTAAGTCGTCCTTTCGAGGAGCTAAAGGACGCAGATCTTTTTCAAACAGAGGAAATTACAGAAGCAGATGTCATATCAAACCTCTCAATCCAACCAACGGTATCAACCCTACAAACAGCATTCTTACGGACAAAGAGGTAACTCTTACACGCCTGCCACCATCTCTACCCTTCCACCAGTCAAAAGTTGGAGGAAAAATATCCCAATACTACTCAAATTGGTCCGCAATTACTACAAACAAGTGGGTCCTGAGTATAGTGGCCAGAGGACACAGTTTAGAATTCGTGAAAATTCCCCCAAATTCTCCTCCCAAGGGCCCACCTCCAGCTCATATCCAGGAGTTGTTCACCCAAATACACTCAATGATTCGGAAGGGAGCGATCGAAAGAGTTCCTTACTTGCAAAAAGGAACGGGCTTTTACTCCAGATTCTTCCTCATAAGGGAAACATCAGGGAAATGGCGTCCCATCCTTGACCTACGTGCCCTCAACAAATACTTAAAGAAGTTGACCTTCCGAATGTTAACACTTCAAGAAATACTCCAGCTTCTTTCAATGGGGGATCACATGGCCACCCTCGAGGTTCAAGACGCTTACTTTCATGTTCAAATCCTCCCCAAGCACAGAAAATTTCTACGATTCAGAGTGGCTGGCAGGGATTTTCAGTTCAAAGTTGTCCCCTTTGGACTTCGCTCGGCGCCCCGTGTTTTCACAAAATGATAGCCCTGGTAGCAGCAAATCTTTCCTTACCTGGACAATTGCCTTATCAAGGCCAGTTCTTTTGCAATGGCAAGCGCACATGTTCAGAGATGCCTGTCTCTTTTCCAGTCTCTGGGTCTCTCCATCAATTTTGACAACCCTCATCTCATTCCATCTCAAAGAAAGCCTTTCTTGGGAGCCACACTGGATACCCATCTCGCTCAAGCTTTTGTCTCAAGAGAAAGGCAACACAAGATATGCAGGATGGCTCGCCAACTACAAGAAAAAGAGTTTGTTTCAGTTCAAAAGTACAAATCTTTCCTGGGGATGATCGCATCCTGCATCCCTCTAATACCCAACTGTCGTCTCAGAATGAGACCTCTACAAGAAGAGCTCAACCTCCAATGGTTGCAGGTTTCAGGGTCGTTCAGCGACATTATTCACATAACCCATTTTATGAAGAAAGTTTTCCGCTGGTGGACTCAGATGAAAAATTTATAGGAGGGATGCGTATTTCTGTCAGAGGTGCCAAGGTTTACCATCACCGCAGATGCTTCCCTCGAGGGATGGGGAGCGCACCTTCAGGGGATGACTGTCAATAGAAAGTGGAATGCAAAACAAAGGAAGTGGCATATCAACCTCCTGGAGCTACGGGCCATATTCTTGGCCTTGAAATCTTTTCGAACAGTCATACAGGAGTCCTCAGTACTAATTCGAACAGACAGTACAACAAGTATGCATTACTTAAACAAACAAGGCGGGACAAAGTCAGCCCTTCTCTCCCAACAAGCCCAGGAGATTTGGGATTGGGCTCTGGGTCACAAGATCACTCTTTCAGCGGTCCATGTTCCCTGGGATTTCCAATGTACTAGCAGATTCTCTCAGTAGGGCGACAATATCCAATCACGAATGGGAGATTCACCAACCGACGCTGGGCACCCAGATCTGGACCTGTTTGCGACGTTTCAAAACCGCAAATGCCCACACTTTGCAAGCTGGCTTCCCCACAAACAATCATGCGGGAATGTGATTTCGATTAATTGGTCTCAGATATATGCATATGCCTTTCCCCTGATTCCGTTGGTTCCCAGAGTCATCTGAAAAATGAAGAAACAACTGTGTCTCATCATCCTCATTGTTCCCAGATGGCCTCGCCAATACTGGTTCACCGAGCTTCTCCTCCTCTCGGAGTGTGAACCCATTTAGTTTCCACCAATACCGAACCTCATAACCATTCAAGGGGGTCAAGTTTGTCACCCGGACCCAGCCTCCTTGAAATTAGCAGCTTGGCTCCTCAACACCTTGCGTTTGCACACTTAGATATTCCTGTGGATTGCCAAGAAGTCTTAGCTAATGCTAGAGCACCTGCAACAATTAAGACATACATACTCAAATGGAAGAGATTTTGTGCTTGGTGTCATTCTGCTAACTTACATCCAATTCAGGCCAAGCCAGAACAAATCTTACAGTTCTTTCTTCATTTGGCTAGATCGGGGTTATCACATTCCACGTTGAAAGTATTCTTGGCAGCCATATCGAGGTTCCGTCAAGATGGCTCTAACTCTCTCTATTCAACTAGAGTGATTCAGCAATTTTTTAAAGGACTCTTTCGAATGTTTCCTCCTATTCGGCGTCCGCCTCCTTCCTGGCTTTTGTCTGTAGTACTCACTCAGCTCATGCGCCACCCCTTTGAGCCTATTCATAAGGTGGATCTCAAATTCCTTACCTGGAAGGTTTCTCTTCTTCTATTCAATTCAATTCAATTTTATTGAATATGTTTTGGAACTCCGTGGAGATCCACATATTATACAATTACAAAATACAGTATAAAATTTTGATCATAAAAACAACTCATGCAAACAGTAATTATACAAAAGCAATTTACCAATATACTAATAAAGTTCTAAGAAACATTTAAAGAAATTAAAAATTTTGTTACAAAAGATTCCATTTGGGGGACTAAGAATAGCATCCAACAACGCTGTTGCAGAAGAAATTCCAAACTGAATACACGCCGGTTTTATCCAGAGGCGGCGATAAGACAATAATGCAGGACAAACTAGCAGGGCATGTTTGGAGTCTTGAATTGCTAGGTTACAGTAATTACATACATTGGATATTCCATACCATTTGGCCAACAACTTATTCAGGGGGAGTAAGTCCTGCCTGAGAAGTAGCCAAAAACGGCGTAAGCCATGCGGGATGTTCCATGACAGGTAGGGTTGGATTTGTCTGATTAAATAAGAATCAGCAACTTGTATGGCCCCCTTTTTTTGTTTTATTAAATTCTGATCCCTCTTGTAACTTAGCTTCCATGTAGCTTGTTTTAGAAGTAATTTCAATTGGTTCATGGAAAGCTCTAAGATGGAGGCTTCCTCCAACTCCAAGAGAGTGATAGCTCTCCTATAGTTCTTTATTAGGATCGAGTATTCATTTAGGGGGCCCATCAACTCTTTTGTAATAAGAGATCTGAGAGTAGATGGCTTTCCTTTAATCAGACCAATGACCCAGCGAATCACTCCTGCAAGTCCCTGAGCCCAGCTACTCCTAAGGCCGAGTTCTAGACGCAGGGTTGCGGCGCTACAACTATTATTAACTGAGGTTAAGTTTCTCAGTAGGGAACCCTCCACTGTATCTAAAAAAAACATTCTGCTAGGTCAATTAATTCTATCCCGTAAAGCAGAGTCGGGGGGACTTTTGCTCGAAAGGCCTCCAACAGGTGAACAAAGTGTCTCTGGCCTGTTGATTTATACAGTGTTCTTAGGCCTTTACCCTGTGACTTTGCTTTTCGAGAACTGCTTTCAATGTGTAATTTGTTACCTAAATTACTGGTGACTACCATACCTAGAAAGACATACGATTTTACTCTTTCTAATTTCTGACCTCCTAATTCCCAACTGATGTGGTCCAGTTTTAGTTTGTTGCGTCCCTCCAAGCACATTATCTTACTTTTGGAAATGTTTATTTTCAAAAAGTGCTCTTCAGAGAAGGTGTGTAGTGCATGTAGACGGTTATTAAGACCCTTAGGGGAGAGGTCTAATATTAAAATGTCGTCTGCATACATTAGACAAGGGATGTGTCTTTCGCCTAAGCGTGGGGCAATTCCTACACACGTTGATAAAGTAAGAGGGAGATCACTAACATAAAGGGAAAATAGGAGGGGAGCTAGAAGGCAGCCCTGTTTGAGGCCATTTGCAGATGGAATGAGTCGGGAGAGACCTCTTTCTCCTCCCAACAGAACCTTGCACCATGTATCATCATGCAAATCCTGGACCAAGCGTAAGAGGCTATGTGGCATTCCTAGGATGTGTAGCTTTCTCCACAATACCTGACGGTCAACCTTATCAAAGGCCGTGGAGAAATCTATGAAAGCCACATAGACTCTCCCCTTCCTTGCTCTTATGTACTTGTCAACGATTACCTGGAGGGCGGTTAGATTATCCATGGTCCCATGGTTTTTTCTAAAGCCTGTCTGTTCAAGTGGAAGGATATTTGCAGATTCAACCCAGGCATTTATCCGTTTGAGTAGGCATCTAGTAAAAACTTTGCCGATTGCATCCAACAATGCAATCTGGCGATAGTTCTGGGGGAGAAGACGATCACCCTTTTTATACAATGGGACCAGGATACTTCCCTTCCAGGAAGGTAGGACCTTTCCACTTAATATGCAGGAATTAAAGATAGGGCATAAGAGCTTGCTCCATTTGACCTTGTTCTGCTTTAACACATTGATTGGGACTTCGTCGGGGCCCATGGCCCCTGAACGTCTCATTTCCCCAATGGCGAGTTCTATGTCTTTTTCTGAAAAAGACTCTGTCGGCAGGCTAGTGTCTGTAAACCGTACCTGGGGCATAACTGAGTGGTTACTTGCATAGAGGTTTGAGACAAAATCCCTCCATATGTGTTCCTCGATAGGTATGGGGAGAGGAGTGGTTCTCGTTCCGCACCCTTCACCTATAAGGGACCAAAATTGTCTCAATTCTCCGTTAGTAGCTGCTTCCCTTATTTTTATCCAGATGGTATCCTCTTTTTCTTTTCGAAGAGTATATAAAAGTCGCCTCCTTCTCCTTTTTAGTGTTGTTATTTGTCGGGATTTATCCTCAGTTCTGTTTAAATATTGGGCCCTTATAAGATTATTCAGGACTACGTTAAGCGATTTCAAGGGACAGTTAGTTATTTTGGTCGATTTTTTCTTGTTCTGCTTTTGGGCCCTTGTTATTATTGCATTCAGAAATAGAGAAAAGAGCTCATTTTCGCGGCCATACCAAGAGGGGAGCACAGAGATTGCTATATCTAGCATATCCTCTAGGTAGCGGTGAGCCCTTGTATTCCAATAACATCTTCCAGAACTGTTACCAAAATTTATTTGGTTACTGTTTAGAGACCATTGGTCACATTTAGGGGGATGTACGTTCATTGAGATGGAAATGATTTTATGATCGCTGAAAATGGTGTCGATTACAGCGATATCCTTTAATAACTCAAATGAATGAGACCCTATTATGACATAATCAAGAATCGATTCCCCTTGATATGATTTGTGGGTAAAGTTTGCTGGAGAGTCCGAGGGGAGGCGCCCATTTGCGATTATTCCATCGATTTCTGCCAACTCGTTTAATAATAGTTTACCCCGTTTGTTTGTTAATATACTTTCGGGGAACGTGGCCTGAGGAAGGTGGAGTGTTTCTTCTCTTATTTTATCAGAAAAAAGATTTAAGCTGAAGTTGGATATTTTACAATTCAAGTCCCCGGTTAGGATGATAGCCATTCCGGGATCTTTCTCCTTAATGCTCTGTATGTGGAGGAAGATTTTATTTAAAATTGTATTAAATCCCATTTCAGGGGGGATGTAAGCATTTATCAAGGTCATGCGGGTTCCAGCTAAAGGGTTGCCTGACCCAAACAAGGTGACTACCTGGAAGAGTTTACTCGGATCCAGGAAGTGGTTGTAGTCCCAGTTTATATGGTTGGATAGTAGGCAGGCTATACCCCCACTGGCGTGGCCTTTTTTATTCGCAATGGCGCTGCCTTCTAGTACAATATAGTCCTTCCCTATTTGGATATTTCCATTACACCATGTCTCCTGGAGGCATATAATATTTGCCTTTAGGGATAAGAGAAATTGTATTTTCTCCGTATTATTTTTTAGGCCTGCTGAATTCCACGATATTATGGATAGATCCGTGCTAAAGGAACTGATTAGATAATGGTTTTCCCGAAGATTTGTCGGCTAGTACTTTGGGAAGCCAATTCCAGTGATCCTTTTCCTCACTTGGGGTAGTTTGATAAGTTAAAAAAGATGGTTGAGCATAGGATACCATACGATAGTCATTAGACTTGCTTATTTTTAATTCTTTGATTTCACCCAAGTTATTTATATTGCCTGTTGCGGCTAGCAACAGGGATGAGGGTGGATTCTGTTTGTTTAACGTTTTAACAGCATTATTCCGGCTGGGGGGCATTAATACAGGAATTACATCTATTCCCCTACTCTGGAGGTCTTCAGCCCGTTGTAGGATGAGGTTAGCTACTAGTTTAGAGTGAAACTTCACCCTCGTAACCGTCCCCACTTCGGACTTTTGTTGCAAAACTATGTCTAGGTCGGCCGATTGAATAAGTTTCAGATTGGCAGATTCTTGAAAATATTTCAACAAGAGGGATCTATTCAGAATGCAGTCAGCTTCAAAGAGGGGAAAGAAATCAACCCATACAGTATCTATATTATTTTCCTTGTATTCTTTGCCCATGGTAACCTTTGCAAGGGCTTCCATGGGTGTAATGACAAAGGGATTAAATGAAGACATTTTTTGGGCGGAATGATTATGCTCTTGCCCTAATGGAGTTGGTTTATCTGCTACAGAAGAGCACCCTGAGATGTTGCACCCTGGAAGACAGAAGCAAAGGGATTAAGTGCCGATGTTGTTTGGGTAAGTGGCTTTTGAACCCGACCTGGAGAGGTCGATTTGTGTGCCACTTTTGTATCCCTACTATTATTGCTTTGTTGGCCAAAGGTGAATATGTTAGTAATTGCTGTCTGGGGGGATGTATGGGTAGGTAAGAAAGGTGATATTGTCTTGGATGTTAAGGGAATGCTTTCTTTGGCTGACTTATTTCCCACTGCCTTCAGTACTTGGGGTGGCGCTTCCAGTAGGGGAGAGTTTAAGTGTTTCCTGAATAAAATTTTCCTCCGCCTATTTTTATCTATCCGTCTTAACAGTTTCCTCTTGTGTTTTCCGTTCTTTTTTAATGGTACAATTTTCCCTCTGTTATCTGTTTCCCCCTGAATAGCTTCCTCCTCTATTTCCCCGTCCCCCTTTTGTTTCTTAAAGATAGGGAATAAGTCATTTCCAGTTTTTGGCGGGGTTTCCCCATGAGGTTTTATTGCAGATTCGTGATTTACTGAGCCATTTAAGTTGGGAAATGGCTGGGGAGCACCTGTTATCTCTTGCTCTATTTTTGGGGTAGTTATTGCTACTGGAGGATGCTCAATTATTCCTATCTGATCTGAGGCCGTGGGAGGGAAGGAAGACCCCTTCGCATCCGCTTCCTTCTCTTTTTGGGACCTCAGCAGGACTTTTAGAATTTGGGTCACTGTATCTAACACACAATCAGATCCCCCCACAAATTTCTCCAATAAGTGTAGGATAGAAGCCAATAGATGTTCTAAGATGTGGAGGGAATCAGAAAGCGGTTTGCCGGGCCCCTTACATTGGAAGGAATTTATTCCGGTCAGATTTAAATTTGGGCTAGAGGAAAAATGAGAGTGAGAGGTTTTGGAAGGGGTACTGCTGTAAAGTTGTAGGCCGGCATGGTTTGACATTAGCGGGGTGTTCTGAGGTAACTCAACTGTTGTGGGATCAGATTCTAAATACCGTTGACATAGGACTTCATCTAAAATCATAGGGGACAAACCGTTGTGAAATGACGTTTTGGTTAGAGAACTATTAACTGGCTGAGTAGCTTCATCGAGGGGAATTGCCATGATGTTTAAATTATCTTGCTCTATGTCTTTTTTTGTTTTTATGATTACCTCAGGAGCTAGGTCAATGTTATTTTTCAAAGTAGAAAACAAGGGGGGTGAGAACTCGCTCTTGGGGGGGAATTGTAGCGTCCTAACTGGACTTGAGTTTGCCTTTGCTTTTTTAATTTCAGGGCTTTCTCGAACATCATTTGGGGTAGAATCTAAATGGATAACTCCGGAGACTTTTGGATCCGTTACTTTGTTGTCCACCCCCAATACTTTGTTTTTACCCTTTTCCCAAAAGTTGAATAGCTGACACGTACTTTTCATGTTGGTAGATTGACTATGTTTGTTTCGAAGGGGATTTGATTTTGTTTTAGAGCTGGATCTTCCTACTATTATTTTACCAGATCTTAGTTTCTTTGTCATCGTGACTGGGAAACACTATCGTGAATGCGCTGCAAAGGAACGTGGTCTAAGTCGATAGGGGACTCTGGGATTATGCTGCGGGTAAATATTTCTAGGGGAGGGAGCGTAGGTTGCTACCCGGCTGCAGACTAGCTTTGTGTGCGGTCTTACGGGTAGTTTGGGGTAAGGTATAACTTACCAGGCCTAAGGGGGTGGGCCTAGCCTGGCCTTCTCGTGCCTCTGAGGGCCTCAGAGGGCCCGCCCTTGTCCCGGGCTTCTCCCGCGCGCTCCCGCGCAGCGAGATACAAAGACTCTTTTTGTTGACTGCCCTTAAAAGGGGGCGTGGCCTTGAGGGAGAGCGTCACCAGGTGTGATCGGTGAGGCAGCTGCTGGGACTCTTGGGAGTTGGAGTCCAGCAGTCTGCACGCTCGCAGCCCTGCGTGCCTCAAGCCCTTATTCCTCAGATGACAGTAGCAGCAAGGAGCAGTCCCAGTGAAGCGGGACCCGCGGAGCGGGTCCGGCGGAAAGTAGCGCTTTCAGATGCGCTTCAGCACAAACGCAGGTCGCTGTGTGTCAGTCCTCCAGCGCTCAGGTGCAGTTCAGCAGGCAAGGGGTGTGGAAAGGAATCCACTGCAGTTAGGAATCTGGCGCCTTTTGCAGGGTAGAAGGGGGCGTGGCCTTGAGGGAGAGCGTCACCAGGTGTGATCGGTGAGGCAGCTGCTGGGACTCTTGGGAGTTGGAGTCCAGCAGTCTGCACGCTCGCAGCCCTGCGTGCCTCAAGCCCTTATTCCTCAGATGACAGTAGCAGCAAGGAGCAGTCCCAGTGAAGCGGGACCCGCGGAGCGGGTCCGGCGGAAAGTAGCGCTTTCAGATGCGCTTCAGCACAAACGCAGGTCGCTGTGTGTCAGTCCTCCAGCGCTCAGGTGCAGTTCAGCAGGCAAGGGGTGTGGAAAGGAATCCACTGCAGTTAGGAATCTGGCGCCTTTTGCAGGGTAGAAGGGGGCGTGGCCTTGAGGGAGAGCGTCACCAGGTGTGATCGGTGAGGCAGCTGCTGGGACTCTTGGGAGTTGGAGTCCAGCAGTCTGCACGCTCGCAGCCCTGCGTGCCTCAAGCCCTTATTCCTCAGATGACAGTAGCAGCAAGGAGCAGTCCCAGTGAAGCGGGACCCGCGGAGCGGGTCCGGCGGAAAGTAGCGCTTTCAGATGCGCTTCAGCACAAACGCAGGTCGCTGTGTGTCAGTCCTCCAGCGCTCAGGTGCAGTTCAGCAGGCAAGGGGTGTGGAAAGGAATCCACTGCAGTTAGGAATCTGGCGCCTTTTGCAGGGTAGAAGGGGGCGTGGCCTTGAGGGAGAGCGTCACCAGGTGTGATCGGTGAGGCAGCTGCTGGGACTCTTGGGAGTTGGAGTCCAGCAGTCTGCACGCTCGCAGCCCTGCGTGCCTCAAGCCCTTATTCCTCAGATGACAGTAGCAGCAAGGAGCAGTCCCAGTGAAGCGGGACCCGCGGAGCGGGTCCGGCGGAAAGTAGCGCTTTCAGATGCGCTTCAGCACAAACGCAGGTCGCTGTGTGTCAGTCCTCCAGCGCTCAGGTGCAGTTCAGCAGGCAAGGGGTGTGGAAAGGAATCCACTGCAGTTAGGAATCTGGCGCCTTTTGCAGGGTAGAAGGGGGCGTGGCCTTGAGGGAGAGCGTCACCAGGTGTGATCGGTGAGGCAGCTGCTGGGACTCTTGGGAGTTGGAGTCCAGCAGTCTGCACGCTCGCAGCCCTGCGTGCCTCAAGCCCTTATTCTTCAGATGACAGTAGCAGCAAGGAGCAGTCCCAGTGAAGCGGGACCCGCGGAGCGGGTCCGGCGGAAAGTAGCGCTTTCAGATGCGCTTCAGCACAAACGCAGGTCGCTGTGTGTCAGTCCTCCAGCGCTCAGGTGCAGTTCAGCAGGCAAGGGGTGTGGAAAGGAATCTCTTCTTCTAGCACTGACATCGGCACATAGAGTCAGTGACATTCAAGCATTTACCATCAAGTCTCGGTTTTTGCAATTCACTTCAAACTCAGTGGTGCTTCGTACCAATCCAAGCTACATGCCTAAAGTTCCATCCGACTTCCATCTTAACAAATCAGTAATTCTAAAAACATTCTTTCCTAATCCCCAAATGGTAGCAGAGAAAGCCTTGCATTCCCTTGACATCAGAAGATGTCTTAAATTCTATCTTCAACGAACTGCTACATTGCGTAAGACTGACCAGTTATTTGTAGCATACGGAAGGATACGTCAAGGATACGCTGTATCTAAACAGACCATAGCCCGCTGGGTGTTCTCAGCTATCAGTCTATGTCATCAGCAAGCAGGAAGGCCACTGCAATCATTGCCAAGGGCGCATTCTGCAAGAGTGGTCTCCTTCTCAACAGCCCTTTTTGCTGGAGTGCCTCTCCATCACATCTGCAGAGCAGCAACCAGGTCCAGCAAGCATACCTTCACCAAGCACTACTGCTTAGATGCTGCCAGCGATGCAGATACTTCAGTGGGACGAGCAGTGCTTCGCAATCTTTTTAAATAAGGTGAGCCTCTGTTCTCCCTCCTCCTCTTTGCTCTTTTAGACACTTATTTTACATGTCATTATTGTTTGCAAAGCATGCGTATGCACTATGATACAAGAAGCGTCTACTCTGATTCAGGCATGTGAATCTATGAAAGACACCCCAATACTGGAGAGGAACAATAGTTACTTACCTGTAATCTGTGGTTCTCCAGTATTGATGTTTTTCATAGATTCACATGCAACCCGCCCACCTCCCCTCAGAGGCTCCTGAGGCGATAATGTTGGTTTCACTCCTGTGCGAGAAAATCTGAGAGCCTGAGCCTCTGAGGAAAACATTCTGGTGGGTGCTGTCACCTGATTGGCTGCAGTTTGGTCTATACAAAATGACTAGGATAGTCATGAGTGTGGAAGTTTTTTTCACTGTAGCTTAGGGTTACTATACTTCCTGGTTGGTTATTACCAAGGGTTTTGGTTTCTATTATTGCTGTTTTATGTACCGTGGGACTCCCACTCCGACGACGGGGAATGATTCAGGCATGTGAATCTATGAAAGAAACCAATACTGGAGAACCACAGATTACAGGTTAGTAACTATTGTTCATCACCATTAAAACAATTTGAAATTCTTTAAATAACTGGCTGTACCAGGAGGCTCTGCACCAGGCTGTAGTTTAAATAGGCTAGTGGGGGCCAAAAATCAGAGACTAGACTGCTGACTGTCTGAAAATGGTGGCTGCGGTTCTCTCAGTGGGAGCGGTGATTCCCTCCGCACAAACGACCAAGGCCGGGGTGGACCGGGTAACACTAACAGCTAAAGTGCAGTGCAAGAGGGTAAGCCGTATTTCACCAAGTGGTTCCTTAGTGCAGATAATGCAAATATTGAAAAGCAGTCAAGCGAGCATTTCTTATATTGCTGGTGTCTTTAAAAGCAAACAAGCGTATGTTAAAAAATAATATAGGATTACCATTAAAACAATGTAAAAAAAGTTAAATTACAGTTTTTACCTGTACCTTGAGACTAGACTGCTGACCGGCCCTAAAATGGCGGCCGCGGTTGTCACAGTGGGCGTGGTGATTCCTTCCGCACTAACGACCAAGGTTGGGGCAGACCAGGGAATCCAAACAGCTAAAGTGCAGTGTGCAAGTGGGTAAGGCATATTTCACCAAGCAGTTCCTTAGTGCAGTTAATGCTAATATTAAAGATACGCTCTTTAGAAGACATCAAATCGCTCAACACCACTCTTCAAAAAACGCAAACGTGGCTGGCCAAAAACCATCTGAAACTTTAAAAAAAAAAAATTTTTTATAACTCTTTATTCGTGACTATCAGTTATTACATTTTACACTTATTCATATCATCTCTCAGCAGTCTTTTCACATTTTCTCCCTTTAACTTCCGGCTAATGTACATGTAACTTTCCCTCCTTATATAGCAATTTAGTCCATCTCAGAGTTATTATAACAAGAATTACATTGCGTTTTATGATAGTATTGCCTCTTAACAAACTTCATCCCCCCCCCACCCTTTCCCACCCTCCGCGTCTCCTAGCTTCTCCATCAGTGAGGCACTGTAAACCTTGGCTTGACAACCGTATTCTGTCCAGTATTGCAGTTTTAAGTGGCTGTCTAACCTGTACTTCCGGTGGTTATATCCCCACTCTGTTTTCCTCTCTCGTCTTATCTTATATTACTGGTCATGGGACAATCTCTTGTGAGGTCTCTAGATCCTCTTCCTCTACCTCTACCAGTATTCGTTCCCAGTCCTGTGCTATCGGATGCTTCCGGAGCCCTCTCTCCTCCTCTCTACGCAGGACCATACTTTCTGCTCTGCCTCATTTTAGTATATCAGACCCCCATACCTCTACACTCGGGGGTCTGGCTGATTTCCACCTCATAGTTATGACTCTGATTGCTAGTAAGAGTGCTAAGTCTAAGAATTTCAGCTGTGCTTTGTGGGTCTTGGTCCTTTTCCTGTGCCCTATCAGGCAAGGCAGTGCTCCCTCCGGGATCTGCAGAGTTGTCATAGTGTGCTGTGTATGCCGGACTGTCCCCCAATATCTTCGTATCCTCGGGCATGCCCACAGCATATGAAGAAGATCGGCCTCATCCCCCTGGCATCGGGGACAGCTATGGGAGGAGGCAGGGAACATTCTATGGAGTCGCTGTGGGGAGAGATATGCTCTATGTAGTATCATAGCCTGAATGAATTTGAATTTGATGTTTCTGGACATCCTCCTATGATGCTCCAGGACAATCTTCCAGGCTCCGTCCGTTATATCCTCTCCCGTGTCTAGTGTCCAGGTGTCCCTGAGCGTGTTAAGGGACAGAGCAGCATGTTCCCTAATGCCGACATAAAGCCATTTAACCAAGTGTCCCCCTGTCCCCATGTAATGCAGAAGATGCACTAGTTCGTGTTGTGCTGGTTTGCTACGCTGCTGGCCTATGTACAACGCACATAATGTGTCACTGTGGTATGCAGGAAGTATAGTCTCATTGGGGCTCCCGTTGACTGTGCAAAGGAGGCATGGTCCAGTAGAGTGTCGTCTCCAAACAGGTCTCCCACTCTGTCCACTCCCGCCTCCGCCCAGGGCTGTATCCTGCATTGTGTTAGGCGTCCTTGCGGTGTTGGGATCCCTAACAGGGGAATGTTATCTGCATAGGGTATGGTCCCTGCTGTGTATGCCAGTGCCTTCCTCCAGCATATTAAGGCTGTATGTAGCAGGGGATGGCAGTCTCGAGGGATCTTGGCTCTGGGTAACAGAAGGAAATGCAATTCTCCTTGTGCTAGTTGGTCCTGAGTGAAATTAATCTCATGTAGGTTCTTACCCGCCACCCATCGTGATAGCCATTGCAGTTGGCTTGCGTAGTAATAACTTCGCAGGTCTGGTACACCTAGGCCGCCCTGTCTAGTGCTCAGTTGCAGTTTCTTGAGGCTTATTCGCCGTCTCCCTGGGCCCCATATGAGAGTGATTAGGATTGTGTTCAGTATGGTGAATATGTGCTGTGGGAGCAGGACCGGTAGGTCTACAAAGTAATACAGTATGCGGGGGCGCAAGACCATTTTTGAGACTGCTATCCGACCCATGACAGACAGTGGCAGGGACGTCCACAAGTTTACACTACCTCGGAGGCCAGTAATTGCCCTCCTCAGGTTACCCTCAATCTGATCTTCCTGTCGTCTATATATGTTAATGCCCAGGTATTTAAATGTAGACGGCTCTATGCGAATCCGACAGTCGCCAAATTGTCCGTGAGGGGGTCGTTGCCCTTCGCGGAAATAATAACCTAGGGATTTCGTCGGGTTAATGGCCAGGCCAGATACGGTCTCAAAGTGGGCAAATATATTTGCCAGAGATGAGTCGTTCCCGTTTAGATCCTGTAGGTACACTAAAATATCGTTGGCGTATATTGATATGAAATTATGTGTTCCCCCTATGGAGATACCCACCTCGCCCGCTCTGGTTCAGAGCGCTATCGCTAGGGGCTCGAGTGTCAGTACAAACAGTAGAGGCGATAGTGGGCAGCCTTGCCAAGTTCCTCTGTAAATGTCATAACTGTCGGATATATACCTGCCTGTGCGCGCTCTAGCCGTCGGATTCGTGTATAATAGACGGATCCATTTGATTAGGGAGTCCGGGAAGCTAAAACGTCGTATGACCTCGAACATAAAATCCCACGTCAGGTAGTCGAACGCCTGTCGGAGATCCAGGGCAATGCAACCGGCCTGTGGAAGGTCCGCTGGCGTGGCTGACATGAGGGCGTGGAGCCTCCTCGTGTTCTGGGAAGTGCTCCTCTCCGGGAGGAAACCACATTGGTCTGGGTGTATCAGAGCAGGGAGACGGGACTGTAGGCGCAATGCAATAGCTTTGCTAAGTATTTTATACTCTGTGGAGAGCATTGAGAGGGGCCTGTAGTTACTCAAGTCAAGGGTATCCCTTCCGGGTTTTGGTATGGAGATCACGGAAGCCTGCATCGTCGTGGCAGGCAGGTGACCCACTTCGTAAGCTGTCTTGTAAATGTTCTCTAATATGGGTACTAGCGTTGCAGAATAGGTCTGGTAAAATTCTACAGGCAGGCCGTCCATGCCGGGGGTCTTGCCCTGATTAAGGGAGCCAATAGCTATTTTAATTTCTTGCTGCGTAATGGGTCCGTCCATCCCTGCCTGTTCCTCTCGGTCAGGGTTGGGATCGGGAGGTCTCTCAGAAATTCCATCATGTGATCCCTACCGCCCTCTGGGGGAGGGGCGTATAGCCTTTCCAGGTGAACCCTAAATGCAGTGTTAATATCTGATTGTGTGGTTACCTCTCTGCCCTCCCCGTCCCTAACTTTCGTAATCACTGGGACCTCAGGGTTGTCTCTGACTAGGCGAGCTAGTAAGGCTCCAGATCTGTCTGCCTCCGCCTGCTGGCGTCTCAGATAGTCCTTGTGATCAATGACTCTCAGTGTCTCTAGCAGTTCTGCGTGTTCTATATTGCACGCCTGTAAGTCTCCCTTGCGTCCGGGGTCCACTCCCGCCGCCGTCTCTAGATCTCTCAGGCGTCCTTCGATCTCACAGAGTTTCCTATGAATTTCCTGTCTGGCCCCACCATCCGCCCAATAGCGGCTCCCCTTATCACAACTTTCATGGCGTCCCATACCAGTAGGTTCGAGGACGCAGTGTCCCAGTTTTCCCTGAAATACTTATTTAAAGTGTCCGACAGGTGTTCGCGGAATGGGCCATCCTCCAGCAACAGTGGGTTAAGTCTCCAGGTGGGCACCGGTGGGGGCACCTTCCCCCAGTGTAGGTCGAGTGTCAGTGGTCTGTGGTCCGAGAATGTTTTTTCCAGGTAGTCTGAGGATCTACATTTGGTCAGTAGGGAATTGGTACACAAGATTCTATCTAAGCGGGTATGTAGGGCATGTACTAGGGAGTGGTAAGAATATTCCCTGTGTGTTGGGTGCAGGGCGCGCCATACGTCTGTCAGTCCCCATCCCTGGAGCCAGGTTTGGAAGTAGTCGGCCATCTTATGTATTCCTGTCATCTGGAGGGGGGGATGTGACCTGTCCAGGTCGAAATCTAGGATCATATTCCAATCTCCCCCCGAATCCAGGGGATATCTATCCAGTCAGCTAAGACCCGGCCCACACTTGCTAGGAATTTGTCTTGGTCAAAGTTCGGGGCATAGATGCTGCCCAGGACCAGCAGTGTACCGTCCAGTGTGCCTTTCACCAAGATATAACGCCCTTGGTCATCCACCCTCCTCTCAAGTTCTACAAATGGGGTGCCGTGGCGTACCCATATAGTGGCCCCTCTGGAAAAGGCGGAGTACGTTGTAGAGAATATAGTACCCCTCCACTTTTTCCTTAATGTGTGTGCCTCAGCCTACGTCAGGTGCGATTCTTGTAGAAATACTATTTGGGCGTGTTGGCAGAGCAAAAAGGCATGTATTCTATGTCGTTTCTGTACTGCTCCTAGTCCCCGTACATTCCAGGTAGCCAGCCTATATTTCCCCTTTGTGTCAGCCATACTGCAGTACAGATGTCTTACCTGCCAATGCTATATGATGTGGTGTTTGTATTGTCAGTGCTAGCCAGGAGATGTTTCCCCTCCCTCCTCAAACTCGAACTCTATAGGCGCAGCCTAAAAACACTGCTGTGCCGAACCAAAAAATGCAAAACATAGCTAAACAATTTGCGGTGCATGCGCCTTTGGGGGGTCGACTAATTATATGCCGTGTCTACAGAGTCTTACAGCTCTGCGCTGCCGGCTCTACGGTGCCGCCAGGGAAGTTATTTCTAAGAGTGTCAACTGTTGGTGTCCTCCGAGGGGGGGTTCTCCCGCCTCCGTATCTCTGTGTCTCACCTTCGTGCAGGAGTGTGGATTGTGAGGTCCATCAATCGCGACTTCCAAGTGGGGAACAAAAAATAATTAAGTCGGACCTCAGCATACAGACGGCGCACCAAGGCCGGTGCCCCCGTCTCAAGTTCTCTCCTCCCCTCCTCCCCCTCCCGTGGCCCAGCTTTCAATCAATACAATTTGAAAAGGATAACTTTTGGACGCTGCCCAGGAGTAACTACGTAAACGGAAGGGCCTCAGGCCCCTTCCGTTTACGTAGTTACTCCTGGGCACGTCCAAAAGTTCATCTGCTGCTCGTGGCGTTACAGTCGGGAACAATACCATACTGTGTTCTGAGTCCGAGTGTATAGTACTGTCTTCAGTGTCTGTATTAATGATCTCCTGCTCTTCCCGAAAGGAGCCCACCATTGCGACTGCTTCTTTCTGACCTTCTTTCTGTTGGGATTTAGTGGGTTTCCGTCGTTTCGGTGTCGTAGTTTGCGTAGTAGCGGTACCTCCTGTATGATCCGCGCTGTCTTTGGATCCGCTGGCCGACGACCTTTGGGTTGATCCTGGATTTTCCTCGATGTCCATCACCTCCAGCCACTCCTCCACGTCAGTGGGGCTCTCAAAAAAGTGAGTCTTATTGTCATGTATCACATAAAGGCGGGCTGGAAACAGTAGGGCATATCGGAGGTTGGCTTTTTGGAGCCTCTTTTTAATCTCGAAGTAGGAGGACCGTTGCTTTTGCACTAGATTAGTGTAGTCCGGGTAGAGCGATATGCGTCTGTTTTCATATTCAATGAGGGACTTCTCCCGGGCCTTTTGCAGCAGACTGTCTCTGTCCCGGTAGTTGAGGATTTTGACAATCAGTGGTCGTGGTGGTTGTCCCAGTTTCGGCCGCCCAGTGGGGATCCGGTGAGCTCTCTCCACACAGAAGAACGGCGATAGGGCTTCCGAGGTCACGTTGTTCCGGAACCATTGTTCCATGAATTCCGTTGCGTGGGGCCCCTCACTCCGTTCCGGAAGCCCTATGATGCGGATGTTGTTGCGCCGATTGTGGCCTTCTGCATCCTCCACGCGTTCCATTAGGGTCTTCACTTGCTGTTGTATTTGTTGGATGGAGGTGGTATTTTCTGTCACCGCCGGGGTGAGGTCCGACAGCGTTATCCCTTGGTCCTTCTCTTTGTCTGCCAATTTCCATGGTCAGCTTTTAATAGCGAGAGATTCGTAGTAAGGATTCCCATCTGCGTTTCCATTGCGGTTCTGTAGTCTCTGATTTCTTGCAGAATCAGATCTAGTTTGTCCATTTGCTGGTCTCCAGGTAGGGCTGAGTTTACCATCGTTTGCGTGGAACCCTCTGGGCCAGTGTCTAGGGTGTGTCCCGCTGATATTCCGTCTTTGCCATCCAGTGTTTTTGCCCCTTTCCGGACCATGGTGCCTTCACTCCGGATACGGGCCGTGTCAGAGAGCGGGCCCGATGCAGGGCGTTCTCTATCTCCAGCGTCTGCTCCCCTCGGGCCCTCGCCTCAGTGTTTTCTGCCAGACATCACCTTTGAGTAGGCGTATCACCGTGCAAAGGCCGTCCAGTTCCTCTCCCCGCGGGCTACCGTTATTATTCAGTGTCCTTCCCCTCGGATGACCACGAGTGCTCTCTTACAGTGCTTGTTCGGTCCTTTCTCTTTCCTTCCTGCACTGCAACTCGGTGGTGAATTGGGCCCGTGGTATTAGGCTTCACTGGCCGTCTCCCGCGGGTCAGGGTCCTTCACATAGGCTTGTGTCACCATTTCTCGGTCCGCTGCAGTCCCCGCTCCGGAGGGGGGGGGAGGGAGAAGCAATTACACCCCCTTCGTCGCACCCCCGTACCCCGTGCCTCCCCCTTACAATGCTGCACCAAGCCGGCACATGAGGCCGCGGAGTCAGCGCGGCAGCTCGGCCGCTTTCAGGCTGGTCCCGCCCCGGCCGCACTAGGCCCGTAGTCCTCACCGCAAGGCGCCAAAGATCGTCCACGGGTCTTCCCTGTCTCTCTGTCACTGCTCTGATGATTCCCGCCATACCTGTCGGCGTCTTCAGTACCGGGACAGGACACGTCCCGGGCGGCTCCTTCGCGGCGACTCTAGGCAGGATCGGTGGGCGGCGTCTAGCAGTCCGGGTGTGTCCGCCACTCTAGGTCCCGGCTCACAGCGTGGAAGTAGGCCTCAGGTTCCTCCTTTCCGGTCGTTCGGCAGCCCCAGCTCCCAGGACCTCCAAACTTTCGCCGAGTCGTCGGGGGGTTTTACGGAGTCAGTGCCTCACCTCTGAGGCGGTATTCCTCCCCCCAGGAGCTTCTAGCAGTATGTCTTCTTCCCGGCGGCACCGGATCTCTAGCAGACTCTGTCCGCCATCATGGCCCGCTAGCCACGCCCCCTAACCATCTGAAACTTAACTCGCTCAAAACGGAATTCCTCTTAATCGCCCCCCCCCCCGAACAAAACTCACACTATCCTGGACTGGATGAAGCACCTAACACCTCTTAATGGACAACCGCTTATAGTCAACTCAGCAAAATCTTTAGGGGTAACAATAGACAATAACTTAAAGATGCGGAAACACATTAGCGCCTCAACAAAGGGAGTCAACTTCCACCTTAAGACCCATGCGAAAACTGAAACCCTTTCTGCCCGCACACGATTTCAAACAAGCAGTTCAAGCCTTAGTAATTCCCCGGGTGGAATATGGAGCAGTAACACTATGCGGCCTCCCTAGGTCATCGACTGCCCCGCTAAGAGCTACGATCAACTCAGCTGCAAGACTCATCACAGGTTCTAAGAGAAACGCTCACATTTCCTCAGACCTGAGAGCTCTCAACTGGCTTCCGTTTGAAGTCAGAATTCACCTAAAAATCGCCTGTATGACACACAAAGCCCTCCACCACAACACCACCACAATACCTAGCTCAGAAATTGGTGCTCTCCGCGTGCAACAGAGTCTCCAGGAGCGCCAAGACTCTTCTCCTACACCCTCAACGATTTTCCAAGAAAAAACGTATACCCGGTTATGAGGAGGAGCCCGCCTTTACTCCCGTAATCAGCCCCCACCGGAGTCTTGACTATGATCTGCCTGGCCCGGACGATCGAGGATTAACTAACCCGGAGACCTCTTCCCTACAGGAGAATCCCGGCCAATGGGAAGCGAGCGGGACCATTAGGAGGGCGGAGCAGATGACGGAAAGGAGAAACCAGGAAGACGCGAGGAGGAGAGAGGACGCGAAAACCACGAGGATGACCAACACAGAGGACCCGCCTGTGGACACCGAGGACTCGGGACGAAGACGAGGTAGCCGCTGGAGAGGACGAGACCTGGTCGGAGGAGTGGTGGCTACCCCCGGAGGACGCCCAAGTGCCACTGTAGTTCTGCAGAGCTACGGCTACCACGGTGCGTGAATTGGGCAGGGGGGGTTGGAGGGAGAGAGTCGGTAATCCGGGGTTGGTGTTGGGTTTGCCTTTTCCTTAACGGTTCTGTCCTTTTCTTTAGTGCCGTTTTGGGCCATAGTAGCGGGGCGCCTATTACTGCAAGGGAGAGGGGAGCAGGCATATATATGTTGACCGACACGCCGTAAAGGTCTCGACTCGTGTCTATGACCGTGGGCGGCTAGTTTGATACCAACGGACGACACCCTGGGCTCTAACAGTGTTGTACTTAATTAAAGGGCATTGAAGCGGTCCGTGTTCTTGACCCTATCTTCCCTATTCCCTTAATACAGGCTTGTAGACTGAATCAAGAACAAGCCATATCTCTTTAGTTGCACAGTATTATTTCCTTTCCCCTCACTAGTCCCCCTCCCCAGCACATCAGGATTTCTTTTCACAAACTTGGTGACGGTGCCCTTTTATATCGGGACAACCATACTTACCATCTGTGTCTCTTCTCTCTACACGCTACTCGGGGGACCACCACCAACACCCACCTGGAGAAAGAGGACGTCGCCCGACGGACTCCGGCCTCCAAATTGGATGTTCCACCACCAGAAGATTCCTTTTATTTTCTACCTTTGTTTTGTGTGTCCAGTCCTTAAATAAATACGACAAAATAGATCCACGCATAAGACCTCCTAGCTTCTTTTTCCGCCCGTCCCTCTCACACCGGTAATTTTCGGGGATGGCTCCAAGGATATGGAACGCCTTACCCAATGCAACAAGAATGAAGCCTTCCACCAACTCCTTCAAAAGAGAAGTGAAAGCTATCCTCATGGCTAAATTCACTTGAACTCTGTCTGTTCACTGTAAATTCCTTTTTTTGTACTGTTCTTTGTACATTTTTGTATGCCTTCTAACTATTACCTGTAAAGCTCTCTGATACTCGCAAGAGTCTTGTTCGCGCTATATAAAACCTTCAAAATAAATAAATAAATAAATCATTGCTCGAGTCCTTAATTTTCGTGACCGGGACGCTATCCTGCAGGCGGCTCGAGCTGCAGATCCCCTGGAATTCGAGAATGCTACGCTCCTGTTCTTTCCGGGCTTTACCCAAACGTTGCAGAAGCAGAGGCAGAGGTTCTTGGAGATCAAAAAGAAACTGAGAGACAAAGATATGAGGTACGCTATGATGTTTACGGCCCGCCTTTGAGTGGAACTTGACGGGAAAGCCTGGTTCTTCGATAAGACGTGGCTGCGGACTGGTTGGAGGGTGTTCAGCGGCCGGACCAGGAGTTCCGTGACCAAGGGGAAGCCAATGACTTTGTTTATTGTGAGGTCAGCAGGGGGCTGTAGACAGTTGTTTGGGGGACGGCTCAATGGGGGCTAGCAATAGGATTTCTTGCAGATATGTGTTCATAATGTTTTTGAGTATGCTCAGACGTGAGTCCCAGGCTCTCCACATCACTGGAGTCAAGTTATCCAGGCTGAAGAAGGCTGATAGCTGGAAACCGGTCCTTGGATGCTTGATTCCGGTCTCGGAAAGACATGGCTTGGTAGTTCGGGCTGGACTGTTCCCATGAGGCACAGGGTCAAGGCTGATTTGCATATAGCCATTGTCTGACCTAGGGTGGTGTGGAGTGGAGTGCAAAAAAAACGATGGGTTTAGGCCCAGATCTTTGTACTGGGGTGAATGTAAGACATTGTTCTGCATTCTGTCCATCTACTGTGTTTTTTGCATAATGTTTTTGAGGCATGTTATGGTGCGGGAATATCCACATAGAGTTGGGGGGGGGGGGTCCGCTCCTAGTTCCTCCTCTGTTTTCTACTTTTAGATTTTTGTAGATTAGTTGGGGCGACAGGCACACTGCTAGTTGGGGATGAGCGTAAGCTGTATGCAGGGGGGCAGGTAGGGGGGATGGAGGGGTATGTTTGGGGTTCGTTTTATTTTTATGCTATGTTGTTTCATTTCACACTGGGTGCCATCAGTCGATCCTGTAAAGTCATGGTATTGTAATGTCTTCCGATAGAAGGGTGGCTGGGATTTCCGCACTAAGTTGGAATGTGAATGGGCTTGGAGACAAGATCGAGGGCCATATATATCAAGCTAATTAGCATTCGCAAAGGCTGAAATTCTGCGAATTTCGGCCTATGCAAATGCTAATTAGCTAAATGGTATGTATGTAACATGTTTAATGCAAAATAAGGAATCGCAAAATTTGCTATTCCTTATTTTGCGATTGCACTTAAGGAATCGCAAATTTTGCGATTCCTTAAATGCAATGTATCAAAGAAAAAATATTCCAAAAATGCCATTAAGGATTCGCAAATTACCACCAACTTCTAGTTGGTGGTAAGTTGCGAATTCTTTTAAAAAAGCTTTCTTCAAAAAAACCAAAGGTGCCATATGACGCTCATACATGCCCTTAGGGCATGTATGTGCGCCATATGCCCCCAAATGTCATTTTCAGGGGTGCAGCAGGGTGTTCTTGAGACACCCCTGCACCCTTGAAAATATTCCTAATTTGCGATTAGGAAATTGCTAATCGCAAATTCCCCCTTCATTCCCATGGGCCTCCTGGCCCATAGAAATGAATGGGTAATTTGCAATTAGCTATTTGCTAATCGCAAATTAGGAATGGTAAGGAATCGCTATGAAGAAGCGATTTTGTACATACATACCGTTTTGCGAATTCCAAATAGCGATTACTTAAAATTCGATATTTGGAATTCGAAAAACGGAACTATGATACATATGGCCCCAAGAGAGGTATGGTCGGCCAGTTGATCCGGAGGCACTCCACCTAACGTGGTACTATTGCAGGAGACTCATCTCATGGGAAAGCGATGCATGGCACTACACAAAGGGGGATACAAACAGGTCGCTCCAGCTGGTTTTACTACGGGGTCGAGAGGGGTTGGGATCCTGGTCAAGAACTCCTTTCCACTGGCAGTCCAGGCCACGTGGACCGATAATTGGGGTAGATATGTTGGAATTTCGGGGCTATGGGAGGGGAGAACTGTCACCTTTTTGTCCGTCTATGTTCCACCGGCCCTTCAGACTGATTCTTTTTGTGACTTGTGTAAGATTTGTTTGACGTTGCCTTTTGGAGTGTTGATTGTTGGTGGTGATTTTAATGCAGTTATGAATGGTGAGACTGATAGACACACGGCTTGGGCTTTGTTGCCGTCCCGGAGGTTGCTGACTGACTTTGTGGAGACTACTGGCCTGATTGATGGGTGGAGGCTTAAAAACCCCAGTGAACTTCAATACACACACGCTTCAGCGGCACACAATTCCCTTTCAAGGATAGATTATGTCTTGGTGCCAGCAGCCCAGGCAGTTTGGATCCGGGAAGTGCGGCACTTGGTTTGGGGGGTCTCGGACCACTCGCCGGTCTGGATCGGTTTGGACCTTGGCGGGCGCGACGAGGCTAGGGTTGCCCCCATCAGTGCTTGGCGGTTACAGGACCCCGCCACTAAAAAAGAAATTGTGCTTATCTCCAACAGTTATTTTCAAGAAAATGTGGGTACGGTGGACTTAAAGTGTTCCCTGTGGGAAGCTATGAAAACTGTTAATTGAGGGGAATTGCTGTCGCTTATTTCAGGGAAGTAGAGGGAGGGCGGTGCTGAGGTTGACAGGGTGGAAGCAGACTTACTGGCGTTAGAACGGAAAGTGTCGCTTGACGCCACCTCGGAAGGATTGCACTGCCTCCGCCTCCTCAGGGATGACTATCGGAGCCTGGCTCGGGATAGGGCAAAGACCCAGCTGGCAGATACCCAAAGCAGGGTGTACGAACATGGTGATAAGGCTGGGAAGTTAATAGCATGGCTGGAAAAAGGGGACTGGGCGTCAAGGTTGGTACCGGTGCTGCAGACCGTCGGCTCGGATAAAATAACGGATCAGCAGCAGATTGCGGACAAATTCGCTGGCTACTACACGGCGGTGTATGCGGCTGAAAGCAGGTACACTGAGTCCGAAAATGCAAAGATGATTCGTGATATTCCAATGCCCACCCTCTCCGATGCGGACAGGGACTACCTAGACTCTCCATTCACGAATGACGAAGTGGCGCAGGCTTTTAGAGAGGTTCGGGTTATCACATGGAAGAATGGACACTTGTAGCGTTCATAACCATTGGTTAAGCTGGATCACCCTCATAAACGCTATGTTATTGGATTGCGGTGTATATCTTTTCTCCGCCCTGGACCAGGGGCAGAGTCAGCACAAGAGAGGGAACCTTCCCACATGCGGCTCTACGCTACAGAGTAGCGTTGTACCCTGAGGAAGAAACCAGCACTCATAAAAAAGGTTTTGAGAGCAAGCTAGCAACATACTGTTGTAACCAGACACTTTTCAATACTACACAAGTAGTGTAAGTATTTTTATGTTTGTATGTCCTGACGAAAGCTCTACAGACCCGGCTGGGCGAGAGGGAGCTGAAACATGTCGACAGTATTAAACCAATAGTACAACTAGATCCAGTAACCCGATCTAGACATTGTACCCACCAGCAATTTTATTAACTGAAACTCAACTTTACATAATAAAAGTTCTTCTGGAGAGTTTCCGTTTTTTAGTAATCTTTTCCCTTTTTTGCCTTTTTTTGCTATTTCACTTTTCTGGGGTTGACCCTCCTTCTCTGGACACTGCAATCTTAACCAGAGGTTGCCTCTGGATGAGGCCGGCATATAGCACGACATTGGACATCCGATGATAATGCCACAACGTTTATGTGGGGCGGAGAAAAGATATACACCGCAATCCAGTAACATAGCGTTTATGAGGGTGATCCAGCTTAACCAATGGTTATGAACGCTACAAGTGTCCATTCTTCCATGTGATAACTAGATTATTGAAACGGGGAACTGAATGGACAGTAATCCCTCCTCCCTCCCAGTTGATTATTGAGTATTAGAGGGGTTCGCTCTGGCAAGGCCTCAGGCCCTAATGGGCTTCCCATAGAACTCTATAAAGTGAATGCAAACAAATTGGCTCCCTTAGTTAGGGATAGAGAAAAGTGTGACTCACTGGTTAGAAGCGGCAGACCCTGAAGCAGAGGTCAGGCCCGGGACCAGGGTTCAATTCCCTACGAGGCAGGGTCTTGGGCTCAATGTCCGCGGACTCGATAATTCTCGCCTCGGTCCCTACTCTAATCATGGGCCCCACTCTGCAACTCTGGGCAATAGCTTGGTTAATCTCCACAACGGCCCCAACAGCGCTGGGGTGCCTGGCTTCACCTTGGGGGTGCCCAGGAAGGGGCATCTCACGGGGAGAGCCAGGAAGGGTTCCACAGCGGTATACAGCGCCAGGATGCCCCGAGATGGGGCGACAGTGCGCTTTACAAGTATACACACATTCACATTCACATTTACATTTACATATGTTTAGCGAGAGCAGGGAGAGGGGCCAACTTCCGTACGATCAGTGTGCCGCGAATATTGTAGTCCTGCACAAGGATGGCAAACCGAAGACGGAATGTTCTTCATACCGGCAGATCTCCCTCCTGAATACCGAACCGAAGGTTTTAGTGAAATTGCTTGCGACTCGACTGGGTAAGGTCATCACAACGCTGATCCGTCCAGATCAGTCCGGCTTTATGCCTCTCCGCAATACTGCCCTTAACTTGCGTCGGTTGCACGGGGTCCTGGGTGGTGCATCGAAAATACACGAGCCGACGGTTCTGTTGTCCCTGGATGCCACCATGGCTTTTCATAGAGTCAAGTGGCCTTATCTCTTTGCCGTCTTGAGCAAGGTGGGCATTGGTCCTGAGTTTGCTTCCTGGGTCCGCCTTTTATATTCCGATCCCCTGGCTAGTGTTGTAGTAAATAATCATAGATCTGCTGACTTTGCCTTGGGAAGGGGCACCAGACGGGGATGTCCTCTCTCCCCATTGTTATTTGCCTTGGCACTTGAGCCGCCCGCGGCCTGGGTTCGCTGGGACAGATCGTTTAAGGGGCTTAGGTGGACATCCGAGTGGGAGGACAAGATATCACTTTACGCGGATGACATTCTATTATATTTGTCCACCCCCGGGCTTCTCTGATTGCGTTTCTGGATGTCCTGGCGATATTTGGAAGATATTCCGGTTTTGCCATTAATTGGACGAAGTCTGTTCTTTTTGTTTTAAGTGGTGATCCCCCCTATGTCCCAGCGGGCTGTCCAGTCAGATTGGTGTTGGAGGGGTTTCGGTATCTTGGCATTTTCGTGTCTTTAGATCCCCAGAGTAGGTATAACAATAACTTGTTGCCACCGCTGGCTAGATTCCTGAGGGACGTGGTGCGGTGGAAGTCGCTGCCGTTCTCCATGCTGGGACGCGCCGTCCTGTTCAAAATGATGGCTCTTCCCCGCTTCTTGTACGCACTCCAAAATTCCATGGACCCGGTTCCCCCGCCTTACTTTAAGGAGTTTGAGTCTCTCCAGAGGCATCTCCTTTTTGGACGGTAGGCCACGAATTGCGTTTTCTAAACTAACACTGCAGTGGTACGACGGGGGATTGGCCAGCCAAATATCTGAAAGTATTACTGGGCGTCTCAGCTGGCAGCAATCAATCATGCATTTTATGGATCGCCGCTTGACCCCGGGTATGCTATGGATCGTGGCCAGATACCTGGTGGAGAGTACTCTAGTGCACTGTATGCCAGACGGGGGCGCTTTCCCTTGGTTGGGCCTGCGGCGGTAGCTCTTCAGGTGTGGCATGAGGCTAATTGTTCCCTTAAATGGGATGGGAAAATTACTTTGGCCACGCCACTTTGGAATGCTGAATGCCTGGGTAGTTTATGGAAGACTAAAGGTTTTGACAAGTGGGACCTCATTGGGATTTCCCAGGTGGGAGATATGTGGGGCAAGGACGGGATCCTTACGTTTGTGCTCTTCCGGTACGGTATCATTTGCAGGAGAGTGAGCAGTTTTGTTACATACAGATTAGACATGCATTGCTGGCTGGTATTCCTCGGGGAGTTACGCCCTCGGAGGCTTCCCCACTGGAGGATCGGGTGTTGGACGGTCATCTTCCGACGAAAACGACTTCCCTGATTTATAAAAAGCTTGTTAATCACATGGACGATCCACTCACAGCTCTTAGGGAACAATGGACCGCGGACGGGCTGATCCTAGATGATGAAGACTGGAGGAGGCGGTAGCTTCCCCTAGGGTAATCGCCATACAAATGAGACTCCGATTGGTGCAATTGAAGGTCCTCTATCGTTGCTATGTTACTGGTCCACGTTTGGTGCGAATGGGTTTGGCTGTGAGTGGTGAGTGTAGAAGGGGATGTGGTGAGGCTGGAACGTTTATGCATATGTTATGGGATTGCACTGTCATCCGGGGGTATTGGACCGCAGTTCATGATAAGATACGCGAGGTGTGGGGAATTAGCCTTGAGTTGGAGGCATGCCGTTGTCTCTTGAATTTCTGGGAACCGACTGATCTTACGTCTCACGGAAAGGTATGGGTCACGCTGGCATGTGCTATTGCCAAGTGCAATATCGCTCAACTATGGGAGGCTAATCAGCCCCCACATATTGGGAAATGGATGGAGGGTCTGGACTGGTGCATGTTTAGAGAGCAATCTGTGTACGTGGCCCGGGGTAGGCCCAGGAAGTGGGGGAAATTTGGGGGGCCTGGAATGTGTACCGAGGAGATATTTGTGCTCCCCCTGCCACACCGGAAGATTATTGTTGTGTCGGAGGATCCCTGAACCCGTTTGGTATTATCTGCACTGTATTTTGTAATTTGGAAGATGTTGCAACATTTATTGTATGCTTGGATGCCACCCAGTGTATTTTTATGTTTGTGTTTTTGTTTTCCTATTTGTGTGAGTTAATAAAAAAGATTTTATTTAAAAAAAAACATAATACCCAGCAGACAGCAGCCATTTAAAACTTATTACATCCTATATTTGCATAAGACATGTCTGCTACGAGGGTTGTTCATCACCAGTAATGTATAACCAAAAACAAAATAGACATCACCAATTAAGCTCACCTAGAATAAGTGAAGAGATATCTCACATACTATTGGACAATTTGGAGGACTTTAATCTAGTCCACCGCTGCAGGCCCCAAATATCTATACACTGTGACTACTTCTTTACATCTCACAGTGGCATTCAGATCTAGAATGACAGTAAAAATGTCCATCCCAACAGATCTCTTCACTTCTCTCTCCCTCCAACCATGCAGGATCAGGGCCTCGACTATACACAAAGTCTCAGATTCGACAACCCAGAGTAGTAACCAGCTAAACCTACTATACCATAACATAAGATATAACATAAAGGGATCTACGGAGCTGTTCAAAGCTAGCAGCGTGTTGAAAACCATCACACTGCGCTTGTCTCACACTTCATCCACCTCACTGCTGTGCGCTGCGTCCCATAACACGATAACCACACCTCGGTGGTCATCACGCATGACATGGAAACACTTCACACATAGGATCAAATCAAAAACAATACCCTTGCAACCACACACACTACAAGGCGTAGCATGCTACATGCACGCAAACGCTTTAGTGCCCCACATAGGGGAAGTAAGCTCTATATAAATTATGCAGTACAGTAGAAAACAATGCAAAATCAGACCATTGACAATGGGTTTGATGCATAGTTTATTTTACAATAAAAAAACAGTTTTACAGCTTGTAATGGAACATTCTGACTACCTCCAAAACATTTTTTAAATCACATATCATATGCCACTCTAGCAGAGTGACGAGAGGTGGTAGGAGACTGTACAGTTCAGCGTCTGTCAACAGAGGCGGTCCCTACATGTGCCTAAGAGAAGCTGTGCCACAGTGAGGCTCGCAAGCTTGAAGTTCCAGGGGCTACAGTGCCAGTGCCCGCCGACAGAGGCTTCCAAGAGCAGAAGTCTGCTCAACTCTCAGGGGCAGCAGCGCAAGACCAACCCCATTCATGTGGACGTCTCCTGCGAGTAGCGGCCGTCTTTGGAAAGGGGCGTCCAGCCTAATGGGCCGCCCACAGCACTACGGGTTCTAGCTCCCTGTCTCCAGCTACCAATCAGGGATGTTTCTTCAATTGCGAGCCCAGGGGCGGCCGCTCATTGGACAATGGATCCGAGAGGACAGCAGAGGGCCGTGCCTTAGACTATAACAGGAACATGGAAGACTGTGTGAGAGAATGATGGAAAGAAGAGCGGGTGGATGGATGGGTGAAGGATGTATGATTTCAGATGAATAATAAAGGAATCAATAGGAATGACCATGGAACTGTGGGAAAAAGAAAGGAAAGTACTTAGATAGCTAAATGAGAGATTGATCTTTAGCAATGAAATGGTGGATGGATGGATGAAAAGGTGGATGGATTGATGGAGAGGTGGAAGGAAGGACGTATCAATCAATGAATGGATGGGTGGGTTGGTGGGGAGTGGATATGGATGGATTTAGATGGATGATAAATTAACTGATTGGAGTGAACATGGAACTGTGGGAAAAGTAAGGCAAACAGTTAGGTAAATACATTGGAGAGACTAAGCGTGGTGGATGGATGAATGGAAGGAAGGATGGATGGATGAAAGTATAGGTGATGGATGGAAGGAAGGAAGGAAGAAAGATGGATGATGGAAAGAAGAATGATAAATTGATGGATGGATGGGTTATTGGGGGTTTGGGTTGTTAAAATGAGGGGTTTTAACAGATGCATGAAAAGAGGTGAGAAGGCGAATGGCAAGAGAATAAGTAAACCAATAAACAGAAGGAAGCCGGAGAATGCATGGTGGTGTAGCTAAATGGACTGATGAGGAGATCCCGAGATGAATGTAGGAATGTCTCTATCGACATGATAGATGAATACACGTAGAGGTGGGAAACTGTATCTCTCCCAACTGAAATCTTACTAGAGACAGATTGGATGAATCTGATGCAAATAAATAACCTTCTAAGCTAACACCGAAAAGGCGGAACAGAAGGCTAAAGCACATTTTAGATGAGAATCCTGAACCCAGAACACTTTAACCCTTAAAAGAACATTTGATCGATTCCAAGCCTTGATTTAAGAAATCAGGGTAGCAATATGAGTTAGCTTGAGCGGCCAGTGGCTATCTCCGGGATACCAGACTGTGTCTCTTTCAGAGGATAGCTCCGTCCACACAGACAGGTCCTTGTACTGGTGAGAAGGGAGGCAGATACCGCTCATGAGTAGGAAAAGACTGAAGAGACTTTGGGGGAAGCAGGCGTGACAGCACATCTAGCACAGAAGGAACATATAGCTGCCTGTGCAAAGAATGCAGGAAGGATTCCCAGAACAGGGCTTCACTCTTGGACTATCCAGAGTTGGAAAGTAGCCAGACCCAAAAGCCGCTCTCCTGGTGCATTCTGAGACATCTGGGACGGTATCCTCTAAGCCTAGCCGGTCATTGGAGATAAAGAGAGATCCCTGCACATGAAGAAGGTATTTCTCGTCGATATATTGTGTGACTTGACTATCAAAGGTTGCAATTCTCCAGGTCATCGACATGTCTTGGGGCAGAATGCCTTTGACCAGACCTTTCCTGCCAGATTAAGGCCCCAAGCCATGGGAAGACTTCTCATCAGGTTTTATGAATACCCTGACAACCAACAAGGTTCTCACACCTTTCGTGATCTCATTAGCCAAGGGATGCCACAAGCCTTTACCAGAACAGCAGAAATCAGTCACAGGAACCATAAACCATAACAATTATTTCAGTCTTTTTGAAAGGGAGGGTATGTTGGTTCTGTCCCAGGGCAGTGATCCACTCCATGCTGCTTATCTCTGCTCGTGTTTGGATAGTAGTGCAATCCCCCGAGGAAGCTTTGAAGAACAATTTATAACTGGGAAATCCGGAAACAGAAAGCGCTTACTTTGCTAAGATCTGAACATTGTCTGCACACGGACTACAACTTTCATTCCTGATTCCTCTTCCACTATAGTTCACCTCTCACCTGAACCCTGAAAAAACCTGCTTGCATGGACACTTGTTCTCGAAGATGAACTGGCACGTCTCAGTCTGCAAAGTTTCCCCACAAACTGTACGCTCTCTGTGAAACGCCCCACTAATGTTTAGTTGTACATGCACAATGGCAGTAGCCAACCTGTAAGCCACAGCTTGGCACAGAACACATGCCGGTACTGCGGGTCATAGGATGTCCCCTTTAAAAACTTTGTTTCCAAAGCTTGAAGGCTCCACAGCGGCACCCTACCTCACCACCACCTTGCAAGAGGTTTCCTGATGAGCTGCCAGCCCAGGCCTGGTCTGAGTGATTGGATGCCAACCCCCAACAAATGCTGATCCTGGTCCAGTCACAGTTTCCTTGAATGGTGCATCTATTTCATAGTCATAGATACATAGATCTCTTGATCTTCTTCATTCCCTAGTTTACCACTGTAGACCTTGTTTCACATCTCTGGTGTTATGCTGTCATTGCTGTGGTTAATCAGCTCTGTCCATCCCAGCGGTATTTACTTTCTTATGTTGTCCCTACCACTCCTGCTGGCAGATATGCTCTTCAAAGAGGAGCTTCTATACACTGGACTATCTCTCTTGTCCCTTGAGGTCGAGTTCCTGGCTGGCAAGTATGCTTCGCAGTAGTGAAACAATGTTGTCATTCTTATGTAATATATTTTAATGCTGTAAACTAGACGAACAAAGTGTAACATCTCTCTCTTAGGCCATGCACAGACCGGTTGGAAGTAAAGAACAGGTTAGTCAGTAGGAAACTATAGAAAAATAACTTTATTGGCTGAAGATGAACACGCTTTGCATTGATAAGTGCCTTTCACCCTTACACACTCTTTGCAACAACCCTCAATCACACTATAACCAACCCCGCCCCTGCCTACCAGGGAAGCCGGTGTCAACAATGGCTCTTCAGCTTTAGAAAACGAGACTCGTCCAGGGAATTTTTTATCCACAGGAGAGCACACATCCCTTTTACCTTGTAGCAATATTTCAATGCACGCCCCACCCAAACACCTGCACATGTGTAAACATGGCCCAAAGTCACTAAGATTTATTTGGCATCGAAGGATCTTCACTGAAGTTATAAACACGTGATCAGTCCCATCTATGTGTGATCTAGGGATCTTCGGCTATTCTGTGTTTAGGAATTTAATAAAGGTATCCTTAACAGAGCTAGTAAATGTTTTCTTCTCTGTCAATGCTTCTTTGTTAATTATCATAAACACGAAACTTCCAGGACCCCCGCACTGGATCACGACCGTTCAAGTGTTTCTGACTGAAATGAAAATTCCTATGATGCAGAACTAGGATTACAAGTAAATAGCATATTCTTCTTGAGCATTTCATGACCTGTCCAATGACCTTCTTTTTTTTAAACATAATGAGGACTGGTGCGAGTCTTCAGAAAGGTGGGTCATCTTCAGGATATTGCTAGTGTTGTCCTAAATTCCTTTGGACATGCATTAACTTCAAGAAGTGTTTTGGCCATCTTATATTAAATTTCATTCACAGGAGGGCATCTTCATGATTTTCTAGGGCCATCTTAGTAAATTTCTTTTGCAGAAATGCATTTTCAAGATAGTGTTTGGGACAAGTGTGTGGGTCATTTTAGCAAATACTGCTCACTCTAGCTCTTGAACAATCATATCAATATCCATTTACAAAGGACCATCTTATTGATCTTAGTGGTTTCGAGTCGCCCAGAGAAATATCAAAGTTGCCCCGCCCAGCTAGATCCTCTGCAGTGTGCTTCATCGTTGTTGGGTCAACAGCATATCAGGATGGATGGAAAGGGGACCATATGGTTGATTGCGTGCTATCACGAGGTTTACTTCTAGAGGCAGGAGCCCATGAGGTCTGCATTCTTACTCGCTATCACCCAAGACATTCCCTTTTCAGAGGGCCAGTTCCTTTCTTTGTGGTGGAATTCCATGAATACTGTCCAAGAAATGGAAATTGTTTACAATGCTCAGAGTTTGCATTTCCACCTAATACTTAGTTTTGTTTTTTATATTTTGCAGAACGTTGACACCCATTTGATGGGCGTGAATACATTCTATAAATCGCTATAATACAAATAAAGGAAGGTTTATCTCTGAGATATTCAATGCATCTTCTAAGGTGATCTACTGCCAGTCCTTCACATTTTCGCGCACAGGATTTATGTTGACTTTGGAGAAACTCTGCACTCCACATTTGCCCAGAGGCCTGAGAACAGGAATGGGCAGAGACAAAAAACAACAGCTTTCTCATTTTACATCTAGTGTACAACCAGATCCCAGGATTATGAGACCAGTACCATACCTCTGGCATCCAGAATTGAAGGGTGCATCTTAAATGGCTAGATTTAAATCGAATCTCTGGGATACATATACATACATACATGGCTGTACTTATTGCATTATTTAATATATAAACATCCATTTATAGAGAATATACTAGGGGCAAACACACATTATGGTCCTAAGTAAGATGCCTATGTGCACCACCAAATGCTCCAAACTTGCTTCTTGCCCTTTGCACCTTGGTGCACCATGCTAGAAACAATACATACATGATAGCATTGAATGATTCTGATGACGTCATAACGAACAGAACCACAGGTCGAGACGTTTGCACTCGTCATCAGAATCATGAGATGGCACTGTAGGACCATACCAGAAAAAAAATAACCATTATATATTTTATATTACATGATGTATTTTTGTGTCTTTCCACATTTAGCAGTAGGTGTACAGGAAGGCCGGAATCGAGTCTGTGGGTCAGCCACGACGAGAACTTGTTGATATCTTGCTGTTAATGAGTTCCAACCTTCGAGAGGTTTGCATTTTGGCTGGTATCTCGACACCACAAAGGGCCTCCCTGTTCCTGTAGTCCACTTAAAACAAAATCTATGCCTTAGAACTGAAGAAAAGCTAGCTAAAATGAAAAAGGATAACCAGAAAAAGGGGCAGCAGTCTTTCGTAGATCAGAGATATCCGGCTTCCAGCCTTCTGAAATATATCAATAGATAGGTAGGTGGACGGACAGACACACTAATCGATGGATGGATGGAGAAGGCATGGGCAAATAGTTTAGAAATGGGTAGCAAGGGGAAAAAAAGAAAGTAGAGACAAAGGGACAGAGTAAACAGGAGATAAATAGATATGCTGGAGGCAGAGAGAGGGAAGAGGGAGAGATACAGAGTAGTGGAAAGAGGGGAAATAGAAAACAAGATAAAGAGATGGCCATATAGATAGGTGAAGGGGTAGATATAAACGTTGGACAGGTAGGCGGGGTGATAGGGGGGTGATAAAGAGGTAAGTAGACAGAATAAATGTTTACACCCCTAAATGAAGAAGGCCGTGAAGCCTCAAGGGACGGTTCAGTGTTTTTTTAAGTGAACAGATGGTATTATTTAGAAAACTGGGGTGAGGATTGGGTAGAGATATGCAATATGGAGACAGGGAAAGGCTCCAAACTGGATTGAGTGGTTTCTCCAGTGCTGGAATTATGCAGGCGACACTGAAGAATTGGAGACGGAGGAGACCTCTGTTCGAGAAGAAGTAGACAGTTCAGATCCATCGTCCACCTTCTTTCCAAAGAGCTGATAAATGCAGTTACGGAACTGGAGGAGGAGAAAAAGAGAGTACAGCATAAGTTAGTACTTGAGCGGAAGCAGCTAGGTAATTGCAAATTGGTGTCACGTGGGAAGGTGGTGATGATTTAAATATTTGTCCTTTCATTAATACACTAGTTTTTTGTGTTTTTGAGAAAAACTTTGGGTCTTTTCACTCATCTTTTTTATGTGCACAGTATTTAGTTCTGCTGAGAGCTTCAAGACATTTGCTTTAATCAGAAAGTCAACATCATTTGAGGACTGTTTGGCTCCTGCTGCTAGGTGTTTCATTCAAACAGATTTGGTTCATGCCACCCCTTCTGTCCCATCCTCAGCCCTGCCCCAATCCCACAGAGAGATCCCATACGGGGCCCCACTCACCTGGCGGTTCATGAACACGTAGATAATGGGGTTGTAGATGGTGGCGCTCTTAGCGAAAAAGGCAGGTAAGGAGGCGGCCAGCGGGTGGAAGGAGTAGCCAGGGTTGGCAGCAGCAAAGCATGCAAAGAAAGTGTATGGGCCCCAGCAGAAAATGTAAGCTATGATCATGACCACCACCATTCGGGACACCTCTCGCTCAGCCTTCTGAGTTGATTCTGATTCTTTTTGCTGCATGGCGACCTGTGGATGAATACAACCATCACTGTATTAATCAATCTCAGCTCTTTGTTAAGTCATCACATTTCTTGTACATAAACACAGTCCTCTTTTTTTTATTTATTCCCCAGTAACTCAAATGACTCATATATACATTGTCATAACTTCATATATGCATATGATCAGAAAACAGTCCCCAAATCCCGCGACCAAGTTTACGTTCCTTCATTCCTTTAACTGAATACAAACTTAACTCTAAATTAAATAAGTTATACATCTTTGCCCTCCAACGTTCAAAGGAAGGGGTGGCAGCTTGTAGCCATTCAGCCGCAGTACACAACCGGGCGGCCATCATAGCCATGAAAATCAAATGTTGGTGCTTAAACAAAGGAGTATCCTTCACAAGTTCAGGCCCCACACCCAATAATTACAGGTGTAATACTTATTGAACTTCTGATAATCCTAGACAAAAATTGCTCACATACTAACAATGTAATTCGTCAAATGACCACAACTAAAAAAGATATGCAGAATATCCGCATTGTCTCCCCCCCGTACCGAAAACATTTACCATCATGTCCTGCCCCCCATTTAAGCATACGAGTCAGCGTATAATACAAATTAAAAACCGCTTTGAAGCATTGCACTTACAAATTGGCTGAGAGCAATGCTTCCCTAGATCTTATAATAACATATTTTAAAGATATATTGTCTACTCCCAATATCATAGACCATTCAGCATTATATTTATCTAAATCATCCTTTCTATACAACAATAATAACTTATAAACCACCCCAATTTTATCCTGCCGCAGAATGGCCTCAACTACTGCATTGGGAGCGGATGTAATTTTTTTCCGACTAATGAAATCATGGACTTGAAGAAACTTAAAAAATTAAAGTTTAGACAAATCATACTGTCTAGACAACTCTTCATAAGACATTAAAGAACCAGCTGTGTCATAAAAATTCCCCACTTGAACAATACCGTTTGCCCTTCAGCCGAGGCAACTCTGTCCCAAAAAATAGGAGGAAGGAGCTTTACTACATTCGTTGGGGTATATTTAGGCAGTTTTGCCACTAAACATAGCTTACGTATTCTTTTCCATACGTTAAAAGCAGAAATCAACACCTTAAACCATGTCTGTTTAAAGTAGCTGCCATCTATTTCTTTAAATAAACATTGTCGCGCCTCTGTTCCCAACAAAATCTGAAAAATAGAAGGAGCCTCTGCAGCATTGGCTATATCTTCCCCAGTCAACAAGATCCGATCCGCATCTTTAACAAAAAAAAAGCATAAAAATACAAAGCAAAATCAGGAATGGCTAATCCCCCCCGTTCAATTGGTAGCGTCAGAAACCTCATGGCCCGCCTAGGTTTACCCGGTGCCCAAAGAAACTTAGAAAACACAGACACTCGATGTTGAAGTTGGGCCTGTGTTACTTCAAGAGGTACAGCTCTAAAAACATATAAAACCTCAGGCAAAACATTCATTTTGATGATATTGCTTCTACCAATTAATGTGAGATGTAATCGAATCCACTTCTCTAGTGATTCCTGAATGTTAAGTAATAACATCGTCCAGTTAGCATCCACTAGTTCCTGCAGTGATAATCTGATTCTAATGCCCAGGTAAGTGACTTCTTTCACGACTCGCATATCATCCAGAGTCACCTTTTCAGTAATTAAAACTTGTGTTTTAGTAACATTTAATTTATAGCCGGAAACCTGGCCAAACAATATAGCAAGCTGCTCGATCTCAAGAGCGCTAGATAAGGGTCCGTAGTAGTTACTGGTATATCGTCTGCGTATGCAAACACCGAATAAGGAATATTATGCACTACAAAAGGCTTAATCAGAGAGTTATTGCCTAACTGTTCGATAAACGGATTTATGTACAAAGCAAAAAGCAGAGGTGAACGGAGACATCCTTTCCTTGTACCCCTGGTGACATTAACTGTCTCCGATAATAGGCCCATTGAGGCAATCGTAGCGACTGGAGAAGTGTTTAGAACCTGTAGGGCAGTGACAAACCGTTTTCCAAAACCCAAGTGAGACATCAGTTCCCACAGGTCCTCCCACTCCACACGGTCGAACGCCTTTTCTGCATCCAATAAAATTAAGCCTAATTCCCGTCTTTCTATCTGAGCGACATCGAAAAACGTCACCACCTTGTTAACATGCGTAACAGTACTGTGTTCAGGAATAAAGCCATGTTGGCTCTGCAAGACTAAAGGGCTGATGATCTTGGATAAGCGGGTAGCCAAGATCTTAGAATACATTTTGCCATCGCAATTTAATAATGAAATCGGCCTATAGGATCCCACCACTTCTGGGTCTTTACCCTCATTACTAAAGACCACAATAGTGGCTTCTGCCCAAGATTTAGGGGCAAATCCCTCCTGTGCAGCCCTAAATGTGCTCAACATATCTTCTTTTATTAGTCTAAAAACAATCTTATATATCTCGGCCGGGAGTTTGTCGGGTCCAGCAGCCTTCCCCAAAGCTAAGCCATTAACCGCTGCTTCTAACTCTTCCATCATGATTGGACCTTCCAACAGAGCTGCCTCGCTAGGATCTAACTGTGCTGTAATCCCATCCAAAAGCTATATATATTCAAGCCGAGTGTGTCCTGTCAAGTATATAACTCAGAGTAAAACTGATGAAAGATTGATAGTATCCCTTTAGGGTCTTGACAAACTCTCCCGCACTATCTTTCAGTGCTCTGACCCGGCTCGTAGCTTCTTTCATATGAAGCCAAAGTGCCAAGCACCGGCACAAGGTTTCCCCATACTCATGAAATACATACAAAGCTTAATGCCTCACCTCTGAAACATGCCTTAAACGAGTCCCAAACCATTGCATAATGGGCAGAGTGTCTATTAATGGAAAAAAAACTCATTAACCCACCTGGACATATGGCCTTTAAAATCTTCATTAAAACAAAGTTTCCGATCAAATGAAAATGTTTTTAAAGGCAAATAATGAGCAGTGGCTGTGACTTCCAGTACGATAGGGGAATGATCGGATGAAATCCTCAGCAAAATTTTGATCGAAACCTCACCCAGTGAAGCTGCAGATAAAAAAATGTATCTAAACGCACAAACTTTTTATGAGGAAAAGAGTAATATGTATACCCAGGGTCTGCCGGATTTAATTTACCCCAAACATCAATCAGACCATGGTCATTTAACAGGTTGTACAGAGCTTTGAACACTTGTGGCTTCCGCCCACTGTGGCTTCGAGGTCCTGTCTGCAAGTCTGAAGTGGAATAATTAATATTTATATCCCCGCATATTATCACTGGTGTCCCCCAGGTTGCTAATTCTATGTTTAATTCTTCCAAAAATAGCAGCATCATCTAAGTTGGAACCATATATAGGACAGACTGTGTATTTAGTATCCCCAATCCTGCACTTTGCAATGGCCCATCTACCAACTTTGTCTGCCAAACAGCATCCCAGGGTAACCGTATTACGTTTAACTATTATCGCCACTCCCCTAATCATGGTAGATTGCTGTGAAGCCACCACTAGAGAAAACCCAAGTGTTTCTAGAATTGACCTTTGTGACCAGGGAATATGTGTCTCTTGGAGACATACAAGATCTGGCAGAATACTACGTAGTTCTGCCGTTACTCTATTTCTCTTATTCCAATTGTTAAGGCCAGAGACATTTAATGAACACGTCTTTACCCCCTTAGCCGCCATAATAATATCCAACAAACAAATCAATCCACGGCAACATAGTGAACATAATAACACCAAACATTCCCCAATAATTATAATGCAACACACTTTCATTATTTTCTCCTTGAATTACTGTGGCTGCTTTTACCCTTTTTACTCCACTTTAGTGACCCACCCCAACTCCTACCCCAGAAACCTCTCCCACCTCTCAACCCACCCCGAAACAAGGCTTTAGGACCCATAGTCCTATAGATGCAGTCAACCGAACACCCCCTGCTACTACTCACGGCTCAGCCCATACTCAAAATAAGTTAAAGCACGGCCCAATATCCTGTGCAAATACCAAAAAGACCCCGCAAAGGGAGAAAGGTAAGGGAACCATAACAAATAGACTGTCACCAAATAAGTGATCCACTACTACAATATTGATTTAAATGAACCCAGCAATCATTAAATCTAGCTCAAAAACTTTAGCAGAGCCTTCACTAGAAAAAAAATAAGGACGATCTTTGAGGATCACTTTTAACTTTGCCGGGTTCAGCAAATATGCTTGGACTCCTTTGGCCTGAAATCGGGCGATCAATTCCCGTAACTGCCATCGAAGCTCAACCGTGTGTCGACAAAAATCTGGTTGCACAAATAAACACAGACCTCAATGTCAACTCTGTAAGACACCCGAATGCGGCTTGCCACTGTGTGGCTCCACTCAGCCTGCCCCTTGCTCCTTTTGTGTCTTTTTGGAAAGTATCACAGGCAAACTCCTCTTTCTATGCTGTTGGTAAAGCTTCTTCTGTGTGATGACATAAAGACATATAGGCACCGGTTGCCATTTATCCATTGGGCTGAAATAGAGGAACACTCTGAACTTTCCATTAATGGATCTGAGAAATACCAGGCTCCCTTCCCAATCTTTGTTATTATCCATCTTCAACAAGCTCTCACCCCACATCAAATTATGTTGAATCCATACAATAATGGGACACTTTGTATTGCCCTGACAGGAAAGAAAGCATTGCCCTGAAAGGAAAATATGTATTGCCTGAGTGGGAAGACTATATTGACCTAAAAGAGAACACAGTTTTGCCATCAAAATGTAGACCTGCTCCACAAGATATTCCTATGTTCCAAACTCCCTTCCTCACTGATTGTCTCCATGGACACAAAGGTAACAGAAGTCTACTGTCTTCTAACAGCACCTTGTTAACAGTCATTGAGGTGGGAAAATCCAGTCTTCGAGGTAAACACTTTCCTATCCTGGGCTCACAGGCTTTAAATGCCACTACTAAATCTGGAACCTGATTTTCTGAATGGATGCATTCCATTAAAACAAGTCACTTCCAGCAGTAGACAGGTCTCAGCTGTTCCATGCTTGCTCCCAATCTTTACGTATCACTGCAGAGACAAAACAAGTTACTGACCTGTATACTGTGGTTCTCCAGTATTGACATATTTCATAGATTCACATGCATGAATATTCCCTGTTGTCGAGGTGGGAGTCCCACGGTGTGTATAAGTAGTAGTCTTAAGACTACTAGTTATACACACTGCGGGACTCCCACGCCAAAGCCTCATACAGTAAAACCAAAACCATTTCGGGTAGAACCAAACTTCAGCCAATCAATCAATCAATCAATCAAGTACTTGTAAAGCGCGCTACTTACCCGTGAGGGTCCCAAGGCGCTGAAGGTAGGGGGGGGATGTGCTGCTATAGCTCGAAGAGCCAGGTCTTGAGGAGTCTTCTGAAGGTGAGTCGGTCTTGGGTCTGCCGTATGTGGGTAGGGAGGGTGTTCCAGGTCTTGGCGGCGAGGTAGGAGAAGGATCTGCCGCTGGAGGTCGTTCGTTGGATGCGGGGGACTGCGGCGAGGGCGAGGCTAGCAGAGCGGAGCTGGCGGGTGGGGGTTTGGAAGCTGAGTCTGCTGTTCAGGTAGGCTGGTCCGGTGTTGTGGAGTGCTTTGTGTGCGTGGGTGAGGAGCTTGAAGGTGATCCTCTTGTCGACGGGGAGCCAGTGTAGGTTTCTCAGGTGGGGGGTGATGTGGCTGCGGCAGGGGATGATGACGATCAGTCGGGCGGAGGCAATTTGGATGCGTTGCAGTCGTCGTAGGTGTTTGGCTGGGATTCCTGCGTAGAGTGCGTTTCCGTAGTCCAGTCTGCTGCTGAAGAGGGCCTGTGTCACTGTTCTTCTTGTTTCGGTCGGTATCCACTTGTAGATCCTGCGGAGCATGCGGAGGGTGTTGTAACAGGAGGAGGAGACAGCGTTGACCTGCTTAGACATGGAGAGGGAGGAGTCGAGGACGAATCCTAGATTGCGTGCGTGGTCGGTGGGTGTTGGTGCTGTTCTCAGTGTGGTCGGCCACCAGGAGTTGTCCCAGGCTGAGGGGGTGGATCCGAGGATGAGGACCTCCGTCTTGTCCGAGTTCAGTTTCAGACTGCTGCTCCTCATCCAGTCGGCGATGGCCTTCATTCCCTCGTGGAGGTTCGTTTTGGCGGTGTGTGGGTCCTTGGTGAGGGAGAGGATGAGCTGGGTGTCGTCGGCATAGGAGATGATGTTGAGGTCGTGATGGCGGGCCACTAGTGCGAGGGGGGCCATGTAGACGCTAAACAGCGTCGAGCTGAGGGATGAGCCCTGGGGGACGCCACAGATGATGTGGGTGGATTCGGGTCGGAATGGTGGGAGGCAGCCGCACTGGGTTCTGCCCATGAGGAAGGATGTGGTCCAGTCAAGGGCCTTCTCTTGGATTCCGGCTTCTAGGAGGCGTGTCTTTAGCGTGCGATGGCAGACCGCGTCGAAGGTGACCGACAGGTCCAGGAGGATGAGGGCTGATGTTTCGCCGTTGTCTAGTTGGCGCCTGATGTCGTCTGTGACGACGATGAGGGCTGTCTCGGTGCTGTGGTTTCGTCTGAATCCGGACTGGGACGGGTCCAGGATGTTGTTGTCTTCCAGGTGGCGGGTCAGAGCATGTTGACGATTTTCTCTATGACTTTAGCCGGGAATGGGCAAACACAACAGGTGATTGACCGAATGTGGATCAATGTCACACACTCACCCCAGTCCAAAGATCTGGGCCCAAATCCATCGTTTTTTTGCACTCCACACCACCCTGGGTTAGACAATGGCGATATGCAAATCAGCTCTGACCCTGTGCCCCATGGGAACAGTCCAGTCCGAACTACAAAAGCCATGTCCTTCCCAGAACGGAATCAAGCATCCGAGGACCGGACCGGTTTCGAGGTAACACCTCTCATCAGCCCGGCTAGCTTGACTCCAAGTGGTGTGGAGTGCCTGGGACCCACGTCTGGGCATCTCCAGCGCACTTAGGGCGGAATATGCAAACACAACAGGTGATGGACCGAATGTGGATCAATGTCACACACTCACCCCAGTCCAAAGATCTGGGCCCAAATCCATCGTTTTTTTGCACTCCACACCACCTGGGGTTAGACAATGGCGATATGCAAATCAGCTCTGACCCTGTGCCCCATGGGAACAGTCCAGTCCGAACTACAAAAGTCATGTCCTTCCCAGAACGGAATCAAGCATCCGAGGACCGGACCGGTTTCGAGGTAACACCTCCCATCAGCCCGGCTAGCTTGACTCCAAGTGGTGTGGAGTGCCTGGGACCCACGTCTGGGCATCCCCAGCGCACTTAGGGCGGAATATGCAAACACAACAGGTGATGGACCGAATGTGGATCAATGTCACACACTCACCCCAGTCCAAAGATCTGGGCCCAAATCCATCGGATTTTTGCTCTCCACACCACCCTGGGTTAGACAATGGCGATATGCAAATCAGCTCTGACCCTGTGCCCCATGGGAACAGTCCAGTCCGAACTACAAAAGCCATGTCCTTCCCAGAACGGAATCAAGCATCCGAGGACCGGACCGGTTCTCGGATGCTTGATTCCGGTCTGGGAAAGATATGGCTGTTGTAGTTCGGACTGGACTGTTCCCATGGGGCACAGGGTCAGAGCAGATTTGCATAAAGCCATTATCTGACCCAGGGTGGTGTGGAGTGCAAAAAAAGATGGATTTAGGCCCAGATCCTTGTACTGGGGTGAATGTAAGACATTGATCTACATTCTGTCCATCAAATTGTTTTTTGTAATTTTCTCCCTGAGTGTACTGGGATAGCTCAGACGTGGGTCCCAGAGCCTCCACACCACTGGAGTCAAGCTAGCCGGGCTGATGAGAGGTGTTACCTCGAAACCAGTCCGGTCCTCGGATGCTTGGTTCCGGTCTGGGAAAGATATGGCTGTTGTAGTTCGGACTGGACTGTTCCTATGGGGCACAGGGTCAGAGCTGATTTGCATAAAGCCATTATCTGACCCAGGGTGGTGTGGAGTGCAGAAAAAGATGGATTTAGGCCCAGATCCTTGTACTGGGGTGAATGTAAGACATTGATCTACATTCTGTCCATCAAATTGTTTTTTGTAATTTTAGCCGGGAATGGGAGCAGGGAGATTGGCCGGAAGTTCTTGAGTTCCTTTAGGTCTGCTTTGGGCTTCTTGAGAAGGGCGTTGATTTCGGCGTGCTTCCAGCTTTCCGGGAATGTCGCTGTTTCGAAGGAGATGTTGATGACCTTCCAAAGTTGGGTTGCGATAGCTGCGTCTGCTTTGCTGAATACGTGGTGTGGGCACGAATCAGACCTTGCGTCAGTCAGGTCAGGTGGTTGGCGCTGGTGGTGTTCAAAGGGGAGGTGGGGTCTAGCGTAGTCGGGGCGGTCGTGGTGTTGAAGCTGTCGTGGATGTCAGCGATCTTGCGATGAAAGAAGATGGCTAGTGAGTCACACAGTTCTTGTGAGGGCGGGATGTCGTTGGTGTTGGCGCTGGGGTTGGAGAGTTCTTTTATGATGCTGAAGAGCTCTTTGCTGTTGTGTGCATTGTTATTCAAGCTGTCTTTGAAGGAGGATCTCTTGGCTAATCTGATGAGGTGGTGATGTCTGCGGGTAGCGTCCGTGTGGGCTGCGTGGTTGTCTGGTGTGCGTTTGTGGAGCCATGTCTTCCCCAGTTTTCGGCATGCGCGTTTGGAGGCCTGGAGCTCGTTGGTGAACCATGTGGCTCTCTTGCTGGTGTGGCTGTTGGGGGGTTACTTGAGCGGGGCGAGGGTGTTGGCGCAGTTGTCAATCCACTGTCTGAGGTTGAGGGCTGTGGCGTTAGAGTTGGTGGGGTCGGTGGGTGGGTTCTTGGCGAGGGAGGTGAGTAGCTGGTCTTCGGTGACTTTGCTCCAGCAGCGGCAAGGCAGCTGTTGAGTGCGGTGGTGCGTGGTTGGTTTCTTGAAGGTGAAGTGGATGCAGCGGTGGTAGGTCCAGTGGAGTTCGATGGTGTGATTAAAGGCGATGTGGGAGCCTGTGGAGAAGATAGGGTCAAGCGTGTGGCAGGCGGTGTGGTGACGAGTTGTCTGAGGCCGAGGTTGGCGATCAGGGTGGTGGAATTGGCGTTGTTGTTGTTCTTGAGGTGGAAGTTCAGGTCCCGAGGAGGATGTAGTCCGTGGAGGCGAGTGCGTTGCTGCTGGCGAGGTCGGCTATGGAGTCGCTGAACTGAGCCCGGGGTCCGGGGGGTCTGTAGATGAGTGTTCCTCTGAGGGTGGTGTTGGGGTCGGTGTGTATCCGGAAGTGCAGGTGTTCGGCGGTGTTGAGGGTGTTGTCTGCGTGGGTGGCGACCTTGAGGGTGGACTTATGGACGATGGCTATTCCTCCTCCAATTCCGTTGGCGCGATCCCTGCGGGTGATCTTGTAGCTGTCCGGGATGGCTATGGCGATGTCGGGCGCCTAGGAGTCGTTCCACCAGGTCTCGGTCAGAAAGGCCACGTCTGGGGCGGAGGTGTCGAGCAGGTCCCAGAGCTCGATGGCGTGTTTGCGTGCAGAGCGGGTGTTGAGGAGTATGCAGCGGAGGTGGTTGGGTCTGGTCCTTGGAGGTTTGGTGGTTCTGTCACAGGTGAAGCTGCAGGTGTGGCAACTGAAGGGTCTGTGGGTCCATTTCGGGGCTGCCTGGAAGCAAGCGTGGTTTCGGCCGGCGTTGATTGCGTGGAGGCTGCTGGCGTCGTAGTGGAGTCAGGTGTTGTGGCGTTTGTAGGGTCCAGGGGTTCTGGCGCTGGGTGCGGTGCAGGCGCGGACGGGCCCAGACGGGCTTGCCTTAGGCGCACCTTCTGCGCGTCTAAGGCGCGCCCACTGCGCGCGGCCACTTCTCGGTCTGCATAAGAGGAGGCTTGGGAGGGAGGAGCAGCTGGGAGGCGGGAGCAGGGAGGCCAATGGGAGTGCTGGGGGGCGGGCCGCAGGGAGGCAGCGGCGGGTGGGGGGGGAAGACGGTGGCAGAAGGGGCACCAGGAAGCGGCAATCAGCGGGTCTGCAGGCGACGAGTGGCGGTGTGGGGGCGACCTGCCTGAAAGCAGGGTCAAATGTCACTCCCGAACACCGTCGCTCGGCCTGTATTTAGAGGAGGCCTGGGAGGGAGAAGCAGCTGGGAGGCGGGAGGGAGGAGACCAATGGGAGTGCTGGGGGGCCGCAGGGAGGCAGCAGCGGGAAGGCCGGGTAGGGGGTAGTGGGGGGCGGGGGGAAGACGGCGGCAGAAGGGGACCAGGAAGTGGCAATCAGCGGGTCTGCAGGCGACGAGTGGCGGTGTGGGGGCAACCTGCCTGCAAGCAGGGTCAAAGGTCAGATGGCAGCTTCTGAATCATTCCTCTTCCTCAGAGCCACTATAACTCAGATTTCAGAGTATGAGTGTGCAAAGTATACTGGCAGTCGCCAGTACGTTGTTATAGTTAGGGCCATGTTTCCAGAGGAAAAGCGTTTTGTGACTTGCCTATATCTTTGATGAATCCTCATGAAACGAACCAAAAAAGGGTGCTGATGATTCTTGTTGTGCATGGAAACCTTTGGGCGATTTATCATGCGGGGCTGAGAAAAGGGGGGGGGGGCAAAATATCGTGTTTCCCATGTTAAGTCCCATAGACTCTTTAGATACGGCTATAGATCGAACCCCTGGACGGAATTACACCACATTTGGCAGAAAGATAGTTTTTAGTCTGCAGATTGTGCTTTTTGTTATTTGGTGTAAATACGTTCAGTAGTTTTGTGAGCTATTAAAGAAAATCCAAATTTGTAAATCTGTGACCGCAACTAATTTGCGAATAATAACAAGCTAGTACAAAAATCTGCAGCGCTCTGATTGGCTGCTAACACTTCAACTAGGAAGTGTTGGCATCCACATAGAGACTCTTCTTCATCCAAGTCCAAAAAATAAATGCAGAAAAAAAGAAAAGGTGCAGAGTAGGAATACCCTTACCCTCTAGCTCGGGTGCTGGAGTCCCAGAGGGACTCCACCAGGGCTAAAAAGCATTTTGAAAAAAGGTTTTTGCCATAAATTTGCAAATTTGAAGAAAAATTAAAAAGACAAAACAAGCGCAGGCTCCTGTGCTTGTTTTGAAATGGGCCCCCTGGTGGGCCAGGTCCTGGGGTCATTTTATAAAAAAAAGGAGGGGGTCTATGGGGCCCTTCATCCTGAGGCTCTTTGAGCCCCGTGGGCCATCACCTCCTGGGGCTTTATTTAAATATTGAAGGGCGGCCACACTAAACCCCTCCATGGAGTCAAATGAGCCCTATGGTCCACCACCTCCCTGGGGATTTAATTAATAAATGGAGGATGGTGTGTGGACCCCATTTCTGGGGCTGATTGAAGAAGGGGGGCCGCGCGGACCCACCTTTATTGCATGCAAGAGCCCCAGGGATCACCACCTCCCCACAGCTTTTTTATGTATTACAAGCTGGGGGCCATGTGGCCCCTCTTCCAGTCCTTTCTTGGCCCCGGGGACCACCACTTCCTCGGGCAGGCCCTTAAAATTGAAAGAAGAGGCTAATGCGGCCCCCCTCCTGGAGCCATATAGGGCCCTGGGGAACGCCATCCCCCAGGGCTGGCTCCTGCTATTTCCTGTGGTGCCCACTGCCGAGATATAGTTGTTTGCTATGACTTGATGGGAGCTTCCGCCAAGTCAGAGCAAACATGAACTCTTCTCCCAGCAAGAGGGAGCTGTATAAGTGTTCCAGCTTGCTGGGAGCTGAGTTTTTATCTGTTTTCCTGCCCGCTGCCAAGCAGGCAAAAAAGTTTGCTCTCTCAGTCAGGGAACTGCATATTCAACAGCTCAGTTTGTGTGACAGCAATGTCGACTCCAGCAGGAGGCAGGGAGCCGGCATGGACCGCTGTGGGATTCAGGCTCCCCCATGGTCCCCAGCGGTGCTGACTGGGAGCCCTAGGTGAGCTGCAGGGCACCCAACAATTTAAGGCGAAGCCCCAGAAGATGGGGTCCCCGGGGCTAAAATCGACCAGGGGAGGGTGGCCACATGTCCCCCCACTGAATTAAGGCCTGGCCCCAGGGGATGCGTTTCTCGGCCAAAATCAGCCTAGGAGGGGGGCCACGCAGCCCCCCTCCCCCATTGTTTATATATATATTTATATATATGTGTGAGTAAACATGTATATATATATATATATATATATATATATATATATATATACATATTTACTCATATATATATATATACATATATCTCTATCAAAACATACTTATAAAGCGCAGCTTCTCAACCCTAAGAGTACCCAGGTATGGTGCTTCAGGTGTTAGTTGAAGAACCAGATCTTGAGTCCCTCCCTGAATTCTGTCAGAGATGTGCGGAGGCGGAGGGGAAGGGTGTTCCAGGACTTGGTGGCGAGGTGGGAGAAGGAGCTTCCTCCGGTGCAGCAGCAGCGTATGCGTTGTATCTGTGTTCAAGTTCAAGTTCAAGTTCAGGAATTTATATAGCGCACTACTCACCCACAGGGTCTCAAGGCGCTTAGGGAGGGGGTTCATTATTTATCGAATAGCCAGGTTTTAAGTTCTTTTCTGAAGGATATGTGGTTCTGAGTAAGGCGGAGGTGAGTGGGGAGTGAGTTCCAAGTTTTGGCCGCCAAGTAGGAGAAGGATCTTCCTTCCATGGTTGATCTTTGGATGAGCGGAACTGCGGCGAGGGCTTGATTGGAGGATCTTAGTTGGCGGGTGGGTGTGTAGAAGGACAGTCGAGTGTTGAGGCATTCGGGTCCTATTTTGTAGAGGGCCTTGTGTGCGTGGGTGAGGAGACGGAACGTTATTCTCTTGTTGACGGGAAGCCAGTGGAGGTCTTTCAAGTGACCGGTAATGTGATCTTGGCGAGGGTTGTCCAATATGAGTCTCGCTGATGCGTTTTGGATGCGTTGGAGTTTTTTCTGTAGTTTGGCTGTGATTCCGGCGTAGAGGGTGTTTCCATAGTCCAGGCGACTCTTGACCAGTGCGTAGGTGACAGTCTTTCTTGTCTCGGAGGGCAAGGTGGGCAGAGCGGAGGTTCCTGGGTGGTAGGCGGAAATTCAGGTGATGTTTCATGTAGGTAGGTCCTTGGTCGTGGAGGCTTGTGTAGGTGTGGGTCAGTAGCTTGAATTGCCATCTTTTCAGGATGGGGAGCCAGTAGAGGTCTTTCATGTGCTGGGTGAAGGTGGTTCTCTTGGGTAGCTTGAGAATCAGTCTGGCTGCTGCATTCTGAACAGTCTCATGAGTTCAGTGGTGGTGCCTGCATAGAGTGCATTGTCGTAGCCCAGCTGACTGGTGATGAGGGCCTGTGTCACAGTTTTCCTGGTGTTGGTGGGTAGCCACTTGAACATTTTGCGGAGAGCGTGACAGTCCATGCACAAATTGCTTTATTAGTCTAGCTGACCATAGAGACTTTTGATTCAGATCAATCTTGATCTTCTGAATCTTAATATTGCAGCAAGATGAACATTGATTGAACTGTGTGATAAGGCAATGTCAAGTGAGTTAAGCTTAGCAGGTATGGTTATATCTGCACAGAGGTTGAAGGGAAATGATGAAATTGCAGAACCTCATCCATTTTGCCTTATGTGATTTATTTGTAGATTCAGCTCTCACTTTGGCCAGTATGTCTCTTCATTTGTGTGAGATATTGAATTAGTGGAACTCATTATATTCAGGAGCCAGGCAGATAAATTAGGTGGTGCTGGATTTGGTGAATCGTCTGATCGCTCTTCACGGATAGCCTGGGATTGGTTTGAGTGGAATGTGTTACTGTTCCAACATGAGAATAAGTTCTGTGTGCCAAAATTGTCTTGGCCACACCGGAGCTATTAGAAGAATTCCCTCTTTAACTTGTTGAGGATCCGTGGAAGCAAACACATTTGTGGAAAGGTGTATGCGAAAATTCCTGTCCATGCAATTTGAAAGGCATTTCTCCTAGATCCTTTGTAGAAAAACCTGCTTGCATACAGTGTTTAATTTGAACCACTTGTTTCCGGAGCTTGGCACCGGCACTTAATTACCAACACCAGCGCTTATGACATCTACCACATGGTGACGCTGTTTGCATAATTTAAAGATAAGCAAAACAACAGTTGTTTATTAATTCAATATGCATTTAAAAGAAATAATACCTGCTCTCAAGCCATTCTTAGAGCTGTGGGGCCTAAAGCAGTCTGACACACCCGGAGAACCTACGTACTTTACCTCAGTTCCCCATTACGGCCACAAGCCAACGAGTAAGGGCAAGCGGATTTGCTTCCCTACGTTGTCCGGCCGCATACCCAGCGGCGGATTTCTCGATCCCTTACACCCACCTCCTGACGCATTTCAAGCAACTTCTTCTCGCGTCTACCATTAATTATACCCGATCAGGACTGGGTTGGAATTATCACTGGTCCCCCGATACTGCCCTCAGCCAAACTATACAGCCCTGAAGAGTCACGGGTCTCCCCCGTTATTGACGAAACACGTGTCGGCTGGTTTCTTGTGAAAGAAAAACTCCCCTTTTCGTTAAGGGAGCTTCTCACCAGATGAATAAAAAACAAACAAGACAATAACATTTGAGTATGATCTTATCCTTTCCTTGAATGATACAAAACATTGCCTATTAACTAATTTAGGTTGTGTGCGCTTGACTTTGTTTGCATTTTCACAGAAGGTAGAGCTCCTCTCCCCCTTCTTTTTTCGGAGACCAGGGTTATCTCTGATCAAGAAGCACCAACCACCTAGACCTCGCAACTACAATTTGACCACTACCTGTAGAGCGCCATCTTATTTCTGAACACTTCCATAACCCTCCGCTGAACTTTTCACTCATAAGAGTCTTACCTGTCGGATCGCCCACCAGACCTGGATGTAGCAAAGTATAATGATGCTAAGAGGCAGAAAGCAGCAGGTGATCATTAGGACTATCATGAATGACTGGACTCCAGGATCAGAGTTTCCGCTGAACACATCAGGACCACATGAGGTCTTCAAACCATGAGGCCAGTACCTGAAGAGAGAGGGAATAGCCTTAGTCACTGCCCAGAACTGACGGGAGGGAGAGGGGTTGATGGAGTTAGAGCTCCTGCCCTGCCGCTTGTTTTGCATACTGAGTAATAGCTTCCTATAAGTGTTTTACTTAAGCCTGGCCTAGCATAAATTCTGAAGGCTCTATGTAAGAAGACTGGAGTTGGACATGGCATGTATCTAGAGAGCTTGTGCAAATCATGGTGCTGAAGAACTGGTCCATGCATCTTCTTGGTGCCCATTATTGCTCCAGTTGCACACATGCCTTTGAAGCCATCAAGCGCATCCTTTCTCAAGTCATTGGTGGCCTTACCTGCTCCAGCCAAAGATGGGTGGGGCACACCAACACGCCGACCACACCCAGGAGAAGACTATGCCGGCTGCCGCTAGTTTTCCGTCAAACTTGATGTTGCCAAAAGGTTTGCAGACCACAAACCACCTTTCCCAAGCAATGATCGTCAAGGACCAGAGAGCCGTGATACCTGAAGGAGAAGGTATGAACATAAAGAAGGTGAGGAGCCAGATTAGCTGTGGAATGCTGAATGAGGGCATGAGTGCAGAAAGTCATTAGGTGGGCCCCAAATAGAATATACAAATGATATGCAACAAATTATCATGTCCATTTTGAACTTACTAAACCTTTAAAAAAAAATATATATATATACATACATGTATATATATATTCTTTCTTTTCTATATGTGCATAATTGCAAGATACCTCTCTGTTCATATTAAGGAACTAAATGAACTGTCAGCTTAAGTTTGGAACAATTAAGGAGCAAGTAAAAAAGGAAGAGGGAGAAATTAAAAGCCAAAAAGGAACTATATTGAATGCTCCTCAATGTCTTGGAATGAACATTAAGAAAAAGTGTTGAAACTAAGGATTGTTGATATAGTGGATTGATTCTTTAGTGTGACTGTGCTCCGTCCGTTGCCAGAAAATATCCCTTTTATTATCTGAATTAGAGAGAGCAGCCTACTACTTCATCTGAGTACATCATAGATCTTGAAAGTCAACAGTAAAATTCATGTTACAGCCCAAGCCCTGCTGAGTCGCTTACCACATACAGAGACTGTGTACCCCTCGATAACGCACAGGGGGTGCCCCAGGATGAAGTAACCAAAGATCTGGTTGATGACACTGATGGTGCTGGCGATGACTGTCTCCCCGAGGTCAGCAATGGCCAGGTTGACCAGGATCCAGTTCAGGGGGTGTCGCAGCTTTTTGAATTTCATGGTCGCCACCAGTACCAGCCCATTGGTAAAAACCGAGGCGCCGACCACGAAGAACATCCAGAGGGTGGTGAGGTTGTAGACCCATCGTGGAGCAATATGGTAGTTGGGCCCTTCGAAGGGACCTGAAAAACATATGTCAACATACTGTTAGTAATGACAACTTAGTGCAAAGTCGAGGCAATTTCAGAAGGTTACTCATGATCAACTTATGCGGCTCTATCGACAACACTCATCAGTGCTTCATATCTCCTCTAAGGTGAAGCTTACCGTTAAGCTGAATAGTGATAACGTGATTGCAGATTCCACCTTTTCGACTGCTACCCACATCACATAAGCAGATGTTTTGGCTTTATCTAGTCTCACAGGTGGGGCTTTTGGTTTATCCCCAGTTAAATGGACAGGTCACTAGCCTACAGACTCTACTCACCTCTTTCTAATGTTTACAGAACAAATACCTTTCTACTGTTGTCCTTTTCAGACTGTTCAAACCAGTGCAGAGCACATGCACTGCTCGGGATAAAGATGGCAACACAGTCCCGCAATCTTGCTTCGCTCACACCAATTATATTCTTAGGACAGCCTCAGTCTGCAGTGTTTAAAATTATTATTATATTTACATCGGGAGCAACGAGCGTGGCCGCAGCTTGCAAAACGGTCAGCAGAAGTAAGCTGGTGGTTCTTCAAGCCACTTGGGGATTTAATAATTTTAAAGACTGCATTTCACCGGAATGCGCTCACTGGAGTAACCATTGACTTACACTACCGGGACCAGAATGCCAATGGGAAATTGGCTCCGCCCACTGAGGCTGTCCTAAGAATATAATTGGTGTGAGCAAAGCAAGATGGTGATTGCGGGACTGTGTTGCCATTGAGAAAGGGAACTTCGATTCTTGAAATGCGTCTGGCCAAGTCAAGGACTCATGCTTGAACTTACCAGCAATTCTGTATGCCCTAGCTGCTGCCAATAAATTCGCTTTATCAACGTTTCTGTGGCCTCTCTCACATGGGTGCTCTTTGTGTTTTGGATATATATTTATATATATATATATACATATATATATACTGGCACGCACGACTAAGATCCGAAGGTGCCGAGCTGGTGGTCGCTCTTTTAGGCATTTGGCGCCGAAGCTGTGGAATTCGATCCATCTTGGGGCTCGGGCCACTTCTAACCACCTGCTGTTCCGTAAACAGATTAAAACTTGGCTGTTCTCTTCCATCTAACTTCATCTTCTCTGTTGTGTTGCACTGCTCTTAGGTATGTCCACAGCGCTGGGACGCCCCATTGCTGGGGTAGCCATGCGCTATACAAGCAGACTTAACATAACATATATATATATATACTAGCAGCCCGTCCCGACGTTGTCCGGGTATGAATTGCTGCCGGCCAGTAGTATATTGTTTAGCAGTATTTCGTTTAGATAGCATTTCTTATCTGTGACAGGCCTGTGAAAGGGTTCTATTCACAGTGCACTGCTGATGCACTTAAGAGTGCGCGTTCAGTAGTGTGTGAACTCGAGTTTCCCTACTTTATTTTTCCTTGCAATATTATATAGCGCGAACTCGACAACATGGCATGAGCACAATTTACATTACAGAAGAACACATTCATTTGTGGTAGGCATGGGGAGACAGAGCGATTTGCCTGGAATCACAGGATGTTGAGCTGATGCCGAGATTCGAACGTAGCTCCCCAGCTCTAAAGTACGCAATTCTAGAACTTATGGCGGGAGGTGTGTCTAAAAGTGTATGTCGGTGCTGGCCATCAATGACAAAGATCTGTGCATTTTTCAAATGGGTGGTGAAAAAATATGAGTATGTTGCTGGAGATGTGGGCCGCCGTGCCACCAATGTACTTACCGGGCGAGGGTAAACACCCATTATTCCGCAGCTTTCTTTCCGCATACCATCACTCCGCATACTTTCATCACAAAAGTACCATGACTCCGCAATGCCATTATAACGCATGGCATTACATTTTATATGCTTTTACCACGCATACATTTACAATGACATTCGTTGTAAGTGCATGAATGGTAAAAGCATGTTTTTTTTAAATGTTTCGATAAGGTAAGTATGGGTATAGGGGTATATGTTTTGGGGTACTGAGGTATATGTTTTGGGGTGGTTGGGTATTTTAAGGGTTCAGATATAGTTTTGGGTTATGGGGTACAGGGGTAGGTTTAGGGTTTAGGGATAGGTATGGGTTTTGGGGTACAGGGGTATTTTTAGGGTTCAGGGATAGGTTTGAGTTTTGGGGTATAGGAGTATTTTTAGAGTTCATGGGTAGGTTTGGGTTTTGGGGTACAGGGTTATTTTTAGGGTTCAGGGCTAGGTTTGGGTTTTGGGGTACAGGGGTATTTTTACAGCTCAGGGGTAGGTTTGGGTTTTGGGGTACAGGGTTATTTTAAGGGTTCAGTGCTAGGTTTGGGTTTTGGGGTTCAGGTGTATTTTAGGGTTCAGGGGTAGGTTTGGGTTTTGGGGTACAGTGGTATTTTTAGGGTTCAGGGCTAGGTTTGGGTTTTGGGGTACAGGGTATATTTATAGGGTTAAGATGGGTTAGTGTTTAAGGGTGTTGGGGTATTTTAAGGAGTAAGGGTGGGTTATGATTATGGGTCGCAGGGGTATTTAAAGGGAGCAGGGTGGGATTAGCACACGATATGAGACATGGCATGAAGGGCGGAACGTACCACATGCCCCCAGCGTTTGTGACGCCCCCAGCACAAGCCCACAACACAACGCAGACATGCCCACAAGGGACTACTTTGCTGGCATGTTTCTTTTACCTTTTAAATGTATATGATGGGCGTCTGCATAGCCTATGTCCTTCTGCTGCAACTGCCCTTTCCAACGCTGTATTGGGTGTTGTGATTGGTGCTGTGGTTCCTGAGATTACCCGCCTCAAAGGTTTGGGCTCTCTCTTTATTATTTTAGTATGGATTACATATAAATATATATATTTATATGTATATATCACACAATCCTCTGTCGATGGGGGCCCCCAACCCTGCAGGGCGGCCTCAGACTGACGGGGACAGACATCCTGTTAATCAAATGCAAAGAAGGTTTGCTGAGGCCACTTTACAGAAAACTGTAACGTTTGTTTGATAATGTGGCTGCAGGTACACTCTCCTGACGCGTTTCAGCGACTGCCTTAATCATAGGAATGGAGGTAGCAGGACACAGGTGCTTTATAACAATGTCCTCACATTACCATGAAGCTCAGTTCATACAAGTCCCATAATACAGCGATATTGCCATCGGGAAACTCGATGTTGTGGTGTCCTCTCAAATGTTTCTCAGTAGCGTACGCTGCGGAGGAACCGCAAACCCTCCCGATCTCGAGCCTGATATCTGATATCTTCAAACCAGGAAGTGTTGGCAGCCATCTTGTGACTTGGTTGAACCGAGTCACAAGAAAGAAGGTAAAAAATCAAGAAATAGGGCAAGGTAGAAACACCCTGGCCCACTAGACCTGCTCAGGGGGACCCACAGGGACTCCCAGGGCCACTGCCTGCTCTTAAAAATTGTTTTACAAACATTCACAAAGGGGAAGGATTCACAAAGGGGAAGGGATCCCTTGGGGACCCCTTCCCATTTGCGAATAGGTTACCAAGTCGGTGGTAACATGCAAATGTTTTGCGCCCACAAATGCGATCACAAAACATTCATAAATACCGATGCGATTCGGTATTATGAAGGGACGCCCTAAACACGCCCCTTCCTAATACCGAATCGCAAACCCATTTAGCGATTCAGTAGCAGGTTACCGAATCGCAAAATTTGTTTTGCTGCATCGCGAAAGCAAAAATGCTTGATACATCTGCCCCAGTGTGTGATAAAGGCATATTTGTGGTAAAGGCAATGTGTGGTAACAGCATTGTGTGGTAACGGCATTGCTGTAAAGTGTGCATAGTAATGGGCATTTTGTTACAAAGACAGCGTTGCAAAGTACTTTTACATTCACACCTACATACACATATATTACACAGGCGCTTCAGACTGGTATGAATCATCTGGTGTCTGTAGGTATGGTCATGCATTGCTACAGAATGTGCAGCACAGGCCGATGACGCCCTTGTAATTGTAAAAAAAAAGATTCACTTCTGGGTCATTTAGTAGCACAAGGCTTAGCTTCAGGGTATGGACCCCTCCTGATGCTTCCACGCCTTAAAGGCCACTCAGCCCCTCCAGTGATCACAAGTGATTCTTCACGTTTTAGCCGGTTATCTCACTGGAAGTCCAAGCTGGTCACTGACGCTTGTTGAGCTCCCACCCAAGTAGTCAGTGTAATATTTTGAGGGTGTGGTGGTGTCTGTCCACACCTTCACTTTGTGGGGAAAGGTTTTTAGGGAATAACGTGTGGATTTTAGCCCTTATCACACCAAAATCGGCATGGTCTGGTAACTATCAGCCATTTTCCCCTCGGTAAATTGTGTGTGCAGAGACGCTTTAAGGCATGGGCCAAGTTGGCTCTGGCTTAGGGCCCCAGCCTTTCAGGGGGCCTCTGATTCAGCTAGCTTTCTTCTACAGAATTTTGCTTTGATGACATTGAATAATTCTTAAAAAGATTGTTTCAAATACTATTTTCCAATGTGGGTGATGAGTAAAAAAGTTTCTTTTAGATCAAACAGGACCTCACATATTAGAAATAGGAGGGGTTCACAGAGATTATTTGCAGTAATATGAGTGAGCTGCTGCTGTGTTACAATATTGAAAACAGACATCACTATCTCTGAATATTAGATGCAAACACATTTAGATTTTGAACAAGTGTGTTTGTGCGCTGTTGGTGACCTGGTCAAAGAGGGCACGAAAGAGCTGAAACTAGCTACTAAATTAACAAGCATTTGCAATGCAACAGGTCTTGCATTTATTAAAGTTAGAGCTGTTGGCGATGAAAATAACAATGTCTTTTAAAAAAAAAATTTATTTACAGTGGGGTAATTATATTTACATAGCACTATTGCCAATTGTATAAAAACGCAAAAGTAAAAAACATTTTCATTTTCAAAGCCAACAGCTCTAACTTTAACACATGTGAGACCTATTGCATTGGAAATGCAATTGCTTTTGCATTTGTTGGAGTTGGAGTTATTTGCATTATAAATGCCAATGTTTTTTACCTTGTCATGTAGCAGAGTGCTGTACCATGGGACCTCTTTTGGCCACATATGGTACTGCACCCTGTACAATTGTTATTGGCATTATAAATGGCAGTGTTTTTAACCTACCCATGTTGCAGGGTGCAGTACCATAAAAGGTCCCTTGGGACCTCTTTTGGTCACATATGGTACTGCACCCTGCAAAAGATATGGTACATCCGCCCTACCCATAATGCATTGCATGCAAGACAATACCACGAGTACATTCAAATAGTCATGTTCATATATACAATTAGTAGCTTTGAAATGTGACAAAAGAATTAATATATTAATTCTGGATTAGGCTGTACTCTGGTGAAGCTGATGAAGGGAATGTATAGAAGGTCTCATATAAATGTGAGATGTGCTAGTGTGTAAAGTGACCACTGCCAGCCAAGCGTTTGTCCTGTCTGCAGCCCTTTAAGAAAATAGTGCTCTGAGGCTGTAATTAAAACCTATGGAGTAACAACACATGTGAAAGGGGTGTCCTCATGAGAGGTTACAAGAAGAGACAAGATTGTACTAAGGAGGGACTACTAAGCCTATTTACCAATGAAGAACCACCATTTACAAAGGACAAGGACAGAGGCCAATTAAAAAGATGGGCAGAAAGTGGGCAGAGCTTTATGCCCATATCCTGAATACAGCATGTCTCGAAGAGACAGCGCAAGAGCTGCCTAGGCGATAGCTAAAAAAAGAGGCCTCTAATATATGTTTGGCCCAAGGCTCCCAAAATCCTTAAATGACCCTGTGTATGAGGTGTGAACCACAAAGCTCAGAATGCTGTTACATGTAGTAATAACAGGAGTAATGGTTAATTCCCGAATTTAACAAACCACTCAATAAGGAACGCAGTCACCAGCTTTTTGATTTTACAAGCTTCTTAAATCTTTCCATTCAGTTGGGAATAAGGGTGCATAGATTGTCTCCGTTCTCTCTACCATCAGTGCTACATGCCTTTTCTTTCTTTCCTTTTCCTTTTTTTTTAATAGGTGATGACCTTCCACCGCCCCCCCCTCCTTGCTCCTAAATTTCTCCATTTCCTCACTTACTTGGTCCAGAGCTTCAGTCCTGCTTCCCAGAACCACTTCTACATTCTGAGTACCATTGTACCTTCTCCGGTTCGTGCTTATGTTCTCCATAAGTCCTGTGGAATCTGTCTATCCATTACCCAACAGGAACTATTGTTATGCCAGTTAAGTTCCAGATGACTTTCTGACAGAAACAACTAGGCAAGTTGTTACTCACTCACTCAGACATAAGGGCCCTGGATAAATAGTAAATCTCTTCTGATGCAGATTTAAATCTGGTCTGTGTTTTGGGGTTCACTCTGCTACCCTCCTATGTGCGTCAACATGAAAGAAAAGAGCAAAGAATGCCATGTTTAGCACTTCTGTCTGGTTTGCTGATTAAATTTAAGGACGCCTGTTGCTTACCATTGACTTTGTGGTTTATGGCTCACTTTTTCTGGCTTTCTATTTGCTGGCTTTGTTTTAGGCTGCCCAGTATGAGCTTGTCCCTCCAAAGGAGTAAAGCCTTTTCACTCCACCTCTCCTTGCATTCTGCCACAGTGTTTTTTCTGTAATAAGGCCTGTAAATCTTATTCTTATATTGTCACATTTGTGGTGCATTCAAAGACAGAGTTCAACTGTCAGGCTCTGTCTTCTGAGGGAGCTTGGTGTTTGCTTTTCTTTTACTTCAAAGTGAGAGGATTTAAGTGACAATCCTGCTCGATACTTGGGGTAGGAAAGGTTTTTTCTAGCACACATCAATTTTTAAATGTACTGCAAGTAGTTCAGAATTAGAAAAGCACATATGAAGCACATTTTGTGGTAATTCTGAAGTGTGTTGGAAACAAATACTTTAATATGATCAAAACAAATAAATACACTAGGGGACGCCATTTTGACACATTGTAGTTTGTGCAAGGTTTAGTTCTATTAGTAAAACTGCATGTCTGTGCAAATGTAATGGTCAGGCGAGAGGTGTGGGGCAGCGGGTAGAATGTTGACTCAGGAACGCAGGGCTCACGGTTCGATCACCTGGGGATCTCTCAGCTCAGCACCATGTAACTCTAGGCAATAGCTCACTTAATCACCCCGACTGCTCCCAGCACCTTGAAACGACAGTTGTGGCCTAACGGCTAGGGCGGTCGCGATCTCAAATCTGGGAAACCCAGTTCGAGCCTCGGTAATAACGCTCAACATCCTGTGATTCTGGGCAAATCACTTAAACTCCCCTTCCCCAACAAAAATGAATGTGTCCTTGTGTAATGCAACTGGTGCTCATGTAAAGCTCTCTGATACCTGATACCTTTGGATCAAGTACGCGCTATGTAAAACTCTGAAAAACGTGTTGTCTGTAATGGCAGTGTTCTACCACACCATGCATACGCCTCTCTACACCACTCCACTCTACTTTGCACCACTCAACGCCACTGCACTCTATGCCACCTTACTCTACACCTCTCTACTCAACTCTGCACCATCCACTCTATGCCAAAGCACTCAATGCCACACTACTCTAAATGCTAGAGAGACAAAATATCGAAATAAAAATATCGATATACAATAATATCGATGTTTTAATTTCGATGGTATAGAATATTGATGTGCAATAATATCGATAGACAGAATATCGATATTAAGGTATGTATGTTACTAATATCGAAATTGTGTTTAGTATTATGTATTTTATTATGTTGTTTATATGTTTGTTAATTATGTTTTTAATGTATGTTTTGAAAAGAGTAATTTTGTTTACATGTTGAGTTTTAGTATCAGAGCGGGTTGTGGGTTTATAGGGGAATAGGGTGGGAAGTAATTTAATTATAATTAATTCATTATAATTTAAAATTTGTTTTTATTGATAAATAATTATTAATTATTAATTAATAGGTAATATTAAGTGATTAAATGACAATTACATTTTTATGTGATTTATTTATGTGTAGTGGGTTGTGTGTCTATTGGGGAATAGGGTGTGACATTATTAAATTAAATTCATTAAAGAGATTGTATTTATTTATTGGTATTTAGTGTTAATTAATTGTTAATTAATTAATTGGTAAGTAGTTTTTTAAATTATTTCATAATATTAATTATAAATAATGTACTATTAAATATTGTGTATTCTTGTAAATATCTTGTTAATCAATTATTAATTGGTAATTAATTATTAATTGGTAATTAATATGTGTTAATTAGTTAATTAATAATTACATCAATGTAATAATAATAATTGTTATTAATTGATTAATTGATATTTATATTAATTGTGTTTTTTTGTATGTGTAGCGCGTTGTGTGTTAAAGGGGGAGTAGTGTGGGAAGTAATTTTTACCCCCATGCTATCCAACGCTTTCCCTACTGTTGCACCCTCTGGAGTGGGAATAGTAATTTTTACCCCTACGCTATCCAACGCTTTCCCTACTGTTGCACCCTTTGGCGTGGGAATAGTAATTTTTACCCCTACGCTATCCAACGCTTTCCCTACTGTTGCACCCTTTGGAGTGGGAATAGTAATTTTTACCCCTAGGCTATCCAACGCTTTCCCTACTGTTGCACCATCTGGAGTGGGAATAGTAATTTTTACCCCTACGCTATCCAACGCTTTCCCTACTGTTGCACCCTCTGGAGTGGGAATAGTAATTTGTACCCCTACGCTATCCAACGCTTTTCCTACTGTTGCACTCTCTGGAGTGGGAATAGTAATTTTTACCCCTACGCTATCCAACGCTTTCCCTACTGTTGCACCCTCAGGAGTGGGAATAGTAATTTTTACCCCTACGCTATCCAAAGCTTTCCCTACTGTTGCACCCTCTGTAGTGGGAATAGTAATTTTTACCCCTACGCTATCCAACGCTTTCCCTACTGTTGCACCCTTTGGATTGGGAATAGTAATTTTTACCGCTACGCTATCCAACGCTTTCCCTACTGTTGCACCCTTTGGAGTGGGAATAGTAAGTTTTACCCCTACGCTATCCAACGCTTTCCCTACTGTTGCACCCTTTGGAGTGGGAATAGTAATTTTTACCCCTGCGCTATCCAACGCTTTCCCTACTGTTGCACTCTCTGGAGTGGGAACAGTAATTTTTACCCCTACGCTATCCAGCGCTTTCCCTACTGTTGCACTCTCTGGAGTGGAAATAGTAATTTTTACCCCTACGCTATCCAACGCTTTCCCTACTGTTGTAATATGTGGAGTAAGTATATATATTAATTTATATGTAGAGTTTTAAATTTATTTTAAATGTATATGTATTAGTTATTATTTTTTAAATATGTGTTAATGTTTATATTTATAATTTGTTAAATTATATGTATTTTAAAATTATTTTTACTTTATTATTAATACGTTTAAAAAACGATTTTTTTAACATCGATATTTTTGTACTACGATATTTTTTTCCGATATTTTTGTACTTACCTTTATGTAGATAGAACTCCGATATTATTGATGTCGATATTTTTGTGTCGATATTTTTGTGTCTATATCCTGTCTGTCGATATTATGTCTATGATTCACTCTAAACCACTGCACTCTTCGCCACTGCACTCTAGGACACTCCACTCTACTCTGCACGCCAATCTACTGTACGCCACTCTGCAACACTACACTCTATGCCAATGCACTCTATTCTGTACCACTCCACTCTTCTCCCCTGAACTCAATGCCTATCTACTGTACGATACTCTAATCTACTGTGCACCACTGCACTCTACAACCTCTTTACTCTACGCTATTACACTCTACGGCGCTCTACTCTATGCTACTGCCCTCTACGCCACTTCACTCTACTCTGAAACACTATACTCTACTCCATTGCACTCTACGCCACTCTACTCCATGTCACTCCACTCTACTTTATGTCACTGCACTCTATGACACTGCACTCTACAACACTCTACCCTGCAACACTGCTGTCTCCGTCACTGAACTCTATACCCTTCTACTCTGATCTACTGCACTTTATGCCAATGCATTCTATGCCACTTTACTCTACATCACTGCACTCTACACCACTGCACTATATATCACAACACTCTATGCCACTGCACTCTATGCCACTGCACTCTATTCAACTGCGTTCTATGACAATATACTCTGCAGCACTCTACTCTGCTTCATTTCACTCTATGCCACTTCAGTCTACATCACTCCACTCTGCACCACTTTACTCCATTACACTCTGCGCCGCTCTGCTCAATGCAACTGCACTCTATTGCACTTCACTCTACTCTGAAACAATATACTCTACTACATTGCACTCTACGTAACTTTATTCCATGTCACTCGACTCTTCATTATGTGACTGCACTCTATGCCACGGTACTCTAAACCACTGCACTCTATGCCTATGCACTCTATGCACCTGCACTGTATGTCACTGCACTCTACACCACTGCACTCTGTACCACTGCACTCTACAACACTCTACTCTGCAACACTACATTTAATGTCACTGAACTCTACACCACTCTACTCTGCACGACTGCAATATATGCCAATGCACTCTACACCACTTAACTCTACATCACTGCACTCTAAGCCACTGCACTCTATGCCACTGCACTCTACGCCACTGCGTTCTATGCTAATATACTCTACACCAGTCTTCTCTGCTTCATTGCACTCTATGCCACTCCAGTCTACTTCACTGCACTATATGCCACTGCACTCTATGCCACTGCACTCTGCTTCACGCCACTCTACGCCACTGCAATCTGCATCACTCCACTTTGTACCACTGTACTCTGCATCACTCCACTCTGTACAATTTTACGCCACTGCACTCTCAGCACCACAGTACTCTGCCTCACTGTACTCTCCATGACTGCTATACTCTGTGCCACTGCATTCTAATCTACACCACTGTAATCTAATCTACACCACTGCATTCTATGATGCTGCGTAGTACGCCACTGAATGCTATACCACTGCAGTCTAGGCCACTGCACTCTATGGCACTATGCACACTGTAGGCCACTGCACTCTACTCTGCACCACTCTACACCACTGCACTCTATGCCACTCTGCTCAACACCACTCTATTCAACACCACAGTACACCACACCAGTGCACTCTATGCCAACACACTACACGCCACTCTACTCAATATCACTACACTCTACAACACTCTACTCAGTAAAACAGCACTCTACACCACTGCACTCTGCAGCACTCCACTCTACACCACTGCACTCTATGCCAGTAGACTCTGCAGCAATATATTCTATATCACTACACTCTACAACACTCTACTCAGCAAAACAGCACTCTACACCACTGCACTCTGCAGCACTTCACTCTACACCACTGCACTCTATGCCAGTAGACTCTGCAGCAATATATTCTATATCACTACACTCTACAACACTCTACTCAGCAAAACAGCACTCTACACCACTGCACTCTGCAGCACTCCACTCTACACCACTGCACTCTATGCCAGTAGACTCTGCAGCAATATATTCTATATCACTACACTCTACAACACTCTACTCAGCAAAACAGCACTCTACACCACTGCACTCTGCAGCACTCCACTCTACACCACTGCACTCTATGCCAGTAGACTCTGCAGCAATATATTCTATATCACTACACTCTACAACACTCTACTCAGCAAAACAGCACTCTACACCACTGCACTCTGCAGCACTTCACTCTACACCACTGCACTCTATGCCAGTAGACTCTGCAGCAATATATTCTATATCACTACACTCTACAACACTCTACTCAGCAAAACAGCACTCTACACCACTGCACTCTGCAGCACTCCACTCTACACCACTGCACTCTATGCCAGTAGACTCTGCAGCAATATATTCTATATCACTACACTCTACAACACTCTACTCAGCAAAACAGCACTCTACACCACTGCACTCTGCAGCACTCCACTCTACACCACTGCACTCTATGCCAGTAGACTCTGCAGCAATATATTCTATATCACTACACTCTACAACACTCTACTCAGCAAAACAGCACTCTACACCACTGCACTCTGCAGCACTTCACTCTACACCACTGCACTCTATGCCAGTAGACTCTGCAGCAATATATTCTATATCACTACACTCTACAACACTCTACTCAGCAAAACAGCACTCTACACCACTGCACTCTGCAGCACTTCACTCTACACCACTGCACTCTATGCCAGTAGACTCTGCAGCAATATATTCTATATCACTACACTCTACAACACTCTACTCAGCAAAACAGCACTCTACACCACTGCACTCTGCAGCACTCCACTCTACACCACTGCACTCTATGCCAGTAGACTCTGCAGCAATATATTCTATATCACTACACTCTACAACACTCTACTCAGCAAAACAGCACTCTACACCACTGCACTCTGCAGCACTTCACTCTACACCACTGCACTCTATGCCAGTAGACTCTGCAGCAATATATTCTACTTTGCACCACTCTATGCCACTGCTCTCTATCCCTTTCTACTCTACACTAGAGCACTGTACACCACTGCATTCTAATATGCAACACTCCAATCTACACCACTGCATTCTATGACGCTGCATTGTGCGCTGCTTTATTCCATGCTGCAACACTCTACGCCAATGCACTCTACACCATTCCACTCTACTCTACACCACTTCATTGTACGCCACTGTCCGCAATTCCATTCTATGCCACGACACTCTACTCCACTAACTTTTAGCCATGCTGAAAAGTAGCTACACTGGTGCACAACATGGCTAAAACACATTGGCAAAGCCAATAGCTCTTCAATAAGCAATATCCAAAGGGTGGCAAAGTGCTTGATATGGAAACAGATTTGTACAAGCTCTAGAAAAGGACAACTAGTTGACAAAATATAGTATTGCACTACAATAGAAGTGTACAGTACAGTAATGTAAGCAGTTGCAATAGTTGACTGGGATATGTAGTATGAATGATATAAAGTGGAATCGAAACATTGTCAAGTATAGTGCCCTGTCTGAGAATCACAGTAATGAGAAAGCTTCTTTCACGTTTGAAAATGTTGTTTAATACTGTCATCTTAGCCTGCTTCTAAACACTCATAGGAGTTAACAACAGGAGACACAGCAAAAAGGGCTGGGAACTACCTCTACCAGGGCCTATTCAGACAAAGACCGCTTCTCCACTCCTCCCAACTTATGACATTTTTAGCGCTTACTTTGGCCTCCATCTCCATCATTCAAACACCACTGTATGTCCTCTCCGTCATGCAAACACTGCTGTATGTGCTCTCCATCATGCAAACGCCGCTGTATGTCCTCTCCGTCATGCAAACACCACTGTATGTCCTCTCCGTCATGCAAACGCCGCTGTATGTCCTCTCCATCATTCACACACTGCTGTATGTCATCTCCATCATTCAAACACCGCTGTATACTCTCTCCCAATGTTGAAAACACCACTGTATGTCCTCTACATCAAGCAAACACCACTGTTTGTCATCTCCGTCATTCAAACACCACTGTATGTCCTCTCCGTCATGCAAACACTGCTGTATGTGCTCTCCATCATGCAAACGCCGCTGTATGTCCTCTCCGTCATGCAAACACCACTGTATGTCCTCTCCGTCATGCAAACGCCGCTGTATGTCCTCTCCATCATTCACACACTGCTGTATGTCATCTCCATCATTCAAACACCGCTGTATACTCTCTCCCAATGTTGAAAACACCACTGTATGTCCTCTACATCACGCAAACACCGCTGTTTGTCATCTCCGTCATTCAAACACCACTGAATGTCCTCTCTGTCATGCAAACACAACTGTATGTCATCTCGATCATGGAAACACTACTGTATGTCCTCTCGTTCATGCAAACACGCTGTATGTCCTCTCACCATGCAAAAACCGCTGTATGTCGTCTCTGTCATGCAAACAAAGCTGTGTTGTCCTCTCTATCACGCTAACACCACTTTATGTCCTCACCATCATGCAAACACCACTGTACGTCTTCTCCGTCATACAAACACCGCTGTATATCCTCTCCATCAACCAAACACCGCTGTATACTCTCTCCATGTTGCAAACCCCGCTGTATGTCCTCTCCATGTTTCAAACACCACTGTATATCCACTCCATCATCCAAACACCACTGTATGTCCTCTCCATCATGCATCATACCACTGTATGTCCTCTCCATCATGCAAATACCATTATATACACTTTCCGTCATGCAAACACAGCTGTATGTCCTCTTCACCATGCAAACAACACTGTATGTCCTCTTCATCATCCAAACACCACTGTATGTCCTCTCCATCATGCAAACACTTCTGTATGTCCTCTCCATCATGTATCATACCACTGTATGTCCTCTCCATCATGCAAATACCATTATATACACTCTCTGTCATGCAAACACAGCTGTATGTCCTCTTCATCATGCAAACAACACTGTATGTCCTCTCCGTCATGCAAACACCACTGTACATCCTCTCCGCCATACAAACACCTCTGTATGTCTACTCCGTCATGCACACACCGCTGTATCTCCCCTCCATCATGCAAACACCACTGTATGTCCTCTTCATCATGCAAACCCTGCTGTATGTCCTCTCCATCATGCAAACACCGCTGTATGCCCTCTCCATCATGCAAACACCGCTGTATGCCCTCTCCATCATTCAAACACCGCTGTATGTCCTCTCTGTCATGCAAACACCACTGTATGTCGTCTCTGTCATGCAAACCCAGCTGTATGGCCTCTATGTCATGCAAACACCGCTGTATGTCCTCTCTATCATGGAAACACCGCTGTATGTCCTCTCCGTCTTGCAAACAACACTGTATGTCCTCTCTGTCATGCAAACACCACTGTATGTCCTCTCTGTCATTCAAGCAAAACTATATACTCTCTCCATCATGCAAACACCACTGTATGTCCGCTCTGTCATGAAAACACCACTGTATGTCCTCTCCATCATGTAGACACCACTGTACGTCCTCTCCATCATGCAAACACCACTGTATGTCCTCTCCATCATGCAAACACCACTGTATGTCCTCTCCATCATGCAAGCAAAACTATATACTCTCTCCATCATGCAAACACCACTGTATGTCCGCTCTGTCATGAAAACACCCCTGTATGTGCTCTCCATCGAGCAAAGACCACTTTATGTCCTTTACGCCATGCAAACACCACTGTAGGTCCTCTCCGTCATACAAACACCACTGTACGTCTACTCCTTCATACAAACACCGCTGTATATCCTCTCTGCCTTGCAAACACACCTATATACGCCATCATACAAACACTGCTGTATGTCCTCTCCGTCATGCAAACACTGCTGTATGTCCTCTCCGTCATGCAAACACTGCTGTATGTCCTCTCCATCATGCAAACACCTCTGTATACTCTCTCCATGTTGCAAACACTGTATGTCCTCTCCATGTTGCAAATACCACTGTATGTCCGCTCCATCTCATGCAAACACTTCTGTATGTCCTCTCCATCATGCATCATACCACTGTATGTCCTCTTCATCTGCAAACACTGCTGTATGTCCTCTCCATCATGCAAACACCACTGTATGTCCTCTTCATCCTGCAAACACTGCTGTATGTACTCTCCATCGTGCAAACACTACTATATATCCTCTGCTTCATGCAAATGCCCCTGTATGTCCTCTCCATCATACTAATACATTATGCTCTCTCCATCATTGAAACACCGCTGTATGTCCTCTCCATCATGCAAACTCTGCTGTATGTCCTCGCCATCATTCAAACACCGCTGTATGTCCTCTCCATCATGCAAAAACCGCTGTATGTCCTCTCCATCATGCAAACACCGCTGTATGTCCTCACCATCATTCAAACACCGCTGTATGTGCTCTCCATCATGCAAACACGGCTGTATGTCCTCACCATCATTCAAACACCGCTGTATGTCCTCACCATCATTCAAACACCGCTGTATGTCCTCTCATAATGCAAACATTGATGTATGTCATCTCCGTCATGCAAACCCAGCTGTATGGCCTCTATGTCATGCAAACACCTCTGTATGGCCTCTATGTCATGCAAACACCACTATACGTCCTCTCCTTCATGTAGACACCACTGTACGTCCTCTTCATCATGCAAACGCTGCTGTATGTACTCTCCATCGTGCAAACACTACTATATATCCTCTGCTTCATGCAAATGCCCCTGTATGCCCTCTCCATCATACTAATACCTTATGCTCTCTCCATCATTGAAACACCGCTGTATGTCCTCTCCATCATGCAAACACCGCTGTATGTCCTCACCATCATTCAAACACCGCTGTATGTCCTCTCCATCATGCAAACACCGCTGTATGTCCTCACCATCATTCAAACACCGCTGTATGTGCTCTCCATCATGCAAACACCGCTGTATGTCCTCTCCATCATGCAAAAACCGCTGTATGTCCTCTCCATCATGCAAAAACCGCTGTATGCCCTCACCATCATTCAAACACCGCTGTATGTGCTCTTCATCATGCAAACACGGCTGTATGTCCTGACCATCATTCAAACACCGCTGTATGTCCTCACCATCATTCAAACACCGCTGTATGTCCTCTCATAATGCAAACATTGATGTATGTCATCTCCGTCATGCAAACCCAGCGTTATGTCCTCTCATAATGCAATCACTGCTGTATGTCCTCTCCATCATGCAAACACCACTGTAGATCCTCTCCATCATGCAAACCCCGCTGTATGTCCTCTCCATGTTGCAAACACCACTGTATGTTCTCTCCATAATGCAAACACTTCTGTATGTCCTCTCCATCATGCATCATACCACTGTATGCCCTCTCATAATGCAAACACTGCTGTATGTCATCTCCGTCATGCAAACCCAGCTGTATGGCCTCCATGTCATGTAAACACCTCTGTATGTCCTCTCTATCATGCAAACACCACTGTATGTCCTCTCCATTATGCAAATACCACTATATACACTCTCTGTCATGCACACAAAATGTACATCCTCTCCGTCATGCAAACACCGCTGTATGTCCTCTCCATCATACAAACACCACTGTATGTGCTCTCCGTCATGCAAACACCGCTGTATGTCCTCTCCATCATGCAAACACCGCTGTATGTCCTCTCCTTCATGCAAACACCCCTGTGTGTCCTCTCCTTCATGCAAACACCCCTGTATGTCCTCTCCTTCATGCAAACACCCCTGTATGTCCTCTCAATCATGCATACACCACTGGATGTCCTCTCTGTCATTCAAACACCACTGTATGTCCTCTCTGTCATGAAAACACCACTGTATGTCCTCTCTGTCATACAAACCCCGCTGTATGTTCTCTCCATGTTGCAAACACTTCAGTATGTCCTCTCCATCATGCATACACCACTGGATGTCCTCTCTGTCATGAAAACACTGCTATATACTCTCTCCGTCATGCAAACACCACTGTATCTCCTCTCCATCTTGAAAATACTCTAACATACACACTCTATGCTGCAAATGCCACTGTGTGCTCTCTTCGCCATGCAAAAAGCATTGCATGCTTTCCCAATCATGCAAATGCCACAGCATGCTGTTCCCACAGCCTGTCTGCCTACTCTCTCCGCAACATGCCACCTTTCTCCATCCTCTGTCCAATCTGCACGCGCCTTCCATAATCCATCGACCTCCTCCCAAAGCCCCCATCTGCTCATGTCACAATCCGACTGTCTGTAGATGCACACTCCCTATTCTGTAGGTTCAGAGCCTTCCTTCTCCCTACACGCCCACTCTCTCCTCCACTCCGAGTCTGTAGTCGCTCTCCACAAGCCACAAATCTCTGTCTGCTCTCTCTTTCGCTCCCAGAACTCCTTTGCCTTATCCTTCTACAAGCCACCTCTCTGCCTGCATTTTGTCTTTGTATATCAGTCCTGAGCCTGTGGCGCTCTATCCACTCCTCTGCTCTCTCTCGACATTTCTGCCTTTTCCTTGTCTCTCCATCTGCCTCTCTTTTTCAGGTGCTCCCTGTCTCTTTTTTATCTTTCCTCTCCCACGTTCTCTCTTCCTTGTTCAGTCCAATCTATCTCCCCCCCAAATCATTTATTTTGTTGTTTTTCTCCCTTCTTATCCTCTTTCTCCTTAACCCTTTCTTCCTCTCAATCTTTGATTCTCTCCGACCTCCCTCTCTTGCTCTAGCTCTTTTTTTCTGTCTTTATCTCTTCCCGCGAATTATTTTCCACTCCCTCTGGCACGTCCCTCTTTGTCTGTGTTTGCTCTTTATTTCTCTCTCTCTTTCACTCTCTCTTTTATATCTCTCGTTCTCTTCTTATCCATTTTTCTTTGTATTTCTCTCTATTGCTATCTCTTTCTCTCCCTCTCTGTCTCTCTCATTCTCTTTTTCATTCTTTCTCCCACTCCACCTTTTTGTCTCTCTCTCTCTCTCTCTCTCTCTCTTCTGTATCCTACTTTTGTTCTTTCTTTCTCTCTTTTTATCTATATACCAGCCTGTGCACATATTCCTTTAGTTTAATCCATTCCACGCCATTTTCTCTCTCTCTCTCTTTATCTCTGTCCACTTTTCTCCACTTTGTCTCTGTCAAATTCTCTCTCTCACACTCTTTCTCTCATCTCCCTGTTTCTCACACTCACTGTCTCCATCTCCTTGTGTCTTCTACTTATCTCTCTTACTCCACGTCTTTCTCTATCTCTCTGTTTCTATTTCCTTCTGCCTCTCTCTTTCTCTTTTCTTTATGTGTCCTTCTTGCGCTTTCTCGCTAACGCCCATTCTGTCACTCGCCCTGCCTCCTTCTTTGTCTCTCCATTCGTGTCACTATTTAGATTTCTCACTCTTATTTTCTCTCTTTCTCTTCCTTCCTTCTCTTTCCCCCCTTTTTGTCTTTATCGTTTTTGTCTCTCTCTTTCTCTCTGCGCCTATCTCCTTGTTCCCCGTTTTCGCCCCTTTTCTCTTTGTTGTCTCTCTATAGCTGTGTGCATCTCTCCGTATTTCTCTCCTCTCACTCAATTTCTTTCTCTCTGTCACTCTACATCTCCCTGTAATTTTCATCTCTCTCTCCATCTTTCTCTCTATCACTCTCCTCTCTCTCTCTGTCTCTATCCCTCATTCTTTTTCTCTCTCTACCTTTCTCGGTCTCCTTGTTTCTTACTCTCCCTGTCTCTTTTTGTAGCTCTTCTTTCTGTTTCTGTTCTTCTGCTTTTCTCTGTTGTTGTCTTCCTGCCTGTCTCTCTCGCTGGTCATGTTTTGTTCTCTTTCTCTCACTCCGTCTCCTAGCATTTCAAACTCCCTTTCTCTCCTCTTGTCTCCCTCTCTGTATATCCCTCATCATCTCTCTTTATCTCCCTCTGTTTCTCTCACACTTCTTCTCTCTCTCCCACTCCCTCATCATCTCTCTCCTTTCCCACACTTACAGTATCTCTCTGGCTAACGAAGTCTTTTTGTTCCTAAGTCTCCCTTCCTCTCCATGTCCTTTTCTTTGCATCTCCCTCGTCTCTGTTGTTCTCTCTCTCTTTCTCCTTTGCTCTTTCTCTCTCCGTCTCCATGGCACTTTTCCTGTCTCTGTTTACCCTCTCTCACCTCTTCCTTCGCTCTCCCCCCTCTAGCCCCCTCCCTGCTTCGGCCTCGTCTTTCTCTCCGTCACTCCCCCTCTCTCTTCTCTGTCTGTGTCTCCCACCCTCTTGCTCTCTCTCTGCGTCTGCCAGTGTCTTACCCCGTTTCCCCCTCTCTTCTCTCTCATCTCTCCAATCAATTTGTACTTAGTGAGTTGCCGAACTGACTCCTATTGATGTGGCTGATCAGTTCCTAACTGATGCCGTTCACGGCATTCTGGGGTGGTCACACGTGGCCTGCACCCATCGGTGATTGATTGATCTTGTCTTATTAGCTTCTCTCATGGTCCTTCAGAAAGGTAAACAAACTGAGGACATGTACCATAACCTGGTGAGCACATACGTTCTCCCTTCACACTCGTTGAGTTCTGCCCTGAACTCACATGGAGACATGCGCCTAGATCCATATCGCGACATGGAGAAAACGCCCTGTCTCCACCAGCGAGGGGCTAGTGGTAACACCACAAAAGAGTGGACACAAGCCTGTGTTCAGGCGCTGCTGCACATTAAGAATCAGTAGGTTATACCTGCTGCAGCATCTCATCCCTTGGGCCCTATCATGGACCAGTGCGCTGGGGCACAGTGCAGCTGCACTGTGCGCCTGTCCTTGTCAAGCATTGCTTTGTCTAAGGTTCATACATGTAACTCGGAAATCCCAGTTAGTCTACTGGATGCTGACTCCACAGCTCGTACCCAGGGAGCAATGCGCGCCTTTCCATGTTGGCGATCTGTGCTGGACATTTTCCAAGTTAAGTGTATGGACTTTAGACAGTGAGAATCTTAAAGTCGGGATGAGTGCTCTGTGCCACCCAGTGTTGGATTGGGATTAAAATTCGGCCCGGGCATGCTAAAAAAAAGTGGCCTACATTTGCATATTGCTTTTCCGCAAAACACTGCTTCTTCGAAGTTTTCTACAAAGAAGGGGGAGTCTCTGACAGAGGCATGTTTTTTCAAATTTACTTAGATAGAGATCTAAGCACTCAACCGAGTCTCCTGTCATTCAGAAGTTCTCTAAAAACGAATGACTTCTGATTGTACCTGAAGTGGTTGTTTGACAGAATATCAAGGACAAAAACATCGCCCATCAAGAAGATCGAAGACAGAATATCAAGGACAAAAACAGTCCATCAAGAAGATCGAAGGCAGAATATCATGGGAAAAAAACATCTCCCATCAAGAAGATCGAAGACAGAATATCATGGAGAAAAACATCGCCCATCTAAAAGTTTGAAGACAGAATGTCATGGACAAAAACATCGCCCGTCAAAAAGATTGAAGACAAAATATCATGGACAAAAACACCACGTTTCAAAAGATCGAAGAAAGAATATCATAGAAAAAAACATAGTCCATCAATAAGATCGAAGACAGAATATCATGGACAAAAACATCGCCCATCAAAAAGATTGACGACAGAATATCATGGACAAAAACTTCGCCCATCAAAAAGATCGAAGACAGAATATCAGCTTCTACAATACCATGAAGATAAGTGAATATCAGTGTGTAGAGATGTAGTATTCTTAACTCCACAGCTATGTACCTTGAAGATTTATGGTACCATGCTACATATATGTAGAATTAAGAATACTAGCTCCATACGTAGCTATGTATTGTTTATCTGGCTACAATATTTTTATAGTGCATTTTAAACATGATATTCTTATTGAATTCCTATGAAGTACATCAAAATACAGAAGCTGGTGACACCCCCAGACCTTTCACTCTACCTTATTCCCAACCCGTGTATTAAGGACACATCTAGATTACCTTACAATCTAGTCTCTCATAAATATTCTAAAGTCCCTGCAATACCATTCTATGTAAGGCACATTATACCTTTGGTTACAGTAGCAGTATATAAAACCGTTATATAGATCTCCTTCAGTAGCTTGTTGCTTTATCTCCTGGTTTGCACTGGTTATCATTACATTCTTTGTATTTCTAATTCATGGCTTCCTTATCGGTGCATCAGCTCTAGCTAATCCATTGACATTCATCCTCAGGGGTTTTTTGCCCAACTGCTGGTACCTGCTTAGACTACCCTCATCAATCTGTAATCCTGGAGTGCAGCAGATACTTTAAATACCACCTTTCCCAAAATATTACCTGGATAATTTTCCTTGTCAGCAAATTGGTGTTAAGTGTGGGGTAGGACTACACATAGCTTTTAGGTCCTGAAGAAGCGTCACGGATCCTTCTGGGCCACCAGACAGGAAACATGCCGACCTGACCACACTCGTTATTTTAAGACTTCTGGGGTACATTATTTGCCCCAAAAAATTAATAGGGGGGAGAATGGACCATTTGTCCTGTGTCACCAGGGTCTTAATTATGCTTGTTCCTACATAAAAAACCCTCATATATGTACACAGGCCAACGGCGGTATATCTTGATTCTCCGCCTTTGTGTACTGTTACAGCGTCATCATTGGGTCTTTATTTGTATGTATGCTGACCTCCACCTGGAGGAAGACCAACTGGTTTATCAGTAGCGTCCAGAGATAAAAAGATGGAGTAAATGTGCTCAGGTGTGGTGAGGTTAAATTCTCTACATCATTAAATCACAAATCTTTATTGAAAAAAATCGTGATGTGAGAAATTAAAAATAAAGGGGTGTGTATGTAGACCCCCTATTGATTTTTTGTGCTAACCATTGGAAGCCGAATGGATCACAGCTTCTCTTTCCCCCATCATTGATTATTACGTACATTATTTGCCTACAGGAGCCCTAACCTTGTTATGGTTTTTTAACCCTGCCAAGAGAACCATCATATTAGATTCTAAGTTGGCATCTCTTCGCCAGTGTTAACTTCCTTCACTTGATTAGACACCCTCACTCCACTCCACTGTATATACTCTTGATACCCTTACACGCTCTCCTCTCATCCTACAGCAAACAAATAAAAAGATCTCTACTAAAGCGACCCTTTGTGGGTCCTCGAGGGCATTGCCGCTCCGGCTCTATGAGGGGCACGGCCAACGATGCAGCCTGACATCTCCAGGGATGTGTGAGGGCACCAGCGAGTAGTCCCTAGAATTCCCACCCCACCATCCTCGCTTCGACTCCTTTACTTCCTGATAGGAACAGTACCTCCCCAATGTATCATATTAGCATTTATCGAGCCTGGGTACTGGACCTTTATTGGCTGCCAGCCCCCCCCCCCTCTTTCTCGTTGAATTTTCTTTGTCCCCAAACAAGAAAGTCAGTTTTGGGTCAGGTGATTGGGTCTGTCATTGGCACTGGCAGTTGCTTAGCACACAATCTGCGATGTGTGTGGCCTTGCCGTGCTTTAGGTAGTCCAGAGAGGATTTTCCAAACCTCTTCCAGGTTTCTGACGCAAATCACAGGGTGACTCGGCGTCTAGGGGTGATGGCTATGCTCCTATGGACCTGAGTATGCGGTGCATGCCTACAGACATCTCTGGAGGTTGGAGTTGGAGACTCATATTGCAGGAGCCTCCTTTGCATGAACTGGAAGTTCAAGGAAGGCGACAATAGAGCAAGGGGTCAAGCACGAGCCATTGTGCCGCCGCAGATGGGTGATGTGCGCAGAAGAGGGTGCCTAGCATCCATGTGTGTCACCAAGGCCTACGTTCTGCGTCTAGATTGCTATGCTTCCCTTGTGCCCACCTTGCCACTCTCAAGGGTCTCCGGAGAGCCGGTACTCACCCCGCGTGTTGTTGCTGTTGGTGTATGTGAATATGCTACTCCGAGTGGTGTCCTCGTCATCATATCTCCGCCGAGCTGCATAGGCGCCCGAGTTCCAGGAGTAGGCCATGACTGGCGAGCGCCCTCTTGACTTCCTTGGTACCGAGGTCCGCGACCCCCACTTCCTTGTGCTCCCCTTGTGTTCACCGAGGGGCTCCCTGCTGCACTTCCTCTCAGGATCCCAGTGGGCCCGCCCTCACCGCTCCCAGGTGGCTAGTACTAATATGCCAGGTGGCCCCCCTCTCTTTTTATACAGGCCCTCCCGGATTAGCCCAGGCCCTCGCAAACAAGCTCAAACCCCCTTAAACATTTGATCTCTTAATTGGGCTTGTGAGTTTTAAGCCCACCCTCCCTTCTGGCCGGAGCGGGCCCTGCGTCACCAGTCAGGGCTGAGAAGAGTGACTTTTCTGGACACTTCAGGTGACTGGATCAAGCCCTGAGCGGCCTCCTTTGGGCGCGATTAGCGCGAGGAGGTGGCGGAGGGGATGGCAGGAGGTGTGTGAGGTGGACATGCGAGCTTTAGCTCCTGTTCCACCCCACCCCCCAGGAAAGACCGGCTTCTAATCCCACCTCATCTGCTCAATGTCCTAATGCCCAATTTGGTTAAATCAAAGGCCCCCGCTGACCTGGTTTCCCTTATTCTCTTTCTTCACAAAATTCACAGTCAAAGAAACCTCACATATGAGATTTTGTGTCAAGGGGGTTCTTGTGGCAGTGGAAGCCACCGATCGATCGGTCTATCGGCAGGGACTGTGGCCAGTCATTCAGCAATAATCGATGCAATGCACGTGAGTGAAAGTGCCCACGGATGCCACATAGGCTTCTCTTCCAGCCCCCACCCCCAGCAGCCCTTGGAGCCTGTTCGATCAGGCCGCCCCTGCCGGGCTTTAGATATCTGGGCAGCATTGTGGGGCCCTCTGAGATATGATGAAAGGCGCCCCTTCCTGCCTTTCATCCGTCCTTGATAACATGCAGGCTTTCATCGACTCCCACTCCTCCCAGGGCCCTGCCGAGCAAGAGCGACGCTCTCTAGGCCAGAAACCGGCACACATCAGAAGAGAGCAGACCTGGCGTCCTTTGCAGCCCTCCCCTTACCCACGGAGGTATCATTGTGTAAAGGGGGAGGTGTCAGCTCGGTTAAATGGCATTTTCGGACATATTTCCCATCAGAATAAAACTTAAAGGAACTTGACTAGTGGGAGGAAAATGGAAGATATTCTAGCATTCGGGTGCCTGCCACAGGCTGGCTGGGCTGGGATGAGGGGGTCACTTTTCAGGCCAGCCTTATATGCAAGCGGGTGTGTACCAGCCCAGTTGGAATCTCTCAGGTTCCCCACAGGTTAAAATAAATGAGTTGACATAGAAGCTGTCGCGATCAGTAGCGCCAGGAAGGTCAGTCCATGGGAGCTGGGGTTTGTGGGGCTAGATAGTGGGGGTCGGTGAAAGTACAAGGATCCTGATAGGCAGAGTACACCCTTTAGGTATTTGATATGTGGTCATATTTTTGAAGTTGTTCAGCTGGTGACGTATTGTGTCACATGTAACCCTGGGTGGAGTTTGTGGAGTTGCGCTACGCGAAACTCCGTGATGAGGTAAAAAAAGTCCGCAACGCTATGCGGAGCTGTACAAGTGGCAAAGTGCGATAGAAAAATGCTGTTCGCAGTGATTACACAGTGCCGGATGCTTGTCCGCAGTGTGCAATCATTGCGAACCGCACCATGCACAGTGCAAGCTTACCTTTTCTGCTGCTAGAGTAGATTTTTACTTGAGCGGCAGCTTTCTTAACGCAAAAGGGCAGTTTCTCAACGCAAGCATACGTGACCACTCGCAATGAGAAACCTGGGAGGTTTATTTTCCACGCTCGTGCTCGCCAACTTGACGTTGGTGAACGCGAGCGAGGGAAAAAACTCCGCTGCGCGAAGCAGAGTTTTTCGGATTTCCGCGAGCTTTGCGTAACGTGGAGTGCGAAAAACTCCGCGAGCGGAGCGGACTTCACCACCCAGGTTAGTCACATGGTGTCAGTGGCTGATGAGCTGCGATGCTCCATCTAACTTGTATGCTTGGGAGAAACAGCTCTTGAAGGATCGAGTTTGTGAGACCTAAGTCATTTTTGTGTCTCAAATGAGGCCAAAGGTATTCCTATGTAGGACAGAGAGAGACAAGGGGCAGGCGACTGCTGCTGCAGGATCATTCCTATCAATGGCTTGTCTCTTGGAAGAGAGAATGCCAGAGGAGCAATGTGTAGACGATGCAGACTCACCCTTTCTGTGGATTCTGAGGATATGAAGGGTGGCTTGGGTCCCACTCATTGCCACTTCTGAGCAGAGACATCTGAAGCTTTATAGCAAAGGCCGCCCCCGTAGGGGGCCTCGAGGGCCGGCGCCATAACGGCCGCCAGAGCCCAGAAGGAATGGATCCGGTTCGCGCTGGTTTGCGCCACCCGGCAAAACGTGCCCGAGGCCCTCTCCCCCCGCTTCCAAGAACAAAGGGAGGAGAGGATATAAGGCAATGCTCCCCCTGGGCAGCTCACCTTTACATCAGGGAGCTGGGGGAGCAGCGCCCATGATTTATGGCTGCTGATTTATGATGATCAGGCAAAGTGATTTATGACAACAAAATAGCTGATTGCGGCAGAATGATTTACAATACTCTACGATTTATGACCCATGATTTATGATGTCCAAATGAAACCGAGTGATACCCAATTTATGATAATGCATGATAATGATTTATGACCCCGGCCCCAGGAAGGTGTCCATGGGAGTTGTACAAATATGATGTATGTAATGTGTAATAAAACTGCGGCCAACAACCACCACAAAAATAAAGTGACTGTTGGCTGTGTGTAGTAATGCAAATACACAAGTATGGTACGGTTCCTGGAATGGGCACAGTGCAGCTGTTATGGCAATGAAAGAAAGGGACACAGTCCAAGGGCATGTGGCCCACAGGTCTGGGCCCAGGGAGGCGAGATGATGGCAACATGATTGGGTACTTGTTAGTATGTGGCCTGAAAGAGCTGCCTGGCGTTTGATACCGCAGAACGTCACGCATTAGCGGCTTCGAGTGCTGGCACCATAACCCTCCATTTGAAGGCAAAGCTGTGTTTTATCCAAGTACACATAAAAAGACATGCTTAGGCGAATGCAAGAGCTATGCACATGGTAATAAGTATAAGTTAAAAAGGATAGCAATTCAGGAGTTAGATGGACTCCCTATTCCTGTAAAACTTTGCATCAAAGTACGAAGAATGATTGGCTTCAATATAGGGTGGCTCTAATTGTGCCGCCAGAGGCTAGACACTGAGCGCGTAGACTGCTCTCATTGTTCAACAAGGCCGAGAAATCCAAAAAGATTTCTGGGTGACACCGTTCTATCTCCAGCGGTTCCTTTGGACAAAATGTTAATGCTGACTTCCAAGAGTGAAATAGGATGACTTCTGCTGAGTCCCACATGGTGCTTCTGCAAATTTGGATCAACAGAGTTCACTGCCTGATAAATGCAAAGGAGACACACATTGTTTGTAGCAATTTCTGGGGTCAAGGGATTTGAGCTCTTAGGATCTTATCATCTCCAACACCTTATGCTTTATTAGGGGCGTACAGCAATGCTTGCTGCCCTGTCTCTGTTCAGCGTGGACAAGTCGTTAGCAGTAAATAGGTCCTCATATTTAGATTCACTTTACATAGAGCCTTTCATGAGAGAACAAGACAAATATTCTATCTCACTCTGATCAATTGTTAAAAACGTGACTCTTATTTTCCTATTGTTTATGTTTAGTTAGACTTTTAGGAGCCTGTGTAAGAAATTGTATTATTTTGGATAAGCGACTACCCACCTCAGGGAACAACCACAAAACTTGTCAAGGTGAACCCTCAACGTCACTGAATTAACCAGAGCTCAATCCCCTGCTATTACCTGTGGCACTACAAAAAGACAATTTGCTAGCCCTCCCACTTATTTCGTCTCGCTAAAAGCTCATGAGACTAACAAACAAAAGGCCGGGTCAGTTTGTTTGTATGGGTAATATTATTTAACCCTTTTATTCATATATTTTTAATTGAAATGTATCAATTTCATGGGCAAGAAGAACACTTCATAACCATTTGCAGAACAATATTTACAAAAAAATATTTACAAAAAAATACGAGAACATTTACACATATTTACACCAACTGGACATATATCACATATACTATACACAACAAACTTCTCATGTGAATGGTATTTCTTGACTCTATGAAAAAATAGTTGATTTTTTGAGAGCTAGTCAGGCCACTGTTAACCAGAAAAAGGGTAAACAAGAGATGTCTACGGCAGCACTCAGAAAATAAATCAAATTATTTCAAACCAAAGAGTGATTAAACCCAACAAAAAAGGGGGCACTGATTCTGGAATTTGTCTGCCGTTTTGCCGACGCGTTTCGAATCTGTAGTTAGTTACAGATTCTCCTCAGGGCTCTCTCAGTGTTATGATTCTGCACAGAAAATAAGAAACGAAGTTTGTTTTAAGATTTTATAAATCATATTTATGAAAGATTCCCTACTATTGCTGTGTTTAAGTGGGTTGGTTTACCTTTGTATCCGGAGCGGAGGGCTCTCGTGGATTAGATTGGGCACGTGGAACTGTGCATCGCAAATCAATGGGAGTGGAGTTTTGAATCTGTAAGACATTAGTTCACGGACTCAGAAGGCCATCTCAAGCGGAGCAAAGTGACTACTACAGACCCAACCCGGCATGTTCATACCTTTATCGAGTCAGGCGTAGATTTCTACTTCAATTCCTCATTCGGCTCGTTCTACTTAGTTTGTGCGACCTAAGAAGAAATTAAGGTCGCGCTCAGTTTCGGTCTTTATTGCGGTTAAAACAGTAGGACATTGGTAGGACAAAGTGGAATTGTTTGAAACGCACATACCTAGAGTATCGGGTTTTGACACAGGGCGGCGGTCGCCATGCCGTGTGTTTGGTTTCCTCGTTGGACCCGGTCTCTGTTTGTAGCGGGAATAAGTTTTCCCAGTCCTTTTCAGCAGCGCTGCTTACTCGCGCTGAAAGACAAGAGTGGGTGGGTGGGGGTTAACTTAGTTTATGCTGCGGCGCGCCGCCGCCGGTGAAAAACTATGTGATCTCATCGGAGCATGAATTACACTAACCTTCCTCTCGCACAGGCGAAGGTTAGTGTAATTCATGCTTTCAGCGCGAGTAAGCAGCGCTGCTGAAAAGGACTGGGAAAACTTATTCCCGCTACAAACAGAGACCGGGTCCAACGAGGAAACCAAACACACGGCATGGCGACCGCCGCCCTGTGTCAAAACCCGATACTCTAGGTATGTGCGTTTCAAACAATTCCACTTTGTCCTACCAATGTCCTAGTGTTTTAACCGCAATAAAGACCGAAACTGAGCGCGACCTTAATTTCTTCTTAGGTCGCACAAACTAAGTAGAACGAGCCGAATGAGGAATTGAAGTAGAAATCTACGCCTGACTCGATAAAGGTATGAACATGCCGGGTTGGGTCTGTAGTAGTCACTTTGCTCCGCTTGAGATGGCCTTCTGAGTCCGTGAACTAATGTCTTACAGATTCAAAACTCCACTCCCATTGATTTGCGATGCACAGTTCCACGTGCCCAATCTAATCCACGAGAGCCCTCCGCTCCGGATACAAAGGTAAACCAACCCACTTAAACACAGCAATAGTAGGGAATCTTTCATAAATATGATTTATAAAATCTTAAAACAAACTTCGTTTCTTATTTTCTGTGCAGAATCATAACACTGAGAGAGCCCTGAGGAGAATCTGTAACTAACTACAGATTCGAAACGCGTCGGCAAAACGGCAGACAAATTCCAGAATCAGTGCCCCCTTTTTTGTTGGGTTTAATCACTCTTTGGTTTGAAATAATTTGATTTATTTTCTGAGTGCTGCCGTAGACATCTCTTGTTTACCCTTTTTCTGGTTAACAGTGGCCTGACTAGCTCTCAAAAAATCAACTATTTTTTCATAGAGTCAAGAAATACCATTCACATGAGAAGTTTGTTGTGTATAGTATATGTGATATATGTCCAGTTGGTGTAAATATGTGTAAATGTTCTCGTATTTTTTTGTAAATATTTTTTTGTAAATATTGTTCTGCAAATGGTTATGAAGTGTTCTTCTTGCCCATGAAATTGATACATTTCAATTAAAAATATATGAATAAAAGGGTTAAATAATATTACCCATACAAACAAACTGACCCGGCCTTTTGTTTGTTAGTCTCATGAGCTTTTAGCGAGACGAAATAAGTGGGAGGGCTAGCAAATTGTCTTTTTGTACTGCTATATTGGGTCCAGCTGCCCCCCGTCCAAGGACCAAACTCCATTCTCTTACCAATTACCTGTGGCACAGCACAGACAGGGTTAAGCTATTGTATTGTGTAAAGTATATATGCAGTACCAAAACAGTAATAATGTCAAAATGCAAAACAATAAAAATCTCCACCCTAATTAGAAAAATAGAGTAACATTTAATAAACAAAATTACACCAAAATGGCAAACATCTAATAAGGGAAACTGAAGATATGAAATGTGAAAGTTTTAAGTAGAATAGCTCCAAAAATGGTCATGGCCGACCTGGACCAAGGCGTAATTTAAGACTGACCGTGAAGGAGTGTGGTTGAATACACCAGCCAGTTTCGCCTTGGGCAAAGATTTTGCCTTTTGGCATAATCTTTTAAATCTCAATCCACCAAAGGAATACACTTTTAAAGCCCCACAGGACCTTGGGGAGGAACTTAAAGACTCACAGAGTGTCAGGCAGAGGCCAGTAGCAAGGTCCACTCCATCTTCAGTTGCTACTGATCAGCTGACCAGTTACAGGAAAAGGCCTCTTATGCGTTGTTGTGTTCCTGTAGCTTTAACAAATGGTCAGCCTTATGACCCTTGGTATCCACTTCTTTGTCCCGAGTACAAGAGGGAGCTGGTCCGGTCCTTCAGTGCTTCTTTCTGGTCACATACAGGAGGCCACTTCTTTTCTCCCTCAGGTCCAGAAAGTGTTTTGAAGTGGATTCCTGGAGATGCCACATTTATGCCTGGCATGAGCTAGTGCATGAGAACGACTCCTAGGTGTGACCCAACCAGTGGGGTAAAAGTTCATGAGACAACTCTACCCACTTTGGGCATTTTCATGATGAAGAAAGTCTTTAGCCAAGCTAAACTTGGACTCTGGTGGATGGTGGCGTGTGTGGAGAATATAAAGTGGCAATGTTCGTGTCCTAAAACAGCTACACTGAAATCCAGTTTGGGGCAGCCATTTACCCCCAATAAACTAGGAAACAGAAGTCTAGAAGAACAAAAGTAGGGTTTTCCAGCAACTGGACAGTGGATTCACAAGAATTGTTTTGGCATTCTGTTGCCCTTCCTTTCAAGTTTGCCACTAGCGTTATATGTAAAACCCAGAGAAAGAAATCTGGTGAGGTGAGAAAAAGCAGGTCCTTCAGCAACCAAACATTGGATATAAAAGAATTGATTTTGCATCCTGCGCCCTGCCTTTTAAGTATGCCCCAAAGTGTTATATGTACATCCAGCAGACCTGTCAAGCAGGAGTTGATACTCAAGCAGAAATTTACATTCTAATGTTAAAAAGAATGCTCACATCCCCTATCCTGCACATTCCGAGAGGTTCAGAAGAGTATCTCTGCCCAGTCAGGTCTGCCTATTATTTGTTTCTGGGAGGCATTCAGTCCTTTTTCACACTGATGCAAATGCTAGTTACTGGCTGGTAGAAGTGGAAGAATAAATGTAATTATAACCTCCAAGAACTTCAGGCAGGGAAAAGGTAACTTTCTAAAAGTTACTTTTCCTTATTATTTTAAATCTGACTTCACCATTGAATTGGATTTTTAATAACTATTAAACTTAGTTGTTTAATATTTGTCTAACTAGTCCCATTCCTGAGATACAGCTTTAGGATTTTAATCTGTGCTCTGGGTTTCTAAATTTGATAGCTAGGACTGCCACAGTGAGACATAGCTTTTGGGTACCCGTCACTGCCAGGACACGTTAACATTAGATTTCTTCATGTCCTACTTTTAAATACCATGCACCCCGCTTTGTGGGCAACAAGGCCTATATACGGGTGACTTATTAATATTTAAACTGAAGATTTTGACCAGTGAGAAGGGTTTATTTTCACATGTTGAATTGCAGTTTTTACACTGCTGCAGGCAGTCTACATAGGGTAGGCCTGAAACCGTGTTTGTACTACCACTGTAGTGGATGGCACATTAGGTGCTGTAGTCCGCTACTGGAATTTAACTTCCAGGCTCTGAGTAACCTCGTACCATACCCTGGGGACTTAAAGATAAGTTAAATATACCAGTTGTGAGTATGAACATTCAACCATTTGTAAAGGGGGAGCACACGCGCTTTATTTCTGGTTAGCAGGTATAAAGTGCACAGAGTTCATTTACAGAAAAATTAAAGGGCCACTGAAAGGTGAAAAATATAAGGTGACCACTTAAAAAAAGCAGATTTCCTACTGCGTTTTCATGCAGTGTTCAACCTGCTCTTTTTGTAAGGAGTCACGAGTTCCATTAAGGAGTCTCAAGTTCACTGGTGGCATGCTGTTTGAAAAGGTACTTCTTCCTTAATTCTTCAACATTAGACCCCAGTGCTGCGTAACAGGCAGACTTATTTTTCATAAATCTGCCCATCTTCATTCCTACCACCATGGCCATGTTCCACTGGGCATCCGGTGGGGTGGTGGGCGGTCTCTTTTTTTGCCAGGTCCCTTCAATGGGTAGTCAAAGACCCAGTGCAAGGCCCAATAGTAAATATTATGCACAGTTCGGTGTAGGGTCTCTAATACTTTGCTTTTGACATAGTCAGGGCCACTGGAATTATGCGGCAGGGGAGAGCCAAATTATGCAGTGTAATGCGGCACATTTTGTGATACTATTAATTCATTATTTTTTCATTTTTACACTTGTTAACACTGTCTGGACATTAGTTGCACTTCATTAGTACCAGTTAAACACACAAATATAGCAACTGTCAACAGAAAGTGACCAGTCAACCTTTTGGAAGGGCCTTCCACTTCACATCAATGTGTTGCTTCATTTTTAGTAACTTTTGGACTGTTGGAGCTCGAAACAACATTGTTTTTTAGTTAACATCTGCAGATTATGCAGCAGATGATGAATTATATGGCAAATGTGGCACATATATAATTATGAGAAAAACACAGCAGAGTTCCATAATTGCAGTGGCCCTGAATATAGTTGGCAATGAACATAGCTCCATCACTGGATAATCAAAGCCCAAGGACAATGCACGGCAGACTGAAGCCTTTATGGAGGTTGCCCCCAGCAAGTAAACCATATATTATGTCAGCACCTCTTCCTTTTGAAGACCTAATTTCTGTCAATGGTGGACAACGTCCCCCCATAGACCCTCTCCATTTTGTGCCAGCCTACATTGCTGCTGATCTGTAGAGGTGCAGGCTTACATTCTGGTCTGGTACGGTATGAACACTATGTGATATTGCAACTAAACATCGGTAATGTCTCCATCCCAGGCAGCAGGTCAAGGAAGCATCCAATATTATTCTCCTCACATGGAGGAAACTTGAACACCATAATATGGAACGTTTATTTAGAAACTACTGTTGCAGGAGGCCTAGTGGTAATAAACACAAACGTGACTATCCTCAAAGTCGTGTACTGCCCTCTGACAAGGAGAACACATAAGTATTCATTCTGCACCTTCATCTCTCATGCAAAATGGTTTGAACATTTAAAAACAGAAATCATTCTCCGCTCCCTTCACAGACAGAGGCTCTTACTCCCTCCATGAGTGAGTAAACCCAGGAGAGTCCCACGTCTACCCTGGCAGCTCAGTGAATAGTTAGGCAGCACCTGCTTCACGTGAGGAGGTCTGAGCTCCTCTTGGGATCACTTAAGTATCAGGCTATCACCCTGGACTGCCGCCTGCCCGACAAAATAGGGAATCCTACCTCATTCCCTGGCAACCCAGTGCAAAGTTAACTATGTTGGAAGGCAGCAGTGCTGTATAATCATGAAGCACCTGTGGCATCTCTCCATTTCTGGGAGCTGCGATTGGCCAGTGCGAGGCCTGCGGCACAGGCTTCTTGTAAGTTAAGATGGTGGCCATATCATGCGAGGTTACCCAGACCCTGATCAGGGCATGCAGGCTCTGTGAGACTAGGTGGCACCAACTCAGCAGCGGGCTGCTTACAGTGGCCATGGCAGTGAGGTGAGGTGGGGAAGGTAACTTGGGCAACAAGAGATGAACGGCCTCTCTTCAGTCAAGCTGGAGGCAGTACTGGGCTGAAAACGAGGGAGTAGGAGCCCTTTGCTGCCCTGGGCACAGGACGAGTACAGCTGTGAAATGGACCCGCCTACAGTGTCGCCCATCCACATTTTTAGGTCTCGCCTTTACCATTCCGCAGGAATGGGAAATGGGGAGAATTCAAGTCGGCTATTTTCTCTTCAAACCAAAGGGCTTTCAGCCGCGGTTTTCTTGCAGTTCATGTGAATCACGTGATCAAACATGCACGAGCATTCACGTCCAGGGCTTCTCCTCCCCTAGCAGCACTCCTCCCACACCAGCAACTCTCCCCTCCCACACCAGCACCTCCCCTCTCTCTCTCCGCAAACACAGCCTTGCCCTAGCAGCACTCCTCCCACACCGGCAACTCCCCCCTCCCACAACAGCACCTCCCCTCTCTCTCCCCGCAAACACAGCCTTGCCCTAGCAGCACTCCTCCCACACCAGCAACTTCCCCCTCCCACACCAGCACCTCCTCTCTCTCTCTCCGCAAACACAGCCTTGCCCTAGCAGCACTCCTCCCACACCGGCAACTCCCCCCTCCCACAACAGCACCTCCCCTCTCTCTCCGCGACTTCCCCCTCCCACATCAGCACCTCCTCTCTTTCTCCCCGCCAACACAGCCTTGCCGTATCAGCACTCCTGCCACACCAGCACCTCCCAGGAAAAAAAATGGCGGCCGCGCATGTAGTTTGTTTACATCTCTGCCACATGCGTTCTTAAATAGCATACCCTTCGTCACTACCTTTTATCTACACAGTATATTGATCCAATTCGGCAGCTCCCTCCTAATGCACGCACAGATCACAACACTCCGACACATATATAAAAAAACTGTAGCATCGACATTTACACGTGCATCTTGTAAACAAAATCCCCCTGCTACTGTCTCTTCCGAACCACACCTCTACCTCCAGCACATTTCTGACACATCTTTGTCTTTATTTTCACAGTAAATAATGTTGCACGTGCATTTCTTTTGAATATATATCTTGTGGTGACTTGGCCTGTCACCTACAACGCCCTATAGGTTCCTTCTGAGTAAACACCAAGCACAACTCACCATGCCTCTCCCCTCTCCCTTGCACACACTCTTTCAGAGACAGGCTTTCCGTTCGTGCAGCAGGTGCAGTGACACCGGATTCAGCAATCCATACTATCAAATTATTTTACACTATTTCAATGGCTGGGACACATACACGAAAAAACATCTCTGTTCGTGTCTCTTTGTTATCCTATCCCAATCACGGCCGACAACATGCACAAACAGACAAACACGTGCATCTTGTAAACAAAATCCCCCTGCTACTGTCTCTTCCGAACCACACCTCTACCTCCAGCACATTTCTGACACATCTTTGTCTTTATTTTCACAGTAAATAATGTTGCACGCGCATTTCTTTTGAATATATCTCTTGTGGTGACTTGGCCTGTCACCTACAACGCCCTATAGGTTCCTTCTGAGTAAACACCAAGCACAACTCACCATGCCTCTCCCCTCTCCCTTGCACACACTCTTTCAGAGACAGGCTTTCCGTTCGTGCAGCAGGTGCAGTGACTCCGGACTCAGCAATCCATACTATCAAATTATTTTACACTATTTCAATGGCTGGGACACATACACGAAAAAACTTCTCTGTTCGTGTCTCTTTGTTATCCTATCCCAATCACGGACGACAACATGCACAAACAGACAACAGACTTTCTCTTTTGCATTCACGCACAGAAACACGTACACGTTGACCACATTTACACGTGATTCTTGCAAACAAACACCCCCTTCCTTCTGTCTCATTCATTCATTCATCTACACCTTTCTGCCTTTCTTATTCAGACGTGCACTTTTTATTTTCTTTGAAGCATAACACCGTGTCTTTCAATTGCTGAAACAATAACATCAAAACATCTCTCTGTTGCATTCAGCACGCAAGGCAACATGCACAAACAGTCCACCAAAATCAGCTTTCTGGTCGTGGCTCTTCCTTATTCTATCCCAATCAGGCCCGTCCACACGCACGACAGTAACACACAGCCATCACACTCTATCTCTTTTCCTTTCATCCACGGAAACATGCACACGTTCACAACATTTACACGTGCATCTTGCAAGCATACCCACCCTGCCTTAGCTTATCCCTCCCTGTCTTAACTTCAGTCTTATTCATTCATCTGCCCCTTTCGTCCTTTTACTCGCGCAAATACGCACTAAAACAAACAGGCTAGACTCTTTCACTTTCATGCACGACTTTCTTTTCCCCTCTGTAAGGTGGGGAGGGGGCCAGAGTCAAACGTCTGGGGCCTAACCACCCCAGGAGACTGAATTGCTTTCATCAGAGTCGTAAAGATTGTAATCTGTTGTAGGCCATCCGCGGGGAAATGCAAATGTTAACTAAAGAGACTTTTTTTCCGCCAAACCATAAAGCAAGGGAAGCAACTTTAGAAACAAGCGGCACGTTCTTTTACACTGTCGATGACATGCACGTACAATGGTCTTATTGTTGTTTATTATTTTTTATACTTACGTTTCATAGTGGAAACTTTCACATTCACAACATTTACACGTGCATCTTGCAAGCATACCCACCCTTCCTTACCTTATTCCACCCTGTCTTAACTTCAGTCTCATTCACAACACACATTCGTCACATAAATGCACACCCTCGAAAAACAACACTGCTGCTCACTCAGTTTGCACATGCAGATCACACCACTTCGCTACATCTTGAAAAATATTTTGCGTGAAAAATAACAGAAAATATTACACGCCATTTTAGACACATTTGTCCCATGACTCCATAGGCCATCCTTCCTACTACGCTATTCCATCCTTTCGTTTTACATACAACTCAGAACACTTTAAATAAGTGAGGCATTTGACGACAAACAAATTATTTATAACATGCATCTTCAATACTATATACCAACTACAGCTGTACGTGCTCTTAAATAGCACACCCTTCGTCACTACCTTTTATCCACACAGTATATTGAGCCAATTCTGCTGCTCCCTCCTAATGCACGCACAGATCACAACACTGCGACACATATATAAAAGTCTGTGTCATCGGAATTGACAATGTTTGGCAAACTATACACAACTTGGCCACACATCACACTAAATGTACACTACTTCTCAACACACATTAGTGACATGCATCTACACAATCGTGATCCTATTCGGCTACTCACTCATTAGGCACAGGGAGCTCATACCACTTTGCCACATCTCTTGAAGGATTTGACCTGCAAATACGAAACGAAAGTGCCTATGCTTTGTACATATAATAATTCCATGCCTGCACACACTAGCTTTCAGAATCTGCAGCTCACTCCTTTTGCAAACACACAGGGCACACTATTTCTAAACATATCACTAACGCATTTCAATCAAAAGAAAACTGTAAGCAAGTGCGTTACTCAGTGAAAGCACTCACACTGCACACAGGCCTCACTCAAAGTGCACACAGCCCTCACTAACACTTTACACAGACTTCAGAAAACACACTGCATACAGTACGCTATCAGTGCGTACTGCACACACTTACTGCACACAGACAGAACTTACAGTGCACCCAGCACTCACTCAAAAGAACGACACACGTCTTCAATACTATATAGTAACTACAGATGTATGTGTTCTTAAATAGCACACCCTTCGTCACTACCTTTTATCTACACAGTATATTGATCCAATTCGGCAGCTCCCTCCTAATGCACGCACAGATCACAACACGCCGACACATATACAAAAGTCACTCACCCTCAACACCTCACCCTCACCCTCACCCTCACTCACCCTCAACACCTCACCCTCACCTTCACTCAACATCACCCTCACTCACCCTCAAGGCCTCACCCTCAGTCAGACACACTCACCCTCAAACTCTCACCCGCAATCACACTCAACCTCAATCACCCTCAACACCTCACCCTCACTCACCCTCAACACCTCACCCTCACCCTCACTCACCCTCAACACTTCACACTCACCTACACTCACTATCACCCTCAACTTCACTCACGCTCACTCACCCTCAACACCTCACCCTCATTCACCCTCACCCACCCTCACCCACACTCACATTCATGACCACAAAAACACACCCTCACATGCTCGCACACTCACACACCCCCACCCTCACACACACCCGCCCTCACAAACAATCACACATCCTCACACACCCACACACATTCTCAATAAGCCTCACACACTCACACTCGCCCACCCTCACTCACCCTCACCCTCACACCATCATCCCGTAACCATAACTCACCCTCAACATCACTCACCCTCAACACCTCACCCTCAACAACTCACTCACCCTCACTCAATAACGCTCACCCACCCTCAGCTTCACTCGCCCTCAACACCTCACCCTCAACACCACACTCACCCTCACTCTCACTCATCCTCACTGTCACTCATCCTCACTCACCCTCAACTCCTCACACACACCCACCCTCAACACCTCAACCTCACTCACCCTCAACACCTCACACTCACCATCACCCTCAACCTCACTCACCCTCACTAACACTCAACACCTCACCCTCATTCACCCTCACCCACACTCACCCACACTCACCTTCATGACCTCAACAACACACCCTCACATGCCCCCACACTCACACACCCCACCCTCACACACACCCGCCCTCACAAACTCTCACACATCCTCACACACCCACACACACTCTCAATAAGCCTCACACCCTCACCCTCGCACACCCTCACTCACCATCACCCTCACACCAGCATCCCCTCACCCTAACTCACCCTCAACATCACTCACCCTGAACACCTCACCCTCAACAAATCATTCACCCTCACTAAGTAACGCTCACCCACCCTCACCTTCAATAACACTCAACAACTCACCCTCACTCACCCTCAACAGTTCACACTCAACACCTCACCCTCAACACCTCACTCACCCGCACTCATTCATCCTCACTCAGTCTCAAATCCTCACCCACACCCACCCTCAACATCTCACCCTCACTCACCCTCAACACCTTACCTTCACTCACCCTCAACACCTTACCCTCACTCACCCACAACACCTTACCCTCACCCTCACTCACCCTCAACACATCACCCTCACCTACACTCACCATCACCCTCACTCACACTCAACACCTCATCCTTAACACATCACTCACCCTCACTCATCCTCACTCACCCTCAACACCTCACACTCACTCACCCTTAACACCTCACCCTCAGTCACCCTCAACACCTCCCCCCCTCACCCTCAACACCTCACCCTCAACACCTCACCCTCAATAACACTCCCTCACTCACCCTCACCATCACTCACCCTCACTCACCCTCAACACCTCACCATCACCCTCAATCACCCTCAACACCTCACCCTCACCTTCACTCAACATCACCCTCACTCACCCTCAACGACTCACCCTCAGTTACCCACACTGACCCTCAAAAACGCGGCCGCACTCTGCCTCTCCATCATTCACCCACTATCCATCATTCACCCACTATCCATCATTCACCAACTCTGCATCATTCACCCACTCGCAATCATTCACCCACTCTCCATCATTCACTCACTCTCCATCATTCACACACTCTCCATCATTCACCCACTCTGCATCATTCACCCACTCTGCATCATTCACCCACTCTGCATCATTTACCCACTATGCATCATTCACCCACTCTGCATCATTCACCCACTCTGCAAATTTAGGAATGTTATGCCATTTTCATACACATAAAAAAAATTCACGACGGAAAAAAGGGGGTCTACGGAGTACTGCATAAGATACGTTAGACACAAAATCTACTTCACAAAATTGACCTAAAAAGGATGCAAGGATGTTAATCAGGCTTCGGGCCAAAAAGTACATCAAATTCGTACAATATTACAACAATATTACACAAACAAAACAAATACAAATATGTGGCAGGAAGCGAGGACGAGGATGTACAAAGACAACAGTGAAACAGCCAACTTTTTCGTGGGGCAATAAACAAGCACTATTCAGCCGGAGAATGGGACGGATTAAAGACAATAGTCAACAGTTACACTAAAAACCGTACGCATACAACAATAGCACATCTTCACACGGAATTCCATCTAATATAAGAAAAATATTACTAAAATACAACTATTCGGAAACAGCCAACTTTTTCTGGGGGCAATAAACAAGCACTATTCATCCGGAAAATGGGACGGATTAAAGACAATAGTCGACAGATACACAAAAAGCCGTACGCATACAACAATAGCAGTTATTCACACGTAATTAGTTCTAATATAAGAAACATATTACGAAAATAGAACTATTCTTTCACAGAAAGCAAACAAAAAAAACATTACATCACTGTACATCTACTTCATACATTGCTACGAAAAATAAAGTCAGCAAAGACACGAAGTTTCCTTTCATACATCAAGTACGTCAATAACATATAATCCGGCGACTTCAGCATCACACGAAAACATAATGCAGACACAACTTACATCAATATATTAAAAAAAAATTAGCACTACAAAGTTAGAAAAACAGCTTTTGTACGTCAAATAACAAAAAATAGCAAATAATACATTACATTACAGTTTAACAAAACATATGCATTACATATCGACAATAAAAAAACAAACTTTCCGTTACATTACAAACATTTACAAATATTACGAGCAAAATAAATACATTTCGCAAGTCTTTAACTTAAACATAGTATATATACTACATTACATTACATTAAAAAAAGCTTTGGAATACATTCTTACCTGTCAAACGACGCAGCAACACCACAGGAACAAGAACACGCCTTCCGCGCACCAACATTCTCGATCTCTGGGGAATTCCACCGTTGACGTATGCAAATCGGAACGCTACGTCAAAAACGTCGCGCTCCGATTGGCTAAAAAAAAACGTAAACAAAAAAGAACACACACAACACAAAAATAAACTAGAGCGCTAAACATAGACAACGTCGAAGTGACGCAATACGTCGGCCATTTAAAAAAAAAAAAAAAAAAGGGACTCCACAAACACGTTAAAAACATAACACACAGTTAGTACAAAACATGCACACTTACATTACATACAAATATACACATAAGACAGAAGGAATACAAAGGGAACATCTGACACCTTTTGTAAAACACAACACATATTACTTAATTAATATTAACATACACACACTCATAACATCACCCTCACACACCAAAACTATCACACTCCTTCACACCCGCTCAATAACACTAACACAACATCTCCCTCATACACCATCACACACCTTCAGCCTCACACACACACACTCACACTCACACACACTCACACTCACACACACTCACACACCCTCACTCCCCTCAAAAAATAACACCCCTCACAACAAGCTCACATTCACTACACCGGACAGCCGCACCCACTCACACCCCTCACACTCTATCTACATCAACACCACTCTGCCTCACACAGCCTTAGCCTCATCCCCTCACCCTCACACACGCACAATAACTATCACACCATTACCCTCACACACTCTAACTCTCAACCGCAACAACTCACTCACACTCACACTCCCTTGCTCACCCTCACACTCACACACTCACACCCCCTCACCCTCACACCCCATCACCCTCACACCCCCTCACTCACACTCACTCACACTCAATGACAATAACTCACACTCAGACTCACACACCCTCACGCTCACACACCCTCACCCTCACACCCCATCACCCTCACACCCCCTCACTCACACTCACTCACACTCAATGACAATACCTCACACTCACCCTCACTCACCCTCAACGCCTCCCCCTCAACTCCTCACCCTCACTCACCCTCACTCACCCTCAACACCTCAATCACCTTCAACACCTCACCCTCAACACCTCACCCACCCTCACCCTCACTCACCCTGACCATCACTCACCCTCAACACCTCACTCACCCTCAACCCCTCACTCACCCTCAACACCTCACTCACCCTCACTCTCACTCATCCTTACTCACCCTCAACACCTCACCCTCACTCACCCTCAGTCACCCTCACTCACCCTCACCCTCACTCACCCGCAACGCCTCACCCTCAACACCTCACACTCAACCCCTCACTCACCCTCACTCTCACTCATCCTCACTCACCCTCAACCCCTCACACTCACTCACCCTCACTCACCCTCAACCCCTCACCCTCACTCACTCACCCTCAACACCTCACCCTGAACCCCTCACTCACCCTCACTCTCACTCATCCTCACTCAACAACCCTCAACCTCACTCACCCTCAACCCCTCATCCTCAACACCTCACCCTCAACACCTCACCCTCAACCCCTCACCCTCAATCCCTCACCCTCAACCCCTCACCCTCACTCACTCACCCTCAACTCCTCACCCTCAACCCCTCACTCACCCTCACTCTCACTCACCCTCACTCACCCTCACTCACCCTCACTCACCCTCACTCACCCTCACTCACCCTCAACACCTCACTCACCCTCACTCATCCTCACTCACCCTCAACACCTCACCCTCACCCTCACACACCCTCAAACCCTCGCCCTAACTCACACTCACCCTCACTCACCCTCACCCTCACTCACCCTCACTCACCCTCACTCTCACTCACCCTCAACCCCTCACTCACCCTCAACCCCTCACTCACCCTCACTCACCCTCACTCACCCTCACACACCCTCACCCTCACTCACCCTCAACACCTCACCCTCACACAGTGCAATAAGTCTCGGAGCATTTGAGTTAGAGCTTTTAGAATTGTTTAGGGCTTTTTTAATTTGTAATTCTTTAGCATTGGCTACAGGGAACCAAAAAGATTTACAAAAAAAAACAATAAACAATTCTAAAAGCACTAACTCTAATGCTGCGAGACCTATTGCATTTCCAACGCCACTGTCAACTACGCAACGCTACTACTCAACACAACTACGCAATGCCACGAAAATACGCAACACTACTCAAATACGCAACGCCACTCAACTACGCAACGCCACTCAACTACACAACGCCACTCAAGTACGCAACGGCACTCACATACGCAACGCCACTCAACTACGCAACGCTGCCCACTCAACTACGCAACGCCACTCAACTACGCAAAACCACTCACCTACGCAACACCACTCACCTACGCAACGCCACATACCTACGCAACACCACTCATCGAAGCAAAGCCACTCATCTACTAAAAGACACTCAACTACGCAACGCCACTCAACTACGCAATGCCACTCAACTACGCAACGCCACTCAACTACGCAACGACACTCACACATGCAACGCCACTCACACATGCAACGCCACTCACACATGCAACGCCACTCAACAACGCAACGCAACTATACTACGCAACGCCACTCAACTACGCACACATGCAACGCCACTGCCACATGCAACGCCACTCACACATGCAACGCCACTCACACTGCCAACAACACTCACACAGCCAACGCCACTCACACAGGCAACGCCACTCACACAGGCAACACAAATCACACAGCCAACGCCTCACACACAGGCAACACCTCGCACACAAGCAACGCCACTCACACACGCAACCCCACTCACACACGCAACGCCACTCACACACGCAACGCCACTCACACACGCAACGCCACTCACACACGCAACGCCACTCACACACACAACGCCACTCACACACGAACAACACTCACGTTGCCAATAGATCGCGCAGTACGACAGGTGGAACTATTACAATGGCAAATAACAATGCCTTTCACTGTTGTTATCATTTAGAATACATAAAGGGCTTTGTCATTTACACAACCAATAGCTCAAACTTTCCTACTGCGAGACCTATTGGCAACGCCAGTGCTTGTTTAACAAGGAGCCTTCACCCAGCGAGTGCACCATCACCAGGTCACCATTTGTTGTATTTTTTAGAACTGCTAGGAGACCGAAACGTAAACGCACCGAGCACACAACGTGTCCCCCACCGGGATCTGGATAGGTTTCAGTGAGGTTCGCGATTATCTATTATTCACAGTACTACGATTGTTAGCGGCTTATTTATTAGAGTACATGAAAATTATCGGCAACATTAGGTACACTTGGTACATTTGTAACGTTACAACTAGTATAGAACAACGATCAGTCTTTTACCCACATAGAGATTACGTGCATGACATATTTATACGTCTAGACGATGCAATATCAACCAACAGCATCTTAGACAACGGGCATAGTTATAGTTACTGACAACAAGAGGCACACGCCTTTATTCATTAATATATCCGTCTGAACCTTGCTTTAGGGATACCTCCCAGACGTGTTCAACATATTGGGATTCTGACTACTTTGAAGAACAACTACTTTAGCATCGCTTGACTCAGGTACCTATACTTGGTTTCACTAAACTGCATGAGTAATTATACTCTAAGATTGTCTATTCACAGACCATCGCAGGGTACACACACATGTACTTGAATAATGAGCACATTCACGTTCTCCTTTAACTCGAGCATATTCCATATTGAAGCATGACAGACACACCCACACTGAGGGTGGATTTTCCTGCTGGTTTCTTTAGACTCCTGTGGTATAAGGTTTCTAATTTCAACACAACACGGCACCCCCTGCTGTGAATTTTGGATTTCTGTTCAGCCATGAGCACTAGATACTTAAAATCCTTTGTACTGGTATTCATAGGATATTGCCCCTGATGAAGGGAAACGTCTTCCCGAAATGCATTGGGAATTGGACCACAAGAAATGAAGAATAACATCCACAGGAAGAAGGGATTTCTTCTCAATATTAATTCTCTGTAAATAGTCCCTTTGTTTGAATAATTTTATCTGCTATGATTTGCTATAACACAGAAAATTGAAAAACCAAATGCAATCATGAAAATGAATTGTAGCACACAATGTATAATTTTGAACTACTTATGGCATTATGACACAATAATATGATTTATTTAGTTTACTGCATCAATAAATGCAAATACTGTTTGAAACTATAAGAATTTTGTTAATATTGTGGAAATAGTTTTCTTTCTTCGGGAACAGTGTGCATTACTTGCAGACTTCTTCTGCATCTTCCCTTTCAATTACAGGAAGGCGATGTGGAAGGAGTGTGGGGTAACTTACAAGCTCACAACTCCTTACCACCCCCAAAATAATGGGATAGTTGAAAGGTTCAACCGCACCCTTAAAGGTATGATTATTAGTTTAACCGAACCCATGAGGGGTAAGTGGGACGTCCTCCTGCAATATATTTTGTTCGCCTACAGAGAGGTACTGTAGGGAAGTGCCCCTCCCCCTACGCTTTCCGCAAGATTTCTGATGCACTTTTACTGAGTGTGCCGTGGGTCCCTGACAATGAGGTTCCCAGGGCCTGTGTTCTTTCCCCAAAACTGTATACCTTTCTTTCACAATTGGCACATCTCTGGCTAACACATAAGTCTCTTGTAAAAGGTGCCAGTGGTACCAAGGGCCTTGCGACCAGAGAGGGTCTCTAAGGGCTGCAGCATGTATTGTGCTACACTCAGAGACCCCTCACTTAACACATACACACTGCCATTGCAGCCTTTGTGTTTCGGTGCAGACATAACTTCAGAGTTGACATGGCACACATCCCTGTGTGCCATGTCATCCAACTACTGCCTGTGGCATAGGTAAGTCACCTCTCTAGGGGGCCTCACAGACCTAAGGCAGAGTGCACTATACAACAGGCGAGGGCACAGTTGATTGAACAAATGTGCCCTATAGTGTCTGTGCCGTTCACAGACATTGTAAGTACAGTGGACCTATATTGAGTACATGGGCTGGGAGTTTGTCATTACGAACTCCACAGCTCCATGATGGCTTTACTGAATGCTAAGGAGTTTGATATCAAACTCCTCAGCATAATAAACCCACACTGATGCTGGTGTTGGTTTGATTACCAAATGCTCAGAGGGCATCTTAGGGATGCCCCCTGAAAAACGATCAACTCCCTTGTGTCCAACTGATAGGTCTGCACCAGCCTGCCACACACAGACATGTTTCTGACCCCCTGAGGTGAGAGCCCTTGTGCTCTCGTGGGTCAGGGATAAAGGCTGCTTGGGGTGGAGGTGCTTCACACCTACCCCCAAGCAGGAACAGCATTCAGGGCAGTGGGTCTCAAAGCCTTCCTGCTCTTTTTTATGCTAGGTAGGGCCTCCCCAGCTAGTGGAGCTAGCCACACCCTTGACCAAGCCTCACTTATGGCACCAATGTTGTCTGGAAAATTAGTAGTCAGAAGAGTTATGTCTACTCTGTGCCAGGACAACCCCTATGGTGCCCTGGACTGAGGTGACCTCCTCTTTAGGAAATCCTCCATCTTGCAATAGGATTTGACCCAATTAGGTTAGGGGGATGCCATCTCTCTAAAGGGAGGGGACATTCTAAGGGTGTAATTAGCCTAAAGGCAATTAGCCCATTGGCTACCATCTGCCAGTACCTGTAACACACCTAAAAGTATTTAGGGGCACCCCTGAACTTTGATCCCCAGATTCCTGTGACCCAAGAAGAAAAGGACAAAGAAGACGCTGTACGGCCGAGCCTGGAAGACGACTACAGATTTGGCCCTAGCCCTACTGGCCTGTCCTCTGCTCAAAGACCCTGCTAAGAAGACGATGCCTGTCCCATGGTCAGAGTCTTCCAAGAACCCCAGGAAGACAGCCATTCTTTAGCCAAGACCAGATCTCCCGAGGACAGCGGCCCTATCCAAAAGAAACAACACCAAGGATCCTGGATCCAGGCGGATCCGCAACCCCTGCCCACTCTGCACCCAACACTCACGGCCCGAGTTCGAGTGGCTCTAGTGAAGTCTCCCCAGTGATCCTGATCTTGTCTCCTTTGATGGCTGACCTCTCCTGGACCCCACAAAGTTGCCTGCAGCCTCCACACGAAGGGTCCCCCTGACTGCGACCGGCTCCGACTAAGAAGAGCCGACACCAAAAGATATTCCTGCATCCTAAGCCCTCTGGCCTTGGAGAGCCCAACCGATTATACCTGTCTCCCCAGTGATCCTGATCTTGTCTCCTTTGATGGCTGACCTCTCCTGGACCCCACAAAGTTGCCTGCAGCCTCCACACGAAGGGTCCCCCTGACTGCGACCGGCTCCGACTAAGAAGAGCCGACACCAAAAGATATTCCTGCATCCTAAGCCCTCTGGCCTTGGAGAGCCCAACCGATTATACCTCGACCTCCCCCAGCCCTCCAACTTACCTGCCCAGCTGGTGGTTACCTTCAGCCAGCCGCCTGCAGTCCCTTTGCGCGATTGAGAATCCCCATTTGAACGCATTGGATGCCCAATGCTGAATGTGCACCCTGCACTGGCCACCCTTTTGTCCTTGGTGGTGTAGCTTTGGTGATGCCTTGTGGCCCTCCCTGTGCAGATCTTAACCCCCAGGGCCTGTGCCCTGAAACCGCAGATACCTACCTGCAAACCATGCCTCTTCAAAGTATCCCCAGTCTCTATTGACTGACATTGGGCTCAGTGACTTCTGCCCCCCCAGTGCCGCTGGTAGTGCAGTACCTACCTTGAACTGACCCTTGCCCATTGTTAGTCCAAACCCCTAAAGACTGGAATTGTAAGTCGAGTATTTACCTGCTAACGCTTAACACTGTTTTTCTTCCATAAGATTGCATTACATTTACAAACCTATTGCATACAAAAGTCTATCTAGGGCTAATTTGCAAATCATACTGTTCTAAATCAATTCTACAAAAGTATTCTATTTCTGTAAAGCATTTTCTGTTGCCTTGCAAAACTATTCCTACTGCATTTGAAAAGTATTACTGCTTTTGAAACTGTTACTTACCAGCAACTGAGTTCCCCTTGGATCTGGGAATAAAAAAAGAAAGTAATTACTTTTTATGCAAAGCAATTGATCTGGATTCAGTCTTTGACTGTGTGCCATCATTTATTGTCTGAACGTGTACAATAAATGCTTAACACAGCCCTCTGATAAGCCTCACTGCTTCAACACACTACCACAAATAGAGCTTTTAGTGTTATCTACTTGAGCCTCTGTAATCCTCTGGGGATTTATTGTACTCTGTGCACACTATACCTTACTTTGGTATAGTATATTAGGAGCCAGCTTCCTACCGGTACCACAGAAGGGGATTGGCTTCAACCCTTTTGAACTTCTGTACGGACACACTGCGAGAGGACCTCTCAATCTGGTCAAAGAAGGCTGGGAGCAAGTTCCCAAATAGCCAACCCAGGATAAAGTTAGCTACATGCTGGCATTCTGCACCCAGAAAGCTCACTTCCAGAAACTTCCACAGCAGAATCTAGAAGCTAGCCAGGTGGACATGAAACATTGGTATGACCAGAATACCACTCTAGTTGAGTTTCAGCCTGGCGAAAAGAGTAGGTAAGGGAGCCAGTGGAGCCCCGGGCCCTGCAAGATGATTGGTCTGGGCCTTTTGAGGTGAAGGCATGCAGGAGTGATGTCACCTACCTGGTGGACCTCAAGACTCCTAGGAACCCTTTGAGAGTCCCCCTGTGATTTGCCTCAAGCCCCCCTTTGAGAGAGATCTGAGAGTACCATGCTCCTGTTTACTGATGATGAGGTGGACGAGGAGAGTGAACCTCTCCATGACCTCCTATCTTCCACTGAGCAGGATTAATCAGTGGAGAGTGTCAGCCTTTCCCTTACTCTGACCCTAGCTCAACAGAGAGACTGCCACCAGTTGTAGGGACAGTTTGCCTCTTTGTTCTCCCTTACCCCAGGACTTACTACATTGTGTACCCATGATATTGATACTGGGGAAAGCACACCTGTGAAGAACACATTTTACAGATTTTCTGATAAGGTGAGAGGTAGAATTAAGGAGGAAGTCTCCAAGATGCGCGTATTAGGGGTTATTGAGCACTCAAACAGAGTCTGCCCCTCCAGGTGTCACACCTGAACTTAGGTTCTGTGTGGACTATCATGGGCTTAATGCAGTCACTAGGACTGACACACACCCCATCTCCAGAGCTGATGGTCTTCTAGATTGGCTTGGAGCTGTCACGTGCCTTAGCACGTCCAAAATTCACCCAGACCCGGACAGAAGTGAGAGCCTTCTTAGGCCTCATTTGATACTACAGGAGATTCATCAAGGGATATGGAACCATTGTTGCCCCTTGACAGAGCTGACTTCCAAGAAGCTCTACGCAAACAAATGATGGACGGAATGCTGAATAAATCATACATTCACCCCCAGTCAAGAGATCTGGATAAATCCATTGTTCTTTTGCTCTTGTACCCCAGTTTAGATCCAGCCATATGCAAACCAGTCTTGACCCTGTGCCTCATGGGAACAGTCCAGACCAAACTGCCAAGCCAGGTCCTCCCTGGACTGAAAACAAGCATCCTAGGACCTGTTTCGGGGCTTCACCCCTCATCAGCCATGATAGCTTGACTCCAGCGGCATGGGGAGCACGGGACCCACATCTGGGCATACCCGTCCCACTCGGGTGACAGATGCAAAAAGAACAATTGATGGAAAATATGCAGAACAATGTCATACATTCACCCCAGTACAGAGATCTGGACCTGGCTGATGAAGGGTGCTACCCTGAGACCGGTCCTAGGATGCTTGTTTCCTGTTTGGGGAAGACCTGGCTTGGCAGTTCAGTCTGGACTGTTCCCACGAGGCACAGGGTCAAGACTGATTTGCATATAGCTGGGTCTAAACTGAGGTGGCAAAGTGAGCTAAAGAATGATGATGGATTCAACCCAGATCTGTGACTGGGTGCGAGTGTCTGAAAAGTTTCAGCTCTCCACCCATCATCTCCTTGTGTTTCCTTTGTTCGTCCTACGTTGGCAGGGTATGCCCAGGCGTGGGTACCTGGCTCACTTTGTCACTTGATTTAAGCTAGCCTGGCTGATGAAGGGTGTTACCCAGAAACCGGTCCCAGGATGCTTGTTTTCAGTTCGGGGAAGACATGGCTTTGCAGTTCGGGCTGGACTGTTCCCATTGGGAGCAGGGTCAAGACTGATTTGCATATGGCTGGGTCCAAACTTGAATGGCATGGTGAGCAAAAGAATTATGTATTTAGACCCAGATCTCTGTACTGGGGTGAATGTATGACATTGTTCTGCATTCTATCCATCAATTGTTCTTTTTGCATCGACTTCCAAGAAACAACCATTGCGGGTGATCTGGACAGAAGTGTGCCAGAAATCTTTTGATACCCTGAAGGAAGCCAAGTGCGCAGCACCTGTAGTCCCTGGTTTCTCCCAAGAGTGTGATGTGTAGAAAGACACCTCAGAGCACGGCATAGCGGTCATGCTCTCACAGCTAAATGAAGGGGGCCTGGATCAACCTGTAGCCTTCATCCGGTACAGGTTACTTGTCAGGGAACAGAGGTAGTGCTCAATAGAAAGGGAATCATTTGCTGAGGTCTGGGCTCTGAAGAGGCTAAGACCCTACCTGTTTGACACTCACCTCTGGGTTCAGACAGACCACAGGTCCCACTAATGGTTAGTGCAGATGAGAGATGAGAATCCCAAACTGTTGAGTTGGCGCTTCTCCTTACAGGGAATGGACTTTACAGTGGAACACCCTCCTGGCACAGGCCACACCAATGCTGATGGTCTCTCCAGGTTCTTCTGCTTTAGTGAAGAGAACTCCCATGGGGTTATGAAGCTCTCCCCTCCTTCAGCTGGGGGGACCCGTGTTAGACCTGGCATCCTTGGTTTGGTTTCCCCTGACTTTTTGCCTTCTGACCTCTTGTTTTTCCGACTTCATTTTTGCTTGCTTTAGGATTTTGATAGCTCATCACCAGGCTGATGGGCCTTCCTGAGCTAGATCAGGAGGGATGAGCTGACACTTGCACCTGAACAGGGCTGTGCCTGCCCCACACAAAGAGCTATATAGCTCCCTGTAGCGAGTCTGGGACCAGTACAGGAAAGCTAGAGACTTTGTACTTCAAAGGCCTCTTTGAAGTCTCCCCCACTTCAAAGGCTCAAATGGGTGTAAGTACTGGGCCTCTGATGCCATGACTTCAGAACACTGCTGGAACTAAGGACATTCTGACGGGGACAAGAGTTGCTGTGCTGTAGGAGGGACTGCTACCTTGCTAACTGCTTTGCTGTGTTGGCCTGCAGCCTGCTGATTGCTGTGCTGTAGGAGGGACTAAGAAAACACAAGGAGATGATGAACGAAGCGCGGAAACTTTTCAGGCACTTACCCCCAGTCACAGATCTGGGTTGAATCCATCATCATTCTTGAGCTCACTTTGCCACCCCAGTTCAGACATAGTTATATGCAAAATCAGTCTTGACCCTGTGCCTCATGGGAACACTCCAGCCCGAACTGCCAAGCCATGTCTTCCCTGGACCGGAAACAAGCATCCTGGGACCCGTCATCAGCCAGGCAGGCTTGAATCCAGGGGCAAAGTGAGCAAGGGACCCATGTCTGGGCATACCCTGCCAACTTAGGGCGAACAAAGCAAACACAAGGAGATGATGGATGGAGCGCTGAAACTTTTTAGACACTCACCCCCAGTCACAGATCTGGGTTGAATCCATCATCATTTTATAGCTCACTTTGCCACCTCAGTTCAGACCCAGTCATATGCAAATCAGTTGTCAGGGAATGCCCAGACGTCGGTCCCTTGCTCACTTTGCCACTGGATTCAAGATAGCCTGGCTGATGAGGGCTGTGGCTACACCTCAAACAGATGGGCTCACCTCACATGGATGGGTTAACCTCACATAGATTGGCTAACCTCACATGGATGGCCTCACCTCCCATGGAGGGGCTCACCTCTCATTGATCGGCTCACCTCACATGATTGAGCACACCTCACATGAGTGAGCACACTAATATGGGTGGGCTAACCTCAACTGGATGGGCTCACCTCACCCGAATGGGCTCACCTTACACAGATGGGCTCACCTCACATGGATGGGTTAACCTCACATAGATGGGCTAAACCTCACATGGATGGCGTCACCTCCCATGGATGGGCTCACCTCACATGGATGGGCTCACCTCACGCAGATGGGTTCACCTCACACAGATGGGCTCCCCTCACACGGATTGGCTCGCCTTACATGGATGGGCTCACATCACATGGATGGGCTCACATCACATGGATGGGCTCACCTCCCATGGAGGGGCTCATCTCACATGGATGAACACACCTCATATGGATGGGCTAATCCCACACGGATGGGCTCACCTCACACAGATGGGTTCACCTCACACGGATGGGCTCACCTTACATGGATGGGCTCACCTTACATGGATGGGCTCACATCACATGGATGGGCTCACCTCCCATGGATGGGCTCATCTCACATGGATGAGCACACCTCACATGGATGGGCTCACCTCACACGGATGGGCTCACCTCACAATGATGAGCCCACCTCACACGGATGGGCTCACCTCACATGGATGTGCTAACCTCACATGGATGAGCACACCTCACATGGGTGGGCTCACCTCACATGGGTGGGCTCACCCGGATCGGCTCATCTCACATGGATGGGCTCATCTCACCCGGATGGGCTAACCTCACATGGATGAGCTCACCTCACACAGATGAGCTCACCTCTCACGGATGGGCTAACCTCACATGGATGAGCTCACCTCACACAGATGAGCTCACCTTACACAGATTGGCTCACCTTACATGGATGGGCTCACATCACATGGATGGGCTCACCTCACACAGGTGGGCTAACCTCACATGGGTAGCCTCACCTCACATAGATGGGCCCACCTCATATGGATGGGCTCATTTCACATGGATTGACTCATTTTACATGGATAAGCTCACTTCGCATGGATGAGCTCACCTCACACTGATGGGCTCACCTCACATGGATGGGCTAACATCACATGATAAACAACTGTAGGAAAGTAGGATCTGCTTTCATGGTTACCCCCACTTATTGCTTGGTGATAGTATGTTTTTGTCTAGCCTGACTGGGATCCTGCTAATCAGGACCCCCGTCACTGTGATTTCTCCCTAAATTGGCCATGGTAAGTACTTCTGTACATCCACAAGTGGCTATTGGTGTACTCTTGTCAGTCCCTAGTATATGGTACTGGGGTACCCAGGGCATAGGTACATTGGCCGCAGCATGCGTTGTGCCACCCATGGGCGTCTGCTTAAACTGTGACTACAGGCCTGCCATTGTAGCCTGTGTGAGTTGGTGCTTAGACCTCTCACGACAGATATACATTTTGTTATGTCTGGGGTCAATACATTTAAAACCTATAAGTCACCCCTATGGCAGGCTGTATGTCCTGAGGGCAGGGTGCTTGGCTATAACTGCATGAGAAGGACACCCCTACAAACACCAGAGTCGAATCTCCAAGCTTTATAAGTGTGATCAGCCATTTTAATACATGTAGAGGACATCAGTCATTATGAGATGTCTAACTATAGTTGCTGCACCGAACCTGATCTTGTTTGGTATCAAACATGTTGGACTCATGCCCTAAGACGATTCCAGTGTTGGACATATGATCCCATCTAGTGGGGGGCTCCCTTGGGGTACTCCCTTGTACTACCAGTACCAGCCTTTCAGGGTCTGACAGCAAGCTAGTGCTGCTGCTGACCACAAACACTATTCTGCCTTTCTGCTGCTGAGCCGAACTCAAGCAGGGGAAGGTAAAATAGGCGTGACTACCTCCCAGATGGGACTTAGTGTGTTGGATTGGGGTGGGGGCACTTGCCAGCGCCACCACACTGTTTGGAAAGGCACGTTTGGTGCTCTCCTTGCATGCTCCAGTGTGAGACAGTTCAGGGAGCCCTGGGCTCCCGCTCTGGCATGAAACCGGACAAAGGACAAGAGAGTATCCTGCCCTCTGTCTAGCCCCTCCTTCAGGAGGGACAACAGAGTCATTCCAACCCTTTCCCTAAGGTACTCAAGGACTTACCTTGGGGTAGTTCCTTAGATTAATCATGGGACAAGACTCAAGCCTGAAACCCTGCTGCTCTTCAACCAGCTGGACACTTGTACTGCGCCTGGAACAAAAACTGCCGCAAGGAAGACTCCTGTTGTTCCTGGTCTCACTGTTCTGCAAGTCTTCATCTGTGTCTGTGCGTCTTCCAGGATCTTCACCAGACCTGTGGGCATCAAGGACATCCAAAGTAAACTCCCTTGCAACGGAGGAGTCACACCCCTGCATCTGCAGGCACCCCAACAAAGCTGACCGGTCTGCTGCTCCTGACGTTCCACGGACTTTGAAAGGCTCCGCAAACAGTTGGTGGTTCTTCAGGCCTCCCTCGAGGCCTGACCTGTCCTCTCTGCAATTTTGAGGCCTGTATCCCTCATCGGATCTATTGGAACCGAACCCCTGTTCACCGCGTCGACTTGCCGTTGCCAAGGGTTGTTGGCTCTGCACTCCAGAGATCTTCGGGCTACAAGAAGCTCCAACATCTCTTTCTGCCAAGTACTGCGTCCTCACTGCATCCCCGGCACCGTGGACCTTCCTTCTTGGTGTCCTGCTCGAGGTCCTCTTGCGACTCCTGTGCCTTCGGCTTGTAGGTTCTCTTCTGCTCCAGTGGATTCCCCTGCTTGATCGGGAACTGCTCTGACTCTCCTGCTTGTGATGAGTCCCTTGGACCTTGCTAGTCCCAATGTTGCTCCGTCTTTGTCCTCCACGCCAGTTGCAGCTACCAAGGCTTGTTGGTGCGTCCAACGGACACCGGCCCCCTGGTTCTCGACTTCTAATGTGGGACAGGTCGTGCACGACTCCTGATCTTCCTCAGCATCGCCTGGTCCTCACAGCTGCAGCGACAAGGACACAGGCAATTCTTGTGGACCTTCTGACATCAGTGAGCATTGTTCTTCCGTGCCTCCTGGTCACCTTCGAGTGACATAGACTTTGTCCCCTCTGCTTGCAGGTTCTCCTCTTCAAGAATCCACCCTTGGATTCCACCTGACTCTTGCACAGTCTCCTCTAACGTCAAATTCTTTGAAGTCCTCCATTGTGGTCTACTGCGGTTCCGACTTCACTTCCCACCTATGCACCTGGCTTCCCTGGTGTAGGTATTCTGGTTCCTGGGGTATCCATGGATGGGGTGACTCTCCAACCTCCTGTCTTCTACAAGGTTTCTTCAGGTTCCACTGGGAAGGGCCCTTCTTCTTAAACATAGTGTCCTCTTGAATAGTACTGAGCCAGACAACTTGGTCCGGAAGAGAGCCTTTCACTCAAACGTGGTGAAAAGATTGACATTTCTCTCTTGGTTCCCAGATCATTTGTGATCCACATTGTGAAACATTGTACACACATGTTTAACAAAACAACTATACAATGAAGCAAGGATGATTCATGGTGTCTTTTAAAAAATATTTTACATATTTATGCACTCACCTAAGCACTGCATCTTCTGCACTTTTTGTTTGTATATTAAGTTGTACTGCCATTTGCATTATTAAATAGTTTAAAATGAATTTCTATTAATTATTTATTAATTGTAATTGTGTAATTAATGTTAGGTGTGTGTTGTGGTGTATATATGTGTAAATGGTGTGAAAGCTGGTAAGTAATTAATTGTTTAATTAATAAATAATAAAACCTTTATTTTAAATAATTAGTAATTATTAATTGTAATTGTGTAATTAATTTTAGGTGTGTGCTGTGGTGTTTATATGTGTAAATGGTGTGAAAGCTGGTAATTAATTAATTGTTTAATTAATAAATATTAAAAGAATATTTTTCATTCATTAATTAGTAAATATTAAATGTAAGTCTGTAACTAATTTTAGGTATTTGTTGTGGATTTTATAGTGCTAAATAATTATTTTTGTATCTTTATTAATAATAATATATTAATATTTATGTATTAATTATGTTAAAATTAGAAATTACATTTATTGAAAATTTTGATATTTTTATTTTTGATTGTTTTGGGATCCCGCTCTTTCCCTACTGTTGCACTCACTGGAGTGGGAATAGTAATTGTTGCCCCTCCGCTATCCTGCGTTTTCCCTACTGTTGCACTCATTGGAGTGGGAATAGTAATTTTTACCCCTACGCTATCCAGCACTTTCCCTATTGTTGCACTCACTGGAGTGTGAATAGTATTTTCTACCCCTACGCTATCCAGCGCTTTCTGTACTGTTGCACTCTCCGGAGTGGGAATAGTAAATGTTACCCCTACGCTATCCAGCGCTTTCCCTACTGTTGCACTCACTGGAGTGGGAATAGTAATTTTTACCCCTACACTATCCAGCGCTTTTCCTACTGTTTCACTCAATGGAGTGGGAATAGTAATTTTTACCCCTACGCTATCCAACGCTTTCCCTACTGTTTCACTCACTGGAGTGGGAAAAGTAAATGTTTACCCCTACACTATCCAGCGCTTTCCCTACTGTTGCACTCACTGGAGTGGGAATAGTAAATGTTTACCCCTACGTTATCCAGCGCTTTCCCTACTGTTGCACTCTCTGGAGTGGGAATAGTACATTTTACCCCTACGCTATCCAGCGCTTTCACCACTGTTACACTCACTGGAGTGGGAATAGTAAATGTTACCCCTACGCTATCCAGTGCTTTCCCTACTGTTGCACTCACTGGAGTGGGAATAGTAAATTTTACCCCTATGCTATTTAGCGCTTTCCCTACTGTTGCACTCACTGGAGTGGGAATAGTAATTTGTACCTCTACGCTATCCAACGCTTTCCCTACTGTTGCACTCTTTGGAGTGGGAATAGTAATTTTTACCCCTACGCTATCCAGCGCTTTCTCTACTGTTGCACTCTCTGGAGTGGGAATAGTAATTTTTACCCTCCTGCTGTCTAATGTTTTAACTATTAATGGTTTTTTTGTTATTACATGTATAGATATTTTTTTAAATACTTTAATTGGTTAATTAAATATAGAATATATTAAATATTTTTATTTATTTTTCATTATTTATAAAGTTTATAAATTAAATAAAGATAATAGTTAATAAAATGTATTGAAGTAAATATATGTATATGTACACTTTTTTGGTGTTTATATTAATTACATTTCGTTTATTTGTTATAATTAGTTAAAATATATATTAAAATTAATTTAATTTATTAATAATAATAATATTATTTAATTAATTTAAGTTATGTTATTTTTTTAAGTCAATATTTTTGACATCTATATTTTTTACAGCGATAATTTTGAGTACTTACCTTTTTAAGTATAGGGAGGTGATAGTTTGTGATCGATATTTCTACATCGATATTTTTTTAGCAATATTTTTGATATTGATATTTTAACATGGATTCAGTGGACATGGAGAGGCCCTGGGAGGTGAACCCTCAGGCTGAGTGAGTGGGCATGGAGAGGCCCTGGGAGGTGAACCCTCAGAGTGAGTGAGTGGACATGGAGAGGCCCTGGGAGGTCAACCCTCAGAGTGAGTGTGTGAACAGGGAGACCCAGCTCTCTCGCGGCCCTGGGAAGTGAACCCTCAGAGTGAGTGAGTGGACATGGAGAGGCCCTGGGAGGTGAACCCTCAGAGTGAGTGAGTGGACATGGAGAGGCCATGGGAGGTGAACCCTCAGAGTAAGTGAGTGGACATGGAGAGGCCCTGGGAGGTCAACCCTCAGAGTGAGTGAGTGGACATGGAGAGGCTCTGGGAGGTGAACCCTCAGAGTGAGTGAGTGGGCCTGGAGAGGCCCTAAGAGGTGAACCCTCAGAGTGAGTGAGTGGACATGGAGAGGCCATGGGAGGTCAACCCTCAAAATAAGTGAGTGGACATGGAGAGGCCCTGGGAGGTCAACCCTCAGAGTGAGTGAGTGAACAGGGAGACGCAGCTTCCTCGCGGCCCTGGGAAGTGAACCCTCAGAGTGAGTGAGTGGACATGTGGAGGCCCTGGGAGGTGAACCCTCAGAGTGAGTGAGTGGGCCTGGAGAGGCCCTGGGAGGTGAACCCTCGGAGTGAGTGAGTGGACATGGAGAGGCTCTAGGAGGTGAACCCTCAGAGTGAGTGAGTGGACAGAGAGACCCAGCTCTCTCGCGGCCCTGGGAGGTGAACCCTCAGAGTGAGTGAGTGGGCCTGGAGAGGCCCTGAAAGGTGAACCCCTGGAGTGAGTGAGTGGACATGGAGAGGCCCTGGGAGGTGAACCCTCAGAGTGAGTGAGTGGACAGGGAGACCGAGCTCTCTTGCGGCCCTGGGAGGTGAACCCTCAGAGTGAGTGAGTGGACAGAGAGACCCAGCTCTCTCGCGGCCCTGGGAGGTGAACCCTCAGAGTGAGTGAGTGGACATGGAGAGGCCCTGGGAGGTGAACCCTCAGAGTGAGTGAGTGGACATGGAGAGGCCCTGAGAGGTGAACCCTCAGAGTGAGTGAGTGGACAGGGAGAGGTCCTGGGAGGTGAACCCTCAGAGTGGACATGGAGAGGCCCTGAGAGGTGAACCCTCAGAGTGAGTGAGTGGACAGGGAGAGGTCCAGGGAGGTGAACCCTCAGAGTGAGTGAGTGGGCCTGGAGAGGCCCTGGGAGGTGAACCCTCAGAGTGAGTGAGTGGACATGGAGAGGCCTTGAGAGGTGAACTCTCAGAGTGAGTGAGTGGGCCTGGAGAGGCCCTGGGAGGTGAACCCTCGGAGTGAGTGAGTGGACATGGAGAGGCCCTGGGAGGTGAACCCTCAGAGTGAGTGAGTGGACATGGAGAGGCCCTGGGAGGTGAACCCTCAGAGTGAGTGAGTGGACATGGAGAGGCCCTCGGAGGTGAACCCTCAGAGTGAGTGAGTGGACAGGGAGACCCAGCTCTCTCGCGGCCCTGGGAGGTGAACCCTCAGAGTGAGTGAGTGGGCATGGAGAGGCCCTGGGAGGTGAACCCTCAGAGTGAGTGAGTGGACATGGAGAGGCCATGGGAGGTGAACCCTCAGAGTGAGTGAGTGGACATGGAGAGGCCATGGGAGGTGAACCCTCAGAGTGAGTGAGTGGACATGGAGAGGCTCTGGGAGGTGAACCCTCAGAGTGAGTGAGTGGACATGTAGAGGCCCTTGGGGGTGAACCCTCAGAGTGAGTGAGTGGACATGTAGAGGCCCTTGGAGGTGAACCCTCAGAGTGAGTGAGTGGACATGGAGAGGCTCTGGGAGGTGAACCCTCAGAGTGAGTGAGTGGACATGGAGAGGCCATGGGAGGTGAACCCTCAGAGTGAGTGAGTGGACATGGAGAGGCCATGGGAGGTGAACCCTCAGAGTGAGTGAGTGGACAGGGAGACCCAGCTCTCTCACGGCCCTGGGAGGTGAACCCTCAGAGTGAGTGAGTGGGCCTGGAGAGGCCCTGGTAGGTGAACCCTCAGAGTGAGTGAGTGGACATGGAGAGGCCCTGGGAGGTGAACCCTCAGAGTGAGTGAGTGGACAGGGAGACCCAGCTCTCTCACGGCCCTGGGAGGTGAACCCTCAGAGTGAGTGAGTGGACATGGAGAGGCCATGGGAGGTGAACCCTCAGAGTGAGTGGACATGGAGAGGCCCTGGGAGGTGAACCCTCAGAGTGAGTGAGTGGACATGTAGAGGCCCTGGGAGGTGAACCCTCAGAGTGAGTGAGTGGACATGGAGAGGCTCTGGGAGGTGAACCCTCAGAGTGAGTGAGTGGACATGGAGAGGCCATGGGAGGTGAACCCTCAGAGTGAGTGAGTGGACATGGAGAGGCCATGGGAGGTGAACCCTCAGAGTGAGTGAGTGGACAGGGAGACCCAGCTCTCTCACGGCCCTGGGAGGTGAACCCTCAGAGTGAGTGAGTGGACAGGGAGACCCAGCTCTCTCACGGCCCTGAGAGGTGAACTCTCAGAGTGAGTGAGTGGACATGGAGAGGCCATGGGAGGTGAACCCTCAGAGTGAGTGAGTGGACAGAGAGAACCAGCTCTCTCGCGGCCCTGGGAGGTGAACCCTCAGAGTGAGTGAGTGGGCATGGAGAGGCCATGGGAGGTGAACCCTCAGAGTGAGTGAGTGGACAGAGAGACCCAGCTCTCTCACGGCCCTGGGAGGTGAATCCTCAGAGTGAGTGAGTGGACATAGAGAGGCCATGGGAGGTGAACCCTCAGAGTGAGTGAGTGGACAGAGAGACCCAGCTCTCTCACGGCCCTGGGAGGTGAACCCTCAGAGTGAGTGAGTGGACAGGGAGACCCAGCTCTCTCATGGCCCTGGGAGGTGAACTCTCAGAGTGAGTGAGTGGACATGGAGAGGCCATGGGAGGTGAACCCTTAGAGTGAGTGAGTGGACATGGAGAGGCCCTGGGAGGTGAACCCTCAGAGTGAGTGAGTGGACAGAGAGACCCAGCTCTCTCGCGGCCCTGGGAGGTGAACACTCAGAGTGAGTGAGTGGGCCTGAAGAGGCCCTGGTAGGTGAACCCTCAGAGTGAGTGAGTGGACATGGAGAGACCCTGAGAGGTGAACCCTCAGAGTGAGTGAGTGGACAGGGAGACCCAGCTCTCTCGCAGCCCTGGGAGGTGAACCCTCAGAGTGAGTGAGTGGACATGGAGAGGCCCTGGGGGGTGAACCCTCAGAGTGAGTGAGTGGACATGGAGAGGCCCTGGGAGGTGAACCTTCAGAGTGAGTGAGTGGACATGTAGAGGCCCTGGGAGGTGAACCCTCAGAGTGAGTGAGTGGACATGGAGAGGCCCTGGGAGGTGAACCCTCAGAGTGAGTGAGTGGGCCTGTAGAGGCCCTGGGAGGTGAACCCTCAGAGTGAGTGAGTGGGCCTGGAGAGGCCCTGGGAGGTGAACCCTCAGAGTGAGTGAGTGGACATGGAGAGGCTCTGGGAGGTGAACCCTCAGAGTGAGTGAGTGGACAGAGAGACACAGCTCTCTCGCGGCCCTGGGAGGTGAACCCTCAGAGTGAGTGAGTGGGCATGGAGAGGCCAGGGGAGGTGAACCCTCAGAGTGAGTGGAAAGAGAGACCCAGCTCTCTCACGGCCCTGGGAGGTGAACCCTCAGAGTGAGTGAGTGGACATGGAGCGGCCATGGGAGGTGAACCCTCAGAGTGAGTGAGTGGACAGAGAGACCCAGCTCTCTCACGGCCCTGGGAGGTGAACCCTCAGAGTGAGTGAGTGGACAGGGAGACCCAGCTCTCTCACGGCCCTGGGAGGTGAACTCTCAGAGTGAGTGAGTGGACATGGAGAGGCCATGGGAGGTGAACCAATAGAGTGAGTGAGTGGAAGTGGAGAGGCCCTGGGAGGTGAACCCTCAGAGTGAGTGAGTGGACAGGGAGACCCAGCTCTCTCGCGGCCCTGGGAGGTGAACCCTCAGAGTGAATAAGTGGGCCTGGAGAGGCCCTGGGAGGTGAACCCTCAGAGTGAGTGAGTGGACATGGATAGACCCTGAGAGGTGAACCCTCAGAGTGAGTGAGTGGACAGGGAGACCCAGCTCTCTCGCAGCCCTGGGAGGTGAACCCTCAGAGTGAGTGAGTGGACATGGAGAGACCCTGAGAGGTGAACCCTCAGAGTGAGTGAGTGGACAGGGAGACCCAGCTCTCTCGCGGCCCTAGGAGGTGAACCCTCAGAGTGAGTGAGTGGGCATGGAGAGGCCATGGGAGGTGAACCCTCAGAGTGAGTGAGTGTAAAGAGAGACCCAGCTCTCTCACGCCCCTGGGAGGTGAACCCTCAGAGTGAGTGAGTGGACATGGAGCGGCCATGGGAGGTGAACCCTCAGAGTGAGTGAGTGGGCAGAGAGACCCAGCTCTCTCACGGCCCTGGGAGGTAAACCCTCAGAGTGAGTGAGTGGACATGGAGAGGCCATGGGAGGTGAACCCTTAGAGTGAGTGAGTGGACATGGAGAGGCCCTGGGAGGTGAACCCTCAGAGTGAGTGAGTGGACAGGGAGACCCAGCTCTCTCGCGGCCCTGGGAGGTGAACCCTCAGAGTGAGTGAGTGGGCCTGGAGAGGCCCTGGTAGGTGAACCCCCAGAGGGAGTGAGTGGACATGGAGAGACCCTGAGAGGTGAACCCTCAGAGTGAGTGAGTGGACAGGGAGACCCAGCTCTCTCGCGGCCCTGGGAGGTGAACCCTCAGAGTGAGTGAGTGGGCCTGGAGAGGCCCTGGTAGGTGAACCCTCAGAGTGAGTGAGTGGACATGGAGAGACCCTGAGAGGTGAACCCTCAGAGTGAGTGAGTTGACAGGGAGACCCAGCTCTCTCGCGGCCCTGGGAGGTGAACCCTCAGAGTGAGTGAGTGGACATGGAGAGGCCCTGGGAGGTGAACCCTCAGAGTGAGTGAGTGGACAGGGAGACCCAGCTGTCTCGCTGCCCTGGGAGGTGAACCCTCAGAGTGAGTGAGTGGACATGGAGACCCAGCTCTCTCACGGCCCTGGGAGTTGAACCCTCAGAGTGAGTGAGTGGACATGGAGAGGCCCTGGGAGGTGAACCCTCAGAGTGAGTGAGTGGACAGGGAGACCCAGCTCTCTCGAGGCCCTGGGAGGTGAACCCTCTGAGTGAGTGAGTGGACAGGGAGACCCAGATCTCTCGCGGCCATGGGAGGTGAACCCTCAGAGTGAGTGAGTGGACATGGAGAGGCCATGGGAGGTGAACCCTTAGAGTGAGTGAGTGGACATGGAGAGGCCCTGGGAGGTGAACCCTTAGAGTGAGTGAGTGGACATGGAGAGGCCCTGGGAGGTGAACCCTCAGAGTGAGTGAGTGGACAGGGAGACCCAGCTGTCTCGCGGCCCTGGGAGGTGAACCCTCAGAGTGAGTGAGTGGACATGGAGAGGCCCTGGGAGGTGAACCCTCAGAGAGAGTGAGTGGACAGGGAGACCCAGAGGTGAACCCTCAGAGTGAGTGAGTGGACAGGGAGACCCAGCTCTCTCACGGCCCTGGGAGGTGAACCCTCAGAGTGAGTGAGTGGGCCTGGAGAGGCCCTGGTAGGTGAACCCTCAGAGTGAGTGAGTGGACATGGAGAGGCCCTGGGAGGTGAACCCTTAGAGTGAGTGAGTGGACAGGGAGACCCAGCTCTCTCACGGCCCTGGGAGGTGAACTCTCAGAGTGAGTGAGTGGACATGGAGAGGCCATGGGAGGTGAACCCTCAGAGTGAGTGAGTGAGTGGACAGGGAGACCCAGCTCTCTCGCGGCCCTGGGAGGTGAACCCTCAGAGTGAGTGAGTGGGCCTGGAGAGGCCCTGGTAGGTGAACCCTTAGAGTGAGTGAGTGGACATGGAGAGGCCCTGGGAGGTGAACCCTCAGAGTGAGTGAGTGAGTGGACAGGGAGACCCAGCTCTCTCGCGGCCCTGGGAGGTGAACCCTCAGAGTGAGTGAGTGGGCCTGGAGAGGCCCTGGTAGGTGAACCCTCAGAGTGAGTGAGTGGACATGGAGAGGCCCTGGGAGGTGAACCCTCAGAGTGAGTGAGTGGACAGGGAGACCGAGCTCTCTTGCGGCCCTGGGAGGTGAACCCTCAGAGTGAGTGAGTGGACATGGAGAGGCCATGGGAGGTGAACCCTTAGAGTGAGTGAGTGGACATGGAGAGGCCCTGGGAGGTGAACCCTCAGAGTGAGTGAGTGGACATGGAGAGGCCCTGGGAGGTGAACCCTCAGAGTGAGTGAGTGGACAGGGAGACCCAGCTGTCTCACGGCCCTGGGAGGTGAACCCTCAGAGTGAGTGAGTGGACATGGAGAGGCCCTGGGAGGTGAACCCTCAGAGAGAGTGAGTGGACAGGGAGACCCAGCTCTCTCGCGGCCCTGGGAGGTGAACCCTCAGAGTGAGTGAGTGGACAGGGAGACCCAGCTCTCTCACGGCCCTGGGAGGTGAACCCTCAGAGTGAGTGAGTGGGCCTGGAGAGGCCCTGGTAGGTGAACCCTCAGAGTGAGTGAGTGGACATGGAGAGGCCCTGGGAGGTGAACCCTTAGAGTGAGTGAGTGGACAGGGAGACCCAGCTCTCTCACGGCCCTGGGAGGTGAACTCTCAGAGTGAGTGAGTGGACATGGAGAGGCCATGGGAGGTGAACCCTCAGAGTGAGTGAGTGAGTGGACAGGGAGACCCAGCTCTCTCGCGGCCCTGGGAGGTGAACCCTCAGAGTGAGTGAGTGGGCCTGGAGAGGCCCTGGTAGGTGAACCCTTAGAGTGAGTGAGTGGACATGGAGAGGCCCTGGGAGGTGAACCCTCAGAGTGAGTGAGTGAGTGGACAGGGAGACCCAGCTCTCTCGCGGCCCTGGGAGGTGAACCCTCAGAGTGAGTGAGTGGGCCTGGAGAGGCCCTGGTAGGTGAACCCTCAGAGTGAGTGAGTGGACATGGAGAGGCCCTGGGAGGTGAACCCTCAGAGTGAGTGAGTGGACATGGAGAGGCCCTGGGAGGTGAACCCTCAGAGTGAGTGAGTGGACAGGGAGACCGAGCTCTCTTGCGGCCCTGGGAGGTGAACCCTCAGAGTGAGTGAGTGGACATGGAGAGGCCCTGGGAGGTGAAACCTCAGAGTGAGTGAGTGGACATGGAGAGGCCATGGAAGGTGAACCCTCAGAGTGAGTGAGTGGACAGAGAGACCCAGCTCTCTCACGGCCCTGGGAGGTGAACACTCAGAGTGAGTGAGTGGACAGGGAGACCCAGCTCTCTCGCGGCCCTGGGAAGTGAACCCTCAGAGTGAGTGAGTGGACATGGAGAGGCCCTGGGAGGTGAACTCTCAGAGTGAGTGAGTGGACATGGAGAGACCCTGAGAGGTGAACCCTCAGAGTGAGTGAGTGGACAGGGAGACCCAGCTCTCTCGCGGCCCTGGAAGGTGAACCATTAGAGTGAGTGAGTGGACATGGAGAGGCCCTGGGAGGTGAACCCTCAGAGTGAGTGAGTGGACGGGGAGGCCGAGCTCACAGCCCTCAGATTGAGGGGGTATCCATAGACTCACTAACTACAGATGGTTTCAAACTCGAGTAACCCTCCCTGTGCCCCCATCTCACACTCTTGCAGGTACAGATGTGACACCTCAGTGACTGAAGCCCCCCCCCCCCCCACCGTATTACACATGCATGCCAAGTGCAATATTGGGTGAGATCAAAGGTACCCTCATTAAAGCCCCTGCCCCTTCTCCCTGCACGTGCCATCGTGAGGGGTGTGTGTGTGGGGGGGGGGGGGGGGGGCACTCATTAATTGACCCAGGCCCTGATTAGCCTCAAAGCCCCCCTCCAGGTGCACCTGCGCTTATCCCTTGCTCTCTGCTCTCTCGGCTCAAGCCTGGCGCCGAGCTGTTAACCCAAAGCGCCTGAAATCTCATAAACGTGTCAGGGGCTGTCAGCTCGGGCCCCGGGGGCTGTCAGCTCGGGCCCCGGAGGCTGATGGGCCCTGACAGGCACCGGCGCCTGCGGGCGATAATCCCCCGCGGGATTTCCAGTTCACACTGGGGTAGGACGATTAGCAAAAAAACTTCACATTTTAATCTCTGCCGAGAGTCCTGGGACAGGAGGGGCTTTCAACTTGGCAATGGGACTCTCTGGGGGAGGGTCCCGGAGGGGGAGGGGGAAGGGAGGCAGGAGGTGCTCAAAGACGGGTCTGCTGCCCTCCTAAACAGGGAGGCAGAGCCGGGGACCTGGCAGAAGCCGGAGGCGCGAGGCGAGGGAGGCACAGCGGAGCAGAAGAGGTGAGGTGTGCCCGCGGGCACGGATGGGTGGCACGCGTCTGCTGTGGTGTAGTAAAGAATAGAAGTGGCACTGCAGTGTACGGAAGGCACCGCATCGCCTCGGGTACCATGTGCCCACGTGGGCTGCCTGCCAGCGGCCCCTGTGGGGTCAGCCATGGTGCCGCGCTGCCAAGGGCACTGCCCTGTGGCAAAGCATGGGGCCGAAGTTCGCAGGGCAGGGCTGCCAAGGGCTGCTTTAAAGCGCCTACAAGGAAGAGCTCATTAGAAGCCACGTGCACTACCTTGTTTGGAGCATGCGTCAGATTTCTATGGGTTCTGTATGGGCAGTCTTTTGTATGCATGGTATCAGGTGTGGCACTTTGTGTCTATGACATCAGATATATATTGGACATGCTTGGTGTCAGGAGTGGCACCTTACTTTCAAGTGTGCTATATTGTACGGGACGTGCATGGCGTCATATGCACTTTGCTGTGAAGAGTGCTGTATTGTATGTATGCATGGTGCCAGGTATGGTACCGTGTGTCCATGAGATATTTATATTGGACATGCATGATATCAGGTGTGGTACCTCACATTGAAGGGTGCTAGATTGTACGGGACGTGCATGACGCCATATGCACCTTGCTGTGAAGAGTGCTGTATTGTATGTATGCATGGTGTCAGGTATGGTATTGTGTGTCCATGAGATATTTATGGTTCCTCACGGTGGCAGGCACTATATTGTATGGGACATGCGTATCAGTATTGACCGTACTTTGAAGGATGCCGCACTGTATGAAGCATGCTTTGTCTCAGGCCTGGCACGTGGTATTTCACATTCATGGGATCAGGTACGGAGCCTGGCTTGAAAATGATATGTATGTTATTTCATGGACCACTCATGGAACCTTGCTTCCTAGCCACCAATAGTGCATGGGGTGGGGGGGGGGGGGGGGGGGGGAAGGAGGCTTCCTGAAATTTGACACCAAAATACCAATGGGACGCAATATCAAGGAGAAAATAACAAAAATGAAATATCAACAGGTAAATGCGCCTAGATTGTCTATGCCTAACTCCTCATATAAGACCTTGTGCATATAGATATATATTTCAAGGCACATAGATGTGGAGTTAAGAATTGAAAATCTAAACTTGCCTCTATGCACTTACCTTTCAATATTGTCTCCCTCACTGGTCTATCTTCGTTATTCATGGGGTCGATATTCAGTTATACAGCCCTGTGGCGGATGGCATACCGTCCGGTATGGTACCTTGCTTCTAACGGATCTGTATTGTATAGATAAGCAAGGTCTCTGGTATGGTACCTTGCAACAATGGGATCAGTTTTATATTGGACATGCATGTTATCAGGTATAGTATCATGCTTTGAAGGGACCCATATTGTGTGGGAGATGCATGGTGTGAGGTATCTTACCTTGCTTTGAAGGGCGATGTATTGTGTAAACATGCATGTTACCAGGTATGTTACCTTGCCTCGAAGGGCGCTGTAGTGTGTAAACAGACATGTTACCAGGTATGATGCCGTGCTTTTAAGGGTCTGTATTGTATGGGAGACGCAAGGTCTCAGGTATGTTACCTTGCTTTCGAAGGACGCTGTAGTGTGTAAACAGACATGTTACCAGGTATGATGCTGTGCTTTGATGGGGCTGTTTTATATGGGAGATGCATGTTCTCAGGTATGTTACCTTGCTTTCGAAGGGCGCTGTAGTGTGTAAACAAGCATGTTACCTTGCTTTCAAAGGGCGCTGTAGTGTGTAAACAAGCATGTTACCAGGTATGATGCCGTGCTTTGAAGGGGCTGTATTATATGGGAGATGCATGTTCTCAGGTATGTTACCTTGCTTTCGAAGGGCGCTGTAGTGTGTAAACAAGCATGTTACCAGGTATGATGCCGTGCTTTGAAGGGGCTGTATTATATGGGAGATGCATGTTCTCAGGTATGTTACCTTGCTTTCGAAGGACGCTGTAGTGTGTAAACAAGCATGTTACCAGGTATGATGCCGTGCTTTGAAGGGGCTGTATTATATGGGAGATGCATGTTCTCAGGTATGTTACCTTGCTTTCGAAGGGCGCTGTAGTGTGTAAACAAGCATGTTACTAGGTATGGTACTGTAGTAGGGGCTGTATTTTATGGGAGACATGTCTCAGATATGTTGCCTTGCTTCAAAGGGCGCTGTATTGTGTAAACATGCATGGCACTGTGTTTTGATTTAAATGGGCTGTATTGTATGGGAGACGCATGGTACTTTGCATCCATTTGATCAGTTTAATATTCAACATGCATGTTATCATGTATGGTACTGTGCTCTGAAGGGGCTGTATTGTATGGGAGATACGTGGGTTTCAGTATGTTACCTATGTAGACATGCATGTCACCTGGTATGGTACTGAACTTTGAAGGGGCTGTATTGTATGGGAGACATGTGGTCTCAGGTATGTTACCTTGCTTCGAAGAGTGCTGTATTGTGTAAACATGCATGTTACCAGGTATGGTTCTATGCTTTGAAAGGGCTGTATTGTATGGGAGACGCATAGTCTTAGGTATGTTACCTATGTAGACATGCATGTTACCTGGTATGGTACTGAACTTTGAAGGGGCTGTATTGTATGGGAGGCACGTGGTCTCAGGTATGTGTCCTTGCATCGAAGGGCACTGTATTGTGTAAACAGACATGTTACCAGGTATGGTTCTGTGCTTTGAAGGGGCTGTTTTGTATGGGGGACGCATGGTCTCAGGTATGTTACCTATGTAGACATGCATGTTACCATGTATGTTTCCATGCTTTGAACAGGCTATATTGTATGGGAGACGCGTGGTCTCAGGTATGTTACCTGTGTAGACATGCATGTTACTATGTATGTTTCCGTGCTTTGAACAGGCTGTATTGTATGGGAGACGCATGGTCTCAGGTATGTTACTTAGGTAGACATGCATTTTACCAGGTATGGTTCCTTTCTTTGAAGGGGCTGGGGGCTATATTGCATGGGAGACGTGTGGTCTCAGGTATGTTACCTATGTACGCATGCATGTTACCAGGTATGGTTCTGTGCTTTGAAGGGGCTGTATTGTATGGGAGACGCGTGGTCTCAGGTTTGTTACCTATGTTGACATGCATGTTAGCAGGTATGGTTCCGTGCTTTGAAGGGGCTGTATTGTATGGGAGACGTGTGGTCTAAGGTATGTTACCTATGTAGACATGCATGTTACCAGGTATGGTTCTTTGCTTTGAAGGGGCTGTATTGTATGGGAGACGCGTGGTCTCAGGAATGTTACCTATGTAGACATGCATGTTACCAGGTATGGTTCCGTGCTTTGAAGGGGCTGTATTGTATGGTTGTATGGGAGACGTGTGGTCTCAGGTATGTTACCTATGTAGACACGCATGTTACCAGGTATGGTTCCATGCTTTGAAGGGGCTGTATTGTATGGGACACGTGTGGTCTCAGGTATGTTACCTATGTAGACACGCATTTTACCAGGTATGGTTCCGTGCTTTGAAGGGGCTGTATTGTATGGGAGACTCGTGGTCTCAGGTATGTTACCTATGCAGATATGCATGTTACCAGGTATGGTTCTGTGCTTTGAAGGGGCTGTATTGTATGGGAGACGCGTGGTCTCAGGAATGTTACCTATGTAGACATGCATGTTACCAGGTATGGTTCCGTGCTTTGAAGGGGCTGTATTGTATGGTTGTATGGGAGACGTGTGGTCTCAGGTATGTTACCTATGTAGACACGCATGTTACCAGGTATGGTTCCATGCTTTGAAGCGGGTGTATTGTATGGGACACGTGTGGTCTCAGGTATGTTACCTATGTAGACACGCATTTTACCAGGTATGGTTCTGTGCTTTGAAGGGGCTGTATTGTATGGGAGACTCGTGGCCTCAGGTATGTTACCTATGCAGATATGCATGTTACCAGGTATGGTTCTGTGCTTTGAAGGGGCTGTATTGTATGGGAGGCTCGTGGTCTCAGGTATGTTACCTATGTAGACATGTATGTTACCAGGTATGGTTCCGTGCTTTGAAGGGGCTGTATTGTATGGGAGACTCGTGGTCTCAGGTATGTTACCTATGTAGACACGCATGTTACCAGGTATGGTTCCATGCTTTGAAGCGGGTGTATTGTATGGGACACGTGTGGTCTCAGGTATGTTACCTATGTAGACACGCATTTTACCAGGTATGGTTCTGTGCTTTGAAGGGGCTGTATTGTATGGGAGACTCGTGGCCTCAGGTATGTTACCTATGCAGATATGCATGTTACCAGGTATGGTTCTGTGCTTTGAAGGGGCTGTATTGTATGGGAGGCTCGTGGTCTCAGGTATGTTACCTATGTAGACATGTATGTTACCAGGTATGGTTCCGTGCTTTGAAGGGGCTGTATTGTATGGGAGACTCGTGGTCTCAGGTATGTTACCTATGTAGACACGCATTTTACCAGGTATGGTTCCGTGCTTTGAAGGGGCTGTATTGTATGGGAGACGCGTGGTCTCAGGCATGTTACCTATGTAGACACACATGTTACCAGGTATGGTTCCGTGCTTTGAAGGGGCTGTATTGTATGGGAGACGCGTGGTCTCAGACATGTTACCTATGTAGACACACATGTTACCAGGTATGGTTCCGTGCTTTGAAGGGGCTGTATTGTATGGGAGACGCGTGGTCTCAGACATGTTACCTATGTAGACACACATGTTACCAGGTATGGTTCCGTGCTTTGAAGGGGCTGTATTGTATGGCAGACTCGTGGTCTCAGGTATGTTACCTATGTAGACACGCATGTTACCAGGTATGGTGCCTTGCTTCGAAGGGCACTGTATTGTGTAGAAACATACCTTGCATACATGATGGGATCAGTTTTACATTTGACATGCAAGATATCGTGTCTGGTACCTTGTTTCGAAGGAGGATGTGCTGCATGGAACATGGAATGACCGAGTAGATCTGTTCTGGCTGCAGCGTTAGTTGATGATATTTTAAGATCACTCAGGGAGGTGAAGACTCTCCCGCAGAGATCGATGTGTGCTCAGCAGGTCTCAAGGTGTACAACACAAGTAAGGTGCCCATATGTATGTTTAAGGCGCTTGCAGCAGAGGTCTGTGTGTGAAGAATAGGCCAGTGGATTCACGTGCATGCAGCAAAGTGCTTGGTGTGGCATGACGGGACCTGCTCCAGTCTTAGATTTCTCGTGGGTTAATGCACTTGCAGCAGAGGTCTGTGTGTGAAGATTAGATTAGTGGGTTCATGTTGAGAGAACGGCCCAGAGATCCTAATTCTGGATATGAATACCTGTTGTTATCGGAGGCACTTCTGCTCAAGGCTCTGGGCCTTTACAGCCTTGAATAAATAGTTAAGTGAAGGGTTGTGAGCAGGTGTGCACTCTATGTATAATATGCGATAAAAGTAAAACGCTTTCAGCTCGCATCACCAGGTACATTGCTACCCCCCTCGCATTAAGCTCAAGAAAGTAGACAATGTTCATTACTCAGTTTATTTCTGGCTAGCTTGTGCCATGGCATGGCATGGCTCCCCTTAACTTCGGAGAGCTGCTGCCAGGACGTTCAGACAAAAGAAGTGTGAGGGATTTGGAGTAAGTGTCTTTCTTTCTCGTTCCGTCTTTTGTTTCCCCTTTATTTTCTACTTTTTCTCTCTTTGATTGTTTCTTTTTCATCTTTTACTTAATTTCTCGCTTTATTCTTTTCTTTACAATTGTTCCTTCATAATTTCTTTGCATTTTCTTCCTTCCATTCTTATTTTTTCTTGTTTTGTCTTCTTCATTTTGTTCCTTTTTATTTTAGTTTCCATCATATTTTCTCTTTGATCTTCTCATTCTTTCCTTCTGTTTCTTTTCATTTTCTCTACTTTCTTGTTTCCTTTTTCTTTTTAATTTCTTCCCTGTTTTTTTGATTTTCTTTCTTTCTCTCTATTTTTTTCTGTCTTTCTTTCGTTCATCTTTCTTTCCGCTCACTGTTTCTTTCTTCCTTTATTTTCCTTTTGTCTACATTATTTATTGTCTCTAGAGCTCTTTACAATACATCCTATCTCTAGCAGCAGTTCTTCCTTTAGTCCTAGATCTTTCTTTTTCTTTCACTTTATTCTTTAGGTCTGGCTAAAGACCAATTAGTATTTTAATGAACTCATCTCATCAGCTCACCTAAAAAGTTCAATAAGAGAAAATATAGCGAGAGAAGGAGCAGGCATTGGGCTAGCCCCATTCTGTCTTTGGCTTTCATATGTTTTTCATGGTTTACCATTTCTTGAGTGGGCTGTTCATCATAGTACTTTGTGATTGGGTATGCTGTTCCCTTTGTGTTCCCATTAGGTATTGAGGAGGGCTATCAGGTAGTTCTTTTGTGAGGCTATAGATGGAACATTACTTGTAGCTTGTAGTACATAGCCAGTGTGTATTTGTTGGTGTATTTACTTTGCAGACATTTGAATTGCTGATCTAGACCATTTTTGTTTAGGAAGTGCACATTATTTGTTTTGACTTTCATGAAGACCCAAGTTTGTTTGTTTTAATTTACTGTCCTGATAAAATGGTGCTGAATGTTCAGTTTCTTTGCTCAATGCAGGTAAAGGTCCATGTGCTCTGTGTCTTTATTAAAACGTTTTGCAATCCAGTATGCTGCTGTCTGCCTTTGACGTTCATCACTTACAAGCTCCATCGCTCGTCTCCTTTCATCCTTTCTTCTTTGAGGGTGCAACTCAAACCTACTAATGCGGTGTGTTCTGCAAAGGGGTCATACGCCCACCCTCCATGTTGTAGTAGCCCAGCATATTGCACAATTATGAGATTTTCTTTCTAGGACACCAGGATGCAAAATTCTCATAGTCACTCTATTTTTATCAAGCACTTTCCTTGACAAAAAGCAGGCCCATTGGCTTTGGCAATGCTTGTCATTCTTTCCTTTATTTCTTTTCGTCCTTCCAGTATTTTTTTCCTTTTCTGTTTTTGATTTTTGCATTCATTTTACATGTTTTTCTTCATTTCACTTCATTCTTACTTTCTTTCCAGCATTCTTCCTCTCTCTATTTACTCCCCTTCATCTCTTTCTTTTTTAATCATTCATTCTTTCTTTCTTTTCTTATTTTTCTTTTCTTCACCTTTCTTTTTTCTTTCGTTGTTTGTTTGTTTCTTTCTTTACCTTTTGTATTCCTTCCCATCTTCCATCTTTATTTATTAACTCCTCCTCTGTACACTTCGCTCCAACTTTCTTCTACTTGCAGTTTACGTTCCCACCTCTTTCTTTGCCCCACACTGTACTTCTTTAATTGTGCCTTGCTAACCTCATTACAGTTTATCTCTCTTTGATCATCTTGCACTCTGTCCTAATCTAATTTCTCGTTGTTATATTGTGTCTTCAACTAGATACATATCGTGTCTCTCTTTTCCCTTCTTTATCCATTTGTTCTCGTGCTTCCTAGCCCATGCCCCAGATAGATGTCTTTTGTTTTCTCTATTTATATAATTTCTCCCTTGCTCTCACGCTTCCATTCCTTCATTACCTTTTTATTTGTCTCTTTTTTGCTCCACTCTCTTTGCTTCTTCTCTCTGCACATCCCCTTGCATTCCCTTTGCTCTCCAGCTCTCTATGCCTTTCTTCTCCTTTTCTCTTCCCTCTCCTATCCTTCTTCTTGTTCTCCCATCTCATCCTCACCTCTATCCCTGTTCCTTAAGTGGTTCTGACAGTGATGTGCTGCACACACCTTCCCTCTCCTCAATCCTTTCATCCTCTCTATTTCTGTTGGTCCCTAATCCTGCGATCAGCCGCCCTGAGCAGTAAATACCACAAGGGTTAGATTCAAACACAGGCATTCACTGCCGCCTTATGCATTCCATAAAACAAAAAAAATGGGGGGAGAAGGAAATTAAATGCTAGGTTCACCCTCCTAAGAATATTTAGTGTGAACGACAATCCGTAATTGACGGATCAACGAACCGAGCCACGGGCAAAAGGGGGGTTCACTTAATGAGTGAAACACATCCCTGTCTTGAGAAAATAAAATTATTTTCTTGAATCTCCTCACTCACCAAAGGTTTGCCCCTAGGTGACATGCTTCATCATTGGGGCCATCCCAAACATCTACCGTCTGGGGTGTGCTGCGACTTGCGGATTTACGTAGGAGCACTTTTTTGTTTAATTATGTGTAGTGCAATGTAGGTGGTGCAGGTGACGTTAAAAGTTACCTAGCTAGTGAGCTCATACTTTATTCTTGCTCCTAGTTGGTAAGGATTAAAAAGGGGGTTAATAATAGGGAAAAAGTAACTGTTATGTGTTTCAGTCCCTAATATTTCGTCAACATGTTTCGAGGTGTCCCCTCGAATGGTTAGAGCGGCAGACCCTGATGCAGAGTTCTGGCCCGGGACCAGGGTTCAATTCCCCGCCTCGGTGGCTCTTGGGCTCAATCTCCCCGGACCTGATAATTCTCGCCTCGGTGCCTATTCCAATCATGGAGTCCCACTCTGCAACTCTGGGCAATAGCTTGCTTAATCTCCACAACAGCCCCCACAACGCTAAGGATGCCTGACTTCATCCTGGGGGTGCCCAAGATTAGACACTTCACAAGCAAAGCCAGGAAGGGTTTCACAGCGGTATGAGTAATAGCGCCAGGAAACCGCTTGGTGTCAGTGCGCTCTATAAATACCTTGACATTTACATTTACATTTACATTCATTGCCACATGGGGACCAGCCCCATGTGTCCCACTCTGTGACAACCTATAATAAAGAATACTGTAATACAATCAATACAGATGCACACCTAATATGTGGGCATCAAATAAAATACATACGGTTTAATTAGAATAGTAGTATTTATTTATAGGCAATAATGAGCCTCATTGACCATGAGGCTCATTATTGCATAGGCATTATTGCCAGGGTGGAGGGGCCTGAGGTAACCTGGACTCAGCAACCCTCCGTCGTTATGACCTGCTCATTCCGAGGGCGTACCGCATCTTATGCATTCCAGCAGCCCTTGATGAGCACAAACCTAAGCACATGTGTGTTACCTTCATTATCACGTGCCCTGTGGAAGGAAGGCCCATCCCTACCTATCCCAGTTCACATGTGAGGTGCCACCATCCTCGATGACTCAGAGACTGGCTAGCGAGGCCAAGGCCACCTTTCCCTCTTAAAGTTCAACCCACCTCCTGGACAGAGACTCCAGGAAAGTGGAGGAAACCTAGGGCTGGAAGCAGAAAAAGCACTTGTACAGCAGGTTGAATGGTACGAGCCCTGGACTGGACTGTGAGCTCCAAGATTCACAGCGTCACATACAGATGAGGCAAACCTATCTGTTAAACCAGAGAGGAAAGGAATAAGAATGCCACCAGATCAAAAACGACTAACTCAGGACCCAAACTATCACCCAAGGGCTGAGGAGTCTCACTGTAACCAAGCTCCAAGTAAAACTGGACACTTACCTGAGATCCGCAGAAGAGCAGACTAGACCGGGAAGGGTGAGTTCAGCTCATCCTAAAACAGGACCACAGGAGCAGAGACAGAGGGTTTTCCATCTCCTCCCTGTGTGATGTTTCTTGAGCATTTTCTGCTGTTTCCCTGTGAAATGTACACACCAAGAAGCAGAAGATGGGGAAAAAATCTGCCTCCATGGTGTCAGAATACAACCTTCTTAAGTGTATCCACTAAGGTACCTGCCCCACCGGATTAAGTGAAGCATAACACTGGAAGTACCATCCTCTATGGGACTGAGTCCTTCTAAAGGTACACGTTGAGTAGGGTCCCTAACTAAACGGTACGAAGACCCTCAGTCAACGAGTTGACCTGCTTCAACACACTGCCGTAACAAAAATTGAGGGCCCCCCCTGCCAGGTATGTGGAGATGCCCCCTCTGGACGCAATCATGGGCTCTCCGACCAGAGTACTGTGCTGAGGGGGGCCCTGGAGCTTGTGGGACCCACCGCAACTTGTGGGCCCCCCTGCAACCCGGGGATGCGGGGGCCTGTGTTATGCCACTGCTTCATCACTGGGACCCTCCTTCACCATGGAGATTGAAACGTTACCCACAGTGGGCTCCCAGAGAGCTTTCTAACTGGAGAAGGGGCGTGCGGCCCTAGCTATCAAGCAATGTCCTTCGTGACCATGAAGTGTAAGCTATAATGTGTGTAAAGGTCATGATTGTCCTGCTCACATAATTAAACAAGCATTGGCAATGCCAATCAGTCTGAGCATTACAAGAATATAGTATGGGAATCCATGTGTACTTGTGTGGAAGTAAAGAACTGTAGAATGTTGGTGCAGGTTAAAAGGTCAGATGACCGTTGTACTGTCAAGCCAGATCTAAAAGTCCATGTAGGTGAATGACCGCTCTCCTTCCATCTGAGCTGCTGCCAGAGACAAACACCCAAAATGATCTAGCTATCTAAGACACTCTAATAACATTACAATGTCATGTGTGTGCCATTGAAAATTCAAGCTCAGGCAGCAGGATAATTAAGCAAATGACCACAGATGTGTGAAGGAAAAACCTTTATGTAGAAGCATGCAACTTCTTCCCAATTAAAATATATGCACCTCACTCCCAACATCGTGAAAGAGCTCTCCAACTCCAACGCCAGCAACAACGCCATCACGCCATCACAAGACCTCTACAACTCCCTCGCCACGTTCTTCCACCGCAAGATTGCCGATATACACGACAGCTTCGGCGCTCAGACCACAGACCCTACCACCGAACCAGCGCCCCCCACCACCACCCTCCGCACCTGGACCCCCGTCAGCACGGAAGACACCACCCACACGATGATCACCATCCACTCAGGCTCCCCAGCCGAACCCTGCCCACACCACATCTTCAACAAAGCGGACTCCATCATCGCACCCCAACTCCGGGACATCATTAACAACTCCTTCTCATCCGCCACCGTCATTGAGAAAACCGTCAACAAGCAGCTGACCGCCTTCCTCGATACAAACGGCTCCCTCGACCCATCGCAATCCGGATTCCGAGCGAACCACAGCACCGAGACCGCCCTCATCGCAGCCACCGATGACATCAGGACCCTGCTGGACAACGGGGAAACTGCCACCCTCATCCTCCTCGACCTATCGGCTGCTTTTGATACGGTCTGCCACCGCACCCTGACAACCTGCCTCCACAACGCCGGAATCCCCCTTCCGCGCAGCAGCCACCAAGATCATCTGCGGTGTACCCCAAGGCTCCTCGCTCAGCCCCACCCTTTTCAATTTCTACATGAGCCCCCTCGCAGCCATCGCACGCAAGCACAACCTCAACATCATCTCCTACGCCGACAATACCCAACTGATCCTCTCCCTCACCAACGACCCCGCCACCGCCAAGGCCAGCTTCCAGGAAGGTATGAAAGACGTTGCAGAATGGATGAAGCTCAGCTGGCTGAAACTAAACTCAGACAAGACGGAAGTCCTCATCCTCGGCCCATCCATCTCCGCTTGGGACGACTCCTGGTGGCCCCCTGCTCTGGGCACCCCCCCAAGTCCATGGACCACGCACGCAACCTGGGTTTCATCCTCGACTCCTCCCTCACGATGACCAGGCAAGTCAACTCCGTCACCTCTTCCTGCTTCAACACCCTCCGCATGCTCCGAAAGATCTTCCGTTGGATCCCCACTGGAACCAGGAAGACAGTCACCCAGGCCCTCGTCACCAGCCAACTGGACTACGGGAATGCTCTCTACGCAGGGACCACGGCCAAACTTCAGAAAAGACTCCAGCACATACAGAACGCATCCGCACGACTCGTCCTGGACATCCCCCGACACAGCCACATCTCCACCCACCTGAGAGACCTGCGCTGGCTCCCCGTCAGCAAGAGGATCACGTTCAGACTCCTCACCCACGCACACAAAGCTCTCCACGACATGGGTCCCGAATACCTCAACAACCGCCGCATGTTCTACACACCTACCCGCCAGCTCTGCTCCGCCAGCCTCGCCCTCGCCGCCGTTCCACGTATCCGCAGAACCACCACCGCAGGAAGATCCTTCACCTACCTAGCAGCCAAGACATGGAACATCCTCCCCACCCACCTACGACTGACCCAGGACCATCTCTCCTTCAGGAAGCACCTCAAGACCTGGCTCTTCGAGCAGTAGCGCCCCCCCCCCCCTCCCCCCTCAGCGCCTTGAGACCCTCGCGGGTGAGTAGTGCGCTCTATAAATTTTGTGATTGATTGATTGATTGGTTGGGCGGAGCCAAAGCCCTCTCCTGGTGATTCTCACATAAGTATCTGGCAACAGCTGCGCTGTCAACCCCGACCACAAAAAGAAAGTGCCTCGGAAGCTGTGCCATGCAAAACCATAGTATTCTGTTGACATGTTTCTGCCTTCTATTTCAGGCCTATTGCAGTCCGAGGCAGTCGTCTAGGCAATGGCCCCCCTAGATCCCTAATGTCGCCCTATCTGATCTGCATATAGTCTCATGTCTCTTGATACCTTGCAGGAGTGAGAACGACCACAGCTTGCCTGTATTGGAGCTGTCTGAATTTGTCTTTTGACCTGCCGAAAATGCCAAGTTCAGAAAAAATGTCAGTTATAAATGTTTTTTATTGGAGTTTTATGTAGCGCAAACCTGACCCAAAGCTATCAGAGCGCTAAATATATATATCTCCAAGGTATACACATGCGTAGTTAGGTATAGCAAAATCTAGGCTTACTTACTTGTCAATCTTTTGTTTTCTATGTTATATCCTTGATATTTTGTCCCATGGATATTCTGGTGTCGATGTTCAGGGTGCCCGCCTAGGAGTGGGTCCACAGGTAGGCATAGTATATGAGCTGATACGGTCACTCTCCGGACATAGTGTAGCCATGTGCCAGGGACCGGACTTGAGGCTTGGGTAGCAGGATGATTCTGAACTAAGAAGTACCTATGTTGGTCAAGACAGTTTGGGCAATTAATAGCATTTGAAGATGAGGAAGAGCAGTGTGGATGATGTTTTTAGCATGAAAGTGATGTGTGCAGGGAGCCCACATAAAAGCACTTACAATCATTTATGGAATAACTTTTTTTTTTAAATGTGCTTTTAGCGCTTCAGGAGAGCGCATGTGTTTTCCGGCTGTCTTGCTTGCGTGCTGATTTCTCCCACAAATTCATGTCGCTCCCTCCTGCTCCTACCCCAGCTCAACCATTGCTTTCTTCAACTTGGCTTCCTATATTTTTGTATTTCCTTCTCCTCAGTGGCTCTTCAACGTCCTCCCCGTTGCAACCCGTCATGCGTTCACTTCTCCTCCACACTTTCCACTGTTGCTCTTCTTCCCCCAACCTACTGCGGCCCTTTAAAAAAAGTTTTTTATTGTATTTGTTCAATGCCAGCTGCTATTTGCTGCTGGCCGTTCAATTTGTACAAAGGCCAATTGCGCATATTTAAATATTTTTTACTTATTGGAACAGGTAAATAAAAAGATAAGCAAAATGCTGCCCAGTGTCATGCCGTATGCGCATGCATGCATTGAGATGCAAACACGCTCACTTGCAGAGACATGTAATATCATTTTCATTTAGGTGCACCACAGTGGCAAGATGTATTGGCAAATCCAATAGGTCAAAAAGGTCAGACTTTCTTCACTTGCCACTGCTTGTTTTACTTCAAGAGTTACTGCCATTGTTTATAAAATATAATATACTAATGTCCCTATAATCTCACATTGGTGACATTCAGTCCCCTATACCCTAACTCCAGGATCTCATGCACTTCCATTCATGCCCCTATAGTCCTACCTCTATCATCTCATACTGATTACTGATTACATTCCCTTCCCCTGTAATCCTGCCTCTAGTATCTCATGCAGTTCCATTCATGCTCAAATAGTCCTGCCGCTATCATCTCATACTGATTACTGATTACATTCCCTCCCCTGTAATCCTGCCTCCAGGATCCTATACAGTTCCATTCACGCTCCTATAGTCCTACCTCTGTCATCTCATAATGATTACTGATTACATTCCTTCCCTTGTAATCCTGCCTCTAGGATCCTATACAGTTCCATTCACGCTCCTATAGTTGTACCTCTAACATCTCTTACTGATTACATTCCTGCCTCTAGGATCCTATACAGTTCCATTCACGCTCCTATAGTCGTACCTCTAACATCTCTTACCGATTACATTCCTGCCTCTAGGATCCTATACAGTTCCATTCATTGCCGTGTCGGGCAGGCAGGCCTCAGAGGTGCTGCCCTGAGCTGGGTGGAATCATTTTTGTCTGACCGGACTCAAGCAGTGAGACTGGGCACTTTCACAGCCCCTAGAATTAAGAACGACTGCGGTGTCCCTCAGGGCTCTTCCCTGTCCCCCCTTCTATTTAATATATACCTGCGTCCCCTCTTGTATTCCTTGAGGAAATTCAAAGTGTGGATCTTTAACTATGCAGATGATCTGCAATTGATTTTCCCCCTAGGCTCGCCTGACGCTGTTACTGAGTTTAGGGAGGTCATGGCTCATATCCAGAGGTGGATGGGCCTTAACCACCTAAAACTCAACCCAGGCAAGACTGAACTAATCTTGCCTGGGAAGAGTGAACTCAGTTGGGGACCTCAATTTTGGCCTCCGGAGATGGGGAATCCCCCTTCCAAATCCCGCACGGTCAAGAGCCTTGGAGTCACCTTTAGTGAAGACCTCTCTTTGAAAAGTCAGGTAGGGACAGTTGTCTCCGCCTGCTTTTTTCAGCTGCGCAAGATTAAAAAGATTGCCCATCTCCTAACCCACTCTGCCCTGATACAGGTGACCATCGCCCTTGTGCTGTCTAGGCTGGACTACTCAAATAGTTTATATTTGGGTCTTCCAGCCGGGCAGCTCAAGAGGCTGCAGCTAGTTCAAAACCAGGCGGCCAGGCTGGTCTGTGGGCTTCCTAAATGGCAGTCCATCAGACCAGGCCTGGCAGATCTGCATTGGCTGCCGATAGCCCAGAGGGCTGCCTTTAAAACCGGCTGCATCATCTTCAGGGCGCTACAAGGAAAGGGCCCCAAATTTATCATCAACTTGCTTGCTAAATATGTCCCCTCTCGCAACCTTCGGTCCAGTTACAAAAGCCTGCTCACGGTGCCTGTTGTTAGGAAACAACGTCAGGGCGGCAGCTCCTTTCACTTTCTTGCTGCTTCCCTCTGGAATTCCCTGCCAGCTTCCTTAAGGTCACATGAGGATATTCTGGCCTTCAGACAAGCCTTTAAGACCTGGCTTTTTAGAGAAGCCTATCCTTAGTTGTTTCAGTTTGTCCTTCTGTTGTTGTGTTGTGTTTCTAGAAAACTTCCTACAGCGCCATGAAGCCTACGGGCGTACGCGCGCTTTATAAATCAAATTTAACATAACATTCACGCTCCTATAGTCGTACCTCTAACATCTCTTACCGATTACATTCCTGCCTCTAGGATCCTATACAGTTCCATTCACTCTCCTATAGTCTTACCTCCAACATCTCTTACTGATTACATTCCTGCCTCTAGGATCCTATACAGTTCCATTCACGCTCCTATAGTCCTACCTCTGTCATCTCATAATGATTACTGATTGCATTCCTTCCCTGGTAATCCTACCTATAGGATCTCATACACATCCATTCATGCCCTATGGTCCTACCTCTATCGTCTCACACTGATTACTGATTACATTCCTTCCCCTCCAACTGTGCCTCTAGTATCTCATGCAGTTCCATTTATGCCCCTCTAGTCCTACCTCTGTCATCTCATATTGATTACTGATTACACTCCGTCCTCTGTAATCCTGCCTCTAGTATCTCATGCAGTTCCATTCATTCTCCTGTATTCCTGTCGCTATCTCATACTGATTACATTCCGTCCTCTGTAATCCTACCTCTAGGAACCTATACAGTTTCATTCACGCTCATATAGTCCTATCTCTGCCATCTCATAATGATTACCGAATACATTCCTTCCCTTGTAATCCTGCCTCTAGGATCTAATACTCAACGATTCATGCCCTATAGACCTACCTCTGTCATCTCATACTGACTACTGATTACTTTCCTTCCTCTGTAATCCTGCTTCTAGTTCTCTAACAGATTACATTCCTGCCCTTATAAATCTCCCTTTAGGATCTTGTACAGGTTACATTTCTACCCCTATAATCCTGTCTTTAGACTCTCACGCATGTTATATTCCTGACCCTGTAATCCTGTCTTTAGGCTCTTGCGCATTTTATTTTCTTGTCCATATAATCTTGTCTTTAGCCGCTCATGTTTGTTGTATTCCAGGCCCTATAATCCTGTCTTTAGCCTCTCATGCTTGTGATATTCCTGACCCTATAATCATGTCTTTAGGCTTTCACACATGATTTATTCCTGACCCTATAATCCTATCTTTAGGCTCTCGCGCATGTTATATTCCTGACCCTATAATCCTGTCTTTAGGCTCTTGCACATGTTATATTCTTGTCCATATAACCCTTTCTTCAGGCTTTCACACATGTTATATTCCTGACCCTATAATCCTGTTTTAGGCTCTAGTGCATGTTATATTTATTTTTTAGCCCTATAATCTGTCTTTAGGCTCTTGTGCATGTTATAATCCAGGCCCTATAATCCTTTTTTAGGCTCTTGTGTATGTTATATTCCTGGCCCTATAATTCTGGCCCTATAAACCTGTCTTCAGGCTCTCATGCTTTTTATATTCCTGGCCCTATAATCCTGTCTTTAGGCGATCGTGCATGTTATATTCCTGGCCCTATAATCCTGTCTTTAGGCGATCGTGCATGTTATATTCCTGGCCCTATAATCCTGTCTTTAGGCTCTCATGCTTGTTATATTCCAGGTCCTATAATCCTGTCTTTAGGCTCTCATGCATGTTATATTCCTGACCCTATAATCCTATCTTTAGGCTCTCGCGCATGTTATATTCCTTGCCCAATAATCCTGTCTTTAGGCTCTTGCGCATTTTATATTCTTGTCCATATAATCTTGTTTTAAGGCTCTCATGTTTGTTATATTCCTGGCCCTGTAATCTTGTCTCTAGGCTCTCATGTTTGTTATATTCCTGACCCTATAATCCTGTTTTTAGGCTCATGCACATGTTATATTCTTGTCCATATAATCCTTTCTTCAGGCTTTCACACATGTTATATTCCTTACCCTATAATCCTGTCTTTAGGCTCTCGTGCATGTTATATTCCTGGCCCTATAATCCTGTCTTTAGGCTCTTGCGCATTTTATATTCTTGTCCATATAATCTTGTCTTTAGGCTCTCATGTTTGTTATATTCCTGGTCCTGTAATCTTGTCTCTAGGCTCTCATGTTTGTTATATTCCTGGACCTATAATCCTGTTTTTAGGCTCTTACACATGTTATATTCTTGTCCATATAATCCTTTGTTCAGGCTTTCACACATGTTATATTCCTTACCCTATAATCCTATCTTTAGGCTCTCACGCATGTTATATTCCTGACCCTGTAATCCTGTCTTTAGGCTCTTGCGCATTTTATTTTCTTGTCCATATAATCTTGTCTTTAGGCTCTCATGTTTGTTGTATTCCAGGCCCTATAATCCTGTCTTTAGCCTCTCATGCTTGTGATATTCCAGGCACTATAATCCTTTCTTTAGGCTTTCACACGTGTTATATTCCTGACCCTATAATCCTGTCTTTAGGCTTTCACACATGTTTTATTCCTGTTCCCTATAATCCTGTCTTTAGGCTTTTACACATGTTATATTCCTGACCCTATAATCCTGTTTTAGGCTCTAGTGCATGTTATATTTATTTTTTAGCCCTATAATCTGTCTTTAGGCTCTTGTGTATGTTATATTCCTAGCCCTTTAATCCTGTCCCTATATCCTGTCTTTAGGCTCTCATGCTTGTTATAATCCTGGCCCTATAATCCTGTCCCTATCATCCTGTCTTTAGGCTCTTGTAGATTTTATATTCTTGTCCATATAATCCTGTCTTTAGGCTCCTGTGCATTTTATATTCTTTTCCATATAATCCTGTCTTTAGGCGCTCGTGCATGTTATATTCCTGGCCCTATAATCTTGTCTTTAGGCTCTCATGTTTGTTATATTCTTGGACCTATAAATCTGTCTTTAGGCTCTTGCACATGTTATATTCTTGTCAATATAATCCTATCTTTAGGCACTTGTGCATGTTATATTCCTGGCCCTATAATCCTGTCTTTAGGCTCTTGTGTGTGTTATATTCCTGGCCCTATAATTCTGGCCCTATAAACCTGTCTTCAGGCTCTCATGCTTTTTATATTCCTGGCCCTATAATCCTGTCTTTAGGCTCTCGTGCATGTTATATTCCTGACCCTATAATCCTATCTTTAGGCTCTCGCGCATGTTATATTCCTTGCCCAATAATCCTGTCTTTAGGCTCTTGCGGATTTTATATTCTTGTCCATATAATCTTGTCTTAAGGCTCTCATATTTGTTATATTCCTGGCCCTGTAATCTTGTCTCTAGGCTCTCATGTTTGTTATATTCCTGGCCCTGTAATCTTGTCTCTAGGCTCTCATGTTTGTTATATTCCTGACCCTATAATCCTGTTTTTAGGCTCATGCACATGTTATATTCTTGTCCATATAATCCTTTCTTCAGGCTTTCACACATGTTATATTCCTTACCCTATAATCCTGTCTTTAGGCTCTCGTGCATGTTATATTCCTGGCCCTATAATCCTGTCTTTAGGCTCTTGCGCATTTTATATTCTTGTCCATATAATCTTGTCTTTAGGCTCTCATGTTTGTTATATTCCTGGTCCTGTAATCTTGTCTCTAGGCTCTCATGTTTGTTATATTCCTGGACCTATAATCCTGTTTTTAGGCTCTTACACATGTTATATTCTTGTCCATATAATCCTTTGTTCAGGCTTTCACACATGTTATATTCCTGACCCTATAATCCTATCTTTAGGCTCTCACGCATGTTATATTCCTGACCCTGTAATCCTGTCTTTAGGCTCTTGCGCATTTTATTTTCTTGTCCATATAATCTTGTCTTTAGGCTCTCATGTTTGTTGTATTCCAGGCCCTATAATCCTGTCTTTAGCCTCTCATGCTTGTGATATTCCAGGCACTATAATCCTTTCTTTAGGCTTTCACACATGTTATATTCCTGACCCTATAATCCTGTCTTTAGGCTTTCACACATGTTTTATTCCTGACCCTATAATCCTGTCTTTAGGCTTTTACACATGTTATATTCCTGACCCTATAATCCTGTTTTAGGCTCTAGTGCCTGTTATATTTATTTTTTAGCCCTATAATCTGTCTTTAGGCTCTCATGCTTGTGATATTCCAGGCACTATAATCCTTTCTTTAGGCTTTCACACATGTTATATTCCTGACCCTATAATCCTGTCTTTAGGCTTTCACACATGTTTTATTCCTGACCCTATAATCCTGTCTTTAGGCTTTTACACATGTTATATTCCTGACCCTATAATCCTGTTTTAGGCTCTAGTGCCTGTTATATTTATTTTTTAGCCCTATAATCTGTCTTTGGGCTCTTGTGCATGTTATAATCCAGGCCCTATATTCCTTTTTTAGGCTCTTGTGTATGTTATATTCCTGGCCCTTTAATCCTGTCCCTATATCCTGTCTTTAGGCTCTCATGCTTGTTATATTCCTGGCCCTATAATCCTGTCCCTATAATCCTGTCTTTAGGCTCTTGTGCATTTTATATTCTTGTCCATATAATCCTGTCTTTAGGCTCCTGTGCATTTTATATTCTTTTCCATATAATCCTGTCTTTAGGCGCTCGTGCATGTTATATTCCTGGCCCTATAATCTTGTCTTTAGGCCCTCATGTTTGTTATATTCTTGGACCTATAATCCTGTCTTTAGGCTCTTGCACATGTTATATTCTTGTCCATATAATCCTATCTTTAGGCACTTGTGCTTGTTATATTCCTGGCCCTATAATCCTGTCTTTAGGCTCTTGTGCGTGTTATATTCCTGGTCCTATAATTCTGGCCCTATAATCCTGTCTTCAGGCTCTCATGCTTTTTATATTCCTGGCCCTATAATCCTGTCTTTAGGCGATCGTGCATGTTATATTCCTGGCCCTATAATCCTGTATTTAGGCGATCGTGCATGTTATATTCCTGGCCCTATAATCCTGTCTTTAGACGATCGTGCATGTTATATTCCTGGCCCTATAATCCTGTCTTTAGGCTCTCATGCTTGTTATATTCCAGGTCCTATAATTCTGGCCCTATAATCCTGTCTTCAGGCTCTCATGCTTTTTATATTCCTGGCCCTATAATCCTGTCTTTAGGCGATCGTGCATGTTATATTCCTGGCCCTATAATCCTGTATTTAGGCTCTCATGCTTGTTATATTCCTGGTCCTATAATTCTGGCCCTATAATCCTGTCTTCAGGCTCTCATGCTTTTTATATTCCTGGCCCTATAATCCTGTCTTTAGGCGATCGTGCATGTTATATTCCTGGCCCTATAATCCTGTATTTAGGCGATCGTGCATGTTATATTCCTGGCCCTATAATCCTGTCTTTTGGCTCTCATGCTTGTTATATTCCAGGTCCTATAATCCTGTCTTTAGGCTCTCATGCATGTTATATTCCTGACCCTATAATCCTATCTTTGGGCTCTCGCGCATGTTATATTCCTGGCCCTATAATCCTGTCTTTAGGCTCTCATGCATGTTATATTCCTGACCCTATAATCCTATCTTTAGGCTCTCGCGCATGTTATATTCCTGACCCTATAATCCTGTCTTTAGGCTCTTGCACATGTTATATTCTTGTCCATATAACCCTTTCTTCAGGCTTTCACACATGTTATATTCCTGACCCTATAATCCTGTTTTAGGCTCTAGTGCATGTTATATTTATTTTTTAGCCCTATAATCTGTCTTTAGGCTCTTGTGCATGTTATAATCCAGGCCCTATAATCCTTTTTTAGGCTCTTGTGTATGTTATATTCCTGGCCCTATAATTCTGGCCCTATAAACCTGTCTTCAGGCTCTCATGCTTTTTATATTCCTGGCCCTATAATCCTGTCTTTAGGCGATCGTGCATGTTATATTCCTGGCCCTATAATCCTGTCTTTAGGCGATCGTGCATGTTATATTCCTGGCCCTATAATCCTGTCTTTAGGCTCTCATGCTTGTTATATTCCAGGTCCTATAATCCTGTCTTTAGGCTCTCATGCATGTTATATTCCTGACCCTATAATCCTATCTTTAGGCTCTCGCGCATGTTATATTCCTTGCCCAATAATCCTGTCTTTAGGCTCTTGCGCATTTTATATTCTTGTCCATATAATCTTGTTTTAAGGCTCTCATGTTTGTTATATTCCTGGCCCTGTAATCTTGTCTCTAGGCTCTCATGTTTGTTATATTCCTGACCCTATAATCCTGTTTTTAGGCTCATGCACATGTTATATTCTTGTCCATATAATCCTTTCTTCAGGCTTTCACACATGTTATATTCCTTACCCTATAATCCTGTCTTTAGGCTCTCGTGCATGTTATATTCCTGGCCCTATAATCCTGTCTTTAGGCTCTTGCGCATTTTATATTCTTGTCCATATAATCTTGTCTTTAGGCTCTCATGTTTGTTATATTCCTGGTCCTGTAATCTTGTCTCTAGGCTCTCATGTTTGTTATATTCCTGGACCTATAATCCTGTTTTTAGGCTCTTACACATGTTATATTCTTGTCCATATAATCCTTTGTTCAGGCTTTCACACATGTTATATTCCTTACCCTATAATCCTATCTTTAGGCTCTCACGCATGTTATATTCCTGACCCTGTAATCCTGTCTTTAGGCTCTTGCGCATTTTATTTTCTTGTCCATATAATCTTGTCTTTAGGCTCTCATGTTTGTTGTATTCCAGGCCCTATAATCCTGTCTTTAGCCTCTCATGCTTGTGATATTCCAGGCACTATAATCCTTTCTTTAGGCTTTCACACGTGTTATATTCCTGACCCTATAATCCTGTCTTTAGGCTTTCACACATGTTTTATTCCTGTTCCCTATAATCCTGTCTTTAGGCTTTTACACATGTTATATTCCTGACCCTATAATCCTGTTTTAGGCTCTAGTGCATGTTATATTTATTTTTTAGCCCTATAATCTGTCTTTAGGCTCTTGTGTATGTTATATTCCTAGCCCTTTAATCCTGTCCCTATATCCTGTCTTTAGGCTCTCATGCTTGTTATAATCCTGGCCCTATAATCCTGTCCCTATCATCCTGTCTTTAGGCTCTTGTAGATTTTATATTCTTGTCCATATAATCCTGTCTTTAGGCTCCTGTGCATTTTATATTCTTTTCCATATAATCCTGTCTTTAGGCGCTCGTGCATGTTATATTCCTGGCCCTATAATCTTGTCTTTAGGCTCTCATGTTTGTTATATTCTTGGACCTATAAATCTGTCTTTAGGCTCTTGCACATGTTATATTCTTGTCAATATAATCCTATCTTTAGGCACTTGTGCATGTTATATTCCTGGCCCTATAATCCTGTCTTTAGGCTCTTGTGTGTGTTATATTCCTGGCCCTATAATTCTGGCCCTATAAACCTGTCTTCAGGCTCTCATGCTTTTTATATTCCTGGCCCTATAATCCTGTCTTTAGGCTCTCGTGCATGTTATATTCCTGACCCTATAATCCTATCTTTAGGCTCTCGCGCATGTTATATTCCTTGCCCAATAATCCTGTCTTTAGGCTCTTGCGGATTTTATATTCTTGTCCATATAATCTTGTCTTAAGGCTCTCATATTTGTTATATTCCTGGCCCTGTAATCTTGTCTCTAGGCTCTCATGTTTGTTATATTCCTGGCCCTGTAATCTTGTCTCTAGGCTCTCATGTTTGTTATATTCCTGACCCTATAATCCTGTTTTTAGGCTCATGCACATGTTATATTCTTGTCCATATAATCCTTTCTTCAGGCTTTCACACATGTTATATTCCTTACCCTATAATCCTGTCTTTAGGCTCTCGTGCATGTTATATTCCTGGCCCTATAATCCTGTCTTTAGGCTCTTGCGCATTTTATATTCTTGTCCATATAATCTTGTCTTTAGGCTCTCATGTTTGTTATATTCCTGGTCCTGTAATCTTGTCTCTAGGCTCTCATGTTTGTTATATTCCTGGACCTATAATCCTGTTTTTAGGCTCTTACACATGTTATATTCTTGTCCATATAATCCTTTGTTCAGGCTTTCACACATGTTATATTCCTGACCCTATAATCCTATCTTTAGGCTCTCACGCATGTTATATTCCTGACCCTGTAATCCTGTCTTTAGGCTCTTGCGCATTTTATTTTCTTGTCCATATAATCTTGTCTTTAGGCTCTCATGTTTGTTGTATTCCAGGCCCTATAATCCTGTCTTTAGCCTCTCATGCTTGTGATATTCCAGGCACTATAATCCTTTCTTTAGGCTTTCACACATGTTATATTCCTGACCCTATAATCCTGTCTTTAGGCTTTCACACATGTTTTATTCCTGACCCTATAATCCTGTCTTTAGGCTTTTACACATGTTATATTCCTGACCCTATAATCCTGTTTTAGGCTCTAGTGCCTGTTATATTTATTTTTTAGCCCTATAATCTGTCTTTAGGCTCTCATGCTTGTGATATTCCAGGCACTATAATCCTTTCTTTAGGCTTTCACACATGTTATATTCCTGACCCTATAATCCTGTCTTTAGGCTTTCACACATGTTTTATTCCTGACCCTATAATCCTGTCTTTAGGCTTTTACACATGTTATATTCCTGACCCTATAATCCTGTTTTAGGCTCTAGTGCCTGTTATATTTATTTTTTAGCCCTATAATCTGTCTTTGGGCTCTTGTGCATGTTATAATCCAGGCCCTATATTCCTTTTTTAGGCTCTTGTGTATGTTATATTCCTGGCCCTTTAATCCTGTCCCTATATCCTGTCTTTAGGCTCTCATGCTTGTTATATTCCTGGCCCTATAATCCTGTCCCTATAATCCTGTCTTTAGGCTCTTGTGCATTTTATATTCTTGTCCATATAATCCTGTCTTTAGGCTCCTGTGCATTTTATATTCTTTTCCATATAATCCTGTCTTTAGGCGCTCGTGCATGTTATATTCCTGGCCCTATAATCTTGTCTTTAGGCCCTCATGTTTGTTATATTCTTGGACCTATAATCCTGTCTTTAGGCTCTTGCACATGTTATATTCTTGTCCATATAATCCTATCTTTAGGCACTTGTGCTTGTTATATTCCTGGCCCTATAATCCTGTCTTTAGGCTCTTGTGCGTGTTATATTCCTGGTCCTATAATTCTGGCCCTATAATCCTGTCTTCAGGCTCTCATGCTTTTTATATTCCTGGCCCTATAATCCTGTCTTTAGGCGATCGTGCATGTTATATTCCTGGCCCTATAATCCTGTATTTAGGCGATCGTGCATGTTATATTCCTGGCCCTATAATCCTGTCTTTAGACGATCGTGCATGTTATATTCCTGGCCCTATAATCCTGTCTTTAGGCTCTCATGCGTGTTATATTCCAGGTCCTATAATTCTGGCCCTATAATCCTGTCTTCAGGCTCTCATGCTTTTTATATTCCTGGCCCTATAATCCTGTCTTTAGGCGATCGTGCATGTTATATTCCTGGCCCTATAATCCTGTATTTAGGCTCTCATGCTTGTTATATTCCTGGTCCTATAATTCTGGCCCTGTAATCCTGTCTTCAGGCTCTCATGCTTTTTATATTCCTGGCCCTATAATCCTGTCTTTAGGCGATCGTGCATGTTATATTCCTGGCCCTATAATCCTGTATTTAGGCGATCGTGCATGTTATATTCCTGGCCCTATAATCCTGTCTTTTGGCTCTCATGCTTGTTATATTCCAGGTCCTATAATCCTGTCTTTAGGCTCTCATGCATGTTATATTCCTGACCCTATAATCCTATCTTTGGGCTCTCGCGCATGTTATATTCCTGGCCCTATAATCCTGTCTTTAGGCTCTCATGCATGTTATATTCCTGACCCTATAATCCTATCTTTAGGCTCTCGCGCATGTTATATTCCTGGCCCTATAATCCTGTCTTTAGGCTCTTGCGCATTTTATATTCTTGTCCATATAATCTTGTCTTTAGGCTCTCATGTTTGTTATATTCCTGGCCCTGTAATCTTGTCTCTAGGCTCTCATGTTTGTTATATTTCTGACCCTATAATCCTGTCTTTAGGCTCTTGCACATGTTATATTCTTGTCCATATAACCCTTTCTTCAGGCTTTCACACATGTTATATTCCTTACCCTATAATCCTGTCTTTAGGTTCTCATGCATGTTATATTCCTGGCCCTATAATCCTGTCTTTAGGCTCTCATGCATGTTATATTCCTGACCCTATAATCCTGTCTTTAGGCTCTCATGCTTGTTATATTCCTTGCCCTATAATCCTGTCTTTAGGCTCTTGCGCATTTTATATTCTTGTCCATATAATCTTGTCTTTAGGCTCTCATGTTTGTTATATTCCTGGTCCTGTAATCTTGTCTCTAGGCTCTCATGTTTGTTATATTCCTGGACCTATAATCCTGTTTTTAGGCTCTTACACATGTTATATTCTTGTCCATATAATCCTTTCTTCAGGCTTTCACACATGTTATATTCCTTACCCTATAATCCTGTTTTTAGGCTCTTACACAGGTTATATTCTTGTCCATATAATCCTTTCTTCAGGCTTTCACACATGTTATATTCCTTACCCTATAATCCTATCTTTAGGCTCTCACGCATGTTATATTCCTGACCCTGTAATCCTGTCTTTAGGCTCTTGCGCATTTTATTTTCTTGTCCATATAATCTTGTCTTTAGGCTCTCATGTTTGTTATATTCCAGGTCCTATAATCTTGTCTTTAGGCTCTCATGTTTGTTATATTCCAGGTCCTATAATCTTGTCTTTAGGCTCTCATGCATGTTATATTTCTGACCCTATAATCCTATCTTTAGGCTCTCGCGCATGTTATATTCCTGGCCCTATAATCCTATTTTAGGCTCTCGCGCATGTTATATTCCAGGTCCTATAATCCTGTTTTTAGGCTCTCACACATGTTATATTCTTGTCCATATAATCCTTTATTTAGGCTTTCACACATGTTATATTCCTGACCCTATAATCCTATCTTTAGGCTCTCATGCTTGTTGTATCCCTGTCACTGTAATCTTGTCTTTACTGTCCGTATAATCCTTTCTTTAGGCCAGCACACATGTTATATTTCTGTCTCCTAAGCCTGTCTTTACTGTCCCTATAATCCTGTCTTTAGGCTCTCATGCATGCTGTATTCCTGGCCCTATAATCCTGTCTTTAGGCTCACATACATGTTATTTTCTTGGCCAAATAATCTTGCCTCTAGGATCTCATATAGGTTTCCTTGCTGCCCATATAATTCTACCTCTATCATCTCATACAGTCAGGGGTGTGGAATTTATTAAAATATCTACTTGTCTATGGGGCAGGTTGCTTCATAAATCTACATGCCCAATAACAAAATCCACTTGTCCTTTTTGTGTCATGTAATGCAGCAACAAAATATGGCAGCAATCTCATTATATAAGAGCTCTGATCTAGCCTCTCGGATTATGCCAGGGTTCACACCATAGGTGGGTTTGAATACTAGCAATTCCCTTATGTTGTCACATTTCCGCAGAAGCACATACTGAGGCTGAAGGTAGTGGTAAGCAATGGTTCCAGGGTTAGATTTCCCTTTTGAGTCTGTGCAACCCTACTAACATGCGCGTTTTAAGGGTTTTCACCAACTCTTCTCTAGTTTTTTCCGATACTGATAAATATTGGAAACTTACTCCTGACAATAGCAGACGTAAAACTTCTTCCAGGTGTCGGAAAAAAATGGTTGAAGGGAAAGTGAGCTAGCAAACACACAGTTTTTCATATGAGCAAATCTACACATGCATATTTGCTCATGCTAAAATGCAGTTCAAAATTTTTTCTATGAGTACAATTTTTGGCCTACTTCTGTAATTCTTGTGATTTCACGAAAGCTGTATATTTGCACTTAATGCAAGGACATGTACCATGGGTGCACATTTGAGACTTTCTTTAATAATTAGGGTTCTAATTGGGCCTGGTTTTAACTATGACCTTTGTGTTTATTTAACTTCAGTCTCTGTCGCTGGCTTCACTGCGAGTGACAGCATTCTGCTCTTTCACAAGGAGCATATCGGCACACAAAGTAGTTTTGTTCAGTGCCAGGAACTACTGTGGCAATGTGTGCTTTTTGAGACCAACAATAATTTTAGCTTTTGCCAATGTTTGGTATAATTGTGAGGGTCCGGCAGTTCCCACACCCATAAGGTTTTACAAAAACCATGCCAAAACTAGTCACGCATTGACAAAACTAAAAGGCTGACCACCAATTTCAGACCTACTGGCTTTGCCAATGTTTGTTTAAGTTTGTTTCCCATAATCTCATTGAAACTGGTTACATTGATTTTTCCATTATGAATATTTTTGGGAAATACTAGCATACATCAACACATTTTACTAAATGATGATGCACCAAAATGGTACCTAAAAATGTTACAATAGTTTAGCGAAATGTCTTTTTTTCCTACTTGCATTTTTTTGTGAACATTTTAATTTGAAAGCAAAGAATGATCAATCTTGCTTTTAAGCTTCTGCAAATATTTCCTTCCAGAGAGAGCATTCACGGAGCATTATACATAGCCTCGTATTACTAAACTTTAAAAACGTGTGTACACATTTTATACTGGAACCACTGTCAGTAAGACCGAGTTTACATTTACTTAGAGCGCTCACCCTAATAATGAAGGCTTTGCATTAATGAACCATTAATACACATTTGAACAACATTAACACATGGACACAAATATTACCTTAACTCCAGACAATGCCCTTCCCTGGTACATTATGTAGTGCTGTAAATTGGCAGCCAAAGGGTTTGTGCTGTAGGGGGTTGGGCCTACTTGTCCCAAGGACAAATTACAAATGAAAACTTGTTGCCCTTGACCCCAAACAATATGTCCTGGGCGTCAGGCTATAGGAATTCCACATCCCTGAATACAGGTTGTATTACTGCGCCTAAAATCTCATTCACTTTACAGTCCCTTCCCATTAATCCCCCACCATACTCTCTTAAATATTATTTTGTGGTCCTTATTACCCCGCCTCTACACTCTCATATTGGGTATGTTACAATCTCTGTAATCTCACAGATTACATAACTACCCCTCTAATCTCTTACAGATTCTACTCCTACCCCCAGAATCTGTCACAGGTTATAATTCCACCTCTATCACTTCTCACAGTTTGTATCCCTGCATCCATTATCAGTCACATGTTATAGTCGTTATAGTCAAATATCTATGATCTTTTGTAGGCTGTAATTTTGTCCTACAATTTAAATCTCTTGCAGGTTATGTGTCTGCCCTTGTAATCTTTGATGTTTTATTAATGTCCCTATAATCCTTTACAAACTAAATTCTATGGTGTTAATCTCCTGTAGCTAATGGGATCGATTCACAAAGGCAATTTGAGTCAAAAGTCTAACTTTGCGACTTTTGTTATTCCCAGAGGTCATTTACGAGTCGTATCTTTACGTCAGCAGTCAGGCCGGAATCTCCAGCTTGGGCCGTACTCGCCGCACCCAGGCTGTATTCTCTCCACCCAGGCCGTACTCTCCAGCTTGGGTCGTTCAACACTGAGAGGAACGCAAAATGTGGACTGCATGTACCATGATGCAAAGGAGCAAACGTTTCTGGGATATGATGTAGTGTCCGGCCACACCCTTTTCCTTGCTCAAACTGATTTTCATGACCTCCTCTACCATTTATTACACATTCTTAATGTTACTTTTAGTAAAAATTGCAAGCTTGCCCATTGCTTACACTTCATCCAGCCCGAGCCGGAGAGCACGGCCCTGATGCGGAGGGTACGTCCCGGGTGCGAAGAGTACGGCCCAAGCCAGAGATTCCAGCCTGACTGCGGACGTAGGAGTGGCAGATGTACGGTGACACATGGTATAAGATACTTTATTGAAATCCAGATTGAAGAGCAGATAAAAGGCATACAAGAGGGCAAAATGAATAGTAGGGAGGGTAAAAGAAAGCAGAAAGGGATACAAGTTTATAATATTAAAAAATATTGTCCCATTCACTGAGAAAGAATGCTCAATAGTTTTTTTCTTTCTACTCGTTGAGTATTCATGCAGGAAGGTTTCTGAGCCCCACAGTTGACCTTAGATGACCGGTTAAGGAGCTACCTGAGTGGGTGGCCCAGAGGGGGGAGTTTAGTGATTATCCGGGTCTGTTTAAGTCTATTTCTGGCCCCAGCCAAGAGCCATTCAGGTGAGCTCAAGACTGGCTTCATCTGATCATACTTCTCCACTCCAGTGGCCACCTTGGGTGCTGCATGTGACGCTGCTCGCGGGAGGCAGCTGTGACTTTAAGACTGAGTAAATAAGGAGTTATCATAGTGTAAGGGCCTGTTTACGATCTTGGCGTATGCAATACTCTGTCCCAAATGTGATGGATATCCCGTCTGCTGTATTACAAATTCCGTAGGGTATAATGGAACTGAAATTTGGCGTTATGGATATCCATCACGTTTGCGATGGAATATCCCTGTCGGCCAGCATCGCAATCAGGGCCTAAGACTGGTGAATACCGCCTCCCGGCTAAAGTCCATCATCTCAAGTCAAATCAACTCAAATAAAAGTTATAAAGCGCACCGCTACTCTAGAGAATGACCCGGCGCTACAGGTCCATCAGCTGCTGATGGCACAAGAGCGGAGCAAACGCTAAAAGGCGCAGTCAAATAGCCAAGTTCTCAAGCCGCGTTTGAGGGCACCCACATCCATAATGACACGAAGGTGCAGGGGAAGAGCATTCCAGGCCACAGCAGCCAAAGCATCTTCACATGGAAGGAAAGCGTTGATTGTTCATAGGCGCCTGATCTGAAACTCTGCCCCTTTTTCTGAAGGAATTGACGTAACTTTGTCGACTGTGATTCTTCCCTTACATATCATCCTGAGACCTGATCAATTCATTGATGAGCTGGCGAATCTCCAATATCCGTAGTGTATCAATTTAAATCTGCACAAACGTGAGACCTTTTATATATACGGTTTACATGTGTGTGCCACTGAAATTATGTGGCAAAAGAGGACTGAATTATGTGACAGGTTTACTAACTTGTGCGGCACGAAAGGAGAAGTTAAGCAGCATTATGTGAACATTCTGAGGCAGAATAATGTAGCAATTTCTTTTCTCGCACAATGATACGAAAGGGGTTCCAAAGTTACGCAACATATGAAATTGTCATAAAAAAGTAATGTATACAAAATGAAACGCATTACATAAGGAGTTTGTCTGGCTAGAAAGCACAGGAACCCAATTGTATAAACATCATCCCTTCTAAATTTTAATTGATTAATTTGTCGAAAGTATTCATTATCACAGTCAGAAGAAAACAAGCATTCAACTTAAGTGCACAATTCTTCAAATAAAAGTTGTACCTCTTATATTCTGCATATTCCACCGATGGTTTAGAACTGTCCTACAGTTTTGGGTTTGCTCAGTTGCTATACTAAGAGCACTTTTTGTTGAAATGTGCAAACTGGACCGCAAATGGTGTAATGTGTGGCAAATACAGTCAATCCATAATTTGGTGGTAAATGCTTCAGTCGCAGAATCCCATCACTTTAGTGGTCCTGGTCCTGTTTATAGGGTATAATCCTGAATCTGTAATCTTTCACTTTACATTTCTGCCGCTTTAATCTCTCATGTTACATTCCTTCCCTGGTAATCTCCCTCAAACGAAATTCCCACCCTTTCATCCATCAGGGGTTTATATGCCTGCCCTTTAATCTGAGCTTTAAATCTTACACAGGTGGAAGTCCCCTTACATTTCACACAGGTTGTATCCTGCCACTGTAATCTCTCACACGTTGTATTTCGGTCCCAGTCGTCTTGCACATGTTATACTCCTAGGAATATAATTAAGGCTCCTTGTTTTCCGTTTTTACTGATTGTTACAGATAAATACAGACAAAAAACATTCATTTTCTTGTCTATATTTATTTTTAAGTGTGGATAAAAACGGAAATTGGGTGGCTTTTGAGTAATTCTAAATACTGTCTGCCATGACTGCCAGGCCAATAGATGTGTAGATTGATAGATTTGGGGGTTAAAAAATAAAGGAATTTTACTAAAGAGGCTTTAACAGCAGAAGATATGCACAAAGCTGATACTGAAATTTGCATTGCTTCAGATAAGTGCACTGATTATCTTCTACGGGTGTTCACAGCACTGAGTGCATATTTATCGGTTAAATAAATGTGGAAATATACAAATTTCAGCTTCATTTTTCCACAAAACCCAAAATAAATATTGATAAATACAGATAAAATTAGCAAAAAATAAATATGGATAAATACAGATGGAAATGGCAAAAAAATAAATACCATAAAACTGTGAGCCCTAAATATAATCTCCTATACAGGAAAACAAAACAATAATGGGTTCTTTGCTTGATTTAACCCCACTCACTGGTAACTACTTGAAGCTGCATCCCATTGTATTGTTGTTTTGCTCACTATATCACTCGAGACAGATACCAGTCATCTGCAGATCAATCTTGGTCCTGCACCAATAGGAAGAGTCTAGAACAAACTGCCAGACCAGGTCCCCTCCGGATGGGAACAGAAGCGCCCCAGACCGGTCCTATGTAGGGCTCATCAGTGAAATACAGATTGGTTCCTGTGTCAGAGTGAGCATGACGCAACATTTACAAAAATGGCTTCCTCCAGAGGAAAAAATTCTTACGGTTCCACCACTTGGACTTGGTCAGCCAACATGTGCCCTATCCATAAGAAGCTTTCTCCTGCTAGTGGACCTGCCAGTCTCCTGTATCCTGTATCCTGCAGTTTACCGGTGGGTGATTGTTATTCTTACCTCTAGAAACAGTAGCTACAGAAGAAGGTAGTTCTACACATTCCTTCACTTGCATCTTGAGCTATTAGGAGACAGTCTCGCTGTTTAGATAAAGAGCTACAGAGACCCAGGGGTGTAATAACCAGGGCTTAATTTGAGCCCGCGGTTTCCGGAGCTTGGCAACGGCACTTAATTGTCAACACCGGCACTTACGGAAGTCTGCCACAAGGTGGTGTCGTGCAATTAGCACAACAGCAGTTATTTATTCATTCAATATACTTTAAATACCCAGATGCGTGCTCCCAGCCACCCAGGAGGCCCCCGCCCTTCAAGGGGGCCTCAATCAGCCCAATCAGCCCAATGCCAATGAATGTCCCTTTTTCCATATCAGCATGTTCTTTTCTTAAATAACATATGGTGTATTTGTAAAGTGCACTTTCACCCAAGGGTATCTTGGCTCTGAATAACTGCAGTTTATTGTTACCCAACGGTACTCATTTTATCAACCTCAGAAGGATGAAAGGCTGAGTGGACCTGCCAGGATTTGAACCAGTGACCATGAGGGCGAATACAGGTCCCTACAGTGAGCGCTTTAGTCCACTAAGCCACCAGACCCATCGTTGACTAAACCAGTGGCCCTTGTTCAGTTCTTTGAGCCCCAATGCGTTGGTCCTCTGATGCTTCCTGAAAATGGTGCAACACTGCAGAAAAGCATCCCAAAAGAGAGAGCACTTCTGCTTCATGCATCAGCACGTTCATGTGGTCCTGATGATGTGGAAGGTTCTGGGTTGGAGTTGGGTGGCAGGATGTTATTAGCATCCATCAGAACTTTCATGTAGTCCTGAGGATGTGGAAGGATCTAGTTCAGAGTGGGGCTGCAGGGTGTGATTAGCATCCATCTGCACGTTCATGTAGTCCTGATGATGTGGAAGGGTCTGATTTAGAGCTGGGTGACAGGATGTGTTTTTTATCCACTTAGCAGCAGCGGTTTACCGTAGCCTTCTGATGCGGAAGGGTCTGATTTAGAGTTGGGTGGCAGGATGTGATTAGCATCCATTAGCACGTTCGTATAGTCATGATGATACAGAAGGGTCTGAGTTGGAGTTGGGTGGCAGTATGTGATTAGCATCCATCAGCACGTTCATGTAGTCATGATGATGTGGAAGGCTCTGAGTTGCAGTTGGGTGGCAGGATGCGATTAGCATCCATCAGCACGTTCATGTGGTCCTGATGATGTGGAAGGTTCTGGGTTGGAGTTGGGTGGCAGGATGTGATTAGCATCCATCAGCACGTTCATGTAGTCCTGATGATGCGGAAGGGTCTGATTTAGAGTTGGGTGGCAGGATGTGATTAGCATCCATCAGCACGTTCATGAAGTCCTGATGATGCGGAAGGGTCTGATTTAGAGTTGGGTGGCAGGATGTGATTAGCATCCATCAGCACGTTCATGTAGTCCTGATGATGCGGAAGGGTCTGATTTAGAGTTGGGTGGCAGGATGTGATTAGCATGCATCAGCACGTTCATGAAGTCCTGATGATGCGGAAGGGTCTGAGTTGGAGTTGGGTGGCAGGATGTGATTAGCATCCATCAGCACGTTCATGTGGTCCTGATGATGTGGAAGGTTCTGGGTTGGAGTTGGGTGGCAGGATGTGATTAGCATCCATCAGCACGTTCATGTAGTCCTGATGATGCGGAAGGGTCTGATTTAGAGTTGGGTGGCAGGATGTGATTAGCATCCATCAGCACGTTCATGAAGTCCTGATGATGCGGATGGGTCTGATTTAGAGTTGGGTGGCAGGATGTGATTAGCATCCATCAGCACGTTCATGTAGTCCTGATGATGCGGAAGGGTCTGATTTAGAGTTGGGTGGCAGGATGTGATTAGCATCCATTAGCACGTTCGTGTAGTCATGATGATGCGGAAGGGTCTGATTTAGAGTTGGGTGGCAGGATGTGATTAGCATCCATCAGCACGTTCATGTAGTCCTGATGATGCGGAAGGGTCTGATTTAGAGTTGGGTGGCAGGATGTGATTAGCATCCATCAGCACGTTCATGTAGTCCTGATGATGCGGAAGGGTCGGATTTAGAGTTGGGTGGCAGGATGTGATTAGCATCCATTAGCACGTTTGTGTAGTCATGATGATGTGGAAGGGTCTGAGTTGGAGTTGGGTGGCAGGATGTGATTAGCATCCATCAGCACGTTCATGAAGTCCTGATGATGCGGAAGGGTCTGATTTAGAGTTGGGTGGCAGGATGTGATTAGCATCCATCAGCACGTTCATGTAGTCCTGATGATGCGGAAGGGTCTGATTTAGAGTTGGGTGGCAGGATGTGATTAGCATCCATTAGCACGTTTGTGTAGTCATGATGATGTGGAAGGGTCTGAGTTGGAGTTGGGTGGCAGGATGTGATTAGCATCCATCAGCACGTTCATGAAGTCCTGATGATGCGGAAGGGTCTGATTTAGAGTTGGGTGGCAGGATGTGATTAGCATCCATCAGCACGTTCATGAAGTCCTGATGATGCGGAAGGGTCTGATTTAGAGTTGGGTGGCAGGATGTGATTAGCATCCATCAGCACGTTCATGAAGTCCTGATGATGCGGAAGGGTCTGATTTAGAGTTGGGTGGCAGGATGTGATTAGCATCCATCAGCACGTTCATGTAGTCCTGATGATGCGGAAGGGTCTGATTTAGAGTTGGGTGGCAGGATGTGATTAGCAACCATCTGCACGTTCGTGTAGTCATGATGATGCAGAAGTGTCTGAGATGGGGTGGGGTGGCAGGATGTGATTAGCATCCATCAGCATGTTCATGTGGTCCTGATGATGCAGAAGGGTCTGATTTAGAGTTGGGTGGCAGGATGTGATTAGCATCCATCTGCACGTTTGTGTAGTCATGATGATGCAGAAGTGTCTGAGATGGGGTGGGGTGGCAGGATGTGATTAGCATCCATCAGCATGTTCATATGGTCATGATGATGTGGAAGGGTCTGAGTTGCAGTTGGGTGGGGCGGATGTTTCCTGTACCTGCATAAAATCTGCTCTTTTCACTAGCCTTGCTGATGTGGAAAGATCCAAAAGATGGGTCTCAAACATACATTGCTAAGATTCACAAGGCACATGCAACTACTCTAGGTTGAATCACTGCCATTGTCTGTATTTATGTTTTATGAGCTTTAGGCTTGTGCGGGCACCATGAACCATTATTGTAGCATTAACGCCTGCTGCCCAGGACCACACTGCCTATTAATGCCCTTTCATGCTCTAGACTCTGTGTCCTTGCCTCCACTTTCCAAGTTTAGGCCCCTTTATTGAGTTCATCATTGCTTTTCCACCTCTTTTTCAGTGTTCCTCCGGGAGTCGTAGGCTTCAGTGTAAGTCCTGTCGGTGCTGCCATGTCCTCTTCTTCTAGGGTTGGTTGAGGAGTTGTTTCGGTCAGACCTCAGCCCAACGCTACCCCCAAAGATGTGTACAGGTAAGTTGTTAGTTAGGGCTTTCGCTCTGGGTTGGACCATATGATGTGACCTGATGGATTTTTATCTGAGTTGGAGGCTTTGATAGGGCTGAACTGGGACCTGAAAGTACCCCTGGAAAATATTGTATTTCTTAATCCATACACCCTTAAACTTAGTGCACAGGCCCGGCCATCTCCAGGAGGTTAGGGTAGTGGCCTCCCCTTGGAGAAGATGTGCCAAAAACTAAATTAAATTCACAATGTCAATTTTACTGGTAACTCTCCAAGGCACCTCATAAAATATCCCAGATGAATCCTAAGTGTGCTGATAAAATGGAGATAAGGCTTCATCCTGAAGCTTGCCTTTGTGTATCTCTGGTTGATAAACTGGCCGGTGAGGCTCTGCTCCTGTCTACGTCATCCTCAGCAGACAGACCCTGGTCTGGTCAGGACCACCCATCTAAGGTCCACTGAGGACCGGTCCATGAGAGAATTCCAGAATGCCCACATAAAATACATTTTAATTCAATGGATCCAAATGAAACCTATTTACATAGTCAATGGTGATGCCTCAACTCAGGACTCGGGTTGTGGACACCCCGGGTTAAATTAGTGTCTTGTTCTCTGGGTGATCATGGTCAACGTGCTAGAAGGTTTACAGATGTTTGAACCTCGACTTACTGAGCACTTTGAAGTAGACTGTGTATGATTTGGAGTGTGTACACACGAATGTATAATAAAACTATTGATTATGCTTATGACGTTTCTCTTGTATCCTGATAATAAGGACTCTATCGCTGGATGTCCATAAAGGCTGCACGCACCATGAGGATCTCAGCAGGTGATGGCTGCTGGGGCTGCTGAAGCTTTCATAATGTCCTTGGACCTCACAACTGTGGGTCCCGTAGGAGATCGGCTGTTCACAGATGGTACTGGGGCTACGTGTAACTGAACAAGAACCTGGTAAACCCTGACGAGGGATGGCATGGTGGTTACTTCTGACTCCAACAAGGCTGGGTAAGAGGACTAGCCGGTGAAAGAGCTGCGGGGACCTGGTAAAGCCTGACAAGGGATGGCATGGTGGTTACTTCTAGCTCCAATAAGGCTGGGTGAGTTGACTAGCCGGTGAAAGAGCAGCGGGGACCTGGTAAAGCCTGACGAGGGATGGCATGGTGGTTACTCCTGACTGGGTAAGACGACTAGCTGGTGAAAGAGCAGCGGGGACCTGGTAAAGCCTGACGAGGGATGGCATGGTGGTTACTTCTGACTGGGTAAGAGGACTAGCTGGTGGAGGAACAGTGGGGACCTGGTAAAGCCTGACGAGGGATGGCATGGTGGTTACTTCTAGCTCCAATAAGGCTGGGTGAGTTGACTAGCTGATGGAGGACGACCAGGGACCAGGCAAGGTTTACAACATTGACATCTGTGGAAATGAATCACAACAGATCCACACATCTGACGCTCTTGAGGCCTTCAGACCCTGTGAATAAGGCAAAGTAGTCCTTTATGTTCGAGCTCGTGAGCGTCCTAAGAGTTAACGGTAAGGGCAGCTCCCACACCTGCTCAAATTCAACACTGCATTGTGTCCTTCTGTTGATAAAATGCTTGGGGGAAAGCTAGCCATGAATAGGCTCTGAGGACACATTACATTGACATCTTTATAGCTTTTTACTACACAGTGGCATTTAATAGAACCTCCTTGAGGCCGTAAAGTTATAATTGGCAAAGAAAGGCAAATGTCCCCAGTGGTTGGTTGTGTTGGTTGTGAGCTAGGAGGCAAGCTTCGGCTGTGGATGTATTTGTCTAGACACAGCTACGAAGAATAAACAATGAAAGTGAAGAGGGGAGAGGCGATGAAGGGCCAAACGGCAGGAGACTTTCCACACTCCTCTCTCCAGGGGCTCAGTGGGAGGGAGCCGTAGACCCCGGGGGTAGTAAAGGGCATTGCTAAGAATATGTAGGTATGGAGGTTTGTAGAGCGCGAACCTAGCGCAAAGCATGGGCACGCTGAACTGTGGAGGGGGAACATGATAGAAGCTGCATGGAGCATGAGGTAAGAGCACACACAGGGTGAGAGTCTGGGGGAGTGGAGAGAGGGCATGGGAGCTGGCACACTGCCAGTAAGGAGGGCCCCCCTTGTCCTACCGCTGTGACCCCAGGGAGTCCCGGCTTGTAGCAGCTGCGGACAGGAGTAAGGTCTTCCCCGTCAGGTTGCCTCATCGAAGCTTGATCTCTCAGACCAGTCTTGAGACCATGAAGTGGGTACCATCTAATCACTGCTTGAAGAGGATGATACAGATTTTAATAACGTGATATCAAGTTATCCTAAACTGATGGAGCTCTGACATCATTGGTGGGAAGGCACTCTGGTTTTTTGGAGTGGTGCTTTCTGGCAAGGCATGGTATGGTCACATTAATTTTAAATGAAAGAAGTTTGATGATACATGCAGAATGTCAACAAGCAGGGGCTGCAGGGGGTTTCAAATGTACAATTGTTGAATGGTGTTGTGGGTCAGTGACCATTCAATTACAGATCATGCCTGCTTTGAGGCTCTGCTGTCTTGTGTTCTATTGATATCACGTCTTATGATCTTGTTTACATGTAGTAACATCTATAAATAGCATTAATAAAGTTTGTTGTAATCTGTCAATTGAGGTTTAGCCGGGTCACTGAAGACATTCCTCGAACCATGGACCTGGCACCCTCAATGTTCTCCAGTAACCACCGTGAACCCGGATATGTCGCATCCCACAGTGTCTTGCCCTTCCTTGGCTTCTTCGGGGTGCCCAGTAGGAATTCCGCTAGTTCTGAACTATTTACATTTGGAAAAAGTTCACTACTAGCAGAACTCGGCTGTGCACTCTCTTGCTTCACCAAGGAGGGACAAGGCTCTTCGGGGGACCGGCGAGGACGATGGAGCCCACGGCCACTGAAGGAGGCCCTGGTGGTGTCAGGACATTTAGAGCAGGAAGGAGGACCTCAGCCTGAAGCCAGAGAAGATTCCACATACTGGAAGCGTGGACTCAGAAGATGCTCTCTGCTGTTGGGCGGTCGGGGTGATGAAGAAAGACTGCGGGTCATTCTGTCGCTCCAACCACCCCCCCCCCCCCCCCCCCCAACTAAAGGATAATGATTTTCTGTTACTGTGTTCCCATTGGCTGTGAGTGCATGAACCAGTGACTATTGGGAGGCTGGGGGGCTGGGGTGGCTAAACATGAGAAGGGACAGAATGGCCATTGCATAAAGAACCAGCGAGGATGGGGCTCAGTATTGAAAAGGAGGTGAGACTTTGCGTCAGCACTTACACAAAGTGATAGGATTAGGGACTCGAATGGTCAGAAGCCTAGTTCCTGGCTGACTTTACAACATGGATGCCTGTTGTCTGCATGAATGGAGTGGTCACATTCCAGGGCACTTTAGCTTCCTTCTTGTTGACTACAGCATCATTGGAACGTCTTGTGGACAAGAACCCCATTACGCGAGTTCACTGGGCCACAGTTCTCGCCCGGAAAGAATGTCAGTCGTCTGCAAGCAGAGGTCGTAGGAGGTAGATCCTGCTGTATCCTTGGAATGCCGGGCATCACCTTTACTCCACAGCAGCCAGCCTACTTCAAGGGCCTTGTCTCGCTCTTCCAGGGCCCTTGCTGGGCTGGCGGCTGCTTTCATTGTCGTGGTCATGCCAGAGCCTGGGATCTACCAATCAATCAATCAATCAAGTATTTATAAAGTGTGGCAAATCACCTGTGAGGGTCTCTTGGATCTATCAGTCACTGCATGAGTACTCCTAGTCTCCTAGGGCAGCGGCGTGCAAGTCACAGTCGCCAGGTTAAGACATTCGCAGGTTGTGGGCTGGGGATGTGTTCATGTGTGTTGTCCCACCCAGGAGCAGAGGATGAGCCCAGGAGCACAGGACCAAAGGCAGAAGAACTAACACGAAAGAAGTCAGACTTGGTTCTCCATCTGATGGTGAGTGATTTCATCAGTACTTTTGGTATAGGTGCAGATATTGCTAAATCCTGTCTATGCTCCCTTTAAACGCAGCTTTTGGTCCCACCCAACCCCACTCTCTCTGATTATTCCATTGTGGAACCAACAGATCAGCCATCAATACTTTGAGACTGCCCGTTTGTCTAATGTCTGCACGTCCTGAACCCTGGGTATCACTTTGTCAAAGTTAACCATCCACTGAGCAGTGCTAAGTGAACTCATTTTATTGTGCAGGAAGGGTGGTCAGAGGCTCCAAAGCTCTGCTAGAATTAGCCCTTGGCTTTGCAGTCTTTCTTCCGATTTACAAAATGGGAGCCCCTGGGACATGTGGTCCAAGTGATGTAAGGAGACATGGGTACAGGCTCATGAACCCTTTGGGCATCAGTGGGATGCAAACACACTGAGTGACATGCATCGCAGAAGAATGGCAAGTTCAAGAGGTCATTTATAAAGAGGAGGGGATGACGCATCGCACATCCCAGCGCCTTGAGACCCTCAGGGTGAGTAGCGCGCTTACAATTCCATGATTGATTGATTGACACAAGAGGCGCGTCCTATGGAAGCTTCCCTGCCAAATGCTTACATTGTTCTGGTGTTTGCAGGTGGTAGGCACTGATACTCATCCTTTTTAGGACCGGGATTTATTTTTTATCATTACACGCCCAGAGCTAAAGAGAGAAAGGCAGAAAAGGGAGAGTGAAGGACCCTAAGAAAGTTAGGAAAACAGTGACAAAGGGAGCAAGCAGTGATGAAAAGTAAGCACCAAGAGTGGGATAAATAGACAGAAAGTTTAGAGTGGTAAAGAAAAGAGTCATAAGGTGGAATCAAGACCATGCAGAGTTGGTATTCATGAGATAAAGAGGCAGGAAGTGTATCAAAGTGGAAGAAAGAGCCATAAGATGGAATCATCACTACGCAGCCTCGGTTTTCATGCAATAAAGTGACAGTAAGTGCAGAGTTGTGAAAGAAAAAGCCATGAGGTGGAATCAAGACTACGCAGCCTTGATATTCATGAGATAAAGAGACAGGAAGTGTAGAGTGCTGGGATAAAGACCCATGAGGTGATATCAAGACTGCACAGGCTTGGTATTCAAGAGATAAAGAGACAGGAAGTGTTGGGTGGGAAAAGAAAGAGCCATGAGGTGGAATCAAGACTAGCCTGCCTTGGCATTTATGAGATAAAGAGACAAGAAGTGCAGAGTGATGAAAGAAAGATTCATGAGGTGGAATCAAAAATACACAGCCTTGGCAGTCAAGAGATAAGGAGACAGGAAGTGTAGAGCGGTGAAAGAAAGAGCCATGAGGTCGAATCAAGAATACGCAGCCTTGGTAGTCATGAGATAAAAAACAGGAAGTGTAAAGCAGTGAAAGAAAGAGCCTTGAGGTGGAATCAAGACTATGCTGCCTTGGTAGCCATGAGATAAAGAGACAGGAAGTGTAGAGCGGTGAGAGAAAGAGCCATGGGGTGGAATCAAGACTAGCCTGCCTTGGTATTCATAAAATAAAGGGACAGGAAGTGCAGAATGGCAAAAGAAGGAGTCCTTAGGTGGAATCAAGACTACACAGCCTTGGTATTCATGAGATAAAGAGACAGGAAGTGTAGAGTGGTGAAAGAAAAAGCCTTGAGGTGGAATCAAGACTACGCATCATTGGTTTTCACCAACCCCAGCATTTGGCAGCAGCAAGCTCCTAAATAAAACTTTGGGCCCCTACTGTTATTTGTTTCACAAATGAGGTACTCTTCAAACCCCTGTCAGCCCCATGTTCTCAATAACATGTTTTATTAACAATGCCTCTGTTTGAGGAGAACTGTTTACAAAGTCAAAGCCGCCAGCGAACCAGAAATTCAAACATTTTTTAAGTACAATAAAGCACCAGATGAGGCAGATGTGAAGATGCATCTCCCATATTTATTTCAAGACATACCAACAGCATGAGCTACGCTACTTGACGGCAAGTACAGAGCGTGAGGAAGCAAGGCGGTGGAGAAGTATTTACAATGTACAAGTTATCCTGCCCAACACACCAAGGAAGAGCGTCCGCTGCTCTCGCATTCACTGCTCTCGCGTGCACTGCTCCGCGAGAACAGACAGCGCCACTCAGCGTGCTCTCAGACATAAGGTGGGTGGGTCTCACCGATGACGTCTACTTGACTTTCAAAGGAAGGTTTGAATTGCTAAATCTCATCAGTTTGGTAAGAGGGGGTGCCTTGATAGTGGAATATGCTGTTGGGCTTTTTTGATTAGATTCCTGTATCTCAGTCAATAAAATGAACCCTTAAAAATAAATTTACAATCACCAAGTAGAGACACTGGTGTTTATGAGGGTGCCCTATGAGCGAAGGGTTTGATGAGAAGAGCGTGTTCTCACGACATCTCAGGGAGCCTTTGAGACCATTGCGCCCTATTACACCTGCAGCGTGCCTGCTTATTCTATGCAGGTGCCACCTGGCTGCTCGACACTGAAGAGACCTGAGTGGACTGGCCAGAGACGGAGGCGTCGTCGTCGTCCCCGAAGGGACTCTTGCCACAGAAGACGAGCTTCATCATGGAAGAGCGGAACTGAGGAGAGAGAAAAGAAGGCATCACCACGTTGTCAGGCAGATAGACCTACAGCATTACTGAAACTGTACATCGCTTTCCAACCTAAGCACTCACACCCCTTTAATATGTAGCACAGACCGGAAGGACGTGGCTTAAACAATGAGACTTAGATCTGACAATCATTATCCAAAAGCTCAGAGTTCCACTGGCATTCTTTGTCACTAAAAATCTACGGGGCATATTAGCAAGAACCTCGTTAAAATTATCGCCATTTTAGCTGCAGGAAACTGCCGCTAAAACGGCGAAAATGGGCTTGCTAATATGCGTTATAGAATTCCAATAGAAGCCCAGGATAGATTTGCAGGACATCTAACCTGGGCTTCTATTGGAATTCTATAACGCATATTAGCAAGCCCATTATCGCCGTTTTAGCGGCAGTTTCCTGCCGCTAAAATGGCGATAATTTTAACGAGGTTCTTGCTAATATGCCCCTACATTCTCAGCTGTTAAAAAACATTAGAAATTACTTGTAAAAGTGCTATTTTCTGTATAAAAAATGGTTTTGTTTTGCAGTTTATTCTGATAATAGTGCCACCAGGAATAGACACGTTCAGTTTGTAGTATCTTCAGGCATGTTGTGTTTCCCTCGTCAACCAAAGCACAAGAGACAGAACCTAAGAAAACTCATCTCTCAAGGACAAGATCAGCAACAGCAGAAAACTCTGACTGCCAACAACAGAAATAAGTAAATGACAACAACCAAGGGTGCATTTGATAAGCCTTAATAATCCACATTTGTAAAGCGCACAATCACCCGTAAGGGTCTCTAGGCGCTGGGGGCCGTCGGGAAGATTAAGCGAGCTATTGCCCAGAGTCACATGGGCTAACCTGCCGCCGGAGCCGGGATCGAACCCTGACCCCCAGATTCCAGCGTCAGCACATACTTTTTTTTTAACACCATTTTTTATTGAGTTTAATTTTGCAAATATGCGTACACATTCAGTAAGTTATCGAGTACATGGCATTGTAACATCTCGGTGCACTTTGACACATAGGTATATCAGTCCCCGCCGGCACATACTATTGCCCAACTCAGATCAATTATTTGTCTTTCAGAGCGTTAAACCCTGGAAGCCCTTCTAAATTATTGTAATACATGTCTAGAGCATGTCTTAGTATCTCAAAAGAATTAAGGTGGATTGCTTCCCATGTATAACCAAGTCACCAACACAGTTCTGCTTGTTCCAAAAGTGTTTGGTCATAAGCACATTTACCTTTGTTATACCTGCCAGGAAATCACAAAGCAATTCCTGGGAGGTGTACATGGCTGACAGAGGTGAGGTACAGATTGATGATTCTAGACAGAGGTGATGAATAGAGAGAGAGATAGGGAAGAGATGTAATGAGAGAGGTGAAGTTGAAAGTGTAATGAAAGATATGAAGGAGAGATACAAGGAGATGAGATGGGAACAGATGGAAACAGAGTGGTGAGGTTCAGGGAAGGGGTGAGAAGAAGAATTGGATGAGGTGGAGAGAGAAAACTGATGCAGAAAGTGAGGCAGGGGTAGAGATGAAGAGGTTGCCACAGAAAATGGTAAAGAGGTGAGGACTTGAAAGTGAGGTACAGGTGGGGCAGAGAGGTGAGGCGTTCATAGTCAGGTAAACAGAGATGTGAGGTGAGAGATGATAAAGAAATAGGACAGGTATGAGGTGGAGCAAGGAGAATAACGTGAGACAGAAAGATCATTTTTACCGTTAATTGCATTGAAAAGCCTGAGAGCATTAAGGTTGGGTAGCTCGACAGTCCCTGCTGTCAAATTAAAGAAGCATTTGCAATGCAATTGGTCTCACATTTGCAAGAGTTTGAGCTATTGGCATTGTAAATGACAATGTCTTTTACCCATGTGTTTTGGTTTGGAGTGAAGTAGATGTATGTGATTTGGAGCGAAATCATGTGTGTTAAATTGTAATTGTAAGTTGTGGAATTGTGTGGTGTGTAGAGTATTTTGTAGTGGAATTCTGTGGCAAGGTGAATAGATAGGGGTGAGAGCTGCTCAGAATAAAGCAAAAGGAAGATAGAGAAGGATAGGTAGTTTGTGTACAACGTGATGAATGAACTCCAGACAGAGGAGCAGAAAGAGTGTGTAAGAGAAAGCAAGAAGAAGAAGAGAGCAGACCGCAGACGCATACATAGGGAGCACCTGTGTACGCAGAAGACACCCCAAAAGGAGGAGGAGAGCGTGTGTCTGAGGGACAGAAACGTTGAAAAGGTGCAGGAAAGAAACTCTATTTGAAGACTTGGAGCGAACCAATATGAGACCGTCGGGAATAGTGCATGAGAGAGTGAGAGAGAGATGTGAGAGAAAGAGAGAGAGAGAAAGAAAAAGAGAACGAGAGAGAGAGCGAGAGAGAGAGGGGCTAGTGGGAGGGGCACCCAGAGGCGGGGGGCAAGAGGTGGACCAGTGCACAGCCTTAGGAGGTACAAGAAGGTACCATGTGTGAGCAGGCAGTATAGAGATGAGAAAGGGAGTGTGAAGGACAGATGAGAGGGGGTAGTAGGAGTGTGAGGGAGAGATGACATTTTATTTTAATGTGAAGTTCAATGCACTTGAAAAGGACATTTAAACAGAGTGTTATATATGTGCAAGTTCACCAAATAAAACAATTCACTTTATGGCACTACTTACATAATTGAGAACATACAGAAAGTGAAGCACAGCGAGGTTAAACGTTCATATTATAAATAGGCTTCAGGGAAATATGCTTGCTTAAGCTGTACCGTGCATATGAATAAATACATTTCGTCATAAATGATGGAAGATAGAAGTACATATTTAACTTAAATGCTTTTCAACATTAGCATTGTGCAATTCACCTAGTACCCTTAATTAAAAAAAAATTAGGACAGCTGGTAACTAACAATTTAGAAAATGAAGTAAAAGAACAATATTATTTAGGACGTGAGGATAAAGCACGTGTTGTGCACATGATAGTAACAAGCATTGGCAATGCCAATAGATCCTGCATTTGCGAGAGTTAGAGCTATTAGCGTTGTAATTGACGTTTTTTACCAATGTGTTTTGGGTTGGAGTGGAGTGGGTGTATGTGGTTTGGAGTTGAATTATGTGGGTTGGATTGGAATTTTTAGTTATGGAACTGTGTGGGTTGGAATTTTGTGGATTTGTGTAGTGGAATTATGTGACATTGTGGATAGAAAGGGTTGAGAATATACAGAATAGATAGACAAGCATTTGCAATGCAATGGTCTCGGCATCATTAAAGGTAGAGCTATTGGCATTGCTCATGACATTTTTTTTTCTTTAAATCACAAATAAATGGCATTGTCATTAACATTGCCAATACACAGCACTCTGCACTCAACAGCACACAATGCTCTGCACACTCACTCTGCACTCACTACTCTGCACTCACTACTCTGCACTCCCTACTCTGCACTCACTACTCTGCACTCACTACTCACTACTCTGAACTCACTACTCACTACTCTGCACTCACTACTCTGCACTCACTACTCACTATTCTGCACTCACTATTCTGCACTCACTACTCTGCACTCACTACTCTGCACTCACTACTCACTACTCTGCACTCACTACTCATGACTGCACTCACTACTCACTACTCTGCACTCACTACTCACTACTCTGCACTCACTACTCTGCACTCACTACTCTGCACTCACTACTCTGCATTCACTACTCTGCACTCACTACTCTGCATTCACTACTCTGCACTCACTACTCTGCACTCACTACTCTGCACTCACTACTCACTACTCTGCACTTACTACGCACTACTCTGCACTCACTACTCTGCACTCACTACTCACTACTCTGCACTCACTACTCACTACTCTGCACTCACTACTCACTACTTTGCACTCACTACTCTGCACTCACTACTCTGCACTCACTACTCACTACTCTGCACTCACTACTCTGCACTCACTACTCTGCACTCACTACTCTGCACTCACTACTCACTACTCTGCACTCACTACTCACTACTCTGCACTCACTACTCTGAACTCACTACTTACTACTCTGCACTCACTACTCACTACTCTGCACTCACTACTCACTACTCAGCACTCACTACTCTGCATTCTCCCTTCCGTAGTGTAAATGCCCTTCACAGCCGGATGCAGTATGTAGGTACTCTCATATATTTCTTGGCACCTACGATGTAAGACTGTGTGTTGGATCTAGGAGGACATATATAGCAGTTTTGTTTCACTCATTGCACTAGCACTGTGCTTTTATCCTCTCTTCTCCGTTTGATTAAACACATAAGCCAGCATGTAAACATTTGTATTAATGAACACTGTGCCCCGGAAGTCAGGCACGGTCGCCTGTGACGGGGGCGGGGCCACGTCCAGACCGGAAGAGGAGGCAGGCGGAGTCAAATGCGTCTCGCGCCCGGGGCTCCTGTGAGCGGTGTGGAGCCCCGGGGCCGCGCCAGCAGGAGGTTGGGCGCCGCGTGCTGAGAGCAGAGTCCCCGACATTGGCCAGGTAAGTTCCAAAAGGCTGGGGGGGCTTGGTGCACTTGTGTGTGTGCGTGTATGCTCGTGTGTGTATGTATGTGTGCGACGGTGACGGCGGGGGAGGGAGGGGGGGCCTCGGTGCACTTGTGTGTGTGCGCGTGTGTGTGTATGTGTCAGGGGGGGGTGTCTCTGTATGTATGTTTGTGCGTGCGTGCATGGGCGCTTGTGTGTGTGTATGCGCATGCGGGTGTGGTGCTTGAGCTTCCCAGGAGACAGCGCCTGGCCACAGCGCGCGTTCCCGTTTCAAATCGGCTCCAAGGATGCGCGCGGCCGAAACTGTCTCCTGGGAAGCACACTCGCTAACAAAAGATCTTGGCGAGACGCGCTTCCGCGCGTTTAGCCGAGACCTAAAAAATAGTGTGGTGTGAAGTGGATTTGTGTAGTGGAATTATGTGGCATGGTGTGAAGTGGAATTATGTGGATAGTAATTATGTGGTATTGTGTGTGGAGTGTAAATCTGTGAATTTATATTTTGTGTTGTGGAGTGGTATATAGTGGAGTTTAATTATGTGGTGTGCTGTTGACTTTTGAGGCATGATGTGGAATTTTGTGTTGTGGTTTGTATGTATGTGCTGTGTTGTGCAAATGTGTTGTTGAGTTGAATTATGTGGTGTGTTGTTGAATTATGTGGTGTGGAATGGAAATCTGTGATGTGGAACTGTGTGGCGTTGAGTGAAATTATGCTGATTGGAATTATGTCAGAAAAACACACTAGGGTCTTGACTCATAACTCAGCAAGGCTGAATCAAACTAACTAAATAACAACACAAGGGCCAAGGCTGAGAAATTCTTTTGGCCAACAATCCTTCGGGATTAAGGAGAAGCATGGAACTGACGGCAAGCTAGCAGCCAGCGTAACTGCAGGTAACAGCCCTCTCCGCCCCACACTAGATCAGGCAGAGCAACTGAGAGACTGTTTATGTGACTAAATGCAGCTCGCTTGTCTATTTCCTTTTGTTTACAGCCCCTGTGTGTACTTCACTGTGGGAAACTTCTTGATTCTTCGTCTTTGAAATTCTTTTACGTTTGGATCAGTGGTTAAGGTAGGCTGTTGTCTTACTCGGGGGTTATGTCTCTTACGCTTTAAAAACACCTCCCTAAGCACTCTTTTTTTACTTTCACAGAACCAATTTAGGTCCTGAGGAGAACCCCGCCATTTATAGGGGTTCGAAACGCGTCGACCACCTTATCCCCGTATCTGGTCTACACGCTTTGTGTTAAAACAAGTCCCTTCACCATCTTCAAGAGAAGTGGATTCTCGTTTTGAACTGTTTAAAGACTTTAAAATTGTGAAATCACAAGGGATTCCTTCCATTTACCCATGACCGATACGTGGACTCACTGTATTTGTTGTTTGGATTATTGTGCATGAATGCGTTATGTATGATTGAAAGGCCAAGTATGTTTGAAGTGTGTAAATGCTTATTTTGTTATTCATGATACTGATGTATATATTGTATATAAAAATTGTGTCTTCTCCATGCACTAAAATATAGTGTCACAAACAAGTAAAAATATTGAAAAAGAATAAATTTCTAATGTTGCTAAAAAGTTGAGCAGGTTGTTTATGCTTGAGTCTAAACCTCCATGTGTATTAAGCCTTGTTGGCCAAAAGAATTTCTCAGCAGTGGCCCTTGTGTTGTTATTTAGTTAGATTGGAATTATGTGGCATGGTGTGGAGTGTATTTATGTGGATTGTTGCTATATGGCATAGTATGGTTTTACGTGGGGTGTATTTATCTGGTATAGAGTACAGTGTAATTATGTTAAGTTGAATTATGTTGTGCTGAGTGGTATTATGTAAAGTGTAACTATGTTGAGTGGTGTTAAATTGTGTGACGTGAATTGTGTAGTGTTGTATGTCACACTAAACATCCAGATATGCAGCAAGGTACCCAGGTGAATTAACAAGCTAAAGAAAAGATTTGAAAGTGGGGGATGGTAGGAATAACTAGGATTTTACCAATATGTTATGGGGCACAGGAGCGCTTAGAATGAAAAGGTCTGAACCAAAAGTCCTTAAGCTCAAAGTCTTGCAAGGTGTCCTCAAATTTCTACTGAAAACATCAGGAAATTTAAATTATGGTAAATATTTGGAAATTAATATTTTCTGAATGTTTACAGCTCTACTGTTATGCCAATGCTGACTTAAGGATTTTATATTAAGTACCTACATCTACACAGTTTTACTTAAACATTAGCATTGAAAGACATGCCACTGCATAAAAAAAGAGATTGGTAACAAAATAAAGTAGGGTATATGTTGGCCCCTGTAATTAACATGAACAATATATGTGCCTTGATTTTGAAATGGGTGGGTTCTACTGAGCTCTGCTGTCAACATGACTTTCAAAGTTTCAATCCTATGTCAATTAAATGATTTATTGCGAAAGTGACGTGACAGTATTTTTTCTACTTTTCACTTACTGTCACTCAACTCAAATAGTTAATGCAGAGGGTGTCCAACAGGGCCCACTGGCCATAGCGGGCAACGGGCATTTCCCCAGGACGCTGGAAGGGTGGGGCCCAATTTTGCAGCAGTGTGGGCTGTTTTTAGGCTACCTAGCCTGCGGATTGCATACAGTTCATGTGAGGTAGGCGTGTGAAGCAGGCATGTGCACATCAAACACCATCGGCCTCGGCATCAGACTTCAAAGGAAGCCGCTCGCACACCACCATTTGTCTGAGCCTCGGCATCAGACTTCAAAGGAATCCGCACCCAAGCCGCTCCCCCGCCCCCTCCCCCATCAGACTTCAAAGGAATGTGCTCCTGCTCCCCCGCCACAGCAATGCATTGAGTTTGGTTTTTTTTGCATCCATTTCGCAGGGAAGCCGTGTTTTGTTCGGCGTTCTCTGCACCTTTCTCGTTTTGTTTTCTGGACGAAAGTGAAAGCCTACCGTGCTTATTTACAGTAGCCTTGTTCCTCAAATGCTGTTGCTGTGTTGCCATCTCTCTAGGGACACTCAGCTTGAAAATACTTGACTTGCTAGCTGCAATGCTACATCCGCTATGCTTTGCCTCTAGACACATTGATCCCTCGCAGACTGTGCTGACTCTGCCCCTCCTGATTCTGAAACTGACCAACGCAGTCACCATGCAGTCTCTTCTCTCTGTCTTATGATGTCTGCCCTGCCACCATTTACTTTGGATCCTCACCCTCACCCTCACACCTCCTCTCCCTCACACACCCTTACACCCTCTCACCCTCTCACCCTCACACACCCTCACTCACCCTCACACCCTCACCCCCCTCACCCTCACAACCCTCTCACCCTCACCCCTCACACCCCCACACACCCTCACCCTCACACCCCATAACCCTCACACTCCCCCTCACACCCCCTCACTCTCACACCCCCTCACCCTCACACCCCCTCATCCTCACCCTCAGACACCCTCACCCTCTCACCCTCTCACCCTCACACACCCTCTCACCCTCACATCCCCTCACCCTCACATCCCCTCACCCTCCCTCACACCTTCACCCTCACCCTCACACCTCCTCACCCTCACACAACCCCCTCACTCACCCTCTCACCCACCCTCTCACCCTCACACACCCTCTCACCCTCAAACACCCCTCACCCTCACACCCCCCTCACCCTTTCACCCTCACACCCCCTCACCCTCACACACCCTCACACCCCCTCGCCTTCACCCCCGTCAACCTCACCCCATCACCCTCACCCTCACACCCCCTCACCCTCACACCCTCAACCTCACACCCCCTGACCCCCACACAACCCCACACCCACACAACCCCACACCCTCCCCCTCACACCCCCTCACCCTCACACCCCCACACCCTCGCACCCCTCACCCTCACACACCCCCTCACCCTCACACACCCTAACACCCCCTCACCCTCACTCGCCCTCACACCCCCTCACCCTCACACCCCCTCACCCTCACACCCCCTCACCCTAACACACCCTCACCCTCACACACGATCACCCTCACACACCTTCACAAACCCCCACTTACCCTCACACACCCTCACTTACCTCACACCCCTGCACCCTCTCACCCTCACACCCCCTCACCCTCACACCCCCCTCACAACACCTTGACACCCCCTCACACACCCTCACTCACCCTCACACCCCGTCACCCTCACACCCGCTCACCCTCATACCCTCACCCTCACAACCCATCACCCTCACACACCCTCACTCACACACCCTTACACACCCTCACCCTCACACACCCTCACTCACACACCCTCACCCTCACTCATCCTCACACACACTCACACACCCTCACCAGCATAGCATAACAAAACATAGCAAAGCATAGCATAACAAAACGCGGCATAGCATAACAAAGCAAAGCATAGGATAGCAAAACATAGCATAGCATAACAAAACAAAGCATAGCATAAGAAAACACAACAAAACATAGCATAGCATAACAAAACATAGCATAACAAAACAAAGCATAGCATAACATAACAAAGCATAGCAAAACATAGCATAGTATAACAAAAAATATCATAGCATAAACAAAGACAACAAAACATAGCAGAACAAAACATAGCATAACATAACAAAACATATCATAGCATAACATAAAACAAAGCATTGCGTAACAAAACATAGCATAACAAAACATAGCAAAACACAACAAAACATAGCATACCTAACAAAACATAGCATTGCAAAGCATAGCAAAACCTAGCATAGCATAACAAAACACAACATAGCATAGCATAACAAAACAAAGCTTAGCATAGCATAACAAAACTGCATAGCATAGCAAAACACAACAAAACATAGCATAGCATAACAAAACAAAGCATAGGATAGCAAACTAAACATAGCATAGCATAACAAAACAAAGCATAGGATAGCAAAACAAAACATAACATAACAAAACATAGCATAACATAACAAAACATAGCATAACAAAACACAACACATAGCATAACAAAACATAGCAAAACACACCAAAACATAGCATAGCTTAACAAAACTCAACAAAACATAGCATAGCAAAACAAAACATATAATAGCATAGAAAAAAATAGCATTCCAAACACAACAAAACATAGGATTGCATAACATACCAAACACAACAAAACATAGGATTGCATAGCATAACAAAACATAGCATAGCAAAGCAAAACAAAGCATTGCATAATAAAACACAACAAAACATAGCATAGCATAACAAAACATAGCATAGCATAACAAAGCATAGCATAGCAAAACATAGCATAGCATAACAAAACATAGCATAGCATAACAAAAAACAGCATAGCATAACAATTCAAAGCATAGGATAGCAAAACATAGCATAGCATAACAAAACATAGCATAGCATACAGCATCACTCCGCAACACCACAGCATCACTCAGGGGCACCACAACATCACTATGCGCTACCACAGCATCACTGAACGCCACAGCATCACTCGTTCGCCATCACAACATCACTCAGCCCCACCACAGCATCAATCTGTGCAACCATTCAACAACACCTGGTTCAAATATGTTCTCTCAATGTTTCAAGCTTTGTTACAAATGTAACAAAAAGATGTTAATATTTCACTTCTGTTCTTGGATTTTCATCACAATAAAATACACTGAGCATAATCTTCACAAAAGTTATTTACAACACTTTAAGCTATTGCCATTATAAATTACAATAACTTTTATTTAAGTAATAATTATTGAAAAAATATTAAAAGCCATTGTTATTTGTAATATCAATACGTGTAAGTCACGTAAATACAACACATATTGCATTACAAATGCTATAGGTGTCACATTTGCAAAAGTTATAACTATTGGCATTGTAAATGACAAAGCTATTAATTTCGCTATTTTCAAAAACAAAACATAAATACGAAATTTGTCATTTACAATACCAATAGCTCAAACTTTCCTAATGCGAGACCTATTGCATTGCAAAAGCTTTTTGTTACTGGGGGCCACTTTTGCAGAAGTGCAGCTATATCGGCCTCCAGTAACAAAAGGAGGAGGGATTCTGGTCCAACAAAATTGACAGGGCTCGTTTGGGTTCCCATTCCGGCCCTGGTGCCCAAGTCTTACTGATGTCAAGGATATAACCTAGCTTTAGATATTAGACACAACAAACATAATGTTAGTAAATAGTTACAATTGCCATATTCCCAATCCTTAATAAAGAATAAGAATACGTGAATTAAGATAGATAGCATGAGCCTTCAACTCTAGCCTATTGCTATAGCTAATGTCGGTCGGGCCATTTATTACTGATGGGAAGGGGGCATGTCCAAGATGGTTGTTGAGTTGTAACGGAGCTCCAGCCGTCTGGAAAAGAGCCATAGGCATCCTACTTGGCAATGACGACATGGAGGGCAGGACACCCGCTACGAGGCTGGCCTGTCACCTGTGCCCGCTTTCAGCCTGCACTGCGACGTTGTCTGTCGGGTAGCCCTGGAGATCCGTTGAGGAGTGGTGAGCCGGCAGTGACATTTGCAGGCCAAGCCTGAGGCCTGGCACTGACTCCCTGGGACTGGAGGCGGCGAAATCCTCGACGCGACGTGGCTGGCCAGTGAGGAGGACCCTGCTTCCTCCCTCCCCCCTCCTTCCTTACCACCTTGGCCCTTGTCGTGCGTGCAGTGTAGTCTGTGGAATGCACGGACCAGCCGAGGGCGGCTTATTGCGGCGGTGAAGGCCTGGTTTGGAGTCTGTGTGGCCCCCTGCGGAGGAGATCCACTGGAGTTACCTGAGGTTCTGTGATGGCGCTGGGGAGACTGCTTTATATTGGAGGTAGGGGTTTCTGGATGGTGGAGGTGGAAACCCCCTTCTTCCCCCCTCCCCCATCCTTTTCTGTGCTGGCCCCTCGTGTGTGGTGGGAGGCGGAGGAAAAGTTAGATTAACCGAGCACAACATATTTGTAGCGGTGGGGCCCTGCATGGGACTGCCCCTGGAATTCTGTGTCTGTTCCTTGTGACTCCTACTGGGCCCAGGGTAACTGGGCTATCTGGTGTGGGTGGGCAGCAGAGTGCTTGTCCACTAGATTCGTGGAGACCACCGCCAGGGCTGGACCTGCCAGGTGGGACTTGCTGTGACTTGGGGCCTCCCCCTCACTTTCCCAGATGTTGGGGGGCCCCATCTGTGCCGAGCATCGGCACCTGCCTTGCCTCTCCTTGGTCATCAAGGGGCGCTGTATCAGGTTGGGGCGGGGACTAATGCCTTCCTGTGGATCTCTTGCCTGGGGGCTACCTGAAGCTCCTGGTCTCCCGGGGACGCTCCCCTTTGGCCCAGCTCTGTTGCACTGGACCATCATCTTTGGCAACCTCGGTGGTGGGGGGGCACCACTGTACTACTCCTCCCGCTGTCTAGGATACTGTTTGGAGGATATTCGCACTGCGGCTGGCCCTGGGCATTTGGAGATTGTTGGAAGCCGGAGTCCCAGTTCTGCGCCACTGTCACCAAATGCGAGACGCGGGCCCCTCACCCAAAGTTAGGCCAAGTAAGGACACTGATTAAGATAGCCCTGCTCACCCACCTTAGTAGCTTGGCACGAACAGCCAGGCCTATCTCCAAGACACAAGTGTACAGTATGTGCAACCACGCTCACAGCAACCCACTGGTGACACCACAAATGGACTTCACATGAGTTAGATAAAACGAGTATAACCTTTATATAAAAAGATTTACGATCAGACCACACAATACAAAAGCCAACATATAATAAAGGGTAATATTTGTTCCGGCTGGCTGGTAGGTTCAAATCCCAACCACCACTTTCAAAATGCTAAGCTGGTCGCAATGCTAGAATCACACATGTTGCAATGGACAAACAATAGTGCACTGCGTAATGATACAATCCTGTGCTGGGCAAAGGAGAAATAATACAATGAGTAACAGTACACCCCGGTACCTTGCAATGGGAGAAATAATGCAATGCATACCTCTACAATCATGTACTGCGCAATGAAGGAATAATGCAATGCGTCACACCCCAATCACTTACTTTGCAATGGAGAAATAATGCAATGTGTAGCGCTACAATCAAGTACTTCGTTATGCAGAAATAATGTCAGACGTCATAAGACAGTCTGGCAGTTTGTTAGCAGCATTATTGGTAATGTGTATTACGAAAATCAGCCTCTTCGATAACAGTTGCCCCCCAAACGTATCAACGATGACATAAAGTACAGCTTCTTACTCTGCCCCCAGTACTTCCACTCCTCAATCAATCAATCAAAGACATTTATAGAGCGCACTACTTACCCGTAGGGTCTCAAGGCGCTGGGGGGAGGGGGGTGCCGTTACTGCTCGAACAACCAGGTCTTCAGCTTCTTCCTGAAGGAGAGGTGGTCTTGGGTCAGGCGCAGGTCGGTCGGGAGGGAGTTCCAGGTCTTGGCGGCCAGGTAGGAGAAGGACCTTCCTCCTGTCGTTCCTCTTCGGATGCGGGGGACGGCGGCGAGGGCGTGGTTGGCTGATCGGAGGTGGCGTTTGGAAGCGTAGAAGTTGATTCGGTTGTTGAGGTAGCTCGGGCCTTGGTCGTGTAGGGCTTTGTGTGCGTGGGTGAGGAGGCGGAAGGTGATTCTTTTGTTGACGGGGAGCCAATGCAGGTCTCTCAGATGTTTATGTTTATGTTTATGTTTATTAAAACTTTTATAGCGCGCTCTGTTACCACGGGGTATCCTGGCGCGGTGAGTGGATTGAGAACATAAGTGCTGGAGCAAAACCTGGATGAACTATAAGAGAGGGGCATTGAACAAATGGGTCTTGAGATCTTTCTTAAACACAGAAATGGTTGGCGAGGCTCTGAGGGAAAAGGGGAGAGCATTCCAGGCAGAGGCTGCTTTAACTGAAATGGATTGACCTCCCAGACGGGCATATTTGAATTTAGGGGTGGTTAGTAAACATAGATTGGCCGATCGAAGGGCACGGTTGGGAGTGTAGAATGAAAACCTTTTCTGCAGATATGTTGGTCCCTGGCCATGAACTGCTCTGAATGCCAACACAAGAATTTTAAACAGAATTCGATGTGGTATTGGTAGCCAGTGCAAACTGCGTAAGTGGCTACGCACGCTCGACCTCCTAGGGAGAGAGAAAAGCAGACGTACTGCAGCGTTTTGTATCACCTGCAGGCGATGGACCATGTACGCAGGTAGACCACTAAATAAGGCATTGGCGTAGTCGAGCCGGGATAAGAGCAGAGCTCGAAGGACAGACTCCTTGGCTGCCCTAGGCAGAAGAGGAAAAACTTTCCTCAGGGCACGCAAGGTGCCAAAGCAAATGCCGGTCAATTTTTTTATGTGATCCGCAAACTTTAGATCCTGACCGAACCAGACCCCCAGGTTCTTAGCTGGGCCTCCCGACGCACTGGGACAGGGCAGGTCCGGGGGCCAAATCTGGTCCTTAAAATTGTCAGGGAAGGAGCCGAAGAATAAGACCTCGGACTTGTCTTCGTTGCACTTAAGTTGGACTTGTGCAAGCCACCTGAAAACTTCCGACAGACAATGCTGGACTGCTGATGGATCGGACACACCCTTAGGCCATGTAAATAGCAGCTGAGTGTCGTCAGCATAGGCTATTATCTTGGCTCCCAGATGTTCCGCCAGATAAAGTAGAGGGGTCATATAAACGTTAAACAGTAAAGGGCTTAACGTAGAACCCTGCGGGACTCCAGTTGACAGTCTCTTCGGGTCCGACGAGTAGGGGGGCATCCAGACCTGTTGAGTTCTATCGCTCAGGAATGATGACAGCCAGTCAAGGGCCAACCCAGAGATGCCGACGGCACGCAGTCTGGCAATCAGCAAGGCATGTGGGACCGTATCGAAGGCGGCAGAGAGGTCCAATAAAATCAGGACCGCTCTGCCACCTCCGTCCAGGCACTCACGAACAGCCTCCGAAACCTCAACTAAAGCTGTCTCGGTACTGTAGGCAGCTCTGAATCCTGACTGAGCAGGATGTAGGGCGTGAGAGGACTCAATGAAGTTGTCCAGTTGTTTGAAGGCCACCTTTTCGCACACCTTCGCCAGAGCTGGCAACAATGAAATGGGCCGAAAGCTCGAAGGTAGTGCTGGGTCTGAACCGGCCTTTTTTAATAAAGGGAGCAACTTTGCCTCCTTCCAACTTCTCGGGATCGTGGCCATGGAAAGGGAGAGGTTAATGATATACGTCACCTCTTGAGTAATGGTGTCCGCTATCCCGCCCAAAACCCTGGCTGGGCAGGGGTCTGAGGGAGATCCAGACTTTAAAGCAGTCAGGATTTGCCGTATGTCCAGTTCCGAGGCCGGGAGGAAGGCAACAAATTGGTCCTTTAGACATTGTCTATCCGATCCAAAAAGGACAGGAGAAGTTGTAAAGGACTTTTGAGCCATTTCTAAGTCCAATTGTATTTTTGCAATTTTGTCCGTAAAATAGCAGGACAGTTCTTCACACGATTGAGCGGAAGAAGGGAGTTGGGGTTGGGCAGCACAAGGAGATAGAAAATTTTGGACAATTGAGAAGATCTCTTTGCTGTTGTTTTCCGCCTTCTCAATTCTGTCCGAGTAATACCTGCTTTTAGCTGTCTTGATCGCAGCATAATAGTCCATTTGGGCTGCTCGTAAGGATTTCTTTGCGGCAGGCAGGTAGGCTTGTCTCCATGCTCGCTCTAATTTTTTACAGACCAGCTTCTGTTCTCGCAGGGCATGCGTGAACCATGGTTGGGAGGGTCTTGACCGCATTCGCCGGACACCCCCCACATTAGTGGAGGTAGCGACACCATTCGCTATCCAAGAATTGAATGCGTCAACAGTCGCTTCTAGCTCCATCATATGGGCCGGACGGGTGTCCGAAAGGGACTCAGATAAGGACATCACATTAATCCGGGGGTGGTGTACCATAGAAGGAGTTTTTCTCAAACCCTCATCTAACTGCCAGGCAAACTTGATCATGTAATGGTCGGACCACACCATAGGCATTGGGGGGGACAGACTAATATCAAAATTAGTGCAGATTAAGTCAAGAACATGACCTCCCACATGTGTGGGGGCGTCGACCCATTGAGAGAGGTGAGCCATGCTGAAAGTCTCACTAAGACGAGTAGCTTCAGTGGTGTTCGCAGAATCCACATGTATATTAAAATCGCCCAGCAGTAAGAAACGAGAGAAGCGTAAGGCTCGTGGCACGATAACCTCCTCCAAAGATCCAATAAAATTTCCGACGTAACCTGGCGGTCGGTACAGTAGTCGGTCGGTACAGTAGTGTGCCGCCTAAGGTAAAATGCGGACTAATGTCCAAGCAGAAATGGAGAAGTTCCGCTTCTTTGATTTTGTCCAGATGCTCGCAGGTGAGAGACCAGTGATCCCTATAGATCACGGCAACCCCCCTCCTCTTCCCACATCAGCAGCGCGATCTACTCTGCAAATTCTGAAACCACGAGGGATAGCTAACTCGACTACCGGCGAGCAGAAGTCAGTCATCCAGGTCTCAGTAACAAAGAGTAGGTCGAAATCATTATCAGCTAATAGGTCAAAGACCTCAGCCGTGTGGCATACCAAAGATCTGGCATTGATCAGGCCCGCCTGTATGATCTTAAGCCCATTGCAGGGTTGAGTAGGCGGGGTGACAGGACTAGAAAGAAGATAATTACAGAAGGGGCATGATCGGAACCGATTATCGGAAAGCGCCCTGGAATGCGCCGCCTCACAAGGGGAGACCTTAAGGGCCCTAAGGTCGGCAGCGGTATACCGACGTGGTGTAGGAGGGACAGAGGTGGTAGGAAAATGGCCAGGGGTCGGGGCCCTGTGCCCGGCCAGAGCACGGACGGGCACAGACGGGCCCTCCTTTGGCGCTCCTTCGGCGCGCAGACGGCGCGCCCGCTGCGCGCGTCCGCTGCGCGGTCGCTGACACATGGCGTTATAAACGGACGTGCAATCTGCCAACTAGAGCGTCAACCCCGGTGCAATGCGGTCCCGCCTCACTTCCGGGAAACCGCTGGGGTCGAGCGCTGATGATGTCCGGAGATGTGGCTGGTTCGTGGGATGTCGAGGATGAGTCTGGCTGAGGCGTTCTGGATCCGCTGGAGTCTCTTCTGGAGCTTGGCGGTGGTACCGGCGTAGAGGGCGTTGCCGTAGTCCAGTCGGCTGGTGACGAGGGCCTGGTTGACGGTCTTCCTGGTCTCGGTGGGGATCCACCAGAAGATCTTTCGTAGCATTCGTAGGATGTTGAAGCATGCCGAGGAGACGTTGTTGACTTGCCTGGTCATGGAGAGGGAGGAGTCCAGGATGAAGCCCAGGTTCCGTGCGTGGTCTGTCGGTTTGGGTGCGGTGCCCAGGGCTGGAGGCCACCAGGAGTCGTCCCAGGCGGAGGGGGAGGAGCCCAGGATGAGGACCTCCGTCTTGTCTGAGTTCAATTTCAGGCGGCTGGTCGTCATCCACTCGGCTACCTCTTTCATCCCTTCGTGCAGGTTGGCTCCGGCGGCGGCGGGGTCGTTGGTCAGGGAGAGGATCAGCTGGGTGTCGTCGGCGTAGGAGATTATGTTCAGGTTGTGTTGGCGTGCGATGGCCGCGAGGGGGCTCATGTAGACGTTGAAGAGGGTGGGGCTCAGCGAGGATCCTTGAGGGACGCCGCAGATGACTTCGGTGGCCTCTGGCTTGTACGGTGGTAGGCGGACTCTCTGTGTTCTTCCGTCGAGGAAGGAGATGATCCATTCCAGAGCCTTCTCCTGGATTCCGACGTTGCTGAGGCGCTGAACTAGGGTGCGGTGGCAGACAGTGTCGAATGCCGCGGAGAGGTCCAGGAGGATGAGGGCCGCTGTTTCTCCGTTGTCCATCAGGGCTCGGATGTCATCGGTGGCGGCAATGAGGGCGGTCTCGGTGCTGTGGTTGGCTCGGAAGCCAGACTGTGAGGGGTCGAGGGATCCATTCGTCTCAAGGAAGGCGGCCAGCTGCTTGTTGACGGTCTTCTCGATGACTTTGGCTGGAAACGGGAGGAGTGAGATGGGGCGGTAATTCTTGAGTTCGCACACCACGACTGAACCACCACCCCCCACCACCACCATGGGGCGGTAATTCTTGAGTTCGGTGGGGTCCGCTGTGGGTTTCTTGAGTAGAGCGCTGAGTTCGGCGTGCTTCCAGCTCTCAGGGAAGGTGGCGGTGTCGAAGGATGTGTTGATGATGTCTCGCAGGTGGGGTGCGATGACAGCGTTGGCCTTGTTGAAGACGTGGTGGGGGCAAGGGTCGGTCGGGGATCCAGAGTGGATGGAGTTCATCGTGCGGGCGGTGTCTTCGGTGCTGATCGGGGTCCAGGCGCGGAGGGTGGTGGTGGGGGGTGGTGGTTCAGTCGTGGTGTGCGTTGGTTGGTTGTTGAAGCTGTTGTGTATGTCCGCGATCTTGTTGTGGAAGTATGAGGCTAGGGAGTCGCAGAGGTCTTGCGATGGGGTGATGTCGTTGTTTCCTGCGCTGGGGTTGGATAGCTCTTTCACGATGTTGAAGAGTTCCTTGCAGTTGTGTGCGTTGTTGTCCAGCCGGTCCTTGAATGCAGTTTTCTTGGCGGCGCGGATCAGCTGGTGGTGTTTCCGGGTGGCAAGCTTGAAGGTGGTCATGTTGTCCGGTGTTGGTTCCCTTCTCCAGACTTTCTCGAGGGCTCGGCAGTTCTTCTTGGAGCTCTTGAGTTCGTCGGTGAACCATGGGGCTTTCTTGCTGCCGGGTCTGCTGGGCGGGGTCCTCAGCGGGGCGAGCTCGTCCGCGCAGTTGCTGATCCACTTCGTGAGGTTGTCGGCGGCCTGGCTGGGGTTGCTGAGCTGGCAGGAGGGTGCTGGCTCAGGGAGGTGGCGAGCTGGTCGGCTGTGATCTTGTTCCAGCTTCTGCGGGCAGCCTGTTGCTGGTGGTGGTGGGTCGTCGTTCTTTTGAAGGTGAAGTGGACGCAGCTGTGGTCCGTCCATTGAAGCTCTGTGGCGGGGCTGAAGGCGATGTCTTTGCTGGATGAGAAGACTGCGTCGAGTGTGTGTCCGGCGAGGTGGGTGGGGGTGGACACCAGCTGCTTGAGTCCAAGGTTGGCGAGGTTGTCGAGCAGGGTGCTGGTGTTGCGGTCGTTGTTGTTCTCCAGGTGGAAGTTGAGGTCTCCCAGGAGGATGTAGTCAGCGGAGGGGAGGGCGTGCGGACTGACGAAGTCGGCGATGTCCTCGCTGAATTGGGTGCGTGGTCCCGGAGGTCGGTAGATCAGAGTGCCTCTGAGGGTGGTCTTCGGGTCGGTGTGGATCTGGAAGTGCAGGTGTTCGGCGGTGGTAAGGGTGTTGTCGGTGCTGGTCGTGATACGGATGGTGTTCCTGTGGATGATGGCGATGCCTCCTCCCATCTGGTTGGCTGTGCGGTCCCTCCGGGTGATCTTGTAGCCCTCTGGGATGGCGATGGCCATGTCGGGAGCTGAAGAGGCGTTCATCCAGGTCTCCGTGAGGAAGGCAACGTCAGGGGCGGTGTTGTCGAGGAGGTTCCAGAGTTCGATGGCGTGTCTGTGGACGGAGCGGGTGTTGAGCAGGATGCACTTGAGGTGGGTGCTGCTGGAGTTCGACTTGGCGGGTGCTGGTGTGGGGCAGGTCCGGATGCAGGTGAACTTGCAGGCGTGGCAGCTGAAGGGTCCGTGGGTGCGTCGTGGTGTGGCGTGGTAGCACCCTGGGAGCCGACCGGCGTTGAGTGCGCTGAGGTAGGCGGCGGTGTACGTCAGGCGGGTCGGCCGGGGTCTTCGGGGGCCAGGGGTCCTGGCACTGGGCGCGGTCCAGGCGCGGACGGGCGTAGACGGGCTTACCTTTGGCGCGCCTTCGGCGCACAATCGGCGCGCCCGCTGCGCGTGACCGCTGCGCGTTCGCACGGTCGCCATATATGGCGAAGTGCGCGGGTGGGCGGAGCAGCTGGGAGGCGGGAGCGGGGAGGGTACAGAAGGCAAAGTGGGCGGGGTTATCGGCGGTGGCGGGAACCGGGGAGCGGGGAGGGGGGACGAAGGGGCTAAGACACAAGCACAAACAGAAGGCAAAAAAGCAGGTTAAAGGGAGACAGGCTACAAAAAACACTAAACAGCAGCAATGACGGCGGGGGCAGGTCGCGGACCACGCCGCTAGAGGCAGGGGGCGTGGTCACGCGTCCGAAGCTCGGCTAGCGAGGCAGCAGGCAGGGAACACGCACACAGCAGCTGGTGGCCGTGCGGCGCGGGGGTGTCCTAGAGCTAGGTCACACTCACCTGTGCCGCACGGTCGCCATATATGGCCAAGTGCGCGGGTGGGCGGAGCAGCTGGGAGGCGGGAGCGGGGAGGGTACAGAAGGCAAAGTGGGCGGGGTTATCGGCGGTGGCGGGAACCGTGGAGCGGGGAGGGGGGATGAAGGGGCTAAGGCACAAGCACAAACAGAAGGCAAAAAAGCAGGTTAAAGGGAGACAGGCTACAAAAAACACTAAACAGCAGCAATGACGACGGGGGCAGGTCGCGGACCACGGCGCTAGAGGCAGGGGGCCTGGTCACGCGTCCGAAGCTTGGCTAGCGAGGCAGCAGGCAGGGAGTCAGTATGGGCCCCAATCTGAGCCGAAGCAAAGGCTCACATTGCCAGAAGGACTGAGAGGCCGAGAGAGTGTCCCTCTGAGCCCGCACCCCGCCCAGGTAGTGATCCACGTTACCTGGGGTCGCGACCCCACTCTCCTCTCCTCCTTCAGTGAACTGGGCCTTCCATGCAGAACTTTCTCAATGGGCCTCAGCGGCTCAGCCTGGCAGGTCAGCTCCTCCGGGGCTGCAGGTCCGGGCCGGGACTGTTAGGAAGGTCTCAGGCGGCGGCAGGGCTAACGTACCCCACGCCTCTGAGATTGCGTTACTTCGGGTGCACGTTCACCACAACAACCTCCGTGTCTCCTCTGGCACAAAGCCACACACACAACGCTGATGGGACTTCACGTTGACTCCGGGTGCACGTTCACCAGGCACTCCTTCCTGCGGTCTCAGTTGTCACAAAGATACGCACACCGCGCTGCAGAGACTCACTTTCTTCCGGTGCACACGATGATTAGCCGATTACCTTCACAGTCCCAGGTTGCACCAAAGCACGAACACTGCTTCACTGAGATTTACTCCAACTCTGGTGCCCCGAAATCCAGGCGCTCTTCGCCAACGCCTTTGGCCACACCCCGACACGCTCACCATGTCCGAGCCTCACTTCTCTGGTGCACTCGATGACCAGGAGCTCTTCACCAGTGAATCCGGTGCACCCCGACACGCACCCTGTGCGTCCGAGACTCTCTCCACTTCCGATGTACACGTTGACCAAGCGCTCTTCACCAATGCCTGCGGTGCACCACAACACGCACCCTGCGCGTCCGAGTCTCACTTCACCTCTGATGCACACGCTCACCAGGCGCTCTACATCAATGCCTGCGGTGCACCACGACACGCACCCTGCGTGTCCGAGACTCACTTCACCTTCGATGCACACGTTGGCCAGGCGCTCTTTCACCAACGCCTCCTTTGCACCACGACACGCACCCAGCACAACCGAGTCTCACTTCTCCTCCGTGTGTCAAGATCACAGGGCACACCTTCCGTGGGTCTCAAGCTGCCACAACACATGCCCACCACCTTGCTTGAAACTTCTCCAGAAACTTTTATGTTCCTGTGTTTCTAAACAGGGAGCCAGCTCACCTCGGGCCCTTGGGGTAAGAAGACACAGCACAAAGCACAGTCTTCTTCAAGCAGGGGAGCCCAGCGCACAAAGCACAGTCCCAACAGCCTCTTCCTTGGTTAAAACAGCAAACTGAAGACCAGCCCCAGATCACAAAGCAAGGGTTGGTCCTTCCCAGCAGTCTCTTCAGTTGTTCCTTCCTTAGCAGAAGTTCCTCTTGACCACGAAATAGGTCCAAGCCTTTTCAGTCTCAATCAATTTCTATTCCATTCCAACGTTCAGGGGTATCAGCTCTCATATTTATACTCCTAAATGTCTTTGAAGTTCGTTGTGCTCAGGGGTCCCCGACCCCTGTCTAAATCAGTTCTGGGTGTCTCCCTCCCAGTGTAATTTTTCTCCCTTTGATACTGGGGGTCTGGATCCTTAATCACTCAGCAGGAGACGGGTCAATTGTTTTATAGCAGCAACCCAGGCCTCTTCGTCTCCTGGGGCTTCTCCTCGCCTACTCTCCAGATGCAGGTCAGCCTGGTGCCATTTCAACTCCCTCCCTTGGTCAAGACCTCCCCAAGCTACTCTCACTTCTCAGATCCAGACACTCAATCCACATTCAGCAGAGACACACCGAAATGCTTAATGCACAAAACTCAGCCACTTTCTTAAAGAGTGGTTTCTTAACACACAGTGACAAAACCCCTTTCATAGAAAGATGTGTTATGACACTCTGAGTTCATACATACTAAACTTCACCTCTCCATTTTAAACTTCTAGGAAACTAGGCTAACAAAACACAATACCCAGCCTCCCCCATTCGGTCCTATGGGCAGGTTGGCCTCTCACCAGTGAAAAACGAAATGGAGTGTTTTTCACTGTCAGGACATAGCACACACATCAGTATATGTCCTGCCTTTTACTTACACCCACCCTGCCCAGGGGTTACCCCAGACCTACCACAGGGGTGCCCACTGTGTATGCAAAAGGGAAAGTAAGGCCTGACAAGTGGTTGCACTTGTCAGGACAACCAGAGCCGGATGGGCTACTGGTCATTATGGAATGCTGCAGAGCTGGGGGCTGATTTTGTTGATGGAGACTTGCGTGTAATGAACGAAATCCGTTTTGCTTTAATTATTTCGAAGTACACGCAGGTCTCAATGAACGAAATCAGTCCCCACCGCAGTGCAAGCAGACCGCAGCTCCCCAGAATTCCAAAACGCCCGGTAGTCAGTCCGGCCCTACGGACAACATGCTAACTTAGCAAACTGTGCGCAGGCCCTACACTGCAGGCCTAAGTTCCCTTCTCCATGCACCTTTGCATTACTAGCCCTGGCACACACACTGCACATCACTAGGGACTTTACTAGTAAGGCAAACATACCAATCATGGCCAACCAATTACCATTACACTTTACACAGGGAACACTTGTACTTTGACACTGATCAGCAGTGGCAAAGTAACCAAAGCATCTAAATTGGCAACGCTTTGTCAGGCAAATGGTCTAGGGGGAAAGCAAAAAGTTTAAGGAACTCTAGCCAAAAAGGCCAAGTCCTACACAATCCCCTCCCAGCCAAAAGCCAGGGTAGACCAATCATTACCTTGATGGACTTCCTGGCTTCGAGCGATAGAACCAGGAAGCAGGCCCTCTACCACAGGGACACCCTTCTGTTCCACGCCTTCCTGACCCCACTGGGTCTTCTTGATCACTACATCCTGAGCCAACAATGCTGTTCCATGGATCCCTCCCGGCCAGGAGGACCCCTCCAGTGGTGCTGGTCCCACTCCAACCCCACCCCGGAGTGGTACCCTGGAAAGGCCCATCGGTCAGGATACTACCTCCAGTCATCCTGTCCTCTAGGTTAAGAGTGGGTCTACCTTGGTCACTCCTAGGTGACCCAGCCATACTGGCTGTACAATGTCCCATTGGTGTCCCCACCGGGGAACACAACCCTGGGGTGGCGCAATCCTAGGAAATTATTTCTGAGCCTAGGCTCCCCTGGGGCCAAATTGGACAACCAGTCCAAATCATTTACTATGCTAAACACTACCCAATCTTCCAGTGCACATTTGTACTCATCCACACTTGGCACTGGCTGTGCGCTGCCACCAATCACACTGGACTCTGTTTGTCTACCCTTAATGTCCAGTTCCCTCATGCTTAACTCATGAGCGAAAGGAATCTGTTTCTCTTCTAACGCAAGACCGTTCCTGCCCTGTCCTCCTCTTGTGTTTTAAGTTTTAACACCTCCAACTCATGCAGTCTGACCTTTTGGTTTCCCTCCAACTCCTTTGGTGAAAAACTCCTCCCTGAATGGCTACTACCAGCCCCTGCGACTGGTCCCTCCACTGGCAAATCCTGTGGACCAAATTAATTCCCTGCGTCATCCTTATCCACCTCAACATCACCCGTCTCCTGAGCCTCTTTGGCTTCTCACCAGGCCCTCAAGGCCACTTGTAGCTCCTCCTTCTTGGTGCTAAACTACATGGGACATCTCAAACCTCTGAGAATGTTCTCAACTGATCAACCTTGTAGGTAAACAATGCCTTAATGTTAAACTCTAATTCTGCAGCCGCAGCTTCACCAGCTATCTAGCTCCCCTCCTGAGACATGATGGACACTCTTCCCTAATCCCTAGCACCCTGCGCCACCACGTCACACACTCTTCCCTGATCCTCAGACCCTTCCATGATTCTGAAGCACCCTGCAGCTCAGGTCCCACACTCTTCCCTTATCCTCAAACACTGTCCAACCACAGGTCACTCTTCCCTGATCCCTAGCACCCTGCACCCTTTGGTCACATGCTCTTCCCCGATACTCAAGCACCGTCCACCCCCGGGTCACACACCCTTCCTTGATTCGGAAGCACCCTGCACCAAAAGGTCCCACTCTTCCCTGTTCTTCAAGCTGTGTCAACCCCCAGGTCACACACATTTCCCTGATTCTGAAGCATCGGGCACCCCCAGGTCACACGCTCTTCCCTATTACTCAAGCAATGGCCACCCCCAAGTCACACACTCTTCCCTGAACCCTAGCACCCTGCACCCCCAGGTCACTCACTCTTCCCTGTTCCCTAGCACCCTGCACCCTGTCGTCTTACACTACCCTGGTCCTTCAAGCACCCTGCACCCCCAGGTTACACACTGTTCCCTGGTCTTTCAAGCAGTGTCCACCCCCAACTCACACACTCTTCCTTGATCCCTAGCACCGCCGCCCCCAGGTCACACAGTCTTACCTGATCCCTAGCACCCTGCACCCCCAGGTCACACACACTTCCTTGATCCCTAGCACCGTCCGCCCCAGGTCACTCACTCTTCCTTGATCCCTAGCACCGTCCGCCCCAGGTCACTCACTCTTCCTTGATCCCTAGCACCGTCCGCCCCAGGTCACTCACTCTTCCCTGAACCCTAGCACAGCCGCCCCAGGTCACACACTCTTCCTTGATCCCTAGCACCGTCCGCCCCAGGTCACTCACTCTTCCTTGATCCCTAGCACCGTCCGCCCCGGGTCACTCACTCTTCCTTGATCCCTAGCACCGTCCGCCCCAGGTCACACACACTTCCTTGATCCCTAGCACAGCCGCCCCAGGTCACACACTCTTCCTTGATCCCTAGCACCGTCCGCCCCAGGTCACTCACTCTTCCCTGATCCCTAGCACCCTGCACCCCAGGTCACACACTCTTCCCTGAACCCTTGCACCCTGCACCCCCAGGTCACTCACTCTTCCCTGTTCCCTAGCACCCTGCACCCCAGGTCACACACTCTTCCTTGAACCCTAGCACCCTGCACCCCCAGGTCACTCACTCTTCCCTGTTCCCTAGCACCCTGCACCCTGTCGTCTCACACTCTTCCCTGGTCCTTCAAGCACCCTGCACCCCCAGGTCACACACTGTTCCCTGGTCTTTCAAGCAGTGTCCACCCCCAACTCACACACTCTTCCTTGATCCCTAGCACAGCCGCCCCAGGTCACACACTCTTCCTTGATCCCTAGCACCGTCCGCCCCAGGTCACTCACTCTTCCCTGATCCCTAGCACCCTGCACCCCAGGTCACACACTCTTCCCTGAACCCTAGCACCCTGCACCCCCAGGTCACTCACTCTTCCCTGTTCCCTAGCACCCTGCACCCCCAGGTCACACACTCTTCCCTGAACCCTAGCACCCTGCACCCCCAGGTCACTCACTCTTCCCTGTTCCCTAGCACCCTGCACCCCAGGTCACACACTCTTCCCTGAACCCTAGCACCCTGCACCCCCAGGTCACTCACTCTTCCCTGTTCCCTAGCACCCTGCACCCCCAGGTCACACACTCTTCCCTGAACCCTAGCACCCTGCACCCCCAGGTCACTCACTCTTCCCTGTTCCCTAGCACCCTGCACCCTGTCGTCTCACACTCTTCCCAGGTCCTTCAAGCACCCTGCACCCCCAGGTCACACACTGTTCCCTGGTCTTTCAAGCAGTGTCCACCCCCAACTCACACACTCTTCCTTGATCCCTAGCACCGTCTGCCCCAGGTCACTCACTCTTCCTTGATCCCTAGCACCCTGCACCCCAGGTCACACAGTCTTCCCTGATCCCTAGCACCCTGCACCCCAGGTCACACAGTCTTCCCTGATCCCTAGCACCCTGCACCCCAGGTCACTCACTCTTCCCTGATCCCTAGCACCCTGCACCCCCAGGCCACCCACTTTTCCCTGATCCTCAAGCACCATCCACCTCCAAGTCACACAATCTTCCCTGATCCCTAGAACCCTGCACCCCAGGTCACTCACTCTTCCCTGATCCCTAGCACCCTGCACCCCAGGTCACACACCCTTCCCTTATTCCTATCACCCTGCACCCCAGGTCACTCATTCTTCCCTGATCCCTAGCACCCTGCACCCCCAGGTCACACACCCTTCCCTTATTCGTATCAACCTGCACCCCCAGGTCACTCACTCTACCCTGGTCCCTAGCACCATGCCGACCCAGCTCACACCCTTGTCATTGATTCCCAAGCACCCTGCACCCCAACCTCGCACTCTCTTCCCTGATCTCCCAGCACCCTGCAACCCTAGCTCACACACTCTTCTCTTTTATTGTATTTATTTAAAAAGTTTTGTATAGCTCAAACATGACCCTAAAGGGTATCAGAGCGCTTTACAGAGAATTGCAACACACATAAGGGGAGACAATTGTGGCAAAACAGCAGCAATAGACAAATAAAAACAACGCCATAATAATGGAGGGGATCAGAATAGCAACAATGCAAGATATCATAAGTAAGCAGAAGACAATGACAAGGAAGGCAGAAGAACATGTATGTCGCATACAGCAAGAAGAGTCCTCGTGACAATACATGAGGTGCAACATTCCGTCCATCATCTTGTGTGTTTTGTTGTTCACCCTATGTGGGCAGGGAATCCCCAGACGTGGGACCCGTGCTCACTGCGCCACTGGAGTCAAACTATCCTGGCTGATGAAGGCTGATAGCCAGAAACCGGTCCTAGGATGCTTGATTCCGGTCCAGGGAAGACATGGCTTGGCAGTTCGGTCTGGACTGTTCCTATCAGGCACAGGGTCAAGGCTGATTTGCATATGGCCATGTCTGAACTGGGATGGCTTGGTGAGCAAAATAACGATGGATTAAACCCAGATCTGTGACTGGGGGTGAATGTTTTGCCGTTGTGCAACATTCCGTCCATCATCTTGTGTGAATAGATGAGGTGGAGCAGACCGTTGGGCTAGGAGGACCCGCCAGGGCTAGGCTGATATGACAATAGGCCGAGGCTAAACTTCTAATTCAGAAAAGTACTCATCAGTAAAGCTTTCACTTCCTTTTTGAAGGACACTGTAGATGGAATCAGTCTAGTTTCCGTAGGGTGGGAGTTCCAGATTCTCTGAGCAATACCTGAGAAGGAATTATTGTAAGCTTACATTTTTAGGTCGAGCTGACGTTAGCATTCATGCGAAGCATGAATGCTGTCAGCTCGACAACTTATGCTGCCCGTATTTAGGAGACTGGACAGCAATCAGACGCGCGCTTTCACTCTGTCAGATTTCACCTCGGGAGCGAGCTTTCTAAGCTGCGCTTGCGCAGACTAACTCGCTTCCCTAACTCGCTTCCCTCGCACGCATTAATGGCACAGATACAGCCATCCCCCACCCCTCTGCACGCACGCGCACACATACACACGCTGCCGCCCCCTCGCCCCACCCACACACACACACATACACGCAGACAGGCACAACACACGCAGGCACATACAAGCGGCGCACCCCCCTCCCCCCTTCCCCGTCTTACAAACCACAGTCACGCATGCGCACAAACCCAGCCACACACACTGCATACACACACTGCATACACACACGCAGACCCACGCGCACACACGCAGACCCACGCGCACACACACAGACACATTCGAACAGACACACACGCGTACACCCCCCTCCCCCCTCCCCCCTCCCACTCACCGGGCTCTTTCGGCGTGTCTCCTCTGCAGCGCTGGTCGGAGTCGGCCGGCTTCACTGCTTCCTCGGCGGCGGAGGGCGGAACTTCCTGCTGGATTGCAGGCCCCGCCCCCGTCTGGGCCAAAAGTGCCTGACTTCCGGTTTTCACGGAGCAGGGCTGCGGCGGTGATTTCTTTCTTCTTACAATAAGCAAAAATCTCGCGAAATATGTTTGCACTTGGAACTGTAAAGTGGGTGCGTCATGATCTTGAAAGCAGAGGCTGGGCAAGTATATCTTTTTTACTTCTCTGAGCAAGTTTAGACATCTGCGTAACTGCGAGTGTTGCATGCAGATAAGATGATGAAATGAAAGGCAGGGAAGCCACCCCGAAGTTCATCAGTAAGGGTGTGGTGTCACGGCAGTCTGTTAAAAACAAGGCGAAGGAAGTTTATTCTGCAAATATAATCCACCTTTATGTGGTTAGTAGAGGGGGGAGGTGGGTACAATGATTATTTCAGTTATCAGAAGTCTGGCTTGGTAAAATTCACATGGAAACGTATTGGAGGTTGACAGGCACGAAAAGATTCCATTGCTATCGCATGCTAACGTAGCCCACTACAACGGCTCTTTGCATCGTCCCGAGGCCTTCCATCATCCATAGGACCTGTACATGCATCCCCCAGACCCTTCCACGTCTCAAGCTTGTTTTTTTTTGTGGTTTAAGCAACTAGGTACTGGGACTCGGGCACCGCCTGAAAGCTCTAGATTTTTTGCGAGGTACAGAGGAGTGTTGAAATGAAGGGCTTCATGGGTCATGCAGGCAAGTTTTAGTTGTATCCTTGCCTCGAAAGGTAACCAATTTAGGGATTTCAAATCCGGAGAGCAGTGGTTGCTTTTCTTGGAGCTTGTGATGAACCTGGCAGCAGCATTCAAAGGAGCCCTAAGAGGGGCCAGTCTGTACCTCGGTAGTCCGCAGAGGGTAGCACTAACATATTCCAGCCTTGAGATGATTAATGTTTGCACAGCATGCTTGAAGTCATCGGGGGATGGAAGGGTTTTAATTTCTTTAGGATGCTCAATTGGAAGTTTGCTCCTTTGGTAGATGCGCGGATGTGATCCTGCATGTTCAAGTTCTTATCCAGCACTATTCCCAGAGATCTTGTAGAGTCTATGATATGTGGTGTGCAGCTAAGAGCGGATAGATTTTTCATATATTTCTCCAAGATGGGGGCTTGCTTGGGCGGGGAGATAAGGAGGAATTGCATTTCGAGGGCGTTCAGTTTGAGATGGTTGGAGATTATCCAGTTTTGGGTTTTGTGCAGGGTTCCGTTGAGCGTCTTGATATCATCAGGAGAAAAGATTTTCATGTACAACTGGGTGTCATCCGCATACATGTGATACTGGATGTAAGCTGCTTTGAGGATTTCAGTAAGAGGTTCAATGAATAGGTTGAAAAGTATGGGTGAGAGAGAGGACCCCTGGGGAACCCCCAGAGGACTTCGACTGGAATTGGAGAGGGTTTGATTGATTTTGAATCTCTGTGTTCTGATTATTATTTTTTTTTTTTTAAAGACCTTTATTGCACATGTTGCATATAACACAGCACATAGTCTACAACCTCTTTGGGCCGGCTGCAATAAGCGCAAGTTGCCCATATAGTTGGTAGGATAACACAGCCTTTGTAGCCGACAACCTTGGGGTCCGGCGGCGTGGTAGGATAAAACATGTACACATCATACATTGGGTAGCTCGAGGAATAGTCAGGCCTATGGTTTTTACGTTTTTTTTAATGTGGTAATGAATCTCCGGTGTCGTGGACATGCCATCAGCAGTCCGTGATCATCTATGGTTAGTATCCATGCCAACATTAAACAGTGGGATCAGAAATATAAAAAGCACAGGTCAGTCGCATGTGATACTGCGGTATAACAAGCAGTTAGAGCAATGGTGTGCTGTATCAGGGCAAAGGGGTAGTCGCATTTAGTGGCGGTAAGAGGAAGTGACCGTCATAGCCGTATCCGGCGCGTCTGGTGCCTCAACATGTGTGCCATTCTCCAACAGCGGTAATGTTGCTATGGTGTTCAGGGATAGAAGTCGGAGCGTAGGACCATCGGTGTGTGGTCGGAGAACGTGTTCCTCAGTCACACCTCTCAGGTTGTGTGTAACATACCTCTCGTCATGTGAGTGAAGAGGAATTAGTAAGTGTCAGCGGAGATGTAGGTATCAACATCACATGTGCATAGTACACTATGTCTAACCAGCTATGAAAAAGGTCCTGCTTTGTAAAATCGAACTAACGTATAAACTGGAACATGAACCGTGACAGGGGGAGATGGGAGGAGAAGGACTGTTAAGGGATAAGGTGTCTGTCTGTGTGGGAACGGGGGGGGGGAGTTGCAGCAATAGTTAGGATCTGATAATATGAGGTCAGGGCGAGGCGAGAGAGCAGTGGGGGCGCGAAGGGGGGCCATCACAAGGGCATTTATGCAGCGTCTCTGGGGTGGGACAGTCATGCCAGCCACCCACAAGGAGCGGGACGGGGTTCCGTCGCCAGGGAGATGGAAGGGTTGTGAAACTGCACGATTGAGTTAGGTGAGCAGTGAGGCACTAGTGGTTCTGAGCGTAAGGGGCTACAAGTGTGGCGTGATACACGTGCACGGGGCGCAATCGCTCTACCGTTATGGAAGGCTTCGCATGGGCCATATCGTATAAGGAAAAAGGGGGGGCAACTGGTACCAGAGTCCTTTCTGTGTCTCATATCAGTGAGTTGGTTCGGGTGTGGGCTACCTCAGGTGATCCCTCTGTCCAAGCTCGCCGGCTGAAAGGACTTCAGTACGTCATCCCAGAGCTGGGCAATTGGGAATTTCCTAAGTCCCGCTGTTTCCTCCCGGTGCAATACTGTGCTTTCCGCTCGCGCCCAAAATCTCTGTGTTCTAATATGGAGAAACTAGGCAAACCATTTAGTACTGAGCCAGAGAGCCCCATCCTACGTTCCAGAAGTCTCAGGAGATTGTCATGTTTGACAGTGTCAAAAGCTGATGAGAGGTCGAGTAGGATTAATAGACAGGATTCGTTCCGATCAAGCATTGTAAGAGCGTTGTCGACTATATGAGTGATGGCTGTTTTGGTGCTGTGACCCTGACGGAAGCCCGATTGGAATTTATCAAGAAGCTAGAATTCCTCAATGAGGTTACACAGTTGTACATAAACACATTTCTCAATGAGCTTTGCCAGAGTTGGGATGTTTGTGATTGGTCGGAAGTTATTAAGGTCCTCTGGATCAGCAGTAGGTTTTTTGAGAATTGGCAAAACCTGACGTCCGGTCCTTGAAGTAAGGAGGCATTAACAATCTTGGTCCAGAGAGGAACTAGGGACCTTACCATCTCTTTAAGAAATTGGTTGGAAGGGGATCGTTGAAGTGATCTCAAGAATGTTGAGAATGGATGTATCGTTGAAGGCTGAAAATTAACTCCAAAGAGCATTCTTTTTAGGGGTGTGACATGCTGCAAAAAGGGGCTTCAGGGGCAGGGGGAGTCAGGTAAGAAGGATAGATCGATCAGGGCAGACCTTAGATCAGATTCAATCGTGTTAGACTTTCCAAGGAAGAAGGAGGCAAAGTCTTCGCAGTTTGTTTGTGGACTGGAGATGAATGGCAATTGAATGGGAGTGTTATTGGATTGAAGTTTCTTCAGTTCAAACAGCATTTTGGGGCAATTTCTGGCGATTCTCTGATCTCCAAGCACCATGCAACTCCAGCTCACTCACTCTTCTCTGATCTCCAAGCATCCTGCACCCCTAGGTCATGCCCTGTTCTCTAAGTCCTAGCACCCGGCACTCCCATCTCAAACACTCTTGTACTCTGTGCCTCCTGGGTACACACAATCTAAAGCATCCTCTACTACTCTGTCCCCCTGGTTGACACATTCTTCTCTGACCTCCTGGTACCCTGTGCCTTCTGGGTTGACTCTCTCTTCTCTGACCCCCTCCCAGTACTCTGTGCCCGCTGTGTTGACCCACACTGCTCTGACCTCCGGGTACTCGGTGCCCTCTGGGTTGACCCAATCTTTTCTGACCCTCAGGTAATCTGTGCCCTCTGGTTTCACCCACTCTTCTCTGATCCCAGGTGCTCTGTGCCTCCTGTGTTGACCCATACTTCTCTGACCTCCCAGTACTCTGTGCTCTCTGTCTTGACCTGAACTTCTCTGACCCCCTGGTACTCTATGCCCTGGGTTGACCCACACTTCTCTGATCCCAGGTACTCAGTGCCTTCTGGGTTGACCCACTCTTCTCTGACCGCTGGTACTCTATGCCCTGGGTTGACCCACACTTCTCTGATCCCCAGGAACTCTGTGCCCCCTGGGTTGACTCACTCCTCTCAGACCCCTGGATATTATTTGCCACCTAGGTTGACCCACTCTTCTCTGCCCTCTGAGTTGACCCACACGTCTCTGACCTCCCAGTACTCTATGCCCTCTGGGTTGGCTCACTCTTCTCTGACCCCCGGGTATTCTTTGCCCCCTGGGTTGGTCGACTTTTCTCTGACCCCCCTAGTGCTCTGTGCCCTCTGAGTTGACCCACACTTCTCTAACTCCCCGTTCTCTATGCCATCTGGCTTGACTCACTCTTCTCTGACCCCACAGTGCTCTGTGCCCCGTGAGTTGACCCACTCTTTTTTCACCCCCAGATACTCTGTGCCCCCGTGGGTTGACTCACTCTTCTTTGACCCCAGAGTGCTCTGTGCCCCCTGGGTTGTCCATCTCTTCCCTGACCCCTCCCCAGTGCCCTGTTGACTCTGGGTTGACCCACTCTTCTCTGACCCCCCTGTACTCTGTGCCCACTGTGGTTACCCACTGCACTCTTACCCCCCAGTACTCTGTTGCCCCTGTGTTGATCCACTCTACTCTGTCCCCCTCCCTGTGCTCTGTGCCCCCTGGGTTGACCCTCTCTTCTCTGATCCCTCTGGTACTCTGTGCCCTCTAGGTTGACCCACTCTTCCCCGACCCCCCAGCCCCAGTGCCCTGTGCCCCCTGGGTTGACCCACACTTCTCTGACCCCCAGGTACTCTGTGCCCTCTAGGTTGACCAACTCTTCCCCGACCCCCCCCCCCCACCCCCCAGTGTCCTGTGCCCCCTGGTTGGCCCACTCATCTCTGACCTCCTGGTACTCTTTGCCCCCTGTGTTGGCCCACTTCCTCTGACCACCCTGTACTCTGTGCCCTCTGGGTTGATCCACTATTCTCTGACTCTGTACTCTGTGCCCCCTGGGTTGATCCACTCTTCTCTGCCCCCCTAGTGCTCTGTGCCCCCTGTGTTGATCCACTCTGGCCTGGGGTACTCTGTGTCCCCTGTGTTGACCCACTCTTCTCTGACCCTTGGTACTTGGTGCCCCCTGGGTTGACCCACACTTCTCTGACCTCCAGGCAATCTTTGCCCCCTGGGTTGACCCGCTCTCCTCTGACCACCCTGTAATTTGTGTCCCCTGTTTTCACCCACTCTTCTCTGACCCTCCGCCCCGTACTCTGTTCCCCCTGGATTGACTCGCCGTTCTCTTACCCCAAGATACTCTGTGCTCCCTGGGTTAACCCACTCTTCTCTGACTTCAGGGTACTCTGTTCCCCCTGGGTTAACTCACTCTTCTCTGACCCCACAGTGCTCTGTGCCCCGTGAGTTGACCCACTCTTTTTTCACCCCCAGATACTCTGTGCCCCCGTGCGTTGACTCACTCTTCTTTGACCCCACAGTGCTCTGTGCCCCCTGGGTTGTCCCACTTTTCCCTAACCCCCCCCCCCCCCCCCCCAGTGCCCCGTTGACTCTGGGTTGACCCATTCTTCTCTGAACCCCCTGGTTCTCTGTGCCCCCTGGGTTGGCACAATCTTCTCTGCTGCCCCAATACTATGAGCCCCTTGGGTTCACACAGTTGTCCTTGGCGACCCAGCACCTGAGGTTTACGTACTGTTTCGGATCCCCTATCACCCTCACCCCACCTCAAGGAGCTTTCTATGATATCCGAGTATACCCTGCCCCCATGTTCCCTCACTCACCTGCCGGTTCATGAAGACGTATATGACAGGGTTGTAGACGGTGGACGACTTTGAGAAAATGGATGGGAGAGAAGCCATCCAGGGTTCGAAGACCTCCCCGCGATGAGAGATGGCCCACAGGGCAAAAATGGCGTAGGGGCTCCAGCAGATGAGGTAGCCGAGCACCATGACAATCACCATCTTGGTCACCTCCCGCTCAGCCTTCTGGGTGGTGGCAGACTGCTCCTGCTGCTTGGCGACCTGTGGGCACCAGAAGAGAGCACATGGAAATGAACATGGTACCCTTGGGGTAAGCTGGGCATAGCTAGTAACTCTGCACTGATTGGCTCAGTGATTTGTACTGCCTAGAACAGCGATTTCTTAACCTGTGGGAGTCTTAATAAAGTGTAAATACATAAAAAAAATTGTAAATGTTAAAACGCTCTGTGATTGTGAAGGGATATAAAAAATGAGATTGGACATTCAGATCCAGATTTATCATTTTTTCACACAACGCACAACAACAAGACAACGTGCTGCGCTGTGTCAAAGGAAGAGAGGGTCAGGAATGTGCCATATATATTAAGATAATGCGCATTCCTGTCCTCTCCTTGTGCTGGTGCACTCTCTGCAGCCTCGCACAAACGCAGGCACCCTTGAGCCATGGTGCAAGGGTGCCTGCCTTACAGACAAGAATGTTTTTGTGCAGGAAGGGACACCGTTCTGCACAAAAGCAATCCTTGGACGCATTTCCCTTTGCTTAAAAGGAGGAAACAACAAAGTTATTTGCTGTCCCTCAACTGGGAAGGTGTACAATTCTGACGCATTCCCAGATCTCCCAGTGTTGCTTCAGAATACATGGATACCCGCACTCCACCCATGTAACGCCTTCCCAGCACAGCGTAATGCAAGGCAGAGACTTGCGCTCTCCTTAGTTACACCAGGTTTACCAAGCCACGCAGGGTATATCTCATTCTAGGTTTGCGTCGCCCTGCTGTGCCTTACGTGGCGCAAGGGAGCTGCAGCATAACCTAAGTTTGTATCCATAGCTCGATTCGTGAGAGCAGAGCATGTACAGCCGTCAGTCAGTAGTGTGGATGGTGGCCTCACTGGTGTGCACTGACAAAAACACATGGGTGCACTAGGGACCAAAAAAGATAAAGCAAAACGAGAGTCCGGCATGTTGCTTTGTCTTTTAGAAATTAAGCTACATTTTCAAAAGCTCCAACCTTCCCATTAAAATTAAATTCTTTGTACTTTTTTGTGACTTAAGAAAATATGTCATAATTTGTGGAATTTTTGACGTATGCTTGTTTCTGTAGTTTTGTTTATTTTTTGAATTTCAAATTATAAAACGTGCTTAGAGAGGGGTCCAATAGAGGTTCAGTGGTGGTCTACTGAACTCAAAAGGTTAAGAATCCCAGGTCTAAAAGCAGCGTTTCATTATAGCGTTGCACGATGCCATACATTTTACACAAGCGCACATGTATGCGCACACAAAACACACACAGGACCTTATTTACAATATTTTGTCCTACAGTAAAAGAAATGGTCTAAAATGCGCTGTATCTATCGGATACGGCACATTCCTGTCCTTTTCCCCTGCACTGGTCCACAAAGGGCTGCGAAGTGCAGACGCTGGCCCCTTTTTGCCATGGTGCAAGGGTGCCTGCGTTGCTGGGATAATAGTTTTTTTTCCTGCACAAAAACAATCCCAAGAGGCTTTTTCTTCTTTCTATATGTGCTGCAGATGCAGCACACATAAATAAGGAAAAATTAGGAGAAATGAAGGTATTTCTACTCCTTACGCGTCCACGTTTTTGGTCGCCGCCTCAGAGTTTTGATTCCTCATAAATCTTGGGCAGTGTCAAAAAGCCATGGGTGTTGCAGAAAACTGTGTTAAAGTGAACAATATTTACAAGGCCGCATTAAGTTACACGAAGTGGCTTAGTGCTGCCTGGTAAATATGGAGCAGGCCCGTGCGCCACCGGAGCGTCGCAAAAAGTGACGTGCCGGTGGTACAGCCTTATTGTAAACGAGGCCCACTGAGTTACACATGCTCACAAATTACACCTCACACAGAGACGCGCAGCTCCCACTTCTGTTGATGCCCCACAACTTTACACTACTCTGTCCCAGCTTTTCCAGTACAGAGGCCAACACACAGAGCCGCCAGTACCCCCCAGCCTTCTCCATGCAGTACTCATGACAGGCCAGCAGCTGTCTTCCAAGTGCTCCCTTCCTTTCCCTGACAGAGAGCCGTACACGACTCTGCCAGTGTACCTCAGCCCTGGCAGCCATCGAGCACCCAAGGAGAGGCCCACACAGGGGCACCTCATTCCTGGCTTCAAGGACCCCCTGCCAGCCCAAGGTAGGTACCTGTGCTCAGCTCTGACCGAGCAGCTGAAGTGGGGCATGGTGCGCACGCACCTCACCACTCTTGTGGGTACACCATCTCCAGTCTGGGGTAGCAGCAGGCCTGGAGGTGTCTCGGTTCACAAGATGCCTGCAAAAGAGGAAGTGAGTCTCTTCACAAGGCCTCTGACAGATCAAATGAAGCATGCCTGTTCACAAGACCTCCAACAGATCAAAGGAAGTATGCCTGTTCACAAGGTGTCTGAGTAAAAGGAAGCATGCCTGTTCACAAGGCCTCTGACAGATCAAAGGAAGCATGTCTGTTCACAAGGTGTCTGAGTAAAAGGAAGCATGCCTGTTCACAAGGCCTCTGACAGATCAAAGGAAGCATGTCTGTTCACAGGGTGTCTGAGTAAAAGGAAGCATGCCTGTTCACAAGGCCTCTGACAGATCAAAGGAAGCATGCCTGTTCACAAGGTGTCTGAGTAAAAGGAAGCATGCCTGTTCACAAGGCCTCTGACAGATCAAAGGAAGCATGTCTGTTCACAAGGTGTCTGAGTAAAAGGAGGCATGCCTGTTCACAAGGCCTCAGACAGATCAAAGGAAGTATGCCTGTTCACAAGACCTCCGACAGATCAAAGGAAGTATGCCTGTTCACAAGGTGTCTGAGTAAAAGGAAGCATGCCTGTTCACAAGGCCTCTGACAGATCAAAGGAAGTATGCCTGTTCACAAGACCTCCGACAGATCAAAGGAAGTATGCCTGTTCACAAGGTGTCTGAGTAAAAGGAAGCATGCCTGTTCACAAGGCCTCTGACAGATCAAAGGAAGCATGTCTGTTCACAAGGTGTCTGAGTAAAAGGAAGCATGCCTGTTCACAAGACCTCTGACAGATCAAAGGAAGTATGCCTGTTCACAAGGTGTCTGAGTAAAAGGAAGCATGCCTGTTCACAAGGCCTCTGACAGATCAAAGGAAGCATGTCTGTTCACAAGGTGTATGAGTAAAAGGAAGCATGCCTGTTCACAAGGCCTCTGACAGATCAAAGGAAGTATGCCTGTTCACAAGGTGTCTGAGTAAAAGGAAGCATGCCTGTTCACAAGGCCTCTGACAGATCAAAGGAAGCATGTCTGTTCACAAGGTGTCTGAGTAAAAGGAAGCATGCCTGTTCACAAGGCCTCTGACAGATCAAAGGAAGCATGCCTGTTCACAAGGCCTCTGACAGATCAAAGGAAGCATGTCTGTTCACAAGGTGTCTGAGTAAAAGGAAGCATGCCTGTTCACAAGCCCTCTGACAGGTGAGGGGAAGTATGCCTGTTCCCAAGTCCTCTGCCAGATCAAAAGAAACATGCCTGTTCACAAGGCCTCAGAAAGATCAAAGGAAGCATGTCTGTTCACAAGGTGCCTAAGTAAAAGGAAGCATGCCTGTTCACAAGGCCTCTGACAGGTGAGACGAAGTATGCCTGTTCACAAGGTGCCTGAGTGAAAGAAAGCATGCCTGTTCACAAGGCACCTGGCAGGAGAGAGGAAGTATGCCTGTTCACAAGGCGTCTGAATAAAAGGAAGCATGTCTGTTCACGAGGTGTCTGAATAAAAGGAAGCATGCCTGTTCACAAGGCACCTGGCAGGTGAGAGGAAGTATGCCTATGTCTGTTCAAAGGTGTCTGAGTAATATGATGTATAGCTGTTCACAAGGTGTCTGAATAAAGGAAACATGCCTGTCGCAAGGCATCTGACAGATCAAAGGAAGCATAACTGTTCACGAGGTGCCTGAGTAAAAGAAAGCATGCCTGTTCACAAGGCATCTCACAGGTGATAGTAAGCATGTCTGTTTATAAGGCACCTGGCAGGTGAGAGGAAGTATGCCTGTTCACATGGTGTCTGAGTAAAATGACGTATGCCTGTTCACAGGGCATCTTACAAGTCACAGGAAGTGTGCCCGGCATACGAGAGGAGGCGTGGCCCGGACAGTTCAAAAGAAGCCTGCCAAGTCACATGGTATCTGACAAGTGAAAGGAAGCTTGCCTGTTCGCAGTTAAAGGTAGAATGCCCATTCATAAGGCCTGTGACACATCCAAGGACGCGCCTGTTCACAAGGTGTCTGACAGGTGGGAGAAAGCATGCCTGTCCACAAGGCCTCTGGCAGGTTGGACGAAACCTGTTTGTTCACGAGGTGCCTGGGTGTGCAAGTTGCCAGCCTACCTGAAATACCACAGGAAGTGTGCCTGTGCATTGGGTGTCTGGCAAGTGTGAGGTAGCCTGCCTGTCAAGGAGTCTGAAAGGGGAGAGGAATCCTGCCCGGTCACAAGGTGTCTGACAGGTAGAGGAAACATGCTTGATCACAAATCAGATGAAGCATGCCTGTTCCCAAGGCTTCTTTGCCCTTGTGCCTGCTCACACCGCCCGTGCCTGCTCTCCTGCTTCGCCAGTGCTATAAATGGTGTGACCTTCCTTGTGCCTCGGGCCCCAGCCCCACCCTCGCCTCTCCTTATCGCCTCAGTTAAAGCCTGTCTCCTGCCGCCAGGTAAGCTGCTGAGCCCCCTCTCCGCCCTGATTGCTGAGAGCTGGCGCTTTAACCTAATCCCGGCAGTAATTGGTGGATAAGCCTCACACTCGGAAGAGGCTTAGAGTGGGCAGTAGGTGGGGCAGAGGGCACCTTTGGCTGACGAGGAGAGGTGGCAGGGGTGGAGGGGACCAGAGGTTTGTCGGTGAACAGGCAGGCTTGAATAAGGATTGGCAAAGCCAGGAAGTCTCGCCTTTTGGCTTTACAAATTACTATTCTAACTCCAGGGGTGCAACAGTAGGGTAAGTGTTGGATAGTGTAGGGGTACTATGCGTTGTAATGGTATGCGTTGTAATGCCTGCATTGTAGTGACATGCGTTGTAAAGAATGTTGCGATGTAATGACTGCGTTGTAAGTGTAGTGTGATGTAATGGTTGCGTTGTAAAGGTTAATTCCAGCTTTGCCAGTGCTTTTTTTCTGATGCTATTCTGACCCAAAAAGGACATACCTAAACAATCTCCAACCTGTCCTACTCGCTGGAGAACGATGCATTTCTGTTTACCAGATCATTTCTGAAGTTTTCTTTAGCACTATATACCACATGCTGGCAGCATCACAGCACCAGGAGCAAAACCAGAGGTGAAATTAAAGACCTCTGGGCAGATTTACAAGAAGTGACGCATTGCTGCGTTAAAGCAGCGATGCGTCCGTCTTTTACCGCCTGCGGGAGAAACTCCTATGCCACCATGGATGCGCTGTATTTACAATACGGCACGACGTGATGCAAGGTTTTTTGGCACATTGCTGGAGTTGGCATGAAAACCGATGCAACTCCAGCAATACGTCAAAATTAGAGGCAATGAGTCAGTTTTAACTGACGCATCGACTACTGAATGGGGACCAATGTGTTGAAGCGTAAAAAGGTGACAAAGTCACTTTGCACTCAAACATATTGGACCTGGATGTGACGCATACAAGTGGGAAGAGTGCCCACTTATATGTGTGACATCAGCACGTAATGTCACACATTGTGACATTACGTGCTTATACTTACCTTTTGTGGCCCACTTACCTCGTGACTTGATTACAGATTGCAATCAAGTCACTGCAGCTGGTGTGGTCCGTTGGGTACAGCCAAGGCGTCATCCCTACGCCTGTGTTTAGCAGGCATAGGGATTGTGACGCATTGGCAGCACAGCTAAAGGGTGCGCCATAAATAGAAAAAGTTGTAAATACCATTGTGGCATTTTCAAGGTAGGTATTCGAAGGAACGCCTAACTTGCATACATTAAAATCGAAGGCAGCGCAGGTGATTTTCACGCAGGTGAAAACCGGCGCATCCTATAGCAAAGTGACGCATCTGCATCCAGGTCAATATGGAGCAGATGCAGCACCGCTGTTGCGTCAAAAAAAGTGGCTCAATGGCGGCACAAGGAGGCGCCAGGGGTTTTGTAAATCTGCCCCCTCATTTTGAGTTAGGCGCGGTGGGAGTGGCACCTGAACTCTGCAATGCTTCCACTCTGCAAACTCGCCGTTTTTGGAGAAAACCGCTGTTTTCTCCAAAAACGAACGTCTGCTAAAATGCAGACTTACCTATCCCCAACATTGGGGTGGGTTATGCTGATACGACCCTCTAGGTCGTATCAGCAAGGTTATCACCGCTTGGAAGGGTACATCGCTGGAAAACCAGCGATGTTCCCTGCAAAACGGCGATAACCTCGCTATCTCTGGAATTTTTATCGGCCTGGAGAAATGCGTTGTTAATAACGTGCTACCAGGGCGATAAATTCCAGAGATAGCCTGTGATAACAAAATTATCGCTAAGCACAGCCAGCGATAATTATTGCTGGCCGTTGATAATATGCCCCTATGTGAGCGTAGTCCGCCCTTTGTTTGAAGTGTTTTGTGTGTGTATATGGGCATAACATCCCGGTAAGCGTTGTAAATAAGTGTGTATGTGTGCCTACTCCTGGGTGTAGGAGAGAAGTGTGAGAACAGAAATGGCTGCAGCAGTCAATACCTGCCATCTATGAAGGTGACTGTAAGATCAGTTTGAACTGCATAGAGCACAGGGCTTAGAAAGTGCACAGAGATGAAGGGAGCTGAACGTTGGAAGTGCAAACCCAGGGTTCAGGCAGTTACGAGGCCAAGGTCGCATCCTTTCAACCTCAAAAAGGTCACTCTGTGTGTAACTTCACAAGGCATACATCTCCCACAATGCACTTTGATTACGGCAACAATTATCTGGGATCAGGAAAGCGGGGGCATGAATTGGAAGCAATGCTCAAACTGACGACAGAATATCATGTTTTCATTCCGTTTCCATTAAATAGCGCCTTATTTTATGAATCGGTTCAAAGCATTAAGAAAATAAAACACTTTCTCTGCCAGATCTATGCCTTGGGACTCTCCAGGGTTAGGGAAATACCCTACAAATGGCGGCTTATGTTAAAGTGTGGTGCAGAACTCCTTCTGTGTGTGTGTAGATGTGATTTGATGCTATAAATGTTATGTTATGTTGACTGCAATTTGTATAGCGCATAATCACCTGCAGGTCTCTTAGCGCTTGTTGAGAAGACCCAGAAGCCATCGGCCAATCCCGAAAGCCCCCAAGGGGAGGAGTTAAAGCCTGTCCAGGGCCTCCCTAAACAGACGAGTCTTGGGGCGTTTCCTGAACGGAAGAAGGGCGGGGTCCTTGCGCAGACTCTCAGGCTGTTGGTTCCAAAGTTGGGGAATTAAAACAGAAAAGGCTCTGCCGCCTTTAGATGCAGTTTTGACCCGTGCTCGGACGGTCGAAGTGCGCGTCTAGGGCCTAGCCCTGGTGTCCTATCCCCGGCACTTTAAGCCTGCCGCCCTGGCCCGGATTACAAGTACTGGTGGGGTGCAAACGTTGCACCAATAATTATCATTACTGTGCTGTAACAAATCACCAGTACTGTGCAATTATCAGGTAAACCCCCTGGAATGGGGACTTACTCTACGGCCCTGGATTTACGAGGTTTTCCTTTTTCTGTGGGGGTTTCCACTCACATTTTCCACCACTGTAAGCAGGTGGTACACGTGTGCAAGGGGCTGAAATACAAGTTTACAAAGGGCTGTTGTGAGAAGGGGTGGAGAGAGGGGGCCAGGAGGATGAAGGCAGGAGTGGAGAGTGTTGGCTGGCAGGTGGGGGCTTGTAATCCACCCATGCCTAGTCTGAGGTTTTATCAGGGGTCATGGAAGGGTTCTGGGCTACGATGCATCCTTTTTCCACAGTGATTTTACCTGCTGGGAACATCAGGTTTGCTGTTCCCACAAAGTAAATACAAGTGCAATGGACCCCTTCTAATTGTACAGAACAGAATTTCACATGGGGATTCCATTCAGCACAGTTCTCGATCAGGGCTCACGTGTTTTATGAGAACCTTCCAAGTGGGCTGATCAGGCAGACACATCACTACAAGGCAAGGGAGCCAATTAAAAAACGTGGGGCCATATTATCAAGAACGGCGATAACATTATCGCTGCTTTAGCAGCACGAAACTGCCGCTTTCCGCCCAAACTTAGCTATGCGCCCGCATCATGCTATGCAGGCCAAAGGCAAAGAAGCTGTCAGGAGGTGCATTTACTGTGCTCCACAGAGAGGTGGCACGCAGTCGGCGTGCCCATCAACGATTCCTCTTCAGAGGGGGCATGGGAGTCACGGTGACCCCAGGCACTCCCATGCAGGTGGGTGCAGTCACTCACTGTACCAGACAGACAGGAGGATTCCTGCCCCCCCTTTAAAGCAAGGCCAAGACGCGGCCTATGGTGCAAGGCAGAGCGGCGGCTTCTAACAGCGGGTCCGCCTTTGCTAATGCACCCTTCCAAGTGCAGGACCGGATTTGAACCTGCATTGCAAGCAGCGCGTTTATTGTAATGGAGCGCACTGCGCAGGTCTGAGCCAGGCGCATCCAGTTAAGGGCCAAACAGGGACAGAGCGCCAACCTGTAATATGGGCCGCAGAGTCCTCCCAGAGAAATGAAAGTGCCACGGGGAACTCTGGCCGGTGAGGCACCTGCCCAGCTGTGGTCTGAATATCTGCCATTGGGGCTGGTTAGTTTCAGTCAGTAGGATCTCCTTTATGCAAAGACCACTGTTGTGTTCACACCAGCAATCTTTGTTCGGGAACTGTTGGGCTTGGGGGGCTCATTTTGGGTCTGGGTCTGGAAGGGAAGGATTGTTTAGGTCTGACTTGAACAACAGAGCAATCTGTAGGAGCTGGAATGTATAGGCTTGCCTTTCTCAGTGGTCGAAAGAGCGCCCGGATCCCAGAATGCACCACTTCAGAAATGCTAAGAACCAGATTTGACCTTTGATTTAGTTTAGTTTTGTTTATTCATTGCTTCTTCAACGAAGGTAGTACCAGGAGCAAACATAGCCTCTTGGTTCCAGTCAGCCAACTATGATGTAAACATAATAGCAATCACAAAGAACTGACAACACCAACTGTAAATGAAGGAGTTATGCATCATGTAGAATTGAAGGGCATAGGGCACCATACCTAGGCAAGACCATTTAAGATGTCTATAACACTTCCTTGTGTGTCTGGAGCTAGTAGGAGTGAATAGACTTTCTCACCATAGTAAATTAGGGTTGGACACAGGTCTACCCCCATCTCTTCTGTGATGCTTTGTTGTATGGTCCAGTAGTGCTTTTGCAATCTGGGTGTCTTTCTGTATGGTTCTGAGAACTCCATCTGCTTGACTCTTGGTGACATGGTGTCATTGTGTTTCATCTGAGAAGATTGGTCGGCCAAATGATGAATCGTAGAGGTTCATATTACCTTCCCGCCCTGCCTCGCCAAGATACAGCACGGATGACTCCGATGAAACTATGAATGAATTTGCCCTTCTATATCCCAAAGAAAATGGTAGGATTCATTCTCGCTGCCTGGAGGAAGCAGCTCAAATCCTTTGGGTCTGCCCCTAACATTGCTGATTCCCAAGGCTTTAATCTCGACTCAGACTTCACTTCAGTCGTATCACATTCACGAGCGAGAGCGCTAGGCGTCCACTGAAGCTCAATGAGGCGTTTTCTTTCCATGAATGATCCATGGTTCCTTAAAGGGCTGGTCATGGGCTGGTCATGGCAATGCTTGCTTGCTCTTCCTCTTCTCAAAGCTGTCCTCCACTCTGATGCTCGACTTGTCGCTAATACCAAGAAGTTCAGCCACTGAACTTGTGCTCTTTGGCTACCTCTGGAATCACGAACCACGGATAAGACGCCCTAACTTAGCTATAATGCTGTCCACATGGACAATTCCAAGTATCTAATAAAAAACTAAAGATGGGGTGAGAGATTCAAAGAGTAAAAATCACCTCTTCACAAACAGGGGCGCTTGGAACTGCTGCTTCTCTGGTGCTGCTGGAAAATCTGGAATGCCTGACCTACTCGCATCAGGCTTGGCACCTTCTCTTACAGTCTTCAAAAACCATCTCAAGATTCATCTATTGATTGACTAAATCCCTTATAGCCCTAGTAAGTCTCTTAAAATCTACCACCAGTCCAGGCCCAATGTGGCCCCCCACCCGGCAACTGTACCACTCGCACATATTTTATATGTGTATTTACGTTCTAAGCAATTACAAACCCTGTAGATTTTAGTCATTTGTGATTAATGACTTGTATATTTGTGCCTACTGTGATTACACACCTGGTATATTTATACCCTCTGTGATTACAGATGATGCATGTTTATACCCTCTGTGATTACAGATGATGCATGTTTATACCCTCTGTGATTACAGATGATGCATGTTTATACCCTCCGTGATTACAGATGATGCATGTTTATACCCTCTGTGATTACAGACGATGCATGTTTATGCCATCTGTGATTTCAGACGATGCATGTTTATACCCTCCGTGATTACAGATGATGCATGTTTATACCCTCTGTGATTACAGACAATGCATGTTTATACCCTCCATGATTACAGATGATGCATGTTTATACCCTCTGTGATTACAGATGATGCATGTTTATACCCTCTGTGATTACAGACGATGCATGTTTATGCCAGCTGTGATTACAGACGATGCATGTTTATACCCTCCGTGATTACAGATGATGCATGTTTATACCCTCTGTGATTACAGACGATGCATGTTTATACCCTCTGTGATTACAGATGATGCATGTTTATACCCTCTGTGATTACAGATGATGCATGTTTATACCCTCTGTGATTACAGATGATGCATGTTTACACCCTCTGTGATTACAGATGATGCATGTTTATACCCTCTGTGATTACAGACGATGCATGTTTATGCCATCTGTGATTTCAGACGATGCATGTTTATACCCTCCGTGATTACAGATGATGCATGTTTATACCCTCTGTGATTACAGACGATGCATGTTTATACCCTCCGTGATTACAGATGATGCATGTTTATACCCTCTGTGATTACAGACGATGCATGTTTATGCCATCTGTGATTTCAGACGATGCATGTTTATACCCTCCGTGATTACAGATGATGCATGTTTATACCCTCTGTGATTACAGACGATGCATGTTTATACCCTCCATGATTACAGATGATGCATGTTTATACCCTCTGTGATTACAGATGATGCATGTTTATACCCTCTGTGATTACAGACGATGCATGTTTATGCCAGCTGTGATTACAGACGATGCATGTTTATACCCTCCGTGATTACAGATGATGCATGTTTATACCCTCTGTGATTACAGACGATGCATGTTTATACCCTCCGTGATTACAGATGATGCATGTTTATACCCTCTGTGATTACAGATGATGCATGTTTATACCCTCTGTGATTACAGATGATGCATGTTTATACCCTCTGTGATTACAGATGATGCATGTTTATATCCTCCGTGATTACAGATGATGCATGTTTATACCATCTGTGATTACAGAAAATGCATGTTTATACCCTCCGTGATTACAGACGATGTATGTTTATACCCTCTGTGATTACAGAAGATGCATGTTCATACCCTCTGTGATTACAGACGATGCATGTTTATACCCTCCATGATTACAGACGATGCATGTTTATACCCTCTGTGATTACAGACGATGCATGTTTATACCCTCCATGATTACAGATGATGCATGTTTATACCATCTGTGATTACAGAAGATGCATGTTTATACCCTCCGTGATTACAGATGATGCATGTTTATACCCTCTGTGATTACAGACGATGCATGTTTAAACCCTCTGTGATTACAGATGATGCATGTTTATACCCTCTGTGACTACAGATGATGCATGTTTATACTCTCTGTGATTACAGATGATGCATGTTTATACCCTCTGTGATTACAGATGATGCATGTTTATACTCTCTGTGATTACAGATGATGCATGTTTATACCCTCTGTGATTACAGATGATGCATGTTTAAACCCTCTGTGATTACAGATGATGCATGTTTATACCCTCTGTGATTACAGATGATGCATGTTTATACTCTCTGTGATTACAGATGATGCATGTTTATACCCTCTGTGATTACAGATGATGCATGTTTATACCATCTGTGATTACAGACGATGCATGTTTATACCCTCCGTGATTACAGATGATGCATGTTTATACCATCTGTGATTACAGAAGAAGCATGTTTATTCCCTCCGTGATTACCGATGATGCATGTTTATACCCTCTGTGATTACAGATGATGCATGTTTAAACCCTCTGTGATTACAGATGATGCATGTTTATACCCTCTGTGATTACAGATTGTGCATGTTTATACCCTCCGTGATTACAGATGATGCATGTTTATACCCTCCGTGATTACAGATGATGCATGTTTATACCCTCCGTGATTACAAATGATGCATGTGTATACCCTCTGTGATTACAGACGATGCATGTTTATGCCATCTGTGATTACAGACCTGTATGTTTATGACCTATGTGATTACACACTGTATGGGAATGGCCTCTGTGGTTATAGATCCTGTAAATGTGTGCCCTCTCTGACTATGGAACCTGTATAATAATGGCATTTGTGATTACAGACCATGAGTGTTCATGGACTCAGGCCCCTGTATTATCCACTCTGTGATTACAGACCCTGTAAGTCTGTTATTACACACCCTAAATATTTATAACTTCTTTTATTACAGACACTGTACATTTGTGGCTTCTATGATTACAGGTACTCAACAAGTAAGCCATCTGTGAGTACTAACACTGTGCATTTGTGCCCTCTGAGATTAGTGACCATGTATACTTGTGCCCTTTGTGATTTTCGACCCTGTATTTTTGGGCATTTTCTGTGTGATTACACACATTGCATATTTATTCCGTGTGTGATTACAGACACGGTATATTTATACCATGTGTGATTGCAGACCTGTATGCTTATGGTCTCTGTCATGAGAGACCCAGCATAGTGGGGCTCTCAGTGATCACAGACCCTGTATGTGTATCCCTTCTGTGATTACTGACATGTATGTTTATAACCTCTGTTATTATCCACCCTATAAATTCATAACTTCTGTTATTACAGACACTCTACATTTGTGCTCTCTGTGATTACTGACTCTGTATGTTAATGGCTTTTGTAAATATAGACCCTGTATGTTTTTGCCCTCTGTGATCACGGAGCCTGTATATTTATACTCTTTGCTGTCAAATGCTTTATCAGTCGTTGTTACTTCATCATTTTTTGTTTTCACTCGAGACAGCGCATGCACTGTCGATTAAATCTTTTGCAAACCCCAACAGATCTTAAAACGGGCTTAGAGCCAATCCATTATTTACCATTACTTACCATTGGTTGGCTTTGACATCACTCTTGTGTCCTTACTTCTTATTGGTGAGTGGCTCTTGCTCACCCCCTGCTTCCTCCAGGTGTTTCCACTGTATGTCCCTGCCAGGGAGCATGGACCAAGTACAGTTTCCTGTCTACGGCTGGTATCCTTCCACTGGCTGCGCGCTTCTGCGGGTACTTCTTTTTGTTTACTGTTTCCATGCACCCTGTAAGAGTTCATGAGTCTGCAGTCTGTCTCTTTCCCTCCGCCCACTATCAGTGCTCTTGCCCAACCACCCCAAGGCCTACTGTTGTCCACTCTGCTACTGCTGCCTCCCCCTCCCCTGCATCTCAATCATGTTGCTTCCTAGCCCTGTTCCCTCTCTCCATTTTGTTGCAGCTCTCTTCTACCTTCCCCACACCTCCCTCATTTTGCTTGCCTCCATTCTCCTTTATGTGCCTGCCCCCCAACATGCTTCCTCCAACCACTTGAACCTTCCGGTCCGCCACAAAAAAATTAACAAAGTCAAATAGCACTCCCATACATAAAGATAAACATCTATTTTGTTTTATCAATTTTTTTTATATGTTGCTAAATTTGTGGCACATACGGATAGATTAGATGTGAATCCTCACAATCATGTGTCGTGTTGTTGATCTGCACAAATTAGCATGTAATGAAGACAGAGTATTTTGTCTGTTGTGTTGCCATATTGCACAGCAGCCCGCGCTCCTGTTCAACATCTCTAAAAAGAAAATAACAAAGCTAATAGATCTTGCATAGGCGAAACCTACTGGCTTTGCCAATGCTTGTTACATTTTCTGTGTACCTGATTTCCCTTGATTTTGTCTGTTCTCCCTTTTTTGTTTTTACTTTCGCTGTTTGTCCATTATTTTAGCAAGAATAATTAATAGAGAAATATATTAATGTGATGCGCCTGAGCATGTAATGACCCGCTACCTAGCACATGCTGTGCTTTGTAACATTCTACCTTCCTCTTGCAGGCCGAGCTAAGCGGCAAAGTATGATGCAGAAAACAGCAATAATCCTAACATAGGAACCGAAGGTGTATAACAACCAGTGGCGAAAACACAAAACGATGGAATCCGCAGCAGAATATGAAGAAGGGCCCCAAGGCCTCCCATTTCTTGAAGATGTTGAGTGCTTTAAGTAGGATGAAACAAGTAAAGAGAGGGGTCTCTTAAATGGGCGTGGTCTATGTAAGGATTAAGTTAGGATTTTGTCTTAAGTCTTTCTTAAGTCTGTCTTAAGACAAAATCCTAACTTCTGTGAATACCAAAAGTAGTAAGTTTAGGATTTTGTCTTAAGTTAGTTCTGTGAATCGGGCCCAATGTCTTTTGTTAATTACTACTTGGTCTGAGACCGGAAGGGACCCAGGACACTTAAAACCCTGATGACGTACATTAATCTTAAAATGAATGGATGCCCACTGAAGGGTGGGTGCCCACCTGCATAGCAGGGGCTGCAGGTGACTGCCTTTCACCCCGCCTAACAATGACTCAAAGTCACGCATTTAGAGTGAGGAAAGCATGTTCTTCATGTGTATAGAGAAAACAGAAACATAGTGACCTCAAGATGGCAGCATTGGATAAGCAACAAAGCAGGTGAGGATTTAAAGGCAGTTTATGCTGGATCTGTTCGCATTTGTATTTTAAGGGAGGGTTTCCGGTGTTTCCTTACGGTTCCTATTATATGCCTCAAGCGGATACTTCACAAACAAACATTGGCAATGCCAATCGGTCTAGTGGCTCTACAATCGCTAATGAATTTTGGCACTCAGTAAGTCAGCAAAATGTACTCTGTCACTCATACTTTAACTCATTCATCCCTTCATCCATCCACTGACACATTCTTGCACTTACCCATTAGCAATAAAACAGACACACAAACTCAACGTACATATGGGAGAAAAATTGAAAGAATAAAAGTTGGTGGACATATGCTTGCAATAAAAAAATTAATTAAAAATAGTTGTGACTGTCTTGCAAGTGAATTGTACATATTTAACATTGTTTACACATTTAAAGTAAATTGTTGGCCATTTTGGAGCACTGGCGGCCATCTTGAAATTATTTACTGTATCACTGTTATACTGATTGGCTTACATAAGGCTTATAAACATGGTAGCCATCTTGGAACAGTAAAACAAGGATATACTATGGACAATACCATTTTAAGGTGGCCATCCAGTCTAGAAATAGTGACCACAGGGGATGCAGCACGTTAGAAATGAAATGAGCGATAAGCAAGCTGCCTAGTAGGACTGTCTTGGGCGGGGCAAGGGGCTCTTAGGATAGTAAGAGAGAAGAAGTATAGAAATGAAAGAGGACATAACTTTAAAATGGATCACGAAAGAACTGGCCACCAGCCCAGACACTGAAGTGCACTCATTTTCAGGCAAACATGCAAATGTTATGAGACAAAATGCCATTCCCGAAATGAGCTAACTCATTCCCCTACGCGTTATGCGGAGAAATATAATGTGAATGACATCCAAACAGGAGAGGGAAGAACTAAAAACCCTCTATGTATGCATATGTATGAAGAAACTTTATGTGTTTTTAAGTTACAGGGGCAGGAAGACAACTACACGTGACAGGCCCTCCAACAGGGTCTAGCAAGGATTATCGCATTTAAAATCGTCTACCCCTGGGGTTTGTTATAGGAAGTAACCAACACCAAACTTTTGCACGCGCAGCGTAGTGTCGCAGTCATTATTTTGCTTCTTCGCGGTCCTCAACGTCAAGTTGGCGACCGCGAGCGAGCATAACGACATCCCGGCGAGACCTTTTCCTCGTTCGCGATCAGCAACATCAAGTTGCCGATCGCGAGCTGGGAAAATAAACCTCCCGGCGAGATTCTCAACGTGGGGAGGTCAGGTTTCTCATTGCAAGTGGTCGGGTATGCTTGCGACCACTCGCAATGAGAAATTACCAGTCCACTTTGAGAAAGCTGCCGCTCGAGTAAAAACCTACTCGAGCGGCAGAAAACGACAGCTCGCACTGTGCAAGATGCTGTTTTCATTCATTGCACAGTGCACTCATCGCAAACAGAGCACAACGAAGTTCGCGTAGTGCTACACGTAGCTCACGTAGTGCGTAGCGCTACTTTGCGAACTAGGCCCAGGGTTATTTAAAGTATGATTTTCACAATAAATAAGTCAGGCCTAGTACTTGTTGTCAATTGTCATCATAATAAACAGATCAGACCTACAGCAGCACGCATAACTTTTCATAATGAAACAATCAGGACTATACGCTTTATAAGTGACCCATCACGAAAACCAACTCGGCCTCCTATACTAAGCATAAGCTCTCCTACGATGTAACCCTCAAGTACACTGTCATGAAAATTGGAAATTTGTACAAAATTAGAGTTGGTAAAACAATCTACAAAAATATGCAGTCCTTCCTAGGATGGCCTTCCAAGAATTCTCGCTAACAAATCTATTTACAAGGTTTTATCAAAGAGGTATCAACACCAAACCGCTTGCTTATTCTAGTAATTTATGATAACCTATGTAACGCAATACCTGGCTGCAGACCGATACATTTTGCCATGACTATCCAACCTTATAGGCCTGTTGGCTTTAACATGAGGATTTCACAGTCAATACCACAGGCCTACTGTCCTAGTCATCTTAATAAACAGACCAGTCCTAGGGCATGTGACATAACTTTCCCAACTAACCTAATCAGGTCTGTAACCTGTATTCTTGGTTTGACACTGTCATGGATTCAGGCCTAGGGTATCAGGCATAAGGTTTCTCACGCCGCAGCTGCCAGGCAAACAGACAGCAACGTCACAAATATGTATACCATTTCAGTTGGCAAAACAACATTCAACCCCACTGAAAAGGGTTTTACAGATATTATCCCTTTACAAATCTTCAACTCCAACTGTTTGTCAGAAGGGGTACCCAAAACCAAACCTCTTGCCTCCTATGGTAACCTGTCAGATCCCCTATATCAAACCCTGACTACAAGCGTTAACAGAGTAATGACAATCCACTCTTAACTAACGATTGCCTTTAAATCTGCTTTTCACGGTGAATAAGTCAGACCTACTGCCTTTATCATAACTTTTCATAATGAACAATGCAGGCTGATAGCTTTGATCAATGACTTGACACCATAACCTACTCAGTCCTGCTGTGTTAAGCTTTCCCACCAGGCCAACCTTGCTATGCAAGCACTCTTGCTTAGTAGAAGCACACACCTACTGCCCAATCACAATCTGTTCTCAAGGAAGCCAATCCAAGCCCCTGTCTCAGGGTCTTCCACAAAGGTAAATATGCAATTGCATATATTTACTCATCTGCATATTTACTATTACACTTAAGTATAACGTTGTTTTGCTATTCTCCATTTCCGAGTGTAAAGTTACACCCCGGTGTAGGCTTGCATGCCTCCCCCCTCAAATCAGAGTGAGAAGCCTCCTACAATAGGATTTACAAGTGTAAAGTTACTATTAGTAACATAATACATGTGGTGTAGATCACTGTCACGTTGGCAAAGATCTTCCAATTGTAAAGCATAGGGGAAATTATTAAAGTTTATTATTCTTTAAAAATATATATATATTAATGTAAAATAAAAATGTAAATTATTTTTAAATATTTAATTTTAAGCTAGAACTAATAAAATAATATGTCACAGCACATTAACTCATCAATTAAATGAGTATTACATAATTTAAATATATGAATGTAATTTAAAAATATTAATGTTTAAACACAAATGTTAAAGAAATTCCATCCTTAAATATTAATATAATGTAAATATTTAATTGCTTTTTATGTGTGTTGCAGGAGCTGTGAGCAGCCATGTGTGGTGTTTGACTTACTCCAGGGCTACCCTGAAGTACATTTAAACCAGTTTGATACCTTTAAGGCCATAGTGACTTTAGAAATGCAGTGTTTGAATAGCAATGAGTTTACTCATGGAGGTGTGTGTTTGTGTTAGCCTGTGCATCTCTCAACTCCTCCTTAAATTTCCCTAAGCTCCTCCCATTTTGGAGTAAGTATTCCCGATTTTCCAGCCAGTCTCTTCCACATTTGCTACTGAAACGTAAACCTAGGGGTGTAGAGACCTCCACACAGAAAAGATAGGAGTGTTGCAGGTCTCCAGCTGAGGGTTAGCTAATAGCATTAGGACCCGGACACCCCAGCAATGTCTCCGCCTCCCCCTGACTAACATGCAAGCCCACATAGAATCACCAGAGATGAGAGAAACAAAACGGTCAAGCACAGTCCACCACGAGCAATCATAAATCCGTCATAGCAATTCCGGTCTCACATAACGCTTGTAACAATTGGAAGACCAGCGCCCCACTCCCTTCACTGTGTTAGCCTGGAGGCCTGCCACAGCCGCCAGGGTGGCTGCACCTATTCTAAAGGAATGGGAGGTGTAGCCTAAAGCCCCTAACCCTAGCTTTGCCAGTGCTAACCCAAAATCTGCTTTGAATTGAAATTGGGATAGGCAATCCCCATTCTTGTGAATGAACAGTGCCTGCTCCCCATGTTTGGGCGTAGGGCCAGGTACGCCCGCAGCCGGGATACCGGGCAGGCCGCCACGCCGGGCGCTGAATGCAGCTGGATTATGGCACCCCTCCCCCCCCCTGGTCTGTCTTGGATCTTCTTAGGATTACTTCAAGTGCTCCCGGGGAAAGAGTGGCGTCCTTGAATTGCAGTCCCCCCTCGTGGTCCGATCTAGAGACCCCCACCACCTCACCCAGACGGAAGGCCCCATAGAAAGTCAGGGTAAAGGCAGCCCCCAGTAGGGCACTTTCAAAGAGCGATGTACAGATTGTGGGTAAGGATTCTACAATATTGATGAGGGTCTGGATGTCTAGTGGCCTGCGTTGATCCCGTCTAGGTCCCTCCAGTCTAGCCCACCCTGCCTGCTCTTTCTTGACTAAAAATGTAGAACCCGGGTCCCTCACACCCGCCAGCTTTGCGAAGAAGCCTATTGCAGACAAATGAGCCCTGGCATAAGAAACAGCCCTGCCCTGGTCCCTTTATGCCTGTAAAAAAACCATACATTGCCTGTGCAGAAAATAAATCAGTTATGCCGGCTTCTTCCACGAAGGACCTGTAAAAATTAAATTGCTGTTGATATGCACGCTTGGTGCGATCACTTAGAGCGGCACCTACCAGCCCCGCTAATGCGGGGCTCCAATTGTCCACAGTGATGTAGGGAACACTGCCATTCACTCCTCTGCCAGTGGATGGAACCTCCGGAAGTCCTGTAACTTGGAACGAGACAAAGCATCAGCAGCGTGGTTACCAACACCTGGTATGTGCGCCGCTTTGAAAGTCAAATTGAGTCTCAAGCATGGCAGCACCAACATTTTCAACAACCTCAATACATGTCTGCAAGTAGCCCCCTGTCTGTTAATGGCCTCCACCACCGCCATGTTGTCTGACCAAAATATCACTGCTTGTCCTTGAAGCGGTCGGCCCAGACCGTGACTGCCACCAGTATGGGAAAGAGTTCCAGAAAAGCTATGTTCTTGGTAAAACCTGACTCATGCCATTCTGCAGGCCACTCCACCCCACACCAGGACGGGCCCAGGATGGAGCCAAAACCAATGCTGCCTGCTGCGTTGGTAAAGAAGCCTAACTTGGCACTCGACACAGGGGGTGCAGGCCACACCACCCTCCCATTGAAGTCCTTAAGAAAGCTGAGCCACACTCTGAGATCCTCTTTTTCCTCCGCCCTCAGGCGGACCCGGTGATGCTTTTGGGTAAGACCTACCATTGCCCTGGCTATGGACCTAGAGAAAGGGCGCCCCATGGGGATGATTCTAAGGGCAAAATTCAGTTGACCCACCAACACCTGAAACTGGTGCAAAGTCACCTTAGGACCTGCCAAGGTATCCTCAATCGCCTGGGAGAATGCCATCACTTTGTCTAAGGGCAGCCTGCACTCCCCCGCCACCGTATCAATCTCAATCCCCAGAAAAGACATACATGTGTCTGGCCCACCGTCTTGTTGGGAGCCAGGGGAACACCAAACTCTTGGAACATTGCCACCAGATCACCGAGCGCCCAGGCACACGCCCCAGATGCCGCCGGTCCCATCACCATGAAGTCATCTAAGTAATGAACCACATCTACACAACCTGTTCTGTGAGAAAAAACCCACTGCAGCATAGAACTAAATGTCTCGAAGTACTTGCAAGATACTGCGCACCCCATTGGCATACACTTATCATAGTAAAATTGGTGGTGCACCTGGAAGCCTAGTAAGTGATAATCATCAGGGTGTACAGGCAAGAGGCGAAAGGCTGACTCGATATCATTTTTGCTAACATAGCACCCCTTCCTAAGTCCCTCACTTTGTGAACTGCTGCGTCAAAAGAAGAGTAGGTTACAGAACATAGGGCAGGATCGATGGCCTCATTCACTGAGGACCCCTTGGGAGCAGAGAGGTTATGAATCATCCTGAACTGCCCAGGCTCCTTCTTGGGTACCACCCCCAGAGGTGAACATACATAATCCTCCCATGGGGGGGCTGTGAAGGGGCCTGCCACCCGGCCCAGCAAACATTCCTTCTCAACCTTCTTAACCACCACCTCGGGGTACATCCTAGCTGACAGGAGATTGCTGCACTAGCTGATGGGTGGGACATCTAAGGCCGGAATCCGAAAACGAAAGAAAAACCTTCAAACAAAACCTTGGCTGCTGCCCTGTCAGTATACACGTTGAGCCAATAAGTCAATCTCCCTATGTCCACCGGCGTAGGCAGTTTAGGACTGCGGGGGCTTGGTGTCCCTGTGCGCAGCACCCCCACGCTCTTTTGCCTTCTTATTACACTTATATTCTGGGTGCGAGGCGTGGCCACAGTAGGAACACGCATGCTTGAACTTGCACTGCCCAGCAGGCCAGGTGCACACTTTTTTGTTGAATGCCCAGCAGGTCCCTCTCTTTTCACCTGGGTCTCCCTGGGAGGTCCGAAAGGGCTGTTTGGTGGAATGTTCCCTGCTATTCACACTCTCCAACCAAGCATTCACTTCCACCTGATGCCAAACAATATTTGGATTTTCCTCCTTTGCCCACCTGAATTCCCTGTCATAATCAAGCCAGACTGCCCCCCCCCATGCATTCCATGTGCCTTGACAATCTTGTTTGTGTAAAAGATTAATGGAATTGCCAACTCAGGTCTTTTTTCCAACACCACTGTTGAGAACACGTGAAAGCCAAAGAGCCAATTAGTCAAATTCTCCTCAACTCTTGGCCTCCTGTCCCTGAAGGAGCTCTCCTTGCCCTCCCTTTCCTTGTATTCGACGTCCCTGCGCTTGGGTCTGATGAGAGCAAATATATCAACATATGCTCCTTTCCAAATCTTTTCTCACATGTCCGTGGCTACGTGGGTTGCTAGCATACCTGGTTGGAACAACACATTACCCTGTGTTCCCCCTGTTGCTACACCCCCTTCTATACCCTTTGATACAGCCTCACCTATCTTACCTCCTATGGGTACAGTGGCTAATGCCGCTCCTGCCGCCCCGCTGTGGTTGGCCTTGCGCGTGTCCACCAAGAGCGCCAACTGCTTCTGTATTTCTTGTAGCACGCCCTGCTCGGCTGCCTGCGCGAGGACCCAAGGGGCCGCTGCTGAAGTACTAGGCTTATTACTGTCTGCCCCAGGCGACGTTAATTGTCCTACCAGGGAGACCACCGATGCAAGCAAGCCACTTGTCGGGTCCTGCGCCCCTCCCGCTGTCACCACCGGATGCGGTGGGAGAGGGGCCGGTGAGTCTGGTAATGGGGTAACCCCGCTCCCTGGCGCCAAAGCCTTCAGGGCCTCCCTGATTTCAGTCAGTACCGAGCCTACTGGATCCGCTACCGCGGGCGCCTCACTTGGGATCGCTGCCCCCGAGGGGGAGTCAGCGCCCTGTCCCCCTGTCCTAGGTACAACTGGAATGGGTGGGGGGCCACTATTACCTCGACCTCAAGTGGCTGTGGGACGGGACCTACTGATCTCACGTCTGAATCTCCTGTGTCCTTGCTGGTCTTGCTCTTTTTATGCCTTGGCCCCCCTTTGCCCTTCCACTGTTTGGTTTTTATAACTAAAGGCGGGAAAGCAGCCCTAGGTGGCACCCCCTCCCTGCGAGGGCGCTCGATTATGGTAGGCTGCTCCTCTTGGGAGGAATCACTCTCTGCACTGCTCTCCTCCCTGTCTTTGCTAAGTTTCTCTAACAAAAGCTTCATAATTGTGGCTAATTCGGGGTCCTTCTCCTTTCTCTTGTGCCCTCCTTTCTTCGGCGCCATCCTCTCCACTTGTCTATTGGACCCACTGGCGACTGACTGTTATCGACACAACAGGCGACAGCGAGGAGGAAAATACAATGATTGAACACCCCGACCGTAACCACGGCTGCTCACAGGTCCCTCAGGCACCCGGCTCCTTACCTGCTCAGTGGGCGAAGCACCGCAGACGCCGAACACGTCCCTGCCATCTCCTCGTCGCACCGCAACCTTCAGGCACTCACGCCGACGCGCTCAACAACCTCCGACACACGCGCACTCCCTCGACAATCCAACGGGAGCCGCAAAGTTAAAAATGAGGCAGAAACCAGTCCTCGGGGTCAGGAGCGTCGGCGCGAAGGTCCAGGTGAGTGAAGGGGCAACAGGAACAGAGACCGAGGCCACGGGATTAGCCCCTAAATAGGCCAAAGGTCTCCGCCCTCTCACCCCTCCGGAAGCGCCTAGCCCTCCACCTGACCCAGAAGTGAATCGGGCGGCCGGTCGCCCGTTGGGCGAGCTGGCCGCCCAATCCCGAGAGTCCGGAGGCGGGGCCCGGGGAGCCGGGTCCTAAGGGCGCGCCTCATGAATGACGCGCTTGGCATTTGAAGTTTGAGTCTAAGGGCCTTATTACGACTTCGGCGGTTCAACCGCCAAAGAGGCATTCCACCACAAGACCGCAATGCCAGAGGTCTTGAGAACGCCGCATTACGACTGGACCTCCGGGCCAGCGATGTGCCAGCTGCAGTCTTGGCTGTCTGCATTCTTCGGCTCACTGAGTGAGCCTGAAGACAATGCAGCAGCCAAGCAACACCCACACTGCTGTGCGCACACTGCTGGCATGCACCATGTCAAGCATGCCACACAGTACACGCACGACAGTGTAGGTGTAGGGGGGAACAACATATGGCCCGAGTGACATACAAAATGGGAAACAATACCTGAGAGCCCTGTCTGATGCCCCCTCCTTTGGTTTAACCGCCAAAATATGGATGAGGGTGCCGTGCTCAGCACCTCCTCCATTCCTATCCACTCTGAACACCTGCTGGTGCAGGCGGTGTTGTGGCGGGCTGGTGGCTGTTCAACCGCCAGACTCGCTATCAGGCAGTCAGACTGCCTAGGTTACGGGGTCGGTTTGGCGGTCTTGAAACCACCTAATTCGTAATAAGCCCTTTAATCTACTGTAGTACTATTTTACGTACTACAAAAAAATGTAGTGTCCTACTTACATGTAATCTATTTACATATATATACACAATGAATTACGATGGTTAAATATAATATAGATACTAATTTGGAAGTAGGTTTGTTATGTCCTTACTTCATTGTTATTCTGCAAAAGCACGGATCATTTCCCCCTCACATAATCTTTGAACTAGAGCCTAATTATGAGTTTGGGGGACAATGGGTCTGCCAAACCCGTGGTGGCGGTCCCTGGTACGCCAGACTGGCGGTCCACCCGCCGTATTGCAACTACCGCGGAAGGACTACCACTGGACCGCCGCAACTGCTGGGTATCCCTGATCCCACGGCGGTGGTGCAGTGGTATGAAGCTGTAATATGCTGTTGGTGCCATTGTGGCACCACCAAGCATATTACAAGTTTCCTCACTGCGATCCTTTTCATAACGGTGAACCCGCCATGAAAAGAGTATCAGTGAGGAAATTAAGGGGGCCCTACAGGGCCTCCGCTTGCATCTCTGCACAGGGGTGCATGCAGGGTATCACATGGTGTGTTACCCTATCACTATTCGCCCGGGACTAGCGATGCGATAATCCTTCTGCCGCTCGGGCGCTTCATGGAAGCTTAATCTAATGGATTCACTTCACCCAGGACTTGTTACCCGTGATTAACTCCTAACAGCTGCTGAGGTTGAGAAGTGACCGTTGTCGAGTTGCATAATGCGCCCAATGGAATCTTTTATTCCACTCAAATGTGCAAAAATCTCCTTCGTAAGAACTAAATAGCACTGTGCTTGCTCTTCTTCCTGCGAACTGAATTGTCTGGTGGGATGTTCAGTTATTTATTTGTCCTGAAGATGACCGTGTACTTATGACAAAGGTCGAAACGTCGTCAACGCAACTGTGGCTGCAATTTATGGAGGACACATTGCTTTGTGTGTTGTAGTCCCAGTATATCTTTTTGGAACTCCAACTTTTATGTAACCTCTTTTTTGTATGCCACCTGTCTGGTTGTAAATGTCTATTAACTGTTATATGTCCCAGCTTTTCTGTCTGAGCCTCACAATACTACTTTTTTACTAAATAAAGATTTGTTTATATGTTTTTCCCAAAAATTGTTTTGTATGGGCCGTGCTTTCTATTTTCCCATTTTTTCTTTTTTCACGATTAGGTGTATAGGGTTGTTTGATTTAAGCATTTGTGATCTAAATGTGTTTGTACTATGATAATTCTATGTACACTGTGAACCTTTGTTTGGAGAAAATACTGATTGCCCCTGGTTCAGGTGGTTAGGGCTGCCCCTGTTGTGGTTAATTACCCCTTCATCCTGAGGCCTCTGGTTTGGGGTCGAGGGGGTACCCAAGGAGCCCCCCTTTAAAACCATGCACCATGGGATGCCCGTGACATGGCGCAAGGTTTTCTGCAGACACCCATTTTCCCCATAGGAGCCTGTGTTGTCGGTCAGAACACAGGCTCCTATAGGAGTCAATGGGGGTCCTTCCAAACGGTGTGCGGAAGCATCATAATCAGTTGTGCGGAACCGCAGCCCAGAGTCGGGTGGAAGCGAATCCGACAAGGAGTATGGAGAAAAGTTTCCGCACTACATCATAATCAGCCCCTTAGTATTCCCTTTTCACACCATCCATTGATACCTCACTTACACCATTTGACCCACATCCGCTCCAATATGCTTTACATTTCTTTTTATTGAACCATAATTTATACCTTTCCTGTCTCTCCTTAACCTTCAATTTGATTTTGTCACTATTATACTTGCTTCTCAGATCTACCCACCTACAACCAACATTGTTTTAGGTTTCCTGCCTCTCACAAGCTCGAAAGAAAAATGTCCTGTAACATCATGAATAGTCGTCCTATAGGACCACACCATCTGTTTAACATGTTCAGTGCATGGTTTGCCCTATAACAATCGCCAACTGAGTACAATTTTTTAATTTTTTTTATTTAGTGTTTTGTATAGCACAAACATGACACGTTAGGGTATCAGAGTGCTTTACAGCAGTAGCAAGTTATTTACAAGAATTAGCAAAAAACAAGTTAGCTACAAATTGGAGCATGCAAACATGAGAGAACAGTGCAGTGAAGCAGCCCTGAAAGACATATCAGGCCCCATTACAAAATCAGAAATTAAGACAGCTATTATCCTTGAGAACAAAGTTTACCCTTTCTACTAAGCCATCAGCTTTAGGGTTGTACACAGCTATCTTCTTATGAAAAATATTGTGGTCCACTAGGTATTTTGCCATTTCACTTGAGCCAACTGTCCACCATTATCAGAAACCAACTCCTCAGGATAATTTTCACTTAGGAAAAAGAGCTCCATTAATCTTGTTACATTTCTAGACAAAAACTCACCCATTAACTCAGTCTCAAACCACTTTGAAAATAATGTACCATTACCAGTGCATACTTATGCTGCACTCCAGGTTTCTCCATGATACCTATTATGTCAACTGCTAGTTTAGCCTAGAGCCACGTGGGAAATTCCACTGGCTGCTAAAGTGGTATATGTGTTTTATGTATTTTATCACTGTTTGCACCTAACAAACACTAGATGACTTCCCTCTAAATCTCTCTGCCCGTACCCGGACATCAAAATATCTCCCTTCATCTGCTCTTGGTTCTGTTGGATCCCAAGTGGCCCTGATGTGCCAGTCCAATTCATTTGTTCCTTAATATCTTGGAGGAATCAACTTGCTGCCCCATCTTAGACCCCATAAATCTTTACTTAATTCATCCTTTACGCAATGGAACCTCTCTAAACATTCTGACCACTACGAACTCATGGAGTTTGGACAAAATATTGATGTAAAAATATTGGGAGGCAGAAATATTGGAAAATAAATATTGTGATACGCAAATATTGTGTTGCACAAATATCGTTGACATTAATTTAGTTTTTTTTAAAGTAAGTAACACCATGTTCAATAATATTGTTGTTTTTAATACCGTTTTCAATAATATAATGGTTAAAAGTATCGTTTTTTAATTATTTGAATGTGTTTTAGTTGATATGTAAATGTTATGTGTTACTATTGTATATATAAAGGTTATTTTTTTAATATAGCTTGAAGTTTTGTGATTTAGGATTTGTTATCCACTTTTTAATAGTAATTTATGGTGTTGTAGCAGGTTGTGGTTTTATAGGTGGATGTTAATTAGTTCATAATAATTATGTAATATTAAAAAAATATTGAATTATATGATTGGTATTTATTATGTAAGTATGTAATACTGAATTATTTTCATTATCGGTTATTTGAAGACTGTTAGGTTTGTGAGGTTTTAGGATGGGAAGTTAATTAAGTAATAATTACATTATACATAATTATTGTTAATTAATTATCTAATTGATTTGAATTATGTAATTTATGTAATACTCATTTATTTTACTAATATTTTAATTGTAAGCTGCCTTGTTTTTAGGGCTTTATGGTGGAAAACTAAGCAATAATTAATAAATAATGTAAATAAAGGATATTATGGCAAGTACCGTAATAGTTTTGACACAATATTTTTGTCAGCGATATTGTTTCAATATTGTGTCAGTGATCAGAATCCAGTTTCCTTTTTTTTAATTAAAAGTTTTTATATTTTACAGATAATCCAGCCAGTGTTGCAGCACACTTAATCAGACCATTACATCCTATTGATTTGTGCTGTGCCTACCATAATGCCTCCATCATCCCCCCTCTTCCCTCCCTGCCCCCCTGAGCCCCCCCTCCCACTGACTCCCCCCCCCTTCTAGAGGCAAATAGGTCAGGCGTGACCTATGTGTGACTGCTGTAGGTTGTAGTGTCGCTCCCCTCTCCTTCCCTCTACCGGTCCAGTAGTTGCTGTGCTCTCCCTATGGGCCCCCTTACTTGCAGGTGGACCTTTTCCTCTGTTCATTTGCCCCCTTCCCTGTTCCCCTAATTCCTCTAGAAACTGCCTTATCTTTATCTCTGAGTAGAACATCCTAGCATGCCCTCTAGTAATAACCTTTAGTCTAGCTGGAAACAGTAGATATGCTTCTGAGCCTTGTCCTTGGAAGGGTGCGATTAACTGCCTGAGTTTCCACCTTCTCTCCACTGTCACGTGGCAGAAATCAGGTCTTGCAAAAAATGTGACCCCCATCATGTGTTTTTTTTTAATTAGGTCTGGCTTTATCCATAATTTCTTGTCTTGCCAAGAAATTCCCAACAAAAACCAACATTGCCCTAGGCAGGCTATCCTGGTTGCCTTCCCTTCTCTTTTTAAGTGTCAGTGGGAATCTGTGCGCCCTTTGGATCTCTGTCTCACACTGCCACTGTGACTCAGGAAAAGCTCCCTTTAATAGCTTAATGACGTACCCCCTTGGATCCTGCCCTTCCACCCCCTCTGCCAATCCAAGAAGTCTAACATTATTACGTCTCTGTCGATTTTCAAAGTCCTCAATCTTCCATTGAAGATCTTCCACCACTTTTTCTTGATCCGCTTTAAAAGTCTGCCATTCCCCCAAATCATCTTCAAGTCTGCCAGTTCTTTCTTCCACCTGGGTCACCCTGTCCTCCACTTCTTCGTACTTCCTATTCATTTTCCTAAGTGATGCTTGGATCTTCTTAGTTGCCTGTCTAGCTCTCCGGCTTTCCGTTCTGGCTTCCCCCTGCATTTGCTTTAGCGTATTAAACAATAGTTCCATCGTGGCATGCTGCGGTGGGGATTCACTCTTACTCCCTGCCACTGCCGCTGCCGTAGGGTTGCGTTCTTGATAAATTCTGGAGGTATCAGAGTAATCCCATGATAGTTTTTCATTCACGCTAGCGGGAGAGCCACCAGGTGGTCGTCTGGCGCTTGGTTTCCTTCTTTTTTGTGTGTGTTTTTACCCTCTGAGTCAGTGGGGCTTAGTTCAGAGTCTGAGCTGCCCCCGTGAAACTTTCCCCTTCACTTGACAAGTTAGAGTCTGTTTCTTCATTGACTGAGTAAAATGTATCCCCCTCGGGGGAGCCACCTCCTCTGGCCCCTTTATCCTGGGCACTAGTCTCTCCCGATTCTTTCTGCGAGTCCAAGCTTACCAAACTGCCCCACTCTGTTTCAGGAATCTGTTTGTTGCCCAGCCCTGCCTCGACCCGCAACATTCCGTCCATCATTTGCTCATTAATCGGCCTGTCTGTGCCCCCCACCGCAGCCTCCTCCTCCTGGGAGTCCCGCTCACCTGCTGCCCGCTCTCCGTTCCATCCAAGGTCTGCATGGTTGCCGCGGATGCCTCGCGCTCAGAGATCAGCTTTGCTCCTTTGAGTTGTCTAGCAACCGCGTCGCTTGCATCCTCGAGGGCGGCTTTCCCCCGACGTCCTTTAGAGCTGGATGTTTAACCGGTGTCTTACCAGCCGCTGCTGCTGCTGTGATTCCGGAGGGGCCGGGGGGCTTCGCGCTGAAGACCTCTGATAAGGTAGGCTGCCGTAGCGTTCCATTTTTGTTGGTTAAATTAGTACCTTGCGGCGCTCTTATTTCCGCGGCAGCGCTCGTTTCTTCACCCATGTTTGGCTCAGGGGGCTTAGGTCTCGAATCCATTTTCTTTTCCTTATCACCCTTCTTCTGTTGTGTCTTTGCTTGCGTGTTGGCAAGCGAGGCTGATCGCTTACTTAGGGGAGGCAGCTTCGTACCATCCTTGTGTCCAAGCACCTTTGTCGTGCTGGATGTAGCTGGTGGCGGCTTCTCCTTCTCTTGCCTCGTGCGGTGAGACATATTCCAAGAAGCCTTGTAGGTGCTCACTAGTTTCCTCAGTCGATTTTTGAAAGTCCTTACCATTCTTGTTATCGCCCAGTGTATCCACACAACGGAGCTTATGACCGGCGTTCTCTGATCCTGCATTCGCCCATAGATCCACAGCATGCCAAGCTTAATCGTCCAACTGCATCATGGTTTAGGAGAGGGAGTTAGATGCGACTGTCCTCTGCACCCCAACAGCGGCCATCTTGCCCTCTGGTTTAGCCTCTACAGCTTCCTTAGCCTCTACAGCTTCCTCCTTTCTGGACACTTCAGCCTTTCTTTCTCGATCAGAATCCAGTTTCCAATGTGATGAGTTCTTCCTCCCTGTCTTGTGCCTGTCTCCATTCTTCCTCCGTCACTGTGCTCAAATCCACTGAGATGTTAAAATATGATATGGGCAGTTGGACGGGAGGCTGCTGGTGAACCACAGTTGCGTTAATAAAACTACTAACTACTTAATCTATCCTGTGCTACGGATTGCATCTTTTAAGAAGGGAACCTAACATTGGCGATGAAGAGGAGGTCTTTTCATAAAAGACACAATCCAGAGCACCAAACAGACTTGATAGTAGGTTTATTAAAGAAACTCTCCAGCACTGCCATTTGCCAGTCCAGCTGCCCTTATCATATCACATAATATTCTATAATATCATATCCAATGTATCATATTCTATCATATCATATCATATTCTATTATATCCTATCATATCATATTATATTATATAATATCATATTCTATCATATCATATCATATCATAACAACAATCGATAGAATCAGTTCTTAAAGAGACAGCACATCAGAGTTCTACAATACTTGTTGAACTTTGAAAAGTAACACCCTTCCCTTCTGCTTATGAAATAACTCTTTATGACACCCCAAATGAAAATTGCATAGTCAAGAGTCATCTGATGGCTGTGATGATCTACACACAAAAAAGATGAGTCTTCACGATAAGTTTAGTGAGCACCATTTCCAACATTTTGTTTTAAAAAATGATTTGGCTGGTCCCTCCCTTGGCAAGCACTGACAACGGCAATGGCCTTTCTACAGTAAAACGCTTTGCTGATATGAGCATGAAGATCAATTGCGCATGACGTTGTGCAAGGTTGTGCATTCAAAGAAGGTACTTTTACAAGTTTGTGGTCTGATCAGAGTGGGGGGTTAGAATAATCGTGGAAACTGAACCCCTCTATCCCTTACATTGCTGGTACAGTGCATTCTGATAGGTGATGTGAGACACTACACGTCTACCAGAACAGCTAAAATCTTACCCTCACTTCTCTAAGGTGCTGGCATACTGTTAATGTGGCAGCTACAGAACATCTCGGCAGCCCTGCAATGCTTCTAATGGGACAGGACATGGTCCAAGCACAAAGAGCAGCTGCACACAAACGGTCATGGTCAGGTTTCTATCTCAAGTACAGCATTCCAAGCTTCTTTCACCCACAGAGCAGGACTAGCAGCATTACACACTTCTCCTGCAAATACAGAGCAGGCATAACACAGTCAGTAGCAGCTGAACAAGCTTTGTTCACAAAAAAGCCTGTGCAGCACAGGTAGCATTGCCTAGGACAAGTGTTGGCCTTCTTACAGAAGAACTGGTCAATATTCAAACCAGTGCACTTACAGCACGAAGGGTGAAGAGGAGCCGGCCATATGAGAAGATGATGATGAAGAGCGGGACACCAAAAGAGAAGCAGAAGAGGTAGATGACGTAGGACTCGTTGTTCCACTTGTTGTTCACCGTGTACCAGTCTGGGCCACAGGAGCACTGCAGGCCCTCGGGGATGTACCTGTGACCAAGAAAGAAAGGAAATTCCTGAACCACCCATTAAATGATTCCAGCTTTTGACCTAAGGCATGAATGTACACTTACTCTGGACTCACCACCCATTTATATATACGTTGAACCAAGACCATGAACTGGTTGCACTATGGACTACCCATCCATCAAAGTATTTAACCAAGACCCTGGGTGTATCGACCTGAGGACAAGCCACCCATTAAAATATCTAGCAAAGAATCGGAACCTATTGTACTGTGGACTAGCCACCCATTGAGGTAGCTACCTAAGACCCTAATGTTATCATACCATGGATTGCCACCCATCAATGTATGTAACCAGGGCTCTGACAGTATGGGACTGTCGACTACTCATCTATCGAGGTACTTAGCAAAGACCCTGAACGTATCGTATAGTGGACCAGTCCCCTATCAATGTATCGAACCGACCTTGATAGAATCATACTGTGATATACCCATTGATGAAGGGATCCAACCAAGACCCAGAATTTATGGTACTGTGGGCTAGCCATCCATTGAGGTAGTTAACCAAGACCCTAACGTTATCATACAGTGGACTAGCCACCTATTGATGTATGTCACCAAGGCTCTGACTGTATGATACTGTAGACTAGTTATCTATCGAGGTACCGAGCAAAGAACTTGAACGTATTGTATAGTGGACCAGCCCCCTATCGATGTATCGAACCAAGACCTTGATGGTATCATACTGTGACGTAGCCATTGATGAAGGAATGCAACCAAGACTCTGAGCGAATGGTACTGTGGACTAGCCATCGGCTGAGGTAGCTAACCAAGACCCTAATGTTATCATACCGTGAACTAGGCACCTATTGATGTATGTCACCAAGGCTCTGACTGTATGGTACTGTAGACTAGTTATCTATCGAGGTACCTAACAAAGACCCTGAACATATCGTATAGTGGACCAGCCCTCTATAAATGTATCGAACCAAGACCTTGCTGTATCACACTGTGAGGTAGCCTTCGATGAAGGAATCTATCCAAAGCCTTGAACATATAGTACTGTGGAACAGCCATCCACTAAGATGTCCAACCAAGACCCTGAACATATTGTATAGTGAAGTAGACATCTATTGAGGTATGAAATCAAGACCATTAATGTATAACACTGTGGACTAGACATCCAAGGGGGTATCTAACCAAGACCCTGAATGTAGTGTACAGTGAACTAACCCTTCAAGTCTCTAACTAAGGCTCTGACCATAACATATTGTGGACTAGCCAACCATCAAGGTATCTAACAAAAACCCTGAACGTATTATACTGTTAATTAGCCAGCCATCAAAAGACCCTGGACGTATTGTACTCTGGACAGGCCATCCATTGAGGTATCTAACCAAGGTCAGGAATGTGTTGTATTGTGTCTAGCCCGCCATCAAGGTATCTAACCAGGCCCTGAACATATCATACTATAGATTGGGCAGCCATCGAAATATCTAACCAAGACCGTGAACATATCATACTGTAGATGAGCCATTCATCGAAGTATCTAACGAGGACCTTGAACGTATCATACTATAGATTAGCCATCCATCGAAGTATCTTACCAAGACCTTGAATGTATCACACTGTAGATTAGCCATCTATTGAAGGGGCCAATTCACAGAACTAACTTAAGACAAAATCCTAAACTTACTACTGTTGGTATTCACAGAAGGCATTTAGTAGTATTAAAGTTAGGATTTAGTCTTAAGTATGACTTAAGACAAATTTAAGGCAAACTTAAGACAAATTTAAGACAGACTTAAGACAGACTTAAGACAAACTTGAGACAGATTTAAGACAAACTTAAAACAGACTTACGACAGACTTAAGACAGACTTAAGACAAACTTAAGACAAAATCCTAGACACAATACAACACATTCATGACCTTTAACGTATCACATTGTAGATTAGCCATCCTTCGAAGTATCTAACCAAGACCTTAAACATATTATATTGTAGATTAGCCTTCCATCGAAGTATCTAACCAAGAGCTTGAACATATCATACTGTAGATTAGCCATCTATTGAAGTACCTAACCAAGAGCTTTAACCTATCACACTGTAGATTAACCATCCATCGAAGTATCTAACCAAGATCTTGAACCTAATATACTGTAGATGAGCCATCCATTGAAGTACCTAACCAAGACCTTGGACATATCATACTGTAGATTAGTCATCCATCGAAGTATCTAACCAAGACCTTGACCGTTTCATACTATAGATTAGCCATCCATCGAAGTATCTAACCAAAACCTTGCACATATCATACTGTAGATTAGCCATCTATTGAAGTACCTAACCAAGCGCTTTAACCTATCACACTGTAGATTAACCATCCATCGAAGTATCTAACCAAGATCTTGAACCTAATATACTGTAGATGAGCCATCCATTGAAGTACCTAACCAAGACCTTGGACATATCATACTGTAGATTAGTCATCCATCGAAGTATCTAACCAAGACCTTGACCGTTTCATACTATAGATTAGCCATCCATCGAAGTATCTAACCAAAACCTTGCACATATCATACTGTAGATTAGCCATCTATTGAAGTACCTAACCAAGAGCTTTAACCTATCACACTGTAGATTAACCATCCATCGAAGTATCTAACCAAGATCTTGAACCTAATATACTGTAGATGAGCCATCCATTGAAGTACCTAACCAAGACCTTGGACATATCATACTGTAGATTAGTCATCCATCGAAGTATCTAACCAAGACCTTGACCGTTTCATACTATAGATTAGCCATCCATCGAAGTATCTAACCAAAACCTCGAACATATCATACTGTAGATTAGCCATCCTTCGAAGTATCTAACCAAGACCTTGACCGTTTCATACTATAGATTAGCCATTCATTGAAGTATCTAACCAAGACCTTAAACATATCATACTGTAGATTAGCCATCCTTCGAAGTATCTAACCAAGACCTTGACCGTTTCATACTGTAGATGAGCCATCCATCGAAGTATCTAACCAAGACCTTGGACATATCATACTGTAGATTAGTCATTCATCGAAGTATCTAACCAAGACCTTGACCGTTTCATACTGTACATGAGCCATCCTTCGAAGTATCTAACCAAGACCTTGACCGTTTCATACTATAGATTAGCCATCCATCGAAGTATCTAGCATTAGCTCAGCATTACGATGGTATCCTTGCTCATGTTCTCTAACCCAGCCATTAACCTATGTCTTAAACTAATCACTATTTTGAACCAACCACCCATCTAAGTATTTCCTCAGCCATTTCAGTCACTTATACAATATATTGTTACTCTAGATTTACTGCCCATCTCTGTATCTACTGTAACTTCAATCATTGCTGAAGTTTATGACATGTGTCTTTGATGTTCTTCAATGCCCTTGCGTTCCAATTTGCCCAAGACCCCAAAGGCAATTCTGTCCTCCTCCCTTCGACCACTGTTCACTGAAAAGGCTGTGTGTCCCAAAGTTACCATAAAGCTTATGTGTTGCAACCACCTGCTGAAGGCCATCAACTTCCAGATACTACTGACTGCAACAGATGTTTTTATTACTAAATACTCTTACCTCAAAACTTTCTCAAATAATCGGTGCTGATGAACCAATGTTGTCATCAAAATCATGCATGCAGCCTAGCCAATCTAGAGTCTTATGAGACGATGAAGGAATTGCAGTGCTCACAAGATGCTGAGAGAAGGGTTCCTCACATGGCAGTCCAGGTGTAAGGGTAAAGAGTTTGTGAAAGGTGCTGTGTGGAGGGTTTTGGAAAAGGACACCCTCTGCACTCAGAGGACAGGCACACCATGGGCCCAGCAGAACCAGCTCAGCTGCGACCCATGTCATGGTATCCCAACACCACTCTGCAGGGACTTTGCGGTGCAGTCATTGGCTTCTGTTCCAAGACTGGCAAGAAGTGTGCCAACGCCTACCCGTGGTGAAGTGGGTTGGACTCAATTTGTCACAAGCCCAGAGGGAGGTAGGATAACGAAACAAACACAATTTTACATGATCCTCAACAGTCACCAAATAGTACTCACTAAGTTAAGGCTTGACAACACTTCATTTTGGGTCTACTTTAAACTAGTGAACTAAAGGAGAATGGATAACCCTGCACCAACCATTCACCATACAGACACAGAAGATGCAGGTGTTTCCCCCTGTATCAAATATAGACCATGCAGCATTCCTATGAATGAAAAGTTCTGAGTTAGGGCAGCCTGAACTAGCTGTGAAAACTTACACCATATACGAACCAGTCACCACCCAGGCCTGCAGGTGAAAAGCTCTAAGCTCTGCATGCTCTACAAATCACTAAGCTTGCAGTGCTAGGGCTGAGAGGCTTTACAACAATGTCCAGAGCCTTCGGCCTTGTGTTTAATGTGTGTCTGGTGGTTGCAAAACTAATAAAAAGATCTTTATATAAATAAAACAATGTTCAGACCCTTTACTATCCTACCCTGGACCTTCAAAGGTCTGGAACAATGTCCACACCTTGACTATTCAACCCTACAGGTGAAAGGCTCTGTAAACTAATCCTCCAGCCCATGGATGAACAGATCAAACTCCTGCAACTCACAACCCACCCAGCCCCAAAAGTGGAAAGCTCAAGCAATGTTCACTCCATTGTTCATCCACCCCTAGAAGAGCCTTACTTTTGTTAAGCAGCTACACCCCTCACTTGCTCTAACCCTCTTTAAACAAAGTACCCTTCCCAAAATAGTGTTTGGTGCAAGTACATTCCTAGTGGTGTGGCAGGTAGGGTAATTCTGGATGACTGTGGTAGGGGATTATTCTGTGAAATGGGCAGTCTGTCATTAGCGTCTGTGTTTCTATGAGAAAATGGTGAGCAAATGCTGCATGTTTCTTCATGACCTTGCCTTCTGGCAGAAGTTAGATGTACCTGCTCCAGCCAAACAGGGGTGGGCCAGCTGCCGTGAATCCTGCGATCCAGGTGAAGACGCAACCCATGATGGCGTGACTCTCTCGGAAGGTGAAGCCGCCCACAGGTTTGCAGATGACCAGGTATCGCTCAAAGGCCACCACAGCTAAACACCACAGACCGACAATACCTGCATGATATGGAAGGAAACAGAAACAGGAAGCATATTTTAGAGAGACTCAAACAGAATGCTAAGGGAATTGCGATTCTAAAAGGTTTACTGTATAAAGAATCAAGACTTTAGTAAAGACAAGGAGGCTAGCATTATGCATAATACTTTTATTCGCCACCAAAATAATGTTCAGTTCCATAAATAGCATGTGACCTCCATCTTCCTCCTCGTTCCATTTGCTCTCCTTCATTTTTCTATCCGCTCTTTATTTCCGGCTATCCTCTTTTAATTCTCTAGAAAATACAAAATCAAACATGTAATTTCTCCACATATTTGTCCTAATTCTACATTCTAAAACTCTCAACTTAATCCTAATCATTTTTGGAATTCAACAATCACCACACCTCCCAAAAGGGCTGGGAAGGCTAAGGCTACCCTCCTTGTCTTTAATAAAATCTTGATTCTTTATACAGTCAGCCTTTTAGAATCCTAATTGTATGTCAAGACAGGAGGCTAGCCTTATGCATGTTCAAAGCTTTTGTAAAACACATTTTGAAACATGATCTACCGATTTAGAATAAAACCTCCTGAAAGTCAGCAGAGGGCCAATCAGCTGCTTTTATAATATCTTATAATATCTTCCAATCTACCACCTAACATACACACTCCTCTCGCTGAATGAGCCGTAAACTTGAATACACCCACACCAGTTTCTTTCATTGCACATTTAACCCATCTTGCAATGTTTGCATTACAAACTGCTTATAAAGCTTTACATACGAAATAAACCCCTGTTCAGTCCCTGCAGCTCTTTTCTCCAACAATCTATTCTCACATTCTTTAAGGCAACACACCACACACAACTTCAGATATTCATCAAACATAGGATAGAAGACAGAACCAGACATGGTTTTAGTCCTCCTGTATATCTCAAAAGCTACTCCATTTGGTTGATAAAATCTATGAGATAATTCCAACACCTTCACATCTGAAACCCTCCGAAAAGATATAAGACACAACAAGGAAACTAACTTCCAAGACAATTCTCTTGCCCATAAACACTTATTGCTCGGCCACCCTTCAAACAACTTTAAAACTAAATCCACATTCCATAAAGTCCTATACTTCAAATTCGGGTGTCTCCTCAATCGAAAACCTTTCATCACCCTACGCACTAAAGGACTTTTATCAACTGTTACATCTTGTAAAAGAGAATGTCAGGCAAACACCTCTGATCTGTTACAATTCACTATTACATAAGACATTCCTCTTCCAAATAACTCAGCCAAAAAGATTTGCTTCCTGAACGTCATCAGTTTCCAAGGGATCCAAACCCCTTTGCATGCACCAACTGAGCCACACCTTCCATGCCCCTCTATACCTCTTCCTTGTACCCAGGTCCCAAGATTCTTTGAGTAATTCTGCAGCTGTGCCTGAGAGCTCCTTGAATGCTCCTGAACACCTGATATCTTCCATACTAGAAGGTTGAGAGAATCCAATTCCACCAACAGATGCTCGCCCCCTTCCACCTTCTTCAGAACACCTTTGAAGGCCACCGTCAACAGAGGTTCTTCCACTGCCAACTCCATCACGATGGAAACCATGGTAGAGTCTTCCAAAAGGGAGTAACCAAAACAATTTGACATTTCTTCATTCTCACCTGCACTAGAACCCTCTGGATCATAGAGAATGGGGGAAGCGCATACTCCTTTAACTCTTTGCAATTCTGTACAAACGTGTTCACTGCCATCGCCCCTGGATCCTGTCTCCAACTCACATACCTTGTTAACTGGTTGATCAACCTTAAAGCAAACAGATCCACTTCCAAAGGACCTATTAGCTCTAATATTTCCTGAAATACTTCTTCTTTCAGCTTCTAATTGCTGTAGCCTATCATGTACCTCGGAATCCAATCCGCTAATACATTTTGTTCTCCCAGGAAATATTCCACTCTCACTCCTATCTTTTGTTCTAAAGAAGACTCCCATATTTCCTTTGCTAAACCACTAATCCCTTGGACCTTGGTGCTTCCAGTCTGTTTATGTATGCTACAGCAGTTATATTGTCCATCTTTAACAGTACACACTTGCCTTGTAATCCTGCTTTAAAACTCTTCAAAGAGAACAAATCAGCTTTAATTTCCTAAAAAATTGTATGTTTCTCCTTCTCCAATGAAGTCCAAAGACCCCCCTCTCCAGCCCCAATTCAATCACTCCCCAACCTGAATTGCTCGCATCTGTTTCTAACACAAAATCTGGAGCTATCCCAAAAATTGCTCGGCCATTCCAGGCTTCCATATTTTCTTTCCACCAAAGTAACTCCTCTTTTGACTCCATGGAAATTGATGCCTTGTCTCCATATTACTACATTGTAAGGCCCTGTAATGTACTGGCCCTGGAAAGATTGCTTCAATAGATGAAGATAGCAAGCCAATCACTTGTGCTAAATCTCTTAATTTCACCCTTTCTTCCTCATTACTGATTGTGCCTCTTGCTTTATCTTCTTCCCCTTCTTCTCCGAAAGACATAACTGACTTGATACAGTGTCTACTATAAATCCTAAATATTTTAAATTCTGCACTGGTCTCAAAATTTACTTTTCGGTATTCACCACAAATTCTAACCTCTCCAACCTTTCACCATAACCAATTGTTTTTCTAGTTCTTTAATCTCCTGACTCATCAATAATATATCGTCGAAATAAACGATCATTCTTACCCCTCCCTCTCTTAGAAAACCAACTACCAGTCTCCTCACCTTTGTAAAACACCATGATGCCGATGAAAGCCCAAATGGTAAACTCTGAAACTGATATAATTGACCTTTCCAACGAAACTGCAGAAACTTCTGACTCTTTTTTGCCACTGCGATTATGAAATATGCATTTTTTAGATTAATTTTCACCATCCAATCCTTCTGTTACAGTATATCTCTTAAAAGATGAATTCCTTCCATCTTGAAATGCTGATACGTCACATATTGATTTAAATTCCTTAGGTTTATTACTGGTCTCCACCCTTTGTCATTTTTTTCTACTAGGTAGAAAGTACTTACATACCCTTTCTCTTTTTCGTCCACCTGAATAATTAAAACATTTTGCAACATCTAAAAAACTTCTTCTTGTACTATTTGCATTAGTTCTTCTTGAAAAACCAATTTGTTAGGTTTGTATAATTTAACCCGCTGTGTATCGAAATCTATTGAATAACCCTCTATAGTTGTTAGAACCCAGACATCTTGTGTAATTGTCTTCCACTTTTTCGTTAATAATTGGCCTTGAGCATTCTGCCTGCATAACCTTTCTCTCATATTTCTCTAACAGTTTCTTGGCCAGCAATCCTTCCCTATAGGGGGTCTAATCTCTTTTGGACTAAAAAGTAGCTCCCCAAAAGGATCAACTACAGTTTCTTTATTTTTCATTCTACCACTGATTTCATTTTGGTCCTCCAACCCATCCTTATATTCCAAATCAAGGATATCTTCTTCTATGTCCATGTTATGATTATTGCTCACATCCTCTGATGTGTTTCCTCCATTCTCAGTGCCAGATTGACCTCTCGTTGCACCGCGTCGGGTACCCTCCTTTGCGAATCGCTTTGGACTCCACTCTGCATTGCTTTAACTTCCAAATACTGTTTCTTTGAGAGACATTTCCCTCCTGGGCCCCTCTCACTATTCTCTTCATCTGAAATAGAGTAATATTCTTCCTCATCTGTGTTTTTCCTCTTGCCCATAGCCTGCTTTACAGACTCCTGAATCACCTCTTTTAATTCCTCAGAAATCATATTCCTGATCATATTCTCCTGCTCTCCCTTATTTATCTCCATATCAACCATTTTTATACTTCCTATTAAATCCGAATATATTTTAGACCGTCTAAACCCTGTAAACAATCTCCTTGTCTTTCAAAAAACATCCTCTCCTCACACCAAGCTCCCAAGGGGAACATCCTTTACAACGCGGGTGTTACACAGCAGTTCCCTTACGACGCAACTTTTACAACGCAAGTTCTAACAACGAATTGCGCTGGGGGCACTCCAGGATAGTAAATAGTTTAATTTACTATCCAAATCCTTCCCTACTATCCACGGGGACTGGAGTTGGAATAGTAAATTAAACTATTCACTATGCAGCCCCAACAACGCAAGTCGTGGTAACGACTTGCGTTGTAAAACATGCGCCGTAAAGTACTGCGATGTAAAACATTGCGTTGTAACGACATACATCCAGCTCCCAACGATACTCTGTTGCTATGGTAACGATTTAACAGAGCAATCAGCCCTAGACACAACATGTATTGTTTAGAGGAATCTCAATCTCCCTCCCAAATCTGCACAAATATCACCCAATCACAATGTGAGTCATTCAACTTCATCACACAAGTCGCACTTCCTTGAATGCCTTCCTCCTAGAGGCTATCTCCGCACACGCGCGAGGCAACATGTATGCCGCACGATTGAAAAACAACGCTCCCATCTCCATGCGCTGTATCAGTCGCGCTACGTCTACCTTCAGCGCGAGTAATCAGCTACGCCACACGATGGAAACCGCTGCTGCACTCGCGCTCCTATGTTCGCCATAATGCATCCCAACTTCAAAAAGTGCTAGTTTCTAATGCTACCACTACTTTATATCAAATCTACAGATTTCCTTTAAATACTTTCTTATTTCAAATCTTTTCAAACCATTAATTTCCATAATACCAACAATCACTTATCTACTCTTTCCCGCTCATACTAATTACTCATTTAAAAACATTTTCAACAAATTGTATCCCAAACATACACCCATACATTGGGTATCCAACAGTCTTCAACAATCAATCAGACATATATAATCTTAAAATACACATCTATATTACATAACTTGCATATAGTTATCTGCACAGAAGCAGCAAACAAAAGAGGAGGAAGATGGAGGTCACAGACTACTAATGGAACTCAACATTCTTTTGGTGGTGAATAAAAGTATTATGCATAATGCTAGCCTCCTGTCTTGACATAAAATCAGTCATTCTCATAAGTCAGGACGAGCCGGACACACAAACTGATAATGTCTGGGGAGAGAAAGAGTGAGGAATGTGAGCACTTAGAGACAGAAATAGGCAGAAGCCCCCTTCAAGGGAAGGGTTGCCAGTGAACAAAGACTCCTATACACAGATCAGGCTGAGACGAGAGCTTCAGTCATGTTTCTGAACAGTCATGCTGCATTTATTTGCTATCGATGGAAAACATTGAAGGCCAACATAGATATATACGAAGTGTGGACCGGTCCAACCACAGACAGAAGAAGACAAGCATTCGGCAGGTTTAGGAAGTGGTCTACTGCCATTATCTAACATCGCCAGTAAGCATCAAAGACCACCAGCTATAGGTGGCTACAAAAGAGTGACTGTTCAAGTGGAAGCAACACACACCGCCACAGGTATGAAAGAATGACCGTTCCAATGGAAGCTTCAAACACCGCCACAGGTATGAAAGAATGACCGTTCCAATGGAAGCTTCAAACACCGCCACAGGTATGAAAGAATGACCGTTCCAATGGAAGCTTCAAACACCGCCACAGGTATGAAACAATGCCTGTTCCAATGGAAGCAACACACTCCGCCACAGGTATGAAACAAAGCCTGTTCCAATGGAAGCAACACACACCGCCACAGGTATGAAAGAATGCCTGTTCCAGTGGAAACAACACACTCCGCCACAGGTATGAAACAAAGCCTGTTCCAATGGTAGCAACACACTCCGCCACAGGTTTGAAACAATGCCTGTTCCAATGGAAGCAACAAACACGGGCAACAGGTATGAAACAAAGCCTTTTCCTATGGAAGCAACACACTCCGCCACAGGTATGAAACAAAGCCTTTTCCAATGGAAGCAACACACTCCGCCACAGGTATGAAACAAAGCCTGTTCCAATGGAAGCAACACACACCGCCACAGGTATGAAACAATGCCTGTTCCAATGGAAGCATCAAACACGGGCAACAGGTTTGAAACAAAGCCTTTTCCAATGGAAGCAACACACTCCGCCACAGGTATGAAACAAAGCCTGTTCCAATGGTAGCAACACACACTGCCACAGGTATGAAACAAAGCCTGTTCCAATGGAAGCAACACACACTGCCACAGGTATGAAACAAAGCCTTTTCCTATGGAAGCAACACACTCCGCCACAGGTATGAAACAAAGCCTGTTCCAATGGAAGCAACACACACTGCCACAGGTATGAAACAAAGCCTGTTCCAATGGTAGCAACACACACTGCCACAGGTATGAAACAAAGCCTGTTCCAATGGAAGCAACACACACTGCCACAGGTATGAAACAAAGCCTGTTCCAATGGTAGCAACACACACTGCCACAGGTATGAAACAAAGCCGTTTCCTATGGAAGCAACACACTCCGCCACAGGTTTGAAACAATGCCTGTTCTAATGGAAGCATCAAACACGGGCAACAGTTATGAAACAAAGCCTTTTCCTATGGAAGCAACACACTCCGCCACAGGTTTGAAACAATGCCTGTTCCAATAGAAGCATCAAACACGGGCAACAGGTATGAAACAAAGCCTTTTCCTATGGAAGCAACACACTCCGCCACAGGTTTGAAACAAAGCCTGTTCCAAATGGAAGTATCAAACATGGCTGCAGGTAGCTACAAAACAGGGACTGTTTGTAGGAAAGTGGAATATTATGTGGTATGGGTGAGTGCTCTTAACATGCAATATTATCATAAAGCCTCTATGGGGATCCTTGGATTCACAACAATAATCCTTAGCTTACTCCTGATAGGGGTGAAACGAGCAGTCAATTATTACTGGAGTAACATTTGTTAAGTATTTTACAGTATACATAAGTAATTGACAAGACTCAAGAAAAATCCAATACTAATTTATAAAAAACAGAACGAACTAAACAGCGAACATATAACCTGAGTCAATGCATTAAAATGTGCAGACGTTTAACATTACGGTCAAAGGGAAAATCTGCCAATGACAATCGGTCACTTCGGGGTCGAGTGACGTTGACCCTCGTAGGGTAGAGGTCTTTGAGGTCCCAGGAGCAGAGCCCAATAGTCAGTTCAATTAGACCTGCTTCGGGGAGTCCAGGTGCAGGGGTCGTCCTGGCTATCAGTGGTCTTTAAATAGAAGTCGCACCCAAGCTGCTTTTACCAACGGACGGTGCCAGCAGAAAGGGGGTGCAAATACACAAGAGCAGGGTCGTTACTGATGTCGGGCACAGGTGTTGTGAAGTGCCCTCTTATTGTAGCATCGAGCCAAGCGGTCAGTTACCCGACTGATAACCAACACCCCTTGGTAGCAGTAAAAGTAAAAAAATGAACTTTGCCGTCTTGCGGTCAAGGGGAGTGCGGAAGTGGCTTGTACTTCGGTGAATGCCAGACTACAACTCCCAGAATGCACTTCACCATTTACTTTTGGGTGATTCCTCAGAGGGCCCGATGGCCAGCTATTCTTTAGATGCAGAGAGTAATTTTACCTACACTTTGCAGGTGAATGGTCCCACCAATCCATGGGAGTCTGAGGGTGCTTCTGGCTTCCGCAAGGGTCCCTCACTTCGGGAGTGTCACGTTTTAGCCAAGGATCAGGGTTGTTCACTCAATTCCAAGCCTGTTGCCTCAGGTACACCATACCCCTCTTTTGCTTTGTGCTGGTGGACAAAGTCCTTTTGTCAGTGACACAGGTCACCTCTTGGTCCTTCTTTGAAGTAGATGTTTCAGATCTGAGGTTCCGGTGTCAGGGGTGTCCCTTAAAGCCTAGATTTAGTGGGGGCTAGGGGCGTGGGAGCTAGTAGCCAATGGGCACCTAATCCCTGCTGCTAGTACACCCTGAGGTGACTACATCCGGTGGTGTGGGTCGCCTTTTCTACCCAGAGCCCACTAGTTTTTCCCTCCTAAAGGGTGGCAGAAATTAAATTTAAGTGTACAGATCAGGCTCAGGCTGCTCAACCTGGAGGTGTAGCCAGCCTTCCTTGAGCTTCCTTGAGCTGTACACCTTCTGCATACCTAATTTCCTGCCTTGCCAGGGTCCAAGCATGCCTGGGGTAAGGGGGAGGACAACTCAGATGCATATCAGAGGCGGTGCAGCCTTCGAAGCTCACTGTTCTGATGTGTCACTTCACTAGCCCACTTGGGAGAGGAGAGGTGGTACCTCCTTCCTGCCAAAGCCTTTGTTTGGGTTCCTGGGAGAGCTCACACTGCCTAGCAGATCAGACACCTGTCGTGGTGGCAGCTGGGGTGGGAAAACCCGGATTTGCCAGCCAAAGCATATGTTAGCCAGGGTAACCAGGTCTGCAGCCACTAGGTAGCCACCTGGGTGTATGCCAGCCTTACATTACCAGACTCATGTCAGGGGAGAGTAGGCATATTGCTTAACACCAAATTCGACATATATTTTATAATAGAGCTAGCAACCCGGGTGTGCCTGGGTGTAAGTCCCATGTTATCCTATGGATCGCCTATCACTTATAGGGGACTTTAATGGTAAAGCCACCTATAGAGACACATAAGCTTGTACTTACATGTCTATACTCTTCTACACCCTGCCTTTTGGGAACAAGAGAATTTCACACATGGTGAGGACAAAGTCAAAATGGAGCAGTGAACACTGTTCCTGCAGTCTGCCATGGCAGGTCTGCTGTTATCGGTTTAGCTGGGTCACTCAGGGTGTCACAAGCAGGGCTGCAGGCCCTGAGTACCCCTCTACCAATCATGCCCTGGGTCCCACCGAACTACCTAAAAGGGACTTGCAAGAGGGTTACGGTCTCTGTCAATTGGGGATGTCAACTACATATGTCATTTTAGGGAGAGAGCTCTGGCACTGGAGGCTGGTTGGCCGGCTTCAGTGCACTGCCAGAGTCGAAACCCAGCATCTAGTAGTCCAAATGGGGGCAAAAAATGGGGGGACATCTAGAAAAAGCCTTATTTTCTACACTGTTCCAATGTAAGCAACAAACACTGCAACAAACAATGTCACAGGTATGAAACAATAACTGTTCCAATGGAAGCATCAAACACCACCGCAGGTATCCATGAACGGTGACTGTTCCAATGGAAGCAACAAACACTGCTGCAGGTAGCTACGAAACAGTGACTGTTCCAATGGAAGCAACAAACACTGCCACAGGTATCCACAAACAGAGTCTGTTCACATGGAAGCAACAAATAATGCCACAGGTATGAAATAATAACTGTTCCAATGGAACCATCAAATACCACCGCAAGTATCCATGAAACAGTGACTGTCCCAATGGAAGCAACAAACACTTCAACAAACTATGCCACAGGTATGAAACAATAACTGCTCCAATTTAAGCATCAAACACCGCTGCAGGTATCCATGAAACAGTGACTGTTTCAATGGAAGCAACAAACACCGCTGCAGGTATCCATGAAACAGTGACTGTTTCAATGGAAGCAACAAACACTGCCACAGGTAGCTACAAAACAGTGAATGTTCCAATAGACGCATCAAACACTGCCACAGGTAGCTACAAAACAGTGAATGTTCCAATGGAAGCATGAAACACTGCCACAGGTAGCTACAAAACAGTGAATGTTCCAATGGACGCAACAAACACTGCCACAGGTAGCTACAAAACAGTGAATGTTCCAATGGACGCAACAAACACTGCCACAGGTAGCTACAAAACAGGGAATGTTCCAATGGAAGCATGAAACACTGCCACAGGTAGCTACAAAACAGTGAATGTTCCAATGGAAGCAACAAACACTGCCACAGGTAGCTACAAAACAGTGAATGTTCCAATGGACGCAACAAACACTGCCACAGGTAGCTACAAAACAGTGAATGTTCCAATGGAAGCATGAAACACTGCCACAGGTAGCTACAAAACAGTGAATGTTCCAATGGAAGCAACAAACACTGCCACAGGTAGCTACAAAACAGTGAATGTTCCAATGGACGCAACAAACACTGCCACAGGTAGCTACAAAACAGTGAATGTTCCAATGGACGCAACAAACACTGCCACAGGTAGCTACAAAACAGGGAATGTTCGAATGGAAGCATGAAACACTGCCACAGGTAGCTATAAAACAGTGAATGTTCCAATGGACGCAACAAACACTGCCACAGGTAGCTACAAAACAGGGAATGTTCCAATGGACGCAACAAACACTGCCACAGGTAGCTACAAAACAGGGAATGTTCCAATGGAAGCATGAAACACTGCCACAGGTAGCTACAAAACAGTGAATGTTCCAATGGAAGCATGAAACACTGCCACAGGTAGCTACAAAACAGTGAATGTTCCAATGGAAGCAACAAACACTGCCACAGGTAGCTACAAAACAGTGAATGTTCCAATGGACGCAACAAACACTGCCACAGGTAGCTACAAAACAGTGAATGTTCCAATGGACGCAACAAACACTGCCACAGGTAGCTACAAAACAGGGAATGTTCGAATGGAAGCATGAAACACTGCCACAGGTAGCTACAAAACAGTGAATGTTCCAATGGACGCAACAAACACTGCCACAGGTAGCTACAAAACAGGTAATGTTCCAATGGAAGCATGAAACACTGCACAGCTAGCTACAAAACCGTGAATGTTCCAATGGACGCAACAAACACTGCCACAGGTAGCTACAAAACAGTGAATGTTCCAATGGACGCATCAAACACTGCCACAGGTAGCTACAAAACAGTGAATGTTCCAATGGACGCAACAAACACTGCCACAGGTAGCTACAAAACAGGGAATGTTCCAATGGAAGCATGAAACACTGCCACAGGTAGCTACAAAACAGTGAATGTTCCAATAGAAGCATGAAACACTGCCACAGGTAGCTACAAAACAGTGAATGTTCCAATGGAAGCAACAAACACTCCCACAGGTAGCTACAAAACAGTGAATGTTCCAATGGACGCAACAAACACTGCCACAGGTAGCTACAAAACAGGGAATGTTCCAATGGAAGCATGAAACACTGCCACAGGTAGCTACAAAACCGTGAATGTTCCAATGGAAGCAACAAACACTGCCACAGGTAGCTACAAAACCGTGAATGTTCCAATGGAAGCATGAAACACTGCCACAGGTAGCTACAAAACAGTGAATGTTCCAATGGAAGCATCAAACACTGCCACAGGTAGCTACAAAACCGTGAATGTTCCAATGGAAGCAACAAACACTGCCACAGGTAGCTACAAAACCGTGAATGTTCCAATGGAAGCATGAAACACTGCCACAGGTAGCTACAAAACAGTGAATGTTCCAATGGAAGCAACAAACACTGCCACAGGTAGCTACAAAACCGTGAATGTTCCAATGGAAGCAACAAACACTGCCACAGGTAGCTACAAAACAGTGAATGTTCCAATGGAAGCATCAAACACTGCCACAGGTAGATACAAAACAGTGAATGTTCCAATGGAAGCAACAAACACTGCCACAGGTAGCTACAAAACCGTGAATGTTCCAATGGAAGCATCAAACACTGCCACAGGTAGCTACAAAACAGTGAATGTTCCAATGGAAGCAACAAACACTGCCACAGGTAGCTACAAAACAGTGAATGTTCCAATGGAAGCATCAAACACTGCCACAGGTAGATACAAAACAGTGAATGTTCCAATGGAAGCAACAAACACTGCCACAGGTAGCTACAAAACAGTGAATGTTCCAATGGAAGCAACAAACACTGCCACAGGTAGCTACAAAACCGTGAATGTTCCAATGGAAGCAACAAACACTGCCACAGGTAGCTACAAAACAGGGAATGTTCCAATGGAAGCATCAAACACTGCCACAGGTAGATACAAAACAGTGAATGTTCCAATGGAAGCAACAAACACTGCCACAGGTAGCTACAAAACCGTGAATGTTCCAATGGAAGCATCTACTATCCATCTCTCCCTTCCTCTCTCTCCTTCTGCACCTATCTATGTACTGCGATTGGAATTGTACCAAATGAGTGAGAATGTGCTCCAAGAAGTGAGACTCACAATTAGTGAGTGAGACTGTGGTCCATCACAATGAAAGAGACTGCATCAAGTTGTGAAGTTTGCAAGAAATGAACAGCCAGGAGTGAGACCAAAACTAAGGAGTGAGGTGTTCCAAGAAGTGACTCTCACATTCGAAGAGTGCGATGGTGCAGAAAGGTGCATCTCACAACCATTAAGCGAACCTGTACCTGTCACTAGGACCTTTGTGCACCTTAACCTCCCACTCACGACCCCATTGTGTTCAAGCCCCTCTCAATGTATCATAGTGTCTGCCTTCGGAACACTTGTTCTTTTGGTATGCCAGCTCCCGTACTGCAGAGCCACACTCCCACCCTCTTCGGTGCAATCTCTGACCACATGCCAGGCACTTGTACACACAGGGCCAGACTGGGAACCCAAAGCAGCCCTGGCAAGTTTCTCGGACCAGCTCCTGGGGAAGCACTGCCTGACCCAGAGAGGCTGGAAACATTTGTTGCTGTTTTTGTTATTGTTGCCCGATACTGCAGCACTGCCACAAAACCAGCCCCCAATAACAAAACCCGCCCCCAGTAACAAAACCAGCCCACACCGCTGCAAAACCGCCCCTATCCTTGTACCTCCGCTCCTCCCCGGCGCCTTGAGACCCTTACGGGTGAGTAGTCGCGCTTAACAAACACATGATTGATTGATTGATTGTAGGTTCTCGAGGAAATACCCGATGCCCGCTACGGCCAGTCCAGTCCTGTGTACACAGCTCATGTTCACAGTAGGGTTTTCTTTACTTAAGGGCCATTTGTTGGCATAACAGCCTATGCACAGGGTAGTCATAGACTGGCTGGTGATGCACAGGCATGCCAGTGGGCAGGCAGAGCTAGAAGTCCTCCGGGCTTCTTGAAGTACTCCCTAATGGGAGGGCAGCCACCCAGCAGGTAGCTTGGGCACAGAGCTGGCTCATTCTGTACCTGAAGCATGTACCAATCCCTGACACCCAAGTGCACAACATTCATGGGGTGTCTTTTTTGCTTCAGATGAGGAGAGGACCCCTTTTCCTTATGTAGGGGACCAGCATGGTGCTCTGCCGGAGGACTCCCCCAGCACAAAGACTCTCTTTGACTCTGTCATGCCCTAATCGATTTGCAAACACATTTTACAATTGTGGAACCCACTGACGAAGCATACCACGCGAGGCAAGTAAGGGTCCTTCGTCCTATGGGAGCACATGAATGTATGGTAATTCCATAAGAGGTTTGGTTGTTTTTCCAAGAGTGTTGTACTTCTTGCCTGTGTGTGGAAAGTATACACCGGCCCTTTACCCCCTTTCACTCCCTCTTGAGTATGTTAGCTTCCTCTATGGAGTCAGTCTTCTATGTGTGAGAGAACATTGTGATGTTTCCCTGCTATTGTCACCTGTTTGTTACTTTTTTCTTTGTGTTAGGGAAGGTTTGGCAGTTGCTGTTCATGTTGTACCTTTATTGTGTTGTCAACCTCAGTATACAACTTTCCGCTACACAGCAGCCAAACAATTTGCACTGTCAATGCTTGTTTTAATGCATAATGTGAATGAAAGAGTAAACCCTTATAAAATAAGTGAGCAATTTGTAGGTTTTATGGTTGAAAGTACCTGTCCACTTTTTGAAATGGACTAGACAACTTTATAACATTTTAAAATATGTCAGACAAGTGACTCCATCTCACATATCGCACCTTCGACCAGTTCTGGAATTTTAGACAAAGGTATTTTTCATGGTGGGGTTTTGAGTCCATAATAACAGTGTTAAATGTCAGGATTGCCTGATGGTATTATAAATCATAGTTCCACTTTGCTGATATTTGAAATGCAAAATACTATTTAGTTTCTAAAGGCCTTCCTTTTTGTTTAGGCCACAAAGGTTAACTAGCTCTGTGAGTAAGAGGGCAGAGCAGGCCTTTCAACATAGATGTTAATGGGTAAAATGAACACTCCTTTGGAAAAACAAACCAGCATACTAAAAACACTGGCCTCATTTATGAAAACTGTTGCATCGTTCCGTGAAAACAGTGATGGAACAGTTTTCACTGCACCCTCCTTGCGACATGATGGATGCGTCGTATTTACTGTACGACACATCATGCTGCAAGGAATGACAGATACATCAGTATTTCTGATGTATCTGTTGGTGCAAAACTGAGGCATTGCCTGAGTTCTGTCAGTAGCGTGACGCAACTCCAGCAATGCGTGGTGGAAGCCTATCTTTAATGCACTGCGTCACTCTTACTTCTGCCATGAGGCAGGTGTAAGGTTTTGACGCAATGGCGTCCTAGAAGTGTTGCAGTGAAATCTCCTATGAGGCTTTGTTGCATGGGTCAAGAAGAAGGCAGCATTGACTCCGGTCAATGCTGCCTTCTCATTCTCCTCAACCTATCGGCAGCCTTTGACACGATAGATCACCAACTTCTCATCAAGGCCATACAAGAAAGGGTTGGTGCCGATGAGGAGGTCCTCTGCTGGTTCACCTCTTTCCTCCAGAACCGTTCGCAAAAGATAAAAACCAAAAATTTTACCTACGACCTCCGCCTCGTCAGCAGAGTGTGCCCCAAGGCTCAGTGCTCTCACCACAACTGTTCAACATATACATGAACCCCTCGCCACCATTCTTAAAAAGGCGAATATCCCCTTCCACCTATACACCGATGACACCCAGATCTATCTAGAAACCTCCTCCCCAAATCACCTTAAACTAAATCAGGACAAAATGGAGATCCTCCTCATCTCCAACAAAGAAGAGAACCCTCAAATCGTAGAGTGGCTTAAAGCTTTGGGTGCTCTAAACAGCAATCTCACCCTGGCTACATCCGTAAAATCCTTAGGAATCACCCTAGACCCCAAACTGGACATAACCAACCACATCAAAACTCTGCAAAGACTGCCTTCCTCAACCTAAAGGTTCTATACAAAATCAAACCATTCATCCCTACTAAAGACCTCAAACAAGCTACCCAATCACTGGTGCTATCCAGACTCGACTATGGCAACGCAACCTCAACCGGCACCACAAAATCCCACCTGGCTCCCCTCAAAACAACCCTCAACACAGCAGCCAGAATGGTCACTGGAATCAGGAAATACGACCACATTTCACCAGCACTAAGAGAACTAAAATGGCTCCCAGTTGAACAGCGAGCTAATTTCAGAACGGCGTGCCTCACGCACAAAGCCATCTACACTGGAAAACCGGATTATCTGGCTATCAAACTCAAGAGGGCCGGGCAGACAAGAAACCTCAGGAGCTCAACTCCCTCCTTCTCATCCCCTTTAGAAAACACGCAAACACAAAACAGCAGCGAGGTAATTTGCTGGAACCGCACCAAAAATCTGGAACTCCAACCCAGCAGACATCAGAACTATCCCCTTCACAAAATTCAAAAAACACCTAAAAGCCCTCCTCCTGAACGCGCCCTCCCGAATGGATAGCTACCACCCTCATGCTATCCCTGACGCTGGTGCTCTCTGACTATACACTGCTCAGATCCTCCTCAGCCCGCTTCAAGACAATTGTGCAAAAAAATTTTGCTGCATCAAGGTCTTCGGTCTACCTCAATTTAGCATTCAACTAGGCTACCTCAGGACTCTACCACTCCCTCAAGAAGCCTCGGCACTCTTGGACTACCAACTTTATGTTTCAAGACTGCTCCACTTTGTTTAACTATCATGAAACACTGTTGTAATGCGCTCCGATACCCTCGGGTCAGGTCAGCGCTATAAAAAACTCCAAAAAGAAAAATAAATAAATAAATAAGACCCTGCATGCATTATACCTGACGCAGGTATAACATGACCCAGGACTTTACAAAGTGACACATCTGCCTAGATGCGGCAACTTGTAAATATGCCGCAACGTGGTGCATTGTTTATGCTGCCGCTGCATCACGAAAAGTGATGCAACGGCGGCGCAACAGTGTCGCAAGGGGCTCATAAATAAGGTCCTCTGGGCCTTATCTACAATAAAGTAATGCAGCGCTGTGCCGCAAACCATTTGGCTGGCCGCGCTGCATTACTTTGGAAGCAAAGGGATGTGTAATATCGACAACAATACGACAGATCCCTTTCCTCTCTGCTGAGCTGGCGCACAATGGGCTGCTATGTGATGACGCAGGCACCCGTGCACCATGATGCAAGGGCGCCTGCGTTGCGGGGATGATTGTTTTTGTGCAGGAAGGAATACCTTCCTGCACAAAAACAATCACAAAAGGTGATTTCCTTTACACATAGAAAGAGGAAAAAAGGAAGAGAAATGAAAAATTTCTCTCAGTTGCACCTCCCTACGCCTCCCCTAGGGAGGCAGAGCATTCTGCCGCATTTCCAGGTTTACAATTTCTCGTAAATCTGGAAATGCGGCAGAAGCCATGGGTGTTGAGTGGGAACAGCCACAGCAACACCCATGATGCCTTTTCATGCATAGTGCTGCATGTAAAGGGGCTGTATTTACAAAGACAAAAAATGCCACGCAGGGTGGCTTTATGTGTCCTTGTACATATGGGGCAGCAAGATGGGCCACCGGTGCATCACAAAAAGTGACGCACCAGTGGCACATGGGGCTTGCAAATGTGCCCAATTATTTCCTAGAATAATGTGAGTAATAACAGCGGAATGTGTCTGAAGAGATCTGAAAAACAGTGTGTTGGCACCCCTCTTCGCGAACCCATCCTCCCCCTAGAGGCGAGTGTGATCTACGTGCAGCGTCTGCACCCCTCTGGTGCACCCTGACATAGACAGGTGCAGCACGGGCTGCAGGCTGTATCACCAGGACCGTCTGTGATCTCCATAGCAACAACCCATGCCCACCCAGGTCTTGTGGCATTGCAGTTCTCACCCACCCCCCATAAAAGAGCGAGCAGCACCCGCTGAACTCCGAGAGCAGGGTTCATTCCAAAAGTTTCTTTAAAAAAAAAAGCTTTACTCCAGGAAGCAAAAAACAAACCTTGTCCCCAAAGTGGCCAGACCGCGTGAACAATTATTAAAAACATAATTTTTGCCCATAGGATGCTTTTGGTTGGATCATATTTTAACTGAGTTAAAATCATATCAATGCAGGGCCATATTTATCGAGCCAGGCGAGACCCCCTTGCTTGGCCGAGTGGCTCGATAAATCTAGAGCAACGCAACGCAGTGCAAATCGCTGCGTTGCGTTACTCTGCCCCAGGGAGTCGTTCCGTGGGTGGCGCGTGAGTGTTCCCTTGCAACACCCATAGATTTTGGCCCATTCCCAGGTGTACCATGACTGCTAGGCCATCCCCAGGGGAAGCATAACAAGGAGGAATATATGTGTTTCTCCTCATTACCTCCACTTCCTGTGTGTGCTTCATCCTGCCTGCAAAAGGCACCCTTACATTATGGTGCAAGGAGCCTGCATTGACGCTAGGCAGCTCATTGTGCGCAGCGCTGGGAAAAGACAGGACTGTGCAGTTTTATTTTAAATACGGCACATTCTTTCCTTCCCCTGTTATGCAGCTCAAGGTGGCTTGCTGTGTTGGGGGACTTTTTGATAAATATGCCCCTCAATATTGTAAAGCCACAGGTGCGTTCACACACAAGCACAACGCACGTGCGCTTCATTCTCACAGCCATCGCCGGTGCAGAGTCACAAACCGTGCTTCATTTGTTGAAGAATACGGGGCTTATTTATGGGAGCTCTGCATCACCTTTGCACCACATAAAGTGGTACATGCATTACACAGGACTCTCACAAAGAATTATGAAGCCACACAAAGCCACCTTTGCTTGGCTTTGAGCGGCCTCATAAATCCTGAGTATGGAAACGCAGAACAAATCGCTGCATCGCCTTAGTCTGTGCCCAGGGAGGCGTTCGCCGGGCGCTGCAGTGGCTTTTCCCACACAACACCCATGGAATTAGAAGTTGCCCCAGATTTCCAAAGTGATGTAAACCTAGGGAAGTGCTATATCCGCACGCCCCCGGAGGCATGAATTTTCATAAATACGGTGCATTCCTGCCCATTCACATTGGCGCGGGCACCGGAGCAGAAAGCCTTGCAGCGCTGCTCTATACAAATTCTTCGTAAAAGAGAGTCTAAGTGCCAGTGCTCAGAAGCCAGTGGCGGCCCGGCACCCCGAATACTGAGGCTGTGTGGTATTAAATCCACCTCGGTCTGCTTCAGTCCACCACCAGACACCCCCTTGCTCTTGTCTCACTCCTGCAGGTTCCTGCTTTCTCTCTTTGTGACGGGGTTTCTGTCTTTCTCTTCCCCCTCCTTTCTCTCGAGAAAAGTTGGATCAGGAAATATAAGTACTGTTCGCCAAACATTTGTTCGGGTGTCCTCCACAAACCCTTGTTGGTGCACCTTTGTCAGGGTGGTTCTGCAACAGCAACCCCTTCGCAGTCATCGGGTAACACTTTACTTGTTTAGGGTACAGATCCTCCAGGTCGGCGCGTCCCACTGTCACAACCGTTGACAGCCCGGATTATAGGATCCTAGCACCAATGCTGCTGTCAGAGGAAAGGAAAAAGAACTGACAGTTGTGCCTGAAACAGAGTCCTTCACATCTGAAAATGGGAGAACATATATGTATTCCATTCCTTGAGAAGTAAAATTGTGTAATTTCAGTTTGCACCATGTTTTGGCAAGTGCAACAGCCTTTCTGTACATGCTAAGAGCCAAAGTGTGGCATCCAGCGCTGAGAAGGCCCATCTACTCTGGGAGCTATCCCTTTGGAGACATGAAGGATACAGGCACAGTTAAAGGGGTGAATTTAGGAATACGATTTTCTGAAAGAGCTTTGTTTATTGCAGTGATGTGATGTGAAATAGATTCCTCCTGGTTTGAGATCCACTGCCACACCCTGGTGGTATACATTCAGAGAAGGAATTAGTGCCAAGACCTGGCGCCATCTTTCATGTCCTTCTTCAGGCGCTCAAAGCTTCCATCCCATGAAGGGTTGGACTCGGCACCAAAATAAAGGTGTCCCCCGTTAGTGACCAAGAAAGTAAAATAATAAATTGTCCCATATTTGCAAACTGGGGCAGTTTTTAACTATTAAAGACGAATAGCACTCGTTACAACGCATGCGTTTACAACGACGCGTTGTTACATCGCATGCCATTGCAACACAAGTCGTTACAACGCCTTGCTGTGGGGGACGCTGGAGTTTGGAATAGTATAATTTGCTATTCCAACTCGAGTGTGTGCAACAGTGGGGAAGGTGTTGGATTGAAAATCCAACAAATCCAACACCTTCTGCCCCCTACAGCAAGCCATTGTAACGACTTGCGTTGTAATGACATGCGTTGTAAATGTAGTTTACCAGTAAGGACGCGCTGTATAAGTGTTATGCAAGGTAAGGCAGGTGATTCATTGCAGACAATGGGCCCACAGTGCTGTGTGATGGCAGCTGCAGTGAGGAGTCACCACTGCATTGGTGCTGCCCTCATTGGGCGACTTCTGACTGCAGCTGGACATTGGTTGACTGAAGTCAAAATCTGTCCTGCTGGACGAATACAGAGCTACGACGCTCCCTGAACTCATCTCCTCTACATACTCCAGGCACACAACGGAGCTGCTGAATCTCCTCTACATACCACGGTCCACAATAGAGCCAACTATCTCCTCGACATACTCAAGGCGCACAAGAGAGCCAATGAATCTCCTCTACATACTCAAGACACACAATAGAGCCAATGAATCTCCTCTACATACCACGGTCCACAATAGAGCCAATGAATCTCTTCTACATACTCCAGGCACACAATAGAGCCAATGAATCTCTTCTACATACTCCAGGCACACAATAGAGCCAATGAATCTCCTCTACATACCACGGTCCACAATAGAGCCAATGAATCTCTTCTACATACTCAAGGTGCACAATAGAGCCAATGAATCTCCTCTACATACTCAAGGCGCACAAGAGAGCCAATGAATCTCCTCTACATACTCAAGACACACAATAGAGCCAATGAATCTCCTCTACATACCACGGTCCACAATAGAGCCAATGAATCTCTTCTACATACTCCAGGCACACAATAGAGCCAATGAATCTCTTCTATATACTCCAGGCACACAATAGAGCCAATGAATCTCCTCTACATACCACGGTCCACAATAGAGCCAATGAATCTCTTCTACATACTCAAGGTGCACAATAGAGCCAATGAATCTCCTCTACATACTCAAGACACACAATAGAGCCAATGAATCTCCTCTACATACCACGGTCCACAATAGAGCCAATGAATCTCTTCTACATACTCAAGGTGCACAATAGAGCCAATGAATCTCCTCTACATACTCAAGACACACAATAGAGCCAATGAATCTCCTCTACATACCACGGTCCACAATAGAGCCAATGAATCTCTTCTACATACTCCAGGCACACAATAGAGCCAATGAATCTCCTCTACATACCACGGTCCACAATAGAGCCAATGAATCTCTTCTACATACTCAAGGTGCACAATAGAGCCAATGAATCTCCTCTACATACCACGGTCCACAATAGAGCCAATGAATCTCTTCTACATACTCAAGGTGCACAATAGAGCCAATGAATCTCATCTACATACTCAAGACACACAATAGAGCCAATGAATCTCCTCTACATACTTGAGGCGCACAATAGAGCCAATGAATTGTCTCTACAAACTGAAGGTGCACAATAGAGCCAATGAATCTCATCGACATACTTAAGGCCCAAGAGAGGCAGTGAATGGCGCTATCTACACCGCCTCTATCCGGCTATTCCATGGTTAGTACTTTTCATGATGTCGCCAGGGCTCCAAATGTCTGTCTCTAGTACCGCCAACGTCACCCTCGTGACAACTCACCTCCAAGTGTGGCGGCAAAACCCTCGATCTTGCAAGCCAGGGGCCCCAGCGCGAAGTACATTTGTGAGTTAGAGTAGAAGGACAGGGTAGGGCCGATTAAGATGACCAGCAGGTTGGCCACGGCCATGTTGACCAGGATGTAGTTGAAGTGGGTACGCAGTTTCTTGTGGAGGACGGTGCAGAGGATGGTGAGGAAGTTGATGGGGATGCCCAGGAGAACGATGAAGAACATGAAGACCGCCATGCCCCTGAAGATGGTGGGGCTGCCCAAGTGTGTCTGGGGCACCAGGAACGGGCTCAGGCCTGTGACGTTGGTCGTGTCCAATGGGACCGGGATGAAGAAGTCATCGGACATCTCTGCGTCCATCACTCGGTTGACTTTGTACATCATGATGAGGCCAGCGACTCTCCGGTCCGACTCAACAGCTGGAAACTGAAGGAAGAGCAATTGGTGAAGGAAAAAGGTGATAAACACAGAAGAGGGGACAATATATTCAATTCCCAGTGACCGCGGGCTGGGCTTGGTACCAAGCGCGAACGAGACAGAGTGTCTCCCCTATCAGTACAGGGCCCTGGGCAGGGTGGGACCCATATATATACCCTGGCCTCAGTGGGGGAAGCAGGTGTTGGGTCCGGCTGGAGCCAACTTATTATTATTTTCTCTACTTTGGTAATCGTATTTGGAGACAGAAAGTCCACTAAGAGGGTCTTATCCAGGAGGCCATCACGGTGTGGTGGGAGTGCGCGGGAAAAGGTGACAGGGGATAAGCTGGGTGCCAAGCTCCTTTTGAGCGCCTAATCACAGTGGGCGAGGCGTAATCTGCGGGTTTAGCGACTTTGCAAGGGCGCTGATTGCGGATCCCCAAGGCGCTTGGAGCACAATCTTTGTGCACGGAAGGAAAGCCACAAAGCCTCTGTGCAGGCCCTGCCAGGCACCACTTGCTGCTTTCTTCCGGTTTACTTGCAAGCTGATTGGCTGCGTCAGAATCAGACCGGAAGACGGCGCGTGCAAGACCGCTTTTAAGTGCATATCAAAGTTATTCACGTTATTGCACGTTCTGTGAGGTAGAGACGTCATCCCTGTATGTTCAGGTCGAAAAGAAAGAAACAAGCTGTTTTAAGGCGTTCAACAACACACGCTTAAACCACAGAAATATTTCAGGAGGATACATTTTGAGCCCGATTTATTTATAAATTCATGCAGCGCACAGAAGCCTCCACGTTTTCTGCGCTGAGCCCAAAATAGAAAAAAAACAGAGCATTTTCTACTAAAATTGTCCCGCTGCTGCTGCCACCCCCCGTGTTGGCGCTTTAATAATGCTGCCATCGCAGCGCTAAACCTCCCACTGCGGTGCAGAGGTGTGTGTGTGGCTGTCCAGCACAGGATTACCGATAGAAACGGAACCTTCCTGTAGAGATGCAGATGCCAGACCAGCCCTCCTCGGATGTGTGCAGCACACATGCAGTGCGTGTTTTTTCCCCTCAAATGAACACATTTTCTCCTTTGACAACTGGCTCCAAGGAGGCTTTTTTAGTTGTAAATAAAAGCCATTTATCTGACTGGGCAGGTGTTGGCACTGATCTGCCAAAGTAAAGCTCCTGTAATGCCCCCTTGATGCAAAGCACACTTTAGTACTCACAAAAGGCAGCTTTTCAGTGCAAAATACCCCCGGTGCTGGAAATTAAATCCCAATGCGTCACTTTTGTACATTACGGGGCATATTACCAAGCAAAAGCGATAATTATCGCTATTGCTTGTTAGAGACAAAAAATTACCGCTGAGCTGCGGCGATTTTTACCGCAAATAAACCTTGGTATTACCAAGGTTTATCGCAAATGTGATAAAAATCACCGCAAAGCATGAATATCGCTGAAAAGTCAGCGATATTCATGCATTACTGAGCTAATGCTCTTAGCTATGTTATCCACCTCCCATTGGATAACATGGCTAAGAACTGCTCAGGGCAGGTGTTAGCTTTTGGAGATATTCGCGCTTAGCGCGAATATCTCCAAAAGTTGGTAATAGGAGATAGCGATGTTAGCGACTGTTTCCAGTCGCTAACATCTTGGCACGCCCACTTTGCATGTCATTAGTGATAAATTTCACTGACATGCAAAGTGGGGCCCAAGATGGTCGCTATCTCCTACTAGCTGTCCCTAACTGGTGTTAGCGACAGCTAGGTAATAGGGAGATCATTTTATCTCCGCTTTCTTGGCTTTTAAAGCCAAAAAAGCAGAGATAAACCCCCTTGATAATATGCCCCTACGTTTTTCCTATTATTACTTGCTATATTTCTTTCATCCAGACAAGCAGAATAATTTATTACTTCACACTTTCGTACGTTAAGTTTTTCCTATTATTTCCTATTATTACTTGCTATATTTCTTTCTTTTTTCTATACTCTTTTATCATTTCTCTTTCTTCTTTTCTATTCTTTTCTCTCCTTCTTTGTACTCTGGCTCCACTTCTTCGCCCCTTTTTTTTCTTTTTTCTTTTTATATTTATTATCTTCTCCTTATCTTCTTCTTTTCCCTTTCTACCTCTTACATTATTCCAATAGCCTTTTGCAAATGTATTGTGTTCTCAACTTTTCAAAGGTGAATATTTTCTATGATAATTCATTTCACTATTATTTTTATGATGGTCTCATGTATAGCCATTGTCTTACATTTATATTTGATTTATTTATGATCCTTCAATTAATGTTATTTGCTATATCAATTTCTGTCATTTTCCAATATTTGTCAATTTATTTATTTAATTATCTTTTAACAATATGCCTATTTATATATTCTCTATTTATACGTTTCTATTTATCAACAAATACACGGGGGCAGATCTACAAGAAAGTGCCGCAGAGTGGCACCGCAAGCCTTTTGGCTGCGCCACGCGGCGGCACTTTCAGAGCACAGGAATGGAACATATTTACAAGGATGTGTTGCATTCCTGTGCTCTCCCCAGCGCTGGCGCCGAAACAGCTGCCATGCGCCGGTGCAGGCACCCTTGCACCATGGTGCAAGGATGCCTGCGCCGTGGGGAGATTGCTTTTGTTATGTTATGTTATTTGCATTTTAATGCGCACAGCTGCTCCAGCGAAGGAGCGTCCTGGCGCAGGGAAAGGTAGACACAACACAACACTAGATCCAATAACAAAAAGCAGAAGCATTAAAACAGGGAACAATTTAAAACAGGAAGGTTTTCAAAGCCCTACGAAAGGATATTAAATCATTCAAGAGGCGGATTTCCAAGGGGAGCGCATTCCAGAGGGTTGCAGCTTTCACGCGGAAGGAGCGACCCCCCATCCGACTAAGTCTAAAACGGGGGACAACCACCAAGGCTTGCCCAAGGGATCGGAGTGAGCGGGTAGGACACCTTCCTGCCCAAAGGCAATCACTGCAGGCATTCTCCTCTTTCAATGCGTGCTGTAGAATGCAGCACGCATTGAAAGAGGAAAAATGAGGAGAAATGAAAACATTTCTCCTCGTCTCGCTTGGCTACGCCACCCCTATGGTGGCGCAGCAAACTGACGCATTTCCAGGTTTGCGATTTTTCGTAAATGTATCAGTGGACATGGGTGTTGCGTGGGAACACCCACAGCAACATCCATGTCCCGCCCCTAACACGCAAAGTTCTGCGTGAACTGGGCGATATTTACAAGCGCAGGTTAAGTCACGCAGGATGACTTTACCTGTGCTTGTAAATATCCCCCAGCAGGCTTTGTCACCGGTTCGTTACGCAACGTGATGTACCGGCGGCGCAAGGGGCTTGTAAATCTGCCCCTCAATATCTAATGTTATTTTTCATTCATAAAATATTTCTTGAATATTTATTAACGATTTCATGATGTTTCCTTATCTTTGTTGTTACCATGTATTTTATTGTAAAATGTAATAAAAAATTTCAACACAAAATAAAATCCCAATGTGCCACATTGTGTCACTGTGCATCACTTCACAACAGCGCAGAGTCATTGTTAATCCTGGCATTTGTGTCCCTAAAGCACATGGAAGCGTTTCCCCAGTGGAAAGCTTTTCTGTATTGATTTTTAAATAAAATAAAAGAAATTGGTGGTTACAGTCTTGGATGTGCCTGGAGACATCTGATCCTGCCCCGGTTTCTCATATGGTAAAAAGTGGCGCAACACAGACGAGCCACAGTGCCCGAAGCATCTCTAGTACCGGGTGACAGAGTTCCTAATATACAGCAAACAGGTGAAGACCTCAAAAACAACCTATACTGCCTGAGCCCAACCACAGAACAATCTACACACACACAAGAGAAAACACTCTTGGCCCGATTCACAAAGGTAAACTGAGACGAAAGTCTAACTTTACGACTTTCGGTATTCACAAAGAGCATTTATGAGTAGTAAAGTTACAAATTTGTCTCAGTTAAACTTAAGTTGTGGTCTTAAGTTTAACTGAGTCTAAGGACTTCTAGTCTCAGTTAAACTTAAGACAAATATTTAAGTTTAACTGAGGCAAAAGTCTAGCTTTACTACTCGTAAATGCCCTTTGTGAATACCGAAAGTCATAAAGTTAGACTTTCGTCTCAGTTTACTTTTGTTAGTCGGGCTCAATATGCTTTTCGACACTAATTGTGGCTTATAATATGCACTAATCTCAAAGTTTTCTAAGCAGAAGGTAGAGTTTCCGGCTAGAAGCCGGGATGCTCTAACTGACTGTATTAACCACATTTTGGTCAGAATTTCTCTGAATTTCTCCAGAGCTTCAGAGATCCATCATAGTGCATCTTAGGAGGTGACAGGGGATGGACGGAGGGGATCTGAAACACTCCCCCATCATTGGTCCCTAGAAGGCTGCTGTGGTACTTTGTCCCAGGTACCTTCAGAGCCCACCAAAACAACTGCCCAGTGCAGCGTTGCCACTGTTGAGGCACCAAGAAGAGGGGCGTCGTACTAATAGCAGGAACGTCTGCCGTAAGCTTGAGATCCGACAAGTTCACCACAGCTGAGGATTGGGATCTGGATCCCAAAGAAGATATTGAAAATAGGAGCTTCAAGACCTTTTGATCAATCAAGCAACATTTAGAAAGCACGGCTAATTGCCCGTGAGGGTCTTGAGGCACTGGAAATGTTGGCTGCTGCGTGGTGGTTTGTTCATTCGAACACCGGGTCTTGGGTCCTTTCCTGAACAGCCAGAGTGATCAGATTGTGCGACCTACTGCGCTTCAGGTGGATCGGCCGGGTATCCCAGATCCCGGTATGATAGCTTGGGCAGGAACCGAGCAAGGATTCTCAGTTCCACAAGCGTGATCCAGTACTTGGTTTGAGCTGGTCGTTGCCGGGCGCCACCACCGGCACTTACATTAGGGGACTGGGACTCTTTTAGAAACATATTAAAAGATGGAATCATGCAGGCATGGGTTCTGAAAAAACAAGAGAGATTGAAGAGATTTCAGGCAGATTGCTCCAAAAATTCACAGCAATAGCAGAAATGAATTGATCAAAGTGGCAAAGTCCCTGGAGCTCCCTGACAGTGTTAGCAGCAGCGCAGGCTCTGTCAGCAGTCAGCTGACAATATCACAGTTCTCAACAAGAGAAAAGAATCAGTCAAGACATGTTTTGTACAATGTGAAGGGTTTCATTATAGTCAGGTAGCCATGTTTTTTAAGGATGGCGTAAGATTCCCAGAACCTACTTGGATCTGCCGTAGCAACAGCGCAGTACGCTCCTTCTCGCACCTGGCGACCAAGGCTTGGAGCAGCGTCCCCTGGCACCTCAGGCCACCTCATCGCTCTGATGAGTCTAAGAAGGCACTCAAGACGTGGCTGTTTGAATGAACAATATAACAACACAGCAACCTGCTGCCTCCAGTGCCTTGAAACCCCCAGGGGTGATTTGCCGTGCTCTACAAATCGTTGATTGATTGATGAAACACTTTCAGTAGGTACATCGCCAACAGCAACAGTGCACACTTGGTTACACCCAGGACAGGTACTTCACTTGCAGCAGCAGAGCATGACTCCCTGACAACGGACAAAGACATGATTAGATTTTAGTGAAAGGTAACTCGGAGGACCCAAAAAACACTATGGCAACTGCATCCAAAACCAAACCTCCCACTGAAGGTCCACTGTGGACCCCACATCACAGAAAGCGCAGCTCTGGTTGGATGAAAAACTGCGTTGCAAAGTCTCATGTCAATGAGGTGTCGAGTGTACCAGGGCAGCAGGGTCTGGGGTCAGTGTAGGGCAACAAGCTTAATATCTGTGGAGAGGATGTAGCCTTAGGGCTAGAGTGGTCGACCTCGAAGCTGGGGAACCGGGTTCAAGTCTCAGCAACGACGCTCAATATCCTGTGATTCTGAGCAAATCACTTAATCTCCATGTGCCTACAAAAAATGTATGTGTCCTTGTGTAACGAAACTGGTGCTCATGTAAAACGCTCTGATACCTGATACCTTAGGGTCAGGTTTGCACTATATAAAACCTTAAAAACAAAATGTGCTCAGTGTGCTAGGACAAGGGGTGGCACCTCGTGGTTGTCAACCAAGACTGGTCAAGGCCAAGGTATTCTGTGGCTGGGGGCACCCTGGGAACCAGGAGCACTGAAGAGACATGGGAGGGACACTGTTAGAGTTAGGGTGACATTGAAACCTGTAGTAATCCCAAAACCATATGTCACGGAGAGATGAATTACAAGACCCAAGTTCACTGCAACCAGAAATAGGGCGTAAAAGAACTGTGGGGATCCTTGGTATACGAGAGGAATCTAGTGTTAATCGTGGGTCGCTGTCAAACCATATGGTCCTCCCAGAAAGTCAAAAGTGGGTGCTGTTACTTCTTCTCATTGATTCACAAAGGAGTGAGAGACCCAATTAGACCCTTGAGGGCTTGGGTGGTTAAGTGAAAAGGTAGGGAGGCCTTCAAGGGATTTGATTCAAAGCAAAAATGAGTTGTTCAATTTACTTAAAGGCTAAAGTTAATTAACCTGGTGTGTAAGTCATGTAGTTAAATATGCATAATCAATTTATAAAACACATAAACACATATAAACATATAAACAACAAAACACAAGGGTGTATCAAAAAAAGAGCTTTATCAAATATTTCATTAGGTCAGCAATAAATCAAAGAAGCAGGTGAGGAAATGCTGACATGAAGAGCCTAGTAGCAAATCAACAGTAATGCAGCAAAACCTAAAAAATACATCTATCTCAAGGAGCAAAAGTAAATTAAGTACTGTAGAGATAAGATGGAGGTCGACGTTTCGGTCTCTCTACAACCCAATGAACGAGACCATCTTCAGGACTGTTTTCAATAAAAACACTGCTTTAAATTTTGCTGAAATCTAGGTCGGGGAACACAACCGTCCCAGGGGCGAAGACGCCGAGGATAACTTGATGGATGGTTATTCGATCGGTCCTTTCTGTGGCTACTGTTAGATTGACTCTGACCCTACTTCTTCTTGTCTCAAGCTAAATTAAACTCGTGGCTGCCGTTATTTTGACTCTGACCCTACTTCGTTTGTCAAGTTTTAATAAACCCGTTACCACCTAACGCCCACGTAACAATCGGGTGGATTACAGCACCAGCCCATAAGATCCGATATACATGGACATAATTACTTCGGGATAAACAGAGGGCTCGCAATCTACTAATAGATTGTTTAAACTGCTCCGGTGTCTTAAGCACTTTACCGTTGAATAACCATCCATCAAGTTATCCTCGGCGTCTTCGCCCCTGGGACGGTTGTGTTCCCCGACCTAGATTTCAGCAAAATTTAAAGCAGTGTTTTTATTGAAAACAGTCCTGAAGATGGTCTCGTTCATTGGGTTGTAGAGAGACCGAAACGTCGACCTCCATCTTATCTCTACAGTACTTAATTTACTTTTGCTCCTTGAGATAGATGTATTTTTTAGGTTTTGCTGCATTACTGTTGATTTGCTACTAGGCTCTTCATTTCAGCATTTCCTCACCTGCTTCTTTGATTTATTGCTGACCTAATGAAATATTTGATAAAGCTCTTTTTTTGATACACCCTTGTGTTTTGTTGTTTATATGTTTATATGTGTTTATGTGTTTTATAAATTGATTATGCATATTTAACTACATGACTTACACACCAGGTTAATTAACTTTAGCCTTTAAGTAAATTGAACAACTCATTTTTGCTTTGAATCAAATCCCTTGAAGGCCTCCCTACCGTTACTTCTTCTCAGCCACACGTTTTGTCCACCACTGGGTCATAGGCCCATGCGCTGACTACCGGACTGTGAGGGTGGTGTACAGGTGGCACACGGAGGGGCTAGTGCAGGGTCAGCAGCAGGTGCAGTCCTTCAACTTCTTGTACACACCCTGATCCTCTCAGGGTGGTGCCTGGCATCAGCTTCAGCCTTATTATCTTGTCCTCGGCTTAATCTTGGTCTTGAGGTGGACCGCAATAATGTCCTGTTCCTGGCACATTGACTTCCTTTGATGATGCTGCAGGGTTTCTGCCTGGGGGTATGGCTCGGCTCTAGGCCAGTACTTCTCTATGGCATCCACTATTGTAGCGAATGTGATTTAAAAAAAAGTGAAGACGATGCAGTGCTCAGAACATCGGAAAAGAAACATCAAACTACATTGTGTGATACATTTGTAGATGATCACTTAGATCACAGTTTTTGCCGATGGACAATGACGGATGCTGCCACTGCTGCAACTCAACTCAACTCTTCTACACAAGTCCTATCTGAATTGGTATATCTGTGTCTTGTGGGGATAATTGAGTAATCCCTGTCTAAGATTCAGTACTGTGCACTATCTTCATGAATTGTTTTCTCCTTGGGCCAAACTCTTTTGTAATTTGCGATATAAGGACCGTATTGGCCTTCCAACTCTTTGAGATGTTTGATATCGCTCTTATTGTCATGATGATGACTTGTTGATTTGTCCAAATGAGTCGAAACATCAATATTATACGATTGGTTTACTATATTAGTATTCGACTCATATACAATGTTATGTTAGGTCCTTTATCCAACAAATTTGTCTGCCACTTGTACATGCTCTAGTCCTTTTGAGCGTATGATTATTTGCAAATGTGTTACACACTGTTGCAGGGGGTTGCTTTTCACCTGCACCGATCACTATGTTGTCTTCACAAATTTCATCATGTCTATTCTTGCATCATTTGATTTCCAAGGTCTTCAAATTGACATTTATATGGCTGTTTACGAATGAACCATTTTATTCTTCTATTTAAATACATATCCAGGCTCCTTGGTTCTTGGGTTTATCCTGTATGTTACTGTGGACTTGTGCTGTAGAGAAAGAGACTAGTAAACAGATGAAGGGACCATGTTGTGACTCTGCTTCTCCTGGTCTGCGGCTGTTTTCTTCCCAGTGTGTTATCTACATCACGCATATATAAGTTCGCCCCTATCCCGCTTCCCCATGTTGGTTGGCACCCACCCCATTTTCCTCATCCAAAGAGATTAATTATGCTGCAGATGAAGCTGCTGGCCACGCCCCATAAGAGCAAAACTGATGTCAGCAAGGCATAATTGCACAATGATCGGTTGCATAGCAGCCATGCATTCAGGCTTAGTGACTATCGGGCGGCATGGAGATCCCCTCTTGGTCGCTCATTGAGAAGGATCGCTCCAGAGGAAGCCCCTGCCTAAGATGCCGGAGCTCCAGAATCACCATTGGTCAGAGCAGGCTGGAGCCACAAGATAGATCAAGCACCGCAAACTGACCTTCCATTTGTGGAGGGTCCTTTGGGTTAAGAGAGCTACATGGAAAACATAAAGGAATTTCTGTGAGAAGTCGATCACAACGCAAAACTACAAGGAACTGAGGGCTCTGCCCATCTTAGAAGAACATTTCATTCATTGTTTTTGTTCTGGTGAGAAGTAAAGACTCTCATTCCTGGGGGACCCCAGGCCTCAAAAATAATGTTGAGAATTATCTGCGTGAGTGAGGTCCTCATGGAACATGTGAAAATATCTGTTCACACTGTAAGACTTGAAAAAAGAGCCCCTACAGTCTGATATAGCAGAAGGAGGCTCTTCTGAAAAAGACCAAATTCTAAACTTTGAGACGCCAGCCTTCAGGTTAGGGGGAGTGTGTGCTGCTCTGTTTATTAATGGATACAGGAATGTTATGTTGTCACATGGATGGTAACCACCTTGGACTTGTCCATTGGTAAGAAAGCGTTAAGGGCCAAGAAGATGACTCTCAGCTCCAGCACAGTGAAGTGACATATCTGACATGACCAAGAAAGTGGTAGTAGAGTGAAAATTAGGTGGTGAACCCATACCTGACCTCTGGAGCATCTGAATCCTGAGAGATCCTGGGAGGCAGAATAGCTCATGTGCACATTGGAAGTATGGGTCCTACACCTCAAAGATAGCAAGAGGCTTAGATAGACTGATACCAGCCACACATGGGCCGGCAGCCTGACGCCTATTACGCTGCCAGTTAAAGGTGTGCGGAGCTGGCTTACTTAAGTTTCCAAAACAATGATGGATGGGATGCCTGAATTAATCTGAGTTACTGGTAATTACTTGGAGCTGCATCCCAGTTCACCGTTCTTTTGCCCACCACACCACCTCAGTTTGGATACAGCCATATACAAACCAGTAGTGACACTTCTCCAATGGGAACAGTCCACAATGACCTGTCGGGCCAGGTCCTCCTTGAACCTGGTCACAAGATCTCTAAGACCGGTTTCTCCCTGATTGGGGCTCATCGGTCAAGTGCAGTTTGGTTTCCGTGGCACAGTGAGCATGGGACCCACATCTGGGCATGCCTGTCACATTTTAGGGCATCATGCTTAAGTGTACAAAAAGTGATGGATGGAATACTTGAATGAATCTCAGCCACTAGTAATTACTCTGGCTGCATCCCAATCTATCATTACTTCGCACACCAGGCCACCTCAATTTGGACCTGGTCACATGCAAATCACTCTTGTCCTGGTCCAATAGCACCCAAGCTACACTATATTGACAAGCCCTAAGTATGGCAAAAGCGTTCACAGATTGCTTTATGTCCCTTCTGCAGAGGGCCTTGCTTGACAGATTGGGACAGGCTGTTGCCACGAAGAGCCGAGCCGAGACTTATTCGCCAAAGATGGGTCTTTGTCTCCAGTGACACGGTGGGTGCAAAAACAATGGATTGGAATGTGGTCTAAGTGATTGCCAGTTGCTAAGATTGATTTAAGCATCCCATCCAACACCATATTGTTGTAGTAATTAATGCCCTAAGTGCTATGGGTATGCCCAGACATGGGTCCAGCATTCACTGTGCCATAGGCCTCAAGCTATACTCTACTGATGAACCCCAAGTAGGGAGAATCCGGTCTAGGGTTGCTTGTCGTTTTCTGGACCGGGCCTCGCTAGGCAATTTGGGACAGCTGTGCCATGAAGAACAGGGTCAGTACTAATTTGCCTAAGGTGGGTGTAAGAAATGGGTTGTTAGTTGAGAGGGTGGAAGCCCCACTCAGACAACGACCACATTCCTTGTCAGGGTGAATCAGAAAAGTCAGTACATTTACCTGTGGTTATCCCTCTAGTTGCCTGGCACAGAAGCAGTCAGGCTTAACTTATAGCCAATGTATAAAGTATTTATGCAGTACAAAAACTGCAATAAAGGGGAAGAACAACACAACAAAATCACAAACCAATTTCAGTAAAAGAGAGTAAATTGTAATACATCTAATGATACCAGAATGGCAAACATCCAATCAGTAGAAGCAGAGATTTTTTAAATGAAAACAGCGCCAAGAAGCGGAAAGGTCCACTCACGATTGTCTGGTCGCGCTAGACCGGGGAAAGTCACAAGTTCAGGCGGACCCTGATAAAGCGCAGGTCAAATACAGGAACCAGGTTAGTCCTACAGAACAGTTACCCTCTCAAGTCCGGCATGAAGAGTTCCATTTGCTTTGGTGGAAGCAGCAAGGTGGATTTCACACGCGAAGAGCAGGTTGAGCGTTGTGGACAGTTTTTGCCGTAGCAGGAAGAGTCCGTTGTCGCTGGAACTTTGTATTGGGTGATTGTCACAATGGCCACTGTCAGTGCAAAGTTCAGGTCTTGCATTGCCAGTCGTCGCAGATGGGTGCTGTAAGTGCGAAGAGCAGGTCCTGCATTGCCAGTCGTCGCAGATGGGTGCTGTAAGTGCGAAGAGCAGGTCCTGTTGGAACTTTGCATTGGCAGTCATCTCGGGTAGCAGAGGCCCGTTTGCAGTCGCGAGGAGCCCAAACTTCAGGATTTTCACCTTTTACTTCAGGAGGCGCTCGCATGAATGCCAACCAAGGGTGCACGACCTGAGGGGCATCTCTTGGGGATCAAGTCTCACTTCAGCAGAGGCCAATAGCAAGGCTCAGGCAGGTCCCAGCAGGTCCAGTTAGTGCTTTTTAGCAGGGAAGTTCCAAGAGAGGACTCTGGAAGCTGTTGTGCCCCTGTAGGTCACACTGAAGGCCAGCCAACCCTTTAAATCCCCCTGGGTAGCCTGGGATCAACCACCAAAATACAAATGTCCTAGTGTTCAAGGCAGTTCTCGTCTAATGATCTACAAACATCACTAGTTGTACATGAATTACAACAGACCTCTCTTCTTACAGAGATTTAGAGTAGGGGATGTCTCAGTCTGCTGCCGTTATTAAAAACAGCCCAACTCTGATCAACAAACTTAGACAAACACAAAACCCACATTCACCTAAAATGACAACAGAAAAAGGTGAGAAAGGCGAGATGGCACCTCACGGGTGCACCACCAATGGGACCCCTGGCTGGTACTCACCAGGATGGCCCTGTTCTCATCATTGGTGCCATCAAGCCGTAACGGAAACGTGTCCTAAACCCAAAGAAAAGACAGTGAGTGGTGCAGTGGACACAAATTATATGTAACAAGACGTACATCACTTAACACTTAACATATAATCCACTGTGCAACCAGGACAACAACTATACTAGTGTTCCTTTCTTGTTGCATACAGTACACATATAAACAATAAAAAAGAAGGATGTGAATACTACCAATCAATTCACACCCTACTTACAGCCGACATGTTTCATTGCCTTGGTTTCTATCAGGCAATTTCCTCAGGGCAAACCAATTTAAATGCCTTCAGTTAGCCTTGCCTCTCATACCAGCCAAGAGGAACTTAAAAGGAATACAGCCCCCATAGGTGTGCTGGGTCCAGTCTCCCTTCGTTTCTGTTGCGGTGGAGAATAACTGTCCGGCGTCTTCTCAGCACTCGATCAAGACAAGCAGGTCCAATCTTCCCTCTTCAGAAACAACACCGTCCTTACAGGAGTACAGCAGTGCTTCTGGCAACAGGGCAGTCCTTCTTCTGTATCTTCCACAGGTCTAGGAGTGCTCTGATGAGTGGTTCTGAAGGTTCTCTATTTATACTTGGTGCCAGCCTTTGTGTGTTGAAATTCAGCAACCTACCCCCAAAACTGGTTCTGGCCAGTCCTTGCCCTTCCCCTGTTTCTGGTTCCGGCTCTAAACTGTTTAGGGTAACAAATGCAAGGGCAGGCCTGGTGTCAGGTTCCTTTGTGTGTGCTGCAGGCATGGTCCTTTAAAATGTAATCTGGGCTGGGTACAGCTTCTCACCAGCAATCCTGACAGGAAGACCCTCTCTTAGCTACACTCAGCTGTATTGTTCACTGTCTGAGCCCAAAACAGGTTCTTGGTGGGGGACCCATTTATAGATCCATGAAGCTGGAAACTCATGGAAAGGCCTCAGAAACTCCGGGCAGGAAAATGCCATCTTTCTAAAAGTGGCCTAGCCCCTGTGAGGCAGCTACGGCTCCAGCATGCACTACAAAAAGCAGTATTCCTCTTAAAGCATTTTTAATACTGTTTGTATATTTATTTTGTGAAATGTAAAATGAATATATTTTTTGAAATGATTTAAGCAAATGGAAAAGTATTAAAAATGCTTTAAGAGGAATACTGCTTTCTGTAGTGCATGCTGGAGCCCTAGCTGCCTCACAGGGGCTAGGCCACTTTTAGAAAGATGGCATTTTCCTGCCCGGAGTTTCTGAGGCCCTGTTCAAGGGTCCCCCTACTGGGAGGGGAACACTCTAGTGCACTTTCATTTGATATTCCAATGCAAGCAGACATTAATCTGGCATAGCACACATACCATTCAAACAATTAAACTTGAATACAGAGTGCAACACCCGCACACATTCAATCTTTCTAAAAGTGGCATTTTCAAAATCATAATCTAATATCCAGCTTTAGCTTTAAGGAGGATTTTAAATAACAAATAATTTGAGTGTCAACATCATTTCTCTGACTTCTCCCAATCTGAAGTTAGCACTTACCAATGTACCGATCAGGTGTAGGCTAATTTTATCACGTTTTGAAGGGAGGGTACAAGCACTACTACTGGTTAGCAGGTAAAACACGCACAGAGGCCTAAACGCCAGCAAAACCGGGTTCAGCAAAGAATCACAGAGGAAGGCAATTATCTGGAGTGCCCCTTCAGAAAGTGTCAGATGCAACAGCATGTCTTTGTCTAGAGTGGTATGGTGGCTGAAAAAGTACTAGATGGAATGTGGACCGAGCAATTACCAGTAGCTGACATTAATTCAATCCACCTTGTCAGTGTCAATATTAGGGCTGATTTACAGCCAGACTTCTGTAGAGACTTTGATGCAGGACACCTGATGCCTACTGCCAGCTGAAACCCATAGGCTTTCATTGGGCTTTATTAAAAAAGGGATCTCCTTGGATGCCATCTCAACATCTCCAGGGGAAGGGGTGAAGGCTCGTGAATGTCCTGTGTCTAGGATGGTCCCAATAAAGTTCTTTTAGACAGAACTAAAGAAGAGTATTTTTGAACGTTCACAGAGAACCTAAGATAAAAAAGCATCCAAAGAACCAGGGTAAACCTGAATGGTATAATGGCTTTAGATGGGGCACACTGCCCTATAAGTGGCCTTTTATATTCACAAGGAAATTGCCACTTGGTCAGCTGTTTGGTGAGTATGCAAGGACGTCTTTGAGATGAAAGAGAAGTGTTGCATAAGGGACATGCTGGTGCACAAGAACAATATTCCCTGCAGTCTTCGCGCACAGGGATGTGCAAGTACTGGTCACTATGGGAAACGGCGTTTACATTGCATGTGATACAACAATTGCCATTACAACGCAGTCATTTCAACAACCGCGTTTTTACATCGCGAACCATTACATCGCAAGTCCTTACAACTACTTGCTGTCGGGGGAAGAAGTTGTTGGATTTACAGTCCAACACCTGTTGCACAAACTGGAGTAGGAATAGTAAATTATACTAATCCTAAATCCAGTGCGCCCCCTACAGCAAGTCGTTGTAACAACATGCGTTGTAATACTTGCGTTGTAATGGCATGTGATGCATCGCATGCGTTGTATGTCATAGTACTATAGTAATATGCATAGTGTCATATTTGTCACTATGCTGAACCACTGACAATACCTGAAGTCAGCAATGGCTTAATGTTCCGCAGTCTATGACTCTCTACCCGCATGTTCTTGCTTCCTTCTGGACCTGTTATTTCCTGCACCCCTATGACATATATAATCTTCTCTCTACCTTCACTTCCTTCCTTGTTGCTTCTTCCATCTGCTTGTACTGAGCAGACATAAACCCTAATGATGCACCCCTGCATCTGCCTTATACCCCCACGCCTTCTTCAGGTACTTTATTGATTTTTCGCACGTCAAGTTTTGTAATGATCTGCGAACCACGCTCTCCCGTGCTTGCGAGTGTCACGGCTCGCGGCGTTGCCGCGGCCGGCCATTTCCGCAATCACACACGGGAGGCCGGGATACTCACTTCCGGCGGAAGTCGAGTACCCGGTCTAGTCACCAGGCAGCAAGGCTCAGAAGCACTTCCGGGGGAAAACGCATAAACCTCGCGTTTCCCGCCGGCTGAGTGCTTCGGATTCCAGTACCTTGCTGGAACACTGTTTGCCGAGACCTGCATGCCCTTCCAAGCTCTCTTCTGCTGACTCACGGAGAGCCGCGCTGAAGGGATACTTTGTTTCAGCTGCCTTCCCGGAGAGCCGCGCTGAAAAGATACTTTGTTTCAAACTGCCTTCCCGGAGAGCCGCGCTGAAGGGATACTTTGTTTCTGCTGCCTTCTCGGAGAGCCGAGCTGAAGGGATACTTTGATTCTTACCCTTCTAGGAGGCAAGCCGCGCTGAAGCGCTACCTTGTCTCAGAAAGCGCCACGCAGGAGCGCTTGTGCAATTATTCACCTGGGGGTTCCAGGAAAAGCTCATTTTTTGTTTTCATGACCCTTGGTGCGCAGGAGCGCCCTAAGGGTGTACATTGAACCTAGGATTGTGTTTTGGGTGTACACTTTAGTTTTCCCACTGCGCAGGAGCGCCATTGGGAATAACCCTGCCTACAGACCCTGTCACCTTACCAGGGATACCACATACCTGGGTGGTTGTTTCCGGTTTTCAGCTACCCGCGCAGGAGCGCTTTCATTTTGTTTTAGCTTGGGTGAACGCGCAGGGGCGCTTTATTTAGTGTGCACTTTGCGATATCGCGCAGGAGCGCCTTCCTCGCTATTCACATCCGGAGCTACACTCATCGGGGAACATTCGTTTCAAGAGCCTTGGTGAGTCCTCAAGGGTAACTGGTCCTGTGTGTGTGTATGTGGGGTGGTTCCTTTTCGGGTCTGCTTCACTTTCTGATCTTTCTTGTTCTGGTTTCCAGTGACACCGGGACGCCCCACCAGCTCCACGCCATCCTTAACCCTACACCCTGGCTCCCATCCCTGCGTCCATCTCATCCCTGCTGGGTATAATCGTCCACGAGGGTCAGGTGGGTACAGGGACGGGTGCTCTTGTCGCCTCTGCGGAATCGCGCCACAAGCAAAGGTAAGACTTGTGGGGCAAACCTGACAGAATCCGAAGCCCACGAAAACTATTCCGCCCAGACGACATGAGCAATCAGGAAGTCACTCTGCAAGACATCGCGGTCATGCTGGCTGCCATGCAAACAGAGAACCTCGCCCTCCGCCAGGACATAACGGCCCTACAGGGTCAAATGGCAGCCGGGGTCACTAATCCTTGGGGTTCTACTCCCAGCCCCAGAGCCAGACCAGACGGCCTGTTGAGACAACCAACGTTCACCTTTGGGGGTCCTTCCACCACCACCACGAACCAAGACACAGCCATCCAGGTCGTCACTCCCCACCCGGTGCAGTTGGCACCACCCGAACGTTTCTACGGAGATAGTACTAAGTACGGAATATTCATCCATCAATGCCAACTACATTTCATGGCCAGAATTGCGGCCTTTCCCGACGATGCTTCCAAGGTCGCCTACATACTTTCTTACATGGGCGGGGATGCGGCTCAGTGGTCCATCTCCTTGGTAGAGAACGACGATCCCATGCTTAACCACCTGCCTACGTTTAAGGAAACTATGCGGCGTATGTTCGCTCGCCATACCTTCGTGCAGGCTGCAGACAACGAGTTGCTCGGCCTCAAGCAAGGCAACCAGGACTTGCTCCATTACATCACCATGTTCAACCGGCTGGTCATCGAGGCCCACTGGCCAGAGGACAAGAAAGTATCTGTGTTCTATCGAGGGTTACGGGATGACCTAAAGGACCTCATCTCGCAGTATCCCGATCCGCCCGAAGCTATAGGCCCTTTCATTGACATGGTGGTGAAAATGAACTTCCGCCTACAGGAAAGAAAGACCGACAGGGGAAAAGGGAACGACAACCGTCTCTTGCCCATCGGAGACAAGGGCGTCGAGAAAGCCAAAGAAGCACCTGCTCCCCAGGGAGAAGCGTCCGAACCCATGCAGATCGGAGGCGTCAGAGGACCCCTGACCAGTCAAGAACGGGAAAAAAGGAGGAAGCAGAACCAGTGCCTGTATTGTGGCAAAAGCGGCCACTTCGTACGGGAATGCCCTGCTAAGCCCTCAAGACCACGAGGCAGAAGGCCGTTCGTGTTGCCCATCAGCAAGGGAGACAAGACGGGAAACGAGGAAACCCAGTAGACACAGGGGTCCGTCTTCTGGGTTCTTCATCAAGCACATCTGCGATCCCAGTGGTATACGACGGTAGTCATCACGTCGGCATGGACGTGTCCTTACGGAATCTGGCGGGCAGAACCTGGGTGGTGACCGCCATGTTGGATTCCGGGGCGACAGGCTGCTTCATCGATACAGCGCTTTCCCGCGCATTGGGTATCGACACTGTGACGAAGGCCCAACCTGAACCCGTCAAGGCCGTTGACGGAACGGACCTTACTTCCGGCCCCATCCGACACCGAACAGAAACCTTGACCATGGTTTTCTCAAACAACCACACCGAGTCCGTATGTTTCGACGTCATTGATGCCCCTCAGTTCAAGGTGATCCTGGGTTTGCCTTGGTTGGTGAAGCACAATCCCCGCATCGATTGGGTGACCAGAACCGTCCATCTTGAATCAGAGTACTGTAATAGCACCTGTTACGCAGAAATCGACCTGACAGGTCCTCGGGTCATACAGGCACACTCGTTACCTGTAGTAGGGATGGGAATGGTTTCCCAAGGAACCATACCGAAAGAATACCAGGACCTAGCGGGGGTATTCGATAAGAAGGGAGCCAACACTTTGCCACCCCATCGATCCTTTGACTGCCGCATAGACCTGATTCCCGGCTCCACGTTGCCATGCAGCAGGATCTACTCGCTCACAGAAAAAGAGAACATCCACCTCCGCTCCTATCTGGACGAATACCTGGACAATGGCTTCATACGTCACTCCAGATCTCCGGTTTCCTCTCCTCTTTTCTTCGTGTCGAAGAAGGAAGGGGATTTGAGGACCTGCATCGACTTTCGTGCGATGAATACCATCACGATTAAAAACCGGTACCCGCTACCGTTGATAACCAACCTCCTGGACCAGGTCAAAAACGCCACCATTTACACCAAACTGGATCTTCGGGGGGCTTACCATCTTGTCAGGGTCCGGAAGGGTGACGAATGGAAGACCGCCTTCCGGACGAAGTTCGGCCTCTTCGAATACCAGGTTATGCCGTTCGGACTCTGCAACGCCCCCGCCGCTTTCCAGTTTTTTATAGATGAGGTGTTGAGGGACTACATCGACGTCTTTTGTATCGTCTACATCGACGACATCCTGATTTATTCACAAACCAACGAAGAGCACGTCCATCATGTACGTTCAGTCCTACAGCAACTGGAGAAACACCGGCTGTACGTGAAGTTAGAAAAAAGCCTGTTTCACGTCACATCGGTTGAGTTCCTGGGGCACATCATCACACCGGCAGGCATTCAAATGGACAACAAAAAAGTGGAAGCCATCCTGTCTTGGCCTACACCTGAGTCGGTGAAGGGCGTCCAACGGTTCCTCGGCTTTTCCAACTATTATCGTCGTTTTATCACTGGCTTCTCTGAGATGGTGGCTCCCATCACGCGCTTGCTGCGCAAGGGAGTACGTTTTGATTGGGACCAAAAAGCTGACAACGCATTCCAGGAACTAAAGAGACGGTTTACCATGGCCCCGGTTCTGGTGCACCCTGATACCGAGCAGCCTTTCATCGTAGAGGCTGATGCTTCCAAGGACGCCATAGGCGGTGTGCTCTCACAACGGAACTGCGAGACGGGCCGACTGCATCCCGTGGCCTTTTACTCTAAGAAACTCCAACCCGCCGAGCGCAACTACACCGTGTCTGACCGAGAACTGCTAGCCATCAAGACCGCATTCGAGGAATGGCGACACTTCCTGAAGGACTCGAAACATAAAGTGACCATCTATACAGACCACAGAAACCTGCAGTTTCTACGATCAGCACGTGCCCTCACAGCCCGACAGCTCCGATGGACCTTATTCTTCAACGAGTACGACTTTATGATTACATTCCGGCCCGGGAAAGACAACGCCAAAGCAGATGCACTGTCGCGGCTGGCTGAAACGGAAGAAAACGCCGAAGACCATGAGCCTGGCCTGATCTTACCAGAGAAACATTTCCAGGGCATCATCGCTCCTGTTCGTTCCAGCGGCCAGGCAGAACTAGACACGACACGGTCCGATCCCGTGGTCTCGGAAGGGGACGAAGAAGGAGGGCCCAGTAACCAAACACATCTAACCGGGGTAGCCGATCAAACGAAGGCCCTATACTCGTGTCACAATCATGTTCTCTCCGGCCATCCAGGTTACCACAAAACGCTCGATCTTGTGCGGAGGCAGTATTGGTGGCCAACGATGGTGACGGATACAAAGGCACATGTGACGAACTGCGCCGTTTGCCTGCTTGGCAAGAACAGATCCGAACCATCGGTTGGTCGTTTACAGCCCATTCCTGTGCCTCCTTCTCCCTGGCATACCGTCTCCATGGACTTTGTGGTTGAGCTCCCGCTCACCAAAACAGGACACACCACGGTTCTCACAATCGTGGACCACCTCACCAAGATGGCACATTTCGTCCCCTTGACGAAACTTCCCACGGCGGCCGACCTGGCCTTGATATTCGTACAAGAGGTGGTTCGTCTCCATGGCATTCCGTCCGTGGTCATAACGGATAGGGGATCGCAGTTCGTGTCCCGTTTTTGGAAGGAGACATGCAGGATACTCGAGATGGACGTACGTCTCTCCTCAGCATACCACCCCCAGACCGACGGACAGGCCGAAAGGACAAACCACACCATGGAACAGTACCTCCGTTGTCTGCTGCTGTCAGTCGAGAAGGAATGGTCCGAAGTGCTATGGATGGCCGAGTATGCGTACAACAACAGCAAGCATTCGGCCATCGGCATGTCCCCTTTCTTCTGCCTCCATGGACGCCATCCCCGCACGTCGGCATGGGAAGAGCCTCAGGACTGCCCCTTGCCCTCCGTACGTTCTTACCATGCGACACTGCGCGACCTGTGGCAAAAGGCACGGTTCGAGTTGGCAAAAGCAAAAGACACCTACAAGGAGCGTGCAGATGCTCATCGACAACGAGAACCCGCGTATCGCGAAGGCGATAGCGTGTGGCTTTCTATTCGGCACCTGAATGTGCATGGGCCCAAAAAACTGTTGCCGCGTTATGTGGGTCCCTTTCTTGTGGAGAAGGTAATCAACCCTGTGGCCATGAAGCTGTCCCTGCCTCCGCACATGAAAATCCGTCCGGTCTTCCACGTCTCCCTGTTGCGGGCGGTTCAGTCTGGCAGTTCTCTTCCGTCTCCCCCTTCTCCGGTGGTGGTGGAGGGCCATGATGAATATGAAGTCAGGGCTATCTTGGGGTCCCGTCGTACCAAGGGCAAGCTGTTCTACCTAGTGGACTGGAAGGGGTACGGTCCAGATGAACGATCCTGGGAGCCCTTGTCCCATGTACGCCATGCTCCTGTTCTGGTCCGTGCTTTCCATCTCCGTCATCCCCTGTGTCCTCGCCCTGTCTCTCTTTTCTGACTTCGGGGGTGGCTTTGGAGGGGTTCTGTTCTGGGGGTGGGTACTGTCACGGCTCGCGGCGTTGCCGCGGCCGGCCATTTCCGCAATCACACACGGGAGGCCGGGATACTCACTTCCGGCGGAAGTCGAGTACCCGGTCTAGTCACCAGGCAGCAAGGCTCAGAAGCACTTCCGGGGGAAAACGCATAAACCTCGCGTTTCCCGCCGGCTGAGTGCTTCGGATTCCAGTACCTTGCTGGAACACTGTTTGCCGAGACCTGCATGCCCTTCCAAGCTCTCTTCTGCTGACTCACGGAGAGCCGCGCTGAAGGGATACTTTGTTTCAGCTGCCTTCCCGGAGAGCCGCGCTGAAAAGATACTTTGTTTCAAACTGCCTTCCCGGAGAGCCGCGCTGAAGGGATACTTTGTTTCTGCTGCCTTCTCGGAGAGCCGAGCTGAAGGGATACTTTGATTCTTACCCTTCTAGGAGGCAAGCCGCGCTGAAGCGCTACCTTGTCTCAGAAAGCGCCACGCAGGAGCGCTTGTGCAATTATTCACCTGGGGGTTCCAGGAAAAGCTCATTTTTTGTTTTCATGACCCTTGGTGCGCAGGAGCGCCCTAAGGGTGTACATTGAACCTAGGATTGTGTTTTGGGTGTACACTTTAGTTTTCCCACTGCGCAGGAGCGCCATTGGGAATAACCCTGCCTACAGACCCTGTCACCTTACCAGGGATACCACATACCTGGGTGGTTGTTTCCGGTTTTCAGCTACCCGCGCAGGAGCGCTTTCATTTTGTTTTAGCTTGGGTGAACGCGCAGGGGCGCTTTATTTAGTGTGCACTTTGCGATATCGCGCAGGAGCGCCTTCCTCGCTATTCACATCCGGAGCTACACTCATCGGGGAACATTCGTTTCAAGAGCCTTGGTGAGTCCTCAAGGGTAACTGGTCCTGTGTGTGTGTATGTGGGGTGGTTCCTTTTCGGGTCTGCTTCACTTTCTGATCTTTCTTGTTCTGGTTTCCAGTGACACCGGGACGCCCCACCAGCTCCACGCCATCCTTAACCCTACACCCTGGCTCCCATCCCTGCGTCCATCTCATCCCTGCTGGGTATAATCGTCCACGAGGGTCAGGTGGGTACAGGGACGGGTGCTCTTGTCGCCTCTGCGGAATCGCGCCACAAGCAAAGGTAAGACTTGTGGGGCAAACCTGACAGCGAGAAGGCTATCACCAGACAACATTGAAGAGGACCCAGGGCTAAAAAGTAGAAGATGGGAGCATAGCTAAGAAAAATAGGGACAAAAATGAAGGCTAAAGGGCAGCGAACGTGACAAAAAAATACAACAGTGCATAGTGACACAGATAAAGAGAGAAAGGCTCTGCCTTAAAGAGAGAAAAAACAGGAAACAGGAAGTTACAAGTAGCCACTTGAATGGGCTCCACATCAGATTGTGCTGATATCCCAGTATTGTGAATGGCAGCCATCTTGGACTGGGCTAAAGAATGGAAAATTATAGACCTTGGGCCTTTAGAAAACACCCACATGCCTTAAGTACTAATGTTATACATCTTTCTTTTCTTTTCCAGGTTAGCCATGGCATGGAGCAAGAGTCTAGTCTCTAGAGTGCTTCCTGCCACCTGGAAGCAGCATGGCGCTGAGACACAGTATCCAATAAGGCAAACACGCCTTGAAGTCTGCAGCACTGAGGACAGACAGGAAGGAGCTCCTGAGGTAAGGGAATCAGGGCAGAGTGCACCTTGCTGTGGAACCAGAGGCCTCCACAAACACTGCTTGCGACCAGGCGTAAGACAGTAATGGAAGAATGGGTATTGTGTGTTCTACAAGAAATTAAATGGAACTTTCTGACCTCAAACAAGGCTGGACCAGCAGGCAGAGGCTTACTTTTGAAGCACCTCTACTTGGTGTACGAGGGCCTGAGAAAGAAGGGTTAGGATGAATGGGACATCGTGCCTGGAAGATTTAGGAGGTCTTGGCTGCCTAGAGAGAAATCTACAGTCCAGTAAGTACCACCTGGATGAAGATGAATGACAGCTTTGCTGCTGTTCCTAACTTCTCCTAATGGAGAACCTCGGGCCTGATTCACAAAAGTAATCTGAGACGAAATCCTAACTTTATGATTTTTGGTATTCACAAAGGGCATGTAGGAGTAGTAAAGTTAGGATTTTGTCTCAGTTAAACTTAAGTTTTGGTTTTAAGTTTAACTTAAGACCAAAACTTTAGTTTAACTGAGACAAAATCCTAACTTTACGACTTTCGGTATTCACAAAGAGCATTTAGGAGTTGTAAAGTTAGGATTTTGTCTCAGTTAAACCTAAGTTTCACTCAAGTCAGATTTAAGACCAAAACTTAAGTTTAACTTAGACAAAATCCTAACTTTACTACTCCTAAAATCCTTTTGTGAATACCAAAAGTTGTAAAGTTAGTATTTTGACTCAGATTACTTTTGTGAATCGGGCCCCTCATCTGTCAAAGGATCAAGGAGATTCCTTAATTCAGGAGACATCGTCCTGGGCCCCAGTGACTTTAGCCATCATCCACACAGCCTGGAGAGTCCAATCCAGCCCCCTGCTTTGGTTTCATTGTGAGGTGACTGTAGACAGAGGAGAAAAATCATATATAATGCAATGGTGAAAAGACGTCGTCAAAAAGAATGAATAGATGTGCTGAGGACGCACACTGCTGCCAGAGCCCTGAGGTGTCTGGCACGGCTTTTTGGTGTTTGCTGGAAATGTGCTGCTGCTCCTCCCCCACCTGCTGTAACCACGGTATTTAGACAGCATATCGTAAACACAAATATCGTGGGACAGAACATCGTGTAGGTCATTTTCTATGGGTAAGTAAAGTTTTACTACATATAACTCCACATATATGTACCTTGACAATAGATATATATCCAAGGTACGTAGAACTGGAGTTAAGAAAATTACATTTACAATTACCTATTTGCACTTCCCCAGGGGCGTAGCTTGGTTAGTAAGATTGCGGAGGTGTGAGCTTCAAATTTCCCTACCTTTACGCTGGCATATAATTTAAAAATACATCATATGACAAGCAGGGTACATGAGTGGGATTGAAGAGGCAGTGGGAAGGTGGAGGAATATGGATTACTGGGAGCACTAAATGAGAGAAACACAATACTTTGTCAAATACATTTTAGGGCTTTCAAAGCAGAGATGAAAAAGTGTGTGTGTGTGTTTTTGCCAGTGTATATATGTAAATATCCCTGGTGAAATCTGAAAGACACCTCACCATACCCAACTGAAAGTGCCTGGACCCAACTATTCATCTGAAAATACATTTATTAGCAAGACGACACCCTAAACAGCACACCTGAAGCTGCGCTCCTGCACTTACCTTCTCGATATTCTTGTCCTTGACATAATTAGTGTGGTATGTTCTCCACACGATATTTGTGTTTCCGATATTCTGCCACTGATCCGTAACCACCACATACAAGCGCTGGCACCTTCCTCCCTCCCATGCAAGTGGAACAATATCACTGCTACTAGTGCCCTCCTTCTAGGCACAGCAGTGGTTCAAGAGGGCAGGCAGCATGGAGGACGTCAGAACTGCTACCTCGGACCACCTCACCGAAGGAGAATCAATAGGGCAGCCACCTTAGAAGGCCCTAATGTCCTTGGACAATGAACCACTCTAAGATGGCCGCCTTGTTGGTTGGTCCTCAGTCAGGGAGAGCCACTTCATTTTCCTTTCAATAAATACATTTAGAAACAATGTCATTTTTATTTACACAAAGACGGTACACGCTTAGAGTCTGATATTATCTTTGGCGGACGGTTCTCTGTCCATGAAATTCAGAGCCTATAACCGGACCAGCAATCATCTATGCACACTGAAAGGACCAGCCATTACTGCGGATTATTTCAAAGAACAAAATGTTTGGTGGATGTCCGCCGCTGGTTTTATTGACCTTTGACCAACCTTTTCCAAAGTTTTTGTTTCTCAGAAACGACTTCCATGCAGGAGTTTGTTTCTGAAAAATCAAAAAAGAAGGACTCCTACACCAGGGAGAGTTCTTCCAAGTTTTGGGGGGTCATTCTTGTTTTTTTTTCTGTCCCTCTTTGCCAGGTTTGTCCTGACTATGATGGATGTAAAAAAAAGATATTACATCATCCACTCCAAATAGGGCAGGGGGTGTAAAGTCCTTCCTCTGACAGACCCTCCTCTGTCAAGCCATCAGAGGAAGATTTCCACCAACAGAGCCAAAAGGGGCTCCGTCAACAGAAAACGTGAGTTCCTCCCACCTCTAAATGAGGCAGGCAGACCTAGGGTTTGGCAGACAGGGTACTCTGTCGCATTTGTGATGAAGTACCCTGCTCCACCGTACTCTAAACTGGACCCATTATATTCTAAACTAAGCCAACAATAATTGTATACTATTTTCATTCTTTTTAATTTCTCAAGTATAAGTTACAAATTAGACAACTGAAATATTTCCAATCTATTCAGTCCAATACAAATATGCTGCTCTCTTTTTTCTTTTGTAGACAGCAGCATATACATTATATCATTTAAACTCTAAATTTAGGGTGGTTGCTACTTCTCCCAAGGGGAGGCGTAATGAGGAGAAATATCTTTGTTTCTCCTAGTGTTTTTTCCTCTTTCCATGTGTTCTGTATTGTGCAGCACACAGAGAGGAAAATGCCTCTCAGGATTGTTTTTGCGCAGGAAGGTGTTCCTGCACAAAAACAATCCTGCTTACAACGCAGGCACCCTCACCGATGGTGCAGGGGAGCCTGCGTTGGCGCCAGGCAGTCAAAAGTGCACCAACGCATGGAAAGGACAGGACGGCACCGTATGGTTTTAAATACAGCTGGCTCCTGCCCTGCATGCATCACGCAAGGCGGCTTGCTGCACTGCGCTGCGTGAAAGTTTGATGAATATACCCCCAAGTGATTTGTCCAGAATCCCAGCGTGTTGAGCCGACGCTGAGACTAAAACCTGGTTCCCCAGTTCCAAAGTCAGCAGCTTTTTTTGGCCTTAATGCCACATCCTCTCCCCTAAGTGTTGACATGAGATAAAAACGAATATTGAAACAACAAAAAACGATTTAAATGTCCTCGATGTTTAGTGAATTAAGTATAATATGCGCACCTGTCATGCACTGCTAATGACCTCACATATTACATCACTCATGGCATGGTAAATTGAATCATTGATGACATCACCAATGACATCTCAAGTGACAGCGTTGATACCATCGCTGATGACATGTAAAAATGCATCATCCATTATACCGCTATTCACGTTACTCCATCAAACCACAGACTCTTTAAAAAAAGAAAGTTGTTAGTAAGAGGCCTGCGGTCATATACAGCATAGAGTCACTGTGCACACACGTGAGGGTGCAAAGAATGGGAACAGAGAAGCCCTGGAGGCAAGTGTGGTTGGCCATGTTGAAAGATATGTGGTGCACTGTTTACCAACCAGCAAAGATTCAGGCGCAAGTAGTACTCCAGGTGAAACAAGATAAAGGCTGAGCGCACCTGATGTGGGTTGCGGAGGCATGTTTCAAAGATGGTTGTGGCTAGAACCAAAGCTGTTGCAGAGAAGTCTGTGAGAATAGTCAAAAAGTCTATCGACAATGGATTATACATCAGTGGACGTGCCCCTGTTCAATAGTAATAAACAGTGCTATATAAACATTGTGTGTACCAAGGATGTTTATTAGGTGTGATGTTTGCTTCCAGAATCTTGTTGAAGATTCTGCGGCATTGCAGGTTGTTGAATAAGGTAGAATGGAGGGGAATCCACTTATCCGTGTTTTTTTTCACGCTGGGGTGGTAAGCATGGCTCTAAGTTGTATGCCATTGTGCTCATCTGAGGACTATGCGTAGTGTATTTTACCAAATTACGGAGGGTTATCTATAGGGCGTTGCTAAAGGTGCTTTATCCGAGGTAAATGTGTATTGTCAACCTCTTGACTTAAAATTGTGGGTTAAGTGAACTGTGAAAGAGGGTGATCCTGTTAAGGTAAAATAATATTAACTCTTTTTTGAAGGGTGTACGATTAAAAAAAGGGGTGACCCCATTAAGGTCCATGGAGGCATGTATTTTTTTGCTATGTAGGTAAATAACAGTAAGACAAGCGTAACATGCATTAATTGTGGGTGACTTGACAGACACGCTCGGTGTTCAGCATGTGGTCAAAGGTTGCTTCTATTATCACTTGATTGGTGATAGAATTGTTGATAGAGGTGATTGGTGATAGAGGTGTTGAATTACTTCAAATCCACAAACCCTTTGGGATACTGTCATAGGACTGTATGATGTCATCAGTGATAGCATCAATAATGCCATTTGAAATGTCATCAGTGATCTCATCAATTATTTAATTTTTCTTAAAACATTTTTATTGGGTTTTTCGATGTTACAGTGGCATTACAAGCCATTGCCATGTGCATTAAAGTGTATTACAAAGGAGGTACAATTCTAGATCAGAGACATATCATGTCATAAAAAGTGATGTCATTAATTATGTCATTTAACTTGTCATGAGTAATAAAATATGTGAGTTCATAAGCTGTGCATGATGGGAGTGAAAGTTGTTGTTAATGCTATAACTTGCGAATTTCAGTGCTTTCTCGGATTTTCAACAGCTGTTCTAATCTCATTTCAGCACCTAACTATAACATGCCTTTAACTTTTCTTTTTTCAGTGAATTCTAATCATTTTTATTGTAAGTTAAGATCTTACTAACAAACTTAACTATAATGTCACTTTAACGTTTGTATTTTTCAGTGAATTTCTGTGTTTTTTTATGCTATTCTCAGTTGAGCATATGCCCAACCCCCTTGGACAAACTGCAACCAACCACCCACTACGGATGGCCAGTGGAGAGTTGACTACAGAGGATAGCCACCAGCCAGGCCCTGCACCCAAATTTCAGCTGGCAGTGGCAGCCAACCAACCTACTGTATGTGGCCTTTGGCTGGGCACAGCAAGATGTCAGGCCGCTGGCAGGCACTGCACTCAACCCCATGCTGAGCACAGCCTTTTTCTGCATGCGGGGGGGAGGTAAACTGTAAAATAATTGTAATTTGATAATGAAAGGTGTCTAAAAACCTCCACAGAAATTAAGTGTACGCATCGCTACACTAGAAAATCAACTTAAAGAACAGTAGATATTGACCATCAAGAAACAAATACGAAGAGAAAATCCAGAATAACAACTTCAAAAGGCACATCTGATATTGTAGATGAGAAACTTGACTTGTGGGTTTGACTTTAAAACCTCAACAGCATCACACGCAATGCTACAAACAAGAAGTGTGATCTCTTCGAAGTTCTGGGCTTGAAGAAATACGTAGACTCTGAAAGTAAATGTGGCACACCCAAGAACTTCCTTCCTGCCTGCTCCCCCTCTCTAGCAAAAAGAACAGATGATGGATGGATTTCTGAACAAATCACAAATTCATCCCCCCAGTCACAGATCTGGGTTGAATCCGTCATTGTTTTGCTCACCATGCCACCCCAGTTTGGACCCAGCCATATGCAAATCAGACTTGACCCTGCTCCCCATGGGAACAGTCCAGCCCGAACTGCCAAGTCAGGTCCTCCCTGGCCCGGCAACAAGCATCCTGAAACCGGTTTTGTGGTATCACCCCTTCATCAGCCAGGATAGCTTGAATCCAGTAGCACAGTGAGCAAGGGTCCCACGCCTGGGCATACCCTGTCAACTTAGAGCGACAAAAACAAAAAGAACAGATGATGGACGGAATGCTGAACAAATCACACATTCACCTCAGTCACAGATCTGGGGTTAGTCCATCCTTTTTTTGCTTATTTCTCTAAACAGCACCAATCTTGGGTGCCCCCTCTCTTCTTGTTAGACTGCAGAAGAAGAAGAGGTGTAACATTAGGCCCATGGCCCCAGTGGTGTGGGGGGCCCGAGCCCCTGGGGGGCGCCCTCTGGCACTGTGCATGGGCAGCGGGCCCCTGCTCTGAGAGCTCCTGATTGGGTCTGGAGGAGGGGGACCCTCTATAAACTTTGCAGGGGGGACCCCTCAAGTTTTGTTATGCCACTGATAAGCAGTACAGCAGAAAGTTCCAGTGAGAGGAGGGCTCAGCGCCAAAGGGCAGAGAGTCGCTGTGGCCCAGCCCAAGAGCCCCAAGACACAGCTCTGAGGAGGCGTGACAACCTGTTTTATACACCGTCCAAAAGAGGTAATGTGGAAATTCAAAAGATGAGCACAGGAACCTACATGTACACTTCTCATCCCTATGATCACAGAAAGAACCATACCTTGCTGTTGTAAACTTGCCCTACATTGACACTCCAACAACATCACAGAGTGACCCCCAACATAGGGTCCAAAAAGGCAGAAGAGAGCCAATAATAGAAAGAGGCATAGCTGAGTTACTTCTCTAGTAATCTCAACCAAACATTGTCCTGCAGCCCCATCTCTCCGGGAGGAGACCCCCAATAACCTCACGATGCTGTGGTACTCGTACCTACCGAATGCACGTCCACACACGCCCCCAACACAGCTTGTGAGAGAAGTAGAACATTTACGACAATTACAGGACCGGGCTGTCCCTGGCAGATATAGACTGTTTGTAAAATACAATTTCTCGTATAACTCCATCAGATACCTCAACAAGCCAACCAACCCCTTGGCTTTAATATCATCATCACTCCACTTTGGGCAACGACAGGTGCATAAGTCCGAGAAAAATAGGGGCTTGGCCGCCACCCAGCCGCACAGATTCTTTTCTTGATCGCAGTGTCTAGGATTTGATCTCTCCAGTCGGCTCACTTCAACACCAAGAATCTCTTGGGTCTCTGCGCTATCCTGCATCACAGATGAGATCTCAGTTTCAACAGTTCCATGAAAACCTTATCATCCTCAGCAATGAGCGCATCATCTGGAGACTCTGATAGAAATCTCAGAAACTGGACTCGGGACCCAATAGGGGACAGGTTACTCCGTCACAACGATGACCGATATCCCGTCCAGCGAAATATAAATACCATAGGATATAACAGGATTTATATTTCAGCAGACCGGATATCCATTACTGTTGTGACAGAGTAACCCATCCGCCAAGATCTAATTCAGTACCTTAGTGTCCATCATCGGCTCTCTAAGACAAGCACCTTGCCCTCAGCGGGCTCCAGGGTCGGCTCTACTCCTCCCGTTCTTCTTTCCAAGCCGTAAAAACGTCCTCTGCAACGTCTCCAATACCACAGCAGTAGCTTCCCTGTTCTCCCATTGGTCAGAAAGTTGAGGGCTCTCTTTTCTATTGATAGTTTCTCATTGTCAGGGGGACATCTTGAAAGATCAGTATTTCTCTTACAGGACTTCGCTACTCGCAGACGGTAAAACTTCTACTTTTCCTTCCTCCAACTGGTCATGGTGGTGAAAGTGCGGCAAAAGCGAAAAGGCCGGCTGGGCTCTCACTTGATCCAGAACATACCTTCTGGGCTGATTCAGACTGTGACCAGCTGCATGTGGCCATATGAATCGGCGGAGACCTTCTGAAGGGTCAGCAGATGGAGTTGAAATTTGGTGTACGTGTGTTTTCTACTGAAAGGATGTATTGAGGGCTAGAAGGCGGCCATGCGCCCATGAAGAATCCAATCCAGTGAGGGGAGAGATAGGAGGCACTGTTTGCCGAAGGTTACATAGTGCATATCGGGCCTTCCAACAAGATGCCCTAAAATGGTGACCATTGGATTAACTATGAATTGAGTAATGCTCTTGTGCAGTACCATGAACTGCCTACTCATGAAGGGAATGTGACGGAAGAAGAAGGACCTTATGTGGACTGGTCAAAGGTCCCTTTATAGCCAGGACCAGCACTGGGGCATCTGCCGTCCAGCTAGAACCTTCATCACGCCACGACTCGGTCACGGGTATCTCCCTGAGGTGTTGTGAGTGATCTCATGTTTCTGATCATAGTTCATGGTTTGTGTTGCAAGTGTGATAATAGTCAGAAAAAGCTACTAATAGTCAGATAAAGTGTTGTGTTTATTTCTTGCATGAAACGCCTTCACAGGACTCTGGTCCCAACATTCCAGCCCCTGTCACTTCAACCATCCTAACCTCAAGGTGGCTTCTATGTGGCAGGCTGGTAGCCCTTCCGCTCCTGTGTGCCACAGACCACGACAGAGCTGAAGCTTTTATTCCCAGATGAACACAGAATAAAATCTTCAGAGAAGATGTTTTCAGTGCAATCCTTGAATAGAATAAGTAAAAAAAGAGGCATCGTTAGATCATATGCAGAAGTAACACATCATAAATTAGAACATTAGAATGTTGAGCATTCTAGTACAGACCATGGAGTGCTCTGGGCTTCTACAGGCCGGTAGAAGCCGGCAGAAGAACATTCTAACATTGTTTTTCATTCAGAGCTGCTGCTATGAACATAGGCCTCCGAGAGGCCTTTGTTTTTACCAATTAGAACATTCTGCCTTCTGGGGCAGAATGGTTTAATAGCCTTATAGCCCACCTAGTGGGCTCTACCGACCATCAAAGGCTCGCTCCCTTGTTAAAGGCACTCGCCTTCTGCTCAGGCCTTTAACACTGAAGCGGGCCTTTATTGGCCAGTAGAGCCAGCTAGGTCGGGCTCTAAGGCTATAGAACTGCACAGTGATTCAACAAACGTTACAAACCCGATAATGTTTTTGTTACTGGGGGTCGGTTTTGCAGCAGTAATTGTGAGGTAATCCAAGAGTCACACAAGGAACAAGTGTCACAGATGAGCCACACCCATTCAGCAGGACAGGGGTGAGGGTGTAGTAATTAGTCAGTAGCACATTTTTGCAGTGATATGGCTAAATCGGGGTGTGGTACTGAACTGTCATTAGCAGAGTGCACATTTCCCATTGAAACAGCCTCTTGAAATGGCCACTAAATTTCCATTTGAAATGTAGTTTTCCTGATGAACCTCCAGAGAGCGCAAATGAGACACACGAAAAACAGATTTCAGTGAATATTTATAATTTGCACCTCTCACAAGTAAAGTGTCTTGATTTGCTTGATCCTGTTTCCATCACACTTTAGGACTAAAAAAATACAATGTATCTCATTTGTGCTTTCGCTGCTGCTCATATATTTTGAAATGTTTGTGCAGTTCATTTACAGATTTTTATGTGTTAGAAAGCAAATCACATTCTACGATATTTCCTCTCATACTCCCTGCACCCCAGCAAGATTGTCGCATGATTCACATTACAAAATCGTCTCACTTTTTAGTGGGAGAAACAAAAGAAAACACCATTTCCAGGTTATAAGAATAAGGAGCAATTTAACACAGGAAATTTACTGACATTTGACCTCTGTCTTTGCTTAGCGAAAGTGACAAAATACAAAAATAGAAGGCCTCTTTATTGCTCATTCACTTTCTGAACTCCAGCATGGTGGCTTTGGGGTGCTGCATCAACTCCTGCACCCCTACTTCCAGCCCCTGTGACTAGGCCTCATGCCAAAAGTGTTTGCAGGGGATTTCCAGGGCTGCCACAGCTAGGTTGCTCAGGAAGTTGGGAGATACACTGTATGCTGTTTGTCAGCGAGGAGGGCTGAGGTCACTGGCTATTGCCAGGCTGCGTCTGTTTGAGTGACAGAATCTATATGGAGTGTGATTGGTTATCCACCTGCAAGGGCGGGCCTGGGATGGAATGAGGGCAAGTGTTCTAGAAAAGTCCAACTAGTTCAGAGGTACCTTCTGAGAGAGAGAGTGAGCCAGCATTTCTTGCTTCCAGCAGCAGATACCTGCTGGGCTCTGACTAGCAGAGGCCCCACATGGAGAGGCGGGAGAGAAGGTCCTCCTTGGAAGGACGGCCCTAGGCGTGAATGGGTCTCTCCTCGGCGAATGACAAGACCCGAAGGACCTAAGGTTTGCAGGCAACAGAAAAGGACTTATGTTGGGTCACCAGTGGACATATTTCCAGTTCCAGAGCCATCTTCACTAGGCTCCAAGACGAGGGAGCCAGAAAGGGATTGAAGGGAGTCCAGACCCAACGGATTCCAGAGGCAGTAGGCGGACGGATGCGCTCCAGGTCAACACTTAACAGAATGCATGATGATGAGATACGAGCATTCCCTCTAGAGCTGGGATCTATTCATTCAATACTTACACAGCCATCCAAATGAATGACCCATGGTGAGTGCCATACAGAGGTGTCCATCAAGCCCCCAAAGTACCAGGGAATCTTTGGCCCAATTTATTGAGACTTAGGACCAGAGTCCGGCACCCTGACGGCTGTGAGCCTGAATCTTTAATGGGAAAGACGAATGATGTAAGTAGACGGCATTTCTGGGTCCCGCTAACCATATGGAGTCGAGAACATAGAACGAGTAATGCATGCACATACTGGTGGGCAACACGGGGACAGGTAATGGCGATTGTTGCCAAATCAGGATGTACACATGCAAGAGCCCAGCTCTCTTTACCGCTCAGGGTGTGCAGGCAGGAGACCCAGACATATGTCCACCCTACGGTGGGACGGAGGGGGGGGAGTGCATTTATAGAAATGAGACCTTTTGAACATGGACTCCATGGAGACAGCAAGCAGTTCCTGCAACAAAACTGGTGCTTTCTATTGCCTCACAAGGCTGAGACGGATCCCTGAAGAAGGCTTAGCCGAAACGCGTTGTTTTTCAACAAGCCGCCAGTATTCAAATGTTCAGAACTTACCTTGTTTGATCATACAAAAACAGAATGTACAATTTGAAAAAGTGATGGATGTATTAATGAATGAATGCGATGTCTTATAATCAAGTGACAACAGAAAGTCAACAAATCATTATATCCGCATTGTATGATTTAAAGAAGTGAATATATGTGGCCATGATTGGCATTTAGATATTTAAACCATTTTTGTATATATTTTTTATATATTAAAAAGTATTTTGGTATCTTAAAAAAAGAAATAAAAAAAGAGAATGTATAGTATAAACAATATGGTTTGTGTATTCAGGAAAATGTTACCAATATAAATATAAACAAATTGTCTAGAGTGCATATGCGATTCTTAGATTAAATACACTGTGCCCCGTGTCCCCCATTTTCTAAATAAGCTTTCTATTGCCTCACAACAGTTTCATTTTCAGAGGCCATTTTTTTCTGCAAATGTCTGATACAGAAAGTGGATCTAAAATGGCCACATCGTATGCAGTTATGAGTTTATGCATTTCCAACCCAGTGATTTAGCAAATCTCTATTAACTGCACACACCACAAACAATCATTGGTAGTTCCAACTGTACAATAAGGGAACCCGTATTAATAAAGTGCCCTGTTACCATTCCAATAATAGAAGGCAGTACACAAAATGACAATATATCATAACATTGGTTCAAAATGTAAATATTTGTTAAAGTTAATTTCTGAACTATTATCCTTTTGTTGGCTGTTTAATATTGCTAAAACTGTTTGAGAGGAAACCAGGAGTGAGTTAAAATTGTTTCCACTCAACTGAAATATGCTTCATTCAATGCGAACTTTTGTTTGCGGGTGGATTGGAAGGTGACTTATTCAGACCCAGGTGAGTTTGTGTAACAATACGTTTTCTCTTATAACAATGTCACAGATACACATCACTATCATATTTACCATACTCACTGTTGCCTGTAAGATGGCTTAGTGAGTTGAAAACTTAATGCAAAAGGTACCTTTGTTTTCACCCAGAAGAATTTTCCAGCAAGTTTAATACTTTGACTGGTATCTACACAAAACGTTCTAGTTGATTTGGATTTTGACCAACGGGCAGAATTTCTGAGTGAGCTGAAAATTTCCTCAAGTCTTCCACTGCCAGGAGAGCACGCGCTGTCAAACACGGGGAAAAGCTTCGATGACAGCCTTTGTTAACATACTTCAACTCTGGTTCCCTCCTTCTTAAACGTTTGCAAATAAGGGCTGAAACTTCATACAGAACTCAGTTTCAACCAATCACTCTTTGCAGCAGTGAGAGAACCTTGGACAGAAGGCACCAGCAAGGGATCAAGCCTGTAAATTCCCTTCTCAACTGGGACATTCTGTCCTATTTCCCCTCTTTTGTCTTTGAAAAATAAATCTGGGAGCCCGGTTGCGTTCACCAACCTTCCCAGTGTCACCAACGATAGTTTTAAGGAGATGCTTGTTGATTTGTTGGAGTTAGAAAGCGCCAACCTCCAACTCTTGATCCAGAAGGAGCGATGCATTCTTCCGTCTCTCACACCTTCCCGGTGGCCACTTACAACAAGAACATGAGGGATGGGAGAAGAAATGGGGAAAGGGAACTGGGATGAGAAAGAAATCAGAGACTTTGAACACCATCACTCGGGCTTGTATCTGCCTTGTAACAAGGTCCTGAGAATGCTTTCTGTTCTGCCTCAGGATCAGGCTCCAAGTGTAGTTGCAACCATCTTTACAGACTTTAGAAATCTTTACAGATAAATGCACAAAATAATGCAAGATTGTTTTCACAACATGACTCAACTTTCAGAGACCTTCTCAGTAACTTCAAATTCCTCCAACAAATTCCAGAGGAAGCAATTGTTCATTGAAACAGGAAATCCTGTGTGTGTAGCATTGTCCTGGGAGTAGCAACACTGGATCGCGATGGTAGTAGCAACACTGTATCACCATTGTAGAAGCAACACTGTATCACAATTGTCTAGAAAGTCAATGTTAGGCTATCGGGCAACTTACCTTATGTTTTATGAGGTAAGTTACCCGATAGCCTAACATGGCTGCCACCGTCATATCGAATGAAAATTAACGTAGAGTTACAGCAAGTAACTTATCTTTTAAAAGACGCTTTATTGTTTTGTCACGTTTATTGTCAAGTATTTAAACGTCATTATGAGTAAAAAATATCATCTTAATCAGACTGCGAATACCGGGCATTCATTTTTCTTTTTGAGCTGATTGAGAGATAAAATGCAATAGATTTTCAAATAATCCATTTATGCCAAGAGTATACATTCAAAAAGGTACAAAACCTTGTGTGGCTCTGTTATGATTACACATGGCAGGGTGATTTCCATTTAATTTAGAGGGATATTTGCACACGCCTTTTGTCCAGGCGCCCTATGCAGTGTGTGTGAGTGAGTGATGGCGGCGAGAGGGAATGATCGACCGATGTCAGTCCATGTGAAGAGGAGGTGATTCCAGGTGTCTCTGTGTTCGTGTGGGTCAGTTATCAGTAAGAATCCCCGCAACCCTACTCTTGGGTTCACATTGTTGGAGTCATCTGCTAGTGTTTTGTGTTATTCCTCATTTATGATCTCAATTTCCTTAACCCTTTCCCTGCTGCCTTCGGCCAATGGCCGACGGCAGCACTACCTCCCCAGTGCTACTGTCGGCCATTGGCCGACGGCGCCCCACCCGCGCACGAAAACGCCGGCACCGCGGCGGATTTACCGCCGCGGTTAACGGGTTAAGCAATAGCTGTTCAATAGTTATATCCTCACTGTATGCATATGTCCAGGTGAGTTTTTATCATCACCAACCCTGAGGAATATCTGTACTAACCGTCCCACGCCTGAGCAACTTCTGTTTCTACCATCCTCCTCTGGCGCGCTCAGTTCTGTATGTTCTGGACTTCTGGTTCCAGCACAATGTTGTGCTTCCTTTTCCAATGTGCTATGTTTGACGCGCAGTAGATTTCCAATTCATGGCTGTACTTCTCCAAGTTAATATTAGGAAGAGATCTATGAACCCCTCTGGGTTTAGGAGTCCTATCCTGCCCGGTGTCACGGTTGTGGCCTCCGTCACTGAGGGCTAGATGTAGGTACATCATTTTTACAGATTCTAAAATACCGAATTTTACCGATTCCGTATTTAAGAATCGGTAAATCTGATGTAGGTAAATTTTCAGTATTTTTTACCGAATCGGAGGCCCATAGGAATGAATGTCAATTACCGAATCGGTAATTACCGAATCAGTAAATACCGAATAAGTCAAGGGTGGCAGGGTGTCACTTTGACACCCTGTTGCACCCCTGATTAGGGCTTGTGTGCCATGTGGCACACATACATGCCCTAAGGGCATGTATGTTTCATTGTATTTTCAATTGCAACATTTTGTTGTCAGTACTGTCTGATTTGCACTAATGTTTATATGTATTGTTGCAACAAAAAAAATGATGTTTTCAACAGGTGTTTATTTTCGACAGAAATTCGTTTTTTTTGTCACAACTAAGGGCATGTATGTGTGCCACATGGCACATGTGTACATGCACAGATGTACATGCACAGATTTGCATATACACAGGTATTCGTTATTTACCACCAACTAATAGTTGGTGGTAAATAACAAATCCTCTAAGCCCTGTGGCACTGTTTACAGTGCCACCTACATCTTAAAATACAGATTCGGTAATTTTACCGAATCGGTAATTTTACCGAATCGGTAAAATTACAGATTCGGTAAAATTACCGAATCTGTATTTTAAGATGCCATACATCTCAGTGTCCAATTACCGGTCGGTAATGGCCGAAAATCAGTATTTTCGCCCATTACCGACCGGTATTTGGATACCTACATCTGGCAATAAATTCCGTCTGCTATTACAAGGCAGGTCCAACCCCTGTATGAGTCCTTCCTCTGTCTATCGATTTCCAGGGCAGTGGGCAATAGCAGTGAAGAGCCTTTGTAGTATTTGCATTTTTATATATTATATATTTTATTTATATTTATCTATATTTCATATATTTTATATATTACAATCCATATTTTATATTTTATATTTTTGATTTATATTTATATATTTTACATCTTATATTTTATATTTTATATATTTTATTTACATTTATATTCATACATATTTAATATATTTTATATTTGTAGTATTTGCATTTGTTTTGGGAGCTTAAATTGAGCATTCCAGGATACCTTCAGAGTTTATATCCGTATCAAACACCCTTCTTCTTTTCCAACATCTCTTCCTAAGATGTCAACCAAACAGTGAGAACCTTTCAGTCATGATGCTTATGCTGAGGAAAGAAAACTCTCTTCTAGAAAACGATTGGGAGAGGTCTAATGCGTGATTGTATTAATGGATCAATGTTTGATCGATCCTTTTTTTATCCAAATAAATTTACTATTGGGATATTGATGGTCTAAAGTTAAGGAGAGAATGGCATTGGGGTTCTTTTAGGAGGCTAACCTGTCACCGGGAAGAATGTGGGTGCACCTGCAGACCCACTGGGCATCATTCGCTGGCTGGCAGTCAACCCCCACCCACGTCACTCCTCATAAACCAGGCCACAGTGCACATAATCTTATTAGCGAGCTTCCACAGTGGGGAAGCTTAAATTAGAAGCGCTAAGGCCTGCAACAGTGGCAGAAGGATTGCACATTGGAGCGTGTGCCCGCGTCTGAGCCAGGGTCAGGTGAGGGCAGTGTCCACCTCGCCTTCAGAGGAGGATAATCTGGAAATCTGCAGCCCAACCAGCCCAGGTGCCAGCAGCATGTGGGGCACGCAGGCCACCCAGTGGGCCTTTCTGCTGCCCCATGGGGAAAGCACTCCTAATAGTTTCAGGTGGCAGGTTCACAGGGGCAGAGCGATGCCGGCGTTGGGCGAATGGGTGAAGCCCCCTGTTAGTGTCGATGAAAACAGGCAGAGCAGGTGTTTGTTATGCATGTGTCTTGAAAGCACACTGTTTATCCCATGTCAGGTGTGGCACCTTCAAACATTCCTGGACATTGACACTGCAATCCTGGGTCCAAAAATCTCAAATCTCTTATTTGATGTTCTTCGAGGTACACATCGTTTACGCAGCTGCGGAGCACCACTGGTGGCCATTTGCATTTTTGGTGAAGGGAGCCCTCCTTGAGGAAGACTGGTCTTTCCATCCTATAGATGTTTGAAAGTCCTCTCCCTTCATGGAAGGAATTTTCTAGAGTTTGAATTCCATAATCTTGATTCATTGTTGTGTTCCTGGGAGCTTGTTTGGGTTTGCAAAGAGGTGATGTCTCTGCTTTCTCTATCGACACTCCCTGTTCTGCTCAATTAGCACATGTGTTTGTCAATGTGAGTCATACAGGTGAGTGGTCAGTGTGTGGCTTTGGCTGTAGGTGTCACTGAAGCTGTAAGGAAGTCATCTGACATGCAGACACCTGTCCATAATGCAGAGCACTCATGTTTTCTAATGCTGTGCGCGGGCAGCTTGTCCAGTCAAGGTGTTTTCTATTTTGGTACTTGTAGTGTTTGTCTTGTAAAGAGATACACAAGACTAAAAGTCCCAGAATGCCAACACACAACCTGGACTGTTATGTTATGTAGATTTGTATGGTGCACTAATCACCCGTGTGGGTATTCAGACGCTTGAGCAGGTTTGGAGGCGTGTCGACCCTGCAGAGTTATTTAAAGAGCCGGGTCTTCAGCCTCTTGCAGAACTCAAGAAATGAGGAGGCCACTCTGATGTGTGGACGGAGGTCTTTCACGGATTAGGAGCACTGTAGGAGAATGAGAAACCTCCGGCTCTGGTCTTGCGGATGCAAGGGTTGCGTGCGAGTGAGAGTGAGGCAGAACGTAGGTGTATGGCAGGCTGCACGAAGTCCAGGTGGAAGTGCGGCTGTTCAGCAATACTGGTCCTGTGTTGTGTAAGGCTTTGTATGTGTGTGTGAGGATCTTGAATTGGCTGCGCTTGTGACTGGGGAGCCAGTGAAGCTCCTTGAGGTGCGGTGCGATGTGGGTGTGGCTTGAGAGGTTGAGTATGACTCTTGTGGTGGCGTTCTGGATGGTCTGAAGTCTGTTTAAGAGTTGTTGGGAGATTCTGGTGTAGAGTGCTCAGCTGTAGTTGAGCCTGCTTGTGTGACGGTCCAGCTGACGTTCTGTGGCGGCCACTTGAAGATCATTTGTGGCATGTGTAGGATGTGGCAGCAGGAGGTGCTCACTGCATTGACTTGTACAGTCATGCTCTGCTTGCTGTTTAGGATGATTCCCAGGTTTCTTGCGTGGTTGGTGAGTTGGTGTGTTGGTCCTGGCTTTGACAGCCACAAGGTGGAGTCCCAGCCGGAGACCATAATTCCGAAAGAATAGTACTTCCTTCTTGTCTAAGCTGAGCTGCAGGCAGTTGGTTCACATCCAGTCTGCTACCATGGTCATGCAGTACATGGGAACAGTGGTCCCAGAAAACAATATATTTACACGGAAATCACATAAATAAAGAACACAACTAAGAAATCAAAACTTGGACAGAAGCTATTTGCAGCTCACGGTGTTTAATTCACACTGGGCATTAACCTGTTAGTGCCAATATTTACATTTCATTGCATACAAAAGTGTTCCTCGATGGGAGGGGAAATCAAGGACTGGGTAGGGTGATTTTGCTTGAGGTGAGGGTTGGATAGTGACTACAGCATATAGTGTGCATCAAAATCAATACATCATTTACAAAGATGGAGGCTCACTCTTCGGGCCTATCAGTCACAATTAGTATCAACGTGCTATGGTGTTATGTAGCCATGGTTCAAAGCAGTAGCACAGTACAAAATCTCTGTTGTTGAAACTGGCTCGGATTAGAAATGTGGATGTTTCGACCCCAAAAGGCCTGTAGGTTGTTGTATCCCTTACGCCGGGGTCTTCATCAGGACAGAAGTGTGGGGGGTGGGAGAGGGGAGTGATCATGAGCAGCCTCAGGAACGAGGCTGCAACAGTTGGAGGGCGCGTTGGCTCCTTACGTGTGAGAGCGTCAAAAACGACACTAGTAAAGTAATTAATATAGTGTCAAGCCTGATTAGTCGGCGTTCATTGACATAACCATTAGTCTGAAATAATGCTGGTAAATGTCTCAAATACGTACCGCATCTGAATCAATCTCCATTTACGCAGTAAAGGCCAAATCCTTCTGATTTCTTGGAAGCCGCTGTATTTCTTTGGAACCTCCGTGTACGCAAATACCTTCTGTCTTAGGTTTGATTTCTCAGTTGTATTCTTTATTTATGTGATTTCTGTGTAAAAATATTGTTTTCTGGGACCGCTGTTCCCATGTACTGTCTACACTCAGGTCCCAGAGGCTTATCTTGAATTTACCCTTCTTAGGTAACTACCATGGTCGTGCAGTCAGTGGAGTTGGTTCTGGTGGTGGGTGCCTTATCCGTCAGGGAGAAGATGAGTTCTGTGTAGGAGATGATGGTTTGGATCTGATGATGTTGGTGAGTGGTGTCATGTAGACGTTGATCAGGTTGAGGCTGAGAGATGATCCCTTGGGGATGCTGCAGACCAGGTTCTTGGTCTCGGACGTGAACGGGGGTCCATCTGACCCTTTGGGTTCTTCCTGAGAGGAAGGAGCAGATCCAATTGAGTCTGGATCTCTGGATGCCAATCTCATGGAGCCTTCTGGTGAAGGTGCTGTGGGAGACAGACAGTGTTGAAAACTGCGGAGAGGTCGAGCAAGATGAGGGCTGCTACTTATCCTCGGTCCAGGATCGTCTGTATGTCGTTGGTGGCTGCATTGAGTGCTGTTTCGGCACTGTGGTTCTTTCTGAATCCTAACTGGGTGTTGTCCAGCCAGTGGTGGATCTCAAGATTTGTTGAGAGTTGCTTGTAAAGTTGCTTGTTAATGGCCACTTTGGCTGCGTAGGGCAGCAGGGAGATGGGTAGGAAGTTGCTCAGTTGGTTTGGGTCGACTGATGGTTTCTTGTTGAGGGCTTTGGCTTCTGAATGTTTCCAGTCATCTGGGAATACGGCAGACGTGATGGAAGTGTTGATGATGTGGGTGAGGGTGTAGCTGATTTGTCGTGTTTCCAGGTTGTAGACATGATAAGGGCATGGATCCTTTGGTTCGCAGGATTGTCACTTTATCGTGTCTGATGAGGGACTACACTCATGTGGGTCTGGGGAAACGTGAGAAACGTGAGAGTGGTGTGGTAGGGATGATCACATTGTATTGACAATGAAGTAACATGCTGAGCAAGAGCGGCCACAAAACAACAGGGGTAGATAACTACAACATGTAATAAAAATGCAACACAGAATCTTGAACGATGCTCTAACTTTATGAATCGTAAAGGACAATAAACCCGGTGTTTACATGCCTTCCCTCCAAACCAAAAGTCTTTGATTATGAGGAAGCAAGATTCTGAGTAGGTTCGCATTCCCACAGCCGGTTTTCCCAGGTGGTGGAACTCCAGACCCAATGTTGCCAGATGGTAAATCTGAGTGAAAAAATAGCAGGAGGATTTGGCTGCAACAGCATCCGAGCCTCTTCCCCAATTTTCTTTCTGGCAGAGGAGAGCATGAAATGCTCCTTCCTGCCAGAACTTAGCTTCCCCTATTCCCCACAACTAGGGTTGCCCCCTGCCCGTATTTTACTTTCCTGGCCTATATTTCTAAGTGCAGGCCGGAAAGAAAGGTGGCAACCTCACCCACCCCCCTCATCCCACACAGAGGCCACAGCCCACTTTTACCACCTGCTCAGAGCAGGTCCAGTTCAATTTCTTTATTGACTGCTTGTTTTAAGAAAATCACCCGTGGAGGCATAATATTTACCTGCGGGTTGACGAAAGTTTTTTTTCAGACCCGAGTTGCTAGGTTCTAGGGAGACACCTGGTGTGTTTATATAGATAGCTTCCATGAAAATTTGCCTGCAAAAAATGGCAAATTTTTTGTGTTTTAGCAATGCTTGTTGGGTGTTGACGGGGTCTTACTGAACAAATGTGGAAGTGATAGTGAGAAACAGCTGAGGGGATTTGAAGTGAAACAAGGATGTGGTGTAACGGTCACAGCTGCCGACAGGGGATCCGGTGAACAAAAACAAATGTGTCATTGTGTAATGTAACTGGTGAGCGCTAAAAGTGTTCTAATACCATTGGCTCGTGTTAGCAGTATGTATTGCGCAAAAAAAACAAGTCGCAAAAAAAAGTAGCAGCGACGAGGGAGGTAGAGGGGGGACGGATCAAGCAGGGAAGCAGGAGGGATGAAGAGATGGGCAAGCAACAACGGGGGAAAAAAACCTTAATTGAAACAGGATCAACGACAAAAAATGAATGTGTCATTGTGCAATGTAACTGGTGAGGATTTAAAGCGCTCCAATACCATTGGCTTGTGTTTGCACTATGGCAAGATGGACAACAGAGCAAGCGCACCAATACCATTGGATCGTGCAAAAAAAACAAGTGCTGTTCATATTTTAACAACTATGAAAGTAATTTATTTGCTTATTTACGCATGCATGCAAGTGGTATGTGTGTATGTGTACAAGGGAGATGGCCTGAAAACACAAATACTCCTATGGAGTGAAATCAGAAAAAATTGCTCGGCAAACCAGGAGCAGTGTGAGGAGACATGTACTTGGCCGAGGGCCTCTGGGAGGGCCAGACACAAGAAGAGGGCATGACTTCTGTATGTCATGACGAATAACATCAAAGGAAATGAGAGCGAAGTTTACCAATGGTAGGAAATGGGCGGCATGTAAGACCACATATAGGACACAACGCATCTCTTCGAGAAAGCGCATGCGCAGTCTAGCCGATACCTAAAAATCAAAGACGGCACAAATTGTTTTGACATTTATGTTAACTCTGTCAGCACAAATATGGACTTGCTTCGAATGTTGCCCCAAAGGCTGTAAAATTATTTTTCATTGGGCACCTAACTTCCCGTTTACAGTGACCCTTGTTGACATCCTTGCCCCGCCCTCTAAATCAGGGCCGGACTGGCCATAGCGGGCACCGGGCGTTTCCCCGGTAGACCGCTTGTGTGGGGGCCGGTTTGGGCCCCTTGGGGGCCGTTTTTGTTACCGGGGGTCGGCAATGTCAGCCCCGAGTAACAAAATCGTCCGAAACCGGCCGTCGCAAACTGCTCAGCTGCACTCCCCCTGACCCCAGGGGGGGGGGGCAGCTGAGCAGTTTTCCAGGGCCGGTTTCTGTTCTCAGTCCGGCCATGCTCTAAATGCTCAGTCCTCTCTCACTGCTCCTGTCTCACACGGTGCCTCCTTCCTCTCGCCCAGTGAAACATTAAAGTGGAGGTGGCAGCATCTTTCCAGGAACAGACAAGCTTCCAACGCCGAATATTATCTGCTCATCACAGGCGGGAAACAACCTTTACAGCGCAGTCATTACATCGCAACATCCTTTACAACGCATGTCACTACAACGCAGGCATTACAACGCATACCATTACAACGCATGCCATTACAACGCATAGTACCCCTACACTATCCAACACTTACCGTACTGTTGCACCCCCTGGAGTTAGAATACTAATTTTTACCCCTACACTGTCCAGCTCTTACCCTATAGTTGCACCCCCAGGAGGTAGAATAGTCATTTTCACTTACCTTAAATGAAATGTATTGGTATGCGTTGTAATGGTATGCGTTGTAAAGGTAGAATGCGATGTAATGCAATGAGTTGTAAGTGTAGTTTTAAAAAATTCGTTGTAATGGCATGCAATGTAGATGTATGCCTTGTAAAGGATGTTGCGATGTAAAAACTGCGTTGTAAAGGCATGCGTTGTAAATGTATGCGTTGTAACGTTATACATTCATCATGGACCACCGTAAAAGCGGCTTTACATGTTCTGCTGGGTCACGCGGTTACCGGACATTGTTTGGCCGCTCTCGCTCAGTTTGAAAATATTCCCTGCTCGAAAGGACAGTAACATCATTTCAGTGTCTGTCTCTTCGGAAGAACTAAATGCGATATTCTGAATAAGGTGGACAGGTGAGCGTGCCATGGCTTGGTTGGTGGAGAGATGGATGTGTATTGTACTCAATGTTATACACTTTGGTGAAACACGTGAGCCAAACGCCACGTGACATCGTTTCAGTGATGCTTATTATGCTAATTACCATTCCAAAATCTCGAAGCTAGCTTGTTCGGTCTCATAACGTTGACAGGCCTGTGGTTGGGAAGCAGGGGGTGCCTTTAGCTCACAGGCAAGGGAAGTAGCTGTTCTGTGTCGTTCACAATGAACCAGTGCCATCTGCTGGCAAATACTGGTAATGCACAGGGTCATTTACTGCTCTTAGAGACATGCTGTGATGAGGGGGAGGAAAATAGATGTATGTGTGGCGCAAGCATTCAAGCGTCAAGAGGCTGCCAGGAAGATTAGGGCTCACATTTCCCACATCATGTCTTCTTTTATCCAACACCCTGTACTCTCACCCCTCTGTAGGCTGCCCTGGAAAGAGCTGAATACATTGGTTTTAAACCACAGATGGCCTCTTGACCTTCCAAGGGTTCATTGGCTGTTGTCAGCGCCCTGAATAATTATGTGTGATCACAACACTAAATACCAGTGCCCGGATTCTGTCCCAAACGTTCAATGACTTACTGACACATATATGGATAAGTATGGATCACAAAACCTTTATTGCTGCTCAAAAATGTTTATTGGCAGAGCCAAGTTGGCCGACTCGATCGAAGCTCCGGTCAATGAGAGCATAAAGGGACCCCCTTATTTCCTCTGACCCCCCTTGAGGCCTGTATGGGTACCCGATGTGCTTCTCACTGACCCCTTGGTCTTGTAGGATTTGTGCGCCTTGCTGATTGTCGCAGCCGGGGCCAGCGGGTTGCTGCTGCGGAGGCCTGGAGTGGATCGTTGGGACCCTTGGGCTCGTGTGCTGGGCCCCTCAGGCTCACATAGCGGCTGTCGCTGCAGCGAATGGAGAATTTTTATTCAGATTCGAGGAGGCCAGCTCGGCAAACAGCACAACCAGCAGCGGCGTCTGATCCTTGGCAGCCGCATCGCAGGCGTGTAACGCGGGTTCTTGACAGCGGCTTGAGAGGGAGCCGGAGGGCCACACAGACTGTTACAGTAACAGTGACTTAATTGCGTCAGGACATGCTATAAGCAAAGCGAGCGAGTTAAAGATCTGGGAACGCGGATGGACACAGTGGAGGACTCATTGGGCACACAACTAGTCAGTTGAGTGATCAGGAACACCGCATAAATCAACAAGAAATGAAAACTACAGATTAAGAGGATCTTTCACAGAGAAATAATGTGCACATTCTTGGGTTACCAGAGGGAATGGAGACGATGTCTATGGAACTGTTTTTGGAGGACTCGCTTCAAAAGGTGCTACCAGGACTAAATGTGGAAGGAGAACTGCATGTTGACCGTGCCCACAGAACTCCTGGTGCAAACCTAAAACTGGTGCTCCTCCCCGTATGATGAGTGCGCGCATGCTGTGCTATAGAGATCAGGTTCAGATTTTAGCAGCGGCATGCACAGGGAAAAATAGAGTATAATGGTGCCAAGCTTTCTTTTTATCCAGACTCTGGTCACTCAAAAAAAACAGAAATCATTAATTCAAGTTAAAAAAAAATTGAGAGATAAGGGGTGGGGCTATGCTTTGCTTCCTCCAGTGTGCTTGAGAATTAATTGGAACGGCAAGAGATATTCTTTTAACAGCCTGAAGCAGCTATGTAGTTTATTGAAAATCATTGATCAGTTATAGTTGATATTGGGTCAATAACTATGAAGAAATGACTGGTTTGTATGAAGGGGAAGGGATTTTTGCTTTGTTCATTTTTTGAGAATGGGCCATATGACATACGATTGAGATCAGTAAAGGGTTGACCGGAGCGGAGAAGGGTAAGTTGTTGTCTCCGGGTGATCCCACACTGGGAATCCCGGGAAACGGCAGGCTGTTCTAGGGGAGATTGATTGCACACAAGTTGGGGGGGGGTTTGTTTATGATGATTTTTGTCGAGGTCAAGTTGGGGTAGGCCACCTGGGAGGGGGATGGAAAGATTTACTGACCACTGTCCATTAAGAAGGGAAACGTTGGGAGGAGCCAAGCCAGCAACCATGATGGCCGCCTGACTCCTCGGCTCCGCTGACCCGCCCGCTATCTGCCCGAAGCGCACCGGATCCTGCCGTCTATCCTGATTAAAAGCGGGCGCTTCGGAACCGGGCTGAGCTTCCGACTCGAATGGTGTGCTCCCCGTCGGTCAGCTCGCGGTGGCCCCGGAGATCTGCCCTCGTCCTGTTCTCCCGTGGAGTGTGAGGTTCCGGGTCTTTGCTCCTCGAAGCGGCTGCCCCTGGACTCTGTGGCAGCGAGCGCCTGCAGCGGCAGGGACCGGCGGCTGGTGAGTTACTGTAGCAGTAATTGTTGCAGTTTGCCGACCGGCCCTCCGTGCTTGCACGCTGGCTCTGAAGTTTGTAGTGGGCGCTACATTGTATCCTTCGTCTGCCTCGGGATCGGCGACGGACGAGTCCCCGTCCCTTGGCGCTGTGGCGGCCGCCATCTTCCTGAACGCTCTGCACCCCGGCTTGCTGCTTCTGGAGACTTGCATGGGTAGTTCTCCATCGCATGGGCAGCTACTAGTGGAAGCCGGGCAGCTGGGACCTGTTTTGCAGCATTAACCCGTGAAGTCTGTGCCCCATCATGGCGCTATCAGCTTTCATCGGGATGGGCTCCGGAGGGCGCTCTAAAGGACGACAATATGGCGACGCCCTCAGGGGACAGGACTCTGCTGCCGAGACATCCATTGTGCTTGCGGATGTTTACCATGCCCTACGCGACCTGCGATCATTCATTAGGGCGAGCGCCCGGGTCCTGGAGGACAGTCTGGACGCGGTGCTGCCCGGCGAGCCTTCGGAAGAACGCACTGCTAGTTGCCCCTCGCCAGCCCCGCTACACCCGGTGATCGGTGATGGCGTCCTATGTGCCCTGCCGTGGGTTGCACCGCGGAGCTCCCCAGATGACACGGCTGCCGGGCTTCCCACCCTGGAGGTGCTGAGACATGTGGCATTGGATCCTACTCTTCGGCAGGGGGCTACCTGTGAGTCGACCTGCTTTGTGCCCATCTTGGAGTCCCCCAGAATGCCCCCCCGCTCTGCTAGGCGATTGTTTTGCTGGCCCTGGCCGGTCGGCCTTCAGGTACTGTTGCTGTGCTTCCATCCTGACTGGATCGCTACTGACTGTTTGGCGCACCGTGGGACAGTTCTCCGTGTGGGGTTTTTGGCTTGGTGGTGGTCCCTACACTTGAGCTTCTCGTCTAAGATGGCCGCTGCCCGCTCGGACTTCATTGTCGGGCTAGATCGACGGGGACAAGGTTGACGTTGTTCCTATGTTTTCCATGTGGTCGGATGCTGTTATGGTTGACGGAACAATAGTATTGTTGGGTTGATGTATGCTATTACGGTGTCGGGTCGGGTTCCGGGGAGGGGTGGCCATGGGTGGACACGTTGATTGTATGTTTCCTTTACCTGGGCCCTCCCCCGGTTTTTTGTGATTTCTTTTCTTTCTTTTCTTTCTTCTGCATTTCTTTTCTTCTCTGCCTTTACTTTTACTACATTTCGGGTTCTTTATGGGGCGACAGGCACATTGTCGGGGGGGGTAGGCCGTAGCCTCCGCATTGGTGTAGGGTGGGGGGGTAGATTTTATTTCTCTTATTTAGTTTCTATGGGCCTTTTTTCTCCTTTTTCTGCGCTTTCTTGTACTGTTTTCCTTTCTGGGTCTGTGATAGAGGATGGTTGGGAGTGGGTGGCGCTGGGAGTGGCACGAGCTTAGTTCCTGTCGTCTGCTTGTTTTTCTATTGTACTGCTACTCTGATGGGGTACTTCACACAATTGCTGCTATTATTCTTACTGCCTACTCATGTGGGTACTATTGTACGGGCTCGGATCTCCTTTGCACCTATCCTTTATTGATTTCTGTTTAATTTGGAAAAACCTAAAAATTAACCTTTACTTCTCCTTCCCCCTGGCGACATAATTTTCAGTGTAATTGTTCTTAATTGTTGCTATATCACCTGATGCCATTGGGGGGACCGTATTGTTGGCACCTGCGCTCACACGTCTTGTGGCCGGCCGGATGGTTGTAGGCCCGTATTTGTCTTTCTGCAACATGCGCAATAAAGGTTTTCAAAAAAAAAAAAGAAGGGAAACGTTCTCTTTTTCTCTGTAGACATTATTTGATGTATCTGATGAGGCAGAGGGACGAGGACTTCAAATTATGATGGCGATAACGATCTTGTCTTGGAATGTGAAGGGCATTCAAAACCCTGCTCAGCGGTAGAAAATATGGTTTTATACCCGTAGGCAACAAGTTAAAATACTTGTGTTACAGGAGACACGTTTGCTGACCTGAGAAGCAGTCAAGCTGCGGACTAAATGGGAGGGAGGAGAATATGATACTCAAGCTTTACCTCCTCCGAACGTGGAGTGTTGACATGGGTGGACAACAGTATACCGTTGCTGGTCCAGGCAGAACTGAAAGCTTTGGACGGGAGGTACATTGAATTGGTTGGAGAGATAGGGGGTAGGCCCATGGTGCTTTTTACCTCCTATGAGCCCAACTTGGCCACTCCTGTTTTGTTTGAGGAACAGGCGAGGGTTCTGCCACCCCCATGCTCATTATAATATTATATGGATGGGAGACTGTTAGACCTGGCACCATTGGCATGGGTCTCCCTTCCATGTTTTCGCTGTTGCCTCCTATGTTTTTGCTATGTTTTGCTGGTCTAGATGCTTTGGGCACTTTGTCACTGCTGTTCAGTGCCAAAGTACAAGTGCTCCCTATTGTTAATTGTTGTAATGGATTAATGACTTCATGATTGGCTTATTTGTTTTACTTGTCACACCCTAGTACAGTGCACCATGACTGCCCAGGGCCTGTATATCAAATGCTGCCGATGGGCTTGCAGCACTGATTGTGCCACCCACAAGAGCAGCTTGTAAAACATGGCTCAAGCCGGCCATTGCAGAGCCTGTGTGCAGTCTGGTACTGCCATGTTGACTTGGCAAGTGCAGAAAATATGGTTCTATACCCCTAGGCAACAAGTTAAAATATTTATGTTACAGGAGACACATTAGCTGACCCAAGCAACAGTCAAGTTGCAGACTAAACGGGGGGTGGAGACTACGATACTCAAGCTTTACCTCCTCCGCACGTGGAGTGTTGACATGGGTGGACAACAGTATACTGTTGCTGGTCCAGGCACAACTGAAAGCTTTGGACGGGAGGTACATTGGATTGGTTGGAGAGATAGAGGGTAGGCCCATGGTGCTTTTTACCTCCTTTGCGCTCAACTTGGCCACTCCTGTTTTCTTTGAGGAACAGACAAGGGTTCTGGCCACCATATGCTCATTATAATATTAAATGGATGGGAGACTGTTAGACCTGGCACCATTGGATGGGTCTCCCTTCCATTTTTCGCTGTTGCTTCCTATATTTTTGCTATGTTTTGTTGGTCTAGATGCTTTGGGCACTTTGTCACTGCTGTTCAGTGCCAAAGTGCAAGTGCTCCCCATTGTAAATTGTTATAATGGAATAGTGACTCCATTATCGGCTTATTTGATTTACTTGTCAGACCCTAGTACAGGGCACCATGAGTGCCCAGGGCCTGTAAATCAACTGCTGCTGGTGGGCTTGCAGCGCTGATTGTGCCACCCATAGGAGCAGCTTGTAAAATATGGCTCAGGCCTGCCATTTCAGAGCCTGTGTGCAGTCTGCGAATGCCATCTCGACTTGGCAAGTGCACCCACTTGCCAGTCCTTAAACCTTCCCTTTTCTACATATTAGTCACCCCTAAGGTAGGCCCAAGGTACACCTATGGGCAGTGTGCATTGTATGTGAAAGGTAGGACATGCTCTGATAATGAATTACAGCCAATTTCGTTTTTCACTATTGCAAGGCTACCTGTTCCCATAGGCCAGAATGGGCAGTTTGATTATAACATCTTATAATCCTAACTGACCCAGGGAACAAGGTAGAAAGACAAGTTTAGTAGGCCTGAACTCAGAATGTTAAAATACATCTTTTAGTGTGGCTGATTTTTACATTCTGTGTTGGAAAATACAACTTTTAGAAATAGAGAGTAGGGGGAGGAGGTTTCCTTTCAGCTACCTGGGCCAGGTCTGCTTTCAACAATGCTGTCTCCACCTCCTGCCAGGAAGCTGCACCAGGGAGGACAGATCTGGTTTTGACTAGGTACAGACACTCTCTGCCTTCAGAGAACAAAGGATTTAGTAGTATAAATATTAGGGCCCAGACCCCAGAACGTTAGATCACTTCTGGGAATCAAGACGAACCTTTGCCAAGGAGAGAAACTAAGAAAGCTGAAGGAGGAGGCTGCCCCTGTGCTGTTTGCTGTTTGCAGTTGGCCAGCAGTGGTTACTCATTGCCAAGGAAAGGAGATGAGGACCATTTTGTGTACTTTATCATTTTGAGGTAGATCTCCAAGGGCTTGAAGCTGAGCTTGCCTCCTGTTCTGAAGTCTCAGGGACACAAAGGCTTCACTACCAGCTCCCCTGAATTTCCTTGCTGGGAATTCTACCTGCAGAGAGGTGCCTGCTGCTGTTTTTGGGACCTCTAGAGACTGCGTGTCACTGGGAGCTGGAATCGTGACGCAACAAGGAAGAAGCATGTCGCCGCCAAAGCTGTAGCTGTCGCAGTGCCGAAGAAGCGTGCCGCAGCTGTTTGCCGACACATTGCCGAAGAAGCGTGTCGCATCACCAGAGAAGCGTGTCGCCACCACAGAGGTTGCAATTGCATCACTGGAGAAGCGTGTCGCAGGGCCTGTTGCGGCTCAAGAGTCCAACGAGTTCACCGCACGGGCGTCGGGCGTGCACGCATCGTATCCAAGTTGTCGCATCGGATCAAAGATGCCATTTTGTTGCATCGCACCGGATCGCCGCATCGCATCGAGGTGCCATCTTGTCGCATCGTACCGGGACACAGTAAGATATCGAGCATCAATTCCCCAAGCAGTAAGGAAGCGATGCATCAACTCCCCTGCACAGCAGTAAGGTACCGACGCATCACTCCCCTGAGTTTAAGGAACGCCGCATCACCTTCTTCCCTGTGACCCTTTTAGTTTGCTTTGCATGACACATCTAAGGTACTTTGAGAGAAAAGTGTTGCATTTACCATCTACATTGAACTAAGCTATTTCTACTATTTTAAAGTCATATTCTTGATATTGTATTGTGGACTTTTGTTGTTTGGTCTTTGGAAGCACTACAGAGACAATAATTGTATACTGAATGGGGAGCTCAACAGTTCCAGGCAGGCACAGCACCTATCAGGTAGAGCGTCTAAGGCACTGTGGGAAACCATGGATACTTTACATGTGGTGGTGTTATGAAGGGGCAGTGCAAGGCCGAACCAGGGGGTACTCCTTTTATTATCTGCCTCTTGGCACGTTCTCATGGATCCATTACCTGTTGATACACCCGAGCAAGCAATTGAGTTTGATAGAGTACAGTACCTTGACCGTAAGCTCTCATATCATTCTTCCCTGATAGCCATGTTGCATTCCCAGGCCCTGGCTGGCTCGCCTCCCATGTGGAGGTTTCCTGCTCGTGCGTTATATGACCAGGCATACAGAGATACTATCCGAGCTATGGTGAGAGATTTCTTTGAGATTGGTACAGGCACAGACGCCTCAGCATAGATATTATGGGAGACGTTTAAAGTGACTATTAGGGGTAAGAGCATGGTGGCCACATATAGGGTCAGGCAATCATTGTGCATACAGTGATGACACTCGAACGCCGGATTGGGGACATCGACCGACAGGCACCACATATGGAAGAGGTATGGGCAGAGCGTTGCACATTGCAGGGAGATGTAGATGAGGCACAGGAAACTTTGGCGTGCCATGACTAGAAAACATATACAGAAATACATCATGAACAGGTTGATGGTCCAGGGCGGCAGCTAGCGCGGCTGATAAAGAGAGAGCGTACTGGAAGTGCAATGGTTTAAAGGATGCACAGCGAACCGTCCTTACAGCTCATGATGAGATATTATTATTATTTGCAGAATTTTACTCAGAACTATATACTCAGAATGGACAGAACGATGAAGAGGGACTGGCAGCATTATTAGATGCGGCTTGATTGACAGAAGTAGATGCTGAGATGATGGAAATATTAAATACTCCAATAGAAGAAACAGATTGTGCTGGGCAATTGCGCAATGAAGCGAGGGGAGGACACCCGGGAATGATTGCTTGGGAATTGTGTTTTACAGGGAATGTGCTGAGGCATTTGATGGAGAGGTTCTCCCTGAAACATTGAGGAAGGCATATATTATTGTTCTACCAAAGTCTGGTTGTGATGTAACTGGCTGTGAATCGTATCGTCCCTTATCGATGATAAATGTGGACGCTAAGCTGCTGGAGAAGATTTTAGCTCATCGCCTGGCTGGGGTCTGAGTTGCTGATCCACCCCGATCAGGCGGGATTCGTGGGGGGTCGCACTACCACTTATGATATAAGGAAAGCATTCCTACTTTTGAAGCAGGCCCAGAAAGGGGATGAACCTTGCTCATTTGCTAGCTTGGACGCATATAAGCGTTCGATACAGTAGACTGAAGATACATGATGGCTGTGCTGAGGCGGTACAATCTGGGAGATACTTTTCTCAAATGGGTACAATTACTTTACACTGACAGCCGAGCCTGAATGAAAGTGGGTAAAAAGTCTGCCGACACCAGGAACCGAATACACAGGTTTTTAACCAGCTTTTGCCAGACATGGGTGGAGAAGGTAAGCTTATTGACAGATTATATTTATTGCATTTACCTTAAGAAACACTTGTATGAACAGGTTGCGGCTGCAATGGAAGGCTGTGTCCCGTAATGCGAGGCATAAATTGATTCACTACATATGTGTGCACAGGGATTTTGTTACCCCCAATTGGCTGCATAGGTTGGATTTCACTAAATCTAATATATTCCCTAAGTGTCAACATATGGTTGGAACATATATATACCAGTGGGATACAAGAGTTTTGGGAGGGTATTGTTGGCACCCTGCGGGATTTGACAGAGCTGCCTTTACAGTGCTCCATTCAAGCATGCTTACTGGGATTGCTGTTGCGCTCTAAGATGACCAAACACGCTGTGGAAATTGCTGGGTTGCTAATAGTAACTGCAAAAATATGTATAGCAAAATGTTGGATTACATCTAAGATTCCTAAACATAAGCATTTGTTACGGGAACTTTACAGTGGTTACGAGCGGAGTGTGGTATACGGCGCAAAATCGCTTGAACCGTATCAGGGCCGGGTGGCAGGATGATTAGGGATTTGACGGCCACCCACCTTCAGTAAACAGATGATTTAACATTGACATCTGTAAGTGCACCAACCACCATCTGAGCACAGGTTATCCTTAGCCCGCGATATGTAGCGATGCATGTTGTCACTGCCTTTGGTATTCTGCTAGTAATGCCATCTTTGAACTTTTCTGTATAACTGAGACTATATGTATACTCGTTTTCCTGGTAATGCGCACAGGGGTCGGGGGGGGGGCTGGGGGTTGATTACTGCTTTAACTGTTTAGCTGCAAACCGAATAAAACATATATTTTTAAAAAAGTGTGCCAGGCTGAATTTTATTCCCAAAATATTCATTAGCATCTTTTAAGAAAAACTGAAATTGACTTAGCCACTTGGAGGGATTAAAATGCAGGCGCTCTCCTGCGTCCTACTTGTAGTGATGTTGCGATGCAGCAGCAACAGGTAACCTGCTTGTTTGTCTGTGTGGGGTGAGATTAGGGGACACCCTCATCACATTATGTAGTGATCCTGTAGTATTCTTTTACATACTTAGGCATGCCTTTGTGAATTGGCCGCAAAGCATCTAAAATGGGTGTATAATAGGAATATTTATGGAATACTGATATACATGTAGTACAAAAAGAAAGGACTGTGCCCTTTCTGTATGTTTACTCTTAGAGCGCTCAACATTTGCGACCCATTGGCAAAGGCTTTTATGAGGACTTGAAGCAGTACTTTACTTAATCCTAATGCAGCAGTACTCCTGAAGCCTGTCAAGAGCTGTGCGGACCTGTGTTTCAAAAGAAAGGGTCGTCCGATGCTCACAACACAACAGCACCCAGTGGCCTCCTGTACACATTCAGGCACGGCTTCACAAAGGTAAACGTACACATCTGCGTAAGTTTACGATTGTTTGCACATAAAAGATAGGTCTGTCCTATCTTTATGTGCAGAGACTCTGTGCGCTTGAAGATACTACTAGTAAAATACCTTTGTGAATTGCAAGCAATCATAAGCTTAGATAACAGCGTAGGTTTACCACTGTGAATCAGGCCCTGAGTATCTTGTTGGCGGCCGGTTATCGGAAAGGCTGGCAATGGTGGAGCTCTTCTCCAACATATTATTATTCTTATGTGAGGCCTTTTCTTGGCGCTCCAGGCGAGTAAGACGGTATTTTGGCTTATCCTACAGATTAAGGTTATTCAACCATGATATCCGGGAGATCACGGCACTGCTGCACTCCAATAGCATCTGCTCTCTCAGGTCAGCGAAATTGAGCAGTAAAGACTTACTTCAGGGGTTGGAGGGGCTGAGAACCTCGAAATGTACCGCAACGCAATAGAAAACAGATAATAACCAGCCTGCAGAGTCAGCATTTTAGAAAAGAAAAATAATCTTAATAGCAGACAAGTAATGAGTACACTTAATCATACAATCAACAAAGAAAACCAGAAGTGCAGAGCATCCAATCAGCTCCCAAGCAGTAGTATTGTTCCCTCAAACTAGGAGCTAGAAGCTTGAAGCTAGAAAGAAATGTAAAGCTGGGCCATGTGGCCAATTTTATCCTCTGGGGATGGGATGCCTTGGGTTGTCTCTATAAAGTTCAGAAGTGCTCAAGTCTCCTCTCTACAAACAGATATCTGAGGATTGGGATACAGGCAGGAATAATGGCAGGGCGGACTGGGCATAGCGGGCACCCGGCATTTCCCCGGTGGTCCGCCAGGGTGGGGGGCGGTTTTGGGACCCTGCCGTTTTTGTTACCGGGGGTCGGCAATATCGGCCCCCTGTAACAAAATCGGCCAAAACCGGCACCAGCAAGCAGCTCTGCCGCACCCTGCACCACCAGGGGAGCCGGCCGAGCAGTTTGCCAGGGCCGGTTTCGATTCCCAGTCTGGCCCTGAATAAATGTAATCAGGCTTTACTTTGATATAACTACTTGTTGTAGTCAAAGATGTTCCAATGTAAAAGCTGCAACCCCAAACAATAGTCTTAAAAAAGGCTACCCCAAGGATTTTAAAATGAAGACCTAAGTTCTCCAGTATTTCATCATTCATAGATTCACATGCTTGAATCTTTCCAGTCATCATAGTGGGAGTCTCACTGTAGCAGTAGTATAAGCAATATTAAATAATTACCATTAAATTCCAATGAAAACACTAGACATCGATAGCCAATTCACATTGTTTCAAAATATCCAAACTTTAACCATTCAGAGCGGAGACCCTGAAGTAGTCATACCCTGCAGAGTCACCATACCTCATATTTCTTACCGCACGTCATGTGTTAGGGAGTCTCCCTGAGCTCTGATCAGTCACATTGTTTCAGATCTCAACTTTTAACCTGACAACTCTCCAAACGACTTTACAACCTCTAGGCATCTGAGGTACAGTTTGGTGGTAATATTTCCTATTTTTACCATATCTGAGGATCCCCAAAAGTTTTTTAGGCCTTGTTAGTCTTGTGGGAAATCAAGACTCCTCTCTGAGGACCCCCAAATGGAATGTTTGTTCTACCTCTACCCTCACGCAAACCAAAGTAGTGCAAGGAACGTCGCACTATCTAAGCAAAGACTCAAAGATCGTGAGGCCAGACTGCTTCTTTGACTCCAGAAAAAGAAAGCCCAGCCTGAATCTGAGTCAGAGTGTGAAGAAACAAAAAATAGTTCCTCCTCATCTGATAGGAACTCTAAGAAGGCTAAATCCCATAGTAGGGAAGCCCGTGTTAAGAGGTTGAAAAGCTAGGAACCTCCTGGACTCAAGTAGCCATCAATGAAGAAAGTCCGTCCGTCGATGGATTCGTAGAAAAGACTCATCCTGTTAACAGAGGCTGCTTCGGCTGGGAATGTGGCATCTCAGGTATCCTCTTCTATTCCTGTGACTATGGTGAATTTTACAATGCCGTCAACTAGGACGACGATGTCTGTATCTTCTTAGTCGACAAAAACTCAGATGACTCCATCGTCGGCGACAAGACCATCCCAGACGGCATGGATTTCAACAGCAGCTCCTTCGGCGCCCTCATCAACTAAAATTCCACCCGGGACTACATCATCAACAACCCCACCAATGGCACCATCGATGACCTTGGTACATTTAATGTATTAATGTACTTTATGAATGAAATTATAACACTCAGCTATGTAACATAGTAATAGTTTCATTGTTACCTTACAGTGTCCCCTGACGAAGGGCGTATTCCGCCCGAAATGCATTGGGCTATCAATAAACACTTCTTGGATGAGGAGGAGCTACGACGGCAAACAAGATGGCTGCTTAGGTTCCCGGCTCCGCCGACCTCCGTATTCCGCCACAAGATCCTGTACGATATCCTGATCTTACACCCAGCCTCTGCCTGGATGAAGTGTTCCTAATTCCGGCGGTGAAATCCCCAAGCTTTTATAGGTTGATTTCACGAACTTACACCGAGTTAAAGATCGTGGCCTGTTCCAGCGGTGAAGCCGGGGCCTCGAGTGACTGCATGGCCAGGTTGCAGTGCAGCAACATCGGCTGAGAGACCCTGGCAGGGTCCGGTCCATCGTAGTGGAGACTTTGTCTACGTCTGAATTTGGTGGCGACTGTTTCCCTTACCCAGCGTTGAGAGAGAGGTGACCCGCTGCTGCTGATTGTGTGTGGAGATCATCGTACCGCGGACCCGGTATAGAATCCTGGCGGTTCGGGACCCCGGACTGCGGTGCTGTACCGGGTTTTCCCGGCTGTGGATAACTATGGGTCGCCGTCCACGCTTGCCCTCTCATTATCCTGTTCGTCCCCCCCGAAAAAGCCGGATTCACCCGGGGTGTCGATTGTGCCTGCTATCGAACTTGATATCATGGATCGAATGGCATCTGGGCTAACGCTGAGATCAATATTGGCAGAACTTTGGGCGTTTCACGCGCAAGTGGATGTGTTAATGACTAAAATGGATGCAAGTCTGACTGGGATTCTGTTCGAGGTACCGGACCCTGCCCCACGGTTGAACCAGCAAACAACAGCCACTCAGGCCGCGGCCATTTTGACTTCGTGCGAGGACCCCGTGTGGGACCGAGAATGGATGTTAATATCGAACCCAACGGGAGGAGGAGCCAAGATGGCGGCTGAGACGGACGTGTAGTCGCCCGGCTCCCTGAGCCTGTAACTTTTGCACTAATATCCTGATCTCCAGCCTGCTGTATTATTTGTGCAGAAAGACGAGGGAAACGCGCTGCTGCCGGAGAAGCGTCTCCGGTGTCCCTGCCTGCCCGCTGTGAGGTATTTCTGGACCCTGGAGTGATCGCCTGCTGCACGGAGCAGAGCCCCGGACCCCGTCTGGCTGCGCAAGGCCGATTCCGGCCGAAGCTCCTGTTGCCTGCCCCATGCCCGGTGTGCCTGCCATCCTCTGCCTGCCTGCAACTTGCTGACGCCCCAGCTCGGATTCCCTCTGTGTAACTGCGGCACGACCGATTGAGGGTCCGTACCGCTAATCCTGCTTCGAGTGACGCCGAGGTGAGCCGCGCTGTCTTCTTTCCTGTCGGTGCGGTCTTAGCCGCTGCGGCTCGCCTTCGGGACTTCTCCTGCTTGGGCTTGCACGAGGGGGACTTTTGTTGCTTACTAAGCACACTTGGGGAGCCCTGATCCTGCTGGGAGGCTATACCCTCACTCCCCACTGCGAAACTTGTTTGGGTGGCCGGTGCACCCCGCACTGTAACATGGCGGCCATTCCTCCTGCATTATCGGTGGGCTCCACATCGACCCCTGACTGGGTCGCCCTGCATTGTCCCAGAAGGCGCATGGAATACCCGGGTGGACCCCGGGCCGTGGGTATCGTGGACCGCCCGCCTGCTTACACCCTTGCCTCCGTTGTTGAGGCGCTTGCAGACCTGATGAAGGAAAGGCGTGAGTGTTCTAGCGCACTCGGCGCGAAGTTGGGGATAACCGCTCTCGGCTCGGAGGGTGCATCGACGGCCAGCTCCCTTTGCCGCGTCGACCGGGCTCCCCCTGATACTACACTTGAGACATTGTTGCTCCGTGATTGTGCATCGAAGCAGCACTCTCACAGTGGAGATTCTACGGATTCGTTGCTCGCCCCTAGCGCTGATGATACTTTGTTTCCCACCCTGAAGACGCCTTCATCTTCAGACATTGTTGCACTGTCCTTGTTTACGGCGCTGCTGACAATGCCACTACTTTCCATTATTGGCTACGTTGTGTACGGGGAGACTTCGATTCAGGGGCTTATGCAACACCAGGCGGACCTGGTAGTGACTCTCCTTTGTATCGCTACCACTTTGTTTGACCCTAAGTATCCATCTTGTGTTTTGGGACCTTCTTCTCGCCGAGGGCGGCCATCTTACTCCTTTGTTCTGGCTGGGGCGGGTCCCTTTCCGGAGACGGGTTCAGGGGGACGTTTAAAATCTGGCCAGGGCTAGGACGGTCCTTATTCTTATGCAACGTGAATGCTGGGCGGGCAGGGACCCGGGGGGAGACGCTTCTTTAATGTGTACTGCACTGTCCTACGATGTCCCTCCCTCCTCTATATTGTATATGAAGATCTGATTCAGGTGTTATGTTGGGGATGGGGGGTACTTTAAAGCTATTGAATTCGGGAGACATGCTACTGGGTCCACACTGTGCATCAGAGACTTCCTGGCATGTGCTTACCAATGTTTTTGCAACGCTGATTGTTTACTGTGCTGCTTTACCCCGCTTATGATAAGATTTGCTACGCTCTGGGGGGGTTTTTTAGCCCACCTGATGGGGTTACGTGTTAGGTGCTGACCCGGAGACCGGGGTGTGGCTGACCTTGTTCCTATCCTGGGTTCTATGTCTCCCGAATTTGTTATTGGACATGGTGTGGAGGCTGTGTAGGGCTGGGGACTCCGGGTGACTTGATATCGACTGGGCTCCTCCCCACCTTCCTTTTTCTGGGAGATTAGACTAGTTCATTCTTTTCTCTCTCCCTATAATACAAGAGTTAAGATTTCTTTTTCTCTTTTTCATTTTTCTTTCTTCTTCTCTCTTGTCTACATTTCGGGTTCTTTAAAGGGCGACAGGCACTTTGCTGGGGGTGGGTAGGCCGTAGCCTCCGCATTGGTGTAGGGTGGGGGGTAAGATTTTAGGTTTCTTTATTAGTTCTATGGGCCTATTTTTTTCTGTTTTCTGCGCTTTCTCAATCTGGTTCGACTCTGGGTCTGAGGTTCGGGTGGGTAGGGAGGGAGTGGCACCGATTGGGGTGCGTAAAAGCTGGATGATGATCTTGCTGTGATTTTGCACCACCAAATTGCTCGCTGTGGTAACTTCCGTGGATGTTTCCAGCCATAATGCCGCTTGCTCATGTTGTGAAGTTAATGTGCGGACCCTAATCTCCTAAGTTTTTCTTCTTCACTGATTTATCTTATGATGGAAACACATAAACAACTTTAAAATTAACCTTCACTTCTCCTTTTCCCCGGCGACAGGATTCTTTCCAGTGTAACGCTCATTGATTGTCGATATTTTGCCTGTAGTAGCTGGGGACCCGTATTGCTTGCACCTGTGCTGACTAAGTATCGTGGCCGGCCTGATGGTTGTAGGCCCGTATTTGTTCTTTCATTTATGCACAATAAAGGTTTTCAAAAATTTAAAAAAAAAAAAAAAAAATATTGAACCCAACGGATGGCGCCCTGGAAGATGGTGTCCCCGAGACCATGAATGTATCACCGTACCTTTCATCGTCGTTGACTTTGGAGGTATCGAATGGCATCCCCCCCCCCCCCGTAACCCTGTGTTGTAAACTCTTCCCTCATTTTGTGGTTTTATCCCCTTTTTCTGGATGTTCCACGATTCCGGAGCAAGAAACATCGGGACAGTCCAGCTAGGAGAGGGGAATTTTCCACACGTGAAGTCCTCGTGGAGTTACTAGCTACATGGGGTAATGGATTGACTTTCGATGCTTTCCCTCTCGTCTATGACTCGTCTGTGTCCTCATGGGTTTCGCTAGGGAGGGTTCGTGTGCTGATTTGAAAGGGTCAAGGTTGAGTTAATTGAATTGGGATGGTTTGGAACACTTGTTATGGATGTTTGAATTGTAACCGTTTAATTATAGTGGCTAGGAGGTGTATCACAGTACCCCTTATTGTCTTTTGAAAGAGTTGCTTTACGTCCGTCTTTTGCGGCAAGGGGTGTGGCGGGCCCTGAGAACTGGCGTTCACGAAAATGTATACTGTCTTGCTGTTTATACTGATATATGAGCATTAACGCCAGTGTTCCACGAATGGCTGTTTCTACATGAATATCCTGTTTTCTTGGCCTGTCCCCCGTACCATATTGTTAGATTGTATTGCACCTGATCCGATCATTTAACTAATATAAAAAGAAGACCTTTATTATATCCTGTGATCTATCAATGCGTTCTAATACAAGATCCATCCTGAATCGCTGCCGGACCTCAGGGTTATCGGCTGAAGAGCTGTGTTGTGTTATGATAAATCAAGGTTTACTTCTGTTTAGCGGCCGGCCCCTGCGGTTATAGGCCCATACTTGTATTTTATGAATGCTGCAATAAAGGTTTTTCAATAAATAAATAAAGAAATAAATAAACACTGCTTGGAAACGAACCTTGGCATCTTTCGACATGAGAAACCTGGAAAAAAGCTGAATGAATCCCGCATGTAGAGCACTGTACATATATATGAGAAAACATAAGTGAAACTTTGGATTAACTTGAGAATATGGATGAACTGATGGGTGAATAATGGAATGAATTGGCCAAGACGGCATCGATAGCTTTGCAATTGGTTTGGGGCGTAAACTCGCCTCGCCCTTTGACATAAATTTAAGGGCCAACACGCTTTTGATTTTGTATTTTGAATTGGGTCCCATTGACCAGTATTATTTCACCATTAGTTTCCCAAACCACACCATTCCTTGCACCACCCCCATCCCCTCCCGGGGCACTGTTGTCTTTGGTCAATCTTGAAGGTGTTGAACCTGAACGAATTATTTATATTAAACGTGAAGCATATACTGTGTACGGATTCTGTGTGATTGTTTTACATTGAATCTAAATTTTCTCTTTCTCTCAATCTGTGTTTTTGAGTTTCAAATACCTTTTCTTTTTCTTCATCCTTCTAAGGTTCCACACTGGGGCCACTTGTTAATGTATTACAGTTGAGTATTGAATCATGCTCCGATGAATAGAAGATGCCAAATTGGTTGATGCTGGCTTTTTGGGAGATTTAGCAAGAATCCATGATAATTTAGAAAATCAATGGTCAGAAAGAGATGTTAACTAAGCACTACAAATGAAGGAGCCTAGAGCAACTAGTCGTTGAAGTACAGGAAAAGTGATACTTCTTTGAGATGAAGATGCGCTACCAGTGGGGCCACCACCTTCGCGACCATCCTCAGAGAAGACTGAAGACCAAAAGGGAGAACTCTCTACTGCCAGGGTTTCCCAAGACACAGAATTGCAGGAATTGTTGATGTGGCTTGTAAAGAGGAACATGTAAGTATGCATTCACTGAGCCCAATGTGGCCAGGAAGGAATTTGGTTCTCTCAGCAGAACCCCCTAATGGGTCTCTATCTTGAAAGGATTTTTTTCCACAAACTTGCTCAAGGCCTTCAAACTGACCACCTCACAAAATACTCCCTGAACCTTGAGAACCAGAAACATTATTGCATATATTCCCTTTTCATCCTCCTCTGGAACAGGAATTACACCCTTTTTCTGGACCAATGAAACAATGCCCTCCGTAAATGCCCTCTGTTTCTCCCTGGGTACAGGAGTAGGAATGATCCCGGAAGGGGCTGGAGGAGAAGAGAATTTGATCCTGCACCCTCTCTGAATGATCTTGAGAACCCATTTGTCTGAGGTCATTGTTTGCCATGCATGTAGAAAGTAATGGATCCTGTCATCAGCCTCGTACCTGAAACAATCTTCCTCTTGATTCCAGTGATAGTCAAGTCAGAGTCAAGTCAAAAGATTTATATAGCGCGCTACATACCCATAGGGTCTCAAGGCGCTTGAGGGAGGGTGGGGGATTACTTGTCGAATATCCAAGTTTTAAGTTGCTTTCTGAATGCTAGATGGTTCTGAGTAAGGCGAAGGTGAGTAGGAAGTGTGTTCCAGGTTTTAGCTGCCAGGTAGGAGAAGGATCTACCTCCCATGGTGGTTTTGTTGATGCGAGGTACAGTGGCAAGGGCTTGGTTGGAGGATCGTAGCTGACGGGAAGGGGAGTAGAAGGACAGTCGTGTGTTGAGGCATTCAGGTCCAAGTTCGTAGAGTGATTTGTGTGCGTGGGTTAGGAGGCGGAAAGTAATCCTCTTGTTTACGGGGAGCTAGTGGAGGTTTTTCAGGTGACCAGAAATATGTTCTTTACGCGGGATGTCTAGTATGAGCCTGGCTGAAGCGTTCTGGATGCGTTGGAGTTTTTTCTGGAGTTTTGCGGTGGTACCGGCATATAGGGTGTTTCCGTAGTCTAGGCGGCTCGTGACCAGAGCGTGGGTGACCGTTTTTCTAGTTTCAGTGGGGATCCAGCGGAATGTTTTTTTGAGCATGCGAAGAATGTTGAAGCAAGATGAAGAGACGGCGTTGACTTGTCTGCTCATCGAGAGAGAGGAGTCCAGGATGACGCCCAGGTTCCGTGCGTGGTCAGTTGGGATGGGTGCTTTTCCTAGGGCAGCTGGCCACCAAGAGTCATCCCAGGAGGAGGGGGAGGTGCCTAAGATGAGGACTTCTGTTTTGTCTGAGTTCAGTTTCAGACGGCTGTGCTTCATCCACTCGGCTACTTCTTTCATTCCTGCATGTAGGTTGGTTTTGGCGGTGTTGGGGTCTTTGGTGAGTGAGAGGATCAGTTGGGTGTCATCAGCGTAGGAGATGATGTTGAGGTTGTGTTGGCGTGCGATGGCCGCGAGGGGGCTCATGTATACGTTGAAGAGGGTGGGGCTGAGTGAAGATCCTTGTGGCACGCCGCAGATGACTTCAGAGGCCTCTGACTTGAATGGTGGGAGGCGGACTCTCTGGGTTCTTCCGGTGAGGAACGAGGTGATCCATTCCAGTGCTTTTCCTTGGATTCCGACGTTTTTGAGGCGCTGTAGAAGCGTGCTATGACAGACTGTGTCGAAGGCAGCGGAGAGGTCGAGGAGGATGAGGGCGACTGTGTCTCCGTTGTCCAGTAGAGTTCGAATGTCGTCTGTTGCAGCGATCAGTGCGGTCTCAGTGCTGTGTTTGGCTCGGAAGCTGGACTGTGAGGAGTCGAGGGATTTGTTGGTTTCGAGGAAGGTGGCGAGCTGGTTGTTGACAGCTTTCTCGATGACTTTGGCCGGGAATGGAAGAAGCGAGATGGGGCGGTAGTTTTTGAGTTCGTTGGGGTCAGCTGTGGGTTTTTTCAGAAGGGCGCTGAGTTCTGCTTGTTTCCAGCTTTCCGGGAAGGTGGCGGAGTTGAGGGAGCAGTTGATGACGTCTCGGAGATGGGGTGCGATAATGGAGTCTGCTTTGTTGAAGACATGGTGAGGGCATGGGTCAGTTGGGGATCCTGAGTGGATGGAGTTCATCAGGCGGATGGTGTCCTCAGTGGAGATTGGGTTCCAATTGTTAAGGACGTTCAAGGGGGGTGAAGGTCCTGCAGGAGGTTGGGTGGGTTGGTCTCCGGGTCGGTTGTCGAAGCTGTTGTGGATGTCTGCGATTTTGTTGTGGAAGAAGGAAGCTAGGGAGTCGCAGAGGGCTTGGGAGGGGGTGATGTCGTTGGAGTTGGCTGATGGGTTGGTAAATTCTTTGACGATGTTGAATAATTCCTTGCTGTTGTGGGCGTTGTTGTCTAGTCGGTCTTTGAATGCGGCTTTCTTGGCAGATCGGATTAGTTGGTGATGTATGCGGGTGGCGTTTTTGAAGGCGTCCTTGGTGCTGGTGTTTGGGTCTTTTTTCCAGGCTTTCTCGAGGGAGCGACAGAGTTTCTTAGATTCCTTAAGATCATCGTTGAACCAGGAGGCGTTTTGCTGTATAGTTTTATTTGACGTTTTTTCAACGGTGCTGCATTGGGTGAGGTTAATGGCTGCTTGGTCGGGGTTTGAGGAGTGGGCGGGGGGGTTGAGAAGAAGCGATGAGGAGATCTGGTCGGTGGTGATTTTGTTCCAATTTCTTCGCAAGGTGGGTTGAGGATGGTTGTGGATTGTGGTCTTATTGTAGATAAAGTGAACGCATCTGTGGTCCGTCCAATGAAGAGCTGTGGTGTGACTGAATGAGACATGTTTGCTGGAGGTGAAGATAGGGTCGAGTGTGTGACCTGCGATGTGGGTAGGGGTAGTGACAAGTTGTTTGAGTCCGAGGTTGGCGAGATTGTCCAGAAGGGTGGTGGCGTTGCTGTCATTGCTGTTTTCCAGGTGAAAATTGAGGTCTCCCAATAGAATGTAATCCTCGGAGGGGAGGGCGTGTGGGGTGATAAAGTCAGTGATGTCTTCGCTGAATTGTGCACGGGATCCTGGAGGTCGGTAAAGGAGGGTGCCTCTGAGTGTGGTCAGGAGTGCCGATTGGAAGGATGGAGGATCCTGCTTCAATTTCCTTTCGAGCCTGGAGGATGAAGATTTACTCTGAAATGTTGACCATTGTTTCAAATTCTGGTGCCTCCTGAAAGGCTGTTGAAAAGATTTAGCCTTACCTTGATAGGAACTTTTAGGTTGACTCTGTTTCCTAAACGAATAGGAATGTTTCCTTTCTTTGAAGGTTTTATGCAACTTATCTTCGAGCTCAGACCCAAACAATCAATTCCCTTGAAAAGACATTCTCAATGCCATGGACTTCTGGGTGGAGTAGGTGTTCCAATCTTTCAGGAAAAGATTCCGCTGAGTGACTACGGAAGCTCCAGATTATAAGGCAGATGCTTGACCAGTATCAAAGGCAATGTTCGATAAAAAACTCGATCTGCTTTTTCAAATTCTCCAGTAACGACACAAAGACACTGAGAACCTTTCTGCATGGATTTAAAAAGTTCTTTAAAATCAGATAATGAAGATGGTGCAGTGTATGCTTCATAAATCCCACAACGTAGAGCCTGAATACACCTTTTTTGGGGATGTCTCAGCAGCTTCCTTGTTTTAAAAATGTTTTTATTAACATTACAAAGTGCAGGTTACAACATATGTCAGTTGAGCTCTCAGTGTACAACGTACTTACATATTTAAACGGCAGGTTACATATTTAGCACTGATATTACAATTACGTTGTACAGTTCGTGGTAAAGAATTTCAGATGTACCGCGTGGCCTCCTTCTGTGTGGGAGGATAGGGGAAGGGGAGAGAGATAGGAGGAGAGGGAGCAGAAGGGGAAAACAAAAATTCTACATTTTGAGAGCTCTGAAGTGCCTGAGATACAAATCGTGAAATGATGTGTTCGCTCACCCTTACTGCACATGAACGGCGAACGATCAATGACGCATGTCAGCCGGAGTGGAGGGATGTCTGGGTCGGTGGAGAAGGGTTGCGGAATGAGGGTGTGATCATTATGATGCAGTCTGTTGGAGTGTTCACCACGACTAGGTGACATTAGATATGTGGGTTTGGCAGTCATACGCTTGCCACAGAGAGGAAAGTGGAGGTATGTCGGGTCGGTGGAGAAGAGATGTGCGACCAGGTGGTCATATATAAGGGAGAGAGGGTATTGTGGAGGATGCTTTTTGGTGTGAGGGTCAGGGGACATTACGTGTAGGGAGGAATGACGGTGTGATCATTATGATGCAGTCTGTTGAAGTGTCGTGGGTGAGTGTGTGTGTGTTTTACACAGTGTGTTCAAGGTGGTCATTCATCGGTTTTAGCTTCAAGTGCAATCAAATACATCTCCCAATCTTCACCCACAGTGCGGGTATCGACCCTCATGCGAAGTATTCTGAGAGTGTGCACCTCAGGTCTGGTCCATGTCAGTAGTACATGAAGCCACCCCCAAATCTCCAGAGGAGCAGGGGACTTCCAAGCCATGGCTATGTTCGGTTTAAACAGAATGAAAGCCAAGTCAATAAAGCGATGCAAGTGTTTGTTCCACTACGCCTGGGGTCATAATCCCAATAGGCATGATTCGGGAGTGGTTGTGAGAGGGTGTGTAGACAGCTCTGCCACAGTCAAGGTGACTTCTTTCCATGCCAGTGATAATGGCGAGAAAGCCCATACCATGTGCATGAAATATGCATTTTGCAATTTACATCGGGACATTCCAGGGAGAGCATCGGAAACATGCTTTGAATACGCCCAGGGGAAAGATAAGTGTGATGAATATAGTTGAACTGCGTAAAGCAGAACCTGGGGTTGCGGGAGACGTTCTTGGTCTTCTGTAGGTCACAAACCCAGGCTCATCAGTGAGAGTGTTTTGTAGCACTGCATCCCACTTGGCATTTGCTCTTGTTGCATGTTTGGGTGGGGTGACGTTAAGGGCAGAGTATAAGAGTGTGATGGCTTGTTGTGTGCTGTTTGCTGTCAGCAATGTATTTAAAGCTGGTGATTTTGGTGGTTCGGTCTCCCCAGTGCCCCATGTCTTTCGGACCACCTGTTGTACAATGTGATACATTAAAAACTGACCAGCATAGTCTGTACATCCCGACCATTTCCTGGAACGGCATAAATGTGCCCTCGTAGAAATAGCCCGCCTGTGTGATTGCAACACCATGGAACCGACTCAATGCGCCTCAGTGTCTGCAGAAGCAACGGCAGGTTCCAGACGAGGATCAAGGGAGAGTAAGGAAGTGTCTAGTCCTTCGGATGCAGATACCTACGGCTACAGGAATGGCTTACCGTTATTTGTTGGTATTTGTGCACTGGGTGGATTGTGGGGTCGGACAACCAGGTGTAGACACTCGTTCCCTGTATTGTTGCTTTAATGAGCGATGATTCAGGGTGGTTCAGGTTACCCAGCCAGGTCATGGGCCACTGTAGTTGTGCCGCAGTGCAGTAAAGTTCAAAATTGGATGCCCCTAGGCCGCCCTCATTGAGTGGGTGCTGCAAAACGGTCAGTGATACCTGGCGGCTACCTATGTAGGTCATGAAAAAAGCTCTTAGGGAGCACAATGTGTAAGGCTGTAAAACAATATAGCAGTTGGGGAGTACAATCATGTTGGAGATTGCGACCCGGCTTAGTGGGATAAGGGAAGCGATTGCCAAAAAGGAGGCAAGCGACGAGTGGAGCCGATGACCCTATCCAGGTTGCCCTCCTTAAGGTCCAGTTCAGAGTGATATATCTGTATACCAAGATGTTTGAAGGTGTCGTAGCACCAATGCAGGTGCAATTCCGGGAATACTAGTCGATCAGTGATTGGTACATGTACCAGAGAGAACACGCACAACTTAGGCCAATTTACCTGTAAACTGGAGATTGTACTGAAGTCATCCAGGATCGGCATTAGGTCTGGGAAGAGCAAGGCGTAGTCAGCGTGTAGTGAAATTATGTTATATATGTCGCGCTCGTGTATGCCCCAGTTTACACTGACTGGTGGAGCAGACAGGCCAGGAGCTCCATTGCGTTGAAAAAGATACGGGGGAAGAGGGCACCCCTGTCTCGTGCCCCTGTAAATAGTGAAATCTGATCCGGACTCTGCAGGGTGCCTGTCCTGGAGAGGTGCAAAGGAGTTCACTATAGGAAAAGAAGCTTCCGCCACTTCACGGGCATGCTCCTATGCTGCTTGATCCTCGGTAGGGCGCAGCCCAGAAGGACGGAATCTGCAGCGTTGCTGTTTGGGAACTAGCCAGTCATCCCCAGCTCACTCTGGGGTGACGACTGCATCAAATCCTTTACATAGAGACACATATAGACGTCCTCTGGTAATTGGAAAATATGAGTCTTGCCCCTGTGTCCAATGCTTAGTTTGGCAGGGAATAAGAGAGCCTATTTGAAGTTCAGTTAGTGAAGGTATTATTTAACTCAGGTAAATGACCCACAACAATGCTGCACTTCCATGGTAAAATCGGGGTATGCTGATATCTGAGTGTTTTCGTACGTCCATGGTCCTTTGGTGCGGAAGCAGGAGCAGGTCACAGTCATTGTAGGTGAGGAGAAACGCTATGCTGTGGCACGGAGGAGCCCCCAGGTGGGAGGATGGCCTGGGGTGCAATGTCTCCTTTGGACAGGGAAGAAATTCAGTGCCTTGCCATCGAGGACATTCTTCATTAGCCAATCCTCGAAGAACATCTTTGCATTGAGACCCTCTGAGCACTCGGGAAAGCCCAGGAGGTGAATGTTGTGGTGCCTAGACCTGCCCTCAGCGTCCTCCGCTCTGCGGTGTAAGAAGGTGACCTCTGCCTCCATTTTCTTTGAGCGCTCTTGCAGTTCCTGTGTCTAGGGAGGTAGGATGGCTAGCATGGACTCAGTTTTCTCCACTCCATCTGTCTGCTTGCAGTGAACAGCTCGGACGAGGTTTACCTCCACTGAGTCAATACGAGCCTCCAAGGGGGTCTCAGTGTCCAAAATAACCTGAAGCACTTTGTCAAACTGTTTGGAGTGAGAGTGGAGGTACTTTTCTAGTTGTTGAAGGCTATCGAGGGGGCTGTCCTCTTGTGCCGGGTCCATTTCGGTGTAGCCACCTGCCGAGTGCTGCGTTTTGGCACCTTTGGGTTTCACCATGTCCATGGGCTGGTGCGGGCCAGCCTGGGGAGCTTTGTGGGGTGTGGATTAAGCTTCATCCCTTGGTGCAGAGTCAGCAAGATGGCCCAGCCAGTGGGTCAAGCACAATGCAGCGTCCGAGCGGTTGGTCAAGGGCGTGAAGTCCCACAACAGAAGGTCACAGACAAGTTGCCATCCAGGGTACTCCTGGTTTGTACCAGGGGTTGGAATCACCAAAGTATTTGGGACCCCATGAGTAAACCATGATAGACAATCCCTGCTGTTCGGCTCAGTCTTCAATACAGGGCTGGTTGTGGACCAACAGCTGTCCCCCTGTCAGGTAGGCCCAGCCTCTGAGTGAGCATCGTCCTTCAACCAAGGGCCCACCCGGCCCATATCAAGGGCGGCACCCACGTTGCAGCGCGTAAGACCTGCGGTTTGGTAAGGGGGTACCACCATGCGTCCTGCGTTGAGGCACTGCAGAGGTGCGTGTGAACGGGGACGAGGAGGAGAGTGTCCATGGGCATGCCCGCACCACAGAGATACTGCGGGAGAGGGCAGAGGTGTCTGAGGGTGACCCGCTGCTAGGATCCAGTCACCAATGGCATAGTGTCACTCAATGCCTGTTGACAAGCCCCAGAGGCATGGTCCGTGTTCAGCATAGGGCAGAGCCAGCTAGGCCAATACATGTGGAATAAAGCAGTATTAAGTAAGGCTCCGCCCAGTGCGCCAGCAACTCACAGGTGATGAGAGGGATCAGGGTTATTTGTCATATTCAGGGCCCCACGGCAGTCGGAAATCGGTTCCTGCAGCCACAGGTGCCCGCTTCTCTCAGGCAGGACTCTAGACGTGAGGATGATGAATGCGGGGGAGCCCTCAGGTGTCCCACGGGGCGCCATGCCGAGCGTAGGCAATGAGCGTGGGCCTCTCCATCCGTCGGCAGGCACCGCCGTTTTCATGCGCCAGTCAGTAGCAAGGAGCTCTGCAGCCCTCCAGGTCTTGCCTCAGGCAACGCTGGCAGTCACAGCGTTCACGGCCTGCAGGCAGGCCCCACCGCTCCCGGGCGCCAATCGGGGCCAGACGCCCCGCAGGTTTCAGAATTTTGTGCCAGGTTGAGGCAGCAATCGGTGGCCCCAGTGCTCTGTGCGCCCACAATGTGTTCCCTTGGTGGTCAGCTGCAGCTCATTCCACGATCCACAGTAGAATGTTGGCAGGTAAGCTGTAATTGGGGCCAGTTGTGTCACGGCCCACGACAAACCGCACACCAGTTCCGTTTTTACTGTCGCCAGTGGGGCGGTGGGCGTCGAGGGGAGCCGCAGGAGAAACCCAGGCAGTCCTGCGGCAGGTATTTGGCGCAAACCCCGCAACCTTTCAGCAGAGTCTTTTAAGATGTTTTCCTCCACTATTGAAGCTCGCCCAACAAGACTGCCCATCACGGAGTCCACATGAACCGACTCCGGGAATCTTTCCTACATCCTCCCCAACATATAAAGTCTGAACATGAACTTAGGAATGTTAATCTTGTCCAGATCCTTCCACTTTTTAAGGATCACATAAAATGAAATTAAATGAATTGGAATGCCAGTTCTGACAGGCCACTTAAATAGTTGCAGACCGCATCTCTAGACCATTTAGGCTTCGCATCCTCAGGGACACCCATATCATTTTTAAAATGCGACAGTAACTCTGAGAGACTCTCTTTGGAAATACATTTCCCTCTTTGATCCGTAGGAGAAGGGGAAGCATCATCAGAAAGGACAGGTCTGAGTAGGCCGAATATATGCTTTCATGGCCAGCACTGTCCTCAGCATCTTTCTTTCACTTTTTTTAAGGATACTAAAGACTCAAGGATCAGCTTCCTCGAATGATCCTCATCAGGTGAATCTCTGCTCTTCTTAGGAGGAGGTGAGGAAGAAAGCAATCTGCAGGATAAAGATCTAAGGGATGGAGAAATAGGTCTTCTCTTGTGAGAATGTTTCCCCATAATGCTTGAGTCGCTACAAAAACAGGCATCAGCAAGAAGATAAACAGCACTAACTAGTGCACCTACCTCTGTCTTATGTGAGTTTATAAAGAAAATAATAGATTTGAGTTGAGGACCCGGAACTCTACATGGCATTCACGAGACTGAGAACACATGAGTGAACCTCAGACACTTGCAAATCACTGCTCGTAGGTAAGAACTAGCTCACCGAGCTCAGCAGAAAGAGCAACTCTACCCACAATGGTGGAAGTCAAAGCCTAGCAAAGACTTTAACATTCCATGCCTCTCGTCCTCAGGACAGGAAACAAAACAGGAAGAGCTGAGAGAATGCTACTCCTTTGTAGTATACAGTGCAGGGGGTGGGGTTAGGTAGCATTTCCTATTTTGTTTTCCGGTCCTGGAATTGTATGACCAACCTCATAGGGGAATACTGGGTCTGGGATGAGGGATGTAGAGGTAATGTAACTCAACTCAGACAGCCTTATAGACAGTCTGACAGCTCTGTCTTGATTCTGTTGGTGGTGGTGCGAGGTGGGTCTGTCTACAATAGTGCTATAGAATAGCTCCTGTCAGACACTAACACTTTACAAAACATTTAAATATATGTTTGTTTGCATTAAATTCAGCCTACGTACTAAAAAATGACTCATATTAATACTACTCAACAAACGCTATCTATGTCATAATCTTTCTTTTTACGTAAAATTGTAATTGTATTTATATACCGCTTAGTACCCCTGATGAGGTGTCGAAGCACTATTTTATGAGTAGCACGCTACTCAGGAACCCAAAAAGGATTAGTGATGGATCAGTATAGCAAAATATATGTTGTTAATTTGAGCAGTGGACATGCAAATCTGTTAGTTTGATCGAATAGAATGATGGAGAGATTGAGGAGGGAAGAGTCTAGAAAGTGTTATTTGGGAGATAATAGTAGTAAGATCAGATTTGGGATGAGTCAAAGGAGGGGTAGAGGCTGGAAGAGTCTAGAAAGAAAGAAGGGAGATCATAGTAGTAAAATAAGGTATAGGATGAGACAGAGTAGGGCATTGAAGGACAGTTGAAAGTTTTTCTTTCAAAAGTAGGATTCAAATAATAAATATGTACATTATAAAAATACAAAACTACATAGAAAAGGTATACATGTATAAGGAAAATAATATATTGAGATGTAAAGTTGTATTGTATAAAGTCACGTATGTGCATGTGTGGATAGTTAAAAACTCAAACTTTTAAGTGTTGTACGTGAAACTAAGTTATTTGTGTATTTGTATTCAAAATAATGTATTTACTTTAGTTTGATATTTCCTCAATATTCAAATAGTGAAGCATTTATAGATTCAATTGTTATGATTATATTTACATATTGTGCTAGATAAAAAAATAAAACAGAGAGCCATAAGCATCTAATCAAAGAACTTATATGAAAACTATGCAGTGACCTATATACATATATATATATAAATCCATGTTTCCTGTCCACCCTCCAGGGTACAGAAAAAGGTCGGGACGCTCCGAGATGTTCAAAAGTGTTTATTTACCACAATGGTTAACAAAGCCGACGCGTTTCGCCGTTAGACTTGCTCACGGTAATGTCAGCACATTTTCCACCTGTATACATACACCCAGTGATAGCAATAGAAATAGGACTATGCACATTTCATGACATAAATTTGACCGCCATCTTGTAGTGGTTATGTGGTTAAGACTCTCGCCCCAGTGGGCTAACCAAAAAGTATGCATGTATTATATATACACAACATTACAATAAACGTCCTTTGTACACTCAGAGCTCTATTGCCACTACATGTATACAAATCAACAACTTATCAAGAAGTCACGCCCAAGTGGGCAAAAATTGCGAGAGTCTTGCCAGATGGTCAGTTTCATTTCCCCAAAATATTTTCTCTTCATCAGACTGCACAGTCCTAAAAATACAAACAAATGTGGTGCTCACATAACATTGCAAAAGACAAAAGACAATACTAGATTAAAAACCACAATCATATATCATTAAAAAAAAACCTATTAGGTTTACAGCAATATATATTTACAAGAAGTTCCAGACTGTATATTCTATTCGTGTCATGGACTGCTAGTTCTTCACTGGCATTGAGCCCGATGGGCATCAGAGATTCGAAGTCTATAATGTATTTAGACTCCAAAACTCTGAGTAGATGTTCTCTGTCCCCCCCACGGGTTTGAGGTCTAATGGCGTCTAATACCACAAAGGCTAAGAGTTTGTCATTTTGATTGTGATAGCTCTTGTTGATTGATATGATTTCATTCTGTTTGTCGAATAACTATTTTTTCTTTGATGACCAACTGTATGTACAGTTACAAGGGACAGCGATGGGCACTTGCTTTGCCCCAAGTTACGCCAACCTATTTATGGGTTGGTGGGAGGAGCAAGTGTCCAACCGCCTTGAACAGTTCAATGACCAGGTTGTCATGTGGACCCGGTTCATTGATGATATTTTTGTGATCTGGCGGGGTGATCAAAAGAGTGCTGTAGAATTCATCAAAGAGTTGAATGATAATGACCTAAACATCCAATTGACATCACAGATAAGTGGGAACTCTCTAGTATTTCTGGATGTAGAAGTACAGGTGCAGGGGGATCATCTCAAAACCACACTGCACAGAAAATCCACTGCCGGGAATAGCCTACTGAATGCCTCAAGTTCGCACCCATTTAGTCTCATACAAAGTATTCCCTATGGTGAACTAATTCGTGCTAAAAGGAATTGCAGTACCAATGAGGAATTTGAGATAGAAAAGAACACCATGTGTGAGAGATTTAAAGAAAGAGGCTACTCTAATAAAGTGATCAAAAGGGCAGTGAGCAAAGTTAATGAACTAGAGAGAACAGCACTACTCAATCCTAGAGTAAGAAATGATGACAACGAAAATAAAATCAGATTCATCACTACATATTCCAGTCAGGCCTTTCAGGTGCGCAAGATTCTTAACAATAATTGGCACATATTAAAAACTGATGCCACACTGGATAAATGTTTACATGAAACCCCCCAGATTACATTCAGGAGAGGAAAGTCACTGAGGGATGAACTGAGCAGTACAACCAAGAACACCAGAGGACAGAGTAGAGGGATGTCAGGCTTTTCTTGCTGTATGCGCTGCAAGGCGTGCGCATACAGCAAAAACTGTACCACACTCAGGATCCCCAATAGTGACAGAACCTTTGAGATAAGAGGTGAATTTGATTGCAACACGGAGATGTGTGTGTACTGTCTAATATGCCCGTGTAACAAATGGTACATTGGTAGCACCAAGAAAAAGGCCAAACTTAGAGTGTTGGAGCACAAAAGAGCCATCAAGAACAATAATGAACTATATCCTGTTGCTCGTCATTTCAAGAGCTATCACAATCAAAATGACAAACTCTTAGCCTTTGTGGTATTAGACGCCATTAGACCTCAAACCCGTGGGGGGGACAGAGAACATCTACTCAGAGTTTTGGAGTCTAAATACATTATAGACTTCGAATCTCTGATGCCCATCGGGCTCAATTCCAGTGAAGAACTAGCAGTCCATTTGTGATGACACGAATAGAATATACAGTCTGGAACTTCTTGTATATATATATTGCTGTAAACCTAATAGGTTTTTTTTTAATGATATATGATCGTGGTTTTTAATCTAGTATTGTCTTTTGTCTTTTGCAATGTTATGTGAGCACCACATTTGTTTGTATTTTTAGGACTGTGCAGTCTGATGAAGAGAAAATATTTTGGGGAAATGAAACTGACCATCTGGCAAGACTCTCGCAATTTTTGCCCACTTGGGCGTGACTTCTTGATAAGTTGTTGATTTGTATACATGTAGTGGCAATAGAGCTCTGAGTGTACAAAGGACGTTTATTGTAATGTTGTGTATATATAATACATGCATACTTTTTGGTTAGCCCACTGGGGCGAGAGTCTTAACCACATAACCACTACAAGATGGCGGTCATATTTATGTCATGAAATGTGCATAGTCCTATTTCTATTGCTATCACTGGGTGTATGTATACAGGTGGAAAATGTGCTGACATTACCGTGAGCAAGCCTAACGGCAAAACGCGTCGGCTTTGTTAACCATTGTGGTAAATAAACACTTTTGAACATCTCGGAGCGTCCCGACCTTTTTCTGTACCCTGGAGGGTGGACAGGAAACATGGATTTATTTCTTCAAAAACGCCGGTTTTGAGGAAGGGACCGCTGTGCAGTTTGAGCCCAGGATTACCGGCACGTGGTGCAAAAAACATATATATATATATATATATAAACTATAAGTAATATACACATTTTTTAAGCAGACCTAAAGAATATCTATATATTTTAAAACCATAAGTAGTATAATGTGACGAGGAGAGCCTACCCGGGAGCCTGCTGGGGGATGTGTTACCATGGGAACCTACCAATAGTGCCTCTGCGTCTCTCTCCCCACAGCAACCTATACGACCACCATTCTGCCTGCCGGAGACCGAGACGGGACCCTGTTACTTTAACTGGGCCGAGTTTGCTGGAGTACCCGCCCCTTTCACCGACGTCACATACGAGGAAGCCGTAAATCCCGGAAATCCGAATAGAGAGGTGTGTGATTCACCCGGAGAAGACGAGTGCGGTACAGTGGAGAAGACCAGCGTGTCCAGAGCGGAGAACGAGGAGGAGGAGGAGGAACGGCTGACGAGTCTGACGAGCGGAGGAAGATGCCCGGAGTTACCGACCCGAAGTCCATTGGAGCCAGGAGGCCAACGACCAGACGCTCCACCCAGCCACACTTCAGGAGAAGTGTTGTTAGCACAGGTACGATCCCGTATAGCGGGCTAGGCGGGGAGAAGAGTGTAAAACAGCCATCTCACTAAAGCACCGACTACCCCATGCACAACCCTTCCCGAGCACTATCGGCACACGTACTTCCTAGAATTGTACATCACCGAGTGACTCCTCACACCCTGTCCCTGTGTGCAGTAAAAACAGATTCTCCAGTTTAAAACAGGCTCCCTTTGTTTCTTTCCTTTTTGGGGTATTGTAGCCACCGAGCCTGTGACATCCTGGAGAGGTGACGACGTGGACTGAAAGGGAGGGAATCCCCAGAAAAGGAGCAAGAAGCCTCCCTTCCTTATTACCGATCAAGTCCAAGAAAGAAGAGATTCTTAAAACAAATAAAACCCCAGTTACCAAAATTACCTGTCTCCTCGATTTCCTCTGGCCCGCTTACATAAAAATACTGAATGAGAGGAATCCACACAGACACCAAATCCTACATTGGAAACGCTATATCGACGACATTTTGTTGATATGGCAAGGCACAGAAGAAGAAGCACAGACTTTTCTAACCTGGCTCAACACACAGGATCCCTTTTTGAAATTCACCTGCTCAATGAGCAAGACCAATCTAGTTTTCTTGGATCTCAACATTCATGCTGAGTCAGGCAGACTGACAACAACAACCCATTTCAAAGAGACAGCAAGAAACTGCCTCTTGACATTTGACAGTTTCCACCCTCGCCATCTCAAACAAAACCTCCCTTTTGGGCAATTCCTCCGTTTGCGCAGGAATTGTAGCAAAAAATCTGACTACCTAACCCAAGCGGAGGACTTGAGTAACAAGCTGAGAAACAGAAAGTACCCAAACAAACTGATCAAAGAGGCTAAGAAACGGGCGGCAAATAACAATAGGGAAGCACTATTGGAACCCAAAGAAAGAACACAACCTGAGAACAAAAAACCAATCTGTATAACTACGTACAACCAAGTCTCTGACAGTGTGTCCAAAATAATCAAAAAACACTGGCCAATACTCAACAGCAGCGGCCTAAACATACCTACCCCAATGTTCAGCCATAGGCGGGGAAAGAATTTGAAAGATTTTTTGGTACATACACGTCCCACATCCACAATCCAGACAGTAAGATCCCAACCACTACCGGATGGCCATTTCCCATGTAACAACTGTAGTGTCTGTCATTTGACTTCCCCAACCAAAACCATAACCTTTAACAACACTACGAAATGGGAGCTAAAAGGATTTTCTAATTGCAATATCAGTGGAGTTGTGTATTTGATAACCTGCACATGCAACCTACACTATGTAGGTATGACCACTAGAAAGGTCAGTACCCGCATAGTAGAGCACAGAAGCAACATCAGGTGCAAAAGAGCCACAACAAGAATGACCACCCATTTCATTGAACAGAACCACACACCTAATGATCTAACCTGGGTGGTCATAGAAGCAGTCAAAAACAAAGACAATCAGGAACGAATCCTCCATGAAAAAGAACAAAGATGGGTGTTTCGTCTACATACGGACACCCAGGGACTCAATGATGAAATCCCATGGGGGCCTTTCGCCCGTAAGCCATCTGTAACAATTAAATGAACTGTGATGGGTAAAACCAAACTAAATCATCACTATGGAAATACTACCCCCAAGGATAAGAAACCCCAGCAACCATGAATAATACCTTTCATAATAACTCAAGACACTCCACTGCCTTTTCCATTAAAGATAGGCACTAGCCCTCCTATCTACCAAATGCCAAAACACCCGTTTTCCATAAGAATATAGCTAGCCTTATCTTACAAAGACAATGTCCATCCGTGATAAACAGCTGTGTTCTAAATTTATTTATTAGAAAGCCCCCATACCTAGCATCACTCTAAATTATTTCTTATCTTTAAATTCGGTAAAATTCGAGAGTAATCCTTATTATTCACCATCACTCGCGCCAAGCGCGATAACATACTGCCAAGATGGCCGCTCTAAATGAGCGCACTAGTGTACAGAGCATTGCCGGCAACCCGGAAGCAAGGGCTTTCTAAATACACCGCGAGCCCCGCTCCGCTTCAGTATGCGGTCGGGTGAGGAAGCATCAGGTAGTACCGAGCGGGTTTGCCGATAGGAAGTAAGTTTATAAGCGACGCTAGATTGCATGAAAACTGGCAATTCTAAAAGGGTAAACAGTAAAGGAGCCTTCTAACTCTAACCTTGCAACTCCTTTTTCAGCAATGTTTCCACGAGGCGCTCCTGCCCTTGCCTAAGACCATGGGGTGTAATCAAACACTCTTTTATGTAAATATAACCATCAGCCATGTTATTATTTCGTGTGTATGTGTTGTGTGTCTTGTCAATAGTCACATTAAGTCTATATGTTTTGTGTGTGAAACCACTAAACCACTTGATCCACAGTGATTTATCTTTCCACACTGGTTTGAAAACCAGCACGCATCAGTATGGTGCCAAGGGCACACCCACGCCCTAGAAGGAGTGAGATGCATGTGAGTTGTCCCCCTTCTTGGAAGGGGTTGTCCATCATTTAACAACTGTTATTCTCTTTTACAGAATTCCAAGTAGAATACAAACCGTATGTACAACAACATGCATGTTTTATTTAACAACAGCGTTTAATGTAAATAAGTAGTTTTTTAGCAAACACTTTTTTCATTTGAAAACAGGAGTGGCAATACAGGGCTGGACCCTGTATGGTCCTGAAGAAAAGCTTGGGGGAGCTTGAAACATGTTGACCTTAACACTGATCTAGCTCAGTAAAAGTTAGAATACAGTGTTACCCCCTTTTTTAATTTTTTATACCACACTAGGAGCAAAATAAATTGTTGAGGCCCACTAGCACGGTATTTTTAATTCCACACCCACTCCACCATCACCACACTTGCACCACACATAGTCATCTCACAAAACCAGTGCTCCAGCGTAGTCGCCTTGTCGCAGCACGCCCCTTTTCGTAGAGAACTGGGATGGCCCCAATGATGAAGCATGTCACCGTGGGGCAACCCCGGTGAGTGAGGGGACTCTAGAAAGAAATTTTTCTTTCTTACATATTTTTGGTACACACTGACTTAGTAAGCAGTAACCACACAATACCTACCAGGTCTCTGGACCCTTCACATAGGGTTCCTGTATTTCATACCATGTCATGTGTCCCCAGTGTCTAAAAATGTATTACACCAGGATATGTTTTTCATATTTCGGTGGGACCCAACTACTTGGGTTGGTAGTCGGCGTCCACACTGTGAAAAGTAGGCAGACGATATATACCCGCGTGTACGTGTACTCTCGACTTTTACTCTGGTATTTGATGATTTTATACCTGATGAGAAGTGATCTTATTACATTTATTGCTTTGTGGGTTATATAAAGCATCTTGAAGGTAGCCAATATAGGGCCCTTAAGGCAGGAGAGATATGGGCTTGTGGCTAAACATGTAAGAGTAGTATGGCAGCAGAGTTCTGAATTCATTGTAGTATTTTCGTAGTTGATAAAGACGATCTGTGGTAGAGGCATCCGGAAATCGAGACGGAGACCAGTGTCTTTTTTCCTCCACTATACGGACCTCAGCAGCATGGCGCACCCGCCCTCTTGTGCCCTGCTAGATCATAAATGGACATGTTTGCCACATACCCAGGGTAAGATCCATCCCCACTTAATGTGATCTTATCTGCCCACTGTTGCCTTCCGTCGCCATCCTACGCTTCATCCCCTCCAGCTTCTGATGATTGTTACGCAGTACATCGCACCCGCCTACTCGTACCCCTCAAGACACTGGATGGTCAAGATCGCCGTGCGCCTAGGCCACTGATGTTCTCCTGCAGTCTAGTGCACCCGCCCATGCTGTCTACACAGACACTGGACTCATAACTACGCCTTCCCCCCGAGGGTAAGATCTGTCCTCTTATGTGTGTGCGGTCTCCATGCAGTCATTCCTCATCAACTCACCTTACTTTTCCCTCCTTCTGTAGCGGCTCATACTTTCCTGTTTCCGCCACCTTTCTACACGTTGCACCAGAGACTTGTACACTTTTCTCAAGAGATCCCAGTGCACTTCACTACTTGCGTGACCACTTGGTCCTCCTCGATCCCTCGGCCGGGTTGGATTTACACCGGTCACGTGGGACTTTCTTCTCTCTAAACAACGCCATACAGCCCTGAAGAGTCACAGGATAACCCCCTCTTGTGACGAAACACGTGTCAGCTTGTTGTTTTTTCTTTTGCTGTTGCATCATTAAATAACTTTGAGCAATATACTGGTGTCGGCCGCAGCAATTTGATCCATACGAGATATTTATACCATTGTTTTATCCTCACTACGTGTGCCCGGGACTGTATTCTTAGTACAAAAGAGATCATAGCCTGGGCGTTGTGTGGAAATCCCAGGTGGGTGATGTTGCATTGCAGAGTTTTCATAGTAATGAAGCTTGATCTTGCTCATTTCTCCATTTAGGCATTTATTCAATATTGTTAATATTGTTTTGAGTGTTTTAAAATATCCTCTGCTCCAGTGCAAAGCTAAATCTCCCTTACAGCTGTTCCTAGATATGGGCAAGTATTATTATGTTGCGTATTACCAAAGGTGTCATTTGTGTTTAAAGCCACATTTCACCAATGTGGGTGCATATATGATATAATTTCCCGTATCGTCAAACTAAGACAAACCTCCTGTAGTTGATACTGGTTCTCAAACCTAGAAAATCCCCCTTTTGTCACAGTCAAAAAATGAGGCTTGTTTGTGTCAAACTTTAGTTTTGTACTTTTGACAGCCTACACTAAACAGAAACAGCTGACATCCTAAGAGCTCATACATATTCCCCGCCCCCTCCAATAAGCATCCAACGGCGCCTTGACGGGCAGTTTAAGGTCCCAATCAGACCGCAGCATGCCCATGCCAGCTGAAAATAACGTTGCTATTATGACCAAGAGCCCGCCCAGCTTCGGATTGGACGCACTAGAACCTGCGCAGTGTGACGGAGCATATTCTAATTGTAAGAATGTCTCAATGAGTCCAATCAGACGCCAGTCTGCCAAACGTGCGAGCCGCGAGAAGCCAACAGCTGGCGGAGACAAAAACAGGGCGGAGCGAGAGCAATAAAAACGCAAGCAAGCCCCGCCCCAACTGCATGGTCAGTTGAAGCAACCACTAGCTCGAGACCACCTCAGACCGTTCTAACGGTTTAACGTGCTCGCTGATCACATTAGCGCCCCGCCTCCTCCCGGGCCCCAGCCCGCTCGGAAGTCTATCCCTGGTTCTGAAGAGTTAGACTCCTCTGGTGACGTCGCCTGTGGCCACGCGAGTGCCCCCGCTCCTCTCGCCCTCCTGTCAGTCAGCGTCCGGGCACGTGACGCCCTGGCCGAGCGTCTCGCGCGCCCCTTGGCTGCCGTGCCGTTAGGCGGTGCCTTGGCATAGTCCGCGCGCGCGCGCGAGCGAGTGAGCGAGCGCGAGCCTCCGCGGTTCCCTCCCCTTCGCCGCTGCGGTCGCGCGCCGCCCCCTCTCCCGCCCGCCCCTGCCGCTCTCCTCCTCCCTCAGTTCCTGTGGTAGCCGTTTTGAAAATGGCCGCCGCGCCGAACGGAGAAGAGCGACTGTGAGTGGGGGACCAAAAATAAAAACATTTTTTTTTTAATTTTCAATTTTTTTTCGCTTGGCAGCCTGCTTGCGGCCCGCTTCGCGCACTGAGGAGAACCTGTACTAAATTTTAAAAAAATGCGAACTATAATCGGGTGGAGATGTAAGCATTAAATAAGGGGGATGGGGGTTGAATGTCGGGGGTCTGGGCTGTTTTACCGCCCCCAGCGGCGCATGGGGGGGCCGGGGTATTTCCTCAGTGCGTCATGCGGACACCCACCCACCCACCTCCCCGAGCGGCGCGGGGAGCCGCCGGCGGCCTCTGCAGCCCACACGCACTTGTTATTGCCGGGCCGCCCGCGGCGCCTGCTGGCTCCACATCACCATGTAAGGGGAGGGCGTAGGCTTCACGTCAGCCCGCAGCCTTGTATTTATGTCTTTTTAATCACAAATGTGTCCAAATCATGTGTGTGTGAACGGGTGCCTCAGCACAGAGGCGCATCTGTCAGAGCTGCTGTCATGTGGACACTTTTAGGGTCTTCACGCTTCTTCTGTTATCCAAGGTCAAGCTTATCTTGCCATCCAGTTTGTAAATTTTAACAATGAAAGTAAGTGTGCGCCCTTTACAGAATAGTTTTTAGGATGTGCTTTGTGAAAGTGCCTGTCCCTTGACTGGTTTTGCTTATTTTTCTGCAATTTGTGACGCGTCTTTACAGTCCCGAAATTGTAAACTCCGTTTCACTCAATATTTCTAGACTTTAAAACCCTCAGTGGTAACACAGGCAACTTGTCAGAGCCTTTCAGTTCTTCCCTCCAGCTGATCGATCACGCTTCGCTTCGCAGGCGATGCAGAACACCCCAGAACTTTTCCTCTTGTCACTTGCTTCAACAGTCCCACAAAAGTGTTTCTAAATATCAGTCCGCTCCCCTGATCGTTTCTGTTTCAGTCCTTACTGTGCTGCTATATATCATTCCCTTCAACATCTGTGCACATCTGTTCCCTCCACTGCAGGATGTTGGCTTCCCACGCTTTCAATCCTTCACATCGCTCTGTTTTCTGATTATGACTGTGCTCAGTGTCTGCATATCTTCACAATTTCTACACGTTTTCACGAGCCCAAAATTTCAAATCTTTGGCCCAGAATTGCCACTCACCTGACGCTTTCCGCATTTTCATGCGTCAAGAACGTAAACATTTTATTAAAGTCATTCGTTTTAAGTTATTCACCAAATCGACCATTGTTAAGTAAACCCTTCACTGTCCTATAAATTGTGAAGATAAGGTATTCGGAGACCATGAACACTTACTTTTTTAATCCAGTTGTGTCAAGATATGGGAAATGTATTCTTTAGAAAGGCGAGAGCCTGGTAGATCTGTTGGTAACTATGGACGTTTTTATTGAAAAATGTGCAGCAATTGCATTTCTCACACCACATGTGAAAGTGTGTTATTATTGTGTCCGCCTAAGAATCACACTATAAGGTTTGCAAACCAAAAAATACTTCCTCGGGAAAATCTAGCCTGCTAGTCTCCGGCCGAGCCAGCTCTCGAAACAGTTTTTGAAGTGCAGGTAAAGGCAACTGGAAACCTTTCCAGGAGGGCGGATGAGATGCCATGTGTGTTTCAAACCTATGTCGGAAGCCAATTCAATTGGTTGCCATACACTTGCTTTGTAAATGCACAGGGACTCGCCGCCTCGCCTTAAGGTTACATTGCAAATGCCTGCATTGCAAGAAATGTGTCTGACTCACTGCAATGATAGTAAAGAGTAGGAGAGCGAGTAAAGGTTGGAGGAATTCACGTTCTGTTTTCTTCAAGATGAGAACTTTAAAAGGCAAGTGTTACTGTGATCCAGTGTAATGGGATTCATTGAAGTGATGGCATCTTCTTCCTAATGGTGATGAAAGAGACACTTAAGGTGGAGATGCCACTTAGGGAAGAAAATGACAACTTCAATTTTTCTTTTACCGTAGCCGTTTTGTGCTGATGTAAAATGTCTGCCACAATTGAGTCATTAAACGTAGTCGCTCAGTGCACTCGTCGAAGTCAGTGTTTTCCAACCTGAATTGCTACTCGCCTTTTTGGTAGGTAGTGAAAGTACAAGAAATATATAAAGATGCCTTTAAACTCTGTATTTAATTCGTTAAATTTTCTGCGCTTCAAAGATCGGTCAAATGTCAGGATATGTCATCTGATAAATTGCTGATCTCACACATTGGTGTTTATAAACTCTAACTTTGCAATATGAGAGAAAAAAGTAAGGTAAATTATGTGACGATCTTGCTGAAGTATAGAGAATGTGAACAGAAAGGCTGTATGTTTATTGTAGTGCAACAACATTTAAACACCTGTAAATGAACTGTTCGCGATCAGAATCAAGCATGTTTTTTTATAGTTCTGCAGTGTGATGGTCGCAAAGATTTTAATCGAAGCAAAGCAAAGCAAGACACTTTACTTGGTGATGCACTGATGATAAAAATCCAATGAAACCCAATTTCCACACATTAGCATGTGTGTGCAATGTAGTTTAATCAGTCTACAAATTTAGTGGCTAATTCAATAGAAAATGTTTGGTCTGAAAATGACGTTGTGCTGCCGCTCAATGCTTTAGTTACATTAAAAATATTGCCTGCGTCATGGCCATTAAAGATAGGTGGATCACAAAAGTTTGTCGTTCTAAAAAGTGGGTTGTGGTTCTAAAGTTTGTAAGGCACTGGTCTGAACGCATCCTCATATACGGCTAGTGACTTTGTTGTTGGACTCTCACTATTGTTTGGGAAACTTGAAAATGGTATTAAAAATAAATATGGATCAAGAAAATGTAATTTGAAGGCTCTATACTAAGAAATGTATTAATTACATTAAGTTGCAATGTGTAATTCAATGTTACCACAGTACAATATAATTTGAGAAATCTGTTTATTACCTTGCAAGTTCCATGCTCTGTCACTTTTCTGAAGAGAATAGTGGTCCTTGCTTAAGATATTTTGTACATCGCAGGTTCCAGCCTTTGTGTACTTAAGTTTCTGTAAAGCACTCCAGCCACAGTGCTGTTTGCAACCTTCGGTGCTTGGAGGAGTTAGAAGTTGTTGCCTCAGATAAGTCGTAGGGGCGGGAGCATACATTGAAAGTCATCAGTAATTTCAACAGGGCAGTGTCTTGGAATGCCTAACGTGGCGAGGTGTAAGGCTTTATGGTTAAGATCTGTGCATTATAATAGGAAAGTCTTTGATGTCTGGCTAGCAATGTAAGTGAATACACATGAATATGAAGTGTGGCAGAATTCTGTGAAGTCCAGTGCTTGTGTTATGATTTCAGATACACAATTTAGTTAATAGCTTCTACATAGGAACAACAGCATAGGATAAATCATATAGGCTTCTCTTTCAGAGAAAGCAATTTTTTACCATTGTTGAGGCAGGAAGGGGCCTTAGGGTCCCTCACAATTTGCCTGTTGTGCAGTGCTTTCCAAATTTGTTAGAACCACAGCCCAGTTTTAAAACAACAAACACGTGATCCACCTACCTTAATGGACATGAGGCAGGTGGTTTTTGAATGTAACTACAGCATCATGTGGTAGCACATTGTCATTTGGAGACCGCACATTTTCAATTGAAATGGCTACTAAATTTGCTCAGACATACAGTTTACTTATAAAACACCAATGTTAATGTGTGAAAATCGGGTTTCTGTGAATATGTATCATTTGTGCATCGACAAGTGTCTTGATTTGTTTTGATGCCGTTAAAATCTCGGTTTACAGAACTCTTCAAAATTACAAAAAAAAGTGCTACGTTTTTGGTTTCCTAACTGCTGGATGCATACAGTTTATTCACAGATATTTACATTTTGTTATATATTGCAGAAAATGGCATCCTCCATTGTCACACAATTCACTTTGAAAACTCCATTCACTTTGCGGTCTAAGAAATAAAAGTAAACACCGGTCCCCATGTCAAAAGAATAAAGAATCCTGACATTTGACCCCTGTCTTAAAAATCACCACAGATGTGACAAGTTAAACACCGCATTTAAAGGAATTTTTTATTGCTTTGACTATTGCGATTCACCAAAAATCAGGTCATGACCCTAAGTTTGGTAAACTGCTGTAGTGAGTTATGGCCTCTCCGCACACTCAACAATGGAATTCCAGAGCGTACCACCCCCTCATATGTCTGTGCACCTTTAGAATCGAGTGTTTGCTACACTGTTGTATCAGTATTGCCAAATGCAGGTAGATGGACTGTGTGTGCACATATACACTTTGAGTTAGATAGAGATGGCATGTACTGGTATTTTTTTTGTTTCAATACGTACTTTGCAATTAATTTTGTAATTATTTATTGTATCCCATAACTCTTTAAGTCTCATTTTAAGGTTTACAGCCACATGTTCTCCCTCCTTCTCTTTTTCTAATTGTGGGTGCAGGTGTTATCTATAGCCACCTGGATTTCAGGGCCAGTTGAAGCGCATATCACACAATGTTCCTTAGATTTTTCTTTTGCACAGGTCCCACATCAAAATCTGCAGTTGATATCCTTTTCCTTTGCATGTGTGATGCAGTGAGCCAGTGGAACTGTTGCAATGTCGAGGTAAATATGATGGGTGCCAGGCACTTTTGGCACTGCTCAAGCTGCAGTGATTCATTCAAGTCTACCAAGCACCATCTTTGGGAAAATAGGAAAGAATAGTTTTAAGTAATGTTTTTGGTGTCCGTGATGTGTTTGCTATTAATAATCTTTTTTCTCCAGTGGTACCTTGATTTTTCTCAGAAGTATCAAGTAATTCCAGTTTTTATGGTCTGGATTGAAAGAAGAGCTTTTGCAAGGCAATTATGTGAGAATCACCAGGAGAGGGGCTTTGGCTCTGCTCACATTTGGGAGCCAGAAGTGCGTTTTGATTGGGCAGAAGTTGTGTGCTACCACAAACAAGTGCTTGCTCTCCACACATCTGTGATTATTTTGTTTATATATCCCGCTGCCTGAGCTTGAATTTGCAGGGGCTCACGTTACAATGTTACTATTAAAGTGTCATGGATAACTAGATCATTTACCGTGTTTTTCTCTGGCAGCAGCACAGTTGGGCGGAGCGGTCATTAATGTACTTGGATATTTGGTCTGACTTGGCAGTGAAACTTTCACCTGAATTTTTAACCTACACCAATATTATTCTCTAGTGCTTTGCTTCCACACAAATACATAGCCATTCCCACGCTATGTACTTGTAATGCTTTACATTACTATACACCATTCGTTTCCAGCCAGACTTAATGGCATTTCCAATGCTTGTTAGTTTTTGTATCAATATTAATTTCCGTTTATTTGTGCTGTTCTGTTTTTTTCCCCCGTTTTTTTTAACCCAATGCAAAACCGTGATGTTAATTTTAGCTAGGAATTGTCAAGTTTCATCTGGTGACTGATTGTGGCTATTACTATCTTTGGCAAAACAAGTGTCCGTGCATGAGCCTTCTTACGATAACAAGACTGTCACTAATGCGCACATATGTCATTTGTAAAGCACATGGCTATCTAACCTGTGTCTGTGGTTCTAGTTGTAATAGTGACCGGGGAGACTTTATTATTGACCCTGCCTTTCAACTGAGGAAGGAAGCAAGCTGTATGAAACGCACAATTATTGATTTAGGTCGCAGGAGCCCGCGGAGACTCAGCGTGCAGGATCCTAGGGGAACCCTCCATTAAGGATGTTATTGGAAGCGTGTCTCTACAATACTTGAAGGGCTTCTATCCTTGTGCTTATATGTGTACTCTGCATACAAACATAACTGGCGGTGTACGCGCGTCTCCCTTTCAGTTACATGCCAAGGTTTAAAATAAAAGAAGACATTTTAGTAGGGTATACGTGGATTATCATCGATTCGGTCTCGGCCTCTCAACAAACATTAACATTATGAAAGCTACAGAAAGACAACCCAGTAATAGGAAGACAACCCAGTAATAGGTGTATACATTCGACCCAAAGACAGAAACGTTGCAAACGACTAGTGATTTTGCTTCCTGCAGCTTTCCGCACGCTTGTCTGCTACAGAGTATTTTAAAACAAAGTGCCCCTCTGATTCCCTCGTCTTTGATGGTGGTCTTTCCATGCAGAGGAGAGTGCTGAGCGACTTGGATCATGCTTAGCAGATCCCTATTCGTTCTTATTGCTGTTCCTTGAAAGTCTCCTGTGATAAACCTACATTAGTGTGTGAGCAAGATGAATGTTATGACATCTCATCGGGGACAGTTGTTGAAGGATTGTCCTCTTTAGTCACATCATGTACCTCCAACCATAGACGTCGGAGACCTTCGTTCAGGTCTTGGTCTTCCTGTGAGCATATTTTGACCAGTGAGTTATTGCACAGCACTGTACTTTCACCTTTTGACTGCTCTTTATGCTTTCCTCTTTGTCACATCATCTCTCCCCATTCTTTTTTCTGCATCACGACAAACCTATATGAAGAATTCACCTCCTTTATAATTAGTTAACATATGATGATAGCATATCCTAGCATTTTATGAAGTTCTGCAAAGTGTGTGTTGATACTGTATGGTACATGTGAGGAATGTGCATTGTGCACCTGTGTGAGCAATGGGCATTGTGCACCTGGTAATAAAAATTCTTCCTTGCACACAATCTGGCTTTGAGGAGTCTGAGCTTACTTTTAGGTTGGTATTTTCATTTGGAAAAATTGTTTACAAGGTAAGACAGCTGTCGGTGCTGGGAGCTGTCTCATTTCTGGTCTCTGTCCTTGTAAATCTCTGCCCAGTGAGGATGGTTGCAATGTGTAGTCTGCACTTTACTGTTCATTCGTTTGTTGCCAACTTTTGGGTGTTGACCATTCCATCCTACTTCCCTATCTTGTGGTTCAGCTACCAAGCATGACTCTGTGCTGCATCTAGTCCTCTTTAGGTTGTGCTGCTGTGCAACATCAATAAAACATTGACAACGGAAAATAGTTTTGCATTGGCAACACCTATTGGCTTTAACAATACTTGTTTGGCCAGCTGCCCTTAAAGAGAGCAGCTAGTTCTTCTGTATGTGGCCTCCAACAAGGCTCTGGTCTTTCACTCTTCAAGCTGTCTGCCCACTCTCATGAGATTTGCCCTCAATCACACTACTCTCTGCTTGACTTCTATACAGATAAAAACTTAGTTCCCCTCTTTGAGTCCTAGTTCAGACTACTCTTATGCATGATCTTCACCATGTTTCTTAGAAGCAAATTGCAGTATAACCTTTCATACACATGCATGCCCAGTGTTCGTCATCTTTTACGCTCAAAGCAGTGCTATAAGGTTAGACTTAATATTATGCACTCCTTTGAGGGTAAAGCTTTGTTCTGGATTCCTTCTTGAAACAGATGACCGTGCTCAGGAAAATATTGTAGAATTTTTAGAAAGTATAATTCTTCTTGCCAGGTGGAGTTTGCATAGGTGGAAGAAAACAATGCAAGTCTGAAGTCTTTTTTTGTTTTGGTATCATAAAATATGTAATCTTTTTCTCATAAGTAGATTTGGAAATCAAATTTAAGAGGTAAGCTTTCGTTGCCCTACTTGGTCATGTGGCCTGTGCTTTTGTACCAAGACATCTACCGTTGATCTCGGGCACACCATTTTAACCAATGTGCATTTTCTAAGAACCCTGATGGCATGGTGCGAAATGCTTTATTTTTGCAGGTTTTTCTTGTTTCTTTTTCTGCAGGCTATGACTGAAATACACATTTGCCTTGAACAGAGGCCTATCTGAAAGAGACGCGTTAGTGATAGATTCCTTACCTTAGAATATCCCCAGGCGTCAGACTGGATCAGGAAAATTTTGCTTAGCAGTACCCCTGCGCATCAGTAGGTGGCGTCCTGTGGCTCCGCGTCCGTCACTGGCGTCGTCGGTGCTAAGATGATGTCACGGAGAGTGCTTGGGTGCCACCCATGCGCGCTGACGCCAGTTCTTTCTTTTTCCGCGCCAGCAAGTGCAGATCCGGATTGAGCATGTACAATAGTCACTTTTTGACTACTCTTTTGAGACTTTTGTCTCCCCCCCCCCTTTTTTCTTCTGGTGCATGTAGGGATGCCCGGCTTTAAGTCTTGTAGGACATGCCGCTGTAATATGTCAATAGTGGACCCCTACGATGTGTGCCACTACTGCCTGGAGACAGATCACGACTCCCGGGACTGTCGAGCCATGGCCCTGAAAGCCTTGCGGGAGCATTGCTGGAAGTTCGGCATTCGTCACACCGCCGGTCTGGGTCAAGAAGCCGTTCCCGCGACAGCTCGCGGGACCAGAGCCGTCGCTCCTCGGGCTCCAAGTCTTCACCTTCGGTTTCCCGTAAGCGACGCCTTATAAAGAAGTCTGGACTTGCTCCACAACGGTCGCTCCCCTGACCCTCTGCCTGCCCTAGCGACGCTTGCTGACCACACCGCCTGCCCTGATTGAACTCCTGGACACCCGGACACCGGCTACATCGGAGAGCGCTTCGACCACTCCCAAGCGCGTGGTATCGTTCATATTGCTATCACTGCTGCTCATTGGCCCTGCATAGCGGTGACTTATTTACAGGCTGATTTGTTTGTTGTGTGGAACTGTACCTTTGCTCTCCCTCCGGCTGTGCCCCTGCTTCGTGCACGCGACCATAACGCCATTTTGTTGTTGTGTTTACCTGCGGCCCCTGTCTCCTCCCCGCTCCCGCCTCCCGGCAGCCCCTCCCACACACTGGTTTAACTATCTAGCCCCGTCCTCCGTCCCACCGTGACCGTCTGGACTTGCTCCACAACGGTCGCTCCCCTGACCCTCTGCCTGCCCTAGCGACGCTTGCTGACCACACCGCCTGCCCTGATTGAACTCCTGGACACCCGGACACCGGCTACATCGGAGAGCGCTTCGACCACTCCCAAGCGCGTGGTATTGTTCATATTGCTATCACTGCTGCTCATTGGCCCTGCATAGCGGTGACTTATTTACAGGCTGATTTGTTTGTTGTGTGGAACTGTACCTTTGCTCTCCCTCCGGCTGTGCCCCTGCTTCGTGCACGCGACCAAAACGCCATTTTGTTGTTGTGTTTACCTGCGGCCCCTGTCTCCTCCCCGCTCCCGCCTCCCGGCAGCCCCTCCCACGCTCCGCCCCCTCCACCATCCATTTATGGCCAATGCCTCCACGCGCAGCGTCCACGCGCTTCGGACACGCCGAAGGTGCGCCAAAGGTAAGCCCGTCTACGCCCGTCCGCGCCTGGACCGCGCCCAGCGCCAGACCCCCTGCCCCTCGCGCTGCCCAGCCCCCCCGCGTTACCTACGATGCCGCCACCCTTCTAGCCCTTAACCCCGGTCGCGCTCCCAACTGCGTCCAAGCCGCTCCTGGACGCACCCATGGACCGTTCTCCTGCTTCTCCTGCAAATTTAGCGGCACTGACAACATCTCAGCTCCGACCGCACCACGGATCCCCGACCGCAACCACCTACAATGCATCCTTCTCAACACCCGCTCGGTCCACAGGCACGCCATTGACCTTTGGAACCTACTAGACACCATCTCGCCTGACGTCGCCTTCCTTACGGAAACATGGATGAACGCTTCCTCCGCTCCTGACATCGCCATCGCTATCCCTGAGGACTATAAGATCACACGCAAGGATCGCACCGACCATACAGGAGGTGGAATCGCTATCGTCCATAAGAAAACAATCCGCATTTCAACCAGCTCTGATGCCAACCTCGCCAACTCTGAACACCTTCACTTCCAGATCCACATCGACCCCAAGACCACACTCAGAGGCACCCTCCTCTACAGACCACCAGGACCCCGTGCAAAATTTAGTGAAGACATCACGGACTTCATCACTCCACACGCGCTCCCCTCCAAAGACTACATCCTTCTGGGAGACCTCAACTTCCACCTTGAAAAGAGCAACGACCGCAACACCGCCACCCTCTTAGACAACCTCGCCAACCTCGGACTTAAACAACTGGTCACTTCCCCCACCCACATCGCAGGTCACACTCTCGACCCCATCTTCACCTCCAGCAACCATGTCTCCTTCAGCCACACTACAGATCTCCTCTGGACTGACCACAGCTGCGTTCACTTCACATACAACAAGCCGAAACCCATCATCCACCTCCAACCAACTCTACAAAGAAACTGGAACAAAATCACCACAGAGCAGATCTCCACATCACTCCTTCAAACCTCCCCAGCCCTCTCTTCTAACGCCAACGAAGCCGCCTCCAACCTCACCCTTTGGTTATCCAACACCGCCGACACCTTAGCACCACTGAAAAAACGTCAACACAAACTTGGCATCAAGAAGGCCTCATGGTTCAACGACGACCTCAAAAAATCCAAGAAACTGTGCCGCTCCCTTGAAAAGGCCTGGAAAAAAGACCCATCCACCAGTAACAAGGACGCCTTCAAAAGCGCCATCCGTACTCACCACCAACTGATCCGAAAAGCCAAGAAAACAGCATTCAAAGATCGACTTGACAACAGCGCCCACAACAGCAAGGAACTTTTCAACATCGTCAAGGAATTTTCCAACCCCTCGACCAACTCCAACGACATCACCCCCTCTCAAACCCTCTGCGATTCCCTAGCCTCTTTTTTCCACAACAAGATTGCTGACATCCACAACAGCTTTGACAACCAACCCGGAAGCCAACCCACCCTACCATCAGCTGACCATCTTCCCCCCGTTAACACCCTCAACGCCTGGAACCCAATCTCCACTGAGGACACCATCCGCCTGATGAATTCCATCCACTCTGGATCCCCCACAGACCCATGCCCCCACCACATCTTCAACAAAGCAGACTCCATCATAGCTCCGCACCTCCGAGACGTCATCAACTGCTCCTTCAACTCCGCCACCTTCCCAGAAGATTGGAAACACGATGAACTCACCGCCCTTCTGAAAAAACCAACAGCAGACCCCACCGAACTGAAAAACTACCGCCCCATCTCGCTTCTCCCATTCCCGGCCAAAGTCATCGAGAAAGCTGTCAACAACCAGCTCGCCGCCTTCCTCGAAGCCAACAAATCCCTCAACTCCTCACAGTCCGGCTTCCGAGCCAAACACAGCACTGAGACCGCCCTCATCGCAGCAACAGACGACATTCGAACTCTACTGGACAATGGAGACACAGTCGCCCTCATCCTCCTCGACCTCTCCGCAGCCTTCGACACAGTCTGCCACAGCACCCTTTTACAACGCCTCAGAAACATCGGAATCCAAGGAAAAGCACTGGAATGGATAACCTCGTTCCTCACCGGAAGAACCCAGAGAGTCCGCCTCCCACCATTCAAGTCCGAGGCCTCTGAAATCATCTGCGGCGTACCACAAGGATCCTCACTCAGCCCCACCCTCTTCAACGTATACATGAGCCCCCTCGCGGCCATCGCCCGCCAACACAACCTCAACATCATCTTCTACGCGGATGACACTCAACTGATCCTATCTCTCACCAAGGACCCCAGCACCGCTAAAACTAACCTACACGAAGGAATGAAAGAAGTCGCCGAATGGATGAAACAAAGCCGTCTGAAACTGAACTCAGATAAAACAGAAGTCCTCATCTTAGGTAAATCCCCCTCTGCATGGGACGACTCCTGGTGGCCGGAAGCCCTCGGAAATGCACCCATCCCGACAGACCACGCACGGAACCTTGGCGTCATCCTGGATTCTTCACTCTCAATGAACAGACAAGTCAGCGCCGTATCCTCTTCCTGCTTTAACATTCTTCGCATGCTCAGAAAAACATTTCGCTGGATCCCCTCCGAAACAAGGAAAACAGTCACCCACGCTCTAGTCACGAGCCGACTGGACTACGGAAACACCCTCTACGCAGGTACCACCGCTAAACTCCAGAAGAAACTACAACGAATCCAAAACGCCTCAGCCAGGCTCATATTAGACATCCCACGCAACGAACACATCTCTGGTCACCTTAAAGACCTCCACTGGCTACCCGTCAATAAGAGGATCACTTTCCGACTGCTTACCCACGCACACAAATCACTCTACGACATCGGACCAGATTGCCTCAACTCTCGACTTTCCTTCTACTCCCCCTCCCGCCAACTTCGCTCTTCCAGCCAAGCCTTCGCCACTGTACCTCGCATCAACAAGACCACCATGGGAGGCAGATCCTTCTCATACCTGGCTGCCAAAACATGGAACTCACTCCCCGCTTACCTTCGCCTCACCCAGAATCACCTTGCGTTCAGAAAGCAGCTTAAAACGTGGATATTTGACAAATAATCCACCTCCCCTTCCTAAGCGCCTTGAAACTCTCTGGGTATGTAGTGCGCTATATAAATGGTATGACTTGACTTGACTATTCGCGCTCCGACGTCCCCCCGTCGCTCCTCGGAAGGGGACAGGGGCGGATGCGGCTACTCTGGAGCCTGGGAGTCCCGCAGCCTACCCGCCATACCCGGGTCCATCGGCGACTCCCGAACTGGTGCAAGAGTTTGTTGCTGCAATTGACCGCCTTTTTAGGCCCGGGCTCCTGCCGGCGCGCCTTCGGGCCCCGCGGTCCCCTGTCCAGATCCTGTTGGCCCAGTGGCTCTGGCACCGGCGACACAGGGTCCTGCGCGGCTTGATCTGGCCCTGGTGCCCCGAGGTGCAGTGCTGCCGGCTCTGGCCCAGGTGCCGCCCTAAGCTCCACCCCCGGCGCCGCACTGGGTGCCGTTTATCCCACCCCTGCCCTGGTTTCAGGACCATTTTGTTCCGGTCTGGGATCCGCAGTGGAAAGCGGCTCCGGCCTGCCTCTGGCCGGCGCCGCTCCTGACGCCGATAGTCCCGTCTCCGGCTCTGCCGACGCGGACGGGGACCATGACCCCTCTTGTCCGGCAATGTGATTCCGAGCAAGATTGGGTGGTCGACCTGGAAGACGCGGGCGAACTCGATGTTTCTTCTGACCAGGGGTTTGCCTCTCCTCCGCCTACTATGGAGGAGGGTGCTTCTTACACCGTGGTGCTCCGTCGTGCTGCGGAGGCTCTCGATCTCCCTCCAGTGGGCCTGAAAACTAACCTCCTTACGGAAGTGCTCCAGGCGGCATCTACATCATCGGAGCTGCTGCTTCCTTTCAATGAGGCCCTTACCGAAGTAATTTGGTTGCGGCCGGCCACTGGGGTGCCAGTGGATAAAAACATAGGCGCCTGGTGATCCCGCCTTCCTGACCACTCACCCTATGCCTGAGAGCCTGGTCATTCAGGCCTTGACGTCGCAGAGTGCCTTTCCCACAGCTCTGCCGGATAAGGACTCTAAAAGGCTGGAACAATTTGGTAAGAGGTTGTTCTCCTCGGCCAGCTTAGGGCTGCGGTCGGTTAACACCGCCTGCTTGTTGGGCCGTTACTCCCACACAGTGTGGGATTCCGTTGCCCAGGTCTTGCCTCAGTGTTCAGAGGAGGTCCAGGCTGTCCTTTCTCAAGCGATTGCTGAAGGTAAGGATGCGGCTAAGTTTGCCATCAGGTGTGTTTTGGACACCGCTGATTTGTTGGGCAGGGCAATTTCCACTACTGTGGCACTGCGGCGCTACGCCTGGTTGCGTTCGACTGGGTTCTCACCCGATGTCCAGGGCTCGCTCATGGACATGCCCTTTGATGGCCTCCCGCCTTTTTGGCGATAAGGCCGACAGTACACTAGAGTACTTTAAAGACTCACGGGCCACAGCCAAGTCCTTGGGTCTTTCTATGAAGAACCCTGCCACTCCTGGGTTTCGTTCCTTTCGTGGCCAGGGCAGGGGCACCCAGGCACGCTCCTCCAACAAGCCTGTGCAGAACCAGCCTCAGCACGGCTGCGGCTTCCGCAGGGGCGGGTCTGGGAACCAACGTGCGGGTCAGTTCACCTCTACCCCGCTGTTTCCACCTCCAAGACTTCCTAATCCGAGCTTCAGGGAGCACCCCACGCCGGTGGGTGGCAGTGTCTGCCACCGCCTCCACCACTGGCACGAAATTACATCGGACAAGTGGGTGCTGCAGATAATCTGCCACGGTTACTCACTTCACTTTCCGTCTTCCTGTACGTCGACGACTGGTTGTTGAAGAGGGCTCGCCCCAAGCAGTCGCCACCCACCTTCAGACTACGGCCGACCTCCTGCATTTGCTGGGGTTCTCCATCAACGTACAGAAGCCGCACCTGAGTCCCATTCAGAAGCCCCCCTTCATCGGAGTGGTTCTGGATTCAACGCTGTTTTGGGTTTATCCTCCCGAGCAGCGAGTCCGGGATATTCAGGCTATGATTCCAGCCTTTCAGCTTCTATCCCGGGTTTCGGTCAGAATGACCTTCCGGCTTCTGGGCTTGATGGCCTTCTGCATCCTGCAGGTGGCAGATGGCATATGCTGGCTCTGCAGTGGGACCTGAAGTTCCAGTGGGTGCAACTTCAGGGCAACCTCTCTGATCATGTTCAGATCTAGGAGGATGCTGCACGACAATTGCAGGGGCGGCTCACAAATCGCGATTGGGTCAGTGGCAGATCCCTCTCCCTTCCCCAACCGGAGCACACGGTGTTGACTGATGCGTCCCTCCTGAGATGGGGAGGCCACTTGGGAGAAGCAGAGATCAGAGGCCTCTGGTCTCCAGCAGAGTCCCGGCTCCATATCAACCTCCTGGAGCTGCGGGTGATCCGACTTGCATTGAAGGCATTCCTTCCCTCTGTCCGGGGAAGTGTAGTGCAGGTGTTCACGGACAACACCACTGCCATGTGGTATTGCAACAAGCAGAGCGGGGTGGGGTCCTGGACCCTTTGTCAAGAGGCTCTACGCCTCTGGACATGGCTGGAACATCAAGGCATCACCTTGGTGGTTCAACACCTGGCAGGATCTCAGAACGCCAGGGCAGGCAAACCCAGTCGCTGGTCCTTGATGGATCACGAATGGCGTCTGCCCTCGGACGTGGCGCAAGGTCTCTTTCTGCAGTGGGGAGAGCCTTGGGTACATCTGTTCGCCACCGAAGAGAACGCGCAATGTCATCAGTTCTTTGCTTTGGAATTTCTAAGGCGGCACTCGCTCGGAGACGCTTTTCGTCGCGAGTGGAGTTGCGGTCTGTTGTACGCTTATACCACTTCTGCCCAAAGTGCGGAAGAAGATCAGGCGCGACCGGGCCCAGGTCATTCTTGTGGCTCCGGACTGGGCTCGAAGAGTATGGTATCCCGAGCTACTCAGTATGAGCATCGATCCCCGATCCGTCTGCCTCTTTGGGAGGATCTTCTGTCGCAGCAGCATGGGATGGTTCTCCACCTGAACCTGTCCAGCTTCCACCTCCATGCGTGGAGATTGAGCTGCGACAGTTGACACCTTTCGATCTTCCTCCGAAAGTCTGTGATATTATTCTGGCAGCCAGGCGACCAGCCACCAAAACGGTATACATTTGCAGGTGGAACAGGTTTTGCAGAGGCCGCCGCTCCAAACCCCCCCCCCCCCCCCCGCCCCGAGGGGGAGGGGGAGGCTCAGGGGCCGGCACCATAACCCACGCCGAGCCCCAGTGGGAGAACCAGTTCTGGGCGCCCAGAAGCAGCAAATGAGGGTCACCACCTCTCGCTTGAGCACCACAGTGGCGCCAGGAAACCCCCGGCCAATGGGGGGGGGGAGGGGGGGGGGGGCTCTGCTGGGTACAAACCCCCCAATGGGGGAGCAGCACCTGGTTGGCGGAAAGAGCGAGGGGGGGGGATATAAGCAACTGCTCCCTCAAATAGCTCCTAACTTCGTGGAGCGGGGGGGGGGGGGGCGCACCTGAATTTTTCTGGAGGACTATACATTTCTTACTACGAGGCGAAGCTCTGCAAAGAGAGACGGAGGAAAAGCCCGAAGTTCTTGCCAGGGAAACCTGAAGAGGCGAAGCCCTGCAAGGCTGGTGGTGGTTTGGGAACACGAGGAAAGCAAGGGAGGTCGCCCGCTCACAGCCCCGCTCGATAATTCTTCGGCTGGAACCCTCAAGATGCTTGCTGCCTTTGCAGGAGGTTTGTGAGCAGGGCCCTCGAGGCGCAGCCTTTGTTGAGGCACAGCGGTCTGTCCGGGTGGGCACCATCTGAGCTGGAGTAAAAACTAACTGGCCGCGCCGAAGTCGGCTTGCGGACGGGGAGAGGACACAACCTTAAGGCTAGAGCTGCCGAGCTCGGGAGCCGGGTGCGATCCTCTATTTCGGCTCAGCATCTGGTGAGTCTGGATACTTAATCACCACGTGCCTACCAAACGGATCTCTGAACCTCGCAGCGAGGCAGGTTGTAGGCAGGTGGTAGGGCACGATAGGAGGTTGCAGGAGTGCCATCCGTGAGCGGCGCAAAAAGTCAGCGTTTTTCCCGCGTCTGCAAACTGGCACAGCGAACCGGTGAGCACAAAAGGTGACCAGCTGCAAGAAACCAAGCCGCCAGGGAAAAGAACTCTGGAACACCCACGCCCACCACCGGAGAAGAAAGCATCCCACTGCCGCCTCACGCCCCCCAGAAGAGCATGCTGAGGTAGGATGGGGCACCACCGGGCGAGGCAAGAGAGCTGAGAGTGCTGCTGCAGCCTGTGGGAGAAATGGTGCCCGATAAAGGAAGAAGAACCAAACCAGGCCTAGGGAACAACGGAGCGACATCGATGGAAGGCCTGAGGCAAAGTGCACGACTCTCCTCTCCACCCAAGGGCAGAGGGAATCCGAATGACCGAGGATAGCAGCGGCAGCAACATAACTGCTGCGTAATTTTGGGAGGCAATTCTTAATAGAAGGGATGCGCGACCACTGTGGGGGAAAGGCTTCCCGCCCCCCTCTGTGATGGTGCAAAAACGATTAGGAACAGTTAACAAAGAGGAGGGCACCGCCATATAGTGCTGTTTGTTGGCACCGCGAGGCTGGGCGAATCCGGGCTAGTAAACCCCCCCCCCCCCCCCCCCCCAAAAAACCACTCAAGTGCCAGTAATTGGGTAGGTCATATCTGGGGGAGTTTGGGGAACCTCGGTTCCTCGCTAAACATCCTGTGATTCTGGGCATATCACTTAATCTCCCCGTGCCTAACAAAATGAATATGTGTCCTTGTGTAACGTAACTGGTGCTATGTAAAGCGCTCTGATAACCGGTTCAGTTCGGGTCTAGTTCGCGCTATATAAAACTCTGCAAAAGAAAAAAAAATGGCACTCCACAGAAGGCGTAGAGCTGGGGTCCGCTAACGCGCACGAGATGCATTGAAGGCTATCCCACGCCGGGTCCTCCCGCTCCAAAGTCGGACCACCATTTAAACAAGGAGCTGGCGACTGGGTCAGCGCCTCCGGCTCTCAGCTGCCTAGACAGATCGCAGTCATAGACGGGCGGTGCTCGTCCAGTGGAAGGGGTATACCAGGCGGCGGGTCCGGTGGCTTAGGGGGCCAACTCAACTACTGCAGGGGTCTGTACTAGCCCCCAAGGACACAGGTTTAATGCCCGACAAGGCCCCAGCTTTTTCCCCGCACAAAGCCAATAAGAAGAAGTACTGGTTGCAGGTGCAAGTCGGGTACCTCACCAGCATTGTATTTGGCGCTGACAGTAAGTGGCATGCTCGGGACTGGCCAAGCCCGCACGCACGTGCAATCGGGGGTTAAGCGACGGTGCGAGGCAACTCAAGAACTAGCATCATGACGGGGGTTGGAGGGGGAGATGGCCTCAGCACCTCCTCAGATCTACCACCCACCTGACTGGGCACACGGGCTCAGGTTTCAACATGCGCGTACGCGTTTATAGCATAGAAGGGAATGGAGTGGCAACTGTGCCGCGTAGTGTTTTTTAAATCTATGTGATTGAATTGATTACGTGTTCAGCCAATGAAGAAGGGCGAGGCTCACGCACAGTGTTTTAAAAATGTGTGATTGAATTTATTACGTGGGGAAATTATTCCCAGATTTCCGCCTTCTGGCTGCCTCATTAGATGCAAGTTCAGTCATTTGTGCGGACGTCATATCCTCGCCTTCCCCTGTAGAAAACTAGCGCTTAGTCAACATGTGTTGTTTCCGCTCACTTTCAAGGCCCAACAAAGAATATTCACAAAGAGTATCTCCAAACCAGCTAAACTGTTCAACTGGTCTTCATAAGCAGTATTCTTTACTGTGCCCCTTTTGTGTCCCTACGGGCCACCAGGAGATCAAATGACTCTGCTCCTGTTTTTGCAGAGGCCTTCTTCCCCCCCCCCCCCCCCCCCCCCCCCCCCCCGAGGGGGGGGGGGCTCAGGGGCCGGCACCATAACTTGCGCCGTGCCCCACAGTGGAAAACCGGTTTGGGGCGCTGTGAAGCGCCCAGAGGCAACCAGCCGGTCACGCCTCCCGCCAAAAACAGGAGAGTGTCCAGTGGCGCCAAAAGGCGACCAATGGCCCCTCCAATTTCCAAAGAGCGTAGTCCGCGAACACATGGAGGCTTTGACATTACAATACGGCAAGGACAGCACAGCACTGAGAAGTAACTATTAAACGTGGTAATGTGAAAGCCTTAACCATTAGTGAGCTAGGAGGCAAGATGGACGTCAGGTATAACCTGTCCAGGGCCTAGGGTATGATGGACCACCACTATAGTCTACTACAAATGACAACATGTTCGGTATAACTAGCCAAGACACTCAATGCCAAGGCAGTTTGCAGGCAGTAAACTCTTAGTATTTATGCAGCGTAAAAATAATACCTACATAAATGGGTGCTGTTAGCACGGGCGCGTGAGAGAAGGTGGAAGGCTGGTGTATTAAATATAACCCCCCCCAATATCACCTAGAGTGCTGGTGCACTAAATGTGCCCCCATACAGGGGATAGCCAGCAATGATGATGAGGATTGGGGGCACATGCGCACAGGCTGGCAGGGAAGGGACACAAAGCGCTATGGAGCGAGCCGCACAAAGGGGGCATTCACGTCTAAAAAGTCATGGGCACTGGCCCATGTGGTAGCCATAGCCCATTTGACAAAAATCACACAGGGGAAGATCCCACAGCATCCCGCTAACTCAAGGCAGCTCCAAAAGGGTGGAAAAGAGCGGGGGTGGCACAGGTGGGGAGCAGGCGTCCCATTGGTTTTCAGAAGTTAGGCCGGCGGATGGAGGTGTTGGGTACAAAGGTAAATGCAAGCCCCAACGTTGCCAAGCAACACCTTTTACAGCACCCCTTGGCGCTTTCCCCACGAGCGAACTGGTGACACCGAGGAAACGGGGAACAGCAGGCCGGTGCCTACAAGCCACAGACCTCAGACCCAGGGCAGGATCGGAGGAGATAACACATATATTTAAAAAAAGGAAAAGGGAACAAGCAGGAAAAGGCGCAGTGATACAACTGCATTACATCAGAAGGAATAAGTACTGCTCGAGTGCTGCTTGTTCAGATACACTGGGGTACGCCTGGCGGGCGAAGGGCCAATTTTGCAAACATCAGGATGGGGGTCAACCTAAGCAATGCGCCATGGGGCAGCGGTGATGCGCCAGACCTTAGCACCAGCCGGGCTGCCATTAGAGGCCACTGCCTCTCCCCCACCCTTTCAGGATCGTGCAGCTGCCCCGGCATCGAAGCACGACATGCCAGAGGAATGAATCCGGGCAGCGGATGCCTACATCCGGGGAGAGAGGAGTTGGCCTAACTGCTAGGGAGCTAGACCTCGAACCCGGGTACATGGGTGCAAGGCTCGGCAATGAAGCGGAACATCCGGCAATTTTGGGCAAATCATTCCACAGCTACTGTAGACCACACCGCCGGCGGTCACGACCATTCACTTTGGGATGCCGCACGGCAGGGTGAGTGGCGAAGCGGGTCACCCTGGGATGCCGCACAGCAGGGTGCCATGGGCAGGGCGTCATGAGACCCCCCCCTCCCCCCCCCCAAGAGAAAGGGGGAATTTTGGAACTTGGGGCGTGTTCAGCGCTGCAACCCCTGCCTGACTGGGCATTTCTTTCCCAACAGTCAAACGCCCACGGCTGGTGTGGGTAATGGGCCGACCCCCTTTGGGTCCAGGATGCCGACATGGTGGCGCTGGCAGGCCACAGGAGGGCAAGCAAGCACAGAGGCGTGCATCCGCTGGCTGGGGCAGCCAGGAGTGAGCTGGAGCCAGCAAGTCCAGTAACATTGGGAGACCTGCTGCCAGATGCAGCATAGCACCTGGACACTTTTAATCATCTCGGGGGGCAATGTCCGGCCCCCTAATGGGGGAGAAAGGCAAAGGGGGCAGGCCTTTCAGGCTGACCTCGCAAAGGCGCCCGCAGGGTAAGGCGGCACAACAATCATATGGTCAGAGACGACCAGCGGGAGATGGCGGAGGGGCGCCGAGTCTTACAGAGCTGGGGACAACGGCAGAAGGAAATCGAACATAGCAGTGCACAAGTTTAGCAGGACCAACGGTACGCAATACATCAGACAGGTGTCTTTGATCTACCTCGGTCGCCCAGAGCTGTTTGGTCACGACAGAGTCCAAGCTGTCATAAGAAAGGTTGAGAGTCAGGTTTGAATAACCTGCGGTGTGCAATGGCTCGTGCAGGCCACAAAAATCACAATAGCTGGGGGGAAGCCGCAGGAAGACGTTAGCCTCCCTGCGGCGTGGCGGAAATTGGTACAATGGTTGGCTAAGGAGACACACCGACAGGGCGGTGTGTAGGAAGTAGGCCACTCATTCTGGGATGCCGCACAGCAGGGTGAGGTGGCCGGGCTAAGGGGGGGAGTAGCAAACGGAGACGGCGCTCGCGGCCCAGACCAGGCCGGACGGCAGGGCACAAAAAGGTAACGAGTTGGGGGCCTAACTCCTTGGAGAAGCTACTCCTCCCTACACGCTGATGGCGTGGGTGACCAACCAAATGGTGGTCCCAGAAGTAACACGACAAAGAGGACTACCAAGGACTAACAAAAGAACTGGTTTTAGGCGTGCCATTTACGAACTGAATGTACCACAATATGATCTGCACAGTATGATGATGACATGTATGATTTTATGACCCACAATTTGACCTGCACCGTATGATGACGACACGTATGATTTATGACCCAGATATGATTTATGACCCAGATATGGCAGTTCGCAAATGACACAATGTGACCAGGGTTCATGCTAATGGTAATTGGATAACCAGTCTGTGTATAATCCCAATAAAACTGCGGCCAACAACGACCACAACTACAACAACTCCCTGTTGGCTAATTTTATTGGGATACCAGGGCGATGGGTTTGGGGAAGATATTTCCCACGGTATGGGCGCAGTGCGTGGGTTATGTGGCATGGTGCACAGCAAAGGCTGTGGATCCTCTTTCTGCCCCTCTTTCTGAGGTCCTTCTGTTCCTTCTATCTTTGGCCCAGCAGGGCTCTGCTCTGGGCACTATCAAAGGTTATCTTTCAGCCATCTCCGCCTTTCTGCGGATTCCAGATCAGCCTTCTCTTTTTAAGTCCTGGTTGTTAACCGTTTCCATAAAGGCATTATGCACACGTTTACACCCGTACCCTTCATAATGCCTCAGTGGGACTTAAATCTTGTCTTGACTTACCTGATGTGCGCTACCTTAGAGCCCCTTCATAACTGTCCCTTACGTCTCCTCACCTTAAAGACGGCTTTCCTGATAGCTATCACCTCTGCCAGAGTGAGTGAGCTCCAGGTTCTTTCTTCCAAACCTCCTTTTCTTTCAGTTCATCCGGACAAGGTGGTTCTAAGGACCCGTCCTTTCTTGCCAAAGGTTGTCACGCCCTTCAACATCGGGCAGACCATCACTTTGCCCATCTTCTTTCTGTCTTCGCATCCTTCCAGGGAAAAGGAGAGGCTCCACCGTCTGGACCCAAAACATGCGCTCGCATTCTGTGCATCAACGCATGCTACTCCTTGGCCAAGAAGGAGCCTCCTCTTGGTCTGTGTGCCCATTCCACCAGGGCGACGGCAGCCACTACTGCCTTGGGACGCAGCGTCTCCTTGCAGGACATAACTCAGGCATCTACGTAGGCCTTGCTGCACACGTTTACAAAGCACTACTGCCTTGGCATTCAGGTTCGGAGAGACGGCTTCTTTGGCCGCTCTGTTCTCCGTGACTTCCTGGTGTAATTTTGTTCGCAGACCCACCACCGGGGTTGGTATTGCTGGGGTATCTATTCTACGGTAAGGAATCTATCACTAATGTGTCTCTTTCAGATGCACAAGTTACTACTTGTGTAACGATATATCTGTAAGAGACATTAGTTAGTGATAGATTCCTTACCGCCCCTCCCATCCTCCCCGTTCTGTGAACTGATTACTAGGGTTGAGGTCATCCCTTTTAGGGCCCTAGTTTTATGCACCAATGGTCAGTATCTTGCATGGCTCTTCGTTCCTGGCGAGAAAAGTCGTGTACAGAACTGATGTCAGCGCACATGGGTGGCGCTTAAGTACTCTCTGTGACGTCATCTCGGCGCTGATGACGCCAGTGACGGAAGCGGAGCCACAGAACGCCACCTACTGACGCGCAGGGGTACTGCTAAGCAAAACTTTCCGGATCCAATCTGACGCCTGGGGATATTCTAAGCTAAGGAATCTATTACTAATGTCTCTTACAGATATATCGTTACACAAGTAGTAACTTGTGCATTAATGAGTTATTCTCAAATATATGGTATTTGCTCTTAGTATCCTCACTGTGCTGAATATGAATTAACAATGGAGTTCTTAAGTAAACTCTTTCCTAAACCATTTGTCTACATCGATTTTCTTTTTTACAATAATGTTTGTCTCCAACGTCACCAGAAGTATTTTAAAAAAAATCTTTTGATGCAGTCTTCGACACCGAGATACCCCGCTTATCTGCCTACACACTTTTAGGGCTATCAAACCCCATTACATTCCCTTTGCGGTCACTGCGCAGTAGGCAAATAACATTGTCTCTCCTTGCAGCGCGTCAGGCGATCCTACTACACTGGGGCTCTCAGACGGTCCCTGATCACTCAGCGTGGCTCCACAGGCTCTAGATGACTTTAGCAATGGAACGGCTCTCACTAATTCAAACTCAGAAAGGTGAGAAATATGCTGAACTTTGGGCTCCATTTATTACATTGTTATAGAAAGATCTCTGTGAGGTCACCTGCCCCAAACTTCTGCAAGTCTTGCATTTAATCCCTCCTCCAGCGAACAGCGCAGACACCTAAACAGCAAGAGCGGGTTGATTAGTGGAATACGGTTTCTCTATCGCTCTAGACTGTTAGATACAGAGTCCTCCCCTGTTTTTTTCTTTGGTTTTCTGCTTGGCCCCCCCAAGCAGAAAAGCTCGTCATGAACAATGGGATTTATAGATCCCTCAGCACAGGAGGGAAAAAGTCAAAGCAGCCAAGGTGTTAAAAGCAGCCTTTTTCAGAATTCTTTTTTAAAAGTATTTTCTTGGAAGCATATAATATGAACATAACAGTACAAAATGGAGGGTGTCTTGTGGAGATCTATTATCGCAGCCGCAAGGGCCCTTTTGCTCCACTGTTTTGGTAAAACCAGCCGGCACCGCTAGGCTGTGATGTATGAGGTCTAATCTAAAGCGTGTCATAAGGAACCTATCCTGGGGGCTATAAGTAAGATACAGGTAAGGTTCTATCCCTGGGTCAGATTTCGTTAAAATGAGTGTTCTCACTGTGGGTTTTATTATCTCAACATCTTCCCTATTGGAGCCCAATAAATTCAAAAACTCCCGTTTGACAATTATCTTATCCTTCGCCAGTAGTTACGTTGGATGCGAAAAAAAATCCAGGTGATCTATGGCCTTGAGAGAATCTCTAATATATTTAAGCCATGGAATATTCATCCCCTTATCCCTTGCCAGGCAATCGCAGATGATCTCTCTTGTCAGTGTGGCCTCCGGGTTTGTCCATATCTTAATCCAGCAGCTGATTGGTTTTAACTTTATCCTATCCCCGAGGTGAACCACGCCCAGCTCCTCATGTACAATAAAACCTGGGGTCCTTTGTGGCACTTTCAAAATTCTTCTTGAAAATGTATTCTCTACCATGTGGGGAATCTTTGCATCAACAAACCCCCATATCTCGCAGCCATAGAGGGCTTTGGCAGAACATATTGAATTATAGAGGGTCAGGATCTGATCGGGAGCCCATCGTCCTAGCCTTTGTGCGTTATTCATGATCGCCCCCATGCTTCTAGTTAATATGCGGCATTTATCTTCCAACAGTGGTTTGAAATTCAGCCTGGAATCAACCAAAATCCCTAGCTATGAGAAGCACTGGACTTTTTATTGCGATGTGCCCCAATCGTGTGTATATATTTCCTTGGGGGCACCATTCCTAATTCCATTACATAGGATTTGGCTAGGTTTGCTGACAAATTTAGTAGGCTCTCCATAAAATTAATAAAGCCATCTATGAGTGTTTGAAGGCCGCTCAGGGTTCAAGCCAAGAGTACAGCGTTGTCTGCACAAAGCAGAACCTGAAACCCCCTTTGGCCTATCTTGAGCGAGTCTGCTCCCAACCCAGCCAGGGCTTTCTCCAAACCATTGATGTAGAGGGTAAATAAGAAGGGTGCCAATATGCAACCCCTGGTGCATGGAAACTTATCTGTCAAACTGCTCTCCTTGTTATACCTGACCTGGGCATGCGTATTTCTGTGGAGCTATCTCAGAATATTTACAAGACCCTGCTCCAGTCCCAGATTCTCCATCTGTTCCCATAATTTGACCCTGTTCACCCGGTCAAATACAGCTGTGAGATCCATAAATCCCAAATACACGGTTCCTTGGGTTGCTATCGTGTATTTGGCAGTCAGGAGATACAAGTTGAGGAATTGATCCGTAGTAGAGCGGCCAGCCCTGAAGCCATACTGCATGTCTGTTATAATCTTGTGTTCTTCTGCCCAGTCTTGTAGTAGGTTAAGTATAACCCTGCCTAACACTTTTAATGACACGTCTATCAGAGAGATGGGCCTGTAACAGGACGGACTCTCCCTGTTACCTTTTTTAAAGATTTGGACAATTATGGCTGTTGACCAGAATTCAGGCATGCCCGTGTGCACTGCGGCATTTAAGACCCTGGTCAGAATGGGGGCCCACAATTCTGCATGTGCTAGGAACAAGTCCGGAGGAACACCGTCTAGTCCCCGTGCTTTGTTTCTAGACAATCCTTTTATTCCTGCCTTTATTTCAGTTAGAGAGAAAGATATGGGTTCCCCCCTCACTGACCCTTCCATGGGCACAAGATGGTCTTCAAGGGTACTGAGGTTATATAAGCTGTTAAAATGGGCGTGCCAGGTCTCCTCCAAAATATGATTTATAATCTTAGGCTTATTTCTGTCTTGGAAGCAGGGGTCATTTATGATCTTCCAAAATGCTGTCATGTTTTTGGTGACTGCTGCTTCCCTAAGATTCTCCCACGCCTGCTGTTTGCAACAGGGATTTACGGTGCTTAACCGCCTCCTTATAAAGGCCTCGACATTCCTTAACCCTCACTTTATTCCTGGGACGGGCTTTTAAAGCCATTTTTAGATCTCTTAGCGTTTTTGAACAGGCCTGATCAAACTAGCCATGTTCCCTTGATTCTTTTTTTCCAGACTTGGCCCTACGAAGTCTATCTATATGAAGGGTGGCACCTTCATAGGCCTTGACCAGCTTAGCCCCTGTCACTTCCAGATTTAGGCACCTTTCTATATGGTGACCTTTCTCTGCCATTAGTGCTTCATAGAAGCCATCAAGATCGATTTTGGACTATCTTAGCCTTCTGCCCTGGTCGGATGCCCTTAGTTCCCCTGTCATACCTCTTTTTTCGTGGGGGGAGATGTTAGGATCCCTCAGGGCGATGACTAAGTGGTTATGGTCACTGAATGCACTAGATTGAATTTCAAAACCCAGTAACTCCTGTTTCATTGTGCGGGATACGAAGATACAATCTATAACTGAATCCGATCCTCTACCTTTGAATGTTGGAATTATCTGCCCTTCCTCATCTCCATTAGTTAGATCCATGGTATGTTGGAGGTCGTACCTATCCAACACCTCATTTAACTTCCTTCCCTCAGGGGTATGTTCCATGTGGGGACCTTCCTCCGGTGAACGGGGGTACCGCGCACCCTGCGTGTTTTTTACGCTCGGGCAGAGGTGACAATTGAAATCACCTGCTATAAATAAAGTAACTAAATGGAGGTTTTATCATGCCATGTACATGCATGTGTGGTATTGCATGATCATGGATACATCGTCACGCCTGACAGCCATAGCATCATGATGCATATGCACGTATACACTTGGTTGTACTTTCTTTGTCTTTCAATGCTGCAGAGCGTAGGTAAAAACATTTACAAAGTCAAAGGGGCTGTATTGGCAGTCAAAAGGCGAGACCTATTGGCTTTGCCTATGCTTAATGAGCTGTGGTGTCAACTAACTAGAAGTTCTTATTGAATATACCCGCCATACCCTCCGCTCCTCCCATTTTGTGGAATAATGAGTGGCCACCCTTCTCTCCAGCCTCCCTCAAACCCCCCCCCCCCCCCCCCCCCCTCCCACACCTGTACATGTAACATTCTTGGACTTTCTGTACAATTTAAAACGTGTGTGTTTGGAAAAGCCCTTACACGTAATTTAAAGACATGGTTTTTAAATTGTGAGTGAAATCAAACATGTTATATTGTCATGTATTGTAAAGACTGGATGGAGCTAATCTTTTGATCTGGAGTAAGCTTGGCAAGTCGAAGTGCGACGCTAGTCCTTTTAAAGGCTGCTGGTTCTCATTGTCAAGATCTCATATTACCAATACACACATACAGACAGCTCACACCATTCTGCCATTGGCTGGGTGGGCTGTCCTTAAAGCCATGTTATGTAAGGTTCCCTGGTGTTTTAATAAATCCCTCTGGCAATCTCTCTGCTGTTCTGCCACCCCCTGCTGCCTCTTCCATATTAACAAGATGGTGACCGAGCTTGTACCCACATGCTGGGCAGTAGACTAGGCATTCTGTAATGTTTCTTGTTCACTACGGCCTCTAGGGACAAAAGAGAATAAAACACTGGCAAGGCCAGAAGTTTGGTGCGCGGAAATAAGGGTAGACACATTGGTTTTTGCTAGTGCCTTTTTTCTGATTGAGAATACAGCTCGAAAAACGAAGTTTGTGTTTTGTATTTTTTAAAGTTCATCCCGTAGTATAGACACTTTCACCTTGAGTGGCTAGAGAACATTTCTTTCTCAAACTGGGCCTAGGAATGCGAACAGTATTTTGATAAGGCGGATAGTCTGCAGTTGTAGTGATGGATAGTGGCTACTATCCATAAGGGGTCGCCCTGCACCAACAAACTTGTACGTTGGTATTTGTAGAGTTTGGTGGTCATTTCGTAATATGGGAATCCATGCAGATGTGTTTTTGCAGTATGCTGAAGTACTTTGCTAGAGTCTGAATGTAGCAGAAATTGATTAAAAATTCTATAAAAATGCTCTGTTGCACATTCCAGCTTTGTATTCTCCAGTGGATTGCCCGTGATATGCATGATGGGCTGGGTCCTTGCCTGGAAATGTACGTTTACGTGTATTTTCTTGTTGCATTTTGGGGGAAACTAAAAGGTGTATGTAACCTTTAGGGTTCACATCTAGGATTATGTGTTCATGCATTTTTAATTGGACCAAAAGTATTTGAAGCAATTCGGAAGCGAGCTTTTGTCACCATCCAGGCCTGGAGCAAGCCTCATCCGTTTCTACACGCAAGAGGTTGTAAACACTTAGAATCAGGCTTTACTTTGTGTCTCGCATTGCCACATCACAGTCGAATTCTGTGGCTTAAGAGGTTTGTGATTCGTACGCTTCCCTCGTGTTTTCGTTTCTGTTCATAAACCTTTAGGGACTTGCACTTCAAAAAAAAATCCGGCTTACTGGAAATGCTGCCCTTTTGGAAAATCTGAATAGACTCATCTGTTTTCCTTTTAGCACTGCACTTGACAAATGTACACCGTGCCTGCATGTGAAACATCTTTATTGGACAGATAAGGACCATCTTGTTTGAATTTTTCAAGGAAACTGACTTGTACATACCACCATTTGGTAACGCACAAGTTGAAGGTGGAATGTAGTTTACTTTTAATTTATGTGAATTTGTATTGGATAGCATTAATTTATACGCAAGAAAAAGCTGAAATAGAATCATTTGTAACTGTAAAAATAACTAGTATCGTGTTAAGTAGGAGTGTTTATCTGTATGTTAAAGTATTAGGGGCATAGCTTTTAATGAGTCTGTGAAGCGCATGTTATTTGTTTATATATTAAAATAACCACACTTCAATTGCGAACAGAATTCTTTCTAGTTTACTTCAAAATCTTGCTTTAAATATGTGTTTTTTTTCAGTAGCCTTGAAGTAGTCTTTTGTTAAAATAAAAATGTGGCTGTATGGGTCTAGAGAGACCAATCTTTGAGGCACGAGGATGCCCTTGTAAACATTTTAAAATTTGGAAGAGGTGGGCAGACTACAGAGGCTTGACACTAGACCCCCCGGCGGAACAAGAGGAGGACATTTAGCCCCATGTGAACCGGCGAAACCCACTCCCACACACATACTAGACACGTCAAGAGCTTACGTCAACGCAGTTCGTACACACATGCATGGGGTTACGGCGGGTTCCAGGGAGGGCTCTGGGAGTTGGGTGGGTAGATAACTGAAAAGATGGAGGTGGGGTTACTGTTTCCTTGTATCCTTGATTACATTGGTTCCTTGCATAAACAATCAGACTTATATTGTAATTGTAACGAAAATGTCTGGTGGTATCGTCCTGATTGTGGGATGCCACTCTAACTCATATGCTCATCTTTATCAATAAACTTGTTGTGAAAAAAAAAAATGTGGCGTTAAAGGATCTTGTCCCATTCCCCACCGTTTTGAAGACAGATAAAAAAGATTTTAAGCTTTACTTTTATCCTCTCCATTTTGATAAGCATCTAATATTTTCTGCTTTTCTGTCAGTTTCGATTTCTCAGTGCATTGTTCAGTGGATTAGGCTCTGGTTTCTAAGATCTGTCTGCATGTTTGAGTTTGAATTACGCCTTTCTTGCAGGAGGTTTGGCAAAATGAGTAACAATGTCAGCCAGTTACATTTGACAAACCTATAATGCGAAAAAGTACTTTTCCATTTAGTAGTCGTAGGGTAGCTCTTGACTGTTGCATAGGACATCCAAAACCTGTTAAGCCAAAGAGAAAGTATCAGCCCTAATCATAAGTAATTACGCACCAGCAATACACTTGTTGTATGAGTGAGAAATATTGTTATCTTGAAGTCTCATCCCCCACAGATCCTGAAGTAAAGCAAAACATTTTATTTTTCTAAAGACTCAATAGGGAAAGACATTAACCCCTTAAGTGCTCAGGATTCCCTAGTACTGAGCACTTTTTTTGGTCTGGTGTTAGCAAGCATCGTCTTATTGCACAACAATTATTTGTGTGCGCATGTGTTTATATGAATGTGTGTGTGTATATGTATACTAGCTGCCCGTCCCGACGTTGTCCGGGTATAAAAAAGATTTACCTGAAGGACGGCAAACCTTACCGAACGCTACCCCACCGCTTTCCAATGCAGCAGGCGTCTTATAATGCACACGCCCACACACAACAACGCTGAAGGGCACGCACACCTCACAATGTGCACAAACGCTAATCTCATCACAGTGAGATTAGCGTTCGTGCACGTCGGGAGGTGTGCGTGCTGTTCAGCGTTGTTGTGTGTGGGCGTGTGCATTCTGAGAGGTGTGGGCGTGTGCATTCTGAGACACCTGCGTTCATCTCCTGTTGAGATCGGTAACGCTTATGCCCACAAAGGTTGCTTCGCAACATATGTTATTAACGCCGCCTGAATGGCAATGTGCGTGAATGCGGCGCACCTTGTGCCTTCTATACGGACGTGTGAGAAGTGATTAGAAATCGTGAATGGAAAGGCGCGCTACTGAATGACGCAGCCATTTTTTTGGGATAAAATTTGTGGCACGCCCTTCTGAGAACGCTGTTGTGGTAGGCCCCTCTCACAAAGTATAACGTGTGTACTTTGACACGGCTACAACCACGCCCCCGACTCGCCCACGGCCCTCTGAGTGTGTAGTTTGACAAGCCCACGCCCCTCTGAAATCGGTTATGGCCACAAAGTAAAATGTGTATAGTTTGACACGCCCACGAACATGCCCCCCCCCCCCCACGCCCACAAGGGACGACTTTACCCCTAAGGTTCTTTGACGTTTCTAATGTATATGGTGGCCACCTGTATAGCCTATGTCAATCTGCTGCAACTCCCCTTTCCAATGCTGTATTGGGTGTTGTGATTGGTGCTGTACTTCTTGAGTTTACCCGCCTCAAAGGTTTCAGCTCTCTCTATATAATAGTAGTATATACATATATATGGGAAAAGATGGTGAACTACGGGCTTCAGCATGCCCTGTGGCACTCATTCACGGAGGCGGAGCCACGCTACAGTTATCAAGGTGTTCCCCGTCATGCATGCTATTTCAGCTTCCTGCCTGTGAACAAGAACACTCTGCTGTTCGAAACGCGTAAGGCTTTCATACTTGGAAGGAGTCATCCTGTTTTATGCTGTGCTGCTTCTGTCCTAAAATAAAGGCTGCTAAACTTTCTGATGTGGCTCCTCACATGGGCGTTTCTTTCGTGATGGATGCAATGCGACCGTGCCCGGTCGCGAGGAAGCCTGCTGCCCATCTTAAGCAGACCCAGCGCTTGTTGAACTTATAGCGCAGTGGATCAGAAAGGCCGTTTTGGGACTAAGAATTTATGCAACTTAGCGTATACGGACGCTACCTTCGCCCACTGGGATTTTAAATTGAATTACTGGTCTGATCTGGGCAGCACCCACATGGGAAAAGATGGTGAACTACTGGCTCCAGCATGCCCTGAGGCACTCATTTACGGAGGCGGAGCCACGCTACAGTTATAAAGGTGTTCCCCGTCATGCCTGCTATTTCAGCTTCCTGCCTGTGAACAAGAACACTCTGCTGTTCGAAACGCGTAAGGCTTTCATACTTGGAAGGATTCATCCTGTTTTATGCTGTGCTGCTTCTGTCCTAAATAAAGACTGCTAAACTTTCTGATGTGGCTCCTCACATGGGCGTTTCTTTCGTGATGGATGCAATGCGGCCGTGCCCGGTCGCGAGGAAGCCTGCTGCCCATCCTAAGCAGACCCAGCGCTTGTTGAACTTATAGCGCAGTGGATCAGAAAGGCCGTTTTGGGACTAAGAATTTATGCAACTTAGCGTATACGGACGCTACCTTCGCCCACTGGGATTTTAAATTGAATTACTGGTCTGATCTGGGCAGCACCCACATGGGAAAAGATGGTGAACTACGGGCTCCAGCATGCCCTGAGGCACTCATTCACGGAGGCGGAGCCACACTACAGTTATCAAGGTGTTCCCCGTCATGCCTGCTATTTCAGCTTCCTGCCTGTGAACAAGAACACTCTGCTGTTCGAAACGCGTAAGGCTTTCATACTTGGAAGGATTCATCCTGTTTTATGCTGTGCTGCTTCTGTCCTAAAATAAAGGCTGCTAAACTTTCTGATGTGGCTCCTCACATGGGCGTTTCTTTCGGGAGGGATATATATATATATATATATATTTCACTGCAAAACCAAAGGTTAAAGTGAAAACGATGGTAAAATATGAAATTCACCAGTTATAGTTTACTGAACTAACTTAAACCATGACATTCACCAGCTATAGTTTTCTGAGCTAACTATGACTTGCACTCCCACCATGTACTCCTTAAGACCTCCCTTGTTACATCACTTGTAACATGTTAAATGACTTGATGACAGCATAGTCATAAGACAGCATGTGTGTTCTCTTGTTAGTCCCTAGCATGGAAATCGTGTCAGTTTTGGAGCCTAGCGCGCTTGTGTATATTGAAAGATATATGGTGCACCTTTTGCAAAACACTAAAGTGTTGGGGAAAAAGTACTCCATGCTAAACAAGGTAAAAAGACTGAGGTCACCTGACGTGGGTTGCAGAGTTATGTTTCATAGTAGGTTGTGCCTTACAGGCAAATAATTTTCCCAAAAATCTGCGAAAAAGGTCATAGTTTCTGTTTACAATAGATTATCCACCAGTGGATATCTGAGTTCTTGCCTTTGTTCATTGTAATATAATGCAATGGTTCTATGTAGCAAGGACGTTTTTAAGTGTGTTGATGTTTATTTCCAGAACTTCGGTGAGGATTTTGAGACATTGCAGATTGTTGAAGAATGTAGTGGTGCCCCACTTGGAGGGGTTTTAACTCAAGCTAGGGTTGTAAGCGTGGCTCTTATGTTGTATGCCGTTGTGCCCTTTACAGGAATGTGTATGTTACCGAACTACGGGGTGTTGTCCATCTGGCTTGGCAGAAGCTGTCTTCAATGGCAAATGCCTACCTGTCAACCTCTTGACTTAAAATTGCGGGTAATGTCAAGTCTTTCAGAGGGTGGTCCCATTATAGTGAATCAAGAATTTCCCACAGGTGTAGCTTGTAGAATTACTTTGGTCTACAAGCCCTATTGGACGCTGTCATAATGACTGGATTCATAACCTAACTATAACATGACTTTAACCATTGATTTTATCAATGAATTTGATGGTGTTTTTTAATATTCAAACTTCAGCATACGCCCAAAATCTTCTGGGAACATACAGCTAATGGGCCTGCTGCACACAGAATTGGGCTGGGCACATTAGGAGGGTTGGCTACATGGCTTGGCTTTTCCAGGCCTGGTGTCCAACAGCCCTGGGGCTGCCCAACGGCATGCTGCACATAGCCTTGGGCCATGCGCAGTGGGATGTTGGCCACAGGGCCCGTCTACTGGCCAGCTCCTGTGCCCAGAGTCCTTATGACCGTCCAATGCCCTATGGCAGGCCAACCTGTATTTTTTCTTAATTTAAAATCTATTTTTTGGTTACTGCAGTGGTTCCCCTTTACTGACCACACAAGCTTCTACTCTTATCGTACCACTGTACTATGCAAGGTTACTCCAGGAAGCCTCCATGGTGCTGCAGCACTGTGAGGCGGAAGATTGTGCAGCAGCTTCCCTTGATGTACAGCATACATTTACAGAAGGGCTCTGCTGGGTACCGTGGTACCCGTAACATGATTTCTTTTTAAATTAACCTTTAGGAGTTAGTGGGTTCCATCCCGCTGGGTCCCTCCTTTATGTACCTAGGGGTAAAGGTGTCCTTACTCTCTCTACTGTTATATTCCCGCCGGACCAACCATCCAAATGTTCCCAACTTTATAAACTCTTCTTGCCACCCTCCCTCCACCCGAGTGCCTCTTTAAATCCTAGTTTCTCAAGAACGACGGGACAGATTTACACCAGATCTCACAGCACATCCACACAAAGTTGTTTCATTTAGTCTCGAAGAAGATCAGTATGTGCTAGAGCCACAGTTCCTCTCTGTACTGCTTCTTGCAGCTTTTATTTTCTTGCGATCACATTAACCCTGGCAGACATCTGCGGTATGAAGCCAGGTATAAACACCAGTGAATTTCTGAAAAAACAGGGTTTATCAGTGGAGTTAATCAAAACTGTTGCATTGCATCAGTTCTTGGAATAAGCATAGCTGTTATAGTTGGTGCTGGGGTTGGTCATCGGTCAGGGTAACGTGACCATCCTAGAATTAGACACCTTGGTCAGTCCAGGGTGTTGTGGCTTGCCCAAATCCCAATACTTTTTATTACCCAGAATGAACATGAAACTTTCACTAAAAGCACAGAATTGTCCCACAGTCCTGTGAGGAAAAGTTCACAAATCTGCAGGGTTCAACAAAAGTCCTACCACCAGGTGTTCCCACACTTCGCCTCCTAAAAATTGTGCCCTTCTTTTATGTCTGTGTCAATTGCCTGGACCAGGAAAGGCCCCAAATCAGACCCTGGAAATAGTGTAGATTTTCATGTTGAAATCCAGTTATCCTGGGGATGTGAGTTGAGGCGGTATTTGTGCCTGGGATTGTCTGGCAGCCAGAGAAGCCCACCAGCCACAGACCTTTCTGAGAAAACCGAGACACAGGAGAATCTTGGTGTTGGGGCCTGTATGGGTCTCATAAACATGCCTACTCAGATGCCATATGTATATCGGAGTTATGCAAAAGAAACACCGAATCATCTCTCGCTTTTCACAGATAATGGCTCCACTGTTTGAGTCTGCTGCCACCTAGATATCCTTACAAACCCTGGGCATATCTGAAAAACAGAGCCCATGGTAATCCAAGGTTGTGTGGCTTGAGCGGATAACACCGTGTCTTATTCCTAGAATGCACTCAAATGCCTGTGTAAGAGTGATAAAACTCAAATTCTTCATTTATTGTGACATAAAATTGTGTATCTTTAAACCAGCAGCAAAAATGTACCATTCTGCATCTTGAAGCACTGCCTCCTATATGTGAAATCAAGCTGTCTGCAAGCTGGAACAATTCAGTTTCAGGCCTTCGTGAACGCTTCGATATTATTATAATACCGTGGAAAGTGCAATGGCGTTATATGAAGTCCTGATAAATGTTCCTAGTACTACCCGCAAGTTTTGAAGCCGTAGCTTGCTTGTAATAAGAAACAACCTCTCAGTTTGCCTGCAGTGATTTGTTACAGGCGATTAGGTATGTGGCAATGCCGCAGAGGGCGCCGACTGCTCTCTTGTCTTTTCTCACGAACTGAACGTGAGATGTAAGACAGGCGGCGGCTGGCGAGCTTTTACTTTTCTTTCGTTTAATTTTCTCTGAGACTTCAAAAGCTGAAGAAAATGGTGAAGGAAAGGGGCAGTGATGTAAGATGCACATAGACTGTAAAATGGGTGTGTCTTTAAGCAAACCTTTAACGCAGGCTTTTCCGAGTAGCTCCTGAGCTGCTGGTAGCTCTCCAGCTACCTTTAAGTAGCTCTCCTGTGTACAGCCCAGCTTTCTAAATTAGATGCTTTTGTTTGGTTGAATTAATCAACGGATTACACAATTTAAAGAGTGTATTTGAATCGAAAATGTGTGCATTTTGAAAACTTATAAGCTGATGTTTGGAGAAAAATGGTTGAATTTTCAAAATGCATTTAATGCTGATAATTAAGTGAAAATCACATGATGATGGGAGGACGTATTGCTTAAATTATTACCCTGAAGGCTTGGGCACTGCAGCTATGGTTGGTATGTGTTACCCATGCCAAGGAAGTTAACCCCTTCTGCGCTGATGACGGAACCGCTCTGTCATCAGCCGCGGTGGCGCTGTGCTGATGACGGAGCAGTTCCGTCATGGCCCGCCCAACGCTCCTGCGCGGTGCGAATTCCGCGCCTGCGCTGAGCGTTCTATTGAGCGGGCGGGGCCATGACTGAACCGCTCCGTCATAAGCACAGCGCAACCGATGCTGGTGACGGAGCGGTTCCGTCACCAGCATGCGCCCGCCGCATTTCCGCCCCGCCCCCTTAGCACTGCGGCGGAATAGCCGCCGCAGTCAAGGGGTTAAATTGACAGAGCCTTTTTACATTACTGCTTGAAACCTTCCTGATACACTAATCTGATCACTGCTGGTAATCTTGCATAGGGTGACCACTAACGTAATCTTTTATTATGCTGTTGCGGCCAAGGAGCATCTCCCCATCGCTTTTTAGCAGTGAAATAAAGGAAAAATAAAATGATAAAACTTGTATTATCATTTTACTTTCTCCTACCCCCGCAGCTTTGCATGAGGGGGCAAAGGAGGAGTGGCAGCAGGCCCGGACTGGCCATAGCGGGCACCGGGCAATCCCCCGGTGCGCCGCTAGGGTGGGGGCCGGTTTTGAGCCCCTAGGGGTCGATTTTCTTACAGGGCCGATTTTGCAGCATAGCTGCAAAATCGGCCCTGCAACAAAATCGGCCGAAAACCGGCCCTAGCAAAGCGCTTGGCGGCACCTCCATCCCCCCGATTGGGGGGGGGGGGGGCGGCTGAGCACTTTGTCAGGGCCGGTTTTGGTTCCCAGTCCGGCCCTGAGTGGCAACACCCTCCTAAGTGACCAATGACTGCTTGGCTGGCCCTCTTTGGTCGGCGAAACAGTCTTGAGCACTTCGCTTGTTCTCCATGCAGGCTGCATTACAGCCTGCTTGGAGAACATGCCCAGGCTCCTAGTCAGCGTCTGATCCCGAAACATGGCGCTCAGACCAAAAATAACACTGCTACAACAGCGTTGTGATTGGCTGACTGGTTGTGCTTCCTGTTCAGGCTAGCGAGGGAGGACTACGGAGGAGAGGTATGGCGAGAAGGTACGTTTTTATTTGTATTTTTTAAAACCCGCTTTCCCTGTGTCCTCCCTCACTCTGCCTCCCACCTCACCTCTCTACCTCTGATCCGTGCTGGCCGCCACTGGGCTTATGTCGTCACCATTACAACACTAATACTAATAGCTTGGGATGATTTTCATTGAACAAAAGTTGCTTCCATTACTGAAAAGTTGGAGCCCTACTCTAGCAATTATGTGTTCAGGAAGAAGCATTGACAAAGCCAATAGGATTTGCGTATGCTATATTTATTGGCCTTGTCAATATTAATTTTAGATACACTGCACAGCAGAAAAAAAGCGATATGACGCAGCCAGTGTTAACCTCATCAGAGCAGGTTTATTTTCTTTAAGCCACGTTGCACAACAGCCCGCGCTGGTGTGTGATATGTAAAAAATAAAAAGCACGAGGGGCGCCGCTACAAGAGGGAAGTGTGGGAAAGGAGCAGAAACAATGGACAGTAGGAGGAGGGGGCAAAGCAAGGTGGCCATGGGAGAGGAGGGTGGTTGCAGCATCAACGGAGAGCAGGAGGAGCTTGAGGAGAGAGCAGTATGAGGGTGGTAGGGTCAGAGGGAGGGAGCACCAACAATGGGCCGTGGGGGGCAAGCAACATGAAGTAGGTGTGGAGAGGAAGATGGAGCAGCAACAACTGGCAGCAAGAGGAGCTTGGGGAAAAGCAACCCGAGAAAGGTGTGGACGAGAAGGAAAGGAGCGCCAGCAATGGACAGTGGGAGGAGGACAAGCAACACAAAGGATGTGCAGGGAAGGAGGGAGGGAGCAGCAACACAACAACCGACAGGTTCTTTGGTCCTGAAAATACTAAGTGACCTGAAATCAGAGGTTGAAGTGGGTGAGATCTGTGGGGCACGCTGTGCCCATATATATATATATTTTATTTAACAAAAGCAGTTCGCCTTTTTAAGTCGAGCAGTCAAGACCTCCTGTATATATTTTAGTACATACTTATGCGTATGTACTTTGTGGGCTCTGGAGATCAGCCCCAGGACTTGTCTGCTTCAGCTTAAGGCCTTCTTTTTCTGTTCAACTGCCTCTATTTAACAAAAGCAGTTCGCCTTTTTAGGTCGAGCAATCAAGACCTCCTGTATATATTTTAGTACATACTTATGCGTATGTACTTTGTGGGCTCTGGAGATCAGCCCCAGGACTTGTCTGCTTCAGCTTAAGGCCTTCTTTTTCTGTTCAACTGCCTCTATTTAACAAAAGCAGTTCGCCTTTTTAGGTCGAGCAGTCAAGACCTCCTGTATATATTTTAGTACATACTTATGCGTATGTACTTTGTGGGCTCTGGAGATCAGCCCCAGGACTTGTCTGCTTCAGCTTAGGGCCTTCTTTTTCTGTTCAACTGCCTCTATTTAACTGTCTTGATAAGAAACGTCCAGTAGAGGTCAGTAAAATACCAGAATTGCTTTCTGCTTGTTCAACTGCCTCTATTTAACTGTCTTGATAGAAAACGACCAGCAGAAGTCCGTAAAATACCAGAATTTCTTTCTGCTGACGGACTTTCTTTTTTACATTTTTCTGGCAACTGCATCCATTTAACTTTCTTGATAGAAAAAAACCAGCAGATATCACTAAAATACCAGAATCACTTTAGCATTCTCTAGATTCCAGTCCATAGAAATTGTCTTCCACCAGCACCTGTAGACAATAATATTTTTTTCAAATCTTGTAATTTCAGTGATATGACCACTGAAGGCCCTGATTTTATGTGGAAAACAGAGCTTTGGACTATACCATTTCCCGCTGAAAGGCAATATTTCTCTCCATGTGTTCCCATACCTGGTGTGTCACGCAGTTTGGTGCTTACTTTCCCTCCATGTTAAAGACCAGTAGATGTTTCAGCACCCAGGCTAATGTGCTGCATAGCTAAATACATATAAGGTCCCCAAGGCGAGACCCATTGAATTGCAAATGCTTGTTTGTTATAAGACACCCTTAACCAAGTATAATTCCGACAGTTTAGATACCTGAACTGAAATGAAAGCTAGCCAGTCTTCCGTGCTTTGAAGCCAATGGCGGGTCAGACAGCTAAACAAGAAACACGCCTTCTTGCCAGGCTGCACCTGCTGCCTCAAAGAAATATACATGTGTGACGCTGATTAATCTGTAAAAGTAAAGGCTGACTGGAAGAGTATTGTGGCTTCAGGATGACAAAGATTTGTTTTTTGAGAGGTATTGCAAGGGTGTTTGTTACCAGCGAAGCTGTGAAATGTGTTCTTTTAATGAGCACTCATTAAAAAAAGTCACTGTTGTCTTTTTGCTGGTAACATTTTGAATACAGCTTTGTTTGGACTGCAGTTCACCACATTGCAACTCAGAACAAAGCAAGTGGCAATGGTGTTACATTTAAATATCGGTGTATAGCACTTTAGCCAATATGTCTCCAAAGACTGTCAGGGAGAAACATTATTTAGTGGGTAGAAAGGACAATTGCAAGTGCTGTATGGATTTCAATACTAGGACTAAGCAAAATTTGTAATCGGAGTAATTTTACGTTGCGCTTTAGATGTAAACTTTCTAAAATTACACAATTCTGCCAGTTTGCGTAATTAGGAGTAATTTTCAGGAACAAAAGAACTACGAACCTAGCAAGTGTGAGCTGCTGCTGCTGTTGGACTTCTGTTGCATTCACTGCTATTTTCTTAGCACAAAAAGCATCCTCTGGTCAATTTTGGATGCAAGGATGCATTTTGGCTCAAGAAAATGGCTCTATATTTTGGGTTATGCACCTTGTATAGTTCCACATAATCTCACATACGTTTGCTGTAATGTGTATTTATGCTACAGCAAATTAAGCGAGTTACGCCTACCCCATATCAATACCGGTACAAGAAAGTATCAAGCGAATTCTTACAAGAATATGTGAGTTGTAATGCATTTCCTAGAAGATAGTAAACTGAGGTTTACTATGCCTTTCATTGAAAAGGCGTTCCACAGTTATGCTCCTTGGAGTTTAAGAGTTACCTCTGAGGGTTGAGGTTCTGCATTCCTCGCTGGCCCCTCAACCTAGTCAAATTTCTAAGGAAGCGTAGGGAGCCTGTCGTTTTATGTTCCTTCTCTGCCATACTAAGTTCAACCTCCAGTGTTTTGCAAAATAATGAAAAATTTCCTAGCCAACGTAACGCATAGTTTCAATTCTATTAAGGACTCGGAGGCGAGGATTATGCCTTCTTTCTTCACTTTATTGGCACATAGCAGCAACAAGAAATAACACAAGACTACATTTCCCATGATCCAAAGGGAAAGAGTAGTCAAATCAAAACATTTGTTTTTAACCAATCAGAACCAAGGTAATAGTGTCAAATCAGGATCGTCCAGTAACTCTATATTGGTGATAGTGTCAAATCAGGATCGTCCAGTAACTCTATAGCCTCTTGCTAGTGTCCTTTCCTCCTCTTTCGAAGCGCGAAGACAGCCCAAACCTCCTCTTCAGGCGTCCTGTTTATTGGAATCCGAACCTGAAAAGATCAGAGAGGTGTTACCGGAGGTACAAAACCATCACCCTACAAGGTAAGCATGATGTGAATTCTGACACAAGCCATAGACTGTGGGATCAGTGGGTCACTGGTCCCATCCTTGGGCGCACACTGTAATTCCTCTATGATTTGTTATGTAAAGATAGAGAGGAACCCCTTGAAACAAGCAAGGGAATTGGGGTCTTACTTAATTCCTCTATGATTTACAGAGGTTCCAGACTTGGTTGGTTATAAATTGTTCATATTTATTGTTTTCATAAACATGTTAAGTTATTCCATTTTCAACATCTTGACATTATGGTTAGCGTCAATCCAATGCATTTCGGGGCTATATGCTGCCCCTTCATCAGGGATGAGGTACTGTAATAGAGTTCAAAGAAAACGTGTAAGTGATGGTGGGGGGTAAACGTAAAGTATACGTGGTACTGGGGAAACACTAGGAGGTGTGGGGGGAACAGGGTAGTGTGTGGCTGTTATGGGATCACCTTCATGCGCTCAAGTCTGCCCGTGTTCAAAGGGGAGGAAAAAACGAGACCATGCTCTCACGGTAGCTTACGTGTCAATTCTGACACAAGAACATCAACCATCAATACAATGGTAACTTAATGTAAAACAGATACTTACTACTGTACGGGGAGGGAACTCCTCCAGGAACAATGGGCGTGATAATCCTTGCCTCCGAGTCCTTAATACAATTGAAACTTTCCGTTACGTTAGCTAGGAAATTTTTCATTCTATGTCTGGACTGGAGGCGAGGATTATGCTTGTTTAAAGCTTGCCCACAACCAACTGAGCCATATCAAGTATTGGTTTGAAGGAGAACCTCTTAAAGGTTTTACATTTAAGGTGGAATCAGAGGACCAGTCAGCTGCATTGTGTATATCTTCCAGGCGGGCACCCAAGCCGAACGCTTTGGAAGCCATTGCACCTCTTGCCGAGTGAGCTCCAAACTGACTGAGACTGATGCCTACTTCCTGCATCACCCATCTGGCGATGGTAGGAGAAGACACTGCCTTGAAAGGTTTACGCAGTGCAATCAGGAGTTGCCTTACCCCCGGAGGGAAAAATTCCTCCGTCATCTCCTCATAAGCCTTGAGGCAACGAACCACGCAGAGTTTTGGGGAATCCGGAAATTCCGGGTAAGATATGGCCCTAGTGTGGCACTTAGTGCGTCTGAGTAAGGTGAAAGTAACCCCATTAGGAGTGAACACTCGACCAGTAACATCCAGGGCCCGAACATCCGAAACCCTTCTACAGGATACCAGGCACAAAAGCATTGCTAACTTTGCAGACAGTTCCTTCCTGGAGAGAAACCGATTAGGTTGCCAGGATCGAAAAAGATTCAGTACCAAATTGACATCCCATAAAGCGATATAGCACGGTTCCGATGGTAAGGAAAGCCGGATACCTCGTCAGAGTCTGCAGACCGTTGGATGCTCCCCCACTGGAGAGCCATTGGCCGGGACGTGACCAGAGGAAATGGCTGATCTGAAGGTATTAATCGACCGGTAGGCCAAACCATCCGAGGCAAGATGGGCCAAGAGATTTACAACATGGACCACCTCCGCGACCAAGGGATCGACACCCCGTCGCACATTCCAACTGTACCATCTGCCCCATGCGGATTTGTACCTCTTGAAGGTACTGTCCTTCCAAGCCTTGGAGATGAGGATTTCAGCTTCTCGCAAAAGGCCTGCGGTTTGCCATCTGCCCCTGAAATCCTCCACGTCATGAGAGACAACAAGCTCGTCACCAGCGGGTAAGGAGTTCCCTTCGGGTCTGTCAGAAGAGTAGGAAACTGGGAGAGTAGGATTGAAAATTCCCAAGAAAGTTCCAGAAGAACCGGAAACCACACTTGAGACCTCCAGAGAGGGGTGATTAGGACCATGTCCGCAGCTTGCCTGCGGACCTGAGCGGTTGACCGTGTTATCATTGCGAAGGGGAGAAAACCATACCGATTGCAGAATCTCAGGAGCTGGTGGGCCAGCCTGGAAGCAAAGAGGTCCATCGTAAATGGACCCCAATGGTCGTGGAGGGACGCAAAGACCTCCTGACTCAGTTTCCACAGACTGGAGTCCCTGAAGTGACAGGAATGGAAGTCCGTTGTCACATTGTCCCGACCCGGAAGTTACTCTGCTGTCACCGAGACCTGACTGTCCAGGCAATACTGCCAGAAGCTCGCCGAGAGAGCTTTCGACCTGGTGCCCCCCAGGTTGAAGTTTGAAGTTTAGAAGTTTATTGCACAGTTAATTAAAACCAATGCGATACAGTACACAATAGCAAGATTAAAATACTCATAAAAACATGCGTTTAAGATCGATTCCATTCTATATTGCAGAAAACATAAACAGTTCAGCATACAAAATGATTTTGTTTGCTGGCCGCCCACGCTAGGCCTTCTGTACTTCTCATCCACTTTGTAGCCTGTTAGTCTATTTATGTTTTTCCACAAATTTCATTAAAGTTTTCAGGCAATTCGTAAATTAAATCATATGTCCTGTTTGTAGACAATTCATGGGTCAGTTTTTGGTAGTTTTTTTTCCACTGCTTTTAAAAATTTCACGAAACTACAGCTGAGCTGAGGATCCTGTGCTGAGAAGCAGGTTAGCACTGCACTCCGTGTGCGTACCCCCTGTAAAATAAAATGGTGTTTCAGCAGGAGCTTTCTTTCTTCTTGCAATTCTTCACACGTGCATAGCAGGTGCATCATGTCTTCAGCCCCAATGCCACATAGCCTGCATAATGTTCCTGCTTTCGATCTCAGCAAGAGAGGGAGGTATAGGATACATGGTAGCAGGCCCAGTCTATATCTTAAAAAGGACAATTTTTTTTTTGTATAACCTAGACCAAGATAAGGCTGGGAGGCTTGTATCAGGTATGTATTTAATACCATCCATGCGTGAGATCTTTTTGATAGGGTGGCTTTGTCCTGGACCCATGACTGAAGCTTGATCGATTTCTTCACCAGTTTGTTGAATGATTTGTGATCTGCCGGGGACGCCCAGAGTTCTGCGAGCCCGGTGTTCACTATACTCTTTGCCAAATATTTTGCTGCTGGTGAATTTTGGGTCTGCTCTAGTTCTTTCCATAAGTATGCGTTCAACCTTCCTTCAGTCGTTTTTCTTACTTTGTCCCATGAGCAGATATATGCCCCTTGTCGTGCAAAAAGCTGTGACCGAATACCAAACTCCAATCTGATCTGTGCTGGGGAGGATCGCTTTGGAAGGCCGAAGATGATTCTGTATGCCGACACGATTGTACTGTCAAGTGTTACGGCATCTCTGCCTCCGTGGGCCTCACTCCCATAAGTTAGTGTTGGTAATAGTTTTGCACGTATGACAATAGTAAAGGGGTCAGAGAAGGGCCAGAGAGGTTGTTATTTAGTGTTTTTAAGGCGATTGCCAGAGCGAGGCCTTTACCTCTAATGCTGGCCCTTTGTTCACTGAATTGGCCACCCCTGTCAATCTTCACACCTAGATATTTATACGACGAGGTGTCTTTGATGCGGATGTTATTCCAGAACCACGAGAAGCTTTTCTTATATTTGTTCTTACTGATTGTCATTGTTTGCGTCTTCTCGAGGTTCGCTGTTAAATCATTTAGCTCGGAATATCTCTGGGTTGTATTTAAGAGATTTTTGAAGCCCTACTTTGGTATGGATTATTAACACCAGGTCGTCTGCATATAGGAGGCATGGTAGATTTAGGCCTCCTAATTTTGGCGAGTGTGAGTTGCAGTTATTTAATAGGGGCACCAGATCCGCCAGGAACAGATTGAACAGTGTGGGTGCCAATACGCAACCCTGCTTAAGGCCGTTGTTAGTTTGTATCCGCCTTGACAGCATTGAGCCGTCCCCCACCTTAATCTGAATCCAAGTGTCTGTATGTAGGTTGATTAACGGCTCCAGCAAACCTTTTGGGATGCCCCAATCCTTGAGTTTTGTCCATAATAAATTGCGGTTGATGTTGTCAAATGCCGCCTTGTAGTCTATAAAGCAGAGGTGATGGGGCATTTTTTCCATCTCTCCATCTCTGCCTTGTCTATAAGCATGCTCATAGACAGTATGTTTGTTGTTGGCCCCACGGCTTTAACAAAACCTGTTTGATTGACAGGTATTAGAGACTTCCTCGTGGCCCATGCCCTTAGATCTTCCAGTATTAGACCTGGTGCCCCCCAGGTGATTTATATAGCGGACTGCTGAGACCTTGTCAATTTTTAAGAGAACGCAGGACTGTACTGAATCTTTCGTCCAGCACCGCACGGTGAAAGAACCCATTTATATGTAACTTCTGTTCTTCCACAGCTTCCCCCCCCCCAACCGAGCCTGCTGGCGTCTGACTCTATGACGAGGTCTGTGGCCGACCCGAAGATCACCCTGCCGTTCCAGGCTTCCATATGATCCAACCACCAAAGGATTTCTGCCTTCACTTCGGCGGACAAATATACCTTGTAGGAGTAAGGGTAACCTTTCCGAAGAAAGAAAGCCTTGAGGCACTGCAGGGCCCTGTAGTGTAGAGGGCCCGGGAAGATGGCCTGAATCGAGGCCAATAGAAGACCAACCACACAAGCTAGTTGCCACGGGGACACCTGTTGTTTGGACAGGACCCGCCGTAACTCGTGACAAATTTTTGCCACCTGTCTGGCTGGTAGGCTGAGTGTGGAAGACGAGGAGTCAATGATGTACCCCAAAAATGTAATCGACTGGGTTGGAAGTAACAGCAATTTCGCTTGTTGATTACAAAGCCGAGGTCCTGGAGCAGAGTCACTGCCATCCAAAGATGCTCCGTGAGTTGTCGGAGACATGAGGCCATTAGGAGGTGATCGTCTAGATACACAATCATCCTGACTGCCCGAGCTCTCAGGAATTCCACCACCGGCCTGAGCACCTTGGTGAAACACCAGGGCGCCGAAGAGAGCCCGAAAGGAAGGGCCGTGAACTCGAAGACGTGCTGACACCAAGCGAATTAGAAGAAACGGCGATGGGGCGCAAAAATCAGGATCATCAGGTAAGCGTCCTTGAGGTCCAAGTGTACCATCCAATCGGAAGGAAGGAGGACGTCCTGCAGGAGGTGTATCCCTCCATTTTGAAATGGCGGTACACAAGCCATTAGTTGAATTTGCTCAGGTTGATCACTGGCCTCTTGCCGCCGTCGGTCTTGTTGACCAAAAAAATATTGCTCAGAATCCCTGAGGGTGAAGTGACGTGAGGGCAATGGCTCCCTTGTGGAGGAGCGAGGAAACCTCCTCCTCCACTAGGGCAACATCTTGGGCCGAGAATTGAATGGGACGTGTGCCACCTTTTGAACGGGAAGCCCAATGAACTCTATATAAAAACCCCTCACAGTCTGTAGAACCCAAGCATCCCGGGTAATGGCTAGCCAGGCCTGGTAACAGTTTGCCAATCGCCCCCCTATGCTTTGAGGGGAATAAGGGTGAACATTCACCGGAATTGGAGTTAGATGCTCCTGCTCTGAAGCCTCTGCCTTTTCCTTGCCGTCCTCGTGTGGGGTAAAAATCTCCAAACTTGGATTGGTCTAGGTAGTGTCCGGAGCCTCTTTGGTCTGATGATTTTGACGACCGGTCGAGCGGCCCCTGCCTCGACCGGCCCCCGAAAAACACGAGGGAACACTTTTTTTTAATAGTAGACTGAGCCCTGTCCAAGGACGTAAAAGTGTTTACAAACTTTCCTAATTTTTATAAATGGCTCCCCAAACAAACCACCTTGAGCGCCAGCCTCCGAATCCGCTAGGTCTCCTAGTTTCGGATCGATCTTAATCAGGAGGGACCGGCGGGGCTCGGTGGAGAGGGCACAATTAGCGTTGCCCAGAAAAATCACTACCCTCTGCGCCAAACCAGACAAAGTCTCAGGGAAAATAAGTGAACCGGATGCCTTGGCCTCCTCGGCCATATCCTGGAATCTTAGTGGTGGGACCAAGGGCGTCCAGGAGCTTATCCTGGCACGCCCTCCAGGATCTATCAATGCCCTTCTTGGTGTCTTTTATAAACTTCTGAAGGAATGTTGACATTCTAGGGTCAATTTCGGGAGTGAGCGCAACTTTTCCCTCCAAGGAGGGGCAGGGACACTCCGCCCGAAGGCAGTTACGGGCTTCTTTCTCTAGGGGGCGGCAAATGTGTTCAGCAACGCACGCGGCCACTTTCTCAGACGGGGTCCATTCATACGAACGGGGGTGCACAATCTCATTGGGATCTAGCATGTCAGACACCGGGGGACAGTCTGAGGATCTTGGGATGGGAGCCAGGGTCTCGGCGGGCTGGGCGCAGAGTCGTGGTCACCCAAGGGGCTCTGTAAGGCCGGTGGGAGAGCAGGCATCGAAGGCTTAGGAGTATTGGAAGGCCCCGCAGGCTGGCTATCCAGGAAAGCCTTCTTTAAACGCTCGAAAGTGTCCACATCCACGCCAAGTTCCCTGGGGCGTTTCAGCAGGGGGGGAACTCGCAGGATTTTGGGCCGACGTGGAAGGGGCTTGTGAGGGGGCAGCTACTCTACGTTCTTGGCGTTCAAATGCCTGCTTAATCTAGCGGGAAAGCTGGTTCTCTAGAGGCAATATGGCTAGGTCTACTGCCTTGTAAATAGAGGTGTCAACCGCCTTATAAAAGGCTTCCCCCCAAGGCATGTCTGCCAAAGGGTCCTTCTCCTCCTCCTGGTTCTCCTCATAGTATTCCACAGTGTCTGCGAGTTAGGTATGCCCCAAGATAAAATCAAATATACTCCCGGTCTAGGAAAAATGTATGTGCAGCACTGGGTGTCAGTGTAAAATTGGGGTGGCCGAAAACCCACAAATTCACGGGGTACTAGCCCCGGGGGACCACTGCTGGTAAAGATGAATCCAAAGCACACACTGTCCCCCGCCGGTAACAACTCTGGTCTGGGAATGTCCCCTTTTTTGTGGGCCTAATGGCCAGTACAGGACCTAAAAAAGGCGTCAAGCGGTAAATCCAGACTCGGTGCTCATATAGGCTCTGCAGAGGACCAAGCGTGAATCAAATAAATCAACAACGCTTCAAAATTGAAGACGCTGCTGCCTACCGACCACCAAAGGCGATCGCCTCAGACCAGGCTCGTGACAGAAGTCGCCTGCGCTGCCCGCACTGCAATAGAGGCTCCAGCGGCGCTACGCGACTTCAAAGGCGACTCCCCACGGTGGGAGGGCGTCAGGGCAACCACCAACCGAACGCCGTGTAGAGACGGAATACCGTTCCCGCGGCGATCAGAGCAAACCAAAGTACAGAGCGCCGGGAGATGCTAAACCTGAGAATAATCAAAGTAAGGCGGCGCGCCTAAGTAAACAAATGCGCTCGCACCATAAATTAATTGTTTCTAGGCAAAACGTGAGAAAAGAACAATGCGGGCGACGCGCCAAAATGCACGTGTTGTGCAAAAGAAACTGTCACCCAGCAAAGACGCCTTGCGCGCACACACACAACAATATCAGGTACAAGCAGTACATTAAAGAACATGTAGCGCTCTTGCGCTAGTGACGACAGCAGTGAAAGTAAGCAAAACCAGACAAAGCACAAAGCAATAGAAAACTGAAGAGCACTTATCTGGCTGCGTAGCAGCGAAGAAAGAGGAGGAAAGGACACTAGCAGAGGCTATAGAGTTATTGGACGACCCTGATTGGACACTATTCCCTTGGTTCTGATTGGTTAAAAACAAATGTTTTGATTTGACTACTCTTTCCCTTTGGATAATGGGAAATGTAGTCTTGTATTATTTCTTGTTGCTGCTATATGCCAATAAAGTGAAGAAAGAAGGCATAATCCTCGCCTCCAGTCCTGGCATAAAATTTATGTATGCAAAGCTGCTGTGTTCTTTCCGTTAATCATTGGCCCCTTTTAATGGCCTTAAAGGCATCCCATGGTATGCATGGGGGACTTCGCCAGTGTTTTCTACAAAATAATTGTTAATGGATTCCCATTGAGATTGAGAGGTGAGTTTGTCCCTAAGATGGGCTCTATTGACTTTACGATTTGCTCCGATCCAGTGTTCGGTTAATCTGTTCATCCTCCCACAATAGCATTGCTATACGTGGGTTATTGTCAGAGTGTTTTCCACTATCCTTTAGGTACATCATGAAAAGTTAATTCTTGACTATGATCTGTGAACAGAGGAAAAATAGGTTTACTCTTTATGAGAAGGATTTCTGTCTCTCCAAATATCAGTGAGGTCTAGATCTTTCAGTTTATTCAGCAAGGACTGTGACAGAGCTCCTTGAATGTACCTTTCTTGGGGGTGCCTCTCTAGCTGTGCTTTCGGGGCTATTAAAATGACCCACCCTAAGGTGGTCCATTTGATCCCACTTTTTTATTTTAGTTAGCATGTCTAAAAGGAAGTCTTCTGATTCCTGTTCAGGGCACCAAATGTTAAGAAAATGAAAGTGTTGTTTGGGATAATGTCCTTCCAAATAGTTAAAACAACCCTCTCAAATCCATTTCCATTTTGACATTTTTCAATAGGAAATTTGTATGTATCCCTATCATGACCTCTCCTATTTTTTCTTTGTGGCTGCAAAATACAGTGTGGGGTAGAGTTTATTTCATATCAGATGGACACCCAAGGATCGCAAATGGGTTTCCACACCACATCAAGGAATACTTCCCTTCAAATGTAATGTCACTTAACAGATGAATTCAGAAAATGCACATTCTGTGATAAGACTCACTATGAAGCTAGGATAAGTTGAGGCTGTCAGAGTGGGCTAAAAATGCCATAATACCCATGTTTAGTCCTAATATCCATATACAACCAAACCAAAATGTTCTGAGCCTCCCAATCTCTCCCAAACTACCATCTGCAACCCTCCTCAGTCCCACTCCCTCGCGGACATACTGCTGCTTTCAGCAGGAATTAGGATAGATCCTCGTACACGTGGTGGTGAAGCACATGGTAGTCTCTTACATCCCCCCTACCCAGTGGTCCCCCTTCATACTCCTCTATTCTGCTCTAGCCAATCTTCCTATTTTTTTCATTTAAAGAGTGAAGACCTAAAAGAAACTGCCAGTATAATCCAAGTATGATGATCATACTCCAATTTTCCAGGGCTGATGGGCTTGATGGTGAAAAGCCTTATATCTTGGATATTGCACCTACTTTCACTCCACTACTCATCCTCCAAAAAGATGACATTTTTCTCCTCTTAACAGCCTGCAGGTATCATCAGTGTTGCATCTTTTCAATCAAGAACTTTGTTTCTTCGTTCTAATTTAGGGATTGATCAGCTTGAGTTTCTTGTCTTTTTTCCATTTTTCTCTAGGCTTCGTCATGCTCCTTTCTCCCTTGTTGGTCAACGTGCATGGATGTTCATGGTCTGGACCCATGATCTCCTGTCCTCCTTCTAGGGTGCGGACGACGTTGGACTTACAGTCCATCTGAAACTATAAAGTGGACAGGAACGGCCATCTGTAACAAATCTGCCTCTGTCGTAGTTTCGTAGTTATCAGTGCAGGCATCTGGAGTTTTTTCAAAGTACTCTGCAATACATCCAGGAAAATATCAACAGTGTGATCTTGGACAATGACAGTGTCTAGTTTCCTGGATTCCCTCATTATCCTGTCTTTATTGTTATTGTTATTGTTAGTTTAGATTTATAGCGTGCCCAATCACCTGCAGGTCTCTAAGCGCTTGGAAATCGGTGTTATTACAATAACTTGGCTCAACTCCTCCGAGAGACACAGCTACAGGACTACATTGCGATCAGGGCTCTTCTGAACAGCAGTGTTTTCAGTGATTTCCTGAACCGTAGGAGATTCACCTGCCTGCGTAGCCCCTCAGGCAGCTTGTTCCATAACTGGGGGGCCAAAACAAAGAAGGCTCTCCCTCCCTTAGTCACTAATTTGTAGCGGGGGCAGACCAGTAGCTGGGAATCCGATGATCTAAGTGTTCTCTTTGGGTTGTATACTTCCAGACGAGCTTTGATATAGGCCGGCGCATGGCCATAGATCGCCTTATGCGCTATACAGAGGCTCTTAAACTCAACCCTCTCTTTAACAGGGAGCCAGTGAAGGTTTTGGAGTAGAGGGGAGGCCTTTGTTCGTCTGGGTAGTCCGAAGATCAGTCGTGCGGCGTCATTCATTACGACCTGGAGTCTGTTTGTCAGTGTTTTTGGGAGGCCAAGATACAGGGCATTCCCATAGTCGATCCGTGAAATAACGGTTGCTGCTACAATTAAGCGCATCATAGAATGAGAGAGGAGGGGGGCTAGCTTTCTCAATTGTCTAATGATGTTCGTGCAGGTTCCAACAACGGTGGAAATTTGGCTGCACATTGACAGTTCACAGTCTAGTTTAATCCCCAAGCTCTTTACGTTGGCACTAGGCTTTGGGGCTAGTCCAAGCTCTGCAGGCCAATACAGATCACTCCACGGTGAGGTGGTAGATGGAATTACCAATACCTCGGTCTTATCCGGGTTGATCTTTAGTAGGTTTTCCGTCATCCACCCTACGGTATACCTCAAGATGTTTTGAGCTTGGATTTGTGCTGTCCCTGTGTTATCGATACTCAGCACAAGCTGAGTATCGTCAGCATAGTTGAAAACTCTACAGCCCATCTCGGCCAAGGATGCAATCAGAGGCTGCAGATAAAGATTGAACAGAAGTGGGGACAGTGCGGAGCCCTGTGGTACCCCGCACTCTAAGAACCCCACCTCAGATATCGAATCCCCCAGTTGTATCCTCTGTGTCCTTCCCGAAAGGAAGGATTGCAGCCACTTGAAGGCCAAGCCTTTGATCCCAAAGGCCTCCAGTCTTCCCAGGAATAGGTCATGGCTGACGGTATCGAACGCCGCTGACAGGTCTAATAAAATCAGGGCGCTCGGGTTTTTGCTGTCAGCCATGCCTCTCAGTTCGTTCAACACCGAGAGCATCACTAGCTCGGTGCTATGGTGTGCTCGAAACCCCGCCTGTCGCTCATGCAGTAAGCCATGGGATTCGAGGTACAGGGACAGGGACTTCAGCACGTGTTGCTCTAGGACCTTTGCAAGGAAAGGCAGCTGGGAGATCGGCCTGTAGTTCTTCAGGACAGCCGGGTCTGCGCCTGGTTTCTTCAACAGGGGTCTAACACGCGCCTCCTTAAGATCACTTGGTAAGTGTCCTGTTTCTAGGGACCTATTGAGGAGAGAAATAATCTGAGCTTCCAATAGCGGCCATGCCACACGGAAGACACTCGGTGGGCATGGGTCCGCTGGGGAGCCAGATTTGGTTTTACCCATTAGCTGCTCTAGGCTTAGCTCATCCATCTCAGGGAACTGTTCTATAGAGCAGTGAGCGGGATTATGGGCCACAGAATGTATAGTATCACTATTCACCATACTATTCTTAATTTCCAGGATAATGGTCTTTACTTTATCCAAGAAATACCCCTGGAAGGTGTCACAGTTTATGGGAGACTCAGAATTCTCCTGTTTTTTGCTTAACTCCGATAGGATTTGAAAAGTCTCCCTCTGGGTATTCCTAGCCTTCTGTAGGCGAGACTCATAGTGCTCCGCCTTAGCTTGTGAGATGAGTTTTTTATACAGATGGAGTGAGTCTTTGTATTGGTTCTTTGCGGTATCCTGCTTAGTTTTCCTCCAGATTCTCTCCCGAGCTCGGAGTTTTCTTTTTTGTTCCCTTAACAACGGGGTGAACCATGGGGCCTCTTTACCAGGTCCTTTTGTTAGCTGAGTTTTTTCCGGCGCTATCTGATCAATAGCTTTATTCAAGCTCTGGGTTAGGTCCGCGTATTCAACTTCCAGGCTTTCATCTGTATTCGTCAGACAAGCCATTTCCGGGAGCACCGAGGTCAAGGTTTTTAAATCAACCTTGATCCATTTGCGGGTCCTTCTGGTACCTCGGGGTACGTGCTTTAAGTAGTCTTTAACATTTACCTCACAAGTCACCAGGTAATGGTCAGTCCAGACACAGGGAACCACATCCCTAAGAATGACATTTGGGTCAGTGGTCCATACTAGGTCAAGCGTATGACCCTTGATGTGTGTGGGTACTTCCACGAGTTGACTAAAACTCAAAGCGAACATGGTAGTGTCCAGTTGGCGTGTTGGGAAATCCCTTTGAGGGCTATCCCAGTGCAAATTAAAATCTCCTAATATCACGATTTTCTTGTATCTTGTACATAGGTCTGATATGATGGGAGCAAATAAATCATTAAAAAGTGGGGATGAATTAGGCGGGCGGTAGATCGACAAAATCACCCAGCAGGAGTTGTTTAGGGAAATCTTTACTCCAACTAGATCAGCTAGATCCACTGTTTCTGATAAAAGTTTCTCCACGGATAGGGATTTTTTGAATAAAATCGGCACTCCACCCCCCCTGCCCCGTGCCGACCCAGCGCGGTTCTGCCATACTGCGTCGTAGCCATTAGGAAGGGCAGCAATGATGTCCGGCATGGAGTTTTCACCCATCCAGGTTTCTGAGAGTGTCAGGACATCAAGGTCTCTGTCCTGAAGTAGGGTGTAAATCTCCACATGATGACTGTGAAGGGACCTAGTGTTCAGGCTGGCTATCTTTAGTACCGGGTATTGGGTTCTAGAACTTCTGTTGTACGGCCGCAGTATGGCATACTTTTCCAGCCTAGCAATAGGATCTAGATCGAGTGACAGCTGACCATTATCTAAACAATGAAGCTCTTCCGCCGTGTAAATATAACGATGGTCAGGAGTCCGAGCCCCCGAGCCCGCCGGTGCGCGGACGGGCGCAGACGGGCTGGACTCTGGCGTGACTCCGGCGATGCTCTGGCGATCCCGCAGCGCGTGACTGCTGCGCGTGAGCATGGTCGGCTTAAGTACCGGTCTAGCGTCCTTGCGACGACTAGACCGTGCAGATCCTCAGCCCCCACCCAAGATGTCCGCCGCTGTGGCAGCCGATCGTGTCAAACAAGTGAAATGAGGCTGTAAGCTTGTCAAGTGGCAGGCAGGAGGAGCCGCCCCAACGCAGTGTTTCTTAGTTTTTTAGTGTGCAAGTAAGTGGCGATTTAAAAACAGGGTGAACACATCAAATCATTCATTAACATAAATGAAAAACGGGATTATTAAAATCTGGCTATAAAAGCTCCTAGTGAGCGCTATGCGTTCTGTGCTGTCTCCTGGCTTGAAGGTTTGCCAAAAGCGTGTTTCCAAGTAGCAGGCCACCTAATTTGCTCGGCTTCAGTACCGGTCTAGCGTCCTTGTGGCGACTAGACCGTGCAGATCCTCAGCCCCCAACCAAGATGTCCGCCGCTGTGGCAGTCGATCGTGTCAAACAAGTGAAATGAGGCTGCAAGCTTGTCAAGTGGCAGGAGGAGCCGCCCCAACGCGGTGTTTCTTAGTTTTTTTAGTGTGCAAGTAAGTGGCGATTTAAAAACAGGGTGAACACATCAAATCATTCATTAACATAAATGAAAAATGGGATTATTAAAATCTGGCTATAAAAGCTCCTAGTGAGCGCTATGCGTTCTGTGCTGTCTCCTGGCTTGAAGGTTTGCCAAAAGCGTGTTTCCATATGGCGATTGTGGCAAGCTGGCTCTATATGAAATACAAAAATGAGGTGTATCATGCAAAGAGTCCAAGGATTTCCTTATGAGTGGATGGGAGCTTGCTGTTGCAATCCCTAGGTGCTCTTCTAGGGGGTAGTGTGGTGGAGCAGCATTAGGCTTATCAGAGAGGAGTGTTGGACATCTGCAAATATGCACAATGGTCCATAAATGATGCACACAACTCAATAAGGAGATCCACACCAATTTATATATATATTAAGATATTTACCATATCTTTATATATGTTTAGGCACGAGAATCAATAAGGTCAGGTAAGTATATTTTGCAAAAGAAATATGTTGCGTTTAAAAAGTCGGTACAGTGCATTTTTCAGAAGCTGCAAGGTTATCCTATGGGAGGAAAAACAAGACAGTCAATCAGGTACAGTACAGTGACCTACGAGACCAATCTCCGGGACTTAAGATGAGTATCAGACAAGGTCTAAGGCAGCACCATAGGTCACCTCCAGCGGCACTAGAGTGCCTGGGTGCAGTGGTGCAGTACAGAGTCAGGTGCCCAATGTTAGTCAATGGGGATTGATCTTCGTGAAAAGAGGCTGCAGGTTTTGACTGGGAGGCCAGTCGGATTGAACCACACCAATGGCTCAAATTGTGCGATGCTAGGGGACATGGGGACACCAGTGGACTTCTTCTGCTTGGGCTGGGTGCAGAGGGTCTTATGGTGTCGGTTTTCTTTGTCTGAGAGCACTCGCAGTAGAGGGGGCCTGCAAACAGAGGCTGCAGGCAACGTCGGGGAGTTCACAAGCAGTGAACTCTGTTGAGGGCTTGAGGACGACGCTGACACCGTAGCCCCACATCGACATGGCTGAGGGGCTCCGGTGTAGTGTTGCTTGGCTCGGGTGCAGTGGTGCTTGGCGTTGGGTTTTGGCAGTTCTGAATTCCTCATGAATGTTCCTGGGGGGCCTGCAGAATGCAAGGTAGCAGATATGCTCATCCACAGGTGTCCTTGAGTCTTTATTAAAGGCAGGACATCCTCCTTGGCTTTGGAGGCCCGACCACTGCAGTTCGAGACGTCTTTGGTGCATGTTCATCGGGGAAGAGCAAACAGGATGGCAAGGCTGCTACCAAGTCAGTTGCCTTTCTTCAGTCTTCTGCATCTCCTCAGTGTCCTCCTTCTTTGTAGGTCATCAGGATCTGCTATTTTGGTGCCAGGGGCTCCCCTAAAATACTGAATTTAGAGGTGTTAGGGATGTGTAGGGTATTAGCCAATGGGTTACTTACCCCAGGGGTCACTCCGCCCCCTATATGACCACTTTCTGTGGGAAGTGAGCGTAAATCTGTCACTGAGATCCTAAAAATGGGGGGGTGGTTCCAGAAACTAGTCTGTGGTGGCAGACTTATTAAAACCTGTCAGTCGGCACACCAGTAGCTGGTAGGTTTTCAGGGAACACCTCTAAGGTCTCTGGGACAGTCTATGCGTGCTTTCCTGGGGGCTGCCAACCTTTGGGCATGTGTGATAGGAATTTGAAAGGACTGATCGTTTTTCAAGAAAAAGGAAGATAATTATTTGCAATACTGAAAAGCATCCAACCTCTTCTTGTTTTCTCTCATATTCCGGAACCTCATATTGTCTGCATGGGAGCAGTTCTCTAAAGTTGGTGCATTTGTCCCATAATGCCGTAAAGTATTCTTCCTTCTTGGCCTGTATATAATGTGACTTCTCCAAGTCTCGACTCATGGTTCAGCCATAGGATCACTGACTTCCCGATGTTAACCCGGAACCCCGAGACCCGGCCAAAGGCCTCAAGCTCCTGTAGAAATGTAGATCGGTGTGGGGAAACTTCGATCCACATTGAGGACACCTCTTAAATGGCGTCCTTTCCATGAGCCAGAGAGTGAGGCCTAGTTAGGCCCGAAGGCCTTCGTCGACGACCGGAATCGAAGACTTCGAAGTGGAGAAGGATCGCGCCGATAGGGGACGTGATCAAAACAATACAGTCGAAATGGTGAGGATTGCGTGCCGAAGGAAACCGATTCCAAACTGGAGTGCTGGAAACACATCCAAGCCCGGTGGTGGAAAAAAACAATCTGGGGATGGGGCCGATGCCCATGCTCAATATGGTCCAAAGGAGGATTCAACTATCTCGTGACTTCCAAACAACTTTTCAGGACCAAAACAAACTGCTAACATCCGGGCCCAACACTAGGTGGCGATCTATGCACAGTGTGCAACTCTACAGCTCTACATGCCAAGAACAGATGCATACTGGTAAGTAGCATTTTCCTTCCCCGTGAAGTCCGAGCTTTTCATTTATATTATGTAGAAGCAGTTCTCATCTCAGATTCTTCAAGTGCCCTATTCAGATTTGTGTTCAGTATTACTACACAGTGCTTTATTTCTGCGTGATAGCTCGTGACCCTACTCTGCCCTTGCAGTTAAATCAGCCAGGATCACCAGAAGGTGAAATGCTCAAGGTTCCGTCATTGAGAATGAGGCCATTTTTATGGCTCGCCCCTCGTGATTCACTGCGCAGCAGTGCTCGCGCAGGCGAGCCGTTTTGTAGGGGGTTTCAAAATGGACCTGGAAATTCCACACACTCGTGCGTGTTCATTTCCTATGGTCCATTTTGATTGGGCTTTGCGTGCGTGCTGTTATTTAACAGAACACGCAATAGGCCATAGGCAGTCGCGTAGCTCCGCCTATGACCTATTTGTGTCTGTTACGCGCACCAAAGCCCATATGTTTTCAATTATCGTGCCCAGACACGGGTGCGATAAATGGAAGCATATGCTTCGCAGTGGCACGCATGCTCACCACTCGTGAGCTTTTTTTTTTTTTTTTTTTTTTTTTTATAACAATAATGATCGCGAAAGCGATCGCTTTCAGTGCTGCTTGTTTGTATTCTGTCTCCCGTTCTTTGCCTCTGACTCATTGCTAAATTCCTCAGTCTTTACTATAAATAACAAGCTTGCCTGGGCCAAAAACGGCTTTCGCTGTGTTCTGTGATAACTGCACAAAGCAATGAAAACAAGCAGCGCTTTGCATTTTTCAACAACGCAGCAACTCCCCCAGCTGACATCCTCATGAAGTAGTGTGGCTCACTGGTTAGAGGCGGCAGACCCGAGAGCAGAGGACGGCCCGGGACCAGGGTTCGATTTCCGGCGCGGCAGGTTTCTGGACCAGGGTCAGCGGACTCGATAATTCTCTCGCCTCGGTGCCCACTCTGATCAGCGATCACACTCGGCAACTCTGGGCATTAGCTTGCCTCATCTTCACTAACGGCCCCACCAGACCGCCGGGGATGCCTGGTCTCACCCTGGAGATACCCATTAAGGCACCATCTCTCAGGGAAGCCAGGAAGGGTTTCGCAGCGGTCGAAGCGCCTTGGGACCCTACGGGTAAGTAGTGTGCTATATAAATGCCTATACATACATACATACATGAGGCACCCAGCGCCTCGAAGCCGCATTGACCAACATGCTGTCTATCTAGTGTGCCAACTGCGTAACGCAGTAGCAGGTGAGGCGAGATCTGAAAAGAAGAAAACTGATAACAAAGGCTTGCAAGGGCTCTGAGGACATAAGGTTGGTGGTGGCAGAGAAGGTTGGATCTGCAGTGTGTCATCCGCGTCCCCACCGTGCCAGCCTTACTACTGCAGTTGTCATTTACGATACCAACCTTGCCAGTTACCAACAAGCCTGCACATTGCACTACGCACGCCTAGTACAACCTCCCGATGCTTCACGTCTGCAGCAATGGAAGCCGGAATTAACATTCTTGTAATACCCAATTTAATGTTGCTCAATTTATCGACCTCAGAAGACTGAAAGACTGGCCCGGCATCTTACGGGACCCAACTAGAAACCTGTCGACAATTTATCACGGATGGAGTTTAACTCACTGAGCAGCATACCATAACAGCACGTGGAGTGGACTAAAAGGGGTGTGAGGAACAAACGATGACAATTCTGTGTGAAATAAATTCACCATAGTTTCCACCTTAATAGCAAACATGACTTTGCTCTTCAGAGCGCTCCACAAGAAAAGGTCGTAGCAAGTGTGCGCAGCCCTCCTTTCTTTTAAAAGGAGTTTGAAAACATGTTCTGATGTTTTCCATGCTTTTATTTTTATAATGTTCCTGGTGAAAACATTATTCTTCAATACCAAATTAAACCTCACATTAATACATTTAAAAATTGCCATTTCACCTAGTTGATGCATAGCTGACACATGTAGGCGTGTAATCTGTTTGGAGGCAATGCCCTTTTATTGTTCGCAGTGCAATCACTCAATCATGGCCTTGTGGATATCTGTAGCAACAGCTCCTTTTTTTTCAGTTGTGTACAGTAGCGGCCACCGTGAATGTATCGGCCCGTGCAACCAGAGAGTAGGGAGGTTCATTCTTAGAACGGGACCCTCACAACAGAGTGCAGCTGGGTCCGCTCTGCGCAAATCTTTGTGAATATCCCAAGTAGTGTGGTCAACCCCAGAGGACATTCCCCAGCGCCTGGTTCAAATATTAAAGATTGCAAAAAACACAGTTGATGGACAGAATGCAGAACAATGTCTTACATTCACCCCAGTACAAAGATCTGGTCTTAAATCCATAGTTTGTACTTTGTACTGGGGAGAATTCTGCATTCTTTCCATCAACTGTGTTTTTTGCAATTTTCACCCCGAGTGGGCTGGGTATGCTCAGACGTGAGTCCCAGGCTCTCCACATCACTGGAGTCAAGCTATCCAGGCTGAAGAAGGCTGATAGCCAGAAACCGGTCCTTGGATGCTTGATTCCGGTCTAGGAAAGACATGGATTGGTAGTTCGGGCTGGACTTTTCCCATGAGGCACAGGGTCAAGGCTGATTTTGCATATAGCCATTGTCTGACCTAGGGTGGTGTGGAGTGCAAAAAAACGATGGATTTAGGCCCAGATCTTTGTACTGGGGTGAATGTAAGACATTGTTCTGCATTCTGTCCATCAACTGTGTTTTTTGCAATTTTCACCCCGAGTGGGCTGGGTATGCTCAGACGTGAGTCCCAGGCTCTCCACATCACTGGAGTCAAGCTATCCAGGCTGAAAGCCAGAAACCGGTCCTTGGATGCTTGATTCCGGTCTAGGAAAGACATGGCTTGGTAGTTCGGGCTGGACTTTCGTTAGCTCGCAGGGGCAGCTGTTCTGCGGCGTCAGGGCTGGCTTAGTTCTACCTCTTTTCGCCAGGAGGTTCAGGCAAAAATCCTGGACATGCCGTATGACGGCGAATCGCTCTTCGGTCAGCATGTCGATGAAGCATTGCAGACGATAAAGAAGGATACAGAAACAGCTCGTTCCTTAGGCACATTGCAGTTCCGCAAACAGCCTTTTCGTGGTGCGCGAGGACACGGCACCACCTCTTCTTTTCGCAGCGGATCCAATCAGTACCGTTCCTACGGTCAAGGAAATCAGCGATATTCCTCACAGTCACAACAGTCCTCTCGCCAGCAGTCTTCCAGATCGTACCGAGGAAAGTCTTCCTATAGAGGCTCCGCTTCCAAGAGACAATGACTTGCCTTCCCCACTTAAAGTTGGACGTCGAATCTCCCTGTTCTTTTCTCAATGGTCCTCAATCACCTCGGACCGTTGGGTGCTAGACATTGTATCAAAGGGCCATGCCCTGGAGTTCGTCAAGATTTCTCCTCACACTCCTCCGACTGGTCCGCCTCCAGCGCACCTCAAAGAACTTTTCCAACAGATTTGCATCATGATCCAAAAAGGTGCCATCAAAGAGGTTCCCAAGTCTCAGAAAGGGATGGGATTTTATTCCTGATTTTTCCTCATCCTCAAAAAGACAGGGGACTGGCGTCCAATCCTCGATTTACGGGCACTGAACAAATATCTAAAGTGCCAATCCTTCCACATGCTCACGCTCGTGGAGATCCTACGTCTTCTCTCCAAGGACGACTTCATGACTACCATCGACCTTCAGGACGCTTATTTCCACGTGCCAATTCTTCCACAGCACCGAAAGTACTTGCGCTTCCGGCTGGGGCGGAGAAACTTTCAGTTCAGTGTGCTGCCTTTCGGCCTGCGCTCCGCCCCTGCCATCTTCACAAAGGTCTTGGCTCCAGTGGTGGCTTACCTGCGTCTACAAGGAGTTCAAATTTTTCCATACCTAGACGGTTGTCTAATCAAGTCGCAATCTCGCAGTCAGCTGTCCCAGGACACATGACTCTGTCAGACCTTATTTTGCTCCCTCTGTCTTTCCATCAACACCGAGAAGTCTCAGGTTGACCCAGCTCCTTCCAGAACGCTTCTAGGCGCCACTCTGAATACATCACTAGCCAAGGCATTCGTGTCTCACGAGCGTCAGCTACGGATTCTACACTTGGTGGCTCTTACCTGTTCAAATGAGTCCGTTTCAGTTTGTCTATTGAAGTCATTTCTGGGGATGGCGTCCTTCTGCATCTCTCCCGAATTGCAGGCTCAAGAGTCGGCCATTCAGGAAGAATTGGACAGACAATGGCGTCAGGTCACCGGCTCTTTCAACGATCTGGTCCTAGTGACCGCCTGGATGAGGCCGGCCCTCCAGTGGTGGGCGCAACCGCCCAACATTGCTGCTGGGACTTCTTTCCTCTCCACTGCTTCGGACCTCATTCTGACGACGGACGCCTCCTTCGAAGGATGGTGCGCAAACCTTCAAGGGCTGTCCATAAAGGGCAAGTGGACTCTGTTTCAAGGCTCCTGGCACATCAACAGGCTGGAGTTAATGGCCATGTCCTGGCGCTCAAATCATTCCATCTTCTGTTTCAAGGAGAATCGGTGCTCATCCAAACCCACAATACCACCAGTATGCACTATGTGAACAAGCAGGGCGGCAGCAAATCTCCTCTCCTGTCTCATCTGGCACAGAGTATTTGGGATTGGGCGCTTCGGCACCACATTACCCTGACACCAGTTCACCTACCAGGCATCTCCAACATCCTGGCGGATTCCCTCAGCAGGTCCGTATCCTCGACTTACGAGTGGGAGCTGCATCAGCCGACTCTGGACTTCATCTTTCGGCGTTGGGGTCATCCGCACATGGATCTCTTTGCCACCCCTGTGAACCGGAAATGCCCGTCTTTTGCATGCTGGCTTCCCCATCCAGAATCGTCCGGGAATGCCCTTTTGATAGACTGGTGCGAGCTATTCGCCTACGCTTTTCCGCCGATTCCACTAGTTCCTAGAGTGTTATGGAAGATGCGAAGACAGCCGTGCCACATTCTCCTGATTGCTCCCAGATGGCCTCGCCAAGTGTGGTTCTCGGAACTGCTGCTTCTCTCACAGTGCGAACCCATTCTCCTTCATCCTCGAGCGGATCTCTTTACTATGGACGAGGGTCAGATCTGTCTTCCGGACCCCTCCTCTCTCAAATTAGCGGCCTGGAACCTGAGCACCTTGAATTTGCCCATTTGAACATTTCGTCAGCATGCAGGGACATTCTTTCCAATGCCAGGGCTCCGTCCACAATAAAAACCTACAAGCTAAAGTGGAAAAGATTCTGTCACTGGTGCGCAGCTGCTAACACCCATCCCGTTCATTCCACTCCGGCTCAGTTACTGCCGTTCTTTCTACAACTGGCACAATCAGGGCTTTTCCACTCCACTTTGAAGGTTTTCTTGGCGGCAATCTCTCGCTTCCAGCAGGATGGCTCCTCCTCTCTCTGTTCTTCCAGAATCATTTGTCAATTTTTCAAAGGACTGTTCAGGAAGTTCCCGCCCATTCGGCATCCTCCTCCTACCTGGCATCTCAATATTGTTTTGGCGCAATTGATGAAGGCGCCATTCGAGCCTATCCACAAGGCGGATTTAAAGTTTTTGACTTGGAAGGTGGCTCTTCTCCATGCTTGAACATCTTCACGTCGTGTCAGAGATATTCACGCCTTCACCATTAAACCTCCTTTCATCCAATTCAAATCGGACTGTGTTGTGCTTCGCACCAACCTGGCTTTCATGCCTAAGGTGCCCACTGACTTTCACCTCAATGAACATGTTTTCTTAAAGACTTTCTTTCCCAATCCCCAATCTCCAACGAAGCAACGTTTGCATTCACTGGACGTTAAACGATGGCTGAAATTTTACATCAACAGGACGGCACCCTTTCGCAAATCTGATCAGCTGTTTGTTGCTTACGGACGCATGCGCAAGGAGCGTTCTGTTACCAAGCCAACTATTGCTCGTTGGATTTCTTCAGCAATTTACTTCTGTCATCAAAAAGCTTGCAAGCCTCTTTAATCATCAGTGAGAGCTCATTCCACCAGGGCAATGTCATCCTCTACTGTGAAAGAATTGTTCCATCAATGGCCATATTCTTCAAATATTGATATACATCCTATTAGTTTGAACTTGGTGACAGAGATATTCTAGACATGTTTTATTTTATCACTTATTTTATTTTCATTTTATATAGTTCCTTATTGTTCAGTTTATAAAAAGCATTTCATCACAAGTACATTTTTTATAAATATTTTTTCAAAATACATGATTCTTATGACAAATATCACAAAGTAATTATGAATATGTACAAAATAATATAACACAAGATACTTAGGAAAACACCACCTGATATCACACACACAAACTCAATATACTAACACTCTCACTCTCTGAGACCCCTGCACCAGGTGCAGGGGTCTAAAATTGATTCTTGAGACCCAAGAATTGGCGCTTAGACCTTGCCAACTTAAGCTCAGTTCTTCCTTTTTCTCTTGATGGTGTGGTTTGAATGAAGTATGGGTGTGAGAGTGTTAGTATATTGAGTTTGTGTGTGTGATATCAGGTGGTGTTTTCCTAAGTATCTTGTGTTATATTATTTTGTACATATTCATAATTGCTTTGTGATATTGGTTTGTATTTGTCAAAGAATCATGTATTTTGAAAAAATATTTATAAAAAATGTACTTGTGATAATGCTTTTTATAAACTGAACAATAAGGAACTATATAAAATGAAAATAAAATAAGTGATAAAATAAAACATGTCTAGAATATCTCTGTCACCAAGTTCAAACTAATAGGATGTATATCAATATTTGAAGAATATGGCCATTGATGGAACAATTCTCTCAGTGATGTTTTTCTCTTCCCCTCTGTTCCTTGGCCACATCTAACCTTTTTACATGCTAATGTCATCCTCTACTGCCCTGTTTGCTGGTGTGCCGATTCACCAAATATGCCGAGCAGCTACGTGGTCCAGCAGGCACACTTTCACTAGACATTACTGCCTTGAAACGATCAACGAAGCCGATAAGGCAGTGGGCCAAGCGGTGCTTCGCAATCTTTTTATTTAAGGTGAGCCTCTGCTTTCTTCCCTCCACCAATATGGTTTATGTGATGATATTGTTATTATTATTATTCTTATCATCGCTATCTGGCTATGTTATGCTATCTTTGCATTTTCCATACCTATACATTGCTGATTTTACTCTTACAGCCAGATGTTACTGCTCACTATTCTATTCAATATTGACTACCCAGGTCCAACAACCGTTTTTGGGTTACCCCATTCTTTATAATCACTATTCTATTCAAGCATGGGAATCTATGAAAAACACCCTTATACTGGAGAAGAACAATTGTTACTTACCTGTTAACAGGTGGTTCTCCAGTATTGGTGTCTTTCATAGATTCACATGCGACCCACCCGCCTCCCCTCAGAGGCTCGCTTCTCCTCCTAGACTCTTTTGTCACTCCTGTGATACGAAAATCTGAGGGCCTGAGCCTCTGAGGAGAAGGTTGTGGAGGGGTGCTTGCGCCTGATTGGCTGTAGTTTGGACTAACATAATGACATGGATATTTTATGCAGGTTTTTTCTTGTCTCCATGTATTTCTATGTGGTTATGCTAACCAGGTACTTATAAGTATTTCTGGTGTTGCAATTTATATGATATGTTTTAATATACATACTTTATTGGGATTCTTTTTATTACTATTTTATTTACTGTGGGACTCCCACTTCTACGACGGGGAATATTCAAGCATGTGAATCTATGAAAGACACCAATACTGGAAAACCACCTGTTTACAGGTAAGCAACAATTGTTTTTATCTTGTCACATTTGCTCCGCTTTCAGAGACGGAGGTCAAGTAGGTTGCAGTTAGGTCGAGGACATTTTTTAAGGTACTAGTCCTGCAGGACTAGTACCATATTTTCGATTTTTCGAGCCCTGTTTACTTCCGATCACTTTTCAGCTCTTGGAAGTCTGGAGGTGACACTCAAACTATTGACCACCTTATAAACACTGCTGAGTTAGTCATGCTGGGTGTATGAACTTCTAATCTTGCTGCTTCGGTTTATGTTGGCAAAAAAAATGTGTTGTATGCGATTAGTCCAGTATTGTCCTCTCAAAGCAAAATCTGTACAGTCTTAATGAAAGAGTTAGCCTATAAATTCCCTCATCACTTAATGTATTCACAGATAATCCTCACATATTTAAAAAATCGCATAATTGCAGAGATGGTGGCTTTGTGAAAAAAGTGACTAAGTGCTCAGTTACATATAGCCTAAGAAAGGGCACTGGTAATTTGTAAAAACAAATGAGTGCATACTCCTCTCTAGTAAATATTAACATTCTTCAGATCTGTAAAAATTCTAAGTTCCAAACAATTTTTAATTTCTGCTTTTATGCTACAAGTTTAGATCCTGGTTCATAGATTGTCATCATTCTCCAAAGGTTTACATGAATAGTTTTATTTTAACGTTCAACTGCCAGTTTTATTTAAACACTAGCAGCCCGCCCCGGCTTTGCCCGGGGCAGAAGGGGGCTGGGGGCAGCATTTTAAGCCTCTGTGCACCCCCCGGACATTGCCCAGTCCGCATCCCTCCCGCCTCTTGCCCCGACATTGGCCATACCGCCTCCTGCCTTGAGCCTCCCGCCTTGAGCCTCCCGCCTTGAGCCTTGTGCCTTGAGCCTCCCGCCCGCCCCCCGCCCCGACATTGGGCATAGCGCCTACCGCCTCCCGCCTCGCGCCTTGCGCCTTGAGCCTCCCGCCCCGGCTTTGTAACCCCCCCCCCCAGGTCCCGACTTACCTCATCCGCCGCTCCTCCCTACACTGGAGTGTTTACCTCTCCACTGCTTGACCGCTTGTCAGCTCCCTCATCTGCTGCTCCTCCCCTCGCTGCCACTGCTCTTCCGCTTCTCGCCGCTCCGCAGCTCCTCCCGGCGCTCATGTTCTCCCCTCTTCCTGTTGCTGGTGAACTCAGCTCCTCCCCTCATGCAGACACTCTTCCCGGCGCTCATGTCCTCGCTCTTCCTGTTGCTCGTGAACGCGACGCTACTCCCCTCACGCATACATCGCGGCCGGCGCTACTTGCAAGTGACTACTTTATTTTTATTTCTAAATATTTTAAACAACGTTTTATTTTTATTTTTATGTAGCCTATGTCCTTCTGCTTGCCTTGAGGTTTTCTAAGATGTCTTGGGTGTTCAGATTGGTGGTGTAGTTTTCGAGTTTACCTGGCTCAAAGTTGCAAGTTCTCTCTTTATAATAGTAGTATAGATTCAACAGCCAACACGTGTTTCGCCCTTTAGCCGTTATTTGGACCAGGGCTTTCTCAATGCTGAAATAAATATGATAGATAATGAAACTAAGAACCAGTTATAGCCACCATCCAGTGCTGTGTGACAGAAGTGCAACAATTCAAACGAAGTGCTTATTTCTGAAGAATCAGAAAGGTGAAAAATAGATGACGAATAGGCAGTAGAATTTGTTGTGATAATAGTGAATGGGATAAATATTTAAGATGATATAAAAATTAGAAAAATAAATAAGAAAAATTTGACCCAAAAAAATTAGGACAGCTGTGAGAGTTAAGAGACTAATTCAATCTGGCTGTGTGCAGAAATGCATAAAATGTACCTGCGTGCTGCAATGTCTGGTAACTGCTTTGTCTTCGACATAAATTGTATATTGGGATTTGCTTGTATCTGAAGCTTGTTCTTTGGTTTAATAAAGAGATTTTTTTTTTAAATGAAGACAGACTTCTTAAAGGCTGGCAATAAAAGATAAACTTAAAGCATAAGACAATTCTTAATAGTCACTGCATGGATGATGAAATAAGTTGGTAATATGGGTCGTGCCCTTTTCTTGTTGGTATGTGTACCATGCTTTTATTTTTTATTTTTCTAAGTGCAGTTGTTGTGTGGCTCTAGAATTACAATAAACTAAAAAGGGAAATTACTATTACAGAAAGAAAAAAGAAAATAGTGTCATTATTTTCTGATTACTATTTTGTATTTAGTAAGTGAAGAAAGGAGCTTTGGATTACCTAAAAAGAAGTATTGTTTAAAGTTGAAACAACAGGTTTGAGCATATAGCATAGTATTTGACTCAGTATGTTGCATCAAAAAACATCAGGGTAAACAAAGATCGGGGTAAAAGAAAAAAAAAGAATATTACATTGGTTGCATGGATAAACACTAGAAGGCGACTGATCTATTTTTTATCTATGACAGACTAGTTCAATCTCTTGTTGCTCTAATATGCCAGGGTAGGGATACCTGGTATCTTATAAGCGAGGTTTTGAGAGTGATTGAGTTAAGGGTACTATCTGCATGTTAGGGCTCGTTAGTTACAGGAATATCACAAGTGTAACCGTTTGAGTCAGTCAGTATGATTCAGATTTCATATAATGATAAGTGAAAGCATCGAGCAGTCTTGCCATAAAGAAGGAACGTGTATGGTCTTATCTACTTATATTTTTTAGTCAGAACGCCACAAGTCCTGGCTATAATCTCTTGCCTAGTCGAGTAAAGATGAAACGGTGTTGTGCCGGAGCCCATTTTAAATAGAAAAGAGACTTGCCTTGAAGTCCTCATTATCACATTGATTATTAGCCGCCATCTTTGAGGGATGAGTTGTAACAGTATAATTACATTGTTGCAGTACGTTGGTATGTTGTGAACTTTGGGGATTTGATTTTAAGTTTAGTCAGACCTGCAATTACATTAAAAATCATAGGCGGTCTGAATGAATACATCTTAGAACAAATCCTAGCACGTGATTCAAAGTTGGTATGTGGTCGTTTGACTAGGTGCCTGTGTGCCATTTTGGTTAGGGATTGATGCTACGGAAACATTTTTGGGATTAGATTGGATAAACAGGGAATTCAAAAGGGACTATGAGATGATGTCCATGAGCGAAATATGTTAGATGCTGCATTTAAGATAATACTATTCATTTGGGATCTTTAATAAAGATTTAGTAAGTATACTCATTTCTCGAGGTTGTTTCTGAATTTACATTATTTTTTGTAAATATTGAGGACAAATTGGAGTATAGAAAAAAGACCAACTGTTAGAGTATTTGAATGGATGTAGTATTGTGAAATCAGAAATTCATAAATACTGAGAACATTAGTTGGACCTCTAGGTATATTTTATACTCACCCTACACATAAAAAAGGACTAACTGTCCTAAACTTAGATTTATAAGAACTCCCTGGACTAGATTAGCTTCTATCGTCGAGTCCGCCAGGTTGGCATTGCTCCTAACCCGGTGTGAGAGGTCGTGAAATGATGAAACATGCCTCGATAAGTTGAGGGTGAGGCGACCTCTCAAAAATCTTTTGATGACCCACAACCTGGAGAAACCAAATAAACCTAATCGGACCCAATTGGCCTCAAACACCATCAAGTCTCTTGTGTTCTACAGCTTTTGGAGGATATACTCTCCCAGTAGGGATTTAGCAAACGTAGCAGATTATGGAAATACATGTGCTGGATACCAAGAGGTCACGAAAGTGGTTAATATAACGAAGGGTTGAAATATTCACAACAAATCAAGTGCCCTCCTTGTAGGTACCCATAGTCTATCCGAATGTGCTTGCTGCTATAGATTCATGAATGTTATTTGTTTATATTTGAGCTGTGACCTGTGTAAATGCATGTCTAGATGTAAAAGTACAAGCTTCATTAGTGCTTTGAAATCAAGGATCAGGTAATATGAAATGTTCGTTCCTGCTTCTTGATTTATCCTGGCTAGTAACTGTCAGCTTGCTAAACTAACATTTATGTCATGTATATAGGTAATTTGTACAGGTACAGGGATGACTCCTTACCATTTTAGTTGCTTTTTATTTAATCTCTTTCCACCTAGAGCTTCCCAGATATTTGTCAGTCTGCCCAGCTATGTTCTCCTTGGAAACCAAAAAGGCTTTTGACCCTGCCAAATCATATCTCTTGGCCATGACCCTAGAGGCTATTGTTTTTGGGTCATATTTTACTTTTATTTATTTATTTATAAAGTTTTATATAGCGCGAACAAGATCCCGAAGGATATCAGAGCGCTTTACATTAGGATGAAAGGAAGGACATAAATGCAATATCTACATCAAGATCATCATCTCTGTTCGCCTAGCCTGCCTGCCTGAGCCACGCCACGCCCTCGCCAGACCAAAGCAGTCGAGCGGAAGCCAAGCAGGAGCAGGAGAGCCACGGAGAGCGTCGGAGCCGCGGAGGGAGTACGGAGGCAGTACCCGAACTCACAGCAGTACAACCGCCGCCGCTGGAGGACCGCTCGCATTTCAACAGCGGTAAGCGGCAAGCACTTTGATTGCGGGAAAAGCGCACCGCTAGAAACTCCGTCCCCCGCCGGGGTGCACTGCACTACGGAGCCCGCGGGGGGGAGGAGCCGCGAGCCGGTGAGCCGCCAAGAGTCAAGGCAAGAGCCACGAGTCACGGAAGAGGGACTCTAGGGAAGCGGCAGCCTTAATTTAGTGCAATCCACACTTCAGCAAACCTTACTTCAGCGCTAACTCCTAGATAGCGCTAGCACTCCATAGTACCCTCTGACCCAAAGCTGACCCGGACATTTAGCTGGGGCTGAAGTAGTAACCAGCAGAGCCAGCAGAGCCAGCAGGGAAACAGGGAAATAGGAGTCCACAACTCTGTAAGGGAGGAGTCCAAAAGGCAGTAAGGCAGCAAGGAAGAATAAAGTAATTAAAAACATAGGTTCAAACAAGCCGGGAGCTACTGCGAACCAGGAGGTCCATTAAAAAACGACAGAAAGGGCAAGTGTGGCAAGAACAGCGGAAGGAGAGCAGGCGGAAGGCATCTAGGCAGAACAGAGGTAAGTGATTAATGTGAAATAGAGAAATTTAATAATTAAGTGTAACACCTTCATTTACACAACAGCTCTTGTACCCAGCAATGGTCCCCAAAAGAGGGACGAACTTACGTACAGGGGACGAACAAGGGAGGAGTAAAATAATGGAGGGCTCAAAATCTCTGGAAGAGAGCCAAGAAAGTCAAGCATCATCCCCGGACAATAGTAAGGGTAAAAGAAAGAAAAGAAAAGTTAAAAAAGTAGCGAAAAATGCACAGAAGGCAAAAAGAGGTGGCAATCAAACGAATAACAAACAGAAAGAGAACACGGGAGTGACAAAGTCCATAAAGGAGTTCGTGGGGAAACACTATAAATCATTGAACCCAGCGATTACATCAGAAATAGATGAAGAAATAGTGGAAATTGTTGGGGAAATTGATGGAAACCCCGGCAAACCGGACGAAAGTCGAAGACAGCTAGAAAAGGGAGGAAACCACGAAGAGGCGAGCCCGGACAGCAAAGAGGAGGGGGAGAACCACATCACTATAAATCTAACTCTTCAAAGCTTAAATGACCAAATCTCGGCGCCTCGACTATCATCATCTCCCAAACTGTTCTCTCAGCTGTCACTAAGAAACGAAGACCCTAGGGGAAATGAAGAGCAGAATCAGAGCGCTATTTGGGGAGGCGCGCCAGATCAATTCCAGCAGCTCTACCAACTGCAAAAATCATCAATGCATCACGAGAGCAAAAGGTCTGGCAACCCAGTAAATCCTGCCAGAAACACAATTCAGGATTCAGCGATCTCGGAAACGCCTACGTCTTCGCTGATAGAGGTAATCTTGTTACTCCAGAAGGCATTACAAGGAATCCTGGAAGTGAGTCTCTCAAATAATGGTCTGATGAAAGCTCAAAAACAACATCTAAAGAAAATAGAAGAAGAACTTGGAGAAATAAAGAGCAAAATGCCATTTAAGGAAATGTCTATGAATTTAACCCCGTCAAGGGAGAAAAGTGACATGGTAATAATAGAAGAAGAAAGTAGTGTATCCCTGGGAAGTGACCCCCAACCTGCAAAACAATCAGCAAAGGAGGCTGACGAGTCTGCAGACAATGTATATATATCAAGAAGACCTATGTTGATAAAAAGGCGCGGGGGGTATGTCACACGTGGGACCACGACCAGGTCTGGAAAAAGCAGGAAATTGAACCAAGTAGGGAAGAAAAAAGGGAAGGAAACAGTGTTGGGAGTGATACAGTCAGGCCTGAATGCATCAGCACCAACCTTTACAACAATTAGACCCACGCAAGTAGAGACAAAAGACCCAAAGTCCCCAAGGACCCAGAGGGTACAAAGGAAATCGCTGAGACTTAAGGAGGCAATTGAGGCCATCCCTTCCTTCCGTAAGACGAAACAGAAAGTAAGGCATAGGGATGAACAAGTTATAGTTCAAAGGACAGTAAGACCTCAGGTACATGAAGATCCGAATGAGAGAAGGAACGGACGGCAAACGGGGAGACCAATCGACTCTCAGCAGGCGCTGGTAACAAACACGTATCTATCTGAGAGGGATAGGAACAATTGGCTATTTTTAGACCCAATACCTCCCGGGAGGAAAGAGAAGCCGACAGGAAATCCAGGTCCCCTAAATAGGGCACGGATTCTGTCCGCATTTCAAAAATGCGACAGCTTGAGAGGGATTGGTACTAAAGATCTACAGCATGTTGGTTTTGTAGAAAACAGGTATGGAAAGGAGATAACAAAAATTACCCTCCACTCAGGCCTAGTAAAAAGGGCAATCCTGAAAGCCTCAATGGAGATAACTCAACAGGGAATAAGGATTATCCCAGAGAGGGAAATAAAAACCTCCAATGATAAAAACTTCCTAAATCACCATGCCGGGCTCCAGAAGAGGCAAGTAATCCTCTGTAGAGAAACGGAGAAGGATCTAAGCCGCCTGAATGTCGTAATAAATAACACAAGGAATGACGCCTCATGGGGCAATTGGTCGACCCATAGTAATCCTATGGAAGAAGGCAACCCAAGTAATCTTTTGGATATGGAGGAAGAAGGCGATTTGAGTGACGTTGAATAGGATGGAGGGGGGTCGCAAGATTTAGGTCTCTTAACCTGGAATATAAATGGGATAGGCAATGAGCAAAAACGTGAGTATATAAAGGAAGTCATAAATAAAGTAGACATTGCCTGCCTGCAAGAGACCTGGTTATGCGACAACACCCCTACATTTGACGGATATGCTCAGATACAGCAGTCAGCCATAAAGAAAAACCATGGACGGCCCTCGGGGGGGCTGCTGACACTGATATCAACAAAAGCGATGAGGGACTTTAAATTGTTGAATACAAAATGCAAATGGGCACAAGCTTGCAGAATTGAACTCATGAAGGTGGATCAGAAATATAAAATGTTGATTTTAATGAATGTATACATGCAGTGGGATAACGGGGAGGAATATGAAAGGGAAATGAAGTACTTCAAAGAGGATGTAGACAGTTTTTTAGAAAAATATCCCGCAGAGTCAATAATGATAATGGGGGATTTTAACCATAAACTAAATCCAAAAAAAGCAGACCAATGGAATAGGGAACAGTTAGAGGTGTATGGAATAAACCCGGCTAAGTTCCCAGATGGGGAAATTTCGAAACAAGATCTCGATCTTGTTCACACCCTGGGAGGGAGAGGCTTTCATTGCGTAAATGGGAGAACGGAAACAGACTCCCCAGCAGGAAAGACATTCATCCCAGGGCAACAGAAATGCCCAATAGATTATATATTCCTGCAGGCCTGGAATTTCACCCAGATCAGGGAGTTTAGGTTAGAACAAAAAGCTGTGAGTGATCACAAACTCCTGTACATATCAATGACAGGGGGAAGTGAACTACAGAGAGAAAGGGTGATCACCCAGGAGGTTGAATATCCCAAACGGGTGACGACACGCCTAACTGAAGAATATATGGAAAAATTGAAGACCCTGCAAATTAAATTAGCACCGGAAAACTGTGAGAATAAGAAATTGGAATGGTTCATAGGGAAATTAGAAGAGGTGGTCCAATGCCTAAAGATAAAGTTAAAAGGGAACCATCGCACAATGGCTAAACAAACAAGCATTTACAATGCAATGGTCTCGGCATTCTTAAAGTTAGAGCTATTGGCATTGCTCATGACATTATTTTTATTTATGCTTTTGTTTTTAAAACATAAATAAATGGCATTGTCATTTACAATGCCTATAGCAGGTCATAAGCCTCCTTTTGTTGGAGTCTCCTGGCTGTCAGCAGTCAGGAGCCTCACACCTGATGCAAATGGAGCGAAGGGCTCTGTGCGTGTGTTTGGGGAGCTCTTTGCGTGTGTGTGGGGGGCTCTTGTGTGTGGGGGGCTCTTGTGTGTGGGGGGCTCTTGTGTGTGGGGGGCTCTTGTGTGTGGGGGGCTCTTGTGTGTGTGGGGGGCTCTTGCGTGTGTGTGGGGGGCTCTTGCGTGTGGGGGAATCTTGCGTGTGCGTGGGGGGCTCTTGTGTCTGTGGGGGGCTCTTGCGTGTGTGGGGGCTTTTGCGTGTGTGGGGGGCTCTTGCGTGTGTGTGGGGGGCTCTTGCGTGTGTGTGTGGGGGGGGGGCTCTTGCGTGTGTGTGGGGGGGCTCTTGCGTGTGTGTGTGGGGGGGCTCTTGTGTGGTGTGTGGGGGGGCTCATGTGTGGTCTGTGTAGGGGGCTCTTGTGTGGTGTGTGTGTGGGCCTCGTGTGTGTGTGGGGGGCTCTTGTGTGTGTGTGGGGCTCTTGTGTGGGTGTGTGTGTGTGCAAATGCAATACGTCTCGCATTTGCGACAGAGTAAGCTATTGGCATTGTAAATGACAATGCCATATATTTATCTGTTTTCAAAATCAACACATAAATAAAAAGTTTGTCATTTACAATGCCAATAGCTCTAACTTTTCCGAAGGCGAAACCGTTGCATTGTAAATGCTTGTTTTCCCTTTGTTGATGAACTTGCCTGCTGGACTATTTGGAGCTGTCTGGTGGGAGACCAGACTTGAACTTTCCTGATTACAGCTCCATTCTCCTTGCCATCAACTTTTCCTTAGTGGTCTCCAACTTGATCCCTTTTCCCATGCTAAGTGAACTCTATGGAACCATCCTCCTGCTTTTGTTGTGGTAGCAAACTCAAACCTGAACCATCCTCTTGGTGGATTCTTTTATTCAGATATAGATTTAATTTGGCTAACTCTGTGGCTTTATACTCCGAGCTGTAAGACTCATGACTGAACTGCTTATAATGTGACTTATATGTACTGATTTTGGATCTTTATTACAATAACCTAATTATCTAAATGTGTCTGAGTCTTTTATTGTGTCTTAATATTTTTTCCATGGAAACTGTGCTAATAATTATCTGATGTCTAGTGCATGTCAGAGAGTGTTATAATCTGAGAATAATGTACTTAAACTTGATCACTAATTTGTGAGTTGGCTACTAATTATTGGTCCTCACTGAGTGGCCAACAGTTAAACACGAAATTCGTTTTATTTATTTAAATGTTACCTACCTCTAACCGGCCGTAATCTTTAGTTTACTGAACCCCCACCCTGCCCCTCCCCCTCCCCACATTAGCGCCCCGCAGCACTCCCACCACAGGCTCCTACTGTTGGGTTGATAGGGAGATGTAATGTGATAACGAGGACTATTTTTCCCTGTTATTTATACCTATTTTGGTATACACTGCTTTAGCTCCCCAAACGTTTTTTTGTAAGATCAAGACCAGTTGGCAGAAGTTTATATGGTCTTATAAGAAAACCCAATCCCATTTAAAAATAACCAACTATACTACAAAAAAACTACAGGGTGTTTTCTGTATTTTTTTTTTGGTCTGGTGGGCTAGTTTCTACTGTTGATTTTCCAGATGTTACCACAAATATTGCCTGCTAAAAGCACAAATGCATATAGCCTCCCATACTTTGCAAAACAGAAATGCAACGTGTCCGTAGCGTACAATTCCAAAACTGCCCCAGTTTTCAAATGGGAATCAGTTTTCCAGCTATCTGACTATCTATTTGGGACCACTTTTATTTGCAGCCCTTATCTGTTTTCTGTCCTAGTCACCCTCGCTAATAACAACACCTGAGAGGGAGACCTCGGCCTTCTGCTGCTCTGGTCGCTGTCTGATATGACGAATGGGCGCGCGCAGCAATGAATGTCAGCGCCTGGGGCGCAGCAGGTGACCCTGAGTCTGACACCGGCCCTGGCCTCTGCTGGCTCTGCCCATTCACTATTTGTTGATGGTTTATGAGAGGGGCGATCTGCTAACATCGCCGCACCTTTCGCCACGGGGGGAGATGAAATAAAAATAGACTTGTCGACTCTCCTAGTTTAAGCTACCCATGATGTCACTCAGCGATTAAGCATGCTAAGCAAAAATATTTCTTGAGTAACATTTGTAGTAAAATGAGGCATTACATCATGCCATTGGGCCTATATGAAAGACTTTCATCCTGCTATAAACATGGACAAAGTACAATAAAATCTCTATTATCGCTGCGCAGGGAAGAAATGACTTGATCTCACTTGCGATTAATGTTGTCCTTCATCGCTTTCAAATATGTTTATAACACATTATTTTTTGTTTATATGTTATTGCCATGTTACTTGTGCATACAATGTTTCGTTACTTCATATTCTTTCATCTCTATTTTCCTCTTAGTCGCCATTATTTTTGTTTTTTATTTGAACTCCTGCTTCCTATGAAGCAAACGGTAAATAATGTCCTATTTGTTATATGTATGCATTCTGATTTGTGCTGAAAGTGGTGGACACATGCTGATAAATGTGTAACTATCCACGTTCTGTAAAGTGTTCTAATGCACTCTTTGCCTAGATAGAAATCTTTTTTAACCTAAACAAGTAACTAAGCTTGCCACGTGGGGCATGGGTCTAACGGTAATTTAACCCCAGTTTGATTAAATAAATAAGTAAATTATAACATAGTATAAGAGAATACCTTTGTAAACCAGTAGGGTCGATAAATATATTTTGTTCAGTATAAAATTGCTGCGTATTGAGCAAAAGGGCAATTGGATGGGAATGGTGAAATGTGCAGCAGACATTCATGCAACTCCTTTCATTTCTGAAATCACCTCGATCTTATTGAGGATCAGACTTCATTCTAGAAAAGAGAGAAAAGATGTTCCTGCATTAGCATCCCCCTGGACAGTCTCACACGCTGTCATTACGGGAACTGCACTTGTGTGTGCCACGGCCTGGCGAGATCTGTATTTTAATAATGGTCAGTTTCATAGTTTGTATCGCTAAGAAGTTGCCTGATTTCTCTTAGACAACCCTAGCCACCAGTATTGGGTGTGTGAGAACTGGTGTGAGGCAAGGTTTCAGCAACCAAAGCACTAAGCCAGCATCATAATAAGTTGATCATCCGCGCCTGGACTGAACAAGCTTTTATACCCAACGAGCTGCAAGCGAAACCTAACGTGGGGCGGGACTGAGAAAACGAAACCTATCGTGGGGCGGGACTTCCGTTTTGTGAAGCCCGCGCCCACGGAGTGCCTGGAGGAGCACCGAGGGAGAGCCCCGCGGTCGGAGGGCCTTTGACCGGTGAGCGGAGCGGAGGGGGGGGGGGGGGGGGGGAGAGAGAGAATGCCTGTATGTCTGCGTGTCCGGAGGGCCTTTGACCGGTGAGCGGAGCGGGGGGGGGGGGAGAGAATGCCTGTATGTCTGCGTGTGTGTGTGCGCGACGGCGGAGGGGTGGGGGGCGGGGTGCGACGGCGGAGGGGAGGGGTGCGACAACGGAGGGGTGGGGGGGATGCTCGGTGCACGTGTGTGTGTGTGTATGCATGCGACGCTGGGTTCGCTGTATGTGTGGGTGCGTGCGTGCATGAGCGCTCGTGTGTGTCTGTCGCTGTTTCTGCGCATGCGCGTGTGGTGTAGCTGCTTCCCAGGAGACAGCAGCTGAGCGCGTTCGCGAGCGCGTGGCCAGCGGAAATCGCCTCCAGAGAGGCAAAGCGCGCGACAGACCCTGTCTCCTGGGAAGCATCGTCCCTGACATAAGATCTCGGCGGAGACGCGCTTACGCGCGTCTTTTAGCCGAGACCTAATAAATCGATGTAAAGGGTTTTCAGTGGAGTGCCAAAATAAGAAAAAGGAGATATGCGCAACACAAAGAAGACAAAAAAAGAACTTTACATCTGAGAGACAGGCCCAGCTAGCCAAACTGAAAAAAGAATTTAAGATAATGGTAACTAACGCAAAAAGGGTTTATAAAGAAAAGTGTTGGCTAGAACTACTAGAAGCCATAGAGGATAAAAACTTAAGGCAATTTTGGAGTCTAGTAAAGTCTGTAGCAGGAACACCAGATGGAGACCTGAACTGTGTGGTGAGTGAGGCTGCATGGGAAGGGTACATAGGGAAACTGTATGGGGCAAGGGCTTCTAGAGAGGAGGTGGAGCACAAAGTATGGCAAGAAATCTTAGAGGACCTACTACTACAATTTAATGAAGACTACGTCAAGCGCACAATAAGGGAACTTAAGCTAACTCGGGCAGCAGGTCCGGACAATCTTCCTGCTATAATTCTGAAATCCGAGGTAAAATGGTGGGCAAGATTTCTTGCCAAGATGTTCCAGGTAGTCCTAAAAGAAGGGGTAATGCCACCAACTTGGAAGGGGGCAATAATTAGGCCTATTCATAAGAAAGGGAGCAAGGAAGAGCCGCAAAATTACCGGCTAATCAATCTGCTAGATATAGGCGAGAAGGTGTTCTCTAAAATTTTGTTGAAACAATTGAATGTATGGGTAGATGAGTTTCAAATAATACCCACAGAACAGGGGGGATTTAGAGCAGGCCACTCTACAATAGACCACGGATTTGCACTATGGGCGATGGCAAAGAAGTCGACGGAACAGAACGGCAAATTATGCTGCTGTTTCGTCGACTTCAGAGCTGCCTTTGATTCAGTGGATCGGGCCTGCCTATGGGAGTTATTAGAGAGGCTGAAGATTCCCAATGATCTACTCACTATAATAAAAGAACTCCACAGGGAAAACTGGGGGCAAGTAATTAAGGATAAGGTCGGATCCTTAACACCAAAAATACCCATAGAGAATGGATTAAGACAAGGCTGTGTGCTGGCCCCACAGCTCTTCTCAATCTTCCTGTCAGATCTCCCGGCACATTTAGAGGTGGAGGGCAGCGCCAGCCCCAAAATGGATGGCAATAAAATAACCTGCCTATTGTACGCAGACGATCTGGTGATAGTAGACCAGACCGAGAGGGGCCTACAAAGGAAGCTTAACGCCTTCAAAACATATTGTGACAAAAAATTTCTAACAATCAATTTAGATAAAACGAAAACCCTATGCTTCGGGAAAAAGATAAGTACATTTTCATGGTATATAGGCGACCTCAAACTGGAGACGGTTAATGAATATCGATATCTGGGTCTGTGGTTCGATAGAGTTTTAAATTGGAACTCCCATCTGGATACCCAAAAAGCTAAGGCTCTTTCCTCCATATGTGGGTTAAAAAGGTTTAATGGGGTGTATGGAGAGATGTCACACCGACCTATGCTGAGAGCCTTCGAAGCAATGATACCCTCTCAAATTTTATATGGCGCAGAGATCCTTTATTTGAGCGGTAAAGGGTCCTGGGACGTGATAGAGGGAAATTGCTTAAAAAGACTCTTATCCCTTCCTCGATCTTCGATGACACAAGCCATCAGGCTAGAAATAGCCTCAAAATCCTGGAAAATACAAACCCAGATGGCCGTAATTAGATTTTGGAAGAGATTGGAAGACCCCGAGAGCCAAAAAGTCGCATATTGGTGTCGCAATGAAATACTGAGAAGTGAGTTAAAATGGGCAAAAGTCTGCAGGGACAAATTGAAAGGAATCTGCAACTCACTAGAGATTGATTGGGACCAGGAAACGTTGCAGGTAATAAGTACCAAAGGGGAGCTGAAACAAAGGGGGAGGGAAGTTTCTAAAGCAATTGATTTAAGCTATTTAACAAATAAAAAATCAGTGGCGCATATGCTAAAGGCTTGGCCCAACGGAAACTGGTTCCCCTACCTTGATAGACTACCTAACCGCGGGTTTAGGCAAGAGATCCTGAGGTGTAGAATTGGGATTAACCCGTGGATAATAAACAAAGAGCTCAAAGTCACATTCCTAGATCAAGAAGGCCGCTGCAAGTGTAACCTGAGAACTAAGTGTGACTGGCTGCACATTCTGTTGGACTGCCTGTTTCTCCTTGAACAGAGAAAACTATGGCTGCGCCCAGTTTTCCTAAAATACGGAACTAAAACAAGGACGCAGGCAGCCAGCCTCCTAACAGAAGTACCCTCCATTGACATTGCAATTGCCCTAGGGAAATTTCTAAAGGTGACCCAGAGGTACTGAGAACCTAGGAAAAATGTAGTTCTGTATGAAGTTTTATTGACCGAAACTGTGAGGATGGTGAGAAAAGTGAATAGGATTTTAAATTTTTTATAAACACGTTTTAAAGCATTTGTAACTTTTAGAGGTGACTAGTATTTTATAACTGGACTTTGTATTTTTGGAATTGAAATGTAGAATTGTTTTAAAGAATAACTTTTTAAAAATAAGAATAGGTTTTACTGTATACATTCCTCTTAGTGTGTTATGCTCACTGCGTGTTTGTTTAAAGACTACGGTCATAATAAACATAATTTTGACTACATCAAGTAGGAGTCAAAACAGGTCCATAATCACTCAAGAAAATCCATGAATGGACGTCTTCATGGTTGCCTTGTGCCTTCTCAGGGTCACCCAACAGTGCCCCTCCCACCTTTCCATTCTGGTCACTTTTGGAGTCATATAGCACCATGAAGGCACTAAATAATGGAAATTCCATCTTAGGGCAGGGTGTGTAATGGGCAGTATTTGTGGCTACTGACTAAGACAGTTGGCCATTCTGATCATTCACTAAACCTTCATTCATATTTCTTCTCCAACCTACATATGTCATAGGGAATTGAATGTATGTTATGTAGAGGACTTTATTAGGTCCCGTACAGCTATATTCTGGCAAAAAATATGACAGAACTCTGCAGCAATCTTAACAAGAGAGATAATCGTAGATTGCCTTATGTGCGACAAGGGTGGCTCCATACCTTGGCTCGCTGCAGTCAGGAAAAGTTTTGCCAATGTGAAGCTGGAACATATTTTCTTACGTCCCCTAGCCCTAGAGGGTATAAGCAAAAAATCACTTAGGGAGGCACTGTACGATTTGTACAATAAAGAAAGATACAATACTGAGCGCCTAAAACCATTAGATTTTAGGTACATGCCCCTTCTGGAGGTACCGGGCACCCAACCTCATAGCCACGTAAATACCTCTTGAAGAATATTGGGCGTTGGAAAAGATGTTTACTCTTCCGCCTTAGGGATGGTAGTATAAAATGTCTACTCTGTTTCCCTTTGGGATTTAGCTACAACCTTGAGCAGACCGATTGTCCTTGCGGCATTGGTAGCAAACAAACGGGGATACACTTTTTATTCTTTTGTAAGTTTTATATAAAATACACTAAACGGTATTTGAGTCCGTATTTTAAAGCATTGGCAAGTTTTGATTTTAAATCCGCACATTTTGAAATTTTACATCTTGGAAGTGATGATCTGATTTGCCGTGTAAGTGCGTTCTTACAAGCAGCGGTACGCTCACGCGCCTCCATGAGCGAATGTTAATGTGATGAATGTACTTAACATTGCTCAGTGGAATATATCTACCATCGCCTCTTTTTCCACATATAAAGCTATCTTACGCCGATGTTGTTAATACTGCCCATAAACAAAGTACTTTCTTTGATCATGTCATTGTCACTATTGGCATGACCAGGAATGGGTGGTTATAATTAATCCTATTTGCACCATGCTGCTAAACACTTATTGCACTTTATTCACAATATGCTGCTGATTTTGTATTCTCGCCTAACCTATTTGACGTTGTTAATGCTACTAGATTTTGTATGCCCGTCCAACCATTTTTAATGCTATTTTTATTATTTTATTTGGAAATTTACTGTTGCAATATTGTATTTGTATTGGATTTTAATGTGGATCTATGCGCTCTTAAACTTGTACTGTACTTTTCCTGCTGGTGGTGATGAACTGTGCTTTTATGGATACTCGTATGCGAATAACGATTATTTGATTTGATTTGATAAACCTTCATTCTTTTGTATGCTTTTTGGATTTCTTCATTCATTTCCTCAAATTTGGGATCCTAAATTGTGTTCTCATCTGCTAACGAGTTGGGGCTGTTTCTGCAGCTTCCTTATCTGAGCCCCTTCCCAGACACTGGTCTCGGTCTGATAATGTACATGTTCACAGTTGAACAGTCCTAGTATCAGGCTGTGCCATACAATCTTACAGTCTGGGTCTTACAAAGTAATGTACTTCCCTTAGAATGGTGCCCAGGTATTGGTCCACATCCCTTTTTTACATGCCTTCATCAGGTCTGGAGCCACAGAGGTTTCCGAAGTTTCATTTGACACTTGTGAAAGCTTTATTTAGGATACTGTTCCCTTCAAAATCTTTGGTATTCATCCTGTTTTCCAAATGGTGCCATTTGATGTAGGCCAGGGATCCCTGTCTGGAGTGCTTGCATTGTCTTGGTAGTTCCCATGTTGCTGCATTCTGCTCTTGTTGTGCCCTCAAGCTTTGTAAGGTAATTTGTGAGTGGTAGCTCAGGATCTTTGGCTACAGTACAGACTCCTGCCCTTATGTGGAGAGATTCTTCAAGGAATCATAAAAAACATAACTAGGCACGTTGAAGGTCCTCGTCTTGATGTGCTAAGAAAAGAAAGAGGACTCTAAACCAGTTCTTGTTATAAAGTCTGTTCCTAAACCCTTCTGCCACCTCTGTTTAAACAGGTTCAGGTCTTTCAGTATGCCATTTTGGGTTTTTTGCCAAGGGCTCCTCTGATGTGCCTGCTTCTGCCATCGGCAAAGTTGGTGAAGCCTGAGTAAGTTGTGAGCCCGGTGGTTGTGACCCCATCTTTTTTTTTGGCTGTTGTCTTGTCTGCTTCAAGGTTTCTTTTGTCACAGCTCGAGATGGCAATGCCAGTTTTGGTTGGATTGTCCTGACTTCAGTCGTGGCAGAGACTTTTTTTTTGCTCGTTTCTAGTTTTTTTACAGAGTTATAATAATGTCCTTCCTGCTTTGGACTCCGACACTGTTTAACTAGCAGATATACAATATGCTAGTAGGTCATGTACTACACTGGAGATGGAACTCCAGTTCTGGAAGGTCATATGCCAGCGGTTCAGGTGCAGAGAGGCTCTAAAATGAAATGCATACAATGGAGCCAGAATCCAAATTGTTGACATGGCATGGAAACATACATCCGAGCTAGTTCTTCATTTTAATTAAGCACTTCTGGCTGGGCGTTCCTGTTTTCAGTGTTTATTTAAACTTTAATTGATTTTCGAATAAGGTAACAGAAACACAACCCCTTTCTGGGATCTCCATCCCTTCCCAAGGGCAGTGACAATTGAACCGCCCTGCCTCTTCAATCTGCACCGATTCCATTGAGAACGACATCATGGTCCTCCGTTAGAAACAAGAAGAGAGCGAGTGCATGGTCATAATTTACATCCCTCATGACCCTGGGTGGCGATCAGTTTCAATGCCTGAATCGTCAATGTACATGTCATGGCTGGAACAGAGCTTTGTAAATCCTTCCATGGGGTCTCAAAACAATGTCTCGCATTCCAAAGATCATGAATTGGTCTTTCCTATGCCATAAGTCACCAAAGTAGTCTGGACCAATGCATAATGTCCGGTGCATAATATCCGGTGCGTAATGTTCGCGGCATGCAATTTTTTTTCCAGTTGGTCGCCAGTTTAGGTTTTGCGGCCAGCGGTATATAGAAAATAACTGTCTCACTGCGCGAGTCCTTCCCATTGTATGGTCCTATGCCTAGTACTGTCACCAGTGGGTCGTCAGGAATGGGAAACCCACACAGCAGAAGTATTTTCCAAACTTTTTTAAATCGAAGTTTATCAGTGTTTATTTAGCTGCATAACCACTAAAATAAACTAAAACTGTGTCTCGCCAATATTTACATACATGTTGCTTTTTCGCCGTGATTGTTACAACACATGAATAATTTCAAGGAGAAGTATTGCAGGGTATGAAGTGAGTTCCCACTTGCAATGTTTCTAGTGGACATATGCTAGTCTGTGCTAAGCATAGACATCTGCGTATTGCACTCCCACTTACAGACTCCCATGCTCTCTCTTACTTCTCATTATGTCACACACTCTGTCTTTCGTAACACTGTCTGGTTTACAAGACTATTAGTGGTTTAGTAAAGTGTTGTACTGACATATTTTAAGTAAATTCCTCGACGCAGTTGGAGGTTAAAGACAGGATCATTCACCTACTCCTTATTAAATGTTATGACATTGTAGGGCTGTAAACCCTGCCAACAGCACCTTGTGCAACTTCAGTTCAATTGCACCAGATGAATGTGTAGCCCTGAATTTTAAAACTCCTTAAACCCGATTCTTTCTGCATGCTTGCCACTGTTTTTCTACACTCTGTGTGAATACCTGAAAGTGGTCCTACTGTTTTGTGGTGATTGATAGCTGCCAAATGTCTCCATGTCACATGTCAAACTTTGTCAGTCCCGACTTTCTAACACGCATCGCATTGTATTCTGGGATTTGAAATTTTGCTGTTAACGTTATAAGTATGGGTTCAAAAACCCCAACATTAAAATGAAGTTTGTTTGCAAGCCAGAATTATGCAAACGTGTCGCACAAGACAACAGAACACCTTGTTGTTACGCTGCCTTGGCATGTGAAAAGTCTTGTCATACTTTAACCTCGGTCCCATGCACGTGGCAACAACACACTTTTCACAGGTAACTGTGACATCTCACCTTTAATATGGAAAGCCTGCTATGTTTGGCAGTTGACACTGCTAGAAGTAAGGACTTGTGAGGAAATGGGCCTGATGTATCAAAGGGCTTTCCCCATTGTGTGTCAATGCGAAAGTGTGATGATACATATAAACCAAGGTTACTATGATCCAGCCATTTCACAAGTCAGTGACCGAATTAAACACTGGCAAAAGATCAGATATCATTTCAGTATTCCCCTTTTCTATGCATTGTATAAATTGATTAGATCAGATCAGACCTGACAACGTGTTTTTAAACACTGCACCTTTAATCTAAGACCACAAAACTGGAAGAAACAACAGGAAACAGAAAAATATTTGTGGTTCATTGCTAACAAAAAATGGCACACAGGCTAAATTTAGACCACTCTTTGTTGCTGCTGCCTTTAATTGAAAAGGGCACATTGTCTTCGCTCCTTCGGGAAGAAATAAAAATGACACATTCTCTGTCACTTTATTTTCTTAGAATGATTTTTCAGTTTATGGATGTGCAGTTTTTCAATGATTGTGTTTACAGTGCTAATGGTTATCTCCCGTTTGGTGGGGGTTTATAAGATAGTAGAAGTTTAAACCTAAAACAAGCACGGTTAACTATGGTTCCTGTGTGATAGTCTTGCAACAAGCCACATTCAAAACCTTCAAGCTTCTAGGCCTGCTTCACAGTGGAACAGACCCGCTCCGTCACATCCTTTGTACCCATATTCACTCCCCAGTATGGAAAGCCTAGCTACACAGGCTTCTGCATCCAAACTTAAGTCTGTTATTATTTGTTCCGTGCTAACTGAGAGGGGATCTAAGAAATTTGATTTTTTGAGGGACACCGGATTTCTAAATTGGGTAGTGCATTCTGTAAATCTTTAGTGCTAGTTATGTCTGGGCTAGGTGTAATGATGCTCTTTAGGCTCTGGTAGCTCTAGCTCTCCTACCATTCCCCAGCACACAAGGATGTCTTACTGTCTACCGCCGAAATGACCTGGACATGTCCAGACAGTCAGTGCAAATCTTTCTAAGTACTGAAAATTGGTTGCCATTTTATGGGTTCAGCTTTAGTTCTCCATAGGCATTCCTTTTTTTTAAAAAAATAATCTTTTTATTGATTTTTAAGACAAACACAAACAAGATATCGGCATTAACATTTTTGCTTTGCATACATGATTGAATATGGCGATACATTGAATTTATGGCACAGGCATGTGAGTCAGTACTAACGCATGTCATATACTCATGGGTGATACTGGGTCCTCATCTGGAGGAACAATCGGCGTGAAACAAATATCCCCCTGATATGAATTCCATCTAGCCCACACACGTGACCATTTCCGAGGGCAACCCCTTGCCACATACACAGTCTTCTCCTGGAACATGCACCAGTCCATGATTCGCTTCCAGCTTGTGATAGTGGGGGCCGCCGTCCCTCCCCACACCTGAGCAATGTCCCTTTTGGCGACTATGGTACCAAGTGTGACCCATAGTTTCTCTGCCCCTACCATGTCTGTTGGTTCCCACACATTTAGCAAGCATCTCTTGACTTCAGGTTTAATAGTTTTATGCAGGACTTCACTCATGACCCTATGAATTCCTCTCCAGAATCCCTGAATGTGCCCACATTCCCATAGAATATGCATAAATGTGGCTACCTGCCCACAGTGACGCCTACAGTTAATATTGTCTCCCCGCCCCATATGGGCCAGATGCGGCCCCGTAATGTAGATTCGGTGGAGAATTTTCAGTTGCACCAGGCGAAGGCGTGCAGAGATTGCCAACCTCTCTGGTAGAGGCCACTGCGTCTCCGTACTTCGACATCTAAAAGGAGTCCATCGGCATCCCACGCTTCTCGCAATTTGGTTAGGGGTCTGGTGCATTGTTGACAAGTTTCTTGTTGGTCAAGGAGATGGCTTTCTGAGGGAGGAGGCCATCCAGTAGTCTATCTTCCAGTGGGGAAGAGTCAGGAAGAGGGGACCCTCCTCTGATGACGGTTGTTAAGGCATGAGAGATCTGGAGATAGCGTAAGAACTCTGTGTCCGCAAGTTCGTATTGCTGTTGTAGTTGGTCAAAACTGAGCATCTGCCCCCTCACCCATAGGTCGCCCACCCTGGAGATGCCAATGAGGTCCCACTTGTCGAAACCCTTAGAGGAATGAAGCCCACCCAACTGAGCCGTGTCCCACAGGGGGGTCGCGAACGACAACCTACGTTCCCATCCAAGACTTTTGTTAACTGCATGCCACATCCGGACCGAGTGGGACGTGGGCCCAGTCAGTCATAGGGTTTTAGGATTACCGTAGAGGGCTCAATTGTATGAGCCGCCCGGTAATTGCCACGTATCCATGGCATATCCCGGATCCCCTATGGTCCGATATGTATCCTGATTGATGGCAGTAAGATGGGCCGCCCAGTAATATTTTTTTATGTCGGGAAGAACGATACCACCACCCTACCGATTGGGAGTCAGCTTTCGGAGCCCAATTCTTGGTCTCCCGTTCCACATTAGCTGCCTCTGTAGGCCCTCGATCTCTTTAAAATAACGCACTGGGACGGGGTAGTTCTGAAGGGCATAAAGGAAGCGGGGAGTGACATTATTTTAAAGAGAGCAGCTCGTCCGAGCATCGAGAGTGTAAGCGCTAACCAGGCTGCAACATCTCGTCGCAGGCTCTGCAGGAGCGGATTTTTTTCATATGGGAGCTGGGCGTCAGCTGTGACAAAAACCCTTAAATATTTGAAGCCCTCAGACACCACCTGTATTGGACAATCTTTGGGAAGAGACAGAGTTTAGCCAGATAGAATATAGAGGAGAGATTTTCCCCAGTTGATGGAGTAGCCCGAGAATCTCCCGAAGGATGTAAAGATATCCAAGACACATCTGAGTGATTTTGCAGGGGAAGTAAGGTAGAGCAGAATATCTTCTGCATAAAGGGAGATCCGATCTTCCCATTCCACCGACCAGCGCAAACCTCAAATAGACAAGTCCCGTCGAATCCATGAGGCCAGAGGCTCCAGAGACAGGGCAAACAGCTGGGGCGATAATGGGCACCCCTGTCTAGTGCTCCGACCGAGAACAAAGGATCCTGATCATTTGCTATTGACCATCACCTGCGCGAGGGGAGCGGAGTAAAGGAGCCTGACCCATGAGATGAATTGAGTGCCAAATCCGAATTTCGAGAGTACTGCAAACAGGTAGGGCTACTCAATGGTGTCAAAGGCCATGGAGGCGTCCAGAGTTAGAATGACTACATCCTCCTGTATCGTTCCAGCTCACTCTATCACCCCATGAACCCGCCTCAGATTTAGAGCAGTATTGCGATGGGGCATAAAGCCTGATTGATCTGGAAGTACAAGGGAACCAAGCACTCGTGTAAGACGGGTGGCTAGAACTTTAGCTAGTATTTTAGGTTCAGCACTAATCAAGGAAATGGGTCGATAAGATGTGCACCTGTCCCTTGTTTTCCTTCTTTCGGGATGACTACGATTGATGCCAGCCGTTGGTCTGGTGGCAGCTCTCACGTCTCTCTTCTATCCTCGAACATGGCGCGCAAATGCGGGGCCAACTTGTCAGAGCACATTTTGTAAAGCACAATTGGTAACCCGTTGGGTCCCGGCTTGAGAGCTCTAATTGCTTGCTCAATTTTGTCATTGGTCACCTCACTGTCCAAGTAGCTCTGATCATCTTCCGAGAGGGACGGGAGGCCAATATCTTTGAGGAGGTCAGCCGAATCTGCCTCTTCGAAAGACGACTGTGGCTTATATACCGCGGTATAATGTGCTGCAAATTCGCCGGCTATAATATCCGGTTCTGGGACCCTTGCTCCCGAATCGGTCGTAAGTTCAGGAACAAGGCGGTTAGCTCGTTCCTTCTTATCCAGCCAGGCGATAAGTTTCCCCGCTTTGTCTCCCCATTCGTACACTCTGCCATCTCTCTCTTTTCCCCAGGTCTTAGCACGTTCTGTTGCAAGGGCTGTTTTTAATCGCAAAAGGAGTGCCGCATCCAGGACATCACTCCCCCCCCCCCCCCCCCCCCGCCCCTCCCCCACACACTTCCACCTCCAGGCGCGCTATGTCTTTTTCGACCTCTTCAAGCTCCTTGGAGTTTTCCTTTCGGACCCCAGTCACCAGAGAGAGGGCAGCCCCTCGAATTATGGATTTGAACGCCTCCCAAAGCGTCTGAGGGGAGTCCACCGAACCTAAGTTCTTACAAAAGTAGTAATCATTCACTTTCTGCAGGTCCCTGCGAACCGACGGGTTACGGAAATACCATGGGTTGACCGGTGCAACCACATCAATTCGGTGGTCCCCAAGTACTATTCTGGTCCACACCGGCGAATGGTCAGATATGCCCCTCGCCAAATGGCGGACCTCTCGTAGGTGGAGGAACTGAGAGGCCGGTAAGAGTAAATAGTCAATGCGGGAGGAGCTGTGATGGGCTCCCGAGAGAAAAGTGTATTGCCTGTCCCCAGGCATCAGATAGTCCCAATGCCTCAGTGAAATCAGGAAGCCAACTATTTGAGGGGCCCATAACACGTGGGGGCCGGCAATCCATCTCCCTGGACAGCAAGGCATTGAAGTTGCCTCTCACCAGGAGAAGGCCCTCTGGCAAAGAAAGCAGCAATGTGCTGAGATCTGTGAATGTTTGCGCTTGCAGTCCCGGAGGTGCATATACTGATACCAGGGTTACTGTTCTCCCCTCCCACTGTCCAGTGAGTGCGATATATCTCCCACGTACATCCGCCTGCATAGATTGAGGTGAGAAGGGAAAGGAGGCTTTTGCCATTATGCCTACTCCTCGAGACCCACTAGTAAAGCCTGCGTGGGCTAAGAGCTTGTAACCCCATCTATTTAGGGCTTTGCACATATTCCCAACCAGGTGTGTTTCTTGAAGGAGAACCACCTTCGGGGAGTGCCGTTTGATATATTGCAGAACCACAGCTCCATAGGCATGCTTGAAAGCATACAATGGTTTCTCTTTGTATATGCAGTCCTTGTTATTGGACATGGTCAACATTTATTTGGAGAAAGGATTCATGCTTCTTATGAAAGATTACAACTATGTAAATCCATAGTGAGGCAGTATTGGAACGCTGGAAGGTCTGAGGCATGTCATTAACTTGATAGGAAGCAAATGCTTCTGCAATAATAGCAGAGCCGTTTTGCTTTCTAGAGACAGATGATCAAAGGAAGGCTAGGAGCAGAATGGGACATGCTCTTCTTGCTTGATACCACCTGTTTGGACTTTGACTCTTCGGGATTACAGTGTCATATGCTTGTTGTGAATTGGCTTGGTATCTGGACCAGTAGCAAGTGATAACCTTAGGCTAATGGGGTTCTCCAAATAATATCCAAGGGTTATTCTCAGCCATTCATAAAGAAACCACCTCCTGTTTCACCCATTCAGTCCTCTTCCCCTGTATACACATCACAAGAAAATAGATGTAAGTGGTATACAAGATTGTACCTTATTCTCACAGAATGCACGTTTATTTTCAATATTTACCAATATGTTTGTTTCTGATTAGTTTTTTTAATTAGATGTTAACAAGTGTTTTGGGAAGCAGAAATCCAGAATGGTCATTATTCTTTCTGCTCTTCATATTCAGGATTGGTTAGTCTTATTGGATCTGCATCACCCTTATTTCTATACGTCTATACGTCAATGCAACATTGTCAGAGGAGGTATGTGAGGTTCACTTTATGAAATTGTTTTTTCTATTTCCCGTTTTTCCTTTCAAGTTGGGATCAGCTCAACAAATATTCACCAACACAATGACTGAGTATGTGGCCCCTTTTCACCGGAGAGGTATTCATCGCTATTCTTATTTAGACGATTTTTTGCTAAATACAAACTAACAGAATGTTCTACTGAGAAGGTTTTCAGTTACAGTTTTGCTTCTTTTGGGTTTTTCAGTACATTATTAGAAATCCCATATGGTCCCGGCTCTAGAGAATAGCTGGTCAGTTTTTCTTCTATGGTGTCAAGGTTCATATCCGGGTCAACTGGTCAGCAATAGGTGTGCTCTGGTTGATGGATACTGTTGCTTCTTTCATTTTCTTGATCGCTCTGCCTTGTATGCAGATTTGATGAGCCGTCTGAAGTGGTACCTTTGTCCTCGATGGAATGAGTTGCATGGTTAGTTGAGCAGCAGAGTTTTGCCAGTACAGGGTTGCTGAAAAGTCTTCGGTGTTACGTAATCTGTTAACAGGGAAACATTTTCAGAAACCTTAGTGACTGATGCCTCCTTTCAAGGTTGGGGTTCGTATAAAACTTATCAATTTGAAGGCAATGAAGTTGGCCTTCAGAGTCCTTCTCCCATCTGTTGCGGGAAGGAGACACAGATCCTTACAGAGAGTACCTATCTGATGTGTTACCTCATAGGCAAGTGATTGTTGGTTCGCTTTCTCTATTCCTAAGAGACCTCTGGCCTCTGGTGCTGTGCCACAGTAAAGGAATCTTTCTTTCAGCAGTAGTAGGCAAGGACAGTTTGACAGCAGGACGTTGACAACAAATTACAAATTGGAGAGCCATTTGGAATTACTGCTTCTGATGTTTCAGAAGCAGCAGTTATCAGAGGTAGATCTGTGTGCTATGCTTTCCAACTGTAAATGGTTCTAAACTGATCCACCTGATTTCCCCTTCAGGATGCTTAAGAGGGCATTCCCAAGTTAGATAGGAATTTCTAGTTGCATTATGCTTTTCATCTGGTTCCTGGTCTACAAACAGTCATTCAGACGATGCCATCCCATTGTTCTATGGTAATGCTGAAACACTCACCTGGATTCTGGACCAGGAAACACTGGATCTGTTACAGCTCAGTCTGTGTCCCCATTTGGATTCCTCTTCCGGTTGAATGCCCATCTCAAACCAGAGAAGAGATGTTGTGTTCCGTTCACAAATATGTTAATTTATATGCTTGGTATTAAAGACAGTAACTCTAAAATTATATATTTTTTAGCAGTTTACAGAAGTTCTCTTTTCTGCTAGAAGCCCTTCAACTAAGGGGCGTTATTTACACTAGGTAGTTTCTTTTTTTTATCTCGTAAGAGATCTCTAGATCGTCTCAAGGTGCAATTGTCCTACATTTGAACTTTCACAATTTCGTTGGATGGCAGGAGTAGGAGTTTGGGTACTGTGAATCGGTATCTGGCTCCTATTTTGACATGTTTATTCTCTACTTACCTGGTGTTGTGAATCAGAATGCTCGTTGTGGTCCACTTTTTGATTGCATTTTTCTTGCTATTATTTTGTCCAGCTGAATGAGTTGCAGGCAGTGTCTGCTTCTTCTCTCTTCTTGACTTTCTCTAAAGATAATATAGAGTCCAGAGTTAAGCCTTCTTTTCTTGCTAAAATTATTAAAGAGTTTTACAGGTTATTTCATTACCATCGTTTCACCCCAATCAAGATCCATCCATCCATTGAGCCTTTATGTTCCTTCAATAATCGTTTTGCTTACGCTCTTTAAGGGCCTGAGCTTTGTAAGGCTACTCAGAAGCAGATGATTTCTAGGAGGTTATTCTTGGCAGTTCTTCATTGTAAGGTGGGTGGAAAAGAGGCTTTTGTTTGGGCCTGTTCTTAGTCTCCCAGGGACATGGTGAACACGTTTGCCTCTTGAGAGGCGTAGGGGTTCAGATTGTTTGTAGAGTGACTTGGTTTTTAATTCACCTATTCAGAAAGCACTATTTTTGATTTTGAAGGAACGGAAGCAATCTAAATTAGATAAAATGATGTTGCAGACTTTTCAGCTGTAAGAGGTTATTGATAAGATCCCTCAACTCTACTTCTTTAGTTGCTATGATTCCGCGAAGTAAGCCATAGGAACAGGTAGCAATTAGAAGAACAAGTTGCTTACTTTTTGCAACATTCTATCTGATAGGTACCATAGTTCCCACAGATTCTTTCTGACCCTCACATCGCTCCACTCGAAGAACTTTGTTTGCTTAATTTGTTGTTTGGGGGGTAAAAAGTATACAAGACAGCACTAGTGTCACATATGGTGATGACCCTTTGCATTGGTTGTATATCCCTTCCAATGTGGTCGTTCTACCCAAACCGTCACACCATCTGATGTTGGTGAAGAGTATAGCTGTGAAAAAGTTTCCAGATCCAGGCTGGTGCCTGGGAAGAGTGTTCAGTTAAGGAATCGGCTGAACTGTTGTCTCTGTCAGAATGAGCAATACAGTAGGTAAGAAATGTGTTCTTGATATAGGCCAAGAGAAGCGTGTTAAACATGTAATGGTGCACCTCCTGATAACCATAAATGATTTGTGTGAATTAAACCATTCAGAATAGTTTTTAAATGCTGAAAAATCCGCTTTTGTATTCCGTGGGGTAGGTTTTTGTTTTTTCATTAAAAAAAATCTTACATCACTTTTTTCTATGCAGTCCTGAACCACATAACAGACATGGATTTAATAGAATTATAAAGAAGATAGTGTGCTATATTTGTATTTATATCCAAAATGTCCTTGCTACTCCTGTGGTCCTGGCTATTGGTAAATTAACATGCATGCTTTTGTAGGCGTGGAAGTTGGTAGTTGACAGTAAAGGACAATCACTACATTTTAATCCACAGAACGTTTTTCAAATAATGTTTTGTTTGTCATAAGGAAGGCTGAGAGATGAGCACCATGCTATTCCTGCCCTCTGTGCATGTTTTTAACTGTGATGACCGTGTGGTGGTGTTGCTGGAAATACACAAGGCCTTGGTGCATTGACCACTTTCAGCTTGTCTTTGTTCATGGCTAACTTGTGTGGTTCTTCTTGCCTCCTCAGAATGTCAAAACCTGATAAAATATGTCTCGGGGAGGTAACGATATGGGGATTTGTATAAAAAGTAAGTGCTGAAGTTTCCAGTTTATGTAGTCATTGAAACAATGAGATGTGTATTAGGGCATTGAAGTCTCTGATCCACATGTTGTCTTTGAAAGGCCCGTAGCCTTTTATTATGTTGAGATGTATGGCACTTGTACCATGCCTGGCAAAGTTATTGTTTTCTATACTTTCTATTTATAGGATTATAGTCAGCCTCCTTCGGCCATTATATTTGTTCCTCCAAAACCTTGAGCTGTTGGCTGGAGACTTTGTCATTCACAAGTGTGCTGTGTGTGCTCAACCCACAGGAATATTTCAGTCTCACTGTTCAGACCACAAAAAAATCATAAAAATGTTACCAGACCTAGACTCGAATAATCTACTCGACCTAACTGTAATGGGCTTGAACCATAATCAGGTCTTGAATTGTGTAAATCCTAGGTAAATATTTTATTTCATTGAGCCGCCTTCTTCATTATCAAATATGGAAGCACCTTCAAATATATTAGTTTGGAATGTCTGTCAAAAAAAACTCTTTTTATTTAATAGGCTAAACGTGTGCTTCATGTAGAATAAAAGTCTAGCCCACTTGTAGGGTACACGTGACCCCTGACTTATCTCTTTGTTCACTGATAGCATTATCAGGGTGGGGACAGGAATGTTTCGCAGTTCATATTTTAAAACTCCCACTTTTGATAATTATATTGCTAAAGCATGATGTGGTAGTGCACTGGCATTTACAGATGGCACACTTCCATTGAAATTTAGATTGCTTCCGTTCCTTCAAAATCAAAACTTTCCCACTTACATGCAGTTTTACTAAAATTATATATATGCGGCATGTCCTACAAGGGTCGAGTCAGTGGCACACAATCTGTTCGAATGTCCCGATTACCGTGCCCCAAGGAAGCGATGGCTGGCACCTCTATGCAGGCTCCTCGGCACCAGACAACATTTGGTGGCCCTCCGCATTTTATTAACCGATACTTCCCCTTTTATAGTTTGTGCTGTCTCCAAATTCCTAAAATGGGCTTGGATGATTAGAACAAAAAGGCTTTCCATTTCAATTTAATACTATTTTTAATTATTTATTGCATTTTTTATCTGACTGGTTTATGAAATTATAACTGTAAGTCTTTTTTCTTAATTCTTGAAATTGCATGTTTGTAATGTATTGCTTTTAAGATATTTACGTATCGAAATAAAGCCTTTTCACAGTCACAGTAAAATTATATAGCGGAGAAACTATAATGTGGAAATCGGGTGTCGGAAAGTATTTATCATTTGCACATCACTAAGTAAAGTTCTTATTAGTTTTTATCCCATTGAAAACTTTGTTTCCTTCCCACTTTAGAATAAAAGAAAAAATTGGTTTGCCAACTACTGAAATATATTTTGAAATATTTGTATGGTTCATTTATAAGTTACTTAAATGTTAGAAAATAAATGACATCCTTATACTCTTTCATTTCACGCAGCACCATTGTCAGAGTTCATTTTACTTTTCTTTCTCGGACCGCAAAGTTTGAGAATTTTGCAAACAGGCTCCAGAATAAAATAAGGAGCAATTTGTAAGAAGACATGAGCTGGCATCTGACCTCTGTCTTTAAATACAAAGCAAATGTAACAAGATTTAAAGGCATCTTCATTGCTCAGTCACTTTCGGAATTAAAAGAACACCTGTTCTTTGAGAGCTGGAATCTCTGTAGTCCCTAAAAATAGCTTGCTCTAATAAAATCTGGCTCCCCACAGAGTGGGTGAGTAGATTTCTCGAGGCCTGCTGTTTTTCGGTTGTCTTTGTGTGTGTCTTTCCACCTCCATTGTAACGCAAGAGGGACTATTTTAAAGTCCGCAAGTGACCTTGTAGCACTGGGGGGTAAGCACTGGCAAATGGATCCCACTGGGGGGAGAAAGGATTGCTTTATTTTCTGCAGCATCCAATTTTGAGATGCTTTTGTATGTGCTTCCTCTTTAGTACACAAACATGCATTGGCAAGCCTAATAGCACACTGTACAAATGTCACAACTATTGGCTTTTCCACTGCTTGCTTGTTATCCTGCACAAATTGAATGATTTTTTTAAAGTAATTTTTATTTATTTATTTGAAGTATGCTGTAACAAAGAACAATGGGAAATTGTTTCATTGAGGCTTGTTGGGGTTATCAAGTGTGTGGTCTCTAATAACGGGATGTGGTTCTAACATGAAATGTTAGTTTGCCAATCACTGCAGAGTATGAAGCAAGACAGACCACAGGAAGGGGTGTGCTTTGCTGATTACTTGACCTCGACTGTTCACTTTAACTAAAAGTGGATATGAGTGAAGAGCAGGTGGCGCCGTTAGAGGGTTGGAAAAGTGTTGAGTCTGATGGTGCTCTTTTCAAGTTGAACATGGATTTGTAAGTGCTAGTTTTATGTATGTTGAGGGACTTTATAACCACTTAATGCTGTATTGTTCAACTATGACTGTTATGAATCCCCTCACGTACCTCTTGTAAACATTATCACATAACATGTAAAGTGCACCGATACCTTCGGGTCTAGCTAGTGCTATATAAAACTCAGATTAATAATAATATGTGGAAACAGCATTGAGTGCTGTGGTGCGTGCTGACGATTCTAGGAAATAATAGTGCTCTAGGAGAAAAAATGAATGCATCGTCTCCCGCTCCATTATTTTGTAGATATTTGTCTCCCTCATATTTAAGAATGGTAAGAATGTTTATATGTATGTTCAGCTTTTAGTATCACAAAATCAGAAGTCCCTGAAAATACATCTTTATGTTTACTGTCCAAGTAAGATGCTCAATGGTGTGTTTCCCCTCTTGAATGCAAGCCCTTCATTTCAGATACAGCAGCACTGCTTTATTTTTTTGTTAACCTCATGTCATCAATTCTTCCAAAAAGGTTCAGTCATAAGTACGCAGAGAGAGTGAGCTTTGGGTCAGTCCGCCTTCTGCAGCCATTTCTAGATGTAGCTTCACTTTACAAGCTCTTCGTTTGAGATACGCCTTACGTTATCTGGTAACCTCGTATCCTCCGTTCTTCCAGATAAAAGTACAGCAATAAGTGCACTATGGGTCAGCCTTTTTCAGCTATTACCTTGTGTGTGTTTTTCACAACGTTTCCTTGCGTGCATGGACGGTCCAGCGGGACACGACTTTCTGTGGTGGTTGGTGTCCAGTTTGTGCTCACATTTGACTTTAGTGACGAAATATGAAAAGATCCTCTTGTTAGACTAGAGTGTGCTCTTTAATATTGATATATTATGCTAACAAGATGACATTTTAATTGCTGTTTGGGGTGTTTTTATTTTATTTGGGAAGCATGTTCTGTTTGGCTGCTGAAGCCTCTCCTAGTGAGGCCTTGCTAGAAGCTGATTTCTTGCATGTTCATATGCTTTACTTTGCTGCCGTGAGAGCATTGGATTTATTACTTATTTGTTTGCAAAGTAAATACGCATGCTCCTAAGTGTTCTTAAAGATGCTACAAAAACACAGTCCCTTTTTTTTTTTTAAACTGTCTACTGTGCAATATTTTACTTTGTAAATCTTGCTAGTTCACCCCTTGAACCCCAATTTTCATCGCCTAACTCCTTTTCAAAAGACTCTTCTTCGACGGTACAGCTTAACTTTACTAATGCAGTCTGTTCTGCAAATTGGCTCTACTCCCAGATTGCGTAACGTGTTGATGTGTTCTGGGATGTTTCCTAAGGAAGCTGGAACTGCTAGAGCGCGCAGTTTTCCCCAGGTCACCCGGGTTACCAATTCTTTAACACGCACTGGGCCCTTGGCGTGAAGAACACACTAATTTTGTTTGGGTGAAACTGGGTGAGGATTTCTCCTCCTGCACGCTGCTAAGAGTAATCAGGTTTGGTTTACCTCTGCTTACCATGCACCCGACTTACCACAGGCGCAACTCCTTGACGGACCTGGAGCTATTTAAGGAAAAAGTAGACAGGCCTAACATTCAATATACTTAAAACCAGTAAAATACTTTCCACAGTTTTGTGTAATGACCACAGACACCTGAATAAATTCGAAATTTTATATAAGAATTCAAAGTGAAGAAGCCAAGATAATAAGCGATACACAGAGTAATATATCAAACATCAAAATCAGTACCAATAGGTAACTTTGCACAAAAAATATGACCATTTAGAATATATGGGAAACTACAGGGAGAAGTTTAGCACATACTATTCACTGCAACTTTATACTAAAACATAGGAATGGGATGGGACCTAGAACATGTACTTGACCTAAGTGATTAAGCTATTCTTGCTACTTTCACTGCAATCCACTAAAGGAAAGGGAAAAACGGGAACATACTAATGAAATATGACAGTTGGCAATCTTCTAAAGGTGGGGAGAGAAGTGGAACAATCTAACAAACAATTGCATATAACTCGTTTTCAAGGTGATAGAGCAATATCACAGGCAAGAGTGCTTTATTAAGGAAAAGGAAAAGTGAGAGAGAGAGAGAGAGACGTAAACCCACAATCTATATTTACCTAGATCAGATTGAAGACCAACCCTGGCCACGGGTCAGTGGGAAGACGGGGACAGGGACCCTCAGAAAAGGAATGCCAGAATGCGAGCAGGTACAGCTCACGGACAGTATGGACAGGATACCCCTCAGGTTCAGGTCAAGGACTGGGCCTCCCAGGGTACGACCAACACCCACAGCTTCGGACAGCAACGCCTGCGTTACCCCTTCCTGCAAGTAATCCGCCAGAAACCCCGATTGGATTTTCGACTTCCCCAGCAAAGTGCTTCGCCAGCACTTAGGATTTTCCACCCCTTAGGGAATTGTGGAGAGTATGGACAAAGTGCTCCGCAGCACTTTCAGAATGAGCACCTATTGAGATCGTAGGGTCAGTGACAGGTCTGCTACTCGGACAAGTCGGACAATTTTCCTAAGCTAAACTAGGGTAATTATACAGTTTTGGGGACCCTTAGACCACCCATTAATGTTGCAAGTGACAGTTTCCCACATTGTGATTGGTCAGGAGAGGTGGTGCGGTCTTTACCACCTCCTAGAATTCAGTTTTCACATGTTTAATATTCAAATTTGAACACCCGCCCCCCAGGTTCACGTTCCCATGCATAGAATACAGCAGTACAGGATAGTTCACAATATGTAGCAACAGTATTGCTTTTTTCCAAGGTAAGACTCCGTATTCCCAGCGAGGTTCCCAGGCGCATTGTGCTTCAGGAGCCAGCTGGCTAGGTTTAGCTTCTGCGCAGTTGGAACTTTCTCCGGTCATGTGACGGTGCCCAGCAGAGCTTCAAGTATGGCTCCGCTCATGATTACCCCAGCCCACAAAGACGCGGTACATGAAAAGTAAGCGAAAACAAATTAAAATCATACATAAAAATGATCGCACTGTATACCATGATAAGAGATAACCAACCCTTACTTTTATAATAACTATAGCATTAAGGATTAATGCGAAAGAATAGATAGGCTAAAAGCTGCTGCAGTAAGCAGAGAGCGTGGTGAGAGACAAGCAGCCATATTTAGCATCAATGCGCATGAGCACAGAATCCCTCCAGAATGCGAGTGCGTCACATCACATGGGTATGACCGACGCATGCGCAGACTGAATTGCGGCAAAGCAGCCATTTTCAGTGCAAGCTTCGTTAGTACGTGAAAAGACAAACAAGCAAGCATCCTAGGGACACCCGCGTGTAGGGGAAAACACTTTACAAATGACGAACAATGGTGTTAATATTATTATGCAATTTAGACAAGGGTTTTGCATACGAGCAAGGCGCTATACGTGCGAATCCTTGCTCCATCAATCCCCTCTTTGATGATATTTACTATCATCACTACATGAAGGAAACAGATGCCAACTTTTCTCATTCATTCATATCGTCCATTTCAATTTCAACAAACTTATTGTTTAGTTTTCTTTCAGCTTCCCTATGAGAGTGGTGATTATTCGCCTTTTTATAAATTGCACTCTTCAGCTCCTCTAATTCTAATTCATCAATGTTTCTTTTCACCCCCCTCGGATTGACTGTATATTTCTTTTTACACTTTTGACATTTGCAGCAGATAAAAATGATCAATACAATCACACCTATTATGACTATTGGCATCAGTATTTTCCACAAAATATTTCTACCTAGATTAGTAAACCAACTACCTATAGAGGAGAGACCTCCAGTCAGTCTCGTCCAGGCACTGTCAACCTCCAATGGTTTGAGTTCCTTTTCCAAATTAGTTATGTTCCTCACATATTGTTTTAATTCGATACTCTTATCAGGAATGTAGGTGCAACAATGTTGCGCTCTCAGCATTCTACAGACTCCGCCCTCTTTTGCTAATAGGGTGTCAAGGGCAAGACGGTTTTGTAAAACCATTGATCTGATCGCAACCATTTCAGTATTGACCAGCAGGAAACCCGCAGCAGTGTCCGTTGATAACCGGTCCACTACTGTAGACAATTTGCAGATTCTATGGGTGTTCAGAACTACCCCCATTCCAGGTATCAGTGCACTAAAAATATCACCTACAATTTCGCCTACACTTTCGCGTCTACTACGCACTAAGCCATTAGTTTCATCATCGCTTCCAGCTGCATTGTTCACATGGTATATTTTCGGGAAAACAATGCCAAAGTAGCAGCTTCCATACCAGTGATCCGGCAATTTGAAATAAGCCTTGTTCCCACATATATAATATATTCCGGGAAACACAGGTTCTGACCCATTTTTGAAACCCCAACCTCCAATTACCTTATAATTATGTTCACACTCGCTGGAACCGATGAATACATTGTTATAGTACTCTGTCCTTTCCCTATGGATACAAAGTTTCCCCTTTCCTTCAAAATCCAGCAACAAGGCAGGACTGGCTTCGCCTTCTGAGGTGTTATCCATGTGCTCAGCCCACCTAGGAACTCTTTCCTTCTCGTCATTTGCCTTCTTCTGAAACTTTTCTCTCCTTCTGTCTGCCATCTTTATAAACATCTTTTCCTGCTCTTGCAGTGAACAGGTCAGATTGTCTTCTCTTGCTTGATCTAAGTCTATGTTACCTATAGTCAGGAAATATTCTCCCATATAGCGGGTCACGTCACTTGTAGTATGTACACGGTTCAAATGTCTTCTAACAGGAAGTTCAGAAAATACTACGTCATTATTTGAATAATAGTACTGCAAGGTGCTTCTATAGAACAAGCTAGCCAATATACTACAGGATATTCCATAGGTCAAAGGTAGATGGTGGTATGTCACGCCTTCAGCCACTGAGGTTGGTAGCTTCATGCAGACATAACAGTCCTCTATTTCCATAGCCTCTACGTAATGCACTAACAAGTTAGCAAAAACATTTAAATGCGTCCTGTTCTTCATTTTGTGAAAATGTAGTCCATCCTCATCTGGTGCTTCTAAATCAGGTCGTGTGTGTGTCAGTCCTACTCTTTTGTCGCGTCTTTCTAGTCTTCGTGGTGTTTCTGCAGTCGGTACAACCCCTACATCTACTGCTTCGGGTTCAGTAGGGGACAAGTTAGGATTCTTACTTATCATAAAAGGTAGAAAAACTGTTAGTCCTATCCACATTACTATTAGCATAGCTACACTACACAAGCATATCTTACAACAGGTTTTGAGACACCCACAGCGGGATCTCCCAGAGACACTCGGATCAGACATTTTTAGCTTACAGGTGGCTTTTGCTACCCCTCTTCGTTTCTTTGCACCAAAGGCTCACTTCAGGGCTCGCTTAAGGAGGGTCTTCGTCCGAACTCCGATCAGCAATGGACTCGTTGTCACTGTTGCCACTGTGGTGAGGCTCGTCAATCTCTTCCAACACAAAGTACGTCCACTCAGGGCTCCGATACAGTCGGTTCTGTTTCTTTATTCTGTCGCTCTTTCTCAGCGATTTGCCTTGGGCTGCATTCCTTTCACTTAAAGCCCTTTTTCGGTCTTTATCGTTTTCTTCGACTGTCTTTAGTCTGAGCCTTAATCTCTTGACGTATCGAGGTGTACTTCTTCCTCCGTGCCTCCCAGTGGTTGAGGAGACTTCTCCTTCTTCGTGCACTCTTTTCACTTTTTGTTGTGGCACTTCTGATTCCCTGCCTGTCTGACTAGTTCCAGGTCTTTCGTCTATCTCTTCTGCCTGGTCGCTAATCTGTCCCTGCTCAGATTCAAATCGCACTTTCTTTTTACTTCTTGTTACTGTTGTTTCCGTTGTCTGAGCACTTTGATCTAGTTCTATCTGTTCCTGTTCATGCTCTTCGACCTCTTCGCTTTCTTCTGCATGAACGTCAGCCCTAATTTCTAACTGTCCCTTTCCACTCTCGGGAGTTTCAGGAGGAGTGTCGCTGTCCTGATCTGACCCTACTTGGCCTATTTCCTGATCAGGTATATTACGGCTTTCATTGACCTGACCTTCTTCTTCTACTCCTGACTCACCTGGACTATCCCACTCACTGTCTAAGTAGGAATATTTCCTTGTTCGTATTGGATCATGAACTGGTTCGTCGGCGGGATACCATTCAACGTCTCGACTTGTGCTCGGCAGTTCGATGTCAGCTAGCTCCGGACTCTCTTCCTCGGAGGTCTCTTCAGCTGTGCTGCCTTCAGCTCCAGTCGCGTTTTCTCCAGATACCCGCTTTGTGTGGCTGGCGTGGATCCACTTCGGTACACCAGCGCACTTCACAGCAGTGGTAGTGACGAGGATCACTTGTCGTCGCTTTCCCCACCTTGGCTTCAAGCAGCTGCTCCGGGTGTGTTTCTTTAACACCACCCAGTCTCCTGGCTGCAGGTTGTGTGCTGGAGTCTTTGGCCACTCGTCTTCAGTCTCTCCAATCTGCTGAGAGAGAGAACGCACTTGGTCACCCAGCTGCTTGCAGTATTCTAGCACCATATCATCAGAAATGCTTAGCAGTTTGTTTCCGGGTACCCATGCCTGGCGCATCACTCTTCCCATCAACACTTCATGGGGACTCAGGCCAGTCTTTCGATTCGGGATACTTCTCAAACTCATCAGCACCAGGGGTAAAGCTTCTATCCAGTTCATTTTTGTGGAATCACACATTTTTCCCAGTCTGGACTTCAGAGTGCCATTTATTTGTTCCACTACCCCAGAAGCTTCTGGGTGGTAGGCGCAGTGCTATCTTTGCTTCATTTTGAATGCTCTACAGAGTTCCAATAGGACATCGTTGGCAAAATGCCCACCTTGGTCCGTTTCGATTGTCTCTGGGATCCCATACCTAGGTATCAACTCCCTAAGCAATAGTTTGGCTGTGGTAATAGCGTCATTTTTCTTAGCTGGATATGCTTCCACCCACCTAGAGAATAGACAAACTATGACTAAAACATATCTATATCCGTTGCATCTGGGCATGGTTATGAAGTCTGCCTGGATTCTTACGAAGGGACCTACTGCCTTTCCAATAGTACTCTGTTTCACTACAGTCTTCTTTCCTGCATTGAATTGCTGACACACTAGGCACCTCTGGCAAAGCCTGTCCGCCTGGTCCCTGAACTTTGAATTGCAGAACACTTGTTCAAACACCCGACACATCGCATCTCTTCCCATATGTGTTGGCTCATGTATCATTCTGACCATGGGGTCGATCAAGCTATCAGGCAGTACAGGCACCCCATCCGGATTTACCACCACACCATCTTCTCGCAACTCGCATTCCTTTGCTGCCCACCTGCCTTTTTCTTGCCTGTCTGTGGCTTGTTGTATCTCTCTTAATTCTTCCCACGTTGACACATTATCAAACAACATAAGTTGGCAGCTGGTTCCATCCCACCGGGCAATTTGTAGGGACATCTGGTGTCGGGCACAAAACTGTGCAATTTGGTCAGCGTACCTATTACCGGCAGTCACATCATCATTTCCAGATCTGTGAGCCGCACACTTGACCACAGCCAATTCTTTGGGTAATTGGATGGCTTCCAGTAAGTTATGCACTACTTTCCCATTTCGGATAGGTGTGCCAGAGGAAGTCATGAATTCTCTTTGCAACCACAATTGGCCGAAGTCATGAACAACCCCGAAACAGTACTGACTGTCTGTGTAAACAGTAATTCTTTTGTTTTTTCCCCTCTTGCATGCTCGAGTTAACGCTATAAGCTCCGCCACTTGTGCAGATTTCACCTCGCGCATGTAAGATGCCTCGACGACTCCTGTCAGAGTAACCACAGCATAGGCAGCACTCAGACTCCCACTCTCATGTCTCAAACACGAGCCATCCACAAACATTGTTTTATCCCCGTCCCGTAGTGCTATTTCACGAATGTCAGGACGGGGCTTGGTGCTATATTCAGTCAGATCGATGCAATTATGTTCCCCACCCTCATCCGATTCTCCATCCAGAGGGACAGGTAACAGTGTCGCAGGATTTAGGACATTGCACCGGGAGATAGTTACATTTTCAGCACCAATCAAAATTCTCTCATACTTAGTCAGCCGACTAGGTGTGAGGTACTGGGTCTTAGTTCTAGTCAGTAGGATGACAACAGAGTGAGGAACATAGACAGTGACGGGATGTCCCATGACAATGCTCTCACTCTGTTCTAGACTGACGCAAGTAGCAGCAACGGCTTTTAAGCAGCCAGGCAGTCCAGCCGCCACTGGATCTAGGGTGGCCGAAAAGTAGGCGACTGGTCTTCTGACTGATCCGTGCTCTTGGGTCAGGACTGAAAGAGCACAATTTTCTCTGGTGTCACAGAACAGTTCAAAGGGTTTATTGTACTCAGGCATACCCAATGCAGGTGCGGTACATAGACAGTTTCTCAGAGTTACCCAAGCATTCATGCTCTCACTGTCCCAGTGGACGGGATCTTCCACTCCTTTCTTTGTCATATTTATCAGGGGTCGGGCTAGAGCCGCAAATCCTGCAATCCATTGCCTGCAGTAACCCACAACTCCCAAGAACATTCTCACCTCTTTCTGGGTTGTGGGCAGTTCCGTTGCTTTAATTATTTTGATCCTTTCGGTAGTGACCTTCCTGATTCCCTTTTCTATCTGGTGCCCCAGATATTTTACTGAGTTTTTACAGAATTGTAATTTGTCAGGCGACACTTTATGTCCTCCTTTTCCTAGGTGATTCAGCAAGGCAATCGTGTCAGTGACACAGTCAGACTGGGTTTTAGATGCCACTAACAGGTCATCTATGTACTGCACCAAAACAGACTCTCTCGGCAGCACTAGGGATTCAAGGCACTTTTTCAGTATCTGGTTGAAAATCGATGGACTTTCGGTGTACCCTTGAGGGACACGATTCCAGACATAGATATGGCTGTCGAATTTAAAACTGAAAAGGAATTTGCTTTCTGGGTGCAATGGGATGGAAAAGAATGCGTGGCACAGATCGATGACAGTGAACCATTCTGCATTCCAAGGAATCTGGTAGAGTATTACTGCAGGGTTGGGTACAATAGGACAGCAAGGCACAACAATTTGGTTTACCTTGCGCAAATCTTGCACCACCCGGTACTTCCCACTAGGCTTTTTGATCCCAATGATAGGCGAATTACAAGGGCTGCTCAACACTTCTTCTATTATTTCTGCTTCTAGCAGCCTCGTGATTTCAGTCGCTACTCCTGCCTTCACTTCTGCACTCATTTTGTACTGTCTGGTTTTGGGGTATACAGCATTTGTTTTTATTGCTATTTTAACCGGGTCCACATTTGCCATCAGGCCTACATCCTTTCCCGTGAAATCCCACACTTCGGGTACTACTCTTAGCTGGAGTTCCTCAGGTAAATCCTCAATTGTCAAAGGCTTGATATCAGCATCTTGTCTGACTAACATCAGTTTGTACAGACCATCTTCATCGGGGGTCTGAATTTCAACGCCATTTGGTGTGCAGTAAATGGTACAACGCATCTTGCACAACAAATCACGTCCCAGTAGGTTTACAGGACTGGAATCACAGACCACAAATCTGTGCATTTCCTTGAAATTTCCTATGGAAATCTCCATTGGTTCAGTTACAGGGGTACTTATTATCTGATTTGAGACTCCCACTACTTGGATTGCTTCTCCCGAGAGGGGTAGGTTAGGAACATCCACTGTTCTTACAGTAGATCTGGTAGCGCCAGTGTCCAACAGAAAGGTGACATCTCTTCCTTCAACCTTTCCTTCAATGTATGGTCCAGTCTGGTCTACCGGCAAGGAGGCGCCAAGCACGCACTCCTCATCCTCCCCTCTCAGGCCCCGTCAATCTTGATCTTCACAAAGGAAGGTATCACTTAGCAAGTACTGTGGGATGACTGCATTTCTTTCACTCTCAACCTCCCATACTTCCGCCCTCTCATTCTGCTGACCCTGACTCTTAAAATTCTGTCTAGGAGCGCGAGGTACTGGAGGTAATTTTACCTGTTGCTGGGTTTTCCTTGTCCCCTCTTTCGGCACCTGTGGATTTAAACCATTTACAGGGGCATTACCAGCCTGTAGGTGTGGACACTCGTCTCTCCAATGCCCCATCTGGCCGCACCCATGGCACGGAAACTTTTTCATGGCCTCCTCACGACTCATTTTAGGTCTGGGCTTTCCTCCCCCCCCAGAATTGGTATTCGGAACATTATTATCAGAAGTTATTTTACTTAACTGTTTTTCTTGCTGTTCGGCTAATTTCACCTGTGCCCACATCACTTTCTCCTTGAGGGCTTTCTTTTTATTTTCAATTTCATCTTCGCAGTATTTCGCATATTTCAGGACATCATCTATGGGCTTTCCCTGCCAACTGATTTTGTTATCTCGAATCCATTGTGATATTTCAGGCCTTAATCCTAGCACAAATCTGTAACTGAAATGGGTCATGTCTTTCATGTCCACATTATCAATACCACTGTAAGTTTTGAATACCTGTAGTAACCTTTCGTAAAATGAATGCACTGTCTCATCACGTTCTTGGGTTGTTCTATCTATTCGGGTCCAATCTGTCTCTTTGGCTGGCACCTTTTTCTTAAGATACTGTATGACCTGGTCATATTTCCTCATTACATCCGGTGAAGGGGCTCCCGTTCTCTCATCTCTGGGATATTCATCATTAGGCCAATCAATCTCTATTTTACATTCCGTCCACAGATCTACAGGGACCACAATATCGAAAAACCCATCCAGGTCTTTCAGCAGGCATTTCTGAACTTTTATGAAACGCTCTACCTGTCGGTACCAGTCAACTGGTTTCTCGCGTAATTTCGGGAAGTCATTTGTAAATGACACAATGTCTTGCCTGGACCAAGGGACATGGACGTACTTTCCTCCCGGGACCTCTCTCATGGGACACAATTTTTCTGTTGGGGTTACTTCCTTTAATACGAATTCTGAAGTTATCGACCCAGCCCTACTGCCTTCCTTTTTCTTTGCCCACCTGGTTCTCCATTTCCCCACTTCGCCCCATTTCTGCAGGAGTTTCAATAATTCCTTTACTTGGATCTGTTTCCCCATCACATTCAGACTTTCTAAATCCTTGTCTGAAAAGTCCACTCTGTAGGGTTTCTGAAGAATTTTGGAGCGACTAACATCAACTCCCATTTCTGCGGCGGCATCCATTATCTTTTCGTGGAGCACCCTAGCATTCCGGGTAAGATTTTTACTGATGAATAGTAACTCTTCCTCACTATACGAGCTCAGGCGCTCAACTCCCACGTTCCCAGCCATCATTTCTTCTATTTCTATTCGTAATTTATATATTTCCAATGTTTTAGGTTGAGAAGTGGTCTCCTTCTCTATCTCCTTTGTCCATCTGTCTAATTCTTCAGGGGAAACTAAAGAGGCGTTCCTAATTCCAGATGCACTTTCAATTACCACTTCCTTTTGTCTAGGCTGACTTCTTGCCCCTACTATACTGGCCCTCGACTCCCTTATGGGCAGATCCATTAAACTTCCAGATTCACACTCACTTTCCTGATCCTCATCTACGAATACTTCTTTCCTCGGGGTCTGGAAGCTAGGAGTAGGCAGTATTGGGGTGATGACAGGAGGAAGGGGACTAATCAAGTCATTTTTATACATTGGGATAGCAGGACCAATAGTTACCGGAATGGTCAAGGCCTCAGGATGGGGATGCATCTGTGCAATGGTTCTGGCTAAGTCCTCTCGCTGTCTAGTCAGGACTTCTCTCTCTTTTTCCTGCAACCCCCTTTCAGCAGAATTGCCATGCAATACCTGGGGTACTAAGGATGGATAAATACTCGGGGCAGTCGGGGCAACCAATCGAGGGGGACTTTCCCCGAATGGTTGATAATTCGGGACTGTGGACTTAGGTCTGCAAAACTCATCCCTTCCACTATGTTTACTGCTTGTAGCTGTCCTGTCTGTATCACTTTCCCTCCCACTCCGGGGGTAATTGGTAACAGAACTTTGAGAATGCACCGAATCTGATTCCGCTACATAGGGAGGTGGATCCTTCATTAACAAGTCTTCCAGGTGTTCATCTTCTACATCCCCCATAGGTGCTAGGTGATGGGTTTTTGCTTTACATTTTCCTCTTTTCTCCTCTAATACTCCCATCATGGGGAATAGCCCTTCAGTTAACATAGACTGCCTCCACTGTTTCAATTTCTGCTCTTTGGTTGGCGTTGGAAGTCTGGGATACCACTTACTCACTCCTTTATCCATTCGGGGTTTATCTCGCTCTGCAGCCTCAATCTCCCACTCCTCCAAAGCTTCGTACTGGGTCAGCCTAGGTCTAGGGTGTAATTCATTCATGCGGGTCCTTAAGTTAAACAGGATCCGACCATTAAATGTACCTTCAACAGGGAATGCCAGGACTCCGTCATCTACAGTATACTTTGCCCAATTTTCTAGCCAGATACAAGTGTGATACCCTTTATCAAACATCATAAAAGAGGCAGGGGTATTTGGCGGGGGAATGAGTACGCCTTCCCTCGTTCTAATGGGCTTGTCAGTTTTAAAAAAGTTCTTCACTTTATCCGAAAATGACAATTTTCTCTTTATTCCATACATCATGTGCGGTCTACCTCGTATAAGCGGATCCTTATGAAATCCTAGGTACTTTGGATTCGGTATGAAGTCTGGATACCACATACAACTCTCCAGACTCGCTTCTAACTCGGCTTGATTAATTTTGTTTACTTTCGTGCTTCCAATGCTAGCGCGACTTTTATTTCGCGCCACCCAATCAGGTCAGAGAATACAACTACGGTCAACCAATGGGTGCGCGGCCTTTTCGCAAGACAGAGTCTCCCGTTTCGGCACTCACCCCTCCTTCACAAATTCAGCTCCGCTACACGCCCGCTGTCCTGACCAATACCAGCGCGGCACGGAGTGACGTCAGAGCAGCTCTCCGACTGACTCCCGCCTTCACAAGGTAACGGAAACTTTTTACTCTCTCTAAAGTGCGAGTGCAAGTTTTAGTTAACAACACACAACGTTTGCCACTATGTCTGAGTGTTCTAAAGAGAGAAAAGACTTTTCTTTCGCTACTAGTAAACCACTTCTGTCTACTTTTCATTCACTCTGGATAGACTTCTTTGCCTGTCCCTACACACTAGTAACATAGAACCCGTTATTCTTCTGACTCATCCACCTTGATCGGGGATATGTACTGAGCCAGGATTTCACCAGCGAACTATTTTACTTACCAGACAAGCCTCGGAGACCCTATTACTCCTTCCGTATGCGACCCTTACTAGGTGATATCGCAATGAAAGTTTTATAATGGACTCGTAGCTATCATTCACTCCAGAAACAAAGGTCCTAATTAGTGCTTCCAGTTATCCTTAACCCTGCACTAATACCTCAAACCTAGTGACTTCAACAGCTAACCGGATTCTACTCACCGTTAGCTAAAATACTTCCCCGGGGATTCAGACTACACTGAACATTTACAAACAATTCTGGGTTAATTCAACATGCAGTATTTATAACAGCAATGCAAATTCATGAACATTTACATATAAAAACACATTTTAAAAATATTGTAAAAATATAATAACAATCAGCAGCACGTTTTTGTATTCACGGCTTGTTTATGACTATCCTGTCTACCTAATCTAACTAGTCCAAACCATCCTCTGCTAGCCAGAAATTACTGCTAGAGCGCGCAGTTTTCCCCAGGTCACCCGGGTTACCAATTCTTTAACACGCACTGGGCCCTTGGCGTGAAGAACACACTAATTTTGTTTGGGTGAAACTGGGTGAGGATTTCTCCTCCTGCACGCTGCTAAGAGTAATCAGGTTTGGTTTACCTCTGCTTACCATGCACCCGACTTACCACAGGCGCAACTCCTTGACGGACCTGGAGCTATTTAAGGAAAAAGTAGACAGGCCTAACATTCAATATACTTAAAACCAGTAAAATACTTTCCACAGTTTTGTGTAATGACCACAGACACCTGAATAAATTCGAAATTTTATATAAGAATTCAAAGTGAAGAAGCCAAGATAATAAGCGATACACAGAGTAATATATCAAACATCAAAATCAGTACCAATAGGTAACTTTGCACAAAAAATATGACCATTTAGAATATATGGGAAACTACAGGGAGAAGTTTAGCACATACTATTCACTGCAACTTTATACTAAAACATAGGAATGGGATGGGACCTAGAACATGTACTTGACCTAAGTGATTAAGCTATTCTTGCTACTTTCACTGCAATCCACTAAAGGAAAGGGAAAAACGGGAACATACTAATGAAATATGACAGTTGGCAATCTTCTAAAGGTGGGGAGAGAAGTGGAACAATCTAACAAACAATTGCATATAACTCGTTTTCAAGGTGATAGAGCAATATCACAGGCAAGAGTGCTTTATTGAGGAAAAGGAAAAGTGAGAGAGAGAGAGACGTAAACCCACAATCTATATTTATCTAGATCAGATTGAAGACCAACCCTGGCCACGGGTCAGTGGGAAGACGGGGACAGGGACCCTCAGAAAAGGAATGCCAGAATGCGAGCAGGTACAGCTCACGGACAGTATGGACAGGATACCCCTCAGGTTCAGGTCAAGGACTGGGCCTCCCAGGGTACGACCAACACCCACAGCTTCGGACAGCAACGCCTGCGTTACCCCTTCCTGCAAGTAATCCGCCAGAAACCCCGATTGGATTTTCGACTTCCCCAGCAAAGTGCTTCGCCAGCACTTAGGATTTTCCACCCCTTAGGGAATTGTGGAGAGTATGGACAAAGTGCTCCGCAGCACTTTCAGAATGAGCACCTATTGAGATCGTAGGGTCAGTGACAGGTCTGCTACTCGGACAAGTCGGACAATTTTCCTAAGCTAAACTAGGGTAATTATACAGTTTTGGGGACCCTTAGACCACCCATTAATGTTGCAAGTGACAGTTTCCCACATTGTGATTGGTCAGGAGAGGTGGTGCGGTCTTTACCACCTCCTAGAATTCAGTTTTCACATGTTTAATATTCAAATTTGAACACCCGCCCCCCAGGTTCACGTTCCCATGCATAGAATACAGCAGTACAGGATAGTTCACAATATGTAGCAACAGTATTGCTTTTTTCCAAGGTAAGACTCCGTATTCCCAGCGAGGTTCCCAGGCGCATTGTGCTTCAGGAGCCAGCTGGCTAGGTTTAGCTTCTGCGCAGTTGGAACTTTCTCCGGTCATGTGACGGTGCCCAGCAGAGCTTCAAGTATGGCTCCGCTCATGATTACCCCAGCCCACAAAGACGCGGTACATGAAAAGTAAGCGAAAACAAATTAAAATCATACATAAAAATGATCGCACTGTATACCATGATAAGAGATAACCAACCCTTACTTTTATAATAACTATAGCATTAAGGATTAATGCGAAAGAATAGATAGGCTAAAAGCTGCTGCAGTAAGCAGAGAGCGTGGTGAGAGACAAGCGGCCATATTTAGCATCAATGCGCATGAGCACAGAATCCCTCCAGAATGCGAGTGCGTCACATCACATGGGTATGACCGACGCATGCGCAGACTGAATTGCGGCAAAGCAGCCATTTTCAGTGCAAGCTTCGTTAGTACGTGAAAAGACAAACAAGCAAGCATCCTAGGGACACCCGCGTGTAGGGGAAAACACTTTACAAATGACGAACAATGGTGTTAATATTATTATGCAATTTAGACAAGGGTTTTGCATACGAGCAAGGCGCTATACGTGCGAATCCTTGCTCCATCAGAACAACGCGTCCAACGTCTCCCAATTAATACTAAACATTCCCCCCTAACAAAAAGATAGACAGGTTGGCTTTGCCAAAGCTTAACTGCGCCATGGGTCCATCTTTGCCTTCCACTGGAAGAAATGACTCCATGCCTGGTTTTCGGTTACGTTCCCCAATGTTATGTACTCACATGTCCTCAGATTCGTTACTGGACCCGAGCCATGAGTCACGGATTCTTGCAATCTGGTTTCTTTTCGTGCACAGCTCTGACTGGAAAAGATGGCGAGCGGTTTTCTGATGACAAGTTCATACTAGGGGCTCATTTGTTAAAGTCTTTTTATGTCCTTACTCGAAAGGACGCTTCCTGAGTTCACCGGGCAGCTCGTGGGGCAGTTACAACTTTTATGTGAGTTAAATACGCTATAAGGCTGGACATTGATAATGATAACTAACTACATGCTTAGAGCCCGCAGGGTTTACTCTTTCAGATCGGTTACACTGTCAGACCTAACACTTAGTGAAGTTGAAGTTCTGAGGTTCTGCTACAGCTATTTATATCCAGCTTTATTTCAAATTTTTCTCTTTATGCAGAATTAATTGTGCGATCATTTTAATTTTCCGATACATTGTCGGTTCCTTACACCTACTGTGGTGTTTGAGAGCGTACAGAAACCTTAAAGCGCTCGCCATACGGTGCCACCCAGTGTGAAAGCCCCGGATCTGCATTTGGATGTCCAGGAAAGGGCTCAGTTCAGGTACTTGATACTCGCCGTGTGACCCTGCGCAGATCACATTCTGTCAGTGTGGCGCCCTCGCCCACCTGTTCATTAGCATTGGTCATGAGTCTCTGTCTGTAGCATGCTGTGGCTCGGGGTGCCTCTCACTGGCTGCACGGACACGTGTCTGTAGCCATGGCATGTGGAAAGAGAGCCTCCTCAGTGACTAACTCCAAACACACATGAGCCTGATCAGCTCCGATCCGCCTACGTTAAAAGTAACACCAGTGGTTGCATATTCAAGTCCTACTTTTCTGGCCTCTGGCTGTAAAATTGTTCTTTCTTATGTACCCGAGGGAGTGTCTAAAGAGCGTTTCGTGTTTTTCAACTAATGCTTACAGAGCAATAAACAATTCATAAAGGCTTCGTCAGTTGCAGGACAAACGCACGTGATTTGCCCTGTGGGATATCTTGTTTGTCCAGGAATAGCTGGTTGTCTCGGACAGAGGAGGCACTTCCGGATACCTCAAGAGAAGCTAAGTGTCAGGTAGTTAACGTTCAGAGTTTACTCAAACCCTCTGATCAGCATTGCATTTGGTATGTTCTATATCTCAGTGTTGATTGGGAATGCACAGAGGTGACATTCAAGCAGTGCTGCCCTAGGTGGAAGAGCACGGGCCATGGAGGTGTGCTTGAGCGCCAGGTGGAATCAAGCCAATGCTTCTGGGGTGGTGCAATAATAACATAGCTTTGTAAAGTGGCTGTGCAATCTACCTATCTGATGTGTTTTGCCTCTTATACTTATGAATCTTCTGTCCTCGAGAACCAGCCTTTGCCCCCAGCTCCAGATTGAGTCACATGCCCATTCTTTGCCTTATTGGACTGGAAGCATTTTTGTAGTTCCGAGCCTTAATCCTTCATCCAAGGGAATATACTAATGTCCCTGTTTCCTTTATAACTTCTTTTTCCCATCTTACACTGATGGTTAGGTGGAAGAGGACTCGCCCGGGAAAGGTACATTCATAGGCGGTGAAGCCACAGACCCGAATGTCCCAGATGCAAACAAGCCAGTGCATCTGACAATGTATGATAACAATAGTTCTTTGTAAATTGTAGTGTGCCTTGTGAAGTATTTTGTGTATTTGGGCCCTTTGTCCATGAGCCTTGCAGGTCTGGCTTCCATCGGATGTGCTCTGCCTTCATTGTCCTGTTTCCCTCCTCCTTTACCCTTCTGCACAAAATTGGATAGATCATTTATCTAGGGCCTACCCAAAACTTGATTCTCCAAAACTTCAACCCTCATCTATGATGTTGTGGCTTCGGGCCTAGCATCCACCAAACAGGCAACGTTACTAAAGTGTGACTGCCTTGGGCATGTAGCCTGGGAATCCTGGTAAAGGACAGATAGTGCAAGTCCAGCTTCCTTTTGTGCCTTGGCCCATGCTCTTCACATTCCTCCGATACCTTAGACTCCCAATAACTATCTGTTTTCTTTACTTCATCCAAACTCATAATTATAGTTTCCACTTATTACCTCTTTACTGACACACTGGTAGGCCTTTTTACGTTTTAAAGATTTACACTTAAAGTATTGTGTTTCATGATGGTTCTCCATCCTTTTATGATGTTTAACGAATCAAATAAAAGTATATTTGACTTGGCTTGTATCAATATTCCTTTCCGTTTATTTGTGCTTTTCTGTTTATTTCCTTCTTTTTTTTAAACCCAGTGCAAAACTGTGACGTTAATTTGCTCTAGGAATTGTGAAGTTTCATCTGCTAACTGATTGTGGTTATTACTATCTTTGGCAAAACAAGTGTTAGTGCATGAGCCTCTTATACTAACAAGACTCCGTCAGACCGCCTTTGTTGCCACCTGTTTATTATAACCCTCCATGTTGCAATTGTCTTGTAACCTGCAATCATTCCTGTCTTTACTCCTACTTGATGTAGATATTGCATTCATGTCCTTCCTTCCATCCTAATGGAAAGCGCTCTGATATAAAACTTTATAAATAAATATCTTGAATTGCATTTACCTACCATTCTACGTTTGATACACTCTGGTACTTGATGCAGAGAGCGGCGATGGGGCTTTCCAATCTAACATGGTCCTTACGACACCTCCAATCCGGGGACCACTTCTGTAAGAGGATGAGTCTGCTTGTTGCTCTTCCATTCCCTGCCGGTTTAATTGCTCCTTTATTAGCCATCTTATTTTCTAGTCCGTTTTGCAGATCTGTTATTGCTCGTGTTCCAGGGTCCTTGTACTGTGCTGAGCTTCAGAGCTGTCATGTGCATGGCTGTAAATGGCTCGGCCATGCGATCATCCCAGGTACATTCTGATTATTGCTCTAGATTCATGCCTGATCATGCTTGGCATCGATGCTGCTGGCTTGTGCATACTCTGCCACTTTGACAACTGTAACTCTTCTCATACCAAGTCATTTTATCTCGTTTCATTTGTATTTACATGTACTGCTGGTTCCTGGGGCCAGTTGTCGTTCGTCACCAGCAGAAGAGCGGGTCTTTAGCAGGCAGTGCGACGCTGCTCTTCCTTGTTCAAAGCCAAGAGATCCGATTTCGAAGACTTCTTGTTCACTGCTCCGTGAAAGAGCAAGCGTCGGCCCTGGCCTGCGGGTTAGCCTGACCCGGGCTTCCGGCACCTCCTGCACGCTGTTACTCGGCTCCATTGTGTAGCGAAAGGGCGCAGTTCACAGACACCTGCCTGGGTCACAGTAGGCCTGTTTAGGGGCTCGTCGTGTTCTGTGGGATGCCCAGAGTCGGTAGGGTGCACGGTGGCTGCTTCTTTAGGGGCCCGGGTCCCTCCAGAGACTAGTGCTGGTGCCTTGGTAAACTGCAGCCCACAGGGATTATTGTCATAAGCCTTCGCTGCACAAGGTTTCCGGGAGGTGCTGCACTCGCTGCCATAAAACTGAAGGAGAGCAGGAGGCAGCAGGGCCTTTCACCTTAACTGAGACGGATCTTTGCTTTGGTCCTACTTCGGGCTGCTGCACGAGAGTGAGTGAGTGAGCGAGTGAATGAATAGATGGATGAATGCCACATGTGGGAGAGGAACAGATTTGGCAGTATTGCTTGTAAGAGTGTTCTAATTATGTTCGTTTCAAGGAGTACATGATTTAAAAACATCACTTAATTTCCTCCACAAATAGGAGCACAATTGTGCCTCTGACTAATTTGAGTGCATGCAAACATGTCATCAGCTGTAAACCATATATCTGTTTCATTTTTGATCGGGGGCCAGACGGATGCTGCTGTTCTTTTACAAACAAGGAAACCAATTTTATTTTCTGGGAGTGCATAAATAGAACTGCAATGATACCCACAGTAGCATCTTATTAGATATTGCTCCATCATCTGTTGAGTTTGTGTCTATTCAAGAATGGTTGTATTCCCACGCTATTCCAGAGAGTGACCCTCCCCTGCCCTCAACAGAATGCTTGACCACCCATTCTCGCCTGTACTCGGTGTAATGGCCCTAAAGGCCTAGGGTCTGTCTAGCATCTCTGGTTCAGTGCACTTTTGGACTCCCACATCCATGGGCATCAATTGCAGCTCCAGTCCATTACAAATTCACCACCACAACTATCCAACATACTCTTATCCTCACCAGCAGGCTATCCAACAGGCTCTTATCCCTAACCAGCAGGCTATCCAACATGCCCTTATCCCTAACCAGCAGGTTATCCAACATGCTCTTATCCCTCACCAGCAGGCTATCCAACATGCTCTTATCCCTAACCAGCAGGCTATCCAACATGCTCTTATCCTCACCAGCAGGCTATCCAACATGCTCTTATCCTCACCAGCAGGCTATCCAACATGCTCTTATCCCTAACCATCAGGCTATCCAACATGCTCTTATCCTCACCAGCAGGCTATCCAACATGCTCTTATCCTCACCAGCAAGCTATCCAACATGCTCTTATCCTCACCAGCAGGCTAACCAACATGCTCTTGTCCCTAACCAGCAGGCTATCCAACATGCTCTTATCCTCACCAGCAGGCTATCCAACAGGCTCTTATCCCTAACCAGCAGGCTATCCAACATGCTCTTATCCCTCACCAGCAGGCTATCCAACATGCTCTTATCCCTCACCAGCAGGCTATCCAACATGCTCTTATCCCTCACCAGCAGGCTATCCAACATGCTCCTATCCCTAACCAGCAGGCTATCCAACATGCTCTTATCCTCACCAGCAGGCTATCCAACATGCTCTTATCCCTAACCAGCAGGCTATCCAACATGCTCTTATCCTCACCAGCAGGCTATCCAACATGCTCTTATCCTCACCAGCAAGCTATCCAACATGCTTTTATCCTCACCAGCAGGCTAACCAACATGCTCTTGTCCCTAACCAGCAGGCTATCCAACATGCTCTTATCCTCACCAGCAGGCTATCCAACAGGCTCTTATCCCTAACCAGCAGGCTATCCAACATGCCCTTATCCCTAACCAGCAGGCTATCCAACTTGCTCTTATCCTCACCAGCAGGCTATCCAACATCAGGCTATCCAACATGCTCTTATCCTCACCAGCAGGCTATCCAACATGCTCTTATCCTCACCAGCAGGCTATCCAACATGCTCTTATCCCTAACCAGCAGGTTGGTACACTCCAGTAAGAGTCGCACTTAACTATATGGCACGGAACCAGCACAGCATCAGCAGGCCACTTTGGCTTCGATTGTCGAGAATGCCAGAACCTTTTAATGTGTCCCCATTACAAAAGACCTTTTGGGACGAAACAAATGATCGGAGTGTGCTGTGCCAGTGCACTTACCTGTCCCATATTATCTATCCTCAGCCAATGAACTGACATTTAATGTGTCTCTTTCCAGAAGCCTACGTTATCCTTGAATGTGTCACCCAAGCTCAGTCTCATGGAAAGAGGCTGCCTTTATTTGTGACCCTTTTGAAGTCGTAAGCATGTGTGGAATGAATGCACGTCAAAGGCCTGCTCGCTGCGGTGGCAGTCATTGCCAGGAAAAGCTGTGGGAAATTTCTACTCGGATCATAACCACACATCTGTCTTTCAATTTATAGACTTTTAAGGAATAGTGCGGCTTCACAGTACATTTTTACACAAACTCTTTTGATACATGGGGATTTAAGACTGTACCCCTGTATAGCAGTTCACGTCTCATTTTCATAATACATGTATAAGATCAGATAGAGTACATTGCAACTCCTTAAAGCTGCCATAGTCCGAAAGCGTAATCACAGGTTTGTTTGCTTTAGTTTTTTTGCAATTGGATATGGATCTAATATTCTAATAATAAAAGTGGTGATAGAATATACTGGCATGAGTTTAACTAATTTCTGATTTGAAAACACTCCTACGCTTTGTTGAACTGTTATTTAAGGGGAAATGAAGGGTCCATACCCTATTGGAGTGAACACCTGCCCCAAAAGAAGGGATTTTGTCCAGCAGGTAGAGGGTGTCCGACCCTTTCCCAGTGTACTTGACATATGACTGGGTATGCAGTAACAGTAGGATATACAGAAAGTTAAACCTAAACTAAAAGTAAGAGTCACCATAAGGGTATCTTCATCTGTTAGGACCAGTCTGTTTCAGAAAGTGCTGCCCACACAAATTACATTTGTATGCTTCCTCCAGGGTTTTAGGTCTCGCCTAGCGTTGCAGTGCGCATGCGCTGCTCGCTCTGCGAGACATATTGTGGATGACGAGATTTCAGAAGAGGACTTGAAGCCCCTCCCCTCATTTTCATTGGCTAACGTCATCGTTTATGTAAAACAATTGCCTCCGATTAAAACTTAGGCTTTTTGGTTTCCGCCCTTTCCCCTTTTCGTCCGGCCCCTCCGGACTGGATCGTCTGATTTTCGGCTGTTGTGAAGCAATTTCTTATCTTTAGGAGGCGTGTACTGCCTGATCATGTTTCCGACAGCTTGTTTTTGGTTTGGCACAGGGAGATTAAGTGCTTTGCCCAGAATCACGGAGGTGGATCGCACACCCAGACTTGAAGCGGGATCCTTCGCTTTAAAATTGGCAGCCTTGGCTGTAAGGCCATAATCTCTTCCTTCGGTGTTTTAAAGTAAGCGTGTGATGGCCTGCTACTGGAACGTGCATCTGGTAACAATTATACCGATGGGATCCCAAAAACAGTGCAACTTGTTTTTGCTTTTAATGTCTGATTCCTATGCACCTCAACAGTCTGCTTTCACTCCCCCCTTGGTCACAAAGGGGGGTTGAGGGGGGGCGTGGGGGGGGGGGGTGTGCTGCTGTATGAGGTATTTCAATCAGCGTGCCCCCTTTCATAAGCGCCACGCTGGTTTTGCTTTCTTTCTTGTATTTACCCTCTTCCACCCCACTGCTCTCCCACCCCCCTCCTTTCAATCAATCAGGGGGCTCTAGCTTGTGCCTGCATCACAGCGGAGCCACTTGGACAGGAATGGAGGGCTGTGCAGGTAGTCTCCAATGCCCTCGCCATAAAGCTGAAGAACTGATGGCAGAGACCGGTGTCCCTGCCTCGCCCATTGCAGGAATTCGTCGCTCGCAACCCTTGTCAGACAGAGCAGAAGGGAGGTAGCCTTGCTGGCGCGCATTTGGCACTTGGGAGTCGCAATAGGCTGCAAGGGCTAATAACATACGCCGGCTCTGGGCCCACCAAAGAGCCAGGACGCGCTAACAGAGGGCAGCTGCCAGGCAGGATCCTGGCCCCAGACTCAGGAAGGTATGGCTCAATATCCTGCAGTGCAGGGACTTCACCTCAGCACACAGCCTGTTCGGACATGGGAGGGAGGGGTGGATGGAAGTCCCCTGGCCGGCACCCTACCTTCACTCGTTTGCAGGCAGCGTGAACACATAGACACACAGCTAAATACATACTTAATAACACACAAAGCAAAGACACTCACACTTATTAAAACACACATAAAAACAAGTATAGAACACACATAAAAAATCATACATGCCCAAGAACAGAAGATACACAGACATAATTATACACAATATATTTATATATACAATAAAGACTATTTCAGGTCCTAAATCTCGTAGGAAGCGGAGCGCATGGGCATTATGATTGACAAGGCTTCTATTTTATAGATGTACAACGTGTAATGCATAACTGTTTCAATGTGTGGTAGATGCGGAGCTGTACCCAACTAGTGCAATTACAACAAAGTGCGATATTGCCATTTTGCATTACACCATTTGATTAATGCTTCACAAAGGGAAAAAAATGAATTTTACAATGCCAATAGCTCAAAATAATGTAATTGCGAGAGCTATTGCATTGCAAATGCTTGTTTTTACTGTTCCAAACAAAATCTTTTCACCCCACTTCAGAAGTTGTAATTCTGCACCTAATTATTTCAGTGTAGGAAGTAGTGCAAGAAATGAGGAGATATGTAAATCATAACAATGCAAAAAAGAGATTATATTAAATGTTATAGAAGAGAAGGTGCATTTTTCTATGCTTATGCAGTGAGGGGTTTCTAGGCTATCTTTATTGTGTCTTTTCTCAGACAGATGTACTGCTGTATTCCCATTCGGTCTAGACATTGTGCGATGTTTGTGTGGCTAAAGTAGATTTTATGGATGTTGGGGGTTAAGGGAGCTCCATCTGTTTATTTGCTCATCTCTTTTACTTACCTACCAGAGGAATGTAGCATGATTGTTTAATATATCCAAGGGGACTTCCTGAAAGTATGTTACGAATAGATAAAACTAGTGTTACTCAAAGAAATGAGTATCATTTACATGTCACCAACTAAAATCCAGTTTAACTGTATGGAATATAAAGCAAAGGGTGATGTTTTTGGTTGACTGCTTAGCTGAAAACTTTCTTTGACCAAAACCCAGTAGCAATAGAAAATTTACAGTTTTCCGAATAACACACATGCAGTACATTATCCACTTTTTATATTTGTGGTTGTCTACTGAAGAGGTATTCTCATCCAAATATAACTACTTCTACAGGGCTTACTTGTCAAAGATTACATTCAGTCGTTATGAGATTGAAGGCAGCGTTCTGACGTTGGCCTGAAATCAGGGGCATCTGAGAGCCACAAGTCAAAAGTGCCCGGTCTACTAAATCCTAAGTAAGTCTGTAATCCAGGCTTGTTGTTTCATGTACCCTTCTTCTGTTGTCTATCACACCTACATATCTCTTATCCAACTGTTAAGTTGTGACTTTCTTGTCCCCATATTGTATTACTGCGCACCTCGTAGCTTGCACTTCGGGCCGCAAACTTGATGCACATTTTTATGGTCTTGCTTGACAGCGCAACTGTCGCCACACAGTTATTTGAGAATCACCTGGAGAGGGGCTTTGACTCCGCTCACGTGTTCGAAGCCAGGAGAACATTTTTTCTTTGGGCAGACTTTGTGAGATTTCACAAAAAAAAACTTGCCCCCCAAACAGTTGTGATAATTTTGTTTATTGATCCAGATGTCTGAGCTTGAACTTTCAGGGGCACACACATGGCATTTTAATGCTAATAAAGGGTCTTAGAAAACTAGATAATATATGGTGTTTTTCCCTAATAGTAGCATACAACATTCCTTTAAAGCCAGACCTACTGACATTGCCAACACTTGTTCCCTTTTTGGATTGGGGACTAAAATCAGCAGTATCCCTCTTTTATTAGTGTTAATTTAGCCAAGATTTGTGTCCAGGAGTTTTGTATTTCTGGGGAAGTCTGAATAATGTTGAGGACACCAACATTAACTTCCCTGCATTTAGGGAACTTCATGGGGGGAGTGAAAGCAAGAGAGAGTATGCTCCGGATATACTGTATGTCACTTGACTGGAGACAAGTACTTTCTGCTGGTGCCCAGAACCTCACAAATTCGTTGTACTTCTCAAAGCTTGTGTACTTTCTGCTGTGTATTTTAAGATCTGGCAGTGGCTTGTACTGTTTGTTCCCCTTTTCAATTCATACCACATCTCTAACCACTTCCAAACCATGTCTGTCTCAGTGAACAAAATTGAATGTTCATCATGTATAACTTTCAACTCTGGAAGGTGTATCAACATGTGCTTTAAATTCAGTGCCCCCAGCTAATGATTTAAAGACTTATGCAGTCGTTTGACTTTTTCTGTGCAATCTGGAAAAACCACTATCGTACAAATCGCTTGGCGATTAGTACCTGCCTTACTGACTTGTTGTATAGTTGTGTCCCGGTAGTTTGGAAATCTCAGTGCTGGATCTAGATGGAGCCGTCCATGCCTTATACACACTCTCTGTGGAGACAAATATCAATATGTTTGGGGAATCTGCAGAGCCCATTTCTCCAAAACTTTCTCTGCTAATGGTTTTTCTGCTCATTCGTGAAATCTCAAAAACACAGTTTTTTCAGACTTAATTTGCCCTCCATGTCTTTTGTTTCACCCAACAATTTGTGGGCGAGCTCCAATAGCCTTTTCACCTCATTTTACAGGTCCTTTACATCATCCTTTATGTGCCTAACCGGTGTCTCTGTTTCTCAGTACCCTCTGCCTCTTTTCTCAAATCTATTGGGAAGGAGGCCATGTAAATCAAAATAGTATATTCTGGTTTCTGCTTTGATTGAAGAATGACTGTCACCAAATCCCCACGCCTTTCCCAAGTCCCTTTTGACTGTGCAGTTTTGGCTGTGCCAAACATCTCTATTTCTTGGTCATTTTTATTACTGTCCATTGACTTCTTTGCTTTGTTTTTCGTCATCCTGGATTTGACTTCCCCTCAAACTGTGTCAATAGCATTTTGTACATAACAGTGTGCCAGTATCCCGTGAATGTAGGGTATGACCTAAAAGCTGGTACTGTGTACAAGCAGTGTGCCAGTCCTGTCCGCCGTTGAGATCAAGCCTTGGATCTTAAATCACTAATGTGAAGTTGTTTTGTGTGTCCTGCACAACAAGAAAGGCCCTTTGCGCCACCTCTGTTATCTACTGAGCAGTCGGCAGTGGACCTCTGTATTGCATGTATCTATTGGTATATTTTATAAAAATATGGCTCCTTTTGGCCTGAATTACCAGACTACCGCCCTCGCGTACCTCTGTAGTCATTGCAGTCCCACAATACAGGAATTCACTCTGTGATGCATTCTTCAAGAATATGGAGTCAAGCAGCAATAATTTCAAACTACTACTTTTCCTCAACATGCACTCCTCGTGATAGATAATCACATTTCTGAACTGTTCCATCAAAAACCTCCAGCTATATGCAGGCCTCTTATCAACGCCTTTCTGTTGGATACTTCTGACCACATATTTTTCACCTTATGAATATTCCCCAGGTGTCAGACTGGATCTGGAAACTTTTAATAGGCAGTACTGCTGTGCGCATGTAGGTTTCGCTCTTTTGATGCATAGGGAAGCAGACGTTGTGGATTTACAGCTACCCTACATGGAATTAAAGACTAATGTCTTGACTGAAGTGCTTCAACCCGGTCAATCACCCACAGAGCCAATGCTACCATTTAATAAGGCCCTTACTGATAGTCTTTCAGGCACTTGGTCAATCACTGTTGCCCTGCATCAGACAACCGAGCTTTTCTTACTCATGACCTGACGCCAGAGAGTCTGGTGGTATAGGGGATTTTGAATCCAAACACAGAGACCTTGGGGGAACGTATCTTTTTTTCTTCTACCAGCTGCTATTCTCATCCACTTTGCAATTGTGTGCAACGCAAACAAATGATGGACGGAATGCTGAATAAATCATACATTCACCCCCAGTCAAGAGATCTGGGTTAAATCCATCTTTCTTTTGATCACTATGCCATCCCAGTATAGTCCCAGCCATATGCAAATCAGTCTTGACCCTGTTACTCATGGAAACAGTCCAGCCTGAACTGCCAGGCCAGGTGCTCCCTGGACTGTAAACAAGCATTTTGGGACCGGTTTTAGGGTATTACCCCTCATCAGCCAGGCTAGCTCAGAGTTGCAGGGTTTTGTACTGGCGCCCGGAGCCGAGACCGGTTCCCCCGATCCAAAGTTGGCTGGTTTGTCCATTAAGCCACAAATCCTCCCAATTAATTCCTTCTTTCAACTAACCACACAATGCTTAACACAGAAACTTACACTTAAACTTTCTACATGGACGAGGTTAAAGGTCATCATTAACCTTTGATACACCATTGACTGATAGGTCTCTGATCACAATTCAGTATTAATAATTAACATCTTCTGCTTTCTTTTGATTTATATTGCCTTATCTATTTTCTATTCGGATTAATATACAGCTGCTCATTTTCAGCCATCTTTCCAACATCCACATCCAATCAACTCATAAAGGCAAAGTATTCCCCCAAAAAAGTGACAAAAAAGCAACAAAACAAATTACAACAGGTAGAGCATATTAAAAACTTATGTTTTTTAGAAATGGCTTCTAATACCACAATAACCCCTCCTCCTTAAACCCCTACCCCAAAAAAACAAGCATTGGCACAGCTAATAGATCACAGCTTTGAGACCTAGTGACTTTGTGAGTGCCTTTCATTCATGTGTACAGCGTGGCCATTGCCGACTTTATTTATTTATTTATTTATTTACATGCTTATATAGTGCTAGAATCGATCCCCAAAGGGGTATCTCTGTGCTTAAGCGGAACCTGAGGTATATGTGTGGGTCCGACAAGCTAGCAGGTACCAAAAAGAGTAGTTTTAAGCACCTTCCTGAATTGTAAAAGGTATGTGCACTGTCTCAGAGGTAAGGGCAGTTCGTTCCAGTAACAGGGGCCAAGATGGGAGAGAGCCTTTCCGCCTAGTCTTGCTCTTTTAACTCGAGGTACCATCAGCATATGTTTAGTGCTCGAACGAAGAGATCTCGGCGGAACATAAGGCTTGAATTTCTCAGAGAGATAAGCAGGGCCTAAGTTATACAGTGCCTTGTGTATAGTGCAGCAGATTTTGAATTTAACCCACTGGCGGATGGGAAGTCAATGTAGTTTCATCAAAAGAGGGTGGGAAGGAGTTCTCGGGGGAACGTTGAGAACCAATCCTGCTGCCGAATTCTGGACCACCTGTAGTCTAGTCAATGAAGCTTCATTGGCAGAGACAAGCAGGCCGTTACAGTAGTCAAGGTGACTCAGTATAAGTGCCTGGACAAGGGTTTTCCGGGAGGAAACAGGGATTAGAGGGAAAATGCGGCGTAGTAGGCCCATTACATGGAAGCAGGAACCCGCAGTTTGACCTGTATGCTCCTTCATTATAAGTGCCTGATCTAGCCGGATCCCCAGATTTTTAACCACTGTCTTGGGCACAGGATGGGGACATAGATCTGTAGGCCACCAGTCTGGTTTCCACAGGAGGGGTGCCTCTCCAAAGATCATAATTTCTGTTTTTCCTACATTGCACTGGAGGAAATTATACCTCATCCAGTGTGATATTGCTCTCATTCCATTGGAGAAGGCCGCCCAAACTTCTGGGGTGAGTTTGTTGAAAGGGAAGAGTAGTTGGGTATCATCGGCATATGATATGTGGATGAACCCATGTGATCTCAGGAGATTGGCCAAGGGAGCAACGTAGATATTAAATAATGTAGGGCTCAAACAAGAGCCCTGGGGAACTCCCTTGGACAATTTTGTGGGGGCCGCTCTATGGGGTCCTAGATTAACAACCTGAGACCGGTCGGATAGAAAACTTTCAACCATTGTAAAGCCGTTTTTCTTAATCCGATCTCTTCCAATCTTTGGGGCAAGATGTTATGGGAGACTGTGTCGAATGCTGCGGACAGCTCCAACAGCACCAGAATCCTAGAGGAGCCATTATCTAGGGTCATCCTGATGTTGTCTGTGACCGCTAGTAATGCTGATTCGGTGCTGTATTTGGGCCTGAAACCGGACTGGGAAGGGTCTAAACATCCAGTTTGTTCGACAAAATTGGAGAGGTAGTAATTTACGTGTTTTTCCACGAGCTTGCTGGTAAACGGGAGGAGCAAAATAGGGCGGATATTGGAAAGTTCCGTCCAAGGAAGTTTGGTATTCTTGCGAATCGGCCTGACATGGGCGGTTTGCCACTCCAATGGTACATGCCCTTTTTTTTAGGGAGAGGTTGATAAGACTCAGCATGGTGGAGGACAGATTTTTGGCCAGAGCAGGGAGGATCTTTGCAAGAATACAGTCGGCAGGGGAGCCGGATTTAATTTTAATTATCAATAATTCAACCTCCATTAATGAGATAGTAGGGAAGTTCTCTAATGTCTGAATATCAGTAGGGTTAGGCTGATGTATCATCATTTGGGGCCCCGGCGTATCTCCTGCTCCAGTAATTTTTTCATAAATGAGCTCTATCTTTTGAGCTAAATAGAGAGCTGTTTCGTTACATAGTAATTGGGAGGGAGCCTCTATGCTGTCACACGCTTTGGGGTTAACAAATGATTGGATAATTTGGTATAGAGTTTTGGAGGAATTACCCGCCCTGGCTAGCTGGGAGGTAATTATGATTTACGTGATAATTTTATGTTTTTATGATAGCTAGATAGAGCGGACTAAAATTGAGCTTTATCATCATCTTTATGGGAGAGGCGCCAGAGACTCTCTAGCTTCCTACAGAGTTGTTTTTGAGCTCGCAATTGGCTAGAAAACCAAGCTGCCTGAGGTCTATTGGGAGGACTAGGTACCTTTTTCAGAGGTGCAATGTAGTCAATGGCTGTAGAGACAACAGAATTATATTTAAGCAGGGCTTCTTCGACATTATCTGATGCCAAGATCTCTGGTCTCTGAAAGACAGCATGAAAATTCTCCTCTGTAACTTTCTTCCACTGTCTACAGTAGGAATGTGTCTTTGGTTTGGTAATTTCTAAGTCAATGGAATCAGCAATGTCAAATTCAATGACACAATGGTCAGACCAGGCCAGTTGTTGAGGGGCTTAGCAATGAATCATAGAAGAGTTAGAGAAAATAATATCTAAGGTATGTCCGGCTTGTGGGTTGGGCCTTCGTTGTGCTTGGATAGGCCTATCAGAGATAGGTCAGTCAGAAGTGTCTGTGCATCTGAATTAGAAGAGCATTTACTGTGAACATTAAAATCTCCTTAAAGTAGCAAGTTTTTACATGAATTTACATAGGGGACTAGCAGTTCGACCAATTGCTAAGATAAGTCAGCAAGGGGTCTTGGAAGCCGGTAGACTAGTGCTCCTTTCCAACTAGCTTGTAGGGAAGATTCGATCCTAAAGACCATAATTTCTATGTTAGCATCCTCACGCTGCTCCAGAATAGAGATCTCAATTCCTTCTCTATATATAATGGCAATTCCCCCCCCCTGTTTTAGAAGTTCTATCTAATCCTTACATCCTGTATTCTTCCGGAATACCTAGTGCGATGGCAGGTACATTGTGAGGTTTGAATCATGTCTCGGTAAGGAAACCCAATTCAGGTTGGGCCGAGGATAGTAGGTCCCATACCTCTATGGCATGTTTAGGCATGGATCTAATCTTACATAAGAGGCTTTTCCCTCCCTTCCGTAAGGGTTGAATAGGATTGGTGATATCTTGATCTGCTAAGGGGAGACTTGCCTGAAAACGACAGGCCCGACAGGCAAAAGGGCCTTCTGTGTATGGCCAGGATTCCTGCTGGCATTCCGAAATGGGATTAGTCTGTAGGTTCATTAGTTGTTGTTTGGTGTAGTGTGTAAGCTTAGCGGGGTCCCAGTTTAAGAATGGTAGTCCAGGTAAGCATGGGCGGAAAATCCGTTTCGCTCGCGGATTTTGCGGATTTTCGGGAAATTCGCAATCCGCGAGATTCGCGAATCTCCCGCAAAATCCGCAAATCCGCGAGCAGCGGATTTTGCTCGCACTGCTCGCACTGTTCGCGTGAGTTCGCGGCTTCCCAGTACAACTTCGCGCCCCGCGAATAAGTGCTAAATTGCAGAAATACGATCTTAGCAAAACTGAAACTACTTACCAGGTTCAAAAGTTCAGGCTCATCATTAGTAGCCATTTCCTGTAGTGCTTCCTGAGGGGCCCCTCCAGAGTTCAGTTGCCAGTTGCAACTATTATGTGACCCTGCTCTGAACCTCAGAATAGTTACACATATGCCACAAAGGTCCTGAATTACAGCTAAGGGAGACAAGCAGGAGCCAGGCTGGAAGTTAAAATCCATTAATCAGCCCCTAATTCATTATTGTCAGTTGGGGCAGGGCAGGTGTTGTAACTAATTTTGCAACAATGAAAGTACTTAGCAAGTGCAAAAGATCACTAATCAGGGCGCACTAAGGAAGCAGGTGCCAGCTAAAAAAATATTCTGTGACACATTAATCAGCCCCAAATTAATTCAGTTCACTTGAGGCAGGGAAGGTGTGCTTTGCTTTGCCGAAAATAATGTACACTGGACAACCAGAGGGTGTGGTGATGAAACAGAGGGTGGCATGGGTGGGCCAGAGGGTGGCATGAGTAGTCAGAGAGTGGCAGTGGTGACAGAGAGTGGCAGTGATGAAGAAGAGTGTCCCAAACAGGCTGGACACGTAGAAACAACAAGTTCGCAAAACTTGCGACCCGACAGGTAAGTTCGCAAATTGCGAAATTGTAAAAACCCTCGCGAACTGGCAGAAACACGGGCGAACACAAAAAAAAATCCGCAAATTCGCGGGAATTCGCGGATTTTGCGGATTGCGAGTTCGCAAATCCGCAAAATTCGCGAACGCGAGATTCGCAAAATTCGCCCATGCTTAAGTCCAGGTTCCCTGGCACCTGGCGGCGTCCTGGCGCGGACGGGCGCAGCCGGGCTTGCCTTCGGCGCGCCCTCTGCGCGCTCCCCCTCGCATCCTCCTTTATGCAGGACTGCGTGTGGTGACTAGACCGCCAACTCGTCTCTCCGGAAGTGCCCTCCCTCCACACAAACGGGAATGAAGCCCGCGGCGGACATGGGAGTCGGACCGGAAGTAGAATAGCGAGGAGTGCAGGTATATGTTTCCAAATATCTTGGTCAGTGCTATTTTCAAACTGTGGGTTTTTTAAGAACAGTGGGTGCGAGGAATCATAAAAAACAATATAGATGTCACATCAAACACAAATAGAGCATCAAAAAGCTAGCGCTAGGTAGAAGGAACCATAAAGCTACCTCACGCGCGTCCGCTGCGCGCTCCGCCTCGCATCCTCCTTTATGCAGGACTGCGTGTGGTGACTAGACCGCCAAACCGTCTCTCCGGAAGTGCCCTCCCTCCACACAAACGGGAATGAAGCGCGCTGTGGACTGGGGAGTCGGACCGGAAGTAGAATAGCGAGGAGTGCCTGTATATGTTTCCAAATATCTTGGTCAGTGCTATTTTAAAACAGTGTTTTTTAAAAAAACCTGTGGGTGCGAGGAATCATAAAAATTATATAGATGTCACATCAAACACAAATAGAGCATCAAGCAGCTAGCGCTAGGTAGAAGGAACCATAAAGCTACCTCACGCGCGTCCCTTTGGCAGTGATTTGTAGACCTGCTGCTGTGCAGCATGGCTAAAATAATTTTCAAAAAGGGCTATGACATGCCTAGCACGAATGTGCTTTAAAAAAAACTGTAATAGCCCTGGCTGTGCCATATCACTTTTTTGAAAGTTAGTTTTAGCCACACTGCAAAGCATCAGCGCTGCTGTACGGCAGGCACGGCTGCAAAACATTTCCAAAGCCTTTAGCTTTCCTAGACGAGACCTATTGGCTTTGGCAATGCTTTCGAACCATTTCCTCTGAGCTTAAGGCACGAGACAAAGGAAGAGAGGCAGACAGGGGTGTAGAGTGCTGATGGGAAGTGGGCGCACAGCAGAGCATTGGCAATGGGTGGGAAGTCGGATGTAGTATGAATTTAGCAAGTTGTGAGAGAGGAGGGATTCTCATTAGCGACTACAGATCTCGTTAGTATGCAGTTGTTTCAAGAAGAATGTTCTGTTTAGGTGGGTTATTTACGTGCCTCCAACGGAAGGGAGAGTGTTTGCCTTTGGGGAAGCCCTGAGTGCACCTACCTTGGAGAAATAGAGCAAGCGCTGACAAAGCATGATGGAAACTATCCCAGCAGTGTAGAACCGTTAGTGGGTTTGCAAAGGAAAGGAGGTCATTTTATTGGGGTCTGGCATTAGCCAACACGTTTTGATGTTAGTAAAACTTTATGTAGAATATACTTATATATGGGGCTTTCAGTCAGCCCTCAGTAGCATTCGTCATTTGTAGTCATTCATATTTTCTTCAGCCCCCTACAGCATGGGGCACTCCAGTTATCGACTAACTTCACTGTTGGGGACGGTATTCTGCTGTTTCAGAAGCAACACTTACACACACACACAGGAGTTCACATTAGCAACAGGGACTAGTACTGCAATGTGTGCTTCTTGTAACAAAAAACGTTTTTGATTCTAGACAATGTTGTTTTTACATTGGAGGGTGTCTGGCAGCTCTCCCTGTAATAAAGTGTTGCAAAAACAATGACAAAATGGAACAAGCCTTGACAAAGCTAAGAGGCTGGCCGACAGGGACATATCTATTGACTTTTCCAGTGCTTGTTTGTTATTGACAAAAGAGAATATAGCTTATTTTTCTAATTTAAATCAAACAACTGGTGAATTTGCACTTTTTTTGTCTACTCGTTTTGAGCGCTATCCCTATATCTTTTAGGATGCAGCGCTTGTAAATTGTGCGTTTGCAGCCTTTGCTACTAGTTTTGTGTTGTGATGCACAGGGGTCGCGGACCTGAACTTCACAGTTCCATGATCTCCTGGATATAAGATTGCTACCTCTTTTTCTGTGATGTAGAAGCACACCCAGTTGCAGTCCATATTCTAAGTTAGGAGGGCAAACGTGCACTTCTTTTGTGGTTATGCACCAGCTCAAAATGATTCATTTCTTCATTTCGTGTGGCCTTGAATAAACTTTTCCAGGGTCTCTAATATTTACTGTCAATAGAGTCCTGTATGTGCCAAGTTGGCTCCACTTAAGCCCAGTTTGACAGCGGTCTCTAACTAAAGTTAAGTTTAATTCATTTGGAGACCGATGGGTTGTTCAATATCTACATTTTTCTAGTAACATACGCGTCCTTATTTTAATAAAGCATAATGCTTTCGGTTGCCACTAGTTTCATCCCATAACCCTGTCTTGGCACAAACTTACATCATTTTCAAATGTGTTCTTGCTTCCTTGGCATGTACAAATAGCTGTACAAAATAACACAATACCGGCACAGACCAACCCACTCACTGGTGCAATTCTGCTGCCGAAGACCCTACTTCCTATCAAATGTTCCTCGCTTGTTATTTTCATGGGTTGATGCTCCTACGCATTGCACATATGAATCTATTAAACTAATTCAGTACATTAGGCACAATTGGCGTACTGTGTCTAATGCATTTGGCACTTTTAGCAAATTCAACTTTGGCACTTTTAGCAAATTCTACTGAGTTTTTAATGTACTTTTTGGCATTTTTTCTGTTTGCGTCTTACAAATTGCAACTTTCACTTTACATTTGCACTTTGAACTGTATAAATGCATTTTAAGTCTAGCGGTCTGTATTTAATGTGAATCTTTGTTCTGCGTGACTACTTTTTACCTCCCTTTTTAAAATGAAGAATCCTTTTACTAACTAAAGCAGCATATCAATATGGTGTAAAAAAGGTTTTTGACATTGGATGATGACAAGACGAACACCTAAGAGCAGGAAACTCCATAAAAAAAGACAAGAGACTTGGAGGCGACTCATGAACGCCTGATTCATAGTTGCCTGTTAATTTGCGCTCAAATTGTGTGTGCCGAATATAATGTGGTGTAGGATTTAGCTGGTTAGAAATTTGTACTCCTTTCCTAGTTTTGCTGCCTGTAATCTGGGATAACAACTAATAAAGTTTGTTTTCCCTGTTATATGGTGTGTAAAACTGGAATTTACACTGAGTGCAGAAATGTTTTTCACCGCATTTAACCAAAATTGCAAAGGCAACAAGCATTGGCATAGCCAATAGGTCTCGCTTTTGGGACCTTATAAGTATTTAGTTATGCAGCACAATATCATTGATGCAACAACATCAACTGTTGACAGGGGTGTGGAATTTAATAAAATATCTACTTGTCCATGGGGCAGGCTGCTTAATAAATCTACTTGTCCTGTAACAAAATCCACTTGTCCCCTTTGTGCCAAGTAATGTGGCAACAAATTATGCAACAATCTCATTATATAAGAGTTCTGATATAGCCTCTCTGATTATGCCAGGGCTCATACCATAGTAGTGTTTGAATACTAGCAATTCCCCTATGCTGCTATGTTTCTGTAGGTCTACATACTGGGGCTGAAGGTAGTGGTAAGCAATAGTTACAGGGTTGGAATGCCCTTTTTAGTCTGTGCAAACCTACTAATGTGCATGTTTTAAGAGTTTTCACCAATTCTTCTCTAATCATTTCCCATACTGAGAACGGTTGGAAATTTACTACTGACAGTGGAAGACTTACAACTTCTTCCAGGGTTGGGAAAAAAGTGGTTGGAGGAAAAGTGAACTTGAAAACATTCAGATTTTTACATAAGCAAATCTACACCCGCATATTTGCTCATGCTAAAATGGAGTTCACAAATATTTTCTGGGAGTACTATTTCTTGACCTACTTCTGTAAATTCTTGTGAATTCATGGAAACTGTACATATGCACTTAATGCAAGGATATATACCATGGATGCACTTTTGAGACTTTCTTTAATAATTTGGCCTCTAATTAGGCCTGGCATTGACCATGACCTTTTGTTTTGTTTTTTATTCTGTCTCTCTCCGTCTGTCTATCAGCTAGCGTCCCTGTAAGTGACAGTATTTTGCTCTTTTAGAAGGAGCATAGGCACACAAAGTAGTTTTGTTCAGTGCCCAGAACCGCTGTGGCAATGTGTGCTGAGACCAACATTTTTTTGTTTTGCTTTTGCCAATGCTTGTTAGAATGGTGAGGACTCAGCAGCTCCCACACTGTTAAGGTTTTACAAAAACCATGCCTAAACAAGTCACACCTTGACAAAACCAAAAGGCTGACCACCAATTTCAGACCCACTAGCTCTGCCAATGCTTGTTTATTTTTGTTTTCCATATTCGTATTTAAACTGGTTACACTGATATTCCATTCTGAATATTTTTGGGAAATACTAACATACATCAACATGTTACTAAATGGTGCTACAAAGATACGGTACCTAAAATCTTACAGTAGTTCATCTAAATGTTTTCTTTTCTTACATGCATTTTTTTGTGAACCTTTTATTTTGAAAGCAAAGAATCATCACTCTTGCTTTCAAGTTTCTGCAAATATTTGCATATAATCAGAGAGGATTCTGGGTGCATTATACAGAGCCTCATATTACTAAACTTTGCAAATGTGTGTACACTTTTATACTGGAACCACTGTCAGTAGTGCAGGCTGAGCTTAAAACATTTACTTTTAGTGTTCACCCTAATAATAAAGGCTTTGCGTTAAGGAACCATATATACAAGTTTGAACAGCATTAACACACATATTACATATAACACACACCTTAATTGTATTTACCTGAATTATAGAGAATTCTCTTCCCTGATCCACAATGTGGTACTGTAAACTGGCAGCCAAAGGGTTTGTGCTGCAGGGGGTTGGGCCTACTTGTCCCAAGGACAAAATGCACATTAAAACTTGTTGCCCTTGACCGGGCGTCGGGCTATAGGATTTGCACATCCCTGACTGTTGCATGGCTAAACACTTATAAGGTCCCAAAGGCGAGACCTATTGGCTATGCCAATGCTTGTTATAAATTGGTGTGGATCTCCTTATTGAGTCGTGTGTATCATTTGGTGTTGATTTGAGGCAAGTGGTATGGTGTGCTATGGATTTGCATGTTGTGTTTTGTATTATGTGGAGTATAGTGTTGTTTAGTTGAAGGGTGTAGTGTTATGCTGACATTAGTTCCGCTAGCACGTGACTATGTGCTACAACATATTTATGTGCTCTTTAACTACAATCCTTTCTTCCTAGAATTCTCGAAATGTCTTTTTGTACACGAGTTTCATCTCGTACTTCTTTGCCATTCTGTAAAAAAAGATAAATACACAAAAGCACATATTACTAAAAGCAATACCTTTCTGTTGCCAGCATGACGTCTTGTGCCTGGCTACAGTATTACACATGTTTAATGTACACAGATGTTAATGCACAACCTTCTCAGCCCGATTCTTTCAAGTGCCTGATAACTTGGGAGAAAGGGGCACTGGAGACTCCAGGCCTCTAACTTTTAGCTAGAGCGAACTGCACTGATGATACAAGAGCACATACTTCAACTTAAGGTCATGGGAGGGGACAGCCAGCGCACGCATGGAGGAAGCACGCACACCAGAGGGCGGTGGGGGCACGGTAGGTTGCGCGCACCCACCCACCCGCACAAGCGAGGACTGGTGTGGGTGGGTAAGAAACAAGCACGAGGAAGGGTACAGGCAAGAAACAGGGACAAAGGAAGGAGGGTGCGGGCAAGAAACACTGACGAGGGCGGTGGAAGTAGCATTGGGGTGGGAGGGTACACACTGGAGCTGGATGAAAAAGACCTACCGTAGTAGCGTGCTTAAACAAAGAAAAAAGGTAGCACCTAGAAAATAAGCATTGGAAGGATACCTGGACGAGCGTTGTCTAAGGGGCTTTTAATATTGAGCCAGATAGGACTGCTGTTGCAGCCCGAAGGTTATTGCAAGTAAAAAGTGAATCTGTCATAAACCAAAGTGAACAAGCGGTAGTACCAAGAAATTAAGCAGTGGAAGGACACCTGGACGAGCGTTGTCTAAGGGGGAAACCTAAAATTGCTGTAAAATATTGCAGGCTGCCACCCATCCACAGTGGTTCACTTTGCCACATCACATGCTTTTAATATTGAGCCAGATAGGACTGCTGTTGCAGCTCGAAGGTTACTGCAAGTAAAAAGTGAATCTGTCATAAACCAAAGTGAACAAGCATTGGCTTCGCAGCCGTGAAAGTGACACGGATACGCGCCCCCCGAAAGTGAAAGTGATTGCGATCAAGAGAAGCGGGAGTTGTGTTGTGAAAGACAGAGGGCGGCTGCACGCCTGCACGCTCACGTGCCTTCAAGCTTTAGACCACCAAAAGCCTGTGGCAGCTCTTTGGAAACACGTACACTAAATGTCTCGCAGAGCAGCGCATACGCTGGCTCAGCGAGACCTAAAAACGGGTGGCTTGTGCTGTTAGCGCACCAGTTACCCTGATGTAGGTGCTCACCAGTTACCCTGATGTAGGTGCTAACAGGAGTTTCTGATGACATCGGGGTTTGCATGCTGGTTAGAATTAGGGTCAAATAAATAAGGTCACTGCTACTTCAAAGCATCACGCTGATGAAGTTCAGCAGCTTTGAAGGAAAAAGCCATAAAGACTGTCATAAATCGGGGTTTCAGTCAAATTCGTTGAGAAGCAATGTGGAAATTGAGGCTGTAGATAGGTTTCATTGACTGTCTGGACTCAGGAGAGCTTTGGTAAAAACTGTCACTAACTCTACTGACGTTTATTCTTTCAATTTAAAAATAAGTTGCAAGATTCTTGCAACAAATAATAAGTTATCACTCTGTTTATGTCTCAACCCCTCGTAAATGAAGTTATAAGCAGTACAAGAGAAGGATCTTGGCCACTTGGTATAAATTAAGCCCCGGTGGATATTCAAGTATCTGCAACATGCCTTTGTTCAGATGTGTCGTATGCATGGAACAAGGGCCACTCTACTCACAAGGAACCAGGACAATTAACATGTTAGAGAGAGTCAACGGTTCATGTGGATAATGTACAAGATACTTAATACTAACTGTGCACAAAGGCAGTATACGAATGTTGAAAGAGAAGGCCAATTAATTACACAGACCACAATATATGGGCTGTTTATTGTTAATGCAAATAGTATATTTATATTGTAATACAGCTGAAAAAGTGCTCAGCGTCCCAAGCACACTTAGAACCTATCCAACCAGAGTGACAAATTGTAGCATAGGAGGTCTTTCCACTCAAGGCATATAGCCTGCATAGAAACTGTATCACCTCAACATATTCGAGTTGAGAGCTGTTCATCTTGCTCTGAAGTGTTTTCTCACAGCCATAGCTACAATACGGTGTTCATTCAAACGGAACACACAACCGCCATACATTATATGGACATGCAAAGGGTGAACAAGATCAAGTGCTTGCATGGATCATTCCTCTGACAGCAATACTTGCCTGGTTTGCAAAACAGAGGAGCAGACAGGCTTAGCAGGCATCTCCTAGAACATCACAAAGGGGTACTAGATGGCGTAATACTTGAAAACTTCTTCCATTACTTTCCTCTCTAAATGTCGATTTGTTCACCACAGAAGAAAACACAAAATGCCATGCCCTCGCGTCCAGATTCCTGGAGCCCAGATGCAAAAGCAGTATTTTTGATAGACTTTCCGAGGACTTTCGTCTACATATTTGCTGCCGCCAGTCATCATCAAAATGATGCAGTGGAAAATGGCGATCATGCTCACTGCCAAGCAAGTTAAGGCAGCAGTGATATCACTTGTTACTTCATTTCACGGGATACTCCTGTTCAAACAGGACCTTCTGCTCAGGATGTCAGGCAGGACTTCTTATCGAAGCCTGTGCTCGCTAAGCTTGACTGCCTGGCTCCTAAGTACTTACAGTATGGACACGTGAATCTTCCAGATGACTGCATGATGAAATTGAAGGAAGCAAAAGACCATCCAGTTGCTGGAAGTATATCTCTGGATTGTAGTTTCTCAAGCAGGTGGATACACCTACATGTTGGGAGCCAGGAGTACAAGTTTTGGGCAGAAGTTGTGTGCTTCTATTAACAAAAGTGCTTGCTCTTCACAACGCTGAAATAATTTTGTTTATTTATCCAGCTGCCTGAGCTTGAACTTTCAGGGCAACACACATGACACTGGAATGCTGTTAGAGTGCCTTAGAAAGGCAGATAATTTATAGTGTCTTTCTCTAGCAGCAGCACAAATGGGAGGAGAGTATTCCTTAACCAACATGGAGTTCTTTTCTTCCCAGAGTAATCCTAGTATCTAAAACTACACAGTGATATAATCAAGAGCAATAATAGAAGGATGTGCTCAGACTTTACAAACGACTATTAGAAAAACCATCCAATAGGCTCCTTTTATCAGCTACACTATAAGTGCAAGTTTAGGTTACCTGAGCCTGTTTCTGAGCATTTCTAATTTCTAATATTTACAGATTACAGACCCAAGAAGAAGGCGATTGTCAGGCCTAATGTTCTATTTTATTTAAGTTCAATAACGAAGTTACTTCCTCTGCAAACTTGACTTGCTCAAGGTAGCAATAGTAAGCAGAAAATGCTTACCCCAGGTTGTGGCAGAGAGATACCGACTCTGATACAGAATAGCACAGTATTGTCAAATCTGTATCTTTTCTACAGACTAGGGGCAGAATTTAGAGGGCAGCATGGAATGAACCCTCAAAATAGCACTATGATAAGTCCATATCATGTACACCCTTCACTCCACCTACACCCATCTTACATCCACCTGTCACCCACCGTGCTGGCTTCAATGCAGCCCACGGCTGCATCACGAATCTTACTTTTTGACTCCTAGGAAAATGTTTGAGTACCCATGGTGTACTGTACAGCATAACTAAAACCAGTGTCAAAGCCAATCGTTCCCAAACACATGACCTATTGGCTTTGCCAATGCTTCTATTGTTTGGCTTTTGCCCTTATTGATAGATTTTAGTAAAGACAGATGTAATTTCACTAGTGATCTCCGTGTCTCTTTCCTGCTTCTATACACACCCAAGTCCTGTGAGTGAGCCTAGGTGTAGCTTTGTCTGCAGCTTGTTACAAATTGATCAGAAAAATCTATATTCAATTCCGGAATCTTGTGGCTTTAGAATGTGTCATTAAATGAAAATATGATAGTCACTTGTTTTTGACAGCACAAAATTGTAAAATCGGTAATTGGCTTGATTCCTATACTTTGGAAGATTACATTATTCTTTTTGTTGGGCTGAATGTCCTGTTCAGTGCTTTGTGAAGCTGTGCAGGCATGCCTTTGGGTACATTCTGGACAGCATTGTGCATCTATTTCCTAGTGGACTTAACAGTCATGCTTTCTTTCTGTTTTCAGTAATCGGTTCTGTATGCCAATGAAGGGCGCCCAATGTGTACGCCTGTTGATGACGGTGGCTACTGCCCTCTTTACCTGAGCTTTGAGATGACTGACCGTGTTGGCAGCATTATGTATTGTCTAGGGTAAACCTATGGGGAATTTGCCTAACAACTCACCTCAGTCAAAAGTGTGCTCACTCTCCTATAACTGGGGTCATTTGGTTTTTATCGTGTTTGAGACATACATGGACGTTTCTTGTGTTAAGTGTTAAGTATGCATGTTTCATTGTATGAGGATGGACTGGTGTGTCCATAAGTATTTGGCTGGTATTGTCCTGTTGAACACACCAGCATTTCCCTTCCTGTGCCACTCTTGAAGATCAGAGGAGTCTGGTCAGTTGAGAACATGCTAACCTGCCCCCCCCCCCCCCACTCCCCCCCTTTAACCCCTTGCATGCTGCCGCGATTCTGCGTCTGTGTGGCAAAATCGCGAGTGGGCGGGTTTATGATGGCCCCCAGCCATCATCAGCACAGGAGCGCCGTAGTGCATGACGGATGGGGGCCGTCATCAGCATGCAAGGGGTTAAGGGTTGGAGGGGCCCCCTGGAAATTTGAAGGGAAAAGTGTAGACACTTGTGTGAGACTTTCTTTTCATTTCTGTGACATGGCAGCCTTCAACCTTGGCATGAAAATGATGCTCTTTCCTGCAGGCAGAGCAGAAAAGTGTGTTTTATGAAGCCATTTATGAACTTGTGTGGCTATTTTGCTTTGTGCAGCCAGAGGGCTTTGATCCATTGAAGAAACCGTAAAGATTTGTAGGTTCGAGCTGTAAGTGGTGTTCATCCCCAAGTGCACCAATAAATGTGTAATAGCACAGCGCAACTACCATATGATGCTGTTTGTTAAAAATGCCTGGACAAATATGCTTTAGCAAATTGTTGATGAATCCCTCCACATGGCTACTCCAGTAGTTCCTCTGTACTGCTCTTCCTTCATCTCTCAAATGTCTTTGGTTCAGACAACCACCTCGCCCTGATCAACTCCCTAAAAGAATGAATGGGTATCGAGGGCATTGCCCTTGACTGGTTCATCTAATGGATGACAAACCTGCCACAAATAGTGCTATCTGATCTTACTTCCACAGTGCCTGCCTTCTATGAGGGATTCCTCAGCGCTCGATCCTCTCACTGACCCTGTTCAACATATATTGAGGACCACTGTGTGAGATTCTCAGTAGTTCGGTATTGTTTACCACCTATACACTTATGATACCCAGATCTATTTGAAGATCGAGCGCTCTCTCCAACACTGACAAGAATTCAAAAATCACTGTTTATCCATCGTCTCAAACTTAACCCTCCTAAGATGGACCTCCTATTAAACTCTCAAAAAACTCCTTCCCTCTACACAAAGGGATGGATATATGAAACGGCATTGCGCCAGTCCTCCGCTCGATCCCCTAGCCTGCCAGTAAAAAGGAATTACAACCCTTCTACTCGAAAAAGAGTTTGGACAATTAAGATCACCTACTTACTTCAAGATCCCCTTGCCCCATCTCTATCTGTTTTTATCCCTCTCTAACTGTTTTTGCTTAGGTTTGCTCATAATAGTCGAAGGGGGTTGTTTGAAACTATTCCTCTTGTTTAACGTTCCAGTACCCTTGGCTTATGTAACTTTTTAATTGCTTTGCTTATTTGTATGTTTTGGATCACTGCTTGAAATGTTTCCCTTGTAAAGTGCACTAATGCCCCTTGGCCATGATTGTGCTATATATATATATCTGCAAATAAATAAATGCATTAACCCTTTCCGTGCTCCTAATGGCCGTCGCGAGCACTACCTCGCTAGTGCTGCGCTTCCGTTGGCCGACGCAGACCCGCCCACTCATTAGAAGTCCCGCACCGCAGCGGAATTCCCACCGTGGTTAAGGAGTTAAAGTGTAGCTTGTGTTCAAAGAGATACAAAGACCCAGTAGGCAAACGGCTTCCTCTTGATTCAAATAATAAGTAAGGCCTCCAACGAGTGCAGCAAATGAAAGGGATCCAGCTATTAGTAAGTCAGATCGAGGACCCAAGCTGGCCCCAGTGAAACATGCAGAATTTGTTCCTATATAATATGCCCACACTGGGACATATATTAAGCAGAGCTTCCATGTTGTCTGTTTTCCGTTCGGAGCAGCAACCTTCAGGAGGTGAGGTGGGTTTCTTATTTTGATTTCCAGCTGGTGTCAGCTCAAAGGCCTCACTTAAAAGGTCATCATTTCTCCTTTTGTTGGAGACTTATCCTGGCTGGGAGTTATCTGAGCCTAATACCTAGATGCCAATACAATGGAGTGAAATAAAAGGCACGCAGCTTCCTGTCTCTTCACAAGTGTGTAAGAAAATGTATGATTTAGAGCTTTGGACTTTGTTCAACTCCTGTATGTTACGAGATGGATGTGCACTGTATTAATGTCAGCTGTGTCTGTATGAGTAATTACACTAATATTGATTTAAAGAACACTTAGTAATTTATGTTTTTGTATAATTTCTGTTAAGAATGCTACTCAAACGAATGTATTGTCTCTGAAGGCTTTACATCTCACACACACATTATACAGAGACAATGGAACATACAGGTCTGTAAATCAATGTACAGGAAATTGTACATAAGACAATTATTAGGGTTACAAGGTGTAGGAGTCACAAATCATCCATACTGATATGAATTATATATTATGAGTGCTTGGTCTGGAGAAATACAAAGTCAGGATTTAAAACGTAATCCCAGGCTCAGGGTTGTCTCTACTAATTAGACTTTATTCCTAACCAGATGAACCCTTTTTAGCAACTTTAGAATAACAAAGTTTGAGGGAAAAACAATAAGGTTCTAAACCTATGCCTTACAGTTTGCATGCAGCCTCTTGATGCCGCTTCATTGCTCACTGTGCTATAATTGCAAGTAACAAAAGGATCTCTGTGAGAAAAGCAGCAGCCCTCCAAGTTACCTACCTAAAATACAAATCTAGTCAAGTCAAGTCGAGTCAAGTCAAAGAATTTATATAGCGCACTACATACCCAGAGGGTCTCAAGGCGCTTAGGGAGGGGAAGAGGATTACTTGTCAAATATCCACGTTTTAAGTTGCTTTCTGAATGCTAGGTGGTTCTGGGTAAGGCGAAGGTAAGTGGGGAGTGAGTTCCATGTTTTAGCAGCCAGGTATGAGAAGGATCTGCCTCCCATGGATGTCTTGTTGATGCGAGGTACAGTGGCGAGGGCTTGGCTGGAAGAACGTAGTTGGCGGGAGGGGGTGTAGAAGGACAGTCGTGAGTTGAGGCATTCTGGTCCGATGTCGTAGAGTGATTTGTGGGCGTGGGTTAGCAGTCGGAAAGTGATCCTCTTATTGACGGGTAGCCAGTGGAGGTCTTTCAGGTGACCAGAGATGTGTTCGTTACGCGGGATGTCTAATATGATCCTGGCTGATGCGTTTTGGATTCGTTGGAGTTTCTTCTGGAGTTTGGCGGTAGTACCTGCGTAGAGGGTGTTTCCGTAGTCCAGTCGGCTCGTGACCAGAGCATGGGTGACTGTTTTTCTGGTTTCGGTGGGGATCCAGCGAAATGTTTTTTTGAGCATGCGAAGAATGTTGAAACAGGATGAGGAAACGGCGCTGACTTGTCTGTTCATTGAAAGTGAAGAATCCAGGATAACGCCTAGGTTCCGTGCGTGGTCTGTCGGGATGGGTGCTTTTCCAAGGGCTTCCGGCCACCAAGAGTCGTCCCATGCAGAGGGGGATGTACCTAGGATGAGGACTTCTGTTTTATCTGAGTTCAGTTTCAGACGGCTGTGTTTCATCCATTCGGCAACTTCTTTCATTCCTTTGTGTAGGTTAGTTTTGGCGGTACTGGGGTCATTGGTGAGAGAAAGGATCAGTTGAGTGTCATCCGCGTAAGAGATGATGTTGAGGTTGTGTTGGCATGCGATGGCCGCGAGGGGGCTCATGTATACGTTGAAGAGGGTGGGACTGAGTGAGGATCCTTGTGGTACGCCACAGATGACTTCAGTGGCCTCGGACTTGAATGGTGGAAGGCGGACTTTCTGGGTTCTTCCGGTGAGGAACGAGGTGATCCATTCAAGTGCTTTTCTTTGTATTCCGATGTTTCTGAGGCGTTGTAAAAGGGTGCTGTGGCAGACTGTGTCGAAGGCTGCGGAGAGGTCGAGGAGGATGAGGGCGACTGTGTCTCCATTGTCCAGTAGAGTTCGAATGTCGTCTGTTGCTGCGATGAGGGCGGTCTCAGTGCTGTGTTTTGCTCGGAAGCCAGATTGTGAGGAGTCGAGGGATTTGTTGGCTTCGAGGAAGGCGGCGAGCTGATTGTTGACAGCTTTCTCGATGACTTTGGCCGGGAAAGGAAGGAGTGATATGGGGCGGTAGTTTTTGAGTTCGGTGGGGTCCGCTGTGGGTTTTTTCAGAAGGGCGGTGAGTTCAGCGTGTTTCCAGCTTTCCGGGAAGGTGGCGGAGTTGAAGGAGCAGTTGATGACGTCTCGGAGGTGCGGTGCTATGACGGAGTCTGCTTTGTTGAAGATGTGGTGAGGACATGGGTCAGTGGGGGATCCTGAATGGATGGAGTTCATCAGGCGGATGGTGTCCTCAGTGGAGATTGGGTTCCAGTCGTTAAGGGTGTTCAAGGGGGGAGAATGTTCAACAAATGGTTGGGTGGGTTGATCTCCGGGTTGGTTGTCGAAGCTGTTGTGGATGTCTGCAATTTTGTTGTGGAAGAATGAGGCTAGGAAGTCGCAGAGGGCTTGAGAGGGGGTGATGTCGTTGGAGTTGGCTGAGGGATTGGTAAATTCCTTGACGATGTTGAAAAGTTCCTTGCTGTTGTGGGCGTTGTTGTCTAGTCGATCCTTGAATGCTGTTTTCTTGGCCTTTCGGATTAGTTGGTGGTGTGAGCGGGTTGCGTTTTTGAAGGCGTCCTTGGTGCTAGTGGTTGGGTCTTTTTTCCAGGCCTTTTCAAGGGAGCGGCAGAGTTTCTTGGACTTCTTAAGATCATCGTTGAACCATGAGGCCTTCTTGCTGCCAGGTTTGCATTGACGTTTTTTCAGTGGTGCTAAGGTGTCGGCGGTGTTGGATAACCAAAGGGTGAAGTTGGCGGCGGCTTGGTCTGGGTTAGAAGAGTGGGCTGGGGTGTTTAGAAGGAGCGATGAGGAGATCTGGTCGATGGTGATTTTGTTCCAGTTTCTTTGCAGAGTTGGTTAGGGGTGGGTGATGGGTTTCGGCTTGTTGTAGGTGAAGTGAACGCAGCTGTGGTCAGTCCAGAGGATATCCGTAGTATGGCTGAAGGAGACATGATTGCTGGAGGTGAAGATGGGGTCGAGTGTGTGACCTGCGATGTGGGTTGGGGAAGTGACCAGTTGTTTAAGTCCGAGGTTGGCGAGGTTGTCCAAGAGGGTGGTGGTGTTGCGGTCGTTGTTCTTTTCAAGGTGAAAGTTGAGGTCTCCCAGAAGGATGTAATCTTTGGAGGGGAGCGCGTGTGGGGTGATGAAGTCCGTGATATCTTCACTGAATTTTGCGCGGGGTCCTGGTGGTCTGTAGAGGAGTGTGCCTCTGAGTGTGGTCTTGGGGTCGATGTGGATCTGGAAGTGAAGGTGTTCAGAGTTGGCGAGGTTGACGTCAGAGCTGGTTGAGATGTGGATTGATTTTTTTATGGACGATAGCGATTCCTCCTCCTGTGTGTCCGGTACGGTCCTTGCGTGTGATCTTATAATCTTCAGGGATGGCAATGGTGATGTCTGGGGCGGAGGAAGCGTTCATCCATGTTTCTGTTAGGAAGGCGACGTCTGGAGAGATGGTGTCTAGTAGATTCCATAGGTCAATGGCGTGTCTGTGGACCGATCGGGTGTTGAGAAGGATGCATTGTAGGTGATTGGGGTCGGGAATCTGTGGTGTGGTCGTAGCGGGGATGTTGTCGGTGCCGATGAATTTGCAGGAGTAGCAAGAGAAAGGTCCATGGGTGTGTCCAGGAGCGACTGTTATTATAATCTCCTGAAAAATGCTAGTCACAGAAACATTTCTACAGCCTCTTTATGGCCAATTAAGTAAGCCAAAACAAATTTACTGTCACGTTTGTCTTTGTTGCTAAATTCTTTATGGCGTTGTTTAATAAAAGTAAAATGAATGTATAAGTGGACTGTCAGATGCCACCACTTATGATTCTACCCACCACTGGCTTCACACTTTTAACCTCAATTTATGGGAATCCTGAAGAAATTGTGTTCTATTTCTAAGCTCCGACCTTCTGAAGGAATTTCTGTGGGTCTTTGAGGGCAACTGAAAATTGCTGTCTCTGGACATTTATGTTGTTGGATCCGATTTTTGATACACCATACATAGTGACCTAGGCTACTAAAAATAACCTAATTGGTGTTTACATTGGTGTATAATTGTCATATTGTGACTATACAATGTTAAAGTGGGGTTCACCAAGATTTCCTGCTCACGGCTCACAGATGAGCAGGCCTCTGTGATGACCCATGGTTCACTCAGTGGCTTTCACAGACTGGTCACTGGCCTCTGGTCTGGATGTGGGGGCACTGTCGAGAAAATTGAGAGACCTAAGGAGCACTCTTACTCCCTCTGTAGCTCTTCTTGCTTCTGAACCTCCTTTTGTCCTTTACTGTGGAACCATATGCCTTAAAGAAGTCCCCAGCGTATTGCTTAGTTTTTTCCATCTATTTCTTAGCTCCGTAGTGCAATAGAATGCATTGGTGCCAGCCAGTAAGTGCTATAAAGTGCACTCCACAGTCTTTCGAACTCCTGCATGTGAAATGAAGCCAGGAGATATTCCCAAGCGGTGTCCAAAGGACAGAAGTGCACCACTTCTATGCACAGCACTTGAATTCCACCCTCCCCATGAGATGAGCCTCATCACATCGTTAAGAAAGAACCATCACCTGCCAGCGAGCCTTTGCTGTCATAGTACCTGCTAGATGCCCAGGAGCAGATCTCAGCCCTGGTCCAGCTGCAATGTGTCTTCCAGAGGCCTGTCCTCACACTCTAGTCTCAGACATTTCTGGTGCCATTGCGGAATCCAGCCTCGTCACAGCCTATGAGGATCGGGCAGTCTCTAAACTCATGGGCAGGGGCGTGGCAGGAAGAGAGGGCTCTCGGTCCTGAGCCATTCTCCAAACTCACTTAGTTAAGGAGAGAAGATCTTATGCCTGGTTCAGCTCAGAATATGCCACACAGAGCTAGGGCTCAGTGACGATGATTAAAGGCATAGGGCTTTTTGGAGCTGTGCTCATCCTAGAACTCCACTGGCCTGGCCAATTTTATTTCTTAACTAGTTTTAATACTTTGAATTCTCTTTAGGTACCTCCCTTCTCTCCAACTGAAGCACCTTGACTGGCTTTCAGAGCTCCTAGCTTACTGCTCATCCGCAAACTGAGGCTTTTTTAGTGGCTAGTCAGTGTTTGTGTCCCTAGATACTTTAAAAGGATTCTTACATTTTCCAGTGTCTCGTTATGGACACAGTTAATGGACACTGCTCTTTAAAAAAGAAAATCTGACTGAGCATTAAAACGCTGCAATTCAACATTTTAATTCTCCTATTCTCCGTTTTTCTTCAGTACAAGGATGACCTTATTTGCGTCTTACTATGCTTTAAAAATTCAAATGGAATGTAAAATTAAAGGTTAATTTTAGGAGTGAGTGTAACTCGTTTAATTCAGTGTAGCATAATCATATGTAGCATAATCATGTGGAATTACTCAAACATTCTGTGAGATTTCATGGAATGAAGTGAGAAGAGTAATCCTGCATTTAGCACTATTTTTGTAGCTTCAAAAATGCCTCCTCGTGTCTTAAATGGACCCTAGAGTCCTTATGGCGCTAAGAAATTGTGCTAAATTCAACAGAATATTAATAGTGAGCCCAAGCTGCCTCTTATGCTCGCTAAATGTGCACTTGAGGTAGGATTTTCTCCCTACTTACACCCCGTTTTTAGTGCTAGTTTCTTAACACAAAATGCACCCTCACATTCAAAATGGGCGCAAGGACGCACTTTGCACTAGAAAATAGTGCTAACTGTAACAGAATACAAACGGCAGCTAAATGTGTTTTTGAGGTTGAAATATTCCCACCATATTACTCTTAATTATGAAAGCGGGCATAATCTCATTACTATCGGTAATTCCACATCAACAAGTAACAAGGAATTAGCTAAATTACTTTGATTACTCCAGCGTAATTTAAATGCTGTCCAGGCCTAGTTAATTTACAGTGAGTAAAACGTACACCAATGGCACCTCATTGTAGTTCTCTCTCATAAGTAATTATACAGTGAAAAAGACTGCAACTGTCTGGCGACCAACTAGGTGAGAGACGAAGCAGTCATTTAAGGTTTCCCCTGCTCTTCGACACTGTAAACGAATTCTGCCCTCGACACCTGTGTATCACCAGAACTGAACATAGCTGGGAGACCTTGCATCGACCTACCGCTGAATATGCAAAACAGGCGAAGATTTTATTGTCTCCGTTCGTAAATTATTTTACATTTGTGCCACTTTAATATCTCAAATATAAACAACATCTTTAAGTTTAATAAAACAAAAAAACAAATCTATGTTAATGTTAGCAAGAGTGTATCCACTGAAACTGTCACTGATACCAGTCGAAAATCATAAGAGCAATTTAGATTTTACAATGTAAAGCATCTCTAAAATGAAATAGAAACCGCACAGTCAAAGGTCCAGAGACCTTCAGTGACTTTTTATCAAGTGGCAAATATGGTCGAAGGTCCTTTGCCTGAGGCCTTTGGTTTAAGTTCTGCAGGTTCAGATACTCTCTTTTAATTTCAGATTAGAATAAAGAATAACCGTCCCTCTGGAGACGACAGAACGACTAATGGAAACAAACTTGCTGTTATCAAATGCCACATGTAGATAGATGGTGATGGACTCTTTGCTGCTCAGCCCCCCTTCTGCTGAAAGACTGTTCCAGATGACGTCTCCTCAGTTCAGAATCGCAAGTTTAAGTCGAAATTTAACAAAACCTTGCTAAGATAATTTCTTAATGTTGTGGGCTATTAAATGTTGCCGTTTGGGCCAAACATGACAAACTGAAGCTCTACTTAGAGCAGATACATGAAATACAGTCCTGATCTTTGCCCGAAATTAACATTTTGAGGTTCCACCTGCTAGCAACAGTCCGGGATCCTGACCCTGCTGGCATTTCCACTACATTCCCCACGCCTTGTGACCTTTCTGGGGACATCCCCTTGTCCTGTAGATGCATGCCTCTGCCTTTGCACAGTAATAAATACCACAGGTGCGTTGTTCCCATGGGGGGTGCCCAAGCAGAAAACTAGTGATGGTGATGTCTCTGTTTGCAATTAGCAGACCTAGTGGCACCACAAGTCTTGCTTGTGCTCTACTCATCCTTCAGAGCCAGTAGTGCCATCTTACAATCGGGTATGACTAGTCTACCCACAATTTGAATCAGTGTATTGTATATTGTAGACCAATATGGTTGTATGACTGAGCACTCTCATATCGTATGGAAAAAAAGTAGCCATCCCCTCCCCACACCTAAAGTATTGGGGATCCATCCCTCCCTTCCTCCTGCTAAGTCTAGGAAGGCTGTAATAAACGTGGTGTATATCAGCCACATAGGCAAAGTGAGGATCATAGGGGACATCTTTGCCTTATTCTATTCTTCGTCCTCTATGGGGACCACATCTTGCTCCCATCTTTCACATAGATGTGTTAAGGGGGCCAGGGTGTTGGACACCAACAATGGATACAAGCTGAAAATACCCTTTGTCCTCAGCTCTGACTTTGTAATCTTCAATAGGGGGTGGAATTTAGGAGGGGCAACTAGGCTACTCCTGTGAGCTTCCCAAGCATGCTGCAGCTGTAGGTATTGATAGAATTGTGATGTATGGCTCCGTCAGCTGTGCAGATGATCTGATATGATCACCATCTTAGATGTTGCCTAACTTATAGATGGCTGTATTGTTCCTGAGGCACAAACCCTTCAGGCCCACCATGTGTCTAAGCAATGTTCCACAGCTGGTCCCTCATAGAGCAGTCTTGGACAGCAATAATGATGGGTACATAAATTGTACATAGTATAACATGACATTTGGTTGTGGTCCTTTCCGTGATTCACTCTCTGTACCAAAGATCGACCGATCTCCTACCCATTCACTTCTTACGGGTCTTATTCTAGGCCTGGTTTCCTCCATTAAAGAGGTCTTGGTCAGTTCCTTCCATTGATGCGGGTAGTCCTGATTTTGACCCTTAAAATGGTTTGTACACCTATTCTGGTTGCTAACAAGGTAACCTTTTCCTACAAACTTCCAGCTCAACCAATTTTCATATAATCATTTATGACTGCACAGTTGAATTCCTGGAACTGTATGGAAATGGCCTCCAGATTAAAAAGGCACTTTAGTGTCATAATGAAGGTAGATGGCTCTATAATAATGCTCATACATGGTCCAACACATAACCCAAGAAGTCTCGCATATAAAAAAAGAAGTCATTACCAGTTGATATGCAGCTCCTAAAGCATTACATGCATGCTTGCAGTCTACCTTAAATTAAATCCAACCAGCGGTGGCAAATTTAAAACCCTGAATGCAGATTGGTTAAATTCAATGTATCTAAGGCTTCTGCTTTACTCTCGCCGACACTGCCAAGACCCTTGTTATCCAAATTTTCCTCTCCTTCAAGGAGCTCTAATAATGAGAGACGGCTGAATCAAGCCCCATGTTCAAACAGACACATTCCACTCTACAGTACAATCACTGGTCTTCTTCATGATCTATGGTAAGGCCCTTCTGAGCGAACTCCCATACTCCCCGCTCATGGCTGCCTTACCTGCTGCAGGTCTCCTGATCGTAAATTGAATCTTCATTAGCTCCCCCAAACGGGAAATCAATCTCAAGGAAATGCATGATCTAAAAAGCCCTCCACAACAACAAAAAACACACTACTTGATATAAACTCTTGCCGTCCTCGAATCCTGAAACCTGGTAATACTGGAGGTTCCTGGAAAAAAAAGTGAAAAAAATGTTTGTTTCGGAGAGATTCCCCATAAAACAGCAAAAACTTAAATACATCATGATTAAAATACATGTTTAAAAGAGGAATAAAAAAGTACACAACAAGATCTAAAATATTTCACATCTGTAAATACAAACAATTCATTGCATCATAACATTTTATTCATATGTGGCAAGTTGTTTATATAAAAAATAAAACAGACTAAAAAACTATTGCACTTCTTATATCTGGTTTCCATCCGCAAGGCCTCTTTATTCTGTGCAACTCGAAGCAATTGATAGATGTGTATGACCCTCTTTTTCGGTTAAGCCACATACTGGTCAGGAGAAAAGATAATGTGCCTTAGTTTCCTTCTCTGAAACACATCTCGGGCAACAGTCGGGGGGGGGGGGGGGGGGGGGGTTGGAAGCTGACCAATTACTTGCAAAACCTCTTAGACGTAAGATGTCATATCTAAATCTCGTATATATACAACTAAAAATGGCGCAAACTTTGGAAAATGCTAGATGTCCAAGAAATGATCCCACAGTTCTTGGAGTCCCAGGGTCATCAGCCCGATCTGGGGATCGTCTTTTCTCCAGAAATGCAGCAAAACTGTGGAACACCCTACCGCTATCACTTCGCTTAGAACCCAGCCTGCTGGTGTTCCGAAAACAACTAAAAACATCATTGTTTCCTAGGCCATAAACCAGTCTTCCCCATCTTTTAATTTCTGCATCACCCTTCTATTTTTCATCAAGCGCTGGGATGCTTCCGAGTAGCCATGCACTATATAAGAGCCTTTCAATTTCAATTTCAATTTCAATCTGCCAAAATTTCACGTAATTGCAAAAAATGACATTCCTTCTAGCCTTCCCTGTTAAACAAACCCCCGCTCATTCTGAAACGAAACCTTTCTCTGATGTGTGCCAGGAAAGATCGGAATACTGTCCTTCCTCTGTCTACCCCTCTACAGAACCCCAATGAATCTGGGCACAGTCTTGCCTTGCTTTCTTTCTTCTTGCCCTTGAATATTCAGTGTTCTTATCTCTGCTGCTCTCCCCTCATGTGTGCATGCAGACATTTATTTAGGAGTTTTTTATTCTAGGTTTTGCATACTCCACCACTGTGGTACACATCCACTTGTGCATGTATAACCCGCGCATATCCAGAATGGATTATGGAAACGTTCTATATCTAGGTTTGGCTACATTTCTGCTCAAACAGCTTCAAATTGTTAAACATGCGCCTGCCCGTGTACTTCTGCGTCCTCCAAGGTAGACTTCTACAGCTAGTTTGCTTCGTACCTTGCACTGTCTGCCTATTGAGCTGTTGGTCCAATTTAAGGCCTTATGCTATATGCAATAATGCCTTGCTAATACAGGGCCTAGCTACTGAAGATCTTTGGTGTTGAATACGCTCCCAACTTCGCCCTGTGTTCAAACCATTTAGACCTGGCCACGATTCCCAGGATCAGGAAGTCACTGCAGGGCGATCAGACTTTTGCATATCTTGGCCCTAAATTGTGGAATGCTCTACCACTTTCACTGAGAGCCTGTGATTCCCTCTCAGTGTTTTGGAAGAAAGTGAAGACGTGGCAGTTTTTATTGGCATGGCATGATGTTCATCAGAGCTTTAAGATCTGGTTGTTTCATCCGTACAGTATGATTTAACAGATTGGTGAGGAGGCCAGTGCTGGGAAACCTGACATAGTAGCCATGAGCTTTACAAGTCACTTTAACATAACTTAACATATCCTCCTGACCAGTGTTCAGCGTTACGCTGCCTTTGGTCGGGCGGCTAGAGAAACACCCTGTAAATACCTAAAATAAAATACACCATTTGTGGTCCCACATATATTTTTTTAACCTAACTTTTTTTCTGATCATTGAAGTCACCAATATACTCAATCATTTGGTAACTAGAGCAGAAAAATTGATTTTAGGTTTGATTTGTAGTTGTTACTGTGTACAAGCCTTAAATACAATGTCTGTAATTTCAATGGCAATAGCATAAACTGTGAGCACCATTTTGTGGCTCACCGCTTCCTGAAACAGATGTGATGGAGGTAGACTGAACAGAATAATTGTATGACCATGTTTACATCCTCAAGTGGCAGACAGCTCTCATTAATTCAGTTACTTGAAATGCACTGTGTGAGTCCGCCAGGAAGCAAATTCGTCAGCACGTTTCAGTTAAATTATAGCTGCCTAATGACACTTGTGAAAACAAATACTGTACGGATTTATCTGGAGATTGAATATTCCACAGCTGTGAATGTGAAACTCTCCAAAGCGGAAGGTAACGCATATAAAACTCTGTTCACCATCGTAGGTGTACTAGTTCCATTGATAGAAGGGTGACAAATGATCTAGTGGTAAATGCGCAACTTTTTTCAAGACCACATTTTTTGTATCTTTTGAATGTAGCTAATGGGGGTCGGAGCCAAGATTGCGGCGCTCTTTCGGAACTCTTGAGCAGGATCATATCTTGAGCAGTGGTGGCAAACCACAGGGGGCTCATCTTGAAATCTGAGTGGGTCATGTGGTGCTTGAGAAACAGGCCCCCAGGAGAATCAAGAGTTCAGCGCCACTGTGATGGCGCTTCATGTATAGCCTCCAATGCAGTTCATCATTCCTGGGTATGGTGACGCCCATCGGCAGATTAGGAACGTAGAGCAAAGTCCGGTGGTGGCAACCACTTAGGAAGCCATTGCATGGGGTGAAAACCCTTCGGGGTGGGGTAACACAGGTTTTTAGTGCCGTTTCTGGGCTCGACATCGGTGAAGAGATTTTCCCTGGATGGGCACAGTTAAGCAGGGCTTTGGTGCCCAGTGCTGGCGCTAGATGGCATGGGGTCCTGTCAGGGAGGAGTAAAGAGCTGTGGAGGCTAGATAGTGGCAACCCTTTGAGAGCATTGAGCTAGAAGTCCATGAATCCAGTGATCTAACCCTTTTCCAGGGCCGATAGCAATACGGGGCCACCTAATTTCTTAATCTTTGGTGACTGCGGTTGATAAAGACCGATTCAGGGAGGACTTCTTTGCTGTGAAACCGTTTCAGCATGGCAAGGAGAGAAGCACCGCAGGGATAATGAAAGGAGAAGGAACTCACCCCAGGTGATTGAACCCTTTTAAGTGCTGTCAATGATTTTTGCTTCGAGGTGGTGGAAAAGAAAACAAGCATAGAAAAGTCAGTGAGGTCGCTGGAGGATAATATGGAGGTCTGACCATCAGAGTGGAGGACATTAAGAAGGAGCAGGTTTTGAGATCAAAGAAGCTGCCCCAGTATGAGATTCGTAGGACTTTCGATCAAATGCGATCCAGAGTGTTGCACTACTACTGGTGAAGATCGACAGACTAGATAACCGTTAGAGTGAGACGGAAGTTGGGGTGCTAGGGGGTCCCTTCCCGGATCTGTTGTGAGAATCTGGAGTAATTCTGTATGGTGCTTAGTGAGCTCCTCAGGGTGGAATTCGAGGTAGCACGCTCAGTGATGATGGGGGAAACAATCCAGTCATAGATGGGACTGAGAGGACTATCCTAGCAGACACTGAACTGAGAATCCAGATTCTATGTACTGAGGTAAAAAAAAAAAGACATCGTGATGCTAGATCGGGCAGGCGCTCTTTTCTCCCTTCCCTCTAGCCAAGAGATGTTCGAATGTAAAATTAAAAAAAAGGCCTTCTCGAGGTGGAGAATGACCTGACGGCAAAGATCATTGTGGCATAAGTTGAATACCCAGTGCAGCTAGCAGAGGTATTTATTGGGAAGCAATGTGCCTTAACCCGGCGGAATATGCCAGATGTTTTGTGGATAATTTACCATGGGAGGGGGCTTGATGGTTAGGCTGTGACAGGAAATTTTAACGTTTGGCGGCAGCACTTGGGTTGCAGTTCAGTCTGGAGATCTGGTGGACATTCCCTAGAAAGGGGAAATTAGGGTGGCGCACCTTTGTTGAATGAGTAGCTCTTAGATGACTATTGTTTCCTTCCCCTTGTTCCCTTTACCTTGAGGCCTATTTAGGCCAGTTGAATGCAATATTTCCCTTTGGTTAAGCAGTGCATAGATCAGTATTTTAATTAATAATGTGTGGTTATTGGATAGCTTTGCTGTGGCTGTTATTAGTCACTAAATATTATTGACACTTGATTACAACTATTAACTAATTTAGTAGGGGAGATAACCTTATTGAATTGAAATTCTGCTTTACAAAGACTTTGCCACCAGGTTTCATTAAGCGCAGAATGTGTGGTTGCTGCTCAGGTTCAACAGTGATGATGTCCTTACAATGTATCATGGATGCCCTGACTTGACCAGTGACCATCATTACATGCAGTCCCACTCTCCCCACGAGAGTCTTTGCAGCTGTGAGGACACGTCTCATCCCAAGACAGTAAATCTTGCTTGCTCACTGCAATTTAAAAAACACACATTGGCAAAGACCATAAGTCTGTCCTGGGCTAGCTGGTATGGTAGTTATTTTGTAGATTTTCCTATTGTAAACCTACACTGTGAAAGGAAGAAAACAAATATACCATTGTACTATATAAATATGGGGGAACATGTGGTTGCAATAAAATAAGGACATTTTTTGGATTTCATAGTATTTTATTACATTTTTTATTCTTACAGTTAACATAAGTAATCACTGAATATGTATTTTTTAGGATAGTATGGTTGCTTCCTAGCAGGTAGCCATATTTAGTACAAGGAAAGAGACACTTTTAGTTTTTTAAAACACATAAATGGAAAATCTGATCATTGTTGCTGCAAAGAAGAGGTCATAGTTTTAGCACATAAGGATGACTAAAACAAATCTAACAAGCATTGGCATAGCCAATAGGTCTCGCTTTTGGGACCTTATAAGTGGTTAGTCATGCAGCACATTCTCCTGGGTGCTGTCCCGCCAAGTATTGACTCACAATGCGTTCTAGAGACATATTATGAATTGTTAGGAAAAGGTGGCATAAAATGTGCGTCCCACTCCCTAGTGATTCGAAAATCTGTGATTGGGTTTGGATCTCTCAACTAAAACTGGGGGTGTCCATTCACAAAGTGTAGGCTGTCTGCGAGGGCCACTTCCACTTTTAAATGTGGGGGTGTGGGAACTGGGGGAAGCATGCACCGGACCCCCCAATACTCTTCACTTCACTCTCAGGGGCTGAAATCCATATAATCAGCATTTTGCTCCTATGAATGCAGGGACAGAGGTCCGCTGTCCCTCGCAGGCCTCCGTACTGCCCCAGCCCTTTGAGTAGGGTCCAACTAAATCTGCTGGCATCACTGCGTCAGTTCCGGGTAGCAAATTTGTTGTCAGCTGTTCAAAACCTTGTTGCATGTCTTCTTAGGTGGGGCCCCGCTCGTTGGATTCTAAACTACATCCGAGTGAGACACATGAAATCTGATTTGCTATTTTACACTGTTTTTAAACTGAAAGAGGTGCCACATAATTGCAGCATAATTAAATAATTGTCTGTTTGGTCTCGCATACCACACTGTGCCTTACTTAGGATTGGCTGAGGAAATGTTTCCAAGTGGCTCATTGGATTAGTGGAGAGGCTGCATCGGGCCCAGTATATTTGAGGCACCGCTATCGCTGACTTCTGCCTGGGGTCGGAGTCCAGTAACCAGAGGACAGTGAATATGATGAATAAGTTGGTGACTGTATCTCAGTGAGCTGTTAAAACCTCGGGGCTTCAGAAAACACAGCTGGCCCGAGTTCGCGAGATCGATGCTAGTTGTGACCACATCCTTTTCCCCGCACCATGAAGTCCGTCTGACTGGACTCCTCCCCGCGCAGTTCTGTCGCTCGATACTTCACTGAGAGCCTTTCGGGCGGTAAATGCGTCTGCCCCGCCTGCCGGACCGCCGCGAGGACTACGTGTCCCAGCAGCCCTGTGCCTGGCACACCTGAGGCACATTTGGCCACTCCTGCAGTTTGTTTATGACTGACCCTCACATCCGCTTCGTGGCCAAGGGCGGGCCCGTTTGAGCCCGTTAGAGAACGTTTGAGGATGGGACGGGGCCTCCCCTTTCATCGGTAAATAAAGGTTAATACACAAGTTGTAGAATGGCAGTTGTCACATAATTAGTACCTATACGCAATAACTACTGCAAGTGAGTACTGCAATGGCCGCTTCCCAGCCCACTATTGCAATGACTACCTCCAAGGCGGGGAAGGGCAGGAAGTCTATTAATGACGGGTCAATAGTTGGTACCCTGGACCAATTTCTCATGAGGGCATTATCTTTGTTGGCCCACGAAATTGAACTGACTGAAAGGAGGCTATCCATGGACCCTGCCTTTGACAAACGGTCCTCTATGGGTATGCTGGTACATGCACTGTCGCCAAATTATCAACAAGGGTCAGATTCTGCTGTGCCAGGTGCTACTGGAGAGGGGAGCAATTTATCACAAGCCGTTGGAGGCTCACCTACTGCCCTTGCTTTCACGGACGCTGCTTAAGCCACCCAAAGTACATCTAATCACAATCATGAGCACTCAGGATCATCGACTCCAAGACCAAAAACACGATCTAAATATAGCCCTAAACCAGGGGTTTTAAATTTGGCAGTTGATCCGATCTCAAAAAGGAAGCGAGGGGGTGCCCCTCTGAAAAACAGCAAAGTCAAAATACCGAAACGCAACATTGTTATGTTATGTTATCCGGGGTCTTGTAGAGCGCTCAGCTAGGTGCTATCAGACCCAACAAGGCACAGAACGAGGAACCAAATGGACTTTATTGACAAAACAGCCAGGTTTTGAGCTCTTTTCCAAATGAGAGCAGGTTGTCGATCTTCCTTAGTGACAGTGGCAGAGCATTCCAAGCCTTGGGCGCAAGGTATCTAAAGTAGCGACCTCCAATGCGAGCACGACTGATAGCCGGGATCGTGGCCAGCGACAGTGAAGCTGAGCGCAAGGCTCCGGCCGGATGGTGAAAGCTGATCCTGTGCCTTAAATAGCGGGCATGCAAGGCCTTGAACGCAATTGTAAGGGTCTTAAAAGCAATGCATTTTCGTATGGGCAGCCAGTGAAGAGATTTCAGAAGCCCCGCGGCGTGGGATCTCCGGGTAAGACCGAAAATTGCCCGCACCACAGATTTCTGCACCACCTGCAAGCGAGACAGAAGATAGTCAGGGAGGCCGAGAAATAGCACCTTCGCATAATCCAACCTGGATCCAATCAAGGCTTGAACAATCGTCCTCCTATGGGCAATCAATAGAAGTGGGAGGAATTTTCTCATCATTTTTAGGAGGCCAAAGCACTGACCCACCAGGCTCAGAATCTGCGGTTTAGAAGTGAGACCATTGTCCATCTTCACTCCGAGATTCTTAGCAAATGCAGTATCTGTGGCAGGTGGAAACATGGCTGCCGGCCACCAGGACTTCCAGCCAGGAACAGGAGGACAGCCAAAGAAGAGGACCTCCGATTTATCTGAGTTGTACTTCAATTGATTTAGTTGGAACCATGCAAAGAAGGCATCCAGGCAGCTTTTGATGCGCTCTCCATTAAAGTCCGTGTTTTTTCCGCAGGTGAAGAGGAGCTGTGTATCATCGGCATAAGAGACAATCTGGGCACCGCAAGACTCAGCCAGCGCCGCCAGAGGGGACATATAGATGTTAAAGAGAGTGGGGCTCAGGATAGAACCCTGGGGAACTCCCACCTCCAGAGACGGCACAGCGGCTGAGTATGGAGGGGCCCAGACTGTCTCTTGGCGGTCCGAAAGGAAGGACTCGAACCATCTGAGCACCGTCCCCTCTACCCCGATCTCCGAGAGTCTTGCAAGGAGACTGTTGTGGGGGTCGGTGTCAAACGCCGCCGAGAGATCTAACATTACCAGCAGTGCTTTACCCCCCTCGTCCAGGACCTCTTTGATGGAGTCCAATACCGCCAGCAGAGCCGTTTCCGTGCTCATATTTGCTCTAAATCCAGACTGGGTGTGATGGAGGACACCCTGTGTCTCAACAAAGTCCGACAGAGCTGCCTGCACGTGTTTTTCCACGATCTTAGCCAGGACCGGGAGCATAGAGATAGGCCGATAGTTGGCATGAATGCTCGGGTCAAGCATCTGCTTTTTCAAGAGAGGAAGAACCATCGCCTGTTTCCAGGCCGGCGATACCACCCCCAACTCAAGTGAGCAATTTAAAATAGGATTGGTGATGGGGTTGATGGCATGTGCAATTTTGGCTAAGAATTTAGCGGGGCAAGGGTCCAGCAGGGAACCTGATTTCATTTTGGAAAGAAGTTCCAACGAGGATTTGGGGCCGAGAGGCGGAAACTTAGACAGTGTGGGTCTCTCCGCAGCAGATGGAGAACAACGGGGACCGACATTGGCGACAGCCCCTAAAACAGCCAGCGAAAAAGTCGTCTGAATGCTACAGATCTTATTGGCAAAGAAATCAGCCAATTCCGAGACCCATGGATCAGAGAAGGAGCATTTGGTAGTAGTGGAGGCAGGTGATGTGAATTCCTTCACAATCATAAACATTTCTTTACTAGTGTAGGAAGCCTCATCAATCCTCCTGGCAAAGTAGTTTTTTTTCCAGGTAGATTTCTTTGTGATAGTCCTGCCTATAAGCTGCCTTTAGTCGCTCTTCGTAATTCAATCGCCAAGCTCTTTCGACCTTCTTGCAGTGCCTCCGGCTGACGTTAAGTGCCGGCGTAAACCCCAGTGCCGAGGCACGAGACGAGTTCTTATGCACCGATTGGGCAGGTGTTATATCATCCAGGAAATGCGTAAGCCATGTCTGAAAAAGCTAGATCATCCTCTAGGTTGCCCGAGAGCCCGCACAGGTGTGCCGTTAGGTACTGCGCCACCATATCTACAGACACCCGATGAAGAGCACGCGGGGGCTGGTATTGACGACCAGGGCCCCTAAAAGTAGACCTGGATTTACCCAAAATGTCAAAATTCACCAGCATATGGTCGGACCACAGCACCGGTTTAGGTACGGCTGCTACAATCGGGACAGTTGAGAATATTTGATCCAGGGTGTGGCCTTTGTTGTGGATAGGGGACGCAAGGTAAGGCAGTAGGCCCAATGGCTTAGTGGTCTCAAGTAGCTTCATGGTGTCAACTGCATCTGCCTGATCCTTATGGATGTTGAAGTCGCCTAACAATAGGCAATGTTTGAACTTCACACTCAGAGAGGATATCACAGCATGCAGCTCCTCATGAAAGGTCCGGATAGGAACGGGGGTCTATAGACCAGCAATCCAGCACAGGATTGGGAAGGTGCAAGAGTTAGGCAGAAGCCCAGAGCCTCTGCCCCGTGTATATTATTTGTCGGGACAATGGAGCACTCAAAGCGATTGTCTCTCACCAAAGCTACCCCTCCGCCTTTGTCAATTCCACGGTGTTTCCTAATTATAAAATAGTTAGGGGGAAGAGCGTTGGCAATGTCTGGGCCGGAGCACTCGCCAAGCCAAGTCTCCGTCAAAAAGAGGCAAGTAGGTTTGAAATCTGATAATAGATTAAAAAGATCCAAAGCATGCCTGCTCACGGACCGAGTATTCAACAGAGCGCATGGAAAATTACTTTCAGAAGATTTCCTGCCGAGCCTCAGAGCACGCTGATTCTCCCTTTCCATGGGGGCACTCTTAACTAAGCCCTTATTTAATGTCCACCCACAGCTAGGACAGTGAAAATTGCTCTTAAAGCAATGGTGCCTGCCTACACAACCGCCATTGATGTCTTCTCTTAAACTTAGAAGGTGTGCCGAGGAGTACCTAAGTAAATTCCCCGGTAAATGTGACAGGGAAGCACCAGCCCGTCTGCCATCGGCCGCCTCCGGGACGCTGACGGGCGCAGACGGGCTTTCCTTAGGCGCTCCTTCGGCGCGGGGTAGGCACGGCCGCTGTTCGCGTCCGCTGCGCGGAGACATCCCCGTCTGGATTTATAGTGCCCGCCCGTGAGGCAGCAAGCCTAGTCCGCCGACTAGCAAGCCTGCCTCTCTCAAGATGGCCGCCAAACTAGTGCACTGCCTCCCAGTCCCACAATGCCCCTCAGCTCCTAGTCAGCTGAGAGGGGGCAACGAGGAAAAATGCGGCAGCAGGGTGGCAGGAAAGAGCGGCGCGTCAATCAGGTAGGTGATAGAATGCCCCAAAGAAAGGTATTACAAAATCCCAGTATCAGTTATTAAAACAGCACAGAGAGAGATCTCCCAGCTTACCGCCTCAGGGGAGAAATGATAGGACAAAGAGCGGTGCGGAATGAGAAGCCGGAACGAGGGCAAAGAAAACAGTTCAATTTAAAAGCAAGGAAGCAAGAATAACAGTGCAATGTCAATATTAAAAACTCAATTCAGTCAATATTAAAAGCTCAGTTCGCGCGGCTCGCTTCTCCCGGCATCCACCTCAGGAGTAGCGATGTAATAGCAGGTCTGACCAGAACCCCAAATGGATGCTGTATTTATAGTGCCTGCCCGTGAGGCAGCAAGTCTAGTCCCCGACTAGCAAGCCTGCCTCTCTCAAGATGGCCGCCAAACTAGTGCACTGCCTCCCAGTCCCACAATGCCCCTCAGCTCCTAGTCGGCTGAGAGGAGGCAACGAGGAAAAATGCGGCAGCAGGGTGGCAGGAAAGAGCGGCGCGGCAATCAGGTAGGTGATAGAATGCCCCAAGGAAAGTTATTACAAAATCCCAGTATCACTACATTGTGGGGGAGAGTCAAATTATAAGATCACCAAACAGCCCTGTTGCATGCCTGCCCATTGCACAAGCGATTACGCCTACAACAAGCTTTAGTGATGTGGGTCTTACTGAGCTGGGAGCAGACTTTTGTACTAAATTAGAACTTATTTTTACAAAGACTTGTCTCCCTATTTACGATAGACTCGCTACGATAGAAACTAGTCTTACACATCTTGAATCATTGGTTGATCCTGCCCAGGTACAGGGTGGATTACGGGACACAGGGGGGATTACGGGACACAGGGGGGAATGGAAACCGAGATAGGCTGCAACCTAACAGTGATGGTCATCACCCCGTCCTGTCTACTATGACCAATTTATCTGATCCATCTCTCTCTGCTAAAGTAGCAAATGACCCGTTACCCCAATCAAGCAACATTGCAATTAATAACAATTTAATGACCAGTAGCGGGGAGACTGGGGTTGGGAGCGGAACTAAGAACCGACTAGCCGGACCAAATAGTAATGTGCCCCATGATGTGCCAACTAAAGCTTTACCATGCATAGATCTCCCCCCCTGAGTCCTTACCGTATGTGATGTGGTGGTGCTTGCAGGGGTTCCAGTTTTGAGCCAGGGAAAAAAGGAGGTTTATAGTGAACTTAAAAATAAATGTATTCAGTGGCTTAATCACGATAGGCCACTTCCTTTGCAGGTATCGGGCGAAAGTTTGTTCGCCAGACGAGTGGATTGGGTGGGGTCACAGGAAAAAACTATTTTGGGAGATTGCGTTATAATTAATTTCAAGAATAGACGCGCTGTGGAACATATCCTCAACTGGGTCCCAGCTCGTTCAGTAACTCAAATTCAACCCTTACATCTATCCTACTTTTATCCCATTTCTCACAATGATCCCAGTGGTTACAGAGGAGGACAGCTCTGCGGGGCCCAGGATACTCTGTGCCGTAGTGCCCACGGGGGTGGGAGGTAAACTGGAAGGGAGTCAATACCTATATCCCCATTTTGGCTAGCTTCCCCCAATTTAATAGATTCAGCACCCTGGATCAAATAGATTGACGGCGTAGGAGCCGACCGTCTATACTTCCATCGATTGACGGGCAGGGTTCACCAGTAGTTAGAGAAGGATTTGGTGTAAACGATTGTAATATCCCTACAACCATTCAACAGGAGAGTGTACGTGAATGGGAGGAAACCGTGGTTAATGAGGGGCGTGTTATGGGGAGTACGATGAGGCTACATTGTGTGGAGCTTTATCTCCAACTACGCAGGCGGGTGTCGGCTGTGTCCAAACTTTGTTGTCAAAGGGAAGGGTCCAGGAAAGAGACCAAGGGGGTAAGTGGCCATCTTGTGATAGTGGGGAGAATTTTGTGAAGTACCACCCGTTGGGGAAACCAGTTGTCCGAGGGTGCAAGGTGAATCAATTTTTGGTGTGAGTAGCGGAAACATTGAAATTCTCTCCTGGAATTTGGCTGGGATTAAAAACAAATTTGCTTCCTGTAAGATCCTGGTTCTTAATAAGAAAGCAGCAGACACAGGATTGAGTTGAGATGGAGCTCAGGTTTATTGGAGATAAAAGGAGACACATCCAGATCTCATCCAAGCTCAAAGTCATAACCACCTCAGCTTGAAAGCATACATTCTAGTAACTGTGGTAACCAGATGGAATACATGATGTCATGCAGTGTAGACCAGAGAGTGAAGGATGCTACACATCTTCCCTCCATAAAAAGAAAAGGTTAGAGCAAAAAGAAGGAAAAAAAAACATTGGTTATAAAACGAGGTAAACAACAATACTTTCATTAAGATACATAGTCTTTTAAATGAGAAGGTTTCTTGATTGACCTTGAAGAGTGTCGAAGCACTTTAGGAACCTCATGATTGGTGTCAAGCCGGGAACCGTCAACATCCGTCCTAAGATCAAGAGCAGGAGGTTGAAGATTTCCAGATAAGACACAAATTCTATTTAAGTTCCATAGTCTGTGATCTAGGGTTCTCACAGCATTTTTAAAGACTTTTATTACCTTTATAGGTTCAGAGAATTTGATTTTTTTACCAGGAAGCTTAACAACTACCATGTCACCAACTTTTACAGGCGTTGCTTTAACAGCATGTTTGGAATCGAAGTAGAGCTTTCTGTTAGAAGAGTTCAAAATCTCTTTCTCACGCCAATTGAGTTCATTATTTAAATCACTATCTTTAGAACAATTGGCAATTTCATCACTCAAATCCCTCACCCATGTTGGTTCTAAGAAAGTACAGGGTGACCTTCCTCTAAATAGGACAAAAGGTGATTTACCAGTGGAGGAGTGAGGAGTGAATCTATAATTCTCCACCTTTTTAAGAACTTGTTCTTTCCAATTGAGACCTGCCCCTTTAGCCCAAGAGATAGTTTCTTTGAGCACCTTGTTAAATCTCTCCACCATTCCATTGGTTTCTGGGTGGTAAAGGGCACATTTCTTATGATTTATCCCACACCTAAGTAAGAAAGATTCCATTTCCCTGGAAACCAATTGAACCCCATTATCGGTGAGGATGGATTGAGGAAAGCCTTCCCTTGCAAATAGGGTCTCCAAGAATCTTATAACACAGCTAGTCTCAATGTTGGAAGTGAAATGTATTTCAGGCCATCTAGAAAATAAATCCATTAAAACAAAAATGAAAATTTGCTGCCCATCGGTGTAAATAGGACCAAGGATATCAAATGAGACCTCTTTCCACGGACCACCAGGAAGATCCCTAATGATCATAGGTTGCACTCTAACAACTTTGGATTTATCACTAAGATTACAAACCATGCAATCTCTAATGACACGCTCAATGTGCAAATCCATGCCAGGCCACCAGTAGGATGAGCGAACTCTTTCCTTAGTTTTGGTCATACCAGAGTGTGACTCATGCGCCAGGTCAATGATGTTCTTACGTAGTTCAGACGGAGGAACTAATCTAGTCCCACGAACCAAAAGATCATTACACACTGCTAATTCATCCTTGACCCCCCAGAATTTCGCACACTCAGTAGATCCCTGTTTCTTAGAATGCCAACCCTTCTCCAAGAGAGACATCACATCAGAGAGAACAGGATCAGAAGAAAGTTTAGGGCGCCATTCAGATTCATCAGTGACCTCAACGGATATAGGGCAAACCTGATATTTATCCTCTTCATAGTCATCTTCTAAAGGTACGTCCTGTGAAACATCAACCAGCATTGACAAGGTGTCAGCAACACAATTCTGCACCCCTGGGATATATTTTATTGTGAAATCAAATTCTTGGAGAGCAATAACCCATCTAGTTATTCTGCTGGACACTAAATCAATACCCTTTTTGGCGAAAATCTCACACAAAGGTTTGTGATCAGTTTTGATTGTGAACTTGCTTCCCCACAAGAATTTCTTGAATTTTTTGACAGACCAAAACACAGCCAGAGCCTCCCGTTCAATAACAGAATAGCGAGTCTCAGGGTCCTTAAGACCACGTGAGGCAAACATAATGGTCTCTAAGACTCCGTCATTCTCCTGTTGGAGGACAGCTCCAAGTCCCTTGAGACTGGCATCAGTAGTAAGGATGGAAATCTTTTGAGGGTCAAAACATCTAAGATTAGGCGCTTTTTCAAGTCCTTTTTAGGTTTCGCCTAGCGGAAGCTGCGCTCTGCGCAGCTTTTCCGCGCAGGCGAAATCCTGTTGAGAAGAGTAGTGTGGCTTTAGTTCGGCCCTCGTCCTTGATTGGCTGGCTCCGTAAACGGAGCCTTGCCATTGGACGAGGGGCCTGTCCGTCAATGCCGGACCAGACACGGGGGCGTTCCCGACATTCTTTGGCTTTTGCCGACGTCACGGGACGCCGGGAACGCCCCCGTGTCTGGTCCGGCATTGCCGGCACCCGCCTTCCGTCGTCAGCGTCTTCCTTCGTGCTCCGTCTCTCCTCCCCCTTTCCCGCCCCCTCCCGCTTGTTTCCTCATGGCCGCCTTCCTGCATCTTCCACGCATTCTTTATGACTATGTCATCTATTTGTCATATGTAATAGTATAGTAAAGCGCACTAACATAGTTGGGTAATGCCTGCGCTATATAAAACTGTATAAATTAAATAAACACCTCTCCCACACCTTGGGTGGGCGCAGAGTAGTACCCCTCAGGGCCGTCAGATCTCCCGGATTCCCCCTATGCAGCCCGCCTCTCTCTGGCACCACTGCAAGGCATACCCCCGCTCCCTCCTTGTGCCACACTGGCCCTCATCCCATCACATAAGCCCTTCGGTCGCTCGCCGCAGTACCGCTCGCGGCCGCCAGAGGACGCCCTGCCCTGACTCTATCCCCGCGATCCCGGGCTCCAGACCCACATGTCTCCGCTTCCTGCTCGGCAGAGCCGCCGCTCACATGCTGCTGAGCGGAGCCCCGGCGCCCCGCTCCTCCGTGCCCGCCTCCCCGCAGAGCCCCGCGGCCCAGCCGGGGCCCCCGCAGGCCCACAGCACGGGACAGCAATGCACTGCCGGCATGGCCCGCTGGCTCAAGGAGCACCTGGGCTTCAAGAGCAGCGCCAAACCCGTGCCCCCGGCGCCGCCCCGTCCGGACTACCGACAGCCGCTCCCGGGGGGCCCCCGCGAGCCCGCCGTCGTCACCCCCGCCCCGCAGCCGGACATCGTCAGCGCCTACAAGCTGCAGAAGGAGCGGGACTTTGAGGACCCTTACAGCAGCGCTCCGGGGGGGCGCGCCGACCCGTCCGCCCCCGGGGGGGCCCCGGACGGCAGGTTCCTGTCCCCCAACCGCCGGCTCATTAAAGTGGAGGCGGAGAAGGCGGCACCCCCGGTGTCCCCTGGGGCCCCATCACCTGGCCCCGCAGCAGCCAACAAGACGACCCCGACGTCGCCCCCTCCGGAGCCGGCCAAGCAGGACAAGGTGAGCCGGGGCAGGTAGAGATCCGAGGGCGGGAGGGGGCAGTGAGTGGTGAGAGATCTACACCGTGTGAGTGACACTTCATAACAACTACACACATACTTCGGAGCGCCAGGTAACCCCTACGGAGGGGGCAGTAATACTACCTGTGGGGCAGGGATGGCGAGGAGGCCACCCCTACAGCGGTCTTCGGGGCAAGCCAGCCATATAGTTTGAAGAGGGGTAACGACTCGGATCCGCACTGAGGGTGGGAACAACAGCCCGATCGAGGGGGACCGGCTTAGGAGCCCCAGACCAAGGGAGCGGCACATTGATGCCAGCTGGAACATGTTGAAGGGATAAACTTCGTGCCCTGGGGCATTACTCCCAGCCATAAGCTAAGGACTGAAATGTTTTCGACTGGTCCTACAGTAGGAGCAGTGCCCCCTGCCTTGTGCCGCCGGTGAGGTACCACCATACTGACGCAGAGCTGGGCTGCCAGCCCCTGGATGGGCATTAGTAATGCCTGGATGGTGGCCGAATGCCATCAGCTTCCGTGTGTGCCTTTAGTGTAGGTGATCGCTGCATAGTGAGTAGTGGCATTGTACCCGACTTTGTGTACTGTGACCCCAGTCCCACAAACCCTTCTTGCCGTACTGCCCATGACTCGAGACTGGCTTCCCTTCCTGGAAGGTGGCACGTTCTAAAGGTCAGGGATGCAGTTTAAATTCCCCACTCACAGCTTCATCCGGACATACAGCATTTACCGGCAGCGGCGTGTGAGCACCCCCCTTCCGCGCACGCACACTTCGCTGTTCCTCCAAGAATGTGTCTGTGTACACTGCTTTACCTGCTCGTGTATGTGTGTAGTCCCTGGGTCAAACCGTCAAGAGATGCCTGTCCGTAGCGCAGTGCAAATGGGCACCCATTATGCGGCGACAACTCACGTTTCTAAGTGGCTGTGGTACATGCCTACAATACTAGTGCCTTGATGTGATTTGTTATGTAGCCGAAGCATGAGGCACTACAACCTCGGTAAGTTACGTGAGTCTGATTTCATATGAGACGTAGACCGTATCAGTCCCTCCATACAGTGAGTGCCTAGACATGACTGGGTGTGTAAACCATGCAGGAGACACTACAATATCTGTATGTTATATGTGTAGGATGCACCTTCAAATATTTATCTCTATAGTTGGAGGTTGGGGGGCGGGGGGTTGTATCACCCAACCAGTATTTTGGTTTTTGCTGTGCTTTCTGTTCTTGCATCCAGCTATATAAACCAACAGCTGACATGTGGGCCCCTGTTGCCTGCTTGTGCCTCCGTGTGCCCCTGTTGCCTGCTTGTGCCTCCGTGTGCCCCTGTCGCCTGCTTGTGCCTCAGTTTTCGTGCCCCTGTTGCCTGCTTGTGCGCCCCTGTTGCCTGCTTGTGCCTCCGTGTGCCCCTGTTGCCTGCTTGTGCCTCCGTGTGCCCTTGTTGCCTGCTTGTGCCCCTGTTGCCTGCTTGTGCCTCCGTGTGCCCCTGTTGCCTGCTTGTGCCTCCGTGTGCCCCTGTTGCCTGCTTGTGCCTCAGTGTGCCCCTGTTGCCTGCTTGTGCGTCCGTGTGCCCCTGTTGCCTGCTTGTGCCTCAGTGTGCCCCTGTTGCCTGCTTGTGCCATGTGGGTGTGTGTGGAGGGCTCTGTGTGGCTGTGTGTGTGGGGAGCTTTGTGTGGCTGTGTGTGTGGGGAGCTTTGTGTGGCTGTGTGTGTGGGGAGCTTTGTGCGGCTGTGTGTGTGGGGAGCTTTGTGCGGCTGTGTGTGTGGGGAGCTTTGTGTGGCTGTGTGTGTCCTTTGAAGCTAATATTCTGAGCTGTAGGCGAGTTCTGCCCCTTTTCTGCTAGCAGTCTTTTGAGGTAGCTTTCTAGCCTCTGGAAGTTAGTTTTCTCCCTGAGGTTGATTCATTGTCACTATGTGGGTTTCAGCGCCTTCATTGCAGGCCATCTTTAGAGATGACCTCCAGCTGTATGGGTGGAATATCCTCCTCCTACTCTGGCTGCAGTCTCTGGAGGTGAACTAAGCTACGGGTACCACGGCACCACCTTCTTCTAACAGTCTCTAATCATGACTCCTGCGGGCTAGGTGGTTGTGATTCTTCTGCAGCTGGTCTCGAGATTACCTTCTGATTTGTTTGTTTCAATTCCTATGCTGCACGCAGAGTCTGTAGGTGACCTCTAAGCTCTCTGTAGTTCATCTCTATATGCCATCTCCCTGGGTGGCCTGCTAAGCTCGTAGTTCATGTTGTCATTTACCCGCACTTTCTGAAGATGCCCCTTTGCAGTCAGTGTGTTCAGGCTTTCCTGTATCTGCAGCTCAAAGTTTTAAGTGGCATGAAAAAAAAGTTGGAGGTTGGGGGGCGGGGGGTTGTATCACCCAACCAGTATTTTGGTTTTTGCTGTGCTTTCTGTTCTTGCATCCAGCTATATAAACCAACAGCTGACATGTGGGGCACCTTCAAATATTTATCTCTATAGTTGGAGGTTGGGGGGCGGGGGGTTGTATCACCCAACCAGTATTTTGGTTTTTGCTGTGCTTTCTGTTCTTGCATCCAGCTATATAAACCAACAGCTGACATGTGGGCCCCTGTTGCCTGCTTGTGCCTCCGTGTGCCCCTGTTGCCAGCTTGTGCCTCCGTGTGCCCCTGTCGCCTGCTTGTGCCTCAGTTTTCGTGCCCCTGTTGCCTGCTTGTGCGCCCCTGTTGCCTGCTTGTGCCTCCGTGTGCCCCTGTTGCCTGCTTGTGCCTCCGTGTGCCCTTGTTGCCTGCTTGTGCCCCTGTTGCCTGCTTGTGCCTCCGTGTGCCCCTGTTGCCTGCTTGTGCCTCCGTGTGCCCCTGTTGCCTGCTTGTGCCTCAGTGTGCCCCTGTTGCCTGCTTGTGCGTCCGTGTGCCCCTGTTGCCTGCTTGTGCCTCAGTGTGCCCCTGTTGCCTGCTTGTGCCATGTGGGTGTGTGTGGAGGGCTCTGTGTGGCTGTGTGTGTGGGGAGCTTTGTGTGGCTGTGTGTGTGGGGAGCTTTGTGTGGCTGTGTGTGTGGGGAGCTTTGTGCGGCTGTGTGTGTGGGGAGCTTTGTGCGGCTGTGTGTGTGGGGAGCTTTGTGTGGCTGTGTGTGTCCTTTGAAGCTAATATTCTGAGCTGTAGGCGAGTTCTGCCCCTTTTCTGCTAGCAGTCTTTTGAGGTAGCTTTCTAGCCTCTGGAAGTTAGTTTTCTCCCTGAGGTTGATTCATTGTCACTATGTGGGTTTCAGCGCCTTCATTGCAGGCCATCTTTAGAGATGACCTCCAGCTGTATGGGTGGAATATCCTCCTCCTACTCTGGCTGCAGTCTCTGGAGGTGAACTAAGCTACGGGTACCACGGCACCACCTTCTTCTAACAGTCTCTAATCATGACTCCTGCGGGCTAGGTGGTTGTGATTCTTCTGCAGCTGGTCTCGAGATTACCTTCTGATTTGTTTGTTTCAATTCCTATGCTGCACGCAGAGTCTGTAGGTGACCTCTAAGCTCTCTGTAGTTCATCTCTATATGCCATCTCCCTGGGTGGCCTGCTAAGCTCGTAGTTCATGTTGTCATTTACCCGCACTTTCTGAAGATGCCCCTTTGCAGTCAGTGTGTTCAGGCTTTCCTGTATCTGCAGCTCAAAGTTTTAAGTGGCATGAAAAAAAAGTTGGAGGTTGGGGGGCGGGGGGTTGTATCACCCAACCAGTATTTTGGTTTTTGCTGTGCTTTCTGTTCTTGCATCCAGCTATATAAACCAACAGCTGACATGTGGGCCCCTGTTGCCTGCTTGTGCCTCCGTGTGCCCCTGTTGCCTGCTTGTGCCTCCGTGTGCCCCTGTCGCCTGCTTGTGCCTCAGTTTTCGTGCCCCTGTTGCCTGCTTGTGCGCCCCTGTTGCCTGCTTGTGCCTCCGTGTGCCCCTGTTGCCTGCTTGTGCCTCCGTGTGCCCTTGTTGCCTCCGTGTGCCCCTGTTGCCTGCTTGTGCCTCCGTGTGCCCCTGTTGCCTGCTTGTGCCTCCGTGTGCCCCTGTTGCCTGCTTGTGCCTCAGTGTGCCCCTGTTGCCTGCTTGTGCGTCCGTGTGCCCCTGTTGCCTGCTTGTGCCTCAGTGTGCCCCTGTTGCCTGCTTGTGCCATGTGGGTGTGTGTGGAGGGCTCTGTGTGGCTGTGTGTGTGGGGAGCTTTGTGTGGCTGTGTGTGTGGGGAGCTTTGTGTGGCTGTGTGTGTGGGGAGCTTTGTGCGGCTGTGTGTGTGGGGAGCTTTGTGCGGCTGTGTGTGTGGGGGGGGCTCTGTGTGTGTCATTTGCGAGAGATAAAGCTAGTGGCATTGTAAATGACAATGCCATTTATTTATGTTAAAAAATACATAAATAAAAATAATGTCAAGAGCAATGCCAATAGCTCTAACTTTAACAAAGGCGAAACCATTGCATTGTAAATGCTTGTTTTAATGTCTGAAATTCAGACTCACAAGTGTCATTCCAAATTAATTCAGAACCCTTTTTCAACAGACTCCTTAAACCCACACACTGACTAGCAGCCTTTAACAAACTTGTTATAATATTCTATCATACCAAAGAATTTCATCAATTCTTCTCTGGCAGAAGGAGGAGGCATCTTAACAATCGTATCTACCAAGTTGGTCTTAGGTGCAATACCATCTTTTGAAATAGTGTGACCTAAATAATGAATTGATGAGACACCAAAATGACACTTGTCAATCTTGATGGTAAGGTTGGCCCTTTCAAGTCTGCTAAGCACATCAAACAAGATAGACTCGTGTTCAACATCATTTTTACCAAATACAAGAATGTCATCTTGGTACACACACACCTTTTCACAACCCTTAAGCACCTTCTCCATGATACACTGAAAAACAGACGCCGCTGGAACAAGACCAAAGGGCATTCTGATGAACCTAAATGTCCCAAAAGGGGTAATAAAAGATGTAAGATTTCTTGAAGATTCTTCAAGCTCAATCTGGTGGTAACAATGCTGCACACGTTATCACTGCTGCTAAAGGAAATAAATGTAAGCTCGATCTTGCCAAAGACGTTGCTTCACGCAGCAGAGTGAGTCTGTCAGAAGCGTTGTCAAGGTGACTGAAGAGACGCGTTACTTCACGCAGTAGAGCGAGTCTGTCAGAAGCGTTGTCAAGGTGACTGAAGAGACGCGATGTCGGAAAAAAATGGATGCAAATGACGTAAGACTTTGCTTCACGTAGCGCCACCAGTCAAAGTAAGAGCTGCGTTGAAACACGCAGCAGCGTGAATCTGTCGGAAGAAAGAGAATTTGCAGAGTTCAACAATGGATACCACAAGCTGTACGTTCGGGTGGATCACGGGCTCCAAAGCGATGACGTTGCAGATTTCAAGCGATGACAAGGGGCGAGTGAAAGCTTTCACGTGCAAGCGCTCACAGCTTTGTTTACTTTTAAGAGAGTTGCTGTGAGCATTAAGTTTCAATGACAGTTGCTGCAAATGTAAGGCTTTAACGTTGACGAAGCACTAGAGTTGTTCACATCCAAAATAAAATGGTACAGCTTAGGTTGATGTTTAAAAGCAAAAGCTGTAAAACTTGACACTTCAGCTCTAATTGAATAAACGACAGTTCACTAGCATAAAGACGCTTGTCAAAAATGAACTCTTATGAACTCCTTTAACACTTCAGCTTCAATTGAATAAATATACTGTTCGCTTGGCATAAACATGACTAAAAATGAAACACCTTTGCTAGAGTGTTTAAGCCAAATAAGTTTAGGAGCTTGAAGAGAGTCACATTAAGATGACAGTTCCAAAGCAGTAGGAAGAGTTTCAAAGCTGCTGCAAAGGTCAGAGTGTCTTCTTTGTAAATTAAAGTTAAAATAAGAGATTGAATAACCAACAAAAGTAGCGGTAGGTGCAGTCAAAATGGTATAAAGAGTACAATTTAAAGAATCACCCGCTGATGTGTTGTTATATGTCAAAAAGACAGAAAGTTCAATTAAAAGGTAGATAAATTTGAATTGAAAACAGCCGCTGGTGCAATCAAAGCACAATAAATATTATCAGCCGCTGGTGCAATCATAGGCACATAATAAGGAAATGGTACCTTGAAATTGAAGAAAAGTATTTTGTTGAGATAGTTGAGTCTCCCTTTTCTTCAGCTGCCGACCACGCCAATGTAAGATCCTGGTTCTTGATAAGAAAGCAGCAGACACAGGATTGAGTTGAGATGGAGCTCAGGTTTATTGGAGATAAAAGGAGACACATCCAGATCTCATCCAAGCTCAAAGTCATAACCACCTCAGCTTGAAAGCATACATTCTAGTAACTGTGGTAACCAGATGGAATACATGATGTCATGCAGTGTAGACCAGAGAGTGAAGGATGCTACACTTCCCCTGATTGGGGTCTGTTCGTAGGAAAGTGCGATATCTGCCTATTACAGGAGACGTGGGCGCTAGAGGAGATCTCGATGGGCGGTTTTGCCACCTTTAGTATACCGGCTGTAACAAAGGGAAGGGGTAGACCATTGGGTGGTTTAAGCACGTGGGTGGGCACACATTTGGGTGCTAAAGCAGTCCATACACCAACTAATTCACCCGATGTTCAATGTGTCCTACTAATGCTCCCAGATTCCACACAAATTGCCCTACTTAATATTTACTCGAGGCCTATGCAGAGTGGGCAAGAATCTGGAACTATTGACGATCTGAGGCAGTTCATCACGACCATTGATCCAGCAGTTTTCGTAATAGTAGGTGGCGACTTCAACTGCCAATTTGAGCCCCTTACCAATGCGGGATTAGACAGATTAGATGGATTAGTTGATGAGGACCAGTATTGGTGCATCCCTAAACCACAGATTGCACCAGTCAGAGCATGGACGCCGTTAGTTCTTCAAATAAACTCTCTTACCCTTTCAGCGTCTTTGAGGGCTTGTAATGGGAGGACAAACTCAGATAGACCTGGTTCCTCAACGTTAATAGAGAGGGGCAAAATTCCTTAATTTACTATATTTTGGTCGAACTTAGAACCTGGGATAGCGTTCTGGATTTCCAGGTTTATCCGAGGAAAGACAGTGACCACAATGCCCTGGTTATGACATTGAAACTAGGAAGTCTGGGCTTGTCAAACCCTGCACCACAATTCAACCCTGTCCAACAGCCTCTCTTGCTAACTTTAAACAGACGGAGAGTTAAATGTCCACAAATACAGTGTTCCCTAAATAAACTTGCAGGAATATACCAACAGGCCTTGCCTCAGTTGACAGAAATGGGTGAGATTGGGGATACGGACATGCATCCAGGATTAGTGGACAGGCCCCTGGAGGAAATCCATAAACAGTTGGCTGCCAAATTATTCGATGTGTTCTACCCAGAAGGAAACAAAAAGGCAAGGCCGGCTACCACCCATCCCTGGTATAATGCCAACCGTCAGAAAGCAAAGACAGATCTGCTAATCGCTGTCAAAGCGAAGGATAAGCTAAGCATTAAGCAATGTCGCCTCAAATACAATCAGGTTACTAAGAGAGAAAAGAAAGAATGGGAAGCCAATAGATGGGAGGATCTTAGATTAGCACTTAAGTGCAAGGACTCTAAATCTTTTTGGGCAATAGTCAGAGAGGGGGTCAGAGAGGGTAGATCAGCGATTGAACCGAATATAGCTGCTGCTGTCTGGGAATCACATTTTGGAGCCCTGTACGCATAATTTGGCGAAAAGTGGGGTCCTCGATCCTAACCCCAGACCTCCTCCATGAGTATCGATTGGAGGGGGCATGGGTCATCTCGCCCCGTGAGGTTGAAGCTGCAATACTCAAACTTTTACCTAATAAGGCCCCTGGCCTGGATAAGCTTCCGGGGGATCTATTTCGGTCAGAACCGAAAATATGGGCACCTTATCTGGGTGTTATTTTCACTGCCATATTAAAGGCAATGGATCCTCCAGACACCTGGCGCAGTGCAGAGATTGTCCCTATCCACAAAAAAAGTTGTCCCCTCCTCTCCTGCCGTCTAACTATAGGCCTATCAGTTTGATAGATATCACACAAAACCTGATGGGAAGGATCATCTTAGATAGGGTCCAGGGCCGGATAGAGGAAAATGAGATCTTGAGTACCCTGCAGGCTGGCTTTAGAATGAGTATTTCGACCCTTGACCAGATATTTAGACTCCAGGTATTGTTCTGGAAAACGGTGAGTGTGGAGGGTGGCAGGCTCTACCTCATCTTTGTTGACCTCCGGTCAGCATTTGATCTGATGCTGAGTGATAAGTTTTGGAGTGTATTGTTTGATCTGGGCCTACCAACTTACTTATTGGATGTGCTAATTAGACTCCATACGGATAACTATGCTCAAGTTAGGTGCGGGAAGCATGGTGCACTTTCAGCCCGCTTCCCAGTGAAAAGGGGGGTGCGCCAAGGGTGTGTCCTGGCCCCCACCTTGTTCTGTCTTTATATAAATGGGCTTATAGACCACCTTCTTGGAGTTAAGGACAATGATGCCCCCAGGTTAGTCTCAAGTCGGGTGCCCGCGTTGATGTTTGCGGACGACACTCTGTTGTTGTCCAAAACATCAACGGGCATCCAACGCACCTTGGATGGTTTTGCTGCTTTTTGTGCACTGAGAGGGCTAGAGATAAACTTAGCTAAGACGAAATTTATGATTTTTAATCCCCCCAGGCAGACTCGTCCAAATCCACTTTTGAATGGAATTCCATTGGAGCGAGTAAAGACCTTCAGTACCTAGGCATCATTCCGACAGAACATTTTGACTGGGGCACTCAGTCAGCCAAGGCTACTCTTAGGTTAATCCAAGTGGCGGGGGGATCTCAAAAGTGCATAGAATGTCCGAATTTCAAGCCAGCGGCCCCGGTTATAGAAATTTACAACCTACATGCTAGAGCGGCCTCTATGTATGGGGCGGAACTTTGGGGACATCAAAGTCCATCTAACCTCATGAAGGTAGAACAAACCTTCATGAGGAACTTATTGGGTCTTCCAGTTAGCACACTGCTTGTGCCCCTACGTATGGACTTGGGGGTAGTCCCTATCAAGGAGGAAGTAGCTTTACGGCCACTGACGTTTTGGGGAAGACTATGGTCAGTGCCTGAACTAGCCTGCTATAAAAATGAATTTTTGGAGGTCTGGCCAACACTGAGAATAAAGAAAACCCCATGGCTCTCACATATTAAGGCAGTTAGCACTAAGATCGGCTTACCCGAGCTCTGGGATACTCCTGAAGTAACTTGCCCAGTGCTAGTTTGAAAAAGGTCTATAACTAGTACACACAAAACATTAAGCAATAGTGATATAGGAACCCACTATACACGAATTATCATTGACCAAATAGTTGTACTTTTATTATTTTTGTTTGATTTTATAAAAAAATATATATATTTTTTAAATATGAATTTTGTAGAAGATTGCTGATAAACATTTTTAAGAATCTTCTACAATAATAATAAATTTTGAATAAAAGTACAACTATTTGGTCAATGATAATTTGTGTATAGTGGGTTCCTATATCACTATTGCTTAATGTTTTGTGTGTACTAGTTATAGACCTTTTTCAAACTAGAATTTTTTTCCCTATGTATAACTAGCGTATTTCATACTTCCTAAATCACTTGCCAAGTGCTATCCTGGGCAAAGTTGGTTCATACTTTTAGGCACTATAACTTACTGTCTCTTCACAGGTGCCCCACAGTGGGAAGACTAACGGCAGAGTTCCGCCAAGTAAAAATGTAACCAAAAAAGGAGGATTTTTTAGATTTGATTTATCCTCCATTGGCAAGGAAACTCTATATGCAATTTAGGATTGGTAGTCTCCTGCTTAGGGCATTTACTAACAAAGTAAATACTAGTGAGAACACTGTGTGCCCAGCATGTAAATATAATCTTGAAGATGAACTCCACGTCCTTTTTTTCTGCCTGGCCTATCAGGCCACACGGAAATGCTGGTTGATACCTGACACATGCACCTTGCAGCAAAAAATGTCTTACGATGCAGACTTCCCCACCCCCTAATTCTTTTAATAACTTCTTGGCTGCAACAATCTTTTTTTTTTAGACACATTTTTATTGAATGCATAATAAGCATATATTCTGTAATGCTCTGTCAATCACCATCATCATTAAGCTAAGCACAAATGCAGTCATTTTCTTTTGTTACAATATGGAAAAAGAAAAAATGCAAACCAATTGTACATCAAACTGGTCCTCCCCCCCACCCCCCACAACTCCCAACCCCCCTATGCGCTGCTGTCTGCTCTGTTCAAGTAAAACACCTTCAGTGCACAATACATCACATGCACTGATAAATATACAGTATTGCCAAGATTGTCCGGTTAATCCGAGGCTGGACTGTGGTGTCCTCGGGTGGTGGGTCTAATTCCAGACCGCGATAGTCCGCCCACCTTTTCCAAACCTTATAATGTTTGCACGGGCATCCCCTGGCCACAAAGACAGGCTGCTCCATCCCCATGCAGAAGTCCATACCCTTCTTCCATGCCACTAGTGAGGGAGCCTGGGGCGCTTTCCACAAACGCGCAATATCCCTCTTCGCCAATGTTAATCCCAGTAGAAGTAAATGGCGCTTGTACCTATTACCTCCCACCCCAGCCATAACATGTAGCAGAGTCAGTTTAGGGTCTCTTTGAAGTACCCAGGCCAGGACTTCGCCCAAACACCAAAGCACCCCGTCCAGAATCTCTGGAACGCCCTGCATTCCCACACTGTATGTAGTAACGTTCCAACCTCCGTCCCACACCTAAGGCAATCCGGTGACGCAATTAGACCCGCCTTCCATAAGCGCTACCTAGTATAATATGTGCGGTGTAGGTACCTAAATTGTATGAGTCGCAGGCGCGTGGATATTGCAGCTCCCCTAGGGCTCTCCAGTGCCTCTACCCAGTCCTCCTCATCCAAGTCCCCAACATCTTGTTCCCATGCTGTTCTAAGGTGCTGCAGATCAGTGGTGCAGTGTCGTACTACGGTTTGGTAGATTCGGGACAGTTTCTTGTCGGGTAGCTTCCTCATAAAAACCTTGGCCTCTATCGGGCTAAATTCTGGGAGGTCATCCAACCCCACTATATATGGCGTCAGAGCATGTCCGAATTGAAGATATTTATAGAACTGAGTTCTCGACATCTCAAATTCTACTTGCAGGTCGTCAAAGGACTTGAGCACGCCCCCGACAAAATGTCTCCTAAGGTAGAGATGCCGAACGCGTCCCATCTCCGGAAGCCCAGCAATGTGTCCAACTGAGGTAGGCGGCCATTGTGCCACAGTGGGGTCTCCTGGGTTAGCACGTTCCACCAACCCATCCTACGTAGCGTCTGCTTCCAAACCTGAAAAACCACCTGTGTGATGGATGGTAGAGATTTCCTGAGAGGCTCCGAGTATAGTAGTGTGTGGAGGGACGCTTTGCCCATCAAAGCCCTCTCTACCGCGTAAGCGGGGTCGTTTCTGTCTGCATACCACCAGTCGTTCAAAACCAGTAAATGGGATGCCTGGTAATAGGATAGAACATCTGAGGTGGCCAGGCCCCCAGTGTAGGTTGACCGGAAGCAGGTCCGCAGGGCGACCCGTGCCGTGCCCCCCTCCCACAGGAACCGGCTGAGCGCCGAATTAAGGCGCCTGAACCAGCTCTGCGCAAGCAGGACTGGGTGATTCTGCAGTTGGTAGATCAAACGTGGGAGTGCCACCATCTTAAAGATGGCTGACCGACCATGAATGGAAAGCGGCATTTTGGACCAAACCTTAAAGTCTTCTCGGGTGCGCTCCCACACCGGGGTAATGTTACACTCAATAACAGCGGTCGGGTCCTCGGACAGGAACACTCCCAAATATTTCACGCCGTCTGTGGCTATCTGGAGCTCTCCCGCCCAGTCCCCCACAGGCTGCGGGCCGCCCAGGATCCATAGTGTAGATTTCCGAGGATTCATATATCATCCAGATGTTTCACCAAAAATTTGTAGGATTCGCAGGAGCCAGGGCCCCGAGCGCTCCAGGTCAGTGAGAAAAAATAACACATTGTCGGCGTATAAAGCTATTCTATCCATCACACCAACTGCCCACTGGAATCCCCTGAGCTGAGCCTCTATCCGCACCCACGCCGCAAGGGGCACCATAGCAAGGGCGAACAGATATGGAGAGAGGGGGCAACCCTGCCTCGTCCCACGCTCGAGTCGAAAGGAGCAAGAAATCACCCCCCCACTCGCACCGCAGCCGTGAGGTCCGTATATAGGAGTCGCACATACGCCAAAAAACGAGGGCCCAGGTTCAGACGCCCCAGCAGAGCGAACAAATACGTCCAGCTCAGGGAATCGAATGCCCTATCCATGTCTGCAAAAAACAGTGCCGCCTGTTCCCCCAGCCTTCGCCACGCCGACACCGCGACCTGCGCCCGTCGTATATTATGACGAGTGGCCAGCTGTGGCATGAAGCCGTGCAACAATCTTTTTGAAGCAATATTTGCACTATCTAGTCCCACAAGGTATGTTGTTTTTTTCCTTCACAGTACAGCTTTTGTATTTAGTTATCCTCATGCTTGAACATTACCAGTTAAAGACAAATATTTAATATGATTAAATAACAAAGAGTTTTGGTTAATTGCCTGCTACCCATGAACAGTCAGGGTTGTACCCTGTTTGGGCATTCATCACAATACATTGCCTGCACTTTGTTTTGAATGCACTGTGACTAAACCAATAAAAGTATTTTATTAAACAACTGTTATATATTTTTTTAGTTGCATCTTTGATTATAATACCTTCATCAGCTCATTCACCAAGAAAACTGGAAGTTCTTCCGAAGCCAGGGCATACATCCCCCACCCACTAAAAAAAGTTGCATAATGGGGAGCCGCTGCTTATGGTCAATAGGTCAAGGGAGCCGTGGTTGGAAAAGTTTGGGAACCACTGCTATAGACTAATAAATCAATGGTGATTGTGCTTTTAGCACAGTCAGTACTTTTCTTTTTAGGTCTCGTCTACCAGACAGCTTTTAGCTATCTGTATGTGAAAGCCTTTTGTGGACCATGCTGAAAATGCTACAGTTGTCTTAAAGCCCGGCCATTTCTTACCATTGTTTGGATTTATTGTTATTCTCATTTGCCTGTCTCTTATTCGATGGCTTGCTTTCCTTTTCTTGTTGTGTTCCTCCCGTGGAGCATAGCCTCTTTCCATCCGTTTGATTGGCTAATTGTATCCTTCCGATGTTGACATTTCGGGAACAACTTTTTTTCTTTCAGAAATCCATTAAAATGCATGTGTTTACCAGTTCTTTTCCTATTGTTCTACGTTCCTCCCCCAAACAGACACCCCCTTCTATGTGCTCCGTGTTGTTCCTGCATCCCTCTCTGTAATGTCGTCCTCTACTTTCCCCACCCCTGTCTGGATTTTTAAATATTTCCTTTTTGGCCGTCCTCTTGCCCAAGCGCCTCAGTTGCCACCTCGACCCACTCCCTGTTGCTTTCCCACACCTGCTGTCCCCACCCATGCCTGTAATGCTCACTGAACCCCTTGCAGCACTTACATTTTTTTGGGAGGTGAGGGGGGGCCAGCTACCATTGAGAGCTGGGCTACTCCATCATGAAAAGGAGGTTTTACATTACTGAAATATGCTTTTATTCAATTCAAATAAGCGTTATTCGGTTTGCCAAAAACCTTCAAAGGATAATTTGAAGTCTAAAATACAATTCATGCACTGTAAAAGGTAAAGTGTGTAGCAGAAGCCATTAAAAGTTTCTCACAGGTTTCAAAGATCTTAACACAAAGAAAGAATCAAATGAAATACCAAAGGTACAGATGTATTATTCTGACATAACGTCTGTGCAAATCTGAAAAATCTAGCAGAGGACTAAGGTATCCTTACTTAACTTTGCGTGACTCTCTTCAATTAGATATTGAATGTAATACTGCACGCTCACTAACTCCAGCTATCACAATTAAATTCTAAAAAGTAAGTAGTGCACTCTCGCTAGAATACAACCATAGAGCGTTTGTGCCAAACATTCGCTAAAAACCGACTTGCAGAAAAGGCTATTGCTTCAGAGGTGTCAGTTTTTAAAATTCTGTGTGCAATTTTATAAGCATTAACCTTCAGGTTTAAACAGACAGGCTGTATCCATTTCATGCGGGGGCCACGGTAGTATGGGCAGAAAAACAAAACGTGTTCCTCCATCTCAGGAACTTCCCCACCGGCAGGGCATTTGTCCACATTTTGCTCTCTTGCCCACTTACTTATAAAGGGTTTTAGTGGCAGGCTACCCAACCGAAATCTCACAAACAGACCGGGGGAGGAGAAATGAGATCAAGAAAAACTTAAAACTTTGGGCTAGTCGTAAATTCAAAGAACTGATCGGTCAGACGACGGAAAGAAGCCTCTGCTAGTTGTTGGTCATGCCAGAATGCCCAATACCTGGTTTTGAGTAGAGCAAACTCAGACTTTCAGATTCCCCAACATCATGGTGAGATATATTTTAACGCTGGGGTTTTGAGGGCGCCATTGGTCTTCATTAAATCCCTCGACATTTTCTTTTTTATGCCTTTATGGCCATTATTTTGAAAAGAATAGTTTAGATCGCCTTTGTGAAAAACATGTTTGTTGGTAAGTTTGAGTTCATCAGGTAGAGAAATGTATAATGCCCCTCAAGTTATGTGTTGGGAACTGCTTATGCGATGCGAGCTGTCACGAGCATGGTGGTTTTGTCACAGCTCGTGACTGGCTCGTGTCGAGTGGGAATGTTGGAGAATGTGTTGTGTTTTAAATATGGTGTTTTAAGTATGCTTCTTCGCAACTGAGTTTGCGATATGGTAAGAAGAATATTGTTATGGAAAGGTTTATTTTTTATTCGCGGAAACAACGAGCAGATGAACCTCTTGAAGATATTGTTTCAGCTTTAAGATCATTAGCTGTTACGTGCGATTTTGAGCACATTTCTTATAAACAGGTTCTAAGGGACCAAATCTTGATACGGACAAATAACAAAAAGGTGCAAGAACGACTTTGGACTACGTCTGATATGTCTTTGAACAATGCTATAGATATTGCCAAATTTATAGAACATTCCGAGAAATTTGTGAAGGAAATCAGAGGGAATGATAAAAGCGATGTCTTTAATGTGACTAAAGATTCTGATAGGTCAAAGAAAAATTATTCACAAAGGAGTGAATATTCATCTAAAGTGGACAATAAGTTCAGGAATCAGAAGTATGAAAAGAAAAATTCGAAATTACTCTATTTTAGATGTGAAAGCGATGGACATTTAGCGGATTGTAAAAATTGTCCGGCCTTAGGGAAAACTTGTTTGAAATGCAACAAGAAAGGCCATTTTACGAGATTTTGTAGGTCAATACCTAGAAAGGTGAATTGTATACACGATAGTTGTGATAGTGATGCTCTAGATGATGAGAACGAGTTTCAAGTCAATACTGTTATTAATGTATGTGAGGACGGAGAATGTGCAAAGTTTCCTTCCTGTGTGGTAACTGTTGACAACATTGATTTGGAATTTTTTGTAGACTCATGTGCGTGGTATTCCATCATTTCGTTGGATGTTTTTCATGAGAAGTGGCCTAACAAAACTCTGTCTTTACCTGATGTATCTCCTGGTGGTTATTCAGGCCACAAGGTTGATCTAGTTGGGTTTTTTAATGCTAACTTACAATTTTCTGCCCATCATATTTTTGGGAAGATTTATGTAGCAAGATCTGAGCTATCACTTCTAGGGTGGCCGCACCAACATCAATTGGAAATGAAAATTGATTCCAGAGCTAGTCCTCCTGTTTATGCAGTGGAGCCACATAGTATTCCCGGTGTTCCCAGGAATGATTCCCAGTTAGTAGATAATTTGAGGAAGTTATTTCCGAGTGTTTTTAGTGGCACTTTTGGATGTTATCAAGGTTTTGAACATGTCATTAGGTTACATGATAATGTTGTTCCTGTTCGACATAGAGTAAGGAATGTTCCCCTAACTTACAGGAGCAAATTGAAGGATATGCTTAAGGATTTATGTCAGAAAAATATTATAGAACATATTGAATCGTCTTCTTGGGTTTCTCCCATTGTGATTTCCATTAAATCCTCTGGCGAGCTTCAGATGTTCGTGGACCTTCGCAGTGTTAATAATACCATTTGGGTTGATTCCCATCCCTTACCTAATCTTCACGAAATGGTCTCCACTTTAGTGGGTGCACAAGTTTTTTCCTGTGTCGATTTGGCCAGCTCTTATCATCAGGTGGTTCTTTCTGAGGAATCTAAAAACATTACCGCTTTCATTACACCTGAGGGTCTTTACAGATTTTGTCGTATGCCATTCGGCCTGGCGAGCGCTGCTTCAGTTTTTCAGAGGCTTATGAGAGATACTTTAGATGGATTGAGGGGTGCTGTGGCATTTCAGGATGACATACTTGTGTACGGCAAAAATGATGAGCATGATAATAATCTGGAATGTGTGATTGCTGCTTTGTCAAGGAAGGGGCTTACTCTTCGTCATGACAAGTGCAAGTTTAGGCAAAAGGAGGTTGAGTATCTAGGGCATACCATTATTGGAATGGGGATCAAACTGAAACAAAGTCATGTTGAAAGTATTACAAATGCTCCTTTACCATCTTCCAAAGAGCAACTTGTAGCATTTTTGGGTCTCATTGATTTTTACGCGAAGTTCATCCCTAATTTTTCTTCGAAGGTTTTTCCTTTTAGATGTTTGTTTAAAAAAAATGCTTAATTTGTTTGGACAGATGATATGACTCAGGCTTTTAAGAAATTGAAAGAGTTTATTGTGAATGCGCCTTGTCTTAAACCTTTTGTGTGAGGTGTAAAATGCATTATCATGGTAGATGCTAGTAGTTCTGGATTGGGTGGGGTTCTTTTGCAGAGAGATATTGAGAAAGAATGGGAGGTTGCATATGCCTCAAGGGCTTTGAGGGATGCAGAAAAAAATTATTCCGTCATAGAAAGGGAATTGTTGGTGTCTGTTTGGGGAGCTGAACACTTTAGACCTTTTTTGTGGGGTACGAGATTTATCATAAAAACGGACCATAAGCCTCTGGTTTTTCTCATGGCTCCCGGTGGTGGCAGGACCATGTCAGCACGCCTTGCAAGATTGGCTTCCAGATTACAATCTTTTCAGTGTCAAATTGAGTATGTTCAGGGTAAGGCGAATGTACACTAGGATTGCGCGTTCTCACTGTCTTCCTGCTAAGTATAAGGATTTTGTAATGAATTAATTTTGTGATGTTGTTATTCATTGCTTTTCTGTTTTTTTTTAATTTAGTTTTCTATTTTCGTTTCAAGGGGGGAAGGTGTGTTGGGAACTGCTTATGCGATGCGAGCTGTCACGAGGGTGGTGGTTTTGTCCCAACTCGTGACTGGCTCGTGTCGAGTGGGAATGTTGGGGAATGTGTTGTGTTTTAAATATGGTGGAACCTTGCTGTTGTGCTGTTGTGAGGGAGGTTGGCATTAACAGTCTGGACTTCATCGAGAGCAGACGCATAAATAAACCACGTCGGTCATTACTTCAATTGCGCTTCTCTTGCCTTATTGGATCTTCCTACATTATGTCCTATAGATTTATATACCTTCCTGATTGCTTGCAGGCGCCCAGCCTGCTGAGCTATAACTTCATTGTCTTGTTGGGCTGGGCATTCCCAACACACTGTAACAGCGTTGAGGATTATTTTTACAGGTGCATTACGTAGTATTGCGGACAGATCATCTTCTTGCATTTCATAGTGATTCACATGAGATGACGATGTGTCGATTCAGAGGGGATCGTTGTGGTTACTGGACAATTTGGCAGTGAGGTGAGGTTCTAGTAGGCAGCAACACAGTGTGGAATCTTAGCTCAGGGCCAGTGTTTTTACCCAAAGTAGCCAGTGTCTACTGATTGAATTCATCTTCTGAGTTAAAGCATGTGATGAGGTCTGGCAATTTGATTAATAATTGGTGGTAGCCACTATATATGTGCCCTATCTTTTCAGTCGCTGATATGTAAATGTACAGGTGTGTACTGAATGGTTGGTGGTGCAAAGATTGATGTGAATGAAGTCTATTCTGTGGGAATGGTACGGGAACACCCGCTGCCCTAGTTGCACCTTACTTTCCCAGGACTCTTGGCCAACTTGCCTAAATTAATTCTTAAGAATTTCAGCTTGAACGTTAGCTGACACAGTAGATGACATTAGCAGTAGGAAGTGGCCAGGTGTCAGAATATTGCTAGTTGATAACTAAGGTGGCCAGTTTTCCTTTTTTACTGTAAATTGTGCTTCTTGTGACAGACTGTCCTTGTTGTCTTTCATGAATTTCAGGCAAAAACGGAGCAGATGGGCAGCTTGAAGAGTTAAACAGGATGAGATTTCCTTAAAGACAGGCTTCTGTTAACATATATTTGTAGTATAACGCTAATATGCACCTGTGGGTCTCGTTTTTTATATGTGGCTTCTTAATTTGTTAAAACGCGACAAGCATTCACATATGAGTGAACGTCTAAGAGTTAAATATATGTGAAAATATACCATTTTATGACTCCATGTATTCTCAAAATAAGTATGGATAAATGGCATTAAGATGGCCAAAAATAAATATGGATAAATACCATAAAACCGGGAGTCGTATTTATAACCAGGTGTATGATGGGGTGTCTGAGCATGAGTGAAGCCACCAGGGAAGGAAGGCTGCTCACTCCTTGCATGGCTGGAACCACCCAAGAGGAAGAGGAGGAGCAGGGAGCTGGGAAGGAACCTAACGGTGACCACGGCCTGGGGCTTGTTGTGGCGACATGGGGGTCTCTTAGGGCTTTAAGTGGGATGAAAAAAGTGGGGGGGGGCTCTCCAAGGTACGTGGCTAATGTAATTAAGGGCGTTGCTTAAAAACACGTAAGCTAAAAATCTGTACTTTGCACAGTGTGCCGCCCGACTTGTATTTTGCTGTTTCTGTCATGCCTCCAGATATATGATACAAGTAACATCATACCTACAAGTCAGGACCATTTGCTTTGTCAATGGTTGTTAGTTGCGTAAGAAAAATAGGCAGCCACGAAGGCTTGTATATAATATTATAAAAGTTTTCAATTAAAGCCCTGGTGACACCACGACAATGTTGCTGCTCTTGAGTTTCAAAAAGAGAAGAGAAATCCAGAGAGAAAATGACTCTCTTTGAAGGATTTCCCTTCCCCCACAACGCTCACCTGGTATGACGTCATGCCATAACTTTTCCACCAGTGAGAAGTGAGCAGTGCACCTCGATGTGCTCACCTGGCATGACGTCATGCCAGTAACTTCTCCACTGGTGAGAAGTGAGCAGTGCACCTCGATGTGCCTGCTGTCACTGCAGTCCGGAAAAAAATAGACCCCCTGTGCCAGGGCACAAAACAGAGCCCGATAGAGACCCCTTTCGAAGCCCCCTTAAAAAACTGCCGGTGTTCAGCGCCGGTGAGACCCGGCCCACTTAAAGCCCTGCGTAATAGGCACCCTTGGGAGCCCCCAGGTCGCTGCTTTGCTTCGGCGACCCCGCTCTAAGGGGCTCCTAACAATTAGACGACATGTTCTGCTCCCAGCTGTCTCTTGCTGTCATCAATCACTCACTCACAAAGCGCTGCTGTTCACCCCTGAGTGTACCGAGCTCCTACGACAGGAGTTTTTGGAGGCCTTCTGTGAAGGACAGTGGGCAGGAAGCGATGACGTCATTGTGAGCATAGATGCCATTGGCAGCATCCCTCCCTCACAGCCGGCTTAGCATGGGCAGTGGAGCTGGCACGGCTGCCTGTGCTGCAAGTCAGAGCCCGGTGGCCAAACTGTAAATGGGCACAGCAGGCAGCCTGTGCCTCCTCGGTGACGCAGACACAGGGACAGCTCTTTAGAAAGCGAATGAATGGACTGACGGCGAGTGAGTCACCGAGCAGTGGCAGGCGGCACTCACCGGCTGGCACCGTGTCACTGCATGCAGCAAGCAAGTGGGAACCATGCCTTCCTGCGCCGGGTAGGTGCCTCCTGCGGGCCCTAGCGCCTCTGGGCGCTGTTGTGGAGTCTGTCGTTGTACGTCTGTGTGTATTTGTGATCGTGTCTCAGATTGCCAGCCCTGTGCCTTTCTGTCGACCCTTCCTTCAGCAGCAAAGGCTTAAACACCGATGCTTCTGGAAAGCTGCAGCGAGCACATTCTATGCCAGGCAGCCTTGTGTCGCGATGAAAGGATTTGACGTGACTGAACTGAAAACATCCGAGTATGACAAAATTGGGGTGCCCGCGAGGAAATACGCAGAATGTCTGCCTTTTCTCGCTGCTGCTTCCGGAAACAGAGAAAAGAGCGCGGCGGCTGTGGGCAGTGGATGCCACCGCAGCAGCGACCAGGTTACAAGAACTGGTGTGTGCATTCTTCGAAATGAAACGATAACTGGCATCGAGATGTTTGGCCAGTCTGTGGGCACCTTCTAATGTCTAGTTGGGCTAACGACGGGGCCTGATTCCCGTGCCTCTGAATACCAGTATTTTCAGACTAACATGGGCCGAGCAGTGTAGTGCCGGTGACAGCGTGCCCTTGTGCCCTGCGTATTACTGAGGGACTTGAGCATGTAAGGTGTACGATTGTGAGTGCTGTGTCAGACTCTGCCTTAAATCAAGGTTCTGCTATACATGCAATCTCAGAAGCGATTAAAGGCCACTGGCATATTTACATATCCGAATTTATATTTATTTCAGAAGCAATAGAGCAGCAGACATTTCAAATGTGCCTTAATTAAAACAAAGTGGTGTCAACACAAGGGAACATCCGTGCCCTCTAAAAGGTAAAAGGCCCATGTGACACTAGTTTGGTGCCGAATTGGCAATCTAAACCGGGGTGCATCTATTAATGATGCGCTAGCGCAGAGTTCAGAGGTACGACTGAACCCTGCTTATTGCTGCATTTTCCACCCAACAAGGGGTAGCGGCCATTTTCCTGCCTTACACTGGGGCCTATTGCATCCTTGCTAAGCCCCTGCACCTCAATATAGGGAATCATGGTAAGATAAACTTTTACAAAGACCCATAAGACTAATATCACTAATCTGGATGGGGTAATGTTATGGTAAAGATACTGACCAAGCTTTATTCATGCATCTAGTTAGTTTGTGTGTTCCTGTGCCATATTACAACATATGTTTACTCCGAATTCAAAAACGCTTCAGTTTGTCCTTGAATTGAACCGCCTATGGTTGTGTCTGACCTTTAAAAAGATGACAAGATTGGATACCTCTTTTCCATGGGTGCTCAGCAATTAGCGAGTTCAAATGACACGGTCATTGGGGTCCCTTAGGAAAAGAGTCACAGAAAGCACATGCCACTGCGAGCTTTCGCAGGAATCTGGAGCTTTTTATGCTCATCTCACTTTTACTCACCAAGTTAACACACTAACAAATGGCTTGAACATCCAGCAGTATTATTTTTAGGCCACATTGTTCAACCGATGAGAGCCCTTCTCATGGCACGCTTCGACTACAGCTTTGTTATCTACTCTGGTCTCATCAACAAACTCATCCCCAGGCTCCAAAGACTTCTGAACCAAGTAGCCAGAATGTGCCTCAACCACTGTCCTCAGACAGCTAGAATGTGCCTCAACCTCAGTTAGCAGGATCACCTTTAACCCCTACAGTTGCTGATTATTTCCCCTTCCCAGACTGAGCTCTTTTTTTAAGGTTTGGGCCACTTTGTGCTTAAACCATACATTTGTTCCACAAAAGGTATCCATGTCAAATGTGTGTCCTTTTTCCACCACATCTTGGAGATTGAAAAGGTACCCAGGGTTTTCTGGATTCCTTTGGATGGAACTGAGAAATGAGTTACAATATAGAAAGTTTGTTTATTTTGGCAAAACATGAAAAAACAGCTGTGCATAAAAGTTTATATTTTTTCTGAAAAAATAATGTCAACAAAAGATTTGTTGTGCTAAGATCACAACCATCCCAGCTTTCAGTAACAGGCAGAATTGTAAAAGAAACACATTTTACTACAGTTTTTCAATTTTTCTAACTGGTAGTCAAGTTTACCTCTTTTTTTGAGGTTTTAGCATACTTGCATTTCGCGGAGGAAACAATTGTGAAATCCGTGGATAAACTGAGAAAGCTGTACATTTCTGAAAACTAGATGAAATTCGCAATTCAGCAACGGGTCATTTGTGTAGAAGTCTCATGGTTTGCACGTACAAGCTAATCATTGAAATAAAAAAAATGAAAATACGTTGGAAAAAATAGCAATCAGTAACAGCCTTTTATCTGCAATATTTTGCTGGCTTACATTTTGAAGCCAAAAATTGAGTTTGGTCATTACAAATGTTCTACCATTCGTCTCCCAATAGAACAAGTACCCCTCTTGCGTGGGTGTTCCTAGGGTCCACAGAGGGAAAGCCCACACAATGCAACGTGGCTATATCATTTTTTTTTTTTAAATGAACCCCAACCCGATTTGTCAATTTGGGTTCCAAACCTAGACATTTCTGAACATTAGACAGCCTGTGTGTGGGGGCAGGGAGTTGGGAGGTTTAGGGGGGGGGCATGTAAAGCAGGCTATTTCTTGCCCAAATATAATCTGTATCACTAAAATATATTCAGGTAAAAAGAGGACACAGTGATTTGCAATACTCTGGATGTAGCTAAAATTTAGTATGTCCCTTACCTGGGTGCCCCTTATGATGCCTCATGGCAAGTTCTTTTTTTTTTTTAAGTTTGAAGTTTATTGAAATATAAAGAAACAAAGACAGAAAATGAAGAAACAATCAAGAGTTATGCCAAAATGAGAGTAATCTTACATATTAGCGAATTACATTTAGGAAACTGAAACATAAAATATGAAAAAACAGGCAATGAGTATGAGGAACATAGGAGGCTGAGAAGATATCTTAAAATATGAAAACAGATTAAAAATATGATAAAACATTTGCTGTAAATAATAATATGATAATCGAATAAATTAAGGTAATGAATTTATGGAGGTTTACAAACTTCAACCGTACGTATTGGAAGTGGTGGAGGAGGTTTAGCAACTGAGGATAGATAGTCAGTGAGAGGAAGCCATAAGAGATCACGTTTGATTGCTAAGGAGATAGGAGAGACAAAGTTAGTGTCAAGTCGGTGATTAAAGCAAACTGCATTCCACCATGCAGTAAAAGAAACATCCTTAGCTTGTTTCCAATGCGATGTGATATGGTGGAAAGCAATGGCTATGCATAGGTCAAGTAATTTGTGGTTGGAGTTGGACTCAACAAAGGTGGGGGATAGGGAACCTAAGAAAATGTGTGAAATGGAGAATGAAACCGTAAATTTGAAATTTTTTTGTAACTGGGACCAAACTAAGTGCCAGAAACGTAATATAGGGGGACATTCAAATAGCATGTGTTTCAAATCAGCTGAAAGGGATGTGCAGGACCAACAAGTAGATGGAGTGTCTGGGGAAAAGGAGGACAGGAGCAATGGAGTGAATAATATACGATTATAAATAAAGAATAAGGTTTGTGTGGTATTTGCAGCTCTGGATGTACTGTGAATCTTGGACCAGATTTTGTCCCATAAAATAATGGACCATGTGTGAGAGAAATCTTCTTCCCAAGCCAACTCAACCTTAGATTTTGAACGATCAGCAGAGGATTGTAGAGATTTATAAATAAATGACGCAGAAAGAGATTGATCAATAGCATTAGAAATCGATAGATGTGTGGTAGGGATAGAGTTAGAGGTTGGGAGTGAAGAGAGATATTGAGTAAGGGATGGAAGTATCGATAAATATTGTTTGCGGGATGAGGCAGGTAACGAGAATTGAGTTTGAAGATCTTGGAAAGAAAGAGGCTGATTATCCGAGAGAAGTTGTGAGATCCATTTTAGACCAAGGGAATGCCAGGATTTCCAATATAAGGAACGATTGCGAATTTTTAGGAATTTATTATGCCAGATAGGTTGAGCGTGGGTGGAGGAGGCAGATGGGTAGGTGGATATTAAGTATGGACGAAGAAGAGAGCAAGAGTGAGAAATGATGGGGGAACCTATGGATGACACCTTAGAGGTAAAGGATAGGACTTCTCGAAAATCGTAAGGATGCAGAAGAGAAGATTCTAATGTGAGCCATAGTGGAGGAATGCGAGGAAGATCTGAAGAGAGCCATTTCATAGATTGTTTTAATGAAAATGCGTTATGATATGACTTAAAGTGGGGGAACTTGACACCACCAAGGGATTTGTCTTTTTTCAGGGAGGAGAGTGCAATCCGAGATTTTTTGCCTTTCCATAAAAATTTTAATAGAAGGGAGTCAATCGATTTAAAGTAATGATCTGGAATACGGATGGGAATCATGGAAACAGAATAGAGGACTAGGGGTGCTAACATCATTTTGATGGAATCAAGTCGACCCCACCAAGAAAGGAATAGAGGATTCCAACGTGTTATTGATGTATTGATTTTGTTAGAAAGAGATTCGAAATTAAATTTAAGAGTGTCTGGAATACGGGGGGCAAACCAGATACCTAAGTATTTAATCTTTATGGGTTGCCAGGAAAAACCAGAAGAGTCAAAGAGATGTTTTTGGCATAAGGGGTTTAAAGGTAAGATTTCACATTTATCAATGTTAAGACGATATCCTGAGACGGTAGAGAAAGAAGAAACTTGACTAAGGAAGGAAGGGAGAGTTGTTTGAGGATTTGAGCAATAAAATAAAATGTCATCAGCGTATACAGATAGTTTAGCTTGTTGGTGAGTACCATATTGGAAACCAGTAATCGTGTCATCAAGTCTAATCTTAGTTAAAAAGGGTTCTAAGGCTATAATAAACAATAAAGGAGATAGTGGGCATCCTTGACGAACCCCTCTTTGGAGAGGAAAGTAATCGGAAATCATACCGTTTGCAAAGATTGAAGCATGGGGGCTAGAGTATAGTAGAGAAATTAGAGATATGAATTTAGGGGGGAAGCCAAACCAATGGAGAGCTTGGAACATAAAGTCCCAACCAATTCTGTCGAATGCTTTTTCAGCGTCAAGGGAGATAGCAGCAAGGGGGGAGGAAAGGGATGGAGCTTTACTCAAGATATTAAAGAAGACACAGGAATTATCTGATGATAGGCGACCCTTAACGAAACCGGATTGTTCAGGACCTATAAGGTCTGGTAATAAGGGATCTAGTCGGAGAGCTATAATTTTGGCGAAAATTTTATAATCAGTGTTTACTAGTGATATGGGGCGATAGTTCTTACAAAGGGTATGATCTTTATCTGGTTTAGGTATTAAGCAAATCAATGCTTCTTGGAAAGTTCCTTGAGAGGATCCGGAGACCACAAAAGATTGGAATAGGGAATGCAATTTTGGGAGAAGAAGGGAGGAGAAGTGATTATAGAATTCAATGGTAAAACCATCGGGCCCTGGGGCTTTACCTCGACAAAGAATAGAAATTGCATGAGAAATTTCCGATTGGCTAATGTCCAAGTCCAATGAGTGAAAGTCAAGATGGGAAGCTTCTGGAGGAGGGATGTTTTGAAAATATGAAAGAAGATCTTGAGGGTCGGGAATAGATTCTGGGGTGTAGAGATTTTGGTAAAAGGAAACAAATTGAGCAAGTATTTCTTTATCTTTAAAGAAAGATACTCCATTTGGGTTTTGCAAGGATTCAATTTTTGTACGTTCTTTACGTATCTTAAGGTAGTTAACCAGGAGCTTGCCCATCTTGTTTTGTCCGCCGTAGTAGCGGGAATTGCATTTTAGAAGAGAGTTAGAGGCGGCGTTGGTGGTGAATTTATTGAATTCAAATTTGGCTGCGATTAATTCACGTAAAGAAGATTCAGAATTTGAGTTATAGTATGCATATTCCAACTTCTTAATTTTATCCAAGAGTTGAGTTGACTTAGAGATTGATTGTTTTTTCTTTTGGGAAACAAAATTAATGATAAAACCTCGTGCAGCTGCCTAAAACGAGTCCCAAATCATAACAAAGGGGGATTCAGGAAGATGGTTATGTGTAAAAAATTCAGTGGAAAATTGCTTAAATTGGGTGCAAAACTTAGAATCAAGAAGTAGGGAATTATTAAATCTCCAACGGCCTGAATGAGGGGAGTAGGGAATAAGATCAATGTCTACAAAAACGGGAGCATGGTCTGAAATTAGGATGGAGCCTATATCTGAATGAATGGCAAGTTGAGCCAATGGTTTGCTAAGAAAAAGGTAATCAATACGTGATTGGGAGTGATGTGTAGGGGAGTAAAAAGAGTATTCTCTGAGGTCAGGGTGACAAAGCCTCCAAATGTCAACTAATGCATTATTCTGTATAGAGGAGATAAACTGGGTGTGCATCTTGGAAGGAACAAATTTAACTTTTGAATTTCTATCAATAAAGGGGTCATAAACTTGGTTACAGTCACCGCCAAGAATAACGTATTGGTCATTGAGGGTAACAAGTTTGTCCGAAATAGCAGGCCAGAACAGTTTATCAACACCAGTTGGGGCATAAACATTGAAAATAACTAGAGGTATTTTATCTATAAGAAGATTAACAATTACCCTACGACCATCATCGTCGCATTCTTGAGATACAATTGAAACATTTAACTTTTTATGACAGAGTATAACTGTACCATTTTTCTTACCTACAGCAGGTGAATAGAGAACATGACCCACCCAACATCGTTTAAGTTTAGTAGCCTCTGAATCCGTAAGGTGGGATTCTTGAAGGAGGGCTACATCTGCTTTAAGTCTGGTTAAATGCGTTAAAACTCGTTGACGTTTAATGGGGTTATTTAACCCCTTAACATTCCAGGTGACTACTCGGAATGTACATTAGCAGGAGAATGATATAAGAGAAAAGATAAGGTGAAATAAAAAGGTAGTTGAGAAGTGTTGAGAGAAGTAGTAAGATTGCAAGAACAGACGTATGAGAGAGATAGAGAGAAAAGGTGAGAGTAAGAAAAATATGAGAGAGAGAAAAGAGTATAAAAGAAGATAAGAGAACAAAGCAAGAGAAGAGACATAACAACAAATACAAATGAGAACTGGGGGGTGACGACGCCAGAAGAGGACGACATCAACAACAGAAACTCACGTCATCGAACACCGGAGGAACCAGCTTAGGATCAATTGAAGGGAGCAGAAAACTACACCGGGATGGGGAACAGAAGGAGAGAATCTGTGATGAGACAAAAATGGAGAAGAGAAGTTAGGAGTACATAAGAACGCCAAATGTAGGAACTACGCAACATTATAACAAAATAAACAAGGGATATGTGTGAACAGTAGGATAAGGGAAGTCGATACTAGGCACAGTAGGGAAACAAAAGGATAAATACTTAATTAATCAGGAAAACACATGAATTATTAAACTGGTCTGGCTGTGTCCATGTTGATGGTTTCATGGTGACGGAGGAATTCTTCAAGGACTCGTGGATCTTCAAAAGTCGTTGTCTTTTCTTTATACGTAACCTTGAAGAGGCAAGGATGTAGGAGACCGAATCTGGCACCAAGGTCTCGCAATCGTGGTCGTAGATCAAGAAATTGTTTCCTTCGGTCAGCTGTCACTTTGGCTACATCTTGAGATAGATACAGACGGTGGCCTTCCCAGATAATCTGTTTCTTTGCTTTGGCTGCCGAAAGTACCTGAAGTAAATCAGTATATTGTAGGAAGAGCATGATGACTCCGCGTGGTTTGGAGGAAACTCTTGGACCCAGTCTATGAGCACGTTGAATGTTAAGAGTGACAGAAGATGGAAGATCTAGAATTTTCGGTAAAAAGGTTTGGAAGAAGGAGGTTGGATTGGACCCTTCTGTGAGCTCTGGAAGATTATAAAGGCGTAGGTTATTGCGACGATTTCTATTTTCCAACTCTTCTGTCAGTCGTCTTAAGAGAGAGACATCCTTCTCCAATGTAGAAATTCTAGAACAAGAAGATTGTAGAGCCTCCGTTGATTGTTCCACTAACAGGACTCTGGATTCGAGAGTGGACCATTTATCATGAAGAAATTGCAGTGTTTTAGTAGTTTCAGCCATAAAGGGTTTAAGTGCTCGGAGTTCTTCAAGAATGAGATCCATGGATGCGGAAGGTGTCTCAGAACCTGGAGATGGAGGATCTTTCTTGTGACGTTTCGTGGAGCCAGGTTGTGGAAGTTTACTGGTGACAGTAGCCTTAGGTATTGCCCCACGAGTGATATCCGCTTTAGAAGGGATAGTGTCCTCCATGGCGTGCGACGTTGAGTCAGAGTCAGAGGAAAGAGGCAGTTTGGTTTTGGAAGCCGTGAGCTTGAGAGTGCGCAGTTTCCCCATATATGGTATGGGAGATAAATAATAATAATGTACCTGTAGACTCCGTAGATATAAGTTGTGTGAAGACGGCGCCCCTCAAACTGACAAAATAGCAGTGTTGTGGAAGGTAGAGCTCAACACAGTGATGTCAGGACCGTGTATGCAAATGAAAGAAAAATGCGTCACACAAAAGACATCAATAAAATAGAGGTGCACACATAGCTGGAATTACACTGCATATGATGAACATGAGAAGGGAAACCGTCTGCATCATGTGTAGGAACAGATAGAAATTATTGAGGGTAGCCAGAAACAAATGATATCCTGTTCGGTGAATTTCATTGAAGAGCGGCGTCCAAATGATGAAAACAGCTTGAAAACAACATTAGCGTGAAGAAAGCTTGAGGAAAAGGAGGTACCAAAGGCTGAAAAAGCGCCAACAGGAAGAATCAGCCAATAAGGAATAGGAACATTGCGTATTTCATCATTGCTGCGTTAAGCGCGGTTCACCTGGAAAGCACCGCACCGTGGCGCAGGTTCTCCGCTGACAGAGTCCGGAGACGCGGCAGAGTTGAAAGAAAATGGCGGCCGCTGGAAAGCGCGCCGCGTCAGTCACGGAGAAAATGCATTCAAACGGAGCAGAGGGTCGCAGGCGGTATCAGTCTGCTCACCTCATGCTCCGACGTATGAAAATGCAGTCGGCGTCCAGAATGGTGCAGCAGGAGAGGAGAGAGCCGCTGGTGTCGGCGCTCGATGCCCGGAGCTCCGCAGTCAAGCCGCCATCTTGTGCGGCGCTCAAGCCACGCCCCCTCCCTCATGGCAAGTTCTAAGGAATCTCTAAACTGACCCTTCATTTAGTGCATGCATTCAGCACTGCCTCATGGAAAGTACGGGAATCCATTGTATAGTCCAAAAATGAGTGGTTTTGCCCTTGTGCAGCCAGCTTGTTAATGGATCATAGATTTGTCCATCTCCACAGTGGCATTTCTGAATTTGATGTGTTCAGTTTGAGGTGGTTTGCTGGCATCAATGTCGCTGTCCATTTTTCCCCATACTACTGGAGCATCAGTACATGCGATATAGGCGAACACTCGCATTGTGTAGTGGCTGTTGTAATAGAGTCTCCGAGCCATGAGAAAGAAATATTGATTTATTAAACTTAAGGTAGGAACCTCCAATATGCTGTACGCCCCCAATCCTCAGGCTGCAACAGACCAGAAGTGGCAACTTGGTAATGGCAGTTTATTATGTCGCAGAAAGGCTGACATGGGTGCATTCAGAGCAGCTGGTTATAATATGCCCCATATCACCAGTGCTTGTGAGAGGGGCATCGTGACTCACTCGAGGCCTTGCTTCTTGTGAATCATGGCTTCGCCCACATTCACAAATGGCGCTATATAGCGTATCGCACTCTGCCCATCTGCATATGTCCACTTGGAGACTTATCATATGGAGCAGTTATTTCCAGCAGTATTATGGCTGCGCGTCGGGTGGAAGCTGGTTTAAAGCAGTGGAGCCTTATCTTAGGCATTAGAATGAAACTGTTGATAAAATAAAAGCTCTGGGAAGTTACCTGTCACGGTTGAGAAAAATAAAACCTCCTCTTCCTTTGTACCTGCTAAGGATCATGAGCACTCTACAAAGTGCATACATTCATGGTGGTACAATAGTACAGATGCTATACATTTCCATTAGTCAATCACAATACTGTGCTGCATTTCTGGTTGAGACGCACGCTGGAAGTAGTCATTTTCCATTGGAGGTACATTTGAATGTCGTACACAAAACTATCCTGCAGCAGGTTATTGCTACAGGACTTGGGACCATACAGAGAAAGACGTGCAATAATAAGTGATAATCCTTCTGTCGTAGTTCATGACCACCATAAAGAGCATTTATCCCTTCTTGGTGCTCATGCCGTTTAATTCCAATCCTAATTGAGCTACACTGGCTCCCTAGCGAGGCCAGAATCAGGTTTAAACTGGATGTCCACCTATGGCAATTAGGACCAGATCCTCCCTTCTGTACATCTGCCGTCTCCTAAAGACGGGTCTCTTTAGATCACAACTGACCCATTCTTTCTTTTGTAATTTAGATGTGATGTTCTTATCCCCACTGACTCCGGCCACCTTTAAACTGGTAACTTGGATATTTGCATTCCCTCTTCTCCTCCCATTACACTGGCTTCACCCTACCCCTGATCGCTCTTCTGCTTCAATACACTCTTTTACCTACCTTCCCCTCACCATCTACCCTACGCTCCCCACCCTACCCTTCACTTTCTGTCATTTTCCCAACCAAACCCTGTCCCTCACTCCTGGTCTTCCCCTCGTCTCCTTATCGTTGTCTCTTGGCTCCCTTTTAACTAACTTCCCTTGCAACCTCCCTGTCCTCTGCCCCCACCTCTCCTCCCCCTCCTTAGTCCTCCTCCTCCTTAGTCCTCCTCCTCTCCCCTGCTTCTACCTCCCTCTCTCTCTCCTCTGTCGCCCCTCTCCACGCCTTCTCCTTAACTTCACCTCTGTTGTTTCCCACCTTCCTCCCCCTCTGCCTCTCCTGAGGCTCTCGCCGCCTCCATCAAACATTATTATTATTATTATTAGTGTGTTTTGTAAAGCGCGCAGCGGCCCCAACGGGGCATCCTGGCGCTGGGAGACTCTGAGAACTAGAGGGACAGGTCAGAGGTACCAAACTAGGAAGAAAAAAGAAGGGTTTTAAGGGATTTACGAAATGCTGGTTCTGTCTGGCATGTGCGAAGAGCTAACGGAAGCTTATTCCAGTGCTTGGAGGCACAGACCTCAAAGGTTTTTCCACCAGCACGGGAACGCTTAAATCGGGGAGTTTCTAGGAAAAATAAGGAGTTGGAGCGTAGTGCCCTAGATTTAACATAAGGGCGAAGAGTATTTTTAAGATGGGCCGACCCATTGCCTTTAGATGCACGGAAAGCCAACGTCATTGCTTTAAAGACGCATCTTTTCGCAATGGGTAGCCAGTGTAGTTTACGGAGGTGAGGGGAGATATGATGTCTGGCAGGAATTCTCTCCACCAGCCGGGCGGCGGCGTTTTGAACCGTCTGCAATTTGTAACATAGGCCTGCTGTGATACCGAGATAAAGGGCATTGGCATAGTCGAGATGGGATGTGATTAATGCCTGGATCACAGTCTTGCGGCACTCCTCCGGCAGATAGTTAATGAGCCGTTTGATTGTTCTGATTTTGGCAAAGCATGAGGCTGCGACTGTTTGTACCTGGCTGTCGAAGCTGAGATGGGTGTCCCAGCGTACTCCTAGGTTTTTCACCGAGTTTTTAGGCGTGGGGGCCTGGCACAGGTCTTCAGGCCACCACAGGCTGCATCCAGGGGAGATGGAGAGTTGAAAAACAAAATCTCAGTTTTACCTGCGTTGAGACGGAGGGAATTAGCATCCATCCAGTTGGAAATGTCTCTTAGGCAGGATTTCAGCGGGTCGAAAGCAGATGCAGAGGGGGTATCGAACGTGAAAAGTAGCTGGATGTCATCAGCGTAAGATGTGGATTTGATCCCAGTCTGGGAGATCAGCTTAGCCAAAGGGGTGAAATAAACGTTAAACAAAAGCGGGCTAAGGGAAGAGCCCTGTGGGACTCCCCATTTAAGTGGCCTGGCGGAGGAAGTGAAGGGAGGGGTGAAAACTTGTTGGGTGCGATTGGACAGGTAAGATGACAACCACGCCTAGCCCTAAGTCCTCCAGCCTTCTCAGCAAGATCTTATGAGAGACGGTGTCAAATGCTGCTGAAAGATCCAGCAGCACTAACACCGCCCTCGACCCTCGGTCAAGCGTCCATCTCACAGAGTCGGCCATTTCAATGAGGGCCGACTCGGTGCTGTGGCCCGACCTGAAGCCATGCTGGGAGGGATGGAGGAGCCCGTTGGATTCGATGAAACTAGCCAATTGGGAATGAACCAGCTTTTCCAAGATCTTGGCTGGGGCAGGCAGGAGGGAAATAGACCTGTAATTGCTGGGGAGGTCTGGGTCCAAGTTGGGTTTCTTCAGAATGGGGACTAGGGAGGCATGCATCCATTTGGTAGGGAAGCATCCTGTACGGAGTGAGTCATTCCAGATGTGATTTAAAAAGGGGTTAAGTAGGGGTGCCATTTTTTTGTATTCCTTGGCTGGCCCAGGGTCGTTAGGGGAGCCTGATTTACATTTGAGGAGCTCAGTCATAGAATCTGCTTCCGATATTACCGCGAATTCAGTCAGGCAGAGTGACGATGGTGTGAGAGGAGTGGATCGCTCGTCGTCTCCTTCTGTATTAGAAGGGGGAAAGGATGTTTGGATGTTCTCAATTTTGTCCTCAAAAAATTGAGAAAGCTTGTTGCACAGTGCCTGTGAGGCGGGCTGAGATCTGGTCAACGCGGCGGGGTCTGTGAAGGATCTAACAATGTTAAAGATCTCCCTGGCTCCATTGCTGGCGAGTTTTATTCTAGAGGCCAGGAAGTTCCGTTTGTGCTCCTCTATCATTCTCCAATAGTCTTTGAGGGCAGTTTTATAGATGGCTTTACTGTCCGGAGAGTAATTCTGTCTCCAGCGGCGTTCAAGAGATTTACAGAAGGTCTTTTTCTGCCGAAGTTCGTTGGAGTACCAGGGGGCTGAAGGTGCCGTCCTGTAAGATTTGACGGGTTTTATGGGGGCCAGGGCATCTAAGGCCTGACTTATCCATGTATCTAGGTTGTTAATAGCTTGGTCGGGGTCGGTTAACAGGCAGGGTTGGGAGTTGCTGAGATGTTTCTGGAGCGCATCCAAAGTGATGCGGCTCCAGTTTCTTCCTGAAGATTTAGGCGTGATAAGGGATCTGCAGGGGCGGGGAATATCAATCTCAAAGGAGATAAAGAAATGGTCAGACCGGGGTGGGGGGGGGCCACCCGGATAGAAGAGATATTGGAGCAGATTAAGTCCAGTGTGTGACCCGCATTATGCGTGGGTAAGGTTATTAATTGGACTAGGTTACAGGCCGCTAGCATGGAGATAAATTGACTACTGTACGGGCAGGAATCATTGTCGACATGGAGGTTGAAGTCTCCTAATGCGGTGAAGTTGGAGTAACGTGTACTGAGCTGGATAATATAGTCCGTCAAAACCGGTAGGTGCGAAAGGTTGGAGTGAGGGGGACGATAAATGAGTATTCCCGAACAGGAGGAGGACGGTGAGGTTTGGATGCTAAAAGGCAGACCTTCTATACAGTCGATGTGGTCAAATGGGGGGAAGGAAGCTGTCCAGGTGGATTTATGGATTAGGGCAATACCACCTCCCGGTTTGCCATTAGATCTATTGGCACAGCTAATACTGTAACCCTCTGGTAAGGCAAGGGAAATGGCGGGGTTCGTAGTGTCATTGAGCCATGTTTCCGTTAGGAAAAGCAGATCCCACTTGTTATCTCGGAGGGACTGCCAGATGTCAAAGGCATGTTTGGTCAAAGATCTGCAGTTAATAAGTGCAGATCTGAGAGTCAACGGGGTGTGAGCACTAGAAATAGAAGCAGAGGTGGGGGCGTGGATTGGGCAGGGTGTTAAGCCAGCGGATGGCAAAGAGAAATGACAAATTTTGCAGACAAAGTCTCGGCTTTGGGCGTCCAGGAGAGAGCAGGAGTGGGTCCTGCAGCGGGGGGGTCTAAGAGACAGCAGATCGGTCCGGGTATATGGGGCGATGTTATGGCTGGTGGGTCGGGCAGGAGGACCGGCCCCGGTCGCGTCCTGATCGCGGACGAGCGCAGACGAGCTTGCCTTATGCGCGTCTTCGGCGCGCAATCGTCGCGCCCGCTGCGCTCGTCCGCTGCGCTTCCGGTCCATACACATTTTTATGGTGGAAGGACGATGGGGGGGGGGGCGTGGCCTCTGAGTGGGCGTGTCCCAATGAGGGCGTGGGGAATGGCGTTGGAAAGCTCGGCGATTTCGCCCTTTCCAGCGCTCGTTTTTGCACAAAGAGAAGTGCCTTCACTTAGCAGTAGTGAGACAAAGTAAGTGCAGCATCAGGTTAAAATTTCAATTTTCGCGTTATAAAAAGCACAAATAATAAGGTCTAGCAGGCTGCTCCCGGCTGTGCCTCAGGAGTTGTTCAGAGTATGTCAGCGCGCTTGTTGTTCAGCGCGCCTTTAATGACACTAGCGGGGGCGTGGCCTCTGAGTGGGCGTGTCCCGATGAGGGCGTGGGGAATGGCGTTGGAAAGCTCGGCGATTTCGCCCTTTTCAGCGCTCGTTTTTGCACAAAGAGAAGTGCCTTCACTTAGCAGTAGTGAGACAAAGTAAGTGCAGCATCAGGTTAAAATTTCAATTTTCGCGTTATAAAAAGCACAAATAATAAGGTCTAGCAGGCTGCTCCCGGCTGTGCCTCAGGAGTTGTTCAGAGTATGTCAGCGCGCTTGTTGTTCAGCGCGCCTTTAATGACACTAGCCTCTGAGTGGGCGTGTCCCGATGAGGGCGTGGGGAATGGCGTTGGAAAGCTCGGCGGTTTCGCCCTTTCCAGCGCTCGTTTTTGCACAAAGAGAAGTGTCTCTCTGTGTTTTCCTCACTTCATAGTTAGTGTTCTTTGTAAAGCACATCTGTACCTTTTCGGTACCCAGGCACTCTATAAAACACTGCTATTTGAAGCCCTCTTGCATTCGTGGACCCCGGTGTACACTTGTTCAAAGTGGTGAAGGAGCAGCTAACTACTGGCGTATCAAGTACTGTTAGGAGCTTATCCTCGAGGCACTGTTAGGTGATAGCAGGTGACTAATTGTGGGGATCTGATGGGGTTTGAGTATGGTGCAAACATATTTGAGGATTACCTGGAGACAGGAAGGATGTCAGATTGTAAAATAGCAATATCAATGTTTGGTTATATTTTAAAGTCTCCAACAATATTCTATGGGCTTGCAACCTAATGGCTCAAACTACAGAAGAGGATGAAATTGGAAAGACTTGGCGCAAGTATTGAATGGGAAATTAAGAGTTCCTTCTTTTAGCCCTCAAGTAATGTAGTTGTTGTTAACATAATGGTTGCAGGGGAAGGATTAATCCACGTGCTTGTTAATTGGAGTCATACTAACGCTGACATGGATAAATGCAAGAAGGAAACCAGTATTGAAAACCGGCACCACTAGGACAGAGGATTAATGGAAAATAACCTGACACTAAACCAGTTTGAACATGACACCCTTCCCAATAAATTATGGGGAAATTGCCCGTACTGACCACAGAGTTCAAAACGTTAATTTTATTGCAGCATTTATATAGCGTTTACTACTCCTATGTAGAGCGCTAACGCGTTTGCCTACATCAGTAGGGTTATGTTGGAACTTGTAGTGTTCTAGAATGTGAGGCTGAGAACACTCCATAGAATTGAGTTTACCCTGGCTCCTTGGAGTGGATCAACGTCAAATTGTGTATTCCATTAAAGCTTCAGTTGGAAACCTCAACCAGTGTCCAGTGTTTCCCTCGAAACGAGCTTGCAGTATTTTGGCGACGATTAGGCTCTTGGATGACACAACCTGGTGATTCCTGAATGTGTTGTGAATTCTGAAGAACAGACCTGTTCCACTGCCGTCTCTCATGCTTGGAGTAAATCCAGGCGGTGTGTCCTTCCTTCTTAACAAGACTCAAGGCACTGTTTTTAGTCATGTGGGAGGTATTTACCACTCACATAGTACGCACTCGAGTCCCAGCATGTGGGCGAGTATAGAAGCGGGTTGAGATGCGAATTGGCTCGAGACAGGGGCCCGATCATTGTCTCGCAGAAGCGAGGAAGTAATTTATGTCAAGCTTGAAGTTGGTAGGCTTGTGCACTACTGTCATTCAACTGATACGCTGTTGATGCAACATGGCACCATCTTGGGTATGGTAGGAGGAACCCACCCTTTCTAGTTCTTCTACATTGGCATGTCAGGAGTGACACGCAACTACATTATGTATACGTACCACCATTTTGGGTGAGGAGCCGGCTGTTCTTTGTGTCAGCAGTTACTCTCATGGTGATCTGCACACACCACAGCATAGTTATGGGAGTTTCTTCATCAGCAGAATGTTTTCAGGTTACTGCGAGTGCAGTACCATTTTGCGTTGATCTACACACCTCCAGCCCGCGTTGTTGTGCAGTTCTCCTCATGGTGATCTTCACACCATAACATATCTCTGTAACAGATGTGTGGTGACAGCGAGTGGAGTTCTGTTTTCATGGTGATCTGCACACCATAGCATATTTCTGGAATCAGTGTTTTGTTTTATTGACTTGTTCCTGCCAAGTTACAGCGGGTGCAGCTCCTCATTTCGATGATCTGTACACCTTTATTTTAACCAACATCTTGCAGTGAATCGGTGATTGACACACCAGTGACAAGATTTTCTACTTCACCCATTGTGATTTTTCACTCTTAAGGGGATCTAAAATCTAGTCCACAGTGTATTTGGTTTTCTACGCATTCACATATTTTATTGTCAAACAGTGGTACACATTATTCATATTGTTCTTTCACTTACCTTTTACCATGGCTATGCAGTCTAATATAATTATGCCGCCTTTTGTAGTTCTATCACAGCCTTGCACACCTGCTATTTCTTGGGAGGATTGGGTGGAGATGTTGGAGAATTACATAAAAGCACTTGATGGGCAAACATTTTCATCTGCGAGGTAAAAGGCCATGCTGTTGAGTCCACTAGGTAGCGAAGGGCAACACATTTTTAAGTACTTGCCGTTGGCAGTTGGATCTAATGGTCAACCTATGGACAATGTTTATTAAAAAGCACTTCATAGATTTGAAACAAGATTTGCCAAAGAAGTTAACTTGGTGATGGCAAGATATACATTTTATACCCAACCTCAAGCCGAACATGAGTCTATAGATGAGTTTGTGGCTAGACTGCGAGAACTGTCAGTTAAGTGTTGCTTTGGCAATATGACCAAGGAGCTGATCCGTGACCAACTAATAGTGCAGTGTCTAGAGAAAAAATTCCAAGAAATGTTATGGGTTGTGATTGATCCATCTTTGAAGGAGACGGTGGACATTGCTAAAGTCATTGAAGAATCACAGAAGTGTATGAAAGAATTAGGCAAAAGAGAAAAGATTAGTCGTGAAGTTGCCAGTATAGAGAGTAGTTTGCGTGAGGTGGAGCGAGGTTTGTGCGGTGGCAAAGAAAAATGTTATGGGGAGTCTAGGCACACCTTCGTGAAAGAATGTATGCGCAGTGGAAGTACGTACCATATTGCAGACTCAAAGCTGTGTTTTGCAGTTGATCAAGTCTGTAGGAAATGTGGTCATAAGGGTCACTATGCGCTTATGTGCAGACAGGGCAGAAACATAGACAAAGATAAGAGCAGATCGAAGGTTAACATTGTTCAAGGGGGAGAAGAACATATGTGCAGGGATAGGATACTTCTGGTAGGAGAGACATCTGAAGGGGAGAAGGAGGCAAGGAGGATGAAGAGGCCCACAGCTACCCTTGAAGTGTGTGGGTGTGGTGTCGAGTTTATGATTGACTATGGATCCATGTACACTATAATCCCAGAAGTTTTATTTAAAAAACTGTGGAAAGATGTCTCACTGCGACCTAAGGATATTAACCCAGTTGGTTCCAGAGTGAATCCATAGATGTTTTGGGATACATGGTGGGGTCCATATGGTATAGGCCAAATTTCATTGAAGGTAAAGCATAAGTTTCGAGGGATGGTCCCCACCATACTGGGATGGATGCCTCAATATGATCTCAATATTATAATCAACCCTAGGTCACCCTTTCAAATCATGGTGGTGAAAGATGTGTCCAATTCAAAGATATTTTACATGATGCACGTAAAGTTTTTGACGATAAACTTGGTTGTTTAAAGGGATATGTACACAACATTATGCTGAAAGACAATGCTAAACCAATACAAACAAACTTAGGAGTGTGCCAATCTCGGGGAGAAATGGAGTGAAACAACTGTTGAGTGACATGTCGAAGGGAGGGTTGATAGAACCGGTGGAGACCTCGCCCCGATTTCTCCGGTGGTTATTACTCAAAAAGCTGATGGGCACTTGAGGTTCTGTGTTGATTTGAGATCCTTAAATCATGATATTGTACTGGCACTTTTTCTCCTCCTAATATTAATGAACTGTTGTTATCTGTCAGAGATCATAAGTACATCTTTAAACTAGATCTGAGAAGTGCTTATTATCAGGTCAGGCTGCAAAAGATTCAAAGGCATTGGCTGCGTTTATTACTACAGAAGGGACCTTCCAAATCACTTGCATGCCGTTTGGCTTCGCGTTGGCTGCGAGTGTGTTCCAACGAATGACGGCAAGCATATTTGAAGGTATAGAGAATGTTGTCTACTTTCAAGATGTTATTTGAATTGCTGGGAAAACTGTGGAAGAACACAGTGCTATCCTCAGACAGGTGTTGAGGAGATTGGAAGAGGCTGGCATGACTGTGAGCAATGCATTTTCCTGACAGAACAGGTTGAATACATAGGCTACACAGTATCTAGTTCTGGGATCAAGCCCAAGTGTTGCTTGTTAGAGGCCATAAGATCTGCACCCTGCCCTGAGGACAAAGAACAATTAAAATCTTTTCTAGCTCTCATACAGCATTATTTTAAGTTTGTGGGAAGTTTTGCTAATAAGACAGAAAGTGTGAGGAAACTTGCACAAGGGGAACACGTTTGTGTGGGCAAAAGAACAGCAAAGTTGTTTTGGGAGTATTAAGGAAGAGATACGTGAAGTGAGGAAGCTTGCTATATTTGATATCAAGCGCAAATCTATTCTTACTGTTCATGCCTGTGCCACCGGCATTGGAGTAGTTTTGTTGCAAAAACATGAAAAGATAGAACAGTGGCTTTCACTTTACGCACCATCATGTAAGCAGAGGCTAACCATTCCATCATTGAACAAGAGAACCTAGCAGCAGCATGGGGTGCGGTTTATTTGTGGGGAGCGAGGTTTGTATTAAGAACGGATCATAGCCTCTGATCAAGATTTTGTCTGCTGGTAAGGTTGGAAAAGGTTCGGCAAGGCTTGCTAGTGTAGTGTAGTTCCTATTTTCCCAATAGGCCCTGCGCATTGGAATAACATAAACAGTAGTATCGACGTAGAAGTGCGGATCTTCCAGGCCTCCACTGACTATGCTAAACTTAATTGGGTTTGTTACCAACTAGCTCAGAGGTCACTGGAAACTTTCTTGACTGAAATAGGAAGTGATCAGCTTCCCTGGCACAGACAAGAAGGGATTCAGTTTTCCAACAACCGTGCAACATGACAACTTTGCTCCTCAGATCAAGAGTCAATCTCTAGGGTCGTGTGAAACAATAGACAGTTATTTTACTCAGTCAGGTTAGTGCAGTTTACTTTCACAATATGTAGAGAATAGAGAGACGGGCGTTTGTCAATAAAAGGTTAACATTTATTGAACAGTCTTTCTTCTCGTACAAGAGAAATGAATTGCCACAATTGCAAGACTTGTTATTATAAAAAGTACGTACAGTAAGATAAGTATTGCGAGATAATACTGTAAAAGCATTGATATGGTTTCTTAGCCATACAATGGTTTAAAAGTAATAAAACATATATACATTCATATATACATTAGGCTAAAATACTCAACTGGTGCTTCCAACTACGCCTACCCCATTGTACCTGACCTAAGCCTAATACTTGGGAGGGGAGTAAGTAAGTAGCTTTAAGTTAAGTTGGTTTTGCCAAGGTTTGCTTCAAGAATTCTCTCTCAAGGGTTTAGTCAACACCATACCTCTGGAATAGAATGATGGAGGTCTGGTATCTCCCTCAGGGCTCGATATCCCAGTCACCCGCAAGGGTAGACCAGAAACGCTGGAGCTGGATTTCTCGGCAGGAGAAAGGCAGCGTCTCTTTTTCAGTGCGTCGAGGAGGAGAAGGAGGGGGGACAGAGTCCGCGGGCAGCTTGCATCTTCTGGGCTCTTGCAGGGGGACGGCTGTTCAGCTCCTAAGTTCACCACACCATCGTTCGCTAGTTAGCAGCGATAGCAGTAGCGATAGCAGCTATGATATCTTCAGCATAACAGCAGCTTCAGGCGACGGGCAACAGGGGACTTGCTTAAGGTCATGTTGGTAGTATTTATACCTGAAAGGTGCCTTGTTTGACGTAAGTTTGCTGGACATAAGACGTAAATAAGATGTCACTAGGAAGTGATCGTCTATCAGTGCTCATTAGAGTTCTATTACTAATCAAAACACAGCAAGCGGGGATTTCCAGGTTTGCTGAGTTTTTATCTTGTTGAAGAACTCGGAGTGTTAATCTAGGAATCTCAGATAGTGACTTCTGCTCTGTCATTGCACTAATTGGTTGCAAAGGAAGTGGCAGAGAAAGCTATTCTGGAATGTGGCTCTGTTCGTGTGAGGCCAGAGATGAGTTACTGAATATTGCACTTGAACGGTTATGCCAATATAGGGAATAAATGGATTTATAGCCGAATAGAGGCATAAGGTCACAGTATCGATCAGGATCCTAGATAAGCACGCAACACTAGATTAGCAGCTATATTACAAGAATATCTCTATGATATTGAGTTTGTACATGGATGGAAGAATGTGCAGGCTGATTGTCGAGGATGTCCTTAGACTGGGAAGCAGTGGATGGGCTGGCTGTGAAAAACTTGGATGTCGAGGGAGCAGGAGAGTCTGTTCAGGATGAGGTATAGAGTGATTTAGGTACTTTGATTAGGTTGGAAAGGGAGGAGGAGATGAGCTCGGATGATGTGTTAAAGGAGGTGATGATTATGATTATAAAGGGGTCTGTGAGGGAGAATACTAATTCTGTGTCAGGTAGGCCCTTCTTGAAGGTGATAGAGGAATCGTTGGTAAGTGGCCGGGACATTGTCATGAGAGGTGATCGCTTTGTGCTGGTTAGATTTCGCATATTTAAGTTGACGCATGAGGGTCACTTAGGACAGGGTCTGACGATTAGGAGACTTAAAAAAGAATTTTGGTGGCTGGGACTGGATGATCAAGTCGAGATGGGTAGAAAATTGTAACCTTTGCAAGGAAAGTAAGAAGAGATTGAGAGTTGGCAGTCAAAGTGTGGGAGCGCACATTGAAGATCCATGTTTACCTTGGCACATAATATGTTTGGATTTTATAGGCCCCATGTTGGAGTTGCCATATGAGATGAGGTTTGCTGTAATGCTAGTAGATATAAATTCCAGGTGGTTGATTGTGAAATTTATGAAAAATGTGAAACCACAGCAACCGTAGAGAAATATTTTGAGGAAGAAGGTATCCCTAATGTACTACTTACAGATATTGGCACCCAGTTAACCTCCAATGAAATGCTGCAAGTTCAAACACTCTTGCACGTCCCTTTATATTGCTAGGGGAAATGGTATTTTTGAGAGGGCCAATAGATTATTCAAAGGGACCATTCAACTTGCACTATCCAATGGAGGTTCTATCGAGAAAGACAGGGCTGATATGGTATGGGTGTATCCTACTACTAGTCATAGTGCTATGCATAGATATCCATTCCAACAAATGTGAGGACGTTCCCCGGTAACTAGATTAGTTCTGCATGGTTAAAGGAATGGGTTGTCATGGGAGGTAAAAATCTCATTCAACCAAGTTGTGTCAAGTTTAGAGTAGGTGATTGGGTCAAAATATAATCCGTGAGCATGAAAGGAGGGCTGTGCAAATTTAGAGGTCCTTTTTGTGTTGAAAGTTTAGGGAAGTTTTTTGCGGTAATAGAAGGAGGAGAACGGTGGAACTTGAGGAACGTGGCTTTATACCAGAACGGGGGGGGGATGCAAAGAGGGAGGAAGAAGAAGGATGTTCTGGTGCCATGTTGATGTGTGATGAAGAGATCAAGGGTGATCGGAGTGATCGGGATCACAATGTCGTACAGAATTGTGTGGAAGTTCCAGAAATGTTGATGAGGTCAGAGTTCTCAGGCCTCCACCCTATTTGGAGGATTATGTGAGAATGTGAATTTTCTCACAGGACATCTATCTAGGCACCATATTCTAGGGTCGTTGTTGTGTTCTAACTGCTTTGCATATTTTCCTTTTGTGTCTGTTTTTTAAATCTTTTTTTTCTTCTTTTCTTAGTTTAGGTGTATTTGCCTTTTTTAGGTACTCTGTACATATGCTAGTGTTATTTTATTTATAAGTAAGGGAGCGAGATGTGTTATGTTGGAACTTGTAGTGTTCTAGAATGTGAGGCTGAGAACACTCCATAGAAGTGAGTTTACCCTGGCTCCTCGGAGTAGATTACCGCCAGGTTGTGTACTCCATTAAAGCTTCAGTTGGAAACCTCAACCAGTGTCCAGTGTTTCCCTCGATACAAGCTTGCAGCAAGTAGCACGCTATACCGTCTAGGTGTGTGTAGTTGGAAGGATGTTGTCTTTGTTTTGATTCTGTATGGAAAGTGTTTCCATATTGTGCATGATGACAGCCGATTTGCCGTTATCGTGTAATAGGACCCAGTGCATTTGATGATGAAGTGTGAGAGACATGCGCTCCGTTTATGGTTTTCAGCATGCTGGCAGGGTTGAACAGCTCTGAAGGTCCCTTTATGGTATTTCATAGGATAAAGTCTGCTTAGCTGGGTACTGAACTTGAATGGGTCATTGTACAGATGAAGGCCTACGAAAAGCATTGAGGCCCCTGTGGAAGAGGTCGAAGTACTTCCACGATAACTAGACGAGGAGCTGGTGTACTTTGACAGACAAATTAAGTGTGGGACATTAACCTGGGTTGGTGTAGATCTTGCTGAAGTTCGCAGAAATGTCCTCAGCTGAATTAGTTATTGGTTTTTCTATGTAACCGCTAAAACACGACTCAGTCATGATATATCAAATTTCCATATTCTGCATGTATATTCACAACAGTGAGGGTTCTGTTTAAACTAAGCATGAAATGCTTGTGAGTTGTAATTGTTGTTTAGATCACAGTGTGGGCTACTGTATCCCTTTTTTAACTCAGAATTTCAACTGTTTGAAGTAAAAATAAATCGTCTATGTGTAAGCATTCTAAAACAGGTGAACAAAAAGGCAGAGTTTCCACTAAGAGGATATTACTTCGGATGTTTGGGAACGTTTTCAAGAAAATGTAATCCAGCATATTGAAGTGGATGCCTAACTGTGGGCATCTTAGATGCAAAGGTGTGGTATCCTGGTTTAGGTGCTATGGATCTTCCTCACTTACCTGTCTTGCTGCTCAGCCAGTGTGGATGAATGGTGGAATGTTGGAGTTTGTGATGTAATGATAGAAGTGTAGGATGCCAGGTGGATGGATGACAGTTGGGAGATTGGGCTGAGCAGCAAGGGAGCTGCTCCTGGTGGGGCTTTTATGATTCTGTGATTTAGACCTAAACTTCATCAATAAACCTTCTTAATCAACTTACCTTCGGCTAAATCTATACTTATTACAAAAGGACAGTTGAAAAGAGTGAAAGCCTGATAGACCTACATTGTAAACAGTGTGAAAAGAGTCCTGTCGTTTTAAGAATTCCAGGCGATTCCCCTCGCTGTACTGGTAGTTTGCCTCACTCAGGCAGTTCTGTATTCTGTCTCATGTGAGAAGGATCTGAAAACAGGTGAGAGGTTATATACCTCCGTTTTTTTCACAAATAGAGAGTTTCTTTTCTTTTTTTAACCTTTTTTTACTTTCATAAACATTTTAGACATCTCTGTGAAGTGGGATATTTTGTTCCAGTTTTTGAAAATGTTTCCATACAGAATGCCTCTTGCGCGATAAAGTGGTTACAGACCCCCACTAGCTCTGTATTGGATGCCTATAATCCCATACCTTGAAGGCCTGTTGTATTTGCCGAAACATGTCTAAGAGAAGTCCCAAGGACAAAGAGGGCACACAGCTTCGAGGGATTCTGGAGAGCATGAAAGCAAGAGGAAAAGAAAAAAGAGGAAGAGGCTGGATGAGATAACCTCTTGCTGTACAATAAAAACTCGTAACCTCATTAATTCTTTTATAAACTCATACAAAATTCCGTGACTCAGAGAAAGTAGATCTACTTTGAATCAAAGATCTTTACTGGCAGTCAACATTAGAGAGATTCATATAAATATTCTCATATAGGATAAATATGTCTCCTCAATCAATACTAAACATTACTATACAACTTTAAAATAGATATTCAACATAAAACATTCACACCATCCTTCATGTCGTTATATTCAACTGTGCAGCCTCATTTTCCACATCAAATCTTGTGATACCTAACCGAATGTCGATAACATTGGGCCTCGTTGGAACCAACAACATTAATTGTAAATTTTGTTATTATACAATTTTGTTAGCACAATTTATCTTTTCCGAGGCAATAACTTACAATTGATTTCCAATTGTACCTCATGGATGTTCTATACAAGTGGCTTCTGTTTCTTAATCTTTCAATTTCATCTGTCAGCCTCTCAGACATCCCTTCCTATCAAGGCACCCTCTGATAAGGACTACTCGAAATGGAGATCCTTGGAGAAAAGGTGAGGCGAATGAGTTCAAGGTCATCATTCTCTTTTTTTTTTTAGAATCTTTTTAATTTTTTTATTAAACACCTCCAGATAATACTTGAAAATACAAAACAAAACAAATCAATATACGAAAACATACTTAAACCATATATGACAATAATTAAAAAAGGTTTAAAAAAAAAAAAAAACCATATATGACAATAATTAAAAAGAAAAAGAGGAAACACAGAAAACACATACAATATATGCTTAGGACTTTATTAGAAAACAAACCCAGGAAAATTTCTTCATTATACACAAAGTAGCTAGAATGATAAAAGAAGTCTTAAATTAACCTTAATGCCGCACTCCAAGCTGTAATAGGAGACCAGATCTTGTTACCCCGAAGTCTAGATTGTCTACCCCTGGTGGCGTAAATTGCTCTTTCAAGATTGTATACACCCAAGAAGTGAGTTAAAAACATTTGAAAGCTTGGGGGGTCAATGTCTTTCCAGCGAGCAGCAAGTATTATTCTGTATACTGCTGTTCCAATAAAGAGAATAGACTCCTCCTCCAAGTTTAATTCTAGCGTGCTATCATAGCCCAGCATATATAGTGTGGGGGAATCTGGTATTTTACGCCCAAAGACCTCCTCACAAAATTCAAATATCATTTTCATAAATGACAACAGTTTTTCACAGTCATGAAACATGTGTAATAACGTAGCTGGGCCTTTGCCACATCTTGGGCATTCATCACTTAACCTTTTCCCCAAGCATGTCGTTTTGCTAGTGTGTAATATAAATTATAAATTGTTTTGTATAATTGTGCTTTTAAACTAGATGAAAGAAGCAGGTGCGAAGCTAATATCAAAGTCATGTCAATATCAACATTTGGATTAGCTTATTTACCAGCCCATAGTATTTAGGTGCGCTCTAGATCATCCTGTAGTTTTTCAAGAAGCATTGCATAAGTTGTACCAATTCTAGTAGTAGTTTTACAGATATTTTCTATAAGTGGCACCCTTTCCCAATTAATCCAAGGTAATTTTAAGCTTACTATAGTGTTTACTTGAATACATTTAAAATAATCAGCATTAGATATATTGAATTTACTTTGAAGATTTGGAAAGGTTGCATGCATGTCCTCACCTAGAAAATCCCAGGTTGTGCCAATCCCTAGTCTTTCCCATTTTTTTGCAATGACATCATTGGCCTGCTCTGGGAGCAATGAGGAGCGCCACAGAGGAGTGGAACGATTAAGTTTAGGGATTAGCATATATTTAGCGACTTTCGACCAGACTTTCCAAGCCTAGTAACGTTTTAGTGTGTGTCTGAGATTTTTGGTGCGAAATACCAACAGCTTTTTCCTACCCTTTCAGAGCTACCTGTACCGGCCTTAGGCACAGCGCAGCACTGTACACTGGGAAATAGTGGGGTTAGCAGCAGGGCGTATGCCGCGCCGGTAAGTGTATTTGACCGTACAACTGAACCACGGTTGTTTTAACTTTCTTGTTTTGAGATTTGGTTTCAGTAGCAGCAACACGTGATAGTTTATGGAGGATTTTATTTATTTTTTGGCAGCTGTTTAGTTTTATTGGCCCCGAAGAATCCATTCTGACCGGGGGGTATACATTGAGTACTGTACAGGAAGCTAACTGTCTCTGACCACCCGGTAGGGAACAAGGCTGACATTTTTGCAACTATCAATTTATCAGTTAAGAAAGTAGCTCGTTTTTTGATCACTAAGCCCAATGTCTGTTTTTGGTTGTAGCTGGTGACTAGCAGTGTTCAGCCAGGTACTTATTTTTATATTTTTCTCATTCTTCTGTGATCTTTTCATTTTGCTTTGAACTTCGTCATCTTCCAGTTTCTTTTTGGTTTTGGTAGTAGTCACAAGAGGTGTATGCTTTCCAACTCACTTTATTGGCACCTCATAACTTATGTTTTACACTTTTTGGTGTACTTCTCTGTATTTTTCATTTTTTCTTTCACCAAAATCACTTCACATTTAGAATTGTTTGTTCACACTTCATTAACAACACCATAAGATCACCACATGGAGTCTCTCGTATATGCAAGCATATCATTTGTGACATTTTAGTATGTCTAGATCCGCACATGGAGTTATCCGAGTTCGAATGAACTAAGCATTTATTTGTTAAACATGAATAAGGTTATTGGTGACCTTAAATAGTCGTTTTTTGCTTTTACAGATTGCCTCTGAGGGGGACATCATCGTCCCGAAATGCATCGGGCATTCCATAAAATGTTCATGTTATGCATTTCTACGAAGAGAAAATTGTATGATATTGTAATACAATGTTAAGTCTCCATCAATTAATTTATAATTTTTAATTGAACCAGAGACACATGGTTTCTATGAAGAAGTTTAATCACTTGCTCTAAACATATGAAGATATATAAAAGAGTATATATAAGCACATTTATTACCTTGTGTGATATCATTGGATTGAATTATTGCACTTGTATTGTTTATTGTATGATTCTGAATATTTAAGTACAGAGTCCTCAAGGACTGCACAAGCACAGTGCGCAGCGTGCCCTGCCAACCTTGGCGGTATGTTTGATACCATGCATGTACAAGCATTTAGGTAGGATGGTCATCTTTGTCAGTTCTTCTCTTCCTGCCACCAATGGTAATGTTAGTCAACTAACTTAGCGATTGAATCTCCTTCTTATTTAGAGTGAAGCTTATTGTTCAGTGCATTGTTACCTGTACCCCCAACTAACTGAAAGAGTCCCTAAGCCATTCTATCAGGGGCTGCATCCGGCCATCCCTCTCTTCTTCCAAAGAGAACAACAGTGACTTACCTGAATTTAGCTTAGCTCCAGATAAGTGTCTGAACCTCTCTATCCGCTTCATCATTATCTCTATCCATGTTTCGTGATTACTTAAGTAGACAAGCATAGTGTCAGCGTATAAGGAGATTGTTCTGGCCGACCTGTTGTTATACCCAGATTTTCCAGTATTATATATATAATATGTGTTGTATCAAATGCCTTCACTGTGTCTAAAGAAGCAGGAAAGTGGTCTTTACTTCAATGTTGCCTGCTTTCGTTACTCCTGTGTGTTCTAAAACCACACTGTTTATTGTGGATTATATTGGCACTCAAGCCCTTCAGTCTGTTAGTTAACATCTTACCAAATATTTGATTGTCTGTGTTTATTATCAACAATTGTCTATAGGCTGTGAAGTCGTTGGTTGTCAACTTGGGCACCATGCATGTTCTAGCTTCCCTCATAGTGCCCGATAAGCATTCCATCTTTACTGCCTCTTCTCTAACTTCAGCAATGTATCTGCTAGTATGTCTCTGCGTGGTTTACATACGTGCTCCAGTAATCCTTATCCCAGTTGGTCAAGTCTTCTCCAGAAGCTCAGTTTTGGTCAGTGGCTCTACTGATATTTCTGTTTGTCTGTGAGTTTCCAATCCTAACATGTTGCCTACATATCCGGAGCCAGAGAGTTTGGGGGTGCAAGCCTCTTCTTCAAAGTCAAACCTTGGCGTTCTACACACTGCTGTACAGAGTCGTGAGCTCAAAAAACGTGCCTCTATGCAGAAAAGTATTGTTGTCAAGCAGTATAGCTCTATGTACTTCAAACGCCACATGTAGGCAGAGCTACATCCACGTGCGTAGTGGGGGTAATTGCTTTTGTCAGTCTCTGAACACATGTAGAAGCTCTTCACGCTAATAAAGTATAGAATTTGCTCTCGCTAGTTAGTTTTAATATCACTTCCTACACAGTTATTTTCTGTTGCGCTGCGCCCTCACCGCAACCCTTTCATCTCATCTGGTGGATTTAGAATATCCCATATAGTGTAGATATACAAAACATCCCTGAGCTCCTCCCTCCCAGAGAGGGGGTTGTAGCCCTTGGCGGTAGTAGGGTTTTCCGCCAAGAGGAGAATCCCAGATTATGTGGCATGCCACCATTGGTGGGTGAGGGATTACGTCCCGAAAGGGATCATCCCACAGGTATGTCTGAGTGATTTTTTTCTTCCAGAATCTTTGACTGTTTGTCTCGCAATTGTAGACCCAAGGATTTCTATGATGTGTTTCTGTTCCCATAAGGAACATGGTCAAGACTGATTTGCCTATGGATGGATCTGAACTGGGGTGGCGAAGTGAGCTAAAGAACGATGATGGATTCAAACCTGATCTGTGCCTGAGGGGGTGGGGGGAGTGTCTGAAACGTTTCAGAGCTCCGCCCATCATCTCCTTGTGTGTGCTATGTAATTAAGTATCTGACTAACATGTAAATGAAATTTCTGTAATTACCACTCACCTGTACACACTGCGTTTGCTTGTACTTTCACCTTGCCAATATTTTGACAACTGTGTAACTCCTTCACACCCATTTGCACAGAATCACAAATGCAACTGGATTACGCAACCACTGCTCTGTGTGATTTGTAAAGAAGCCAAGGGCTGAATTATCATATATTCTTCTCAGACCCACTGACAGGCACTGTGAAAAACACACATTACCTTCATCCTCAAGTCCGGAGCGCTCAACTGGGGCCCATTGTAAACACCTGGAGGAGACTCAGTTCAAAGTATGCACTATACAAGAGCAATAGGCTACACGTAAAAAAAAACAGTAACACAAGATCCTTGAATTAGCTAACACTCTTAGGGAATGCAAGATTAAATAAATAGTGAAATATATCAGGAACTACATCGCTGACATAGGCTACCTAAATGTTTTTTCCATTCACTGTACAGAAATCAATCAATCTTTTCTAGTTGCAGTTAACGACTTGAATATAGGACCCGATAGGGGCCAGTTTCAATTTCCGTTTTTAATTATTATTGGGTCTGAGACCAGGCTGATTTAAAGCCCTGCTATTAGAGGTAATCCCCAATTCTATGTAATGCGCTCTGCTATCCTTTGGGGCTCGCCTAGGACACACACCGTCCCCCACCCCCGAATAAAGTAAAAATAAGTAAACCAAAGAGTTACTGAAAACACTTTGTTCAAGGGACATGAATGGTATCTCAGGTTACATGACTGTTCTCACACTTTTCTGGGTTATAGAAATCCTCCTACGCTTTGACTGTACTCAAACCAAAGTGTTCCAGTATGGCTGAGGCAGGCAGGGGGATTCACAATTTCTGCTGTTTAGTGTATTTGTGAAACAAATATTTTGGTCTGCATACACTATATATGTTACATGCTGAACTTGAAAGTGTGAAGATCCCCATCATGGTCCTGTAGGAGACTCAGTACATGTCACCTCACATTAATAGAGGCTGCAAGGGCTGCCACCACTGGAAACACACGCCCCTGCATCACCCACCACCACAGGCATACAGCCAGCCGACACACGGTCCATGACTCTACACTGCCCTGTCTACAAGGCAAATACAAGGAGATGATGGACAGACCTCTGAAACTTTTCAGACATGCACCCCCAGTGGATTTAGGCCCAGATCTCTGTACTGGGGTGAATGTTTGACATTGTTCAAAATTCTGTCCATCAATTGTTCTTTTTGCACTTAATTCCAGAGGCCGCTCCCTTTTTAGAAACGCCTCATTTTTTTCATACCACTTGGAACCGTTTCATGGCATCTGGCTTACAGAAGCGACGAGGAAAAGCTGGAGGGTACATTGCATGTATTCCTCAGATTTATAAGTATGATGATAACTTGTTTTCATATGATGGTTTTCATGGCTTTAAGTGGGCCGGGTCCTGCCAGTGCTCAGCAGCGGCAGTTCGAAAATGCAGGTGCTGAGACGTGTTCCTCTCGGGCTCCCCATATGTACCCTCATCCTCAGGGTGAAAACAAATCTTACCTCTGCAGCAGTGCCCCCTTCACAGCCTGTGATGTAACATCAAAGAGACTCGTTATAGTGCTTTCACAGTGTCATCATTTCAGAACTGCAGCATTTTCAATATTCTATACAAGGAAGCCATAGTTGTTCCTTATTTATCTTATGCAACTAGCAACCCCTGACAAAACCAATAGTCCTGGCTTGTTGTAGGTGTAATGTTACTTGTTGTATTATATGTCTGGATGTAAAGAACGAAGTAGTAAAATACCAGTGGGGCAGCACACTATGCTAAGCACAGATTTTTAGCTTAGGTGTTTTAAGACACGCCCTAATTACATCGACCACATCCATTTGAGAGACCCAACTCAGTTTTTCATCCCACTTAAAGCCCTGATGGTTTCCCATTTCTAAATAAGCACTACTAACCACAGATGTTACGGGTACCCATTTTGATGATTCTTAATTTACTGCATCGAAAATGGTGAAAGGCTGAGTTGGCCTTTCCGAATTTTACCCCTTGCATGCTTGTGACGGAACCGTTCCGTCACAAGCCTCGGGTGAGCTGTGCTTGTGACGGAACGGTTCCGTCACGGCACGCTCGCCGCGCCTGCGCGGCGCAAATTCCGCGCCTGTGCTGACGATTTAATGGGCGGGCGGGTTCGTGACGAACCGTTCCGTCACAAGCACAGCTCACCCGCGAGCCGTGACGGAGCGGTTCCGTCACAAGCAAGGAACCGCCGCGCGGCCGCCCCACCCCCTTAGCGCTGCGGCGGAATAGCCGCCGCAGAGAAGGGGTTAAACTTATAGTTCCCAGTAGATGTGAATTGTAAATATTTAACTCACTGGCCACCCATTTTGCCTGTATGTAAAGATGCTCCGAAGCTGTAGTTAGAAGAATTACTTTATTTAAGCAAAGTAATATAAATACAGGTGAGTGCCAGGGAGCAGCTGCAATGAAAGACAGCTCCAGTATAACTGACCCTCAAACACAAAAGATGCAAGAGCATACATTCTAACCTAGCGTCATATGCATTCTAACTAGAACCTCAGCACGAGTCTTAAAGGCATACAATATAAAGCAACATAACACTGTAGATCATCAAGTTAGTATTTGACGTTATTCATATAGTAACGGTACGTAGACGAGCAAAGACACGTGCACGCGCGCGTCTCGAGCACACGCATGACGCAGTGACAAGGCTCATACAAAAAGTGGTCCGACGTAATTACAAATCAAATGCGTGCATAATGCAAGGGCCAGCTCAGTAATCTGACGACCCCTCCCCCCTGATCAAGGAGGTCTATTACTATAGGGGTCAAGGATTTTAGTCCGCATTTCAGCCCACTCCGCCAGGATCGTCGAGGGTTTGTAAAGCTAATCATTCCTGGAAGTGTAAACGTGGTCCAGGAGAGGAAAGGTGAATGGCCAAAATTAGAGAGCGAGCGAGTGCATTCCTCATGGTTGGGTGGACGAGGTCAGTCTCGAATTAAATAATAAGGGAATGAATGTTCCATAGGGCAATTACTCTCATTGGCTTTTACAGAGGGCCTTGCGCTTTTTGTGGCTTCATATGTAGAGTTTTGGCGCCATCTAACGGTTTTTACAAATAATTGCAGGCAGCTGAACGTTCTTTACTTTGTTTTTACGGTCCTTCATGGGGAGTATTTTGAAAAATCACTGAACCGTAGTTTGCCATATATGTGTTACTACTAACGCACAATGGGTTAAAAGTAGGCAGACACAATCAGCTTTCCATTTTTGAATACACATTTTGTTTGTAAAGTAGTCTGTCATTGGCCTGTAACATTGTATTTTGTAATGACGATTCAAAAAGAAAACGTGTTATGTATGTTTCGTAAAAAGTGCTCTGGCATCACATATCTGTGTGGGTCAATTCAGCGCCCACCATGCTACTGAAGATGCCGGTGGAGGTGAACAAGGGTTACTGTTAAGTAACTGTTCCTTTATTAGGAAAAGAAAACTCCAAATAGTGCTTGGATCTTTGCTAGGACACAGACGCCTGGATCCTTCCTCTCACAATACTTCTGTTTCCATGAAAAGCATTGTGCAAGGAAGAAGTTGTGTTTCTGTGCCCCGGCAAGGCGCCAGAACAGGATTGGAATTTTTCTTAAGACAAGGAAAACTCCAAACAACATCTGGCTCCTTCCTGGAGAAAAGACACATAGTTATTAAAAAACCTAAACAGCATCTAGCTCCTTGCTTGCTTATGGGCACACAGCTCTTTGTTCTCAGATTCAATTTGGAGGTTTTCTTAAGCAAAGATTATACATTTTTTATTGTTGTGCTTTATGCCTACTTGCAATTTGTGGAGCACATGAGTGTGATACACATGAAAGATCCCAGAAAGTTTTAGATTGCTCAAAGATAGTGCTACACCTGTCATCCTTAGGGTGTTCTTTTCCCAACTTTTGCCTGCTTATCTCCACTTTTCACTGTATCTTATTGTTGGCCTTAGGACTCTGAGCACTTTACCACTGCTGACCAGTGCTAAAGTGCATGTGCTTCTCCCCTTAAACATGGTCACGTTGGTATATACCTGATTGGCATATTTTGTTTACTTATAAGTCCCTTGTAAAGTGGTATGCGACCTAGCCAGGGCCGGTAATCTAATTGCTACTAGTGAACCTGCAGCGCTGATTGTGCCGCCCACACAAGTAGCCTTCCAAGTGACTCAAAAATGGGTTCTGCAGCTGTTTTGCTCCAAAACAGACGTATTGTCTCCACTGCGCCAGTCAGAACCGCCGCATGGTCCTTTGACGCCGATGAAGAAGCTGCTTGATACCGGTTCTACAGCCTGTGTGGCCCGATGACAACAGTCTTCACAGCTTGACGACGGCGCACTGTCTGCATTTCAATGGAGCTTGACAACAATGCAGTGACCTGACTTCGTGGAAAAGATCAATGCATCGTGCCCTAAGCGTCAACACTTTTTTCCATCCAATGTACTGTTTCAGCGGGACTTGCATGAGACTCATCGCCGGCCTACCTTCCATGGCGGTCGGTCTGAACTTTGGATTTGTACCAGTCCCTCACAATATCAAGTAACATTTTGAGCACTAATGACTTTGAAATAGCGTACGAGAGATTTTACTTGAGAGGGCAAGGGAGCAAATTGTGTTACTCAGGGTCTCCGAAAGGGGTGCTCTCCCGATTTGAGAAAAATAAGACTTCCATTTGACTTGTATTGGACGGGGCGATTTGGTGGACTTATTTTGCAATAATTTGTAGATTGCGGAGGCCATATGGCTTTTCATTCGCCATGTAGCTAACAAATGAGGTAAGGAGAGAATCATTTGATGACCAAGATTGGTGATTACGACTTGAATTATTTTTTGGAAAATCGTAAAAGTCTGTTTGCTAGGTCTAAAGTATGTTGGAGGGCCACAAAGGTAAATAGGTCTGTTCCTGCATGAAGTATTCGAACACAGCAGATGCCTATGTTAGTCCAAGATGCAGGTATCTAACGTGCAATTGGTGCTTTCAATTTCTTACAGTGCCAAAGAGATAGCAACTTGGATTCATGTACCGGGTAAAGGAGATTTTTATCAGTGGTTCTGAGGGCAAAGATAGTGACAAGAAAAATATAGGATGACTGTTTGAAGGGAATATGATCTGTGCTGGGGAGAAAGTTTACTAAACGGGGCACCTTGATTTTAATAGTTTCTAATCTACCCCTTCAAGAGATACTTTTTGGAGACCAAGAAGAGAGCATTTCCTTGATTTTTAGGATAGTCTGATGTTCGTTATGTGCAGTTAAGTCTGAGAGGTTGTTGTTAAACTAGACACCCAAATACTTAATGTATTTGGATTGCCATTGGTGACTCAAGTCGGAGACAAGCGAGGGAGTGCAGTGTAGGTTGAGAGGGAGGACATCCGTTTTGTCTTTGCTTCTTGAATATCCAGAATAGGACGAGTAATTATGGATGATGTCCATAATAGTCAGAAGTACCAACAGTATCTCCTCTGAGAAAATTAGAATATTGTCGGCGTATGCCACATTTTTGAACCAATCAATCGTTTTGAAATCAAAGCCTTTGATGTCAGGTGAATTTTTGTTTAGTTTAGTTTATTAGTCAATTAAAACCATAAACAAAATCACACGGTTAAAAAGTACATAACGAATAAAAAGTAAAATGGATGTAAAACAGGTATGTCATACAGCTAGTACAACCTCGACTCTTCACGCTACATACCATTTGCTTTCTTCAACTTTCCTTCCTAGAAATTTTAGTCGGGATACCAACACTAATCTATGTTAGATAAAAAGTGACTAAACAGGAATCGTTTGTTACCCTGATGTCTAAAAAAGCAAGCTTTCTGTACAGATAACTAAAATGTAATTTAAGTACAATAATATATATAATTAAAATATCTATAAGCGGGACTAAGAAAAGTATGAATGCAGTGCCCGATGGACTGTGAAACCCACTATTAAAAACAATGATACACATATTCACATCATTAAGAATACAGAAATAGATAAAGTAGTTATCTGAATCTAACGGGATAGGGAACTACTAGTTTCAGTCCCTAGCAGCCCGTCCTTCACAGTTACTGTGCGTGCTCGGTTAACATTAAAGGTTTCCGAGTTATCACAATTTAGGATTACATTCAGGGACCACCTACAGATTACACATCATATATTTTATTTTATTTATAAAGTTTTATATAGCGAACTTGATCCCTCAGAGCGCTTTACAATTTGAGGCAAAGTGAGGGAAATAGATAGATCCTTTTAGCTGATAATTTTCTTTAAACAGATCAATAACTTAGTCAGTCTAATGTTCAGCATGGTGTTGATTGGGTCCATGGACTCCACCAGTGCATGCCTGCAGGACCTAATTCCCCGTTCAAGGAACTTCCGTCTTAATAGAACTCTTCGTTGAACCATCAAAGCAGGACAAACACAGACTATGTGAAGCAGAGATTCAGGCCCCTGGTGGCATAGACGGCAGGACTGGTCTTCACTTTGCCCGGACATCCTCCATTTTGGCATGAGGCCTAGCGTGGTTATTTCTCCAAATCTTAGGGCCAAAAACAACTGTTTGATTTTCTGATGGTAAGGTGCTGCTAGCAAGGCTGATTCTCTTAGAGTGGAATACAATTTTGTCTGCCATCAACTTTGCTATTTTTTAGATTTATTTACGAGCTTCTTAAAAATGTGCCCAGAGATATTAGAATTCCAAAGGTCACCCAGATCAAGCGTCGTAATACTGTTTTCTAAAAATGTCTTGCAAGTTAATTTCAGTCCAGACTAGATTTGCCAGAGTGTTTTCTGCTGCTGCTCGCAAGTTATAACATAGCTTTACAAACGCCGCCGGCCTAGGTGAATTGTTAAGAAGGTGAATAAGAGGGTCTATAGAGATAAAAAAAAACAGTAGAAGGGATAGTGGGCATCCTTGACAGTTGCATTGATGCAGCGGAAAGGAGGGCAAGAGAGATCAATGAATCCTAATGCATGCAGTTGGACCCACTTACAGTGACATGGCCATTTTAATAAAGTTTTTGCCGAGATTGCACCAATTTAGAGATGCTTCCAAGTAAGACCAAGTGACGTTAGCAAACATTTTTTCACCGTCCAGAGCTATCGCCGCAGCGGTGAAATCAGAGAGGGCAGCCTTTTCAATGATATGGCGCAATGTTTGAATGTTGTCAATTGCTTATCTGGCCTTAATGAATCCCGCTTGTAATGAATGAATGATTTTTGTAAGAATTGACTCCAAACGGGAAGCCAGAATGTTTGCATAGATTTTTGTCTCTATATTGATTAGGGCGTTTGGGCAAACATTTTTCGGGTCCGAGTGGTCTTTACCCGATTTGGGGATTACAACAATGGTAACAGACGCTGCTGAACCCGAGACATCCGTGAAGGAAGCAAAGTTGTGCAGTGTTGATTTGAAGGGAGAGATTTTCGGTGAGGTTAAAGATTTATAGAAATTAATAAGGAAATCATCCGGTCCAGGAACCATACCCACAAGGATAGCTTTTATGGCCATCAGTATTTCATGTTAGTTTTGAGATTGCCAAAGGAGGTTTTGATGGAAATAATTATAAAACTATTTATTTTTAATTTCAAATAGGCTGCAAGAGATTTGCCCCCGCTATTAAGATAAAGGAGTTTCTTTTTTTTCCATGCATCGACCCAGAGATGCACTCATTTACCCAAGATTGACTTTTATTCTTGTTTCAGTTTCCCAGGTTTCTCAAGAGTCAATAGTTTTTTGTAGTTTCTGAACATGATTTCATAACTTTTTATTTCTTTAAAGAGAGCCTCAGTAGAGCGGGATTTCATTGTTTTCCATGCTATTCGCTTGATGATATATCCACGTATTGTGCATTTCAGTGCATCCCAGAGAATGATTGGGGAGGAGACCGAACCCTTATTTTTCATAGGAACAGAGATATATTTCACAAGCTAAGTTCTAGCATTCAGCCGGATCATCAATGATGTCATGATTCAATCACCAGGCTTTATTTTCAGGTCCAGGTTGGACAAAAGAAAGAGAGTGTGTTATGGCAGTATGATCTGTTATACAAATAGGCTCAATTGATGCAGATAAAAAAAAAAAAGAAAAAAGGATGAATCGGTTAGGAGGTGGTCAATTCCAGGAAAACTGTGGTGTGGAAAAAAAAAGTGAAGTCTCTACCCAAAGAGTTGTGGAGTCTCTAGACATCCTCCAGTCGCAAGTCAGAGCAGAATTCATGCATGGCTTTATGCGCTTTTCGGGGTCAGAACTTAAATAATGAATCTCTGTCTATGATTGAGTCCATAGGCAGCTTGACATCGCGGCCACAGATAATACGAGCTTACGAGGGGAGGGTTGCCGATTTAGAGGTGAGTGGCGTCCAGAAGCGAGGTACGTCGCAGTTGGGAGCATATATATTAACTTTATGTTCCTCGGAGTTGCTGCATTGGAGTCTAAGGATCAACCACCTACCCTCGTTATCTTTGCACATTGGCAAAACATTCACCCCCAGTCACAGATCTGGGTTTAATCCATCGTTATTTTGCTCACCATGCCACCCCAGTTCAGACATGGCCATATGCAAATCAGTCTTGACCCTGTGCCTCATGGGAACAGTCCAGCCCGAACTGCCAAGCCGCTGTAATGAAGTCATCACCAGATGGCATGAACAAGTCCTTTGAAGAATTGCAGCCTGTTAAGGAAAGGTTGGAATGTGAATCATACCAATTAATTAAAGTACAACATCGCTGGAGCATCACTTGAGAATGATAAGCATTGACTGTGCTCCTTTATCACAAAGGAACCATCACAGAAGTAATGAAAGAGCCTGGGGGGACCGGATATCAGATCGTTGCAAAAGAACATTACCCATGTCAAGAGGAGAAACCTACGCCCTTAAGCATCGGAAAGGCATCAGTTAATTGGTACCATTGAGATCGCCAATGAAAAGCGCCATGTATGGGAGCATTCCAAAGAGTCATCAGTGGGCAAGGAGGAAGATAGGTCTTCATCCATACATGATTCAGCTTTATTATCAAGCAAGGTTACCAACTCAGAAGGGCCCGAGAAGGCCATTGTTTTCCCTTTAAAATTAATTTTATTTTTGGACGGACCAACATAGAAGCCTTGAATTGAGTACTCAAGTAGTCTCATTCGCAACCCAAGAAAACCTTTCCTTCGCATTGCATTATCTCTCACAAAGTCTTGAGCTTCCTCCAGTAGGCTGATGATCGTGAGATTACTCTTCTATTTCTGTCCTCTAAATCAGTTATGTCCCTCTTTAGACAAGCTAGCAAGGAGTCTGTTTTGTAGATGTTTCGCTTGCAAATTGCTATAGTCTTCAAGGGAACTGATTCTGCCCTCTATATTGGAGATCCATACTGTCAGGTTCTTCAGATCCTTTCTTATTACGGCGACCTTGACTTGCAGAAGGTGTGTGTTGGTTGTTGTGCTTTGGGCAATATCATGGACTGTGTTCAATTTCTTTGAATGGTGTTGAGTGTATATAAGTAATCTTACTTCTCTTTGACCGTAGAGTCTGGAATAGGAGTGATTTGTTTTTTGATGTTTCTTTTCATGTCTTTCTCTTTGTGTTCTTTCTGGTCCTTTGTGTCTTTATGCTATCTATTTTGTGCCATTCTCCTCCTGATAGACCAGAGAGACGATCAATGCGCACAGTAGAGGATCTCCAAGTTGGTGATAAACAAGTCGACTGGAAATGGTGAAGGTAGTGGCAAAGTAGGTGTGGATTGGGCCTCCAATAGAGCACCACGGTTGTGTCTGCTTAGGGAAGATTAGGATGAGCACCAGCTGACGGGTTGGATCATGATGAGCATTCCCTCCAAGGAGTGAATGGTAAGTGTGGGACATAAGATCTGGCTTGCAATCTGAGAAAACCTTCCCTGAGGATTGAATAGGTCAAGAGCATTAGCAGCGTCTTGGAGGATCCACACCGGCTGCTTCTGGAACAACTTGTTGGTGGTTAGACCTAGCCAAATGACCACAAAACTGAGGAATTCACCACTACGGCAACCTAGCCTGAAGGTCCGACAGAGAAATGCTTGAAGGCACAAAGCAAAACTTGAATTCCTGCTGCACTCCAAAAGGTGGTTAAGAAGAAAGTTTAATAGAGTAGCTTATTGTGCGGTCACCATACATGTAGGCATGGTGGATCGCAAGACCTCTGTCTCGCGTACTGGATCAAGGGGGCACCCTCCAAGCAGCGATCTGAGTTGGCGTTGAAACAGGTCCGGAAGCCTGCCTGGGCAATCTGAAACGTCTAGCCGCAGATTCCTTACCTTCGAATTATCCCCAGGCACCAGACTAGATCCAGACATTTTTCTTCAGAAGTACCTCAGCGCGTTCGTAGAGGGCAGCGGGCGACTCCGTAACAACGTTGTCCATCGGATGTGACATCATCAGAGTCCATATAAGCCCTCCCCGGACAAGCTGACATAAGTTTCTTCCTTTCCGCACTTCGACATGGATCTGGAGAGCAGTACATCTGGCCATTTTTGGCCTCCCATGACGAAACAGTGTGCTGTTTTCTAGATATCTTTAAAGTCTTGTGGACTACAATATCAACCCCGCACCCTCCTCCTATTTGCATGTGGTGTCTAGGCGCGCAACCTGACTCCAAATGGTGCGGCACGTGTCTTCAGCTTCGGTCGTCGGCATTGCAGGAGTGCCACATAACACTGTTAGCGGCAAGGTGGTCAACGGCCCCTTTTCGGTTGCGGTCCTCTTCCTCCGAGGACCAGTCGAGGGCCAGCTTCCTAAGTACTTTATCCTCACTGCCACCTGGTAAGCCACGCCGTAGACAGTTGGCACCGTGGCTTTTCACAACTTTACCACGTATGCGCGGTGTCACTGACTCACCTCCTACTACTCTGATTTCAGAGTCTGAGTGAGTGTCTGTCCCACGCTTTCTGGGTTTTCCTGGCACCTAGGCGACAATGACAGATGAGGGAATACTATCTCTCCCTTCGTGCCATTTTTGGTTCTCAGCCTCCCTCTAGTACGCTTCACGGGCCCAAGGAGGTCAGTTAGGCCTTGACTAACTCCAAACTAGCGGGACCTCCCTCAGGGTCAGCAAGGCCGTCCCAATCCCTCTCGGCTCCGGTGCACAGTCCTTTGTGGCTCCCACCTGTGACACCTGTGTTGGATCTGCCAGCTTTGGTGTCGATAGCACTGATCGCCCCTGCTTTCTCTCCTACCCGATTCTTAGGTATCGCCTTCTAACCGTCAGTTGACGTCAGGAACAGTGTCGGTGGAACAGTCCTCTTCGGACTACCTTCCAGCGCTTTCAGAGGAGCTCTCTTCTATATTCCCCTTGGCACACCGGTATTTTGGTGGTGTGGGTGATCACCTGACGGAGCCTCCTCCGGAGTTTTATTCGGCTTTCCCCTTGGTGACGCTAGTGGCTTTGATTCTTCCCCATCCTCTGGTCTGTTTTCTGCTCCTTGCCCTACTTTGGAGGCTAGCTCTGCTTTTACTCCGCTTTTGCGGAGAGTTGATTTAGTTCTGGGGCTGCAGCGGCCTTTTGTGGAAAACAGCCATTGATCCCCCTACTTGGGGTGCTTCAGCAGGGCCAGCTGAGAACTGAGCCTGAGCTTCCCGTTCAGTAAATCCCTCTTTGATATTCTGTTGGGCACTTGGGCTAAACCTGTTTCAGGGGGCCTCCATGGGCTGATCTATAGCTCATAGGCACCATCCTGCTCCTGGAGACCCGCGTTGCCTTTCCCGTCTGCCTACTTCTCACAGCTTTGTGGTTCAGGCTGCTACAGCCTCCCCCAACATCAGCGCCATTCCTGACGTCCCTCCAGATAGGGAGTCTTTTGGTCGATATCTCTTTTCTGCTATCAGCTCCGCTTTACGGTCCCTTAAAACGGCTTGAGTTTTGGGCCATTTTTAGGTCTCGCGTGGCGTACTACGCACATGCGCAGTCGAGCTCGCTTAATTGTATGTCTCAGAGTGAACTTCACTAGCGAGGGTTAAGTCCCGCCCCTCTTCTCCATTGGCTGGCCTCCTAAACGGTGGCCAGCTATTGGAGAAGAGGTCCTAGTGATGTTCTTCTTTCTCTTTCAGCCCCGTCCTTTTCAGATTGGGTTTCTTGACTTACTGCTGAAGTAAAAGGTTTTTTATCTTCATTATGGGTCCAGATGGCCCAATAAAGAAGATAAGGAACCTTTTACCCCAGCAGGAAGTCGGGGCACCCAGTCTGAAAGGGACGGGGCTTTGAAGAGTAATTGGTTCCCCCATCTGTCCTGGGGCCTGGCTGTATGGAGACGCAGCTGGAGAGTAGGCTCCTCATTTGAGCTGCTGCAGGCGGACACGGGACCGAGCCTCCTCCAGCGGCCGAACCTGGACTCACTCTGACCCGAGGGTCACTGGTCTTGGACGCTGGCTGCCATGGTGCGCCGTCGATGGACCGGAACAGAATGGTAAGGACCCCGTGCCTGTAGTTACGTGCTCCAGGGAGGAAGACGTACCATCTTCCTCTCCCGTACTGTACTTGCTCTCCCCCATCTTGTCTTCCACATCTTCACCACCTTATGCCTTATGCCCTGAACCCTCTCGTGCCCTCTCCTGGCATATTGCCGCTGGTGTCTGCTGCTCTGAGCCACTCCCTCGTAGCGCTTCCATATCATGACATTTCACCCGCAGTGTTCTCGGTTAGTTCATGCATATCAACATGCGAGCCCGACCCCTTGAAGCGTGCGTGCGGTCCTCTGGTGGTGCTTGAGCTAAGCTGCTGTGCTGCACTTTGGGTTTCTGAGGCAGGGCGCGGGAGCACGCAGTGTGGAATTGAGGCTGCGTGTCGGGTTCCCTGGGCTCTCAAGATCCCACAGGCTTCCTCTAATTACCAGCAAGATGCTTGGGCAGAGCTGCAAAGCCAAAGCTGGGGGGAGGGGCAGGGCCAAGGTGTGCTAATGGTATGCTTTTTTGCGGAGCACGCAAGCCGTGGCAGATTTGAGCTCATGAGCCCGCTCTGAATCTTGGGGAGTGTCTTCGCCTCTAGTCTACAGGGATAATAAGGGCACTTCCAGGCCTGCTTTTGTAGAGTTTGCTGCACCTGCACTCGGCTAACGTGATGCTTGCTGCAGATGTCATGTATACAATCCACTGCAGGTGTCTCTCATTCGAGCTCCAGTGTCTCCGGATCTGCGTTCCGGGAGACGCCGGCAAGAATAATTGGCGTCAGTGGACTGAATGGGGGTGGGGGTATGTTTTTTGCCCTCACTTCCGGTGCCCCGGTGGAAATGGCCTTTACGTTCTAGGAAGTTCTGAGCATCATTTCTGGCGCTATATACTTACAAAATGTGTGGCTACATTTGCCCCCAGTGTTTGCTTGCCGTACCTACTTGGCGCCTCCAGAGGCCACCCAGAGCCAACCAGGCTAGACTACCGCTTGCCCAGTCCTTCGGGTATGTCGCTCAGATGAAGCTTTAGAATGTCGCCTCACGAGGACATTTGGGTTCAAATATCGCAGCCTGGCAGCTGCATTTGATGCTTTGTAGGTTGCCAGAGTGCAGCTGGTGCAAAATTCATAGAGTGCAGTTGGTGCACAGCGTCAGACACCACAGGCAGCTTCAGGCTTGAGGAGTAAACCTAATGTGAAACTAGTGAGCGAGGCTGAGGCTTAGGAATGATATGCAGTCCAGGGTGGGGTGGGGTGGGGGAGCACACAGTTGCAAATCTTGTTAAGCCCACTTAATGCGGCGCTTGGGGAACGGCAGAGTCCCAAGTTGTCAGAAGTGTTGATATTGAGGCAAGACCCCACATTTAAGACTGGGGTGTATATAGCAGATTAATTTTGTTTTTAAAAAAAACTCAACCCCCCTCTCGGGCATGCAACAGAAGTGTGACTCATTGGGTCGTCCACTCAGCCTTGAACCGACTTTGAATGTTACTCTGTGGGGCGTGATAGCGCCGTAGCCCTTCGCCCTCCTCTAGTAACGTGTTGTTCCTTTCTTGTGCGAGTGTCGCTTGAGGTTCCCATTGTCGCTGAAGATGGTAACGAGGTATGGCGAATCTGCATTTTGCATCAATTAAGCAGTCCTTTGACCTCGCCTGCCACTCTCGTTCCCCAGGGATCTGTTGTGAGGCTGACTGCAGTTGTTAGGGACGGGGGCGCCTTCACAAAAAGCCTTGCTCATTTACACCCGCCAGGCAGCTCACACGTGTAGCCCATCGAAGGGCCATCGCTGTGTGTGTGACTATGTGTGTGTGTGTGTGTGTGGCTGTGTGTCTGGCTGTGTGTGTGTGTGTGTGTGGCTGTGTGTGTGTGTGGCTCTGTGTGTGTGTGTGGCTCTCTGTGTGTGTGTGGGGGGGCTCTGTGTGTGTGGGGGGCACTGTGTGTGTGTGTGGCTCTGTGTGTGTGTGTGGGGGGGGCTCTGTGTGTGTGTGGCTCTGTGTGTTTGTGGCTGTGTGTGTGGCTGTGTGTGTGTGTGGCTCTGTGTGTTGCTCTGTGTGTGTGTGTGCGCGCAAATGCAATAGGCCTCGCATTTGCGAGAGATTAAGCTATTGGCATTTTAAATGACAATGCCATTTATTTATCTCTTTTCAAAACCAACACACACATGAAAAATTTGTCATTTACAATGCCAATAGCTCTAACTTTTGCAAAGGCGAGACCGTTGCATTGTAAATGCTTGTTCTCATGTGTGGTGGGATTTGGTCTCACTCCTTCTCCCCTCTGTATTCGTTGCCTCTCGGGACTCTCTTCCTCAGCTGATCCAGGATAGCCGTCGGGCAGCTACATTACTGATTCGTTATAGCATGGATACCACAGATTCTGTCAGACAGGCCATGGCCCTTTTGGTAGCTCTTAGCTGTCGTGCCTAGCTACATACCTCCCGGCTTCTCTGAGGCTGTTCAGTCTGCCTTGGAGGACATGCCTTTCGATGGTCAATATCTGTTTGGCTCTCAAGCCGACTCCGCTTTACACTGGTTTCAGGATAGACAGAGTGGAGCGAATCCTAATACATGATTGCCATGACTCCTCTTCTTCCCCCGTACTCGATCGGGCTGGGAATGGTCTCATGCACTCCCATTTGTGTGGGCTGTTCTAGGGCAGTGGCAGTTGGCTTTTTCTTTTCACTTGTCACTTCCGCGTACCGTTCGGTGTGGTACCCTTCACCAGGAGGTATTTTCTTTTCCTGCATTCTTACTCTGTCGATGATAGGTTGTGGTCCCTGGTTGTTTTTTGGGTTGCGTCTTAATTTCTGACCCTTTTTGGTGTCCACGCCAGTGGCTGCATGGTGTTGTTTGCTTTCTATCCAAGTTCTGATTAGGGTGTTTTCATGGTATTGTACAGATGCATTGTTGCCTTGTTCCCTGTCCGACAGGGTACTTTGTCTGTATGCCTTACAGGCATTACTCCATGTGAGATCGCGCATTGGGTTCTTCTTGTCTTCCAACCCTCCTCCATTGTTTAATGTTTTTCCACACCAGCCAGCGGTTTCTTTCCTTCCACTCTGTCTAGTGCCCTTCTTTTCTAGCAGAAGCAAGAGAAGGGGTATGGTTCTTGGCCTAAGGTACATTGTCTTGTCCTGCCCTAAGTGGTGTTCCTTCGTTCTCTTTTCAGGCATTGGCACTTCTTGTGCTAATTCTAGCTATACATGGCAGAGAAGAGCTTCTGCCCGCTCTCTTTTCTCTTTTAGGTTCCTTTCGGCCATACCTTGTCCATATCCTAGCATGGGTGGCCTACTCAGCCGCCCGACCACTTCTATGCCTCTGCATGACTTTTTTTTCCTCTGCTTCTGCCTTACACAAAGCTGCAGTTGTTTCACTTTTTTTTGTTGATTTAATATTTCATTGAAAAACAAAGAGCAGAGTCCTCATCCAATAATCATTCCATACAATGCAGAATCAGACATAATGGGCAATACAGAAAGAATAATACATCAAGGATCATTACATCGTCTCGGTCCAGCCTTATCCATAGCCATATCCACAGTGGGGGAAGTACAGATCTCACCTCTATATACATTCCAGTGTCCCCACTTTTTGTCCCAATTCTTGGGGCATCCCCTGATCTTAAATACAGATTTTCAGCCAGCATGCATCTATCCATTTCAGCCACCCATCCCACCAGTAGAGGCCTCTGGGGGGCACCCCATTGCATTGCCACTGCACGTTTCACCAGTAGAAAACCCAAGGCCACCCACTGGAGCTCCACCTCCGTGAGGTCTGTGGCACCCCATATGTTAAGGATCCCTTCTTTAGGGGAAAGAGGGATGGGTTTCCCTACTGCCTCTGTCATTTTGCGGACCGCCCTGTCCCAGAGCTGTTGAATTATAGGGCATTCCCACAGAACATGATAAAAGGAGCCAGTAAGGCCGCAGCCATGGAGACACATATCGTCCAGGCGCCTACCTATTCTGGCCAGGAGAGGAGCGCACATATAGGCTCTGTGTAGGACTTTCAGTTGAATCAACCTGAAACTGTGATTGATCGCCGTTTCCCTGGGGGACATCAGTGCCGATCTCCATTCGTCATCTTCCAGGTGTCCTACGTCACCCTGCCACTTGTCTCGTAGGGACTGGAAGGAGTCGGGCATATTGTTGCATAATTTACGGTATGTGCAAGATATCGCCTTTGTCTGGAGAGGTTCCGAAAGTAACCTATCCTCAAGAGGTGAGGCCTCTGGAAGGGAGGAAAGGTCGGACATGTTTGTGAGGACAGCATGCGTAATTTGGAGGTATCTGAAGGCCTCACTCTGGGCAAGAGCGTGTCGCTGCTGGAGGTCAGTAAAAGTCAGCAGTTTCCCCTTGTGGATCAAGTCACCTAAAGTGGAGATGCCGATCATGTCCCATTTATCAAACCCTTTATGATGGCAAAGGGAGTCCAGCTTCTGCGAGGCCCAAAGCGGGGTAGCCTTACTAAATTCGTCAGACCATCCCAGGCTCTTGGTAGCCCGGTGCCAGACGCAGCCACCACTCCGGACATCTGAGAGACCTGCACTGGCTCCCCGTCAACAAGAGAATCACCTTCCGTCTCCTCACCCACGCATACAAAGCCCTACACGACCAAGGCCCGAGCTACCTCAACAACCGCCTCAACTTCTACGCTCCCAAACGCCACCTCCGATCGACCAACCACGCCCTCGCCGCTGTCCCCCGCATCCGAAGAGCGAGAACAGGAGGATGGTCCTTCTCCTACCTGGCCGCCAAGACCTGGAACACCCTCCCGACCGACCTTCGCCTGACCCAAGACCACCTCTCCTTCAGGAAGAAGCTCAAGACCTGGCTGTTCGAGCAGTAGCGGTCCCCCCTCCCCCCGCCCAAGCGCCATGGGACCCTCCGGGTGAGTAGTGCGCTCTAGAAATGCCTTGATTGATTGATTGATTGATAGCTATTGTTTGTGACATGGGCCCTACGTATCGACTCCGGGGGAATTTACCATACAAGGCACCCAGGTACCCTTCTCGTCCTGCCTGGTAGCGTTGTAAGTGAAAAGCCGGGTTCGCAAGCGACCCATGAATCCAAGAGTTGGTGGCCACCAGTTGGGAGGCCCAATAATAGAGAAGCGTTTTTGGCAGGGCGATACCCCCATCGTACCATCCCTGAGTAAGTTTACGAAGGGCAATTCGAGGCGCCTTACCATCCCATAAGAGGAGCCGTAGATCTCCTTCCAGCGCACGAAAATAGGAATCAGCAATTGGGAATGGGCAATTTTGAAGGGCATATAAAAAGCGCGAGAGTGCTAACATTTTAAAAAGGGCCGTTCTGCCTGGGAGGGATAAAGTTAATGAGATACGTCACTATGAAGTCTCTGTAATGGGCCTTTCAGGTTACGTTTGTAGAAGAGTTTGGGATCCGGAGTAGCAAAGATGCCAAGATACTTGAACCCGTCCTTGGCTATGGCAATTGAAAACCCCCTCGGAAGAGCGGGTGGAGGGCCATGCAGACAATACAAAACCGATTTGGACCAATTGATTGAAAAACCAGAATATTTACCAAAATTAGTGATGACATGCAATAAACTATTAATGGAGGATCTGGGAGAAGAAACATAAACAAGGATATCATCTGCATATAAGGAGATTTTGTCAGTCAGTGGGCTAAGGGTTCTAAGGTAAGTGCAAACAAAAGGGGGGAGAGGGGACAGCCCTGCCTGGTCCCTCTATGCAGCTGAAATTGTCTGGAGGTGTGGGCGTTGACTCGCACCTGGCCCAACAAATCAGTGTAAAGCAATTGGACCCACTGAATGAAAATAGGGCTGAAACCAAAGCGTCTCAGGACCTCAAAAAGGTAGGACCACTCTATGGAATCGAACGCTAGGGTGGCATCAAGGGACAGAATTGCGGCATCCTCTTGTCGGTAGGGCTGCCTACCAAGAACGTTGTGTCGGCCTGGAAGGAATCCCGATTGGTCGTCATGAACTAGGGAGGGGAGGACTGTGAGGAGTCTGATAGCCAGGAGTTTGGCCAGAACCTTGACCTCAGCGTTTATAAGAGAAATCGGCCTATAGGAGCCGCAGTCAGTGGGCGATTTGTTAGGTTTGTGGATTACAGCTATTGAGGCCAATCGTTGATCTAGTTGCAGACAGCCTTGATCAAGGCTTTCCTCAAACATAGCCTTCAAATGAGGAATTACCTCGTGGGCCATCCCCTTAAGGAATTCAATGGGGACGCCATTAAGTCCCATAGCCTTGCCCAAATTTACAGCAAACAGAGCGTTCCCAATCTCCTCAACTGTGAGATCTGCTTCCAACTCGTCCCTATCCGAGTCAGAAAGAGTGGGTAAATGCATTTCCTTCAGAAGAAGTTGGGATACGTCTGCCGAGTAATATACCCTAGAGGAGTAGACCTCTTCTAAGTGGTGTGCAAAGGCCTCCGCTATATCCCGTGGGTCAGTGACATGTGAGGCATCGGGACGGATCAGCAGCGGAACCCATCTGGAGCCCTGTTCGCGTCGTTCTAGCCAAGGAAGCATTTTACCTGCCCTATCCCCCAGTTCATAGACTCGGTGGCGAGTTTGCAACAGTTTAGCTTGAGCCTTTTCCAAGGCCAATGTTTTGTATTCACGTTGTTTAAGTCTGAGACGGGCAGCCGCCTCATCAGATGGGTTAGCATTGAGGTCTGACTCCTGCCAGGGCAAATTGTCTTCGGTCTGAAGCAATAGCCCGTTTTGTTTGTGTTGATATCAACTTAAGAGCCAGCGCCCTCTCCTTGATAGCGGCTTTATATGCTTCCCAGATCGTGACAGCAAATTGGACCGAACCGATGTTTTCAGCAAAATAATATTCGGTATGTTCAAGCAGGCTGTTTTTAATGTCAGGGATTTTCAGGAGCCACGGATTGATTACTATGGGTCCCCTGGTTACCTGCCGGTGGTAGGTAAGCTCAACAGTGAGCGGAGAATGGTCTGAGATATCCCAAGGAAGTCCATTTGGGTTGCGAAAGAAACCAACGTCCGCCGTGGGACAGAAAATATAATCAAAGCTGGACCTACTATTGTGTGCATTGGAATAGTGGGTGAATTAAGAGGTGTCCGGGTGAAACGTCCGCCATAGGTCCTCTAGACCTATTGCCTGAGTAAAGTCCAAAAGGTCCGAACCCTGCCTATGGGAGTTGCGCTTGGGATGCCTATCTATCGTATCGTCCATCGTCATGTTAAAGTCACCACCAATAACTAGTGTACCCTGGGGGAGATCCAACAGAAGTCGTTCTAGGGCCATCAGCGCGTCTTTGCCCAGCGCTGGTGGGATGTAGGCCGAGACAACGTTCAGGTGACGCCCTTCCCAGGTGGCCTCGACCACAGCAAAGCGACCAAGGGGGTCAGCCCATGTCTTCGTACAGGTATGTGGAAGGTTCTTTTTGACAAGAATGCCAGTGCCTCGGGAGCCAGAAGTGAAACCAGCGTGAACCAATAGGTTGCAACCCCCTCGATGGAGTGCCCGGCAGGTGTTGCCCATCAGGTGTGTCTCTTGAAGCAGCACCAAGTCAGGAGCATGACGCTTGAGATACTGTAGCATCACTCCTCTCTTTATTTTGCTCCCAAGTCCATTAACGTTCCACGTCATGAGGGTGAGCGCCCTAGTTTGGGATTGTGTCATGGTGGTTTGTGTAGTGAAAGACGGCTGGAGGGCTCCCCTGGAGGAGCCACGGACAACTTTAAGGCCATCAATGTGAGTGAGAGTGCAGTCCGGGGGCAACCCAGATGGGAACAAGGACGAAAAATCTTTAGATTCAAGGTGGCACTAAAGGCCGGACGGTAATGTCCATTATGCCCAAAATCGAGGAGGACTCTGCGATTAACTAAAAAGGATAGGAGACAATATTGGAGATAGGACTCGAAACAACGGTAGAATCTGCTTCCAAAAACAAACATAAGCCAATAAAACCACAACAAAAACTTAAATCCGCCCTTCCCCCTCCCCCCCATCCTGCTTCCCTGCCCACGGACTTGAAACTATCCAAACCTCAACTAGGCAGAGTGCCCGTCGCCCTCCCAACCATACACGGGGTGACAAGTAAACCACCGCGCCATTCGCCAATATTGAAAACAAAAGATGTACATTACAATAATCAGAAAAAACATACCAGTCCAAGTGTTCACAATACCATTAAACATAGGTCCATTAAACTTACAGCACAGGCCCGCTGCAGTCCGAGGGGGCAGGTGCAATGGTCAAATATTGGGGGAAGGCCCCAAAATAATTAGAATTGGAGATGCGGCGGGAGTGTCAAGTAGGAAAGAGACAGCGGAGACTGTTTAGAAGTAGCAATGCATGCCGCTGTGGGAGTCACTGTCTGCTGTCTCGGTCCACCTCCGTATCCGGCCCTTGACGCGTAGGTGAATGTATCAGGTGCGCCCCCAATCCGGAGGCACCACGATCGCGTGCAGTGTCTCCTGCAGGACGCCATCCCTCCATCCACTCCCACGCCTCCTCCGGGGAGAGAAAAAACCAAGTCTTACCCTCCGCCTCGACCCGCAACTTGGCCGGAAACAGCCTGGAGTACTTTATGCTTTTATCACGCATCGCCTTCTTGACTTCTGTGAAACTACGACGACGTGCTTGCACTTTAGTCGTGAAATCCGGGAAGAATGTAATGGCGGCATTGTCAATTCGGAGCGGAGCACTCGTCCGGGCCACCTGGAGTATGACGTCCCTGTCCTGGAAATGAAAGACCTTGTCAATGATCGGACGCGGGGGGCACCGGGTTTCGGCCTACCTCCCGGGACCCGATGGGCCCTCTCAATGAAGAAGAAGCTGGAGAGTCGTTTTGGCCGGAGATGCTTCACCACAAGGTCCTCTACAAAGAGGTCGGCAGCAGGCTCCTCCATGCGTTCCAGAACACCTAGGATACGGACATTGTTTTGTCGCGTCCTCCCTTCGTAATCATCCAGGAGTTCACTCATCTGGTGTTGCTGTTTCTTGCGATGGGCCACCTGTTTCATGGTGGGTAGAGGTGTCATCAATGAGGGCCGCCGTTTTAACCTCCACGTCCTTGTCTTTGGAGTCAATTTTGCGAAGGTCTGCTCGTAGCAGGGTGACCTCGATATTAACAGAGTCTATTTGGGTCTCAAGAGAGGTACGTACCCCTGCTATGGCTTCCATCACATCCTCAACTCTTAGAGTTTTGGCTGCAGGTGAGGGCGGCTCGGTCCTCGGGTCTCCTTCAGACGTCCTGTCTTTAGCATCTCCTTTGGCAGTCCAGGAGAATTTTGTTAGTTGTTTCTGGGTTGTCGATCTGTTTCCCCTGTTGGATGCCATGAGGGGATGGGCAGACCAGAGCGCTACAAGAACAGGTAGAGTCAGCAGCTCTCAGGTGCAGGAGTAGGTGGGCCGCACGGGACACTGCCAGTGTCACCAAGCGAGCGCACTCGGGCCACGATACAGGAGTGAGGGGAGGGGAAGGAGGGCCAGGTATCGTATGTCCAGCAGTTGTCAACTTTCCCAGTCGACACGGCCAGGCAGGTCGGATCAGAGCACACCACAACCTCAATGTTAACTCCCCGACAGGATCTTCATCTCTGGCCTAGGCAATAAGTATCCGGGCTAATGGTACGGGTATCTGAAGACCAAAGGACACCAAGGGCAGGCTGGGGGATCTCAGGCCACGGATCCGGAACAGTAACCCAGGCGAGTGCTACGATATGTTTATGCCATGAGGGGTAGCCTCCGAGCCAGCGCCCAGCGTAGTCATTTGAGAGTGGAGGCGGACACAGGCAGGCGCGGGTTCCAGATCCAAACCAGCGGGAGCAGACCACTCCGCCACACCCAAGGTAGTCACCCGAGGGGAAGGACGCCTCGACCAGACCGGCAAAGATGGATTGAGCCGCCACCGCACCCATACCTCTGCTGTCGGGCATGAGTGAAGGGCTGATCGGGGCCCGGATGGAGGAGAGCACAAGCCAAGGTCAGTTCGAGGAAGGCGTGAGGCTATCAGGCCATGAAGAGGAAAATAATAGTCACTGACGGGGAGCCGGCACAGGGCAAGGCCAGGCGGCGTGGTCGCCGTCCCGCGTAGAGATGTATGGCTCAAACAAGGTCCCCCGAGGTTGGAGCTGTATGGGCCGCAAGCGGATCAAGGCTCTTTGTTGGGCCCCCAGGGCACAGGTCAGTACCCCCAACCACCGCACGGATGGCTAGCAAAGTCTGGAGCAGAAGGGGGGGGGAGCGAGGGGGGCACAGATATGAGCGGAGTTCCGAGAGACGACCACCGCAGGGAGGCGTCGTCAGGCACGGCCGATCCGCGATACAGGCCCTGTAGCCGAGGGCCCTGCGTAGATGCGTCCCCGACCCGGGGGTTACCTCCAACAGCGCTCCTTTTCTCCCCGCAGGGGCAGGATAGGCCAGGCGCTTCTCCGTAGGAGAGCAGGTGGATCCGCCCCAATGCTCCAACAGCTCCGCCACAGCTCAACGGCCCCAGCCAGCAACACGAACGGCTGTGAAGTCCTCATGCCGCCACCATTCAGAAGGCATCTCCGGAGCCAGCCGCCATCTTGTCCTCAGGGAGGCCGCAGCTAGCGGAGAGATTTCACCGACTTCTATCTCTCCCAGGCTGTAAAAAACCAGGGTAAGCACACCTGGACTGGTGTAGCAGGGACCCTCAATCTTTATAGGGGTCTCAAAATGCAAAGGCGGATGAATGAGCGGATTTATGGGGCGGAGAGCCGCTCTAGCAAGCGACCATTCCGCTCAGCAGTTAGCCACGCCCCCTAGTTGTTTCACTTTTTGATTGGAGACGTTTCCATGACACCTCCAATACCAACACCATTGTTTCGTTACTGGCCTGTCTGTTCTTCAGATGTGTCTTCTACCATTTTTGGGGGTTTATGGCTATCTTTCATCTTCCGCTCTTCTCAGATGTGGGTTCCTGACCCGTGCCCTATGGGTTGGCTCGTATGGATGTTTGTGATCCCTCGGGATTCTTTCCAGGGGAGTTTCCTTCACTTCTTGCGAGCGCGGTTGCACTTTCAACCCCTTTGGGGGTTTGTTACCCTGTACTAATAAGCATACCAAGTACGATCTTGGGGACAACTGGATCCTCACTCATGTTGTTCCATGGCTGGTTGTCCTCTGCACATGCGGATTTTCTTTTGATTCTGGCATTCATGTTTCTTTCTGAGCACTGCCTCTTCATCAGTTACTTCAGTTCTTTACACTGGCTGTTTGATTGGACCTTCTTTTCAGGCTTTGGTCTTCCAATACTATTTTCTTTTACGATGAGAACTAGTTATCTGAATAGGCCTTCCCTGTGTTGGCCCTGTTCAACTCGACCCTTTTTCCAGCCCTTCATTGTGTTTTTTATTTCTCTATTGTAGAGGGGTTGTTTCTCTCCTAAGGTTTTCTTTTCAATTGCCTCTTGACTGCCTAATCGTACCCGTTCAGTTGGTAGTGTTGTTTCTGTCTACTCACTTGGTTTTCTAGGGTGTGTGAATTCCACCCTACCTTCTACCTTTTGACGCGGCCATGTGTCTGGTTTCCAGCTCGCCGTTGTCTCGCTTTCAGCCCATGGACGCTGTTGTGGTCCTTTGTATATACCCTTCTTGGGCACATTTAATTGTACAGTGCGCTTTCTGTATAGATCAATAGGATATATATATATTTTATCTTTTTTGCCAAGTGCCTTGTACATTTGGGGGGAGAGCGTTTTTTTTGTGAACAACTAATTGCTATGAATCTATGATAAAATTTTGTGGGTTCATGTTCACGTCATAATTAACTTGTATTTATACAGTTATTCAAAACATCTTTAGTGGTTTTTAAAGTGTAAATATATATTTATATTTTATATATTAAGCCACTTGTACTTTTAGCGGAGTATGCACATAACATTGGCATACATCTGTTAGCACTTGAAAATGCAGTATTTTTTCTATGTTGCTGAATTTTTTGTAATGATTTGCGCGCGCACTTGCACTTTAAATGTATGGCATTGGCTGTAAGCAACTGGCCATGTGATCAAGCTGTAAAGGCGAAACGCGTTATGGCGGCGGCAGGCTTGCTGGAATAAATCACGAAGGTTAAAGCACTGAAACCTGGGTCCGTTCTTTCGTCAGCGTTGAGTGTTGGGCTGGGGCAGCTGCCTTGGCCGGTGACGAACTTTCGTACATTTATGCTACCGTAGAGGCTTCCACGGTACGAACGGAACCCCTCCTTGTTGGTTTGGGCTGCGCGGCAGGAAGCATTTCCTTGACTGGTCACCCGGAAGAGGTCTTACGAACTCCGGGAGGAGTAAGCCGCGGTGCCCCCGGACGCCTGGAAGTATCGGACTGCTTGTTAGCTGACACCTGGAGGAAGGAAGAAAGCACCGGACGGTGCTTTTAACGGTGAATCGGCGAAAGCGGTCTTTCAGAGGACGATCCGGTAAGGAGTGTGCACAAGTTACGGTGCGTGTTCACTGGATTAGCACCGAACTGTTAACCTTTGTGGAGCGATTTGAGCTCTCAGCTTTAGTGCCGTAATGTCCGCAAATAAGTTGCGTGAGGAGGCGGCAGAGGCTATGTTTTTGGATTCCCCGGCTGGGGGGTCCGGCCAAGTCCCACAGGCATTGCAAATTAACACAGGGAATCCCACCATTCGTGACTTGTTCAAGAAGTTGGAGAAGTTAATGAGATCAGAACAATCGAAATGGTGGGAGCACAGGTCTCTTTCAAGGTACTTGCAAGTCAACAGAGTGCCGAGGGGGCTGAGAATAACACTAGCCCCCAGTTATGAGAACCCTGACCCATTAATGCTGAAGGAATGGGCTGAAGCCAATTTAGAGTCATCAGCGAAATTACTAAGAATCTTGGTGAAATATGCCTCAAGTGACCGGGATAAGTTGCAAGTTGAAATTGACAAATTGGAGGAGGAAATAACTGGACTAGGAGCAAACGATCAAACCAAGAAATTGCGTGAGGAAATGCTGGTTCGTTTGAACAAGGAAGAGGAGATTATTAAAAAGAGGAAGGCCTATAAATTTGAGCGAGACCGATTGGACTATGCCAATGGCCAAATCTTCACTTTTGCCAGACGGTTCGATGGAGTAAAAGCAAGAGTCAGGGGGGCACAGGGTGGGGTGCCTGCCGCCCGTGACAACTCCGTTTCCAGCTCAGAATTGAGCTCTAACATCGAGAGCGAACCAGAAAATGAGAGCAGAACGGACCCAGCATTGGGGTTTACAAGGCTTACCGTGGCGGAGGAGGTGGATTGCTTATGCCTGGACCGCAAGGACACTCTGCGGTCAAGATCAAAACGAACACCAGGCGCAACTACCGGAGGAGCCAACGCCGCAAAAAGTGCAGGAGCCGCAAAGGCACAAGCAAAGGGACCCCCGAGGGGCAGATGGAACCGCTCCCAACAACGCAATCAGGCACAATCGAAAGCACCAGCTCAGTGATTAACCTCACAACAACGAAATTGACGAAGCAAGAGGAAGCTGTTCTTGCTTTGGGACTGTCATATTGTTCGCCAAACAATTTCAATTATGCAGATGCACGTATGGACACATATAGATTTATCCGCAAGCTCAAACTAAGCAAATTCCATTGCCTTCAATCCAAAAAACAAATTCCTGTGGAAATTAGTAGCCCGACTTTGCTAATTGTGAAAGACCAAGATGATGTGAATACAATATGGTCTCTGCAAAATGAATCTACTGGCAATGAAGGGGGCAATTGCAACATGGAGCGAATAAATGCAGCTGCAGGTTTGACATCGTTCAAGCCTAAATCAACGTTTCAGCCCATCATGCTCCATGACAATATAGACGTTTATCATGATTTGGTGACCAAAGAACTGAAACAATTATATGTGGCCACTAACAGCAAACGTAATATCATGAGCAAACGCAATTGGAGCTATTTACAACTGGTGGAAAAACTCACTGCGGATAACAACATCTTGGTGCGCCAAGCAGACAAGGGGGGCAATGTTGTCTTGTGGCCTCGGAATTTATACCTGCAAGAAGCGGAGAAACAGCTAAATGATCTTGCATGCTACAGAAAGAGTAATTGGCCAACATTAAAGGCAACATGGGGAGATCAGGCAGCCAAGCTCCAGGCATGGAGGAGTGCAGGCATCATTACGGAGGATGAGTTCTGCTTCATGAGAAAAGAACACCCAGTGGTCCCTTCGTTTTACCTAATCCCTAAAGTCCACAAAGACAGTACTATGCCCCCAGGGCGCCCCATAATTTACGCGATTGATAGCTCCCTGGAAAATGTGTCAAAATATATAGACTTCTTTCTTCAGGATTGGGTGAAAGGATTGAAGTCATATGTGCAGGACTCAACAGATTTTATTCGCAAGACTGAACAATTGGTTGGGGGCCCAGACCTCATATTTATGACTTTGGATGTATCTTCACTATACACCTCTATTTCCCATCAAGACAGACTGAAGGCAATAGAACATTTCCTCAATAAACGCCCCATATATTATGGGGTTCACAATAGGATGCTGCTATCCATGGTCCAAATGTGTTTGGAGCAGAATTTCTTTCTGTTTAACAATCAGATTTACCATCAAATTAGGGGTGTCGCCATGGGGGCCTGTTTCTCCCCTAGCTACGCATGTTTGCACATGGGGCTATGGGAGGAACAGGTCCTGGCGGGAGATCTGCTAGAAACCATGGAACAGCAGGTGGGCACCTATTTACGATACATTGATGACCTTTTCTTTGTATGGAAAGGGACGGAGGAATCAGCAAGAAAATTTGTAGAAAGGCTGAATGTAAATAATTTGAATCTGCATTTTACATCTTGTATTGATGCAAAAAAAGTCTGTTTTCTGGATATGGAAATATATGTCAGTGAAAATCGTATGCAAACTAGGCTATACAGAAAGCCGACTGCTGGCAATACCATCTTGCACGCAGCCAGCCACCATCCTGGCCATTTGATACGCAGCATTCCCTATGGGGAAATGTTGCGTATCAGACGCATATGCAGTAGCGAAGAGGAATGCAATATAGCTCAGGAAGCTTGCAAAACTAGATTCCTAGCAAGAGGGTATTCTAGATCCTTGGTTGAGTCCGCACAGAAGAGGACTCATCAGATATCCTGGGAATCCGCCCTTATCCCAAGGAACAGAGAGGCAGAAACCACTGCGGGGGAAGGGGTTAGCAGTCCTCGAATGATTATGACATATAGCAGGCAGCATTCAGCTCTAAGAAAGATACTTTGCGATAACTGGAACCTCATATTGGGGGATCCGGTTATTGGTAACAAGGTATCGAAAAAGCCACTCTTGACCTTCAGAAAATCCAAATCTATGGCTAATGCCTTGGTCCAGAATGCCTTGGAACCCCAGATGTCATCAACATGGAAGGCTTTGGGAGGGGGTTTCAAAAAATGCATACAGTGTAAGGCATGCAAATACGGGATTAACAAATCCACCTATGTTGTCCCATTCTCCAGTACCCCGAGGAGAATTACTAAACGCCTTACTTGCAAGACAGATTACGCGGTGTATGTGCTGGAGTGCACGTGTGGTCTCAGGTACGTAGGTAGTACCCGCTTGCCGGTCCACAAACGTGTACTTCAGCACATCAGAGCTATTTCCAACAAAGATCAGGCCTACCCTGTCGCTAGGCATTTTGAACAGCACCATAGCTCCAACCCTATGCATCTGTCCTACTTTGTTTTAGATGCTGTCTGGCCCATGAAGAGAGGGGGTGATCGAGAGGCGAAACTACGCCTACTTGAAACCCGGTACATCCTGGAACTAGATAGTAAGCAGCCACAGGGTCTGAATGCGACGGAAGATCTTTACACTTGTCTATAATTTGATGAGAGTGATTATATATTACAAATCTTCCGCGCATCAATTGTTTCAGGGCAGTCCAGTCATTTACTGTGTTTTTGTGAAATTTGCCGCATGGATACTTGGTCTTTTAAATTTATAGCACTGTTGTTGCTGTATTTTAACATCTGATGCCTCCACATTTTCTGTGTTAAGAGCTTTGTTCAAATATGAGGAGGATTAGTCCTTGGAGTATAGCCATGGGTTTCAACACAACATGTGGTTTTTTTTGAATAATTTATGATTTCTTTTTCAAATATTGGTTGAGCACCAGCACGAGCACTTTATGAAATTTTATTCACTTAACACTTTACTTAGCCAATGACAGAATGTGATGTGTAATATTGTGGCGCAATTATACAAGATTCTGTGCCCACTGGGGCTTTATCTTTTTTGCCAAGTGCCTTGTACATTTGGGGGGAGAGCGTTTTTTTTGTGAACAACTAATTGCTATGAATCTATGATAAAATTTTGTGGGTTCATGTTCACGTCATAATTAACTTGTATTTATACAGTTATTCAAAACATCTTTAGTGGTTTTTAAAGTGTAAATATATATTTATATTTTATATATTAAGCCACTTGTACTTTTAGCGGAGTATGCACATAACATTGGCATACATCTGTTAGCACTTGAAAATGCAGTATTTTTTCTATGTTGCTGAATTTTTTGTAATGATTTGCGCGCGCACTTGCACTTTAAATGTATGGCATTGGCTGTAAGCAACTGGCCATGTGATCAAGCTGTAAAGGCGAAACGCGTTATGGCGGCGGCAGGCTTGCTGGAATAAATCACGAAGGTTAAAGCACTGAAACCTGGGTCCGTTCTTTCGTCAGCGTTGAGTGTTGGGCTGGGGCAGCTGCCTTGGCCGGTGACGAACTTTCGTACATATATATATATATATATATATATATATATATATATATATATATATATATATATATATATATATATATATATATATATATATATATTCGAAACAGTCACACTCTCGTCCTTTAGATGAAAGGACAGTGCGAAGTACGGACACAGGATAGCGTGTTCCAAAGTTTCTTTATTCAGCAATGGCAAACAGAAAAATGTCTCTCCGACGCGTGACCAAGGGGAGGAGCCCCGAAACGCGTCGGAGAGACATTTTTCTGTTTGCCATTGCTGAATAAAGAAACTTTGGAACACGCTATCCTGTGTCTGTACTTCGCACTGTCCTTTTATCTAAAGGACGAGAGTGTGACTGTTTGGAATTTATTGGGCTCGCTGCCCGGTACGGACCGCTGTTGTCAGAGGAGGGGCCAATGGCGGCTGCTGCGCTTATGATGGATATATATATATATATATATATATATCCTATCTATTTATATATGTTTTATACCTTCTTGTCTTGGGATTCTGCGTTGCATAGTCCCAGAGGGCTTCCTTCTCTCTCTAAGTGTTTCCTCTACCTCACATGGTCTGTGGCCATGATTATTGTTAGTGCTCGCAATGCTTTTTTTCAGCTATTGGTTGGTGCTCTATGCATTAACTACTTCCACAGCTAGATGCTTTGGCCCAGTAGTTCTAGCTGCTATACTTACCCTTCCGCCTCTGTCTCTTGTGCTGGTTGACCTTCCAGGTCCGTTGTAGGGCTATGTTTATATGGAGTGTTTTCCCCACTTGTCTTATTCTTCTGCCATGGTGTTTTTCCCTGTGTTTTTGCACAGGTGCTGATTCGGTTCCAAACGGGGTTCTCCCTGAGTTTTCTGGTGGGATGTTTTCTTCCTCATCCTTCCTTCCTGGTAAGCGGTCTCTTTCTTTTTCTGCAGATCGGATAGCCTAGTCTGGGATCTTTCTTGGAATCGGTTCACAGACACACCTCTGGCATAATAATGCCTGCTTGTCTCATTCAAAGGTAATGAATCTGCTTCTAGATGTCTTTCAGATGAATAAGTTACTTACCTTCAGTAACACCTTATCTGGTAGAGACTAGATCTAGCTGCAGGTTCCTTACTGACTCACCCCACCTCCCTTCTCTGCGAACTGATTCTCTTTTTCTGCCAGATCCCTTCTATATACTCTTGTGCCTTTCGTTGTTAAAGAAAGAAAATATATATAAGCGTCTTTCAAAAAGAGGATTCTTTTTGGGCACATTGTTTCCATATCAGTTTCTATAAATGGCTCTGTGTTATAGCGCGGAAAATAGTTTCGGAAGAAACTGACGTCAGCGCGTCAGGGGAGGGCTTATATGGACTCTGACAACGTCACATCCGGTGGACAACGACATTACAACGACATTACTAAGGTACTGCTGTAGAAAAATTTCCGGATCCAATCTGGCACCTGGGGATAAGTCAAACGTAAGGAATTTGCAGCTAGATCTAGTTTCTACCAGATAAGGAATTACCGAAAGTAAGTAACTTAATCATCCGTGCGTGGTGGAGTGAACCTCGTCTCCACAAAGAATGCAGAAGATTGCTGTGTGAACCAAGGTTCTAGGCCATGGTCCCCTGGCATGCCAATCAAGAACTGAGTGAACGACGCCGCCATGTTGAAGTCAAGCAGGTCGTCACGACTTGACCTTGCTTGTGTTCGCAAGCTCCCACCAATCTGTAGAACTAGTGTCTCAGGCTACTTCAACACCATCCTGGATGTGGTTGTTGCTACAACGATTCTTGGGACTCAGGTGATACTTCAGGGCAGTCTGTCAGCGAGCTAGTGGAGCGGCGCTGCCAGGGTAGGGTCAGACACATCGCAGCACACCTCTGCCACATGCTCTCCAACACCTCTGACGAACGGCAACCAGTCTTGACAGTAGGTTAGAAACTCGCCATAACCGTTGCCAGAGTGAGATCTGTGATCAGATCTGCGGAAGACGGACCGCGAAAGTCTCCAAAGCTGAAAAGCAACCGCAGGTCATAGATAAGCTGCCATTACTCTTGGGTTCCAAGCCACACCCCCTTTGCCTTTATCTCTAACCAGTTGTAATGAGGGAAACTGCTAAAAACAGAATTTCATCTGTTTAGGAATGTTTTTTTTGGTACAGAAAAGTAAAAACCATCAAAATCTTGCCTCTATAGTGGATTTCACATTACAGCCTTGAAAACGTGGATTAAAAAAGATAAAATAATGATTTATGCAGAGAGCAAACTACGCCCGAAAGAAAAGAAATCACCTTCAAAAATCTTCCCTTGCATATGATCTCGTTCCACCAAGAACAGTGGAAGGTTTTTATTACCTCTCTCTTACTACTAACGCATAGCATAGATTTATTCTATTGCGTTTTCGACTGAACCTGATCCCACTAATGTTAGGGCTGTGAGAAAAGAGATATAAATTCTCAGATTTGTCACCTTGCCCATGTAATAATCATTCTGCACAGTCAGACCTTCATTTAACATTATTCTGCAATTATTGCATTTTCTTATATAGCGCCAGAATCGACCCCCGAAGGGGTATCTCCGCGCTTGCCTTGGGAACCCGTCCTGGTTTTTCCCTGTGAGATAGCCCATATAGGGCATCCCCAAGGTGAAAGCCAGGCATCCCGCCGCAGGGGGGCCGTTGTGGAGATTAAGCAAGCTTAATGCCCAGAGTTGCATAGTGTGAACCCATGATTAGGTCAGGCACCGAAGCGAGAATTATCGAGTCCGTGGACATTTGAGCTCAACACCCTGCCGCGTCGGGAATCGAACCCTGGTCCCGGGTCTGACCTCTGCTTCAGGGTCTGCCTGCTCTAACCAGTGAGCCACACTTCTCGCAAGTACTACACTGATAAAAGAAAAGCATTTATTCTCTCAATTCTGAGGTACCATAAATTCACTCGATGCAGGGTGGCTCTGTATTTTTTAAAGGCTCTCCCGTATCCGTTTGTGTGTTTTTCCCTAGCTTCATTGTTTTTCCTTAGCTTCATTTTTGTGGGCTTGTATTAGAAAGAGGTAAATGTGGTTGTCGTTGCCCTAATTAGTAGCAACTAGAATAGAACTTGACTTATCTACGCAACATGGGCGTGGAGTGGAGTGGCTCACTGGTTAGAGGCGGCAGACCCGGAAGCAGAGGACGGCCAGGGACCAGGGTTCAATTCCCGACGCGGCAGGGTCGTGAACCCGCGTCAGCGGATTCGATGCCTACTCTAACCAGTGATCACACTCCGCAACTCTGGGCATTAGCTTGCCTCGTCTCCACAACGGCCCTCCACAAACGCCGGGGATGCCTGGTTTCACCTTGGAGATACCCAGGAGGGAACATCTCACAGGGAAAGCCAGGACGGGTTCCCCAGCGGTCTATAGCGCCAGGACGCCTCCGGGTACCAGTGCGCTTTACAAGACACACACATTTACATTTACATGGGCCTAATTCTTATTAAGAGATTTTTAGGATTTTAATTGATTTTAATGGTTTGATGAGAATTGTTTTACTATGCACATGGCTAACTTGATATATTGGTCTTTTTAACTTTTGTATATATGGTTATATAACCTGTCTTGTAATATTTAGGAAGACTTTGTGCTTTTATGATCTGTTTTAAAAAGATTGAATAAAGTCGTGTGGTGGTGATAGATTAAAACTGTAAGCATTTGTCTCACAGAAATGTGAATAGTTGTCGAGATAAAAAACTTGAAACATAGTTTTGCTGTCATGTCCAAGGGCATGTTAGCTGCTGTCATGTCCCAGGGCATGTTAGCTGCTGTCATGTCCCAGGGCATGTTAGATGCTGTCATGTCCCAGGGCATGTTAGATTTCTGAAACTCGAGGGCTGGATTTCCTGCAGGATGTCTGAACTTGTAAAATCCATGCAACCGAACGAAGAACTATGCCACCATAGGACTGGGCCTTCATATGTGTTTATCCTTGGGGGTAGTTCTGCTGTGACAAACTGGACCCATGACTTGTGTCAGATACCTGATCATGTATGATATGTGTCACCTGTCGATTGCTTTGCTTAACAACCTCGGCCTCTAAGAGTTTTGTAAACGTCGTAAACTGATTGATCGCTGTGCCTGAGACCTTACATTGTAAGCCCAATATACTCTGGAGCAGTGGTTCTTAACCTGGTGCCGCAGCTGTTTAGAAATTGAAATAATATTCGATTTTACATACATAAAAAGCAGAATATAAAACGGAAACATTTTGAATGGTCTGTGAATGCGATGGAATTCGAAACCAGAGGCTTAACATGAAGTTGGTGTCTTTAGTTTGATTGGTGGGAGCAGCACACGTACAACAAGCGGAGTATAGTCCAGGCAGTCAGTGGCCTCAACGGAAGCACTTGTATGTACCAACAAAAAGCACATTCATTGGGAGCAGAAAGACCCAGTGATGTGCTAAAGTCATACCGCTGTGCCTTTTACAAATATAACCACAGTTTGAGAAGCCCAGAACAACCCATTAAAAGGTCCATCTTTGTATTTTGGGTGAATTCTATCAAATGTTTCTGAGTTTGTGCATTTGCCTGATGTACACTTGTTTCTGTGTTTTTGGGCATTGTTTTCAGGTTGAAATAAACGCTATTTATTGCTCATGGGGGTGCCTGGCTCCCATTGGTGATTCAGTCGGGTCCACAGAGGCCCAAAGGGTAAGATCCTCTGCTCTAGGGTTAGCTGTACCTTCAGATGCCCTGCGCCTGGGGGTCTCTAACCCAGGGATAGCTCTGCTGGCTCAACTTTCACTCTGCAAGCTCTTTGTAATTTATAGGATAGCTCAGCTCTCAGTGGCCCCGGCCCGGGGGTCTCTCTCACCTTAAGATAGCTCTGCTGGCCCAACCTTCAGTCTACAAGCTTCTTGTAAGTTATAGGATATCTCAGCTCTCAGTGGTCCTGGCCTGGAAGGTCTCTTACCTGAGGATAGCTCTGCTAGCCCAACATTCAGTCTACAAGCTGCCTTTTAATTCATAAGATAGCTCAGCTCTCAGTGGTCATGGCCTGGAGGTCTCTCTCACCAGAGGATAGCTTTGCTGGCCCAACCTTCAGTCCACAAGCTCCATATAAATTATATAGGATAACTCAGCTCTCGGTGGCCCTGGCCTGGGGTTTCTCACCTGAGGATAGCTCTGCTAGCCCAACATTCAGTCTACAAGCTGCCTTTTAATTCATAAGATAGCTCAGCTCTCAGTGGTCATGGCCTGGAGGTCTCTCTCACCAGAGGATAGCTTTGCTGGCCCAACCTTCAGTCCACAAGCTCCATATAAATTATATAGGATAACTCAGCTCTCGGTGGCCCTGGCCTGGGGTTTCTCACCTGAGGATAGCTCTGCTAGCCCAACATTCAGTCTACAAGCTGCCTTTTAATTCATAAGATAGCTCAGCTCTCAGTGGTCATGGCCTGGAGGTCTCTCTCACCAGAGGATAGCTTTGCTGGCCCAACCTTCAGTCCACAAGCTCCATATAAATTATATAGGATAACTCAGCTCTCGGTGGCCCTGGCCTGGGGTTTCTCACCTGAGGATAGCTCTGCTAGCCCAACATTCAGTCTACAAGCTGCCTTTTAATTCATAAGATAGCTCAGCTCTCAGTGGTCATGGCCTGGAGGTCTCTCTCACCAGAGGATAGCTTTGCTGGCCCAACCTTCAATCCACAAGCTCCATATAAATTATATAGGATAACTCGGCTCTCAGTGACCCTGGCCTGGGGTTTCTCACCTGAGGATAGCTCTGCTGGCCTAACCTTCAGTCTACAAGCTTCTTGTAGTTTATAGGATAGCTCGGCTCTCAGAGGTTTGAGGTGGTAAAAGCAGTTTAAAATCTTCTGAATACGATTCATTAGTGCAAAGGCTTTAAAGTGCTGTAAAGAGAAACAATTTACTAAACGCTCAACTTGCCTAGAGCAAAATTGTATAATGCATTTGCAAAATGTAATCACTTGTGGCCCCGCGAATGCCCCAGTGATGCCCCTTGATCATCAGCAGAGCCAGGAAATGCTTCTTAAGATTCCACAGCGATTTCCCGCCTCCCACTTTATGCCTTGACACTTTAGCCTGCTTGAACAACTACTGGCATGCAAAGCCAATGTGAAGATTGAAGTGGCTGCCAGTGATATTCTTGTTATCAGTACAGTGATGAAAGGGGGGACCTCAGCACGGTCATCAAACAGGCCTGACGCGGCTGCTCACCAAGCACTCTTCAATAAGTATATTAGTCTCTCCCTGAAACCCTTACCTGCTCGTGTCATGAGTACACCCTGGACATTCTCTGTCTGTTCCAGCTGGAATCCATCCTTTCTCTGAAAGCCTCAATAATTGGTTTACAAAAAACATACCTGTCACGAATAGAATATCTGTACAGAAACGTATACCGGATAAGTGATTCCTTTAGAAATCAAAGATAGCAACATATATTGGCAACTTGAAAAACTGGCAAAGGCAGCAGAACGTTTTGTTAACGTGTGTAACTTATGACAGCTTTAACTCTTACTCGAAGGTATTAGTCAGTGAAATATGTTTTTAATGCATTTCAGTAATACTGACGCTGAATGTACAGACAGACAGAACGCATGGAAACTGCTCATAATTTGGGCAAGCAAGAGAACGAAGTCTCATCGAGAGGAATGGATTTGCCCAAGATTACACTATGTGGACAGGTGGGAAAGAGCAGACTGTGGCAGTCCCATTCAACTCTTTATTTATAGCAACCTTTTGCAAACTCAGCTGACCTGTTATAGTGCTCCGGTTCCTTCTGCTGAGTATGTGACAAGACCCTTCCTCAAAAACGAACGTGACAAAAAGCTATGGTATAGTTCTGTTGGCATAGTAAGGAATCTTCTGCCGTGAAAATACTGGTTTAAACCGAGGCCATGCATAAAAAGAGCCGCTGCACAGCCCTGATATAAATAGAGCTCCTATTTCGAGTCTGGGATTATTAGGAAGACAACATAATCGGATTTCTACTGCAGTCCTGACCACTAGCTCTGGCATGCTCTGTAGCAAATAGTCTCATGGACAAGCATATTTTTTTATAATACATTTCCATATCCCTGGCATTCCAACTAGTGCCTTCATGAAGGCATCGATTTGTAGCATCAATAATAAATAGACCGTTCTTTATATCTCCCTTTTCCATCACCAAATCTAGTTTTGGCTCCGGATCAGAACATTCAGCCGTGCTCTACTAACCCTGTAATGTCAGCATAGTGGTCATGCACACTATGGGGCACAAAGGTATGTTATCACTTTGACTCAGTTGAAGAGAGAAACATTTGGCCACGTGTGGCTCTACACTGAATCACTCTGAGAACCACAGTCCGAAACGACGGTGATCCCAAATTAAGTAATGGAGTCTCTTTTTTGATGGACTCAGGATACCTTAAATCATGGTGACCACTGTTCCATCAGAGTAAAGTTGGAAAGCAGATCGTCCGAACTATCTAACTCATCGGTCTTGTCAGCTCAGGACAGCACCGTTCAAGTGAACCATCTCAGGGCCTTGCTATTGGGTCTCCTAGCCTTCCTTTCTTTATTCAGAGGGAAGACTGTGTTATGATCCACTAAATTGCTGTCATGGTTTACTTAAATTAATGGACAAAGTCTCATTCTGTTTGCCATCTTGCTAGAGGACTGATCTCGCTGGAATAATATCCGTTTGATTGTTTCCCCTCTAAAGCAAAAGAAAACTACAGAGGTGACTTAGTGGATCAGAATCCATTATGTTCCACATCAGTTGAAAATCAGTTCTACTAACACTTTTAGTGAACTGTGGGTTTCCATGACTAGAAATATAAAAGCAACTTTGTGCCCAGAGTTTGGCTCCAGTTGAGGAAAGATAAGAAGTCCTTGAGAAAGGTTGTCCTCCTGGACTAGTTTAGATGTTTTTCTTATCCTCTCAACCTGCCCTTCAAAATATTTTAACTACCCTCCTGCACCCACTTTGTATTGCTGAACTTCAGTAATTTTTCTTTAAAAGCTTGGACATCTCTGAAGATTGCATCTACCTTGTGCACCCTGTTAGAAACGAATGCACCATACATCATTACAAAGCAAATGGCTTAGTTACTACTATTTTGACGCCAACGTTAATCCACTCAAAGCATCCTTGAGTCTTAATTGATTCTTTCTGACATTATCTCTAGGACACTAGTGCTTACCTGAACACACCCAATCATACCTTTCCCTGAAACTCAGACCGTGTTTTGTCTCGTCCAAGGGCTCTTTCATCTCCTTCCATCTTAGCAAGATTTGACTGCCATCTGAGATTTCGGGCATTAAAGTGGCATTGAACATTAAAGAAAAAAATATATAACATTTTTAGTTTTTGAAAGAGTGTATTAATAATAATAGTTAGTTGGCTGTCAGATGTGGTAGTCTTTTAAGCCTACTGGATTAAAGAGTTTCTGGCTCTTTCCTCAAAGTTACCTTATTTAGTTAACCATGCGTGCCTCTTTGCATGCTGCTTGCCTGCATTACTCACTGCGAGCTAAATCCAGAAAACACACAACTTTTGGCCTTGCTTGAAACTGGCCAGGACTAACCACCTTCCTGCACCCAGAATTTAAAGCTGTAGATTGAGATTACCAACCAGTTGAGGAGGAAGTAGAGGTAAACAGAGTAAAGAGAAATTGCCTTCATGGTGAATCTAGTAATCTTAGTTGTTGCTCTCTGCTCTCTTATGTCTTCACAGTGCTCAGATACTGTCAATAGTTTTGCATTATAGGACCGAAGTGCTCCAGAGGTTCTATACCAGTTGAACATTTGTACAAAAAAGTCTGGTCCAGAATTGTTCAGGGCCCTATAGGTGATGCATAGGGCCTTAAAGGTAATTATTTTTTTGTATAGGTAGCCAATGGAGTTCCGGTAAGGCCTCAGAAGCGGACTGATGTTTAAGAATGTTAAAATAAGGCACGCTGCCGCATTTTGTAAAACTTGAAGTTTCATCAACAGTTTCTGTTGTAGGTTTACCTACAGCCCATTACAATAGTCTAGTTTAGACAAAATAAGTGCTGTAACCACCAGTTTTTGATGGTGAATTGGAATAAATGACATGATTTTCCTAATGATTTTTAAAAGGTAAAACACTGCAGATGTGATTTGATTTACTTAGTTTTCAAACGTAAGTCTTTTATCAAATATTACTCAAAGGTTCCTAACTTTTTCTGTTTGTGTTGAATGAGAGCCAAGATATATTGGCCACCAGTCTGGGGAGCAGAAAGTGCTGTTTTTTCCAAACAGCGGGACTTCAGTTTTTACTGATTGAAGACTCGGACAATTTTCACTCATCCACAAGCTGATGTTTTCCGTTCAGTAATGTGGGGGTCGTCTGCATACGAAACCACTGTGAAGCCAAAATTCCTAATAACTTTGATTAATAGGATAATATAGAGGTTAAAAAGAGTGGTACTAAGGGATGCACACCGGTGATGCCACGTGGGAGGGTGAAGGATTGTGATACAAAGCCATTTATGGTGACTTGTTCTCTCTCTGATCAGAAAGAGGCTAGGAGAGATAAAGCAGTGTCTCTGATGATCGTACAGATGTTTCATTAGGATCTTATGGCTGACAGTGTCGAAAGCAGCAGACAGATCCAGTAAAATTAGAGCTGCATTATCACCTTGATCAATGATAGTTCTTATGTTCTCTGCAGCAATTATAAGGGCTGTTTCGATACTGTGCTCTTTGCAAAAACCAAATTGGTCTGCATTGAGTAGATTATTTGCATTAATAAAGTCCGATAACTGAAGGTTTAATACTTTATTCAAGACTTTGGCTGGAAGAGGCAAGCGTGAGATGGGGCGATAATTCTTGGGATCTGAAGGGGAGGAGTTACTTTTTTTATATATTGTACTTTGTAGGTAGAAATGTGTGGAGTTAGGTATGGAAAATCTTGACTTACCTGTCGAATTCCCCCCAAACACCCCTGGATGTTTCATCCTCGATATTGAGGGTGCACACCTGATTCGCTGCTGGGCGCAGCAGACCATTGTGTCTGTAATTCTGTAATTGCTTTTAAAGAAAGCAATCTTTTTTTTTATGCAATCCATTTTTCTCTAAGGAAAATGAGCTGTGTTAAAAAAACAAAAAGTTTAACAAACATTCTTTTAAAAACTAGGCAGTGCTGTCTTAAATCATCTTTTTGTAAACAATCACAGAGGGAAGAGGTCCAGTGAGGATCCCTTTCTGTTTGCAAGTGGTTTACTACATTTCACTAACCAGTAAAATGTTTGTTTTGCGTCTGGATTTCAGTTGCAAAACATTAATACATCCCATTCAGAATCGCTATTTAGAAAGGAAGCCCAAAACTCGCCCCTTCCAAATGGTGGTTTGGTATGTAGCTGCAAACCCAAATTGCAATTTTGTATTGTATTACTGAATCGCAATTTTAGTTTGGTACCTACATGAAGGCCATTTTGCGGTATCATATGGTCCAATTGGGCCCCTTGCGACCTCAAAAAGTCTAAGTTCATCTAGGAGTATTAACATCATCAGAAGGGTAATTTTTCCTCTCCTCATGTTTTTTTCCTGCCTTTAAGTTCTTTATTTTTACCTGGTAGCGGTGATAAATCTAGGATTAGAGATTAAGCTCAACAATCAAATAATGTAGAGCAACCGTTTTCATGTACAACGTCTAAAATAATGTAATACCTATATATGTTACTCTTAATTTTAGGTATGTTATTTAAAATTAAATTGCCATTGTATATTGACATCAAAGTTAATAACATTTATTTGTACCACAGGGAAGAAAAACCAGGAGTGCTAGAACTTTTGAGCGAACATGAGACGGCACCACCCAAACTCAGGAAGGAGACTCCAGAAAACAATAAGGAGACTGGTGACCCGAAAGATGAACCACCAGAGCCTTCCTATCAGCAGCCTACACAGGTCCCTGAGGTGGACAAAGCAGAGCGCCCAGAAGGCGATGCTAGTGTCCCCGCAGTGTCCGAAGCAGCCGCCTCCCCGAAGCAGCGGCGGTCCATTATCCGTGACCGGGGGCCCTTGTACAGTGACCCCACCCTTCCAGAAGGCTGGACTAGGAAACTCAAACAAAGGAAGTCTGGCCGTTCTGCCGGAAAATTCGATGTCTACTTGATGAAGTAAGTAAAGCAGCACCATAAAGTATTTCATTACTACATGCTCATCCACCTTTATTGCAGATAGGGTTCACTTTTCGAGAGCTCCTTTTTAATGAGCACTTTTAATCTCTGTTCACCGTTCTTGAACTCTGTTAAAACCAGAAATATATCTAATCTTCTTAAGAGAAGCCCCATTTGCCTATATCCATTCCCTAACCTTATCTTTTGTGTTGTTAAACCACTCATGTGTCCAGGATTTTTTATTGTTTAAACTGCCAGAGATGTGGTTTAAATCTCCATACCATTTTAATGTCACCCATTTGGCAACAAAAATTAACACAATTAGAAAAAATAGAGAATCTCACCTCTAACCCTAATTTATTACATTTACAAGCAGTGAAAGACTGAAAGTGTCAAGTTGCTTTATTGACTGCATAAAGCCAGAACAGCTTCGTAGACTGTTTTTAGCTGGTGTTTTAAACAAAGTTCAGTAATCATAAAAGAGTGATTTTTTTCTTTTGAAGTAAAATGTACTGGCTGAAGTCCACAGCCCCCAAACTCTCCATTGCATGACTAGAATTACCCATAGGTGAGAGAACCCTTTTTCTTTATTGCTCTGCTCACTACTAGAAGATATGCAGGGCGTTGGCCACCAAATATCATTAATCATGTCTTTTGTCATGTTTAAACAGCACAACAGAATATATATACAGGTTACTTATATCATGAACTAAATTGTTTGAGTTATTCTAATGGGTGTAGCCATTCATAACAAGCATTTACAATGCAATGGTCTCGGCATTATTAACGGTAGAGCTATTTGCATTGCTCATTACTTTTTTTTTTAATCATAAATAAATGGCATTGTCATTTACAATGCCAATAGCTTAATCGTTAAATAAATGGCATTGTCATTTAAAATGCCAATAGCTTAATCGCTCGCAAATGCATGACCTATTGCATTTACACCCACACAGATCCACTCACACAAAGCCACCCACACACACATACAGAGCCACCTACACAGAGTCATTCACATAGAGCCACCTACACAGAGCCACCCTCAAACAGACAGAGCCACCCACACATAGAGCCACCTACAAAAAAAGCTATCCCCACAGAGCCACACACACACAGAGCCACACACACACACACAGAGCCACCATTCCCCAGTACTTGGTGGCTCCCCATCCCCCACGGTAATCCCTCTGACTTCTTGCCAATAGGCCCAAATCTTAGTGTGTTCATTGTGGCAGCTTTTGGACTTATAGATCAGTAGTTTGATAACTATGCAATGACCAATCCCTTCCTTAGGCCACTTCAGGAACCAACATCCAAAGCAATATGTCTTCTTCTGGAGAGTGGCTCTGGTGGTATGATGACCAGATTTGGATATCACCTGTGACGTTTTGTGTTCAGTTCTGGGGGCCACCTCTGGCATTTTGCATCCAGTTTTGAGGGCTACCCTGAAGTTCTGCCTTCAGTTCTATGGGCTACTTCTAGAATATTATCTCAAGATTCTGGGGGCCTTTTTGGCGTATCACCACAACTTCTGGAGTCCACATTTTAAGTGCGTTGTTTAATTGTTAGTTTGGTTATTGATTGGTGAATGTGGGTGAGGTTGTGTGGATGTGTTAATTGGTGGATGCACAGGGAAATAGGTGGATGGAGGAGTATGGATGGATGAGTGGGTAGCTGAATATGTAAGAGTCAACCGTAATTAAGGACATGGTCAACAAGTGCATTGATGAGTGAGTGCATTGCTATGCTGGTGGATAGACAGATGTGTATGTGAATAAACGGATGAATTTGCGAGTGAGTGTATAAGTGAATGAGTGAGTGAAAGAATGAATGATTGATATATTGTAGGGCAAGATGGTGAGCATGTGGATAGCAGATCTAGTAGCGTGTGAAGTGATGTGATGTGCCTGGCCCAAGTGTTGTGTTAACGTGCTTGTTTATTGATGGTGAAATGATATATGTGTCTGTTTGTGAAGATTGGTAAATGAGTGACTGAGTGGGTGGGTAAATGGATGGCAAAATAGAGGAGTCCGTTATTTGAAGGGTTAATTTATGTACATGTGAATGGGGGATTTATCGGATGGATGAAGTACTGCTGACTGAAGAGTTGTGTGTTTGTTGATTGATGCTTGAGTTTACGAGCATGTCTAAATGTGTAGATTGGTAAATGATTGGGTGCATAAGTTAGTGGGTGGGTGAATTCATGGATGACTGAATGAATTTATGAGTGAGAGCTGGCCAGTAAATGGAATGATTCATGGGTGAATGAATAAGTGTGTGGATGGATGGATAAATTACTGAACAGAGGGGCGAGTGAAGAAGTATTGATGGTTGAATGAATGGGTGAGTTATTGGGTGGGTGGGTGTGGATGTGGTGGACAGATGTTTAGGTGTATGAGTGAATGAGTCGGTAGATGAGTGAACAGATGGATAAGGCAGTGAGTGGATTAATGGGTGAGTAAATGAATGAATGAATGAATGATAGGGTGAGCAGGTGGGTAAATCGGTTAGTGGGTAGATGCATTTGTGTATCAGACTGTTTCCAGTTTGTGTATTAAGCTCACAACACCAAATGTTGCCACAGTAGCTGACAGATGTGCGCTTCCATGAAAAGCAGGTTATCAGGAACAGTGAACACCCCAAAACACAGCAACCTGAGTATACATCTATTTTGTGAGGTCCCACATGCTTAGTGGCTTTAATGTGAAAAGACATAATTCATGCTAGATCAGAACTCTATGTCCGGCCCTTGCCAATGCAGTGCATCGCATTCTAGCTATTGTGAAAGAGGGAGGCGGTTCCACGTCTGTGTACAACTGCATTTGCAAGAGAAAGTCTCACATCAAAGGCCATTACTGCATCTGCACCAGCCGCTTTCAAGGCACACATGGAACTGTAGGGTTTGAGCCATCACAACATGTATCCATGTGTAGTGGGCCTGTGATAGGCCAGGGCCTCCACCTCTCCTAATTCTTGTCCATAGAACCACAGCAGAGGCCCATGTCGTCCACAACCTTCATCATGTGTGAGCATCAAAGACATCCCTCCTTAACGCGTACGGGTGGAGCTCCAGGCAAGAGCCAGAATGGCCCTCTCATCTCCAGGACCATCCTTCTGACCTTCCCTTCTCAGAAACATCTAAGATCCCTGAGTCCTTCAAAAAAATCACTAAAAACGCATCTCTTCTAAGTGAACCAAGACTCGTTCTAAGAACCATTGAGAATAGATGACATAGGAAATGTAATCATTAATTGTACGGGATCCATCAGACTGAATATCTTGCATTCTCTCACTACAAAAATTGTTGCAAATTTAAAAAAAAAGAAATCTATAAAAAGACAAAGCGCAGGGTCGGATGGCAGCGTAAAGGAGGGAGGGACCGTGTTTGGGGGAAAGGGGGCCGTCCAGGAGAAGGAATGCATAGGATGTCGTTGCGCAGTCATCGCGTCCTGTATTTTCACTCAGGCTTTCAAGCAGGGTTTTAAGTGGCATGAAAAAACTGGCGCGTCTCTCAAAGGGGCGTGGCCAGTGTAATTAAGGGCGTGGGTTAAAATCACGTAAGCTAAAAACCTGTACTTCGCCATAGTGTGCTTCCCCACTGGTACTTTGCTGTTTCTGTCATTGCTCCAGATAAATAACACAACAAGTAACAACATTACACCTACAAGTCAGGACTATTGGCTTTGAAAATGGTTGTTAGTTGCATAGAATAAATAATCAGCAACTATGACTTCGTATTTTTACCAAAGCGTCAGTTCTGAAATAATGAGACTATAAAACAACTATAACCAGCCTCTTCGAAGTTACATCACAGGCAGTGAAGGTGGCACTGCTGCAAAATGAAGATTTTATTTCACCCTGATGGTGAGCGCCAAAATGAGAGCCCGATAGGGACCCGCCTCAACAGCTGCTTTTTAGAACTGCCGGTGCTGAGCACCGGCAGGACCTGGCCCACTTAAAGCCCTGATTCCAAGTAGGGAAGACTGAAATCCCGGCGCCTCAGGCTGTGAATACATGTGTGATCTGCGGCAGCACAGAGAGCCGGACTCTGAGCCTTAACGCTGATCACCGATATCCCTATTGATAATACGTCTTTCGTTGCGACGTTTTTAATATTTCATGGTCTGGCTCTAACTTCAGTATTATATATCTTCTTAATAAATGCGGATGTGCACAGCCTTATATGGTATTTCGTTTGTTTAAAAAGCTTTATTTTGGTACATTGACCATAAAAGCGTCACAAGAATAAATAAAACATGTATCATTACCACAGGAATCAACAACATTGGTACAGTTTTACATCCAGTCGCCATGGAACAAACAGTTAGAATAAAGTGCAGATGCATATGGTCAGTACTCATACACAGGGGGAAAAAAAAAAATTAAGAACCGTACTAAAATCCACTATGGGTAATAAAATAGTTTTTAAAACAAGAGGGAATGCTCACTTTTTTTAAAAAGACACAGTTAAAAGTTAAATGCCATGTGTCATAAAAAATATTAGCAGGTCTATACAGGCCATGTACTCCATTCGGCCACTACATGGAAGGCTCCAGAAACTTCCTCCTCATACACCGCATTAAGAATAAAAAGCGGGAAACAGAGTAGACTATTGGGAGGTGGAGCTCAGTTTTCAATATTCTATAGGCCTCTCTAAAGTGTCTTGTACCCAAGTTCTTACAAATTTGCACAAGCCAGCGTCTTCTTGGCGACCTGTAGGAGTCACATTGGAAGAGAACATGCACCTCAGTTTCGTCTACTAAACCACATGCAGGGCATTCAATCGTAACCTGTCCCCCCCATTTTTTAACATATGATTGTAGGGGGAGGCACCCATGCCTGAACTGGAGAAACAATTTTCTTGCCAACACTGGTTGGATGCTATCCAGAATGGACTATGCCTGATAAGTATTTTTAATTATAAGGAATTCGCTTGTCAGCCGTCCCGATGAAGAGCTACGCATCATCTTGGACAGCCGGTATTCCCTGTAGGCAGTCACCAGTGTGTTGCTACTTAATGATTGAGACACGGTTTGGGGCTCATCCCACAGATCAGCACGTCCCAAATCCATACATAACGCCTTAAGGTGCCTCAACCAAGGTATCTTGCCCACCCCCTTCAGCCCCAGTATCTGTTAATTCCTCACTATACGGGGCTAGCTCTGGAGCCCTCCACAAGCGTCTCCAGAAGGTTAGTGGTCTAAGCGCGGCATCCTCAGCAATAGGTCTGATTCCTAGATCCATTCTCAGCGGGATCAATGGAGTACTTTTGGGGAGGATAAGAAGCTGTCTAATGAAGGCATTCTCAGAGCGTTCAAGGGATACAAGTGCAGAATGGCCCCAAATTTCTGCACCATGTAACACAGCACTTCTTGCCTGTGCCCTATAGGCCTCCATGGGTGAATAAACCTGCTTGTGTGATGCCCCCTTGAAAAATGTATGGATGCCTCCCGACACCTGGGTAAGCTTCAAGTTACACGTATTGATCTGCGCTCCCCAGTCCATACTCTCCGTCAGGGTGATGCCAAGGTAGTCAAAGACCGCCACTCTTTCGAGTGGTTGGCCCCCCAGGGTCGGATTGCTGCGTGTGCTTTTACCGCCATTAAAGACCATATATTTGGTCTTCTGAAGATTTATCTCCAGGCCCCGATGTTTGCAAAAGACAACTAAGTTATCGAGCGTCCTCTGGATACCCATAGGGGACTTGGCCAGTAACAACATGTCGTCTGCAAACATCAGGGCTGGCACACTACGCCCTGCCAGTTTGGGGGCATCAATATTGAGACCTTTCTTGAGATGTCCAATGAGCCCATTAACAAATAAGGCGAAGAGTGTTGGGGCCAGGACACATCCCTGGTGGACTCCTCGCATTACTGGGATTGGAGATGTTAAGTTGCCATGCTTGCCGTACCTGATTTGGGCATAATTGCCCTCGTGCAGGCGAGCAACAAGTGGCAAAGGTAAACCAGGACCCCCATCTCCAAAAGGATCGACCACAGCTTCTCTCTGGGGACCAGGTCGAACGCAGATTTCAGGTCTTCAAAAATTAAGTATAGAGTGCCACTCTCTATACTCACGATCTTCCAGTGAATCATTTGCAGTCTGAAAATCTGGTCGACCGTGGATGTCCGTGCTCTAAACCCAGCTTGGAGTGGAGTTAGAATGCTGTGATCCTCCATCCATCCGTGTAGGCGCTCAAGGAGAACATCCAAGAGGCTTATGGGCCGGTAATTCGATGGCAGGAGTGGGGACCCTTTTTTAAAGATGGGTATAATTTCAGCCCCTGCCCATGTAGAGGGCATGGGGATGTCCTCCAATAAAGCATTAAAAAACAAAGTAAGATAGGGACCCCAAACTGAGACTTCACTGTGGAAAAGATCTCCAGGTATTCTGTTCAGCCCTGGTGCTTTATTAGGGGCTATTTTCTCAAGTGCAAACACAACTTCACTTAGTTGAATTTGCGGCCCAGTAACCCCTCTTGGTTCTTCTTGCCCTCTCTCTCTTGTGTTATAGGGGTCGTTAACTGAGGAAGCGTAAAGGGGTTGGAAATGAGCAACCCAAACATCCTCACTGATATTTGGCTCAATGGCAGATTTATGGTTCCTAGAGCCCTCGTTGACCAAATTCCAAAAGGCTCTGAGATCCCGTACTAACAGGGCTGCCCTAATGTCTTCCCACTTCTGGTTTTCCCAGCATGTTTTGGCCCGTTTCAATTCTCTAGTATAATTGGCCCGTGCTTCCAACAGATCTATCCTTTTATTACTTTTAATTGCATTCAGTAAGTTTAACTTAGCAGCTCTGCAATTACTATTAAACCATTACCTTATATGGTATTGATTATCAATGTTAAGCGCGGGGAGGGGCATGGAGTAAGATGTCTCCACCTCAGTGGTAATAAGTAGAATATTAGGCTCTGTGCGTCTGATACCTGGGTATTTCTCAAATCCTTTCAGCGATGCTGGGCGGCCGGGGTACCAGGGGTTCAGAGGCCTCTCACCTGGGAGCGGGGCACTTTATTTATTTCTCACCCAGGATTGTCGTACAGGGACAATAAACCGAATATAACCCTTGCGCCACAGTATTAATCGTGTGGATGAATATGTGTTATTTGCGTCGTTTCTGTGTTATTGGGGACGTTTGTTTCACCCCTCGCCTGCCCGCCCTGCTCACCTCTGAGCAGGTATTCTGTATAAATTAACACTTTTTAAAAAATAATAATTTTATTGACATCACATGAGGATAATACAATTCAATTCCTAATATGAAGAATAGATATACATAGTTATCTTTGAAATACATTAAGCATATCCGAGTATTTAAAAAAAAAAAAATCCTACTCCTAAACTGGTATCAGATAGATTCCAAATATTTAGCTTTTAGACTAAAGTCAGCTTTTTGCTACAACATTTCAGTCCTTTATACATAATAACAAAAAATAAGTTTCTTTATCTTATTTAAACTATAGCGCAAGATCCATAGGACCCCAGATTTTCTCATTCTTGACCATAGAACCTATACCCCTAGCCTTAGCCAGGGCAAATTCCATGTCATAAGTTTCTTTGACAATAGACCACCAATCACTGATAGTTGGCGGCAGCGGGAGACCCCCATAAATTAACACTTTCACGTATCAAAAGGACGGATTCAAGGGCGGTGATAACTATATCCAAGCGCTCCGTTTATTTCGGCATTAGGCCCCCAGCGCGCAGGGCCCCCGACGAGCTCCACCCGGCCGGGTTGGCTCAGCCCTTCATCCTTCATCGATCAGTCACTTGGATGAAAGCAGCGCCTGCTCTTTACAGCGGTTGGAAACGTGAGGAGTGCAGGAAGCGCTGTACAAGCAGCTCGCTGTGTTTCCTAATTGTATTTCTATTCTTCTTGTAAGGCTTCTTTCAGAAGAGATGCATCGAATAAATATCAACTTTCGATACCAGTTAAACTGGAATTAAGCAGCAGACGGGGACGGCCGGAACACGATAATATTTATCTTTCTTTTGATTTCTGTGACCTGTGACGTGTTCTCAGCCCCGGCCCCCCACGGGGCAGCTTTTAAAAACTAGGGTTATCCCTATAAAGAAAAGAACTAAATAAGAAAGGATTTTGTGGAATATGTGTGTGGAAAAAGAGTGGGGCTGGGCGGCCGTATCGCTTCCATCGGGCACACGTTCGTCACGCTCTGGAATGTGGATATCCCGGGTGGAATGTCATAATTTGAATGCTGGATTGTGACGATATCTCGGGAGCAGCGGTGATCAGAGGGGGGGTCAGTGATGTAAGTCATTACCCTATAAACTTTGAGGGCGTGGGAGTGAGGAGGGGGCGGGGCAGGGACCACACTCAAGGGTCACTGAGGTAGATACACGGGGCTGCAGTGTGCTAATTAGGCAGACTAGGTGTGTACCACTCTTGTAATGTTCTTCACAATACCCAGCAAGGATCACGCGTCACGCAGGTCGGTGGTAACTCTTCTTTATTATCGTTACTGCGGCAGCCTCATACACAGCATGTCCTTCCCTTGTCCCCACTCCTGTAGTTCTGCCCTCTGCCCCCTTGACCGGATGTGGTGTCCGGTGTCCAGTGCCCAGGTCGCTTGACCCACAGGGTACTAGTGTCCCGCTGTCGGGTCACGACATCTCCCCCTTTGTTACGAATAAAGTTTTCATGACACATTCTGTAATCATTGCTAGTAGTACTGATAGTGATCATTGGAAAAAGAGATATTGATATATATATATATAGAGAGAGAGAGAGAGATACAGATAGAGAGAGAGAGAGAGAGAGAGAGAGAGAGAGAGAGAGAGAGAGAGAGAACAAAAGATTTGGTCACTCTACATCTCTTCAATTAGTCTCTGCGGTTTCTTGTATGTTCTTCTTGTCCTTGTTTCATTTTCATTCCTTTGTCCATATTCTTCCTCCTTCAGGGCTGTTGTAGGTTGTGTTGACACCTCCTCTCCTTCTGTCTTCAGCTCCTTAAAGTTTGAACTGTTTCTTGTTATGTTGTACTGACCAGCCACCGCTGTTATCATTGGTCCTTTTATTTTCGTCACAGTCAGTGGTTCTTTGGAGAATGGGCTGTCAGACTTTCTTTGTTGCTTTTGCCTCACCACTACTGTGTCACCTTCCTTTAGTTTTGATTCAGATGCATGTCTCCGGCGATCCGCATATGCCTTCATCTTTTCTTTCGCCTCTCTGTCTTTGTTTGCTATGTCACTTTGGTCTGCATTCATCTTTGCTTCTATTTGTGGAAGCCTGGTCTTGCTCGATCGTCCTAGCACTAGTTCGGCTGGGCATCGACCCGTGGAGCTGTGATGGGTATTTCTGTAGTCCCTCAGTATTTGGCACAGCGCCTGCCCGGTAGATATCTGGGTCAGTTTCGCTCTTTGAATTGCCTTCTTTATAGTCCCCATGAATCGCTCTCCCATTCCATTCGTTTTAGGCCACAGTGGTGTTATCTTGCGATGTCTGATCCCCAGGTAGTCCATGAAGCGTCGAAATTCTTCTCTCGAAAATGGCGGGCCATTGTTTGTTTTGAGCGTTTATGGTGAGCACCATGCAGCGAATATCTCATCCATTGCCGGTAAGGTAGCATTTGCTGTAGTGGACGCCACTTGTCTCACTATTGGAAATCGTGAGAATTCGTCAATGATGACTAGCAGGTAGCTTCCTGTCTCTAATGGTCCATAGAAATCCGCCGCCAACTCTGTCCACACTGCCTGTGGCAGTTCTGACATTTCTAGCAGTCCTGTCACCTGGCAGATGTGGCAACGTGTTATGGTTTCTTCGACCATGCCGTCTAGTCCCGAGAACCACACCTTTTCCCTCAGCATCTTTTTGGTCGCCACTATGCCTCGGTGAGACTCATGTGCCAGGTCTATCGTTCGTTTTCTCAGTTTGCTGGGTATTACTATCCTTGTACCTTGCATCAGGATACCATTTTCTGTTTCAGACAGTTCTTCACTTATTTTTTTGAACGCTAGCAATTCTTCTTTTATGACCCCTTGATCCATGATGCTATTAGTGTTTATGTGCCTCCACCTTTGTTGTCTCATCGCTTTTTGGATTGCTTGCATGGTGGAGTCTTGTTTTGTTTCTTGTTCGAGTTCTTCCATTGTTATTGATGATGGTGTGTTATGTTTCAGGATGAAATTCAGATACTCTTCCGCCATGGTCGTCGCTTCCGTCTTGTGTGGCAGAGGATGTCTGGACATATAGTCAGCTGTGTTGTGTTCCTTTCCGGGCTTGTGAATTATTTTAAAATTGTAGTCCATTAGCCTTATCCCCCACCTTTCTATCCTGGGTGGTATCTTTGTGTTTGGATTCCTGTATATTGTTATAAAGGCTTGGTGGTCTGTCACTATTGTGAATGGTTTCCCACATATGAACATAAGATAATGTTCGCACGTCCACACAACTGCCAAACTTTCTTTTTCTGGTTGAGAGTATGCCCTCTCAATGTCTGATAAGCTTTTGCTTCCATAGGCCACTGTGCATCTTGGTGATTCTTTTCCTGGTCTGTGTTGTGCCAGTATTGCGCCCAATCCTACTGGACTTGCGTCTACTGTTAGTTCAGTGCATAGCAGTTGGTCAAAATATGCCAGGTGATCTACAGCCGTCACAGATTCTCTTATGTTTTCAAAAGCTGTGCTGCACTCTGGTGTCCATTCAAAGATCTGTCCTTGCTTTGTCAATGCTCGCAGCGGTGCACTCACTGTTGCAAAATCCTTGATGTACCTCGCACAGTAACTGGCAAGGCCAAGGAATGACCTTACTTCTGCCACGTCGCTGGGCTGTTTCGCCCTTTCCAGAGTGTCTACCTTGCTGCGAGCTGGCCGCATTCCTTTCTTCGAAAAGATGTGTCCAAAGAACATCAACTCATCTCATCCTAGTTCGCACTTATCTTCATTTAACGTTAGTTCTGCCTCTTCTAGCTGAGAGCATACGTCTCTTAGCGCCTTGTCATGCTCATCGTCTGACTTTCCAAAAACCAGGATGTCGTCGCTATAATTTAAACAGTTTTTGACTGGTCTTATTACTTGCCTGATGGTCTCTTGAAATATCTCGGCTGCCGATGATATCCCAAAACTCAGTCGTTTATAACGAAATAGGCCTAGATGTGTGGAAAATGTCATTATGTACCTTGACTGCGGATCTAGTTCTAACTGATGGTACCCTTTGCACAGGTCCAGTTTGGAGAACCGTCTCGCTCCTGTCAGGCAGCTGATCATGTTGTCCAAATGAGGCCCTTGGTGTCGTTTTCTCTCAATGGCCGTGTTCGGTATCCTCATATCAACACATATTTTGATTTTCGATGTGTTTTTCTTTGGCGCAGCCACTATTGGTGATACCCAGGGTTTCGGTCCTTCTGCTCGCTCTATGATGTCCTGACTCAATAATGATTTTATCTCTTCCTCAACTTGTGGTTGTAGGTGTATCGGTACTCTCCTGTGGTGCTGGGCGACTGCACCCGTCCACGCCAAGTCGGGCCGGGGATGCTGCCGCTTTACCTTCAGGGCCTGGACCTAATCTAAGGTATTCACAGGAGGCTCTGCTGGACATTGGGAAAAATAATTCACCGCTCTGTGATTACTGTCTGACCGCAGAAATGCTCCTTGAGAAAGGACCCTTCTCTTGTGGTTGGTGTAGCTTCCGCCTTAAGGGGGAAGAAGGGGCTAGAAGGGGCTAGCCCATCCTTGCTTTCGATCCGAGCTTATATGCAAAGGCAGAGGTCCCTGAAAGGCTTCCTCCTTAATTCAAGGTCCCTGATTAAGAACAACATCGCGTTTAAAGATGTTATTTTCAACATGCCCCTGACTGGGTTTTCCTTCACGGAAACCTGGGCTAACGAAGCTTCAGGCCCTGAGGTGGTTGAGGCTATTCCACCAGGGTATAGCTTCTCTAGACTAGACAGGGTGGGTCGTCGTGGAGGAGGTCTAGGTATCCTGGTTAGGGACACTTTCACTTGTCGCTCGGAACCTTTGACCTCTGATTCTGATCCCTACCAGGCATTATATGTTTCTATAAATTTTACTCCCAGGCAAAGTTTCTCGGGGATACTGTGTTACAGGTAACCTGGCCCGAGGGCCTCTTTTAGCCATGATTTTAGTAACCTTCTAGAACCATATCTCGAGCGCCTGAACTTCACGCTCTTTGGGGATTTCAATTTCCACCTAGAAAACAACATGAACCACGACACCCAAACCATATCAGAGTGTATGAGTAGCTGTGGTTTCCTTCAACTAGTAAATACCTCCACCCATATTGCGGGCCACACCCTTGATGGAATATTCTCTAACGATAACCGAATCCTGGTGGGCGCACCTCTTCCGCTCTCGTGGTCAGACCACTTTGCAGTTCCTTTTGAACTAAGGGCCACTAATTTAGGTGGTCCTAAAAGGTCTGTTTTGAAAGTGGTTGAAAAACTTAATCTCACCCTGAATACAAACCAAGGGGCTGCCACTGCTTTTGCTAACCTCCAGCTATCAGACCTTCACAATGTAGACACAGCTGCTGAAACTCTTTCCAAAAAGATTACTTCTATGATGGACTCACTTGCCCCCCAAAAATCGTGTTATTCTGCCAGGAAAATGCTTCCGCCCCTTGGTTCTCTGATCATCTACGAACTATGAGACAAGAGTGTAGAAGGAAGGAAAGGCACTGGTGGAAGGATTTGACGCCTTCTGTCAGGGAGTCACATAGAATTTGTCTGAAGGCTTATAAAGCGGCAATAATGGAGGAAAAAGAAAGATACTACTCAAAGATTACAGGTGACATTACTACTCCCAAGGAGCTTTTATCTCACTTGCTGCTCCTATAGTCTCTGATAAAGTGGAGCCCTCGCAGGAGCTGTGCAACAGTTTATCCTCCTTTTTCTGCTCTAAGATTTCCGATGTGTATGATCAGTTGGAGATCATGAATGCTAGTCAGTCATTTGTGGCTTCCTCTGAAACTTTCTTACACAGTGATCCTAGTAAAAAGACGTCGGCAAGTCTTTGTGCATTTCCAACGCTATCACCCGAAACTGTAGGCCTCTTGCTCGAAAAAATTAAATCTGGGTCACCCTTGGATCCTTGTCCCCTTAAAGTTGTGAAAATGGCAAAGGTGGCTCTGACCCCGCACTTCGTGACAGTCTTGAACCTAGCCATAACTCCGGGCAAATTTACTTTGATCTGGAAAGCCGCTGTGGTGAGGCCCATCTTGAAAAAACCTTCATTAGATCCCTCAAATCTAAAAGACTTCCGTCCGATCTCCCTTTTACCTCTCCCTGCCAAAATTCTTGAATCCCATCTGAATTCACACTTGAGTACGTACTTGAGGGACCACCAGATTTTAGATGGTTCCCAACATGGGTTTAGGCGGGCTCACAGTACGGAAACCGCTCTTACCACGGTGTTGGACAATATCCGAGTGCAGGTTGACGCAGGGCATACCACTCTCCTTATCTTACTCGATCTTACCGCCGCATTTGATACCCTGTCTCCCTTGAGACTGGTGGAGCGTCTCAAGGAGATAGTGGTTGGGGGTCTGGCCCTGGACCTGCTTGCCTCATTCCTCAGTCAGCGGTCTCAAACCGTTAAAATGGGCAATTTTTACTCTGAGTCCTCCCCCCTGGTCTGTGGGGTGCCCCAGTGCTCCTCCTTGAGCCCACCCTTTTTAATATCTACGTGGCCCCACTGGCAAGGGTGGTAAAATCTTTCGGCCTGGAGGTGTTGTCTTATGCCGATGACACTCAAATCATGGTCTCTATTACTCAAAAGGCCAAGGACTCTGCGAAAAATTTCAAAGACTGTGACAGCTGTCTCCTCATGGATGGTTCAAAATTATCTTAAATTAAATGGCGAAAAGACGTAAGTCTTGATTTTTGGGGACAACTCTGGCATCTGGTCGAGTGAGTGGTGGCCCGATTCTCTGGGCACCTGTCCTACTCCTGTATCCTATGGAAAGAATCTTGGAGTGGTGGTCGATGACTGCCTCTTCATGACTCGTCAGGTCTCCAGAACAGTGGCCACGTGCTTTGGACTAATTTGAGTCATAAGAAAAATCTCCCGGTTTTTGTCATTGGAAGCGCGAAAAAGGGTGGTTGTGGCCTTAATACTGGCCAGGCTGGACTACTGTAACGCCCTCTATCTGGGAATTAACAAGGGTCAGCTGCGCCGCCTTCAGCTGGTGCAAAATGCTGCCGCAAGGCTGGTGCTAAATCTCCCCAAGCATTCCTCGGCTTCATCCTCTCTCTGCTCGCTGCACTGGCTCCCAGTGGAACGCAGAGTTTTGTTTAAATCCTTATGTCTCACCCACAATGCATATTATGGACATGGCCCGGTGAGCATAAAAAACATCTTCCATAGGTATGCACCTGCCAGAAACCTCAGGTCAGTTAATAATAACCTGCTATCAATTCCCAGATTTAAAAAGATGAGATGGGGTGGGAGAGCCTTTTCGCTGGCTGCAGCCAAGGCATGGCATTCTCTCCCCGTTTCCCTCTCGGGCCAACAAGCTCATTTAATCTTTCGTAAAACCTTTAAGACCTGGCTGTTTCCTGTGAGACGGGTTTGAGCACTTATACTGGTCTGTCTGTAGGCTTGTCTGTACACAGCGCCTTGATGCCCTTGGGCTTTGTTCGCGCTTAATATATATATACATACATACATACTTACCACACAGGAAGGCAAGTATAACCTGAACTCCTTTTATTGAGCATAGTCATGAAAGAAAGCTGCAAAAGAGCAAGCATTGTTAGCCTACAGGTTGCATTGGAAACCAATAGTATAGAAAATGAAAGCAATTGCACATAAAAACTTGCACTGTGCCTTCAAGGTGGCCATGACCCCTAGCTTCCCATCATGCGTCAGGGGTGACAGTTAGGTCAGTTGTTCTTTCCGGCTTTTTCAGTTAGGACCCTGGAATTCACAGCTCTGTCTTTTTTGTCAGAAAATTCTTCTCTGATTGTGGTTTTCTACCTTTCACTCAACGTCTTTTAGGCTCTAGAGTGAGGTACAACAACTTTTTTGACTGAAAGTGATTTATTTTCATTCATAATGCCATCTCTTTTTGACCCTTGCCCCTCCTGTGGCAAGAAGAAGGCCAGGTCTGATACACCTCCTGTGTGTATCCTCTGTCTCACTGGCTCTCATTCACCAGAGACATGTCAGCATTGTAAGAAGCTGTCCAGGAGAACCCTCAAGTACAGAGAAACTTTGCCTGTCAAAAGTTACAGATTATAGCCTTATAGCCTGCCGTAGAGGGTTATACGGCTATTAAAGGCCATCTCCAGCGTTAACAAGTGAACGGATTTACAATAAATCACAGAAAAAAGGTTTCTGTACCAACATGTTGCGTTCTGCCAAATTTGGTGTAATTCCGTTCAGCGGTTCGGGCTGTAGTCGTGTTCAAAAAATGAAATACCCCATAGACATAACATGGGGAAATTTGGGACCCCCTTTTTTCTCGGCCCGCTTCACAGATTACCCGGAAGCTTTCAGCACAGCAGCTAAACCTGGCAAAACAAAAAATGCTTTTCCTATGGGAACATTGGTCCTAACTATAACTACCTACTGGTTATTGGAGGGGGGGAGAGAAAGAGAGAGAGAGAATGAATATGAGAATATATATATATATATATATATATATATATATATCTTTGTCACCCACCATCCTCTAAGGGTACTTAAATTACCTATAATGGTGCTTGCTATTTTGATTCAAGCATGTGAATCTATGAAAGTTCCGATACTGGATAAAAAAATAAGTCACTTATCTGTGTCTGCAATTATCTCGTATTGGTATTTTTCATAGATTGACATGCAACCCACCCTCCTCCCCTGAAAGGCACCCCTTATGACTAGGTATGGTATTCGCACTTGTGCTTGAAAAGCTGAGGAACTCAGTCTCTCTTGGGAGTATTCTAGAGGGTGCTAGCACCTGATTGGTCATGGTTCAAGTCAATCAATCAGGAATTTGTGAAGCACAGTACTCACTCGTGAGGGTCTCAAGGTGCTGGGGGGAGGGGGGATTCGGGCAGCTCCGTCTCATCCGAAGTGCCAGGTCTTGAGGCTCTTCTTGAATGCTTGCAGTGTGGGGATTCGTCTAATGTTGAGGGGGGAGTTTGTTCCAGGTCTTGGCAGCAATGTAGGAAAAGGCTCTTCCTCCCATTTTGGCTCTGCCGATGCGTGGGATTTCGGCCAGGGCACGGTCGGCGGAGCAGAGGTTTCTCTTGAGTGCGTAGAAGGAGATTATTTCGTTGAGGCATTGGGGTCTGGCTTTGTGGAGGGATTTGTAGGGGGTGAGTGAGCATCTTGAAGATCACTCTCTTTTCAACCGGTAGTCAGTGGAAGTCCCGTAGGTGCTGAGTGATGTGGTCTTGTCATGGGATGCCGAGGACGAGTGTGGCTGGAGCGTTCCTGATGGCCTGGAGTGTGAGGAGTAGAGATTTGTTGATCCCGGCGTGGAGGGCGTTCTCGTTGTCCAGTCTGCTGGTTATGAGTGCGTGGGTAACAGTCTTTCTGTATTCGGCAGAGATCCATTTGAAGGGCTTGAGGAGAATGCGGAGGGTATTGAAGCACGTAGAAGATATGGCGTTGATCTGTCGGTTCATGGTGAGGGAGGAGTCGAGTATGATACCAAAGTTGCGGGCGTGGTCAGTGGATGTGGGAGGGTTGCAGAGGGTGGTTCCATGCTGAGAGGTTGGATCCAAGAATGAGGACATCTTTTTTTTCCGAGTTGAGCTTCAGGCTTCTGCTGCTTATCCAGGATGCAATGTCTTTCGTGTTTCCGTGTTTTCTGACGATGGTAGCGAGGGGGGCCATGTAGATGTTGAAGAGTGTGGGGCTGAGTGAAGATACTTGGGGTACTCCGCAGCTGATTACTGTGGGTTCGAAGAGGAAGGGCCGGAGTCTGATTCCTTGAGTTCGGCCGGTGAGGAAGGAGCAGATCCAGTCTAGGGCGGTTACCTGTATGACGCCGTTGTGGAGTCTGGCGATTAGTGTGCGGAGGGAGACGATGTCAAAGGCTGCTTAGAGGTCTAGTAAAATGAGGGCAGCCGTGTGGCCTTGGTCGAGGAGAGTGCTGATGTCGTCCGTGTTGGCAAGGAGGGCGTCTCGGTGCTGTGGTTGCTGCAGAATCCGAATTGGAAAGTGTCAAGGATCGAGTTGGATTCTATGAAGTTTGTGAGCTGATTGTAGACGATCTTCTCAGTGACTTTGATTGCGAAGGGAAGGAGAGAGATGGGTCTGTAGTTCTTGAGGGCCGACCGGTATGCGGAGGGCTACTTGAGGCGGGGCTTGACTTCTGCACGTTTTCAGTCGTCGGGGAGCGTGCCTGTTTTGAGGATGAAATTGATAGTACGTCTTAGTTCAGGTGCTATAGCGGAGGCGGCTCTGTGGAAAGGTGCGGTGAGCAGGGGCCGGTGGGAGCTTCTGAGTGCATGCTCCTCATGGTCTTAGATGTGTCTTCTATGGTGACAGGGACCCATGCGGTGTTGGTAGGCTGGGTGGCATTGCCGGTGGTAGGTGTAGTGTCGGTGCCTTGGTTCCGTTCGTCGAAGTTGTCGTAGAGAGTCCTAATTTTGTGATGGAAGTAGGAGCCGAGTTTGTTGCAGATGTCCTGGGAGGGAGGGGCGTTAGAGGTTTCGCTGGGGAGTTTGGTGAATTCTTGTATGATGCTGAAGAGGTCCTTAGAGCTGCAGGAGTTGGTCCTTTTTTTAAAAAGGACATAGATATGCTATTAAACTGAAGGCCTAGTGCCATTATAGCGTATGATAGTTATACATATTTCTTTACTATGGAATAGTGGGACTCCAACTCAGTCGACGGGGAATAATTCAAGCATGTGAATCTATGAAAGAAACCAAATCTGGATAATTGCATTTACAGGTAAGAAACGTATTTATTTTATAGTGCCAACAGCAGGGTCTTAATCCCGTCTTCTACCAAGAAGATTTGATTCTTCCTTTTTAGTGACATCTTGCTCAATCATAGTTGCAATTTTCCTTAATCAAAGTCCACCTTGCAGCGATAGAAGCTTAAATAAAGGACATCATGAGACCTCTTCAGTGAGGTCCCTTTTATGATATGTTTCCTGGAAGGCCTAAAGGAACGTTTTCATCCTGTAAGGGCACCTTCAGAGCCTTGTGAACTCAATGTAATTATTTTCAAATGAATGGGTCCTCCATTTGGAACTTCATTGTAGCATCTGTCATAGAAGATAGCTTTGTAGAGGCCATCACATTCGCTTGCAAAGTTAGTGATATATGTGCTCTTTTGGCTGTTGAATCCTGTGCAATTTTCCTCTCCAGTAAAGAACTCCTGAGGACCTATCCACTTTTTTACATAGGTGGTTTCAGAATTTCACATTAAACAAGCTATTACTCTCACATGTCTCTGCTATGTACTCCAGGTGAGAGTTTCTTGCACTTGCTAGATGTTAGGAGGGTTTTATATGTTATTTAGACAAAAACATTAAGAAAGTCCAGTCAACTGCAGTCAACTGTTTATCTACTGTGAGTCAATGCGCATAGGCCTCGTTTCCTCAAAACAATCTATCTCTTGTTAGATTGGGTGTCTGTACAGGATATATATATCTCCAGGGCATTTGAGTCTATACTTCATTCGAATAATTGTACTTTCTTTTATTTGATATTGCTTCAAGCAAACAAATGACTTTCAAATGAGTGTTTCTTCAGTAGGCTCCTGGGGATGAGATCTTCATGGCTCCACATGTCTTTCACACAGAGGAGGAAGCATGTTGCTTGAATAAAATAAATAGAAGCAAAAACTAAAATGAGAAAACAATATTAAGGGCAGGGTTTCACCATTTGTGAAAACAAAATGGATGATGGTCTCTTCATTTGAGAGCCTATTTTCTCAATCTTACAAAATAATATATCTGTTTGATCTATGAATCCTGGTGTCTGAATTTTGCGGCACTTGAGTGTTATACAATCCCTTCCCCACTTTGAGGTGCACCCCATTTTTTCTGATCTGAGAGGTTCCTGTCACCTTCAGCCACTTACCTCAGGTCACATCCTGTTTCTTGTACTGTGGCATCCGGGAACTCTGCACCACTTTCCTTGTGAAGGATGGGTGAGTTAGTCATTTCAAGTTAACTTATGACATCGCAGTTGGAAGCTCCCTCATGTTTTTGGTTCTTAATATCTTCTCTGCCTTGGGATGATGAAGGCGTACAGCTCCACTCCTCCAGACAGACTCCTCTTGCGTTGTTCTCCTCCAGTGACACTTTTGGAACAGCCCCCTTCCCCTCCCCCTTGTTTTCCTCTTTCCCTACTTCAGTGGCACTCCACCACTACCTGGTGACTTTGGATTGGGTCCTGCAAATCTGCCTCCGCCTGACGTGAGTGTTTCATCTCTTAATTGTCTGACCTTCCTGTCCATCCCAGTTACTCTTGGAAGAAGGCAGATGTCAGGCATGTATGTATCGATGATTGAGGTGTCTCCTGCAGTGCTTTTCCTGCTTCTCTCCAACCTGTTATGGTCATGTATGTCTGTCTGTTTTCAGTTGGCTAATAACTTGCTGCCAGGAAACCCGAGAATCCATTGCACCAGGGAAAAAGTTGATTGCAGCCTGACTGAAAACCATTTCATAAACGGATATCTGTCTGTCGGCCACTTGGCAATCAGTTCGCACTTTTGTTGTGATTCATATGAGAGCGCAAGGCCTAATGACGGCCAAACTACTCAAATCCTCTTGGAACAGGCTCTCCTTGGAGTTTATTTTATTCTGTAAGGCAAGGTATTTTTGTTATCCTTTATCACTGAGAGCACCAAGGGTGGTGGTGATGATTTCATTGTTTGCTATTCTATTCGAACATTAAAGAATATACAGCAATACAGAATAAGACATGGTTCCTTACTTGTAGTTTTGGTCCTCCAGTATTGTATCTTTTATGGATTCAAATGCTTGAATCTCCCCCATCGCCTTGGTCGGAGTCCCACCATGACGACAGGGAAGATTCAAGCACGTGAATCTATAAAAAATATCAATACTGGAGAACCACAGTGTACAGGTAAGTAACTTGTTTTTCTGCATCATAGACCTCTTCATTTAAGTCATGTTATGTTATGTTATGTTATGTTAGTATGAATTTGTAGAGCGCACGTTCACCCCAGGGTTTCTTGGCGCTGTGTGCCGCTGGGGAACCCGTCCTGGCTTTCCCTGTGAGATGGTCCCTATTGGGCATCCCCAAGGTGAAGCCAGGCATCCCCGGCAGCGAGGGGGCCGTTGTGGAGATTAAGCAAGCTATTGCCCAGAGTTGCAGCATGGGACCCATGGTTAGAGAGGCACCGAGGCGAGATTTATCGAGCCCGCAGACATTGGTTCCGTACCCTGCCGCGTCGGGAGTTGAACCCTGGTCCCGGGCCGACCTCTGCTTCTGGGTCTGCCGCCTCTAACCGGTGAGCCACACTTCCCCACCACTTCTCTCATAAATGACTTGCCTTCCTCTTTGGCTTTTTAGCTCTCCTATACGGGATTTTTAAAAAATCAAGTGATTATTCTCTATCTATCTCAATGTATCCTCCAAAAAAGAATGATTTTCTGAGAGGCAACTGGTACATCATGGGTAATGAAACCTTTCAGACTCTAAAAGTGACATCACTTTTTGAACTCTTATGATAGTAATGCCAACCCGGCTGCTCTTTTCCTCATTCTTTAGACATATTAGACAGGAGTTCTCTAATTACTGTAATGTTGTTTTGAGAAAGGGTTTTTGTTTTGTATCAAATTTAGAAAGTCATGGTCTTAATATGCATTTGAAGTTTCTCCTCTGCATTTGCAAATATGCTCCATTTTTCAACATCACTAAAATATATTTTGGCTATAAAGTGTTCTGGGGTCCTCACATGCAGCGGTGTATTATCCCACTGGTTCTGAATTCAAGGAAGATGTCTAAGAAGCAGAATCGGGACTACACATAAGGAATCATTTCCTTTTTTTATTACTGTTCTTTGGTAAAATAGAAGACATTCAACTAGACAAATGGGAGATACTCTCAGCATGCCTAAGAAGGATGCCATCAAGAATTCGGAGATACTTTTCTTGAAGGGGGAGGGCTAAAGGGCACAACTTTATAACAGAACTTCTGTTGCATGTTGCTCTTCTGGGACCAAGATTGAAAGTTGACTGGAGATTTAACATCACAGCTTCTCACTTATTTATCCTCTAGTGGATTCTGAGAGCATGGCTGATAAAAGCATTGCCACCGACATCATCTATGTTTTAAGGTTATACATGTTCCTAGTTTCTCACTCTATCTATTTGATGTTACATTTATAAAGCGCTCTGATGCCCTTCCAGGGCCTAGTTTGTGCTAAATAAAACTTTAAAAATAAAAGTAGCACTTCTCCAGAATCTTTTCTGATTAAGTAAAAATGTGCATTCATCCACACTGTCCACCAGAACAGAGTATAGATGTGCATTGAAGATGGTGGGACCCTGAGTGAAGATGTAACTAACCAGTAAGGTTCAATCCTTGGCCTCTATTATGTATGCAGGCCATCACCATACCCTTCCAGCCTAGCCGTAGCTTTTTATGGTTGGTAGAACTAGTTAGAATAACGGATAGTGATAGTTGAGGAAGTGGTTTGTCATGAAAAGGATGTATTGGATACTGGAAGGCCTTCAGTATTCAACTGTAATTCCAACCAAGTTATTCTCCTGCTTTCTAGTGACTAATCAAAGGGTTACCAGGGAGATCAGAAGGCATGTGTCCGGGTCTTTTTAAAAAACTCATTCCTCTGTGAGATAGTGAGCCGAGAAAACTGCCTCCAAGAGGACCAAATACATCAATATAATGTTATAGCGCTTAGATCAGATCCATCTTTCACAAAGGACAAGGGAGACCCTACTCACAAGGAACCAGGGCAAACAGTTATATCAAGAACATTGGTTCCAGTGGTGTAATCTAAAGTAATAACGATTAGTTATAATGCTCAATGGCGATAATTATTACTGCTGAGGATTGAGAATGGCGAAAAGAAGTACACTCACAATTATATTATATTCTTTTTACTTTATAGACTCATATTGAAAATATGTCCTACAGAATAATTCATAGAAAAAACAATACAGAAAGGTGCAGTGTGTCCCAAGTGTGTCAAAACAACCAAACTAACAGTACACAAAACATAAAAGCTCAAAAGGCGCAGTGGTTTCTAACTGAATACATATATCGGAGAAAGACCTAAAGAAATTATTATAATTATGATGAGTGAGTCTACACAATCGTAGGCACTCTCTTTAGGGGTTCTTTTTCACGTAGGCGTCGACGGCGTTTCGACCCTATGGGGTAGGGGTCTCGTCAGGACAGGAAAATGTAGGACATCTAAAATTTAAGGTACAAAAGGGGCTATGAGTAAACTGTATGACCGTTGTATATATTTTGGATAATTTAGAAAAAGAGGGAACCTGGGTACCTGGTTTCTATTCCTATGATCACCCATGCGTGGTAAAAGGAGAAAAAAGATTCAGACACTTACAAGTGACCCAGCCGGGCACTGTTGAATTTGTCAAAAAACAAAGGAACAAAGGAGCAATTAGTGAGAGATTGTTGTCATGTGAATAGTTCAAGCAAAGAAGCACCATATATAAATTTGGTACTTACCACTTGTAGTGGTCGGGGAATGAGCAGTATGTAGCGCGTAGCAATTGTATTAAAATCTTAGGATGAAGTAGATTACACCTAATGGAGTAATAGACACCTCAATTACATCGCTTTTTAAAATTGGTCATTCTTAAAGCCCCCTGGCATAACGATTCTAAATAATTACCTGCAATGGGTATGCCACACATGGGATATCTCAATGGTATCCGATTCCGTGTGCCAAATTTTGCATCAGACGGGGGTAAATTCGTTTCCAATATTTACAATCGAGGGTAATACCTATTCCAATAGAAGGAGGGGAGGGAGGGACTTATTACATATGCTATGCGAAGAATTTACATCTTGCAATGTAAAGAGATTTATACGCGATGTACTGGGACGTACCTCACTTCTGTAGAGCCCAGTCGCGTCTTACAGCTTCCAGCTTCCGTGTCTCACTGCTCCTCCTGCTCCTGTTCTGCAAATTCATGTGAGGCCTGACAGCACGAGTTCAGAAAACTCGAACGCGGTCAGGTGAATGAATCGAAAGCTGACTCCGAGATTGTGGAGGACAGACTCGGGGAAATGGGAATTATTTTCTCTTTCTTGTTTACTAACGTAAAACGCAGAACAAATTCTGAAAAATATTATTGCTGCCCTTATTCCGATCGTTTTTTAAGGGGCGTCGCTGATTTAACATAACCTAGACTAGTTTATGCACAGCGTGACAATCAGCATTTACTAATTAAAATTAGTGACTCCAGGGGGCTAAAACAATAGATGTGACATTTTTATATTATGTTATATCCAGATTATAAGGGACTACAAGGCAATTCAGTCACTACAAAGGACTACAGACATGGATGTGTCGTTTTTATATGATGTCACAATTATATATAGCCGTGGTCCGAATCTAAGGGACTCAAGGGTAATCAAAAACTGAAAAGTAAGACAAGCAATGAAAAATGAAGGGTGGCGCAATGATAAGCGTCGATACTTCAACAACTGGCATGGCTATCGAAGCTTACAGTCATTACATTGTAATTAGTGCAATGGAACATACATATCATATAGTATCTTGGAAATGGTATCCATATACATGTACATATGTAGGGTATCTAATTAACATATCAATGTGGAATATTTAACACATATCCTCTCCATAGAACACATGCACTAAATTTAGACATTACTCATACAGAGCATCATCTTTCTTTACAGACAGCATAGTGATGTAACACAGTCTTCATGGGCAACATATCAGTATGCAGCAGGCTAGTTTGTAATGTTTGACACATATCCTCTCCATTCATCTGCTGAGTTCAAGCCATGGTTGATAGTCAATTCTATCTATCCAATGGCATTCTCTGCGTTGTAGGATATTTGAAATATCTCCACCTCTCTCAGGTGCCGATATGTTGTCTATAACTTGCCATCTGATTTGGTCGGCGTTGTGATTGAGTTCTTTGTAATGTGTTACAAGGGGTGCAGTCAGAACGAGTTTTCTAATCCGACTTCGATGTTGGCCTATTCTGGCTTTTATAGGCTGTTGTGTCTTCCCAATGTAGGGCAGACCACAAGGGCACCAAATGCAATACACAACACTACGAGTGTTGCAATTTGAGAATGTCTGCAATGTATGTGTTAACATTGCCATGTTGGAACAGAGTTGTCTTAAAAGTAAAGGGGCAGGCTACACAGTTACCACATGGATGGTGGAGACCCCTACCCCATAGGGTCGAAACGCAGTCGACGCCTACGTGAAAAAGAACCCCTTAAGAGAGTGCCTACGATTGTGTAGACTCACTCATCATAATTATAATAATTTCTTTAGGTCTTTCTCCGATATATGTATTCAGTTAGAAACCACTGCGCCTTTTGAGCTTTTATGTTTTGTGTACTGTTAGTTTGGTTGTTTTGACACACTTGGGACACACTGCACCTTTCTGTATTGTTTTTGTTTTTTCTATGAATTATTCTGTATGACATATATTCAATATGAGTCTATAAAGTAAAAAGAATATAAAGTAATTGTGAGTGTACTTCTTTTCGCCATTCTCAATCCTCAGCAGTAATAATTATCGCCATTGAGCATTATAACTAATCGTTATTATTTTAGATTACACCACTGGAACCAATGTTCTTGATAGATCAGATCCATGGCATTGAAACTACAAAGGAAGCAGGAGGAACCGTTTTTGGGCAAATTATGGGATTAGTGCTTGGGTAGTACTAAAGGAAGATGAACAGACAGGAAGGGATCTGCCATGAGCCTTTGTATCTATGAGCTCAGCTTAATTAACACATTTCAGAGTGACACTGTAATAGTTCATGACTTAACATTTCTCAACTTCAAATTACTAATTTGCTTTCTTTCTCCCTTCTCTGCAGCCCCCAAGGAAAAGCTTTTCGGTCCAAAGTTGAACTTATTGCATACTTCCAAAAGGTAGGAGACACGACGCTCGACCCCAATGATTTTGACTTTACTGTCACTGGGCGAGGCAGCCCCTCCCGGCGGGAGCAGAAACCTCCCAAAAAAGTAAAAACTCCAAAAGCTACTGCCTCCGGTCGTGGTAGGGGAAGACCAAAAGGGAGTGTGAAAGCCAAGCCGAAGTTCGCATCAGAGGGTGTTCAAGTCAAACGGGTTATTGAGAAAAGCCCCGGGAAGCTGCTGGTCAAAATGCCTTTTTCGACCAGTGAAGAAGAAGGAGCAACAACTTCTGAACAGGTTCTGGTAATCAAGCGACCAGGAAGGAAAAGGAAATCTGAATCTGGCGACCAAGCCGCTCCGAAGAAGAGAGGCAGGAAGCCCGGTAGTACACATGGTAGTACTCATGCTGCAGTGGTGGCCGCTGCGGCTGTTGCAACGGTAGCAGCTACAACAGTCGCAGCCGTTGTAGAAGCTGCAACAAAAAAGCCAGTGAAAGAGTCTGATAGCCAGCCAATCCGCGAGACTGTGCTGCCCATCAAAAAACGCAAAACCCGCGAGACAGTCAGCGAAGAGGTCAAGGAGACCACAACGCCAGAGAGTTTTGTCGCAGTGGAGGAGAACAGCAACAAAGGACAGAAGTCCGCCAGGAGCCCAGTTCGTAAAAGTAAAGAAGGGAGTCCGAAAGGAAAGAGTGGCTCAAAGGAGCATCACCATCACCACCACCACCATCATCACCACCATCACCATCACCACTCAGAGCCCAAGGGCACCGGGCCCAACCCAGAGAGCTCAAGGGACGACAGCAGTGCTGATGAGCCTCAGGACTTGAGCAGCAAAGCTTGCAGAGATGATAAGCTGCCAAGATGTGGCCCTGAGAGTGACAGCCGCTCCACTGAGGCTGCAAAACCTCCGTTGACAGACCAGTGCGATAGCAAAGACATGGTTTCTTCAAGCATACCGAGGCCTGGGAGGGATGAGCCTGTGGACACCAGGACGCCGGTGACAGAAAGGGTTAGCTGACTTTAAACAAGTGGAGAAAGAAAACAAAAAGCGGAAAATAATCAAGGCAGCTGTTGTCGTTTCTCTTTGTGAGTAGGGCTCTAACAAGGCTTCCCAAGACTGAAACATAGGAAAAGAAAATCATGTTTATCTTCTGTAACTTAGAGTTTCGAGGCTTCAGAATGGGGAGATGGGTGGAAACTCAGCTGTTTCTTACAGTCAGAGTGAGGTGATACAGGCTTAGAGGTAGGTCAACACTGTCCTCTGGTGTACAGGCCCTTCCACCCTTTTCAAAGATTTGTTCTTTCTGTACTATACTACTGACCCAGAACAGCTTTCTACCTGGTTTATTAGCTGCACCAAATCTCGTTTCCCCTAGCTCTTTGGAGACTTGACAGAATCTATGACTAGGCACAGTGTGTCCCCATCACAGAACTGGCATCCCCTGAGGTTGTTGTTATGTTTTTACTTTGTGGGGGCCAAAGAAAATCCTTCAGGGGAATGCATTCTGAGATTGTTACTACGGATTCAGATGGCGTCCCTTAACAGAAATCATGTACTTAGCCAGACGTGCTTCTTCACAACTGCATTAAGGAATGTATCCTGATATAAAAGAGCAGGGAGCATTAGCAAATAATACATCTTGGCTGCAGCGTACCTTATAAAACCGATTTTTGAAGGAAAGTCTCATGGGCACGCCCGCATACTCTGTAAAGATATATTTGCTAACCCTCTGGACAGTCCTAAAAGAGGCATTATAGTTTTGGAAAAATTGCACCTAAGAGGAGGAGGGGAGCGTTCTTCCAATTCTTGTTTTTTAATGTAAGTAACTTTCCAATGTAACCATTTTGCACTATTGTCCATTTACATACGTACAACACAGTTGCCATTGTATTACCAGAGACACTCTCTCTGTTCCAGAAATAGCTTGGGGATTGTGGGAGGGCGTGCAGAGATATATCTGCGCTTGTTTTAAAGTGGGGATACTTCTGCACGAGTCCAATGAAGCCCCGAAACTCTAAGCCAACACGTCACCTTTTTAAGAACTTTCCTCCTCAGTGATGTAGTGATCATTGCTGATGTACCTGTAGAAGACCTCATGTTTGATTCTGCTTGAGCAGCAAGCGAACATGTTTTCTGGCACTTTGCAGCAATATACCTGTGGCCCTGTGCTGGGTGCTGATCCAGCGTGTGGAGTACAAGACACCTCCTCCCATCCAAGCAGTGCCAAACAACTTTCACTGTTTCAGAGATCTTCGACCACCCTCCAGGAAGCTGTTTGATGGCCTAGCTGCTTTTGTTTGCCTTCTGGTCCCACGTCCGGAATTGCAGCCAGTGGTCCATGGCTGGAGGCGAAGCCGAGCAGCAGCGGACTGTATGTCTGTGATGGACAATACACCTCATGTGGAAGCAGATCCTTCCCAGATGGAGACCATGCGTTGTCCCATTCTGTCCTCGCCCTGCTTCCAAGGATAAATTCCCCATACAAGGATGTGGTGGCTAGCAGGAATCAGTCTGCCATGGATGGGAGGAGTTGGGCTTTTTGTTTTTTGGCTTGTGCTCTTCACCCTGTGCTTTGAAAGTATTTCTGCCTGCACCTTGCCATTGCTTTGATAGAAAAATAAACCATTGTCTGTGTTTACAGAGATGTCTTTTCCTCACGCACAGTATATCTGTTGAGGAAAATAAAAAAGCACCTTACATAAAGCAGCAAAAAGAACGTGGAAGGCCCTGCTTCCACCAGCACGCACAGGCACTCTGAGCTGCTGCTGTACCCAGCTGTCAAGGAGGTGTAGTGTCCTTAGTATGCACCCCTGGCTTCCTTTCCTACGAGCTGAAAGACGTTCATTTCCTTTCTCTGCACTTTCCTTTTTGTACTGGAAGTTCTCCCATCACGTTTCTGATTGTCTTCTCTCTTGCTCTCTCCCCTGATGATTGGTATCATCTTTTAACTTTGCACTGTAACATTATGCTATATAGCACAAGTCCCTAATAGAGCTTCTGTTCTCATGTGTACCACTAGCGGGCTGTTCCTAAAATAACTGGGTTCCTTTATGACTCTGCATGGCGATCACTACTGAACATTTGTTCATACGGTATGTTGTGGCCCATAGTCTGGAGATGAAAGAGAAGAGGTTTCTTTAGGCTGTCCTGAGTCAGACGGGGTATTACAAGTGTGACTTCTGGTTTCATCCCATAGTCTGTTGTGGCATGCGTACAGTTAAATTATTGATATTAAGAATAAAGAAAGCATAGGCATCCTATTCTTCAAAAAATGTGAGATATTTGTTATCGTTTCACGCACTAAAATAGATGAGGAGTTGATAAATAGGGACTACCCCTGGGACAGTCTTGGTAGCAGTTGAAGATGTGATCAGGGTTACCTTTGGTGCCCAAGGGGCTTGGCGTGAGCCCTACAGGAACACTCAATCTGCTAACTGAATTCATTCAACAGACTTCGGGGAGACCATTGCACGTGAACTTTGATTCTCTGTTTTCACCCTTGTTTTTGTGCGCTATATTTCTGAATTACTTAAAGATACTTTTATAGGACAAATCAATGGTCCTAGAATCCAATGACTCAATATTCATATAGTCTACTAAATAATACACATCAATGTTCAACAAAAACATACATCACATAAAACCAGGAAAACAAAGAACAGGTGTACATGAAAATCTTGATTTTATCAAAGAGATTAATGGGCACATGAAGTTGTAGTACAAATATATACAAATATATAATACACAATAAAATTATTGAATTGGAAGTTGATATTTTTACTTTTTCAGATCAGCTAATGCTAGCATGTAATACATCTAAATATTTGACTATGTATGTTTCAATGTTGTTTTTATGTTTTTGTATGTTTTTAACACTGGTGTATTATTTGGAAATCAGATCAAAATGATGGATCTAATTGTAATTGTAAATATTTGTCTTTCATTTTACAATAGGGTATTACAAATATTATTTCATCAGTCCTGAAGATGGTCTCACATATACATACATAGGAGACCGAAACGTCGACCTTCGCTTTTTCCTTATCTAATTGATAAATCTATGAAATAGGAAAGGTGTTAACAGGACCTACAGAGTATACGATTGTTCACATTATTGTTTTTTCCTATAGGCCTGTTCTTATATATTTGTACTACAACTTCATGTGCCCATTAATCTCTTTGATAAAATCAAGATTTTCATGTACACCTGTTCTTTGTTTTCCTGGTTTTATGTGATGTATGTTTTTGTTGAACATTGATGTGTATTACTTAGTGGACTATATGATTATTGAGTCATTGGATTCTAGGACCATTGATTTGTCCTATAAAAGTATCTTTAAGTAATTCAGAAATATATTTATTGAACAAATTCCCTTGGAGGCATCTCCTACCCTTTCACATTCATACCCAAGCCCTCAAGGGTATATCGGGTTGCTCACTGTTATATACTTATTTAAAAGACAAACACACACTTTCTGGCAGTGCTTCAGTTGAGACCATCTTGATCACTTTTAAATGCAGTGTAAGCCAAAAAACGCTCAGGACCATGGATTGGGAAGTTAAAGACTTCAATACATTTGCCCTTTTGGCATCTTGCTGAGCCCTTACCTCTTCTTTATGTGCCGCAGTCTTGGCTCATACTAACCCCACTGACCGCCATGCCTTCTGTGGCACCTCAACCAAATGGCATTGTGACTTCCATGCACCATCTCGAAGAGACATGCTGTTTTCAATCTGTGGGCTTCAGCCCGCCATAGGCTTATCATTTGCTCACTCCATCATCACTCTTATATCCTTTGTTCCCATTTGTCCATGGCATGCATGCGTCACACCTCTTCTTGTGTTTAGCCCTCCCCCAGAGCATCGACCAAACACTTGTGTCTATCACTGCTACCGTTTTAGGAGGTACTTTTTTCTTTGTGTTTAAGCACTCCACAGAAGTGCTCTTGTTTTCACTCTCTCTGTCCTCCGTCCCCTGTTGCCTTTTTCTCGCTCCCACCCACCCTATCTCAACCTCATATATATTCAATCATTATTTTTGTTTCTCTTTTAAACTTACAAACAAATATACAAACAACAAATACATCACAAATCAACATAAACCAAATTCATTAGTTTCTTCTACCCATTTTATTGGAAACTAATCAGTGTTTACAGACTAAATCAAGGTAATACACTGCGAGGTAGGCTTCTAAGCACACAAGGTTACCACACCTCTAAAGACCTCATTTGAAATGTGCTTTGAATCATGAGAATTTTTATGATTAATTCCAATTGAACTCCTCTGGTCATAAACTGCGACGCGGACGCGTTTCATGTAAAGGTATATGCCCAGGCAGACTTACAACACAAGAAACTGGCTATCAAGAAAACACATTATATAAACATCAATCAAGAAATTAGTGCAATGGACTGTAATGATATCAAAAATAATTTTTAATTCCGATATTAAAAAATGAATAAATACATATAGATCTGTATACAAGATATACACAATAAAAGCTATTGATTCTTAGTGTGACCTTTCTTTAACACATCATAAGAAATCATAACAATTAACGATAAAACATTCCCTCTGATTATGAAGAATTGGGCTGCGGACGCGTTTCAGCCTTCATTTACACCTTGGCCTCCTCAGGACAAGGGTAAGGGAACAAACGTGAATCAAACAATGATAACTGTCTGTAAGCTTCTGGACAACTCAATCAGACATGTGGCAATTTTCAATGAACCAGCCGCTAGTTACATCACCTTAAAATCAGGGCAACAGGCAATCTGATGGTTAGTCACTAATCACGTACATAAATATACAAGAATGGTCTCACTCTACTCGTTGTTTCAAGTCAAAATGCCACTAGATGTCACACTGAATCCTTTACAATGGTGTACTTAAATAATAACAAGCGCTCCTCACTACAATCGTCTCCAAAAGGATCTCAAATCCGGTCTCCATTCAACCATCTCAACCTCAGCCAGATTGTCCTCCCATCGAATGCTGGTTTATCTGTGCAGGAGATAAGTGCAGGAAAACTTTAGAAGACATAAGGTACATTTTCTTCTCACTTGTTTTACAACACTGACCGCATTGTCAGATGTTCTCGGTATATACATTCATTTACATTACATTCACTTATAGTGCTCCTTTCCAACGATTTCATAAAACACAGTTCTGTGTTTAACTTAAGCGCTGCTTGCGTAGTTCAACGACAGTAAGATCGCTGTGGGGCCCGGCTGAGATTCCGATACCAAATCAATGTTAGAGCTGCTCAGTTTACATATAAACATTACTTTTATCATACTCCCTTGCTGTTTTATAAAGAGGGATTGTCATAAGCCGAGCTGCATGTAGAGTAATCATTCAAGTACCCAGTGCTCAGAGCTGCCTTTTCGCAGTAAAGTGGCACTATAAAGCTTGCTCAAACTGTAATCGCCTTTGCAATGTAATCAAGTTCAGCAAAGGAGTTTAAACAATATATTATATTTCTTCCTCAACATTATGCTTTTAGGAAAAGCTGCCAGAATGTCTGTCTGTTAGCAGCAGGCACTGAAATGCATAAAGAAGAATATGGGACTGTGGTTCTGAGTGCAATGAGGCAGGGTCGGTGAGTGTGAGGGTGGCTCACTCACATGGCTGAAACAAACAAAATATGCTGTAACTATGTTGTTGGCCTTTCACCTTCAGGTAACTGCATATAAAATAACACGCACCTTAAATTAAAAATAAATGCAAGTCAAATGAACCGGTCAGAAATGTACTCTCTTACGCAATGGAATCTAAGCTGGTTAATGCGTACACTGCAGCTGTGTGTGATCAGAATGTTATTGAATAGAAAACTGGTTGATGCAGTGTGAATTAGTGACTTTCCCACTTAAAGTGCTATGAGTCCCATTCTGTGACAGAAACCACTGCGAATAGGTAACTCCTTATTTTAAAATGGTATTACATTAACATATACGGTAAGCTGCGCAAAAAAATTAAATTTTTAAGGTAAAACAAGTTCTTTCAAGGTATATCTTTTTTAGTAATACGCAACTGTAGCAAGTGTCCATTAAAAGGACACACTCCAGAACTCAGCAGAAAAGATTGTTGCATTATCACTCAAAACAAAAGAATCTTTGTCACCTAGATGAGCCTAAACTGCCTCCCAGGAAGCCTTTACATTTGCTGATTACTTGGTTGCACGTTTACATTTCTTTCTGGCTTCGGGCACCCTGGGGAGAAGACTTGTTTCTCCTTTAGCTCTCTGTCACTCCCTTACCTTGACAGCACAGCTGGTGGCATCTCAAGGTTGCTATTAAATTCCTGGGCCAATTCTTTTTTAACAAAAAAGTATAGCATTTTTTTAAATAAAAATTAAAAACGTATTGGCACGTCGTTCTCCATACATCCTGTCCACTTCAACCTCTGGTTAGCAGAGTCCTTGCCTAATTTGAAACATAGGAATATCTGGCTTTGTTGGCTTACTTTTGTTCTCTGCTTAATGGCTTTTTTTTTGCGTCCCCATAATTATGGAATACTCTGTGATTATAGTTGACTGTAAAAACTTAAAGTTGGCCTGCCTTTGGTTGATAGGACTGAAGTATAAGTAACCAAACTTTTCAAATTTGTGTTGATAATACAAAGGTGAAGAAATTCAAGGGGAACATTGTCTGCACTTAGTGACTTTAGTTCGATATTATGTGTGCTTTTAAATATGTATTATGGGATGTGGCAGTGCTCACTATCCTCACTGTCAAGAAATACTAAACTAAATCTGTCAGTTATACAAAAAAAAACGACCTAAACCTTGAGATAGGCCTTTGCGTGCACCTCCCACTTTCTTTGGCTCGTTTGTAAATAGCCTTCCGTAGAGAAGCGCCACTTTAAGTATGATTATTTACACAAAAGGATTTTCCTTCCTATTTAGGTAAGACTTGTTGTATGATCTGTAGAAAAAAAGATCTTTACCCTATAATTTGTTATTTATGCCGTAAAATTCATGACAATCACTTTGCTTCTCACTGCTGGTGCATGACCTTGGTCGCAATCATTGAATTTGAGAATCTAATATCCGACCTTGGTTGGGCTTGCTAAACAGTAATGAAGATACCTTTCCTGTTTAAAGTAAGGGACCCTGTTAGCTGGAAGAAAGTAGCATTTGTAAATGCCAAAGGCCACCAGTAGACAATATTAATCCTGGTACATTTGTCAATAAAGTGAAGGGAAACCAATGATGGTAATTGAAGCGGAGACAGTGCATTGTTTGTACACAGTGTGTTAAGCTTAGGAATCCAGGCCTGTGTCCGTGTTGGAAGAGGGCCTTTACCTGAGGCTTAGCTCATTAATTCCGAAGAAGCATTCAGGTGTCCAGTTGTTCCGGCATACATCTCTAATTGTAAGATTAATCAAAAGCTACATGTTTTATTTGTGTTAGAAAAGATCAGTAGTATAGAATGCTCTGCGTGCTCATGACCGTTCTCAGCTTTTTAACCCTCTTAGAACACTCTCCTCAGTACAGAGTTGGCACCGTCTTCCAACTTAGGGCTTTCTTCATGATAGACGCTGAACTTAAATGGTACTGTTGTGCTTTTTCCAAAGATAACGTAGACTAGTTCAGCTAGGAAAAACTGGTTTGTCCATTAATCGCATAAGCGCAGTGCTCGAGCTGAGCAGTGGGTAGGGACCGTACCTTGCTAAAAGCTCTTTTTGTAGTTCAACTTATAGTCTGTGTAATTCTTGATTTAGGCTTAAAAGGGTTACAGGTAAGGGTATATCACACACAAATAGCCCAGAGTGCTACACTTGTCAAACACAGTGTTTAAAAGTGTAGGCATGCCAAGAAAAATATTTAATGTCCGCAGATGGCGCAACCAAAATTGTTTAGATCCATAGTTTTGGAACAACACCTATTCCAGATGTGAGCTACACTGAGGTTTAAAGGATTCTAAATTAATCAACTCTCGGCCAAAAGAACCTAACATGAAGAATGGGAGGCAACCATATGAGTCAGAAGGATCATTGCAGTTAACAAGAAAGGAAGGCATCCCCACCCCCAAGAGATGCCTCTTTCACAACTGTGTTCTGCGTTGCCTAGTTGGGTTTGCCTTCCTGCCCCATTTTTTGACCCTTGTGCCAGCCATGACCATGGATTTACTCTTTTTGGCCAACTGTATGACTTATTGCTTCTTCAGATGCCTAGTCTAAGATTTCCAGGACTAAAAGAACTTTACTTACCAGTGTCAGCAGTAAGGGAGCTAATCAGGTCATCAGCGCAGAACTAGTTCTTAAACATTTGTCATTATGCCGGGAATTGAGTCAGTAATCCCCCCAGTCCTTGAGAGCATGTGGGCGTCTCCGATGGATGTAGGGCTGTGCCATGATCTTTTGTCCTGCTGGTGTTCATTTGCTACCTCCTCTTCTATATCATCCGTCTACACCTCCTAGACTTCCTGATTTGCTTGTTCTGCCAAGTGTTCACTTCATAGACTGACAGTACCCAGATTCTAGTCCTGATGGATAACAACCCTGACGTCATCTCCAACAGTTTCTATTAATGTATTACGGCAGTCCATTGGTGGATGAAGGCAAAATCGAGATCCTACTCATAAGGCCCTGCCCTCTTGACTGGCATTTCCTCATCTGGCCATTTAATCTCAACCCATGCACCGAACTCTTCCCGAGCTTCTATAAGTTTGACACCTGCATGGACCAAGATCTCATATCGCCACCAAAATATATTAAAAGATCACTTCCTGCTTAAAGTGACTATTCAAAAGTTTATCGTCTTTTTAAAAATTCAACACAATCAGCAACCAAAACGTTTACTTTTAACTTTCTTGTTCCTCATCCACAGATCCCAGTGTTCAAAATGCTGCTAGCCATATACTGCTTAATCTCGAAGAAGTGACTGCACCACCTACGTCTTTTCTGCTCTTAACTGGCTCCCTGTAGTCAATTAAGACCCTCTATCCCCTTACCACGAACAAGACCCACTATTCATTACAACTACATGCCACCACTGCAGACCCTTCAGAAATCTTTGCTTTTCTATCCACATCTTCTATTCATTTCCTTGATTTCACGGGTTACAATCATTTGGCCAGTTCTTCATTATTCCTGCATTCCAACCTTAGACACGTATTTCCCAGCAGATTTAGATTATTCTTAAACTATCTAGCCTTCCACAAAGCTGCAAATGTGTTTTTATTTCCGCAAAATGCCTAAAACCTTATTGACTCAATTCTTTCTCTTCTTTTCCTTGAGATGAGCCCCTCTGAACAGTATAGAAAGTCATCTCCAGACTACCTGATTCTCTGGCGCCATACTAATTGACGGATATGTGATAGAGAAGTGCCAAATAACCATAATTCTTAATTGTCTAAAAGTATTATATGTAGGAGTTTGCAGAGGCACGTGTTCACCTTTAGATAATATATGTATCAAAGAACAATTTGATGGTCATGTCTATCTTTGTTTTCCTGCTAAGGAATCTAATCCTTTTTTGAGGAGATGTAAATCATTCCTTTGAGCCCATGGTGTACTGTGAGCGGACAGCTTAGCATGTGGCATTTATTTTAGTACGCAAGTCTGTGAGGTTTGAGATCTTGCTTGGCCATGCATAAAGATCAAGGAGACTGCAGTACAGCTGAAGCCCCCGCACCTTCAAAGACATATAATATTAGGTGTCTTTGTATTATATTAGCGCCACAAATGGCAATTCGGTTTTATCTGAGGCTTTTGGTCATGCTGATTTTTTTCCCTGTGGTCAGCAAACCTGCCAAACCTGATTTGCCTTATTGGTCCAGCGAGTTCACAGTTCACTTTAGGGTTATTTCAGAATACTCTTAAGTCTAACCTAAATATGTTATAGCCCCTCTCCCTGGTTTTAAAGTACTGTGACATTCTAAAATAATGCCTGCTCGTGGCAACATCCCAGGCGGCTCCCCATGGCACCAGTGATCAATGTGATCAAGTTGCAAACAGATTGTGAAGCATACATTTATTTGCTAAAGCTTTTCTGCTCAGTGTGTACTGTAGTCCTCCCACTTTCATCCAACTGGTGCATACATTTTGGTAATTTCTTCGAATTAAGCCAGGATTCTGACAAAGCTAAATATTTAAGGGAAAAAGCAAGTTACTGACTGTTTCTAATCCATAGACAGATAACTAGTACACACTCATCTTGATAGCCGTTCTTCAAATCCAGTAAAAAATTTCTGACGAGCGACATTTCAGCTGCAGCCATCTGGAGGTTCTGAAGCAGGGCTCCAGGAATAAGGCAAGAATCCATGCGGTCTGCCACATTAGTATTCTTAACAAGGGCCATTTCTGACCAGGTAAATCAGTTAGGGTAGCTTGTATTGAACTAGCTCTTGGTAACAGGAGGCATCTGGTTTGCTTCCTCTTCAGCATTTTGTAAGCAGATCTCCGAATTGTTTGCAGGGTTCGAGTCAAAAATGTAATGAGCACCTATTTGTAAGTTTATAAAAATATAATTTCCAAACAAAAAGAAAACACTGCAACCCTGTCTTCTGGCACCGTCATGTTAATTGCCGTATCACTAATAAATGGGACAGGATTGCTTCAAAATCTATAAAAGCGCTTTGCAGAACGAGCACGAAGCCCTGAAAAGGTTATGTTGCACCGCTCATATATGTTATGGTATTTTAGAAGTTTTAGTCCATTGTTAGCTATTGTAAGATATCTTGAGCTCAGTAGAGCAGAATGATGTTGCTTTGATGTTGTGTCTCCTTTCGTTAATTTGGCTTCGAAACCAAGATCAGTAGAATCCATTTCCTTACAGTGTCGTGTACTGCTTAGTGATTTGGGAATCTGCCCTCCTAGCCTCCTAAGAGATCTTGTTTGTATAATGGGAGCACAGTTCCTCCTCTGGCACTCACTTGAGTTTCTGTCTTCTCTCTGGTGCAGTTGATATTGATTGTACATGTGGATGCCCCCACTGCTATGTCTCTGACTGTGCTTGTGTCCATGCAGAGCACCGCACTCATCAGAGATTACACAGGGCCCTGCCGAAATAGAGAACACAGACATCTAGGGATAAGTAGATGGTTGGATACAAGGCTGTGAATACTTAGGTAACAACAACAAAAACTTCCTTATAATTGCTCTGCTTAGTCATAAAAAAATGAGGCATTTTTACCTCTCACTGCCTGTTTAACTTCAGCCCAAACACCCCTCCCCTCGATAAGTGTTTGCTTTAAAACACTCCCGTTTCCTTGTTGATTTTTTTTCCTTTCTTTTACAAATTGCCTTTTTGTGGTTGCTTGGTTGATTACAAGATATTATTTGCACTTTAAATTGACACTTTTAATGCATTTGTTCCAATATCTTCATGAAGACTCTTCCTGTTTATTGCAAGTTACTATGTCTGGATGTACAAATAATAATTCTTTGGCCTTGGTTGTGCACCGCCAGTAGTTCAGCCTGCAAGCATGTTACGCAAACACTTTTAACGTCCATGGAAATGTAAGGACAAAGCTAAGATGTATCGTAAGATGCATTCTTGCTGCACAATTGATTTTACTTCATAGTTTTACTTTTCAGTACATATAATATTTTTAACATAAGGATCTTCCTACTGCCAACTATCAAATAAAAAATAAAGCTGCTTCCCTCAGATGGTTAACTTACATGTAATGTAGGCTTGCCATACCGCCACTGTTTCAACTTCATCGTGCGGGCAATGGTATCAACACATATAATTGGGCAGATGAATCCATTTGGCAGTGGCAAGTCCATGTCTGATGGAGGCCTTTAAGTCATGTAGACCAACAAAAGGGGAAGAGAAGACCTGCCTACACAAAGATGGCTGCCTTCCTGAGACTTTCTTGTGGAAATGGAGAATGTATGTTTCAATAGGAATCCTTACATGGACCCTATCTAACCTTACAGTTGTTACTGTATAGTGTCTTTGTAACCTGTTACTTCCTGTAGATAATCTTGTACCCTGGAAATGGCAGTTGTATTCAAAATAGGTAGAAGGAATACATAGATGGGCCTTTTAGATACTCCTAATTTATACCTGACTTCCTTTGTTATTCCCAGATGCTCCATTTCTTGTGCATGAGATCCTTTTCCTGCTGCATGGTGATTTTTCGCTCACTCCCATGATTCTTTTCTCCAGGAGAAGCAGTGGCTCAGTGCAGATGGGGCACTTCACTCATTTTGCCACTCAGGAATTTCTGAGAAGGCATCTCCAGGGGAAAGCACCTCAGTATTTATGAACTCTTGGCTCTACACTAGGACACCTTGTCTTGTCCCCGATCTTACATTCTCTTCAGGAGTCTCCTCATACAGTCCCTCAGTCTCAGGACAGGCCCCTTGTTGGAAACTTCCTCAAGGCGACCTTTGGGGACAAGATTTAACAAGCCTTTCTTTGCCCTTGGATTACACTGTGTTGTTAACATTAGCCTTGATAGAGAGTGTGTCTGAATCAAACCATGTGTCTGTGCCTTTGTAGCTACGCCGTTGCACGTAGAAATTTTGGTATGTTCCTATAAATAGACAAGACATCTGTTAAGTCTCTGAGCATGAGCACTGAGCCTGCAGATAATATAGTTGTGTTTAGTTTTTTACTCTTCCTATTTCTTGCAGACACCTAAGAGATAGACCCTTGGTTGGTATATCTCAAGTGACCACTGCTGTTCATGGGAGCAGCCTTTCTTACAAGCACCTTTTTGTGAGGGGAGGGAGAGGGTTGCATCTTTGCAATTGATTTCACATTGTTTCATAAACTAGAGGCACTGCTAGGTGAGTTGGAACTGTCTAATTCCCTGTGCGCACAATCACAGAGGACAATTTTGCAGTTGATTGAAAAACTTTGTGTTGCACAATGGTCTGGAATGTGGCAACCTCTGTTGAAGTCATTGTTTCTGACCTGTTTTCCATGTTTGCACTAGTGCCCATGTGTCCCATCCTCCTGCTTTGTTATTAACACTTCTTTAAAGCCGTATTTGGGGGCAGGAGGGGGGGATTAGGTCAACTCAATCTTTATATAAACTGTTGGATACTGTGGCCGAAATTCAAATAGATACCAATATTTGTATGAACTTCCATGCAGAATTAAAGAGAAGAACAGCGAGAAGTGGGGCCAGCAGAATGGCAGGGCAGTAGGCCAAGTGGTTTCATTCCAGTTTAAGGTGACAGAGGGTTCACAGCCTGTGTCTTGGCAGGTCTGTGCTTGCTGTGTGAGAGTCACCTGATGTGCCTGCAGACCTTGCTCCGTGAAGGAACCATACTTTAGACAACACTGCTTAGTAGTGTCGCCTTTCTCCGGAGCTTCTTTGTCAAATGAACTTTTTCCTAGTTCTGGAACAACTATCCACGAACACGTCGAGCAATCACAGGCTGCATTTATGTTCAAGTCTAGTTGTTTGCAGAGAGCAGTAGGTTTGTGGGTTTTTTAAGCACCGACTGGCGAACATGAACGAGTAAATGCTTTTAATATATGTAAGTATGTATATCTCAAAATAAAATCATTTGCTTCTAGCGCTAGAGGAGCCTGGTGGAATTATACCTGTCGCTTCTTCACAATATCCCAATTTCCGTAGTCTAGAACAGGGGGAATATGCCCTGCCAGCGAGACCACATGTCTACAAGCAGATCTGTGCTCTTTGTTCTCCAGTGCTTCTGGTTTTTGATATGTATATAATAAAGGCACATCCCGGCCCCACACTATGTGAAGTAAAGCCTGTAAGACGCTGGTGTTTGGGGAGAGCGGGGAGGCTATGTGCACTGATGTTAGTTTTTGTGATATATATATATATATAATTCAGTATCTGGCGCGGGGATTGAGAGTGTACTCACCAATGCAGAGCCTTCATTTACTATGAGTTCCTTGGAAAAGGCCTTCCCATGCCCGGGACCGGAGAGGTCACTGTCATCCAAAGGCTTTGTGTGAGAGAGCGGAAGAGATGGAGGCCACAGAGACATCTTGAGTAACGAACAGGGGCGGCTCTTAAAGGGAGTAGGGTGGGGGAGGGCAAGGGTGGGGGGTAGTAAACTCACTCCGGCATACGGCCGAACGGAGTTCAGTAAATACGTAAATAAATAGGACAATTTACAATGCGCGCACTGCATCGTCGAGTTGGCGTTGCAGTGTGCGCAATATAAATTGTCCTATTTATTTAAATTATTTACTGAACTCAGTTCGGCCGTATGCCGGAGTTTACTACCCCCACCCTGCCCTGCCCTGCCCCACCGCCCCGCAGCACTCCCTCGAGGATCTGCCTCTGGTAATGAATGAGTACTACCTGTAGTCACAGGGACGGGGTATGCCAACCGAAATTAAATAAATATATTATTATTATAACCAAATCGCTCTGTTTAATTTTACATATGTTTCGTACACCATAAACAACAACGTAAAAGAATACATCACAATGAAAAGGAAGAATTAAAAACCAGTTTAAAATCATTTCTCATAAAACTGATACACATCTACCAATCAAAGTCACTGTACAATCATTCATTATTTTTTATATTTAACCATTCAGTGCTGGCAGATTATGTAGTTTACTCTGTCGTTGTTTATGGTGTACAGTACATATGTAAAATATTTCAACAGCGACATTTGACTTTGTTATAGCACTTTACCATCGATTGGGTTTCTTGGCACTCCACTCCTGGGTTAGGCTCCAGCCGCATACCATTATTTAAAGTAAGATGAGATCCATGAGATGCGATCAAGCCCATTGCACCTGCAATTCCCTAAAATGTGAAGACCATTTTCAAAGTGCGTGGGAGATACAGGTTTAAAAAAGGCTGAGAAATGTGCAAACAAGCATGTGCAAAGAGATGAACAAACCTCAAATATACAATTAGGTATTGGCCAAGCTCAGCTACATGCAGTTATGCACACCTTGCATTTTCGTCTGATCGGCATCAGATTCTCTTTTTCTCCTATCCTGTCTGTGTATAATAGGGCGTAAAATCCATGTGGATCCATGTGGACGTATAAGTGTGATCAAAGCAAATAAAACATGTCTTTTTACTTTTAAATTATAAACGGTGTAACATATAAGGCATTTTTCAACAACAAACTGGTTAATCCTGATCCCAATTCAAGCATTTTCAGTAAAGCTCCATTTAAACTAATCAAATGCAATAATTTCCCTCCAGCCAAATTTGAGAAAACTCAGTATATTTTGCTTTCTTTTTTGTCAGTACCCTGTTCCCTATGTGAACGCCCGTATCCTGTAGACGTTTTTCTAGTGATGATTACGACAGACTGGAGGGCTTCTGAGCTACACGCTTTGTTCCTTCATAAAGTGGTTTCATTTGAACCAATCCATCTATTGCAACCTTTCTTCACTCCTCCACATCCATCAGAGACAGGCTACATAGTTCATTCTCAAAGAGCACTTTTAGACTTTGGTGGATTGCTTCACAAAGATATTTGCACATTTAACAGATACTTAATGTGAGTTTGCCTTCATAAATGGACTTTCTCACCCTTAAGGTTTACAAGTATGGCAGCATTTCTTATGAGAGGACGTTTGCTCAAAGGCCAGGTTATTGGAATTTTAGGACTTGGCAACCTTGCAGGGTAGTGGGTACTTACAGACATTTTCCAAGCACATTTTCACACTGTAGATGGACAAAGATGTACCTTTGTCAGAGGCGAAGCAAGTCCGTATCCAGGCTGGAATGGATAGGACAAGGATACAGGGAAATTGAAAGAGAGCACAAAAGAATTTAAAAGTGCAAATTCACTTTCGCATTTTCTCTACATTCTTCCATGCATGTCTTCTTAGGCATGTAAATACTCCTGACAAGCTATAACAGCCTCTGCTGGATTCCAAGAATGTAGGAAACTTGCCCAGACCATAGATGTGAGCCTACACGTGTTAATGTCCTCTTAGGATCTTTATGAATGGAGCACATCCTGAATTGACAAGTACTGGTATTGGCAAGCAACTTTTGATCACATAAGAAAGGCTTCTAATGGTGTGGTTGTTATGCCTCGGGGGCTGTATGCAGCCACGTGAGAAAATAATTGTGCACTTTAATAGGGACATAGTGGCCCTTGCTGCTATCTTGAGAGGGATGCCTTTGTAGCAAATTTGTAAGGCAAACAATAGATCTTTTTGTGAATTACAATGCCTGGATTAGATGCCATGGCACCTTTGGGTCGAAAATCGATCTTTTAGCATATTTTAGGCACCTTCTATTAATTTTCTGTTTTCTCTAATGCCCTCCCTCCAAATTGTTATGTATCCAAGCGAATCTTTCTGAGATAATTTGCAGAGGGTATAGTATACATTGGAAGAAAGTTATCTACTTTGGGTAACACTCAAACTAACTGATTCTGTACAGTGCTTAGTTTGAAAGAAAAAGTGCCGGAGCCCTTGTCAGGAGGCCACGGCAGCTTCTACCACCCATTGCCCCTGCCTGCGCTAGCAATAACAACACCTAACCAAGACACTTCTGCAAGAGTGACAATTTGGAATATTCCAGGCCGCCCAAAGCTATAACAATGGCTTGGGCAAGCTGGTATTAGTCAATTTTAATGGGTAAATAATTATTAAACAACTGTTGTTGTGCTCATTTAAAAATTAGACAGACAGCACCACCATGTGGTGGACTGTCGTAAGTAATGGTGCCTACAATTAAGTGCTGGTGCCCAGCACCAGAAACCACCGGCTCAAATTAAGCACTGATCCTCTATTCAGTCTGCATATTCTTTAGTGACTGGACTGTTGTCTGCTGACACCACCGTACTTCAACATTCTAAGACTCTGAAGAGGGAAACCAGTCTTCATAACATGCATAGGTTTATGTAGTCTGTGTTACATTTAACGTTTATTAAACCAACTTTCCTCTCATCAATACATTGCAGCATCTTTGCTTGTATAGTTGGGCATGTTTCATTTGTATATTAACTCTAAAAAGGTCCCAGAAACAGTTGACCACTATATTTTAAACATTAGCTGCAAGATGCCAGTTGTAAGAGTAATGGTTAATATGGTACGTCCCTCTGCTCGATGTTTTACTTATGGAAAGATATGTTTAAAACTGGATGGAGAAGGTCCTCTGAATTTCCAAGGAAATGTTAAGTGAAGTAACTGCATTGCTGACAACAACTCAAATTTGGACAAAAGAAAATATTGTTAAACCTTCTGTGGGGTGGCTGGATTCTCTGCATTCACTTTAAGAAGGGAAGGTTTAGGATTGCTAAAAGGTATTTTTGTAAGATCTGCAGCCTCTTCCTTCACATGGTGTTGGGGCCCGTCTTTACCTGCTTCCGTCAGTGGTAACAGCCGCTTCTAAAACGGCCTTGCTTTAACCGATTGTAGTGATCACCATATGACCAAATATACAAGGACTGTTATTTCAATGTATGCTGAGTGCTTTCACTGTACAGTTCGGATATGTTAAATATGCTGTTGTTTTTCTTTTCTAGTCTTCCTTTGCTTCCTCTAAGGTTATTTTGTATTCATAACGAAGTACTATGATGGTCTTTTCAACTGTGGTGTCGAAATTTAAATATTTATGTGTAACTCATGATGAGGGGAAAAAGAATTGTTGATGAGTACGCTTAAGTGTTTTATCTGAAGCTAGTATTGTTAAAAATGCAAAACTGAAAATAATTATTCCAGAGAGAACTGCTTTGTGACTCTTTTAAAAAAATAAAATAAAGGTGAAATCATGCCCAAAAACTCTGATGAACAATAGCACCATCTTCTGTCATCTGGACCTGCCAGAATCACAGACCTTCAAACATTTGAATGATCTTTCTGAACCAGGAAATGTCGCAATACCGGGGTTGCTTGTACACTTGGTATTTTACAAAATGCTATTGTTTCTTTCTGTCTGCACTGTCCTTGTAATTACTTGGTGTGGACCATGGGAAACGTCTTGGGTTTATAGAAGGAATCTATTGTCTTTGTTCATCATGATGATCCGTTGTCTTCATAGCCATGCAGAAGGGATCGCTTTTTTGTGTTAGAGGTGATAGCCGTCTATGAAAGAAGAAGCTCATTTTCGGTGTGAAGGACTGCTAACTGTTATCGTGAGATGATTCCTCTGCACATCACTCATAAGAAATAAAACAAAATAATAATGTAACAGTTGCTATACCCATTTAAAAAATTGTGATTTTTATTTTGTGTTGGCTGTCCTTGGCTCCTTTTAGTACCTCACTTTCCATGTTCTTAGGCATCTTACTGACTGAATCCTCCTTATGGGTTAAGACCATGAGGCGGGAAATGCATAAAGACTAGGCCATGAATTTGCATGTGTATGATTTCTTGACGGCAAACTTGTCAACTATAGAGGGGTGTCTGGATGGCCGAGTTAGATGTACAATGTAGAATTAAAGCATCTACTGAATACGAACATGTTCCAGTTGACCAGCTTCAAGCAGTAGCTAGAAAAGTTGAGGTGGTGAGGTAGATCTATTTTATTCACATAAAAGCAGTCCCAGCACTCTACCTCAAACACATCCCAAGCTTAGTTTTAAAAAAGAATATCCAATTATAGGAGCTGTTGTGTCATAACTGCTTGTATGATATACTGCTCTCACTCTCTTTGTAGCAGTTACATTTGCCAAAGAGTGAGCTGCACCCTCTGTAACTGGCTTTCGGGTCTCAGAAGCGAAACTTTCACTTGTGGCGTACCGAAGAGGCTGGTAGGTCTGTGCATTTGCCCCTGAAATGGAGCGGAGTCTACTGTATTCGGTTGGCTGCACATTAAACACCCATTGATCTCAAACCACTGCTAAAAATAGAGGCCTGAGGTAGTATTTACCTCATTACTGTTTCCAATGAGAAGTGCTCATGGACGATAAGCATGCTACTACAATCCTTTCCTCGTTGGTTAGATCTAAAAGGGCAAGACTTAGCTCATGCCAGGATTTTTACATCATCACGATCACAAATAGGGGGAATTATGTTTGATTCATTAGCCAAAAGTCAAAAGATCTGTGAGTTGGTATTGTTTCCAATTTCTTGTGTTTTTCCCTTTTCCCTTAAAGGAGTCGCCCTTCTTCTGGAAATCTGGTCATACACTTCTCTTTCTACAAAATTCTAGGCCGGCCTCATTCTTTTGGACTTGGTAGCCCATTCACACCGACTAATGAAGGAAGCAACCCTCTTTCACTTTTGTATGCAATTCAGGGCTTTACAAAGTAGGAAATCCTATTCCAGTCTTTTTAAACAGATCTGTTTTTTTCTCAATTTATATTGCCTGCTAATTTACCCCACAATGCCTTTTTAAGTGCACAAAACTATTCAGTAAATCTCCAAACTAATAAATGGTGTGTAATATCCATGCAGATAATTCACAGCAGAAGCCTCAGTACAGGTGAGTTCAAAGCTGGCTTGGTACCGTTGTCACATCCACCATGACTGCCTGCTTCTTAGGGCAGCCACCCTAAATGGATAGAGTGAGTACTAAAACAAGGAGTGAGGGGTTTTTGAGAAGCCGAGGGGTTAAGTATTTAAATATAGGTTGCTTGGCAAGCACACGGGTGTAACCTTCACCTGCACATACAACATGACAGTACCAGAAAGAGATAAGGCAGGAAGCAATGAGGCCAACAGATTAGATGACAATCCTGCAGTAATGCAGTGTTGAACAGCCTTGCAGAGCTTTGGTGAATAGAGGGCAAATACATTTTTGTTTAAAGCATAGAATGGGTAAATATTCTTTGGAACGGTCACCACTTCCATTAGTGATGTAGTGATCTTCCTGTGTTAAATTAACTTAGAATCCCATCTCCATGTCAAACTCACAAAATTATAGTATTTCAATATGCCTGTTTTTCAGAGCAGTTACTGTCTCACTCCAGTTTCTAATATTCCAGGGCCCAACTTGAGTTGGCAACAGGGTAGTTCACCCTTGTAGTGTTCTGCTTAGGCACTCGCTCTGGCTTTTTATAGGCATATCCATAGGAAAGGTAAATTCTTATGTTACAAGTGATCCGATTGGCCAGAATATGCTGCTGCTTAAATACAGCTTTCCATTTAATAGTGTGAACCAAATTTTCTATACCCTATATTTACTGCTTGGATCCTATCTGCTTGGTATTTTTATGAGTCTGTTAAACGTGAAATGGTAACTAGCATGGTCTTTGCCCTGAATCTTGGTCACTATTATGTAATATGCGGTCTCTTTTTATTGAATTTTTTCTCATGCACACATCAAAGTTACACATGGATATTTCAAGACCTGCATCTTTTCCAGTTCCACTCCATACCTAAAAGAGCTAGGCCTTCCTTTCTGAATATTTGTTAATGTTACAAATGTCGAATCAAGCGGATATGATGTATTAATCTTTTCCACCAATGTTCTACATTAAAGGGAGCGCATCATGTATGAAAAAGAAGCTAAGTGTTTTAATGAGTCTGTATGTCTTCAAATCTTTCCAATCAGTCCTCTATACAGAGGAATATTTTTTTTCAAAGGAAGAGCTGAACCAACACCTTGGGGCCAATTCAGAAAGGCATTCATTAGCATATGAAGTAGTACTCCTTTAGAATTTGCAGAAGTAGTGCTTTAGAATTTGATGTAGTACTCCTTTAGTATTTGAAGTAGTACTCCTTTAGCATATGAAGTAGTACGCCTTTAGTATTTCAAGAAGTAGTCCTTTGGTATTTGATGTAGTACTCCTTTAGTATTTGAAGTAGTACTCCTTTAGCATATGAAGTAGTACTCCTTTAGCATATGATGTAGTACTCCTTTAGTATTTGAAGTAGTACTCCTTTAGTATATGAAGTAGTACTCCTTTAGCATTTGAAGTAGTACTCCTTTAGTATTTGAAGTAGTACTCCTTTAGCATATGAAGTAGTACTCCTTTAGCATATGAAGTAGTACTTCTTTAGCATTTGAAGTAGTACTCCTTCAGTATTTGAAGTAGTGCTCATTTAGCATATGAAGTGGTACTCCTTTAGCATATGAAGTAGTACTCCTTTAGTATTTGAAATAGTTCTCCTTTAGTATTTGAAGTAGGACTCCTTTAGAATATGTAGTACTTCTTTAGTATTTGAAGTAGTACTTCTTTAGTACACTTTCAGCTTATGTAGTACTTACTCTTTTAGTATATGAAGTAGTTCTTTAGTATATGAAGTGGTACTCCTTTAGTATATGAAGTAGTACTCTTTCAGCATATGAAGTAGTACTCTTTTAGTATATGAAGTTGTTCTCCTTTGGTATATGACGTAGTACTCTTTTAGTATATGAAGTAGTACTCTTTCAGCATATGAAGAGTACTCTTTTAGTATATGAAGTATTTCTTTAGTATATGAAGTAGTACTCTTTTAGTATATGAAGTAGTACTCTTTTAGTATATGAAGTAGTACTTCTTTAGTATATGACGTAGTACTCTTTTAGTATATGAAGTAGTTCTCCTTTAGTTCTGCTTCATATACTTGTGAATGCCTTGGTGAAGTAGACTCAAAACATCTCCAATTGAAAGATCAGGGAATATTAATATATAGTAGGTACAAATAGAAGGGACTGTGCCATAGATACACAGTTAACAATAGTGAACGGAACATTATTGAGCCATTTAGGAAAAGCATTAATGAGCAAGCGAAGTAGTACTGTAGTATTACTTGGCATACGTCTAAATACTTTTGTGAATTGACTCCATTATCTTAGTTTTGTTTATATGTTATGTGTTTCTTTTTTTTGTCCCCAATGTGCAATGTTTCGTAAACCATACCGAAGCTAAAAAGATTTAAAGCCTATTTCTGTAGTAGGGGATCTCCGTGTATAGTTATAAACTGTGAATAGTCCCGCCCATGTGCGTGGACCCCGGAGCAATCGAAATAGTCTCCTAAGTTGTCCTCTTCTGCAGTCCTGCATAGACACCTAAGAGAAAATCAAAGACAAATAATGCAACCTGACATTAACAAGGCTATACTGGCCAGCACTTCATCCTGAAGTGACAAAAAAGGATAGCCAAATAATATTTAAATTTACACACTATGTTAAGTTTCACACCAAGAGAAACTCCCCTTCTCAAAAATCCTTTGTCATGATAGAGAGGAAGGGTTGAACAGACAAGCCCCGTAGGCTGCCATTATGTCTCTGAAAAAGGGATACCGTGCCTTTAAGGAACCCTCTAGAGACCCTCGGTATCCCATTATGCACAGCCAAAGGCAAATTACTTTCAGTTCTTTTTTCCATTGAGCTCTACCTTTATTGGTATTTCTTCAATTTTTGGAGCTTTTTATAAAGTTTTAGTGTTTCACTCGACGTCTGGGGCCTTTATATCCCATTTGCTATCTTTTTTGGGCAGCTAAGCCACCTATTTCTTGTCAAAATGCCAGCTTTATTTGACAAGTGACCTGAGTGTGGCAGGCAGAAAGCCATGTCAGCCTCTCACAGAGTTTGCATACTCTGTCTCCCATCTTCTCATGTTCCTGACTCCTGTGACATCTGCGAATCATTCTCCAGGAGGACCCTGCGTGACTGGGAGAAGATTCGTTTTCCAGGCCTGGAACAGAGAAGACATCAGGATGCAGGTGGGACCTCTGGGCATGGAGGGAACCTGTCTTCTTTCGCTACCCATGCATCGACCTCTGGCGGGCTCCCGAGTCAGTCAGTCCGTCAGTCAGTCAAACCACTTTATTCGATTAATTAAAATCATACAAAGTAAAATCATAGTTATTTTTTATATATATATATTTTTTTAAACACGATTATTTACAAATACTAAGATCAAAGAGGCACCATATTTTAAAAAGACCCAAATGATCATCCTCCATTGTAAAAAGCCCCCCATCACAGACAGGAAAAACATAATTCACAGTCACAAGAAGGCCCAGAAACGGTCCCGGTCGACGTCGATGGCTACGACGACGAAAGGTATGACGACGATATGCTCCCCGTCGACTCAGGGCTTGGGGTCGACGCTCGGCGTCTAGGGGAAGGACGTCAAGACCTCAGACGAGGTCGAGGACATCACAGACGACGTCAACGCAGCATCTGGGTCCTGAAGATATTGGCGGTCGAGGCGTCACCGCCGCTCGTCGTCAACGTCGACGCGCAGGTCGGCGTCGAGAAGGAGTAAGTCAACGTTAAGGAGTATGTCAATGTCGAGAGGGAAGTCGACGTTGAGAAGGAAGTTGACGTCGAGAAGGAAGTTGACGTCGAGGAGGTCGACGTCTACAAGGAGGTCATCTTCAAGGAACCTGTCACCCTTGGTGGTCAGCATTTCCAAATTGGACAGCCCTCAGTCACGGCGGCACCGGCGTTCTCTGTCAGGGGACACGGCCTCCAGAGCTCCCTCTTCGAGGCCTGCTCACAAGAAGAGGAGAGTGATTCGGACCTCGGACTCGGAATACTCCAGGACCTATTCACCATCTAGGTCTCCGGATTTGGCCCAGCCTGAGTTTCCTCATCAGTCTCCCACACGGTCTCGGACACCAACACCTCCACCGCCTCCTCCTCCGCCACCACCACCGAAGCCTCTGACTCTGGCTCTGCCACCAGAACTGCCTCAGCCTCCGGTGCCGGCGATTCCGGCGGTGCCCAGAAGGCCGAGATCTCACTCTCGTACGAGACATTGCTCTCGCAGCCGGCACAGATCTTCTAGATCTCAACATCGTCATCCCAGAGAGAGGTCACGGTCCAGGTACACCAGGGACACAGATTCCTCTAGTGGCGGAAGGTACTCTCCGACCTTGTCAGACTCTCCACCTACGAGGGTTTCACCAGTCGATGACATTGCCACGTTTCATGGCATGCTGTTAAGGGGAGCGACAAAATTGGGGATCGCACTGGCTGTGCCTGCCCCTTCAACTTCAGTAATTTTCGAGACGCTGCAACGGAGGCACCTTTCTCGTCCTCTGCTCCCTTTAGTGCCCGGTTTGGAGGAACCGGCTATGGAACTGTTTCTGACTCCTGCCTCGGTGAAGTCGGCTCCATCGAGACTTCAAAAGAAGTACAGGCCCCCGGACTCTGATCCTGCATTTCTTCGGACGGATCCTCCTCCAGATTTAGTTATAGTGGTGGCGGCTAAGAAACAGCATTCTACGGCTCTGTTGTCCAAGGTTCTACCGGACAAAGACAATCACAGGCTGGATTCGGCTGGAAGGAAGGTCTGCAGCACAGCAGCCACCTCCATGAAAGCAGCAAGTTCTTCTGCTCTTCTGGGCCGATATGACCGTTCCTTATGGGAGTCTCTCCAACAGTTTATTGAACTCCTCCCTAGGGACAAGCGCGAAGACTTTCAGGAGGTGCTTAATGAAGGCATGATTGTGTCAAACCAGGTCATCAGTGCGGCTGCGGACACCTCTTTCCTGGCAGCCCATGGATACTGTCACGGTGTGAATCTTAGGCGCCACTCCTGGTTGCGGCTTATCTCCCTGAAACCGGAGGCACAGCAAAGGATTGTTAACCTGCCCTTTTCGGGTTCCATGCTCTTTGGGGCCCATGCAGATGAGGAAATGGCTCACATGAAGGCGGAGGTCGAGACGCTCAAGGCTGTTGCCTTGGAAAAGCCTAAAGAACAACAGAAGACTTTCCGCCCCTACCAACAACGCTATTCCTCCCAGCGTTTCCAGCGTGGGCAGGGACTTCAGGCTGGTCAGCAACAGGAGTTTCAGAGACAGCCCTTTCAGAGGTGCAAAGGGGAAGAGGCAGCCAACAGTCCGCCGCAGGGAACAAGGGCCCGGCTGGGTCTAAGCCCTGAGGGGTTACTTCCCCCTCTTCTGTTACCCACTCCGGTGGGGGGAAGCAGTCAGACCGAGCTGGCAGAGTGGAGAAAAATTACTCGGGACAAGTGGGTGCTGAATATTGTTTGCAATGGATACAGTCTATGTTTTATCAGCCCTCCTCCAGCTATTCCACCAGTTTACTCGCAATATCTACTACGCGAACTTCAAGCAGAGGCCGATACCCTGTTAAGAAAAAGGGCAATAGAACTTGTTCCTCAGTTCCAGAGAGGAAATGGTCTATACTCAAGGTTCTTTCTGGTGCGAAAAAAGGACAAAAACGAGTTCAGGCCCATTCTGGATTTGCAGCAAGCAAACAAATGGATTCACAGAGAGAAGTTCCGCATGCTGTCCCTGCACCAGATTTATCCTCAGCTGCATCGAGGAGACTGGCTTTGCACCATAGAGCTGCAGGACGTGTACTTCCATGTCCCCATTGCACAGAAGCATCGGAAATTCCTGCGTTTCCTAGTCGGCACCAACCACTATCAATATACAGTACTTCCGTTCGGACTGAAGTCTGCGCCCAGGACTTTTTCAAAGTGCATGGCGGTGGTTGCAGCGCACCTGAGAAAGAACAAGGTGTTTGTTTACCCGTACCTGGACGACTGGTGATCAAAGCATCCACGTTCCTGGAAGCCCAGCTACATTTCAACAGGATGGCTACTCTGTTGAACCAATTGGGTCCGCACATCAACATATCCAAATCTGTCCCGACACCTGTTAAGTGTCTGCAGTACTTGGGAGCCTCCATCGATACTCTCAAGGCAAGCGTGTGTCCTTCGGAGAAGCTACTCTCATCGATCCTTCGGAAGGCTCCTCTCATGTCCGTTCCATCAACGACGGTGAGGACGGTGGTCTCTCTCCTGGGGTCGAAGGCCTCTTGTATCTTTCTCACTCCATGTAGGAAGGTACCTCCTGACTATGGTTGCCCCCAACTTTTTGCCCTGTGTTTTAGCTGGTTTTTGACATAGTCGACCTGGGATCCTGCCAATCAGGACCCCAGGCCTACTGCTCTCTCTGTAAAATGGATTCCATGTACCCTAGGTGCATTTCCAATTGGTACTGGGCCACCCTATCAGACCCTGTAACTCAGGGCATGGGTGTACCCAGGGCTGCCAGGGGCTGCAGCATGTATTATGCCACCCCTGGCTGGCCTCCTAAATTTGACACAACTGGCTGCATGACAGCTGGGGCAAAGTCGTGTAATCACCCTTTGCTGTAGGTGTAGTATACCTATACCTAACCCTAAAATGGACACACAGATTCCCATCAGTCACTCCTATGGCAGGCCTTGACAATCCTGAAGGCAGAGTGGTTGGAATCGTGTGAGATGGTGCTCTGGCATGAGCTGAGCCTGTCTGCAGCTTGCGGAACCAAGTCCTAATAGCTGTTCCATGATATCGCATACCATATACTCTTAAGTGCATTATAATCCTCGCGGTTAAATGCTAACTTTGGTATTGCTTTATCAAAACATGTCGAGTAAGGTGTCATACGAATTGGAATACTAACCCCTCGCCAATTCTGGCGACGGGGTTAGCATTCCACCCTTCTAGAGGGACACAACATGTATGTAACTGTGAACCCCGGTTAAAGTTAACTGAAGCCTCAGCTCCACAAAATGGATGCTGCCACCACAGACACGAGTCTGACCTCCTGCTGCTGGGAGTCCTTCCAGCGAGGGAGGCCTGGACAAAGGGTTTCCTGTCCGGGGCGGTGCTAGCACCGTCCCAGACATGGTTTTGTGTATCCTGGGTAGGCAGGGCTTTTCAGGAAGGTGACTGCTGAGTGGCACCCCGGTGCTCACTACGCATAGGCCGGTCAGAACCAGTTCCAGGGGCACACCAGCCCCTGGCCTGGGGAAGTCCGGCATGGCAGAGGGGTGTAACCACCCCCCTCCTAGTCCCACCCATAGGCAGGACCTAGTCACCGGGTCAGCCCCCTGTTTTAGTATAAAGATGGGAGCGGGCCCCCTGTTCAAATTAGATCATCTTTGGAATCAAGACACGACTTTCTACGAAAGGACATCAAGATTTTAAATCTTGAAGAATACACTGGTTGATGGGTTTGGTTTAACCACTGAACAATACAGGATGCTGTTCAGAGACACCCAGAAAACTCAGTCTCAAGATTGGACTGACTTTGTTGATTGTGCCACTAAGGCTTTTGAAGGCTGGCTACTGGGTAGTAAGGTTACTGATTTTAAAGGATTGTACAATCTAATTATGAGGGAGCAAATCTTAAATAATTGTCAGAACCAGTTATTACACCTGCACCTGGTAGACTCTGATCTGACCTCTCCACAGGAATTGGGTAAGAGGGCAGACAAATGGGTCAGAACCAGGGTTAGGCCTAAAAACCAGGGTGGTGACCAGAAAAAGGAATCAACCAAGCCTCAAGAGAAGGGTGGGGATAAATCCACAGAGAAGACTTCCCAAGGGCCCCAAAACTCCAACAAGGGTGGTGGGTCCCAGAACACTCCTTCAGAACAGAAGAAACCTTATTGCCATACCTGTAAACAGGTGGGTCATTACAAAAGTGATGCCAGTTGCCCTAAAAATGGTAATAAGGGAAATATACCCCCAGGTAATACTCCTAAACCTCCTGTTACCACTAGTGGTAATCCCCCAGGTGGTGGGAGTGCCCCCAAGAATGTGGTGGGCATTACTTTGGGCCATCAGGAGGACTATGGCCTAACCAGGTTCCCTGACCACACTCTTGTCTGTGAGACTGGCATGGGGTTTGCCAACTTCACTACTGGACCCCACCTTTTGGGGAAGTATAGACAAGAGGTTTTAGTGAATGGTCAGAAAGTTGAGGCATTCAGAGACACAGGGGCCAGCATCACCATGGTGATTGACCATCTGGTCCCCTCTGCTCAACTGACCCCTGGTTTTACTTATCAGGTGACAGACATTCATGGAGTGAAGAGAAGGCATCCCATGGCAGTAGTCAAGCTCAGCTGGGGTAATGTCACAGGGCCCATGAGAGTGGCAGTGACAGATAACCTACCTGTAGATTGCTTACTGGGGAATGACCTGGAACTCTCAGCATGGGCTGAGGTGGAGCAAGAAACTCACTCCAGAATGATAGGCCTATCCAGACAGGTTAGTGGGGCAGTAATAGCTACAGCCCCAGTCCAAGCATCATTCCTCCCTGAAGAGGTTGGAAGGGCAGTGGTAGCCACTGCCCAGGCTCAGACAGACTTTCCAGAACAGGATAGGAGGGCTGTGACAGTCACAGCCCAAACACAAACTGAGTGCCCTCCTGAAAAGGTTGGCAAGGTTGAAATGGTCTCAGCCTCTACTCAAACAGATAGTGAGGTTGTGAAGCCTGAAACAATGGATCACTCCACTCAAACAGAGAGCATTGGGGAGGAAGAAGAGTCTTCCCCCTCCCAGACACTAGGTGAGAGCCAGCCTCCTCAGGGAACTGACTCTACCCCTGTTGAAGGAACTGCCCCAGAGGTAGTCAGGCCTAGCCTGGCAGTGCCCCTGATGGCAGGGGACCCTTCCCAGGTGGGACCCAGTCTGGAGCAGGTAACCTGCACCTCTCTACCCTGCCTCAGTCAGCCCAGGGCTGTGGAGGTCAGGGAGGCCAGTGGTGGACCCCAAAGGGCCCCCTGTCCAAAAGAACCACTTAATCAGCAGATTAGGGTCACTGAAGCTGGTAAACCTAGCCAAGTGAAAATAAGTCAGACTCCTGAGGGATCCCCCTTAAAAGTAGTTAGGGACCTCCCACAGCTGGACACTGTTGGGCACAGCCAAACATGGGGCCTAAAAACCCCAGACCTGACCTGTCCCTCCAGTAAGCCAAACAGAGGGACTCAGCCTCCAGCTTTAGGTAGCCAGAGGCTGACCCTGAGAGCTCAGTGCATCTCAGCTAAAGAAAGAAAGGCACACATGATGAATGGTGATTGGAGGAAGTTGAGCCCAAAGGTAGAGGAGCCTCACTTCAGTACTCCATCCCAGCATCAGCCTTCTTCTTTCCCAAGACACACCAGAGACAGAGATTCCCTATGGTGGAGACCCTCAGATACCCTTAGGGTGAGGGGTTGCCTAGTGGACCATGACACAGGGGGAAACCAAGCCAGAGCTGGTCCTTCCTTATATGGCCACTTAGGTAATAGAGGCTTACCTGGACAAGGATAGCCTTATCTCCTTTAGTTTGGGGGGGGGGGGGGTTGTGTAGGAAGGTACCTCCTGACTATGGTTGCCCCCAACTTTTTGCCCTGTGTTTTACCTGGTTTTTGACATAGTCGACCTGGGATCCTGTCAATCAGGACCCCAGGCCTACTGCTCTCTCTGTAAAATGGATTCCATGTACCCTAGGTGCATTTCCAATTGGTACTGGGCCACCCTATCAGACCCTGTAACTCAGGGCATGGGTGTACCCAGGGCTGCCAGGGGCTGCAGCATGTATTATGCCACCCCTGGCTGGCCTCCTAAATTTGACACAACTGGCTGCATGACAGCTGGGGCAAAGTCGTGTAATCACCCTTTGCTGTAGGTGTAGTATACCTATACCTAACCCTAAAATGGACACACAGATTCCTATCAGTCACTCCTATGGCAGGCCTTGACAATCCTGAAGGCAGAGTGCTTGGAATCGTGTGAGATGGTGCTCTGGCATGAGCTGAGCCTGTCTGCAGCTTGCGGAACCAAGTCCTAATAGCTGTTCCATGATATCGCATACCATATACTCTTAAGTGCATTATAATCCTCGTGGTTAAATGCTAACTTTGGTATTGCTTTATCAAAACATGTCGAGTAAGGTGTCATACGAATTGGAATACTAACCCCTCGCCAATTCTGGCGACGGGGTTAGCATTCCACCCTTCTAGAGGGACACGACATGTATGTAACTGTGAACCCCGGTTAAAGTTAACTGAAGCCTCAGCTCCACAAAATGGATGCTGACACCACAGACACGAGTCTGACCTCCTGCTGCTGGGAGTCCTTCCAGCGAGGGAGGCCTGGACAAAGGGTTTCCTGTCCGGGGCGGTGCTAGCACCGTCCCAGACATGGTTTTGTGTATCCTGGGTAGGCAGGGCTTTTCAGGAAGGTGACTGCTGAGTGGCACCCCGGTGCTCACTACGCATAGGCCGGTCAGAACCAGTTCCAGGGGCACACCAGCCCCTGGCCTGGGGAAGTCCGGCATGGCAGAGGGGTGTAACCACCCCCCTCCTAGTCCCACCCATAGGCAGGACCTAGTCACCGGGTCAGCCCCCTGTTTTAGTATAAAGATGGGAGCGGGCCCCCTGTTCAAATTAGATCATCTTTGGAATCAAGACACGACTTTCTACGAAAGGACATCAAGATTTCTTCTTCAAGATTCTCCCTTGTGGCTAAGGAGTAGTCACCCTGCATCAAGCGGGCACCATCCTAAGAACACTGCGGTCTGCTGCAAGTCCTTCATCACGAATCCGACGACCCAGCTCGACGAGACCCGGCTTCCCTGGCACCTCTGACTTCTACTCAAATCTACAGCAAAGCTGAGAACCGTGAGTGCGACGAGACCTCGAGGGACCGACGATCGCCAAGACTGCACGACTTCTTTGTAACAAGCCCACCGAGTCTTCCCCTGGTGAGTGCTTTGGGGTCCGAGAAGCCCCAACCCTGAGCAGCTCCAGCACCGAAGACCAGCCCTCCAGCATCTCCACGATCTGCGTGGGGCCCTTCTGCTTTTGCGTGCTCACCGCGCTGTGTGGCTACTAGCCGGCTGGCTTGTGGCCTTCTTCACGACGCCCGACGACATCACTGCTGCTGGTCTGGTTGCTCCAGACTGGCCCCTGCTTCCTTCTTCAAGAGAGGCACCCCGGACCCTCCTGGTCCACTCCAGACGCCATTTTAGCATTTTAGGTCCACCGCGTGGGCTTGAATTTGCCAAGGCTTTGTTGCCCAATCCTGGGTCCAGCGACGCCGACAGCTTCATCCATCGTGGGACAGATCGCTCCTCCATCCTGGTCGCCGACAACGCCTCCTGGTCCGTAAGATCTGCGGTCACAGCGTCACCCACTCACCTTGTCGAGGTGGCTACCATCCGGTGCCCTCCTGGTGCCCACTGACTACTGGCTAGTAGTCTCGAACTTGGTCCCCTCTGCTTTCAGGTGTCATCTTCCATCGATCCAGGCTTGGATCCACCGAACTTTCTTCACTGGTCGCCTGCCAGCAACTTCTTTCTTCCAGGCTCCTGGTCCGTCTACGAGGATTCCCGACGTCTTTTGAGTCCTATGCAGCTGCAGCCCCTGGGCTAGGTAACTTCGGCATTTCGGTGCCCCAGCATAGCCTCACTATCCAAGGGTCAGAATCCACTTTCGTTTTCCTCCTACCAGGTCGGGTTCGCCCGAGAACACTAACTTTGCAATTTCTAGCTACCATAGACTTTGTCCCGCATCCCGCGTGAGAGTGCACACTCTGCACCCGAGTCCCCTAGGCCTCCTATTAGTAATCTGAAGGTTCAGTAGTCAAGTCCTAGCGATTCCAAAGCCTATTAGTACTGTACTTACCTGCTAGTAATTTCGCATTCCACTTTCTGAGTATATGGTTGTCCGTGCCCCTCGGGCATTTGTATATACTGTGCTAACTTAAGTATTTTCATAAGAGTTTTGTTTTGTGCTTAGTACCCTGTCCTCATAAAGAGTACAGGGCTGTTGTGATTCTTAATAAATAACTGTTTATTTTCATAACACTTGTGTGGTGTCCTTTCACTTGGTGTTCAAGGGGTATATGTGTGGTATAACAGCTGGCTTAACACGCCCTCTCGAGTCTTTAGCCTTAGACTGCTCTTATCCATGCTACTAGGATAGCTGGTCTATAAGGTTGACTTACAACCAATCATCAATAAGGGTTGCTGGACTGATACATAGTGTTCACTAGAATAGTGACCACTGCATATCAGGCCACCTTCTCACACTCCACATGAGGCCGTTGCAGGAATGTCTGGAGGATCAGTGGGACTAGAAACGAGGGAGCTGGGAGGACAGGATCAGTCTGTCTCAGCACGCTCTGCAATCTCTGATGGGGTGGTGTTCACCGGTGAATCTTCTCAAAGGGATTCCGTTCCACAAGGAGATACCGACTCAGACCATTGTGACAGCTGCGTCTCTCCAGGGCTGGGGAGCACATTCGGACCATCTTCAGATCCAAGGCATGTGGCCTCAGACAGAATCCACGTTTCACACCAATTTTCTGGAACTCAGAGCTGTTCATCTGGCTCTGAAAGCCTTCCAGTCCTTTCGGACCAATTCCATGCTTGTACAGACTGACAACACAACAACAATGTATTACCTCAACAAGCAGGGGGGCTAAAGATCGCGCACACTGTCTCAGGAAGCGCAAGCGATCTGGAAAAGGCTGTTGGCCAGGGGACTGACGATAACGGCGACCCATCTGCCGGGTGTGCAGATTGCTCAGGCAGATGCTCTCAGCAGGCTTGTTCAAGAAAACCACAAGTGGGTCTTAAACGACAAGGTGTTAAGAGACATCTTCGCTAGATGGGACACTCCAGAAATCGATCTGTTTGCCACTGCCGACAACAGCAAATGCCGTGACTTTGCCCCCAGGTTTTACCAACCAGGGACACGGGGGAATGCACTGTGGATCAACTGGTCGAACAGCTTTCTCTATGCTTTTCCACCCATTCCCCTGATCCGGACAGTGTTGATCAAGCTGTCCCAGTCGCAGGCCAGGATGATCCTCATTGCTCCGGAATGGCCTCGGCAGTGGTGGTTCACCGACCTGCTACACCGGTCTCTCCTGCCGCATCTTCGGCTTCCATGTCGGCCGGACCTTCTCACGAAATTCGGAGGTCAGATGGTGCATCCCAACCTCTTGTTGTTGAGTTTGGGAGCATGGCTCCTGAGCTAGTGCAGTATGGACATTTAAATCTTACAGACAACTGCATGGAGATACTACAGGAGGCAAAGAGACCATCTACGAGAACTTCCTACGCATACAAATGGAAGAGATTCTGCATTTGGTGCGCTACAAAAGATGCTGATCCTACATCCTGCAAGGAGGATGTCATCCTTCCGTACTCGCTGAATTTGGCTCAATCTGGCCTTAATTTTCATTCTATTAAAGTTCACCTCGCAGCTTTAACTGCGTATAGGAAATGCCCTTCACAAACTTCCTTTATCCAAATCCCTGTCATCAAAGATTTTCTGGATGGTTTGAAAAAGGTGTTTCCTCCCATCAGGCGTCCTTCGAATCCGTGGGAACTTAATGTGTTGCTGTCTAGATTGATGAAGGAGCCTTTTGAACCTATTCATAAGGCTTTGTTACAGCATTTATCCTGGAAGGCAGCTTTCCTTGTAGCTACAACATCGGCTCGCAGTGTGAGTGATATCCAGGCCCTGTGTTGCCAAGAGCCCTATACTGTATTTCATGCATCTAAGGTTGTCATGAGGACTCACCCGAAGTTTCTCCCTAAGGTGATATCTGATTTCCATATCAATCAAACAATCACGTTACCAACGTTTTTTCAACATCCTTCCTCTCCGGAGGAGAGGTCCCTTCATTCACTTGATGTGAGACGGGTGTTGAAATTCTACTTAGATAAGACCAAGGAGATTCGTAGATCGAATCAGTTATTTGTTAATTATGAATCAATCAGGACTGGTCTTGCCACCTCTAAACAATCCATCTCTAGGCGGATTGTGCCCTGTATACAATTGTGTTACCAGAAAGCTAACAAGACTCTAGGGGGTAAGCCTAAGGCTCACTCTACCAGGGGCAAAGCGGCTACTGCGGCTTTGCTGCGTAATGTTCCCATTGCAGAGATCTGCAGGGCTGCCACTTGGAAGTCAGTCCATACCTTTACTAAGCATAACTGCTTGGACTCTGATGCCAGGGCAGATGCGCAGGTTGGGCAGGCTTCGCTGAGGAATTTATTTGCACAGTAGTGATTCTGTTTCTTCCACTGCTGGGGTTGGATTGTTTGGGATGGGCTTGCCATTCTATTCACAGATTATGACTATACACAGAGATCTAAAAAACAAAACATGTATGTGGAGGGTCAAGGGGAATATTTAATGACCTCTCTGCTCGCTCCCCTACTCTAAGATACAAAATACACAAGAGAGCAGACTAGGTCTGAAAAGAGGGGGTTCAGCTGTGCTGACGAATGTGTAACAATGGGTGCATGTGTGAACGTATGTTGTTGAGAACATAGGCTGGAAAAACTCCCATCAGACCACCCTTTATGGTGGATTTCGCGTCATGTGGGATGTTTTGCTGATCATTCCATATCACAACCGACCATATAGTGCCGCTGTGGAAATGGATGTCAGTAATCTAGCCGTGATGTCCATTGTGAAGTGGTTTGTCCTAAAGTGCAGTGCTAAAGTGACAGTGATAAATTAAAATTGACTACACAGGCGCTGTACAACATTCAAAACGCAGACTATGTCATATATATTTAATGACCTGTAGGGCTCTCCATAACAGAAGCAGCAACGTAGTAAGGGTCCTTGCATTAGCTAACTTTTCCTTGGCCTTGCTAAGGTCATTGAGACCACTCTTAGTGACCAGGCTGTCATTCACTTTCTAACCTCACACAGATGTCAGCATAATAACTGGCATTCAAGGGGAGTCCACTATCACGGCCATTGGACCACAGCTACCCTACTGTTGAAAGAAAGGAAAAGTGGAGCAGCCTAGAAGAAGCGAAGTGCATGTTGAATGTGTAGGATTAGGTGCAGCGGGAATAGGTTATTTTAGTTTGGACAGATGGGTTTTATTATTCAGCTGCCCCGGGATATTCTGTGCCAGACTGGCTTACACTCACAGTTTTAGATTTAAACCTATGATAACTGATAAAGAGCCACTGAAAGGGAAACAGCCCTCATGTGTGTAAACATTATAACACTGATGAACACCTGCCCAACCACAAACAAAGGAAAAGAAGAGAGAATGACTCATTTTATTTGTTTCTGGAGGGGGTGACACAAAGTAGCTTTAGCATACTTCTTTCTGAAGAGTGTGACATAATATAGCTTTGTTGAACAAGGTAGCAGCAAGGAATACTGGCCTAGGTTTATTCTGATAGCGTTTTTTTTATTTAGGGATGTCACTAAAATATTGTTTCTTCTTCCTTTTGTGTTCTCCAATTGTGTGTGTTTAGATTAAAAGTGCAGGGTTTAGAAGCATGTGTTAGGTCTTATCTAAATATGTATACACTGCAGAGAATATGGGAATATTAAAATCATATTTCATCGTTTGGCAGTGTTTAATTCTTCCACTGCTTGATGAAATGGCTGCCTCATAAAAATCTTGGCCAATACGTACTATCACATTCTCCCACAGGTACAGAATGATTAAAACCTTTTGATATTTCAGCACCATTTCCTAACAAGTCAGTATTGTTAGCAGATCACCTGCCAGGCACCCCAGGCATTCAATGCAACAAACAGTGACAGTTACCTGTGAAAAGAGGGAGTACTGTCACCATGTCTGCAGCAAAATGTCAAGTCCTAGGATACAAGGTGATGTCTGTTAAATGGTCTGGACTGACTTAAAATAGGACGTTTGCCATGGGGACAATTGGTAGCTATGAATATCCACAGAAAGCAGCACCACCCTAATGTAGTCCGGCAAAGTGTGCTGACAAGTAGCTGGGAGTGTGCTTAAAGCATCAGGTTTCTACTGCCATAGAATGCTGGGCTACAAAGTAATGTGGTGTAGTTCCAAATTGTTAAGGTTTTACAAGCTATGTGGATGGCAAGGTTGACTTCTCCACCAAGTCATCATTTTCAGTAAGTAGTGGGTGAATGACCCCCAACTGTATTGTGGAAGTAGCAAGGACCCCCTGAACTGTATCAGGAATTTGTTTATAGCACTCTTAATTTTTTATCTTTTAATAGTCTTATAAACCAAACCGAGTGAGTGTGAAAGGTAAACAGATGTGAGAGTGCAATATACAGACTTTCTGTGCTTAAAACTGTCGAGTTAAGCCTATTGGACACACTGCCAATGGAAGGACTCAACATACTCCACATTACTTCTCCTTTAATTATGTGCTTGTACCAATCTGCAAAAAAACAACATACTTTGTAAACACTGTTAAAACACGGTTTGTGTCTAATTCGGGAAGGTTCATTTTTAAAATTGTGTCTATTTTGCGGATTAGGCAGCTAAATTAAGACTGATTTTGAGACGTTTGGAAAATACTGAAAAAACACCAATGAAATCCACAAAAAATAATCATCTGAAACAGGACAGCCTACAGATGTCCCAGAGTCCTGAAATGTGACTGTAGTTAGGACACACCTTCCGTGCATACTATATCCACCTTTCTCATAGGTGTGGACTTATCTGTATATATTGTCCTTAAGTGTGATGTAGTAATGTTAGGGCAGCTTAGATCTGGATAGTCTGTATGCCTTTCCTCTGGTGCCTCTAATGTGTAGAGATTACACAGCTTCAGTCACAGCTCCATTCTTTGACTCTCAATAGAAGCTTCCTCGAAGGCATGTGCTTGTGCTTGGGAGCAAGAGTTGAGGTCCTTGACTCCATATATTCACCATGGCTACTTTAAAGCAGTGCTCTCCAATGAGATGCACTAACAATACCGTATGCGAGGGGAGGGTTTACAGGCCCTCACATAAAAATATTTGTAATACAGCAAAGTCGCCATCCACTACAGCTGTGTGTGTAGCTAACTACTTGGTCTTCAATAAAGCAGCTATGGTCAGCCTTGAACATGCTTGATGGCTATAGTGGAATAATTGTTCTCTAATGGCACCTCTACATGCTGGAGGGGGTTCCAAGAAGCTCAGAATGTAAACGCCTTGGACATATTAATATATTTGGTAGTTGTTCCCAAGAGACATAAGAATTCGCCTGTGTGACACTTCTGATCTGCTCCATGAAGATAAGAGGATGGGTCTCTAGGTTATACCAGCTATACACTAATTGTTATGTTACTGTTATGGTTTTTATTGACTAATAAACTATTTTCAACATGCACTAATTGTTCTGTTACTGTAGATAATATGACCTTAAAAGAATAGGAGACTGATATTCAGTGTCAAATAGACACCAAAACAACTAGGCTGGTTTCCATCAATTACAGACAAACTGAAACATTTACAATTTCTAAACAGACTCTTGCACCCCATGATTTCTGCACAAGATAGATCCCCAACCCATCACAGTGCAGCAGATGTATTCATAGGTTTCCGATTGCTATGTGTTGACATTTTCATAATTTCAGTGTAATTATGAGTGCCAGTTCAACGTCTATGAGTGACACTTTCTTGCAGCAAAATCAAGCAATGAAGACGAGGGAAACATATAAATATCAGAAATGACATCCATTTGAGCAATGAGGTGGGCTAACGGCAGGCAGCTGAAAACAGCAGATTCAGACGGCGTGACTGCACAGTTCTCAGCGACAGTACACGACAGGCCTGGGGCGCAGGCAACTCAGAATGATTGAAGCATTCATTTTATTTATTAATAGCAGCCATAGCAAGTTATCTGAATTACTAAAACACAGTTGCCTTAGCCAGCCTTTGCCCATGCTGCCCTCCTGGGTCCTCCCTGCTGCCGGCAATCAATCAGATCAGGAGGCAGAGCATCAGTGTGGACTCCCAGGTCTCTCTGCCCCCACTGGGACATGGCCTACAACAGAAGGATGCGAGACCCCAGCACGGATCTCTTCTCAGATGCCTAGTTAGGAGTCAACACAGTCAGCTGACTCACAGACAGGTAGAGGCACATGCAGTCTCACATAAGTCACAGCTGGCGGCTAGGGTGCTGTAGTGTTATGTTTCAAAAAGTACTCTCAACACTAATAAAAGTTACCACGAAGTTGTCAGCCCCGTTTGGGGCACCGCTACCTGCCCAGCCCCACAGCCAGCGGTACAGTTGAGTTGCCTAAAACGACAGTTGGAGCTTGCTGGCTTAATGGTAGGGTCCTAATTACGTATTTTCTACTTAAATCACTGTCTGAAGTGGAATTTATGAGGAAGACAACACCACATTTTGGCAATGAACTATAGAAGACTGGATATGTATTTCACTGTTGGCTGGCCGAGGGGATGTGAAGTATTATATGGTGAAAACTAACCAAGGTGGTAGGAAAAGAAGAGGTCTAATCGCTGAGGAGTCACTGTCGGTCAACACTACACACGTGTACTCGTGTCGGCAGAATCACTCGATAGCCCTGAGCCCCGGCGGCAGACAGCACACACCAGGCATTGAATTTGGGCAAGGCAGCCTCAGTCTGAGGCACACACTTAAAGGTCACAGCCTGCCAGCAGCCTCAGTGAGCCTCAGCCTGGGTAGAACTTAATTTTATGTTTTGTTATATTTAATTTATACAGCGCACAGCTACTCAAAAGTGTCCCGGCGCTAACTACAGAAAGAGGCCAATCCACACAGATCAAAGACTAAAACAGCAATGTTTTCAGCTTTTTCTTGAACAGCAAAGGGTCCTGAGTGCCCCGAAGAGCCAAAGGCAACGTATTCCAAGCCATACTGGCTTTACGCACAAAGGAATTCCCGCCAAATCTTTGGCGGAAAAACCATGGGGTCTGCATCAGCAGCTGGCCAGACGAGCGCAGGTGTCTTCCTGGTGTATAGAAAGCAAACCTCTTCTGCAAGTAAATAGGACCTAGCCCGTAGAGGGCCCTATGTGCTATAGTTAGCATTTTGAATTTCAAACGGGATGCGACTGGTAGCCAGTGTAACGAGCACAGATAGGTGTGCACACTGTGCCTTGCTGTTAAGCCCAGAAGTCTGGCCGCCTAGTTTTGAACTTCTTGCAGTTTCTTGGTAAGAAAACCCGGACTACCGACCAGAAGGGCATTTGCGTAGTCCAATCGGGACAGAATAAGGACACGGACCACATTTTCTCTGGCACTACCTGGCAAAAGGGGAAGAAACTTCCTCAAGGTTTTCAAGGTGCCAAAGCAGGTGCCGGCCAGCTTCTTCACTTGTGTGGAGAAGTTCAGGTTTTCGTCGAACCAGACGCCAAGGTTTTTAGCGGCGCTTTTGTCCGAAGTTAGTCGGGGAAAGCCTTTGTTTAAAGTCCGTTGTAAACGAGCCATAAAGAAGCACTTCAGATTTATCCTTGTTACATTTCAGCTGAGCATTCGCCAACCACTGAAAAACCGAAGAAAAACAGTGTTGGGCCGCCACTACCAAGTCATCCTCCTTGCTCCATGAATACAGAAGCTGGGTGTCGTCCACATATGCCATCACTTTAGCCCCTAGTGACTCCACAAGATAGACCAGCGGAGTCACATAGATGTTAAAAAGCAAGGGGCTAAGTGATGACCCCTGCGGCACACCAGTGGACACCTGCATAGGCTTAGAGGCGCATGGGGGAAGAAACCTGCTGTGACCGACCTGCCAAGAAGGACCTAATCCACAGCAGGGCCAAGCCCAAGATACCTATCACTGCCAGACGGTCAAGGATCAAAGAACGGGGCACAGTGTCGAATGCCGCCGTGAGAGCCTGCATTACCAGCGCAGCTCTCCCGCTGGCATCCAAACACTCCTAAATCGCCTCTGACACCTCTAGCAGAGATGACTCCGTGCTATACGAAGCACGGAAGCCAGAATGTGCCGGATGGAGTAAGCCTGATACCTCAACATAGTTAGTAAGTTGAGATGTGACCACCTTTTCGCAAACCTTGGCCAAACTCGGTAAGAGCAAAATAGGGCGGTAGTTCTCAGGTAGCATGGAATCAAGAGATGGCCTTTTTAAGGAGAGGCAGGATCAGAGCCTGCTTCCATACCGTTGGAACGTGCGCCTCTCGAAGCGACTGACTAACCATTAAAATCACTTCTTAATTAATGGTCTCTGTCACATCTGACAGAAGCCTGGCCGCACACGGGTCATTGGGTGATCCTGACTTAAGTGCCCTGAGGACTCTGAGCGAACTAGGCAGGTCAACCGCTCTAAACATGGAGGCGGATGCGCCCATTGGCCCCACCATTAGCCCGCCTGTAGATTCCGTAGAGGAAGTAGAAAACGTCTCTTGGATTCTAGTTATTTTATCCTTGAAAAATGTTGCCAAAATGTTACACCATGTCTCCGAGATGGGCGCCCCAACCACTTGGGCGCTGGGGGCTAAGAAGTTCTGCACAATAGTAAAAATGTTTTTGGAATTTTTGTTGGCCCGATCAATACGAGCAGTGTAGTATAGGCCTTTGGCCGCATAATAGAGTTTATGTTTGGCTCGCAGGGCGTGTTATCCGTGGAGCCGTAGCCCCCAGAGCCCCATGCTCTCTTCGATGAATTACATGCATGTTTCAGCGTCGTCAAATCAGATGTAAACCAGGGCTTAGAGGGGGACTCTCTCCTCAGTCTAGTTTGACATGGCGCCAACAGAGTAGTGACCGCGCTAGAAATCCAGTTAGCAAACTGTGCCAGATTTTCCTCCAGGTTCCCCAGAAGGGAGGGCCGGGAGGCCGCCAGAGAGCTACTAAGTTGCCCGAGGTCCAATTTCCTAGTGGAAGGGTGGCGATGACAGTTGACCGGTCGTGGGGAATGATAAATATCCCATGAAAAGAATATGTGAAAATGATCCGACCAGGCGACCGGCCTCGGCCTCAACACCAATAAAGGAACATTAGAGCAGATAGTATCCAAGGTGTGACCTCCTTGATGGGGGGGGGGGGTCTTTAACCCATTGGGAAAGGTTGGTCAGCTGCAGGGCAGCCAGAAAAGCTGCATAGTCTGTTGTATCAGTATGTAATCAGGTAGTAACACTGGCCAGAAGACAGCTGATCGCACGAAAAGCGCTAAAAAGCAATTGTTGATTAACACTCGGCTGGCACTCTGTCTGACACTTACTTGCAAGGTGAACCACGGCATTCGGTTCACGGGCTGGCTGCCCGCCTCCTCAGAGTCTGGCTGCAACAACTCACTTCCTTAGCATGGCAAACTTGTGCCACCCTGGCATCAGACTCGCTCATGCTCAGCAGCAGGCACAGCTCAGAACTGAGCTGCAGAGTGGGCTCCAGCGGCCGCCGCGGTTTGTGGGGTTGGGTCCGGCGGGTCATCATTGATTTTAATTTACTGCTGCGCTGTGGTGCGAGCAGCGCTGCTATGATTAGCCGCAGCCTAGCCAGCCTCCCAGACTTTTGACTGCAGCTGGCAGCAAGAGGACATGACGTCCCGCAGCCTATTAAAGTCACTGATGCCGCGCCGAAGTGGGAATCTCGATTCCTTCTATTGATACATTGTAAGCAGCCAGTGAGTTAGCAACTGCTAGCTCAGCCAGACCCCAAGCCTGTCCAGACCAGCGCAGACCTCACGGCGTGCTTCCACTCCAGCTTTAGTTTAGTCTTAGCTGTAATTGCTTGACAGCCGAGACGGTTGCTATGCCTAATATGCGTGACTTTGCATTTCAGTGCAGTGATGCGGATCACCACACTGAAATGTGTTAGTCTAATGTCTGATGCGTAGTACTTGGCAGGCCTGTGTATGTACGATGCAGCCAGTTTCATATACATAGCTTGTAACTGTCCTGATCACCGATACTGGACATCAATTGCTCGCACGAAAGGAGGGACAGTCTCTGCAGAAATAGACAGCACAGATCAAACATTGCTGTTAGGATATGTGGCGGAGGTGTTGTGCAGCTTTGAAAGAGGTAAAGGTGGTCTATTGCCTTATCACAGTGTGTATATTTTAGATCTTGTAGGCGAAATCAGAGAAGAAGTGAGCCAAAATGAAAGCCTTGCTTCTAACTTGGCTTCTATTGGGAGATTCTTAGTATTCCGAAGATACCTCAATTGCCTTATAATCTTAGGTTCTTCTGGGTACGTGGTGTTTCAGTGCTTTATAAATAGCACATGCTGGCCTGAATACATGCAGTACAATACTGGTGTCTTCTAGATTGATTAGGGTGTTTTCTTACAAAAGGACTCCTGCATGACGACGCCTACTATGCATCTTGAAATCCAGTGAAGGGCGAAGAGTCCCTATTGAAGCAGGGCAAATAAGGCACTGACCAAGGCTGCATAGCCGCGCCCCATCCTTCACTCAATTAACAAATTGAGCAACATAAAGAACTTTTAAAAAAGTAAACACAGGCATAGTATTGACGTCTCCAGCATTAACATAAAAGTGTATCTCAAACCCGCCACTTTTTCTAATGCCCATCTGATCTCTGTCCAGTATAATAAACCCCTGAAAATCTACCTTCTCTGATGACGGCTTCCTAACCTACCCCCTAAGCGCCGAACCCCCCTCCTCAACATAACACCTCACTCCTGACAGACATTTTCCTTTGCTCTCTAAAGAAAGGCCAAATCTTCCCCACCTCAAAAATTCCGAGCTTGAAACTGAGAAAATATCGAACAATTGCCCTATCACTCACCTTCCTTTCTCATGACAAATACTTAAGAGGATAGGGGCAAGCAGTTCCAAGTTCACCTTTATGTTCAGAAACCGCTTCCTGGGTCTCATCTAAGTATTGGCCTTGAAATGTTAATAATCTAGGTAATATGGAATACCCTAAAGGTTGTCAAACACATGAAACCCTGCTTTCTGGTACTCTTTGATTTGAAAACACCATTTATTTCTGCAAGAAACATCACTGAGTCACTCATAAAAGTTTCACTTAATTCCTCTGCAAATGTTTGTCCAAATGGATTTACCCAGCTCACCACCTCTGACGATCACCTATGGCATGCCCCAGTGCTTGATACTCAGCCGGTACATGGAGCCACTAGGGGCACTATCGAGCCAACAGGCCCATCTCCTTCGAACAATACCCCAATAGGATTCAACAATACTTCAACGTGTCATCAGCGAGCAATATTGATAGGCTCAGGCCATGATTGGTTGCCTGACATTTCTATCAAACTCAACTCCGCCAAGTCTAAGCTTGTTATCAACAATGGAAGCTTACTCCTACCTCAGTGCAGGCTTTCCTTGATAACATGGACCTTGAAGGCTGTGATGCCACTTTGTGACGAGGGCACCTATTGACGCCAACCAGCTCTTCCTTGAACTATGTGAAGAAAATGCCAGGGCAGCCAAATCAAGCCTTTCCTTCAACGGTCTAATCTCTGCTCTACGAGCCAGCCCATCGTCGTCTTTTACACTGCCCGGCCTCCCTTGCATAATGTAATATCGTTGTTAGGTTGGCCTGTATTCAGTGTTTAGTTTTTGTGGATTTAAGTGGAGTTTTCTCAGTGTTTTTCAAAATAATCTTAGGCCAGTACTTCTTGCTCCTACTTTGTTAAACAAAGTTACGTTGTGTTGGCCCCTGACGAAAGAAATTAAAATGACTCATTCGTGGTCACTTTCTTGGCTTTGAATGACATTTTTGTTTCTGGTTGTGCAGGTGTGCATCAGTGTTTATATGTTTACATTGATGAGGGTTATTTCCCTTTTCGGTGGGGCTTTCACAGTTCTTATAAGATTAGGTTTAGACCTAAAATAGGATGGCCTACCTAATTCAGACACATCACCTCAACCACAAAATGGCTTCATGTTTTACAAGGCTACTGGGTGAAGTATAAGTCTGAAAGTACAGATACACCGACTTACTCAGCAAGGAAGATCCACATCTCCATCACTGGTTGCACAGCCTGCCTGTGAAATTCCAGGAACACTTAATATGAACATTGAAGCAGTACTGGGATGCTCTGGCACTGAATACCAGTATAGCTCTTCTGATTTCCGTCATCCTGCTTCACTCCTGTCCTACTTGTCTGCAGTCACCCAGTGCATAACTGTGTAACCGCCTCTCCCCAAGATTTGTAGACCTCCACACATGCTCTTTGTTACCCTGCATGAGGCACATGTATTCCAGGTTTGCTCTGTTAAAATACCCTCAATGAAACACATAACTCTCTTTTCCTGAGCCTGAAACTCACCTCTTAGAAATCTCAGAGAGGAACTTTATTATAAATAATAATGTTTTTGTTTTGTATTTTGTACCAAAGTTTTACTGTCTGTCAGTTCTATTAGTAAGGGGTTGTACATCCAGATTAAAGGTACCCCACTATATCGGCTTTGGAAAGATGGCGGCAGAGTTGATGGGATTCAAACTTGCGTCCTTCAGGTTTGAATAAATGACCGCGGTAAGTATTTGACTAACTAAGCCATCTTGCCAACTTGATACCACCAATTCGCATACCTGCCAATCAAACCTTCGGGTAGCAGAAAGGCGTGCCTTAGCAGCCACAAGTTAAGATGCTTTTTCAGTGTAGGATAGTGACTTTCATAATGCCAGAGTCCACTTTGATAGCCTCCAGTAAAAGACCTCCCATCAAGCCCAACTTCCACATCAATAAAGATGGGGTGCAGAGAGCACACAATAAGATCTCTAATTCAAAGGTGTGCATATTTCTTGTATAAAATGGGTACCTAATGTTTGGGGCTAGGGAAATAAACCTCTAGGCACATTCCTGCTCTTTGTCCTCCAATCTATTAGCACCTTTTTTGCTTGATATGTGTCGGTCGTATTGACTGGGTGAGCAGTGGTGGCAGCCCCCCTAGTATCCATAGGAAACAGTTTTACTTTCATTTTTTCCAACACATGAAGAACAACAAGCTTCCTGAATAAAGATGATCACTCAGCATTGCTCAGATAGTAAACGCATGCAAATAATTCGACCTAATGAGTACATAGGTTCTTATAGATCCACCTAGTCAGGTGGAAGGGACGTTTGGCCCTGCCTCAGCCCCTAGCCCCACCTGAACATGTGTCTTTTGCATTGCGTGAGCCTTTACATTTTTTCCAATAATCTGTGATGACTGATTATGTTGTAATCCTGTGGAGCTGGATGTGTGTTGGTTTCAGATTTAATGTCTGCGCAGGTACTTGAGCTCAGCACCCCCCTCACTGGGACTAAGCCAACGCAAGCGCGAGACCTTGGAGCCTAACATTTAAAGCCATGTATGTACATCCTCCTTTGTTGGCACGCCCTTATGTTCTCTCCAGAACTTCAAGGGATGTATGACAGATCTCAAGCAGGCAGGTGCTAGAGGAGTGTGAAACTTCGCTATCGGTGCTTATTCAACTATCTCTGCCGTGACATCCAGGTCCCAGACAAAATAAAGATTCCTTGCTGTTTGTGGGCCCTTTTCTGAGCCATGCCGATGCGTCTATGTTCTGTTGGTGCATCCCAAGGTCTAGAACCCCATGATCTTTTCCTGGTACCAATTTATTTCATTCAGCCATGAATATTTTTAGATCGTCAGTGCTTTCTAGAGAGACGATAGTATTGCCACACAAAGGAATCTGCGTAACCAAAGTCTCTCCGTGACTGCTTCCCATTTTGTGATATTTGCTCGGTCTCTATCAGTTCCAGTGCTTAATATACCTCCTTGTGCAGGGACCGTTCGATTACATGATTTGTAAACGCCAGGACTGCACAACACCCCAATAGCAAGCTTTTTCTACTTGTTTCTAGCAAGAACCATAGGTAAAAAGGAAATGAGCAGAAAGAACCCTGGTTCACCATCAATACCCATGATGCACTCATTCTAAAACTTTCATCATCAATTATGGGGGCACTTAATATAAGATGCAAAGCACTCCTTGAACATAGAGAGCACTTAATTATGTTCCTCCATTTTGCCACCCATTAAAGACTTCATCGGTCATGTAAGTTTGAAGACATTCCAGAACAACAAACATTTTAGCACAAACTGGCATTTTGCCTACTGATTTAACTTAAACCATCGATTAGTCATGTTACCTAATTGCCCAGACAACGTGATTTCATGGCAGAAGGAAGCACACAGTTGGGAAGTGCGCAGCACGGGAATTGTCACATTTATCGCCAAAGGCCTCTAGAGCTTCACCCAGGCTTGGGTGATAATGGAGAAATGGCTCCTAGTCGGCAGTCTGAGTTAGGATGCACTCACGAGTTCCACGGTCGGCGTCTACATATCAAAATACATTTCCAAGTGGGGATGGATTCCACTTGGAGAGAGAGTCCTCCCCTAAAGAACTCTTTCTGCAAATGTGTTTGCTTTTCAGAGACAAACTCAAAGTAATAGGAAAGGAAGTTAACTGAGCAACCCTACTTGCTTTCTGTAGCACTTATCACCGGCTGCTACCTCAAGGGCAATAGTTCTTCAGTATGCCATTTTTTAGAAGTTTCTTTATTATCGGCTTCTGCCTCCCGTGTCTTTCTGTGTTTCCTGCTTTTGGTCTTTCTCGCATTTGGTAATGGGTAGTAATAGTAAGACAGTTGGTTTAGGAGTTTAATGGATTGATTGATTTGTAAATTTAAAGAGCATACTACAACCCAAAAGTGCCCTGCGCTATTAAAGTCCAAACTGTTTTCAGGCCCTACAGTCTAAGCTACACTGTGTTTAAACTAGCTGAAGACTTCAGATGAACTTGAGTGCACGTTTTCCGACACATAGTTCCACTCTAGTTGGCAACTACTGATAAAGAAAGAATTGATGTAGTGCAATAATACCATATTACATCATGGCAAAATATGACCATTGCAACCAGCACAAGGCTGATGGCAAATACAAGTGTTGGTGGCCATGGAAAATGTATGGAACACACTCAACTATGTCTGTGGGTATCTAGACATATTTTGCATGGCATTGTGTCCCTGGAAACACTCTTCAAGTTTCCTTAAAAAGGGATAGAGTATTTGTTTCCAGAGGGAAACACCCCTACATTTAATTCGAAGTTATGGTAAGGGGTTTCTATAGAGGGGAAAATGTTTGACCTGAGAGAACAAAAAGTTTGAGTGCACATTTGCCTGATTTATTCTACTCACTAGAAAATCTGCATGGATAAAGATTGGTCATTAAGGTGTTCTTGGATTGGGAATCTATGACTGTCTTAAATGTTCAGGACTATTTATTAGGAGCACACTTGGAACACAGAAATGGTCTTATTTAGAGTGGAGTGGTAATGGAAAATCATTCGATTTCTGAAGAAAGTGAGTTCTAAATGAGAGGAACCCACTTAGAGGAGTTTCCTCCACTACAGAAATATTTTTGTGGAGACAATTTCGGTAGTGTATTTTTCTCCAGATCTAGCACTTTCTCCTGAAACCAAGGTAGTAAACAAATCCAAATCAAGCCCCAAAACCGGTTTCCTAGGATGATTATTCTCATCTAGTGACGCAAAGGTATGCATCACAGTCTGAGTAGTGGTTTTATTTTAAAACTCCCATTTCTCCTCAGACAATAGAGTTCCATGGTTACAATGGAAACCACGTGCTTGGGGCAGGTGAATTGTAAAGCTATGTAAATCACTACTGTGTAAGCTTAATCCAACATTACAATTTGCTTTGTAACAGTTTTTTTTCCTCCGCAGGGAAATTATTTTCCCTGCCAATAAATATGTTCTGTTACGCCCCCATGTAAAATGTGGGTGTCTGAGTATGTTAGCACCAAAATTCACACTAAACCTATTCCTTGTAAGTCTAAGTATCTGTGTGCATGCCTATGAAAAACAACTTGCAAAGGTTTTGTGAATAACCACAGACTACGTCTTTGTGGGTGTGCAAGCACAATTCTTTTGCGTGGTCATTAAGCTACCTTCCTACCCCACCCCACCCGCCTCTTTCCTCTGTTTGTCCTTCTCACATACCAATTCAAATGAGAAATACCACACTCTATGCCGGTTCTTCCTGGTTTTAGATGTTTGGATGACACATGCAAGAGTAAAAGCTTTTTGTAAGTCGGTCCCATTGTTTGCCCCACGATTCAAGAGTTTCACTATTTTTTCTTGTTAAACTTCAGGTTCCTCTTTCATCTCTTTCAGATTGATTGCTTTTTAGGTTTGGAAAGCTTTTCAGCTGCCATGGGGGTTTCTACAGTGGTAGAGCATTCTATGGATTCCAGTGTTCCATTTTACATTTACTGTAAATTAGAACGCTTCGCAACAGTCGGCTAGCAGTGGCACGGGGGACCATCATAATTGACATTAAATGTGGGTTTAACTAGAAATTTTAGAAAGGATATGTTAAGGGTCTTGCAGCAGGCACACATGAAATCTGCATCTACTTCTGCCAAGTTGCTTATGTAATAGGAACACATTCTTTAATCACTGTCACAGAGACTTTTGGATCTTGTGTTAGTTTTTCCGACAATTGCTTTAAAAACAGAGGATTGTAAGAAAAGGATTCCTCTTTTGTAGCGTGAATAAAGAATGTTCTTTGCGAATAGCCAAATGACTAAAAGCACTAATATATTAAAAAAATAAGCAATTTATTAACAAACTTTATATCATTTCAATAACTGTCTGAATGTATGTTTCAAAAAACCTATAATCTATTTATTATATAAAAAAGTTTGCCTTATCAATTTCGAAGATCCTTTAATTTTTTTGTCTCATTGTAAAACTAGTGGGCTTTTAAAGAAATCTTTCAATATTTTAAAACAGCAGCATGCTATTTTATTTTTGTACATTTTTTATCCTACACATTTAAAGCAATTGAAGTACTCAGCATGCGTTTACGAGTGAGTCGTTTGCATTTTTTCTTAGTAAGTACTGTATCCTGTGCTTTGTTAAACTTGTATCTATAAACCTCTGTGCAATGAAATAAAGGCTGAATTGTTTTGTCCATGTTTTGTCCTCTCCTTCATCTCCTCCTTCCCAGTGCAAAGACATTGCTGTCAGTGTTTTCTTCAAATTTGATCAGGGTAAACTAAGAAGAATTGGTGTAAATAAAGAAGTTGTTTGTTTTGTGTGAAGTGGTTTCCATTTCATCCATTTTCTTGGCAAACTTGCAGCTCTAACATGTACCCTCTGGTGAATAGGTGTGATAACGGTCACCTAAATTAAGATCCTAGGAGTACTGCTCAACTCCTAGTAGCAATTAAATATCACATGACTACCTGCGAACTGTGTAGGTGCCAAACCCTTTGAAAGATGTGTTAACCTATGAGCAGGACGGGTGCAAGGACTAGAACAGAGCTGGAACATCCAAGGATAACTGGAGACCGGAGAACACAGTACATGTCGAAGAACATCCAAAGCGTTGCAGCCTAACGATGTGGCAGAAAATGCCTTCTATAGGGAAGGAACAGACACCCCCCCCCCACTTCCCCTCCCCCCCACACTGCCATCTTGGATTGGGAAGAAAACCCTTTCTCTCCATTCAACTTCTGTCATCTTGCTTTAGAAAGAACAAAACGTCCACTTCCAGCTACTCCCAGGGCCTGCTAAGAGCAAGAACACACCATGCCTGCAGCCTAGGGAGACACGCCGAACCTGTCGCTTCCAGGGAAATGAGAATCTGCTAGACAGCCGGCGCCAGTGGACTGGCCACCATTAGGTAGGTCCCTTGTTGTGATGGTCGCTGCCGTAACAGCCACATTTCAGCTCACTTGTTTCTTCCCCACCCGTGCTGGAAGAGGTAATCTGTGATAGGCATGGAGTTTGAGCAAAGACGTGTAACACAGCAAGTCTCTTGGAAAGATTTTTATAATTTTTCCACCTCATTTTTTAATGTTTCTTCATAACCTGAATTATTCATCAAAATTGACTGTTCCTTGCAATCCCGTAAAACTTGCAAAGAAGATGCCCATGACTTTAGTTGGAAAAATGTGAACCTCAAGATGTCAACCATATGGGTTCCCAGTGTCTAAGATGACTATTAGTACCTAGGTCTCTCCAGAATACACAACCATATATCCATACTAGAATAGCTAAAGAACCTATAAACAATCTGGGACTCCCGGTTAATCCCTCAGTGCCTGTGTCAGGATCAGAGGAATTAAGATGCACAAGAGCACACCCTACAGGCAAAAGAATAGGAAGAAGCGAGATAGGAGGATTTGGAGGGCTGGTCAGTGGCAGCTGAGGCTGAGGGCAGGGCTTCCATATCAGTACCACAAGAGACCAATCGGAGGGAAGTTCAGAGGCAAGGCAGGAGTTTCATGGGGAAGGTAGGAACCATTTAGAAACTGTGGCCATTGGCTTCGCAACTGCTTAGGTGTATGGCTCTCCAACGTGTGTGCTTCTTGTCTTTACCTTTGTTACTTTCCCCTTTTTCCTCGTTTCCTCTTTCTGTAGCGGTCTACTTTATTTTGCTTCTTGCTCCTGCATCTGATGTCTAACTTTACCCGTTAGTCTTAGAACCTACCGGGCTGGCATGTTCCTCCCGTAGCACTCCTCTGGCATCCTAGCTGCTGCCCATTGACTCATACACTTCCAAGTCCTCAGGCTGTCTGGGTTGCCAGAGACTTACCAGTACTCTTAGCCAGTTGCCAGTACTTCCTTACTGAGAACCTGGTAATTCCCGGACTGAAGTTGGGGATGCGGCTGCAGGTGGTCCTGCCTTGTATTACAAATGTCCTCTGTCCTTTAGGAGGTACTGAGAAGGAAGTGTGTAAGAAGATGTGTCACTGAAGCATTACAATACATGTAAAGTTGGTATTGAGCCACTCAAGATGCTTCCAATGTTTCTCTAAACCTTGCCCCCATCAGTAAATTCTTATCTTCCCTGGGTGGTATGGACCATCCATTGAGTCGGGCCCTCTATGAGAAAGGCTCTGCAGGAATCCCCCCGTGAACCAAGATCTAACTAAAAAAGATTCACATGGTTTGCAAGTACTTTCCTTTCTAGGGCACTAACAATAATCTCAAATCCAAGGTAGATCCAGACTCAATTGGACAGCTGCATAATCAGATAAGTGCACTGGAAGACATTTGCTACAAAGGAGACGGATATTGCATTGATGAAGCAAAGAACTTTATTGAGACTGTAACCCAAGTGTGGTGTCATGAGTGCCATTCAGCTTACCAACTGGCCTTGCACCCCTCACACAGATGTAACCCAAAGAATGCAGAACCTCGAAAGGCTTTGGAACATGTTTGCGGCATAACCTCTCTCCTTGATTCTATAAATAAAAGTAGCATTATGAAGAACATCTAACAAAACCCCTGTGAAATGACAACCATGTGCTAAAAGAGTTAGACTGTCGCCCCACATGTAAAAGGATAAAAAAATACCCAAAGGATGAGACTGTTTACCACATACATAACCTTCCAGACTTATAGGGGTTCGTCGCATTCTTATGTACTCACCTCTCCTTGGAAGAGTAATTACTACGGTCACCACTACCACTCTGATAATACGTCCCAACTTAACCAGATCCCCGTCCTACACCCAAATGTTTCTACATTGGTCACCAACTCTTGCTGTCCATTTATCTTCCCCATGCTCACCAAGTTTTCATGAGCCTTCAACCAAAATTAATCTTCCAATCTGAAACTAAGTTTGTTCCAACTTCTCTCCCCCTAATTAAACAACCTGCATTTTGCCCGTAGTTGCCTTTATTGGCGTGCCAAATGTCCACACAGTGTCTGCAACACCACTTTATACATCCAATCTTCTGCTAATTGCCTTTGGTCTCTCTTTATAAACCTGTTTACACTCACAAGCATATTATTTGATGTCCTATTATGCTTCATAACACAACCATCTGTAAACAGCTTAATTGTATGTGATGTTAGTTGTGTACCAAATGGGTCAGAAAACAAGACTGTAAAACCTTTACAGTGCTGGATGCAATACTTTTTCTGAGGAACATCACCTCAAACTACTTGGGCTGTACATCCACAACCACTGCATCAAGGTTCTCACACTCTGGCATACCTGTTGCGTTAACAGCCCCAACATATTTTCTTCCAAGAACCCCCAGGGTCTTTATTGCACTGCTTCATCTACCTTGACTCCAGAATATCAAGACATGGCCACCAAAAGTTCTTCTTCACCTCTTTGTATTTGTAGAATTTCCTCGGGGTATGTAGGAGAGTAGGGTCTGCAATCCTATGATCACCCCAGATTTTTGCTTTTTGCTTCACTGATTTACGACTTCCCTGGCTGTGGGCCTGCTAATCAGACCCACAGCCTAGCTGTTCTCTCACTAAATTGACACGTGTACCTTAGGTGCATTTACCAATTGGTCCTGGGCCACCTTATCAGACCCTGTAACTCAGCGCATAGGTGTACCCAGGGGCTGCAGCATGTATTGTGCCACCCCTGGCTGGCCATCTAAATCAGACACAACTGGCTGCACGACAGCTGGGGCAAGGTGGTGTAATCACCCTTTGCTTTAGATATAGTATACCTATATCTAACCCTAAAATAGACATTCGCATTCCTATCAGTCACTCCTATGGCAGGCCTTAACAATCCTGAAGGCAGACTGCTTGGAATCGTGTGAGATGGTGCTCTGGCATGAGCTGAGCCCATTAGCAGCTTGCGGAACCAAGTCCTAATAGCTGTTCCATGATAACGCATACCATATACTCTTAAGTGCATTATAATCCTCGCGGTTATATGCCAACTCTGGTATCGCTTTATCAAAACATGTCGAGTAAGGTGTCATACGAATTGGAATACTAACCCCTCGCCAATTCTGGCGACGGGGTTAGCATTCCACCCTTCTAGAGGGACACGACATGTATGTAACTGTGAACCCTGGTTAAAGTTACCTCGAGCCTCAGCATCACAAAATGGATGCTGCCACCACAGACACAAGTCTGACCTCCTGCTGCTGGGAGTCCTTCCAGCGAGGAGAGCTTGGACAAAGGTTTTCCTGTCAGGGGCGGTGCTAGCACCATCCCAGACAGGGTTTTGTGTATCCTCGGTAGGCAGGGCTGAATAGGAAGGTGACTGCAAGTGGCACCCCGGTGCTCACTACGCATAGGCCGGCTAGAACCAGTTCCAGGGGCACACCAGCCCCTGAGCTGGGGAAAGTCCGGCATGGGAGAGGGGTGTAACCACCCCCCTTCCTGGTCCCACCCATGGGCAGGACCTAGTCCCGTACCAGCCCCTTTCTTTAGTATAAAGGTGGGAGCGAGGACCCTTCCAAATTAGATCATCTTTGAATCCTGAAACTACTTTCTACGAAAGGAACTCAAGACTTCTTCTCAAGATTTCTCCCTTGTGACTAAGGAGTAGTCACCCTGCATCTGCGGGCACCAACTAAGTAACCTGCGGTTTGCTGCATGTCCTTCCTCCGGAACCAGACCGACCAGCACGACGAGACCCGGCTTCCCTGGCACCTCTGATCTCTACCTGCATCATCAGCCCAGCTGAGATTCGTGGGTGTGACGAGACCTCGAGGGACCGGCCATCTTCAGAACTGCACTAAGCTTATCCAGCACGACCGCCGAGGGATCCTCGAGTGAGTGCTTTGGGGTTTGAGAAGCCCTAACCCTGAGCAGCTCCAGCACCGAAGTCCAGCCCCCCAGCATCCACGAGATCTGCGTGGGGCCCTTCTGCTCTTTGCTGCTCCCCGCGTTGTCCGGCCACTTGCCTGCTGGCTTGTAGCCCTCTTGACGACATCTCCATCGCTGGTCTGGTTGCTCCAGGCTGGCCCTTGCTCCCCTCCAACAGAGGAGCACCCCGGACCCTCCTGGTCCACTCCAGACGCCATTTTGAGTCCACCACGTGGGCTTGCATTTGCCAAGAGTTGTTGCCCCAATCCTGGGTCCAGCGACGTCGACAGCAGATACCTTCGTGGGACAGCTCGCACCTCTATCCTGGTCGCCGACAACGCCTCCTGGTCTGAGAGACTGCAGAGCCCAGCGTCGCCCACTCACCTGGTCGAGGTGACTTCGTCCGGTGCCATCCTGGTGCCTATCTAATCACTGGCTAGTGATTCAGAACTTGGTCCCCTCTGCTTACAGGTATCCTCCATCATCGATCCAGGCTTGGATCACATCGAACTTCATCACTGGTCACCTGCCAGCAACTTCTTCTTTCAGGCTCCATAGACTGCAACGAGGAATCCCGACGTCTTTTCAGCCCTATGCAGCCGCAGCCGCAGCCCCTGGGCTAGGTAACCTGAGCATTTCGGTGCTCCAGCATAGCTTAACTATCTAAGTGTCCAGATCCTTTTTCGTTTCAGCTCTACCTAGTCGGATTCATCCGATAACACTAACTTTACGAAATCTAGCATCCATAGACTTTGTCCCGCATCCCGCGTGAGAGTGCACACTATGCACCCGATCTCCCTAGGCCTCCTGCTCGTAATCTGAAGGTTCAGTAGTCCAGTCCTAGCGATCCTAAAGCCTTTGAGACTAGTTACTTACCTGCTAGTATTTCGCATTCCACTTTTGTAGTATATGGTTTTCCGTGCCCCTCGGGCATTTGTGTAAATTGTGCGACTTTCAGAATTTCTTTAAGAGCTTTGTATTGTGCTTAGCACCCTGTCCTCATAAAGAGTCCAGGGTTGTTGTGTTCTAAATAATTATCCTTTTATTTTCATAACAACTTGTGTGGTGTCCTTTCACTTGGTGTTCAAGGGGTATATGTGATGGTATAACAGCTGGCTTAACACGCCCTCTAGAGTTTAGCCTAAAGACTGCTCTTGTCCATGCTACTAGGATAGCTGGTCTATACGGTTGACTTACAACCAATCATCAATAAGGGTTGTTTGGACTGATACATAGTGATCACTAGAATAGTGAGCACTGCATATCAGGCCAACTTCTCACATTGGTGAGCAGCGGTTGGGATTTGAGCTTGCTGTTGTTTTACCACACGTATCCTAAGAATATCATTTGAAAGATCACATAAGTACAAAGGTACATATAACTTAGCTTAGAATACTCTGAGTTCTACTGAACCAGCTGTTGTAGTTCAACAGGGCTTAGCACACCCTGACTACAACTCTTAGCAAGGGATCAGTAGGCAAACAAATAGTGTAGGTAGGTGCATCACTTACACCACACTAGAAGCATGTCAGACAAAGGAGGGAACTCAGAGGCCCCCCTTGTGTCAGTGGACCCTCCACAGGTCACTTCAAGATATGCAGCTCTTAGCTTCCAGGAGATGAGACAAGTGTGTACCTCCAGGAAGCTGAAACAGGGTTCTAACCCTACCATTCCCTTTCTGATAGGTCTCTTAGAGACTCATGATGCCAGAAGGACTGCTAACACAGATCCTTCTAATCCAGATGGGAACATGCCCCCGTTAGAGGGAACCCGTGGGGACCCTGACCTCCATCTCAATGGAACAGTTAGTGAAGAGGAGGAGGAACAGGAGTTGTCAGGGGATGAGGCAGACAAGGGACAGGTAGAAGTCAGTAGACTCACCAGGTCCAACTTAAGCAGGCATGAGAATGGATTTGGGGGACCCCCAGGCCCACTCTCAGGCAGGCTTAACATTGGGAATGGACGAGATAGGTCTCTATCTAGAGGCTCTAACAGATCCATTCGAACCAATCGCTCTCAGACCTCTTCTCACAGAGGGATGACATCCCCTCAGAGAAGAGAGCATGAAGCTAAGATGAGGGAAGTCAATCTGAGGATTGAAAGGGAAGAACTTGCCCTGGCCAAAGAAAGACTTGCCTTTGCTAGAGAGCAGAAATTGAGTGGGGTAGACCTCACTGGTGGCAGCGTTTTACCTAGAGAAAAGGACAGGAGTTTAGACACTTGACACCTGAGTAAGATAGTGCCCCCCTTTAAGCAAGGGGAAGATATCCACAAATGGATAACTGCTTTGGAGAGGGCCTGTACTGTCCAGTGCGTCCCCAGAGTCAGTGGACAGCTGTCTCGTGGCTCTCCTTTGAAGGCAAAGGTAGAGATAAGCTCCTCACTACTAGAGCTGAGGATGTTAACAATTACCAAGTCCTGAAAAATACACTGATAGATGGGTTTGGCTTAACCACTGAGCAGTACAGGTTGCTGTTCAGGGATACCCAGAAAACTCAGTCTCAGGATTGGTCTGATTTTGTGGATTGTGCCACTAAGGCTTTGGAGGGCTGGTTGCTGGGCAGTAAGGTTTCTGATTATACAGGATTGTACAATCTGATCATGAGGGAACAGATTTTAAACAATTGTCAGAACCAGTTGTTGCATCAGCACCTTGTTGACTCGGATCTGACCTCTCCCCAAGAATTGGGAAAGAAGGCAGACAGATGGGTCAGAACAAGGGTTAAGCAGAACCAGGGCCAGAACCAGGGTGGTCAGAAGAAAGCAGACCAAAAGGGTAACAATAAGAATGAGCAAAATGACCAGAAGTCTTCGACAGGCCCCCAACAAACCAAAGAGGGTGGGGGTCAGGCTTCACAGCAGAAAAAGAAGACTCAAGAAGGCCAGTCTAAAACCATTCCACAGAAGACCTCCAATGGATTGAGATGCGATATTTGGACGGTGCTGCAAGAGTTGGATAGCAGTTTTTTTAATTCAGCCAATTACAAACACTTCCTCAGAATCTGGATAGAACGTTCCACATATTTAGCTTGAAATGCAAGTTTGAAAGAAATAATGAAAAACCTTTAATTCGAAATCGTTCAGCACTTATGGAAAAATGCACTTCGAAAACAGAAGTAGAGGCCAGGTGTGAAATTTCATGTTACCCCTATAGTTCTGGACATAAATGTTGAAGTATGCTAGTTGCAACTTCATTTTTTCAATCCGCCAAATATGTATGAATACCAGTAAGCTGTGAGAAAATAAAGATAATTACAGATGGGAATATAAAAAATATAAAAACAATGAAACCAAGCGTCCCATTTATCCATGTTCTTGGCTACCTGAGGTCTCTTCTTGGCTTTGGTGCCCCACCTGAAGGATCAGTGCTCAGGACAGTAACCAATTTTCAGTGCTGATAAGAAACTGTGACAGTGCATATCAAGAGGGACTTCATGCTCTTCAATAATAGCACTCTAGTGAGCATGTGAGACCTCAAAGGCAGCAAGTGGGGCCATCAACAGCAGACAGCCTTTTTGAGGGGTTTTAGCAAGCAAAATGGCAAAGGCAGCGAGCAATGTCTCAGTCACAGATTGGAGACAGACCTGACCTGCTGCAGCTCTAGAGTTAGCAGGCGGAGAAGTTAGCGAGCAGGCTGGCCCGGCGCAGGCGAGTACAGCGCACTCACGTCCCTTGGCTCCTGCATGGCGGCAGTGTCAAGAAAGAAACCTTTTGTCAGTTCCCCCGGGGCACAAGCAGGCATCCACTTCTGCCAGGACCGCTGATCGCAGCAAAAAAGACAGAAGTAGATGCCTGCTTGTGTCCGAGGGGACTGACCAAAAAAAAACAACGCAAAGCATATTAGCACCAGATGGCCCGCTGGGGCCAAAGTGAAAGTGATCGCGGGGAAAAATGCTACTGCCGGCCACAGCTTGCAGTGCATCTGCGCGAGTAATAATTACACCATATGGGCCTCTGCTCAAGCGCGCGCCCGCGCACATGCACTGTAGGCTGTAGCCGGGGTAGCATTTTCTGAAGCCCTTCTTACTTAAGGTCTGGCCAGACCAGCGCAAGTGCTGGGTCAGGCGAGACATAAAAATGGGGTATGGAGACATTAAGAGGTAACAAGTACAAGTAGATACAAATAACAACAGATGCAGGTGAGGAAATTAAACTTCATGTCTCATAAACTAGGTTTGTCAATGTGGTATTAGCGATCCTTGATGATGGGTGCAGACTAAATGAGATGCGCCACAGAAGTTTGGAGGTCAGGTATTACTAAAGAGACCCCCCATTAAGACTGAAGCAACTCTGATACACAGAATATTTAGATACAAGGGTTTCCTCAGGAAAGACACATTTGTGGCCCACCCTTCATTCTCAGAGCCAGTAGCGGGTAGGATAAGAACTTGTTAATCGGAAACAGAAACTGCAAGTGATGGACAGCCTACCCAAGCCTGAACAGCTGATAAACCACATAAAGACACCTGCACCCAGTCATTGGAGCCAATGGAACAGGATAAGAAATTACAAATTGGAAATTTGAAACTTTTGAGGTGAAATACTACAGAATGCGTTTCACCGTGCTCTCACACGCAAAGAACATTGGGAGCATGACAGACCCAGAGAAGGAGTGCTGGAATTCACTGATGGAACACAAGGGAAGGGTAACTGGTTAGGGGAACAGTATCTGGTTGTTTCATTAATTAAGTAGACAATTACACTCAATGAAACACAGACAAGCACATGACAAATTGACAAGCTCAGCAGTAATCTCTGGGATGGATAACAGTTTAATTCACAAAATACTCCTAAGAATGGAGAAATAACTTTGAAACACAGATGCATGAAACTAACTGACTGAAGGTATAACTGTATCTGTGAGGATCTGGACCATTTGGAATGAGACTTGGAGCATGAGAAGATGTTGTAGAGCAGACAGATAACACAAATCAGACTACAAGGAAATAGCTGCTGCAGAACTGCAAAGCTACAAAACTCAGAAGGTATAGAAAAATATGGAAATGGTGCCTGCAGTAATAATATGAAGGTATGAAATATGAAGGAAGGAGAGGGTGAACTTACGGGTTTTATTTGATCCTTGGAATAACCAAATTGGCATAGATGAGAACAAAGAGAATAGGCTCCATTCAGCAGAAAGAGCCAATCCTAATGGAGGTACATTAACAAGGAATGTTTCGCTTTCAGAAAATATAGGCATTAGTGCCTTAAAAGCAATCCAGTCGAAATGGGCCTACATGCAAGCATTGCAACCTCCAGGAACATTTATAAACAAGCATTGGCATAGCCAATAGGTCTCGCATTTGGGACCTTATAACTGTTTAGTTATCCAGCACAATATCCTTGGTGCAACAACATCAAGTGTTGCATGGTTAAACACTTATAGGGTCCCAAAGGCTAGATCTATTGGCTATGCCAATGCTTGTTTTGAGTGAGTGGCTCGTGCAGGTATGTCACTGTGAGGTAGAGATACTGTGAGTGCTTTTACAGGAGCCCCTGTGACATTGCGCCTCTTCAAAATGTATCTTGGGGGACAGGAACAGTTTCTGGCTCACATGATGACCTTGCTTGGAGAATGGGATCATCTAGCTTGCTGTGAGTGGGCAACTTCAATCTGGCTCCTAATGCCCTTCTGGACCGACGCCCACAAGACCTCTACCTGCGGAGCATGATGTCACCAACCCTGCTGAGGGAGATAAAGGACCTTGGCTTGGTAGACTTATGGTGCAACAAGCACCCCGATGATACAGAATTCATGTTCTTCTCCATGGTCCATTTTGGGACCTTGTATGGCAGTTTTGCCTTTGGGAGGTTTCAATTTGCCTTCAGAGTCTTTGTTGACTATTGATATTTAGGAAGATGTCTAATTCGTATTCCTATTAGCATGTATGGGGTGATGTCTCCTTCCATTGGAATTGCATTACATATCGCAGAGTCTGGCAAAGTGGTTTTGGTATCCACAGGTACAGAATGTCTTACCCTATGCAGGGTGGTCTCCTGTCAGATGTCTGTCACCTGTGCATTGTTCACACGTGGAATGTTCGTCTGGGCTTCCATCGCCTCTTTGTGGTGTCTATTTTAGAGACTGTATCAAATTGCTCCATCTCAGCTTTGACTGTTTTCCGAGGCTCCTCTTCTTTCACTCTCGCCAGCGAGTACTCCATTGTGACAGTGAAAGCGTCAGATCGTTCATGGGATCGACCGAAGATTAGAATGGCATTTAAGGCTATTCTTGGTTTGCATAAGATGAATTGTCCAACAACTGCGGATCGGCATTCCTGTATTAGTTGGGCACTCACTTCTTTGGCTGCATCATTATCACGTACTGACAAGTTCTCTTACGTATGCATAGTAAATGTTCTAGACACCAGCCTTGACTGGACCACTGTATTTATTTGTGCAATCAAAACATGCCTGTTGACACTGTGCATGCAATGTTGGGTGTGTGTGTCAAGTGGAACACCATAGAGACCTAGGCCTTGGAATTATGGCACTTGTAACCTATTTAATCTAGTCTAAAACCAGGTCTACATATTTATTTAATGCATTTTTATAAAGCGCAGACTTTACCCGAAGGTGTCAGAGCGCTGTACAATAGAACCAGTTACGTTACATGAGAGAAATGTTACAAAATAGAATATTACAAAAATAGCAGGAGACTAGAAGAGGTAGGGTATAACATAGAAGGCAAGAACACAATATCAAACACAGCAAGCAAGGGTGAGGAATGTACAAGAAAATATTACAAATTTACAATGACTACCGAACTTCCTAGAGGGGTCTGAGAATGAAGGTATTAGTTCTGAAAGCGGCTTTAGAAGAGAAGAGATTTGAAATCAGCTTTGAAGATCCGGATAGAGGTGGTGGCACGGAGCAATGGCGGAAGCGAGTTCCAGATTCTCACTGCATTACCTGAGAACAATTGAGCCATCGATCTTTCCCGTTGGAAGGAGGGGGCTCAAGCAGAAACTTTTCCACATTCTGAGAAGGTCTCAAGCCTCCAGACATTTTCAGTTCATTCATCAGGTAACAAGGGGAGAAAGTGTGCAAGGCATATCCTCGAATTATTTTAAACAAGCATTGACATAGCCAACAGGTCTCGCTTTTGGGACGTTATAAGTATTTACTGATGCAGCACAAAATCCTTGGTGCAACAACGTCAACTGTTGCATGGCTAAACACTTAAAGATCCCAAAGGCGAGACCTATTGGCTATGCCAATGCTTGTTTTTTTTACCGTCTCAAACTGTTTCCTGGCGAGAATCCTCAATTCTTCTTTAAACTGGCAAGGGAGGGGGGGGGGGGGTCAACTCTATTTGATGGAACGAGTTGCCCCTAATTTAGCATAACATGTCCCCAGTACCCTCTCGAGCCACAGTTCTCCATACGAATACTAAAGGGGAATTTCCCAGAAAAGTGCCTCACTAATTTTAAGAACCCTTTCCCCAAGACTGCACTGGATACTTTGCTGGATACAAATTATACATCGGATATGTACATTGAGTGATAATAAAACTATTTAACCTCAGAACCTTAGCTCTAAAGAAAAAGAAACCATTCCACAGAAGACATAGAATGGATTGAGATTTCATATTTGGACGATGCTGCAAGAGTTGGATAGCAGTTTTTTTTAATTCAGCCAATTACAAATACTTCCCCAGAATCTGGATAGAACGTTCCACATATTTAGCTTGAAATGCATGTTTGAAAGAAAAAGTGAAAAACCTTTCATTCGGAATTGTTCAGCACTTATGGAAAAATGCACTTCGAAAACAAAAGTAGAGGCCAGGGGTGAAATTTCCCGTTACCCCTATAGTTCTGGACATAAATATTGACGTATGCTAGTTGCAACTTCATTTTTTCAATGCCCCAATTATGTATGAATACCAGTAAGCTGTGAGAAAATAAATAAAGATAATTACAGATGGGAATATAAAAAATATAAAAACAATGAAACCAAGCGTCCTATTTATACATGTTCTTGGCTACCTGAGGTCTCTTCTTGGCTTTGGTGCCCCACCTGAAGGATCAGTGCTCAGGACAGTAACCATTTTTGCAGTGCTGATAAGAAACTGTGACAGTGCATATCAAGAGGGACTTCATGCCCTTCAATAATAGCACTCTAGTGAGCATGTGGGACCCCACAGGCAGCAAGAGGGGCCATAAACAGCGGACAGCTTTTGTGAGGGGTTTTCTAGCAAGCAAAATGGCAAAGGCAGCGAGCAATGTCTCAGTCACAGATTGGAGACAGACCTGACCTGCTGCAGCTCTAGAGTTAGCAGGGGGAGAGGTTAGCGAGCAGGCCAGCCCGGCGCAGGTGAGTACAGTGCACTCACGTCCTTTGTCTCCTGCATGACGGCAGTGTGAAGAAAGAAACCTTTTGTCAGGTCACCCGGGGCACAAGCAGGCATCCACTTCTGTGAGGACCGCTGATCGTAGCAAAAAAGACAGAAGTAGATGCCTGCTTGTGCCCGAGGGGACTGACAAAAAAAACCACGCAAAGCATATTAGCACCAGATGGCACGCTGGGGCCAAAGTGAAAGTGATCGCGGAAAAAATGCTACAGCCGGCCACAGCTTGCAGTGCATGTGCGCGAGTGGTGCGCGTGCAGCAGTACTAATTACACCATATGGGCCTCTGCTCAAGCGCGCGCCCGCGCACATGCACTGCAAGCTGTAGCCGGGGTAGCATTTTCTGAAGCCCTTCTTACTTAAGGTCTGGCCAGACCAGCGCAAGCGCTGGGTCAGGCGAGACATAAATATGGGGCATTGAGACATTAAGAGGTAACAAGTTCAAGTAGATACAAATAACAACAGATGCAGATAAGGAAATTAAACTTCATGTCTCAAACTAGGTTTTCCAATGTGGTATTAGCGATCCTTGATGATGGGTGCAGACTAAATGAGATGCGCCACAGAAGTTTGGAGGTCAGGTATTACTAAAGAGACCCCCCATTAAGACTGAAGTAACTCTGATACACAGAATATTTAGATACAAGGGTTTTCTCAGGAAAGACAAATTTGTGGTCCATTAGCCATCCTTCATTCTCAGAGCCAGTAGCGGGTAGGATAAGAACTTTTTAATCGGAAGCAGAACCTGCAAGTGATGGACAGCCTACCCAAGCCTGAACAGCTGATAAACCACATAAAGACACCTGCACCCAGTCATTGGAGCCAATGGAACAGGATAAGAAATTACAAATTGGAAATTTGAAACTTTTGAGGTGAAATACTACAGAATGCGTTTCACCGTGCTCTCACACGCAAAGAACATTGGGAGCATGACAGACCCTGAGAAGGAGTGCTGGAATTAACTGATGAAACACAAGGGAAGGGTAACTGGTTAGGGGAACAGTATCTGGTTGTTTCATTAATTAAGTAGACAATTACACTCAATGAAACACAGACAAGCACATGACAAATTGACAAGCTCAGCAGTAATCTCTGGGATGGGTAACAGTTTAATTCACAAAATACTCCTAAAAATGGAAAAATAACTTTGAAACACAGATGCATGAAACTAACTGACTGAAGGTATAACTGTATCTGTGAGGATCTGGACCATTTGGAATGAGACTTGGTGCATGAGAAGATGTTGTAGAGCAGACAGATAACACAAATCAGACTACAAGGAAATAGCTGCTGCAGAACTGCAAAGCTACAAAACTCAGAAGGTATAGAAAAATATGGATATGGTGCCTGCAGTAATAATATGAAGGTATGAAATATGAAGGAAGGAGAGGGTGAACTTACGGGTTTTATTTGATCCTTGGAATAACCAAATTGGCATAGATGAGAACAAAGAGAATAGGCTCCATTCTATCTAGACAGAAGCAAGAGATGTTGTAGTAAAAAAATACGGTCAGCAGAAAGAGCCAATCCTAATGGAGGTACATTAACAATGAATGTTTCGCTTTCAGAAAATACAGGCATTAGTGCCTTAAAAGCAATCCAGTCGAAATGGGCCTACATGCAAGCATCGCAACCTCCAGGAACATTTATAAACAAGCATTGGCATAGCCAATAGGTCTCGCATTTGGGACCTTATAACTGTTTAGTTATCCAGCACAATATCCTTGGTGCAACAACATCAAGTGTTGCATGGTTAAACACTTATAGGGTCCCAAAGGCTAGATCTATTGGCTATGCCAATGCTTGTTTTGAGTGAGTGGCTCGTGCAGGTATGTCACTGTGCGGTAGAGATACTGTGAGTGCTTTTACAGGAGCCCCTGTGTGTTGGTGGATGTGGTGGTGGATGTGGTGGTGGTGGTGGTGGACATGGTGGTGGTGGACATAGTGATGGACATGGTGGTGGTGGACGTAGTGGTGGTGGATGTGGTGGTGGTGGATGTGGTGGTGGACATGGTGGTGGTGGACGTGGTGGTGTTGGACGTGGTGGTGGTGGATGTGGTGGTGGTGGTAGATGTGGTGGTGTTGGACATGGTGGTGATGGTGGTCGTGGTGGATGCAGTGGTGGTGGATTTGGTGGTGGACGTGGTGGTGGTGGACGTGGTGGATGTGGTGGTGGACGTGGTGGTGGTGGACTTGTGGGTGGTGGTGGACGTGGTAGTGGTGGACGTGGACATGGTGGTGGTGGTGGTGGACGTAGCACGATTGGTAGATGTGGCACGATTGGCCGCCTCACTTTGGCACTAGCAACAATGGACAGAGGCTGGACCTGGCAGCTATTTTTCCTTTCAAAAAAGAGGGGAAAAGGGGACGGAAGTTTGAGTGAGGGGGACATTATTTCGCAATAAAATGCAAACGCAAACTTTACAAAGGCAAGGGAAACGAGGACATTGCAAGCTTTTGAAGGGCAAAAATAAGGTGCTTTGCATCACCCCACAAGTATAAACAAGCCAAGCCAGGAAAGCGAAAGTTAAAGTGATCGGACGGAGGCAGAGGGGAAAGCAACTTAATGACCTGTGATGGAGGAGACAGATGGCTGTTCCACGCGTGCACTCAAGCTTTAGGCCAGCAAAACTCTGGTAGGTAGCACTTATTTTACCCTTTACTAAATGTCGAGCATGCAGCGCATGCCCTGCTCTAAGCTCAGCCTAAAAAGAAATAAGGCATTCAGATGTTTTGCCCATGACCATGACAAGTTTTGGGCAACTATCTTCTTTGCAAGTAACTCCAGGAACGCGAAATGATTCTGGAAGATCGTGAATAAATGCCGACAAGTTCCTCCAGTGGCAAACTCCACTAACATCACCTCGCACCAATGAGAGAACTACATCACAACGGCTCAAAGTTTGCTTAAAACATCGTACCGGAACCTCCCAGCCAGAGCAATGTCTCCGTCACAGATTGGGGCCGTTAACAGAGGACAGCCTTTGTGAGGGGTTTTCTAGCAAGCAAAATGGGAAAGCAGCGAGCAATATCTCCGTCACATATTGGAGACAGGCCTGGCCTGCTGCAGCTCCAGAGTTAGCAGGGGGAGAAGTTAGCGAGCAGGCCGGTCCGGCGCAGGCGAGTTCAGCACACTCACGTCCCTTGGCTCCTGCATGGCGGCAGTGTGAAGAAAGAAACCTTCAGTTCCCCCGGTGCACAAGCAGGCATCCACTTCTGTCAGGACCGCTGATCGCAGCAAAAAAGACAGAAGTGGATGCCTGCTTGTGCCTAGGGGGGACTGACAAAAAAACAAACACGTAAAGCGTATTGGCACCAGATGGCACGCTGGGGCCAAAGTGAAAGTGATCGCGGGGAAAATGCTACCCTCCGTATTCTATCTATCTGTGGACCCCCGTCGATCTGTGTACCCCCATATGTCAGAGGGGAGCTGATATAGACAGGTTCTGTCTGTCTGCTGCTGCTCCCCTATGTGTTCAAGTTCAAGTTCAGGAATTTGTATAGCGCACTACTCACCCAGAGGGTCTCAAGGCGCTTGAGGGAGGGTGGGTTCATTACTTATCGAATAGCCAGGTTTTTAGTTGCTTTCTGAAGGAGAGGTGGCTCTGTGTAAGTCGGAGGTGTGGGGAGAGAATTCCAGGTTTTGGCCGCTAAGTAGGAGAAGGATCTTCCTCCCATGGTGGATCTGTGGATGCGCGGAATTGCGGCGAGGGCTTGATTGGATGATCGTAGTTGGCGGGTGGGTGTGTAGAAGGACAGTCGTGTGTTGAGGCATTCGGGTCCTAGGTCATAGAGGGCCTTGTGTGCGTGGGTGAGGAGACGGAACGTTATTCTCTTGTTGACGGGGAGCCAGTGGAGATCCTTCAGGTGACCGGAGATGTGAGCATGACGGGGAATGTCCAGTACGAGTCTGGCTGAGGCGGTTTGGATGCGTTGGAGTTTTTTCTGTAGTTTGGCTGTGGTCCCGGCGTAAAGGGTATTTCCATAATCAAGTCGGCTGGTGACCAGTGCGTGGGTGACTGTCTTTCTTGTTTCGGTGGGAATCCAGCGGAAGAATTTTTTGAGCATGCGTAGGATGTTGAAGCATGAAGATGAGACGGAGTTGACTTGTCTGGACATCGAGAGGGAGGAGTCTAGGATGAAGCCCAGGTTACGTGTGTGATCTGTAGGTATGGGTGCTGTACCCAGGGCCGGTGGCCACCATGAGTCGTCCCAGGCAGAGGGGGATGATCCTATGATGAGGACTTCCGTTTTGTCCGAGTTAAGTTTTAAACGGCTGTTCTTCATCCATTTGGCTACTTCTTTCATTCCTTCGTGTAGATTGTTTTTGGCGGTGTTTGGGTCTTTGGTGAGGGAGAGGATCAGCTGGGTGTCGTCTGCGTAGGAGATTATGTTGAGGTTGTGTTGGCGCGCGATGGATGCGAGGGGACTCATGTATACGTTGAAGAGGGTGGGGCTGAGTGAAGATCCTTGTGGTACACCAAAGATGACTTCGGTGGCCTCTGATTTGAATGGGGGGAGGCGGACTCTCTGGGTTCTTCCAGCGAGGAACGAGATGATCCAATCCAAAGCTTTTCCTTGTATTCCGACGTTGTTGAGGCGTTGTATGAGTGTGCTATGACATACTGTGTCGAAGGCGGCGGAGAGGTCGAGTAGGATGAGGGCAACTGTTTCTCCGTTGTCCAGTAGCGTTCGGATGTCGTCTGTAGCTGCGATGAGGGTGGTTTCGGTGCTGTGTTTGGCTCGGAAGCCGGACTGTGAAGGGTCGATGGAATTGTTGGATTCAAGGAAGGCGGCGAGCTGACTATTGATGGCTTTCTCAATGACTTTGGCAGGGAATGGGAGGATTGATATGGGGCGGTAGTTCTTAAGTTCAGAGGGGTCTGCTGTGGGTTTCTTCAGAAGGGCGCTGAGTTCGGCATGTTTCCAGCTTTCCTGGAAGGTAGCGGAGTTGAAGGAACAGTTGATGACATCGCGGAGATGGGGTGCGATGATGGAGTCTGCTTTGTTGAAGATGTGGTAGGGACATGGGTCGGTTGGCGATCCTGAGTGAATGGAGTTCATCAGGCGGATGGTGTCTTCAGTGGTGATTGGGTTCCAGGCGAAAAGGTTGTGAGAGTGCTGTTTTGGTTCGGATGTGGGTGGAGTGGGCTGTTCATCGGACTGGTTTTCAAAGCTGTTATGTATGTCGGCGATTTTGTTGTGGAAGAAAGAGGATAAAGAGTCGCAGCGGTCTTGGGAGGGAGTGATGTCGTTGGTGCCGGCGGTAGGGTTGGTAAATTCTTTGACGCTGTTGAATAGTTCCTTGCTGTTGTGGACGTTGTTGTCGAGTCGATCCTTGAATGCTGATTTCTTGGTGGATCGGATCAATTGGTGGTGTTTGCGGGTGGCGTCCTTGAAGGTGGTCAGGTTGTCAGAGGTTGGGTTGTTTCTCCAGGTTTTTGAGGGTGCGACATAACTTCTTGGATTTCTTAAGGTCGTCGTTGAACCAGGGGGCCTTTTTGCTACCTTGTTTGATCTGATGGTTTTTCAAGGGTGCTAATACGTCAGCGCTGTGGATGATCCATTGTGTGAGTTTGGTGACAGCTTGGTTTGGGTCCGATGATATGGCAGGAGGGTTTTGGTTTAGCGATGTGAAGAGTTGGTCGGTGGTGATTTTGTTCCAGTTTCTTCGAGGAATAGGTTGTGGGGGGTTGTGGGTCATGGTCTTTTTGTAGCTGAAGTGAATGCAGTTGTGGTCTGTCCAATGGAGAGCTGTGGTGTGATCGAAGGAGATGTGTTTGCTGGAGGTGAAGATAGGGTCGAGCGTGTGTCCGGCAAGGTGGGTGTGGGTGTCAACAAGTTTGAGTCCGAGATTGGCCAGGTTGTCCAGAAGGGTGGTGGTGTTGCTGTCGTTTTTCTTTTCCAGGTGGAAGTTGAGGTCTCCCAGTAGAATGTAGTTCTTGGAGGTGAGGGTATGTGGGCTGATGAAGTCTGTGATGTCTTCGTTGAATTGTGTGCAGGTTCCTGGTGGTCTGTAGATGAGGGTGCCTCTAAGTGTGGTCCTGGGGTCGGTGTGGATCTGGAAATTAAGGTGTTCGGCGGTCGCGAGGTTATCGTCGGAGCTGGTTGTGATTCGGATGGTGTTCTTATGGACGATGGCGATGCCTCCTCCTGTTTGGTTGGTGCGGTCTTTTCGAATGATCTTGTAAGCGTCCGGGATGGCTATGGCGATGTCGGGCGCTGATGAAGCGTTCATCTAGGTTTCTGTAAGAAAGGCGACATCCGGTGATGCAGTGTCGAGTAGGTCCCAGAGTTCAGTGGCGTGTCTGTGGACCGAGCGGGTGTTCAGCAGGATGCACTTCAGGTGGTTGGAGTTGGAGCTGTGTTTGGAGGTAGTGGATTTGGTGTGGGTCCTGGTGCAGTCAAACTTGCAGGAGTGGCAGGCGAATGGACCATGGGTGTGTCCTGGGGCAGCTTTGCAGCATTGTGGTGTGCGTCCCGGGTTAAGGGCAAAGAGGGTAGCGGCGTCATACGTTATGCGGGAGGAGTGGGTTTTGCGAGCACCAGGGGTCTGGCGCAGGGCGCGGTCCAGGCGCAGACGGGCTTACCTTTGGCGCACCTTCGGCACGCATGGGGAGCGACCGCTGCGCGTGTACGCTGCGCGCAAAAGCATCTGTCATAAGTGGATGGTGGAGGGGGGTGGGGCGTGGGAGGAGCAGCTGGGAGGCGGTAGCGGGGTGGAGAGACGGGCTGTGTCTGTGCTCCCCTTACACGCGTAGGCGCTTTCTCACTACACCTCACAGTAAAATGATGTGGCCTGCATAAAGAGTCCCAAATAAGTATATCAAGCGAATATTTTCAATAAATTGAATTAATTTTGGTAATATGGCAAATCCAAGTTTGAAAGGAAATTATTTTTATTTTGTTTTCACATATTTACATAATCCTTGTGTTTTAAGTATTTAAATGTTGTCAAAACACGTTTTTTTTGTTTTTAATTTATAATATATATTTTTTTATAAATATACTCACATATATGTGTTTAGAAATAGATTTATATTCATATACATAAATATATATATATCATATGATACAAAATTATATTAAAATACAGGTGTTCTAGCCATTTCCAGTCCCGTGTTAGTCTGTGTACTCATTTCGACAGAGAGGAGTTAATGCAGGCTATGTCAGACGGGAGCTTATACAGGCCTTTTCTAGGATGGCAGTGTGCGTTGACTAGGGTTTGGCTGGTGGTGATGGAGAGCACACAGTATTTTTGCTCCCCATTGTTTTGTGTACCCCCTATGTCAGAAGGGTGCTTATCGAGGCCTTTTGTAGGTTGCCAGTGAGCGTTGACTAGGGTTTGGCTGGTGGTGATGGAGAGCACACAGTATTTTTGCTCCCCATTGTTTTGTGTACCCCCTATGTCAGAAGGGAGCTTATCGAGGCCTTTTGTAGGTTGCCAGTGAGCGTTGACTAGGGTTTGGCTGGTGGTGATGGAGATCAGATAGTATTTCTGCTCCCAGTTGTTTTGTGTACCCCCTATGTCAGAAGGGAGCTTATACAGGCCTATTCTAGGTTGGCAGTGTGCATTGACTAGTGTTTGGCTGGCGGTGATGGAGAGCAGATACTATTTCTGCTCCCCATTGTTTTGGTGATGGTGTTTGTGTACCCCCTTTGCAACTCCTTAAACATTCTAATAGATAATTTCTGCAAGATCTTTTCTGTGGTGGACAACAGATCATGTTACCCCCAGCGTCTTTGTTACCATGTATGACATCTTTTCCAACTTCTTTCTTTATTTGAACTCTGCTTTTTTACAGTATCTCTCTACCCCTTATCGCAATCTGTTCCACAGCGTCCGTTCCAGTGTTCTTAGACTTGTTCCCTTGTTGTTCTTTTGCTGACTTACCTGTTTGTGAACAAGATCCGCCATCCTTTTTGTGCAGCCTTCTTTTGTGTATCTTCTTCTTTTATATCCAACATTCGTTCTTCCGTGCTTGATCCAGTGTCCTGAACATACCAGTACATCTGTAGACATGTAGTTTACTCCTTTCCATTCCCTCCCCCCTAATTGACAACATAATGGGGGAGGGAGTCAAAGTAAGGGGCTCTGGTCGTTACTGTTTCTTAAGCTTGCAACACAGTAGGTAGGACACTGATTAACAAACCTAGCCTCCACCATCCATGGACCTTCCTGTCCCCTCCTCTTTTATGCCTTATCTATCAAATCTCTGCATTTTACCTGGTCCTCCTCCAGTGTATTCTCCTCATAGTCAAAGCCCATACAATCCATCATGCCATCTGCCCGTGCCCACTCGGCATGTGGTGGTTCCGCCACCTGATATTGCACATTATACAGCACCTTGGGTGTACCCGCCCCCAAAACACCTCCACTGGCCATTGTACATGCATACCTTGGACCACCCTTTTCATCCATTCTTGCATCCTCAGATGTAACCTTCAACCTCTGTTCTTCACCTCCTACTTTCTCCTTTCAAATATTCAAATCCTCTAGGAAAGAATACCCACCCTTCAAGAGAAAAGGTAAGAAGGCTGGAAAACCACTTTATATGTCAGCTCTGCCTGCCATTCTAATACCCAATCATCAAATTACATGCTTGCTACCGTTCTGTAATGCGCTTGAGTTGCACTGTCCATTCTTGTCTGGCTGTGTGTGTGTGTTAAACAAAGCACTTAAAACAATGCATAGTGACACCGTATTTATTTATTGAATGTTTTCAAAATAATTTCCACTCAGTTACAAACTTGGTTCCTTCATTTCAAAAATAAATATTAAATACGTTTTATAGTAAGCACCACAAACGCCGATATTACAGTGAAGAAGTTGTAAAAATAGTTTCCATGTATCACAACATTATTTTTGGGGAACACCTCAAACACCGATATTACAGTAAAGAAGTTTTTTAAATAGTTTTAATGTATCAAAAAATATTTTAGGTAAGCACCACAAACGTTGATATTACAGTAAAGAAGTTGTAAAATAGTTTGAGTGTACCTCAAAATATTACATGTGAGGACCACAAACACTGTTATAACAGTAGACAAGTTGTGAAAATAGTTTCAATGTATCAGAATAACTCATTTCACTTCACTGAGAACATGTTTCTCTACTACTGACAGATCTTACATCTTACAGATGGAAAATGTCACTTACACAGTAAGCATTTCTACTTCCTCACACCTCCTGCTGTCACACCATAATGTCCTTCCCGCACCCTCAACAAACACCACATTTTCTTTCCGCCCTAGGTTTTGTTCCGGTCAATCCGTTTTAGAGCAGGCCATGCCTGTACACCTGGGAATCAATGTGTCTGAAATGTAGTCATTTATTCTGGACCTATATTTTATATCTAGAAAGCAAGTTGCCTAATTAGAAAAGAGTGTAAAGTGTGTAGAGTTACTCAATGCTAGCAACCTCCCGTTACGTAGAATTTATAATCTCGACATGTTGAGGCCTTATAATTCGAGGGTGAAAGGTAATCTATTCAAGGGTACCTATTTTTTTAAGTAATCGGACATACTCAGCCGCGGCAAAATTACGTGATTTGCTCAGAAAAAGCGGCTTGCAGCTGAAAGGAAACAATCCTTCATACATACACTTTGTTAAACAATTGATTTGCCACATCTAATTAATAGAGATTCCATGTGACGCAGCAGTTACTATTCAAAAACACGAAGAGAAGCACAGGTCGCGTTGCTGATGAGCAAACAGATGAACATTGCTTAAATTTGTAAGAATGCCGAACGCGACAAAGAACATTACATTTCCAGTAAAATCAATTAAAGTTTGCATTATAATACATTGGCCACATTTAATTCACTTACAATACACGTGGTGCAGCAGTTACGGATCGGCCATGTGGCGCTAATGAAGACCTACTCAGCCACGGGGAGTATAACCCCAAGGGAGATTCTTCGGTCTTCTAGTCGAAATGGAGTGTCGAAGTTCCATGATATATTCTGCAGAGCTCCGTCCAGGTGTAATCTGAAGTCCTAAGGACTGGGGTCCCATACTTGTACTAAGATAGGGGGTTGGACATACTATGGGGAACCACCTATGGGAGGGGTGATCAGTTTCGTGCAAGATCAGGGGCTGAGTGCCCCTGCAACTGGTTTGAAGTGGGGTATGCACAGAGACACCATACAATAACAATACTTTGGTGATTTATTTAGACAGTCTACGCAATGCATGCTTTTGGACTTTACTGAAACCTTCAGGATACACATTAAGGCTTACATAATCCAGAAGCTCTTGGTACTTAGTGGCATCAATTTCTATTTTCTGTAGAAGGATGGAATTCTACCCTCGCCGCTAGGATTGGTGGGGTGGTAGCATTCTAAAGTGTATGACAGGAAAAAAGACATGTTTCTATGCAGCCATTCTAAAGTTATCATGAACCGCGAGATTATAATGCACTTCAGAGTGTATGGTCTGGCTGCATCACAGAACAGCATCAGAGAATAGATTCCGAAATCTGCTGAGGGTCCTGTTCAGGCATGGGCACCCTCTTACACAAAAACCAAGCACTCAGCCTTCACAATTGTTACGGCCTGCCATAGGAGTGACTGATAGGTTTATATGTGTCAGTGTTCAAATGAAACCAGTGAAAGTTTGCTTGTTTTAACTTTTGTTTCACTTATGGATCTACAGACCTGAAATATTATGCATTTAAACCCCTGAAAAAACTTATGGCTGTATGGAAGAAACCAGTGAAAGGACGCCTGGAAGCATTAGTGTCGAGCATAAAATTGTATGATTCTTCTTTTTGTTCACTCAAAACGCACCAATGGATAGTTGATGAGGTTGGTTTCTATATCATCTATACTCAGTCTAATATGGCTAATGGCATAGGATGTACATGGTGGTTCCTCTAGTAAAATTAATGTGTTTTCATATTTGTTTATAGGTAATCGATGCGTACCTTTCCAAAATATGTGTCAAGACCAAATGTGAGTACATTTTTTATCAATTACACACAGACCTAGCCAAAAATAATAATTATTTATCAATGTGTGTAATGAAATCCTTTTATTTTAACCTTAGTGTTTAGCAATCTCTGCAACAGTGTCGTCCTGAATATTCCTGGGTAATTATCGTTCGTTGTTGAGTTGGAATTTTGATTGAATTGACATTCATATCTTTGAATTTTCGTAAGTGTAAACGAATGGATGTTGGATGTCATGTAAAGTTATTCATGATCACATTTTATACTCTACAGGTACCTTATGAGAAAATGAAAACTGTTCTTTGTCCGACAAATACTGGCGTTCATTGGATACTTTTGGTAAGTGCCTGTTTTTTCAACATTTATTTATCATTTAGAGTTTAACGTATTGCTGAAAAATATAACTGGTTAAATAGTTTGAAGTGCTGCCATTTAAAAAAAAACATTTTTTACTGTCATACTGGTGCTCATTGGATACTTGGATACTTTTGGTAAGTGCAAGTTTTTTCAACATTTATCAGTCAGTTTTGAAAGTTAGGTATGTGACCCTACTGGGAAACGCCTTAGCTAAAGGGGCTGTAATCCCAGAAATATGGAAGGGGGCAATAATCATACCCATCTACAAGAAAGGTGATCGGTCACTCCCGGCCAATTACAGGCCGATAAGTTTGATTGCCACTGTCCAAAAAGTGGTGGGGAAGATGGTGGTTAACAAACTTATGGACTGGGTAGAAGAGAACAATGCTCTTTCCCCTTACCAGGCAGGCTTTAGACGGGCGACCAGCACGGTAGATCAAATATTTCGATTTACCATGTTGCGGTGGGGGACGGTGCTCCTTGGCGAGGGCAGCCTATATGTCGCTTTTGTAGACTTGAGGGCTGCCTTCGACCTGGTTCCAAGGAGCAAGCTCTGGGCAGTTTTGAAAGGGATAGGGGTCCCACCCGAGTTGCTCACCCTGATAATGCGACTCCATGAGTGTAACTTTGCCAAAGTCCAATGGGGGAGGAACGGGGAATCTACTGTTAACTTTCCTGTCGAGCGGGGTGTACGGCAGGGATGTGCAATGGCACCCCTGCTCTTCTCCCTATTCATCAATGGTATTGTGGATAGGATGTTGGACGCAAGCGTGGATGCACCTTCGTTAGCGGGCATCAGGGTCCCGATCCTGATGTTCGCTGACGACACCCTAATTGTGTCCAAAACCCCAGCTGGACTGCAGCGTGCCCTAAATATATTTGACACTTTTTGTAGGGAGCATGGCCTTGAAGTTAATGCTGGCAAAACTAAGCTGATGGTTTTCTCCCAAAGGCGCAGACCTCAACCAAGGGTATCTCTGAATAACATCGAGCTCGAGGTAGTAAATGTTTTTACCTATCTTGGGGTAGAGATATCGAGCAAGCCAGGTTGGTCCCGCCATATAGAAAAGGCGGTACTGAGACACCAGCAGATTGCAGGGGCGCTTCGGGTAGAGCAAGCTAAATCAAAAACTAGGCCTATAAAACCGGTCCTCATGGTTTATGATGCCAAAGCTTTAGGGTCAGCCCTGTATGGGGCAGAAGTATGGGGTTTTGAGAGGTTCCCTACTCTACAAATATCAGAGAATAGGTTTCTGAGGGGAATTACGGGTCTCCCCCAGAGCGCGCCATTAATCCCGCTTGGCCTTGATCTAGGGAGGAGATCGGTTAGTGACCGTGCTCGATTAAGGCCTATCCTCTATTGGAGACGGCTTTGGACAACCCCAGAGATCCGACACTATGCTGATGGGTTTTTAGCCTTATTCAAATCAGATACTTTTCATAAAATATCATGGTTGAAGACACTCAGGGTTGTTCTTGGTGAGCTTGGTCTCCCTAACCTTTGGGAAAATCCCTCTGGGGAAGTATTCCCAAACAAAAATACCATCAAGGCCATCTATTGGGATCACGTAGAAGAAAGGCTCTGGAGGAGTACACAATCCGAAACAATGGGGGGTAGATTTCTGGAAATTAAAACGAGACCTGTATTAGAACAATACTGGGACAGTATTGCTGTCCCGATAGACAGGAAGTTATTTTTCCAGTTAAGGTCAGGCTCCCTCCCCCTGAGGTCATTGACGGGTAGGTGGAGGAGTTCGAACACCTCATGCTGCCCGGTGTGTGGTGCTCCTAACGAAAGCATAGCCCACTTCTTATTTTTGTGTGACGCCTATGCAAACCCAAGGAGAGCATGGTTGGCTCCAGTTTGTAGAAACCTTGGGGTATCTAGCGGTGTTGAGGGGTTGAGAATTATTTGTACCTCCACTGACATGCCCATTGTGCTGGGAACAGCAAAGTACTTGGGGTGGGCATGGTCCATTAGGCGGAGGGCTTTATCTCCCAATATGAATTGAAATTTTATAGTAATTTTTATTATCCTTCTTGTTAAAGCTTGCACAACTGTTCAAAATGTATTTTTATGTATGAAATATGAATTTTAACTACAATGTATTTTAAAATGTATGTATTTTAAAATGTATGTTTGTGCTTTTATGAGTCTATAACTCGAATAAAGCTTTTTCAATCAATCAATCAATCGAAAGTTATTCTTGAAATATATGACTGGTTGTAATATTTTTAAGTGCCTAAATATTTTTTGTAAACAATTTTAATTGTCATTTTTTTAATGGTTTTGTTTTGCAATGTATCAATAGCAGACATCTCTAGCATAACATTTTAAATCTTAATACTATAAATCAAATTTCTTTTATATGATTTTTTAAGATATTGAAACCTTTTTCAAAGACAATAATAGTTTATGATTCACTGATTAGCAAACTTCGGACCTACCAAGAGTTTTTACGAAATTGGAGGTACCCTCCCTGTGACAGGAAACCAATTGTCCAGGCCTTTCCTGCCAGATTGCTGTCCAGCAGCAGGAGGTCCCGTATCTGTGGCTGCAGCTTCCATTTTTTTTATGGTAGCGTACATGTCTTTCCACGCTAGAAGGGTGGAATTCTACCCCCGCCGCCAGGACTGCCGGGGGGTGGGGGTGGGGGGGGGGGGGGTAGCATTCGAAAATGCTTGACACCAAATATGACCATGTTTCCATGCAGCCATTCTAAAGTTAGCATAGTTTTCCTAAAAACGTCGGAAGTTTTTTAGTTGCAGACACTGCAGAACACTTCACCAGAATCGAAATGTAAAAATGATGTACATTAGCGCATCTCAACTGCAATCGTAAAAAGTGTAAACTTAATTTGGGCAATTTGGTACATGTTTCCAAGTGCATTCCGGTCCAGTACATAGGACTATTACCGGTTAGGTCAGTGTGTACATGTCTTCTCACGCTAGATGGGTGGCATTCCAAAGTGTTTGACACCAAACATGACCATGTTTCCATACATCCATTCTAAAGTTAGCATTAACTGCAGTTATGGTCTGGCTGCTTCACAGAACAGCCACACTTTTTTTGCTTTCTCTTTTTTGTTTTGTGAATGGATGGGACCTTGTTCTACACTGATAAAGAAAAGAACACAAAAGTTGTCATTGGTGCTGAAGCTGGCCAAATTTTTTTTTGTGTATTCATTCGTCTCTTATTAGTGGGCATTCCGGAATCCCCATGGTAGGCCTCTGCGGTACCTATGCTCTTAGTACCTAAAGTACCATATACTAGGGACTCGCAAGGTTACCGGAGTAACCAATCTGGATTGTACATGAGACACGGGCCCAGGCTGAGGTGGAGGAGGAGGTGTTAGAGCAGTAGCTGGCGGAGGAGGACTCTGTGGCGTTAATGGTATTCCTGGTGGGATGACGTGTCCCATACTTATACTTAGATATACTTATACTATATACTTAGATATAGTATATACTTATACTATATACTTAGATATATAAGATATACTTATACTAAGATAGAACTTATAGTAAGATACTTATACTAAGATAGGGGGTTAGACATACTCTGTGGACCCACCTATGCGAGGGTCTGGCGAGAGGGATGGTCACATCCCATTTCTGGTTTGAAGTGAGGTATGCACAGGGACACCATGTGTGCCCCCAGCACGGTCTGTAAAGTAGAAATTGATGTGGGAGCACACTGCTTCACCTCCCAGCAGAGTCGCCCCTAGTCATCATGGTAGATGCAGTTCGGTTCGCCAAGCGTGTACACTTGGAAAGTCTCTAGAGTGTTTCACCAGGTGGGTGCAGATTATTGCTGGCCATCTCTGGACATGTGTTTCTGGATTATTATCCGTCATCAGCAGAGATTAGGCTAAATTATTTTGGGTTGCTGAGCAGGCTGCCGTATTCTTGGACCGCAGTATCTCTCCAGGCACGCAGGTGCCTCTCCACGAGCTCGTCAGCTCAAAGCGGCTCGAGGGAGCCTTTAACCCTTTCGATGCTGATGACGAGCTCAGCTCGTCATCACCCACGGGTGTCGTGTGCTGATGACGAGCTGAGCTCGTCATGAATAAATGGCATCAGTGATTTTCCAGCACACAGCGGGAAAACGCCTAGCAGCCAAGAGGTTAAACGAGAAATTGATGTGGGAGCACACTGCTTCACCTCCCAGCAGAGTCGCCCCCAAGGATACAGCAGCCTGCTCAGCAACCCCAAATAATGCCTAATCTCTGCTGATGACAGATAATAATCTAGAAACACGTGTCCAGAGATGGCAGCACTAATCTGCACCCACCTGGTGAAACACTCTAAAGACTTTGCAAGTGTACTTGCTTGTAGGACTACATCTACCATGATGCTTAGATGAGACCCTGCTGGGAGGTGAAGCAGTGTGCTCCCACACCCATTTTCTACTTGAAGGCTCCCTCGAGCCACTGGGGGCTGACGAGCTCGTGGAGAGGCACCTGCGCACCTGGAGACATACTACGTTCCAAGGATACAGCAGCCTGCTCAGCGACCCCAAATAATGCCTAATCTCTGCTGATGACAGATAATAATCTAGAAACACGTGTCCAGAGATGGCCAGCACTAATCTGCACCCACCTGGTGAAACACTCTAAAGACTTTGCAAGTGTACTTGCTTGTCGGACTACATCTACCATGATGCTTAGATGCGACCCTTCTGGGAGGTGAAGCAGTGTGCTCCCACACCCATTTTCTACTTGAAGGCTCCCTCGAGCCGCTGGGGGCTGACGAGCTCGTGGAGAGGCACCTGCGCACCTGGAGAGATACTACGTTCCAAGGATACAGCAGCCTGCTCAGCGACCCCAAATAATGCCTAATCTCTGCTGATGACAGATAATAATCTAGAAACACGTGTCCAGAGATGGCCAGCACTAATCTGCACCCACCTGGTGAAACACTCTAAAGACTTTGCAAATGCACTCGCTTGTTGGACTACATCTACCATGATGCTTAGGGGCGACCCTGCTGGGAGATGAAGCAGTGTGCTCCCACACCAATTTTCTACGGTCTGTAAAGTGTTCTCAGAATGCCCCCAGAACTGTCTGTAAAGTGTTTTCAGAATGCACCCACCTATCCCCAATACACTAAAGTCTGTCTAGGAGGTGATTACACAACACTGTGACAGGAAACTATTGTCCAGGCCCCCCCTGCCGGACTTTTGTCTTAAATGCAATCGTAAAAAGTTAAAACTTAATTTGGGCAATTTGGTACATGTTTCTAAGTGCATTCCGATCCAGTACATAGGACTATTACCGGTTAGGTCAGTGTGTACATGTCTTCTCCCTCTAGAAGGGTGGAATTCTACCCCCGTCGCCAGGACTGGCGGAGGGTAGCATTCCAAAGTGTTTTACACCAAACATGACCATGTTTCCATGTAGCCATTCTAAAGTTAGCATTAACCTTCCCCTTTAAAGAGGAGGAATTCAAGCAAGGTTTCAACAGCTTTGCCGAAAAGTTGCTCGATTTCAAAGGGCTGGTTAAGTATGGAGGTTTGACGATGTATGGCCAATCTCTAAATGGCTTGTGCAAGGCGTGACAGCTGAAGGGAGTGTGTCCCACCCTTGTTTCATTAACAGTGTTTGTAGAACTGAGTGAATAAAGGGCTGCAATTTTGAATCTAAAATCCTCCCAAAATGTAGAACTTATTGAAATATCAGGTTCTGGCTGTTGACTTATGTAAGAATCTGCAAACTGGGGCATTATCAGTGTCAGCATCTATTCTTGAAATGTTGAGCTGTTGATTCACATGTGCTCTTCTGCCCCCGACACCTGTGGTTGTTTTATGTGTATATACGCATTGACAACTCTATATTACACTTATTTACTCCATTCTCAACCTCTTGTGGGAATACGATCTAACAATGGAGTCGATGCCCAAGCGGACTAACTACAAAAGGAGGAGTGACCTTACTCGCGACTTGAAAGACTTCTTCAAAGAAATACAATTTATGATAATCCGGACACAACACTAGATGGCAGGAGTATGCAGAGCATGTAAATCTACAGCTGACATGTGAACACATCTTTACCAAGGAAAATAACGTTCTCAATAAATACATTTGGTACATTTGAAACCTTCATTAGGTAACCAGGATGTTGCATTTGTTTCAATACATTCGATGTGGATCCATCTGCAGCATTCTTCACATAGTGCCTGTTGGGAAGAGAGTGAAAAAAAACGTTATTCTCCTCGGATTGTATACAGGTCAATAGGTTTTTGTTGTGCTAACTTAAATTTGTTTCCATAGTATTCGAAAAAAGCTTTTGGAAAATGCACTGTCTTGAAATGGTAATGAGACCATTACTAGGAAGGGTGCATGGCCAGCGAACCAACATTACTAGGAAGGGTGCATGGCAGCAAGCCAACATGGCGGACGCAACTTGGTAAAGCCCCTTCCAAATCGCTCAGTCATCCTGAGATCCACCCATCATCAGATACGCACAAGTGTGAAGTGGAGATTTACTGCCCTAAAGTACTTATATTAGTTATATTTTACTTCGTCAACTAGAGGCATATTAAGGGTATTTACCATAAAGTTTTCCTTAAAAATTTCTGAAGTTTTTTGGTTGCAGACACCGCAGAACTTTTCAAGAGACTCTAAATGTAAAATAGATGTACATTAGCGCATCTTAACTGCAATGGTAAAAATTGTAAACTTAATTTGGGATATTTCGTACATGTCTCCAAGTGTATTCCAATTCAGTACATAGGACAGTCACAACTGTTCAAAACAATTTCCGATGGCAAAACAACTAACAGACTTTAAAATTCACAAACATAATTGCCATATCTTACTATATTTAATACTATGTACAAAATTTATGTTATGCCTTTTTATTAAAATTTTCAAAGACAAAAATAGCTACCAAATAATCCAAACTTTCTGACGACACTAGGGGATAACACATTTTCTATCATGAAATGTTAAAATCAACCCTGATGACTCCATTAGGCCTACTGCAATTTTGAATCTATACTCCCCCAGAAATGTTTCATTTATTAGAATCTCTGCAACTGGATGCTGACTTATGTAAGAATCTGCAAACTGAAAACAGAGTTAATAATGTATATGTTATGCAAATGACCAAGCTGAACTTGAATGCACATAAAAACAATTGTTCTCAATATGATTTGGGTTGGAAAGCCATCGTCAGAGGTCTCGGACCAACCATGTTAGGACCATACTAGTTGTCACAGACAAAATCACAGGCGAATACCAATATGCTTCCGACGGGCACTATGGCCTCGTTCGGTTGGCGTTCGCAAGTGTAATCCCTAAAAGCCCTCTTTACTATTTGCAACTATTCCAAAGAAGTAAGCTATTAATTAACATAAATTATTGTATCTTCTACAAATTAAGGTTTATAATACCATTATGGAAGTATCATTATCAGCATGCCAAAAACCCCACAATTGTAGCTGTCCTGTTGCTTTGGGTTAGATTCTACCACTAACTGCCATAGCTCATAGTCGGGACGCATCTGAAAGAGACACGTTAGTGATAGATTCCTTACCTTAGAATATCCCCAGGCGTCAGACTGTATCCGGAAACTTTTGCGTAGCAATACCCCTGCAAGCCGGTAGGCGTCGTCTGCGGCTTCGCGTCCGTCGTCGGCGTCGTTAGCGCCGGAATGACTTCTGAGTACTTAGACGCCGCCAATGCGCGCTGACGTCAGTTCTTCTTTTTTCCGCGCCAGCTAGCGCAGACCTGGAGAAGCTCTACCCCTAGTCATTTTTTTAATAAACTTTTGATAATTTCTTTCTTTGAGTCTTCGACTCTATCGGTACTGGTAGGGCTGCCCGGGTTCAAACCCTGCTCGAAGTGCGATCGACTGATGTCGGTTACAGACCCCCATCGCCGGTGCCTGAAGTGCTTAGGCCTCGATCACGACGACCGCACTTGCTCCGACTGCCGGGCCCTGACGTCGAAGGCTAAGCGGGAGCGGTCCCGCAAGCGGCTCGAGCTCCGGCAGTCGGCCCCGTGCCGCTCCAGGTCCCGGTCCCACGGGGGGTCGAGGTACAGGTCGCGGGGTCGGAGTCATCGCAGCTCCGGGAGTGGACACCGGTCGTCTGGATCCAAGTCCTCAGGTAAGAGGCATGAGAGGTCGGAGCGGCTTCATTGTTCCTCCGACCCACCCCGACGCTCGCACGGTGCGGCCGGGGGCTCGGGCGAACCGCCCACGGGGCACCACGGGAGTCGCAAGCGTCGCCGCCTGCCCCACACCTTCGGGTCCCTGGGCACGGCGCGACGCCGGAGATCGAGCGGTACCTCATAGCCATGAGGTCCCTCCCTCCTCGGTCGGGTACCGTGGCACCTCCGGGCCCAACAGTCCCGACTGGAGGACCTAGCGGGTCGGGTGTTTCGGCCCGACGCCGTCGGGTGCTTCGGCCCCGGCGCCGCCGGCGACTTCGGTCCCGGCGCCGCAGGACCTCACTGGATCCGGTTCTGGGTCGTTGCCGGTCGACCTCACGACCTCACCGGCCACACGGGTGTCGCCCCCGGCGCCCACTGTGGACGCCGCCCCCAATGTTGCCTGCGGTCCGACTCTGGCGCCGGAACGGCGCCGCTGGCCGCCGATTCCGTCGGCCTTTGGTGATTTTTATCTCCATGAGGAGGCCCTGTCCACTCATCCTGTTTTACAGGAGACGGGTGACGAGGAAGATTGGGAGGGGTCTGAGGACCCTCTGACACAGGAGTGCCAGTCTCAACAGGACTGGACATATGAGCTTGGGGAGGCCAGTGGTATTGACACATCGCCAGACACTGGATTTGTCTCCCCTCCGACTGTGGCTTCGGAGGAGGGGTCTTGATATAGTGTAGTGTTGACGAAGGCAGCCAAGGCCCTAAACCTTGAGCTCCCCGTCAAGGCCCTGAGGACAAACCTCCTCACTTAGGTCCTCAAACCGCAGTCAAGCTCCAGCGAGCCTCTGCTGCCGTTCAATGAGGCCTTGTGTGACGTTCTTGTGGGCACTTGGTCCAAGCCTGCCACAGGCCCACCTGTGGATAGGAACGTGGCCAGACGCTACCGCCCGGCCCCGGGCGACCCATGCTTTTTGTCCACCCACCCCACCCCCGAGAGCCTGGTCATCCAGGCCTCCAATACCCAGACCGCATTCCCGTAGGCTTCGCCTGACAGGGAATCCAAGAGATACGAGCAGTTCGGGAAGAAGGTGTTCTCGTCTGTAAGCTTAGGGCTGCGGTCTGTTAATACCGCCTGTCTCTTGGGCCGCTAAACCCACACTCTGTGGGACGCGGTTGCGGACGTGCTGCCACAATGTCCGGAGGAGGTCCGGGCTAAACTCGCCCAAACCCTTGCGGAGGGACGAGATGCAGCGCGTTATTCCATTCGGTGTGGGCTGGATACAACGGACTCACTGAGCAGGGCGATGGCAACGACGGTGGCGGTTCGCCGCCACGCCTGGTTGAGGTCCGCCAACTTCTCGGCCGATGTCCAGGCCACACTTCTGGACATGCCGTTCGATGGCCGTCGCCTCTTCGGCGACAAGGCAGACCATGCGCTGGAACGTTTTAAGGACTCCAGGGCTACGGCCAAGTCCTTGGGCCTCTCGGCCCCACGCCAGCAAACGGGTGCCTTTCGCTCCTTTCGTGGCCATGGAAGGGGCGCCCCACACGTGCTGCCAGCCACGCGCCGCAAAATGTTGAAACAACGCGGTGGCGGCCGTGGAAACCGCCGTGGCGGCGGTCGGGGACAACGGCGAGGCCAGTCCACACCTCCCTCCACAGCACCCGCCTCAAAACCTTCCTAGTCCGAGTTTTCAGGCCCATGTGACGCCTGTGGGAGGCAGGGTTCGCCATCACCTCTCCCACTGTCGTACTATCACGTCGGACAGGTTGGTGCTGCAGATCGTCCGATGGGGCTACTCCCTCCCCTTCATGGCGACCCCTCCATCCATGCAACCGCAATGCCACCGCGTGTCGGGGTATCACTTGCAACTTCTGCAAGAGGAAGTCACGGCCCTCTTGGCCAAGGGGGCCATCGAGCGCGTTCCTGGGCCAGAAGTAGGGTGTGAATGTTTCTCCCACTACTTTCTGGTACCCAAGAAGGGCAAAGGGGGCCTACGCCCTATCTTGGACCTGCGGAACGTCAACGGCTTCCTCCGGAAGGAGAAGTTCAAGATGCTGACTTTGGCTCAGATCCTGGCTGCCCTGGACCCGGAAGACTGGCTGGTAGCGTTGGACTTGCAGGACGCTTATTTCCACATCCCCGTCCTGCCGGCCCACCGGCGTTACCTGCGGTTCACGGTAGGCCAAGAGCACTTTCAGTTTACTGTGCTCCCCTTCGGCCTTACCAGCGCCCCACGAGTGTTCACGAAGGTGATGGCGGTGGTCGCAGTTCATCTGCGCAGGTTAGGGGTGTCAGTCTTCCCCTACCTAGACGACTGGTTGTTGAAGGCGGGCTCGCCCCAGACAGTCGTCAGCCACCTCCAGACTACGGCCGACCTCCTGCATTTGCTGGGGTTCTCCATCAATGTGCCGAAGTCGCACCTGTGTCCCTCTCAGAAGCTCCTCTTCATCGGAGCGGTTCTCGACTCAGCGCAGTTTCGGGTTTACCCTCCCGAACAGCGGGTTCGGGATATACAGGCTCTGATTCCCATCTTTCAGCCATTATCCCGAGTCTCGGTCAGGTTGACGCTGCGGCTTCTGGGGCTGATGGCCTCCTGCATCCTTCTGGTGCATCACGCCAGGTGGCGGATGCGGGCTCTGCAGTGGGACCTGAAGTTCCAGTGGGCCCAGCATCAGGGCAACCTGTCCGATCATGTCTTGATCTCGGAGGGCACTGCGAGACAACTGCAGTGGTGGCTCACGGACCGCGACTGGGTCAGTGGCAGATCCCTCTCCCTACCCCACCCGGAGCACGTGGTTGTGACGGACGCGTCCCTCCAGGGCTGGGGAGGCCACATGGGAGAGGCGGAGATCAGAGGCCTCTGGTCTCCGGCGGAGTCCCGGCTCCATATCAACCTTTTGGAGCTGCGGGCGATTCGTCTAGCACTGAAGGCATTCCTCCCCTCTGTCCGGGGGAGTGTAGTGCAGGTGTTCACGGACAACACCACCGCCATGTGGTACTGCAACAAACAAGGCGGGTGGGGTCGTGGACCCTTTGCCAGGAGGCTCTGCGCCTCTGGCAGTGGCTGGAACATCAGGGCGTGACCCTGGTGGTTCAACACCTGGCAGGCTCTCTGAATGCCAGGGCGGACGAACTCAGCCGTCGGTGCATGATGGATCACGAATGGCGTCTGAACTCGGATGTGGCGCAAGGCCTCTTTCAGCGATGGGGAGAGCCTTGGTTAGATCTATTCGCCACAGAAGAGAACGCGTAATGTCATCAGTTCTGCGCGTTGGAATTTCCAAGGCGGCACTCGCTCGGAGATGCTTTTCGTCACGAGTGGAGTTGTGGTCTATTGTACGCCTTTCCCGCCTATACCACTTCTGCCCAGAGTGCAGAGGAAGATCAGGCGCTACCGGGCCCAGGTTATCCTTGTAGCTCCGGACTGGGCACGAAGATACTGGTATCCCGAGCTACTCAGCATGTCAGTCGATCCCCCGATTCGTCTGCCTCTTTGTGTGCTCCCTTTGAGCCACTCCATGACTGTCCTCTCCGTCTTCTTACCCTGAAGACTGCTTTCCTGGTTGCCATCACCTCTGCCAGGAGAGTGAGTGAGCTCCAGGCTCTTTCTTCTACTCTACCTTTCTTATCTGTTCATCCGGACAAGGTGGTGTTGCGTACATGACCTTCCTTTCTGCCCAAGGTTGTCACGGCCTTCCACATCGGGCAGTCCATTACCATGCTGTAACGAGGTGACCGGGACAGTACCTAACACTGAGGGCGGAGGCAGAGAAGTATCCTGGTGGTCAGTAAATGATGAAGATGTCGTTAATCCTTCTTCACAGGACGATTCCTTTTCCTGGCACAGCACGTCGCAAGAAATACAACGCGGCCCCTTTAACTGGCCCACGGAACAGGAAGCCGGGACTGCCCATCGTGACGTGGCCTTCGCTGCATTGGTTAAAAGCCCGGAACCCTGGAGATCGGGGTGTGACGTCACCGACTGGGGAGTAGGTGCTGGAGAAGCCGAGGAAAACGCCACGCCAGGACGAGAAGCAGACGAGGAATACGCCACGCCAGGACGAGAAGCAGACGAGGTACACTCCACGCCAGGACGAGAAGCAGACGAGGATTCCGCCGCTCCAGGACGAGAAGCCGACGAGGACGGAAGCGGAGAGGCCCTGACTGAAGCAGACGTGCCAGGAGGCCAACGAGACCGCGCAGCGCCGTGCCACACGCCCGCGGGAGGTGTGTGGCTACGACAGGTACGGGAGAGAGTCTCGAACTGGGTGGGAAGGCGGGGGGCGGTGCCTGCGGTAAAAAGCCTTACAAAACCCTAGAACCCAGCACTTCCTTTTTCCCTGATAATACCCTCCCTCACTTTTATTCACGTAAACTCGGAATTACGTAAAACGCACTTGAAGGTGTCCCTCACTCCCTTGGTACCCTTGGCAGTAACGTGGAGGACGTGACAGTAAATTGGTCCTTTTCTCTCTTTTGTTTCCGGGGACAACCACTGAGAGAGGCCTCTCTGAAGGAAACGCTATCCTGACACCAGAAGTAGGAGAGGAAAGGAATACCCCTCGACAGTCAGCACCACGGATCCTGCCGATTTTGCAAGAGAAAGACTAACCTTACGCAAAAAGAAACTGTATGTTAAAATAAAACCCTCCTTACCAAGACATAGTGTTCAGACCATTCCTGGCCCGCCGTTACACATGCCCACCTTCTTTCCGCCTCCGCATCCCTCGAAAGAGGAAGAGAGGCTCCACCGTCTGGTCCCAAAATGTGCGCTCTCCTATTACCTAGATCGCACACGCCAGTTCCGGGTGGATGACCAACTCTTTGTTGGTTACGTGGGCGCGAAGAAGGAGAAGGCGGTACACAAGAGGACAATTTCGCGGTGGATCATCTTGTGTATTCAGGCATGGTACTCCATGGCCAAAAAGGAGCCCCCTGCTGGATTGCGGGCTCATTCCACTCGAGCCACGGCAACAACTGCCTTGGGCCGAGGAGTCCCCTTACAGGACATTTGCCAGGCAGCTACGTGGGCCTCGCTGCACATGTTCGCAAGACACTACTGCCTGGACAGCCAAGTCCAGAGGGATGGCTACTTTGGCCGTTATGTCCTCCAGGAATTTCTGGTGTGATATTGGTTCGCAGACCCACCACCGGGGTTGGTATTGCTGGGGTATCTATTCTAAGGTAAGGAATCTATCACTAACGTGTCTCTTTCAGATGCACAAGTTACTACTCGTGTAACGATATATCTGTAAGAGACATTAGTTAGTGATAGATTCCTTACCGACCCGCCCATCCTCCCCGTTCTGCGAACCGATATCTAGGGTTAAGGTCATCCCCTTTCAGGGCCCTAGTTTCATGGCACCAGTGTTGGTTCTATCATGGCTCTGCGTATCTGGCGCGGAAAAGCTGTGTTTCAGAACTGCCGTCAGCGCGCATGGGCGGCGTCTAAGTACTCAGACGACGTCATTCCGGCGCTGCCGACGACGGACGCGGAGCCGCAGACGACGCTTACCGACGCGCAGGGGTATTGCTACGCAAAAGTTTCCGGATCCAGTCTGACGCCTGGGGATATTCTACGGTAAGGAATCTATCACTAACTAATGTCTCTTATAGATATATCGTTACACAAGTAGTAAATTGTGCTTCAGTGCCAGTAGGAAAGCCCTTTAGAGACATACGAATGGTTATGTTAAATATTTCAGTTTGTCTATGAGAACTAAACAATAAATATTTGACGGGTTTGTCGGTAATAATGATCAATTTCAAAAAGAAAAAAACTCATATTGAAATTTTTATATTTATGCAATATAAAAAGTACTAAATAGATAATGGAAACTTTTTTAGGGAAAGGGTACCTCCAATTTCGTAAAAAGTCATGGTAGGTCCGAAGTTTGCTAATCAGTGAATCACAAACTATTACTGTCTTTGAAAAAGGTTTCAATATCTGAAAAAATCATATAAAAGAAATTAGATTTTTAGTATTGAAAGTTTAAATTTTATGCTAGAGATGTCTGCTCTTGATACATTGCAAAACAAAATCATGTAAAAAAATGACAGTTAAAATTGTTCTTAAAAAAGATTTAGGCACTTCAAATTATTACAATCAGTCATATTTTTCAACAATAACTTTTAAAACTGACTGATAAATGTTTAAAAAACTTGCACTTACCAAAAGTATCCAAGTATCCAATGAACACCAGAATGACAGCAAAAACATTTTTTTTTTAATTTAGCACTTCAAATTATAACCAGTTATAACCAGTTATATTTTTCAGCAATAAGTTAAACAAGCATCTGCAATGCAATAGGTTTCGTATTTACGCGAGTTTGAGCTATTGACATTGCAAATAATGCCTTTCATTTTTGTTTTAAAACATAAATAAAAGGCATTGCCATTTACAATGCCAATAGCTTAAACTCGCGTAAATGCGATACCTTTTGCATTACAAATGCTTGTTTGATTTGAGTTTCACACTCCATGAGAATGCGTGTATTTCCCAGCTGTCTCACTCATGTGCTTCTCTCTTCTTGCACTTGGTGTTGCTCTCTGTCACCCATGTGCTTAACGCCGCCCACTCCATGATGTACAAGCCTTCTGTACCTCCCCCCCTTTGCGGTCTTGCCCGTGTGCTTCTCTCATACCCGCTCAATGCTGTTCTTTCCCCGGTTTACCCTCAGATGCTCCACTTTGCTCTCAACGTATCTTGTGCTGTCCTCCCCGCCCGCGCCCTCCAAGATGCTTATTCACACTGCGCCCTCCGTTTTGCCTCCCTGCACCCCCACCGCCCCATGAGGCTTGCCCCCTGCCTGCACACTCATGTTTTCTTCATGCCCCTTGTGTTATTGCCTCTCCTTCTGTCCCCAGTGTTGCCGTCACCTTCACTGCTTCAGCCTCCCAAACTCAAATCTTGATTTTATGCGTTTTTGTTTTTTTTAGTGACCGACCCAACTTGGATCTGGAACTAAAGAAATAGAAAGTGATTGTGTCATTTTGTAGGCGAGTACATGCATGGTGTTTGCACCCAGAAACATGTTTTCTTTTCTTTAGTCACGCTGCTCAGCATCGTGGATAATGTGCAGCAAACCAGTGCAGAGTTACTCTAGTCTATTGTAGGCAGAAGGGGAGACTGGCCCTGCAGAGGGGGGGTGGAGGTGGGGGTACAGACAGGAGGATGCTCATGTACCGGCATGATGGGGGGCGGGGTAAGAAGAGGGGTGACAGGCACGAGAGATGCAGGATAATCAAAAGGAGCACCGCCAGCTGGACACAGGAGGAGAGGGTGACAACACCCGCAGACAGACAGCGAGACAGACAGCGGGACAGCCAGAGATAGGTGAGGTGAGAAGGGCACAGAGTAAAGCAGAGGGGTGAGAGGCGCGGGGCGCCCTCAGGGACCCAATCACTCACCACGTAGGATGACCCGCCCTCCCCGCTGCGGGTCTCGGTCTCTGGGATGGAGAAGTGCATGTCCCCTGGTCTCGTGCACCACGCTCCTCTTTCCAGGCACGGCACGCGCCGTCTCGCGTCTGCCCCTCCCACACACCTTCCCCTCTCCTCACAGCATCACAGACAGTGGCCGGGCGGGAGGTGGCACGGACAGTGGGCGGGCGGGAGAAGGCAGGACAACGGAAGGGAGGGGTATTTTATTTATTTATTTTATTTATGCATATTTATATAGCGTGGACTTTACCCGAAGGCATCGAACACGGACAGTGGGCGGGCGGAAGGGAGGAGGCACGGACAGTGGGCGGGCGGGAGGGAGGGAGAAGGCAGGACAACGGGAGGGAGGGGGATTTTATTTATTTCTTTTATTTATGCATATTTATATAGCGCGGACTTTACCCGAAGGCATCGAACACGGACAGTGGGTGGGCGGGAGGGAGGAGGCACGGACAGTGGGCGGGCGGGAGAGAGACGGCTAAAAAAAGAAGGCCAAGGGAGAGAGGGAGGGCGAGGACATGGGAATGAATGGACGGGGGTGGGATGGGAGTGCGTGTTGGGATTCGGGGGCGTGTTTTTCGTGCACTCCCCTTCCCATTGGCTGGAAGGTAAAATTCCAGCCAATGGGAAGAGGAGAGGGCGGGGCTTAAAAAAAGACCCAGCAACGCCCCTGAATCGCGTTCTCACTGGGAAAGACTGATTGACAACGCTGTCTTCCAATGGCTAGCCTCCATTTATGGAGCTAGCCAATGGAAGAAGGGGCGGATTCAAGTCCCCCATAATGTAAACAATAGCTTTCACCTGGGCGTAGCCCTGCTTCGCAGAGCTACGGCCAGGTCGAAACCTAAAAAACTGTGACTGATAAATAAATGTTGAAAAAACTTGCACTTACCAAAAGTATCCAATGAACGCCAGTATTTGTCAGACAAAGAACAGTTTCCATTTTCTCATAAGGTACCTGTAGAGTATAAAATGTGATCATGAATAACTTTACATGACATCCAACATCCATACGTTTACACTTACAAAAATTGAAAGAGGTGAATGCCAATTCAATCAAAATTCCAACTCAACAATATTCACTTGGAAGACATGTTACATTTTTAATACTCTTCAAAACGTTACTCTAAGTCTATTTTACACTCAGACATTAATTCAATGAATCAGTAACTTTGAATATTCCTTAGAACCAGTAATAGTGAAAAGTCACATAAGAATATATGAATATTTACCCGAAAAGCAGATGAACGATAATTGCCCAGGAATATACAGGACGACACTGTTGCAGAGATTGCTGAACACTAAGGTTCAAATAAAAGGATTTCATTACGCACATTGATAAAGAATTATTCTTTTTGGCTAGGTCTGTCTGTGTTATTGATAAAAATATATGAACATTTGGTCTTGACATACATATTTTGGAAAGGTACGCATTGATTACCTATAAAAAAATATGAAAACACATGAGCTTTGCTAGGGGAACCACCATGTACATCCTACGCCATTATCCATACTATACTGAGTTTAGATGTTATAGAAACCAACCTCATCAACTATCCATTTGTCCATTTTGAGTGAACAAAATGAAGAATCATACAACTTGAAGCTTGACACTATTGCTTCCAAGCGTCCTTTCACTTGTTTCTTCCATACATCCAAAACTTTTTTCATGGATTTAGAAGGAAGAGATGCTGGAAATGGAAGAGATGCTGGAGATGGGAGAGGTGCTGGAGATGGGAGAGGTGCTGGAGATGGGGGAGGTGCTGGATATGGAAGAGGTGCTGGAGATTTATCACTGGTCATGCTTCCTGCAAAATAATTTTGGACGGTTTACAAAATGTATCATTAAAAAAAACAGACTACTCAAACATCCTACCACAAACCTTACTCAAACAAAAATAGCTAATCATAAATCTCTTTCATAAAATACTGTACTTTACTAAACATATCATGTGCAGAAACTCGAAGCCACGTTCTCTTGCTCAACCTACTACCTTTTAACCTATTAAGGAGACATTTACACAGGCTGATGGAACATCATTACACTACACATCCAAATGTTGTCCCATTACTTTAAAAAAGGTACCCTTCAATAGATTACCTTTGACGCTCGAATTATAAGGCCTCAACATGTCGAGACTATACGTTCTACGGAAAGGCATGTTTCTAGCATTGAGTAACTTTACACGCTTCCCTTGTTTTTCGGCAATATGGTACGGTCCAGTAAAGTTATGCTCCAAAATGCTCCCTTTTCTCATTGTTCGCCTGCAATTTTTCAGAAGCACTAACTCTCCTTCTCTGAAGGTGCACAGCTTATATTTCTTTGAAACTCTCTTTTTATATTTTTCCTTCTGCTTTTCCTGGGCAAACTCAATATTCTGCTTGGTCTGCTTTTTAATTTTCTTTTCTGCGATAATGCCTGCATATTCGTTTTCAGTTGGTAGTAAAAACTCAAGCTTATAAAGGAAACATAATTACTAATTTTTACCATTTAAAAATATATATTATATAAAAATTAAAATAACTATCATTTTTATAAATAAATATTATGCAAAAAACATGAAAATTAGTACAGCAAAAATAGATTTAATGTTTATAAAAAGTTAAAAAGTATCCACCAAGTAAATGTTTGTATAATTACATAACATAAATTTGCAGATTAAAATATACATTGGAGTACTCTCAAATTCATACCAGATCATCCGCCATCTCACTAGGAAATCTTGCTTCTCGGCCGTACATAAGTAGGAAGGGGGAAACTTTTGTTGTGGTATGTGGCTTTGATCGAAAAGCGAACAATGCATGGTCCAAATATAGATCCCAGTCGTTCTGATGCTCATTCACGTACTTAGACAACATGCTGTAAAATTACAAAAGATTAACATGTGGCATGACTGTTACTGGCAGTATATTAATCACGTTTTTTCCCTTACAATTGCACTGCAGCGAAAGATGACCGTCAGACCACATCAGACAAGCTGACAGATGAGATAAGACCGCCATGAGAGCAACCTCTTAAGTACTTACAAACTTAAAAAGAATTAGCATTACCTTTTAATGCTAGCATTAGTATGCTCATCTAAACCATTGGTCTGTGGATGATAGGCAGCACTCACAGAACGTTCTATTTCTAAGAGCTTTGATAACTCTGAATTAACCTGGAAAAAAAATACATATATATATTAAATTCGGAAATGTTGGTAAAATTTACCTTTCAAATGTGACCGATTAAAAAAAGATACTACATATATTTAAATATATTTGGCAAGCAAAATAGAAAATATCATCCTTGCATTATCAAAATGTTAGGCCGAGATTGGTCACTCACTTCATTCACAAACTCCCGGCCTTGATCAGATAGAACCCTTTTCAGACTTCCATGGCGTAAGTACATTTGCAACAGTCTTGAAGCAACCTCAGCTGCAGTCTTGGATTTTAGAGGAAATGCCTCAACCCATTTAGAAAAATAATCTGTTGCCGTCAGAATATATTTATATCCTGTAGGAGTGGTAGGTAATGGTCCCATCAAATCCACTCCTACAAGTTCCCAAACTTCTTCCACCTGTTAATATACACAATAAAAATATTTTAAAAAACAAAAAATAATTATACAACAATGGATTGTTTTATGCAAGTGTCACGTGTTTAATTAATTTTTTAGAATAATACCTAATGATCAGACAGTTAATAAAGCAAAGTAACAAATTTAAGACATACTTTGATTGGTTTTAATTCTGAGCAAATCTGGAGAGCTGGTTGTTCCTTTTGGCAAACATCACACTCTTTGATCTAAAAAGAAAGAAATAAAGATCTCTCAAGGAAAATTTAAAGACGTGTCTCCAAAAAAACAAATTCATAACAACATTTTCACGTTGTATCTCAAGTGCAGACGGAGTACATGTAAAAAGCATAGCCTCTGAAGTAACATATCTTTAAAAACAGTCTTTATGTTTATCCACACAATGGATACATTAAACAAACTATTAAATAATCTCTTTAAATCTACATTCTTTATAAACGTATAAATTAATCAACATTAATAAGATCATAGGATGGGACAACAGATCAATGATCAAAAGAATATTATGTCATTTACAATGTGAGACATTTAAATGAAAAATATATGGGTTCGAAAAACAATGGCCTATAAGACTAGCACAATGGAGAATGATATTTTAATTAAAAAATTATTTAGAGAAGAAAGAAAAATGCAAACTTACCCATTGTTCAATTTCAACTGACATATTTGGCCAATAAAATCGGGAGGAAATGCTTTTTTTCGTTTTGTTGATACCGGAATGACCACCAATAAGAGACGAATGAAATTCGGAAAAAATGTTTTGGGCAGCTTCAGCACCAATGACAACTTTAGTTTTCTTTTCTTTACCACTGTAGAACAAGCTCCCATCTATTAACAAAACAAAAAAGAGAACAAAGAGAAAACAAAAAAGTGTTTTAGTAACTATGAATGTGCAAAAGTAAATATGCATGTCAAAAAGAATTACATGAACTGAGAACATGTCTTTTCTCAAACAGCCTTAACACATTGCAATGAAAAAAGAATAGTTAGAAAATGATAGTACCGTCAATGGTGAATTTTTTAGACAGTCTACGCAATCCATGCTTCTGGACTTTACTGAAACCTTCAGGATACACATTACGGCTTACATAATCCAGAATCCCTTGGTACTTAGTGGCATCCATTTCTATTTCAAATAATGATAAACGTAAAAAAGAATGTAAAGTAAATACTGTCAGATATGCAAGTACCCAATTTTACATACTCACATTGTATTACAAAGCCAAAAATAACTATATATGTGAGTGAATACACGAGTACTATAACAACTGTCCCCCCGTCTTCACTCCTCACTCTGCCAATGAACTTTAAGCGATGGACGGCCATCTGGTGCAGCACTTCACAATAAGCCACAGGGAACAAGAGCAGCGCTACATACCACCAGCCCAAAAAAGAAAATATGCATCACAGACATGCACGATTTCTGTGAAAACAGGCAGCTTCAGCAGCGAGGCCTACACATGCCACTGCCATGCCACCTCGAAACCACTGCCATGTGGCGCAGCACTTCACAATCGGCCAGGGGGAGATTAAGTGATTTGCCCCAAACGCGGCTAGTGCCGTGGTCTGGTTGTGCACGTGCTGTCATGGGTGTATGTGAGAGAAACTGCAGGATGCGGTTGCCAGGTCTCAGGGGTTGTTGAGGAAAAGAACGGAAGAACAAGCAGCTATCTCGGAGCATTACTTACTAATGGACAGAATAGAAACTGCAGAATGCGGGCCTGGGGTGTGAGATGGGGTGAACAAATTGAAGTCATATGGATACAGTGGCGGGTTCCTTACTTACCCCTCTCGTTGAAGTTTCAGAATATTAGATTGCTTACCAAGCTTCAATTTCTAGGAAAGATGTCTCAACAGAAATCCTAGACCACTTTTCCAACTTCAAACTATTATACACCTTTCAAGCTTCCTTTCTTCCCAAATGCAGCACAGAACAGAGTCCTTTTAAATACTCAATGGCGTTCCATATATTTAAGATGAGGGCAGCACCGGTTATCTTGAGCTTCTAAACCAATCCCTAACTCGATCATGGCCATAACCAGTCTGGCCTCCAGAATGGGAATAATTATAAATTCAATAATAAATTCAGGCATTAGAAAGTATTGGAACTAGAGTTTGAAAAATCTGAGTTTTACAAACCAAAAACATTACCACAGAACTTTCAAGTACCACAAGGAACAATTCTTTGTCCTGAACGTTTCGTATTCTGCAGGGAGACACTAGGGAGTATGCTGCATATCTACAACACTGTTTACCAATATGCCAATGACACTCGTCTGCACCATATAGCTCGGCCACAGGAAACTTATGTGATTTGCTCAGAAAAAGCGTTTGATTCATATTGCATTTGGCAAATCATATTAACTTAACTCGCACGTGATGCAGCAGTTAGGGATATGCCACGTGGCGCTGGACTCGAGACTCTGCCACAGGATAATTATGTCATATGGACAAAAAAAGCGTGTTGGAGCTTAAAAGAGGCATTCTTTGTTAACATTACAAATTGGTTCATATTAGCTTTTGCCACTTCGAAATAATTTAACATGCGAGTGAAGTAGCATTTAGGAGTCGGGCAGGCGGCGCATGGCAACAGACTCAACAGAGGGAAAAGTAAGTGATTTACCCAGTAACAACAGGTTGGTGCTTAAAGGAGGCATACTTAAGTCAGAATAAAATGTGATTCATATTACATTAGCCACATCACATTATTTTAACATGCATGCGACGCAGCATTAAGTGATAGGCCACGTGGCACTGGACTAGAGACTCGGCCGCAGGAAACTTACGTGATTTACCCAGAAAAAAAGCGTTTAGTGCATAAAGAAGGCATTCTTAAGTAACAATAAACTAAGATTCATAATACAATTGGCAAATCAAATGAACTTAACTTGCACGTAACGCAGCAGTTAGGGATATGCCACGTGGCACTGGACTCGAGAATCGACCACAGGATAATTACGTTATTTGGACAGAAAAAGTGTGTTGGAGCTTAAAGGAGACATTCGTTGGTAACATTACAAATTGGTTCATATTAGCTTTTGCCACGACGAAAAAATGTAACATGCGAGTGAGGCAGCATTTAGGAGTCGGGCAGGCGGTGCAGGGCAACAGACTCAACAGAGGGAAACGGTGGTACATGTACATTTGCATTAACAATAAATGTAAAATGCTCACCTTCAAAGAACTGGAAAAACAAGTGACTCTCGATGAGTAACGAAAGAACTGGAAAAACAAGTGCACTCGATGAGCAATGCACTGCGAGGAATGAACACCATTGGCAGGGGTGTGACTGCTGAAAAGGAAAAGTTCTAGAACGTTAGACGTTTATGAATGCTTTGGAGAACGATGATTGGTTGAGCATGATGTTACTGTGTGTGTGAGACCCCTGTGATTGGTCATGGTTTGCGAGCATGCGCGAATTGAAAAAAAAACGTTGAGGGTACACGGACAGATGGGGTGCGTAATATGCGCCTGCGCAGCAGTAACACATGCGCAGAGAGAAAAACGCATGCGCAAAGTAAAGGAAACGCGTAGGGGGGACACACCAAGATGGGGTTCACATATCAATAGAACACCGGCCACAGCTTGCAGTGCATGTGTGCGAGTGGTGCGCACGCAGCAGTAATAATAATTACGCCATATGGGCCTCTGCTCAAGCGCGCACCTGCACTGCAAGATGTAGCTGAGGTAGCATTTTCTGAAGCCCTTCTTACTTAAGGTCTGGCCAGACCAGCGCAAGCGCTGGGTCAGGCGAGACCTAAAAAAGCATTGGGTCTGGACTAACTAGTTACGGTGGACCCAGGAGGTTGTAATTAGTTCCCATCGTTAATTTTGAGAAAAAAAAAGTAAGATCCAATGCACGCACCCAAAGTAGTGAGGCAGTGGAGGGCGCCAGAGGACTCTCGGTAGTAGAGTGGCCAGAACGCGCATGCTCCGTAGCAGTTGTACACACGTTAGCGCTTCAGGTTGCGCAGGCGCCTTCTTGGAACGGGATTCGCCTTTTCACAAGCTTTGAGGCGGTGCCTGTATCTCCCTTTCCAAAATGGCCGTATTGTTCGTAACCAGTCGGCTAGAAGATTACGGCCGCCTTTCACGCGCTGTGGACACAGGCTTCCTTTTCCAAGATGGCAGCTAAACAGAAGACTTGGACCATCGGTTCAGCCGGAGCAACGGTCCATCTCAGGAGAGACGCGCTGGTGGCGCTGACCTCAGTCGCGTGCAGGCGTCTCTCTGGGCTACGTCGATATGACGTAGGGTTGACTCTAGATGCTGCGCCAATCAGGACAGACTATTGACGGGAACTCGGCGGAGTGTGACGTGACGTAACGTGCTGTCGCTAAGGGACTCTCCTCTAACGAGGCTTGTCATTCCCCAGGGCAGTGTGATTGACCCTGCCCCGGGCTCCTGGTCGTCCCCCCGCACTGCCCTCTCCCCGGCTCCGAGGGCAGCGCCCCCGCGGCCTGGCAGACCATGTCCACCCTGGAGAGGCAGTTTCTGTACGACGTCCCCGCTGACATCATGTTCCGCTTCTGCCAGGTCATCGCCTCCCTGGAGGACTCCGAGTGGATCAAGTTCGGTGAGTGTGGCCGCCCCTGCCCGACGGACAGGTGTGCAGCCCTGCCTCACACCCCCACAGGGCAGCACAGCCCCTTCCACCTGCCATTTCATGGACTCTTCTTTTTTTTATAATCGCATGGGAGTGGAGCATTGCATGTAACTCAGGACTAAGTCTATCATATTATTCCTTTAACCAGGGACAGCATTTTCCGGTCCTGGGTGTTACATTAACTATCAGGTGCATTGTGGCTCATGTAGTCCAGAGTGCCTATTTTCCTGTGGCTATAGGTAAAGACTGAACTGCATTGTCTTATACTTATTCCCAAAAGACACACAATTGATGGACGGAATGCAGAACAAATCAAAACATTCACCCCCAGTCAAGAGATCTGGGTTGAATCCATCATTCTTTTGCTCACCATGCCACCCAAGTTTAGTTGTCTTATACATGTTTACATGAAGTCAACCTTCAAGCAGAGTACAGTGCTCATGCACTGGGTTTAAAGGGTCCATCCGATAAATAATGTCACAGTAGGTTTTACAATCCAAAAAGAGAGATTAAGGCACAATTATTGTTGACTGTCTAAGAGGTCGAGCTTTTTCCTTTTCACTGCAGGGTTCGTTTACACAAAAATATTGGTGAATGCGTTGGCGCTTGTCCGGGACACTGCAGTGACTGGAGTCTGATCTGGGATGCATTGGTGTTGATGGGGTGCAAGTCCCCAGTGGATAAGCTTGATTGGGACAGAAACCGATGCAGCCAGTGCAGGGGTTGGGTGGGTGCTTCGTAGGTTTTGAGTTTGCCCAGAGTGTGGGTGCAAGTGTTTTTATTTATGTCTTTATGTAGCACTAAGTCAGTGTTGCCAATAATCTGCAGTGCTTGAAGTATCTCGGACCCCCAAATATGGATGCCCCCATTTCCAACATGTACATGCCAGAGTAAGGCACTTCCTGGTATTGTGGGGGAATGGGGAGCAGTCACAATTTTCGTAGCGCACACCGATCTCTCTAATTAGTAAATAAGTGGCATACATCTCCATGATCCAAAACACACCATTTACTGTTTTCTGTCTGGTTGGACAGCGCAGCTTTCAGCAGTACCTATTGTTACTAATGGTTTAAAATATACACGAAGTGGTCTTTGGAGCCACTAGAGAAGTAGTACTCACTTGCTTCATGCTATTGGATTTTTGGTGCATTCTCGTACCTATTGCATTTCAATGCACAAGGGTCTCTCTTACATCTCCAAAGTTTACTGAATCATCGCACATTTAAGTATTTATCTTACAGTTGTATTGAATAAGAAAACATTTGTTTTGTTGTTTTGTTTTTCACTACTCCGGATATTTGTAACTGTTATGGCGTGGGCTCAAAATATAAACCAGACCCATTGGATTTGTCAGTGTTTGTTTTTGACACTTTTGAATGTCCCCTCTGTGGGTCTGTGCTCGTGACCTTCATAGCTTGTCTTGGTTGGTGGCATAGCTTGTCTTGGTTGGTGGCAGCCTGAAAGCCAGACTTTATTGTGTGTTTTTTGTCACCCTGTTTTTCTTGAAAACGTCTCAAACGTCAAGAAAGTAACCTAGAAAGTCAGATCAACAAGGAACATTGGGTTTGTTACAAATCAGTCAGTTCTGGCGAAATGGGTGAAGAAATTGGGGGGAAGAGAGAGGTATGAAATTGAGAGAAGCTTCAGGCGCCGATACAGGGTAAATGGAAAGTGCCCCCGGATTTCCTCCTACATCCAACCCTCTAGGAACTCTAAATCCGTCCATTGCAGTTTCAGCCCTGTCATGAACCTTTTACCACAAATTGGCCACATATGCAGAACAAGCATTTGCAATGCAATTGGTCTTGCCTTTGGGACCTTATCATTTTTTAGCCATGCAGCATTCAGGGTGCTGCAACATCTACTGTTCTTTAACATGGAAGCTTTGACACTAATAGGCAGGCACATTATAGCATTGCTTTGAGAAGGTCTTGTCATGAAACAATTATGATCATATGTGTTTGCAACGAGAGTGGTTGCTAAATTTGTAACAAAGCACCTGAGGTGACCACTGATTTGTTCTTTCAATATTGCAAATTTTCCTTTTCTTGCCGAATAATTTACTCAACCCTGCTGCATAAAGTGTTGTGAGCCGGAGCAGCCAGTTAAACCAATTTATTCATTAAAATTTACAGAAATAGGAGGGAGTGAATGTTTTTTGATAAGATTAACACTGCCTCCCTAAAATTGCTTTTCCTGCGAACACTGAAAGATGACACAACGTGCCAGAGGCCCGGAAAGGCTTGCTAAGCTGAGGCAGAGCCAATTTAATTGTCATTTCGCAACATAGAAAATATGTGCAAATGACTCTTCTCAGTAAAGCGGCACAAGTCCGCGTTCAGCGTTGCACTGCATGTATCTTAATGAAAACGTTAACAGCTCTGCTGAAGTGTCTAGGTGACAAGGATGTACAGGTTTTTTTTCTAAATTGTATGAATCCATAAATGAGTTAGTTTGCTAACTCTTCTGAGTACATGCTACATGTTAAAATGTGAATGTGATCTGAACTAAGTGAGGGATTTGAGCCTGCCATATTGACCAAACAATCTAAATGAAAAAGCATTTAGGCGCATTCCGAGTTGCAAACATAAAACATGTAAGTAACTCTGCTAAAGTTAAAGCCTCTTGTTAAGAAGGAGTGTAAGTATTTTCCTGAGTTGAACCTCAGAATGTTCTGGGGCATTTATTCCATGCAGAATGCAACCTGTATATATCGCTGTCATGTTGACCTTCATGAGCGCAACTAGTGTCATATTAACAAAACATTAATTGTCTGTAAAAGTATCAAATATGCATTACAAAAATGCCATCCAGTATGCTGCAAGCACCCGGTTGTAAAGCCATCAGCACAGCTTGAGACCCTGCAATATGAGCAGCAACCTTTGCTTGGCCACAGGTTCTGGATCGTACACAGACTGAGCGACACCCAGTGGGACCCATTGTCCTGGTCCAGCCATGACTCAGTATGACCACCTGGGGTCAGTCCTTTGCTCCTCAGTCCCTCAATGTATCATTCCCCCTTGTTGTCCAAAACAGCGCGTGGCAGCATACTTGCCTACCTAAGTCGACCTACACTACTATCGCCCTGTCAATGACATTTCCCTAGTCCCTCACCTCCAGCGAAGACCAAACTTTCACCATTTCTGGGCAGCACGCATTGAATTGTTGGAGCCTGGAGGACGACTCAGACAGTGACTCCACAGTCAATCAATACTTCAGAATTTTGTGCGACACACTGGGATTGGTTGAGGTACTCGGTCCTCTTACACATTATGAACCCCCCCCTAGACGATTCCCAGTATTTGTTTTGCTGAGGCATCTGTTATGTGACCTGGAGATGCTAAAATCACAGACGGACGACATCCGTTAAAAGATCAACTGCAGGTATCGGACTGAATTCACAGCCGGCTGGTGTAAGTAGGATTACAGTACGCTAAATAAAGAGTTGGGCGAGCCACGCATAACAAAAGAAAGGCGCGCAGCCGCCATTGTAAAAGATGAAGCAAAAAAACCAGAATCTTGCTAAAAGTAAGTAGAGTTGAGCAAGCTGCGCAGAAAAAAACAAAGGCGCACAGCCACCACAGTTAAAGATGAAGCATTGGCGTTTTAGTTATAAACAGAAAAGAGTGCCTCGAAAGTATCGTAGGTACTGAAGAGTAAGTGTACATGTAACGGGGGCAGTATGAATGGAAGGTTACAGAAGTGCAAAAGGAGGGACTAGTCAGGCATTTCACCAATCAAAAGCCATAATTTATGAAGGACAGTAATGGGAGCCAATAGAAAATACGGGAGGTGCTTGAAGCTCTTATTCCAGATACAGCATGTCTCGCAGAGCAACGCATACACACTGTCTAGCCTCAACCTAAAAGGAGGCAAGCAAAGAAAAGTATTTAAGTTCATACACAAGATCTAAAGCATTTTGTAGCCCCAGAACCAGTTACTACTCCTTTCTCTCCACCTCCGTGCCCCACCAATGTCTCATATTTTCAGAGCCAGCTTACTCCACAATCTCGGGTGGGCTTCATTGCACAAGTAAAGCCCTGAGCCAAGTATCCTCCATTGTTCACTGGACTGCCCAGTGTGGGAAGCATGTCCTCAGGGAAGCCACTTTTAAACCCTCTTTTTATTTTTTGCTTCTAGTGTACTTGTTGCATGTCTGACCAGGGTAGAAGTTCCTTCCAAGTTGTCCTCATTACGTTTGCATGTTGCGTTTGTTAGAACATCATAAGTATGTATTGAAGGGTCAGAGAATCCTGCTATGCTATACCCTTTCCTCTTTTCCAACTTCAAAATGCCACTGTTCACACAATGGCTTGGTACATAGAAATTGACTTAGAATGCAGTGTATTGTCTGCAGTGTGTCTAGTAGGAGACGCTGCCTTGCTCCATGTCACTGACTTGCATTCTTTTTCCATTCAGTTCATTTCAATTTGCTTTGATATTAGGTAACAAAGGACTACTATTGATGCTTTTCAGATATGTCCCCTGCAAAACCCAATGTTGTCTTTTAACACTATCGGTGTGGCGCATTTTCCCCGCTGTGCGCTGAAGATTTAAAAATCCTGCGTTCATGACCAGCTCAGCTCGTCATGAGCTTACGAGAGGTGTACTTCATGACGAGCTGAGCTCGTCATCAGCGTCGAAGGGGTTAAGCAAGTGCCTCAAATGTGTACAGCCTGAATCAGGGTACTGTGCAAGGCTAGAGGCTGTTTGTGTTAAGGAGGCCTTGATGGTGGTCCTCAAAAAGTATGGGGGGAGGCCAAAAGGAGAGTAGCCACTCCTTTCTCTTGACCCCCCCACCGGACCCAGCGCTTCTCTGTAACACCAGTTTGCCATTGGAACTTCCATGACTATGGAGGATCCCAACCAAGATCATTCTTAGGGTGACACGCTCTCACAGCCAAGGGGATGCCGGTTTCCAGTTAACAGAGAACAACAAGCAGTGTAATGCCAATAGGTCTGATTTTATGAATGCACTGTCAATCCAGACTTCGAAATCCATGAACTTTATTGACGGTTTCCTTCTATCTTTGCTTCAGCAGAGAAAAACATCTTATAGTTAACAAAGACACTTTAAATAGCATTACAACGGAAAGTGCGTGCCACTTAAAGCCGAGGCAGCAGGATTAATAAACTAAAGGTTAACACAGCTGTGTGGACTGCAGTGTCAAAGTAGACTCTTTAGAGTAGATGAAGTGGCGTAGAGTGCAGTTGTGTAGAATACAGTGGCATAGAGTGATTTTTATTTTTGCAGAGTAGATTGGCGTAAAGTGCATTGGTTTTGAATAAAGTGGCGTAGGGTGTAGTGTTGTGGAGTGGTGTAGACTGTAGTGGTGCATAGTAGAGTAGTGTGGGGTCGAGTGCATTGCTCTAGTGTAGAGAGGCGTGGAGTGATGCAAATAAGTGGGTAGTGTGGAGTGGTGTAGAGTGCAGTGGTGCGGAGTGTTGCAGAGTGGAGTGAGGTAAAGTGGAATATGCATGATGTAGTAGTGTATTGCCATTACATACAACACATCTTCAATTGAAATGACTAGTACTTTTGCACTCGCATGCAGATTTACTGATAAAAGTATAGAGGCTGCGACCTAAAAAAGGACTGATGCTTGAGCTTAGTCCTCTGATTCATACTGCTTCCTAGGGCGGCATTTGTTTGTTTGTGGTTTCTGCTTACATCATTATCTGTGTGTTTGGTTTCCTGACTGTAATTTTGTCACACACTAAACTCCTACTCAACCTCTTGGTGACTCGCTGCCATTTGTAACCACGATGAAGGGGGTGATTCCCCCCGCGAGTACACTCCATGTTGCACAGAGTAAGTCTTATTTCTAGGCACCGGGTTCATTCAGCTTGTCTTTCGTTTTTTGGCCTGGATTGAGAAGATTTCTTTATTTAGGGTACAATAACCCAGGGACTGTACAATATTGGAGGAGAAATTATAATTTTTTTTATTGAGGAGCAGGATCAGGGGGAGTGCTTGTAATATATGTCCCCAAAGACGTGTAACAGCGCCATAAGGCTATGAAGATAGCTGTACGAATGTGGCTTCCTTTTCCTGAACCAGCATGTTGTGCCTGATTCTGCACAGCTTGACTCTGTTCTTGACAGGCTTGCAGTGTCTGTCTTCTTGCTCTTCCTTGGAGCTTTGGGTGTGAAATTTTAGGTAACTATCAAGACATTCTTGTGGCAGACTCTTCCAGCAAGGCATAGCCTTGCTTCTTTCTGCAAAGTGAAGGTGGCCGCAGTTCGTGGCTCGAGGGCTTGCGCTGAGACATCCTATCACCTTCCCAACATTAAGAGAAACCTTTGCTTTTGTGCACATTTTTTTGTCTGTTAGGCTGTCTTGTTCCTGATGGCTTTTTCTCCCCTCTGAGATGTGAGCTGTACTCCATGGTGTCTCTCACTGCTCTGGCTGTGTACAGATCTGCTGGATTGTGACCTTTTTCCTATTCTTTGTATTGATGAGCTCTTGGTGCTTGTCACTTGCAGATAAGAGAAGCTATTGTCCACTCAATGTGATATTTGAGTTGATGATGTGGTAACCACTTGGTCATATTAGGTGTAAATGTTGAAATCAAAATGTCAGAATTCAAATACAACACTATGAAGGGAGACATTTGCTTAATTGCGGAACAGCAACAAATTGTCCATTTCCTTAAAAAGCTTCACGCAGTAAATGGACAAAAATAAAGAACAATAGTTGTATTTTCATTAAAAGAACAACATTTACCAAGCATGATCACCATGATCTTTGCAATGATTGGTCCATCTCCGGGAAGGTGCTTGGTCCTGCCTTTCTCCTAGTCACTGCCACCAAAGTGTCTTCAAAAAACATTTATTTGAAAAAATACAATTTTCGAGCAGTTGCTTGTACTATCCCTAAGAAAATACTGCCTTGTTGAATGAAGTTCTAGAAAGCATTGAAGACGCTACAAACTTGCTGCCACACTAAACCCGCCACCTCTGAATAGTTTCTCTTTGAAGCTGCACCAACAGGCCGTGTCTATGTGATACATGTCTCGCCATCAAATAAACTTACTCTGAAAACCTACTACCCCAAAGCTGGAACGTCTTTCGTGGTTTGGCATAATGTTTACCTTTTTCAAGAGGTCTGGAGAGTTAGTTCTGTCTTGTACAGAATTCACCAATAATTCCCACAAGGGGTCCTTGGAAGATGCCGGTTGACCAGCAACACCAGCGATCGCCCCTTCTGTGGTTCCTTTCGACAACAGAAAGCAATACTACGGTATGATGCATGCGTAGTTCACCATGCATTGGCATACCTCCTAGTCACACTTGATCGATTCAGAGACTGAAAGTTTTGCTCAGACCATTCTCAGGCTGGAACAGCTACTCTCGATTCCGACCGGCTAGTCTCTTGTTTTTGATGCTGATGTTCTCCGAGGTGCTTTCAGCGCTGCAGCAGAAGAACACCAGGTGTGAAACACCCACATCCATGCTTTTGGCAAGATGAGGAAAAAAATTGAGCTCGCAATTCTGGTGATTATCATTCATATTTTAGCCTCTAGGGGAAGATTCCTCTCCAGCCACCAAGCTGCAGGCACCATAAGAAGCACCTGAGTGTTTTCCTTTTCAGCACAAGTCATGATGCTGTACCCTTGACCTGGATATAACGCACACAATTGAAAGTGACTGTAACCCTGTAATTAAAACTTCCCATAGTGGTGCCTGAGTAATCAGTGCTGCAGTAGCCTAGCTTTCTATGGTTCATCGTACTTGTTCCTCTTAAAAGGGATGGATTCATCTTACAGTTGTGAGATGGGTAGTTGGCTGATGGGACAGTCACATTGACCTGGCTTTTCACTGTCGTGAGTGGGTCTCAATAGACTTCTGGGGTAGTGAGCTTTGCCTTTAGGCGAATTTTAGTTGAGTGAATAGTAAAAAGGTGCACTTGGGTTTTTACCTTATTACATACAGCCTGAAGCCCATGCCTTGATGTAGCTTAGCGTCCTCATGCAGTGCTTCATCTGACACAGTAGTTGCAGGTGGGGCCCACAAACACTCATTTTTGGGACCCGTAACATATTTTTCCTCAACAGTCTTTGTTCCAAAGCAAGAGACAAAAAAATATAAAAGGAGGTAAGATGGAGGAAGAATAAAATGTAAAAAACAATGGCAAAGGGAGAAAGCAGGGTAGCAAAAGAAGCTGAAAGGGCGAGATAAAGGGGCAGGGAGTGTCTGGTGATGGATGAAAGAGCTTGGAGGTGGAATCAGGACTACGCAACCCTTGGTATTCATCACGCCTGATCTTCAGAGCACTGTCCTTAGCAGAAATCTTTGGACACCAGCACGTATTATTTTACAAATGCAGACCTTCCCTTCTGGAAGCAGGCTGTGGAGGCCTCTGTGGAAGTCCTCTCTGGGATTGAGGAGCTCGGTCTCCTTTGAAGAGACCATTGGTGAAAAGTGATTCCAAATTCGTGGCTTTTCTGCCATTAATGTGAATTTGCAACACTGGCTACATAATCTATCATCTACCCCATAATGTCCAGAAGAAAAAAATAAAAAAATTGTTTCTACACGACCTGGATCAAAACTTTCTGATAAAGTCTGCGCACGGGCTGAAAAGCTCTGTCTGATATGTCCAGCCAGTTAATTGTCACCATTTAGCTACAGGTTGCTCTATTCAGGCCCTTATAGAGGTGGATTTGTTGGTTGGATTGTGTACAGATCCCCAATTCAAAGGGGAGGGACTTTGTCTGCGACAGGAAACACAAGCAATGGCAAAGCCAATAGGTCTCGGCAATCCGAGAGCTATGGGTGTTGGCAATGTAAGTGTATTTGTGTACGGCTCTGGGGCTGTTTTTTATTGATATACACAAATCCATTAACATTGCCAACGCCTATAGCACTCGGATTGCAGAGATCTATTGGGTTTGTCAATGTTTATCAGTTAAAGTCTGAGTAAACGAGTTCAGGTTGTCGACCAAAGGTAAGAAAAAAAGGAGCAGGTTCCTTACAAAGGCACCCCCAGTGACATAGCTCTGGTATGATAACTGCCTTAGTTTGATGTTCTAGGAGATTGCAGCAAGTTTATATGCACAAAAGCACTATGGAGGCGCAGAGTAAAGGATTAAAGAAACCAGAGCCGGGCTTTATCTCTGGAAACCTGTGATCTTTTACACAACGGCGAGGGCCAGATAATGAGTGAGTGCAATACACTCTTTTTTTTTTTTTTTTTTTTTTTTTAAGTTCCACTGCAAATCTTGCTTCCGCACAAAGCAAACGCCATGATATGACTCTGAAAGTGGATGACTGCGAAGCAAAAGTATAAGAAGCAAACTTTATGTAGTGCATTTCACAAAGCTCTGACAGATTATTTAGAATTTGAGGGAACATTACGATAAAAAAACACTAACTTAACAGAGAGTTATATCGGAGTTTGGGGCTTGTGCTAAACTGTTCCAGCCTATTGTGTAACACTAAAATGGGTTCATTACTTTCGGTCATATATTATCTCGGAAAGTGAAACATGAATAACAAACTGAAAAGGCATTTTTTGCATGCGTGGAAAAAATCAAACAATTGCTTAGCGCCTCGTGTAAAGTCTCTTTGAACTGTTGGTGAACATAATTATGTGCACTTTTAAAGTCTCCATTGAAGATAAAGTGCTCCGATTTCTAAGAAGAAATCAAATGCCATGGTGCTAACACTGATAGCTGAGGTATATGAAAAATAACATAATGAACCTACACTATGCAGCTCACAGCTGCTCTTGTAAGCACAACAGACTCAGTACTTTCACTTCTCAAAATGACCTATTGTGAAAGTACCTCTTGAGCGTACTAGAAGAATCTGGTAACTGTTCAGCATTCCGTGTAATGCTGCATTACGTTCGTCCAGTGCTCCTAACATGTGGCATAATAATAAAAATTGGTCCCGAAACAATGCTTGAAAATGGCCGCTACGTATGTTTAGTAGTAGTTGGCTGGTGCGCTCGAGGAGGGCTAAACACCAGAGAGGTGCCAGCAAATGGGAAGCCTGTGGGAGAGCGGTAAGCCCACAAAGCAGATACAGCATGTCTTGGTTTGAGACAGCGCATGCATGCCGTCTACAGCTGAGACCTACCAAAAACACAAATACTTGAATGTAGTTAAGTCAGTGCAGAAAGAATCCTCGTTTCTTTGCTATGAAAGCATTTTGCTTCACTAGTCGCTCAGTGATTTTTTTTTTTTTTTTACCTTGTTCTAGCCGGTATGAACAGAGAGTTCAGATTTTTTAACAATCCCAAATTTAACATCTCTTGTCATTGGCCGGGGTTTTGAGTTCTGAAGGAGCTTCTAGTGAGACGCGTGCATAATATACATGAATGCACTGTGGTGTTCCTCAAGGCGTCTAGATGTGCCATAGTGTGAACACAGGGTAAATGCTAAACTGAAGACCAGTTATAGAATATATCTGTAATGGATTGTTTAGCCGTGCGACCAACTCTACTTCCTCCATTGTAACTGTCAGTCAAGACGTCTTTTTGTAAAACCCCAAGAACTCTTAATCTTGTCAAGGGGACGTTGATTTACTTTTTAAAAGATTCAATGTAATCGGAACACAAAGCTTCTCTTTCTTTCAATTTCCCCTCCTTTCCTTTTTAATATTCCCTCTAGCAGTTGGGGTCCACTTTGTTAGCCACGTGATCCAGGTGCGCTTTGATCCCCACTGAGACCTGTCTTGGGTTAATTTCTTGTGGGAAGGACCAGTAGGGCTCAATTGAGGATAAGTCTGTTGATTCAGAATCTTGTGCAACTTCTTAATGTTGTTCTCAATATTGAGATTGTTCTTCACCTTCCATCTCAGCGTCCAACAATGACTCTCCTCTGAGATGGACCCTCACTAGGCTGACTGCCATACTGGGGTCCTTCCTGTGTGCGCTTTGCTGAAGCATGATGCACTAAGCTCCTATAGGTGCACCCTGCACTCCCACCTGGATGTCTCCCTCCCCGGGCATTGAGCTCCAGCACTGACAAGTCCTTACCAGTACACATTTAGAAGAGACATCATAGGACCAAGCTCTTATGATTATCATAAATATGAAAGACCCATCCACGTTAAAATAAGGCTCATTGTTACCATTTTCATGCATATGTTTAAATTAAGAGTAAAAATGGTGCCTATCTTTCATTTTTCTGCTTTGATACACTTGTATTTTATCACCCGCCCCTCCCCGTATTGTAAAAGAGCATGGGAAAGAATAGCCCGTCACGTAGATTTTAACACAGATCTAACCCATGTCCTCTCTGAAAATACCGGATTTTAAACCTCTGTTAGCCAATGGGGGGGCTTATAACACAGACCTCACTCCGATCCTCTCTGCCAGTTGCAGGTTTTAATTGACTATTAGCCAATGATGGGGCATGTAACACAGATCTCAACCCTGTCCTCTCTACTATTGCCGCTGCCTGTTTTCTGGTAGAAATGGCAGATGGTTGCATGCAGGGAGCCCTTGTACATTCTAGGACAGGCAAGAGAGGAGACAGGACATGGCCCCTCCTTCTCGTGGTGAATTGATGGTACCACGACCAGTCTACCTTGAAACAATTTGCCTTGCTACCTGTAGCCAGAGTCTGCGTATTTGGCAATTCTGGTAAGAAGTGGCTTAACTGCAAACCTGTGTACACCAGGAACAGTTATCACATGCAGCAAGCCTTCTCACATAATATGCAAACCATGAAGTCAGCTGTTAGAGGACGTCATATTTCATTGAATACCAACAGTAAGAACAAGAAATCTGTACTAAGGGCCAGATAGATGTACAACCCTTTTTTAATGCGCAAACAGGTTTCCGAATACAGAAAACAAATGGGCCATGTACTGACCCTATTTAGCTAGACTCAAATGATTTACGACTCGCTAAATCTGATTAGCGCCTCGTTATTAGGAAGGGGCATCTCTTCCTAATAGTGAGCCCTATGTAAGACTGTTTTGCAACCGCAATTGCGGTCGCAAAACAGTCGCAGTTTCCACCCTTCTCAGAAGGGTGATGAAGCCCTCGCAAATGGGAAGGGATCCCCAGGGGACCCCTTTCCCTTTGTGAATGCAGGGGAAAATATTTTTAGTGGCAGGCAGTGGTCCCAGGGACCACTACCTGCCCTTAAAAAATGAAACTTAAACGTTTCATTTTTCTTTCTTAAATGCATCCCATTAAGGAAAGCGGGCTGCATTTTAAAAAAAAAGAATAATAATAATAATTAAAAAAAAACCCTGCTTTATTTAAAAGCAGTCTCAGACATGGAGGTCCGCTGGGCCCAGCAGCCCACCATACCTGGGAGGGCCAGCCATTCCCAATGGGGTCACAAATTGTGAGTGCCTCATTAATATGCATGAGGCATGCAATTTGCAACCCCATTAGGAATCGCTAACAGTGTCTCTGACACTGTTGTACATTGATGTTTGCGACTCGCAATTTAATGCAATTTGCCAGTCGCGAATATCAATGGTCGTACATCTGGCCCTAAGTTCCTTAAATGAGAATTAAGAGTCAATATCTAATTCATCAGTGTACTGAATGAAACATTTAGTTCAGACCTTGTCCAGCAAACGAATCAGACAGAGACTTGGCTTAACGTGAGACATTTATATTGGACCAATGTCGCATTTATTTTTGTTGAGCCTTATTTTTATGCTCTAATACATATGCACTAAACACAAAGTCAAAAGGGAATGGACTTTCATAGAAGAAAGTTTGCGCGCCTCGGTTTCAGGTCTGTGAAGTCAAACAACCACAGTTACAGGGAGAGACATCACATGGATATCGCTTCAGAGGGAAAACTAATGGATTGATTTCTGAAACACGGATAAACTTGGTGGCTTAAATGCATTTAAAAACTTACTGTCAATAATGGATACATTTCATTATCGTCTGTATGATTTAATCATAGTTGATTTTGTGTTTCAGTTTACAATGTCTAATTAAAATTATGTTTGTTATACAGAGTTTTAAAAAGTAATGCACCTTATGAAGGAATTCATCCCGAAAGATGTAGAGCATTAGAACCACTTTTTTTGAAGATGTTGATAACAGCAATACATTTAAAAAAGGATTGGAATACTTGTAATAATAACATTGAAATACAATATTTTGGGAGAGTGGTCCTTCTTATATTGTGGTGGTTTTGGTCTTGAAACAGAATATGTATCTTTACTGAGGTTCCTACTGTTGTTTTGTTGTTGTGAACGCTTATGTAGTCTGCCCTTAAAGTTCCCGGTAAGTATGGGAATGCTTGCCCTCGAGAGCTCCTAAAGAAGTCTCCAGGAGCTGTTCTTGTAGCATGGTGCCTCGCTTTCTGCAGTTGTGTTCCTGGAACACTGAGTCACCTGGTAGCTTTGCTTTCTGCAGCTATGTTCCTGGAACATGGAGTCACCTGGTAGCCCCGCATTCCGCAGTTGTGTTCCTGGAACAAGGAGTCACCTGGTATCCCCGCATTCCGCAGTTGTTTTCCTGGAACAAGGAGTCACCTGGTATCCCCGCATTCCGCAGTTGTTTTCCTGGAACAAGGAGTCACCTGGTATCCCCGCATTCCGCAGTTGTTTTCCTGGAACACAGTCACCTCATAGCCTCGCTTTCTGCAGTTGTGTTCCTGTAACATGGAGCTGCCCGGTAGCCTCACTCTCTGCACATGTGTTCCTGTAACATGGAGCCACCTGGTAGCTTCTCTTTCTGCTGGAGCTTTGATCCAGGAAAATTGAGCCACCTGCTAGCCCTATGTTCTTCTTTTCCCACTCCTCATCCTCTTTCCAAGTCCTCTCTCGCCACGATCATCCATCCACCCCGAAAAAAGCCCCATACTACTGCAGACGAGAGTTTCGTACAAGGGTGACACTTTGCTGCTGCATCATAGGACCAGGAGAATAACAATCCAGATGCCAAACAGTAAACTTTAAACTTTTTGGAGAGAGCTGGTTAAAGCCCTAGTAATGGGACTCTTGGAAACTGATTGCTCCCCTCCGGTGTGTCATTGCAGCCCAAAAAGTTTTTTGAACTCTTGTTTTTGCTAACTGATTATTGACGTCTCAGGTGGACGTCATGAATTTCATAAAAATAAAGTTATAGACTTATCTGCATAGGGTAAGGGCGATCGAAGGGGAACACAGGTACAGAGCATTCTAAATGCTACATTTCACGATGTTGGGAACACTTCTGACTTCTGTGGCATCCCGTGAACATGGTCAAGCACTGGGGGCTTCGGGCCATTAATCCTTCCCAATCTGACTGGAAGAGGTTGTCGGACCAATTGCATGCCCCAGCCCTCCCAGCTTCAGTACATTCCCTCTCATGACCATACCTGGGGTCACTGGGGCCCAGCCCTGGCGGCCTCTCGTTGACTGTAGTGATTCCCAGGCTGCCTGAGACTCGCTGATGTTGTTTTCACTGCATGTGGGAGGGATTCCTGTGGGACGTTCTCCCTGGGCCTACCTTTATATTCTGTACAATTACAGTGTGAAATTGGTGGGTGGTAGGGCAGTCACGGAAGCGGTAGACTGATGGAGTAAATCGGTAGTTGGTAGGGTAACCACAAAAACTGTAGACTGACTGTGTAAATTGGTAGGTGGTATGGCAGCCTTGGAAGCGGTAGACTGACCGTGTAAATAAGTGGGTGATAGGGCAGCCTCGGAAGCGGTAGACTGACCGTGTAAATAAGTGGGTGATAGGGCAGCCTCGGAAGCGGTAGACTGACCGTGTAAATCAGTGGGTTGTAGGGCAGTCACCGAAGCTGTAGACAGACAGTGTAAATCGGTAGGTGGTAGGGCAGCCACAGAAGTGGTAGACTGACGCAGTAAAACGGTAGTTGATAGGGTAGCCACAGAAGCGGTAGACTGACTGTAAATCGGTAGGTGGTAGGGCAGCCACAGAAGTGGTAGACTGACGCAGTAAAACGGTAGTTGATAGGGTAGCCACAGAAGCGGTAGACTGACTGTAAATCAGTAGGTGGTAGGGCAGCCACAGAAGTGGTAGACTGACGGAGTAAAACGGTAGTTGATAGGGTAGCCACAGAAGCGGTAGACTGACTGTAAATCAGTAGGTGGTAGGGCAGCCACGGAAGTGGTAGACTGTGTAAATTTGTAGGTGGCAGAGCAGCCACAGAAGCGGTAGACAAACTGTGTAAATCGGTAGGTTAGCCACAGAAGCGGTAGACTGACTGTGTAAATTTGTAGTTGCAGAGCATGCACAGAAGTGGTAGACTTGCATAGTAAATCGGTAGTTGGCAGGGCAGCTATGGAAGCAGTAGACAGACAGTGTAAATCGGTAGGTGGTAGGGTAGCCACAGAAGTGGTAGACAGACCGTGTAAATCAGTAGGCGGTAGGGCATCCACTGAAGAGGTAGACTGATAGTGTAGATCTGTAGGTGGTAAGCCAGCCACAGTAGTGGTAGACTGACAGTGTAAACCAGTAGGTGCTAGGGTAGCCACAGAAGCTGTAGACTGACTGTGTAAATCGGTAGGTGGAAGGGCAGTCACAGAAGCGGTAGACTGACTGGGTAAATGAGTAGTTGGTACGGCAACCACAGAACCGGTAGACTGACAGTGTAATTCAGTAGGTGGTAGGGCAGCCACATAAGCAGTAGACTGACTGTGTAAATCGTGGATGGTTGGGCAACACAAAAGCCGTAGACTGACAGTATAGATCGGTAGGTGGTAGGGCAGACACATACGCAGTAAACTGACTGTGTAAATCGGTGGGTGGTAGGGCACCACAGAAGCAGTAGACTGACAGTGTAGATCTGTAGGTGGTGGTAGGTCAGCCACAGAAGCGGTAGACTAACCATGTAAATCTGTAGGTGGTACTGCAGACTCTGAAGCGGTAGACTGACATTGTCAAACATTCACCACAGTACAGAGATCGGGGCCTAAATCCATTGTTTCTTTGCTTCCCAGGCCATTCCAGTTTGTACCCAGCCATATGCAAATAGGTCTTGACCACTGTTCCCCTTAAGGTGCGCTCGCGTACCTATGTTCCCTGAGCACGCAGTCTTGTTGGATGCGCGCACATCCTGTGAGAGACCGTGCAGGTAGGTTTCCCTCTTACAGCCTGTTGGGTTAAGGAGGAGCACGCGGTCAGCAGCAAGTGGCTCCTGCACTTGTTGCATTCCTTTTGTTAATAGAGCGCGGCTGCAGGGTGATTGTGTGCCTTTGTGAAAGTATTCATTAAGAGCGGGCGACCTCCGACCTGGGGAACCGGGTTCGAGTCTCGGCAGCAACGCTGAACATCCTGTGATTCTGGGCAAATCACTTAATCTCCCTGTGCCTAACAAAAATGAATGTGTTCATCTGTACCGAAACTGGTGCTCATGTAAAGCGCTCTGATACCCGATGCCTTAGGTCTAGTTTGTGCTCTATAAAACTCTACAAAAAAAATATATATATATATATATATATATATATTGCAGCGCGTGAGACTCTGCAATTAACATGAATACTTTCACAAAGGCACACTCTCACCCTGCAGCCGCGCTCTATTAACAAAAGGAATGCAACAAGTCTAGAAGCACGACGTGTGCTTTCAGAATCCTCTGAATGCACACGTCGTGGTTCTAGCTTTGCTGTATTTCTTTTGTTAACTGGAGGCGGCTGCTAGGCGGAAAAGAAAGCCTAGCATTGCCCAGTCAGGTATCCTTCACCAGCATGGCATATTAAACCAGCAGTAAATTACTTTTTAATGTTCGAAATAAACAGATGTGTTACACCGGACATTTTCCGATTTAAAACATTTGTTTCAGCTAATTAGTTTCAAAGGAATATTTTTTCTTTTTGCTGTGTCACACTTTTATACTTTTATTTTATTTTTTACTGTCTGTGGTTTATTTCTTTGTTTGTTTTATGTAGATTAAACATGCCACTTAATAGTGTCAGATCATTTAACTAGCAAAAGCACGTGGGAATAAGGGGCATGGTAAGAAATACAATCTGCAAATGTAAAGGGCTACTGGAACTCAGTGTTGGCTTTAACGGATGGAACCACTTGAAGCTTCCTGCTGAGTATTCATTTTGAGGGGTATTGTAAGGGAGCTACCCACGAAGATGTGAGAAGTGCGTGCTTTTGAAAAGGAGTAATAAAAAAAAACTGCCCTATGTATAGCCTGCAAAAAACACTTTTTACCGTAAACGTTTTTGCGCATTTTGTAGCAGCCTGTCTTATACTGTGTGTAATGAAAGTTTTTAAAATAATGCCTTGCATCTTCACAGTGCTTTCTGTCACAGACTGGGACCTCGTAGCACTAAACCTCACAAGTCATCATTCTCCATGCATCACCCAAGATTTGGTGCGGTGCATTAACCAAGAGATCTTTCATAGTGTACAATAGTGTATTTCCCACTGATTAACATATTATTTTCATTTTTTAGCCACACCCTCACTCACCATGCCTTGCCCCCTTGCACACAGCATCACAGTTTGCATACTTTTTTTAAAGCACTTGAACAAGTTGTATGATAGAGGCATGCATGCCTCAACCACACATGCCTCAACCACACATGCCTCAACCACACATGCCTCAACCACGCAGCGCGAACCACAAATGCGTCTTAAACCCGCATTCCTTTACCACACATTTTCGTGCTAGAGGCATGAAGGCATGAATGGTAAAGGGGTATGTATGCGTGACTAAGGTTGCCACTACTCTGAGCCCCCTCCCACGCCATAAGTTACATACCCCCTTCCTGACCCCCATATATATATTTGATATTATATTTGTCGCTACACCCACAGTTGCGGTCGGGTTCTTGGTGCACATAGCCTTGGCTGCACATAGCCTTGGCTGCAGCACACAGAGACCTTACACTGCAGCGCACAGAGAGAAAAAATTAGAGGGAACATTGGTCTTGACCCTGCTCCCCATGAGAAGAGTCCAGCACAAACTGAAATACAGTGTCCTCCTTGGACCGTAAACCAGCATCGATTGGAAACCAGCATCCTAGGACCGATTTCTGAGTTTCACGCCTCATCAGCCAGGCTGGCTTGACTCCAGTGGCATGGATTTAACCCAGATCTCTATACTGGGGTGAATGTTTGATTCATTCACCAAAACGTCCATCATTTGTTGTAGCAGCACCTTTCGCCCTAAGTAGGATGGGTATGACCAGGCGTGGGTTCCTTGCTCTCTGTGCCACTGGATTCAAGCTAGCCTGGCTGATGAGAGGTGTTACCCCAAATCCGGTCCCAGGATGCTTGTTTCCGGTCCAAGTAGGACCCGCTTGGCAGTTTGGGCTGGACTGTTCCCTGGGGGAACAGGGTCAAGACTGATTTGCATATGGCTAGGTCTAAACTTAGCAAAAGAACTATGGATTTAACTCCGGTCTGTGACTGGGGGTGAATGTTTAATTCATTCAGCATTCTGTCCATCATCTGTTGCTGCAGATGCAATTTCAAAGGCTGGCTGTTCTGATAACATATTTTTTTAAACACAGTGCATGCCATGGCTTGGCTCTGTTTCTTTTCAGGGAAGTAGAACTAAGGGAGCAGTGAAGAAGAGAGAGAAAAGGGGTGAAAGAAGGGTTGGGTGGCAGAATGGGAGATAGAATAAGGTTGATCGAGAAAGAAAAGGTAAAACCTAAGCAGAGTGGGCAAGGGGAAAAGAATCTTAATTGAGGAGAGAAGCAAGGAAGGTGATGAGGATGAGTGAGAGAAGGGGGAGAGTAGCAAGGAGGAACAGGAGGATGGGCGAGAAGGGGGAAGAGAAGCAAGGAGGGAGATGAGGATGAGTGAGAGAAGGGGGAGAAGTGAGGAGGGAGATGAGGATGAGTGAGAGAAGGGGAGACAAGCAAGGAAGTAGATGAGGATGAGTGAGAGAAGCAAGCAAGGAAGGCGATGAGGATGAGTGAGAGTAGGGGGATTGAAGCAAGGAAGGAGATGAGGGTGAGTGAGAGGAGGGCTGAGAAACTGAAGAAGGGAGTAGTGGATTAAATGGATGAAGGACATGAGAGGAGTGTGGGTAGAGAAATGTAGAGCCTAGTAGAATGAGGAACTTGGAGTCTTATGATTTTTTTATTTATTTAATGCGTTTTTATATAGTGCGACTTTTACCCGAAGGTGTCGGAGCGCTTTACAATAAGGCTAGTTACATTATATAAGGACTTCAGAATACATTAGTTACATAAAAGATAAAAACCGAAAAACTCTAAATTCACGAAAGGATGGTAAAAAGTACGAAAGTCTACTACAGATACTAGTGGTTAGTTACATATATATATAAGTTGCAGATTCACTGAAGGAAAAGATACCAACAGATAAACTCAAAATTTGCATAAGAATGGTAGTAAGTACAAAAGTCTACTAGAGATACTAGTGGTTAGAGTTGCACATAAACAAGCTGCAAATTCACTCAAAGTTACATTTAAAAAAAAGTTGAAGGGTTAGGGTTGCACAAATATATATTACATATTTACACAGCATGAGCTTCTCGCCATTGCTGGGGTTCTTGCTTTCAGCCCAGCCTTCAGGGTGTTGTTGCACTCACTCACTGAACTGCATTAGTGCAGCAGGTGCAATGAAACCAGGTCCAAGGGTGTTATGTGCGCCTCTTTATTTATAGCGGTGTTTTAATACCAGCTGTTTGTGGGGGGGGTCTAGTTTCATTGCATGCCCCCCCAAAGCTACCCCACTAGCACATTAGATTACCCGTGAGTACACATGAATGAATACATACATGTGTTCCCCTATATTGAGTAGGTTAGTGACGCCTCTAAGCTGTGTGTACACCAGCTGAGTGTGAACCACAGGCTCTGCACCTCCGCCGCATTGGTCAGTATAACCCCACCCTCAGTCCTTTACTGAGCTGCGGGTGAATGACATGGCATCACAGCAGAACTAAACTGAGCACCCACAAACAGAAATAACCCTGCTACTAACAACGTGAAGAGCCCTCTCGAGGAATTCATTTCACATCTATTTATGCAAGGAACACGGGCCCGAACATTTTGCACACCTCTTTTTCTGGCAGTTCTTCCTGGAAGAGGCAGTTTTATTTCTGTTTGACTGACGGTCATGTTTTTCCAGGATGGGGTACGTCTTCCTGCGGTCTGTATCGGTGGGCGGGCAGTAGAACATGTTTCCCTGTCCCTGCTGCTCCCAGGGCCGTCCGTGTGTTTTTTAGGTCTCGCCTAGGGACGCAGCGCATGCGTTGCTTGCTTGGCAAGATCTATTGTCGTCACTTTTTCTTGCGAAGGGGGACAGGAAATGTGCACGCGCCCGTACAGGAAATGTGCACTCGTATGGTGTGCTGGCACCATAAGCGTGCACATCTCTTGTCCGGGCGGGGCGTGCTTACTTCGGCTGCATTACTTTCAAGGCTGGACTGAGTAAAAAGAACACAGGTCTTTGAAGCTTCTTCTTCTTTGAAGGCAACAACCTGACAACAGAGCTTCACAGACTGACCGACTGGGGCATTGTTGTCTTTTGTGTGTGTTTTTGAAGCGACTTCAGGCGGATGGGCATATATCAGGGGACCGGTGTACCCCCTTATAACTCTTCTCAGATATGGGTCTTCACACAGGGTAATCGTATGCCATGTGTCCTTGCATATGTCCCTCCCTCTCCCTCCTGCTCTCGCTCTTTCTCTGTATGTTACTTGCCTTTGTTGACCTTGTAGACGTCAGCTGTTCTGTGTAAAGTGCTCCCATACCTTTCGGGCTGGGCACTTTATAAAATTGTTCAATAATTAATAACCCTAAGGTGTCCCTTCTTTGGACATGCTCGTCTGACTCACGGTATGGCTCCCGACGGAGATGGGCCTGATCACACAGTGGGGACTGGGTATGATACAGGCAAATGTGCTTTTATAGAAGTATTTTTAATTTTGAAATGCAATAAATAAAAATATGTTTCGGTACCTGTATGTGTGTTTTTAGTTTGTTCTCAGTCTCCTGAATTTTTGAAAACTGATTTTGGCAGAAAGGCATCAAGGATTAGACTCCGAGACCTCCTCAGACTCTTCATGTTTGTAGATTTTCGGGCCAATTTAGAGTGTGCTGGATATGGTTTTTTAGGTCTCGCTTGCGTTGCAGCACATGTTTTGCTCGCTTATTAGGTCTCGCTAGAACCCCAGCAGTGAGTAAGTGTCCAGAGCGGCTCTTCGTACCCGGGTCACAAAGTGGACTCTGGGCGATGACTTGTTGCTGTTTCCACAGGAGAGTTTGGTTGCCGGACTGTACCACAGTCTTGTGCAATATTGATTTGAAAGGGCGCCTATTCTGTGCCATTTGACATTCTTAATAAAGCCGCCCAAGACAGTTATTTAATGTGGAAAGAAGGCCATTTGGAGGGAAAGAAGTGTTGATTCCGAAATTCTGCAGAAGGTTTAGCCTCCCGCGTGTGGTGTTGTTTCTGGTTTCTCTTTGCAGCTGGTTGGGTTTCTCTTTCGCACTGGGTTCGGGCAGAGCAGCTGGCAGTGGGGCTGGAAGGGGAAGTATTGAGAGCTCCGGAGCGGCGCAAAAAGAACAGTAGCTCCGTGGTCCCGCTGCACATAATAACGGACCAGGTACTACTACCCGTGATCTTTTTTTGTATTTAAATGTCAGGTCTATTTACATGCGATTATAAGATTTGCTCCTCTAGCTTTCTAACGGCTGTCATGCCTACCGAGCCTCCTTCCGCTTTCCTCTTCTTGTTTTATCTACTCCCGCTGTCTGTTCTTTTTATCCACCCCGACCTCCTCCCTCTGTTCATTCTTCTTTAGCCACCCCTCCATCCTCTGTTTTCATTAACTACCACACCCTCCTCCCGCTGTCTGTTCTTTTTTTACCCATCTCCTGCTCTACTCCAGCAGTCTGTTCTTTTCACCCACCCCCACCGTACTCCTGCTGCCTGTTCTTATTGACCACTCGACACATGACTCTTGCGGTCTGTTCTTACAAACCACCCTCGCCCTACTCCCGCTGTTCTTTCTTATTAAACTCCAGCTGACCGTTCTTTTTATAACCTCCCCACCCTACTCCTGCTCTGTTATTTTTATCCAACCCACTCTCGCTCTCTTCTTTTTACACAGCCCTTGCTCTACTTCCTATGTCAGTTCTTTTTACCCACCCCACTCAATCTGTCCGTTCTTTTTACCCACCCACCCGGCCCTCCTCCTGCTGTCTGTTCTTTGTACCCACCCCGTCCTAATCCCGCTATATGTTCTTTTTAGCCACACCCCACCTGCTCTGTCCATTCTTTGTAACTACGCCCCAACCTACTCCTACTGTCATTTATTTTTACCCATATCCTGCCCTACTCCAGCTGGCCATTCTTTTTACCCACCCATCCGCCCTACTTTTGGTGCCCATTCTTTTTACATGCCTACACACCCTACACCCACTGTTAGTTCTTTTTATACTCCCGCTGCCAGCCTTTTCCCCACTCCTGCTGTCCATTCTTTTTTTAACCCTCCTGTTTTATCCTCCTCCAGCTGTCCGTGTTTTCTTTAACCAATCCCACTCTTCTCCCGCTGTCTGTTGTTTATACCCACCTGCCCGCCCTCCTCCTGCTGGGGGCAGACCGATTTTGTTTCTCAATAACATAACAGAACAGCTGTATTTTTAAAGCGCATGATTACCCGTAGGTGTCCTGGTGCTGAATAACAGATGTTTATTGTTACCCAACTCAATGGTACTAATTTTATCGACCTCAGATGGATGACCGGCTGAGTGGACCTGCCGGGATTTGATCTGTGACGATGAGGTCGAACACAGGCCCCTGCAGTGGCTGCTTTAGTCCACTGAGCCACCAGACCCGTCTCAATCTGCAATATAGGTGTTTAGTAAGGCTAGTGATGGGACAGCTAGATGTGTTTCTATCTCTCCACCAAATGTGGCAGCACCCGTGATGGGATAGGCTGGTTTGTTTCTGTCTTTCCTGCATCTGTAATGGAAGGTGAATAATTGGATTGTGAGGTTTCTTGTTCCTTTGCCATTTTTGTTCGGGTAGGATAGCGATGGAACTGTGAAGGTGGTTTGTATCGCACAACATACAGCAGAGCCATAAGTATAGTAGGTGGGTTTCCAAATTGCTTACCTTGTACAGGAAGATGTAACTGGCATGCTAATATTCGTGTGCGCATCTGAAGGACAGTCCTGAAACAGTCTGTAATGCTTTGTTGTCATTAAGAGTGAGTCATGTTCATCATCATTTTGTCAATGATACTGACCCGCTACAGTCTCTTAATAATGTTACTATCATAATGTTGTCTCTTGATTTCTCCACATCCCTAGGTATACTTGTTTTTTTTCAAATTTTCTGCCCTACCCCTTAATTCAGTCTCAGTGACTGCTAGAACCTTCCTTACAGTTTGTACTTTCCAGGACTCCTCATGTCAGGCATACGTGCTTTTCCTGCAACATTCAACCTACCCGGAACAATAGCAGCCCCTTCTTTAAGATGAAATTGGTGTCGCCTATACAAGAGTTTCCGCTATTGGCATTGTAAATAATAATGCCTTTTATTAAGTGTTGATTATAAAATCGATAAATAAAAGGCATTGTCATTTACAATGCCAATAGCTTAAACTCTTGCAAATGCGAGACCTATTGCATTGCAAATGCTTGTCTGTTCCCTCTTGTCTATGTTTTGTGGTGCTGGGGTACAAAGCTCTTTTCAACCAGCAGGGCCTTCCTTCAGGTGTAGTGTGTAGTACTAAATACTTAGTTTAAATACTTTAAACAAATATAATTTAACATCACTCGACCTACAAGGACAGCGCGTTTCTTGAGGTGCATCAAATATCACCTGGTGGACTTGATATAACAAATACTTGGGTGCTTTCTGGGAGCCTTTCTGCCTTTTGACCTCAGTCGTGCCAGCTCCAGGCAGTGTGCAAACTAAAAAAAGCATTTGCAATGCAATAGGTCTTGCATTTGCGAGAGTTTAAGCTATTGACATTGTAAATGGCAATGCCTTTTATTTTTCCGTTTTGATCATTAACACACAAATAAAAGGCATTGTCCTTTACGATCCCAAAAGCTCAAACTTTTGTAAATGCCAGACCTGTTTCACTCTAAAGAAGCGGCCGCCATTGTCCCGGGCAGCTTGGAAAGTGAAAGCGTGCACGGCACGCTGAAAGTTGCAGGAAAGCATGTCAGGACTGTAGTAGGCGAAACCCATTAAAGAAAATAGTGCTTATAGGCTAAATAAGAAATACTATGTAACAACAGAAGTAAAAGGGCCAGTCTCATGGGAGGCTACAATTGTAGACAAGATGGTACTAAGGAGTGACTAACAGACCTATTAACGAATCGGAAGCCAGCATTTACAAAGGACAATGATGCAAGCCACTGAAAAATATGGGCGGAGCTTAAAGTCCATACTAATACAGCATGCCTAGCAGAGCAGCGCATGCGCTGCCCTGGCTCGACCTAACTATTCTTCCAGAGTCCTTCAGCTCTCAGGTCACACTGCCACATTGTGGTGGTTTATGTGCGGGGGACTGAGACCACCCAGATCTTTACTTCAGAAGCACTAACAACTAATGCTGGTGAGCCCAAGTTCACCTGGGAGGGCCTGGTCATTGTGAGCTCATGGTGATCACCTCTTACTCCATCCCGGCTGTATTGATGAATCCGCAACTCCCAGCCCTGGTCATACTGGTTCACGTCACAAATGGATCTTTCGATTACTGTCCTGTATCTTGTCACCTGCCCTTAGATTTCATTGATGCCTCTCCTGAAGCAGTATCTACATTTGTAAGAATCAAAGTTACCAACTGAGGGGCCCTCCCAAGCTGTGTTTAAAATGGTAGTTGGGAAAGCAAGCCGAGGATCCAGGGAGTAGATTGCCAAACAAAGTAGCCCTTGCCTTTCACGAGAGCGCAGTCATTTATTTGCCTTTTGATACCGTCTCCTGAACACTGTGCCTTTGTCCTGCATCACCTTGTGATTAAAAATGGCACTTGTTCGTTGAGCTTGAGTTATCTATTTGCTGTGATTGTGAAATTCTGTTGAAGGTGATTGAGGTCTTTCTTCTCAGCCCTAGGCACACACTGCTGGAAGGGAAGCATAACCAAGACACATTGTGAAGACCTCAAGGTACCAGCTCTGCTCCTGTAAAAAGTGAAACACTACCTACCTGAAAATTAACCTGACTAGGTGGGCCCGGGTCTTCTCTCACTAGGATAGCGAAAATGCTCTGCTCAGCGGCCTCTCGAGTACAACTTGGGCACTCCTGTAAGACCTCATACACACTGCAGACCATCTTAACACAGGCTAGAAGGTAGACCACATCTTCCCAACATTGAAGGAACTGCACAAATTCTACCTCCAAGAACATCTCTATCCCAATCAGATCCAGCAGTCCTACATACTTGGCTGAGAAAATGACTACCTCAGGCAAATAAACCACACCAGAAGCCGACAAATTTCCAGATTGGACTTGAAGTAATGGAAGAAGGGAAAGGCCAGAAGACAAGCCACCTTCTTGGTTCCAGCATCTGTAACAACGCCACCCTCCACATCAGAACTGCTCCTGCTCTCCAGTAATTTAGAAGGAATTTGAGCTCACTCTTTCAAGAGCGCGACCTACCAACCACGTTCCCACTTTTTTAGTTTTGGCAACGCTGAGAAAGTATTGCCTTTATATACCTACAAGGTGCCTCTGACTTTCTCTGTGCATATTGTTCTTGTCATGATTTAGCTCACAAAGGTGGGTTTGGTGAAGCATGCTGGCCAATGACCGTGCTTATGGGCTTGAGTACAGAGCGAGAGGTCAGAACAGTGCAACAGAGCTTGGTACCAGTTCTTTGAGGCAGGGCCTGGTAGAGACTGGACCCTGAAAAGAGGACCAGTCTCAGGCGACAGTGAGTGAACATTTGCCCTTCATGGTTTCATCTCCTAGCCTCTGGCCCGATCCTCCTAGCCTCTGGCCCGATCCAAGGTGTATCCTGAGATTGAGCTCATCTGTGCTCCAATGCCAGGATTAAGGTACCTTGAAAAGCTGCTCTGTATTTGGAAGTCTGGAACATCTTAAAGGATTTCCTCTGGGAAATTATATTTTGCAGGAAAATAATGTTAAAACGTTGACTGAGCCCTCCAAATAATGATTCCATCGTCTGGTTGGGTGAAAAGCAAATGAAGTGTATCTTATCTACATTCTGGTTGGAAATGTAATATTCCTGAAGTGATTTATTCAACTTGATATGAGAAATTTAGCATTAAAGAACACGAAGCAATAAGTAGAAATTACAGTTATCTAATTAGTCACTAAATGGAAAATAAAGTAACAGTAAAATGTGCAGTACCGTGCAGAGTACATTAATTTAAAATAGAAACTTAGTTTTGAAACATAAATCAGATTATTGTTGAAAAAGCATGGATTCTAAATATATTTTGAAATATTCTATGGCGTGCATGGCTAGCGGTGTTGCCTTGAAGTTGGGGTCTTTTTCCTGTAGACTCCACGATTAGTAGAGTAGCTGGAATGTGTCGGAGTAGTTTGGGAGGGTGGTGCAGGGGGTGGGGCTTAGTTGATAAATGCTATGATTAAAGCTAATTATACACATCCCAGCGCCCATGTCCTAGTAAATGAAGTGAGCTCTGGCCTTTTCCACCTAGGGAAGGGGACACAACTGGGGTGCCTCCTTTCACCCCTCTTATTTGCCCTTAGTATCGAACGCTTGGCAGCCAAGATGCGTATGACGCCCTCCATTAGTGGTATTCACTTTGGGACAGAGGAGCACAGGATCTCTCTTTGCTGATGACGTCCTATTATCTTACCTTCCCCCAGTTCCCTAGAAGCATTGCAGGTAGATCTTCGGAATTTTTAACTCGTGGCGGGCTACCGTATCAAATTAACCAAATCTTTCATGCTCAATCCAACGCTGCCGTGGTAGGAAATTGAGTGTCTGGTGGTCTCCACCCCTTCCAATGGGCTAGAAAAGATATAATTTATCTTGGCATAAAGATCATCACCCCCAGAATCTCAGATCTTTTTAAATCTAACTATCCCCTGATCCTGCAACAGTTGAAATCGGAGTTCCAAAGATGGGCGCCCATGTATATTCTCCGGCTGGGATGCATACATGCCATCAAAATGAACATTCTACCGAGGCTTCTGTACATCTTCCAGGGCTTACCGGTTGACTATGGATTTCTATGTAGACAAGAACCCCATCGGTCTAGGTCACACGCTTCATTTGGCAAGATTGCAGGGCCAGTCTTTCCTATAAACCACTCTCGAGGCGCTCTGGTGAGTTGGCTTTGCCTGACTTCCATCTTTATTATAAGGCATCCAAAGTGCCATTGATCTCCGAGTGGTCAGCCAGGGAGTCTGACGAGCATTGGCCCCATATGGATAGGGCAGTGGTTAGGGAGATATAACTGGGACCTTCTGTGAAAGCCTAAAGCAGACCAACCGTTGAATACATACCGGAGTACCCACACGAAGACTGCCCTTAAGATGTAGGATGAGGTCAATCGGTCGTCTGCATGGACTACCTTCTCCTCCCCGTTCACACCAATTTATTACAATCCTGCATTCCCACCTGCCCTTCAACCAGGACCCTTCGCACGCATGGAGGCAGGGAGGATGTCTCACTGTGTCAGACCTATTTCACAATTGGAAGGTTCTCGCCGTTGAGCACTGCCAAAGGGACTTTCATCTACCAGCAACTAAACATTATCATTACACCCAGCTTCGGCACTGGGCACTTGGATCTGGCATGAGAGACGCAGCCACTCGGGATCTTACACTCATTCAGAGATCCGTGAAAGGTGGGAGTGGCTCTAAGGGTAGTATTTCCTTTCTGTATTTCCTATTGCTTACTACTCTAGTCCTCCCCCAGCCACGGCATAGGGCCTGCTCTGAGTGGATATTGGGTAATACAATTTCAGATAAACAATGGGAGCGACTCTACAGAGACCTACCTAAATTCAATCATTCGATGGGGATGTGAGAGGCCCACTAGTAAGTACTATATGATTGGTATTTATATCCCACAAAACTGAGGAAAATCTTCCCCAGTACCTCAGACTTGTGCTCGAGGAGGTGTGGTTTGTTGGGGGACTTCAAGCACATGTGGTGAGATTGCCCGTCGATCATTCCTTTTTTGACAGAAATCTTGGCACAGATCAAAGATATTTTGGGTTCCCCAAAACCAGAGGGTCCAGGATTTGCACTTTTGGGCTTGCGTGCCAACATTATTATTAAACGCGAGACTATAGGTGATAGATCAATTCTTTGGCTATGCCTAAGGACCGCAAACGTAGCGGTAGCGGTGGCGACAGCTTGGAAATTAAGAGAGGCACAATCGCTGACACAATAGCGTGCATGTCTGTGACAGGGCCTCACAATGGAGCGCATGGCAGGCATTCTCTCTGATTCCTTAAAGTTTGAATACATCTGGTGCCCAATGGTGAAGTATCTTTCTAACTGTCTTCCTCTATGCCCTTGCCCGAAACGAACACCATCCCTCCACCTCTTCCAATTTTAAGATCCATGTTTCGGCTTGACCTTGGAGGAGGATGCTGCATCTGTCGGACACGTCATACTCTACACACCGTGATCTCTCAGGAATGCCAGGTACTACTCTTGTATACCCTTGTTGGGAAGTTGGGTGGGGTTAAGCGGGTAGTTTGTATGGTTGTATACACCAACAGTGCTACTGACCTCCAGTGCACTCTATATTGAACAATCCTTAGGCGAACGGCAACTGATGTCTCCAATAGACTGTATGTATTTTGATGTAAGGATTGTGATATCAAGTATTGTACTGAGGTGTATAATGGGAAACTCAATAAAGAAAGTTTTGACAAAAAGGATGCTTTCATCTTTTGGATGTATCTATCGTCTACATCACAAATGAGATATGACTCGTCCCATTTCACGCAATCTTGTCAGTCACTTTTTAACAAAATTGACAGCAATTCAAAACTGAGCTTGTTTTTTTCCCCTCCAAATTGCCCTTTTTATGCATGCCAGTTGAGCTTCTCTGCGTTCGAAGAGTTAACCCATCACCCTCCTCGTTGCCTGTGGCAAATCTATTGCTCGTCTCTTTGCAGTGAAAGAAGCAACCTGTGGTCTTAGACTTCAACAAGCCAACAGCCACAGGTCAGTGTCGGGTGCCTTCTGCAAATCTGTGGCTGAGTAAATATAACCTAGCAGTCACGAATTTTCGCTGTGATAGCATAGGCTGAGCATTTCATCCTCATGTGATTGGTAAAATTATACACCATTCAGTGAACTGGATATTATTAAGCAGATGGCAGTGGGGGATGGATGGTTGGCTGCTCCTCCTGCATCTTCCGCGTCACTGTTCATTCACTCCCAACTAGAATTTTAATGGTCGAAAGCTGCATGACAGCCATGATAAGGAGACCCCTAAGCGAGAAGAAACAAAACCACATCACTGTAGACCCCAAGGGGAGGCATCCACATTCCACTATGTTACAGCTCCACCCGCGAACACCGAGGAAACCATGTTACCTACTACATAGCTAGCGTGACCTTTGGGCCAGCAAATACACTGGGTGGATAGCCATTTTAGAGGCAAATTGAAATGTTACTGTTTGGGTTCGGTGACTGTGCACGCTGCCAGCTAGGAGACTGCGTTGACGGGGGTTGCTGAGTGCCTGGAATATGAGGCGCGCCCAGGTAGCCCCAAGGACCAGTATGAGGGTGGCTAGGAAACTGCACTGTGCGGGTGTAAAGTAGTGTGGTGGGAGGTGCCGGGGTGGAGCAGTTTTTCTTGCAAATATGGCTGCAGCAGAGGATTAAAGGTCTTGATGAGGAGCTGTCACTTTGTGCAACCGGTAAAGGCCCGCCATTGTCTGAGAAGCTGTCGTTTTGTGCAGTCAGTAACCGCCTGCCTTTGAGCTGTCTATTTTATTAAAAAAAATGTATTAACCTTTTTATTGAAACCATGCTCATCATACAGTACATGTAGTCAAATTATCTTGTATATAATGGTACATGCATGGCGGTCACGAAGTGCCAACACCCCAAAGCAGGACCCTGAGCACAATCTGTAGGGGCTCTTTTACAGCCCATCATAGTGTACGCGTCAATGATCACTCTTTAAGCAGAAGATATCGAATCGTCAGTCCCCTGAAGTGAATTCCCCATCTCTCAAAATCCACTATATTCCCGCAAGGCACCCCACACTTTCTTCTACTTTCTAGCACATCCTCTGCCTTGGTAGACTACTTTTTCTGGTTTCTGGTACCAATCTGAGTCTGACTACCACTCTCCAAGTCCCGGTGGATCTGCACTCCCCCAAGCCCTTGCAATCTTCCGCTTGGCCACCCCAGCAGCCAGCAGTAGCCAGAGTTTCTGGTGCTTTGCCCAGGACTCTTCTCTCGACACCACAAGCAGAAGCCACTTTGTATCCAGTGGAATTTCACACAACACCACTCGGGACATGACCTCAGTGATCTTCTCACAATGTTCTTATATCATCATGCATTCCCACAGAGTATCAAAAAATGTTCCTTCCTCTCCGCACCCCTGCAGGCAGATCGATGCAGGTGCCCTCCCAATTTTGGCCAACCTGGTCCGTAAATAGTAGATGCGATGCAGGATTTTACGTTTTACCAGGTGAAACCTAGCCCGCATTTCTATCTTGCTCGGACTCTGGATTGCCTCCGCCCAATCCTCATCGTCTAGCTCCCCAAGATCTTCCTCCCAGGCCTGCCTCAACCTCACCAGCGGATCAGGAAAGTTGTTAACCAGTTTTTGGTAGATAACGGAAATCGCCTTGGCAGGGATGTGTTTTGCGAGGACACGATCCTCCAGGGGCAAAGCTTCTGGCACTTGCTCCCCCTCTAGTATGTGTTTCCGCAGAGCATGTACCAGCTGCAGATGTTTATATCCACGTATTCAGTAATGATGCATTGCGGCTTGATAGCCAGATATAAAGATCCACCATCTGGGTATGTGCACAGAAGAAAACCAGACATCACCCTCTGGACGCATGAGCCCACTCAGTCGGCAGCAGGCCATCCGTCACCGCCCCGACACTGCTTTCATTTCTATGACTCATTGGTATTGCCATACATAAAAGCTTCCTTTTTAAGGAACAGAAACTTTTGCTTATTTTTTCCAGTAGACGAACATTTATAAATATTGTTACTATTGTGGTGATCTGTTTCTTGAACACGCTGGCTCCATTCATGCGCTTGCGAAAGGCCCCCTCCCTCACCTGCCATACCAGAATCTTTTACCACAGACTCCATTTTGCACAGGACTTGTTTCATCCAGTTATCTCGGCCTTGGTGTGATTAAGAGATGTCTTTCTAGGGTGGGCCAGGGCCAGGTCGTCCACTGAGGCCGGACTACAACAGGATTAATGCTTGAGCGGTGAACGGGTTTCAATATGTCATTTGTGCGTTTTTATCATTTCATGCAATGCATATTCTGAAAGACACACAGTGTGGTAATAAGATTCTCGACTGAACATAATGAAGTGTTGCATACTTCAATTTTTGAGTTATGGTTTCATTTGCAGAAGGCTGGAAAATGTTTATTTAATCTGATTGCGTTTGAAATTTCACAGGCCTCCAAGTAGTGATGTGTAATTCCATTCCGCCGGTAGGGGGTGTAATTCCATTCAGCCGGTAGGTGGTGTAATTCCATTCAGCCGGTAGGTGGTGTAATTCCATTTAGCCGGTAGGTGGTGTAATTCCATTCAGCCGGTAGGTGGTGTAATTCCATTCAGCCGGTAGGTGGTGTAATTCCATTCAGCCGGTAGGTGGTGTAATTCCATTCAGCCGGTAGGTGGTGTAATTCCATTCAGCCGGTAGGTGGTGTAATTCCATTCAGCCGGTAGGTGGTGTAATTCCATTCAGCCGGTAGGTGGTGTAATTCCATTCAGCCGGTAGATGGAGTAATTCCATTCAGCCGGTAGGTGGTGTAATTCCATTCAGCCGCTGGGAGAGGGGTGTAATTCCATTCAGCGCCTGGGGGGGAGGGGAGGGGGGTTGTAATTCCATTCAGCCGCTGGGAGAAGGATGCAATTTCCATCGTCTACTCTGATGTGTTTTTCCATTTAGCAGTGTGGTTGTTTTTTTAGTAAAAACCAACCACAGAGCAAGGATTTATTTGGGGCAAAACACATTTCCCACACACTGAATTTTCTCCCAATGCAAGGCGGACATTGATAGTTGTGTTCCTGCCTGGAACCATTCCGCCGGTAGGGGGTGTAATTCCATTCAGCCGGTAGGGGGTGTAATTCCATTTAGCCGGTAGGTGGTGTAATTCCATTTAGCCGGTAGGTGGTGTAATTCCATTCAGCCGGTAGGTGGTGTAATTCCATTCAGCCGGTAGGTGGTGTAATTCCATTCAGCCGGTAGGTGGTGTAATTCCATTCAGCCGGTAGGTGGTGTAATTCCATTCAGCCGGTAGGTGGTGTAATTCCATTCAGCCGGTAGGTGGTGGTAGGTGGTGTAATTCCATTCAGCCGGTAGGTGGTGTAATTCCTTTCAGCCGGTAGGTGGAGTAATTCCATTCAGCCGGTAGGTGGTGTAATTCCATTCAGCCGCTGGGGGAGGGGTGTAATTCCATTCAGCTCCTGGGGGGGAGGGGAGGGGGGTTGTAATTCCATTCAGCCGCTGGGAGAAGGGTGCAATTTCCATAGTCTACTCTGATGTGTTATTCCATTTAGCAGTGTGGTTGTTTTTTTAGTAAAAACCAACCACAGAGCAAGGATTTATTTGGGGCAAAACACATTTCCCACACACTGAATTTTCTCCCAATGCAAGGCGGACATTGATAGTTGTGTTCCTGCCTGGAACCAGCAGGCATTGCAGACCCAGGCAGGCATGGCAAGGCCCCCTTCGGCATCCTCCTCTCTGGAAGGTGCCTTGTAGACATGGTCCTTATGCCGGGAGCTCTCCTGTTGGAAACCTGGCCGCTCCCCCAGCATTAAACGAGACAGGACAGCGGGTGGATTTTGGAGGTTGTCTTGTTGTCGCCTAAATGCCACCCAGCTCTGGGGAAGAGAGGGGAGACAGGGCAGTAGACATTTAGAAACGAAAATGTTCCTTCTCTACCACCTACAGGAAGAACCCTGCGTCTCATTTTAGTTTTTCACCACTTTCTGTCTTCAACAAATGTTGTCTTTTGTGTCCATCGTCGCTGCTGGTTGCCGCCTCTGGCCTCGTGGGTCCCCGGCAGTAGTTGTGAAATGTGACATTGTCCCGTGCGTTGCTGTTGTTTTCTGCCTTTTCGACCACTTGAAAGATGCCCTCTTAGTAATTTGGATTCAATGTGCACCTTACTGTTATGACTAAGCATTGAACAACAAATTAACAATACATTACCACAGTGAGCCTCCTCTCCTCATTTAAAGGAGCCACCCAGTGTAGAGTAAAAAACGTTTTTTCCAGTCCCTTTTCTCTAACAACCACTAAAAATGACCAAACTGCAATGTAGCTTTTCTGGTCAGCTAGGGACTTGAGGATGCATTGTATCATTCTCTGGTGACCCCTTTAATGTTAGTCTCCATATCTGGGCTTATATTACTGATGGGGCGCACTCTCTTTGTTTTGGCGACGACGCACCTTAAAACGGGTGCGCCGGGTGCAGATAGGGAGTGTGTCCAATTACAATGAATGCACTGCTACCAGGGCAGCCGCAAACTCTTTCTGCCTTGAGGGCAGCGTATTCAGTGAAATACGGAGTGGCTGCTTCAAAGCCTCCCTCTGTGTTTGAGTGCAGGCCGCAACCTGCCTCTACTTTGAAGAGGGAGAGAGATCCCTGCAAGTGGCTGCAGTGAGGGACTGCACCCGCATGCAGGGGGATGTCTGTGGGGTGCAGCGGGAGTCCATGGCAACCCCATTTTCCGCCCTTGGAAGGTTCAACTTCCGGGGTGGGACACACTGACAGTGTGGCACCTTTTTGTGGCACACTTTCAGGTGGACTCCAAATGCCATGTTTGCCTTGGCACCTGTGTTAGTAATACGGTGCTGGCGCAAATGCAAAGCGATTGCCTCATTTGCATGGGCACATCTGCATGGGGAGTATCTGGAATACAGCCACAAGCCCTCTCAAATAGTTGTAGATATCTCATTATATCAAATCATGCACCACGTGGAAGGCGTCTCCCGGAACCTCTGTGCAGCCTCAGTACATACAGAAACTGGTGGTTTGCTGCTGTGATCTCTTCCACCTCCAAATTCAGCACTGTGTGTACAGGTACGTCTAGCTGTGAGATAGTTCGGGTATTGGCTAATTGGGGTTAAGCAAGGGTAGGATCCCTGCTTGCTCCTCAGTGGCCCTTCAATTGCCCTTGCCACCACATCATCTCTGGTGTCTTGAAGGTAGTAGTTTTCTCTCTGGGCTGCTCCCCCTCACCCTGCAGGAGCAAATAGACGGTTAAGGTCTGCGGGCAGGACTTCCTCTCAGTTTCACTCCTTGGCCAGGAACTTCTACTTTCCTCTCTTCCCTGTTCGTTTTTGGCTATTTTTCGCTCCTTCCCCCTGCTAGTTAGAATTTTAAAGTTGGCTAGCTGCAATGCACAGTCACTCCATCCATTGTAGTACCAGTGTTTTAGGGTAGTTGTCATGTAAGAAGCTTGCATTTCATTTAATCTTTCTTTTTTCCTCTGTTCTGCTTTTCTGACTGCTCTTTCTGCAGGGCCGGCACTTCTGTACAGCAAGACGGGTCAGAGCCTTCTGCAGTTATTGTGTCAAATTATGGAAAAGTTCTGAAAATGGGGTGTCCTGAAAATCCTTTTACTACTCCAGTCTTTCCTCCTACAAAGCAATTACAAGAGACCGCCCTCTACCTGGCTAACAAGCTCGCCATCTCTGGTGGCTCTTGGCACGCTCACAGCAAGAACACCATGAGACCAGAGATGAAGAGCAAAATAGAGGCAATAGTCGTCCTCCATCTGTGCATCCAGTATCTAGAACAACATCCCCATATCAATCAGGACCTCCCCACTCTTCTCAAATTTAGGAACGAGTTGAAGACTCGCGTCTTTAAAGAATACCACATTACAGCACTTCGCTGCTTCTCAGCTAGGTCTGTGCTACATACATACATACCCCCTCCAGTTATTTGAAACAATCGGAGGGGACACGAAACGCGATCAACCTAACAAGATCTTTGTTGGATCGGGTTTGGAGCAAATTCCTGATACTTCTGGCAGTGTCATTTCTCACACTGCCCATCAGGGTCCGCTTCTTAAGTTTCGTACCAATGGAACCATCTTACACTTCTGCCAATGAGAGCTGCTTTTCTTTGAGTTATAGACTTGCTTTAGAAATGTGTGTTTAGTTCCTGGGATGGCTAACCCAACCCTCATCCTTCGAAGATTGATAAAAAGAAAACCTTATAAACGGGTAATATTAACACCTATTGCTTATAGCGCTATAGAACAGCAAGCGCTCTATGAATAATGGTTTAAAGCAACGTATTCCACATAAACTAAATAAGTTCTGCACCATGCCTTTCATCCTCCCTTGCTGCTCTCCTGCATGCAACAAAAACATGTATTTTCTCCGGTCATTTAAGTGTCTTGCACTCCCACTTCCAAGAGACTAACCCCTCACGTTTGCGAGGCCCAACTCTCCTACTTTATAATTTACTAGCAGCCCGCCCCAGCGTTGCCTGGGGCAGAAAGGGGCTGGGGGCAGTACACCCGACTCCCTCCCGCCCCCACTCCTCCCGCCTATCCCTCTGTGCACACCCACCCGCCGCCCGCCTCCCGCCTCGATTTCAAGGACCATTTACTTTACCTGAGCTGCCGCTCCTTCCCGCGATCTGCTCCTCTTCGCCATGACGCGCCCGCGCACCTCACTTCACCGCATCTCCTTGTCTCTCCTCCTCGTCATCACGCAAGTCCTCATCACACACGTCGCGGCCAGCGCTATGTCGCGGCCAGAGCAACGTCGCGGCCGGCGCTACTTCCAGGGCACTACTTTTTTTTAAAAGTTATATTTTTAAATGTACGTTTTTTGTTTATGTTTTATAGCCTATGTCCATCTGCACACCCTGACAATTTCTACAATGTATCGGGTGTGTGGATTGGCGCTGTGGTTCCCGAGTTTACCTGGCTCAAAGGTGCGTGTTCTCTCTTTATAATAGTAGTATAGATTGGTTCATTTATATTGCTAGTCTGCCACTTTATTAATAACAATACTGCAGCTAACATGGAAATTCTATTAAATTAAGTCAGAAGAAGTAAAATACCTGTTCTGTTTTCCAGGAGGACATTACTTCTATTTTGAATTAGGTGCTCGTTCCGTATGGCATAAACAAAATAAGTTGAGTCACACTGGTAGTTGTAAATAGAATGTTACCATCCTGTATCAAACCTAGTGTTAAGAACCGGGCCATAGTTGACAATTGCTCTGCAAAAAATTCTCAAATAATGAGAACATGTCTCGGTTAACAATTTACGGTTCACATCTTCACAGCTTCTCTATCTCAGTCCTAATCTGATTGATCTGCTGTTCCGATTGTCCATGTCTAGTATCGATCCTTCCTCTTCTTAACCTCCAAAGAGTCTAGAGGGACCGCACATTGTACTGACGGAGGACACCACCTATTAGACCAACTTGTTTATCACGTTAGCTTAAGCCTGTTTTCTTTCTACTGACATCCGCAAGCCATGTATCCGTTCTCAATGGTTTACTGTCCACCAATTCATTGGGACTTGATTTTCTTTGCAAAAATTTGAAGTGATAATTCCGTAGCAGAGTTATCATGTTTTTGTGGATTACACGCATTATGTATGCCTAATGTTGGATGGGCTTAAAGAATCTTTGTCAATACCAAATGCCCTATATGTTATCACAGAAATAGGACGTGTTTCTGCTATCCGCTAGAATGTTATTACTGGTGATACAAATGGTAACTAACATAAAAATATAAATAAATATAAAATAAATTGCTGGGATAAGTGTCCAAAATAGTAGGATACAACCTTTGTCAATGACAATCAGTTGAAAGCACTTGTGTTCTCTGCTGTACCCTGCCTTGGCAGTTGTATACAAGATTTTTAGTTTTAGCCCATACTTTTCACCTCTGATGACGAGTCTTGTCTAGGCCTTTATCTGGGCTCTTTCATCAGTAGCAGTTCATTGAATTGTCAAAAAATGTCAGTCAAACGCCTTTCTGAATCTGAAAAACAATATGTGATCCAAGGCCGAATCTTGTCATCCGATAAGCATTTCTCGACCAAATGTGACTCATTACATGCTGTCAGTCCCTGATCATTTTTCATTGATCCTTCCCATAACTCTTGCATGAATCAATACATAGGTCTCAGAAGTATGGTAGAGAAAAACGGGCATTGCATCTTGGGTCCTTGTGTGATGTTCTGGGTTTAGAGAGAGTGAGTGAGTGCCCCAGAGAGAGAGAGAGAGAGTGCACTTTAATGTTGATGGTCAGCCAGGACATTGGATAATTACTTGCTTCATGTGTTGAGAGGTCATCTTCTGCTCTTCCTGCTCCTTAAGTCCTAAATCTTTAATCCATTTACGTCTTTGTCCTATCTTCAGAATTGGCCTCTCTGATCGCATAGTATATTAGCACAGTTGTTTTGCTGTCCTTTAACTCCTGTAAGGTTTTTAAGTTTTGAACAAAATGAACATTAGGCTGTGCTGCTTGGAATCTCCATAATATTCATTGCAGTGCTGCAAATGTAACAGTTACTTATTAGGAATGTTGTATTCGATAAGGATTTAAATTGTATGTTCTTGTCTTTTGTTATATCTCCCAAATTGTTGAGTCCTACCAGCTCCTAGGTTTTTCTGTCTGCTGTAATTCCAAAATTAGATGTTTGTTTTTTTATATATAAATTCCTTTTACACTTCTCTATACAGTTGGAGATGAGTTTCTTCTGGTATAGTCAGGGGCCCCAAAAGTAAGCCCCCTTTCGTGATCCGTAAAAAGCTATCCCTTGTGCCGGCCATGTTGGTCCTTACTTTGAGGTCTCATTCTAATAAGCACTAGAGACTTCACCTGGTTGTCCACACTCCTGGAATGCCAGATTCTCGAGTTAAAGCCTAGCTTGTGGGTACTTAAAAATCCTCTGCATATCATACTAAGTGGGTTAGAGCGATGAGTGGAGAAGGGAAATTAAAGGGGTAGGGGTTTAAGCAGATGGGATGAGGAAGCTGCAGGAGACTACAGCGAGCTAGTTATCCATGTGTCAAGCTCTGTATTTTACTATTCTTTGTTAGTTGTGGTTCTCGTGTCTCAATTTTTTTGACTCCCTGTTTACTTACTTTTGGGGTCGTTTTTGGATTGTGGTGAATTTTCTGAACTTTGCAAAGTTGTCGGTTGGAGATTGAGTTGAAGTCTAGAGTGATGCCCCGGTTACTTACCGGTAATCTTCATTACTCGGAGTATAGCCTTCCTCGCCACATGATTAACGAAGTGAGCTTTAGCTCCACACCAGAACCATACAAAGCAAAACAGTTAGCCTCCCATCCCTTCCCAATATGGCCGACCGATATCACCCATGACCTCTATAAGAGGTGGGCCGGCCCAACCCTTCAGCCTGAAACTACCAAGCACAAAACATGAAGCCTATAGCCAGACAGACAGGGAGGGAGGGATGGGAACTCATGTGGCGAGGAAGACTATACTCTGAGTAATGAAGATTACCAGTAAGTAACCGGGGCATTACCTCCTCGTAAGTCTTCCTCGCCACATGATTAACGAAGTGAGCACATACCAAAGCCAAGCGGCTTCATCGAAACTCACAAGGACCAACGGACCTGAAGGGGACGCCAACAAGTAGGCAACCCAAAAGACCAGACGAGCGGAAGGACTACCCAAGAGCGAGGCAACCACGAGCAGGAAGAACCAGCCCGGGGCAGAGAGAGACACCGGGTGGGCCGGGTGGGCCGAGAACCTGGACCCCCGAGACCCGCAGGGCTGCCAGAAGTACGCCCGAACCAACCACCGAAGGAGGTCCAAGAAGGCACGGCTCTAGACCGCACGGGGCCAAAGCAACAAGAACAGGACCAGTACAGAAAGCAGCAAGCCGATCCAACATCCCAAGACCGCCCAACGGACAGCCAAGCGAGAGGGGAGCAAAAGACCAGAAGACGGACTGCTGCCAAGAGCAACAGCAGAAAAGGGACCGTCCGACCGAGACACGGCCCGGCAGACTCTCAACAGTGCGAGAGCCAAATCCACCCAGGGACCGAAGCATCGGAACCAGATGGAACAAAGCAGATAGGTAGTAGCCGCAAGAACGGAAGGAGGCGTAGAAGGGGACCCAGTACGCTAACCAAACAACAAAAACAGAAAGGCACCAAAACCCCACCAGCAAGGAGAAAAACAGGCGGGACACGGACCCCAGTCGCACAAAGGACCCCCCCGGAAGAGAGAGCGACACCAACGAGAAAATCCAGGCAGGCACAAGGCCAAAAAGGCCCAGGAAACCGCTGGAATGACCCGGGCCCCAAGGGAACCCAACCAGCCAACAGCAAAAAACGGAAAACCCAGAAGGCCACCCACGGAGCTTGAAGAGTGGAAGGAACCAGGCCCAACCACCAGAAAGGAAGCGAATGCCCACCAGGGGCCCCCAAGAAAACCCGGTAGGGAGGGGGAACGCAACACAGGGGAGCGAGACAGCCCCGCCCAGGTGCCAAGGAACACGTCACAGAAACTGTCCACCAGCAGAAAACGAGCCGCCGGAGGGAGCACCCAGGAGGCCAAACATTCAGCCAACAACCAGGCCAAACCCAACTGAACAAGGAAGAGCCGAAATGAACAGGAGCGAACAGGGATGGAAGGCCACAGACAGCAACGCACCCAATCCGAGAATGACAGAAGAGCTAGGCGAAATGAGCCCGAGCAAAGTCACCCACAATCAGGGAGCAACTCTGAGTCAGCAGGCCACAACACCGAAAGGGACGCCCCAGAAACCAGTGAAACACCAGTGGGACATTACACACAACCTCTTAGGGCAATAGGCAAAGACCTAAACCACCAAGCCACAGTGACCCATACAACACTAGGGACAAAGAAGAAAAAGGCTGCCAAGCCCGCACAGGAATCGAAAGGCCCCGCCACTGAAAAGAAACATAAGTGTAATCGCAAGGAGCATGCACACCCACAGGAAACTTAGCGCAGATAAGTAGATGATCACTGTTACCCAACCCATCTGTACTCAAACTAAGTAGCACAGATGACGAAAAGGTTGAGTGGACCCGCCAGGATCTGAACCTGTGACCATGAGGCCGAAAAACAGGCCCCTGGAGGGGGACCCAGCTGCGCACACCAGCGTGGGAGAAGGCGAAAGACTGCGGCAGGAGGAAACCTTTGTCCCGAGCAAGCTGCGCCCCCAGAAGCGCAATACACACCGATGAGCCAAAGCACCACGGTCCAAGTCCAACACTCGCAGTAGCAGAAAAACAAGAGAAGCACCTACAAGACAAAAGCCCGGCCAGGCTAGACCAGCCCAGGCCCCTGTAAGCCAAGGGACCAGAGGAAAGCGCAAATCCGGAAGAGCGAGCCACCACCGGGGACCCAAACTGAAAACGACACAGAAACGAACCAGCCAAGGACAGCACAACCGCGCCAAGAGGTGACAAGGGGCCAACCCAGCAACCCCCCGTAGAACGAGGCAGGTGAGAAACCGCCCAGAAGAGAAACCAGAAGCCCCCGCAGGACAGGGGCAAAACCCCAGACAAGCCAAGGAACTGCCATCAGAAACCAGATGAGAAACCCGCCAGCAGGAGGACCAATCAACCCAGCACCGACCGGGAACCCAAGCACGCCCCCCCAGCCCCCAGGCCGGAAAAGGGGAAGCACCCACCCGGCAGGGGGTACAGAGTGCCCGACCCAAGACCAAAAAGGCAGGGGAAAAGAATGGACACCACCAACCCAGACCAGACCGAAACCGTGGAGCTACAACCACCGGCCAAACTGAACCGAAACGGGACAAGAGAAAGCCCCTTTATGGGAAAAGTTGAAAATCACCATGCACCAGACCCAGGATGGGCTATCTGTACGCGGGAACCACCGGAGGCACGAGTCCCCCAAGAGAAGGACAATGCAAATCACGCCAGCCCACAAGACGCGAGGATGTCCGAAACACACTCCGAGGAGGACCCCGACCCCAACCCAAGTGAGGGGGCCCGAGGAAAAACCAGGGAGGAACGCCAGCAACAGGAAGAGCCCCAGCACCCCACCTGAACAGCGCCCCCCCCCCCGGAGCAGCACCAGGGAGATAGCCAAGACCGACCATGGAGAAGCGCTGCAGTGGGCGGACAAGGGCCAGGAGACCAGGGGAAGCAGGACACGGACAAGAGCAGCTGCCGGCAGAGCCAGGAAACTGGACCACCGGAGAGGGCAAGCCCAAAGGAGCAGAAGTAGAACCAAAAAAGCCCCATTCAGAGACCACTGAAGCAGCACAGAGAAGGGCAGACTGGATCCATCAGCAACCCGCCCCCATAAGACCCGCAGCCGCAACCAGCCCCCGGAATCTCCAGGTGGACGACCAACCAGGGACCAATCAGGCCAGACCCCGCACCCCATAGGAGAGCAGGCGGAAACAGGAGCATACAGGATGAATGATCGTAGGCCCAAAACCCGGAAGGGAAGAAGCAGGAGACAGGGACAACACACAGCCAATAAGATGAAGCCACAGCCCCGCAACACACCTGTAAATGTCCCAGGAGAACACCAGGACCGGAACACAACGTAAATAAAACGCAGGAACAAGGACCAGCAAGCAATAGCCGGGGAACAACCCTAGCCCTGTGGAGCCTATGTATCAAAGTCACAAGACGAACCAGTGAACAAAAGCACCCTGACAAACAAACAGCCGGAAGGACCCAACACAGCATGCAGCAGTGCCCGTGAACGCGCACACCAGGCCCCTGGATGCTACCACAATTGATAAACGAGGAACATAGAGGCCCCCAGTTGACAGGGAGAAGGAAGGAGCCACAGGAAGAAGAGCGTCATAGCCGAGACAGGAACTGGCTACCTCAGCCCCCGGGCTGACCGCTCAAGCCACAAGGGCACAACCAGGCCCATAAAAGCACAGCATCAGAAGCAGGTCCTCAAAATTAGGCCTAATGGGATAACCAATGCACCCCGAAAGGAAAAGTACGCCCAAATCAAAGAAAGTAGCAAGGCACAACAGACACACCGCAGGAAATGGAGGCAGAAAACGTACCACCAAACCATACAAATACTGATGGAGGTCACTCACCTGTAATACATTACAGGGCCACCGGGACCCAACCTTGCAGGTACAAGAGCAGAACAAGGCTCGCCCACTCCCACCGACCGTCAGAAATCAGAGAACCACCAGCTGTGGAAGACACAAAGCACATGCGCGTGAGTAAGGCACCGACAAGAAAAAGTATAATTGACGGGAACACGTAGCAGGGCGCATGACAAGGCCAGTAACCACAGAACTGCAACCTGTAAAACGCAATTTGAGGCACAACCCTAATGTCTGAGGTCAGCCATCAAACAAGTGAAACTGGAAAAGAAGACTACAATGTGCCCCATATTGGGAAGGGATGGGAGGCATGGGAGGCTAACTGTTTTGCTTTGGATGGTTCTGGTGTGGAGCTGAAGCTCACTTTGTTAATCATGTGGCAAGGAAGACTTACGAGGAGGTAATGGCGCTATGCCATCATGTCTAGACCTCAAGTACATATTGTTCACCTGTTCCCTTTGCCTATTCTGAGGGTTTCGACTGAGCGGTTATAGGGCCCGATGTGCATTTTTGGTCTCCATCGCTTCAGGGATCAGCTGCTGGTTTTGCAGTTCTTCCTTCCAGTTTTGTCCAGGTCACCCACTCATCCCTCCTCTGCGTGGCCTGCTTTGGGTTCCACTCATCCCTCCTCTGCGTGGCCTGCTTTGGGTTCTTCCTGTTTGGAATGGGCCCACACACATCTACTTGGATGTTTCTCGCTCTAGTCTGCAGCTGTGCTCATTTCTTGCATCTCCAGTTTCCTCTGTTTCCCTCATTTTGGCTTGGCTTGTAATCTGTGGTGGTGCTACTCTGGATATCGGCAAGGTCTTTTACCTCCGTGATTATTCTGTTAGCACCATCCTCTACCTCTTCTCCAATGTTTTCCATTAGTTTGTAAGTTTTCACTGGATTGCCCAAAGCCATCACATCTTACCCCCAGTTGAGGTGTTCCCTGCTCAATTTTTATCACAATTCCTTAAGAAATTCCCTCTGGGCACTTTAGGGTTGTGCGGGTTGAATAGAGGATTTCCCCTCCTAGTTTCAACCATCTAACTTTACTTTATGTTTGTTATGTGTTTGTGTAGCTTGTTACTAGGTGACAAGCAGCTGAGTTCTGTATGGTTTTAAAGGCATAGATACAGTCAGCGTATGGTTGGAGGTGAAGCTGTAATCTGCGAATGGTGGTGGTCTGTTATTGTGCCTGATGTAATGTTCTTTAAAGAACATGTTTTGTCTTCAGCTCTTTCCTAAAATGAAGCCGAATTGGTGTATAGGGGGATGTTTTCAAGATCCCTGGTGCATAGAGAGAGAAACCCACTATCTTTTTTGCTGTTTTATACTTCGTCTCCAGTCTGATGGCGCCCAGGTTGCAGGAGTGCCGGAGCCACCGAAGGTGGTGAGCTCTCCGCCTTATTGGCGAGTGCAGGGCGTGAAGGCTTTGCAGATGATGCGGCTGGTTTTGAAGATGGTGCAGGTTGTGGAGTTTCATCAGGGTGTGGTGGTATTGTGACCAGATCTCTTCAGACCCTTGATGAAGCATACTGCGGCAAGTAGGAGGTTCTTAATGGTGGGTGGGGGTAGGAAGGGATGGTGTTATCTATCTGACAGGAACTACACATTCGCTTTCAATAACTTTCTGTTCTTTGAGACCATCTACCCAAACCTTTCTATGACCATCTTTAATTCTGCATTATCATTCTCTGGCTTTACTTTTAGTCTGTTGTGGTGTTCCTGCTCTATGGGAGCACACTGTGGGTAAAGTAGGCTGCAAAAGGTAACAAATACTTTAAAGAAATGTATGGAATGAGATGCGTACTCGGTTAATATATGCACTTGAAAGTATGACGTGTCTGTGTGCTGCTCTCTTTACAACATGTCTCTTGTCACTTTTTCTACCAGTGGTTTATTATGAAGGCATAAAACAGTGTGGCCAATAAGTGACCCAGCTGCACGCATGTCTGGTTCTAAGTCTGTCCCCAGGATGGATGCAGGTCTCCTTTAATCCATCTTAATATCTGTTTCACTATTTACTTTATTAAGTTTCAAGTAACTCCGACAGATTAGCAGGGATGCACATGTGACTTGGATGCATCAACATGGATAGCTTGGTAAGCGGGACCAGGTAGCAGAAAGCCACTTGTGACAAGGCGTCCAGACACAATAGTTCGGCATGATAGAGGTTGGCATACTCCCTGCCTTGCACTCATGTGAACAGGCCCTGGCCTTAAATCTTCCACCATGTACTTACCCAAAGCGCACAAGTGGCCCAATGCCCTCTGTGACTACCCTAGCCCCTAAAGCGCAGTCATGTTTACCCCCACATTTAACTGTACCCAAATTGAAGTACCCCACTTCCCAATCTGAAGGAGGCTCCATCCTCTTTTTGAGATGGACCGGTTGGGTAAAGATCTGAGCTCGGGGTACAGAGGCTTCCACGCATTATGGCCTTGTACTAGGATAGACTGTAATCCATACTTGTTCTGCAGATCAATGTGGAGCTGTAGGCCTTGCGTTGGTCGAAGCAGGTTGTGCTTCTAGAAGTGCACCTAAACTGACCCCCTATGCCTTGTACATAATGCACAATCTCTTGCGCCATCAGGAGCCAGTGCAGTACCTCGGTTATGTGGCCAGATGTGTTCACTCCAGTCTGAGAAGCTGATTTGGAGTTTCTATTTTCCGGTTTTTTTGGTGTGTTTTTTTTTATAATGAATACGTTTTCTGCTTTTAAGTAGTTTAGTCAAGGTAGCAGCAAGGCCTGGATGACTTCCACTTATCGATCGTCATCAAGTCTTCATAACCATGTAGGTTCAGGGAAGAACATATAAAGGAGAGATCAGGGTTAATTTACCCCACCCCCAGAATATTTCATTTATCTGAAGGTGTTAGGGACACTTCCTCTTCTTGGGCCGAATAAATATGATGGCGTCCTGGCTGAAGCCCCCAGAATAAAAATGTCTGATTTGAATCCATTTAGGCAGTTACCTCTTCCTCATCTACAGTTGAATATTTTTCATATTCCTTGGTGTTTTTTTCCCAGTTTGTTTTTCTTTGATCCTCAAAGAGGAGTTTGCTTTGGAGCTGCATATTTGGACAAGGTGTATATACCCTGTCTTGGGGCCTACAGTGAAGCATTGAAAAGGCTCGCTGATAAAGCGAAGGTTTGGGGTGTTCCACATAGTTGGGTTTTTGTGGTGGACATGCTTCAGCCAGACCTAATTTGTTGATATGTGTTCGAGAGGAACTTGGTGATCCATGCAAGGGAGAGACCAATTATTATCAGTCACATTTTCAGTTTGTTCAGGAGTATTGTGTGACCCACTGCCTTGTATGCCCTAAAGGGTGAAATAGGATTTGGGAACTGTTGAGATGCCATCATGTCGGTCTGTAGCATGTCTACAGCACAAACTAAGCTAAAAGGCAGCGGAGCACAGTCCTGGTCAAGGACAAGTGAGCGAGTGATTGAGACAGCTGATTTCTGGACTGTTTATGTATTGTGGTGTAGTGTTCCTTAAAGAAGTGAATCTTTAACTCCTACTAAGTTGGACTGTTCTGCGGTGGCACTGATGGCTACGGGGATGTGTTCCAGATCCTGGGGCGAACACAGCAAACACAAGGAGATGATGGAGGGAGCGCTGAAACTTTTCAGACACTTACCCCCAGTCACAGATCCTGGGTTCATAGATGGAAAAGACCTGCTGCCTTGGTTCCTTTTTTTTTGCACTTCTCAGTCACCAGAAATGGTGAACTTGCTGCAGGATAAGTCCTGGTGTTGGTTGGGATTACTTTGTAAATGACGCAGGTGGTCAGAAGACCGCACAGGCTCCCAAGGGGAGGCAGTCGAGTTCCATCATGATGAGGGTGATGTGATCATGTTACTTCAGACTATGGATGCTATGTCCTGCACCATCTAAAGGATGCCCTTTAGGAGTGCCAGAGTGGAGGCTGAGAGGCCATTCTAGAGCTGACAGACTGTCTTTGTCATCAACTAGAGTGGAGTCCATGCCTTTTTTGGGGGCATAAAATAAATCTGCCATTCCTGTAGTAGCTGCTGTCACTTGCCAAATGCCTTCGATTGGTTGAGGTCCCTTTCTGGCAGGCACTCGTAAGCCCATCTTGATACTGGATGGAGCTTGGAGAACACCAATGATTCCATCATTTATTTACTATGCAGAGGTTATTTGATTGCACTTTTAGGGCTCTGTAAACTGACTACTGTCATTGGTGACATTAAAGATCTCTCATTTCTGGTGACAGACTTGTGATACGATTCCTGTAGGAGGCACGGAGCGAATCCTCTGTAGGGGTCTAGTGCTCTGGTTGTGGTTAGTGGAATACTTAACTACACTGGTTGAAAGCATTGAGGATGTCTTAACATGTGAAGGGCTGACAGGCAGCCTGCATGTGATTTAAAGTTTAGGCTGGGTTGAATATTGGATCGAGGTAATTTTATTGTTAAAGACTACGAACGTCTGGAGTTTTTAAGGGTAGCAAAGGAACTGGTGGCGTGTGTTTCTGTGACTTCCACTTCTCTTCTTTGGTTTAGGGCCTCAAGCTCTGTATTACTCTCATAGGAACCCAGCACCATTTTGTCCCCAGGTGTATCGATCCTTCTCCATTCATCCTCTTTCCTGCCGCTTCTGTCTGGTGCCATTGTTTGTGATTTGGAGTCCTGTTTCCCTTCCTTTGTAGTGAGCAGTGGTGACTTGTTCAAGGATGTGGGTGACGCTGGAGTAGATCTTTTTGAGAATCCGTGTAACATTAGGTTAGGGGGTCTGTGTTATAATAATCTTTTTCATATAATCTTGCCTCAAAAAGCAATAAAGAGCAGTTTGGATTTTCAGAAGGAAGAGGGTGAAAAGCAAATACACATCGAGACTCAAGAGCTCGAAAAAAATCACTGGTGAAAATATCCACAAAGCATGAATAAACCACTATGAAAGGATGAACCTGGGGAGTAGGGAAGAAAGACTCCTTCCATAATGAAGGACCAGCAAATAAAGAGGAGACGGATGTGGCTGTGGAAACTTACTTTCAGAGTGAGATTTGTCTTTGTGATACCAGCTGCTAAAGGATCTTCGCATGTTGAGTTCTTACAGATAAGAAGAGGCGCCTGGATTTCCAGGATAGAGTGACTTCCCTTGGCAGATCCAGCTGCTGCGCCTCCATGTTGTGTCCCTCAAAGATGGCCGGATAGGATTCTTTATCTGAATCTCCTCTTTCTCTTACTTTCACCCATTTGGTTTATCATGCCTGTTATGACGGAACCACTAAGCTTCTCTTGTTATAGGCGAGTGCTTTAAAAATCTAAATAACATCCCAAGCTGATCGTTTCTGCATCAGTCTGTTGTGTTTGAGGGCCTGCACATAGCTGCCAAGTGTACGTTTGAAAGATTCCCGGAACAATACAGAATGTCCTAGTGAATGATATTCGCAAATGTTTTTGAATTTCCCACAATGGCCACTACTGTTCTGTGTATCCGAGCGAAAGCATACCTCTTGCCATCGTCTTGGCCGACGCTGTGAAGGGAGCAGCAGTGGATCATGGAGTTAATGGCTAATCTGGTAGGTACAAGCAGACCTTGTTCCGAGGCACCCGACCGGTACACAGCATGCTGGAATCCTCCGTGATCTGCCCCTTTCCTGTCAGTAAAGCCTCACCAGGCATGGAAAGTGTCCTCATCTTATGCATGGGGAAGAGGGGACCCAGCGGTCAAAGGCTCCTGGATCCTGTGCAAACAGAAGGAGAAACAACCTTAGCAGCCGATGAGGTGGGAGCTTTATTTTGCAAATCTCTTTAAAAGATATCTAGAAAATTGGAATAGAAGTTCCACGCTTTAATCAGAATTAAGAGAGGTTCTTGGCACATTGAACATTAGAAGAATAGGTTGATGAAATAGTTCTGACCTAGATGGATGGTTGGAACTGTTATGGAGGAGATTTTTGTCTGGACCTCTCAGGGAGAGGACTTGGAGACTGTTGTAATGCCTGGAATGGATTTGTGCTACACCAGGGGATTCTGTCACTCAAGCCACGTGTGAGTGTATGACTGTGTGGTCATTGCACAACACTTTTTCAAGTCTGTTAATAATTGGAGGTTGTGGTGGGCACACGACAGCCAATGGTATAATACTTTGTCAGATTTCTACACAGCTTTTTGCTTCACTCTTGCGTTAGGTTTGCACTATATAAATGCATTTAATAAAATGTATATAATGCTCTCTTGGGCCTGATGCCGATCTCGTTGCAGCAGTTGACTGCAAGTGATGGACTTTGAATCAGAGCAGACTCCATACACATCCGATCTTACATCTGACCTATTTATGTGGTAAGAGTACTCTGAAAGGGATATGTGGTTGTGGGTTTTATGACCCTGTGTTGAGCCGGTGTGTGTAGAATATGCGAGAAAGGGTTGTTTATGGTCTGCACTTGTTCTACTGTCTAACCTGTGTGCATGCTCTATATCTGTAATTTGTGGTCATGTCAAGGTGTACTGTCAAGGGGGAACAGAGTCCCTCCACCCTTAGCCTCAAACCAATTCTGCTAAAAGAGGATAAGTCACAGGGTTGTGGTCAAGAGGTCCCACATGCGTACGTATTCCACTGATAAAATAGCCTGACCGACCGTGCTGAGCTTCGCGGGCTGGAGTGTGGTTGGCAGTCTTATAACCAACTGTTGTATCTTTTAGATGAGGCCTTTGTGTGGACGATGTCCATCGTAGGGTTTGGTGTTTGCGTAACTATCCTTTAGGGGCTTGCTAATACATTGAGCTGGTCTAATACGGTGAAAACGGAGTGAGTTCTGGGGATGGTGGGACTTTGCTGAGCTAATATCAGAGGTATGTTCTCTGTCCCTGCGCAACGCAGCTGGTAAGCTGTATTGGGTCTCCTGAGCATGTATCTGGGCATGGGGAAGGGCGGAACCTTTGAAAAACCTTCTCAAACTTTTAAAATTGCACTCGCAATTCTCTTTTGAGCACTTACTTTCCTTTGTACCTGCCCTCGGCTCACACGCTGTTTGTTCGCGTGGCGGCCACCATTGGATAATCTCAGCTGTAACCTTCGCTGATTGGCTGATTACGAGCCAATCCGCGTACAACCCCGGCAGAGCTCGTTGTCTCCCGAGGCCTTAAATATACACCAGCTCCAGGACGTGCAGCGGACGCGCGCAGCCCGTCTGCGCCCGTCTGCGCCTGGACCGGTCCCAGGGCCAGAAACCCTGGTCCCACTCCCTCTAATGCGAACTCCGCAAATAACTAAGTAGAAGTAGAGACCCAGGCCATGCACCTCTCCCATAACAGCCATCATATACCACTCGGGTACAATGTCGAGCAGCTCTGGGCTCTAAAAAGCCCACTATCACCAGAATGTGGTAAATTACACTTGGAAGGCGAAATTGCACCTTGCAATAATTGTGGCTTCACCTTGAATAGGGAAAGCGTCAAGAGCGACCAATGCCAATCACAATGTAAAACATTTTCTTTTCTTAGCTTGAATTGCAGGTCTTTACATAAACATAAATTTGAGATCTTTAATCTACTTATGGATGAAAAGCCTGATGCCCTCTTTCTTACAGAAACCTGGCTCCAAGAGAGCTCAGGCCCTAGTATTGCGGTGGCTGTGCCCGACCATTATGCATTAGAAAGAATTGATCGTATTAATAAAACAGGAGGCGGGATTGCTGTCATTCTTTTAAAAAGAGTACAACTGGGATTTCACCCTCTCTCTAGCCCCAACTGTGAAACTGCCATATTTAAGCTTGCCCTTACCCCCAATTTTATGTTCTCTGGTTTACTTGTTTATCGCCCACCTGGCTCTGCCACAGCATGGGCAACTGCCCTCCCTGAAATAATACGTCCCTTAGTGATGAAGGCTGCCAATTTCTCCCTTATCGGGGATGTTAATTTACATCAAACTAGCACATCAACCTCTGAGCTCATTTCCGATCTAGCCTCCCTCAATTTAGACTTACTAAATTCTGGACCTACACACATGGCAGGTCACTTACTTGATCCTATTTTCAAGAACCTCAAGAAAATTAATGTTCTTCCCGCACTGCCTATTTGTTGGTCTGATCACTATCTGATTAGGTTTTCATTTCAAGTAGCCATGCAGAAGCCTCTGGTCCTCCCTGATCAACTAAAGCTAATTAGGAACTGGAAAAAGTTAGACATTGAAACTTAGAACATCTTTTTAAATTCCCATCTTCCTTGTTCAAAGCAATCTGTACATTCCCTATCCACCGCAGTACAGAATTGGCTCTTTACGGCAATCGACACTTGTCTTCCTCTAACCAAATTAAAACGCAAGAGCCTGCGATCTCCTGCCCCATGGTTCACGGAACTACTAAAACAAAATCTGAATGCAAAAGTTTTGAACGTAAATGGTGAAAAAAATACTCATCTGAAGCAAAAAGAATGTACAAAAGTAAATTAGCTAAATATCATTCTCTCTGTAATAAGGCACGAGCCGACCATGTGTGTACCACCATCTCGGAGGCTCTTAACCGCTCCAAATTACTGTTCAAGATGGTGAAAGAACTTGCGGGATCTAAAACATTAGCCATACCACCGGACCTAAACAAACAGCAATGTGACACATTGGCCACTTTTTTATACAAAAAGTAGACAAAATCTACCAAGGAATTGCTGTAGCACAGAGTAGCTGCCCTCTGTTGGTAACTTCTTCACTGGCCCCATCCACTCATAACTACATCAGCAATTCTGACTCGTATGCCCCCCCATAACCCCAGAAGTACGTTGGATAGTTGGCCTAGACTAAATACGACGACTCTAACCAAAGTTCTTAATACTATTAAATCTAGATTTCCAAATGACCCCTTACCCTGCTCCATACTCAAAAAGCTTGGCCCTCGGTCACTGGACACTATTACGGATCTCCTCAACACCTCCTTACAGGAAAATACTGTACCAGCTGACTGGAAACATACAATGATCCATCCCCTGCTCAAGAAAGCGGGAACTGACCCTAATCAACTTTCCAACTTTAGGCCCATTTCTCTGCTACCTGTATTTTCCAAGATTCTGGAGAAGCATGTGCATCAGACTCTCACCGAATTTGTAACGGCCCAAGATTTGCTACCCCCTGTCAATCAGGTTTTAGAGTTGGATTCTCAACAGAAACCACTCTATTAGGAGTCACAGAAAACATTCGCTGCCAGCTAGATAAAGGAGAGACTGTGACCCTTATACTCCTAGACTGAAGTGCCGCATTTGATACGGTATCACACACAGTATTTATTTATAAAGTTTTATATAGTGCGGACATGACCCACGGGGGTATCAGAGCGCTTTACAGTACCTGATTATCACAAGTTATACGTACAATCGGGAATCGCATATATTACAATACAGATGAGGTAGACATTGCTGTTTGATTAAAAGCAGAGGAAAAGCGCAGACAAAGCCCATGGGGTTATCAGGGCGCTTTACAGGACATAATTATCACAAGTTGTACATACAATCAGGAATCGCATATGATACAATATAGGTGAGGTAGACATTGCTGTATGATTACAAGCAAAGGCAAGTAGGCTTCTAGGAGTTAAAGGTTTAAGATGACAATTTGTTCATGAGAAACATTTTCGCTTCCTTTTTGAAGGTGGTAAAGGAAGGGATTCTGCGTAAGTCTGGGGGAAGGTTGTTCGAGATCTTCGGTGCAATATCTGAGAAAGCTCTGCATCCAGTTCTCTTTTTGTGGAAGGATTGAGGTTTTAGTAGTACTGCGCTTCCGCTTCGCAACTGTCTGCCACCTCCCGACCGTTCTAGCTTTTGTGCTAAATAGCTGGGAGTGTTGCTGTGTAAGGCTTTATGTGTCATGCAGGCGATCTTTAGTTGTATCCTCGACTCGTAAGGTAGCCAGTTCAAAGCCTTAAGGGCCGGAGTGATGTGGTTATTTCTTTTCATTCTGGAGACCAGCCTGGCCGCCGCATTAAGTGATGCCCTGTGCGGTGCTAGTTTGTATTTAGGAAGCCCGCACTTCGTTTATTAGGTATCCGTGACTCGGCACTTAACTGGCACATCTCCTTTCTGACGGAACGTACTTTTCAAGTTTTCTCTCAATCCGCCTGCTCGGACACACGTCTTCGAACATGGTGTACCTCAGAGCTCTATACTCAGCCCGCTATTGTTCAATCTGTATATGAGCCCTTTATCCAAGGTGGTGGTGGAAGATTCAGGCCTATTGATGTATTCATACGCCGACGATTCTCAGTTGATCTTTTCTCTCTCTCCTGTGAACACTGATACTTCCTCCTCACTCAAAATAGGTCCTACTAAAATAGCAGGATGGATGCAGGATAACTTCCTCAAGTTAAATGGGGAAAAAAACGAAGTTATTATTCGCGGCAAAAATCAAAACCTGTGGGGCCCCCATCATTGGCCTCAGGAAACGGGCACACTCCCCGTCCCAGTCTCACAGGCGCGCAACTTAGGCATCATCATTGATGATTCCCTTAATATGCACCAGCAAGTTGTAAAAACTTCGGCCACGTGTTTTGCCATCTTAAAATGGCTAAAGATCTGCTGGATGCTGCCCGAGTCCACTCAGAAAACTGTAGTCAATGCCTTGATTACTTCCAGGATTGACTTTGGCAATGTGCCTTATTTGGGCTCAAAGAAAGCAACTATCCGTAGACTGCAGGTCATCCAGAATTCAGCAGCTAGACTACTATGTAAAATCCCTAAAACCACTCCCACTACCTTCGTACCCTTCACTGGCTTAAGGTTGAAAACCGAATTAAATTTTAAACACTCCGTTTCATGCACAAAATCAATACTGGCACGACCCCAAAATATCTCCATTCACTTGTTCATCCCTATTGCCCTTCTCGCACCCTTCGTTCTTCCACACTTAAAAAGTTTGTCGTCCCAAAAATCAAGCTCTCGCGTATGGGTGGCAAATCTTTATCCTATTTAGGGCCTGTGCTATGGAATTCCCTGCCTTTCCAGGCTCGCAAAGAGATTACCCCGGACGTCGGATAACACTGTGTTACTTGGCGCTTATTATTAATCACCTGGAGAGAGCAACACTGTCAACTTCTAATTAGGCATCCCCTCTTTTGTAGTTGGGTATGCTAGATGCGTCTCATCCGACAACAAATCTTTCCATAGACAAAGGAAATTCCCAACAAGTTTAAACCTGACAGTCAAACAGAGAAAACACCGGTGTCTGCTCCACTGAGACAGTACACCCAACCACACTTACTGCCTGTGAAAAAAGTGTGATGAAACAGAATGACACCTCACGGGCGCACACCCTCGGGGCTAACGGCAAATGTTACCAACTTAAGACCCCTTTCTCATCATTGGTAGTCACGCTGATTCAGAAAAAAAGGAAAAAAGTGTCCAAATAAAGCAACTTAGCATGTGAAAAATAAATAAATCGAGTGCATGTACTCGTCCTAGGGCGAGTACATGCGCCGTTCGAACCCCTGTATGATTGATGCAACAATCGCCAGGAGGAGCTTTTCAATCATTGAAACAGACTTACATTCAGAGCCTTTCCTTTGTTTACCCCACCAGCCGGTATGAGATGACGTGGCTGGATGAGGTCCCAGAGTCATGGTGTCCAACCTTGGTGCAGTGACTAAGTGGTGAGCCCTGACTAATCTGCCAGAAGGTGTGAAGGCAGAGAAACATGTTGGCTGCAGGTATTGGTATGCAAATCTAAGCTACCAACCTTTTTAATTCATCAGAACACACCTAATGTAAGAATAAAAATTGTGTCACAGGTGTGCCTGGTGATTTTAATCACTTGTTTTGTCACTCTGAGGAGCGATCATTTGTGCTGCTTGCTTGCACTCAATTTATTTATTTTTCATATGCTAAGTTGCTTTATTTGGACACTTTTTACGGCGAAACGTGTCGTGGAGATTTGTTCATCTGCCGAATAAATTCTTGAACTGAAGCTCTGGGTGTCCTATTTTTCTTCGATATTTTGAAAATTTGTGGAGAGAATAAATTAAGCCTGCTGGTGGCTATAACAGGACCGCCCGAGACAGCGGGACTCTTTTACCAGCAACAGTGGAGAATGTATATGTGTGTGTGTATATATATATATATATATATATATATATATATATATATATATATATATATATATATATATATATATAATATACTTGCATCCGCTTTTCCTTTTTTTTTTCCTTTTCTTAAGTCATTCTTCTATGTTTCTTTTTAGGTGTCCTTTATCTAGGTCTTGATGAGAGCCCATATTGTTTTTGGGGTCAAAACGTCGTTTGCTTACATTTAAATTAACCTTTTCTGGACTCGCCAAAAAATAATAATGAGGCTGCTACATTGAGATTGTTTTAAGGTCGTTTTCAAGTAATAAGGATCCTTGTATTTTGCAATTGGTCACCAATGTTATGTAGTTTCTATTTTTCACTTGGAGCACAGTGGAGAAGTCTTTTTGAATACAAAGTTATCTTGTGCAAACAGTATTTGGTTTCCAAAGAATGCTTATCTTTCGATATACTATTTCCAGTTTTAAATGCTATTATGCTTCATCATTATTAACTATCCACATACTGTCCGCAAGAACTGTTGTTTCCCTGTACACACCCATTTGATATAAAGTCATACCTTTATTTAAAGTACTTCTACGTGTCTGTTTGAAATGGACATATGCGCAAGTGTGCGTCAGCGTTTTGTGTGGGTGTGCGCGCGTGCTCGTTTGTTACATAGCTGTACTTTTTAACTGACGGAGTCTCCGTTTTAAAGATGTATAGTTAACTTTTTTTTTGAGAATGCGTCTATTTAGTACTTTAAAAAAGTTAATCTGTGCAAGTGAATTGCTATCCTCTGAACGTAGGTGTTACCTGAATACAAGTTTTGTAAGAATCCTCATGGTGGTATTTAAAAAGATGCTCAAGTTTAGTTCAACTTCAGGATAGGAATGTGATGTTTGTGTACATCTTCAAAAAAGCATTCACAAAGACAAATACGTTGTTTAACTAACATGACAGCCGCATTCCAAGTTATTTTTTTAATACAATATTTTGTCAAGGAGTCTAGAATTGAGCCGGCCCTTTCTTCTCCTTTCTCGTACCCACCATGCTATGTTTTCATCCTGTCACCCACTGTCTGGGGACCTTTTCCGTCCGTTTCTCTACCCCACCACCCCTTCCAGATCCGCACTGGTTGTATGGTCTCCAAATGCTTCTTCATGCTTCTGGTACCGCATGAATATTTTTTGTCCGATCCTCTCGACAATATTTTCTTACAGATTCTGCAAGTAACTTTTCGGGCATTAACTTTATTTTTGCTCTCTAATGCAGGTTTGCCCATCTTGTCGAAGTCGCTCGGTCTCGTCGTTCCTGCAGCCCATACTTCTCTTTTCCTCTGTGCCCCCATTGCCCTTTTCTGCCTCGCCCTCATCTTTTCACTGTTGGTGTGTACCAGTCTGTCGCCTCTGCCCCTTGTTCCACAGCGCCATTGTCCACCTTCTGTACTTCTTGTTCCCTCTGTCAACATACCCTTGTCTCACCTCTAATCTTTCTTTGTGACCCCCCCCACCCCACAGCCTATAGACTTATATAGCACCTTAAATCGAGGATTATCCAGGCGCTATTGCATATCACCCAATAGCTATTCAATCAGCCACGTCTTCAATTTCTTTTCAAAGTTAACACTTTATCGCGTTTCCTACTGAGTGCAGGAAACCTGTTCCACTGCTCTGCAGATACCTCTTGTGGCAGTTTGCTACCAAATGTGCTTTTAATGTACTGTGGAATGCTCTGCAGACCCTTTCTGGGAGCTGTTCATGTGCAGTCTGGCACGGAGTCCCTAAGCAATGCCAGAACTAATACCAGCCTTGAGATTGGTTGCCGCAGTGCCCTCTCATGAGTAGGCCGTTGTGTGGGTCCACTGTCCATGGGCATGGAGCATAGGTCACGCGCCTCTCCACTGGTAGCTGTTCACCCAACATGGCACCGAGAAGTTTAGCTGAGTGGAAGACTCCAGATATGATGTTCCCACGACTTGGTGATCTTATAACCCCCCACCCTAACGTTAGAGGTGGTTATTACATGCTCCTCTCCATTGTGGTGAAGTTTTCCTGTCTCCCCTGTTTTTCAGCCTTTGGTTCCAATCTCCTCTCTACGGCCATGCCAAGAAAGAAGATCAAGAAGAAGACCCGCTGCGCAGCTGCTAACAGGACCGCAACAACTGACTTGGCCCCAGCCCCACCGGCCCGTTGTTCCTGGAACCTGCTCCTGCCTAATCCTGGCGACCTCCGCGGACAGCAACCTTGGGACACCCAGAGTACCTGCCGGTCTTGACCCTCTTGAAGATTCGGAATCCCATCTGCAGAGGCTCTGCTGCAACAACGCTCCTGGTGCCCACCAGGAAGCTCAGGACCAGCCCACTCTGCACCAGCCGAGCCCGGGCCGGGCCAACCCGAACCAAGACCACGAGGACGTGTGTCTCCCCCCCCCCCCCCCCCCCCCCCCCCCCCTGGCGACTGGGACCCGAAGTCCAGTGCCCAAAGACCCTCCTCGACGAACCAACCGACGCCTGCAGACTCAGAACCAAGGCCCCCCCCAACCGCGACCAGCTGAGGGTAAGCTTTTCCGACACCCAAAGACACCCCGGCGCCCTACAGCCCTCTGTGCCTCCCTTTGGGGTGCCTACCTGTGCTCCAAGATCCCAACTTACCTCTCGAAGTGCTGGTCGCCCCTGGAGTGTCTCCGTCCCCGAGCCTTTGTTCCTTTTTCCAAGATCCTCATTGCATACCATTGAGCGCCCGACCGCTCAAAAGCACCCTGCACCCAGCCGTCCGAGTGCCGCTGGCTGTGACCTCTTTCTCCTATCCTACTTCCTCCCTTGCCCAGAGCAAGTGACCAGGAGCCCAGCTCCCAGAGCCGGGTGGCCTGCTAGCCAGCAGCCACCAACTGAGGGCCCCCTTTCCCTCATTGGATAACATTGGGCCTAACTACCTCTGCACCCTGCCGCCCCTGTGCCGCTGGGATTGAACTAACTGTACTCACCTGACCCTGGGGGACCCCTGAGTCTATACCCAGAGCCATACCTTCACCAACCAAGTACTCACCTGGAAACCGGTAATTCACTTACCTGCCATTGGATAACATTGACCCACTTTGACTCGAAAATTTTCTCAAATTTTCCAAGTGTGAAGATTTGAAAACTGAAAATATTCCTATAAAATCAGCCAAAGTCCGAATTCGAAAGTACTCACCTGTGAACAGGGGAGAAGCTAGTACTGTACCGTTCATCCCAGCACTGAACCGCAAAAGTAATCCCTAGCGGATTTACTAGTAATCTGTATTTTCTCCTTAGGAAACCATTGTCTGCTTTTCTATGAAATTTCTTCTATTTTTGAAAACTGTAAATATTCTTTAAAAATTGTGCGATCTACTGAAACGCAATTACCTACCTGTTTTGAGTTAAGCCCCCAGTGCTGGCCCTAGGAGACTAGCGCTGGGTTACAAAAGTAACGCGATCGTACTTTACCTACAACCTTAATTTCCTCCCATTGAATAACATTGTCAGATTTACCTTGAAAACTTTCTAAGTGTGAACTTTTAAAACCGCTTTATATTCCTGAAAATTCCTCACAGTAACTAAAACGTTTTTGCTAATCTCGTTTCAGCTTAGACCCCAGGATTGATTCTTAGACCTAGTCCTAGAACTACCAAAGTACTCCATAGAGTAATCAACTGTACTTATCGATGAAAAACCCATTGAACTCAATGCTAGACTGTGTTTCAGAACTGTGTTTGCTGTTTATACTGTAACTATTGTGTGCACAACCTTTATTGCTTCCTTGCAAAGTAACTACATGAGAATACTTCTATCGAGAAAAGGATATTTTTATAACTTTTGGTTCTAAAAATAAAGCAACTATATCTTTGGATATGCAAACAATTGGCCTGGAGTTCAGTCCTTGAGTGTGTGAAACCTTTTGCTGACTGAGTGTGTGCAACAAATGATTTACACTGTCCTCTGGTACTGCCTTACTGCTCGACCAAGCTACCACTTTGGAGAGTAAGGTCAGTCCTGACTTTAACCTCCTGTTATACCTCTGGGGTTGGTAGACTCTATACACACTGTACTTCCTTCTAGTCCAGTATATATAGAGCCACTTTCTCACACCTGGCCACTGCAGATTGTTTATAGTGATCTCTAAGTGCATAGGAGGGGTCTTGGTAAAGTAAATCTGGACCGATTCACCTGCTGGGCTGGTGGTGGTCCCTACCACATTTCACAGGATCACTCCCAGTTGGGTCTATCTAACGATCATCCCAATTAGCGGGTAGTACTGTAAGAGTTGGACTAGGGTCAAACTGGGGGGGACTGACTTGGGGAGGCACAAAAGACTTTCCCCTAGGGTACTAGACCATGTCGCAACAATGTTTCCATACAGTTGTATCAACAATCCGGGGGAGGAGACAACCTGTGGCCAGTTAACGGGATCCTCCCTCAGCATAACCAGGGTGGGTGCACCGGTACGGCTACGCATCATCAGTCATAACCCTTAGTCGGATGGGGATTGGAGTCTGTTCAGTCTGTCCCCTTGTTCTCACCACCCACTTGCCTGCTTCCTGGTATACATTAACAGAGGTATACACCAAGGAGGTATGCAGTTCCTACTGTTAGTTGCAGGTAGTCATATAGCCACCCTTCTTCCACTTTCATCTCCAAGTAGCCCTACTATCTACATTATTCCGACCATCTCCTCTGTCAGAACCAAACATACACCTAAACCTTCCCGAGCACCCTTGTATAAGTACAATATCCTTATCACCCCTCATAGCCCAAGTGCCCCCGTCACCAAAACAGTCTCGACAGAGCTGTGCTGTCTGCTCCACAACTGCAGATCTGCAATAAAACACAAACTTGAAATCTCCGATACCATCACCCTTCACAATATTGACAAGCTCTTCCTCACAGAGACCTGGTTCAACAATACTTTCACTCTGTTTGATCTCCTAGTACCCACAGGCTATTCTATATTTAGAAATGACAGAATTGACAAAGTTGGGGAGGTGTTGCAGTCCTCTTTGTAAATGTATTGGCATTTATATAGCGTACTACTTACCCGTAGGGTCCCAAGGCGCTTCGACCGCTGCGAAACCCTTCCTGGCTTCCCTGAGAGATGGTCCCTTAATGGGTATCTCCAGGGTGAGACCAGGCATCCCCGGCGGTCTGGTGGGGCCGTTAGTGAAGATGAGGCAAGCTAATGCCCAGAGTTGCCGAGTGTGATCGCTGATCAGAGTGGGCACCGAGGCGAGAGAATTATCGAGTCTGCTGACCCTGGTCCAGAAACCTGCCGCGCCGGGAATCGAACCCTGGTCCCGGGCCGTCCTCTGCTCTCGGGTCTGCCGCCTCTAACCAGTGAGCCACACTACTTCACCAGAAACTCCCTTCAACTTAAGGCTTTTCCTAACCGCTCCTTCCGCACTTTTGAATGCCTATCCCTTGAACTTCAATTACACCACCGCTCACCCATCAGATTCCATGCCATTTACCGCCCGCCTTGTAGCGGCCCCTCTTTTATGGAGGAGCTCACTGACTTCATTAGCGACCAATTCTCGCAAAGTGACAATCAGATCTTCGTGGGTGACTTCAATTTCCACTGGGGCTCGTCTCAAGACTCTTCTTCGAATATGCTGGCCATCTTCCTCTCTGCAAACGATCTTATCCAACACTGCACAGAAACAACACACTCTAAGGGCTCAATCCTGGACCTTGTTATTTCGAAAACAGGCAGGCTTACTATCGCTACCCCTATTCATGTAGACTGGTCTGACCACCTCCTCATCCCATTCTCTCCTCACCTATTACACTCTATAACTCTCTGCCAACCTAAGAGGGCTACCTCCTGGTTCTGTGGCACTAAAAATATCACCCTCTGTGAATCAGCTTTGCTATCCCTTCCAAGGCTAGACCCGGACCTAGATGTTAACGAACTCACCTCCCAATGCCTCACAGTCCTTGCAGTCGAAATCAATAATGTCGCTCCTATCCAAAGCATAAAGAAAAGGCCCACTCCCTCAGCACCTTGGTTCAACAAATCCCTCTATGAAGAAAGGAAGTAACTAAGATTCCTAGAGAAACAATGGAGACAAGCGCCCTCCACCGATAATTTGGCCACGCTTCGTTCAGCAAGATCCGAGTACAATAAGCACATCTTCCTTGGAAAAGCGACGCACTTCAGAACCCTCCTCGACTCAGCCAAAAAAAAGATCCAAACTGCTCTCCCCCAACCTCCAAGTTGGAAGATTCTACAAAGAAAGCAGCAGAATTCGCTATATTCTTTGACGAAAAAGTGAAATCACTTGTAGATCAGGTCAGTCATCCTACCCCTCCAGAGGAGGGCAAATCCTTAGCCATTTGGCAGAACTTTGACCCCATCTCCGAAGATGCCCTCCTCAAATGCATCCTCAAAACAAAGCCCGCCAACCATTCTCTTATCCCCCTTTGCCTAGTGCCATTGCCATTGACTTCTATACCCATTCTCTGTCCTATTGGACCACTTTGGTTAACCTCTCCCTCTGTCAAGGCTCCCTTCCTATTTCCTTCAAAACTGAGCAGGTCACCCCTCTGCTTAAAAAGCCCACTGCTGATGCGAACGACCTCAACAACTTCCGCCCCATCACTAACCTACCTTTTCTTGCAAAAATGACAGAAAGATGTGTAGCGAAACAACTCTCTTGTCATAACAAGGACAATGATCTGCTTGAAAATTTCCAGTCCGGCTTCATTCAAAACTGCAGCACTGAAACAGCCCTGCTGCAAGTGATTGATGAGGCGGTACAAAAGGGGGTGGTGTTGGACGGAGCATCTGAACCAATCAAACACTCACACCCAGTCAACAGATCTGGGTTCAATCCATCACCGTTCTTTAGCCCACTCTGCCACCCCAGTTCAGACATGGCCATATGCAAATCAGTCTGACCCTGGGCCTCATGGGAACAGTGCAGCCCGAACTGCCAAGCCATGCCTTCCCTGGACCGGAAAGAAGCTTCCGAGGACCGGTTTCTTGCATTTCAGCCGTCTTCAGCCCGGCTTGCTTGAATCCAGTGGCAAAGTGAGCAAGGGACTGCAGCGCTGAAACAGCCCTGCTGCAAGTGATTGATGATGTGCTGCAGATACTCTATTCTGGGGAGTCTTGTCTTCTTATTCTCCTTGACCTTTCTGCAGCCTTTGACACCGTCAACCACGACACCCTCCTCAACACCCTTCAACAAAGAATGGGCATGGAGGGCACTGTGCTTAAATGGTTTGCTTCCTTCTTCTCTGATCGATCCCAAATGATCAAAATAGCGAATAATCTTTCATCTCCTTTGGCGGTAGGTCAAGGTGTTCCTCAAGGCTCTATACTTGCACCCACACTGTTCAATCTCTATTTAGAACCACTGTGACATCTCCTAAGCAAATCCGGGATCCACTATCTTCTCTATGCGGACCACACTCAATCTACCTCCGCTCACGATCTCTCCATCCTAAGCTCTACTCTCGACTCCATTCAAAACTGGATGTTAACTCATCAACTGATTCTGAATCCCTCTAAAACTGAATTCCTCCTCCTCCTCACTTTCTCCTCCTCCGGTTTAATCATGGATGGATCAGATGAATCTACTTAACAATAAACCCATCATTGTCGACAGCGCAAAATCCCTTGGTGTCATACTCGACACAAAACTCAATCTACTCTCCCACATAAATTCCATTGCAAAGTCTGCAAGATACCAACTGCACCTTCTTTGGGGGGATTCGTCGCTTCTTCCCAAGGCATGGCCTTAAAACCCTGGTCCAATCGCTGGTTCTCTCCAGACGGGACTACTGCAACCCTCTTCTTACTGGCCTCCCTGAATCCCACCTGTCCCCCCTTAAATCTGTTCTCCATTCAGCAGCTCTTTTCATATATGGGGCCAGAAGAAGCGACCACATCACACCCGTTTTATCCACCCTCCGTTGGCTTCGCATCGAGGCAAGATCATTCTACAAGACTGCCTGTATCACCCACAAAACCTTGCACTCCTCCTCTCCTCGCTACCTAGCGAATAAACTGAAACTCTCTGGAGGCTCTAGACCATCACGTAATGCGGAAAATCTATTGCTTGAATCTCCCACTTTCAAGAACGAAAGGTCGATGGCCCAATCCTTTTCAGGCAACGCAGTGAGAATCTGGAACTCCCTTCCGCCTCAGCTCCGGACCACCACCTCTTCCCAGGCCTTCAAAACTGACCTCAAAGCTCTCCTCCTTCAAAGACCCTTCCAAATTTAATTCACGCCCTCTCTATAATCTGAAGGAAGTCCTTCCATTATAGGAAATGTTCTACATGACTACAGAAGTGCCTTCCCAATGTGTTCTTGTGGTTTGAGAGTCTGCCATTTATTGCAGTATTATACTTCTACTTGTATTGTGTACTCCTTTGTAACAAGCACACGTCACTTTCCCTCTTGTCATGTATCGTTTGCTACTTCTTGTATTTTGTTTGCTTTTGATTCATGCACAATTGCCAGCATTGCCTCATGTAACGTAATGTTTGTTCTTGTGTTTTGAGTATCTGCCATTTAGTGCAGTATTATAACTCTATTTGTACTTTGTATGTTTTGTAACATACACACGTCCCTTTTTTCCTCTTGTAAAGTATAGTTTGCTACCTCTTGTATTTTGTTTGCTCGATACATGCACAATTGTCACTATTGCCTTATGTAATGTAACGTTTGCTTTTGTAACATGCTCACTTGTAATTTTTCCTCATGTTTCACTACTTTTCCTATTGTGAAGCGCTCTGACACCTACGGGTAAAGTCTGTGCTATATAAAAACGCATTAAAAAAAATATATATAGGCGTAGAATGAAAGTGCAGGAGAAAGATTTGCTCCTTTCGGAATAAGACCCTCACACACCCAGCCAGCTAGATGTCTTACTTCATCATCGGGTCTGCTCCTTATCGGGTCTGCTCCTTATCGGTGCTGCAATACCTGATCAGCACCCGTGATGGGGCCATCTAGGCAGAGATCTTTATTCCTTATTGCCGTTGGGTGTAGTGCAAATGAGGGCCCTTTTGTTAGTGTAGGTGTGGTGATGTGAAGGGATATGAGATTAAAACAATGATTGGTGGGCCACTCAAGACAATTGTAATGAGGTGTGGCCACTATCCTGATTAAAAAATATATGGAGGCGCGTACACCCGCACTAGGGTTGCGGGATTATATGCATGTGTTTAGGGTCAACATGTTTCTTGCCTTTTTAATCTATTTGATGGCAATTCCTCAGGACCAATGTGGGATCTACCTACACTTTCTGGTAGTGGTCCGAACTATGTGTAGAGAAGTTGTGACTACCCATACAGTACCCTAGAAAGTGGTACCTGTACATCTATGACATAGTCCTATTTGGGCTAGCAAGCGCTGCAACGTGTACCGGGAGGTGCTGACACGAGAGGTGTAGTGTCATGCTGACGTCCACTGGATCAGCGATTGTCCTACCCCTCACGCTGCCCGCCCCATTAACAGAGGTCTGGCATCGGGCTACTCACAACAGGGTTGGGTCAGGAACAGGGTGACTCATCATCTACAGATCGCTGTCAGGCGGTGAGGAACATGCAGGCAATTGGAAAATGAAGGGCTATGCTAGCTATAGGCAATCGGCAGCGGAGCGCATTAGGCAGGTGGGACGATGGGAATCCCTAGGTTTTAAAGGTACAGCCGTCTGCAGCCACCCGGGGGAGTGACCGGAAGACAGGTTAAGTTATCCTGTTCAGGCGAGCTTTGAGTATTCCAAAGGCCCCCTGGGATGCACCAGAGTTTGGATGGGGTGCAGTGTTTTTGTGCAACTATGTGCCAACTGTAGGAGTTGTATAAAATGGGGTGCAGTTTTCAATAAAGGGCGTTAGCAACCTAGCATTTCTTTATTTTCATGTAAATGTTTTGCAAACCTTACATTTCTTTATTTGCCAGGAACAAAGGTCTGGGTGTTTGGCCATTCTGGCGTCTTGAGAGGGGCACGGTAGGCTGAATGCAGGAAAGGGAGTCATAGCTTTTCCAACACCGAGATAATTTGGCAGGGACACCCTGGCATGCACTGGAAATGCTTGCGGAAGAAGCTGCAGCAGAGTCTGGTAGGGGGATCTCTCTGCCCAACGTAATGGTCATACACCTGGGAGGGAATGATCTGACTGTTCTAGGGAGGAGAGTACTGCTGTAAGTATATTTGCTCTTATGTTACTCCATCCTCAAATCCACTGCATTTCCTTACTTCTTCCTCCCCCCTCCCCCCCCCCCCCTCTCCCCGGGGACTCTGGTAATAAGGGGGAAAAGCACATAGAGACTACAATGTATTAGGAATACTTGGCATGTCCCTTTCCAAGTTTCAGGTACTACAGGTAGTGTAGGCATGCTTAAATGTCAGGCAATGCGGGTCCAGGCAAGCGCTGGTGCAGTTACTTTGTTGGGATAGGGACAGCAACCGCAGCATTCAGGGCTGGCTTGTCAGAGGATCGCAGCTTACATGTGGGACGATGGGAATCCCACGTTTTTAAGAGGTACATCCGACCGGAAGCCACCCAGGGGAGTGCCCGGAAGACAGGTTAAGCGTATTATGTGCAGGTGAATTGTGAGTATACCGAAGGTACCCCGGTGTGGCACTGGATGTTTGGGGGGGTGCAGTGTTTTGGTGGTTTATGTGCTAGCTTGGTTAGTTGTTTAGAAGGGTGTGCAGTGCTCTACAATTGTGTTTAGCAACCTTGCATTGCTTTACTTTAAGAAGCAGCGGCACAGACTTTGGGGGGGGGGGGGGGGTGTGGTCGGGGTCTCCTCTCACTACATTCTGGTCATACACCTGGGAGGCAATGATTTGACTGTCATGGGTAGGAAGGCACTGCTGCTAAAAATAAAAATCTCCATGTGTAAGTTAAGCAACCAATTGGGGGGCATGTGAGTAATGGTGGTCGGAGGTAACCCCACGTTTAGAGTGGCGGGGGGCCCGGTCAGGGGAGGCTGTAGAAGCCTCTTGCAGGAGTGTTAACAGTGCCATGCATACATTCACAGAGCAAAGGGATTTGGATTGATCAGGCATGGTTTGCTGCATGCAAAGTCCGCTGGGTGTTTTGAGGAAGATTGGGTTCATCTGTCTAGAGTGGGCATGGACTTGTTTCGGCTGGACCTGGGAGAGGCCCTGGAATCAGCAGGATGTAGGTAAAGGATGCCTACCTTAGTCCTTTAAGTAACAGCAAGGTCTTTCGTTCCGACCTTTCCACATGAGGTGCGCATTGAATGATACTGCCCAGCAATCCGTGATTTGTGCTCGGATTCCGGCAATAGTCACAAACATGCGCGAAAGTGTGTCAATACAACTGATGAATATACCAACGAGATAAAGGATGTCATCTAGGGTCGTCCCCTCGGGTTGACGCTCTCCTTGCCTCCTGGAGCCTTCGGGCCCTCTACACGTTCTAAGACGCGGCCACGCTTCTGCAGGTGGCATTTAGGTGCTCGCCCACATCCCCCACCACCCTGTCCTCACTGGTCCTGATGAAGACCCCGCAGTAGGGCAAGAATCAGCCTACAACATTGGGGTCGAAATGTCGACATACCACCACTGTTACCTAGCCACTAACAACAGCTCATTTTTTGGTTGTGTTCAATATGTTGGTATAGGAATATGAATGTTTAGAGTAATTACTTGATTGGCAATGCGAATATGCCTTTGTGGTATCATTTTCAAAACGTATGAATGACCACTTATGATTTCTTTTGCAACTTGTCCATACCCATACTATCCTCACTACCTCCCCCCCTCCTGTCCTTCTTTCCCCTGCCCTTTCTCCTTTGGGCAACAAGTAAAATTTTACTGTTTTGAGAAATGTATATGTTCGAGGCATATGAGCTGCAGATGGTACATTATGAATAGATCGCCATCTGGTGTTGGGCTCGGATGATTGCACTTTGTTTTTCTCTTGGAGAGTCTTTTGTATCTTGGTGACTCCTCCCTTGGTTGGTAGTGCGCATGGGCATCGGCTCCATCCTTAGATTGTTTTTTTCCGCCATCGGGTTCGGATGAGGATCGAGACGCTCCAGATCAACTTCAGAGAAAAGTGATTTATCGGCGCGTATTCCCTTTCCAATTCGACGGTATTGTTATCGAACGCGTTTCATTTCCATTCCGACGCGTTGCGAATTCAAAATTGAAGAAAAGGCTTTGATCTACGTCGACGAACAGGAGGCCTTTCTCGACGCAGTCAAGCCCGGAGTCCATGGAAAGGACTCCATTCAAAAAATGTCCAACGTGTGGTGCTAAGTTCCCACACAAGGACCTACACGAGGTGTGCAACCTCTGTCTATCGCCTGAACACGAATCCAGGGACTGCGAAGCCTGCGCAGCATTCTCCTCCAAGCGAACGATTAGAAATCGTCGAGCTCGAAGACACGAGGTTTCCAGAATGCAGTCGGAGGCGATCCCGGAGCTGTTCGGAGACGAGCAAATTGAGGAAGAAGAGGATCAGTCGGGGTCGGAAGGGGACCAGTCGGATGTTGAACTCAACGTGCAACAAACCGTGAGTGACGACGTCCCCTTACCGAAAAACCGACCCCGTGCGGTAACGACCCCGCCTTCGAGCCCGGTCAAACCGCAGAAAAAAGTTTCCGACGCCCCGCCCTCGGGCCCGGCAACGAAACCGAAACTGAAACCGAAACACTCGGCCTCCCACCATGTCGGATCCGAGAAAAGATAGACATCGACTTCGACACCGAAGCTCCATACAAAGGAAAGCTCGGTATCGAAACATTCCATGTCGAAACAGAAATATGATTCATCGTCCAAGACTCACTCGATACCCAAGAAGTCGGAATCGAGTAGACACTCGGTGCCGAAAACACCGAACACTGACGATCGAAAACATAAGCACCTTTCGGAACCAGGGCCTTCGGTACCGATTCAGGAGCAACAGACAGATCCCAAACAAAAGATTTTGTTTATCGATCCGCAAACTGGCAAAGTAGTGACGAAGAAGAGAAAGAATGAACAGACAGAAGATAAATCTCTTCCTTCAAAAAAGAGAACACTGGGGACAAATACAACTCCTCCTGCTTCTCCTCGACCTAAAGTCACACCCTCTTCTCCTATTCCTCACACTATGCCAAATATTCCTACACCTTCCACACCAAGACCAGCTACACCTCAGTCTGATGTAGACAGTGATCCACTGCGAGGGAGAACCTCAAGGGGATGATGAAACCATCCCAGATGAGGATGACCCATGGGAAAATTATGACGTAGGGTCAGATGAGGACAACGACCCAGAGTTATATCCCTCAAAGCCTTCACCACCTGATGATAACACAGGGTTTGTACAGCTCATTAATAGGGCAGCAAAATACCATAAAGTAGATATACATACAGAACCTCAAATAGAGGATTTCCTGTTAGAGACGCTACCTAATGCACAAAGAACATCAGGTACTCTCCCTATGTTGAAGGGTCTTCTCAGTCACACAGAAGAAATATTCAAAGACCCAGTGAGGGCTAGGGTGTTAAACCCAAGAATTGATAAAAAATATAAGGCGGCTCCAAAGGATCCAATATTTATCAAAGGGCATGTACCTCTGGACTCGCTTGTAGTCTCAAACGCTCGTAAAAGAGCAAACTCATTATCTACAGGAGAGGCTCCTCCACCTGATAAAGAGTCAAAATTAATAGATGCATCAGGCAAGAGAGTAGCATCACAAGCGGCAAATAGCTGGCGTATAGCCAATACACAGGCGCTACTTGCACGTTATGACAGGGCACATTATGATGAATTAGAAAAACTCATCACACATCTCCCCAAAGAACATCAGAAGAAGGCAGATCAGTTAATACAGGAAGGTAAAATAATAACTAATACTTCCATTAAGTGCGCCCTAGACGCAGCAGACACTGCAGCAAGATCCATCAACACCAGTGTCATGTTAAGGAGACATGCATGGCTTAGAATCTCAGGATTCAAACAGGAAGTACAAACGTCCTTACTGAACCAACCATTTGATCAAAAGACACTGTTTGGTTCAAGCACAGATGAGACCTTAGAAAAAATGAAAAAAGATACAGAAACGGCGAAGTCAATGGGAGCATTGCAACAGCCAACACAGAGGTTCCTTTCGTAGATCCACCTATAGAGGGGGCTCAAAAAATACAGGAACAAATCAGCAATCCAGCTCTTTCACACCTACATCACACAAAGGCAATTCAAGAGGAAATTACAGGGGTAACAACAACAAAGGTAGAGGCCGCGGAAATAATAACAACCGCAACGCCTCAACCCCAAAACAGTGACTTCATAGAACTCCCCCCAGACCACATAACACCGGTCGGGGGACGTCTATCACAGTTCCTACCTGTCTGGGAAAACATCACATCAGACAAGTGGGTGAGACAGATTATCCAACATGGTTATTGCCTGGAACTCACAGCTACCCCACCAAACATCCCCCCCAAACAGCGTCCAATGAGTCAAGATCATCTGACATTGTTAAAAGAAGAAGTACTAGCACTTCTACAAAAGCATGCAATAGAGAAGGTCCCAAAAAATCAACAAGGGACAGGAGTATACTCTCTATACTTCCTAATCCCCAAAAAAGACGGGTCCCTAAGACCAATATTGGACCTCAGACCTCTCAATGCTTACATAAATTCGGAACATTTCCACATGGTCACGCTCCAACAAGTACTCCCTTTACTGAAGAAAGGGGACTTTCTTTCTACACTGGATTTAAAAGACGCTTACTTTCATATCCCAATTCACAAAGCCCACAGAAAATACCTAAGGTTTGTAGTAGAAGGACAACACTATCAGTTCAAAGTCCTTCCGTTCGGTGTCACAACAGCACCGAGAGTTTTCACAAAATGCCTAGCTGTGGTGGCAGCACACCTAAGAAGACAACAAATACATGTCTTCCCATACTTGGACGATTGGCTAATAAAGGCCAAGTCACAAGAAGAATGTCTTCACAACACACAGAAGACAATTCAATTGCTGCACCACCTAGGGTTTACGGTGAACTACAAGAAGTCACACCTGCAACCAAACCAGATTCAGCAATACCTGGGGGCTACGATAGACATAGAAAAGGCAATAGCATACCCCAACCCAATCAGGATACAGACAATGGTCGGGTTAATACAAAGATTTCAACCACAACACTCACTACCAGCACGAGTGTTTATGCAACTGTTAGGCATGATGTCCTCCTGCATACTGCTAATACCACATGCCAGGCTACAAATGCGTCCACTACAGGAGTGTCTAGCGACACAGTGGAATCAGGCTCAAGGTCAGATTACAGATCTGGTGTTGGTAAACGACCGGACGTATCGCTCTCTGAAGTGGTGGAACACAGAAAACATTTCCAAGGGACGGTCGTTCCTAGAGCCAATTCCACAAGTGGTGATAACAGCGGACGCATCGCTCTCCGGATGGGGAGCGCATATGGACAAATACACAGTACAGGGGAAGTGGAGTGTGCAGCAAAAGAAACCTCACATCAACTACCTGGAACTATTAGCAGTGTTTCTAGCACTAAAAGCTTTCCAAATGCAAATAACAGGCAAGGCAGTCCTGATCAGAACAGACAACATGACTGCAATGTATTATATTCAAAAACAGGGGGTGACACACTCTCTCCAACTATCCAAACTAGCACAGGGCATTTGGAGATGGGCCATTCCTCAAAAGATCTATCTGTTAGCAGAACACCTACCAGGAGTTCAAAATCAGATAGCAGACATCCTAAGCAGACAGTCAGAACAAGTACACGAATGGGAGCTGCACGACCAAATACTGCAGCCATTCTTCCAAAAATGGGGGCAACCAGAGATAGATCTGTTTGCCAATCATCAGAACGCAAAATGCAAAAACTTCGCATCCAGGTACCCACACCAACGGTCCCAGGGCAATGCACTATGGATAAATTGGTCCAACAAATTTGCTTACGCGTTCCCTCCGCTCCCACTAATTCCGTTACTGGTTCGGAAACTGCAGCAACACTCAATGACAATGATACTAGTGGCACCCACGTGGGCAAGACAGCCGTGGTTCACCACGCTACTACAACTCTCACAAGTGCCACATCAAAAACTAAGATTATTACCCATGCATCTTACACAGAACCATGGAGAAATAATGCACCCAGATCCCAAACAACTGAACCTAGCGATCTGGCTCCTGAGGTCATAGAGTTTGGATATTTAGATTTACCACCAGAATGTATGGAAATCATTAAACAAGCAAGACGTCCTACCACCAGAGCATGCTATGCAGCAAAATGGAAAAGGTTTGCTATACACTGTAACAGTAAGCATATCAACCCTCTGGACGCATCCACTAAACAAATCATTTGCTATTTACTACACTTGCAGCAATGTAACTTAGCATATACCTCTATCAGAGTTCATCTCGCAGCCATAGCGGCGTACCTACAAAACAGGCAACATCTTTCCCTGCTTAAAGTACCAGCAATTAAAGCTTTCATGGAAGGACTCAAAAGAGTCATTCCACCTAGACGACCACCTTCCCCAGTCTGGAATCTCAACATAGTACTTACCAGACTAATGGGGCCACCCTTTGAACCTATGCATAGGTGTGAAATACAATTCCTCACATGGAAGGTGGCCTTCCTCATAGCTATCACGTCACTTAGAAGAGTAAGTGAGTTGCAGGCTTTTACGATTCAAGAACCATTCATGCAGTTACACCAAAATAAAGTGGTTCTTGGAACAAACCCAAAATTCTTACCAAAGGTAATTTCGGCATTCCACATCAATCAGTCAGTGGAATTACCGGTTTTCTTTCCAAAACCACAAACAGTAGCAGAAAGAGCCCTACATACATTGGATGTTAGAAGGGCAATATTGTACTACATAGAAAGAACACAAACTTTCAGAAAGACAAAACAGCTATTTGTTGCGTTTTCTCCTACACATAAAGGCAATCCCATCTCTAAAGCGGGCATTGCCAGATGGATTGTAAAATGCATTCAAATATGCTACTTAAAAGCAAAGAGAACATTAACTGTTCCTCCTAGAGCTCACTCTACACGTAAACTAGGAGCATCTATGGCATTTTTGGGAAACATTCCACTAGATGACATATGCAAAGCAGCTACCTGGGTTACACCGCACACCTTCACAAAACACTATTGTGTAGATGTGCACACAACACAGCAAGCTAGAGTGGGACAAGCAGTATTAAAAACTTTATTTCAGACAGTTGCAACAGACACGGGCAACCACCGCTAGGGAGAGAACTGCTGTATAGTCTATTCATAATGTACCATCTGCAGCCCATATGCCTCGAACGGAATATGCTACTTACCAGTATGCATCTGTTCTTGGCATAGAGGGCTGCAGAGTGGTACATGCCCTCCCAGCCTCCCCGGAAACCTGTGTCTGTTCCAACATTATCTTATTTAGATACACCTACATGGGCATTCTTATCTGTATTCTATCATACTACTCCATCTAACCCTACTATGGCAAAACAATCTAAGGATGGAGCCGATGCCCATGCGCACTACCAACCAAGGGAGGAGTCACCAAGATACAAAAGACTCTCCAAGAGAAAAACAAAGTGCAATCATCCGAGCCCAACACCAGATGGCGATCTATTCATAATGTACCACTCTGCAGCCCTCTATGCCAAGAACAGATGCATACTGGTAAGTAGCATATTCCATAACCAATCTACACTAGAGGATGTGAATTAAAAACATCTCTGTAAATACAGTGCTGAAAATTGTGATTTTTTTTCCAAAATGTTTTTCCCTGTGTATTAGAATCTGTTCCAACTGGGACCCCTATATATGTAACATACCTTAGTGGGGGGCCCCGGTTGTGATGGTGGCTACACCCAGAGCTGTGGCGGAGTTAACGGGCGATCCAGAGGCTGCAAGGTACATACGGATACCCTCTGCAGGAGCACAACAAGGGTGCAAAGGCCAAATATCCCCAGGGAGGTCCTTGCGTTGTACCCTGGAGGATCGACGGCGCCCCATTAGTCCTACGGGCGGTTGTGGACCTGAGCAACCGGAGGTTGCCTGGAACGCTCAGCCCCTTCTCGGGCGTAAGAAAGGGGGTGGACTTGCCGTCCACCGGTGGGAGGAGGTTAGCCCCTCCCCCCCCAAAATTGGTAAGCACCGATTGGCAACGGCCACAGTGTAATTTGGCTCATCAGGCGGGTAGGCGGCGTAGGGGTTGTTTCTGGCCAGCAGAACGCCATCTTTACAGGCCTGCTATTGTGGCCAGCAGGACACCTTCTTTACAGGCCTGTGATTTTTATCCAGCTCTTCCGTGTCAGGAAGGCTCCATCTTTCCAGGCTGCTATAGTTCAGGTTGACACAGAGCTCTTAATGTGCCAGTCCAGCCCATCAGTGAAGTCGTTCGAGGAAGTCCTGTTACCCGGATTCCCGGTCTCAGAAGTTGTTGCCCTTAGGCGGCAAAGGCAGTGGAGGTATTTGCGAAATTACGTTTTTATATTCCCTTCCGGGTTCTTGCCTTTGTCGTGGTGCGGTGCTGTGAATGGGTCTGTTATCTGCCCCCGGGAACACCTATATAATAGAACTAAAGAGATGAAAGTCACACAACATTCCACTGAAGTATGTAACCTTTCAAGAGCAGCCTCTGGGCATCACGTGCACTCCCCTCTGACGCAGCTTGCTTTGTCCCCAGGGAGGGTGACGGACAGAGAGTGTGACAGGCTGGTGACATGAATGAAGTGCAGAGTGAGATGCACCGTTCAGCAGGTATGTCCTTTACTGACACTCCTTCGGCACAGGGCCTCAAAGAGTCCTCCGCCTCACAGCTCCCCCATCCTTCCATGTGTGACAGAACCTCATGGCAGGTGCGGCACCAGACACTGCACTGCACTGCAATACACTACACACACTCACCCGCCCTGAGGAATACACGGCAGACACCCACAATGAGCAGTACACGGCAGACTCTCCTTCTGAGCAATGCCCGGCAACCCCCCCCCCCCTTCCCACCCTGAGCAAAGCCCGGCAGACTCCCACCCTGAGCAAAGCCCGGCAGACTCCCACCCTGAGCAAAGCCCGGCAGACTCCCACCCTGAGCAAAGCCCGGCAGACTAAGCCCGGCAGACTCCCACCCTGAGCAAAGCCCGGCAGACTCCCACCCTGAGCAAAGCCCGGCAGACTCCCACCCTGAGCAAAGCCCGGCAGACTAAGCCCGGCAGACTCCCACCCTGAGCAAAGCCCGGCAGACTCCCACCCTGAGCAAAGCCCGGCAGACTCCCACCCTGAGCAAAGCCCGGCAGACTCCCACCCTGAGCAAAGCCCGGCAGACTCCCACCCTGAGCAAAGCCCGGCAGACTCCCACCCTGAGCAAAGCCCGGCAGACTCCCACCCTGAGCAAAGCCCGGCAGACTCCCACCCTGAGCAAAGCCCGGCAGACTCCCACCCTGAGCAATGCCAGGCAGACTCCCACCCTGAGCAATGCCCGGCACAAACACGGGGTGGAAATGAACAGAGCCAAAACATGAAGGACTGTGACCAGTAATTTCAAGAGGTCATCCCTGGGCAGCAGGAGTTGTTGTGAAGTGCCAACTCCCCAAATCTTCTGCTGTTTACACATAGACTGGCTGTGTTCTCAAGCTCGCCTTCTTTTGCTTCTTTCGGTCTTTTCTGGTTTCTTCGCTTTATCTGGCTCTTTTATCCTTTTGGACTCTGTGTGTCTGCCTTATATATGGTCTTCACGTCTTGACCTAGTTAAGAGCAGTTGTTTCTCTGTTCGACCTCTGGAGGTCATGGGTCTATTCCCTCCCGGGCTGAGGGCCATCGGTGTATGAGCGGTGGTAGATACGAGGCTAAACTACGTCAATGACCTTTAACCTCTGGGTGACATATAAAGGGCTGGGAGGGTGACATCTAAGGTACTGACGTTTACTGTCCATTCACATCCTGACACTGCACTGTCTCTGGACCTATTGGAGACTTTGTGTAAATGATTCTGGACCTCAGTCTCCCACTGTGACAGAGGTGGTGGGTAAAGACACTCTGTCCTTCTGGGGCAGAAAGTGATGTACGACCCCCTCAGGGTACTGGTTGGGACCAGTGCATGCCTCCTACTGATGAACGCTGGAAGGCTTTGCTGCAGCTTTGTGATCTTACTGAATGATTTGTTTTAGGTTCTGGCCAGTTGGGCCACCAGGATCTTGTGACCTTAGGGTGCTCACTCTGAAGGGGAGAATCCCATGGCCTGAGGGTGCTCAGTCTTTTGAGGACGTTTGTCCTCAGGATGACTCCGTCTTTTGAGGCAACTCTTGTGGCCTGTGGGCAGTACAGTCTTTTGAGGCAACTTCCACTCATATCTTGGGTCAGCGGGCCTTTTGCCGTTCCACTTGCGCAGTGTGGAGTCCACTGAATTCCATTCCAAGCAGTTCAGCTTCTTTTCTCCTACTAAATCACAGCAGCAACATTCCCCAGACCATAGAAGTGTCCTCCAGTCTTGGAAGAGGCAGCAGCCAGCAAGGTTCTACCCTTGGTTAATGTCCATAAGCACTTGTGTGCAGAGTTCCCTCAAAGTCCATTGAAGATTGAGTTGCTGGTTCAAGGAAGCTTGTGTTCACGCTATTTATAAGGATGGACGGGAAGCGGAGTCAACCGAACTAACCAAAAATGTACCTTTTTACAATCCTCCAGTTCCGTCTCCGCTTTTGAGCAAGTACATAGCTGGTCACAGATTGGGCCAGTCTTTTGATGTGGCCAGGATCATGCAAAACCTGGTTGCCTGGCAACAACAACCAAAACAGGAAAATATGCAATTTCACTAAGTTGATGGTAAATCCATAACCTTGTGAAAGATGAGGGTATTTCTTCCCCTCCCTCCTACTAGTGACTTTGGTGGGAAGCAAAGTCTCACCAAGGGCGGGCAGGCCGTTATGTAAACTGTAGACCTAGATAATCCCAGCAGGTATAGCCGCCTTGTCCTTATTGGATACCCACCATGCACACTGAACCCAGAGAAGCACACAGACATGACGCAAGTGCCCCGCTCATGTCAAACACACGGATAGGTAAGGACCCCAGCACCACAGTAATGACTGCCTTGGCCGACGTTTGCAGGGGTATGTCAATAGGAAACCACGAGCAGAAGTCAAGGGAAATAAGCTGTACCTGTGAACCATAATATGCTGCCGCCACCTGCCAAGGCTCTCAGCCTGGCAGTGGGGTAGAAGTGCCATGGCCAGTCTCACTGTGCTTAGGAGTACACTTATGGGGTCCACTTTTCAGCACAGCTCGACTCTTTGGATCATTGTTTCTTGTTAAATTGTGGTCGACCTCGGGGGCTTTCTGATGGTTGAGTTCACTAGAGAAGAATCGCAAGGAAGGCAATGTGGCACGATTACCAAACCACACAGAAGCCCTTTGGCTCAACAACAACTTGTTGTCATAGTGTGTTGTATAAATGTCTTCATTCATCTACCAGCCTCTCCCATCACCTTCATGGCATCCCAGACTTCCGACTAGAAGTGATTTTGAAAGAAGGACCACGTCACCGGGATGAACCCACACACAAAGCCAGTCTTTCAGATTTTTGTTGCATTTACATTTTCCGCTTATGACAAATATGTGTATATCTTAAAGCTAAAAATACATCAGATGGGGCATCCGCTGAGCTCTGTTGGGCAACTCTCTGCCTTTTCACTTCCTCATTCAACCAGATTTAGGAAGAGATGGCATCCGCCAGCCCCAGGAGCTCAACGGCTGCTACACCGCCCAAGAAAGGTCCAGACGGGGAGGGATGTTTGAGGTTTTGTAGTCTGAGTTTGGCACGTGGGCTGTGGAGCCAGCTGCCTACATGTGTAAGACCATGGGGTACACACTCATTCCATGACCAGCAGGAGGTGCTCTCACTAACCAATCACACTTCATGTACCTTTTGTGTCGAGTGTGGCCTCCCAGAGAGCTGGGCTCGGATCCATCTTTTTGAAAAAGCATTATATTGCCACTATATGCACAAGAACACGTGTGTTCAATGAGGCAATAGATGTTACAAAGTTAAATTCAGGATGAAGTCCTTATTCTGAAACCAGAGCCGCAGAGCTGCCCATCACTACTGAGCCAGAGACATGCAAGTGAGCCACAAACACACACATGCACACTCAGGACAACAGGAGGTTCTACATTTTTTTTTATAGAGTTGTATACAGCGCAAACTTGACCTGAATCGTGTATCAGAGCGCTTTACATAGCACCAGTTACATTACATGATGATACATTCATTTTTGTTAGGCACCGGGAGATTAAGTGATTTGGCCAGAATCACAGGATGTTGAGCGTCATTGCCTAGACTCGAACCCAGTTCCCCAGTTTCGAGGTCGACCACCCTAGTTGTTAGGCCAACACCTCTCCCCAAAATGAAAGAAGCTCATAATAAACTCTGTACAAAGAGCATATGAGGTATGAAAAAATAAGCAATTAGAAAGCAAGTATGTGCTGCACATCTAGAGCCCATGATCCCAAGATGCTACCTTTCTGTACAGGAAGAATCCAGTGAAAGACCATTCGATCGACAGGGGCCTTACTCGGTCGCTCTCTTGTGGACTCCATCCCCGTCTCTCGATTTATCACCCCTCTCTCCTGTTCCTCAGGGACACTAGTGCTCAGAGGTAATTGTCGGGCCATAAAAAGCTATGTAAATCCCCAATATAACATAGTTTTTTGAAAGTCATAATTTCAGCTTCACAGGCAGAAGAAGCACTGAACGAGCGATTAGTCGACGACTCTGTTAACATGGTGGTCCTCTCCGTCACAATGGGGCTCTATTCACAAATGTAAGTTTACACATTTAGTGTAACTTGTGTAAATGTACTCTTGCATCTTTGTGTAAATCTACAATTTTTTGCTTTTCACCATTTCCAAGTTTAGATTTACACCGAAGTGTATGGGTACAAGTCTTCCCCCCCCCCCCCCCCCCCCCCCTTTGGCTTTTGGGGAGGGAAACATCTAATTCAGAATTTATGAGTATAATCTTGTTACTAATTACCTTTCACATGTATGTGGAGATCACCACCACCGGGGCGGAGATTTCCCTGTGATAACATATAGGAAGTATTAATAAACTTTATTACTTTAACAGTTACATTAAAATGTATATTAAAATAATTATTAACCTACAGCTAATAAACTGCTACTCATTAAATGCAACTCATTCAGTATTATGTTCATTATGTTATTTAATAATTAAATGATAATTTATAAATATTCATTTTGAAACAATTTAAAAACTGTTCCACAATCACCTGCATTTAATATTTTATTACTATTTAGAAAATGTAAGTAAAAGTTGTATTTAAAATTTGTATACGAAACGTAAGTGTAATTTATTTTTGAAAAAAGTTATGTTTTAATGTAAAAAAAAATTAAGTACTCTAACTTTTTGACCTCAAACAATAATAAATGTATTTATTTTAAGCCGAAATAATGTAATTATTTTCTATGGGGTAATATTTAAATTTTGAATCGCCATTATTTTCTATGGGACAGTGTTACAGAACCTGTAAATGGCCATGTGTGACAATGGACTTACTGTAAGGCTGGGAAGGAGTACGTTTACAACTGTTTTATAGCTTTTTAGACTTTGGTAACTTAAGAAGTGGCGTTTGTGAATAGCAATGGCCTTATTATTTTGCCTGTGGGTGTTTGTATTACCACGTCCCTCCCTAGGTTACTCCCTACCCCTCCTATTTTGTGGTAAGTATTCCCCTTTTTCTTGCTTGTCCCCTGGTCCCTCCCATATTTACTCCAGAAATGTAGGATAGCTGGAGATCTACGCCTGTAGGTTGACGAATCGCGTTTTGTAGTACTGGAATAGTTCTTTGGTAGTACTACTTAGGGTACTGCAAAATGCAATTTGGGAATAAGCCCCAATGTGTTGCGTCATTTTTCTTACACAGTTTAAGGTGCGACTTTCTTATTGCGCAGACCACACTTGACCGGTTGTGTTAATGGAAGAATGCATTTAAACATTTGTCTGTTCCTCTCTGATGATTAATTACATTCTAAAATAGACTCCGGGGGGAAGCAAATGGAGGGATCTTTAGAACTGGCCCAGCCACACATCTCCCTAACCAATGCTACTAACCAAAATGTGTACCCATTCCAGACCGTTGGCTGGTGAAGGGGATTGTTGGAAGGAGACCCTTAGGCCCTGGCGGTATTCTTCATAGGATTATGGAGCCCTCACACACGCAAGTGTCATGCGTCATCATTGGGGCCTGCTCCTCGTAGGCCCTACAGTGCCCGACGGCCACCCAGAAGGGCGCTCTTCATCGAAGATCTTTTACCTATGTGAGCTTGCAGAGGAGTCCAATCCTATAGCGAAAGGTAGTGGTGTATGATGTGGTTCAGGGTGTGGTGAAACTATATGAATTAAAATAGGCTCTAACTCCTTGGAGACTTTTAATCCAATTCAGGGGAGGTAGGTCTGATTAACACCAAAGAGCAAACTAAATAAGACGTGTCAGAAGTTTGCTAAATCGAGGAATTGAATTCTAAGCCAAGAAAACAGGCCTTTTGGCCATCTGGAAAGTGCGGCCATGCATAAAGCTGTTATCATTTTGGACATTTCAGCAACTTACTTTAGATGTGGTTATTGTGGTGGCTTTTTTCAAGAGATAGGCTCATGTCTTGAAGGACTCTGGGATGTGTTTCATGAGCCTCACAGCAGGCTTTACTTTTGTTGGTCAATTAGTAGAACACTGCCACTCCACCAATTGGTGGGAGTTGTCCGCAGAGTTCCAGGATCCCCGGCAGTTTTAGCAGTCTCTTCTTCTGAAACATGTCCAGGTCAGAACAGACATTATTGTTTCAGTTGCTTTTGTCAGTCGGCGAGGGAGGGCAGCATCGTGGTCCCTGGGATTGGTCGCCATGCAGTTCATGTCCTGGGAACAAAATCCTCTCATCACTGAAAGCCTAACATAAAAGAGTGGATGGTGTCAGTTTACTCTCCGCATGGTCTTTCCATCCTTTTGCAATCCATCCCATTCTCTTCTAACTTTCCAAGTAATACGCAAGAGATAGAGGGCTGTGACCATGGATATTTTTGCATCGCAAGCTCAAAACTTCCTTATTTTTGATCCCCCTTTACAAAGGAGGGAGTGGGTGTGGGTGTGTGCAGGGGGTGACTGCTCACACTGGAGTGGCCGTGGGAGGTTTTGCATTCATTTTTTTATTTATTTATAAAGTTTTAGATTGCGCAAATTCCCCCTTTTCTGCTGATTTCAAGATTGCTTACTCAAATCAAAGCGGACCAGGTGTTGAATCTGGTAGGTCCTTTTAGGCTTTGGAGAATGTTGTTCCCTCTGTAGCCATTGGAAGCTTGTACCTGCTGTGGTCTTACTTTACAGCTGCCTTAGCTTTGTCTGATGGCATATCCAATTCAAGCAACACTGGCTTTATTGGGGCTGGAATTTGAGAAGACGGGCTTGCAAAAGAGAAGTTTACCTGCCCATTTAGCAGAAGCTATTCAAAACCCTTCTCTCTAGTTCAGCAGCAAAGGCTCGGTGGCGAAGGTCAGAACTTTCAGCTCTGACCGTAAAGTCCATCAAGTTCCATCAGGTCATGGGTTGATTTGGAGAAAGTGGAACATTTAGTAGGAAGCTTTTCAAGACCTATTCTCTTTCTCAACTAGTAGTACGTCCTTTGACTCCTCTGTAGGACCTGCTTTTGATCTTGAAGGGTCTTCATTTACATCCTTTTGAGCCAACTAATCAATTATATTGATATATTTGTTTTTCACCTTGAAACGAACCTTTTTAGTAGCAACTACTTCAGCACGAAGAACTAAAAAATTGGGAGCAGTAATCCGTAAAGCTCCTTTCTGTCCGACCTGGAGGAGAAAGCCATTCATTTATCTCTAAAATGTCTACAGCTCCCACTCGAGCTGTCCCAAGCGTGGGGGTTTCTGGGAGGTAGTGAGAGGAACGCTTGAGGAACCACCATTGGACCTCCATCCTAAGCTTGCCCGATTAGGAATATGGGAACAGACAGACCCCACCTGGTGCCATAAACTCTTAGTAAGTCTAGGGTGCATGGTTGCAGAATGAGACCTCACTCAAAAATAGGGCTCGTGGACTATTCCTCACTTTCAAGAATGGGTGAAAGGTATGGACCATTATAGACTAATGGGGAAGGAAATATACAGAGGCTGGGGTCGCCAAAAGCAATTTGAGAACATTAAAGGCGGCTTGGACGCTGGACCTAATTAGATAGGGAGCTCAGCTGGGCGGTTTAAAACAGTTTTCTTTTGATCAGTGGAGGGCGAAGGATGGATCTCGTAGGTCCCTGGCTGCAATCGAGAGGTCACTGGACATTCGAAACTGGACACTGGGAAGTGACAAAATAATCAAGATTTCATTTTTCTAAACGCGAATACAATAGGACCATGGGAGGGGGAGGGGGGTTGTTTTTATATTTTGAGTGTTTTCTTAATCGCAACATCCATTAAAATATTAAAAATAAATAACTTCTACAGATGTGCATAGGAGGTGATGTTGCCAGAATTTTGGTTCTCTGGTTTCTCAGGAGCAGAAGTTGTTACAACTGCTAGATATGAGACTACATTTGGTCCATCTGGAAAAGGCTTGTCCATTTAGACAATCTGACCTCCTTTTTTGTAAAATGTTGTGTTGATGGGCAGTTGAAAAAAAGCTTCCTTCATGACAGTTGGCAGGTGGGTTAGGTCTCTTAGTGCACTGTCTGTTGTATGTTTGATGATTCTCCTCCATATGGGATATAGAAGGCCTTCAACGCGAGTTTTGGCTGCATCTTGGGCGGTACTTAAAGAGGTGTCACTGGCGGAAATCTGTAGAGCTGCTACTTGGTGTTCTTCAAATACTTTTGTACACCATTTCTGTTTGCAAGATACTGAGGCAGATTTAAGGAACGGATTAATGTTATTCGATGCATTAAATCCCTCAGGGCTGCATATTAGGTAGGTTTATTATGTTGTTTATTTGCAAAGACTGGATTAGCCTTGGCATTTCTCACCAGTAATGACTGGAACGAGGACAGGAGTATGGTGAGCTCATGTCCTGATTATTCAGCAGTAATCTTCATAACTCCTGGCCCTGTGAGTCCTCATCCCACTCATTATGACCCTCTCCCCCAACCCCTCTGTAGACTGTATTCTTCGCTGGGAATAGCTATGCCAGAAGGATGCTGGGAATGGCAAATTTGAAGAATGAAAGAATGAATTGATAATTCGATCAGTTAATTAAAACTTGCAGTTAAAAAATATAAAATACATTTTATTTACAATGACATTAAAATTCCACCTGCCCTTGTGTGCTACACAAAGTTGTTGACAATGTCAATTTATAACCATGCTCTTAGAGACACCCTAATTAAAGTGCTTGGTGCTTTGGCGAGAGCGTTTCAGAAGTAGGCGGATACGAACAGGGAGCAATCAAGAAGAATGATCAATAGAGATTGTATACAAGCACTTAAAGCTCAAAAGCAAAGCACTTCATGCTCTTGCTGCTTGTAGTGCTTGGTTTAAATGGTCATGAAGGACAGAGTGCAAGCTGACGAAATAGTCAGTGACATCCATGTTCTTAAAGACCCTCAAGGATAAAGTGCTTGTTGCATTCGCAAGATACCGGATTAGATTGAGGGCAACAAGGAACCTTCGGAGACTCAATGATCGTAAGAACCAAGATCTCCTACGCATTGAATGATAAAGTACACAGTGTCTTCCCTAATGCGGTACAGTACAGGCATATATTGAAGTGAACCAGGTACAATAAAAAAAGCCTATTCAAAGACCGTTGTAACTACGATCTTAAAGACACTCCACTGTAAAGTGCTTGGTGCATTCGCCTATACTCTACTGTGCTAGGCTTAATTAGACCCCGTGCAGCCGTGAGCATTGAAACTAGAACGGCAGACTAATGTACGTCGCCCAGATGGGATGGATGAGGCTTGCCTTCATTTTCCACCCCAGTAACAATGACTGATACAGGGAGGGAAGGACTATGAGTAATTAAGATTACTGGTTAGCTTGCTTCTTTCAGTCTATTTGGGGAACAGCCACTGCCCTTGGGCAGGTCTAGAGTTGGGCAGCGTTACCAAATACCATCACGTACTCCCTTGCCTAAGATGGTGGGAGATGCAATCCTCCGTCTGTTGTTAAGACCGGAAATGGGGGAAACAAATACCTGCACACCCATTAGGGTCCATTTATGCCTTTTACCCGTGGTGGTGCTAACTGTTGGGTTGTTGTTAAGAAGACGTTGGGTCTTCGGGCAGGCAGTAGGTCGTACATCCGAGCAGGCTTTGCAGAACCTTGTGCGACAAAAGGATGTGTCCATTGCGATGAAGGCATGGCACCGCCTGTGGATAGAGGCACGGCGGAGGATTCACTCCGGTGCAGATAAGATTCGTCTCCATCTTGGAATGAGAACCACTTTTTCGGTGTTACCAAAGGTCCACACTTCGAGGCACTGTTTGGTTTCAAGGCCTGTGAATGTCATAAGCAGAGGTAACCTTTACCATTGGGTTTGCTCGTTTGTGGATGGTACAACCGGTTACCTGTGACGTTTGTGCCCCTGCCCCAACGACCCCGACATTTGAAGAAACGTTTCCGCCTGTGCCTATTGCATTGTCGCATTTTGCCATTATTTTGGCTTACAAATGTGTGTGTTTCTACCCAGTCGGATGTGAAAACTCCTCTTTCCACATTCACCAGCCCCACAAAAGCACCAGTTAGTTGTACACAGGTTTTCCGTGTACTGTGGGCGCCTGTTATTACTAGTTGATACTGTTAGTACAATGGACCGAAATCACATCCAGTGAGGAAAAAGTGTAACCAGTCCTTCCACATTGCTGCATTGTTGGCAGGTGTTCAACAAACACAGACAAAAACAACACTAGGTCCATATTCCGTACTGAAAGTGGTGTCCAGAAGACGCTGTCGGTAGTGGCGTCCCTTAGAAACAAAGCGCATTCCAAGGTGTATGCAGGGACGCCCTGCAGGGACAGGTGGCCCGCTGCACCCTGCCTGCTGTCCTGCCTGTACGGCCATCTTTCCCTGGAGGAGCTGCAGGCTGGCTCTTCGTGACACAAACATGTGATTTGGTTTTAATATGTTTATTTACATTATACCCCTAATAATGCAGCACTGATTGTGAGCGCCCGATGGCATGTCCAAAAGTATAGGGCTTTAAATATATTAGAGCATTCTAGAGGGGTGATCGCTTTTTCAAAACTAACAAGCAAGGACGGTGGTAAGGGGTGGGGAAAAGGGGACATCACACGGAGAAACGGTGCGTAGGAAAGGAAAGCAGTAACCGGAAAAGTAGCATTGGCTAAGCCAATGGCTTCGGCCTTGGCAAGCCTGAAATGTATTTTTGTCATTTTTATTTTGCAAACATACGCAATAAACATTAACAGGGTAAAATTTAAAAAAGTAAGAATGCCACCACCAAAGGTTGCCACGCAAATATTTATTCAAAAGAAAAGTAAAACAAAAAAATGATCGTGTGCAAAAATAGACAAAAAAAAAATGTAATGGAAGCTGAGACTGGCTAGCAGCGCTGGCATTGACATGGGCTACTTTTCAAACTCGTGTGTATGCACGAAAAGGGAAAATGCAGTAACTCCCAATGTAATGGGCCAATGTATGACGTGGCGGACCCTGCATTGGTCAGAAGACCCGTGGGTTCCTTCATCTTCACTCTGTGGTTCCTTCATCCTGCGTGAGAAATGTCAAAATAAGATGTTTCTTTTGGTGAGCACCGAGGATGCCAACTGTCGCGACAACCAGACCTGGCCTCCTCTCCTGCCTGCGTCCTCCTGTCTACCTTTGTTGCAGAAACATGGGTCCCCTTGTCTCATACAGTACCCCAGAGTTGCAGCTCATGCACATACTATTGACTGCTTGCGACACACAGATCCTCGTCGCTGTACAGCTGTACTTGGTTGCCAGCTCAACTGATTGGGTTTTTGTTCTTTTTCTCCTTTTTAGCCTCTCATATAGTCCAGAACTTCACGCAACTCCGGCTTCTGGAAAAGAAGGGCTCCGAGAAGCGCACCCATGACTTGATGTGGCACTGGATAAACAAGAACGCACGGGTTGGAGACTTACTAAAAGTCTTGAATGACTTGAAGCTGCTGCGGGCTCGCGACATCCTTCTGTCCTGTGAGTACCTCTGACCTCCTTGTCCATAATTGTGGTCCTGGGATGTCATTATCCTGTCACATGATGATATCTTTCTGGTCTGTCCTTATCATGCTACCTGTGAGTCCAGTTTTATCCCAACCTGGCAGTATCTCTGTCCGCTCTGTTCATCTTTAAGTCCTCCATGTTCATGTATGCCAGAGTTCTTCAATCTGTGGGGCGCGCCCCCCCAGGGGGGGCGCAAAACCATCTCGGGGGGGGGGCGCGCACTCCACATGAAGATCTTCTCTTTCAGTCTTTTAATGTCCTGAGGCGTTCAGGTCTTCACCCCTTTCAAATGGGAATCTGTTTATTGAGCTCCGGTAACTGAGGGTTGGAGGAGGGTCGGGACGGGGAGGGAGGAATAGATAAGGCTCCATTTGCGCTTTTGTCCTGCATAGAGCTAAGTTTTAACCTTCCCAGGAAAGGGTTAATTGGTAGAGCTGAAGCTTCAGCTGCAGTGGGGAGGCAGGGTCTCCTCTGCTAAAAAAAAAAATAAAGCAAATGAACAGACAGTCCTGTTCCTTTGTGTTTGATTTCATAGCAGAGGAGATTCCTTGCCATGAAATGACGGTCTGCTCCTTGTTTTCAGTTTTAGCTAAGGAGACATCCTGCCTCCTAAAGCAGCTGAAGCATTTCAGCTCTACAGTTTAACCCCGTCCTAGGAGGAAGCTCTTAGAAAGGAGACAAAGTTTCTGTTACATTTACACAGGCAGGTGCCACAACACTGAGTTACCAAAAGAAAAATGCCAGACAGCCATGTGTTTTTTTTAAACAACCTGCAAATTGCTTGTCTTCATACCAAATATGCCTATAAATAAATATAAATACATTTGTAATTTGAGTTTTCTGTCTTTGTTCCATTTTATATTTTATTATCAGTCATGGACTATTCGGGCAGCCCTAGAACACAATTAAAATTGCTACTATTTAGATTTGCTATTCAAAGTATGTGCAGACAAGTGCTGACAATACAGCTTTAGGTGACTGTTTATGTTTGTAGCAACTGGGCCATCAAAATAATGAGCTGGCAACCCTAACCATAAAACTGGAAGTTTGTTGCAAGATCAGCACATTTATTTCCTCCACCTTGATCTCTCGTTAATGCCATAACAGCAATAGTTTAACATATCTGAAACCCTACGCTGCCGTCAATAACTTGCTGAGGTAGTTCAAGTGTCTGGGAATGCACCATGCATTCAGACAACTCACTCCTCATTCTCGCCCTTCACTTTCAGGCTCACCCTGCACTCACACTGATCACCCTGCACTCACACTGATCACCCTGCACTCACACTGATCACCCTGCACTCACACTGATCACCCTGCACTCACACTGATCACCCTGCACTCACACTGATCACCCTGCACTCACACTGATCACCCTGCACTCACACTGATCACCATGCACTCACACTGATCACCATAATCACCCTGCACTCACACCTACCACCCTCTCACCCTGCACTCACACCTACCACCCTCTCACCCTGCACTCACACCTACCGCACTCACACCTACCACCCTCTCACCCTGCACTCACACCTACCACCCTCTCACCCTGCACTCACACCTACCACCCTCTCACCCTGCACTCACACCTACCACCCTCTCACCCTGCACTCACACCTACCACCCTCTCACCCTGCACTCACACCTACCACCCTCTCACCCTGCACTCACACCTACCACCCTCTCACCCTGCACTCACACCTACCGCACTCACACCTACCACCCTCTCACCCTGCACTCACACCTACCACCCTCTCACCCTGCACTCACACCTACCACCCTCTCACCCTGCACTCACACCTACCACCCTCTCACCCTGCACTCACACCTACCACCCTCTCACCCTGCACTCACACCTACCACCCTCTCACCCTGCACTCACACCTACCGCACTCACACCTACCACCCTCTCACCCTGCACTCACACCTACCACCCTCTCACCCTGCACTCACACCTACCGCACTCACACCTACCACCCTCTCACCCTGCACTCACACCTACCACCCTCTCACCCTGCACTCACACCTACCACCCTCTCACCCTGCACTCAAAGCGATCACAATACACTCACACTGATCACATACACTCTCACCATTCACCTGCTCACCCTGCACTCACAGTGATCACCATGCACTCACACTGATCACCCGCTCACCCTGCACTCAAAGCGATCACAATACACTCACACTGATCACATGCACTCTCACCATTCACCCGCTCACCCTGCACTCACAGTGATCACCCTGCGCTGACTCTGATCACCATGCGCTGACTCTGATCACCATGCGCTGACTCTGATCACCATGCGCTGACTCTGATCACCATGCGCCGACTCTGATCACCATGCGCTCACCCTGCACTCACAGTAATCACTCTGCACTCACAATGCACTTGTGCTGTTAACCCTGTACCTCACCCTGCAGTCACGCAAGCACACTTCTCACCCTGCACTCATAAAACACGCCACTCACATGTCCACCTTACTGCTCATTGTGCATACTCACTCAAATAAGACCATCACTAACCATACATTCATTTGTCCCACTCTGCACTTACATCCGCACACATTCATATGGTCACCTCACTCACCCTGCAGTCACTCCTCTTACCCTACTCCCACACTCTTGCATCGCTCAACGTGCACTCACACGGGTACTCCTGACACCCACACAGCGCAGAGGTTTAATGTGCCTGCTACAAAGAACGTGTACGATGCTGATCAGAGTGTGGGTAAACTAGGAGTAGCACAATAAAAAAATGGGCATTGTTGATGAGTGGTAGTGAGGAAATTCATGGAGAAGGAGGAAATGGGGGTGGCAAAACAGACTGTTGCACTATGTGCAACCAGTGCTAGGGCCAGCTCTGGATGGGAGTGTTAGCCCCCCCTCGAAGTTCGGGTCTAGTTGCGACCCTGTACACAAGTATGGGCATGTCGTGCCCCATCAAGGTTTTCGTACTAAATTACAAAAGGACATATTTACATGCACTGCAATCCAGCCTTTCAGGGGTTCCCTTGATAGACACAGCTCTGTTTTTGCCCTGATGGCCGGGAATAAATCCTAAACAGATTCTTGTAAATACAGTTTTGTTTCATTTCTCTTTAATGTGATTGATGAGAGAGAGTCTATTACTATTTGCCGAGAAATGTTTTTGTTTCATGCAATTTTAGATCAAAACGGGTCCACACATTTATGTTGGTGGTGTTATTAATCTAGGTCGTGTGTTAAACAAAGCATTCTAGTAAAACTAATTTGCACACATTTTATCTTGGAAAATTGGGTTTTGAGCTGTGTAATAAGCCTCTGTCGTTTCACCACACCCATTCACAAACCTGCAGTTTACTAAACACTCTAATTATGTAAAACATTATTTGCCGAACATGGCCCGTGATATGCATGTGGCAGTCGATTACGTAGTGTTCCAGAAATTTCTGTCAGGTTGGGGGTGGTGCAACATCTAAAAAAATTCAGCTGGGGGGCTCAACCTACAAAAGTTTGAAGACCTCTGATGTATGCGCTCTGTTAGAGCACCTCTTTATTCTTTGTTTCTCATTGTCATATACTGGGAGTATACTTTGTCTAGGTCATCATCTTTTGTTCATGATCTCTCTGGTTGTCAGCGGTCTGTCCTGGAAGTATCTCTGCCCACGGTGCCCTGGAGAGATTTCTTCCCAGGTCTGTCCTTCGTCTTCTGTTCCTAGCAGTGTCTGTGTGCTCTGTGCACAAAACTGGCCAGTCCTGTGAGTCTCCGCTCTTTGAGGAATTGGCCTGCATATGCAACGCGACCACTCCCGCTCGTTGCACTTCTTTTGATTATCCTATCAGGCACCCTTAGTCCTTCTTTTTAAGCTGCCGCCGACATTCGATTTCTCTCTCGCCCTCCTCCCACCGAGAGAGGACGTCGCCACGCGGCCCCCGCCGATTACGAGGACCCAGATCCTTCCTGGTACTCCTCTGTCTCCTGCTCTCCCCTATCGGTGATGCTGTAGATGCTTGTTCATCACCACAAAATACCACCACCCCCTGACGGGAGATCTGTTCGAGACCTTTATCTATTCCGGTGACCGCACACCTCGTCCCCATGGGGATGCGCCCCAGCCCCCCCTACCATCGGCTACCTTAAGACTGAGCCCACCCTTGTGATAACCCAGAGCCTGATGTCTAATCATCTTCATCTCTGACGCCCCTCCCGCCTGATATCACGGATGACCTGTCCCTACTCAAACTAGACCCTCCAGCTACGGGGATACCCTCCCAGGTTTCTTTATTACCCATGGGTTTCCTTTTTCCGCCGACCATTTTTAAGACCCATGTTGATCCGGTTCACCTAGTACTCTAAAGAAGAAAAACGTCATCAGGACACCATATGTCCCACCAGAAAAACTTGGGATCACCCCTCTTTCTAATCTATCCATCGTCCCAGACCGGGATACCCTCTGATCCCTTCCTCCTCTACACTGAGAGCGTTGAGTGACGTCCTTGAAGCCCTTCGCACCTTAATACTCCACCATTTCATATAGAGTGTACATGCTCCCACCCCCTGGTCCACATCGCCCTGATGAAGATGCAGCCTAAATAGGCCCTGCATCGAAACGCGCGTTGGCGTGATCTGCTTGGATGGCCATTAATGGAGTTGTTGCAAAAACTTTCTAAGACCAGCATGTTGCCTCCATGTTAGCCTCAGCAGTCTATACTATCGTTTTCTGCAGGCCCATGCATACCCCGATGAACTAATACGTATGAGTGCTCGACCATAGTGAGATAGTGTGAAAGTGAGTGTCTGCTGAATGAATGCTTGTGGAAGTGTGTGGGGCATGAACTTAGTTTTGTTCTCTGAGGAGACCTATTTTGACCTGTTTTATATATAATGTGTTATTTACCCCCTCACATTTGCCCTGAATTTTGCACATGGACTCATGTCTGAGCCACTGATTTATTTATAAATGAACTCTATTTTCTTAACTAAGATGTACTGAATTATTGTGATGCACCTTTGTCTCTGATATGTTATTTGTCCGTCACCTCCCCTATTATTCTTAGGATCCCCCCCAGGGACCTAGCAATCTATTTTGGCAGGGTTTTTCTGTTCTATTTAGCAGCAGTCCTGTGAGTTCCTCTATCCTTATAGGTTCACTATGCCAACCATTACTCTGTACCTGTGTCCATCTTCCTGTCCTGTGATGTGAGAACTTTGGCCATCTCAGCTGAAGCTATGAGCCTTTCAAGACCCCCTCTGAAGCTCAGCTGTGAATCAACACAGTCGTGACCCTGTGACTGCAGGTCTGTCGTATATCATGTGGGGCAATCCACATTTCTATGATTGTCCCTTTGGATTAGGACTTCTGCCTTCCTATTATTTCCCTCATTTGAGGAGTACTTTAATTTGAAATTAACTTGGGTACCTCAAAATAATCTCTTTTAGATAATCCCAGTTTGGAATAAAGAAGCCTTGAAAAAGTTGCTTAGACGAAACCTATGTCGGCGGCATTATTCTCTTAAGAAGCTTTTGTCTATACAGCAGGTCACAGAACTACGTGCAGTTTCCTAACAAGTCTTCGATCACATCTACAATTGATTTCAGTATCAGATTGCTGGTTCTGTGTTTAACTCCATGGCTGCTATGCGTTTTCCCCCTCTGTGCTGCAAATTGTTCTTTTTCATTGTTTTATGACGAGCTGGGCTCGTCATCAGTGTTTGAGGAGGCTACACCATGACGAGCCCAGCTCGTCATGAGTGTGGAAGGGGTTAAAAGGACTAAACCATACCTGCTCTCAAAGTAATCATGGATACTTCGTTTTTTGAATTGTGAATTCCTGAAAACTCTCATAGAAAGAAGCACTTGCTTTAGAATGGTTCCTGTGGTTGGTGCAGGGCACAAGTCGGGGTACCACGCGGGTGGACGGCATCCCCCCACTTATTTCCGAGGGTTTTTCAGGGTGGACGCCGTCCACTCTGTTAAATCAAAACCGCGTCCATCATACCATTATAAAATGGGAGCGCGGCGCACAAAGTAAACAAAACATTTCCGGGTCCAAGCACGCCGGTCACCACGCCCCTGCACCTACCAGGTGCACCGTTGCCAGGGCACCCAATAGACGCCAAGGAAGGATCCGACCTCAACCAATGAATGGGTGGGTCTGCAACTCGGCAGTCCCGCCCACCCGCAGCATGCCCTTTATTTTTCGGGCTTTCCTGCAATTAGCTCCTTTGCTTTTTCGGAGCGAGTGACCCCCTTGACTCGGCTGCGACTGTCCTCCTTGCTTGCTGCCTGATCTGCCTCTGCTTCCTGCACCAGACTTCCCGGCCTCGCCTGCTGCCCTCTCCAGCCCGGGCCTCGCCTGCTGCCCTCTCCCGGCCTCGCCTGCTGCCCTCTCCCGGCCTTGCTGAAAGTGTTTTCAATTTTCATGTATGTGTGTAGAGCTGCGTGTCCGTCAGGTCGGATAGGGTCGTCAGACACGGCCATCACGCCACGGTGACCCCCAACACCCACACTGAATCCGCACTGCTCTGAAAGGTCGAGGCGCCCTTCTGTTTATTTACTGCTGTGGGAAGCAACTTCCGAGCTAGTGCACTGAAGTTTGAAAAACGGCGCTTTTTCTGAAACTTCTCTTTCGATATCCTATCCTGGGCCAGTGCAGCAGCCTGCTGAGTTAATTTTAGCTTAATGATATGGCTTTCCTTGCTCTCATGCGCTCTAATCTGTACTGCACATCAATTATTTATTTACTTAGTTATGTGTGTATTTATCGTGGTGTACGTGCAGTTTAAGTCTTTTATGGAGTGTATACCAATTGAGCAATATTTAGCGAGAAAAACCAATGCAGTAAAAAACGCTGGTGTCTTTTTTAGTAGTATTCTATTTGGCAAGATATAACCTACGCAATATTATATCTCTAACATTTTTGAAATCCTGCCTAATATGTGGTTCAAAACAATGACTGCGAACCATTTGCTGTATTTAATAATTTACAGAGTAAAAGGATGCTGGTAACTTTATTGAGCAATGCCCTCCTCTCAAAAAATTCTCTGCCCCAGCAGCACCCCGTGATGAAGACACCACACAGGGCCACAGGGAAGATGTCCAACAGAATCTCTGACCACACTCACAGAAGTTGTAAATTTACGTTTGAAGTCCATTTCTTTCTGTTATCGAAATTCACTAAGCATTTTATATGTAAACCTGGAAAGCTGCAGCAGTCGCAGGTTCCCAGAGGTAGTTGGGGATCTTTTTACAAAGGTGTTTTAACATGCTTAAATGTAACAGGCATAGCTTTACCCACGCATAACCACGACACTATAGTGAAACTGCATTGCAAAACTTTTTTTCTCCATTTGGAAGACATTTTTTTTCCTATTGCAAAACTTATTCTTCTGGGCATCAGCTGGTTTTGTGTGCATTCACTCCCTGCTGGATTAAGATTTACTCCTGTCCTTGCCAGGAGTAAATCTCCAACCATATCCAGCGTGGGAATGTCTCTTGCCAAGTTTGTGAAAATCAAAAAAAACTGGGTGTTAACAAAGTTTGTGGGCGTTCCACCTGCATTCCAAAGCATTCCCTATCATAGAATGCTACGCTGTGACCAGTCTGTATGCAGATGTGCTCACTTATAGGTCTGCATCAGTCTGTAGTCTAATCTCATCTTCAAGATTTCACCAAAAAAGCGCAGGAAATGTATTTTATAGCCCCATGTTCCACGTCGCTCATTTGCAGTAACAGTGTAAGATTAAGAGCAAATAAATAGCTTTGTGAATGTAAGTTCATTTTTTGGGGAATATAAATCTATATTTTCAACCATAAATACCATTTTTTTCACCACACTAATTCTACTTTTGTTGCAATATATGCAAATGATAGATCTGCCTTACATGTGATGTCACTTCCTGTCGTGATGTCACTTCCTGTCGTGATGTCACTTCCTGTGACCACGCCTACCTTGGAGAGTCCCCCCACTTCTTTTTTTAGGACTTGTGCCCTGGGTTGGTGATAAGTTACTGACACTATTACTTTGGCCTTTGACCACTGGTGTGTTGTACTTAAAGCTATTTCATAGTGACATTGAGGGTGGGGTTCAACCACGCTCTGTTTGTGCTCTGTGGGTAGGAAGAGTGTGGCCGATGTAACATCCTTAAGTGCACAGTTCCTTTCTAAATATACTTGTTTCTGACCTCCCTGCCTTACATGTCAATAGATGTGTGGTTACAAAACCTACTGCTACCATTTGTAAGAAGCCGGACCGCAGCTCTCCGTCCCCCTCAATCCGAGTCTCCGTACCATCACGCTCGTAGCCTTACACCTTCAGTCCTAAGAAGTGCAGTGAACACTCCTCTGAAGATCCTTTACAGCATGCAATTATTTCAAGAAATCCTGCTGGGTTCGCTCTTTTCTTCAGGCTCTTTCCCACATTTCGTCTTCCTGCTAAAACTAAGTGCAAGCATTGCAAGAGTAACCCATCCCTCCCCCATTTTTCGATCTGAGCCGCTCGCTTTGTGGCACAGAATTTAGGCGCTTCTCATCTGCCTCGTAAAGCGGCCAGGTACAGGACCTTCTGCTTTAGTCTCTGTGCAAAGAAACTTCTTTCAAGTCTTTTTTCGGAATATTTTACTTTTCACAGAAATAAAGCACAGAAGGTACGTTCTCTTTGATTTCTTCCTCCGTTAGCCCCCTCCTTTCAGTTTGAGGCAGATCGATCAACTCTTTACTACTGAAACACTGTCTGTTGCTTCCCTTTCAAGCACTTTCCACCCTTCCCAGTGACCTCTCCGAGGAGCCACATGTCCTGGTAAAGCTTTGTCTAAACTAAATGAGCATTGGCAAAACTAATAAGTCTGGGATTAATGTGCTTACGCATGTATGGTAATTACATTAAAGTCAGATAAACTGAAGGCACATTATATCGAAAGGTTACTTGCATTTAATACACTCCTGGCTTGGTTCTAGTTCAAATAAGCTTAGGGCAAGCACGCAAGTGGAGGTGGAAGGATATACCCCAACAGCCAATGCAATTAGTTGAGAAATAAATACTCACCGCGCTGAATCAAGATGTGATTGACAAAGTCTCTAGCCCAAAAAATATATATACATACATTCCCCCGTCAGGGGGGGGGGGGGGGGGTTGTACTATTAAAGCATCTTTGCTTTGGATTCTTCGTGTGTGCCTTTCCTCTTTTCAAGCCGAATGAGGGTCTGATGTTGAAGGAATCTACTAGCGGCTCACCACCGCTCTGATTGTGCACCCGGGAGAAACGGAGCGGCGGCGGTGAAGGTCCGGTTTTAGAAATACATAAATACATACATACATACATACATACATACATAAGTACATAAAGGGTATTTGCCATATTTCCCTGATTGTGGGGTGGAGTTTACTCAGCCCAGCACTTCATTCAAAGTGTCTTGGCGCCCCCTAGGGGCATTCTACACACCGCAGCACATCTCATCCAGGGTCTGAAGGAATGAAATCACATCATCCCCATGTAGATGGAACTTCATTGGCTTCCATTACTGGCTCACACCATCTTCAAAACCAGCTGCATCATTTAAAAAGCCATTGTAACCAGCACACCCGCTTATCTTGCAGACCAACTCACCATGTCTGTGGGTCTTGGCACACCTACAGCCAGGTGACCATCCGACTGCAGACTAAGGTGTAAAAAACAAGACAGCAGGCCTTTTCCATCTGTGCACCCAGGATCTGTAACCACACCTCTATATCCATACGGACAATCGAACACTGCTTGAATTTAGGAAACCGCGAAAGACTCGCCTCTTTAAAGAACAGTACATTACAATGCATTATCTATCCACAACCCAGCTTGCCCTCCAATTACTTAACTTTATGCTCGTCTTTGATCATGTACAGCCTTCCCTGCCTTTTAGTTAGATTCACGCTATAGAAATAACATATACATACATAGGCACCAGAGGTGGAAGAGTCGCACATTCTGACGCTGAAGCTTCCTGTGCTCATGGTGTGAAAGCGCTCCCCTTCCCAGAACCGGCTAATTCACAGCTCCAGGGACCACCGGAGTCAGAGATTTGATCTCCCTTTGCTACAAATGTATGAGCTCTTGCTCCTGGCAGTGCTACGGACATGTATAGGTTGTGTGGCCTCTCGTCCCCTTCCTCGCCCTCTCGCACCAATCCCCGATAAACACTGGCATCTCGGCACAAAGTCACGAGTTCTGGTACAAAACTAGTTACTGCTGTCTATTGCTCAGGATCTAGGCCCCAGTGAACAATGACAGATGCTTAACTAACAGGGACTTTTTACGGCTGGGAAAAGTGGGGTCTGGCCCAGAGCCCCAGCCTTTCAGGGTTCCCCTGATAGAGCCAGCTCTGTTCTGCAGGGAGTCTTTCCCTGACAACCTTGAATATTTCTTAAACAGATTGTTTTAAAGACCTTTTTTTCTTTAATCTATTGTTGATGTGGGTGATGCGTGAGACTTTATCACCGACATTTTGTAGAGCAATGTTGTCTTTGTTACATGCAACATCTTTAAAAAAAATAACGTTTCTTTTAGATCAAAACAGGACCACACATATGAGAAATGGGAGGGTGTCACAGAGATTATTTTAGTAATATTAGTGAGCTGCTACTGTAATATGTTGAAAACACACGTTGCTGTCTCCTATTTTAGATGTAAACACATTTAGGGGCATATTTATTAAGATATCCTGTGCTGCGCCGCGTGATGGGGAAAGGGCAGAAATGCGATGTACATAGCAATATACCGTGCATTCCTGTCATTTCCCAGCGCTGGCGCACAATTGACTCCCGAACACCAACGCACGAACCCTCGCGTCACCGTGCAAGGGTTCCTGCGTTGTAATCAGGATTGGTTTTGTGCAGGAAGGGGCACCTTCCTGCACAAAAACAATCCTGTGAGGCGTTTTCCTCTTCCTATGTGTGCTTCAGGATGCAGCGCACATGGAGAGAGGAAGTAATGAGGAGAAATGAAGATATTTCTCCTCGTTATGCCTCACCTGGGAGGCGTAGAGTTTTGACGCATTTCTAGGTCTACCACTAATGGTAATTCTGGGAAAGTGGCAAAATCCATGGGTGGATGCGTGGAAGCACCCACGCTTCAGCCGTGGAACGCCTCCCTGGTGCAGATTAATGCAACGCAGCGATCTGCATTGTTACTCTGGATTGATCCAGCCACACTGGGCCGCGCAAGGTGAGTTTCGCGTCACCCTTGCGCACCCTTGGTGGCACAAGGGCGATGCAAAACCTAATAAATATGCCCCTTAGGATTTAGAGGAGTCCGCCTCTGCACTGCCAGTGACCTTGCCAAAGAAGTCATGGAGGGCTGAAACTGGATCATAAATTCAAAGTTGTTACTAACAGGGTCCCCCAAAAAAGTTTGCCTAGGGCTCCCAAATTCCTTCATATGTCCCCGATAGTAAATAATATCCCCTGTCGCCTCAGACCTCGTAATAACCATGTACTGTCCCAGAGCCTGACGTACAGCGGGCTGTCATTGCCAGTCAGTGTGTGACCTTGTGCACTAGCACACAGTGGCAACGTCTGCAGTGCAGCTGGGAACTGTTATTTGTCTGCTTGAGAATGAGTGCAGCAGTGCACATTCAGTCTCTCATAATGTCTGGTTACTCTTGTCTGCGCGCTTGAGACCTGCTGTATCCGTGGAAAAAAATGCAATGTCTGATGCACAGCTGAACACTATTCACTATTCAACTATTCGCTTCAGACCTAGTGTATCTGTGCACATTTACAACATGCCTGTCTGCTCGGGATGTGGTGTAGCGGTGTGCAGTCCTACAGGCTGGCATACAGCGCATAGTTATTGCCTTTCTGCGTGTAACCTGGTGTAAGGGGCTTTATAAGTCCATAATAACATAACATACCAGTGCACATTTGTAATGTCTGCTGTACAATCTTAATGTTATCTGGACAAGGTCTGTTCACTTAAGATCTAGAGTAATAGTGCTCAGTAATAGTGATCCTTCGCAGGACACTGTTGTCTATATACCCGAGACCTAGTGTACCAGTTCACAATTAAAATGTTAGCTGAACGTTGTCTAGTCACTTGAGACCTAGTGCAACAGCGCACAATCCAGTGTTAGCTGGACACGGTTGTGTGTTATTATTATTATTATTATTATTATTATTAAATGGGTTTTATTAAGCGCAGACAACCCGGAGGCCTCGTAGCGCTGAGTGTGACTGGGGGACAGGTGAAGGCGGTGTGATTTATGTGAAAAGGAGGGTTTTTAATTCCTTCCGGAATTTTAGGAGATTAGGTTCACCGCGCAGGGAGACTGGCAGAGAATTCCATGCCTTAGCCGCATTCCAGGAGAAGGAGCGGCCTCCCCATCTGGCACGTTTGACTTTGTTCTCGGTGGCCAGAAAGGCTGTGCTGGAACGCAGCGACCTGCGGGGGGGATATGGAGTGGCCAGCGAGCAGATCATTGCTGGCGCTCCCTTCCACATAGCCCTATGCATAAAGCACATTGATTTAAACAGTGTTCTAGCCTTGATGGGTAGCCAGTGGAGTCTTTTAAGAGCAGCAGTCCCTGAGTCCCGCCTGTTGAGGCCCAGCAGGAGACGGGCTGCTGCATTTTGCGTGACCTGGAGCTTCTTTGTTGTAGTGGCCGGAGCCCCTAGGTACAGCGCGTTCCCGTAATCTAAACGGGACAGAATAATAGCTTGCACCATGATCCTGCGGGCTTGTGGGGGTAGAAGTGGTAGTACTTTTCTGAGCATACGCATCATGCCAAAACAGGTGGCAGATACGATCGTTGCTTGGTAGTTGAAATTCAGATTGGCATCAAGCCAGATGCCCAGGCTCTTTATTTGGGGTTTGGACTGAGGCTGGGTGCCCATGCATGGGGGCCAGTTTGGTAGCAGGCAAGGGATGTTTGGGTTTCCAAGAATCATAAGCTCCGTTTTATCACCATTGAGTTTTAGGTGAGAGCTGGCCATCCATTTATTAACTGCCACTAAACATTCCTCGAGATTGGGCGAGGAGGCGGTGGTTTGGTTCACGGAGACGATCAGTTGAGTATCGTCAGCATATGTGACTAACTCCAGGCCAAATGAGTGGACGATGTCTGCCAAGGGGAGCATATATATGTTAAAAAGGGTGGGGTTCAGGGACGAGCCCTGAGGCGCACCCTGATCAAGAGGCCAGGTCCTGGATTGTGTGGTGCCCTCAACTACTCGGAAAGAGCGATTTTCTAGGAAAGATTGTAGCCATCGAATGGCTGTTCCTGATACTCCTATTTGCTTAAGACGGTGAATGAGGATGATGGTATTTACAGTGTCGAAAGCGGCACTAAGATCAAGCAAAATAATTGCTGTAGTGCCGCCTAAGTCCATCTGTTTCCTGGCTAACTCGGTCACTGTCAGAAGAGCGGCTTCCGTTCCCAACCTGGGGCGAAATCCTGCCTTGGAATCGTGAAGTATGCTATTTGATTCTAGGTAATGAGTGAGAGATGAATTGATGTGTCTCTCGAGCAGTTTGCTAACCCAGGGGAGCAGGGATATTGGGCGGTAATTGGCCATGATGTCTGGATCTAAGGAAGGTTTTTTCAGAAGAGCTCGTACTTGAGCTTTCTTCCAGGCCGTGGGGACTATGCCAGTAGTGATGGAGTTATTAAGGATGTTAAGAATAACTGGCCGTATTGTATCTGTGATCTTTTTTAAGTGGCATGGGGGTGCGGGATCACTTGGGGATCCAGATTTGACTTTTTTTATGATAAGCTCCAGAGCGTCCACTTCTACTGGGGGGAACTCTACTAGTCTGTGAGGTGTGATGCCGGGTGGCATAGTTGCTTCAAGGTCAGCTAGATCTGGAGCAACAAATGCCGATGAGATTGATTGTATTTTATTATAAAAATATTCCGCTTGATTATTACATCGGAATTGTGCTTTGCTGGGATCCGGGGGGATGGATGGGGTGTCAATTAGAGATTTAGCGATTTGGAATATTTCTCTGGGACAGTTGTGGGCGTTATTAATTTTGTCTTCAAAGAAGCGGGCCTTGGTTGAGTTAATCTCTGCTTTGTATTCTTTTATGGCATCGTGATGATTTATTTTAGCTGAGCTGCTGCGAGAGGCCCTCCAGGTTCTTTCTAGCTTCCTACAGTGTCTTTTCATTTCTTTGAGTTTGGGGGTGTACCATGGTGATACCTTGGATTTAGTTTTTTCCCTTAGGGTTGTTTGTGGTAACACATCGTCAAGGGCCTTGGAGATCCATTGGGAGTAGTTATCATACAATAGTGTTGGGTCATCCATAGCTTGTGGGATGTTGGTAAGTAAAGCATCTGTCCACCTGTCAACAGAGAGCTTAGTCCATTCTCTCCCCTGAAGCAAAGTACGCGAGGGTAGTGGGACAGAGGCGGTGTGTTGCCACCGTAGGGGGACCAAGTAGTGGTCAGACCATGTGAGGGCCATAGGGGTCCCTACTACTAGTCTGTGGTCATTGCTAAACACTCCATCCAGAAGATGGCCTTTCTCATGTGTCGGTTCGAAACCCTTCTGAGTGAGTTGGATAGCTTCCAAATTCTCTAACAAGGCTTTGGTTGAGGGATCATCTAGATTATCCAGGTGGATATTGATGTCACCTAGTATGGTGAGGTGTGGGCTAGTGACAGCTAAGTCTGCGACTTTAAGTTGTAAGGAGTCGAGAAAATCTCCCATTTGGTTTGGGGGCGGCGGTAGATAAGTATACCTGAAAAGGTCGCCGTAGGAGAGAGGTCAAGGGCAAATTGCATGCTTTCGCAGTTTGATATAGAGCCTGCGTTAATCCTACATTGGTATTGGTTTTTATAAAGGATTCCTATTCCTCCTCCTCTGCCTTCTGGCCTGTCGACTCTTTGTAGTAAATATCCCTGTTGTAGAAGGGAGGTGATATCAGGGTCTGACGCCTCTTTGAGCCATGGTTCTGTGAGAAAAATGGCATCGGGGCTGCTGTCCTCTAAGAGAATCGACATTTGAACCGCATGTTTGGTGAGCGAGCGGCAATTTAGCAGAAACATTTGATATGTTTTGGCGGGTTGTGAATATTTTGTCTGGCACGTAGGTCGGTAGCTGCAATGGGTACATGCATTGGTGGGGTTACCGAGTGCAATAGAGTGTAGGCAGCCGTCGAGGACGGGCGGCATAAGTTTCATCAGGGTTTGGGAGTCATAAGTGATTGTGGTGGCGTGGTTTAAGGTTAGTTGAGCAGAGGAGGTGGCCCCTAGCCCCGATCTGGCGCGGACGGGCGCAGACGGGTAGGACTTTGGCACGACTTCGGCGCGAAGTCGGCGCTCCTGCTGCGCTTCCTCCACAGTGCCATTTATACAGGGGGAGAGGATACACTGTACCGCTAACCTGCCTGTTCAGCAGCAGGTCAGGGCGGAAGTGAGGTTTCCGAGTTGGGTGCCGGAAATGGTGTTGCTGTGGGCCCGCCGCTCTAACGGCACAAGCCGTGGTGGAACGAAGCCCAGTACAGGGTAAGTGAAATACAATTTCAATTAAACGTTGCACCGAGAGACGGTGTTTGTGCAAATGTCAAATTTTAAAAAGTGTTCACTTAAGACAAAGCGTTCCTGTTGTAATCCGTGTTGGGTGGACACTGCTGTTTATTCATATAATAATACAAGAGATCACAGGGTATGGGGCAAATATCACCGCACCTATCCCCTAATTGGGTCAAAGTCATTTATGTTGGGTACCACTGACCTGAGACGCAATACCCCTACGCCCCCTATGGATTACTCCACAAAAACAGTTATAAACAAACAACAATCCGGCACTCCATTCAGTAATGCAAATACTATAAAGGACAAATTTTTCAGAAAAACGAATCAGCAGGTCGGTGTGTGATTTCTTTATTCAAATCTCTTCTTTAGAAATGACATGACGTAGCCAACGCGTTTCGTCCTTACAGTCTTCTTCAGGGCAAATATATTCTTGTTCAGTCCTTTTTCCAAAATCTGAGTAAAGATTTTTTTAAACGGCACGAAAAGGAGTCAAGATAGCGGTCTATCTATTAATTTCAATGATTTCCTCAGATCCCAAAACGCTATTGTTGCAAGTTTTATATCTTCGTCCAATAACTGTTCCTAGCAACGCAAAATACGGCCAGGACGTTCGTAGCAGAGGACCAATATGGCTACTTTCTCAAGCTAAACTAGATTTAAACGTTGCACCAACACAGTTGTTGGACGAAAATGTCAGACTTGCAACAATAGCGTTTTGGGATCTGACATCCGATAGAAACTGAATTAATAGATAGACCGCTCGCTATCTTGACTCCTTTTCGTGCCTTTGAAAAAAATCTTTTCTCATATTTTGGAAAAAGGACTGAACAAGAATATATTCTGAAAAATGTGTCCTTTATCGTATTTGCATTGCTGAATGGAATGCCGGATTGTTCTTAGTTTATAACTGTTGTTTATTCACTTGAGACCTCTTGCACCAGTGCCAATCCACAGTGTAGCTGGACACGCTTGTCTGTTCACTTGAAAGCTCGTGTAACCGTGCACCGTCACAGTGTAGCTGGACACTCTTGTCTGTTTACTTGAGTCCCAGTGTTAGTGTCCAGTCAGTGTTACGAGGCTGGACTCTGTCTACTCACTTGTGACCTCCCTGGACCGGATACGCAGCTGTGCGCTATCCCCTCGCTCTAGGCCTGCTGTACCAGTGCACGCTGCTGGTGCACGGCTGGCCACTGTTGTCTCTGCCTGTGCACAAGAGCACCCGGTGTTGGTATCTGGTTTTATCTGCGCAGCTGTCTCCTCCTGAAAGACTGCCGCATGTCAAGCTCCACAGAGCTCTTCCAATCCACTTTCTCCATCTTTTCCACCGTGTGCACGCTCTCCTCGCCTCTGCCACCGTGTGCACACTCCTCGATAAACCAGTTTTTCTCCAGTGCCTCAAAGAGCCACAGGAGGGCAGTGTGGCTCTATGCTGGCTGGAGACTGATGCCAGCCAGCTTTTCTTGGTAAGTTTTCCTCAGCACTCACTTATGCTCCTGTCTGAGTGATCCAGGGGGCGAGGAGCCCCCATCCCGCGTCCAGGGAGCCCTTCGGAGAAGTCTTGTCATTTCCGCCCCACCTGAGCAAATGAGCGGGAAACGGCAATAAACTGGATTTCTGCGTATTCTCGGAGCCATGATTGGAACAAGCATTGTCAATGTCAAAGCCAATAGGTAAAGCCTTGGCAAGCCTGCGATTTTCTTAAATGCATTTATTTTTGAACACAATGCACTCGACTTTAAAAGTAAAGTAATAATAACTACAAAATACCTTTGCCTAAATATGTGCTATTTTTTTTTTTCAAATAACATGATACATTTTCATGATGGAAAAAAAAATCAAATGAAAGCAGAAAATGGCGTACGAGCCCTAGCCTTAAAATGGACTACTTTTTAGCGGATGTGTACACGTGCAAACTAAACGTAGACGTTCATAGTGCAGCGAGCCAATGGCTGAAGTGTCCTAAAGCTCTTCGGAGACTGCCAGCTAGGATTCTACACTTCCGGTTTCCGCCCTGATTCTAGACCCATTGGAACCACAGGCGGTTCTGCAGATATCACAGGTTGAAGCCCAACCATAAACTGGAGAATTCCCATTGGGGAGTCGCATCACCTGTGACTACAGAGGGTGCCCTGCGTCGTGTGGATGCCTGCCGCTACTGTAAGATTCTGACAGCGACTTATGGATTCTAAGATCAATCCCAAAAGGAAAAGGCACCTCCAGGAACTTGGCAGTTCCACAATTTCCATCACTCGCATTGCAATTCTAGGAGCCAGTTGGATCCGTAATAGGACCTTGGATTCCAGGTGTCTGGAGTGCTCCTAACCAGACACCGGATCACTGCAGTATCGCACCCCAGGAGCGCCAGGAGGATTTAGGACTTTGATGAAATCATTTTTTTTCTTGTATGGTGGCATTTTGGGCTTTACATTTTTGAAGTGACCCTTTTTATTCTGACCCAAACCCTTTTTTAGGGGTGATCCCTCTTAGAATGAGAGTCCTCACAAGTCTATCCTTGCCCACCTTAAAGGCTCGGTTGACCCCCAGCTGGAGACCAGAGTGCTTCTAAAGTCATCTAAGTCAACAAGAACCAAGCAACATAAGTTATCCTGGCAGTTGGGTCAATGGTGTCTTGCTCTAAGAAGTTATAATGGCACCTTGAGTCCTACCTCTGGCCAGAAGATGTTGGCATCTTCTGGTTTTTCGGTATCTTATTTTTAAGTATACTCTTCTTTCCTGCTGGAGCCTTTTCTAAAATAAACCAGCCGACAGGGGATGGATAGCCTTGGGTGTTATTTACTATCAAACTGCATCTGACTTTCTCTTGCTCCCCTCCTGCCGCCTCTGCATATTTCCACGTCCTGAAGTAAGGCATGAATGCCCACGCGCTCTGCTCTGAGTATCAGTTGCATAAATGCAGTAATCATTAACTGTCCTAACCCAGAAGAAAACACCTCAGTGTTCCCTGGCCCCGTTTGCGTATTAGACGCGCCGAAGCAGCAGGTTGGTGGCAGCTGCAGATCTTCAAGTTTGAGTAGGTTTATGTCCCTCTTCCCAGCTGAAAGTTCTTGGCACATTGAAAGTCTCGTGAGATGGAGAGGGAAGGTACTATGTGGAAGGGTGAAGCAGAAAGGTGTAGATGTGCTTTCCCTGTATTGATTCCTCTAGTACTTCACATCTGCACACACCTTGAGAGCTTTTTGCAACTCTTACTGGTAGTAATGTAAGGGAAGCGCACCTCAAGCACATATAAAGTCGGATTGGGTCAGAAAATATAATATTCATAGTCAGTAAATCTCAAAGTATCATTTTGGAGTTGGTGCCACTCAGGATAAATATGCACCCTACTACCTAGATGCTAAAGTCTACAGGTCCTGCCAAAGCATTTACAGTGAGGCACAATATTTTTGTACAGATATCCCGGCACTCAAAAGTAACTTTTCTTATCTATATTTGATCAAAGCATAATAGTTTGTATATTCTCCAAATATCACTGGCAGTAACAAGTTTAGGTTCTCAAAATTGAATGATGTTGAATTCAAAGCTATATTTAAAACATCACAATTCCAAAGATTTCAAACATACAGTTTCAAAAGATTTCAGAAACGTGGACCAAGGAAGGACAAGTATCCCCCAATGAGGAATAACATTCAAAAGACTAAGATCGGTAGTTGTGTCCTCTTCTTCTTGGTCCAGATGAGCGACAGCCGACATGTTTCGTCACGTCAAGTGACTTTCTCAAGGCTTATCCCTAATTCAGAAGGGTATCGGATGCGATGTATTTGCTAGATTCGCGAAGTCTTTAATCATGTACGACAGTAACCAAGGATTTATCAATTACACGTGCAGGATCCACCCAATTTGTAGTAAAGGCGCCTGCACAATCGGTCCGATAAGCCTCACATCAGAGGATTCTGTGTACTGTCACGTAGTTAATAGTATTGTAATTGGTGATAGAGCCAATAGTTTAAAGGCTATTCCAATGTGTCGCCATGGTTAACACATTGTGAAAATGTTTCATACAAGTAGAGAAGATTATCCTGTTTGTACTTTTTGTGCAACATATAACGTGTATAGAAACCAAGCTGGCTATGATTGGCCTCTTATCTTCTCCATCCGCAGAGTTGATTATTACATATCTTTCCTGGAGACTGCCATTCGATTGTAACCCCTAAGCGTAGGAGCTGTTTTGAAGCGAGGAGACATCTTTAACTTGCAACTTCAGTTTCAGGAAACCCTGTCAACATTTTGTTCTAGACCCTGTTAATGATTAGTCAGAATGTCAGATTTGTAAAAAGAAAATGTGGAAATACTTTTCATTCCAGTAACTCCACACATCATTTCAGCAATGCTGCTAACAAGTTGTAAAGTTCTGCATTTCACCTACCTGGATCTCATTCTATATAAATATATAGCCCAAAATACCAAATGAAAACTGCCAGTTTCCAGAGAAACCCACACCAAGTTATTGTAGCACAAATCTGAACATGGACACACCCCTGTAAACAAACATGGGCACTAGGAAGGGGATGTTGGGACTCAGACATGGTTTCTCTGATGCTTAATCTGGCAATCTGACATGGGCACTAACACTGGAACACAAACCTTCAGCAATGCAATGGACACATGCATGTTTGAACTTAGGGGCTTGAATACATACCATCATATACAGATCCGGACACGCATACTGTAACATTGAAGTAAATCCTTTACATGAGCATGTATGCTGAGACACAAGGCTGGGTTTGGGTTACACACTGCACATACACACTTGGGCGTCGTCACGCATACTGTGACATTGAAATAACTACTTTACATGGGCATGTATGCTGGGACACGAGGCTGGATTTGGGTTACACACTGGCACATACACACTTGGGCATGGTCACGCACACTGTGACATTGACACGCATACTGTGACATTGAACTAAATCCTTTACATGAGCATGTATGCTGGGACACAAGGCTGGATTTGGGTTACACACTGGCACATAGACACTTGGGCGTGGGAATGGATGCTGGCACGCAAGGACCTTCAGTTGGGAAGGGGGCACATTGGCAGATTGACCTGCACGTTGGGGCACAAAGGCGTGGGATTTTGGGACTCACTGTAGATCTGTCTTGTGTGCATGCAGAGTGTCTGCCTAGCTGGACGATGATAATGTGATACAAGTTCTGAAGAAAGTGGATGCTGTGTGGATGACTCCAGTTAATAACTGCCCTCCTAGCACATAGTTATCATAGTTGACAAGAAGGCTATGCCATTTAATTCCATGATGTTTTACTGCTGGGGTATAGCGTATGCTTTGATTTTTAACGTCTAGATGTGGGATTTTTTTTTAGTGTAAGGCTATTTTAAAATAAGTGGTATTTCATGCCACACAGAATGAATTTAGATGTATTTTTGTTTTAATGCATTTCAAGATGACTTGTCCAGCGTTAAGTGAATTGTCGCGTCATCACAGGAAACATTTGTTCTTTACTTTATTCCCAGTGCAAGGCACCTCTTGTGAATGTAGACCGTCCAGTAATGGGAAGAATTGGAATAATGGGAACTAGCCATTAGTTGTCATTAGATCAATTGTTTCAGTATTGACAGATTTTGACAGTAGCCTCTGTCGTGACCCACTGCCTTCCGGCCCAGACTGCACTACCTGGTATCTTTATTCTGAAAAAGATGTTCATGTTCGCTGCCACAAACAGATTCTCTTTTTTTCCCAGGATTAATCCTTAAGTTGATTCCACGTTAATCCTTCATTTTTACTGATACTTTGGTTTTGTGAAGAGATCCTGTATTATTGAAGAAAACAGAAACTTCCTCTGAAAGTGAAAGCCTCTGTAAGAACTTTACCCTTAAAGATAGGCGATTCTTAATGCAATTTCTTTCTTTTTGATCCTTGGAGAGAGTCATCCTGGTGAGAGTGGAGCCTTCTTGAAAGGTTGCATTGTGTGCTTTGAAGAGTGGCGGCAGGACCCTTCATGATTTATTCTCTTGTTTCAAGTTCTTCTTCTGACTTCTTACAGGGCAGCCTGACTTTCAGGAGAAGCCATGCAGGGATGACCCTGGAGGTGCCTGGGGATGGAATCCTCCCCCACCACCGCAACCACCTCCGTACCAGGTCCCAAGTCCGGCAGCGGCAGATCAGCAGAATATTGGGACCCCCTCCAAGAACCCGAATAAAGAGTGGACAGCCGCCCTCATGACGACAGGTAGTTCCAACTGCACTCCATGTTTCTTATTGAATGTTGGTTTTATATTGTGCTCGTTCGCCAGTGCTGACACTTTGCCACTGAAGTTATTGACCACTGACTGGTGAAGAATGCATCATGGGGGTCTACGTATGGAAAAAGAGCTTGAAATGGTCTTTGGCTCTTAATCTAGGTCAAAGATTATCCTTCAAGGTCGCTAGTCAACATGTAAAATCCCATTCGGAAAGAAGTATGGATGGAAAATGCGGACATTGTAGTTTTGACTTTCTTGTCAGTGCTGACATTTCCACAAGGGTCCTCCTTCAGTCCAACCCTTTCTGACATGTATGTTGCCCTCCTGGCCAAACTGGTTGGGTCTTTTGACTTTCAGGTGTTGTCTTATCCAAATGATACACAAATCTTCATTTACTTAACTAATGATTTGCCTTGGACAGCTGACCAGTTTAAACTGCATGGTCAGTGTCAGCACCTGGATGAAGAGAAATCATCTGAAATTAAATGCAATAAGACCGATCCTGGTTTTTGGAGCACAGCAGTCGGTGTGGTCGGAAATCTTGTGGCCTGGGATGTGTGGCCCATCCCTTGTAGCCTCAGCCACAAATGTTAGAAGTCATTTTTGAAAATTCTCTCACTTTTGACTAATAGGTCAATAGGACTGTATATTGTTGTTTTTATATCCTCAAAAGGTCTTTCCATTAATTCCGGCAGAGCTTAGATTGGCAATGGCAATTGCTCTAATAACCTTGCACCTTGGTTATTGCAATGCCTTCTATTTAAACATCAACACATTCTCGCTCAACAGACTGCAGATCATTCAGAATGCGGCTGCCCTCCTGGTACTGAATGTCCCCAAACATCCCTCCGTGAGGGAGGATATGTGCTCCTTCCACGGGCTTCCTGTTTGAAAGCGTGTGATTTTCAAGGCGCTCTGCATGGTATTCCAGGCTGTACAAAGCAAACACAATAATATAATAGTACAGAGAGCAGAAACTTTTCACACATTCACCCCCAGTCACAGATCTTTGTTAAATCTATCATAGTTCTTTAGCTCACTTCGCCACCTCAGTTCAGACCCAGCCATAGACAAATCAGTCTTGACCCTGCTCCTCATGGGAACGGTCCATCCCAAACTGCCAAGCTAGGTCCTTCCTGGACCGGAAACAAGCATCCTAGGACAAGTTTCGGGCTAACAGCCCTAATCAGCCAGGCTAGCTTGAATCCAGTGGCAAAGTGAGCAAGGGACCCACGTCCAGGCATACCCTGCCAATTTAGGGCAAACAAAGCAAGCACAGTAAGATGGACGGAGTGCTGAACCTTTTCAGACACTTACCCCTAGTCACTATAAGTTCTGGGTTAAGTCCATCATCGTTATTTAGCTTACTTCGCCACCCCAGCCTTTTCTCTTCCATAATGGCATGTTTTCTTTTCTTTTGAATTTAACGGGTGCTTGTTTCTGTTGATTTTTAGCACTTTGACCCCTTAGCAAAAGGCGCTTTATCAGCTTCTTTTAGTTTCATTCCGTCCATAGCAGAGCTGTACTTTGAGGAGTAGCCTTTCAGAACTTTTTGCAAGACCCTCTGCCAAAGAACGATCTCCTCGCAGAAGAGCATATGGAATTGAGCGAAAGGTGCTTTTCCACCGTTGACACACCTATACAGAAGCTTGCATATGGAGCAGACAATATTTGCTCTTTCAGTAGCTGAGAATACTAAGCGGTTCCAAAAAACAGCTAGATACATGGTCTCAAAGTGCTGTCAAGAAACCAAAGGAGTTCACAACTTAGAACAAGTGTTGTGCGTAAGACTTCACTCTTTCGTTTGAGAGAACTTTGAATTTCAAAAGTAAAAGAAGCCTTGATTGCGAGACAATTGGGGCCGGTGGCATAATATGCTGAATTTGGTGTGTTAAAAATCGATTCCACTTCTTATGCCTCATTTTCTTGTTAAACTCAGAATAGGAGGTGTTTACTACATGTGTTAAATTCCTCATCCTAAGGCATTTGCTACGTGTGGTAAATACCCCACCCTATTCTGAAAAACTTGTAATCAGTGCCCAAGACTCATGGCATTTCACTGCTATTCCAGTTTAAGGATGTGAAGTAGTCTTCACTACTCCTGTCACCAACAACCCCCTAGGCAGTTCGGTCTCCCAAAAGTCCAGACTGATTGGAATCGTCGATGCCTAAGTTTGCTTCCACTGACATTTAAACTTTAACACCCATATTAGCTTTATTCAAAGAGATCTCCCTTTTAGCTCTTCAGGACTATGGAACTCGTATCGGCATTAACTGCGACTAGCTCTGCTTGGATAATGCTTTGTCCACAACTGTGAACTTCAGCCACGTAATTTTTGCTAAGAACCACCCAGGGCAGGACTGGGGAACCAAAAGCAGTCCTGGTAAAATGCTCAAACCAGCACTGCCCCCTTCGTCCCCTCGTGTACTGTTTCCATCTATCCATTCCCTCTCTCTCCTCTCCTCTATTCTCTTTTGAAGCCTCCCTTGCCTGCTGCCGTTAATCTCAGGTAGCTGGGGAAAGTGACGGGTTTCTATGGCAGCCGTGGGCTTAGAAAACCGGCCTCTAAGCGCCCCAGCTGACCGGGGGAATGGTGGAATAAAAGGCTGGTCCAGTCCAACCAGTCTATTGACCCAACCAAGTTTACGGTAATCTCTGAATGTACGTCTATTTTCCTATTCCAGTGGACTTTCTGGCAGCCCATTATAATGAGCATTAGCATTGCAATTTACCGAAATAGCAAAAAGTATGTTTAACTCAAGTCAAGTCAGAATTAACTTTATTCGGCTAATTAAAGCCATAAAAGTGCAACAACAAAAAAAGAAACAAAGCGGGACATTCTACAACCATTATAATACATAAATATATAGTCCATAGTCAGTTGAGATCCCTCTGTTTTAACAGCCATAAACAGACATATAGAATAAGTAAGTCAAAAAATAAAGCCATAAGAGAATTGATAATCATCATAAAATCCTACTCCAGACAAAATCCATGGTCTGCAGCCCCCTTGGGGAACAACAAAATAAGATGCACACCATCATGTAATGTGACAGTTCGTAGAAAATTAAAACACACATCATAAAAGCCATAACAGAACATAGATAAGAGATCAATCACCGTAACTTAATTAGACCTGAGTACAGAATAAAATTTACCCCACATACACTTGCTCATATTTACATTTAAATATAAGAAAAATTTATTTTAAACAAGACTATAACATACAGAGAATAAGAATATTTTTTTATTTTTTTTTAATTACATAGCATGATTAAGGACATTGACCGCAGGCTGACCTATTCCTATGTCTAATCGCCCCAGTAGAAAACTGGCTGCCCCAAATAAGACCATAGGTGACGCTAGCATTTGTAAGTAGACCAACGCCGGCCTAACCTGCACAAAATTGCAACTTCTAAACAAAGGGATGATAAACTTTCTGTGCAGTAGATTGTAATGAGCGCAGAAAAACATTATATGAAGTGACTTGACCCGATAAGTTGTCACAGGGGCAAGGATTTAATGTGCCCTCTTTAAAGTAACCTTTGGGAAAGGCAAGTAGCCAAGGAACCATATTCCATCTAAATCTAATCAGGACAAAAAGATGGTACGGTTTATTTATATGGGATAGATATGGTTGCATATGTTGGCCCAAGCTCAATGTGACAAATCTTCTCACCATAGGTTTTCTCAGTTCGTTCTTAATCCTTTTCGTCTGTCTAGAAACTGCTGCTTGACGTCTCTACACCTTTTCTAGGGTAAGACAGTCCTGGATGATCAGTTGATTTAAGTTTGAGGTCGGTTGGGCCCAGATTCTCAGCCAGCCTAATAGAGCGCAGCCGCAATCTGATCAGACATAAAACCTGCTCCCAGTTCCTCATGTATATTAAAAATTGGGGTGGATGCGGGGACCGAGAGCAGTAATATCTCTACCGTGAGTCGCCATGGGAATACACTTAGCATTATAAATCTTCATAAGTGCGGGGAGTGGTTTTTATCCTATTCTTTTTGCAAAGTCTAGGGTAGCCCCCGATGCTCTAACTAGCACGTTCTTTTTATACGCACGCTGCGTGCACCAAGAGCGCTGATCATCAAAAAGAACCCCTAGATAGGGAAAAGCGGGGACTTTTACTAACTCAAATCCCTTGCAATAGAATTTAGCCTTTGCTGCCTTCCTAGAGCCTATGGTCATGGCATGCAATTTTTTTTGATTAGTGATTAAGTCCAACAACTCCATAAAATCTATAAAACAGTTTAAAAGCATTTGCAGCCCCCTTGCAGTTCTGGCCTATAAGACCGCGTCATCGGCACACAGAAGCGCAGGAATCATTTTGGTACTGGCTCTAGGTATGTCTTAACAGGAAGCCAGAGAATCCCCTGTATGTTTAACTTATTTTACCCACATCTCACCCTATTCAATTAGCAAATAATTATTTCCTTTAAAAAAAGATACATATATATATGTATATGTGCACTTGTTTGGACTTGAAGGTTGTGATTAGTTTGTGACGTGTGGTAAAGTATCAAATCAGCAGCAATATAATTCCCACCATCACATGTAATATCCATTGTAGAATCCGACTCGGATACAAAATACACTGATGAGGGAATTAAGTTACCACTGCTTTGCTAGAATTATACGTTGCCACCCACCTCTTGATCAGTCCCTTACTTGTCTATCTTGTTACCCGTAACAAATTGTTCTCGTTTATCCCTGCATCCTCCGCCACCTCTTATGGAGTTGAGCTTGGCCTGTGTTTGTGTTGAAAATCAAGGTTACTTTAAGCAGGCTTTTCACTTGGTCTCCACTGTGTACCATTAGATTTCAGTATTGAGAGAACTAATCTAGAGCATGTTAAGCTTCTATCCATTCTCATACACTACTAGCGAGTACCAAGCCGTTTCCATGGCGGCAGCGTGCCTGGGCTGCCTAGTGCGGTACATCAGTTCAGAAGCTGAAACCTGTATGCCAGGTTCACGCCATTGTTCTGTTAATTGGATTTAATATAGTGCACGACTCACCCATAGGTAGCTCGGCGCTGGGCCCGTTTAGTAAGTATCCACAGTGAGATGAGATTGTGCACTTTGCATCATTGTAGGTTTCGTAGGGCTCAGTATTGAGTATTCAGTCCCACCAGATTCTCAGCTGTATGTCCTCACCCTCTTGACTCTTCCCTCTGTGGACTCGAGCCCCTGGAGCTCTGTTGCAGGTAAATGCCAAGTCCATTTCTGTGCCCCCTGACATTGGGGACCTCTAGGACCTCCACTTCTGGACCTGCTTGTCACACTTTCTTATCAATATTTGATCCCTATTACATGCGTAATTTTAGAGACCACTGACTCCGAAGGATCCAACCTCATGCTCATCGCTCATAATCGTATCCACACCCTGCCCTCTACTTAAGTACAGGCTTCAAAATACATATTGGGAGCATACAGACAGCACAGAGGGCGTGTATACATATGGGAGCCCCACTTTCAGTGGCATCTTAGCCTTAAACTTGGGGCAGCAGTTTGTGACCAAAAAAGAGGTGGTATTTATAAAATTTCAAAACCACTCAGTAGTATGAAGAGGAGATAAATGGAAGTTACATCATCTGACCTTTTGGCCCAATACTGACATCACCCGAGCCCCATCATAATAGGACCTTGATCAGAGGATATGACTTGTGGCTTGCGACCACATATCATCATCAGAAATTAGAGGTATGATGTAACTGTGCTTTAGCCTCACGACTGCATCCTGTCACAGATATTCCTGTGCAGCGACAGAGTTCTGTCAGTTATTTGGTCCAGAGGCTACTGCAAGACTTGCATTTCAGAGCACTGTGGATTTTGGATGATGGTTGGTTCGTTCTTGGTGCTCAGGGGCTGACTTTAGCATCTTCACAGGTCAATCTGAGCTTCCCCAAAAGTGGTAGGATGATTTGAGGCTAATCTGTAGGTTGCGATTTTCCAGAAGAGCCAGACGTCTTCTACCTAAGTCAGTAAACTTATCACACATGTCGGGCAGTCCGGTTAACAGTGACCATAAGGTGTCGGGATAACCCTGCCCTTAGTGTGTCAGGGTAATGATCATATTGGAGTGTTAGCCATTTTATCTTATTTATTTTTAAGTTCTGTCCACTTAGCATTGACAGAAATGCCACTTCTTCCATCCTTGACCCTCAGAAATGTATTTTTACTCCCCCAGAATGTACACTGAAACCCCTCCCTCTTCCGTTCAGCCCACCATCCAACCTCCTGTGTTCCAGTGTCTCAGGGAGCTCTTGCAGCAGCGATGGCAGCACAAGCGGGGGCGTCAGCCAGAACACCAGCCAAGGACCTTCGCAGGTAGTCAAAATTATCTGAAAAGTCTTTGTTGTCCAGTGTCTCTGTTGGGCTGTACTCGAGAGGATCCTTACAAAATACCCACCTGGCTGAGTTAGAAGTCACAAAGCAGATGTGTGACTCTGGAAGAAAAGGTCACAAGATGAAATGTGTCGGTAGGCTGGAATTTTGGGGTCACAAGATGAGATGTTCCAGAAGGATGGAAGATTGGGATCACAAGCTGAGATGTACCAAGGGCTGGAAATAGGGAGTCGTAAGATGAGATGTGCCGGTGTGCTGGAAGAATGGGGTCACAAGATGAAATGCGCTGGAGGGATGGAAAAAGGGGTCTCTGTATTATATATTTACTTTGTGCAACTGAAGCATTTCGATTGGAAATGAACATTCTCATAGATACCTGGGGCATTAGGTGGAGTATGTGGCTACATAAACCAGCGTGAAAGATGTTAGTAGGGATGTTGTGTGTCATTCTAAGCATAAACAAGCAACTTGTTATCTATACAGATACAAACTGCAATTACTTGCAGGATTGAGTTACTATCAACCTTGCATTGTTGAAGACCGAGGCTGGTAACAGATGTTGGTACAAGGTGACACAGAATAGGTTTATTCATTTCTCTCCAATTTGAACTGCAAAGTGGAAATCGCTTTGATGACAACAGGCAGTAAGTTGGAGGTATATATAATAACATTTATAAGGTGCTCATCCCCTTTGATTACTTTTCTTGATACTGTTATTCTGGAGGGTCTATAAAAGGTAAGCTTTTAAAGTGGAAAAAAGTGGGTGATTGACATGTTGTAGAAAGGAGTTCCTCAGAAAAGGTGTACTTTTTTAAAAGGCTCTGCCAACCCTGAATTTAAGCTTAAGCAAGTTTACTGATAACGGGACCTGAACGAATATGTATATAGGGAGAAATTCAGTGATTGAGTAAGTCTGCCCCTTATGATGGTGGCATCTGAAAATCCAAATATCTAATCTGATCTTTGTCTGGGAGTCTGGTTAGTGTATATTGCTGACTGGGAGACCGGCAAAAGGTGACTTGCTTTGAAGGGATCTATGACAAGATGCTTGTTGGCAGATTTTAGGTTGTGAGTGGTGTTGTGTTAAAATAGCTGAGAGAAAGTCTTCAATTAACAGCTTTGTAGAACAATGTCCAAATATTCAGTAGATGCATCATTTTTGGCCAAAAGCCAGCTGGTTTGTTAGTGATGGTGACAAGAAGGGGTGTAGCTTGAGAGTTTGTAAAGGGTTCTGGTGGTAAAATGTAGTCCAGTGGGTAGATGGAATTTTGTAGAAGGCCCACTACTATGCTTTTGCAGTCGGCCCACTACTATGCTTTTGCAGTCATCCTTCACACAAAAGGTGATAGGGGAATGTTTTCAATAATTCTAACTACTAGCAATTGCTCAGGGTAGCTTTCCAACTCCTCGTTCTTTTGCCCACTGGGTCACCTCAGTTTGGACCCAGCCATATGAGTAAGAAATTGAGTTTTTGATTGAGAGGGGTGTGTAATACTCAAGCAACAACCACAACCCTTGTCAGGGTGAACGACAAAATATATTAACCTGTGCTTAACCCTCTGGAAGCTTGCCACAAAAGCAGTCAGGCTTAACTTAGAGGCAATGTTTTAAGTGTTTATCGAGCACACAATCAGTAATAAAGTGGAGACGCAAGAAGAGTCCCACACCAATTAAAAAAAATAGAGTACAATATATAAATAAAATGACAGAAAAAGGAATTAAATCCAATTAGTCGAACCATAGTTCTGAATTTTTTTTTTTTTTACGTGAAAAATGGAGCCTAAAAGATCAAAGCCTGACCACGATGGAACATGGTTCAGATACACGAAGTGGATTTGGCCCAGGCTCGGCTTACCTTCAGCTGGGCAATTCAGTCGGCGGTGTCCGCGGAGGCAATGAGGTCGCAGTGAAGAAAGACTTCTATGTTTGGACGTAGTCATTTTTTTGAACGTCTAAAATCTCCAGTGGGATAAAGCTGCAGGCAATAACCGTCTAGTGTTCTACGAGGCCACATACCCCTTCAGAGAGGTGCTGCGAAATGGGATTTGCTGCTGCGGAGAAGAACATAGCGGTAGCCACTGCGAAGTCAGGCTAACCGGCGATGCACCCCCATGCGGATCAGCAAGCAGTTGGGTCCCATTCTCCTGTCTGTTCTCAGGACACTTTTAGGTGGAAAGTTTTCTAGTCCCAAGTTTTAGGGTTAGGCTGGTAAAGCGTCTGTCATACAGTTGATGTTATTTCAGTAAGACTATGCTTTTGGAAAACATATCCTGATGGTGTGCATGGACTCAGTCCCACATAGTTTTGAAGTTGATGTTGTCCAAACGCACAACTTACAGAAGTAGTGTGAACCGTACAACACTATAGCACCCCTTACAAGTGTCTTGGGGTGGTTGGCATAACTGGGAAAGGGGTGGGAGTGTGGGGGCAGAATTCACATTAGGTAGAGTCCAGGTGGAGGGATCAAGGTTGTTGGAGCTGCTTGTTTTTTTTTTCTCCTGGGTTTTATATAGCGCAAACAACCCATAGGTATGAGAGCACTTTACATGAGCACCGATTGGATTACAGACGGACGCATTGCTTTTTTGTTAGGCACAGGGAGATTGAGTGATTTGCCCAGAATCACCGGATTTTGAGTGTCCCTGCGAGACTCGAACCCTGTTCTTCAGCGTCATGGTCGACCGCTCTAGCTGTAAGGCCACATCCTCTCCCCAAGGATGCTGTTCCTGCAGCATAGAACATGGCCTCCGCTAACTACTCCTTGGAGTCACTCTTGCAGTCCGGGGTTCAAGCAGCAAGGCAGGCTTCGAGCAGCAGGACAGTCTCTGAAGGGTACAAGTCTGTTGATGTTCTGATGCCTTCTCCTGCCTTTTCCTCCTGATTCGTTCTGATGTTATATGCACTGATCATTACTCCTTTATAGATGATATAGGAGGTTGTGGTGTTTTATAAGCAAAACAAAATCAATTCTGAAAAACGTAAGCAAATTTGGACCCAGTTTTTTTCTGTCCCTTTGTGTCCAATGATTGGCGGTTTGTCTTTTGTGATGGGAAGGCAGATACTCATTTGTCTGCGTAAATTTCTCCAGGTGAGCTCTATCATCAACTTGTTTCAGCATGAATTTGCAAACATTTTACATTGGTGCACTTAAGCGCAGATGTCTACCACCCTGTGAACGAGTCTTGTTTAGGTTTTCTGTCCTCTTATTCCATCACGACAGGCACTTTTGTTTGTAAACTTTTCTGGTTAACTGATCTTCCAGCCCACTATTGGTTTCATGTAAGTTAGAGGTTTTACAATTTTATAGGTTGTGGGACCATTGCAGTTATTCTAGATAGTGGAATCCTTTTCTTCTTACATTCCGGTTGGTGTATTGGGGTCTGCTGCTGTAAAATTGATTGGAAGTGTTCTAAAGAGCCCTGACCTTCAACCTCCTTCAAAAAGGATGTGGTGAGGTGGGTTGCGGTGACATTGGTACAAGTACTGCAACAAAAATACTGTCTGCCGAAGTAGAATGCAAACCAGTTGTGGATATAAAAAAAAAGCCCCATATATGGCAAAGATAAGTGTACAGGGAGCAGGACAAGGTGACCTATTCCTGCTAAACTAGAGAGGACCATTTACAGTGATGTAGGTAAGGGGTGAGGGAATAGAAAGTGGTTTTAAGGATTAAGGAAAGGGTTGTCTGGATTTTAAGAGTTACAAGATGGGAATGGTTAAGGGGTTCTAACGTTATTAGGGTGCAGTTAGATAAATTAAAGAATACATTTAATAAAACTACTTTTAATATTAAACAATTTTAGACTTGTCCTAGGTTATAATGAAGAACACAAAATTATTACCTCGACAATTCTCACACTAATGTAGTCTACATCTTAAAGTCAACTTCACGTACGGCTCTCGCTAAAGAGGATGGACATCTCAACATGTGAGACGGATGAGACTCGCCCCTGCTTTCACAATTAAAAACTGAACTCTTCCATCAGGCGACGGAGAAGTGTTTCAGAGACAGTATTATGGGTGAAGAAGATGAGGAGAAATGTGACGTGGGACTGCAGAGCTTCTGGATTTTCAACCTTAGTAATAGTTGCTTAGTATGCATTAAAAAAAAAAAGAGTTCTGATCTGTCCTTGAAAATGAAGCCTTAAGCCCTCTATTTCAGTCACACCAGGAGATGGATCACACTACTGAGAAATGCACTGATTGTTTCATCAGCAGCCACAGAGTGGTGATGTCATCATTGCGAGACGGTGTATACACATGTGTTGGCTGAGGGGCAGATATTTTATTATTTGTTGAAACACTTCTAACTTCCACACAAAGAAGATTGAAGTTTTCCTCATCCATCTCCATCTATGCACAATACAGGACAGTCTGCACTTCCCCAATATCTGTATCCCTTCTCCTTACAATCAGTTTATTCTTAAATTGGTTAAATACATCAAAGTTTATGCATTTTAATAAGAGAAAAATATGGCATTCTACAGCTTGCACTGTAAGATAATTTAGAACTCCACAGAACGGCTGGTTTGTATCGAATAGTAAATGAACTGCAGAAAGATTAAGGAGTGTTAATGAGCATTTGTCAGATTGGACACAATTTATAATGCATTTGGAGTGAAATAAATTAAAATGGAAAAAAGACTTCATATACTTACAGTATGCATTGGTGTACAAGTGATAAAATGGGAGTTTTGCTTATTCCAACTTGTTTCTACGCTCTTCCTCCTCTCCCCTCCACTTAAGGGAGACCAGCTCTTCAGCCGGGTTTCAATGCTACAACCCACTGGTTCATTGGTTTGGACCCTGAAGGAACTGTCGGAAGGCACCAAGAACTTCAGCAAGTCGCAGATGATTGGTGAGGGCGGGTTTGGCCATGTTTACAAAGCTACCATGCGCAACACAGATTATGCTGTTAAGAAGTTAAAAAAGGTAATCATGGAAGTGAGGAGGGGGTGGTGGTTCATACAGTGTTGTGGGAAGTTTGAAGAAAGTACAAAATGCATTTTTATAACATGTTTAATTTACTAAAAAACATTTACTTTTTGTGGGAGCACACTAACTTCTGAAGACTTCTAGGCACTCAACAGCCAATTGTCCTAACTGTAAGAAACGGAGCATGATGAAACGTAACTTTGAAGTTTTGCTAAAGTTCAACAAAGTGGATTCACCTTGCCGTTGCAGAACAAAGGATTCCCTGTGTTGGGAATGACCTTTGAAATAAAATGATTTGCCAAAGCTGCTACACATGTTATTGTAAAGGAGTGGGACAGAGGCAAACACTTGGTGACGCATAACTCTATACTTAGTGTCCCCCAACTCGGATCCAGAGCTCCGCTCCCAGACTTTTGTTGGTGGCTTTATGCCACCCTCCCCCACCCCCTCAAACAGTTTTTCCTTCAAAAGTATGTAAAGGAAATGTGCCCCCAAGACCACTGGCTTCATACCAGGCCGCACCTTCTGGAAACAAGCCAGTTATTGCGCAACTCCATGTTTCTCTCTTCTGCCTTCGATCAAAGAACAATTTGTTGTCAAAGACGTGCTCCCTGGTGCATCTGTAGGCCATCAGAAGTGATGCGTGAAGCTGCACACGAGAAACAAGGCCAGTCGCGCTCCAAGTCTCATGCCTACTTCCAATCCAAGTTCAGTCCCGATCCACGTCACCACGTCGTGGCACTTGGGCATTTGTCTCAACACCAGTATTACTGATAGCTTGAGGACATGTTTGTTTCAGATTCCGGTTGCAATTCAAGAGCTTCATAATGCTTCACATGATGATGAGGAAGAGGCAGATGACTTGCTACCTCCATAACATGCTGATGCTGGTCTGTATTTGGACATTCTCAATACCAGTGGCCTTGATACCCCCTGTGAAATGGACCTCGTTGTCCCACTGGGGCCTCCTGCTATAGAAAGCGTCTGTGTTGCTGTAGTGTTCTGCAGAAGTCTTTCCTAATGCAGCACCGGACTCTGCAGAGCTTTGTGGTTTAGGCTTCGGCCATCAAGGTGAATGCTTATGTCTTCCTCACGGCCCTGCCTGACAAGGATATGAAGCATATTGAAGCATTTTGCAGCAGGGTTTTCTCCAGCTTGGCTTCTAGGTCTCTCAATGCCTTTTGCTTCTGTACTCGTGCTCTTTTTGACATTGCTAGCAAGATCTTGACTACCCGCCCCCTTGGAGTTGCTCAGACGGTCCATCATGAACAAGATGTGGCCAAATGAATGTTGCTGGCTGCTCTGGACATCACAGGTTGTGTTAGCTTCATTATGTACACCAGTGTGGCGATTTGCGTCCTGCCACAGACTCTTCTCGGATTATGCAGGCATTGTGCGGATTGGTGGCTCCAGTCTGTTTGGAGACCAGGCTGACTCACAATTAGAGTGGTTGAAAGACAGATGTGCTGCCGCCTGCTCCTTGGTGGAGCTTGCGGCCTCTATCATGCCAGTTTCTCCAACAGTACTGGAAGTTCTAAGGCTACTCACAGGGACTTGCTGACTGCGTGGAGACCGCTTTCACAGACTGTGCAGCAGCATGCCCAGCCTTTTTGAGGCTGAAGAGGCCATGGTTAGGCAGAGGCCATGGCCAACAGAAAGGTCAGTACTCTTCTTTGTTGCCTGCTATAGCTTCTGCTTCTTTTATTCTCTTCTCTATTATCCAGGTGCTGCAAGAAGGGAATACGTTTTTGTCAACCCAGGTGATGTGCTATTACGAAGATTGTTAAACCTAGGTATGTCCCCACTTTCCTATCTATTCCACTTTCTGATCCTCCATTTTTGTTCCGACTCCAGCAGATTATGCTGCTGTCCTTGCCAAGAGGGCTCATTTATTCTGATGGATACGTCTACCTGCAGATTCCTCACCCCTAGAATAATCCCAGGTGTCAGACTGGATTCGGGAACTTCCAGTACCAATACGAAGCCAGTGCACCTTCTGGTGATGTGAGAGCTTTGAAGAGGTGTCATATGATGTCACCAAAACCATATAACACTCACCTCAGCCCAATAATACCAGTTCCTTTTTTCTGCACGTTCGATTCCGATCCAGAGCTCACTCTCCAGAGTTGTGAGATTTCCTCACAAAAGAAAATCTATTAGTGCAGTACGATGTCTCCACCCAGTTGTTCAGGGTTTAAGCTCTGCAGAGATTGAGGGACAGATGTTGATCACTGACTCGCGCTCCATTCTCTTCTGATGCCTTGGCTCTTACCACAACTCACTTTGTTGTAAATCCTGTCAAAGTATGCCTCCGAAAGCCACCAAAAAACATGTGGCCAAGCTGTTTCTGGCTCACACCAGGGATGACCGATAAAGCCATCCACGATCCAGGCCATGCTCCATGTTTCCATCCCCGCTTCATGGGCCAAATGCAGGAAAACCAGAAATACAGGAAGTATGGGAAAGGTAAGTCGCTCAGGCGCCCTCCGTCTCCTACAGGATCCTCGTCCTCTGGAACCGGAGTTGCAGTGACTCCACTGCATCCTGCCCCAGAGCCATCTCGATCTCACTACTGGCCTTTTCCAGGTTCTTAGGCACTGATACCAGAAATGCCAGTGCCAGCTCTTTCCCCACATTCCTACCTTGAACCTGGTGGCGTTCCTTAACAACATCTACTCTAGTTTTGCCAGAGTATGTATGCCATCTGGGGCCCCTGACGCTGCACAGCTTCCAGATGTTCATGCCTCTGGCTCCAATACCGGTCTGCTCCATCCCAAATGGACTGACACTGTCTTTTGACCCAGCTTCGAGGTACACCACGCTGCAACTGCCTGTATTATGGACAGCACCACCTCCTCCACCGCCTCTTCCTTGAGTACCGGTCCCTGCAGCATTGCCACAAAACAGGTCAAGAAGGGACGCACATAGACTCATTGAGGAAGAAGAGTACAGGGCCAGAATCTCTTACCTGTTTATATCAAATTGATATCCCTTAAACCTGTATCCATTTAGAGATGATAATGATGCCAATGAGGTGTATGAGCTAGTAGGCCGGTCATCCGCTAGTAAGCTGGACACCTTGCCTGAGTTAGTAATGGAATTTTCCGACTGGACCTCCTACCCCAGAAATGGTTTTGTTCCACGCAGTCAATAAGAATGCAGCAGAGATGCTGGCTCTTCAACTCCCACACACTAAAGGCTAAGACCAGCGTCCTTCCAGAGGCCTTCCTGTTAGCAGCTTCTACGTGGAATCTTTGCAACAATTTAATGATGCCATCTTGGATCCGGTACTGGCGGCCTGGGATAAACCCACTTCTGCTCCTGCAATGAACAGACTGGAGGCATGAAGCTCCTGCCCTGCTACGGGAGATCTACCGTTTCTCTCCACTCACCCTTCGCCGGAAAACCTAGTCTTACAGGCCTCCTGTTTTTCAGGATAGTCAGCAGGTCATTCTCGACAGTTGCCTCAAATAGAGTTGAAGCGCTTAGAAGCCTTGGGGTGGGAGGGCAGATGTTTTGGCTGAGAGTATGGAACTAAAATCCTTGCATTCTAGTTGTCTCCTAGCACACTATAGCCACGCTCTGTGGGACATGGCTCACATAATTATGCATTACATACCCGAGAACAAGAGGGCACGCTTCCAGGAACTAATCCAGGATGGTCAAAATGCTTCCTGGCATGTGATAGTCTTGGCTCGACACTGCAGACTCTGGCTTGGCCAGGGACCCCTCTTTCTCCATTTGTCAGAATGCCTTGCTTAACAGGTCCAGCTTATCTACTGATGTTCAGGCCAACATCCTGAGTCTTTCAAATGATGGGATGTCCCTGTTTGGAGATAAGGCTGCCTCTGCATTTGAGTAGTTCAAGAAATGCAAAGCTACAGCCCGTTCCTTAGGGCTACCGCTACCACTGCCTACAGTTCAAGCATTTTCATGGCTTCTCAGATGCTTTTTCTTTTCTGGCCTACCAACCCCAAACCTATTGTCAGCTACAAAATTTGTTGGTCAGACAATAAAGGAGCAGAGCCAGCAGTAGGGGCCATGGATCTGTCCAGCAAGGCTCATCCTCCGCCCCTGTTCCACCAAACAAATATGCCTAGTTCACATCCCCAAACCCATTCAGACCCTGTGGGGAGGCAGGTGTCGCTCTTTCTTCTGGCCTGGAAGGCCATTACTTCAGACCAGTGAGTCCTTCAAAATATGGATAGAGATTACACCTTTACCTTCCATCAGGCTCCAACCTAACCCCCACCTCTGTCTTCCGCCATCTCCCTCCAGGCTCCTTTCTATCCTGGAACAAGTTTCAGCATTCCTATGGAAAGGAACTGTGGAGTTAGTGCCAGAGCAGGAATAGGGTCAGGGATGTTATTCCTGCTGCTTCCTGGTCCCCAAATGTGCTTGAGTTTTGTAGTGGGTTCTACACTATACCTATTTGCAGTACTTCCAGTTGGCTTGACATCGACGTCTGAAGTGTTCATGAAGGTGATTGTAGTGGTTGCATCCCAATTTTCCTGTGCCTAATGGACTGCCTCATCAAAACTGGATCGCCAAAGGTGGTGTTATGCTGTCTGCATTACAGTGTCCCTGTTTGGCCTGGACTTTTCAACCAATGAACCCAAATTTCACTGAAGGCCCTCCCAATTAATAGGGTCAGTACTGGACACCGTATGCTCTCCATACTTTTCCTCAAGCTTAGAGTATCACAGACATCCAGGAAATAGTTCCATCCTTCCAGAATTGCACAAGAGTTTCAGTCCTAGATCTGCTTGCTTCTTGCTTTTTTCTAGTCTCGCAAGCCTGCTGGCACATGAGGGACCTTCAGGCAGTGGTTACAGTAAAAGGGAGACATGTCGGACTTCATTATGATCTTTCCCGATGCTGTGATGGAAGTGGCTCAGTTGGGGAGCTGGATGAACCTCCACAGTGGAACAGCCTTCACTTTTCCTCCAAATCCCCCATTGTAATCCAGTTTCCGAAAGGGTGGACAAATTTTTATCTTCCAGCCCCATTTTGGTGTGCCCCAGCGGGGCCTTCATTTGGATTTAACTTTTCTAATGAGCACTCAGTTTGAGCCTCTTCATAGTTGTCACTTAACAATGTTGTTCCTGACGGCTGTGTTTTTAGTGTCTAGCGCATTGGCCAGAAGGGTTAGTGAGTTGAAAGCAAATGGTTCCCAGCTTACTTTTACCTCTTTTTACCCAGACAAATGAGGTGTTGCCAACCAGGGCTGCTTTCCTGCCAAAAGCGGTGACTCCCTTCCACCTTGATCAGTCTATTATATGTCAAACCTTTTACCCCTGCCTCATCTCACTGTGGGGGAGGAACAGTTGTACCCTTTGGATCCTAGGCGGCCAATTAACTCCTGCCTGGACCGTATCAAGGACCTACTGAATGACCAGCTCTTCATAGGGTACTGTGGTGTCAAGAAAGGCAAAGTGGTGCAGAAAAAGGCCCTTTCAGGATGGATCCTCCTCTGCATAAAATCCTTCTACGCTTTGTCTAAGAAGGAATCACCGGAAGGAATGAGAGCCCATTCTACCCCAGCCAAATCCACCACTTCTGCCCTTGCCAGAGACCTTCACATAGCAAAGATCTACAAGGCTGCGACATGGACGTACCTACACACCTTTGCCAAATATTACTCCGTCACATTGACTGATCAATTTTGCAGGATTTCTTAATCTAACCATCCATCCACCCTTCTCTGGGGTAGGTTATTGCTATAAAAATCTATTCTACAGATGAGGAATCTGCAGGTAGAAGTATCCATCACAAGGAAAAATCACTTACCTGCAATAATGATCTTTCTAATGGATACTCTACCTGCAGATTCCTCAACAACTCACACGCCTCCCTGTTTGATGGATGTGTTATAAGAAATGATAATACGATACCCAAATCTGTTTTGATGCTGCACTACTCGGTCTATGTTTCTCTGCCACCTCGCCTCAAAGGTAGGTAAAAAATGGATAGAGCGGATATTGCGCACATTATGGCTTCGGTGATGTCCGTACAAAGCCAGCTCCCCCTACTGGCAATGGGGAGACCTTTGAAGTTTTCGGATCAAGTTGGTCGCCTGGGATTATTCTACTGTTGAGGAATCTGCAGGTGGATATCAAGAAAGACTGTGTGCTTAGACTAATTTTGGATTTTCGACTTCAGAATGCTTTCTTTCAGAAAGAGAAATTCAAGATAATGACTCTGGCACTTGTTCTATCTTGCTATTGAACCCAAGGACCCACAGGATTGGAGTGTGTACTTAGACCTGCAGTACACATTGTTTACGTGCCTGTCCTGCGACTCTATAGGTGTTCACTCTACCACATGAAGGTGTTTACACCCCATTGTGGGGTTAGAATACTTCAGTTCACCCACATGCCTTTCGGCCTACCTTCTGTCCTCCTTGGGATTCTCTTTAAAAAAAAAACCATTTTTTTGATTGGTTTCATTTCAGCAATCAGTCGTACATTGAGCATGGTACATAACTTAATTTTTTATACAATCAATGGATAAATAATAACAATATAATTATAGAGAGCATTTAGCATCAAACAATGTGATCAAATCAGATTAAATCCATTTTGAGATAGGAGCCCAAACTTTTTGTCCAAACATTTTCCTTTTTAAACCCTTTTTAAACCCTTAGATCTATAGATTGCCATTTTAAGTTGACATATAGATAGCAGTTTGGATTGCCAATGATTAAAAACTGGAAGCTCAGGGTCTAACCAGCGAGAGGTAATGCAAAAGCGAAAAACTGCCATACAAATAAATAGAAAAGTTTCTTCAGCAACTGGCCTTATTCCAATTTGATCCGTTTGAAGACCTACGATAACCATATCGGCAGTTAATCTTAAAGTGATCCCCAAACTATTATTTAAAAAGGACTCTACATCTGCAATACATTGAGAAAGTTTCAAACATTTAAAAAACATATGAATAGAATCAGCAGCTATTTCATCACATCGTTTACACTCCTCACCGGTTCTAACTTTCCATTTAGCCAATTTGGCCGGGGAATAATAAAGATCATAAATTGACATAAAATGCTGGCTTTGTAACGAGCCATTGAATAACATCCTAATCGATAATTCAGTTGTTCTAACTTTATCAACATTTTCAATGTCGAATTTCCTTTGCCATTTACTCTCAATCACAATCCATTTGTTTAATAGCCATCTGATACACTAGGCCTATTTTTTTACCCTTCCTTCTGCTAGTTTCTAAAATATTATTTTTATTCATGCTTATATGGTCAAGAGGACCCTTAGATTCCAAAAAGCTCCGTACCTGGAGGTATTTGAAAAAATCATTTCTAGACCGTTTATATTCTGTTTGTAAACTAGAAAAAGAGGCGATTTGAGTGCCTTGATAGAGATTTCCCAATAGACGAATCCTCGCAGTGTGCCATTTTTTCATAATTTGATCATTAAAAATCTCAGGTAACATACGGTTATTCAACACAGGAGAATAATAATTTAGATCGCCCCACCGGATGATTTTCTTCTTTATCTGCCTCCAGATTGCCGAGGCCGCTAACATAATTTTAAACTTAGTCTTTTTGTAGTAACTAGGTTCTACAACTTTTACTAAACATTGAGAAACTTCCTCACCTAGCAGCATTTCATAAATTGAAGGGTGGGTCGATTCATCCATAATAATGTCTGGAACAATTAATATGTCCATATATCTTAGTGAAATAAGCCAATATTATAGCCGAAAATTGGAAATCCCCCAGCCACCCTTCATTCTCGGGAGGGAACACCATCTCAGGGCCCGTCTAGTTCGATGATAGCCCCAAAGAAACCTGGGTGCCATTCTATCCATTTTAATAAAATAAGACTATGAAAACAAAAGAGGTATTGTACGAAATAAATAGAAAAATTTAGGAAAAATCAGCATTTTTAATATATTAGCGCGGCCATAAAGAGAAAAATGTAGGTTATTTAACTTTTCCAGAATATTATTAGAAGATTTTAACACTGGCTCAATATTAAGACATACAATGTTATCAATCTTAGAAGAAATTGTAATCCCGAGGTATTGAGCCTCGGAGACAAAAGCCAGATCATTAGGCCGGCCACTTTCAGAATGAATCAGCTGGGTTTTTGCAAGATTTAGCTTGTAGCCTGAAAAAGCTCCGAACTCTTCTGCAAGAGGAGTTATTTTTGGTAATGCCCGTCTAATATCTGAGGTAGTGATAGCAACATCATCTGCATATGCAAATATTTTAAATTCATTTTGTCGAATCGTAACCGGGGCGATGTCCTCTTCCATTGATAGTTTACGAAGATAAGGTTCTAAATATATTGCGAACAGCAAGGGAGAGCAAGGGCAGCCTTGCCTCGTCCCCCTCGTTATCCTGAAGCATTCCGAAAGTGTATCTGTAATCCTAATAGCAGCTTTCGGATAGAGATACAGTGCTTTAATAGCATTAATATATTCTTTAGGAAATCCCATCCAGGCCATTACAGCCCATAGAAATCCCCATTACAGCCCATAGAAATCCCTGTCGAAAGCTTTTTAGGCGTCCCAACAGGGCCACCGCAACCGGGGACTCCGAGGCCTGTGCCCAATCCAACAATGCTGTAACTTTTTTTAACATGATCCGTAGTATCTCTTTTTGAAATGAATCCATGTTGTCTTATGGAGACAAGGGACGGCATCAATTCATTTAATCTGTTCGCAAGAATTTTTGAGAAAATTTTATTATCAGCTGAAATAAGAGAAATGGGTCTGTATGACCGTAACTCATCACTGGCCTTCCCTTTCTTTTTAAATATAAACGATCGTGGCAGATGACCATGAATCAGGAGGGTTACCTGCAAAAGCAAGCTGAAAGATCTTAATCCATTCTAATTTTAAAACTCTCCTAAATACTCGATAAAATTCTAGAGGGACATTATCTGGTCCCATTGCCTTACCGGTAGCCAGCCCCATAATAGCTGTTTCAATTTCTTCCCAAGTAATTGAGATACTAAGTATTTTTTTTCGTTCTTCCAGCAGATCAGACCTACTTTCTTGTTGTGTCTAACATAAAGCATCGTGGTAAATCTACTTTCCTTATAGTAATCATTACCTCTAGTGAAAAAATTCAAACTCAAATTCACATATTGATTAGAATCGACCATGTCCAAGCCTTGCTCAGTCCCAACTGTTGCTGATTTACTCCCCCACCACCACAACCCTAAAAGCCCTACCCACGAACCCCCACCACCCACACTCCCTTCCCTCCACCCTCCCGAACCCACCTTATGAGGCACAGGGACAGACAGTCCCTGGGAACACAGAGTGCCTTCCCCCACCTCCCTCCACTGTCCAAAGAAGGAAAGCTACAATAACTTCCAACCTAACCATCTGACAAATTTATATGTGAAGCACTAGGACCTTAATTAGCACAAAAAGGGAAAGAAACAGTATAGAGTTTTAGCTTCACAAACTTAAACAATTTCATAACATAACTATTGTTTTAAATACTTGCTAAAATTCACTTGTTTTATCCTTCACGCTCTCCCCGCTTGGACACTAGAGCACAAAAGCCTTTGTTTGTAAACAGACCCGCACATCGGATATTATCGCTGTTCATGGGCTTACCTTGCCGCCATCAGCGAGGACTTTAGGCCACGCCCACCAGCAGGAGGCCACGCCCCCAGTTGGAACAACCCAACCGCCCATAAAACATGTGTATTCCTAGGACGCGCAGCGGACGAGCGCAGCGGGAGCGCCCTTTGCGCGCCGAAGGCGCGCCTAAGGCAAGCCCATCTGCGCCCGTCCGCGCAAGACCACGCGCAGAGCCCAGAACCCCTGCTTCCCCCACTCAAATCACCATCAAATATTCCAGCGACACCCTGCATAGACTAAGAAGCCTTCCAGCTCCACTATGCAAAGGCTCGATGTCCCCAGAGGAAGGACACTCTCGCTGCCTAAACTGCCCTTACAAGCTTTGTCCTCAGCCCCCTTTAAAACCTATTTGCCTTAACATGGCTCTGCTAAACTGCAGATCCCTTCCAAAGCACCAAATTGAAATTAATCTACTCCTAAAGGACTCGGATATAGAAGTACTCTTCCTGACGGAAACCTGGCTCACAGCCGGCTCTGAACCAGATATTATCCAATCTCTCCCACCGGAATACCTCATAAAATTCCACAACAGACCCGTAGGTATCGGTGGACGAATAGTGGTCCTATATCGAGATTACCTCTCCTGCCAACTCAAAGAAAGCCCTATTTTAGACTGCGAAAATGTTCTCTTCTCCGTCCACCGGCCGCCATCATCCACCCTCTCAGGGTTGCTAGTGTACCGCCCACGGTACGACGCTTTAATGAGTCTCTCATTGACTCTATCTCCTCCCTCGCTTGCTTATCCCCGAATTTTACGCTCCTGGGAGATTTAAATCTCCACTTCGATGACTCCAGCAAGCCAGCTGCGGACCTCAAAGCAGACTTGGGCTCCCTCAGTCTCGAATTACTAAACAACCTACCCACTCATATCAAAGGACATTTGTTGGATCCCGTATTTTCCAACCTCCCGAGACTAACAACTCAATCCCCCATCCCCCTCCCCTGGTCAGACCACTTCTTGGTCCCTCTCAAATTACACCTATCGACTAAGGTCCCTGACAGTTATCCACCCCAACCCCCAGCTCGCCCATGGAATAAACTGGATATAAACTCCTGGGCCCAAGCCTTATCCTCCTCTATACCTGTACTCGACCAAGATCCTTCTAAAGCAGACGCCCAACTACAGGAGTGGATCTACCAATCCCTAGAAACAACCCTGCCACTCAAACATTTGCCCAGCACCAAGAAAACGGCTAAATCACCATGGTTCACTCAGGAACTACGAAACATTAAAAAGATATGCAAAAAACTTGAGCGCATATGGAGAAAAACTTGGTCGACGGAATCCAAAAACGAGTACAGAGCTGCCATCAAGGCCTACAAGAATTCTATAAAAATTACTCAGGCTACCTTCTTTGAAGGAAAGATTGCAGCAGCAGCAATCTCCGCGAAGGAGACATATCGCATTGTACGTCTACTTACAAAAATCCAAGATCCCCTACCCCCTCCGGACCCAGAGGGCGTTAGATGCAATCAGATGGCAGAATTTTTCTCCCCGAAAATCGAGAAAATCCTGACCTCACTCCCGATCCCCACTTCCCCCCTCTCTGCTACTTCACCACCCCTCCATCCAGAGGCTCCTCACCTACGAGCCTTTACTCAGATCACTACGGAGATTTTCTTAGCTACCCTGCAAACTGTGAAAAGTGGCTCTCCATCTGACCCAGCTCCCATCAGTAAGTTAAAACTGATAGCCCCCACTGTAGCCCCACCCTTCACCAACCTCATTAATGCCTCCTTTAAAGAGGGCACCGTTCTAGCCAACTGGAAGAAAGCTACCGTCAAAGCTCTCCTGAAAAAACCTCACCTAGACCCCACGAACCCCTCCAACTTCAGACCCATATCGCTCCTCCCCGGGATCAGCAAAGCGGCCGAACGAATAGCAAACCAGCAACTTTCCAATTTTCTGGAGACGAATCGCCTACTACGCGACTCCCAGACCGGTTTCAGACCGGGGCAAGGTACCGACACTGCCCTACTGGCAGTGGTCGAAGAGGCGAGAGGCATCATAGACGCAGGAGGATCAGTGGCAGTGATCCTCCTCGACCTGAGTGCCGCCTTCTACACGGTGGACCACGCTATCTTGGTCCACCGGTTAAGGCTAGTGGGAGTCACCGACTCCGCCCTTGCCTGGATCAAATCCTTTTTGGAGGAAAGATCATTTCAGGTGTTAGACGGCACTTCCACGTCCAAGGCCCTGCCCATGCAGTGTGGGGTCCCTCAGGGCTCCTCCCTGAGCCCCACACTTTTTAACGTTTATATGTCCCCCCCTTGAGGACATTATCACCCCCTTCGGCGTCAAAACAGTAATGTACGCTGACGACACACAGCTGGTGGTTTCAATCAACCAATCAAACACCAGCCTAGAAAATCTTTCCAGGTGTCTAGAAAGAGTCTCCCAATGGATGTGTGACTCTCGACTTAAACTAAACGGAGACAAATCGGAGATCCTTCTCCTAGGTAATAGGTAATCCAAACAAACTCCCAACAAACCTCTCCTGGCCACCCTGTATGGGAACTCACCCAACCCCAAAAACTGAGGTCAAAAGTCTAGGCATATGGCTCGACCAGGACCTTAATTTTAAAACCCAGGCCAGAAAAACCTCAGGGGCCTGCTTTGGCCTTATCCGCATGTCCCAAAAGATCCTCCACCTGATCCCCTTCCAGTCCAGGAAGCTACTGATGCAGGGGCTGGTTAACTCCAGGTTAGACTATGGTAACATCTTGTACCTGGGAGCCCCTGCATCAGTCGTTCAGAGACTTCAGGTGGCCCAGAACGCGGCAGCTAGAACCCTAACAGGAACCAAAGCAAGATCCTCGGCGAAACCAGCTCTCAAAAGCCTGCATTGGCTTCCAGTGAAGGAGCGAATTACCTTCAAAGCGCTGTGCATCTCCCACAAGATAATGCACGATAAATGCCCCCCAATCCTCAGATCCCTGATGAAACCCCACCAGTCCACCAAAAACCTAAGATCTGACACACTTGCCCTTGCCAGCATCCCAAGAATAAAAAAGCCTAGATCCGGCGACCGCTTGTTTGCCTACAATGCACCAAAACTATGGAACACCCTCCCAGTAGCCATGAGGAGAGAACACAACCTCCTATCATTCTGGAAAGAATTGAAAACCTGGCTCTTCCCTTAAACCCCGTCTTCCTTACCGCCCCCCCCTCCCCTTTGGAATACTGGGTCGTGTTAGCGCTGGGATGCCCGAGGGTAGCTATGCGCTCTACAAATCCCTACTCAAACTCAAACTCATAATGAGGCTAGGTATTCCTTAGGAGAGATTTCAGAGAGAAAAAATCTCGTTTGACCTTTAACAATAACCTTAAGTTTGGCCGGGTTTTGCAAGTAAACTGTAGCACCTTTTTCCTGGAATCCAGCCATCAGCTGTCTCAAATGCCAGCGTTTCGATACAGTTGCCTGGCAAAAATCAGGTCTAAAAAAAAAAACTACACCCTTTAGCAGTGCGCCTTTTATCTGGTCTAGCCAGATCTAAGACAGCTTCTCTGGCCAGAAAATTGTTGAATCTGACCAGAATAGCTCTAGAATTGGTACCTTCATTTTGACTGGTTTTTATAGAAAATGGAAAACGGTGAGCACGTTCAATGACCACATACCAGTCCCAGGATGTGAGTTCTGGAAATGCAGCTGAAAAAAGTTCACATATAAATTTCAGGACATCAGATCCACCTAGATTTTCCGGGACCCCCAGAACCCGCAAATTGTTCCTTCGAGATTGGTTTTCAAGCTCGGTGAGTTTAAAACTAATGTCATCTCACTGTTCTTTAACTGAGGCAAGTTCCCTTTTCTGTGTGGCAACTTCGTCTTCTAAAGTAGATATTCTGGTCTCAGACATATCAGTGCATATTTTTGTGATACGTCGGACAGCATTCTGTACCTTTCGGCACGTGGCTTGAGTACGAGCAATCTCGGTCTTAGTATCAGATCTATATGCCAGCAGCGTCTGATATATCATGGTTAATGCCACCTCGAAACCAGCTTCAGAATCGAGTACTGCTGGTTGACCTTGTTCTCTTAGAGGACTGGGCTGTTGAGGCTGGTGATTCAAGCCGTTGGATTTATTTCTTACTGATTGTGATTTTCTGACCCGGTGTTTCTTAACAGTAATAGCTGACCCGGGGGAGATTTCACTCAGTCCCGCTTCCTCCTCTAAGCTGCTGTCATCAACAGGGTAATCGGCCCAATCCTTATCAAGACTTTCATCAGACGTGAGATCAGACGTCGAAAAAAAATTGTCATTGATTTCTTGCATAGTGCCTTGACAAAGTTTCACCGGCATCTGGTATAAGGTTTACTCCTGGTGTTAGATGTATTCGATATTTCACTCACTCCTACATTTGGTGTGAAAGAAGCTGTCGTAGGAACTACGACTCCCATAATCCCATTCATTGCAGATTCAAGTTCAAGTCTTGGCTCTAACTCTAGCTCTAACACAGATTCAAGCGGTTGAGAGGCTTCAGGTATCTCAGATAAATAGGTATCCCGAAAATGTTACTCTTGGATTATTGAAGTCACATTGCTCTCACTATCTATCTGAACCGGGTGTCCCTCAGAAGGAGCAGACATAGTTATTTCCCCACGCTGCGCTCGTGCATTCTTGATTACTTGTCAAATAGAGCTGGTACAGTTTGTGAAGAAATGTTATTTTTGTTTACACGCCCCCCCCCCCTCTCTTAGGAGCAGATAATTGCTGATTAGTGGCAGACTCACCAGTTTTGGAAATGTTCAGGTCCCGACTACCGCATCCTCTGTTTCTTCAGTCATAACAGAAGGTTTTGTTTTACCACTCCACGTAGCGGGTGGTTTTAAAAGAGGGTTTGCATTTTTAGGCGGCATAGTATCGCCGTTACGAACAGCAATCCAAAACGACTGCCCGAGCCACTGTGAAGAAACTCCAAGCCTGGAAGGGGTGTTGAAGTGTTCGAGCGAGTAGCAGTGTCGAGTACACCATCGAGGGCGGGGACCCGAAAGGGGCCGCCGGTTCCAGAGGCCAGTGAGATCGCCCGGTCAGATTCAGCCAGACTCTTCACACGACTTCAAACAGCTTCAGATGACAAAACCCTCTGTTGAATGCGCTGACATCCCTCTCTCATCGATGCATCCATAGGAAGGATATAGGTACACGTTAAGTCCTGTCCTTTTTTCTCTCCTTTTCCTTCTTCAGACCGGGAGTGGCGGAGCTGGCTACTCACACCGCTAGCCTAACGGCCGCCATCTTGCCACCCCTCCTTGGGATTCTCTGTTAAGGAACCAAAATTTCATCTTTGTCCAGTGCAGTGGATTCCCATTAGAGGGGGTGGTCCAGTATATGGTGGGAGTTTAGATCCCTTTTCCCCTGCAGTGAGACTTTAAGGATATGAACAAGATGTTTAGTGCTAGTTCCTGTGTTCCGACCCTGGCTGTTCTGAGGCTTCTTGTTCTCCTGGCCTCAAGCTTCCTGCAGGGTGATCATGCCTGTTGGCACAAATGCAGGTTCTGCAATGGAATCTCTGCCTTAAGTGGGCTCAGCAATACAGATGTCTCTTTGGCAGTATCTGCATTTTGAACGAGCAACCCAGACCTTGGGTATTGTCTGAAGAAGCCAGCATGACTTCCACACAGCATTTTACTTCACCCACAGCAGACTATTGTTTTTTTTTTTTTTTAAATTTTTGAAAACCTTTATTGTGCATGAAGTAAATAACAAATACGGGCCTACAACCTTCCGGCCGGCCACGAACTCTCATATAGCACTATAGCATGCAATATAGCGACACAGTAATGCAGCAGAACAGGGTTATTAAGCAGAAATCAAACTGGAGAACGCCGCAATACCGTGACACAGGAGGAATGAAGGTTAAATTTAAAAAAAAAAATTTGTGACACTATTGAGTTCAGGTCGTGGTGTTCCGTACTCATAAAATAGGAAGTAAGAGCAAGGCCCATGCAGGTGGGACACAATATAGTCTACAGTGTCTAATCAATTCACTTATCGATAAGCAAGTCCCAACCAGGCAGGATGGCCTCACATTATCCACGCTACCGGGTAGCACTACATCCCCTTCGTATCTCCGGAGCCACCCATCACCCAGTATGCCTGAACATGGGCCAAGAGAGGTAAAATTATAAATGAAACAAAAAATAGGTCCCATAGAAACTAAAAAAAATGAAATATAACCCCCCACCCTACACACATGCAGAGGCTATGGCCTACCCCCCCCCCCCCCCCCTAGCAGCGTGCCTGTCGCCCTATAAACCCGAAATACAGCAAGAGAAGAGAAGACGGAAGAAAAAGGGAAGAAACAGCAAGAGAAATGTAGAAAAAGGAAAAAAGAAAGCGATGAGAAATGAAATTTTCACTCTTGAGTATAGGGAGGAAGAAAAGAACAAGCTGATCTACCACTCCCCAAAGAAGGAGGCGGGGAGGAGCCCACACAGTAACCGATCTCCCGGACTCCCAGCCACTTGCAACCCCTACGCCGTGCGAAACAATTGGTCAGCGCCATGCGAAAGGGGAGGAACAATTCTAATGGAACAGGCAGAGAAAGCCAGGAGCAGTCCCAACCTAGTCCCCGCCCGCCCAAGCATCCATCACACTAAGTAAGACCTAGCCCTGGCCCGATGTGGGACGTCCCCCTGCGCCCGCCCCTCCAGGGAAGCCAGCAATTACGAGAAGAAAGGGAGAGCCCACCCCCACAAGAACAAAGGGACAAAATGGCCACACTCGGCAATAGAGAAAAGACCGAGGACTGAGTAAAAGTCGCCAGTCCCAACCAGAGTCAACACTTAAATAAATCAGCATGACGAAAGCCACAGTACCACATATCACGGAAGATAACAATGTCCCCAAAAGATAGGCACAGTCAGGCAGGATAGGCAAATACTGCATCATCAGCCCCTGGAACTCCGTGGGCGAGGTTGCGCTCCGTGTTGGGGAGAGAGACATTGTAGCAGTACACAGGCGGGAATAATGCAGCTCGCGCTTCCTGACACCGCGAAGCTGCTGATTAGTTCCACACGTCCCCGGCAACAATGTTTCACTGACCGGGATTAGCGGAGGCTGTTTAGTAGAGCAGGGAGAGAGGATGGGCAGAGTGTATTCCGAACCAGACAGGCAGCCATCAATCTTCTCCTCCAGCTGCAGCAAACACGAGCGCCATTCACCCCGCAGTCTAGTCAGAGCCAGGAAGACAGAGGCAAGGGTAATTTGAGCGTGTTCCTCCAGTACCTCCGTGGTATGAGACGTTTCAGTCAAGTCAGCTCCCCAACTAGGTGCAAGCCGGAGAGTTCGAGCAGGAGCCAGGGCGCCATCCGCCATTATCACAGACGAGCCGGCCGTCATGGACCCACCACCGGAGCAAACAGTGGTTTCAGGCAGAGCCGGCGCCAGGAGGAAATGGTCCGCTCTCTCGAAGCAGGATAGGTCCGCAGTCGCAGGCGGCATGCAGTGGGGGGGGCTCTCCGCCGATCGGCACAGGAGAGGCGAGGCAGTGAGGGAGTCACGGCTGCTGAGGCGCCCCCGGCATACGATAAACAATGGGTGGTTACCCTGCCGCGTTTCGCCGTGGAAAGGAGCAAGTCAGGCTTACAATCGGCCGGCAGTCCCAGTCACCCGAGTGCCCAACGTAGTGGCCAGTTTTCCAGTCGGTCAGCCCAGGATGACGGCGCCGCTCCGAGGTAATCGGCCCCTGTAGCCACGGCAGTCCCAAGCGGCGCTGTGTGTAGCAGGTCCCGGGTCCAGGGCTAGGGTCGTCCCCTGCGTGGCTCTCGACGTTTCTCAGGCTGCCGGGCAGGTAGAGACACCGGAGGGACACCTCCGGAATCAGAAAACTTCCCCAGTCACTCCGCCGGTACGCAGGTACAGGATAGGAAGCAGGATTATTGTGCGGGAGACAAGGGCTCAGGGAGCCGGGAGATCACACGTCCGTCTCCGCGGCCATCTTGGCTCCTCCCCCCACAGCAGACTATTGTGATGGATTTTTCAAGTCTGGGTTGTGGGGTCACCTAGGTAAGTCTGAGATTAGCCTGGTCTCCAGTGGATAAGAGACACCGTATGTGTCTGCTAGAGTATGGCACCATTCGGCTGGTCCTCCAGGCCTTCCTATCATACTTCAAAGGCAAGCCTGTCACTCTGACAGACAACGCTACTGCTAAATGGTATGCAACATGCAGGGTGTTGTTGGGTCTTGGTGTTATGCTAGTAACTGCTGCGACTGGAGGTGGCTGGATCTTCAAGGGATTTCCTCATTAGGCAACCACCTGGCGGGCTGCCTGAACGCCAGAGCAGGCGAGCACAAGAAACATCATCTAGTCAACCATCACTGGTATCTGCTTCCACAGGTAGTTCAAAGCATCTTCACCCAGTGGGACACCTTCAGTGGATCTTTTTGCTCTCACTGACAACGCTTAATGTTGCGTCTTTTACACTCTAGAATTTCGACCTCCAGTCTCCTTGGGAGATGTGTTTCGTCTTTTGTCGAACTCTCGTCTCCTTTATGCATTTCTGCTACCCCTGCTACTTACATGATTTCTGAATGAAGTTGGGAAGGACCGGGTTCAGGTCTTGCGCATGGCCCTGGATTGGATTTGGATGATCTATTATTTTAAAACTGGTGGGTCTGTACAGCTATCCACCACTTAGTATTCCTCTTTGAGGCGACTTTGTGTTCCTGGAAGAGTGCCAGGTGCTACATCCGAGCCTCCACAGTCCACACCACCATGCGTGTAGATTGAGCAGCAACAGCTAAATGTGTTTGACTTGTCGACCAAGGTGGTTGATGTAACCCTTGTAGTCAACACACCCTTCCTCAAAGCTGATCTACGCTGGGTGCTGGGATGGTTCTGTTGCCTAGTGTGATACCTGAATCAGAACCACCTTACAAGCCAAACTGTCTGAACTTTTGCTTATACATATGTTAGTCCAGTAAGGGCTATGGTGGGCAAAGTGAAAGGTTGTTTATCTGCCTTGTGGCCTTTCTGTGATCAAGACATTTCTCATGTGCATGCCCTTCAAGCCTATGCACAGCGGTTTTCCAAGGCTCTTAACTCACGAAACTGTCTTCCTCGTTGCAGTCTATCAGCATGCTGTGAGTGAACTACAGAAGCTTTCGATGCAACCACCTTACACCAACAGTTTTTGGACAAATTAGTGCTGAGGACCCAGTCATTGCTAAAGGTTATGACTCCTTTACACATTGCCCAGTTGGTATCACTACCAGTGTTATTTGCCCCTCCTCAAACCTCTTGAGATGAAGAGGTTCCATTGTTTTGTCCCTAAAAGAATACTAAGCTTTTACATCATTCAAACAAAGGACCACACGTCGATCATCCCTTCATGGGATTCTGTGGTACAAAGAACGGCATGGTGGTGTAGGAGAGGTCTCTGTCCAGGCTGATGTCCTTTGCATCAATATCTGCTTCACACTGGCCAAAAAGCAGCTCCCCAATGGTACAGGCCAAGGAGGCTAAGTTGTATCGACGCCTGGGGGGTTTGTCCTTGACATCGGCCAATTACTTATTTGAGGATCGGTGCATACGGTTACGAAGTATTACTACCTTGGCAGCGAGGTCTGGTTGGAGGGTCACGCTGCTTATTTGGGGCAACTCCCTTGACACTTCGTGCTTGGAAAGGTTCTGCTGTGGTATCATTCTAAATGTGAGGTATCTGCAGATAGTGGCATCAATCAGAAGAACAAGTTACTTACCTCCAGTAAAGCTCTTTCTGGTGGATCTAGCTGAAGGTTCCTTATCATCCCCCTTGCCCCCTAACCCCCCCACCCGCCCCAGAAAAAAGGCTGCAGCTTGGCCTCTTCAACGTCCGAAAGATCCCAAGAGCACATTGTGTCTAACAATTTGTTCTGTGCTTCGTGGCAAAGGGCACACAAGAAAGATAGAATAAACTGACATCAGCACGCAGGAGTGGCACTCTTATGCCGGTCTCCTTTATCACTTCTGGGGTAGTACAGAGTTCCTGCAAAGCCACACACCTCGATCAGTCAGAGTTGGTGAGCATTGCTGAAGAATTCTGCAGATCCAGTCTGTCACCTAGCGATGGACTAGATTTGTTGAATCTGTGGTTAGATACATTATCTGTCAGAAAGAGAACTACTGACTTTTAAATTTGGTACTTACATTCTCCATGTGCATGATGCCTTTTGAACCTCTTTGGGGTTGTTGACCCTTAAAACTGACTTCCTCATTGTGATTGATTACTTCCCCATGCCCTATCAGTGACTTATAGGTGCTGTCAGTGCAGCCACCATATCCCACTTTCCTTACTGGCAGGTTAATGCTTCGGATTAAGGCATGCTTGCTCCCGATGTTGGTGTCCTCTTTCCATGTGGGACAGTCCATCACATGAACCACTTCATTTTCTCTATCACATTCCTCAGAGGAGGAGGGGAAGATGCTTCATCAGTAGAACCCAAAGAGAGTGCTTACTTTTTATATTTATTAGATTAACTAGCACTGGTTCGATGATCAACTTTTTACGGAGGTTTACTGGTGCTAAGAAGGGAAGGGAAGGGCAGGCCAGAAACAGACCAGATAAATATGGGCTATGTCTTGGCCAAGAAGGGGATCTCCTGATGGCCGTAGTGCTCATTCCACCAGATCCAACACCACCACTATAGCCTTGACCATGGTGTTCAAGTGCTGGACGTCTACAATGCTACCACTTGAGTATCCGTTCACACCTTTGCCAGGATTGTGCCCTTGATTCTCAGGTCCGCTGGGAGGACCGTTTTGCCCTTAGTCCTAAAGCATTTACTGGTGCAAAGTACCCTCCTCGGACCTTCCTTCCACCTTTCAGGTGGTGCAAGGTGAGGAATTTGCAGTTTTACTTTCAGTACCGTTCTTTCTGGTGGATAGTCTATCTAACCGCAGGTTGTTTACTTCCCTCCTTCCTGTTCTGTGAAGTGTACTCTTGTTGTTTTGCGGCTCCTATCTATGGCTGTGGATTGGCACTTCTGGAGGCCAGACTAGATCGCCACTGAGTCTGATGGAGTAACCAATAGCTGGTAAAAGTTACAAATCCAGTCTGGTGACTGGTGGAATTCAAAATGCAAAACTTCAGTAGTCGGAGTAGCCGCTAGAAAGAACATTATTGTAGGTAAGTAACTTGTTGCTCGGTGTTTGTGGTATTCACACCGAAGTGAGGCGGTGATGAAGTCCGGAATAAAGTGCAGCTCAACATTGGCAACTGGACATTGTGTGTCACCGACACATTTCTTCTGTTTGCATATTTCAATGATTCGTCCCACTTGTAAATCTCCAGCTAATCACCAGGACATAGTCAATTACGAGCTGCATGGAAGGCATAATCTAAACTGTATAGGATTAAAGGGAGGTTCTGTTTAATAGGGCGTATACAAATGTTACCATGAAAAGAAAGCCAATGAGATCAAAATGGCAAGCTGGAAAATAAGTGAGAAGTGGAAAATTACTCACAGGAAGTGTAGTTGTTGAAACAGAAAATAAACTGATTATTAGAGATATACCATACAACTATTGAGATATTACAAGGTAAAAATACACACATAAAAGTCACTTAGAAAGGATGATGATAACCATCAACTAAGCTGACACTGTGGCAAACATAGTGAGATAACAGTGGGATGAAGTGACCAACTATGTAGAATTTGTTCTCCCTATAAATGTGGCAAGGGAGTTACTGTTTCATGGTTGGCTCTGTACTTAATCACACAAGACTTTATTGACTTGGACACCATTGTCTTGGTATGTTGTGCATGTCCCAAGCACGTGAGGTATTAGGTGCTTGACCTTCCTCTTGGCAAGAGGAACAAATAGCATAACTTGACTGTGCTGTTGAGCATCAGTCGGAATCTGAGCAGAGTCCAGTTTAGTGCTGAAGTAGTGATAAGCCAATTGTTGTATAGAATGTATCTTAGCATCTCTTACTTTAATACCTGGATTCTGAAGCCTGTGCACTTCTGTGCAAGATCAGGTGATTCCTTTTCAATTTCCGGGGGTTTATTGGTGAGCACTAGAATGAACTAATAAATTCATGAAGCCTTGTTGAAGTCCAGGGATGATAAACACTCCTTGCCCATTGTCTTAATCCATTCTGTGCTATTCCAGACTCTCTGTAAATGAGAAAGCACGTAAAACATTGCTAGAGACTGCCTTGTTCTTATGGGCAACATACAGTTCTGTCCATATGGATGTGCAAACTTCATTTTTGCCCACTCTCCCCTCCCCAGTCCCTGAAGGCATTTTACTCTCATTCCTTTCATTACCTAGGAAACACATGAACCTGGAAGACCAATCTCTGTGGATAACATTTCTTAGTTTAGTCTCCCTCTGTATTGCCTTCCTGACTCCTGTATTCTCAAGCAGATTAGATCTGATCTACTAGAGCCAAATGTGTTATCTGCAGCTTTCCGCAAGCATTCAGAATCTGGAGATCTGTAGGGCTTATTTCCTTCAGATCCTCCCTTGAGCCTGTCCTTTCCCCAACCAATCAATCCAGCAGCAGTTGTAATTTTCACTCTGAAATGGGGCTAGAAAGTGCTCAGATCCCTTTTAGTAACTCCTCTGCTCTTGATTTACAAGCTCCTCTCCTGGCATCTCAATCTCAAGTTTATCCTTTAATTGCCACTTTTTAATCCACTTTTATTGGAACCAAGAGTGATGCACAACAGCACAGTAGAGCCTTATAGCAGTGACTGTGTGAGTCATAGGTGCATGTATGGTGCATCTGCTCGTCCCATGAGGATCACATAAATGTACATAGGATTTACACTTCCTGGCTAGGGCTCTCATTACGAGTGGCGGAATTTCACCCAGAGCAAAAACTCCTGATGGAATTACGCAGCCTACAAATACAAGTGTATCTGAGACCAGGATTTTGGGTCTGCAATATTAGCGAGCCCGGAGACACTGGAACTATCTTCACTACTGACTGGCAGCAGCACAACCTGAACCCTTCCCTTTATCTGTTCTCCCTGGATAGACCGAAGTCTACCCTGGCCCACCCCACACCCTCACCCCCGCCCAGCCTTGCAACTAACTAACGTCCTCCACCTTCCGAGTAGTAGAACCCAGTATTTCCATGTCTGCTCAGGTAATCCCTCTTCCATAGAGAAAATGCAGGACTACTTGAATTTGGTGCAGCATACCAGCTGAAATTCTCAAATTCACAGTACTGTCAGGGGGTGAGCCTTAGACTCACACAGTGTTAAGTTAGCATGGGTTTATTAGAAGCTTAAACGCCATGTTTTCTTTTCCTGCTCTGCTTTGCACACGACACGCACTAGCGATATTGTTTAGAGAAAGCGGAGTATTTTGCTTCACATGAGAATAACTTCTTATGCTACATTTCTAAGCTGCCTCGCTAGTTTAGTCTGTACAGTGAGAGCCTGGGCCGTCAAGGTTATCTTGGACACTGTGTCTGTTATTTGGAATGATCAGCGCACGTTCTAGCCATAACACATATGCAGCTGCGGCCACCTCCGATACTGGCGCGTTTAATAATGCACTGTGCAGACATGAACTGGCACTACGCTTGGAGAGCTTTTCGTATGCTGACAGCTTGTGCAGAACTCGATGTGATCCACTTCTGCGGAGTACCAGAGGTATGGGGCCGCCCATGTAAACGTATGAGACCTTCTGTAGTTATAAACTAATCTACTAGCTAGGGAGGGTGAAATCTAGGTATAGTTTAAACCTGTTTCCCTTTAGCATTGTAAGATGCTTTCTCCCTTTGTATTTTATGGAATAGTAACAATGCTGACAATCTTGTTTCTGATAATGTTTGCTTGTATTATCTAAGGTGCTGCACATGACATCACGGCGTTATAAATAAACATTTCAAACTTGCACGTGTCTCTATTCACTCCCTGTTTTGGCCTGGTGTAAGATTGTAACAAAGAGTGCTCCTGTTTTCCACCTTACCTGAGGTAACTTAAGTCGCATGATCTGGGTTGACTAATCATTGGTGTTTTTGCTATAGGACGAAGAACCAATGAGTCACTGATGCTAGTCTGGTAGGGGGTTTGGGTACTAAGGTGAGTTTTGGTACACCATAATTCACTAAGGGCCTACGTCTCTGTGCACAATTCTGTGTAGGAGCAGAATCCCTGCAACAGTACCTCTCACACAAATACCAGCAAGCTAATAATGAGGGCTTAAGTGGCAATGAATTATAGAAGTTGACAAATAATGAGGGACTTTGGTCTACTATTACCATTCACTCAGGTGAATAACCATTCTCTTCTGACAGTGCTTGTTCAACCTCTTACCTTCGGTAGCAGAACATTGTCGGTGTGGCTGCAGGAGGCCCCGTGGCCTGATATTCCTTGTTATTCACATGACTACACTCTGGTACATACTATATTTTGTAGAACTTTTTGTCATCCCTCTCTTGCCAGCCTCCCTATCATCTCTTTGCTCATTGGCTAGTTGTTCCATCCGGACATGTGAAAAATGAATTGCTCTTGGTAGAAGTCGGTGATGGGCGCTCAGAGGGTTGGCTGCTTGAGTGTACAAGCATCATGAAGACAAACCTGAGTCGTTGCCTGTAGCTTTGTCCGTTATGCTTCATTTTCACTTGAGGAGAGAAGGAACTTGAAACAAGGCGGCTGTTCCACAAGTGTCTCTTTCTCCCTCTTGGTACTACTAAATGGTACCCACCATCTAGTGCCAAGTAGAGTTTACCATACCCTACACGCCTGCCACAAACATTTGCGGACCGTGCTGAGGGACATGCATACATGAAAATGCTCATAATGGCATATCACCCGATGACCGTGCGGTCTTAAGTGCAAATTGAACTAGTCCTGGTGGCACTGGAATTTGACTGCTGTAGGACACAATAGATTTCAGTTTATAAGCTGTAATGGGCGCAAATAGCAAACTTCATCCTGGACTCTCCAATAGAATACTATTGGGCGAAGGATGGCTTTGAAATGGCTGCTGACCAAGCAGTCAACTTGCCGCCTATTCAGTTGAAGGCTCTGAAAATAGTGCACGGCATGCCTCAGAGCTGACCCTCATCAAAATAAATATTTGACCTTATGCACAGTTGATTTGATCTTTCCGTTTCAAATTAATATGTTATGGTTATGACACATAGCTCATTATTTCTTGTGAAAATCGCAACAGCAGTGTTGCTGCCAGGTTTCAGGAGTGCATGAAGGCACTGTCTCCGACTGGCTGATCATTCACTCAAATTGAACTCCAATGAAACCCAGTTTTAGGCATGTGTGCTGTAGATACACATGCTATGCAGAAATGTGGCGTCTAGTGTTGGGCTCAGATGATTACACCTTGTTTTTGTTCTAAGTAGTTTCTTCGAGTCACAAGGTTGTGTGACTCCATGGGCATCGACTCCATTGTTAGATATTTTTTTTCCGTCAACGGGTTCGGATGTTATCTTTTGCACTCCAGTTCAAGATCCTTTTGGGCACCCCTCGGTTATTCAATAGATCCATCTAATCCGCTGTATTGTGTCGATTGAGTAGTTACTCTTGCGTTCCGAGCAAATCTCAATTTCCACGTTGGTTTTTTCGACTCTCCTCCACGGCCTACAGGCAAAGCCGGCTGGGTTTCTTCAACTTTGATGGATTTTATTGAACCATGCGCTGCTAATGGAGGCCCTGTGGCCTGAAACGCCATGTTATTCACATGAATACCCTCTGGTGCATACTATGTTTTGTAGAATAGTTTGTCATCCCTCTCTGTAGTTGTGTCCAGCCTCTTTCTGTAATCCCGGACTCTAACATCAGACATTCCAGTCCCAAGGAAATGAACCTTGCAATATGGCTCCTGAAGTCCTATATTTTGTGGGTATTTAAACTGACTGCAACAATGCATGAAAATGATTGAACAGGCTCCTAGGCCTACAACTAGACAATGCTATGCCGCCAAATGGAAACGATTGGTCTTATACTGTCAGCATCAAAATGTTAACCCATTACAAGCACAAATACAAACAATTCTTTCGTATTTGCTGGATCTTCAAACCTCAGGTCTAGCCTACACTTCAATACGTTTACACTTTGCTGTCGTTGCAGCATATTTGCAGAATAGACAACATTGATCTTTGTTCAAAATACCTGTTATTAAAGCATTTATGGAAGGACTTAAAAGCATCATTCCCACTAGACTTCAACCTGCCCAAGCATGGAATCTAAACATTGTATTAACAAGGCTCATGGGGCCTGCATTTGAGCCTCTACGTTCTTGCCAAATCCAATATTTGTCTTGGAAAGTTGCCTTTTTAATCGCTATCACTTCACTTAGATGTGTCAGTGAGCCCCAGGCACGAACCGTGGAAGAACCATTGTTCCAAGTTCATAGAGATACAGTAGTGCTTGGAACCAACCCAAGGTTCCTTCCTAAAGTAGTTTCACCTTTTTACAGGAATCAGTTAATTTGTACCTGTTTTCTTCCCACAACCTGACTCTGTTGCAGAAAGAGCTCTTCATACTTTAGATGTTAATAGAGCTTTAATGTTTTATAGTGACATGACTAAAACATTTAGAAACACTAAGCAAGTATTCATTTCTTTTTCACCTCCTCACATTGGAAATGCTTTTAGTAAAACTGGGATTTCAAGATGGATAGTAAAATGCATTCAAACTTGCTATGCTAAAGCTCGGACTTTTACCTGTTCCCCCTAAAGCTCACTCAACTCCTAAAATAGGGGCTTCTATGGCCTTTTTAGGGAGCATTCCCGTTGCGGACCTTTGTAAAGCAGCAACATGGTCCGAACCACACACCTTTACAAGACGTTACTGTGGTTTTGTACTAGCACGTCAACAAACGTTGGCCAAACAGTACTACAGACTCTTTCAAACAACTGCAGCCCCCACACGCTAGCCACCGCTTAGGGAGGAAGACTGCTTTACAGTCTATGCACAGCATGTGTATCTGCAGCACACATGCCTTGAATGGATTATATTACTTAACCTATAAGCATATGTTCTTGGCATGTAGTGCTGTAGATTCACATGCTCCCGTCCTCTTCCTATTGCTTTAAGAACATCTGCTGCACTTGCCAAACTTCATTGGCTACCTATGGATTAGCGTATTTTGTGTAAGGCAACATGTTTAATTGTTCATGCCTTTCACAAGTTGGTCCCAATCTGTCTGCAATATAAAATCTGACAGAAACCGGTTAGTATTAGATTCCTTACCGTAGAATATCCCCAGGCGTCAGATTGGATCCGGAAACTTTTGCGTAGCAGTACCCTTGCTCGTCGGTAGGCGTCGTCTGCGGCTCTGGTACGTTGGCGCCAGGATGACGTCGCCGGAGTACTTAGACGCCGCCCTCGCGCGCTGACGTCCGTTCTTCTCTTTTTCGCGCCAGCAAGGGCCAATCCGGAAAAAGTTGTACCCTAATCAATTTTTGACTAACTTTTTCGATCCTTTTTGATCATATTTCGAAGTCTCATCGACTCAGACGGTGCCGGTAGGGATGCCTGGGTTCAAACCCTGCGTCTACTGCAACCGACTGATGTCTGTTACCGACCCCCATCGCCGGTGCCTTCACTGTCTGGACCCCGACCACGACGACAAGTCCTGCTCCGACTGCCGGGCCCTGACGTCCAAAGCTAGACTGGAGCGGTCCCGCAAGCGACTCAAGCTCCGGCAGTCAGCCCGTGCTGCTCGAGGTCCCAGTCCGCAAGGAGGTCGAGGGACCGGTCGCGGGGCCGGAGTCACCACAGTTCCGGGAGTCCTCATCAGTCTTCGGGCTCTAAGTCTTCAGGTAAGAGGCACAATAAGTCGAAGAGGCGACATCGCTCTTCTAACTCCCCCAGACGCTCGCGCGACGTGATTGGGGGTTCGGGCGACACCGCCCCCGCAGCTCCGCTGGAGCCGCAGGCGTCCCGGCCTGCTCCACACCCGCCGGTCCCGGGGCACAACGCGACGCCGGAGGAGATCAAGGCCTTCCTCGTGGCCATGAGGTCCCTCGCTCCTCAGTAGGGTTCCGCGGTGTCTTCGGGCCAAGTGGTCCCGACTGGGTCCCCACACGGGCCGGGTGCTTCGGCGACTTCGGTCCTGACGCCGCAGGGCCCAGACGGATCCAGGTCGTCGCCGGTCGACCTAACTACCTCGCCGGCGCCGGCCCCCAGGGTGTCTCCCCCGGCGCCGTCCCCGGACATCGCCGTCCCCGGTCCTACCCTCGATTCTGGTCTGGCATCGCTTGGAGATTTCTACTTCTACGACCCGTCCCCATCCTTTGAACCGGAGTACCAGGTGATGGGTGATGAGGAGGATTGGGAGGGGTCCGAGGACCCTCTGGCACGTGAGTGCCAGTCTTCTCAGGACTGGGCAGGTGAGCTTGGGGAGGCCAGAGGTCTGGACACTTCGCCCGACACTGGTTTTGTCTCCCCTCCTAACGTGGCTACGGAGGAGGGAGCTGCCTATAGTGTGGTGCTGACGCGGGCTGCCAAGGCCTTGGGCCTTGAGCTCCCCGTCGCGGCTGTGAGGACTAACCTCCTCACTGAGATCCCTAAACCGCAGGCAAGCTCGGCTGAGCCTCTGCTACCGTTTAATGAGGCCTTGTCAGACTTTCTTCTGGGCACTTGGTCCAAGCCCGCTACAGGTCCGCCTGTAGATAGGAACGTGGCCAGGCGCCACCACCCGGCTCTGGGCAACCCTTGCTTCCTGTCCACCCACCCCACCCCCGAGAGCCTGGTCATCCAGGCCTGTAACTCCCAGACCGCATTCCAGACGGCTTCCCTCGATTGGGAATCCAAGAGGTATGAGCAATAAGGGAAAAAGGTATTCTCCTCCCTGAGTTTGGGGTTGCGGTCAATCAACACCGCGTGCCTCTTGGGCCGTTACACCCAGGGGTCCTGACTAAACTCGCCCAAGCCCTTGCGGAGGGTCGAGATGCGGCACAGTATTCCATCTGGTGTGGGCTGGATACCACGGACTCACGTGGCAGAGCAATGGCAACGACGGTGGCGATTCATCGCCACGCCTGGTTGAGGTCCGCCAACTTTTCGGCTGATGTCCAAAATACCCTTATGAACATGCCACTAGATGGCCGTCGCCTCTTTGGCGACAAGGCAGACCATGCGCTTGAGCGCTTTAAGGACTCCAGGGCTACGGCCAAGTCCTTGGGCCTCTCGGCCCTGCGCCAGCAGACGGCTGCCTTTCGCTCCTTTCGTGGCCAAGGAAGGGGCGCCCCCACAAGTCTTGCCAGCCACGGGCCGCAGACTACCATCCAGCGCGGTGGTGGATGTGGAAACCGCCGTGGCGGCGGTCGGGGACAACGGCGAGGCCAGTCCACACCTGCCCCTGCAGCATGCGCCTCAAAACCCTCCTAGTCCGAGCTTTCAGGCCCATGTGACGCCAGTGGGGGGCAGCGTTCGCCATCACCACCTCCACTGGCGCACTGTCACATCGGACAGGTGGGTGCTGCAAATCGTCCGAAGGGGCTACTCCCTCCCCTTCGAGTTTTCCCCTCCAGCCATGCCACCGCAGTACCACCGCATGTCGGGGATCACCTGAAACCTCTACAAGAGGAAGTTACTGTTCTCTTGGCCAAGGGGGACATTGAGCGCGTTCCTGGGCTAGAAGTAGGGTGTGGTTGTTACTCCCACTACTTTCTGGTACCCAAGAAGGGCAAAGGGGGCCTACGCCCTATCTTGCACCTGCGGAACGTCAACGGCTTCCTTCGGAAGGAGAAGTTCAAGATGCTGACACTGGCTCAGGTCTTAGCTGCCCTGGACCCGGGAGACTGGATGGTAGCGTTGGACTTGCAGGACGCTTATTTTCATATCCCCGTCCTGTCGGCCCACCAGCGTTACCTACGGTTCACGGTAGGCCACGAGCACTTTCAGTTTACTGTGCTCCCCTTCGGCCTTACCAGCGCCCCACGGTGTTCACGAAAGTGATGGCGGTGGTCGCAGCTCATCTGCGCTGGTTAGGGGTTTCAGTCTTCCCCTACCTAGACGACTGGTTGTTGAAGGCGGGCTCGCCCCAGACAGTCGTCAGCCACCTCCAGACTAAGGCCGACCTCCTGCACCTGCTGGGGTTCTCCATCAATGTGCCGAAGTCACACCTGTGTCCCCTCAGAAGCTCCTCTTCATCGGAGCAGTTCTAGACTCGGCGCAGTTTCAGGTTTATCCTCACGAACGGCGGGTTCGGGATATTCAGGCTCAGATTCCGATCTTTCAGCCGTTATCCTGAGTCTCTGTCAAGTTGACGCTGCGGCTTCTGGGGCTGATGGCCTCCTGCATCCTTCTGGTGCATCACACCAGGTGGCGGATGCGGGCTCTGCAGTGGGACCTGAAGTTTCAGTGGGCCCAGCATCAGGGCAACTTGTCCGACCATGTCTTGATCTCGGAGGGCACTGCAAGACAGTTGCAGTGGTGGTTCACGGACCGCGATTAGGTCAGCGGCAGATCCCTCTCCCTACCCCAACCAGAGCACGTAGTTGTGACAGACGCGTCCCTCCAGGGCTGGGGGTGGGCCACATGGGAGAGGCGGAGATCAGAGGCCTCTGGTCTCCGGCGGAGTCCCGGCTCCACATCAACCTTCTGGAGCTGCGGGCGTTCCGGCTTGCACTGAAGGCATTCCTCTCCTCTGTCCGGGGGAGTGTAGTGCAGGTGTTCACCGCCATGTGGTACTGCAACAAACAGGGCTGGGTGGGGTCGTGGACCCTATGCCAGGAGGCTCTTCGCCTCTGGCAGTGGCTGGAACATCAGGGTGTGACCCTGGTGGTTCAACACCTGGCAGGTTCCCTGAACGCCAGGGCGGACAAATTCAGCCGTCGGTGCAGGATGGATCACGAATGGTGTCTGAACTCTGACGTGGCGCAAGGCCTCTTTCTGCAGTGGGGAGAGCCTTGGTTACATCTATTCGCCACAGAAGAGAACGCGCAATGTCATCAGTTCTGCGCGTTGGAATTTCCAAGGCGGCACTCGCTCGGAGACGCTTTTCGTCGCAATTGGAGCTGCGGTCTGTTGTACGCCTTTCCGCCTATACCACTTCTGCCCAGAGTGCTGAAGAAGATCAGGCGCGACCGGGCCCAAGCCGTCCTTGTGGCTCCGGACTGGGCACGAAGATACTGGTATCCCGAGCTACTCAGCATGTCTGTCAATCCCCCGATTCGTCAGCCTCTTCAGGAGGACCTTCTGTCGCAGCAGCAGGGGACGGTCCTCCACCCGAACCTGTCCAGTCTCCACCTCTATGCTTGGAGCTTGAGCAGCGACAGTTGTGGCCATTTGACTTGCCTCCTGAAGTTTATAATGTAATTCTGGCAGCCAGGCATCCCTCCACAAAGTCTGTATACGCCTGCAGGTGGAACAGATTTGTGGCATGGTGCACAGCAAAGGCTGTGGATCCACTCTCTGCCCCCCTTTCTGAGGTTCTCCTCTTCCTCCTTTCTCTTCCCAGCAGGGCTCTGCTCTGGGCACTATCAAGGGCTACCTTTCTGCCCTTTCCGCCTTCTTAAGGCTAACTGATCAGCCTTCTTTGTTCTAGTCCCCAGTTGTAAATAGGTTCTTGAAGGGCATCACTCATATGTTTCCCCCTGTTCCTTTCGTGATGCCCCAGTGGGACTTGAACCTGGTTCTGACTTACCTGATGTGTGCTCCTTTTGAGCCACTTTATAACTGTCCTCTCAGTCTTCTTACTCCTAAGACTGCTTTTCTGGTTGCCACAGAAGAGAACGCGCAATGTCATCAGTTCTGCGCGTTGGAATTTCCAAGGCGGCACTCGCTCGGAGACGCTTTTCGTCGCAATTGGAGCTGCGGTCTGTTGTACGCCTTTCCGCCTATACCACTTCTGCCCAGAGTGCTGAAGAAGATCAGGCGCGACCGGGCCCAAGCCGTCCTTGTGGCTCCGGACTGGGCATGAAGATACTGGTATCCCGAGCTACTCAGCATGTCTGTCAATCCCCCGATTCGTCAGCCTCTTCAGGAGGACCTTCTGTCGCAGCAGCAGGGGACGGTCCTCCACCCGAACCTGTCCAGTCTCCACCTCTATGCTTGGAGCTTGAGCAGCGACAGTTGTGGCCATTTGACTTGCCTCCTGAAGTTTATAATGTAATTCTGGCAGCCAGGCATCCCTCCACAAAGTCTGTATACGCCTGCAGGTGGAACAGATTTGTGGCATGGTGCACAGCAAAGGCCGTGGATCCACTCTCTGCCCCCCTTTCTGAGGTTCTCCTCTTCCTCCTTTCTCTTCCCAGCAGGGCTCTGCTCTGGGCACTATCAAGGGCTACCTTTCTGCCCTTTCCGCCTTCTTAAGGCTAACTGATCAGCCTTCTTTGTTCTAGTCCCCAATTGTAAATAGGGTCTTGAAGGGCATCACTCATATGTTTCCCCCTGTTCCTTTCGTGATGCCCCAGTGGGACTTGAACCTGGTTCTGACTTACCTGATGTGTGCTCCTTTTGAGCCACTTTTAACTGTCCTCTCAGTCTTCTTACTCCTAAGACTGCTTTTCTGGTTGCCATCACCTCTGCCAGGAGAGTGAGTGAGCTCCAGGCTCTTTCCTCCAAGCCTCCTTTCCTTTCTGTCCATCCGGACAAGGTTGTGTTGCGGACAAGACCCTCTTTCCTGCCCAAGGTAGTCACAGCCTTCCACATCGGGCAGTCCATCACTTTGCCCACCTTCTTTCCGCCTCCGCATCCCTCTAAAGAGGAAGAGCGGCTCCACCGTCTGGACCCAAATCGTGCGCTCTCATTCTATCTAGATTGCACACGCCAGTTGCGGTTGGATGACCAACTCTTTGTTGGTTACGTTGGCGCTAAGAAGGGACGGCCGGTGCACAAACGGACCATCTCTCGGTGGGTCGTGTTGTGTATCGGCATGCTACTCTTTGGCTAAGAAGGAGCCTCCTGTTGGGCTGAGGGCCAATTCCACTCGGGCCACTGCGGCTACTACTGCCCTGGGCTGGAGAGTCCCCTTGCATGACATCTGTCAGGCAGCTACGTGGGCCTCGCTGCAAACGTTCGCAAGACACTACTGCCTGGACAGCCAAGTCCAGAGGGATGGCTTCTTTGGCCGTTCCGTCCTCCAGGACTTTCTGGTGTGATTATTGGTTCGCAGACCCACCACCGGGGTTGGTATTGTTGGGGTATCTATTCTAAGGTAAGGAATCTAATACTAACCTGTTTCTTTCAGATGCACAAGTTACTTACCTTCAGTAACGATATATCTGTAAGAAACAGTAGTTAGTATTAGATTCCTTAACTCCCCACCCATCCTCCCCGTTCTGCGAACCGATATCTAGGGTTAAGGTCATCCCCTTTCAGGGCCCTAGTTTCATGGCACCAGTGTTGGTTTTTATCATGGCTCTGCGTTTCCGGCGTAAAAAAGCTGTGTATAAGAACTGACGTCAGCGCGAGGGCGGCGTCTAAGTACTCCGGCGACGTCATCCCGGCGCCAACGAAGACGGACGCGTAGCCGCAGACGACACCTACCGACGCACAAGGGTGCTGCTACGCAAAAGTTTCCGGATCCAGTCTGACGCCTGGGGATATTCTAAGGTAAGGAATCTAATACTAACTAATGTTTCTTACAGATTTATTGTTACCGAAGGTAAGTAACTAGTGCTTCAAGCATAAAGTCCCTTTCTAACAACTGCGCTCTTCCAACACCCTCCCTCCTATTGGTGCTTCCAAAGTTCTGATCTGGTAGATGGGACAGTTGCTCTTTCTCTTTCTTGTTGCACACGCTACCTTTTAGCCTTTTAAAAAAAATTATTAATTTTAACGCGACCATGTAACCTGTGCTCTATTTCACAATTGCTACCTTTTGGGAAGGTACTAAAATAATGGCAATCCGCTCTTTAAACAATCTAGCTTCTTTGTGTATCACAGCGCAAGGACACCCTTGGGTAACAGTGCACTTAACGAGTCATTAAAATTCACATTCTCTGATGTCATAGGTCATTGATAGGGTCAGTAGATATGAGCGAAGATCATTCCTCGCAAAATCACATTCTGATTGGATGCTGAAACAAGTGTTGTCTGTTTAATGGAGCTTGTGAATTTACCTGCTCTGGCCGCAGCTGGATTATTATCCTCATATCCATCTAATAGAAGGAGACATCATTCGAAATCTATGGTCTCTAGTGCAAGAACAAAATGCCCTCCCAGGCATCCTTGAGAGGAGGAAGCATGACCCCAAAACTGAATTTATAATGAAAGACCGAAACACCCTATCAAACATTATCGAACATAAGCAATCCTTGTTCTGCATCCAATATCCTTTGTGGAAGAACTGAGTGCCTGCCAGTCAGGCATCAGCAACCCAAAGGAAGTAGCATTCTGAAAACCAGATCCAATCAGTTTATGGCAGCTTCTATTTCTAATCTGAGAGTAGTCGTGTCACCCTTCTGCACTGCTGCGGCAACTCTTAGGATTCATACATAGAGCGTATAGGTAGCGTGCTTAATCTTTTGTTTATTTTGTACAAAGTCGTTTTTTAAATGTTGTGAACCACGTATAAAAAGAATGAGAACACCAAAAACTATTTTAAACAAAAAAATTGCTAAGTATTTTTGTTTGAAAAAATGTTGAAAGAATACATCTAAAACTCGTTTGTGTTTGACTAAATAAAGGTTCTCTGTGTGTTCTAATGCAGGACGCAGAGCTGGAGTGGAGCACTGTGAAGCAGAGCTTTCTCACCGAGGTTGAGAAACTATCTGGGTGAGTCTGGGAAGAAGGTTACAAAAAAACCTCTGTAAAGCTATGGGGGAACGGAGGAGAAATTGAGGGCAAAGCATGTGGCGAAAGAGGCATCTTTCTGTGTAAGGCATAGGGAGAAGCAGAAAAAATGTGTAAAGCACTAAAGGTATTGAGAATCTATGAACAGTGTATATGGGAGAAGACAACCCTTTGGGTGAGGCATAGAAGAAAAATGAGACATTCCCTGGCCAGGCACTCAGAAAAGAGAGGAGAAACCTTGTAGGGATGTCTGGAATGGATGGAAAGGAAAGGGAAGCAAAACACTGGGCAAGGCAGAGAGAGGAGCAAAGAGAATCTCTCTAGGCACGGGTAAAGAGTAGGAAGAAGGGAGAAGACACACTGTGCAATGCTTGGGGAGAAAATGGAGATCGCTCTAGGATTGGGTAAGCAATGAGAAGATAGGAGCGGAAGAAGGGAGAAGACACACTGTGCAATGCTTGGGGAGAAAAAAATGAGATCTCTAGGATTGGGTAAGCAATGAGAAGATAGGAGAGGAAACTCTAAGGATAGGCAAGGAATGGGAAGAAGGGAGAAGAAACTCTAGGGATAGGGATGAGAAGAAGGGAGGAGAAACTAGGGATAGGCAAGGAATGGGAAGAAGGGAGGAGAAACTGCAGGGATGGGGTAAGGAATGGGAGGAGAAACTCTAGGGATAGGCAAGGAATGAGAAGAAGGGAGGAGAAACTCTAGGGATAGGCAAGGAATGGGAAGAAGGGAGGAGAAACTGCAGGGATGGGGTAAGGAATGGGAGGAGAAACTCTAGGGATGGGTAAGGAATGGGAAGAAGGGAGGAGACACACTGGGCAATGCATGGGGAGAAGGAAGGGTAAACCCTCTTGGGATGAGTAAGGAATGGGAAGAAGGGGGGAGAAACCCCGGAAAAGGCATGGGGAGGAAGTATGAGAAACCCTCTGGGGCAGCGCTTCTCAATCTTTTTAAAGCACTACCCATTTTAGAATGATAGATTTTCACCATCCACCTATCTTGATGGACTTAAAGTGGGCGTTTAAAAAAATGATATGTACCTAAAGCATTGTGTGGCAGCGCACTGTCATTCAGAGTCAGCACATTTTTCATTGAAACGGCCACTGCTGATAAAACTATAAAATTATATTGCACACAAATGATTATGCATGGAAATTGTGCTTTAGTGAATGTTTATCATTTGTGCATCACCAAGTAATGTGACTTGATTTGTTTTGATCCGGTTAAAATCTTTGTTTCCCTCATACTTACGTGCTGCTTAATTTTTGCTTTCCTAACTGCTGAATGTGTGCAGTTCATTTACAGTATTTACATTTTGTTGTGTGTGGCAAAATAATGCCATCCTACAACCTTACTTTCGACACTTCATATACCTCCGCAAGATTGTCACACAATTCACTTTACTTATCTTTCTCTGACTGTAAAGTGAGAGGAAATTATAAGTACCAATCCCCGCATTTAAAAAACAAAGTAAGCAACAATTGCTGCAAGAGAGAGCCTGACATTTGACCTCTCTCCCTCATAGAAGCTCAGCAAATGTGACAGGATAAATGCAGAATTTAAAGGCATCTTATTTTGTGCTTGGACTTTCGCAACCCAACAGTGGGTCGAGACCCCCAGTTTGGGAAACACCGCTCTAGGGATGGGTAAGGATTGAGAAAAGGGGAGGAGAAGCACTGGGCAATGCATGGGGAGAAGGAAGGAGAAACCCTCCAGGGATGGGGAAGGAATGGGAAGGAGGGCGGAAAACACTAAGCATCGCATTGGGTGAAAGGGAGAGAAACCTGACATGTGGAGAAAAGAGGAGAAACCCTCAAGTGAAGACATGTGGAGATGTTGAGAACCAGTGTGGGTATGTCATTGACATATTGGAAGAGAGACTGTCTGAGTAAAGCATTGGGTGAATGGAGAACAAATGTAGGGTAATGCTTCTGGAGAAGTAGTTGAAGTGGCACGCGGAGTATGGTGGAGTTGTGTAAGGCATGAAGAGTACAGTGAAAGATCATCTAAGTAAAGCTAACTTGCAAAGACCTAGGGAGAAAAAAATACTCCGTATAGAAGAATCAGAGTTAATTTATTTATTTATACATGGAAAGAAGAGAAACTGAGTTTGGCTGAGTTTATCAGGTGCTTCTGGGCTCATCTGTGGGAGTTTTCAGCCAACAAGTGACCGTGGGTGCCACCCTCAAAGAGATGGACTATGGAGTAGTCAAAGTGTACCCTGATGTACATTTTGAATATACTAGCCTGCAGAAATTGACAACACTTGTGTTGTGTTTTTCTGCAGAAGTCTGGTAAGAAAGCACATAAACTGGCCAAGAAGTGGCTTTGGTGACTTCAGCGGCTCTGTAGCCGCAAGTAGAGGTAGCAGGAAAAGATCAATGGTCTGCAGGAAAATGAATGAAGACTATTTTATAGCTGGGGTTTCTGCTTTTCAATTAAAACCGATTATAACTGATAAAACTATACCAGAGGGAACGTTTCCTTTTCAGTAGAAACTGGAAAACACTGGATTTTGGTACGCTTCTACTGCTTTAGTGCACTATGGATTCAAAACAGTAGAAGTGCAGTCTCTACCTCTAAGCAATTTTCTCTGATGGATGCTCCTGCTAGGAACAATGTGGTCTGTGGTAAGCCACGCATTAGTCCATTTCCACCATCCGCAAAGAACCTGGAGCCTACTTTCATTTCTATTGGAGAGCTTGGCTCTACTAAAATGGCTTTAGCTCCCTGTTCAGTGCCTATTACTGTGTAGTGGGCAGCAGGCCTGCAGCTAAATCCTGAACAGGGTCTCGGTAAGTGTAAGCGAAACATTTTCTCGCTCTCCTTCACTGAGAGCAGCAGTAGGTTTGCTCTCCGAAAACTCCTGTGCCATGATTGTGACAGCAAATATCACTGTGCATATGGACGCCCCTAGAATCCGTGTCCTGTACTCAATACACCTGTTCATATTTGTAGATGGTGATGTCCTCAGAAATATGCCTCAAGGAGCTGTATATGCTCATATAGCAGGAAAAGGTCGATATGAGGAATCTCAGCAGCCACGCTGAAGCCCAGAAGGTTCTGCTCTGGTTTGTGCCGATACAGAGCTGCCCACAGCACATACGTTCACACATAAAATCTATGTTATTGTAGGAGCTACAGACCGTGCTGGTCCAATCCTGAAGAGACCGCCTTAGCTCTCTGTTTCTAAATGTGTGCTGCAGACAGCACTGTTTGAGAGAAAACATGCAGGAACCAGTTCTGAGCCTGCTTGCAGGAGTAGAACATGGCCTTGATACCACCAAAGTTAAAATGACATTCCTTCTGCCTCCATGTCAAAATGAAGCTTGGAACCAAATCACGTGTTCAAACTAAGGGGCCATTTTAATGTAATCTAGAGCTGTGCTCGTTCTTTTCACCAACATGGTTATTGTCCAAGCACAAGAAAACTGGAAGCCGCACAGTCCTGTGTTGCTTTTGAACTGACAAAGGCCCACTGGTGGTAAAAATCATTTCTTAGTGGTGCTGTGCGGGCTTTCAAATAAACCCAAAATCCAATACACGTGTCACAGTAACATAAAGAAATGTCATTCCTGGTGTGAACTGCACTGGCAAACGATTCAAGGTATGCTGCAAGTCGTTCCGCTTCTTTACTACCTCAGCTGGTTCTTTATACAGCAGAACAGTTTACTATCAGTAGAGACTATGTAACTATCATCATGCACGTTCATTTCTGTGCAGACGACATCCCTATGACCACGTAGAGCAGTGTTAGGCTCAGAATACCACATCAATTCACCCAGTCCTTCCTTGGTATCTTGAGTTGAGACAAAGAACAGGACAGTGTGACACTAATTTGCAATAACAGCGCACCGCACGGGTAGAAAATCTTCATTCCGCCAATCTTTGTTGAGTGGAGCAGCAGGAAGGTATGTTAAATGCTCATCTAACCTTCTATCAACTGCAAAAAAATCTTAATGATTATCAATCATATGAGCGTTGATGCTCATCCTGGACATGCGATGACTCTGGACTGCTAGAGAGAGGGGTTTGAGTGCTTTGAAAGGAGACCGGCATGGAGGTGAGGTAAATAATGAAGTTACTTGGAAGAGGAAAACTTGCAACAAAAAAAGGGACTTATAAGCAGGATGGAAGAATTGGCAGAGGAAATAAACGCATAAAAAAATGAAACCCACATTCTTTAAAAGTACTGGAAAAACATCATGCCTATGATATTTTACGGGACAAAAAAGAGTGAGCTCTAACAACCACAGATTTTTCCAGTTTTTGACAACATTGAAAAACATTGAGAAAACGCACCAGAATTCACTGCAAATTGAAACTGGAAACGAAAAGAAGAAGGTATTACCCCAGGGATGTGGTTAAAGGTGGAGCTGTGTGGTGATGACGTTGGTGTGAGCGTGGGAAGATTAGGCAGAGGCGTTTCTGTGTAGTAATGATGTGAATATATTGCATTTTTTGTATTAATAAAACTTTCTTTTTCCATTTATATACATTTAAACATTACAGTAGCCGTGTTTGTAGCATCTTGCCATACATAATCAGAGAAAATATTCAAAGAGATAAAGAGAAAGCAACATTTCCAAATTAAATATATGGCATTTATTATTCCATACCCCATCCATGATCATATGCACAACATTATGACGACTGTGATTAAAGGATGCGAATATGATTTTCACATCAAAGAGCTGGTGTTAGAGAAAGGGCTTTTCATGAGTCTTCTCCACCATAGCCTCAGTGCCTTCTCCACCATAGCCTCAGTGCCTTCTCCACCCAGGGCCCCGCTGCCTTCTCCACCCAGGGCCCCGCTGCCTTCTCCACCCAGGGCCCCGCTGCCTTCTCCACCCAGGGCCCCGCTGCCTTCTCCACCCAGGGCCCCGCTGCCTTCTCCACCCAGGGCCCCGCTGCCTTCTCCACCCAGGCCCCCGCTGCCTTCTCCACCCAGGCCCCCGCTGCCTTCTCCACCCAAGCCCCCGCTGCCTTCTCCACCCAGGCCCCCGCTGCCTTCTCCACCCAGGCCCCCGCTGCCTTCTCCACCCAGGCCCCCGCTGCCTTCTCCACCCAGGCCCCCGCTGCCTTCTCCACCCAGGCCCCCGCTGCCTTCTCCACCCAGGCCCCCGCTGCCTTCTCCACCCAGGCCCCCGCTGCCTTCTCCACCCAGGGCCCCGCTGCCTTCTCCACCCAGGGCCCCGCTGCCTTCTCCACCCAGGCCCCTGCTGCCTTCTCTACCCAGGCCCCTGCTGCCTTCTCCACCCAGGCCCCTGCTGCCTTCTCCACCCAGGCCCCTGCTGCCTTCTCCACCCAGGCCCCTGCTGCCTTCTCCACCCAGGCCCCTGCTGCCTTCTCCACCCGGGCCCTGGCCGCCTTCTCCACCCAGGCCCCGGCTGCTTTCTCCACCCAGGCCCCGGCTGCTTTCTCCACCCAGGCCCCCGGCTGCTTTCTCCACCCAGGCCCCGGCTGCTTTCTCCACCCAGGCCCCCGGCTGCTTTCTCCACCCAGGCCCCCGGCTGCTTTCTCCACCCAGGCCCCCGGCTGCTTTCTCCACCCAGGCCCCCGGCTGCTTTCTCCACCCAGGCCCCCGGCTGCTTTCTCCACCCAGGCCCCCGGCTGCTTTCTCCACCCAGGCCCCCGGCTGCTTTCTCCACCCAGGCCCCCGGCTGCTTTCTCCACCCAGGCCCCCGGCTGCTTTCTCCACCCAGGCCCCCGGCTGCTTTCTCCACCCAGGCCCCCGGCTGCTTTCCCCACCCAGGCCCCGGCTGCTTTCCCCACCCAGGCCCCGGCTGCTTTCCCCACCCAGGCCCCGGCTGCCTTCTCCTCCCAGGTCCCGGCCGCCTTCTGCACCTAGGCCCCTGTTCCTCCTGCATCTCACCCTGAAAGTGTAAATAGACTTTTCAAGCCACATCCCACCCTGGACTCCTTTGTGCGGGGATGGACAGAGATAGGAACTTGGTGTCGCAGGCCTTTAAGATGGTCAAGACCAGTAGTGAGGTAGTGTGGCTCACTGGTTGAGGCGGCAGACCCGAGAGCAGAGGACGGCCCGGGACCAGGGTTCGATTCCCGGCGCGGCAGGTTTCTGGACCAGGGTCAGCGGACTCGATAATTCTCTCGCCTCGGTGCCCACTCTGATCAGCGATCACACTCGGCAACTCTGGGCATTAGCTTGCCTCATCTTCACTAACGGCCCCACCAGACCGCCGGGGATGCCTGGTCACACCCTGGAGATACCCATTAAGGGACCATCTCTCAGGGAAGCCAGGAAGGGTTTCGCAGTGGTCGAAGCGCGGAGATACTCCCCCGGGAGTGATTCTAGCGCTATATAAACACGCAAATTAAATTAAATTAAATCCACTACCCCAAGCCAGACGCCATCGCCACTCGAAGTGTGCCAGGCTACAGGGCAGAAATGGAGCAGCCGAGACTGGGAAGCTCTGGCTCATCATGGCCGCCTTGAAGAGCTGCCAATTAGCACTACTCGGATTGACTGTCTCCAGTCTCTGTTTTCTTCTAATGCTGTTGTGGGCTTCATTGACGTTCACTTCCGTAATGCACAGTATGCAGGGTTAGCTGAGCAACTGATAGCAGGTTTGAGGCACTTACTTGTTTGTTACTACCAGGACTGCACATTGATGGGGTGGTCTGAAAACCCTCTTGCATCACCCCATCCCACTTAGCAGGAAGTCATTAGGGCATCTGACTATAATGAAGGAACATTTTAGACATGACGGTGATCACTAACAAAGGAGATAACACACTCATCCAGGATGCTAGAAATGTGTTCCGTGAGCGTGCTGCTGGGGAATAGTAACCCGACAAAGCCGATGTCTGGAGCAAACTACCCTTCCAATCGCTCATCAGCTCTAGCTCTGCCTTTCACCCAGAGCCTTCTCAATTGCCTTTGGGCTAGCTTACTCGATACCGATACCATGTACATAAGAGGTTGCCCCACGGACCGCCTTGGTACCATGTGTACATCAGTCGTGTTAATAAGGTCATTTGCGTTCCAGCCTTATTGGCACCAGGGGAGGTAGGAGCATCCATCAGCCTTTTTGAGCTTGTAAACATTATTAGCCTTCTGTGATATACCTGCATACGCACTTGTGTTTTACATCATGATAGCAGAGGTACGAGAGTACAAGGTCCTCACCTTCTACAGTCATCTGTGCTTAACGTGCACGTCACCGATTCAGATTAAGGCATCATCTCAGCCTGGTGAAATGGACACCAGTTCACTGGCTTGTGATCGTGCATATAATTTAAGGACCAAGAGGAATATGTGGTTCATTCTGGACACGGTTATTGTTAGTCAGAGTGGAGGTGAGGTTTGTCTCTTTCATTGTCCATGGCTCACCTTATTCCCCTCTGGTCTTTCAGGCTCCGACACCCCAACATCATCGACCTGGCGGGGTACTGTGTGGAAGATGAGGTCTACTGCCTCGTGTACCTCTTCCTGCCCAATGGCTCCCTAGAGGACCGGATACACTGCCAGGTATATTTCTACATCTTTGTGCATGATCTCCTCTTGATTTTGGTTCAGACGAAGGGAACAGTCCTCATGACTCGCGATATGAGCAAATGTATGGAAATATGTACATTTTGGATACAATTGAACAATTTTCTTTATTTGCCTACGGCTGTCACTCCTGTTTGTTTGCTCTGCTTTACTCTTGCCTTGCGTTTACATACATGGAAAGGTTTTCTTGAAGTTCACTACCAAAGATATTACTCTAGTGTAATGCAATTCAAACACAATACATACAAAATGATATGGACTCTTTAGAGGTATCCTTTATACTTTCTTGTGGTGACACTTGTTTAGTGGATGCTCGCATCACAGCAGTGTGCTCATTTAGAATGTGTTCCCATTCATCAGAATTCAACTGGAATTTTTTAGCACTCCCAAGTGGATCCCACGCAGTGTCGCAGCGGATGCATCCGCGAGCTGCACCAGCGTCATCTTTGGAAATGACACACTGGCTTCATAAAAGGACAAGACATGCCGGTGATGTCACTTCTGCCTAAATTTCCTGCCACACAGCAGTCGGGGAGAAGGGTGGGGGGGGGGGGCAGAGGTGGTGGGGGTGAGGACATAGAGCCTGAAAAATAAGGCGCAGAATAAGTTGGCAAAGAATCCCAGGCATCGATAGAAAGGAAGATAGGAGGACAGTTATTAATCTGCCGGAACACAGCATTTAAAAGAAAAAGGCAGATCCCATGCCAGTGATGGCAGCGCAGCAGCTGCCGCCCTTCTTGGTTTGCAAAGACTGAGCTTGTAAACCATTGGCACCACCTTAAGATGAGAAGGTGCTGAGTCTCATGTTGGGTTGGTGTGAGCATCCATTAAAGTAGGCTTGTCGTATCTTCACATTAAATGTAAAATGTAAATTTATACTTGTATAGCGCACTACTCACCCGCAAGGGTCTCAAGGCGCTTGTACGAATACCGCTGTGTAACGCATCCTGGCTGTCCCTGTGAGGCGTACACTCCTGGGCAACCCCAAGGTGGAGGCCAGGCATCCTTATTGATTCGTTGAATAGGCATCCATGCAGGTTACTACGTCGGTAGAAGGAATAGAGTGTTGTGAAAGGAATGCGGAAATTGGTGCCTAAGTCTTGGATAATCCCCGTTGGAAAATGCAAGCCCAATTTGTTGTTAATCAAAGGGTTGGTGGGAACTAAATGGAGTATCAGTCCAGAGAGGGTCGGAGAGAGAGTGATGAAGAGGAGGAGAAAATGGAGAAGGAGTTCCGTAATCCAAGACACCAGTGAGTGGAATGCAAATTTGTCTTGGTCAAATGTTTTACATTTAATATGGTGTCGCCTCCTCAGTAAAGTGTCCAATGCGCAGTTGACCAGTGTCCACCTGAAAATATTGACAAAGCTCTGGGTCCAGTATGAAATCTGACAACACTTTATTGAAGAGGTTCATATGGGCAAAAGTAATACTTAGAAATGCGAGTGGAAGGCAGTGAGAAGCAGCACAAACCGATCTCTCTGCTGATTCATTTTTCTGATCCTAACAAACGGGTACATCGTTGTTGACTGAGAAGCGATCAAAAATCTTATTCTAAGACCCCAGGTTTGTCGACCGAAGTGTTTGGCTCTTTCAGCGTGTTTGTCATATTAGATTTACGTGATGTTGCATGAGTGCCACAAGAACTGGGTCTTCCCCTACAGAAGCTTGAAGAGAAAATGAGGATAGGGGTGTGAGATCGGCTAAGCGTGCTGCCCATCATGCATTCATTGGCAATTCCCAGAGTGAACATTTCTATCCGTTTCTTCTTGTAGGACAGTGTCAAAGCACTTTCCTGGAATCAGCGGCTGGCCATCATGCTGGGAGTAGCCCGTGCCATTCAGTTTCTGCATTTGAACCAGCCGAGCCTGATTCACGGGGATGTGAAGAGGTAAGAGTTCTGAGGGCTTCTGGGAAGGGAGGGGAGTGGGTAGCTCATGTAACGTACAGAGGTGTGAGCACGTTGTGCCCGTTTCCACATTTGTGTTAGTAAGTTCCACTGTAGTTGACACAGCTTGTGTCAAGCAAACAATATTACCAATCAGTCTTTTATGTTGTGCTCCACTTTTAGAACTGTATCTTGATTCTTCCCTCAGTACGAACTAAAAGTGGTTGATGTACTCTCTCACCACCACCCTTGCACGTTTTACCTATACCATGTAAAGATGAGGAGACATGGTACCCAGTATATTATTCGCTGGTTCATATTGAACAGATGAGTTTGCTCGGTTCTTGCAGTCGAGCTAGCAAATTCCTTTTTCCTTTGTCTTCTCCAGTCCTTGTCTATTAATCAGGTGATAGTGCTTAATTTGGCAAAAAAGGTTATAGGCAACGCGTGACCCATAGTTCTATTTGGGAGCTTTGGATGGCGAGGTTGCTCAACTTCAAAGATGCCTCGTTTTGATTCCACCTCGTGCCCAATTCTTCCACCACCCTGCAGTTCTCTCTTTATCTCACTCTTGTAGTTTCTTTATCATCCTTATTTTTTTAGGTCCCGCCTACAGATAGCTTTTAGGTTTTTGTTGTTCTTTAAGTCTTATTCTGGACAGTACCAAAGCTTGCAGTTTACATTTCGGCATTCCATTACATATCACTCAATAGCATTCTTGTCAATCTCATTTGCTAGCTTATTATTAATCGGCTTTCCTTCTTCTTGTGTGTGCCGCTCCCCTGGAATTTAACTTCTTTACCATCCTGTAGATTGGACTACATGTATCCTTCCACTGTTTACATTCTGGGAACTTGTTGCTTTTTTACTTACCTCTCTATGGGAGTGCATGTGTTTATTTGTTGTCTTCCTTGTGTGCTGCTTCTCAGTCATATTCCCCCCTCACACTCTACATGTTCTCTCCCACCCCCTGAGCTCTACCTTTACATCCCCCACAGCTTCCAATTCCTTTTTTTTTAATCTTATTTTCAAATCGTCCCCCAAAACATTGACTTCAGTACAGTGCTGCTATTTATTTCTTTAATGTGCCTTTGTGCTTATTTGTTTATTTTAATTCACTCCGAGTTTAGAGTCCACCATTTTGGAACAGTAAAGTAAAAGATCAGAAGAGAAAAATAGTTGTGCATTTATGCAAGCTGCTACTTTTCTTTTTTGTGACAATGCTGTTCTGCGTCGGCAAACAAGCATTTTTTTCTTTTCCTTTTTCCGATGCGGAGCTGTAGTGGCAAAAGACATTGGCAAAGCGTTTAAAAGGCGAGCTCTCTTTGCTCTGTCAAGGACTTTTCTCACTGCTTTCCCACATTTCTCTTCCTCCTTTCTCCCTTTTCAGTCTTTCTCTGTCTTGCTTAAGGTTAAAGTCTGAAAATGAAAAAATGTTGTACCGAATCCCATAAGTGAGTGTCTGTTCCCACCATCGGCAGGAACCAGCATAAATGAGGGACTGCCCGTACTGCAAAATGACACTGGTGGCAAGTATTTCCGGGCCCCCGATTCCACTTTATCAGTATTCATGAGGATTCGCAGATCCTGCCTCCCCAGTATCCATGAGGATTCACGGATCCCGCATTGTGTCCCTGCCAAATAGCTCTCTTTTTGCTCCCTCTGGTACTATTACCTTATACGCCTGTTTGATTATGAGCATATTGATTAATACAATTCTGTTGCAATTGTTGTCGCCTATTTGGTCCACATTGGCAACCATTGTTTTTCCTAAACATACTACTTACCCCTGGTCATGTATTGGGGTCCCCTTGTTTATCTTACCCAGTGCCTGGAGGAGGCCCGGGCCGTGCTCTCCCTTGCAGTCTCCGAGGGGAGAGATGCAGCCAAGTATACCATCCGCTGTGGGCTGGACACCGCTGACTCGCTAGGCAGGCGATTTTCCCGTCAGTAGTCCTTCGATGCTAAGACTGGCTGAGGTCAGCTGGCTTTTCCGGGGATGTCTAGGTTACCCTTATGGACATGCCCTTTGATGTCCGTCGCCTGTTCGGCAACAAAGCAGACAACACGCTGGAGTGCTTCAAGGACTCTCTGGCAACGGCCAAGTCCTTGGCCCTCTTCACCACCCGTCCTGCGCAGTCTGCTTTTAGCCCCTTTCCTGGCTACGAAAGGGGTGCCCAGCCACGTTCCACCCAGGGCCACAGGCCGGCGCAAACTGTTCAGCCCCTGCGCGGCCGGGGACGCGGGACCCACCATTGTGGGTCTGGGGACCAGCGAGCAGGCCAGTCCACCACTGCCCCCTCTGCAGCAGCCTCCAAACCCTCCATGTCTGACCTTTCACGGCCACCAATTGCCAGTGGGCAGCAGGATTCGCCATCCCCTCCCCCACTGGAGCAACTTCACGTCGGACAAGTGGGTTTTGCAGATAGTCCGAAGGGGCTACTCCCTCCCCTTCGAGACTACCCCCCCAGCCATTCCACCTCAGTACCATCGCATGTCGGAGGATCATCTGGCCCTTCTCCAACAGGAAGTTACGGCTCTTCAGGTCAAAGGAGCCATTGAGCGAGTTCCTGCCCCAGAAGTAGGTCGTGGTTGCTATTCCCACTACTTTCTTGTGCCCAAGAAGGTCAAAGGCCTCCATCCTATCTTGGATCTCAAGAACGTCAACCACTTCCTCCGGAAGGAGAAGTTAAAAAGGTTGACGCTAACTCGGGTCCTTTCTGCCCTCGACCCTGGAGACTGGATGGTAGCTTTGGACTTGCAGGACGCCTATTTTCACATCGCTGTCCTGCCGGCCCACCAGTACTATTTGAGGTTCACGGTAGACCACAAACACTTGCAGTTTACCATGCTTCCCTTTGGCCTCACCAACGCCCATAGTGTTTTTGAAAGTGATGTCTGTGGTCGCACCTCATCTACACAGATCATGGGTGCCAGTCTTCTCCTATCCCAATGACTGGCTGTTGAAGGTGGTCTTCCCCCAGGCCGTCGTCTCCCACCTCCAGACTACGGCAGACCTCCTGCATTCGCTTCGTTTTTCAACCTGCCGAAGTCACACCTGTCTCCCTCTCAGAAGCTCCTCTTCATTGGAGCGGTGTTGGACACAATGCAGCTTCGGGTCTATCCTCCCAAGCAGCGAGTCCAGAATATTTGGGCTATGATTCCGATCTTTCAGCCCCTATCCTGGGTTTCGGTCAGGGTGACGCTGCGGCTACTGGGTCTGATGGCCTCCTGCAACTGGCTGGTGGCTCATGCCAGATGGCGTATGCAGGCTCTGCAGTGGGAACCTGTCCGATTGCATCCAAATCTCGAAGGGTACTGCACGCCATTTGCAGTGGTGACCAACGAACCAGCCTTCTCTTTTCAAGTCCCCTGTTGTGAATCGCTTCCTTAAGAGCATTACTCCTCTTTTTCCTCCTGTTCCTTTCGTAATGCCCCAGTGGGACTTGAACCTGGTTCTAACTTATCTTATGTGCACTCCCTTTGAGCCGCTACATAACTGTTCTCTTAGGCTTCTGACCTTAAAGACTGCTTTTCTGGTTGCCATCACCTCTGTGAGTGAGCTCCAAGCTTTCTTCAAAACCTCCTTTTCTGGCTGTTCATCCGGACAAGGTTGTCCTTCGTACTCATCCATCCTTTCTTCCCAAAGTGGTTACTTCCTTCCACATTGGTCAAACCATCCCTTTGCCCACCTTCTTTCCGCCTCCGCATCCTTCTAAAGAGGAAGAAAGGCTCCACCGTCTGGATCCAAAACATGCACTTTCATTTTACTTGGATGACACAAAACAATTCTGGGTAGATAACCAACTCTTTGTTGGCTACGTGGGCGCTAAAAAAGGTCGGGCAGTACACAAATGGACCGTCTCTAGATGGTTCATTTTGTGTATCAAAGCTTGCTATTCTTTAGCAAAGAAGGAGCCTCCTGTGGGGCTGCGTGCCCATTCCACCAGGGCCACGGCAGCTACCACCGCCTTGGGATGAAGAGTCCCCTCTCAATGACATCTGTCAGGCAGCGACGTGGGTATCTCTGCAAACATTCAGAAAACACTACTGCCTGGACAGCCAAGCCCAGAGAGACCGCTTTTTTGGGCCGTTCTGTTCTCCAGGACTTTCTAGTGTGAACTTGGTTCGCAGACCCACCTCCGGGGTTGGTATTGCTGGGGTATCTATTCACAAGGTAAGGAATCTGTAACTAATTGTCTCTTTCAAACAAGTTACTTACCTTCGGTAACGATATATCTGTAAGAGACATAGATTAATTATAGATTCCTTACTGCCCCACCCATCCTCCCCGTTCTGCAAACTGACTTCTAGGGTTAAAAATTTCCTTTAAGGGCCCTAGTTTTGCGCACCAGTTGTCAGTGTCTTGCATGTCTCTGTGCTTCTGGCGTGGAAAGTTGCGTACAGAACTGACGTCAGCGCACAAGGGCGGCGTCTAAGTAGCTGCCTTGACCTCATCCCACGACCTTCCTGTGGATTCTTCCTTTTTCACTGAGGGCACAGTGCACTTTATTCTAAATTTTAATAAAACCTATGGCATTAGTGTTATGTTAATGATCTTCTTTGTAAAGTAAACATTACAAATGTGTTTGATTAGAATAATTTGTATGGCTAGAACAAGTATGCATGCATTGAAAGTACATAGTGATTTTGCTGCATAAATCATGTCATTTTTTTTCTAAGTGCGGTCCAGGTGAACCATTGCTAATTCTCCTGATCATGTCCTGCGTTGTAATCTTCACATTAGATGTGAGCGGAAAGCGCTGTATCCAAGTGTCTGCAGTTTTAGTCCACATCCTGCCGATATTAGTCTTGTACTCGCGTTTCCCAAACTTATATACTAATAGATTTCTAACTGCAGATGACAAGGAAGTGGGCTCGATAACGGCCAGGGACTTCGAACTTCAGAGAGCTCCATTGCAGGAATAGACCTCAGATATCTGCAGCTTACTCGCTCACTACACTTTCTTTGCTTATTCATGTAACCACATAAGGTGGCAAGGGACATGTAATATTGACATATGTAAAAGAGTTTTTCTGAAAACCAACTTATTTATGGAAATATCTCCAGTTTAAGTGGACATTGGTGTATCGCACCACTATTTGAGACAGCCAGATAGAAATCTGACCAATGTACAGGTTGTTTCAGGTTTATAGACCATCAAGGAACAAGCCCTGAAGAAGTCATGAGGTACTCCCTCACTGACGAAACACATGTTGGCTGACCATAAAGACAACAGAAGAGGCCAACAGGCCGAAAATAAAAAAGAAATATAAGAAAAGGGAAAGAAAAAGTTGATTTTCATTTCTTATTACTGACTGACTGTTAAGTTTTTGAATCCACTTGAAATATTGCGGGTGCTAATTTTACAAGTTCACATCCTGTTTTGTTTACAGCTCTCCCATCTCGTGGTCTCCCACACTCACTGTAATCCTGCTGGTCAGTGGTTTTTAGGGAACTGATGTGACATGGGGCACACATTAGAAAGTGGTCCTGTAGCAGGCACATGGGAGAATGGCACATGCATCTTTTGTCTTTCAACACTGTTTTGGTACAATTGGCAGCATTGTTATTAGGTTGCGATGATCTCACATGTCGTAAATGTTGAAGGCTAAGTACAAACAGTAAACCTCTTAATTAATTATGGGACATACATGGTATTTTACTTATTTGAGTGCGTGTTGTCATTTCTTTGATAGTTCCAATATTCTTCTGGATGAGCAATTGACGCCTAAACTTGGGGACTTCGGCCTGGCCCGGTTCAGACATTCTGCTGCCAACACTGGCCAGAAAAGCACTGCCATGTTTACCAAAATGGTGCGTGGCACAATGGCGTACCTGCCCGACGAGTATGTGAAGATGGGGAAGCTTACTTTGGCACTGGACACCTACAGCTTTGGGGTGGTGAGTTATTGCATTCCGGTGATGTTCATACTCTGAGGACAGACTGAGCATGTGTGCGAGACTGGCTGCGTCATAGGTTGAGGCTTGTCAGCAGAATGAGTATCTCTGGATGGGGATCAGCAATGAGTTTGGTGTGGAGTACTTGTGTGTCTGGTCCAGTGCTTGCCTCACCACTTTGCAACAGCCTTGAGAATTTAGCAGTTCTGTGATTAGGGACAACAGTCTGAGTTCATTTACAGTAAAATGGGGATAGTCATGAAATGAACACTGCTGAGTTGTAAAGAATGGCCGTAGAGTAACCGGAGTGGGGTGCAGGAGACAGACCCACCACAAAAAGGACAAAAAACGTTGTTTCTTAAATGACATGGATTAAAAAGATGTGAGCAAAGTTTGAATGTTTGAGTGCACTAGCCTAAAGCAGTATAACCTAAGTAAGTTGTGTGTCCCACTTCTGTGTCTGAGCCTGGCCCCTTGTATTCCAGTAATAATACTTGCTCACTTTGCTCCAGTTTATTTTTTCAGGGTTTGGTATACACAGGGTTGTTGCTAATGTGCAATTTTTCTTTTAAGTTGATGTTCCTGCCAGGCCGTGTTGTGCAGTCCCAGATGGCAAGTGACTCTCTAAATCCTCCATCCACTAGCCTCCTTGCCAGGTCTACTGTGCTGCCGGGGGAAGTGGAACACAGTTCCTCAGTCCCAGAAATCATGCTCCTAGTTTTGGCAGGTCCCTGAAGACCCCTGAGTTGCTTCTAATGGTTGTCCATGACCAAGGCCCTGATTTAGAGTTGGGGGAACAATGGAAAATCCTCCAATTGGGGAACAGGAAACCACTGATGGAATTTCCTGCACAATGGTGGAGGTTAGTCAGTGCTGGTCAATGGATGCGGAATCTCACTTGTGTCGAAGCCCTCCATTCGTGGTTGGTCCGTCCACATTCGTACAGACAATGCAGCTGTGACGTGTTATGTCAACAAATAGAGTGGATTGTATTTACAGCTTGGATTTGCACCTTCGATGTCTCAAGTGTTGCTAAGAATGTGGGCGTGGGCTCAGACTTACTGATTGACCACCCACGGGGGGAGGGTATTCTAATACAGGGTCTAATCGCCACTCTTTTTTTATGGCACTTTGTATTGCATTTTGAAATGATCTCCACTTCTCGTTGCAGGTGTTGCTAGAGAGCCTGACTGGGCAGCAGGCCCTACAGAGCGGAGGCAGCGATAAAACCAAGTACCTGGTGAGGACACACTCTTTCTGCAAAGCTTGAGGTTGACCTGATGCAGGGGTACAGTGGCTTCTATAGCTAGGGGAGCTTGAGACAGCGGCAGTAAGGAGAGCTTGCTTGCCTGTAAGCATCATGACTCTTAGGGCTTTCGAAAAGCTTGAAGGGAAGTGTGGGTAGCACAGCAGTAGTGATTCCAGACACCCAGGGGTCAGAGAAATTAAACTTTGCACTGGTGCAGGGCAGTATTACTCTGCCATTTCCATTGACTTACCAGTACAGAAATCGCTTTTGAACTGGCTGACCAGTGCAAAAATGGTGTTGATCAGTGAAATGTTTTTTCCTTTTTTAGATGAATACCAATATTTGACTGTGAAATCAAATCAGGCTGATTTTAATACTTCTGTTAGTGTTACTAAGCCAGCTCTGTTAAGGGACCAATATAAGTTGGTCAGCAATGGGTCCAGAGTTTCAGCATGGCTTCAGCAGCTGATGTGATCAAGTGAGAAATTCCAGACCAGTCTGTCCAGCGGATACTGTACTTCCAGTGCTGCCAATAAAAGTCTGTATTGTTCCAGGACTGAGCCCTCGTGATCAGCTCCTATATGTAAAGCTGAAAAGCAAAACTACACAATTGTCAATTCAAAGAAATTAAGCAAAAACCAGGCTATGTAAAAGTGTACGATTCATTCACCCAGCCAAAAGCATAAACATTATTGGTTATAATTTAAAACAAATTGTTTTTCACTATCACAGTGGACTTGATAAAATAAATTAGTTGACCCTTGTACTGCCCTGCACAATCCATATTGGAAGCCCTGCTGAGCTGCTCTTCAAAGAAATCGAAAACAAAACAAAAGCACCCATCCGAGGTGCATTTTCAGAACCAAAAAACACACCTGGATTAGTTACAGAGAAATTAGAGCAGTTCTCAAACATTTAAGATGCCAAACATTAATGTTACTATCCCAGATGGAAGAACAAGTACACACAGCTGGTCACACTGTCAAACATTTGCTAAAGAACATGTTTTCACAGTGAGAATGCACCTTCAGATCTCACCAGAGGTATTGCAAACGCTATGAAAAGCCTGTTATTTTTAAACCTATTTTGAGAAACCATAGGAATATGCTGAATACAGCTCATTGAGGTGCTAAGGAAAAGCAAATTCTGTTAATTACTAGCATTAATATTGAACTTATGACTCTGCTTTTACAAAACAGATATAAAATGTTTAACAAATGTCTAATTTCTGTGAAATGTACATCAGTCTTTTTATCTTTGACCATTTTATAACCAATGAAATTCCCACCATCTTTATTCGCTTAGTTTAAAAAAAAATACATTCTGCTATCAAACACCAGGAAGAGGGAATTAATTTCAAAGTAGTTATTTTTAGTAGCAATAATTTAGAAATCTTATTTTTTAATCCCATGTTTTTTTAAGAAGTAATAATTTAGAAGTGTTATTTTTTGAACTGTTATTTTTTATTAATTCAGGTAATACCCATTTTTAAATTGTAGATCGGTGCAAATGTTGTGCAAAATCACACAACACTGGTGTAATGTTTTGTCATCTAGCCACCACCAACATTTTGTCTCTGTTGCTATCAGTGTACCTTAATTTTCTTATGCATAGCGCCTTTATTGCATCCTGGATTTTACTCTTCCTTATGGTTGTTCAGGGTTGTCCCTGCTCTCTTGTATCCACTTTACACTTCCATCTGTTCTTTGCACACAGTCTGTCCGATATCACACTCGCTGTCTGACTTTCATCGCTCTCTTTCTTCTGTTCTTTTTATGTCCAGAATTCAGCATTCTCTGGTCCTGCCTACAGCTCCTGTCTAGTCCAGGTTTTCTTGCTTAGCTCCTGCTAGCACTACATCATTGCCCCTTTCGAATTGCTTCTTTTGCTCTTCAGAGCGGTGGTTCATTGCTGTTTTCTTCTGCTTCGCCTTATCTGGCGCACCCAGAAAGATGTGGTCAAGGAGGAGGAGGCGAAGGATCAGGAAGAAGTGGAGGCACGCAAGCAGAAGAACCCATCGTTCAGCATAGCGCGTGGTGACAAGGCCCTGCGTACGGGCTTGCGCATCTACAGAAAGTACATGGACTGTCGGGCAGGGCAGTGCCCAGAGAAAGTTGGCATTGAACTGTGCCAGCTGGCCTGCCAGTGCTTGGATAACCAAAAGAAGCGGCCCAAAATGCAAGAGGTATGTGTCCCTGTGTCCATTGCTCCGCATGTGTGACCTCTTTCATGCGTTTTCATTGCTGCTATCAATGTCTCTTGCAAACATTTACATAGCACAAGGTGCAAAACACTCATTTCTGTATTTTAATTCTTTGACATCTCAAAGCAACAAAAAGTACTGTTATACCAAAAGATTTTTACCTCAGAAAATTGGTAGATATAGCTAAGAAGTAACAGAACATAATCTAAGTCAAGGATGAGCAAACCGTCATAAAACAATGTAAAAAAACGCAGGAAGCAGATGGATTTTTCTAATAAACAGATCCCCGCAAGCCTACCTGATCAGTCCTCAACTCCAGATCCCCTGGGCCCCTGGTAACTACGTACATTAACCCATTATTGCTAAGCCCTTGGAGGACAGGGTGGGTGGTGCTCCAGTAATGGAGATGAAAGAGAGGGATAGAACTTACCCCAGAAAAGGTAAGTCAACGTGTTTCAATGTGCCCTAGATAAAGGTTCAGCCTTAAGGAATTTCTTCCAGATGTCCTCAAGCAACGTTAATGTATTAAGTTGTTAAGTTCGTTTGTCATAAGCCGCCATTTCATATGTTTTCCAGCCAGGTGCAGAATGGTGAGATTACAACCATTTTCAGTGCTGCAACAGACCTAGTTTAGCTTTGCCCAGTGCAGTTACCAACCAATGTGTACTATGAGAGGAGAGGAGACGTCGGCAAGTTCAGAGACGTCATGAAGCAAGGCAATTTTGCCATCAGCTTGTTGGCGTTGCAAGTGCTTTGCTTAGCACTGATAGCTTTCTCCCAGAACAGGGACTGGTTCTCGCATACAACACCACCACCATGTGGTACTGCAACAAACAGGGCTGAGTGGGATAGTGGGTCCTGTGCTAGGAGGCCCTGCACCTCTGGAAGTGGCTGAATCTTCATGGCATCTCCCTGGTCATACAGTACCGGACAGAATCTTTAAACGCCAGGGCAGACAAACTCAGTCTATATTGCCTAGCGAATCACAAATGGAAATTGCACTCAGAGGTGGCCCAGGGCGTGTTCTAGCAATGGGGAGAAGCCTGGCTCAATCTTTTCACAACCGCTGAACACTTGTTGTATTTAGGTTTTTGGGTGTTGGAGTTTCCAAGGCAGATCTCTCTCAAAGAGGCCTTTTGCTTAAATTGTAGTTTGGGATTCCTTTATGCCTTACCGCCTCTGCCTCTCCTGCACAGAGCACTGAAAAAAATCACGAAAGACTGGGCCCAAGTCATCCTAGTGGCTCCAGACTGAACGAGTAGTGTGTGGTACCTGGAACTTCTGGCCAGAGCATCTATCTGCAGATCCGGTTACCCCTTCGGTGCATCTCCTGTCACAGGTGCAGGCCGGGTCCTGCACCAGTCTACACAACCTACTGCTTGCATGGAGATTGAGCAGCAATAGCTGATGGCTTTCGATCTTCCTCTCGTTGTAGTTGGTGTCATTGTGGCAGCCGGATGTCCCTCCACCAAATGTTGGTGCTGGACATTGGGAGAAATTTGTTGTTTGGTGTTCCTCAGCAATATCCAGCCTCTTCAAGAACAGTTAGCGGACATATTGTTATTTTGTCTTTCTTTAGCCTAGAAAGCCCTTGTTGTGGCAACAGTTATAAATGACTTATCAACCCTTTTGGCCTTCTTACGTCAACCTGATAAGCTATCATCATTACAATCACCTGTTGTGATATGTTTTTTTAAAGGGGTGGTTCATATGTTCCTGCCAGCACCTTTTGTGATTTGTCAGTGAGATCTTAATTTGGTTCTTACTTGTTTTGTGTGCTCCATTTGAACCTGTGCATAGCTGTTCTCCCCGTCGTCTCACACAAAAGACTGCTTTCCTCATAGCAATCATATTAGCTCATCGCATGAGCAAGTTAAAAGCTCTAACTTGTCATCTGCCGTACACCATGTTCATTTAGCGTAGATTGGTACTCTGGACAAAAGCATTTCTTCTATAGGTCGTCACGCCCTTCCACATAGGGCAGTCTATGACCCTGCCAGCTTTCTTCCCCTCCCCCACCTCATCCATCTAAAGAGGAAGAAATACTTCATCACATCGATCCCCAGAGAGTCCTGAGCTCCTACATCAAATGCACCAAAGAACATCAGGCGGATGCTCTACACAGCCTAGGTTTCTCTGCAGCAAAAAAGGAAAAGGTTGGACAGAAGATGACCATCTCACGTTGCATTGTGTTATGCATCAAGATCTGTTATGAACTGGATAAGGAACAGCCTTATCCACCAGAGCAAGGGCTTCTACCGCTGCGCTGGAGCACAGTGTGCCAGCCTTGGCTATCGGCCAGACGTCAACATTGGCATCAGTTTACACGTTCACAACGCACTACTGCTTGGATAGCCAAGTCCTACAGAATGGGCATTTTGCCCTTACTGTCCGTCAAGATATCCTGGTCTGAGTAATTCCACAGATCCACCACCTGAGGAGGTACTGCTGTGATAGCTATTCACAAGGTGAGGAATCTGTGGTTATAAGTATCCATCAGAAGAAAGTTTTCTTACCGGCTGTGACACTGGTAGATACTCTTCTTCTGATTGCTCCCTGACCCAGCCTCCTCCCCGTTCTGTGGAATGGGCTCATTGGTCCATTATAATACGATTATAATTTAGAGATCTGCACGCTAGCACATCTGATTTCTAAGGACTCTGTGCCTAATAGTGCTGACGGAGATCAGAAAGAAACTAACGCCTACACACAGAGGTGGTGGCTATGTAGGTGCTTCGACGTCACTTAAAGGGCTGAGACAGACCTAGTGCAGAGCCGCACAAGTCCACCTACCCATGTCATGTGCGAGGGAGTTGTTATTAAAATCCTCTGGATCCAGTCTGAAACCATTGGGGTATTCACAAGGTGAGAAATCTACGGTTAGATTGTGTATCCACCAGGAAGAGTGTTACAAAAAGTAAATAACTTTTAAAGGCACATTGTGTATGTCATGCATATTAGGCACCAACATTGCTCAAACCTAGGTCGAGTTAAAAGATCACTTAACATGGGGGTAGTTGAAGGTTCTTCTAAGGAAAACCTGGTCATTTTAGGGAATTGGGTGCATTTTAATATTCTAGCTTAATAGCTGGTCAAAATGTGGTAGGATATAAAGGCACTGTTACAGGGGTTTAGGATTCGCTCCCACAATGTTTTGAGCAGTGGTGCATTTTGTACCACTTTAGAAAGGTTTCAGTGTAAAATCTTGGTAGGGTGCATGACCACTTTAAGCTTGTGGTCTTAGTATGGCACACAGGTGGTGTCCATGCGTAAGTGCCCAACTGCGTGTAGATCTGGTGTCCTGGATTTTTATTTTGGCCCTAGCATCCTTCTGTCTACATGTATGCACAGAGGCCGAAACCTGTCTGACATGTTCTGAACCTGTTCTCTGTCCTGCAGGGCCCCACCACGAAATCTCCTCATTGACAGGGAACTATTGTTCCTGTCAGGGGTTTAGCACAGAACGGTGGTTACCGCATGCTGTTAAACAGTAGTATGACTGGACTTCATCTGGGTTACTCGTGTTGGGACCTAGTGGCCCACCTTTGTAAAGTTCTGCTTCTGTGCACTTGTCCGGACGCTTGCACAGACGTCATGAGTGCATGTTAGAGGAGCCAGTGTGGCGCATGCATGGCTTGTGAATGGCCAGAATATGGAAGCCAGTGGAATCCACTTTGGAGTCCTTGGCCTAGCCTAGCACAAGATGGAGGTTGAGGACTTTGGTCCCAGATACAGTGTGTTGTGCTTACATTCCTGCAGCTGGAGGGCGGAGACCCAGACACTGAAGACAGGGGTCTGCAGACTGGGCTCCTTTAGAAGTTTGATGAGGCTGTTTCATTAACAATGAGCTGCTGATTTGTCTCTCAGAGTACTGTCATTTGGCAGATAGTAGGGGTGAGGGATAAGACTGTGGACACTTTTGTAAAAGTGGCAACGTCTCTAGGTGAGGACTGCTCTTTTGTCTTTCCACGATTGCTCCTTTAGTTGGGCTGACGACGGTGCAGAAACCTCGCACCTCTTCCTGCCTCTGTTGTGGGTGCTCCTGGGTGGGAGAGCTAGAGTGCTCCCTGTTGTGTGAAGCCTCACTCCGTGCAGGCTGTTCAGATTTCAGAGGATAGCACGGGAAGGACACCTGAAAGAAAGACAACCTCTGACTTGGTTTTACAGCTTGAGACCATGGATCCACATCCACTCTGGAAGTTTGCATAAATGTGGGATCCAAACAACACCTCTTGGCTTCCGTTCCAAGGTCTCTGTGACCAAGGAATGGAGTGATCAGCAGAGTACTGAGAGGACTACTGCACAGCCAGGGCAGGTGTCTGCCTAGCAGCCAGTCTCCCAGAGGTGAGCAGACATCACCTGAAGTCTGGATTTCCTGCTGGAGGAGCAGTGTGCCTTCCCTCAAGTACCTAAAAGAGGCCACCTGCTGAGAGAGAAGGAGCCTGTCTTGCCCTGCGTGAGGAGAGTCAGTCCAGAAAAGAGCGAGCTCCAGAATACCCTCTATTTGTGTGAGACGCCTAGGAAGAAGCAGAGTGCCAGAGAGAGGTCCCTGAGGACTCTGGTGCCTGTGGGGACGACCAGACGACTATTCTGGTGGTAACAGCACTACTGCGATTGGCCAAGTCGCGCTGTGATTGCATGACTACTGAAGACCCAGACTGGGCAGCGCCTGCTGATTTGCCGAAAGCCTAGCTGGGGCTGCATCTGTGAAGCACTAGTACCAGGCATGGGCTACAACTGTGGATGGTGGAATATCTCCCACCCCCTGTGAATGCACCTTGCTACAGTCTAGTTGTACCGCACCGCTTATGGACTGCGCCTGTTCCAGCTGGGACTGCAAAAACCTAGTCTTCCGCAGTCTGTCCCTCAAGGACCCAACGCACCAACCACAATCTGCTAGGCAGATACACTGGCCGCACCTGGCCAACAGACTGCCGCAGAGGCCTGTCTGTTCTCTGCAGCTTTCCTAAAGTGTGCGGGAGAACCCCTCTGAGTGCAAGATGGCAGTCAAGGGGCTCGGATACTCTTCTGTCCGCGAAGGGGTAAAATGAACAGACTGAGCTCATCTCGTGAACTGATTGATTGAGGCTGCACATGGGCCAAATTAACACTACTCCTTATTATCCTTAAAGCAGGTGGCCAAGTTCCTAAAGAGAAACCTGGGAGCGGGCTGTGTGTAGTGCCCACGGAAGATTGCACCCAGAGACATTAATTAAGAATATGACTATTGGAGTGTGTGTGTGTATTAATGCGTAGAACTGAATGATTTAAGTTTGTACTTTCTTACATAAACAAGCGGTGGGCCAGACATTCACTTTATCGGGTCTGTTTATTGGTTACTGACTCTGTTTATTGGTTACTGAACGCTAGAGCCCTGCACTGTCTCCTTGTTAGGCCTGTGACTGCTTGTCCTCGCCACCCTTTATGTCAAGTGCAGAAGGGATTGTACTTAACCCAGTTTGCTGAGCCATAGTAGGACGGGCGCCTGGACCTCAGTGGCAAACAACCTCAGTCCCCATGGTTGAGGCTGAGTAACCCTTGCCTTCCCCATAGTCCCCAAAAACTGGGTCTGACAACCTATTTTCTGATTATTCCTCTATATCACAGGACACTTTAAAGAATTGATACCTAATAGACTGTCTCCTAAGTTTTTTACAGCTAAATAAAGGCTTTACTTAGAAAATTCACTTAATGTTGTCAACAAGACACAGGATTATGTATAGGGTAGACACAAACTTTGGAAAACCATTAATACATTTGAGTCACTTCTTTATATTTTCCGTGAAGATCTGGAACTGTCCACAATTCAATGATCTGTATGCTTCCTCCCTTCTACAGGTGTATGAGAAACTGGAACGGTTGCACAGCTTGTCGTGTTGTATTCCAGGAGAGAGTGACATTAGTTCTTCACAAGATGCCAGCAATGTTTCTGCCAAGGAGCTGCCACCCCCAGTGGGTATGCTAGGAACCAGTTTCCAGGACATGCTTCTGACACCTGAAGAAAATACTTTCAAATACAGCCCAGGGTGGCCAGGCTGCGTCCAAGCCAACAACCAACCCATGGTAACGCAATCTAAGGTGCAATCAGAAAGGACTACAGGGAGCGGCGAACCGCAGTTCCACATGCCCAACAGTATCAGCCTATTAAAGGGTGCTTATCCAGCACAAGTACATTTAGCACATAGCAACAGCCCTCAGATTTGCCAACCTATATGTATGTCTAAAATGGACCACTTTCTGGGAGTGACTGTTGGTGGGCATGACCTGAGGACGCTTCCGAATGTCCAGAACCAACCTGTGGAGAGTGACGAGAGCCTGTCCGACACCTGCATCTCCCTCAGCTCCCCCTACGAGCAGCGTGCCTCCCCACGGACTCCTGACAGTGGTCAAGGCAGGAGCCTGTCACCCGCTTGCTGCCGGGCGCTGACTGTGAGGGGGCGCAGCGGAGAGACACCCATCCTCTGCCAGCATCACTCAAAGAGTTTTTTGCCAGCCTCTGAACAGTGCTTGCGCCATGTGACTGAGGGGCAGGAGGCGGCTTTCTCGCTGTCCCAGTCCAGGACAATAAACTCAAGGGGTTTGGCCTCATCAAATCCAGAAGTTTTCCAGGGTAAGTCTTCTCCATCTTTCTTGTTCACTGATCTGATTCAAGCTACGTTAGATCTATTGCAAGAACCAAAGAGACAAACGTGTATTGCTACGTAGTGAGACTCTTGAGAGGAAAATACTGGTACGTTGGAATATCCTTGGTCACATCATTTTCCAAATTGGAGGATAATTAGTGTTTAAAAAACCAGGATTTGCTAAACACAGTACTTAATAAATGTTAAGATTAAGATCAAAGGATCACAAAGCAAAAAAAAGAAAGCGAGAATGACAAGGCACATAATTGCAAGTAGATGAAAAAAAATCATGAAAAATAGCTACTTTATCCAAACATCTAAAGGTGTGGCGGGATAGCACTGAAATAGTTCATTTATTTGCCGGCATTCTGCCACAGGAATACTTGGAATAGATCCAGGGTTTTAGGGCACCCCCCAGTTGCTTGATGTAATGCACACTGCTTCTCTAATGCAGACATTGTAGAAGATTTGTACTCCTGAGATAATCCTTGCAAACGTCAGGGTGTGCTCCAAAGCACACTCCCTCTTGGAATAATTGTTGTTGGTAGGACACAGATCTGTTCTGTCTCAGGAGCAGAAAGGTGGGTATGGAATTCTATCAGGAAAGCAGGAATCCTCCTGTCAAACATAAGATCAGCAGCCTGTCTTCTTGGTTTAGAGTTATCTGTGGATCCCAGACATTATAACCTAGCCAGCCTACAGTGCATGCATCATTAAAACAGGTTTCTTCCAGCAGGAAGCATTCTCAGCAGATGTAGAGCCTAATAACCCCAAGGATCGAGGCCGGAAATTTAGTTTCTCCGTTTCTGAAACAAAGGTATCGACTCTAGCCAAAGAGATTGAAGTTCGAGGGCAGAGCAATCTGTTGATTTTTCACTGGCAGGCAGCAGAAAAGTCCTACTTGTAGCATGCTGGAAACCAATCAATCACTTTGGTTAGATTAGGCACACAGGGAGATCATATATCGGAGGATTCTTTTAATGTTCGGTACTGTCCTAGATGGGGACGGTCTTTACAAGGACACAAAGTAGCAACTTTGTGACTGATATGGGGGTATCAGTTGGTGTTGACGCCGACTGATACCCCCGTTTACAACAAACTGACAAATTATTGCTACTATATGACCTTGTGTAGACCGTCCCCATCTAGGACCGTACTGAACATTGAAAGAATCCTCTGATATATGATATCCTTACTCCCGGAGGAAACCCCAGGCTAAAAAGCCATCTTTGGGGGGCGAAACGTTTGTTGGCGGCTGTATCTCTCTATTGCATCACGTTTTTTAATAACTCTGAAGAGAAAAGAGCTTTTTATGAAGTAAACTGTATTCAACAAAAAGGATCAAAAAAGATTATAATCACATTTACTTGCTCTGGCACTTTTCTTCAGTTTTCTCCCATTGCCTAGGACAAGTAAACATTGAAAATAAATCCTCATTTATGTGCAGGAGTGCACATACAGTCTGGACCCATCAACCCCTTCTTGCTTTACCTATCTCATATTAACTCCTTCTCTGAAGGGAGGGAGGATTGTAGAGAGTTTAGTAGTTAGAGCCTTCACCAGCGCCATGTTTCATGATCTCAGTTTTGAGTTCACTCACAACATGGCATTCATATCTCTACTCTTTGGGGCATGAGTAGTATTTGAGACGGAGCATACATCTTCTATGTTCAAGGGGCTGAGTGTCTGTCTCTACAGATGCTAGTATGTCTTACCTTTTTTGCAGGTCACGGTTGGTTCACATTAAACCAATGTAGATATACATGGTGAATCTGGTTGTAGAGGATCGATAGCTGCAATCCCATTTGTAACAGGGGGCAAGCTGCCCTGCAGGTTAGGCTCCTTACGAGGCTTCTTAGAAAATAATTTAGCAATCTATTTGTTAGTGGAGGGGGGCATGAATTGCTGGTCATGTTCAAGATGGTTTCTACTTACTCAATTAAAACCTAGATTTCCCTCAGTCTGCTGTTCCTGGAGGAGGATTTAGCAGATTTTTTTTAGGCATTGCTGTGCCCAGCAGGGCATTGGCTGCCATCCTCTTCCCCATAATTACAATCTGGTTGATAGACAAAAACTCAGTACTTGATAACTAATTAAGTTAATACACACCTCTCACTGGGAGCTGATGAGCAGCAGTTTGGCACTTTACGACTCAGTCAATTGATGATAGCAAGAGTTCTTCCCTTTAAAATTGGAATTGTACCTTCCGTGCGTGTTCTTGAAATCAAGAGCAGGTGCCCTGCCTTTTCTGGCCGATTGTGAGAAAGTGGCTCTATATATACTGGACCAGAATAAGGTACAGTGTGTATAGAGTCCACAAACCCCAGAGGTATAACAGAGGTTAAGGTCAGGACTGACCTTACTCTCCAAAGTGGTAGCTTGGCAGAGCAGTAAGGCAGTACTAGAGGACAGTGTAAAGCATTTGTTGTACACACTCAGTCAGCCAAGGATTTCACACACTCAAGGACTGAACTCCAGGCCAATTTTTTTTATATCACAAGATATAGTTGTTTTATTTTTAGAACCAACAGGCATAAAAATATACTTCTCTTGATATGAGTACTCTCATGTAATTACTATGCAAGGAGGCAATAAAATGTGTGAACACAATAGGTGCAGGGGTTGCAGTAGGCAACACAATTCTAAACACTATAGCATTGAGCTCAATGGGTTTTCATCATATAAGTACAGTAGATTACTTTGGTAGTTCCAGGACTGGATCCTAATTCAGTCCTGGGGTCTAAGCTGAAACCAATCTAGTAAAATCGTTTTAGGTACAGTAGTGATTTTTCAGTAATATAAAGCTGTTTTAAAAGTTCACAGAAACTTTTCAATTAAAATCTCATAATATTATCCAATGGGAGAAAATTCAGGTTGCATGTAAAGTATCATCTCGTTAATTTTGTAATCCAGTACCAGGCTCCTGGGTCCAGTACTGGGGTCTCAACTTAAAACAGGCAAGTAATTGCGTTTCAGTATTTTGTGTGATTTATTTTAAAGAATATTTCAAGTTTTCAAAAGTAGACAGAAGAAATTTCATAGAAAAGCAGACCATGGATTCCTATGGAGAAAATGTAGATTACTAGTAACCCCGGTAAGGATTACTTTTGCGGTTCAGTACTGGGCTACAAGGTACAGTAACGGCTTCTCCCCTGATCACAGATGAGTACTTCGGAATTCGTGTGATTTTATATGAATATTTTTAGTTTCCAAAACTTTACAATTAGAAGATTTTTCGAGTCAAACCAGTCAATGTTATCCAATGGCAGGTAAGTGAGTTATCGGCTACCAGGTGAGTACTTGGCTGGTGAAGTCAGGGTTCTGGGCATAGACTCAGGGGTCCCCCAGTGTCAGGTAAGTACAGTTAGTTCACCCCAGCGGCACAGGGGCGGCCGGCTGCAGAGGTAGTTAGGCCCAAGGTTATCCAATGAGGGAAAGGGAGCCTCCGGTTGGTGGCTGCTGGCTAGCAGGCCACGAGGTTGTGGGAGCTGGGCCACTTGCTCAGGGCAAAGGGGGAAGTAGGATAGGACAAAGGTGGCACAGCCAGAGGTACTCGGGCGGCTGGGTGCAAGGTGCTTTTGAGCCGTCGGGTGCTCCATGTTATCCAATGAGAAAGGTCAAAAGGGAACAAAGGCTGCAGGCTCGGGGACGGAGACTCTCCAGGGGCGACCAGCACTTCGAGAGGTAAGTTGGGATCTTGGAGCACAGGTAGGTACCCCAATGGGAGGCACAGGGGGCTGGTGGGTGCCAGGTGCAGGGGTGTCTTTGGGTGTCGGAAAAGCTTACCCTCGGCTGGTCGCGGTTGGAGTGGCCTGCACTTCGGGTCCAGTCGCCGGGGGGGATGTCCTTGTGGTCTTGGTTCGGTTGGGCACGGCCCGGGCTCGGCGGGTGCAGAGTGGGCTGGTCCGGAGCTTCCTGGCTGGCACCAGGTGGGTTGTTGCAGCAGAGCCTCTGCTGATGGGAGTCCCAGAGTTTAGGAGGGTCCAGGCAGGCAGGTCCTCTGGGTGTCCCAAGGTTGCTATCCGCAGGAATCGCCGGGAGGTTAGGCAGGAGCAGGTTCCAGGATCGACAGGCCAGTTGTTGTTGTCCTGTTAGCAGCTGCACAGCGGGTCTTATTCCTCTTGATCTTCTTTCTTCTTTTTTCTTTCGGGATCTCAGGAAGGAAGGTTCAGGGAGCCCCTAAATACTGAATTTAGGGGCGTTACAGGTAGAGCAAAGACAGGGATCAATAGGTCCCTGTCCTGGGGTGGGTACACCCCCCTAACCTGCTCCTCTCCTGTGGGAGGGGGGGCAGGAGCCTAGCTGTGATTGGGCAGGGCCCCCCTTTTTCAAGATGGCCGGGGCCCGGGGTCAGGCTTCACCTCGCCTCCCCCACCAGAGGGGTGAGGTTGGCACAGGCTAGCACACCCCCCTTCCGGACGTCGTTTTTCCCGCCAGTCTTCCCGCCAGAGTGGGGGTCAGGACTGGTGGGGGCTGGTTGCTGGGTACAGCAAATGGTCTGGGGAAGCTCACAGAGGCGGCATGCATTTGAAGCTTCCCCCTGCCCATCCTGGGGGAGGAGACCTAGCACCTCGCCCAGGATGTGCATTGTGGCAGGCCCGGGAGAGCGGGGTCTCTCCTACCCAGGGGTCCAGCAACATGTCTGCTGTGTGGCAGCCTCTGCAGCCACTCAGCTCAGACGTGGATTGGAGGTTAGGTTTTCAGGGGGCATCTCTAAGATGCCCTCTGGTGCGTTTTACATTAAATCCCACACTGGCATCAGTGCGGGTTTAATGTGCTGAGAAGTTTGGTTCCAAACTTGTCAGTCTTCAGTGTAGCCATTATGGTGCTGCGGAGTTCGTGATGACAAACTCCCAGCACCATATACTCTTAATGGCATCACTGCACTTACAGTGCCCAGGAATGGCCCTGGGTGCTGTAGGGGCACAGGGCTCATGCACCGGTGCCCACACCTCTGGCATAGGGCACCCAGCTAGAGGGGGGACTGAAGTATGCCAGGGCAGTGGGTTCTGTGGGATGTGTATTAGAATTTCACCAGATAATCACAGGGATGTGTATTAGAATTTCACCAGATAATTACCTGGAAACCCTAATGCACTGCTTCATGTCACTCTCCTTCTGACTTTAGTTTCTTGCACGTGCACACTAGCTCACCCTCTTGGGACTTAGCTGCTTGAACGCATAACCTGTTCTTCTTCTTTTTACTTTTACTCTCGGTGGCTCCATAGTCCTTTTCACTTTGCCACCCATTTTTTCATTTCGCTTGGTCATCCTCTAATACATACCATAATCGGTTCTCCTAATAGCCTTTCCATGAGCATGGCATTTGTGAATCCTCACCGCTTTATAGGCACTTTAATGTTTGCTGCCATTATAAAATAAGTCCAACCACTGTTCATATTGTATTTTTAGATTTCCCTGATGAAGGGCCACTTTTGATGCCCGAAATGCATTGGGACTATTAAGTTGAAACATCTTTGGAACTTATTTGAAACTCTACGTTTGGATTTTGTGAATGTTCAACAATACTTCTGAACAGTATGACTGAAGATAAAAAGATTGAATGAAAAATCTGAAGACTGCACGAGTTAATTTCATATGCATAAAACTAGTTTCCCTTGACTCACTGTTTACTCCTGTACACTCGTCTAGAGTGACATGAAGCAGTGCATTAGGTTTTCCAGGTAATTATCTGGTGAAATTCTAATCTGTATCCTCAAAGGCTTGCAGGGCCTTCACCTGTTGCACGCGACTGATTATCTAATCTAATTGTTTAAACTTATCAAGTCATTGATTACTTAGCACACTGAGTGCAAGACGGTTGCTTCCATTTTTTCTTACACAGGGATGTGTGCCATGTCGGCTCTTTGTTTGGGTCTGTACTTAGACACTAAGCCTGCAAAGGCAGTGTGTGGGTGTCCAGGTACAGGGCCCCTGAGGGTGGCACAATAAGTGCTTCAGCCCTCGGGTCTTCCCTGGTCACCATGCCCTGGGTACCTAGGGTACCATATACTAGGGGCTGACAGGTGTCCAGAGATGCCAATTGGGTTTTAGGTTCAGTACAGTTTTAGGGAAGGAACACAAGCCCTGGGTACCTGGTTTGCAGGAACCCAGGGCGCACACAGTCAAAGCACATCCGCAATCAGAAAAAAGTGGGGGCATACCCATGCAAGAAAGATGGCACTTTCTCACACCAATGACAGGCAAAGATGGGACCAGCATAGGCCCAATCTTCTCCTGGGCACAACCTGGGCATGTACCACCCTGCGGGAGAGCTTATCTCACGCGGTGTCAAGCAGGGATGCGTGCTGGCCCCTCTCCTCTTTAACCTATTTATAGCCGACCTGTCAAGCACTCTAGACAAGGTAAATAGCCATCCACCCAAAATAGGTGGTGCAGCACTATGTAATCTTTTATACGCCGACGATTTGGCCTTGTTCAGCCTTACCAGAGTAGGGTTACAAAGGCTTCTTGCTGAACTATCACAATACACATCTGACAACCAGCTAGAAATCAACATGGAGAAAACCTTGATAGTCCCATTTGGCAAGAAACATCACAGCGGCGGCGGTTGGTCAATTAATAATACAAGTCTTTCGATTGGCCAGTCATATAAATATTTAGGCGTCCACTTGGACGCAAGGGGCAGCTTCTCAAAGCAAAGCAGTGTGATCGCAGCTAAAACTACGGCCTTAGTGGTATCCTTAGCCAAGTTATCGAAGAAACTTTCAGGCCCAACCTTTGCCCCTTTACTAGAAGTCCTTAGAGCAAAAATAGGGCCAACACTTTCTTTTGGCATAGAGATCTTTAAAGGCAAAATGAATACTGTTCTTAACAAATATACAACTAAAATCTATAGGAAGGTACTTTATTTACCGAGCGTTGCTTCCCCTGCTCAGATCAGACTAGAGCTGGGACTAACCAACTATGAAGCCTCTAACGTCGGTACTTACCTTAAGCTATGTCATAAATTAAGACAGGCCGAACCAGGCACGCTAGAATCCCTAATATGGAAAGAAATAAACGAGACTAATCCAGGGGGAACATTCGGGCGCCTTCTGAATGATTACATTCATCAAATGTCAGCTGCCGATCTTTGGGCCCTCAACCCCAGCCAGACTGTCTTTAAAACCATAATCAAAAAATGCGTCAGACTGAAATCTCCGGCTTCAGACAAAGCTCTTGTCACGAAACGCAGTCACTCCTGGGCGATAGTTAATTCCTACAAACGATTGACCCCTGCGGCCTACCTTTCTACGACATTTGCACTTTATCTAAAGCACTGTTTGATTGCCCTAAGATTGGGAGATTGGCGCTTTCTTCAAAATCTTCCCACCTGGCGTCGCAAGTGTAGGAAGGTACCTCCTGACTATGGTTGCCCCCAACTTTTTGCCCTGTGTTTTCGCTGGTTTTTGACATAGTCGACCTGGGACCCTGCCAATCAGGACCCCAGGCCTACTGCTCTCTCTCTAAAATGGATTCCATGTACCCTAGGTGCATTTCCAATTGGTACTGGGCCACCTTATCAGACCCTGTAACTCAGGGCATAGGTGTACCCAGGGCCTACCAGGGGCTGAAGCATGTATTATGCCACCCCTGGCTGGCCTCCTAAATTTGACACAACTGGCTGCATGACAGCTGGGGCAAAGTCGTGTAATCACCCTTTGCTGTAGATATAGTATACCTGTATCTAACCCTAAAATGGACACACAGATTCCTATCAGTCACTCCTATGGCAGGCCTTGACAATCCTGAAGGCAGAGTGCTTGGAATCATGTGAGATGGTGCTCTGGCATGAGCTGAGCCTGTCTGCAGCTTGAGGAACCAAGTCCTAATAGCTGTTCCATGATATCGCATACCATATACTCTTAAGTGCATTATAATCCTCGCGGTTAAATGCTATCTTTGGTATTGCTTTATCAAAACATGTCGAGTAAGGTGTCATACGAATTGGAATACTAACCCCTCGCCAATTCTGGCGACGGGGTTAGCATTCCACCCTTCTAGAGGGACACGACATGTATGTAACTGTGAACCCCGGTTAAAGTTAAACGAAGCCTCAGCTCCACAAAATGGATGCTGCCACCACAGACACGAGTCTGACCCCCTGCAGCTGGGAGTCCTTCCAGCGAGGGGAGCCTGGACAAAGGGTTTCCTGTCAGGGGCGGTGCTAGCACCGTTCCAGACATGGTTTTGTGTATCCTGGGTAAGCAGGGCTTTACAGGAAGGTGACTGCTGAGTGGCACCCCGGTGCTCACTACGCATAGGCCAGTCTGAACCAGTTCCAGGGGCACACCAGCCCCTGGCATGGGGAAAGTCCGGCATGGGAGAGGGGTGTAACCACCCCCCTCCTAGTCCCACCCATAGGCAGGACCTAGTCACCGGGTCAGCCCCTTTTCTTAGTATAAAGATAGGAGCGGGCCCCCTGTTCAAATTAGATCATCTTTGGAATCAAGACACGACTTTCTGCGAAAGGACATCAAGATTTCTTCCTCAAGATTCTCCCTTGTGGCTAAGGAGTAGTCACCCTGCATCAAGCGGGCACCATCCTAAGAACACTGCGGTCTGCTGCATGTCCTTCTTCACGAATCCGACGACCCAGCTCGACGAGACCCGGCTTCCCTGGCACCTCTGACCTCTACTCACCTCTACAGCAAAGCTGAGAACTGTGAGTGCGACGAGACCTCGAGGGACCGACGATCGCCAAGACTGCACGACTTCTTTGTAACAAGCCCACCGTGTGCTCCACTGGTGAGTGCTTTGGGGTCCGAGAGGCCCCAACCCTGAGCAGCTCCAGCACCGAAGATCAGCCCTCCAGCATCTCCACGATCTGCGTGGGGCCCTTCTGCTTTTGCGTGCTCACCGCGCTGTGTGGCTACTAGCCGGCTGGCTTGTGGCCTTCTTCACGACGCCCGACGACATCACTGCTGCTGGTCTGGTTGCTCCAGACTGGCCCTTGCTTCCTTCTTCACGAGAGGCACCCCGGACCCTCCTGGTCCCCTCCAGACGCCATTTTGAGTCCACCGCGTGGGCTTGAATTTGCCAAGGCTTTGTTGCCCAATCCTGGGTCCAGCGACGCCGACAGCTTCATCCATCGTGGGACAGCTCGCTCCTCCATCCTGGTCGCCGACAACGCCTCCTGGTCCGTGAGATCTGCGAGCACAGCGTCACCCACTCACCTAGTCGAGGTGACTACCATCCGGTGCCCTCCTGGTGCCACCTGACTACTGGCTAGTAGTCTCGAACTTGGTCCCCTCTGCTTTCAGGTGTCATCTTCCTTCGATCCAGGCTTGGATCCATCGAACTTTCTTCACTGGTCGCCTGCCAGCAACTTCTTTCTTCCAGGCTCCTGGTCCGTTTACGAGGATTCCCGACGTCTTTTGAGATCTATGCAGCTGCAGCCCCTGGGCTAGGTAACTTCGGCATTTCGGTGCCCCAGCATAGCCTCACTATCCAAGGGTCAGAATCCACTTTCGTTTTCCTCCTACCAGGTCGGGTTCGCCCGAGAACACTAACTTTGTCATTACTAGCTACCATAGACTTTGTCCCGCATCACGCGTGAGAGTGCACACTCTGCACCCGAGTCCCCTGGGTCTCCTAGAAGTAATCTGAAGATTCTATAGTCAAGATCTAGCGATTCCAAAGCCTATTAGTACTGTACTTACCTGCTAGTAATTTCGCATTCCACTTTCAGAGTATATGGTTTTCCGTGCCCCTCAGGCATTTGTATATACTGTGCTAACTTAAGTATTTTCGTAAGAGTTTTGTTTTGTGCTTAGTACCCTGTCCTCATAAAGAGTACAGGGCTGTTGTGATTCTTAATAAATATCTTGTTTATTTTCATAACACTTGTGTGGTGTCCTTTCACTTGGTGTTCAAGGGGTATATGTGTGGTATAACAGCTGGCTTAACACGCCCTCTCGAGTCTTTAGCCTTAGACTGCTCGTATCCACGCTACTAGGATAGCTGGTCTATAAGGTTGACTTGCAACCAATCATCAATAAGGGTTGCTGGACTGATACATAGTGTTCACTAGAATAGTGAGCACTGCATATCAGGCCACCTTCTCACAGCAAGAAGGAAGACACAACATGCAGAGGATGCGGGTCAGCAACAGAAACAATCTTGCACGTGCTCTGCACCTGCCCCTCATTCAATCTCCAGCGACGATACCTGCTCAAGCCAGAATGGAACAGGCTTGGTATTCGGACCTGCAGGCACGCCATCATCGCTGCTTTGTCTCCAGATAATATTGCTTTAAATATAAACCTGTCCAAATTTATTCAGTATGCTTATGGCAATTTAGATAAAATGGACATTGCTGAGGCCATATAGCTGATTGCTAAGACGGAACCTGCACTTTAATAGACCTTGCAATAACGGGGAGAGTTAATTTACAAATTGAAAGGTTTTTAACTAACATACTTACGGTCATATTTTATTCTTTTACCATCTTTTATTCATAAAATAGTACACAATGTGATTTGTGCTATCTTTTAAAGATGTTTTTTATATCTAAATAAAGAATTACTACCTTATCTCACTAGAAGTGCTTGTGGTGTCCCACCTCCACCAGGTTCCTCCTACACACTGAACTGGCTTCTAGGCATGGGAGTCCAGTAATTAACCCACCGAACAGTCTCTCACCGTCACCAAATACCATCTCACCAGCAAATATTGGATACTGCCCCACAGGAGAAGACGATCCTAAATCGCAGATACTTTCTTAGCCCATCCTGGAAAATAGCTTCTCCAGTATTCAAATTAAGTTCTGAAGTTTTCAGTGAGCAAGCAAGGGTTCATAAAAAAGGGAGCGAGTATTTTAATGGTGCTGTAAAAAGCTGCAATGGACACCAAATCTTGTTTTTATTCCAAAGAGGAGTAGAAAAAACTCAAACTCTCCCAGAGTGCTTTGTGCCCACATAGTTTGATAGAATATGAGAGCTTTGAAGCTAAAGAGCTGTTTTATTCTTTCCAACCCCACCCAGTGCCAGATAGTTCGGTCAGCCCTCCCTTCTGAGTGATTCTAGCTCCTTCTGCTCACATTCATGCCGGCTGTTGGAGACATTGCTTCCTCGCTAGTATCCTCTTGAAAGGAACTGAGTGGGAGGAGTACTTTTCATAATCAGATGTCCAGGCCAAAGTCCCCGCCAGCTTCCTTTCCCTCTTCCTGGCTATTGTGGTGGCCCCTTGAATCCGAGCTGCATAAGTTCACCCAGGAATACTGTTCAAATGTGTCAGCTAACACTGGCCATGTTACAGAAGTGGCAAGTAGGTGTCAAACATGCTTTCACCTTGATCATGCTTTTCATTGGGATTGTGTAGTTTTAGTTAGGCCTGGGCGAAGTGACAAAAAACTCTGGCACGCTACGCAGAGTTCCGCAAGCGACAGAGTGCGTTTGGTCATGCAATTTGCGTTGATTTTCAGCGTTGGGTGTTTGTCACTGTGCCGTAAAATCAACGCAATCTGCACCATGCGCAGCACAAAAGGGCGCTCCTTCTTTTCTTGCTGCTCGTTTGGATTTTCTACCCAAGCCTCAGCTTTCTCAACGCAAACTGAAGGTTTCTCAACGCGAGCAGTCGAGACCATCCACGATCACCCACGTTGATAAATCTGACCTTACGCTTTTAGAAATCTCCTCGGAAGGTGGATTTTCCTTGCTCGCCAACTTGACATTGGTGAGCTCGAGTGAGGAAAAAAAAAATTCGGAACTTTGCGCAGTGATGAAAACATTGCTAACAGAGCGGAGTTCACCGCCCAGACCTAGTTTTAGTCGCACAAAATCTCCCGTCGTAAAAGTTACAAATGTTGAACTGGGAGCTCTTATCTGTGAAACAGGCAGATTTCACTGAGACATGAATTTGATGATAATTGTACTTTCCAAACTTGAGATCTACAGTAAAAGCAGACTTTGAGCTAGACCAGCACTATCTGACCATAACAAACTTTTCTTAATTTTAAAATGACATGGATCTGCAGCAAGCCGCTGTCGGAGTGCTGCATGAGCCAACTGGAAGGAGGAATCGTGGGACGATACGTCTTGCTCCCCATGCCATGTTCACAAAGGATGAGCCTATGATCTAGATAGCCCTCTGGCCACAACGGACACAACAAATCCAGAGTTTCAAATTGAAAAGACAGGAGAAGACTATAAATTAGATTTCTTCATCAAAGTGGGAAAGAGAAACTCTACTCTATATGACCCCAGAAGCCAGCTGGGGGACAGCGCAAGTCACATTTTCATCTGTTTTACTTTCTGCAGTTGGTGTAAGACCTTAACTGATTCTGCTGCAGCACAAGGAAACAGCAGTGAGTGAGCATGAATAGACTTAGTGGGTTGAATGTTTTTAACCCCTTCGAAGCTAATGACGAGCTGGGCTCGTCATGGCGCTTACCTGCCGTGCGCGGATGACAAGGCCAGCTCGTCATGATTAATGGTCATTTTGATTCTGCAGCGCAGGACGGGAAAACGCCTAGCAGCCATGTGGTTAAGATTGCAGGCTGAACGAATTTGGAGCATTTGTAAAGTTTTCATGTATTTTTAGGGATAAAAAGGTAGAGTACAAAGCTTACCTTATCGGCACGAGTGTCTCCCCCAACACCATCAACGTATGCACAAGATACAACTAGGTAATTGTATCCTGGGTAAGCCTAAAGGAAAATGAGCTTTCTCAGTAACATATAATCCAGAGCACATACCAAGGACTGGAGCTTCATTTTGCTTGATGATGTCTGACCCGGTGTGCTAGTTAGAGGAGGCTGTCCAAAAAAATCCTGGTGGTTATCCAACTTAAAATGATCCATTGACTTGGGTAATGTAACCCGCCCAGGACAGTGTAATTTCATAGAGTATAAATTCATCTATTTTGATCTCATTCTATCCCTTTCAACTTCTCCATTTTCATCTAAATAGCACATTTACTCTGAGAGGCTCTTACATCGAGTCCGTTTGAATGAATTCCAAGGAAGGATTTCTTCCTTGAATTTTGTCAGATAGAGTTTTACTTTGTGCAGTAGGTGGAAGGCCTTAAACTGATTCTGCTGCTGAGGAAACCATGGTGGACGAGCATGAATAGACTTAATGGCTAGAATGTTTTTAAGAAGCACTTCCTACTACTACTACTACTTCTGCCTTTAACACGACTACTGCGCCCAATGTAATTACTACTATTGCATTCCTATGTAGATGTGTGTGAACCGCCTAGTGCCTCTACTGCAATGGTTTTAATTAACTATGCAAATAAAATAAACTTCAAACTTCTAGTGCCTCTACTGTTTGTAAGATACATCAAGTGCAACTATTAATAATGGTTCTGATTCTGTACTACATCTAGATCTGATAGGCCTACTTCTGGGTACTGAGTAGGGCACAGCATTACCGCTGTTACCAGTATACCGCTCTGGAACTACAACTACCACTTATTTTTTCCCTAGTATTATTACTACTCTCAACAATAACACAAGTCCTACTACAAGTATTACTATCGCTGCTTGGACTCCCACTGCCACACATAGTGGTCAAACTGGTAGTACTCCTGTGTGTTCTGCCAGCGTTACTTCTAGTGCTACAGACATAACTAATACTTCTGCCTCTACAACTGGTTTTACTACTTCTGTCTTTACTTTTACTTGTACTACTATGAGTCAATGACTTCTTCCAACAAGTGAACCAAATCTGTTCTGCCATCAACTCATTCTTCTTTAATGGCTGATTGCATATTTTATTCAGTGAGTTTGAACTTTGAGTTGATGCAGGCCTCCATTCGAATCTGCCCGCAGACAAGCCAGCGGCATTGTGTGCTTTTACTACATCATATTTTGTTGGTAGTGAAAGCAGTGCAAGTGCTACAGAGCCCATTGTGTCGCTTGGGTGCAGAAACACCACCTTGACACCCATCACTGCGCATGTGGTCCGTAATACCATCATTAATGTTCTTCTTCATTGTGTCTCACAATGTGTTGTTGCATTACACCAGTCGCAATCATCTTTGTGATTTGATGTCTCTGAAAATGAAGAATCAGTATTTAATACATGGCTGCAACGAGACTGATCGAGCATGTAGCTTTTATGGCACAGTGACACATGGCTGAGATGATGTCACCGGTTCAGCGGTGAGGGTGTTAACACAGATTTCTATCGCTGCTGATGATGTATGGTTAGGTGAATAGGCAAACTGTTTCATACTATCGGGGTATCATCCGAGTTGATCATCTCAGAGTGGATAGACAAGTGGAGCGAAGTGTGCACTCAACTACAAGAGACAAGTGACTGTCTGGCGCTGATGTTTTATCTGATTTTGGGGTTTGTTCTTTGGTAGTGATAGGCACCTTAGTTGCACGTTTATTGATTTTAATGGGTCCTCTTTGCTGCAGATGCTACGACCGCTTTCTCGACTAGATCAGTAAGTTGACATTTCTCCATAGTGGATCGGGGGCTTGCCTACAGTCCCACCTTGGTATACTTCCACCATTGACCCACAAAAGCCCTGTCCATCTTTCACAGTCCCAGAGACCTTTGAGATGCTAATCTTTGAACCAGTTTTAAAAGGCTGGGGATCTTCTCAGCTGCTGAAATCTGAACGTTTGGTCTTTGATGTTCATCTCTGAATGTCTTTCATAGTTCCATGATCATCTTGGCTGTTCATCTCTGAATGTCTTTCATAATTCCATGATCATCTTGGCTGTTCATCTCTGAATGTCTTGTACAATACAAATGATATTCATAGACCGGTGACCTCTGAATGCCTCACAATGCCAGGGAATTTCTCAGATGCTCCTCTGAGAATATCTTCTGCTGTGTCAATGACCACTGCAAATATCGGAATATTTTTCTTGTTTCCATTGTTCTTCTGAGATAATGACCTGAACCTGTTTTACAGTGGCCGCGATCTGCTCGTAGACTGATCTCGGAATGTCTTTTGCAACGCCAGTAATAATATAATAATAATAATCCACATTTGTAAAGCGCTACAATCACCGGTAAGGGTCTCTAGGCGCTGGGGGCCGTCGGGAAGATTAAGCAAGCTATTGCCCAGAGTCACATGGTGCTGGGCTAACCTGCCGCCGGAGCCGGGGATCGAACCGTGATCCCCAGATTCCAGCGTCAGTCGTCCTGGCTGCAGCGCCACACCTCTCCCCTCTCTCAGATACTGATCCCTGAAAGTCTTCCACGATGCAAATGATCTACACACTTGACGGTCTCTGAAAGACTATCACAGTGTCAATAACCTTTACGGCTGCTGCTCTTTTACAGTGCGCGTGAAACTCCGATTCTGATCTCTGAATGTCTTTCACAATGACAGTCTTCTCGGCTGTCGATCTCTGTATGTCTTTTACAATACAAATTATGTTAATCTCCAAATGTCTTTTACAGTGCAATTGATGTCACAGCCTGATCTTTCAATGTCGTAAACCGTGCCAGTAATCCTCTTTTACAATGCTCCTTTTCCAAGCCAAGGTCCTTTTGAGAACTATTTGTTACACTTAATGGGATTTTTTGTTCCTAGTACCAAGACTAGGTCAACAAAAGTGGCTGAAATGCCAGTGACAGTGTATTGCCATTATAGAAACGAAACATAAAATTCTATCAAGCTTTATGAAATGTTTTGGGGAATGTTCTAAAGTGCCACCTCTGGTATTCAGAAGGTAACATACTCTAGGGACACAAGCTTTTTTTAGGAACTTTGAAATGCACTTCAATGTGCAATAGCTTACGTCCACACCTAAAGAGTGGGTAGATAGTGCCGTAAGGTCTGTATCCAGTCTCTGGTTAACTGGTAGAGCTGATGGGTTGGGGCAAATCATGCTCCCCGTTGTAGTGAGCGCTGACCGTGCAGATGTCAATCTTTCATAAAGAATTTGTAGGAAACAGGGAAGAGTCCAGGCACATCGGTGTTAAGAACAGGCAGACTTCCACGTTTTTGACAGAAAAACAAGTTAGTAGAGAAGAATAAGAGATTCTTTGTGAAGCTTTCTGGTGGCTGGTGTCCATCTGTGCATCCCTTCCAATTACTCGAGTCTCATGGTCCAAGCCCTTCCATTATAACAGGAATCGCCTGCACTTAGTTCTCAGGGAGGTGTATACTTCTCCACAGCGTCCAAGAGTGACCGATCTGCTCCTGTCCTTTTCCTTTGGAGTGTGGGATCTGCAGCATTTTTATCCTTGTAAATGTTGGCTGCAGGTACCAAAATGCTAAGAAAGTATGGTGTTTACGTCAATGAAATAAGGGCAATTTACAGCTTTTCATTCGCAAGGTTGGATTCCACATTTAAAGTGGTCTGTTTTGTTCAGGCTTCCAGGCACTGTGATAACATATAGAGGCACATGCACTCCCGTAAGAGGCTACATGCTGTGCATGACTCCTTCAGCCGTCTCTATTTTTTTGACCAGCCGTGTTTGGGAAGCTGGGATTTTTAGACCTCTCCTAATAGTGGTACAAGTAAAACCTTAAATCCCAGATTGCAATGTCTGTAGCACGCAAACCAGAATTGTCAAAGACCAATTGAGGCACTTGACAGCTAAGCATGAGGATGAAATGGGGTGGATAATAAAAAATGAATTACCAATATATGCATTTTCTCTTTATGGTGTTTTGCTAATTTGACTAGTTTGTTGATTAATGCTTTGGTGCTTCTAGAGAAAGTTATTTTCAACCAAGAATATTTCCTAAATAAAAATAATCGCTAATTGTCTTATTTGTGGTGCTATTAATCCTTATTCTGGGAAATATCAGTCTCTTCAAACTATGTTAGGGTCTGACGTGTGCTGTCTGACTCCAACAATTGTCCACCTCAAATATTACAATTTTATTAGCATGGTGAAGGAGCTAAATTTGATTCTAAATTTCAACTCTTCATTACCAATCCCACTCAGCCATCGGCAACGCTAGCTATTCAGCACAGATAATGAAGGTCCATTATCGTATTGCTTAACCCTTTCGATGCTGATGACGAGCTGAGCTCGTCATGGTGCCACTAAAATGGCATTTTCCAGCACACAGCGGGAAAACGCCTAGCAGCCAAGAGGTTAAAGCAGTGGTTCCCAGACTTCTGGGGACCCCCACCTAATTATTACTGGAACCTGGGGACCTCCATTGAATCCTTATTAGAATCCTGGGACCCCCCCACTGACTCATTCCTGGAAGCCAGGGACCCCACTGAATCATTGGAATCCGGGGACCCCCTGCTGACTCATTCCTGGAAGCCAGGGACCCCACTGAATCATTAGAATCCGGGGACCCCCGCTGACTCATTCCTGGAAGCCAGGGACCCCACTGAATCATTGGAATCCGGGGAACCCCCGCTGAGTCATTACTGGAAGCCAGGGACCCCACTGAATCATTGGAATCCGGGGACCCCCCGCTGAGTCATTACTGGAAGCCAGGGACCCCACTGAATCATTGGAATCCAGGGTGACCCCCCCCCCCCCCCGAGTCATTACTGGAAGCAAGGGACCCCACTGAATCGTTATTGGAATCCAGGGACCCCCACTGAGTCGTTATTGAAATCCAGGGACCCCCACTGAGTCATTACTGGAAGCCAGGGACCCCCACTAAATCCTTACTCGAAGCGGGGACCCCAGCCCAAGCATTGTCGATGATTTGAACCGCAAAACAAAACACAAAAAATATTGAAAAATCATTCATCAAACAAATCCACAAACAATGACTCATTTTATTTAATTCACAAACAATATAAATAAAAATAATCTACATTTTGTTAGAAAGGTTGGAGCTTTTCTAAATTCAATTAAGGCCACTCACCGTCCATGCTATATTCTGTTTGATGCACCTGCACTGCTCCCATGAATCAATCTGAGGATACAAATGTAATTTTTAGCTTCAAATTTCCAATTCCTTCACATTATGTTTTAAAATGTTTAATTGTACATTTAGCTTCTTAGGCTATATACACTTTATTAATCTGTTAATAATATTTACTTTTTTAAGTAGTCGCGGACCCCCTGAGTAGGCGTTGCGGACGCCCAGGGGTTTCCAGACCACAGGTTGGGAACCACTGGCCTAAAGATGTGGTAGGAATGCCACTAGCTGTATTCTCACCAAAAGAAAATATATGAAAATTAAATGAGTCTCCGCCGCAGCCTTTTGTGGAAAATGGAATGGCCGCCGAAATCCCATAGCAATGCTTTGGACATCTTGTACTTGAGAACGTCATGTTCAGGATATGGACCTCCCATTGAGGATGTGCGTTTCTTCTGACCCCTGTGTGAACAATGCTTTTATCAAGCTCTGAGCTGCAGTTGTGACTTAAGTGACCCTTTCCTCTCCAGGTAGTTTCCTACCTTTATATATTTGATTTGTTTTTCCGGTTTCTTTTCAAGTTATCAGTTTACTCAAATCTGAAGACCAAGACAACGCATTACTCATTCTTTCACCACACATCCAACAGGCGTTTGTTTATTTGCGATCACAGCATCAAGAAGTTAAGCCTGGCTTAACGTACTTATTTTTAACTTGAGCACATCTCCCTTTGGGCCGCAGCGCCTAACCTCTAGATGGCTAGGCTCAAATATCCATGGAATCTTTGATGCGAACTCTGCAAGTCTTGATTTGTCATCTGATCCAGCCCACATCCTTTTCAACTCTGCCAAGATAGCAAAGGAATTCTAAAAGTCCAAAAAGCACAAGGATCCAGCGTTCATTGGGCTTAAACTTGTCGTCCCATGGCTGCCACTAAAAAAATTGGATACACACAACTCACCCTTGACCCATTTCTGCTCAGCTAGCTCCTTGAAAGGTTTCAGAAGGCCGCTGCAGTTAAGGCCTTGCACTGACTACCAAATGATATGGGCTTCATCTAGGCTTTGGCCTTCCACAACCTTCTTTGGTAGATCTATTGGAGGGTCCACAGATGTAGCTTGGTTCCAGTGGCACAGTGAGCATGGTACTTGTCTAGGAACACCCTTGCCAATTAGGGCATGACATCAAATACACAAAAGCTGATGGGAGAAATGCTTGCAATATGTCTAATCACTGGTAATTGCTTGGGAGGGCATTCCAACCCATCATTCTTTGACCCGACTGAAGAGCCCCAATCAGGGCAAAACAGTTCTTGGGCTGTTTGCTTTCTAATTCAGGAACGACCTGCCCAGGCAGTTCAGACAGGAATGTTCTTATTGGAGCAGGGTTGCCACAGATTTGCATATTACTGGGTCCAAACTGAGTTGGCATAGTGTGTACAATAACAATGTACTGGGATGTGGCCCCAAGTAATTACCGGTTGCTGAGATTGATTCAACCATTCCACCAAACACTTTTTGTAAACTTCAGTGCGATGCCCTAAGTGGGATGGGTAAGCCCAGATGTGGATCCTGTGCCCACTGTGCCACTGCAACCAAACTACACCTCACTGAAGAGCCCCAATCAGGGCACATCTGGTCTTAGGTTGCTTGTGTTTCAATTCAAGGAGGACAACGGAAAGGCAATTCGGACTGGACTGTTCCAATTGGAGGGAGGTAGAGTCTGGGTCCAAAATGTGGTGACATGGTGTGCAGAGTAGCAATAGGCTGGGATACAGCTCCATGTAATTACAGTGGCTAAGATTGAGTAAATAATTCCTCCCATCACCTTTTTGTATAATTCAGTGCAGACTTTGTTATGGGCATCCCTGCACTGCTCAAGGTATGGTTGGATATTGCAGGACTTTCTTGGAAGCAATTAGACAGGCCTTGCCGTCTTGCTATTCCGAAGAGTAAGGAGTATGCAGTACTCGGCTTAAGTAAATGTCTGTTACTTTAGGTCTCCTGTGGCTCTTAGCCAGAAGTGTCTTCAATATGCTAACTCTCCTCATCCCCAGAAATAGCTTCAGACCTTTGTTGTATGACTTGTAATGTATCCTTCTAGTGTACTCCAACTGAAAGTTATATGTGGGTAGCTACTATCACGTGGGCTCAATACCATGGTGTAGGTGTGCACATGCATGCCTCCATGGCCAGAATTTTCAAAGCTTTGCAGATTGCTCCCAGTCCTCGCCACCAGGTGGTGATGTTCCCAAAAAACAGATTCAGGAGAGTGTGTGGGTTAGAGCCTGATGTATCCGCTTCACTGCGGCGGATATTCCGCCGCGCTGCAGGTAAACTTGACGCGTGCGCAGATCGGACGACCCCCGGCCGTCCGACGCACACGCTCACCGTGACGTCGGACGGGATGCGCTCTTAATGGGGAAAAGCGTCCTGCTGTGTCGTTTTCTGGTATCTTTTTTGAGTTTTGTATAGCTCAAACTTGAGAGGAAGGTATCGGAGGGCTTTACAGAGTAAGCCCAACAACAATATGAGGTACACAACAAGTACATAAAAATATAGTAATGGTAACAATTTAAACTGTGTACAACGGTATATGGTACAAAATAGCACAGGGGTTACATAAAGCGCCAATAAAAATACAGTGACAAATATGAAAAAAGAAGAGCCTGAAAGAAAGGATACGTGAGCGCCATGAATCCTATGGTAGATATGAAAGGGAGTAGCCAGGGTAGGGAGGGTGATGCATAGATGCGCCCGAGGTAGTGAAGGCACCTGGCATCCTAGCACTAATGTTCAAGGCAACTTGGCACTATACAAAGAGGGAACAATATCAGTAACAATTGGTACAGAGAGGTAATAAAAATATGCTAGCAAGTGTGTGCACTTGCCCAGCCAGCATGACAGTACCAGACTGCACGCAGGTTCTGCAATGGCAGACCCTAGACACATTTTAAAAGGCTGCTTCTGTGGGTGGCGCAACCAGCGCTGCAGGCCCACTAACAGTATTGGCATTTACAAGCCCTGGCACTCCTGGGGCACTTTACTGGGGACTGACAGTAAATCCAATGACTCAATCAGGAATATCAATCTTAGTTACACTTTACATAGGGAGCACTTGCACTGCGGCACAGATTGGCCGTGGCGCAGTGCCCTGAGCAGCGGACACCAGCAAAAACATCTGAGGCACATCAGCAAAAAGTGGAAGGGAAACTCACGCCAAAGTCTAACTCAGCCGTACCAAGTTATATAAAGGTGTAAATAGCTGTGCAAATAGACAATACAACAATGATGAAGACACCTCTACCACACTGCAGAGGACGTCAGTTGTATTTAGAGTTAGCCTACATAGCTACAGATGGAGTTTTCTTCCCGGGCAGCTTCTGCCCCCATGACTGGAGGAGCCTCTGTAGGATGAAGCACTGGCAAAACCAATAGGTTTTGCCTTGGAGACCTACTATCTCTTCCAATGTCTTTTCTCCATGCTGTACAGCCCCAAAGCATTTGGTGTACAGCACAAAGTAAAGATATATCTTTTTTTTTTTTAAAGGACCAAAAACATAATGTGCCCGCCTACAAAATGACATCCGGCCAGCGGCGCGTCCACTTTAAAAAAAAAAAAAAAAAAAAAGTTAATGGGTTCTATTAGCGGGTTGGGGAAGGCAGTAACTGGATCAGTGAAGGGAGCAACACGGAGAAGAGCTGGAGAAAGTGAGGCACAGAAACACAAACCAAAGAACCTGTTGTGTGTGGGGGCACAGAGGCACAGGGGCCCCAGAGTGCAACATGAGCACCAATGGGGGCCAAAAGTGCACAGGTGAGAGAGCGACAGAGGGGGAGGTCACAACAGCTCACGAGTGAGAGAGCGACAGAGGGGGAGGTCACAGCAGCTCACGGGTGAGAGAGCGACAGAGGGGGAAGTCACAACAGCTCACAGGTGAGAGAGCGACAGGGGGAGATCACAGCAGCTCAGGGGCGTGAGTTGGGACGGGGACAAAAGCACATGGGTAAGAGATAGAGACTCAAAGCAGGTGGGGGGAATGAATCACGTGAGAGAGAGAGAGAGACCGCTTGTGAACACATGCTCTCTCATGGAGTGCTTCAACAAAAAGAAAAAATTACCCCCATAAATGCAAGCAGTGGAAGAACACAAATACTTGGGGCCATGATCTAGGCAAGTGCCAAACAGAAGAAGAGGAAGTGAAGTCTACACACGTAAAGCTAGAAGCAAGCAACAGATGACGCTAGCCAATTGTAAGCAATGGGCAATCTCTAAGCCCACTGTAAACTAACAAAATGTCTCACAAGTAACAGCGCAAGCGATCTTTCAGGCAAGACCTTAAACGTCTATGCCAGCAGTTCCATCATCCATGCCACCACCATATCCAATGGTATTGGAAATGTAGCCCCAAAGTGGGGTACACGTCAAGTACCCACATTTCAAGTGATGTGCTAGGATGTTTTGCCCAGCGAAAGATTGCTGTGTGTGACATGGTGGTGTTGTTCAACTTTCAAAAAGGATGAAGAATTATGAAGTATAAATTGGGTGGCTGGTTCCCCTCATGGCCATTGGTGGTGCCGGTGTCATCAGGTCAGTCACCCTTCCTCTGCCTGTTGTTGGATATAGTTATGCTTCGCTCTCCTTCTACACGGTGTGCTATTGTTCTTGCTTGGGCTTAGCAGTACTGATAATCTAATACTTTGTCGAGGAAACTGGCAGTCGCTAGAGGGGTTCGGTATGATAAGATACCACAATTCCCACACCCCGTCTCCTGAAATGTACCTCATCTGCGGCATGTGCATTGTTCTTTTTGCCACTCTTAACCATCCTTTTAATCAGTCTCCACATTTCCTTCTCTTGGGTAGATGACCCTCCACGAGAGATCATCATAAATCCAGCCAAGGAGAGGTTTGTTCAGCTACTGGCAGAGTATGCGCAGGGAAACATCAGCAGCCTGGAGCTCCTGAACTCTGGATCAAATCCAGGTATGACTTGTCCAGCACTACCTCTGCCCATGGAGGTTTGTACTGCAGCACATCTGGGACCCACTGGTGAAAAAGTGCTAACTGCATTATAAACTGATTAGTTTTTTAGGTACAGGCACACCTGCACAGTCATAAATGTTGCATCTATTCATTTTGTAATGTATGGTCCCTCATGAGGGGGAGTGGTCTAGTGCAAAATAGGGGACACTTTGCTGGAAGACTTTGCACTGTGTTGCAGATACAGATACACAGGCAAAAAAGGCACTTTGGGACAGGGCATTGGGGCTTTCAGGACCTCCAGGCCTTCTCCAGACTTCAAAGACACATTTCTATATCTATTTGTCTCTTATCCCTCCCAAGGCAGGATGAGCTTGTGCCTGCACAGATGTTAACAACATTGCAGGGTCTGCAATGTCGAGGTGATTGTATGCAGACCCTGCAGCTGTGCCTCTGAAGAGGGCAGTGAAGACCCCACACGGCTGGGTGCAGTCTGACTGGATCCATCTTCAAGGGGACCTTAATGACCCCTAAAAGGTATTGGAGCGCCTGCTGAAGGGCAGCTTGAAACTCTGTTCCATGTTTCCCTAGTGTGCAAAACACAGCCATGTGCTGGATTGTTCATCCTGCACCGGCTGTCTTTCACTGATAGCAGCCACAATGGAAAAACTTAGCCACATGGAATCGTTCCCACTGTAATGTGGTTGTTACACTGGCATGCGTCTGGGCTGGTAATGCATTGTAACCACCCCAACCTGCATGAGCTCCTCAGTTTCCATTGGATGGATCATATGATCTGTGCCTTCCACCTACTAACACTTTCTTAGTCTTTTTTTTAAGTTTAGAAAGCTTTATTGAATCAAACATGCCAAGTAAAACATTAGTACAAAAACACAATCAATAAGAAAAATTGAAAAGATGGGATAATACAATATGAATGTGAAATATAAAACAAAGAATCCCAAAAAGGGAAACCTAATGTATATACGGAGGGAAAATGTTTTTTAAAACTTTTTGAAATAGAGAAAGAGAAATAGAGGAAAGAAAAAGGAAGAAGACAGAAAAGAAAGGTGGAGGAAATGCAAACAGAAAATAGAATATAAAGAAAAGAAGTTGAAAGGAACAGAAGCGGCATATTAGGATACATGTCTGGAAAGAAAATCAGTTAAAGGTAACCATAACAAATCTCTTTTAATTAAAAGAGAGGTAGTCGTAGCATGGGCAGCATCAAGTCTGTGATTATGACATAATAAATTCCACCATGCGGTATAAGAGATCTTTGAGGTATCTTTCCAGTTCGTAGTAATAATCTGTAAAGAAATGGCTATGAACAAGTCTATAAATTTACAAACAGTATATGAAACATTCCAAATAGGAGAGGAACCACCTAGAAAAATATGAACAATATCAAAAGTGTGATTGGAGCTTAAAATCTCATTCAGCTTGCACCATATTTGTTGCCAAAGGGATTTGACCAAGGGACAATGAAAAAAACATATGAAACCGAGTACCATCAGGATGAGGGCATGACCGACAGTGACTGGAGTCTAGGACTTTGAACTTAAAAAGGTCGGAGGGAGTAAAAAAAAGTTGATTAATAAAAAAAATAGAGAAACTGAGTGGTGCCAGCTGAACGAGATACGGTGTGAATTTTAGACCAGATGGACTCCCAAATAGGAAAGGAAAAATCCTGTGCTAGATCCTTTTCCCATGCAAGTTCAGGTTCGGATTTAGGGCGATCAGGAGTAGAACGGGAGAGGATCCTATAAATGGTAGCAGCTTTGTGTGGGGTGGTAAAATCTAATGGAGTAGAGTCAGGCGGGGCAGTATCAGATAAGGTAGTGTGGTATGAGGTGAGGGTAGACAGGGCTATTTTAAAATCAGGAAACTGGGGAGAATATGTATTGGATAATTGAAAGGAGCATATGGTCGAGAAAACCAGTAAGGAACCATTAATGAAGAGCTCATCTACATACATAATACCTTTGTCGATCCATTCTTTCCAGAAGAGGGCTTTGTTATTAATCTTCAGAGAATGATTATACCAGAACGGGATAAGGGAGTGTAAATGCGCTTGAGAAAAAGAGGAGCGAAACAATGAGAGGGAAAGCGCCCTGGAGAGTTTAAAAGTGGGTGAAAGAAACCGTTTTGGGGATTGTGATAAATGGGTCGCAGCGAGGAAAGGCGAAAGCTGAGCTAGCTCTAGGGCACTCCATGCAGTGATAGGGGGAGAGGACGAGTCTGTGAGGAATGGCCATATTTGTTTTAAGGTGAAGGAAGAATGAAAACGAACGAGGTTGAGAAAATTTACACCGCCTAAATGTTTTGGTTGCTAAAGGCAAGACGGGGATATCCTGGATTTACGATTATTCCAAAGGAAACGAGCAAGGATGCGATTGATACGTGTGAAAAAATAGGCAGGGAGAGAAATAGGCAGCATAGAAAGATAAACATTAATAATGGGGAGAAGCATCGTTTTAATAGTTGCCAATCTTCCCCACCATGATAAGAATATAGGGGACCATCGCTCTATGAGAGCAGAAAGCTTGGAAAGAATATCTTCATGATTAATTTTGATGGTGTCTTTGATAGAGGTGGCATATAGGACACCCAAACATTTAATGCTCGTAGGGTTCCATTCAAAACCGGAACCATGAAACATATGTGAAAGGCAGTATTTGTTAAGAGGTAAGACTTCAGACTATCAATATTCAACTTGTATCCAGAGACTGAGGAATATTCAGTAAGTAAAGAAAAAAGTGCAGGTAAAAAAGTGGCAGGTTTAGAGATATAAAGTAAAATATCATCAGCATATGCTGTGTATTTGATATCTAACGTTTTATAAACAAAACCGGAATAAGATGTGGAACGCCAAATTTTTTCAAGGAAAGGTTCTAATGCTAAAATAAAGAGAAGGGGAGAAAAAGTACAACCTTGTCTAGTGCCTCTATGTAAAGGAAAGTAAGTTGACTGAGCACCATTAACCCAAATAGAAGTAGAGGGGGCCGAGTATAATAATTGGATACGTTTAATAATATGAGGACTAAAACCATTCCAGCGAAGGTCCCCAAACATGAAATCCCAATTTACCCTAGCAAAAGCTTTCTCAGCATCAAGGGTGATGGCGGCAAGAGGGGTTTTCATTTTGGAGGCGAGGTGAATAATGTTAAGGAGAGTTCTAGAATTATCCGTAATAGACCTGCCTTTAACAAAACCGGACTGATAAATGTTGAATCGGGAAGCAAAAATTTTGGCATAACCTTTGCAGTTCGTATTGATTAAGCAGATGGGCCGATAATTCTTACAAAGGGAGGGATCTTTGTCTTTTTTAGGGAGTAAGCATAACATGGCTTGGGTAAAAGAACATTTAGATTCGCCCGCGGAAAGAAAAGAAGATATCAATGAGGATAAATGTGGTATTAGACAATTTTTTAAATGGAAATAAAAGCGGACGGTAAAACGGTCAGGCCCGGGGGATTTATCTTTGGGTAAGAGAGTAATTGCTTGCAGAATCTTTTTTTCGAAAATGGGGCATCCAGAGAGGAGAAATTAAGGTCGACGCATGAGGATTTGGGTATATTTAGAAAGAAGGAATCGATTTGAGAAGGAGATGGAGTCGATTCAGGTGTATATAAAGAGAAATAATACTGAACTAAACAGTCAAGAATCTTATCATCTGTGCAGTGACGAATCCCATGGGCATCAGTTATAACAGCTATTTTGGATTTTTGTTTCTTAATTTTAAGGTATTTTGCAAGAGATCTGCCAGCTTTGTTATGCCCTCCATAAATCTTGGAATTACATTTTAAAAGAGGATTACAAGCCGAATCACAAGAAAATTGATTAAATTGAAGTTTAGCTTTAATGAGAGAAGAAAGAGCTTCAGGAGAGTTGGATGTATAAAAAATGTGTTCTAGTTCTTTAATTTGTTTAAGAATGAGAGAGGATTTGGAAAGGGCCTGCTTCTTTTTACGCGAAATGAAGTCAATGATAAAGCCTCTAGCTGAAGCTTTAAAAGCATCCCAGACAAAATGGAATTTGGAAGTTGAATTAAGATTAGTATGAAAGAAATCTTCCATAAAAAGAGTAAATTCATCAACAAATTGAGGGTCCAGAAGGAGAGAATTATTGAAACGCCAACGGTGAGAGCTGGGAGTAGGTGAAGGTAAATCAATATCTAGAATAACAGGGGAATAATCTGAAATGAGAATGGAGCCAATTTCAACATTTGTCATGAATTGGAAAGTGTGTTGAGTGAGAAAGATATAATCAATCCGGGAATGTGATGCATGGACAGGTGAGAAAAAGGAAAATTCCAGGGTATTGGGGTGAGAAAGTCTCCAGGAGTCAATTAAACCTCTAGAGGAGATTGCTTTGTAAAAGGACTTTTGCATTTTATTAGGAATATATCTGGTCTAAGATTTACGATCCAGGAAAGGGTCCATTAACTGATTAGTCACCTCCAACAATTAAATCAACACTAGTGTGGGAGGAGAGAAACATGGAAAAATCATTACAAAAAGTGAGATCGATACCATTGGGGCCATAAACATTGCAAAAGGATAAATCTGAATTATTAACTGTAACATCTAAATACAACCATCTGCCAACCGAGTCTGAAATCTCATTTTTTAACTGAATTGACAGTGATTTGTGAAACAAAATAATAACACTATTCTTGTTGTTAACTGAGGGCGAACAGAATACATCACCCACCCATTGTTTACGTAGAGAGGAAAGATCTTTTTGGGAAAGGTGAGTTTCTTGCAACAGAGCAACTTGGCATTTCAGTCTGGCTAAATGAGATAAAACCTGTTGTTTTTTAACCGGGTTACGAAGACCTTTAACATTCCAAGATAGTAAACGAAGACCATTCATTTAAGAGTAAAAAAGAAAGATAAACATGAAGACAGAAAAAAAATGAGGAGAGATGGGATAGACACCAACAGAAGATAAATAGCTTAGAATAGGAAGGAAAAAACAGCTGAAAGGAACAAGATAAGCCTAAAGAAATAAAATACACCATTACCACAATATATAGAGCGAGAATAGATGGATTGTGGAAAAATAATTAAGAGAATAAAGGAGAGTCTGAATATGAAAAACAAAGGAAAATAGAAAGAGGAAAGCAGAAGTACATAAAGAATGCCATGAAGAAAGAAAAAGAAAGGGAAAGAGAATAGAGGGATGAAAAGAGGAGTGGGAGATCGAAACTCCCCTGAGAAAAAGAGAAGAGAGAAGGATGGCAAAAAACCAAAAGGCTTCAGCTATGCAGGACGAAAACGTGAAGGACAATAAAGTGAGAGCGGGAGCAGCAAGAAAAGGCGACCGCACAGTAAAAGAGAATGTCAAATGCATGGTCTCAAATACATTGAATACAGGAATGAAAGAGAGAAAAAAACAAATTGAATGGGAGACCAAACACTAAGATCTAAAACAAATGAAGGAGACTTACCAAACATTTGTGAAGGGAAGGCAGCGTACTGGGATGTATAAAATGTACAACAGAACAGCACATTGAGGTGAAGAAAGAACCAAAACACTTGGAGAGGAGACCTAAAAAACAAGGTAGAACAAAAACAATATTACAATAAGGAACAACATGACGGAAATGTATAAAACAATGAACAAAGACATTGAGAGATTAAGGTCTGTTGTGTTCCATGGAATCTTCTTTATGGGTGTGGATGAATTTGCGAAGGTCTGCTGGGTCATCAAAGCTAAAAGTTCTTTCGATGTAGGTAACCTTGAAAAAGAAAGGGCGAATAAGGCCATATCTAGCATTCATGGATCGAAGCGTAGGTCGTAAGTCCAAAAACTCCTTGCGAAGTGCAGCAGTCAGCTTTATAACATCCTGAGTGAAAAAAAATTTGTGACCAGACCATAGTAGCTGCTTGTGCTGTTTGGCAGAATGAAGAATAGTCATGAGATCAGAGTAGAGAAGAAAATAAGCGATGATGCCTCGGCTTTGAAGAAGTAGAAGAATTTTTGGGACCAAGACGATGCGCCCTTTGAATGTTCACATCCAGATGCTTAGACAGTCCAATGATAGGTAAGACTTGTAACTTCAAAGAATGGATGATGTCCGACCCCTCCGAATTATCCCGAACACCATAAATACGCAGATTATTGCACCTATTACAGTTCTCCAAATCCTCAGAGGATTTCTTGAGCATTTCAACTTCCTAAGTGAGGCTAGCAACCTTGGCAACAACGTCTTGAGCATCACTAATGTGTTGTTCAATATCCGATACCCTCTTGTCCAGGTTGGACCATTTATTGTCCAATCTCTGTAGAGTGGTAGTGGTGTCCGCCATAAAGGGGCGAATGAGGCGTAGTTCCTCCAGGATATCTTCAAGAGTAACAGGAAGTGGAGACTTGGAGGGAGAAGGGGGATCTTTTTTGAGGCGCTTACCAGAGGAGGCAGAGTCCTTGCGAGTAGCAGAGGCGGTGGTGGATGCTTTAGAGTTGTGCGCTTGCTCCATTATGGCGAATGTGGAGATTACCATTGTAGGAGGAGAGAGAAGGCAGCCCACCTGTATGCATAAGCAAAGAATTGACCCAAAAAGCCACAATAGTGAAGCAAAAAGGACCCTAAAAAGGGATTAGGCGCATCAGGATTCAGCAAACAGCAAAAGAAAGGTAGCACAAATAGGAGAATCAAGGGAAGTACCTCATAAGTCGGTGACGCACGTTGAAGAATGATGCTGAGGTAAAAAATATATCCAGGAAACATCCATAAGTTAGTCAGAGAAAGTGTCCTGAAGTCACAACAGTGGATGGAAAATAAAAGAAGCAGGAAGGCCAAATTCAGGCAAATGAAGAAAAATAGATTGTTTTAGAAAAAAAACGATTGAAGAAAAAAAACAAAATGGTGGCCGTTTTTGAGACAAACTCTTTTTCGCATTTTCTATAGGAAAAAAGTCATGTTAGAGGTAGCAAAGCATGCCCAGCAGCAGGGGAGCATATCCAACGCTGTAATCCGCCGTTTGTGCTTAGAAACGCTGGCTGGAAACGGATCCTTAGTAAAGAAAGCGCCGCCTGGATCGTGGACCATCTTGTCCGCCGCGTCGCGCGCCCTTTACACTTTTAGTCTTCAGAAAAGATTTCTGCCCTTGGTTATATTTTATTTCTGAGCCAGGAAACCCAGCCCGCTTCAGGGAGATTTAGACATTGTTATGTAACAGAAGAGATTTTGTGTCTACTCTGCCCTTCTCTGCATCTACATTACATGACTTCCCCCAAGAGATGCAAATTTGCTTTCAAATTCTTTTGGGGATTTTTTTAGTTTTTTTTTCATTATTATGTCCCGAGGATTAGGTGAATAATGTAAAATATATATTCTATGCCTATAACACCAAAACAGAAATCCCACTAACAGCTGGTCACTTTGCTCGCCACCTCTCCCGCAATGTGTTTAAGTTTAATCACTTTATCACAATGAAGTCCTCTCAAGCTACCAAGTGAGCAATTTTGTTGAAAATATTTAGTATTTGCTCTTAGATCTAACTCTCTTCCTGGCTGAAGTGGTCCCTGTGCTCGAGGTGACGTGCACCATCCCAACGTATACTCTGTATGTCAAAGTATTTAAGAATATGAGTCTTTAAATTAGATCGTACAAGTTACCCGAAGAGCGTTAGAAAGGTAGCATCTAAGGAATTCACCACAGAAGAGCAAAATCATTTTCTTTCTATGTGTTTTAACGTAAAATATCCAAAATTCCAATGTGGTATTTCATCCAGTGTGAAATGTATTAAGTTCACTTCTCCAAATGAGGGAAAGAAGTCTCCCTGATCTATGGTCTCTTCTCTAATTGTTTTTTTTTTAATGTAGACTGGATAGGCTTATTTGAGAGGTGAGCGCAAGTACATCAAAAAGAACAGTAGTGAGATAGTGTGCCAATTAAATAAACCTATGGTCGCATAAGGTCAACTGTCAGGTGACGGCCCAGCAAGAATGGGTGGTTGTACAGTTAAGTTACAGGAAAATTCAGGGTGCAGTTACCACGAGGAGGAAGGAAAAGAAAAAGGCCAGAGTGTCAAGAATGAAAGAAGAAAGGAAAGAAGGGTGTAGGAAAACCGGGGTATAGGATTAATAGCAGTGTGGTGCGTGTGGGAATGAGGGATAGTATAGTGTGAGTTTGAGTACAGTTTAAGTACACAACAGAAGACGATTAAAAGCACATGCATCAGGGATAGCAGATTAGATAGATATGGGAGTAAGAGTATCAGGGGGAAGAAAGCAGTTTTTTTAAAATTAATATATACAGAAACACATTAAAATACTCAATTTTCCAATCTCATCGCATTAATAGTACTATAAATATACATTTGTAAGGGTCCGGGGTAACAGAATTATAGTATGTAAATACTGGTGGAGACTCAAAAGACAAGGGCTCTCGTGTACAGAGAGCAATTCTCAACAAATGTCAGCATTCCAGAGAATAGTGAAGCAAGAAAACTGTTCAAGTCAGTGGAGAGGCAAGAGAACAAGACAAGTTTGTAAATCTTGCTGACTATCTTTCATTCTCACAGTTACCACACTGATATTATTCCTATACCCCTGTTTTCCTATACCCTTCTTTCTTTTCTTCTTTCTTTTTTCCTTCTTGGCACGCTTGTCTTTTTCTTTTCCTTCCTCCTCATGGTAACTGCAACCTCTATTTTCCTGTAACTTACCTGTACAACACCCCATTCTTGCCAGGCTCCTACCTGACATTTGACCTTATGTGTCCATATGTTTATTCTTTGACACACTCTGTCTAATTACTGTGTTGATGTATTCATGCTCAACTCTCTAATCAGCATTGAAAAGGGCCCTGGCCTACTGGCCTTTTGGGTGAAACATGTGACGGCTTTCTTTGTATTGACTTGAATTTAAATAAAGAAGAAAATACTATAACATAGTATTCTACTTCCTGTATCCAAAACGCCAATCCAGAATTTGAGATTTAATTACTCTAGGATTCTATATACTTACCATGGGCACAAGCTTTTGGAAAACTTATCTTACACTGGGTGGTCCCTGGGTGAAACCACTGGATAGGCGCGTGCTACAGCAATAATTTGGTCCTGTCTAATTGTGTGTGAACCCTGGGAGCACCCACTACCTAAAAGCGCTATTGAGTATTCAACACTGGCACAGGTGTGATGCCAACTAATGAAATTATGGCACCTTGTATGTCCTCACCTAGAGGTCCTCTGTGCCGGTGTACTCTCTAACACAATAAATTAACAACTTCAGGAACTCAAGGAAACAAACTTGCCAGCTCTGTTGCACTTCACAACCCCACTTTGGTTTGGACACTAAATCAAACGTCTACTATACGGTTTACCGCTGTGCCGTGGAACAGCAGCGGAGACCAGGCCTCGTCAGAGGATAGGACCTTTCTCCTCAGTCTTTCAAAGTCAGGGCTAAATGTTTATTACAAATGGAAAAATGCTATAGTTCTCATTGCTAGCTGGAGGATTTCCTTAAAATTGAACTGCTGCCGTTCTTCTTCTTTTTAAAGCTTCTCTCTGCATTTCTCCGCCCTGCATGCTTCTTCATCACTTGCTGTCAAGGTTGTCCCGATTTGTTGCATAAACTGCAGTTCGTAGACCTGACCCATAGTAGGACCATCTCAGCCTTTAACCATCTCATGATCATTGAATGGAGCACCATTCAGTTGAGCGATACCACTCATAGCACCAAAACAGGGCTCGAAAATTCCACTCGACCGCCAGCATAGTCGAGCTAAATTTAACAAGGTCGAGCTGTTTTTAGGTCCTACTCGCCCTTTCTGGCGAGCAGGAAAACAAACCAACTTTTGTCCTCTGTCTGTGAAAACGGAACAAATGTGACAAGATAACATGATTTAATGGCATTTTTATTGCTCACAAAGTTAATGAGCAAAAAGATGCCTTTAAATCTTATCTTGACACATTTGCTCCGCTTTCAGAGACAGAGATCAAATAGGTTGCAGTTGGGTCGAGGACATTTTTTAAGGTACTAGTCCTGCAGGACTAGTACAATTTTTTGAATTTTTCAAGCCCTGCAAAAAACAACAAAGGTCGTGCTGCAAGCCCTGTGTATGAAGACCAGTATCATCAGAAACACGTTATCTTCAATTTCAGTCATTTGATGTCATTGTGTTGCTCACTCATTCACTATCCTCTCTGGAGTTGACTCTCTGGCTCGCTTTCAGCCGATCTGTCTGTTTGTGTGAGTATACCTGGGTTCTGGTTCCCTGTGTCGGAGTCTGCTAGTCTTTCTGTCTCGCCTCTCGTTCTGCAGGTCAGTCTGTCTCTCTCCCTGTGGATCTGAGGATAAGAGCTGCCTCGCCTGCCTCCCTCTATTAAAACGTGCATCTTCTGTGCTGCCCTTAGATTGTATTAGACAGTTCAGGAATCTATCTGTTTTGGAATGTTTTGGACATCTGCAAAACCTAGTCTTCTCCTCCCTGCCCAGTGTACCATGTAAAAACCCTCCAGTTATCCTGCACATGTAGGGTACTCTGGCTAAAAGCTCCCCAAAGTAACTTATTCCCCTGGTCCGAAACCACCACTGCTCACCTGTAAGCCACACGTAATCCTTTGTCGCCTTCTCAGGGCAGCAAACCTCAGCCGTTATCTCCTCGTGTGGAACATGGAACCTTTCTGTCCTGGATTTACTCACTACTTTAAAATCTTCCATCACAAACCTCTCCTCACCATCTGCATCTTGATATTCAGAAGATGTTCTTGCCAACTGTTGTTATAACAAAAACTATGAGTAGTGCTGGCAAGCGACTCTTCCTCTTGCCGTTAGCTTCAGAATCTTGAAAGTCTGGTGAACAGGATAGCAGTCTAAGTATTGGAACTCATCGCCTCCAACTTCTTCTTCGTAATCAGGTCTAATCTGTCAGTCTCTAGGTGGCTGTCTCTTCCTTCCTGTTCTTTCTTTCTTTTTCTTTCTTTCTTTCTTTGTTTTTTTTTCTTTCTTTCTTTCTTTCTTTTTGTTTCTTTTCTTTCTCCTTTCTTTCTTTGTCTTCTTTCTTTCTGTCTCTCTTCCTTTGTTTTTTTTTTTCTTTCATTTTCTTTCTCTCTCTTTCTCTCTTTCTTTCTTGTCTTTCTCTATCTCTTTCTATCTCTTTCTTTCTTGTCTTTCTCTCTCTCTTTCTTTCTTACTTTTTTTTCTCATATGTTTTTGGTAGCCTGGTGCCACAATTCCCCACTTGAAAGTACTTTTAGTTAAAGAAACAGACGTTGTAGTTGACCTTGTATAGACTTTACACTTGTCGTTAGGAACTTTATTTGGGTCACAGACCACGCCCCTTCATTCTAAAGCATTTAACGTGATTTGTAAGATCTGGTTTGGTGATTCCTGAAGTTAATTGTCCGTGTCTGTACATTTGTCCACAGGTCTTCCTCCATTGCAAAGAGGCAGCCGGACTCCAGAGGAAAGCGACGAATATAACTTCTAGTTGCCTGTAGCGGAAATGGAAGTCCAAGTTCTCCTTGAAGTGAAGGACACAGAGTATTAGTGTTGAGAAGTTACACAAAGCTGGAACAGCATCCCTTGTGAACAACCTCACCAGCTGAAGGCCTGACTCGGCTGAGGGCCCTAACAGCATCCCTTGTGAACAACCTCAGCAGCTGAAGGCCTGACTCGGCTGAGGGCTGTAACTGGCTGAGAGCATGTCTTGTGAACAACCTCACCAGCTGAAGGCCTGACTCGACTGAGGGCCCTAACAGGCTGAGAGCATGTCTTGTCAACGTCCTCACCAGCTGACGGCTTGACTCGACTGAGGGCCCTTACAGCTTCCAAAGGCTGAGATTGTGAACAACCTCCTCTGAGATTGGCAGCATCCTTGCCAAGGGCATCGACTCACCGCCATCAGCCACCCTCTGACTGTTGGCACCAGACACGCCTCTCCTTCCGGACTATTGGCTTTTTGCTATTTCCATTGAACTTTTGCTGTGGCAATATCACTAGTCTCAGTGGCTTGACTGCTGAAACTGTAGGTTTTAAAAAAGGATAACTGCACATTTAAATCCGTAATAAAATAAAAAAGTCTCACAACCGGGAGAGCCTGGCCATTTCTGACAATCAGCCTATGGTGCCCAACCCTTTCTTCTCCTTCCCTTTTGTCTTTATTTACCTCTCCTCAATAGCCTGTACTTCACAGAGCAGGCACTGCTTCAGTCTGTGTTCAGCGCAGAGCCATCTGCTGATATCGTTACATGTCCGGCTGTTAGTAAAACTTGCTGATGAAGGCAGCGTCCTGTTCAACATCCCAGACATGATGCCCATCACTCGTTAGGGGTCCCTCGGTGACCCTGTTGCGATTCAATCACAGCATTGACATTCCTGGTTATTTTTACTGTCTCATTCTCGAGTGTTTAGACGCCCTTCAGGTATCTGACCTATATGCATGTAGTTAGTGGCAGTCATTGTTGTAATGTAAATGTGCTGTGCATTCATTTCTTGGGTGTGCACAGTTCAAACTCCAGTATCTCACGGTGTAATAGGCCACACTCGCAGAGTCCGCTCCGGTGCAAATTCAGTCTATTGATGGTAATTTTACTAGGTGGGACACGAGCTCTTTCTCTCGTCTTCTGCTCCAAACCGGATGTAGATTAATCTGCGATTGTGTAGTAGAAAGAAAGGTGCGAGTATTGTGCTTGATATAACTGTACATATGTTAGTGGCATGTATGGCTGTAGATACACATGGTCTGCATACTTCTTCCGTCTAGTGTTGGGCCTTTACAGCTGCAACTTTTTTCCCTGAAAAGAAGTTTGAGTCGCAAGACCTGTTGTGACTCCACCCTTGGTCCACAGTGCACCAGCACACTGACTCCACCACACTCTTTTCCTCCTCCATTGTGTTTGGACTTTTGAGAACACTGACCTGGGTATGCTATACCTGTGCCACCGAGAGATTCTTACGGGGGCCTCGAGACTTCTGATCCGATGATCTCTGGCCAATATCCTTTGATGCAAATTCATTTCAGCACTGGATCTGGAAAAAGCATATTTTCTCATCCCAATTCACACTACGCACCAGTACGTTTGATTTGTGGTAAGTGAATGATATTACCAGTTTTTTATTTTATTTATGGAGTTTTTTATAGCGCTGACCTGACCCGGGTGTATCGGAGCGCTTTACAACAGTGTTTCATAATAGTTACATAGTAGAGCAGTCTTAAAAGCATAAAGTTCGGCAGTCCAAGAGTGCATAGGTTTCTTGAGATAGTGATTGAGTCCTGGAGTCAAGCTATCCTGGCTGAAGATGGCTGATGGCCAGAAACCGGTCCTAGGATGCTTGATTCCAGTCCAGGGAAGACATGGCTTGACAGTTCGGTCTGGACTCCTCCCATGAGGCACAGGGTCAAGGCTGATTTGCATATGGCCATGTCTGAACTGGGGTGGCGTGGTGAGGAAAATAACGATGGATTAAACCCAGATCTGTGGCTGGGGGTGAATGTTTTGCCATCGTGCAACATTCCGTCCATCACCTTGTGTGTTTTGCGGAGTCCTGAGGCAGCCTCGTTAGATGCTTTATTGAGGTAGTCTGAGGTCTTGAGGCAGCTTAATTGTTTGCACATTTGCCTAGAAGCGGACTGAGGTGGATCTGAGCGATGTAGAGTCAGAGAGCATCGGCATCAGGGATAGCGTGCTGGCGGCAGCTATCCATTCGGGTGGGAACGGTTGAGGAGGGGGGCTTTTAGGTGTTTTTTAAATTTTGTGATGGACGGGCTAGTTCTACAGTTCGGAGTCCAGGGTGTTCACAAAGAGCATAACTGGATTTGCAGCCGACAAATACCAAATATATCTTTCCATTATTTGACGACTGACTGATCAAGAGCAGCCGTAAACATCAATGCTTAGAACACATTCGAACAGCGGTGCCCCTACTGCGTAGCCTAGGGTTCACCATAGGTGCAAAAAAGTTGCATCTGGAAATGGGAGTAGGTCCAACCCTGCCTGGACTCTGTTCTAAACACAATAACAGGAAACGCATGCCCCAACGAACAGAGGGTGATGGCATTCTTCTTTTTTAGACGCAGCATCCCATCACTGTTCACTGTGATGAAACTATTGAGGATGATGACTTCATGCATATCAATTGTGTCACTCACCAGGTTCTATATACGCCCAAACCATGAGTGGCTCTCAAGGCAGGTCATTGGGATGATCTAGTGTTGGTAACCTCCACAGCTCGGCACTCTTTGCTATGGTGGAACAGCAACATACTGTTGCTTGGTAGGCTCTTCCTAGACCCCCTTTCCGCAGGTGTCCATCACCAATGATTCATTTCTAATGGGGTGGCTTGTTCGCCTCCATGAAATGACCGGCCGAATGTCTAGTCCTCAGATCGTTATTCAAACTCAATGGGACCAGACAGTCCTCATAAAGACCGACAACGTGACAGCCCTGTATCCTGTCTAGAGGGCGGAGCACACTCCTCCCCAGCTAACTGCAGTGACTCAGGAGATTTAAGAGTGGCTATCACACAACAACATTCACTTGTCGGCGGGGCACCTGCGAGGTGTGGAAAGCAACTTTGCTGACCTGCTCAGCAGGACACATCAACAAGTCCATGAGTGGGATCTCCACTCCCAAATCCTTCACAAGTACCTTCAGTTGTGGAGGACCTCTACTATTGACCTGTTCAACACTCCTGAAAACTCAAAATGCCAAAACTTCCCTTCCAGTTACCCACATCCCAGTCCATGAACAATGCATTTTCCTATGATTTTTGGACTCTCCTCCTCATCCTGTACGTACTGAGAAAAATAGGGCGGGTCTTCATGATTTTTAACCTAGTTTCACCAACCTGAGAAAGCGAATCCTGCTTTTTATTGATCCTGGAGATGTCCCTGGATTACCACAAGAAACCACCTCTGGAGCCGGACCTGCTCACTGCACTAGGGCAAGTTCAGGCACCCAGATCCCTGACAGCTGAACCTAGCCATCAGATACTCGAGTTCCTGGAGTATCGATTACCTTAGAATTCCAGAGGAATTCATGCTTTGCCTACGAGAGATCTGCAAACCCACCACTCGCACTTGTTACGCCACTAATTGGAAGATTTTTATGCACTTTTGTATCTCCAAAACGCTGGACCTCCTTTAATGGTTCTGTGCAGGAGATTGCCTGCTACATCTTACACCTGCAAAAGGCAGTCCATGCATGCCCACCCACATGCTTACACGTCACTGCAGCATACAGTCCATGCATGCCCACCCACATGCTTACACGTCACTGCAGCATACAGTCCATGCATGCCCATCCACATGCTTACACGTCACTGCAGCATACAGTCCATGCATGCCCATCCACATGCTTACACGTCACTGCAGCATACAGTCCATGCATGCCCATCCACATGCTTACACGTCACTGCAGCATACAGTCCATGCATGCCCATCCACATGCTTACACGTCACTGCAGCATACAGTCCATGCATGCCCATCCACATGCTTACACGTCACTGCAGCATACAGTCCATGCATGCCCATCCACATGCTTACACGTCACTGCAGCATACAGTCCATGCATGCCCATCCACATGCTTACACGTCACTGCAGCATACAGTCCATGCATGCCCACCCACATGCTTACACGTCACTGCAGCATACTTACAATGCAGACAACACATCGTCTCTTTTGAAGGTCACAGTTAACGCGTTCATGGGGGACCTTAAATGATAATATCTACTAAAACCCTTTTTTCCCTGTGTGGAACCTGAATGCAATCCTCGCATGACTTATGGATCCTCCCTCTGAGCCCCTACACTCATGTGACCTACAGTTATTTCCTTGTGAGTTGGCTTTCCCAGCCACAGTCCCCTCCCTCTGATGCATTAGAGAGGTTAATGTCCTTCCAATTCTGAAAGCTTTCATCCAGGTACACAAAAATAGGGTAAGTCATCCCACCAACCCCAAGTTTCTGCCAAAAGTAGTTTCACTTTTTACATGACCCAGATCATGGAGTTGCTTGTCTTCCTGTAACCTGTCTGAAGGAGAAAGGGACCTTAACACCCTGGATGTTAAGAGGGTGCTCGTATATTATATTCATAGAACTAATTCTTAGGAAGTACAATCAACTTTGTTTAGCCTTTGCCAAACCCCAGAGAGGTTGTGCTATCTTTAAAGCAGACATTTCGAGATGGATTGTCCGGTGCATCCAGATTTGCGATGCGAAAGGCAAGCGCACACTCCTGTGCCTAGTAGTACCCACTCTGCTTACAAAAGGGGATCACCCAAGCCTTTTTAAATAATCTTTTAACGGATATCTGTAAAGCTGCAACTCGGTCAACGCCACACTCCTTCGCGAAGCATTATAGCCTTATAGCCCGCCGTAGTGGGCTGTACCGGCTATTAAAAGCCCGCTGCAACGTTAAAGGCCCAAGCTGAAGGAGAGGGACTTTAAAAAGCAGCTGGACTTTAATAGCCGGTACAGCCCAGCTACGAAGGGCTATAAGGCTATTAGAACATTCTGCAACTAGAGGACAGAATGTTCTAACAAATAAAACAAAGCCTTCAGGTAGCGCGAGGGTATTGAAATCCCCTCTGGCTCCCTGAAGCCTTTGTTCACAGCCAGAGCTGTGAACAAAGAAACATTGCAATGTAGGAGCTCCTGGGCTTATACCAGCCATTATAAGCCCAGAGCACTCCATTGTTTTCAATGGAGCTCCCAACATTCCAATGTTCTAATATTGTGTAAACGTTCCAGCATGTCCACAGGATTTAGTTGGCCAAGCTGTCAATAAGAATGCTCTTTCAAACATTTGCATCATCTGCTTGCTGGCTTCCACTTTAAGGAAGAACTCCTTTGCAGTCTGCAGAACATGTGAACCTACAGCAGAAGGCTGATCCTGCAGGGCAGGGAGTTGCCATACTGTTTAAACTTTATTAAAATATGTTCCCCTGCTATTTTGTTTAAAAAAAGCATTCTAGGATTGCAGAATGGTCCTTGTTTAAAAGTCACTTAGTCCAGTTTTCAGTGGGGTGCCTCAAGGAGGCCTCACCAGTCGCCACACCCTTTGTATCTGGGGCCAGGGGCCTGCCCAGCAACACTGGAGGTGCCGTCAATTTTGGTTAAGCATGTGAAAGGGGATACCTATGAAGGCTCTGCAGTAATTTACACCTGACCTTGTGATCCTACCGGTCGGCCTCCACTTTCACTTGACCAATACAATGGTTACATCAGGATGGACAGGCCTTCATAGGCCTCAGAGCCTTAGCATATATAGCAGCAGAGCGAGGACCCTGGGTGTCCAATAGGGACCCTCCATGAAGGCCTGTCCAGCAGAGCCCAGTCTATAGCCCCCTCTGCCCGGACAGACCTTTATAGGCCTCAGAACCCTAGCACTTGTATAGCAGCAGAGTGAGGACCCTGGATGTCCAGTAGGGACCCTCCATGAAGGGCTGTCCAACAGAGCCCCATCTATCTATCTATCAATCTGTTTTTGTTAAGTGGAACTACTCGCCCGCTAGGGTCTCAAGGCGCTGGGGAGGGGGCTCCAGATCCTGCTGTGCGCTGAGGTTCAGTTGAAGAGTTTTTTTTTTTTAAACAAACTTTATTGAAGTTTACAAGTCTGTTCAAACACACATCGTGTACATTTCCACACTAAGATGCATACAATCCGAGAGAGCAAGGAACCAACATGTTATTTAAGAGTTTGGTCTTGGGGGCTCCTGAATTGAGTCGGCGATGGGGGACAGCCCGAGCAGGAAAGGCGGGTTGTTCCAGGTCTTTGTGGCGAGATAGGAGAAGGATCTTCCTCCGGTTCTGGCTTTGAGGATCAGAGGGTCGGTTGTCAGGGCCAGTTCGGTGGACAGAGGTGTGTGATGGGTATGTGAAACGAGAGGCAGTGGTTCAAGTATGCTGGTCTGGCATCATGGAGGGCTTTGTGTATGAGGAGCTTGAACGTGATTCTTTTGTTGATTGAGAGCTAGTGGAGTTCGCTCAGGTGTTCGGAGATGTGGTTGAGTTATGTTATGAACGTTCTGTAGTTTTCTGAGGAGTTTCTGGGGGGGGGGGGGGGGGGCGCCTGCATAGAGTGTGTTGCTGTAGTCGTCGTCTGCTGCTGCTGAGTACATGGGTGACTTTCTTCCTGGCTTCGTGGTGATCCATCTGAAGGTCTTTAGAAGCAGGCGAAGTGTGTGGAAGCATGAAGAGGAGACGGAATTGAGCTGGCAGTTTTATGATTCAGAAAAGGGGTGGTGATGAACAGAGTGTCGGAATTAAGCAGACCACTCTTACCCAGTCCAAAGATCAGGGCTTGATCCATCACTGTTTTTTAGCTCACTGCACCATCCCAGCTCAGAACCTGGCTACATGCAAATTGGTCTGTCCCTGGCCCAGTGCATCATGGGAACAGGGCAGACCAGACTACCAAGCCAATTTTTCACTGGAAAGGAGACAAGCTTCCGGGGACCGGTTTCTGGCATTTCAGCCGTCGTCGGCCCGGCTTGCTTTAATCCTGATGGTGCAGTGAGCAAGGGACTCATGTCTGAGTATACCCTGCCACACCTATAGTGGCCAAAAACGATTCAGAAAACGGGGTGGTGATGAACAGAGTGTCGGAATTAAGCAGAATACTCTCACCCAGTCAAGAGATCAGGGCTAGATCCAACACCGTTTTTTAGCTCACTGCACCATCCCAGCTCATGCAAATTAGTCTGTTCCTGTCCCAGTGCATGATGGGAACAGGGCAAACCAGACTACCAAGCCAATTCTTCACTGGAAAGGAGACCAGCTTCCGGGTTGGATCTAGCCCTGATCTCTTGACTGGGTGAGAGTATTCTGCTTAATTCAGAAACTCTGTCCATCACCACCCCTTGTTGTTAAATATTTTGTCCACCATAAGCGTGGAAGGGTATACTCAGATGTGAGTCCCGAGAGTAGAGGACGGCCTGGGACCAAGGTTCGATTCCCGGCGCGGCAGGTTTCTGGACCAGGGTCAGCGGACTCGATAATTCTCTCGCCTTGGTGCCCACTCTGATCAGCGATCACACTCGGCAACTCTGGGCATTAGCTTGCCTCATCTTCACTAACGGCCCCACCAGACCGCCGGGGATGCCTGGTCTCACCCTGGAGATACCCATTAAGGGACCATCTCTCAGGGAAGCCAGGAAGGGTTTCGCAGCGGTCGAAGCGCCTTGGGACCCTACGGGTAAGTAGTGCGCTATATAAATGCCTATACATTTACATTTACATTTTTGCTCATTGCACCATCAGGATTCAAGCAAGCCGGGCCGACGACAGCTGAAATGCCAGAAACCGGTCCTTGGAAGCTTGTTTCCTTCCCAATGTAAGAATTGGCTTGGTAGTTTGGTTTGCCCTGTTCCCATCATGCACTGGGACAGGAACAGACTAATTTGCATATAGCCAGGTTCTGAGCTGGGATGGTGCAGTGAGCTAAAAAACGGTGTTGGATCTAGCCCTGATCTCTTGACTGGGTGAGAGTATTCTGCTTAATTCAGAAACTCTGTCCATCACCACCCCTAGTTGTTAAATAGGCAGTTTTATAGTGAGCAAGAAGGGGGGAGGGTCCTAGCGTGACGGGCCACCAGGAGTTTTCCCAAGCGAAGGTGTTAGGCCCCAGGATGAGGACTTCGGTCTTGTCTGAATTGAGCTTGTGGCAGCTGTCTCTCAACCAGGTAGCGACAGCCTTCATCCCATTATAGAATTTGTTTCTGGCAATTGTGGGCTTGTTGGTAAGGGAGAGGATCAGTTGGGTGTCATCTGCATAAGAGACGGTGTTGAGTCCGTGGTTTCTGGCTATGGCTGCGAGCGGCGCAATCTCGATGTGGAAGAGGGTGGGGCTCAGGGGGAGCCCTGGTGGTGGGGGGGGGGGGGGGGGGGCGCCGCAGCCGATCCCTGTGGGTTCTGATAGGAACGGTGGTGGTCTGACTCACTGTGTTCTACCGGTGAGGAAGGAGCAGATCCAGTCCAGGGCTTTGTCGTGGATGCCAGCGTTGTGGAGTATCATGCTTAGGGAACGGTGGGAGACAGTGTCAAAGGTGCCAAGAGGTCCAGGGGGGTGAGGGCTGCTGTTTCTCTCTGGTCGAGGAGGGAGCGGATGTCATCGGTGGCGGCAAGTAGGGCAGTCCCGGTGCTGTGGTTGCTTTAGAAGCCGGATTGAGAGGAGTGCAAGACTTTGTAGGCGTCAATGAACTCTGATAGTTGGGCATTGATGGCCTTCTCAATCACTTTGGCTTGGAAGGTGAGCAGGGAAATGGGTCTGAAATTCTTGAGGCCTGTTGGGTCAGCAGACGGCTTCTTCAGCAGGGGGTTGATTTCTGCGTGTTTTCAGTTGCAGGGAAAGGTGGCGGTCTCGACCTTGTGACCCTGCCTGTCGGCCTCCTCTTTCTGTGACTAATGCAATGGTTACATCTGGAAGGACCGCCCTTCATAGGCCTCGAAACCCTGGCACTTATACAGCAGCAGAGCATGACCCTGTTTGTCCAATAGGAACCCTCCGTGAAGGCGTGTTCAGCAGAGCCCCTTCTATAGCCCCCCCCCTTCCTTTTGATGGACAGGCTTTCATAAGGCTCAGAAACCTAGCACTCTTCCAGCAGCAGAGCACGGACCCTGTGTGTCCAATCGGGACGCTCCGTGAAGGCATGTCCAGAGCCCCTTCTATAGCCCCCCCCCCTTCCTCCATGGACAGGCCTTCAAAGACCTCAGAACCCTAGCACTTGTACAACAGCAGAGCAAGGACCCTGGTTGTCCAATAGGAACCCTCTGTGAAGGCCGGTCCAGCAGAGCCCCTTCTATACACCCCCCCCCTACTCCTCCACGGACAGGCCTTCAGAACCCTAGCACTTAAATTGCAGCAGAGCGTGGACCCAGGGTGTCCAATAGAAACCCTCTGTGAAGGCCGGTCCAGCAGAGTCCCTTCTATAGGCACCCCCCCACCCCCTTCATGGACAGGCTTTCATTGGCCTCAGAACCTTAGCACTTGTACAACAGCAGAGCACAGACCCTGGGTGTCCAGTAGGGACCTTCCTTGAAGGTGTGTCCAACAGAGCCCCTTCTATAGCACCCCCTTCCCCTCTTCAGACCGGCATACCTGGTAGGCTTGCTACCTTTCCAAGAGAAAATAGTGGCCCTTTCTTCTTATTTTAGTAGACCGCAAAGGCCCATAGTTTGTACTTAAATAGGAGTCTTTTGAGGCAGCATCATTTCCAGGTGGAGGACAAACCAGAGTTGTGGTCGGTCAGTAGCATCACTGTGAGACAGGGGAGGGACGCTGCGAGAGCTGTGATTAGGGGGTGAAGTCTAAGACGAGCCCACCAGAGAGGTACAGAACTGACTGGTGCCAGTATGGCTTTCCTATAAACTTTCATGAAGATGTTACAAGATATTTGTATTAAAAAATCAATACAATTCAGTTTGTTGGATAAAAAAAGCTGACCTTGCATATGTCCTGGGTTTGGTCCGCAGGGCGGATCTGGCCTCTATTCACCCCAAAACAGCTCCTCTGATGAAAATACTCCTGACTCAATGCACCATTCTCTATACTTCCATGTGAGTATTGGAACACTGTCCAGTCTTATGTAACTCCATCTTACAACAGTGAACAGTTTAAAATAAGTTGGGCAAAAAAAGGAAGTGACTGGTGCAAGGCAAGTGTCTCCCACATACAGAACTGATGTAGCAATGCATGTCCTCATCCACACAAACCAACCTACGTGTGACAGGCACCGTGCCGGCAGTAATGAAATGAAAAGACCATTTGTATAGCGTGATAGCTACCCTCAAGGGTCCTAGCACTACGGACTACACTCGCGGGTGAGACAGATGAAAATTATTCAGTTTTATTAAAGAGGAAGGTTTTTAAGTGTTTGCGGAACAGAAGTAGGTTGGATTCTGATCACAGATGGAAGGGGAGGGAGTTCCAGAGTTTGGCCGAGTTATAAGATAATAACTCGGCCAAAGTAGAAGTGTTAACTGTCGTCGCGTACACAGGGTACAGAAAATATGGATTACCCCAGGGCCAACATCTACCACACAGAGAAATGGTAAAGTTCTGCGAAATGCCCTCATACGTTCAAACCTAACCCCACACACAGCGAAAACACAGACACACCACACGTGCATGGTAGACGAAGCAAAGACTGTTGCAGGGCCTCCATGTAAAATACTTCAGCAATGGCCGCATGAGGTAATCGCACTTTCCATGTTACATGAGTGTGATGGAGGGATACACACGTGGTGAGAGGTTGAGGCCACCAAAGGAAAGAGAGGTGATGCAAGCATGTACATGTAGAAGGAAAGAGTGAAAAGAAAATGATGAAGAGGAGGGAGATGGCACGTGACAGATGCAGATGAGGGATTTCACAAATATGTGAGAAAAAGGCTGTAGGTGTCTAAGAGTAATTGCAGAGGAAAGTAGTATGAAGAAGAAAGAGAACTGATTAAGATAATCTGAGGACCACTACCCATGCCCAACACTACCAATGTTTATTTCACTGCCGTAGTTTTAGATTCGAACCATTTTCAATTCTAATTACCAACTAACTAAATTAGTAATTCCTGAAATTACCAATATCACTATTGTCACTCTTTCATCTGACACTGCTAAAAAACATCTGCAAGCCCAATGGGTCTGGCTTGCTCCAGGCATATTCACTCATTAGGTCTCGCCTTTACCATTCTGCAGGAATGGGAAATGGGGAGAATTCAAGTCGGCTATTTTCTCTTCAAACCAAAGGGCTTTCAGCCCCGTGGTTTTCATGAAGTTCACGTGAACATGCACGCGCATCGCATGCAAGCCCAGCCTCTCCCGACCCCATCCGGCATCAGACTTCTCCTCCCCTAGCAGCACTCCTCCCACACCAGCAACTCACCCTTCCCACACCAGCACCTCCCCTCTCTCTCCACGCAATCACAGCCTACCCCTCCCACACCAGCACCTCCCCTCTCTCTCCACGCAATCACAGCCTCCCCCTCCCACACCAGCACCTCCCCTCTGTCTCCACGCAATCACAGCCTTGTTTTCTAAGTTTACAATTAATTCCTTGACGAAACCATGATATATTGTTAAAATGTTCTATTTAAAAAAAATAGACTGTGCATATTTTCGAAAGCACGACAATAGCTGAAACCTTTTCAAGCAACTGGGAAACGCGACCGTTGCATGGTTATTGTATTGCATCCCTATGTAGCCGACTGTACAGTATCCCGCTGAAAATGTTTCCTTCGAGATATGTCCGATACATGAATACACCGTAAAGCGGACGAGGATTTGTGTGGCCTGCACTGCCGAACTGCGTGGCACCCTCCCTCTCTCCTCCCATAGCAGTCATTGCGCATGCGCGACTCTCAGTGCATTCCTGGGGCCATGGCGGAAGTTCGCAGACGTCAGCATGAGCTGGTTAAAGGCGAAGACGCCGCCAAATCCTCTGCATACAGGGATGAGGGTTTGGGGATGGCGGCCGAAACGGTAGCCTTATTTCTGAAGCTCTTCACAGCCGCTTTCTACGGCATTAGTTCTTTCCTGATCGTTGTGGTGAACAAGAGCGTGCTGACCAGCGACAGGTGAGGCTCGCGCCACGGATGTTGCACAATTAGGAGTGCAGCCAGGCAGCACTGTACTTTGAGCGCCTATTGGGAAAGTTGAGAGCCTGCAGCAATAGAGCATCATGTGTTGCTTACCTGGAAGCATGCCAGCCTGCAACCCGGGCATCATTGCCGACAGCACAGTGCCATTCCTTGTTCTAGGGCTACGATGAATGACAAGCTCTGGGAGCTGTTATACCCCAGCTGAAGTGGAGTGACGCCCAGGGCATTACTCCGGGGAATAGAATTCTTTCAGCTCACTGATTCAGACCCAGCCCGTCTGCGCGCATTAGAATTATGTGTATGGATCTTGAAGCAATTTCATTTTTTATTTTTGACAAAAGTACATTTTTGCTTTTCAAGCACAACTGTACTCCGGCCAGTGAGAGATTACAACGTGATGTTTATTAGGGTTTTAGGCACTTTAACAAAAGTGTTCTTTCTGTATGCCTCTTTTCTGTACAGACGTTTCCATAAATACCCCTTTTCAGCTGAACGTATAGAGCAGTCGTACATTTTTCTCCGAGTTCAGCTGACTTAATGAAGCATTTTTAGATCCACTGTAGTCTGAAATTTTCTGAGGATCATTCATGGTTTCTGTGAGCATGCTGAGTCTTGGGACTAAACTCTAACCTGCCTTTGCGTTCTACTCGTGTATCCCGTAACCTACAAATTGAAATACGTTTTTATTCTTAAAATCATCTTTAACTCTCATTTAATTTGTAAATTCATCCGAAGGCTTTGACACTAATTAAACAAAAGTTATCTTTTAACAATGGATGCTCCTACTTGTTGCACGGAATGTTGGATTTCTCGTTTTCTTGTACCTTATCTGTGTTTTGACAGTTAACCACCCCGTTTAGCGTAGAAACAGATGGTTAGTTTACTTAACGAGGACATGGAATGTTTTAAAGTCTAGTAAGCAGTCTCTTTATTTCTATGTAATTTTTTTGAATGTGTGCACCACGGAAAATTTCAGCTGTTTTTGGCTACAGTCAGTGGCATCTTTAAAGGTGATTATTATTTATAGGGCAAACAAGGGGCCACACCTAAGTGTTGGGCCACCAACAACTGAACATTGTGAATATTGTGTGCACGTGAGATATACATATATTTCTTCTCGCAAACAAAAGCACATATAGTCATTTAAACTTTTTAAGCAGACTATGAATTAACCCTTCCTGAGGTATGTGGAAGGGGTAGTGGTCTTTCGATTCTCGGTCACCGCACATTTTCTTCTGCAGTCTCTCGATCAGACACTTGGCTCTTTTTTGTTCAGATATCTTTCTCAATCTCTACTTGGGGCACAATCGCCCCCATCCCCACGCCCCTTTCCCCACCCCCTAGCCCCCGGTGCAACTACTGTACTTATTATAGCTAACCCTTGTCCAGCGCGTGCTTCTGTGCAGCGCTTCCTTAGTACAACGATGAGTGAGTCACAGTGACCCCATGCTCTTCTTAGGAGAGACTCCCCCCCCCCCCACAACCCCCCCCCCCCCACACACTGTCCCTACTCTTTCGCTTCAGAGGGGAGTTCTCATGTTCTCTGAGTGGGCGCCGGGGTCCCTCACTGATACTACTAGCAAAGCTGGATGCTCCTCCCCTAATTATTCACTTTCCCGGCCGCTCACAGCACATCTAAGGGCTTCGCCCAGCGTGCGCTCTGAGGCTTCTCCTCCCCTATGCCTTTTCTTTCACACGCAGCCTCCTCTCGCCCCCTGCAACACTCCTGCCTCCCGCCTCACCCCTCACCCACTGTCTTCCTAGTTATTTCAACAATCCAACCTCTACCCAGCTCCCCTCTTGTTATATACATTAATGTATCTTTCATGGAGCACTGCATTGTTCATCAGTGGCAACGAATTGCATGATCTTAGCCAATGCGACAGGAATACCAACAATTTGAAGAAGCTTGTGCTAGACTTCTGCTATTGTACAGTGCTCCCGATATCTAAATGCCCATCTTGTTTTTTTAGCCGACCATCTTGTGGTCGGTAGGTGACGCCCAGTTTTAAGCAAGCGGACTGGAGTTTTCTGAGTGACGCTGACGCTCCATTTTGGCAGAGTTACTGATCGCATGGCAGGCACCTAAATACTGCTTCTGGCGATACGGTTAAATTAGTATGCTCATCCGTTTCACAAAATCAGCTTTATGATATTTGAATTCTTAGCATGGAAATATTGCTGGAAGCTATGTTGTAACGCAATTAGGATGTGGCTTTAAGGGCTGGAGGGCCGTCTCGGAAGGTGGGGAACAACTTTAGAGTCTGGCATAAGGCTAATGTTTGAACATCCTGTGATTCTGGGTAGATCACTTAATTTCCCAATGCCCAAAAATGTGTCCGCCTGTAACGAAACTGGTGCTCGAGTAAAGCGCTCTGATGCCTTCAAGTTCACGCTGTAGAAAACCGCAAAAAAATGCACATCAGAAACAGAGCACTTTAAGTGCATCTTTTCCATCAGTAGAAATGAGGCATTTGCCGCAGTGAACAACAAGCACTGGCGTTGCCAATAGGTCTCGCAGTAGGAAGGTTGGAGCTATTACAATTGCAAATAACTATGCCTTTTTTTGTTTTTATTTAAAAAACATAAAGGGCTTTGTCATTTACAAAACCAATAGCTCCAACTTTCCTACTGCGAGACCTATTGGCAACGCCAGTGCTTGTTTTTGTCAGCTATGTCTAGAAGCATTAACAGAACTCAGAAAGGCATCCTGATACAGGGCACGTGGCATGCTACGTGAAGCACGTACAAACTAGGACTACAATGTTGTATTGACGGAGGGGTACAGAATGACATGTGAGTCAACGTTCCCCAATGCAGAAAATGTAGACAGTGCGGCACGAGGGTTAATTTAATGTAACAATTAAACACAGCATCTCCTGTGCTAACCAAAATGCTTTATGCCTGACTTTATTACCTTGTTCTGATCCGTGTCTGGTTAACCAGCTGCGGTAAGTAATGTAATGCTGTAAGATATCGATGAAGTTTACTTGGCCATTTCAGAAGTGCCTTCTTCAGAATAATCTAACGTTGGGCAATTCCAGATTCTGTAGGGAGCAGTGCGGAGTGATCAGTATTGTCTAGTGAATTCATGTTAACTTTTTATTCAATATTCTCTCCTTTAACCGAAAGATTTCTCAGATTCTGCTGTTGCACATACTCCCCAGGAACTGTAGGTGGGTGTTTCTGTTCTCAGCCAAGGAAGACAGGTCATCATCCGACCACAGCGCTGTGAGATCATGTTCGCTGCTAGATAAAGAGACCAGGCAGGGTCACTACATAGGCCGCAGAGCACAGTTGTCACAAAACCTCAAAGTGGAGGTGCTCTCCATCCAGCCACAAAGGACACTGCCAGTCCAATTCAAAAGCTCTGCAGTCTTTAACTCTTTTCCTCTTTAGAACTTGACATAGAATGGAAGAAAGTCCCAGCCACAATCTTCCCTCAAATATTGAGACCTATTTTTGATACAAATTATGCAACATTTCATTCCACCATTATCCCATTATACGAATGCATTTAAAAATAATGCTTCCCAGGTAAGTGTCTTACGTATAGAGTTGCCAAATTTTTCCCACGCAATTTTCCTGATCTAACCGCTAATATCCAATATAGTGTAAACCGTGTCATGAAAAAGTGATATGGACCTTTTCTTCAATTGTGTTGTTAAAAATCCCTATATCGTCTGCAGGGTACATTTGATGTAAATATGGAGTTTTAGTTTGGTGCCTGTTTTAAAATATATGTATTTGCACAATTTTATAAGTAGCCGTTCCAGTGACTGCAGAAGAAAAATGCTTCAGCTACATCTGTCGAAAGACTCCAAAACAGAAGGCCCAATGGTAAATGCAAATCAGACGGTTGCAAGGCACACAAGTGAAAGTGGCATGGTGCCTGAGAAGAGTCGATTCCAAAGTAGTAATGTTATTAAATGGCTGTGTGAGCAAAGACGGTCACGTACTTCTCCCTGGAAATGTGGCGAAGAGGGTAGGTCCAATTAGTCACCCAGCCTGCTGGTCTTGGAAACATTTCGAAATTAAATGTAGTTTCCATGGGTCTTAATTTCCAGTGGCTAGCTTGAATATAAAGTGTGCAGAAAATTAAATCTTAAAACCGAAACAAGCCACGGTGTGCATTTTTGTGTGGAATGGTTAAATTGTCTTCAGAAGGGCCACATGGGATTACCAAGCAAAAAGCAATTTTTTCTGCAGAAAAAAATATTTTGTTGTAAGAATAGCTCTTGTCATCTGAAGGCACTGACTATTTTAGAACCGATATCATGAAAGCATTCGTACAAAATGGAAATGAAAATACAGGAAGACACATGTCATGTATTCAGAACTGCATACAAAATAGGCAAACATGAGCGCCCTTTTTCTGATGTGCTGTTGGATAAAGATGTTCAAACAATGAGCGGTGCAGGCTTGGGTAGAGTATTGCATTCTGGTCACAGCTGTGTGGACCTAATCAGCCACATTACTGCTCTATTGAGGTCACAGCTGATTTACTGTATCTTGCAGAACTAATCATAAATAAGCCCTATGATGGTTGTATCCACCACACTTAACAAATTGACCTCACTAGTTATTTGTGTAAGAGCCTGTATTGATAAACATGATGAGTCACTAACCTTTTTCTTAAACCTTGTTGCGCTGCCAAGCACTGCAGCAGACATCATCTTGGACACCTCACGGACAATCTTGCAAAGACAGGGTTTTACAGACTAGTATATTAAAAAAAAAAAAAAAAAACATTGATTCCGCTTGTTACAGATAGTGCTTCCAACGTAATAGGTACGAAATCTGGTGCGGCAACACTTAAACTGAAATATCCACAGCTGTGTATATGGCACAGTGCTAATCACCAACTAAAGCTCGCTGTGGGGGGATGTTTGTAAAGAAGACGCAGCCATTAATCATTTCAAAGGCTTTTTCATAAATTATATACGGCCTACCGTGCCTCAATCAAAAATCAGAGAGAGCTTGGGAAATGTGCTTTAGAGTAAAAGTAGGACTTCTGGCAATTGGACAAGTGCTGGATGTACGTCGGATGTCCTCCAGTGAAAGAAGTGAGAGCTGGTTTGAATAACTGCAAAGCACTTATACATTTCATGGAAACTTCCAAAGGATCCAAGAGGAGTGATATTGAGTGAAAACAATATGCTGGCCTAAATCATTTATTAATGTTTCTGGGATTTGTTGAAAATATTGGCATATTATATGATGCTCTCACAGAACTGGGTGACTTACCCAGAAGGCTGCAGCGGTGTGATATGATCATATATGAGGCTGATCAATTCATTAATACGTATGCAAATTTTCGTGTTTGAATCAATGCCAGATTCACCGGGACCATTTGCTACAAGTCCCTTGAATGCTGGTGAACGAATGCAGTTTGATGGTGCAATGCTTCAACCGAGCAAAGGCTGTTAGCATCAATAGGGAACAGTTCTTTAGGAGTTTAACAAAAAACCTGCAAAAAAAGTATGGCACTCACTAATGCATCAAATGTTTCTAGAAGCATAACTACAACCAATGACGAAATAGAATACAAAGAGTTGGTGCATGCAATGAAACGTCGACAGTCGGTTTATTGGCCAGATCCTGTAGATATCTTGCAGGGTAAGGGAGAATAACAAACCCTTTGCAGCAGGTACATCATTGGTTTCAGAGAGTACAAACAAAATAAAAATGGCATCCTTGAAAGCCTGAAATCAGTAGTGCTCATTAAGGGACACATTGTGCTCGTCCACTGCAGAACGTATAGGGGCTTTACTGTACTATGGGAATAGAGGGTCCAGCCCTGGAGTGGATAAAATCTTTTCTGGAAAATAGGAATTTTCAGGTGCATTGCCCTCCTTATAAATCATCTCCTCGTAAGTTGAGGCATGGGGTTCCACAAGGCTCAAGTTTGAGCCCCAGGCTGTTCAATATTTATATGGAGCCTTTGGCACATATCGTGGAATCCTATGGTGTGGATATCGTCACATACGCTGACGATACCCAATTAATAATCCAACTTGCCAACAACCAGCCTGAGGAAGCCACTAACTTTTCCAATTGTATGCGGGCTGTGGCAGGATGGATGAACAGCAACTGCCTTCGCCTAAATGGCGATAAAACTGAGTTGTTGGTGGTCGGTAAGTCCCCCTCCACCTGGTCGCAGGACTGGTGGCCAACGGAATTAGGGCCAATCCCCCGCTCAGCAGAGGTTGTCAGAAATTTGGGAATTATGATCGATGCGGAGCTTTCCTTCAAGCAACAGATTAATAAAATCACTGGAAAATGCTTTGGAATACTGAAAACTCTCCGCAAAGTTCTCGATCTGCTCCCCTTTGGTGCCAGGAAGAAACTTATCCACGCCCTGGTCACGCCACATCTGGATTATGGCAATGCCCTTCTCCTAGGCCTGAGAAAAAAAGGCATTCAACAGCTACAGGGTGTCCAAAATGCCGCTGCCCGCCTGGTACTCAACCTTCCACGCAGGGCATCCGGTAAGACGGCATTGCGTAAACTTCATTGGCTCCCTATTGTGGAGCGCATAAAATTTAAGGCACTATGTATGGCTCATCGTATTGCCCAGGGAAAAGGCCCAAACTATCTGCAAAGACTCCTCACCATCCATCGCCCCACCCGAAATCTCAGATCCGCCGGAGTGATGTTATTCCAACTTCCCCGTGTTCACAAGACCAGAATGGGAGGTAGCTCCTTCCGTTTCTTGGCTAGCAAACACTGGAATAGCCTCCCCCCCTGAACCTTCGAATGGAGCCCTCCGAAACAAGATTCAGACAATATTTAAAAACGTATCTCTTTCCCAAGTAAATAGTATCCTGGTACATTCTGTTTCATCTGGGAGTAGTAGCATTTCAGCGCGGGGACACACTGTCATAGGTGTAACCAGGCGCTTTAAAAATGGTTTTATTATTATTATTATTATTACTGAATGATGTGCTCACACCACTGCGGAACAAAGTCAGTCAGTCAGCCTGCCTGACTGCTATAAGGTTCATGAAAATAGCGTGGCCTCCATTCATAATATTTAAACCAGAATTGTATGCTCGGAAATTGTTGCAAAAGGCAGGGGGAGTGCTGATGACAAAAAAATGCATAGATTGGAGACAAATGGCTCATGATTCCACTTATAAGTGTTTTGGGGACTGTCTATGATTGGAAACATATCCCACTTTGTGAATGTATTGTAATGTCAATAACTCGTAGATTAAACCTCATATACACGTGTACTCATTGGTTGAATTAAATAGTGTTACAAACTGTAACTGGCAATTAAAATGCCAAACAAATACTAACAAATCTGGATGTTTTTTTTCTGGCCACAACTCTAACACTACCCCACTGAGACAGTTCTCTGTTAATTCCCTCGTTGTGATTCTCGGTACACAGCCCCCCCCCCGCCCCCCCCCCTTCGCCACATACACACTTTTGACCACTGATTTACAGCCACACATGCTACAAACTGAAAATGTTACTTACCCTGTAACCATCTGTAGATTCGCATGCGCCCACCCTTCTTCATAGAATCACAGAAGTTTCTTTGCCCTTTTTGCTCCCGTTAGTACTCCCAGTACATTCTTTAACACTGCTCTCCACGTACACTACTTGCCCCACTCGCGGAAAACAAAGTCTGGAGCAACCAGTGTTTCGGTACATTGTGAACCAAAAGTGGAATCACAACAAATCTTGTGATTTAAACTTCTTTCCCCAAAAAAACCCACAGAAAAAAACATTAAGTTGCAAACGTCCAATAGTAGGTGTATGCAGAGCATGTGAATCTACACACTACAAACATATGGTTGCAAAATAACACACAAACACACACACACACATATATATATATATATATATATATATATATATATATATATATATATACATACACACACACATATCTCAAGTAGTTTCTGACTATGGAAAGAAGACATGGCAACACCTATCTTAGCAGAACAGGAATTTGATGCTTCAAGAAAGCGTGTCATAAATGAGGCAAATCAGATCCACAGAAAGTCTGTGCTTAATTCAGACCTTAAAACTCAAGCGTAGCAAATGTACAAAGGCTAATTTTCTTTTCCAAACTAAAAGTCCCAAGACAGCAGAGTGCAAAAGTCCAACAAAGATCGAGGAATGAAAATAAAACCGTCATCTAGTCTGAAGAATTCAGATACCAAGAGCATCAGTGAAGAGTGAAGAAAGTTTCCAGAACAGGATCGATGAACATCAGTTTCAGGATGGATCAAATCGTTTAAGGGAAACCGTGTCGAATGAACCCGTGTGACACAAGAAGGGACCTCAATATTCCAGCAGGCAGCACGGGAGCTGACGTCCTTCGGTCTCAATAAAGGCTTCACAAATATATACACGATGACTTGTATGGAACCCATGCCGATAACTCGGCTTTGGCCAACTCTGTCCATAATCAACTGATGACAAACTCTAATCTTCATTGCATGGTGCCAGGCGTGACAGCGACCTCAGCTGCTAACCCCTTTCTATAAACAATGACAGCCAGGTCAGGTATGATAGACCTCTTGAGTCCATGTAGAACAGAAGGCTTTGCCTGCTGATTTGCACCACTGTGCAGTTCCTTGGCCGATCACCTCACCTGTATCAGTGAGTAACTGGGAGTAGGGGGGTGGTCGTAAAATGGGCAGTCTGGTCTCACAGCTTTGTCATTCACTTCCAGACTCCATCAAAGTCACTGGAGTTCATAACCTTTTAAGACTGTGTTCCCTACTAGAGGGCTAACTATTGCCTTCCCCTCACCTCTAGGTTCTGCTGTCTCCTTTTTCTTTTCAGCCCCCCACGGTTCCCTTGACCATCAACTTGATACCAGAACCCCCATGAAGCAAATCTTCGGTACATACACGCATCATACAAACGAATCCGCTACCACTCTGCAAATTATTGGATTTCAAATAAAATAATTGATTTAAATATTTAAACAGAACAATTAGTACTGAGACCCTAAGTGTACCAATGAAATAGCATGAGCAGTACAACTAAAAGGTTGTCACAAGTGTGGTACAGTTGACATCTCATTCAATTCTCGGTCTCTGTGAGTCTCACCTGTGTTGGGGCAACCGCTTTGTATTTGGGATTCTTTTCTTCTTGTAAATATTCTCAGTAAAATCCCTAGCCACGCCCTCCCTGTCCCACGTATGCCTTTAGCATTAAAGCCTGCTGATTAGAACCCAATTTAACCAGCCTTAAAAAAAACTTGAGGCACCATGAAGATGTATGGTGGGAGTACCTAGCCAAGCTAAAGCTTTCCTGAGCCACTTAGCTCAGCTAAAGATTTCCTAGCCACAAAGTGTGACAGTCTTCCCTGTAAAAAGAGATCATCACCAGTAGAAAATCCGTCAACATCAACAAACCCAAAGAAATCTTCTAAATCACCCAATGATTCATCAAACTCTCATGCAGTGAAGTCCCATCGCTCAGTCCCAAGATTGCTAGACTTTCATTCCTCAAAGCCACATTGCTCCATTATAGATCCGTCAAAACCCTCCTGCAGTGAAGCCCATCACCCAGTATTAGTGCTTTAAACCCCTGCGCATCAAATCTCGATCAGTAAATCCCGAGAACTTTCATAAATTCATACATTGAAGTCCCATCAATAAATCTCCAGATCTTTCTGACACTCGCGCCTCCAAGTCCTGTCACTCCATCCCAAGTCTTTCAAACAATTAGACATCCAGATGTATCACTCAGTCCCAAGTATTACAAACACTCATTCATTAAAGTCCCGTCATTTAATTCCAAGGTATTTCAGACAATCATTCATCAAAGCCTATTAATAAATCTCTAGATCTTCAGACACTCATATCAAAGTCCGATCACATAATACCAAGATATTTAGGAACACTGGTATATCGAAGTGCTATCACTCGATCCAGATATCTGTCAGACACTCATACAGGACTTTAAGTGGGCCGGGTCCTGCCTGTGCAAAAAGAAGATGCTGAGACTGGTCTATATCGGGTTCTTAATTTTTGCCCTAACCATCAGGGTGAAAAAAAAATCTTAAATCTGTAGCAGTACCATAATTCACAGTCTTTGATGTAACTTTTAAGAGAATCATTGTAGCTCTTTAGCACTCATCATTTCAGAACTGAAGCATTGTCAATATTCTATACAATGAAGCCATAGTTGTTGCTTATTTATCTTACACAACTAACAACCATTGGCAAAGCCAATAGCCCTGAGGTGTAATGTTACTTGTATTATATATATCTGGATGCAATGACAGAAGCAGCAAAATACCAGTCGGTGGCACACTGTGCTGAGCACAGGTTTAGCTTAGGTGTTTTTAGCCATGCCCCTAATTACATAGGCCATGATGCCCCTTTGAGAGAGCCCCCCTCCCCCAGTTTTTTCATTCCATTTAAACCTCTGCACTCCTACAAAGAAGTCCTGTCACTCAGCCCCACGATCTTTCATACACCCCTTCATCGAAGCCCGATCACTCAATCCCAAGATTTTTCATACACTTCTACATCGAAGCCTGGTCACTAAGTCCTAAGATCTTTCATACACTCCTTCATCTAAGTTGAACACTCAAACCCAAGATCTTTCATACACTCCTTCATTGAAGCCTGATCACTCAATCCTAAGCTCTTTCATACTCCTACATCAAAGTCCAATCACTGACTTAGATGATCTTTCATACACTCCTACATCAAAGTTCGATCACAAGATCTTTCATAAACTCCTTCAACAAACCTGATCACTTAATTGAAAGATCTTTCATACTCATACATTGAAGCTCATCAGTTAATCTTCAGACACTTGTATAGCGAATCCTCGTCACTGTGTCAAGATCTTTCACTGCTACATCAACGCCTCATCACCAAGTCCCAAGATCTTTTACACAGTCGTACATTGAAGCCCCCTCATAGAGTAGCAATGTCTTTCAGACACTAACACATCAAAGCCCATCTCTCAATCCCAAGATCTTTCATACATCGAAAGCCCTCAATCAATCCCAAGATATTTCATACATCGAAAGCCCTCACTCAATCCCAAGATCTTTCATACATCGAAAGCCCTCACTCAATCCCAAGATCTTTCATACATCGAAAGCCCATCACTCAATTCCAAGATCTTTCATACATCGAAAGCCATCACTCAATCCCAAGATCTTTTAGGCACTAATGCCGCAACGCCCCATTAGTCCAACTAAAAGTCTGTTAAACCCTCCTGCATCAAAGCGCCATTTCCCAATATCAAATCCCATTAAACTCTCATGCATGAATGTGTTATCAATAAATTTCAAGTCCTTTAAAAATTTTCATGCATCAAAGCCATCACTCAGTCCCAAAATGTCAGTTAAACGAATACATTGAGCCACAATCACTTAATCACAAGATCTTCGAAACACTCATTTCAAGCACAAACCTCCTCTCTAAATCTCCAGATTCTTGCTACACCCTCAATGACTTTTCCAAAGTAAAGCACACTGAAAAGATATTTTCACTAAATTGTCCCCAATTCACCTCTGACTGCCAAGGTCCCACAGTTCAACAAAAACATTCTCCAGCCTTCAAGGTAACCAGTGGTGTCATTCATCTGTGGCCAAGGAAGGCAATTTCATCATGCAACCTTTCACTCACAGCATTAGGTAGTATTTTGCTGCATTTTAGCGAAGTGGGATATTAGGATATTACAAGACATTGGAAGGTAAGGGGGGTCCTAACATAGGCAGATGGAGAAGAGAGTTTGATGCTAGACTGAATGGGAGTGAGAAGACGTTTGAAGGAGCAAGGGCCTGGGAGGCTCTGACGCTGCACCTGAAGCAGCTAAATGACATTACGGATGAGAATAATAGGGACGCCCACAAGCAGACGGATTGAAAATGACAATGGTTCTATGGGAGAGGAGAAAGGACGTTGGGGGTGTATCCTTGCAAGTGGTGCCCTGGAGGCCCCAGCTCTTACGGTGACGGGGCAAAAACAGCCAGAGAGTGGCCATGAGAAGTGAGCAGGCCAACTGAGTGCAGTATTCCAAGACATGCCTGGGGAGGAGGAGGGGATAGAATAAGAGGGGTTGCCATCTGGCAGGGGGTGGGGGGTTAGTTTATATTATTGTAGTATTTGTAGATGTGAGATGTGAATTCTATCACAGATGAATCTCCTGTAGGATTATTCAATGACTATGTGGACTATACAGTAGCGAGGAGCTGCATACTTATCATCGAAGAACCCGTGCTAATTCATACGCGCATTCTATTGTATTGATACAGGGTTTGTAAATGCTCAATAAAATCTGTTTACAATAAAAAGGTAGTATTTTGCCACAAGCACAGTCCTGTGTGCTTTTACTAATCGCACTCCTAATACACCTTCTTCGAGTCCTGCAGCCTAGCGAACTACCAGGCTTTTGCTACTTGCACTGACTATCAGAAGTACTGAACTAGCTAGTGGTAGCCCCACTACAAATATTTCTGCTGGGAAATGTCATGGAAGACCCGTGCCATTCAGACATGTGTCAGATGCCAGGCACTGCCTCTGATCTATTATTGGATGATATTCAGCTCTTCTCCAGTATTAGGGGTGTCTTTCATAGATTCACATGCCTGAATCATTCCCCGTCATCAGAGTGGGAGCCCACGGTACATAAAAAAGCAGTAAAATATACCCTTTGTACATAACAAATAACCATATACCCAACCAGGAAGTAAAGTAGCCTCAGCTACAGTAAATAAAACTTCCACATTAGAACCTATCCAGGTCATTATGTATGGACCAAACTGCAGCCAATCAGGCCACAGTTCCCACCAGAATACTCTCCCCAGAGACCCAGGCTCTCAGATTTTTTACCGCACGTCGTGTGATAGGGAGTCCCTCTGAGCTCTGCTCATTCTTTCTTCACTTGTCAAGTTTCTTTCTTCTACAATGTCTACTTCGAAGTCCCTATTCAGGACCTGTGACTCTTGTGGAAAAGCGAGGTTGTTTAAGGAAGATCCACACACTCGCTGCATCTACTGTTTGTACCCTGACCATCAGGCTAAAGAGTGTAAGATCTGTCGCAAATTTCCTCCTAAGACCCTCAGGGATAGAGAGGGTCGCCTGCTGCTGTGGCTTCAGCGGATAAAGGATAAAGATGCGCCACTTTCTGAGGTAGGAAGTTTTGCCTCAGAGTCTTCTAAAGGGTCAAAGAAGAGGAGGGCTGAGAGTGCTGTGCCTACTCCTAAGGCTAAGATGGCGAAGCGCCAGATCGCTTCAGAGGCTGGTGAGCCTTCTACTTCTAAAGGTCAAAAATCCTCAGAGAAGTCTGTGAAGCTTCCAGGCTTAAAAAGAACAGAGTCTTTGGTGTCTCCTGTGAGACCTGTGACTAAGGCACCAACAGCGCTGCCGAATTCCAGTCAGGCTGCCTCTGCCATGACTTCTACTTTGACTTTCTCCTCACCAAAATCGACTATGGTGATGTCCTCAGCCTCCTCTCCAACTTATGTTCATGTTCAGATTCGTCCCATCTCGTCGACGAAGATTGTCACACCTCTCGTCGACGATCAGACGTCGACGAAAATGAAACAGTCGACGAAGAAACCCTCGTCGTCGTCGACGGCTGTTCCGTCGACGAAGAAGACCTTGCCGTCGTCGACGCCATCATCGACGAAGATACCGTCGACGGACCCTTCGACGACGAAAAAGACCCCATCGACGGACGCGTCGACGAGAGCGTTGTCGACGAAGGTGAAGATTGTCTCGTCGACGGCCCCGTCGACGATGAAGACTGCTCAGTCGACGGTTCCCTCGTCGACGACGAAATCCACCACGTCCACAAAAATAACACCGCCTCTGAAGTCGAAGGAGCCATTGTCTTCAACGTCCAAGGCGACGACACAAAGCTCGGATTTACCACAATTACAAGACAATCCACCCACACCAAAATTGTCGACTTGTACAGACCTGCAAGTATGGTCAGCAAGAAGCACTGCCATACCTCTACCATCTCCAGCCACAACTGCAGCTTTGTTGCAGAAAAGGTCATCTCAATCCACGCCATTGTCGCCACTCCAAATGCCAGACAGGCTCTTAGATTCTGAGGAAGAATCTGGTGATGACATGTTCCAAGCGGCTGAAAGTCCTTCTGACTTACTGAGACAGGTTAAAGATCAAGAGGAAGAGGAACTGCAAATTCAGGCACCTACATTGGTGAACACACCAGCGCCAGGGATGCAGATGCCAATGGAACTTTTTGAGAATTTGCAATATATGCTGAGCGATTATTATCGCCGCTTCCCACCTTCGGAGTCGGGCGATTCTCATATTACCTCCCCACAGCCTCAAGTGAGTCAAAGTGCAAGGGCTGGTAGGTCGGAAGAGACACAGAATACCCGGCCTACCACACCATTATCCCCCCACCAGCAGGAGGATGACAATTCTGATGAGGACACCCATGAGGAAGGGGAATTGAATAAATCGGACTCGTCGGAGTATGAAGACTATCAGGCAGATACGCCATCCCCAGATGAACAACCAAAGGCTGAGTCACCACCGGTGGATATAGCGAACTTCCATAGGATTATGGACAAGGCTACTAAAAGATTTCTTGTTTCAATGGAAGCAAAGCAAGATGAATGTTTTCTGTACGATTTTAAGACTTTATCTCAGAAGCAAAGTTGGTCTATTCCCATTATAGACTTTATCTGGAAGGAAGGGCTTAAGATCATGGCCACGCCAAACTCTTCTCCTGCGGTATTGCCGCGAGTAGACAAAAAATATAGAGCGCCCGCTTCTTCACCTGCTTGTCTCATCGGTCAGGCAAAAACGGACTCGGTTATAGCGCAGGCAGCTCAAAAGAGGGCTAGGAACCCTTCAACTCAGATCTCGATTCCTACGGACAGAGACGGAAGACGCCTCAATACCATTGGTAAAAAGGTATCTACTATTGCGGCCACCACAGTTAGAGCTGCAAATTTGTTAGCAATACTCGGAAGGTATGACAGACAAATGTGGTCTGACATATCGCCATACATCCAGAAACTGCCTGAGCCAGACCGCTCTGAGGCCACCAAGATTTTGCAAGAAGGCGAATGTGCTTCGTCTGAAATTATCGACGCAGCAGTGGACGTGGCGGCCACAGGATTCAGACAATTGGCAGGAGCTGCAGTGCTTAGAAGAGAGGGATGGTTGAAATCTACGTCCTTTAGACAAGAAGTACAAGCCAAGGTTTTAAATATGGCGTATGACGGCGAATTCCTTTTTGGCACACATGTGGACGAAGCCTTACAATCCATTAAGAAGGATACGGAAACAGCACGATCGTTAGGTACTCTGCAGTACCGTAAATCTTCCTTTCGTGGTGCAAAAGGAAGGGGTAACTTCTCCAGTAGAGGAGGATATTACCAGCAACGCCCATATTCTAACAACCAAAGCAACCAAAGGTACCAGCCTTACAAGCAACAACCTTATGGCCAAAGACGGAGTACTTATACACAGTCCCGAGGTAAAACGACCTATCGGGGCAGAGACAACGCCAACAAAAAGTGAGAAAAGCATCCTGCCGCCACTTTGCCTCAGCCAGAAACAAATTGGAGGAAGAATATCCCTGCATTACTCTCAATGGTCCAATATTACAACAGACAGATGGGTCTTGGATGTAATCTCAAAAGGTCACATATTGGAATTTGTGAAGACCCCTCCAAATTCGCCCCCAAAAGGACCGCCCCCAGCACATCTCAGGGAGCTATTCGTCCAAATCAATGCAATGATTCGGAAAGGGGCAATCGAGAAAGTACCTCAACATCAGAGAGGAAAAGGATTTTACTCTCGTTTTTTCTTGATACGCAAGAAATCGGGGCAATGGCGCCCCATCCTCGATTTGCGTGCCCTCAACAAATATATCAAGAAGTTGACGTTCAGAATGTTGTCACTCCAAGAGATCCTCCAGTTTCTGATGGAAGGCGACCACATGGCAACACTGGACCTTCAGGATGCTTACTTCCACGTACCCATCTTCCCCAGGCACAGGAAGTTCCTAAGGTTCAGAGTGGCTGGCAGGGACTTCCAGTTCCAGGTCCTTCCCTTCGGGCTACGTTCAGCCCCGAGGGTATTCACAAAGGTGTTGGCACCGGTGGCGGCCCACTTACGGTTACAAGGTGTCCAGATTTACCCATATCTGGACGACTGCCTTATCAAGGCCAGTTCCTATGCCACCGCAAGCAATCATATCCAGACATGCCTTTCCCTGTTTCAAAATTTAGGCTTCTCAATAAACTTCAAAAAGTCAGACCTGATACCATCTCAGAGGACGTCTTTCCTGGGAGCGACTCTGGATTCCAAACACGCTCAAGTCTTCATTTCAAGCGAAAGACAAGCAAAGATCCAGGAAATGGCGACTGCACTCCTCGGAAAAAAGTGCGTTTCAGTTCGAAAATTCAAGTCTTTCCTAGGGATGTTATCATCGTGCATCCTCCTATCCCCAAACTGTCGTCTGCGGATGAGACCATTACAAGAGGAACTCAGCCACCAATGGGTGCAAATATCCGGTTCCTTCGAAGATGTCATCGCCTTAACACCTCGGATGAAAAATGCAATCCTGTGGTGGACTCAAGAACGCAACCTGCAAGTAGGCTGCGCCTTTCTCGCAGAAGTCCCCAGTTTCATCGTAACCACGGATGCCTCGCTGGAAGGTTGGGGCGCTCACCTTCAAGGGATGACAATCAGTGGCAAATGGAACACACAGCAAAAGACATGGCACATCAATTTATTAGAGCTGAGGGCCATTTTCCTCGCCCTCAAATCTTTTCAGGCGACTCTGTCAAACTCGTCCGTGTTGATCCGAACAGACAACACGACGAGCATGCATTACCTGAACAAACAGGGGGGCACAAGATCAGCCCGGTTGTCTCAGCAAGCTCAGGAAATCTGGAATTGGGCCCTGGCGCACAACATCAACTTGGCAGCAGTACATGTCCCAGGAGTAGCCAATGTACTAGCAGATTCCCTAAGCAGATCCAAATGCAGCACTCACGAGTGGGAGCTGCATCAGCCAACACTGGATCGAATTTTCCAGAGATGGGGTTGCCCCGATCTGGATCTGTTCGCGACCTACCACAACAAGAAATGTGTCCATTTCGCGAGCTGGATTCCCCACAGGGATTCTTGCGGGGACGCTCTCTCAATGAACTGGGAACGACTCTTTGTCTACGCCTTCCCTCCGATTCCTTTAATTCCCAAGGTCATCAAGAAAATGAGGAGACAACCGTGTCGTATGATTCTAATCGCTCCACGGTGGCCCCGGCAATATTGGTTCACACAGCTTCTTCTCCTCTCAGAGTGCGAACCAGTTCAGCTGCCTCAAATTCCGGATCTTCTGACAATTCAGGACGGCAAAATATATCATCCAGACACCCATTCTCTAAAATTATCAGCTTGGCTCCTCAACACCATGAGTTTGCGCACTTAAACATTCCACAGGACTGTCAGGAAGTCCTGAACAATGCTAGAGCACCTTCTACGAACAGAACTTACAGGCTTAAATGGAAGCGTTTTTGTGCTTGGTGCAAAACTATGGATTTACATCCTATGCATGCTGAACCAGACAAGATTTTACCTTTCTTTTTACATCTGGCTAAATCAGGCTTGGCACCCTCTACACTTAAAGTGTTTTTAGCGGCCATATCCAGATACCGCCAGGACGGTACGAATTCACTATACTCCTCAAGAATAATCCAACAATTCTTTAAAGGTTTATTTCGCATGTTTCCGCCAGTTCGTCGACCACCTCCATCCTGGCACTTGAATATTGTATTAGCCCAACTCATGCGCCATCCTTTTGAGCCGATTCATAAAGTTGATCTGAAATTCATCACCTGGAAAGTTGCATTACTACTGGCATTAACATCAGCCAGAAGGGTCAGTGACATGCAGGCGTTTACATCTAAACCACCTTTCTTACAATTCACGAATGATTCGGTGATTCTGCGCACCAACCCTAAGTACATGCCCAAAGTACCATCGGATTTCCACCTGAATGAGCCAGTCATACTTAAAACGTTTTTTCCAAATCCGCAGACACCAGCTGAACGAACTCTACACTCACTAGATATCAAACGATGTCTTAAGTTCTATCTTTCCAGGACAGCTGCCATCAGGAAGACGGATCAGCTATTTGTTGCGCATGGCAAACCCAGACAAGGCTGTGCAGTGACAAAACAAACTATCGCTAGGTGGGTCTCGTCAGCGATAGGGCTCTGCCATCAACAAGCAGGTAAACCCTTACAGACCTTACCCAGAGCACATTCTACGAGAGCAGTCTCTTCTTCGACTGCCTTGTTTGCTGGTGTGCCTCTCCTGCAAATCTGCAGAGCTGCAACTTGGTCCAGCAGGCACACATTCACGAGGCATTACTGTCTGGATTCTTCGAGCGATACCGATGCCTCGGTGGGAAGAGCAGTCCTGCGTAATCTTTTCCAATAAGGTGAGCCTCTGCTATTTCTTTCCCACCTCCTCTTGCTCTTTTGACGCCTATTGTGTTATTGCTTCTCTTCATGTTCCTGCATTACTGCTATGTGCCTTGGCGTCCAAGAGCTATGTATGATTTTATGGCTATTACTGCTCACTACTCTGATTCAGGCATGTGAATCTATGAAAGACACCCCTAATACTGGAGAAGAACAATAGTTACTTACCTGTAATCTGTGGTTCTCCAGTATTGGTGTCTTTCATAGATTCACATGCACCCACCCACCCACCTCCCCTCAGAGTCTCACTCAGGCTGTTTTATCTATACTTACTCCGGTACACTCCGGTGCTACAAAATCTGAGAGCCTGGGTCTCTGGGGAGAGTATTCTGGTGGGAACTGTGGCCTGATTGGCTGCAGTTTGGTCCATACATAATGACCTGGATAGGTTCTAATGTGGAAGTTTTATTTACTGTAGCTGAGGCTACTTTACTTCCTGGTTGGGTATATGGTTATTTGTTATGTACAAAGGGTATATTTTACTGCTTTTTTATGTACCGTGGGCTCCCACTCCGACGACGGGGAATGATTCAGGCATGTGAATCTATGAAAGACACCAATACTGGAGAACCACAGATTACAGGTAAGTAACTATTGTTCTTATGGACCTCAACCGTTTGGGCATTGCACTTCCTCCCGCGCCTTCCTAGTGCACCCAACACGGCCCCATTGAGGATCCACACAGCCACAAACATGAAGTGTTCATGCTGAGTCCATCCCAAGAGGCAAATCCGTATTCTGTGACGTAACTGGGTGTGGTAAATGGAATACATGACGCTGTTATAGTTCAGTTAACGGTTACACTCTAGAGCATACAGATGTGTAATACCGAGCTTTGTGTGTGGCGTGATTCATTTACATGCTACTGGGCTGGGGAGGAAGCTACACAGTGGTGACAAGCTAGCGAAGAAGAGCGCCTCTCTCCTGCTCTAGCCAAAGTTCCCTGGCCTGTCATTGGGGATAGAATGCAGCTCATGGACCAAAGCTGTGCATGCAAACACGGGGAATGACCTCCAATACCAACAGAAGCCAACCCTATATCCAAAGCAAAGACCGCCCTTGTCACTCCATGAACCTCGCGAGCATGTCCTTGTCCAACAGCTTCTTGGTGTATGCCCACGCTCTGCAAGACAGCCACTGAGCAAGATCAGGCAGTGTAACTCACCCCTATCGTACACAATAGCACAAATATTTATTTTCCTTCATTAAACCTTTTAAATTAAAATTAACTCGAGTTTACATCGCACTTCTATACCCAAACAAATTCGGACGAATGCTGTCTCTCATAGAAATAATATTTTACTTAATTATATTCTGTTTTGTGTATATACCATTGTAAAAATAAATCTCAGGTGTTTTGCTCTTCAAACAGTTCATTAAGTCTTAAATTGACTCACAGCTGCCTGCTGCCAAAGTCCCCTGTTGCTCCATACCCACATCACCAGGAAAGAGTCCAAGGTATGGAGAAATCTGACCAGGAAGACATGATTGGAACATCTACGGTGGAAAGGACCCATGCGGCCTCTGTAATCTAAAAGAAAAAGAGAGATGCCACCCATGCCAGGAAGGAGTGTTCCAAGGGCGGAGATGGGAGACACAACTGGCCCTGTGTGCACCAACAGTTTTAAAGGAAGTGATGTATAAAAATTAAAAAAACACTGAACTTCCCTGACAGGTTATGAGGACACAGAAGGAAGAGTCTCTCCACGAAAGGCTAGAAATGGCTTCAACAAGTTTAAACCATGCGCCACGTTGCGACTTATTTATTTGCGACTAGGCAGATGCGTCACGTTGTAAAGCCCTGCACCACATGAAACCTGCGTCAGGTTTCATGTGAGCGTTCTGTCGCAGGGTGGGCGTTCCCTTTGCAAGAAAGCCCCATAAAACTGACGCAATGAAATGTACAATATTTCACGGTCAGTTTTACGACGTTAATGCTTGAAGCAGGCGTAAGGAGTAACGCACCACGTTAAGTATGAGCGGCCCCTGTGCATTACGGGAGTTGCGTCGCGCGTACGCCACAAGATGCGTCACTCATCTGCCCCTCCTTGCACCATGGTGCGCCGCGTTGTGAATGCAACGCATCTGTGGTGGCGCAAGGGGGGGGATTACGTGACTCATTTGTTCGGGCGCATCCCAGCTGATTTGCAGAGCTGTGCCAGAAGTTGAAAATCTGCCCCCAGAGATCTTCTCTGATCCTTCTGTTCTCCGGTTGGTGGTAGTGTAGGTGCTCACCACACAATATACAGTATCAGGAGTTAAAAACAATGTTTCCTTTAGCACAAAAGTACCACAGCCTGCTCCAATTAAAACAAAAAAAGCTGCAATGCAGTCACAAAAGCTACTAAGCAGTACCCCAACATAAAGACTACAAAACTACACGTCTTGTGAGTGAGTTGTGGAATTTCTGGAGAAATATAAATCCAAAGTTCCCTGTCCAGTAAAGACCCAGGGGCATATTTACAAGCCCCTATCGCCACAGGAACATCACTTTTAAGGACGTACCTGTGGCGATAAACATTTTGCCTCATTTACAAGGCGGCATTAAAGAATCTGAACGCCGCCTTGTAAATAAGGCCTCATTTCACACTACACTTAGCGTAAAAGGGGCGTACACCGTGGGCATTCCACCGCAAAACCCATTGATTTTGACGCTGCCCCCTATTTACAAGGGTGGCGTAAATAGGAGGTAGCGCTAAAATTAAGAGAAATGCTTAATTTCTCCTTGTTTTTGCTGTTTCTATGTGTGCTGCCTTGTGCAGCACACATAGAAAAAGCATATCGCCAAGAATGATTGTGAATGTGCAGGAAGGTGTCCCTTCCTGCACATAAATAATCATTAAAAAAAATAACTATTTGCAACTTCTATGTGAGCTGCACTTTGCAGCACACATAGGACTTTCAAATCGGCATTCTGGATTGTTTATAAACCTTCCTGCACACTCATTCCCCCCCAATGCAGGCACCCTTGCACTATAGTGCAAGGGGGCCTGTGTTGGCGCTAGGCTGCTAAATTTAGTGCCAGTGCTAGGAGAAACGCAGGAGTGTGCCTCATTCTAGTGAACACGGCGCATTCCTGCTTTTTCAGAATGGCGAAATGTGGCGTTAGCAATTTTTGCTTAACGCCGCACTTAGCCATTCTGTTGTAAATATACCCCCAGTGCTTGTATCCATAATCCCAAAAGGATGGATTGTTTGACAGAACTTGGGGCCAGGTGTGTGAATATTAAGAACACCGATTTCCAAATAGCGTTTTTTACCGAATTGCTATTTGATTAATTGCTGTCCTTATTGTACTGCACTTTAAATTGTAAAATGGCGAGTTCTAGAGGGTCACTAATAGACTTACTCATGAATATTAATGAGGTAGGTCACTGTTTGCGACCCATTAGGAACGATAGCTACCACAGTGATGGTGACCCTCTGGGGTCAGTAGACCACTGTCAGTGATTGTTTTTAAATAAAGGAATCTTTTTTTCTTAGCAACGCATCCCGTTCGCCTTATAGGAAAACAGAATGCATTTAAAAAGAAAAAAAGGATACATTTAAGCTTCATTTTTGAAAATTATGCAGTGGTTCATAGAAGCCCTGCCTACTCTTAAAAATATATATTTTTTAACACTCTCAATTGCGAATGATTACCACTACTTTTCAGTTGTCAATAAAAAGTGAATATTGGTGACTGTGATTCGGTCACAAAACATCAATCTGTTCTACTGTGAATCAGTAATTGGAAGGGACGCCCTAAGCACGCCCCTTCTAAATACTGATTCGCAAAACCAAACTGCAATACTGTAAAATCTCAGTTCCGTGGTTTTTTCATCCCAAAAGCTTTTTCCAGTCGCAAGCGGCCCGATTCTGTAAATCGTGCTATTTGCGACCTGATAAATGCTTCGTACATCTGGCCCTTAGTCCACTGCTGACACCACGGTCTCTGCCTTACAAAGATGATGTGTGCTGACACTCAAAGGCGCTGCCCTTGATGACAGCAGCTTCTCTGCGCCAAGGAGGCGCAGTCTGAACCTGCTTCATGTGATGGTGCCGTATCGCTTTGCCTGTGTTGTTTACACGACCCGTGTACGATGTAAGGATATGATAAGTCGGACAGAGTTTCTGGCTCCATTGATTACACAGAATGTTCGATGCACTGGACCAACGTCTGTCTGTACCACTGGGGTCTGTCATCTGCAAAAGAAGGACTCACTGCTGTTTGGATCGAAAGCGACAAGAGGTGCCTCGGGGGTGTACTGATGGCATTTTTGGGTTCTCTTCGACTGGTTCTTTCTTTTTTAATAACACTTTTTATTGCCAATTATTCAATAATCAAAAGTGTGTTGCGCAACATCACATAATGGGTAAGTAGAAAGTCAACATCTAGAATGCATACAGTGCACCAACAAAAAGGATTAAGGCGCATGGTTGACTTGACTTCCTCCGTTCTAGTGTGAAGCAGCTTAGAACAAGATCCCAAAGTATGTCAGCTATGGCTCCCACATCCTCGCGTGTTTTCGGGGCACCCCTTAGCCTGGTAAATAGGTATCTCCAGTATGGACCACCTATACAATGCCTGGCGATACTCTCGAAGCGGGGCCGCGGTGCAGTTCCAGTACTTAGGGATGTTTCCACTGGCCATGAGTACCCTCAGACCTATGCGTGTGTGGGCACTACATGGGAAGCCTGCCTCATCCATAATCCCCAGTAACGCCTGTTGGCGGGAAACATACCAGCTATGGATGACCATATGGTCTGGATTGCCCCCACCTCCAATTCACATGGAAGACGTCCCCTTCATGAGTCAGACACCAGATCAGTTCTTCTTGTTCATCCCTGCAGAGGTGGCACCTGATTTGCAGAGACCCCTCTACACATGTTGGCTGCTCAGAAGCCCACCCTGCACTTTAACTTTCAGGGCTGGGAAGTGCTTGAGGTCTCACATCGGTCTTATATATATTGAAGCGGGCTTGCGCTACCTTGAGTAAAACTGAACTCTGGCAGCGCAGACTTTGTCTATGACATTCCTCCCCAGAACACACGTGATCTCCTCCAGGCTGGATTTGCAAGGGATGCAAGCGTCTACGGCGTGGATGGGATCTCATCTCTAGCTCAAGAGAGATCTCCGGGTTCCAGGAGCGAAGGCAAGGCTTGGTTGAAGACCCCTTGTACCAAAGGAATAGACTGTGAGGCGTCCTTCCTGTTTCATGGAAGCAGGAATCGCCACTGTATACCCAGGGAACTCTTCCAACAAGGAGCAGCCGGTGGCACAAGGAGTAGACTTCATCCAGTCAGAGACTAGTCCCTGAGCAACTCTCAGTATCCCAGCATCAGCACCACAACAGTGGTAGCCGGAATGCCCATGATCAGCAGTGATTCCAGGGATCCGGTAGCTCTCTCTCCCGGAGACATTCAATCTCTGCATGCTCCCTCTCTTTGAGACATGCTAGCTCTCCATGCTCCCCCATGCGACATGCTATCTCTGCATGCTCCCTCTCCTTGAGACATGCTAGCTCTCCATGCTCCCCCATGAGACATGCTATCTCTGCATGCTCCCCCTCTCCCTCAGACATGCTGTCTCTGCATGCTCCCTCTCTTTGAGACATGCTAGCTCTCCATGCTCCCCCATGAGACATGCTATCTCTGCATGCTCCCTCTCCCGGCGACATGCTGTCTCTGCATGCTCCCTCTCCCGGAGACATTCAATCTCTGCATGTTCCCTCTCTTTGAGACATGCTAGCTTTCCATGCTCCCCCCTGAGACATGCTATCTCTGCATGCTCCCTCTCTCCCCGAGACATGCGACATGCTATCTCTGCATGCTCCCTCTCCCTGAGACATGCTATCTCTGCATGCTCCCCCTTGAGACATGCTATCTCTGCATGCTCCCTCAGACATACTATCTCTGCAAGCTCCCCCCTGAGACATGCTATCTCTGCATGCTCCCGCTTCCTGAGACATGCTATCCCTGCATGCTCCCCCCTGAGACATGCTATCTCTGCATGCTCCCCCCTGAGACATGCTATCTCTGCATGCTCCCCCCTGAGACATGCTATCTCTGCATGCTCCCTCTCTCCCTGAGACATGCTGTCTCTGCATGCTCCCTCTCTTTGAAACATGCTAGCTCACCATGCTCCCCCATGAGACTTGCTATCTCTGCATGCTCCCTCTCCCGGAGACATGCTGTCTCTGCATGCTCCCTCTCCCGGAGACATTCAATCTCTGCATGTTCCCTCTCTTTGAGACATGCTAGCTTTCCATGCTCCCCCCTGAGACATGCTATCTCTGCATGCTCCCTCTCTCCCCGAGACATGCGACATGCTATCTCTGCATGCTCCCGCTTCCTGAGACATGCTATCTCTGCATGCTCCCCCTTGAGCCTTGAGACATGCTATCTCTGCATGCTCCCGCTTCCTGAGACATGCTATCTCTGCATGCTCCCCCTTGAGACATGCTATCTCTGCATGCTCCCCCTGAGACATGCTATCTCTGCATGCTCCCGCTTCCTGAGACATGCTATCCCTGCATGCTCCCCCCTGAGACATGCTATCTCTGCATGCTCCCTCTCTCCCAGAGACATGCGACATGCTATCTCTGCATGCTCCCTCTCCCTGAGACATGCTATCTCTGCATGCTCCCCCTTGAGACATGCTATCTCTGCATGCTCCCGCTTCCTGAGACATGCTATCTCTGCATGCTCCCCCTTGAGACATGCTATCTCTGCATGCTCCCTCAGACATGCTATCTCTGCATGCTCCCCCTGAGACATGCTATCTCTGCATGCTCCTGCTTCCTGAGACATGCTATCCCTGCATGCTCCCCCCTGAGACATGCTATCTCTGCATGCTCCCGCTCCCTGGGACATGCTATCTCTGCATGCTCCCTCTCTCCCTGAGACATGCTATCTCTGCATGCTCCCGCTTCCTGAGACATGCTATCCCTGCATGCTCCCCCCTGAGACATGCTATCTCTGCATGCTCCCCCCTGAGACATGCTATCGCTGCATGCTCCCTCTCGTTGGGGCTCTGTATGTTCCCCCTTCTTGAGACATGCTGTCTCTGCATGATTGGCAGATCACTCCATGTGCTTTGATGTGCTCTCTGGAATACCCCATCTCCCTGGACTCACCCTTCTTTCCCTCACCCCCACAGGAGGCCACCTCGAAATGTGCTACTGAAAAGTAGCAGTTTCCCCAGGCCTTGCTGTCCCTGAGTGTTTGGATTCTTTGTTGTGGGAGAAGGTGCCTTCATGCTGTGCCTGCCGAGGTCAGCCCATTGTTGTTCTGCACTTGACAACGAGCTGGATTACTTTGTGAACACCATAAAACGTAACTTGTGCAGACCAACCCTAAGTCTGCAGCAGCCTCCTGAGCTGAGCACCAATCACCAAGCCAGGCCAGGGGCCAGGACCCAGCATGGGCCCCTCGGTCAACCTTGGATTGTTCAGCTCCTTGCAATCTGAGCCTGGACCCTTCCCCTGGGCCTCTCAACACTTAAGTCTTGCAGGGTGGCTCATATTCCTGATCACTTCACAGGACACGTTGGGCACACAGAGACATATCAAGATGTTTGTAGAGGATAGGGGGACTATTAGTCACACAGAACATGTTTTTATACCATTAACACATTCCCTAAACTGATCATTTTGAGAGATGGATATAGAATGACTGGATAAGGTGTTTATATCTCCCACCCAGCCTCTTACTTTCCATCTCTGATTCTGCCAGTTTTATATCCATCTTTCCTCTCCATGCTCTACTCTTCACCTCTCAATTTTCCATCCCGCCTCCCACTTCTCTTGCTATTCCTGCCCCTCTTACATCCATGTCTCCCTTTCCTGCTCAACTCTTCACATCTCAACTCTCCACCCAGCCTTCTATCTTCTCTGCTGGTTCAACCCTCCTAAATCCACCTATCCATTTCCTCTGCCCCTGTTGCATACATCTTCTTTTCCTCCTTCTCACTCTCCGCTTACCTTCCCCTACTGGTTCTGCCCCTCTTTGACCTCTATCTTCATGATCGACTCTTCGTCTCTTCTCTCTCCTCAACCCTTTCAATTTCTCTTGCAGGTTCTTCCCATCTAATATCTGCCTCCCCCTTCTGTTTCCCTTCTCCCAACCTCTTACCATCTGTAAGTGATTCTTTCCTCTTTCATCCACCTCTCACGTGGGATCCTTGCACCAGGGACCAGGACATCCTTGCTACAGTACTGCTCTCTCCCAGCCTCTTCCCTTCTCTCGCTGATTCTGCCGGCTTCATCCACCTCTTTCTCCTCCTAGCCTCTCTTTCCTCCAGCCATTGACTCTACTGTGCTGATTCTGCATACCTCTCTTTCCTACATTACTATTCCCTTTCAGCTCTCCCGCCTCCTTGCACCTTCTATCATTTGTCTTACCCATTTCAGGTAAATGTAAATGTAAATTGATACTTGTACAGCGCACTACTCACCCGCAAGGGTCTCAAGGCGCTTGTACGAATACCGCTGTGGAACCCATCCTGGCTTTCCCTGTGAGGCGTCCACTCCTGGGCACCCCCAAGGTGGAGACCAGGCATCCTTAGCGTTGTGGGGTGGGGGCCGTTGTGGAGATTAAGCAAGCTATTGCCCAGAGTTGCAGAGTGGGACTCCATGATTGGAATAGGCACCGAGGCGAGAATTATCAGGTCCGTGGAATTTTGAGCCCAAGACCCGCCGAGGCGGGGAATTGAACCCTGGTCCCGGGCTAGACCTCTGCATCAGGGTCTGCCGCTCTAACCATTGAGCCACACTTCTCCATTTTATAATCAACTCACCTGGATATGCTCTTCACCCTTTCCCTTCTTCCTTGCTGAGCAGCTCCCACTGTCATGCAACGTCATTGTTTTGGGTGTGAGCCCTGTAGGTACTCCTGCATTCCATTCATGCTGGGACAGGGAGCACTTAACACTTAAGGGCACTTTAAATACCCATCTAAGATTCATTATTATTATGCAGATGCAGCGATTAGGCCCAGAGAGTCTGGCCAAGAAGGGAAGGTGATAAACAGCTAAAAAAATCTAAACTTGTTGAGCTGAAATGTCTGGAGGGAGGTGACTGAAAAGTTCTTAGTGGAACTGGAATACCAGCAGGAGCCCTGCCCAAGCCCCTTATCTCAATGGGGGTGGGTGGCGGGGGCCTTTTTTGGGCTTCACAGCGCTTAACCATGATAAGGATGCCTTGTGGAAGGGGCTACACCTGTCCCCTGGGCCTTGTAACACCGAAGTCCTTGAAAATGTGGCACAGTGGGGCGTGGCCCCCATGAGTGTGAGCAGGGCAACCGGGACATCTTAAGAATTTTGGGGGCCCTGGCCCAAACATATTTTCGGGTGCCCTGCTTGGATCAGTTTTACATTTATGATCCAGTTTAGTTCTTTCATGCCCTCTTTCGCCAGGTTACCGACAGTGCACGGGTGCACTGGTCCAAATTCTGAATGTTTTCGCATAATCAGGGATAGTGAGGTGTGTTTTTTAATATTGTAGCACAGCAGCAGCTAAATACTATGACTGCAAATAATCTCTGTGACAACCCCCATTTCTCATAAGTGAGGTCCTGTTTGGATCTAAAAGAAACTTTTTATGGATGTTGCATGAAAGATAAACACAACATGTGTCTGAAAAATTTTGGATTGGACTCTCACGTATTACTCACATTAAAAATAAATTAAAGGTAAATGTTATTTGCAAAATCTTGTCTAAGAATTATTCAGGGTTATCAAGGCAAGACTCTCTGGAGAACAGAGCTGGCTCTATCAGGGGCCCCCTGAAAGGCTGGGGCCCTGGGCCGAGGCCCGCTTTGCCCATGTCCTAAAATGCCTCTGCAGCTGCCCACACTGCCCAAGCCTAGCGCCGGCCCTGGTGTTAGGAATGACAATAAGCCCACCAGGCGGTTGTGTGTGCGCGAGGTGGTCATCCTCCGCTGGTTCCTCTGTCTGATATCCTGCGGCAGCCCACTGAAGGCTGCCGATGTCGCCCATGGCCTATGACGTAGCCAGTTCCTCATGCACTGACCACTGCTTGCCAAAGCATTTCTCAGAATCGCTTGTTGAACAGATATTAGAGACATGCTGATATATGGGACGTTGTTCTGGTTTCTTTTCAGCCTTGGTGCTTTTGTGTATGGCATTAGCCAAGAATGTTTGCTTTTCCAAAAGAAATCCTCACAAATACATAGACATACTTGAATACATACAGGCGTTTTATGCAGCCCTCTTCATCCATTGGCCAGTTGTAGTGTCAATCACATTTTTTTTCTGCTCACCACAACGAAGAACATGGGGCACTAGGTCAACTTACTTAAGCCAAAGGTTCTACTTGGTTGCGAGTCACTTCCTGGACACTGCTATCGCGCCCTTGCTGCCGACTGCATTTTGCGTTGACTTTGTGGGCACGGTTAGCAGCACCCATCTCGGAATGGACTCAGTCGCATCAGAAATAGCTAACTGTGCATGTACCTGTGCTTACATCAGAGGCCATCTTTGAAACTTTGTCATACTTTCACCCATTCTAAGATGGCCGCCCATGCATGAAAACACATGGGCATCCATCTTCCAATTGTTTTTGTAAACTCTCAAAATAAAAATGTTTCCAAGATGGCCACCAATGTGTGTGCATGCATGGGCAGCCATGTTTGAATTCTTTTTGTAATCAATTTTTACAGAAACCATTTAAAAAGAAAACATTGGCTTTGCCATTGCTTGTTAAAGGGTGGGAAGGCTATGGAAGGCATTCACTTCTATAGCAGAGCTGGTTACGTGACCAGCATTTCCCCATCACTCCTGGCACTTAGATGCATCAACAGTCAGAAAATTGCAATATTCCCGCCACGTCCACCTGGGCCCTTCCTTGACAAACAGGATTCTAAGCACAAAAGTAGAAGCTGCATGAACACTATCACTGAAATATATTTCAGGGAACACTTTTCTCTGTCCTCACAAAGAGGCTTGCAGCTGTCATTTTTTTTTTAAACATTTTATTTGTATGCACTTTTAGTGAAACAAAATCTACAACTCTCAGGAGCAAAGGCATCTTTCATTGTCAATCTTTCATTTGCTTTTTTTTTTATATACATATGTAGTCCCGCCATTTGAATAATGAGCATTTTTCAATTAAACCATGCCCAATCATCAAGGTTTCATGAAGAAAAGATATACTAATAATTTCCTTGTGGCAGTTTGGACACCGACATGTGAATGACTGAGGACTAGCTGCTTCGACTAGCTCTCGTCTCTCCCAATTTCCCTATCGCCACTGCGCCTGACTTAGCGGGTGTTTTTTTTAATAGCGCGCCTTGGACGGTTGTCCACATATGTCAGGAACTGCAGGGAATAGTGGAACTGGAGTACGTCGCAGACTTTGGACCAGAAGTGCCCCGTCACCCTTTGGAAGAAGATCCAGTGGGCCAAGTAGTGGTCGAGAAGCTTCAAGACGACAAAGCCAAAGCAGGATGTCAGGGCCAGGCACATGTAGATACGCGAGGTGGAGTCCCCATGCTGTCGCTGTACCTGAAGACCACCCCAAGCGGCTGCCAGGATGTGGCAACCAAGAGCAAGTTCAAAACCTTGAGTGTGCACCAAGGACAAGGCGTAACTGACGAGTGAGAACCCTTCAATGGTGATTGCCATCCCCGGCCGGTAGCTGTATAGAATGGAATGGCACCAGACCGGCACCCACGCGAAAATGGGCAAAGTGAACCACTGGTCCACTACCGCCGATCTTTGGGTCATCGTCCAGAGCCTGAACCACTGCACCGGCCCGTAGACTATGCCCATGGAGGCGAAGACGTTCTTGATGTAGAGGCTAGCTTGGCCTTGGCGCTGGGCGACATCGTCGTGGAGCAGCCAGTAGACACCCACGGCAGTGTAGGCAAGGTTGACGAAACAGTTGAAAGGCATGGCGACGAGGGCTGGGAAGCCAGGAACTGGTCTCTCGGCATAGTGAGCATAGCCGAGCTCGGTGGCGACGTGGTCGAACAGCCCAGTGTTGACGATGGCGATGCAGAGGCAGCTGGCGAAGGCCACGTGCCACAAGGCTTGCCCCGAGCCCGCCTGGATGGCCATTTTCAACCAGCCTTGTTGGTGGAGTCCAAGGTTCTTTTTGTCCAGTTTCTGTCTCCAGGGATTCAGAAGGATGATTGTCCACCTGGATTGCAACAATCTTGTCAGTTTAGGCCGGGTGGCTGAGTTTGGTAAAGAGACGCAGGCAGCAAGGCAGAGCAAGCACAAAGATAGATGCTTCAAGCGATGGCCACTGAATGTGGTGAGGAGCAGGCAAAGGAATTAGTGACGGCTAATGCAATCAGACATCACCAATGCAGGCAGCTATGACTACTGCATTCAGACATGACCAATGCAGGCAGCAAAGAGCAGTGGGTTAGGAGGGACTCTTCAGAGATTACCCACTTCCAGCAACGAACAAGAGCTGGAGTGATAACTGGTACATTCAAAGGTGAAACATGCAGGCAGCAGAAAAAAGCAGGCAACGAGGGCTGATGCATTCAGAGATGAAACATGGAGGCAGCAGAGAAAAGCAGGCAACGAGGGCTGATGCATTCAGAGATGAAACATGCAGGCAGCAGAGAAAAGCAGGCAACGAGGGCTGATGCATTCAGAGATGAAACATGCAGGCAGCAGAGAAAAGCAGGCAACGAGGGCTGATGCATTCAGAGATGAAACATACAGGCAGCAGAGAAAAGCAGGCAACGAGGGCTGATGCATTCAGAGATGAAACATTCAGGCAGCAGAGAAAAGCAGGCAAGAACGATTGATGTATTCGGAGATGAAACATTCAGGCAGCAGAGAAAAGCAGGCAATAGGGATTGATGCATTCAGAAATGACAACTGTAGGCAACACAGCTGGGACTGATGCATACAGAAATGGCCTACACAAGCAGCGGATAATAGCAGTCAGTGGTGAAAGCAAAGAGCACATACAGCACAAACAAAGCAAGTAGCGTTCAGAGATGTAATTACAAATAACAGGTGCAGGCAGAGAAGAGCAGTAAATGGCGAAGGCCGACAGCACCATAAAGCAGGCAGCGAAGACAGTTGTATGCTGAGATGACAGCTGCAGGCAGTGGAGAAGAGCATGTGGTGGTGAAGAGCAGGCAGCGCTGAGCAGGGTGAAGATGGCAGCGACTGACGAGCAGGCAGAAACTAAGAACAAGCAATGATGCTGACCAGATCAGGGGTGAGCCATGAAGGGAAGGCGGCGGTGGCCGGCACAGGCAGTGATCGGGTGCAGGCAGCTACGACTGTAGCGTCGAGCAGTCAGCTCAGAAGGCGATGAACAGGCACGCAGCGATGATGGCGACGGTCAGACGCAATGCCAGGCGTCGGAGGCAGGCAGCGGGGGTCTGCCCTTGCAGGCACAGATGACGCAGGCTGTACGAGTGGGCGCAGGGGGGCAGCACAGGCGCAGGCAGGCAGCAGACTTTGTAACTTCCTGGAGCTCAGCTGCAGCCCTCCCTGGGCGAGGGAGGAGGGTGGGGGGGTGGCTGCCTGCGCCTGCGGCTGGGGAGGCCTCTTGCGCAGCTCGCTCTGTTAACCCTTCCGGGCCCGGGGCGGAGTTGTGTGCAAGCTCAGCCAAGCATGCAGTGCGGGCAGTGCTGCTGGAGCCATGTTCACAGGGGGCGGGGGGCTGCCATCAATGTCACTTCACCGCCCCCAGGGGATTCTGCAAAATGCAAGTGTCACTAACGAGCCACGCGCACCCAGCAGGAGAGGGGGAAGGCGGCTTGTTACAGCACACTGTCCCAAGTATATCACTAAAGCACACTGTCCTAAATATATTACTAAAGTGCACTGTCTGTCCTGTCCCAAGTATATCACTAAAGCACACTGTCCTGTCCCAAATATATTACTAAAGTACACTGTCTGTCCTGTCCCAAATATATTACTAAAGCACACTGTCCCAAATATATTACTTAAAGCACACTGTCCTGTCCCAAATATATTACTAAAGTACACTGTCTGTCCTGTCCCAAATATATTACTAAAGCACACTGTCCCAAATATATTACTAAAGTACACTGTCTGTCCTGTCCCAAATATATTACTAAAGTACACTGTCGCAAATATATTACTTAAGCACACTGTCCCAAGTATATCACTAAAGCACACTGTCCTGTCCCAAATATATTACTAAAGTACACTGTCCCAAATATATTCCTAAAGTACACTGTCGCAAATATATTACTTAAGCACACTGTCCCAAATTTATTACTTAAAGCACACTGTCCCAAGTATATCACTAAAGCACACTGTCCTGTCCCAAATATATTACTAAAGTACACTGTCGCAAATATATTACTAAAGTACACTGTCTGTCCTGTCCCAAATATATTTTGGAAAAGGTGATGGACAGAGATTCTGAATGATGCAGAATACTCCTACCCAGTCAAGAGATCAGGGCTTGATACATCACCGTTTTTTAGCTCACTGCACCATCCCAGCCTCAGAACCTGGCTATATGCAAATTAGTCTGTTCCTGTCCCAGTGCATGATGGGAACAGGGCAAACCAAACTACCAAGCCAATTCTTATACTGGGAACGAGACAAGCTACCGGGGACCGGTTTCTGGCATTTCAGCCGTCGTCGGCCCGGCTTGCTTGAATCCTGATGGTGCAATGAGCTAGGAACTCATGTCTGAGTATACCCTCCCACACATAGTGTGGATAAAATCAATTTTGGAAAAGGTGATGGACAGAGTTTCTGAATGATGCAGAATACTCCTACCCAGTCAAGAGATCAGGGCTTGATACATCACCGTTTTTTAGCTCACTGCACCATCCCAGCTTCAGAACCTGGCTATGTGCAAATTAGTCTGTTCCTGTCCCAGTGCATGATGGGAGCAGGGCAAACCAAACTACCAAGCCAATTCTTATACTGGGAAGGAGACAAGCTACCGGGGACCGGTTTCTGGCATTTCAGCCGTCGTCGGCCCGGCTTGCTTGAATCCTGATGGTGCAATGAGCTAGGGACTCACGTCTGAGTATACCCTCCCACACATAGTGTGGATAAAATCAATTTTGGAAAAGGTGATTGACAGAGTTTCTGAATGATGCAGAATACTCCTACCCAGTCAAGAGATCAGGGCTTGATACATCACCGTTTTTTAGCTCACTGCACCATCCCAGCTTCAGAACCTGGCTATATGCAAATTAGTCTGTTCCTGTCCCAGTGCATGATGGGAACAGGGCAAACCAAACTACCAAGCCAATTCTTATACTGGGAAGGAGACAAGCTACCGGGGACCGGTTTCTGGCATTTCAGCCGTCGTCGGCCCGGCTTGCTTGAATCCTGATGGTGCAATGAGCTAGGGACTCACGTCTGAGTATACCCTCCCACACATAGTGTGGATAAAATCAATTTTGGAAAAGGTGATGGACAGAGTTTCTGAATGATGCAGAATACTCCTACCCAGTCAAGAGATCAGGGCTTGATACATCACCGATTTTTAGCTCATTGCACCATCCCAGCTTCAGAACCTAGCTATCTGCCAATTAGTCTGTTCCTGTCCCAGTGCATGATGGGAACAGGGCAAACCAAACTACCAAGCCAATTCTTATACTGGGAAGGAGACAAGCTACCGGGGACCGGTTTTTGGCATTTCAGCCGTCGTCGGCCCGGCTTGCTTGAATCCTGATGGTGCAATGAGCTAGGGACAGCCCCCAAATATATTACTAAAGCACACTGTCCTGTCCCAAATATATTACTAAAGCACACAGTCCTGTCCCAAATATAGTACTAAAGCACACTGTCCTGTCCCAAATATATTACTAAAGCACACTGTCCCAAATATATTACTTAAAGCACACTGTCCCAAGTATATCACTAAAGCATACAGCCCTGTCCCAAATATATAAATCTGCATATCCAATTGAGATGATGTGGCATAAACAAGACAACTAGCTCAAGAAACAGGATGCGGAGGATCAGAAAGCATGAGTCCAAGTTTCCCTGCATCGAGCGTTGGTGAGTAAAAAGCATTAATCCATCCCCACTCAAACACTACAGTGACATCTCTACTTAAGCATCTTCAGAAAGGATAAATTAAAGGTGTTAGCAGTGGAGTCTTCCTAAGAAGTTTCTTCACAATCATGTAGCGTAAAGCTATAGAGACAAAGCTTGCTCTACGATGCTCTCTGTCCAAAGGCAAAAGAAGAAGTCGGCACTTTTCCTACTCTCAACATGGCAACATTACAGGTATCTTCCTCAAGAGTCTTTGCAGGTCACGCCATCTACTCTGAGTACGATTCTAAAGGTAGTTTTCCATGGAATACGGTGTTCTGGTTTTGCAACAGTTTGTCCTTGGTTCCCAAGCCTTCTCCTGAGTGAAGCACAACAGCCTTCCTTTATCGACTCTGGTTTACGGTGTAACGTCTCCTCTCCTTGCCTGACTCATAAAACAAAAACATTATTCTAGCAAACAAGAGCGCTTCTTTCACCTGCAACACAAAACGTGAGAAAGAACAAAATCCACAGCACACATGAAATTCAGCTATTAATTCTAAACCGAGAGTTTCCAGAGAAATGCATTTCAGGCCTACGAGATTCAGCTAACATAAGAAACCAGCATATGAACCTTATGAATTTGCATAGAGAAATAAGGCACATTCAATTAATGCCTTTACCTAAATTTAAATGACACACTTTATAAACACGACTAGTACATGAATAATTGTACGTTTCACAACCCGAGCTGTTCACGTTAATGTTTTCTGCTACTTACATTCCCTTTCTACGTTAATTCTTCATGTTACTTTCCAAAGGCCTAAGTACATCCCGTTTCAGGTTAATACGTTTCAAAATCCTAACAGTTATGTTATTATAACAAAAGATTATATGCGGGTGCTCTCTACACGTGTGATTACAATGCATCCTTACAAATAAAAAGCGACTTCAGATACATCATCCCCTAAGCTCTTCCCTTACGCCACTAGGGGGTGCTGCCCCCTGTTGATTCCCCGCTCCTAGGGCCAGATGTAGGAGCCAAAATACCGGTCGGTAACGGCCGATTTCGGCCGTTACCGACCGGTATTCAGTATTTGGCATGTAGGGGCCCTATTTTACAGATTCAGTAAATTTACCAAATCGGTAAAATACCGATTCAGTATTTTTGCCGATTCGGTAATTTAGAGATGTAGGTGGGACTCTTCTGAGTCCCACAGGCCTTACCGAATCGGTATTTTACCACCCAATCCAATTGGGTGGTAAAATACAGATTCCAGGTGTGCATGCACATGTGTGCATGCACACCTATGGCATGTGACAGACAGACATGCCCTTAGGGGATGTCTGTGTGCCACATGTCACACATGCCTGAAATTGGGGTGCTAGAGGGCCCCTGCACTCTTGCAACATTCGGTATTTACCGAATCGGTAAATACTGATTCGGTAATGCCCATTGATTTCTATGGGCTTCAATGCCCATAGGAATCAATGGGCATTACCGAATCGGTATTTACCGATTCGGTAAATACCGATTCTTACAGAATCGGTAATTCAATTACCGATTCTTCCTAAATCTCCCCCCTTCTATTTTACCGATTCATAAATACCGAATCGGTAAAATTCGGTATTTATGAATCGGTAAAATATACTTACCTACATCTGGCCCACAGTCCGTACGCGCCATCATTTTATAACACTTCTCATGATGCTCTGAATGACACTTGGAGCCCTTCGTCCAAGGACTTGTGCAATACCCCAGGTTAGCCAAGGACCATCTCTTCACCGAGCTCTTCAGACAAAGCGGTCCTTCTTCAGCTGCTGGCAAGGTTTCTGATCATGATGTAACAGGAGGTATTTAAACTGTTCCTTGCCAGGGAAGAACATCTCCAAGATGTGGGTGTTTCCTTTATTTGATATTGTTCTGTCGGGCTTGGGGGTCTCTGAGTGGGTGTGCAAGGCTGTCGTATCCCTGGTCCCCTTGCACAAAGCACAGTAGCACAGTGCGCTCTAAGTTCAGTCAATCAGACTTGTAAAGCACGGCTAATCAACCATGAGGGCATCCAGGCGCTGCGAACCCTGCGACGGCGGGGGGAGTTGAATAGCCAGGTAGTGAGTTCTTTCCTGAATTCCAGCAGAGAGGATGAGATTCGGAGGTGAAGGGGGAGGTCGGAGAAGGAATGTCCTTTGCTGTTGCTTCAAGGGATGCATGGGGTGTGAGTAAGGGAGAGCTAAATGGAACATTAAGGCTGTAGTAGACAGCCGCCCTAGGGCCCGCCACTACTCAGCTTTAGAATGCAACAGGAGGTATCATATGTGACCTTGTTTTTGAGGAAGTGGAGAGCTAAAATGGTAAAATGTCATGCTACCTAGGACCCCCAAAATTTGCACTGGAGCAGAGGGCTCCCTTTCAGGCCCGGGTTCCTGGGCTCATATTGACTGGAATGAGTACCTAAAATGTGAAAAACAGGGTCATGGAAGGCCGGGTTACGTTCATGAAACATGAACTGTGGTTTATGCGTGGTCCGTCACAGACACCTGAAGTCTCACTCATTGCGAGTGACACTCACACATTTTTAGGTCAGGTTAAGTTGTCTGGTACAGTAAGCTACATGTCATAGCTGCTGAGAAGTGAAAGAACCTAGACTCCTTCAATGACTCTGTTCAGAGGTCTGTTGTACGCAGAGAACTCCTGGCTGTTTAGGAGGCTTCAGGAAGTGATCGATCCACAAGCGAATCCACCCTTCAAATCCTTTAAATTGACTTTGGTCACATTAGAGTGCTGCTCCACTGCTTTTGTCAGCCATGAGTCTGTTTAAGTAATATTTTAGTGTTATTCAGATGTTATCTTTTTATTGATGTGACTTGCTGTGTTGTCATTGATGTCAAAAGATCTGTGAGAACCCTTCCTGTGATGGCATCACAGATGCAAATTAGTTCTTACTTGAGAGGTCTGCATTTATCATTGACTGTGATGTAGCTGTGTTTTGCTTTAGAAACTGGAGGTCTGCACATGATGTCTTCTTACACCAAGCGCTGCTGTGGAGACAAAGGACTGACCAGAACTGGTCCTGCATCTTTGGAAGTTGTGTGTGTAGATAAGCCTGGAGATGGCTTACACCTGCTTGGGATGTCTTCGGGCATGTCTCCCTTACAGTCCCACCGCTGTGGCCATGGGCTGCTACTGCTCTTTGGGCCTGATGTACGACCATTTTTGCATGCGCAAACGGGTTTGTGAACTCGTTTGCGCATGCAAAAATAGCATGGGGAATGTACAAACCCTATTTTGCGAGTTGCAATTATTTGCCACTCGCAAAATAGGGTTTTGCAACTCGCTATTAGGAAGGGGCGTTCCCTCCCTAATAGCGAGCGCAATCCTATGTAAAAATGTTTTGCACCCGCATAAGCGGGCGCTAAGCACTTGCAAATTACCACCCTCTACTAGAGGGTGGTAATGCACTCACAAAAGGGAAGGAATCCGAGTGACCACTGCCTGTCCTTAAGAAATGAAATGAAAACGTTTCCAATTTTTTTTTTAAATGCATCCCGTTTTCCTTTAAGGAAAATGGGCTGCATTAAAAAAACTGCTTTTTTTAAAAGCAGTCCCAGACATGGTGCTCTGCTGAGCCCAGCAGGCCACCATACCTGGCAGGGACTGCCATTCCAAATGGAGTTGCAAATTGTGAGAGGCTCATTAATATTCATGAGCCTCTCAATTTGCGACCCCATTGGGGAATCGCTAACAGTGTGAAATACACTGTTGTACATTGGAAATAGCGCCTCGCAAATTTGTGAGGCGCTATTTCCACGGTCATACACCTGGCCCTTTGTGCAGTGCTTGGAGTTGTCTGTAGCAGCAGAGGCCACACATAGGATGTCTAGTTATAACCTGTGTTGTGATGCACATCCCTCCATCCTTTTGTGGTCTCCTCTTCCCCTTTATGTTAATGTTGGGGAGGGAAGCCTGTGAGAATGCTCTCTACACATATAGGCTGAGGTTACCCTTCTTGAACCTAGCACCCCATCATTATTGATCCTGACCCCCAACCTGTGTCCCCCAGTTTTAGATAAATACTCGCCCCCCTGAGCCAGCAATTGTACGTGTCTGAGCTTCTGGAGAATCTTTGCAGCAGCAGCTGAGAGGGTCATGAGAAAGGAAACAAGACTTTGGAAATTGTTCCCCCCACCCAGGCTCAGAGCATGCCTTGGAGTCTGGAGGTAGCCCTGGAGGAGGTGGAGGACGCTGGGCCGCCCAGTGTGGCAGGGAGGTGGTCCCTGACCAAGAGGATATGCAGAAGGACCGTCAAACTGACGCCTCCCCGGAGGTCCCCGCTAAGAAGAGATCCAGGACAGGAGCCGCAAGGATCTTGAGATCCAGGTGGCCAGAGCTGAGACAAAGACATTGAGATTGCAACAGAGAGGAAGAGCTGCAGGAGGCATTTCAGACCACTGGTGTGATGGGCCTTGAGGCGCCTCAACCACTCCTGCCCGGGTCAACCTGTTTGCAGCCTGGGAGGGACACGTGAGATACTTTCACTTGTACTGAGGCCTTAGGGTGGGATAGCGGTGGTCGCCCTGGATCCGGAACAATTTGAATCATCTCTGCAGCATTTACAGAGAGCAGAGTTTGAAAGAGTGGCTGCATCCCAGCCCTAAAGCCCAGTTCCCCTGCTGCTGATGGGAAGCAGTGGGCCCACTGTTGACCAGACAGTCCTCTGGGTTATCCATAGACCATCAGATCACAGTAGATTGGGAACTTCTTTTCAACGTTGCATGGGAAACTTTGGGGGACTAAAACTTTTCCGGGCTCCAAAATTTTTAGGACAGATTCTCAGCTCATGGCTCCACCGCTGAGTTGTCCTTCCTTGCATCCAGGCCTGCCGAGATATGAACGAGGCCGAAGGGCCGCTGCATCACAGCACACTTGAAGCACTTCTGGGTCTTTTGGTTCCATTGACCAGGACATAAACAAAGCCCGCAGTAACTACTACATACCCAAGTCGCGACGAATGTTGCCAAACGCCTGTGATGTCTGTCCCGTAGGATAACATTGACCATAGATTCCTGTTTCATTTGAATTATAGCGCCTTAATATGCAATGCTATAAAACTATTATCAAGAGTATTAATTGCCACTTTTTTCTTCAATTTTTAAATGATTGTGTGATATATTAATGGTTATGTTCTTTATGTAATAATTTCTTCTGTAATGTGGATATAAGCTTATATGTTGTATGATGTTTCTTTTATGTAACATTAATGTACAGTAATATCTGTTTTTTTAACTTGAAAAGCTATTAAAAGTGATCTTTTTTTTAAATAATTTGTTAGAATTCCTTTTTGCAACTACCCTTACTATTGTTTCATGAATTTTATGTACACATTAATAAAACTATTTTGGGTTATACTGTGAGTGAAGAACATGATAGAACCTTGTGGTGCTTTCTTTATTAGCATTCTACTGCTCAGTGATTCTTAGAGGTAAATAAAGACCTATTCTTGGTTGAAAGATCAAGGGGCAGATTTACAAGCCCTCACCTCCACCAGTATGTCACTTTTTGTGATGTACTGGTGGCGCAGGGGGCTCCTCCATATTTACAAGGACATGAAAAGCCACCCTGCGTGGCTTTTCCTCTCCTTGTAAATGCCGCCCCTTCACACGCAGCACTTGGCGTTGAAGGGGCGTTCCATGGGTGTTGCTGTGGGTGTCCAAAGCAACACCCATGGAACAGGACACATCTCCAGAATAACGAGAAATTATAATTCTGGAGATGCGTCTGAATGCTACGCCACCCTAGAGGTGGCATAGCGAGGCGAAATGTTTTCTCCTCGTTATTTCCTCTTTCAATGCTGTAGTGTAGTTCCTATATTCCCACTAGGCTCTGCGCATTGGAATAATATATCCTGTAGCTTAGACGTAGGACTGAGGTCTACTAGGTCTCTACCGGTTATATTAAACTTAATTGTGAGTGCCAGCTAGCTCAGAGGTCACTAGAAACTTTCTCGAATAAACAAGAAAGGATTCGTTTCTGACAACCACCTAAAACATGACAACTTTGTTTCCCAAGAATAAGAAATCAAATCTCTAGAGTCGTGGAAACAATAGATAACTATTTCACTCAGTCAATCGTGCATGCTTAGTACCACCAGAGGTGCACGAGTAATAGAGAGACTGGCGTTTTCAATAAAAAGGTATTTATTGAACAGTCTTCTTTCTCAAGCATTGAAAATGAACTGCTACAATAGTAAAGCTTACTATGAAGTACAATGCATATAATACGAACAGTATTATAAAGTAGCACTGTAAAAGCATGATATGGTTTCTAAGCCATAAAGTGCATAAAATGTATAAAATACGTAAAATACATACAATGATAAAAGGATGACTAAAATACTTAACTGGTGCTTCTAAATACGCCTACCCCGGTGTACCTAACCTAGGTCTAGTACGAGGGAGGAAGTATAAGAGGAGTAGCTTAAGTTTTTGGAGTTCTCTGCCAGGAATCTGATTCCAATATTTCTCTAAGAGGTCTAATCAGCTCTGTACCTTTGCTCTAGAATGAAGGAGGTCTTGTATCTCGTTCTCAGGACTCGATTTCCCAGATACCCGCAAGGGTAGTCTGGAAACACTGGAGCTGGATTTCTCGGCAGGAGAAATGACAGAGTCTCGCAGTGCGTCTGCTGGAGGGTCGACTTCCTTCGGCACTTGCTGCTGCTGGGCGTCGGGCAAGTAGATAGTCGATCTGCTCCTAAACCACTGTGTGTTTGTTTAGGCAAATCAAGGCATATTTATACTTTGAAGGTGCCGAGTTAGATGCGTGTTTGGACTTAATAACATCACTCAAAGGCTCATTTCTTGGAAAAGGCGGGGAGTTCTAGGAGAACTTAATATTCGAGCAGGGGGAAGTCCCAGGCTGCTGAAGGCGGGTTTTTCCAAGAAAACGTTGTTAATTCTTGGAGCTTAGTGGAAGTATCCATCCCGTATTTGGGCTGTATGGTTTAGGCCAAATATGGTAATGATTTCTATGCCTATATAAGGAAATGATAAAGTATACATATATAAGGGCATGAATCGGGAAATTTATATTAGGGTCCGAGATTCATTTACAACAATGCGTGCTGCATTCTACAGCATGTATTGAAAGAGGAAAGTGCCTGTAGTGATTGTTTTTGTGCAGGAAGGTGCCCCTTCCTGTACATAAACAGTCTCCCCATGACGCAAGCACCCTTGCACCATGGTGCAAGGGTGCCTGCGCCAGCGCATGGCTGCAGTTTTTTGCGCCAGCACAGGGGGAAGCACTGAGATGCGACATATTGTTGTAAATATGACGCATCCCTGTGCTTCGTAAGTGCTGCAACGTGGCACAGCCAAAGGGCTTGTGGTGCCACGCTGCAGCACTTCCTTGTAGATTTGCCCCTAGTTTTTACAGTATATTGTATTTTTAGAGCTGGGTGAAACAACCACCTCCTGAAGTCAGCTGTGGTTGATTACTGGAGCTATCTTTGGAAGTCAAGTGTACAAAGAGAATAACTTGGTAATCTAACTGGAGCGCCATCCTATTTGAAGCCCCGGGACTCCAGGACAGCACCCACCGTAGAAAAAGTCCACTAACCACTTACCGTAGTGCAGCGAAGAGGACTCACAATGACTCCCCTGCAAGGCTGCCCGTTGATTTCTTCCCAGTGCGGCGCTATGGTCACCTCACTTGGCTTCTTGTTGAGGTCCCCACAAGAGATCTTTAGGTGCTTTATAAATTCAACTCAATGCTGCTCTGTGGTTTTACCACCACGCTTCTCTGTCCTTCCCGTTGATGCATCTCTCTGATCCTGGGACTTCACCAGAAGGCTGGGACTTCACCAGAAGGCTTGTTTACGATTTCTAAGCCCAGTCTCAATTCCTCACAATGCTTCTCTGATGTCCTCCAATAATGCTCTGAGATTTACCCAGAATGCTGCTCGGTGTTATGCCTCTGTATGAGTTCCCTAAAATTGCGTTCTATGGGTGTATCGCAGTGCTGCTCTACGATTCGCCGCTATGCTTCTGTATGAGTCTGCCGCAATTTAACTATGATTTCTCAATAATTGCACTATTTTCCTATTTGCTATAGAAAATTGGAATTAGCACCCATCAATTATAAGTTTCATTCAAATTCTTTAAATCATGAAATGTCCATAGAAATTGGTGGAAGAAGTAGGTCCAAAGTTTTTCTGGTAGTTGCAAAACTTATTCTTGTATGATTGTATTTGGATTCACCCAATAGGGAGTGAAGAGGGGTGCACTTCCTGGTTTTTTAGCACCATCACCATATAGTAATAGGTGCAGGACTTTTGCCTCAACCCTTTTTGTGCTTTGTTCTTTATTTTCCCATTTGCCCTCATCTGTGGGTGTCTCTAAAGTGCTGCTCCATGATTTCCTTATTGTACTTCTCTGATTTCACCACTTTACTGCATTTCCCAGCGCTGCTGCACCATTTATTTTCCCACTAGCCTTCCCTTTCATTTCGCCATAAACCTGTTGTGTTTCACCCATAATTCAGCTCTATGATTTTCCTCAGTGTTTTCTCATAAGGCTGCTCTGTGATGTCTCCATGACACCAACACGGCTGCTCTATGATTTCCCCACAAGGCTGCTCTTTGATTTCATCACAAGGCTGCTCTATGATTTCCCCACAGTGCTGCTCTTTGATTTCCCCACAATGCTGCTCTTTGATTTCATCACAATGCTGCTCTTTGATTTCATCACAATTCTGTTCTTTGATTTCCCCACAATGCTGCTCTTTGATTTCCCCACAATGCTGCTCTTTGATTTCATCACAATGCTGCTCTTTGATTTCATCACAATGCTGCTCTTTGATTTCATCACAATGCTGCTCTTTGATTTCATTTCAGTGCTGCTCTTTGATTTCATCACAATGCTGCTCTTTGATTTCCCCACAATGCTGCTCTTTGATTTCATCACAATGCTGCTCTTTGATTTCCCCACAATGCTGCTCTTTGATTTCATCACAATGCTGCTCTTTGATTTACCCACAATGCTGCTCTTTGATTTCATCACAATGCTGCTCTTTGATTTCATCACAATGCTGCTCTTTGATTTCATCACAATGCTGCTCTTTGATTTCATCACAATGCTGCTCTTTGATTTCCCCACAATGCTGCTCTTTGATTTCATCACAATGCTGCTCTTTGATTTCCCCACAATGCTGCTCTTTGATTTCATCACAATTCTGTTCTTTGATTTCCCCACAATGCTGCTCTTTGATTTCCCCACAATGCTGCTCTTTGATTTCATCACAATGCTGCTCTTTGATTTCATCACAATGCTGCTCTTTGATTTCATCACAATGCTGCTCTTTGATTTCATTTCAGTGCTGCTCTTTGATTTCATCACAATGCTGCTCTTTGATTTCATCACAATGCTGCTCTTTGATTTCCCCACAATGCTGCTCTTTGATTTCATCACAATGCTGCTCTTTAATTTCCCCACAATGCTGCTCTTTGATTTCATCACAATGCTGCTCTTTGATTTCCCCACAATGCTGCTCTTTGATTTCATCACAATGCTGCTCTTTGATTTCCCCTCAATGCTGCTCTTTGATTTCATCACAATGCTGCTCTTTGATTTTATCACAATGCTGCTCTTTGATTTCATCACAATGCTGTTCTTTGATTTCCCCACAACGCTGCTCTTTGATTTCATCACAATGCTGCTCTTTGATTTCCCCACAATGCTGCTCCTTGTTTTCATCACAATGCTGCTCTTTGATTTCCCCACAATGCTGCTCTTTGATTTCATCACAATGCTGCTTTTGATTTCATCACAATGCTGCTCTTTGATTTCATCACAATGCTGCTCTTTGATTTCCCCACAATGCAGCTCTTTGATTTCATCACAATGCTGCTCTTTGATTTCCCCACAATGCTGCTCTTTAATTTCATCACAATGCTGCTCTTTGATTTCCTACAATTTTTCTCGACAGTTTACCTACAGTTCTCTATGATTTACCCATTATGCATCTCTATGGTTTCTCCATTATGCTTCTATGTTTGCCCCACAGTGGTGCTTTACGATTGTCAGGATTTCTGAGTGATGCCCAACAGGTTCTAATGACCATTCACCCCTCACCCCAGAATGTAGCACCAAACAAACCAAAGAGGACTAAATACAAAAGTGAAAGGGGAATGGGATGCAGAGAGAGAAATAAACAACTAACACACCAAGGTAGTCTAGGGCACCACTCTCTTTCGTCTCACATCTTGTGTTGCAGCGAGTTTATTTAGCAATATTCTGTGTTAAGAGATTGTCTCTAGATAGAATGAAAGATTATATCAGACATTAGTCAGTATTTAACACATGAAGCTTGTTATGGTGATAAAACATTATATTCCCCGGCTTCAAGCAGGTTGGTCACGGTAAGCCAATCTGGAGAAAGCCATTAAAACAGCAAGTAAGCAAGCCATATTAATCACTGTGAGTGAAGGGGAAAAGGGCAAAGGGAACACAGCAATACAAGAACCAACGTCATATAAATAGACAAAGGTGATTAATACTGTGGGAACCCAAAAGAAAGGAAATAAAGTTGAGGGATGAGATAGTCAACGATATCTACAAGCAGAAAGCCTGCGGGCGTCGCCAACTGCTCCCCAAGATGGCCGCATAACTGCGACACTCACTTTCCCCAGCTCCAAACAATACTTTAGGATACATCAAATCGGCAAACATGTGCCTTAACTCTGTGTCAGGACCAGAGCCTCCGATTATGCTTCGCTTTCTTTACTTTATTATTCAGCAGTTAATCAGTACTTAAAACTAAAAATACTACATTTCCCATGAACACCCACAGTCACATGTACAAATCGCAGAGCCAACAGCCCTAGATAATCCTAAACGACATCTTGTGTCCTCTTTCATTTCTGGTTCGCAGCCAGTTAAGTGTCTCAACCTTTCCTTAATGACTGTAATATTTTGGGATAATATTGCACATTGTTGATTGCTTATTGTATTTTTTCATGGCGATAATGTTTTGAGCGCAGTGTGCGGTTATTGCCAATTGCGTTCATGCGCCCGCTTTGATGAATTGTTTTGAAATTACTGCTTGGTTATTGTTTATTGACAACTACATCGCCCATTTGGTTCTCCTTTTGGGAGCGCTTTGGCCTCCCAGCCATGCAGAAATGCTGCCCGAGTCCAGATAGGTGGAGTGGGAGCTTCAGCCATGCAGATCTCTGTCCAGCTTTACAGGCCTTGTGCGCTGATGCATGCCTTCTTCCCCATTAGCCGGCTCATTCAGCACAGCTTTCTCTAACACGAAGGGGGCGCGTTAAACTTCACAGGAACCTCTTGCCCTATGCTCTCCCCAGCAACACCCTGTTTAAAGTTATCTCCAAGGTTGTGATAATTGTTGTAGATGTTTTCCACCTATTGTGCTGCAGGCTGCTGCGGCCACATTTTAATGATATTATTTTATGCCTGTCTGGGGTTCGGATATATTTTGAGTGGCACTCCCACTTGAAACTCCTTCTCAGAAGCTTTATTATCCTCCCCTGAGGTGCACATTCACTGCTTTGCAGTTTATAGCAATGTATGATCCTTTTCGACGGGGAGATGGATCCGTATTATGAAGTCCCGGAGGGGTCTACGGAGCAGGGCTTGGTGGACGCACTGGACGCTGGAGTCCAACAGTCATAAATAAGGAGATGCATGATGCACTGACTGTGAAATGCCGTGGAGACTGCCATGTTCAGTGTGTGCTTGATAACGACTAATACTAATGTCCAACAGCTCTAGGAAGATTATATGGCCTCAGCCAGTAGTGCTGCCTCAAGACCTGTAAAATAAATTCCAGTAGCAGCTAAAATATTGTTGTGAACATTTTTGGTGCAATGGGCAAAACAGACTCTAAGCAGAGAAATCTCCACTTTAATCAGAGTGGAGGTGGAGAGAAAACGAGCTCTAAATTGAGGCTCTTTTCTCCTTGCCAGGATTTAAAGTCAGAGAGCACCGATGAAGCAGCAGACATAGATATAAAGACTGTTCTTATTGAAATTATATCCATACTCTCCGCCATCAACTATAAAATTGACCATTAGGCCTCTCGCATGGTTCTAATCAAGGAACAACTAGATATGCACAAAGTTTTTGTAACTAAGACTGAACAGAGAATCTCTGGCCTGGAAGACGATGCTCCAATGCTGAAAAAGACTAGGAACTAGAATCGGACCACACGAAAACTAGTGTCAAGAATGAAGATCTTGAGTCATGCTCAAGAAGGAATAGCTTGGGCATTATGAGTCTGCCTGAAACACTTATTATGGTCAAACTAGAATCTTTTGTTGAGGCTTTCCTGACAGGCGTACTGGGCAGGGAACGTTTTTTCAACCTCCTTGTATGGGGAGATTGTTAGAGCGCATCGGTCTTTGTGCCAGTTACCACAACTGGAGGCCTGTAATTCCTGTCCTATTGAAGTATCATGACAGGAACACAGTTTTGCATCTAGCAAGAGAGAAAGGCCTGCTACAGTTTCAAGGTTCCCCTATATATATATATATATATATATATATATTCACTGAAAAAACCATAGGTTATAGACCATATATAGTTAGGGATTAGCATTTAAAAAACCTTATTTTATTTGCACAAAACCATTGAAATCCCATATATAGTTAGTTGCACTAACTATATATCGCGGACCCGCAATCCACTGCTAATGATGTCACATATTACATCATTCATGACATGGTCAGTGACATCACTGATGACATCACTGATGACATCTCAAATGACATCACTGATGACATCACTGATGACATCACTGATGACAACACCCAGTGACTGTATGTTTCTGTAAAGTTAAAATATGTCTTACATATTGAAGAATGAGTGGATGTATAAGTGTCTGGATGAAGGATTTAGTAGGTGCATGACTGACTGTATGAGAGAATGATTAAATGTGTCTCACTGAGTGTATGGGTTAGTGATTAATGTGTCTTAATTTGGCAATCATTATTTATGTTGTTCTGTAAACTGCTGCATGTTTAAATCAGTAGCTATATCAGTAACTATATGGGTTATTGAATGGTTGCCCAAGTATTTGTATGGGAGACTGAGTATGTGTGTGGGTGGCTGGGAGGTGTATAACTCTGTGCATAGATGTGTGAGCAGTTGATTCCCTAGGTGTATGGGTTCAAAAGTGCATGTAGAAACAGCTGTATGGACAGTTGACTGTGTGCATGAGTATATTGGTGAGTGAATGGATATCTCCGTGCTACATGTCAAAGTAAGTACATATGTAAAACACACTCCATGTGAGAGTTGACATATATAAATAACTGAACATAAGAGCCAGTGAATGTGTGAGTGGCTGTATGAATCATTGTGAACTTGTATCAAGGATTGTATAAGAGAGTAAATATGTTTTACTATATGTTTGAATAAGTAAGGTGTGTATAACTGTATAGTTGAGGAAATGGAGATGTGATTGATTCTTTGCATGACTGACTAGGTGTGTGAGTAACTCCATGGATGTGTGACAGTCTGTGAGTGCCTGTTTACACTGAGTGTACCTAAGGTTATATTAGAGTCTGAAGATGTATTATCACATAAATGATATCATCAGTGATGTAATCAGTAATGTCAAATGAGATGTTAGTGATGTCATCAGTGATGTCATTTGAGATGTCATCAGTGATGTCATCAGTGATGTCATTTGAGATGTCATCAGTGATGTCATCAGTGATGTCACTGACCATGTCATGAATGATGTAATATGTGACATCATTAGCAGTGGATTGCGGGTCCGCGATATATAGTTAGTGCAACTAACTATATATGGAATTTCAATGGTTTTGTGCAAATAAAATAAGGTTTTTTAAATGCTAATCCCTAACTATATATGGTCTATAACCTATGGTTTTTTCAGTGAATTTTCAAGGTTTTGTAAATGCAAATTCCTAACTATATATGGTCTATAACCTATGGTTTTTTCTGTGAATTTCATTGGTTTTTTAAAAGTTAATATCTATAGCTGTAAAATATATTCTTTATTAAGTGACGTATCACGTAGCCCGTGAGACGCCTCATGATGCATCGCATAACCGTGACGTATCGTCTCTGCAGCGCAAACCAAACCCAAAACGTAAGCGCGCCAGAACACGCTTAAAGATATATTTATATTTTTTTTAACCTTAATTAGACAAAATCCACACGTGCACATATCACAAACGTTCAAAAAACACAATATGTCGGACTCCCGTTACGCTGCCGGTTAGCTGCCCGGTTAACGTACCAGGAAGCACCTTTACCGCGAAAAATCGCAATTTTTTTTTTCTTTTGCCCCGCAGGGAACTTTAATAGCCCCCTCATCAATCCTAGGGGTTCAGGAGGGGTCTGCCTTACCCCTTTCATTCATTTACACCTTTTTTTTTTCCACCTCTTGTCTCTCGATCCTACCGAGAGATAAGATGGCGGCCGCTCCGGACTGTTTACAATGTTGACAGCCAATCAGCTACTCCTCAGACTCCCGTTACACTGCCGGTTAGCTTCCCGGTTAGCTGTCCGGTTAGCTGCCCGGTTCGCGTACCAAGACGCGTCTCTACGGCGAAAAAATCGGATTTTTTTTTTTTTTTTTTGGCCCCGCGTGGCTTTATAATATCCCCCTCATCAATCCTATGGGGTCAGAAGGGGTCTACCTTGCCCTCTTTCCTTCATTTCCCCCTTTGTTTTGGTCTCCTCTTGTCTCTCGATCCTACCGAGAGACAAGATGGCGGCCGCTCCGGACTGTTTACAATGTTGACAGCCAATCAGCTACTCCTCAGACTCCCGTTACACTGCCGGTTAGCTTCCTGGTTAGCTGCCCGGTTCGCTTACCAAGACGCGTCTCTACGGCGAAAAAATTCGGATTTTTTTTTTTTGGGGGGGCCCCGCGTGGCTCTATAATATCCCCCTCATCAATCCTAGGGGGTCAGAAGGGGTCTACCTTGCCCCCTTTCCTTCATTTCCTCCTTTGGTTTGGTCTCCTCTTGTCTCTCGATCCTACCGAGAGACAAGATGGCGGCCGCTCCGGACTGTTTAGAATGTTGACAGACACCGGAGAGCCAATCAGCTTCGCTTCGCAAAGTTCCGATACGCGAAAAGTTCGCTAACCGGATCGCTGCCCGGAGCACTGTTACAGATATATATCTTGATTTAAACGTTAATTTCTCAAAATCCACTAAAGCACATATATTGAGACCTAGCAAAGGCACATCGGGCTAACAGTCCCTACAATTTTGCCAAGTTTCGTGGAAATCCATTCAGCCGTTCGGGCTAAAAGTGAGTCCAACCGCCCTATGGAAATTAACATGGGAAAAACGCGTTTTGGGACCCCCCTTTTTTCTCGGCCCCCCCTTGACGACCCCCCCCCAAATTTCCAGGAGCTGCTCAGAAACAAAATGTGCCATTTTCCTGAAAATTTCAGCCGATTCCGTCCACAAACGCCAAAGTTATTAGACATAGAATTTTCAGAAATCCCATAGGGAAAAAATCCTAACTATATATACCTACTGGCGACCGCCAGTAGGTTATATATATATATATATATATATATATATATATATATATATCCACGACTCTCCTCCAAAAGGAAGACAAAGGCCTCAGCAGGGGAAACGTTTGGAAGCATCTTTATTTCAAGACAAATGGCAAAGAAGTTCGTAACACCCGCTGTGGCGAATGCATTTCGGCGTCTTCTGCCTTCTTCAGCGCCGTGGGTGTGTCTGTCATGAAGCAGGTGTGTATCCCAGATTATATGTCCTGCCTCATCCTGCCTCGTGACGTTCTGCTCCGCCCCTTAAGGTAAGTACCAATCGCCTTTGCCTCCTAGCAGACGCTTCATGAACAGCGCCTACAGGTCCCAGCATGCATCAAACATTGCTGGAAGGTAATGCGCGGGGTGGATCAGTGCTGCACGGAACTCAAATGTCCAGGAGTCCACGAAACTGAATGCCTCCTCGAGTCCCCTACCGCATCAACCGCCGAGCCACAGGAGTCCATATAGCGGGGGCTAGGTTAACAATATCACCTCGCCCAGCGTGATGGCAATGACATCAACACCGCCCCATCTCCTCCAAGGTTAAGCGGTGGGCTTTGGTTATTCCTGTAACCAAGAGTTCACAAAATCCACCGAAGCGGCAACCAGCGTGTCCAAAGCCTCTTAGTGATGCGGGGGCCTTTCTAGCGCGACACTGGAAAATCGCGCTGGGTAATATCCACGACTCTCCTCCAAAAGGAAGACAAAGGCCTCAGCAGGGGAAACGTTTGGAAGCATCTTTATTTCAAGACAAATGGCAAAGAAGTTCGTAACACCCGCTGTGGCGAATGCATTTCGGCGTCTTCTGCCTTCTTCAGCGCCGTGGGTGTGTCTGTCATGAAGCAGGTGTGTATCCCAGATTATATGTCCTGCCTCATCCTGCCTCGTGACGTTCTGCTCCGCCCCTTAAGGTAAGTACCAATCGCCTTTGCCTCCTAGCATATATATATATATTGTTTCCACACACCTCCGTGAGTCTCCTAGAGGTCAAAAAAGGACGGCACTCCAATTCGATGTGTCAACCAAAATGGTTTATTGCAGACCCCCCTGCCCCCTCGACAGACGCGTTTCACCTATTTGGCTTCCTCAGTGTCAGCCATACATTGTGCATATCGCCATTAAATCCCCCACCACTTCACAAAACATAGAAAGTGTGACAAGTGCTCGCCAAGATGTTTTACGGCGGCCATGTTTGAACGTGCAATTCAACATATAGTTAACAACACTATTTACAGTTTTGACAGGGGGATAAATGGCGTTTGGAAAAAGTGCTAGTGCAAAAGTTCATTAGACATAGAAATCCTTAAAACAAAGGTCAAGTCACAGGGTATATTCTCTACTGTTGTCCATTGTGTATTTACATATTTTGCATCCACAGTTCATAATACACTTTCCTTCACCCATGTCCACGGGGAAATTAAATATATTTACAAATAATTTATGAATGTACATAATTGTGCCCTGAATGGGCTCAGTGGACAGTTAATGTATTAACCCTGTTAACTTGCACAAGTTATGGTGCCCTGTATGGGCAGGAATCCATTTTGTTCTTATCTATAGTTACCAGTTTTCTTTGCTGCCAACTGGAAAGTTACCCATTTTGGGTTACAGTGTTGGGTTGTTCTATCTGCAGTGTGGGTTTCTCTTCCTGAACCAGCTTGGGAGTGAGTACTATCTATTCTAAATGTACCCAGAGTTCTTCGTCGTTGTTGAGCCCTTTCGGTTGCATACTCTGGAGGTCAATGATGTACCTGGACTCCATCGCTCTCAGTAACCTTATCCTGTCCCCACCTCGCTCCCTTCTCTCTAGCTGATCTATTAGATAGAAGGATAATAGGTCCCTATTGCTTCCATGGTGGGTCTCGAAATGGCGTGCCACCGGGTAGTTCTTATCCTTATTTGCGATGGCACGCATATGTTCCAGGATGCGTTTATTAGCTTGGTTGATGGTGCTCCCAATGTACCTTTTGGCACATGGGCATACCAGGCAGTAAATTACAAACTCTGAATTGCAATTCAGAAATTTCTTAATTTCTCTCATTGGCCGTGGATCGTTGGTTCTCCCTTCGTACTTGGTTCTTTTTTTACTGTATTTGCATGCCCTTGCATTGCATGCATGGGAAGAAACCGTTGATGGGTTTATTTCTTACACTTTTGGGGGGGTCTACATAGTGGCTTTTTACAAGATGATCACTGAGGGATTGACAGCGTCTATAGGTGATAGACGGCCTTTCTGGTATGACTCTTTTCATCACTGGGTCTGTGCCTAGGATGTGCCAGTTCTTGTTAAATATCTATATATATATATGTTCCTAGACTTTACATTAGCAGTGCAGAAAGCCAGAAGAGCATAAGCAGCAATGAAAAAATGTGTGTGTGCGTACAACATCAGGTATGCAGTGCTGTACCCGGCACGTCTTTGAATTCAATTTAATGATCAAGCCACTATTTGCGCAACTTGAAAGGAAGCCATGGAGCTGGCTAAAGACATTGCCTGAAAGAATCAAGATACAAAATCTGATGTGAGATTGAGCTCCGGTATAGACGACAACAGACCGACATAGGCGATTTGCAACAATAATTTTCCTGAGTCGGGTGTGCCTGGTTGGGGCCTGAATTGAACTTCATTAGGGTTCCCCACTCTGCTTACCCAGCCCTCTAACATGACATAGTCCATATTAATTTTACTGTGTTACTGCAATGTTTGAGCCTCCTTGGAGAAGATCACAATTGTGACACCATCAGAATCTACTGCTTGTAGGTTCAGGTACATTTTCAAGATCGTAAGTTGACGGAGCTAGCTTGCTCATTTACCTGATATTTGGAGCATAGCGTTGGGTGGAAAGGCTTGAACCCTCACCATGTTTGCAATCCTATGCCTCTGTTTTTGTAGGAGTTGCTATTGCATGGGGCAGTTGCACTGTGTGGGGGGTTTGGGAAGCCTTTGGTGTATACAGAATGCACAGATTTTACAAGCGCTTATCATTCTTGAAATGTTGTTGATTGTGGGGGACGCAGGATGCCTGAGATACGCTGCCCCTGGACCACTTTTCTGCACCTTGCCTGGGATTGCCCCACCATGGTGCGTCTTTGGACTAATGTTTATACAGACGCAGCCCAGATCACTGGTTATTTCCCACAGCAAACACCACAGGTAGCCCAACTAGGTTATGTGAAGGAGATCCCTCCTGAATCTTGACGTCTTACTGCAATGTTGCTCCTTCTGGCTAAACGAAGAGTGGCAATTCACTGGGGACGACACCCTGCTCTGAAAATTGCAGACTGGCATCATGATGCAACATACTGCCAGGAACAGCTTGCAGCCTGCTGGGTACTTATTTTGAAACGCTCCCATCCTAAAGACATTTAGGCCCCTCTGGATGCTTACATCACCCTGCAAAGTGAAGCTGGGCCCCTGGAGGGAGTTATTGGCCTGGGGGACCTGAACGATGCGGCCCGATTGCAGGGTCCTGTTCTATGGGCACGGTCTGCTCCCCCGACGAGTCCCCCCTGCTAGTTTTAAGCGACTGGCACCATATCATCAATTGCCGTTATGTGTGTCATACCTACTAGGGTTATAATTTTATCATATTCTTCTGTTGTGATCGCATGACTCTGCTCTGTATGCAAGGGATGACCCCTTCTCCCTCATCTTCCCCCTTGTTTACTTCCTGCCTTGATTGTTGTTAAAAGTCAATAAATAAATAAATATTTAAAAAAAAATTGTTGATTGAGCACACTACCTGCTCATTTTGATTAAGCTCGGGTACTTTGCCTCCTCATGGGGGCCTAAATGATAAATCACCTCCTATAGTTCATATTCCTGCTGTGCAGCAACTCTAATCAAGACATCTCTGCACCATGTTTGCAATGAATGGACTGAAGAACGCTTGGAGGGCCAAAAGGGGAGCCGATAAAAGATACTCCTACTACTCCACAGTGCATAACACACACTTACCCACTGATTTCTCGCCGGCGTGGTGGTTATTCTTCAATGGATCATTGTATATTTCCCACTCACACTGTCTTATGACGGCGCTGTCCTGTTGATACTCAAAGTTCCAGACCCCCCAAAAGGCGCATTAGTTGTTGGCGCTTTCCATCAGGTCCCAAAGAGATACATGGTGTTTCACTCTGAACTAACAGATGCATTGCAGAGTTCTTTAACCTAAATGTGGGCTCGGTCCGCCGGCTGGCCACAGCATGGGACGCATTTAAGGTTTACATAAGAGGATACAAAACTAGCAAACACGCAGGAGTATTAAAAGTGTTGAGATCACACCTTGATAAGCAGAAAACACGCTTTAAGACATGGAAAAAGACTATTACTCATGACCCTAAACACCCTGAATGAGATCCTAGCCTCCCACAGGGAACTATCAGATAAAGAGTGCACATTCCTAGGCAAGGAAACAACGGCTTGGAAATATGGCAATGGTGAATGTCCTAGCAGGACGCGGTCATGGCTATAAACACAATCACAAACATACAGTTGTACATTCATTGAAAACTGTCTCTGGTGACACCATCAGTCGGCACATCACCAGCCTCCAGCATTTAAATCATTCTATGCTGACCCATATCCCTGTAAAGCAGACATATCCCCGTAGACGTTGAACGTTACCTTGATGGCTTTGCGATGGCTTGCAGCGAGAGGGGGCATGCACACTTACCTAACGGAGCCTATTAGTGTGCAGGAGGTTATGACTTCAATTGATGCCATGCTTGTCGGAAAGGCCTCCGGCTCTGACAGCCTAACTTCAGAGTCCTATAAAGAGTACAAAATGATTTGAGCCCCAAGATTAGCAGACATATACCAAGGAGCCCGAAGTGATTGAAATAGGAACTTTACCACCTAGTACTAGTGAGGTGGTAATAATGGCCATCTTACAGCCTGGAAATGCAAATAGGATTGTAAATACTACCGCCCACTCTTCTTCATGGATATAAATAAGAACATTTTGGCAAGAGTGCTGGCCAATAGATTAAATCCCCTTATGCCGGAGAAATCTGACTTTATTCCTAGCAGAGCAACATTCAATAACCTAAGAACTCTCTTTGCCCTTATCCACCTAATATGACCCAAGATAAATACTATATTGGTGTTCCTAGATGCGATGCACACGTTTGACTTGCTGGAGGGTCCCTTTCATTTTGCTATAGTGCTCAGACCTAGTATAAGCAACAACATTACAAATCTCATCAAACTATTATACACAGTACCCCCCTTGTGTGTCCGCATTAAGGCTATGCCTCTGAGCCTCTTCCCATTTAGTGATGCACCAGGCAGGGGTGCCCTCTCTCGCCTCTTCGCTTGTAAATGTAAATGTATTGCGACTTATATAGCACACGTATCACCCGAAGGCATCAAGGCGCTTGCCTTGGGAACCCGTCCTGGCTTTTTCCCTGTGAGATAACCCTTACTGGGCATCCCCAAGGTGAAAGCCAGGCATCCCGCAGCGGGTGGGCCGCCGTAGTGGAGATTAAGCAAGCTATTGCCCAGAGTTGCAGCGTGGGACCCCATGATTAGAGTAGGCACCAAGGCGAGAATTATCGAGTCCGTGGACATTTTTGGGCTCAGGACCCTGCCGGGTCGGGAATTGAACCCTGGTCCCAAGCCAGACCTCAGCATCAGGGTCTGCCACTCTAATCAGTGAGCCACACTCCTCCAGCCCCTTGAGACCTGCTGCAGATGAACCATGCACATAGAGGCACTGCCTTCCTGCATTACCATGCCCCGTGTCGATGTACCTAGACAGCATCATGCTTTTCGTCAAGGACCCGACAGATAATCTTGTACCCCCCGGTGACAAATGGATGACGCTGCTCCTCTGGATGGAGAAAGAATCGCCCTATCATGCAGCGCAGTCCGACTAAGCAGTTTACTGGTTTGATCGCAATAACAGCGCCCCACACCTGCACATTGAACGTGACCAGGTTATGTTGATATATATCAGGTGTCTCCAACCAGTTGATTGCGAGCTCCCAGTAACTCTCAGACACCTTCAGAGTAGCTTGCAGCCTTGAGTTCATTTATAAATAAGCACAGGGTCACATTCTCGTTTAAAGTTAAGGGAAGTCTGTGTTTATTTTATGTTATTATCATTGGGCTGCATATATCAGGGCCTGAGAATGACCAGTCCAGCCGCGGTCGGCTGTAGGAGAACCTGCAGGGCGGTGACGTGGGGAGGGGGAGGGGGAGGGTGGGGGTAGTAATGTATGGATTACGGAGTTTAACAGGTATGTAAACATATAAATTAAAAAAAACAAATTTTGTTGCGTGCACTGCATCACCAAATGCGATGCAGTACACACAACGAAATTCGTGACTTCACCACAGTGCTGCTGCCTGCTCAGTCACTTCCCCACAGAGCAGCTGCCTGCTCTGTGATCTCCCCAGGTGCTGCTGCCTGCTCTATGACTTCCCCTCCGTGCAGCTGCCTGCTCTGTGACTCCCCCTCAGTGCTGCTGCCTGCTCTGTGATCTCCCCAGGTGCTGCTGCCTGCTCTATGACTTCCCCTCCGTGCAGCTGCCTGCTCTGTGATCTCCCCAGGTGCTGCTGCCTGCTCTATGACTTCCCCTCCGTGCAGCTGCCTGCTCTGTGACTTCCCCTCAGTGCTGCGGCCTGCTCTGTGACTTCCCCACAGTGCTGCGGCCTGCTCTGTGACTTCCCCACAGTGCTGCGGCCTGCTCTGTGACTTCCCCACAGTGCTGCGGCCTGCTCTGTGACTTCCCCACAGTGCTGCGGCCTGCTCTGTGACTTCCTCACAGTGCTGCGGCCTGCTCTGTGACTTCCCCACAGTGCTGCGGCCTGCTCTGTGACTTCCTCACAGTGCTGCGGCCTGCTCTGTGACTTCCTCACAGTGCTGCGGCCTGCTCTGTGACTTCCTCACAGTGCTGCGGCCTGCTCTGTGACTTCCCCACAGTGCTGCGGCCTGCTCTGTGACTACCCCTCAGTGCTGCGGCCTGCTCTGTGACTTCCTCACAGTGCTGCGGCCTGCTCTGTGACTTCCCCACAGTGCTGCGGCCTGCTCTGTGACTTCCCCACAGTGCTGCGGCCTGCTCTGTGACTCCCCCTCAGTGCTGCGGCCTGCTCTGTGACTTCCTCACAGTGCTGCGGCCTGCTCTGTGACTTCCCCACAGTGCTGCGGCCTGCTCTGTGACTTCCTCACAGTGCTGCGGCCTGCTCTGTGACTTCCCCACAGTGCTGCGGCCTGCTCTGTGACTTCCTCACAGTGCTGCGGCCTGCTCTGTGACTTCCCCACAGTGCTGCGGCCTGCTCTGTGACTCCCCCTCAGTGCTGCGGCCTGCTCTGTGACTTCCTCACAGTGCTGCGGCCTGCTCTGTGACTTCCCCACAGTGCTGCGGCCTGCTCTGTGACTTCCCCACAGTGCTGCGGCCTGCTCTGTGACTCCCCCTCAGTGCTGCGGCCTGCTCTGTGACTTCCTCACAGTGCTGCGGCCTGCTCTGTGACTTCCCCACAGTGCTGCGGCCTGCTCTGTGACTTCCTCACAGTGCTGCGGCCTGCTCTGTGACTTCCCCACAGTGCTGCGGCCTGCTCTGTGACTTCCTCACAGTGCTGCGGCCTGCTCTGTGACTTCCCCACAGTGCTGCGGCCTGCTCTGTGACTTCCCCACAGTGCTGCGGCCTGCTCTGTGACTCCCCCTCAGTGCTGCGGCCTGCTCTGTGACTTCCTCACAGTGCTGCGGCCTGCTCTGTGACTTCCCCACAGTGCTGCGGCCTGCTCTGTGACTTCCTCACAGTGCTGCGGCCTGCTCTGTGACTTCCCCACAGTGCTGCGGCCTGCTCTGTGACTTCCTCACAGTGCTGCGGCCTGCTCTGTGACTTCCCCACAGTGCTGCGGCCTGCTCTGTGACTCCCCCTCAGTGCTGCGGCCTGCTCTGTGACTTCCTCACAGTGCTGCGGCCTGCTCTGTGACTTCCCCACAGTGCTGCGGCCTGCTCTGTGACTTCCCCACAGTGCTGCGGCCTGCTCTGTGACTCCCCCTCAGTGCTGCGGCCTGCTCTGTGACTTCCTCACAGTGCTGCGGCCTGCTCTGTGACTTCCCCACAGTGCTGCGGCCTGCTCTGTGACTTCCTCACAGTGCTGCGGCCTGCTCTGTGACTTCCCCACAGTGCTGCGGCCTGCTCTGTGACTTCCTCACAGTGCTGCGGCCTGCTCTGTGACTTCCCCACAGTGCTGCGGCCTGCTCTGTGACTCCCCCTCAGTGCTGCGGCCTGCTCTATGACTTCCCCTCCGTGCAGCTGCCTGCTCTGTGATCTCCCCAGGTGCTGCCTGCTCTGTGATCTCCCCAGGTGCTGCCTGCTCTGTGATCTCTCCAGGTGCTGCCTGCTCTGTGATCTCCCCAGGTGCTGCCTGCTCTGTGATCTCCCCAGGTGCTGCTCTGTGATGCCTCGCAGTTCCTCTATGATGCAGCCCTTGTCCCCCTCGTGATGGGAAACAGCGCGCTGCTGTCGGTTCACTCTCATGAGCCCCCTGTGCATGCGCTGCGCATAGGAAGCTGCCGTTGATGACGTTGTAACAAACAGCCCCGCGCAGGGGCTTCTCAAGCACCAACCATCTGTTTCTTAGGTTTCTTTCCATGGGCAGTTGCAGATCTCAGATATCAGTTTCCGTTTTATTCTTTTTATTTGTTTAAACCCTGAAGCCGTCAGCACTGGCTTTAAAACCCTGTAGGCACCCTCTGGGGGGGCTGGGGAGGGGGGGGGGGTGTATGCACATTTGTGGCTCACTCAAAGGAGGTTTGTTCATGTTCACGTTTTCAACTGAGTTTTTGGCCTAATCAGTTTCTCTGTTCCTTCTGCAGCAAACATGCAGCGAGATGCATCTGTACTATGTTCATCCCCCCAATACTGTACACAACTAACAGGGCCCAGGGAGGACAGACAACAAGCACTTCTCCACACAAAACCCTTGAAAAGTCTGAGGGTCCTCCCTGACCTGGGAGGGACTAAGGGGCAGATTTACTAAAATCTCCTTCAATGCAGCGTAGGATGCAAAAAGGCTGTGCTGCGTTGCGCAGGAAGAACAGAGCAGGACAGCGCCATATTTACAGAAATACGGCAGTCTCCTCCCCTCTCCCTAGTGCTGCTTTGCGCCAGGCACACACCGTACCGCCATAGTGCAAGTGTGTTCGCGTGAGCCTAGCATAGGTTTTGTACTGGAAGGATAGCCTTCCGGTACAAAATACTATGCGCAGACTGACTTTAAACCTTTTACCACTTTGTATGTGTGCTCTACAGTGCAGCACACATATGCAATTAAAGCAGTTCTCCTTCATAGCGCCTATTTGAAATAGGCGCTATTTTCTCATGCTAAACCGCGTCAACTTTTTAACCCGTTCTATGCTCATGACGGAGCCGCTCCGTCATGAGCCTCGGTTGAGCTGTGCTCATGACGGAGCGGTTCCGTCATGGCCCGCTCGGCGTGCCTGCGTGGAGCGAATTTCGCGCCTGCGCTGAGCGTTCCATTGAGCGGGCGTGTTCGTGACGAAACCGCTCCGTCACGAGCACAGCTCAACCGCGGCTCGTGACGGAGTGGCTCCGTCACGAGCATGCGAGCGCCGCTCGACCCCCCCGCCCCCTTAGAGCTGCGGCGGAATTCCCGCCGCAGCGAAGGGGTTAAAGTAAATAGGGTCTAGCGTCAGCAAACCTTGGGTGGTTGCATGGAAATGCCCAAGCACCACCCATGGTACGCCCCGTAGGTGCTAAGTAATGCAAATTAGCGCTGCGCACTACTTTGAAGTGTTTTGCAGCACTAAACAAGTTTAGAGCTGGAAAGAAAATAAGTAAAAAAAAGATTTAGCATCACAAACCCAGCGTTAAATCTTAGCAAATAGACCCCTAAATGAATGATTGTGTATTACGCATACTGTAACACCCTGCATGCGGCATCAGGTACAACCCTACAGACATCAGCTCTGCACCTGCTCCACCCCACCACTAGGTGGCACACTCACACATTACCTCTGGTCTTTGGGTACTTACACCATTGTCGCAGGACGGGTGGAGACAATGGAGTGGACTATGTATCTAATAAGCCCTGGTCTTAGAACCTGTTATTTTGTGATGTCACACATTCGACATGTGACTCACACACCACACACTCGCCGGTGGCTCGTCATCCTGCAGGGGCCGATGAAGGGGACATTTGATGTTCTTGGCCTCCAGAAAGTAGCAGTTGTCCCATGTATGATTGTTTGCCCTGCTCTCAAGTTGAGTACCGAGTAGGTTGAACTTTGGGCACAGTTTGAGCACTTAGAAAGTCAGAGGCTATTCCAGACACAACACTGGTGAACAGAGGCAGTATCAGGATTGTGCTGGCACACCAGAGAGCCGAGCAGCTGTTTCTATGCGCCTGCAGTGTGTAAAGTGAATTCATTTCACCTGAGTGTTCTCCAAGTTTGGACTTGATTTTCAGAAAGTACAGTTAGGAAACTGTGAGCAGGTTTACCTCTTTCTGTGTCTGAGCTGTGCAGTCTAAAATAAAGCACTAACTCTGAAAAATATCTGGTTAAATGAATTCACTTTGCACACTGTGCATGCCACAGCAGGATATGGAGGGAATCCCACTGCATCCCGGTTCCAGCAGCTATTTCTTGAGCCGGAACTGGGAGCAGGCTGAACCAGGGAAATATGCTGTCCTGGTGTATTTTTCCGACACCAGAAAACAATTCAACATGCCCATATATTGTATGCTTTCTGTTCATAGCAGCAAACTGCAGATGACGAAGGGGCTTTCCCAATTTTACTACCAGCTGGGTTTAAAACAAATGCCTGATTTAAAGGGCCATTAGCCTTTCTTTTTTTCAAGTATCTTCCTGGCTGGGAGCTATCTGGAGCCCAACACCTAGACACCAATGTAATGGAGGTAAAAAAGGCACACAGCTTATTACTTCACAAGTCCTGTTGAAAAAATATAATTTGGAGGTAGGTTTTTTGACTTTGATCATCCTCTCTATGTAAGAAGGGTGCATGCACTGCAAGCTTGCCAGTTGCATGTGCATGTATGGGTAATCAAACTAATAACAATTTTAATGAAACTTACGCAAGTCTGGGATTGCATTTATAGAGAAACAGACAACGCTATGATTAGTATTGGATATAAGATTTTTTCCGGCTTTAATACTAACGATATTACAAAATTGACTGAGAAATGGATCCGAAAACTGGCAATGAACGTACCATCTGACTAAATTACTCTATCTCTCAAAATCCTAAATGTATCAGTTCAATCTTCTAGTCTTAAATTACACCTGTTTAAAACTGTAGGTCAATTGTATTACACCCCCGAGAGAATTCTTAAATGGGCAACAAATAATAATTCCAGCGAGCGTACGAAATGCCCAAAATGTGATCTAAGTGGTGCTGATATTGTACACATGTTTTTTTCTTGTCCTTATCTTACTGAACTATGGGATGGATTAATTAAGGTGGCCTCTGATAGACTTGCCCATCCTATAAAATTTTCATCAATGGATGTGCTGGTGGGCATTTGTGGGGGTACTAATGTATTTTGTGATTTGTTGAATATTTTAGTTACTTGTGCTAGGCTCGTTATTGCTAGGGCTTGGCTTTAAAAAAATCCACCTACGGTTATGGAATGGTGGAGCCTGGTTAAGGAAATATATAATATGGAGCTTGCCCTTGCTATCACAAGGGGCTTGCAGGCTAAACAAAAAATTGACAGAATCTGGGGGCTATTTATGTCTCAATAACAGTATACTCTTTTTTTTCTTCTTTCCTGTTTTTGTATGACCTCTATTTTGCTTATGATTTTTGCATTCTTTTTACTGTATATGTTAACTTAATGTTCTTGTGGAAACATATTTCGACAAATTTTGTTATGGCTTTCTCTTTTTGTTACCCCTTGATGCAAATAAAAATAAAAAAAGAAACTTACGCATGTATGTCTTATTTAATTCTTTTACAGCACTGTTTATTCCAGTGTAGGGTGTCAGAGCACTTTACATCACACTCAAAGAGACATTATTACTACCCAAAGGTAGCCTTCTTTGCAATCTTAGAATAACAACAGATTGAAAAACAATGAGGATCTAAACCCATGACTTGCAGTTTGCATGCAGCTCCCTGATGCCGGTTCATTGATCACCGTGCTATATTATTATTTCAACTTATGAACCGGACGCAACAAAATGATCTCTGTGCCAAAACAGTAGCCCATTTACCTTCGTACGTAAAGTCCAAATCGATGATCTGCGTTTTTCATAGTAATCCTTCATGCTTTTTTATGAGTCAGAACTGTAACTTGAGAAAACACAGAACTTTCCCAGAACTGCATGAAGCACCAGAGTTCCCTCACAGTTATTAGGATCCCTTGGAAAATGCTGGGCACACAAACATATCTGCAGCAGGTGTCTTAACCCTGTCAGATATTTTAAATGCAGTGTCTTTGTGTCCAACTAAGTATGCTAGGACAGATTTTCTGTCACATTTGTCCTTGTTGCCAACTTCCTTTTGCCAGAGTTTTAATAAATGTATAAATTGATTATCAGACTCCGCTGTTCATGACTCCACCCCTCGTGACTCTACCCACTTTCTTCTTGCATACCTGGACTCCCAATTTTTGCTTCCCTAGAGAATTTTTTTTTCCAATTCAAGCACTGTTACACGGATAAAAAACAGGTGCTCTGCTCGGTGCAGAGCGAGCCCATCATAATACGGCCCCAGAGCTGAACTGGTGCTCTGGCTGGACGCCTCTAGCTCTGGGGTATGAAATGTCAGCCATGGACGATCAGGAGCTCTGTAGCACTGCTAATAGGTCTCACCCGGCAGCAAGGCTCTTCCACTGCACACTCGTGCCTTTGACCGAGCGGGCGGCGCCTCCACCATCAGCAGCCGCCATGTTGCAAGCGTCGACCGGCAAGCTAACCAGTTTCTTCATTGCCTAGAGGGAGATAAGCACAGCAAAGGAGGGAAAATGATAAATATCTTAGCTATCAAGAAGGCAAGTTTCAATTCTGTTAAGGACACAGAGGTTGAGGACTATGTATTGCTTTCATTTTAATTCTCAAGAGCCAGTCACCAAGTCAAACACATAAACATCAGCATTGAATTACATCTCCCAAGAGCCAAAGGGAAATGACAAAAGAAACAGTCCACCAGTCATCACTCTCTCCATGTCCACAAATTCATGTGAAGCTCCTTCCTCCTATTCCTTCACACAAAGCTCCAAAGAAGTGGATCCCTACAATTTACTCATGTATCTGCTCCGTGTCTGTGTCAGGAAAACCAGCCACGTCATCCACTGTAATACTTTCTTATACCTCAATTAAACTGCTTGCATTTACAACCATCTAAACATGTGGTAGTCCAATTATATTGTTACTTACTCTACTAACGTAGCTCTTCATAGGTGTGTTCTGATCACTTATTATCATGATCTTAGTGTCGGATAATGCTCGCCTCTGAGCCCTTTATGCCCCTGAAACTTTCCTTCTCGATAGCTAGACAATGTTATATTTTATGTTACGACCAGATGCGGTGACCATGGCAATCAATCAATCACTCATTTATAGAGCTCAACAAATCACCCGTGAGGGTCTCGAGGCGCTGGAGTTTGTTTGCTGCTGCGTGGAAGGGATTAACCAGATAGTCAGGTCTTTAGCTCTCGTCTGAATTGTTGGAGTGACAGTGCATTCCTGAGGTGCAGGGGGAGGTTGTTCCAAGCCTTCGACTGCCAGGTGCGAGAAAGAGCACCCTCGCTGTTGGTTCCATGGGGGGTCTGCGATGGACAAGGAGGCTGAGTGGAGGTGTGTGGATGGCTGGTGGAAGGTTATGCGTCTGTTGATGTATGTAGGTCCTTCATTATGCAGGTCTTGTAGGCGAGGGTCAGGATCCTGAATTGGCAACTTTTCTGGATTTGGAGTCAGTGTGGTTTCTTGAGATGGGGTGTGATGTGGGTTCCCCTGGGGAAGTCTAGTATGAGTCTCACCCCTGAATTCTGTATTGTTTGGAGTCTCTTCAGGAGGCGTGCAGTGATTCATACGTAGAGCGTGTGTCTATAGTCCAGTCTGCTGGTGATGATGGTCTGTTTGACGGTCCTTCTGGTGTTGACTGGAAGCCACTTGAAGTTCTTTCAGAGCATGCGAAGGGTGTGGAAGCAGGCAGAAGAGACTGCATTGACTTGTTTCTGCATGGAAAGCTTGTTATCCAGGATGATGTGGAGTTTGCAGGTGTGGTCTGGTAGGTCGGGGTGTGCTGAGCTCCACTGTCCACCATGAGTCTTTCCACGATGAGGTGTTGTTCCCATAGATGTGAACTTCAATTTTTTTCCGAGTTCAGTTTGAGACAGTTACCTTCATCCAGTCCGCAACATTTATCGTTCATCTGTGGAAGTTAGCTTTGGTGGTGGCGGGACCTTCAGACACAGAGCGGATGAGCTGTGTGTTGTCGGCGTAGGAGATAATGTTGAGTTTGTGTGATCTGATGGTATCAGCCTGGTGGTCATGTAGGTGTTGAACATGGGGGTCAGGCTGGGGGACGATTGTTGGGGGACTCCGTAGACAACCTTTTTCGGCTCTGAGGTGAATCGTGGGGGGCGGATCTTTTGGGTTTTACCAGTGAGATACGATGTGATCTATTTGAGGGCGTTTCCTTGAATCCCAATGTGGTGGGCTCTGTTGATCAGGATGTGATGGGAGACTGTGTCGAACGAGGTGGACTGGTCAAGGAGGGCTCTAATGTCATCTGTGGCTCGATCAGGGCTGTCTCTGTGCTGTGGTTAGCTCGAAATCTGGTTTGAGAGGAGTCCAAGAGGTTGTGATCTTCCAAGTGTTGGGTGAGTTGCTGGTTGATTGCTTTCTTGAGGACTTTTGCTGGAGAGGGGAGCAGTGAGATAGGTTGGTAATTTTTCAAATTGGCAGGGTCAGAGGATTTTTTTTCAGGAAGGGCCCCACTTCAGCGTGTTTCCAGTCCTTGCGGCAGGTGGCCTCTGTAATGGAGCTGTTCAGGACCTTCCTGAGTTCATCACCGATTGCCTTGCTTTCGAGGTTGAAGACGTGGGAGGGGAATGGATCTCTGGGTGCAAGGAGGTCATGGTGAAGAGTTCCCAGTGGGTGAGAAGGTGTTTGTGGCTGTGGGTGCGAGCAGTTCCTGCTGTCTGTGGTGGAGGGTTGGTGAGCAACGTTTTTTTATATAGATAGCTGAGATCTTGTCATGGAAGAAGTCCCCTAAGTTGTTCCAGGGAGGGCGTGATGTCGTTCTTGGCAGCTGTGGGATTGGTGAACTTCTTCACAATGGTGAAGAGTTCTTTGGCGCTGGCTTTGATTCAATCTGCCAAGGTGTTCTTGTTTTTTTTAGGAGGTGGTGGTACTGGTTGAGGGCGTTTCTGTAGGCGGTGTGATCTTCTATTTATTTGCGGTTTTGCCACTTCTTTTCGAGTTGTTGGCAGTTTCATTTGGTGGAGGGCAGTTTCTCAGTGAACCAGTTTGCTCTTGTGCTTTGTTTTATGGCCGGTGTCATCTTGGCGGGGATGATAGCGTCAGTGCACTTGCTGATCCACTGGGCAAAGTTATTTGCTGCTTGTTCAGGGTAATGGGAAGAGTCTGGGAGATGGGAGCGGAGTGTTGTTACGCTGGTCTTCAGATACCTTTTTCCCGGTTCTATGCTCGGATCTGAGGAGCCCTGCGCCGGGGTAGCGGATATATGTTAAATGATTGCTTATCACTAGGGAAGCCACTTCTGTAATCAGCTTAAAGTAACATGTCTTAAAGGTCAACTCTAATAACCAGCTTTGCTGCATACATTTCACCCGTGTACAGAGAAGGCTTTGGACGCCATTGCTTCATTTTCTTAAGGCGCTCCAAAAGTTGAGACATTAATTCTAACCTCTTGGATGGTCCATCCCACACACCCAGCAATGGATGGGCAGGAAACTGCCTTTAAAGGCTTCTTGAGTCCAATCTTAAGGTGCAATCCAGCTAGCTTGAGATTGGCTGTCAGTGCCTTGATTCACCTTCTCCTGCACAATCTGGGACTCTCCAGAAAGGCCAGTTAAGAAATAGAGCAAGTATTGCTCTTTGTCCTTGCAATTGTAAATCTCACTCCCGTCTGGAGTAAAATGTTTCCAGCGATGTTTAATGCCCATCCACTTAAACTCATTTACAAGATACATGCACAGGAGCATCGCCAGTTTTGCAGATAACTTCTTTCTGGGCTGAAACTTGTTATGCTGCTAGGGCAGGAAAAGATTTAGAACCAGGTTGACATCCCATGGACAGGAATAATGCAGCTCCAGGGATCTAGACTGCTGCACCTTTCTCATGAGTTAGCAAAGCCACTGGTGTTCTCCCACAGGAATCTCATTCAACGGAAGTGTCCCGTAGAAATCGTCAACTGGAAGGTGCTGTCTGTCGTGTAGTCCAGACCAACTTCCGCCAGTTCTGAAAGGAAATTCAGTACATGCAAATCACCCCATTGCAACCCAGTTATTTGCCGCACATCAACTTAGTCCTCTTCTCCAAGCAGAGCAGTAATTCTTAATAGTGCTCTCTGCCATGCTTGATGTTTAAGGTCAGAAGCTACATTCTCTGAATTTGTCTCCCTCCCAGGAAGAGGATATAGGTTTAAGCATGTGCTTAAGAAAGAATAACAAAGACTTACAAGTGCCCCCATGTGATAGTTTCACAGGGCTTTTTTGGGTGGGAGAAGTCCTAGAATCTCCTTGTTTCGAGTGCCTCATGTGTCCTCAATGTTTGATACCGAAGATGGAGCAACAACAAGAAACAAAGGATGTATGACGTTACTACGCAATCAAAATGATCGTGGTACATCACAACGCAGCTTTTACAACGCAAGTCGTTACCACGACTTGCGCTGTAGGGTGCTGGACTTAGGAGTAGTATAATTTACTATTCCAACTCCAGCCTATGTACAGTAGGGAAGGTGTTGGAATAGTAAATCTACTATTCCTTAGTCTAGAGCGCCCTCCAGTGCAAGTCGTGGTAACAACTTGCGTTGTAAAAGCTACGTTGTGAATGTATTGCGGTGTTTTGACCACGTTGTAAAGGTGTTTACCATAAACGGACAGCTATTGTGGATGGAGAAGGTGTATGAAGTCATCTAGGACAAAAATGAGTATCTAGAGGCATGTTCCAGAAGACAAAATATTCAATCTTGTCTATTGCTGTGGACTGCCGGAGTCCACAGCAATAGACAAGATTAAGATGTGTTTAGAGTCTATGCTAAAATCACTCTTTCGTTAATAGCTCACTAGTATGTTCTCAGTTGAGCGTGTACATCGCTTCTTCGGTCCATGTGTTCCTCTGGGGGACCCTGCATACCTGATAATTGCCTGCTTACTATGTTAGGTGGATTTAAACACTATTCTGAGGCTTGCCAGGGAAAGAGGTGAAATACAATAATAGGGAATGTAACTTTTACCCATTTCTTATGAGTACTTGGATAGATCTTTGGGTAAGGTAGAGCAAAGAGAAGGAATGGAACTGCCCCTCACTGATCCTCACTGCCCCCTATTGCAGCAAAACTGGTCAGACATATTCGTGCCCCCTCTCTCTCTGTGCACCTATTTTACTCTGGCCTTGTATAGTGTTATAAAATACTGCCTACTTACATACCATGCCACGCTTTATACCACTTCTTCAGAAGCTGAGAAACATGATATTCTCTTGCAAGATAGGGAAGTGGCACCTTAGTGTGGCTTGGGGTCAGACATCTGCAGAATATTAGGTCGAGTCGAGTGAGTTGAAGTGAGTTGGTGAGCAGGTTGTGGGAGCAGTAGAGTTTCTTCCTATCTTCATGTCTCCTAGGAAATGTATGTTCAATAAAAGGAATAGTGGCTCCCAGACGCTCCTGGAAAAGTACTGCAAATGCCCTTTGAGGTCCTCTGGAGTACACGTTAACCTAGGACAGGAGCCAATGGAACAATAGAATTGAAACTGAATTGAATTTTTCCCTGCGTTGGCTATTTGTATATTGCAGGCTGTGCTTGTTTATTTGCACAAAGCTCTTACCAAAATGTATGTCTTCTGATTTGTTATTGACTTTCTTTTGATCCACAAGGAGAATGGGGTCTGCCTTTCTGCTTGTCGATGGAACCTACTGTTGGACTATATCCAATTCTTCCAATTCATATTTTCAAGAGGGGACATCAGTGCTGACTCTAAGAAGTTGGATGATATTTGCAACACTACTGCTCCAGCTTCAACCAGTGAAGTGAGGAGATTCCTCAGAATGATAAATTATTATAGACATTTTGTACCTAACATGTCCACGCTGACTGAGCCCTTGGTGGCAAGGACAAAGACTTAAACCAGGTGGGAATGGTTGGTCAACCATGAGGAAGCAATCAACAGTAAATAAATCTCTTTTACGTAATGTCATAATAATGTATTTCAGTACCAACACAGCAACAGACTGAATAATGGATGCTAGTCCTGTGGAATTGGGGCTTGTTTTTAGTTCAAGAGCAATTTAGAAATATCTTGGCACCTACAGCATTTGCTAGCAAACCATTCACTGCCATAGAGTCTAGATATTCGCATATTGAACAAGGGGCGTTTGTTATCCTTTAGCTATATAGAAGAAGTTTCTGGGTGATCAATGTTCACAAGCCACTGGTGAATTTGTTTGCAGGTACTACTCAACTCCCACCACCCAAGATAAAGAAGTGGGTGGTGTAATTGTAGAAATACAATTTTAGTGCAGTGCTGACAGGATCCAGAAAACCTAGGGAATTCTTTACTGAGGCATCCCAGGGAAGGTCTGTCTCAAACAGTAAACAAAAAGACAATCAGAACAATAGTCATGTTTCAAATGGGGGCAACAGACTCTCACAATAAACCCCTCACTTCAAAAATACCTCATTACAGCGATGCATTGTCTGAGCTAAAAGCCTAGTTGCCACACCATGCTAAAACTCATGAGGCTTTGGAATGGCAATGTAATAGTTCTAAGAAAAACCAAAGGGGGTGATGGACGGAGCGTTGACAATACAAACACTCACCCCCAGTCAACTGATCTGGGTTTAATCCATCACCGTTCTTTAGCTCACTCCGCCACCCCAGGAGAGACATGGCCATATGCAAATCAGTCTGACCCTGTGCCTCATGGGAACAGTCCAGTCCGAACTGCCAAGCCATGCCTTCCCTGGACCGGAATCAAGCTTCCCAGGACCGGTTTCTGGCATTCCAGCCGTCTTCAGCCGGGCTTGCTAATGTAATAGTTCTACACAACATCCCGGTGGGCAATTTTAAGACAAGATTTCTCAGAATGAAGGACTGCTTGAGAGGAGTAGTGAGCAAATACATACAACCTCTCCATGTATAGCGGCAACAGTTTTGAGAAGTCAGCTACATGACCTAATGCTGAATCCAAGTCAGCGTCTGAGATGGTGTATATTAATGCTAACGTGTTTTGTTTTTAGTTGTATCTGTTCATGAAGTTATTGTGCGTTCTGAAGTGGGACTGGAGGTTGTGAGCTCTGTGGTTCTATTCTGATGTGGTTTGCGTCACATGCATCCGAGGGCTGGGCACGAAACAAAGAAACAGGGTAAATACTGCTCAGGGTTTTATGGTATGTTATGCAGATTTAGAGAGCGCTCTATCAACCGATGGTATCCTGGCGCTGAGCAGGTGTGAGTTGAACCAAACCTAGGGCCTAGAAGGCCCTACTCGAAAAGGGAGGTCTTCAGCTTCTTGCAGAATTCAAAAAGTGAGGAGACGGTTCACATGTGTAGCATCAGGTCGTTCCAGGATTTAGGAGTGATGTAGGAAGAGGCTTGACTGCCAGATCTAGTTTTCTGTATGCGTAGATGTGTGCAAGTAGGCGCCAGGACGAGCGGAGGTGTCTGGAAGGTATGTGAATGCAGATGTGATTGTTAAGGTATGCTGGGCCAGAGTTGATAAGGTTTCAGAATTGTGCTTGGTTGTGTATGTGGAGCCAGTGTAGACCCTTCAGGTGTGGCGTGATGTGAGTGCAGTGTGGGAGGTTCAGAGTGATTCTGGCTGCCGAGTTCTGAATGGTCTTCAGCCTATTTGTTTGTTTTATGTGTATCCCAGCATAGACGGTGTTCCTCTAATCCAGGCTGTTTGTGACGAGGGAGCGCATGGTGGTTTTCCAGGTGCTGATTGTGATCCTTTAAAAAATGTTCCTCAGCATCATCATGTTATGGAAGCATGAAGCGGTGACGGTGTTGACTTGGGCAGTCGTGAGCAGGTGGGTTTCATTTTCATGCCCATCCAGCTGCCTAAACTGATGTGCAGTGCATGTTACTATACATGCCACCATTTTAGAAGAGGAAATTTACATTTTTTTAAAAAATAATCAGGAGAATGTATTTTTCCCACTGACTTCTATGAAATCAGAAGTAATTTCAGGCAGGAGACAGCTAAGATAAAGCCATTTTTGGCTTTAAAAACAGGAATCTACCGACTGAATCAGGTTTATTTGCATGTATGTATTACAGTCCCTAACAAGGCCATTGCCCTGAAGGTTACCTTGCTATCTCAATATTGAATACTAATTTAGTCTGGTACCTGTTTTTATTTTGTTACTCAACAGTTACAGCCGGTTTAATTTATTATCCCTGTGTAATGTTCTATATCTATTATAAAGCACTCTAACACCTTTGGGTAATTGCTGTGCTATATAAAACGTATACATGCTGTCATTTTAAACTTGTAAAGTGGGAGATTTTGGAAACAAAATTGGGGGAATGTATTCTTCCCACTAACTTCTAATGGGGCAGAGGCAATTTTCAGTGGGAGATGGATAAAACAAAACCATGTTTAGCATAAAATAATTGAGTCTCCCACCGGAATCAGGTCTTTTGGCATGTATGGTAAATAAACTTCCTTCTACACCACAGGACAGGTTTTTTAAAACTGTTTCATACAATATATACATATGTAATTAGGCTGCCTGAACCACTCCTGACAGTCCTCCCCGTTGACCTGGAGACCATGACTTATTCAAATTCAAGGACGTAAGCCATATGCCTGACGCCTACGGGTACTTTGCTGCAAATCATCCAGCGGCTGCGGCGGGGGGCTAAAAAGGTGCACAGTGACTGTGTATGCGGAATATCGTTTAAAAGATGGACTACATTAATTGTAAGATTTACAATGGCTACGTGCTACATGCCATCGGAGTGGACCCATCGGGGCAAAATCCAAGGATGGGGCACTATGGCTTTATATAGAACTCACACAATGGCAGTGGATTTTGTGGCAGTAGACCGGCCTGATTGCTTTACTGATTAAGAAAGAAACACCTTGTCAGTCCTTCGTAGGCTGGATGACAGCAAATCAGAATGGTTTTTGTGGTATTTAAACCAATCAGGAACGACATGAATTTCCAGTGCCGAAGAAGCTATCACTCTGAAACAAGATTGTAGGAAACTTGCCAACAAATAACTTCTAATATCCCATTGAGTTCTCCATATTTTAGAAAACAACTATGTATGTATATGTATGTATGTGTATGTATATATATATATATATATATATATATATATATATATATATATATCAAACACACCTCCAAACTTTCCATAAAGTAAGGAACACTGACACCATGCTGCAGGTTCAAAACGATGCTTTAATTTCATGTAGGAAGCTTGCACAGGTTCAAAAAAGCCCAACGCGTTTCTCCTCCACAAGAGGCTTGGTCACGGGTAAAGTCTCTGCTTCCACCTTGCCTCGTGATTTAACACTGCGGTTTGGTTTCCTCCCAGAGTGCAATTGCAAACAGGTGTGTCCTTTATTTTTTCCCCATGAAAAGCGACAGCATGTTGAAACTTTATTGTTCTCTTTCACACAAGTGCTGCCAAATGCCTTTAAATGGGAACTGTAAGTAACTGCAAAGTTCGTTTAAAACCTGTATTTAAACAATAATTGCCTTCTACAAGCACGATTATTCCCTCAGCCAGCAAGTGAAATAACTGCATCTTGCATCCCTTACCAGCATACTTTTCGATTTTCTCCTGGAAATATTTCCGTTTTAAATCTTCCAGAATGCTTGGTGATATATATATATATATGTATATATACCAACCAGACAAGCTGCTTGGATGCCACCACTTGCCTCACAGTGCCGGTGCCTGCGATGGTAGCAGCGACCATGGAATATATTCCACAGTAAACCATTCCCATAATCCAGAACAATAAAAAGTGAAGTAGCACAGAGATTTAATTTGCCAAACAACGTGTTTCAGCTATGAAGCCTTTGTCAAGTTTACATAATGTGCACCACTCACCAAATAAATACACTTGCTTACAATGGACAAAGACAAAGTGCTGCGATGATCAGATGTATTATACAATCATGCTTTGTATAATTCATTCCAATTAGATCTAAATTAGTTCCTTGTCTTAAATCAATATTCTAAATAAAAATTAATTCATCATATGACCCCTCCCCCAAATCTACACTTCCCTCCCAGGAAGCAATACCACTTGCCTTAGCATATGCCCCCCTTTGAACTCCTCACCCAAATCCACGATCCAAGTAATTACAGGAGTTGGAATGGAACAACCCCCCCAAGAGTCCCTAGACCCCCAGCTCACCTAACCTCCATACCTAGAGCCCAACCGCACAAGTCGAGGTACGAAGTAGAACTCCCCCCATTAAATGCATGCTCATCAACTGCAGATCTGCCTCGAAACATGCTACTAGCAGAAGCTATCCACTCCCATGACCTAGATGTAGCTTTCATCACGGAAACCTGGCTAAACACCCTGTCTTACCCCAACATGGACATGCTAGTGCCTCCCGGATTTACAATGATTAACAAAGATAGACTAGAGCCGAGAGGCGGAGGCATAGCAATTATTCACAAAAGTAACTTCTCCATCACGAAAATCACATTTTGCCTGCATAGCTCCTTTGCATGCCTCTCAGTCAACATCAAGTCATGCACTAGCAGATCACTACTTTGCCATCTCCTGTACCACCCACCAGGTAACTCCAACAAATTCAGGGAACACCTCTCTGACCTGATCACCCACTGCGTACTCAGCAATTCCAACAGCATAATTATCGGCGACCTCAACATAAGATGGAATGAAACAAAAAACCTGCTCATTCAAACTCTTAACAGCCTCCTTCTAGAAAACAATCTGACCCAACATTGTTCAGAAGAAACACACCACAGAGGAGCAATCCTTGACACAATCATTTCTGAAAGCAACACAATCACTATTGATCATATCATTCCAGTGGACTGTTCAGATCACCACATCATTCTTTTCCATATCAATCAACTGTTCCTAACTCAACCCCCCAAACAGACCCCCCCCCCCAAATGGGTCAGGAACACAGCTCAAGTCCCTCGGGCCAACCTTGAAGAAGGACTAAGCTCGCTCCTCCCTAGCATGACTGATCACCTCTCAACCACCGAACTCACCTCTCTCTACCACTCCACCATGACACTCACCCTGGTCCACCTTGCCCCCTTGAAACTAAAAAAACTCAGGATCACTCCCTCTAGGTCATGGTTCAACTCCGACATCAATGAAAAAAGAAGACATCTCAGAGCCTCAGAAAGAATCTGGAGGAACAATCCCTTCACCGTGATCAACTAAAGGCAGCACGCAGAAATTACAATAAGCACATTAAAAGCAAAAAGACAGCTTTCTTCTGCTCTGCTTTAGACAACACAAAAAAAACGCCCCAAAGAAGTCTTTAATATCATTAGGAGCCAAACATCCAAACCGACGACATCCGCAATATTGGCATCCAAAGAACAATGTGACAACTTCGCCATCTTTTTCAACGAAAAAAATCGCCAAGATCGATCTCTCTCAGCACAAATCTCTCCCCTCCCACTGAGATCAAGACACCAGCAACTAAGGATAGCGCCCCCCTGAATCCCCCTAAACACTGGTCCTCCTTTATCCCCATCCAGGAAACAGAGCTAGTCAATCTAATCTCCAACGCTAAACCCGCATCCCACTCCCTAGATCAGCTTTCCCTGAGCATGGTTAAAGACATGAAACTCATCTTAGCCCCACTATGGTGCAAGATCATTAATAGCTCACTGAGCTCTGAAATCATACCAGACTGCCTCAAAGTAGGTCATGTCACGACTCTACTAAAAAAAACAGGGCTAGATACTAAGGATATGAACAACTTTAGACCTGTATCAAACCTACCTCTTCTATCCAAAATCCTGGAAAGATGTGCACTTCCACAGCTAACCCAACACCTGGATAACATCAAGCTCCTAGACCCACACCAATCGGGATTCAGAAAGGGTTGCAGCACCGAAACTGCAATCCTAAATGTCATAGACGATCTACATAAGTCACTTGACTCAGACCAATGCTGCCTTATCATTCTCCTAGACTTATCGGCCACTTTCGATACAGTTGATCACACCCTACTCCTCAAAGTCCTTCAAGAAAGAGCTGGCCTTGAAATGACAGTCCTCCACTGGTTCTCTCCCTTTCTCCTCAACCACTCGCAAAGAATAAACATTTTAAACTTTGAGTCTGACGCCTACCCCGGCAACAGAGGTGTTCCACAGGGGTCAGTACTCTCTCCCCAACTTTTCAATATCTACATGGAACCCCTTACCACAATACTCAGGAATTCCAACATCCCCTTCCACCTCTAAGCGGATGACACACAGCTTTATCTGGAAACCACCTCCATTGACGACATACTTAGACTAAATGTCACGCTAAAGAGGTTCAACACTGGCTCACAACGAACCACCTAAAACGCAATCAAGAGAAAACAGAAGTACTTCTCATCTCCAACAGAGTCGAAAACTCCCAAACCAAAGAATGGCTCAAAGCCATTGACGCCCTCAATGGCACCCTCACCCCGGCGGACTCGGAGAAATCTGTAGGTATCACCCTAGATCCCAAACTGGACATGAAAAAACACATCACAAAATCCGCCAAAAGCGATTTTCTCAATATGAAACTTCTATACAAAAAAAACGTTCCTTCCCCCGAAAGACCTTCAACAGGCCACCCAAGCGCTGGTGCTCTCCAGAATTGACTATGGAATCGCAGCCCTACTCGGGACAGCAAAATCACACCTAGGCCCCCTGAAAACAACCCTCAATGCTGCAGCAAGAATGGTCACAGGAACTAAGAATTCAACTACATCTCTCCCACACTCAGGGAACTTAAATGGCTCCCAATTGAATTGCGAGCCAGCTTCAGAACGGCCTGCCTCACGCATAAAGCCCTTCACACACGCAAACCAGAATACCTGGCCGCCAAACTCAAATGGGCCGGCCAGTCCAGGAACCTCAGGAGTTCCAACACTCTACTATTCATCCCACCGAAAACTCGGAAACACAAAACCGCAACTAAATATTTTGCGGGAAATGCACCAAAGATATGGAACTCCATCCCCCCACATCAGGACAACCCCTTCATTCCCGAAATTCAAGAACCTACTCAAAGCCCTCTTCCTAGATCGCTTTCGAACGAAAAGATAAGAACACAAGATTCACCGGAAACGGTTCGACACCTTACCGCAACTCCGCTTTTGTTCTGAAACAGTTGTCTCAGAACTAGAAAATGTCGGGATCACCCGTCTTGCCGGAACAAAGAAAAATTCTTGGAAGCTCGTCTTGATGGTTAGACACCCTACTCGCCCCTAGCTCGTAAGCTCCTTTATCTGAAACCTCACAGCCCCACTCCTCATGTTCGACCACAATATCTATATTGTATATATGTCTATAATGCTCATAATTGTGCATGTTGTGGATTGTCTTTATGCCGATAATGCTCATAATTGTACATGCTGTGAAGCGCTCTGAGACCCTCGGGTCCAGCTAGCGCTATACAAAACTCCCAAATAAAGAAAAATTAATTATCATATGAAAATTTGACCATTAAATAAACTTCCAATGCTAACAGCGTATTTTCAGTGCATTTCTCAAATGTGATGAATGTGCATTATTAAATAACATGGCACTCTAATTGTATACACAAGGTGATAACACTCACTAAGTTAATGTTACACACAAACTAATATGTCTGATGGGCATGGGAATATAGGCATCCCCTGGACAAGAAGCCTCTTCAAATCTAGGCTCCATGTGGAATAGACATGGTTGTCAAAATTAGTTGATCCAAAAGTGTTAGAGAACATTCCTAAAACTTTAATTATATCAAGTAGATATTTATGAATGAACCACTTTGCCTAATTGTGACTCAAGATATATTGATGGAGGGTGTTCACCTATCCTAAAAAGTGCCAATAAGTGAAAAAGTATGTGTGAGTGAGCTAAAATAAGTGAATATAAATGCTGTACATAAGGGGGCATGATGGGAGAGAATGTTCAGTCATTTAATATGTGTTGTCAGTTCCTCACTGCTGTTCATCCCATAAGGTATCTTAGTGTTTAGGTCAATTATATATCTGGACTCCAATGTTTGTAACTTCTTTTCTGTTACCCCCTCGTGTATGTTTCACAATGCAGTCCATTCCAAAAACTTTCCATTGATTGTTGCTGTTATGTGTTGTCTAAAAGTGACGAGCTACTGGATAATTGGAATCATTATTGGTAGTAGCTCGTAGATGTTGGAGAATTCTCATTTTCAAGGGGAGTTTGGTAATACCAACATATCTTAAGCCACATGGGCATTCCAGAAAATATATAATAAAATTGGTAGTACACGTAATGTATTGTCGAATCTGTTTGATTCTTCCATTCCAGGTGATGTAACTTTTGCAACTCTGGCTATTCTTACATGCTTTGCATGAACTGCACGGAAAGAAACCTCCCCTTTGGGTACCTAGCCAACTAGTCGTAGGGGTTGGTTCCTGGAAGCTATGTACTAAATAGTTTTTCAGCGATTGGGGCCGCCTGTAAGTTACAAAGGGTGCATTGCCTATCATACAGCCAATTTTGGGATCAGTTACTAGCAGGCTCCAGTGTCGGTTTAAGGTTTGTTTAAAGTGATTTGATCTTTTGTTGAAAGTTCCGTCTCGGCTTGTTATCCTCATTCTTGTTTTTAATGATATCCTTACTTCTAAATAGTGTATTTGACCACAGGAGTATAACCCATAAACCACATTGAGATTAGGGTAGATACATGGAGACAAAGTAACAATATCTCAACTGGTATCACTCTAAAGGACAATTGTGTAATCAGCTAAAACAGCGCATGGGGCAGATGTGAATAAATATATACAGTGAAAGTAGTGGCTCTAAGCAATGATTTACAATGTTGGATAGGAAAGATTGAGAGCAATTTCAGTAGATCCACAGAAGGACGTGCGCCATCAGTTGCGTTGAGGGGTCGACGACGTTTTGATCCCATCAATCAGGATTATCTTCAGGACCGCGTTGTGAGTAATTGCGGTGCTGGGAGGGCACGAATCCTCAAGGGCTTGTGGCCGGGAGGACCGGCGTTTAAGGTCTCCAATGGTAACCGGAGATCCTGGTTGCAGAAAGGTCGAGGGTTTCATGCGTGTGCCGTGTAAAGGAGGACATCGTCAGGGTAAATAATTACGGCTCCTTGGTGTCTCGTGTGATGGGCACTGTAGCGGGGAGACCTTGTGTGGTGGACTAAATCCAGCGGCGGTGCAGTCATTCATGGACTCGCCACGTTTGTGTGTTCAGAGACTTGTAAATAGGACATCTTCCTGCTTCATTCCCTGTTTTTTTTTACTGCATTGTGTCAATATTCTATGTGAGTAACCTTGTTTTTAAACCTGTGTTTTATGGCTTCATGTTCTTTACTACAGGTGTCATCCCTACTGCAGTTGCGGAGTGCTCTAAGGAACTCCCCATAAGGATGAGTAGGGCCGGATGGTGACTTTGTACATGCAATATGCTGTTACCAGCTGTCTTCTTTCTGAAAAGGGATGTGTGAAGTTTGTAATTTTCAATACGTATGGCTACATCCAAAAATTCACAGTACGCCCTGCTCATACTGTAAGTAAAACTCAGGTTCAAGCCATTCCTCTCCAATACACTGATGAATTCCTTGGCCGTATTTTTGTCACCATCCCAAATTAGGAACAGATCATCAATATATCTTATCCAAATTGGGATGTGCTCTGCATATGTTTCATTGTCTTCTACCAAAACCACTTGCTCCTCCTACCAGCCCTGGAAAAGATTAGCTAGGCTGGGGTCGAAGCAGGTGCCCATAGCTGTGCCTGATTTTTGTCTGTAAAGTATCTTTTCAAACAGAAAAATATTCTGTTCTAAACAGCAAAGCATCTTCACCTGCAACATATTAGTATGTTCTAACATGGAAAATGGCCCGCCTTAGAGGAAGTACATACAGACATCATAGCTAAAAAAGTGTTGTTTTGCACATTAAATCTCTGTGCTGTCCCTTGGTGTGCTGCTTTTTATCATTCTGGATTATTGGAATGGTTTACTGTGGAATATACACACACACAAAGAACTATTACATTACATTAAAATACTTCATCCAATAAGACGTTGAGTATAACAACAAATATCTTGACTGAGAGCAACAATCCCTTTTTTCTTGCTGCTGCCAGTCAAGAATCTGCTCGCTAAATACATAAGAAATGTGTTTATGTGTGTTATAACTGTTGTAATTGTTATCTTAGCATAGCTTTTTGGTGCTAACATACAGTTTGAGTCCTCTCGCTCTGTGCATTCAGCTCATTCGTTAACATCTGTTTGCTTAACAGCGTCATACGTGCTTTGTTCCATCAGCCGAAGGACTCCGTTCCTGTTGCCTCTGGGAGTTTTCTTCCAGAGCACGGTTGGCCTCGGCTATTGTTTACCCTTCCAAATGCCGGGATTTCCTGGCCTCGTTTTCCCTGCTTTGGAGCATCTTCCTCCATGTACTAACAGACGGTGAGGCTTGCGGCCCCCCCATTGACACGCCCCTGCCTCAAGCGGACCCTTCCCTCAAGTTCTGGGTTATTAACCCTTCAGCTCCCTAATGTGTCCAAATGTAATACTTAGGGGTTTCGTTTCAAGTGTTTTTGGCACTATTTTGACTAGTTTCGGGGTGTATTTACATATATACAATGTCTGAGGACGAAGAAGCCCAAACCATGAAAGAGAATTTGAAATCCTTTATTATGAATTTGTTACAACAGGCAGTTTCTGTACCCATGTTACAGTTTCGAAGTATTTAGAGGCTTCTATTTCTAAAATGTTACATGACCCGAATGAAATTCCGTCACAAAAAGGAAAAAAAAATGTTGCACCATAGAGTGTTTGTTCAAAAGGCGTTTCTTTTAAGATTGATCCTCCCACCCTAGAGGTTGCTTTTTGGGACTCCCTTCCTCTCCACTTACCACTTAACAGTACTGGCTTACAGGACACAAATGATGGGGACTTAGATGACGACAGGGCTGATGTTAATGTGATGGATGACTTTTCTGATAATGGGCCTCTGGAGAAAAGGATTAAAATGTTCTCCTTATGTGGGTGCGTCCCACCCAGTGTCCAATGATCTCATAGATCACCTAGGGTGAATCTGTGTTCGAACGTGTTTTGGTCCTCCATCCAAATTCCATAGAGTGGTTCTCTTCTGATCACATGTCAGATTATGTTTCTTTTTTTTTTAAGGCACACCCTGGATAAGTCCTCCAGAAATAAATTAAAGTCAGAATGTCTTCGCCCGTCCCTTCCCAATAAAGTGGCTGATACCACTGTCATTGACCCAAATATGTTATTATTTTTTACACAAATTGGGAAAGACCCTAAACAAGCATTTGCAATGTAATAGGTCTTGCATTTGCGAAAGTTTAAGCTTTTGGCATTGTAAATGACAATGCCTTTTATTTATGCGTTTGAAAACCTGCAAGTTGTGCGTAAACAAGCACTTTGTACTTATAGTCCATGCTTATGAGAAGCAAGGCTTACAGTCTCTTTTACTGGCTGCCTTACTTCTCGTAAGCAAGGTCTATACATTCAAAGTGAGTGTTTATGCACCGATTGCAGGTTTTGAAAGCAAATGAATAAAAGGCATTGTCATATACAATGCCAATTGCTCCAACTCTCGCAAATGCGAGACCTATTGCATTGCAAATGCTTGTTTTTTTGCTCTTCGCTTGCAGTCTTTTTTTTGCTATGTCTAATCACTGTTCTCAGAGGGTTTTGTGAATATCAATGTTTGCGCAGTTAGTCCAGACCTTCAATGAAACTTTTCCGCTCCGTCCCTTCTGAAGGATGATTACTAATGTGGCTTTCCCTTTCTTTGTGTAAAGGCACCACTCAAGGAGCTGGGAGAGGAGATCTGATTTCAAAAGGTTGGAAGGACTCAAAGTCCACGTGATCGCTTTTCTTTGGTAGGGGGTCCAAGCCTTCACTTTAAAATGTATGCAAATGTCTGAAATGTGTTCCCCTTGAATGTAGCTTCATTTAGTAAAATTATCTTTACGGTGTATTATGACGTTGTTAGGAATCAGTCACTGTCACAGTGCTAACCATATGTAAATCGAAATGGTGTTTAAATATTGACAATTGCACTAGAAACAAACCAGACAGTTGCATAGAATTGCTGGGTGGGGAACATAGCCGATCACAGGAAGGGGAATTACTCATCATTGGAAGAAGGACAAATAAATGAATTCCCTTCAGTTATGGGAGCTCAAAATCAGAACTAATACATTTCTGACAGTATCCTATTGTTTAAAGATCTAAACATGTTAGAGAAGTTTGATTGGCAAAGAATGCATGACTGTATTGAAAGGAAAAATCCGTAGCATGAAGTTAATATCAGTTATGAGTGATGCTGTTGGAGCCACACACTGATGGTAATTGTGAAAGGAATTACTGTGACATTGATTTAATTATAAATACTACTTTTTGGCTAAAATGGTATACTACACTCATAAGAATAGGACTAAGTGCCTAGGGGAAAGCAGAGTCTGACAAACAGCATAGACAACAAGGGGAGAGGAGAGTCAGGCACACAGCACTGCTTCCTAACACCCTCTCTCGGGTTGAAGGCTAGAGAGGCAGACACAGAAAGAGGGTGGAAAAGAGAAGGGCATACAATAGACCTGTCAAGTGCCATATCACCACTGATGGCGCTATAAAAATACATGTAACATCTGTGTTAGGTTAGATTATAAATTGTTTAATAGCTCACAAAACAATGGAGTGCTAGGTGACACCTTCAGACACATTCTAGCACTTTGTAGTTTTGTTTTTCCATTGCAGGAAACTGTCAGGGGCCACTTGGCATCAATGCAGAAAGAGGCATGAAGCAGCAGAGCGAAAGGCTGCAAAAGAAAGTGTGGAGAGAGGGGAAGAAAGCAGTGCAAGTAAGTGAGAACAACAAAAGAATGGATATGAGGAGAAAGGGAAGAAAGTTAGAGGTATAGTGAGAGATAGACAAAGCGAGGACTGGAGCATGAGAACAAGGATCTAGCGACAGGAGCAAAGGAGAGAAGTAAAGCTGATAGATACACAGGAGAATGAAGACAGTGCGGACACTAGGGAAAGAGAAAGGAAAATAAAGATGGAAAACGACATCAATCAATTAAAGTACTTGTAGAGCGCGCTACCCGTGAGGGTGCCAACGCGCCGAAGGTAGGGGGGGTATTGTGCTGCTACAGCTCAAAAAGAAAGGTCTTGAGGAGTCTTCTGAAGGTGAGTAGGTCTTGGGTCTGCCGTATATGGGGAGGGAGGGTGTTCCACGTCTTGGCAGCGAGGTAGGAGAAGGATATGCCGCCGGAGGTCGTTTGTTGGATGCATGGAACAGCAGCGAGGGCAAGGCTGGCGGAGCTGGCGGGTGGGGGAGTGGAAACTGAGTCTACTGTTCAGGTAGGCTGGTCCGGTGTTGTGGAGTGCTGTGTGTGCGTGGGTGAGGAGTTTGAAGGTGATCCTCTTGTCATTGGGGAGCCAGTGTAGGTTTCTCAGGTGGGGGGTGATGTGGCTGCGGCGGGGGATGTTGACGATCAGTCAGGCGGAGGCGTTTTGGATGCGTTGTAGTCGTCGTAGGTGTTTGGCTGGGATTCCTGCGTAGAGTGCGTTGCCGTAGTCTAGTCTGCTGCTGACGAGGACCTGTGACACAGTTCTTCTTGTTTCGGTCGGGATGCACTTGTAGATCCTGCGGAGAATGCAGAGGGGGTTGTAGCAGGAGGAGGAGACAGCATTGACCTGCTTAGACATGGAGAGGGAGGAGTCGTGGATGAATCCTAGATTGCGTGTGTGGTCGGTGGGTGTTGGTGCTGTTCCCAGTGTGGTCGGCCACGAGGAGTCGTCCCAGGCTGAGGGGGTGGATCCGAGGATGAGGACCTCCGTCTTGTCCGAGTTCAGCTTCAGACGGCTGCTCCTCATCCAGTCGGCGACAGCCTTCATTCCTTCGTGGAGGTTGGTTTCGGCAGTGTGTGGGTCCTTGGTGAGGGAGAGGATGAGCTGGGTGTCGTTGGCGTAGGAGATGATGTTGAGGTCGTGATGGTGGGCCACTAGTGCGAGGGGGGCCATGTAGACGTTGAACAGCGTCAGGCTGAGGAATGAGCCCTGGGAGACGCTGAAGATGATGTCGGTGGCTTCGGCTCAGAAGGGTGGGAGGCGGACGCTCTGGGTTCTGCCGGTGAGGAAGGACGTGGTCCAGTCAAGGGCCTTCTCTTAGATTCCGGCTTCTAGGAGGCGTGTCTTTGGAGTGCGATGGCAGACCGCGTCGAAGGCGGCTGACAGGTCCAGGAGGATGAGGGCTGATGTTTCGCCGTTGTCTAGTTGGCGACTGATGTCGTCTGTGGCGGCGATGAGGGCTGTCTCGTGCTGTGGTTACGTCTGAATCCGGACTGGGACGGGTCCAAGATGTTGTTGTCTTTAAGGTGGCGGGTCAGTTGCATGTTGACGATTTTCTCGATGACTTTAGCTGGAAATGGGAGCAGGGAGATGGGACTGAAGTTCTTGAGTTCCTTGGGGTCTGCTTTGGGCTTCTTGAGGAGGGCGTTGATTTCGGCGTGCTTCCAGCTTTCCGGGAATGTCGCTGTTTCGAAGGAGATCCTGCTGCCGCAGGGAGGCAGCAGCAGGAAGGCCGGTAGGGATCGCTGGGGGGCGGAGGCAGAAGGGCAAAGGAATCGGCAATGCGAGCAGGTGACGAGTGGTAGTGTGGGGCAACCTGCCTGCATGGAAAGTATGGAAAAGCACTGAGCCAAAAAATAAATGTGGGCACGGAAAAGGAGGAAGAAGCAGCTAGACACTGGTGAGAAGAGAGCGAGAAATTGGGGCGTGAGAAAAAGTAGTTTAGAAGCAAAAACAAATTACAACCCAGGGTGGAAGAAAAACTAAATAAATTGAAAGTAGGATAATAATGGCATGGTGGTAGAAGCAAAATAAAGCAAGTAAGCCAATTGGGGAAAGAAAGAGCAGGAAGGGCAAACATGTTGATTGATCCGAGGGGAAGAACAATGGGAGGAGATAGAAGAAAGAGACTGCGGATGGACCATGAGATGGAAAAGAAGCTCAGGAGTGGAAAATTAAAAAATAACACGCAAGTATGCATGAGCCTTTTGTAGCCCCAGCAAGTACGGAAAGCAATTCCCTGCTCGATGGACATTGTTGCATCAGAAAACAAAACAGCTTCTCAAAGTTGTTTCAAAACAAATGCATAGCCCCACCCAATGCGGACTGATCAAGTTGCCACTCTGAGGAAGCGAGTACGGAGGGGAAATGACATATGAAAAGTGAATGAAAGGGCTAAAGACGGGTAAGTGGAGTGAGAAATTGTGATGGAGTGGGGCGGAGAGGAAGGATAGGAAAGGTGGGGGGACAGAGAAGCTGACGAGGAGGTGGGGAGGGGCAGAGCGAGGCGTTTGGGAGAGCGCTGTGCTTTGAGGCATGACGGCCTGAAGGAAGGCGATACATTGTGGAAAGAGGTTGGGTGGAGAGCGTGAAAAGTGGGAAAGGAGGCAACTAAGACGACGAGGAGGAGAGAGAATAGAAAGGCAGACTGGGGGCTATGTATGTGGACGTGGGGTAGATAACAAGCAAAGCAGTAAAGTGAGGGCTTACAGACAGTGCGAGAGGAGCCTGTGAGAATTTGCGGCGGAGATCAAAGGAAGGGTGGGAGGGACATTGGCGAGCGAGCATATGGGGGGTGAGGGGGTGTGCAGCCTGGTGAGCTTAATGCGTGTGGCAGCAGAGGCGGAGTGCGGCGCGCACGAGCGAAGTGTCTGGTGGCAAATGGAAGCTGTGCACAATGTGCGTAGTTGTGCTCACATGCACTGTACCCGAGCCGCACTTCGGTGCACTTTTGAAAGCCCTTACTTCAATCTCGCCAAAGCCTCCCTAACAGGATGGCTTCAGCGAGTCCTTAAAAGGAGTTGATCTGACTGGTCTAATTGCCAGGACAGGATTTTGGATCAGGTGAGTCCATTGACCAGGATTCTGGATTTAGCTGAGGAGGCTATGATGGAGTGGGGAGCAGGTAGATCCTGACTCCCTTTTTAATTGGGTTCAGCGTGTCATATGTATGGGCATGCAAATGCTTACATTTCTCAGAAGAGAAATTAGTCTTTTTAATAAAGATAGACCCGAAGCAGTAAAGCCTGGCAACTAAAGAAGAGGGACCTTGGGCTAATGGCCTTTTGTTTGGAGAGTCTTCATAAATATGTTTACACTTTTTATATCATATACAAATTCCAGTTTCCAGTGAAGATCTTCTCATCTCAAGTTTTTGGCTGGGCCAACTAAGGTAGGAGTCGATCGGCCAGCCATTATTCTGCCAGGGGTCAATCACTCCACAGAGGCTCCTGTAGTCAAGGCTCCCTGCAAGAATATTATCAGGAGGATAAACCCATTTCTACCCCCGCCATTCCAGTGGATTCGTATACAGAGCCAAAGGAGATCAGTTCTCAAGTAAGGACTTCCAATCATGGCCTTCCTTTCTTATGAGGCAGGTTGGCGTATTGCCTAGATGTTTGGTTGTCCCTAACCTCAGATCATTGGGACAGTCAGACTAATCAGGGTTATTACATAGATTTTTATCAGATTATGATGCACTGTTGTCTTCCCCATCCTCTTCATTTTTCACAGGATCAATTTCTCCTTGTTCAAGAGGAGGTGCAATCTCTCCTTTCGCAACAGGTTATAGAAGAGACTACTTTCGATCCATCAGGACAGGCCTTGTCTCCTGGCTCAGCTGCAGCTGTCAAGATCTTTTATCAAGGCTAGGGTTCCCAATAAACGTTCAGAAATCTTCTTTGATTCCGTCACAAAAGCTAGAGTTTTTAGGTTTTGTCATAGACACTTCTCGGTCTATTCTACAACTCCCTCAGCAAAAAGGCGATCTAATAAAGAAGGAGATATGTTATACTTTGTCTCTTCCCTTGTGTTCCCTCAGAATGCTAGCTTGTCTGGTAGGGTTTCTGGCATCCTCCATTCAAGCCATTTTCCCAGCCCTCAGCATTACAGGGCCCTTCAGAGGCTAAAGACTAGTCATCTATGCAAAGGTTTAGCTTACTTAGATCTTGTAATGCTAGATTCAGAATCCAGGGAAAAGCTCAGTTGGTGGCTGAGTCACTTAAGACCTTCCTTCTTCAGTTGGAGATCAGATCCACTTGCTCTTGCTGCAAACGTGTTCTATCAGTCTTGGCCTCAGTTCCTCCTTTATGCCTTCCCTCTGTTTCTTTTCATTGGCCGAGTTCTTGCTCAAGTTTGCAGACAACAATCGTCCCTTGTTCTGATTACCCCAATTGGCAGTCTCAACCTTAGTATCTAACGTTATTGGAACTATCTGCAAACATTCCTAAGTGGATTCCTCCTTTTCCGGATTTACACCTCAACCTTCAGGGTCTCCGTCACAATCTCATTCTGAAGGGCTCCCTATCCCCGATAGCGTGGAAGATTTTGGGACTTCCTGGAGCACCCCAGGAATTTCGGAAGAGGCTGTCCAGTTCATCCAACAATCCTGGGCTCCAGACAAAGCTAAAGTATACAAGTCAGCTTGGTTGGTCTGGTGTAGCTGGTGTTCGGACAGGGATTAAAGCTCCCCTTTCAGGAAAGGTAACATTGGTAGTTAATTTCCTAGCCTCGCTGGCTTCACAAGGGAAAGACTGTCGCACCATTAACACATAGAGATAAGCAATCTCTGCCGAACAAATCAGGGTGGATGGAAGACCTATTACTAAATCACAGGTACCCAAGTCTAAAGTCATGTGGGATGTTGATTTGGTATTATGCTTGTTTATTTCATGGTCAGACAATGCTGATTTATCTCAAACATTTATCTGCAAAATTGACTATGCTTTTCTGTTTGGGGTCTATGAAACGTGCTTCTGATGTTAGATCAGTAGATATATCCTCTTCCGATTATTCTTCCTTAGGATTCTATTAAGTTAATAGATGTACCAAAACAAATTTGTCAGTTTGGTATCCCTTATTCCCCTTCCAACCTAAATTATGTGTTGGTAATTGTTTAAAACTAATGCTTCACAAACCGAAGATCTCAGAAGTTCCTCCTCTTCACAACTCCTTATTTCCTTTCAGAAACTCCACAAACCAGTTTCTCCTCCTACTTTGTCCTGTGGGGCTATGGTGTGTGCTGATTTCTGGGTGGGGATAGGTTTACATGATATTCTCTGCAGACTGGTCCAACGTTAATATGCTTAGAACTTTTTACTGTAAACTAATTGCTTATCCGTCTGACTCTGTCATAGCATTGCTTTGAACAAGCATCCTCCGGCATTGTAATAAAATTGATATTTTCCTAGCCTTGGTGTCTGAAAGGTTAGATTTTATTGAAGACACCGGGGCGAAAATTATCCCACCACATTTTAATTAACCCTCCCCTGTCTCTTTTATCTACAGTCCCAATGCCTGCAACAAGCTTAGAGGTACAAAAGGGGGTGTGATGGACAGAACATCTGAATCAATCAAACACTCACACCCAGTCAAAGGATCTGGGTATAATCCATCACTGTTCTTTAGCCCACTCTGCCACCCCAGTTCAGACATGGCTATATGCAAATCAGTCTGACCCTGTGCCTCATGGGAACAGTCCAGCCCAAACTGCCAAGCCATGTCTTCCCTGGACCGGAAACAAGCTTCCGAGGACCGGTTTCTGGCATTCCAGCCGTCTTCAGCCCGGCTTGCTTGAATCCAGTGGCAAAGTGAGCAAGGGACTCACGCCTGAGCATACCCTCCCACACTTATGGCAGCCAAAAGCGGTACAAAAGGGGGTGTGATGGACGGAGCATCTGAATCAATCAAACACTCACACCCAGTCAAAGGATCTGGGTATAATCCATCACTGTTCTTTAGCCCACTCTGCCACCCCAGTTCAGACATGGCTATATGCAAATCAGTCTGACCCTGTACTTCATGGGAACAGTCCAGCCCGAACTGCCAAGCCATGTCTTCCCTGGACCGGAAACAAGCTTCCGAGGACCGGTTTCTGGCATTCCAGCCGTCTTCAACCCGGCTTGCTTGAATCCAGTGGCAAAGTGAGCAAGGGACTCACGTCTGAGCATACCCTGCCACACTCATGGGGGCCAAAAGCGGTACAAAAGGGGGCGGTGATGGACGGAGCATCTGAATCAATCAAACACTCACACCCAGTCAAAAGATCTGGGTTTAATCCATCACCGTTCTTTAGCCCACTCTGCCACCCCAGTTCAGACATGGCTATATGCAAATCAGTCTGACCCTGTGCCTCATGGGAACAGTGCAGCCCGAACTGCCAAGCCATGTCTTCCCTGGACCGGAAACAAGCTTCCGAGGACCGGTTTCTGGCATTCCAGCCGTCTTCAGCCCGGCTTGCTTGAATCCAGTGGCAAAGTGAGCAAGGGACTCACGTCTGAGCATACCCTGCCACACTCATGGCGGCCAAAATCGGTACAAAAGGGGGGGGGGGGGGCAGTTCGGGCTGGACTGTTCCCATGAGGCACAGGGTCATACTGATTTGGATATAGCCATGTCTGAACTGGGGTGGCAGAGTGGCTAAAGAACAATGATGGATTAAACCCAGATCTTTTGACTGGGTGTGAGTGTTTGATTGATTGAGATGCTCCGTCCATCACCACCCCCTTTTGTACTGCAACAAGTTTAGAGGCATCCAGCTAACTAGATTTTAGGATCTCCTCCTCTGGATTTCTCCTTGTGGATTTCTTTATTCACTTCTGCAGTTCCCGACATGGTTACTCTTTTCCTTGTGGACATCTTTACGGATAGGAGGAGAGGGATATTAACTTTAAGTTTGGTTACGATTTTGTTTTCCGAACCTCATCAAAATTGACTCTTGCATGTAAAGAGGATTTGTTGCTCTTAGTCAAGATTGTTATTGTTATACTCGACAACTTATTGGCTGCAGTATTGTGATGTAATGTAGTAGCTCTTTACCAGGGTTTCTGGGTAATGATGCTTTCTTGCGGCTGCTGTGTTTAATAAAGCAAAAAAAGAACGCACAATACTTGCCTTCGTATCTTTAGTAAAATCTAGCCTTACAGACAGAAAGGCTAGAAAAATCGGGAGGCTTGTGTCTGAATCTGGTCTATATACTCTAACCACTAGTATATGTAGTAGACCTGTGTACTTACTACCATTCCTATGTGATTATAGAGTTTTTCCGTTTGCATCGCTTCCTTGAGTGACTTTACAACTTGCACATTAGCAATATGTTTCTGTTTATAACTCTTATGTAATTCATGTAATCCAAAGTCCTTATGTAACGCAACCGTTTTTTTGTGAAGCGCTCTGACACCTTTGGGTAATGTTCACGATAAACAGACATGCCAACCCTCCCGATTCAGGCGTGAGACTACCGATTTCAAGGTTAGTCTCCCGCCTCCCGATTCCTGCAAGCAAAAACCCGATTCCTCTGGGGTTTTAGCTGACAGGGTTTGGTATTGTGTAAGATGCTAATTCTTCCAGCAATATTCAGAGTGGCGATGCAGGTGCTCTAGAAGGGGTGAAAAACCAACAAAGCGTCATTAACAAGGCAATGGTCTTTTAAAGACGTGTGAAGTACTGGGGCGGCTGTGTGTGCGTGGGGAAGCTGTTACAGCCCGGGCTGCCACACAGGAGGGTGAGGAGGAGTGCATGCACTGCAAGCAACCTGCCAGGCCAGTGCACAACACTTGCATCACCTTCTCTCTGCCTGCCATTGCGCTCCGTGCATCTGAAAGTTTAAAAAAACACGTGCATTTACGTTTCAAATGTCCGATCCTGCAGCAGCCACTTTCAAAGCCCATACATGCAGTTAACCCGATTCAATGCCCCATTCTCCCGATTTTTTTTTTTAATTCTCCCACTTTGCTCTTCTGAAATGTTGGCATGTATGGATATATAAAATCGCATTAAATAAAGAAAAAAAATTGAAGTATGCATTTAGCAGTTAATTCCATAACTATCTCCCCCAATATCCTAAATTCCCGTGATCTCGAAAATGTTTTGAAAATTGTGGTTTGCTTTAGAACAACTCGATAATAAAAACAAGGTTAAAAGACTGGTCCTTCTGATGCCGCTCAAAAACGTTCAGTTATTTTGGAGCGTTTGTTATCGAGCGCTGGAAACAGGGGTGGACGTGGGAGGGAGAGACCGTTAGTGCAACACAGCTCCAGCGCGCAGAAGCCGCGGGCGCTTCCATTTTGTCAGGGCGCACAAAGAGAAGAAGGACAGACAAGATGGCGTCTCCCTGGCGTCGGCTGGTGGACACTCTCCAAGCCCTGCGTCGCTGGGCCCCCGCCTCTCCTTGTCCGTACAGACGTGGCGGCGGCCATCTTGGAAGCGGCCACAGAGGCGGGGGTGGTTGATAGACCCAATCTGCGCTCCCTCTCGCGCCTTGTGGTGAATCCTAGCAGTTGTGCCGCGCAACACGAGCGGCGACAGACTGTTAGGGTAGAAGGAGCCCCACGGACGTCTCGCGCCACTCTGGCCCATGTCCCATTGCAAGATGGCCACGGATGTATCGCCCGCACCGGACACACGCCATATTTGTAAGGGGGCGTTCCCCCTCCCTAAAAATTGAAAACACAAATGTACACAGACGACTAACATGTAACAGCTAACTGGAAACAACGAGCAAACACGCCGCGAATTTCTGTCACCTCCAAAAAGCTTGACCGCCCACCTGGCTTGTGTTCAATCCCCAGCAAAATTAAAATTACATTTAAGATGGGGGTGTAACCGTGGTATGCTTTTAAAGCGTGGAACACATTATAGATACCAACTAAGAGGCAGTGCACAAGCTCCATTGTGACTCGCCTCTATTGACGTTGAATGGCCGGTGCCAAGTACATTGCCAACGGCCACAGATGTCGTTAACACAGATCACTTATAAACGCGCACACTACCGAAATAGTATATCGGGATGTGAAAGGTGCCTTTATTTTTTAGCTGTATTTGTATTGTTGTGGTGTGTGGCCACGCGTGAATTCACGTAAGGCAACATCCGGGGATTTGTCGCCATTACTGGTGCTGGAAACAAAAAAGGTGGGGGGAGTACCAAAGATGGCGCCCGACGCGGGAAGGCGGGAAAAAAACTAGATGCCTTTGCTAAAGCAAATTGGGGTTACTGTCGCTTCTAATCACCGTTCGTCCTACACAACAGTACAGTCGGAGGTAATTATTAGTTGAAAAATTAAAGCTCGGTAGGCGGATCTGCAAGAACCAACAGAAACATTTGAACAATTCCCCGGTAACAGCGGCCGCCATATTTGTTTGTATTCTACAGAGAGGAACGACGGCTGCAAAAGGAACATGGCGGCTTCCTGACCGGCGTGCGCTCGCTGACGGAAGAGGCGAAGGCCCGCAGTTTTGCCTTCTCTGCACTTGGAATACAGCACGGCAGAGCTGAAAAGAATATCCGATGCACAGCACATGACCAGCGCTGATACAAGTGGAGAAAAATAATGTGATAAACACTCGTGGCCGCCATTTTCTAGGAGGAAGACGACAAGATGGCTGCTCCCTGACAGGCGTGAAAACAACAGCCCTAACCAGAGAAGCCACAGCGGCTTTTCTTGAAGGGAAACACAGAGCCCGATACATTTAGAAGGGCCGGTTCGATAGCATATATTTATATGCACTTTGAAAAAAATGTTATTTTTTGATGTGGTAATTTGAAAAAGCTTCCCTTAACGGTCACAAGATGGCGCCTCCCTGCGAGACCTGAGGAGATCCCGCTCTGTACGGCAGCGCGCGCAGGGAAGAGACAAAGAACCCCCCTTGGGCCGAGCTGTCATATATTTGTCAGAGAGTTTGTTTTCTTTGGAGACGCCACGGTTCTTTGTTTTGCTCGCCTGCCCTCCCTCCCGGTGTCCCCGCCTCCTTTTTTAAAGTTTGAAGGGTGGGTGGAGTTTGCCGTAACAAACGCACAAGATGGCGGCTCCCAGGCGGGCGTGAAGAGACTGCACAGCGCTCCCCAGGATCTCTTTAGTGGCTGAGCGTTTCCCCCCCGGTGTTTGCAAAGCGGGCGGACCGTGTTACGCATCTGTTGCAGCGAGTGGTGCCTGTGACCGGAGCGGAGGGCTCCGTGTACTGGTGACAGCGGCGCCGCAGGCTCCTCCTCCAGTGCGCGGGAGTTGAGGCGGCCCTGCTCGCCGCCATTTTGGAGGCGGCTCCTATGGACAGACACAAGATGGCGGCTCCCAGCGGCAGTGGCTTTAGCTACACAGGAGAGCAGTAGCGGGGGCCAGGGGCTCACACGCAGGGCACTGGTCCCAATCCCCGGGTTAAAAAACCGGCCACAGACAGTAGCACGCTCCCCTGGGCTGACGGACCAGTGGAGGAGGCGGGACCAGCAGAAGGAAGCGGCAGCTCCTCTTCTCTCCTAAGATGGCGGCTCCCACAGTCTCCATGTCCGGCCTGTAAACCAGCCCCCTCCGGTGCTCCCGTGAAGCACCCCCCCCCCCATAACGAAGAGTACCCCTAGTCTAAACCCAGCTCTGTACGTTTTTTTTGTCGCACCTGATTACGTCACATTTGCGGTTTATTCTTCTCGGACGCAATGGCTGCCGCTACCCCCCCTGCGGCCCCCGCCTCCCTGCCCCCCTCCAACGCCCTGCAGCCCCGCTGGAAGCGCGTGGTGGGCTGGTCGGGCCCGGTGCCTAGGCCCCGGCACGGACATCGCGCAGTGGCCATTAAGGAGCTCATCGTGGTGTTCGGAGGCGGCAACGAAGGGATAGTGGACGAGCTGCACGTTTACAACACCGGTGAGTCTGTTGTGCAGGTCTGCGAAACCTGGGGGTGGCTGGGGAAACTATATTGACCAGAATGCAGTTTGCGGCTACTTGGCAGTGATAACTAACGGGGTTAGACTGGTAAAAAGGTGTGAGTGCAGTGACCCCTTGTGGTGGCCTGGGCGTGACAGCTAGGTGGGGCATGTGAGGGGTAGATTGGGTTGTGTGTGGTAAACATTGTGGTTGTGGCGCCAGCCTGCTCTGCTGCTTGCAGCTGGGAAACACTTTCTCTGCATGCGCGTCAAGTTTTCATATCGCAAACATCTCTCATCAATGCATGCTTGTAACCGAAGCCGTGCAGTCTCCTGCAGCTGTGCGTCTGTATTCAAAGCTCGTTTGCAGCAGGCGTTGTTTTTTGATCCGTTTTCCCGCGGTCTGGCCTGCGCGGCATTAACCCAGCTATTTGCCCTGTTTGAATTCCTGTGCATGCTCTTGAATGGTGCTGCACCAGGGCGTTGGTACCTTTGCCCTGGTAACGGTATCTTTGTAGCATCTGGTATGTTTCCTCCTATCGCAAGCCATTCGTCAGTGAAATAGCGACCGCTGGCAGTTACACTTCAGTGCAGTAAATGTTTGCTAGCAGACTAATGTCTCCCCCTAGTGCATTTGTAAGGAATTCTTTATTTACACTCCCGTCGCGAAGTCTTCTCGCTGTCCCTCGCCTGGCGGTGAAGTGCTTGTTTGCACCGAGATCCTGCTTGTGTGCGGCGTTTCTTAGTAATGATACTGTCTCTTCAGAGAGGCGGCCCTGCCCTGCGCTAGAGGCGAGAATCGGCTCCCGCCTTCTGTTGATTGTAGTAATCGAGCCTGTTTAAAGGGCCGCGGGTGCCTTTCGTAGCTCCGGCTCTTGCACATGCTGCAGCTGAGCACTTGGGAGCTCGGCTGCTGATGGCTGTGCATGTACACAAGGCTCTAGTGGGTGTGCCTGTACCTGTCTGCGGTGCCCAGTATAATGTTCCGCCCACTGCCCTCTGCACAGGCGATGGGATGGACATGTTGTGTGCCAGGGGTTGTTTTAGAAGCTTTGGCTGCCATGCTCTGTTAGCGGCCAGTCTGAGGTGTACTTGTGAAGTGCCCCTAATGGCCTCCGGGGGGAGCGCGGGCTCCTGAGTTTATTTGCAGAGTGATCCCGCAGGGCATCTCTCATGGGTGGCGCCAACCTTCAGGTGCAGCATCCCTGGTGCTTTGGACCAGGCAGGCAGGACCACTGGGTGACCCGTACCCTGGCCAGTCTGAGCATTAGGGGGGCCAGGCTGCTACTTCAGTTCAAACTTTGTTTGGCTGCTACTTTATTTTATGTCTTTGACTGGTAGCCTGAATATGTTTCATTACCGTAGGGTGTTACTATTCCGTTCAGCTTCTGAATTCTGATTCCAGAATAGCCCTCGGACGCCTCGCTGTGGGTCTGCCTGTCGGGAGTCAAGTGTACAAAGTTCGGCAGTGAATTATACATTGCATAATATAATAACCACCGGTATCAATTGACTGCATCAGAACCCGTAGGCTAGGCCACACACCTGGTGTGTGGTCAGCAGTGCAGTTTTTAGAAAGGGACACTATCTGCCCCTTTTTTACATTAAACTTTGAGTCTCAATGCTTGATGTATGACCCAGTTATAGAGTACTCTTCCAGTATTGCCGTTTTATGGAGTGTTCAACCTTTATTTACTTCGTTTGTTGGCTAACGATAGTATGTACCGCCATGGGACTGACTGACACCCTTTGAGAGCGAATGGAAATTTGCAGTGCTTAGCAAGAGACTCAATTGAGTTTAAGGGTGTTGACGTGTTACTTGGGCCTGTGGGATGCAAGTGTAAAATCGTTCCAGTGGTGGTCAGCCAACCCCTTAATCTGAAGGAGTCATTAGAGGTATATCTGAACTTCCAATTCTCACCGTTCCTAATAGTTGCTATATCTGACTTCGTCTAAAACATACAGCACCCATTTCACTGTAATGTATTAGACCAGAATGAATCGTTTTCACGTCCTTCTTCGTCATACGAAGGGCCATAACAAATTAACCTTTAAGGCAGTAGGCTGACGACCATCGCCAGACCCCTTGCTTTTGCCAATGCTTGTTTATATGTCCGGCGTGATATTCAGTAAAGGAGAGAACCGCTGGAATGCAAGCTTGCAATTAGCTGAATGTTGAATTGATTTTGTTTCGGGGGAAATTAAGTTTGGCTACTTGTAATTAATTCCCCTCGGCATGACCCTCGACTCTCCACCACCCTGAACAGCTAAGTCATGCCGTTTGTTAACAAGAAGATAAGCAATGTTACACTTGTCAGTGAGGCTTCCAACCCATACAGGCACACCTGTTCATGGTTCTTTCGATATTGTGCTATAGGTATAAAAGTTGCACCTCACTGCTCCCAAAAGCAGTATCTCTATCATTGCTTACTTATCCAGCATAGCACTTTGTCTACTGTGCTTTTTGGCCATTTTCAAGAATGATTTAAATATGGCTGCTCCCGATCTGTAAATGGCAGATGGAGTTAAAGATGGAAAACACAATGAATAAACAATAATCCATCCCCTTATTTTTTGTATTACTTTTTCTCTAACGATTTTAGAAAATTACGAAATTACATATTTATTCAATTTGTGTTCTCCAGATCTTATTTGTGCCTTTGTATCTTAGGATGTACAAATTCCAGTACTTGGTATCTAAAATGAAGGTCTCTTTGCAAATGAAGTGAACATTACTCAATTTATCAGACCAGTGTAGGTAGCTGCCATCAAGGTTTCTGACTTCCGTCAGCTATTTTCAAGAAGAAATCTAGTCCTCGCATCATCTGGATGCAGTAAGCTATTCTTTGCTCAGTTAGTATTCAGATTAGAAGCAAGATCAATGTTTTTGGCACTAGCTCAATTGTGGTTGGTTGTGGCTTTCATTATGAGACAGACATTTTTTTGTCTTCATTGGTGGCATTTGTCCTCTTTGATATATGCCTGGTATCTGATGCAATTTTGATAGGAGCGCATGAAGTTCATGCTATCCAGATCCCCAGTACCACGCTTTTTCCCTAAAACTGTACAAATGTTCCTCCAAATTGGCAATTCCTTTAGCACCCACTGTAAGTTTTCTAGTAAATGGCACCCCCGGTATCCATGGTAAGGATGCTAAAGAGGGTACTCGAGGGCTGCAGCATGTACGGTGCTAGCTTAAGGGCACCAACATGCAAATAATAATAATAATAATAATAAAATAATAAATAATAAAAATAATAGCACCAACATGCAAACTCTCATTGCAGGCTGTGTAAACAACAATAGAAAATCCCGACGTCTCAGCATTACTTGAAAAGTGTGGAAAAACCACTACCAACCGGTTCATTTTTCAAAAAGAATGTAGAGTAGGAAATGTGAAACAACTGATGGCTACGCCCAATAGAGCTAACTTTGGGAAGTTACCTTATTAGGACAAAATCCCTCACTCACCTGAAGGTGACATGCTTCATCATTTGGGACTCTCCTCTCAGAGGAAAAGCCTAGTTCCTCTGGGGGCTACGACCTCCTTTCTGAAAGAAGGAAGCTCAGGGATGTGGTTTTAAAAAAAAAACAAAATTCTTTTTAGGTCTCGCGACCTATCAATGCGCGCAAGCGCATTGAATGGAGCGAGAATTCAAGTGGTCAAAAAGCTCGTCAAACCAAGGGCTTTTTGCTTCGGTTTTCTTCGAGTTCACATGGCCACAGGCACGCGCTTTTGGCCCATAAACTTTCCCCCTCCCCAGCCAGCTTTCCCCAGGCCATAGCAGCACTCCTCCCACACCTTTGAAGTGAAGCTTAGCTTCACTTCATAGGCCCCTGCTGCTTCACACCCTCATCCCGTTCTCCCCGCTTGGCCTCCTCCCCTGCCCCCAGGCCGTAGCAGCACTCCTCCCACACCTTTGAAGTGACGCTTAGCTTCACTTCATAGGCCCCTGCTGCTTCACACCCTCATCCCGCTCGGCCCCCTCCCCTCCGTGTCGCATTTCTTGTTAAGGACTTGGGCCCGATTAGAAGGGTTACAATGTATGAACTACAACTAATAACTAATCTATATAAATCGGAGATCAACATGTTACTCGTAGTGCTCGGCAGGAGCACATTAACTCAATATTTTTTTGGGGAATCAAACTGGGCCTAGCCAATACACAGATCACTTCAGAAGATAAACACGCGATTTACCGTACTGTTATCGGTAGCCCTTAAAAATAACTGGGCACACCAAGATCGCTGCAGCAGGTTTCCTAATCGCATAAAATATTTTTAAAATGCAGCCTCTAAACATTGCCGTACTTAGTTCTTTCCTTATCAATTGCATCCACTTAAAAGCCTGTTTTCTAGCTTTGCTCTTGCATGGGAGAGGCTCGTAAACTTGTGTTTTGCTACTTCTCCTCCCCTAATTGAATACTTTCAGTTTCCCGGCCGGCCGCTCTTAACGCTTGTCTTTCTTCTGTTCAAGTGTCATTCGTCAGTAGGTAGTCTATTTGACAGTGCATGCTTTGGGTTAACAGTGCACCTAAAAGTTGGTAATATAGCCTCTCCGTTTCTGGGCAGTGTTAATTTGTCTTACTAAGTTTTCCCTTCTCATAGGACGCAGGGGGCCAGGAAAACAAAACTTAAACATTGCCGTACTTAGTTCTTTCCTTATCAATTGCATCCACTTCAAAGCCTGTTTTCTAGCTTTGCACTTGCATGGGAGAGGCTCGTAAACTTGTGTTTTGCTAAGGGTGCAGTCTGTCTAAGTGAATGGTAAAGTGTCTTGTCCTCGTTGCGTGGGGTCGGGTTGATGGAAAGCGGGAAATAGCAAAATTGTGCGTTACCTGCGTGCTGGAACTACCAGTTTACACCTATTGAGCAGAACGCTGCCTTTAGTAGTCTTCCTTTGTATCTACAATTAAAATATTTTTTGACTATCCAGAAGAAATACTGCATACCACGCTCCGGGGAGACGTGTATCCCTAACCACATCCACAGAGTGATATTGTATCGCAGTGTGTGGTAGCGCTGCAGGAGAGAATTTTCTGTTGTAGTACTAACGCTGGGAGGCCAGGCTGCAAGCGGAGTGTAAGCTCCTCCTGTGGCTCTGGGGAGTGGGGGGCTGCTGTATTGCAATCCTTCTCCGTGGGAGTAAGAATACCGTGCAGCAGTGTGAGCCCCAGGGTTACAGGGCAAAGGCAACCGCCCTCATTGCGACTGCCTGTTTTTCCCCGCCTTTCAGCGTGCAAGTAGACCTATGCTGTGTATGGAGGGGGTGGAGATCCAGCATAGCTTTTTCAGCTCTTCCGGCCATATCTGCTTTCTCGACCCGCTCTCCTCCCCTCATTGTCTGTTGGGATCTTCAGCAGAAGTTGGTACTCCTGACACTACCTCCCCGCCCTCACAGCTGGATCGTGGCTGCCAGAAATTGGACGGCCCCTTTCTATCAGTTGTTGCCCCTCCCCCCCTGGCTCAACTGGTCCCCCAGTGTTGGTGGCTCTGGCGGTAATATGTGTTATCGCTGACTGCTAGCATTTGCCGTTTATCACTACGACAATTGGTTATTTAAAATGAGAGCGATGATAAAAGCCTGTTATCTTTTTTACCCTGTGTTGTCTTGGCGCTGATAACATTTTAACGTGAAAGGAGAGTACGTCTGCACTAGAACGATTTTAGAGATACCACACAGAAGTGCATTTACTTTTATTGTCCAACGGAGTCCCTAAAGCAGGGAGAGTATGTAAACGCAACTTTCGCACTCCCCCAGAATGTGCCCTCATTATTTGGATGCACTATGCACGAATTTTCCAACGCTCGCATTGAAAATCGTAGTTCAATATCTCTACTTGTGCTCATGTCATTTCTGTTTCCATTAATTCTAAAGGGCTACAACGACTGATAATTTTCACTTGTAGCATGCTTGCACAGGGGATTTGGGGATTTTGTTTTAAATTTGAGTATTATTTGTTCCACCTTAGATTTTAATTCTTTAATGGTCCATAACTTTTGCAATCAAATTAATCCTTTACCCTATTCAATAGGGTAAAGGATTAATTTGGCAATAGGGCCTAATGGCAGTCCCACCGGCAACTGAGGAATGGAATGAAGCGAGGAGGAGCGTAATTGTGACTGTCCTGAAATCACAAGCAAATGCTTAACAATATTACTAGCTGCGCCTTTATTTTCTTTCAAGAACCCCTGCTTAGTGACCACGGGCAGGCTGCACCCACCCATCCACATTAATCACTTTCATCCATCTCCGTGTGCTGCCACTTCTACCCATCCACCCTTGCATGCTGGCACGCCATCCAACCATATATTCATCCAAGTAGACACCTAGCAACTATAAACTTATCCATGCATCCATTCACCCACCCATTTGCATCCATCCATGTGTGCATCCATCCACCATCACCGCCACATCCACCGCCACATCCACCACCACATCCACCACCACCATATCCCCCAGATCCACCACATCTATATGTGTGTGTGTGTGTGTGTGTGGGTGCAAATGCAATGTTCTTGGATTTTCGTCACAATAAAATACACTGAACATAATCTTCACAAAAGTTATTTACAAACGTTTAAGCAATTGCCATTATATATTACAATAACTTTTATTTAAGTATTAATTATTTACTAAATTAAAAGCCATTGTTATTTGTAACATCAATACATCTAAGTCACGTAAATACAACACACATTGCATTACACATGCTATAGGTGTCACATTTGCGAAAGTTAAAACTATTGACATTGTAACTGACAAAGCTATTAATTTTGCTATTTTCAAAACCAACACATAAATAAAACAAGCACTGGCGTTGCCAATAGGTCTCGCAGTAGGAAAGTTGGAGCTATTGGTTTTGTAAATGACAAAGCACTTTATGTTTTTAAAAAGTAAACAAAAATAAAAGGCATTGTTATTTGCAATTGTAATAGCTCCAACTTTCCTACTGCGAGACCTATTGGCAACGCCAGTGCTTGTTATTAGAACAAGGCATCAAGGAAAGATACAGTACAGAAGTCACTTATTTCCAATATTACATCTTCAGCGTGCACAGGAAATCAAGATATATATATACATGTCAGGAACCTCAGGATGGGGGTACATCAAAAACAGCATTTCTCGATGGCACACAAATCTGACCTCTGAATGAATTCCATGGTCCCCATATTGAAGCCCACTTTCGAGGACGGCCTCGCAATGAAGTCTTCTCCCTGAACATACTCCAGTCTAAATAATTTTTCCAGCTCTCCAGGATAGGAAGCTGTTCGGATCCCCACTGCTGCGCACTATTTCTTTTCGCTAACATGAAACCCAGTGTAGCCCATTGTGTCTGTGCAGAAGTAAGGGCAGTAGGCTCCCATATATTACTCGGGGATGTTTTTTAAATAGAATCGGATATACTAAATCCACAAATGAAGAGCTAACAGTATAAGTGAGGGCGCAGCGCAACAAATATAGAACTGTGAGGAAGTGAAATTAAAACTAGCTCTAAGACGCCTTAAAAAACTTTGAGGCGTTCTTCGCCAGGATTAAAAAGCAGTGCAACAGTGGTCTAAATTGCAAACCGCGATGGTGAAAAAAGACTTAATTGGTCAACCTGTTTCAGCCATTGTGCCTATAGGCAGGCTAGGATTTCATCAGGACCTATGATGCTGCTGCTGCAAATATGTGTAGGAGTGATAAACACAAAAGGATACAGTGACAAGAGTTTTCTTAATGTGTCTGTTTCATAAACAGCATTACCTACAGCCAAACAAAAACACTTTGTTAATATAATGTTTGCGGGTATGTAAGATAGCCAGTCGTGTTTCACATTTAATGACAAAAGGGATAACTTGCCTGTAACTACTAGGTCGTCCTGGCAACCGCTCAGGAAAGGGGCACACTCTGACAAAGACCGGTGGCCAGTAATTTGTGAGTATCAACATGTCTTTTGTTAACAAATGAGGAATGTACTAAATGTAACAAGGAGCCATACAAACAGAGGGAGACTAACACCGAAAAAGGCAAAAAGCTGATGGAGCCAAGCCACAAAGTTGTCTTAATGGTATAATCTTAACTGAGACCATCCAATATTTGACCACAGTGCCTACACATCTAGTTATAAAGTTCTTAAAGAGTAAAAAAAATACTCCAATAACAGCATACTGGTCATTAGACCCAGTAGAATCTGAAAAATCTTTATTCGGTTATTTACACAAAACCACTATAAAAGCACAATTTAGTAAAAACATCATCATAAAATCAGATATCTAAAATCCTCTTATCCAGAAATAAGAACACATTTGATCTAGTGCAGAGATTTACAGAGTTTCTAGGCATTTTAACCCTCCGTACTGTTTCTAAATTTTAGGGCTAGTTTTAAAAAGCTGATTACAAATAAAGTGCATTCATCAATCTTTTAGCAGCTGTAAATAGCAAAGTGCAGGTCTAACCTGGGTTAAAATTAAAAAATTTTAAGAAGAGGTTTGAGATAAATCCTCCGAGGTGTATCATAAAATGAACAAATAAATAAAAAGTGCACCAAGTCCTGCGGAGACACATGGTCGCAGCCGCAGGACAGTAGCACTTGGCCTTAATGGCTACCTTTTGGGACTGTAAATGAAAAAGACCCAGACAAAACCTAATTAACAGGAAACTATCAAAGCTTGACATTGGCCAGGACAAGTAGGGTTCCATACAGAATGTGGTTTGTAAAACAACATATTTTCGGACACTACTTTTGTTTAGTTAACCTCCTCACGCTGTAGGTACTGCATGAGAGAAAAGGTGTTCTTTACAAACTCTACATCAGCTATGGTAATAGTCAGGGTTCAAAAAATTTCAGGGCGCCATAAAGCCAGAAAGCAATTTTTCAAGTATTTTAACCATGGGATTTTTAACATATTGCCCCATGATAAAGCTTCTTTCAAAAGCTGGTGGTTTAACGGTAAATCCTTGTTAAGCCAACATTTCAACCAGCATGTTAAAGGTCGTAGTGCTATGATGTCACTTAAATAGGGAGAACCAAGTTCTTCGTGCACTATAAAGTTAGCAGTTCTCCTCGGGACCCCCAACAGCTGATTCAAGAAATTATTTTCAGCTACCACCAAATCATTAATAGCTGTATGCCCCCATAACTCACTTCCATAACAGCCTATCGCCACGCTCTTGGCCTGATACATTTTTAGCAGCGCAGCAATTGGCCTTTTGCCCATTTTCCTTGCAAAATTAAAAATAGCTGCATTAGCCGGATTATCTCCCCCTTTTTCCTCTGTATGGCGGAACCCCATTTTAGTTGGTTGTCAAACAGGACCCCTAGGTAAGAGAAGGTTTTTGTTGTAGGGATCTTCTCCCCGTGTACATGGAATGGCAGTCTTATTATGTCCTTTACCTACATTCATTACAAAGGATTTTGAATTATTAATGGCAAGATCCCGGGTTTTAATAAAACTGAAAAAGGTATCCAGCTACAATTGGAGACCTTTCGCGGTTCTAGCCAACAAAACAGCATTGTCGGCATAAAGGAGGACCGGTAACCCTTTGCGCCCAACGTAAGGGTAATCAGCACCTGTATTCAAAAGCTTGTTCTCTAAATTATTAATATACAAGTTAAAAAGAAACGGGGCCAAGATACAGCCCTGTCTTACACCCCGGTGTACTCCGAATTCCCTGGTTACCTTAAAGTCCTGGGAATATCGAACATTAGCCCGGGTGTCCTGGTGTAGATCCGCCAGAAGGTTGATCAGGTTCTGTTCTACTCCCATATTTCCCATGGCCTCCCATAACTTGGCCCGGTTGACACAATCAAAGGCCGAGGAAAGGTCCATAAAGGCCATATGAATTGTGCCCTGACGTGCCAGCGTATATTTTCCCAGAACCATGTACAGGTTGAGGCACTGTGAGATGGTGGAATGACCTGGTCTAAAACCATACTGAATCGGGGAAATTATATTGTTTTCTTCAGCCCAGGCTGTTAACCTGTTCAAAATTACACCTCCCACTACTTTGACCACCAAATCGATAAGGGATATTGGCCTGTAGCAGGTCGTGCTCTTTCGATCCCCTTTTTTAAAAACTGGATACCCCCCAAGACTTAGGGCATCCGTGATTTACAGCTGCGTTAAGTACAGCAGAGAGAACGGGCGCCCATAATGATACCCTAGATCAACAAATGAGGAATGTACTAAATGTAACAAGGAGCCATACAAACAAAGAGGGAGACTAACACTGAAAAAAGGCAAAACGCTGATGGAGCCACAACATTGTCTTAATGGTATAATCTTAACTGAGACCATCCAATATTTGACCACAGTGCCTACACATCTAGTTATAAAGTTCTTAAAGAGTAAAACAATACTCCAATAATAGCATACTGGTCATTAGACCCAGTATAAATAATGACAAATGGCCAATTACAGCAATGTCTGCTTCAAAATAGTCACGATCATTTATAATGCAGGTCAGTCTGAGCTATGAACAAGCTGTTTGCTAAACCCAGACATCAAGAGCAGGAGAAACATGACTACTACCGGACCACCAAATGCGCTGATCCAATAAATTAACAGGAAAAAACAGGAAAAAGAGAAAGATGAGAGCGTGGAAGGGCTTACCTGTCCGTCGGTGCGCTGGCGTGGATTTGCGCCGGAGGTACCGGACTGAGGAGACACCTCTTTTTAAACACGTCTCTCATTTCGGTTAGCCAGTGACAGTGCAGATGTATGATCATGTGTTGCAAAAAGTTACTGAATGAACTGCGCATGTGTGCTATACAAGTCACATTGTTCCGCAACACAGCACACGTCTACTGGTATGTAGAAGGTGTTTTTGCGCATGGTTAGTAGAAGATATTCCACCTGCTAATCGTAGACACTGTTTTTACATGTGTCACTTGTAAATACTATTAAACGCAAGTATGTTTGGGTGTAAGACAGTCAGCCTGATAACTAAAGGTTGAAGGCAGAATTACATAGCTTTTTCCAGGCACTCCCATCCGATTCATATGGATCCCTCGTGTATTAAATACGGACCAATGACACATACTGCGCATGAGTGCAGGACAAACACTATGTTCGACAGCACAGCGCATGTCGCAAAATACTAACCTGATATTGTTGTGTGTACGCATGGTATCTACTCATGCTATATATTGAGTGTATTCGCATGAACGGAGCTGAGCCTAAATAGATGTCCAATAAACTCACTGCAAGCATATTTAGCAGTTACAAGCTATGCATGACCTACCGGGCATCAGCAACAAATGGCACTGATAAATGTACCTAATCATGTCCCTAGTATTAAAAATCAGTATTTAGACATGTAAAAGGATAGTCGATTGCCTATCATCATGATCATGTTTGCAAAATCCTATAGAAATCATAAGTGTAAATCTTTAAATTATCTTGCCCCTGACATATCATCCATATTGGTCAGTGCACCTGAGTGAAGAAAACCATAAGCATGGGTAAGGGTGAAAACCCAATAGGGAATAGCTTGCACCTCGTGCCTACAGTAACAGCCAAGGAATATAGTCATTCAGGCCTGAGATGTCTGTCTGCAGTTTATGTACCCACCATTGTTCTCCCTTGAACAGAAAGGTTGTAAAATCAGTTATATCGAGTGGAATGTAAGTTTTTTCAAGCACTGTCCATCTCTGGTCGTTTGGACTATGTTTTGCTGCCAGGAAATGATTGGTCAGCTTGGCCGCGGACTTCCTGCACCGAATGGTACTCCTGTGTTCAAGAATACGCGTCTTAACTCATCGCGTAGTCATACCCACATATTGCACCGGGCAAGGGCACATGATCATATATATATCAGCTTGTCACTATTGCAATTGGTGTGGCAGTTGAGGACCCATGGTCTTAATGACCCTATGTCAATTTCTGTTGTAGTGTATGTATGAGAGCAGGCCGCGCAAGAACCGCATGGGAAATTCCCCTTTACTGAGGGTAAACCCCACAGTGTTTTGAGGCCCCTTACTTTGATTGCGAGGACAGGTATGTATCAGCCGGTCCTTTATGTTGCTACTGCATTTTAAGGCAAACAAAGGACGAGGTAATGTTTAACTGCCTACATTTAGGATTCTCCAGTTGGACAAAATGCTTCTTGATTTTGTTAGAAAACTTGCAAAAAGTATGGACACATGTCAATCTATTTGTTTTCTCTTTAGGAATATTAGGTACCAATAATGCATCATCATTATTATTATAATTATAATTATAATTATAATTATTATTATTATCCCGTTTAGAAGCCTTTTTCACTAATTTCTTCGGGTACTGTCTCTCCTGTAGTTGTTTTGACAGGCTGTGTGCCATGGTGCAGAGAAAAGGGAAGACCAAACATGGCACACCACACGCCTGTAGACCGTGCATGCAGCATTGGAAAGATACTCCTACAGCATCCTTTATCTCCCTTTGGCAGGATGCACTATACTACATGTGTGGACACATTTACATGAGCAGATAAGCCCCAGTAATATCCAATTCAATGTTTGGATATTAAAAGTGAACAAGGAAGCCATAATGATTCCACATGCTGGGCACTGGTGGGAACAAGTTCCCAAGCTACATGACTGCTTCACTGAAACTAGAGATGTTTGGTATCAAGCATCTCTTCTTAATAAGACCACCATGATTCTAGAGATGTATTTATTAATACATTTGCAAACAAGGGCAACCCTAGAACAAGAACCTGGGGCAATAGCAACTATGTTCCAAACAATGGTTCATGAGCTAAAATACCAAACTAATAAAGTAATTAGGGCAAAGAAGAAATTGTGTATGGAAGGAGGAAAAAGAGGGGACTGTGCTGGCTTAATTTCTCAATAACCATGTACATAACTTATATTAAACACTTTTTTGAGATTATTTAAGTACAACGCAACATAGATTAAGAGCGCTCACACAGTTACACAAACAATGATGAGGTCAGGAACATTGACCAGTGTAAACTGAACTAACAGTGGCTAAGAAAAAACATTAAGGACTACAATTAACAAGAAATACACAAATAACAATTGTGTCCTCTTGATTAGGCCACGTTTTTATGCGCCTACTGCGCTTCGACCCACTGGTACTTTACGGGTCATCTTCATGACAAAATATGTGAGCGTCCACTTTCCTTTTACGAGACTAAACTATCACCTTTACCGATCTCTGTAGAATACATAGAAGGTGTAACCACAATCTTCATGTATACAGCAAGAATTACAAAGAATTAAAGGGGGATCCTGTCGGAAAGCCAAAAAGGTCCGACCTCAGTACTTCAAGAAACTGGGCTGATTGGAGCGAAAACAATTCAGTGGAAGGAATGTTCAGATTGATGAATCACAGTCGCGGTGGATAAATGAATTATTCCAGACTCAAACTCCTTCCTATGTGGCGTCCATCAGCATTTCCCATCCTTGAAATGGAACGTCAGTGGACGCTGCATAGGAAGGAGTTCGAGCCTGGAATAATTCATTTATCCACCATGACTGAGATTCATCAATCTAAGTATTTGTACTCAAAAGACACAGTAATACAGGGATAACACCACAAGTAGGCACCACACCAGTTAAGAAAGATGACTTTGAACTCCTAAATGTCCTTCTCAAATTGCCTGCGCCCCCTCTTATACCCAATTCCCCCAACTGACCTGCACACACGGCTACTACTTAATAAAAGCAACCTAATACGTAAACTCTACTAAATACACAAGAAATAAAGAGCACAAATGTAACTCCACTAACGCACAAGAGAAAAAAAAGCCCTACATGCTATAAAACTCTAATCTTAGGTTCCTGCGTAGCATGCTACTCTGCAAAGTGCTTATCAACTTGTTGGAGGCAGTGGGCTCTATACAAATACAATTTACGATGGACTACCTTTCTCGTATTTTTGTGTGCATTATGGTCTGCTTTTGACACCAGGATGTTGGGTTATCAGAGGCCTGGGCAGTACTTCTCTTGTTTTTTTGTCAGGCTTTCAATGAGTCTTTGCTGGAGGTTTTTGCATTGGGAAAGGAGTAGAATAAAATATTTGCATCAGCAGAATCATGACATGGCCCTTATTTAAATCCTGTTATATGTTGGCCCATTGTTACCCACATGTAAATTGTAATGTAGGTCTGTTTTATTCTCAGAATAAATAAGTACAATAAGAAGAGGGGTTTATCCAGCTCTATTTAAGTCTTAAAAGACACCTATTGGCATAGCCAATAGGTCTTGCTTTTGGGACCTTATAAGTATTTAGTTATGCAGACCAATATCCTTGATGCAACAACATCAACTGTTGCATGGCTAAGCACTTATAAGGTCCCAAAGGCGAGACCTATTGGCTATGCCAATGCTTGTTTTTTAAAGCTTCTGTCAGAGCAAACAGGAGTGACATCAGTCGCGAAAACATTTTTGTGAGTGTTTATTTTTACCAATCGCTATGGCAGCCACAGGACGGTGCAGGGAAAGAGGAGAAGGTTGCAAGATATTAGAAACGGTAAGCGGAACACTAGGCGCACGTTTGCTAAAATGTGTAAGTCTCTAGGTGTTTCCAGAATGTTTTGAGGTGTTCTGCGGCCTGCGTAACTAGTGTTAGCTGATCTACTGAAAGGAATAAACACTTCCTGGTGAGCATTCCCACTAACAAGTCAGACACCCGTCTGCAGTGATATCTGGTGATCATATTATTATGGCATTAGCTGATGTCGTGTTGAGAAGAGGCACGTCCTAGTGCTCAGTCATAGCTAGGTAGCTTTTGCTAGGCGCAGTCAGTCAGGAAGCTGGGACTGACGCAGAAGGACAATCTAGGGCCAGTCACAGAAGTGGCCCTGGCTGTGCTCCTGAGGGCAGCTACAGGGCCAGATCATAAAAAGAAATTGAGTGGGAGGGGCAAATTATATGAACATCACAATGAAGGTACATAAAGTGACATTACTTTAGAAGTGATGTAATGCCCTTAAAAATAATACTCACTTTAAAGGTGAAGGGCCTAATTTACAAAAACTGCAAATATACATAATCACACAAGAATGTGAAAAGAATGTTTTTGTTTTTACGTTTTATACGTTACACACATTTTTTCAAGGTATTAATTTCTAGCTAAGCTATAAAAAAAATGGCACTGGCCTCTAAGAGTTGTCAAATCGGACAAGTTATTTGGTCAATCTCAACCACTCCCACCAGCGAGTTGCACAGCACCAGGTGGAGGACTTGGACAGCCAGGAATTAAGTGTTTACCAGAATTCTGAGGTGTCCGAGAATTATCACACCCCTCTGTTTTCCCTCGCGGTTTTCTGCAGGTCAGACCTGCCAAAATGTATCAGAAAATGCTCAGGAAAGGCAGAATATGAGAATTTTGGTGCTTTGAACACGGGTGGCACATGGTATCCCTCATTCCCCAGTTATGAGCTTGAAATCAGGGTAACAGCCAGAGCTGCATGCTTTGGAACTGGGGCACCAGGTTTAAGTCTCTGCGTCTGTTAGCGGGGTATGCCATGTTTGCGTGGAGTGGGTGGTCTTCACCGCATGCCAGTCTGGCTTGCCAAGGAAGCCAGAGGGGACCTGGTAGTGTACACAGTGGGGGTTGTCAGTTTGCAGTGGTGGGTTCCAGGGCACGTAACTGAAGACCGAGCGAGACAAAAGTATACATGGAGGTGGTGGGACTTATTGCCCAACAAATAAACCGCGAGGAATGTTTTGAAGCGTTAAGTACTGGTTTCTCTAAAGCTCTGGGGCAATATAATTAGAGCTTCCCTGCGGACCGCTCCAGGTCCCAGCGATTCCTGTTCAAGCTCGGGAAGGCCTTAAGGTGGCGAAGAGAAATTACATATCGGGGGGCAACAGGGAATAAATTAGATCTGTCAAGCGGACGAGGAACCAGGGAAAAATACTGGGCCACAATGTAAAGCGAAATAGCCTGGGAAGTGAGTAGATTTTACGGATACTGATACAACAGTGTCTCCGGTTTTGAGACTGAAAACACCTCTAGTGTGATTGGCGCTTGTGGAAAGAGATGCCTGGATAGAAACAGTAACATCGCGTAAAAATATGCATCAAAGAAAGGAATGGGGCGAGGGAGCGTGAGCCCCTGAGTGTTGCTTCCGCGTGCAGCAGCTGTGAAAGTGGTTGCGCTCCAGGTGCCGCCTCGGGTGCTGAAAGCCTGCGCATGTAACCGCAAGCGCTAGGCCAGCAAAAGCGTGTGGTAGCACTTTGAAAACCTCACTTACTAAATGTCTAGCAACTCATGCGCTGGATCAGGCGAGACCTAAAAAAACGAGTGACGCCTGCTGGAGAGCAGCTTTAACAAGCATTTACAATGCAACGGTTTTGCCTTTGCAAAAGTTAGAGCTATTGGTATTGTAAATGACAACATTTTTATTTATGTGTTGGTTTTGAAAACAGATAAATAAATGGCATTGTCATTTACATTGCCAACAGCTTAATCTCTTGCAAATGTAAGACCTATTGCACCCTACTGGATTTCACTGAAGAAATTCAGAGTCCGGTCTGCAGGTGTCACGTGACAGACGGCCAATTGACAGCTGATGGGGTGAAACCGTGCTGGGGTGGCACATTGAGGCGACGCTTGCTGAAAGCACTACACTACCCTACTGGAGTGTCAGTCTTTTTGGACATGGTCCACTCACTCATCTTGTAACAGGAAGCTCGCCACCAGTTCCACAAAAAATACCGTCATTAAATCTTTCCTTTTTAAGGGTTGGACATTTCAGTTGGCGTCTGCCCTCAGTCACGCTCGTCTTGCCGCCCATTGTCAATCACGCGCCTCTCTGTGCCTGGCTGTCAAGTGCCGGCGCCATCCGAGTGCGCATCTTCAGTCAGCCACGGCGTGCTAGCCAACCGAACTGCATTATGGGACTGGTATGATGATTTAAGGGAGGTGAGGCTGGTAAATAATTTGCATGAGTAAAACAATGCACACGTTCCCTGGTAACACATGTTTTGCTACTTTCTGTATTAACCAACTGTGACTGTCAACCCATTCAAAGCCAAATCGTAGGATGTCACCAATATTTTGTGTACAACTACATGTGTCAGTTTCATTAGGGGTGGTACGTGCTATATAAATGCAAAAACAATACATGAGATATGCACATGTCACAACACAAACACCATGCATATGCACAATGCAATCTAGGCAGACATGCCACGGCCAGTAGCTGTCATGCTTACTGTGTCCTCGCTGCTGCAGGAAACCACGTGCTTCGCTTTGATCTCATGCATCTTGTCTTTACTCCAGTCGTGCCCTCACGGGCTCCTCCAATCACAGTAGTTTTTACAGCTGGTCACGGGCCTCTCCCAAACACCGCGTACATCTCCTGTCACAAGCATAGCCCATTAAAAGTCTCACTGCCCCAAGGGCACCTCTTTTGTGTCCCTTAACAACAGCACCTGTGTCTGCAGGCACCTAATGAGCCCCTGCAAGCACCACTGGAGTATCCCTCGGACCTCAGATGCTTAGCCTGAAGCAACGGTACCCCAAAAATACACCAGGGTGGGCCCCAAAACAGTCCTTTCAAGGACACCCCCTCTTCGATAAACCCAATCCCCAGAGCCCCTATGTTGTGTCCCTCCGACTCCCTTGTCCCTCAATGACCCCTTCAATGTGTGCTTCTGAGGTGCCCCAGGCCCCCTCCACAGCCTCGTTCATAGACCCCGGCTTTTGAGGCCCCTCCCTCCGTGCCCTCCCCTCTAAGACCGCCTGGGTTTCCCTCTGAGCACAGAGCCTCTGCCTTCAGCACCCAAACAATGCGCTCCGGAAGCACAGACCATAGAGTGGAAGACCAGACAGACCGCCCCGGACCATAGAGCACAACGCACACGAGCCGAGAGGACGAGAGCGGCCAATCAGAAGAGGGAGGGTGGTATGTTCTCCGAACTCGGAAGTCAAGCTACGTTTGCCAAGCCCAAGATGGGCGCCCGTGCTGCTGCAAAGTGAATGCGCGAAGTCTGGTTAATGTAGTTTATTAGCCTTACGTTTCGCAGCCTCTACCGTCGCTATAGCAGCCCTGCAAAAAACCACGGCTTAGGGGTTAGTCGTTAGACTAACGCATAAAAGTGCTGGTAGCCGCATCACAGCCCTAAAATGCATTAATCTCGCATACTTACAGCTCCCCTATACTTCAGTGAGCCATAAGGCGCTATAAGTAAACAAAAGCATCCAGCCTGTTATCCGCTGCTATGCTGCTTTCCCCTGAGTCCTCCTTTCTATGGTTACACACAGAGTGTGGCTCACACTGATATTTCGTAGTTGATAAGGACGTCAAACGCAGAGGCTTACAGTAAGCAGCACCCATACCAGCAACAATGATGCTGCTGTCCTGTCACACATTTTAACAAGGGCTGCCAATAAATTACAAGCACTCGATTCTGCCCCACAACGGCGAAGGCACGGACAATGGGAGGGAGGGCGGGGGATAAAGAAGGCACAACAACAGCACAATAACTCCTTGTGGGCGTGTTTTTCGCCCTCTCACCTTCCCATTGGCTAGAAGGTAAAATTCCAGCCAATGGGAAGAGGAGAGGGCGGGACTTAAAAGACCGAGAAACGCCCCCGAATCATGTTCCGACGGGCAAAGAATGATTGACAGCCACACTCTTCCAATGGCTAGCCTCCATTTATGGAGCTAGCCAATGGAAGAAGGAGCGGATTCAAGTCCCCCATACTGTAAATAAAAGGCTGTCTTAGTGACGTAGCCAGATGGATGAACACTAACAAACTAAAATTGAATGCTAGCAAAACCGAAGTACTATTCTTTGGGAAAAGTACTCCACCCTCCCCTGACCTCTGGTGGCCCACCGAAATGGGTCCTGCTCCCACCCCTGGCACCAAGGCAAAAAATCTGGGTGTATGGTGGGACGAGACGCTTTCCTTCTCCTCTCACATACAACAAGTCACCTCTAGCTGCCACTATAAACTCCGCAACCTCCGAAAATTTCTCTCTCTTCTACCAACTGACTGTCGTAAATCGGTGGTCCATGCGACAGTCACATCCAGACTGGATTACTCGAACGGCCTCTATCTTGGCCTACCGAAATATCTAACACAACGCCTGCAGAGCGTGCAGAATGCGGCTGCGAGATTGATAAAACACGTGCCTTTTAAACATATCTCTCCGCATCTTCACGAGCTGCACTGGCTTCCAGTGAAAAGCAGAGTAAAATTCAAGGCGCTCACCCTAGCTTACAGAGCACAAAAAGGGACTTGTCCCAATTATCTGAAACTTCGACTCCCCCGCTACCATCAAGAGAGACACCTGAGATCAAACTCGCAGACCCTACTGGCTGTACATCGAGCGAGAAGAGCGAGACTCGGAGGTAGATCTTTCTCGGTAGGCACTGCGAAGCTTTGTAACTCCCTCCCCCCTGCCATCCAATCTGCCCCTTCAGAAGCCATCTTTAGGAAACTCATAAAGACTTGGCTCTTTGGACAGAAAGCCTAGTACCTCTCCCTGCATCCCTCTCTGCTGCTGCGGTTTCTTTTTCAGCGCCGGGACACCTCCTTGCGAGGTAGCTGTTCGCGCTATACAAGAATCAGTATTATTATTATTATTATTATTGTAAACAAAAGCAGTGCTACGGCCAGGCGAAACCTAAAAAGCAAGTGGAGTATTTCTATTAACCCCTTAGACGCGGATGACAAAGCCAGCTCGTCATGGGCGTTACCTGCGCTGCGCGCATGACGAGCTGGCTTTGTCACGTAAACCGCGATTTTCGAATCTTCAGCGCGCAGCGGGAAAACCCACTAGCGCGCATGCGGTTAAGGAACAAGCTGCTCCACAATGCACATCTGTGGCAGAAGAAGCTCAGGTCCCTCTTCTGCACAGTTGAACAGGATCTGAGTGCTGTGCTCCAATGTCACTGGTGCTGAAAATTGTGAATCCAGATATTACAGAACCATGGGGCTATGCCAAAATAGTTGATGCGTATTGCACATTACTGGGGTAATACTAGTATCTGGAAAAATACTAAACAAATGCAGGCACATGTCATCACAAAGAACACTACACTGTGCTTTCAGCATGAATGTACAGTTTTTGTATTTCATAAAAGTTTGCAATATTATTCATACTTTTTATGAAAGAAGAAAGTGTAAACAATTTACGGCATTATTTATGATGGAAACTTATAATTTTCATGTTTTCAGTTCTAACCTGCCATGTAACAAGAGTATCGGTCATGTTGGATTTTTGGGTGGAGTCCAAGAAAGACCCATTGCGAGATGCTCAAGAACTTACAGGGACTCGCTACTGCCCATTGCTTACCAGTGGTTGGCTTTATTGTTGCTCCCTATTCAATGTCTCTCCTTGTTCGTATAGCCTCTTTGGGGTCTTTGATTGGCTTCTGTCTCTCCACTGTTCCCTCCCCCCCCCCCCCCCCTTATTTTTGTCCTGTAAAACATATGTTGTCCACCGGAATGGTTGTTTGCTTAGTTCCACAATATTTGGTGCTTTTCCTCTATTTTGCTAGTTTTATAAAAGTATGTGAAGTCTTTCTCGTGGCATCTGAGACTTCAGTGTGGTTTGCTGTCTGTACCAGATCTCACCAGGGCGTGTCTGCTTTGGTCAAACCCTACCAGAGTTTGTGCAAGTCCTGCTAAACCTTTCTGTTGGTGCTTTCCCCATTTGCAATAGTGTACCATCAAAAGCTCTGTATCTATCTGCTACACCTGGCATCATTTTTGTTAGTACTTAGTCTTGAAAGCTTTGAGTAACCCTGTTGTTAACCCCCCCCCCAAAAAAAACAGGATTTTTAAAAAATGTGTTATAATCCGAAACTAAGTTATGTAATACTTTCAAATGTATCTTTGTCTTTAACGCTCTGCAAGTGTGTTCCACTTTTTACATAGTCTCCAAATAGTTATTCTTTTTTTGGTAGTCCTATTGGTAGGCATTAACAATTATTAACATCCTCTATGGAATGTTGGGAGTGAACAGCCAATCGAAATGCTCTCTTTGCAGGAGGTGCTACTGTTTACTGAGATGGTACAGGGTTAGTGAACAGAAGTTAAACAGGAAAGACTGTTCCTCAGCACTTCAGCTCTGTCTTACATGACTCTCCTGTCCTATTAATGTTGTCTAAAACCTCGCATATATTCTGCCTTATACCAAATCTGCTTAATTGCTGTAAAGATTTTTTAATATAGTTTTTATTAGCATTTTTCTTACTTAACAGCTAGCGTTCATTTAATATCATTTCGTACTCTAGTACAAAACATGTTCTGCCTCAGTCTGATCTTTAGACTAGTTGGTTTCTTATCTGAAAACCTCACTTTCCTGGTTCAAGAATGTTCTAGGTGTGGAGTATGTAGTATTCTCTAATCCCTTTGTTTGCTAAATATATTGCTTTTCTATTTTCTTGAATTCTAATAAAACCAATTAAAACAACTAAAACTATTACCTGCCGCTTTCCCTGGGGTCTCATCACGTATGCTTCCGCAGTAATAAACATTTTGCACAAATCTCAACTCGTTTGATCAGAATGGGGGAGGTTAGGGCGGATCCAGGAGTCTTGAGTGCGGGAACGGGTCCATGTAACCCTTCTTGCAATCTTTTGCTCACCTTTCTCGTATCCCAAGGGCATCTCCTGGTCCCATCACGTTGTAGGAGGGATGTCCCTCCTTTTCTGCAATTGCAGACACCTCACCATCACTCTCCATGTCCTCCGAGCCCCTGTACTCCCAGGCCCTCAGTATTTCAGCCCTAGGTTCCGCCAGAGGTTTGTTCCTCCCCGGTCAGTGCTCTTTCCTCCGCCCTAGGCCAAGTCGAGATCGCAGACTCCATGACGGCCACCCTGGGGCCCCCTGCCACGCGCCATCTATGTGCTATGTGTCTTTTAGCCAGAATCAAGGCCAGATCAACAAACCTGTGGCCAATTTTTCGGGGGTTTTGTGTCTTAGAAAAAGCCAACAGACCGACCTCAGGACTGCACCTCAGTACACATGCCATTGAGGGTCTCAATTATTTTTTGCCAATATCCTTGTATGACTGGCCAGCCCTATATCATGTATAGGAAGTTGGCATCTAGTTCTCCACGTCCGGAGCATCCCCCATCAAAAGTCCCATATACAACATTACGTCTATGTGGGTAAGAAGTTTAAAATGAGAATTTCTGGACACTTTCCTGATGCACTCTATCGCTTTCTTCCATTCCACATCTGTCACGGGTCTACCGATCAACTGCCCCCCCCCATTTCTCTTGTGTGACAATGTTGTTTCTGTTGTGTCCATTATCGCCCTGTATATCCATTTCACTAGGTGCCTTGTGGATCCCAGCGTTGCCATTGCCTGAAGCACCTGGTGTCATGTTCACGTGCGTCCCTACCCCAGAGCGCTATTATAGCTCCCCTAACCACATGGTAATTTAAGAACTGGCCTGGGCCTAGTTCGTGGTACTCTTGGAATTCCGAGAGGGGTAGTAGCTCTCCATCCCCTACTGTGATCAGACCAGCCCCCCACCATTCTCTCGGCTGACCACCGGTGAGGGGGCGTCTATTGCCCTCTCTGGGAAGCCCCACCATAGGCAGGTCTGGGGCATATAAAGGGAGTTCTAGTCCCCACTTTTAAAATCTATTCCATCATTTTAGGGCCACCTTCAACAGCACCCCCATGTGTTTGATCTTCTATTTCGGTTGCAGCATTGTGAGCAATAACACGGCAAAGGGTGGTTTCCCAGGTTTTCTTGTCCCAACCCCTCCAACCATTGTGCTAGCCACTGAAGTTTCACTGCCCAATAGTATGCTTCAAAGTCTGTTGCACCTAGTCCTCCCACAGTCAAAGGTTGTCTTAAGAGTGAGGGGCACCCTGTGTCTCCCGCCATCCCAGATCAGATCTCTTAGTTGAGCGTCCATCTCTTCGAACCATGGCTTGGGAACTACAACTGAAAGATTCACGAAATACAGTAATCTTGGCAATATGACCATTTTAGAGAGCGCTATCCTAATATATAACCAAATGCCTGAGAGTTTGCTGAAAGGCCACACTTGTCAGTAAGGCACAGACAGCCTTTCCCAGGTTCCCTTCCAGTAGATCTCTTTGGTCATGGAAAATCTGAATTCCCAGGTATTAGGAGGATGGTGCCCAGGTTAGCCCCTCTGGTATTCCCATTGGCCTTGTCAGTGTGGGTCTCACCGGAAATGGGATTTGCTCTTATTGACTTGGAGTCCTGACAGTCAACAGAATTCTTCTAAGATGTAAAACGCCCTTTGCAGGCCTTGTCTTCCATCTCTTATGTATAGTAGGATGTCGTCTGCATACAATGAAATCATGTATACCGACCTATCCTGTATAATCCCGTGTGTCCCACCTTCATGTCTAAAGCGCTCCTCCAGGGGCTCCATGGCAAGGGCAAAGAGCAGTGGGCAGCCCTGCCGCGTTAACCTATATATAGGGTAGGATGAGGATACTACACAGCCCGTGTGCACCCTTGCCGGGGGTTTCGAGTACAGCAGGTGTCCCCATCTCAGCCATCCATCTCCCAAACCCATAGTCTTCATCGCCTGCTGCAAGAAATATCACCGCAACGTATCAAAGGCCTTTTCCAAGTCGAGCTTCACTGCATCGGGGTACATTATTAACCCTTTAAGAAATGGCACCTGGTACAATCTCCTCAGGTTGTTGGATGTTTACCTTTTTGGGATAAACACGTTTTGGTCTGTGTGTACGAGTCTCTGCATGTGTGGCACACATCTAGTGGCTAAGACTTTGCTTAAGATTTTTTAAATCCAGATTCAGCATTGACTGCAGTCTAAAATCCGCTACACTTGGCAATTTTGAATTAATTTTTGGTAATTGAACCACAAGAGTGTCTCTAGTGGATGCTGGGAACAGCCCCTGCAATGCCACTGCATACATTTTATCTAGGTGGGAAGCCAGTGTGGCAACATAAGTGCTATAAAATTCGCCCGGAAGGCCACCTGGGCCCAGTGTCTTCCCTTTGGCCATCTCTTTGATCGTGGCGCAAATCTCTTGTGCAGTAATTGTCATCTCCAGGTCTTTCCACGCTGTCTGGTCTAATTTCATAAGCCCTAGGTCTTCTAAATAGGTTACCACATCGGTCTCCTGTATGTCCCTTGGGGATCCATGGAATACACTGTAATCGCTTTAGGCGAAAAGAGTGTGTATCTCTTGGGCGTTACCAACCCGTGTATTGGAGAATCCCTGAATTTGGGTCTAGTCAGCCACGCTAACAGTTTTCCAGCCTTCCCTGCTTCTGTGTGTTGATTCTCTAGGTATGTTTGTGAGTCTAAAAGCCTCAGTTAGTCACTCCCAAGTCTCGCTGTATCTACTTTTTATTTCTAATCATCTTTTCTTGTCTCCCATGTCCTTACCAAGGTCCCTGTCTAGCGTCTGAATTTGTATCTTAAGGGTATTTAGTTCTTTTTTTTTTCTCGCCTGGCGCCCACAGTCTGACCCCTAATTACCACCTTAAAAGCGCCCCAATCTATCAAGGGCGTGCCACCGGAGCCCTGGTTATTTTCGTAGTCGCTCAAAATGGCGGATGGAACCTGTTGCCTATAACAGTCCTGACAAGGAATGCCCCAGATATTCTGATCCCACCAAATTGGGTGCTATCTGCCTAGAGCAAAGGAACATATCCAATCTAGTGTGTAGGTGATAGATTGACAAATAATATGCATATTCTCGCTGTTTGTTTTGCAGGCGCCAAACCTCTAGCAATTCCCATCTGGTCATCTATTCCCTTAGCCCTTTAGTAGTCCCTGCAGCTGTTGTATCCTGCAGAGGTGGTCTGGATCTATCTATAACTAGATCTACTATGAAATTATAATCAGTCTTAGAGGTCTCCCTGGGGCGGGCGGCCTTCCTGGGATCCGGTGGGCTCTTTCTTAGGCAAAGAACTTAAAGGGAGTCAGGGGTATTTTGAAATTTAGTCACTTTTCTAGAAACTGTACAAGGTCTGTGCCCTCCTTCCCCTCTGGGATTCCTACTATTCGAATATTATTTTTCCTATTCCTCCTGCATCTTCAGCCCTGCGCTCCAATTCGGATACTCTAGAAGTAAGGTAATATAGGCGCGCTGTTTCTTGTTTGTGCTCCAGGATAAGTTCTTCCACAGCAGCTTCTACCTCCTTGACCTTATCGGGCAACGAACTGTTCGGCCTGTAGTAGTCCCATCTCCACTGACACTGCCCCTATATCCTGTTGAAGTGCCATCTAGGCGTCTGCTATTGCAGCACATACCTTGTTAACATGTAGATGTAGCGCAGAGTCAGTGCCCTTCTTTGTCCTTTTCAGAATGATTTGGGGAGGACTCACGTGAGGTAAGCTGCATTGCCCCTGTTTTGCCCTTCTGTTTCGGCCTAGTGTCTTCAGTTTGCGTGGGTGGGGGTATAGGAGGCTCACCTAGTATCTTTTAATGGTAACGTTAAAAAATGATTTATAGAGCGCACGTACACCGAATGGTTTCATGGCGCGGTAAGGCTCAGATTAACGGACAGCTTTAGTTATACCTTACTTATAGGCTTGTGCAAATAGCCATGTTTGAAGGGATTTCCTAAATTGCATTAGCTCAGTACCGGAACGTATCTCCAATGGGAAAGTGTTCCACAGTCTGGGGGCAAGAGTGGCAAATCTACAGCCGCCCTGACGGACTGTGGGTGTCCTGCTTGCCTCAAGCTCCGCCAGATAACGTACTTACGCGCTGGATTAATTTGTCCCGGTCCTCCGCTCTTCAGGTCAGTCTCCCGAGTCTGCTTCCCGAGCCTCCACGGCCTGGATTCCCCCGTCTCTCTGCATAGTGGTCTCCGCAGTCTGAGCTCTCAGGAATTACTCTCCCTGCTAGTACCTGCGTCTGAGGCGTATATCGGACCGGGGTCTCCTCTCTGGGGTGGAGAGGTTTGGGGGGAGCTCTGTGGGGGGGAGGGAGCGCCGTGGATCTTTGAACCCTGTTTATGCCTGCTCCAGAGTTAGGTCTCCCTTTAAACCCGGGTCTCCGCCGTCTCCCTGGATTACGACGTTGCACTGCGTAGGGTGTTGGGGCCTTCTTTATCTGTCTCCAGGGCTAGGCCTCAACCTGAGGGGACTAGTTCTCTTACCGCCGATAATATTGCGGTATTTTGTGCGTCCCCTGTTCTCTTGCTCCCGGAGTCTGCCGGGATTCTGCATTTCAGGGCCCAGAAGTGTCTCCGGGTGACTCTTCCGTAGCCTCGGGTGAGCCAGCTGCAGCAGAAAGGAGAAGGAAACAGTTTTCATACAAGTTTAAGGAATAGAGTGACAGGAGGCTTTTTTGAGATGACATGCCCCTGTAGAGAAATATGTTCATGTTAGCTAGTCTATTTTAGCGTTTTTATATAACACGTTCCCTGTGTGAGAGGCTGGAGTGTTTAAATGGATAAAATGCTAGTGTGTGTGTGGTTGGAAGTGTATTGACTTTCCACAAGCCGGAGGGGTGTGGGGGTTGTTTTCATTCTTTGTGTGATTCTACCGAGGTCTGGTCATTGGGTTTTGGGGTGCCACACTTGGTGGTCTGTTATATAAGGGGAAGTGAGACACTTGCATAATTAGTCTGTAGACATACAGTTGTCGGTGATCAGCTCTGTGTACCCTTTATTGTGTTGGTAATGTTTTTGTACTTTTAAAACACCCCCTTCACATAAAAAGATATTAGTGCTCAGGAAGTGGGACTATGGGAACTGCATAATGCACCATGTTGGGTGACTATCATTATGTGGCAGATTTTCAGATCTGTTTGGTTAATGCCTGGTTACTCACAGATGATCTCAATTATTCCGAGTCCTGGTCTTCCCGTTCTATTCCCTACACATGAGCAGCTAGCCTGCTCCAAAGAAACTATTACCTAGCTGAGGTGAAAATACTTCTCCCAATATGTCGCTGCCTACCCACCAGGGGGAAGCTCGCCAGTAGAATATCCTCAGACTACCAAAGAAACTCGTAAGACAGAAGGAACCCCCCCTCCCCCCAAAAGAATCACCATAAACAGAAACTAGTAAGGGGAGGGTCTGTCTCTGTAGTGGAACAGGAAGACTAGGACTCTGAATAATGATTACTGGTGAATAACTGGGCATTACTTTCTCTTCCGTCTTCCCATCCTATTTCTTACACATGAGCCCATACCCAGGCACATGGTGATTGGTTCACACAGAAACAGAAGATGAGGCGATCTACATGATGGGTAATGCAAAAATAGCGCAAATCACAGATCATGTACAGACGTCAAAACATCGATCCCAAACTCTGCAGACGCAGCCTTCCCCAACTGAAGACAGTAGTGGGAACCAAAGGTGTGGGGAAAAGCCCACATAGCAGCAATACAAAGGTCACGTAGTGATGCAACCCAAAACATTCCCATGGACGAGGAAACACCCAGAGTCTAACGCACCTGGACCAGAAGAGGATGGTAAGCAAAGACAGAGCACCACACCCTTCGAGTCAAAATGGACAAAGCAGTCTCTAGACCCCTCCCAGAGACACCATAGATGAGAAACCAGGAAGCCACCTGCCCAAATGGACTGGAATGTCCCAGGGAAATCTGAAGGACCCACAATTCATCCAGAGAATTAAGAACCTTCACCTCTGGAGAAGTCTTGTCAAGAGAAAACATCGGAAGGGCAAACCCTTAAGGCCACCGAAAACCAGGGGTGCAAACTGGGACCAGTTGACGCCAGTAGCACCAATTGAAGATATGACGGAGAGCAGGAGACTCGACTCGGAAGCAAAAAAAGCCCTAACAGAAAGACAGAGGCGAGAAGAGAGATTGGGTTTGGGTAAGGGACAGAAAGAAGTGGCGCTTAGTGAGTGCAAAATACATAGATTGTGTGTTTGTTCAGTTAACACGTTGCAAACAGGTCAGGGGTACAAACCCAGACAGAAAACGGCCCCTGCATAGGAAAGGAACACATCCCCTACCATACAATTGTAGACCAATCCTGTGCACACGTTTCCAAATTACTCGGTTCTCCTGTAAGAACTCAATGCGTAAGACAAAAGTTCAAATAATGAGGTTGAGATCCAGCGACGTTGAATATACGTTTTATAGTTGTCTTAATCAGTACATATGAAATACAACTAGCCGACACGTGTTTCGTCACACCGTGTGAAGGATGTGACTCTTCAGGGCTCGGAAGGACATAACGTATAACAGAATAAGATATAGTGACAATAATTGCAGTGTGCATTGACAGGAAGGAGGTTTGGGGGTAAAAAATGAATGGTGACAATGTGAGCGATTGGATACACCTGTCTATAGGTGGGGACCCTATGTTGTGAGTAGGACATGACAGAATGACCTGGAATGGATAGAATTACAATCCAACGGGGTGAAAATAATAAAACACAAAATTGATCTGACAAAAGACAAGCGTGTCTGTAAATAACAGTCGAGGTACATAATTCGTTATTTATGCTGTCATGTTTTTTAAAAGCTGCCATAAAAGTCAGAAGTTTTTTGTAATTGGCTCTGCTTGATAAAACAATTTTCTTGTTTTTTATTGGATTGAAGATGGTTTTTTAGATATCAATCAAGCCTATTCTGTATAGTATGGATTGTATTCGGTCTATTTTTATTATTTGTAAAAATGTGATTTTATGCTTTTATGATTTTAAATCAAAAATCGAATAAAGCTTGATTTGACCTGGAATGGATAGAAATACAATCCAATAAAGTGCTGTGACATGGTGAAAAAAAAAAAAATTGATCTGACAAAAGACGAGCGCGTCTGTAAATAAGTCAAGGTACATTATTCCTAGTAGTCGTACCTAAGAGAAGAGAAAATATGCAAGTGCAAACGGCACGTATTGACTGCACAAAGATAAAATACAATCGGAGGTATCATTGCTAGTGCTGAACTCTGCAACTAGTCCGGGAGACTCAATTAAGGCGACAATGTGGCTTAAATATATTAAGTTTAAATTGTATTGGATTCAAATGAACTTATTTGTAAATACAGTAAAATTCACAAACTCTAATAATAGTGTCTGAGAGAAGACATAATGTGCAAGAGACATGTACGTAAGTATTCTAAATTTAACAAAATCCTGTAGTAGTACCTAAGAAGACAAATAGGCAAGTACAAGGGACATGTAGGTAGCAGAATGCTGAGAAAAAAAACAGATGACATGGCGTGCTGGTATTCAATGAAACACAACGTACGGAGGCACGCGTATACTGGTACAGAGAGATATTGCATCACAGGCAATAAAATAATGTGGGTATTTTAACCGCATGCGCGCTAGCGGGTTTTCGCGCTGAGAATTCGAAATTCGCGCGTTACGTGACAAAGCCAGCTCGTCATGCGTGCAGCGCAGGTAACGCCCATGACGAGCTGGCTTTGTCACCAGCATCGAAGGGGTTAAGCAAAGTAACAGAAAACGGGTCTTCATTTCAAAGCTAAGAATTAGGAAGGAGAGCCCGGACTGGTGGCAACGAATGTGCGCAAACGAAAGTTTGAGAAATACAGATCTAAAATGATAACCTGGTGTGAACAAGGTTAGGCTGAAATGAAAATGACATTGGCGAAATAGTGGAGCGGTAAATACCTGTTGAATTCACAAAGATGATGGCGCTGTAGGGGAGAAAGGTATTCAGTAAGTAGATGGGTCGTTAGTAAGAATAAACATGATACATGACGTGGTGACGGGCAAAGAACTGGCGCTTACCTCCAGTCCGAAGTGAATCAAGACCTGGCTGCGTGGTAGGTAGAGGTGGGATGTATCAAAAGGTGAGGAACACCTCCGTAAGGCATATATTGCCGATAAGCGGAAGCCTCAGGACGGGTGTGTCCACGGTGGCACTCTGTGAAAGTTAGATTGAAAGATACCATGCCTGTCAGAAATGGCGCGATAGAACTGGGAATCAATGGCATGGTTATGTTTAGGGAGTGCTTGGTGGTCTCTTACCAGAGTGTCGATCTAAGCACGGATGTGTGCATACGGAGTTGCGTCCAACTCCAGGTAGCGGATATCCCAGGGCCGGACTGACCAGGCTGTTAAATAGTCAGTAACGTGCGAGTTTACGTGAGGGCCAACTGGACGGGCGGGGCGTGTAGTGAATTGAGTCATCAGTAAAGACTAGAACGCGTCTCTCCTAATGGGATGTGAAACCGGAAGGGAGGGAAATATGGGGTTGAACGTTGGAAAGGGCAGTGAATTTCGCAATGTAATTGGCCGGAATAGAGCGTATGCCAGTGAGTGCATCATGAGGATAGTGTATTGCTCCTATCAGATGAAAGGAAAAAAGGAAATTGGACACATATAGTACAACAATTTTGAGCAGAACATGTGGGATTATAAGTGTTAACAGTAGGCTATTAGTCAATTGCATGAAATAAGTACAGGCATTGTATATACAGTCAGCAAAAAGGGCCAAATGGTCCCAAATAAAACAATCGAGATGTAGAGATAAGGGATATAGGATGGAATATAAAACAAGCAACGTTCCAGAGACACAATGGTTCTGGGTCTAACCACTACGATGTGTGGAAGTAATCAAAAGGACCGTATAGAGAGGGTAAAGAGAGGCAAAATTACAGAGTAGGTCTAACCACTGTAATGTGTAGAGAGAAGCATACAAAAGAATAGTAAATGTGCAAAATGTAACAGGCACAGTCTGGTGATATAGGTCATGCCTGGCATCAGGAACCTAAGATGTATAGTAGCTCGTGGTCGATGTTGAGACCCTGTTTCACAGTTTGCAAGCGCATTATCCAAATCGCTTCCAGTCTTCTGAGCCTGAGTTCGCGGTTACCCCCTCTTCTGCTTGGTTCAGCGACATCGATTCCGAAGGAAGAGCCAACAGGGAGAACCTCACAAGTGCCAAACTCCCAGCCAGAGGCGCAGGTAAGAGGACGTGCTGAGCAGAGAAGCAAGCAGCAGAGATTGTTTTGTAATAGCATTTATTTATAGCCTACTACCCCATACTAGGTGTCAAATCGCTTTTTCAGCAAGTAGCACGCCACTCTGGAATCCATAAAGGATTAGTGGTGAATTGGTATATTTTTTTGATAGTTGTGAGGGAAGGGTTTGCATGTTTGTGCTTTCTACACCATATGAGTGAGCTACTCCGAAACCCAAAAATCAGTTGAGTGGTGAATTAGTGTAGGGAAATAGGACATTTTTGAGAGGTGGACATCGTAGTAGTGTGTTTTTTTTTGTCCACATCGTTACCACATGAACAAAATATAGTGATAATAATAAATGCGCTAAAATCTGGGCTTGGTCCCTAACAGTGTCCTATCCCTGGGGACAGCCTTCTTTGCATCTTGCTATCAGAAGCACCCATCAGTGACCTAGTGGACATTTTGCAAACTGGAACCAGGAGGAATGGTTTTTAATACTGGTCTCCGAATGGAAATAAGTTGTGTGATCTGAGACATTCATTTTCTGTCTTTGGTTATCTTTCACAGATTGGAAAAATGTAGAATTCGGTAAGAGTTTGTAGTAGTGTGTGATAATACTGGATTAGAACCTGTGAGAAGTTGGCCCGATATGCAGTGCTCACTATTCTAGTGATCACTATGTGCAGCCAGTTGTGTCAGATTTAGATGGCCATCCAGGGGCGGCATAATACATGCTTCAGTCCCTGGTAGGCGCTGGGTACACCTATGCCCTGAGTTACAGGGTCTGATAAGGTGGCCCAGTACCAATTGGAAATGTACCTAAGGTACATGGAATCCATTTTAGAGAGAGAGAGCAGTAGGCCTGGGGTCCTGATTGGCAGGGCCCCAGGTCAACTAAGTCGGAAATCCAGCAAAACACCAGGCAAAAAGTCGGGGGTAGCCATAGTCAGGTATCTACCTTCCTACAGAACCCAACACACGTTCTTTGGATATTGTCCTTGAAGACTAAACCCAGTCATTTGGTTCACTCAAAATGTAGTGGGAAAGCCAAGATCTTGGTTACAAGTAGTTTGTTCTTCAGCTTCACCAAACTGTCTGATCTTGTGCGGATATGAAACAAGTTGTATAAACGTTTTTATGGTTGCAAACAGTCCAAATAGCTGTGTGTGCCTGCAGAAGTGTTTTTTTGCAATTTGCTAAACCCATTTTAGGAATCAGTAATATTTTAATAGCTTCTAAAATAGGTTTGGACTCACTATTGATTCAGTATTTGGAAGGTCATATTGGGAGTGTCCCTTTCAAAAGCCCAGTTGATATGCATTCAGTGCTGTTTACTTTAAGGAAAATGAGCAGAAAAGAAAAAAAATAATTGTATAAGCTAACCGACCTGGTGGTCAGCTGGCCCTCACAGGTCCTAATTCCTGTGATTGGACACAATCTAGTTGCTATTTGCTACCTACCTCATGAATATTAATTGTGACTTATTTAAATTTGGAATTTGTACATAGTGTGGGTCCACACAGGTAGGAAAAATACTGGCTGCAAATGGAGACTACTTTATGCGATGTAATGGTACACCTGATTCATAGTTATCCCAATGCATTTGCTCCTTTTATCTTTTTATGAAAAGTCTGAGTCAGGCTCACTACCAAATTTGAGCACCAAGTGTAGGAAGCGGGCTCTGCACACACCACATTAAAGCAAGGCACAGTGTGCACAGTCAAGCGAATCCCCAAAGGCTCACAGATGCAAAAGTAAACAACTCCCCAACGTCCATCCGCGGCAGGGCGGGCAGCAAGACCCCACCAGAGGGAAGTGTCAAGCGCACACTGCACACAACCAGGCAAGAAAGAACGTCTCGCACTCGAAGACCGAATTCGGACCATTTGTTGTAAGCAAGCAGGACCTGTACAGATAAATGATTGAACCTTTCAAAAGAGGTTGCTAAAAAGCAGGCTGCATGAATTACTTTTCTTAGGTTTGGAAAAATGTGCAAATACACTTGTTGTTCGTTTTGGATTACACTTTTTTTTTTTTTTTTTGAAAAACCTTTATTTATAGGAAAAGTACACCGCTATTCAGCCATACATCCCGGAGGCCAGGCAGCATTGCGATAAAAGGGAGGCTCATGTACAAAACAGTGCGCAAAAGAAGTCAGGTTTAATTTTTCAAGAACTAACAACTTGGAAAGGAGAACCAAAGAATAGAAGGGCCCCGGAAGGCCACCAGAAAACGAAGTGCCTGGGCACGAAGGAAATTATAAGAGAGAGAAAGTAGAAGAGAAGTGGCCGAGGACAATACATAAGTATTTGGAGGGGCGCAGCGGGAAGGGGTCAGGGGCCGCACATCCAACACAACACAGAATATCCAGTGCAGCAGTAAGGTATGGGGGAGTATCGCACCAGGATGGTCTGTCCGGAGTCACGGGAAGGGTTACTGTCTATGGGGAGGACTGGACGTCCAAATCCGGCTCGAGCGGGGGTTCGCACAAATCGCCCCGATAAGAATTCCAGGCCCCCCACACTGATCTCCACATTCTGGGCTTACCCCTGGCCACATACACCGTTTTCTCCCGCAGCATGCACCAGTCCATGTTGGTCTCCCAGAGGCTAAGGGAGGGGGGAGCGGGCGCACCCCACTTCTGGGCAATGTCCCTCTTGGCCACCATGTTGCCTAAGGTGACCCATCGGGTCTGGGCTACGCTGTAGTCATTCGGACACCACACATTCAGAAGGCAACGGCGTGCCTCGGCCGGCAGGGCCACACCAGTCACCTCCTCCATCACCTCATGCACTCGCCTCCAGTATCGGGCCACACCAGGACACTCCCAGATGATGTGCAGGAAGGTAGCAAGCGCACCACAACCCCGCCGACACAGGCCATCCGTGGAAAGCCCCATATGGATGAGCCTGGGGCCGGTGACATACACTCTATGTAAGATTTTCAGCTGGACCAGCCGTAACCGCGCCGATATGGCCACCTCCCTGGGGGAGGAGGCCGCCGACTGCCATTCCTCCTCGTCCATTTCTATGCCATCATTCACCCAGTGCATCCTCAGTCGTTCAAGCAAGTCCACCCGCACGTTGATCAGCTTTTTATAAGTAAGGGAGATGGCGCTGTCCGGCATATGGCCGTCCAGCACCCGATCCTCCAGGGGCGACGACTCAGGGATAGCACCACCATCAGATACGTGGGGGGAGAGGGCATGGCTGAGCTGGGCGTGTCGGAAATATTCCGTCGACGCCAGCTGGTACTCGAGTTGTAGCGTGGCGAACGACTTGATCTTGCCCCGTGCAACCATGTCACCAACTTTAGATATTCCGATGGTGTCCCATCGGTCAAAACCCTTGGTCTTCCACAGTTTCCCCAACACGTCCGAATCATACAGGGGAGTGGCCAGAGTGATCTTGTCCTTCCAGCCAAGAGTGTCGGTGACCGCGCGCCACACGTGCACCATCGTTCTGGTGGGCCCCGTCAACCTACGGTCCAACGACCTGGAGTAAAGAGCTCTGTAATAGTTACCGTCGTTAACTAGCCACCGATCCACAGCGTAGCCCGGACTTAACGCAGGGCCATAAAGGCCGTGGTTAACCGCCGCTAGTTGGGATGCCCAATAATATCTCCGCATATCCGGCAGTGCAATACCACCGTCATAGCAGGGAATAGTCAATTTGAGCAATGAGATCCTCGGGCGCCCATCCCACAGCAGCGCCCGCTGCAAGGATTCGATCTCACCGATGTACTTGGTCGGGACCGGGTCTTGGGAGTTCTGCAGAGCATATAGGAAGCGAGGCAACGCCATCATTTTGAACAGCGCAGCCCTGCCCATCAAAGAGATAGGCAGTTTCTTCCAAATCTCGACATCCCGCCGTAAGCGCTCGAGCGGTGGCAGAAGATTACGTGAATACCGGGCGCGGGGGTCGCGCGACACGTAGATGCCCAAGTACCGGAAGCCCTGTTGGGCTACCTGAATCGAGCATCCACGGGGGAGGCGCGGAGTATCTCCACACAATGTGTACAGTGAGGATTTAGACCAATTAATCACCAGTCCCGAATACGACCCGAAGGTACCCAGCAGGTCAAAAACCACGATAAGCGAGCGACAAGGAGAGGTGAGGTAAAGAAGGATGTCGTCCGCGTACAGTGACACTCGGTCCTCAACCCCAGGCGACCACGTGATCCCGGAAATGTCGGGGTGCGTTCTAATCTTTGCCGCCAGGGGCTCCAGTGCCAGTGCAAACAAGAGCGGCGAGAGCGGGCAGCCCTGCCTGGTGCCCCTGTGCAACGTAAAGGAGGCCGAAAGTCTGCCATTAACAGCCACATTGGCCAGCGGTGCAGAGTATAACAGTCGGACCCAACCAATGTAGGATTGCCCGAAGCCCAGTTTGGCTAGGACTGCCCACAAGTAGTCCCACTCTAGGGAATCGAATGCCATAGTAGCGTCAAGCGAGGCTAGGACCGCCGGATCGCGAAGCAGATGGGCGCGCGCCATAACTGCATGGAGCCTCCGTAGGTTAAGCGCCGTGTTCCGGTGCGGTATGAACCCGGATTGGTCCGGATGTACCAAATCCGCGATCACGCCCACCAGCCGGTTGGCCAACAATTTCGCCAAGATCTTGGGTTCGGCATTTAACAGCGAAATGGGCCTGTAGGACCGGGACAAATTCCGCGGTTTCCCTTCCTTGTGGATCACCACAATGGTGGCGAGCCGCTGGTCCGGGGGAAGTTCACCCTGCTCGCGGGCCTCGAGGAACATTTTGCGTAGCGGTGCGGCCAGCGCGTCAGCCCTTAGTTTGTACAATTCGACCGGGATCCCGTTAGGACCCGGCGCTTTGCCTGAACGCAGTGAGCGAATCGCCAGGGCAATCTCATAGTCAGTCAGATCTCGATCCATGTCCTCACGTTCAAGATCAGAGAGGCAGGGGAGGTCAATTTCATCCAGAAAGGAGGCCGAAGCAGATTCCGGGAGGGGAGTCGCAGAGGTATAAACCCCCTCAAAATATTCAGCGAAGGACCCGGCTATAGCCGCCGGGTCCGTCAAGGTTAAACCGTCTGCACCCGTCAGTTCCGGGACGACCCGGGACGCCAAGTCCCGCTTATCCAACCAGGCCAGGAGCTTGCCGGCCTTGTCGCCGGAATCGTAAATTCTGCCCTGCTGTTCCCTACTCAGGGCCTTCGCCGCGTCAGTGGCGGTGGCCCGGAGTTCGGATTGCTTAAGCGAGATGGCATGGACCAGGTCGGGAGACGGACCCAATTCCAGCCGGGCGTTCAAGTCTGCGAGATCAGTCTCCAGTCGCACCACGTCCTCGTCGCGGCGACGGCGTGCCTCCGCTATCAGGGAGAAGGCCTCGCCACGAAGAACAGTCTTGAAGGCCTCCCAGAGGGAGACTGCGGAGGCAACGGAGCCGGTGTTTTCGGCAAAGTACCGGTCCATAGACTTGGTCAGGAGAGATCGGGTCTTCGGGTCGCGGAAGTACCACGGGTTAATGGGGGCAACACGTGAGGATGCGGGGACCTGGAAGTCAAACGAGACCCAGACCGGAGAGTGATCCGAGATACCTCGAGCCAGGAGACGCGCGGTGGAAACAGACTGGGCCTGGGCCGCCGGGGCCAGGACATAGTCCAGTCTAGAAAAGCTACCGTGAGCACCCGAGAAGGAGTACTGTCGCTGAGCAGGGTGTAGCAAACGCCAGCAATCAATCATCCCCATGGAACATACAAAATCAGGCATCCAAGACTGGGAAGGGCGAAGCTCCCTAGAGGGAAAGCGGTCCAGATCCCCTGAGACAACCGAGTTGAAATCCCCACCCACCAGCAACAATCCCTCGGGAAGATCCAAAATGGCGCCACCCAGGTCCCTGAATGTAGTCTCCTGCAACCCCGGGGGAACATAAACCGAAACCAGCGTGCGGCCCTCCCACCTACCCACCAGTGCCACATATCTGCCTCTGTCGTCAGCCCGCACAGACTCCACCTCCAACGGAAGGGACGCACGCACCATGATGCCCACCCCCCTGGAGCCCGAAGTGAAACCCGCATGTGCCACCATTTTGTAACCCCGCCTATTCAAGGCCTTGCAAGCATGTCCCACCAAGTGGGTCTCCTGTAGGAATATTACATCCGGCGAGCAACGCTTAATCATTTGTAAAACAACGCCCCTCTTAATTCGATCCCCCAACCCGTTTACATTCCAGCTCAGCAAATGAAGTAATTTACCCCCCATCATCAAGGACGCGTCGCGTCCCCCCCCCCGCCCACCTCAGCGCCCAATGCAACAAGATGACATACCAAAAGTTCCTCAGCCAGAATAAGAGGAAAAACAGAGAGAAAGAACAAAAAAACACACCCCAACTACCCACCACCCTGCACCCCTGCATCAGACTAGAATCCACCCCAACTAGCAGTGTGCCTGTCGCCCCTTAACTAACCTACAAAAAGCCCACGAAGGAGAAAGGAGGCATCCCATCCCCCCCCCGTCTTCCCCTATATCAATAACAAAATGAGTCAATGAAAGCTACAATGTCAAAAGCCGAAGCACCTCACGGCTTCCCCAGTCTCAGAAGACGATTAATCAAGTAATCATTCCTGTGCTGCCGCGCCTCCGGTGGTGTCCTCCGTCTGGTCGGTGGATTCAGGCCGTTCCTGGGGCAGGGTGTCGAGCCAGTGTCCCACGTCGTCGGGAAAGTCGAAGAAGAAAGTCCGGTGGTCTCGTTCAATGCGAAGCTTGGCAGGATAGAGCATAGAGTACCGCAGGCCCATTTCCCTAAGTCTCCGCTTCACCCCGGTGAAACTCTGCCGCTGTTTCTGAACGGCCTGGGTGAAGTCCGGGAAGAAGTTCACTTCAGAATTCTGGAAATGGAGAGGGCCCGCAGTCCTCGACGCCTGCAGGATAGCGTCTCTATCCCTATAATTGAACAGCCTCGCAATGATGGGGCGTGGGGTAGCCCCCGATTTAGGCGGCCCACCAGGGATCCTGTGGGCCCGCTCTACCGAGAAGAACTTGCTCAGGCCCCCGGGTTGTAAGTTTTTCACCACCAGTTCTTCCACGAAGAGTTCAGTTGAGTCCTCCTCGGCCTTTTCGGGTACTCCGGTGATGCGAACATTTTGGCGCCGCGCGCGGCCTTCGAACTCGTCCAGCCGTCGCGCCAGCACGCCATTAGCCATTTTCAAGTTGCGCACCTCCGTCTGGATGTCAGATACATCCGTGACCAGGCTGGACGTCTTGAGGTCCAAAGACTTCACCCGGTCATTAGTTTTCCCGAGGTCCGTCCTGATGAGATTAAGTTCAATTTTCAGGGAGTCGACCTTGCTGGACAGTTCCTCGCGAAGTGTGTGTACCTCCGTCCTCACCCCCGATATCGAGCCCATGACGTCCCTGAGCGTTATCTCGGAGTCATCCGGCGACTCATCCCTCCTCGGGTCTCTCGTGCGAACCACCTGCATCGGTGACCCCTTTGACTGGGAGAAGCGCTCGGGAATAGTAGACTGGGACTGAGATGGCTTCCTGGTAATCCGCTGAGTCTTGCCCGCATCCGAGCCACCCTTGCCCGCCATGTTGGCAATCACGGGACGGGGGGGAATACCAGGGGGCGAGAGAGTCCAGCTGGGTACGTCCAGTGCACACCACAAGGTTAGCAAGGTCCAGAATCAGGAACGTCCAGCAAGGCGATCGGAGCTCGGGAACACCCTGCGGGTCTTAGAGGCTCTGGCAGGGAGAAACTCCGTAGGGACACCGCTGCTACCCGCCCTGGCACAGGCGACGCGGGAGGAGCCTCCGGGAGTCGTCGACACAACTAAGGCTAGGAATGTCCAATTTTCATTCCGAAAACGGGTGCCGCATCAGGCCTGGCTTAACAACCGATTCCCACCATCGTGGGACAGGATAGGAAGCAGGATTAATTCGGAAGATCGGGAGGTCTTCGGAGCTCCGAGCTCACGCGGCCATCTTGGTTGGCAGCGAAGCTCCTCCTCCGTTTTGGATTACTCTTGATCACCCCTCAGGATTACTCTGTCCACCACTGTCCTACGGGCTGTTTCTGTGGCCAAAACAAGGGATCTCCCAGGGCCAAGAGTGCACTCAGAGCAGCGGCACCAGAGATAGGCGTTTGGGAACCCACCAATCCAGACAAACTGTCAAATCCTCAAGAAGAGGAAACCACAGTATTACGGCCAATACAAAACAACCAAAAAAACCTCCGCACTATCTGAAACCCCCTGAGACCCCGGGAAAAGCATGTCGCCCAGGCCATACCTCAAGGGAAGCAGGCCACAAACTGAGTGAGAGGGGCCAACTCCACTGAGGCAAACAAACCCAGCCAGGGAAGGCCGAACTTGTAGAGAACGGAACGACAAATCCAGCTCAAAGAAACTGCAGGCCCCTTCACCACCCACAGAAGAGTAACTGTTGCTCGAGAGAGGAGACTTCCGAAGGCCCACAGGCCAATCCCTGGGGAAAAGAAAATTGACCTGCACATCTCCTGGTTGGTTGATAGGATCCCAAATGACCTGGTAGGCTGTCCTAACACAGATAGCACTGCACTGAACGAGAGGAGTGAAACAAAAACAGTACCTGCCACACGGCTATCAATTTCCCTCCATACGAGGACTGGAGGCCCAGAAATGGGATAGTCTACCTAGGGGCCTAGGAACACCCCAGCAGTGCCCTCTCAGGCCTCGAAAAATCATAAAAATGTTACTAGATCCGTGCTGCCCTCTTTCATTATCACATATGAGAGCGCCTTCAAATGTGCGAGTTCAGCATGTCTGCTGTACAAAAAACTTGTGTTTGATTTTAATGGACTAAACTTTTTTTCCATATGTAATACAAATCTAGCCACAGCACATGACCTCTTAGTTCATAAACAGCATTCTCATCAGGTCGAGGGCAGAAATGTTTCTCAAATCCTGTTTTAAAACTATCACTTTAAATAAATACCTAATTAAAGCATGAAGTGGTAGCACACTGTCATTTGTAATCAACAAATTTTACATTGAAATGGCCACAAACTTTCACACTGACATGCGGTTTTACTGATAACACTATATGGTGTACAAACAATGTTTGGAAATGAGTTAATGCAAATATGTGCCATTTTCATATCCGCAAGTAAAGTTTTCTGTTTTGCTTGCTCCTATTTAACTTTGTTTGCACCACACTTAATTGCAAAAACAATGTGCTTTTAAAATTCCTGATGTAGTTTGAAATATTTATGATATTAATTGGCTATTTATTTAAATGATAGAGAAAAATAACTGACCTCTTCAGACAGCTCACTTGACAAAAACCTCTCTTGTAAAAGAGGGAGGACAAATAAACTCAATTTTCCAAGCAGCAGTTAGTAAAAAGACAAATCAACATTTGACCTCTTTCCTTTAACAGACCGCAAACGTGTCAAGATAAAAACACATTTAATTGCATCTTTATTGCTCATTCACTTTCTGAATGAAGATAATTCCTGCTCCTTTCCCGCCTAAATTCACTCGCCAGATGGGACTAGTAGGTGCTAAAAATAGCTCGACCTGATAAAAATTGTCTTTCAATTGTGAGTGGGCAGGTAGATTTTTCGAGGCCTGCCCTCCCTTTGGTGCGTGTGTCTGTCTCAAGACCACAGAGGGAGAAGGGTCTAGACCTTAAGCCTTGGAAAGATTGAGCGGCGACAACAACCACCGGAGAGACCCTCAACCGCCAGGGTCAAGGCATGAAAACCGCGAATTCATGAAAAGCCGCATAACTGTGAATAAATGGAGACTGGCCCAGTAGAGCATGAGCAGTGCAGATGCCATCTCCTCCAGACTCCGCAGTCAGAGACTGGCGGATACCCAAGGTTGGAAAATAACCCACAATAGATGGTTGAACAGACAGAAGAGGGCCCGATTAACATCAGAAACTGAGATGGGCGCAGGGAGGACAACCTGTGGACTGAAACAAACCCAGCGATCCAAAAGATGACACTCAATGCAGCTTTCCCATGGCCTAGAGAATTCAATCAATCAGCCAATCAAGATAAAAGAAGGCTCTTCTACCCTGAGCCAGTGGGGCTAAGGGGGTCTGAAAAGCCCTTGATACAGATGAAAAGCTGAAAATGATAACATTGTGAACCCACAGAAAAACTAGAAGCCTGATAATCAGCCCAGATGGATGGAAAAATGCAGGCAGTTGCCCACTAGGTCAAGTGCCGCAAGGCAGCACCAGTCGGTAGCAGCAGGTTTGGGTTTCTTGGATACTGAGTTGAACCACAGACCCATGCTGCTTACTCTGTCACTTGAGCATCTGGATACACACCCCGAGACCCCCGAGTGATGGGAGAAAATGACAGAGCAGCTCAAACGGGGTCCAAGGCCTACCAGATGGAAAAATGGAGAGACTCCCCTGGACTATGCCCCTTGCTGTCATACCAAACTTGGCGAGTGATTGGAACCCATGTCACGAAACCTGGGCGACTAGACCCCAATGTTGGAGAGCGCCACAGATGGATATGCAGGTGCAAATGTCTACAGGACAGCACCTTGAAGGAAATCATGGTAAAGGATTTGTCCACCACCCTTCATACATGCAACAGCACCCTTATAACAAACTTGTATTTGTAATATTAGCATTCTATTGCATTTTTATCGTGCATTTTAACTGCTTGAGTTTAAAAAGCTTTTTGGAGACTTCCTTAGCGCTTCCTTGCGCTCTGTGTCCCTTTCCCCCCCCCCTCCCTCTGCCCCGGGACCGCTCTCGGCCGAGTATCGACGCAGAGGGCTGGTTCCCGGTTATTTGGCGGCCATATTGGGTGAGGATCAGGCGGGTGACGCGCTCTAGCAGCGCTTAAAAAGGGAACAGCTTTGTTTGCTCGATTGATTACGAACTGCAACAACTTTTCCCTCCTGTGGCGGAAGCCGGGAGGTCTCTCTCCTTTACTTTGCCATATTAGCATTCTATTGCATTTTTATCGTGCATTTTAACTGCTTGAGTTTAATAAGCTTTTTGGAGACTTCCCTAGCGCTTCCTTGCACTCTGTGTCCCTTTCCCCACTCCCTCTGCCCCGGGACTGCTCTCGGCCGAGTATCGACGCCGAGGGCTGGTTCCCGGTTATTTGGCGGCCATATTGGGTGAGGATCAGGCGGGTGACGCGCTCTAGCAGCACTTAAATAAGACGGTAATGACTCCGAGCAGCGGACGCGTAGAGCTGACGCGCCGGACCTGCGCCGGAGTCGTGCCAGAGTGCCCGTCTGCGCCCGTCCGCGCTCGGTCGGGATCAGGGGCCAGGCATTCTAGTCGACGACAGGTATTTTCCTCTAAGGATTTGCGAGATATGGATACTGACAGGCAGTTTCTGGATCCTGTCATTGTGACCAGATTAAATGATTTGAATATTCTCCGACCTGATAGGGGTCTTCCCGGAACAGCTCCTCCCTCCTTGAAACTAACCTGTTTAAACACTAGATCCCTTCAAAAGCACCATCTTGAGGTTTTCACCCTTCTCCAGGATGATACCATTGATATTTTAACACTCACGGAGACATGGTTGGGTGAAAATTCCCTGCCAGACATCATAGCTGCCCTTCCCAGCAACTATGACACGGTTTGGCACAACCGCACGGAAAATGCACGGGGCAGGGGGGTAGCAGTTCTGTTTAAGAAAAACTTAAAAGCTGTCAAAATAATGGCTGAAACTATAGAACTAGCTGAGATACTTGGAGTGAAGATCATGCTGAATAATGCATGCTTAGTGATCCTCACCATGTACCGTCCCCCAAACTCCACGTCAGTTTTTAACGATCGGTTTGTTCCGATTATGTCTGATCTATGTACTAGATACCAAAAAATTGTGGTAACAGGAGATTTCAACATGCATTGGGATAAAAAAGACCTGCCATCTAGACATCTAGAGAATACTATGTCCTCTTTGGGGTTCAGACAGCTTGTGGATGCCCCTACTCAAATCAAGGGGCACATCTTAGATCTCATCTGGACATCAGACCCTAGGGCAAACCTTGGGGACATCGTACCTTGCATTTGGTCGGACCACTACCTGGTGAACTGTGAGATTCCGATCGAAAGTTATTTGTCCCAAAAAATACCTAAATCGAAAAAAGTACGGCAGTGGACAAAAGTAGATTCATAAGCTTTGACCTATAGCCTTCCTAACCATGTCCAAACATTAGTTTTGAAAGGAGATCTGGACCAGGACTATAAAGATTAATGCAGAATTTGAGTCAGGCAATAGACCAGATAACCCCGGAGAAATAACAACAAGTAAAAGGAATAGTAAAAGGCGCCCCTTGGTTTACCCCACCTTTGAGGGACCACAAAAAGAAACTCCGGTGCTTAGAAAGGACCTGGAGGAGAACTAAAGACGGGACAGATAGGGAACAATACAGAACCTCACTTAAGACCTATAAGAAATGGATTATGGCAACTAAAGCAGATTTTTACGAAACTCGTATAAGTCAAGCGGACAACATTCAGAAGGAAACATTTAAAATTTTAGCTGAGCAAAAAATCAGAAACGTCTGAAATGACAATAATGGCCGATAGCTTTCAAAGCTTCTTTCTTGAGAAGGTGGAAACTATCCTTTCTGAAATCAAGAGTAGTGCCCTGAAGAGCCCCTGCCTGTTACAGGAAACTCAGTCCTCCCCGAAGTATATATTTCTAAGCTTCCTGAATTAGACACTCTAGGCCTTGAGCAGATTATGAATAACATTAAGTCAGGCTCCCCAGCAGACCCGTGTCCCCCTAGGGTCGTCCGTTTAGCGCGCCCGATTCGTGAAAACCACATTATCTCCATCCTCAACAGCTCAATAGAGACCGGCCAATTACCATCAAGCCTCAAGGAGGCACGGGTGAGGCCTCTGTTAAAGAAACCTGGAGCCGACCCGGCCATTTTGAAAAACTATAGACCGATTTCCCAACTGCCCTTTCTGTACAAGATTTTAGAGCAACATGTGCTGAAGTCCCTTTCCTCATACCTGGAATCACACCATCTTCTAAAGGAGCGTCAGGCTGGATTTCGTGCACATCACAGCACCGAGTTGGTGATGCTCTCGGTGCTAGATGAGCTGAGAGGTATGGCTGACAGTAAGAAACCGAGCGCCCTGATACTTTTAGACCTATCAGCGGCGTTCGATACTGTCAGCCACTCCCTGCTATTGGACAGACTGGCTGCATTTGGGATAAGGGGGTCAGGTCCACCAGTGGCTCCAATCTTTCTTGACCGGTAGGACACAGGAGCCAACTGGGGGATGCCATCTCTAAAGTGGGTATCCTGGAGTGCGGAGTCCCTCAGGGCTCCGCACTATCCCCACTGCTTTTCAACTTGTACCTCCAGCCGTTGATTGACTCTCTAGCTAACATGGGTTGTCGTGTATTTAACTACGCTGACGACACCCAGTTATTGCTGCGTATTGATAACCTGATCTTGGCACAAACTAGTGCCCAGAACTTCCTCAGACATACAGTTAGCTGAATGACGGCCAATCTGTTAAAAATAAATCCGGAAAAAACGGAGGTACTGGTGGTCTCTACCCTAGCATCGCCTTGGAGCGATCTCTACTGGCCCCAGGAATTAGAGCCCTCACTGATACCGAGTGACAATGTAAAAAGTCTCGGAATCAAGATCGACAATGAGCTGTCTATGGCCAGTCAGATCTCCTCAGTAGTAGGGATGTGTACTGGCTTGATCCGACAGCTACGAAAGCTGGCCCCTTTCCTTTTCCGCCCTCCGTATGGTAGTCTCTGCCACTATTGTTTCGAGGCTAGATTATGGGAACGCCCTCTATCTAGGCCTACCTAAAACTTTGATTAACAGACTGCAGGTGGTTCTGAATGACGCGACGCGTCTGATCTTAAAGTTACCCAGAAGATCTCATGCCTCTGCTCTACTACTCAAGTTACACTGGCTCCCCATTGAACAAAGGGTAGAGTTTAAGAGCCTGTGCACAGCCCACAAGGCCATCTATGGGCAAGCTCCTGCGTATATTAAAGAGCGCTTGGAGTTATATACCCCCAATCGAGTTTTGTGGTCCGCAGATTCCCAGCTTTTGGTCTGCCCCCGTTATAAGTTAAAAACCAAAGTCGGCAGGTCTTTCTCGGTTCTGGTTCCGCAGATCTGGAACAATCTACCAGAATCACTTCGGAAAGAAACAAATCTCCTGCGTTTTAGGAAGCTGTTAAACTTTTTTATTTAGGGAGGCACCTGAGCCAGCTAAATCTTACTACAGGTCCCTGACTATCTTTCTTTTTCACGTACTGTTGTTTGTTGTTTGTTTTTAAGCGCCCAGAGACTTGGTGGTGAGTTGGCGCTATAAAAGACCAAGTTAACAATAACAATAAAGAGCATATCCTCCCAGAACAGTATCTTGGCGCTAAATAACAGATGTTTTTTGTTATCTCAAAAGGATGAAAGGCTGAGGAGGGCCTTCTGGGATAAGAACCTAGGACCAGGAGGTCAAACGCAGGTACTCCTCAATGGTTGCATCGGTCTTCTAAGCCGCCAGACATGGCCCAAATAGCATTATGTAAGGGTACAGTCTCCGGCTCAACTTGCCAAATTTAGGCAAAAAACTATCAAAATCTGCATCAGCCGATACACTAGATGATAGGAAACTCACTAAGATGCCTTCGTAGGTCTGCCAGATCAGAACCATGAACATAATGACCCCTCTGGCTCTCCCTCCCCATGTTCCCTTCAGGCACAAACGCATCCTGCCTGGGGACTTGAAGTGGTGGTTGCCCATGCCTCAAAGGCCACCTCTTCCGCAGCCTCAATCACAGCCGGTATGAAAGGCTATGAATGACCAGAAGGATCTGGCTTCATAGTAGCACTAGCCACAATCCAACAACCCCTCCGAATACCCTGTATGCCAAAAACCTGAGTCAGCAAATACCACTTCTTGCGATATACATGATGGCATCCAGAGTGGTGGACATGTGGTGGAGCCAACTGAACAAAACTTACTTGCGCTTTGTGCAGGTTGGGGTGGCAACAAAACTGGCCACAGCATACCTGACCCTCTCGCCGTAATGACTGATTTGCGAGTCCCTGTGAGAGGGAAACCATCAATATGCTCACAACAGCAGGGCGAACAGTACAGAGTCCCCCAAGCCTGCCTGATAATGCCGAGCGCATTAGATAAGGGGCTCTAATTTTCCAAATCCGGAGTCCCCTCCCCCCCTGGGCCTGCTTGCTAATGCAGAGCAATACAGGCAGGAGACACCAAAAACAGTTGCAACACTCTGCTAGAACGCGCGCGCCCTGTCCGCCAATGCTGGGTGCTGCAAACGGGAGCGACCGTCCAGAAACACTGCATAAAAAATTGCCTGAAAGAAAAGACTCGACCACATAACCCTGAGATTTAGAACCTTCCTCAGAGGACCCCCCCAAAACAAAGTAAGCCCAGCCTGCTATAGCAGGGCGAAGGGCAAAACATAGAACAGCACAAAAATCCAAGAATGCCAAAAGGGCACCCTGAGCAGTAAATTAAATGTGCATGAAAAGGCCAATGTGCCAGCATTTAGTAAAAGGACAAACTGCCAGAAGCGTGCAGCTGCACTTCAGTGAAAAAAAAAAACTGCTGGATTGTTTGATGCCTTAAACTTTGGCGGGATACAAATGCAAACCTATTCCCGCTGTGGCACCATAAGAAATGTGCAACTGCGGGTAGTGAGAATGGGCGAAAGAAAGCTTGGTGCCGCAGCCCAGAAACGAGGACCAACATCTGCTGTGCAGGGCGGCCATGTCTCCTAAACACAAACTGCTAAACAAGTCTCACCGTAAGTAAAAACATGTGAAAACCTTCAACAAAAAGCATGACCATCTTACCCACCCTTGCTAGGTAATATTTTCTGCAGCGCAGAAAGAGAGCAGTATGTTCTTGTGACATGCTTTCCCTTTCATGTGTGCTGGGTAGGCAGTGCCATGTTGGGGTAAGTATTGACCTCGGCTAGGTAATAATTTCTGTGGAGCAGGTCAACTGCTCATGCATAAGAAATGGGACTGGAATACGAATGAGAAGGTAATACTGAGTGCCTTGTTAGGGAGGCTGTTAATACCAACATGGTTTCACAGGAATTTTCATACATTATATGCTTTCAAAAAAGGAAGCAGGGAACTCTGGTTACTTCCCAAGTTTGGCTGGAAAGCTGCTCCTTTACCCTGCAACGTCACTGACACACTGAATGTCGCAACGCAGAGCTCGGAAGTGACTGCGTTTCTTGACATTTTTACATTATAGCTGTGGTGACCTATGCAAATGAAACAATTGATTGGCGAAATGCTGGACAATGCATACATGTCAAGTGGTGGCACAGATTTGAATGGGGTGAGAACTGCTTAGTCCTTCATCTTGTAGTCCACAGTAGGACAGACATTGGTTATTATCCCATAGAGCCCAGGATCCCATTGATTGTTGCTCAGTGGTTGTTTTCTGGTGGTGGAGAGGTAGTGTGTGACTGTGGCCTTTAACACACAGCACACTTAACCTGGACACCCTACGTTCTGCTTAACTAAGTGGGAACTCACTGGTTGTCCGGTGGCCTAGATCCAAAGAGCCTAGCCCTTTTACAGTCAAGTGACTTGATTGTAGCCATAACCCTAATCTTCAGGGGGTTCTAGATTCAATGGAGCACTAACTGACAATCGTGTGACCTATATTAGCTGGGAGGCCTGGTCCTAGTGATTAGCTCCATTGGGAGCCTTACGTGTAGCAGACTGTGAGGGTTACTGCTAAGCCAAATTGTAACTCTTCTACATGTTCGCCAAGTGTAACCCTGCTGCAGTGAAAGCCTTATTGGCTTGGAAGTGGCAGGAATTAACCCCTTCGCTGCGGGGCGTATTCCCCTGCTGTCCGGGGGGGGGCGCACGCAGCACTGCTGTGCTTGTGATGAGCTCGACTTGTCACGGTGGCGCTGCGCTCATGACGAGCGGAGCTAGTCGCGGCCAAACCCGTTTTGTAACGTTCAGCACAGCTGGGAAATTATCCTCCCGTGCGAACGTTCCAACGGCCGTGACGAGCTCGGCTCGTCATGAGCACAGCTGAACCGTGCCTCATGACGAGCTGAGCTCGTCATGAGCACAGAAAGTGTAAATGGGCTGAATCCGCATTTTTGTTGAAATTCACTGTAAAATTTTCCAGGCAGAAGCCCTAGGTGGCAGGCTGAAAATAAAGCTAGCATTGGGTGTACTTGCTATTTCTGGGTCATGCAGGAAGACGAGTGAGTAGCTTAGGGCTTATCGGATTGACACAAACCAGAGTGGGAATCTGGATAGTAAGTGGCCGGCCAAGGTTATTCTGGATACATTCGTTGTAATTTTGAAGATTAGCAGTTAACTTACACAAATCCTACATATATTTGCATTATGTCACACATGCCATGGCTGACTGGTTGCTATGTTGTGTACATATTAGATTGCTGTATGACCTACTACTGCCAGTGTGGAGAGTTTGTCCTTTTAAAGATCATATCCTTATTATCTAGCCATGGTTTTTTAGGTCTCGCGACCTATCAATGCGCGCAAGCGCATTGAGCGGAGCGAGAATTCAAGTGCTCGAAATCCTCGTCAAACCAAGGGCTTCTTGGTGCGGTTTTCATTAAGTTCACGTGAATCACGCGACCAAACAAGCACGCGCATTCACGGCCGCACAGCACATCAAAGGGATTCGCCCAGCGTGCGCTCTGCGGCTTCTCCTCCCCTAATTAATCATGCCTGGACTGCCGGCCGTACTTTCAGTTTCCCAGCCGCTCTGCATTATCAGGTACGTGTTGGTGACGCATTATTTCACTTTGTCTCCGTGCGTGCGTTTATTTACATTAGGTCCTATCTCTTGTCTGTATGGCTGGCGCCCTGCTCACAGGCACTGAGCTTCATGTTTCAGTATGGCAGCCACTCCCTTAACTTTAGCTACACGCGCACGCTTTTATTTCTGCTTAGAGGATTCACCATAGACCATCTTTTCAAAACAACCCAACGATCTTTACACAATCCCAGCGTTCTGCAAACACAGTGTACTACCGTAATTTCCGGGCCCACCGGATGTGCATTGTGTTTGAAACACATTGCGTTTCACTAGCGGGACCACGTTTCATGTTGTGGTTCAGCCTCAGTTACGCCAGTAACATGAAGTTGAGGTGCTGTGTAATATTTAGTATCCCGTCGGGTTCGTGAAACTTCTGCCCTTCAGTTATTTTTGCGCTTCCTTCCTCACTATCGGTGATGCCACCCTCAACGTTAGAGTCCGCAAAACTCTTTCCAAGCCCCGCCTCTCACTGATAACTCTGCATAACAACACACACACTCCAATGTCACATATCATTTGCCACCCAGGCCCCAGATAACACATCGAAGCCAGACTCTGCATAATAACACACCCACTCCAATGCCGCATAACGCAACCCACCCAGACTCCAGATAGCAGATCCAAACCGTACACTGCATAATAACACACCCACTTCAATGCCAAATAGTAACGCATCCCACCCAAATTACATATCCTGCTCACACTCCCAGTCACCCTCAACCTAATACCACATCTAAACTACACTTCACATATTTGTACAACCCACCCAGAGTCCACATAAGACATCCAAACCAGACTGGATAATAGCACACCTCACTCAGATGCCACATTATTACACGTCCCGCCCAGGCTCCATATAGTAATGAATCCCACCTAGACACCAGTTACCACATCCTACACCCACGCCCACCCAGCCTAATACCATGTTTCACCCGTTGCACATAAACAGAACATGCAACGCAGACTCCACACGCCCCACCCACTCTCAAAGTAATAACATATCTCACTCAGACCACATGTACTAAGGCTTCCCAAACTACACATACCATCACGTCCCAATCACACTCCACGTAATGCCACATCCCACCCAGCCTCCACATAACACACTTCGCCCAGACTCGAGATAGTAACACGTCCCACAGCACTAGCTGGACCCACCCTCGCCCTTCGTACTGGCACTTACAGCCAGATTCACATAAGATGTCCCACGCAGAACACACCCGGATGTCACAATACACCTCCGAAGCCCTCTCTGTGTAACATCAGACCTCACTCAGACGCCATGTAATCACGTCTTACTCCGACTCCACGCGCCAAGCCCCATCAAAATCCCAACAGACTCCATATGATAACACAAGCCACCCACACTATATGTAATAACATATCTGACCCCCCTCCTGTGCACTGGTGCTTATCGCACGGACAAGTGCCTCCGAGGCGGCGTGCACTAACATGCCCCAGCCAGGCGCGTGACACTGGGCACTAAAGTGCCCCACGGTGATTCCACGGGCTGGCGTGCCCCATTCGCAGCCTCTGCGCCAGCCCTGCCCGTGAAATCTGTTCTTTTACATACATTTTTCCCTTTTATTTTTTTTAATTCTAATTCTTTTCAACCACGTTTTTAAAGTTACTATTTATAGCAAGTTGTTTCATCATCTTGTTCAGCTTTAGAATTCCCAAAGGTGACAGTTTTGTAATGGGCTGTGGCAATTTCGCTTCCTAAAACTTCCGAGAAACGCACTTTTGTTTTCCAGCGAAAAGTATTGTATTTCTAACCAATCTCCATGGGTAGGGGTCTGTATACTCGAGGGGGGAGGGAGTGACGTCAGCCTGCACAATTTGACACAGCGGACGGTGTGGCAGGCCTCAACCTTCCTTTAAGAAGGAAAAAACCTCTAATGTAGTGGTAGATTGGCTTAAATTGAAAAACTTTTAAAGATAACAAGCACTGGCATTGCCAATAGGTCTCGCAGTAGGAAAGTTGGAGCTTTTGGTTTTGTAAATGACAAAGCCTTTTATGTTTTTAAAATGAAAATAAAAATAAAAGGCAGTTATTTGCAATTGTAATAGCTCCAACTTTCCTACTGCGAGACCTATTGGCAACGCCAGTGCTTGATTTTTTTGTTTCAGTTGACTCTGTCTTTCTATTATGAGCTTGTGTATGTGTGTATATTTAAATAAATCTATATCTGAGATTTAAACAGTGCTTTTGAAGGGAGTGCTAGCTTGGGACTTGTGTTTTAAGGCTCCCAGGTGTAACTTTTTTTACATTGATAAACGCAGACAAAAGCGGAACAATACTGAAAATGTTGCTTCCTGTGATTGACTCGCCATGCTGTCCTTCATGAATTCCAGGCAAAAGCTGAGCAGATAGACAGCACGGGGAGTTTACAAAAAACAGAATACTTCCTTAAATATAGGCATATGTTAACGTGTGTATATGTATATATATATATATATGTATATGTGTATATATATATATATATGTGTATATGTGTATATGTGTATATGTATATGTGTGTATGTGTATATATATATATATATATATATATATATATATATATATATATATATATATATATATATATATATATATATATAAAGATATATATATATATAAAGACGATTCCTGCATGAAGAACCGGTGAGACACAGCGGGGAATTCAGGAAAGGATTTTATTCCAGCAGAGTGTGGCATGACGCGTTTCGTCTTTTTCAAATGCCTGTTACACCTTCAAATCTACCAATTCGTTTTTAAGTAGAAAACGGCGTCTTGCCATTGGTGGCCATCCAGGTGGGTCAGGTTGATTGGAGGAAATGCGTCGTAGCTGCGTCGGCAAACTACAACTCCCAGCATTCAACAGTCATGGAAAGCCAGGTAAGTATTACTCCCCCTGAAACCACTGTTATCTCGTGGAGTGCTGGATGAATGTGGACGCTTGTAAAACGAAAAGGCTGTGCTGTTGCTGAAGTCTTCTCCTCTCCCGATTCCCCAAGCGTCTTGACCGCTAGTGACTCCTGCAACGCTGTTCCTGAAGCCAAGAATACCGTGATCCTGACTTCTCCGTGAGGTCACGGACTGCTGGGCTGCAGCGGAGCCTTGCTGATTAGGAGAGCGGCGAGCCGGAGTGCTTCCAATACCTTGGATAATTAAAGAATTTGCCGTAGCTGCCCTTGTGCCTCCGGCCACTTCAGAAGACTGGTCTGCTCAAACGCGCCCAGGGGCTGACACGCAATTTGAATGAAAAAAGACGATTCCTGCATGAAGAACCGGAGAGACACAGCGGGGAATTCAGGAAAGGATTTTATTCCAGCAGAGTGTGGCATGACGCGTTTCGACAACCATGTCTTTTTCAAATGCCTGTTACACCTTCAAATCTGCCAATTCGTTTTTAAGTAGAAAACGGCGTCTTGCCATTGGTGGCCATCCAGGTGGGTCAGGTTGATTGGAGGAATTGCGTCGTAGCTGCGTCGGCAAACTACAACTCCCAGCATTCAACAGTCATGGAAAGCCAGGTAAGTATTACTCCCCCTGAAACCACTGTTATCTCGTGGAGTGCTGGATGAATGTGGACGCTTGTAAATTTCGCTTCCTAAAACTTCCGAGAAACGCACTTTTGTTTTCCAGCGAACAGTATTGTATTTCTAACCAATCTCCATGGGTAGGGGTCTGTATACTCGAGGGGGGAGGGAGTGACGTCAGCCTGCACAATTTGACACAGCGGACGGTGTGGCAGGCCTCAACCTTCCTTTAAGAAGGAAAAAACCTCTAATGTAGTGGTAGATTGGCTTAAATTGAAAAACTTTTAAAGATAACAAGCACTGGCATTGCCAATAGGTCTCGCAGTAGTAGGAAAGTTGGAGCTTTTGGTTTTGTAAATGACAAAGCCTTTTATGTTTTTAAAATGAAAATAAAAATAAAAGGCAGTTATTTGCAATTGTAATAGCTCCAACTTTCCTACTGCGAGACCTATTGGCAACGCCAGTGCTTGATTTTTTTGTTTCAGTTGACTCTGTCTTTCTATTATGAGCTTGTGTATGTGTGTATATTTAGATAAATCTATATCTGAGATTTAAACAGTGCTTTTGAAGGGAGTGCTAGCTTGGGACTTGTGTTTTAAGGCTCCCAGGTGTAACTTTTTTTTACATTGATAAACGCAGACAAAAGCGGAACAATACTGAAAATGTTGCTTCCTGTGATTGACTCGCCATGCTGTCGTCCTTCATGAATTCCAGGCAAAAGCTGAGCAGATAGACAGCACGGGGAGTTTACAAAAAACAGAATACTTCCTTAAATATAGGCATATGTTAACATGTGTGTATATGTATATGTATATGTATATGTGTATGCCGATGACACCCAGCTCCTCTTCACCTGTGAGAGGGGTGCGGACTTCAATGGAGGTAGGATCCAGGGTTGCCTTGAGGCTGTGTTTCAGTGGTTCCAACATAACAGCCTCAAGTGCAACTCTGATAAATCCGAGGTCCTCTTTTTTGGGTGCAGTTCGGACCCGGACTGGAAAGTGTGGTGGCCTGAGAACATGTTTCCACCAGCAAGTTCGTCCCAGGTGGCAAAAAACCTTGGGATTAAGATCGACAATGGCCTCACACTACGCTCACAGGTAATCGGTCTCACTGGCACCTGCTTTGGCCTGCTCCGGATGCTACGCAAGTTTCTTCCCCTGTTATCGGAGGAACACAGGAAGATCACGGTGCAGGCGATTATAGGCTCGAGAATTGACTACTCCAACGTCCTCTATCTCGGCCTGCCAGAATACCTGCTTCAACGGTTACAGGTTGTCCAGAACTCGGCAGCACGTGCCATCTTTGGACTATCTCGCCGTGCCAGAGCCTCGGGCCTCCTGGAGGCTCTGCACTGGCTTCCTGTCCGGAAGCGGATAATTTTTAAGACTCTTAGTCTGGCACACAAAGCCTTGCACGCCTCCGGAGCAAAATACCTTCAGAAAAGGCTGACCTTTTACCATCCCGCCAGGTCGCTCAGGTCAGAATCCTTGTTTCTTGCTGCGGTTCCTCGTGTGAAGAGAGCTCGCATCGGAGGTCGCTCTTTCAAATTACTAGCGCCTCAGTTGTGGAATAAACTGCCTGTGCCCCTGCGCAGCACTCCTAACCTGTTGGCTTTTAGGAAGGGGCTCAAAATCTGGCTTTTTACCTCTTAGTTTCTGGCCCTATTAGGTTTCCTTTCTCTGTCTTTTATTTTCTTTCCCTGTTGTGTTATGAGATTAGTGTGCAATTCAAAGCGTCGGGACACTCTTTCGAGTAGCCGCACGCTATATAAAACCCCGGTATAACATAACATATATGTATATGTATATGTATATATATGTGTATATGTATATATATGTGTATATGTATATATATGTATATATATGTGTATATGTATATATATGTGTATATGTATATATATGTATATATATGTGTATATGTATATATATGTGTATATGTATATATATGTGTATATATATGTGTATATGTATATATATGTGTATATGTATATATATGTGTATATGTGTGTATATATATGTGTGTGTGTATATATATGTATATATGTATATATGTATATATATGTGTATATATATGTATATGTGTATATGTATATATATATATATGTGTATATATGTATATGTGTATATATGTATATGTGTATATATATATATGTGTATATGTATATATATATATATATATGTATATGTATGTGTGTATATAATTTATTTATTTTGAGTTTTCAAAACCTTTATTAATCACAATGGTGTCAGACACAGCTCGTAGCCTACAGCCCGTAGGCCGGCAGCATAGTATTAGCAACCCAGCCAAGTAGCCGACATCCCGGGGGTCCGGCGGCGTGTCGCACTCAGAATGGGCATTCGCGATCAGCAAGGTCGGATGTCCCTGGTGTTCCCTGCCTGCCCGTTCCTTTGAGCGGTGAGATCCTACCACTCCCTTATATGTAAGCTCCTACTGTGATCCAGATGTACATTCGACCCCTTGAGTCTAAGAATACTCCCAACTAAACAAACCCTGAACTCCCTGCCCCCCCCCCCCCACCCTCCTTCCAACTTGGCCACCCCACCCCTCCCCCAATCCTACCTAGTGGTATCGATACTTTACCACTAAACCCTGCCAACGGTGTGGTGTACTGTTAGTGTGAATGGCCCGTCCTGTTGCATGAGTGCCTAGCCTCGCACACATGAGCTTGCCCACAAGATGAGGACTCCAGAGGACCCCGCCATAAGCTGTTATGTGATACCCTTGCTGTCCACTCAACTCCACATTTTCGCCGCGTGCCCGGGTCTTCCTGTGCGTCCATCAGTAATGCCTCTGTAATGAGAAACTTAGATGTCTTCTGCTGTCATTCGCGCCTGGCAATGCGTTACCCTCTACCTCCTCCTCGTTGGTATCCTCCATATCCCTTTTTCTCAGATGTGCCTGATACAGTCCACAGACATTCTTCGGGCGACTTGTGGGGGGCAGTAGCTCACTGTAGCATTCAGACTGCGTGCAGCAGTACAACATGTCATGTGCCCATCTCTTAACCGTCGGGAGTGGCCCTCTCATCCAGCACAAAGCTACCGCCTGTCTGGCTATAAGCATGCCCATATCAGCCAAGCGTCTTACCGCTACCGGAAGTCCTCTGGAGTGGCCTAGTAGTGTCAGTGCCGGATCAATAGTTATGGGTAGCATTAAAATCTCCTGGTGCGTGTTCGTAAGCATAGGTAGTTGTATATGGCTCAGCTAGTCCTCCATGTCTTCCTCGACACTTCCGGATCTGGTGGAGTAAAGTTCCGAGTAGTAACTCCTGAACTAGTCTATCTCACCATCATCTGTGACAATGTCACCGGAAGCCGTTTTCAGCTCAGATAGTCTTTCTGCCTCTCGCGCCTTTCAGTACCCTGGCTAAAAGGGAGCTAGGCCCCCCCCCCCCCCCCCCCTCCCTCCGTATGTCCGGTCCGTCTCATATTTTCCCATGTGCTGGACTTCCTGTCCGCTTCATTATATTCCGTTATGAGCCTCTTTGTCGCCGTGGGCCGCTCTGTTGTCGTCTTTCTAGCTCCCCTAATTGTTTTTCTAAGTAACCCAACCTTTGGCGGAAAGGTATAAGGACACTCGAGTGCTTGGACATGGCTATGCCTCCTCTGTGAGCTCCCCCCGAAATTGCTCATCGAGCAATGAGTACGGAGGAAAGCGCCATGTAAATGGCGGTATCCTTTTCGCCGGGGTCTTCAGCACCAATAGCAACTGTGAGTGATGAGAGCGGGTGCGGGTGAGCACCGCGCAGGCTTTGATGTGTCTCATGATCGAGGATGATACGAGCCAGTAGTCTATTCTAGTATGAATCTCATGGTAGGTTGAATAGTGCGTGTAACCCCCCTTTGCTGTGTGCCTTCTTCTCCACACAGCAACTAAGTCTAGTGTTAGGAGCTCCATCTGAACCGTTAGCGCGGCCGCGGACGGCCGGCGTGGTGGGCCTGCAGACCTGTCCAATGCTGGGTCTAATACCAAGTTTAGGCCCCCCCCCCCCCCAGCATGCGAGCTGTAGTGTATGCGCAGCATATCCGTGCTAGGGAGTTGTAAAAATCCGGCGAGTCGTAGTTTGGGCCGTAGACATTAACTACTATAAAATCACACCCCTTCCCAGTACATCGTGATATCAGAAATCAGCCTTCTGGGTCAGCCCGCACTAAGGATAAAACTAATTTTGATTTGGAATTGATCCAGGACAGTACTCCCCTGGAGTGTGTTGTAAACCCAGCCACCGTAGTGTTGCCCGCCAGGCCCCTGCTAAGAAGCATTCTACTAGTGTTTGGAAGGTGAGTTTCCTGTAGGAGTGCTAAGTCCACTCTCTGACGCTGCAGGTAATTTAAAACCTTTCTGACTTTACGGTGGTCATTCAAACCCCTCACATTCCGTGTGAGTGCCCTAAACTCCTCAGCCTCCCCGTTAATTGTCTCTAGGTTTGTGTTAGCCATTCGTGTAAGAACCTAGTCTGGCCAGCGTAATCAGTTAGTCTAGTTCTAGTGTAGGCAGTATGATCAGGCAAAGCATGCAACATGAATCTCAAATTCTTCCCCTCTACAACCGTGTGTGTCATGGAACCAGCGCCCCCCTCCGACAGACGACCTCCCCCAACCTGGTCTGGCCGAACCCCATCCCACCCCCCCCCCCCCTCCCCTCCCGTGCTCTCGATCACTCAATTGAAACATGAAACACCTCAAAGTGCGTTGCGCGCTGGGGCCGAGGTCGCCTGTCTGCTTCAATTATCCGATAGTGCACATTCTATCTCCCAGGTCACACCCCCTGCCACGCCGTATAATGCACCCAATGAACGTTGGTACGAAATATGCAACAGTCAAGTTTTGGTGCGCTCCCGTCCTCCTCCCTCCCATCTCAGCACTAAGTTCAGGCTCTCTGTAGACACACATCATATTAACAGCTGGTTTGCAATTTAGGCTCTGGGACCCGCATCCCCCCCCCCGTGTATCAATGAGCAGGGGGCGAAGAGGGGAAAAGTCAACATCGTGGGATAACCCTCACCACTGGCGAACGCCTCTTTGTCCACCCCTGTCATTCCTATTCGTCTAGTGGACTGCTGCTTCCACCCTCGGCATTGGATTTGTCAGTTCTGTTAGACGGATCTTTTGCCCAGTTCTTCAGTGCTTTCTGTAATGCATTTGTATCTGTGAAGATGTGCGAATGTCCTTGCCGATTGACCCTGATCTTCGTCGGGTACAGCATTGCATAGTCTAGGCGTAAATCCCTGAGCCGCTTCTTGTATGGTATGAAGTGTTTGCGTGCCTCCTGTACCCTGGCGGTGAAGTCTGGATACGGTGAAATGGCTGAACCCTCAAACTGCAGAGATGTGTTGGGTCCTTGCTAGTCGTAGGGCCGTATCTCTATAATTAAGGAGTTTCGCTATTATAGGACGTGGGGGAGCGCCCGGGCGTGGGCGTGGGCCCAGCGTGCGATGCGCCCTCTCCACCACAAACATCGTGGAAAATACCCCTTCCCCTAGCAAGGTGGTAAGCAGTCGCTCCACGAATAATTCCATGGGTCCTGTTGAGGTAGTTTCCGGCAGTCCTGTAATGCGGAGGTTACAGCACCGTGAACGGATTTCTAAGTCCTCCATCTTGTCTTGTAAGGTTTGCATGACTTTTTCAAGCTTTTTATGCCCCACGTCCAGTTCAGTCTGGGCCTCCTCGACCTTGGTCACTCTACGCCCCGTCATGTCGAGCCTTTCCACGTGCTTATCCAAGCGCTCTGCCATGCGGTCCATCCTATAGGTCAGTGTGTCTATCCTGGTGCCCAGCGATGAAATACTTGTCTGCAACCCTTTCTCCATCGATAACAGGAGAGTTTTTATGTCCAATCCGGTTTCCTGCTCCTCTTCCAGTTGCTCCGTTGCATTGTCCGCCACTGGCGACTCTTGTTGTTGCAAGCGTCTCTGTGAAAAGGGTAGCTTACTCTGCGTTTTGCCCTTTCCCATCTTGCCTGTCGCTCCTTGGTGCCGTGTTCCGGGCTCGACCTGGCCAATCCCTCGGCCTCCACAGCGTGTGCTGCTCTAGGTCGTTGCTCCCCCGCAGGCCTCCGACGCTTGGTGTTGCGGGATCAGTGGCCAAGTTACTTCTCAAGACCCCAGAGCTTTCAAGAGCGGTGCGCCGCGTCGTAGTCACCCGTAGCCACAGGTGCAGCGCGTATGCAGGCCCTCCTCGCCTGGGGCTCTATGTCGCAGTGTCTACTCCCACCTCGCGGCTCTCCTCACTCTGTGGCCCCGGGGCACCCTAGGCCGTTTCCGCCGCACCCTCTGCAGTCATTAATGCCGTCGTCGGTCCACCGCCAGTGGGGGAGAGGCACACGCAGCAGGTTCCAGATCCTCGCAAAAATTCTCAGGCCTGCGTTACGAGTCATGTCTGCACCCTGCGCTGTCCCTATGGCACCGTGGCACTGTATCACACTCCAAGGTCGATTGCGTCCGCAATGTATATCACATCCAGCACATTTACATTTACATTTACAGTTCCAATCTGAGGGGCCGATCTCAGCGCTCACTTTGCACCTGTGTCTGGGTCTCCTCGGGGCGGCCACTCGTACCCACCAGCACCCCAGGCCCCTTCGCGTTGCACCGTGCTTGCCTCGCGGGTCTTTCAGACCTCCACTACTTCTGCTCTTCTCGGCCTGGTCCGGGATCCGCCGGCAGCACGTCTCTGCTCACGGTGCTCCCCCACTCGCTACTGTATTGGCTCCAGGTGGGGGAGGGGGGGGGGCCGTGAACTTGGCCCCAGGTGTCCCCACTGATGCGCTCACCGCGACTCAGGGCCTGAAAGGCTCGCCGGCGTTTGTGGCTTCTGGTCGACCCGCGGGGTGGCCCGTCCCTTCTTTCCTCTCGCAGCTGGCACGTCGTGTTACGCACACCGGACTGGCAGTCTACGCCAGCCCGAGGAGTTCGAGCCTGCTGTCGCGCTGGTCGGGCTCAGGTCTTGTAACATCCGTATGCTCTCCGTGGCTCCACCAAGCAGTCTTCTCTGGCTCCCAAGTGGATCGGGTGCTCTGGGGAGGACCGGGTGTTGTTGCGGTCGCTCTTATTAGTCGATATTATTAGACCTGTCGGCGGCCTTCGACACGGTCTCACATGCTATCTTAATTGACCGGCTAATAACATCTGGCATTAAAGGCATTGCCTTGTAGTGGATAACAAACTTTCTTAGTGACAGGCGACAAGTGGTGACCTTGGGGGAATTCCGATCCAGTGAGACGTCACTGTCAACGGGAGTACCTCAAGGCTCCAGCCTGAGTCCGACATTATTCAATGTCTATACCGCACCCCTGATACAGCTGATATCGTCCTACGGCATAGATGTAATAGCATATGCCGACGATACTCAACTGATCCTGGTCATGGACAAAGATAACCAGGTCTGGGAGGAAAAACGTAAGTGCTGCTTAACGGCCACCTTTGAGTGGATGCGGAAAAACCACCTAAAATGCAACACAGGCAAGACCGAGATCATGTCTATAGGCCCAAAAAACGAATTTATCCCCAGACTGTGGTGGCCCGAGAAGGCAGAGATACCACCCCACACTACCTCCTCGGCCCGTAACCTTGGGGTACAGTTTGACGCCGATTTATCTTTTAAACATCAGGCGTCAAAAGTGGCAGGCACTTGCTTTGGGGTGATAAAACTGCTCAGGAAGTTCTTTGACTTTCTGCCCCTCGAAGCAAGGAAAACCGTCACAATCGCATTAGTTACTTCTTGCATTGACTATTGCAACAGCCTGTATGCTGGTACTAATAAGGCGGTCACCCATAAACTCCAGATGGTACAGCATGCGGCGGCAAGGCTGGTTTTGAAATGGCCAAGAAAATCCTCAGCAACCAAAGCCCTCAATATACTACACTGGCTGCCTATAACAAAAAGGGTCCTGCACAAAGTACTGACAATCACCTTTCGTGCTGTACACAACTCAGGCCCTCTGTACCGAAGGAAAAAATGTGTAAAATACTGCCTAACTCGAGCACTACGGTCCTCAAATGCCAATCTTTTGACCATTCCAGGGTTCAGACTTAAAACCCGTGGGGGTAAATCCCTAGCGGTATTGGGTGCTAAAGCATGGAATGCCCTCCCCCCACCTTTAAGAGCACTGGACAAGGAATCTGATTCCCGCAAACAACTGAAAACCTGGATTTACAATCTCCCAGACTCAACCGCCAGAGCACTAGTGTGACTCCGGTCCTGGTCTCTTTAAGCAGTAAGGCAACTTTTACATCTGGTTGTCCTTCATTGGCGCCGAGATGCTCCTTGCAGCGATTGTTAACGCGGTATAAATGAGCTTTACATTTACATTTACATCTTGGATGCAGGATAATTAAGGATTTTAAAGCGGCGTGGCGGAGCTGTGGGTTTAAGTGGCCATCACGGTTGCCGGCAAGCTCCGCCCCGTTAACATATATTTGTAGTATAATGCTGACATGTACCTATAGGCTTAGTGTTTGGTCATATGTGGCTGCTTAATTTGCTCAAATGTGACAGGCATCCACGTTCCTACACCTCAGATCTGAGACTTAAATATGGAAATAAACAATTTTGTAACTATTCTCAAAACACAAAATAAATATGGATAAATACCATTAACCGCGGCGTTAATTCCACTGCGGTGCGGGCGGGGCCGCGTCGGCTAATGGACATGCGCAGCACTACGAAGGCAGTGCTCGCGACGGCCATTTGCCGACTGCAGCAGGGAAGGGGTTAAAATGGACAAGATATGTTAAAAAGAATTACTACCATAAAACCATGAACCCTGCTTATTAGTTTATTGCCTTGGCTGAAGGCATTTTTTGTAAGAACTGATAATTACTGTTAATAAAGATAAGATTTGGTGGCAATTCTACTGCTCTTGATTTGTATATTGTTGGGAGAAAGAAGTGGTTCTTCTAACAAATGATTTCTTTGTGTTTCAGCTACAAACCAATGGTTCATCCCAGCCGTGCGTGGCGATATTCCTCCTGGATGTGCGGCATATGGCTTTGTGTGCGATGGCACCAGGTTACTGGTGTTTGGAGGGATGGTGGAGTACGGAAAGTACAGCAACGACCTGTTTGAGCTGCAGGTATGAGTAATTTTTCTGTTTTTGCGGGCTTAGGCATGTGCCCCAGTGGTTTCCTCTTTTGCTGCAATGACCACATTGCATGTTTGTGCTCCATTTGTCAACCGCCCTGATTACTTGAAGGTTGATAAAGAGGATTCAATTGGGAAAGAAAGTGAGGGCAAAGAGTAATAATGAATGAGGCCAAGGAACAGGCTTTCAGGTGGGATAAAGCTCTGTGGAACTTATTCAGGTGCATTAATGAATAACAAAAAAAGAAACCTGTAGAAAACCAGCGGGAAGGGAATTAGGTGTAGGGTGGATTGCTGTTACAGAGGCGGGGATAAAGGGAGGAGAAGGGTAGGGGAACTCTGGATGAGGCATGTATTGAGTTGAACAGATAACCAGGGTTTACATTAACGTACAGCTGTAAAGAGCTAAGCAAGTACTGCACTGTTGTATTTGTAGGGACCCGTAATACACCTACTTGTGCAACACTTAAGGTACGCAGTCATCTTCCACTATTTGCCATCTCCATTACTGCTTTTAATAAAAGTTCCAAATGGTTTTCCTTTAGTATATTTCTGAAACAAGATTTTTCCTCTTCTAGGCGAGCAGATGGGAATGGAAAAAGCTGAAGGCAAAAAACCCCAAGAATGGGCCGCCGCCATGTCCTCGACTGGGTCACAGCTTCTCCTTGGTTGGAAATAAGTGTTATTTATTTGGTGGTCTGGCCAACGACAGTGAGGACCCAAAGAACAACATTCCACGGTAAAACACCTTCACTGAAGGACCATGTTTCTAGGTGGGGATTGAAGCTGATTCATTTTTGGTGGTTAGTCATCATCGCTGTACAAGCCTTGCTCCACTTCGGTAATGGGAGCTAGCCTGCTCAACTAATGCATCTCTATTTTGTTCCTTAGTCCACACCTTCCATACTCTGATTTGTATTTGCTCGAGTGTGAAGAGTTTAACGGAAGGATTGTTATCTACTCAAAATCTAGTCAAAACCAAAGCTCCCAGTCACCAATTTATAGAAAATGATTACAGGCCTTGCTTACAATCAATTTGTAAACCTAGTCCATCTCTTTACTTCAAATTTGCCCCTTTTTTGCTCAAGGCACAGGTAGTGTTGGGATTTGTGTAGCCTCCCTTACCAGGCTAACTAAGGAGGAAAGGTTTGTTGAAGGAAGACACTTGCTACCCCTTTCTGGTTATGCCATTGCCTTGTTCTATGTAATGATGAGAGCAGCACAGTGAACCTTGTTTCTGCTCATTGTAGCAGTTCTCAGTTTGGGTATGACCTTTTAGTCTTTGCCATGTTGTAATGTTTGTTTTCTCGCAGGTACCTGAATGACCTTTACATTTTGGAGCTGAGACCAGGGTCTGGTGTGGCCTCCTGGGACATACCAATCACTTATGGCATTCTTCCTCCACCACGAGAGTCTCACACTGCTGTGGTCTATACGGAGAAGGACAGCAAGAAATCCCGCTTGGTGATTTATGGAGGAATGAGTGGCTGTAGGCTTGGAGATCTCTGGACGCTGGACATCGGTTAGTCTGTTCAAATCTCGGTTTCACTTGTTTATGCAGAATGTGAGTACTCTTGATATCTGAAAGGCCTCAACAGTATTAAGATTGTGCAAAGTTACTGTATTCAAAAAGTTGTGGATGAATGTAAAATGTCCTAGTTATCGAGAATTCAAGTTGCGCCATGAAGGACACCGAGTTGATGGGTATGCATAAACTTTCCACACTTTATTTCTCAGCAGCCAATACGAAGTAATCCCACCCAGCCAGGACTCTAGTTACGCCGTTTTTCAGGGGAGCATCTCTAAAATGCCCTTTGAGTGCATTTGAAATTAAATTCCACGCTAGCATCAGTGTGGGTTTAATTGGCTGAGAAGTTTGATACCAAACTTCCTAGACTTCAGTGAAGCCATTCTGGTGCTGTGGAGATCGTAATTACAGACTCCCAGACTATATACTCTTTATGGCTTTACTGCACTTACAGTGTCTGAGAATGGACTTAGACACTGTAGGGGTACATGGCTCATGCACCTGTACCCTCACCAGTGGTATAGTGCACCCATAGGCAGTTGGTTTTAGGCATTTCCCACCGGTATGTGTGCCATGTCGACTCTACTTTGCTCTGCACCTAAACACACAGCCTGCAAGGGCAGTGTGTGTGTGTGTGTGTGTGTGTGTGTGTGTTAAGGTACAGGACCCCTAATGGTGGTACAATATGTGCTGCAGTACTTAAAGGCCTGCCCTGGTCACAGTCCCTTTGGTACCCATGGTGCCTTTTACAAGGGACTTGCATGTGGCCAGAGGTGCCAAATGGGGTTGCAAAGGTACAGTTTTAGGGGAAGAACACATCCCCTGGGTACCTGATTAGCAGGAACCCGGTGCACACTTGGTCAAAAATAGGCATTTTCCTACAGTTGACCTCCCACAGACAAGAATACCTGGGCTCTGTGGAATCTCTGTATTCTCGCTCTTCTCATAAGTTTACATACCAATGTGTGTTCGCCAACTGGAATATCCTTCAATGGAGAATGCCCTGCAGAAACGGCTGACAACGCCGTAGTTTATGGAATGATTTCTCAAGCTTGCCAAAGGCTTCCTAATGCCCATTGTCGTGCTTCCTGAGGCCCTTTGCCGAAAAGGCGGTAGCCTTGTAACCACATGGTTCCAGGCTATTGGGACTGGAATTCTTCCTCCCATCCCAGAAAAGGTTCGGGCAGTCAAGCTGCCAGGTTGAGCAACTGCTCATTGATTGGTTTATGTGCAGCATTTACTGAACAAAATGTGAATAGTCTCCGCAAGATAAGGGTCTGCGGGCTTGCACTCTCCTACCCTTTCTGCCTCATTGCTCAACAAAGGGGTTATTCATGGTCCATGTCTGTAGACCAATTTCCTCCAGTGCCTTCAGAAGGCAATCTGCCTGCAATTGGGCAAGCAGCACACTAAAGTTGCCTCGTCTTGTTCTGTAGGCATATTGTGGAGCTGCAGTGTAGTGATAGAGAAACAAAACTGTGCACCTATCCTCTTAACCATATGCTCCTTCGCTGTTCTGGCAATAAATCGCAAAACCACACTCTGAACTGCGCTTGGCCTTCCTGCCTGCACCAAAGTCATTTGGGTTGAACAAATTTCTTCCACCACATCCGTAATATCAATGGTCATAGCAAAGACCATCCCCAACCTTAGTCGCCCTCCCAGGTCCCACAAACTGAGACCACACCTGTTAGTCTTTATGGAAGAATTGATGTCCTAGTTTATTTACACAATTTCCAACTTACAAGCAATCCTTTAACACCATTTCTTTTTTTCACTAACCTGTGCCTGCCTTAACATTCCAGCGAGCAACCTACATTCAGAGCTCCTGACCATACCCATAAGCACTGTGCCCTACATTCAATGCTCTGTAATTGCCTCCACCCTCGTGCCATGGACACGCAGCTGTTTCCAGCCCAGCCTGGTTACCTTTTTCTTCCAGTATAAGCTTTTTAGGTTTTGCCTAGCGGAAGCTGCGCTCTGCGCAGCTTTTCCGCGCAGGCGAAATCCTGTTGAGAACTGTAGGGTGCTTTGGGTCGGCCCTCGTCGTTGATTGGCTGGCTCCGTAAACGGAGCCTTGCCATTGGACGAGGGGCCTGTCCGTCAATGCCGGACCAGACACGGGGGCGTTCCCGACATTCTTTGGCTTTTGCCGACGTCACGGGACGCCGGGAACGCCCCCGTGTCTGGTCCGGCATTGCCGGCACTACTGCGTTGCATGCCGAGGCTTTTAATCACAGTTCCTGCGCGAGTGGTTCGGCCCGGGAGTAGACTGCATTCCAGCGAGTCATGTAGGGTGAGTGCTCTGAATGAGCCGCTGTGCGCTCCCGGCTTGCTTCGGATGTATGTCCCGTGCTGCTCAGAGCTACTCGCTGCCCCTCAGTGACTTCCCCGTCCCTGTCAGGAACCGACAAAAGGGACGTCTGTGGACTTGTCCAGCACTAACAGCGAACTCATTAGAAAGGGCACAGACCTCATCATCAGCAGCAACATCTGTGTGGAGTCCACTTTACAGACCCTCCGGTGTTCATGGCATGTGCGTTTAGGGAAAGCAGCTGCCACTTTCCACAGACCCGTAAGAGAGGCGAATCTACGGGGTAAGCTGGTGTAACTTTGCATTCTTCCGTGGCTGCGATACTTTCCCCCTTCCCTCCTCTTCCTTTTGTTTGCGGGCTGGTGCCGCTGCAGTGGTGCTCTGCTCGCAATTGAATGGAGAGGGATGAATAGGATTATTGTGTGGGGGTGAGAGGGGAGGGGGCAATAGAAACTTCTTTAGAAGCATGCTGTGTGGGGGCAGCCCTCTCTGTGGCAGATAAAGCGCTGCGGGTTGAGGTTTGGGCTGTGGGCAGGTTGCAGGCAGTTTTTCGGCAGCCGGAAAGTTCCCGTTTCTGGTGAATGAATGACTGGGTAACTTTGGGCTGCCCGATGCACACAGTGTGAGAGAGGGGCGGCGCGCGCATGAACGGGAGGTACCGGTCCTACTGCTGCTGTCATCCTACATACAGGTACTGACCACCTGCAGATGGAAATGGGTAAAGTGTGCGTCCTACCGTGAAATGCGTGCTGGATCTGGCCATGCTATTCCTACCTTCATTTTTAGGTCCGGGAACGCCCCCGTTTTGCCGGCACTACTGCGTTGCATGCCGAGGCTTTTAATCACAGTTCCTGCGCGAGTGGTTCGGCCCGGGAGTAGACTGCATTCCAGCGAGTCATGTAGGGTGAGTGCTCTGAATGAGCCGCTGTGCGCTCCCGGCTTGCTTCGGATGTATGTCCCGTGCTGCTCAGAGCTACTCGCTGCCCCTCAGTGACTTCCCCGTCCCTGTCAGGAACCGACAAAAGGGACGTCTGTGGACTTGTCCAGCACTAACAGCGAACTCATTAGAAAGGGCACAGACCTCATCAGCAGCAACATCTGTGTGGAGTCCACTTTACAGACCCTCCGGTGTTCATGGCATGTGCGTTTAGGGAAAGCAGCTGCCACTTTCCACAGACCCGTAAGAGAGGCGAATCTACGGGGTAAGCTGGTGTAACTTTGCATTCTTCCGTGGCTGCGATACTTTCCCCCTTCCCTCCTCTTCCTTTTGTTTGCGGGCTGGTGCCGCTGCAGTGGTGCTCTGCTCGCAATTGAATGGAGAGGGATGAATAGGATTATTGTGTGGGGGTGAGAGGGGAGGGGGCAATAGAAACTTCTTTAGAAGCATGCTGTGTGGGGGCAGCCCTCTCTGTGGCAGATAAAGCGCTGCGGGTTGAGGTTTGGGCTGTGGGCAGGTTGCAGGCAGTTTTTCGGCAGCCGGAAAGTTCCCGTTTCTGGTGAATGAATGACTGGGTAACTTTGGGCTGCCCGATGCACACAGTGTGAGAGAGGGGCGGCGCGCGCATGAACGGGAGGTACCGGTCCTACTGCTGCTGTCATCCTACATACAGGTACTGACCACCTGCAGATGGAAATGGGTAAAGTGTGCGTCCTACCGTGAAATGCGTGCTGGATCTGGCCATGCTATTCCTACCTTCATTTTTAGGTCCGGGAACGCCCCCGTGTCTGGTCCGGCATTGCCGGCACTACTGCGTTGCATGCCGAGGCTTTTAATCACATAATCAGAATCGCAAAAGTGAAACTACGAGTCTCAGAATGCAAGGTGCGGTTGGTTGAAAAGCCAAAACTGCTTAAAATTTCATGCATGGTATCTTTGCATTTTACCAGCTAAACTACTGTGCCTATGCATGCAAATGCATACGGTGGTTTAGAATTAAAAACACATGTTCCCTGGTGGCCAGCATTAAAGCGTCGTTTCTGCAATATAAACAAATTGACCACAATAAAACATTTCCAAAATCATAGACTATTGAGAAGTGGCAGGCTCAGTAAGAGCCGTGGACACAAAAAAGACAGCTCGACAACGGCAAGTAAAAGGTCCTTTGCACATCAGAAATGTAAAATACTTCCACGTGCTGCAAGCAGCACATCAGGCTGCTATTGTTTTCCACATGTAGCATAGCTCCCAGTCCAGCTGCAGGACGTCCTCTTTATCAGATGCGAGAGGCGGTGGGTCCGAAAGCTGTCTCGAATTAAACAAATGCAGCATGAAAGGAGGAAGGCATGTTTAACTTGGGGGGCACGACCAATGCCAAATGCTGAAAAGTAACATGATGCCCAATCCTAAAAAAAAGTTTTAGTGGGTAAAAAAAAAAAGAAAAAGGTGTAATTGCTTCCAGAAATGTAATTAGAGTCTGCATATGTGAGCAAGGAGTGCTTTCTTTTCACTTCAGCAATCTCAATCAGAGCTCTAATCGCCAGCAGGCGCTCAGGGGACCAGCCGGCCGCTCCCTGCACACAGGAGCCGGCCGCAGCCAGGAGACAGTCCAAGGCGACGTGGGGACTGGGAGTGGTACAGTCCGCCGCTCCCCGGAGTTCCTGCGCGAGTGGTTCGGCCCGGGAGTAGACTGCATTCCAGCGAGTCATGTAGGGTGAGTGCTCTGAATGAGCCGCTGTGCGCTCCCGGCTTGCTTCGGATGTATGTCCCGTGCTGCTCAGAGCTACTCGCTGCCTCTCAGTGACTTCCCCGTCCCTGTCAGGAACCGACAAAAGGGACGTCTGTGGACTTGTCCAGCACTAACAGCGAACTCATTAGAAAGGGCACAGACCTCATCATCAGCAGCAACATCTGTGTGGAGTCCACTTTACAGACCCTCCGGTGTTCATGGCATGTGCGTTTAGGGAAAGCAGCTGCCACTTTCCACAGACCCGTAAGAGAGGCGAATCTACGGGGTAAGCTGGTGTAACTTTGCATTCTTCCGTGGCTGCGATACTTTCCCCCTTCCCTCCTCTTCCTTTTGTTTGCGGGCTGGTGCCGCTGCAGTGGTGCTCTGCTCGCAATTGAATGGAGAGGGATGAATAGGGTTATTGTGTGGGGGTGAGAGGGGAGGGGGCAATAGAAACTTCTTTAGAAGCATGCTGTGTGGGGGCAGCCCTCTCTGTGGCAGATAAAGCGCTGCGGGTTGAGGTTTGGGCTGTGGGCAGGTTGCAGGCAGTTTTTCGGCAGCCGGAAAGTTCCCGTTTCTGGTGAATGAATGACTGGGTAACTTTGGGCTGCCCGATGCACACAGTGTGAGAGAGGGGCGGCGCGCGCATGAACGGGAGGTACCGGTCCTACTGCTGCTGTCATCCTACATACAGGTACTGACCACCTGCAGATGGAAATGGGTAAAGTGTGCGTCCTACCGTGAAATGCGTGCTGGATCTGGCCATGCTATTCCTACCTTCATTTTTAGGTTTTGCCTCGCCAAAGATGCGCTCTGCGCATCTTTTCGGCGCAGGCGAAAACTTGATGATCCTGTCAGGATTGGGAGGTGGGGGCTGCGTCATGCGCGCGCAGTTTATTTTTCCGGGTATCTCGCGCTCTCCAGTGACGCCGAGATTGATGGATCGAATACAGACTGCGCAGAATGATAACTAATGCACACCAGAAGGGTCTGGTATCCTCTGTGGATGAGATCTAAAGCCCTGTGACTCGCATTAAATGTAGCATACTTCTGCTCTGTGTGGGGGGGGCTCTGTGTGGGTGTATGTGTGGAGGGCGCTGTGTGGTTGTGTGGGGGGGCGCTGTGTGTGTGTGTGGGGGGCTCTCTGTGGGTGTTTGTGTGTGGCATTTGCGAGAGATTAAGCTATTGGCATTGTAAATGACAATGCCATTTATTTATGTTAAAAAAAACATAAATAAAAATAATGTCAAGAGCAATGCCAATAGCTCTAACTTTAACAAAGGCAAAACCATTGCATTGTAAATGCTTGTTACTTTCTGGTATGCGTCTACTGCCAACCCGCCAGGTGACTATTCACTTCAGTGTACCATTTTACCATTTTCTTCGGGGAAAGTGTCTGCTTTCAGTCGGTTGGGTGACCTTTCACTTCAGGCATCTGCTTCCAACCTGCGAGGTGACCCAGGCGCCGACCTTTAGCGTTTCCTTCCAGCTCAACACCATAATTCCTTGTAGTGTACTGCCGGTACCCCTTTGGTGACACAGAATCTCAATTAAGAAAGACTTTACAGCTAAAACATGTAGATCAAAGAGGCGATAATGTGGAACAACTATTATTTGGGTCCCTCCAGATGACACAAGTTGTGAACCGCGAGAGGATTTAATAGTGGAGCGAGTGCTCTGTATGAATTTTTTTGTGACCGGCTTGAGTTAGTGGTGGGTTATGAAAAACCTTGAGTAGCTGGTTCGGCTTTTCGTATGTTGGTTGGTAAAAGCAAAATTGAAGAGGAGTCGAAAGGGAAACACATGGAGTTTCTTTCTACCTGGAGTCATGTCCTCCCCCAAATCCTTAATTGATATGCCTTCCATGCATGTTTTGCTGCCTCTTGTGCACCATAAAGACTAGAATACTCCTGTTTTAAATGTATACCAATTTCTTTATACAGACTCGCTGACATGGAATAAGCCTACTCTCAGTGGGGTGGCACCTCTCCCGCGAAGTCTTCACTCTGCCACCACCATCAGCAATAAGTAAGTTGAGAATCTTGATATATGCCTCCCCATAAAAGTAAAAAGTGATTGTGCTGTTTAATTCTCTATACCATCCAGTCTCCCTGCTTTGCTCATGGAATCCCTCTTTCCTTCCGTAGGATGTATGTCTTTGGAGGCTGGGTGCCTCTTGTAATGGACGATGTTAAGGTGGCGACTCATGAAAAGGAGTGGAAGTGTACCAACACATTGGCATGCCTCAATCTAGGTAAGCATGCTGCTTTAAAACTAGCTACTTCTCATTCAGAAAGTAATCATGCATACTTATGCCATAGCTGTGGAGGCCAGGGGCATTGAATTTCTATGTGTCGCTGGAGAAAATCTCTGTTACAGCCTCTCTAGATACAACTGACATGTCGCTCAATACTCTTATGGGATAACATCTGTATTTGTGCGGAGTTCCGTTTATGTAATTGTGTAGCTGATCCCTAATTTGGAAAATGCCTACTTCCTTAGCTCCTTTGACATGCGCTGATTTGACATTCCGCTCCCGATACTGTTGCGTAACTTCCTTCGGTAAACAATTTTAGCAATCAGTTTATTTGATTAATTTCTGCTGTTTTTGCTTTTTTCCTTTTCATAATCCTGTTATTAGCTGCCTTTGCTGCATTCAGCAAGTATATGCGTCTCTGTAAACTATAGAAACAACAAAGAGTTACCCATGTGTATTGTAGATTTCTAATTCAGATTTTTGATGTTCGGTCTGCTTAGACTCCATGACTTGGGAGCACATTCTAATGGATACTCTAGAGGATAACATCCCCCGCGCACGGGCAGGCCACTGTGCTGTGGCAATCAACACCCGTTTGTACATTTGGAGTGGCCGGGATGGTTACCGGAAAGCATGGAACAATCAGGTTTGCTGCAAGGATCTCTGGTACCTGGAAACAGGTGAGTTCAGTCAGCTTGGGTAGTTATGTCATTTTGCACTCAGTTGCATGCTACAATAAGGAGGGCTTCTTCTGTCATCTACAGCACCAACAGTACATGTGCGCTTAAATCACCTTAAATCTTGGTTGATTGTGGTTTTCAGTCAAAGAGAAGTCCCTGGGTGAACATTCATGTATGGCCTTATTGAAACTCCATACCTATATTATTTAAACACTGTATCCTCGAGCTTGGAAAAGCTAAACCAAAGAATTTAAATTTCCACACTAAAAATAGGAACGTTCACAGTCTTTTTAATAAAAATATAACAAGTTATACACAATAACACATTAAAATTTCAAAGGGCGATCTTTGAAAAGATATAATAAAAACAGTTAATCAAAGCAATCAATCATCACAGTTCATTACATTTCCCTATATATGCACACCGATTATTAGATCCAATATTAGACATCAATCATTTGAAGCAAAAGTTACTTGCAAAAAATTCATAAAGTTACAGTAAAAAGAAGAATTTCTATAATATAAAAAACACAAAGCAATTTTCAACGAACCCCTGCACACCGTGGCTTAATGATATTACTACCACTCTCAATTATTTGATCCAAAGGTCATTAGTTCATAAGGAAGTGACATCAATAGTACTATTTTTATAAGTGTATCAATTGTTCACTGGACCTAGTTTGGATTCTACATGAAACACAAATGCGTCGACGCGTTTCGGTGCGTAGAACAATAGATACTGTAGCACCTTCCTCAGGACTGCCGTTTCTTTGGGGTCACCGGCTTCAAAGTTTGTTGCTAGAACATCCTTTCTGCAAATATATTTTGAAAAAGCAAGGTATCACTGTTTTTTACTAGTTCTCGTCATTATAGGATAGTCTCAACATCCTGTCGCACAATTAATTATACATCCACTCTTATATCTTATGGTTTTATCAGTTTGTCACATTTTTATATCAAAAGTGGATTTACAGCAGAGCATCATTTATTCCATACATATAGCCTTTCTCCAATAAAAGGTTGTATTTTCACACTCATGGTACATGCACTGATTGTGGTTTTCGCCTGCTTGTCTTTTAGCTCCCTTTGATATTTATGTATTCTGACCAAATTGTAACCATTCCCTATTGGGATAGAGTCTCTAAAATGTAAATTTTTATTACATAATAATTTAAAATTTTGCTTAAGACCCAAGTACACACTGTTGAAAAGCAGGGTGTACTCTGCCTGTTGTAAACTTCCATGCTAACTTGGGTTGAGTACTTGTTTTATTGTGGCATGTTTCTCTAATATCAAATTGTGCTGTTATGTAGCGCTCTGTTTTATCGAAATATTATTTTTTTCATATGTTATGATCAATTTGCAGTGCTCCATATACTTTGGAATGAGCTTGATATGTTTAATTTTTCTACTGCCCTACAGAGAAACCTCCGCCCCCTGTTCGAGTTCAGCTGGTTCGGGCTAATACCAACTCCTTGGAAGTCAGCTGGGGGGCTGTACCGACAGCAGACACGTACCTTTTGCAGCTTCAGAAATATGACATTCCTGCGGCTACAGCAGCAATGTCTCCCACTGTTAACCCAGTTCCTTCTGTGCCAGTCAACCCACCGAAGAGCCCTGCTCCTGCTGCTGCAGCACCATCCGTGCATCCTATGCAAACTGGCATCACCCTCCTTCCACAGGGTGCCTCGCTGCCCCCTACAACTGCCACCATCCAAGTCATGCCGTCAGTGCCAGGAAGCCCCTTGCCTGTTTCTGTAGCCCGGGCCCAAGGTAAGTTTTTGGTCTGCTCTTTTACGCTGCAGTCTCTTTGATCCGTAATCTGGTTTGTGCCATTAAAGTCGTGAGGAGGAGTGCAGCATCAGCCATACTACTCTTTTGTGACCGTAGACTTGCATTTTGGGAGGTTGTATTTCAGTGCAGTTTCTTTAACCGTAAGATCTTTTTAGTACTGCCCTACCTTTTCATTGCTTTTCTTGGCAGAACAAATGTAATCTTCTCTGCGTCTTACTTTCATATTTTATATTAGTTTTAAAGCCAAACGAAAACACAGTGAGACCAAGGAGTGGAGGGTGAGATTTCGGGTGCTGTTGGTTACAAGGCCACTGTAATCTGCAATACTCTGACCTCGTTTTATCCCATTATTGTTTATTATTTTGTGTTCCTCTGGTTTATTTCCTGTTTTTCCATTTCTTCTTCACAGTTCCCACGGTTTTGAAAGTCACTGGTCCTCAGACCATGACCACACCTCTCGTGACCGTCCGACCCTCTAACCAACTTGGTAAACCAGTTACAGTGACATCCCTCCCTCCCGGAGTACGCATGGTTGTGCCTGCACAAAGCGCCCAGGGAACTGTGAGTTTAACAAAACTAGTTAATTGCAGTCTTTAAAAGACTTGGGATGATGACTTTTGTAGTATAGCACAGAGCGTATTTAAAGACTAATACATTGCTTTGCCTAGTATTGTCCAGCATTGTGGAACAAACCTGACCATTTACATCAGGTACTTGTTGCCTGTGGCGTTACTTATGCACACATGTGCTGCCACACCGTAACCGGTATCGTGGAGCAGTAAAACTGCAGAGCTCCCAGTCCTTCTTTTGTGTCTCCACCTTCAGTTCTAGAAAAACCAGAACAAAGAAAACCCACCCTAAATGTGTGACTGCTACAGTAAAGGAAACTGTTCTCATTTCTCCCTCTTCCAACAGCATTCCTTGAGTGTATCAAAGGAGTAGCTGCCACTGGAGATATGGGCTTTAATTCCCATTTATATGTTGAGATGCTGCCAGTCTCAGACTGCATGTTCGTTATGAAATACAAGTCTTTATCCTGAGAAACCTGATCACTTCTACTGTGTGTGTATCCTAAGCAGGCAGTGACGGTTATGCATGTGTGATGGAGTGCCTGCATGCACATTGCCCTATTCGAGTCCATTCTAATTCCATCTGTATTTCGAACCGTTAACAATGGAATCAGATTTGTTTCTGTCTCCTGCAGCCATTTTCAGTCCTGCATTGTCATTCAGTATCCACTATTCAGTGCCATCCATTTTGAGTGTTTTTTTATTTGTGTGTACAGTCTTGAGCCTTCACCAGTCCCCTGTGTTTCCATCCTGCAGGCTATTGGCAGTAGCCCCCAGATGAGTGGAATGGCAGCCCTTGCTGCAGCGGCGGCCGCCACCCAGAAGATCCCACCTTCCTCTACCCCTGGCATCATTACTGTTCCTGCTGGCAGCACCATGGTGAAGACTGTCACTATGTCACCTGGGACTACACTGGCGTCCAATGTTAAAATGGCCTCCTCTCCTATCATGGTATCTACCATACCTTCAATAACCACACCTTTTGAGTGTACAAGAGTTTAGTGGAAGGGTTAAATGGTGCGCATAATTTAACAAACCATCTATTCTATTTGCCACAATTATTGGGGGTGGGGAGGCTGTTTGACACGTGTGGCTGTAGATGCACATACTTTGCATACTCCCATCTAGTTGTTGGTCTGGATATGTGCAAGATGTTCGACACAGTCAAGGTGCTCCTTTTTGGTTCGTATAACTCTATTCCATTCGTCAGTATTGTTCTCGATCGCGTAGTCCGTTCTTCGTATCCAGTTGTATGAAGGTTGTTCACAGGATGACGCAGCTGGGCATGGGGGAGGGGGGGAGGGTTCAAAGATACTTTTGAGACCCCTCTGCACCCATCCCCCTCCACCATAGCTAAATAGAGTCCTCAGAAGAAATTTTGTTTTTGATACTCTTTCCTACACACGTAGGGCTACACAATATCTCCCTATGTTAAAGGGTATGTTGAGACAATTAAGACCTCTTTAAAGACCCTATTAGGGCTAGAGTTATCACGCCATGGATGGATACAAAATATAAAGCCTCCCCATAAGATCCCATTTACATCAGGGGCCGGTTACCACCAGACTCGCTTGTCGTCAGTACTGCTTCTAGGCATGCTTTTTCAATCTAGCAGTGACACCCGATTGCCTGAGAGCAAGCGCTTTGATGCAGTCGCTGCCTATCTACAAAATGGGTATCACGTGTCTTTATTCAAAATACCTGTCTTTACAGCCTTCATGTAAAAAAACTTAAATCCGTATTTGTAAAGCGCTTACTACTCAAGGCGCTGGGGGCAGGTGTGGAAATTAAGTGAGCGATTGCCCAGAGTCACATGGTGCTGAGCTGCCGCCGGAGCCGGGGATCGAACCGTGAGCCATGTGCTCCGAAGTCAGCTGCCCTGTAATTCCACCACTGTTTCCACCTGAACCCTTGTGGAACCTTAACATTTTTCTTAGTCCCCTCCTGGTACCTCCATTTGATACCATGCATAATTGCCTCTGCAGTTTTAATCTTGGAAGGTGGCATTTTTGATTGCCATTGCTTCACATAAACACATTAGTGCGCTCCAAGCATTAACCCTAAAGTAGCTTTTCTTCCAGTTCCACAGAGACAGGATGATCCTCTTCACCAACCCTAAATTTCTCCTAAAAGCTTTCTCCCGCTTTCATCAGACGAAATTGTGGACAGAGCTCCCCACACATTAAATGTCAAAAGAGCGGTAATGTTCTGCATTGATAGAACTTGCACACTACACATAAAAACAATCCAATAGCTGACCTATGCAAAGCAGCTACACAGTCTGCACCACACACTTTCACTAAACAATTGTGTGAATGTTTTAGCAGGTTGTGCTAGGTACACTTTTTCAAACCACAGCAAAACCCACAGTTTAGCTATGGCTTCATAGGAAGATTGCTTTACAGGTTATGCAAGGCATGTCCATCTACAGCCACACATGCCTCGAACAGAATATTACTTACCCTGTAAGCATCTGTTCGTGTCCTGTAGTGCTGTAGATTTGTGTGCCCACCGTCCTCCCTGGACACCTGTGGCTGTTAGTTTACTACTTGTACACATGGACTTCTCTTTACTTACACATAGGTTACACTCCATTCTCAACCGCCTGCGGGAAAACAATCTAACAATGGAGTCGATGCCTATGCACGTTATCACTGAGGTCGCTCTACCTCGTGACTAAAAAGACTTCTTTGGGAAAAAACAACTTGCACACATTCGGACCCAACTCTAGATAGCAGTAGTATGCAAAGCATGTGAATCTACATGTCCCAAACCTATATGCTCTCAGGGTAAGTAACAAGTTCCTTTTATTTCACCCCTGTTTAGAAGTTGCGAAGATGAGCCGTGCTAGATGGCTTGTGAAGTGGGGCACTTGTGGATTAGTATTGTCCAAAAGGTGTCTTTTTATTTTTATTTTCAGCGTGGCTTGAAAGGACTGTGTATGTATTAGTCATGCTGTCTGGAATGGGCCAGCTGGAATTGTTATTATTTTTTTAATAGGTGAGCAACCCAGCCACCCGGATGCTGAAGACTGCTGCTGCCCAGGTTGGCACCTCCGTCTCTTCTGCTGCCAACACGCAGTCCCGGCCCATCATCACTGTCCATAAGTCTGGAGCGGTGACTGTGGCACAGCAGGCTCAAGTGGTGACTACCATGGTGGGTGGGGTCACTAAAACCATCACTTTGGTGAAGAGCCCCATCTCCGTCCCTGGAGGCAGTGCACTGGTAAGACGCATGTTTGTAGTATTCCTATTATCCTTTGTAGGACCACTTCCATGTGTGCTAGGCTGTGCTTTATAAGTGGGCAACCATTGGAAGGAAAGTTGTAATGCTTGTTTTGGGTAAAGACTGACTATAGAGGAGTGGTAAGTGTTCCAGTCAATTTGAAGATGGATACCAAGTTCAAGGCAGTTATCCAGCAGTAGTCAAGTTAGAATTTGTATAGCGCACTACTCACCCAGAGGGTCTCAAGGCGCTTGGGGGGGTGGGGGAGGGGAGAAGCGTTACTTATCGAATATCCAAGTTTTGAGTTGTTTTCTGAAGGAGAGGTGGTTCTGTGTAAGGCGGAGGTGGGTGGGGAGAGAGTTCCAGGTCTTGGCCGCTAAGTAGGAGAAGGATCTTCCTCCCATGGTGGATCTTTGGATGCGTGGAATCGCGGCGAGGGCTTGATTGGACGATCGTAGTTGGCGGGTGGGGGTGTAGAAGGTCAGGCGCGTGTTGAGGTATTTGGGTCCTAGGTCGTAGAGGGCTTTGTGTGCGTGGGTGAGTAGACGGAAAGTTATTCTCTTGTTGACGGGGAGCCAGTGGAGGTCTTTCAGGTGACCGGATATGTGAGCTTGGCGGGGGATGTCTAGGATAAGTCTGGCTGAGGCGTTCTGAATGCGTTGGAGTTTTTTCTGTAATTTGGCTGTTCCGGCGTAAAGGGTGTTTCCGTAGTCCAGTCTGCTTGTGACAAGTGCTTGTTTCGGTGGGGAGAGTTTTTTGAGCATACGTAGGATGTTAAAGCATGATGATGAGATGGCGTTGACTTGTCTGGTCATCGAGAGGGAGGAGTCCAGGATGAAGCCCAGGTTACGTGCGTGGTCCGTTTGTTTGGGTGCGATGCCCAGGGCCGGTGGCCACCATGACGTCTCAATCGGAGGGGGATGATCCTAAGATGAGGATTTCCGTTTTGTCTGAATTCAGTTTTAAACTGCTGTTCTTCATCCACTCTGCTACTTCTTGCATCCCTTCGTGTAGGTTGGTTTTGGCGGTGTTTGGGTCTTTGGTGAGGGAGAGGATCAGCTGGGTGTCGTCTGCGTAGGAGATGATGTTGAGGTTGTGTTGGCGCGCGATGGATGCGAGGGGACTCGTGTATACGTTAAAGAGGGTGGGACTGAGCAAAGATCCTTGTGGTACGCCGCAGATGACTTCAGTGGCCTCTGATCTGAAAGGGGGGAGGCGAACTTTCTGGGTTCTTCCGGCGAGGAATGAGATGATCTAGTCCAGTGCTTTTCCTTGTATCCCGACGTTGCTGAAGCGTTGTATCAGGGTGCCATGGCAGACTGTGTCGAAGGCTGCGAAGAGGTCCAGTAGGATGAGGGCAGCTGTTTCTCCATTGTCCAGTACTGTTCGAATGTCGTCTGTGGCTGCGATGAGGGCAGTCTCGGTGCTGTGTTTGGCTCGCAAGCCGGACTGTGATGGGGTCGAGGGAGCCGTTAGATTCGAGGAAGGCGGCGAGCTGATTGACTGTTTTCTCAATGACTTTGGCAGGGAATGGGAGGAGCGAAATGGGGCGGTAGTTCTTAAGTTCGGTGGGGTCTGCTGTGGGTTTCTTCAGGAGAGCGCTGAGTTCGGCATGTTTCCAGCTTTCCGGGAAGGTAGCAGTGTTGAGGGAGCAGTTGATGACATCTCGGAGATGGGGTGCGATGATGGAGTCTGCTTTGTTGAAGATGTGGTGGGGACATGGGTCACTTGGCGATCCGGAGTGGATGGTGTTCATCAAGCGGATGGTGTCTTCAGTGCTGATTGGGTCCCAGGCGCAAAGGATGTCAGAGGGGGGGGCTTTGGTTTGGAGGTGAGGGGGGTGGACTGGTCGCCAAAGCTGTTATGTATGTCAGCGATTTTGTTGTGGAGGAATGAGGCTAGAGAGTCGCAGAGGTCTTGAGATGGAGTGATGTTGTTGGTGTCGGCGGTGGGGTTGGTAAATTCTTTGACGATGTTGAATAGTTCCTTGCTGTTGGCATTGTTGTCGAGTCGATCCTTAAATGCTGATTTCTTGGTGGATCGGATCAGCTGGTGGTGTTTGCGGGTGGCGTTCTTGAAGGTGGTCATGTTGTCATTGGTTGGGTTTTTTCGCGAGGCTTTCTCGAGGGTGCAGCAGATCTTTTTGGATTTCTTAAGGTAGTCATTGAACCAGGGGGCTTTTTTGCTACCTTGCTTGGTTAGATGGTTTTTCAAGGGTGCTAATTTGTCTGCGCAGTGAGTTATCCATTGTGAGGTTGATGGCTGCTTGATTTGGGTCCAATGATTTGGCGGTAGGGTTTTGATTAAAGCGATGTGAAGAGCTGGTCGGTGGTAATTTTGTTCCAGTTTCGGCGGGGGATTGGTTGTGGGTGGTGGTGGGTCGTGTTTTTTTTGTAGTTGAAGTAAACGCAGCTGTGGTCCGTCCAATGGAGTCCTGTGGCGTGATTGAAGGAGATGTACTTGCTGGAAGAGAAGATGAGGTCGAGCGTGTGTCCGGCGTAGTGGGTGGGGGTGTTTACCAGTTGTTTGAGTCCGAGATTGGCGAGGTTGTCTAGAAGGGTGGTGGTGTTGCTGTTCTTTTCTAGGTGGAAGTTGAGGTCTCCTAGTAGAATGTAGTCCTCGGAGGGGAGGGCGTGTGGGCTGATGAAGTCTGCAATGTCTTCGCTGAATTGTGTGCGGGGTCCTGGGGGTCTGTAGATGAGGGTGCCTCTGAGTGTGGTCTTAGGGTCGGTGTGAATCTGGAAGTGAAGGTGTTCGGCGGTTGCGAGGTTGTCGTCGGAACTGGTCGTGATGCAGATGGTGTTTTTATGGACGATGGCGATGCCTCCTCCTGTTTGGTTGGTGCTGTCCTTTCGGAAGATCTTGTAGCTGTCCGGGATGGGTATGGCGATGTCGGGCGCTGATGAGTTCATCATCCAGGTTTCTGTGAGAAAGGCGACGTCCGGCGATGCGGTGTCTAGTAAGTTCCATAGTTCAGTGGCGTGTTTGTGGACCGAGCGGGTGTTGAGCAGGATGCACTTCAGGTGGTTACTGTCTGAGTTCTGTTTGGCGTTTGCGGCTTGGTAGCAGTCTGGGAGACGCCCTGTGTTGAGTGCAGAGAGGGTTGCGGCGCCGTACGTTATGCGGGTGGAGTGGATTGTGCGGGGACCAGGGGCTCTGGCGCTGGGTGCGGTCCGGGCGCACCTTTGGCACGTCCACGCTGCGCGTGGACACTGCGCGTGGACACTGCGCGTGGACACTGCGCGTGGACACTGCGCGTGGACACTGCGCGTGGACACTGCGCGCGGACACTGCGCGCAAATGCATCTGTCATAAGTGGAGAGTGGAGGGGGGCGAAGCAAGGGAGGAGCAGCTGGGAGGCGGGAGCGGGGTGGAGAGACGGGCTAGGAGGCACAACAACAAGGTGGCAGCAAAAATGAAAGTGAAACAGGACGAGATTGGGGCACAGTCTGGGATGTCGCTAAGATGTGGGCAGAGGCACCGGCACAAATGATTACAAAAGCAGTGCGAGCAATGAAATATAGCGCTACGATGTCAGCCACAAACAATAATACAAGCAATGAGGGCAATGCAATAAAGCGCTACGATACCAGTCAGCCACAAATGATAATACAGGCAATGAGGGCAATGCGCAAATCGGTTAATGGCAGCAATGAGCACAATAGCGCTACGATACCAAGTGACTATTCAGAAGACTTTATTTCACTGAAAATGCACTGTTGCTTACATGGCTGAGAATATACAACTAGTTTTAAGGGTGAAGTGTTCAGTGTGAAATATATGCTTGCCCTCCACTATAGGCATAACATGCATGATCTCGTCTTTAGATTTCCAACCTGGGTAAGATGATGTCAGTCGTCCAGACCAAGCCAGTTCAGTCATCAGCTATCACAGGACAGGCGTCATCTGGACCTCTCACTCAGATCATTCAGGTGCGTTCATAACATTTGCCTGGTTGTTCAATTATCCAATAGTTGCTCTTCACGAAGGTACTAGTTGGACCAGTGGCTGAAATATTTGTTTTAGGTTTGGGTAGTCCTAGACATTTGAAGAGATCAGTCTGATGGAAAAGTCCCTTCTGCAGTGCAGAACAGCAATCTGCCACTGAAGTACATATTCTCTCCACTGTTTATGCAAAGCTTGCCTGATTCAGGTATCTGTGTTTTCCTGCCTCTGTGCCTCACTTTATTTTTTGTTTCTTCATATCAGACCAAAGGGGGTCTACCTGCTGGAACCATCTTGAAGCTGGTGACCTCAGCAGATGGGAAGCCCACAACCATTCTCACTACAAGTCAGGCTGGCACTGGCACAAAGCCCACCATCCTGGGAATCAGCAGTGTCTCCCCCAATACTACCAAGCCAGGAACAACAACAATAATTAAAACTATTCCAATGTCTGCGATCATCACGCAGGCTGGGGCTACAGGTACGGTGTACGCTTCCATGTTCAGTGTTACTTAACCTGATGAAATACCATGAAATTGAGCTGAATCGGTGGATACTCTGGTCTCCAAGGTACTTTGTCTAGTGCTTTTACAAAACCTTGCTGTATCATATTCACACACCACTGGTGTTGTCTGGTTGAGTTGCGTCGATTTGAGTATTCTATAGAATATTTCCTTTATTTGATCAATAGATTCCATAAAAGTACAAATAAAGCATATACAATTCCTATAAAAGCAAAATGATAATATGGCAATACATGACCCAAGTTGAAAAGAGCACATTCAAAGCACAATTCTAAATTGGTTGACACTTTTGTTGCTCTTTTATGTGAAAGCTAGAACCCCGTACCGTCAGACTATTCCCGAGGACGGGCAGTGTCTGCTAAGTGATTTCAGAGAAGTCACCACTGCTGTGTCACTGATCAATATAGTGCAGTTACCCCTGAGGAAGGGCAGTTTCTGCCCAAAATGCATTAGGTCCACATTTCCCTGACTAAGCTATGAAGGACCGTGAACAGATTTGTGTTTCTCTTCCAGGGGATCCTCATCAATAGTCATAATCATTAGAATATTCCCGCCCATGCGCGGGAATATTCTAATGCTTATGACTTTGATGAGGATACCCCTGGAAGAAAACTAGGATTACAGGTAAGTAACTAATCCTTATGAAGCCTGTTAGGGAACTTCATTAACTATACAAATAAAATACTTTTGAAGTCCATGGACACTATTTAACAAAGGCAAACCTGTACATTGGGGTATTGTTTCTACCCCTGACCACCTTTTGTAATCTTCTATTACAGACAACCCCCCCAAGCAACCCTTATTGATTGCTGCAAACAAACTGTGTTGCCTCCCAAGTTTACCTATATGATTAATGTGCCCAAAGTTCCTTTCGATGGTAAAGACAAAGGGGAGGACTCTAACCAATAAAACCATCCGCTGGATATGTTATGTAAGGGGTTGTTGTTCAGTTATACAGGAGGATGTCTTGCAAGCCGAAAGGCTTCCTCTCCCTAACACCCAGACACTGTATAGAATTGCTTTTGGCAGATGGAAAGGTTGCCCACAACCTGATAGCTCTAGCAGCTAGATCGAGCTCTCCTACTCTCAACTGGCATCTAGCTTAAGTATCAACCCCCTCAACTTACATTGTTGCCTTTTGTCCACCACTCAGATGCCCTCCCAAGCTCAGACTCTATCATAGCAACTAATTAACGACTCGAACACCAAGCTAATTTTGCATGCACTACATCATATAGGGCGAGCTTCTACAGCACTCAGATAGTTGCGGCAAATGATAGATACCAGCCAATTATCTTCTCGCAAGTCACCCAATCTAATGTCTTTGGGAACCAAAAGGAGTTGTCTGCCAGCCGACAAAGGGCCCAGCGGCGTGGATTTGCTTCCGCACAAGAAGCACAAGCAGGGGTCACAACTAATATAACACAACCCATCCCTGTCAAAGAGCTATGTAACCCCAGTAGGCTTGGTCTGGTCTCATGGATTCAATTTATTGAATTCTGTCTGTTCTGTAGTAGGGGATCTCTGTGAATAGTCCTAATCTAGTGAATAGTCCCGCCCATGTGCGTGGACCCCGGCAATCAAAAATAATCTCTTAAATTGTCAAATTATGCAGAAACTGCAAAGACACTTACGAGAGAATTTAAAGACCAATAATGCAGCCTATATCCACAGGATACACTGTCCAGTACTTCAACTAGAAATTCCACCAAACAAAACCACACACAACACAGCCTGCCCAGTTTCTTCCATAGAGAAACTTGCCTCTACCAGTAAAAGACTCTGGAATGATAGAGAGAAAGGCATGGACAGACAAGCCCCATATGCTGCCTTTATGTGGCTTAAATAGGATACTGTGCCTTTAAGAGAACTTTCCAGAACTTTCTCACAGTATCCCAGAATGCACAGCAGGTCCCTTTTACTTTCACTTCTTTTTTCCGGCTCCTGCTAACAGGACCCTGGCATTGAGCGCTCCCTTTTTTTCAAGGGTTTATATTGGATTTAAGTTCACTTTTTGATAAGTGTTTGCAGTAGATATTCTTGGTGTTTCCCTTCTCTCCTGTGTGTTTGTCAGGCTTTTTAGGGCTCTAAAATGCCTGCTCTTTTCGACAAATGACCAGCATGTGGAAGGAAGAAAGCCAAGACTGATCCACACGACGTCTGCATTATTTGTCTCCCTGAGGCACATGTCCCTGAAGACTGTGACATCTGCCAGAACCTCTCAGCAAGGACCCTGAGGAAAAGGCTGAAGATTAGGCTCCAAGGCCTGGAAGAGAGATGACTGCAGGCTGCAGGTGGGCCTGGGCAGGCGGGGAAGGCTCCCTCTGCCGAGGCCTCTGGGGGGGGTCTCCCCAGAGGCAGGAAGACCAGCGAACGGACGTTGAGAGGGATGACGGCGGTGTGTTCCCCTTCTCCCCAGCGCTCAGGGTCGAGAAGGCGTGAAGATTTGACATCTAGGAGCCTGGTTAGGCCTCCGTCGAAAGCACTGTCTACGGTGTCTTCGTCGTCAACGTCTAGCTATCAACGTCGAAGGAGAAGTCACAGGCGTCGGCGCTCGTCGTCGAGGCGATGCCGTCGAAGACTTTCGGCGTCGAGGGGATCCTCGGCATTGAGGACCTCGAGGAAGAGGACTGCGTCGAGGAAGAGCCGACGCTCGTCGTCAAGAATGGAACGGTCGACTATGTGGAGGTGGCGTTCGACGCCTTAGTCGTGGAGGCGACATCAGACACCGGAAAAACGACCTTCGGAGTCTAGGAGAAAGGTCAGCGCCGAGGAGTCGTTCTCACTCCCCAAAACGGCGCAGAGTAAGTTCTGGCGTCAGAAGTTACGCTGAGTCTGGTGGAGGGTGCCGGAGGCGGCGATCACATACTGGAGGGGCTGGTTCGCAGTCCCCTCCCCCGAAGAAGTCACCAGGCTCGGTGTACTCGGTGGTATATACACCACCTCGGCCGAAGACGCCTCCTCCCCCTATACCAAAGGAGAATCCTCCCGTCAACACTCCTCTACCACCACTTCCTCCCTCAGGACCGCCACCACCACCACCGCTCCCGCCCATCGGGCGGAAAAACCCCCTGTCCCTCCGCCGAGATCGGTGTCACTACCTCCTCTTCCTACACTACCTAATGTGACTCCTGAACCACGACCCCAGGATAAGCCTCGGAAGACTCCTCCACGGAAACCTACGTAGCGCCCACGGCCTGGGAGGTCACCCTCTCGCTCCCGGAGGAGGGAGCGATCGTGCAACAGGTCTTCCACGCGGTCGAGACGCCGCCATAGGAGGCACAGATCTTGCTCTCACACGATCGCTGGACACAAGGGTATCGCCGGTTGATGACCTGGTGGCGTTCCATGATGTCCTATTGAGAGGCGCTGCCAAATTGGGCATATCCTTGACGGTGCACACGCCTAAGACATCAGTCATTTTCGAGACACTGCACCAGAAACACCTGTCTCGTCCACTACTACCTCTGGTGCCGGGCCTGGAGGAACCGGCCATGGACCTTTTCCTCACCCCTGCGGTGACTAAGGCGGCCCCATTGAGATTGCAGAAAAAATACCGGGCTTCCGATTCGGATCCGGCTTTTCTAAGAGTGGAACCTCCTCCGGATTCTGTGATTGTGACGGCGGCCCGCAAACAGCATGCCACCACCCAGTCATCAACAGTCCACGCAAACAAAGAGTCTAGATGGATGGATTCAGCTGGAAGGAAAGTATGTGGAACTTCGGCAAACTCTATGAAGGCTGCGAGTGCCACGGCTTTGTTGGGACGCTACGACCGCGCCCTCTGGGACTCCCTCCAGCAGTTTGCGGAACACTTGCCTCGCGGGAAGATTTCCAGGAAGTGCTAAACGAAGGGATACTGGTAGCGAATCAAATTATCAGCGCTGCAGCAGATTCATCCCTCTTGGCGGCACATGGCTTTTGCCATGGGATTAACCAGCGGCGACACGCCTGACTCCACCGTACGTCACTGAAACCAGACGCACAGCAAAGGGTGGCCAATCTTCCATTCTCTGGCGAAACCCTATTTGGGAAGCATGCGGATGACGAAATGGCCCGCATGAAGGCCGAAACACTCACGGCTGTGGGTCTAGAGAAGCCCAAAGAAGCGAAGAAATCATACCGCCCATTCCAACGGCGATCGGTGGGCAGGGCAGAGGACATGGCCAAGCTTCGGGACAGTCACAGCAACAACAGTTCCGTAAGCCGTTCCAGAAACGCCCGAAGGGCAGATGAGGCCAACAGTCGACACCAGTGACCAAAGGCCCGGCCGGGTCTAGGCCCTGAGCGCTTACTTCCCATGGATCTGTTACCCACTCTGGTAGGGGGAAGCATTCAATTTTTTCTGGCAGAGTGGAGAAAAATGATTCAGGACAAGTGGGTGCTGAATATTGTTTGCAATGGATACAGTCTTCGGTTCACCAGCCCGCCTCCAGCAATTCCACCAGTCAGCTCGCAGTTTCAGCAGCGCGAGCTCCAGGCGGAGGCATATATCTTGTTAAGGAAAAGGGCGATAGAAGACGTACCTCTGTCTCAGAGAGGAAGAGGTCTGTACTCCCGGTTCTTCCTGGTTCGCAAGAAGGACAAGAACGAGTTCAGGCCCATTCTAGACGTGCGACAGGCAAACAGATGGATTCGCAGGGAAAAGTTTTGCATGCTGTCGTTGCATCAGATTTATCCTCATTTGCAACAGGGAGACTGGCTATGTGCTATAGACCTACAGGATGCGTACTTCCATGTGCCCATTACATGCAAACACAGGAAGTTCCTGCGGTTCCAAAGTCGGCGCCAATCATCAATACACAGTACTCCCATTCGGACTAAAGTCTGCGCCGAGAACATTCTCTAAGTGCATGGCGGTGGTAGCAGCACACCTACGGAAGAACAAGGTGTTTGTCTACCCGTACCTGGACGATTGGTTGATCAAGGCATCCTCCTTCTCGGAAGCTCGAGCACACTTCTAGAAGACGTGCGTTCTCTTGAACAAGCTGGGGTTGCACATCAACATGTCCAAGTCTGTCCAGGCTCCCTTCCAATGCATACAGTACTTGGGAGCCTCCATCAATACGCTGTCAGCAAGCTTGTCTCCTTCGGAAGAGCGACGATTATCACTCCTTCGGAAGGCTCAGGCTCTTATGACCGCTCCATCTACTAGAGTGAGGACGGTGTCTTCTCTACTGGGATCGATGGCCTCATGTATCTTCCTGACGCCACACGCACGGCTGCACATGAGACCGCTGCAGGAGAGCTTGGAGGACCAGTGGGATCAGAGGAAAGGATCTTGGGACGACTGGATACGACTGTCTCAGCATGCTCTTCAGTCACTGAAGTGGTGGTATTCAGCAGAGAGTCTCCTCAGAGGGGTTCCCTTCCACAAGGACATTCCCATGCAGACTGTTGTGACGGATGCTTCTCTCCACTGGTGGGGAGTGCACTCCGGAAACCTACAGATTCAAGGAACGTGGTCCCTGATGGAGGCCACATATCACATCAATTTCCTGGAACTCAGAGCGGTTCACTTGGCACTGAAGGCCTTTCTTCCGTCCTTTCAGAACAACTCTCTGCTTGTACTGATGGACAATACGACCACAATGTAACAAGCAGGGGGGTTCGAGATCACGCAATCTGTCGCAGGAGGCGCAGGCGATCTGGCACTGGCTTCTGGCCAGAGGACTGACGATAACTGCTACCCATCTGCCAGGTGTGCAGAATGGTCAGGCGGACGCACTGAGCAGACTGATTCAGGAAAGGCACGAATGGGTCATAAACGACGAAGTACTAGGAGAAGTCTTGGCAAGGTGGGGGACTCCAGACGTAGATCTTTTCGCCACCGCCGAAAACAGCAAATGCCGAGACTTCGCCTCCAGGTACTACCAGCAAGGGACGCTGGGGAATGCGTTATGGATCAACTGGCTGAACAGCTTTCTGTACCCTTTTCCACCCATTCCCCTGATTCCGGCGGTACTCATCAACCTGGCCCGATCCAGGGCTCGGATGATACTCATTGCCCCGGAATGGCCCAGACAGTGGTGGTTCACGGACCTGCTTCACCGGTCTCTCCTTCCTCACATTCGGCTGCCGTGCAGGCCGGACCTTCTCACGAAGTTCGGGGGGGGGGGGGGCAGTTGTTGCACCCCAACCTCTAGTCTTTGAGTTTGGCGGCATGGCTCCTGAGATAGTGCAATATGGCCATATGAATCTGCCCGATGATTGCATGGACATACTGAAGGAGTCTAAGAGACCTTCCACTCGGACTTCCTATGCTTACAAGTGGAAGAGGTTCTGTATCTGGTGTCAGTCCAAGAACTATGACCCAACGACGTGCAAGGAAGACGTCATCCTTCCTTACCTTCTACATTTGGCGCAGTCTGGCCTTAATGTTCATTCCATTAAGGTTCATATTGCTGCATTGACTGCCTACAGGAAATGCCCTTCACAGACTTCCTTCTTCCAGATCCCTGTGATCAAAGATTTTTTGGAAGGCTTGAAGAAAGTTTTCCCTCCTGTCAGGCTTCCTTCGCCTTCATGGGAATTGAATGTGGTGCTGTCCAGACTGAGGAAGGAGCCTTTTGAAACTATTCATAAGGCTTCGTTGCAGCACCTGTCCTGGAAGGCGGCGTTCCTCGTGGCCATTACATCGGCCCGCAGGGTGAATGAAATTCAGGCAGTGTGTTGCCAAGAACCTTATACTGTATTTCATGCTGCTAAGGTTGTTATGCGTACTCTCCCTAAATTTCTTCCCAAGGTTATTTCTGATTTTCATGTCAACCAGACTATAACTTTGCCTACGTTTTTTCAGAATCCTTCATCTCCAGCGGAGAGGTCTCTACATTCCCTGGATGTTAAAAGGGTGTTGAAATTTTATCTGGATAAAACCTAAGATATACGTAGGTCAGACCAATTATTTGTCAATTATGGATCGGTCAGGACGGGTCTTGCTACCTCTAAGCAGTCCATCTCTAGGTGGATTATGTTCTGCATACAGTTGAGTTACCAAAAAGCTAATAAGACCTTAGGGGGTAAACCTAAGGCTCATTCCACCAGGGGAAAAGCTGCCACGACAGCTTTGCTCCGTAATGTTCCGATTGCAGAGATCTGCAAGGCGGCCACTTGGAAGTCGGCTCATACCTTTGCTAAGCATTACTGTCTGGACACTGATGCCAGGGCAGATGCTCAGGTTGGGCAGGCTTCGCTGCGAAATCTGTTCGCACAGTAGTGGTGTTATTTTTCTTCTCTACACCGCCGCTTTGGTGTGGGGATGGGCTTGCCATTCTATTCACTAGATTATGACTATACACAGAGATCCCCTACTACAGAAGGTGTAGTTTTGCAGCGTGAATCTTTCTGGATTCACTATGCTGTGCATATTCCGCAATCTGTTGGTTGGGCCCGAAATCGTAGCCTTTTTTTTTTCTCTTTTTAATTATGTTTTTTAGCCCAGGTGGACGTCGACGTCCCACCTTCTGGTGTACCTTCGGTGACGTCGGCATGCTTCCGGCAGAAGCTACCACCCTTGGGCGCCATCTTCAGATTCTTTTTTCCGCTGTTGGGTCTGGATCGTCGTGTGAAGCTCCAGAAGTTTTGGAGGGAAAAATGAGGAAATTAAACCACTATTCGATAATAAAGACCGGAAAAGATTGAGAGAAGAGGACCATCAGAGTGGAGACGACGAAGGAAGAGAAGAACATCAAGATCTTCGACGTCCTTGGAGGAATGTGCATACAGGGGGCCCCCTGAGCGCAGGGATGTACAATGCGAATTTTGCAAAAACTGCCACCACAAGTTCGCGCAGAAGGACCAGCACCCGGTTTGCAACCTCTGCCTGCCTATCGATCACGAGAGCAGAGACTGCAACGCCTGCTCCGTCTTCAAGCCGAAGACACTCCGAGTTCGAGAGAAACGGTGGATAGCTCATCACACGATGCAGGGCAAGGGCTAGGCCCCGACGCTTTACGAACTGGGCCTCTCCAACGACAACATCGCCGAAGGTCCAGATGATTTCACGGTTGCAGAGACCGATCAGAAAACGCCTGACAAGGTAGGAGAGTCTACGACCCCGAAAACTCCCACAGGGCCTCGAAAGCCAGAGGCAGACTCTCGAAAGGCAGGGTCCAAAGCCTCGAAAGGAGCACCGGCGCCGAAAAGTTCGACTGCCGAAGCTGCATCCTCCGAAAAAGAGCCCAGCGGATCCTTCGACAAGGACTCCCGAAGACCAGCGAAAAGCAAAGGTCGTTGAAGCAAGCCCCCGAAAAGGGGTCTTCGACTTCGAAGGAAAAGGAGCTGAAGAAAGCTTCGCCGCCGAAGAGAGCGGCCGAAGCGCTCGACGACGAACAGGCCGCAGAGATGCTGAGAAAGAAAAAAAAGCTCGAGGCAGAAATGGAGAACATACTCCAGAGAAAGAAAGACTTCGACGAAAGAATGAGAAGTTACAAGATCCCCTCGAGGCCGGCAACGTCCGTCGCTGAGGTGACAGAGCAGGAGGAGTTCGACGTCGAATAGCCGCCAAACTCCGGAGCTCTCGGAGCACGAAGAGGACCTCTATTATACAGAGGGTGATTACGGAAACCAGCAGTCACGCTACGGCTCAAGTTCCTCGACGGCCCAAGACCAGGATTGGCAGGTCATCGAGGCCGAAAACCCGGAGGAGCCGGTGGAGACATATCCTTCGAGGCCTTCGCCACCAGATGACATTGGGGCATACAACGAGGTGTTCAGGAAGGCGGCAGCAGCTTATGGGGTTAAGCTAGAGGAGGAGAAGCCAAAAGCAGATTTCCTGCTGGAAACATTGCTCCCCACACAGACAAGAAGCCAATTCCTTCCCACGCTGAAAAGTATCACAGACCAGGGGAAGGAGGCCTTCAAGGACCCGGCTACATGCAGATCAGTAACGCCGAGGACGGAAAAGAAATATAAATTCTCCTCACAGGACCCGGCTTATATCAAGGGGTCCGTCACAGCAGATTCTATTATCGCTGCGACGGCCAGAAGGGCCTACGTCCCAACAACATCTGGGCCTCCACCTGACAAGGAAAGCAGGAGGATGGACCTAACAGGCAGGAAAATAGAGAGAAACGCCGCAACGCACTGGCGGATGGCGAACTCAAACGCCCTCCTGAACAGACATCAATACCAACATTGGGATGAGATGGGGCAATTGCTCAAGCACCTCCCGGAACAATACCGTGAGAGGGCATCACACCTTGTGGAAGAAGGGAAAAGCATTGCTAACTCGTGCCTCAAGACAGCCTTGGATGGCGCTGAAACATCCAGCAGACTGATGGCTATAGGCATCACAGAGAAGGCAAGCCTGGCTCAGGATCTCAGGCTTCAAAGCTGAGGTTCAGAACAACATCCTGAACACACCCTTCAATGGTGAAACACTGTTCGGAGTCCCAGTTGATGAGAAGCTCACACAACTGAAGAACAACAAGACTGCAAGGTCCATGGGGTCCTGCAATTCAGGGGGATGAGAAGGGGCACTCCTACGCGGAGGCCAAACGGAAGAGGTGGAAACCAGCGAGGAGAATCACACCAGGGACAACAGAGTGACAACCAAGGTCACACTGGAACTACCAGAACAGGGGCCAGTCCTTTCGATCAAGAGGAAACGGACGAGGACAGAGAAGAGGCGGTGAACAACCCCCCTCGAAGTGACTGCCCACAAGAAAACGTGCTCACCCAGCACGGAATAACTGAGAGGAGAGGGCTACACGGACAAGACACAAGAACATGTAACTCCAGTAGGAGGCAGGCTAAGATTTTTTCTCCAGGAGTGGAGAAAAATCACCACAGACAAGTGGATACTGAACATCATGCAGTTCGGATACTGCATAGAGCTGCTAAAGAATCCACCAAACAGAAAGCCAAAGAGAAGACAGCACTCGGAAACAGAGCTGCGATTGCTCCAAAAGGAAGCCCAAGAACTACTCCTCAAAGAGGCCATCAAAACAGTCCCATTCAAAGAATGGAACAGAGTACCAAAAGTGGACGAAAGCCTAAGACCCATCCTGGACCCACGGTTCCTAAACAAATATGTAAAGACTCAAAAATTCAAGATGACGTCCCTACAAGAGGTCATCCCACAGATAAAGGCCGGGGACTTCTTGTCCACCATAGACCTCAAGGATGCGTACCTGCACATCCCCATGAATAGGCAGCACAAGCACATGCTAAGGTTCGCAGTGAACAACGATCACTACCAATTCACATCCCTGGCTTTCGGTCTAAAATCGGTGCCAAGGGTTTTCACCAAATGCGGCATCTGCGAAGGGAGGGGATACACGTGTACCCCTACCTCGACGACTGGCTCGTAAAGGCAAGCTCTTACAGGACATGCAAAGATCACGCACTGCAGGTCACGAGAACACTAACAGGCCTGGGTTTTTCCATACACTGGGGAAAATGCTCAATGGAACCGGAGCAGGTGAAAATCTTCTTGGGTGCTCAAATCGACACTGTCCAATGCAGGGTGTCACCCAGCGAAAAGAGAACACTCAGCCTACTGAGGGAGAAACGTCACTACCAGAAGGGGCGAGCTCAGACAGTGAGCAAGATCTTGGGGATGATGGCGTCATGCATACACCTGGTCCCCAATGTACGCCTACAGATGAGACCGCTCCAAGAGTGGCTATAACAGCAATGGTCACAAGCTACAGGAAGTTGGGAGGATCTAGTGGTTGTAACACACAGGGTGCAGGACGAAATAAGGTGGTGGCCCAAGGAAAGGATAACAGTAGGGAAACCTCTTAACACCACCGGACCCAACAGTGACCATTACCACAGACGCATCCCAGAAGGGGTGGGGCGCACACATGAACAAGCTCAGAGTGAGGGGCCCGACAGATGCGGTCAGACACATCAATTACCTGGAGCTGAAAACAGTGTTGCTAGCACTCAAGGCCTTCCAGAAACACCTGTACAGCCAGAAGGTGCTGATACAAACGGACAACACCACAACGATGTTTTACATAAACAAACTAGGGGGAACTGGCAGACCTGGTACTCTCAGATAATGGAGATGGCGCAGCCCCCCCCCAACTCACAAGTTCTCAACTCTCCATGGAAAACGGAGAAGTTCTACACCCAGAGCCAGAGAGCCTCAACCTCTCAGCCTGGCTCGTGAGACTTGGAGTTCGCACATCTAAAACTACCAGAGCACCCTGAGGGTGCTGCGAGAGGCAAGAAGGCCCAGCACACGCAAATGCTATGGGGAAAAATGGAAAAGATTCACTCAGTGGTTTTGCAAGAAAAAACTACACAGAAAATTGACCAGGGAATCTACAGTGCTAAGGTACCTCACGCACCTAATAAAGGCTAAACTCGCTAAGGGTACACCTGGCTGCGATTGTGGCATACACAAGAGGAGAAACGGGGAGAAGCTTCTTCACATCTCAAGTCGTGAAAAGATTCTTAGAAGGGGCTAAAAGAGTAGCGCCACCAAAAAGAATGCCGCCACCGGCTTGGAACCTGAATGTAGTACTGACAGAGCTCATGAAAGCACCTTTCGAACCTATCCACAAAGCATCACTGCAAATGCGGACTATGAAAGCCGCCTTTCTGGTAGCAATCACATTGCTACGGAGAGTGAGCAAACTGCAGGCTCTAACACGACAGGAACCCTACAGTTCGAGGCATGTGGGCTGCTGAATTCATATCTGTGCATAGTCCGCCACCTAGTGTTGGGTCCGGATGCTTGCACCTTGTTGTCCTGGAAGAGTCTTCGAAGTATCACGAGATAGGTGGCTCCTCCCCTGGACTACAGTGCGCATGGGCATCGCCTCCATCCCCAGATTGTTTTTTTCCGCCATTGGGTTCGGATGTGTTTTCGGTTCCCTCTATCGGAACCGATAGTTGTTCGACTTTTTCTCGAGACCAAAAGGTCTTTAGGCTGGGCGTCGGTATAGTTGCGTTCGGGTTTCTTACTGACTCTCAGCTCCGATCTCCTACAACCCTTCCACGTGCTTTCGACGCGGACGGGCCTACACTACACCCTTTGCTATGGAGCGGACTCCATTCAAGAAGTGTCCGCTGTGTCACTCTAAATACTCGCACCTCGACGTGCACCCCGTGTGCAATACATGCTTGTCACCGGATCACCGTGAAGACACCTGCATGGCGTGTTCCAAATTTAGGAGTAAGAAGACTCTGAAGATTCGCCGGGCTAATCGGCTCCAGGCTCAATTGTCGGCTTCGGCGCCCCCGCCTGATGACATCTTTCAGGAATCTGTCGAGGAAGCGGACGACGTACAAGGATCGGACTCTGGCCCCTCGTCTGAGGAAGAGACCTATGACGCGGATGAGGAGGCCTACGACGAAGTCTCCGGTGAGGTAGGGGACGACGAACTGATTTGTGCCACGATGGGTGATAGCTCAGAGGAAGAGCATCCCCAACCAGACTCCGGGGTTACTCCCCGTCATACGGCCCAGGTCGAGGGATCGCCTTCGGGCCTTACCCAAGATCTAACTTTAAGTCCTACGTCCCCGCCCCCGGGCCCGGTCACGGACATTTCTGCCAAGAAACCGAAAGTGAAGCCAACTGGTCTCGCCCCTTCGGATGCGAAACCGAAACCGAAAGTGGCGCTAGTGAAGAAGGTTCTGGAGGCGTCAACTTCCACGAAACCCAAAATGGCCGACTTGAAGAGCCACGCCAAAATGGCCGACCACAAGAGCCGCGCCAAAATGGCCGACCCAAAGCCTTTGGGGTCGGCGCCGAAGGTGAAGGCACCCGACGCGGCTGCGTCGGCACCGAAAGGGGTCGCGGACCCGAAGACGGCTTCGAAGAAGCGTCACGCCGACGGTGCGCCAGGCCATGGGGCGTCGGCACCGAAGAAGAGGCCTACCGACGACCGGGCTCTCGGAGACGAAGAGTCGCTCGAGACGGTTCAGCCCTCGGCATCCCTTACAAAGAAGGTGGGAGAATCCTTAAGGCGGATCCAACAGTCTACTGTGGTTCCCAGCCAGGACACTGTACTGCCTAAGCCCACGCCGAAGCCTGCCAAGGAACAAACGCCCATTCGTTTTACCCTTCCTCCCAAGTCGGCGCCGAAGGCTTTCGCGCCTAAGCAGAGCGGACACTCTCAAGAAGTGTTGACGCCGAAGGCTGCATTGGTGGTATCGAAGCTTCGGCTCCAACCGCTGGCGGTGGCGGAACGTCGTGAGGTGATCATCGACGCCAACACCGGAAAATTATCGCTCCTCAAGCGAAAGATTACATCGGAGCCGGCCTTGGAACCTTTTCGGATTCCACTCAAGAACAAGAGAGACTCTTCGGCTCTGATGGAACCTCTGTCTCCACAGGCCCCGGAACACTCGCCGGCACACTCCCCCGTGCCTGAGGTGGACGAGGAAGAGGATGAGTACAACTATCCTGCGTACTCGGATCCGGAAGAGGAGCATGTGCCCTGGACAGCAGGTGGCGACGCAGACGACCCGCAGTCGGGCCAGGACACTCAACTTTTCGCCGCGAAGACGTCCCCGACGGAGGACTCGGCGGCATTCAATGCATTAATAGAGAGAGCTGCAGCGAACCATGACGTCGAACTGCACTCCGACCCCGTGGATGCCGATTTCTTGGTCGACACCTTCTCGGTAGCCGAAAAACAAGTCAAGACACTGCCGATGCTTAAAGGGGTGCTGAAGCATGCACAGGAGGTGTTCAAGGAACCCACCCGGGCGCGGGTGGTCAACCCTCGCATCGACAGGAAGTATAAGGCGGCGCCCACGGACCCCACGTACATTAAGGGACATTTGCCATTGGACTCCCTGGTGGTGTCCAACGCTCGAAAAAGGGCGAATTCGCAGACTACTGGTGATGCTCCTCCCCCAGATAAGGAATCCAAAATATTTGAGGCATCGGGCAAACTCATTGCTGCGCAGGCAGCAAACATATGGAGGATCTCTAACACCCAAGCCCTGCTTGCACGTTATGATAGGGCCCATTACGACACATTAGAGGCCATCCTGCAACACTTGCCTGACCAATACAAGGAGGCGGGGGAGATGCTCATTCAGGAGGGTAAACTTATAACAAATGCATCCATCAAATGTGCCCTTGACGTGGCAGACACTGCCTCCAGGGCTATCAATACTAGCGTTCTACTTAGACGCCATGCCTGGCTTCGAATTTCTGGGTTCAAACCCGACATACAAACCACTATATTGGGTCAAACAGTGAATCCTGACCATCTGTTCGGCCCTGAGGTGGATGCCTCCCTAGAAAAGATGAAGAAAGATACCGAAACTGCCAAGTCTATGGGGGCTTTGCAAAGCCAGCAGTTTCGGGGGAGTTCTTTTCGCCGCTCCAATTCAAGAGGCACCTCAAGGGGCCAGGCATCCCAGTCAACGCAATACTACAAGGGTAACACCCAGTCCTCGTATAACAACAAGGGCAGGGGTGGCTACAGAGGCAATAATATCAAAGGCAGGGGACGTGGAAACAATGCCTCCAGGTCCACCACCTCCAACAAGCAGTGACGTCTTGTCACTCCCCCCCGATCACACGACACCTGTCGGGGGGAGACTCCAGCAGTTCCTGCCGGCGTGGAGGTCCATCACCACGGACAGGTGGGTGAGGTCTATTATCCAGTGCGGGTACTGTCTAGAACTTACGTCCATTCCACCGGACATACCGCCAAGAGGCCGTGCTATGTCCGACGAGCATTTAACCTTGTTGCAGCAAGAAGTACTGGTCATGCTGCAAAAAGGGGCAATAGAGCTCGTTCCATTGCAAGAACGGGGAACAGGAGTTTACTCCCTGTATTTTCTAATCCCCAAAAAGGACGGATCACTCAGGCCGATCCTGGACCTCAGGCCCCTGAACTGGTACATCAACTCGGAGCACTTCCATATGCTCACATTGCAGCTGGTGCTTCCCCTGCTTCAGCAAGGGGACTTCCTAGCAACGCTGGATCTGAAGGATGCCTATTTCCATATTCCCCTGCATCCTTCCCACAGAAAGTATCTCAGATTCAAGATCTTAGACCAGCATTACCAGTTCAGAGTCCTGCCGTTCGGGGTCACCACGGCACCGAGAGTATTTACAAAGTGCCTAGCGACTGTGGCGGCGCATCTCCGTCGCCAGCACATTCATGTCTTTCCGTATCTAGACGACTGGCTTATTCAGGCAAAGACGGAGCAGCAGTGCGTGGACCACGTGTCACGCACCATTCATCTCCTGCACGATCTGGGATTCTCTCTGAACTACCCAAAGTCCCATCTCCAGCCCGCCCACGTGCGACAGTATCTGGGCGCGACGATCGATACTCTGGCAGCCACTGCGCAGCCGAATTCAGTGAGAATCGCCAGTATCCAGGCGCTGATTCAACGGTTCAGACCCCAGCACTCGCTTCCGGCGAAGGTGTTCATGCAGTTGATAGGCATGATGGCCTCCTGCATCTCCATTGTCCCGCACGCGAGACTACATATGCGTCCGCTTCAGGAGTGCCTAGCACGTCAGTGGACTCAGGCTCATGGGCAACTAACAGACCTAGTGTTGGTGAGCGGTCGGGCATACAACTCTCTGCATTGTTGGAATCCACAAAACCTTTGCAAGGGCCGACCATTCCAAGAGCCTGTCCCACAGATCATCCTGACAACGGACGCCTCTCTCCAGGGATGGGGAGCGCATGTACTCCACTACACTGTGCAGGGACTATGGACACTTCAGCAAAGGAAGATGCACATCAATGTGTTGGAACTGATGGCAATCTTCATGGCCTTAAAGGCGTTCAAAGTACATCTGTGCGACAAGGTCGTGTTGATCCGGACGGACAACATGACGCCATGTACTACATCCAGAAGCAGGGAGGCACACACTCTCCACAGCTGTCTCATCTGGCTCAGAGCATGTGGAAGTGGGCCATTCAGAGGAACATCTTTCTCATGGCAGAACATCTCCCAGGCAAGGACAATCAAATGGCGGATCTGCTCAGCAGACACAGCCATCAGATGCACGAGTGGGAGTTACATCCATCAGTACTCCAACCGTACTTCCAAAGGTGGGGTCATCCAGAGATAGACCTGTTCGCCACAAAGGAGAACGCAAAATGCCAAAGCTTCGCCGCCAGATTCCCACACCCCCAATCACAGGGCAATGCGATGTGGATGAACTGGTCAGGCAGATTTGCGTACGCTTTTCCCCCAGCACCTCTGATACCGCTGGTGGCACGCAAGCTCAGGCAACACTCGATGACGCTCATCCTGGTTGCTCCAACGTGGGCTCGCCAACCGTGGTACACCACGTTTCTGGAACTCTCCGTGGTACCGCATCAAAGGCTTCATCTCACTCCCAGCCTTCTGACGCAGAGCCATGGCGACATTCAGCACCCAGATCCGCAACAGCTCAACCTGGCGATCTGGCTCCTGAAGTCCTAGAGTTTGGCTACCTTAATCTTCCTCCCGATTGCATGGACATCATTCGGGAGGCAAGAAAGCCCACTACTAGAGCTTGTTATGCGGCTAAATGGAAGAGGTTTGTCGTCTACTGCGTGGAGCACAGCATTGACCCGCTAGACGCTTCCATTCAAAACATCATATGCTACCTCTTTCACCTGTATCGTTGTAATCTAGCTTACTCTTCCATCCGCATTCACCTGTCGGCTATGGCAGCATACCTCCAGAATAGGCAGCACCTGTCACTCTTCAAGGTCCCTGCTATCAAGGCTTTTCTGGAAGGACTCAAAAGAGTCATTCCACCAAGGACTCCACCAGCTCCGGAATGGAACCTCAATGTGGTTCTTACAAGGCTGATGGGTCCTCCCTTTGAGCCACTACACTCTTGTGAGCTGCAATTTTTAACCTGGAAGGTTGCGTTCCTAGTAGCAATCACATCGCTACGGAGGGTTAGCGAACTGCAGGCGCTCACCATCCAAGAACCTTTCTTCCAGGTACATGCTAACAGGGTGGTGCTCCGCACTAACCCTAAGTTCTTACCAAAAGTGGTCTCACACTTTCACATAAACCAAACCATTGAATTGCCGGTGTTTTTCCAAAACCCAGAGACGCTGGCGGAGCGGATGCTCCACACCCTTGATGTAAAAAGGGCTTTGATGTATTATGTGGACAGGACAAAAGATTTCCGCAAAACCCAACAACTTTTTGTTGCTTTTGCCACACAACACAAGGGAAATGCAATCTCCAAAGCAGGAATAGCTAGATGGATAGTAAAGTGCATTCAGATCTGCTACGCTAAAGCAAAGCGCACTCTCACTATACCACCGAGGGCCCACTCCACTAGGAAGTTGGGGGCCTCTATGGCTTTCTTAGGTAACATTCCCTTAGAAGACATCTGTAGAGCAGCCACATGGTCTACCACTCATACTTTCACTAAGCACTACTGTGTAGACGTGCATTCAAAACAACAGGCAGCTGTTGGTCAGGCTGTTCTAAAAACACTTTTTCAGACTGCTGCAGCTGGCACGGGCGGCCGCCGCTAATGGAGGTACTGCTATGTATTCTATGCACAGATATGAATTCAGCAGCCCACATGCCTCGAACTGCAAATGCTACTTACCAGTATGCATCTGTTCTTGGCATGTAGGGCTGCTGACATTCATATCGCCCACCCTCCTCCCCGGCGCCTGTAGCAGCTGCAGTATGTATTCATATACACATATATGCTCATAGCATGGTCATCACTCACTTCTCACTCCATCTCTGCCAATGGCTAAAAACAATCTGGGGATGGAGGCGATGCCCATGCGCACTGTAGTCCAGGGGAGGAGCCACCTATCTCGTGATACTTCGAAGACTCTTCCAGGACAACAAGGTGCAATCATCCGGACCCAACACTAGGTGGCGGACTATGCACAGATATGAATGTCAGCAGCCCTACATGCCAAGAACAGATGCATACTGGTAAGTAGCATTTGCATTCAGATACACAGTGACAGGGTCTTAATGAGAACGGACCCGCACTTCATGCAGAAGGTGGTGTCAAGGTTCCACATGAATCAAAGTACTCAGATTCCTAGCTTCTTCCAAAACCCCACTACAAGCGCTGAGAGAGCACTCCACACTCTAGACGCAAGAAGAGCAGTGATGCACTACATTGAAGGGACGAAAGGACACAGGAAGACAAAACAGTTCTTCGTATCCTTCGCAAACAGTAACGTGGGTAAACCAGTGACAAAAAGCACCATAGCTCAATGGATCACACAGACTATACAATTCTGCCACAAGTAAGCGGGCCAGGAGCTAACAGGAGGGGCACAGGCCCACTCAACCAGGAAGAAAGAAGCAACATTTGCCTTTCTGGCCAACACACCAATTCAGGACATATGCCTGGCGGCAACATGGGCTTCAGTGCACACGTTCACTAAGCACTATTGCGAAGATGTTCAAATGAACCAGAAAGCACAAGTAGGACAAAAGGTACTTCAACATATTTTCAACAACCAACGCTCATCTTCTACCCAACCGCCACAAAAGTAACAAAAACCGCTACAAAGTCTATGCACAGCATAATGAATTCAGAAAGATTCACGCTGTAAACAAAGTTTCTTACCTGTCTGTGTAGTTTTGCAGCTTGAAGATCTTTCTGGATTCACTAGCGAACCCACCCGCCTCCGCCAGAAAGATGAGGCTGGAAAAGAAGGTGGAAATGCATAGAAAAGGAAAGAAAGCTGAAGCTTTCAAGATACGTGGAAAGAATTACGTTAAAAAAAAGAAAGAAAAAAAAGAGGATTAACATACATAGCCATGGATTCACTACAAGCAGAAAAGACAAAAAGAGACAGGAAAAAAAGAATCCGAAGATGGCGCCCAAGGGTGGTGGCTTCCGCCGGAAGCATGCCGACGTCACCGAAGGTACACCAGAAGGTGGGACGTCGACGCCCACCTGGGCTACAAAAAAAAGAGAAAAAAAAGACTACGATTCCGGACCCACCCACCAGATTGCGGAATATGCCCAGCATAGTGAATCCAGAAAGATCTTAAAGCTGCAAAACTACACCGACAGGTAAACTATTCGTTTCTGTCCTGCAACTCCAGTTCTGTAGTAGGGGTATCTCTGTTAGTCATAAGCGCCCGCCCTCCTCCCCGGTGGAGAAAGATATTTATGTAAGGAATGCTACAGGTCTGACGTGTTACGCCTTCAAAAAGAACTGAAAGTGAAAGGGACCTGCTGTGCATTCTGGGATACTGGGAGAAGTTCTGGAGAGTTCTCTTAAAGGCACAGTATACTGTTTGAGCCACATAATGGCAGCCTATGGGGCTTGTCTGTCCATTCCTTTCTCTCTATCATTCCAGAGGCTTTTGCTGGTAGAGGCAAGTTTCTCTGTGGAGGAAACTGGGCAGGCTGTGCTGCTTGTGTGGAGTTTTGGTGGAATTTCTAGTTGAAGTACTGGACCGTGTAGCCTGTGGATATATGCTGCATTATCTGTCTTTAAATTCTCTCTTGTGCCTTTGCAGTTCTGCATTTTGTTTGACAATTTAAGAGATTATTTTTGATTGCTCCGGGGTCCACGCACATGGGCGGGACTATTTACTAGATTATGACTAGAACAGAGATACCCCTACTACAGAACTGGAGTTACAGGACAGAAACTATTCCATTTCAGTCATGTAACGACACCAATTAATTTACAACAGTGCCAATGAGGGGGCGATGCTGTACGCTGCAGGTTTTAAAGCTCCTGCCTGGCTATCTCCTATCGACAACATCCTGCTGTTATTTTAGTTTACCCCCCACCCCCCTAAAAAATATACCAGAGAGCTCCACTGGCACCGCTGTGAAACTGCCATCCTCTTGCGGATCCAGCGAGGTGGCACTGACAAAGTGGCGGCTGCAAGTTGCCGGACAGCGCATTAACCTCCAAGCCCTGCTGCAGCATGATGGTCCCAGACAGTACGCAGCAACAAGAGACCTGCGGAGGTGTCCCCAACGTGCGGATACCCTACTACCTTGTCTGCCGAGGTTAGAAGTGGCTCAGCGGGGCTGCAGGGACCCTAGACTACCCTGGCAGGCAGCAGTGCCAGATGGAGCTTTTTGAGTGCTGAAGCGAGGTTGATCGAGCCCAGGCAGACTCTGGGAGACAGGCTCTGCCTACCACTGCCTCCCTCACCAGGTGCTACACCAGAGGTGGGAAGACAGCGCCGCAACATACTGGCTGCTACTGGGGAACTGAGATTATATGGCTGCTGGCCACTGACTTCCAGCGGGGATAGCAGAGTACAACAGGTGACAGTTCCTGGCAGCCCCTCCATGCTCGGCCCGCAGAGAGTACAGCAGCACTGGTTGCCACTGCACTGCAGCCTAGAATTGGAGCCCCGGAGCAGTGGGTGTCCTGCCCCTGTCCTGAACTTGTCTCAAGAAGTAAGTTCAGGCACTGCCCATATATGGAGGCATAAAAAAAGAGTAAACTACCTCTGATGGACCCTAGGGGAAACACTGACTGTGCATTTGGCCTGATGACCTGTGCATGTAACTGACAGAGACGCATTATACAGGACTGGGCGCTGTGCAAAGTTAACGCATGGACTGCCCGGGCACCTGTGGGATAGAAACAAAATAGGATGGGTGCCCTGGGCTGCTAGGACTTTAGTCAAGTCAAGTCAGAGAATTTATATAGGCACTACATACCCAGAGGGTCTCAAGGCGCTAAGGAAGGGGAGGAGGATTACTTGTCAAATATCCACGTTTTAAGTTGCTTTCTGAATGCTAGGTGGTTCTGGTTAAGGCGAAGGTAGGTGGGGAGAGAGTTCCATGTTTTAGCAGCCAGGTATGAGAAGGATCTGCCTCCCATGGTGGTCTTGTTGATGCGAGGTACAGTGGCGAGGGCTTGGCTGGAGGAACGTAGTTGGCGGGAGGGGGTGTAGAAGGACAGTCGTGAGTTGAGGCATTCTGGTCCAATGTCGTAGAGTGATTTGTGTGCGTGGGTTAGCAGTCGGAAAGTGAGTCTCTTGTTGACGGGTAGCCAGTGGATGCCTTTCAGGTGACCAGAGATGTGTTCGTTGCGTGGGATGTCTAATATGATTCTGGCTGAGGCGTTTTGGATTCGTTGGAGTTTCTTCTGGAGTTTAGCGGTAGTACCTGCGTAGAGGGTGTTTCCGTAGTCCAGTCGGCTCGTGACCAGAGCATGGGTGACTGTTTTCCTGGTTTCGGTGGGGATCCAGCGAAATGTTTTTTTGAGCATGCGAAGAATGTTGAAGCAGGATGAGGATACGGCGCTGACTTGTCTGTTCATTGAAAGTGAAGAATCCAGGATAACGCCTAGGTTCCGTGCGTGGTCTGTCGGGATGGGTGCTTTTCCAAGGGCTTCCGGCCACCAGGAGTCATCCCATGCAGAGGGGGATGTACCTAGGATGAGGACTTCTGTTTTATCTGAGTTCAGTTTCAGACGGCTGTGTTTCATCCATTCAGCAACTTCTTTCATTCCTTCGTGTAGGTTATTTTTGGCGGTGCTGGGGTCCTTGGTGAGAGAAAGGATTAGTTGAGGGTCATCCGCGTAAGAGATGATGTTGAGGTTGTGTTGGCGGGCGATGGCCGCGAGGGGGCTCATGTATACGTTGAAGAGGGTGGGGCTGAGTGAGGATCCTTGTGGTACGCCACAGATGACTTCGGTGGCCTCGGACTTGAATGGTGGAAGGCGGACTCTCTGGTTTCTTCCGGTGAGGAACGAAGTGATCCATTCAAGTGCTTTTCCTTGGATTCCGATGTTGCTGAGGCGTTGTAAAAGGGTGCTGTGGCAGACTGTGTCGAATGCTGCAGAGAGGTCGAGCAGGATGAGAGCGACTGTGTCTCCATTGTCCAGTAGAGTTCGAATGTCGTCTGTTGCTGCGATGAGGGCGGTCTCAGTGCTGTGTTTTGCTCGGAAGCCAGATTGTGAGGAGTCGAGGGATTTGTTGGCTTCAAGGAAAGCGGCGAGCTGGTTGTTGACAGCTTTCTCGATTACTTTGGCCGGGAATGGAAGGAGCGAGATGGGGCGGTAATTTTTGAGTTCGGTGGGGTCCGCTGTGGGTTTTTTCAGAAGGGCAGTGAGTTCAGCGTGTTTCCAGTTTTCCGGGAAGGTGGCGGAGTTGAAGGAGCAGTTGATGACGTCTCGGAGGTGCGGTGCTATGACGGAGTCTGCTTTGTTGAAGATGTGGTGAGGGCATGGGTCTGTGGGGGATCCCGAGTGGATGGAGTTTATCAGGCGGATGGTGTCCTCAGTGGAGATTGGGTTCCAATCGTTAAGGGTGTTCGCGGGGGAAGAGTGTTCAGCATGTGGTTGGGTGGGTTGGACTCCGGGTTGGTTTTCGAAGCTGTTGTGGATGTCTGCAATCTTGTTGTGGAAGAATGAGGCTAGGGAGTCGCAGAGGGCTTGAGAGGGGGTGATGTCGTTGGAGTTGGCCGAGGGATTGGAAAACTCCTTGACGATGTTGAAAAGTTCCTTGCTGTTGTGGGCGTTGTTGTCAAGTCGATCCTTGAATGCTGTTTTCTTGGCCTTTCGGATTAGTTGGTGGTGAGTGCGGGTGGCGTTTTTGAAGGCGTCCTTGGTGCTGGTGGTTGGATCTTTTTTCCAAGCTTTTTCAAGGGATGGCAATGGTGATGTCTGGTGCGGAGGAAGCGTTCATCCATGTTTCCGTTAGGAAGGCGATGTCTGGAGAAATGGTGTCTAGTAGATTCCATAGGTCAATGGCGTGTCTGTGGACCGAGCGGGTGTTGAGAAGGATGCATTGTAGGTGGTTGGGGTCGGGAGTCTGTGGTGTGGTCGTAGCGGAGATGTTGTCGGTGCCGCTGAATTTGCAGGAGTAGCAGGAGAAAGGTCCATGGGTTTGTCCAGGAGCTGCTTGGACGCAGTTGGTGGCGCGACCGGGGTTGAGGGCTAGGAGGGTGGCGGCTTCGTAGGTAATGCATGAGGGCTGGGCAACGCGAGGGGCAGGGGGTATGGCGCTGGGCGCGGTCCAGGCGCGGACGGGCGTAGACGGGCTTACCTTTGGCGCACCTTCGGCGCGGGTTGGGCGCGGTCGCTGCGCGTGGGAGTAGCTGTCATATATGGATAGTGAAGGGGGAGGGGCGAGGGCGTCTCAGCTGGGAGGCGGGGCGGGTCACGGAGGAGGACAACAACAACTAAAATGGCAGCGGAGGGGTCAGCGGAGCGGAGCGCTTGGGGCCAAATGCGGTGATACAAATAAAAAGCTTACACAATGACAATTGCGCGTTACAAAATAATTTAAACAAAGCGGCAAGCAGGGCAGACTGCAGGTATTCAATCACGATAAAAGCGAAATGCAGTGATACAAATAAAAGCTTACACAGTGACAATTGCGCGTTACAAAATAATTTAAGCAAAGCGGCAAGCAGGGCAGACTGCAGGTATTCAATCACGATAAAAGCGCACAATGATACCACAGTTCGCCAGGGAGGCAGGGGAGCGACCACTCGGCTGGAAAGCGAAGCGAGTCACAGCGCGTGGAGGACACGGAGCGCTGTATCTAGGCAGTGGGAGGGCGTCTCAGCTGGGAGGCGGGGCGGGTCACGGAGGAGGACAACAACAACTAAAATGGCAGCGGAGGGGTCAGCGGAGCGGAGCGCTTGGGGCCAAATGCGGTGATACAAATAAAAAGCTTACACAATGACAATTGCGCGTTACAAAATAATTTAAACAAAGCGGCAAGCAGGGCAGACTGCAGGTAGTCAATCACGATAAAAGCGAAATGCGGTGATACAAATAAAAGCTTACACAATGACAATTGCGCGTTACAAAATAATTTAAGCAAAGCGGCAAGCAGGGCAGACTGCAGGTATTCAATCACGATAAAAGCGCACAACGATACCACAGTTCGCCAGGGGAGCGACCACTCAGCTGGAAAGCGAAGCGAGTCACAGCGCGTGGAGGACACGGAGCGCTGTATCTAGGCAGTGGGAGGGCGTCTCAGCTGGGAGGCGGGGCGGGTCACGGAGGAGGACAACAACAACTAAAATGGCAGCGGAGGGGTCAGCGGAGCGGAGCGCTTGGGGCCAAATGCAGTGATACAAATAAAAAGCTTACACAATGACAATTGCGCGTTACAAAATAATTTAAACAAAGCGGCAAGCAGGGCAGACTGCAGGTAGTCAATCACGATAAAAGCGAAATGCGGTGATACAAATAAAAGCTTACACAATGACAATTGCGCGTTACAAAATAATTTAAGCAAAGCGGCAAGCAGGGCAGACTGCAGGTATTCAATCACGATAAAAGCGCACAACGATACCACAGTTCGCCAGGGAGGCAGGGGAGCGACCACTCAGCTGGAAAGCGAAGCGAGTCAGTAACATCTGAGAGAACAGATGCTTGTTCTCTCAGATGTAACAACAGTACAGTAACATCTGAGAGAACAAGCATAAAAAAATTTAATAGGTATCTCGTTTCATTAATTTAAAGCCATTTGCTTTGTTATACAATACCATTAGCAAAGCAAATGGCTTTAACTTAACCAAAGGCGAGACCTATTGCATTTTCAATGCTTGTTTGACTTAGTCCCAAGAAACAAGCTCTGGACTGTTCTCACATAGGCTGGCCTTCCCCCTATGGTCTTAGCACTTGTTATCCGCCTCCATGAGGCCAACTATGCAAGAGTTTGGTGGGGCAATCCAGGACAGCATACCGATTCGATCAAAGTCTGCAAGTGTGTCCGACAGGACTGCGTTTTTGTACCTACACTCTTGTCATTATTTGTAAATAGTGTAGTCCAGCACCTTGCTGAGGTCCCTGCACATTCCCTCACTCTAGGAGGCAACAAAGTGGTAACACTGTTGTTCGCGGACACCACGTTAGTTTCTAAAATCCCTAGAGGGCTGCAGTTGCTTTTAGACTGCTTCAAGGCATTCTCTGATTCATGAGGCCTAGAGGAGAATACCTCAAAGACAAAGCTTTTGACATTGAACCCTCACAAAACGTATAAAGGGAAGCTAACACTGGATGGGGTCCCGCTGGAGAGTGAGTACCATTGACTATTTGGGGATCACTCTCTTGGATGATATGTCCTGGAAGCCACAGGCATCAAAGTATTCTGCATCATAAACCGATAACTAGGGAAGAACACAGGATCTCTTATAGCAAACCAGTAGCAGCCCACCTCCATATATGACTGCAAGGAAGTAGGTTCGGCATTGTATTGTGCGGAACTGTGGTAATACGAAAAGATGGAAGGCCACCTTACCACAGAAAATAAATTCCTGAGGGCCCTAGTTTCACTCCCGCAGAGCAACCCTCTTCATCCATTAAGGCTGGATATTGGATGAGCCACCAGTATCCAGAGGGCCAAGTTACGTCCCCTTCTATTGTGGCTTTGCTTAACCCCTTCCATGCTCATGACAAGGTCAGCTCGTCATGGGTGTTACCTGCGCTGTGCTTATGACGAGCTGACCATGTCATGATTCTATAGTATTCAAGTATTTTCAGCACAGGAGGGGAAAACCCCCTAGCAGCCAAGGTGTTAAATTGTAAATGTAAATGTAATGTAAATGTAAGGTGTTTTGTAGCGCGCTCAATTACTACCGGAGTATCCTGGCGCGAATGACCGCTGGGGAACCCGTCCTGGCTTTCCCTGTGAGATGGTCCCATGCTGGGTATCTCCAAGGTGAAGCCAGGCATCCCCGGCGTCTGTGGGGGGCCGTTGTAGAGATGAGGCAAGCTTAATGCCCAGAGTTACCGAGTGTGATCACTGCCCAAAGTGGGCACCGAGGCGAGAATTATCAGTCCGCTGACCCTGGTCCTCGACCCTGCCGCGTCGGGAATCGAACCCTGGTCCCGGGCCGTTCTCAGCCTCCGGGTCTGCCGCCTCTAACCAGTGAGCCACACCTCTTCCACCCCGAGCTGCTTCCTTATGCTGCTGCCCTCTCTGAAGTGAAGGCACTTGATCGCTATTAGAAAATTACTTGGATTTGCAAGGTGAAATCTTTGCTTACTGCAATAGGACTAGAGGGGATGTGGGAAGCTAAGGGTCCAGCATGGCTGCCTAGCAAGGAATTGATAAAGAAACAATATTGGAATTTGGATGCTCAGTCTTCATTATCGTATCTGTCCTGGAGTAATGTGGAGATCAAACTGTCCGGCGAATACGAATAATATCTGGAGGCTATCACGATTCCTCAGGATAGGAAGCTTTACATGCAATTTTGGCTCCGCTCACTTCCTGTGAACTCTTGTACAGATTCCTGGCTACAGCCATCCATTCCATCAGTTTTGTCCTGGCTGTCCCCTTGCTGTTGAGTCAATTGGCCACATATTTTTTGCCTTTCCACTGTATCAGCGGCTGAAAGACAAATGGCTTGTTCCCATTTGCAAACGCTTCGGCCTTCGTTGCCATCTCGAGGCACTGCGCTTTTTAAAATCTGATCCCAGTCTCCTGGTAGTCTGCGAAGTGGCAAGGGTTCTCGGTAATATGTGGGCAATTTGAAGGTCTGTTGAAACTGTAACATCATTATACTTGTAAATGTATAGGTTTTTAAGTACTTCTTAAGGCGTTTTAATTGTCTATTTATTCTTTGTGTAACTGTGAAATTGGTGATTTTAATTGGGTCCGTTTCAGTTGCTATTTTCATCAATAAGCCAGCATGGTGGCCCATGCTGTTTACACCTGCTTATGGATAGGCTCTTGCTGACCCTGATTCTTGGCGCTTCTCTGTTTTTATCCTTTTATCAAATTTTTAAACAATGGAGTAATATTCTTAGTTGATTACCAATGTATTCTTGTACATACCAAAAATATTGTATAAATTGTACGGACTTGCACTTTTATGGTCTGATGACCAAGATAAAGTTTGATGATGGTAATTGAATTGCCATGTTTCATGCTTGGGCTGTCCCATTTTGTGGATGTCCTTCAGTCTTTAAATAGAAAGTGCTCTAGGTTAAGGACATGAGCCAGCCACCGAAGAAAGCGGTTTAAAGTTATTTCTGCATCTGCATTGACCTAAAGGCTGCGTTCTGTTGATTGTGGATTCTGATTGCGGATTCATGACTGAAAGCGGTTTCACATAAAAAGAACCCACTTAAACATAGACATAATGCATGTACAAATATAGATGAGGAATAATGTTTGAAGTTTGTGGTAAAAGTATTGCAGGTAAATTGCAGAAAACTCAAAGGTTTGTCATGTTCGGTGCAACAGATGTTAACATTTGAAAGGTTGTAGTTATGCAAATGTTTGGATGTTAAACAACTAGCTTAAACCGATTTTGCATTGAAATCTATATATTTGTCAACTTGATATTGTTGCACAGGTTGAACACTTACCTGGCCCATGAAATAAAACATTGAAAATGTTTCTGCCTTCGCCTTGATGTAGCCTTATTATTTTCCTCCCCTCTTCCAGGTGTAACAAGCACTGCCGGAATGAAGTCTCCCATCACTATCTTTACTACCAAGGTGATGACTTCAGGCACTGGGACCCCAGGGAAAATAATCACAGCGATGCCCAAGCTCACCACGACTCATGGGCAGCAAGGCTTGACTCAGGTCAGTCTGCAAACCTCCTTCGCCCTCTGCGTTAATGCATTTGTATCTGATGAACATGTCATTTCAGTTTCTGTGTTAACCTTAGACTAAACGTGCTGTGTGCAGTCCACCTGTTTAGCCTTCTTGGTCTCTTTCTCTTAGATTCCTCAGTTATTCTCCCAGTCTCACTTATACACACAGCTGCCTACCTCAATGTTATTGAGTTGCTTGTCATTGTACAACTCCTAATTATGCTGCAGCATTAGAGTGTATCAACAGTTGCAAGATGAGGAAATGCCAAGCTGTGAAAAGTCCTTATCACTTCAAAATTGGATTGTTCATATTTGCTTTCTTCACTTCAGGTTAAAAGTTCTCTGTGCTATAAAATCCAAGTTTTAAAAACGACCTCTACAGCCTACTTTACTTTCAATTGGTTCCATTTAGTCAATGAAATAATGGGCTTCCAGCTTGTTCTAAAGAACCAAGTCAGATTTCTGATGAACATCTAGCAATTAAGGAACGAGTGAACTGTTATCACACTTGAATTTTACAGGTAAAAGAGGCTTTTGCTGGTTTTAGGGCTTTACTTTAAAAAATATGGTGAGCGCAGCTCACTTATCTGGAGAAAGGCACTCTCTGGGATGTTACAGTTCCATGTTTAAATCCACTGGACAACACAAGGGAAAGTCCAACAGTGCTTTTTCAAGCACTGTCTAAAGTAGTACTAGAAAGATATTTGAGGCATGTGTACTGTAGAGATGCCCATACTTTGCATACTCCTGCCGTCTAGTTTTGGGTCCAGATGTTTGCAATTTTTTTTCTTCCAAAGAAGTCTTTTGAGACATCAGGTAAGGTGCCGACTCCTCTTGATAATGGTGTGCATGGTCATCGACTCCATTGTTTGTTGTCTTTCCGCCAACAGGTTTGGACATATATTTCAGTGCTCAGGTTCGAGACTGTTCTTCGGGATCCTTTCAGTGCACAAGCTACTCTACCCCTGCTGGTATTGTTTTGAATGCGTTTTCCATCCCTCGCATATTGAAATTCAGAAAACTTATCTCATTGATTCGGAACACTTCAACTGCGGCTTTTGGAACTAGCCGTCCGAGTTACCTTCTACTGCATACCAACTCCATTGACGTAACAAGCTGATGGAACTGACTCTTTTCAGTTCTGCCCTCGGTGCCACTCAAGTACCCTCGTACCGACATTCTTAAAGTTTGCAATTTGTGCTTATCTCTGGATCACAAATAAGAAAACTGTGAGGCATGTGTCATTTCGATCTAAAGACCTTGCTGGACCATATCGCTCAGCGTAGAGAAATGCAGAGGCAGAACACAGAAGACCCCACCGATCTCTTCGGCTAAGAAGCTATTGAAGAACAGGAGGAAGACATTGCTGCCAAAAAAGAGGCCTTGTCTGTTCTAGACCCCGATTCTGAACTAAAATCTATCTGGAATTCCATGATCTTCCTGCTGGTCTGGGGTTGGGAGTACCCACACCCCTGTGCCCCCACAAAAACCCACGTCGATTAAACAAAAAGCTTTTGGGCCACCTCTGCTGTCTGGCCATGGTAGGCACAGCGAGACTGTTTTGAACGGTCTGCCCTCCGGCTCGGCACAATGCACAAATAAAGCCTTCCAGTTCCACACACCTGCAAATCATGCAAGAAAGATTTTATCCAAAAACAAAACAAAATACATATACATCTAGACACTGGACGCATTATAACATAAGTATTTGCAATGCAATAGGTCTTGCATTTGCCAGAGTTTGAGCTATTGGCATTGTAAATGACCATGCCTTTTATGTGACTTGCAAACCTGCAAGCGATATGTAAACACACACTTTGTACATATTGCCCTTGTCCTGCCAGTCTTGCTTTCTAGTATGCAATGACCTAATGCATTACAAATGCTTGTTGAGCTCTGAGATGGAGGCGGCAGCAGCCATAACAAGGCAGGGACAGTGACGCCAGGCCATGCTTTTTTTTCATAAGTAGGAGGGAGGCGGCAGCTGCAGCAAAATAGACCTCTGTCTTTGAATGCACAGAAAATGTGGCAAGATAAGTGGAAGATTTACATCCTTGTTTACAACAGAGCTCTGTTAACCACGAGCACTGGTGTTGAGTGCTCCAGCTCAAAGAAATAAATAGTGCTCACAAGCTCTGTGTAACACATGTAACTGGGGCAGTCCTTGAAAATGGACTGAGCTTTTAAAATCCATATCCTGAATACAGTGTGTCTTGCAGAGACAGCACAAGCGCTGCCTTGGAGAGGCCTAAAAATCTGTGCCAGTACCATCTTCCAAAAGGAAAACTTCTTTCCTACAAGACATTGGATATGATACCTTTGAAAAAGGACATAGCTACAGTCCCCTGTACCGTATTTCTCCTTCACCACTGTATTCACCTGTACCCGTGGCACCTTCTTTACCTACAAACCATCTAAATATTACACCCCAGGGTTCTCCTCACACAGAACCAGCCTTAGAATAACAAAGATCTTAGCCATAGGCCCCATACCACATGTGATTCCACAGTGCTTGGCATGGAGCTCTACAATCTTGCATCTTTACCTAGTCCTCTTGGGTAAATTGATATGAAGCTTGGGGTGTGCAAGTGGTGTGCTATGTGTAGATCACGGGAGGAATCTGGTAGACTCTCTTTCCACACAAATCAAAAAGGTGTCATCTGTGAGAGTGCAATCTTTCTTGCATTGGTATACCCCCACTTTTTGCTGAACTGCTGATGTGCTTTGACTGAGTGTGCCCTGGGCTCCTGCCAATCAGGTACCCAGGACCTGTTCTTTCCTGAAACTGTATTGAACCTAAAACCCAATTGGCATCTCTGGCCACCTATCCGCCCCTAGTAAATGGTACCCAGGGCCTGGTGACCAGAGAAGACCCGAAGGGCTGCAGCACTTATTGTGCCACCCTTAGGGGCCCTGTACCCTGACTCCCACACACTGCCTTTGCAGGCTGAGTGTCTGGACAGAACTAAACAGAGTTAACATGGCACCCAACCCTGTGTGCCATGCCAACAGAACCCACTGCCCTGGCATACTTCAGTCACCCCCTCTAGCTGGGTGCCCTATGCCAGTGGTTTGGGCACGGGTGCATGAGCCCTGTGTTCTCTTCCAGGGGATCCTCATCAATAGTCATAAGCACTGAATACTCCCGCCCATGTGCGGGACCCCTGAAACAATATAAAAATATATATGTAAAAACACATATATCTCGATCCACATATATGCAAGTACATATATTTTTCTCACACCAATGCAGCCCCAAAACTGAGGCTAAACAATGTAAACACAAGTGCATGTACTGCAATTAGTAAGGAAACAAAAAACACATTAGGTCAAATATACCTTGAACTTTGTGTTTTAATGAGTTAAACCACTCATAAATCCTGAAAATTGCTAATAAATAGACATTGTTAGCCCTCAGGCTGCATTGTAAAACAATAGAATAGAAAATGAAACCATTTTCAACAACTGGCACAGTGCCTTTAAGGCAGTCATGACCCCAGGCTTCCCATCATGCCTCAGGGGTGACAGTTAGGTCAGTTGTTCTTTCCGGCTCCTTCAGTCAGGACCTTGGTGAAACCGCTCCCTTTCTTTTTGACTTTCTGTCAAAAAATATACCAGTTTATCTACAATTTTTGCTTTCACTCGACGTCTTTTGGACTTAGGGTGTTACTGCTACCTTTTTTAGGCTTAAAAGTAATTTTTCTGTCAAAATGCCTTCCCTCTTTGACAAATGCCCTTCATGTGGAAGGAAAATGGCCAAGACTGACACCCATCCAGTGTGTAACCAGACTCTCATTCTTCAAAATCCTGTGAACACTGCCAGGTTTTACTGTCCAGAACTCTCAAAGACAGAGAGAATTTGTATTTATGGACTTTCTGAGAGAGGAAGATCTCCCAAGAAGTAGAAAACTCGCAGGACGCGGTCGACGTCGAGAGGAATCCCGACTTGTTCACCTTCGGCATCTGGATCGGCGTCGAAAAAGCAGTCGATGGCGACGAAGAAGACTTCTTCAGCGTCGAAAGGTAAGGTACCTCCGCTACAGACAGCGTTGAGGGGTAGGTAGCCTTTGAAGCAGAGGAGCTCGATAGCGAGCCAACCGGCGTCTAAGCAGCATCATCATGCTGTGACGTCTAGGCATTCTCCGTCGACGCCTGGCCACCGGCGTTCGACGTAGAGACAACCTCAGTCTAAGACTAGTCGTGGTTGTTCGACGTCGAGGGAGCCTGTCGACATTCGGGCATCGTCGATCGACGTCTAAGCAGCCCAGGTCGACGCCCAGTCAACGGCGTTCGACCTCGAGGGAGCCTCCGTCGCAGTCAGCCCAGCAGCATTCGACATCGAGGCATCCCCCGTCGTCGCCAGATCATCGGCGTTCGACGTCTAAGCAGCCTCCGTCATCTGGCAGACAACCTTCAACGGCAAGACGTTCTACGTCGAGGAACAGTCATCGACATTCGAGGTTGAGGGAACATTCGACGTTGGAGCAGCGGCACTCTACGTCGGAGCATCCTCCGCCGTCACACAGGAGATCGGCGTCGAGGAGATCACGGTCGACGTCAAGAGGGCGTCCATCTGCTCGGCGCTCGACGTTGAAGCAGCCACCGTCGACCGGTCAGCAGAGATCCAGGGAACGGGGCGACTCGAATTCAGGGAATGTCTCCTCTACAAGAACACAGGAAAGGTCACCCTTGAGGCAGGTGGTGCAGGAGATGGAGTCAATCATTGGACCAGCCTCTCGCCCTGCTGTCTGAGCAGGTTTCCCCAAGATCAGCATCGGCTGCGGAGGTGGAACAATCCCCGATACAGGATCCTCCCATCAAAAGGAGAAGGGCCTCGGATGAGAGAGGTCGGTCGAGGTCTTCCTCTAGATGGTCTCTGGTGAGCCTGTCCTCATCCTCCTCGGCATCTCGCAGTAACAGATCTTTGGATGGAGAAGTCAGCTCCTCAGACAGGGAGAGGTCCAAGTCTCCTGCAAGGTAGCAGCAGGAACAAGCGGATCAACATCCTCCGACACGTTTGCCAGTGAGGGATCGCTCCCAGAAGTCTCGTTCTGTTAGTCTTTCCCCAAGGTGGTACAGACCTCTTTACCACTGGGCCAAGGACAAGGAGACGGTGGATCATTTGAGGGCTTATCGAGAACAAGCCTCCCGCCACAAAGAGCGGTGTCGCTCTAGAGTGCGCTCAAGTAAGAGAAGATCTAGGTCCAGGAGCAGAAGGCGGACTCCTAGATCTTCAAGTTCTTCGAGGTCACGCTCTCACAGGGATTACTCTCAGACTCTAACAGACAGCCCACAATCGAGAATATCTCCAACTGAGGATATTTTCTCGTTCCAAGACATCTTGGGCAGGGGAGCCCTGAAACTAGGAGTGCCTGTGACCGCTCCGCCGGTCAAGACGACGGTCATCTTTGACACCCTGCAGCACAGATCGGCACCCAAACCTTTACTGCCGTTGGTCCCGGGTATCATGGATCCGGTGAATGAGGTCTTCCTGTCTCCGGCTACGGTGAAGTCAGTCCCAGCGAGGATCTTAAGAAATATCGCTCTCCTGAAGAGGATCCCCTGTTCTGTAGTAGGGGTATCTCTGTTAGTCATAATCTAGTGAATAGTCCCGCCCATGTGCGTGGACCCCGGCAATCAAAAATAATCTCTTAAGTTGTCAAATCATGCAGACCCTGCAAGACACTTAAGAGAGAATTTAAAGACAAGTAATGCAGCCTATATCCACAGGCTACACTGTCCAGTACTTCAACTAGAAATTCCACCAAACACCACCACACATAACCCAGCCTGCAGTTTCTACCATAGAGAAACTTGCCTCCACCAGTAAAAGACTCTGGAATGATAGAGAGGAAGGCATGGACAGACAAGCCCCATAGGCTGCCATTATGTGGCTTAAATAGGATACTGTGCCTTTAAGAGAACTCTTTCCAGAACTTTCTCCCAGTATCCCAGAATGCATAGCAGGCCCCTCCTACTTTCAGTTCTTTTTGAAGGCGTAGCACGCCAGACCTGTAGCATTCCTTACATGAAGAATTATCTCCACCGGGGAGGAGGGCGGGCGCTTATGACTATAACAGAGATACCCCTACTACAGAACTGGAGTTACAGGACAAACTACTCCTTCTGTAGTAGGGGATCTCTGTGTATAGTCATAATCTAGTGACTAGAATGGCAAGCCCATCCCCACACCAAAGCGGCGGTGGAGAAAGAGATTAACGCCACTATTGTGCGAACAAATTCCGCAGCGAAGCCTGCCCAACCTGAGCATCTGCCCTGGCATCAGTGTCCAGACAGTAATGTTTAGCAAAGGTATGAACTGACTTCCAAGTGGCTGCTTTGCAGATTTCAGCTATCGGCACGTTGCGGAGCAAGCCTGTCGTGGCAGCTGTGCCCCGGGTGGAATGAGCCTTAGGCTTACCTCCTAAGGTCTTATTAGCTTTTTGGTAACACAATTGTATGCAGGACACAATCCACCTAGAGATGGACTGCTTAGAGGTAGCAAGACCTGTCCTGACTGATCCATAATTGATGAACAATTGGTCTGACCTACGGATATCTTTGGTCTTATCCAGATAAAATGTCAAAACCCTCCTAACATCCAGGGAATGTAAGGACCTTTCCGCTGGAGATGAAGGATTCTGAAAAAACGTAGGCAAAGTTATAGTCTGGTTGACATGAGAATCAGAAATAACCTTGGGAAGAAATTTAGGGTGAGTACGCATAACAACCTTAGCAGCATGAAATGCAGTATAAGGTTCTTGGCAACACAACGCCTGAATTTCACTTACCCTGCGGGCCGATGTAATGGCCACGAGGAACGCCGCCTTCCAGGACAGGTGCTGCAACGAAGCCTTATGAATAGGTTCAAAAGGCTCCTTCATCAAACTGGACAGCACCACATTCAATTCCCATGAAGGCGAAGGAAGCCTGACAGGAGGGAACACTTTCTTCAAGCCTTCCAAAAAAGTCTTTGATCACAGGGATCTGAAAAAAGGAAGTCTGTGAAGGGCATTTCCTGTAGGCAGTCAATGCAGCGAGATGAACCTTAATGGAATGAACATTAAGGCCAGACCGCGCCAAATGCAGAAGGTAAGGAAGGATGACGTCTTCCTTGCACGTCGTCGGGGCACTTGAAGACCGCTGGGAGCATTTCTTTGCAACTTGTGGTGTAAGTAGTGTTGGTCGTAGCATTGAATCCATGTTAGCCTGTTGTGTTGTAAATGGTAGGCATTCACATTTTAATTAGATAGGATTGTTGCTAAAATTACGGTCCAATTAAAAGTATGAACTTTGAGTCTAAAGTCTGATTTCACTGCTGTAACTTCAAGTACCATAATCTAGCCTTACATTTCTGTGTTGTCTCTGTACTGCAGGTGGTCCTGAAAGGAGCTCCTGGGCAACCCGGCACCATCTTGCGAACAGTGCCCATGGGTGGCGTTCGTCTAGTTACTCCTGTGTCTGTCTCTTCTGTTAAGCCTAATGTTACCACCCTTGTGATGAAAGGCACAACAGGTATGTTATGTTTTCTGAACGTGCCAGGTGCCTCACTTCTGTTTATGCCTTTCACTCTTCTGCGGTTCCTTTCCTTAAATTGCAGTTCGTTTTTGCCCTAGAAGTCGTCCAAACTGATGGAAGTCTCAACGTAATTTTGCTTCATATAGTCTAATGCATCAGTTTAAAAAAAACATCTTTAGTTACGGACCTGGTTTGATGCTGCACAATTTGGACACTCCCACCTTTGCCTAATTATGCATAGTTATACTACTGCTTGTGTACATTTTACCCCCCCCCCCCCCCCCCCCCCCCCCAAGTGTTATCTTGCGTGAGGTGTAGCTCCATCCTTAATCGCATGTGCATTTAATGTTTTGTTGTATATCATTGATTCTTTGGGGAAATTGTTTAGCAAGGATCTTGCAACAGATGAGCCAGTTTTGTAGCTGCCTACATCACCAATATAAATGATCCTTGCTACCAACGTTCTTTGGAAAACCTTTGTTTCCACCTTGTACAGGCCATGATTTCAGATTGAGACACCAAATGTGCAATGACATATTAGTTCCACCGGATATGCTTGGAAGAAGATAGCAGAAGGTGAAGCTATCGCGTTCTAATCATTCGAGCATCTACTTTGGTCTGCGTGTTTCAGCCACCGTCACAAATGTTCACGTGGCTTTCCTTGGTACCGATTCAGACTAGCTTGTCAACAGAGGCTCTAGGCACAGTCAGTTCAATTAATTGGAGGGAGCAGAGAAGCGACTTGCAAGGGTCGATTCAGCTTCCAATGTGTCTCGGAAATCAAGACCTGATCCACTACTTTAGGTAATGAGAACTCCCTACATCCACCCAAGGAAAGATCTTCTTTTAAAAGAACTTACCCACTGTTAATTACAGTGGCTTACTTAATCATAAAGTTCCTCCTCCTACTACAGCCTGTATCAGGCGTTCTTATGGATCCTCAAAGGAGCACTGATGTAATGGATGGGGGGTGAGGGGGGGGGGGGGGTCTATAATTTAAGAATGCCTTCATGTTACCTAGTCTTGATCTTTTAATATGGGTCCGCATGGAAAGATTAAAAACTGGAAATATTTTAGAGTTCTAATCACTTGAGCATCTAGTTGAGTCTACTTGTTTCGGCCACCATCACAACCTAAAAAGGGTCACATTACTTTCCTCTGGACCGATTCTGATCCCTAAATTACCCCAATTCTTATAGCTGTAACGCATCTCGCCCAGTCTTTTATACAAAGCATTCATTCAAACCGATTCAATGGGACTTTTTCTTTTCCTGTTGGTAAGAAAAGGGAGCAAGAAATCAAATGAGTTGTGTGAAAATTGCTGTTCTCATCTTTTTTTTGTGACTTTTTTAAAATGTGTTTTCTTTTTTACTTTCACAATTGGTGCATACAATTAAGTATTCAAGCCAAGCAATCCTGCATGTCCTAAGGACATGGTATAAACTCAGCCCACTCCCCCACATGGCTTTCAAGTCATCCATATAATTTGTGAGCCTCCTCAGTGATGGTGATAATTTATTGCACATTCCTAATTGCACATTCCTAAGATAGATACTGATGTAACATCACATTACCATGTGATATAGTGGCGTCCAGCAGTTGAAAAGGTAACACTTTTTCCGTTCGGGTGCTGTTGAAGGTATAGACCAGTTAAGGATGGTTAATCTTACATTACTTATTTGTTGACAGGCATATAAGTTCTGATCTATTTCTCAGATTATCCTAGTGTGTGATTACAAGCCTTCTGCCTCAGTCCAGCACCCTAAAAGTTAGACCAATCTCTCAGGCATACTAGATTATTTTTATATATTCACGTGGGGATGGTATTGGTCTGCCTGACTTAAGAAACATTGAAAAACGTTAACCTTTCTCATTTAACTTAAGGACTTTGCCCTGGTGTTTTTATTGGTCTTATCTGAAAGAAACAGGTTAGTATTAGATTCCTTACCTTAGAATATCCCTGCGCGTCGGTAGGTGTCGTCTGCGGCTCCATGTCCGTCGTTGGCACCGGGATGACGTTGACGGAGTACTTAGACATCGCCCTCGCACGCTGACGTCAGTTCTTTTTTTCCACGCCAGCTAGCGCAGATCCGGAAAAAGTGGTACCTCCTTAGTCAATTTTAGACAACTTTTTTGATCATTTTTCAAAGTCTAACGACTCAGACGGTGCCGGTAGGGATGCCTGGGTTCAAACCCTGCACCGACTGCGACAGACACTGGTGACCACGCTAGGGAGATAACTGCTGTATAGTCTATTCATAAATGTACCATCTGCAGCCCATATGCCTCGAACAGAATATGTTACTTACCAGTATGCATCTGTTCTTGGCATAGAGGGCTGCAGAGTTGTACATGCCCTCCCAGCCTCCCCGGAAACCTGTGTCTGTTCCAACCCTATCTTATTTAGATACACTACATGGGCATTTCTATCTGTATTCTATCATACTACTCCATCTAACCCTACTATGGCAAAACAATCTAAGGATGGAGCCGATGCCCATGCGCACTAGCACCCAAAGAAGGAGTCACCAGTCTCGTGACAACAAAAGACTTCTCCAAGAGAAAAACAAGTGCAATCATCCAAGCCCAACACCAGATGGCGATCTATTCATAAATGTCCCACTCTGCAGCCCTCTATGCCAAGAACAGATGCATACTGGTAAGTAGCATATTCCTTTTGAAGGGCATCACTCATATGTTCCCTCCTGTTCCTTTCGTGATGCCTCAGTGGGACTTGAACCTTGTTCTGACTTATCTGATGTGCGCTCCCTTCGAGCCACTTCATAACTGTCCTCTTCGTCTCCTTACTCTCAAGACTGCATTCCTGGTTGCCATCACCTCTGCCAAGAGAGTGAGTGAGCTCCATGCTCTTTCTTCTCAACCTCCTTTCCGTCCATCTAGACAAAGTTGTGTTGCGGACAAGACCCTTTTTCCTGCCCAATTTAGTCACAGCCTTCCACATCGGGCAGTCAATTACCTTGCCCGCCTTCTTTCTGCCTCCGCATCCCTCAAAAGAGGAAGAGAGGCTCCACAGTCTGGTCCCAAAACGTGCGCCCTCATTCTATCTGGATCGTACATGCCAGTTCCGGGTGGATGACCAATTCTTTGTCAGTTACGTGGGAGCTAAGCAGGGTCGGGCGGTGCACAAACTGACCATTTCTTGATAGGTCGTCTTGTGCATCAAGGCTTGTTACTCTCTGGCTAGAAAGGAGCTTCCTGTGGGGCTACGTGCCCATTCCACTCTGGCCACGGCGGCTACTACTGCGCCCTGGGTCGGGGAGTCCCCTTGCAGGACATCTGTCGGTCAGCTACGTGGGCCTCGCTACACATGGTCTGGGGAGATGGCTTTTTCGGCTGTTCCGTTCTCCAGGACTTTCTGGTGTGATCATTAGTTTACAGACCCACCACCGGGGTTGGTATTGCTGGGGTATCTTTTCTAAGGTAAGGAATCTAATACTAACCTGTTTCTTTCAGATGCACAAGTTACTTACCTTTGGTAACGATATATCTGTAAGAAACAGTAGTTAGTATTAGATTCCTTACCGCCCCACCCATCCTCCCCGTTCTGCGAACCGATATCTAGGGTTAAGGTCATCCCTTTCAGGGCCCTTGTTTTCATGGCACCAGTGTTGGTTTTTATCATGGCTCTGCGTTTCTGGCGCGGAAAAGCTGTGTATAAGAACTTGCATCAGCGCGCGAGGGCGGCGTCTAAGTACGCCAACGACGGACGCGGAGCCGCAGATGACGCCTACCGACACCCAGGGGTACGGCTACGCAAAATTTTCTGGATCCAGTCTGTTGCCTGGGGATATTCTAAGGTAAGGAATCTAATACGAACTACTGTTTCTCACAGATATATTGTTACCGATGGAAAGTAACTTGTGCGTTAGCACTGGTATGCGGTCTGTAAAATTTGGTTTCTCATCTCGCTTCAGATTGTTCAACGTCTGTACCTTCACTTTTGTGGTAGATGGTCATGATAGCTGGTTGTCCGCATCTGACTTGAGCTTGAAACTGAAGAAACACCCCTCCTGCTCTGATGCTACTAAACATGACCTTTCCTCTTATAGTCCGGCAGCAGGATCAGACTGGTTGGAGCAAAAGGAGCACAGACTGCTGGATAGATCTCTAATGTTCTGACTTCCTTGTGCACTCTTGATTAGCTATCAGACACCTAGTAACCTGCTAAGTGAAGGAGATTAAAAAACAATTACTGTCTGGGTGTTCCTCCTTGGTTAACCTGTACAGGGATTCCTTCTTTTGGGAATGTATGCTAAAGCTTCTTTGCAGAGACCTCCATAATGCATTCGGAGTTTGTTTTGCATTTTTTCCAAGCATGTTCTCCCTTGAAGGTCTCATCTTGTGAAAGCCCAAACATTTGTAGAACCTTCTTGTACATTAAAATGCCAGCAAACCGCTCATGAGGTGTATTGTCGAGCTATTTGGTTACTGTTGTTTCAAGAGTACTGTATCTTATTGACAAATCATCTGCTAGATCTCCACTGTACAACCATACCAAGATAGTATATGGGAAATGTGACATTCTGTACTTCTCCTGCCTTCTTATTTTTTTGGGGCTCGTAGTTCTCACTTTGATTTGGTGCCTCTAACTTGAATATTAATATATTAATGCTTTCCAAAGTCTGTTGTGTGGACTGAACGCTTGTCTTTTTGTGTAGGTATGACGACGCTTGGCACAGTGACGGGTACAGTATCCTCTAGCTTGGCGGGTACTGGTGTACACGCCAACGCTTCTCTTGCTACGCCCATCACCACCCTGGGCACCATTGCCACTCTTTCTAGTCAGGTCATCAATCCTGGATCCATCACAGTCTCTAATGCACAGACCACCCTCACGGCAGCCACAGGGCTTACCACCCCCACTATTACTATGCAGGTATGTTATTGCAAACTTGGAATGCTCAGTCTTGTGTGCTTAACCTGGAACTGTGCGTTCACCAGTAGTAAGAGTAGTTGAATCAATGCATACCTTCCAGCCCTAACCAAATGGAAATGCTTAAAACGCTATATATCTCACTAAGGACCAAAAAAGGTTCAAGCTGCCTTGAGCCAGAGCAGCTACTTACAGGGTAAGCAAATCTGAAGATCAATAAGAGCAGCATTTCTTTACACGCTTAAAGAAAGCCAGCGGAATGCAACTCCAGTATCGTAGTGTGGAAGCCTAGGCTTAGCATCCAGCTATGGGTCTTACTGATAACTTTTAATAACCATGTAGGCAAATTGTTTAAACTTTCAGATCAAAAGTAATTCAGACGCAAGACAGCTAACGGGGACAAAGTACACCAGACATCCATTTTGCTTAAGTATTTACAATATTTACGAAATGGTTTGGCTATCCATTTAGTTGTTTGAGGCAAATTAGAACTGTGCATTCTTTTGAGGGGCCAGCATTTTGGGAATGCTAGCGAGTAGTTTTTTGCCACTGCTCAGTTGAGTTAAAGCAGGGTTTGAATGTAGTTCTGAAGACTTCTTTCTCCACACACCCAGGCCTCTCAGTCACTTAGTGAATAGTTTTTGTTGATTTGGGGTATGATCGTTAACTCAAATGCATCTCTGTATAAAGATAATGCATTATTTAAGACGACCAATAAAATATCAGCATGGTAAATGGTGGGCATTGATGCCCTTCAGTTGTGTGCTTGGCTTTGGCTCTGTATGTTTGAATACAATTGGAGTGTATTGGTCTTTGGGGTTCGCTGCAGCTTGCTGGTATTTGATTGCGGTCTGCCTCATACTAAAGGATGGTTTTGTGGTCTCTACCTCACACCGCTTTGTTGACCACCTATGTGATGGCAAATGCATGGAGCGCCTACTTAATGTGATGCTCTGATCTTCTTGGTTCGTTTCTTGCACAGGAAAAAAAACTCTGGATGACTTACTTTTCTTCCCGGTTGCGATTCAAAATTAATATAAGATGTGGGTTTGACTAAAGTTGCTTGTGCATGAAATTTGGACTTCCCAAAAAGCAGTGGGTGTGAGTAATGTTTAGGTTGCTAGTTTAAAAACCAGCCTATGTCTGTAGTCCTAGATCATTATTGCGTGGGCTAGGGTTTGTTAAAGGAAATAAAGTTGCTGTTAGTTTGATGCCATGTTGTCAGGTGTGCACCCCTGTAGTGACCACTGCATTAAGTGCCTTGTAGTATCTGTGTCATGCTAAGCAACAAGGCCAAAGTTTGAAGTGCTCAACTTTGTGCATGAGTTCCTTGATTTCCAGGCCTGATAGTCCACAGTGCAGCATCTGCGCTAAATTTGCATGTTCAGTTCTGGTTCCCTCTGTAAACAATAACAAATAAACTCATTTTGTATAAAGATTTCTTCTTGCGTATTACCTATAAAATACACTTTTATGGCTCTTTGGCTTCTAGTCTTGATATGTTGAGGTTGGTAATTAACTGTCTTTTTTTTTTCTCTGCTTCTCACAGTCCATCTCACAGCCCACTCAGGTTACTTTGATTTCTGCACCCAGCAACGTGGAGGGTCAAGGAGTTCATGACCTTCCTATGTCAATTCTGGCTTCTCCTACAACTGAGCACCCCACTGCTACTGTTAATATCGCAGATTCCGGGCATGGAGACCAGCCAGGCACTGTAACCCTTGTATGTTCTAATCCACCCTGTGAGACCCATGAAACTGGCACCACCAACACTGCTACCACATCAGTTGTTGCCAATCTAGGAAACTTAGTGCAGCAGCAAGGAATGATCCAATTTGTCTGCGCCAACCCTCCTTTTGATACTCAGACTGGCACGTTTGTGACTCAGCAGAATGGCACTGTAGTCCGTGTGTGCTCAAATCCTCCGTGTGAGACGCATGAAACACACACTACTAACACTCCCACAGTAGCTAGTTCACTTCTAAACTCTGGCCAGACTGGCACAGTGCAGCGCGTTTGCTCCAATCCTCCTTGTGAGACGCATGAGACAAACACAACCCCCACTGCCACAACTGCAACTGCTAACATGGGTACTGGACAGTCTGCTACTCTTCAGCAAGTGTGTTCTAATCCTCCGTGTGAGACACACGAGACTAACACGACCCACACGCCAACCACTGCAAGGTCAAACATGGGCAATCTACCATCTGAGAACATACAGAGAACAAATACAAACCCACCATGCGAAACCCACCAGACTAGCTCCACTAGTACAACTATGACCGCTTCTGCTAGTAGCAGCATGAGCCAGTCCAGCAATCCGACACAGCTTGCTCATGCGGTCTCAGAAATGAGTGATCACAAAGATACAAAGGCAGTGTCCACTAGTCCAAGATCAGAGACTCTAAAAACGAAAACGACACACACACCGACCACTGCAAAGTCTAACATCGGTACGGGACTGTCTGAAAACATTCGGCTTGGTGAGCACCCACCCTGTGAGACGCATCAAACGAATTCCACCAGTACCACAATGAGTGTGTCTGCTGATGGTGAGGAGTCCTCTGAACTTCCTGAGACTCACACGAGCAATGTTAAGACAGCCTGTTCCGACCCTCCATGTGAAACCCATGAGACCACCACAACTCAAACACCTACCACAGTAAAGTCCACCACTGGCACAGTTTCCTCTGAGGATCTTAAGAGGCCATGTCACACTCTTGAGACTAGTTCCACCAACACAACCATGACTGCTACAGCAGGAACAGGCATAGGACAATCTGGTCCACTTAAGCGGGTATGCTCCAATCCTCCATGTGAAACCCATGAGACCCATACCACCAACACTTCGACAACAGCAACTTCTAACATCAGTACAGAGCCGCCTGGAACAGGTCAGCCCGGATCCGTTCAACAAGTGTGCTCCAATCCTCCCTGTGAGACCCATGAGACTCAAACTACCAACACCTCAACCACAGCAACATCTAGCATTGGAGGTGATGCACCACAGCCACCTGCTACCCTGCAGCCACGTGTGTGTTCTAACCCGCCCTGTGAAACACACGAGACTGGCACTACACAAACATCCACCACTGTGACATCAAACATGGTAGTAAACCAAGGTGAGTCCTACTCTTTGTATAGCACATGAACAAAATCTCAGTTAAAGGTACTTAAAAAGGGTTGCACTAGAATTGTGAATAACCTGCTAGGTTCAGTAATGTGCCTTTGAAAGGGGTGTGATAGCAGTTCAGAAGTAGAAAGTTTGGCACATCTTTGTGTGGCAATGCTAGGCATTTGACGTTTCGGTTAACCGTGTTCGGATTTTTTACTGCATTAATTTTTGTGAGTTTTTAGAATTCCTCCAGTAAATGTGAATTATAAACAGCAATGCAAAGTTTGCGTAAACTAGAAAAACTGGCCTAGGCCTATTTCAGTTTTGTATCCTTTTCATTATCTTTTTGTAAAAGACCAAATCTAGGCTTTAGCCAATCTGCACACCCTACGCTCTAGAACACACCTGAGAGCACCTCAGATCTTCAGATTTTCTACTGCATGTTGTGCTAGGGAGCCACCACTGAGCTCTGCTCAGTTTTTTCTTTATCTACTCTTGCAAGGTTTTACTAACGTTTTCTTCCGAGTTCTACTTATTTGGTTTCCTTAATCAACATTCCTGAAATCTGACAAGGAGAAGAGGTGTCTTTTTAGAGCCTGTTCCACCTGCTCTAAGAAAAGACTTCATGTTGATGACCTTCACAGGGACTGTATCTACTACCTGTACCCTGACCACTAGGCCAAGGATTGTACGGTATGTTGTAGCTTCTCCACCAAAGCGATGAGGGATTGTGATGGGCGTCTTCTAATGTGGCTTTAAAAGCTCAAGACCAGAAAAGAGCTTCAATCTAGTGATGAGGCTTCTTCTTCCTAGTCATCCAGGCGGACTTACGAGAGGGAAAGAGCCAAGCCTCATTCATCCAGTGAGCGCCCTCATAAAGCTTAAAAGACCACTCATGGGTCTTACAGGCATAGTCTTACAAAATCTCCTCATTGAGGTGAAAAGGAGAGGAAAGGACTTCTTACAAAGGACAGCAAGGTAAAAAAGGTGAGGTTTATGCAGCCTGCAACACCTCCTGAGGGCATGCAAGCCTTCAAAAAGCCTTCTGTTCCCCTGAGGAGAAACATTCAACAGAGGCTTTACCGTTCACGAAATCATCGTTTTCGATGACCATGACGACAAAGAAAATCATCCTCGTCGACGCAGTGTGATGCTTCCCAGGCATCTACAGTTAAGGAGCAGTCATCAATACCTCAACGACCGCATCGACGAAAGGATTGTCGTCGCAGACTTCGCGGGCATCGCCGGTCATTGTACCGCCGACATCCTGGTCAATAACTACTAGGGCGTGGTCAGTGGCATGGACTATGCTGTTGTCCAGTTTGCCTTCGACCCTGTCAACAGTGGCTCCATTGATTACATTGTTCATTTGGGGGGTGGGGGAATCCTGCAGAGAAATTAAGAGTCTGACAACTCCGGAAGTCTCATCACCTAGAAAGGTGACTAATTTGATTCTTTCACGTCTCCTGGACTAACAGGGCTCGGATAAAGACGATGCCCCCTTTGGTTCCCCCTGCAGTCTATCGGAGTTGCATGTAAAATGCCAAGAAGATGACTTTGAGGAGGGCTATGAGGCAGAATCACTATAATGTGCATCCTCAGGACTACCACCACCAGCAGTATTAGGAGGAGACGGTTTCTATGCCATCCTTGTTGCTTTCCGATCCGTAGATCATGCTGCCAGCTCCACCCGTCAGGTGCTGCAGGTGAAGTAAATCACATTTTCAGTGCTCACCATCTATAAGTTGGTGAACGAGCGCTCCCCCGCACCAAGGATTCTTTCAGAACGGAGCGGTCGGCGCCTGGAGCGGCTCCGGTGTGCCCTGTGGTGTGTCTTCAGTAGTGCTTCGACGAAGCCTCTCCCTGCCCACTCCCCCATTTAAACTGATATCTTTATGTGACTGGTATTTTCGCTGGCTTTTCACTCTCCATTGGCTAATCTGGCTGGGGCCATAAATCGCCCCCCTGATGACCATGAAGCTACATACCAACGCGGTCAGGGAGCAGCAAAACAGAGATAAGCCACCATCTAGCAGCAAAGAAGCTGAACTCTGCTCTCCCCCTCAATCAACATGGAAGATGGACTAACTCGACATTCCCAGAGTAGAAAGGGAAACCAAACTCTGTAATCCCTACAATTTGGCTGCCATCTTAGACTGGTCTCTCTTTGTCGGCCATCTTGGACTAGTCTTTCTCACTACTTGAACACACCCTAAGAAAGCCTCTTTAGGCTAATATTAATTAGCGAATGTCTGCCATTATTGCAGTTTCATACCTCCACTTGCTTTTAATGCACCGATCGTTAGCTCATATAGCACCCTAAGAAATGGCCTTTTTAGACTATTAATTAACGAGTGTCTGCCTTTTATTGCAGTATTATACTTCTACTTGTTTATAATGCACCGATCGTTAGCTCATATAGCACCCTAAGAAATGGCCTTTTTAGACTATTATCAACTAGCGAATGTATGCCTTTTATTGCAGTATTATACTTCTACTTGTTTTTAATGCACCGATCGTTAGCTCATATTGCACCCTATGCATGATTTACTTCATTGTACGGTTTGCTCCTTCTGATTTACCTGTCTGACGTTGTACTGTTTGCTCATTTGATTTACCTGTCTGACTATGCTCCCTCATGTACCCCTTCTGTGTAAAGCGCTCTGATATCCGCAAGGATCTTGTCCGCACTATATAAAACTTTCAAAATAAATTGGTCCCCAACGGTTACTCCCCTGTTACACCCCATAATCTAGTATTTAAGTGGCTCCCCTGGACCCAGAAATCCTATCTAAGAAGCCTAGACACTGAAGTGCCGTACCAGCACAAGAGAAGCACCAGTGACTGACTCTGCTCCAGCCTTGCTGGCCTGTCTGCTGCCTTTTTCCTCTGACGACTTGTCCTACAGGCCCAGGGATCTCCAAGCCCTTGAAGGACTACCTGCCTTGGATGAAGACTCTAAATCTCCTGTGGACAGCAGATCTGCCCAGAAGAGACCATTTACAAAGAAAAGAACTCTTCTTTGAGTAATTGTGAGCTCTCCTCCAGATCCACCTCTGCACCCAATGCCCAAGGGCAGAGTCCAAACAGCCCACTGGTCCTGTGAAGGTCCCCCAAAGCTTGGAGCGCGAGTTCACCAGGGGCTGAACCCTGCCAGACTCCACCTCAAGGTCTGCAGCCTCAATTCGAAGACTCGCCATGACCGCGACCTACCCAGTAAGCTGTTTACAGACGCCCAAGAGGACTCCTGCACCCGAAGCCCCTAGGCCGAGGGCTTCCTGACACTGTCCCTACATCCCCTAGCATCTCTACTTACTTGGGCAGCTGTGGGTTTCCTTCATCCGACCTCCTGGCCGGGGCCTGGAGCCTTTCTTCAACCTCTGTCTCCCGAATTGAATTGGGTGCCAGATGTTGTGTGGACACTATGCACCTGGCTCCTGTGCTGCTGAGGGTGTGTGTTTTGTGCGATCTTGTGTCCCCTTATATTAACCTTAACTCCTGGAAACTGACACCTGACACTGCTTCCCTCACCTGTGAGCAGCGCATGTTCGAGAACCCCCAGTCTCCATTGATTAACATTATGCACTGACCCCTGCACCTGGTTTCCCCAGTGCTGCTGGTGGTGCAGTTTTGATGCCAATCTGAACCTTGCTTGGTGTTGACCTGAAACCCTTAAGACTGGAACTGTAAGTAGTGTACTTGACTTATGGAGGAACGTTTTTTTTTTTAGTAAACATTGCACTTTTTAAAGTATTGAGTATTTCTCCAGAAAAACGTACTTTTTTGCGAAAATCTTGGTCTTTAATACTCCAAGATCTGAATGCTGTATTGTTTGTTTTGTTAATGGTCCTAGCACATATTTTCTCTCCAAACCATTCATCCTGTCTTATTGTGACCTAAATCTAGTTCTGATGTTTCTTATGTGCATGCCATTAAAGCCTATGCATTATTGCCCTTTTGGTGATCAAGGCAGTCTTTATCACCATCACTTCGGTGCACCGCATTGAATGTATTACAGGCTTACTGCATTAACTGCCCTATTACTTTTTTTTGGGCAAGTTTGAGCTGTGAGACTGGCTGCCTTTCCGCTAACAGTGGTTCACTCTTCCATGTCAGTCCATTGTTTGTTATGCTAACTTTTTTTTGCCTTGCCACATCCCTTGAAAGAAAAGACCCACTTGCTTGGCCGAAAGAGCTTTGAGCTTCTACATTGATCTGTACTAGAGACATTGTGTAATGGCTCTCTGTGGGGTTCACTGGGGCCAAGAAAAAGCAGGTGGTAGAAAAAAAAGCTCTGTGGACAGTTCTCTACATTAAAATCTGCTTTAGCTGCTAACATTGGAACCCCAGCAGTTCTGTGTGCTAACTGCAACGAGACCAAGTCTGGCAACACTGCGCTGGGGGGAGTGAGATTCTGGTCTGGATGTGTTACCCTGTGATATGGGCATCAGTGCACAAAACTCTACTTCCTTTGATAGCCATTCAGTGGGAGTGCCATTTTGCCAGTTAGGATCTGCAAGATCTGTTCTCAATGCTAGGATTCTGCGATTGAAAATATCCATCAGAAGGGCAAGTTGCTTACCTTCAGAAAGCTCTTTCCTATGGATACTTTAACTGCAAATTTCCCACTGACTTACCACATCCCCGTTCTGTGCAGTGGACTCCTGTATACCTTAAGGTCCCAAATTAGATTTTGGACACAGTCACCTACAATGTGGTTGAAGTGTCTGAGGGCATTGAAGAAAAACTGGTGGCCCCTCGGAATATTCAAAAAGTGAGGAAACTGTGTTTAGAGTGACCAATAGAAAGAACGTTACAGACAATTGGTAACTTTGTCTTTCTATTGATGTTGCAGGCCACAGCTAAATGTTAATCTCCACCTGCTTAGGTTGGGACAGGCATCTGTTGTGCAGAGAATTGTTAGCCCAAGATTGCGATACTAGAGTCCTGAAAAGAGCAATAAGCTTGGGTCCTGAAAGTGGCTCTGCTCAATGATTCTTTTGCAGCGTGAATCTTTTCTGGATTCGCTATGCTGTGCATTATTCCGCCATCTAGTGGTTGGGTCTTGAATAGCAGTATTTCCCCCCTTTTTTTTTTTAGGTCGAGGCTACCGTCTCACTGCGAAGCAGTGGGCGGAGCCGAAGATTGAATGAGTAGTATGGGGGCTTGAACCCACCCCCCTTCTCCATTGGCTGGCCTCGTAAATGCTGGCCAGCCATTGGAGAAGAGGGGCGTTACTCGGTTCTAGCCCCGGCTTGAGCAGATTCGGGGCGTTTTTCTATCATTTTTTAAGCCCCGCCCCTTTTCTAATGGCGGGCGTTACACCCTCCCTCTCGCCGAGGTCCCAGTGTGACCTAAACACGCCCCTCAATCCAAAAAATTATGGGCGGTTCTCCAAGCCATTTGTGAATGACCTCTGAGAAACATGGTGGTGTGGAGCACTCCTCTCTTGCCTTCCGAGATCGTAAGGCAAGAGAGCGCTCCACACCACCATGTTTCTCAGAGGTCATTCACAAATGGCTCGGAGAAACGCCCGTCATTTTCGGGGGGGGGGGGGCTGGCATCACCGCTGTCTGCACCACAAGACGTTCTTCATCTAGGATGCAGTAGCAGGCAGCTTGTTTGTAAAGCCCAACAACTGTAGGGAGGCGAGGGAGTCCCTCCCTCTGCCTTTTGTGTCTTCCCCGTGGCCCTATGTGTCTTCAGTCGGCTCAGTGGGGTGGGGTGGGGTGGGGTGGGGGGGGGGGGGGGGGGCTTGTTTGGGAAGGCGGCTTTTTTTCTCCCCCTTCCCTGAGACAGTGTGTGTATGCGAGGCCTCCGTGCCCCCACAGAGGGCCTGCACAGAACAGTAGGTGAGGCAGCCACAGGAAGAGAGCTGTGAGCAGCTTCTTGTTCAGAGCCGAGGGAGAACCCTGCAAACAAAGAGAGGGCTCCCCGCACCGTGCACTGCCCCCCGGCCCCCTCCTTGGGCTGCTGAGCCCCGCTAGGCCTCGGCTGAAGCCCCCTCGCAGCCTCTGCTTCTCTGATAGTTCAGTAGGCCACTGCATCTGCCTTTGTAGTCTAAAAGCAGCAGTATATCTCTCAATTTACTTTGGGATTTTGTGTATTTCTTTTTTTGTGTGTGGGACTGAGAAATCGAGACGTTTTAATTTTTATATTTTGAGCGCTCCTACAGATTCAAGATCTAGATACTTTTTTATTCCTCAGGTGAGTGCCTTTGTGTTTATCTATTTTATCCATAAAACCGACCCTGTATTTCTGCTGTTAACATTGTCCCCTTTGCAACTGGAAGGAGCGTGAGGCTGGGTTTTGAAGGGATGCTGTGAAATTGCATGTGCTTTTTGTGTGCAAGGAGACCAGAGTCCACGTTAAACTAGACAGGAGTTCGCTCTTCCATGGTTCAGATGCTAGTGGTATTTTTATTGGGTGAGTGCGCGTTCCTGATGGCACTGGAGCGCTGGGTTGGCAGCTCCTGATAAGGGGGGAGAAGAGGTTTGTGTATGACAGGACATTGCTGTTGTCTCCAAGCTTTAAAAGCCCGGAAATGGGAGCTGAAGTGAAATAATATACTCTGATCCACTGAACTTCCCTTCTTTTTCTGTTTTGGATGAGTTGCTCAGCTGTGGCGGCAGGAAGCACGCGCCTTGGTTGTAAACATGGCCAGGCAACTTTCAGGCTGCTGGTGGACAGGCGCTAGAAAAGCTCCTACCAGTGTGACTTGAGAGACATTTGTAAATCTGTAACGTGCCACGCCAAAGGTGGCTAAATGTATGTTTCCACGCATTACATTTTTCCCACCGTGAGGATTTAAAAAAAAAAAAAAATTCCCAGTGGCTGGCATGCTGTGCAATTCGTGCTGTTTCTGTGCGGTTATTTTCAAAGGACCTACGGTATAACAAGTCTTCTCAGTGTGTGTAGTTTCTGTTTTAAACCGCGTTTGCAATAGCACGCGGCTCGCTTGTGCTTCATAATTGCTGCAATGCTGCTCCCGCTGTTTTAAAACAGAAGTTTCAGCATGGTGTGTGAGATGAACACGTTTTGATACTGCCTGATAAAACCGTAGCACAGCAGTGACAGCACCTCCCCTGACTCGTATTCACTTCCGGTGTTACCATTGGAACTATCGGAGGCTGCTCAATGCTGCTACCTCAGCCTTAGTTCGGCCCTTCTGACCCAGTTTGAGTGGCTTGTGTGAGATGGTTTCAGGTACAAGACACTACGGTTTTCCAATCTTAGGCTTCTCTTTCGTTGCTATGCGACTGTTCATTTGAAAAAAACTTTCTCATAGAGAATGCTGGAAAGGTGATGTGCTGGTGGCATGATTCTAGTGACCACTGCCTTCCTGTATTAGCCATTTAATTTGAACACACACTGCATTTTTCAGTTTTTGTGCCAATCCATTCCTCTTTCTAGCAACTGAGTTAACAAAAGACAGTGGTGCTGAGTCACAAACTCATTTCAGTACTTGAAGTAGTTGCCCAGGGGTAGTTTTTTATGTACTCTTGCATGTCTTTGTGAAGGAGCCCAAACACCCAATGTCCCATTAGTACAATAGCAAAAAGACACACTTCTTACTGTTTGCACTAGCTTCTGTAGTAGGGGATCTGTGTATAGTGTAGTCATAATCTAGTGAATAGTCCCGCCCATGTGCGTGGACCCCCGAGCAATCAAAAATAATCTCTTAAAGTGTCGAAAAAATGCAGAACTGCACAGACACTTAAGAGAGAATTTAAAGACAAAGCCTATAACAGGCTACACTGTCCAGTACTTCAGCTAGAAATTCCACCAAAAAATCCACAAAACAGCAAAGCCTGTCCAGATTTCCCTTGCCTTAGGCAAAAACCCCTCTGGATGATAGAGCGGAAGACATGGACAGACAAGCCCCATAGGCTGCTATTATGTGGCTCAGAATAGGATACTGTGCCTTTAAGAGAACTTTCCAGAACTTCACAGTATCCCAGAATGCCCTGCAGGTCCCTCTTACTTTCATTTCTTTTTTCGGGCTCCTGCTAGCAGAACCCTGGAGCATTGAGCTCTCCCTTTTTGGGACTTATTTTGTGTTTTTTCACTGATTTTCGAAGTTAAAGTACTTTATTGTGCTATGGGGCCTTTTTTCTTGGTTTTCTCACTCTGTTTTTGTCGAAGATGCCTGCCTGCCTTCGACAAATGCCCGGAGTGCTCCAGGAAAAAGGCCAGGTCGGACCACCATGAGGTGTGTATCGTCTGCCTTCCAGCTTCTCATGTTCCAGAGGAGTGTGCTATCTGCCAAGGCTTCTCTGGAAGGACCCTGAGGGAAACGAAGAAGATCAGACTTCAGGGTCTCGAGGAAAGGAGACTGAAGGCTCAAGGTGGGTCTGGAGGGGCTTCTTCTGCCCATGCTGAGGCCCCTGGGGGGCTCCCAGGGGCAGGAAGACCAGCAAACGTCACCATTCTCCACCGGGGTCCAAAGCGCCCACTACGGCGTCGAGAGGAATGACTGCAGTCTGTTTCCCATCGTCGGAGACGAAACGACGTCTAGGATCGGCGTAGAGGGATGTTACCACACCTTCGAAGTCTCCGGTGTCTGTGTCATTGTCGTCATCTTCGGCGTCGGCGCGCGCTGTTGAGGCGATACCGCCGTTCGCGAAGAGGAGGCGGGCGTCGTCGGTGAGTTCCTCGCTGTCTAGGTCGCCGTCGAGGCGCATGAGGTCGCCGTCGAGGCGCATGAGGTCGCCGTCGAGGCACCGAGGTACGACATCACCACTGCTAGTCTGGTTGCTCCAGACTGGCCCTTGCTCCCTTCCAAAAGAGGAGCACCCCGGACCCTCCTGGTCCACTCCAGACTCCATTTTAGGTCCACCGCGTGGGCTTGAATTTGCCAAGACTTGTTGCCCCAATCCTGGGTCCAGCGACGTCGACAGCATCAACCATCGTGGGACAGCTTGCACCTCCATCCTGGTCGCCGACAATGCCTCCTGGTCCGTGAGACTGCAGAGCCCAGCGTCGCCCACTCACCTGGTCGAGGTGACTACCATCCGGTGCCCTCCTGGTGCCATCTGATCACTGGCTAGTGGTCAAGAACTTGGTCCCCTCTGCTTTCAGGTGTCATCCATCTTCGATCCAGGCTTGGATCACTTCGAACAATCTTCACTGGTCGCCTGCCAGCAACTTCTTTCTTCAGGCCCCTGGTTCGTCAACAAGGATTCCCGACGTCTTTTCAGACCTATGCAGCTGCAGCCCCTGGGCTAGGTAACTTCGGCATTTCGGTGCCCCAGCATAGCCTCATTATCCAAGGGTCCAGATCCACTGTCGTTTTCGACCTACCTTATCGGGTTCGCCCGAGAACACTAACTTTAACTTTACTTTTACTAGCTCCCTTAGACTTTGTCCCGCATCCCGCGTGAGAGTGCACACTCTGCACCCGAGTCCCCTAGGCCTCCTACTAGTAATCTGAAGGTTCAGTAACGTAGTCCTAGCGATTCCAAAGCCTATTAGTACAGTACTTACCTGCTAGTAATTTTGCATTCCACTTTCATAGTATATGGTTTTTCGTGCCCCTCGGGCATTTGTGTAAATTGTGCAACTTAAAGTATTTTCATAAGTTTTGTTGTGTGCTTAGTACCCTGTCCTCATAAAGAGTACAGGGCTGTTGTTATCTAAATAAATACACTGTTTATTTTCATAACATTTGTGTGGTGTCCTTTCACTTGGTATTCAAGGGGTATATGTGATGGTATAACAGCTGGCTTAACACACCCTCTAGAGTTTAGCCTGAAGACTGCTCGTATCCACGCTACTAGGATAGCTGGTCTATAAGGTTGACTTACAACCAATCACCATAAGGGTTGTTTGGACTGATACATAGTGATCACTAGAATAGTAAACACTGCATATCAGGCCAACTTCTCACACAGACTATCTGGCGCTGGCTTCTGGCCAGGGGATTGACGATAACGGCTACCCATCTGCCAGGTGTGCAGAATGCTCAGGCGGACGCACTGAGCAGACTGATTCAGGAAAACCACGAATGGGTCATAAACGACGACGTACTAGGAGAAGTCTTCGAAAGGTGGGGGACTCCAGACGTAGATCTATTCGCCACCGCCGAAAACAGCAAATGCCGAGACTTCGCCTCCAGGTACTACCAGCAAGGGACGCTGGGGAATGCACTCTGGATCAATTGGTCGAACAGCTTTGTTTACGCTTTTCCGCCCATTCCCCTGATTCCAGCGGTGCTCATAAAGATGTCCCGGTCCAGGGCAAGGATGATACTCATTGCCCCGGAATGGCCCAGCCCGTGGTGGTTCACGGACCTTCTACACCGGTCCCTCCTTCCACACATACGGTTGCCGTGCAGGCCGGACCTTCTCACGAAGTTCGGGGGGCAGATGTTGCACCCCAACCTCTCGTCCTTGAGTTTGGCGGCATGGCTCCTGAGAGAGTGCAATATGGCCATTTAAATCTGCCCGAAGATTGCATGGACATACTGAAGGAGTCTAAGAGACCTTCCACTCGGACGTCCTACGCTTACAAGTGGAAGAGGTTTTGTATCTGGTGTGTGTCCAGGAACTTTGACCCAACGACGTGCAAGGAAGATGTCATCCTTCCTTACCTTCTGCGTTTGGCGCGGTCTGGCCTTAATGTTCATTCCATTAAGGTTCATCTCGCTGCCTTGACTGTCTACAGGAAAAGCCCTTCACAGACTTCCTTCTTCCTGATCCCTGTGATCAAAGACTTTTTGGAAGGCTTGAAGAAAGTGTTCCCTCCTGTCAGGCTTCCTTAGCCTTCATGGGAATTGAATGTGGTGCTGTCCAGTTTGATGAAGGAGCCTTTTGAACCCATTCATAAGGCTTCGTTGCAGCACCTGTCCTGGAAGGCGGTGTTCCTCGTGGCCATTACATCGGCCCGCAGGGTGAGTGAAAATCAGGCGTTGTGTTGTAATGAACCTTATACTGTATTTCATGCTGCTAAGGTTGTTATGCGTACTCGCCCTACATTTCTTCCCAAGGTTATTTCTGACTTTCATGTCAACCAAACTATAACTTTGCCTACGTTTTTTCAGAATCCTTCATCTCCAGCGGAAAGGTCTTTACATTCCCTGGATGTTAGGAGGGTGTTGAAATTTTATCTGGATAAGACCAAAGGTATTCGTAGGTCTGACCAATTGTTTATCAATTATGGATCGGTCAGGACGGGTCTTGCGACCTCTAAGCAATCCATCTCTAGGTGGATTGTGTCCTGCATACAACTGTTACCAGAAAGCTAATAAGACCGTAGGAGGTAAGCCTAAGGCTCATTCTACCAGGGGCAAAGCTGCCACGACAGCCTTGCTCCGTAATGTGCCGATTGCAGAAATTTGCAAGGCCGCCACTTGGAAGTCAGTTCATACCTTTGCTAAGCATTACTGTCTGGACACTGATGCCAGGGCGGGTGCTCAGGTTGGACAGGCTTCGCTGCGGAATTTGTTCGCACAATAGTGGTGTTGGTTTCTTTTCTCCACCGCCGCTTTGGTGTGGGGATGGGCTTGCCATTCTATTCACTAGATTATGACTATACACAGAGATCCCCTACTACAGAAGGAGTCGTTTCTTTTCTGTAACTCCAGTTCTGTAGTAGGGGTATCTCTGTTATAGTCATAAGCGCCCGCCCTCCTCCCCGGTGGAGACAGATATTTATGTAAGGAATGCTACAGGTCTGGCGTGTTACGCCTTCAAAAAGAACTGAAAGTAAGAGGGACCTGCAGGGCATTCTGGGATACTGTGAAGTTCTGGAAAGTTCTCTTAAAGGCACAGTATCCTATTCTGAGCCACATAATGGCAGCCTATGGGGCTTGTCTGTCCAGGTCTTCCTCTCTATCATCCAGAGGGGTTTTTGCCTAAGGCAAGGGAAATCTGGACAGTCTTCGCTGTTTTGTGGATTTTTTGGTGGAATTTCTAGCTGAAGTACTGGACAGTGTAGCCTGTTATAGGCTGCATTATATGTCTTTAAATTCTCTCTTGTGTCTGTGCAGTTCTGCATTTTTTTCGACACTTAAGAGATTATTTTTGATTGCTGCGGGGTCCACGCACATGGGCGGGACTATTCACTCGATTGACTATAACAGAGATACCCCTACTACAGAACTGGAGTTACAGAAAAAAAACTACTCCTTCCCTTTTCAAGTTCCTCATTGAATCATTGGGCGCCCGACTGCTCAAAAGCACCCTGCACCCAGCCGCCCGAGTGCCCCTGGCAGTGCAACCTGTACCCTATCCTACTTCCCCATTTGCCCTGAGCAAGTGACCAGGACCCCAGCTCCCACAGCCGCGTGGCCGGCTAGCCAGCGGCCAGCTAGCCAGCAGCCACCAACCGGAGGCCCCCTGCCCCCCATTAGATAACAGTGTGCCTAACTACCTCTGCACCCGGCCAGCCCCTGCGCCGCTGAGGGTGAGCCAACTGTACCTACCTGCCCCTGGGGGAGTCTATGCCCAGAAGCCTAACTTCACCAGTCGAGTACTCACCTGGAAACCGGTAACTCACTTACCTGCCATTGGATAACATTGACTGGTTTGACTCGAAAAATCAAAGTGTGAAGTATTGAAAACTTAAAATATTCATATAAAATCAACCGAATTCTGAAGTACTCACCTGGGATCAGGAGAGAAGCTAGTACTTTACCTTGTAGCCCAGTACTGAACCGCAAAAGTAATCCCAACCGAGTTTACTAATAAACTGTACTTTCTCCATAGGAATCCATTGTCTGCTTTTCTATGAAATTTCTTCTAAGTGTCTACTTTTGAAAACTTGAAATATTCTTTACAAATCATACGAAATACTGAAACGTAATTACTTGCCTGTTTTAAGTTGAGACCCCAGTGCTGGACCAAGGAGCCCAGTACTGGATTACCAAAGTAAGGAGATCATACTTTACCTGCAATCTGAATTTTCATCCCTTGGATAACATTGCCAGATTTCCCTTGAAAAGTTTCGAAGTGTGAACTTTTGAAATAGCTTTTTATTCCTTAAAAATCACTGCAATAACTAAAACGTTTTTACTAAACTGATTCCAGTTTAGACCCCAAGACTGAATGTAGGATCCAGTCCTGGGATTACAAAAGTAATCTATTAAGTAATTACCTGCATTTATGTAGAAAAATCCATTGAGCTCAATGCTAAATTGTGTTGCGAATTGTGTTGCCTACTGCAACCCCTGTACCTATTGTGATTACACAGTTTATTGCCTTTCTGCAAAGTACTCATCTGAGAACTCCTATTGAGAAAAGTATATTTTTACACCTGTTGGTTCTAAAAATAAAACTACATCTGTTGATTATAAAAACAATTGGCCTGGAGAGCAGTCCTTGAGTGCGTGAAAACCTTTGCTGACTGAGTGTGTACAACAAATGCTTTACACTGTCCTCCGGTAGTGTCTTACGCTCGACCAAGCTACCACTTTTGAGAGTAAGGTCAGCCCTGACTTTAACCTCTGTTATAACTCTGGGGTTTGTGGACTCTATACACACTGTACCTTACTTTGGTCCAGTATATACAGAGCCACTTTCTTACAACATTTGATTATCTTTGCAGTGAACACATCCTTGTGCTTAGCCAAACAGTAAACCTCCAGGAACTAATATACACACAAGTGGCTTTCATTGAACAACTTGGCTTTCAAGTTTAACTTAAATCCTCTGTCTCTTTGAAAAAGTTCGACTTAAAAAAGATGGACTGAAAAGCGCTTACTCTTGTGTTCTCTCAATTAATGACCATGATGTAGAAAACTGCCGGAATGTCCTTAAGGAGAAGTGCATTGCATTTTTCCTCTCCAGTTGTAGGAGAGTTTACTTTTCTACATTTACATGATTGACATTCGGGTTTAAAAATCAGCTTGGAATTTCATGGCCAACCACTTTTTGGTGGGTTTAGTTTGTGTTTTTACACTGCAAGCCTCAACTACTTTTACAAGTTAATAGCTGTTTTTTTTATTTGATTTTTTTACACCTTTGGTGTTGGTCTTCATGTCCTACAGCAAGCTGTTCACTCATTTGTGATGTTTGAGGCCTTTATAGCATGGTCAGTGTGAAACCGTTGTAAATGCATGAATTGGGAAGCACTCTCCAGGCTGTAATTTATTATTTTGAGCTCTGATATTCATGTGCTAAGAACTGTCCATGATCCTTGTCCTTATCTTGCTACAGATCAAACCGACACAGCAAATGGACAGAATGGGCAGGAGGCGACCGCAGTTGATAGTGGGGTTGTGGGAACCACTTGTGCTGCTGGATTGACCGAGGATGAAGCTGTGGCTTCTACAGCCTCAACTACAGTGCCAACTCTTCCAAGCAGGGCTGTTACTACAGTAACACAGGCCACTCAGTTACCGGGGCCAGCTGTTCAGGTGAGTTGGGAAGGTGCTCTGGCATTTGATTTTAAGTGCCTTTTGAACCTTCTCCCATCCAACTTGGGAACCATAGTGAATAAGAGTTTCAAATGGGGATCATGGATCATTTATTTTTTTTCTCCTTAGAACTGATAACCTTCCTCTCCTCCTTTTAGAACATTGCATCATTGACCCCTCCTCAAGTGCCGTCTCCTGACCCTGCTTCTGCCATTCCTGAGCAGCCTTTGGTGCAGCTTTCCACAGAGGCGCTGGATCCTGAAGTTGAAGCTGCACTTCTGCAGCAGCAGCACGAAAGGCAACTACAGCAACAGATGCTTATGCAACAACAGCAACAGCAGCAACTTCAACTACAGCAGCAGCAACAGTTGGAACAGCAACATCAGCTTCAGTTGAAGCAGCAGCAGCAACTTAAGCAGCAGCAGCAACTCCAGCAGCAGCGTCTCCAGCAGCAGCGTCTCCAGCAGCAGCAACTGCAGCAGCAGCAGCTTCAGCAGCAACTCCAGCAGCAACAGCAGCTCATCGAGGCAGCAGCTGCTGAGCAGGCCACCCTTCAGGCAGCATTGGAAGCAGAGCAGAATCAAGAGAACGCTGTGGCTCAGCTCGCCCTACCACAAGAGTTAATGGCGGAAGGTCAGACTGCCACGTTGATGGTTACTGGACTAACTCCAGAGGAGCTGGCAGTCACTGCTGCTGCCGAAGCTGCAGCCCATGCTGCTGCCACTGAAGATGCCCAGGCTTTAGCTATCCAAGCAGTGCTCCAAGCAGCTCAGCAAGCAGTTATGGGTAGGTCTTTCAAGCGAACACACCCTTACCAGGAGTGTTCTAACCATGAGTGTAAAGCATTACCCTATTTCTAGCTATCTTGAAACTGAGATTGAAGTGTTTTTTCTTTTCCACTACTCTTAAGGAAAAGGATTTCATCCTTCAAAAAAGTAAAACAATAAGTTTTGGGGGTAGTGGTTTGCAAGATCAGAAGAGAATTGGCTTAAGTTTTACAATATTAGGGAATCCCTCTCTGTTTCCAATATGCATGTGATAAGCCAACGTCTTGTCACCGAAGTTTGAATTTTTGCATTCATTGGCATTAAAATTCCAGCTAATCTGGGTTCCTTAAAGGCTGCCCTTTCATTGCGTCAAATCATTTGACCCAAAGTGAAGAGGGGAACTTGTTTTGAACCAAGTCTTTCTTGAATAAGATGCTATTCTTTCTTTTTTGCCTAAAAGATTGCTTTTACTGGATGCATTTTCATTACTGTAATTTCATTTAACAGCAGCTGGAGAGCCAATGGATACCTCAGAAGGAACTCATGTTGAACTCCGGCAACTGTCGACTGCCGATGGGACTACAACTATTCCCATTGTTTTGACCCAGCAGGAACTGGCTGCCCTGGTACAACATCAGCAGCAACTTGTTGAAGCCCAACAGCAGCAGCAACTCCAGCAGCAGCAACAACAACAGCAGCAACAGCAGCATCAGCAGCACCTCCCCACAGAAGCTCTTGCTCCAGCCGACAGCCTGAACGATCCCACTGGTGACAGTAATGGCCTGAATGAGTTGGCTAGTGCTGTAACAAATGCAGTTGCAATGCTTCCCTCTACAGCTACAGAGAGTAAGTGCTCAGCAATTGATTGCTTCCATGGGGGTGGCGTTTTAATCTTAAGCTTGTCTGAATGGGTCCTCCAACTTTATGCATCTTCACTAAATTTAGAGCAAATGTATCTTAAGAGCCACTAGAAAGGCCATTATTCAACTTCTGTATTGTAAAGAATTGTTATGAATTGGGTTCAGCGGGACAGGGAGCGGAAGGGCCCAGGTATGCCTGGGGTTTACAATAGAGTGAGTTCGGAGGTTAAAAAAGCATGTGTAATTTCGGTATTTTTGCAACAGTGGAGGATCTTTATGTCCAAGTCTTGAGGTGCTAAGAACTTTGCAACCATTTAACATAGTTTCTGTCAACAGAGGAAATGTGTTTTTTGATGGATAACTTTAAATCTCAGATTACTCACTTTAAGAATATCTCCAATTTACAGACTGGATCTAGAGATTTTTCTGAGCACTGCGCCTGTGCACCGATAGATACTGTAATTTGGATCCTAATAGCAGAGCAACTATAAGGGCCCCTCTTCCACGCCTACATTTTTCTTTCCATATCCTTCATTACAGATCTGAAGCTCTGCTCCCAGTTTTCTCTTTCCCAGCATCCCAAGTCATCTTTGGATCTGCCATGGACAATTTATGCCTTGAAAATGACATGCTTCAAGCAATGATTCCAGGAAGCAGACGTACTCTACAGACCCATACAACATGCAGCTTTGATGCCTGCACTTTGGTCATGACTCAAGCATGCAATAAATGCACCTGAAAGCAGCCTGGTAGTGGGAGGTGAAACTCCTCATCGAAAACATAACCGATTGTGTTTGAAAAATAGATTCCACTCATATTTCTGATCACTTTTAATGACTTTCTCCTATGCAAAGTTCCATCCCTGTTTGAAGTATTCAGTAAGTCAAAACATGCCACTCAATCGAGTGTATTTGAGCTTATATAGCGTACAGCTACCGTAGTGGGTTTCCCGGCGCTTGCTTAGGGAACCCGTCCTGATATTCCCCTGTGCATTAGCCCCAGCAGGGTATCCACAAGGTGAAAGTCGGGCATCCCGCCACGAGGGGCCGTTGTGGAGATTAAGCAAGCTATTGCCCAGAGTCGCAGAGTGTGAACCCGTGAGTCGAGAAGGCACCGGAGCGAGAATTATCGAGTCCGTGGAATTTTTAGCCCAAGACCCGCCAAGGCGGGGAATTGAACCCTGGTCCAGGACCGATCTCAGCTTCCGGGTCTGCCGCCTCTAACCCCTGAGCCACACTTCTCCACAGGGTGGAAGGGTACATGGTAGTGAATCAAAAGGTCTTAAATCACTAACTTTTTTAGACTTGCATCCTTCAGTTTCAGGTGCACCCTGAATTACCTGGGCGACCATGGCCATTTCAGCAAGTGGTCTTTCAAGGGGGACTATGCAGCTTCTCTTCTAGATGCTCCTGGCTCCCCATGGAGCTATTTTTCGCCTCTTGGAGCAGCAAGGGGCTCCAGTTGGACTTCTGCCAGCTGGCCCTCACTTGGTGCCAGCTGACCCTACGTGATCCGTTCCTGGGTCAGTTGAGATGCTTTTATATTTTCACTGCTGCCCATGAGGTCATGCTAGTTCTTTGTGTAGTGTTCCATGGCTAGATTCCAAGGAAGATCTCTTATCTTGAGCTGTTGACTCTCCAGGCCTATGTCATGCAAAGAAGGCACAAAGGTGCAATCAGATTATCCAGTATTTGGGTGTCTTTCATAGATTCACATGCCTGAATCATTCCCCGTCGCCGAGACGGGAGCCTCCGGTACATAAAAAAGTAATGTCCTATAGACATACATAGAGAAAATAGGGCTAAGGGCCTCCCCTTAGTAGCCTTTCTTCGTCCTTATGTAAAAAGGACCAAACTCTCACAGTTAGCCAATCAGCTCCGACCTCCCTCTAGAACCTTCCTGGGAGGAGCCTCAGTCCCTCAGATTTTCTACCGCATGTTGTGCTAGGGAGTCTCCAGCCTGAGCTCTCCTCAGGTTTCCTTCGAAATCATCTAACTTTCTTTGAAAGTGCTTCTTCGATCTCAAATCTTCAATAGACTGCTTCACTGCACTGTTCTTACAGTACGTGTTTCCCTTCCACTGCCTTATTCCATGTCGGAATCGCAGAAAAAGGCCTCTTCCATGTCGGAATCACAGAAGAAAGCCCTTTTCAAGGCCTGCTCGTCATGTGGAAAGAAACGGATCCATGCGGATGATAAGCACGATCTGTGCTTATATTGCCTGTACCCGGACCACGTCTCGGACAAATGCAGGATATGTAGGGCCTTCCCTAAAAAGACTGTGAAGGACAGAGAAGCTCGCCTTCTCGTATGGCTCGACAGGCTTAAGGACAGAGACACTCTGGAATCTTCCGAAGGCAGTGTTTCCAAGTCCTCAGAAGTCTCTAAAAAGAGGCCCAGGGTAACTTCCCCTGGCCACACAGACACTCCTCCTAAGAAGGCACACAAGAAGTCTTCAGAGGCAAGATCTACGACATCTTCAGTGTCTGTTCGAGACGATCAAACTTTTAAAAAGCCTGCTCCGTCAACCACCAGACATGCCCAGAGGACTACCTCGGTCACGACCACCGTGTCGACGACGTCAGCGTCGTCACCTTCAACGACAACGACGACTACATCCTCGTCCTCGGGTAGACCTGTTTCCTCTATCATTCTACTGAAATCGTCGCCAAAGACGAAGGCCTTGTCGCCGACTGAGTCCCCGCCGACGTCAGCGTTGACGAGCCCATCGTCGTCAAAGTCGCTGCCGAAGAACCCACCGTCGACAACGAAGACGTCGACGGGAGGCTCAAACACGAAGATGTCGACGAAGGAGTCGACGACGAAGACGCCGGTTACAACGGCAATGTCGACGAAGGCACCGATAACGGGCTCACCGTCGACGTGTGCATCGACGACGACAACATCGACGTCGAAATCGTCGTCCACGACAAAGGTGCCGTCAACTACCCCACCCTCTGACAGGTCATCGTCGACGGCAGAATCGTCGCCAGCAAAGACGAAGGCTCCGTCAACGGGCGAATCGTCGACGGAGATGGCACTGACAGCGCCCTGGAAGAAATCCAAACTGGTCGAAGTGTCGGCCCTCTCGTTAACACCGTCAACGGCTCCCTCGACGGCAGCAGGATTACAGACCACGTCTGGCAAAACTGCCAAGCTGCAGATTACCCCGGAAACAACGTCTCCGAGCAGAGTGGAAATGCAGCCACCTCAGGAAATCTTCCAAAGTGACGAATCTGAAGAGGATGACCAGCCGGGTCCCGCTACCTCTATCTCGGACCTTAACGTCAAATGCCAAAGTACTGATGAGGAGCATGAGGAGTTCACTTATCAGGAACACTCCGTCCACACTAGTGTCCGCACGGAGGTCACCCCGATGATATGCCTGCCGGCGACTCTTGTCAATGACCTGCGGTACCTTGTACAAGATTACAAACAACGCTTCCCAGATGCGGACAGTGGGAATCAGACACCTGTCACACATACCCCGGCGTCCGTCCCAAATCACCCTCCCGCTCAAAACAACCGCTAACAGGTCCGACCTCAGGTGGTGAGACCCCGTGACAAGGTCCAACCTCAGGCGGAGGAATCCTCAGAAGATGAGGAGGAGGAGGAAGAATTGGAGGAAGGAGAGGTCCAAGACGTCCACTCGGACCAGCATGACGAAGATGAATATGTAGCGTCATCCCCAGCTTCGTCGTCTCCAGCTTCACCGCACCCACGCCAAGCGGACTCGGTGCCTGTGGACATTGGCGGCTTCCACAAACTGGTGGACAGGGCGGCTAAGATTCCATATGGTCGTGGAATCGACTGAAACGGAATGCTTTTTGCATGATTCAAAGAGCAGAACCAAAAGTCGGCTAAATCTATTCCGATTATAGAGTTCCTATGGGAGCAAGGCAAGAAATTGATGCTAACGCCCGCTTCCGTACCCGCGGTGGTGCCACGCCTGGACAAGAAATATAAAGCCCCACTTACGGCGGCGGCTTGCCTCAACGGCCACCCTAAACCAGATTCGGTGGTTACTCAGGCGGCCCAGAAACACTCCCGCAACCCGTCCTCCCCGCTGTCCGCGCCTCCTGACAAGGAAGGCAGGAAACTGGACACGATAGGAAAAAGGTTCACGACTACGTCAGCATGACCATCAAGGTGGCCAACTCCATTGCCCTGATGGGGCGTTACAATCGCCAACTCTGGGAGGACATAGCCCCTTACGTACAAGAACTGCCCGACGCGGTCCAGAGCGAAGTCAAGGCTCTCCTTGTGGAAGGTCAGAATTCGGCTGCGGAGATAATCGACTGTGCTATTGATGCAGCCATGACTGGTTTCCGTCATTTTGCTGGAGCTGCTGTTCTGCGCCGTCAAGGCTGGCTAAAAGCTACATCATTCCGCCAGGAGGTTCAATCGAAGGTGCTGGACATGCCCTTCGACGGCCAGCATCTTTTTGGAGATAAAATCGATGAGGCACTGCAGGCCATAAAGAAGGACACAGATACCGCCAGGGCACTGGGCCTTTGCAGTCACGAAACCAGTCCTTTCGAGGCAGCCGCTCCAGAGGTCAGTCCTCCTATAGGGGTTCCTATCAGAACAGGTCCTCTTATTCGTACAATAACAGAACTCAATACCAGCACAAGCAGCAACAAGGTCGACAATCTTCTTATGGCAGATCTACCTTCAGAGGCAAAAATCCCAAGAAGGGCACTGGCAGCCGCCAGTGACCACTTACTCCAGCCAGTCCTACAACCCTCTCCATCCTTTCAAATTGAAGGAAAACTGACCCATTTCCTCACCAATTGGCACCAAATTACCACGGACCGGTGGGTCCTGCAAATGATACGATTCGGACATTCTCTCATTCACCAACATCCCTCCCAATACACCTCCCCAGAGACGGGCGCACAAGCACCTACGCCTCATTCTCCAAGAACTGTCTGTCATGCTACACAAAGGAGCGATCGAACGGGTTCCAGCATCCTTAAAGGGGAAGGGATTTTATTCCCAGTTCTTCCTTGTGCGACAGAAGGAAGACTAGTGGAGGCCCATCTTGGACCTCCGGGCGCTCAACACCTTCCTACGGAGCCAATCATTCAGGATGGTGACAATCCAGGAAATCCTAGGCGCACTGGAAAAGGAAATTTCATGACTTCCTTGGATCTCCACGACGCCTACTACCACATCCCCATCCTCAAGCGTCACAGAAAGTTCCTGAGGTTCGAGGTGGCAGGCCGACATTATCAGTTCAAAGTCCTACCGTTCGGCCTCAAATCCGCGCCGCGGATTTTCACGAAGTGCCTTGCACCGGTGGCGGCTTTTCTACGTCAGCTGGGTCACCAAGTCTTCCCCTACCTGGACGACTGGCTGGTAAAGGCACCCTCACCCGAAGGCGCAGCCGAATCCTCCAACGCCTGCACCACTCTTTTACAGAGGCTGGGATTGACCCTCAATCTCAAAAAGTCCTGCATTACTCCTACGACAAAGATTACCTTCCTCGGGGCTACCTTGGACACGGAGTGCGCAAGGGCCTTCCCCTCGAAGGAAAGGACGGACAAGATATTGTCCCTAGCCACGGCTGTGGCAGCAAAAACACGCCTCAAAGTCCGGACTTACACCTCCCTACTCGGAATGATGTCTTCCTGCATACTCCTCATCCCTCACTGCAGGCTCAGGATCCGCCCCTTGCAGGAAGCTCTCACGAGACAATGGACTCAAAGTACTGGCTCGTTCGAAGACATTGTAAGGATAACGCCGAATATTTTCAAAGGTCTGCAATGGTGGAGACATCGAAAGAATCTAACGACAGGCTTGCCGTTTCTCCTTCCGGCGGCGCCTCTGGTAATCACGACGGATGCCTCCCTGGAGGGCTGGGGCGCTGTTCTCCAGGACCTTCGGATCAGCGGCAAGTGGGAGGATCAGGAGAAACTGCTCCATATAAACCTTTTGGAGCTGAGGGCGGTCTATCTTGCTCTACAAGCCTTCCTGCCACGCATCCAGAACTCCCCGGTGCTCGTCCAAACAGACAACACCACGACGATGCACTATCAGAACAAACAGGGGGAACGCGGTCGCTCTCTCTATCACGCGAATCGCAGAAAATCTGGAACTGGCTGGTGTTGCACGGAATCTCGCTCAAAGCGGACTATGTTCCCGGAAAGGACAATACCATCGCGGATGCCCTCAGCAGACAGAGATCCCTCTCCCACGAGTGGGAAATGAACGACGACACTCTGGCTCACATCTTCTCTGTGGGGTGTCCCGAAAATCGACCTGTTCGCCACCAAGGGGAACGCCAAATGCCCAAGCTACGCAAGCTGGCATCCCCAACAGGGGTCACTGGGAAATGCTTTTTCCATCGGTTGGTTCAGCGTGTTTGCGTACGCTTTTCCTCCGTTTCCGATGATCCAGAGGCTCCTCCGGAAGATGAAAGCGGAGCCTTGCACCCTGATCCTGATTGCTCCGTTCTGGCCGAGACAACACTGGTTCTCGGATCTGCTTCGCCTCTCCATCAGGCCTCCGATTCGCCTGAGGCAGCACCCGAACCTCATAACGATGTCCAACGGACAGGTACAGCACCCGAGCCTCCACTCGCTCAAGTTATCGGCCTGGCTCCTGCAGGGAGGTTCTGGCGAAAGCGAGGGCAGGTAGTACGAACAAAACCTACTCCCTCAAGTGGAAAAGGTTCTGCATTTGGTGTTCGGACCAGGGCCTGCGGCCGCTTGATGTCACCCCTGAACAGATATTGCCATACCTCCTACATTTGGCACAGTCAGGACTAGCCCACGCATCCATTAAGGTTCACCTGGCAGCTATCTCTCGGTTCACTAGGACCTTCACAGGACCTTCCCTGTGGTCAAGTAGGCTGGTCAAACAATTCCTGAAGGGGCTCTACAGAGCCTTTCCGAGGCCTCGGAAGGTTCCTCCGACCTGGCAACTGAATCTGGTACTCAACCAACTCATGAGACATCCGTTTGAACCCATTCATCCGGCATCTATCAAACACATCTCTTGGAAAACAGCGCTCTTGCTCGCTCTGACATCGGCCAGGAGAGTTGGCGAGCTACAAGCATTGTCCATTCAGGAACCATATATGCAATTCAGGCAACACAGGGTGGTGCTGAGACCGAACCCTAAATTTATACCAAAGGTGCCTTTGGACTTTCATCTCAATGAACCGATTGTCCTTAAGTCCTTCTTTGCGAACCCTTCCACGGCGGCGGAAAGGGCACGGCATTCTTTGGATCTCAAACGATGCCTAAAGTTCTACTTGGATAAAACCAAGGATCTCCGAGTCTACACAGCTGTTCGTGGCATACAGCAGCCCAAGATTGGGCCTGCCTCTTACAAAACAGAGCATCTCCAGATGGATCCCCTCGGCGATTGCGTTCTGCCACGACCAGGCCGGACGGCCTTTGACTGATCGTGTTACTGCTCATTCCACCAGGGCGATGTCCACGTCAGCGGCGCTATTCGCTGGAGTGCCAATCTTGGACATATGCCGGGCGGCGACCTGGAAGTCTCCGCACACTTTCTCCAGGCACTACTGCCTGGATACCGAGCTTCAGAAGGATGCGGCAGTGGGCCAGGCGGTGCTGCGCCATCTCTTTCAGTGAGGTGAGCCTTCCTACATCCCACCATCCAGGTATGCACATTCATTATGATTGTAAGATTCTGCTTACGCTGTTTTTCCCATGTTATTGATGATATGTATGTTGTCTGACATGACTGCAGAGCAACTTGCATCACAAATGTGCATATATAATTGCTAGCTACTCTGATTCAGGCATGTGAATCTATGAAGGACACCCAAATACTGGATAAGAAATGCGTTACTTACCTGTAACAGCAGTTATCCAGTATTGGTGTCTTTCATAGATTCACATGCAACCCTCCTGCCTCCCCTGGAAGGACTCACATCCCTATCTGACAGTATTACGCCAACCTAGCTGGGTGCGTACGAAAATCTGAGGGACTGAGGCTCCTCCCAGGAAGGTTCTAGAGGGAGGTCGGAGCTGATTGGCTAACTGAGAGTTTGGTCCTTTTTACATAAGGACGAAGAAAGGCTACTAAGGGGAGGCCCTAAGGCCTATTTTCTCTATGTATGTCTATAGGACATTACTTTTTTATGTACCGGAGGCTCCCGTCTCTGCCACGGGGAATGATTCAGGCATGTGAATCTATGAAAGACACCAATACTGGATAACTGCTGTTACAGGTAAGTAACACATTTCTTCTGACCCTTGAGCAGAAGCTGGAGGCCAATAGTATCAGCAGCTGTAGGTCTTATATGGAACCAATTCTCATGCCCCCCCTCTCTATTCTGATAATGGGCTATACCTGTATTTGCAAAATTCCAGTGGACTAGATACATTCCCAGAGACTAAACTAGACTTGCCCCCTGGACCACAGATGAAAGGAAGTGAATCTTTTGCAGTAGTAGTGCCAAGTGCAGCTGAATGTTTAATTTATAGTTGCATACTGTTAAAACGAAGGCATATTTATTTACTGAGATTTTCCAACCAGTCCACCTTCTGAGACACTATTGCAAGTCAGCGAGGCTCTTAAAGATACCCTTTTGGTCACTTGGTCCATTCTATGTTCAGCCCCTCTAGTTAGTTGATCTCTTGCCAGGTGACATAGGCCACCAAACTGATTCATATTTTTCGACAAGGAATCTGGCATCTGGAAGTCTGGTGGTAAAGGAGTCTATGCGTAAAGCCTCCTAATGCTTTTTTGAGCAGTCTTGTGGATAGTCCAAATGTATTGATGTCTTTGGAAAGAGAATGTTCTCTCCTAGTCCAGATTGTTGAACGTGGAGTGCCTTTGAGTTGACAGAATCTTGCTGGCAGTCCTGGAAGACCACAGGGCCTCTCTGGCTTGAACAATAGAAATGTCCACAACGTTGCAGTGTCTTGCATATTGGTTCGCACATCACAAACTTTGACAGCTATTAGCACCAGTGTTGTGCTTACAACACACACCTGGAAGCAATCAACTTGCTATGTGCAACAGGAAGGGTATGTGAAAATACTAGTCCTGCAAATCTAGGGCTCCACTCTGTCGCCTAGGTCCAAAGCAGAAAGAATCTGAGAGATTGAGCTTTTTTGATTTTCTTTCCTTTGAAAGGCAATCAGTGGGCATAGGTCCAGAATAGAACAGGGCTTTCTCTTTGCTACAAGGACCTAATGTGAACAACTCTCCTCTACACCATCTGAAACCGGCACTTATTCAGTGGCACCCTTGACCAGCAAGATGGTCACTGTGCAGCAAAACTGCAGTGTGGTCCACTGATGATCGCTTTCATGTGGGTAGAAAACTGGGTGAGTAGAGAATAAAAGGCAGGGATGGTAGTCACTCTGAGCAATTTTCAAAACTTGTCCGTCGTGATGGTTATTCAGCTGGTTTCTCTTTCGGGAGTTCTCCGTTGATAATCACAAGCTCTGAATAGTCCTGCTACGTGTGGGGATCCTGGAGCACTTCTTTGCAATATATCTTAAGAGTAGATGTTCGCTTTCCTTTCAGTAAATCCTGGATAAGCACTTGAGTTATTACATGTTTTGCAGCCTATAAATTAGGCCAGTTTGGTCAATTGCTTTAAAAAAGGGTTAACATACAATTAAAAAAACATGAGCTGGAATTGCATTGTGTTCAAATATTCACAAACTTTTTTTAATGGAAAATGATGAAGGAAGAGGACAATGTAGACTTATAGGATGCAGATATGTAAAGTCTGTGCTTTTAGAAATGGGTGATATCTAGTTGGCAGCAGCTTCTTCCTAAGTCAGATCGGAGTAAGAGGGCTACACCCTTTGATAATCCCTGCTCAATCCTGTGGTAATGTAGCACGAGCAGTTCGGCCTATCTCAGAGGCAGTGTGTGAAGCATTTATGACCATACACAATAATGCAGGAAAGACGCAACAAACGGACACCACAAGTAGTTGTAGAAAAATAGTTATTTTTATATAGACTGAACACGAGGCTAAAAGTGCTCAAGAAGGCACCAAGTTACGGATTCACTTAAAGCGATAAAGGCACTCAAAAAGGGCGTGGGACGAACTTAGTTCGAGGCCGGGGTCCACGCGACCCGATGATGCATAATGTACTTGAGATTTAAAGGGGCACGGCACGCAGCCTCACAAGGAAGCCGCAGTAATGACAGGCGCACTCGCAGCGGCCACAGCTCCCAGCTGTAGCCATCCGTGGTGTGCACTCATGATAATCCTGGGCGTAAAGGTGGGCACCCAGCGGCTCACCCAGGTGATGACAACATCCTCTTAGAGGTGACTAGTGCATGCACTTAGCGGCACAGCTCCTCCGCTGCGGCACCCACAATAGCGATAGCCATGATTGCCCCAGTATTGGAACTTTCATAGATTCCCATAGCTTGTATCATTCCCTGTCATCGGAATGGGAGCCTCGGTAAATAGAAAAAATACCATAGCAGTAGTTGTAAAAGAGAAAGAAAGGCCTAGGCCTTATCTCATTTTGTAGAATATCCACCTCTTTTTGGAAAAGAGACCAAAAACTTGCAACAACCAATCAGATTAGCCTCTCCCCATGGAACCCTCCTGAGAGAACCTCAGATTTCGCAGCCATTGTGTAATAGTAACCTTGACAAATGCGCTACTTCTGGCAGAAAGAAGGCCAAATCAGGTCCTCACAATGTAAGTCTGCTGTCCTGACTGCTACATCCCTGACAAATGTCAATACAGAAGGACTTTTTTAAGGTGTACCTTTATGGAACAGAAAAGCGACACAGGCAGCAGGAGGTGCATTTTGTCAGTGGTAAGCGAGGAGAGGATCAGCCCTCTGTCAGGGCTCTTCCACCATAGTCTGAAGACTCCAGGAGAGGGAGATCTAAAAGGAGATCATTTTCAAAAACCTTGTTCCAGGACTACGTTGAGGCATGGTGAAGTTCCTACATGCTCACAGTTGAGAGCTGGGGCGATGTTCAGAAAGGGAAGACATTCGGCGTCAAGGGGGTGACATATTTTTCCCCAAATGGTTTTTATTAATATAAACGCAAATGTTTTGGATAAGCTAGGTTTACAGAGTACAAAGTATTGCCAAATTGCATAAACCATAGTGTGGTGACAATGTTTCTAACAGGAAACACGATGGAGTCACTCATGAAATTACAGTTCTTGAGGGTTGTATTGAAACAGTGCATATTTGTCCGTAAGAATGGGGGTTAGTTTATCTTGGCTTATTCCCTGGATCTTCCCTCATGAAAACCCAGTTTGTCCTCCATCCCTTCCATTTCTAACCCTTCGTATTCTATCCAGGGAGTTCAGATCTTTTTGAATTAGCGTGGGCTTCTTCTAGCTTTGTTACACTCTCCGCTACCATGTACTGAGCTATGCATGCTCTCCATTCATTCAGGGAGGGGGGGTGAGGTGTTTGAGCTCCCCATTAACGAGCTATGTCTCTCTTGGCCACCACTAGTCCCAGGTTGGATAATATGAGTTTGCTATGTGGTAGGTCCATTTCCGTAGGGATACCCAGGAGAACATATTTGGCCTATAGCTTGAGTTGTGCTCCCAGTATTTTGTTCAGTTCCCCAACGATCTGGGCCCAATATGCTTTTATTTTACTACACTGCCATATTGTATCTATATATGTGCCCCGCTCCGCCTGACATCTTAGGCAATCGGGAGTGTCTGCTTTTCCCATAGAATGTAGTCTTGCTCTGTCGAAATGTAGGATTTTGTATTGTATGAGGTGCAACCTCTGTTTTATGGCTACTTCTCATGCGTACATTAGGCCTGCCTCCCAGTCAATGTCTTTCATCTGCCCTGTGGTGTTCTTCCATTAGTCTCTAAGTGATCCCAGTTTGTCAGGCATATAATTGAGTAGTGTTTTGTATGTCCATGAAATAGCCTTGTTCTGGATTTCTTCCTGCAATAGCCTACCCTCTACAAAAAGTAGGGGGGCGGGGAATTCAGGTATTTCTGTTACTTCCAACCCCTCTGCCTTCCAAGCGTGTTCCTATCTGATATAGACATGGTTTTGAGTGTCTTTTAATTGATACGTGGCCTGGAGCGTGTCAAAGGGTGCAAGGGTACCTCTAATATGGGAAGAGGTGTGGTGCAGCGGCCTTGGCGACTGACTCCGGGGGCTCACGGTTCGATCCCCGGCGGCAGATCAGCTCAGCACCATGTGACTCTGAGCAATAGCTCGCTTAACCCCTTCGATGCTTGTGACAAGGTCAACTCGTCATGGGTGTTACCTGCGCTGTGCTTATGACGAGTTGACCTGGTCACAAACAATGGGATTTTGAAAATTGCAGCGCTCAGCGGGAATGTAGTCTAGCAAGGATGCGGTTAATATTCCCGATGGCCCCCAGCTCCTTGACACCCTTGGGTAATTGTTTGCACTTTTTAAAATATTGGACATTTTACATTGTCTCCCAGCTTCGACGATTCCGATCATGTCCCGTTGTCTAAAGCCCTGGAGTTTTCCAATCTCTGGTAGTCTCGCTCCCTCCGACAAAGGAGTTTCTCTTGTGAGTCTAGTGTCCCATTTCATTTGTTTCTCTGCTCCCTTCCAGGCTTCTATCACCATTTGGGTAGCTGGCAGGAGTCGGTTAGCACCCTTAAGACGGGGTTGACATTTGACGTTGAAACATCGGATGTCGAATTTGAGACACAGATGTTTTATGTCCAACTTGGTTGATGTCGAGACATTCCAGACCTGTGGAAAGAGGCAAAGTGAAGACCAAAAATAGTTGGAGGACTAGTGGAATCAATATTCAGGCTACTGGGAAGACCGAATCACGCTTTGCCTCCTTCAAATGGTGGTGCAAGTCAAAATCTCTTCCAAGGGATGCCTTTTCATCAGGATGTTCCCTCAGACAATAGTGACAGATGCCTTTCATGTTGGGGAGTGCACATGGACCGTCTACAAATTCAGGGAACATGATCCACGAAAGAAATTACTCCTGGAACTGTGAGATGTTCATTTGGAATTGAAGTCTTTCCTATCATCTTTCAAGAGGAAATTCTTTTTTGTTCAGACCGACAACAATGTACTATCTGATCAAGCAGGGGGGAACAAGGTCAAGAGCCTTTTCACAGGAAGCCCAAACCATGTTACTGGTTGCCAGCCAGAGGCAAAAAAATCTCACCAACCCATAGTCTGGGGGTACAGATTCTTCAACCAAACTCCTTAAGCAGGATTCTCCAAGAAAATCACAAGTGGGCTGTAGGCTAAAACGTTGTTCAAAAAATCTTCTGCATGTTATGTTTTTCTCACATAGATTTATTTGCAGCTGCAGAAAGCTAAAAATACCCAAACTTCACCTCAAGATATTACCAACCACTGACATCGGGAAATGCCCTTTGGATCGACTGGTCTGGCAAATTTCTCTACTTTTCCTCTTAATCCCTGAATTCCATCAGTAATCCTCAAACTGTCTTACTCAAAGGCTAGAATGCTCAGCAGAGGCCCAGTCAATGGTGGTTCAGAGACCTCCACATGTTAGCGCGTCCACACATGAAGCTGCTATGATTTTCTCAGTTCAGATGGTTCATCCTAATCTCTCCTCTTTCAATTTGGCAGCATGACTCCTGAGCTCGTACAATATGGATAGTTAAATCTATCTCAACATTCTCAAGGACGCTAAAACGCCCTTTTACTCGTTCAGCTGTGCTTTGCTTAAATTCAGTATGGAACAATGGTGACTGCTTGTTTTCAATGCCATAGGTCTCGCATTTAAATGTGAGACCTATGGCATTGCAAATATTTTTTATCTTTAGGAGCGTGAACTGGAGCGAGTGTGCTTGAGGCACGTAGGTAATACTTCTCTGAATGTTTACATTTCATGCACAAATTGGGGCCTGGAGCCTGCTCAGCTGCTTCTTTTATGTTGGGGTCACGTTAACTCATACAGACACTTCTCCCTCCCACTCGGGATTCAAAGTCTGGAATTTTTCTTACGTTTTTTTTTAAATTTGTATTTATTTTTAACCTATCTTTTTTTACCCATATACCATATTCACTCTTACAGCACCATTGCAACTCCCGGACCGGAATTGTTTCTTTAAGGAGAAATCACACCCATGCTGAGAAGGGTGTGTTCATAATAATCTCATGAGTGTGTACGTAAACAAAGTTGGTCCGTTAAAACATTTAACCTTAAGCATGCATGCAGGTGTGGAAGTTCTCCTGCCAGCCGTAGGGAGCTGGCATGTCTGGGATGCAGCAGGGTTGCTATTTTCTTCCACGCTGACTTCTTTCTCAAGTCAACTCACAGTTTACGCACAACCCGAATTAGGTCAGCTTGACTAGAACCCCCTTTCCTCCGAGCACCCTGCGCATTTGCAGCTCGCTGTGTTGGTGTTTAATTTCTGGGGTTATTTGAGCCCTCGGAAAGCGCTGCCCCCGGCCCCCATCCGCCCCCTTTCTGAGGGGTTCAGAAATGCCCTCCCCCTTCCTCTTCCGAAGCAGAGATCTCAAACCGTTGCGTACAATGCTGGGGGCTAGCCTAGCCTCATAGATGCTATTAAACATTCCTCCCCAGTGCTGCGCTGTCCATTGGAACTAGTGCTGAATGGACGTCCAATGGTCGTGCGCAGCACTGGGGAGGTAGTGCTGCCGTCGGCCAATGCACCGAGGCAGCACTTAAGGGGCTAGCAGGCAGTTAGCTGAGTTATTGTTATTGTTATTTTAGATTTATAGCGCGCCCAATCACCTGCAGGTCTCTAAGCGCTTGGAAATCGATGTCCTTACAATAACTTGGATCACACCTCAGAGAGACGCAGCAAAGGACTACATTGCGATCAGGGCTCTTCCAAACAGCAGTGTTTTCAGTGATTTCCTGAACCGTAGGAGATTCACCTCCCTGCGTAGCCCCTCAGGTAGCTTGTTCCATAACTGGGGGGCCAGAACAGAGAAGGCTCTCCCTCCCTTAGTCACCAATTTGTAGCGGGGGCAGACCAATATTAGATGTGCATCATACGATTCTCTTCCAGCCACTTGCTTTTTAATCAAATTAAAACAAAAAAAGAAAGAGAGGGATGGCAGGGTCGGGGAAAGGGAGTCAATTAACCGCATTTGTATTCTGCTCAATAATGGACCCAGTTAACCTTTTTTGGTCTCGCCTGAGCCAGCGCATGCGCTGTTCGGTGAGACATTTTGTAAACAGGCTTTTAAAAGTCCAACCAAGTGCTGGCTGGCCTCGAGCGTGCGGTTACATGCACAATGACGAGCAGAGGCGCCATAAGGCTTTCCTCTCATCATGGTGCGCGCATGTCGCACATCACTCGCAAGCCTGCTTTTGCTGTTGCGCGAGCCAGCGTCACTCGTGTCCTTTTTTTTGGTTTCCCGCGTGCTTGTTTGTTTATCCTGATATCAGCGAAGTGAGGTACAGGCCGTTGCGTCTTTTTATTTTTTTCGGTTGATTGTTTTTTTATGTAGAATGGAGACATTCATGTTTGCCCTTTGTCACCCATTATTGTGAAAATTCTTCAAGTCGCAGTGGTTAGCAAAAGAGTCCCTGTTTTTATTTTTGCGCTTTTTTCCCATGTTGGCGCTTATATACTTTGAGTAGTGCTCTGGGTACATGATCGCTTCATACTTACGAAACATTTTGTAGCCAAAGGTTAAAAAAAAATCCATATAATTTTGACCTGGGTCATCTGGTCGTACAGTTAAGTTTTTCCCTCAAATCTATTTGACTGTATTAGCTGGAGTCCAGCTACAACTGCCTTCTGAATGTAGCATCACTTCAATCCATACCTTCGATAAAGTAGTGTTTATATTTTGAATTCTGAAATGTGTCCGTGTGTTTTATATTATTTTCTGCCATCCTTTGCTAGCACAGACTACACGTGTCTAATTTCCACTTGGTGGGGACATGTTTCGAAACTTACGTTTCGACCAGAAGGTCATCACTAATCTTTGTGCTGAAAGTCACTCCTTCCTGCCATGAGTTTTGAGTTGACAGCAGGGTTGAGTCATTCTAAGCAATATTGCTTAACCTTTCTGCAAACAAACGCTTTCATCCTTCTAATATTACCCACTGTTGTGGATAATCACTTGGCAGATAGGTCCTGGTATTTTTGGAAAACGTTGTTGTATCTTCAGCATTAAAAAACAGTTGTAAACCATCCGATTGACTCTTTTACTTAACTCTTGCATATTTATAGATCTTGGCTGTGTAAGTTTTACCAAATGATTAGTTTGTAAGACATTATCCTCTAGGTGTTTTATTTTTTGGGGACCCTGATGTCTATATAGTAGGATTGGCTGACTGTATGGGGAGTGCTGCTCTTCATTACTAGCATGAATGGAAAGCATTGAGCTTTTCCATAAATTGCACAAGGGCCCATTTTGTAGATGACGAGCTTTTTTTAGGATTCTCTATACCAAAGAATGCAAATAAAATTCCCTTTTAAGCTGGTTAGACCTCTGCATCAAAATCTGCTGTGCACTAGCCAAGAAACAAACCTCTGAAGTCCTGCTGCCTCATTCCACTTGGACAGCCAAGTCTGGCGATGGCAATTTTGTCTGCTTAATCCTGCAGCACTTTGTGGTCGGCGTCCACTTCTCACACCCTAGATTTGGCAGGTAATGCTAGAGTATCTGTTTCTCAGGCGTTTATTGTTGTAGGTAAGTAACTTGTTCGGTTTTGGTTGTTTTATTTATCCTACCATTTGTGTACAGTAACGGTTTCACTATTTCACTGAATCTTGTCCCATTTACAGTCTAGCTGTTTACCTGATACACTGCCCCAGGTTCTGGGAACAAAATAGGTCTCTAATGCAGTTTCTTTTATGTAGGCCTTGCACCATCAAACACGTTTGCTGCACCCCAGCCTGTCACAGTAGCCAGTCCCGCCAAGATGCAGGCTGCTGCCACGCTTGCCGAAGTAGCCAATGGAATTGAAACTGCTGCTGGGGTAAGTTTGTTTACAAACAGCATGCTACTCTATTTCCTTGTGCGCTCATATGTTGTATTGTTTTGCAGCCATCCCCCACCTCATGTTTGAATGTCCCCTTAACATAAATTTAGAAACTCTTTAGTCACGTCACTACCCAATAAACACACCAGCCTCTGCTGCCTAACCAAGATTCACTCATGATTGCCATCTTTTCCTTGCATAAATGTGAACAGAAAAGGATCATCTTGCATTTTTTGGCAACTGCCAGCGTCACATAAACAGCCTGATTCAAGGACAGCTCCAACATCTGCTCCTTTCCCTTTACTAAGGAAAAATGTTCCTGCTTATCGCAAGTGTTTTTCAGAATGCACAAGCCCAGCTTCAAAGCTAGTCAGTATAAGCACTTGCGTTCTTGGCTCTGCCCTGCTTTGTTCATATTTTTTCACCCTACCACTTCACCAGCCTTGGCTTTTTCGAGTCCGTCTTTGCCATAAGTAAAGTTCTAGTACATCCAGGAAGTTGACTGCAAGCACAAGCTTCATGTTGTCGTTGTTTGCCTCAGATCGATAGTGTCAGACTTATTCTGTGAACCACTGGGTATGTTGGCATTTGTAACACACTCCAGTGGCTGGCTTGACTTGAAACGCGTAAATAGACCTGTGTTTGGGCCGTAGAATGAATGATGGGTCACAGGATGAAGACCATGCTGTACATCACAATTCGTTACTTGTTTTGAAGAACTTGCTGTTCTTTGTAGCCCTGTTTTTTGGGGCTTTAGTTCCTTTGTCCCGTTGCTTTGAGGGTCATGTATTCCATTGAACTGTGTGACTAGAGGCCTGATCAGGTGACTGGATGGATGGAACAATGGGTCGCCTTTGTGAAATGGTCTCACAAAGGCAATCTGTAGTTCTGCTTGTTGCAGTCCACACTTTAAGCTACTGCACAGCTGGATCCAGGCTCATTTGCATTGAAGCTGTTCTTTTTAAGAGTTCTTGAGGCACTTTGAAAGCATCAGCAATATAAGGTCACTATGTAGACATCAACTTTTTTTCATACTTCTTTCGACTTCCCATGTCTTACCCTACTTAGGTGTGATGTTTTAGATTTGCTGTCAAGGGATATTTGTGAAAGTGCCTCCCTGATGTTATATTTTAAGAACAGGAACTTTTCTGTTTTCTCCTGTGAGATTGAGGCTGTAAAAAGGAGCCCAGATCCCTTGATGCAGTAAAGCACCAACAGCCTGTTGACTGTGGGATTCTAGAAATGGCTGGGCTTGTAGGGCAGTGTATCAGGTGCAACCTGTTAAACTTAACTTCAAGATGCGTTTCTTCTCACTTTACCATCTTCCTCCCACAAGATGGATTGAACCCCCCTCTCTGTCTGCTTACAGAAGCGTGAGCCCCCCCTCCAGATCGCTAAAGTACCAATGAAGAAAGAGAACCAGTGGTTTGACGTGGGAGTCATGAAGGGCACCAACATGGTGGTAACACACTATTACCTGCCAGCGGATGACTCTGCTTCCTGTGATGTAAGTGCATATGTTTTTATTCTCCAAGCCACATAGCTAACCAGTGCCCAGTTAACGCTTGTACTGATATTTTGCTCGATACTTTAATTTTGATCTCAATTTCGAAGTCTGTATTCAGTGACTGGATAGTTGTAGCTAGCTTTCAATCTCAATGAGAGTTTAGGGCTATTCACTTTATGAATCCATTGTCCAGTAGACTTCTCCACAGATTCTTTGGGTGCCATAACTGGGTCGTGGCTACAGAAGTAATTCTACTTGGCTAATATGTTGAGAACAAGGCTGCCATTTTTGTTCAAGTAAGCGCACACTCTTCCATGCTTTTTGTTTTGTTGATCTGATGCAATTGATACTTTAAGAGTATGGTCCATGCATGATAATAACTCTGCCACATGTCACCCTAACACTTGCAATTATTAGAATACAGCCACAACGGAACTTTGATCACCACCAAAAACACTTCTCCATAGGCAGAGCAACGTGTGAAAATATCCAATGTTGCAAGACCGTAAAGTCTTCATGCTGTTTTGTTCTGACCATTTTTTTTCTCAGGATGACTCTGGTACAGTCCCGGATTACAGCCAGCTGAAGAAGCAAGAGCTGCAGCCAGGCACTGCATACAAATTCCGAGTGGCAGGAATCAATGCATGTGGCAGGGGGGCTTTCAGTGAGATCTCCGCCTTCAAGACTTGCCTTCCTGGCTTCCCTGGAGCCCCATGTGCAATTAAAATCAGCAAGGTGAGCCAACGCTGTATGCTTAGGTCCACCTGAAAGTTTTATGTCCAGAAGAGCAGAACATTAAAGTAGAAATGAGATTCTTCAAACAATTTATTTAAAATATGAATCCAGGAGTTGGGTGGGAGGAATGGTGTGTGTATGTTTTTACATACACACACGTGCGTGTGTGTGTGTGTGTGTGTGAATGGAAATTCTACTGAGCTAGTATCTGAAGGAAGATCTGCTGAATGCACATGAAATAGTCATACATATTTGCTACAAAGCACATTTTCTCAAATGAATGAACGTTTGAGGCAATCTGTTGTCCCTCATTGTTATGCTATGTTATGTTATGTTATGTGAAACTTCTTAAGCGCACTAACACCAGAGGTTTCTTGGCGCTAACTGACAGAACAAAGACAGAATCCCAAGGCAGAAACTAACCGGTGCTGGAGAACGTAAAAGTTTTTAAAAGCTTCCTGAATTGGAGTAAGGAACCATTAGATTTAATGACTATTGGAAGAGAATTCCAGAATTTAGGTGCGAGGTGGGCAAAGCGACGGCCCCCAACCTTGCTGGTTTTGACTTTCGGAGTGACAAGTAGGTGATGATGAGCTGACCGAAGGTTACGTGCAGGTTGGTACGGAGTGATCAGTGAGTTAAGAAAGGCAGGACTGGTGCAGTGGAGGGATTTGAACGTAAGACAGCCCAACTTAAAGGCCGCCCTCCGTTCTACTGGCAGCCAATGGAGCTTATGAAGCAAGGGCTTCGCAGACTGCCATTTTGGGACTTTGAACATAAGAACATAAGAGGCTGCCTGGTTCTGCACAACCTGGAGACGGCCCACAAGAGAACATGGGAGTCCGTGATAAAAGGAATTAGAAAAGTCCAGGCGGGAAAGAACCAGGGACATGACAACCTGGGCCAGTGCCGCATGTGGTAGTAGATGCCTGATCTTCCGGATCTTTCGGAGCTGTAACATACATGATGAGATCGTGGCACCTACTTGGGCTTTAAGCGAGAGCTCGGCATCGATTGTCACTCCAAGGCTCTTCACCGTCTTGGCCGGAGCAGGAGGGGGGCCAAGCTCAATGGGCCAGAACTGCGGACCCCAGTAAGCAGCACTAGAACCAGGGAGAAGGAGCTCAGTCTTCCCAGGATTAAGTTTTAGTTGGTTGTGATTCATCCACTGCTGAATGTGGGTCATAATAGAGTGAGAATTATTGACAGCTTGTGGGGAGTGAAGCGGAAGGACGATCTGCAGATCGTCCGCATAGTTGAAAACTGTAGCGTCCCAGGGATCTAAGTGAGGCAAGCTAGACATATTTGTATACCTGGAATTCCCTCACGGACATCTAATTTGAATTCACCAATCTTAGGCAAATGTTATTTTTAAAGATCATTTTAAACACACTACGTCTTTTAATTTGTACATTATAATGACTGGATAAAACTGTTTTGTTTTCATATGAAACCAAAAATATAAAGAATGTCCCATCTAGTAGTTACATCTTGAGGAGCTGTTAAAACAAGCATTTGCAATGCAATAGGTCTGGCATTTACGAGCGTTTCAGCTATTGACATTGTAAGTGATGATGCGCTTTATTTGCATTTTTAAAACCGATTAAAGGCATTGTCATTTACAATGCCAATAGCTTAAACGTGCAATAATTCAAGACCTATTGCATTGCAAATGTGTTGGGTGCCTGTACTATAACGCGAAACATTTTTTATGAGAGCGTGTCCTACCTGCAACAGCAGGCAGTACAAAGTATTTGAGAAAATAGTGCTCGGAGTGCAAGCCATTGAAAAATGTGGGTGGAGTTTCAAGTCCATACCTGAATACAGCATGCCTCACAGAAAAGCACATGCGCTGTCCAGGCTCGACCTAAAAAGGCATGGTAGTCACTTCTCATTCACAATGCATTAAGGTTCTGAGGGCTACTTGTAACTGCAGATTCCTCTCCTTTAAAACGTCTCCTGGTGCCAGACTGGATCTAGACCTTTTTCATAGCAATAGCTCATATGTACCTGCAGGTGACACCATCTTACTCTGCAGCAACCTTGCTTCAACACTGGAAGTGACTGCATAGAGACATAAATAAGTGCCACCGCAGTGCAAGTATGTCTGTACGTGCCCTTAAACGCGGATCTAGAGCTCCACTTTCCTACGGAAAATCACTCCCCTGAAGGCCTCCGGCTACGACACTGCAACTCTTATAGGAAGCAAAGACCAGTCATGGATCCACACAATGACTGCCTGTCATAAGCACAAATCTAGATAATGCAGCAAATGCTGATTATTGCCCCTGAAGGCAACTAGCAAATGAGATTAAACTCTGAACACAAAGAAAGGTCCAGGCAGAAGATCTGCACCTACTCAGTCACAGGCTCACTCGCGATTCAGTGACATAAAGAACAAGTCTTGTCATATGTAGTCAAAGCAGGACATGCCATCCTCCTGCCACTAGCTGCTATAGGTAACAGTAATACAGTTGGCACTCCAGGACCAGACTCTGCTGCCATTGGCTGCCTCTAAGCCTTGTCCAGCACACCCAGAGTTCTCTAGACTGTCTCTGATCACATAGCATATTAAGACCTTTAAGAAGGCCCCCCCCCCCTCTCCCTCAGAGCACCTTTGGTCTCTGAGCCGCAGTAGGTCCCTACGTGGGCTCCTGCCTGCAGGTGTGGTGCAGACTAACTGCAGTGGGCCTCCACCCAGCTCCCTACTGCTGCACTGCCTCATGCTGTGCCTCTGTCTGTTCTGACTGCACTGGCACCAGCCTTGACCCCAGAATTACCTACGGGATTGCACTCCACTGCATGTTCCTGAACCAGAGCAGTTGGCTGTTGGCACCTGCACTGTCGTACCAGGAGATAACCAAGGTGCAGCTGAAGGGCTTCAAAATGTTCCACATGACTGAGGTGGTGGATAATTTCCTCCTGCTCATTACATTGATGCTAGCTTATACTTGGATCTGCAGAATGTCAGTGGCTTAAATACTTCACCAGAGACAGAGTTGGACTCTCATTGGGGTCCCACTCTAAGGAGAGTCTATTTTGCTCTAGAAATTTTCAACCTACAGCTACCTACTGTAAATGTAAATTCAACTTACAAATCTTGCAGCCTGGCCCTGGTACCGCAGAACCTTTACAGCCGTTAAACTAGGCCCTGAGGGTGCATTCTAAGCCTTGCTGAGATCCTCCATTAAGTCGCTCAGCATGAAATCATTGGTCTGCCTTTGGGGATTTCGCCTTTTTGACTCTGCACTGTACTACAGGGAGCTTGGTGCTTCAGGCTACCTCCAAAAGGAAAACCCCAAAACACCCCATCTGTCTTGGATTATCTGTTTAAAGGCACTCTTGAATGAGGTAGAGCTCACTGGCCATATCCCTTCATGGCATACTTGTAGTGTCCCAGAAAGCAGCTGGCCTTCTGGAAGCTTGGTGCCAGCCTAACAGAAGGCACTACTTCTACCACATGCATCTATGCATTTCAGTTCTGCCTGGAGGATTAGTAAGGGACACGTTTAAGTGCATTTCAGAGCGCTCACATTTCCTAGCTTTTTTCTTTGTTTTAACATTGAAATACACTTTGTCTACTGTACACTTCCATGTTGGTCTTTAACTTGGGTTGTCTTGTTAAGTATTTATCGCTTTCCTTAACCTCCACAGAGTCCTGACGGTGCACATCTGACGTGGGAGCCCCCTTCGGTGACCTCGGGTAAAATCATTGAGTACTCTGTCTACCTGGCTATCCAGAGCTCCCAGGCTGGTGGTGAGCCCAAGACATCTGCTCCTGCCCAGCTTGCCTTCATGCGGGTTTACTGTGGTCCCAGCCCATCCTGCCTGGTACAGTCTACCAGCCTGTCCAATGCCCACATAGACTACACCACCAAACCTGCCATCATTTTCCGCATCGCTGCCCGCAATGAGAAGGGTTATGGGCCGGCCACACAAGTCCGGTGGCTACAAGGTAAGCAATCTAATTCTGTGTGGGTTGTTTAGGAGTTTTCTTGTCTGCCCCAGTTTAAAAAATAAATAACTATTGTTTCTGTCTTGCCATCCAAAACGAACATGCAACTTTTACATTAAGACCTTTGGGGCTCTACTAAGGCTCCTGAGCCCACAGCTACAGGCAGCCACATCATGCCAGGTGCCACGGCTGTTTAGCTTGTTTGGGCTTTTGTGGCTAGTTGCATAAAGTCTTTCTACCTGTAAGCCTCTTGTTACATTTACATAAGCACCACTTTTCAGCCTTTTTAGATGCTTGGACCTGTGGGATTTAATCCGATTTCTGCAGTACCAATGTAGCATGTTTTCCTTTGATCATGGTAACTAGATGTTCGTCTTGATAGTTTTTTTTAATGCTTTACCACATGCTACCTCATGCCATGATTTTCTGCTGTTCTGTCTTGTCCCAGCAGTTAGCTGATTTTTCCATTTCCAAAAGTGACCTTATTTTGTTTGGGTTTCAGAAACTGGTAAAGATGGTTCCGCCGCCAAACCTGCAACTAAACGACCAGTGTCTTCACCTGAAACGTAAGCATTGGTGCTGTTTCGTTGTGTGTGCTTTTGACACAAGTCTGAGTGCCTGGTGTGAACTCCGCACATACTGATGAGTGGCAGCTATATGCCTGGTGTGAAGACAGCACATACTGATAAGAATCAGCTTGTGCCTGATGCACACTAACAGCTTCTCCGCCGTTTGATAGTGTTCTTCTAAGAGGCTCCAACTGCTATTTATAGTGCTGCACTTCCATGGTGTAGCCTTGCTGTTTTGTTGTTTTTAGTTGTAAACTCTTTTTGCACTTGGGCATTTCTAGTGATTGTTCAATAGTTGAGGTTCCTAGCAAAAAGTGTCGACCAAAATGAAGGCTAGCATGGTCTGCTGCATTTTTTTCTGACTAGGGTTTCAGCCTCTAGTGGAGTGTGCAGAAAGCGAGTGAACAGCGTTCTCAACTTACAAGGTCAAGTAAACCAAGAAAGGAATGGGAGCAATGGATTTAGTGGTAATGGGTAGATTTTGAAAATGATGAATGGTTGGTCGCTCTTTATAACTTTTTATTTTTATTTTAGGAAATCTGCTCCAAAGAAGTCAAAGACAGATGGTCAGTGATGGACAACACTTCACATCTACCCTTCTTATCCCACCTCTACAGTCGCATTAACAATGAACACTTGCTGTCTATGCCCTTGTCCTTCCACCGGTACACCTGTTTCTTCTAGGTGTGCACCCATGAGTACTGTAGCCTCTATGGGGTGGGTGGGAACTGAAGGGGTCCGATTGTTATAAGGAGGACTCTGCCAATCTGCTTTAAGCGCTTGCCTTTTCATTTCACAAGCTACAGAGAAAGCACATTTTACCATTGGAGACAAACTCTGGATGACACTTCTTTGTTTTTCATGGTAAAGAAAATTAATAAAAGCAAGTTGCAAAATCACATGCCCCAAGAGCATGCGTGCACATGAGTATAGGCCGGACATGGTGAGGAAAGGTGTCATGATGGCAAAAAAATGCAAATTGAGAGGCGGCTGCTTAAAAAGGACATGTGGACTGCTATGTGCATAGGCATGACTGTCAGTTTGTCAATTTTGCATTTTCTTATAAAAAAAAGGAAAAACCTCTGCAAAAATTACTTTTGTGGTTTGGAAAACACAAGCACTTGAGATCCCAACCTTTTCTCCTCTTTCCTGTTCTGAAACATCAACTTTTTGGAATTGATCAGACGCCAGCTGCCTGTGGTGCATATATGCATATATATATATTTTTTTTTGTTGCAAGGATCCTTCTGTGTAATGTTTATTTTTTTGTTTGGGGAAGGTTATGCTCTTTCTCTTTAGCTTTTTATTTGTAGCTCCCTCTCCTGACCAGTTGCGCAGACTCTTTAAGACTATGTTCTGCAAGAAGGCAGCAGGAAATGCCATTTCGTTCTTTGGACTAAATAGGCTGAAAACTTTGTTTCAAGCTATAAAGTGGAGAATGCTCTTCCTGCTTTGATTCTCCTGTAGAAGGAAGCCTACCTGGAAAGTCTGCTTTTGGAGACCATTCTGAAATATTGCCGTAATGAAGACTCCAATCTGGATTCTGGATGGAAAGATATATATATTTTTTACTTTGAAATATTCACAATGTATTACAAGGACCTGTCGTGTAGCTTTCATTTTAATTCTTTTTCCAGCATATTTTCCTTTCCTTAATTTCTGCAAGCGCTGAGCAGAAGTGCTACTTATTTGACTATGGGGGCTACATATTTCTGTGAGCGTGTTTAAAATTGCAGTTGAAAGGGCACATGGTTGGGCAAAGTCTCATTTTGCCGTTAGTTGTGTGAACTGTGATGGAATTTGCATTGCCAGAAACAAGTGTTACTGGTTTTTAGCATACACAGTTGACCCTGTTTTAAATTGAGTACTTACTTGGCTTGTCGATGTATTTTTAAGCTTTGGACTCCTTTTTTTTTTTTCCGGAATGGTTTGCCCGTTGTCTGCATTTGGTTCCTATCTTTTACCCCGGAGACCTGCCATGTACTTCAGTGTCCTGTTTTGGAATTTGGATTTGCAGTATTTACCTTCAACACAATGTCCCAACTTGGGAAAATGTGGAGAGGCCTAGGTTTGTACTTATCTTTTACCCACTGGTCCACTTGTTTACCCATGTGCCACTGGATAAATGGAAAGGGACCCATTGCCTACTTCTACACACACTGCTCTTTAAAGTAGTTGTAACCTAGTCGACGTAACAAAGGGGCACAATACAAAGGAAGGGTGATCAACATTCAAACTTCCCTTTTGTTATGTATGATACTCTGGTTAGTTGTCCTCTCAACCATTTCTATAAATATATAAATATATATATATATATATATACATGCATATAAATGTAAGTTTGGGCAGATTCTCTGATTTGGCCAAGACTTTTTTGGGGAGGGTTTGTATACATTTTATATGAAAGGGTGGTGGGGATACCAGAAAACTTGGCATAGCTGAACAGCATGACTGATCTTTGTGGAAATGAAATCCATTGTAGTTGTGGGAGGCATTCTCCTAAAACATTTCCCATTGGTGCAAAACTTTCAGAGAATTTTGACCCAACACCTTTGAGTCTCTGCTTGAGGCTTTGCACAGTGTCCTGTTGGTTATACTCAAGGGGGCAGCTGGTCAAACTTCACGTCCTCTAGTCTGATGCGGCGACCAATATAACTGTGCAGGTTTGTTATGACCTAGTGTTCTAGATTGTTTTATAGTGTGATTGGGAAGGTTCTGTTGAGACTGTTTAATCCTGCCTGATCTTCGTGGCATTTTAGGAGATGAACTGCTGATTCTGTGAATTGGAGTTTTACAACAAAGCAGAACCCAGACGGAACTTGATGGTCCATCCTGTCAGCTGCCTGTGCTGGGGAGGTTGAGGGAGCAGTGGGAAGGATGAGATGACACAAACTGTGCAGCATTGCTTTCTAGTTCAATGAATATTTCAATGGATTTAAAAGAAAAAAAGTGAATGCTTTCCTTTTTTTTGAAACATTAGAGCGAGCACTTTTCTTAACAGAGCGTGTCGGCAAACTTGTAAGGAACTGTTTAAATGCTGCTGGATGTCTCCTCCTGTGGGACTGGACCTGAAGTGATGTGTGAGCCTCCCCAAGCCAAACCCTGGCAGCGTTTAAGCAGCACGAAAGGAAGGTGGTGGGCCGAATACTCCGAAGCCTCATCACCCCTCAGTTTTTGTATTATAGTGTATTGCTCTGTGTTTGTTAGACATTTTTCTCCTTTCATCCTCACCTGCCATTTTCCTTTTGAGAAGAACTGCTATTACTTCTATTGTAGAGGAGTATTCTGAGATTCTATATTAATTTAGTGCTGTCTGTCGTTTTGTGCTATTTTGAACAATTAAATACATTTTTTGAAGTAAATAACTTTCCATTGTAGTTTGTTGTCCATTACAAGCAATCTTTATATTGAATAATAAAAGTATGTGTATATGTTGTTGGGAGGGGAGAGTGAGAGGTGGGCTGCACTAGCCACATATACACATGCAGGGTTTTGGTCAAACCGTTGGCACTAGCCACATCTTCACATCAGGGTTATGTTGATCCCAACATAAGCTACTAAGCAATTTCAGGACTGGCTGGGTCTTGCTACTAATTCTCCTGTACCCCTTAAACATGTAACAAGAAACAGATCGACCCCCTCTGCTCCCTGGTCCAGAAACAACTTTGGAGGAATAGGGAAAGGCATTGGCGGAAGTCGTATAACGAAAGTAAAACTCGTTATAAGGTGTTATTGGCCAAATATAAAGTCATGATCGCTGATGCCAAAAGGAAGTAGCGAACGAATAGAGCAAGCCAAGAACTCAACCAAACAGCTCTACGATACAACTAAGTGCTTAGCTGGATATTCCCCCGACCTTACTCCTTCTCCCTCTCAATCCCTGTGTGATGCATTGGGAACCTTTTTCTTCACTAAGGTTAATGATCTCTATACCACTTTCGCTGCCATTACCAATAACTCAACTACTACTTACTCTACACAGTCTGTCTCTTTATTCACACAATTTAAAGAGATCACAGAGGATCAAATAAGGCACATTATCTCCTCGATTAAAACTGGCTCAGCTCCAGATCCTTGCCATGTCAAAACTCTTCTTCCGGTTATGGAGATTTTGTTACCTGCCATTACTCAAATTTGTAATTGCATGTTCAGATCTGGGATCTATCCGGAAAGCCTGAAAAAAACCCTCCTCAAACCTCTTTTAAAATAAGGATGACCTCAAAAACTACCGACCTATAGCCAGCCTTCCATTCCTGGCAAAGGTAGTAGAAAAAGTGATGAACTCGCAGCTATCTGAGTTTATAGAAGAACATCACTTACTGGACGATACCCAATTTGGGTTTCGTAAGTTCCATGGCACCGAAACCGCCCTGATCAAAGCGGCAGATGACATCAGGGTCAACCGAGATCAAGGAGGAACTGCAGTATTGGTACTACTTGATATATCTACAGCCTTCGACCCGGTCGACCATTTGATCCTGGTCGACCGTGTTGAAAAAATGGGCATTCAACTAGTAGCTAAAGATCTACTGGCCTAGTTTCTGTCAGGCAGAACTCAGGCTGTCACCTTGGGCTCTTTTAAATCTACTAATTTGTCGCTGCCTTGTGGGGTCCCACAAGGCTCATCCCTGAGTCCGACACTTTTTAATATCTGTGTCGGACCTAGCCAATATCATCGGTGCCCACGGGATAAGCCTTACCTCATATGCAGACGACACACAGTTAGTCCTGTCCATTAAAAATAATGGACAAAAGATGGCCGATGGTTTTAAGGAGTGTATGTTGGCAATTGGAGTCTGGATAGCCTCCAATTGGCTAAAACTCATTTCCGTTAAGACAGAGGTTGTCATTTTTGGACTACTTACACCTAGTTGGTCCCCCGCTTGGTGGCCTGCGTCTTTCGGAACCCTGCCTAATCCCATCTCTAAGGTAAGGAACCTGGGTGATGTTTTTGACAGCCAGCTCAACTTCGTTGCCCACGCCAACCAAGTAGCCTCTTCTGCCTTTCACAAACTGCGCTTAATAAGGAAAATCATCCCCTTCCTTCCTGAAAGTGCCGGGAAACCTCTGGTAAGCTCCCTAGTGCTGTCCACTCTGGACTATTGTAATGGTCTTTTTGCTGATGCCCGGATTAGAGTATTCAACAAAATGCAAACAATACAAAATGTGTCAGCAAGACTACTTGCCGGAATTCCTAAACAGAAGTCCGCCAGAGATACCATCTGAAGACTTCACTAGCTTCCAATCAGAAGTAGGGTCAAGTTTAAAACTCTTTGCATTGTATACAAGGCATTGCATAATCAGGGACCTTAGTTCCTTAAAAGATCAGCTGATCCTTTACCGTCCCCCTAGGGGACTGCGATCCTCTACCCTTAATGACTTAGTGGTGCCCGTACCAGGACTGTCTCCTGGGGAGACCGTCGGTGCCTGGTTTCGGCTGCAAAGCTGTGGAACACCCTACCCCAGTCAATCCGGACCAGCACCTCACTCTGGTCCTTCCGTAAACATCTAAAAACCTGGCTGTTTAACCAGTAATGTCTTAGATCATACATTTGTAGATGAGAATTTGATGCAGTAGTTGCAGCGCCGAGACGCCCAAGGGCATTTGTTCGCGCTTTATCAAATCTCATAAATAAATAAACAATTAAATACAGTTTTTGAAGTAAACAACTTTCCATTCTAGTTTGTTGTCCATTACAAGCAATCTTTATATTGAATAATAAAAGTATGTATATGGGTTGTTGGGAGGGGGGAGTGAGAGGTGGGCTGCACTAGCCACATATACACATGCAGGGTTTTGGTCAAACCGTTGGAGCACTTTAGTCAAACTCTTCTTATTCATTTTTTCCCCCCCACCAGAAAGTGTAGTCACTTTATAATTGGAAAGTAATTTATCTTAGGTTTGTGTTGCAGGATCTCTTGTTGGCTCTCCAATATTACTATATATATATATATATATATATATATATATATATATACTTTTTTTTTTTTTAAACTTTGTGCTTTCGGTTTGAAAAATGTAAAATGACTCCCGATCATGTTATCTGAAACTGGCAACGTGTTTGCAGTATGTTTTGTATGTCAGATTGCTGTTCAATGGCCTGCCAGTGTTTGGTTTGCAATATTACACGTTTATTTGGAAAATTTAACGTTTGCCCACAATGCATCCGCATGCTTACTCAAAGTTAAATTATTTATGCATTGTGAACTTTCAAGATTCTCATGATTTGCAATATTGGAAATTTCCAGTCCCATCTACATGTTACTTTTTTATTTATCCTTCATCACTATTTTTGTGGGTTTTATCCAATATTGGATCTTTCATAGATTAATGCATCTGAAAGAAACACGTAGTGATAGATTCCTTACCTTCGAATTACTCCCAGGTGTCAGACTGGATCCGGAAAGCTTTTGTCAGCAGTACCCCCGGCGCATCAATAGGCGGCGTCGTACGTCTCCGCGTGCGTCCTTGGCGTCGTATTTGCCGGGATGACATCACTGGAGCTACTTAGACGTGCCCACACGCGCTGATGTCAGTTCTTTATTTTTCCGCTCCAGCAAGCGCAGATCCAGAGAGAGCAGTACCCCGTCACTTGTTTACCAAAGTATTTGTTTGATATCATTTGTAAGTAAACTTACTCCTGGTGCATAGAGATGCCCGGTTTCAAGCTTTGCGAGGCCTGTGCGCACGATGTGCCGGACCGACCCGCACACTCTCTTCTGCCTGGGGCGTGACCACGACAGAGTCGTGTTCCCACTGCCGGGCCATGGCCCTGAAAATTTTGCGGAGCGATCCTGAAAGTGGCTGGAGGCCCGGGAGTCTGCCCCACGTCGTTCCAGGCCCCGATCCCGTGGGAGGTCGAGGGCCCGGTCGCAGAGCAAGCACTGTCATTCCATATCTTCGCACTCTGAGTCTGGTAAGGCGAAGCACAAAGTCTCAGCATTATGTAATCCCCAGGTAAAAGAACAACAAAAACAAAAGCACACTCTCTCATACATTCATACCTATTCAACAACATTAATACTACATTCATAAATCCACCCTCGGACACCTTCATCTACAAACCACCGGGACCACGCACACAATTCAGCGAAGACATCGCAGACTTCATCAGCCCGCACGCCCTTCCCTCCGCTGACTACATCCTCCTAGGGGACCTCAACTTTCACCTGGGGAACAACAACGACAAACACCACCGCCCTGCTGGACAACCTCGCCAACCTTGGACTCAAGCAACTGGTGAACACCACTACGCCGGCCACACGCTTGACCCAGTCTTCTCATCCAGCAAGCATATCTCCTTCAGCCACGCCACGGGACTCCACTGGACCGACCACAGCTGCATCCACTTCAGCTTCAGAAGAACTAAGACCCACCACCACCCGCAACAGGTCCCCCGCCGAAGCTGTAGCAAGATCACCTCCGAGCAGCTCACCGCCTCACTCAGCCAGAACACTCCGACCAGCACAACGGACTCCAACGAAGCAGCCAGCAACCTCACCAAGTGGCTTACCGCCTGCGCTGATGACCTCGCACCACTAAAGAACCCCCCCAGCAGACCCGGCAGCAAGAAAACCCCATGGTTCACCGACTAACTCAAGGAATCCAAGAAGAACTGCCGCACCCTCGAGAAAGCCTGGCGGCTCGACCACACCACAAACAGGACCGCCCTCAAGCACGCCATCCGCAAACACCATCAGCTGATCCGCGCCACCAAGAAGACTGCACTCAAAGAACGATTGGACAACAACACCCACGACAGCAAGGAACTCTTCAGCATCGTCAAAGAGTTCTCCAACTCCAGCGCCGGAAACGACATCACTCCCTCGCAAGACCTCTGCAACTCACTCGCCTCGTTCTTCCACCGCAAGATCGCCGACATACACAACAGCTTCGACGCACAGACCACGCACCCTACCACCGATCCAGAGCCCGCCACCATCCCCTGCAACTGGACCCCGATCAGCACCGAAGACACCACCCGCGCGATGAACTCGATCCACTCCGGATCACCAACCGACCCGTGCCCACACCACGTCTTCAACAAAGCCGACCCCACCATCGCACCCCATCTCAGAGACACCATCAACTCCTCCTTCCACACCGCCACCTTCCCGGAGAGTTGGAAGCACGCCGAGCTGACCGCCCTCCTGAAGAAAACAACGGCAGACCCCACAGACCTCAAGAACTACTGTCCCATCTCACTTCTTCCTTTTCCGGCCAAAGTCATCGAGAAGACCGTCAACAGACAGCTCGCCGCCTTCCTCGAGATGAACGGATCCCTCGACCCCTCGCAGTCCGGGTTTCGGGCCAACCACAGCACCGAGACCGCCCTCATAGCCGCCACCGACGACATCAGAACCCTGATCGACAACGGGGAAACAGCGGCCCTCATCCTCCTGGACCTCTCTGCAGCATTCGACTCAGTCTGCCACCGCACTCTAGTGAAGCGCCTCAGCAATGTCGGAATCCGAGAGAAAGCGCTGGAGTGGATCATCTCGTTCCTCACCGGAAGAACCCAGAATCCGCCTCCCTCCGTTCAGATCTGAGGCCACCGAAGTCATCTGCAGCGTACCACAAGGATCTTCACTCAGCCCAACCCTCTTCAACGTCTACATGAGCCCCCTCGCTGCCATCGCACGCTAGCACAACCTCAACATCATCTCCTACGCCGACGACACCCAGCTCATCCTCTCCCTCACCAACGACCCCACCACCGCCAGAGCCAACCTACACGAAGGGATGAAAGACGTCGCCGACTGGATGAGAAACAGCCGCCTTAAACTGAACTCAGACAAGATGGAAGTCCTCATCCTGGGATCATCACCCTCCGCCTGGGACGACTCCTGGTGGCCCCCGGCCCTGGGCACCGCTCCCAAACCAACGGACCACGCACGAAACCTGGGCTTCATCCTGGACTCCTCCCTGTCAATGACCAGACAAGTCAACGCAGTCATCCTCGTGCTTCAACACCCTGCGCATGCTCCGCAAGATCTTCAGATGGATCCCACGGAAACCAGGAAGACTGTCACCCAGGCACTCGTCACCAGCCGACTAGACTACGGGAACACCCTCTACGCCGGAACCACAGCCAAACTCCAAAAAAGACTCCAACGCATCCAGAACGCGTCCGCACGACTCATCCTTGACATCCCCCGACACAGCCACATCCCCGGACACCTGAGACCTGCACTGGCTCCCCGTCAGCAAGAGAATCACGTTCAGACTCCTCACGCACACAAGGCTCCCCACAACCTGGGCCCCAAGTACCTCAAAGACCGCATGACCTTCTACACGCCCACCCGCCAGCTACGATCGACCAGCCACGCACTCGCCACCGTACCACGCATCCGCAGAGCCACCGCCGGAGGAAGATCCTTCTCCTACCTGGCAGCCAAGACTTGGAACGCCCTCCCCACCCACCTTCGGCGAACCCAGGACCATCTCTCCTTCAGGAAGCAGCTCAAGACCTGGCTGTTCGAACAGTGACCTACCCCTCCCCCAGCGCCTTGAGACCCTCCTGGGTGAGTAGCCCACTATACAAATGCCTTGATTGATTGAAAACTGTGGAAAGTTGGAGACATAAGTATGGTATCCATCTCCTTTGACCAATAAAGCAACTGCAATGAGCAGGATCTAAATGGCAATGGTCGACGCGTTTCGGTAGTACAGGAGGAAGATGAACACCACCTTAATCAGGACCCCCTAGATAACTAACCAAAGTTACAACACCCAGGGAGTACCTAAAAAAGATATGTAAAATGAAATCAGTTAACTACCCAAAAAAAAACTTTTTAAAAAAAAATTTGCAGACATAATTGGTGGTAACAATTGGACCGATGTGTGCACTATACATAATTAAAGTGCTGTGACTTTGAACTCCATCATACCATTATACCAACAACAGTAATAACACCCGAAAAAGTGTTTTGTAAACCGTTACCAGAGTTTTAGATTTACGAATGAAGTATGAATGTTGTTGAATAGGTATGAATGTATGAGTGTGCTTTTGTTCTTTTACCTGGGGATTACATGATGATGAGATGTGAAAAGTTGTTTACATGTAGACATGCTCAGAATATTTATTGTATATGTTCACTGAATTATAGCTATTAATCGACAAGGAATTTTGAAGAGAGCTAAAAAATGAATAAACTTAGAAATGACAATGATGTACTTGTATGGTATAATTTTAAATATACTGTTCGAGGCATGTGGGCTGCTGAATTCATATCTGTGCATAGATCGCCGCCTAGTGTTGGGTCCGGATGATTGCACTTGTTGTCTTGGAGTCTTCGAAGTATCACGAGATAGGTGACTCCTCCCCTGGACTACAGTGCGCATAAGCATCTTCTCCATCCTCAGATTGTTTTTTTCCGCCATTGGGTTCGGATGCGAACACCTATACTCCAACTTCGGAATCGAAAACAAAACTTTTCTAAAGGCCAAAAGGACTTCGACGGTATTGTTCTCGTTTGGTACTTCTCTACTCGATCCAGCCTTCCATCTCGATTCGGTTGTTGATGCGGGCCGTTGGGCCTTTTTTGACCCCGCGTGAGCCGAATGTCAATGGAAAGAAGCCTGTTTAAAAGGTGCCCACAATGCCACTCCAAGTTCCCACATACTGACAAACACTCAGTATGCAACAAGTGCCTTTCCCCAGACCATAGGGAAGAGACGGGCCGATAGGCAAGAAATGCAGCGACCGGAACCGGACAACATCATTGATGACCAGGAACTACCGGAAGCTCAAGACTCGGACCTAGAAATCATCACCGTCGAGGACTACTCTGACTCTGACGAGATCCCACCGGGGCAAATCGTGAGTACCCTGCCCCTGACACCAATTAATCAGTTATCAAAGGCTCCAGTCGAGGCATCGCCAAAAGGCCTTAGCCAAGATCATAAAGTTTTGTCAGCCCCGCCATCCGGCTCGGCTCTGAAAGCGAAACCGAAATCTTCAGAAACCCCAGGGCCTGGTAACATCGTCCCGAAGAAGGTTCAAGTTCGGAATTTGTATAGCTCACTACTCACCCAGAGGGTCTCAAGGCGCTTGAGCGAGGGTTCGGCATTATATATCGAATAGCCAGGTTTTTAGCTGTTTTCTGAAGGAGAGGTGGTTCTGTGTAAGACGAAGGTGAGAGGGGAGAGAATTCCAGGTTTTGGCCGCTAAATAGGAGAAGGATCTTTCTCCCACGGTGGATCTATGGATGCGTGGAGTTGCGGCGAGGGCTTGATTGGATGAGCGTAGTTGGCGGGTGGGTGTGTAGAAGGACAGTCGTGAGTTGAGGCATTCGGGGCCTGGGTCGTAGAGGGCCTTGTGTGCGTGGGTGAGGAGACGGAACGTTATTCTCTTGTTGACTGGGAGCCAGTGGAGGTCTTTCAGGTGACTGGAAATGTGAGCTTGACGGGGGATGTCCAATATGAGTCTGGCTGAGGCGTTTTGGATGCGTTGGAGTTTTTTCTGTAGTTTGGCTGTGGTTCCGGCGTAGAGGGTGTTTCCATAATCCAGTCTGCTAGTGACTAATGCGTGGGTGACTGTCTTCGGTGGGGATCCAACGGAAGATTTTTTTGAGCATGCGAAGGACGTTGAAGCATGAAGATGAGACGGCGTTGACTTGTCTGGTCATCGAGAGGGAGGAGTCTAGGATGAAGCCCAGGTTACGTGCATGATCTGTGGGTATGGGTTCTGTACCCAGGGCCGGACAAAGGATAGGGGGTGTAACCACCCCCCTTCCTGGTCCCACCCATCGGAGGGGACCTAGTCACAGTACCGCCCCCTTTAGGAGAATAAAGGTAGGAACTGGTCCCATTCCAAATTAGATTATCCTGAATTGAAACTACAAAGAAGAAACTCTGGACTTCGACGTTCTGCTCCACAGAAGACTGAAGAAAATCTCCCTTGTGGCCAAGGAGTGACCACCCTGCATCCGCAGGAACCATCAAGCGTCCTAGCGGTTCACTTTGTCGTCCTTCCTGGTGGAACCAGACATCAGAGCCCGACGAGACCCGGACTTCCAGACCTCTCCGACCTCTACCTACATCTGCAGCACAGCTGAGATCCGTGGGTGCGACGAGACACGTGGGACCGGCCATCTTGGGGAAACTGCACTTCGCTTCCAGCACGACTTCAGAGGCATCCTCTAAAGTGCTTTGGGGATTGATATGCCCCAGCCCCGAGCAGCTCCTGCACCGAAGACCAGCCCCCCAGCATCCACGAGATCTGCGTGAGGCCCTTTTGCTTGGTTGCTGCTCGACGCGTTGTCTGGTCACTTCCCGGCTGGCTAGTGGCCTCCTAGACGACGACCCTTGAAATCTACACCACTGGTCTGGTTGCTTCAGACTGGCCCTTGCTTCCCCGCAAAGGAGAAGCACCCCGGACCCTCCTGGTCCACACCAGATGCCATTTCCACTCACCGCGTGGGTTGCCTTTGCCAAGGCATGTTGACTCCGAATCCGGATCAGACACCGCCGACAGCGAGAGCCTGCATGGGACAGCTCGTACCACCATCCTGGTCGTCGAAGACACCTCCTGGTCCATGTGGCTGCAGAGTTAGGCGTCCACTCTTCACCTGATTGCGACAACAGCATCTGGTTCCTTCCTGGTTCCACTCCAGTCACTGGCTAGTGACTGAACATTGTCCCCTCTGCTTTCAGGTCTCAATCTTCCTTGATCCACCCTGGATCACTCCGGACATCTTCCTCCTGGTCGCCTGCAGCATCTTTCTTCAAGGCTCCATTGACTTCAACGCGGAAACCCGACACACTTTCACACCTATGCACCCGCAGGCCGTGGGTGAGGTAACGAGAGCATTTCGGTGCTCATAGGTCGATTGGCTCTCCCTGTAGTTTTAGTCGTAACCAGTCGGACCTGTCCGTATTCACCTATTTTGTAACTTGTTCGTGCCCAATGACTTTGTACCGCATCTCGCGTGTGAGTTCACACTATGCACCCGCTTTCCATGGGCCTCCTGCTCCTTACCTAAGGTTAGGGTAGTGTAGTCCCAGCGATCCTACAGCCCCTGGGCATCTTCATTTCCTCTATCGTTCACCTTATACCATTTACTTAGTATATGGTTTGTCGTGCCCCTAGGGCACCATTGTAATTTGTGCGACTTACTGTATTTTTCTTAAGAGTCTTGTTATGTGCTTAGCCCTCTGATCTCATAAGGAGTTCAGAGGTGTGTGTTAGTAATAAATATATTGTTTATTTTCAGAACAACCTGTGTGGTGTCCTTTCATCTGGTATTCAAGGGGTTATATGTGGTAAAACAGCTGGCTTCACATGCCAAAAGAGTTTAGCCTTAGACTGCTTTGTCCATGCTACTATTAGGATAGCTGGTCTATAAGGTTGACTTACAACCAATCACCATAAGGGTTGTTTGGACTGATACAAGGTGATCACTAGAACTAGTGAGCATCATATATCAGACCAACTTCTCACAGGAGCCTTCTGTTGGGCTGAGGGCCCATTGTACTCGGGCCACGGCAGCTACAACTGCCCTGGGCCGGGGAGTCCCCTTGCAGGACATCTGTCAAGCATGTGGTCCTCGCTGCACATGTTTGAAGACACTACTGCCTGGACAGCCAAGTCCGGAGGGATGGCTTCTTTGGCCGTTCCGTCCTCCAGGACTTTCTGGTGTGATTATTGGTTCGCAGACCAACCACCGGGGTTGTTATTGCTGGGGTATCTATTCTAAGGTAAGGAATCTATTACTAACCTGTTTCTTTCAGATGCACAAGTTACTTACCTTCGGTTACGATATATCTGTAAGAAACAGTAGTTAGTATTGGATTTATTACTGCCCCACCCATCCTCCCCGTTCTGCAAACCGATATCTAGGGTTAAGGTCATCCCTTTCAGGGCCCTAGTTTCATGGCACCAGTGTTGGTTTTTATCATGGTTCTGTGTTTCTGGTGCGGAAAAGCTGTGTATAAGAACTGACTTCAGTGCGCGAGGGCAGCATCTAAGTACACTCCCGGCACCAACGACGGAGATAACGGACGCGGAGCCGCAGACGACTCCTACCGATGCGCAGGGGTACTGCTAAGCAAAAGTTTCAGAATCCAGTCTGACGCCTGGGGATATTCTAAGGTAAGGTTATATATATGTTATATGAATGCAAATCTTCCTTCCCCTTTTATCCCTCCGCTGTCCTTCTCACTCCAAGTAACTGACTAATATCCACCACTGAAATTTCTTCATATTTAACCATATTAATTCACCACTAATAATTTGTAGGCTTCCTGAATAGCGTGCGTCAACAAGCGCTATATAAATACAAACCTTTGTCCTCCTCTATCCTTCTGCTATCATTCCAAATCCAAATAACTTACTAACCTATCCACCACTTAAAATGTACTTGCATGTTTCACTATACTAATTCAACACTAATCCTCTATGGGTCCCGGAGTAGCGTGCTACTCGCCGAAAAAGCGCTTCGACGCCTTGTCAGGGGTAGTAAGCGCTATATAAATGCAATACAATCAATGGAATCTACCTCCCTTATTTTCTCATCGCTGTCGTTGACAACACCAACTTGAATGCAAGAATTTGAAAGACAGTTATAGATTCCTTACCCTCGAATTTTCCCTCAGGCTGTAGACTAAATCCGGAGTATTTTTTTTTTTGCAGTACCCCTGCGCGGGTAGGTGGCATGGGTCGACTATGTGTCTGTCGTCATGTTTGCTGGGATGATGTCACAGTGCCGACTTAGACGCATCCCCTGCGCACTGACGTCAGTTCTTTATTTTTCCACACCAGCCTAGCACAGACCCGGAAAACCCATTAGTCACTTTTTGACAAAGCTTTTTTCAACTTTTGTCTACTTCTTTTTTTAAGTCTTCGACTCCTGTGGCGCTAGTGATATCCCCCCGTCAGACTGGCTTCAAACCCTGCAAGACCTGTTCTGCAACTCGTGTGCCTTTGGTGTCTGGAGCGGGACCACGACCCGAAGTCGGCTTATACTGCCGTGCCATGAGTCCTAAGTCTTTGCCGGACGGTCCTGAAAGCTCTTGGAGGCCTAGCAGTCAGCTCTGCGTTGTTCCCGGTCTCGCTCGAGAGGACGGTCTTTACTGCTCGAGGAGCCCCCACACCTCGTCCCACTCAGTCTTCGAAATCCTCTGGTACGTCAAAGTTCAAGAAGGCGAAGAAACACTGGTGCGCTTCGCCTTCTCCCCGTAGGTCGGCAGACATGATGCAGGACTCAAAGCGCTGTCGCTCTAAGGCTCAGTCTTTGGTGCTGCTTCCGTTCTTAGATGTCTCTGCGCCTTCCCCCCCCTTTTTCAGGAGCCGGGGTATCCCCTGCCCAACTTCGGGTCTTTTACGAAGCCCTCCATGGCATCTTTAGGCAGCCCGACTCTGCCGGCTCGACTTCCAGCCCTGCGGAAGCGGTCAGGGGTCCTGGGCCTTTGATGACGCCGGAGGGTCCCCACAGATCCAGGCCTGGATCCGGAGCGACACTGGTCACCCTTACTGGACCTGCAACAACACCCTCCAGCGTCAGTCGTGGCCCGGCGGACACGTCACCAACCTCACCCCCAAGATGGAGCTGGACCTACATCAGCTGACTTTGAATCAGATGCCGGAGGGTACTTTTGTTCCCCTATTCATTCCTGGTGTTCCTATTGCCCAGAAGGTGGTGAGGGGGATTGGGAAGGGTCTCTGGACCCTTTCACAAACCAGCTTGAAGAGCCGGACTGGAGAGGACCTGGGTTGCGCCAGTGGTCTGGACACTTCCCCAGACCTTTTCATGCTTTCTCCCCCTACTGTGGCTACGGAGGAAGCGTCTTCCACTGTGGTGGGGAGAAGAGCAGCCAAGGCCTTGGGCCTGGAGCTCCCTTAAGTGGTGGTCAGGAGTAAGCTCCTGACAGAGGTGCTTCAGCCAGCGCAACCCCCTCTGAGCCCCTTTTGCCACTAAACTAAGCCCTCACCGATGTCCTTCTTGGCACCTGGTCCAATCTCGGTTCTGGGGCTCCTGTGAAAAGAATCATTGCTCACAGCCCTGCTCCAGGCAACCCAGTTTTCCTCACCAACACCCTTCCCCGAGAGCTTGGTGGTTTGAGCCTCTTCCAAGGGTGCAATCCCTTCTGTTCCCCCAGAAAGGGAATCCAAGAAGCTGGATCATCTTGGGAAGCGCATATTCTCTTCCTCCAGCTTGGCACTGCGGTCCATGAATACCACGAGCCTCTTGGGTTGATACTCCCCTACTATGTGGGATATGGTAGTGCAAGTGCTGCGTTAGTGTCCGGAGCAGGCCCTGGCTGTTCTCTCCCAAAACCGTGGCAGATGGGAGGGACGCAGCAAAATTCACGGTTCGCTGTGGACTAGATATCACTGACTCACTGGGCAGAACTATTGCTATGTCGGTAGCCCTTGGGCGCTATGCCTCGGTGAGGATGTCTGGGTTTTTGGGGGTTGTCCAGTCAACCTTACTGGATATGCCCGCCGTTGCGTTTTCGATGGCAAAGCTGACTCTGTGCTGGAGCGCTTTAAGGATTCTCGGGCTGCGGCCAGATCCTTGGGCCACACTGAGTCATCCCATCCACCTCTGTCTGCTTTTCACCTCTTTTGTAGCTACGCATGGGACTCCCAACCACGTTTGACCCAGTCCAGCCACCTATTTGCACAAACTGCACAGCCTCTGTGCTCTGCAGATGTGGGACCCAGCGATGTGGGTCTGGGAACCAGTGGTCTGGCCAGTCCACCCTTTCTGCACCACTTCCTAGTCCGACTTTTCAAGGCCACCAATGGCCAGTAGGTAGCAGAAGTTGCCATCACCTCCTCCACTGGCAGACTATCACAGCGGACAGGTGGGTTTTGCAAATAGTCAGACTCCCTCCATGCCACTGTCTTTCTATCACATGTCGGAGGATAATTTTTCGCTTCTCCGCCAGGAAGGTTCTGATTTCTTGGACAAGGGGGTTAGCGAGAGGGTTCCTGTGCCAAAAGTAAGTCATGGTTGCTATTCTCGCAGCATTCTGGTGCCCAAGAAGGACAAAGGCCTAGGTCCTATTCTAGACCTCCGGGCCCTCAACTGCTTCCTCTGGAAGGAGAAGTTCAAAATGCTAACTTTGGCTCTGGTCCTGTCTACCCTCGATCCTGGAGACTGGATGGTGGTGCTGGACTTTGAGGACGCCTATTTTCACATCCCCGCCCTGCCAGCCCACAGACATTACCTATGGTTCACGGTAGGCCACAAGCATTTCAGTTCACCGTGCTCCCCTTTGACCTTACCAGTGCCCCTTGGGTGTTCACGAAAGTGATGGCGGTGGTCGCAGCTTATCTGCGGAGATCAGGAGTTCCAGTATTTCCCCTATCTCGACAACTGGTTGTTGAAGGCGGCTTGCCCCAGGCTGTCTTCTCCCACCTCAGACTATGGCGGAGCTCTTGCATTTGCTGGGGTTCACGATCAACGTGCTGAAGTCACACCCTACTCCCTCTAAGGCACTCCCATTCATCGGGGCGCTTCTGGATACAGTGCAGTTTTGGGCCTATCCTCAAGAGCATCAAGTCTGCAATATTCGGGCTATGATGCTGATGTTTCAGCTGCTATCCTGGATTTTGGTGAGCATTACCCTGAGGTTGCCGAGCCTCATGGCCTGCTGCTGGATCGTGCCAGATGGCATATGCGGGCTGTGCAGTGGGCTCAACATCAGGGGAATCTGTCCGATTGCATTCAGATCTCGGATGGCACTGCATGACAATTGCAGTGGTGGCTGATGAAGCAGGATTGGGTCAATGGCAGATCCCTCTCCCTTCCCAACCGGAGCTCACAGTGGTGACGGTTGCATCACTTCTGGGGTGGGTTGGCCACATGGGAGAGGAGATCAGAGGATTTCAGCAATTCTGCACGTTGGTATTTACAAGGTGGCACTTGCTATGCAAAGCTTTTCGTCATGAGTGGAGTTATGGTCTTCTGTACGCCTTTCTGCCTATACCACTTCTACGCAGAGTGCTGAAGAAGATCAAGCGGGACTGGGCCCAAGTCATCCTTGTGGCTTCGGATTGGGTACGAGCAGTCTAGTATCCCGAGTTGTTACACATGGCCATTGATCCTCCGATCAGACTGCCTCTTCAAAAGGATCGTCTGTCGCAGCAGCATGGGACGGTCCTCCACCGAACCTGTCTAGCCCCCGCCTCCTTGTGTGTAGATTGAGCGTTGACAGCCTTCGGCCTTCCTCCCTAAGTCTGTGATGTTATCTTGTCAGCTGGACGTCTCTCCACTAAAACTGTTTATGCCTGCAGATGGAACAATTTTGTGGCATGGTGTGCATCAAAGGCTGTGGATCCCCTTTCTGAGGTTCTCTTGTTCACCCTTTCTTTGGCCCTGCAGGGCTGTGCCTTGGGCACTCTTAAGGGCTATCTCTTAGCAATTTTCAGCCTTTCTTCGGCTTCCTGATCAGCCTTCTCTTTTCAAAGTCCCCTGTTGTAAATCGTTTCCTTAAGGGCATTACTCCTCTTTTTCCTCCTGCTCCCTTCGTAATGCCTCATTGGGACTTGAACTTGGTTCTTACTTATCTTATATGCGCTCCCTTTCAGCCGCTACAGACCTGTCCTCTCAGACTTCTTACTTTAAAGACTGCCTTTCTGGTTGCCATCACTTCTGTTCGCATGGTGAGTGAGCTCCAGGCTCTTTCTTCGAAACCGCCTTTTCTAGCGGTTCATCCGGACAAGGTTGTCATTCGAACTTGGCCCTCTTTTCTTCCTAAAGTAGTTACTTCTTTCCACATTTGTCAAACCCTCAATTTGCCCACCTTTTTTCGTGTAACCGAATGATGTCTGTTACCGACCCCCATCGCCGGTGTCTTCAGTGTCTAGGCCTCGACCACGACGACCGAACCTGCTCCGACTGCCAGGCCAGGACGTCTAAGGCTAGGTTGGAGCGGTCCCGCAAGCGACTTGAGATCCAGCATTCGGCCCGTGCCGTTCAAGGTCTCGGTTCCACAGGAGGTTTAGGGACCGGTCGCGGGGTCAGAGCCCTCGTAGCTCTGAGAGTCGGCATCGGTCTTCGGGATCAAGATCCTCAGGTAAGAGGCATGAGAGGTCGGAAAGGCGTCATCGCTCTTCCGACCCACCCAGACGCTCTTGCAACGCGGCTGGGGGTTTGGGTGACACCACCCACGCGGCTCCGAATTAGTCACGGGTGCCGTAGCCGGCCCCACACCTTCCGGTCCCTGGGCACGATGCGACGCCTGAGGAGGTCGAGCGGTACCTCATGGCCATGAGGTCCCTCCCTCCTCCGCCGGGCTCCGTGGCGCCTTCGGGCCCAGTGGTCCCGGCTGGGGGGCCTAGCGGGTTGGATGCTTCGGCATCAATGCCGCTGGGTGCTTCGGCCCGACGCGGCCGACGACTTCGGTCCCGGCGCCGCAGGCCCCCACTGGATCCGCTTCCGGATCCGGGTCATCGCTGGTCGAGCTCACAGACGCCAGCCCCTAGAGTGTCACCCCCAACGTCGCCTATAGGCGACGCCGCCCCGATCCTGCCCTCGATTCGGTTCCGGCGACGTCGTATGGAGACTTTTATTTCCACGAACCGGCCCCATCCTTTGAACCTGAATTTCAGGTGATGGGTGACGAGGGAGAAGTTCGAAATGCTGACACTGGCTCAGGTCTTAGCTGCCCTGGACCCAGGAGACTGGATGGTAGTGTTGGACTTGCAGGACACTTACGGTAGGTCACTTGCACTTTCAGTTTACCGTGCTCCCCTTTGGCCTTACTAGCGCCCCACGGGTGTTCACGAAAGTGATGGCGGTGGTCGCAGCTCATCTGCGCAGGTTAGGGGTTTCAGTCTTCTCCTACCTCGACGACTGGTTGTTGAAGGCGGGCTCGCCCCAGACAGTCGTCAGCCACCTGCAGACAATGGCAGACGACCTGCACCAGCTGGGGTTTTCCATCAATGTGCCGAAGTCACACCTGTCCCCCTCTCAGAAGCTCCTCTTCATCGGAGCGGTACTCGACTCAGCGCAGTTTCTGGTTTATCCTCCCGAACAGCGGGTCCGGGATATTCAGGCTCTGATTCCAATCTTTCAGCCTTTATCCCGGGTCTCGGTCAGGTTGATGCTGCGGCTTCTGGGGCTGATGGCCTTCTGCATCCTTCTGGTGCATCACGCCAGGTGGCGGATGCGGGCTCTGCAGTGGGACCTGAAGTTTCAGTGGGCCCAGCATCAGGGCAACCTGTCCGACCATGTCATGATCTCGGAGGGCACTGCGAGACAGCTGCAGTGGTGGCTCACGGACCAGGAATGGGTCAGCAGCAGATCCCTCTCCCTTCCCCAACTGGAGTACCTAGCTGTGACGGACACGTCCCTCCAGGGCTGGGGAGGCAATCTGGGAGAGGCGGAGATCATAGGCCTCTGGTCTCTGGTGGAGTCCCGGCTCTATATTAACCTTCTGGAGCTGCGGGCGATTCGTGTAGCACTGAAGGCATTTCTCCCCTCTGTCTGGGGGAGCGTAATACAGGTGTTCACGGACAACACCACCGCCATGTGGTACTGCAACAAACAGGGCGGGTGGGGTCGTGGACCCTCTGCCAGGAGGCTCTGCGCCTCTGGCAGGAACATCAGGGTGTGACCCTGGTGGTTCAACACCTGGCAGGTTCTCTGAACGCCAGGGCGGATGAGCTCAGCCGATGGATCACGAATGGCATCTGAACTCAGACGTGGCGCAAGGCCTCTTTCTGCAGTGGGGAGAGCCTTGGTTAGATCTATTCGCCACCGAAGAGAACACGCATTGTCATCAGTTCTGCGCGTTGGAATTTCCAAGGCGGCACGCTCTCGGGGACGCTTTTCGTCGCGAGTGGAGTTGCGGTCTGTTGTACGCCTTTCCGCCAATACCACTTCTGCCGAGTGTGCTGAAGAAAATCAAGCGCGACCGGGCCCAAGTCGTCCTTGTGGCTCCGGACTGGGCGCGAAGGTACTGGTATCCCGAGCTACTCAGTATGTCAATCAATCCCCCGATTCATCTGCCTCTTCAGGAGGACCTTCTGTCGCAGCAGCAGGGGACGGTCCTCCACCCGAACCTGCCCAGTCTCCACCTCCATGCTTGGAGATTGAGCAGCGACAGTTGAGGCCATTTGACTTGCCTCCTGAAGTCTGTAATGTCATTCTGGCAGCCAGGCGTCCCTCCACAAAGTCGGTATACGCCTGCAGGTGGAACAGATTTGTGGCATGGTGCACCGCAAAGGCTGTGGATCCTCTCAATGCCCCCCCCCCCCCTTTCTGAGGTTCTCCTCTTCTTTCTCTTGCCCAGCAGGGCTCTGCTCTGGGCACTATCAAGGGCTACCTTTCAGCCTTCTTAAGGCTACCTGATCAGCCTTCTTTGTTCAAGTCCTCCATTGTAAACAGATTCTTAAAGGGCATCACTCATATGTTCCCTCCTGTTCCTATCGTGATGCCCCAGTGGGTCTTAAACCTGGTTCTAACTAACTTGATGTTCGCTCCCTTTGAGCTGCTTCATAACTGTCCTCTCCGTCTTCTTACACTTAAGACTGTTTTCCTGGTTGCCATCACCTTTGTCAGGAGAGTGAGTGAGCTCCAGGCTCTTTCCTCTAAACCTCCTTTCCGTCCATCCGGACAAGGTTATGTTGCGGACAAAACCCTCTTTCCTGCCCAAGGTAGTCACAGCCTTCCACATCGGGCAGTCCAACACCTTGCCCATCTTCTTTCCGCCTCTGCATCCCTCGAAAGAGGAAGAGAGGCTCCATCGTCTGGACCCAAAACGTGCGCTCTCTTACTATCTGGATCGCACACGCCAGTTCCGGGTGGATGACCAACTCTTTGTTGGTTACGTGGGTGCTAAGAAAGGACGGGTAGTGCACAAGCGGACCATCTCTCGGTGGATCGTGTTGTGCATCCAAGCGTGTTACTCTTTGGCTAAGAAGGAACCTCCTGTTGGGCTGAGGGCCCACCCCACTCGGGCCACGGTGACTACTACTGCCCTGGGCCGAGGAGTCCCCTTGCAGGACATTTGTCAGGCAGCTACGTGGGCCTCACTGCACACGTTCGCAAGACACTACTGCCTGGACAGCCAAGTCCGGAGGGATGGCTTCTTTGGCCGTTCCGTCCTCAAGGACTTTCTGGTGTGATTATTGGTTCACAGACCCACCACCGGGGTTGGTATTGCTGGGGTATCTATTCTAAGGTAAGGAATCTATCACTAACGTGTCTCTTTCAGATGCACAAGTTACTACTTGTGTAACGATATATCTGTAAGAGACATTAGTTAGTGATAGATTCCTTACCGACCCACCCATCCTCCCTGTTCTGCGAACTGTTATCTAGGGTTAAGGTCATCCCCTTTCAGGGACCTAGTTTCATGGCACCAGTGTTGGTTCTATCATGGCTCCGCGTAACTGGCGTGGAAAAGCTGTGTATAAGAACTGATGTCAGAGCGCGAGGGCGGTGTCTTAGTACTTCGGTGAAGTCATTCCGGCGCTGCCGACGACGGACGCGGAGCCGTGGACGACGCCTACCGATGCGCAGGGGTATTGCTACGCAAAAGTTTCCGGATCCAGTCTGACGCCTGGGGATATTCTAAGGTAAAAAAATCTCTGGATCCAGTCTGACTCCTATGGGTAATTTTAAAGGTAATGAATCTGTCTCTTACAAATATATCGTTACCGAAGGTAAGTAACTTGTTCTTTTGTAAGTGTGACACTCCTTACTTGGCTATAAGACAACATGGTATTGTTATTTTCTAGCGCGCTACCAAGAGTCACGATATTCAGATTTAGTTATGAGTAGAAACCACTCTTGTAATTTTATGTACCACTTTCGCCACATCTGTCCTTTCTGCACATGCATAGTCGCCAAGTTTTAACGCATGATCATCACAAACAAACACGGGCGATGTGCAGGCCTCATCTCGCTCTGTCATGAAACGCATGTGTGGGTGACCCTCTTTCATGATGTTTTTCTCCATGGTAAAAACAAATAATTCATACTAAACATATGCTAGCAATACCGCCATGTTTTTTTATCCCACCTTTCTTTCAGGTCTCTAAACCACACAAGGTGCCATTCAACCTTGTACTACCCTGGATGGCTGGCGACATTTCTAATTTACCTAAAGTATACTCCAGCCATGCAGTAGTGTAAGATTATGATGAAATTTTCCTATACATGGTCGTAACAAATTGCCAATAGACACTTTTGGGGCTATCTGGCAAGAAACGTGTTGACCAATCTAATTAGCACTTCTGTTCTATTGGATCGTTGTCCCCGATATGGGCAACATTGTTTTTATTTAGGTTAGCGAGCCAGGATTAATAAAATTGATATGAGTCTCCCTCACCCCATTTTGAAATATTACTCACTACGCTATACTTTTGCATACCCTCGCTCATGTAACAGCTTTATCAAAAGAACTCAGCCAAAGATCCCCTTTGCAGGTTCCCGTCTAGCAATGCAGTGCCAGCCCGACAAGGAGCATGCCCTATGATGAAGCATGACACCTTTCGGGGTGTGTGAGGGCACTTCCTCCATTAGGAGGTTATCTACAGTCCTATCCACCTCTTACAACCTTAGGAACTGCACACCCATGTATCTGAACTATTATCTCAAGGAGTAGGTGTGCTGGACCTGGCCAAAATACTCCTGGTTGCTCTATTTTGAGTACACATCCTAGTGTGCCATGCCTACAACCCACTGCCCTGGCATAGGTCAGCCACCGCACTAGCTGGGTGCACTATACCAAGGGTGAGGGTACAGGTGCATGAGCCCTGTACCCCTACAGAGTACAAGCCAATTCTTAGACATTGTAAGTGCAGTAATGCCATTAAGAGTATATAGTGCTGGGAGTTTGTCATTACGAACTCCACAGCACGATATTAGCTTTACTGAAACCTGGTAAGTTTGTTATCAAACTTCTCAGCACATTAAACCCATACTGATGCCAGTGTAGGATTTAATGAAAAATGCACTCAAGAGGGCATCGTAGAGATGCCCCCTTAAAAAAACGACCAGCCTCTGGTGGGTCCCCTGACTGGTACACACCAGCCTGCCCCCACAAGACATGTTTCTGGAACCCTGGGGTGGGAGCCTTCGCTCCCTGAGCCAAGAAACAAAGCCTTTTCTGGGCAGAGGTGTTCACACCTCCCCCAGGCCAGGAAGCACCTTCTGCGTCAGGGGTGCTTCAAAGGCCTTGCAGCCTTTGTAATGCGAACACCCCAGCCTCTCCTGCTATCAGGAGCAGGCCCCCTTTCTGTCTCCCCACCTTTGACTGGAAGACAGATGGGAAAAATTAGCCAGCCAAGAAGGTGGGCCCACCTCTGCCAATCCCACCCTTAATGTTGGGGAAGTGAGGTGAAGCCCCCTCTTCAGTGCCCACCATCTTGCAGATGACAGGCACTCCCGAATTAGGGACTGTGCTCACTCCTCCACATGGGTTGAGCACACCAAGGGTGTAGTCACTCTAAGGTCAGTAGCCCATTGGCTACTGACCCAGAGATCCCTAAAACGACCCCTAAATACTGTTTCTAGGGGGCAGCCCTGAACCAAGAAAGCAGATTCCCGCAACCTATGAAGGACAAAAGAAGACACCCAGCAGAGGAGACCGCAGAGAACAACTGACTTGGTCCCTGCCCTACTGGCCCGTCTGCAGTTTCCAGAGATTCTGTGCCAAACGTTGTCCTGCAGTCAGCAACCTCCAGAACCCTAGGAGGACTGGCTGCCTTCAATAAAGACAGGATCTCCTGTGAACAGCAGCTCTGTTCAAAAGAAACCGCCAAGAGAAGCTCCATGCCTGATGAGTATAAAGAAACCCAACGCCTGGAACCACCACTACTCCTGACGCCCAAGGCCGCAGTTAGAGTGGCCCACTGGTCCTAGCGAGGTGCCCCAGAGTCAGAGTCCACCGTTGGTGGACTCTTTCCCCCCCCCCCCCCCCCCCTTACTTCTTGATGTCGCCTGCAGCCTCTTCAGGGAGAGCTCCCCACGGCGAAGGTACCGGAAGGTGAAATCTGACCTCAAAAGACACCCCTGCATCCAACCGCCCTGGAGAAAAGAGCCCAGGGTGCATCTACGTTCTCGAGCCCTCCATCTTACCTGCCCAGCTGTTGGTTCCTCCCGGAAGTCTTCCTGGACCTAGCATGCATCTAAAAATCAAAAACTGAAAATCCCCTTTAAAAAAACAACAGGGCACCAGACGTAAAACAGCACCCTGCCCCAGCTGGAATGTCTATAAAAGTCTTTAACCACTTGTGTGCTCAGGACGGCCCCCGTCTGTCCTACGTCACGCTGGGCGTGTGCTCAGGATGACCAGGGGCCATCCGAACGCTGCCTATTCACCAGCGCGGGGCGAATTTCGCGTCTGTGCTGGAGAATTAATTAGTGGGTGGAGTTTGGACGGCCCCTGGAGATCCTCCTCCTACTCCATTAATTAGATCTGTTGTGGAGTGGGAGGAGGAGGAAGAGGAGGATCTGATGTGGAGTGGGGGGGAGGAGGAGGATCTGATGTGAAGTGGGAGAAGGAGGAGGATCGGATGTGAAGTGGGAGAAGAAGGAGGATCTGTTGTGAAGTGGGAGACTGAGGAGGATCTGATATGGAGTGGGAGGAGGAGGAGAAGGAGGATCTGTTGTGAAGTGGGAGACGGAGGAGGATCTGATGTGGAGTGGGAGGAGGAGGATCTGATGTGGAGTCGGGGGAGGAGGAGGAGGATCTGATGTGAAGTGGGAGAAGGAGGAGGATCTGATGTGAAGTGGGAGGAGGAGGAGGATGTTAAATTACAGGCCCGGAACTCCACACCAAAGTGCGCCGTTACAAGTTAACCCCCCTGAAATAGGGAATAACCTCAACAACTTTTATACAAACCTAACATTGAAATGCGATTCAATGCTCATAATTGCCAGAGACCATACCAACAGAAACCATTTTTGTTTCTTCCTCAAAATCCTGTAAACATACAATAGAGCGCCTACAATCTGCCAGTCTAAAACTAGGCTCTAAGCAAGCGATAGGTTGTCAAATCAACTGGCATTTAATGAGACACTGTTCAGACTATTAGAGTTGAGTGGAAAGTATTAACTTTATTTCACAACTGTACTAAGTACACATACAGTGAAATGAGGGGTGTGAAAATCTTCTGAAAAAAGTATATAATTTACAATCCTACTTTGTACATCTAATCCAAAACCGTTGTATTGTCTGTTATCAAATACATTCTCACGCTTAACTCTGCTAACCAGTTAACGCAAAGGTCCAAAAGGCGCTGTGTCAGGGGCATATCTGAAAGAGACACGTTCGTGATAGATTCCTTACCTTAGAATATCCCCAGGCGTCAGACTGGATCCGGAAAATTTTGCGTAGCAATACCCCTGCGCGCCGGCAGGCATCGTCCGCGGCTCCGCGTCCGTCGTCAGCGCCGGAATGACATCGTCGGAGTACATAGACGCCGCCCATGCGTGCTGACGTCAGTTTTTCTTTTTTCCGTGCCAGCTAGCGCAGATCCGTTCCCCTTAGTCTTTTTTGACTAAACTTTTTGATCTTTTTGGTCATGCCCGGGTTTAAACCCTGTTCCAGGTGCGACCGACTGATGTCAGTTACCGACCCCCATCGCCGGTGCCTCAAGTGTTTAGGCCCTGACCACGACGACTGTACCTGCTCCGACTGCTGGGCCCTGACGTCTAAAGGTAGGCGGGAGGGGTCCCACAAGCGACTGGAACTCCGGCAGTCGGCCCCACGCCGCTCCAGGTCCCGGTCCCACAGGAGGTCAGGGGACGGGTTGCGAGGTCGGAGCCCTCGCAGCTCCGGGAGTGGACATCGGTCATCAGGATCCAAGTCCTCAGGTAAGAGGCATGAGAGGTCGGAGAGACGTCCTCGTTCCTCTGACCCACCCCGCCGCTCACACGATGCGGCCGGGGGTTCGGGTGACACCACACACGTGGCTCCGACGGAGTCGCGGACGTCGCCACCTGCCCCACACCTTCGGGTCCCTGGGCATGACGCGACGCCTGAGGAGGTCGAGCGGTACCTCATGGCCATGAAGTCCCTCCCTCCTCAGCCGGGTTCCATGGCGCCTCCGGGCCCAAAGGCCCCGGCTGGAGGGCCTAGCGGGTCGGGTGCTTCGGCTCGGACGCCGTTGGGTGCTTCGGCCCCGGTGCCGCCGGCGACTTCGGTCCCGGTGCCGCAGGCCCTCCCTGGATCCGCTTCCAGATTCGGGTCATCGCCGGTCGACCTCACAACTTCACCGGCGCCGGCCCAGCAGGTGTCGCCCCGGCGCCTGCTATGGGCGCCGTCCCTGATCCTACCCTTGTTCCGGCGATGGAGCGGTGACGCTGGGCGCCGCTACCGACGGCCTTTGGAGATTTCTATTTCCATGAACTAGCCCCATTCGCCGACCCGGAATTACAGGAGATGGGTGACTAGGGTGATTGGGAGGGCTCTGAGGACCCTCTGGCACGGGAGTGCCAGTCTCAACAGGACTGGACATATGAGCTTGGGGAGGCCAGTGGTATTGACACTTCGCCAGACACTGGTTTTGTCTCCCCTCCAACCGTGGCTACGGAGGAGGGGGCTGCTTATAGTGTAGTGTTGACGAGGGCAGCCAAGGCCCTAAACCTTGAGCTCCCTGTCGAGGCCGTGAGGACTAACCTCCTCACCGAGGTCCTTAAACCGCAGGCAAGCTCCAGTGAGCCTCTACTGCCGATTAATGAGGCCTTGTGTGACATTCTTGTGGGCACTTGGTCCAAGCCCGCCACAGGTCCGCCTGTGGATAGGAACGTGGCCAGACGCTACCGCCCGGCCCCGGGCGACCCTTGCTTTTTGTCCACCCATCCCACCCCGAGAGCCTGGTCATCCAGGCCTCCACTTCCCAGACCGCATTCCCGATGGCCCCACCCGATCGGGAATCCAAGAGGTACGATCAGTTCGGGAAGAAGGTGTTCTCGTCCCTGAGTTTGGAACTGCAGTCGGTTAATACCGCATCCTCTTGGGCCGCTACACCTACACCCTGTGGGACACTGTCGCGGAAGTGCTGCCACAATGTCCGGAGGAGGCCCGGGCAAAACTCGCCCAAGTCCTTGCGGAGGGCCGAGATGCAGCACGGTATTCCTTCCGGTGTGGGATGGATACAACGGACTCACTGGGCAGGGCGATGGCAACAACGGTGGCGGTTCGACGCCACGTCTGGTTGAGGTCTGCCAACTTTTCGGCCGATGTCCAGGCTATCCTTCTGGATATGCCGTTCGATGGCCGTCGCCTCTTTGGCGACAAGGCAGACCATGCGCTTGAGCGTTTTAAGGACTCCAGGGCTACAGCCAAGTCCTTGGGCCTCTCGGCCCCACGCCAGCAAACGGGTGCCTTTCGCTCCTTTCATGGCCAAGAAAGGGGCTCCGCCACACATGCAGCCAGCCACGCGCCGCAGAACGTTCAACAGCGCGGTGGCGGCCGTGGAACCCGCCGTAGCGGCGGTCGGGGACCACGGCGAGGCCAGTCCACACCTTCCCCCGCAGCACCTGCCTCAAAACCCTCCTAGTCCGTGCATTCAGGCCCATGTGACGCCAGTGGGGGGCAGGGTTCGCCATCACCTCTTCCACTGGCGCACTGTCACATCGGACAGGTGGGTGCTGCAAATTGTCCGAAGGGGCTACTCCCTCCCCTTCGAGGCGACCCCTCCAGCCATGCCACCGCAATTCCACCGTGTGTCGGGGGATCACTTGAAACTTCTGCAAGAGGAAGTCACGGCCCTCTTGGCCAAGGGGGCCATCGAGCGCGTTCCTGGGCCGGAAGTAGGGCATGGTTGTTACTCCCACTACTTTCTGGTACCCAAGAAGGGCAAAGGGGGCCTATGCCCTATCTTGGACCTAAGGAACATCAACAGCTTCCTCCGACAGGAGAAGGCCAAGATGCTGACCTGGCTCAGGTCTTAGCTGGTAGCGTTGGACTTGCAGGACGCTTATTTACCCATCCCCGTCCTGCCGGCCCACCGGCGTTACCTTCGGTTCACGGTAGGCCACAAGCACTTTCAATTTACCGTGCTCCCCTTTGGCCTTACCAGCGCCCCACGGGTGTTCACGAAAGTGATGGCGGTGGTCGCAGCCCATCTGCGCAGGTTAGGGGTGTCCGTCTTCCCCTACCTTCTCGACTGGTTGTTGAAGGCGGGCTCGCCCCAGACAGTCATCAGCCACCTCCAGACTACGGCCGATCTCCTGCACCTGCTGGGGTTCTCCATCAACGTGCCGAAGTCGCACCTGTGCCCTCCCAGAAGCTCCTCTTCATCGGAGCAGTTCTGGACTCGGCGCAGTTTCGGGTTTATCCTCCCGAACAGCGGGTTCGGGATATTCAGGCTATGATTCCGATCTTTCAGCCTTTATTCCGAGTCTCGGTCAGGTTGAAGCGGCGTCTTCTGGGGCTGATGGCCTCCTGCATCCTTCTGGTGCATCACGCCCGGTGGCGGATGCGGGCTCTGCAGTGGGACCTGAAGTTTCAGTGGGCCCAGCATCAGGGCAACTTGTCCGACCATGTCTTGATCTCGGAGGGCACTGCAAGACAGTAGCATTGGTGGCTCACGGACCGCAATTGGGTCAGTGGCAGATCCCTCTCCCTACCCCACCCGGAGCACGTATATGTGACGGACGCGTCCCTCCTGGGCTGGGGGGGGCCACATGGGAGAGGCAGAGATCAGAGGCCTCTGGTCATCCGCGGAGTAGCAGCTCCACATCAACCTTCTGGAGCTGCGGGCGATCCGTCTTGCACTGAAAGCATTCCTCCCCTCTGTCCGGGGGAGTGTAGTGCAGGTGTTCATGGACAACACCACCGCCATGTGGTACTGAAACCTCTGGCAGTGGCTGGAACATCAGGGCGTGACTCTGGTGGTTCAACACCTAGCAGGTTCCCTGAACGCCATGGCGGACGAACTCAGCCGCCGGTGCATGATGGATCACGAATGGCGTCTGAACTCTGACGTGGCGTAAGGCCTCTTTCAGCAGTGGGGAGAGCCTTGGTTAGATCTATTCGCCACAGAAGAGAACGCGCAATGTCATCAGTTCTGCGCGTTGGAGTTTCCAAGGCGGCACTCGCTCGGAGACGCTTTTCGTCGCGAGTGGAGTTGCGGTCTATTGTACGCCTTTCCGCCTATACCGCTTCTGCCCAGAGTGCTGAAGAAGATCAGGCGCGATCGGGCCCAGGTTATCCTTGTGGCTCCGGACTGGGCACGAAGATATTGGTATCCCGAGCTACTCAGCATGTCAGTCGATCCCCCGATTCGTCTGCCTTTTCGGGAGGACCTTCTGTCGCAGCAGCAGGGGACGGTCCTCCACCCGAACCTGTCCAGTCTCCACCTACGAGCTTGGAGATTGAGTGGCGACAGTTGAGGCCATTTGACTTGCCTCCCGAAGTCTGTAATGTCATTCTGGCAGCCAGGCGTCCCTCCATGAAGTCGGTATACGCCTGCAGGTGGAACAGATTTGTGGCATGGTGCACAGCAAAGGCTGTGAATCCACTCTCTGCACCCCTTTCTGAGGTTCTACTCTTCCTTCTTTCTCTTGCCCAGCAGGGTTCTGCTCTGGGCGCTATCAAGGGCTACCTTTCTGTCTTCTTAAGGCTACCTGATTAGCCTTCCTTGTTCAAGTCCCTGATTGTAAATAGGTTTTTGAAGGGCATCACACACGTTTCCTCCAGTTCCATTCGTGATGCCCTAGTGGGACTTGAATCTTGTGCTTACCTTCCTTATGTGTGCTCCCTTCGAGCCGCTCCATAACTGTCCTCTCCGTCTTCTTACCTTGAAGACTGCCTTCCTGGTTGCCATCACCTCTGCCAGGAGAGAGAGTGAGCTCCAGGCTCTTTCTTCTACACCTCCTTTCCTCTCTGTTCATCCGGACAAGGTTGTGTTGCGGACAAGACCCTCTTTCCTGCCCAAGGATGTCACTGCCTTCTACAACGGGCAGTCCATTACCCTTCCCACCTTCTTTCCGCCTCCGCATCAACTCTTTGTTGGTTACGTGGGTGTAAGAAGGGAAAGGCGGTGTACAAGCGGACCATCTCGCGGTGGATCATCTTGTGTATTCAGGCGTGTTACTCCTTGGCTATGAAGGAACCCCCCATTGGGCTGAGGGTTCATTCCACTCGGGCCACGGCGACTACCACTGCCTTGGGCCGAGAAGTGCCCTTGCAGGACATTTGTCAGGCAGCTACGTGGGCCTCGCTGCACACGTTTGCAAGACACTATTGGCTGGACAGCCAAGTCCGGAGGGATGGCTTCTTTGGCCGTTCCGTCCTCTAGGACATTCTGGTGTGATTATTGGTTCCAAGACCCACCACAGGGGTTGGTATTGCTGGGGTATCTATTCTAAGGTAAGGAATCTATCACTAACGTGTCTCTTTCAGATGCACAAGTTACTACTTGTGTAACGATATATCTGTAAGAGACATTAGTTAGTGAAAGATTCCTTACCCACCCACCCATCCTCCCCGTTCTGCGAACCGATATCTAGGGTTAAGGTCATCCCTTTTCAGGGCCCTAGTTTCATGGCACCAGTGTTGGTTCAATCATGGCTCTGCGTATCTGGCGCAGAAAAGCTGTGTATCAGAACTGACGTCAGTGCGCATGGGCGGCGTCTATGTACTCAGACGACGTCATTCCGGTGCTAACGACGCCGACGACGGACACGGACGACGCCTGCCGGCGCGCAGGGGTATTGCTACGCGAAATTTTTGGGATCCAGTCTGAGGCCTGGGGATATTCTAAGGTAAGGAATCTATCACTAACTAATTTCTCCTATAGATATATCGTTACACAAGTAGTAACTTGTGCTACTGGTCAGCCATCAGATAATGAGATCAGAGCTGTTGAAAAGAACTGTGACAGTCTACGGAGCAGGGCTACCTGACAATCGAATAAATGGTCAGCCCGACAGACCATAGTCACCCCTAAGTGAAAGAACCGCAGCCATCTACAGAGCAGGGTTACCTGACAGTCGAGTACATGTTCAGCGCCACAGACCAGAGTCACCCCTAAGTGAAAGAACTGCAGCGGTCTACTGGGCAGGGTTACCCGACAGTCGAGTTCATGTTCAGCGCTACAGACCAGAGTCACCCCTAAGTGAAAGAACTGCAGCGGTCTACTGGGCAGGGTTACCCAACAGTCGAGTTCATGTTCAGCCTGACAGATCAGTCACCCCTAAGTGGAAGAACCGCAGCTGTGTATTGAGCAGGGTTACCCGACAGTTGAATAAATGTTGAACCTGACAGACCAGTCACCCCTAAGTGGAAGAACCGCAGCAGTCTACTGAGCAGGATTACCGGACAGTTGAATAAATGTTCAGCCTGACGGACCAGAGTCACCCTTAATTTAAGTGGAAGAACCGAATCGGTTTACTGAGCAGGGTTACCGGACAGTCGAATAAATGTTCAGCCCGACAGACCGGAGTCACCCCTAAGTGGAAGAACCACAGTAGTCTACTGAGCAGTGTTACCTGACAGCCGAGTACATGTTCAGCCTGCCAGACCAGAGTCACCCCTAAGTGGAAGAACCGCAGCAGTCTACAGCGCAGGGTTACCCGACAGTCGAATACATGTTCGGCCTGCCATATCAGAGTCATCCCCAAGTGGAAGAACTGCAGCGGTCTACTGAGCAGGGTTACCCGACAGTCGAGTAAATGTTCAGACAGACCAGAGTCACCCCTAAGTGGAAGAACCGCAGAAGTCTACTGAGCAGGACTACCTGATATAGTTGAATAAATGCTCAGCCGGACAGACCAGATTTACCGCTAAGTGGAAGAATCGTGGCGGTCTCCTGAGCAGTTACTTTATATAGTTGAATAAATCTTCCGCCCCACAGACCGGTGTCAACTTTCATTGGTGAGATGAGCCACTAACTGAATGATGTGCAGCATCAGGGTAAACTCCCAGAAAGTCCTCAGTCTCTGTAAGAGCATTTCTATACTTGTATGAGCGCCTTCACCGGGCATGTGCGGTGCCACCTGCCTTTTCAAGCGCCTTCTTACACTGGTACACGGTCTAGATGTCTTACTACATGAAAGTAGTATCTCCTTTCTTCGGTTCCTCCTGACAGAGGCATCAACATCAGGTCACGGGGAATGTGAACCGCATGTCATGTATGAATACTTTATGAAACTTGACACTTTGCGGTGAGTCGCCCCCGAGGTCCACAGTGCTCTGTTTAATGTGAACATCCTGCTGTGTGAACTGTACCTCCTTTAACGCCCTCGCAACAGTGTTACGCGAAGAGGATGTATCCCCTCTATTAATCCTGTTCTCTAATAAGAAGGGTGTAATGTTTTCTTAAAAACAAAGACATGGGATTCTGGTGGTTCACATGTAATAAAAAGATCCACTTCTCACCTCAAGGCGCTACATTCATATAAGGGTTCAGGTCTCACCTCACATGTCCACAAGCTTGTGAACTTGGGGCAATAATTTAGGACCTTGTGACACTCTTGTGAACCTATGTAGCCTGCTGTGCAGCTCTCTCACCCCCAAAGTCCCCAGCTTCCTCTCCACAGCCTCCTCCCACACACGTACATCCAGCAGGAGCCCGAACCCTGTCCGATGCCATCACTAACCCTCTGCAGCTCTGGGCGACATAGGATGTTCCTTAACCCCTCCCCTGCTGATGACTGAACCGCTCCGTCATCAGCTACAGTTGAGCCGTGCTGATGACGGAGCGGTTCCGTCATGGCCCGGCCGCCGCGCCTGCGCGGCGCTGATTTCGCGCCTGCGCGGCAGTCTTAATGAGCGGGGCGGGTCATGACGGAACCGCTCCGTCACCAGCACAGCTCAACTGTAGCTGGTGACGGAGCAGTTCTGTCACCAGCATGCGGCGGCCGCGCGACCGCCCCGCCCCTTTAGCGCTGCGGCGGAATAGCCGCCGCAGCGAAAGGGTTAAGTGAAAGCACACACTACATTTCAGCTGGGGCCTGTCTGTGTAAGTGCAAACAAAAACAAAGCTGAACAATCCCTAAACTTGTACTAATACTTGGGAGCATATTTACAAGGACCTAGTGCCGCTGCAGCGTCATATATATATATATATATATATATATTTATTTTTTTTGCAAAGCGGCGGTGCCATTAGTGCTCCACACTGCTCCATATTTACAAACTGAAGCATTGATCCGGATCCCAATACATCAGTTTGTAGAGGCCTGTGTCACATTATACCTGAAACCAGGTATAATGGATGCAGGGTAGGTGTTCCCACGCTAAAATCCACGTAGAACTGATGCAGTGAAATGTACAACTTTTCACAGTGCCACTCTACGACTTGGCTGCGTCAAAATCCATACGTCTTCTCAAAGCAGGTGTAAGGATTGAGGCAGAGCTTTTAACATGGAACTCATCTCTATGTTCTGAGGCATTGCTGAAGTTGCCCCAGTCTTGCGACTGAGTCCAGCAATGTGACACTTTAGCGAGAAAAGATGCATCAGAATTTCTAACGCATAAGTGAATCTTTGTGCCATGGAACCCTGTATTGTAAGCTAAGGCATGGAGCAAAAATAAGGAATTTCCTCGCATTCGTGCCTCAAACACCAGGTCTGGCTGCAAGGTTTTTGAAAAAAAAGACTAAAACCAAATAGTCACTTGAAAAATGTTGATTGAATTATTCCTGCAGACATCATACGCCACCAGGAAAAGTCATAGAAGATGGCATTGTATGGCCTCTGGGAGCCTGTAGGGTAGGCGGAGCTCTTGTTTCCGGGTTAATCCTAGATTCGCTGTGTCACCAAATCATGTAATCTTAGACAAGTGACTTGATCTGCATATTCATTAGCATTCTTATTTAGCAAAACTAGGACCCCTTGAAAACAGCGTAAACATTCACAGTCAGAGATATAAACCGTGATACTCAGAGATATATCAAAACCTTTAGACTGGATGATGCTTTGACACAGCATATGAATTTATGGAAAATGTAATGATGGAGAACATGTTCAAGCAGGACCCACACCCAAGGTATTAACTTCTGGAAATATTTATTGGTCACCTCTTGGCCTCCTGCAGCAGCTCCTTCCTGTATCCATTCTGCCCTTGCAAGTACAGTTTGTGCCAAGTCGTGCCACAGTTGCCAGCCGCCTACCACTTACTGATTCAAAATACTGTAAAAATTAGAGTTTCAAAAGTCATAAACTTTGAGGGTCTTGTTTAGACCAATGGGCAAATGTCAACTGTGTCAAGATTGTGGTTCATTTTCATTTGTTGAGTACGGCACTATTTTAATTCGCCTCGTACCGTCACCGGGTGACATGACAGATGGTGGTCCCTGTTTGGGACACATGCCCCAAAGCCCTTAATGGTCGCACACAGCAAGGCCTACATGGGGTCAGCGCACCAAGGAAACCAGGGCAGAGGCGGTGGCATGGGCTGAATGAATGTAGTAGCGAAACATCAAAGTTGGGCCTTCTTCAGGGTCCCTTCAGCAGCTGCACTTCTCCTCCTGACCTCCTCCGCGACCCTCTGCTGTGAGCTGGACCGAGTTCAGATCCGGTGGGGGCTCGTTTTCTTTCTGCTGCAAAAAAGACATATTTTGACTCACTCACTGACCATACTGATGGAATCTTTGGTTCACAATGTAGAAAAACGTCAAACATTAAACAGAACTCTAATGATATATAGATATATATATATATATAAAAATATATATTCACTGAAAAAACCATAGGTTTCACACCAGTTATAGTTAGCCGGGCAATTTACTCATACAAAACCATTGAAATTCCCACGTTATAGTTAGTTGTACTCACTATAACTGGCGCGCCCGCAATGCACTGCTAATGACGTCACATATTACATCACTCATGACATAGTCAGTGACATAACTCATGACATCACTGATGACATCTCAAATGACATCACTGATGACATCATCCAGTGAATGTGTGTCTTTCTGAAAAAAAAATGTTTTATATATGTGTACCTAAATGTCGATGGAAGAACAAACGGTTAAATAAGTGTCTAAATGGATGTTTTTTTTTAATTGATTGTGGAGAAGTGTGGCTCAATGGTTAGAGCAGGCAGACCTCGATGCAGAGCTCTGGCCAGGGACCAGGGTTCGATTCCTGCCCCGGCGGGTCTCGGGCTCATTAATTCCCCTGACCGGATATTCTCGCCTCAGTGCCTATTCTGATCATGGGTCCCACGCTGCAACTCTGGGCAATAGCTTGCTTAGTCTCCACACCGGCCCCCACAACACGAGGGATGCCTGGTCTGCACCATGGGGGTGCCCAGGAGTGGACACATCACAGGGAAAGCCAGGAAGGGTTCCCTTGCGGTATTCGTACAAGCGCCGGGAAACCCACTGCGGGTAGCTGTGCGCTATACAAGTACAAAAACATTTACATATAACTGACTTATTAAGTGTATCTTACTAAATACATGTATTAGCAATTATTGTTTAAATTTGTAAATATCTGTATCACTGTCTCCCTTTATCTATAGACGGTTGCTTGGGTTGGTGAGTAGCTACATGAGTGTCTATATGGGTTATTAGTTAGTTTTTTGAGTATTAGTATGAGTGTCTGTATGGTTTGGTGGGGGTATTACTTTGTGCATAGTTGAATGAATGATTGGCTTACTGTTTGTATATGTTTTGAAGACAGCATGTGTGCAGGACTTTATGGGTGGATGAGTGTGTGTATGGGTGTGTTAGTGAGTGAATGACTGTCTCAATCATATCTTTATGAGTAACTACATATGTTTTAAATTAGTATATGTGAGAATTGATGCATATAGGTAAGTATGTGGGAGAGTGAGAGATTGTAAGAGTTCCTGAATAAAGAAGTTTTTGTTCCTATAAGTGATTGTTTTAGAAAAAAAGTATGTGTACGTTTCTGTAGAAGTAAGAGTAGTGGTGTATGTATAGCTGTATAAGCAAGTGAATGGCTGTTTTATAATTTATTTGCATGTATGAGTATGTGTGTGAGTAACTCTAAGGATGAGTGTCGGTGTGTAAGAAAATGTATAGGTGAATGAGTACATATGATGATTGAGTATGTGTATGAGTAACTATATAGAAATGTTGGTGAATGAGTATGTAGATTTTGCAATTTCTGAATAGGTTGTTGTAACTGGAATTAGTTTCTCCATTGTTTTGAAATTTTTTGATTTTATTTTTACCAGTGTGTATCAAAACTTATATTGCACTGAGAGAGGGTCTGCCACTCTTTCACAAGGATGATGTCATCAGTGATGTCATTTGAGATGTCATGAGTGATGTCATGAGTGATGTCACGGACTTTGTCATGAGTGATGTAATAGGTGATGTCATTAGCAGTGCATTGCGGGCGCGCCAGTTATAGTGAGTACAACTAACTATAACGTGGGAATTGCAATGGTTTTGTATGAGTAAATTGCCCGACTAACTATAACTGGTGTGAAACCTATTTTTTTTCAATGAATTTCAAAGGTTTTTTACAAGCTAATTCCTAACTATAATGAGTGTTAAACCTATGGTTTTTTCAGTGAATATCAAAGGTTTTTTAAAAGCTAATTCCTAACTATAACGAGTTTGTAACCTATGGTTTTTAAAGTGAATTATTACGTTTTTTTTAATAGCTATTTTTTATTGCTATTAATTATTATAATTTTAAAAAAATTATTTAAATAATGTATATTTGCCAAACATTAATTATTCAATGTATTTTTCCTTTTTTCTTTTAACCCCGGAGCGCTCAGGGTACGCGCACCCGTAAACGTAGCGTTAGCGCTCTTTCTGCGAACGAAAAAAATATATGTATTTAAAGTAAATAATAATGCAAGACATTCAGTGGCATACTCATAAAAGTAGTATTTTTAAATTTTAAATAACCGTATTTTAACTTTAAACGCTTTTCCGAAAATCTAGCAAAACGTCCTTTAGACGCGCCGCTTAAGCGCACCCTGAAGCGCCTACATACGTGCCGCGTAAGCGCCCCCGGAAGCGCTCCGGAGCGCGTAGCGTAAGCGCGTCAAGTCATGTGACCTTAAAATAACACTTTTCATTGGTTCATAACAGTTTTTTCCCACAAACATTGAAAGTCCCCACCCATATCCTTCACTGCCTCTTTGCAATTGCTAAGAGAACACCTCTTGCCTGCTTCTGCATCTAATTTTGGAGAGATGGCTGGCTTGCACAACACTTCCTCTGATTCTGAAGAGGAATTTCTGCCTGAGGATCCTCCTACCAGGAAAGTGAAAGAACACTTCATTTGAAAGTTTTTTACCTTCCCCGAAGGACAAAAAAGGTGAATGCAGCAAAGGTGTGCTGCAAAATTTGTGGCACCACTTTATCACGTGGCAATAATAATATTTAGGAATTAAAAATTGGTTGACATTATTCATTTTTATTTCTAATTTATGAGGTAGTAGCGAAGTGATTGTAGTATAATGTGAGACTTCTAGTATAGAGTGCAACATTTTTATGTTACATAGTAAGTTTACTCATATTTACTTCCCTTCTCCCACTATATTTTCTCCAATGTGTATTTGACATCTCTTCATCTCCTGCCTCCTTTCTCTCACTGTCTGTCTCTGATGCACCCTATCGCCGCCATTTTGTGTATTTACAGAAGAGAGTGAAATATAATAGTTCAGAACGTGAAAAGGGGGCAGGGTAGAGTCCCCCTCACCCCCTAGACCTTCTCAGGGGGTCCCAAAAGGATCTGTTTCTGCTTTCCTGAGAGACTATGGTATGAGTTCAATATACCACAGTAACTTGCATTACAACATGCAAGATATCTACAGAGGAGACGGTGTACATTTCGCAGATGAGGGGAACAGAGTCTTTCTCTTGAATTTTAGACTTTGCATCGGTACCTACTTGTTGGTACTTAAATCACCCACATAACACAACAGCTCTTTTAGGAGCTACTCTACCTCTAAGCAATCCAAATTCTTATTTTACACTATTTTCTTTCACTGTTTTTCCCTGTGGTACGCTCTGGGTACGCGTACCTGGAAGCGTACATGGAAACGCACCCAGCGCTTACCCCGTGGAAATAAAAAAATAAAAAAAGTTTTTTTGCCCTTTGTGGTCCTTCTAGGCCCCCTCAGAAAACCTAGGGGGTCAGGGAGTGTCTACCCTGCCCCCTTTTAATCATTTCTCCCTTTTTTTTGACCTCTTGTGTCTCGATTCTACTGAGACACAAGATGGCGAACTCTCCGGACTGTTTGGCTCTCGGGTATCTGTCAACATTCCAATCAGCTTTCTGCTCGCGCACTTCCGTGTCGCGCCGGGTGCGCTCCCCGATTCGCGTACCTGTAAGGGCTCGAAGCGCGCATATAGATATATATGTGTTTTTGAAGTTAATTTTCGTAAAAACCACTGGAGCAATTTTCACCAAATATAGAAAAGGCACTTCTGCGTACCAGTCCCTACAATTTTGCCAAGTTTGGTGTAATTCCGTTCAGCCGTTTGGGCTGTAGCCGTGTCTAATCGTCCTATGGAAATTAACATGGGGAAAACACGTTTTGGGACCCCCCTTTTTTTTCGGCCCCCGCATGACGAATCCCCCCAAAACTTCCAGGGAAGGAGCGGAGCGGAGCTGGCCTAAATTTTGGAAAATTACATGCAAATTCCTCAACCGGCGCCAAAGTTATTCCCAATAGAATGTTGCGGATTTCCTATGGTAGCTAGGTCCTAACTATAACTACCTACTGGCGGACAGTGGGGATAGTGCCACAAAGCCACCTGAATTTATATTCATTGTGCAATATAGCGCTCAACACAAGGAGATAGAAACTATCATTAGCAATAACTGGCCATTACTTCTTAGTGATCCAGTGATAGGAAAGGATCTCACTAAAAGGCCTTCAATTACAAACAGCAGAGGGCAGTCTATGAAAGACGAACTGGTCAAAACCAGTCCTGAAGTCTTGGAATCATCAGTTTGGTACCAAACACATGCAGGATTTTACAACTGCAAGGTATGTAAAGCCTGCAAACAAGCAATTAACAAAACGTGTTACCATTCGCCATTTGATCGCAGGGAACATAAGATCAATAAATTACTAACCTGTAAGACGGAGTATGCCGTCTACGTTCTGGTTTGTCCTTGCAATCTGCTCTATGTCGGAAGCACAAAGCTTCCTGTACATAAGAGAATCTTACAGCATCTAAGGGCAATAGGTAATCAGGACAATACATACCCAGTTGCAAGACATTTCAAAACCAGACATAAATCCAGGAGCAGTGAACTTAAATACTTTGTAATTGACTGTGTGCAGGCAAGTAGACTGGGTGGCAACAGGGAGGACAAACTACGCCGCCTCGAAACACAGTACATAATTGAACTTAATACAAAGCATCCCTCAGGCCTTAATATCACAGAGGACCTTTACACCTGTCTATAATATTGAACATATATTGGCCTTATTGCTACTGTGCACAGGTTTTTATAGGATTTGTAAATAATTAAGCATGTTTTATGACTTTTAGATTGTTATTTATACAAAATTTGTATTAATTGTTCTATGTTCCACCATCTTTAAAAAAATCAATTTATATATTATGGTTTTTAGATATCATATGAATTCATTCTTTTAGCCATTTACTAACCATTTTAAGGTTTTTATAGGCGTATTTATGAATCCTATGTCTGTGTATGTTTATTGAGTACCATTTATTGATTGTTGAATATATTTGGATGAAACATAACATCTTATCCTAAAAACATGCGTTATTTGCACATTTTCCTATACAATAATATCAGTGGCACATTTATTTGGTTGATATAATGGGGCAATAAGGTATTTGACCGATATTATTTTCCATCTGAAAACCCATTTAACTTTTGGCACAAAAACCCCCCATTGAGGTATGAGGTCTAACCTAGACATTACACTCCATTCTCTCCTATAACAATGCTTATATACAGTATATGGACATCAACAGCATATGGGGCTCCATATCGTTTCCATTTGAAGCATTTGTAAATAAATATTTTCAAAAGTGCAGATATATTTTGTCATATTCTGCATTATGTTCCAAAAACATGACGAACATCAGTAGTCGTTCTGCACTCTCAAATAATGAGTATCAAAAAAATCTTGAATTTTAAAAACACGATTTCTTGTTTATTCTGCTATCACTATTTGTATGAGACAAGGTTTTTATTTCACATATTGAACAATAATTATGTTCTCTTGGTTAAAATGCCAAACTCACAAAGTTTACCAATCTCTATTGAACTGATGAAATAGTTTTTGTAGTTTGGACGGTGAAAACTCTTCTATATCTATGCCATTTGTAGGCTGTGAGATCATGTATTGAATGTATTTAAACCTATGTCTGGTGATGCTCTGGGAAGCGCGAAACGCGTCGTGATGACTGGGAACACCGTAACTGAATAAACTACTTTTTGCACCTACTTTGGGTTCGTGTCCGTACTTGCAGCCTGGAGGAAGCCTGCGCCGTGCCGGATTATCCTTGGAATATATATACATACAAACATACATACACAAACACACACACACACACACACACACAGCACACATCCCATCCCCCGGGCCACACCCTACAAAACTTATCGGGGAACAGTTATGTTAGCACTGACCAGTCACTTGTGAGTTGCATCGCTGGACCCAAGTTTCAACGATGCTTCAAGAACAAGGTACGGTTATATGACGTTATGAGGACAGAGCAGGAAGGAGGGACTTGAGTCTTCCAGTCCCTTGTGGCAGGATGCAAATTTCAGAGAAGGGGGAAAAGGCCTGGAACTGGAAATGTAGCAGACACCAGAGATAGCATCGTTCATTGCCCAAAACTTGAAACTTATTTTACAATTCTCTTTTTAAGACACACAGACTTATCTTCCTTCGAAATAGCTTCAGCCCCTTTAAAAATTTCAGCCGCAGGACACCCCTGGCTGAATGGCAGGAAGGTGGGTGCACCATACCAGGAGACCTGGAGCAAATTGTTGTTTGTACTTTTTTGCAAATATCGTGCCGTGTGTATCGCGAATTTCAATACACGTACAAATGCTAACCAAAGATTTTTTTTCTTTAAGAGACATAGACTTTATCAACTTATGACACAACCTATAAGGAAGCTCAAATAAAAGGCGACTGGTGTAGAATGGACCCAGTGAGAAGGTTCATTGTGCCACGCTGGGGTAGGAAGCTGGGGTGCAGCCGGCACCTGGTGGGTATGTGTGGAACCTGTGGCACTGACAACCACACAATGACATGACTGTGGACTGCACACGTCACAAGCACACCCTGCTTTGTACAGGGTGTACCTGCACTCAATGAATGCTCAACAGCCTCTGCTCACAATAAAATCTAACACAGGGTGGTAGAGGCAGTAATGTGACAATCTGCTCCTCATTTGATCATTCAGGCAGAACCACTATGCTCTATAGTGCAAAAGGCCGATGTCACAAGTCTCGTGACAAGTCCTGCACTAAGATTTTGATGATGCTTACTAACAAGAATGCTACCTCTTTTGGGTGATAGGAGTGCACCCCAAGTGGTACTACTGTCAACATGGATTGCTACAGTCCCTAAGACCAAGACACAATTAGGACAATGGTTGGTGTGCATCCCAGTGGGGACACTGCCTATTGGCTCTCTCTCCATAGTAACTCTGTGTAGTCGGATGTGACTGGTGGCTTTGTCGTGTGAAGCGTACGTAGGAGCACTTGGGTAACCCTGGGCTGGGGCCTCACATGGTTATGTGTAGACCCTAAGGTTCTATGGTGAGCTTATGGGTTGGTGGTAGCCAGTGCCGCCGTCTTCCCTCCTAACTGCAGATCACTTCTGCATCTTATCACTCCATAGAGAGTGCTACTGATTATCCCTTCCAGTGGAATTCTCTCTAAAGCAAAGTACACCTGTCTGGTCTGAATTTACATCCCGGAGAAAAGGAGAGGGGGATGTTTTGTTGCTAGTTTCCAGCAGCCCAGCCCCTGGTTTGACAAGTGAGGCCCCTGAACAACTAAACATTTGTAAAAGTTTGGTAGTTGCCAGTCAAAATTAACAGCGGCAATCCACCAAACTTTTAGTACATTGAAAGGAACTCCTGTGATGACAATTCCTTCAGTGGCGTAGCTAGGGGAGGGGCGGAGTGGGGGGCGGTCCACCCCTTGCAGCACTGTTTTTTGGGGCTGCTGGAGTCATGTCTGTCGACTACCAGCAGCCAAGAGCAAGTCGCCCACCAGCATCCAAGAGCAAGTCGCCCATCGGCTGCTACTCCTCACCTCCCCCGCTCTTACCTGCACCCGGGCGGTCAACTTAGGAGATGCCCGGGGTGGTGGTGTATCTAGCTACACCACTGGGTCCCTTTCAACATACAAAGATGACCGCTGAGCTGGCGGTCATCTCTAAATTTGGCAGACGGATGACTGTCAGGATGGCGGAGGTAATGTCCTTCACCATCCCAAGCTATCCCGACAGACACTCCTCAGCCCGTCTAAGGCTAAATCAGGCCCTTAGAATTTTGATGTCCTAGTTAATAAGGGTGTGGGGATTTTATAGTTGGTTGCAGAGGTATCCTGTTAAAATAGTGTTTAACAGGTACACTTTCTTCTCACTGGTGGGAGGTATTGTCAGCACTTTTGCTTCTGAATGAATAAAACACTACGCTACCAAATGCAACGAATTGAGTAGTGAAGACTGTCAAAGAAAACGAACAGACTGTAACCGATTCACTGGAAAGGAAGACCGCTGCTATAAACGGACATGATGAATATGGAGCAGCTACTGACTCAATAATCTAGAAAGCGTTTTTTGGCGTTGCAAAGAAGATGGAAAGCACCAGGGCCGGCTTTAGCGCTGGTGGCGCCCAGTGCGACAATGCTTGTTGGCGCCCCCATGGGCACGCCCCACGGATTCCCTCACTACAGTCTTTAACAGTGCCCCTCAAGTCTTCATAACCACTCTCTCTCAGATTCATTGGGTGTCTGAGTACTTTGCATCACACATACTACACAGAGACAATCTATCATAGGTGTGTAAATCAGTGTATAGGAAATGTTAAGTAAGACAAAGGCCTACAAGGTGAAAGAATCACATGTCATCCATACTGGTAGGTAGGATAGTTTAAGAGTGCTTGGCTGGAGAAGCACAAACTCAGAATTTAAAACGTAATACCATGATTGGGGGTTCTCTTTAATAATCAGAATTGATTTCTATCCAAATGAATCCTTTTTCCAACATCCCCATAATGAAAGACTGAGGAAAACATCAAAACGCTCTAATGCATACCTACTTTGCATGCAGCTCTTTGATGACGGTTAATAGCAAACTGTTTTATGTTAGGATTTTAACTGCAGGTAACACAAGGATCTCTCAGACAAAAGCAGCAACCCACTGACCTACTTACATTATGGGCACTTTGGGATCTGCATTTTGCATGTTCTTTGCAGCAGGCGTATTAACTCCCTGCGCTACCTTACCATGAGTCAAAACTTCCACTAGACAAAACTCCGATCTCTCTCTAGGAAGAACATTAATCACAGGTGTTATCTTGACATTTTTTTTGTTGCCTAAATATTGCTGGAGGCACGGAAAGCAGCAGCAGGTGCTTTTAAATCCTTAACGCCTTAACCGCGGCGGCAATACCGCCGCGGTGCAGGCGTTTTAATGGGTGGGCGGGGCTGCGCCAGCCAACGGTCGTTCGCAGTACCAGGGAGGGAGTGCTCCCGTTGGGCGTTGGCCGACAGGAGCACGGAACGGGATAATATACTTGCAAACACGACGCCCCCACCTAAAGTCAGTGCCCGGTGCAGTGGCACGGTCATACTGCCCTACAGCCAGCCCTGGAAAGAGCTATATAAATAGCAACAATACATATAAACATTTACACACAAAAACCCAGGTGTGAAAAGTAGATGTTGATGCTTAGAGGCACATTCCTCGTCTACAGACTTACATTCTTCAGTGCCGCCCTGACTGCGTAAAGAAAGGCATCCTCCACGTTCACCGACTCTTTGGCGCTAGTTTCGAAGTACTGGGCGCTGTGCCCTTTGCACCACTCCTGCCCCTGCCGCGGAGAAACCTAGAAGAAAGAAAGCAGAGGGAAGTGTTAGGAATTACCCCCTAGCCCTTACTGACAGATGGTTGAGACAAGCTTTCCCGATTACCCATCATGAGTTTTACAGGGTTGGTAACTTGATGAAAATGGCCTGTTGTAAGTAGTGGTGATATCCGAAATAAGAGGACACTTCAGAGTTTTGGGTGTTAGGGATCCAGGCCCCTCTGGTCAGATCCTTCTATAATAGACTTTAACCAAAGTCCCGTTTGATGGGTCTCCTATCCAAGACCCCCCTGAAGGCTACTAGTGACTACGACAAACAGGTGTGCAGATTGAGCAGAGCAAACACAAGGCGATGATGGACGGAGCGCTGAAACTTTTCAGACACTCACCCCCAGTCACAGATCTGGGTTGAATCCATCATCGTTCTGTATCTCACTTCGTCAACCCAGTTCAGACATGGCCATATGCAAATCAGACTTGATTGAGCGGACCCGCTCTAGCTGGGCGCGGTTAGGAAAGCCAGGGTGCCCCGAGACAAGAATATGGAAATCCGAGAGCTGGGTCATCTAGGGAGAACATCAGTGAGGGCAAGACACAAACTGAGGAGTCGCAGCATCCCTCTTATTAGGGGTCAGACCACAGACTAGCCCACAGATGGTTTGCTGGTATTCAACCAGCTGGGAGGGACAGCGGTGGCTGGACTGGAAGGCAGCGTTGGGCCTGCTTGCGGCTCCCAACAAGTCAACTGAAGTCAACCTGAGATACTTTGCCTCTCTACTGTTTTGTGCCTTGTGAGGCCCAGTGTGGCTGAGCTAGACACATAAGAGACTTGACTGGCTGACATGATGGAAAGGTGCACAGGGCTTCCTTACTCCTGATGAAGGGATAAGTGGCATATAATTTACTCTCCAGTTGCCTGATCATGCACGTTTACCTAGGGAACAAGGCACAACTTTTGAGAGACCGTTTAGGTCCAAAATGGCAAATGAAATGTTTCAACTTGCTCAATCCAAACCAAGCAACTACAACCTTGTTGATCAAATTCAAGGCGGCATATCCATCCTCATGCAGCCCCTCATTAAATGTTATTTTCTTTAGTAGTCTAAATGTTTCAAAAAGGAGGGTTGCTGAACTGTTCCTAAAGGAGATTAAACAGATTGGCTCGACCGAAGGTGTATATTTTACACCTTTGGGCATCCATTATGTTGGACGTGTTTGCCTCACACACCCGAGGGTGTCATGCTTCATCATAGGCGTTTGCTCCTCGTCGGGGAGGCGGTGCAATCCCCGACGGGCTCACCTCAGAGAGGGGCTCTTTGGCGGAGAGACGAGAAACCTTGAGGGTTACGCCAGGGATTTAATCCCTTAATAAGTAAGTGTTCCAACGCCCGTAACTAAGCTCTCGCTCGTCTAGAGAGTTAGAGCTCCAATGCCCGAGATTTAGCTCCCGTTTGTTCAGAGACGAACGCGCTGCATAAAATAATTGCTGTCATGTCCCGACGCACAAATCGGTAAAGCGGTCTTGACAACGAAGCCGCACTACCGATGCACTTTCCCTTAAACACCCGCCAGGCTGATTTCTCCATTATGGAGCATGCGGAACCACTGCTCCAGGGAATATACCGCCTGCTTATGCTCTGAAACAAACTGCGCAGACTCTGCCTGTCCTTGAAATAATCTATCTAGCCCGTTCTGCAGCACTCTGAAGGGCTTAAACCCCTCTGGTTTGAAAAAATCTCTCTTTCCTAAATCATGCTAAATCGATTCTTATTATGTTACAAACAAGACCTTAAATTGCAAGCTACTAAATTGTTTTTTTAACAAAAATGCTCTCTGTCATTTGATAAGGAAATCTATGTAAATATTATACCAATGACCACAGAAAAAATGAATGTGTATAGTTTAATATAACTGTGTTTTAAATCTTGAAAACGCTGAATCAGACTGTCATCTGACTTAGAAACAGGCAAACTTAGATTACTAATGACTACAGTACAAAATGGCTTTTTATAACACAACAGATTTTTATCTAAAAAGAGAAAATATTATGTCAACAGATTTACAAACCGGACCAAATGTGGAAACTTACTGTGTAAAGAATGACGAAGCATACAGAATACATAAAATTGTAAATAGGTATGACATGAACAATGCTGAATTTCTCTCTTCTCTCACGCCCCCCAACTTGTCTATTTCTTGGACAAAATATCCTTACCCTCTCTATAACTAGACTAGTGGTGGCATTTGTCTACTCTTGATCACTCATATCTCATCTAACTGTATATTATTTTAAAATCTCAAGAGTCCTGCACTTACTGAGCACAATAACCCGAGGTGTTGAAATCCTCACTGTCTGGCGATTCTCGCCTGCATGCACATACCCTCTTCTTAAAAGGGATTTCTCCTTTTCGGTATTCACATGCCAGACTTCACAAACAAAGAACTTGCACTTCAAACCAATTCCTTTTCCGCACTTTCGCATGGTCTTTTGGGGTCTTAGGCGCTCCTTTTTCTTAAAGATTAAATTTACAACTTTTTACTGTGATTTATTACAGCCTTGAGAAAGCCCTGGCGCAATTCGCCACAGGGGCGAAACACGTGTCGGCTGTCTACGTCTTTATCCTCACAAATAAAGAGCAATTTTTCTATAAAGAACGGACTCCTTTGATTCTATTCATACAAAAAGGATTGAGCCTAAGGACACTAAGATGTAATGCTTAACATACTCATCACCCTCTCTAAAGACTTTGTTGTTTGAAAACTCAAGAGGTCCAGAGTTTTCGAGTGTGTTATCACCTTCAAAAATCGGTGAAAACCAATGTGGACTTGGTTTCCTTTTGTGGACCACCTCTCCTTTATAGAAAACCAGTCGGTCAGGTACCAGTCTGCCTGAGCTGTTGCATATACCAGTCGGTCAGGTACCAGTCTGCCTGAGTTGTTGCATATGCCAGTCTGTCAGGTACCAGTATGCCTGAGTTGTTGCATGGTTAATGGAAGGGATCTAGAACTTGTGCAGAGTACCACAGTGAGGCTTCATTGACTTCAAATGCCATGGTTAGTGAAGGATCCTTTCTATGCATCATTACAAGCCCTTTCTCATACATTGTAAAATAAAAGTTCCTGAATTGCTCCCACCTTGTCTTTGCCTACCAAGTGGCAAGCACTATAACATGGACATGTTGCAGTGCCAACGTCATTAAAAGTGTTGGCCCGCCTAATCTCAAGGAGATGTTTCACATCTACACCACTTATGCTGAACACTTGGCAGACAAGAGTTTTTTCAGACTCTAGTTTTTTCATGTCCACTACAGTAGTCTTGTTTCCCTGTAAAAATCTAAGAATGCAGTAGAGTGTACTTTTTTCACATCACTAGCAATATGCGACCAAATATCCTCACATTTCTTGCCTTTGGCATCATCATTCAGCAAAAAATCTGTAAACTGTTGCCACATGGATAATATGGCATTCACCGCCTCCGAGACTAAGCCACCAGCTAAGTGACACAGTTGGGATGGCTCTTTCTTTTAATGCCGCACAAAATGAGAAATATTTGCTCTTTAGGTCCCACGCATAACAAACAGTGCATCTCAGTGGACTAAAAAGTCAATAGCATTCCTCATTCGTTCTAAAGATTGTAAAGATGCTTTCAGCATACCATCTAACAAGTGACAAGGATCTCTTACAGGGAAGCACTTCAGCTCAGGTATTGATTTTGACAGGACATCACACTTTTCTTTCATATACGTAGCTGAATCACTGCAAATACAAAGAGTATCACTCCAATCTTTGTTGAACTTGATTAGAACTTTTTGCAGCAGCATTCCAAAAGTCTGGTGTCATGTGTTCACCACTATCCCAGATGCTTGGTGACAGCACTCTTTTCCCATCTACCGGTCACCACACCTTGTATTGAATGTTAAAGCTTGGGCTGTTTGGCAATTCACCTACTATCAATACTCACTCACTTGAAAAGGTGGCTGATGTATCAAGGGGTTTTGCCCATTCTCTGTGGGTAAATGTGATGTTACATATTGGGAATGATTCTTGTAAAAACAGCCATTTTACCAATGACTGAAAGAATCAAACGTAGCCAAAATATCAAATATGATCTTGATATTTAATGATTCTCTACAGTTTATAAAATAATTATACAAGACTTTTTTAGGTTTAAAGCATTTTTATTAAAACAAAAGAAACATGGGGAAGGGAAGTAGGAGGTCAAGGTTACATACAGTACAATGAAAGAAAAAGAGATATGTTGCAGCAATTCTGGTCGGAAGGGGGGAGGTCGGTGGTCCAGGAGGGGAAGGAGAGGCATCAACTGTAAGGCAGTAAAGTAATGCGCATAACCCTCCTATATTCCCCGACCCCCCAGCCAAAGCTAAGAGCAAGTAACTTACTGCAACACAGCAAAACACAACGCAATCCCTCCCAGCCCCCCGCCCCCAGAAAAGGAAAAAGAAGAAAACAATACCCCAACATTCCCGTCCAATAGCCCTTAGTAGAAGCATCCGCCCCAAACAGCCTACCCCCAACCCCTAATCCCCCCAGCCCCATCCCGCCTAATCTGCCGGGGCCGCCGGTGGCGTCAGCCTAAGAAGGCGCAGGTACCTCGGACATGTGAGCTCCCGGAATTCTGTGGACAGCAGTGCCAGGAAGGGGTGCCAGAGCTCCTCGAACTGATCTACATTTCCAGCCACTGTAAGCGACATCTTCTCCATACCCAGAACCTGCCAGAGTCTATGTAGCCAACCAGTGATGGAGGGGGCAGTGGAGGTGCGCCAGTGAATAAGGATATTTTGGACCGCTGAGCCTAGCGCAATAGCAATCTGCCTACCCCTGCGGGACTTCAGCGGGTACATTAAGTCATTGGGCAGGCCTAGCAAGTCATACGCCGGGAAGCGCGGCAGCTCAATCTCAAAGTGTCTATCCACTTCATCCAGGACCTCTTTCCAGTAAGCAGTCAGTACCGGGCAATCCCACAGAATGTGCGATAGAGTACCCTCCTGTCCGCAGCCCCGCCAACAGCCCTTGTCAGTGAGTTTGTGCATCTCATAGAGCCTCTCCGGGGTGTAGTACCAGTAGGTGGAAACCTTAGTAAAGGTCTCCGTCAGCCCAGTGTGGTATGCAGAGTGCCTCGCCCGATATGCGATCTTGTCCCACTCCTTGTGACTCAGGGTCCTGCCCAACTCCCTGTGCCAGCGCTCCCTCCCCGGATTATGGAAATGAAACGTCGGGGGTTGGAAAAACTTATATAGGTCGGAAATAAGCTTGGCCTCCGAGGTCCTGGTCACTAGCCAGCGCTCGTAAGGAGTGATCTGACGGGCTGCAACGTCGCGCACCTGGGGTTGGAGAGCCCAGTGGCGGACCTGCATGTAGCGCAATCTGTCTACCTCCGTCAGGCCAAACTCCTGTCGAAGTTGCTGGAAAGGAAGCACCCCCTCCGGTCCGTAAATCTGAAAAAGTGCCCTGCAACCCGCGCTCACCCAGTGGGAAAAAGCTCCCGGCTCCAAGCCCGCAGTAAAGTCCGGGTTACCAACTATGGGTGTAAACGGTGATGGGAAGGTAGTCAGCTCGCGGAGCTCGCAAACCGCATCCCAGACTCGCAGGGGAACCCGGGTAACAAAGGAGGCGTAGAGGTTAGCCGGGCGATGTGCGCGCCGCAAGAATGGAACCTCCTGAAGGGTACGTCCCGCTACCGCCTGATCCTGAAAAAGCCAGTGCTTGTCAGATTCCCACCTGCTCCATTCCACCAAATATCGAAGTTGCGCCGCCTGAAAATACTTCCGGAGATCCGGGATACCAAGGCCCCCCGCCTCCGGAGCAAGCGTAGAGAGAACTCTCTTCATCCGAGGCCTGCGGCCCTGCCACACGAAGCGTGAGATGTCAGCCTGCGCTTGCTGTATCCAGCCCACAGGGGGCTGGAGAGGTAGGGCGCGAAAAAGGTACAAAATCTGAGGCAGCACCGTCATCTTCACCGCCGCGATACGGCCCAGCCACGAGAGCAGGCCCTTGTTCCATCGGCCGACTTCCTCCTTAATCTTCTTGCCAAGGGAAGAGTAATTTGCTTTAACCATTTCAGGCAGCGAAGGCGCCAGCAGGATCCCTAGGTATGGCACCGTGGAAGAGGACCACTGCATGGGGAAGAGACGCTGAAGGTCTCTCCTGGTGTCCGCGGCAAGCGACACGTCCAGGGCAGCCGATTTAGCCATATTCATCTTAAAGCCGGCCACGCGTGCAAAGGCGTTCAGTTCCTGGACGCAAGCAGGGAGCGACCTCCTGGGGTCATCTAGGGTCAACAGGACATCGTCCGCATAAAGGCTAACGGTATGGGTATATTGACCCATCTTAACCCCAATAACGTCCGGATTATCGCGTACCCTCTGGGCAAACGGCTCCATGTAGAGGGCGAACAGAAGCGGTGAGAGGGGACAGCCCTGTCTCGTACCGCGCTCAATGTCAAAACTACTAGAGCTGTGCCCATTGACCCGTACCGATGCTGATGGTCTTTTATAGCAATTGAAGATCATGGTGCGGAACTTCTCGCCGATTCCCAGTTTCCCGAGAACCAGCTCAAGGTACGGCCAATGAACTCTATCAAAGGCCTTCTCCGCGTCGACCGACAGTAACATCCGCTCCCCCGGGACGCGCGAGGCCTTTTCTAATATGTGTGTCACCCTCTTGGTGTTGTCAACTGTCTGTCTCCCGGGTACAAAGCCAGCCTGGTCCGCCTCCACCAGACCCGGTAGATGCAGTCCAAGTCTGGCCGCTAGGATCCCTGTGTAGAGCTTAAGGTCAACATTCAGAAGCGAAATAGGCCTATAAGAACCACACAGGGTCCGGTCCTTCCCGGGTTTCGGGATAACCGACACAGTCGCGGAAAGAAGGTCCGGCGGAATAGCCCCCGGTTCGGAGAAGGAGTTGAACAGGCGAGCCAAGATAGGCGCCACTGTGGAACAGAAGGTCTTGTAAAACAAGGCCGTGTAGCCATCCGGGCCCGGGGCTTTACCGTGTTTCAATCGTGCTATGGCGGAGATGACCTCCTCCACATGGATGTCCCGCTCTAGGTGATCCGCTTGGGTGGGCTCTAGTACCGGGAGGGTCACCGACTCCAAATAATCCTCAGCGTCCCTCAGCGAGGAGGGTTCCGCGGCATATAACGCCTCATAGAAGCTACGAAAGGAGTCCGCCACCTCCGCGTCACCGGAAACAGAAACCCCGTCTGCACCCACTAGCTCCTTCACCACATTGCGTTGCTGCGCAGCCCTGAGCCGGTGGGCCAGGAGCTTACCGCATCTGTCCCCGCCCGTGTAAAAGGCATGCTTCAGACGCAACGCCGCATATTCCGCTCGATCTAGGTCCAGCGCAGAGAGGAGTTTCCTCGCTGCTTTCAGCTGCCTCCAGACTCGAGGAGCCCCCGTGCGGCGGTGAACCTGCTCAAGTTCCCTGACCTGCGCAGTCAGTTCGTCCCTCTTACATTGCCGCTCCCTGTTCTCGGCCGAGGAGATAGAGATAAATTCCCCCCGCAGGACCGCTTTCAAGGCCGCCCACTGCGTCGCCTGAGACGTGTCGGAGTTGCCATTGTGGACCAAATAGTCCCGAATGACCTCCTCCACCCGCTTCACGACCGACTTCTTATGTAGAAGAGTATCCCGAAGCCGCCACAACCCTCTGGAGGGGGGGGCCGCCGGCCATGCAAAGACGCCGGAAACCGGTGCATGATCGGACAGGGACAAGACCCCCGATGTCCGCCGCCGTGGCGGCCGTGCGCAGCGGTCCACTCACCAGGAGGTAGTCCAACCGCGAATAAGTGCGGTGCGCGTGGGAAAAATAGGAATAGTCCCTATCGGTGGGGTGCATGGCGCGCCAGAGGTCATGCAGGTCCAGCTCCGCAATCCGGTCTTGCACCACGCGGGAAAGCTCCCCAGTCTGTGGGGAGCGCTGGGCAGACCTATCCATAGCCGAGTTGAAGACAATGTTCAGGTCTCCCCCCAAGACAACATGGCGATCGGGCGAGGCAGTGACGTCCACCAACACTGAGTCCAGGAAACGGTCCTGGTGATCATTCGGGCTGTAAACGGAGCCAACCGTGAAGGCAATACCCCCAACCCGCATGCGATACGCTAGGAGCCTCCCCTTTTGTTCGGCATATTTGTACAATACCTCGCCCCTGAAAGAGCTAGCTAAAAGAATGGCTACGCCTGCAGTCTTGGTCGCCGCCGAAGAGAAGAATTGGGTGGGAAACTTGGCAGAGCGCAGCCTATGACAATCTTTGGGTAGCAGATGAGTTTCCTGCAAAAGGCATATGTCCGCTTGCGTCCCTTCTAGTAGGGATAGGATCGCTCTGCGCTTCACGGGATTATTCAGACCCTTAACATTAAGGGTCACCACTTTCAAGGACGGCATCTCCCCCAGGGAATCGAAGCGCTATGCAGCAGGCAAGGGATCAGCGGAGGGGGCGCGCGGGGCAGGCGCGCAGGGAAGGCCAGGACCGGCCTCACGTGTGCTTGGGCATTATCGGACGGGACCCCACCAACAACAAAACAACTCTTACGCCCTCCCAAAACCAACCCATGGCAACTAGCCAAAACCACAAACAAATAAAAACACCCCATTGTCTCAGTCCAGCCCGGACGGGCAAGTCTGTAGAAAACAATCCAGTGGACGTTCAGCCACTCACCTCCAACCGTTCCCTCCCAACCCCCAGCCCCAACCCAGCATCGTAAAAGCTAAGCATCTCTCCCCCCGGAGTGAAATCAGGCCGTCATGGCCACGCCGTTGGAGTCAGGCAAGTTCCTGGCCGCCGTTCTCAGGGCCTCCTCCATATCTGCCCTGATGGTAGGAGAATCAGGGCGACTCGCAGTCGCTGACGATCTTCTCCTCGTCGATCTCCGCCGACTCCGTCTCTCCGAGCGCCTCCATGTGGGCGTCGCTCCGTCTTCCTCCGTGGCCGTGAGTCCCAACACCCCACAGATGTCTTGGAGGGAGCGCAGCTGGTGTAACACTCCGTTCCATCGAAAGATGAGGCGGAAGGGGTGACCCCAGGAGTAGGGCGTCTCATGCTCCTGCAGAAAGTCTGTAGCAATCCGGAAGGACCTGCGCTTCTGCAGCGTGATGGCGGACAGGTCCTGATAGAGCGCCACAGGCCGCTCTCTGAAAGTGAGGGGTTGCTTCCTGCGGGCCTCCGCCATGATGCGCTCCTTCAAGGGGAAATCAGGCAGGAACGCCAGAATGTCCGGTGGGGGTGCTGAAGACTGGCGCCGTCGGCCCACTCTGTGCGCTCTGTCTATGCGGATCGGGAATTCTGCGTCCTCTCCCAAAATCTTCCGGAACAAGTCCTGTAGATAGGCCACCAGATCCGTCCCCTCGTCCGCGGATGGGACACCCCGCACCCGGATGTTGTTCCGTCTGGACCTGTTCTCGAGGTCCTCAGAGTGGGCCTGGAGCTCGACACACTGCTCTCGGAGACGGAGAACGTCCTGCTGGAGATGGACTATCTCCTCGTCACGGCGCTGGGCCGCCGTTTCCACCGTGTCAACACGCTCGCCAAGGCCCTCCACCTCCTTGCGCACTTCTCGCACCTCGCTGGCCACTTCCCTCTTTAGGGTCTGGAAGTCGTCCTTGAGGAAGCTAAACAGGTCCTCCATAAAGGACCTCGTGACCGGTGGTTCGCCTCCAGTTGCGTCTGCCGAGGCCCGGGAGGACCCCGGCGACGGCTGCGTCCTGTCCCTTAGCTGCTGGGCCCTGCTGAGCATGTCTGGCAGAGTGCGATCACCCCTTCTCGAGCCTCCTCTCCCAGTCATCGTGGCCACTGCAGTGGGCAAGGTTCAGGGCCGGCCGCTGTAGATGCGTTCAGTCGCCTGCGGGCACCAGATGTGAGACCCCGCCGAGGACAAGGGTGCTGCGTCACAAGCGACAAAATGGCGGCTCAGGCCGGGGCGAGACATTCGGTGTACCGACCAAGGTGGCAATCGGGGGGGCCAAAGTCAGGGTCTTTCAAAAGCGCACCCCTTGGGTGATCAGGACATGAGCCAATGCGAAAGTGGGCACCTGCCCGCCAAAGGCACGGGTGGAGGTCGCCAGTTCCAGCTCCTCAGGGAGAAGATGGCGGCAGGGCGGGGCCCGATAGAGCGGCCTGTGTTGGCGAGGCCGTCGGCGACCCCCGGGGCACAATAAGCAAGGAAAGTCCACAGCTAGTGTCTCACAGTCCCGCCAGTGGGTTTGCCCAGGTCGGCTGCCTCGTAGAAGCCTCCGTCCCTCTCCGCCAGGTCCGGGCCCCACGCCGCGCCATGCACCGTTGTCGGTAGCGAGGGGCCAAAGTGCCAGCTAAGGTCCAGGGTCTGCTGCGCGTCGGTGGCACCGGTCACGTAGGCTTCGGCCGGGGAGCGCTGTTATTCTCCGGAGCACATCGGGACCGAACACTCGGGATCACCAGCTTTCAGCACCAGGCCCAGCCGAGGAGCCTGGACAGCACTGCAATACGCTCCGCCTCCCAGGCTCTCCTCCGTGCTCCGAACTTTAAGCCAACTTTCGGGGTACTTCCCCCGGGGCGATAGGAGTCAAAGTAGTATCAATAGGTGCACCAGGAACTCCGACACAATCCTCTCACCCACAAAGCAACCGCGGGGGGAGAGAAGCGCTGAAATCGGGGCTCGAGCTGAGCCGGGCCGGAGGAGCTACGGGAGGAAGCGTCCGCTCACCCCGCCATCTTGGCCACGCCCCCTACAAGACTTTTTTAAACATGCTTCTAAACCCTGCATCTTTTGACTAAAGACCACAAAACTGAAACAAGCAAAAGGTAGAAGAAACAATATTTTAGTGACATCCCTACACCAGAAAACTCAAGAAGAATATTAGCCTAGTCTTTATTGCTGCTACCTTGTATAACAAAGTTACATTGTATTGGCCCCTTCAGGAAAAAATAAAAATGACTCTTTCACTCTACTTTTCCTTTCTTTGAATGACATTTAGTTTGTGGTTGTGCAGGTGTTTTTTCAGTGTTTAGATGTTTACACTGGTGAGGGCTATTTCCCGATCAGTGGGGTTTTATCAGTTATTGTACGTTTAAACCTAAAACAGGACTGCCTACATATACCAGTCGGTCAGGTACCAGTCTGCCTGACTTGTTGCACACACCTGTCTGTCAGGTATCAGTCTGCTGAGTTGTTGCATATACCAGACTGTCCGGTACCAGTCTGCCCGAGTTGTTGCATATACCAGTCGGTCAGGTACCTGTCTGCCTGAGTTGTTGCATACACCTGTTTGTCAGGTTTCTGTATGCTTAGGCTGTTGCATACACCAGTCAGTAAGGTACCAGTATTCCTGAGTTGCTGCATATTGAAGAAATATAAAATCAATACTATATAATGTTGTCTTAATGTATCCAATATATGAATGCTATTTTGACAGAAACCCTTGTAAATACACTCGACCCATGTACATCCAAAAACTCGGGCCCGAACTAAACAAACGCCATCTTGGTTTAATTTCCCGGGGCCTCTTTCGTTAGTAAGGAAAACACGTGACATACTGCTGAGAGGAGAGTCTGAAAGGTCGGCCCGGGCTATGAACAGAGCATTGATTCTAACTTCGGAAACTCAAGGTCACATCTGTCTTTCTTCTAGGATGAGCACATTCTTGCAGGCGCCATGCCTGTACTCCCGTGCACCAGAACGAAAGGAAGGCACCTTTACTGACCTACCCCCGGAATAGTTTGAGCTGAGTTTCAAATCAATCTATTGTGCCGTATATGAGTTTTCCTGTTGGTTTCTCAATTACTGGTACTTTTCCATGTACCGGGTTTCAATGAGGTATGCCGAAAGTATATATGCACTGTTTTGAATGTGATCCAGCAGTCTCCTCTGCACACTTTTGGTAGTTGTGACAAGAGGGAGGCTCCACTATATAGGGCGCTTTTGCAAAATAAACGATTGAACCTTCTCCATTGCCGGCTGACTTATTCTTGGTAAATAAGGTATATGGGCTATTAGTAAGTATAGCTCTATGGTATATTTTTATGGTACTTCAATATATCAGACTGTCAGGTACCAGTCTGCCTGAGTTGCTGCATAAACCAGACGGTCAGGTACCAGTCTGCTTCAGTTGCTGCATAAACCAGTCGGTCAGGTACCAGTCTGCCTGAGTTGTTGCATATACCAGTCGGTCAGGTACCAGTCTGCCTGAGTTGTTGCATATACCAGTATGTCAGGTACCAGTCTGCCCGAGTTGTTGCACACACCTGTCTGTCAGGTACCAGTCTGCCTGAGTTGCTGCATAAACCAGTCGGTAAGGTATCAGTCTGCCTGAGTTGCTGCATAAACCAGTCTGTCAGGTACCAGTCTGCCTGAGTTGTTGCATATACCAGTCTGTCAGGTACCAGTCTGCCTGAGTTGCTGCATAAACCAGTCGTCGGGTACCATTCTGCCTGACTTGTTGCATACACCTGTCGGTCAGGTACCAGTCTGCCTGAGTTGCTGCATAAACCAGTCGGTAAGGTATCAGTCTGCCTGAGTTGCTGCATAAACCTGTCGGTCAGGTACCAGTCTGCCTGAGTTGCTGCATAAACCAGACGGTCAGGTACCAGTCTGCTTCAGTTGCTGCATAAACCAGTCGGTCAGGTACCAGTCTGCCCGAGTTGTTGCGCACACCTGTCGGTAAGGTATCAGTCTGCCTGAGTTGCTGCATAAACCAGTCTGTCAGGTACCAGTCTGACTGAGTTGTTGCATATACCAGTCTGTCAGGTACCAGTCTGCCTGAGTTGCTGCATAAACCAGTCGTCGGGTACCATTCTGCCTGACTTGTTGCATACACCTGTCGGTCAGGTACCAGTCTGCCTGAGTTGCTGCATAAACCAGTCGGTAAGGTATCAGTCTGCCTGAGTTGCTGCATAAACCTGTCGGTCAGGTACCAGTCTGCCTGACTTGTTGCATATACCAGTCGGTCAGGTACCTGTCTGCCTGAGTTGTTGCATATACCAGTTGGTCAGGTACCAGTCTGCCTGAGTTGCTGCATAAACCAGTCATCAGGTACCATTCTGCCTGACTTGTTGCATACACCTGTCGGTCAGGTACCAGTCTGCCTGACTTGTTGCATAAACCAGTCGGTCAGGTACCAGTCTGCCTGAGTTGCTGCATAAACCTGTCGGTCAGGTACCAGTCTGCCTGAGTTGTTGCATATACCAGTCGGTCAGGTACCTGTCTGCCTGAGTTGTTGCATATACCAGTAAGAAATGGTACCAGTCTGCCTGAGTTGTTGCATATACCAGTCGGTCAGGTACCAGTTCGCCCGAGCTGTTACATACTCATGGTCAGGTACCAGTCTTCGCAGAGATGTTGCAAGCTCACCTGTCTGCCAGGTACCCGTCTCAGTCTGCCTGAGCTGTTGAACAATCCCCTGTTGTCAGGTATAGTCTGCCCGATGTGTTGCACACTCACCTGTCGATCAGCGAGGTCAGTTTTGTTTCCAATCACGACGAAGGGGAAATGGTCAGGGTCGCTGGGATCTGCTTGAACCAGGAACTCCGTCCTCCAGGCATCAATGGCGTGGAATGAGATGGGGGAGGTGACGTCGAAGACGATCAGACAGCAGTCAGAACCTCTGTACAGCGCCGCTCCCAGAGACTGGAAGCGCTCTGTCCCGGCAGTGTCCCAGATCTGCAAGAGAGGACAACCTGAGTTACTGTGAGACTCTGGCCTAGGGTCCGCCCATGGACCACAGAGCGTTCCCAGCCTGGCTACCTCACTGTGCAGAGCAGGGGACACCTGTGACCCTTTTACCTCAATGCATGGAATACAGAACACTCCCAATCCTTCAAACCCACTCCTTGGAATACAGACCATTCCCAATCCTTCAACCAAACTCCATGGAATGCAGAACACTCCATGGAATACAGACCATTCCCAATCCTTCTACCCCATTCCTTGGTATACAGACCATTCCCAATCCTTCAACCACACTCCATGGAATACAGACCATTCCCAAACCTTCAACCTCACTCCATGGAATACAGAACACTCCCAATCCTTCAACCCCATTCCTTGGAATACAGAACACTCCCAATCCTTCAACCCCACTCCTTGGAATACAGACCATTCCCAATCCTTCCCCACTCCATGGAATACAGAACACTCCCATTCCTTCTACCCCACTCCATGGAATACAGACCATTCCCAATTCTTCTACTTTACTGCATGGAATATGAAACATTGCCAAAGGTTCCACCTCACTGCATGAAATCTCAAACAATCCTAGACCTTCCATCACACTGCATTGAGCAGAGAACACTCTGAATCCTACCTCACTCCATAGAATGCAGAACAATCCAAATCCTTCTACTTCACTGCATTCAATGCAGAACATTCCCAATCCTTCAACCCCACCCCATGGAATACAGCCAATTCCCAATCCTTCTACCCCATTGCATGAAATACGTAACTTTTGCAGTCCTTCCATCACACACTGCATTGAACAAAGAACATTCCCAATCCTTCTGCTTTACTGCTTGGAATGCAGAACATTTGCAATCCTTTTACCCCACTCTGTGGAATACATAATTTTCCCAGTTTACTGCATGCAATGCAGAACATTCCCAATCCTTTTACCCCACTCTGTGGAATACATAATTTTCCCAGTTTACTGCATGCAATGCAGAACATTCCCAATCCTTTTACCCCACTCTGTGGAATACATAACTTTCCCAGTCCTTCCATCACACTGCATTTTACAAAGAACACTGTAAATCCTTCTACTTCACTGCATGGAATGCAGAACATCCCGAGTCCTCCTACTTCACTGCATTGAATGCAGACAATTCCCAGTCCGTCTACTTCAGTGCATGGCATACAAAATATTCCCAACCCTTCTACTTCACTGCATGGAATGCAGAACATTCCCAGTCCACCTACTTCAGTGCATGGAATGCAGAATATTCCCAATCCTACTACTTCACCCCATGGAATACAGAACATTCCAAATCTTTCTGCTTCACTGCGTGGAATACAGAACATTCCCAATCCTTCTACTTCACTGCATGGAATGCAGAACATTTCCAGACCTCAATCACACTGCATTGAGCAGAGAACACTCTGAATCCTATCTCACTGCATGGAATAAAGACTGAACCTAATCCTTTTACATCAATTCATGGAATACCGAACATCCCCAACCCTCCCACCTCACTGCATGGAATACAGAACATTCCCAATCCTTCTACTTCACTGCATGGAATGCAGAACATTCCCAATCCTTCTACTTCACATTATAGGATGCAGAACATTCCCAATCCTTCTACTTCACTGCATGGAATGCAGAACATTCCCAATCCTTCTACTTCACATTATAGGATGCAGAACATTCCCAATCCTTTTACTTCACTGCGTGGAATACAGAACATTCCCAATCCTCCTACTTCCCTGCATAGAATGCAGAACATTCCAAATCCTTCTACTTCACTGCATGGAATGCAGAACATTCCCAATCATTCTAGTCCACTGTATGGAATGCAGAACATTCCAAATCCTTCTAGTTTACTGTATAAATACAGAATATTCCCAATCCTTCTACTTCACTGCATGGAATACAGAACATTCCCAATCCTCCTACTTCACTGCATGGAATGCAGAACATTCCCAATCCTTCTACTTCACATTATAAAATGCAGAACATTTCCAATCCTTCTACTTCACTGCATGGAATAAAGAACATTCCCAATCCTCCTACTTCACTGCATGGAATGCAGAACATTCCCAATCCTTCTACCCCACTCCATGGAATACGTAACTTTCAATGTCCTTCCATCGCACTGCACTTAATAAAGAGCACTGTAAATCCTTCTACTTCACTGCATGGAATGCAGAACATTCGAGATGGCGGCCGCGCTGAGCGGCTGAGCAGCAGCGATCCGTGAGCGAGGACATGGAGCGATGAACTGTTTTGCCTCAGAGCGGGCGTATAACAATCTTTACAATCGCGGGAGCAAATGATTACCTTCCGGCTGACGCTGCCACCTGCTGTGCTTCGGGGGCTCGCAGCGACAGGAGTCTCAGTTTGCCTGGAGTCAGAGTTGGAGTCGGACAACACGGAAGCAGTCCGCGGAGTTCACGGAGTCAGTGGGCGGAGTGAACCCGGCGTACTCACGGTCATCCTCAGTGGTAGAGGGACGCGCTGCCGACCCGTGAGAATCAAGTGGGGTAAAGTGATCTGCTGCAGGGCCTGACAGCGAGGTGGCAGGATGGCGCCGAAAGTTAATGTTGGCGGGAAGGCATCTAAGAAAAAGAATGCGGGTGAAATCGAGAGCACTCCCGCAGTAATCAATGACAACTCCGGACGGAGTGAGGAGCCGGCGGTGATAATGAAGGCTTTAACACCAGTGCGATCTCAACCCCCGGCGAAGGAAACCAGGCCACCAGCAGTCAGGACCCGCCAAACCACCGCTATCACTGCAAGTGTCAGCATAGTAGAGATGCTCGCCCGTGGTGGTAAGGAGAAAGGGGGGAAAGCTCCTGTAACTTTGGCTGAAGCAGAGGCTGGAGCGTCTGGGGGCAAGATAATGTTGGAGGCTCAAAACGACCTTGGGGGTAATGAAATCAGCTCTATAGACCGAGAAGGCATTGATGGGTCTGATTCAACTGATCCCAATGTCATAAACTCAATAATGGCTACGGTTGGGGGCACCTCTGACATACTCGTAGATGTTCCCCCAGATGAGAGTAACACCCAGGCAGATATTGTCACTGTTATCCCTGGTTCAGCAACTGTAACAGCAATGGAACGTCTGGAGGATATGGGAAGCAGCGCTTTTAAAGACCACGATATAACTAAGGCTAATCCCGCTGTAATCAGTACTTCGACTAATGGTATTATCTCAACTGAGGAGACGGCGGCAGCTAGCAACACTGAGAGTGAGTTATGTCGACAGAGATTTACTCCTGTTAGACGTTAGGAGTAAATCTGGCGGAAGGATGAGATTGGGGAAAAAACTTCAGCAAAAGCGATTAGACAGGAAAATGGACTGAGTTTCTCACATCAAAGAGGAAAAAAGAAATCAAAAGGTAACAAATACAACTGCATTTTTCCTGTACATTAACTTATGACCTGCTCACTGCATATGAATTTGTGTATTTCTGGAAAGTTGTGACTGTCACAAGAGGGGGCCTGTTGGGTTTTTGCAAGTGCAACAAGTGGCGCCTCAGCTAGCAGAGTTGGTAAAAAACACGTTTTACTCAGGTGGTCCATCCATAACATCACCACCCCGTCACAGTGGCTGTCAGCGGCCTTATTTAAGGTAGGGCACCCATTGTTAATTTTCTTTACCTGAAACTACTGTGCGGGACAATGGAACCACAGCACAGGGAAAACTCTCCCAGCACATCAGGCCATTCTGACTTTGTTCTTGGAGAACAAAATACTTGTTGGTGCATCAAATAGGACTCCCTGCCTACAAAAGTCCAAGGTGGCAGTCGCTCCAAGAACCAGCCTACTTGCAAATCTGCTCCTAGCCTGTGCTACCAGAGTCAATTTAGCATTCTGTGACTTCACTCATTTTAGTGTTGTTGACGAGACTCAAAATATTCATTAAAAAGGCTCAATTTTTCCTGGACACATGCACCCACCGCGGTGTCTTGAAAACCCGCGAGAAAAGCACTTTTCTTGTGGGTTTCCAGACTACCGCAGTGACTATATCAGAAGTAGAAAAACACAAATGAAGTCCTTTTTGTAATTCTCGAGTGTGAGGGGAACACATTGGTGATGCCATTTTCCCACATTATCATTTTTGCGATGTATTATTATATCAATAAAACTGTGTGCACAAATATAATGCTCATTTCTATTGAAAATGTGTTGTCTGTAATGGCAGTGCTACCACATCATGCATACTCCACTCTATGCAACTCCATTCTACAATGCTCTACGCCAGTCCACTCTATTCCATGACACTCTATTCCTCCCTATGCTACGCCACTCCACTCTACTTCTTTGGCACTCCACTCTATGATCCTCTACTCCACTCTATGCCACTCTACGATACTCTACTCTACGACACTCTGCTCCACTCTACACCACGCCACTCTATGACACTCTTTACCATGTCACTCTAGGCCACTCTATGATACTGTACTCCAAGACCCTTTACTCCATTCCACTCTACTCTACGACACTCTCCACCACTCCAGTCTACCACACATTAGACCACACTTACTCTATGCCACTCCACTCTATACCACATTACATACCTCAATCTACAACACACTACTCTACTCCACTCTATGATACGAAACTCCACTCTGTGACACTTCACTCTAGGCCACTCTACTCACTTTATGACACTCCACTCTATGACACTCTTCTTCACTCCAGTCTACGAACCTCCACAACACTCTACTCCACTCTAAGACTTCACTCTACAACACACCACAACACTCTACACCACTCCATTGTACAACACTCTATGCCACTTTACTACACTTTACGCCACTCCAATCTATGAAACTCTACTCCACTCCACTCCACTGCACTTCACTTTATGACACTTTACTCCACTCTTTGGTACGCCACTCTAAACCCCTCCACTCTGTCACTCACTCTATGTCACTCTATTCCACTCTACGCCACTCCAGTCTATGCCACTCTACAACACTCCACTCAATGAGACTCTATGATACTCCACTCTATGCTCCTACACTGTATGCCACTCACTCTAACCCATTCAACAACACTCCACTCCACCCCACTATACTCTACTCCACTTTATGTCACACTACTCCATTCTGTGGTGCTTTACTCCACTTTATGGCAGTCTACTCTATGACACTCCAATCTACGACACTATAAGCCACTTTCCTCCACTCTATGTTACTCTATGTCACTCAACTTCGGACATACTATAGTATCGGTCATTATTCCAGTATATGATTATTATTTTGTTTTTGATTATTATTCCTGTACATGATTATTGTATTTACTTCCCTTAAGTCACTATGCTACATCGTCTTGCACATTCTTCGCTCACCCATGTGTATAAATGATTTGTTAGATGTTCACCACTTGATTCAATGCCTATTAGACGCCCCATTTGACTTATGTTTAGACTATTATTTTGGTATTGTTGATTATTCCTGTATATGATTAGTTTACTTACTCCCCTTATATCACTATGCTCCATCGTATAGCCCATTCCTCGTTCACTCAGGTTTTATAAATAAGCTGTTATGGGTGCATTATTTGATTCAACGCCTATTATATTCCCCATGTTTGATTCATGTTTTGATTTGTTACCTTTCCCTCTAATTGTAAAGCGCTCTGATATCCTTCGGGATCAAGTTCGCGCTATATAAAACTTCATAAATAAATAAATAAATAAATAAGACCCCTAGTGAATGTTTCCATTCTGTGGCCGAAGAAGCAGACTGGTCTGAAGATGAGGGGGAGAACAGCTCAGATATTGACGGTAGTAACCTAGAGTCAGACACTGACCCGGAGGAGGCCATCCCTGTAACGGCTGTGAAACCAGGAGTTTCCTTCAAAAAGAATGAGCAGAAGGGGTTGGCTTGGGATCATTCACCTACTACTTTGCTTCAGGGGTCACCTAATCAAATTCAGGACTTTGAGTCCACCCAACGGTCTATGTTACAGGCAATCCATCAGGAAATAATTGCGCATCGGGAGGAACCCAGGCAGGACAATCGTAAGTCCCAAGCAGCTATGAGGAAGATAAAGAGTGTTGTGAGGAAACTTTCAAAGACCTGTGCGACGGTGAACATTCCCTATCCTACTTTACTACGTGGAATGTAGAACATTCCCAATCCTTCTACTTCACTGCATAGAATGCAGAACATTCCCAGTCCTCCTACTTCAGTGCATGGAATGCAGAACATTCCCAATCCTTCTAGTTCACTGCATGAAATACAGAATATTCCCAATCCTTTTACTTCACTGTATGGAATGCAGAAAATTCCCAATCCTTCTACATTACTTACTGCATGGAATGCAGAACATTCAAAATCCTTCTACTTCCCTGCATGGAATGCAGAACATTCCAAATCCTTCTACTTCACTGCATGGAATACAGAATATTCCTAATCCTTCTACCCACACTCCATGGAATATGTAACTTTTCCCAGTCCTTCCATCGCACTGCATTGAACAAAGAACATTGCAAATCCTTCTACTTCACTGCATGGAATGCAGAACATTCCCTATCCTTCTACTTTACTACATGGAATGTAGAACATTCCCAATCCTTCTAGTTCACTGCATGGAATGCAGAACTTTTCAAATCCTTCTAGTTCACTGCATGAAATACAGAATATTCCCAATCCTTCTACTTCACTGCATGGAATGCAGAACATTCCCAGTCTTTCTAATTCACAGCATGAAATACAGAATATTCCCCATCCTTCTACTTCACTGCGTGGAATGCAGAGCATTCCCAGTCCTCCTACTTCAGTGCATGGAATGCAGAGCATTCCCAGTCCTCCTACTTCAGTGCATGGAATGCAGAGCATTCCCAGTCCTCCTACTTCACTGTATGAAATACTAAATATTCCTAATCCTTCTACTTCACTGTATGCAATGCAGAACATTTCCAATCCTTCTACATTACTTACTACATTTTGCCAGCAGAGGGCAGTACTTCCCCACCAATCAGATAAGGTAATACAATTGTGTTATCTGGTCTTGGCACATTTCTATAGTGCTTTCAAACCATATGCACAGGTCTCAAAGCGCACTGCAAAGCGGCTCAAATTCAGTGGTGTCTGTGGTTGCTAGAAGTGTGACGGTGGCACCCTCACACCCAGAGGAAGGGAGGCTTCGTGGATATTTGATGGTGGTTCCAGCTGCTAAAAGTACCTTACATTAAGGCGCTTGCCGCTACATCTGTGGATGTTGATGGTCGCACGAGCGGTGCTCGTATCCTCTCCGGTGCTGCCGCCACGGCCAACAGGAGCGGGGGTCTCACCCTCGCAGGCGCGTGAGACTTAATAGACGTCTGTAGCACGTGTTAGTGTCTCACGTGTTGCGTCCGTACTCTCCCGTGTGCTCCTTTACTTCAACTAAACACAGCGCTTCCGATGAAACACATTGGGGCAGATTTACAAGCCCCATGCGCCGCTGGTGCAGCACGTTGCGTGACGCACCGGTGGCGCAGCCTGCTAAGGGATATTTACAAGCACAGGTAAAGTCACCCTGTGTGATTTAACCTGTGCTTGTAAATATCGCCCCTGTTCACGCAGCACTTTGCGTGTTAGGGGCGGGACATGGGTGTTGCTGTGGATGTTCCCACACAACACCCATGTCCACTGATGCATTTCCAGATTTACGAGAAATCATTAACCTGGAAACGCGCCAGTTTGCTGCGCCACCCTAGGTGTGGCGTCGCCAAGCGAAAAGAGGAAAAATGATATAATTTCTCCTCGTTCTTTCCTCTTTCAATGCGTGCTGCATTCTACAGCACGCATTGAAAGAGGAGAGGGCCTGCACGGATTGCCTTTGTGCAGGAAGGTGTGCCTTCCTTCACAAAAACAATCTCCCCACGACGCAGGCACCCTTGCACCATGGCGCCTGGCAGCTGTAGAGAGCGCTGGAGAGAGCACAGGAATGCGACACATCATTGTAGATATGTCGCATTCCTGTGCTCTGAAAGTGCCGCAGCCAAAGGGCTTGTGGTGCCGCGCTGCAGCACTTCCTTGTAGATCTGCTCCACCGTCTTTCCATCTGTGTTTCCATTCAGTGCAAGACGCCAGGGACATAGTTGCTGAATATTACAAAACCACTTGTCTGAAGTGTCCGTGACAGACAGCTGTTCCTGACCGCATCACGTGTCTGGGTGTAAACATGCTTATGGTTTATTCAAGCATTTATCTGGCAGCCGTGCACACTCAGGGGGGAGATTCTGCTGGCCCTGAACCCACGCACCTTTCTCTTTCCGTAAGAGACGTGAACACGCCCCCCGTGATGGAGAACGGGATCTCGACCTTCCTGCATATTTACTTCCGGACTGCTTTTCATGAATGCCTTTCAGTTGCATTATCGCACCCGCTACGTTACATTTATCGCACCCCTACACAGAGTATGGTGAGGAGTTTACTCAACTTTAAACAAACCTTTTCACCTTACAGTCACCATTTAATGTGAGTGTAAAACAGGTCTCTCTGGCGCTGCTCCCTTCATTGCCTCCCTTTTGGTTTTGACCGGGCACACACCTGTAAACGGACCTTTTATCCGTTGTGTACATGGGCACACGGATACGTCACCACACGTCATTGAACTTTTGTTTTTAACTCTTTATTGATTTGCATAGGACACAGGGTACAAAGACTTTGGTACACACAGTCCTAGTTTGTCAGCATACTTTAGTCCGTAACAACAATGGTCACAAAAATAAACACACTCAAACTTTCATCCTAATTCACAAGGGGAAGAGGTCTAAAGGGGACACTTTCCTTTTCTCGAACAGGTTTTCACCCCACCTTGGACGGTGGTACCTCCTCAATGGTTTGCAAGCAGAATTTCAGTTGCGGACCAGGGACCTATCTGGAAAACATTCATCATTTGGGAGGGACGCCCACAACACGATATTTCCAAATTACAATTCGGTAACCATTTGGAAATGTATTTTAGTTTATCATAACCCTGGACAGTGAACTCCACTCCGGTCGCGGAGTTTGCAGAGTTTCCCCGCACTACGCGGAGCTCACGGAGTTCCGCAAAACTCAGCTTCGCGGAGCAGAGTTTTTTCCTCGCTTGCGTTCACCAACGTCAAGTTGGCGAGCGCGAGCAAAGAAAATCTACCTCTTAGTGAGATCTTTCCTCGTTCGCCATCACCAACATCAAGTTAACGAGCGTGGAAAATAAACCTCCCGGCAAGATTTTTCAATGCGGGGGGGGGTTCAGGTTTCTCATTGCGAGTGGTCGCGTATGCTCGCGACCGCTCACGTTGAGAAACTGCCCGTTCGCGTTGAGAAAGCTGCTGCTCGAGTAAAAATCTACTCGAGAGGCCGAAAAGGTACCCTTGCGCTGTGCATGGGGCTGTTCGCAATTATTGCACAGTGCGGAGAAGCATCCAGCACTGTGCAATCACTGCTAACAGCATTTTTCTACTGTACTCCGCCGCTCGCGGAGCTCCGCGTAGTGCCAAAGAGTTTTTTTTGCACTTCGCATAGCTTCGCGTAGTGCAACTTCGCGAACTCCGCCCAGGGTTAGTTTATTGACTCTTAAAATGGGGTTCAGACACATGAAAAATCTCTTTTACAGATGCAAACACTCTGATTTTGTGAATCAGATGTTTATAACCGTAAAGTAGGTCAGTACATCCGATCCTAAGCTCTTTCTTCCTCGCCTTCCTGGGCTGTTATGAAGCACTAATTCGGCCTCCACCACACCTTAGTGTCCATGTAACCATCACAGGAGGAGCAAATTACCCAGACTCACCTGCACTGTCACCATCCTGTTGTCCACCCGCATCTCCTTGGTCAGGAAGTCCGCCCCAATGGTGGCGCGGTACTGGTTGCTGAAGCGGTTGTTGACGTACTGGTTCATCAGGGCCGACTTGCCCACCCTGGGGGGTGACCGGGAAAAAAGAAACATGCAGATGAGTGAGACATGCGGGAGAGAGACCCCGGAGAACACAGCCCACCCAGACCACATATGCGAAGACACCCCGGACTCCACATAATAACAAGTCCCAACCAGACTCCGCATAACACACCCCAACCAAACTCCGCATAACAGAGCCCACCCACACCATGTACCAAGACGCCCCAGACTACACATATTAACAAGTGCCAACCAGACTCTGCATAACACACCCCAACCAGACTCTGCATAACACACCCCAACCAGACTCTGCATAACACACACCAACCAGACTCTGCATAACACACACCAACCAGACTCTGCATAACACAACACAACCAGACTCCGCATAACACAACCCAACCAGACTCTGCATAACACACCCCAACCAGACTCTGCATAACACACCCCAACCAGACTCTGCATAACACACACCAACCAGACTCTGCATAACACACACCAACCAGACTCTGCATAACACAACACAACCAGACTCCGCATAACACAACCCAACCAGACTCTGCATAACACACCCCAACCAGACTCTGCATAACACACCCCAACCAGACTCTGCATAACACGACCCAACCAGACTCCGCATAACACAACCCAACCAGACTCTGCATAACACACCCCAACCAGACTCTGCATAACACAGCCCAACCAGACTCCGCATAACACAACCCAACCAGACTCTGCATAACACACACCAACCAGACTCTGCATAACACAACACAACCAGACTCCGCATAACACAACCCAACCAGACTCTGCATAACACACCCCAACCAGACTCTGCATAACACACCCCAACCAGACTCTGCATAACACACACCAACCAGACTCTGCATAACACACACCAACCAGACTCTGCATAACACAACACAACCAGACTCCGCATAACACAACCCAACCAGACTCTGCATAACACACCCCAACCAGACTCTGCATAACACACCCCAACCAGACTCTGCATAACACGACCCAACCAGACTCCGCATAACACAACCCAACCAGACTCTGCATAACACACCCCAACCAGACTCTGCATAACACACCCCAACCAGACTCCGCATAACACACCCCAACCAGACTCCGCATAACACAACCCAACCAGACTCCGCATAACACAACCCAACCAGACTCTGCATAACACACCCCAACCAGATTCTGCATAACACACCCCAACCAGACTCTGCATAACACACCACAACCAGACTCTGCATAACACACGCCTACCAGACTCTGTTGAACACAGTCCCCACTGGTTACGTGAAAACACACATTCCGCAAAGATGCCCCATAACACATCCAAACCAGACTCTGCATAATAACACACCCACTCCAATGTCACATAATATTTGCCACCCAGACCCCAGATAACACATCCAAGCCAGACTCTGCATAATAACACACCCACTCCGATGTCGCATAACACAACCTACCCAGACTCCAGATAGCAGATCCAAACCGCACACTGCATAATAAGACACCCACTTTGATGCCAAATAGTAACACATCCCACCCAAATTACATATCCTGCTCACACTCCCAGTCACCCTCAACCTAACACCACATCTCAACTACACTTCACATATTTGTACAACCCACCCAGAGTCCACATAAGACATCCAAACCAGACTGGATAATAGCACACCTCACTCAGATGCCACATTATTACACGTCCCGCCCAGGCTCCATATAGTAATGAATCCCACCTAGACACCAGTTACCACATCCTACACCCACTCCCACCCACACCCAGCCTAATACCATGTTTCACCCGTTGCACATAAACAGAACATGCAACGCAGACTCCACACGCCCCACCCACTCTCAAAGTAATAACATATCTCACTCAGACCACATGTACTAAGGCTTCCCAAACTCCACATACCATCACGTCCCAATCACACTCCACGTAATGCCACATCCCACCCAGCCTCCACATCACACACCTCGCCCAGGTTCGAGGTAGTAACACGTCCCACAGCACTAGCTGGACCCACCCTCGCCCTTCGTACTGGCACTTACAGCCAGATTCACATAAGATGTCCCACGCAGAACACACCCGGATGTCACAATACACCTCCGAAGCCCTCTCTGTGTAACATCAGACCTCACTCAGACGCCATGTAATCACGTCTTACTCCGACTCCACGCGCCAAGCCCCATCAAAATCCCAACAGACTCCATATGATAACACAAGCCACCCACACTATATGTAATAACATATCTGACCCCCCTCCTGTGCACTGGTGCTTATCGCACGGACAAGTGCCTCCGAGGCGGCGTGCACTAACATGCCCCAGCCAGGCGCGTGACACTGGGCACTAAAGTGCCCCACGGTGATTCCACGGGCTGGCGTGCCCCATTCGCAGCCTCTGCGCCAGCCCTGCCCGTGAAATATGTTCTTTTACATACATTTTTCCCTTCTATTTTTTTTAATTCTAATTCTTTTCAACCACGTTTTTAAAGTTACTATTTATAGCAAGTTGTTTCATCATCTTGTTCAGCTTTAGAATTCCCAAAGGTGACGGTTTTGTAATGGGCTGTGGCAATTTCGCTTCCTAAAACTTCAGAGAAACGCACTTTTGTTTTCCAGCGAAAAGTATTGTATTTCTAACCAATCTCCATGGGGAGGGGTCTGTATACTCGAGGGGGGAGGGAGTGACGTCAGCCTGCACAATTTGACACAGCGGACGGTGTGGCAGGCCTCAACCTTCCTTTAAGAAGGAAAAAACTGTAATGTATTGGTAGATTGGCTTAAATTGAAAAACCTTTAAAGATAAAAACAACTAACCGTGTTTTCCTAACTCTAAAGAGACTTGGCAAAGTCAGCGCTGCGGTTTGAAAAAAGCGCCACGTGGTGACCCGTGGCTTCCTGCCCACAACTTCCTGCAAGGCGCCGAGCTCCCGAAACTGCCCTCTCAGCAGCCCTGGCTTATGAGTAGACAGATGCCCAGCACAGCCTGAGGGGGAGGAGTGCCAAGATGTGGCCTGGGTGGGACACGTAGTGGTTCGCCCACGTGATGAGGTTTCCACCACTAACACGTGGGCTGAGCACTTCCCACCCAATGCAGCAAGGAATGTTCTAGACGCCCAAGGCCCGCCCACTGCAGCAAAGAATGTTCCAGATTTTCAAGGCCCGCCCACTGCAGCACAGAATGTTCCAGGTTTTCAAGGCCCACCCACTGAAGCACAGAATGTTCCAGATTCTGAAGGCTTGCCCACTGCAGCACAGAATGTTCGATTCTCAAGGCCCGCCCACTGCAGCAAGAATGTTCCAGGTTTTCAAGGCTCACCCACTGAAGCACAGAATGTTCCAGATTCTGAAGGCTTGCCCACTGCAGCACAGAATGTTCGATTCTCAAGGCCCACCCACTGCAGCACAGAATATTCCAGATTTTCAAGGCCCGCCCACTACAGCACAGAATGTTCCAGATTCTGAAGGCCTGCCCACTGCAGCACAGAATGTTCCAGATTATCAAGGCCCACCCACTGCAGCACAGAATGTTCATGGTTCTCAAGGCCCACCCACTGTAGCACAGAATGTTCCAGATTCTAAAGGCCTGCCCACTGCAGCACAGAATGTTCCAGATTCTGAAGGCCTGCTCACTGCAGCACAGAATGTTCGATTCTCAAGGCCCGCCCACTGCAGCACAGAATGTTCCAGGTTTTCAAGGCCCACCCACTGCCGCACATAATGTTTCAGATTCTGAAGGCCTGCCCACTGCAGCACTGAATATTCAAGGTTCTCAAGGCTCTCCCACTGCAGCACAAACTGTTCCAGGTTCTCAAGGCCCGCCTACTATAGCACAGAATGTTCCAGGTTCTCGAGGTACGCCCACTGCCACACAGAATGTACCAGGCTCTTAAGGCCCGTACACTGCAGCACAAACTGTTCCAGGTTCTCAAGGCCCGCCCACTGCAGCACAGAATGTTCCAGGTTCTCGAGGTCCGCCCACTGCCACACAGAATGTACCAGGCTCTTAAGGCCCCCCACTGCAGCACAGAATGTTCCAGGTTCTCAAGGCTCGCCCACTGTAGCACAGAATGTTCCAGGTTCTCGAGGCCCGCCCACTGCAGCACAGAATGTTACAGATTATCAAGGCCCACCCACTGCAGCACAGAATGTTCCAGGTTCTCAAGGCCCACCCACTGCAGCACAGAATGTTCCAGATTAGCAAGGACTGCCCACTGCAGCACAGAATGTTCCAGGTTTTCGAGGCCCACCCACTGTAGCACAGAATGTTCCAGGTCCTCGAGGCCCACCCACTGTAGCACAGAATGTTCCAGGTTCTCGATGCCCACCCACTGCAGCACAGAATGTTCCAGATTATCAAGGCCCACCCACTGCAGCACAGAATGTTCCAGATTCTGAAGTCCTGCCCACTGCAGCACAGAATGTTCAATGTTCTCAAGGCCCACCCACTGCAGCACAGAATGTTCCAGATTCTGAAGGCCTGCCCACTGCAGCACAGAATGTTAGATTCTCAAGGCCCACCCACTGCAGCACAGAATGTTCAAGGTTCTCAAGGCCCACCCACTGCAGCACAGAATGTTCCAGATTCTGAAGGCCTGCCCACTGCAGCACAGAATGTTCAAGGTTCTCATGGCCCTCCCACTGCAGCACAGAATGTTCCAGATTCTGAAGGCCTGCCCACTGCAGCACAGAATGTTCGATTCTCAAGGCCCGCCCACTGCAGCACAGAATGTTCAAGGTTCTCAAGGCCCACCCACTGCAGCACAGAATGTTCCAGATTCTGAAGGCCTGCCCACTGCAGCACAGAATGTTCAAGGTTCTCGATGCCCACCCACTGAGCACAGAATGTTCCAGATTATCAAGGCCCACCCACTGCAGCACAGAATGTTCCAGATTCTGAAGGCCTGCCCACTACAGCACAGAATGTCCCAGGTTCTTGATGCCCGCCCACTGCAGCACAGAATGTTCCAGGTTCTCGAGGCCCACCCACTGAAGCACAGAATGTTCCAGGTTCTTAAGGCCCGCCCACTGCAGCACAGAATGTTCCAGATTATCAAGGCACGCCCACTGCAGCACAAAATGTTCCAGATTATCAAGGCACGCCCACTGCAGCACAGAATGTTCCAGATTATCAAGGCACGCCCACTGCAGCACAAAATGTTCCAGATTATCAAGGCACGCCCACTGCAGCACAGAATGTTCCAGATCAAGGCACGCCCACTGCAGCACAGCATGTTCCAGATTATCTAGGCCCACCCACTGCAACACAGCATGTTCCAGGTTCTCAAGGCCCACCCACTGCAGCACAGAATGTTCCAGATTATCAAGGCACGCCCACTGCAGCACAGAATGTTCCAGGTTCTCAAGGCCCGCCCACTGCAGCACAGAATGTTCCAGGTTCTCGAGGCCCGCCCACTGCAGCACAGAATGTTCCAGGTTCTCGAGGCCCGCCCACTGCAGCACAGAATGTTCCAGGTTCTCGAGGCCAGCCCACTGCAGCACAGAATGTTCCAGGTTCTCAAGGCCCACCCACTGCAGCACAGAATGTTCCAGGTTCTCGAGGCCAGCCCACTGCAGCACAGAATGTTCCAGGTTCTTGAGGCCCGCCCACTGCAGCACAGAATGTTCCAGGTTCTTGAGGCCAGCCCACTGCAGCACAGAATGTTCCAGGTTCTTGAGGCCAGCCCACTGCAGCACAGAATGTTCCAGATTATCAAGGCACGCCCACTGCAGCACAGAATGTTCCAGGTTCTCAAGGCCCGCCCACTGCAGCACAGAATGTTCCAGGTTCTCGAGGCCCACCCATTGCAGCACAGAATGTTCCAGGTTCTCGAGGCCCGCCCACTGCAGCACAGAATGTTCCAGGTTCTCGAGGCCAGATCACTGCAGCACAGAATGTTCCAGGTTCTCGAGGCCCACCCACTGCAGCACAGAATGTTCCAGGTTCTCGAGGCCAGCCCACTGCAGCACAGAATGTTCCAGGTTCTCGAGGCCCGCTCATCTGCAAGTCTCATTTAATCGCTGAATAGGTAGCCAGATAAATTAAATTAACACTTAATCTCTTAATTATTTGTATCTGATTTATTTGTTTTTACAGCACTGCTGTAGCGGTGCCCTCTCTTCAAGGCGCATTCAGAAAGAGAGGGTAGCACTGTGGGAATAAGTGACTGTTGTTTTATCTCCAAATCCGCAGATCTCCAACGGGCCCCATTCAGAGGGTCCACCCCTCGCTTATGGTGAGAAAAGGTGAAAATCTACTGTGGACCCCAGCATATTCACCAGGTCTCAGGTATCTGTAAGACAAGTTCATCTTTAATGGGTCTAATGTCCCTCACTGCACCTTCCAAAAGGCGTGAGGGAGGCCTGTAGCACTCTCCAAACTGCCCCTTTAGGACTCCAGGGTCAGAGGTCAACAGAACCTGTGTATCCTGATCAACACATATGTATCCTTATGACAAGGTGAATGCAGTGAAACACTTAGTTTGAAATACATTTTAGTCTGAAATGCTTGGAGAGTTTGAAATTGTTTACAATCTCTGAATTTTATATTTAGTTTGAAAACTTTTAATTCCAAAAAGTTTGGACAAACAAATTAAATCTGCCTTTTTTAAATCACTGCACCTAGCAGTACCTTTGATTTTAACTGTTACCCTTTCTTGTCTGGGGTAAAATGTGCAATTCGAACTCCAGTCCCGGCCAGTTTGGGCGCCAATTCAAGGTAATAGTTCAAAGTTTAACTTTCACGTTTTTTTTTCAGACCAAATATTTTTTAAGTAAATGTTTTTTTCAGAGTACATGTTTCAAATTATTTGTTTATTAAACTAATAAACTTAATCTGAGTGCCAGTTTCAGGGGGAGAATTTTCTTTTGCACCAAATTCGGGGTTGCAAGGAATGCATGCAGTATATGCCACAACATTTGGGTGAGAAAGAACGAGAGGAGGAGTTTGTGACTCAGATGGGGAAAGAACTTTCAGTGTCCCTTGTTACTTCGATTCTCACAAAGAGGAGGTAATATACCACTCACCTTACACCACGCATTCCCATTAATGACCACAGCTAACTGGTATTAATATAATCTACCACAAAGTAACTGAGTAAAAGCATGCAAGGTTTATTTTTCTCGAGAGCACATGACTATCGCAATAACCAACATTTAACCACTGGATTAATCACTAACCTTGGGTTCCAGAGTAGCGCCGTAAAGCGCTTCAACTCCTCACCAGAGGTAGTAAGCGCTATATAAATGCAATAACAATACCCCACTTAGAAAATACTGGATCCTGTGGTATCAATATTTACTGGGTGCAGAATTACCTCCCCAAAAAGCAGGATTCTCAGAATGAGGACGTAACTGTATCAAACTATTTATACCATGCCACACTTCATATGTTGAGGCCATGGGGGAGCAGCAAGGGGGGGCTATGCAAGGACCATGCTTCTGGCCATCCGCAGAGGTCCCTACCACTGGATGTTGGGGCCTACATTACTGCCCAGAAGTATATCTGTGCCTTGCTCTTAAGGTCTCAAATTGGCCTAAAAAAACACCTATATGCCGATTGGGGCTTTGGCAAAAGAGTCCTTATTCCCTCACCGCAACCCTACCCACCAAGACGTAGGCTCGGACACAAGCTGTTCCACAAACCCGAGAGACAGTTTCTAGACCACACCATCTTCTTGTGCAGAGCCAGCACCTCAGTTTAATCTGGTTTAACAGAAGACTACAACTCCCACAATGCATTCATTTTTTTTTATAGGAAGCACTGCATTGCAACATTATGGTCCAATGTATTTCCTAAGCCTTGCATTTTGGGTTATTCCTGCTAAAAAGATGGTTTCCCAGGGTCCTCCCAGCTTTTTCTAACCAGATGCCGCAGAGTGGCACATGGTGGGAGGAGACCCCCAACCCTGAGAGATCCTCCCCAAAGCAATTCCCACCTGTTCTGAGCTAGGAACGAAAATAACACAAATTTCCAAGCATGACAGACTGCACAAAATTAATGCCGTTTTTTTTTTAACTCGACCTGTACTTTATAGATCACTTTTCTAAAATAATTGAATAGTACTTTTTTCTGTTGTAACTATTTTTTATATTTTTGAATATGTTTTGATTGTGTATGAAAAGCATTTGTCTCTCTTTACAGATGATAAAATAGATTTGAGGATAAACGGCCACCGGGGGAGCCAGCGTTTCTACTGCTATCAGAGTCAAGCTAAAAATGGGACGATGTTTCTTTAAATTTGTTTTTGAGCCACGTGGGCACCCATCTTTTTGGGATAGCATCAAGACAGATGTCCTCAACTGACCCAGCTTCACCCTAAGGAGGACAATGTTTATATATATCTGTGGTCAAGTGATTCCGTTTTTGTTTTGGGTGTCTGGAGACCGAGCCTGCCCTCGAGTGCGTAGGTCTGTACATACTGGGTCACATGGAGGGCTTGTGGTGCGCCGGTGCAGGAAGCTGCAACAAAGTACGGTGGCTCGCATGACCCACACCCTATGCTGGGGCTGGGTCACAACTGCCGGGCCAGGCACCGACCAGTCCCATTTATTGGATCTAGTGACTGCCTCTGGTCACCAAGGTGCATGCGTCAAAGTGTGCCTGACGTAGTCGGGCTGCACCTCTCCGGTACCATACACTACGTCCCTCAATCTCCCCCCCCCCCAAAACTTTTCCAAACAAACACAACTGGACGTCTCAGACAAATGCAGCCCCTCCAGTTACCAGGCATAGTTCTGTAAACTCACTAATGGTGGTGGGTTGATACTGATAATGTTTATAAAGCGTGCGGTTGCCCGAAGGCGTCTTGGCGCGGTTGTCTGCTAGATATTAAATTTCAGTGAAGATTGTACCAACCTCTTCCTTGACCTGTGTGGGAGGCGGTCTCCCAGCTGCCAGTAGGGCCTGGTTCTCCTTCTCGGTCTCACCACCCTGATTATTACCAGGTGCTTGCATGGTCTTTGGTTTCGTTGCTCGGTGTCGTTCAGGTTGTTAAGGATCGGCCCACCTTGACAATTCCAGGTCTTCCGCGCCCTCACCTCACCTTGGCCTCCTCTCTTTCGAAGCATCCAGGCCTTGGTATCTTTTTGAACCAGGACGTGTTGTGGGTTAGGAGCTGGTCACCCCTGTTTGTCATGGCCGTTGTCACCTTTAGGCCAACATTTCCCCATGCTTGGCCCTCAAAAGGGTGCAGAATTTAATTCCCAGATTCCTGTCCTCATCAAGTCCCAGTGCTCCAGCCTCAGGGCCACAGGCATGCCCGCCTCTTGTGGCTGACCCGGCTGTTGTAGTTCGTCCTTCTGTGCAAGGTCCCAGGTGCATCATATGGGTTAGGGACCCATGAGGTATCTGTGGGTAACAGGTCTCCCACGGGTCGCCCAAACATCAGATCCACAGTTTTTTTCAGGGATGGGCGATAAACTCTTACAAGCGGATGAATCACAGCCTCCACACTCCGCTAATGTTCATCCCAATTCACATGGTCATATTCAGGGTGCGCATGAAGCGTTCTACCTCCCCATTGGTCTGCGGCCACCAAGCATGATTTTTCGGTGGTTCACCCAAGTAGCTGAAAACCGAGCCCTGAAAGGGCAGGCCACTGGCAATCCTCAACTGGTCGGGGTCACCAAAAGCGGAAAAATCTTTTCCAATTTGGGATGCACTTTCTCAAAGGTTATCTGTTTCTGTCACCAGGAATTTTGAGTAGGTGTCTATCATTAACAGGACTTGGTTTCCATCAGGCAAAGCATTGAAATCGCTGCTTAAGTTCTCTCATGGCTTTGAGCAGGGCTCTTCAGCGGGCACTGGCACGGACAGTGATTCTAGACCTCCAATGGCCTGGCACCATAAACATGCTCAGATCATCTGATCCACCTGTTGGTCAATGGGACACCAGAGCTTCTCAGTGAGTCGTGCTTTGGTTTTTACGATGCGCTGATGTCCCAAGTGCGCCCGTTGAATGACCTGGCTCTGGCGGGCCCTAGGAACAACAATGCGGGATCCCCTCAGCAGCACTGCATCATTCATGACACTTCATTCGTGGTGGGCCTTCCACAGCGCCAGCATGTCCGGTCTGCTGACCATGCCTCATCCATTCACCTGACCTAGGAACAGAGCCCATACATCTGTTGTGGCGGCCTCCCATGCCAGTTGGAGGCACTCATCTTCCATTGATACGGCTGCTATTTCCTGCCAGGATAGTGCTTTCAGGCAGTTCAAGTCAGTGATGAAATTATTTTGCTTTTCTGTGTCTTCAATTGGATCTGCAACCCCTTACCCCGGGTGCCTAGAAAAAAACCTGCCTGGTTGTTGCACCCCAGCTGGAACTTAATTGTGAAATTGTATTTCTGAAACTTTTTGATTGAGAGGAGGCAGAATGGATATTCCCTTAAAAGAGGAACTAGTGACTTACGATCCAAAATTGCTTCAAAATCCTACACATATGGTGAAAATGTTGGCACCCTCCACCTGATGGTCAGCGCCTCTCTTTCAATTTGTATATAAGGTTGCTTTGACTCAGTCAAGGCATGGCTGCTAAAAGCTACAGGACCCCCTGTATCTTCACTTGCTTTTTGAAGCAGTGCGGCACCCTGGCCGTAGCGGGCACAGAGCGTTTCCTCGGTGGGCCTCTAGGGTGGGGGCCGATTTTGGGCCCCTCGGGGGCTGTGTTTGTTACCAAGGGCCGGCAATATCGGCCCCCTGTAACAAAATCGGCCGAAACTGGCCCTCGCAAACTGCTTGGCAGCACCGCCCCTCACCACGGGGGGGGGGGGGCGAGCAGTTTGCCAGGGCGGGTTTCGGTTCCCAGTCCGGCCCGGACGGCACCCCAGCGGCACATGAACTTTCGAGGATCAACATATCTCATTGCAGTATTTTATTTATTTATTTATTTATTTATTTTATAGCACTTATAAGGCGCGCAGCTACCCACAAAGGGTTTCCCGGCGCCAAGATAACAGAGCCCAAAACACAACAGGAGAGGAGACAGTCAGCAGCCAACTATTTGTCAAACAGCCAAGTTTTAACACTTTTTCTAAATCTCAGATGATTTTCTTCTTTGCGTATGAGGGGGGGGGGGGGGGGGGGGGGAGTGTGTTCCAGAGGGTGGGCCCTAGGTAGGAAAAGGATCTCCCACCCATTCTGGCCAGTTTGTACCTGGGAACAGCAAAATTCGCTGCTGTACAAGAGCGAAGGTTGCGGTTGGGGAAATAGGGCTTGGCAAGATCTTGTAAGTACCCGGGGGCAGTGCCAGCTTTGATTTTAAACTCTATTGTAAATAATTGCAATCCCCCCCGCCTACTTGTCCTACTCGGTCCTTTCTTACAATAGCGTAACTCGAGGGAAGGCGGTTGCAACATCTGGACCTGCACTATCGTGGAGCCACGTCTCCGTCAGAAATACCGCACTAGGCTTTTCCTCCATTAGAAGATGGAAGATATCCAGTTTGTGTTGTGGTAATGATTTACAGTTTACCGTATAAAATGTAAAATCACAGGGGCCCTTTCGCAGGGAATAGGCTTTGTTATTAGTACCGTGTTTAGCTTCGGGATAGGGCTGATAGTTAGTAAGAGAGAGGGTGCAATGAGGGCATGCTTGTGCTCCAGCAAGTAATGGATTCAAGGAAATACAGTTCTTATCTCTCATGGGGCGAAGAGCCCCGAGTTGCTCACTTGTTGTCATCCCTGAAGTAGGTGGGGCAGACATCCGTGCCCAGTGTCCCGGCCTGGCCCGGACGGGCACAGACGGGCCGACTCAGGCTGGACTCTGGCGCTGACGAGGCGCGGACAGGAACCGATTCCTTTTATGCCCGAGACTAGAGCGCTCTCACCGCTCTGTCCCGACCTAAGATGGCCGCCACTAAAGTCCCTGGTGCTCGGTGCCTTGCCCTAGATCGGCAGGTACCGGGTGAAAATGTGCTAGCAAATGAATGCGGGTCAGCTACAGGTATGCTGTCTGCAAATTCAGTGAATAAAATACATTTTTCATACAATTTTAAAATCGCTAAATTTCAGTTTCTAAAATAGTCCGGTTCGTCAAATAATGCTCGCCAACTCAGCTCCTAAGAATTATGTTATGCAGCAGAGTAACGCGCTGCCTGGATGCTCATTCAACAGTATCACAGAGTAATGCCGTTTTTACCTCCTGGAATCCCACCTCCCGGGCATTTCCCCAATGCCAAGGTCCTCCCTTCTTTGTGAGAGGTCATAGCAGCTCCATCAGGGAGGCCAGTCAAGAAATGAACCAGACACAATATGTGACCATTCTATGAAAGCTCCAGATCTCCGTCACAGTGCTTTTACCTCTCGAATGTTCTTCGCTTTCTGATGATTTGCGCTCGCACCGTCACTCGAGAAGATGTTGCCATAGATCTCCACGTTGTCAGTGACGTGGATGTGTTAATGTAGAACGAGTACCCACTCCGCTATTCTTCTTAGCATTGCTCGGAGTTGCATGTTGTGTTCATGTACAGTCTGGGCGTATATGAATATGTCACCACATGCATTTAGCACTCCAGTGTCCCCAGGATCATCTTTGGAATTCGTTGGAGGTCGAGGAAATCCCAAAAACCAGCCTCATGTATAAGCTCAGCATGATATGCGTGAAGAATGCTGCTATGTTTCAGCCGGCCTCAATCAGTTGTGTTTGGTGGTGTCTGACTTTCTGATCAAACTTTGAAAACCATCGGGCGACATTCAAATCATGTGGTAAATTTTCAAAGGTTGGCATGATGTGCCTCTCTCTTTTAATTGCTGTATTAGGCAGAGGCATGTCTATGCAGATTCGCATACCCCCTGGCTGTTTTGCTTTTGATGCCACTACCATAGGGACAACCGGGGAGTGACCCTCCTTTCAATCACATTGAGGTCTTGCAGCTGCTCAGCACGGCCTCCACCGTATCTCTCAAATGGATCTAGATTCTCCAATATCAGATCACAGTGGGTTTCAATGACCTATCAATGTGCAGTTCTGCTGGTTCGGTCTTGAGACCCCCCACACCTTTGAACAACTGAGGATAGCCATTGACTCGGTCTTAAACATTACTGCGGTTCACCTGACTGGCAAACGCCGCTAGCTTCAGAGACTCTGCTGTATTGCAGCTGAGGAGGATGCCATCTCTGGTGGCAGTGGATGAATGTTGCTGGTGTAGGCTTCGCCTCATGATTTGCCTCATGCTTTGCTTCTGCTGTATAGACCGCTCGCAGTGGAACGAGATCATCGCTGCCATATGCAAAGAGTATTGTTTTCGTCTTGCCAAGGGTGGATGGATGATCGAACCTCTCAAACGATATTTACAAAAGTTCCTGTGTCAATGAGGGCTGTGACCACTTAGCTCAACATTTCAATCACACACAGGGGCCTAGGCGCACAAGTTTGGTTGACTGTGCAGCAAATGATATGATGAAGGCTTCTTTGTCGTTATCTTCTTTTTCTCCATAGCCTCAACTCACATCAGCGAGGCATTGTTGGCTGTCCAATTTATTGTCACTCACAGTTACTGTATGTCTTTCCTTGGGCAGGGAATTGGTCCGTTGGGTGCGCTTCAGCACCACAATATCCGTTGGATTTTTGTTCAGTGGTTTTAGTGGGATGAGAATAGCCGATCCCTATCTTGGGTCCTCCTGTGTCCCCTTTAGCCATGGCCGACTCCGATAGATTAGGCCTAATTTCATCCGGCTCTTCTTTATTATGGATCTGTGCGAGGGCTGCTCCATATTTTCCGCCCTCATGTTGGAGAGTTTGTGAGAGCAGCCTTGGATTGGGATATCATCAAGAGACTTGATTGGTTCACGCAGTATCATTTTTCCGAGTGCCAATGATCTGCACCCTTGTTCTGAACCCTGATTTCTTTCAGAGGCTCATCTTCGGTGCATGTTGAGGCCAGTTCTCGCAGCCTTACGTATACCCCATAAATGGTTTCATGTTGGGCTTGAGAATGTCTCAATGGATTTTCAAATGCTCAAAGGTGGGGTTCAGCTGGGGGCTAAAATGGGCCTCAAAGGTTACAAAGGACCCTTCATAGCCCTCCTCACCTCCGGTCTTTAATTTTTGGAATATCTTGAACATCTCCACTCCCGGGTTCTGGAGCAGCAGGCAGAGTTTCAACACCCCTCATGGCCATTCGTAGCTTTGAAATAATTATGAAGGTTGGTAGTCATGCCCGCCAGCGGAGAGCTCCGGTCACCGTATCTGCAATTCATTGTACAGTGACAGTAGGATATCCAGCTGAGCCTCCTACGTGGTGCATATACATGGACATGACGCGGGCAAAGGCTGCTGAGCACCTACGATTTGTGTGGAGCCCATCAGGGTGAAGTTGCCGGGTCCAGGTGCCTGTAGCACAGAGCCTTCCTGGGGAGCAGATACCTTCATATCAGCCAGTGGTTGAACTGCACATGCAGATGGTGGTAAGACCTCCAGTCCGAGCTTTCCCTAGCAATGCAGAGGCCGTTTCCATGTTTTTTTTTTGTTTGTTTTTTTAGAGTTTTTTATAGCGCGAACTAAACCCGAGACATCGGGTATCAGAGAGCTTTACATGAGCACCACTTTAGTTACAGACGGACACATTCTTTATTGTTGGGCATGGGGGAGATTAAGTGATTTGCCCAGAATCACAGGATGTTGAGCGTCATTTCTAAGACTCAAACCCGGTTCCCCAGATTTGAGGTCGACCGCCCTAGCCGTTAGGCCACATCCTCTCCCCATTTGAGATGTCATCAGTGATGTCACTGACCATGTCATGAGTGATGTAATATGTGAGGTCATAAGCAGCACGGGATAAAAAGCCTGGGCTTTTGGCTGGATACTTCCCTTAAGTTGAAAGACCAAGCAGTAAGAGTAACAGGGGCCTGCTCTGGCACCAGATGTTAGGCGTCGTTGCCGGGACTCGAACCTGGTTTCCCAGCTTCGAGGTCGACCTCTCTAGCCGTAAGGCTACATCCTCTCCCCAAAGCCTGGTCCCCTTTTTGAAGGTCCCTACCTACGGTGCCCTGGGTGTACGGTAGGGGAGGGGAGGGGAGAAAGAACCAGAGGCCTGCCTAATAAAGTCAGAGTTGGACGTCTTTGACCTACGTCTGATCTGCCCCACACTTGAAAACCATGTGCTTCCCTTTCAATCTAGAGCCGGGGGTCTGCTCGCCTTATTCGTCACTACCGCAGTCTCTTGAGGTCTTATAGGCACCAGGTACCTTCCAATCTTAGAGCCAGGCGGTCGAGCCACCACAGTGACACCACAGGATATGCCCAGAGCCATTTTAAGGATTTTTGGGGCCCCGGTCAAGACATATTTTAAAGGCCCCGGTTTGCAACAGTTTTGCAAATCAATACCAACATTGTGCTGATTCTAGCCTGCACAACGCCAAAAATATTGAACTACACATTGGACTTTTAGAAATGGAATCACACAAAAGCATCTGAAATTTGTTTGCCTGGGGCCCCAAAAATCTTTGGGATGCCGCTGGAGATGGGAAAGACATTGAGAGAGAAGTGGACAGCGGGAAGAAGAAGAAACATACCTTTCCAAAGGAGCCCTTTTAGAAGCTGGGGGCCCTGGGTAATTGCACTCTTTGCCTTACATCATCTCTGGATCTGCCCCCGGCTCTGGAAAAGGACAGCGACAGCCCCAGGGCCACGTGCTGGCCTTCCACACCTTGGTCGCCCCTGTGGTGTGTTGGTGCAGGGAGCAGCAGCAGGGACTGGTGGTGCGCAAGAACTGCACCATACGCTGGGTGCTGCCTGGCGACCGCTGGCCCGTGGGCTGATCAGCCACATATACTGGCTCTGGCTACTGCGCCGCTGGCCAGAGCGCAAGCGCCTGCTTGCACCCGACATGGCCAGGCCACACTTCTGTTGTCCCGGACACCACAAGGCCTGGGGGTGTTTTCCAATCTCTTGGACAGAGTGATGCATTGTTCAAGGTTATGTACATTCACAGACTTGTTTGTTAGGACGATACGTGGGTTCACTCCGAGTCATGAACAGATAACAAGCCCTGTCAGCTGGTGCATGTATTCACATGGTACACACGACTCGAGTTCATGAACTAACCTTTCGGATAGAATCGTGTACCGCAGGAGGAATGTTCACAGTGTACGACTCGGGCCATGGTACAGGGGGTAAGGGACACCCAGGCGGCCCCCGCAATGCCGGGGGCCTCAGTCTTTTACACATGAAGGGGTATGTTTGGATTAGGATTAAAAATAGGCCCGGGCACTCTAAAAAACAAACATTTGCAATGCAATAGGTCTCACATTTACGAGAGTTTAAGATATTGGCATTGTAAATGACAATGCCTTTTATTTATGTTTTAAAATCGAAAACAAAAATAAAAGGCATAGTTATTTGTAATGTCAATAGCTCAAACTTCCGTAAATGCAAGACCTATTGAATTGCAAATGCTTGCTAGATTAGTGAGTAGAAACGTTCCCTTTTGGCCCGTTTGGCAAATTAATTAAACAAGTGCAGCTGCTAAACTCAAAGCGGACCACGCTGCAAATAAAAAAAAATAGTGATGACCGACTTATGAAGGAGACCGTGTAATGCCACAAAAGATCTAGTCCTCATGGGAGGTAACAAATGGCGACAGGGCGGTAACAAGGAGGGACTAACAAGCCTCATTATCAATCAGAAGCCAGAATTTACCAAGGACAATGACACCAGCCAATCAAAAATATGAGTGCAGAGAAGGCGGGGCTTACACAGTATACTCGACTACTGCATGCCTCGCAGAGCAAGCAGTGCTTGTGCACTGACGCTAGGCTCGACCTAAAAAAGTGGCACACATTTATGGAGTGCGCTTTTTCGCAAAACACTGTTTCCGTGTTTTAAATATTATAGGGGGTGGGTGTGAGGGGGAGGGGTAGAGGGTCTCTAAAAGAGATATGTTTTCTTAACTTCACTGAGATAAAAAAAAAATGCAAATGTTTCTAGGGCTCTTTGTCCACGGATTTGTTTACAGTTGTGAAACACCTAATTAGAAGTGAGGCCACTTCTACTCATGTACCCCTCCCCTGCTCAATCTGCATACATTACATAAAGAGAGACTGGGAATTACTCCCCGCCCCGGTGGTATAAGTGAGGTAATAGAGGCCCATCTGCTTCCAGAAAGGATACTCAGGCCCCCACCCCAACTACAGACACCACCCAAATCGGCCTCCACGCTATCCAAACAAGCATTTGCAATGCAATCGGTCTCGCCTTTGGGACCTGATATGTATTTAGCTATGCCGCACATTAGCCTGGGTGCTGAAACATCTACTGTTCTTTAACATGGAGGGAAAATAGGCACCAAACTGCGAGACACGCCAGGTATGGGAACACACGGAGAGAAATATTGCCTTTCAGCTGGAAATGGTATAGTCCAAAGCCCTGTTTTTAATATAAAATCAGGGCAGTCGGTGGTCATATCACTGAGATGAAAAAAATATTATTGTCATGGAAGACAATTTCTATGGACTGGAATCTAGAGAATGTTAAAGTGATTCTGGTATTTTACTGACCTCTGCTGGTCATTTTCTATCAAGAAAGTTAAATAGAGGCAGTTGACAGAAAAAAAAAACAAAAGTCCCTAAGCAGAGAGCAATTCTGATATTTTACTGACCTCTTCTGGTAGTTTTCTATTAAGACAGTTAAATAGAGGCAGTTGAACAAGCAGAAAGCAATTCTGGTGTTTTACTGACCTCTTCTGGTTGTTTTCTATCAAGACAGTTATATAGAGGTAGTGGAACAGAAAAAAAGTCCCTAAGTGAAAGCAGACAAGTCCTAGGGCTGATCTCCAGAGCCCACAAAGTACATATACATATAAGTAATGATAATATACTTTTATTTGATTTATAAAAATCATAAAAGGGTGGGTCTTACCACCATACAAACAGCATGTACATCGTAAAATCGGCATAAAAAACAGCAATAAGATCACAGAAAAGGCGAAAGAAGCATTATCTTAATCTTACACGAGTATACAATCGCAGTGTAAAGTTTTAAGGAAATGGCTAGGGAGGGATATGACTATGAGGAACTGCAAAACGACTGATGATTGTTCTAAGAAAAAGTGCAAATACTTTGGGGAATAAGTGAGTTCGGTGGGAGATACACATTTCGACTCAGATTAGAGAACACAGCCTGAAAAAGTGAGAATAAGGGGATGTCCATTAAGAAGAGAAATGGGGGTATAAGTATATACTAAAGTATATACAAGAGTTCTCGAATGCTCAACCTAAAAAGCGGCCCACAGCTGGAACTCAGATACCATCTTACATTGCCTGAATGCCCGCCTTACCAATCCAACCCTGTGAAGGGGGCCTCACCTTGTCAGCACAGTCAATGTGCACGGATCTCTAAGGCAGCCCCAGCGCGCAGCATGCTCTGAGCTGGCCCAGGGCGGAAGAGAAATACAATCACCAATTAGTGCCTCTGCAAGTTAGAGCCTGCAGGGCCCACTTACCAGAGTGGGTGGGGCCCCCACAGAAAATCCAGAAAGAAGCATAACCTTTGATAAACATTTACTCTTGAGAAAATATTTTAGGCTAACTGTTAAAAACTCAACAGCGTTTTTTTTCAAATCCCAGCCATTTGAAGCGCCTGTATTCATTGAATATGTTCCTCACAACATGGTTAGTATACATGGGAGGTCTTTTATAGCCCACACACGATTGTGTACATACGTGCTAAATAAAAGCTTATGACTGCGGACAGGGCAAAACTGGCCTAGAAAAGCCTAGTGTGCCTGGGTTTGGATATCACCTTTTCTTCTAAAAACCCTTTTTAGGTCGAGCCTTAGCAGCGCATTCGCTGCTCTGCGAGGCATGCTGTACTGAGGTATGGACTTTATGCTCCGCTGACTCTCCGCCCATATTTTTCATTGGCTTGTGTCATTGACCTGGGTAAATGCTGGCTTCTAATTCGTTAATAGGCTTGTTAGTCCCTCCTTTGTACTGCCTTGTCTTTATTTGTAACCTCCCATGAGGATATCCCCTGCTGTGTGTCTTGGTTCTTTGTAGGCTTTACTTACACCTCCAAACACAATTGTGTTAAATGCTTTTCGCTACACTTTCTTGTAAGGCTTTATTATTAATTCTCATACCACGGCACGCCACAGTGAGCTGCGCCTTGGATTTATTCGCGGACGCTTTGCGCCACCCAACGCGGACACAGTTTTTTTTGTGCTTTTGTTTGTACACCACCCCATGGCGCGCTTTCACGTTAATTGCCGCCACGCCCCTTTCTTTAGACGAGCCCCATCTAAGTAAATGAGCACAGCCGCCATTAAACTGAAAGTGCAGCACGGGGTGCTTTTGCGAACAACCATTTTCAATGCCATAGGTCTCGCATTTTCAAGAATTTCGTAAATGCGAGACCTATTGCATTGCAGATGCGTGTTTTGAAGAAGAACTCTGGAAAGGAAATACCCCACGTATTCAATGTTCAAGTTCACCTACCTGTTGCTAAAAGGTAAGTAAATTTATTGGATCTAATTATGAAGGATTTAGAAAAAAAGACAATTCTGTGCTCTTTTTATGCTTGTCACATGGCAAAGCTCCCCATCCTGTTTTGTTTGATCTTCTGTAACAGCAGCTTATGTTGTGGGACTCATTTTACAGTATCGGTCTCCAGTTGTAACGTTCCAGGTCCTTACTTGTGCTGCTATTTTGTGTATTTTCCGCGGGTGAATACATTTTCCTGAAGACAAAACCCACAGTAACCTCTTAGCTGACGTAGATGGTTTTGTAGGCGAGCACGACTCAAGTTGACCCCTAGGATGTCTCGCTGCCTTGATACCTTCCTTGGGTTCCATAGTTTTTCGATAGCGCTGGGTCATCAATTCCTTGGACTCTTGGCGCTCTACTAAGTAGCTGGATGTAGATGCCAAGGGCGGATTTCCAATCGAAGGAATTCTGAATGAGTGTCGGATGTGACGACCTTTGACCTTCCAGTGTGACCTAGATTGGTTGGATTGTGATGAGTGGACAGTTTCAAATGAGAGTCCTCCAAAGTGTGTGTGTGTGTGTGTGTGATTGTGTATGTGTCAGAATGCATGTGTATGTGAAGGTGCGTGTCAGTATGTGTGAGAGCTATCAGTGAGTATGTGGACTGTGGTTGGTCTCTGTGCACCTTTTTACCCAACCTGTGATTTATCAGACAAGCACAATCACCATTCCATAATAAGAATCACAAAGCAGGAATATGGCACTTTACTCCACACACCTTTACAACGTGTGCCATTACCCCGCATTTTTTACTCTGCAAAATCTTTTACAACTCAGGGCTTTACAACGCAATCCATTACAACGCATTGTCCATTACAACGCAATTTACTATTCTAATTCCACCGGGGTGTTGTAATGGCGTTGTAATGGCTTGCTGTGTAAACCCCTGCGTTGTAAACGATTTTGCGGAGTAAAAAATGCAGGGTAATAGCATGAGTTGTAACGCAGTCATTGTAAAGGAGGTTTACCACAACGCAGAGCCACCTATGAGCCTCTCCACCTGAAACAGGAGAAGCACTTCCTCCAGAAAGACCTTTCTTGGCTGCACTTTACGCATTCGGTCCGGTGTTTGACTTTGCTTTAGATGGACAGCAGACAGCACAGGAGCGCACAGTGGCCTGGACTTGTGGTGCGAGCACAGGATCTCCCCTTATGCTATTCTTCACATGGTCTTGCGGTTTCAAACTTTTCATTTGCAACTGGTTAAAACAAAAGACCAGAAACTGCCCAATAGCCCCTTGTATACCGAGATCTATCAAGGTTTGAGTAGGGCACTAAACACCATGAAAATCATTTCAAGAGACCCCTGAGGGTAAGAGTGCAGCTGCTGAGTCACACAGGGAAATACATTTTCCAAATATTTATTTTAAAATGTCATGAATTAGAAACATTTCTGGGGAGTTTCCAGGCTCACAACATTTTTTAGGGCACACTACACAGGCCGCAAGGAGAAACATGTTTTGTTGCCACAACAGAAGTACAATTTATTGCACTGTACCCAGAATATAAACAGCTTTTCTAAGTCCTGTGCCAGGAAACATCAAACTACTTTTCAAATCATGCGCTGTGACTTCATCTATCCAGGGTCAGTAAACACAGCCATCAACATTTCCGGCGCCATTTTGAGCGTCTTGCAGTCATGTGTGCAGAGGGTGGCCAGGACACACAGATCCAGCAGTTGTGAATCTGTGCATTGTTGTAAGATGTTGGGCAGACTGCAGAGCTCCAAAGGGAGGAAGTTAACCAAATGAAAATAAGACTGACCCTCCTCCAAAGGAGCGCTTCAGTCCTCATCCCCTATCCCCCTGACGGAGTAACCCGTTCGCCAGGATCTGAAATGGGCCCATCGTATTTGATCATTTCATTTACGAGAGTAGGAAGCTGGCTCTGTCTATACTATACCAAAGTGAGGTATAGAGTGCACAGAGTCCAGGGAGTCCCCAGAGGTATAACCGAGGCTAAATTAGATAATCACTAACAGCTCTCCTTGTGGTAGTGTGGGCAAGCGGTTAGGCTTATCCAGAAGGTGTGTTAAGCATTTATTGCATTCTCTCGAACAAAGACTGTTTACACGCACTCAGAGAAAGAATCCAGACCTATTGTATAAGTATAAAAAAAGATATACTTATGTTTTATATCTAGAACTAATCAGGGATTGGTACAGGTAGGTCAAATATACTTTCAATTGTAAACATTTGCACATAAATGCAATTGGGAATGGATTTGCAATTGTTACATGTTGGTATGATTTAAAAAAGAAGTTTAAATTACACAGTAATTACTTTCAGATTGCTCCACCAGTCACAGTATTGGGCTCTGGCCCGCCAATGCAAAGAACCGGCTTACCAGGCCGCGACAATGGACCCAGCAACACCAACACCCCCCAGGTATCTTCAGGGGGCACAGCAATAACAGTTAAGAGCGCGAATAGGGCAAACCGGCAACTCCAAGTCCCCGTCTCCAGATTACACAGCTGCTTTGCAGCTGGCGGCCATTCTCCGGTAGGCTTTGAGGTGGTAATAACGGCTCAAAGCAGCAACGCAAGACCTTGGGAGCACAGAGCACAACACGCAGGTGTGTGTCAAAGGAGCCGGTATTCCTTGTGCTCGAGGCCAAGATGCCAGGGCCGGACTGGGAACTGAAACCGGCCCTGGCAAACTGCTCAGTTGGCCCCCTCTGGTTTCGGCCGATTTTGCTACAGGGGGCAGATATTGCCGACCCCCGGTTCCAAAAACGGTCCCCCAAGGGCCCAAAACTGGCTCCCACCCTAGCGGACTACCAGGGAAACGCCCGGTGCCTGCTATGGCCAGTCCGGCCTTGCAAGCTACCCCCCCATGGCACCGCATTTAAAAGTAGTTTGATGTTTCCTTACACATGACCTATAAAGGCTGTTAATCTTCTGGGGTACAGTGCAACAGATACTGTTTTTGTTCTGGCAAAAAGCATGTTTCTCCATGGAGCCAATGTTGTGGTTAATACACTTTTCTATAAGCTGGGAAACTCCTCAGAACCGTTTCTAAATCCAGATTTTTTATAAATAAAAGGTTTGGAAAATGTATTCCACATTCTGACTTGGGAGCCGCACATGTAAAATGAGGTTTCGCTAAAATGCATTTGAAGGTATTTAATCCCTCCTCGAACCTGGACAGGTCTCCAGCTCACATTGGGGTGTTGTGCAGTTTTGTTTTGGTGAAATAGGTTTTAACCAATTGGAAATGAAAAGTCTGAAAACAGCAAAAACACTTGAGGAATGTCTCATGGGGAGATCCTGTATCTCACATCACAAGTCCAGACCACGTGCACTCCTGTGTTGGCTACTGTCCATCCCTAACACTAAAGCGGAGCCAGAACACTCTTTTTTTGGTATTTTATTAAAATATAAATAGGAATATTTTACTAAAAAGAACTTGGAATTTCCAGTCAAAATTTTTCTTTTTTGGATGAAGTGCTTCTCCTAATGTGTCAGATGGAGATGCTCTTTGCTGCCGCTGCATTCTGCTGATTTTCACGATCAAATAGTGATTGTGCTTGTCTGATAAATCACAGGTTGGGTAAAAAAGATGCAGAGATCAACCACTATCCACATAGTCACTGATAGCGCTCACGCGCACTGACATGCACCTTCACACCCACCTGCATTCTCATACATACATAATAACACCCACATACACCTTGGAGAACTGTCCACTCCTCACAATCCAACCAATCTAAGTCACACTGGAAGGTCAAAGGTCGTCAAACCCGACACTCATGCAGAGCCCCCTCCATTGGAAAACACCAAAATCTGCTCATGGGGACTACATCCAGCTACTTGTTACAGCGCCAAGAGTCCAAGGAACTAAAGAACCAGCGCTATAGAAAAGCTATGGAACCCAAGGAAGGTATGGAGGCAGCGAGCCATCCTCAGGGTGAACTTTAGGTACACGCTGCCCCCTCTTACAACACCCATCTACGTCAGTTAAGAGGTTCCTGTGGGTTTTGTCTTCAGCAAAATGTACTCACCCGCCGAAAATACACAAAACAGTAGCAGAAGTAAGGACCTGGAACATGACAACTGGAAAGAGATCCTTTCAAATGTGTCCCAGTGCATGAGCTGCTGTAACAAAAGATCAAACAAAACAGGATTGACGGCAGTGGCAAGAGATGACGACCTTTGCCATGTGACAAGTATAACAAGCATTTGCAATGCAATAGGTCTTGCATTACTGAAAGTTCGAGCCATTTACGTTGCTAATAATGCAGCGCCAATAGCTGAGACTTTTAGTAATGTGAGACCTATTGCATTGCAAATGCTTGTTTTTCTATTTTATTTACTTTTGAAGCAATCGCGGCATCCACGCTTTAGTTTAAGATGTTTAAAGCTAAAGCGCAGGTACTGCGATTGTAACAAAAGTAAAGAAATAGAAAAAAAGGCGAGATGCAAATAAGAAATGAAAGACGCGGCCGCCATCATTGCAGCCGACGCATGCCGCATTGGTTAAAAAAAAACATTGGAGGAGAGTGAGAACTGCCTGCAACAGCAGGCAGGAGAATGTGATTTAAGAAAATAGTTCTCACAGGCTGCAATTAAAACATCTAGAGTAACAGCACATGTAACAAGGGCAGTCCTCATGGGAGGTTACAATAGGAGAAAAGGAGGTGCTAAGGAGGGACTACTAAGCCTATTGACTAATCAAAAGCCACCATTACAAAGGACACCAACCTTAAAGTCCATACCTGAATACAGCATGTCTCGAAGAGACAGCTCAAGTGCTGCCTAGGTGAGACCTAAAAAGAGCAGAGAATTGCCTTTTTTTAAATCCTTCATAATTATACCCAGTAAATGTAGGCTAGCAGAGAGCATGTGAGCCTGAACATTGCAATACGTTTTGTTTTCAAAACCAGGTACATTAGTCTTACCTTGCTCCAATCTCTACAGTCATCTGAAATTTTCTAGCACTTGGGCACAAAATGGTGTTTGGGCTATAAAAGACTTCACGTGCACACGTACCATGATGTGAGGAACACGTTCAATGAATAAAAGCACTTTAAATTACTGCATTCAGTAACTAATGCTACAAGTCTAAAAAACGTGGGGTTATTTCCAATATTAGCCCAAAATATTTGCTCCAGAGTAATTATCTATCTGAGGAAGTTTACGTTTTTTACTTGAATTCTCTAAGTGAGCCCGCCCACTCTGGGAGAGGCGCCGCGCAGGCTCGGATTGAAAGAGAAACAAAGAAGCTAATTGTGTTTTTAATCAGTCCCAGGTCAGCGCAGGGTCAGCTCAGAGCATGTGCACCCTGAAGCAGGCTTACATAGGCATGTACATTTACCCGCCAGAGACGCTGGGGTGGGGGGCCCTATGTATAGCAGATTGGCGTGTTCTCAGCACCTGGGGTGTCTGTTACGCTCCTGGGTATGACCAGTGCTTTAAACAGGCTGGTACTGTCTGGTACGGAGTACCAGCACTTTTTTATTATGAGAGGTAGAGTACCGGCACTTCTTAAGCGAAATGCAATACTTTTAATTGGAGAGTACCGGCACTTCTCAGAAACAAGCAGGTACTCTGGTGCAGACTACCTGCACTTCTATTCCATTTCAAGCACTGGGTATGACTCATGGTCAAATCTTTTATAAAGAGCGGTGCATAGCAGGAAGTTACGTACCGTTACATGGTATGTCTCGTAATCACACACACATCTTTTAGCTAATGCAGTGCCCATCAAGAGGTTACTTGTACTCAGTGCTTAATTTGAGCCAGTTGTTTATTAAGTCAATATACATTACAAACTACTAATAACTACCACTCAAGCCAGTCTTGTAGCTTTGGGGCCTGGATTAGTCTGAATTGTAACACTTGCAGGCATGTGATGGTTAGTTCTTGTGTTTTTACTATCACTGGTAGCATAGCAGGGGCAATGTGTTGTGCAAGCTGCAGTGGTTTCCCGACGAGAGCCCTGGCACTTTATTTTTTTTTACAAATTAAGCACTGTATGTAATCAATAGTTATCACTCTTGGTTGTTTACTTATATTTTGGATAGAGTGGAAAACCACTGGAGGTTAGGTACTCTCCTGGGTAACGACTTGGGTACCCCACAGCATAATCGTCTAGAACGCTGCCTTCAGAGCCAGAGGTGGCCATCTTGGCCGTACTTGGTTGCTATCGACTATGCGCCGGGCACCACCTGCTGCTGGAATAGTGGCAGCTCTAGTGTTACATCACTGAATGAAGTGGGATTGGCCATCTCTCAGAGAAGTCAGTGGTTGTCTTGGTGAGAGAGGACTTGGGGTACAAGTGTTATTTTAATTATTTCCCGTTGTAAGGGAACAGGAGTGATGGGGCGATGGCTGCTGATTTCCGTGGGTTGGATTTGACCCTTTTTGGAGATCAGGATTTGACTACATGTTAGGCAGATGTACCAGGTCACCACAGTTGGGGATGTTAACTGTACACTGGGGTGAGAGCCTCAGTGGGCGGAGTCACAACGATAAAGGAAGGAGCCGGGCTGTCTTCCAAGGAGGCGGGTTGGAGCGATGTCCATATATCAGTGAGATATTTGAGGCAGGGAGTTGGACGGTGAATATTTAGAAGAGTAACTGGATGAAATTAAAAGGATAGCTTCTGTCTGAATCATGCCAGTGTTGCTCCTTGCAATGCTGAATTTGTCATTGAAGAATGTTATTCATTTTTGTATTGGATGGCAGATGGAGAACGGCCTAGGAAACAGTTTGCCAGGATACAGCTCAAACCGCTTTAATGGAAAAGAAAAAATACATTCATAAAATACCATAAATGAGAAGCCATTTCACCTAAACCTTTTCACCTAAAGTATTTAATAAACAATTTCCACCTGAATATCATTTATAATTTGGTCAAAACCAATTCACAGAAATGTTTTTCTTTTTCATTTAATTGCCTTTGACATGCTTTTTTTCAAATATCAAAATTAATTAATCTTCAAAATTGGTTTTCTTTGTTTTTAGTTTTTTTACAAGGTTTGCACAGATACATTTCCCTTTCACCCTTTTCTCATGTCCTGTCATTTAGTGAAGTTTTAGTTTTTTTTTTCAATTGCTGTTCTGGTCGTTACCATTGAATCACTGTCCCTCATCCCACAATTGTTTCCCATTCGCATGTTCCTTCCGCTATCACCAACCTGCGCCTTCACCAATTTTAAACGTTTATTTTCTCCATGCTTCTCTTTTTCACCCAATTTCATGTTTTTGTGGGGTTCTTTCTAGGTCTCGCCTAGGCAGCACACGCACTGTCTCGTTTGAGACATTCTGTGCTCAGTATATGGGCTTTCATTCCACCTCTCACTGGCGATTTGTTGAAATGTGTGTCATTCCGAAAAGCTTGAATTTTTTTGGTGGACTGTCCTCATCTGTCCCACCTTCTGACGTGTTGATTCTCGCCTAGAATATTGGCCAATTGCGGGTATACTTCTTTGGAAGGCTTATTCCCCTTTGTGTTTGCATACTTTTTCTTCGTTTAGGGGACTGTTGCTGCTCGCCAGTTAATGCAGCATTTGCCAAGGAATCAAGTGCAATGCTTCCTTTTAGCACCATATCATATGAATTTATTCTTTGTGTTCATTTTGGGCAAATATTTTCTACACAGTACTACCTCGGCACCCGATTCAAAGTTTATTTTTTTAATCAATCCCGATAACTTTCCAACAATCTAACCAGTCTTATATGGCGACATATACATTTTACTTTTCACTTAGGTTAGTCCAGTTTCTATTGCTATGCGACTCCACAAACAAAATTTTATAAATCTAAAATAAAAAAAAAAGACATCACCATGTCGATCTTTCAGAACGCCGACAGAGCCATTCATGCAGTTTCACACATGATTTTGGTAAGTCACTACCTATTGGGATTTGTTTTTATTCAGAGCACATTAGGGGGCTACATGTTTTTAATTATTTTTCCTGTTTCCTGAAAATAGTCTCGGGTTTTTATTCAGATTGGTTCCATGGAGAGTTGTGGTAGCACACAAGTTTTTCTTCCTGAGCTCTTAGACTCTATTTGCAATCCAGTTTGGTGTCCTGCAACAAGCTGGTGCGAAAGGCACTCCTCAAGGGAAGCAGGTATGGGACTGTTCATTTCGCCGTGACGTTTGGCCGTTGGAGACATGATGGCAGCCTGATACCGGCTGCCGGCATGGACTTTGAGCATGTAGGATGCATTTGAATTGACACAGATTGGGTCTGCTTCTTACTTTGATGAGGCTAATGATATGGTGTTTTATGTGGTTCAACAGTGTGATTACAATTCGGATTGCGAGATTCACGCTTATATGCGTGCCCTTTTTTGGGGGTTCTACCTGTATCTTTGGCATATTTCCTTTCTTATAACGAATCTGCAAACTGGCCGATATTTAAATACAGTATCGACTAGCTCAGGTGTGATCCTTTTTACGTATTATTCCGCGTAGCCTTCTGTGCCTCATCATTGGACCTACCCGGCATCCCTGTTTCTTGTATCCACTTGTTCTTTATGATTATGAGGAACTTTTTCCAAACATTTGATACCGAATAACCGTGATATCGATGTGGAACGACATATAGGCTGCTGATCCGGTTATTTACTGGCCTTTTTGCTGAGACTGACCTATTCTAACTATCAGTGCCCTGAAAAAGTCCTTTATAAAGACGAAATGCGTCTGCTGTATCGTTGTGAAAATTAATGTTTATGACCATGTTTAAAAAAAAATAGAAATTGGAATAAAAGATAAACTCTGAAGAATATTTGTGTTGAATACAGATTACACAATTGTTTTTTCCTGTTTTTGAAACTGACGTGTGGTGCACCTGTGCTTATGTTTTAAATGGGACTGCCTTGCTGGGGAGGGCGGGCGTTCATATCTGCTAGTCAAGCTCTGTTATTTTCATGTCCTCACATCAATAAATGGGAATTTCGTTTTTTATTTCAATGGCTATGCTGCCTTTTACACTTTATCAGGTGCAACAGAGTTGGTTAGTGCCGGAGTCCTAATAAGTTGGCTTTGTGCCCCCAGGCCGTTGCCCTGCTTGCAGTTTACCCCCGCTCCATGCCTCTGTACCCCAGCCTGTCTCCCATGCATGTTGTGAGTGTTTGTTCATGACACCACATGTTCTGTGCCCAAGCCTCGTTACAAGTACCGCTGCCTATGCACCCGAGTCTTTGTGCCCCCTTGTGGCCGGTGCACGTATGTCTGAGCCTGTGTGCTCCAGTCGGAGTGTTCAGTTCTCCCCGGCTCTTATGCCAATTGTGAAACAGGCTGCATGCCCACCTGCCCTGACTGAGTATTTGGTGCCCCAGTCTACAGGCCCCCTGTATCATAACCTTTGCACAATGATTGCCATACACCATGCCCTCTGTATACTAACCTGTGTGCCCAGTGACCCAGTCGTGGTGTGTGATGTCAAAGGGTGCACATACAAAAGGTCCACGTATCCCCCCTTCGCTACGTGCGTCATAATGGGAGCCTCCGTGTTCCCCAGACAGAGCGCCTCTTTCTGAGTATCAGATGAAGCTCTTGACTGAGCACTCCTGTCCCAAAACTGTGCATACCCAATGAAACACAACTAAAAACATTGACATTTACAACGCCAATGGCGAGCCTGATTGCATTGCAAATGCTTGTCTGTACAGTCATTCCTCATCTAAATCATTTCTCTACTCTACCTCCGTCCACCGTTGTCTCTCTTCTTCCATGTTATATTTTCATTTTAAAACTATATCTCCACCTGGAATTGGCCTAGGGGTAACTTGTATCCCTGGCTAGAGGGGACCTACCTGGCAGTTGGGGCTGGACTGTTCCTACTGGATCAGGACTAAGACTTATTTGCATAGTGGGAAAAATTACCTGGAATTCACCCCAAGTGATTAGAGGCTGAAGTTAATTTAATCATGCTTCAAGTTGTTTATTTTCTTAATTCTCAGTGATGTACCCTATGTGCGACAGTTTGCCTAGAAGTGGGCCCTGTTCTCACTGTGCCAATGAATTCAAGATGCACCTCACAGATGAGGCCCAAATAGACAGAAATGGTTTGGGGTGGGTTGAGTTCCCATCAGCAGAGGACCTGGCCTGGTAGGTCAGGCTGGATGGACGGTTCCTTTTGGAGTAAGGCCAAGGCTGACTTACAAGTTGCGGGTCTCTGTCTAGATTAGTATGAAGGTCAAAATAACGATGGATTGGAATGTGGCTCCAAGTGAATACTGATGACTGATTATTTCAAGCATTGCATGCATAATTCCCTGCCTTCCCAGAAAGGCTACCCATAAGAGCAGCTAGAGTGCCCATCTCCCCAGAGCCCCCCCTCTCAGGCTCACCCGGAGTTCCCGATGAGGATGATCTTCAGACTGGAGCGCCCCAACATGTCAAGAGGAACCTGCAACAGAAGACAATAAAGAAGAACATGAGACTTTAAGGAAAAGAACTAGGAAATATAAGGGCTTCGTGCATTAAAGGCAGACACCAGTGGAAAGAGAAGAGCTTGTGAAATTGAAACAAGATACCTAGAGAAAGAGAAGAGCAAACATCAAAGAGAGATTGAAGAGAAAGGTTCAGCTAATGGAAGAAGACCTAACAGATAGAAAAAGACCTAGGAAAAGCCAACATGGCATCAAAGAAATACAAACAAAAAAAAGGGACTTGAGGCATCAAAGACCTAGAGTAAGAGAAGGATTTGTCATACTGAAGACAAATACCCGAGGAAAGTGAAAGCGAAAAGAAACAACTCAGGAAAGAGAAGCACCTGAAACAACCAAGAAAAGAGGGTGAAAGAGAAGGAGTTGAGACATAGAAGACAAAGACCTGTAGAAAGAGAAGTTCTTTCTGCATTGACGGAAAAGATCAGAATATAGAGACGAGCTTGTGACATCAGAAAGACCTGTAGAAAGAGTAAGGAATGAGACATTGATGATAAAGATAAAGGGAGAAAAATGTCTAGAGAAACGGAAGGGAGTGATCTAGATAAAAAAGTAAATTTCAAGAAAGAGACCAAAGAGAAGGACCGGTGAAATCGAAGAAAAAGATTGCGTGGGAATCAGAAAAAGCAGTAGTATCAAAGATAAAATCATGAGCAACATCTAAAAGAATAATGTATAGAAAGGACTTGAAAGAACTTAAGAGACAGACCTTGGGAAAAAGAACTGGCTACATTGAAGGGAAAGTCCTAGGGTAAGAGGTAAACTGGTGGACCGAAGACAAGGACCTGGGGAAAGACAACTAACGACAGTCAAAGAAAGAGAACTAGTGGTCACATTGAAAAGAAAGACGAAGGGAGAGACACTGAATGGACAGCAAGCGCTCATGCCATGTACCCAAACCCCTTCATTATTATTAGAGGCCAGGAGAAGACAAAAGGAGGAAGTAATCTTCACAGTCACCATTGAGAATTCATGTTATAAAACCACAATGAGAAATGGTGTTACCCGTTGTAAATCCTCCGCTCCCTGTCACCACCACCACTCTTATTTGGAGCTCAGAAACATTTTTTTATTTTTATTTTGATAAACACATTATTACTGAGAATAATTTTTTATTTAGGTCAAATGGCTTCTTCCACATGACTAAAGACTTATCAAAGGCTTTTTAGGGTCCGACAGCAAAATCTACATGTCGGGTCCCTGTTGACCGCACCGCTCTCCTCCTGGTGAACCTACTGTACATCAGCTACAGCAACCTGTAAAGCTGTGTGTCACCTTTCGGTCACAAGAAGGGAAGGAGCCAAGACTAGAGGGCGACTGTTTATCTATTTTATTGCGGTTTACAGACTGTAGAACAACAAAACAAAGTCTTTCAGTCAGACACGTGGTCGGTGGCAGGTTTGTAGTCCTCGGGCACTTCCTGGGTCGGGGTCCGGGACACTCCAGCACATGGAAGAAAAGAAAAGAACGTGGCTTTTAAGTGGTTTGTTCCGTTTACTAGAAACTCTCGGAATAGGGAGGGTGTGAGGGATAAAGCAAGGACCACCACCACATTCAGTGAGTTGTGCACGGCTTTGCTAAACGAGGTGCCCCAGTGCTTGCACGGTCCCCTATCAGGTCCCTCCCTTCTTAAAGTTCAACAAAGAACCCAAACGAGCACGCACCTGGGAGAGCCACGCGTCCTCCTTCGCGTGGCTGGGCGAAACGCGGTGTCGTTGGCCTCCTGGCTTTACTGCTGCCTCCGTCCGCTCCTCCTCGGTTACCGGTCCGGCACCTTCTCTGCTCCTGGTGTCGTCCACGTCCAAGGATTCCGTCTCCACGGTGCTTTCCGCCTTCCCGGTCGCGTGGTTCTCCTGGCGTCTCACTTCTTCCTCCCACGACGGAGACACGGCGTCTTCCGGGTCTCTCCTCATATGGTGAGAGGCCACTCCTGATAGGCCCGAAAAGTCAGGTGGTTCCGATGCGAAGCCTTCGTCACGAACACAAAGGCTATCCTTAAAGGGCCCGTAGTAATCCGCCTGTTGAGGAGACGGACAATCAGTTAGCCCTGCCGGGGCTGAGCATGGGACCCCCTGACACTGTGGAAGCTGAGTGACTAGTAAAGATCTACCATCAGTGGTACCCCTTGCACCAGCCGTCTCCGTCACAAGCCCATCTCTGTCCCTGCAGAGTCGCGGGCTCCGCAGGAATGTGTCACGAGCGACAGCGCCACGTGTCGGCTTGTTTTCGGCTGAGCTTTCTGCCTCCCGACTGTTTTACACATCCTATGCCTTTAAAGTTATCACATAATTACCCTTGTGGTATGGGGCATCTTGTGCCAACCCGGCACGTGGATGCCTCCGGCCGCGAGTCTCCTGCATTGTTCAATTGCCGTTCCACAACGGATGCTGGAACGATGGGTTTTCCACACACAGTTTGCTCATAAGCCATTCAGGGCACAAATCTGTATGAACTTTCCTTCCTCTTAAGAGAGAAATATGTGACACACCTGTAGTACTAGGCGGTGAAATGTTATACGACCACACTTTGGTGTTAACAAAATCTTGAACATCCTGGCAAGATGATAGAGCCCACTTGAATACCTTCCTTCACCAGTCTGTTTGCCCTATCGACTAATTGCGAAAAACACAGTTGATGGACAGAATGCAGAACAATGTCTTACATTCACCCCAGTACAAAGATCCGGGCCTAAATCCATCGTTATTTTGCACTCCACACCACCCTAGGTCAGACAATGGCTATATGCAAAACAGCCTTGACCCTGTGCCTCATGGGAACAGTCCAGCCCGAACTACCAAGCCATGTCTTTCCTAGACCGGAATCAAGCATCCAAAAAAACGATGGATTTAGGCCCAGATCTTTGTACTGGGGTGAATGTAAGACATTGTTCTGCATTCTGTCCATCAACTGTGTTTTTTGTAATTTTCACCCCGAGTGGGCTGGGTATGCTCAGACGCGAGTCCCAGGCTCTCCACATCACTGGAGTCAAGCTATCCAGGCTGAAGAAGGCTGATAGCCAGAAACCGGCCCTTGGATGCCAACAGGAACCAAGGATGCTTAGCACTTCCGGTTCAAGAATGTCAATGCCTAGCGAGCTAACCTGCTAATGTTATATAATGTAAGTTGACTCCTACGCTCTCAAACAGCACACACCACCACTGACACGATGAGTCCTTGCCGAGGTGCAAACAAAAGAATGGGCGTGAAGTTTACTTAATGTTATGCCAGGCAGATTTATATAGCATGTGGCGACCCAAAGGCTTCTCTGTACCAAGTAGTCTCATGCACATTTAGTTGCAGTTTTTGCTGCCAAAGGCGGTGCAGTGCGTTCTTTATAAAACTTCGTATTTGGTTCTGCACTTTCTAGCTGGTACAGTCAGTAGCTTCGTGTGACTCTAGGTATGCGATTTAAGCTCCAGAGAGGAATCAACATTTTTTTACTGGACCTATACAAAAAAAAATCTTCATCTGTAAAGTACAGACAGATTAAAGCAAAGTGCCTGCGACCCGGAAACAACACATGCTCTGCCAAGGTAAACACTTAATATTCCTTAAAGCAGCCAGGTGGCCCCTGCATTGCATCACCTTCATTCAGCCACGCAGGCGGCTTGTGCACCAGAACACGAGTTTGTGAGATTTAGGTTCGTTTTACCCCCGTGTGTGTCGCTTTACAAATTCAAGCTTGAAAAGAACCCCTGGTTAATAATATCTGAATTAGTAAAGGTGGCACACGAGACAGAACACGAAGGGGATTTGGTAAAATGCAGCTCTATTTGGGCATCACACTGAAACAATATTGTTTGTTTGTTCTAAAACAAATATTCTGTTTTTAAAGCGAGACAGTTTTTCAGCAAAATAAATATAATGAAACTTGAGAAGACGTAATCAGATTTTCAAAGTCAGGAGTAAAGGGGTGTCATGGAGACACACAAACAATCTAACCTGAAACACACTACTAATTTACAGATGTTTCAGAGGCACCGTGATGCCACTGCACTAAAATAATTCTCTTATAGATGATGGAATTATGTAGTTATCAACCAAACTTTAAGAATTGCATAGAGGGCAGAAAGTCAGAAACAAACCAACCTCAGAGGAGAAGTCGTTGAGCTCTTCCAAGGCAGCCCCTCAGTTCTGAAGGGTGGAAAGTGAAAGTAAAACAGTCCTGGTTTCAGCACAGCCCAGCTCAGAGATTATAACCCCTTTTGTTCTCTCAAATTTCCTTCAGTTCCATGTCAGCACTGTCGTGAGCCACCCGGCAACTACTGTTACGTTGGCTGTCGCACGCATCCTGACGGTCAGGCGTGGCCAGAGGCTATAAATAAAGACGCACGTGGACGCTTAAGGTCATTGTGCATGCACAGCAGCCAGAGTGTAGCAGTGTGTAAGGGCCGGCACGGGTAGGCCTAGGCAATATTTGCTGCGTGCTTCCTGTCCAGGGAAGACTTGGCTTGGCAGGTCAGGCTGGACTGTTCTCATGAGGCACAGGGTCAGACTGATTTGCATATAGCCATGTCTGAACTGGGGTGGCAGAGTGGGCTAAAGAACGGTGATGGATTAAACCGAGATCAGTTGACTGGGGGTGAGTGTCTGAAAAGTTTCAGGGCTCCGTCCATCATCTCCTTGTGTTTGCTTTGTTTGCCCGAGTCAGGAGCATCATATCCAGTACAACCCCACCCTCCCACAAGGTCCTGCTGAGCACGCCGGTGTGCCGCTCCTTGCGATTTGGAGCAACAGCTGAAGAAGCGCTGCTTGGCCCCTCCGACAGTCCCAGGAGAGGGTTTGCGACTGTGCAGACGTCATTCCAGCCCCATGCTTGCCACCAGTTTCCAGTTGGTGCATGGAGGCGGCCTTTCAGAAAGACGGAGAGAAGTTGCTGCATGCTGTCTCGCCACGTGGCTACGGCACGGCGCCCTGGGAGCCTACTACAGCTTAAGTCGCCGGTCAGCTCCTTATACGGTGAGAGCATCGGAGGCTTGCCGGCTGCCTGATGATCCTGTGTGGCCAACCAGGAACCATCTGAGACCCAACTGTGCTGCGTGTGTCTGACAAAAGGATGGGAAGTGCTCCCCAGCCATTCTGCCACACATGAGCAAAAACAAGTAAACAAAAATAGACTTTGGAAGGAACAGATCCCCAAGTACTGTGAGGATGCATGCCTGTGCGCAGCTGGTGAAAGGAGCCCTTTTGCATGCACTAAACCGCGGGCCACTGAGTTCCAGTGATAAGGTAGACAGTGAGTGCCAAGTACACGTACAAGCATTTTTGCAGCAGCGCCAGATGAGAGCACCACGCCAGCACCGCCCTAAGATGCAGTCCCTGCTGCAGCTGTGCTGCCAACGCACCAGAGAAGCGTCCAGGCCCCAGTGGCAGTATTAACGCCATTCAGCCAGTTAGCTGATCCAGCGATGGTAGCACCAGGACGGCGCCAGTGGATTGGACGACTGCAGAATTTCTTTTGTGCCATGCTTGAGATGGACTGTGCCGTTAAGAGTTCCTTGGTGCTTCATATGGGCGGTGTTGAATTATTTGATCTGTTTGAGAATTTACCCAACATTGGGGCAAAAGCGGATTTTGATGAGGTTGTGGCCGCACTGAATAGACATTTAAATCCGGATTACAAATGATTCAAACTGCGACAAGCACACCAGTTGGAAGGAGAGTCAGTGGACACCTTCTTTGTGCTGCTGCGCAAACAAGCGAGCACGTGCACAGGGATAGACAAGCAGGAGGACATCAGAGCTCAATTAATTCAAGGTTGCAGGTCATCCAACCTCTGAAAGCTGATATTGCTGCAACCCGTCATCACGGTGGATGAAATCCTAATCCTGGCCAGGTCTCACGGGCTGGCGGACAGTCGGGCTGGAGCAATGGAATCGGCACTAGTCCTTGTTTGTCAGCTCCAATGGCGGCCACAGTGGTGAAGGTCAAGGAGGAACAGGTGGAGGCCATCAGATGGTGCCCAGCGCCAGGATGGGGGACATGCCCCAGCAAGAAAGAGTGAGATAGCATGCGGAAGCAGCAGATTACCCAGCCATGAGGATGTCCAGCACAGGGGAAAACGTGTTTGAAGTGTGGCGGATCGCACCACTTTGCAAAGGTCTGTTGCAGTTCCACCACAGGATACGGCCTATTTGCAAGAGGTAAGAAGTCCCTGAACATTTGTAGTTGTCGCTGGAGGATAGAGGGAATGACCAAACCCACCTCACGAGGCATCAACTAGATGACGACAAAGAGGAAGAGGTGTTAACTATATCTTTTATAGACCGGAACAAACAATGACAGAGCCTGCCCCATTGTGCCAATTCCAAGTAGACGGCGTGAAGATGTCTGCTCTCATTTATACAGGAGCAGCGTCAGTTAATGTCACTGACTGAGGACAGTGTGAGAAAGTGCCATCTATCTTGCATTGGTATGGCCCCACTTTTTTCTGATTGCTGATGTGCTTTGACTGAGTGTGCCCTGGGCTCATGCCAACCAGGTACCCAGGGCCTGTGTTCCTTCCTTAAAACTGTGTTGAAACTAAAACCCAATTGGCATCTCTGGCCACCTGTCAGCCCCTAGTAAATGGTACCCTAGGTACCCAGGGCATGGTAACCAGAGGAGACCCCTAAGGGCTGCAGCACTTATTGTGCCACCCTTAGGGGCCCTGTACCCTGACATCCACACCCTGCCTTTGCAGGATGAGTGTCTAAGTACAGAACTAAACAAAGAGTCGACATGGCACACATCCCTGTGTGCCATGCCCACAAACCCACTGCCCAGGCATACATCAGTCACCCCTCTAGCTGGGTGCCCTATGCCAGTGGTGAGGGCACAGGTGCATGAGCCCTGTGCCCCTACAGTACCTAGGGCCATTCCTGGGCCCTGTTAGTACAGTGATGCCATGAAGAGTATATGGTGATGGGAGGTCGACATTACGAACTCCACAGCATCATAATGGCTACACTGAAGACTGACAAGTTTGGTATCAAAATTCTCAGCACATTAAATCCACACAGATGCCAGTGTGGGATTTAATGAGAAATGCACCACAGAGGGCGTCTTAGAGGTGCCCCCTGAACCCTAACCACAATTCACGTCTGGGCCGAGTGGCTGCAGAGGCTGCCACACAGCAGACATGTTGCTGGACCCCTGGGTAGAGAGCCCCCGCTCTCCTGGCCTGCAACAATGAACATCCTGGGATAGGTGCTAGGTCTCCTCCCCAAGGATGGGCAGGGGGAAGCTTCAAAGGCATACCGCCTCTGTGAGCTTCTCCAGACCATTTGCTGTACCCAGCAACTGGCCCCCACCAGTCCTGACCCCCACTCTGGCGGGATGACTGGCAGGAAAAACTACGTCAGGAAGGTGGGTGTGCCAGCCTGTTCCAACCCCACCCCTCAGGTGGGGGAGACTAGGTGAAGCACGACACCGGGCTCCAGCCATCTTGAAGATAGGGAGCCCTGACCAATCACAGCCAGGCTCCTGCCTCCCTCCCACAGGAGAGGAGCAGGCTGTACCCGCCTCAGGACAGGGACCTATTGGTCCCAGCCCTTGCCCTACCTGTAACGCCCCTAAATTCAGTATTTAGGAGCTCCCTGAACCTTCCTTCCGTAGATCCCGATAAGAAAAGAAGAAAGAAGATCTAGAAGAAGAAGACCCGCCGTGCAGCTGCTAACAACAGGACAACAACAACTGACTTGGCCCCAGCCCTACCAGCCCTCGATCCTGGAACCTGCTCCTGCCTAATCCCAGCGACTCTCGCGGACAGCAACCTTGGGACACCCAGAGGACCTGCCTGCTTTGACCCTCTTAAAGACTGGGACTCCCATCAGCAGAGGCTCTGCTGCAACAACACCCCTGGTGCCAGCCAGGAAGCTCCGGATCAGCCCACTCTGCACCCGCCGAGCCCGGCCCCTGCCCAAGTGATCCAAGACAACGAGGACGTCCCCCCGGCGACTGGGACCTGAAGTCCAGTGCCCCAAGACCCTCCTCGACGACGCCTGCAGCCTCAGGACAAGGGACCCCGACGACCGCGACCAGCAGGGGGTAAGATATCCTTACCTCAAAAGACACCCCTGCACCCGGCGGCCCCCTGTGCCCAACTCCTGGGTGTCTACCTATCCTACAAGATCCCAACTTACCCCTCTAAGTGTTGGTCGCTCCAGAAGATCCTCCGTCCCCGAGCCTGCAGCCTTTGTTCCCTTTTCAAGTTCCTCATTGAATAACATCGAGTGCCTGACGGCTCTAAAGCACCCTGAACCAGCCGCCCGAGTGCCCCTGGCAGTGCAACCTGTACCCTAACCTACTTCCCCATTTGCCCTGAGCAAGTGACCAGGAGCCCAGCTCCCACAGCCGCGTGGCCTGCCAGCCAGCCGCCACCAACCGGAGGCCCCCTTTCCCTCATTGGATAACATTGGTCCTAACTACCTCTGCACCCTGCCGCCCCTGCGCCGCTGAGGGTGAACCAACTGTACCTACCTGACCCTGGGGGACCCCTGAGTCTATGCCCAGAACCCTAACTTCACCATTCGAGTAGTCACCTGGAAACCGGTAACTCACTTACCAGCCATTGGATAACATTGACTGGCTTGACTCGAAAAATCTTCTAAGTGTGGAGTTTTGGAAACTTAAAATATTCCTATAAAATCAACCGAATTCCGAAGTACTCACCTGTGATCAGGAGAGAAGCCAGTACTGTACCTTGTAGCCCAGTACTGAACCGCAAAAGTAATCCTTACCAGGTTTACTAGTAACCTGTATTTACTCCATAGGAATCCATTGTCTGCTTTTCTATGAAATTTCTTCTGTCTACTTTTGAAAACTCGAAATATTCTTTAAAAATCATACAAAATACTGAAACGTAATTACTTACCTGTTTTAGGTTGAGACCCCAGTGCTGGACCTAGGAGCCCAGTACTGGATTACAAAAGTAATAAGATCGTACTTTACCTGCAACCTGAATTTCCTCCCATTGGATAACATTGCCAGATTTCTGTTGAAAAGTTTCTAAGTGTGAACTTTTAAAATAGCTTTATAGTCCTGACAAATCACTGCAGTAACTAAAACTTTTTACTAAATTGTTTTCTGCTTGGACCCCAAGACTGAATCTAGGAGCCAGTCCTGGAACTACCAAAGTAATCTACAAAGTATTCAGCTGTGTTTATATAGAAAAACCCATTGAGCTCAAGGCTAAATTGTGTTTAGAATTGTGTTGCCTACTGCAACCCCTATACCTATGGTGTTCACAAAGTTTATTGCCTTTCTGCAAAGTACTCTTCTGAGACCTCTCATATAGAGAACAGTATATTTTGATACCTGTTGGTTCTAAAAATAAAACAACTATATCTTTTGATACAAAAACAATTGTCCTGGAGTTCAGTCATTGAGTGTGTGAAACCTTTTGCTGACTGAGTGGGTACAACAAATGCTTTACACTGTCCTCTGGTACTGCCTTACTGCTCGACCAAGCTACCACTTTAGAGAGTAAGGTCACACCTGGCTTTAACCTCGGTTATACCTCTGGGGTTGGTGGACTCTATACACACTGTACCTTATCTTGGTCCTGTATATATAGAGCCACTTTCTCACAGACAGTTCCTGAAGTTGAACCCCAGACCTGAAATCCTTCCTACGAAGGCCAAAATATAAATGTATGCAGTTCCAGACCCCAAAACTTTGAGAGGGGTCATTGATGTTGAGGTCACCAGCGGTGATGCAAAAGCAAGAACCAAATTCCACCTGGCTAAGGGCAACATTGGAACGCTCTGAGGGTGTCACACGGCTGAGGACTTGGGGATAATGTTCTTTGCAAGATAGGCACCAGGTCCAGGTCCAGGTCCCACCTGAGTATGTTATCTATTATATATGCATCACTCCAGCCGACTACAGGGAACATACCAGGACTTACCAGTCAATCTCCTCAAGTCTTAGGGTTGCCGTTCATCCCTCTTCACTGCCAGTTTATTTATATACCTGTACCATGTGTCCCAATGCACCATCTCCCCCTGTTGTAGTGGGAGCAAGCGCCAAGTTGTGGTTTTGGCTGTGGCCCATTTGAGGTCATCTCTCATCCAGAGTGATAGAGAAGGGGCCATTGTGGACTTCCTTACTGCTCTCGTCCTGAATATTCAGATATTGGGGTATGCTCCCACCACCTGCAGAAAGTCCATCTCCGGGAGATGGGTACCATGGGCGTCTCAGGTCAGCACCAGTGAAGAGCAGTCATGGAAGCATGATATATGTTTGATGTGGATAATTAAATTGGGCATACTTCAGCTGCAGGTTCCTGGAGATCCTGTAGACCTGTCCTAGTGCGAGGGACCACTACTTGTCTGTGAGCCCCTGTCCAAGTGTGAGGGCCCATTTCTCCCACAGAGCGTGAAACTTTGGGTCTCTGGACTCCAACAGTCCCTTGTAGATTAGCGTAACTGCGCACCTGCCCACTCCGTGCTCCAGTAGTAACTGTACCATAGGTGATGAGGTGGCCTCCACAGGGTCTGAGCCCCAAATGGTCCCTATCCTGGTTGTCAGGGCATTATTGGTCAAAAACTGGCCCTCATCGACCTCATATCGGTCCCGGAGTGCCTGAATGGTCGGCAATGCTGTATGTTCGGACAGATCGCCCACAGTAAGAACAGTTGCCTCTGTCAATGGGCTTTTGCAATGGCAGTCTGCCACCAAAAGCAGGGAGTGCCCACAGCAGTAGGGCAGGAGCATATGGCTTGGGGCCCCATCTAGGGTGCACATACATGCACCAGCAATATTTAGCTATTGTGGCAAGGTGTCCCGTGCCCTGAGTGCCTCTCTGGGAGTCCATAAGCCACTCCAGTATGTCCCGGACTTCTGTGACCCGTAACAAAGAGTCCCTTTCAGAGTTTGCTACAGTCAACAGCCAGAGCATGGGCAACTGTAGCTGTGCCGTGGAGCAGTACAGTTAGTAACTGGGGGCTCCCAGCCCCCCTTTCCAGAGGGGCCTACAACTTGTGTAGGGCCACTCTCTTTCTCCCTTTGCTCCATATCAAATCAGAAAGGATAGACTGCAGTTCGCAGAAAAAACATTGAGGGAGGGGTATCGGAAGGGCTGAGAAATGATAGAGCAGCCATGGTAGTATCAGCATTTTCGCACTTCCCACTCTACCCATCGGGGAGAATGGTAGAGACGGCCAGAGTGCTAGTAGGACCAACGAACGCTAGCCATCACAGCCCTGAGGTTACCTTGCATGAGATCGTTGTCCGAATGATAGACATTACTCCCCAGATAATGGAAGGAGTCATATTGCCAGGTTAAATCCCATATATTAGGGTTCCTCCTTTTCCAACTCTAGAGAGTTTTTGGAGGGGAAAGATGCAAGATTTAGTTCAGTTCAGTTTCAGGCCAGAAACCGTTCCAAATTCATCCATCACTTCCATCGCACGGGGTAGGTCTCTATGCACATCTCAGCTATACTAATGCATCATCTATATAGAGAGACCTAGATTGCCTCTCATGAGTCTCCACTCGGTATCCCCCACTGTGGGCCGGCACTAAAAAAAAAAACAAGCCAGCTACATCACTAGGGCAAGAATGATTGGAGAGAGTGAACAGCCTTGTCTGGTTCCCCTGCCCAATCATAAGTTTGTGATATTTCTTTGTCCAGGCACTCCCAAGCAAGCAGATCCATGTATAGGTTCTCTATCCATTTCAAAACCTCGGGACCAAAGCTCATCCGAAGCAGGACTTCCTGAAAATAAGGTCTGTCCAGCGTATCAAAAGCTTTTTCGATGTCGAGGGAGATCGACACGTATGGAGACAACCCCGGAGGGTGTTCCAGGAATAAAACTGTTTTGGTCATGATGCATCAAAGTTGTGAGGCAAGGCTTCAACCGGTTTGTAGTTGCCTTATCATGAATCTCGCAATTTAAGTTCAGCAGGCAGTATGGTCTGTATGATTGTGCGTTTAATGGATCTCGGCCTGGTTTAGGAAGAACCACTATCAGCACCTCCCTCAAGGTCGCAGGTAATACTCTCCAAGCTTGAGTAGAAACATTTGTAGCAATTGCAGTGCGAGGATGGCCATATAAGTGGAATAGAATTTCACATGGCACCCATGGAGATTTGTTGTATGCCATCTAATCGATCGCTCGCTGGATTACCTCTAAGTTCATTGTCTCATCTAGGGATTGGCCCTGGAGGGGGTCAAAGCGTGGGATTGGAAGGTAATCCTGCAGGAGGGGTCTATCCTGCCTTCCCTCTCTCAATACAGAGCACTATAATAGCCGAAGAAGGCAGTGTTAATGTCAGTCTGTGTCTTCAGGAGAACGCCAGTCTGAGTTTCAATCACATTCAATGGCGGTCTGTCACCTCCTGTACTTAACAACCAGGCCAGATGCCCGGCAACATATTCCGCATAGCCCAATTTCCCCAGTATGTCCAGTAGTACCCTATGGTCAGCCCCGAGTGTGGAGAACGTGTTCATCTGACCAGTACCCTCCCCACCTGTATTTTCATCAAAATGTCTTGAAAATCACCCCTAGCCCACATGCACCCCACCTAAGCCCAGAACGCTACAGAGTTAGATATCCACACAAGAAAAACTGTAAATAAAAGCAAAAGTCCCAAACTCCCAACCCCAGATCAAGACAGGAGTCCCAGACCATGTAGAAGTAACACAACATAACAAATATAAATAAGTCAATCGGTCAGGGGGTTAACCATGATTGAAAAGTGGAGCAACCATGCCACACCTATTACACAGTTACAGAGTGGCCCCCTCACACATGAAATAGAGACTCATTCAGCTCTGGAAGCTACAATAAAGGATGTAGCGTCTGAGGTTCAGATGACATGGCCCGCCGTCCTTGGGGTACGAGCGGGCCAGTCCAGAGGTCTGGCGGGAAGTCATCCTGAGCATATGTCGGCACCCGCTCCAGTGAGTCTGCCATAGGATCAGGAGAGCTCACGGTCTGACTATGGAGGGATTCCAGCTCAGCTATAGCCACTGCTCGCTCTCTTTCTCTCTCCACTGCTGGTTTCTCTGAGGGTCTGCACCTAGGTGCTCCAGACTGCTGGTACCTGGGCCTCCTGCACAGACTACTGCCAGATCTCTGTGAGTCTCATGGTAGCGGGGTGACACCCTTTGTCTTCAGCTATTCCCAGGCTTCAGCTGGGGTCGGGGAAAAAAAGGTGTGTCCTGAGTTTACAATGTGCAGTTTAGCTAGAAACATAAGAGAGCAGCGTATGCCCAACAGGCGTTGTTTTTGCATGAAAGATCCCTGTCTATTCTGCACATCGGTGCTATAGACTGGGTAAATGTTCTCCTTATTGTTTTCCACTTGCCAGGGGACTTTCGTATGAGCAACCTGAAAGATGTGTTCTTGGTTGCGATAGTTAAAGAGCCATGCCGCCACCGGCTGTGGGGGGCCCCCTAACTACGATGCCCTCCCAGGAGCTCTGTGGGCCCTGTCAACTGAGTAGAAGGTGAATCGATTACCCCTAGCGTCATATTGAGCAACCAACCCTCAATAAAGAGGTCCATGTTGGGGCCCTCTGCTCCCGCCGGGAGCCCCACAATGTGAAGGTTATTGAAACGTGATCTGCCCTCTGCATCTTCAGCCCTGTTCCATAGCAATATAACCTCTGCTTGGAGGGCCTGCAGTTGTGCCTGCATTTCTGTCACCGGGGCAGAGGGCTGCCTGGCCAGACTAGTTTGACTCATCTTTGTCTCTCAATTTCACTGGATCTGCCCATAGCAGACTCATTTCAATCGTCAAGGTGTCCAGTTTTGGGTCTTTGATAGACTGCAGAAGTTCATCAAACCTTTCTGCATTCACAGGCATGGTTCTAAGCCCGGCACCATCAACCACTCTCAGTGTCACGTGGGCATTAGAGAGATGGGTAACTCCACTCAGCTCTGTAGGCTTCCCCTTGCGGCACCAATGCGGCACCATGATTGCATGTCAAGCAAGCAGCACTGAGGGGTGGGGGGGAGTGGGCTCCCCCGCAGGCACAGTTCGCTGTGGTGCCTCAGCCATATGGTATGGTTAGGCACATCGCCGTCTGGCTGCGCAAATCTCAAAATAGGAAGGCAGGGATAGATTGCGTGTCACACTAGTGCTGGAAAGTGTGCACGTCTCCCCATCAGGCCTCTCTTGTATGTGGCGATCTTTTCTAGGCAGGCTTCGGTACTGCAATCGTGTCCCTCCCCCGCTGTATCTCCTATGGGGATGAGTGAGAAGGGAGAAGCAGCCCCAAGGTGGGACTTCGGCAGAGCTGGGAATGTTCCCCCATAGCCGTCTCTCTCAGAGCGAGCAGTGTTGTGTATCAGGATTTTCTACATCATCTTTCCAAACTATTTGTCAAAAATCTCCTTGGGTATTATTGCCCAGGGGAACCTGAATCAGTTGTGGAGGGCAATTGCTTTCTAACCCTAAACCTCAACAGGTTCGTATAACCCAGGGCTCCTTTTACACAAAAAACTCTGAACTCCTAATAGCATTTCTCAATGACAGTAGCACTCGAGCATGTCCACCTACACCATCACCGTAATATGAGCGCACCTAACATTGTTTTTCTTTCTCTCCACAATATTCTTTGGATCCCTGCACGTCCTCGCAGAATGCTTCACTATGTCACACAATTTACATTTCTAAGCATTGTCCAGACAAAGCTAGAACATTGCATCACGGTTGCTACATCCACATTTGTTGCACTCATAACATTTATGGTCATTCTTACCATGACATTCACCTCCTGCATTACGGTTTGACAGACTACCCACACCTGAGCACTTTGTTTCATTTTTATATACACTTATTATTTCATCCACATTTCAGACTGCTCTGTTGCTTTAGCAGTGGCAAAAACCATATTGCAAACTGGGATCCCCCAGCACCCTCAACTGTTCCTGTATTTTTTGTTTTGACATTCATAATTATCTGATCACACATCCCTTGATCTGCCATTATACCAAAGTTGCATGACTGCATTGTGGGTGCCCTAACTTTAGCTACAAACTTATCGATTCCCCACCTCTGGCGTGAGGTGTCGAACATGTATCAATCTTGGGTAATGCTCACATTGGGTTTGAGCATTTTTTCTAAACTCATTAGTACATCTTCTTTACCCCGCCTGGGGTACAACTTTAGCAAAAGTCTTAAAACGACTTGCTTTTCTGACTCTAGCTTAGGAAGTAATACAGTCTTCTGCCTTTCAACAGCCTCTTATCCCCTTCTACGGCTTCCACATTAATGAAGAGCGCCTCCATCCAGCGACACCATTGGCTAAAAGATTCCCCTTACTTTGCATAAATCTAGATGGTGGTTCACATGGTCATGGTAAACCCTATGGAGAAAAAAAACATTTGCAAGTGAAAGCAGAGTAACGATAATGTGTGGGGGCACCCCATCGAAGCATCGCGCGCTCAAGGTTCGCTTTGGATTATGCGCAGCATAGGTAAGTCTAATGCAGCTCATCTGCAGCATATTTTCCTTCAGTCTTTGGCTCAATAGATAGACAGATACCTCTTGCGAAGCAGTTGTTTGCCAGCCAGTCAGGGTAGATGAACATGCTGTAGATTCATTCTGGAAGAGGGGTTGTGGGTTTCCCAGTGGATGGCTGGTCACATCTCCTCAGCCCACCCGCTCTCACAGCCCCTCCCAGTCGCACTGTGACACCCCAGCATTCTATGACCTCATAATCCTGCTTGAGAAAGGCAGGGGCGGGATGACCAGCACAGCAGGTGACTGTCAATCAATGAGTGTTTCTATAGCGCAGCTTCATCACCTCTAGGGGTCTCTGGGCGCGGAGGGAGCCGGGTCTCTGTCGGATGCCCGCCAGGGAGGGTGCTGCTCGGAGGTGGAGTAGCAAGTGGTTCCGGGTCTTGGGGGTGATGTAGGAGAAGGAGCGGCCCCCGCTGCGGCTGGGATGGATGCAGGTGATGTCGTGAGGGCCAGAGAGGAGAAGCGCAGGTGTCTTGTGGGTAAATGGAAGTGCATTCAAAGCTATTGTGCTAGTATGTAAAGTGATACAGTTTAGTGCCGCACCAGATAAAGTATTCTGCTCTGTTTGGAGATCATCTGAAGTGCTGCAAAGCTGATTCCAATGTAGTTGAAATAGCACAGTACCACAGAACATGTTTACTGCCTACATCTTGTGCAAGGCGCCTTCTCTAGGACTAGGGGAAATTGGCATAATTTCCTTTGTGACTATTAGGTGAAATGCATAAAAAATTCAAAAAAACGATTGAAATGTCAGTCTGGCCTTTTGCACTATTTTTTAGCATAAAAGCGTCCTAGCATCCATTCTGGACACGAGGACGCATTTTGTGCTTAAAAATAGTGTGAAATTGCATGTAAAGTGAACAGCAGAGCGTACTGTTCCTTCATGTGGTCCCTGTGCTCCTGCAATAGGACTTCTGCCTGAACTTTATCTCAATTACAAGACCTGGTGTAATGGTGTGATCCTGGGCGTAATGTGTAATGCCGGTAGTTATACTAGATTACGCCAGCGTAAGTAACATTTCATCCAGGCCTAGTTATCTACTCCAGCGCTTCAACACTTGTCCCTGGGAAGCCATCATGGGATAACCAAGCAGAAAGACACATGGTTACCGAGATGGTAGACGGTAGCAATGAACTGGGGGGGGGGGGGGGGGGGGGGTAACTCACACCTTCCACCGTGCACCTAAAGGCCACCCAGAAACAACCAACGCTAATTGGAAAGATCCAGTACCTTGTCAGGAGTATGAGGCACTAGAAAAATTATATATGTACTCAACCATCTAGAAAGTACTTTGGGCTTAGAAGAGATAGGAACATGACTTCTACGAATTCCATCACAGTGCAATGCTACAGATGTTAGACCTGACATCCTTGGTGTGGTATTGCCCCATAGTGTTTGGCTTCGCTCCCTGATTTTAACTGAACTTGTTTTTGTTGTCATTGGGGCTCTGTGCGCCACCCCCTGCTAACCAGGGGCAAAGTGCTTCGGTCTTTAAACGTGGTAAAGTTGGCACACACCCAATTGGAACATTTCATTTCTTTGTGAGTTCTTAATGAATGGTACTATGTGTACGAAGGGCCTGTAAATTAAAATGCTGCCAGTGGGCTGCACCACTGATTGTGCCTCAACCTTCCATAGACCTGTACAACATGTCTCAGGCCTGCCACCGCAAGCTGTAGTCCCATGTCGACCTAGCAAAATAAAACTTTTGCTAGAGCAAAACCTGACTTTTGAATAATTATGAGTCACCTCCAGGGTAGCCCCTAAAGGCTTATAGGGCAGGGTGCATGGTATTTCGAAAGTCGTTTTTCACTGTTGTAAGGCAAAGCTTTCCGATAGACTAACAGTGGGTTACCTTATTGCAATTCATAATTGCTAACTTCAGTTTGGGACCAGATAGAGAAATGCTATTTCCACTCAAAGGAATTGTAATTTAAAAACCTCTTAAATGTTGAAGTCAGATTTTAAGGTGCAATTTTGAAATGTCCACTTTTAGAAAGTTGCCATGTTCCTGCCCAAAACAACTGTGCCTTTCTGCCAGTGTCCTGAGTCATACGACTGTGCATTGCTCTCCTGTTGTATATTGCTGTCTAGGTATTGAGGCAAAAGAGGCCTAAGTATGAGGGGAGGGACTTCCTCACATGAGGGCTGGGGAGGAGTTGTGCCCAACACAGATGACACTTCAAAGGTCCCTGCCTGCAGCACGCACAAAGACACCTGATACCAGGCCTGCCCTTGCCGTTGTCACCCCAGGCAGTTTGGGGACAGGGTAAGGTGAAGAACTGACCAGAACCAGTTTTGTGGGTAGGTCAGGGAAACCCTAAACACAAAGGCTGCCACCAGGTATAAAAGTGGGACTTTCAGAACCTCTCATCCGAACACTCCTGGACCTGTGGAAGACGTAGGAGGGCTGCCCTGCTGTCTGAAGGAGGAGGGTTGGATATGCTTGCCTTGAATCCAGGCTCCCCAGCAGTGACTCCGACGGTCAGTTGGCTGACCTCTTGTTTGAGCTGCAGAGACAAACACGTTTTTAGAGGCAACTGACCAGCTGACTAGCACAAACTGGACCTGCCTGAGCCCTGCTCATGGCCTTTTGATGAAGTGAGTCTTGATCCCCAAGAGGTGCCCCTCAGGTCCTGGACCGTTTGCTGGCATCTGAGTGCTCTCCTCCTGGGGAAAGTTGAAGAAACCGAAGTTTTGGTCTCCTCGTGACTGCAATGTGACCTTTTTTTAATTTAAATGTTTTCTTTTACAGAGTTTTATATAGCGCAAACTTTATATACCGCTTCTTGCCATGAATCAACTGCCCGCGATGACCAGCAGCACAATGCTTCAGTGAGATCTACTCTTCACACAGACAGCGACAGCCCGCGTTGACCACCAACACAAATCTCTAGTGACAACCGGCTCTTAGCACTACAGCAGCTCTCACCCGGAACACCCAACCTCCTCCTCGTGGCCCCCGCCAATGCAAACTGCATTCTTCCCACGGACTAGGGTAGGTAACGCATCCACGGGGCGAACCTCGTCCCTGTACCTGACCCGCGCTCCATCGCAGTCGGCTTGAACGTGTTAATTTCCTCCGGTTTACCGTGACCAGATAACCACGATTGGCGTTTTGTGCTTTTTGGTACTCTTTGCACCTAACACTTAAAATCTCCTAGGGGGCAAGGTTGGGGCAGTGTTGGACCCCCGTCGGAATACCTATCAATATCTGGTCCCTTTGTACTACAAGCCGAGCGCACAACATACCCTTCCAAGCAAAGAGGTGGTGAGATTTAATGAACCACACAATTCCACCTGTTCAAGACAAGAGCTGCCCCAGCAGAGGCAATCAAAAATAACAAGAACGCGGTATCAGAAGGTGGTTCTCAAACAGGTGAATAATTCACTCAGCAGTAATTGAATTCGGCTTCAAAGTGGCACTGATCTACATTTTATTTACCGTGCTGCTTCAGTTAAGTGCCACAATTGCTTGTCTGGGTATACCCCATCAGTGTTTAGATCTGGCCAGCACATTTCTAATGAATACATAGATGATTTTCTGAATTTCCTTTTTAACCTAAGGCTCTTTAACCAATACATTTAGATTTTAAAAAATGATTACAATTGTAAGGTTAAAAAAGCCCCTTTCCACCAAATGTCCAAGGTAATGGTCAGGCTCATTAGCTCCATGCAATTTAGGGCTGACATTTAAATTTCAAAGGGTGAATGACTTATTAAAAATTAATATAGGAGGGAATGATATTGGAAATATCTGAAAAGCACTGGACTCAAGTCAAATGGAAGGAAAGTGACTGCAACCAGGATTTAAAATAAACTACCCCTATAATGAAGCAAAACAAGATGCTAAAACAATACGGCACAGGATGCAGGCGCGACTGAAAGCAGTCAAAAACAGTTGACGCAAGATGGTACCACTTTCGTTAGGATGTACAATGTTGGTTGGAATCAACATCTAGTCCTCAAGCAGTGCTTATGGCGAGAGGCCACAATGGTTTCACCATGCTGGAAGTATTCAGAAAGGGCTTTGTATCTGGTAAGGACGAATATATCTCAAGCAAGCTTAAGACCAGATAGTGATATACTTGCTCTTGGGTTCACCTTCTGAACTGGGAAATTTCTGACTGTCATTTTGGCACAAAACTCATCTGGTGGTGACTAATGGTGGGTGATGAATCTTCAGACTTAGTGCTTTATTTAAGTTTCCTTATAGGGCGGTTCAACATGCAGTATGATAAAAGTAGCACACAATTGCCATACTCCCGCTGCATCCTAACACGCCCACCACAATGGTGTACTTTTCCACCCAGACTAGTCTCACCAAATACGGAGGAACACACACTGGTGGTAATTCTTTGAAGCGCTATATGTGAGTAATCCAAACCACATTACAAGAGTTCCACACATTGCGATTTTTCTCTGAGCACACAAGGGAACTCGGTTGATGTTCGGTGTAGGAAGGTGGATACCTGACTATGGTTACCCCCAACTTTTTGCCTAGTGTTTAGCTGGTTTTCAACTTAGTTGGCCTGGGATCAGGCTAATCAGAAGCCCAGGCTATCTGCTCTCACTGTAAAATGGACTCCATGTACTTTAGGTACATCTCCAATTGGGTATTGGGTCACCTTATGAGCCCCTGTATAGTGTACCATAGGTACCCAGGGCATAGGTGCATCCAAGGCCTACCAGGGGCTGCAGCATGTATTATGCCACCCTTGGCTGGCCATCCACATTAACACAACTGGCTGATCACTCAGCTGGGGCAAGGTCGTGTAATCACCCCTTGCTTAGGTATAGCATCCCTATACCTACCATTACATATAGACACATAGTAACCTATAAGTCACTCCAATAGCAGGCCTTAACAATCCTGGAGACAGAGTGCTTGGTTTTATGTGAGATGGTGCTCTAGCATGAGCTGAGCCTGTCTTCAGCTTTCGGAACCATGTCCTTATAGCTGTTCTATGATATAGCCATACCATATAATCTTAAGTGCATTATAATCCTCGCGGCTGAATGCAAACTTTGGTTTGGCTTTATCAAAACATGTTGTGTAAGGTGTCATACGCTTTGGAATACTACCCCCTCGCAAGTTCTGGCGACGGGGGTAGCATTTCACCCTTCTAGAGGAAGAAGACATGTTGTTCCTGTTAATCCCGGTTAAAATTAACCAGAGCCTCAGCATCACAAAATGGATGCTGCTGCCACAGACACAAGTCTGACCTCCTGCTGCTGGGAGTCCTTCCAGCGAGGGAGGCTTGGACAATAGGTTTCCTGTCTTGGAAGGTGCTAGAACCACCCCAGACAGGCTATAGTGTATTGGGGCAGGGAGGGCTGAAAGAAATGAGACACTGCCTGGGGCACACAAGGTGCTCCATGCATAGCCCGGTTCAAACCAGTTGCTGGGGCACTCCAGCCCCAGCTCTGGCGTGAAACTAGACAAAGGGAAAGGGGTGTAACCACCCCCTTCCCTGGTCCCACCCATAGGAGGGACCTAGCAGGTAATCCAGCCCCTTTGATTAGTATAAAGGTAGGAGCTAAGTCTAGAGACTTTAGATTATCCTGAACTGAAACTTGAAACGAAACTCTGGACCTTCGACATTCTACTGCAACTAGAAGACTGAAGAATCTCCCTTGTGGTCAAGTAGTGACCACCCTGTGCAAACAGGCACCATCCAGCAATCTGGGGTTTGCTTTGTCGATGCTCCCGCCAGAGCCCGAGCACAGAGCCCGACAAGAACTGGACTTCCAGACTTCTTTGACCCTCATCCACAGCCACAGCAAAGCTGAGACCTGTGGAGGCGACGAGAGACGTGGAACTGACCATCTTGGAAAACTTGCTCATGGCTACTTGTGCAGCTTCTGAGGCACCCTCGAAAATGTACATTGGGGATTGAGAAGCCCCAGCCCCGAGCACCTTTTGCACCGACGCACAGCCCTCCACGAGTGCCGCGTGGGGCCTGCTGGTACTTTTGTGCTTGATGCGTCTGTCTGGGCTACTTGCCCGTTGGCTAGAGGCCTCTGTGACGACGAAACCATGAACTTGCACTGCTTGCCTGGTTGCTCCAAGCGGGCCCCTGCTTCCCTGAAAAGGAGAAGCCCCCCAGACCTTGCTGGTCTGCAACAGAAGCCATCTTCGAGTCCTGCGTGGGTTGCCTTTGCCAAGGCTTGTTGACTCCAATCCGGAAGCCAACACCACCAACAGCGAGATCCTTCATGGGACGGTCCGTATCCAGCTCCTGGTCATCATCGACGCTTCCTGGTCCACGTGGCTGCAGAGACAAGCTTCACAACATCACCTGATTGCTTCACAACATCGCCTGGTTCCTTCCTGGTGCCTTCTTGGTCACTGGCTAGTGACCCAGACTCTGTCCCCTCTGCTTTCAGGTACTCTTCATCCTCGATCTGCCCTTGGATCTAACCGGACACTTCTCTCCTGGTCGCCTGCAGCATCTTTTTACAGGTTTCCATAGGATTCAGCGACGAAACCCGACAACTTGACACCTATGCAACCGGCTCCTGTGGGTGAGGTAACGGGAGTACTCCGGTACTCCTGTGGGTATTGACTATCCAAGTGTCCTAGTTTTCAGTAGCTTTCTCCTAGTCCATCCGGAAGTGTCCTAAATCAACTAGTTTCTAACTCTTACGTTCCCATTGTATCCCTATGGTAACTCGCTTGTGTGTTAAGACACTGCACACGCTTCCCGTGAGCCTCCTGCTTCCTAACCTTTGGTAGTTCAGTGTAGCCCCAGCGATTTCCCAGGCCCTAGGTCTATTCCTTGTTCATGACGTGGTTCTTATACCACTATTTTAGTATATGGTTTGCAACGCCCCTAGGGCTCGACTGTATTTTCTGCAACTTATTGTATGATAATTAAGTACCTTGTTATGTGCTTGTGCCTCTGACCTCCTCAAGAGTTCAGAGGTGTTGTGTTAGTAATAAATACATATATATTTTATATATAACCTGTGTGGTGTCCTTTCATTTGGTATTCAAGGGGTTACATATGGTAAAACAGCTGGCTTCACATGCTCTCTGAAGTTTTAGCCTAAGACTGCTTTGTCCATGCTACCACTAGGATAGCTGGTCTATAAGGTTGACTTTACAACCATCACCATAAGGGTTGTTTGGACTGATACAGGGTGCCCACTAGAATAGTGGACATCACATATCCGGCCAACTTCTCACTTTCGGTGAACGCTGCCTTCATTTACCTTGTTTCTTTAATGCAGGAGGAGCCACCAAAAATGGCGGAGAACCAACAAACCTAAACAAGATTGCCAGTCTATCATAATTTTCAGCAGCCAGCACCACACCACCAACATTACATTACATTCTCTGATTCTTATTTGGTCTTACAATCGGGTGCATCACTTTCTTTAGTCAGCCACACAAGCCCTGGTGGCAGCCCCCATACATTGTTGCCAGCCCATTGCTTGGATCCAAGGAGAAAACACCCCTAACTGCTCGAACTTGTAGAAAAACGTGTTTTCCCCATGCAATTTCCCTTAGGAACCTTTAGCCGGGGCTACAGCCCGAACTGCTGAACGGAATTACACCACATTTGGCAGGAAGGTAGACCTTGGTTCAGAGTCGTGCCTTTTGATTAAATGGTGTAAATCCGTTCAGTAGTTCCTAAGAAAATCACAATTAAAATCACATAAATATCTATGGCTGCGCAGGGTCCGCACACCCTGCCGAGCACGAGCTGTATGCTAATTGTCTGTCAGCACTTCAAACCAGGAAGTGTTGGCAGCCATCTTGTGCCTCGGTAGAACCGAGGCACAAGAAAGCAGAAAAAAATGCAAAAAACGCAAAAGGGGGACAGGGTAGAAATACCCTGACACCCTAGGCCTGCTTGGCCAAATCCGCGCAAGGTGAGCGGATCCTGACGATAAGATTAAAAAAAAAAAAAAGAAGCGCGGGCTACCACGCTTCGATGCTAATTAGCCCCCGGGGGGGCCAAATCCCGGGGCCTTATTGAAAAAAAAGTATGGGGGCTCAATCCCCCCCACACTGCCCCGAGGACCGCCACCACCCGGGGCTTACTAATTTAATGTTGGGAGGCCTCTAAGGCCACCTCGAGCCCCGGGGACCTCCACCCCGGGACTCGACAATTAACATTGTGGGGTGGCACACTGCCCCACCCCCGCAGCCCTGGGGACCGCCATTAAAAATAAATAAATACCATGCGTGGGGGGCTCAAGTCCCCCCACACGCCACGGGGACTGCCACCTCCCCGGGGCACTAAAGATTGAAATTGGGGGGTCCGTGACGGACCCCCCCAGCCCTGGGAACCACCACCCCCCAGGGCTTTGTAAGTGGTGGGAGGAGGGCCACGTGGCCCCCTCCTGGAGCCATTGATGGCCCTGGAGACCACAACCCCCGACGGCCGGCTCGCGGCTCCCACCCTGTCATTGCAAACTGCTTTGCTTCATTGAGGCGAGAGCAGGTAAACCTGCTCTCGCTTCAAAGAAGCAAAGCAGATTGCTTTTCCACAAGGAGAGCAGCATGTTAGCTGCTCCTCATGTGGAAAAGCAATGCTGGCTCCCGCAGGACGCAGGGAGCCGGCTAGGACTGTGGGGGGATTGGGGACCCCCCTACGTTATGCAAAGGAGAGGGCTAGCCCTGGGGGATTGGGTCCCCGGGGCTACAAGTGGCCTGGGAGGGGGGCCATGAGGCCCCCCTCCCCAAAAGTAAAAAAAAAAAAAAAAAAATAGAAAGGCCGGCCCCGGGGGGATGGGGTCTCCGGGGCCATAAGTGGCCCGGGAGGGGGGGCCACGCGGTCCCCCTCCCCAATAGTTTAAAAAAAAAAAGGCCTTGCCCGGGGGATGGGGTCCCCGGGGCGATTAAGGCCTCGGGAGGGGGGCCACGCGGCCCCCTTCCGCATTTTTTTAAATAAAAAAAATAATTAGGGGGCAGGCCCTGGGGGATGGGGTCCCCAGGGCCAAAAATATAGAAAAAGAAGCCCCCTTGTTAAAAAACTAAAATAAAAAAAGACCGGCATCGCGCCGGAGGCCACGCCCCCTCCTTTCTTCACTCTGCAAACGCCCCCCCTGTCCCGTTTGCAGAGGGGAACCAATTCCCCTTGAATACTGGGGGTCCCTGGGGGCCAACTAGCCCACCAGCAACCTCCAGGATGCGCCATTGGGCTGCGTTGCAGAGAGGTGTTCTGAAGCCACGCCCCGTTTTACACCTCTCTGTGGGTCTTACTGGAGGTAGCTGGTGGGCTAGTTGCACCCCAGGGACCGTCAGTATTCAAGGGGAGTTAATCCCCCAACTTAAAACGCACCATGGGGCGCGTTTGTACAGTGGTGAAGGGAGGGAGCGTTGCCTGAGTTCACATGTGTGCAAACACACCCTGTGGTGCAGTTTAAGTTGGGGAATTCATTCCTTGTCAATCCTGAAGGTCCCTGGGGGCCAACTAGCCCACCAGGTACCTCCTGTAAGCGCCACGGAGCTACGTTGCAGAGTGTTGCAAAAAGGGGCATGGCCTCTAAACACTGCTCTAGGGCGTGCATCTAAGCAGAAGGGGTGAGGTGCCTCAAGCGCTCCTTCATAACTGCCAAAGCCTCTGAAGAGAAGTGGGGACACTTCGAAACGCATCAGGCATCCAGGGCAGTTTGAACAGTCAAAGGATATCGTTGTGCTGGAGGCGTGCTTACCATTCAAGGCTCCTAGCGTGCAGCTGAGGTCCGGGTGCTCCTTTGTACGTTGGGTACCTCGGAGCTGGAATGTTTATGCGGTGGCCCATGCCGCGGAAGGAGCACCACCCTGAAAGAACCGGGGGCCATGCGGTCTTGAGTAAGGGCCGAGAACATGGGACAGCAGCGTATGGATTCTGCACGCATTCCACACAGCGAGGCACATCTGTGGGCTTGAAAAGTTACCAACTGAACATTAGCGCGACGTGAGGCACTACAAGTCCCATCTAGGGCGTGCATCTAAGCAAGAAGGGGTGTGGTGCCTCAAGCGCTCCTTCATAACTGCCAAAGCCTCTGAAGAGAAGTGGGGACACTTCGAAACGCGTCAGGCATCCAGGGCAGTCTGAACAGTCAAAGGATATCGTTGTGCTGGAGGCGTGCTTACCATTCAAGGCTCCTTTTGTGCAGCTGAGGTCCGGGTGCTCCTTTGTACGTTGGGTACCTCGGAGCTGAAACATATATATATATACACACACACACACACACACACACACACACACTACACAACCACATATACATGCCTTAACTATACTTACCACGCGTTCTAAAGGCATGCGTGTTAAAACTTGGCCTGGTAAAGGCATTGCCTGGAAGTGCTGCCACTGTAAAGGCTGTTTCCCATGGGAAAGACCAGATCAACGTGTGGTAATTCATGCAAAGGATACATGTAGTCTCTGATTTGTGTGTTTACAAACAAAGAAGTCTTCTAAATAGAAGAGATCACATTGGTAATCGTGAATGGCCATGTGACATTCTGAGATTCCATACAGTCCTTACCACAGCCTTTGTTTTGACAGAGAAATGTGTTAAAAGCACAAACTTGAACAAGCATATGCAAATAGGTCTTGCATTTGCAAGAGTTTGAGCTTTTGGCATTGTAATGACAATGCCTTTTACTTATGTGTTTTGAAAACCTGCAAACAGTGCATAAAGATGTACTTTGTACTTATAGTCGTTGCTTATGAGAAGCAAGGCTGGCAGTAAAAGAGCCGCAGTATCTGACAGTCTTGCTTGCCAATAGCTCAAACTCTTGCAAATGCGAGACCTATTGCATTGCATATGCTTGTTCCCTTTAACTTTTACTCCATTTCACTGGTTCAGCTTAATGTAATGGCGCCTTATGTTGGTGCTTCATAAACCCCCAACATAACATTAACACACCCTGCCGACGAAGTGTGCAGTTTTTTGCAGTCTGTCTCACTAATTACAGAAAAGCACATTGCAATACAAGAATATCCTATACTCGTTCATCAGTGCCCACACTCCTTAACAGTCTTGCGAAACATCATTTCAAGGACCTCGATGACGCAGCCTCAAAAAATTAGGAAAACACTATCTTGTCGGGTACACTTTCCAAGCCTAAAGAAAAAAAAAAACAATGCACCTTGCTCGTTGCCTTTATTGACAAAGGATTCGGGCCGAGGCACTGATTTAATCAGGGCACTGAAGAGCTTTGTGTGTCCTGTTTCTTTCAGCTGTCACTTCTAAATGTATATTGTGAACCCCAGAAGCCAGGAGGCTGATAAAACAATGGGAAAAGGAGGCCGTGCTTTGATTTGAGATTAATCAGGACAGAGGGTATTAACTGGACGGAAAAACATTACTTAGGCAGCCGAGATTAGATGCATGGCAACGAAAAAACGAATGGTATTTTCAGAGGCTTCTAATGGACAAACAGTGTGGCATGCCGTGCTAGGAACATAAATAAAGCCTTACAAGAGAGGGTGTAGGCAGGTGAAATGCATTTAACAAAATAGGGATCAGGGCTGTAATTAAAGCCTACCAAGTAACAGCACACGGAACACGGAACAAAGGAGGACAAGGCGGTACTAAGAAGGGTCTAACAAGCCTATTAACGAATCGGAAGCCAGCTTTTACCAAGGACAATGGCACAAACCAATGAAAAATATGGGCGGAGAGTGGGCGGAGCTTCAAGTACATATCTGAATGCAGCACGCCTCACAGAGCAGCACATGCGCTGCGAAGGCTCGACCTAGCAAAAAGTGATAGTGCGTTAAAAAAGGATGCTTTCTTGGTCCAGAAGGTAGCCATAGGGATTGTGGGAGTTGTAGAAACTCCTCTGTGCAAGCCTCTTTACCATATCTTGTACATGTAATACATAGGATTGTAATGATTGTATTCCTCTCACGGCCTCCTAGGTTTGTGACATTCAAAGATTAACAAAGTTTCTAAACCTCATGGACACACAGGTCAAAGAAAAAGCCCCTCGAATATGTACACAAGGTCTGAGCAAACACAGAAGAACATGTTTGGAACACAAGTACACAGGTACAAAGGGAGTCTATTTATTTTAAAAATAAATCTGTTTTTTTTCCCCAAGTTTAAACAAGTATTTGCAATGCAATGGTCTCGGCATCATTAAAGGTAGAGCTATTGGCATTGCTCATGACATTTTTTTTCTTTAAATCAAAAATAAATGGGCATTGTCATTAACATTGCCAATACACAGCACTCTGCACTCAACAGCACACAATGCTCTGCACACTTGCTCTGCACACTCACCACTCTGCCCTCACCACTCTGCCCTCACCACTCTGCCCTCACCACTCTGCCCTCACCACTCTGCCCTCACCACTCTGCCCTCACCACTCTGCCCTCACCACTCTGCCCTCACCACTCTGCCCTCACCACTCTGCCCTCACCACTCTGCCCTCACCGCTCTGCCCTCACCGCTCTGCCCTCACCACTCTGCCCTCACCGCTCTGCACTCACCGCTCTGCACTCACCGCTCTGCACTCACCGCTCTGCACTCACCGCTCTGCACTCACCACTCTGCACTCACCACTCTGCACTCACCACTCTGCACTCACCACTCTGCACTCACCACTCTGCACTCACCACTCTGCACTCACCACTCTGCACTCACCACTCTGCACTCACCACTCTGCACTCACCACTCTGCACTCACCACTCTGCACTCACCACTCTGCACTCACCACTCTGCACTCACCACTCTGCACTCACCACTCTGCACTCACCACTCTGCACTCACCACTCTGCACTCACCACTCTGCACTCACCACTTATCCACCGTTCCCCTCGCCCCCCACCCACCCCCTCTGCACTCACCACTCTGCACTCACCACTCTGCACTCACCACTCTGCACTCACCACTCTGCACTCACCACTCTGCACTCACCACTCACCACTCTGCACTCACCACTCACCACTCACCACTCACCACTCTGCACTCACCACTCTGCACTCACCACTCACCACTCTGCACTCACCACTCTGCACTCACCACTCTGCACTCACCACTCTGCACTCACCACTCACCACTCTGCACTCACCACTCTGCACTCACCACTCACCACTCTGCACTCACCACTCACCACTCTGCACTCACCACTCTGCACTCTGCACTCACCACTCTGCACTCACCACTCTGCACTCACCACTCTGCACTCACCACTCTGCACTCACCACTCTGCACTCACCACTCTGCACTCACCACTCTGCACTCACCACTCTGCACTCACCACTCTGCACTCACCACTCACCACTCTGCACTCTGCACTCACCACTCACCACTCTGCACTCTGCACTCACCACTCTGCACTCTGCACTCTGCACTCACCACTCTGCACTCACCACTCTGCACTCACCACTCTGCACTCACCACTCTGCACTCACCACTCTGCACTCACCACTCTGCACTCACCACTCTGCACTCACCACTCTGCACTCACCACTCTGCACTCACCACTCTGCACTCACCACTCTGCACTCACCACTCTGCACTCACCACTCTGCACTCACCACTCTGCACTCACCACTCTGCACTCATGCACTCACCACTCTGCACTCACCACTCATGCACTCACCACACTGCACTCACCACACTGCACTCACCACACTGCACTCACCACTCTGCACTCACCACTCTGCACTCACCACTCTGCACTCACCACTCTGCACTCACCACTTATCCACCGTTCCCCTCGCCCCCCACCCACCCCCTCAATTAACTGCGCATGTTGCATACAAACTGCACAGAGCAGACGTACTTTTTCGTCGGGCCAAATGCTTCCATTGTAGCTATGAGTTCGACTTCAGCATGATTGCAAAACGCTAAAATAAGTATAAATTGAAGTGTGCAGAGGTCCTGAGGCACTATGGGTGGGGTGTCGAGCACAGCAGGCCCGGGGGCGGATCTAGTCCAAACTTTAAACATAAAAGGCCACTCGCACAACAGGTTGGTTGTATGTGCCTTAAGTGGACAGCGTTAAAATGCAGCCTGCATCCCGCTCTCCTGGGCTTGTGTTGGACACGCCACAAAGGGTCACGGCTATGTGAATATTCGCCATGCCTTTCCCACGCTCAACGCCGTTTTAAATTCACCCCTAAAGTAACTGGCACACGTGGTGCAGAACGTGGGAAAACACCACGGCTATGTGAATATTCGCCATGCCTTTCCCACGCTCAACGCCGTTTTAAATTCACCCCTAAAGTAACTGGCACACGTGGTGCAGAACGTGGGAAAACACAGAAGCCCTTGTTTCACATGGACAAAAGCATTAAATGTGCTGGAGAAATACCTTAACGCATTTTAATGTGACGCAAAATGCTCAAGAGTTTTAAAGAAAAAAAATCCCGATAAGTTTTTAAAGAGAAATTCCCAATAGGCCATACGTTTTCCATGAATTAATATAGTTAGTAAATGTCTAAAATAAATTATTGTGGCTGCAATTTTTTAATTTTTTTTTGGTGTGGGGGCAGATAAGTGAAAGCCCTGCTTAAGCCCAACCTGTTTGCAGTTTTCTTGCGCGGCCGCCCCGGAAGTCAGGCACGGTCGCCTGTGACGGGGGCGGGGCCACGTTCACACCGGAAGAGGAGGCAGGCGGAGTCGTAGCGTCTCGCGGCCCGGGGCTCCTGTGAGCGGTGTAGAGCCCCGGGGCCGCGCCAGCAGGAGGTTGGGCGCCGCGTGCTGAGGTAAGGTAGGTGCACGTGTGTGTATGCTTGTGTGTGTGTGCTCGTGTGTGTGTGTGTGTGTGTGTGTGTGTGTGTGTGTATGTATGTGTGCGACGGTGACGGCGGGGGAGGGGGGGGGCTCGGTGCAGGGGGAGGGGGGCCTCGGTGCACTTGTGTGTGTGTGCGCGCGTGTGTGTATGAGTCAGGGGTGGTGTCTCTGTATGTATGTATGTGCGTGCGTGCATGGGCGCGTGTGTGTATGCGCATGCGTGTGTGGTGCTTGCGCTTCCCAGGAGACAGCGCCTGGCCACAGCGCGCGTTCCAGTTACAAATCGCCTGGAAGGATGCGCGTGGCCAGGACTGTCTCCTGGGACTGCTACTCGCTGACATAAGATCTCGGCGGAGACGCGCTTACGCGCGTCTTTTAGCCGAGACCTATTTTCAGCTTTTTTCTTGAACTTTTGTCCTGTTGCCCAAGTGTCCCTCCCTGTGTAAGACAATGTAAACAAGCACTGGCCATGCCAATAGGTCTCACCTTTAGGACCTTATAAGATTTTAGTCATGTAGCACATTATTCTGAGTCCTGTGTTGCCAGGGATTGAAGAGCTATACAATTACTACACACTTTCTTTTACAGGCAGAAATGTCAAACAGGCTAGCCTCACTGAAATAATAAAGCAAGCAGATAGATTGAAGAATGTTACATGACCTTCCGTCTTCCCCTGCATGGTGCTTAGAGCTGCAGTTGCGCTTGTCCAATGTGAGGCTGTGGAGGGGGCTTGGACCCTTGGAGTTAAAAAAACTATTCCCTCGGAAACACCACCTTACTACTGTTACCCAAACAACAAGCATTTGCAATGCAATAGGTCTCGCATTAGGAAAGTTTGAGCTATTGGTATTGTAAATGAATTTTTTTTATTTATGTGTTGGTTTTGAAAATAGCGAAATTAATAGCTTTGTCATTTACAATGCCAACATTTTTAGCTTTCGCAAATGTGACACCTATAGAATTTGTAATGCAATATGTGTTGTATTTACGTAACTTAGATGTATTGATATTACAAATAATAATGGGTTTTAGTTTTTTAAATAATTAATACTTAAATAAAAGTTATTGTAATTTATAATGGTAATAGCTTTTGTAAATAACTTTTGTGAAGATTATGTTCATTGTATTTTATTGTGACAAAAATTCAAGAACAGAAGTGAAATATTAACATCTTTTTGTGACATTTGTAATAAAGCTTGAAACATTGAGAGAACATATTTGAACCAGTTGTTGTTGAATGGTTGCACAGATTGATGCTGTGGTGGTGCTGAGTGATGTTGTGATGGCGGCGAGTGATGCTGTGGCGTTCAGTGATGCTGTGGTAGTGCATAGTGATGTTGTGGTGCCCCTGAGTGATGCTGTGGTGGTGCTGAGTGATGCTGTGGTGATGCGATAGATAGAAAGAATGAGTGCGATAGATAGATAGAGTGAGGGCGATAGTAGAGGGAGGGCGATAGATAGAGTGGTATTTGGAGTGTATGTTGCATTGAGTGCAGTGTAATTATGTGGTGTATAATTATGTGGCACTGAGTGGTATTTGGAGTGTATGTTGCATTGAGTGCAGTGCAATTATGTTGCATATAATTATGTGGCACTGAGTGGTGTTGTGTGGAGTGTATGTTGTATTCAGTAGAGTGTAATTGTGTGGCGTGTAATTATGTGGCACTGAGTGGTATTGTTTGGAGTGTATGTTGCATTGAGTGCAGTGTAATTATGTAGCATATAATTATGTGGTACTGAGTGGTATTTGGAGCGTATGTTGCATTGAGTACTGTGTAATTATGTGGTGTGTAGTTATGTGGCACTGAGTGGAATTTGGAGTGTATGCTGCATTGAGTACAGTGTAATAATGTGGCGTGTAATTATGTGGCACTGAGTGGTATTTGGAGTGTATATTCCATTGAGTGCAGTGTAATTATGTGGCATGTAATTATGTGGCACTGAGTGGTATTTGGAGTGTATGTTGCATTGTGTGCAGTGTAATAATGTTGCATATAACTATGTGGCACTGAGTACCAGAAAGAGAGAGACAGGGGGGTACGGGCAGGTTGTGGGCAAAGAAGGGAAACAAGATTTCAATTCACAGTGGGGGAAAACAAAGAAATTGATGAAAACAAGGACAAGTAACAAAAATAATAGCTGCGCAGGTCACTGGGGTATAGGAGTAGGGCTAAGAGATGGACAGGTCAGAATGCTGGAAGATCTGAAAATTTTCCTATGAGCACAAACATTAAAATCGTGACGATGAATGTATGCGGGCTGAACGACAGAACAAAAAGGCAGCGGGTATCTCTATTACTGAAAAACACCGGGGCGGATTTTTTTTGCTTACAGGAAACACATGTCGAAGGGAATAGGTCATTTTTGTTGGAGCAAATGGGATTTAGGTTACTAGCTAACTCCAAACAGGGGGCCAGAATTAGAGGGGTCGCTATCCTGACAAAACACTCAAATATAAGAACGAGGAAGAAATTCGAGGACCAGTGGGGGAGATGCGCCTTGATCGAGTGCTTCATAGGGGAAGAATGGGTCACTATAGGCTCTATCTATGGGTCGACAGATGACGATCCAGAGCTGTTTGAATTTCTAGACATTGAACTACCCGCGTGGGCACCAAGAGCTATCTTGGCAGGAGATTTTAATATTGATGGGGCTAGGGGATTGGGACTAGATTCTATGGGACAATACCAGGGGAGGAAAAAGAGGGTATGTAGGGCAATTCAGAATCTAGCCAGAAATAACGCATTGACGGATGTATGGGGGGCCAAGAAACCTTCTGATCCTGGCTATACATTTTTTTCTGCTCCGCATCGGAAATGCGTTAGATTAGATTATTTTTTTGTATCTAGGACACTATTAGGTACTTCAGCGATAGATAGGATGCCAAGGATATTGTCAGATCATAATCCCCTAAAGTTAACTATAGAAGGAAGCGGGTTCAAGAGAGTGACAGGATCATGGACATTTGAAAGGGGATTATTGAAAGATGATGACTATATTACACATATGCACTTGTGGATTAGGGATTTTTGGGACATTAATAGGGGGAGCACCACCATTGGGAATGACTGGGACACATTTAAGGCAGGGGTAAGAGGCGAAACTTTGAGCTACTCTATCGCCAAACGAAGGAAGGAAAAAATAGAGGGTGAACGGGTAAATAATGCCCTGAGAATAGCGGAAGCAAGATTGGAACAAGCCACATTAGTTCAGTGCGAATACAATGAGCGGGTTTTGGAAGTAACGATAGCAAGAGCAGAGGCTGTAGAAGGGGTGGCAATTAAGGCTGCTAGATTATATGATACACAGAGAGAAAGGTGCTACGAATTTAGTGAAAAGATAGGACATACCTTAGCAGCACGTACAAGACAAAGGGTGGCTAAGGGAGAGATTAAAGAAATAAAAGACAACACTGGGCGTTTAATCACGGATGAGAAGGGTATAGCAGAGGTATTTAGGGAGTTTTACAGCAAGCTATACAAGGAAGAACAAGTACGGGACAGGGGGGAAATATCGGACTACCTACAGAATATTCCGGGCAAGGTTTTAAACAGGGAGGATAGAGAGTTTCTTGATGCTGACCTGAGAGATGAGGAGATTAAGGAGGCTATATTGGGTTTGCCAAAGGGGAAAGCAGCAGGTCCAGACTTGATACCAGGAGAGTTCTATAAGGTATTTCTGCACTCAATATTTAAAGATTTAGCAAGAACATTTAGGGGGGTGCAACATGGCCAGGCAATACCGGTAAGTTGGGCCGGGGCGGACATCGTAATAATATTGAAAAAAGGAAAGGATGCAACAGAACCAGGGTCGTACCGCCCCATAACATTAATTAACGCAGACACTAAAATATTCTCGAAAATACAGGCAGATAGATTCGCTAAGATAATAACCCAATTAGTCAGCACTAATCAACATGGCTTTATACCACAAAGGGGCACTACACTTCATATCAGGAAAATGATAACACTTTTTGATGTTCAGGAAGTAGAAGGGAAACCTATAGCGGCCATGTTATTGGACGCAGAAAAAGCCTTTGACAGGGTGGCATGGGAGTATTTGTGGGCGGTTTTAAGAAGGGGAGGGGTAGGTGAGGTTTTTGTCAAAGTCATTCAATCACTCTATACGAACCCTACTGCCTGTGTTAGGGTGAACTCTGGCCGCACTAGACCCCTGGATATTACAAGGGGCACTAGGCAAGGATGCCCTTGCTCGCCCCTATTATTTGCTATGTACATCGACCCCTTGATATTGAGGTTAGAGCAGAACGATCGAATTATTCCAATAAACACTAGCAGGGGAGATATTAAGGTCCTAGCATATGCAGATGACATTGCGGTCATTACACCTAGCCCAATAGATGCAATAAGGGAAATAGAATTAGAGGCAGATCGGTTCGGAAGAATAGCAGGGTACGCTCTGAACAAAAGCAAGTCACAAATTATAAAGAATGTCTACACAATATGTACAGATGCAAGGGTGGTTGAGGAGGGGATGTATTTAGGTGTTACGATCACGGCTGAACTGGAAAAATTGGTGGAAATTAACATTAATCCCATTATTACAAAAGCAAAGAAAGATCTGGATAGGGTAAATAATTTACATATGTCCATAGTAGGTAGAGTAAACTACGTAAAAATGAACTTGTTGCCGAAATTTCTGTATTTATTTAGAACAATTCCGCTGTTTTTTAGTATGAGTTGGTTCAATAAGTTGGAGAATATGGTAAATCGATTTGTTTGGTCCCAGGGGAAGACGAGAAGAGCATTGAAATACATGTCATTACCACGAGACAGGGGGGGATGGGCGTTGCCAGATTTCAAAATGTATTACTGGGCGGCAGCATTACAGCAGATGACGGGTTTATTGGGTGGTGCTGAGGGGGAAATTGAGATTCCTACGGGATCAACAGAGGTGTACGGGATAATACTTGGCGGGGAGACAAACAATGCTTTCCTTAGATACTCGGAGCCAAGCTATTTTAAGCGGACCAGGTTCAAGACGCTAGAAGCTGCTGGTAAAATATGGAAAGCATTCAAGAAAAGTTTTGGCTTGGGAAGACTTCATGCACACACTAGATTAATGGAGGATCCAATGCTGCCCACAGAAATATTTGCGGATGCTATATTTAAGGAATGGGTTCGTTTGGGAATTAAGAACTTGGGAGATCTAATAGGGGAGGCAGGGGTAAGGCAATTCACAGAAATCCAGCAGGAATTTGGTGTTAGCAATAGGACCTTTTTTAAATATTTACAACTAAGAAGCTTTCTAGGTAATAAACGAGGTGGACCGATGGGTTTTAAAGCAAATCCGATAATACAGATGGTTGAGGGGGGCCAATCTTGCTCAATCAAAAGGCTGTATGCTGAACTAATAGAACATCGAGGGGATGACCTTGAAAAATATGAGACTAAATGGAGGGAAGCAATAGGAGTAACAGAGGGCGTATTCTTAAGGTCACTAAGATTAGGACGGGAAACCCTGTGTTCAGCGGCACTGCAGGCACAACACTACAAGACGCTATACAAACTCTACTACACACCAGCTAGAATTGCCCAGTGGGGAGGAACACAGGGGGTTAGGTGCCCTAGGTGCGACAGTACGGAGGCAGAAATAGTGCATATGTTTGCGGGGTGCCCAAACCTTTCTCCGCTAATAAAAAGTATTGAAACATTTTTTGATAACTCCTTGGCATATAAATTGAAGCTGACACCAGAAGTAATACTACTACGACTAGAGGGGAGTAACTCACAGCAAAATCAAAATGGGGGGTTTTTGTTTGTGGCCATGGCTGTTTTGCGCCTATGTATAGCAGCTGCTTGGAAAGATAAGATACCACCCCCGTTCCAGCACTGGTTGGCTAGGTTACTGCATATGTATAATCTGGAGAAAGCTATCTATGCCAGAAGGGGGAAAAAGGGTAGAGCACTGGGACTACAGCTGTGGAAGCCCATTTTAGAATGGAAAAGTAGGATGGCAACTGCCTAGGGGGGTGCAGAGCTGGATGTGAAAAAATATTTATACGCCTTACATATGCTTCTTTGGGGTATCTTCTGTCCCCCTTTATATTTCCCTTTAACTGCGATTTATTAATGTTTTCTTATTTACTGTGTTCTTCTTTTTCTTCCCCAATTTGTTTTGTTTTGCTATAAGATGTACATATTATGGAAGTATGCAAGTACGCAATGGAATTGTTTTATGTGATTATTCAGAAATTTACCTGCTGTTGAAAGATACTGACTGGTGCGGGGGGGGGGGGGGTAAAAAAATTGTTGTAAAAATCGTCAATAAAAATATTTAAAAAAAAAAAAAAACTATGTGGCACTGAGTGGTATTTGGAGTGTATGTTGCATTGAGTGCAGTGTAATTATGGGGCATGTAATTATGTGGCACTGAGTAGTATTTAGTTTGTATGTTCCATTGCAGAGTGTGTGAGGGTACAGAGTGTGAGGGTACAGAGTGTAAGGGTGCAGGGTGTATGAGGGTGCAGGGTGTATGAGGGTGCAGGGTGTATGAGGGTGCAGGGTGTGTGAGGGTGCAGTGTGTGTGAGGGTGCAGTGTGTGTGAGGGTGCAGTGTGTGAGGGTGCAGTGTGTGAGGGTGCAGTGTGTGAGGGTGCAGTGTGTGAGGGTGCAGTGTGTGAAGGTGCAGTGTTTGCAGTGTGTGTGAGGGTGCTGTGCTCACCCTGCACACTCACACAATGTTCACCCTGCACACTCACCCACTGCTCACCCTGCACACTCACACACTGCTCACCCTACACATTCACACACTGCTCACCCTACAGACTCACAAGTCTCTCATCCTGCACTCACAGTCCTCTCACATTGTACTCATACGCACGCACGCCTCATTCTGCACTCATCCACCACTCACCCCGCACTTTCTCAGACCACTCACCCTGCACTTACACACCACTCATACACCTCTCACCAACAAATCACTCAACATTCGCACTGCAGTCACCCTCCTCTCACGAGTGTGAGGGCATTGTGCTAATAATTATCAAAGCATGTTACTCTTCAAGATACAGGCATCACAGCATATTACTTTTATCGCCAGAAATCACAGAAAGGCAGAAGAATAAGAAAGCAATAATAAAGAAAAATAACACCATTCTTTCAAGGACTGCCAAGTTAAAGTACCTAAAATGCATGTAGATTAGCATAGCCCCAGGCATACACTGCCGATCTCTAATACACACCTTCACTCTTCTGATTGTAAGGAAAGGGAGTGGGGGGGGCTAGGACTACAAAAGCTGTTATTTAATAGTATCACAGAAGCATGTGTTTGACCTAGAGGGAGAGACAGCTCCATCTCCTGCGTGCTACTGAGCCTTATCTGGCGGGCAAAAGAACCGGCCGCTCAAGCAGCTTTATAGAAGAAAAAAAACATCACAACTGATTGGAGTGTAAGCAGTCTTTCTGTGGACACACACAGCCTTTTCCCACCCAAGAGCTGTTCTTCAGCCACCATCTGGATGGAGCCCCAGTCCCTCTCTGAAGTAACACATACGGTCAGCTACATCTGAGCTGTCAAGCCAGACCAAAAAAGGAAATGTATAAGTGGACTGTGAGACTTCACCCCTCATGACACATCACCTTCCTACTGCCACGTCCTAACTCACCATTTATGGAATGCACAGGTATTGTTTTTAACATGTCTACAACTGTTTACCGATCAAGCAAATCAACTGTGTCTACATACACCTTAGTTGCTATTTTAAAGATGTTGAGGCACCTGTGAAAGTCTACTTAATTGTTTTACTGCTGAACTGCTTGCTGCGAGATTGAACTGTCTCTCGCCGATTAAACTTTTATGACGTTAAGTGACCTAAAGTTAGATGACAATGACTCCTTCTTTATGTCACAATTTATTTTGCCATAAAATAAATACGACATGTACGTATAGCTTCAAGGCCGGACTTGAGTAAAAAACGTGTCTCTTTACAAATTAAGGTTTAGACTCTAAAATACAGTTTTAACACCGAGCCAGCCAGGAGTCGAACCTGGAATCTTCTGACCCGTAGTCAGACGCGTTATCCATTGCACCACTGGCCCCCACTGAGGACTGACGTCACGACAAGTGGTTGTAATGACTCAGCCATGGGAGACACGAGCCTCAATTCATCAGTGTAATCGTGGGGGCTTGCAGTGCAAAGTCCCAAATCAAAACAAGCAGTAGCAATACCGACAACACTAAAAACGTGCTAAGCCGCTGGTGCCCTTGGTGTATTTGTGTAACACAGTGGGGTCAGGCACGGTGCTAGTGAAGGGTTATTTCTGAACAAACTACGTGTAGGAGCGGAATGTATATTGTACGAGCAGCTGCATAGTTTGTTGACTTGGTGCACAAAGAGAGCGCACCTTCAATCAAACTGCAGTTCGATGGACACCACAAGCAGCAGCAATACCGACAACACCGGAAACGTGCTAAATGTACAAATAGAGTAAAAAAAATGTAACTTTAAGATATGACATGCCCACTATTTGGAGTTGTAAAGACCACAATCAGTAAACAGTAGTAGAGCAAATTGGCACGAAGTCCCACTGCAATAGTAACAAGCCGAGCTTGGGTTATGAGATCGCGGCTCAGCGCACACCAAGTTGCTTCACCGTGAAACGGATGCATTTGTCTTCAATTATCGCATGCCCACACACAAGTCTTCATGCAAGCTCAACCCAGTAAATAATGCAGCTGCTTCTGCCTTAAGTCGGTAACAAGTATAGCGAGTATAGCAACCATGCAAGCCTGCCAGAAAACTGAAGTATCACGGCCACCCAACAAACGTACAAAGACAACATCTACTGTGAAACACATCTGCACACAACACATGAAAAAAACAAGTAATTTGCCCGCAATCCCAAGTTACCGGTCTAGGTTGCTGCACGCTTTCAGGAAGCAGAGTTGCTGGCGGGGGCGAAACCAGGAAGTCAGGCATCCTTGCCCGTGACATGGGCGGGGCCTGTGACGCGGCCGGAAGAGGCCGGTGTTGCGCGTTGATGCGGGCTCCCATCATGGAGGGAGAGCGCCGAGGTAGCGTGAAGATCCACAGAAGTGCCCCACGTGTGGAGAAAAGGAGCTCAGCGAGGCGATTCAGCGAGGCGACTCGAGCACGGTGAGTGGAGGGGGGATATGTGTATATGTGTGTGTGCGCGCGCGTGCGTGTGTGTGTGTGTGAGCCCCGTGAGGAGTGGTGGTGGTGGTGGGGGAGGGGGGTGCGTGTGTGTGTGTGTGTGTGTGCGCGTGCCTGCCTGCCTGCCTGCCTGTGTGTATGCCTGAGGGGGGAGGGGGGTGAGTGTGTGCGTGTGGGAATGTGTGAGCGCATGCGTGACTGTGTGTGATTGAGTCTGTGTATGCGCATGCGTGTGTGGTGCCGTGCGCACCCTCGCGGAGGAATCTGAGACAGCGACGCTCGTGCGTGAGCTCTGTCTCACATTCCTCCTAACACGCCAACAAAAGATGTCTCGCAGACAGCAGGCTTACGCCTGCTTTTTACGTCTGCGAGACCTAAAAAGGTGACACAAATAGAAGATACTGAAAACGAGGCGTGAAAGGGACCACCTAAAGGCGGGGACCTCTGCTGCGGATTTCCATATAGCTGTCTGCCCCACCCATATCTCACCACTTCAGGAATAGAAAATGGAGAACAAGGAGTAAGCCGCCAGTGTTTATAACCGAATCTCATCTTCATGTAGAATACAAATTAAAAACTGCAAGGAAATAAATTTTATAAAAGGAGAATTTGTTTTTGAAGCAAACAAGTGAAACAAGACATAATGTGAAGTGACGTGAGATGTAATGGGGTTCGTGGCAGAGGAGGCGTGACCGGCAAGCACAGGCTTTTGCAAAACATGCTATAAATTAACAGCAAGCGCTTTATAAAACTAATTAAATACAATAACCCAGTACAAAAATGCTACTGGTGGGAAGAAACACCCTTAAGTCCGTGCAAATCATTTGCCGTCAGTCGAGCTCCTCAAAGGAAGAGATGCCCAAAGTTCCTTTGCAGTGCACAAATGAGTCATGTATTTTCAGCAGCACTTGAATGAGGGGAGGTCTGCACACACAGCTCTTAGGAGTACACCGGTAGAAATAATTGATCAAATTTTCATATAAATTCCCTGTGTCATGCGCACTTCTGTAATACACCTTGATGATAATAAGCAGCGCTCTGTGCTATTACACTGAAATTATATTTTTCAGTGTTACTAATGCAATGCAACCTTGGCACGCATCTACACCAGCTAGTCCGCCCACAACTGTGCCAGTAAATTTAAATCTGGGCCTGCAGCAGTTCCTTACACCAGACACCAAAACACAACTCTTCTGAGTTACCTCAAGCCAACCCTGCCCTGCACCGACAAATACGATTCCAGTACTGTGAACCGCACTCACAAAGGCACGAGGACATACCTCATTACTATTGCAGCTCCTTCCTAAGTAGTACTCTACCAGTGCCAAAGATCTACACACACCCTCTTCCAGAGCCAAAAAAGGCTGATACACACTTCGCACCTATCATTCAGTTTGCACAAGGGAGTGCTGCCCGTGAAAACAAGGAAATAGCGAATTCCACTGAAAGCTATGTCCCATCAGCAAACACACTAAGCACCATACATGCCCAAAGATAACGGCTGAGTAAAATGAAGGCCAGGAGGAGGCCCCATTGGGTGTAGGAAGAGGGGCATAAAAACCACATGTTAGAGAGCAAACCCGCCCTGCGGCATTAGCAGAAAGGACAGGTTGCCAAATGATTTCTCCTGTACCTGTGTTAGTACATAAGGCACAGAGGCAGCGCCAGAGTATAAAGGCACCAAGTTAGTCCCTCATTGGTTTATGGAACTGACAACCAGCGCGGTTGCGAAAGTGAAAGCGACCGCGCTGGGTTAATTAGTAACCCGACTCAGGAATGCAGCGGGCATACTGCTCGCTGCTGCTCGCTCCCGAGACCCATAGGCCACAGGAGTGAATGTTTACAGAAAAGGTGGGACATACCCCCACTAATTGAGTGCTTTCATTTTTGAAAGCCACACGCAATGGCCAATAAAATTTGTGGGTGTCAACAAAATCACACGGAGAAGTCTCTAGGAAGTTGGAAGTGCTTACAAGAAGCCTCCCCATAGACCAGCGCATGCGCGCTGTGCTAGGCTTGACCTAAAGAGCACTATGTCTCGTACTGCCCAGCATGTCATTCTGCAGGAAAATGGGGACGCCTCTTTGGAGCAGGAATGTGCCATTCTCCACCTGTTGTCAAAAGATTTGATTGAAAAGGTCAGTCTTTCAGGACGCCATGAAAAACCTCTGGGCCCAATTTAGATCTCGGCGGATGGGTTACTCTGTCACAACGGTGATGGGCATCCCGTCTGTTGAAATATAAATCCCATAGGATAGAATGGGATTTATATTTTGTCGGACAGGCTATTTATCACCGTTGTGATGGAGTAACCCGTCCGCTGAGTAAAATTATTGACTCACCTGAACATAAGTTCTCCCCTATCTGCTAGAGATGTTCTACAATGGAGAGTCCTTGCACGCAACTACCTGTTGGGCATGTGTGCCGACAGGCATCCCACCTCGTCTTGCTAGGCGCATTAAGATAAGGATCCACCAATCCTTCTTGATGGTTTCAGCACTAGAAATACTTGGGAGTAAACCCCTTCTCCCATCTCAAATTGCGGGACTGGGATCACCGCATTCTTCTCCATCAAGCCTACCATGCTTTGAAAAAGAGCCAACTGTGCCGATGGACCCAGAGGCCAGGGAGTAACAACTATTCTAGAATCTGGTAGCATCAGTCAATCAAATAGGATTTTAAAGAACGGCAAATCACCCGTGGGGGTCTCAAGGGACTGATATTCCTCGCTGCCTCGCCATGCTCTGTTTATTCGGACAACCATGCCTTGAGTCCTTTTCTCAATTTCCAGAGCCATTCGGCATTCCTAAGGTGCAGGGGAAGGTCCTTCCAGGGTTTGGCCCCTGGGTGAGAGAATTTCATCGAACTCGGGGAATATTCCTGCCAATTGTGCTGTGGGACCCATGACCCAGAGACAGACTTGTTCTAGATGGGATTGAAAAGGAAATGCCCGCCACCTACTGATGCTTCCTGCAGGCAAGAATCAGCAGAATGAGGGTTTCTATCTGGAATTACCGATGAGAGTTGATGACCGAGAAACTCACGGGGTTCGAAAGGAAGGCTGGAAACACCACCTCTTCGAGGATGGGTAGAAATGCCAGCGTTAATGTCTGCAGGACAGCGGGTGGGGAGACTAAGCTGACTCAGGCCGTCCCTTATTAATGAGGACCTGCATCGATTTTTGGAAGCAGGTAGAAAGAGTTACTCTAGATGGTCTTCAAAAGCTTAATTCCTCAAAAAAGAATCTTCTTTCTGAAGCCCTTCAGCCTTCCAATCTCAGAGATGAATTTAACAGGGTGCTGCTGCGTTAGACACCGAGACAAACGCAGAAGTCTTGGGGATATCACAAGTCACTTCTGATAGAAAGTTGGCCTGCAGCGCCACGCTTGCTAGACGTTCTATGCGTCCTCACCAGACTGCAGGGATGAAGTAACTACCGAGAAGACCTTGAATACAGATTGTGGAGAGCAAACTGCATACACACCTCCTCTGGTGGTCATGTTTAAACCGGCATAATATAGTAAACATGATCTACCAAAAACATATCCTGTTCCCACCGTGGAGTGCCCAGTCGAGTCTGCAGACATGGGTGAACACTCACAAAGGAAGAAAAGTCTAATTCCTCTTTGACCAAAGGCTGCAAATTTTATGAGAAACCTATTCAGGTCTGCTTTTCAGGATCTCTCTATTCTCTTAATAGAAGGGGCTTATTTTCCTTGTTGATTGGCAATGTGGGAGGACATAAAACCTGGAAGTGTTGAAACATCCCTGGTCTGGTACTGGTGAGGGTCTCCACGGGCAAGTGGAGATTCCGGGCTAAATACTGAAAATGGCAGAAAGTTCCGACCTCTGAACAAATTTGCGCGTCAGAGCTGAATCTAGATTGGGAAACCCATCTTCATCGTTGAATTCAGAAGAAGGCCATGACGAAATGGAGACAGGCGAGAGACACCTCAAGAGGAAGATGACGCAGGAAAAGAAGAATCATCATCACCTAGACTCTGGTTCAATCAACGCTTAGGCTCCCAGAATGACCTCAGACTGGGATTTAATCACAGCCGGCATCCAAGGTGGATTGAGAGGGAGCAACATCTGAGACCAACCAACATCGTTTCCCTCCTCCGACTCCATGCTGAGAGGAACGGTGACGCTTAGACATATACCTCCCTGTGCTTGATGGTCACGCAACACCACAAACAGACCACAGCACCAGTGTGCCCTTGTACGCGTGTAGACAGGACCTCAAATGGCTAACGCTAATGCTTGTGACAAAAAAAACCTCTAAATCCCTAGTGCAACGAAGGATTAAGGTATGAAAAGGACCTTTGTGTCCAAAACCAAACACGTGGTACAAATGTCGCCAAGCTGCAAACAGGTCCCAAGGGAGGAGCCAGAAATCCTTGTAACAAACTAAAGCCTTCAATTGTATTTTTACCATCAATGTGAGGACGAATAATAAAATACATCTCCCTCCTTTCACTGATTTACTCTCCTACATACTGAAAAGATTTCAGACCCACATTAGAATACTCTGACCTGTGAGAAAAAAAAGAGACTTGCAAACTAGTCGCTGACTCCTGGGTTCCTGCTTTCACATGCTTTTGTGACTCATTTGTCCCCGATATCCTGCTAGCTCTTCTTGAACTTTCACTTAAAGCACACCATGCAAAATTAATTGCACTTGGCTCCTCCCAACAATGCTGCATAAGTAATATGGCATGGATCACACAACTTGGTGACATAGGGATGTACAACTTTAGCGTAGATACACTTTCTATATTTATTTAAAAATGTAGAAAAAACAAAAATGCTGCAGCACTATTAACCTAATTTTTTATTACATTTTTAATTAATTTAAATGTATTAAACGAAAGAGAATATTTTTCTGAAGTTTAATTTAAAAAATAAATTCCTGCCTAAAGTAAAAAAAAAAACATGTAATATGCTCTAGTGTTAAAAGTGAAGTATAGAATTAAGAGAAATGTAATTGAATTTTAATAAAAAGAATTTCACTTTATAAATGTAATTTATAGATTCGAAAAAGGTTAAAATATCTAATAATCGAATAATAATTCACTTGGGCAGGTGTGTAGGTGTGAGGTGCCCAAAGTGCTTATATGAAGAGCCAGATGTTCAGGTTCTTGGGGTAATCAAGAGGTGAGGAGGAGGAGAAGGCTCTGATGTGTTGAGGGAGGTCTCAAGAAGTGAGGAGGCTCTGATGTGTTGAGGGAGGTCTCAAGAAGCGAGGAGGCTCTGATGTGTTGAGGGAGGTTTCAAGAAGTGAGGAGGCTCTGATGTGATGATGGAGGTTTCAAGAAGTGAGGAGGTTCTGATGTGTTGGGGGAGGTCTCAAGAAGTGAGGAGGCTCTGATGTGTTGAGGGAGGTTTCAAGAAGCGAGGAGGCTCTGATGTGTTAAGGGAGGTTTCAAGAAGCGAAGAGGCTCTGATGTGTTGAGGGAGGTCTCAAGAAGCGAGGAGGCTCTGATGTGTTGAGGGAGGTCTCAAGAAGCGAGGAGGCTCTGATGTGTTGAGGGAGGTCTCAAGAAGTGAGGAGGCTCTGATGTGTTGAGGGAGGTTTCAAGAAGTGAGGAGGAGGCTCTGATGTGATGATGGAGGTTTCAAGAAGCGAGGAGGCTCTGATGTGTTAAGGGAGGTTTCAAGAAGCGAAGAGGCTCTGATGTGTTGAGGGAGGTCTCAAGAAGCGAGGAGGCTCTGATGTGTTGAGGGAGGTCTCAAGAAGCGAGGAGGCTCTGATGTGTTGAGGGAGGTCTCAAGAAGTGAGGAGGCTCTGATGTGTTGAGGGAGGTCTCAAGAAGTGAGGAGGCTCTGATGTGTTGAGGGAGGTCTCAAGAAGTGAGGTAGCTCTGATGTGTTGAGGGAGGTTTCAAGAAGTGAGGAGGCTCTGATGTGATGATGGAGGTTTCAAGAAGTGAGGAGGCTCTGATGTGTTGAGGGAGGTCTCAAGAAGTGAGGAGGCTCTGATGTGTTGAGGGAGGTTTCAAGAAGTGAGGAGGCTCTGATGTGTTGAGGGAGGTCTCAAGAAGTGAGGAGGCTCTGATGTGTTGAGGGAGGTCTCAAGAAGTGAGGTAGCTCTGATGTGTTGAGGGAGGTTTCAAGAAGTGAGGAGGCTCTGATGTGATGATGGAGGTCTCAAGAAGCGAGGAGGCTCTGATGTGTTGAGGGAGGTCTCAAGAAGTGAGGAGGCTCTGATGTGTTGAGGGAGGTTTCAAGAAGCGAGGAGGCTCTGATGTGTTGAGGGAGGTCTCAAGAAGTGAGGAGGCTCTGATGTGTTGAGGGAGGTTTCAAGAAGTGAGGAGGCTCTGATGTGTTGAGGGAGGTCTCAAGAAGTGAGGTAGCTCTGATGTGTTGAGGGAGGTTTCAAGAAGTGAGGAGGCTCTGATGTGATGATGGAGGTTTCAAGAAGTGAGGAGGTTCTGATGTGTTGGGGGAGGTAGCAAACAAAGAGTGTTGTACAAAGTTCCCCAATGGGAGCCAGTGATTTAGCTCAGCTTGTCTTCTCTCTCACTAGTTAGAAGGGGGATAAGTGCATGGTGTAGACCCTTTTCAGAATATAAGGATACCTCACACAGGCTACCGGCAGGACCACAACTGTTGTCCCAGCCGATGACCGTCCAGCGTCATCATCGGTATCCTGCTCCTACGGCAGGCTGGCGGTGCAATGCCCGTCGGGCAGCAAGGGGAGCTGCACTTTGGCGGAGATCTTCTATTCCGAGCCAACGGGTGTGTGTGTGTGAGGGGCCTAAAAAAGTGCAATAGTGAGCGTGGGGGTGTATGTGTCTAAAAAAAGTCAGTTGAGTCCCTTAGAAATTATTTTAATAATCAGGCTCACTGCTTTGTTAAAAATAAAGGGGTATTAAGGAGTGGTGGACAATGAAACCAATCCTTATTCGACCCTTGTTGTGAATGCGGTCGACATGTTTCTTGCCATAAGGGCAATTCGTCAGGACCTTCGTGCTCATATAATTGCTGGGATCCTCTCAATTAAGAGGACACCGGTATACGACCTGTATAGTATCGTACAGAAATGGTTCCTTGCGAGGGACCTCCTGGGAATCGTTGTAATTCCTCCTGAGGGCCTCACGAGCTGTCCGGGTGGGGCCAACAGCGAGTGAGGAGATCCTCAAAGGTCGCTGATGGCAGGCATCTCAGCACCTACCCCTCCCACGGAAACAACGAAGTCTGGAAGTCTGGAGTTGCCCGCCTGAGCGCAAGGGCGTATTTGTAATATATATATATATATATATATATATATATATATATATATATATATATATATATATATATATATATATATATATATATATATATATATATATATATTACAAGAACATGCTATAAAAAATACAATGAAGAAAAGAACGTGATAGCAATATACTTTCAATAAAAAAAGTCACACAAAACAAATCATTACATATAATAAAGAGTATGGTTGTTTTCTACCACACAACTAACTGAACTTAGAACCGGTATAAAAAAAAACTTTTAGGTTTAACACACATCACAAGTAAATATGATTGTTATTGGTGGAAAAAAACATACTTTTTGCTTTGAATTACTGCAACTTGAATACATCATAATGTAACAAAAAGAAAAAAAAGGATAATGCATGGGATGAAAATGGCATTGGCAAAGCAATGTAAAGAAGTAATCGGCTCACCATCCCTGGCACTAAAGTGCACTTCTTTTTAGGTGAACGTGTACGTGTGATCAGACACACTGCTGACCTCACAGTGTAAGGTCACCAGTGGCTGAAGTGGGCGGTCCCATTCCTGTATGATGTGTGTTCTGGTCATAGGAAGCAAACCGTGATTGGCAATGGAGCTGAACGGACCAATGGATGAGGAGGGCGGGCGCAAAGCCTCTGTGTTTATACGTATGGACGTACTTTGTATTTATGAATTGCTTGAGGCTAGTGAGGCACGTACTGCTGTCTCTACGCCAGACCTAAAAATAAAGAATCTACAACCCCTAGGGGTGAGAAAACCTATGGAATTGGCTGTGCCCAACCTTAGAAGATCCGTCAACAGCTGGACTGTCCTCTGAAACTTCTAAAAGCAGATGTCAAGCAGTGGACGAAATGAATGGGACAAACAAGTCCGGGGATGGTCGCGGACTGCGCAGGACATGTAGCGTCTGATGTGTAAGCTACACCTGCAACAAAGAACTGAGTGACGCCATCTTGTTTTCACCCAAGAAAGGCCCAGAACATCCTGCCATGAACAGGGGGGACTCCAGTGTTCAATGGGACAACATGCCTCTCCATGGAAGACCCCGGTGTTCATGGATACGGTCGATGTGAGTGAGCACCCACACACCGCAGACAAAAATGAATGTCCCAGTCTAGAACTCACTTATTTTTTTCCCCAACTTTTCTGAAGGATTCATCGAACATATTTGCATCAAGACTTCCCATTTCCATATGCAGGCATAAGGATGGCGTTTTCTGGTATAGGTGGACAGCATAGCATAGCTTGCTAACTAAGACTATAGATGTGTTTCTCTTTTACTGCATCTATTCTAATCTCTAGTTATAGTGCATAATTTTCTAGAAAAATATCCTGTTCATTGGTTCCATTATTGGAGTCTTCCGATTCTGATGCAGAGCTCGGGCGGCAAAAGTCTGATCTATGTAATTCCACCGACATATGCCCGAGTCATTGTGGTGCTTGCATTTTTTTTTATGAGTTCGAAATGGGTCCATGACATTTCAAATGTATTAATTTTGGGCCAGATGTACGAAGATTAGTAACGGCGATTACCAAATAGCAATATTCGCGAATCGCTATTTGGTAATTCCTATTACCAATGTACAAAAGGAATATCTGGTCCATTTACGATTCGGAGTGGGTCGCAAATCGACCTACCTCATCAATATTAATGAGGTAGGTCGCAATTTGTGACCCCCTAGGATTCGCTGCCATCACAGTGATGGTGGCCTGCTGGGATAGGCAGACCACCATGTCTGTGATTGCTTTTAAATAAATAATAATTCTTTAAAGTTTTTAAATATAGCTTGTTTTCCTCAAATAAAAAAGGGATGCATTTAATAGGAATTTTTATTTTTAAGAGTTGCCAGTGGTCCGGTGAACCACTGTCTGTGATTAAAAACTGTGTTTTAAAACATTTGTGAATGGGTTACCACCAACTTTGACTTGGTAGTAAAATGTGAATGTTTTGAGACCACATTTCGGTTGCAAAACATTCACCCATCCCACTCTGATTCAGTATTTGGAAGGGACGCCCTGAACACACCCCTTCCAAACACCGAATCGATATGTATTCGTAATTTCAAATTGTGATTCAGTAACATAATCCCAAATTGCGATCTGGTAACCATGCATAACAAAATGCATTCTTGCGGTCGGAAACGGCCCAAACTTATTGGGCCTTTTGCGACTGTAAACATACTTCGTACATCCAGCCCTTATCTTTTGAGAGAGGAGTCAGTTTCGCCATCGCATACATTCACTGTAGTTTGCACCACCACACGTTTACAGGGAGCAGTGAAGGGGCAAGAACTCACTTCTTTAACATTAATATTGAGTCTGTGCTTACTTCACAGACATGTACTGCTATGTACGACACAGCGTGCGTAGGTGTTGTGGAAGGCCTCTTAGCACTTTAGTGCCTGGAAGCAGCACACAAAAGCAAGCTCGGCTTGAAGAATGGAAAAGCCAACCCTCCTCTGCGACAGCCATCACCGTGCTGTGCTACCATCCATTCTGGAGCGCCAAGAAGCAAGGTCCACTCTCAGGGGCTCTTCAACACCCATATCCAGAAGGCTCCTCAACTCGCGTCCAACGGCTACTCCAATCTGGAAGTAGAGGGAGTGTGGGGGTGATGCCACCCCACTTCCCTTCGATTGTGCCACGCCTTCTTGGAGTGGACAGATCGTGCACTCTGTGGCTGGCCAGCACTCCTGGGGGGGTGTCCAGTCTGGCAAGAGGCAGTTCAATAAGCCACGTGCCCAGGACAGACAGGTATCAGAGGCCTGGAGTCTTGTTTTTGTTTATGTGAAATAACAGCAAAAATCCAAAAAATAACTACAAGCCCTGGGACCCTTGACGTCAATAAGAAAGACCACAAGGGAGCCTTAAGCTCTTAATACAGGTGTTTGAAAATGTAAAAAAGGATCAAAATTGGTAAAAATACATTTAGGGAAAAAACAAGACCTAAAAGGACCTTGAAAGTGAAGAGTCTCATGCCCTGGCTTCGAAGTGGAAACTCTAGTTAACAAATGTCTGCCCAATCTTGCTCCTACCATTTGCAGATAAACTACTGGAGAAGCAGGTTCCACAACTATTAGAGAGCCACTGACAGGCTAATAATGTCTTCTTGACCCTGCAAGCCGGATCCAGGCCAGATCAAGAGAAGAATCGGTGCTCTTTTCTATTGTGGACTATTTGAGACTTGGTTTTGATGCTCATCCGGTTAATGCTTTACTCCTGCTGGACCTGTCTGCAGCATTTGATACAGCCGACCACTCCATCTTGCTAGAGGCCAAGTCGCCCCCACAGGTATGAGCAGCTCAGCCCTCAACTGGCTTCAAGCTCTCCTCTCCAGTAGACTCTGGCAGTAAAATTAGACTTTTTACAGGGCATCAATTACCAGTCACATGTGGGACAGCAAAGGTGCCTTCCCTCGCCCCACATCTTGCTAACATATGTTATTCCTGTTGTAGGAAGGTACCTCCTGACTATGGTTGCCCCCAACTTTTTGCCCTGTGTTCTAGCTGGTTTTTGACATAGTTGGCCTGGGACCCTGCCAATCAGGACCCCAGGCCTACTGCTCTCTCTGTAAAATGGATTCCATGTACATTAGGTACATATCCAATTGGTACTGGGCCACCTTATCAGACCCTGTACCTCAGGGCATAGGTGTACCCAGGGCCTACCAGGGGCTGAAGCATGTATTATGCCACCCCTGGCTGGCCAACTAAATCTGACACAACTGGCTGCACGACAGCTGGGGCAAAGTGGTGTAATCCCCCTTTGCTGTAGATATAGTATACCTATATCTAACTCTAAAATGGACACATAGATTCCTATCAGTCACTCCTATGGCAGGCCTTAACAATCCTGAAGGCAGAGTGCTTGGAATCATGTGAGATGGTGCTCTGGCATGAGCTGAGCGTGTTTGCAGCTTGCGGAACCAAGTCCAAATAGCTGTTCCATGATAACGCATACCATATACTCTTAAGTGCATTATAATCCTCGCGGTTATATGCCAACTCTGGTATCGCTTTATCAAAACATGTCGAGTAAGGTGTTAGAAGGTGTTGGAATACTAACCCCTCGCCAATTCTGGCGACGGGGTTAGCATTCCACCCTTCTAGAGGGACACGACATGTATGTAACTGTGAACCCCGGTTAAAGTTAACTCGAGCCTCAGCATCACAAAATGGATGCTGCCACCACAGACACAAGTCTGACCTCCTGCTGCTGGGAGTCCTTCCAGCGAGGAGAGCTTGGACAAAGGGTTTCCTGTCAGGGGCGGTGCTAGCACCATCCCAGACAGGGTTTTGTGTATCCTGGGTAGGCAGGGCTGAATAGGAAGGTGACTGCAAGTGGCACCCCGGTGCTCACTATGCATCTGCCGGCTAGAACCAGTTCCAGGGGCACACCAGCCCCTGAGCTGGGGAAAGTCCGGCATGGGAGAGGGGTGTAACCACCCCCCTTCCTGGTCCCACCCATGGGCAGGACCTAGTCGCGTGCCAGCCCCTTTTCTTAGTATAAAGATAGGAGCGGGCCCCCTTCCCAAATTAGATCATTCCGAATCTTGATGACTTTCCACGAAAGAACTCTTGAACCTTTCAGAAGACTCTCCCTTGTGGCTAAGGAGTAGCCACCCTGCACCCGCAGGCACCATCCAAGCGCATTGCGGTTTGCTGTAAGTCTCTCCTCCGGATCAAGACTGCCCAGCTCGACGAGACCCGGCTTCCCTGGCACCTCTGACCTCTACCTGCATCATCAGCCACGCTGGGATTCGTGGGTGTGACGAGACCTCGAGGGACCGGCCATCTTCAAGACTGCACGACGCTTGCCCAGCACGACCGCCGAGGGATCCTCGAGTGAGTGCTTTGGGGTTTGAGAAGCCCTGACCCTGAGCAGCTCCAGCACCGAAGTCCAGCCCCCCAGCATCCACCAGATCTGCGTGGGGCCCTTCTGCTCTTTGCTGCTCACCGCGTTGTCCGGCTACTTGCCTGCTGGCTTGTGGCCCTCCTGACGACGCACCACGATGACAACACCGCTGGTCTGGTTCTCCAGACTGGCCCTTGCTCCCCTCCAACAGAGGAGCACCCGGACCCTCCTGGTCTACTCCAGACGCCATTTTGAGTCCACCGCGTGGGCTTGCATTTGCCAAGACTTGTTGCCCCAATCCTGGGTCCAGCGACGTCGACAGCAGATACCTTCGTGGGACAGCTCGCACCTCCATCCTGGTTGCCGACAACGCCTCCTGGTCCGAGAGACTGCAGAGCCCAGCGTCGCCCACTCACCTTGGTCGAGGTGACTTCGTCCGGTGCCAACCTGGTGCCCATCTAATCACTGGCTAGTGATTCAGAACTTGGTCCCCTCTGCTTACAGGTATCCTCCATCACTGATCCAGGCTTGGATCACATCGAACTTCATCACTGGTCGCCTGCCAGCAACTTCTTCTTTCAGGCTCCATAGACTGCAACGAGGATTCCCGACGTCTTTTCAGACCTATGCAGCCGCAGCCCCTGGGCTAGGTAATCTCAGCATTTCGGTGCTCCAGCATAGCTTAACTATCCAAGGGTCCAGATCCTTTTTCGTTTCAGCTCTACCTAGTCGGATTCGTCCGATAACACTAACTTTACGAAATCTAGCATCCATAGACTTTGTCCCGCATCCCGCGTGAGAGTGCACACTCTGCACCCGATCTCCCTAGGCCTCCTGCTAGTAATCTGAAGGTTCAGTAGTCCAGTCCTAGCAATCCTACAGCCTATTAGAGTAGTACTTACCTGCTAGTAATTTCGCATTCCACTTTTAGAGTATATGGTTTTTCGTGCCCCTCGGGCATTTGTGTAAATTGTGCGACTTTCAGTATTTTCCTAAGAGCTTTATATTGTGCTTAGCACCCTGTCCTCATAAAGAGTCCAGGGCTGTTGTGTTCTAAATAAATATACTTTTATTTTTTATAATAACTTGTGTGGTGTCCTTTCACTTGGTGTTCAAGGGGTATATGTGATGGTATAACAGCTGGCTTAACACGCCCTCTAGAGTCTAGCCTAAAGACTGCTCTTGTCCACGCTACTAGGATAGCTGGTCTACGGTTGACTTACAACCAAACATCAATAAGGGTTGTTTGGACTGATACATAGTGATCACTAGAATAGTGAGCACTGCATATCAGGCCAACTTCTCACACCTGTTGCCAGTATGTTGGTAGAGAAATGCATCAAAGGACAGATGTATGCAAGGACACAAGACTTTTAGTGCATCTGATACAGAGCTGACTTTAGCACTGGTGGTGCCCAGTGCGACACGTTTTTTGGCGCCCCCTAATGACCACCTCCACCAGGGATTCCCTCCCCACCACCAGGGCCGGACTGGGAACCAAAACTGTCCCTGGCACAGAACTCGGCCGTCCCTCCTGGGAGCGGCCAAGCTTTTTGCCAGGGCCGGCTTTGGCCGATTTTGTAACAGGTGCCGATATGCTGCAAAAATGGCCCTGTAACAAAAACGGCCCCCACCCTAGCAGCCCACCAGGGAAACACCTGGTGCCCGCAACAGCCAGTCCGGCCCTGCCCACCACCCTTTAACAGTATCCATAGCAACTCTCTCTCAGATGCATTTAATTAATTTTATAGCATCACTCATAAAGTGAAGGGTGTCACAGCACTTTACATAACACACAAAGTACACAGAGACTATCAATCATAGGTGTGTCAATCAGTGTTTAGGAAATGTTACATTAAACAGAGGACAACAAGTGGTGGATTCACAAATTATCCATACAGGTAGGCAGTAAAATTGAAGAGTACTTGGTCTGGAGAAGCACAAAACTCTGAATTTAAAATGTAACACAGTGGATTGGGGCTCTCTTTATTAACAAGAACTAATTTGTACCCAAATGAATTCTTTTTTCAACATTAGAATAATGAAAGTCTGGGGGGAAAATCCATACGCCCTAATCTATAGCTTGAAGTCTGCAAGCAGCTCTTTGATGACATTAACAGCTCACTGTAACTGCAACTAACAAAAGGAAGTCTCTTACAAAGCAGTAACCCACCGACCTGTTTACATTATATTCACTTCATGACCTGCATGGTACATTTTTTTTGCAGCAGGCATATTAACCCTCTGCGCTACCTTACCATGAATCAAAACTTCCACGAGTTAAAACTTCTACTGGACAAAACTCCGATTTCGCCTGGAAGAACATTAATCACCGGAGTTTTCTTGACATATTAATTGTTGCCTGAAAATTTCTGGAGGCCAGGAACGCAGCAGGTGCCTTTAAGCACAATCTAAACTAGCAAACAGGCGCCCCCATGGGAAGTCAGCTCTCGGTGCGGTGGCACCGGTCGCACCACCCTAGAGCCGGCCCTGATCTGACAAACAATCCTTCTCATGACGCATTCCAACAGACCATGCGATCTAGTTGGAACTGGTTGGGGAGTCACAAACGTAAACAATCGCGAGAAAACAGAGCTCCTTATTGTCAATGGTTGCAGTGATCATTGGCTGAACTCCCATTGGCCGTCTGAAATGGGCGCGGGATCATCCCCGAAAACGCTCATGAGTCAAAATGAACTCTCAGTTATCTTTAACCGTCTATATAGATGTTGTTGTTTTGTACTTAAAATCTTAGAATCTTGCAAAAGATCCTTCCATAACTATCTTCTGATTTCATGCAAATTGTGGTTAGGGCCTTATCGGATCAATTCTGGACTATGCGAAATCTCTCTGGAGATACTAAGATATGTCCTGCAGAAGCCTCAGGTAATTTAAAATGCCGCCGCTTGACTGATTCTTGGTCCCTCACGTGGTGCCATGTTGATCCTTCTGGCTTCCAATCATGCAGCGTGTTCAGGTCAAGACCTGTTGTATTATTGATGAGGCTTTACTTAGCAATTCTACAAGCTTCATCAGCAAACGCATTCAACAATGTACCCTTGCAAGAACTCTGCGAGCTTCCTCTTGCAACAGCTGAATATACAGTCCAGAGGTTCAAGAACAAAGGGCCAGATGTAGGAGCCCTAATACCGGTCGGTAACGGCCGAATTCGGCGTTACCGACCGGTATTAGGGTTTTCATATGTATGGGGCCTATATTTTCCCGATTCTGTAAATTTACAGAATCGGTAAATTTACAGAATCGGTAAAATACCGAATCAGTATATTTACCGATTCGGTAAATCCATATGTAGGTGGCACTCCTAAGAGTGCCACAGGCCCTTAAGAGTCGGTATTTTACCACCCAATCCTATTGGGTGGTAAAATACCGAATTCAGGTGTGCATGCACACCTGTGCAATGTGACACACAGTCATGCCCTTAGGGCATGTATGTGTGCCACATGGCACACAAGCCTGGAATTGGGGTGCTAGAGGGTGTCAAAGTGACACCCCCTGCACCCTTGCAACATTCAGTATTTACCGATTCGGTAAATACCGAATCGGTATTGCCCATTGATTCCTATGGGCTTCAAGGCCCATAGGAATCAATGGGCAATACCGATTCGGTATTTACCGAATCGGTAAATACCGAATGTTACAGATTCGGTAAATCAGATTTTTGATGTACCTACATCTCCTTCCTTCTAATTTACCGATTCATAAATACCGAATCTGTAAAATTCGGTCTTTATGAATCGGTAAATTAGAGTTACCTACATCTAGCCCAAAGAGTTCATGGTCTCGACTGCTAGACTCTGGAAGACGCTCCCAGTTGGTTTACGATTAGAAACCTCCACCCAGTTGGTTCTGTAAGAGCCAAGGACCATGGCTTTCTCATTCGGCTTTCTCTGTTTCGAGTAACACTGTAGGCTCAGTAAGACCACTGCTTATTCGGTTATATGACTAGGGATGAATAACGACAGGGCGCGCTACTAATGACACATAACGTATGAAACCATAGTGCCTGGTCCGTGCTAGGTTTAGTCGAGACACATGGTTTGTTGGACTGGATTTCTGGCGGCCGTATTCACTTGGTTGGCACAGGCTAGGCTTAAATGCAACGAGGGAAAATCGGAAATTATACTATATGGTCACTTTCCAAACCAATTTATTGAATTGGTTTGGCCTCCCGATTTCCCCCGTCCTCTCACCGAGGGGGGCCCTGCCAAGAATCTGGGCATTTGGTTTAATGATGATCTGCGATTTGCAGAGCAGATTAAAAGACTGACGGGCGCCTGCTTTGGGACCCTTAAATCCCTAGGCAGATTTTTCCCTCTCTTGCCCCAGCCGGCCAAAGAAACAGTTGCCAGAGCCCTGATACTGTCCCGACTGGACTATGCCAATGCTCTCTACCTGGGCTCCCCCTCTTTTCTGTTAAACAAGCTGCAGCTTATCCAGAATGCGGCGGCAAGACTTCTGCTGGGCATCCCTAGACACATCAGTATAAGATCACAACTGGCCACACTCCATTGGCTGCCAGTGGCCCAAAGAGTGCAATTTAAGGCTCTGGTTCTCACTCACCAAGCCCTACATGATACTGGCCCGGCGTATCTGAAGAAAAGAGTGACATTTCACGTGCCCAGCCGACATCTCAGGTCGGCTTCTCAACGCAGGCTGGTAATACCACGCTTCAAGCGCTCTAGACTGGGTGGCTCATCTTTTTCGGTTAAAACAACTACCCTCTGGAACGCCCTTCCGTTCACTCTCAGGGACACCAAAGACCTGAACTGCTTCAAAAAGCTGCTCAAAACTCACCTTTTCAATCAAGCCTACTAATACAATGCTGTGCTCTCTCTAGGACTTCTCTGTGGTTATGAGCCGCGCCAGGATACTCAAGAGTAGTCGTGCGCGTAACAAATACCCATATAACATAACATAACATAACATAACTGTTCACGGCTGGGGGTCCGATCTTTGCCTGCCTCGCACCTCTGGTACTTCTAATTTTCAATACTCGCACATCCAGGGTCTCACCTAATATCACCTTCCTGCTATACTGCCACCACCTGGCGGGACCACTCAATGTTTTTAAAGTAGGAACTCCAGGGATTTATGCAGCCCATACTGTGCACAAGAGAAGACATTCGCAGCCAGGTTAACGCTCCCTTTTAAGGGAGCACGCACTCAACAGCTTTCCTCTTTTGTTATTCAGTTTACACCCGGACCCGCTTATCTTGAACTCAAACATTGGTCCTTAGGCCACCATGAAACAATGTAATCTTTAAAATCTTTGAGAACAGGATCAGACTCTAAAGCTCGAAACCATTCGTGTTCAGTGAAACACCCTAACGAACAAGCATCAACCGCAGCAATTAAACATTCCTCATCAACATTTTGCTCCAGATCATGTTTAAAAAGAGGAAAAGGGGAAACCTTAATAGAAAATCAGCCCTGGTGTTCTTCCCTCCTGGTATGTGTGCTGCATAAACATTGTATTGCAGTAATTTAGAACCAAGTCTGGCAATCCTTGGAGTATGATCTTTCACAATTTTTCCCTCAAGAATGGGGACAAGTGGTTTATGATCTGTGAGAAGATTAAAACGTTTCCCCCACAAGAAACACTTGAACCTTTCAACAGCCCAGCAACATGCCAAGAGCTCACGTTCAATTACTGAATATTTTTTTCCCTTGGTCGCAAAGCCCGTGAGGCAAACCCCACTGTATATTCCTTCCCCTGTTTAACTTGAGATATCATGCCCCCCAGACCATATAAGCTTGCATCATCCGACAGGGTACATTTTGAACTGGGATCAAAGGGTGTGAGAATTTTACAAGACTCTAAATCTCTCTCCTTATACAAGTGAATTCACTTTAACAAACTTCATCCCACTTAAAAATGGGTCTTTTCTTAAGTAATCCTCTCATATGTACAGTTTTTGTCGAAAAATTTGGGATAAACTTAGAATAAAATTCACACATTCCCAAAAATGAAGACCCAAGTTCTTTGGAGGAAGGAGGAGCATCAACAATAGCCAGAATAAGACCTTCTCTGGGTACAATTCCTTCTCTCGAAATGTGGTGCCCCAAATACTCAATGGATTGTACACCAAAAACACATTTGAGTTTGGTTGCCACAGTACTTCTAGCCTTTCCAAAACACAAAAAAGGTTTTTGTCATGTGCCTTGTTACAATTTCCAGCAACTAAAATGTCATCCTGGTAAACAACAGTGTCAGCAACACCCTCCAACACCTCCTCCATTATGCGTTGAAAAATGGATGCAGCCGAAGCCAGCCCTAACGGCATCCTCCTGAATTGAAACGTACCTATGGGTGACACAGTTAAGTGTTTGATTGTAGGGTCTAGTTCAATTTGATGATACGCCGATGCAAGATCGATTTTTGAAAAATTGCACGAGTAAACTTAGACAGGATATCATCAATACGAGGGAGAGGATGCGAATCAACCCAAATCTCTCTGTTTAAACTGCGTAAATCAATGCAAACCCTAAGACTTCCATTTTTTTTGCGCCACGACCAAAGGAGACAACCAAAGGGACGACTCGATGGGTTCAATGACCCCCGATTCACACATTTTGCGGAGTTCAATTGAAAGATCATCCCTAACACTTAAAGGCACATTGCGTTACTTGTGCTTAATTGGAGATGCACCTTCTTTCACTTTAATGAAATGTTTAAATCCAGTAATACATCCTAAGTTATTTCTAAAAACTTTGGGAAACTTGCAAAACAAAGACATGGAGGTTTCATCAAGACTGTGTTCTTCCACCACTGAAACTTGCTCTTTAGTGCCTGGCCTAAGTGTCATACCAAACAATCCTTGGTGGTACCACCCTAAAATGTTAAGCCCTTTCTTAGCTACATAGACTTTTTCTTGGATGTGTCTGTTCTTGAATGCAAGAGACTATTTTCCTGCCCTCATAGAAGACAGGACTCCTATGAGGTGGATTGCGTGGTTTGTCACTCCAAGTCTTCTCAAACAGCTCATCTGTAATCATTGCCATGCGCGCCCCTGAATCAACTAAAAGCTGAAGAGGCTTATTATCCTCTAAAATCTCAATCACAGGGTCAATACAGTCTTCACAATCATCCTTGACAACAACTACTAAATCGGATAAAGAGCTAACGACCTCACATTCTGCCTCATTGGACTTATCATCCTCATTATATACTACACTCGCACTTCCCTTGAAATTGCATACTTTTGCAAAATGACCCTGTTTTCCGCATTTATGACAGGACGCAGCCCTAGCTGGACAAATCCTCGAATTAGGAAAATGAGCAGCAAAACCACATTTATTACACACATTCTTCGAAACTCTACCCCTTTTCTCATTTTTGTTGTATACATATTTAAAACCTTTTGACTCAGTTTGGGGTTTATTCGATGGAACTTGAGCTTTAACATTTGTATCTCCTCTATCCTTAACAGCACCAACCAGATTGTGTCTGGTTTCAACTCGCTTGACGACTTTTGAGATAACTCAATACTCTTAACTATAGAAATTGTTTCTTGTAAAGAGGGATTTTTAAGAGTAACTTCTCTTGCACTTTTCTATCATTAGTATGAACAACAATCTGATCACGAATAAGCTGTGATGTAAAATGTTCAAACTCACATTCAGATGTGATTATTCTAAGGGCTGCTACATAAGCAACAATGCTCTCATCCTTTTCTTGTTCCCTAGTGAAAAACTTATGTCTAGCCACAACGAGACTGCTTTCTACATCAAATTGTTTATTTTAACATTTTAACAGCTTGTTGAAATTCATCTAATTCATCCTCACCCTCAACTACATCGAGAGGGGGAAGATGTTCTAAGACAGCTTGTCCCTCAAAACCTAAATTGTGTTCCAGAATAAAACGTTTCCTCTGAGCGCTAAATCTACTAACTCCCATTGCCCCTAAATATTTTTCAAAACCCCTGTACCATGCCTTCCATCTGACAGGTGGATCACCTGGAAGCTGTAAAAATGGGGGTGGAGCTTGTACATTCTGCATATTGAGGACACAATAGAGATGAACACTCAAAATTAAAAACTAATCTTGGAAAATTGAAATGCACTTGTTACAAATATAAGATAATTAATGTACCAACACAACCTATAAAACAAAAGTTAAAAAACACAGTGTAGCATAAAACAGACATTAAAAAAATCTCTTCTTTTTCGACTTTTGCTTCTTCTTAATTATTCCTCATACTGTTGTAGAAAGTTAACCTTCCTGAATATTTATTACGAATAAAAATGAGTTGAAGAATGTTTCCACAGACGCTGAGATGTAAAATGTTCAAAACAAAAAAATGTCACCTCTGATGAAGATGTTCCCTGAGCTTGTAGACTGCTGAAGTGATTTCTGACCTCACCTCACCGCTTATCGATTGTTGTAAAATGAAATACAGAAATTCTTAACCGATTTTTCTTTTGTTTTGATAGTTCACTACGAACCTCGCAAGGACAAATGTGCGCTACAGGTACTTCCGACAGCTTTCACCGCACGCATCAATGGGACAGAGCTTGTAATCAGTTTCTGTACACTTGTCAACACGCATGCACTTACATCAGCTTTCCTTATATGCGCACAAGCAAGACACAAATACCGCTCGGTTTCTGTACTTCCGACTAAGTGAAACGCATGCGTGTCACCAGACAACTAGAACGCTTCCGAGAGCTTTCACGCAAGCGCAAGACTGTAACACAGCGTATGCTCAGCCACAGATGCGCACTTGCAGGAAATCAGTGACGTGCGTTTCAACGTTTTACCAACGTAGAGATGAACTTGCGCGGGGGATAACTTTGTTGACATAGTTTGCAATCGCTGAGACAGATGAAGGTTCTACGACATCATCAATTGCTCGCAAACGCTCTACCAGGAAACATTACCATACGACGGCTTCAGCAACTGACACCAGAACCAATGTCTCACTGTACCAGACTTCAAAACGCTTGTCAAGAGGCAAAATCCTCATGCTGAGAGTAATTTACTTCTCAAACACACAACTCACTTTGTAATGAGATCGGTTGTACTTTTCTCTCTGTGCTCATTCCCTTCGTGCTCACAGTAACCCCAAAACTCGCTTCCTCAGCATATGCTCCCAGTTTCCAGGATTTCTTCACCACCGAGATCCAGGATCCCATCGGTGTGTATTGACTTTAAGAACCAGGCAGGATACAGTCTGATTCAAACTGTGAGCCAACAACTTTCACACAAAGCTAGATGAACAAACACTCACAGTAGGTTGTTCAGAAGCACACGAGAAGAAGCTGCATGCATGGGTGGAGGTGCTAACAGTCAGTCCTCGTCGCCAAATTGAAGTTATCAAGCAGAGACATCAAGGTAAGGAGACGTGTAGTTTATTGACTGTTAGCCTCCACAGCTCCCAGGATACTGGCCAGTAATCCCAGGTAGAGAACATTCAAACATCAACATTCTATAGTCATAGAGAAGACATCATAGAAACTATTAGTCATTGTGAAGACATCATAGAAACTATGTGGAGAGGGAATAGGATTACTACAACATCCATGCCCAATGCTTAGCCACCTGCAAGATAAGACACTCCTGGTTACCTAGCCCTTACTATTCCCGATTAATACTCTACTTCTATAACACGATAACCGCACCTCGTGGTCATCACTCACGGCTTGGAAACACTTCCAACACAGGGCTGTCCAGAGATCTCCCCTCAAAAACCACAAGATAAGTTTGACTTCAATTACAAGAGAAGTCTGGAGGTGAACATGATGGGTCCAGCAGGCAGATGGACTTCCGAGCACTTTATCAGTCAATGAGAAGGTGAGGCCCTGCTGGGCCTGGTGGGCTGGTCTATGTAACAGGCCCCCGCAAGCATCCTCTAGGGTTCTAGCATCCTCAGGGGCTCTGGCATTCTCAGGGGTTCTGGGATCCTCAGGGGTTCTGGGATCCTCAGGGGTTCTGGGATCCTCAGGGGTTCTGGGATCCTCTGGGGTTCTGGGATCCTCTGGGGTTCTGGGATCCTCTGGGGTTCTAGCATCTTTAAGAGCTCTAGCATCCTCAGGGGTTCTAGCATCCTCAGGAGTTCTAGCATCCTCTGGGGTTCTGGGATCCTCAGGGGTTCTGGGATCCTCAGGGGTTCTGGGATCCTCTGGGGTTCTGGGATCCTCTGGGGTTCTGGGATCCTCTGGGGTTCTAGCATCTTTAAGAGCTCTAGCATCCTCAGGGGTTCTAGCATCCTCAGGGGTTCTAGCATCATCCGGGGTTCTGGGATCCTCCGGGGTTCAAGCATCCCCAGGGGCTCTAGCATCCTCAGGGGCTCTAGCATCCTCAAGGGCTCTAGCATCCTCAAGGGCTCTAGCATCCTCAGGGGCTCTAGCATCCCCTGGAGCTTTAGCATCTTCAAGGGCTCTAGCATCCTCAAGGGTTCTAGCATCCCCAGAGGCTTTAGCATCCTCAAGGGCTCTAGCATCCCCATGGGTTCTAGCATCCTCAGGGGCTCTAGCATCCTCAAGGGTTATAGCATCCCCAGGGGCTTTAGCATCCTCAAGAGCTCTAGCATCCTCAAGGGCTCTAGGATCCTCAAAGGTTCCAGCATCCTCAAGGGTTCCAGCATCCTCAGGGGCTCCAGCATCCTCAGGGGCTCCAGCATCCTCAGGGGCTCCAGCATCCCCAGGGGCTTTAGCATCCCCAATGGTTCTAGCATCCCCAATGGTTCTAGCATCCCCAAGGGTTCTAGCATCCCCAAGGGTTCTAGCGTCCTCAAGGGTTCTAGCATTCTCAGGGGCTCTAGCATCCTCAAGGGTTCTAGGATGCCCAGGGGCTTTAGCATCCTCAGGGTCTCTAGCATCCTCAAGGGCTCTAGCATCCTCAGGGGCTCCAGCATCCTCAGGGGCTCCAGCATCCTCAGGGGCTCCAGCATCCCCAGGGGCTTTAGCATCCTCAGGGTCTCTAGCATCCTCAAGGGCTCCAGCATCCTCAGGGGCTCCTGCATCCTCAGGGGCTTTAGCATCCCCAATGGTTCTAGCATCCCCAATGGTTCTAGCATCCCCAAGGGTTCTAGCATCCCTAAGGGTTCTAGCATCCCCAAGGGTTCTAGCGTCCTCAAGGGTTCTAGCAACCCCAGGGGCTTTAGCATCCTCAAGGGTTCTAGGATGCCCAGGGGCTTTAGCATCCTCAGGGTCTCTAGCATCCTCAAGGGCTCTAGCATCCTCAATGGTTCCAGCATCCTCAAGGGTTCCAGCATCCTCAAGGGTTCCAGCATCCTCAAGGGTTCCAGCATCCTCAAGGGTTCCAGCATCCTCAAGGGTCTCTAGCATCCTTAGGGGCTCCAGCATCCTCAGGGGCCCTAGCAACCTTAGGAATTCTAGCACCCTAGGAATGTGTAATTCCAAGGTCAATTGGTGTGACCTCCCTGGCACTGACAGACACCACACTCATTCTGTGCCCAACAAAGATGTTTTTGTGCCTCCTGTTGGCCCGGCCACCTTTACTACAGGCGTCCTATTGAAAGCTAACGCCTCATGAATCCTTCTCGGCCATCATGTCCCCCCCCATCAGCTGGGAGGTGAAGCATTCTGGAGATCAAACTTTAGTTTGCACCTGGGCACACTTGTCCCAGTCAACCGTGGCACTGCGGGCAGAAGTGCCTCCCCTGCTGGTAATACTTGTATATTGCACTCAGAGGTGGGGCATGTCTGCCTCCCTCTGTGCATTCTAAGATGCCCAGTTTCACCCCGCTCCACTGACTCCAGGGGTGCAATGGGGAGTACAGGAGCCTCTTCTTATGGGGGTTCGCCAGCTGGACCAGCATACATGAACCACCGCCAGGACTTCCACCAACCATCCAGAAACCTTCACTTTCCCTCGGTCGCCCTCGCATAGACAACGCATACGCAGTAGCCATAGCAGAGGTCGCTCCTTCTCCGACCCCGCCTCCAAGTCCTGCAACGCCCCCCACTTCCGAACATCACCCTCGCTGACTGACTCCAGAAAGAGACTCAAGACCTGGCTCTTCGACTAAGCCTAGCAGCCCAGCGCCTTGATACCTTTGCAGGTGATAAGCCGGCGCTTTACAAGTACGGATTGATTGATCCCCACAAGAGAAGGCCCATCCTGCTTTTAATCCCTCCTCTCTGCCTTGGGCGAGATACAATCCTGCCAGGTGCAAGCGGTTTTTGGAAAGGGAAGCCCGCCAGTTTGTGGACAAAGGGCTGCACCGTACGAAGAAGCTGAAAGACAAGGGCCTCTGATGCTTCCAGCAGCGCCCTCTGGTGGCGCCTCAGTCCTCCAAGGGCCTCTGATGCTCCCAGCACCGCCCTCTGGTGGCGCCTCCGTCCTCCACAGACACTGATGCTTCCAGCAGCGCCCTCTGGTGGCGCCTCCGTCCTCCGCAGACACTGATGCTTCCAGCAGCGCCCTCTGGTGGCGCCTCCGTCCTCCACAGACACTGATGCTTCCAGCAGCGCCCTCTGGTGGCGCCTGCGTCCTCCACAGACACTGATGCTTCCAGCACCGCCCTCTGGTGGCGCCTCCGTCCTCCACAGACACTGATGCTTCCAGCAGCGCCCTCTGGTGGCGCCTGCGTCCTCCACAGACACTGATGCTTCCAGCAGCGCCCTCTGGTGGCGCCTGCATCCTCCACAGACACTGATGCTTCCAGCAGCGCCCTCTGGTGGCGCCTGCGTCCTCCACAGACACTGCAGCTTCCAGCAGCGCCCTCTGGTGGCGCCTGCGTCCTCCACAGACACTGATGCTTCCAGCAGCGCCCTCTGGTGGCGCCTGCGTCCTCCACAGACACTGATGCTTCCAGCAGCGCCCTCTGGTGGCGCCTCCGTCCTCCACAGACACTGATGCTTCCAGCAGCGCCCTCTGGTGGCGCCTCCGTCCTCCACAGACACTGATGCTTCCAGCAGCGCCCTCTGGTGGCGCCTGCGTCCTCCACAGACACTGATGCTTCCAGCAGCGCCCTCTGGTGGCGCCTGCGTCCTCCACAGACACTGATGCTTCCAGCAGCGCCCTCTGGTGGCGCCTCAGTCCTCCAAGGGGCTCTGATGCTTCCAGCACCGCCCTCTGGTGGCGCCTCAGTCCTCCACGGGCCTCTGATGCTTCCAGCAGCGCCCTCTGGTGGCGCCTGCGTCCTCCACAGACACTGCAGCTTCCAGCGGCGGCTTCTCTGAACAAAAGGAAAAATAAAATGATAAGAACGTATCCTTATTATTATTTTAGTTTTCCTTTTGCAGTCAGTGGCTCGCGGGCGGGGCTGGCCAGAGCAGGGGGGGGGGGGGGAGGAGCAGCTTGCACTCCCTAGGTGTGCCCAGCTGCTTCCGACCAAACAGTCCTGTGCACTTTGCATCTTCCCCGCCAGGCTGCATTACAAAGAGTGGGAAAGAACAAGCCCTGCCTCTCATACCCAGTCTGTGCAGACCAATCACAACGCTGCATTGCAGCATTGTGATTGGCTCAAGGGAGCCCGGGTGCTTCCTCCGGCCGGACTGGATACTGGAAGAAGAGGACGGAGGAGAGGCGGCACCCAGGTAAGTGTTTCTTTTCTTTTTTCACCCCCCACCCCCATGACGCAGGTCAGGTAGCAGCCGGATCTGGTAGCTTCTCACAGAGTTTTAGCTTCTCAAAGGGACATTCTAGGAGCTGCTCTCTGACCTGCAAATGTAAAGTCTCTGGATAAGAATTCCAGGTCTCCAAGCCGGAGGGGTTAAAAGGGCATCTGGTGTAGAGAAATGGCACAATTCTGCATCTCTATCACCAACCAATTGCATTCCAGAATCTTCCTTTGTTTTATCTCTGCCTGGATGTTGACATCTATTGTGACATCATTCACCGATGACCTCTTCAAAGTCCTCCATGGAAGAAGCAGGGCGCACTGGACACGGTCAGAGATTTTCCATTTGATGAGCCAAACCTCTTCCATCCCACAACAAACTGGACACTGCTGCAATTCACTGCGCCTGTAATTACACATGAATGGCTGCCTTGTTTCCAACCGACAATCAGACTTGAAACCTCCTTCCAACCCCAGAGATCATCAGTTTACCAAGGTGAGCCCAGACCTCAGGCAGCTTCAGCGGCCTCAAATTCTCAATGCCATTTGCTGCAGTGAGTAGGCCCTGTCTATCAACGGGGTTTCATGCCACCTCTGTGGCAATAGGTGAACCACTGTACCCCCCTCACCGACCATCCCTGGACCCAGATCACCAATGGCTCTGAGTGCTCCATTTTGTTTGTGATGGCTTTGCTCCATATGCCCCGCCAGTTGTAGCGTCCCCTCCCCTCCCCCCCCCATTGGATGCACCTCTGCTTCAGTCCCTGGCCAATAAATGTCTGAACGAGCTGGAGTCGCCTCCTCTTCTGCGTCCTAAAGTTGGTCCTTCCCACTGAGAGGATACAGGGTTTCTACTTCCACCCTACACCTGAAACTGGTTCTGTATGATCTTTTTTCTCATATTTCTTTTATTGATTTTTGCAATCAAACAACAGTACAAAAAATGATAACATTCCCCCTACCCCTCACCCTACCCCCGCAGTTCCAGATAGAGGCATTACTTAGCTGGTTTTGTACGATCCAAAACTGTTCCATACACTTCAGAAGTGTTTCAATTGGGTACGGGCGAAACTCGCGATGAACTCAGCCACCAAAAAGATCCCAACAGACCGAGGGCTAAAACAAGGCTGCGTATTGACGCATCTGCTTTTTAACTTTTACACGGAGGACCTTGGCAAAACAATATCTAATGCCAATCTTTTACCCCCTAAAATTGGCCCAACCAGACTACTTTTTATTGCATTACACAGGCGATATGGTGCTACTGGACCCTACCAAAACAGGCATGCAAATATCATTGGAAGCACTAAGCAGTTATAACAACGATTCAAGAGCAAACGCAGGAAAGATGAAGGTAATAATATTTGGGAAGTATGCCAACAAACTTAGACAACAATGGAGACTGGGCAACTTGAAAATAGCAACAACGTCCAAATATAACTACTTGGGGGTTTGGCTTATGGCTAAAGGGAGGCAGCCCAAAAAGCTAATTTCCAATGGCAGCACACCGTTTATCATAAACGGTGACACCAGCCAATGGAAATGAGGGGCGGGGCTTCAAGCCCTTTTCTGAAAGTCCTCGTTCACAATAGATCTCGCCGAGCGAGCAGCGCATGAGCTGCAACTCCAGGCGCGACCTAAAAAGAAATGCCGCTGCGGGTTGTATGTGTGGGAGAGGAAGGGTCATGGAAGCGCTGAGGTTTCACAACTTTTTGCATATGAGAGACTGTCTGTGCATGTTCAAGGGTGCACAAGATCACATGTTTGTGTTCCATCACTGCACTGGCAGAAACTCCGAGAATTTGTGCACCTGCTGCAAAATCCTGTTTTCTGCCAGTGGTTGGAACCCTGATAGGAGGGCTTCAGACTTTAATCTGTCAGATTCTGATCAAACCTTTACCCTTGAGATGGCCTGTAGTAAACTACATTGCTCATTAGCAGCACAGCAAACCCACCAGACCTTCATGAAATGCAAAATGAGTAAACATCAGAAAGTAAATACTGTTTAAACACTCTTTGGCACACACATACTAAACATAGTGTAGATTACTATAACGGGGAAGATGTTTTTCTAAATGAAACACAGAACTATAAAATGCAAATAAAAAACTGTCCTATCACAGCTCTCTACAGAGTGTGTTTATCTCCATTTCTAGCGTATGTATAATCTTTCTTCTGTATGCCATTTTGAGCAGATGATAGTTACCAATACACAATAATAGTTAATATTGTTATCAGCCTCAGAAGAATGAAGGGCTGAATCTTCAATTCAGTCACATAGAGATCTCCGGATGGGGGCACTCAGCTTCTGCTGCATTATCTTAACAGTCTAATAATGTAGAGGGCTGCAGACCAATGGCCCTGAAATGTGGGACGTTAGGGATGTTCCGTACCAGTGTCAGTTGGGGCAAAAAAAAGGGAACTAACTACAGAGTGCAAGATAAGCTGAACTCACTAACAATATGCAAGACTGGTGTAGTTAGGCAACTGGGATCTGGGTTTAATCCATCATTTTTTTCCTCATCATGCCATTCCAGTTTGTACCCAGCCATATGCAAATCAGTCTTGACCCAGCGCCCAATGGGAACAGTCCTGCTCGAACTGCCAAGCCAGGTCCTTCCTGGACCGGAAACAAGCATCCTGGGACCGATTTGGGGTTTCACCCCTCATCAGCCAGGCTAGCTGAAATCCGGATTTATACCCAGATCCCTGTACTGGGGTGAGTGTTGGACATGGTTCATCATTCCATCCATCATTTGTTGTTTTTTCGTTGTCATTCTAAGTGGGACGGGTATGCCCAGACGTGGGTCCCGTGCTCTCCATGCTATTGGAGTCAAGCTATCCTGGCTGAGGAGGGGTGATAATGGTGGATCAGTAATAATGTAGTGTTTGACCAACAAGCCAGAGTCTCTGTTTTCTTACGAAGACTTGCTCCAGTGATTACAGCAACCTGGCTACCTTAACTCGGACTATAAGGCTACACCCAGTAACACTGATAAAGGTTATAGGCGAGGCTTCCGCTGCAATGGGCTAGAAAAAATACTCACTGATGACACGACTGGCACCGCTCCCATCCCACTCAGTAAGCATTCATCAGTCGAAAGGTTCAAAAGTCCAGAACCAAAAGGTACCATTTATTGAACTAGCCAAAAAAGTATATGCTAATATGTACAAAGCGTAAAATTTCAAAGGCACAAGTGCTCCGTCATCAGAGCCAACATTCTCCACTCCTACCTTCACCCACTATACCTCCTTCCCCACCTCACTTTACCATAGACCCCTGCACACTTTTACCACAGCCCCCTGCACACTTTTACCACAGCCCCACAGCCCCCGGCACACTTTTACCACAGCCCCCGGCACACTTTTACCACAGCCCCCTGCACACTTTTACCACAGCCCCACAGCCCCCGGCACACTTTTACCACAGCCCCGACACACTTTTACCACAGCCCCGACACACTTTAACCACAGCCCCCTGCACACTTTTACCACAGCCCCCTGCACACTTTTACCACAGCCCCCTGCACACTTTTACCACAGCCCCCTGCACACTTTTACCACAGCCCCCTGCACACTTTTACCACAGCCCCCTGCACACTTTTACTATAGCCCCGCACACTTTTACCACAGCCCAACAGCCCCGGCACACTTTTACCACAGCCCCGACACACTTTTACCACAGCCCCGACACACTTTTACCACAGCCCCCGCACACTTTTACCACAGCCCCCGCACACTTTTACCACAGCCCCCGCACACTTTTACCACAGCCCCCGCACACTTTTACCACAGCCCCCGCACACTTTAACCACAGCCCCCTGCACAGCCCCCTGCACACTTTAACCACAGCCCCCTGCACACTTTAACCACAGCCCCCTGCACACTTTAACCACAGCCCCCTGCACACTTTTACCACAGCCCCCTGCACACTTTTACCACAGCCCCCTGCACACTTTTACCACAGCCCCCTGCACACTTTTACCACAGCCCCTGCACACTTTTACCACAGCCCCCTGCACACTTTTACCACAGCCCCCTGCACACTTTTACCACAGCCCCCTGCACACTTTTACCACAGCCCCTGCACACTTTTACCACAGCCCCCGCACACTTTTACCACAGCCCCCGCACACTTTAACCACAGCCCCCTGCACACTTTAACCACAGCCCCCTGCACACTTTAACCACAGCCCCCTGCACACTTTAACCACAGCCCCCTGCACACTTTAACCACAGCCCCCTGCACACTTTTACCACAGCCCCCTGCACACTTTTACCACAGCCCCCTGCACACTTTTACCACAGCCCCCTGCACACTTTTACCACAGCCCCCTGCACACTTTTACCACAGCCCCCTGCACACTTTTACCACAGCCCCCTGCACACTTTTACCACAGCCCCCTGCACACTTTTACCACAGCCCCTGCACACTTTTACCACAGCCCCCTGCACACTTACTATAGCCCCCTGCACACTTTTACTATAGCCCCCTGCACACTTTTACTATAGCCGCCGGCACACTTTTACCACAGCCCAACAGCCCCGGCACACTTTTACCACAGCCCGACACACTTTTACCACAGCCCATGCACACTTTTACCACAGCCCCCGCACACTTTAACCACAGCCCCCTGCACACTTTAACCACAGCCCCCTGCACACTTTAACCACAGCCCCCTGCACACTTTAACCACAGCCCCCAGCACACTTTTACCACAGCCCCTGCACACTTTTACCACAGCCCCAGCACACTTTACCCTGCACACTTTTACCACAGCCCCCTGCACACTTTAACCACAGCCCCCTGCACACTTGAACCACAGCCCCCTGCACACTTTAACCACAGCCCCCTGCACACTTTAACCACAGCCCCCTGCACACTTTAACCACAGCCCCCTGCACACTTTAACCACAGCCCCCTGCACACTTTAACCACAGCCTCCTGCACACTTTTACCACAGCCCCAGCACACTTTTACCACAGCCCCCTGCACACTTTTACCACAGCCCCCTGCACACTTTTACCACAGCAAGACTGTGCAATTGTTCTTTTGAAATATTAATTTGAATTGGATTGTGATAAAGAGCATTATTGATTTGTCTAGAGAGTGCTGGAACCGCTCTTTGCTGGTGTCATCTTGTTTGAGATCTGCTCAATCAGCGGTGCTATGTTACGGTTTTATTTTAATTTAGAATAGCATAGATTCGAAGCACAAACGCTGGTCCCTTTTTCATTCTCCAGGGGCCCCATCATTTGACGTCACACCCCTGCAGGAGGTCTGGAGGATGACAGGACTCACATGGGTAGCGCCTTGAGGCGCGGAGCACTTACTCGTCTCCTGAGCACCTTTGCCAGCAGCGCCAAGAAGACGTCAGGTAAGTGGTAAACACGAGCTCTGCAGATCCAAGTTTGACAGCAACAAAAATGGAGTGGAGCTGGAAGCGCAGGCCCCGCCCACTGCTTGAGGGGGAGGGGGGGGGGAGCATTGTCCGCCCAACTTCTCCATTTCATCACTCGTCTTGTGATTACAGTTGATTTAAAGGTACTTACGCTGCGTCACCTGACTCGGTCCTGCTCGCTGCACCACCCTTCATGCCTCAGTTGCCTCCCCAGCCCACTGGGCCCTAGAGTGCCAAGAGGCCCAGGAACTGGCGAATATAGCACTGTAAAATAAAAACCTGCGCATCGCAACATATAGGCAGGCAGGCTAGGCGCGCCGAGCTGTACATTAGAGCCAGGCCATGCGTAGCTCTGCCACCACTGAGGTCCACGTCCCCGCAGTAAATGTTGTCCAGTTCCAGCGCTTAGGGCGGACCCCAAGATCTCAGAGTCCCCCCTTACCAGTGTGAGAGCTCCCCCAGGACGTGGCTTCTCGTTTCCTTTAGGTGTCTGTGGTTTTACCACCCAGACCCCCTTACCCACCGACCACCAACAGATCTAATCCTGTTCTAAGTGGTAGTGCAACGAGTTAACACCTGAGCTGTGAAGTGTGTGCTTTTAATTGTAATTGTATTTATATAGCGCTTACTACCCCTGGAGGTGCTGAAGGAACAGTAGTGTAAAAAAAAGTGCATTACGTAGAGTTTGGGTATTACTAAAATACAAGTTTAAAATAATGACTTGCATATTTATAGAGCTTCCTGTCCCAGTCTGTGACCTCATAGCACTAAAACATTCACAAGTGGCTGTTCTCCACTACACAACTAAGATTGAATTCTGTGGCCCTCTGGTTACACACAGACCTCTGCAGTGCATTAACTAATATGAAATGAAATTCCAGATTTCTAAAGCACGACTTATCACTCCTAAGGGTCTCCAGGCGCTGGGGGCCGTTGGGGGGATTAAGTGAGCCATTGCTCAGAGTCACATGGTGCTGAGCTGAGCTGCCGCCGGCGCCGGGATCGAACCGTGAGCCTGTGCTCCGGAGTCAGCTGCTCGGGCCTCTGTGCAACACTGCTCCCAGAGAATAGAGTCTTAGTTTTCATTTCTGCTGCTTGTTACTTTATATGTAGTTACCTGATGGTGAAAGATCAAAAAAGCGTACAGAGTAATTTGTTTTTTTAGCCACATCTCTGGCTCCACCCCAAGCTTTCTGACTAGGGTGACCAACTGGCATTGGTGCAAATTCAGGACGGTGAGTGTAAAAATTCAGGACAAAGGGTAAAAATTCAGGACACAAATTCAGGACAGGAGGTCAAAATTCAGGACAAAACTTCAGGACAATAGGTACGTTTTACAGACACATCAGAAGTCGCGCAATAGTATATAAGTAAGCCCAGCCATTTCCAAACATATTCAACCGTTTGCAAACCTATCCATCATGTATCCTTCCATCTATCATTTCACTCATCCATCCCTTCATCCATCCCCTCATCCATCCTTTCACTCATCTCCATTATACATCCATCCATCCATCCATCCACCATTTCACCCTATCCATCTGTACACTTATCCATCCACTCTTTATCCCATCCATCCATTCACTCATCCATTCAGCCATTTACCCTTTCACCAATCCAGCCATCCTTTCACATACTAATCCTTCCACCCATCCACTATTTTAGTCATCCATCCATCCTCCCTTTCTCTCTCCATCGACCCTTTCACTTAGCCATCCTTCCTTCCATCCATCCATCCACCCACCCATCCATCCATCCATCTACTCATCCACTCATGAATCCATTCATTGATCCTATCACTCATCCATCTATCATTTCACTCCTTCACACATCTATTCATCCTTTTGTCCATCTACCCTCCCTTTCACTCACTCATCCATCCTTACATCCACCCTTTCACTCATACGTCCATTCATTTACCCTTGCACTTATCAATCCATCAATCCATCCATAATTTCACTCATCCACCTACCCACCCATCATCCACCCAACCATCCACCCACCCACCATCCACCCACCCACCATCCACCCATCCATCCACCCACCCATCCATCCTTTCACCCACCCACCATCCAATCCACTGATCCATCCTTTCACCCACCCACTATCCACCCACCCACTCATCCATCCATCCTTTCACCCACCCACTCATCATCCATCCATCCTTTCACCCACCCACCCACAATCCATCCATCCTTTAACCCACCGACTCTCCATCCATCCATCCTTTCACCCACCCATCATCCATCCACCCATCCGTCCTTCCCCTCATCATCCATCCTTCCCCTCATCATCCATCCATCCTTTTCCCTCATCATCCATCCATCCTTTTCCCTCATCATCCATCCATCCGTCCTTCTACCCACCCACTCATCATCCATCCATCCTTCCCCTCATCATCCATCCATCCTTTTACCCACCCCCTCATCATCCATCCATTCCCTAATCATCCATCCATCCATCCTTTCACGCACCCCCTCATCATCCATCCATCCACTCTTCCCCTCATCATCCATCCATCCACCCTTCCCCTCATCATCCATTCTTTCACCCACCCCCTCATCATCCATCCATCCATCCCCTCATCCCTCATCACCCATCCATCCATCCTTCCCCTCATCATCCATCCTTCCCCTCATCATCCATCCATCCATCCTTTCACCCACCCATCCATCCATCCTTCTCCTCTATCCATCCCCTCATCCATCCATCCATCCCCTCATCCATCCATCCATCCATCCATCCCCTCATCCATCCATCCATCCATCCATCCCCTCATCCATCCATTCATCCCCTCACCCATCCCCTCATCCATCCATCCCCTCACCCATCCATCCCCTCACCCATCCATCCTTCCCCTCATCCATCCATCCCCTCATCCATCCATCCATTCTTCCCCTCATCCATCCATTCTTCCCCTCATCCATCCATCCTTCCCCTCATCCATCCATCCTTCCCCTCATCCATCCTTTCATCCATCATCCATCCTTCCCCTCACCATCCATCCATCCCATCCATTTATCCTTCCCCTCATCCATCCATCCATCTCCTGATCCATCCATCCTTCCCCTCCATCCATCCACTCCATCAATCCATCCATCCATCCATCCTTCCCCTCATCCATCCATCCTTCCCCTCCATCCATCCACCCTTCCCCTCCATCCATCCAACCATCCTTTTCCTCATCCATCATTCTTCCCCTCATCCATCATCCAGCTACCCTTCCACCCATACATCCAGCTATTTACATTGTCTCTCCATCCTTCCCCTCACTCATCAATCCATCTATCCTCTCTCATTAGCCATTTATTCAATCTTTCATTCACCCTTTCACTAATTCATCCAGCCATTCACCCATCCCTTCACTTACTTACTCGCCGACCTTTCCATATTAATTTTGAGCTGAGCCCTTTTGAGAAGAGGCCCATCAAGAACTTAACCCTCGCTGCAGGGGCCGTTCCAGGACTGGGACGGAAGCCACCCAGGGCGGAGACAGGATCCACCACAGGGAGGGACAAGAGCCATCACAGGCGGGGGTGGACTGGAGCCACAACATGGTGGGACAGGAGCCATCCCAGGCGTGGGGTGGACTGGAGCCACCACAAGGGGGGACAGGTGCCATCACTGAGGGGAGGGCAGGAGCCATCACAGGAGAGGGAACACAGGGGTGGGCTAGGGTGACCAACCGTCCGTAAATTCAGGGTGGGGTAGGGCTCCTCACTGCCTCCTGGTCAAGACAATGAGAATTCAGGCTCTTTCCAAAATGTTAGTTTTGCCACCCCCCACTGTGATGTACAGTACTTACAGGAGATACTCCAGGAGACAGATTGTCCTCCATACTTTGTTATTCTGAGTGGGTGCGATTGTGCCATTTCTTTATTTTATTAAATTAAGACTGCATGTTTGAAGAACCGAGGTTTGTTCACAATGTAGTGACAATATTTAAGCTCTGTGAAGAGAACCTGTGCTGCGCCGTCGTGTAATCAGGGCTGGTTTTAGGATGTTTGGGGCCCTGGGCTGAAAGGAAATGTGTGAAGCCCTCCTAATTCGCAGAGACATGGCGCATTCAGGGCTGTTTGCATCTGAATAGATGCCCCTGCTCCTGAAGCTGCAGCCCCTCCCTCTCAGTCACCTTCAAGCACCTCTTAACGGGTCATCAAGGGCTGAAGGTGTGAGGGTTGCCATCCCGCTGTGCCTCTCCAATAATGCTGGTTTCTGAGCTTTGGAACAGAGTCAAGAAGGGAGGTGGGTGGAAGCTGTGCCGGTTGTAGCGTAGTGCGACCGGTGCCTGGGGTTAAAATTACGGACAAATGGCGTCCGTTAAAGATTCCTTCACGGACAACGGACAGACGGCCGAAATTACGGACTGTCCGTGAAATTTACGGACGGTTGGTCACCCTATTTCTGACCCCGCCCCATTGCATGCCGCGTCACAGTTCCCATACTTTTTTAATGCACTTCGACCGCCGTTTTAAACACAGGACTGCAAGTAATTGTAATTGCATTTATGTAGTGCTTACTACCACCCCTGACAAGGCATTGAAGCGCTTTATGACGGGCAGCATGCTGCTCTGAAACCCAACGTTAGTTCAGTGTTATTGGTTACTGAGATGAGTCTTATGTGCCTCAAAATGCCGGCAATCTCTGCCCAAACGGACCACCCTTTGAATAGGGATAGTGCAGGGGTCTTTACAAGGTGCACATTTTGCACCCAGTTCCAAGTTTCGCACCTTGGAGTGGGGGATATGGTAACGCTCACATGTTTTTGTGGCAGATTAAATGAACAGGAGTTAAGGGTTACCATTAATGGGGGAGGTATGCAAATTCATGCAGATGTTTGGTGGGATTAACAGATAAACTAGAGCAGGTTAGATATGGAGAGGTGGCAGGGGGTTGCTTCTTAAAAGAGGGGCGATGGCGATCTTTGAAAAGAGTTGTGAGCACATACGTTGCAAAAATACATTAATGGGCATTAAGGCAAACACGCAAGTGACTCAGAGAAGGACAGAAGAGGTGTGCCGAGGAGGGGAGGCGACAGTCATGGGCAGGGCCGGACTGGGAACGAAAACCGGCCCTGGCAAAGTGATCGCCTGCCCCCCCTTCCCCGGGGGAGTTGGGGGTTGGGGTGCGACCGCGCTGTTTGCCGGGGCCGGTTTTCTACCGATTTTGTTACAGGGCCGATTTTGCAGCTATGCGGCAGAAACGGTCCTGTAACACAATAGGCCCCCAGGGGCCCAAAACAGGCCCCCACCCTTGCGGCGCACCGGGGGATTGCCCGGTGCCCGCAACGGCCAGTCCGGCCCTGGTCATGGGTATGATCGGACGCAATCAGACATGACGATGGGACGCATGAGACGGGGTCTTCAGGACCCAGCAGCACAGCCAGCACTGACCCACCCTAGCACCCTCGGAGAGACTAATAGTTACACCCAGTAGCGTCTCCTACCGAACCCAGGTGATGGGGCGGGGGGGGGGGGGGGGGGGGGGGGGGAGGGGGTGAAACAAAAAAAGTAAAAAAACAAAACTTTGCTGCGCCGGCCAGCCGGCCGCTGCCTGTCCTCTTCTTCCTGGAAGCACTCGGCTCCCAGCCTCTCAATAGTCAATCACAATGCTGCAATGCAGTGTTGTGATTGGTCTGGGTGCCATGGGTCAGCGCTCAGCCAGGGAATGGGGGCCTGGGCATGTTCTCCACGCAGGCTGTAATGCGGCCGGCCAGTCATGTGCACTTAGGAGCGGCAAACCACTCCCCCTGGTCTTCCGTCTTCAGAGCAGCCATGCCCCCATTATCATTTCATGTTTCCTTTACTTCACTGCTGCGAACCGGTGAGGCGATGCTCCTCCGCCTTAGTGGTGAAGCTACCACTGGTTACACCTCAATCCTGACCTCCAGTACCCACACCGATTTAGTACTGAGCACATACGCAGCTCTGCCAATGCACCTCAGTGCTGACCTTCAGTACCCTGTTCTAGTACTGAGCATACATGCAGCTCTGCCAATGTACCTCAATCCTGACCTGCATTTACCTCCGCCAATCTACTACTGAGGCATAGACGCAGCTCTGCCAATGCACCTCAGTGTGCACCTCAGTCCTGACCTTCAGTACCCCGGTCTAGTACTGAGCATACATGCAGCTCTGCCAATGCACCTCAGCCCTGACCTTCAGTACCCCAATCTAGTACTGAGCATACATGCAGCTCTGCCAATGCACCTCAATCCTGACCTGCATTTACCTCCGCCTATCTACTACTGAGGCATAGACGCAGCTCTGCCAATGCACCTCAGTACTGACCATCAGTACCCCGGTCTAGTACTGAGCATACACGCAGCTCTGTCACTTCACCTCAGCCCCAATCTGTGTAAAGCTTCGCCAGTGCCCCTCGATCTTGAACCATTGGACTAAATATCACTGCAGGAGAGAGCCGTGTAAAGCTCCCCCAGTGACCCTCGAACCGCAACACTCAATACCTCTGCAGGAGAGAGCGACGGAGAGCTCGGCCAGTGCCCCTCGATCTCAAACCGTAAGACTCAATACTATTGCAGGAGAGCGACACAGAGAGCTCCGCCAGTGCCCCTCGATCTCAAACTGTAAGACTCAATACCACTGCAGGAGAGAGCCACGGTGGCTCCTCCAGTGCCCCTCGATCCTGAACCGAAGGACTCAATAACACTGCAGGAGAGAGACACAGCAAGCTCCTCCAGTGCCCCTCGATCCTGAACCGTAAGACTCAATACCACTGCAGGAGAGAGCCGTGTAAAGCTTCGCCAGTGTTCCTCGAACTCAAACCGTAAGACTCAATGCCACTGCTGGAGAGAGCCAAGGGGGGCTCCTCCAGTGACCCTCGATCCTGAACTGTAAGACTCAATACAACTGCAGGAGAGAGCCAGGGAGAGCTCCACCAGTGCCCCTCGATCTTGAACCAAAAGACTCAATTCCACTGTGAGAGCCACTGAGAGCTCTGCCAGTGACCTTTGATCTCAAACCGTAAGACTCAATACCACTGCAGAAGAGAGCCGTGCAGAGCTCCGCCAGTGCCCCTCGATCTTGAACTGTAAGATTCAATACAACTGCAGGAGAGAGCCAGGGAGAGCTCCGCCAGTGCCCCTTGATCTTGAACCACAAGACTCAATACAACTGCAGGAGAGGACCAGGGAGAGCTCCACCAGTGCCCCTCGATCCTGAGCCTTATTACTGTACTTCTGAGGCTAATTCACAGCTCTGCCAGTGTGACTCAATCCTGATCTACACCACCCCCGCCATGCCACAAAGACCCACGTGCAGCTCTCCCAGAGCATCTCAATCCTGGACTGCTGTGCCCTATTCTATGCCAGCTCTGGGACCACCGCTGCTCTTCCAATGCACCTCCTTCCTAACTTACACCAACCTGCCATTCCATCACATACAGCTCGCCGGTGTACCTGCAGCTCTGGGACCACCGCTGCTCTTCCAATGCACCTCCTTCCTACCTTACCCCACCCCGCCATTCCACCCAGATCATATACAGCTCCCACAGTGTAACTCAGTCTTGATCTGTGCCCCCCCCCATTCTATCCCAGCTCAGGACCACACGCTGTTCTCCCAATGCACCTCCTTCCTAACTTACAGCACCCCTCCATTCCAATACATACAGCTCCCCCAGTGTACCTCAGTCCTGATCTGCGGCACCTCATTCTACCCCATTAATGCCCCCCACACTGCTCTCCCCATGCGAGCTAAAGGGGAGATGGGCTATGGATCTCCTTTCTTGGCCATCACCTACCCAGCCGGTCTTTGGGCAAGCGCTCCTGCGTCTCTCTACTGGACTTTTCTGCCTTATCCTCTTCTCCATACCCCCTCCCCCCCCTCCTCCCTACTCTTCTCCTCTTTCCAGCTATTGACCTTTGCCCTCACCCGTCCTTGCTCATATTCCCATCCTGTCTGTCCACTGGACCTTTGACGACGCCCCCTGGGCAGATACCTAAACTGTTTGTGCCCACCTCGATGCACGAGCAACCTTGGCCGATGCCCGGTGGAGCGGTCCTATGCAGCTATAGAGGACCACCACCTCCTCCCAGGCCTTCAAAACGGACCTCAAAGTTCTCCTCCTCCAAAGACACCTCCAAATGTAATTCACGCCCTCTCTATTATCTGAAGGACGAACTCCCATTACTGAAAACTCTATTCTCCATGACTATGGAAGTGCCTTCCCCGTGTGTTCTTGCGGTTGGAGTGTTTGCCATTTATTGCAGTATTATCCTTCTACCTGTGTTTGGTTCTCTTTTGTAACCTGCACACGTCACTTTTCTCTTGTAACACACTGTTTGCTCCTCTCACATTTTGTTTGCTTTAGATACTTGCACAAGGGCCACCATTGCCTCCGTAACGTTTGTTCCTGTGCCTCTGTGTCTAGCATATATTGCAGTATATTACCTCTAATTGTACTTTGTTTTCTCTTGTAACCTGCACACTTGTCACTCTCTCCCCCTGTATTGCACCGTTTGCTCCTCATGTACTTTGTTTGCTCACAATTGTCACTTTTACCTCATGTAACTTATCGTCTGCTTTTGTAATTTGTTCATTTGTAATTTTCTGTTCCTTTTGTGAAGCGCTCTGACGCCTCCGCGCTATATAAAAACGCATAAATAAATAAATAAATAAAATAAAAGTCTGACCCTGGTCTCACCCCCTCGGCCGTCACCTGCCCAGCCGGACATCGGACATTATTTACCTCGTTTTTTCCCGTTGTGGATTCCCTCCCTCCCTCCCCCGTGACTCTTTGGTGTAAGTGATGTAACCTGTAACTCATGTAAAGCGCTCTGATACCTCCGGGTCTAGCAAGCGCTATATAAAACTTTTCAAATAAAAATAAAATAAAGCATGCACCGCCCTCCTGGCTAACACGCATGGTGGCGAGGACTGCTGTTCCAAAGGCAGAGCACCAGAATATATCATCAGCGACACCCGGATTATGACATTCTGGGGCCGCAGCGTGTTCTGCAGACTTATGAATTTGCCACATATTTCTTCTTGTACTCCAGATTTTAACAATAAAATTGCTTCTAGGCCAGACGGGTTCAAAGTTCCTAAAAAGGCTGCCACGCGCCTTACAAAGGTTGAACTGGTCCCCGTCAGTTGTCGATTGCTATATTCAGGTGGTAAACGGGCATTAATGACGTGGAACCTTAGCGCAGACACTGGTTCCATTCGAACAAAATATTAAAAAATGAAGAAATACTACTGCAAAATGACCGCAGTATTTACCTTTTCCTGCTGCATACTTTAGTCAACTTTTGGGCATTAATTGGTCCCCACCTACCGCATAATTCCAGTGACCAGACATTAAGTACACGTGATCCGGATCTTGATACCTTTACCAGTGCCTTATATAGCGCCACAAAGCATGCCCGCGCTCTAAGGCACAGAGCCGCCTTCCTGCTAAGGGTGTTGGATTTTAAGACACAGTAAAGTAACCGTTGTTAGGACTTAAACTGAGTACAAATCCTTACTCAGGCGAGCCTTACCTGTTCTCCTTGAAGACGGCGTCGCTGTCTGTCTGTTGCAGGGTCTTCTTGGCGCTCGATGCACAGGTGTAACTCTCGGGGTGCAGGGGCTTCTAGGCGCTTGATGCCAGATGTAACTCTCGGGGTGCAGGGGCTTCTTGGCGCCCGATCCACATGTCTATTTCTCGGGGTGCGGGGGCTTCTTGGCGCTCAATGCGCAGGTCTGCTTCTCGGGGTGCAGGTCTCCTCGGCAGTCAGCGCTCACAGCTCCGGGGCGGGGGTTGGGCTCACGCACAGCGCCTCGCTGCTCCACCGAGCCTCACAGGAGGAGAGGCGCTGCCGAGAAGCCCGGCCCGCCCCCAGTTCCTGGTTCCTGCTTCTGCCGAGGGAGGAGCGGAGGTGGGGCGGGACGTCTGTGTCTTGTGAGGACACACACGGTGCAGCCTGGTCCACACCCCCGGGCTCAGCACGAGGCTCCTGACAGCTCTTGCTCAAAAGTTGCTTGGAACTTTGTATGGCACCCCCTGTGCCAAGCCATGCCAGGCCTGTTTTTATGTTTCACTTTACATCCTGCTCTAGAGGTGGAGTTTATAACGAGGGAAACAAACCTACAAGTCACACTTGCCTTTGAACCCGCGGTGCTTTGCTTGCTGGGATGTGCACGGCTGTACTTGTAACGGGGAGATTGAAACACTTTGGCACCGCGTAGCCATATGTAACTGTATTGCACTGTAATTTCATTTATATAGCGCTTACTACCCCTGACAAGGCATTGAAGCGCTTTACGCAGGGGTAACCACTGCCCCAGATCCTGTGTTATTATTTATTGGTTTTATGCTCCTCAAATTGAAAAATACCATTCGTGCAGCTGTATTTACAGGTTGTGCACTTTGCTCGTGATTCCGAGTTTCGCTCCTCGATTGGGGGAGCCTGTAGCGCTGCATGCTTTCAGCTCCATGTGTGAAAAGCTCATCATTCTAGGTTTATTTCCTTTGCATTCTGGGACTTGTAGCCCTAATTTTCTAACACGATCACAAGGACTACAGCTCCCAGAAATCAAAGATAAACCTGGACCTAATGATCTAGGACCCGATTCACAGAACTAACTTAAGACAAAATCCTAATCTTACTACCATTTTGGTATTCACAGAAGGCACTAACTCATTCCGGTATTCACAGAAGGCACTTACTCATTTTGTTGGGATTCCTAACTTTAGGACTCCTAAACTGAGAAAAATCCTAACTTTAAGACTTTCGGTAAGTCACAGAAGGCATTTAGGAGCCCTAACTTCTGTGAATACCGAAATGAGTAAGTGCCTTCTGTGAATACCGAAATGGTAGTAAGTTTAGGATTTTGTCTTAAGTTAGTTCTGTGAATCGGGCCCCTACTGAAGTGAGGAGAGCGCTATATGATGGTGCTAGAAAGGGGGCGTGGCCTGGGCGTCCACCTGGCTCCCCAAATGGTGACTGCAAATGCTACTTTTATCCATAAGAAGGGCACTCACTGCGACTACAAGCACTGGCAGTGCCAGCAGGAGGGGCCTCAACACACTTTGCACTTAAAATGGGACTCAGAATCTCTGCCACTCTGACTAAGCATGCACGCTGACACCTGCGCCCTCTCTGGGGGATCTGATGTTACATTCCTGAGCAAAACTTGAAAACTCTTGTCCAGTCTTTGGTACTCTCCACACTGTGCTACTGTAATACTCTCCTTGCTGGCCTCCCCAAGACCCACTAATCTCCCTTAAAAAGCACCCTCTTCTCGGCTGCGGGTTTCATCTATGGGGCCCTAAAGACATTGCCCTATCATACCTATGCCGATAACTCTTCTCTGCCTTCCTATTGAAGCTAGTACCAGATCCCAGACTGCTTGTGTCGCCCATAAAGTCATTCACACCTCCACCCCTTCCTACCTAGCAAACAACTCAAGATTTCAGGAGACTCTAGACCTCCACAAAATGCTGAAAATCTGCTGCTTGAACCTCCAACCGTCATAAGGGAAAGGCTTCTGGTGCACTCCTTCCCAGGTAATGCGACTAGAATTTGGAACTCGCTACCTCCAAACTTTCGCACCACCCACTATTTCAGGATCTTCATAATGGACCTTATAACTCTTCTCTTCCAAAGACATTTTTCTATAACCACTCCTCACCAAGCTCCCCACCAGGCATATGCCCTCACTTTTAAAGGCATGACCCTGAGTGGCACATAACTCTCTTGAGGGCTATAACGACCGTCCTGCTTTAACTCTGTAAATATGTAATATGTATTTGTGTAACCTTAATCGCTTTAACTTTTCTAAATATGTAATCTATAACGAATATGTAAATTGTAAAAACATAACTGACTGACTGACTTAAGAGCTTATAAAACACACTTTTGCCGAGGCGTCTTGGCGCTGCGTGAGTATGATGCAGACAGCTAATGGGTCTTTAAGGCCTTGAAAAGAGCCAGGTCTTTATCAGTTTCCTGAGAAAGGCCTGTTGGATTCTAACTTGATTGTCACGGGGAGGGAGTTCCATAAGATGGATGCTTGGTAAGAAAACCCTTTCCTCCCCATCTAGCTCTTTTTATTCTAGGAACACATACCAATCTGGCGTTGGCAGACCTTCGAGAACTCTGACCATGAGTTATCGTAGTAACTATACGTATTGTCACCTACTACCCTGTTACTCTGAATTTCTCATGTAACGTTGTTCGCCCAATTGTATAGCGCTCTGACGCCTCTGGTAATGTCCCCGTTATATAAAAATGCATAAATAAATAAATCCCTTAATAAACGAGGTCCTGTGTCACCCGAGAGTGGTGGTGTCCATGGCCTTCCCCGGAGGAGCCCTTGTCGTCGGTGCTGGAGTGTGGCGCGGTGGCCTGATAGTGGGACTCCTGGTACAGGGAGAAGTACCCATCGGCCTCCTCTAGTGGGTGGGTTGGTGCGCACAGGTATCCACAAACAGTAAGGACCCACAGCAATACTCTCCTCTGCACGGGAAACAGAAACTGAGACGGAGCCCAGCAGGGAATACAGTGTAAAGGGATTAAAATAACAGATTTAAGAATGTTATGGTTCGCAATAGACGTGTTGCTGTCACACTCCAATGCAGGATCTGCGCTGCAATGGAGCATTTGCATTGAGCACGCTGATTGATTATCGACCGGGGCATAAAGAACATATTAATCCTGGTCTCTCTGCAGACATAAAAACAGAAACCCAATTTAGGAAGGCACTGAAAACCTGGATATTCAGCTCCAAAGACGAATTCTGTCTTTCACTCATTTGAGGATTCCATGGGCCCCCTCTTACCTCCCACCAGAGCCAGGATGCTCCTTTCAGAGTGGCAGTCAGCGCTTTACAAATACTGCATTACATTACGTCGTCTAGATAGCTTACATGGGATGTGCTCAAGACCTGTGGTGTGGTGAGCAAAAGAATGATGGATTTAACCCAGATCTCTGTACTGGGGTGAATGTTTGCACTGTCCAGCATTCCGTCCATCAATTGTTTCTTTTGCGTAAGATCTGAACCCAACAGGCTGATTTGGGAGTGAGTTCAGCTGCTGCAAAGGACCCAGTGACTATCAGCCAATGCTTTACGATGATGTGCAGCACAGTAGACACACCAAGGTCTTACATATTAGGGAAATAATGAAAAAAAGAACTGCTGCAAAAAACATATTTCTGGCAGGTGTCGCACACAGAAGATGAAGTGGACAGGCTGTTAGCCGGTGTTGGGACCGGAAGTCTCCTGCATGTCTCTGGAGAGAGTGCTTACCCTGCCTTATGCTAATCTCCAGGCAAGTCACTTGTTGGAAGGTGGTGACCCCAGGGGTCAAGAGGACTCTCCTAACCACCCGGGACCTCCTCTCCCACAATTACTGCCGAGTCTTATCGAGGGGGAGTCCCCGCAGGGGAGGACTGATCGTACACACGGTCGACACACCACACTTACGAACGGGCACCACACCGTGATTCTTTATCAAGTATGAACTTTATCAAGAAAAAAATAAGGAGCAATACAAAGCGATTGAGGGATCGCGAAAGTCTCGTAGCAAGGGGAACGGGGAAGTGGGACAGTCTTAGAGGGCCAGCTGGCACGCCACGCACCCTGCGCACAGTTCTCAATCCTCGAACTGGGGGGTACGGGGGCTGGCGATGGGACTTGCTGTCCTACTCACTTCAGTTTCAGGTGGTCGTGAGGGTAGCGTTGCTGGTCCAACCGGACCAGAGAGTTCTTCAAGCCGCGACGAGGTCAGCAGGGCTTGGTCAGGAGTACTTCGTCGTGCTCGTAGGCAGGTGGAGCCGCGACAGCGTCCGCAGGGCTCGGGATGGTAGCAAGTGTCTCTCGTTCTCAAGAGTGGCCCGCGACAAGGTCAGCAGGGCTCCGATGGTTCAGGTCTTACTCTTCGAGAGGGAGCCGCGACAGCGTCAGCAGGACTCCGGTGGTTCAGTTGTTACTCTTCGAGAGGGAGCCGCGACAGCGTCAGCAGGACTCCGGTGGTTCAGTTCTTACTCTTCGAGAGGGAGCTGCGATGACGTCAGTAGGGCTCGGTGGGTCAGAGTCTGTTCTCCTCAAGGTCAGCCGCAATCAGATCAGCAGGGCTTTCTTGTCCAAGATACAACTGCCGGCTAGATGGAAGGCAGGCTGTCTTATAGTCCAGGAGCTCTTTGATGTCCGGGACCCTCAGAGGCAGGAGGCCGGAGGTCCGAGGGCCAGGCGCCTGATTGTCTGGGCGGCTGTGTCTTTGATGCTTTTGGACCATGCGTCCAGGGAATCCCAGACGCCCATCAAGGCCTGGAGCCACCTCTCTAGGAAGCCAAAAGGTACGATCGAAACCAGCCCCCAGGGATGGCTCGGAGGTGTGAGGACAACCAGCTCCTCGGGAGGGGGCCGGAGGTGTGATGGAAGCCTTGGTTTCGGGTACTTGGTGAGTCGTTCACCCCCCTGGGCGAGTCTGGGCGCGCCGGACGCGCCCGCCTAGCTGCAGCCGGGAGCGGGGAGTCCCCGCCGGGGAGGACTGATCGTACACACGGTCGACACACCACACTTACGAACGGACACCACACCGTGATTCTTTATCAAGTATGAACTTTATCAAGATAAAAATAAGGAGCAATACAAAGCGATCGAGGGATCGCAAAAGTCTCGTAGCAAGGGGAACGGGGAAGCGGGACAGTCTTAGAGGGCCAGCTGGCATGCCACGCACCCTGCGCACTTTTCTCAATCCTCGAACTGGGGGGTACGGGGGCTGGCGATGGGACTTGCTGTCCTACTCACTTCAGTTTCAGGTGGTCGTGAGGGTAGCGTTGCTGGTACAGCCGGACCAGAGAGTTCTTCAAGCCGCGACGAGGTCAGCAGGGCTTAGTCAGGAGTACTTCGTCGTACTCGTAGGCAGGTGGAGCCGCGACAGCGTCCGCAGGGCTCGGGATGGTAGCAAGTGTCTCTCGTTCTCAAGAGTGGGCCGCGACGAGGTCCGCAGGGCTCCGATGGTTCAGGTCTTACTCTTCGAGAGGGAGCCGCGACAGCGTCAGCAGGACTCCGGTGGTTCAGTTCTTACTCTTCGAGAGGGAGCCGCAACAGAACCAGCAGGACTCCGGTGGTTCAGTTCTTACTCTTCAAGAGGGAGCCGCGACGACGTCAGCAGGGCTCGGTGGGTCAGAGTCTGTTCTCCTCAAGGTCAGCCGCGATCAGATCAGCAGGGCTTTCTTGTCCAAGATACAACTGCCGGCTAGATGGAAGGCAGGCTGTCTTATAGTCCAGGAGCTCTTTGATGTCCGGGACCCTCAGAGGCAGGAGGCCGGAGGTCCGAGGGCCAGGCGCCTGATTGTCTGGGCGGCTGTGTCTTTGATGCTTTTGGACCATGCGTCCAGGGAATCCCAGACGCCCATCAAGGCCTGGAGCCAGCTCGCTAGGAAGCCAAAAGGTGCAATCGAAACCAGCCCCCAGGGATGGCTCGGAGGTGTGAGGACAACCAGCTCCTCGGGAGGGGGCCGGAGGTGTGATGGAATCCTTGGTTTCGAGTACTTGGTGAGTCGTTCACCCCCTGGGCGAGTCGGGGCGCGCCGGACGCGCACGCCTAGCTGCAGCCGGGAGCGGCCAGAGGCTGCCGAAAGGCAAGAAGGCGGCCGGCTGGCCGGGGTGGCCAAACATGGAGTCTGCCGGTCAGGTGCATGGGTGCAGGCACGCGGTCTGGACGTTGTTTCAGGTCCGATGTAGGAGTCTCGTGTATAGTTCTGGGTGGACGGAAATTAGTTCTGTCCGTCGTTCTGTGTTATGGGGGTCAGCGAGGGCCACACCACGAGGCCGGGTCCAACATCACTCAAAAGCTACTGTATAGTTTCTAGATCCCTACCTTAGTGAGCATGACAATCCTAGAGCTTGGCTCTGAGGTGGAGGGGGCATGCCTAGTGCACCCCTAGTTTTCAGAGAGTGGCTACTGCCCTCTCGATTAAGGCTGTGGTAGACTGACAGTGGTGGCAGCAATAAATCTATAGTCAGGAGGGGTGAGTCCCTAGGCACCCTCCTGACCAAGTCTTTGCATTTTGTCATGCATGTGGGCCTGTTGCCTTTGTCTGACTGATGTACGATTGAGAGCCGGTGGGTGTACATGGGAAGAATGGTGATTTGAGCCAGTGTGAGGAATGTGAGCTGTTCTGCTGGACATCCCAGCTCCCCTGTGCCCCTCCCTATTTTCTTGGAAAGGCCTGGTGGGCTGGGGGAGACACTCAGCTCTTATCTGGGTTTAGCTGCACTAACTTCGTGGAGAGGACCCTTCCCCACTGGTCAGGGCCTCCTGGGCTGGAGTTAATTAAAATTCCTCTAGGGAGTTGCGCCACCTGATAGCAGGAGAACATGGGGTTGGACTGGGGCATGCTTTACCAATGCATTGAACACGCCATGAATGGTTTGTGATTGGAGGTGTATTCAGGATGCAAAAGTATCAGACCCTCTGATTGGATGAGCCTATCAATCAGAGGTGATAAAAGTCTGGTATGAGTGTTCAGCTGTTATTCAAGACTGGTCTATGACTGACGAGGGGGCCACACCAGAGCCGTCTGAAGATAGCCAAGCGCGACCCGCAGTGTGAAGGCAGGAGATAAGACTCTGTTCACTGCATTTGGAAAGAAGGTATCAGCAACATTAACCCCTTGCATGCTCATGACGAGCTCAGCTCGTCATGAGCTACAGTGCTCCGGTGCTCATGACGAGCTGAGCTCGTCATGGCCATTAGAACGCTCGCACGCTGGGATAATTCCCCTGCTGTGCTGAACGTTCTATTGAAATGGGTGTGGCCGTGACGAGTTCAGCCCGTCATAAGCACAGGAGCACTGTAGCTCATGACGAGCTGAGCTCGTCATGAGGATCGGGCGCTGTGCACGCCCCCCGCCCCCAGCACAACAGGAAAACTACCCCAGCAGCCAAGGGGTTAAGGACTAGCTGTTCTGTGAGGCTTGGGGGAGCCTGCGCTTTGGACCGAGGAAATTACAGACAGCTGCCCAAGGTGTGGAAAGGAAGCTTGCGACACATCACCCAAGGTGTGGAAAGAAGCTTGCAGCACATCAATTAAAGCTGGTGGAAAGAAGCTTGCAGCACATGACGAGAGCCAGAGAGGAGGGAGCTTGATTCTAGTCTTGGAAGGTGAGATAAAATCCCCTCTAGACTCCTCCCTTGCGCCGTGGGAGCCTGTACAAGCAGTAACTGGGAATAGAGGCCCGTGAAGCAGGCCCCCACCTTTCATTTTGTGATCTCTGAGGGTATCAGGGTGAACTGGCACTCTGTCCAGCCACTACCCTCCTACAGCTAGCCAGTGGCTACTGGACTAGTGGGACTCCAGTAAACTGTGCCAAGACATCAGGCACCTGTGATCAGATCCCTGACACCACTAGAGCTGTGTCCTCACTCACGACGGGAGGGCACTTCTGTTGCTTTGGGTGGGGGGTTATGGGGCTGATCAAGAACATTTGACTTCACATCATATGCTGAAACTATATTTTTTCAATCCAAAGATTGGTATCAAGGCTCTAGTGAATGAGAGCAGCCCTGTGTAACATGATCTATAATATGCATTGCTTACTGTGTGTTTCATGTTAACTGTGTTTTTATAGTGCTTGGCGTCTAGGCGCTATAATACTGTTTGGGGTCAGAACTCTGTCGCAGAGGGTTGTAGAGACATCTCGTTTTCACTGTTTATCCTAGTTTTTTGTGTAGTATAATTATCTTGTGTGTATTAAAGTACTTTTCTTTTATAAAAAGTAAAGCACTGAGTAAACACTGAGTTTATCGGCTGGTGGTACGGTTTCCACTGTATTCTGAATGTCTAACCCCACCTCACCTCCTTGAGTAAACCTTGGACTGCTCTGTCTCGCTACCCTGAGAGAGTCAAGTGCTGGAGAGGAGTACTTGGTTATCCAGTTTTGGGTCCCTTAGTACTGAGGCCCCAGGACACCAGTGAGGGAGCACTCCAGTTGATGCGATTGGAGCGCAGTTACCCCTGAGTGCCCTGGTGCCCAGGAAGCCGGGTCTAACAGCCGGGCTACTAGAAAAAGGAGATGCCCCCCCACTACTATTATCTTAGGAATACCATTGATCGTCTGGTATTCAGAAAGTAACTAAAACCTGGCTTTTTAACGTATAGAATCTCCATAAGAACTTGAAATCCGAGGGTTGCATTTAGCACCAGGACACCCCAGGGTAACCATTGCACTTTAAAAATTTATATAACATAACATCTCCATAACAGAGTGCCCATGAAATGTACACCATGTGCAAAAAGATATAAACAGAGTCTTTCACTAAGACTACAAGCCATTATATTTCATTCATACACAGCTAGAGGAACCAAGAGAATACGGTATGTTAACTGCACGAGCCCTAAACAACTAACCCCTGCACCAAGCGCTTAATTGAAAGAAGCAATAACACTTGAAGAAGTATCAGAGGCCATGAAAGAATTGAGTATCTGTAAGCCCCCAGGGACGGACGGTCTCCAGGCAGAGTGGTACCACGCTTACAGCAACCTGTTGGCGAATAGAGTGGTAGAAGTTTATCAAGAACCAAAGGAGAAAGAGTTTATTTTGAGGGAGGCCTTAATAACTGTACTATTGCAGCCAGGCAAAAAATACTTTAGATTGCAAGGCGAACAGGCCACAGTCTATGCTTAACCCCTTGGCCGTGGCGGTAATTCCTCCGCGGCGCTAGGGGGGAGGGGGGTCGCGCGGCGCCACCATGCTTGTGACGGAACCACTCCGTCACGAGCGCGCTGTGCTTATGATGGAGTGGCACCATCACGGCCCTGCGGCGTGACGGAACCACTCCGTCATGAGCACAGCGCACCCGTGGCATGTGACAGAGTGGTTCCGTCACAAGCACGGAACGGGTAAATACCAATAACAATACTAGGCAAGCTGCAGGTGCGCAGACTAAAGAACGTCATTGGACAGTTGCTACATAAATATCAGTGTAGTATCATATCTGACAGGACAGCAATTAATATTAGACACTTAGGATGTGTAATAAGCGAAACTACAGACAGAGACGAGCGTTTGGTATTAATGTTGTTGGACACAGAATAAACCTTCATCACAGTATCTGTCTGTAGTACTGGAGGCGATGCATTTCAGACCCAGCTTTATAAAACTGGTTGAACTACTTTATACAGAACCATTGCGGTAATCTCAGGGTAACGGGATTTGGAGAGGGGCCTGAGCATTCCCATTCCCATTCCTATTAGCTCTGGCGATAGACCCCTGGCATCAAGCTTTGATCTTAGAGAGAAACCGGGCAATAGAAATATAAACATGTGGTGTCGCTATCTGCAGGCCACCTGTTGATTTACCTAACTCGATCGGCTATATCTACGGTAATATCCATAAAACACTGGAACAGTTTGGAGAACAGTCTGGACATTATCTTATCAATCAGAAGTCCCTAATATTTCCAATGGCAGCATTAGTTAATACCCCGTAGATAATCTAACACAAACAGAAGCGTCCTGGGAACTGGAATCGTTCCATTATCTGGGAATTATGATAACACATACGCAGGCTAGACGGCAGGACCTTAACACAGATAGATTGATTAGAGACATAAATACTTTCTTGGATTTTTGGATCTCTTTACTATTATCAATAGGTGGAAAAACCGCAAATGCTGTTTGCTCTGGCGATGGAACCGCTGGCAGGTTTTGACCCTCACTGAGTAACTGGTTCCGCGGGGATACAGGATTAGATAAGACTCGTTAACTTGCTCAATGGCAGATGGCAAGCTTGTAGTATGTATATTTAACCCTTTCCTTGCTGCCGTCGGCCATTGGCCGACAGCAGCACTACCTCCCCAGTGCTGCCGTCGGCCAATGGCCGACGCGGCCCCACCCGCGCACGGAAACGCCCGCACCGTGGCGGAATTACCGCCGCGGTTAACGGGTGAAAGTGGTGGTGAGACCGGCTAGTGGTCCAGACTGGTAACAGCACACTGCAGGTGCGGAGAATGCATTGTTCAAGATGGGGGAGTAAGTTACCCTCCACGTGGAATATAACAATTTGGCTTCTATCTGAATTTGAATCGCTGAGTACGCAATTAGATGTGGCCCGATGGACAGAAGGAGACTGCATGAGAGTGGAAGACCCATATGAAAGTGGGGTGCTTGAGGCATTAGAGCGAGATGTGGAGGCTTTCAGTTAGATACGTGGCAGGTCAATCTGCATCAGGCTTGGCGTAGAATAGCAAAAAAGATTTAGGGATAAACTCACAAGATCCCACAAATGTCAACAACAGAACTATTAGTCACAGCAGATCAGGGACGGGGAGTCAATACCAGGCTAGACACAGCAACAAGAGCGGACACTACTAGACAGCAGCTGTTAACACACACAAAGTGGGAAACTGATTGCGTAATACAGCAGACAGATGGACAGTGGCAGGAGACTCTCACGCTTACACAACTGGAGTCGAGTAATTCCAGATTTAGACTCTTGTATTTCAATATTGTACATAGAACGTATACGACCACAGTAACGCTACACAGAACAGACCAAAGAAAGAGGGTCACTGCTGAAAGGTAGAACGCCTGAAGTAACATTTTATCATTTAGTATTGGACTGCCCAAAGATAGTGGACGTAAGACGCAGCGAAGGCCAGTTTGACTACATTGAGTGCGGCGGGTCAGCTGCAGCCTACGGCGAGGTCGTCCCTTGCCCCACCCGCGATTTTAGCGTTTCCTGCGGCCGTTTCCCTCTCTCCCTGCCTCTATGGCACCTTCTGGCAATTCCACCGGCCTAATTGAATATTGCGCCCACCTATACATGGAACTCTTCTTGCACCGACTGAGCCAGGATTTATGTGTAAGCACTGTAAAGCAAAAGTCTCTAGTGTTTTTGGTAGAAACAGTAAATGTGGCATTGTTTTAGAGAATACTCCTTCAAACTACCACCTTGTGTATTACATCTTCCTTATGGGCTGTTATTTCAGAAGTGCTATCAGCTCCCATTTAGTTTTTAGCCTATTTTTGTTGTTTGTATTAACTGACTTGCTGTCCCCCTCTTTCCCTCTCGGATCTGAAGATGGCACCCCCTTCCCTGGGCTCGATGCTCGGCAGGGCATGGACTTAGAAATGGGCCTGCCCCTCTACCAACCTATGGCGGCCATCTTGGAATGGGAACTCCCTACCTTTACTCCCACACTCACTTATGGTGGCCATCTTCGGGTGGGTCACTCAATCACCATATATGACCACTCCGTGCCCGGCTATACATGCCCCAATACCACACATTATGCAGTGGTTTTCCCATCCCATTTGTTGGTTCTCGAACAGCCTGCCGTGCCTGCTTCCCAAGTGGTATTCCCACTCTAGAGACTGCCTCTTTTCATAATGGTCCTACCCTTTCCCTTGACAGCTGAGACTTAGCCTTTTTGATTGATGCCCGGTGGAGCTACTTAGCAAGCTAAAGGAGAGATGGGTTATGGATTCCCTCCTTGACCATCACCTACCCAGCCGGTCTTTGGGCAAACGCTCCTGCGTCTCTCCTGGCCTTATCTCCCTCCTCCCCCTTGCTCTCTGCTCTACTCCTCTCTCCAGCTACTGACCTTTGCCCTCACCTGTCCTTGCCCTTAGCCCCTAGCCCCTACCCTGTTTATCTGTGAACTTTTCCTCGTCAACTGAGACCTAGCTATTTTGTCTGATGCCCGATGGAGCTACCTTGTTTACCTAAAGGGGAGACGGGCCGTGGATTCCTCCTTGGATGCCACCTACCCAGTCGGTCTTTAGACAGACTTCCTTTCGTCTCTCCTGTCATCTCTGCCCTCGTCCTCCCTCTTCACACTTCCCCTCCCCCCCCTCCCACTACTTCTGTCTCTCCTCTCTCAATGTATTGCTTATTTTTTGACATAATGTGAAATTGTTATTATTTTCTGTAACATTGTTGATTCTCATGTAAAGCGCTCTGATGCCTTCGGGTCTGGCCAGCGCTATATAAAACTCTTTAAATAAATAAATAAATAAATGTTATAGAAAGGTATGAGAGACACACCCACCAGCCCCCAAAAGTTTGTTCCCGGTAACATGTTTATAGAGTGAATGCCAAGTTAGTAGGAGGTTTGTAGACCCATGCTTCTATTGCCACCCTCTGCAGCATGGCGAAGCAACATTGGCAAAGGCAATGGCTCTCAGACAGGGGAGACCTATTGCCTTTGCTACTGCTTGTTTTTAAAACGCATCCCGTTTCCCTTTAAGAAAAACGCTGTATTTCAAAAATAAAAGATTGCTTTATTTAAAAGCAATGTCAGACATGGGGTTCGGCTGACCGCAGCAGGCCACCATGCCAGTGACTCTAATCAAGGATAGGGGGTCTCGATTTAAGACCTACCTTCTGAATAATAACCAGGTAGGTCAAATTGCGACCTGCTAGGAACCAGGGCACAAGTCGTAACAAAGAAGTGGGGGGGACGCTGTCACCGGAAGTGACGTCACGAACGGGGCCGAGCTCCTCGTCCCAGAGAGGCCAAAGAGTGAAGTCCAGCTGTTTGGCAGGGGGACAGCGTCCCCCTGGTAATATAAGTGGGGGGACGCCGTCCACCCACGTGGTACCCCGACTCGAGCCCCGCTAGGACCGTTTATTTTGTGAACCAGGACCGTTTATTTTGTGAACCAACCTATATTGCCTTCGATAGAGGTCGGTGTGCAAATGGCACACACTTCCGCCAGATCTATTTAGTAGATTCCTGATCAGAAACAGTAATTTGCAAATCGTTAATTGATGCAATTTGCGATTTCGTGTTAGTAAGGTTGGTAGATCGGGCCCCACGAGCCCGTAAACTGCGACCGCTGTGATGACGCACCCTGTGCACAGGGCACAAAGGCTGGGAGTGTTTAAAGTGAGCCGGGGCTGTCGCAATCACCCTCCTGTGACCTCCCGGGGCAGATATGATCTCACTGTCACGAGCACGTAGACACCCACCCACGGCTACGTAAGTACCTGGGGCAGGCGACGTAACCAGCAGGCCACGTGAAGCGTGAAGCTGAGTTTAACGTAAAGGGCTCCTGGGCCGTGGGGTTGGGTCTCGGCCATCTTAAAACTTGCAAAATAAAAGAATATACCACCTGATTTGAGCTCCACCCGTGCCCGGCGGGGTGAACCCCACTATCGGAAGCCTGGTGAGGGGGGGGGGGCACTTCACACCGCTGCTGCATTGTCTTGCTGCCGGGGCCCTTATCTGGAGGTTTCTAGGCCACGAGGTCCGGTTTCACAACCTGCTGTGGACTAATGTTCCCTCTGTTTGCTGAACCCCCACCCCCGTGGGCACACGCGGCCTCAGAGCCGGCCTCGGCCCTCCCACGCACACACAAGGCCTGGCATGGAGGGCTTTTACCAGCCTCGTCGCCATGCACAAGCCACCGCTAATGAGAAGCGACTGACACGGCCCCAGCCCGGCGGCCCTTCTTTACAGGTACAGATGTGACAGGTGCCTCCTCTCTCCAGGCATCATACAGGCACCCAAGACCACTGGACTGACACTGCCCCAGCCCGGCGGCCCTTCTTTACAGGTACAGATGGGACAAGTGCCTCCTCTCTCCAGGCATCATACAGGCACCCAAGACCACAGGCCTCACACCTGACTGACACTGCCCCAGCCCGGCAGCCCTTTACAGGTACAGATGTGACAGGTGCCTCCTCTCTCCAGGCATCATACAGGCACCCAAGACCACTGGCCTCACACCGGACTGACACGGCCCCGGAACTCTGCTTTTCTGTATATAGAGATAACTCTAATCACTAGTATATGCGGTTGACCTTTGTACTACCTAGTACCTACCATTCCTATGTGACTCTTAGAGTATATCCATTCGTATCCCTTCCCTATGTATATAGAGATAACTCTAATCACTAGCATATGCGGCTGACCTTTGTACTATCTACCATGCCTATGTGACTCTTAGAGTATATCCATTCGTATCCCTTCCCTATGTATATAGAGATAACTCTAATCACTAGCATATGCGGCTGACCTTTGTACTCTCTACCATTCCTATGTGACTCTTAGAGTATATCCATTTGTATCTCCTCCTTGTGTGACTTTACATCTTGTACATTTGCAATTTTTTCTGTTTGTATCCTTTATGTTACGCATGTAATCCTAAGTCCTTATGTTTTTCAACTGGTTCTTATGTAAAGCTCTCTGACACCTTCGGGTAAAGTTTGCGCTTTATAAAATCGCATAAATAAATAAATAAACAAGTGCCTTGCTCTCCGGCCTACAGGCATGTAAAACCACTGGCCTCACACCTGTCTGACAGGGCCGCAGCCCGGCGGCCCTTTACAGGTACAGATGTGACAGGTTCCCCACTCCCCCCAGTTCTAAAGGCATCTAAAGATACTGACCCTGCCCCAGTCACACCAGCCTCTCAGAGGCAGCAGGGTGACCAGTGACTGACTGCGTCCAGCCATGCTGGGCTTTCAGAAATGCAAAAGAACAGTTGATGGACAGAATGCAGAACAATGTCATACATTCACCCCAGTACAGAGATCTGGGCCTAAATCCATCGTTTTTTTGCACTCCACACCACCCCAGTTCAGACATGGCCATACGCAAATCAGTCTGACCCTGTGCCCAATGGGAACAGTCCAGCCCGAACTGCCAAGCCAGGTCTTCCCTGGACTGGAAACAGGCTTCCTGGGACCGGTTTCGGGCTTTCACCCCTCATCATTGATTTATTCAGCATTCCGTCCATCATTTGTTTGCGTTTTTCAGAAGTGGCAGCATATGAGCATGACTGCTCTGTCCCCTTCTACTTCCAAGAGGAGAGCCTGGTACTCATGATGCGGAGGACTCTGCCCCAGCCCCTCATACAGTGAAAGGAAGAGGACGAGAGCCTTTGTGTCAGGCTCACCGCTCACCAGGAAAGGTGCACAGGCAGGTTTACAGGTGTCGTTTTTTAAGTCGCGTCAATGTAAGGTACTTCGGCTGAGTCCTCAGAGAGACCATCTCTTTTTTTTCAAACACACATTTTATTGTCATTTATTATATCAGTACATTTGGCAACTGTAAATTGATCCATTAACATAAGCTCTACAGGATTACATACTTTAAGTAGTACCCAAACTGTTCATTCAAACTACATGCTTTATTAGGATAACACCCATTACACCTCCCCTCCCCCCTCCTGAAGTCTTCACAGCAACAGTGATGAGTGGATAAATCGATTTACGGGTCTGCAAATATCTCCCATCTAGTAGATTATGGCAAGGGCCATATAGTAATGGGCCGGTGCCTGCGTCCATATGAGTTAGTTCTAGTAGTAACACTTTGGAGTTTGATAAGACGAACGCGTTAGGTGTTTCAACATGCAGGCCTTACTATGCCGGTAAGTACTCTGAGGACTCCCAGCGCAATACACTGGAGAAAATTTCCTGTACGTCAAGTCCGTTATTGAAAACTAACGAAAAAACTTCTCACAAACTTCTAAGCCCTGATGAAGTTCCCCTAGAGGGAATGAAATACGTTTGCTGAGCGTTGCTTACCACTGAAATTCCAGATGAAATTACAAATTGAGAACTTTTTTGATACTACCTACAGTCTATTGGACTTCATTGCCTGGCGCACCCCATTTGTAGTAATCTAGTTCTAGTAGTAACTTTAAGGCCGAATTCCGCTCTATCAGTGTCTCGGAAATCATACCCTGTTCTAATCGTCTTGTTCCTCCGCTTCCTGACTCTCCCGGTCCATGTGGACTAAGTCGTGTATAAGGGTCTCCCAAGCCCTGGCTATCTCAATGTGTCTTAGTCCTCTTTTTGCTTCCCTCATCGCTATTCTTCCCTCACATTCTGCCCATTTCAGAAGCTCAGCTCGCCAAGTGGTTACGCTTGGGCCTCTTGCTGATTTCCAGTTCCTGGTTATTTCACGTTTTGCTAGAATCAAAGCCAAGTCCTGGAACTTGCTAGTGACTTTGGGGCAGATTTATAAGCCCCTTGCGCCTCTTTTATGCCGCTGTTGCGCCACTTTTGTGACGCAGCTGCAGCACAAAAGAAGCGCCATGCTGCGGGGTATTTACAACGTGACGCATCTCCCAGATGCGTCACGTTGTAAAGCCCTGCGCCAGAAGGAGGCGTTCCATCGCAGGGGGGGGTGTTCCGGCACAGGAACGCCTCCCAAAAGTGGCTGAGTGAAATCTACAAGATTTCACTCAGTCGCTTTTGGGCCCATGCTGCGTCAAAACCCTGCGCTTGCTTGACGCAGGCGCAAGGATTGACGCAGCATTGTGGAGATAGGGCCCCCAGAGCATTGCTGGAGCTGCGTCGCGCTTGATACGCATCTCCAGCAATGCGCCGCTTTTACGGCACAGATGCGTCACGCATCCGTGCTGTTCCAGGGTGGTGGAGCTGTGGCGCACAATACCTGGCACATCCCTGCTGATATTCAGGGATGCGCCAGTTATTGTAAATCTGCCCCCTTGTTTTTAGCTGTAAGGGGGAACCACCCTAGGAGGCAATGAGCTGGGAAGCAAGGTATTTCCTTGTCAATGACCCCTCCCACTATGCGTGTAACTCCTTCCCAGCGTTCTCGTAGCTGCGAGCACATCCATAGCATGTGCAGGACAGCGGAGGCAGGCGGCTGCCTCTACTTGAAAGAATCTGCTTATGCATTCAGGGCTCAAATAAGCTCTATGGAGAATGTACTAGTTTATGAGCCGGAAGCGGGCATTTCTAGATACTTTAGGAATCCCCATAAGTATAGTGTCGCAGTCCTTTGCCTGTATCGGGGTGCTCAAATCCTCCTCCAATTGAAGACGGAGCACCTCAAGCGGACGCAAACAATCCGCAAGTATTACTCTATAGAGACAGGAAACCGCTTTAATGGTGCCCGCTGATAAAGCTATGTAGTAACAGGTCTGTTGGGGACACCGGTGCCAGGGCGACGTGGACCTTTTCAGGTCTAGCCTGACAGAGCCGCGGGCTCTGACTTAATGCGATTAACCTAAAAAAAAGGAGAGTTCAGGAGTACTACTCCGCCCACTTGCTAAGAGGCAGGAGTACTTGTTTTGATTGGGCAGAAGGTGTGTGCTTCCGCAAAAGTGTGCTTGCCCTCCAGGCAGCTGTATTATTGTTATACTTTGTTTCTTTATCCGCCCGCCTGAGCCGGAAGCAGTATGGCTGCCTGGAGAAGGGTCGCTAACAGGTCTGACGCGTCAAGCTCCCAATGGACTGAAGGGTGATCCTCCAGGCAGCAGACACGTCAGATAAGGATATTATTCGTGTGTCATTTCAGATGGAAGGAGGCCAGTCCTGAGGAATGTGTTGCTGTTTAAGCATCCCAGCGCCCTCCGCTTCCTTCACTGACTTTAGACTTCAGAGTTTGAAAGCAGCCAGGGCTACACTAATCACCATGGATTTTTACATACTTTATTTCTTTTTACTTCCTACACTTCCCCTGTTGCTAAACCTCACAACACAACCCTTCCAATCCCACACTGCTTTTTAATGTTCCCTCCCACTGCTCAATTTTTTATTAAACTTTCTGCAGGAGGACTGGAGGCATGCATGGCGCCAGGTCCTCCCCTGATTGGTTTGAGGGAATGACAGCAACATCCCCCCATAACTTTTTCAACTCTTTGCCTGCAATGCTTGGTGGTGGCTCCCAAGGGCGGGAGTTTGCGCATTTGTGCTGCGGTGGGTCATGTGCTGGGGTCCTGTTCCTCTAAATGTAAGTGCAGTGACAGAGTCAAGGTGCGCACTTCTGACCCACAGCAGGAGTCTTCAGCATCTAGCGCCTAGAAGCACACTCCTCTATCTGAGATGCTCAGTGAGGGGCAGTTCATGTCACCACTGTCTGCTATGTGTGCATGCTGCAGTGTGCCTTACCGATTGAATGTTCTGTGTGTGTTTGTGTTTCAGGTGGTGTCTGTATTTGTCTGTTTGGGTCATAATCTGCATCACTGTTCCACCAAGCGGGGCAGGAGTAATCTGTTCCACCAAGCGGGGCAGGAGTAATCTGTTCCACCAAGCGGGGCAGGAGTAATCTGTTCCACCAAGCGTGACAGGAGTAATCTGTTCCACCATGCGTGGCAGGAGTAATCTGTCCCACCAAGCGGGGCAGGAGTAATCTGTTCCACCAAGCGGGGCAGGAGTAATCTGTTCCACCAAGCGGGGCAGGAGTAATCTGTTCCACCATGCGTGGCAGGAGTGATCTGTTCCACCATGCGAGGCAGGAGGAGGCAGGAGTAATCTGTTCCACCAAGCGGGGCAGGAGTAATCTGTTCCACCAAGCGGGGCAGGAGTAATCTGTTCTACCAAGCGGGGCAGGAGTAATCTGTTCCACCATGCAGGCAGGAGTAATCTGTTCCACCAAGCGGGGCAGGAGTAATCTGTTCCACCAAGCGGGGCAGGAGTAATCTGTTCCACCAAGCGGGGCAGGAGTAATCTGTTCCACCAAGCGTGGCAGGAGCAATCTGTCCCACCAAGCGGGGCAGGAGTAATCTGTTCCACCATGCGGGGCAGGAGTAATCTGTTCCACCACGCGGGGCAGGAGTAATCTGTTCCACCAAGCGGGGCAGGAGTAATTTACATTTCTATGACGACCACCCACATTTTGTTGCCTCCACCGGCCTATCGACGCAGAAGACATGATCTCTCAAACGTAGTGCAGTGCGGAATAGTGCAGATCTGTGTCTGCAGCTAAATGGCTGGGGAGAGAATGCCTTTGCACCTGTGAACCAGTTGTAAGCATCAGAGAAGGGAGGCCTGGCCAATCAACCTGAGACAAGGAGCTTTAGGGGAAGACTGGGCTGGCACCCGCCCATGCTGGTTAGTCCTATTTATTTATAAAGTTTTATAAAGCGCAAACATGATCCACGAAGGATATCAGAGCGCTTCACAATTAAGGATGGTAGCGTTATAAAGCAGAGTCAAATGTAGCGCTTAAAAAAATTCATATTAGCAGAAAGAATCCTGCCACACCGAATTGTTAAAGTTAGTATCAGCTATTTAACTTAATTTCCTATTAAACAGAACAACTTTGCCTTATTCGTCCAGAGGTGCTGTTAAAAAGCACATATTCTGCACGGTGTAGCCAGATGTTCTAATAAATGTACAGGTTCTGCACATATTCTGCACTACGATTCGGTTGTTTTGTGAAATTCCACATATATTCTGCACTGTGCATCCGCACATTCAGTTAAGTAGCACCTATTCTGCACTATGCACCTCACCATAGGGTTCTTCCCATGGCGTGCTACGACCTACGGCTACGTGGGAGCCCTTATGGTATTATAACCTAATGAGAAGGAAATATGAGTTGGGGGGGGGGGGGAGGGCGTTTGAAGTGAGGAAATTAAAAATACCTGGCTAGTTGGAAAAGAAGGTTTTTATTAGCTCCTCCAACCAGTATGGTTAAAATGAGGGGAAAGAAGAAACACCTTGGGAGATGTCCCCGGGTTTCTTTGGGCAACTAGTTTCAAGCCCTACCCCAAGGGTTTTCTTCAGGACCCAGGAAGGATAATCTCTTATGCCACTCCTTCAGTCTTAAAGTTCACTGCATTATGGTATGATACCAAAAACGTATATATTAATAAATACATATATATGTCTATACAGCACCTAGTTAGTCTGTTATTTGAAAAAATATTGATGCATATTTACAATAACTGGCGCATCCGTGCATATCAGGAGGAATGCGCCAGTTATTGTGCGTCACAGCTCCACCACCATGGATGCGCCGCATTTACAATGCCGCGCTCCATGGGGCAAAAACAGCACAGATGCGTGACGCATCTGTGCCGTAAAGGCGGCGCATTGCTGGAGTTGCGTCACAAGCGCGACGCAGCTCCAGCAAGGCTCGGGGGTGCCCTATCTGTCCAATGCTGTGTCAATCCTTATGCCTGCTCCAGCAACTCCAGCAATGCGCCGCCTTTACGGCACCGATGCATCACTCATCTGTGCCGTTTTTGCCCCATGGTGCGCCGCATTGTAATCCACGGTGGTGGAACCCTGACGCTCAATAACTAGTGCATCCCTGCTGATATGCACAGATGCACCAGTTATTGTAAATCTGCCCCTTTGTATCTCGACGTTCAGCAAAATAGCACAAGGTGCTCAGTATTTTTCCAGTATAGATTCAAAGTGAGTTGTATGTGTTGTGTTGAATACCAAAGAAACATTATCTAGGCTTCCTGTGAAATACCACAGATACAGCACTATTTAGCCACACAGCTGGTTGTGAACAAAACAAAGATGTGCGGAACAGCCGTGCCTGGATGTAGCCGATTGCAAGCTATGATGAGAAGCTCTTACAGTTATTGGCATGGGGAGAGCCCTGATTTTAGGGATGCATAGCTAGAATACCCTAAGCGATCATATTATTTCTTGCAACAGATTGTTCTCTGACATGAAAGTGCACCTGAAATATGGTGATTGGGAGGGGTAAGTGTGCACAACCTCACGGGGAGAATATTTGAATGTAGGGGATTGGCCCTGTTCTGAAAAGAGTGACCCAGCAGGATTTCAACTCCCATTGGAGAACACACCCCAGCTCCACAGATGAATTGAAACTATGAACCTGTGACTAAAAGCAAGATGGACCCTCAGAAAGATGGGGGTAATACACAGCCCGGTGGGTGGGGGCATGACAGTCACCTGGAGTATGACCTAAGGGCTGGTGTAAGGATGTGTAGACGGGGAGGTATCCGGTATGGTAATATATTACTGGGAACCAGAGGGTGCAATTTTGGTGGAGGTACCTGCAGTAGGTATCAGGACGTGTGATATATAGTGAAGGTAACAGCGAGTAAGAGTGAGTCGAATGAGTGGGATGATCACGATGGATGACTTTATTTCTACCACTAGTATAGATAACCTAGCGATTTAGGTTTCAAACCAGGATGTTTTCGAACCTGTTATACTGCATGATGAATGGTTATATAAAATGATGTCCATTGGGATGGAAATATGGAATATTTATTTGTTATTTTTGTCAATAGGTTTATGTATTTTGAGTCGTAAATTGTGGGAGAGTCATTGTAACTGTCCTGAGGAAGGTGGCGATAAGTGGAAGCTCACCGAAACGCGTTGATGCTCTTAATATACCAAATCAGCTGCAATTTCTTGATACAATAGATGTGAACATGGGAGTATATCTTGTGTCGAGGATAATGTTCTGAGCTGGTTGAAGTTGACAAAACAGACTAATGTTCAGTGTCTTATTTGTTTCTCCCTTTGCCTATTTTTGTCTTAAAATTATGCGATTTGTTTTGCGCCTTTTTTTTACTAATCCATTGTAAGACAATGTTTTAACTGACATGATAGTAATCTGCACTCTGGGATCAATACAACTGGTGAATTCTTATAAAAAAATATTGGATTGTTTTTATACCATATTAAATTTTGTAAAGGTTTCCATATTGTTGTGGTACTAGTCTGTTTGGAGGATAACCCTTGGACCTGGCTGAGTCATCTGCAGATTGGTGAGTAGAGTGACTGAGTGGTTAGGATAAAGGACACTTTTTCAAAAGAAAGGAGATTTGATTTCACTGTTACATATTAATAGGCACATAGTTCAGAAAGGTTCTCAGATGTCCACCTTATAATCAGCATTTTCAGGTCTATTTTCCTCTTTATAGGGCTGGAGTTCATCTGTCAGTTGGTGTGACCTTCGGCACTGTTGGTGCAACAGCCCCTGTGGCTTTAAAACCTATTACAGGAGAACTTTTATTATGTGAGCCCTTCAAATGTCACAAGGACAAAAGATCCTGTATTTCCGTTTCACCAAGCAGCACTATATTATTATGTTGGGCATCATTTTATTCTCGTGAAATACGTTTCATACACTGTTGTAATAAACGATGTGCGCTTTTTATTTAATCTACCACGCCTACATTTAATGGTCAGATGCTTTTATCTCAACAGAGCATGGAAATCTGGAGAGCATCACAGGTCTGCCTGGGACTTTTCACCTTGCTCGGTTTGTAACTTGAGTCTATTAGCAGCCCCCCCCTTCAGATAGGCCGAAATACAGAAGTTTGAAACAAGTCTTTGGATGAAAAGGTAATAGTTTATAAATGTACGTTTTCACTTTATCATGAAATTGATCAAAAAAGACACCACTATCTGAAAGGGAACAGACTGAGTGCAGGATGAGCAGTGTGTGAGGGATCAGGGTGTATGAGGTGTGAGTCTGTGTGGCCTGTGTTAGTGGTTTGTGAATGCAGAGTGAGAGGTATGAGAGTGCAGAGGAAGTGGTGCAGGGTGAGCACGTGCAGAATGAGTGCTGTTTGTGTGAGGTGAGAGATGTTGGTGAAGCATGAGTACTGTGTGAATTGTAGGGTGAGCCCTATTTATTTGCAAGGTGTTGTGGTTGAGTGCAGTGTGAGTCGTGTGTGAATGTTGGATGAGAGGTGTATGAGAGGTGTATGAGTGGTGTGTGAGAGCAAGATCAGAGGTATGCGAGTGCAGTGGGAATGGTGCATAAGTGGTGTGTGAGTGCAGAATGAGTGGGGTTCGTGTGAGCTGTGCGTGAGTGCCAGTTGAGTGGTGTCTGAGCGCCTGGTGAGCAACGCCTGACTGCATGGTGAGAAATGACTGAGTGCAGAATGTCCATGTGTGAGTTCAGGGTGCTCGAGGTGCAGTGAGAGGTATGTGAGCGGTGTGAGTGCAGAGGTAGCGGTGCAGGGTGAGCAGCGTGCACAATGAGTGGTTTTCATGTGAGCTGTGCATGAGTGTGAGGTGGGAGATGTTGGTGCAGCATGTGCAGTGTGAGTTGCAGGGTGAGCACTGTGTGCGCAAGGTGAGGTAGATGAGTGCAGTGCGAGTGAATGTTGGGTGAGCGGTGTATGAGTGGTGTGTGAGAGCAAGGTGAGATGGGTTTGAACGCAGGGTCAGTGTCGAGGAACACATGTGCCTCAGTGCAAGGTGAGCATTGTGTGAATGTGCAGAGTGAGTTTGTAAATGTGCAGTGTGATCAGTGAATGAGACTGTAAGGTGACCAGCATGTGAGTGCAGGTTGGGCGGTCAACAGAGTGGTGTTAGTGGTGTGTGATGTATGAGAAGAGTATGGGTGCAGGGTGACAGGAGTGTCTGTAATAGGTGTGAGGAGTGGGGCCAGTGTCTGAGTGTAGAGTGAGTGGTGTCTGAGTGCAGTTTAAGAGGTGCTTGAGTGCAGTTTGAGAGGTGTCTGAGTGCAGTTTGAGAGGTGTCTAAGTGCAGTTTGAGAGGTGTCTAAGTGCAGTTTGAGAGGTGCTTGAGTGCAGTTTAAGAGGTGTCTGAGTGCAGTTTGAGAGGTGTCTGAGTGCAGTTTGAGAGATGTCTGGGTGCAGTTTGAGAGGTGTCTGAGTGCAGGTTACGCAGAGTATGGGTGCAGGGTGACAGGAGTGTCTGTAATAGGTGTGAGGAGTGGAACCAGTGTCTGAGTGTAGAGTGAGTGGTGTCTGAGTGCAGTTTAAGAGGTGCTTGAGTGCAGTTTGAGAGGTGTCTGAGTGCAGTTTGAGTGCAGTTTGAGAGGTGTCCGAGTGCAGTTTGAGAGGTGTCTGAGTGCAGTTTGAGAGGTGTCTGAGTGCAGTTTGAGAGGTGTCTGAGTGCAGTTTGAGAGGTGCTTGAGTGCAGCTTAAGAGGTGTCTGAGTGCAGTTTGAGAGGTGTCTGAGTGCAGTTTGAGAGATGTCTGAGTGCAGTTTGAGAGATGTCTGAGTGCAGTTTGAGAGGTGTCTGAGTGCAGGTTATGCAGGGTCAGTGCAGGATTCTTGTGCTGAGTGAGCAGTGTTATCAGTGTGCATGGTAAGTGGTGTTTGAGTGTGTAGGGTGAGTGCTTTTTGAGCAGTTAAGAGTAAGTGGTGTGAGTGATGTGAATGCAAGCTGAAAGGTGCGAGTACAGGGATAGTGGTGTGCAGTTGGAGAGTGAGGGTTGTGAGCGTGCAGGGTGAGAAGTGTGTGAGTAGATGAGCGGTGTGTATGTGTAGCATGAGCAGTTGTGTGTGAGTGCAGGGTGAGAGGTGTAGGAGTGTTTAACGGTGAGTTTGGTGAAGGGTGAGCAGTCATTGCGAGTTTTATTTTAGTGGATGCGAGGGCACAGTGAGATATGGGTGAGCGGTGTTTGAGTGCAGGATGAGCGGTGGGTGTAGTGTAAGTGTGAAGGGTACGTGATGTGTAACTGCAGGGTTAAGTACAGCATGGGTGGTGGGTGAGAGGTGTGTAAGTGCAGGGTGCAAAGCCTGTGAGTGCAGGGTGAGTGGTGTGTCAGTATAAGTGCAGGGTAAGAGGTGTGCCCATGTGAATTCAGAGGGCCCGTCTTGCTTTGGTGAGTCCTCATTACAGCAGATTGAAGCCAGACCTATTGCCACTACCAATGCTTGATTCAGATTTAGGCACAGTGTGGCTCCTTAGTTCTGAAGCCTTTGTAATTTACACATTTCACAATATTTTAGGCCTGTAATGATGGAATTACAGTAATTCATTCAGGGTCGGACCAGAGCTATTATGAGTTTCGTAGAGTGGCTGGAATGGAGGAGTGGGTGTACCTTCCTTAACATGGCGAGTTGGAAGTTGGTGTTCCAGACCCCACTGACTATGGTTTTTACCCTCTGACGATGGAGTGGGTGGCTGGCCTATTAAGGTTGGTCATTCAGTTGAGTTCCAGGCTGTGGTAAGTGTAGGCCTGGGTACCAGAACCTCAGTTTTGTCCCAGTCATCAATGCATGTGTGTTCCAGATGTGCTCTAGCTGCTGTAGGTATCTGTTTCTCTCCCTATCAGGGGTGCATTTGGGGCAGCGCTCAGTTGGGTTTGGAGCTGAGAGAGACTGAAGCCCTGGGTGAGGATGTGAATGTAAACAGCCAATAGGAGTGGGTGAAGTGCTGGACCTTGCACTACTCCGCATACGACTAGTCTCCGGAGAACTTGACAGAGCCATCCTACCCTGCTGACGTCTGTTTGACAGGCAGGAATTGACCAATCCAAGGTGGTGCTGGACACGCCAGCCCACTTTCAGTGGCCTTAGCAAGGAGTGCCGCTCCACAGTGTCGTAGGTAGCGGATAAGTCCAGTAGGCTCTCGCTGGCATGTTGACCATCGTTTAAGTCTGACAGGAGGTCCTCACAGATATTCATCAACGCAGTCTCCTGCCCTCCTCCGAGCCCCAGCTTGTTGCTTTCCATCCCCTCATGTATTTGTTTGGTGACTTCCTTTTCTGAGATCTTACTTTGGAAGGGTAGGCTTGATATGGATCTTTAACTGGATACAATCGCAGGGTCTGCGGAGGGCGTCTTCAGCTGCAAAATGATGAGTGAATGTCTTAGTTGGTCTGGACCGAGCCATGTGCTGTTGGGTTCTCTAGTGTGGCGCTTTCGTGGCCGGTCAGATAAAGAGTTCATTGATCCAATGCGCTGGGCATGGGAAGGCCCAGATCTTGGAGGCTTGAATCATATCTGCCGCCACGAACACTCGGTTTAAGGCCAGTGGTTCACAACTGCTGAATTGGACATGGGGAGGGAAGATGGAATTGGGCCCATAGAGATAGCCTCAGACGTTTGATTCAGAAAAGAACATGTTCATACAAAGGGCTGGCGATGGGACATTGCTTAGGCCTTCCGGCTTGTAAATGTAATTGAAGATTTTGAAGAGACTGTTGGATTTGAGAATGTTACATTCGCTGAACAAAAGAGCTTTTCTTGGCATGCCCGAGGGCTTTATAGTATCTCATTATAACAATTCTGCAGTTGGATTTCTTCCATTTCTGCTCGAAGCTATGACCTTGCCCTCGCTATGTATTTGGGGTTTGCACTCACAGTGAATACTCTGGGTGAAATAACCCAAGCTGCCTTTCCAAGTGTGTCTGAGCCCAGAGTCACAAGGTCTGAAAACACTGGACCCAATAATTCTGGGCCAGAGACACTTGACCTTTTAACCATGCTGCAGGCAGAGGCTGTGGGTAGCAGAGGCTGTGGGTAGCAGAGGCTGTGGGTGGCAGAGGCTGTGGGTGGCAGCACTGTCCGATCACCGTTTGCCCCTTGCAGGAGTTTGTGGGCGCAAACAATGCTCCATCCAGAGGCAGAAGCCTTCCCTGGACCTATGCACCCACCCCTCCTTCCCAGCTCCCACTGGCACAACCAGTGGCTCTTTCACCAAAATCTGGAAACACTGCCCAGAAGAACTCCCAGCATTTCCAGATCCAAGCCGTTATTCCCATTTTTTGGAAGAAAGCTCATAATGGGCAGAATTTGGTGCAGCGATATCAGCTGGTAATTTAAGTCCCGCCCGCCATGGTTTCTTCAAACCAAAGTCTGGCTCCTTCTGGCCCTTTTCTTTGTAGGTTTGCCAAACCAAACATTTATTAGCTGCTTCAGCACGGATTTAGGATTTTCCAATTGGGAATGTCCTAAAGATGTGGGAATATAGCGCATTTAGTATTCGGCCAAATGATGAGCCGGGGACGGCGGTGGAGCATCTATTTCAAATGCTTGTTCGAAATCAGAAAGATCGACTACATTGAGTATTTCACTGGAATTTTATGTGTTGGTTTTGAGGTTCATGGGAACTGGGAGTAAGTCGGTGTAACCAAGTGATCCATTACATGTTGAGAACAGGGCGTCCTAGGCAGGGAAGAAGAGCCGCCCTGGGATATTAATATGGTATTATGTTGTTATCAATGTCCTTCGAGGGTCCATTCAGATTGCAGTATATTGACCTTGTGCGCGGTCACCTGCTTGGAAGCGATTGCTCCATCCTTCTGGCTATTTCTCTGAATATTTGCAATACTTGCTCTGCAGCTTCCAGTAACCCAGCAGGTCTGCTGTGAAGTTCTCTGCCTGGAGTTGTTGTATACTTCAGAGACCTCAACTTCTGTAATATGCTGCTTAGGCACAGCGCCATGTCTGGGCATCACGATTACATCCCACTTGGGTTGATCACTAGCCCGAGACAGCTTCCCGGGCACACACACAGCTGCACCCAAGTACTTCACAGGTCTTTAAAAGACCAATTGCTTGTTAAAGGCTTTGTTGTTTTTTTTTACCTCTTCTTAGAGCCCCTGCTTCTCCACTATGCCTATTGCTGGAAGAATTCCCCCCCCCCCCCAAAATGTGGCTCTAGTTAGGCCTCTGTCTGAGAGATGTCATGGACACTAGGGCAGAGTTTAGCAGTAGGGGGGCTTCTGAAGAGATCTGTAGAAGTTTAATTAAAAAGGTGGGAGAGGAGAAGCGGACGGGCTGCTTCAGCTGCCCAACACCACCATAATAGTGAAAGAGAGAGTCAACCCTCTACTATGTCACACTGAGAGCTCCCAAAATCTCCCTAAAGGGGGATAATATGTGTTTTTATAAAATAATTCTCATCCACTGAGCCGCATGTTACCATTTTGTGATCCATTCGGGCCAAATTCAAAGGCAACAGTGTACCAAGCATTTTTTAGAAAACATTGTGGGTTCTAGCATACATATTCAAGTTGAGTGTGAATGTTAATGCCAGCAAATTGATGAGAATCAGACTATGATATTAAATATCTGATTGCTAAAAGCACATATACATATTGTTTTGCAATTGTTTGAATTTATGAAGGTGTAGGATAACACCATGTGCACAGTGCGCAACTAGATGAGATTCTTTCCCATCATAATTATAGTATTATCCACAGGAATGACTAACCTGATTAGTTGCAGCACCATTTGAGTAGATTGTTAAAACGTTTAAATTGGAGTGCTCCTCACACACCCTCAAAATTTTCTGTTACATTCAGTCACTAGTTGGGGAAGCACCCACTGTTCAAGATGCAGTTTGACAATATCACAGCTATGACAGATAATAGGGCCAGTACAATGGCGTACACATCAGAACAAGCTGATAAAATTTATTCCATGATTCAAGATGTAATGTTTTCTTATTGCAAATTGTAAAAAGATTATGGAATGCACAAATTGATGAGAATCAGACTATGATATTAAATATCTGATTGCTAAAAGCACATATACATATTGTTTTGCAATTGTTTGAATTTATGAAGGTGTAGGATAACACCATGTGCACAGTGCGCAACTAGATGAGATTCTTTCCCATCATAATTATAGTATTATCCACAGGAATGACTAACCTGATTAGTTGCAGCACCATTTGAGTAGATTGTTAAAACGTTTAAATTGGAGTGCTCCTCACACACCCTCAAAATTTTCTGTTACATTCAGTCACTAGTTGGGGAAGCACCCACTGTTCAAGATGCAGTTTGACAATATCACAGCTATGACAGATAATAGGGCCAGTACAATGGCGTACACATCAGAACAAGCTGATAAAATTTATTCCATGATTCAAGATGTAATGTTTTCTTATTGCAAATTGTAAAAAGATTATGGAATGCACAAATTGATGAGAATCAGACTATGATATTAAATATCTGATTGCTAAAAGCACATATACATATTGTTTTGCAATTGTTTGAATTTATGAAGGTGTAGGATAACACCATGTGCACAGTGCGCAACTAGATGAGATTCTTTCCCATCATAATTATAGTATTATCCACAGGAATGACTAACCTGATTAGTTGCAGCACCATTTGAGTAGATTGGTCAAACGTTTAAATTGGAGTGCTCCTCACACACCCTCAAAATTTTCTGAGAGATGTCATGGACACTAGGGCAGAGTTTAGCAGTAGGGGGGCTTCTGAAGAGATCTGTAGAAGTTTAATTAAAAAGGTGGGAGAGGAGAAGCGGACGGGCTGCTTCAGCTGCCCAACACCACCATAATAGTGAAAGAGAGAGTCAATCCTCTACTATGTCACACTGAGAGCTCCCAAAATCTCCCTAAAGGGGGATATTATGTGTTTTTATAAAATAATTCTCATCCACTGAGCCGCATGTTACCATTTTCTGATCCATTCGGGCCAAATTCAAAGGCAACAGTGTACCAAGCATTTTTTAGAAAACATTGTGGGTTCTAGCATACATATTCAAGTTGAGTGTGAATGTTAATGCCAGTAAAAGTGTTAAGACAAAATGTAATCTGATCTGCCTAGGTTTCTGTCTAAATCAGAATTCCTTCAATATTTTCGAATTGAGTGTGAATGTTAAGAAGCAAAAATTATTTTGATCTGCCTGTAATTCTGTTAGTGGACAATAAAGAACTCATGTTGTCAGATATTAATTTTTGTTCCAGTGCGAGGCAGATTAGTGTCAAAGACATGAAAGCCCATTTCTAAGAATAATTTGCTTAGTTTTGACAGCTTCCAACCTAGGCCCTTAAGGGAAAACCTACCATATGGCCAATTCCTACAAATTAGGAGGAACTGAACTAATCTTCATGATTTTAAAAAGACCAAGCATTGACTCTAGTAGAGAAGTTGAGAGATAGGAAGTATCCAGAGGGGTCATAACAAAGGCAGGGACGAGGGCTAGAAACGATAACAATGACGCCCTTCTGGAGGACACAATAAGAACTAAAACAAAGCCTCTAATCACGTTAAGAAAATAATTATTACAACTTGCAGAATGCTAAATACAGGACACCTTAATTTAGAAAAACCCATGTTCTCCACACAAAAGAGGCAGGAGTATAAAATATGTTTTGGTCCACACAAGACCTAGAAAGACTGAACAAACACTGACAACTCTGACCGAGGCTGGTGAGCCATTTCCCTTGTGGCAATTGCAGTGTATTTCCTCTCACAGAGCGAGCACAAACTTTAGAACAGCAACTAGAGAAACCATGGCCCTTATGCAAACCCACTATTTGCAACTCATCATAGGATATATATATATATATGTGTAAAACAGACTTCGTGGTTTATGTGCTGGAGTGTTCATGTGGGCTTAGATACGTGGGGGGCACCAAATTACCGGCCCACAAACGAATACTCCAGCACATAAGGGCTATTATTGGTAAAGATCAGGCCTATCCGGTAGCCAGACATTTCGAGGAAATACACAAGTCAAATCCATCTGAGCTCCAGTACTATGTCATTGATTCAGTGTGGCCTCTGAAAAGAGGAGGTGACAGAGAAGCGAGGCTTCGACTTCTTGAAACGAGATAAATTCTGGAGTTAGATAGTAAACAACCAAATGGTTTGAATGCCACTAGGGATTTGCACACTTGTTTACAATAACTAGGCCTTAACTGTGGGAATGCACACTAATTCTGAAAGTCATTTATTCGATATGTGTAGGGTCACGTGTATGCTATTTATATATTATCTTGCTATATTCTTTTAAGAATCGCCTGTACTGTATATTAATGAATTCTGGAATTAATTTGGTTAGATGATAATGATGAGTATCGCGCCTGAAGTGAGTAATTTTTAATAGGTGGGGGGTCAAACCGAGATTGATCTTGGTATTTTATCTTTTCTTGCACAAGCACGAGAACTTTTCTAGTTATTTGCACTGAATATGACTCCTAGGGACCAGTAGGACTCTTATGTGATTTGTGGTCCGAGTAGAAGAACCAGTTGGACTAGGGCCCACTTGGGCAGTATTTTTTATTTTTTTTATTTTTAAAACCTTTATTACAAAAGAGCACACAGCTATTCAGCCTAACATCCCGGAGGCAAGGCAGCATAGAACCAGGAGGAGAAAAGTGCAAGGTGATTCACATCAGAACATTGCAGGTTGTTTTATTGTTTTTTAAGAAAGAAAACTAAACCAAGAAAAGAAACGCCAAAAGGCGCAAGAGAGTGGCAATGGAGCAGTAAAGACGTCAAGGAGTCAGCAAAAGGCCAGGGGAGGACAGGCGGAGAATCAATAAAAGAATGAGTGGTAGGATATGAAGGGGGGGGGGGGGGGAAGGAGAAAGCAGGAGAAGTATAAACAACATAAAACAGTTGGTGTCACAGGTTACGGTGATAAGTGTTCGTCCAGAGGGACAGGTTCCGGCGGCAAGCACACTTCGCCCCTGTACGCATTCCATGCCCCCCACACTTTATTCCATGTCTGAGGCCTCCCCCTGGCTACATAGACCGTCTTTTCTCGGAGCATACACCAATCCATGTTGGCTTTCCATTGCACTACCAGGGGGGCTGTAGCAGCACCCCACTTTTGAGCAATATCTCGCTTAGCAACCATATTGCCCAATGTCACCCAACGAGTCTGGGCCGTGTTGTGGTCAGTCGGTTCTCAAACGTTAAGGAGACACCGCCGCGCCTCCGCAGCCAACACCACACCAGTCACCTCCCCCATGATCCGGTGCACTCTCGCCCAGTAGGGGGCAATAACGGGACACTCCCAAAGAATATGTAAGAAGGTTGCTAGAGCACCACAACCTCGACGACAAAGGCCATCTGGCGAGAATCCCATGTGCATAAGCCGAGGGCCGGTGACATACACCCGGTGAAGGATTTTGAATTGTACCAGTCGGAGACGTGAGGATATATCGACCTCCTTAGGGGAGGACACTGCACTCTGCCAGTCCTCGTCGTCAAGCTCCAGGCCGTCCGCCGTCCATTGGTCTCGCAAGCACAGGAGGAGATCAGTTCGAACATTAATCAATTTCTTATAGGACAGGGAAATAGCACTGTCAGGCATATGGCCATCCAGTATCCTGTCCTCCAAGGGGGAGCTTTCGGGGATCTCTCCTTCCGGCGGCTTGGCAGAGAGCAATGCGTGTCTCAGCTGGGCGTAGCGGAAAAACTCCGAACCGTCTAAACGGAATTCGGCCTGTAGTTGAGGAAAGGTCTTGACTTCGCCTTTAATAACCATATCGCCCACCCTGGAGATGCCTATGAGATCCCATTTGTCAAAGCCCTTGGTGTGCCATAACCTGCCCAAGATGTCTGAATCGTACAGTGGGGTAAACCTAGTCAGTCTGCCCTGCCACCCCTGCGCTTTAGTGACCGTCCGCCAGATGTGAACCGCTGCCTTGGTCGGGCCTGATAGGCGCCGATCAAAGGACTTAGAATACAGGGCACGATAATAGTTGCTGCCGCGGAAGAGCCACCTATCCATTGCGTAGCCCGGGCTATCAGCAGGGCCATAGAAACCATGGTTGATGGCAGTGAGCTGAGAGGACCAGTAGTATCGACGTACATCCGGTAGGGCTATGCCTCCGTCGTACCACGGTAACGTGAGCTTCTGGATGGCGACACGAGGTCGACCATCCCAGAGCAAGGCCCGTTGCAAACTCTCAATCTCCCGAAAATAACGGGCCGGGACCGGGTCCTGAGTGTTCTGCAAGGCATAAAGGAACCTAGGCAAGGACATCATTTTGAATAATGCTGCCCGACCCAGGAGAGAGAGCGGGAGCCTGCGCCAACTATCCACGTCCCTCCGTAACCGCTGGAGGGGGGGGGAGCAGATTGTGGTCGTATCGCGCCCTAGAACTACCGGAAATGTATATTCCCAGGTACTTAAAGCCGTGTCCGGCCATCTGGATATTGCAGCCTCTGGGGAGGCGCGGTGTGTCCCCCTTCAGAACGTAAAGAGAAGACTTGGCCCAACTAATGACCAGGCCAGAGTGGCGTCCAAAAAGCCTGAGCACGTCGCATGCCACAATGAGCGACTGGCAGGGGGAAGTAAGATAGAGCAGAATATCATCCGCGTACAGGGAAACTCTATCTTCAAAGCCCGGGGCCCAAGTTATGCCATGTAGGTCCGGGTGTGTACGTAGCATGGCCGCAAGCGGCTCAAGAGCCAGGGCAAACAGGAGAGGTGACAGGGGGCAACCCTGCCTGGTCCCTCGGTGTAGGGCAAAGGACGCCGACACTCGGCCATTGACAGTGACATTAGCCAGCGGGCCAGCATAAAGGAGCTGCACCCAACTCACGAAGACCGGTCCAAATCCAAGCTTCGCCAGAACCGCCCAGAGGTAACTCCACTCAAGCGAGTCAAAAGCCATCGTGGCGTCGAGAGAAGCAAGCACCGCTGGTTCCTCGAGGGTGTGGGCTCTGGCCATAACACCATGGAGCCGACGCAGGTTAAGGGCAGTGTTACGACTGGGAATGAAACCCGACTGGTCTGGGTGCACCAAATCACTGATGACTCCAACCAATCGATTGGCAAGCAGTTTGGCTAGGATCTTAGGCTCCACATTGAGGAGAGAAATAGGACGATAGGAACGGCACACGTCTCTAGGTTTTCCCTCTTTGTGAATGACCACGATGGTGGCCAGCCTCTGGTCCAAGGGGAGGAAACCCTCGTCCAATGCCTTCAGAAACATAGTCCGCAGGTGCGGGGATACCACATCCGGTCGGATTTTGTATAACTCGACCGGAATACCATTGGGGCCAGTCGCCTTACCCGACCTTAGTGCACGGATCGCCGTGGCGATCTCGTCAGCGGATATGTCTCGATCTAAATCAGCACGGTCCTCTTCAGAAAGACAGGGAAGGTCAATCGTTGAGAGGAACGCAGCCGAGTCAGCCTCGGAGCGGTCTGAGATGGAAGTGTAGACACCCCGGAAATAATCAGCAAAGGACTCGGCAATAGCACTTGGGTCCGTGAAGGCGACCCCGTCGTCGCCCAAGATCTCAGGCACGACGCGGCTAGCCATCTCGCGCCTGTCCAACCAAGCCAGCAGTTTCCCAGCCTTATCCCCAACATCGTAAATACGCCCTTGCTGTTCCTTGGCAAGGGTAAGGGCAGCATTTGTGGCAAGATCATGATATTCCGTCTGTTTAAGGGAAAGGGCATGCAAGAGAGAGGGATCGGGCTCAGGCCCCAGTCGGGACTCGAGGCGCAAAACCTCATCTTCAACACACGTGAGGGCGGCATCCCTGACTCGCCTGGCCTCTGCAATGAGAGCAAGAGCCTCACCCCTTAACACAGTTTTAAATGCTTCCCACAAGGTAATAGCCGAGCCAACCGAGCCCACATTCTCCAAGAAGTAGAGGTCGATGGCCTTAGCAAGGAGTGTACGGGTCTTGGGATTACGGAAGTACCAGGGGTTAACCGCCACCGGCCGGTCAGACAGGACGATGTTAAAATCAAACGAGACCCACAACGGGGAGTGGTTGGAGATCCCCCGCGCCAAAAAACGGGCCTCAGACACGGCAGACGCATGCGCAGCTAAGGTAAAAAGGTAGTCTATACGAGAAAGACTACCATGGGCACTCGAAAGGAAGGAGAAATGGCGGAGCGCGGGATGCAGAAGTCTCCAACTGTCCACCAAACCCATGGAGTCTAGAAAGGAAGGCAACCACAATTGGGAACTGCGGAGATCTCTCGGTGGTTGGCGGTCCAGGGAGCCAGAGCAGACTGAGTTGAAGTCACCCCCCATTATCAATAGACCATCAGGCAAGGACAAAATGGCGCCACCAAGGTCCTGGAAAGTACTGGATTGTAGGCCTGTGGGAACATAAACCGAAAGTAGCGCGAGGGAACGCCCCTCCCACCTCCCTGCCACTGCAGCATAGCGCCCCCTCTCATCAATCACAGTGACGTCTATCTCAAGGGGAAGGGATGCACGCACCATGATTCCCGCCCCCCGGGAGCCCGAAGAGAACCCAGAGTGGGCCACCATCTTGTAGCCTTTACGATTAAGAGCCTTGCAAGAGTTTCCGATCAAATGCGTCTCTTGTAGGAGCACAATGTCGGGCATATGCCTCTTAAGCATTTGAATCACCACCCCTCTCTTAACTCGATCACCCAATCCATTAACATTCCAACTGATCACTTTCAATTTCCTACCCCCCATCGTCCCACAACCCGTCCCACCCGACCTCAGCCAACCCAACCTTCAAGTGAAAAACAGTAGCAAACATGGTCCATTGCCTAAAGGAAAGAAGAGAAAAAGAACGAACAAACAAATAAACTCGTATAATTGCACCCCCCACCCTGCACCCCTGCATCAGACTAAAAAGCCCCCCCAACCAGCAGTGTGCCTGTCGCCCCATAAACTACTCTACAAAAAGTCCCAGAGGAGTAAGGAATCTCCACGAACACCTCCCGCCACCCTCCATGTAAAGACAGGAAAGTCAGCAGGGTCACTTAAAAACAATACCGACAGTCTCATGAAGCGGGGTCACCAAACGCCAGTGTTACACAGTAGAGCCAAGTCTCATAGATCCGAGCCACCAGCTGCACCTCCATCTTGTTCATCTTGAGCGTCCCGACGAGGCGACAAAGTGTCCAACCATTCACTCACATTTTCGGCAAAGTCAAAGAACAGGGCACAGCCCTCATGCTCAACCCGGAGCCTGGCAGGGAACATCATAGAGTACTTATACCCCATGTCTCGCAGTCGGCGTTTTACTCCCGCAGAACTCTGGCGCTGTCGCTGAACAGCCCTGGTAAAGTCCGGGTAAAAGTGTATCTCAGCGTTCTGGTACTTGAGTGGTCCATGCCGTCTGGACGCCTGCAGGACCGCATCTCGGTCACGAAAGTTGAGAAGCCGTGCTACGATGGGTCTAGGCGCCACGCCCGACTTCGGCGGGCCGCCCGGCATTCGATGGGCACGCTCCACAGAGAAAAAGTTACTAAGACCAGACGGTGCCAAATGGGTCTTTATCAGGTCCTCCACAAAGAGGTCCGTCGCCGCTTCCTCCGACCCCTCCGGGACACCAACAATGCGGACGTTCTGTCGCCTGGCACGTCCCTCAAAGTCCTCCAGCCTCCTGGAGAATTGGTCAGCGGTCATCCGCAGGTTCCGGACCTCGGTTTGCAGGTCCGAGACGTCGGCCGTTAGGCTAGAGGTCTTAATGTCCAGTGACTTCACACGATCATTAGTTTTGCCTAGGTCGGCTCTAATGAGAGTCAGATCAACAGCCATAGTGTCCACCTTGTGGGTCAAGATCTCATGTTGCTGCTGCATGTCAGCCCGAAAACTGGTGATGGCCCCCATAATGTCGCTCAGGGTAGGCTCGGAGCCGTCAGGCGAGCCCGTAGATGCAGGGTTCTTGGCAGAAGGTCCCGTGGCAGGCGGCGTCTTCGGCTGGACATAACGCTCAATTCTGCTCTGTTGTGACTGAGCTTTTCCGCGGACGCCTTTGTTCGATGTCTTGTCGGGGTCCCCTCTGCCAGTCATGTTGGTTCCGATGAGGACAAAGGGCTGCACCGGCCAAGCCCGAGCCCCGCGAGCCAAGAAGAGAATCCGAGCTAGACAGCTAGACCAGTCCGATGAAAGAGCGCACTGTAGGCACTAGCACTCCGCCATTAGGGACAGCAGCCAGTCACTACGCAGTCCAATCATGCGGAGTGGCGGAGACCGGAGAGACAATGGCACAGCCACCGGCACGGAGTTCAACTCGACGTAGCTCAGCGTAGGAACCACCGATTCGAAGGCGGAAGGCAGCTCCCGCCTCAGTAGACCATCAGCAATAAGAATCCACCCTCGTGGATCAGGATTTCCGTCAGGATATATGAGGAGGATCGGAAGGTCCGTGGAGCTCCGAGCTTACGCGGCCATCTTGGTTGCCCGCGAAGCTCCTCCCACTTGGGCAGTATTAACTACTGAAACAAATGGCTATCGAGTTGAATGGAGATGTTTACAATCATATTATCTGCAGCAAAGAATCAAATTGTGCACTGGCAATTAATTTATTTCTGCAGATGTAAATATGTGTGGGTTTTTTTCAAAAATCTAAAATGATTTTTTAAATAAAAAATAGGAAAAATTCTGAAAATAATATTATGAATTTTATATGATTTTACCATATTTATTCATTTTAGAATGATTCAAATGTGGAAATTGCATTAGTTTTGTAAATTTGCACAGCCATTGAGTAGTATTTTGTCTATGTTGTTCACTTGATACTCTGAATTACCCATGCACTGGCACTTTAAATACTGGTCACTGCCTATCGCAACTTGCCATGTGATCAAGCTTCGTTGGAAGCGAAACGCGTAATGGCGGCTGGCTGGAGAAATAAAACACCTTGAATGAGCACAGAATTCGGGTCTGCTTTTCGTCATTTGTGGAAAGACTTTGGCTGCTGCCTGGTTTTGTTGATGAGTTACGTGTGTATATATATATCTATATATATCTATATATATATCTATATATATATCTATATATATCTATATATCTATATATATATATCTATATATATATATATATATATATATATATATATATATTCACTGAAAAAACCATAGGTTATAGACCATATATAGTTAGGGATTAGCATTTAAAAAACCTTATTTTATTTGCACAAAACCATTGAAATTCCATATATAGTTAGTTGCACTAACTATATATCGCGGACCCGCAATCCACTGCTAATGATGTCACATATTACATCATTCATGACATGGTCAGTGACATCACTGATGACATCACTGATGACATCTCAAATGACATCACTGATGACATCACTGATGACAACACCCAGTGACTGTATGTTTCTGTAAAGTTAAAATATGTCTTACATATTGAAGAATGAGTGGATGTATAAGTGTCTGGATGAAGGATTTAGTAGGTGCATGACTGACTGTATGAGAGAATGATTAAATGTGTCTCACTGAGTGTATGGGTTAGTGATTAAAGTGTCTTAATTTGGCAATCATTATTTATGTTGTTCTGTAAACTGCTGCATGTTTAAATCAGTAGCTATATCAGTAACTATATGGGTTATTGAATGGTTGCCCAAGTATTTGTATGGGAGACTGAGTATGTGTGTGGGTGGCTGGGAGGTGTATAATTCTGTGCATAGATGTGTGAGCAGTTGATTCCCTAGGTGTATGGGTTCAAAAGTGCATGTAGAAACAGCTGTATGGACAGTTGACTGTGTGCATGAGTATATTGGTGAGTGAATGGATATCTCAGTGCTACATGTCAAAGTAAGTACATATGTAAAACACACTCCATGTGAGAGTTGACATATATAAATAACTGAACATAAGAGCCAGTGAATGTGTGAGTGGCTGTATGAATCATTGTGAACTTGTATCAAGGATTGTATAAGAGAGTAAATATGTGTTACTATATGTTTGAATAAGTAAGGTGTGTATAACTGTATAGTTGAGGAAATGGAGATGTGATTGATTCTTTGCATGACTGACTAGGTGTGTGAGTAACTCCATGGATGTGTGACAGTCTGTGAGTGCCTGTTTACACTGAGTGTATCTAAGGTTATATTAGAGTCTGAAGATGTATTATCACATAAATGATATCATCAGTGATGTAATCAGTAATGTCAAATGAGATGTCAGTGATGTCATCAGTGATGTCATTTGAGATGTCATCAGTGATGTCATCAGTGATGTCATTTGAGATGTCATCAGTGATGTCATCAGTGATGTCACTGACCATGTCATGAATGATGTAATATGTGACATCATTAGCAGTGGATTGCGGGTCCGCGATATATAGTTAGTGCAACTAACTATATATGGAATTTCAATGGTGTTGTGCAAATAAAATAAGGTTTTTTAAATGCTAATCCCTAACTATATATGGTCTATAACCTATGGTTTTTTCAGTGAATTTTCAAGGTTTTGTAAATGCAAATTCCTAACTATATATGGTCTATAACCTATGGTTTTTTCTGTGAATTTCATTGGTTTTTTAAAAGCTAATATCTATAGCTGTAAAATATATTCTTTATTAAGTGACGTATCACGTAGCCCGTGAGACGCCTCATGATGCATCGCATAACCGTGACGTATCGTCTCTGCAGCGCAAACCAAACCCAAAACGTAAGCGCGCCAGAACACGCTTAAAGATATATATATATTTTTTTAACCTTAATTAGACAAAATCCACACGTGCACATATCACAAACGTTCAAAAAACACAATATGTCGGACTCCCGTTACGCTGCCGGTTAGCTGCCCGGTTAACGTACCAGGAAGCACCTTTACCGCGAAAAATCGCAATTTTTTTTTCTTTTGCCCCGCAGGGAACTTTAATAGCCCCCTCATCAATCCTAGGGGTTCAGGAGGGGTCTGCCTTACCCCTTTCATTCATTTCCACCTTTTTTTTTTCCACCTCTTGTCTCTCGATCCTACCGAGAGACAAGATGGCGGCCGCTCTGGACTGTTTACAATGTTGACAGCCAATCAGCTACTCCTCAGGATTTTTTTTTTTGGGCCTCGTGTGGTTTTATAATATCCCCCTCCTCAATCCTATGGGGTCAGAAGGGGTCTACCTTGCCCTCTTTCCTTCATTTCCCCCTTTGTTTTGGTCTCCTCTTGTCTCTTGATCCTACCGAGAGACAAGATGGCGGCCGCTCCGGACTGTTTACAATGTTGACAGCCAATCAGCTACTCCTCAGACTCCCGTTACACTGCCGGTTAGCTTCCCGGTTAGCTGCCCGGTTCGCTTACCAAGACGCGTCTCTACGGCGAAAAAATCGGATTTTTTTTTTTTTTGGGGCCCCGCGTGGCTCTATAATATCCCCCTCATCAATCCTAGGGGGTCAGAAGGGGTCTACCTTGCCCCCTTTCCTTCATTTCCCCCTTTGTTTTGGCCTCCTCTTGTCTCTCGATCCTACCGAGAGACAAGATGGCGGCCGCTCCGGACTGTTTAGAATGTTGACAGACACCGGAGGGCCAATCAGCTTCGCATCGCAAAGTTCCGATACGCGAAAAGTTCGCTAACCGGATCGCTGCCCGGAGCGCTGTTACAGATATATATCTTGATTTAAACGTTAATTTCTCAAAATCCACTGAAGCACATATATTGAGACCTAGCAAAGGCACATCGGGCTAACAGTCCCTACAATTTTGCCAAGTTTCGTGGAAATCCATTCAGCCGTTCGGGCTAAAAGTGAGTCCAACCGCCCTATGGAAATTAACATGGGAAAAACGCGTTTTGGGACCCCCCTTTTTTCTCGGCCCCCCCTTGATGAACCCCCCCCAAATTTCCAGGAGCTGCTCAGAAACAAAATGTGCCATTTTCCTGAAAATTTCAGCCGATTCCGTCCACAAACGCCAAAGTTATTAGACATAGAATTTTCAGAAATCCCATAGGGAAAAAATCCTAACTATATATACCTACTGGCGACCGCCAGTAGGTAATATATATATATATATATATATATATATATATATATATATATATATATATATATATATATATATATATATATATATATATATATATATATATATATATATATATTAACCTACCTGGGCTGAGTCACATCGGAATGACCTGCAGAAAAGTAAAGAAATGCATATGTGAGCATTGTAGTAATGTGGGATGCGGGTAGAACACAACCTGAATGATCATAACATTACAATGAGACACAGGGGCCCATTAGGATGGCGGGCGGATTGCCCCCGCCAGGCCTCCGGTGGTCACCGCCGGCCTGGCGTGGGCAATCCGCCCGCCATCCCTGGTGAAAAGATCCCCTGCCATATTATTATGGCTGGGGGGTCCGCGGCGGACGAAAAGACCATCCGCCACATTTCCGCCCCGGTCAACTTGCGACCCGGGTGGAAAAGGCTGCAATATGGTGGTGGTGTCTGTTTGACACCGCCAGCCATATTACAATGTGCCTCAGGGAATGCCTTGAAAGGCATGCGGAGTCTGCTAGGGGGGCCCGTTGCGGGCCCCCAGGGACTCCGGGGGTGGGGGGTGCTGGTACCCCCCTGCAGTTCCATGCACAATATGGCAGGCACCGCGCGGTGCACAACATGCCTCCCTAACATTGTGGCGGGCGGTGCTGAGTGCACCGCCCGCCACAATGTTAGGGATGCAGGATTCGACCGCCACTGTGGCGGGCGCATCCTAATATCACCCACGGGACGCCCGCCCTTATGGGGAGCGGTCCATTCACACAACGGGATGGCAGGCAGACTTTGTCATCCTAATGGGCCCCATAGTATGAATGACCATTGTTGGGTTATTCTTGAGAAGAGAGACTCTTTGACCAATAATGTGGAACATATTCTGTATGAGGAATAACAGTGGTGGATTTACAGGATAGCCAAAGATAAGTCTGGATTGAATGATCAGATCCCTTGGGGACACTTTTACAATTACCATTTGAAAAGATTTTTATGGTACACACCACTTTGTTCTTGTGATTCAAACAGAAACATAAACAGATCAGAATTTTTTTTAAAACATTCACGCTCACTTCCAATTTATACAAGGCTCTCTAATTTGGACAGAAAGAGGCAAATCAGATGACATATTTTTCTTAACACTTTTTACTGCCATGCACACTCAGTTCAGATGTCCGGCCTGTACTCTTTCCTACATGTTTTCAATGACTGTTCGGCGAGTTGTGAAGGATTCTTTTGCAACCCATTTATAAGCACCTTAAATTCAGTTAAAAAGCCCATTGTAAGTTTTGTGAGGAGGGCTTTCTTCGTATATTTATTGACCAATGATTGTCAAATTTTATTAGATTTGGTCAACATGAGTCCTAATATAGAGCGTCGGATGGACACTGCGGGATGTTTACAAAAAGGAATTTTACAGTTTTGATTAACCCAGATTTTTAGGTAGATTTTTCACTAATTTGTTTTTCCTCAGTGATCCTACTGTACAGTTTTATGGTCAGACCATCCAGTATCTTTTGTGGCAAAGTCTAGGATTGCAGCGGGATGACTCAGTGCCCAAAATCAAGGTTTGACAGTTCTTGTATGTGGAGCAGGAGGAGAATTGTTGGAAGCCAAGCATGTGGAGTGTGGCCCAGAACTTTTCTCATCCCTGATCCTCACAGGCTGGAATCCCCTAGGACAACAGTGTCAATGTTTGCGCCAAACATCATCATACTGGCTGTATGGAAGAATTTCTCCAGCCACTGATGTCAAGGTAGTGGTCAAAAAGCATCAGCTTTGCCTTCAGAGAGCTTGCAAGTCATTTCCAAGAAATAAATCCTTACAAATGAAGAAGATGGGATAGCAGTAGCAGCTACAGTTCAGAGCAAATGTGCATATGCTGCTGAGAGAGGACTGATATGCCTGGTCAGAGCTGAATGGAATACCCTGGGTGCTGTAGTGCAGGATGGAGGTGTACTGCCAACTGAGTGTAAGGCTCTGAACAAGAACAGCACACTGTCATGCTTGGAGTGCAAGGCAAAGCTGCGTGTGCATCTTATGAGGGTCACTATTAGAATGGAGGGGGCTGATGCATGCAGCTCAGGATTGGGAAGCATCGGAGAGTCGAACGCTTCTTCCAGTACAGAAACAGCGCACAAGGATCGGTATTAAAGTGCATCATGTGCTGGTTACGGTGCAGAAACAAAGCACAAGGGTCGGTACCAAGGTGCGTCATGTACTGGTTACAGTGCAGAAACAGAGCACAAGGGTCGGTATCGAGGTGCGTCATGTGCTGGATACAGTGCAGAAACAGAGCACAAAGGTCGGTATCGAGGTGCGTCATGTGCTGGTTACAGTGCAGAAACAGAGCACAAAGGTCGGTACCAAGGTGCGTCATGTACTGGTTACAGTGCAGAAACAGAGCACAAAGGTCGGTATCGAGGTGCGTCATGTGCTGGTTACAGTGCAGAAACAGAGCACAAGGGTCGGTATTGAGGTGCGTCATGTGCTGGTTATGGTGCAGAAACATCGCACAGGAGTCGGTATCGAGGTGCGTCATGTGCTGGTTACGATGCAGAAACAAAGTACACGGATCGGTACCAAGGTGCGTCATGTGCTGGTTTACGGTGCGGAAACAGAGCACAAGGGTCGGTGTTGAGGTGCGTCATGTGCTGGTTACGGTGCAGAAACAGAGCACAAGGGTCGGTACCAAGGTGCGTCATGTGCTAGTTACGGTGCAGAAACAGAGCACAAGGGTTGGTACCAAGGTGCGTTATATGCTAGTTACAGTGCAGAAACAGAGCGCAAGGTTCGGTATCGAGTTGCGTCATGTGCTGGTTATGGTGGAGAAACATTGCTCAAGGGTCGGTATCGAGGTGCGCCATGTGCTGGTTCCAGTGCAGAAACAGAGCACAAGGGTCGGTATTGAGGTGCGTCATGTACTGGTTATGGTGCAGAAACAGAGCACAAGGGTCGGTATCGAGGTGCGTCATGTGCTGGTTATGGTGCAGAAACATCGCACAAGGGTCGGTATCGAGGTGCGTCATGTGCTGGTTACGGTGCAGAAACAGAGCACATGGATCAGTACCAAGATGCATCATGTGCTGGTTACAGTGCAGAAACAGAGCACAAGGGTCGGTATCAAGGTGCGTCATGTGCTGGTTACAGTGCAGACACAGAGCACAAGGGTCTGTATCGAGGTGCGTCATGTGCTGGTTACGGTGCAGAAAAATCTCACAAGGGTCTGTATCGAGGTGCGTCATGTGCTGGTTACGGTGCAGAAACAGAGCACATGGATCGGTACCAAGGTGCGTCATGTGCTGGTTACGGTGCAGAAACAGAGCACAAGGGTCGGTATCGAGGTGCGTCATGTGCTGGTTACAGTGCAGAAGCAGCACACAAGGGTCAGTACTGAGGTGCGTCATGTGCTGGTTACGGTGCAGAAGCAGCGCACAAGGGTCGGTATCGAGGTGCGTCATGTGCTGGTTACGGTGCAGAAACAGCAAACAAGGGTCGGTACCGAGGTGCGTCATGCGCTGGTTATGGTGCAGAAACATCTCACAAGGGTCGGTAGAGAGGGGCATCATGCTCTGGTTACGGTGCATAACCTGCGCACAAGGGTTGGTATCGAGGTGCGTCATCTACTGGTTATGGTGCCGAAACATTGCACAAGGGTCGGTATCGAGGTGCGTCATGTGCTGGTTACGGTGCAGAAACAGAGCACAAGGGTCGGTATCAAGGTGCGTCATGTGCTGGTTATGGTGCAGAAACATCGCACAAGGGTCGGTATCGAGGTGCGTCATGTGCTGGTTACGGTGCAGAAACAGAGCACATGGATCAGTACCAAGATGCGTCATGTGCTGGTTACAGTGCAGAAACAGAGCACAAGGGTCGGTATCAAGGTGCGTCATGTGCTGGTTACAGTGCAGACACAGAGCACAAGGGTCTGTATCGAGGTGCGTCATGTGCTGGTTACGGTGCAGAAAAATCGCACAAGGGTCTGTATCGAGGTGCGTCATGTGCAGGTTACGGTGCAGAAACAGAGCACATGGATCGGTACCAAGGTGCGTCATGTGCTAGTTACGGTGCAGAAACAGAGCACAAGGGTTGGTACCAAGGTGCGTTATATGCTAGTTACAGTGCAGAAACAGAGCGCAAGGTTCGGTATCGAGGTGCGTCATGTGCTGGTTATGGTGGACAAACATTGCTCAAGGGTCGGTATCGAGGTGCGCCATGTGCTGGTTCCAGTGCAGAAACAGAGCACAAGGGTCGGTATCGAGGTGCGTCATGTACTGGTTATGGTGCCGAAACATCGCACAAGGGTCGGTATCGAGGTGCGTCATGTGCTGGTTACGGTGCAGAAACAGAGCACAAGGGTCGGTATCGAGGTGCGTCATGTGCTGGTTATGGTGCAGAAACATCGCACAAGGGTCTGTATCGAGGTGCGTCATGTGCTGGTTACGGTGCAGAAACAGAGCACAAGGGTCGGTATCGAGGTGCGTCATGTGCTGGTTATGGTGCAGAAACATCGCACAAGGGTCTGTATCGAGGTGCGTCATGTGCTGGTTACGGTGCAGATACAGAGCACACGGATCAGTACCAAGATGCGTCATGTGCTGGTTACGGTGCAGAAACAGAGCACAAGGGTCAGTTCTGAGGTGCGTCATGTGCTGGTTACGGTGCAGAAGCAGCGCACAAGGGTCGGTACCGAGGTGCGTCATGTGCTGGTTATGGTGCAGAAACATCGCACAAGGGTCGGTAGAGAGGGGCATCATGCACTGGTTATGGTGCAGAACCTGCGCACAAGGGTCGGTATCGAGGTGCGTCATGTACTGGTTATGGTGCCGAAACATCGCACAAGGGTCGGTATCGAGGTGCGTCATGTGCTGGTTACGGTGCAGAAACAGAGCACAAGGTTCGGTATCGAGGTGCGTCATGTGCTGGTTATGGTGCAGAAACATCGCACAAGGGTCTGTATCGAGGTGCGTCATGTGCTGGTTACGGTGCAGAAACAGAGCACACGGATCAGTACCAAGATGCGTCATGTGCTGGTTACGGTGCAGAAACAGAGCACAAGAGTCGGTATCAAGGTGCGTCATGTGCTGGTTATGGTGCAGAAACATCGCACAAGGGTCTGTATCGAGGTGCGTCATGTGCTGGTTACGGTGCAGAAACATCGCACAAGGGTCTGTATCGAGGTGCATCATGTGCTGGTTACGGTGCAGAAACAGAGCACACGGATCGGTACCGAGGTGCGTAATGTGCTGGTTACGGTGCAGAAACAGAGCACAAGGGTCGGTATCAAGGTGCGTCATGTGCTGGTTACGGTGCAGAAACCGAGCACAAGGGTCGGTATCAAGGTGCGTCATGTGCTGGTTACGGTGCAGAAGCAGCGCACAAGGGCCAATACTGAGGTGCGTCATGTGCTGGTTAAGGTGCAGAAGCAGAGCACAAGGGTCGGTATCGAGGTGCTTCATGTGCTGGTTACGGTGCAGAAACAGCAAACAAGGGTCGGTACCGAGGTGTGTCATGTGCTGGTTATGGTGCAGAAACATCGCACAAGGGTCGGTAGAGAGGGGCATCATGCACTGGTTACGGTGCAGAACCAGCGCACAAGGGTCGGTACCAAGGTGCGTCATGTGCTGCTTATGGTGCAGAAAAAGAGCACAAGAGTCGGTATCGAGGTGCGTCATGTGCTGGTATGGTGCAGAAGAACAAGTTACTTACCTTCGGTAACGATATATCTGTAAGAAACAGTAGTTAGTATTAGATTCCATACCTTAGAATATCCCCAGGCGTCAGTCTGGATCCGGAAACTTTTGCGTAGCAGTACCCCTGCGCGTCGGTAGGCGTCGTCTGCAGGCATCCCCTGCGGCTCCGCGTCCGGCGTCGTGCGCCGTGATGACGTCGCTGGAGTATATAGACGCCGCCTCCGCGCGCTGACGTCAGTTCTTTGCACACAGCTTTTCCGCGCCAGAACACGCAGAGCCATGTGAGAACCAACACTGGTGCCATTTGAAACTAGGGCCCTAAAAGGGATGTCCTTAAACCTAGGTATCAGTTCACAGAACGGGGAGGATGGGTGGGGCGGTAAGGAATCTGATACTAACTACTGTTTCTTACAGATATATCGTTACCGAAGGTAAATAACTTGTTCATCTGAAAGAAACAGGTTAGTATTAGATTCCTTACCTTAGAATAGATACCCCAGCAATACCAACCCCGGTGGTGGGTCTGCGAACCAATACAATCCTACACCAGAAAGTCCTGGAGGACAGAACGGCCAAAGAAGCCATCCCTCCGGACTTGACTGTCCAGGCAGTAGTGCCTCGCAAATGTGTGCAGCGAGGCCCACGTAGCCGCCTGGCAAATGTCCTGCAAGGGGACTCCCCGGCCCAGGGCAGTAGTAGCCGCCGTGGCCCGAGTGGAATGGGCCCTCAGCCCAACAGGAGGCTCCTTCCGAGCCAAAGAGTAGCACGCTTTGATGCACAGAACGACCCACCGAGAGATGGTCCGTTTATGTACCGCCCGTCCCTTCTTCGCACCCACGTAGCCAACAAACAGTTGGTCATCCACCCGGAACTGGCGTGTGCGATCCATAGAAAATGAAAGCGCACGTTTTGGGTCCAGACGATGGAGCCGCTCTTCATCCTTTGAAGGATGCGGAGGCGGGAAGAAGGAAGGGAGGGTGATGGACTGCCCGATGTGAAAAGCAGAGACAACTTTGGGCAGGAAAGAAGGTCTAGTTCTCAGAACCACCTTGTCTGGATAAATGGACATGAAAGGAGGTTTGACAGAAAGAGCCTGGAGCTCACTCACTCTCCTGGCAGAGGTGATGGCAACCAGGAAGGCCGTCTTTAAAGTCAGGAGACGGAGAGGACAGGAATGAAGTGGCTCAAAGGGAGCACACATCAAGAAGGTTAGAACCAGGTACCAGGTTCAAGTCCCACTGAGGCATCACGAACGGAACAGGTGGATACATGTGTGTGATGCCCTTCAAGAATCTTGTTACAATGGGGGACTTGAACAAAGAAGGTTGATCAGGCAACCTCAGAAAGGCCGAAAGGGCAGAAAGGTAGCCCTTGATAGTGCCCAGAGCAGAGCCCTGCTGGGCAAGAGGAAGAGAAGAACCTCGGAAAGAGGGGCAGAGAGAGGATCCACAGCCTTTGCTGTGCACCATGCCACAAACTTGTTCCACCGACAGGCGTATACCGATTTCGTGGAGGAACGCCTGGCTGCCAGAATCACATCACAGACTTCAGGAGGCAAGTCAAATGGCCTCAACTGCCGCCGCTCAATCTCCACGCATGGAGGTGGAGGCTGGACAGGTTCGGGTGGAGGACCGTCCCCTGCTGCTGCGACAGAAGGTCCTCCTGAAGGGGCAGGCGGATCGGGGGACCGACTGACATGCTGAGTAGCTCGGGATACCAGTACCTTCGAGCCCAGTCCGGAGCCACAAGGATGACTTGGGCCCGGTCGTGCCTGATCTTCTTCAGCACTCTGGGCAGAAGTGGTATAGGCGGAAAGGCGTATAACAGACCGCAGCTCCACTCGCGCCGAAAGCGTCGCCGTGCGAGTGCCGTCTTGGAAACTCCAACGCGCAGAACTGATGACATTGCGCGTTCTCTTCTGTGGCGAATAGATCTAACCAAGGCTCTCCCCATTGCCGAAAGAGGCCTTACGCCACGTCCGAGTTCAGACGCCATTCGTGATCCATCGAGCACCGACGGCTGAGTTCGTCTGCCCTGGCGTTCAGAGAACCTGCCAGGTGTTGAACCGTCAGAGTCACGCCCTGACGTTCCAGCCATTGCCAGAGGCGCAGAGCCTCCTGGCAAAGGGTCCATGACCCCACCCCGTCCTGCTTGTTGCAGTGCCACATGGCGGTGGTGTTGTCCGTGAACACCTGCACCACACTCCCGTTGACAAAGGGAAGAAATGCTTTCAGTGCCAAACGAATCGCCCGGAGCTCCAACAGGTTTATATGGAGCCGGGACTCCGCCGGAGACCAGATGCCTCTGATCTCTGCCTCTCCCAGGTGGCCTCCCCAGCCCTGGAGGGACGCGTCCGTCACAACAACGTGCTCCGGTTGGGGAAGGGAGAGGGATCTGCCTCTGACCCAATCGCGGTCCGTAAGCCACCACTGCAGTTGTCTTGCAGCGCCCTCTGAGATCAAGACATGGTCGGACAGGTTGCCCTGATGCTGGGCCCACTGAAACTTCAGGTCTCACTGCAGAGCCCGCATCCGCCACCGGGCGTGATGCACCAGAAGGATGCAGGAAGCCATCAGCCCCAGCAGCCGCAGCGTCAACCTGACCGAAACCCGGGATAACGGCTGAAAGATGGGAATCAAAGCCTGTATATCCTTGACTCGCCGTTCCGGAGGATAGACCCGAAACTGCGCCGAGTCGAGAACCGCTCCGATGAAAAGGAGCTTCTGAGAGGGACACAGGTGTGATTTCGGCACATTGATGGAGAACCCCAGCTCGTGCAGGAGGTCTGCCGTCATCTGAAGGTGGTGGACGACTATCTGGGGCGAGCCCGCCTTCAACAACCAGTCGTCTAGATAGGGGAAGACTGAAACCCCCAATCTGCGCACATGAGCTGCGACCACCGCCATCACCTTGGTGAACACCCGTGGGGCGCTGGTAAGGCCGAACGGGAGCACGATAAACTGAAAGTGCTCGTGGCCTACCGTGAACCGCAGGTAACGCCGGTGGGCCGGCAGGACGGGGATGTGAAAATACGCATCCTGCAAGTCCAACGCTACCATCCAGTCTTGCGGGTCTAGAGCAGCCAAGACCTGAGCTAAAGTCAACATCTTGAACTTCTCCTTCCGGAGGAAGCCGTTGACGTTCCTTAGATCCAAGATAGGACGTAGGCCCCCTTTGTCCTTCTTGGGTACCAGAAAGTAGTGGGAATAGCAACCACGTCCTACTTCTGGCCCAGGAACGCGCTCGATGGCCCCCTTGGCCAAGAGGGCCGTAACTTCCTCCCTCAGAAGTGTCAAGTGGTCCCCCGACACACGGTGGTTCTGCGGTGGCATGGCTGGAGGAGTTGTCTCGAGGGGGGGGGTGTACCCTTCGGACGAGCTGCAGCACCCACCTGTCCGATGTTATTGTGCGCCAGTGGGAGAGGTGATGGCGAACCCTGCCCCCCACCGGCGTCACATGGGCCTGAAAGCACGGACTAGGAGGATTTAGTGGCAGATGCTGCGGGGGGAGGTGTGGCCTGACCTCGCCGCTGTCCCCGACCGCCACCACGGCGGTTTTCACGGCCGCCACCGCGTTGATAAGTTTGTTGCGGCGCGTGGCTGGCAGCACGTGTGGGACCGCCCCTTCCTTGGCCACGAAAGGAGCGAAACGAACCCGTTTGCTGGCGCTGGGTCGAGAGACCCAAGGACTTGGCCGTGACCCTGGAGTCCTTGAAGCGCTCCAGCGCGTGATCCGCTTTGTCGCCAAACAGGCGACTGCCATCAAACGGCATGTCCATTAAAGCATTTTGGACATCTGCCGAGAAGTTGGCGGATCTCAGCCAGGCGTGGCGACGAATCGCCACCGTCGTGGACATCGCCCTGCCCAGCGAGTCGGTCGTATCAAGACCACACCTGATGGAGTATCTTGCTGCGTCTCGGCCTTCAATCATAGCCTTGCCGAGCTTAGCCGGTACCTCCGGCGGGCATTCAGGCAGCAGGTCCGCGACCGTATCCCACAGAGAGTAGGTGTAGTGGCCCAAGAGGCACGCGGTGTTGCAAGACCGCAGTCCCAGACTCAGGGACGAGAAGACCTTTTTGCCATACTGGTCGTACCTCTTTGATTCCCTGTCGGGCAGGGCCGATGGGAATGCGGTCTGGAAGGTGGAGGCCTGGGTCACCAGACTCTCAGGGGTGGGATGGGTGGACAGAAACTTAGGGTCGTCCGAACACGGACGGTGGCGTCTGGCCACGTTCCTATCAACAGGCGAACCTGAAGCGGGCCTGGACCACGTGCCCAAAAGAACGTCAGTTAAGGCCTCGTTGAACGGCAGCAGTGGCTCCTGTGGGCATGACTGCGGTTTGAGGACCTCAGTGAGGATGTTAGTCCTCGCGGCCGCGACGGGGAGCTCAAGGTGTAAGGCCTTGGCAGTCCTCATCAACACCACTGAATAAGCAGCCCCCTCCTCCGTAGCCACGGTAGGAGGCGAGACAAAACCAGGGTTGGGGGAGTCATCCAGACCACTGGCGTCACCCAAGTCACCCGTCCAGTCCATGTCGTACTGACACTCGCGTGTCAGAGGGTCCTCAGACCCCTCCCACCCCTCTCCGTATTCTACATCCTCACCATATTCGGAGTCAACAATGTAGACCGGCTCCTCGGGGTTCACAGGCCCCATCGGCGTCGAACCTGGCGTCGGACGACGCCGGTCCGCCTCCGCGTCCGGATTCGGAGAGGGAATGGGGACGGCGCCGGCACCAGGGGTTGCCCCGATGGAGTCGACCCCGAGGGCCCCTGCGGCGCCGGGACCGGAGCCGTCGGCGGCGTCGGGCCGGAGCACCCGACGGCGTCGAGGCAGGGTCACCCGAACCGCTAGGGCCCCCGGACGGGTTCACAGGGCCCGAAGGCGCCGCGGAACCCGCCGGAGGAGAAAGAGCCCTCATGGCCATGAGGAACGCCTCTATCTCCTCGGGCGATGCGCCTTGCCCAGGGACCGCAGGGTATGGAGCAGGCAGCGTCGGCGACTCACGCGGAGCCGGGGTCACCCGAACGCCCGGCCGCATCGCGCGAGCGTCGGGGGGAGTCGGGGGCACGATGACGACGCCCCGACTTCTTGTGCTTCCTACCTGAGGAACCAGATGAATGGTGACGACTCCCGGAGCGCTCGTGACGGCTCCGCGACCGCGCCCTCAATCGCTCCCTTGACCTCCGGCCGGACCGGGATCGCTCTTGACGCGGGGCCGACACCCGGAGCTCGAGCAGCTTGCGGGACCGCTCCCGCCTAGCCTTATTCGTCAAGGCCCGGCAATCGACGCAGGCGTCCACGTCGTGGTTGGGGCCTAGGCACCGGAGACAGAGTCGGTGATGATCCGTGACCGACATCGTCCGGTCACAGTCGTCACAGTTTTTAAAACCGGGCATCCTACCGGCACCGTAGAAGATTCAAAGAGATCAAAAGATCAAAAAACTTGGTCAAAAGACCGGAGTACTGCACTTCTCGGATCTGCGCTAACTGGCGCGGAAAAAAGAAGAACTGACGTCAGCGCGCTGAGGCGGCGTCTATATACTCCAGCGACGTCATCACGGCGCACGACGCCGACGACGGACGCGGAGCCGCAGGGGATGCCTGCAGACGACGCCTACCGACGCGCAGGGGTACTGCTACGCAAAAGTTTCTGGATCCAGACTGACGCCTGGGGATATTCTAAGGTAAGGAATCTAATACTAACCTGTTTCTTTCAGACACATCGCACAAGGGTCGGTATCGAGGTGCGTCATGTGCTGGTTACGGCGCAGAAACAGAGCACAAGGGACGGTACGAAGGTGCGTCATGTGCTGGTTACAGTGCAGAAACAGAGCACAAGGGTGAGTATTAAAGTGCATCATGTGCTGGTTACGGTGCAGAAACCGAGCATAAGGGTAGGTATTAAAGTACATCATGTGCTGGTTACGGTGCAGAAACAGAGCACAAGGGTGAGTATTAAAGTGCATCATGTGCTGGTTACGGTGCAGAAACAGATCACAAGGGTCGGTACCAAGGTGCGTCATGAGCTGGTTACACTGCAGAAACAGAGCACAAGGATCGGTATTAAAGTGCGTCATGTGCCGGTTGCGATGCAGAAACAGAGCACAAGGGTCGGTATTTAGGTGTGTCATGTGCTGGTTACGGCGCAGAACCAGCGCACAAGGGTCGGTACCGAGGTGCGTCATGTGCTGGTTATGGTGCAGAACCAGCGCACAAGGGTAGGTACCAAGGTGCGTCATGTGCTGGTTACAGTGCAGAAACATCGCACAAGGGTCTGTACCGAGGTGCGTCATGTGCTGGTTACTGTGCAGAACAAGCGCACAAGGGTCAAGTTTCAAGTTTATTTTTTATTTTTTTGGTAATTAAAATCTTACAAAGAAGGCAGCAAAAACTTCACCAATTTTTTAAATTATAAAACAATCGGATTTTCAATTAATTTTCAAAGAGTTAAATATATATCGTACACATTTAATAGACTAATAGGCTGTCCTTTATGATTGTTTCAAAAAGCTGTATTGTATAAAATCCATATTCACATAGTCTGTTGTTTGGTCAAACAAAAACCTCCAATTTCTTTTGTACAGCACAAAGGAATTTAACAAGTGCAGAACTCATTGGCAGAACTTCTAGATTTAGACTTGCGATCAGGGTCTGTCTACATGTCCTTACACCACACATGTTAAACATTCTTTTAAGCATAGTTTTTCTTTCAATTTCCAGATCCGGGCAACGACACAATAAGTGTAAGATGTTTTCTTCTCCTAGCTTACAAAGCCTACATAAGTTATTTCCTTGTAATCTTTTCCATGGCGCTAAGTGACATGTGCCTGGAAAGAAGCCAAATCCAGCATTATTAAAAATGTGTTCATTTTCCTTAGACCATGGTGTTTCCAGGTAGGTTTGAACCGTTTTCTTCTTAAATCCAGAGACAATTAACCATGCGTGGCTAGGTTTGACCAGAATGTCTTTATCCATAATCATGGAGAGGCAATTAGTGAGTTTGTTTATTGTTTTTTTTAAGCTCTCCGACGTAATTGTGGTTTTCCAGATTGGTGTTATACCAAATTCTGCAATTGCGCTATTTAAGCCGGAGCTGACATTTGTGTTTGTTTTATTATTAACTTCCTGCCACAATAAACAGGACATTTCGTTATCCTTATCGTTTTTTATTCTGTTCCATACTTTTAGTATGTGCCCTTTCCTTGCGTAGCATTGATTGTTTAGCACAAACTCAAGTCTCACCTGGGCTTGTGAGGCATTCTTCGCGAGAGAGAATAAGGATCTATAGCTACGGCTATATTAATAATCTTAGCATCTTTACCATTGAGGACCTCACTACCATAGGTTAGGGCAGGCAATAATTTGGCGGCAATTATTTTTAATAAAGGGTGATAAGACAAATCTCCTGTTGATTTCTGAATGATTTTAATTGCCCCTACAAGGGAGTTTGCTTTCCTTATAATATCCATTTTTTGTGTCTGAAAGTTGCTGTTGTCATTAAAAGTAACTCCCAAGTATTTATAATCAGCTACTTGCTCCAATTTTTTTCCATCCAAAAACCATTTATGTTTGGATTTAAGGTGCACATTTTTTTAGATGACCATTACCTTGGTCTTAGCTTCATTTATTTGCATACCAATACCTAAAAACCCCATTGATTAATCGTTGCATGCCAACTTTGGTTTGACTTAAAAGTACAACGTCGTCTGCATATAATAGGTTAGATATCAGTTTATTTGCTAACCTCGGAGGATGTGCTTTGATTTCATTTAGGTCTGTAGAAAGGTCAGCTAAAAATAAATTAAAAAGTAAGGGGGCCAGAACGCACCCTTGTTTCAAACCACTCTATGTACGGATTATATTGGTTAGTGTTTTTCCCTCACCTAACCTCACCCTTACCCAAGTTTCTGTATGCAGGAGCCGGATCATTTTTAAGAGATTATGGGGAATTGCTTGATTGTTAAGTTTTTCCCAAAGAAGTTCTCTGTCAACACAGTCAAAAGCAGACTTAAAGTCTACGAAACACAGGTATAGTGGATCTTTAGCTGTAATTGCTTTATCTATTAATATTGATAGTATTAAAATGTTTGTGGATGTACCAAGGCCCTTGATAAAGCCTATTTGGTTCGAGGGCAGTACCTGTTTCTCCTTTGCCCATTCCGTTAAATTCTTCAGTAGGATTCCAGCAAACAACTTTGCGTTGGTATCCTGCAATGCAATTAGGTGATAGTTTTCCAGTAGTTGCCAATTTCCTTTCTTCAGGATGGGTGTTATTAGCGATCCTTTCCATGATTTAGGGATTTGTCCGCTCTCGACTACTTCTCTAAAAACATCTGTAAGATAAATAGACCATAAATCAGGTGCTTCCTTGTAGGGTCAGTACCGAGGTTCGTCATGTGCTGGTTACGGTTCAGAAGCAGCGCACAAGGGTCTGTATCGAGGTGCGTCATGTGCTGGTTACGGTGCAGAAGCAGCGCACAAGGGTCTGTATCGAGGTGCGTCATGTGCTGGTTACGGTGCAGAAACAGAAATCAAGGGTCGGTACCGAGGTGCGTCATGTGCTGGTTATAGTGCAGAAACAGCCCACGAGGGTCAGTACCGAGGTGCGTCATGTGCTGGTTACGGTGCAAAAGCAGCGCACAAGGGCCGATATTGAGGTGCGTCATGTGCTGGTTACTGTGCATAAACAGCAAACAAGGGTAGGTACCGAGGTGCGTCATGTGCTGGTTATGGTGCAGAAACATCGCACAAGGGTCGGTATTGAGGTGCATCATGTGCTGGTTACGGTGCAGAACCAGCGCACAAGGGTCAGTACCGAGGTGTGCATGTGCTGGTTAAGGTGCGTCATGAGCTGGTTACGGTGCAGAAGCAGCGCACAAGGGTCGGTATCGAGGTGTGCTATGTGATGGTTACGGTGCAGAAACAGCAAACAAGGGTCGGTACCGAGGTGCGTCATGTGCTGGTTATGGTGCAGAAACATCGCACAAGGGTCGGTATCGAGGTGCGTCATGTGCTGGTTATAGTGCAGAAACAGCCCACAAGGGTCAGTACCGAGGTGTGTCATGTGCTGGTTAGGGTGCAGAACCAGTGCACAAGGGTCAGTACCGAGGTACGTCATGTGCTGGTTACGGTGCAGAAACAGCAAACAAGGGTCGGAACCAAGGTGCGTCATGTGCTGGTTATGGTGCAGAAACTTCGCACAAGGGTCGGTATCAAGGTGCGTCATGTGCTGGTTACGGTGCAGACACAGAGCACAAGGGTCAGTATTAGGGGGCATCATGTGCTGGTTACGGTGCAGAAACAGCGCTGGTTACGGTGCAGAAACAGCGTATGGAGTGGCAGAGCAGACTATTCAGAAAATAAAGTATAAAGAGAACGCACCACCATTTAAAAATTTTAAAAACATTTTAATTGCTTAAGCACAGTATTTGACATTAAGAAAGTAAATTTTCCTTATGAAATCAATACATAGATTAAGGTTGCAGCATCCACCACCCCACCCCCCAATCACACTGCAGGGACAACCCCACCTGAGCTGGGACCCTAAATGCATTGACCTTTTAGGCAGAAAGGAGTGCTAAAGCCCTCAAATTAAGCAAAGAGCTTCCCAACCTTACATTTGGCCACAAGCACGGCTAAGACTATTGCCCATACGGGGGTGCGTTACTATCATAGATAGGTGTTTCCCCTCACGTCATATCCTTTACAAGAGCAAACCCTGTCCTTCGACCTGGTGCATTCATTGTCCTCCGGTGGGCTAAGGCCTTCCAGGTCAACCAACTCAATCCCCTGCAGTTTCTCAGATTTTTTATACCATTTACACATATATATTTCTTAAAAAGCAGCCACTGGCCGATGGCACCTGCAGTAAACCACAACAGCGCACCAGCTGTGAGCCCAGTTGAAGCCAGGCTGCATTCCCAATACCACTTTGGCACAGAGGAGTTTCAGTCGTCTCTCATGGCACCACACAGCTCCGTGCCATGAACTGGCAGCGCCAGAGATTTCAAGATGTCCTACGTCACTGTAAGGGGAGCCAGATGACTAGAGAGATCTTTCAGGGTACTTCACCGGCAGAGCCATTCTTTCCTCCACCTCCTTGAGTCACATCTACACCTTTTCCCAACAACATCTACTCTGTGGGGAAGGCGCTTTATCAGTCCTCGCACACTCAGCCCCAAAGGAATAACCCATCAGCAGAGGACATGTTGGAGGGCTCCTCGAATGAAAGAATAAACAAAAATATTTGTAGAGTGCACAGCGACTCCTCAGAGTCTTCCGGCGTTGGGAAGAACACTGGAGATTGCAGACCAGGATCCACCGACTGGTGCAAAAAGCCAGGTCTGAAGTAGCTTGCAGAAGTGCAATTCACTATTGATGCTACGAAGATTGAACATAAGCGGATTCCAGGCTTGGGCAGGAGAGAAATAAGAGCCAATCTTACTTTTGGGATCACCACCAGAAGCGCATCTGCTGAACAGTGTACTCTTCTTGTCAGGTAGTGAATAACGCTGTCAGAGAGATACCGACTTGATCCTAAAAGGCGGAACGAGCCAGCACCGAGGTTTTAAACAGTATCATTTTCTTGATCGGAAACCAATGCGAGGGATTTTAAGTGGAAGGTGCGTGGCTGCATTCTGTACCGCCTGCAGCTTTTGGATCAAACAGTCCTGGAGGCAGATACAAGACACTTGCGTAGTCCAATCTTGAAGTTATAAACACACGGACAAAGGCTTTTCAGGAGTAAAGCAGAACAAGAAAAATATTTGTTAAAAAAAAAAATTAAGCCTGTAGCAATGCAAAGCAAGAATAGACCATTGCAGCCACTTGGGGCTGAAGTGAGAGCTGCTGGTCGAACATCACTCTCAGATTCCTAGCTAATCAATCAATCAATCAATTAGGGGTTTATAAAGCACGCTACTCACCCGTGAGGGTCTCAAGGCACTGGGGAGCACCCACTGCGGCAGGTGGGGAGGAGACGGAAGAGACAGGAACGCTGGCCAGCAGTTCTCCCACCACTTGGAGGGAGCAGACCCAAACAGTAAAATGTCTGTCTTGTCGGAGTTACAGTGAAGGTTGCTAGCCCACATACAATTCAATACCAACACCAGGCAGACTTTCACAGACTCCTGGACAGCAGATGACCCGTTCTCGAATGAGAGGCGCAGTCACGCCATCTACGTAAGAGACTACCTTAAAACCAAGCGACTCACCCAGATGGGCCAGTGGGGGCATACTGATGTTGAATAAAGTGCGGCTCAAAGATGAGCACTCTGGCACCCCCGGGTCGAGAGTCTTGGTAGAGGAAGAATATGGTGGCATTCACACAACTTGTTCTCTGTTGTTCAAAAATGATCGAAACCACTCAAATACCTGACCCCCACTCTAATGTCCAAGAGGCGCTGCAAAAGGATGGAGTGTCAGACCGTGTCAGATGCCGCCGAAAGGTCTAATAAAATCAGGTCAGCATTTTCGCTTGATCTAATGCCAGCTTGATGGAACTTGCAACCTTGAGGAGTGCGGTCTCTGCTGAGATGGGGCCGAAAGCCAAACTGGGAAGGATGCAGTAGCCTAAATTGCTCCAGATATTCTGTAAATCAGCTGCTCCATAATTCGGAGGCCGCAGACAAAAGCACGATGGGTCTGAAGTTGGACAACTTGGAAAAATCGGACCGTTTTTAAAATGAAGGAATGACTCTAGCCTGTTTCCAGCTTGTTGGAACCTGCGCAGTCAGAAGTGAGGTGTTGATTAAAGACTAGATCGACAACTTAAGCAGTCCTAGCCAGGATTGAAGGTGGGCAAGGAACTACTGGAGACCCTAACGTACAGCCCATTTCTGACTCCTCTGGTGAAATGGTGTTGCATTGAGCGAGAACACAACTCTAACAAGACTTAAGACCAAAGGGGCAACTGGTAAGGGTACATCCGGTTAAACTCTCTTCAAAGAAACCGACAGCTTAGTACAAAGCTCCAAAGCGGCGTTGATGGGCTTACTACATGTCCTCTGAAGCAGAAACTTATTTTGCAATTTTAAACATTTCCTTTGGCTTGTTTGAGGTGTCAGACATTTTACGTTCAAAGTAGGAGGCTTGTGCTACCTTTATAGCAGCATGATATTTTTAAGACATCTTTATAAAAAGCCTCATCTGCCAGCAAATAATGCCACCATCGTACTCGTTCAAGCTTCTTACAACTCCTATTTTCCATATAAAAGCAGAAAAACAAAGGACTCTGAACAAAATAGAATCTTGAAGAGTATCAGATTTGGGCAGGAGTTCCCTGTCTGTGGGCGGTCTGCTTCCACCGTACCTGCGTCAGCCCTGTGCGGCTCCCAGCCTGGGCTATCTGAGCATCACATCCTGACTTTCAGCTTCTAGCTGGCTCTTCGTCTTCAGATAGGCTCTCAGATGGATTACTGGAAAGAACCAATGTCTCTCGCCTACAGTGAGACAAGCCCTCTGCTATGTAAGGGACCCAAGAGACTGTTTTCAACTAGAATATTGGAATTGTAGGATTTAGAGCTGTGTGCTTCCGGAGTGCACATCCCCTTCCCATGGGAAACATCCTTTACAACGCAACTTTCACTACGCAGTACCTTTACAACGCAGGTTTAACAACGAAAGTCATTACAACGAATTGCGCTGGGGGGCGCTGCAGGATAGGGAATAGTTTAATTTACTATCCAAAACCTTCCCTACTATCCAGCGCCCGCCCAACGCAAGTCGTTGCAATGACTTGCGTTGTAAAATCTGATGACATACATCCCTTCCCATCTTTGTCTCAAAAGGTCTTCTAACAGTGGTCGCCCACTGCTTACTGGATCAGTCACTCCAGGCAAGGAGGAAGCTCCGGCTTACATTCAGCTTTCCCATCTAATGCCAACCAAGTGCAGCATCAGGGTTGAGTAACCCATCCAGCCTTAGCATGGTCCTTGTATGCGGTTAGTTGTGGGTCTGCTCCACCCCTTCCTCTGTTACAAATGCAGGACTACAAAGCCCGCAATGGAAAGAAACAAACAGGAGTCGATGAACATCTGACCTCTTACATGGGATGACCCGAAATCTCTGCAGCAACGGGTTGGAGCAAAGCAGAAAAGGAGCAGCAACACACCCTACTAACAGAGAGCATTTGAGAAATGAACAAGGGAAGCCCGACAGAGCTGTGGAGAGCCTTGGTTTCATCTGCGGTTACACGAATAAAGATGCAAATACAGGTTTATTTGTTCAGTTTAAGTAAAAAGTGCTGGTAAATATCCCCAAGCAGTCACACGCCCTCCTGAGTCACTGTTTCCTGGGGCGCAGGCGTCGTCAGTTTAGGGGTGCGGGATCTGGAATCCTATGTTGTCCCAGTGCCTGGGTGACTGTTTTGCATTTATGTGCAGTGGTAAATTTGAACCACGCCTCTGATTCCACGTACTGTGTCAGTGCAAGCTGCAGGGAGCCAGTAAAACAGGGTCTAAGTAACCCACCATTTCACCCATTCTGTGGCACCCCAAGACAAGGGTGGTAAGCAAGGTCTGAACCCGTTCCAGCCTGTGCATACAGACCTCTATGCACCACCCTACATAGACCCGAAGATGATGTGTACGCAGGGGGTACAGTATTATCAAGATACACAGATAGTACTCAGGACAATGAACTGTATAACAATGTATGGGTGCAGTGGGATCAGGCCACGCAACCCTGTCCTGGTACTCCTGATCTCAAGAAAAGTACTGGAGTCAATGGACACACATAATATCCCAGCCAAGCGTGGGATGAATATCTTGATATCTCACATTAGCCCACAGCATTTACACTGTGGCTTCAAATTTGTGTGAAAAAGTTGTGACATAAGAAAGTAGTTTGTGAACGTGTTGATCCGAGAAAGAATTCTGAATGCAGTAGGCAGCCCAAACCTCTGGCGGACAAACCCAAAGTACTGATTTACCTTTGTAGAACCCAAAGAGAAGTTACTCGTGGCTCGTTATGTTACGCCATGCATATTTATAAGGCGGCATTCTGCCAAATGGTATGGGTTTGCAGCACCAACATACAATTCCACTTTGGTATTAGTCAGACGAAATGTATTAATAGCTACACGTTCAGACTTACTTTGCTGCACTTGTTAATGGAGTGTAGTAAAACATTTCCACACATTTGATTTCACTTTGGCCTGACAGCGCCGCAGGGCTGGCTCTTTGACGCTGGGCAAGTTGCTGAAACACACACATGGTTTTCAGATACGCTTTACGTCTGTAATCCAAGGACGTTCTGCAGACTCCACCATTGGTGGTTTCTGTGACCTTTGGTAACACAATGATCACTCCAACCGCAAGTGAAACCTGTGCACAGAGAACTGTATGGAGACCTGCCCGGCACCAGCGCACGCGTCAGGCTGGAGTCGATTGCTTTTATAAGTCGCTGCTACCAGCAGATGTCTTGTGCCCATCTTTATTTTTGCTCCTCTGCGTTCTGGGATTGTAATCATGCTGTGATCTGACGACGCAACTACAAGAGTATGTGGTCCAGTTGCACGAACAAGTGATTACAAACCTTTTCTCTAACTAGTCCCTGCGTGCCACAAAATATTTTTCATAACCGAATACCTGTACTTCCTCACGCCCCTTGAAGTGATGGCACATGTTGCTAGAAACTTGTCGTGCACAGAGTAGGTACCACCTCACGCAAGAGAAGAAACCACCCAAGCTCAGGTGAACATGCTTGACTTGTTGTCAGTTGTCAGGCTAGAAGAAACGTACAACCATGCCCCTAAAAAACTCAATACTAAGGAAAAAATAAAAACAAGACCAAAGCCACCCCCACCAGCTTGTGGCCAGAAAAAGCTCATACGAACCAACTGACAAAGATTAACACCGCCATCTTCCTGTACACCTGGCTAAGTTAGAACACAAGTGACCTTTTGCCAAGCATTTGGTATGCTTGCAGCAACCCAGAGAATTCTGCAGATACAGACTGCAGTATTCCCTGCGCTGCAGGACACCCAGAAAACAGCATTAGATACAACTCAATCAGACATCTGAGGACACAGTGAGCTGCCCTACCTCCAGACCAGTGAGGTCTTCAGAGACCCTCAGAATCCTGCTTTAGGTACAATGGATTTACCCTGTCTTGTGAGGTGTGAATTTTGTAGCACAGAACAGACATCTCCAATGTTTATAGTGGAGTTACATGATCACCTGCGCGGGGAGACTGCCGGGTGGGTCTGCCCAAAGACTATCTTGAATACTAGAGTCACACAGTCTCTTGGGGGCTTAAAAGGCTTTTCTTTTGTCATAATTGAGGTTAAATGTCTCCGGCCCTGGAAGCTTCAGAAAGAACAGCCAAACTTCTGTACATTTCTGTTAGGCATCATCGTTTTCTGCATTGGGACCCAGGGCAAAAGTAAGGACCTCCCGGCGGTCAGTATGGCTTGCAGGCATGAATGAATCTGGACGACAGGACCTTAGTTTTGGATTTCTTTGAAGGGGTTCTCATCCTCCGGCTGCACAAAGAAGTAGACGAAGGCTAGGAAACCAATAATGAGGAAGAGCAGGACGAACTGCAGCCAGAGTGGGCAGAAGCGTCGCGCCGTGGTCGACTCCACTTCTTTCGGCTTCTCCCGGATCCCTTTGCGCGGCTCCACTGACATGGACGAGCCAGAGGATGCGCTGTACTGGGAGACGTTCTGGTACGCGTTCTCCTTGGAGTAGTACTTGCTCTCTCTAGAAAGGAGTGAGAAGAGTCAGTGAAAGTGGGGAAGGCAAACACTTGGGCTTTCACTTGCTAAAGGGGGCATTTTCAGCAAAACAAAATCACAACATCAATCCTTCTGTAAGGGAACTTCATCACAACACAACCTCAGACCCCATATGTAGACTCAGTGTTTCTAACACACAAAGACGGTCCTAGGTTATGGAAGGGGCAAAACAGTTCACAGAAACTTTTAATGTCTTTCATAGGCTGCAGAGTGCTCATCGCCTTTGGTTAATATGCTCAGTTTCTCTCTCCGACAAAAAGGCTTGTGATTAGAGCCAGCCAAGACCACTACAGTACTGATTTTGTTTCCCCCTGATGATTTCTTTTGAGGTAACTCCCTCGATGAGATCTACAGAGGTTAGGATTTCAGACTGCCAGATTATATCACCATACACTATCTAGACAGACCATACTTCATAACAGCACTGTACAGCTGAAGCGGGGACCTTCGTTCGTGAGTCAGAGCCTTGAAGAAGCCCCAGGCCAGCAAACCAAGACGGGTGAAACACGTGTTGGCTGTCCCGCTGTACGTTCACCAAAGAAACAAGCACCGAAGAAAAAGAAAATAAAGAAACAGAACCAACCCTCCATATTAAACTATTTTTCTTTTTGTTTAAACTATATTATAAAGCATATTGATGAGATTCGGGTGGTTTGGGATTAATGAAGAACTTCACCAATGAGCTTTTTGGTGAAGTAACCTTAGCTAGGCTAAGAAACTCAGCATATTAACCAAAAGTGACTAGCACTCTGCAACCTATAAAATTGTAACCCAGAGGAGCAGTGGGCCCCATTCTCAGAGTGCATCAAACACCAAACCCCTTTGTAAGAACCAATAAAAGGCATCATAGGTAAAACACTGCAGGGCCTCAAAACTCCTCTTAACTTTTAATGTGTATTCTGAATATCAGACATAAACCTTCAGAAATTCCAAATCTAAAACGGAGTCTAATGACCCTTATCCACCTATGAATGACAAAATACTTTTAAGTGAATGTTCCAAAAAACATTTCCCACAGGAACTTGTATGTTTGTACAGAGAACATTCTTTTACTACAATGATAGGTTAACTACTCATTTAGATTAAATATTTTTAACATTTCTTCTCTCAACGCCCTAGAAAAGAAAAATTAGTTCTACAATTCTGTACACTGACTGTTGTTTAATCCCCAAACAGACTGGAGAGCCCATGGATAGTTAGTCATATGACTATTTGCTGAGTGTGGGACGGCTAACGTGTGGAGCACCTGTGACCTATTGTAATCTGGATGTAGAATTTTGATTATGACCCAATTATTTACTTATTATTTTTATATATATTAAAAACAACAAAGATGAAAATACAATACTTAACAGCAGCATTATTTTTAAACTATATACTAAGGGCGCCATCTACATAGGTTTTTTTTTGTCGCAAACGGCCCGATTTGCAGAATCGGACCATTTGCGACCGGAAAAATGCATTTTCCTATGTACCAAACCCATTTTGCAATTCGGTAACCTATTACTGAATCGCAAAATGGGTTAGCGATTCATTATTAGGAAGGGGCGTGTTAAGGGCCTTCCAGGCACACGCATCAAAGGAAAAACCGGTCGCAAACAGGCAAATTCTCAGAATCTGCCCCTTTGCGACTGGTATTTTATTACATTTGGGATACATCATCCCAAATGCAAAAATCGCAATTTAAGGAATCTCTAAATTGCGATTACTAAAATTGCGATTGCATTTAGGGAATCCCAAATTGACATTCCTTAAATGCAATGCATTAAAGTAAAAAAATTAACGATTTCGCTAATAGGGGGAGCAAATTACCATGAAGTTGAACTTCATGGTAATTTGCAAAAACTTTGAAAAAATGCACTTTCGTGCATATTTCAAAGTTTCATGTTGCGCACACACATGCCCTTAGGGCATGTGTGTGCAACATATGTGCACAGATCAATTTCAGGGGTGCAATAGGGTGGCATTTTGAGACCCTTGAAATTGCATGAGCAATTTGCGAGTACCTAATGGCACTTGCAAATTGCTCATGCAATCTCCAATTCATTCCTATGGGCCTGGAGGCCCATAGGAATGAATGGGACGGTATTCCTTAATTGCGACAAGCAATTTGCGAGTCGCAATTAAGGAATGTGTAGGAATCGCTATTTTTATAGCGATTCCTACATGCATAGGCTTTTGCGATTCCTTAGTTGCGATTCTTTAATTATCGCAATTAAGGAATCGCAAAAGCCTACGTTGATGCATGTGCCAGTTCCTTCCTAATAGCGACTCATAGTGTAGGAATGTTTTGCGACCAAAATACGGTTGCAAAACCTTTTTTAAGAGCAGTAAGAGGTCCCATGGACCACTGCCTCCTCTTAAAAAATGAAACTAAAATTTATTATTTTCCTTTAAGAAAAACAGACTGCATTTGAAAAAAACCAAAATAAAAAAACTTTGCTTTATTTATTTAAAAAGCAAACACAGACATGGTGGTCTGCTGTCCCTAGCATGCCACCATTCCTGTTTTTAGGTCAAGCCTGGGAGGCGCATGCGCTGCTCTGCTCGGCATGCTGTATTCAGGTATGGGCTTGAAGCTCCGCCCATTCTCAGCCCATCTTTTCAATTGGCTGCTATGATTGTCCTTTGTAAATGTTGGCTTTTGTTTTGTTATTAGGCTTATTAGTCCCTTGTTAGTCCTTCCTTAGTACCTCCCTGTCTTCTTTCGTAACCTCCCAGTACACCTCCCAGCACGACTGGACCTTTTACCAATGTCTTTACTGTATAGCTTGCATTAGCCGTTTGGAGACTCTTTGCTTAATTAATCTAAAGTGCACTGGTGGGACGCCAACTTTAACAATGGCAGCTTTTGGGTATTTGCAGCACACTAATGCGTGCTTTCACTTTCGCTTAAAGGGCGTCAGCTATAACTTTTAAATATGCCGGTCCTCCCCTCCCCCGCTGCACGGACGCCACGCGAAGCGGGCGCTGTGTGAATTAGAGCACTCTGTGGACGCTTCCTTCCTTGTTCTCCCCCTCTCAATCCCCCATCCAGGCCCTTTGTGTAGTTTTTTTTTAGGTTTCGCCCAATTATCATTCGCTTGCGAATGTAATAGGCGAAAATTCAACTGCTTGATCGACTCGTGAAACCACTGCGGTTTCTTCACAGTGCATGTGAGTCACGTGACCACACAAGCACGCGCATCTCCTCTCCCTATTCTCCCGCTCCCATCCGGCTTCCCTCCGCACATCTGCCTGCCACACTTATTTATTTATTTTATTTTTAAAGTTTTATATAGCGCGAACAGGATCTTCGCAGATATCAGAGCGCTTTACATAGAAGGGTACATGAGGGAACCTAGTCAAACAAGTAAATCAAGCTTTACCTAGAAGGGTACATGAGGGAACCTAGTCAAACAAGTAAATCAAGCTTTACATAGAAGGGTACATGAGGGAACCTAGTCAAACAAGTAAATCAAGCTTTACATAGAAGGGTGCATGAGGGAACATAGTCAAACAAGTAAATCAAGCTTTACATAGAAGGGTACATGAGGGAACATAGTCAACAAGTAAATCAATAGATCACACTGTACAAATAGTACAACTAAGTGACTGAAAGCCAATCATGTGAGTAATAAGACAACTCATACAAATAAGTAAAGGGGTCAAACATGTAGTACAGATCGGTGCAGGGTGTTAATAGGGTTCGAGATAGTAGTTCAAGTGTATTTAGTCATGAGGATAGCTTTTACTTCTTTTTTAAAGAGTGTAGTGGAGGAGATAAGCCTGGTTTCGGGAGGGAGTGAGTTCCAAATCCTAGGCGCCATTCCTGAGAAGGAGCGCTTGTATGTTTTTTCCTTCCGGAATCTTCGAGGTTTCAGCAGAAGATTGTTTGAGCCTCTCGTGTTTCTAATTCCCCCAGAGATTGTCAATTTCTGAGCGAGGTAGCCGGGTGAGTTTAGGTGTACCGCCTTGTGTGTCATGCAGGCGATTTTCAGATGTATTCTGGCTTCAAAAGGCAGCCAATTCTCCCCTCGCTCGCATTCCTGCCCCCCCACCAGGCTCTCCCGCCCCCATCCGGCTTCCCTTGTTTTGTTTTGCAATCATTTTTTTTTTTATTTCCCTCTGTTAATCTCCCTCACTCCCTCACTTCGGGCCTGTCACGTGTTAGGTCGTGTGTGTTTGTGTGTGGCCGGTCATGTGCGAGGCCGTGTGCTTGTGTGTCCCGTGTGTTCTACTACCATGTTTTCTCCCGCCATTTCTAGCTTCATGTCCTCACGCAAATGGAACTTGCACATAAAATATGCAGAGTTGTTTTGAGGGTTGTTCCATTCCGGCACTGCAGAAAGCATTAATATTGCAGGTGCCCAGAGAGCAGCAACGCCGCCATTCATCTGATGCTGCCAGCAGCAAAGCACCCGATCAAACCATGAAACTTCCTACTCTGAATGTAGGTCGGAGGCTTGGCTCATGTCACGAGGCAGATGTCGACCCTGCCGATAAAAGGTAACAGAATTGAAGTATTAGTGTCCCACATACCAGTGCCAGGCCTGAGCGATAGCAGCCACTACCAAGAAGACAATGGTGCCCCCATGACTTCCACTCCATAAATACTCTGGGCCGCCTGTGGTACCCTGCGCCAGGCTGGCTGGTTATGAATGGATTCTATGAGCCGTGACACTTGCTTCCCTTTATGGCTTATTCCTGTGTGATCAGTTGTGCGGTGAACGACACGGCCCGATGCTCCCCGAGCCTTCTGACCCCAAGAAACAAAGCCTCGCGGGGGCAGAGGGCCTCTGCCCCCTGCCGCCCTCCCTGAAAACGACGCGTCACGGGAATCCGACATTCTACGGGCGCTGTGTGAATTAGAGCACTCTGTGGACGCTTCCTTCATTGTTCTCCCCCTCTCAATCCCCCATCCAGGCCCTTTGTGTAGTTTTTTTTTTTTTTTGCAGTTTGCATATAGTGCAAACTCAACCGAAGGGTATTGGTGTGCTTTACATGAGCACGATCTTGAGCAGACGCTGAGAGTTGAACAGGGTTCCTTAGCATCAAAGTCAGCAGCTCTGGCCGTTGCGCCACATCCTCTGCTACTGGTGAATTATTCTATCTTGTTTCAGGGTTTTTTAGGGATGGTTCTGTGTGAACTTTCCATGTTGTGCTGCGACTGGCGTTCTTTGATGTGATTTGGAGCTGTGTAAGCTGGCTCTGGGTGGACCATCGGCCTCGCTGGGCTTAGAACATGACACTCCTTTGTTTACATCGCAAAGGGCCCTCTTTACCTGAATACACAGGCACTTAACCTCAGACACACGACAAGGGCAATCTGTTTACAGAAATGACAAGCCCTTCTGTCTCTAGGGACAGACAGAGCTCTCTGTCATGGGGCAGGAAGCTGTACGCAATCTGTCCCAGCTGCCCGTAGAAGACAGGGTCTATTGCGAAGCCCTCGCGTATGTTTTACAAACTGCAGATCTGAGTACGTTCATTTGCTACTATTGTTTTTACAGGTTCCTTCAACTGGGAGAGGTGTTCTGATCTTCCAGTATGAAGGTTACTAGTTCCTTTCACCTCCATCTCTTACCCATTCCACGTGGGACGTGGATAGCGAAGGCATGTGTGCTGTGAGAGGGGGCACAGTGAGGGTGGAGGGTGGGAGGGCAAGCACCTCCTCTTGAAGAGAAGGGCAATGCTCTGCCCTTTTCAGTGCATACAAAACTCTGAGCCCCCCTCTCTCCTCCACCCTAGCAAGGCACTGGGACGGGCTCTCTGACAGAAAATGACTAGTGAAAGACATAATGTTTGTAATAAAATCCATTATATTTGTCATTGGATCACTATGTGTATCTTCTTACTTTGATTTGACTTGTGCTGTGAATTTTAAGACCACATTGTAAATGTTTTTTGGGACATCTTTGTACACTGATACAAACATTAAAAAACAACATCTGCAAGGCAATAGGTCGCGCTTTTGTTATAAAATTAGAGCGGTTGGCTTGGAAAATTACAATTTGCTTCACATTTGTTTTTTTATTTGCAGTAGTGTAATTTTATTTGCATAGCGTGATCGCCATTGGTATATAAAGGCAAAAGTAAAAAAAGTTGCAATTTTCAACGCCAACAGCTCTAACTTTAACCACATGGGTGCTCATGACGAGCTGAGCTCGTCATGAGGCACGGTGGCCGTGTGCTCATGACGAGCTGAGCTTGTCTTAACGGCCGCAACGCTCACACTCGGGGCTAATTCCCCCGCTGTGCGAACGTTCTACAGAAACGGGTGTGGTTGTGACAAGCTCAGCTCGTCACGAGCACCGCTGTGCGCGTCCCCCCCCACCCCAGCGGGGGAATTACCCCCGCTGCAAAGGGATTAACAAATGCGAGACCTATTGCATTGCAAATGCTTGTTTTACGATTCCCAAGGGGTTGCACAATTTGCGACCTACATCATGAATATTAATGAGGTAGGTCAATTGCGACACCATTAGGAATTGCTAAATGCGCCAAAGACAGATTAGTACATAGGTGTTTGAGATTTCCTGATACCGTATCGCAAAAATGTGCTATTAGGAAATTGCAAAATGAAACCTACGTACATGTGGCCCCAAATCCTTACATACTCCCTACCCTCTGCTAACGTGGAGTTTGATTCAACTCTGTTGCGCGCTCTCCTACTCCTGCCTCCGTCGAGCCTCGCTTACACCAGGCTTTGAAACCTGCGGCTTCTCAACCGCGTCTCCGCCAAGAGCCCAGTTGGACTGAAACAAGGGACAACTGGAATCTCAACTCTGATCCTGGCAAGCAGGAGGGAGGTTTGCCATCTGGCTTTAACAAGCATGGGGAACACATCAGAGACACCATTGTGCATTCTCTCTGGAGGAGGCTGCAAGACCACAACAGCAATCAGGAGATAGTCCAACTCTACAAATATCAAGGCTAACAGTTCCTCTTTATGTGCAGCACCTATAGACCTATCTCTGAACTCCGATCCAACACTGCCATCTGGTGGCCAGCTTTTAAATCTGCTGTTTTGTGGGAGTGAAGGGAAATAGGGACCTGGTATACCATACTCAAGTTCAACCGAGTAACAAAGACGGCATAATATAAGATTTTTCCACAAGCTTTCTACAATTTAAATCCTAGCAAAACAGGGGCTCAGGCATAACTAGAGGCCAGTATCAACAGACCTCTGATATAACAAGACCGCTGCACTCATCCGTCGTCGCTGCAAATTGGACGAGTTTCTTTTTTACGACTTCTAGATTTCTGTAGCATCTCATCCCGTGAAAAGGTAGATGGTTAAATATATTATCACCTGGACCCCTGTGCCGTAGTGTAAGGGTACACACTAAATCTCAGCTTAACATCATAAACATGGCAAGGTAAGTGGGAAGAACCATCTACGTTGCGGCTGGGATCAATGCACAATTAGGTGCTGACATACAATGTGATATACATATATAGTCTCTTGGAAACTGAACAAAGGTTACAGGGATGTTATAGTTAAGTTCAGATTTTGCACACACAAAACCATAGAAATTCAGCAATTATAGTTACCTGAATTAACTTTAACTTACACCCCCCACAATGCACTGTTCATGACCTCACATATTACATCACTCATGACATTCAGTGACATCACTGATGACATCTCAAATTACATCACCCATGACCTCATCCAGTGGGTGTAAGTTTCGTAAAAGTTTCTGATACTGAAACATATGTACTGAGCTACTGCAGAATTTAAATTACTATTCTTTCTGAACTACTGAGTGTTAGTATTTCTAACATATATCATCGGAAATATAATGCTGTTTTTGAAGCAGGTGTATTATTTATCAGTTAACTAGCATCCACGCTGCCACAGGTCCCTTGCTGATGTATGTGTATGGCAGTGCTTTGCGACAGTCTAAGCTGTTTATTGGACCTTCACTCCACAGTGATGGCTGCTCAGGCATATTGACCACTGTGCTCAGACCTCTCGCCTCTGATGAATGAGTGCAGTAGTAGTTTGCAATTAATGCATCTGTTCACTAAGGCCCACATGCATCAACCTATTTAGGAAGTGCAAACAATGCGAATCGCAAAATTCGGCCGTTTGCGATTCCTAAATAGGTTTCTGGGAAGCATCAAGCATTTTTGGTGAAATCGCTATTTTTAGCGAATTCCAAAAATGCGATTGCTGTTAAGGAATCGCAAATTTGCGATTCCTTAAAAGCAATGCATGATTAATTTTAAAATTGCGAATTCGCAAATCTGGGGTACAAATTACCACGAGGTTGAACTTCGTGGTAATTTGCGAAAAAGTGTTAAAATGCTCTAATTTGCATTTTAAAACACTGTCATGTTACAGACACACATGTCCTTAGGACATGTGTGTTTGAAACATGCACTTCAAAATAAATTTCAGGGGGGATCCAAAGGACCCCCCCCCCCTGCACCCATGGAATGCATCAACATTTTGCGAATTCTAATTTGCGAATTCGCAATTCCCATTGATTCCTATGGGCCGTTTGGCCCATAGGAATCAATGGGAATTGCGAAATCGCAAATTGGAATTCGCATAATATTTGCGATTCAGTAAAAATTGCGATTTTTACCGAATCGCAAATTTTATGCACTTTCAATCATGCATCCCGTTTTGCGATTCCTTATTTGCGATTCGGTAAAAATCGCAAATTAGGAATCGCAAAACCGGACTTTGATGCATGTGGCTGTATGAGCTCTCTCTAGGGTGATTGATTGCTCAGTGTGGACCTCTCTGCTGACACCTTACTCCACGATGAAGAATAATTTTACTAGTGGATAGTAAAGCAGTGGCCTCTACTGGGCGTGTGTGGTAGTGATTTGTGTATATCCGACGTCTGCTCTCTGTTGTTGTGGTTTGTCACAGACTAGTCTGTACGGTTAGATGTCTTACTTTGGCCATTAGTGTTTACAGTAGTGGTTTAGAAGACAGAACTATCCGCTGAGGATTCTCTCCTAGGTGAGAAGTGAGTGCAGTCGTTGATAAGCAAGAATACAGTGAGCTCTCTGCTGTACGTCTCTCACCAGTCTCCTTTTCTTATTTACAATAAATAAATAAATGGTACTTTATGAAGTATACTGGAGTTTACTTTGCTGGATGAAGTCATCAGTGATGTCATTTGAGAGGTCATCAGTGATGTCAATGACTGTCATGAGTGATGTAATCTGTGAAGTCATAAGCAGTGCTTTGCAGGGGCGTAAGTTATAGTTAGCTGAAGTAACTAACTGTTGAATTTCTATGGTTTTGTGTGTTTAAAATCTGAAACTAACTATAACGTCCTGTATCTTTTGTTTTTCTTAGTGAATTCCTACTTTTTTAAATTCTATTTCCTAACTATAACATACATGCAATCTTTGTTTTTTACTGAATTTCACAGATTTTTAAAATATAAATTGTACTACAATTTGACCCATAAGTTCAATTTACTAATATATATTTTCATAAGTTTATAAATAGATTTTATTCACATATTCATTCTAATTTCACATTTTAAAACTATTTTTTTTAATTAAGGGAAGGTAACTTATGTAGTCTTTCCATAAAAGCAATGCACCAAAGGCTTTCTTTCTTTAAATTCATTCTACAGGCCCGCAAATCCTTTCTCAAATAAAAGTACACATTCTAAACTAACACAACATACTTAATACAAACATACAATATTGCAATATCTATAAGTGTAGCACTGCCTGTGTTTGCTTTTGTGAGTGACTGTGTGAATGGCTTAGTGGGAGTGTGAATGGCTTTGTGGGTATATGAGTGGCTGTATGGGTATGTGAGTGGTTTTGTGGGTGTGAGTGGTTTTGTAAATATAAGTGGGTGTGTCAGTGGCTGTACAGGTGTGTGTCTGTATGGATGTGTGAGTAGTTTTGTGGGTCTGTGTGACTGGGTATGTGAGTCGCTGTACGGTTGTGTGGGTGGGTCAGAGTGGTTTTGTAGGTGGGTCAGAGTAGTTTTGTGGGTGTGTGAGTGGTTGTGTAGGTGCATAAGTGGGTTTGTGGGCCTGTGAGTGGTTTTGTGGGTTTATGAGTTGCTTATGGGTGTGCAAGTGGCTGTGTGAGGGGTTTTGTGGGTCTATGGGTGTGTGAGTGGTTGTGTGGGTGAGTAAGTGGGTATGTGAGTGGTTTTGTAGTTTGGTAAGTGGGTGTGTATTCTATATATAATGAAAATGAATCAAAACCGGTTCTGTACATATCCACCAAATCTTATGATCTGATATTTAACTGTTCTCACAGTTTAACCAAAGAAAAATCACTGCAGCTTCTACTTACATGTTTGGAGAAGCCACATCCTCTTCTCTCAACTGAAAGGGAGAAAAGAATCCAGTTTATTTAAATTTCTATTGGTCACATTGTTGTCCATTTGTCAGAGTATGAAAAGATCTAAAAGTTAAACCTTATAACAAAGTACAACTGCATTGTGCACCGAGCTCCCAGCACAGGATTCATCAGTTTCTTAAAAGCTCTACTATTCTCAATCTTAAAATTCAACAATGTTCTTCCGGTGATATGAACTCAGCTTGATGGTCCATGCAAAGGCGGAGATTCCAAACCAAAGTAGGAGCCAGCTCCCATCACATATCAACAGGTCCTGGACAATGCCAGGTAATCCTCACTACACATGGCAGTCAGTCCCACCATCCCAACGGAGCACCTGTAAGCCGAACGCTCCCAACAGTCAGTACAGTCTACCGCGGGAAGTTCGAGGTGGTAAGTCAGCATTCCCCTTAGCCTTGAACTCGAATAGCAGTGGGCACCAGGCCTGAACCATGGACATCCCTATCAAACAGTTCTATATTTCCACATCCAATGAATCCCTTTTCCAGAATCGCCCACTTCACTACTATTTTCATCCACTGTGTAACGTTGAGGGGTCCTGCTGACTTGCAAATCAAACAGAATGTATTGTTCAGTTAATTAAAACCTTCACAAGATTGAAAAAGGTTCATAATTCGTGAATAAAAATAAATGCTTCATCCAAAAAAAAACCTTCAGGTTTCTTCAGCACCATTCTCCCAGGTACTTCTATCCATTCCCAAGTCCCAGTATCCTACTAGAATTGAACATTAACTCCCTCCTTATCACAACACCTGAGGCATGAAGCAGCCAACAAGGCATTTATTCTACCCACCCTTTAAGTTGTAAACATACATCATACTTTCCATGATAACTATTACACTACAATAGACTAAAATGGTAATTGCTAAAATTTTAGGGTGCCTCACATCCATTATTCCCTCTTTTGGATACGTTGGAGTACAGTAACGGGTGGACCTCTTTCCACCCCAACATCCCACGGCTTCAACAAACAAGGAAAGCATGGCGGGATGCGGGCCCAGTCTTCGGCAGGAGTTTAATTGTCAGATCACTGTACATTTCTTTACCACTCTCTCAATCTCAATACCCTTGTATCGGAAAAAGATCACAAGCTGAAGAAGGGGAAGTTATTAACCAGCAATAGCAGCCCTCAACATTAGTTGAGAGTGGTCAGTTTGGGAACTTGTTTTCTCATTGGAAAGGAAGGCTCCTTGGTTTAACGGGCAATGGCTCTGCACTTAGCTTTATGCGGCTTTAGGACTTAACTGTCCACTTAGCTGCTGCTATTGGGAGAAAACCTTAAGCAAATATTGCTCTGTGACACTCAAAGGTTTCCAAGATAGAGGGTTGGCGGTATGAACCATCTCTCAGAATTCAGAAGCGGTGCTTACCCGCTGGCGCACCGGTGGTTCGCTGTACGTCTTGGTGGTAGAGTAGCTTTCTGAGTAATAATCATCTCCTCCTGCAAGGGAAGGGAGATATTAAAAGCAAACAGTTTTTGAAACGGATATGCAGAAAACAGTTCTTTTTTCTTTTTATCATACTGAAGGCAGCATGCCAGGATAGATGACTGTAGACATTTTACCCAGTTTATTACAATTATTCCTAACATTCAAGTTTATATAAATACAACTCCCTACAACTCCCTACAGGAGTCTCGCCGGTTAAACTTGTGAGCCCACTGACTATCCCAACTAACTTACATCGAACGCTTCCCAAACATCTTGACAAAGAGGACACTGACTGCATGAGCCATTTCAGGACAGAAGAAGAGAAAAGGAAGGTCACAGACAACGAACAGCCTCATATGACATAGCATGCTAATCAGAAAGGTCATCGAAAAGGTAGTTTTCTACAACTGGGACACTAAGCATCTGCCAGATATTCTGACAGGCTAGCTCTTGCAAAGGAAGGGTTCATCAAGCTCTTGGAGGGTAAGGGGAGAATATGTGCCAATAGAATATTTTATGAAGCTAATAATTTATTTTTAAAGGAGAGCAAAAATCAATTTCTCAGCACCCTCATACCTGCTTAGGACATCAGAGGCAGAGAATACTATATTGTCCAGTTTGCAGAATATAACCTAATCGCCAGACAAGGTCGATAAGGCACTGAAAAACATTTACAGGAGTGCATTCACAGTTTCCCAGGGCCTTTCTGCTAATAGCAAATTTTGGAGAAATTTAATACAAATTACTTTTGAGAAATTTTAAAGCTCTTGACCTCAGATGAGCACTGAGCTAGATAAAAATGCACAATTCTTCATATATCTCCAGAAACACCAGAGATACTCCCACCGCCCACCTCCATCACACAGTCTGAGCCGACTGACATCACTCAGCAGGAACACAGAACTATGGGAGATCGGACATGATACCTCTCCCTTGCTTTAATTAAGAAACTGTCATACATGAAGACTCTGTATTGGCTGTTTCAGAAATTATGTTTTGGAAAAGTTTCTCAAGACTCATCTGTTGTTTTAGTTAACCCCTTGACCGCGGCCGCGATTCTGCGCCTGTGCGGCACATTCCGATCGCGGGTGCGGTCAAGACGACCGGGACCCGTCATCACCAGACGAGCACTGTGTGCCATGACGGCTCCTGGCCGTCATCAGCATGGAAGGGGTTAAGATAATTTCCTTAATAAACCTTTCCAGCAAGAAATGAATTCTCGAACACCAGCTCAGGGATTGCTTTCGGAGAATGAGCCACACTGGAATCAAAAGAAATTGCAGCACAGGTTCGAGCGCCATGTTGAAGTTCTTTTTGGAAATGCGGTCTAGTCTTTGTTGTTGCAGTTATGCGCTATTTTAAAGGCTCCTGGGAACATGAACACACACTTCTAAAACTATCCAGTTCTCCAAGGTGCATGTTTCAGTGCTTGACTTGAAGAGTTCACAGAGGTCAGGTGAGACATTTCAAACAGCATTTGTTTCTTTTTTTCCTTTGGATCTACAAGCTTTCATTTTGCTGAACTAGAAGAGATCACAGAGATAACCTTTGGATTTAGTTTTCTGCTGCTTGACTTTAAATGTTTGTAAAGGTGCAGTTTGAAGATTTCGAAAAGTCATTTAGAAATGGAAAAATAACTTTGGAAGCTTCGTTTTCTTTTTGGATGGAAACCTCAATTCAGGAACATATCTTTTGCTTTAAAGTTATTTAATTGAAAGTGACCGCAACCTGGGATGTGTTTAATTTCTTGTATGTTTATTTTCGAATGTCTGGTAAGCTAAATTTTGTTGGAATTTCATGAAAAAAGATAAAAGGTGGCAGGAGGGGAACATTGTGCAATTGAAACTCTTTGTACTCTTTGTACTTTATTTCCTCTGTCCTAAAAAAATCTCTCTTTTTTTAACAGAGTTTACTGGGAAAAACATTTATATTAGTTGTAACAGAGTGCAGACAACCAAGAAAGTTCACATACCATTAAGGTTAGTGTTTATAAAATTCACTTCCACTACAATATTTGGAAAAAATCTGTGCATTTCTGTTTCTTTGGGTAGGCAACTATTGTTTAGTGCTAGAGTGAACTGCCCGCTGTATCTCTTCCCAATACCCTTGTTCATGGGGGCCTCAATTACTCAAATTTGCATTGGGTAGGGGTCTCAGTGGGACAAGGAGTGAAATATTTCATGGCAATCAATGTTCCCCCTGCGGTGGAGCTCTGGTGTTTATTTGAATTTGAGACAGAGACATAGAAACAACATCACTGCTATTTTAGAAACATGAGGTGCACCAGACAAATCACCACAAGACTCTCACTTCTAACTAAGCAGAATGAAATAGGTGATAGACAACCACGTCACAAGCAAGGCTAAACAGAAGTGTAAAAACAAACTGATGAACCCCAAAATCAGAAGTGTGGAATTCCTATTGCCTGACACCCAAGACATATTCCTTGGGCTCAAGGTCATGTTTATTTTGTCCTTTGGACAAGTAGGCCCATCCTCCTGTGGCACCTTGCTTGCCAGTTCACAGCACATTATGGATCTGTGAAAGCAAACTGTTGGCAAGATGTTCATTATTGCAAAGTCTTTATTAATAGGGTGAGTGATCTAAGGAAATGCTGTGAACTCGGCTTGCACTACTGACAGTGATTCTAGCATGAACATTTGCACAAATTTGCTTTCAGGCTTATGCAAGTATTTGCTTTTAATCAGAGAGACTTCTGAAAGCATTATAGGTAGCCTCAAATTATTCGACTTTGCAATATTGATGATTATTTGCTTTCAAAATAAAAGGTACACAAAAAACAGCAACTAAAAGAAAGTGCAATTTTAGGTTCCGTATCTTTGAGGCATCATTTTGTAAAATGTGTTTGATACATGCTAGTTCTCCCCAAAAATATGAATAATGGAAAATTAGTGTACAACCAGTTTCATCAAAATTATGGGAAACATAAAAATAAACAAGCAATAGCAAAGATAATTGTTCTGGGGCGGATTCCCACCCTTTTGGTTTGTCAAAGCGTGTTTTGTTTCAAGGTAGTTTTTTAAAAACGTTGTTGCTCCGGTAGCGGCTGGACTGACACCAATGTACCACACAAATTCCCTTAAAGCAATACTGAAAGCATATGCTGCCATAGTAGTCCCCTGCACTGAAGGAAAGTACTTTATGTGCCAATGTGCTCCTTATGAAAGAGCAAAATGCAGTCACTCACAGTGAAGTTGACCAAAAGGTCTTGGCAAACCCCACACATACTTATAGGCCAAAAAATTAAAGTAAGTTAAAAAAACACACATGGTACATGTCCTTAAATTTGTGAAGATTTAAGACTTTCACAAATTTACAGAAGTAGGCCTGGAAACAGTACATATAAATAAAGTTTGGGAACTGCATTTTAGCATGAGCAAATATGCATGTGTGTGTTTGATCATGTGTAAATCTGGTTTCAAGTTCGTATTCCCTACCACCCCGTTTCTTCCCACCCTGGAAAATGTTTTATATCTTCTCTCGTCAGGAGTAAATTCCAACCACGGGACAAGAGGATTTTTTTCACAGGACAAGTAGATCTACGAATCATCCCATCCAATGGGCAAGTTAATATTTTATAAAATTCCACATCCCTGCAAAAGTCAATAATTTATAAGCCTGAAGGACACTGAAAACCCTACTGTGGCAGAATGACATCCAGGACACCCTCTCCCCCCACCTTACCGTAGGCTACTCCGCCCATGCAATATCCAATATGCGTAGAGTACCACGGGAATTGTGCAACCAAAAACTCAAATAAACTGTGTGTGGTGAATGGCAAAACAAACACAATTACCAACTCATACCAAAAATGCACACCCATGGTCATTTAAATTGGTAAGTGGTGTATAATTTAGAAGGTATCAGGTGAATCAAAAAACAATCTTCTAATTCCACAAACACACTCTGAGCCATGCACACTCTGAGCCATGCAATGAGCAACACATGGCTCAGAGAATGCCACTTGTTTTAAGAAATCAGCCACTCACAGGTAACTACACTTTTCAGGCATTGGTATGTTAATCCCCCTCCCCCCCCCCATCTCATTCAAACAGCTATAAAACATTAACATGCCTGAAAACAGAACATATTAAGCAGCAAAACACATCATTGGAAAAGACCCAAGTTCCAGCTAATGAGGTGAGACAAAATTGACCGACTCTCTCCTGAGAACACCATATCGCAGGCCTTGATAGCAGAAACGTGAAAGCAAGAGGTTTTACATGGGAAGGAGTGGGCAGTATATGAATAACTTTAATAACGAATCAGAATGTCCATACATACTGAAATCTAACATAAAAACTATATCTATTGGCCATTTTAGGATTATACCAATTATTTTGCGAAAAATACACGTGTTAATACACATCCAAGCTGAAACCTTTTCAGGAGGGATGTTACGAAACATGGAAAAATGAAAAGGGAATGGTATACGCCCCTGCACTTCTTTTAATATGTACTTTCCGCACTAGGTTCTATGGTTCAACGATTAAGAAAATGGCGTGCGACTGAGTGAGCTGGGGTCACTACTTCACATTTCTTTTTGCAAAACTGAAAGCTACACCAAAAGGCACACCTAGCAAGGTGATCCTGGATATGATGTCAGAAGCTGACATACGGGGGAATAGGGCACATCTTTCTCTGAAAATTCTTAGAAAGGAAGACGTCTTGTGCTTAAGGTAACCATCCTAGAGGCTGGCAGTGCTGATGTGAGCCAAAATTGCAGTTTCTATAGCCTTACGTCTGCAGGGAGATTACCCATAACATTCTCAACGTTGTCTTTTGAAACACAAAACATAAGGTAGAGGGAATCACCAAAGCCATGGTTTATTCTTTCCGGGGCGGTCGCCAAAGAGTTAACTGTGTTGGACAAAGGGTTGGCAAATTTTAGCAGTGACTGATATATTGAGACTCCATATGGCTCTTACTTTAAAATAAATAAATAATTAAAAAAGGGGCATTTTTTCAGTCAGATGAAAGCAAGAGTCTCTAAGAGCCCAGCTATTAGAGAAGTGTGTGTGCTGTAGCAAAGTTTAGAACTGTGTGGCATGCCCCCTAATTTCAGGATCTTACCTCTGTCCTGGTAAGAGACACGGCCACTGCTGCGATCCCGGTCTGGAGGCAGGTCGTACTGCTGCCTCTCACAGAACAGCGAGTCTGACCCTGTTAAGGAAAGGAGGGCACATAAGCATAGCGAAGCCTCTTTCGCAGAAATACAGACAGTGGCCCGCAGTCCGCCGCGCTTGCACTCAAGGTACGCTTACTGTAGGACAAGGGACACAGTGGTACTGTCATTTCTTAATGAACCTTTCAGAGCCCAACTGAGGAGTCCCAAGGAATATACTGACCCTCCCTTTCTGCCCAATCCCTGTAGGCACCATAGCCAGCAGGCCCTCAAGAGTGAAGATGAAGCAGGTATCTCTTCTCTCTCTCTGAGGTTGCTGAACACACACCGTGGGACGGTCCAGGGAACCTGACCCAAAGCATCTACTTGTGCTCTTGGAAATAGAGCAGCTACCTTCGAAAGTGAAAAATAAATGGCTTTTTTTACGTTCCTTTTTAATTCCTGGTTTGAGACTTTGTGCCAAACCCAGAAATAGTCTCAAAAGTCCATTTACTTTACAGCAATGTTTTTTCCCTTTTTGTGGATCAAGATATGGACACTAATTATGAACGGTGCCTTGGAATCTCAACATCCACCTCCTACAACAAGAATAAGTTTCTATCCGGCGGACGAGTCAGGCCTGTATGCTCTCGCTGCGAGTCTTGATCTTCTTTATAATTCTCATGAGGACATTGGGAGTGTGGAGAAGGCCCTTCATCTGGATTTCCCTTTTTTGTGTGCAGTTTTCTGGCCCAGTCTGCCTAGGTCTTGGTACCTGTGTGGCACTATCCATAAGAGGTGGCTTCTCAGCCAGGTACACCTGGGTGCAGTTTCTAGTGGTCCTGCATGCAATCCAGCTGGTCTTTAAGACTCTGCAGTCTTGGAGCAGAATCAAGGATGGTCCTTCGGGATTGGAGGGGGGCATGGTTTCACTTCTTTAAGCCTTCAAGAGAGGTGTGCTGCAGTGTGTTGGATGCCCTGAAAGGAGGCAATGTGGTGTGTTTTATTTTTCCATCTTGGATGCGGTATCTACCCTCATTGTTTAATTTAAAACATTTGTAAGGAACCCATTTTGTGAACACCTATACTGTTCTCCATTGTATCCCAATGTATGAATTCTACAGATATCAGAGGACTATATACTTGGCGTAAGCTCTAGTGTGCATGACTTAAAATTGATCAGTTCTTCATTCATCACCACAGAGAATTGTCTTAAGTGTGTCATATTACACGCCAGGTTACAACATGTGTACAAGGGTTTCATTTTCGTATGAAGTGTCTGTATGCAACATATCTTGCACATGGAAGCTGCCTCTGCTGAGCAGTCCGGTACATGACTTTCAGGATAACAAGGGACTATGTTAATTCCATTTAGATCCATTGAATGCCAGCTGATCTTATGTGACTATAAAAAAATACATCTGCATAAAGCTGTCTCTCCTTGATCTCTTAGTACTGATGTCAATAATACCGCTCCATTCTGGGGCAACGACCGCCACTTTAGTAGATAACCCGTTTGAGTGTGCACACCTACAACAACCTCTTGCTGCACCCATCAACAAGCTTGTTCAACCCAGATGCAGTTTACCTGGTATTATGCACTTGAGCTCTCGTTTTGGAACCCCACCGAATGTACTGAGACTACTCGGTAAAAAATGTAGAACAGCCTGCGACTCACGGGGTCCACAACATTGCAGGTTGGGACTAGGAACTCCAGTGCTCGTCATTTGTGAGGCACAAAGTCCTGCTAAATCTACAAGCTTGCCATCAGCCAGTTCTCAGGCCCCCTGGAGGAGAAGGAGCAAGCAGGTGTAGGCCGATTAAGCGACAGCCCTCCAAAGCATTGATAGCTTATCAGCCTGCTTGGTCGTGTGGGACTCAAACTCTGAGCTATTCCACAGGTAAAACAGGAAACCCTATTGTTGAGGATAACCCTGAGGGTGCAATCAGGATGAGCCTTGGGTGGTTTGCTGCGAAAGGGTGACTGCAAAAGTGAAGGTTAACCTGCTCGTTTACCGAACACAGAGGGCGATGGCTAGAGCACAGTACACAGAGCGCCTACAACAGAATGGACAGAAACAGATCAAACAAGCCTAGACGCACTTTTAAGACTTCTCATCATTGGAATACGTGCTCGTCTTGGCCCTGTGTGTTCCTGCTTGGGCCATCGCCTTCAGCATCAGGCAGAGTTTGCAGGCCCGCTGCCGGGTGAGAAGTAGGAGACCGAAGAACAGAATTGGGACAATGGTAAACCACTTCCCTTGGGAAATTCCACCGTGTATGTCAGATTACTACGTGTGGGCCACAGGCAGTAGCTTAGAGATAAAGCCAAACCCTCAGGAAAGGAGCTGCTGGAGGCTAGGAAGATCCTTCACACAATGTGTTGCCAACTGGAGTCAAATACATTTTACCGAACTATATAAAAATATGTAGGCAAAGGCACAGATTTTACAGGCAGTGTCAAAAGAAGACCTTCATTTGGGGCTCTAGGAGAATATCAAGGAACATCATTTCTCTGCTGAGGAACATGAAGTGTGTGCAATCAGAAAATAATATGCATCAAGTAGACACACCATTCAGAAAGCTTTTCACATGATTAAAATGCAGTGCTCCAAGTAAGCGCCAAGTAATGGTGTAAGTTGCGAAGAACTAACATGCACAATATTTCAATGGCTTGTAAATCAGTATGTACTGCGCACTATGTAAATGTTTGTTATACGTGGCCACTTACAATACAGGGTTTGGAGGCAGGAAAGAGTTATTTACAAGGCTGTAGAAATGTGGCCCACCACTACATTCCAGATGTACTCATCTAGATTTGATTCTTGGACACTTGACCAAATTGTGTATTTCTGTACTTTGCCGATGACATCCTACTAATATCTCAAACACCCCGGGGCCTACAGAATCTACTGGACAGGTTCCAGGTATACTGCAGCACTAAGGGCCTAGAGATCAATACAAAGAAAACAAAATATATGGCCTTAAATGCCCATAACATGTTTAAGGGAAATCTGAAGCCAACTGGACACAAACAGGAGTGTGTCCAGAATTTTAGCTATCTGGGTGTTTCCCTGGACTCGAATTTAACATGGAAAAGCCAGATAGAAAAAAGCAAAATAGTTTTTTAACAAAATTCGTTACCCATAATGAAAAGACATGGTAATAGCCTAAACAAAGCAATCTCACCAGCTTTAGAGATTTTTAAATTTAAAGTACAATCAGCTGTTTTATACGGGTCAGAACTATGGGGTCCTATGTGTAGGAATTTGTTCGAAATTGGTGAAAACAAGTTTTTCAGGGCTCTGTTAGGATTACCGGTTAGTACCCCGTTGATACCACTTCTTTTAGACCTGAACATGAAACAAATAGATCATCACGCAATTTTGAGACCCTTGATGCTCTGGGTCAGACTTTGGACGACCCCAGAGCTGATAGATTATAAAGATGGTCTAAAAGAAGTTATAGATTTAGATTGTTGCAACAAAGTCCAATGGCTTAAACATGTAAGATCTTGGTTCACAAAAATAGGTCTGGCACACTTTTGGAATGAACCAGCATTATTGAATTCATCCTCAAAGAAAATCTCAAAGTTGTCATTTTGGGCATATGAGAGTTATGAGGTAGCGAACAGAGAAACATATGGATCTTTGACAAATGGTTTCTTATTGTTCAAAGATACAGCATTCTATGAATATGTTTTGGATGAGATTCACCCTCCTTTAGCTAAGACGCTCTATATGAAATTCAGATATGGCACCCTGAGGACAAATGTCTGTGAACTTAGGTGGTCACATAGCAGTAATAATTTGTGCACCTTATGTGCGAATCAGGCAAAGGAAGATGATTCACACATTTTGTTTTTCTGTCCGACTTATGTAGTACAGAGAAAAAGGTGGATCCAACCCCTTTGCCAGAATATAGGTACCAGATCTTACAAAGAGGCTGGCAGAATCCTAAAAACAGATACCAGTCAGGTTATAGTTTTTGGTATCAGTAGATTCTTGCTGGCCATAAACTTTATAAGAATGAAAATGGGTCTGAAACTATGAAATTATAGATTTTATTCATTTGTGTGCAAAACTTTTGCTATATTGTTAGATTAATTGTGTAAGATATTTATGAATTAGAATATTCTGACAGTTATACATGCAGTTTATCACCAAATTTTTATATATACGTTTTTTCATATGATATTATCTGTCACATTAATATTTACCAATTATTGTTAGCGCCGGATACTCCGATTTTAATAATGTTTTAAACACATGCCTTTTTATCATTTTTAATTATTTATAAATATCTTAATGTGATTTTTTTCCTTCACCAAAAATTGTATTCGGGATTCAAATGAATTGCTCTATAATCTATACTTCCCATCATGTGACCTTATTTTAATGAATTATGTTAAATACTAAAGTAATTGTATATGAATTTTATGAATCTTTTATGGTACTTAACGTACCGAAATAAAGATTTATTGATTGGTATTTCTGTGCACATCACTTTAAGCTCGCCTCTGGGCTTCAGTGCCCTGGCAAAAATGTGGTAGTACCTCCTTGGCATTGTGTGCACTGCACACAAAAGGATGTTCATGATGCAATGGAGAATTTGCTGTACAAAGATCTTAAGAGAGGATTTGTATGAACTCTCACAAATCTTTAAGGAGGAACTCAGGCAACGAAACACCTTATTCCACAAAGAGTTAACTGATTTAGGAATTTGGTACGGCAAGTGTATTTCTTTGCAGGACCAGTAGATATCTGTAAAACTGTCACTTGGACAAGCAGATTTGTTAAAATTCATCAACACTGCAGGCCTTTCCTCTGTGCATTCCAAAAGAATGCAAAGAGAATGAATAAGAATAGAGCGTGGAGCTATTCAGGTTTTGTCAGAGACATGGCTACAAGGAGAACAAGAGGTAGAACTCCAACCCTCCCATGAGACTGGCATAGTGATGCTTTTGGGTCTCCTTCCTGACATAAGGCCAAGCCTTATAAAATCTTCCTTTCCACCTTATGAGTCACTCTCCACTCCTGAATGGAATACTCAGATTCGTTTCACCCTTCGGAGTCACTTTTCCCTCCTTGAAGGAATACTGACACACTGCTGCACCATGTTTGAAGGCTACCCAGGTTCACAGGCCCACAGTGCTCAATGCTAACATCACTCCTGTAAACACTCGTGCTTCTCTTTCTATCTTGACATCTATCTCGGTTGTCACCACAGAAGACAGCAACACCAGCTGTGGAGAAGGCTGTACAAAACGTCTAGACCCTAAATTGAATATTGCAAAGAGAATAAGGTGCATGGTCATGAAGCAGTTATTATTAGGCCCGGGTGGAATTATAATGCCACTCGCGGAGTAGGCGAATTCGGTAACTTTGCGCTGTGTAACTCGGGGCTCCTGCTAAACTCTGGCGAGTGGCGGAATTGTTATCCTGTTGGCTCATGCGAGATGCGTTTAAGCGTGCGCTGGTAAGCACAGTGAGATCTGCTAGCCAGCACATGCAAGATTTGCCGACCTCTAGCGCAGCTTTTCGTCACTACAGAGCCTTCCAGTGCCATTTTCATGACTCAAGCGAGCAGCCGCTTCTCGAGCAGATTCTCTACTCAAGAATCAGCTAAATCAACTTGAAAATACATTTTCGAGTGAATGTATTCTACTCTAGTGGTTGCCAACCTTTCGACTCCTGAGAACGCCCACTGACTCACTACTGGAAGCCAGGACCCCAAAGCAATTTGTAGGATTCAAATTTCAAACATTGAATAAGTAATTAGTAAAAAAAAAACCCACAAACAAGTGCACACCAAACAATGCTCAAATTACTAATGTATTGTTTTATATTGATAAAATTTGCAAAAAACAAAACATTTTAATGAAAAGGTAGGTGCTGCATCTCGGCGACTAACTTTTAATGTGTTGTTTTATTTTGCGGTAGCATCCCTGGCAAAGTGCAGCGAGTGAGCTTGACCACTACATAGGAGGCTTTGAAGGGGACCTCCCCCGAAGAAAATTTTGGGGGAAAAGTGTGCATTCTACAACACATTTGTCATATACTGAATTGAATTTGCTTTTAAAGCATAGTAAATGATGACCTTACTGCGCACCAGGATACGTCAATCCTTGTTGGGGCGCTTCAATGATTCCCTCCAACAGTGCCTCTCATCCGCCCCTCTGACATATGTATTTAATTTGTTTCATAGAACCTCTCATACTAGTGTAGGGTGTTGGAGCACTTTACATCACACACAGAGACAAAGAATTGTACATGTGCAAATCAGTGTATAGAAAATGTTACATAATGCATAGGGGACTACAAAGTGTAGGATTCGCATGTCATCCAAACGGGCAGGTATTTTTGAAGAGTGTTTGTTCTGGAGGAGCACAAATGCAGGATTCAGAATCGAACACAGTGGTTAATGTTGATTTTTATAACAAAATGTTATTTCTACCCAAGCAAACCTTTTTTAACAGCATCAGGATAATGAAAGACAGGGGAAAGAAACATAACATACTAACTTGTACCATGCCGTCTGCATGCAGCTCATTGACGCAGTAGCGTAGCTAGACACTTAGCTGCCTGTGTCAGTCATGCCTTTGCCGCCCGAAGCGGCTGCATGGAGGAACCGGGAGGGGTGGGGGGGTTATTCGTGCGTTTGAGGTGCAAAGGCTGCTGCGGGTCCCCTCAAAACTTGTGCCAACCCTCCTTGCCATGCAACTACTTTGATGGCAGTTCACAACTCACAGTGCTACATTACAATTGTTACTTATGCATTGCAGAGTAACAAAAGAATTGCTTTGACAAAAACAGTAATCCACTGAACTATGCATATAAAATACTGTTTATTAAAATGCATGGTACACGTTCTTTGCAGCAAGCATACTAACCATCTGAAAAACCTTAGATGAGTCAGAGCTGATGTCCTCTTCCTGTCCAGCAGGCTCTTTCCAGTGCTTTGTCCGTGTACTGAACACTTTTTATTTGCATTTCGAAGCAGAAGGATCACTCTCTTTGTCTGCAATTTCTGCTGCATTCATACCATTGGATTGCAAGGACTTTATTTTTGTGATATCACAAGTAAATTAAATAAACCTTTGTATGAAGGTGTTGTTTGTTTAATAGAGGGCATGCACCAGTATTTATTTGTACTTTTATTTGGTTTTTACATTTTTATTCTGGTTGTGGTTGGTGGCCTGGAGTTTCAGAGAGGGCCTAGGTATTTTTTTGCATTGAATTTTTAAAATCTTTTGTAAGGGGAAATTGAGTTTTCCTTTTTTTATTTCACACCTTTTCAGCAAAAAGTGTACAATGGTGGGATAATATTTGATGCCCTGGGAGGATGTGTGTTGTGAAATTTTAATGGCTCACTTAATTTTTGTTTTTGGTACTGCTGAATTAATGTGTGTGTGTGTGTGCTCATGTGTATGCCATAGGCCACCATTTCTCTTTGGTCTCTAAGCCATGTGGCCGAGAGCCATTTAGTGTAGTCAGTATCCATCCACCTGCATGTATTCATTGTGGCCCATGCCTCCTTGCTTGTTGATTGACCATGTTGCCGGCGACGATTTTGCGCAGCCAGACAGTGTGTAATTCCTTTTTGTGTAGTTTTAAAAGCCATTTTTTAGGGAGATTGGGAAGAGAGGGCTATGCCTTTTTGTTAAATTGTTTTGCAACTTTTCCCTGATATCAGTACATTATACTTGAGGATCATTGTAGTATATGTATATATGAACAGTGTTTAATGTTATGTGCATTTGTTTCCATTTTTCCCCTTCCACCCACATCCTTGCCTCCCAATGGCGTTCTTTTAGTAACCCAGTACACCAGCAATTAAAAAAAAAAATATATATATATATATATATATATATATATATATATATATATATATATATATATATATATATATATATTTCTTTATTTATATTTTCTATGTTATGGTGGTGTGGTCTGGAATGGATACACATCTGTTGTTAATTATTCATGATAATAAATTAACCACACTAAAATATATTGTATGTAAAAATCAATGAATAAATTCAAGCTGCAAGAATGCCACATTTCACTAAATGTTTTTCTTGCTTGTTTGCTTTTAGGTGTACAAGAGACATCACCCACAGTACTGCCAGACAGCAGGCCTGTACAAAGTGACGTGACCACGACATACAAGTCCTCCTCTCTTCCGCTTGTGCAGGTAAGTATAAGCTGACATAGCTTGAAGATGGCCCCAAAGAATGGTGCTAAGAAAGTGGCCAGTGAGGAGGCTTGCCGCTCTCCTCCTTTTTGAAGACAGTTTGTGTGCCTGCCAGACCACACTCCCGCCGCAAGCTGGGAGCAGCACTCCTGTATCAACGACGGCATCACGCAAACCTAAGCCCAAGCCCTTGTCTCCCAGTGAGGCAGCCACTGCAATCATGGCGATGAGCAATGAGTCAGAGTTGGATTTGTCTCAGATGCAAACTAGTACCCAGTTGTCGCAGGAAACTAAGCAAACTGGACAACAGGATCTGCAACCAGCAATAGTAGATCTTTCTGAAGTAGGAGAAGAACAGGAGGTTGAGCTTCCTGCTGAGCAAGATGTACCTCTTTTTGAACCATTGGCACCCTGATCTCTAGCAAGAAAAAGAAAGGACCCCTTCTACCGTGGCTGATAGAGACCGGTCACGAGACAAGGGAAAAGGAAAGTTCCTGAAAACCTTACAATTATGGAAGGTGATCAGGAGAACGAGCCGGTCATTGTCATGGAAACTAGCTCAGGGGACACCAACATAATCTCTCCTATTCAACCTGCTCTAATGGATGTGGCACTGGTACCAGCTTCCATATTTGTGAGGCCCTCACTGAGACCTGCCTTCACCACTACCTCAGTCGATGTATGCACTGCAGAGAGGCAATCATCCACACATGTTCTTCGGGCATTGACAGTGGCACCAGTCACTAGCCCATTAAAAAAGTTCTCCTACCCAGTTTGGGACTTCTTTACCATTAGTAAGCAGGAGAATAACATTGCATTATTCTTCATTTGCCACACAAGTGTTCATCGAGGTAAGCCTTGTTCACACTACGATGCTGGAGGACAAACGAACAATAAGAAATTAAATGAAAAGATAATTTATAAAGCGCAATGGCTACCCTGGGGCGTCCCAGCGCTGCAGAGGTTGGGCTAGGGGGAGTACGCTAGACTTAAATGAATTATTAAGATGATTTATTAAAAAGATGATTTATTAAAAAGCCAGGTTTTAAGGAGCGCATTCCGGTCGGAGTAGCGTCAAACAAATTGCTGCAGGTGGTGGTGATGAGAGAAGGGAATCAGCTCCGATCACATGGGAGGTGTTAAGGAAGAAGAGGGTAACAGTTTTATGCAAAGCAACCCTGTGCATCAGTATCACATGCATCAGCAACAACAAAATTGCACAAGAGTAAGATGGAGATACCACAGCAACAGAATACAAAGAATGCCCCCAAACACATTGAGTCTACCACCACCTCCTGGTTCTCTCCTGAAGTCGCCTACATCAGTGGCACAGGAAAAGAAAAAAATCCAGTCTACTATTACAGGCATGATTAGGCAGGAGGGGCCATATGAACGCAACCACCCAACGGCACGTTTGTACAAGGGGAAGTTGGCGAATCTTTAGAGCTGGATCTCCTCCCTTTTTCCTTTGTGGACGGAATATGAGTTCTAGAATTTGTGGCAGCCATCTGCCCGAAATGGAAGGTTCCCAGCAGGACCGATTTTGCCGGAGTTGCTGTTGCAGCACTCCATGACGATGCAATTGGTTGGACCAGCTTTGCAACAGAGTTGTGCTCACATTATCCAACTTACGACAGACATACAGACCAGTTGTCAAGCAACTGATTACATGTATATCACTTCACATTGGATCTCTTTTGTGAAGGATAGGCACCAGCTGTCTACACGTTTAAGCACTGAAGCAACTTTTAAGGGTGTTCGGCGGCATGCAACAGTACCCATGGTTGCCATGGAGAAATACCATACAGATGCAAACATCTTGGAACACTTTAACAGCAAGGTGTCTGAATGGCTTCGACTTAAAGGTCTCAGAATTGGATTTGTTGTCACAGACAATGGCAGTAATATAGTTAAGGCCATAGCAGATAATGGCTATTTCAGGGTGCTGTGTTTGGCATATTGCATCAACCTGATTGTGCAGGATTTTCTCAAAAAAGACTACTAGTCAGCAACATACTGACCACCTGCAGAAGAATCTTCACTCATTTCAGCCATTCTTTTAAAGCCCAAAAGCAGTTCGGGATTATTCCGCGTGCTAATAGAGTATCAGTTAAAGCCCTCATACAGGAGGTGCCAACATGTTGGAATTCTACCTATTACATACTGCAGCGTCTGTTTAGCCAGTACAGACCGATCACTGACTGTGCCCTTCAAAGAGGTGATGCAAGTGGGAAAAGCATAACCATGGAGGTGGAGAAATGGGGCCCAGTCAAATGCCTGACACAGATGCTACTTCCTTTAGAGGGGTTCACACTGGAACTCAGCAAGGAAGACAGTACGATGAGCCACGCTATCCTATGGTTGAATCTGCTACACGACTAGTTAAAAAAGGTGTCAGAAAGGTTTGCAGGTATGAACGGAAAAGTGCATGTCTTGGCTGAGAGCTTAATTCTTCGATTGGCTGTTAATCCAAGGCTGTAAAGAGACATAGTGTCATCCAAACAGTACATCTGTGTCACAATACTTGATCCACAGTACAAAAAATACTGGACACTTTCATTCCGTTTTTAGAATGGGATGTTTCACTATACAAGACGTGGATTGTTGATTAAGCGACAGACCTGGAATAAGAATAGCTGAAAATTAGAGTCCCGGGCAGAAGTTCTGGGGTGCAGCCTGCAACCTCCAGAGGGGGCAGTACTGTTGTCTCGCAGCAGACAACATCAGCAACATGAACTTCGGAGCAACAGAAGAATCACACCCAACCTCTGCATAGGCTTGGTTTCAGTAGCACTACAAAGGTAAAAGAGGTCAATCAAGTAGCAGCACCAACAACCATTCAGAGGATGTTCCAGGACAAACAATCTGGATAAGCCAAAAGAGGTCAATATGGATCAAAACCCATTGGTCTGTCGGAATGGGAAGATGCGCCAATGGCCAGAGCTCTATCGGCTGGTAATAAAGTATCTGGCTTGTCCGGTAACAAGTTTGTCTATTGAGTGTGTGCTCAGTGCAGCTGGCACAGTTGTCACAGTGTGAAGGACCAGTCTACTGCCTCAAAATATGGAGATTGACCATGATTAAAATTAACCAGCACTTTATACCACACAATTACACTGCTCCTGAAACATCACATGATGAGGGAGATTAGTCAGACTCAATTGTTTGATCTAAACAACTTCTGGGTGAACCACCTGAGTTTGAGGAAAAACTCTACTTTCCTGACTGAGAAGGCCACTATAGAACTTTCAGATTATCATCAAACTGCTTTGCCAAAAAAGATTAAAAAAATTGATCTAGCTATTGGAACATTATATATTTTGGGTTTTAGATATGCAGCCCCATCATTTACTCACATATAGAGCTGGATTGGAGTTGGACCAGTGTGCAGTGAAGAAGCCTCCCAATTTTCTCCAAGGACTTTGGAGACAATGCCTGCCTCCGTCCCAAGCCCATACTTTTTTTATTCCCTACCAGGGCTGTCCCAGTAAAGATCGTAATTACTTTACAAGACTGCAAAGGTGTTGCTTCCATGGGAGAACAGGAGATACAACAATATGATAACTGTGTACCATTAGAATAGGTAACTACTGCACAAATGAGTGATATATTATTGAGTGAGTGTCGATGATGATGATTCATGTGGCAGACGGTGAGGGTCTTCAACTAATTTGTAAAATTGATTTCAATATTTTGCTATGTTTGAGGGCTGATGGATAATTTTGCAAAAAGTAATTGACTAGATTTACTTGCATTGTCCACTCCTTGCTGTACTTTTTTTCTGGTTCTTCAGAGACAAGACCAGTCAGTTAACAAATACAAATCTACACAAAAATCTTAAATTATTTAGTTTTCTTGTTCATCAACAGCAGTGCACTACAGATCTATCCCTCTCAATCTCATTTGGGTCAGGACAGAGTCTGCCTGATTCGTTACTCAGAGTCAGGACTGAGGGTGGGACTACCTCAGCAGCCAGAAGAAGGAAGTTAACGGCTTCAAAGGGAAACAAACATGATGATGGCTCTAAGTGTCAGCTCTGAGGACTGAGGAAAGGTGATTTGGGAAATGCTGTTGGGTAGAGTGTGTGCTGGCTCAAATATGAAACTCCACTATTATGTGATTGTGGTCAGGAGGCTGAAGTAACTGGAGACAGACATGTGATGACACATCATCACATAATCAACACACTTGAATATATGTTATTATGATGACAGTTGTGAAATTGAGCAGGCTGTTACATGAAGCTACTTGTATGGAATTGGTTGTAAAATAGCTCTCACTTCTCAGTTAATCACACAAGTCATGATGAATGATTGCAGCAGCCTATGCTCTTGCTCTGCCTCTAGCCTACCTTCTGTCCTTCTTGACCCTACAATATTGTTTCTGTTTTACAATCCACAGGGCTTCTCTTCTCATGCATGAAAGGCAGAAGCTCCATAACAACTCTGCTTACCTTACTGGACCAATTCAGCCAGGCACCCATGAAGAACATTCTGAGAAGAATGCAAATGCACCGGCCAATTTGGCATTTATTTACAGTATAATTTTTCTTTTAACAACCATAATTCTCAGAACTGTGTGGATTCACTCTTCCATAAATGCGTAGATTTCAAATCTAGATGACAGAACATTTAGATGTATAATAACTTGGATCTCTCTGGCTGTATGACTGTTTGCAACGCATTTAAATGAGCTGTAGTTTACTCTTTCCTTCTACATCAGATCTGATGATGTGCTGCTCGTCTACCTGATGAATATCGTTGTTGTCTAGTGTTTGTCTCTGTCGCACCTTTCCCCAAATCCCCATTCCCATCCATTCATCAAACCCCTAACCCTTTTCCCCCAGGCTGTGTGATATATACTGAGGTGTGACTTATGAATTTTACACCATAAACGGATCACACACTTGGTGGGGCAGATGTGGTGAAAAAGACACCAGCTCACTGCAAAGGGATCCATAACTAACATATAGATCATCATCATCATTCAGGCCTTGTGTTGTGTAAACACTTAACCTTGTCCTAAGTCTACTTCTCCCGACTCGAGGATTTCATAAGTTTAGTCTTTTGTTAATAAATTTAATACTAGCTCCCTATTTCTCAGAAGTTACTACTGCTAGTTTTTGTTATAATATCAGGTCGTTGCTTCATGATGGTCGTCAGGTCTCAGTCTTTGATAAGGTAGGATATAAATAAAATAATCAGCTAACTATGTTTTCTTTCAATCTAGTTGCCTGCAATGGATAATCCTTCGTATTAATCCTACAGTTGGAGTACAGCTAGGTGGGAGTGGAACCTCACTTGCGATGTCGTCACAGATAGAGGGCAGCATGCAACTACAACCACCACCACCATTAGGAAGGCACATTGGGAAACCCTGCAATAAGGTTTTGGAAGATTGAGAGAGGTAGCAGCCATTGCTTTATCTATTCAGGTACGAGAACTATGGTGTGAAGTGAACTAACTATTATTGAAGAATAAGATTTTTTTAATAGGTTGTTGTACGCAATATAGGCATAGGCATAACCCTCATAGTAGTCAATATAGTTACAGAGGGTTGTAGGACAAGGGTATAACTAACTGGTGTACACTTTGATAAGTGGATTAAAAAAACAGGCTGCGCTAAAAGGCAGCAGTGCAAAGTAAAACACAAAAGACAGACTTCCGCCCTTCCCAAGTTCCATCCACAACAAATGTTTCTCCCACCAAAGCAAATATATTAAAAAAAGGGAATTAGAGGGCATCAATTCGGGCGTGAAGGCGTGCCACCTCTTGGCGAATCAGCGCCAGCTCTTGTAGGACGCGGCGCTGGAAGCGGTCTGTGGATAATGATGAGGAGGGGAGGGCAGCGGTGGTGGATCCCAGCTTCCGGCGGCACTGACGAAGGTATGGCCGGGATGGAGGCACTGGTGGATCGTTCGAGGTACCGGGGGCAGTGGCAGATGCCGCCTTTTTTTCCAGAGCCACCAGCCGGCGATATTCAGCCTGGGTGACCCCCACCCGTTGCCGCCGCCGCCGGGCTACTATCTGCTGCTGAGATGGTGGACCAGCAGGAGTAGCTATATCAAGAAAGAAAAACAAAGAAAAAAGACAAATTGTAAATAAAGCTCAGTGCAAACACTTGTTTATATAGTGGCACAGTAGCAGAACCCTGTTCATCCCTTAGGACCATTGGAATTTTTGAAGTAATTAGTCATAGGGCCAAGTATTTCCCCACAAATACATCACACATCAAGCATTGGCAAAACCAATAGGTCTCGCTTATGAGAGAGCTACTGGCTTTGGCAATGTGTTTTAGCCCTATTGTACACCAGTGTGGCTGCTGTTCTGCATGGCTAAAAGTTAGTGGAGTAGGGTGGGGTGGATAGGGGTGGAATGGAATGGGGTATATTAGGGTAGATTGGTGTGGGGTAGAATGGACTGTGATGCATTGGGGAAGATTGGAATGGGGTAGAGTAGGGAAGTTGGTTAGATCAGTGTCATAGTTTGGATTGGGGTGGAGTGCGGTAGATTAGGTGGAGTGAGGTCGACTGGGGTCGATTGAACTGGGGTAGTGGAATAGATTGGGATGGAGTAGGATAGAGTGGAGTTGGACTGATTGAAGTGCGATAGATTGGTGTGGAGTAGATTGGAGTTAGATAAAGTGGGGTGTAGTAAATTGGGGTGGGAAAGAGGAGTGGGGAAGATACAAGTGGGGTAGATTGGAGTGGGGTAGGAAAAACTGGGTTAGGGTAGATTGGATTGGAGTGGGGAAGAGTGGGTTAGATTGGACTGGAGTAGAGTACCTGTGAGTGGCATGTGGTAGTATGGAGTGAAGCGGAGTGGGGTAGATTGGGTAGAGTAGAATGGGGTGTCGAAAATCAGGGTCAAGTGGGGTAGTCTGGGGTAGAGTGGAGTGGGGTAGACTGGAATGAAATAGATTGTAGTGGAGTGGACTGGGGTGGATTTGAGTAGAGTGCGGGAGATTGGGTTATACTGGAGTAGATTGAAATGGTGTGGGGTAGACTGGAGTACAGTAGATTGGGGTACATTGGAATGGAGTGGGATAGAGTGGAGTGAAATAGACTGGAGTGGGGTAAATTAAAGTGGGGTAGAGTGGAGTGTTGTGCATTGGAGTGAGTGACTGGGGGTCCGATTCACAGAACTAATTTAAGACAAAATCCTAAACTTACTACTTTTCGTATTTACAGAAGTTAGGATTTTGTCTTAAATTTGTCTTATGACAAACTTAAGACAGATTTAAGACAATTGCGGGTAGCTGTGCGCCTTACAAGTTTAAATAAATAAATAAATAAATAAATAATCCTAACTTAAGTCTGTCTTAAGTTTGTCTTAAGACAAATTTAAGACAAAATCCTAAATTCTGTGAATACCAAAAGTAGTAAGGTTAGGATTTTTTCTTAAGTTAGTTCTGTGAATCGGCCCCATGGAGTAAAGTTGCCTGTCGCAGAGTGTCTTAAAGTGGAGGAGCGTAGAGTGTAGTGTCTTAGAACAGAATAGAAGGGCATACAGTTGAATAGATTGGCATAGTGTGGATTATGCATGGTGGGGTAGTGCACTGCCACTACAGACAAAACATTTTAATTCAAATGACCATTAAATGTGCACCAAAACGATAATGTGTGCAAATGTCATCATCTAGTGTATTGATGTGTTTTGGTCATATTCAAATTTGATTCCACCATACTCCAGAATTACCAAAAAATTTGCTTCATTTGTACTAATTCTGAAACATTGTCATGGTTGATTTATTTTTTGTTGTGTGCTAGACAAAAAAAGAAAGCATTATAACACCCTCTCCTCTGATATGGGCACTCAGCACGATTGCCACATAAATTCTCTGAATTTGAAGTCAGAGAATGAAAAATAAACACAAAACTCCCTGGAAAAGACAACCTGACATTTGACCTTTGTCTCTGAATGCACAGTAAATGTGACAAGATAAGATTTAAAGGCCTGTTTAGAGAAAGCAAGTCCATTGAAAAATGCAGTAAACAAGGATAAGGGCAGCGGGAGGGATCAACTCAAGCTAGATAGCCTAAAGCACATAAAGGCAGAAAAAATTAGTTACAAAGCCAATGATAAGCAACAGGCAGAATACATTGCTAGGTCAGGTTTTTGAATGAAGGGTATTTTTTGAATGAATGAATGAAGGGGCATTTGTAAAGTGCGTGGTTACCAAAGGCCTCCCAGCGCAACAAGACACACCTAAACTAAAAATAGTGACACATTCAAGAGAACAGAAAAGTTTTGAGGAATTTTTGGAAGCGAAGATGATTAGCCTCGAGACTGATACAATATGGTAGCTGATTCCACCTTTGAGCAGAAATGACAGAAAAGAGACAACCCCCACTCCGGGCTCGATTAAATCTCGGTACAATGGCAAGATGTTTCGACTCGGAGCAAATGGTTCTTTTAGGGACATACAAAGAAACAATAGCTTGCAGAATCTGAGGCAAATTAGCCGCTAGTGATTTGTGGACGATGCATAAGGCCTTAAATTGAACTCGTTTATCCACTGGCAGCCAATGCAGTGCCCTAATGTGCGGCTTAGCAGATTCTCTATTGTGGGCATGCACCAGAAGTCGTGCCGCACAATTTTGGACTGTCTGAATGTCCCTAGGATGTTTTTAGCAAAGTAGGATGCCACCTAAAAAGCACTGACTTCAAGGAATAAGGCCAGAATACCACCAGATTAAAACAAAGTGATTTTCTTCTTTTAAAGGATTTCCTAGTCAAAAAAAGAAAATAGACACTTTGTGTGTAAAAATAAAAATTACCTCTCATTAATGGGCAAGGCAATATGCAGCACAATTGATAGTATTCTTGTTGTGCAACATTATTGGAGGCATGCTAGCGTTGGGTGCTTTGCTACTCTCTGTAGTTGGGGCAGCTGTAATGGACAATTTATTATCTTACTTTAATTACAATGGTCCTGCTCTTCTCCGACTGCCTTTCAATTATACCCTTACTCCAAAGCGGCAGATGAACAATAATAAAACTACGTCACATAAACCGCAGATACCCTGTCTGGCGTAGGTGAACAGTGGGGAAAAAAAGATGCACTGCAGTACAGGGAAAGGACAAGATATAGATTTTATTTGGCACATTTGTCAGAGTATACCATCTACCAAACACTAGATCAGGCAACTTTACTCCCTGGCTTTGCCCTTCACCAAATTATTGTCAACAAATATTCTGGCTTGGTAGTGAGGAAAGTCACTCTACTGCACGGTAAATTAGAGGGATTAGGCTAGGTGGAAGTTTTGCATAGAATAGTGGGGTGTCACTGATCATCATGTGCTAAGCTTTGGCTTAGTCAGTCATTGTAGCTGATGAATAAAGAGAAGGAAACATATGAAAAGGAATAAATCAGTCATGGAAGCCATGAAATAAATAAATATACATACATTACTAGGCCAGAAAAATTTAGCACATGCCAAGACTAGATTTTTCTGTTTTTTTGGTAGGCTGGGACAGAACTTAGAAAAGAATAATGGAGTAAAGTACTAGTAGAAGGTGACTAAGTGGGCGCAGGGAAATGAAATGTTTTCAGTTTATAATGTATTGACATTCGTAATACTGCATCAACTGATGCAGACACATATTGCACAGACAACACTGCAGTGCCAAATTGAACCATGTTGCATTTAGGTCACGGGTGGTGACATTTCCATGGTCAGGAAGGTTATGAATAATGAGGGGGACATCTACCTCGCTTAACGAATACAGCATACTTAATTTGTCAATAAGCAAGCAATGTAACTTACCACCAACTGTCTCTGCTACCGTTGGGACTCCCCCTCCAACCGCCTCCTGGGCCGCCTCCTTCGCACTGGAGCTGTTGACGCTGCCTGCCCCAACACTGGTGGTCTGTGCGGCTAGAATTTTTTTTAACATATTTTAGACACCAGATTCACCTCTTGAATAATGACTATTATTTTTTAACAAAGTAGAACCGCAATACCTCACTACAGTTCGGTTGACAGTATCTTCAATTGAAACTATGACTATAGAGGTTTGGTGGTTGACAGTGTTAGAAAAGCCAGATTGTCAAGCCAACTAAAAGCTTTCCTTAATGGGGGAGATGGAGCTATGATGACTCTGAGACATTTAAGTGCAATGAAAGGGTGGAACGGTCAATGAAGGACATATGGTCTTGGTTGGCAAATGCAATGGGGTCTCATACTTTCCAACCATGTCGCACTGTCATGGAAACTGCTGCTACACTGTAGAAATGAATAACAACATTGGGCGGTGGGGTCTAGCACCATGACCACTCTCTCGTTTTGACTGTTTGAGCATGAGCAAAAATGCCTTATCAACAATGAATAATAGCTTACTTGCGCCTGCAATCTTCAGTGCCAAAATCTGTTTTTAGTCTTAGACTACCACAAGTAAATGGAGAGAGGGATAACTTACTAAAAAAGAAGAAGAAAGATACAGAGTACAGACAGGAGGAAGTCAGCTACAGAAATATGAATATAGAAAAAAAGAGTAATGCAGGGATAACAAGAATTTAACTAACATTACTTGTTGAATAAAAGGAGACCGTATTAGAAAAAAATAAACAAGGCAAATTAAATTGTTTTAATATTGGGGAGAGGCAAAAGTTAGGGAAAATAATAATAGGACTTACTGGGGCCAGCAGAACCATTGGCCGCGGCGCTGGTGGTGACAGCCCCTTCACCCGCCTGTGATGCCCTCTTACCCTTGGGTGCTAATATCAGAAATAAAAAAGAGAAAAAAAATATATATTTTAGTGGCACTGTTAATCACCCCAAAAATATTTTGACAGGCAGACGCAGTAGTATTGTACTTTTCTAAATCAGATCACCTATAGTATCAGTATTTACTTATTCCTAATTTCTTAAAACTAAGCCCTAGTCCAAATTTTCTAAAGTACATTTTGAACTACTAATGCATTGCAACAAATGATCTTTGCTTCTCAACCCTCTTTCATCGGCCAACTCAGACTCCCTTTTCAATGCATAGCTAGTACACATCACTGAGAGATTGGGACTGCATGAGCTACAAAAATAAAGGCACAGAAAATGCTAACTTCCTGATATACTACTACTACTATCTTAGTGACAGGACAATCAGCCCAAGCGAGCGCTAATGAGTCCGAGTAACTAGTGACGTACAACAGCTCTAGGTGGACCAGATATTATTCGTAACGTAAACTTAACTTCCCTCAGAGTGTGAGGGGCATGCTATTTTGTAAAAAAAATAAAAAAATGTTTTTTTAGAAAACAAAAACGAATTACTCACCGAGCCCCACAACCTCGACACCCAGCAGGTCGAGCAGGTCCTGTTTGCAGTCTATGAGGTCCGTCCAGCGGAGCGTTAGCTGCTGTGTTGAGCGCTCCACCCTAGTGCTGCGGCGCACGCACCAGCGCACTTTCCCTCACAGCAGCAGACGCTCCCGCAGGGCATACTCGCTCCCAGGCCTGCTGCCAGCATGGAGGGGAGGTGGTGCTGCACAAAAAAATAATAATATTAAACTGCGCGGCCACCACCACCTCTGAAAAAATGGGTCGAGGCTGCCCCCCATGGTGGCACCTGTGACCGCAAGGTGTGCAGCTTTTTGCAGCCGCACTGGCACTGCCACTTGCTGTCTGGTCTGGCAGAGCGCTGGGTGAAAGAGAAAGAAAAAGACAAAATATAACAGCAAAATAGGAAGAATGAACTAAAGGAAGTGGAACACAAGGAAGAAAGAGAAAACAAAATCAAAGTACAAAAAGTAATGGAAAAAAAAACGGTCAAAACATAAAATAAGCGCACAAAAAGACACACTGATAAAAAAGTAAACGAGAGGTGGATAAGGAAGGATTAGTAGAGATGAAAAGAGATACAAAGCCCAGCACCGTGTACAGAAAAGAAAGCAGGTAAAACAAAATGGCCGCGCCCATGCGGATCGCCTGGTGGCGTTTGCGCTGATTTTCACACACGGAATACTCTTCTGGCCTGAAAAACAAAGCGCAAATGCGCAGACAAGCATTCTTCCGTCCGTTCTCGCATTTCTGTGGAATCTCACAGAGTTTTTTGGGGAAATCCATGGAATTCCGCAGAGCAAAGCTCCCCGAGTTCCTCCAAGGCCAAATAATTACTCACCATACCCCGGAACTTCGACACCCAGCAGGTTGCACGGTCTTGCTTGCAGTCTATGAGGTTCGCCCAGTGGCGCGTTAGCTGCGGTGTCATGTGCTGCACCCCAGTGCTACGGCGCACACACCACCACAGTAGCTGACGTTCCCACAGGGCGTACCCTCTCCCAGGCCTCTCGCCTGCTGCCAGCATAAAGGGAAGGCGGCATAGCACAAAACATTTTTTTACAGCATATTGGGGACACCCAAAAGATTGTAGAACCTGGGTACAATTTTGTACAAACAACAAAATGGTCCAAAATGGGGACTGTGAAGATTACTTCGATAAGAGAAACAAATTCTCAAAAGGCACACAATTGTATTAATAGTAGGCTAAACCCTATGGGAAATCAAAATGGAGAGAAGAAATACAGTTACACACCATCGTTTGACCTGGTCTGCTTCGTTGTATGTTTCATAGTCTTAGTAGGGGTGATAGCAGACAGGTCGGTAATCATGCCCCTTGACCCTCCACACACATTTTTTTGTTAGTGAGAAGAAATACAAAACCAGAGGCAAGGAATATGCAAAATATCATCCATATGAAAGTTTTGGTGTGTATACAGAGAATTCACAGAATACTAATGGTTGCTCCATAGGGTGAAAAAGTGCAAAAAAAGTGCACCTGCATACTGCCTGTCTGAAATGGAGATTCGTTTCCTACTCAATAGCCTTATGATAGAGGTAATGCTTTAATCAACCAAATTTCTCCTCGAGGACAATGATACAGTCAAGGCATAGATAATATGGTTTTCAACGTTGTGAGAAAGTGCCATCTTTCTTGCATTGGTATGCCCCCACTTTTTTCTGAACTGCTGATGTGCTTTGACTGAGTGTGCCCTGGGCTCCTGCCAACCAGGTACCCAGGGCCTGTGTTCCTCCCCTAAAACTATGCTGCAACAAAAAGACCCAATCGGCATCTCTAGCCACCTGTCAGCCCCTATTAAATAGTACCCTAGGTACCCAGGGCATGGTGACCAGAGAAGACTCTGAGGGCTGCAGCACTTATTATGTCACCCTCAGGGGCCCTGTACCCTGGCACCCACTCACTGCCTTTGCAGGCTGAGTGCCCAAGTACAGAACTAAAACAAAGAGTCGACATGACACACATCCCTGTGTGCCATGCCCACAGAACCCACTGCCCTGGCATACTTCAGTCACCCCTCTAGCTGGGTGCCCTATGCCCGAGGTGAGGGCACAGGTGCATGAGCCCTGTGCCCCTACAGTACCCCGGGCCATTCCTGGGCACTGTAAGTGCTGTGATGCCATTAATAGTATATGGTGCTGGGAGGTTGTCATTACGAACTCCACAGCACCATAATGGCTACACTGAAGACTGACAAGTTTGGGATCAAACTTCTCAGCACATTAAACCTGCACTGATGCCAGTGTGGGATTTAATGTAAAATGCACCAGAGGGCATCTTAGAGATGCCCTCCAAAACCCGAACCTACAATCCACGTCTGGGCTGAGTGGCTGCAGAGGTTGCCACACAGCAGACATGTTGCTGGAACCCCTGGGTAGGAGAGCCCCCGCTCTCCTGGGCCTGCAACAATGCACATCCTGGGCGAGTTGCTAGGTCTCCTCCCCCAGGATGGACAGGGGGGAGCTTCAAAGGCATGCCGCCTCTGTGAGCTTCCCCAGACCATTTGCTGTACCCCGCAACCACCCCCCCCCCCCCAGTCCTGACCCCCACTCTAGCGAAAAGACTGGCGAGAAAGAGAAAAACCATGTCAGGAAGGGGGCTGTTCCAACCTTTGCCAACTCCACCCCTCGGGTGTAGGAGGCGAGGTGAAGCACGACCCCGGGCTCCGGCCATCTTGTAGATGGGGAGCCCTGTCCAATCCCAGCTAGGCTCATGCCCCCCTCCCACAGGTGAGGAGCAGGCTAGGGGGTGTACTCACCCCAGGACAGGGACACATTGGTCCCTGTCCTTGCCCTACCTGTAACGCCCCTAAATCTAGTTTTTAGGGGCTCCCTGAACCTCCCTGCTTCAGATTCCGATACCAAGAAGAAGAGAGATCAAAAGACGACGACCCGCTGTGCAGCTCCTAACAACAGGACAACAACTGACTTGGCCCCAGCCCTACAGGCCTGTTGATCCTGCTCCTGCCAAAACCAGGCGACTCCAACAGACAGCCACCTCGGGACACCCAGAGGACCTGCCTGCCTTGACCCTCTTGAAGATTGGAACTCCCATCAGCAGAGGCTCTGCTGCAACAACCCACCTGGTGCCAGCCAGGAAGCTCCGGACAAGCCCACTCTGCACCAGCCAAGCCTGGCTGGGCTCAACCGAACCAAGACCCCGAGGACGTCCCCCCGGCGACTGGTACCCGAAGTCCAGGGCCCAAAGACCCTCCCCGACGAACCAGACGACGCCTGCAGACTCAGAACCAGGGGCCACCCCAACCGCGACCAGCCGAGGGTAAGCTTTTCCGACACCCAAAGACACCCCTGCACCCGGCACCCTACAGCCCCCTGTGCCCCTCTTTGGGGTACCTACCTGTGCTCCAAAATCCCAACTTACCTCTCGAAGTGCTGGTCACCCCTGGAGAGTCTCCGTCCCCGAGCCTGCAGCCTTAGTTCTCTTTTCAAGATCCTCATTGGATAACATTGAGCACCCGACAGCTCAAAAGCACCCTGCACCCAGCAGCCCGAGTGCCGCTGGCTGTGACTTCTTTGTCCTATCCTACTTCCCCCCCTTGCGCTGAGCAAGTGACCAGGAGCCCAGCTCCCAGAGCCGCGTGGCCTGCTAGCCAGCAGCCACCAACCGAAAGCCCTCTTTCCCTCATTGGATATTATTGGGCCTACCTACCTCTGCACCCGGCCGCCCCTGTGCCGCTGGGACTGATCTAACTGTACTTACCTGACCTTGGGGGACCCCGGAGTCTATGCCCAGAACCTTAACTTCAACAACCAAGTACTCACCTGGAAACCGGTAATTCACTTACCTGCCATTGGATAACATTGACCCATTTTGACAAGTGTGAAGTTTTGAAAACTGAAAATATTCCCATAAAATCAGCCAAAGCCCGAATTCCGAAGTACTCACCTGTGATCAGGGGAAAAGCCAGTACTGCACCTTTCATCCCAGTACTGAACTGCAAACGTAATCCCTAGCGGGTTTACTAGTAATCTGTATTTTCTCCATAGGAACCCATTGTCTGCTTTTCGATGAAATTTCTTCTAAGTGTCTACTTTTGAAAACTGCAAATATTCTTTAAAAATCATACGAAATACTGAAACGCAATTACCTACCTGTTTTGAGTTAAGCCCCCAGAGCTGGCCAGTGCTGGGTTACAAAAGTAACGCGATCGTACTTTACCTGCAACCTGAATTTCCTCCCATTGAATAACATTGTGAGATTTACATCGAAAAGTTTCTAAGTATGAACTTTTAAAACCGCTTTATATTCATGAAAATTCACTGCAGTAACTAAAACGTTTTTGCTAATCTGGTTTCAGCTTAGAGCCCAGGACTGAATCTAAGACCTAGTCCTGGAACCTCCAAAGTAATCCATAAAGTAATCTAATGTAGAAAACCCATTGAGCTCAATGCTATAGTGTGTGTTAGGATTGTGTTGCTTACTACCTATACTGAATTCACTGTGTGCACAAACTTTATTGCTCCTTTGCAAAGCATTATCTGAGAGTACTCATGATTTGAAAAGTATATTTTTATAACTGTTGGTTCTAAAAATAAAACAACAATATCTGAGGATATAACAACGAGTGGCCTTGAGTTCAGTTCGAGTGTGTGAAACCTTTTGCTGACTGAGTGTGTGCAACAAATGCTTTACACTGTCCTCTGGTACTGCCTTACTGCTCGACCAAGCTACCACTTTAGAGGGTAAGGTCAGTCCTGACTTTAACTTCTGTTATACCTCTGGGGTTGGTGGACTCTATACACACTGTACTTCATTATAGGCAATTATATATAGAGCCACTTTCCCACAAACGTATCTTCCCAGAAAAGCGTTGTCACTCAAAACGTTTAATTTGGGTCTTCATCAGGAAAGAAAAAGTGGAGTAACCTGTGTGGGGATACTGGCAATTGAAAACATGTCTTGTGTGTTCTCATAAAACGTAGTCCTCTCCTAAAGTGCAAAAACTCACCTACAGTATCACAGATACTCATTCCCGGACTGGGCGAGTAAACATATAGGGACAAAGGCACATGGGCTCCTCGCCAAGGGCGAATACGTCCAATAATTTTCTGCAATGCGGAAGAAAAAAAAATCACATGTGCATCAAAATTTCTTCTAATTAATTACTAAATATACATGGTCACACACCCCATGGAAATCAATAAATGCAAGGGTGCGGCATACCAAACATAAAAGCCTTTCCTCATTAATATGGGTAAGGCTGAAAGAGAAAATAAATCAAATGTAGGCTAAATGAAAAAAACGCATAAATTAGTTGCACTGAAAACAAAGGGTCATAGACCAGCACAAGGGTTCAACTGAGTACTCACCAAGTTCTCTTGAAAGATTCAAAAGTGCAGGGTGGGAGAGCCCTTCGATTTAATTGTAGGCTAGGCTGTGAAAAACATAATGAATAGGCTGTTACAAACAGATCTGTTCTGTAACAAGGCAAAGCTCTCCCCTAACAGAAAAATTATATGAGAGGCATCGCGCTCATCTTACCACTCCTCGATAAAATGCGACACTTTCTCCTTCCTAACCGCATAGAACAGCGAGCGGTCCAGTGGTGGAGTAGATAATGGGAAGCTCCGCAGAGTGAGCGTGCACGCTTTCAGACTTCGCGGTTCTCCCAATGTGGAGGATCACGGTTGCAAGTTCTAGTTGTGAGAACGCCAGAGGCACGCTAATATGTGTATAACTGGATGGAATTAATTTGAGCTAAAGTGTGCAAGGGAGTAATAGGAGTTCATATTATAATTTAACAGGAAATAAAGAGTCCTAATAAAAAGAATCTAAACAGATTCTGCCCGCAAATAAGTGATTTTATGCGCACTGTTAGGCAAAAACGGCTGTTCAAGGCAGGTTGGCAAAAATGGGCCACAGAATTGAAATGCCACAGTATCTCACACATACTTAGAATATAAATGAATCACAGGGCGTAACTTTACCTTCATAAACAGCATGCATGCATAGACTATAGTAGTTATCGCTGACCAATATTTAAATATAAAACTTAGCTCATACAACATTGGCACGTCAGGGAAAAACTAATAATCGCCATGGCTAGGAATACGGTAATCGGCACACTGCCAATTTAATTGCATAATTTACAGATACTTACATAAACAGATAACATGAACTCCGTATTTGCGAAGCGACAAGCAACTAACTGTGACTTCATTATATTACTATCTAGTGTGCTCCCCTGGTACATGATGGAATAAGTTCTGTCCTTGAATGAAAATATACAGTAAGAACGGTGCGTTTAACATCTCATGAAAAACTTGGCGCATCCAGAGGTGCAGATTACACAGAATAAGGAACAGCCATTAGTTAACGTGGACACTTGTATCGCTATCTTCTCAAACTCCTTTAACCCAGCAGTACTGTGTCCAAAGTATATATCCCCTAACAGTCACGTAAGTTCAGTATATTGGCAAAATTACCACCCTTTGGGATGATAGTGACCCTTTCATCACCAGCCATCTTAAGCTTTCTGCCGAGTGATCAAAGGTGGTGAAATACTCAAGCAAGGACGCTACCTGCACCTTGCAATGAATCCTGCTGCAATGCGGTAGAATATGTCCCTCAACTTTCTGGTGGGTTTGTCCTACATAACAAACGTCACACGGGCACTTGATAACATATCACATCACATCACTGCTATTGCAGTTAGTGTGACCCTTCAGTGTGTAGGTGCATTTATTGCGTGTGAAGGTCTCACTAACTTTCAATCGTTAGTGAGTGCACATGCCTGCCAACTACTGCATTTGAAATGACACACAATTTGTGGTAAGTTATGTAGGAAAGTGACCCTTTTTGACATCTTCGCCTCCACTTTTTGCCTGGCATTTGATGCAATTTTGACAGAAGTGCACTGGGTTTCTGCTATCCATGTCCCCAGTGCCATATTCTCTTTGTTCTCCCAATTAGCAATACCTTTGGCAACCTCTGTAAGTCCCTAGTAAATGGTACCCCTGGTACCTAGGGCACAGAGGCTAAAGATGGTGCTTAAGGGCTGCAGCATGTATTTTGCCACCCAAAGGGATCCCTCAAACACTCATGCAAACTGCCATTGCGGGCTGCGTGACATGGTGCAGAGAAAGGTGAAGACACAACATGGTACACCTCTTGTGTGCCATGCCTGCAGACACTGCATGGAATATAAGTAAGTCACTCCTACAGCAGGTCTTACAGCCCTAAAGCAGGGTGCATTATATTACGTGTGAGGAGATATCTGCATGAACAGTTATGCCCCTGTGATGTCCATGTGGATTCTTGGACATTGCTAGTAAATAGTGAAACCATTTTGACTATATATACACACTGGGCACTGATAATTACAAGTTTCCCAGCTACATGCTTCACTGAAACAAAAAATGTTTGGAAATCAAACATCTTGCATTAATAAGCCCACATTGATTTCAGTGGTGGATTTATTAATACATACACCCAGAGGGCAACTTAGAGGTCCCCCCTGAAAACCTACTAATCTCTAGTGTACTGGCTGACTGGTGTAGACCAGCCTTCCGCCACAGACAGGTTTCGGACCACCTGCAGGTGAGAGCCTACGTTCTCTGAAGGCAGAAAGAATGCCTCACCAGAGATGTGGTCACCTACTTCCAGCAGGATGGCTAAGTAATCAGCATATCAAGACAGGAGGCTTCAAAGGCCACTGCCGTCTTTGATATGCAACCCATGCTTCCCCCAGACAGGAGAATGCCACCCCTACCCCGGGCCCATTTGGTCCCGGGACAGGAGGGAAAATTTGCTAGTTAGGAGACGCGTTCCCTATTAGGCTAGTCCCACACCTAAGGTGAACTACCTGATATGAACACGAAAACTAGAATTCCACCATCTTGGTTTTTGGTAGAAATAGGCTCACTGGGTCAGGGTTATGCACCCTTTCCACAGGAAGTGGTCATTTAGGGGTTGTGGTCACCCTAAAGGTAAGTAACCCATTGGAACTTCATGGAATTCCGCAGAGCAAAGCTCTGATCCCTAAATTTGGCATTTAGGCAGCCCCCTTATGCCAGGACCTTAGATTCGACAGATCCCAAAGAAGACGACAAACAAGAGCCATGAGAAAACAAGAACTGAATAAATGCTGTGGACTTTTGAAACCAAACTCTGCCTGCATGCACAAGTCTTGACAATCATAACTAAGTGGGTTGTGTTGCAGCTGAGCATCTGCCAAGAGCCTGGTAGACTGCCAGCCCTTCACAAATTGTCAACAATCTCCCTTGGAGTAGAGGAGCTACTCCTCTGCAGTCCGCAGGCACCGAAGAAGCAGAGTCCGGTTCACCATGTTGCAGCTCCCTGGACAGCCCAAAGCTGCTCCGGAAAAGGAACCCATGCCTTAGAAGGTAAGACCTGTCCCACCCACCGAGTGAGAGTACACCAAGGCTGACTGGAGCTGCATAGCGCCAACACCCACAGTACTGGACCCCTTGCAGCAAACACAGCCCATGTGAGTCCAATCCGGACTCCCACTGCACCAAGACCGAGCAGCCGCTGAGGGATGTCAGCACAGCAGAGACCCACTTCCAGAGTGGCCCATCTATCTTGCTTTCTGCACCCTCAACCAGCAAGCTGGACAACTGCAAGGCCCTTTAATGCACCTAGCCTGGGTACCTGAGAATCCACTGTGCTTTCTTGCACCCAAAATCCACTGTGATCCGTTGGGAGCTCCCAGACTTGTCCCCAAGTACCCATAAGCAGCGTTATTTTAGGTGGCCCACCTTCTCAGGCATAGCTTGCACAGCTACCTACCCGAGCAGCACCTGTGCGTCCGGGTGCCCCAGAGCAGGTACCGAGTAACTGCTGGTGGTAATTTGGACCTTGGCCACCTACGTCCGTAAGTCCAGATGGAGACTCCCGGAAACACACCGTAAATAACTGTATGCAACATATGCCTGTTTTCCCTTTAGAAAGCATTGCTGTGTAAAGACGAATTGAAGTACATTTTTTACTTACCTGTAAAAATCTATATTTTAAAAAGTACTTACCCAATAAAGTTCTTGGTATCAAAATTTATATAAAACTACGACTTGTTTTTCTAAATTGGCCTTGGATTTTTTCTTGACTGTGTGTCTCAATCACTGCCTGTGAGTACAGCAAAAGATAAGCCAAAACTCCTCCCCACACTACCACAATAGAGAGCATTTAGCGTTATAATTTTTGCCTCTGTAAACCAATAAGAGTTGCCTGGACTCTCTCCACAGCGCACCTCGTTTTGGTCCACCATATAGAGCTAGCTTCCTACAAGTTCGGTTGTGTGAGGCGATTGGGTTTAATCAGACCACACAGGAAGGAGCTCACTACGTGGTCCTTAACATTCTTGCCCTTCTTGAAAGGGAAAAGCTACAGCTCATTGGTATTGACCACATCTAAAACCAAACTCCAATGCAAGTTTATGATCTTTTTAAGCACGCCACCTCAACCTCTGAAAAAATGGGCAGAGGCTGCACCGCATAGCGCCACGCTGGCAACCAGATGGTGTGCTGCCTGTTCTGACATGGTGCCGGGTGAAAAAAAAAAAAATTACGTTTGACAAAAGGAAACAGCAAAGCAAAAAGGAAGAACTAAGGGAAATGGAACACAAGGAAGAAAGGGAAAACAAAAAAAGCCTACAAAAAGGCAATGAAAATGTAAAAATAAAAAATAAAAAAAAAATCAGAAACATTAAATACACCCACAGATAAAAATGAGTAAATGCGGGGTGGGGGAGTGGGATGGGGGAGGACTGATAGAGATGAGAAAGCAGGTCAAACAAAATGGCCGCGCCCATGCGAACCATGTGGTGCGTGTTGATTTTTCAGTGCGGAACATGCTACTGGCCTGAAAAAGTAGCGCGAACGGGTAGACAAGCATTCTTCAGCCCGTTCACAGAGTTTTTGAGGAAATCTGTGAGTTCTGCCCAGGCCTACTTCTTATATGCATCTTTTTCTGGATGTCTTAAGTCGAATACATCAAAACAAAGCTATGAACACTTTAACCTGATATCATTCACACTCCTCAAAAAGTGTAAGAGCCCCATGAAAAAAAAAAAAGAAAAGGCTGACTTCAGATCTGTGGATGATCGAGATCACCTTGCCTCATGCATTAGTCTGCTGCTACTAGAATATATTCTAGTTTGGACCTTCCCCACTATTGATGCAACTCTTGGCTATACAGTACTCTGATACAGAGCAGCTGTTAGCTTTCACATAAAAAACTCACTTTTTGTGGAACAGTGTTTAAAAGACTGGATGGCTGGTGTTGCAATTGCACAGGTTAGCCTTTTGTGATAATAGGAAATCTCTTGTCGAAGTTGTGGTGTAATTACATTAAACTATGTAAAATCAAGAACCTCAGCTCTTCCAAATGTAGCGTTAAGAGTGGCACAGACAACGGCAAGACATTGTGTACTGGACTCCAATGTTGAAATATTGTACAATGCTCTGCTCTTGTCCGTGTAGTGATTATACTGGGGTACCGCTGTTGACTGATACATGGTGAACACTATTGCTTGTACATTGTTTTCCGTGTGACACCTTGCATTTGATAGCTCTGTTACTCTGACTATGCTTGAGCCTACGCTCTCTATGAAACTGAAACCATTCAAGTCCCCTGATCAGTGTGGGTTGAATAGACCGATTGCACGTCTGAACAGTGACATCAAAATATTCACTAACATTCTTGGCCAGGGTCTGGCCCACCCTCATATACCCGCTTCAGAGTTGTGTGATTCAGAATAGAAAGACTGGAGACAATACTCTGCTCGCGAATAATGCCACTGAACCCGCCGCGAAGGACGGGGTGCAGAGTCTTCTCCTATCTTTAGATGCGGAGAAAGCATTTGATCGGGTGAACTGGCCATTTCTGACCAGGGTCCTCTACATGAGGTATCAAGTTAGGCCCATGTTAGCGGTCTTATATTTTGGCCCACTTTCTGACGCCATCCACCAAGAATAAGACCCGAGCTATTCTGTCTGATCCGATTACGCTATCTAAGGGCGCCCGTCAGGGGTGTCCCTTGTCTCTGGCATTGTTCTCTCTTTGTGTCGAACCACTAATATAGCAAGTGCAGGCGAATCCAGATATACGCGGGCTCCCTATGAGTGATACGCAGCTAAAGATTACAATATTCAGAGAAGACAAGCTTTATTTCCTGATTGACCCGGTTGCCTCCTTGAATGCACTTGAGAATACTCCGAGTGAGTATAGGGGGGCTTAAGGATTCCAAATTAATGACAGAACATCAGTCAGTATGGGGTGGGTCCCTTGTCATCTAGTCTGCAACTACGAGTTGAGTCCAGAGGTTTTACATGGGCCACTAATGACTTTCAGTATTTGGGGTGTCTATACCGAAGGGACCCTTCAGTTGTCTTTCTCTTCAATATTCCGCCTATTCTTTTGAAGGGACTTTATAGATCGTGTTGGTTAGAGATTTCTTGGATGGGCAGACCAAACTGTCTTAAAATGAACTTTTTACAGCGACGTTTCTATGTTTTTAGGATTCGCCAACTCCGTATTTAGAAAACAGTGGTTGCACTGATCCACAAGAAGCTGTGATTCTTCATATGGAATGACAAGCCCCCTGGAGTGGCTATTGAAGCTCTGTACTGCTATTCGTAGGAGGGCTTGCTTGGAGTTCCGAACGTAGCTCTTTACATTATGGCCGCCCAGCTTGTTCCGGCGCTGGATTGGATCTCTGAACCCGCTACGGCCTGGGTTCGATTAGAACTGCTTATGTGTAAACTCCTGCTTAAACACCTGCTATGGTTACCACTCCTTAGCCTCCCCTCTGTTTACACTTTGTTGTCCTCTACCTCGTCCACTCTACTCCACTGGAGATAGGCCGCCCTTACGTGTCAGTTTTAGTTATACCTGTCCCCGCACACCCTGGTTCTTGGTAATCCGGACTTCCCCCCTGGTATGTTGGATGGGAAGTTACGCAGGTGGGATAGGGGTGCTGATCTCACCCTTCAAGACTTATACGTTGACGGGGTTCCCAAGTCAAGAGACCAGTGTGCGACCGACTTTTCATTACATAAATAACACTGCCTTGTATAAGGTGGCACAGCTGGCCCATTGGGCTCGCCAGGTCACCACTCTCCAGGGAGGGACACAAGAGATACATTTGTTGGAAGATATTTTGAGTGATGGGGAAAGAGGGGAAGCTATTTCATGTTGTTATAGAGCAGTAGAACGACTAAGTTTGAATATATTGTACAGTGGTCGAGCGATTTGGGCATGGGAATCGATGAGGGGGCCTGGGCCACAATATGGCAAACAGTGGCCAAGTCCTCTATGTGCATTCAATACAAAGAAAGTGCATTTAAATTGCTCCTATGGTGGTATCTCACCCGGCCCACCTGTCCCACATGATAGGGGCGAGTGTTGGCAAAGGTGCAGAACTCGGGGCACATATCTTCATATGTGGTGGTAGTGTTCGCGGTCGCAAAGTTTTCGAATCGTGTTTCGGCAAATTTCTGACATCCTACACATTACACTCCCTCCCGCCTCCTCCAGACGCTTCTGGGAGCTCCAGATGAGCGGACTTTACGCATTCAATCCCCCTTCAGGTAAATTGATCACACTTTGTTTGTTGGCTGCAGGGTTGGTGACTGCCTTTCGCTAGAATGGCCAGGAGGTCCCTTCTACGACATTGTGGTGGGCCAAGATATATATGCTATGGAAAGTTCGCCTGCCACTGCGAGACATGCACAGTTATTTTTTGACATAATATGAACCTCCTTCCTGACCCCTGTGAAGGATAGTTCTACATGTCAGGTGCATGTGCACCCCGGGGGTCTGATAGGTACTGCACACCATGTAAGCTGGGATGGGGTGAAGCTGGTTTGAGTTGGGGGAGGGAATGCATGAGGTGCGCAGGTGTTGATGGAATGCTTGCGTCTGTTAGGAACATGCTTGTTTGGTTTCCCGTTTGCCCTTCCCTCTAGGACATGGATTGCCCTGGGAAACATCACACGTATCCAATGTTGTACTATTGTTTCTGTGGCTTTTTATGCTTTGCAATGCTTGCTTCTCGTGGAAAAACATATTGTTTATGTATGTGTATTTTGTTTAATTTGCCAGTAACTTGAAAATAAAGTTGTTAAAAAAACATATGTCAAATCTGCAATCATAATTCTAGAACCATAATTTTAAATATGGGAGACAGGGTTTACAACGCAGCCATTACATTGCAGTTCCTTTACAATGCGGTCATTACAGCGATCGCGTTGTTAGAATGCAATGCCTTTACAACGCAAGTCATTAGATCGACTTGCTATAGGAGGCGCTCTAACATAAGGAATAGTGTAATTTACTATTGCGACACCTTCCCTACTGTTGCGCAGGCTGGAGTTGCAATAGTAAATTATACTATTCCTAAATCCAGCGCGCCCCCTATAGCAAGCCGATGTAATGACTTGCGTTGTAAAGGTATCTCGTTCTAACAACGCGGTTGTTGTAATGACCGCACTGTAAAGGAACGTGATGTAATAGAATGCGATGTAACATGCTATATTCATTTACTGGGAAACAACACTTACAACGTAACATTTACAACGCACTACCTTTACAACGAAACTTTTACAACGCAACATCCATTACAACGCATACCATTACAACACATGTCACTACAATGCATACCACTACAACGCATGTCATTACAACGCAGTCATTACAACGCATACCTGTACTATCCAACACTTACCCTACTGTTGCACCCCCTGGAGTTAGAATAGTAATTTTCACCCCTACACTATCCAACACTTACCCTACTGTTGCACCCCCTGAAGTTAGAATAGTAATTTTTACCCCTACACTATCCAATACTTACCATTCATGCAATGTAATGGTATGCGTTGTAATGGTATGCGTTGTAAATGTAGTATGCGTTGTAGTGGAATGCCTTGTAAAGGTAGTTTCAAAGAATTTTTTGTAATGGCATGCGTTGTAATGGATGTTGCGGTGTAAAAAATGTGTTGTAAAGGTATGCGTTGTAACGACATACATCCTCATTTAATATATATAGGAAAAGAATGAATCAAAGAAAAAAAAAGAAAAATCAAAAAATGCGTCCTAATGAGCTTATCATGTGTATGCCATGACACTGTTGGCACGCATCATTTAGTAGGCACACATATATGTGATGACATATGGTGCTCATATCCCCCGCATGTACTGATTACTATGGAATAATTTTCTTTCTTTCCATTTTTTTACTGATCCAAGAAAGAGGACGCAACTTGAAACGGTCAATAAGAAATAATGTTTACATCTGTGGGAGCAGAGCAAAGGAGCAGCCTGGTACCGAATGGCAGCTGCCGGGCCCTCCCCAATTTTTCTTTTCTTAATGACCTCGAGGATGGGATGCAATGAAGAAACAGGTGAGATAGTAGCAACAAAGTGAGGCAGGTGGGGGGGAATGATTGGACTTATTAAAAAAAAAGCTGGAGGAGGAGGAAGCAATGGACTGGGTGGGGATGGCAGGAGTGGAAAAGTACACAGCACGTTAGGTGGAATAAAAAACAGCACACAAGAGAGAGCAGGTAATAGTGAGGAAGTAACACAGAGCAAAGGTACAGGTATTTAGTGGAGAGAAAACAGAGAAAGAGGGAGTGGGAGAGGGAGAATAAACAGACATGCACTTGTGTGGATTGCTTAAACAAATAAGTAGTTCCTAAATGAGAGCGGCGGAAGGATATAACTCAGTCAATCAATAGGATGGTAATGAGGCTATGCTCCACTGAGGTACAAGCAGAAAAAGAGGAGCCCAAGCCATTGAATAATAAGCAAGCTAATGGGAGGGACAGCCAAGCAGTGGTAAGCAGTGGGCGGGCTTTACGCCCACTGCAGGTTTTTAGTAAGGCCCACAAGAGGTTTTCACCTACATACAGCTAAAACGTGCCTGGCGAGACCTAAAACCACAGGGTGGGAGTGCGCGGGGAAAGCTACATGCCCTGTTTACAAACTGGAAGTGAATTTTAATTTGTAGACACAGGTGAAAATGGAATTACAACGATTTTCTTGTGTAAATGGGAAGGCTGATGTTTTAAGTCGCGGGATGTCGCCCCATTTAATTACATCACAAGGCCATACAAGGAACGAAAATGTGGCCCTTTAAATGAGTACCATATGCTTAAGTATGTTAGTGCACGTGGGCTCTTACCAACCATGCTCTCTTAGCTTTCAAATTTCACATACTCAGTAAAATATACGGAAAATAGTTCTGGGCTTATTCGCTGCTAAAGGGGGCTTGTTATGTGACTGGCCTTCCTAACTAGCCAATGCCTAACAAAAACACCACCCCAATAAATAAAATACTAGGCCTAGGCGAGTGGTATTTTTTTCCAAACACGACACCTCCTCACAGTACTACAGCAATCATGGTGCCTTGTTCTAAAGTGCTTTGCTCCTTTATGGTTCAATACTAGACTGAAGTCTTTGGCGACAACATAGAAGAGGACAACGCGAGTAGCTATAATGTTTCAGAGATTTGTCCCCTTTCCTTCGGAGATGCCTCCCTTACATATGCACAATTTCACTCACCTTCAGGCTGGTAGGCTGGGCTGCCCTTGCTTCGGCCTTCCCTGCTGAGGACGTCGTATCGCTTGCTTTCATACATCGGGGACTCAGAGTCTAGGAGAGAACAGAGACAAAGAAAAAATTGTCCTGAATGTGCATCGGACTAGCATATGGGAGACGCCTACAACCTTTGTGTTGAGACTTCAAATGAGGGATCAAATGCCTCAACCAGTCTGGCCCTTTCTCAGTCTAGAGCTGCAGAGCAGAACCCCAGTGTCCAAGCAGTGAAAGGCATGGGGAATGAACAATAACTGAATTGTCAAGATTGCTGCAGGTGTGGTCAGATGGGGCTAAAACCAGGATTCAGGTGCCGCTCTGATGGTTGGGACACACTGCATATTATGCTGAAGAAGGAGCATCAGCATGCAAGGTAGCCTAAGGCACATACCATAAGCCCTGGTGTCAAATTGACCTATAATCTTCTGGGGGAAAATTAAAGCCAAGGTTTTCCAACTCCAGGTCATCTACTTGTGTTGATATCCTTCCGGTAGCCATGAACCCACTGCAAGCCATGGGTCATAAAGAGCCAGCTGTCATGCATTCATTCTTCCTGATCTTAGCCTGGCATCGCCTTACCCCCTATCTGGGCACAGGTTAGGACTACCACACCAATCCCTACAGGTAGTACCATGTGCACCGATTTCTACAGGTAGTGCTTTCAGCTTCCAAACTACAGCCTGGCAGTTCACAATCTGTTCCAAGCACAGTCTTGCACTGCATGGGTTGTTCCAGGAGCAGCTTAGACCTGCCACACCTCCCTCCATCACAAACACTCACTTCACCATCTGCTTCTGTAAGCGGTCTGTCACATAAAGCGTATTCCTTGTGCAAGGCTGCCATATTCAATAAATTCTTTGAAGACTGGGTGGTGCTGCTTCTTTGAATGCCAGCACATAAATGTGTCCTTCCCCATTCATTTCCTGAACATAGGCTTGTATTGGCCATACGCTTCTATGCCCAGCTTGGGGCTGGCCCACATATTCCCCAGAGCCCCCCTTTGCACCACAGGTTGTAGGCCTGCATGGTACAGCAGCACCTGCTCCCTGTTTACAGTTTACTCCATGAATTCATCAAACACACAAGAGGTGATAGGAGACATGCTTACAGATAGTCTAAATCACTGGCAATCTCTCGGGGTAGCATTCCAACCCTTGTTTTTCGCCTGCTGTCGCCTTATAGACAGAGACCTGCCTTTTGCAAGTGAGCACGGATGCTGCTGCCCATGACGACAGTCTATCCTGAGCTTCCAGGTGAGGCCCTGTTACCTGAATAAGAAAAGATCCAACTTAATAAGTGATGGGCCAAGTGAACGTCGGTTACCTGAATAGGTGTAGGTTTGTTTCGATGGGGAGTGTTTGGTCCTCTGGGTCTCAAACTCATAGATCTTCCTTTCATATAACTTACGGGTGCTTCCTGCACAGGAGAGAGAAGAGACGTCAGGCAAGTAAGAACAGATGCAAAAAACCAAAGTAGCACAATTTAATAGTACATTTGTACATCACAATCAACAGTGAACAGACTCAAAGCATGTGAATTTGGGCACCCACGGCAGAGGTACACATCTTTAATATGCGGAGGACTTTTCCATTCCAACATGTATCAGTGTTGTCTGGATCCCTAAGGCTGCTTTTTTGCGATAGGAGAACACAGATCAGGATTTGCGCTAAGACATAGGCCAGTCTCATGGACTGTGGTCTTTTTGGACTGGAAGGAGCACCCAAAGCGCTACCCTCATAGTGATGGAAGGCTACAGCCTTTACCAGGAGTTAAGCAGAACAAGCATGGGGGTGACAACATACAGTATAGTGATCAGTAGCAGCCAACAGGACCTTTTTACCCTGTTTCACTGGAGTGAGGTTTATAGGCTCACTCACCTTTCAAAAGTTCTACTGCTGTGGGTTTAACTTGCGCTTGGCCTACAGCAGGTAGATGTGGAGCGCTGCATAGCGAGAGAGTGGTGACTGCGTTGGTTGTACGTGTGCCAGGGAAGGGTACAGTACAAGGATGATGCAGTACATTGTGGATAGTACATGCATGGGTTGTATTTATGTGTGCGAGGAATACACTACATGAGAGCTGTTGTGCTGTGCAGCGTGTGCACAAGGGCTATATGTGCTGGGTGGATGCATGCATGCTTGCATGAAGCACAATACACATGCAGGGTTGTGCACCGTACACATGGTGAGTGCATGTGCTGGCAGCGCATGTGTTTTAAAATAAGCACACCCTGGTTGAATATAGAAAAGTTTCAGTGCTTAACAGTGCGCACAGATTGAGTGTTTATACTGAATGCAACTGTAAAGGTAAATGTACAGTTCCCAGAGTTGTTCATTCGGGAATGAAACTGTGGTGTAACGGTACACTGAGTGAGTGTACCTGCAATGGTACATTGTATGGAGGACCCTGCGTTCCGTTTAGGGAAGCCCAGGCCTGACTGGTAAAGACAGGATTTCTGGATTGCTGTACACACTGTAGGGAAAAAGACAAGACTCCCTTTGCATTCCAAAAGACTGCTCTTGAGTTCAGTGATAGACCACAAGGAAGGAGCCTGGACCCATCTCAGAAAGGACGATGAGGCTGATAAGGGGACCACACAGAGTACAGCTGGAGTCTGGGATTAACCTTTTGATGCACATATCACTGTGGTGACATCCAGGTGTGAACTCTGGTCCCTCCCATAAACTGTGTTGTGGACAATCAACGTCAGAGTCGTGCCTGCTGTGGCAGGCCTCTTTTATGAAAGAAGAAGTGCCCACTTCAAAAGAAGCCGAACCCCAACATAAAACTTCAAAGGCCCAGGTGCTAAATCACATCTGGTGTCTGAAAAAGGAATATAAGAAGGGGAGAATTAGTCCCCAAAAATGTGTCATCTGCCAAGCAGCAGGACGGTATGTGTAAGAAGGGAAAGGTCTGCATGACTTCTGTGACCAGGACTGGGGACCAAAGCCTGGTGGTCTCCTTGATGGATGATGGGATATTACCCAGGGAAACTAAGAAGACCTGCCCTGGAGCACCGCTGCCTACCTGCTTGCCAAGACCAGTGTGCCCTGTGAGGAAGAGGAGAGTGTTGAAGGAAGCCCCACTGTGAGGACTCCCTGTGCAAGGTGTGAGGATTTGGCTGTGCATTGATCGGGCTGTAGCCAGTGTGCAAGACTGTTTTAGGTGACTCCCTTTTGCCAGGAGAGGGCCACTGCAGACTGTAACAAGTATCGAGCACTGAGCCCACACATTTCGTTGTGGTGACCCCATATATCAGAGGGTCACGGTGAATGGGGAATAACCCTGAACATGTTATACAAAGGTGGGTGGGACAGGGATTTGCCGGATAACCTACTACTTCTCCAACCACAAGGGGGATTGTGTTATTCTTTTCGAATGAGGTATTCCTTCCTCCGAATGCAAGTGCAAAGACACAAGAGAGGTCCTGTCAGTGATAGCAGAACCGAGCGAAGTTAGAAACAATGGGTATACCAATATCACTATAGAATCTGACCAGGTTGAGAGTAATTCTAGAAGACAGAACATGTTTTCACTGATCCCGAGGGCCTTCTTTCCAGGCATGAAAGGTGTGTTTTCTGACAGCAGACTGTACCTGACACTGTGCAGTAGACGACTAACAGTTGGCTAGTTGCCAGATTCGGACATTAGGTCTCGTTACGCGGGTATGTCCTACTGGAGCTATAGTTGCACCACAGTTGTATTCCGAGCCACTCACTGATGTCCTCATGCCTCTACCCTAAACCAATCTTCCCTTGCTCCAGGTTACAACCTGCGCATTTCCTTATGGAGAAATAGTTCTTCACTTGTTGGTTTACGGAGCAAAACAGAAAAATATTTGTGATAAATGCCAGGAGTTTTGCTGGTTGTCAATAAACAAGAGTTATTTTGCACCTTCTGAAACTCGGTTTGTTGTGGCTTCTCAGTCATCAGAGAACACAGCAATAAAAACCGCTGAGAACTAAAAAAACACGACGACATTAGCAACTTACTTTACGAGGAAGTCTGTTACAAAGTGGCGACTCAGTAGCCATTTTTATAAGTACAATTCTCTTCCATTTTGCTTTTTGCTACCCGGCTTCGGCTCACTGTGGGCTTTTTAAATGTGACATCAACCATGGTGCACGGAGCATTTTTCTGAACCCTCTCAATGTAAGCAAGCTCACTACAAGACATTCAGCAGTGTGTGCTCTGTTCAGGGAGAGGAAAAAAGAAATCTTCTGGGTACAAAGAGTAAACTTTCAAGACTTTGGATACAGGAGTCTGGCACTTTTAGAACTTCGATATAGGTTAACTTCTTTCTAAACCATGGATCATCTAACGCTACCATAAAGATGGTCTCCAGTGCCAGAAGAGTCAGGTGCGGCCTCGATTTGCAGGTAAGAAGTCACCGTCTTTGGCTAGTGGCTATTCTATCCAGCTTTACATTTCATCTCGTCTTTGGTTTGACCATGCATTGCAGATATGATGGCACTGCTCTAGGTTTTAGTGTCTTCCCTTAAATAAAATACAGTTTAAAAGCTATGAGGGGGACGCTTGCAACTTTACCTTGCAAGCTAGTGGGGACCAGGACAAGCCGGGCTGGTCAGGCAAACTGAAGACCGCTTTTTATTAGCCCTGCCCTAACCCCAATCCATCAAACCCCTTGGGGAATCATGGGCATCAGTCATGTGTGCAATGGTGCCGCATGGCGGTCTGTGCTTGCCACATACAAAGTCCCACTACACTATTTCCCTTGTTGCACAATGTGCTGCGGAAGGGTCAACTGCACCAGCAGATTAGGTCTGCTTCTATTGCACATGCAGCCTTACTCTCCTATTCTACAAGGATAGGAGAATTACTCTCCTTGGATACTCACTATCCAATAATTTGTGTGTTCATGTTCATTCTCACCCATCAACCCTCATAGTCTATTTTTTATAGCAGACAGCTTAATCAACTTGAACGGGCATGTCGTACCAGTCCACGCGTTCTAACAATCGTGGAGATTTTAATATTCACTAGGATGGGTACAACTTGCTGGCCTGGGCTTCATTTACGGTCCCCATCATTACTAGGATACTAAATGCATCTCTTTCTTTTACATGCCCAGCTACCTCTAGAGTAGGAGTTGTTAACACTAGTTTTCAAAAATGCTAACATAGTTTCTGACATTAATAGCTACTGTCCCGAATCGTTCTGCTCCTCTTCAGTGGGAAAAGTCAGAGAAAAATCATAATCAAGTGGCTGTACAGTGTTATAGCACCACACTGTCATCTGGATCTCTCACGGGTTTTGCAGCAGGTAGGGGCACAAGGTTGGTACACAACTGTGCTGGATCAATTAAGGATCATGCAAGACTAGATCAATTCGGTTGGACCTCTCTTCCGATTGATACCGTGTATTATTTAATTCTGGCAGAGACGCTTGTTGACGCTGGCCTTGACTTGACAGTACTGCAGTGGTTTACATCTTTTCTGGTGGAGCATATATAGAATCTTTATCTCTTTTCCCCTTTATAGTTCGAAGCCCAAGCAGAGCAAGATGTGTCTTTTCAAGACATGCTGTATTCACTCTGTGGGCTTAAAGCCCGCCCATTGCCTTTTTATTCCTCACTTTGATTGTCCTTCAAAAAGGCTTCCTCACTAGTGACTAATTCTTCTTCTTCTTTGTCCCGCCTTGTTGTCATTTGTATCCTCCCACGGAGCAGCACCAAACTTGCTCTCACCTGCAGGGGGTCAGAAACCGGTCTGTGGTGGCAGGCTGGTCTACAGCAGTCAGCCAGCAGACTAGAGGCTGGTCGGGTTTCAGGGGCACCTCTAAGGTGCCCTCTGGATGCATATATGAATAGATCCACTGCTGGAATTAGTGTGGATTTATTCTTATGAGTGTCTTGAAACCAAACACCATAGATTTTAGTGACAGCATCATGTCGCTGGTGAACTCGTTTTCACCAGTATCCAGCACATGTACGTAACATAGCTTTCCTGTTCCCTTTTTACATCTATGAATTGGCTTAGACATCAAAGGGGGCATATCTGCTCATGGAGATATGTTCACAGATGTAGTAGAGTGCACCCTGTCTTGGGGCTATAAAGCCTGCTATAGGGGTGGCTTCCTCATACTGCATGCAGCATCTGTAGGTATGGCACACATGGATGTGTGCCATGTTGTGTTTTTTACATTTATCAGTATCAATACATGCAGCCTGCAATGGCAGTCAGCATGAGTTAGGATGGCATAATACATACTGCAGCCCATAGGGACCCTGTTTGGCATGCATGACCCGGGTACTCGCAGTACCATTTACTAGGGACTTACAGGGGTGCTAAAAGGTATGGCCAATTGGGATGACAAATGTACAGTTTTAAGGAAAGATCTGGAACTGAGGACCTGAACAGCAGAACCCCAGGGCACTCTCTGTAAAAACTGCATCAATTACCAAGTCTAAAGTGGGGGTGGCCATGTCAGAAAGGGGCACTTTCCTACTTACACGTCACATAAATAAATGTAATCAAGCCAGCACTACCTTCGTTGCCTGAGTCGGGCCCGTTAGAAAACTGTACATCTGCGATAGACAGAGACATAGTACATAGTCAACATACCCACAACAGGGCCATGGGAGATGCTGTACTTCTTCAGAGTGCTGATCAGCTCCTCATCTGTCATGCCTTTGTATTTTTCCATCTTTCTCTGTAGCTTCTGCCCAGGATCACTTCACCTAAAGGGAGAAAAGCGATTCCATTAAGAGTAGGTTACAGTACCAATGCCTTAGCCCAGAAATGTCTTCCCATCACTTCACAGCTCGTGGTGGAGTGAGGCTTTCATTAAAAGAATAGATTCATATCTTGTTTGTTTTCTGCTATAAATCTCGGTTTACTGTGAAGCATCCACGTTTTCTGCTTTCCCCTTGAAGGAATTCAGCAAAGCAAGAGCCTGAAAATACATCTCTCACAGGACAGAGGCAACATATTAAAGATCATATCTCATTCAAAGATTAAGACTGGGTTAATGAAAGTAAAATTGGGAACTCAATACAGGCAGTCCTGGCTGCAGATTAAAAAAAAACACGAACTTGGCATACCTTCTGCTACTTATATAAAGGGGTTGTCCTTAGGTTTTAGCTATTTGAGGCAACATCATATGCTGGATTCTCTCTGAAGACAATTCTTTTTGACACATCTCTTCACCCTCAAACCCTCTAGAACCATTTTCTCCACAAAGATATTACAATGTTGATTTTCTGAACAGCATATATTATACATTGATTTTACTACATACTTATCCCACGTTCAGCTGTTAGTGTCGCGGATGTGCTCACCTGTATTCCGGCTTCATGGATTTTGGAGAATAGTATACGACACAATTACCTAAATTGTTTATATACCTCTTGGACCCTCTCCAATAATGTCACAACTTTGGTCTGCAGTATAGATTTCTAAATCAGTTAAAAACCAGTAGCTTTATTAATTCTACTTTTAAAGAAATGTTTAGTGACTACTTCAATGACGGACCAAGGTATAGGATTTCAGACTTGCTGACAAATGCCGTTTTCTGTATTAAGAATAAAGAGTCGGCTGTAGCAGACATCCATGCACCATGTATGCACACCCCTTCGTAACTGCGCTATGTGCATATGGGGTGCCCGCTGATGTCATGATACTACACTTGATTGGAAGCTGTCTGCTATAAAGTCTTTGATTTTTATGCTCCTATGAGTTGCTCCAGCTGCAAGAGAGCCTGTTTGTACAGGTCTGTGCAGGTTTCTCTTTAATGCTATTAACCTGTAGAGAACATGGGGCAATTGGGTTTGCCTGTGGAATACTAATGCGCTTGCCTTTGACGACGTTCACTTTACTTGTTGATACCTCCTGAAATATCAATAAAGAAAATGTAAAAAGAGAACAGGATCTTTGTTGGACAGGCCACATGAAGGGCCGCTCTCCCCCGGCCCAACCAGGCCTGAGTCCAGTCACGCAAGTACCACACACCACCATTGCACGTTCTCCGTCCCCTCAGGGACCCCTGCCCTCGAGCATGTTGAACTCGTGGGTCCGATCCACTGCCGGCCCACGCGCCCAGCCTGGAGCGCCATCTTGGACACTCCACCACGAGGCCGCCTGGCCCCCGATCGACCTCAACCCTGGGCCTGGCCCGGCCTCAGACATTCCGGCACCACCCTCCACCCAGGAGGTGAGCGGGCTACTTGGCAAGTCAATGGGAGAAAGAGGTGCCGATGGCTCTCCCCCGCCAAGTGCCGCTCGCCCATCACCGCCCCGGGCGCTGGCTCCACCCCCCTGCTGGGTGTCTGGACTCCCTCATCCCGGACCTCCCGACCTCCAAGTGCGAGGGTCCGGACATCAAAGCACGCCAGCCCTATAACTGGGGCAGCTCCAGAACAGGAAGGCAGTTGTATCTTGGAGTCGAGAGACGTAAAGAGGAACTCATCCTAGACGGACTACTGGCGCTGCCGTAGCTCTGTCTTGTGCACCATCGTCCTGCCTGTTGGCGCTGCCACAGCCTTCGCAACCTTCAAATCCATCATCGTCGTCGGGACCTGCTGGCGTGGCCGCGGACCGTTGTAACCGTCATCTTCACCGGGACCTGCAGGCTCCGCCGCGGACCGTCGTCTTTCCTTCGTCCATCTCGGGACCTGCCTGGCTCCGCCGCGGCCCGATCATCTAGAACGCCGAGCTCGAGGATTGAGAGCTATTTTTCACTCATTGGTAACAAAGACTGTCCCGCTACCCCTTCCCTAAGCCAGAGACTAGAACCGAGGGGACCCCTGAGTCCAGACCTCCTTGTATCATACCATCGTAACATAAGAATTGCCTATAAAGTCTCGTAACCTTCAATCTTGTGTGGTGTCCGTCTGTGGGGGGGGAAGTTACTTGTCTGTACAGTCGTTGGAGGCGGCTCTCCCCGGAGACCTCTCCCCGTAATCTCGGCCGACCCTCCCGGTCCGTCTAACATTGGTGGCCAGCGGCGCGATTCGAATCACCGCATAACGTACAGAGAGTAGCTCACCCCACGACGAAATCACAATGACAACTAAAGAAAGCGGATCAACCGAGAAGTTCCAAATGGAGAAACTAGAGGAGTACAGCCATCGTGAACTAAAACAATTCTGCATCGAACTGGGTATCGCTACCACCGGACTAAGCACCAAAGACGATTTCAAGCATGCCCTAGAATATTGGGCAGAGACCGGGGCTGCCGGAACCCCCGATCAAAGCACCGCAGAAAAAACCACCACGGCCCCTGAAGGGCAAAGAACGGGTCTCTCGCAAGACGAGATCCAGGAAAGAGAAAGAACCCGACTACACGAGCTGGAAATGGCCCGACTCAAGATGGACATTGAACTCAAGCTGGCCGAACAAAAAATCAACTTAGAGCACCTGCGTCTCCGAGAAGAAAGAGAGGAGAAACAGAGACAAAGGGAGCTCGAGGAAAAGAAACTGGCGTACGAACACGAACGGAACCTAGCCGAGATCAACCTGCGCAAGCAGAATAAAGAAGCAGGGGTGCCCGAGCGACCCCACACCTCAGGGGCCACAGAGAAAAAGGTACACATCCCCAAGGATGTTGTCCGAGAATATTTCCGAGAGGACGACATCCAGCAATGGTTTAAGGCCTATGAAATCGCTATGACTGCACACCGGATCGATAGAAGCGATTGGGGAGCCGGTCTATGGGGGAGATTCCTCAATGAGGGCCGCGATACCCTGCTACAACTCCCAGACCACCAGATGACCTCCTATGACCATATGAAAGCGGCCCTCCTCACCCGCTATGGCCTCACACCCGAGATGTACCGTCAGAGGTTCCGAGACTGCACCCGCATCCCGGGTACAACTTGGGTGGACTACGTAACCTACTTTAGCCGAGCCTTCGAGGGCTGGATCAGAGGAAGCAACGTCACGACCTACGAACAACTGTTCAATCTGATGGTATGGGAGCATCTGTCGAACAATTGCTTCATTGAACTCCGCCAGCACCTCCTCGACAGCAAGTTAACAGATCCCCGGCAGCTCGCAGCGGAAGCTGACCGGTGGGAGATCACCAGAGTGGGCCGGAATGGGTTCTACGAACAGAACCGGAACAACAATGGTCAGCACCGACCCAGAGGAGGAGGAGGGGGCCAAGGACGAGGAAGAGACAACGCTCCGGCCGCCCCCGCAACCAGCACCACCCCCCCGGCCAACCGGGGCAGCACCCCGGCGCGACCGGGGTACAGAGCCAATGTCACGTGTCACCGATGCCAACGAGTCGGCCACTACGCAAACGACCCAAACTGCCCGCAGTACCAGAGCCCAAGGCCCCGCCAAGTGGCCGCCGCGGCCCTAGGAGAAGAACAGATCTCCGAGGAGCAGGAAGAATACGAACAAGAGCATCAGGAGTGGGAGCCAGCCGCCATGACTCTAGCATGCTTAGGGGGAAAAGACATGGTCCCGCGGGTCCCCCTACCCGCTAACACCCAGAAGTACAGCCAATGGGTGAGCATCAATGGACGCCGGGCCGAAGCCCTTCGTGACACCGGGGCCAGTGTAACAGCCGTCCGCTGTCACCTGGTGGCCCCAGAACAGTATCTACCGAACATTCTCTGCCCTGTACGATCAGCCGATAACTCGGAAAGTTTGTGTCGGATGGCCTGCGTCCCTTTCGAATGGGGAGGGGTCTCCGGCATGTTGAAAGTAACGGTCCGAGACGACGCCCCCGTAGACTGCCTCCTTGGAAATGACCTTGAAAGCTCTCCGTGGGCAGCCGTGGAGCGAAGAGAACACCTGGGGATGTTAGGCGTCCCAGACTGGGCGTGCGTCACCACCCGGTCCATGGCCGCCCGTGCCAACCACCGCCCAGAAGAACCCGAATGGCCGGCGCCACCGCCTCCGGTCGCCCCAGCCGAAACCACCGACCATGACATCCCCTCCGAACCAGCTCAACCCTCCGACCTCGCTAACCTCGACCAGTGGCCTCAAGAGGGAGGGCCCACGCAAGAACAATTTCGCCAAGAACAGAAGACCTGTCCCTCCCTCGAGGGACTCCGCCAGCAAGCGCTCGCCCAAAGCGCAGGGGATACCTCCGGAACTCATTGGGTCTACTGGGACAATGATCTGCTGTACAGCGAGCAAAGAATCGCCGAGCTGGGGGCCAACAGAGTATTAGTGGTGCCCCTCCGTTTTAGAGACTTTCTGCTAAACCTGGCCCACGATGTCCCCCTGGCAGGACACCTGGGACAGGATAAAACCTACAGTCGCCTAGTGACCCACTTCTTCTGGCCCAAAATGAGGAACGATGTGCACCAGCATTGCCGATCTTGCCCCACGTGCCAAGCCAGTGGAAAGAGCGGCCGCAAACTAAAGGCCCCCCTGCAACCTTTCCCTGTGGTCACTACCCCATTTGAGAGGGTCGGAATAGACATTGTGGGGCCCCTTGACCCGCGCACAAAACAAGGCCATCGTTTCATCTTGGTGCTAGTGGACCACGCCACCCGCTACCCTGAGGCTGTTCCTCTGCGGACTGTGACAGCCCCGGTAGTCGGCCGGGCTCTGATGGGGATCTTCTCCCGTGTGGGCTTCCCCCGAGAAGTCGTCAGCGACAGAGGCACGAACTTCATCTCTAAATACATGAAATCCCTCTGGCAACAGTGCGGGGTCACCTACCGATTCACGACCCCCTATCACCCCCAAGGGAACGGACTTGTTGAGCGGTTCAACCGCACGCTAAAGGGAATGATCGGGGGGTTGGAAGAGCCCCTCCGTCGCCAGTGGGATGTGCTGCTGCCGTGCCTCCTCTTCGCCTACCGAGAGGTCCCTCAGAAATCCCTAGGCTTCAGCCCATTTGAACTGCTATATGGACACCCAGTGCGGGGACCGCTCAGCCTGGTCAAAGAGGGCTGGGAGATGCCTCCGTTAAAGAACCCTCCAGATGTCTTCCGGTACCTCCTCACCCTCCGCAACCAGACCCGGCGGTTCAGAGAACTAGCGAAAGCCAACCTAGAGGCCAGTCAAGAGGACATGAAAAAATGGTATGACCAGAATGCCTCATCCATTGAATTCGAACCTGGCCAACAGGTATGGGTGATGTCCCCCACTGAGCCATGCGCCCTACAAGACAAATGGACGGGGCCCTTCAAAGTAATCGAGCGCAAGGGTCCTGCCACTTATCTCATCGACATGGAATCCTCCCGGAACCCTCTCCGGGTCCTCCACGCTAACAGACTAAAGCCCCACTTTGTGCGAACAGAGCTCAGCCTCCTGATGGCCACAGACAATGGGGTCGAAGAAGAATCCGAGCCTCTCCCTGACCTCCTACGGACTCAGGAGCAAGACGGCTCCGTGGATGGGGTCCGGCTCTCGGAGACCCTCACCAGAGAACAACGCCAAGAGTGTCAAGCCCTCCTGTCACAGTTCGCCAGCCTGTTCTCCCTCACCCCAGGTGTCACTTCCTGGTGTGTGCACGATGTGGACACCGGGGACAGCCCCCCTATCCGCCACCGGGCCTACCGCGTGCCAGATCGGGTACGGGCCTGCATCCAGGAAGAAGTAGCCAAGATGCTCACGCTCGGGGTCATCGAGCCCTCAGACAGTCCCTGGGCCAGCCCTGTCGTACTGGTCCCCAAAGCAGCTGCCCCCGGCACCACCCCAGAACTCCGGTTCTGCATCGACTACCGGGGCTTGAATGCGGTCACCAGAACAGACGCACATCCCATCCCCCGGGCAGATGAACTAGTCGACCGAATGGGAGCTGCCCGCTACCTCAGCATCTTCGACCTGACAGCAGGCTATTGGCAGATCGGCCTCACACCCCGAGCGCAAGAACGTTCTGCCTTCTCCACTCCCGATGGCCATTACCATTTCACGGTCATGCCCTTCGGCATGAAGAATGCACCAGCAACATTCCAACGGCTCGTCAATCAGGTCCTGGCGGGGCTCGAAGGATTCAGCGCCGACTACCTAGACGACATCGCTGTTTACAGCCACCACTGGACCGAGCACCTCCACCACCTCCGAGCAGTGCTGCAAGCCCTTCAGCGAGCTGGCCTCACGATCAAGGCCAGCAAGTGTCAAATTGGGCAAGGGTCTGTAACCTACCTCGGACACCAGGTGGGAAGCGGCCTAGTGGCCCCTCTACAGCTGAAAATTGCCGCCATCCAGGACTGGCAGCCCCCCATCACCCAAACCGAGGTACGAGCCTTCCTGGGCCTCACGGGCTATTACCGAAGGTTCGTGAAAGACTATGGTACCATAGTGGGGCCCCTCACAGAACTCACGTCAAAGAATCAGCCCAAGAAAGTCAACTGGACCCCAGAGTGTCAAACTGCATTTGAACAATTGAAGGCCGCCATGTGTTCCGCTCCTGTGCTCCAGGCCCCAGACTACAGCCGGGAGTTCGTCGTCCAGACGGACGCCTCCGACCAGGGCATTGGGGCAGTCCTGTCTCAAGTGAACACCGAAGGCCTTGATCAACCGGTGGCCTTCATCAGCCGGAGACTCCTACCACGGGAGCAACGCTGGAGCACCATAAAGAGGGAAGCCTTCGCTGTGGTATGGGCCCTCAAGAAGCTCCGGCCCTACCTTTTTGGCACCCACTTTCGGGTGCAGACCGACCACCGACCCCTGCAGTGGTTGATGCATATGCGGGGGGAAAACCCAAAGTTGCTACGCTGGTCCATCTCCTTGCAAGGTATGGACTTCACAGTCGAACACCGGCCTGGGCCAGATCACGCCAACGCGGATGGCCTGTCCCGGTTCTTCCGCCTCGACGAGGAGAGTCCCCAAGAGGATGGGTAACTCTCCCCGCCTTCAGCTGGGGGGGACGCATGTTGGACAGGCCACATGAAGGGCCGCTCTCCCCCGGCCCAACCAGGCCTGAGTCCAGTCACGCAAGTACCACACACCACCATTGCACGTTCTCCGTCCCCTCAGGGACCCCTGCCCTCGAGCATGTTGACCTCGTGGGTCCGATCCACTGCCGGCCCACGCGCCCAGCCTGGGGCGCCATCTTGGACACTCCACCACGAGGCCGCCTGGCCCCCGATCGACCTCAACCCTGGGCCTGGCCCGGCCTCAGACATTCCGGCACCACCCTCCACCCAGGAGGTGAGCGGGCTACTTGGCAAGTCAATGGGAGAAAGAGGTGCCGATGGCTCTCCCCCGCCAAGTGCCGCTCGCCCATCACCGCCCCGGGCGCTGGCTCCACCCCCCTGCTGGGTGTCTGGACTCCCTCATCCCGGACCTCCCGACCTCCAAGTGCGAGGGTCCGGACATCAAAGCACGCCAGCCCTATAACTGGGGCAGCTCCAGAACAGGAAGGCAGTTGTATCTTGGAGTCGAGAGACGTAAAGAGGAACTCATCCTAGACGGACTACTGGCGCTGCCGTAGCTCTGTCTTGTGCACCATCGTCCTGCCTGTTGGCGCTGCCACAGCCTTCGCAACCTTCAAATCCATCATCGTCGTCGGGACCTGCTGGCGTGGCCGCGGACCGTTGTAACCGTCATCTTCACCGGGACCTGCAGGCTCCGCCGCGGACCGTCGTCTTTCCTTCGTCCATCTCGGGACCTGCCTGGCTCCGCCGCGGCCCGATCATCTAGAACGCCGAGCTCGAGGATTGAGAGCTATTTTTCACTCATTGGTAACAAAGACTGTCCCGCTACCCCTTCCCTAAGCCAGAGACTAGAACCGAGGGGACCCCTGAGTCCAGACCTCCTTGTATCATACCATCGTAACATAAGAATTGCCTATAAAGTCTCGTAACCTTCAATCTTGTGTGGTGTCCGTCTGTGGGGGGGGAAGTTACTTGTCTGTACAGTCGTTGGAGGCGGCTCTCCCCGGAGACCTCTCCCCGTAATCTCGGCCGACCCTCCCGGTCCGTCTAACACATTAAAGCAACATATTAAAGATCATATCTCATTCAAAGATTAAGACTGGGTTAATGAAAGTAAAATTGGGAACTCAATACAGGCAGTCCTGGCTGCAGATTAAAAAAAAACACGAACTTGGCATACCTTCTGCTACTTATATAAAGGGGTTGTCCTTAGGTTTTAGCTATTTGAGGCAACATCATATGCTGGATTCTCTCTGAAGACAATTCTTTTTGACACATCTCTTCACCCTCAAACCCTCTAGAACCATTTTCTCCACAAAGATATTACAATGTTGATTTTCTGAACAGCATATATTATACATTGATTTTACTACATACTTATCCCACGTTCAGCTGTTAGTGTCGCGGATGTGCTCACCTGTATTCCGGCTTCATGGATTTTGGAGAATAGTATACGACACAATTACCTAAATTGTTTATATACCTCTTGGACCCTCTCCAATAATGTCACAACTTTGGTCTGCAGTATAGATTTCTAAATCAGTTAAAAACCAGTAGCTTTATTAATTCTACTTTTAAAGAAATGTTTAGTGACTACTTCAATGACGGACCAAGGTATAGGATTTCAGACTTGCTGACAAATGCCGTTTTCTGTATTAAGAATAAAGAGTCGGCTGTAGCAGACATCCATGCACCATGTATGCACACCCCTTCGTAACTGCGCTATGTGCATATGGGGTGCCCGCTGATGTCATGATACTACACTTGATTGGAAGCTGTCTGCTATAAAGTCTTTGATTTTTATGCTCCTATGAGTTGCTCCAGCTGCAAGAGAGCCTGTTTGTACAGGTCTGTGCAGGTTTCTCTTTAATGCTATTAACCTGTAGAGAACATGGGGCAATTGGGTTTGCCTGTGGAATACTAATGCGCTTGCCTTTGACGACGTTCACTTTACTTGTTGATACCTCCTGAAATATCAATAAAGAAAATGTAAAAAGAGAACAGGATCTTCTTATACTATGGGCTCCAGTTTCACCGGTTATGACGACACATCTTATATTACCCCTCTTTTTGCGCACCACTCTTTAGGTTTATGGACGATTCATTCTTGCTCAATAAATTCCATACATACAAAAGAGAGAAAATCCTGAATGGGAAAATCTGAAAAAACCTGAATGGGAACCTGAATTCAGAAGGATGCAAATATCTGATGCAAAATGAGTTGCACTAAACATGAACAGAAGATTTAGGTCCTTCCATTCAACCTGAATGTGTATCTCTCTTTTCTGCTCCACACACCACTTTCAAAGAGCTGACACACACACAAACAGGCCTTGCTCACCATGTTGCCATGTTAAATCCTAATAGTTCTTCTCGGGAGCAGAATTTTGCACACAGAAGTAACAAGGTCGGCGGGGATATTCACAACAGGAAGCACACCGGTAAACACTGAAACCTGGAAACAGCCCCATGAATTTAAGCTCAAGTCATGAATCGAATTTCAATCTCAAGAAGGCCACCCCTTTCTTTCGTACTATCCAGTATAGTAAAAGTGGAAATGCTGAGGTGGGTAACAATAATGCCTGCTAGAGCCCTTAGAAACTTTTTTGTTTTTGGACAACGGTGCAGAAAAGAGCCTTTATAGTTTATTTCTTACCCTATATCTTAGAGTTAGTTAACTGCTGAGAATGATAAGCTGAAAGCTAATCTAGGAAAATCAACACAATGCATCTGTCCACTTTTTTTTACATTTGGATAAGTTTACATCATGAAATGCAAGCAGGCTGTTTAGGTCTGGCTCAGGTCTTGCTTGACAGTAAAGCTGTATACTGACCTTAAGTGATCAACAAAAGAAGAGCTTTCAAAAGTACTAATGACAGATGCTTAGGCTCCACAAACATGCTGGTTTTATTGAACACAGCATTTTGCTGAGCAGAAATGGTGTGCTACCACTCAAAAAGATGCTCAATACAGAAGGATTGAGTTGGTTAATTTGGCAAATCAATTAAGGCCATATGCCAGATCTGTTTATTATGACCTGTTGCAGTAAATGCAGTAGGCATGACATTTATTGTGAATTGTGCTTCTAAAAGTCACTAAGCATTTTAAAAGCAGATTGTTATTGCTCTGTATTAGAGCCTGCAGAGAAGTATTTTACTACATGGAATCACTTTCGTATGTAAGGGCTTTGGTGTTGGTTACCCCCTCTGACAAACGATGGGGATATACTATTTGCACTATAATAATCCTCCTTAGGCTTTCGTAAGTGAAATTACATATTGTTTTGGCAACTGTAATTTTGTCCATAATTGTAGTTTTATTGCTGCACGCCCAACACTTGCCTTCTGGGAAAGCTGAAGCTCAATACAGTAGGTCTGACTTGGTTATGCTATAAAGCCAATGATAAATGCTACAAGCCTGATTGGTTCATTGGTAACAATTATTATGCCAGATACAATCGCTCTGATCTGCTAATTATAAAAAAGTATGATAAAGGCAACAGGTAGTTTGTAAATGCCAATAGGATTTTACTGTAGGTTTTCATCACACTGTGTTCCGGTTGAAGGCAGGTATTTTGTTACATGAAATCGCACGGAGTACCGTAACAGGCAAGGGCTATAATGTTGGTCACTCATTAACAAACCTAGAGGGTCGAAGATTATCATTGCGATAATCCTTGTTAGACTCTTTGGCGAGGTGCTGAATATATATTTGCCAACTGTAATATTGTTCATTGAGATCATTTTATAACTGCATGCATGATTGCCAATTTAGGCACACTTCAATGGGGTGTTGTTAGTTATGGCGTCAAGCCAATGGCAAGGCTATTTATCTGGTGCATTGAGATGTATCTTTGTAGGCAAGGATTTTGGTGTTGATTTGGTTCTGGTGTTGATTTCCCCTGTGAGCAGAAGATATGTACTGTAATAATTCTTGATAGAAAATCTTTGGAAGGTGCATCAGGCTGAGATGTCTGCCAGGTTCTTGTAACAAAAAAAAAACATCCTTAAAAATTCATATACAGATCCTAAAGAGTAGGCCTAATAGTTCCCTTCAATGAGAACATATAGTAATGGGGCAGCCCACATCGGCCATTTGCACTTTTCCCTGTAAATGCCGGCAGTTGTCTGGTCACAAGCACATTCAGCTGATAATGAGGGTGCTTCAGTGCCAGGGTTGGTGGGCCAGACCTTCAGCCTTCTATCTTCAAAGGTCCACTTCATTTATTTTGTTATCTTTTTATTTTCGTTTTTAGAGCTTACTACATACTCCCAGATACTGTTAAAGGATGCCTTGCTTATTGCTCATTTCCTGTGTGCCACATGCCTCAAGCCTCAAAATAAGATGACCATCATGGAGGGGTATTCTCCAAGGAGTATTGCTGTTTTACCATTTCAAAATAGCCAACATGTTGTTTCTAAAGGTGGTGATATTGCTGGAACTGTCAAATAATGAAACACTGCCATAATACCGCAAGCCAGTCACTTGCTGCTATGTTTAATTTTATTTCAAGGAAATGCCCACAATGTTTAGGTAGCAGAAGATTTTCTTTTTTCGACTTGTATTCTTTGAATTTATCTTGCATGTGTAGTAAGAGTTTGTGTGTGCATCTTATCGTAGTTCTACAAGTGGGTAAACGCAAACAAGCATTTACAATGCAACGGTTTCGCCTTCGGAAAAGTTTGAGCTATTGGCATTGTAAATGACAAACTTTTTATTTATGTGTTGGTTTTGAAAACAGATAAATAAATGGCATTCTCATTTACAATGCCAATAGCTTACTCTGTCGCAAATGCAAGACGTATTGCATTTGCACACACACACCCACACAAGAGCCCCCCACACACACACACACACAAGAGCCCCCCACACACACCACACAAGAGCCCCCCTTGGTCTTGGTTGGAATCAGACCCTGGCCTTGGGAGTCACTTGATGCTTCATCTTATAGAGATGTGAACCCTGACCTTGGGGCCTGAGTCCTGGCTCTGTGAAGGAGCTGCTGCTTCACCTTGATAAGGATTTGTGCCCTGTTATTAATCAATATTCCAGACAATACATTTTAATTAAAGACAAGTATCGCATACATTAATACAAAATGCAGTGTACCCAAAATTACGTAAAAGGGAAATAAATGCAAAGATTGAACAATAATTGGAGAACAAAAGGACTACATAACAAAAGATTTATAATAATGCTGTTTGTATTACAAGTTCAATACAAAAGGGGATGATGGACAGAGCATTTGAGCAAATCAAACACTCACCCCCCAGTCAAATGATCTGGGTTTAATCCATCACCATTCTTTAGCTCACTCCGCCACCCCAGTTCAGACATGGCTATATGCAAATCAGTCTGACCCTGTGCCTCATGGAAACAGTCCAGCCCGAACTGCCAAGCCATGTCTTCCCTGGACTAGAAACAAGCATCCTGGGACCAGTTTCTGGCATTCCAGCCGTCCTCAACCAGGCTAGCTTGAATCCAGTGGCAAAGTGAGCAAGGGACTCACATCTGCGCATACCCTGCCAATTTAGGGCGAACAAAGCATTACAAAAGGGGATGTATTACAAGTTCAGTATGTTTTATATGTCAAACATATATACAAGGTGTATAAAGTATCATTTATATATTACAAATAGAGCAAGTATGGAAGGTCTATATCAAAGAGGCTAATGTAAGTTTATACAATTTACAAAAGCTGCAGTGGGGGCATCAGCTATCAGGCACAATGATTTTATAGTCTTAATCCTCAGTATGGTTGACAGCGTTTCGACTGAATCAAAATTCTGGGGTCATCAGGATAAAGATGAAGACTGAGCACAGGAATGAAAACGTAGATATAATGATTCGTCCAGCAGCGCAATTGTACTTGGTATTCTTCATGTGGGATTGTAGTGTAAAGTTCCATACAGTAGTTCAGAACATATATTGGCAGTACATTGTGGTTCAGCAGCCCCTGGGAGTTATTTTCTAAAGTGCTGTCAGTGCTGCCAAAGATGATGAAGCTTGAGACCAATCAAAGTCCATGTTTCCCACTCAAGAATTCCAAGTGGCCCTACAATTCCTGAACTACAACACAGAACTCCCTGTTCCACTCCACAGGTCTCCCTTTATCCACTACCTCCTCATTTTTGGCTGACTTTCTCTCCCTTGCCCCTTCCTACCTTCGCATAGGCCTCTTTCCTTCTACATAGTTCTCTTTTGTTCTCTTTTCTTTCGCTTGCCCCCTTTCTTTCCTTCTCTTGCTTCTTTCCTCGTCTCTCCCTTTACCTCACTCCCTCTGTCTCCTTCTCTTTCACTCGCTCCCTCCCTTCCCCGCTCCCTCCCTCTCTCTCTGCCTGGCTCCAACACCCTCCGTCTATCGGTAGTGGCGTGTGGCGCAACTCCCTTCTTCCCTTTCTAGTGTTCTGAAGACTTTTCTTCTCTCCCGCAACCAAACGTGGCTCTGAAGCCGCGTTTTGTGTAGGGGGAAACAGGCGCTTGGTTTCCCGTCCTGTCGAATGTTTGTATCCCCAACAGCTGTTAACGAAACCAGAGATAAAGAGACCCGCGTCCCTTCTTGGCTTTCAGTGTTTCTCCATCTGCCCCCGCTTCCGCCCCCCCTTCCCAGCCTACTGTGCTTTGTTCTGCTATAACACTACACCTTTCACACTGCAGGCTTAATTAAAGTGTGCCTGCAGTTTATTTAAAAACAACTAATTACCCCGTGCTACACTGCGAGTCTCCATTAACTCCTCCGAGCTAAACCACGTACGCGGCAATTACAGGCGAAAGATTACAGAGGCCGGCCTGCCACAGAACCGGCGCCATTATTAGATTACTTTTGTGGCTGCAGCTAGAGGGAGCTGGGGGAGAGCCGGGGACAGGGGAGGGAAGGGAAGAGAGGTGGGAATGCGGAAGGAGAGAGGGGAAGAGAGCCCGGGAAAGGGAAAGGAAAGGAAGAGAGTAAGGAAACGGAAGGAGAGCCGGGAAAAGGGAAGGAAGAGAAGAGAGGTGGGAGTACGGAATGAGAGAGGGCAAGAGAACTGGGGAAGCAAGAGAAGAGAGTTGGGAAACGGAAGGCGAGCGAGCGCACAGCCCCCCAGCGCTTCCTCTCTTCAGCCGGTGTCAATACCGGGTGCGGGGTGGAAGGCGATCTCCCCCAGCTTCTGGGCCGAAGACTCACCCTCGCAGGCACGGCCCCCGTCGCAGCTCCCACTGGCCTCCGCTGACGTCGAGGGTTCCCCCGGAGTCAGCCACTCACAGCGCGGCTCCCGGGGCAGATCCTGATGACGCGGCGAGGCTCCAACCAACGGCGGCGCAGCTCACGGGGACAGGCCCACAGCAGCGGCCAATCAGAGCGCGCCTCTGCCGACGAGCCTCCGAAAAGCCACCAATGCGGTCGCAGCCCCTTCGTGCCTCGGCCAAGGTGCCGAGCAGCTGCCGGTTGACCCCCGGGCGGGACGGGATACCACTATTTGTGAGGACACGGGGGGGGGGCGGGAGAGGACGAGGGGGGCGGGAGAGGACGAGGGGGGCGGGAAAGGACACGGACGTCGGGAGGGAGGCGGGAAACGTGCGGACGGCGGGAGGAGGGACACAAGGCAGGACAGCAGCAAGCACGGCCCGGCCGGACCAGACTCGGGGGCGTTCCCGGCGTCGCGTGACGTCGCCAAAGCCAAAGAATCTCGGGAACGCCCCCGTGTCTGGTCCGACATTGACGGACGCCTCTCTGTTCCAATGGCTAGCCTCCATTTATGGAGCTAGCCAATGAAGCAGAGGGGCGTGTTCAAGTCACCCATACTAGAAACTACAGATTTCTCTGGAGGAGGAGCCTAACGGCTCCGCCCCCCAGCGAAACCTAAAAATGACAACACTCCCTCCTTAACCCCCCCCCCCCCCCCCACACACACACAAACATACTCGAATAATTAATGAAGGGACCATTGTAGAACTCAGCCTATATGCAAGAAGCCCTTGGGCTGGAGGGGCGGTGGATAAAGAGGCCGGCCTCCCTGCGCCCCAGAAGCCCGCTATGAACCCCCAGGTTGCGTTGGCAGCCACATAAATCATGGTTGCACTGTTATTGGGACTTTCTGTACCATGCTGCTTCCCCTGGGCCGCAGCAGCCTGGCATCAAAGGGCTGCCAGCTTACTCATTAACCCAGTTTTAAATACCAAGGCGGAACACTGTCTCCAAACGTTATCCGAAAGCATCTTCGCAGGAACCCACGCATGCGCACCACGGCTTGTAGTTTTGTCAGCGCGTTCCTTATCTTCGGGCGGATGCTAAAAGCCAAAGAATCTCGGGAACGCCCCCGTGTCTGGTCCGGCATTGACGGACGCCTCTCTGTTCCAATGGCTAGCCTCCATTTATGGAGCTAGCCAATGAAGCAGAGGGGCGTGTTCAAGTCACCCATACTAGAAACTACAGATTTCTCTGGAGGAGGAGCCTAACGGCTCCGCCCCCCAGCGAAACCTAAAAAGATTAAGTGAGTGGATAAATGGATACGTAAATACAAGGCTGAGTGTCAGAGTGCATGTTGTGAGGACTTTGTGCCTAAACCCATCAACGACTGAAGAGGCACTTTCATTTAAAAGCTATACCTATTGGCCTTGCTGAGGCGTGTTTTGTTTCCTTATATTAGGGTAATGAATGTTTTTGTTATATATTAAATGCATGAAGAAGAGGCCTATCTAGCCTTTAAAGCTCCCACCTTAAATATATGTTAGTCTAAAAAATATATATTTCTTGCAATATTATTTTTTATATTTCAAATCACTCCCAGTGTATTGATGAAATTAAAACATTACTAATTTCAGGGTGACAGGAAGGAAATTCCCTTTAGCAGAATTCTAAAAGGCATGTCATTCGTTTTCTGCCATAGCGTCTCTTGACATTTATTTATAACAATGGGCTGGTACATGAGTTAAACTGATAAAACATAAAGAGAGGGAGCCAAAAAGATGGATTTGTATTTCAAGTAAGAGTTGCTTGTGCTGTGGACGGACAAAGGGAGGAAATAGCACCAGTGCTTTAACATACTCTGTACTAGATTGAGTGCTGCAATACAACAGAAACTACACTAGAAAGAAAACAAGACAAGCAAATGTTTCTATTCTACCTATTTCGCCATGCCTTAATCACCTAGACATCCGAACACTCCTCGACGAGGAGAAACCGCAGTTCTGATCCTCCTCGACCTCTCTGCAGCCTTCGACATCGTATCCCATCACACGCTGATCGAAAGACTCCACTACATCGGCATTCAAGGGGACACGCTCAGCTGGATCACCTGCTTTCTTATCGGAAGAACCCAGAGGATCCACTTGCCACCTTTCACCTCCAAATAGAAGGAGATCAACTGTGGTGTCCCCCAGGGCTCCTCCCTCAGCCCCACGCTCTTCAGCACATATATGACCCTGCTGGCTAACATCGTCAGATCCCATGGTCTAATATAATTTCCTACGCAGACACCTGACTCATCCTCTCACTCACCGATCATCCAACCACCACCTGAACCAACTTCCACAGATGCTTGACAAGTGTCACCTATCGAATGAAGAACAACTTCCTGCAGCTGAACACACACACATGCAAGTACTGATCTTTAGCAACACACGGAACGACTCCTGGTGGCCATCAGACCTAGGACCCACTTCTTCCGCCCACGCCAGAAACCTCAGAATCATTATTGACAACAAGCTCAACATTAAATCACAGATCAAAACCATCTCCTCCGCCTATCTCCTCACTCTGTGTATACTCCGTAAGATCTTTGAGTGGCTACCCCTACACACGAAACGCACTGTAACACAGGCCGTCTTCACCAGCTGACTAGACTACGGCAACGCCCTCTAAGTAGGAATCACTGCACACCTTCTATAGAGACTTCAGACCATACACAACGCTGCAGCCAGACTCATTATCGGCCTTCCCCGATGAACCTACTCCACCTTACACAACTTCACTGGCTCCCTGTACAGAAGATATGCTAATTCAAGCTGCTGACTAATGTACACAAGGCTCACACAACCAAGGACCCGCCTACTTTAACCACTACCTGAACTTCTACTAATGAGAAAACTAAGCTTCACCCCCTGCCCCCTTTTCACTTGCCCATACTCCCCGCATCTACCGATGCAGAAGTGGGCATTGCAGCAAGGACCTGGAACAGGCTCCCCAAGCAACTCCCTACCATCACGTCACTTCTGGAATTCCAAATGCCCCTCAAGACCTGGCTGTTCGAATAACCCTCCAGGACCTGCAAGCACATGGATACCCAATCGGGTCATTAACCACGCTTTATAAACCCTGATTGATTGACCCGGACAGATAATCTAATTACAAATTTGGTACAGCCTCAATTAGCAAGGACAGTGACAATCCAATGAGCTATTAAATTGCTTACTGTTAACGTTCATTAAACATAGTTTTATTCTTTCTTTGCCATAGCCCCTGCATTCCCTTCAAAGTCCAAAGTGATTCAGCTCTTCAACCATGGAAGTTATCAAGTTGAGCGAACTAAACAGAAGGGCCTATTTTTAACAGGTCTCCCAGCAATGAATTCAAAACCAATAAGAAAGGACCATGGTGACGAAAGACTGCTAGAATACGCGTATGAAGAATTGCAGGTAAGCGTTTATCTTATGATTCAACACACTACAATTGCACAAAGCTCTAATTTGAAAACAATTATAATTTTCAGCACACATGCCATTACAGGCAATACATTAATTCTACCTGTATCATTTTGGAATCGTATTGAATACAAATAATGCTGAGACAGATACCCGGCTAAGGGTATTTGTCAGTTTACAGAAAGGTGAATTAACCAACTGAAGTTATCCCAAATGTTTCCATGATCCAATTAAGTACATCTATTCAAAGGTGTATTTCTTACTTTTACTTGATATACTTAAAAATAACTTCTTCAACACCGTACACCTACTTTTGCAAAGTGGAAACAATTACTGGCTCCCACACAAAAAACGCATTCTGGATTGCCAAACAACGATTTCCTCACAGCCAAACTGCTTGCAGACTGGGGTTGCCACCACTTGTAGAAAAATGCTTCAGTGAGCATTGAAGTGGCATAAAGATGCCCTACTAAAAATATATATATATTTAAAAAAAAAAAAAAGATTAAAGAAGCATTGGCACCGCCAATAGGTCCCGCATAGGCAAGAGCTATTGCCTTTGTTAATGTGTTAGCCATATTGTACACCAGTGTGCCTGCTGTTCAGCATGGCTAAACGTTAGTGGCATAGAGGAGAGTGGCGTGGAGTATATATATATGACGTGCCTCTTCTACTAACGTTTTTCTTCCACCATTTTAGTGACCTCTCACTGTCCTTTTGACTTTCCTACTGTCTCTCTTATTGCCTCTGACCAGTATAGGCCTAGAGTATATCCATTTATATCTCCTCCTCTTGTGATTCTATCTCTTGTACATTTGCAATTTTTTTTCTTTTCTATTTGCACCTTTTGTAACGCGGGTAATCCTAAGTCAGCTGAAATTCCAGGAGCCTAGTCCCGACAGCTCGACGACGTTCGGAGGGCTGGATGAGGTCCCCCGCTACACGGCGGAGGAGGGCACTGGACATCGAATGCTGTCTTATGTAAAGCGCTCTGATAACCTAAACGGTTCAAGATCCTGAAATGTGCAACGTAACTGATTCTATGTAAACTGTTGTGACAACATGTAACGGAACTGGTGCTATGTAAAGCGCTCTGATAACCTTATCGGTTCAAGTTCGCGCTATAGAAAACTCTAAATAAATAAAATAAATAAATAGTAGAGTGCATGGGCATGGAGTGGTGTAAAGTTTTGTTGAGCATAGTGATGTAAAGTGCAGCCTCATAGAATTCAGCTACATACAATGCAGTATTGTAGAAAGCATTCGGCTAGATTTGAGTGGTGCATAGTATAGTGCAGAGTAGAGTAGCATGAAGTGCAGTTGTGTAGAGTCGAGTGGCGTAGAGTGATGCAGATTGCAGTGATACGGAGTAGAATGCATTGGCATACAGTGCAGTGTGGGGTTCAGTGGTGGAGAGCGCATTGGCGTACAGTACAGTGATGCAGTGGCATAAAGTGGTGTGCCAGAGTGAATTGGCATGGAGTATATTGTTTCTGTGTAGAGCGAAGTTGCGCAGAGTGGAGTGCTGCAATAGAGTAAAGTGTTGTAGAGTGGATTGATACAGAGTAGATTAGCGTGGCATACAGCGCAGGGGCGTAAAGTTGTGTGTTACAGAGTAATATGCATTGGTGTAGTGTGTATTGTATAGAGCGCACAGTGGTGTTGTGCAAAGTAGATTGGAGTGGCCTAGACTGGAGTGGTGGAGAGTGCAGTGGTGCAGAGTAGAGTGGCGTAGTGTGCACTGGCACAGAGTAGAGAGGCACAGAGCAAAGTAGCATAGAGTGGAGTAGGGAATGAGAACGAGCACAAATAGATCATCTTGATAGAGGGTTAAAACCTATATCAAAACTAGCTATTTGGCATTTATTACAGTGCCTGAGAGGTACTTCAACATGTTCCTGGTGATTATGTTGCCATATTACAAACTGAAGTTCAAATTGATTCTTTAAGGACTTTTGATACCATTTGGATATACATATCCCTTAATGGGACAGAGAGGAGACCCAAGATGGGTAAATTAAGAACCACAAAGGGGAAATGATAATATCCGTTACAGATATTTGCAGCACCTGGATCAGACGTTTTCAGGATATACAGTAAGTAACATCCAATTACGTTCCACTGGCTGCAAATTAATATGATGTACATCAATTGCATAACTTCGAAGTGCCCTGTTGAATTAATCTCTTGAACAATGTATGGGGTTGCCACCTGGGTGGCATTTCACCGGTATGGCTTGTATTTGCATGTCCATGATAGAAAAACAAAGAAAAATCGTGGAATCTGAAATATTTTCCAATCTGATATATAAACAAACGTTAAATAAATGAAATCACTTAAAAAAATTGTGAGCGGACTAAATTTCTTAGAAATTCTTATTGGAGAAAACAGTGGGATAATTGCCATAGTGTGAATAAATAATGAAAACACATTTTTTTTCAGCTTGCCTTGGCCCTTCCAGAATAGCAGACATAAAAATAAAATGGCTGGGATTTTTTTCGGAGTAACGTGACACCACTAATCAGGATTCACGATCTGGGAAATCGGGCACAAAGCCCTTACAACTAAGATATTTAGGCCTATTGGCGTTTGTCAAAATATCAGTTTTATGCCATTTATTAATTTAGCACTTTTTAATTTATTAGAAAAAAATACATGTTTTAAAAGTCTGCCTTAAGCAAGCAACCTGGCTAAAGTTTTTGTATAAGCTTGAATTATTTCAGGTCTTTAAAAAAGGCAAGGCGCGATATCTTCATGGACATAACCATAGGTTGAAATTGAGGATAGGGTCGTCAGACCAGCGTCGAGTGCAGGTTATGCCCCAGTAGGGGGCATCTCATTATAGTATACCCCCAACATCTCTCCCCAGATTTAATATTTTCAGCTAGGGAAGTGAATAAAACGTGTTTTTTTCCACTAGCATGGGGAATTTTTAAACTTCCCCCATCTTTTGTAGACCCTACCACTCTCACCTTTAAACTACACATAGCCTATTTCACTGAAAAAAGTGCTCACGCGTCTCTGTAGGTTGAAGCACGCCCCAACCCTCAGAGGGACGGGAAGACCCCTATGATGAAGCATGACACTAAGGGATTCTAGTGTGTGTGAGGGGTATTTTAAAAACACAGTGCTTTTCCATGACAATCTCATGGATCAGTAAAACACTTTTTCTAACCAAAGGAAAATATTTTTATTAGAGTAGAATCTTATTGTTTATTTAGTCTGAACAGAAGGTTTACTCTATCTTTACACCTCTTTACTCCCCCCACTTTGTTGTTTTTCATAAGAACAAATTAAGTCATTTATTCCATGTTAGACTGTTAGGTTATAGAAACATTGGGTAGGTCCTGTCAGGTCCCATCCTTCCTCCATCTGAGCCCATCTCCTCGCCGCCCCAGCAAACCACTCGCCAGTTTTCCAGCACATCCTTCACTCAGCACCCCAGATACCAGCCTGGAGATGCCAGGATGCCTCAGTATCCCTTTAGAATTTTCTTTATTAGAGAAGTGTCAATTCAGGCACCTCCCTCAACACGGTTCGAAATGTTTCTAGAGTCGTCGTTGGCGCGCGCATGGCAGCCCTCCTACCTCACTTCCTCCCAATCCATCCCGCCCCCAGTTGACCCTTCACGCGCCTGCGCGCGCCGCAGGAGCGCCAAGAACCAGCAGAGGGCGCGAGCGCCCGCTCAGTACACCTAGTCCGCATGCCTCAGCAGAGGCACCCCCCACATGGTCGCACCGCCCGAATCCCAATAAATTCAGACCACACCAGTTTGTTTTATGGAAGAATTAAGTCCGCAGTTTATTAGGCATTATCACTTACAAGCGATCCTTTACACGCCATTATTTCTGTCTGACGACTGTGCGTTCTTACACAACCAGCTCTGCACTGTGCCCTACATTCAGTGCGGCTCTCTTTTCCAAAGTGACTTGTCCCCGTCCTTAACCACCAATGCCTCTGCACTGTGCCCTACATTCAGTGCAGCTATCCTTGCCAAGGTAACCCCCTCCCTGGGACACACCTTTTCCTTTCTCTCCCGGCAAGCTTTTGCTTCCGGCCCGACCGGGTAACCTTTTACCTCCGGTTTCCACACACTCCTTGGGTAAGCGTCTGCTTTAACCCAACCGGATGGCCCCTTTTGCATCCGGTGTCCACTCACTCCCGGGTAACCAGCCGGTTCCCACCCGGCCGGGTGACCTTTTCACTTCCGGGGCCCACACATTCCCTTTCGGGTTGGCGTTTGTCCCCGCCCCCGCCCGAGTTGCGCAATTAATTGTTTACTTCCGGTTCACCTGAACACAGGGAGCTCGGGGAGCTTGCCAGTGACCCCCTGGGTCCTGCCTGCCCCATTTGTAGTCTGAGCCCGCTGCGCCACCTGCTTTTTGTATTCTTCTTGGATCGCTTTGTAAGTACCGCCATGCCTCGCCGGGAGCTATCGCTGCCTGCGTTTTTTATGCCATTTATTTATTTAGCACTTTTTCATTTATTAGAAAAAAATACATGTTTTAAAAGTCTGCCTTAAGCAAGCAACCTGGCTAAAGTTTTTGTATAAACTTTAATTATTTCAGGTCTTTAAAAAAGGCAAGGCGCGATATTTTTATGGACATAACCATAGGTTGAAATTGAGGATAGGGTCGTCAGACCAGCGTCGAGTGCAGGTTATGCCCCAGTAGGGGGCATCTCATTATAGTATACCCCCAACATCTCTCCCCATATTTAATATTTTCAGCTAGGGAAGTGAATAAAACGTGTTTTTTTCCACTAGCATGGGGAATTTTTAAACTTCACCCGTCTTTTGTAGACCCTACCACTCTCACCTTTAACCCTTTCGCTGCGGCGGCTATTCCGCCGCAGCGCTAATGGGGTGGGGCGGCCGCATGCTGGTGACAGAACCGCTCCGTCACCAGCCGCGGTTGAGCTGTGCTGGTGACGGAGCGGTTCCGTCATGACCTGCCCCGCTCATTAGAACGGCTGCGCAGGCGCGAAATCAGCGTCGCGCAGGCACGGCGGCCGGGCCATGACGGAATCGCTCCGTCATTAGCACAGCCCAACCGTATCTGATGACGGAGCGGTTCCGTCATCAGCAGGGGAGGGGTTAAACTACACATAGCCTATTTCACTGAAAAAAGTGCTCCCACGTCTCTGTAGGTTGAAGCACGCCCCAACCCTCAGAGGGACGGGAAGACCCCTATGATGAAGCATGACTCTAAGGGATTCTAGTGTGTGTGAGGGGTATTTTAAAAACACAGTGCTTTTCCATGACAATCTCATGGATCACTAACACACTTTTTCTAACCAAAGGAAAATATTTTTATTAGAGTAGAATCTTATTGTTTATTTAGTCTGAACAGGAGGTTGACTATCTTTACACCTCTTTACTCCCCCCTCTTGTTGTTTTTTATAAGTAGAAATTTAGTCATTTATTCCATGTTAGACTGTTAGGTTATAGCAACATTAAGTAGGTCCTGTCAGGTCCCATCCTTCCTCCATCAGAGCCTATCTCCTCGCCGCCCCAGCAAACCACTCGCCAGTTTTCCAGCCCATCCTTCACTCAGCACCCCAGATACCAGCCTGGAGATGCCAGGATACCTCAGTATGCCTTTAGAATTTTCTTTATTAGAAAAGCGTCAATTCGGGCACCTCCCTCAACACGGTTCGAAATGTTTCTAGAGTCGTTGTTGGCGCGCGCAGGGCAGCCCTCCTACCTCACTTCCTCCCAATCCATCCCGCCCCCAGTTGACCCTTCACGCGCCTGCGCGCGCCGCAGGAGCGTCAAGAACCAGCAGAGGGCGCGAGCGCCCGCTCAGTACACCTAGTCCGCATGCCTGAGAGCGCACGAGGAGCGTCATATGAGAGGGGTCGCGTCCTGCACACGTAACAGAGGACGGACATTAAAAAGAATAACAAACCCATTTGCACAAATTTGTGAAAAAAATAAGCTTCCGCAAGCGGATGAGAGGTAATCAAATAAACGAAGCCCTTTTGTAATGTAACTGGTTCTGATACCGTCGGGTAAATTACGTGCTATTAGAAAACACACAAATAAAGACGTCAAAGGAGGTCTAGAAGCGCGCGCCTCATCGGTTGAGGGGTCTGCCCGCGCGCACGGAACGCGCGCCGTTTTTTTTTCGGGTCGCGAGCCTCCGTCACGAGCGAGAGGAGGGGCAGGACCTCCCCCTCCCTCACCTGCCGCGAGCCGTTAACGCCCCGAGGGCGCAGGCAGCCGTTAGCGCGCGCGGGAATTCTTCCATAAAGCGCTCAGTCACCTCACGCGCGGGGCCAGTGCGCCTCAGTCACCTCAAGCACGGGGTCGGTGCGCCTCACCTCGGGTGTCGCAGACAGGGCCCGGATAGGAAAGTCGGGCTGGAGGAAAGGCGGGGGCTCGGCTCTGACAGACTCGGCTGCTGCTGCGCCTGGACTGTGGAAGGACGAAGAGCGGCCCCCGCCCGCCAGGCCCGACCCCTTTTATGATAATGAGCCGCCTCTGCCAGTCGCGTAGAAGTAGTAAACTTGCACCGGCCCCTTTCACGAGCGTTGTTGGCAGTTCAAACGCTGGAATTAACCGCCGCGCCGATAGCCCAAAATACGCCCCCTCTTCGAGCAGTGCCAGCCCGCAAGTATGTGGGGCTTTCAGCGGGCTGGTGGTGCCCCTAGCCGCGGAGACGGCTTTAGGTGGAAGTGTATCCCTGTCCTTCACCAGCTGCTGCCGCCTTCCTCAGAGAGAAATGCCGCACGTGTGCTCCTGTTTTTAGAATCGGGCCGGTACCAAGTAAATATGACTAAGAAACATGTCCCGTGTATTTTAACTCAGCAGTTATGCTTCTGCATTAATAAAAATGCAGCAATAGTTTGGATTATTCTAATCGCCCTTAAAGTGACTTTTCCTTTCTGTTTGGTATTTTGGGCATTTAGTTCAAGCGGGAGATGCTCGGTATAAATGATTGCCCTATTTCTTTTTGCTCGTCCTGACTCAAAAATACACTATTGCTAGAAGTTGGAGGCTATAGACTGCTCGGAAACGGATTCTCTAGATTTTATTCAACGCAGGCGCTTCCTGTCCGGAGGATATTTCCCAACCGTGAATGAAAACCTCCCTGTTTTCTACGGTAGTTGCCAAAGTGCGCCTAGAGCAGCATCGAGAGTCTGCAGGAATTGTTGGAAGACGCGGCGCATTCTTCAGGGCAGGCAAGATTAGTAACACTTCTGAATTTCCTATTTATTTAATGTATTATAGGTCGAAATTAATAATTGCAGTACGCATAGTGATAAGTTTAATGGCACTTAATATTATGATTTGGTCACTCCATACCTGCCAATTTACAAATGTTGATGCCACAGTGTGAGGAGGGCAGGGCTCAGTGCCGAGAGCTGCTCACCAAGCCCCCACCCCGCGCCTATCAAAAAGTAATAAAAGGGTCATGGGGGCTGGTCACGGTGCTGATGTCCTATGGTGTTTTCTCACCTCGGAATGGATGTCTGCACTTCAAAGCCTCCGAAAATGAGCTGAAACCCCCCTATTTACAGGGTGTTCCAGTTAGTTTTCCATGCCACCGTGTGATTACGGCCCTTCGCCGGGTGAATGAGTGAAATCGTGACACACGGTGGCACCGTGTGAGTTGCCAGGTATGCAGGCCCGGCTCCAGGAATTTTTATTTAGGTGGGCCAAGGGTACATTTGGGTGGGCCACTGCTGGCCCGATTTGTCGCTTTATATATCCAGCCAGGGCTGCTTCTGGGCCCTCCTTTATCTCTCCTTAGTTTTGCCAGGCACAGTAAAATGCACTCTTTTCCAAGTCTCTTTCTAAATGTTATCCCTCTCAAAAACTGTTTTATTCCCAAGTAATGTCCCTTTGATGGGATGAGGAGGTTTCTAAGGTGGGAGTATCAGGCAAGTGACACTCCTCGGGCTCCCTCTGTGCAAGCCTTCAGGGAGAAACCCTCTTCATTACTACCTCCTCCTGACCCCTGACTCTGCACCGCACTCCCTTACTGGCTTTATTATCCACTTTTCTACCACCCCTCTCCGGTTCACCTTATCTCACAGCTGACCTTGGGCCCCATGTCAGCCACCATTCGGTTCCACTCTTATTATTCTCAGTAAAAAACAGTAGTAAAATCACCTTCAAACTGACATTGAATATAGCAGTAAATGTAGTTAGCATGCACATTAACGAATGTTCCACAGTTGTCCTAATCACCCGACTGTTAATTAAATAAAGGAAAACACGAAGGCCATGACAGGGCCAGCTTTAGTGCTGATGCAAAAGTCTTTTTTGGCACCCCACCAATGACCTCTTTCTAAATAACTTTACTACCACCCTCCAACTGTGCCCTTCATCTCTCCGTAGCCCCCCATGACCTCCTTCTCAGACTCCCTAATTACTACCCTCCACCAGTGCCCCTCATCTCTCTGTAGTTCCCCCACCCCATTACATCCTCCTCTGATTCCCTCACTGCCACACTCCACTTGTGCCTCTCATCTTTCTGTAGCCCCTCCCCACATGACCTCCTCAGATTCCCTCACTGCCACACTCCACTTGTGCCCCTCATCTCTCTGTAGTTCCCCCAACCCATGACCCCCTCATCAGATTCCCTCATTGCCACCCTCCACCAGTGCCCCTCATCTCTCCGTAGATTCCCCCAACCCATGACCCCTCATCAGATTCCCTCATTGCCACCCTCAACTTGTGCCCCTCATCTTTCTGTAGCCCCTCCCCACATGACCTCCTCAGATTCCCTCACTGCCACACTCCACTTGTGCCCCTCATCTCTCTGTAGTTCCCCCAACCCATGACCCCCTCATCAGATTCCCTCATTGCCACCCTCCACCAGTGCCCCTCATCTCTCCGTAGATTCCCCCAACCCATGACCCCTCATCAGATTCCCTCATTGCCACCCTCAACTTGTGCCCCTCATCTTTCTGTAGCCCCTCCCCACATGACCTCCTCAGATTCCCTCATTGCCACACTCCACTTGTGCCCCTCATCTCTCTGTAGTTCCCCCAACCCATGACCCCCTCATCAGATTCCCTCATTGCCACCCTCCACCAGTGCCCCTCATCTCTCCGTAGATTCCCCCAACCCATGACCCCTCATCAGATTCCCTCATTGCCACCCTCAACTTGTGCCCCTCATCTTTCTGTAGCCCCTCCCCACATGACCTCCTCAGATTCCCTCACTGCCACACTCCACTTGTGCCCCTCATCTCTCTGTAGTTCCCCCAACCCATGACCCCCTCATCAGATTCCCTCATTGCCACCCTCCACCAGTGCCCCTCATCTCTCCGTAGATTCCCCCAACCCATGACCCCTCATCAGATTCCCTCATTGCCACCCTCAACTTGTGCCCCTCATCTTTCTGTAGCCCCTCCCCACATGACCTCCTCAGATTCCCTCACTGCCACACTCCACTTGTGCCCCTCATCTCTCTGTAGTTCCCCCAACCCATGACCCCCTCATCAGATTCCCTCATTGCCACCCTCCACCAGTGCCCCTCATCTCTCCGTAGATTCCCCCAACCCATGACCCCTCATCAGATTCCCTCATTGCCACCCTCAACTTGTGCCCCTCATCTTTCTGTAGCCCCTCCCCACATGACCTCCTCAGATTCCCTCACTGCCACACTCCACTTGTGCCCCTCATCTCTCTGTAGTTCCCCCAACCCATGACCCCCTCATCAGATTCCCTCATTGCCACCCTCCACCAGTGCCCCTCATCTCTCCGTAGATTCCCCCAACCCATGACCCCTCATCAGATTCCCTCATTGCCACCCTCAACTTGTGCCCCTCATCTTTCTGTAGCCCCTCCCCACATGACCTCCTCAGATTCCCTCACTGCCACACTCCACTTGTGCCCCTCATCTCTCTGTAGTTCCCCCAACCCATGACCCCCTCATCAGATTCCCTCATTGCCACCCTCCACCAGTGCCCCTCATCTCTCCGTAGATTCCCCCAACCCATGACCCCTCATCAGATTCCCTCATTGCCACCCTCAACTTGTGCCCCTCATCTTTCTGTAGCCCCTCCCCACATGACCTCCTCAGATTCCCTCACTGCCACACTCCACTTGTGCCCCTCATCTCTCTGTAGTTCCCCCAACCCATGACCCCCTCATCAGATTCCCTCATTGCCACCCTCCACCAGTGCCCCTCATCTCTCCGTAGATTCCCCCAACCCATGACCCCTCATCAGATTCCCTCATTGCCACCCTCAACTTGTGCCCCTCATCTTTCTGTAGCCCCTCCCCACATGACCTCCTCAGATTCCCTCACTGCCACACTCCACTTGTGCCCCTCATCTCTCTGTAGTTCCCCCAACCCATGACCCCCTCATCAGATTCCCTCATTGCCACCCTCCACCAGTGCCCCTCATCTCTCCGTAGATTCCCCCAACCCATGACCCCTCATCAGATTCCCTCATTGCCACCCTCAACTTGTGCCCCTCATCTTTCTGTAGCCCCTCCCCACATGACCTCCTCAGATTCCCTCACTGCCACACTCCACTTGTGCCCCTCATCTCTCTGTAGTTCCCCCAACCCATGACCCCCTCATCAGATTCCCTCATTGCCACCCTCCACCAGTGCCCCTCATCTCTCCGTAGATTCCCCCAACCCATGACCCCTCATCAGATTCCCTCATTGCCACCCTCAACTTGTGCCCCTCATCTCTCTGAAGATACCCCCACCCCGTGACCTTCTCCTCGAATTCTCCCAATGCCACCCTCCACCAGTGCCCCTAATCTCTCCATAGCTCCACCCACACCCTGTGACCTCCTCCTCGAATTCCCTCACTGCCACCCTCCACTGGTGCCCCTCATTTCTAAGTTGCCCCTCTCTTGTATGCATTTCATTTGTTGTATAGCGCTAATCATATCAATGTAGGTAGGGTGTCACAGTAAGTTACATCACAGCACACACTATACAGAGACAATAAATCAGTCTACGGGGAATGTCACGAAAGCCAATGAGGATTACAAGGTGTAGAAATAACAGGTCATCCATACTGGTGGGCAATATATTTTTCAAGGGTTTGGTCTGGAGAAGCACAAACTCAGAATTTAAAGAGTACTCCAGTGTTTGGGGGTTGCTTTACTCAGTGTTTGGGGGTTGCTTTACTGATAAAAATATATAACTGCTCAAACAAACTCTTTTTAGCAACATTAGAATGATGAAGGACTGGAGACGTTCTAACTATATCACAACACAAAAAAGCGAAGTTTGTATGCAGCTCTTTGATGAAAGTTCATAGGTCACTGTCCTATGTTAGGATAGTGACGTCTGAACTGCAAGTAATACAAGGATATCTGTAACAAAGGCAGTAACCCACTGAGCCATCCCCATAAAATTCAGTTTATCTGCATTTACAATGGTTGCTCTGCAGCAGGATCATAAATCACCAGTTATCTGAACATTTTTTATTGGTGTTGTACATCGGTGGCAGATTTACTGCTCGGGCCAAGGATCATGTTTGGGTGGGCCAAACTCATGTTTGGGTGGGCCTGGCCCACCCCCTAGAACCGGGCCTGCAGGTATGTCACTCTGATGTTATCCCCATCAGTGTCTTTTTCGCAAATGCATTACCTACTGAGTTGTCTAGCAGCATTGAACATACATGTTCACCCAGTAAACTTACTACGATTGAAGCTTCTGATCTGCAGTTTAGACAGTTGCTCCCCAGCAGACACACGATCCAACTGCTAGTTTATCAGCGTTGCAAGGTCAGACTCGCAGGAGGCACGAGATGCATTGCTGACAAAATGCATTCAACATGCACATTATGGCCATGTGTTTGCTGTGGACATTTGTGAGCAAAAATGTAACTGTCCAGCACAGATTTTTATGCTAATAAAGTTAATAAAATGAGTCCAGCTGAGCTGGTTTATAGTAACCAGTTGTTTGGTTTGCCCCCCTTCTGCCTCCTAAACCTCTCGTCCATTTGTTAGTAATCTGTCAAGTGTCGTGTATTTGTTTAAAAAAAAATCCGATTTAAATGTAATTTCCATTTGAGTAGTGGGTGATTGACTTGAATTTAGCAGCAGAAATGGCGAAGAGAAACTCTGAATTTGAAAAGCCATATTATGAACTTTAATGAGAAGCTAGTAGGTGCACATAACACCCTAGACAGTTTTTTTCGATAGTAATTATCATTTTCAGGTATTAGCATTTCGAATCAGCCAGTCATTGTAATCAACAATTACACTTGTAAATGAACATTGCAAAGGAAAACTATTTTCAATGTAATACGGTCAGTGTGCCACAATACTAATGGAGAGTTGCTAACAATTCTAAACTCGATAGTAAGTATAGTGATTTTAGGAGCAGAGCAAACATAGACAGCTGTAGTCTGTAAGCAAAATATATGTATATGCACATATAAATGACGTCATTGTCCCATTTCCCTCAGAAGCAGCACCCCTCAACAATTCATATTTCAATACTTGCCACTAAGCTGCTTCCCTTTCAGGATGAGGGTGAATATATGGCCTCTCTACCAGTAGCAGAGATGAACTCAGGCATTCCATCCATCGCTTTTTTGTATACTTTAGTGTTTCACCGTAAGTGGGGTGGATATGCCCAGGTGTTGGTCCCTTGCACACTGTCGCTCGAACCAAGCTATCCCGAACTGGGGCAGAATCCGTCCTGATTTGCTTGTTTCGATTCAGGAAGGACCAGGCTTGATAGTTCAGGCTGGACTGCTCTACTTGGTGCATGGTCAGGACTGATTTGCATATGGTGGGTCCAAACAGGTGGCATGGTGGGCAGAAGAATAATGGACTTTGATGCGGCCAGAGCAATTACCAGTAGCTGAGGTTAATTCAAGCATTTCATGAATCACTTTGTTGTATACTTTAGTTCCACTACCAGCAACAGCATTGCCCAATCCACAATAAACAAAATATGCACTCTTCAGAAGAAAATTAATGTTACTTCTAGAAGTCTATCCTAGGCATCCGATCAGGTTGACCAGGCGAAATTGCTGTCAAAACTGACTCCATGGGATATTGCACCCCCTATTGTAAAGATCCATGAATGACTATATGCTCATCATGGCTATGGGTCCTGGAGATAAATATAATGAAAAGATCTTTGTGGAGAATGGGCTAAAACAAAGGTGTGTTTTGAAACCTCCTGTATTTCTCACTTTATTTGGCCTTTTCTTAAGAACAAACCTACTCCTGAGGCGGAAGCCGGGAGACAACAAACGCACCTTTTTAAAATTTATTCTTGTGTCACTGTTTGATTGAATAATTGTATTTTAAACCTGCGCACTCACCCTTCAGGCTTCTCCTCCTGGGTAAGAAGCACGCTGAAACAGCGAACCTTTCGCTGCAACGAGGCCGCCAGAAAACTCAATTCTGCCGCCATTACCGGCGAGGAACTGAGGCCACGCCCACTTGCAGGCCACGCCCACCCGCCCGAGTATATAAACGCTGCTGACAGCGCAACCAGTTAGAACAAACCTACTCCTGAGGCGGAAGCCGGGAGACAACAAACGCACCTTTTTAAAATGTATTCTTGTGTCACTGTTTGATTGAATAATTGTATTTTAAACCTGCGCACTCACCCTTCAGGCTTCTCCTCCTGGGTAAGAAGCACGCTGAAACAGCGAACCTTTCGCTGCAACGAGGCCGCCAGAAAACTCAATTCTGCCGCCATTACCGGCGAGGAACTGAGGCCACGCCCACTTGCAGGCCACGCCCACCCGCCCGAGTATATAAACGCTGCTGACAGCGCAACCAGTTAGAACAAACCTACTCCTGAGGCGGAAGCCGGGAGACAACAAACGCACCTTTTTAAAATTTATTCTTGTGTCACTGTTTGATTGAATAATTGTATTTTAAACCTGCGCACTCACCCTTCAGGCTTCTCCTCCTGGGTAAGAAGCACGCTGAAACAGCGAACCTTTCGCTGCAACGAGGCCGCCAGAAAACTCAATTCTGCCGCCATTACCGGCGAGGAACTGAGGCCACGCCCACTTGCAGGCCACGCCCATCCTCCCCCTCTACCTCCCTTAAGGATGTGCATTCATCGGACGCGCAGCGGACGGGCGCAGCGGGCGCGCCGTTTGCGCGCCGAAGGCGCGCCTAAGGCAAGCCCGTCTTCGCCCGTCCTCGCCAAGTCATCGCCTCTCGCCACCCCCCCTGGCTCGCCCAGACCTTGTCAACGCATACGCTATGACGGTAAGGAACTTCTACTTCTGAACCCCTACCAAAAATGCCCTAACACCACGGGCACCCTAGGTCTTACGCATTTACAATGCACCCACTGCCACTTCTCCACTAACGCACCCACCAGGGTACGGTGTGACCTCCCCACTACGACAATACCGCCACTAAGGATATTCCAACTCAATTGCAGATCCCTCGTTAAACACCACCCGGAGGTGAACACGCTTCTTCAGGAAGAAAACCCCGACGTACTATTTTTATGTGAAACATGGCTCCAAGATAGCTTGACTACCATCCCCAATCTTTCACTCCCAGTTGAGTTTAATCTGGTCACCATCAATCGTGATTCACGCGGTGGCGGCATTGCCATTATCTATAAAAAACAACTGACCTGTTCCTTTGTTAAGGAACCTCTTCAAGACTGTGAATGCGCCCAATTTAAAATTAGTGTGACCCCCCAATTCATGTTATCAGGCCTATACATCTATCGCCCTCCAGGCCAGGCCACAAAATTCATTAACGCCCTTCTTGAAACAGCGACAACGCTGACCACTAAGTTCGCCAACTTCACCATCCTAGGTGACCTGAATTTACACTTTGATGCGACGGGTGATAATACCATCATTAATCTTCTTGCCGACCTCTCGGCTCTGCAACTTAATTCCCTTGTTCACACCCCTACCCATATAGCTGGACACACCTTAGATCCGATCTTTTCTAACTTACAAGAGGCAGCAGCCGAAACCCCCATCCCTCTGGGATGGACGGACCACCACCTAGTTAAAATGAGTGTCCCGGCTCCCCAACGTCAACGCAAAACCGAATCCCTTCAGAGTCTAAAAAGACCTTGGCACAAACTTTCCCCACCTGACCTACATGTAACCCTTGGTGAATTCCAACACGAAGCTAACCAGGATATAGATGCGATCTATTCTTCGTTCACCAACTGGATTAGCAATGGCCTCGACACTCTCATCCCGGCCAGGCCGTCGAAAGGTCGCAATACACCCTCGAACCCATGGTTCGACGACACCCTTAGGACTATGCGCAAAGAGTGCAAAAAGGCTGAGCGCATTTGGAGGCAACGATATGACAACCAGGACAAGGCGGTGTACCTATCCAAGCTCAAATCCTATCATAAAGCTATTAGATCTTCCCGTGCTTCTTTTTATTCCAACAAAATTAATTCCAATGCAAATCCATCCAAAATCATTTTTAAACTAGTGAAAGAGCTTCAAAGCCCTAGGACGCCCCCCCCTAAAATTTCCTCCCAAGAGCAATGTGAACAACTTGCAACCTACTTTATCGAAAAAATTCAGAAAATTTATGCAACCTTTCCACAGACTGCTCCTCTCAAGGATGTACCCCTGACCACGACCCCTAACATCCTACCTTTGTCCCAAATCCCTGCCATCACCGCTGCTGACCTGACCAAACTAGGCAAGAAAGTGAAGTCTGGCTCTCCAGCGGATCCTATGAGCCCTGCTCATTTCATGTCTTCAATGGACTTCTTTTCATCCCCCATGCTAAACATCCTCAACCTCTCCTTCTCCACAGGACTCGTACCCATCGCCTGGAAACAAGCATGGGTATCTCCGATAATTAAAAAACCCACCCTTGACCCCACCAAGCCAGAAAACTTCCGGCCCATATCCCTTCTCCCATGGATGTCCAAAATAGCCGAAACCCATGTAAATGAGTCTCTTTCGAAACACCTGGACAATCACGGAATCCTGGACCCTTCCCAAAATGGCTTCCGTGCAGGCCATAGCACGGAGTCTGCCCTACTAGCCACCACGGAGCGTCTCCGGATGATTTTAGATGCCGGTCATAGTGCTGCGCTGATCCTCCTTGATCTCAGCGCGGCCTTTGACACGGTATCCCACAACATCCTGCTAAATCGTCTGGAGACTGCCGATGTGACTGGCCCTGCACTTGCATGGTTCCGATCCTTTCTCAAGGATAGATCATTCAAGGTATCAGCCCCTCCTTACCTTTCTAAGCCTCACCCCATCGCTCAGGGGGTCCCCCAGGGTTCAGCGCTGAGCCCCTCCCTCTTTAACCTATACGTCCAGCCACTCACGGACGTGGCTAGAGAATGGGGGCTCACGCTGGTATCATATGCGGACGACACCCAGTTGGTTGTCACCCTCTCGGAAAGCCCGTCCCTCGTGGCATCCAACTTCAAAGGGGGTATGTCTGCTGTGGCCCGCTGGATGACGGACAACTACCTCCAACTCAACGCCGGAAAAACCGAGGTGCTCCTCCTGGGCCGCAACACCAGCCTTTGGAACGAGCACTGGTGGCCGTCATCCCTAGGCGACACCCCACTCCCCAAAAACTGTGTGAAAAATCTGGGAGTCTGGGTTGATGCCAACCTTAGTTTCCAGTCCCACACTAAAAAGGTGGCAGCCACCTGCATAGGCCTCTTAAGGAACCTCAGGCCCATACTTGGGCTCTTCGATGCCAAGGCTCGCCAGCTCATAATCCAGGCCACCATTCTATCACGCCTGGACTACGCTAACGTTCTCCTGTTGGGAGCTAATAAAGCGGAAACAGCCAGATTCCAACGCATTCAAAACGCGGCAGCCAGAACGCTGGTTGGCCTGCCACGGAGGTGCTCAGCCAGAGCCACCATTCGCAAGCTCCACTGGTTACCCGTGGACCACAGAATCCAATTCAAGGCCTTAGTCATGATCTTTAAGATCGTGAAACTGGGAAGCCCCCCTCTGCTTCGAAGCCTTGTCCAACCCTACGTTCCTGGACGTGCTCTTCGCTCTGCCAACCAACTCCTCCTGTCTATCCCTAGGTTTCGACTTTGCCGAGCCGGAGGCCGCTCCTTTGGGGTCCTCGGCCCCAAACTGTGGAACGATCTCCCCTTTGGCATCCGTACTATTGACTCCCTCCCTGCTTTCCGTAAAGCTATCAAGACTCACCTTTTCCCTGCCGCCTAGTTTCCCCCTCCCCCCCGCCTCAGTTTAGTTCGTCTGTTCTTAGCGCCGGGACACCCCTTTGCCGGGGTAGCTGTTGCGCTCTACCAAATCCAGAAATAGAAATAGAAATAGAAACTCCTCAATGAATATTTTATATTCATGCACAATGCACTCAGGCACATTATTGCACAATGGTAGAACTGTACTACCCTTTTATATTCACTGTACTGCTAATCCTATATTTCTGCTACTGCCCAATGGTTGTTGCAGCTCATATATTTTACGCGCAATAAGAACTGTTCAATAAACCCTTATTGAAACGCACAGACTGTTTATTCAATTTATCTCTGAGATAAACTAAAAAGAGCACGAGAGACTGAGCAAAAAGTAGTACATTGTTTCCAAGATCTTGAGGGATCAGTTGTCATGTTCTAAGGTTACCAGAAACAAATCTCTCCCCGATAAGAGGAGACACTAGTGGCACTGTGAGCTAGCTAAATGCAAATAGGCTAACATTTCTCAGTGGGGGTGTACGGAACCAGTCTGTTTGTTATCCAAACAAACAGCCCCTGCATGGGTACTATAGGAACTACACAACACCCGTGTTAGGTAGCTAAAGGATTAATTTGCTGTTGTAAGCAGATGAGTGATCCTATCTTTCATAATGCATGTTCCAGAAACGTGAATCTCATGATAAATGTTCCAAAATCTAACATCATGGTATTTGGTCTCTGAACCTGCTCCGTCCTTTACACTTTGATTGTCAGTAAAAAAATCCTCATAATGGTTAAAAACAATATTTGATGTTCTCCTTTAGGAATACTCACCTTACAAAGAGCTATTTCACAACCCATGCTACAAAAGTCAAATGGTCTCTTCCATTTTGTTAGTTCCATGGGAGGGCAAAAAGTTGATGGACTACTTCATGGTTGTATGGTAAAGATTTCTGGCATTCTCCTTTTAAGGTCTTGAATTTTGTAAGATCTCAAACTATTGTATTCTGTGTGGTTGAAAGTGCGCTTTGTATACAAAATCTCTGGTTAGAAAGAGCTGGTCTGTGGAAGTCTTAAAGTTGGAATTGGATATGGTTGAATATATTGTTTTATCTACAAATTAGCGATCTGGATTCGTTGAAACATATGTATAGTGGAATTCATTTATTATAGCATTCTCCATTTTATTCATCTGTAAACAGTGCTGCTAACCGGCTGGAAATGGACCTCAACTCTATAGAATATGCCATGTCGAAGACTTGTACAAATTAAAGGATGGGACTGTTGTGGGAACATCTTTCCACTAATGAGCTGCTACTTTCTTGCAGCTAATTTAGATATGTATATTTGCTGCTTTTGTAAAGGTAAAATGAGGCATTAAGGGTGTCAATAACATGTGATTAAATGCATCACAGTGAAAACGGGCATTGCAAACTTTGTATTTCTCTCTCTCTCAGAATTGGTTCAAAGTGTGAACTGCACCAAGCCTGCTACAGAAAGTAAGCATCAAGCCACATCAGCAGCCTGTTGACATCGGCACTCCTGTGATCCAGCAGTGCTGAGGTGTACCCCAGTATATTTGTATTTTATTTCTAGAACCAAGCGGAATTTGGTACTGGAAAAATATACTTGAAATTGTAGACATTTACACAGAAATGCACTTGAGGGTGGATTTGCAATTGTTACAGGTTGGTATCAATTTAAAAAGCAGTTTAAATTGCACGATAATTACTTTTAGAATACTATTCAGTTACTTTTGGATTCATTTGAATATGGGGGTGGTATGCCTAAATATTACACCTAAAAAGAATCTCAAAATACAAGGTGAGTAAGACTTTTCTTAGCTTGTTAAAATTCTTGTTTTCCCCCAAACAAAACACTTTAACATGTGAACATTGTAGGCGTAACATCTCATAACCATTTTTCCCATAGGAAACCCATGTTATTTGTTTCACAGGTTAAGTAAACGTCTTACAAGTGGGAGTTTTGGAGGCTAGGACAAAGGTCTAGGTAGGCACTCCAGTTGCACCACAAGTGGCACTGGGATGGCCGTGTGCAGAGATCAGTGGGCCAAATGTTAGTCAGTGAGGCTAAGGGGGCCTTTGCTTAGGGGCTGCTTACGATCAAGCCACTTGGATGTGGGAGCAAAGCTCCTGGGGTAAAAGTCTGCACTGCAGGGGCCAACAATCAGCATAGGCGCTGCGCCACCAGTGGGGCTGGGGCTGCGGCTCCACGGTGCAGAGAAGACATTGTGGACACTGCTTCTCAATGGAGACCTTTGGTTTGAAAAGGGGGCAGCAGGCTTGCGCAGGGAGACTTTTTGAAGGAGACCACCACCTGGAAGTAAGTTGGGATCTTGGGGGATGCCTGGACAATGTGGTCACCCAGTGCCGTGGGGCGCCTCTTGGCGTTGGATTCTTTGGGCCGCCTTCGGCGTGATCGGGCTCTTCTGACTGCTATGGTCATTGTCATCTTCCCACCTTCTGTGCGGGGGACCCTTCAGGTTGAGGCTGTAGGTGCTGTCTCGGAGCTTGTGGTAGATCGGGGGGTCACCAGATCCCAGGCCAGGATCACTGGGGAGACCTACTTGTGGTGTTGGGCCACTCTGACTCGGGCTGGCTGCAGAGTGGTGCAGGACCGTGTAGCCACCTGGATACAGGTTCTAGTCTTTGGGTTGAGCAAATCCGGTGCTCATGGGAGATAGTCTGTAAGGTGAGTGCAGGGCAGGTTCTCCGGTCTCTGGCGGTGCTGCTGGACACTCCGGTTTCTTTGCTGTAGGCAGATCGGAGTCAGGACAGGCTGGCAGGGCTGGGGCCAAAGCAGTAGGTGTTCTCTTCCTGGGTCAGCACAGTTCTTCTGTCCTTTCTCGAATCTGAGGAGGCAAGATTCTGGGTTGCCCCATAATACTAGGTTTAGGGGCGTTTAAAGGGTTGTGAAGGTCGGGACCAATGGGTCCCTTCCTTGGGGTGGGTACACCCCCTATTATGCCACCCTCCAGTGGGAGAAGGGCATGAGCCTCTCGCTAATTGGCTGGGTCCCCTCATCTTCAAGATGGAGGGGACTGAGATGTGGGCTTCACCTTGCATCTCCTCCCCTACCGGAGGGGTTGGGTTGGCAAAGGTGGGTACACCTCTTCCCATCCCGGGGAGGAGGCATGACACATCTGCCCACTATGGGGTGTGTTTCTGGACACAGAGCGGGGGCTCTCTAGCTAGGGGTCCAGAAACCTGTCTGATGGTGGCAAGTGGCGGGCAGCCATTCAGGAATCTCACCAGGGCTGGTCAATTTTCAGGGGGCACCATGCAAAAAGGGGCACTTTCCTACAGTTAGGCTGCTGGGGCAGCACTGACTGCTCCGATGGTGGAGCAGGATGCTCTGTGTGTTAGTCCTGTACACACCAGGATACCAACTGTGAAAAACAGCGATGCATAAAAACTTAGTATGAACTAGTGAAGGAGAAGCCAGCAGCATGTGCTAAGACTTTTCTCATACGAATATTGCACAAAGAGAAAATCCAACTGAACTGTTTGGTGCATATACTTGAGGCTAAGCAGAATTGTCACAAATTAGACTACGGGGATCATGGGCACTGGGGGAACCCTGTTAGTAGGGAGTCTACACTGAAGGGTGTAGCGCCTAGAATTACAAGCAGGGATTTAATCCTGTATTGCAATCCCCTAATTGCACTGTGTATATCAAATGCTTTATTTTGCTCAACCAGCACTGAGCAGTATTTTGTTTGTTTATTTCTGAGCTCCTGGCTCCCACAATGCTCACATTTGCTATCCTGAGAGAAGTATGGAAACTGACCCCAGACATCAGAGGCAAAAAACCCAGACCATAATGGTTGGGACTCAGTAGCCCCTGTCTGCCCTGTGTCCCTGAAAGGGGTCTGATAACCTTTCACAAAACCTACTGCTGCAGAAGCACATAATACTTTTAAAAAGCAGCCTCTTGGTATCTACCAGCCAACCTTTAGATCAGGTAACTAACGTGATCTAAAGAAAAAGGGGTTCAACGACAAACCTTGAGGATTATAGTTTTAGTAGGCACCGAACTTGGGACTTATTTAATTCCCAACCATCTGTGTTTTAGGTAACTCCAAAATGTGGCTGTTAATGGTGCCATTCAGTGAAGCAATCCCCATAAAGGTACCGTCCTAAAAAATACTAATGGGGATCCCTTGCATCTTGTTAAACTAGAATTACTCGGGTCAGTGACTTCTTCAAATGCTGGTTCAGCGCTGTATCATAACTGTAATAGTTGGTTAACACTGTTTAAGGGATAGATCGTTCTGGTCCAGTCCTGTTGACTCTTCAAACTGCGATTGTCACAAAGTGCACATGAGTCTCATCAAGTGCAAACATGTCAGACTACAGCCTGTACAACAACAAAAAAGTGGGGAAAGGGAAAAATGGTTCTCTACTTTAACTAAAACCATGAGCATGCTTCAGCAGCTTTTGAGACGTGTACCAATGTCACTAGCACTTTGTACACCATGCACTGTGCTGTAAGCACTAATTATACTAACCATTGTATTGTAACTATTTAAGGGTTTCACCCAGTCCATGATATCACTGTCCATACATACTTAAGGTGATATAAACAAAGCAACTTCTAGATCATTTATTGTTTGCAATAGTTATCGATGTAAGGCTGGGCCAAAAACTGTTTTCCCTCTGCATCAGATGCATCTTTGGTGTACATAAGACTGCTTGCAATTTCGATACAGTGCACAAGAAAAAGTCACTTGAAGGTATTAGCTTTCAGTTTTTGTGTGAGAATAAACTGATCCTATTGTATGAACTTAGTTTTACATTGGGTGTTCAATTATGGTTGACTTTGTTTATTTTTAAACCTCACAAATAACCCAGGGTGGACGATGTTGTGGAACACTTTGTATATGTGTGGGGAGTTTGAAAAGGGCCTGTTTAGGACCGGGACCCAGTGGAGGTTTTTGAGGAGAGGGGTGAGGTGGGAATCAGTAAGTCTGACTGCGGAGTTCTGCATGGTCTAATAGGGCCACTGGAATTGTGCGTCTGTTGCAGCATTTGCATAATTTTAGATTTGCAGCATTTGCCACACATTCACCTGCTGCAGAATCTACAAATTTCAAGAAATAACATTGGTTCTAGCTCACCCGATTCAAAAGTTACTAAAATGCAGTGAAACGTGTTGCAGTGCAGTGGAAGGGCCTTTGCAAAGCTGGACTGTTGTGTAGCGTTTTAGGACCCTAGTGTTATTTTCCTGATTCATGCCCATATATAGGTATAAATCACTCTGCCCATATATAGGCATAGAAATCATAACCATATTTAGATACTAGTTCCGAAAATCCACAACGATTTCTTGGAAAAACCCGCCTTCAGCAGCCAGGGATTTCCCCTTGCTTGAATAATAATTTATCCTAGAACTCATGGAGTTTTCAAAGAACTGAGTCTTTGATGACGGTATTATGTCTAACCTTACGTCTATCTCGGCAGCTTTAAGGTATAAATATGCCCACACTTGCCCAGGCAAACACAGTGGTTTGGAGCAGTTCGACTATCTACCTACACGACACAGCTCGCCGCAGCAAGTGCGGAAGGAAGCAGACGCATTGAGAGAGACGCTGTCTTTTCTCCTGCTGAGAAATCCAGCTCCAGTGTTTCCAGGCTACCCTTGCGGGTTGCTGGGAAATCGAGTCCTGATAGAGAGAGAGATGCCAGACCTTCATTCTAAACCAAGGTACAGAGATGATTAGACCCGTAGATAATTCTTGGATAGATTCTTGGCAAAGAATACTAAAACTAAGCTACTCCTCACTTACTTCTTCCTTGTACTAGACCTAGGTTAGGTACACCGTGGTACGCGTATTTTAGAAGCCCTAGTTGAGTACTTTTAGTCATTATTAATGTATGTATTTTATATGGCTTAGAAACCATACCAAGCTTTTACAGTATTATTTTAAAATACTCTTCATACTGTACGCATTGTACTTTGCAACCAGTATTACGATTGTAGCAGTTAATTCCTTCTGCATGAGAAAGAAGACTGTTCAATAAATACTTTAATTGAAAACGCCCGTCTCTCTATTTCTCAGCACCTCTGGTGAAACGAAGCATGCATGATTGACTTTGAGTGAAATATCGATCTATTGTTTCCGCGACTCTGAAGATACGTTTTTATATCGGGAAACAAAGTTGTCATGTTTTAAGCAGTTGTCAGAAACTAATCCCTTGTTTATTCAAGAAAGAAAATGTGCTGCATAATTTGCTTTTTCTTGGCCCTCTCCTGCCGAATTATTCCAGTGGCCCTGTCAAATACATATGACCTTTGGGCTGTGTACCCACATGAAACTGATTGCACTATTTGAACAGCTTTAGAAACCAAGACTTTTTTTAACCTTATGTTTCTAATGATGTTCTAGGACTTTATAAAGCTCTGCAGTTAAATGTACTTTCTTTGACTAGCGAGAGAACTGTTGGGACTGCCATGTCCATGTTATGTAAACGAAGTAAATTGATCATCTGAAGCCTACGGCTTTGTGATTGATCTGGGTCACCTATTGTATAGTATTTCTGTGTGATACCTTAGCCTGTAAAATATGTCACTTAAGGAATGAGTTTTCTGTACACAGAGATCCATGTGTTGGGTGGCTTTGCTGCCAGAAGTCAAAGCCTGAACTATCTGTGTAACCAAGTACAGACCTCAACTAATCTCTTTGTAAACCGAAGGATCACTGCCCAAATATATAAAATGTGTAAATAGATCAAGAGAACTGTGGAACATGATGGGTAGTTCTTCTACGTGATTTCAGTAGCCTGAAGAATTGATTTGATACGCAAAGCCTAAGACTGTAACGCAGTAGTAACTCTACTGACTGCGATATAAACCTATACTATGTCTGTGGCCCAAAGAGCTACTCTAATTCCTGAGCCATTAAGGTGACCATAACCCGAATGATCGGTACCTGAGCTAGTAAAGTATATTTTCAGCCCAAAGGGCAGTGTTTGTATGTCAAGCTTCAGCCTGCATGATCTTTGTAGCCTGATGTGTAACCTCCTGCCTGAGAGAATTTTGCTTGCAAGCTCTATAACCCCCGGGACACTAATATGGACCAAAGCCTGAGAGAACTGTGTTTTTTGGATCACACTGCTATCTGAAGTTGAAGCTGAAGAACAAAGAATATATGACGTGGAAAAGAGAGCAATACAAATGCCAGTAAGCAACTATTTTTAGGGCTCGCCTGTTGTGTGCAGCACAGCTGGCAAGCTCTATAGGGGCTTATCCAGTCTTTAACCACACCACCACTGGCTGGCGATTCCTTGCAGTGCATGAAGCGCGTGCACAATGCCACCAGCCGCCTGCCTGCCTGCCTCGCATTCCCACATCAAAGGCAGCCCTCCCAGCGCATTTGTCACCCCCTAATTATTCACGGCCTGCCGGCCGTACTTTCAGTTTAGTCTCCTTTTAACTTGCTCGCATTTCCCTCCTCCCCCTTCTGGGTCCTTATCTCCTCGCATTCCCCCCTCCCTTCTCGCCCAGCCCTTTGATGCTCTGCTGTAGACCCTGCCTCTAAACCTGTCGTCCCATCTTTCACCCTCTCGCTTCCCCCTTTCCTCTCCATTGACGATCTCCCTCATGTGTGAGTGCTACCTGAGCTTGTGGCCTGTACCCGTCATATCTCTCTCCCTACCATACACTGTTTATTTCTTCCTGTATGCAGCAAACTCGTGACACACACGGACCCTGGCCGGAGCGGGATCCAAGCTCAGTCAAGCTCAGATGGGCGCGGGCCTCCAACCATTCCAAACACCATGCACGGTGCAGTGTGCCACCAGCTTTGGCAAGTGCGTCAGCGCCCCACTTAGGGACAGTAAGCGCTATATAGATGTTGCAATTGGTGGCAGGCTTTGTGTCAATTATGCCCCATATTTGAAGACTTTCCTCTTACAGACCATTACAGAGTGAGCATTTAAATAGTTCAACTGCTAGTATTGAAAGCTTGGCAGCTAAATTCATATAACCGAGGTCCTTTGTAGAAAAAATTGTAACCAAATTGCTTTATCTCCTACTGCCTCGCATTTCTTATATACCAAAGCAGATAGCACTGAGCAAGCACTGGCAAAGCTGTGCAGTGGTTAAATATATTGTTTACATTTTGTTTTATTGTAAGCTACTATATATTCTACGGACGCGCGACGGAGACGGAATAACAAAAAAAAAACAGTTTCTGCGACGAATGGTAAACAGTTCGCCAACGAGCCCCTCACCCCCCCCACTCTCCCCCTCCCCCATCTCCCCCCCCCCCCCCAAACCAGCAGCCACGCGCTCTCATTAACTGCAGGCCTAATGAACAGGGCCTGGATTTAAAGCATGAGCGCAGATAATTCACGCGCTGCTAATTAGCGCCTAGCCCTGATTACAGGAGCTAGCCGAGGCCCAAACAAAGACGCGCGGATTCATAAAGCATAAGCCGCGGCGCCCCCCAACACTGCCGTTTCCACTTATCTTGAGCACTCACCCCTCAAACAGAGTCAGCGCAGTACAAAAATCATAATTACAACCAGTGCGTTGGAACTAAAAGGATTAAAATTTAATGCATCAGGAAAACAAACACCAAGCTATTTTTTAGTGCCTCGACATCATTGTCCTACCATCTCAATTAGTCCATCTCTTCATCCCCCACTTTACTTGTCTGTTAGTCGCTCCCCCTCCTTATTATGAACCCCCTCATTCTTCACCAATCACTCGCTATACATTTGCTAATGCTCCCCATTGGGGCTTTTACTCCTCACTAACAGTCCCTCCCCTCACCTTTGTTTCCCGATCCTGTCCGCTTTCCCAGACTCACCCACTGTTTCCCAAACCTCAATTCCGAACTACTCCATAATCATTGTTTACCTACATTTTTCCCATCTCCCCCAACCCTCTTCTGTTACTGCCCTCTGCTTATTCCTATTTAAGCGTGTCTTTTCTCCACCGCTCACCCTTCCATTATAATCCCGATGCCTTCCTTTGCCCGCAATATTACCTCTCCTCACTGGCACTGATTGCAAGGGACACAATTTCAAACTGGGTGGAATTTCTCTTTCCCACGCCTACTACTTCCCTTGCTACTGACATCTTTCAATCCCTTTATTCCTCTTTTCCAATCCCGCCGATGACTTTTTTCCTTTTCTACCTCCCACCACTCTAACCACTCTCCCCCTCACTCATTCCATTGAAATTGGTCCTACCTTTTGCCCCCCTTTTCACCACCTTGCTATTACCCCCATCACGCGTGTCTCTGCAGTGCGTGTGCGTGTCTGAAACAGTTAATCTCAGTGTACACTGGCATGCGAGGACGTGTTTGTATGTGACGACGTCGTTGTATGCGAGTATATCTGAATAGTGTTGAAAACCCATCCCTGCATGTGTGCATTGGAAGTGTGTTTGTGTCTGGTGTGTATGCATTCAAAGATCGTCGTGTGTGTATATTCTATGTAATGTGTAAGTGTGTGTTAACCGATGTTGGTGTATGCATTCAAGAATCCATCTGTATGTGTTTTTGTGTATGATGATGATCTTTTTGTGGTGGTGTTATCTGCATTCAAAGACGGAGTTGGGTGTTTTTCATTTTAATGTATCTTTTGTTTTGTGTGTGTATCATGCCTGTGTGTAGCATAGACGACGATTTATCTGTTCAATAATGTTATCTCGCCTATATTTATATAGTAGCATGCATCTGAATTTGTGGTCTGTCTTGACTGTCCATTTCTCCAATGCTTTTGCATATTGTGTTGACCGGAGTTGATTTTGTGCAATTTGCTGTGTCTAATGCAGTGTGTATTTTATCAGGTACTTTTATCTGGGGCTATGGGAGAAACTGAAAGCCGTTAGTCGTCCATTGTGTGAGGTGATTTCGGGGTTGCAACCTGCAAAGGCGGAATAGTACAACACTCGGCGACCCTGCAATTATTCTTACCGCTTGAAAAATATTGTTACTGAAACTATAGGCATCATTTAGATTTAACCGAGCTGGAACCTCGTTAGGAGTGAAGGAAACACCAGGCTTGCATTGTTGGAGCCTCTGCTGGCTCTGCCTGCATAAACATCATACCTGGTGGCCTATCAGCCACTGAGCCGCCATGCCACTGTGGTCACCTCTCCCTACTTCCTACCAGCTCTACATTTCCATGTCTTGTTGTACATTGAAGGAATGGCCGTCCAGGGCAGAGTAATCAAGTGAGGACTGAATGCATTGGGGTTTTTTTTTAATTTCAAGAAACAAACTCATACTTTGGGAGCTTGTTTCTTGAAAACATAATTTTTTGAGTTCATGCATCAAACATGACTGTTGCTCAGCAATCATCTGTGCCTTCAGTGGTACCACTGAAGGCACACGGGTCCTCCACCATAGGAGCGGAGGCCAAACGCACCAATGACTGAAGATGGCATCTGACAACACCTGCTGAAAGGGGGTGCGCACTCCGAGCAAAGGTATCACTTCATCGCCACTGTTTGCAGCAAATGGACACTTTTAAAAAAAAATCCAACCCTGCTCTCTAGAGATGTGGCCTAACGACCAGAGCTGCCATCTAAGTCACGTAAATACAAAACATGTTGCATTCCAAATGCTATAGGTGTCACATTCGCGAAAGTTATAACTATTGACATTGTAAATGACAAAGCTATCAATTTAGCTATTTTAAAAACCAAGAAATAAAATATTTGTAATTTACAAGACCAATAGCTCCAACTTTTCTAATGCGAGACCTATTGCATTTCCAATGCTTGTTTTAATATTACTGTTATGATGCAACACCAGAGGGTGATAATTGCATAGCAGAAAGTCTAGCATCTATACTAGATCCATCACTGCAGTATAAGAAGGAAGAGTTTATTCTTTTCATCTTTACTGAAGAGATTTTTAATTACATGGTTATGACCCAAATTATTCTGAAAAGTTTGAAAGATTTGTACATCGCATCATCCTTAAGTCTAGGAAAGAATACCTCCGATTTGGATCATATATGCTTATATGCCTGTTAAATACAGACTCTAAGATCGTTGCTGCTCTTCGTGGTAAATGTGTTTTTGTGTGTATATATATCTCACAAAAAATAGGTAGCCCCACTGGAGATGTCTCACGTGACGGGGTTTCAGTGCAAACACCACCGGCAGCAGCAATGTCCAGACCGTCCTCCTGCCTCCTCAATCATTGCCAAATGCGTTTCAAGCACTTGATTGCTCTTGGTCACTGGCTGCACACAAATACAGGAACAATGGACTTGAGTGTAACGTTACTTTAAATTGATAAAGTGCTGCCCATGTGGGCATCAACAGTAATGCCTCATGGATGAAGTAGTCCATTGAAATGATACCTGGGTCTTTAAGTTGCCATTCAAAACCCGGGTGGGTGCTGCTTGCTCCTTTAAACAATATAACATTCCTCAGTGGGATACTTTTAAATTAATGTCTGACCCCCAGTGGGTAGAAGCAGACAGGATAAAGGCTGTCATGCTATCCAATGCAACCTGCTGGCGAGGCCCCCATCATTCCAGGTGGTGCTCGTAAATCCGAACACCGTAGATCCGCCACTTTGGCGGCAGGACATCTCTGCGGCTGGACTGGATGCTCAACATCACAAACGGGTTGCTCCACTGTAGATGTCTCATATAATGAGGTTTCAGTGCAAACACCACCGGTAGCAGCAATATCGAGACCGCCCTCCTGCCTCCTGATTCACTGCCAAACACGTTTCGTACACTTGCTTGCTCTTGATCACTGGCTGCACTCAAATACAGCAACAACGGACTTGAGTGGAACTTCGAATTTAATTAATAACTATGTATGTGTGTATGTGTGTGTGTATGTATGTATATGTATATATATATATATATATATATCTATATATATATATATATATATCCCCGTTCTCCAGCAGCCCGGTACCAGGCTTAGTTGGGCGCTCTTTCGACGGTGCAAAGCGAGATACGGCAGGGCCCAGCTGTTACAACATACATTCCTGTTCTCTGCAGAGATTTGCTCGTGCACTCCAGATAGGGTAAATACAACAATCAGCTCCCAAAATGTGGTTATGTTTCTTTAAATCATTACAGCTCAGCCAGCAGCAACTCTATGCGTTTCGGTCTTTACTAAGACCTTGCTCACGAGACTGACATGGAACCACAATTTTTTTCGTGCAATATAAAAAAACTTTACAAACTTTGTATGACATCACATCCTGTTTGTGCAAGCTAGGCATTCTGGTACATGTAGTTTTTCTACAAAACCCAACTGTAATTATCTTGCTCAAATACCACAAGCTGAGTGTTCATGCAATTACCCAAGTTTCTGGTGTTCCCACTGTGCCCGTCTGGACTTCTTTGAAGGTACACGACTTAATCATACTTCATTCAGGGCAGTGTTTATTAGTTAAAACCCAATGCATTTCGTGCTTAAGAAGCACTTCTTCAGGGGTCACTACAATAATAACAAGCACTGGCGTTGCCAATAGGTCTCGCAGTAGGAAAGTTGGAGCTATTGGTTTTGTAAAGGACATTTTATATTTGTTTTGTGATTTACAATGCCAATACTTTTAACTTTAGCAAATGTGACACTTTTAGCATTTGTAATGCCACATGTTTTGTATTGACGTGACTTAGATGTATTGATATTACAAATAACAATGGCTTTTAATTTTTTTAAATAATTAATACTTAAATAAAAGTGATTGTAATTTATAATGGCAATGGTTCGAAGTAGATAAAATAGTGGCAAAATAGAAAAACTGTGGCTCAGAAAACCGGGCAGAAATTCATATCTGGCGTTTGCATAGCAAACTAAATCTCAGCATAATTGTTATGGAAACTTTTACCAAAACAAATATTTTGAAGGCAGGTTAATAAAACCCACAATAAGTATTGGCGTTTTGATAGAGAACAGTGTTGAAAATCAGGGGCTGACCCCCTATATGCCTTTGCGCTTTCACTGGAGGGACTTCCCATGGTTGGGGGGGAGGCAACCTTACTGCCCAGCAGCTGGCCGTAGCTTTGCAGACCTGATGCGAGTCACGGCCGCCAGGCCGTGAAGTGTGAAGCAGTGGGCGGGGAAGAAGATCCCTTTGAAGCTCTCGGAGGCAAGGGGAGGAGAAATGCTGCTGGTGGCAATCCTCTACAAAAGCACGAAACACTGAGGGGATATGTAGGTGGAAGGCCAGCAGGAGGGCCCGGGTAAAAAAAAAAAACCAAAAAACTGCAATGAAATGTAAATAAATCCACCAAAGCAAACATCTGAAGTGCACGGTTAATTCATATGTCTCACAGGGCTTCAATTTGTTTAAAAGGAAGCTACGTGAAATTAACAATCGCACAATCAAACTTAACCTGAATGTTCCTTAATGTCACTGAATTCGAATGTTTTTCCAGGGCTGCTCTCACGGGCAGTAAAAAAAACGTTTTGTGTCACCATAGCTCAGAGTCCTTTACTGATGACTGGGGAGGGGGGGTGGGGGCGTAGTGGGAGGTGGACGAGTCTCAGTTCGCAGCCATTTGACTGCATAGATGGCGTCATGCATTACAGTGTTGAGTTTAGAAACCAGTCTGTTCGGTTGTCCTTAAATGAAGTATGTTGTAGCCGCTTCCATGTGCCATGACAGGCAGCTGCCGTCCGTTCTCAGATACTACATCACAGCACAGTAACATTATGCAAGCAGGTTGGTGTACGTGATTTCAGGACCACCTAACGTGCACCAATACAGCATTTCACTACTGACGTTGTTCTGTTCATAGCAATCCTCTACAAAAGCACGAAACACTGAGGGAATATTTAGGAGGAAGGCCAGCAGGAGGGCCCGGAGAAAGAAAGTCTTAGAGCTTGCCATGGGCAGCTGGAAGATGCAGCCGAGGCAGAGCTGTGCCTTGGAGGAGCTGCAGCCCCTCTTCATGCCACTACTGAAGACGAGAAATACTACCGAGAGAGAACACGTTAAAAACACAAAACTTAAAGGAAAAGTATTCAGAGCATTGCGATTAGAGCACCCGACATTACAACAGAAATACAACACAGATGTATTCTACTGTTTTCATCTAAATTGTAATGAGTCCGACACATGAGTAAAACTATAATATTTAAATAAGAGAAAATGTACACCAGCAGTTTTTGATGCAGCACATATTTACATTCAAATATGTTTGGAGCAGTCCTGTTGCTTTAGAGTGCATAGTTAGCTACTGGAATGAAAAACAACGTGATAACTAATTACCAAGGTAGCGTCGAGTTTTGCCTTGCTGCGTGTTCTGTAGAAAATGGTGTTGCTCTTTCACGACTGGGAGCAAAATCCCTATCCCCCTAGCTGCCTTTCGATCAATGCAGGGATCAGAAGCTTTGGGAGTCTCCGGAATGTTTGGAACGATGGGGGGAGGGACAGCAGAGAGAGTGGGGTGAAGGAGCGAGGGGAGAGAGATGGCAAGGAAAGCAAAACCAGCGCTACCTTCCTGCAAGGGCACCTCCCTCGCTGATAAAAAGAAGTTTTCTGTGTAAAAATGTATTATATGCGTAACATATTTACCAAGGCATATCCACATGATGTATTTTTTGCGGAAGTTTATCAGTTTGTTTCAGCCAGCACATTATCTGCCTTCCGTAAGTAGCGGAGCTGCTGCACCGATCAAAAGAAAGTCTTGCGTTTTTGAAGAACAAGCATTACAGAAATAGGGTATTAAAAAAAAGTTTGGCGAGCTGCAGAAAATAAAAGAAAGGTGCGCAACTCCCATTTGCAAAGTGAGGAGGGAGGAGTCATATAGGGCAGCAAATGCTGTGAGGAGTGTAAACTAAACTCCAGCAGATTACCGAAAAATGACATATGGGCGCACTTTTCGATTAACAACACTGGTGCACAGTGAGCAATGGCGGCCGCAGCCCCCTCTCGCCGCACTTTAATTGAATTTTAAAAATGGACTGTGTGGTCAATCTAAAAAAAAATTAGTGTGAGAAAAATTCCCAGGACATCTAACAAAGACAGTGAACACTTGGGGTAGGTCAGTAATCAAGCAGGAAAATCAAGAATATAACAATATTTAACTAAAATATATATTTTTAATGAATCTTTGTTTAAAAACAACGTATAAAATGGAATCACAAGACCAAACAAATTAATCAGAGTAAAAAATGGGTCAATCATATACAATTCTAATGGTTAAACATAAAATCATAATTAATACAAAGCAAAGAACACATAAATGCATATAATATAACAGATTTCTTTTTTTAAAAAAAAAGGAGCATGAGAACTCGACGCGCGTTTCGGCAGCGAACCGCCTTCTTCAGGAGACCTAAAATAAATCCTGAAAATACATATGTAGAAAGAGAAAAAATGTCTATTAAAATACAATCCATATGTTACAATCTCAAAAACGTGACATTCCTTACTATCACACTGACCCTCCATAACAATTTGTTCACCTGGTGGCAATAAATGGCCGACAGATACCTATAGATTGTACAGTACCACCTAACTAGACTTGTTCAGAAATATATTCTTTAGATCAGATCTCGACCTTGGCCTTTGGTAGCACATACTTAGTAGCATAGTCATACATCGCTATATGACAGCTATCTCATAAATATTACATTCTTGAACTCCATTGTTGGAGGTTGTCAATATGCAATGAATTGATACATCTTGTTCTAATTCCTAATTTTGGGCACACAAGAGTGTTCACATTAATTACAAGATTACTTACAAAACATGGACGCTCTATCCATGCAGTGGCATCATTAGAAGGTAACTCATTCAAGGATGGGATATCGTAAAATTGGTTGCAAGAAGAGGATATTCCTGATGATAAAGGATAGAACAGAAATGAATAAGACAACGCTAGGGATATGGTTATTATAGTCCGCCATTAAATGGATCAAACAGTCTGCACAAGACATGTGGATAGTTCTATATTGACAAGACCTGTAGATATTATCCTACAGATCGCCCGGTTATTAGTTTAAAATTTTTTTAGGCTGTGTAGTTGCGTGATTTCTATATAGATGCCTGTTGTTTTGTGCAGATATAGACCAGTCGTGGTTCTGTCAATTTAATACAACCATAGATGGCATGCGGTTTATTCGAGTCCTAGAACAATACGGCATTTATAGATAGATAATGCGTCAAACAAAAGGAAAGAGAGTACCTTCGTATTTTTAATGAATGGGGCGCTGTACGTAGCGTAGACGCAGATTGATTTAAAAAGCGATGGTCACTGTGATACTGGTGAAATAAAGAAAATTTCATATAAGTGTGTCTTAAAATGCCAATATTACTCGTAAAGTTACATAGATCTGATAAATACTGTTATTGTGATAATTCTTTAGAATTTCATTTGTCCTTAGTGTCTCTAAATTCTTACCTTAAAACAAGCTAGCTGTGCACGGACAGAAATGTAGTCCTGTTCCGTTACGCAGAGTGTTAGGGTCCTAATTCCCTCAGGTATAGTTAATTAGTTGTTTCTGTAAAAAAAAATATATATATATACTATAATATATATATACTATATACTATAATGGTCGATCAGTGAAATGTAAACTTTAATCTAAAAAAAAAGGCATTAAGAGGTGTCACCAGGGAGAGGAAGGAAGTAGAGGGAACGTGGAGGGAAAGTGAATGTAGCAGGGGGCGTAGCGGATCGCTCTGAAGTAAGGCGCCCAAGCAGCGATGTCACTTCTTCTGGTGATATATAACAAGTTGTGAATGAAAGAAGGGACAGAGAGGAGGAAAGGTGGGAGGGAACACGGCCTGGGGGAAGCTGGCTGGGGTGGGGGGGGGAGAAATCCAAGTAAGGCTGTGTGCGGGGAGAGGGAGGGGAGGTGCTGGAGCTGGGGAACAGATGGCTGTGAAAGTTTATGGCCCAAAAGCGCGAGCCTGTGGCCACGTGAACTCGAAGAAAACCGCACCAAAAAACCTTTGGTTTGACGAGTATTTTGAGCACTTGAATTCTTCGGAATGGAAAAGGCGAGACCTAAAAACAATTATCAGTTGATGCAATCACTGTCATTGCACTCTTGGACTAATGGACTAATAGCCGAGGCAGGCACAACAAAGCTGTACGATTGGTTGGGGTGAGACGTCGCCCCATTGTAATGGTGTCAGAAGTAAAGAGTGCTTTTTAGGTTTCGCTGGGGAACGGAGCCTTTAGGCTCCGCCTCCAGAGGCTCCGCCTCCAGAGAAATCTTATGTTTCTTAGTGTGTACTCTTAGTCCCTCCCTCTGTTTCATTGGCTAGCTCCATAAATGGAGGCTAGCCGTTGGAACAGAGAGGCGTCCGTCATGGCCGGAGGAGACTCGGGGGCGTTCCCGAGAATCTTTGGCTTTTGGCTACGTCATGATACGTCAGCCAAAAGCCGGGAACGCCCCCGAATCTGGTCCGGTCGGGCCGTGCTTGCTGCTGTCCTGCCTTACTCTGTGTCCCTCCTCCCCCCCCTCGCTGTCCTGTGCACGTTTCCCGCCGGCTGTCCGTGTCCCCTTCCCCTCCCACAGAAGCAAAACAACCCTTGTGTCCCATTGTCTTTGCAGCATTCCCTCCCCTCCCACAGCAGATCCCCGCCTCCCGAGCCGCAGCTGATCCCCGCTCTCCCCGCCTCCCTCTCCCCTCCCACAGCAGATCCCCGCCTCCCTCTCCCCTCCCACAGCAGATCCCCGCCTCCCGAGCCGCAGCTGATCCCGATGTTTCGGAAAATGTGTGCAAGCGGAAGAAGTCCAGGTGAGTGCCCGTTCATGCTTCCCGCTGTCTGTGTGCCGTTCCCGCCGCCCCCCCCCCTCTTCCCGCTGTCTGTGTGGTTCCCGCCCCCCCCTCCCGTTGTCCGTGTGCGGTTCCCGCCCCCCTCCCGCTGCCGCAGCTCCCGGAGCCCCGAAATTCCTCACCTCCCACTCGGATGGGACTGTCAGGCAGGCTCCGCCAGGCGTCTCCGCTCCTCCCTGTCTGTGGGCCCCAACTGGGTCTACGGCGGGGCCTACCCTGCGACTCCTCTTCGTCCCGGTGTAGGGCTCGGGTAAGATCCTGGATCAGAGTTAGGCACCCTCCCGGAGCCCGCTGTCGCAGGCCGTTTCCAGCATCCGTGGGCCACTCTACCGGGGCATTGCTCACCACAGCCATTATCTTTTTCTCTGCGAACCTTGGTTAGATGCAATCACCGTTTGTTGTGGGTTTCGGTACCAGTGCTTTACTATCCTCTTCCCGTCAGAATGTATCCGGCCGCCATCTTGTTTGGCTTTAAAATTCTGGTCACCCTAGCCAGAATGCAAATGGAAGCCCTAAATGAGCATCTCGCCCGTCCACTTGACTTCAGAGAGTTGGCGGCAGGCGCTGAGAAAGTAAAAGCAGAGGGCTCGCGCTGATTGGTCACGTCAGGAGGGCGTTCACGAGGGCAGGCATGGGCGCAGCCGCGTAAATTCGATCTGGTAAGTATAAGTGTTCTTAACTTGATCCCTGCTTGTTTTGTAGGCATCGTAGAGGTTGGGGCCTCTACCGGCATAACTGCCCAAGCTGCCGACTTTGTAGGTTCTAGGCGGCTGTAGTCGTTGGTTGAGACGCTCTAGCCCCTTCTAGGCTCTATTCACTCTGGTATCCTGAGCTGCAGTTGGTTGAGCCGCTCTAGCCCCTCGTGTCTATGGTTACCGGTCCCACTTTCCGTTATCCCCACCTGTAGGGCGCCGCTCTCGGCCCGCTGGGGGTCTGCTACTATGGAGTCGGTAGGCGGGAACCCGCCTCCGAGTGTCAGATACTCTCCGGGTGCGCAGCCTTGCATTACTTCCTGGTGGCGCCTCTCCAGTGCCGGGCATGTAGTTCAAGGAGAGCAGCGCCAAGAATCTGCGGCACCTGGACTTCCTGGCACCCAGGGCGGCCCTTGACAAGCTCTACCAGCGTGGGGAGGTACGGGGCGTTTATTTATCTATTCGTTCGCACACACAGGTTACCTTCTCATTAACATGACCTGCGACTCCTTGCACAGCTTGTTCTTTTGTTTATCCACGACTCTACCATACATTCACCTCATGTGTTCGTCTGGTCCCCTGTCAGTTCACTCACTGAACCAGTTAATCACCTGTGACCTTAGTAATATAGGCGTCCACTTGTTAATTACGCTGTTTGTTGTCGCATTAAGCCATCAAGTTCACTTATTCGTTCTTTTGAATAGTGATTAATTCACCCAGTCGTTCGTATCTGCTTTTGTGTACATGTCTCCTTATTGATATCTCCCCTTCGACCCACCTGTTCCTCCTCCTGCACCCCCCGTTTATCTGTACATCTCTTACATTCCCCCTATAAATTGTCATCCTGCTTCAAGCGTGTGTTCATCGATTCCCTCAATTATCCGTCTATGTACTTCGCCAAGCACTTTTTCCTATATTTGTCTGCCACTTCAGGGTCAGCTATTCGCTCATACCCTCAGCAGCAATATTAGCCATTCGTCAATGGCACGTTTTCAAGGGCTTTCCTCACTAGTTAAGTGTTACTGGGAGGGTAAATCACCACACGAATATTACAAACTAGGCTGCTCGCATTTCCTGGAGCCACGGGGCCCTGCAAAAAAGAATAGTGTTTTTGAGTCATTCGGGTTCACACCTCGGTCCCACTTTCCGTTATCCCCACCTGTAGGGCGCCGCTCTCGGCCCGCTGGGGGTCTGCTACTATGGAGTCGGTAGGCGGGAACCCGCTTCACCAAGGCCTCCGAGTGTCAGATACTCTCCGGGTGCGCAGCCTTGCATTACTTCCTGGTGGCGCCTCTCCAGTGCCGGGCATGTAGTTCAAGGAGAGCAGCGCCAAGAATCTGCGGCACCTGGACTTCCTGGCACCCAGGGCGGCCCTTGACAAGCTCTACCAGCGTGGGGAGGTACGGGGCGTTTATTTATCTATTCGTTCGCACACACAGGTTACCTTCTCATTAACATGACCTGCGACTCCTTGCACAGCTTGTTCTTTTGTTTATCCACGACTCTACCATACATTCACCTCATGTGTTCGTCTGGTCCCCTGTCAGTTCACTCACTGAACCAGTTAATCACCTGTGACCTTAGTAATATAGCCGTCCACTTGTTAATTACGCTGTTTGTTGTCGCATTAAGCCATCAAGTTCACTTATTCGTTCTTTTGAATAGTGATTAATTCACCCAGTCGTTCGTATCTGCTTTTGTGTACATGTCTCCTTATTGATATCTCCCCTTCGACCCACTTGTTTCTCCTCCTGCACCCCCCGTTTATCTGTACATCTCTTACATTCCCCCTATAAATTGTCATCCTGCTTCAAGCGTGTGTTCATCGATTCCCTCAATTATCCGTCTATGTACTTCGCCAAGCACTTTTTCCTATATTTGTCTGCCACTTCAGGGTCAGCTATTCGCTCATACCCTCAGCAGCAATATTAGCCATTCGTCAATGGCACGTTTTCAAGGGCTTTCCTCACTAGTTAAGTGTTATCTTTTATTGTATTTTATTTTTAATTTTGACCTGCACTCATTCTGCTGGCACGATGCTCAGTCCATTCAGTGCACTGGATGGAGCCTTCCTAGTTAAGTTTCACGTAGGTTACACAAACCCACAGAATACTCTCGCTTGAAGGATGTTTGTTTCTTAAACTGTTCATTCCCGTTGGGAATGTGAATATCTCCTTCAAATTCTGCGCCTTGACCCTCAGTCTGCACATAGTTACATGTTCAGCAGCCTCTTCCTCTAAAGCAGGCATCATCATGCCACGCCTTCTATGGACCATTTCCAATCTGTCTTTATTTGTCTGGAGATGAGGTGTCCAAAACCAGCTATACACATGAGGCCTCACCAGGGTTTTGTTTAGTTTCTCAGCCCTTATCGGGTTAGACGTTGTAAAATCGCCATTAATTAAAAAAGATAAATGAAAGAACACACTTGAAAAAAATGTGCAGGTACCAAGTGAATGAATGCATGAATGACATGGTAAAGAATCACATTTGCGAGAGATTAAGCTAATGACAATGTAAATGACAATGCCATTTATTTATCGGTTTTCAAAACCAACACATAAATACAAATGTTGTCATTTACAATGCCAATAGCTCTAACTTTTCCAAAGGCGAAACCATTGCATTGTAAATGCTTGTTGTGCATTGTACTCACCAGTCTGCACGCAAATACAAGAAAGACAGTCAAAGAGCTTTTAAAGTGTAAAGAAAAAGGTGTGCATCCTGTCTCTATATTTGATAATTTACACAGAATGCCCAGCATCGGGATAGCACCCGCACGGTTGAAATTTCCAAATAGAAAGAAAAACGCGATATTCCACTTGCTTGAGAATGACATTGTGATTCATCAAGGACAGCGTTTAAATAATCAGGAAATTGACATTACATCATGTGCAACATTTGTGCTCATAATATATAAACGGTTTTAAACCACAAGACTTTCACTGTGTTTCAGGTTGCTACGAATTGCTTTGTGGGGAATGTAGTTTTTTCAATGCAATAGCATCAGGTGGTAGTAATTATAATGTTGAAAAAGCGGGAAGTTCGTAATTAGCATGATACGTGGGCAGGGAGAAAGGTTTTAAGTGAGGTGAAGGGAGGGACGCAGTTAAGATCGGGCTGAGGTTGCTTAGAGGATGGAATGTTTTTTAACAGCTCAGGGCAGGTATGTGCACAGCTCGTAGTATGAACTTTGTTGAGGGAAGTAAACTGGAAGTAATATTAAGGCAAGTTGTATAGGGAAGAGCTAATTAAAGCAAACTTGTGGATTGAGTTCAAAAATGTTCAGAAAAGGGTTTAATTACAAGAACAGACAAGGAAAGACGTTAGGTGAGGCATACAGCACTGAGACTGTCAAGGAAACTGGGAAGACCGAGGGTTGTAGTAGCATGCAGGTAGTAGGCGATTTAAGCAGGAGGGAATGAGGAGTGTGAATTTCACGTTTTATGCTTAGAGTAAAAGCTGTTGACGGTTTGATAGAAAGGAAGGGTTCAGTTTATTTAAATAAAATGACCGTTTTGTGCATAACGTATCGAAATGGCTAAGGATAAATTGTAACATGAGTGCAATGACAGTGATTGTATCAACTGATAATTGTTTTTATTAATTGTAGTGACTCCTGAAGAAGTGCTTTTTATGCACGAAATGCATTGGGTTTTAACGTATAAACACTGCCCTGAATGAAGTTTGCTTAGGTCGTGTTCCATCAAAGAGGTCCAGACGGGTACAGTGGGAACACCAGTTCCTTGGGAAATTGCATGAACACTCAGCTTGTGGAATTTGAGCATGTTAATATTAGGAACAATGAGCAAAATGAATGAGTAGAAAGTTTAAATGAAAAATGGAGTATGGTTTTTAACAAATGGTCGAGGCAAGCACAACAAAGCTGTGTGGTTGGTTGGGGTGAGACGTCGCCCCATTGTAATGGTGTTACAATACATGTGGGGCATATCTGGATGAGCAGGCATGAAACTAGGAGCATCTCCATTCACCACAGGAAGCGGGCATATAGGGGATATAGTCACCCCAGGGGTAAGTAGCTCATTGACTACTTCTCTACACTCCCCTAAACAGCCCTAATTTAAGTTTTGAGGGGTTCTCCTGACACCAGGAAATCTGATTAGTCTACTGAGAACCGAAGGAATTACCAAGAAGTTTTGAGAACAGATGTCCTGCACCAAAATAGGCATCAAACCCTGCCTGGCTTGTTGCATCGCGACAATCGCAAATACTCGTCCTGAAACTAAACAACCTCCCCAAAACCTTGGAGGACTATTCTTGCCTTAAACAACCAAAGAGCATCTCCCTGCAACTGCAGGCACCGACTGCACCGAACTGGTACTTTGTCTTGCTGGCCACGAGGAGCAACTCGCCAGGAAGAGTTTGGCAGGAGGCAAGTGCCGTCGCTCTCCAGTCTCGAGCCACAGGAGCCTTTCTGCACCAATACCCTGGGTACCAGAGCCCTTGCAACTACCAGGGCTTGTTGCATGTCCAGTCTGAACACCGACTAGCTGTCAAAGGACTTCAGGATCCACAAGCTCTTCATCCAGAGTGTCTCAACCTCCCTGTTCCCTCTCCTTCGTAAAAGCAAAGTGAGAGACTCTCACTACAGCGACCTGCCAGACAAAACACCTCCGCACCCGATGCCCCCAACCCAGGCTCATGCGAACCTACTCTGTCCCTGTGCTCCAGAGATCCTCAAGAGCTGGGGCCCCCCTTTGGTTTCTGCCGGACTTGTCCCCACTTGCAGCCTTTCTTTTGCGGGTACTTCTACATAGACTTTACCTCTGCACTGGACACACCAGGGCAGTTCAACCCGAACTGCTGGTGGTTCGTCCCTAAGCAGCTTAAGTCCCAGTGTATGTTTCTCCCATAGGATAATTTACTGCTTTCCAGGTGAATGCCTCAAAACTGTTGTTCAACTGTATTTTTCTAATGCTATGAAAATCTATAACTCTGAAAGTATGTCCCTGATTCCGATTATCTTGGTGTCTAAAATTATATAGAAATGTGTTATTTTTCTAAATTGGTCTCCAGTTTCTTGAGTGTCTCATTTATTGACTTTGTGTGTACAACAAATGCTTAACTCTACCGACTGATAAGCCTAAACTACTTGACCACACTACCACAAATAGATTGCTTGGGATTATTCATTGAAGTCCTGTAAACCAATACGGGTCGTCTGTACTTTTTGAATGGTGTGCCCTGACACTGGCACATCCACATTAAAAAGCCAGCTTCTTACAATACTAGTGAGAATTCTATCTTGCAGTATGTCTATTACAGGAATCTCATTGCGACTCGATCCCATGATTAGTTTAGTAGGAGACAGCAACATATACCCCTTGATCACCCCAGTTGGGGAACTGATTGGGCATTTTCTTCTAACTGAATGGTTAGCATTGGCCCAAAAGTAGAAGCGGCCGGCAATCCCCTCATGGGAAGGGCATACATAGTCCATGAAAAAACTCGGCAATTGCAAGGGAGTGACCATACAAATTCGAAAGGGTGTGGCTGCTGTTTCTTATCAGGTATGCAGGGGAGTTCCAGCCATGATGTTGGGCATTTTGCTCTTATCCCTTTTTCTGCGATCTGTTCCCTAGTCATGCCATAATCTACGATGAGGGTTTGGGATTTTCCCCTAGAGGCCTAAAAATAACTAAAATGGGCCATCTTGCTTTTTTAACAAAAAAAATGGTAAATGAGATGAGCTCCCTCCCCATGGCATTGACAAAAGAGTGGCTGTGCTAAGATCACCCCCTGGGGTATGCAGAAAGACAGTTTGGGCCCTTAGTGGGGCATCAATTTGCCATACCGGGTTTCCACGTACAAATATCTGTCTTGTGCAAGAGACAGCACATGGAGATTGCCATACTGAGGCAACCCCTGAGCAGGGATCCACTAGAGGGAGATGCTTAGAAAGGGGAGGATCTCTGCTTTCCAAAAGTTCCTCTCCAATCAAAATTGGAGCGGAGAAGGGAGATGCATGTATCTGTACACTACAGCCTTAGTCAATCTGAAAGAAGTTGCAACTTCCAACTGCACGCATTTCATAGTTGAGGATGTTGGCTATAAATCATAGGTGCTCAGTGACCTCCTGGTCCTGCAAATAACTTTATTAGCTCATTTCAAGAGATATTGTATTTCTGGCGACTGGATCTCTAGTAGTTTTGGGGATTTAAACACTCATTATGATAATAATCTAGAAACTAACATCTCTCAGATAGCCGAGATCTGCTCGGTTTTTGGAGCTGCAGTAACTTGTTCAAAAGCCAACCCACTAGGCACGGCATATATTGGATCACATCTATTCCAGAGCAGGGTTGATCATTGTGGATGCCATGGAGGATGTTTTTTCGTCTGACCATAAGGTGATTTCTTTCCTCTTGCACAGGCACACATCCCTCACAACCACCCACGAAAACCTTCCATCATGCCTGTGCAAAATTGGACAACACTAAGGGATTGTTTATAAAGTGCCAAACCGGATATTCAATTGCGTACTAATGTTGACAATGCTATTAATCAGTTTAATTCATGGATTGTAGAGCCCATAGATGAGGTGTTGTCTTTTAAAACCAAGATTACACATTGTAAGACGCAGTCAGCTACTCAAGGCTGCGGGGGGGAAGGGAAATGCAAAAGGCTACAGAGGTTTTGAAGACAGGACGATTCGGAGGAAAGGAAAGAAGTTTATAAAATGGAACTTAAAATATATAAAGGGGTTGTGAAAGCCTCTAGGTGTAGCTATGTAACAAAATTATATAATGTTATTTTTCTAAATTGGTCTCAATTTTCTTTTTGTGTGCCTCATTTATTGACTTTGTGTGTACAACAAATGCTTAACACTACCGTCTGATAAGCCTCTACTTGACCACACTACCGCAAAGAGATTACTTGGGATTATTAATTTAAGCCCTGCAAACCAATACGAGTCGTCTGTACTTTTTGAATGGTGTGCCCTTACACTGGCACATCCACATAAAAAGCCAGCTTCTTACAGTGCTGATGAGAATTATTTCTTGCAGTATATCACAGGAATCTCATTTCCACTCGATCCCATGGAGAGTTTAGTAGGAGACGGCAACATATACCTCAACATATACATCCACATAAAAAGCCAGCTTCTTACAGTGCTGGTGAGAATTATTTCTTGCAGTATATCTATTACAGGAATCTCATTGCCACTCGATCCCATGATGAGTTTAGCAGGAGACGGCAACATATACCCCTTGATCACCCCAGTTGGGGAACTGATTGCACATTTTCTTCTAGCTGCATGGTTAGCATTGGCCCAAAAGTAGAAGCAGCCGGCAATCACCTTATGGGGAGGGAATACATAGTCCATGAAAAAACTCGGCAATTGCATGGGAGTGACCATGCAAGTGGGAGTTCCAGCCATGATGGGCATTTTACTCATCCCTTTTTCTGTGAACTGTTCCCCAGTCATGTGTGACTAATTCGCCACAATCCACGATGAGGGTTCGTGATTTTCCCCTAAAGGCCTAAAAATAACAAAAATGGGCCATGAGGGAAAGTGGGGGTGCTGACCACGTCTGGAGGTCTGTCTCTAGAACACTCATTAGTGATTGGATGTTGTGCAACCATGCTGTGTTGTATGCATTGTACTGTGTATCCTCTGGTAACGGAAGCTCTGCATGTCTATGCGTAGACCGGTAGCCCATTGGAGAGCTTGGGGGTGATAGGTAGTTGGGTAGAATGAGGATTTGGCAAGATTAATAAGGAGGCCTGCTGTTTCCCCGAGGCCTCTGGGTCAGTAAGGAAAATTAGGACATCGTCGGTGAATAGGGCTATTCTGTCTGAGATCCCCGGTCCCCACTCAAGCCCCCTTATTTGTGTGCCAATCCGAAACCACTGTGCCAGCAGCTCCATACTGATTGTGAGGAGTAGTGGGTATAGAGGGCATCCCTGCGGTGTGCCCCTTTGTGTATGGCAGAGCGAGCCAACGTCACAAAGTCAACCAGGATACAAGCAGTAAGGTCATTGTAGAGCAATCTTAGGTATCCCAAAAAGCGAGGCAGAAGTTTTGTCGATGGAGGAGGAGAAAAAAGGTAGGACCAGCTCACTGAATCGAAAGTTTTGTCTATATATCGGCTAGGAGAACTCCAGCTGGTCTCCTTAATAAGTCTCACATGGCTAGAGTGTTTTAGTTTTAAAAAAATGAGGCTAGGGTGTTGTACAGTCGTCTAATGTTATGTCTTGTGGCTCATCAGGGCGTAAAGCCTGCTTGGCCTAGATGTATTAAGAATGTGATGACGGAGTATGCGATCGGCCAATGCTTTAGCGATTATTTTCACCACCATGTTTAAAAGGGAAATAGGTCAATACGAGGAGGTGTCTGGGGGTTGTCCCGGTTTGTGGATCACCACAATTTTAGTCCTCCGGAAGTTGGGGGTTATTGTTTAGTTTCCATTGCCTCATCGAGGACAGCCTCCGGGAGGTGACCAGTTTATACTTTAACCGTTTGAAGAATTCCATTGTAAAACTGTTAGGTCCTGGGGCTTTCCCCGAATTAACGCGGCCTAAGGCTTTATTTGCCATCAGCTTGCCCTCCAGGGACTGTTGCTCTGCGTCAGTGAGGGTCCAGAAGGGGAGGTGAGACACAAGGTCAGTTATCAATGATTCCGGAAACGTGTCTCGCCAGGCACACAGACCAGTGTAAAATCATGTGAATTCACAGGCTACCTCCATGTCTCCTGCAAATATAGTGCCATTTGGGTCTGTGAGGTAAAGAATCGAATCATGGTGCTGCCCCCCCACACACCTCCACATTGATATATTTGTGATGGGCGGTCAGCCATATAGTCTGTGCCCTGTCCAGGAGTGTGTGGTGGAGTACTGTCTGAGCATATATCATCTGTCTGCATAGCTCTAGGTCTGGATTAGTCAAGCAGGGGGCCTCGAGGTCTGCAACCTGAGATTCTAGTTCACACACAACTTGTTTGCTTAGTGCATTTCTGGTCGTCATGTGACTGATGATAATTCCCCTAGGGGTGCCTTGAAGACTTTTCAAAGGGTGACTGAGAAGGTCGTGGGCAGTCCAGGTTTAGAAGGGACCTGTTAAATATGTTCATCTATCCCCCCCATAGCCGTTTTACAATTGTCCCACAAATCTGCACCATATAATGTGGCACCCCGAATCTGCACATTATAGATCTCATTGCAGGCAGACTAGGATGAAAGGGGACTTTTTTAACAAACCTCGGTAATGCCGAAGCCCTATGATTAATCAACGAGCACCTCTTTAAGATTTGGGGCAATATTAATCGTTATTGGACAATCAAATCCCTAAGTAATCAAATTCTTCTACTCTTTCCAAGTTATTAATTCCCAAGCACAAGGTCCCTTTAACATTCTTCCGTTTGTTATAGGCCGTACATTTGGTTTTCAGTGCATTGATTACAACCCATGCATCTCGCAAAACATTGAGAGTCTATTGATGATGGTTTGCAACCCATCTGCAGTTTTGGAAATCAAAAGGGTGCTGCCTGTAAATAATAATGCAGGCACCTTTTGGCCCGCTAGGGTTGGAGAACCATTAGTGCAGCCCAAAAGGAAGCCTATACAGTTGTTAATGAACAAAAGAAGGGTTAGAGCCAAGACTTAGCCGTGGGGAATCCCATTCTGGACATTGATTTTCTTAGTGAGTAGTCTACTGTGTCCCCACTGTATTCGGGTGTAATTACCTTTGTGAAGGCGCATTATGATAATAAGGAAGTTGCTAGGAAGACCCATATTAGCCATTTCATCCAAAAACTTCTCTTTGAGAACCAAAAAAAATGCGACACAAAGGTCGATGAAGTCGTCAAATAGGTTCTCACTACTAATATTGACTGTCTTCCTCTTGATTACCAAGAAACAGAAGACTTGGTCCATGGTTCCCGTTTTTTGGTCTTAAACCCGCTTGCAATAGAGTTAGAATGTCATTGTACACAATCCACTCTGATAACTTCTCAAGCACCTGCTTGCAAAAGATCTTTTGCAAGTTCTCTAAAAGACTAGTTGGGTGATAGTTGCTGTGAAGGTTCCGGTAACCTTTTTTGAAGACCGGAACGATCTCCCCACTCTTCCAGGTCAAGCAAATATGGGCTCTGGCAGCTATTGCATTGGAAACCAAGTTAATATAGAGGACGCACATTATGGGATGAAAGCCGTAAATAGTGGCTCTGCCTCTGGTTGTTTATTTTTTTGTTTTATTTTTTTAATCGACGCTTGCTGCTAAATGGCTGAAATCCTTCATTTAGTTCCCCTAGATCGAAATGAGATGATACATTGTGTTTACGAGTTATCATTCGGAAGTATGTTTGCTGTCATTTTTCCCTTCCTGATTGGTCTGAATTAGAGTGCAATGCATCTGCTTTTGGCTCATTGCTAGAGTTTGTAACCATTTTTCGGAACCAGTCGTAATTTGATTATTTTTAACAAGTTGAATAGATTTTTGTTTTCCAAAGAGGAATTATAGTAGATCTACTACGTCATCCATGTGTGACAGATTGACAATGCATGGTTTTACACCTTTTAGTACTTGATCGAGATGGCAAGAAATTTAGAGTTATTGTGAAGGTAGTTCAATTTATTTTGTATCTAGTTTAATAGGAGCGACATACTCAGATAATAGAGAGGATTAGTTACCTATTATGTCCCCCATCTGAGACAATGTAGCAGTAGTTTCCACGATAGCTTACAAAACTGGGTAGATGGGTGGTGTGTTCAATACCTCCGAGAAATTAGTTGTACAATCGACCTTAGATGCATTAGGAAGCAGAGGATTGAATTGTGGCTCAGTGGCTGAGAGTCCTTCTAATCCATTTAATTCTGTCAGAAAATCTGCATTGTCAAGAGCCCCGGCCAATTAATTATGATCTGATAGTTGGATTATGTTAATTGCATCATTACTGCATTCCTCGAGATCAGACTCAACACCGTAGATCGAATCACTGACTGAGTTGCTATTTAGTGGCTTTTAGATCATAAGGTATGATATTCACTTGTGCAGTTATTGTGGTGGTCATTGGATGGATCTTAGAGGCTGAAAAGTTATGCTTAAGTTATATTTGTCCAGTCTATCATCTGATCTATGGTTGGGGGAATTTCTGTCTTTGTTTAGTCCGTAATGGGAAACTGTCTTGGATTAATGGTTGTTTTATTGATTTGATTGCCGATTTCCTTTCGTTGTTGGCACGTTGTTGGCAGTGACGTTCCACCCGACTTGGACAGTTTCATCTTCAATTTCTTTTTTTGTGGGAGGGTGGTTGGACTTGATTTGCAGGAGATTTGGAATTTATAGGTGATGTGTTTGTTCAAGGTTGATTCTATTGTATCGGCCACACCCCCACTTAATTCGCACCCATGAAGAACTAAATTGCACAACTTAAGCAGATTTTTCTTTTGTTAATTCATCTGCAATCTGATTTTCATAATTTAAATTCTCCAGTATTAGGGGTGTCTTTCATAGATTCACATGCTTGAATATTCTCCGTAGTCGAAGTCCCACGGTACATAAAATAGCAGTAATATATGCATATATAAGTAAAATTATTATAATTATAAAAATACATATATATATAAAATACAGTAAACTCAAAAGTACCATAGAACTGAATAGGCCCATAGAAAGCCTGAGGGAGAAACTCAACTTGGTAACATATCAGTGTCATTATGTTTTGGTCCAAATTCCAGCCAATCAGGCTGTAGTTCCCTCTAGAACCTTCTCCTCAGAAGCCCAAGACCTCAGATTTTCTACCGCACGTCGTGTGAAGGAAGTCTCCCTGAGCTCTGCTCAGTTTTCTTCAACTCTAGCTGTTTATTTCTCAAGAAATGTCTTCAAATAAGTAATCTTTGTTTAAAGCTTGCCCCTCTTTTGGTAAACTGCGTCTTTTTCATGAGGATCCACACAGTAAATGTATTTACTGTCTCTACCCAGACCACGAAGTTAAAAACTGTAAGTACTGTCGCACTTTTCCTCCTAAGACTCTAAGGGATAGAGAGGCCCATCTCCTTCTGTGGCTACAGAAGTTGAAGACTTTAGAGTCTGTGGTTTCTGAGGTAGAAAGTTTGTCATCTGGTATTTCTAAATCCTCTCAGAAGCGTGGGCCTGAAACTGAGGTTCCATCTCCTTTTCTGAAGAAGAGTAGACTGTTGGAATCCTCCAGGACTGTTTCCCCACAGGATTTGCTTCAGGGCACGTCTACGGAACCTGGTTCTCTGACGTCTGCGCCCAAAGCCTTGCCTTCCTCACGAAAATCTGGCATTGGCTCGTCGACGGGCTTGTCGACGCGACCGTCGACGTCTTCAGTGACGACGAAGACTGTGGCTGTAGCCTCAACGTCGACGACGACATGCACTATGCCATCCAGTACTGCGTCGACGACGACCACCTCGTCGACGACAGCCCAGGAAGCGAGACCCATTACTTCCATTGTGAAGATTTCGTCGACGATTGTCAAATCAGTACCGTCGGCGAAGAAACCATTGTCGACGCTCCCATCGTCGACGCGCACACCGTCGACGCTCCCATCGTCGACGCGAACGCCCTCGACGAAGACCAAGTCATCTAAAAGCAGCTTGTCGACGGACCCATCATCGTCGACGGCACCCCCGTCGACGGCCATCATATCATAGTCGACAATAGCAGATTCGGTAATCACTCAAGCAGCACAGAAAAGATCTTGCAATCCTGCTACACCACTCACGTCTCCTCCTGATCAGGAAGGCCGCAAGTTGGACTCTATAGGGAAAACATTTACAACAATGACGGCTACTACTGTCAGAGCGGCAAATACTTTGGCTATTTTGGGCCGTTACGACCGCCAGATGTGGTCCGAAATTGCCGCACTGATTCCTCAAATACCCGAGGCCATCCGTGCAGAAGCGCAGGCCATTATTCAGGAGGGAGAGATAATTTTGTCCGAAATTATCGAATGTGCGCTCGACATTTCCTCCACGGGTTTTCGACAATTGGCCGGGCTGCAGTCTTGAGGCGTCAAGGCTGGCTGAAATCTACCACCTTCCGTCCAGAGGTACAAGCCAAAGTCCTGGACTTGCCGTACGATGGAGAGTCTTTGTTTGGCAAGTATGTTGACGATGCCCTTGAGGCGATAAAAAAGGACACCGACACTGCGAAGTCCTTAGCTACCCTCCAGTACAAGAAACGGCCCTTTTGGGGGGCACGAGGTAGAGGCGGAGGTTCCTCTACTTTTCGAGGATCAGGCCAATATCGTTCCTACAATACCTACAACGATAACAGGCAGAGGGGTTCTTACCAAACCCAAAATCGTCAGTCTTCCAACAGACCATACCAACGAAAAACAACTTATAGAGGTGGCGCAAACAACAAAAAGCAGTGACAGTCTCAGTTCCTTTCTTCTGCCGACGTGCATCTTGGAGGTCTTATCTCAAAATACTTTTGCAAATGGTTAGAAATCACCTCCGACCAATGGGTCCTGAACTTTATCTCCAAAGGACATACCCTGGAGTTCACAAAATTCCCTCCCACTCATCCACCTTCGGGGCTACCCTCTCCCCGCCTCAAAGAACTTTTGGCCCAGGTAAAATTGATGATCAAAAAAGGAGCCATCGAGGTAGTGCCGCAAAGTCAACGCGGGAAGGGATTCTATTCCCGGTTTTTCTTAGTCAAGAAAAAGTCGGGAGAATGGCGTCCAATTTTGCATTTACGGGCCCTGAACAAATTTATCATTTCGAAAACTTTTCAGATGTTAACTCTGCTTCTAATTCTCAATTATCTCAATCCAGGGGAATTCTTTTCAACCATCGACCTCCAAGACGCATATTTCCATGTGCCAATTCACCCCAGACACAGGAAGTATCTATGCTTCACAGTCGGACAGTTGCATTTCCAATTCAAAGTCTTACCATTCGGCCTCCGTTCAGCACCGAGGGTCTTTACCAAGATCATGGCTCCGGTAGCTGCCTTTCTGCGCCTACAGGGCATACAGTTTTATCCATACCTGGACGACTGTCTCATAAAAGCTCCAAACCTCTAACTGGCAATCCAGCATACACAGTCCTGCCTCTCCCTGTTTCAAGACTTGGGCCTTTCCATCAATTGCCAGAAGTCACACTTTCGCCCATCTCAGCGCCGAGATTTTCTAGGAGCCTCACTAGATTCTCAGCTGGCAATGGATTTTGTCTCCCAAGAAAGACAAGACCGTATGCTCCAGATGGTACAGTCCCTCCAGTCAAAACTGTACGTTTCAGTCCGGATGTTGAAATCATTCCTCGGCATGGCTTCCTCTGCCATACAGTTGCTTTCCCACTGCAGACTACGTATGAGCGTCGTCCAGGAGGAGTTAGACAAGCAGTGGAAACAGATTTCAGGATCATTCAACAACAGGATCCTTCTCACGTCCCGCATTCAGGAGGCTCTGGAGTGGTGGGCTCACCCTCCAAACATTTCAAAAGGTCGGTCTTTTCAAGACGCTGCTCCGACTCTGACGCTTACAACCGATGCGTCCCTGGAAGTGTGGGGAGCACATCTCGAAGGTCTATCAGTACAAGGAAAATGGACCGCGGTCCAACGCACTTGGCATATAAACTGCCTCGAGCTTCTGGCGATCTTACTTGCCCTGAAGTCTTTTCAACGAATTGTTCAAGGTCAATCTCTGCTGGTGAGGACAGACAACACCACCAGCATGCATTACCTGAACAAGCAGGGCGGCACAAGGTCCCTTTTGCTTTCCCAACAAGCACAGGAGATATGGAATTGGGCGATTCATCATCAAATTCATCTCACAGCCATCCATGTGCCGGGTGCTTCCAATGTTCTGGCGGATTCACTCAGCAGATCTTTCTCGGACAATCACGAGTGGGAACTCAATCAACCAACTCTCGAGTTCATTTTCCGCCAGTGGGGCCAGCCGCAAATGGATCTTTTTGCGACTATCACCAAAAGGAAATGCCAACGCTTTGCAAGTCTTCATCCCCACAGAGAGTCGAGCGGAAATGCATTTTCGATCAGCTGGTTGAACGCATTCAGCTACGCTTTTCCTCCGTTTCCTCTGATTCCGCGCTTGCTACACAGGATGAGGCTTCAACCCTGCCACCTCATCCTGATTGCACCCAAGTGGCCGCAGCGCCAATGGTTCTCGAATCTGCTCTTGTTCTCCCAGAACGAGCCAATTCCGCTTCATCCACTGCCTCACCTCCTCACGATGCAGCAGGGGCGGATTTGCCATCCGGATCCAGCATACCTCCAGCTCCATGCCTGGAACCTGAACACCATGAATTTGCGCGTCTGACCATCAACGCTGACTGTAGAGAGGTGTTGGCACATGCCCGTGTTCCTTCCACCATTAAAACCTATCAGTTGAAGTGGAAGCGTTTCTGTGTCTGGTGACACACCAAAGCCTTGGATCCGATGACCGCCAAACCAGAACAGATCCTGCCTTTCTTCCTATCCCTTGCAAAGTCAGGACTTTCCCACTCCACTCTGAAGGTATTTCTAGCGGCTCTCTCCCGCTTCCGTCATGATGGTTCGACCTCACTGTATTCATCTAGAATCATCCAACAGTTTTTCAAAGGCCTCTTCCGTATGTTTCCACCCATTCGGCGTCCTCCGCCTGCTTGGCGCTTAAACCTGGTTTTGTCTCAGCTCCTCCTACCTCCTTTTGAACCCATCCATTCAGCAGGCTTAAAATTCCTCACGTGGAAAGTTGCCCTATTGCTCGCCTTGACGTCATCTAGGCGTGTCAGTCACATTCAGGCATTCACAATTCAGCCTCCTTTTCTTCAGTTCTCAAAAGAGGCTATTACACTACGTACTAATCCAACATTTATTCCGAAAGTTCCCAGTGATTTTCATCTCAACGAACCAATCATTTAAAAAACTTTCTTTCCTAATCCACAGAGTCCTGCGGAACGTTCATTACATTCCCTGTATGTGAAACGTTGTCTTAAATTTTACATTCAGCGCACTGCATCCATCAGGAAATCTGATCAACTGTTCGTGGCCTACGGCCCGATCTGCAAAGGACAACCTGTTACGAAACAAACTATTACTAGGTGGATTTCTTCCACCATTACCTTTTGTCATCAACGGGCTGGCAAGCCTCTTCCAGCTTCAGTACGTGCTCATTCTACTAGAGCTGTGTCAGCCTCTACTGCCCTCTTTGCGGGGGTACCTCTGCGACACATTTGCAGAGCTGCTACGTGGTTGAGCAGCCATACTTTTACGAAGCACTACTGTCTGCAGTCAACAGATGCCGCAGATGCAGCAGTAGGACAAGCGGTGCTGCGGAATCTTTTCCATTAAAGGTGAGCCTCTGTTGCTACCCACCTCCAGTCATAAAGGTTTTTTCTCTTTAATTTGATATGTTATTATATGCTTGAATTTACTGTTACCTTTATGACTTATATGGTGCTTACTGCTTTCTACTCTTATTCAAGCATGTGAATCTATGATAGACACCCCTAATACTGGAGAAGAACATAAGTTACTTACCTGCAAACTGTGGTTCTCCAGTGTTGGTGTCTTTCATAGATTCACATGCGACCCTCCCATCCTCCCCTCAGAGGCTCTCTTCTCCTCAGGCACTTTGGTTACTCTGTGCTACGAAAATCTGAGGTCTTGGGCTTCTGAGGAGAAGGTTCTAGAGGGAACTACAGCCTGATTGGCTGGAATTTGGACCAAAACATAATGACACTGATATGTTACCAAGTTGAGTTTCTCCCTTAGGCTTTCTATAAGCCTATTCAGTTCTATGGTACTTTTGAGTTTACTGTATTATATATATATATATATATATATATATATATATATATATATATATATATATATATATCCCAGCTCAGGTTTCTTTCACATCCCATGGAAAGAAATTACGGCACTCACAGGGAAAGTGTTCAGTATGTTTTTAATCGCTCAGCAGACAAACGCGTTTCGGTATTCCTTCGTCAGTGTCTACCATTGACACGGAAGGAAGCGTGTTTAAGAAGTTTTCATCATGTTTGTGCATGCACATAGAAAGAGGACTGACGTTTTACCTCCGTGAGAAACGCTGTTCACATAGTAAATTACTTTTTACTTTAACATTTCAGAAATCACAATCATAAAGGCATTGGAAATTACATTTCAATGATTTAGGCACTTTATATTTTGTAATTTACCGACATTTTTACATACATGTGTAAAGTATATTTGCCTTTGTTGTGTGGTGTGAGTTATTCAGCCGTGGATCGGCATTGCTCACGGGGTATAATGGATCTCGTTATTTACAGAGTTTAAGCTTTACCCAAGTGGGAGGACAATTCTTCATTCCTATTAAGTCCCAGGGGGGCCTTTGTTTGAAGGTCAATTATGTAGCGGGATTCTAGTCTTCTTAATTTCCCCAGCCTGTCTCCACCCCTTGGGTCTACTGGTATGTGATCTAGCGCAAAAAATTGTAAGAGTTCCCTATTGCTGTTGTGCTTGAGGGCAAAGTGTTTCGCTACGGGATAGTTGAAATCCTTATTCATAATTGCACGTTGGTGCTCCAATACCCGTAACTTGACATTTTTCACTGTGCTGCCTATGTACTTTAGTCCACATGGGCACAATAGGCAGTAAACAACGTATGTGGTGTTGCAAGGGAGAAACTTAGATATTTTCTTACTGTGTCCTGACCCTGGTATTTCAAAAGTTGTTCTTTTCTTGCTCTTCTCGCAGGCTTTGCATTTGCCGCAAGGGTAAAAACCCGGCATATCTTTGATTCTGCCTGTCACTGTGATTTTTTCAGGTAAGTGACTATGTACAATTTTGTCCCTGATGGATCTTCCTTTCCTGAAGGTGATTAGGGAAAAGTTGGAATCTCTTTTCCGATAACCTGATCCGTTTTCAGGATATGCCAGCTCCTCTTTAGGATAGTTCTCAGATGATTGGAATCTTCTGAGTAGGCAGTTATTAACCTAAATTTTCCATCATTTTTATTTGGTTCTGATTTCCTAGTTTGTTCTTTTAGGAGTTGGTTTCGAGGGATTCGTTCCACTCTTCTCAGGGTATTTTCTAGAAGGATATTATCATATCCTCTAGCTTGGAATCTACCAATGCTTTCTTTTGCTGCTTTTGCAAAGTCTGTCTCTTTGGAGCAATTTCTCTTGATCCTAAGAAGTTCTCCGTAAGGGATACTTTTAACTAGGGTCGGGGGATGGCTGCTTCCGGCATGTAAAACCGAGTTGCCAGCTGTTGTTTTTCTGAACAGTTCAGTCTCAATTGTCTCACCATTCAAGTTAACTTTCAGGTCCAGATAATTCACTGTGGATACATTAATATCTGCAGTGAAATTCAAATTCAAGTTGTTACAATTTAAAAATGCTACAAACTCTTCTGCTGAAGTCACAGATCCCTCCCATACTAGAAAGAGGTCGTCAATATACCTATACCAGACTTTCAGATTTCCTGCCCATTTTTGGAACCCGGGGCTTTGGGTCACCTGCTCCTCCCACCAGCCCATGAATAAATTCGCGTAGCTGGGGGCGAAGCAGGTTCCCATCGCCGTCCCAGTGACCTGCCTATACATTTGTCCTTGAAACAAGAAAATGTTATTGAAGAGACAGTATTCAATGAATTCCAGCAGCATTTGACTATGTTTGCTGAATTTCATGGGTCTCTTGTCAAGGTAGTGTTTTATTGCCAGTAGTCCCTGGTTGTGATCAATGCTCGTGTATAGGCTGGTAATGTCCATAGTTATTAAAATACACGAGGGGTTACATTTCACATTTTCAATCTTATTCACAAAGTCTTTAGTGTCTCTAATATAAGATTTTAGCTGAAGGACACTCTGAAAAAGAAAATGGTCAATGAAGATAGACATATTCTCAGATACACTTCCTATGGAGGAGACTATTGGTCTACCAGGAGGGTTCCTGCTATCCTTGTGTATCTTGGGCAACTGGTAAAAGGTTGGCACAGTCGGATTATTGTTTTTCAAAAAGAAATACTCATCGGTGTCCAGCATATCATTGCTGTGCCATTTATTGATAAGTGATTGAAATTTAGCAATGCTTTCATCATATGTCTTTCTAGTGGTTTTTTCATATGATGTCGAATCTTCCAACTGTCTCAATGCTTCTTGGCAGTATTGTGATCTTGACATTACCACGATGTTTCCACCTTTGTCAGATGGCTTACAAATAATATCTGGGTCGTTGTCAAGGGTTTTGAGGATTTCTCTTTGTTCCTTAGTCATGTTAGGTGTTTTTCGTCTCATTGTTCTTTGTTGTGCTCTGAATTTTACTAAATCCTTTGTGACCGCCTCCGAAAAGGCATCAATGGCGTCATAAGGCATGATTGGTACGAATGTCGAGGGAGGTCTGAAATTCGTTGTTGGTGCCTCTTGTTCGACACCAATCCTTCTGGTTCGTTGGGTGATGGAATCTGTGTTTTCAAGTTCACCACTTTCCTCCGTCCTTAGTTCTTCCAGGATCTCCCAGGTTGTGATATCATTTGTTGTTAAGATATCAGTCTCTCTTGTTCTTAGTTGTCTTGTTTCTTTAGATGATGGTTTTAATTTGAAGTATTTATGTAATTTCATTTTTCGCACAAAGGTGAACAAATCGATTCTTGTTTGTGTAAATTCGAGTCTCTCGTTAGGGCAGAATGACAAGCCTAATTGTAGGGTTTTTTCTTCCAATGGTGATAGGATTTTATCGGTCAGGTTTACAATTGTTAAACTGTCCTGGCTATCTACCATTTTGCTCCCCTTTTGCTTCTCGTGACTCTCGGCGTGAAGTTGCCTTGGTTTCTGCCTCTGCCTCGGCCCCTTCCAGCCCCCTCTTCGGGTTCTTCTGTTGCTTCCGGGGGTCTGCTTTTTCCTCCCCTTAGCCAAGTTGACCGGACTAGGTCGTACTCCATGCGAAAAGGGGTCTTCTCCTGTGAGGTGCCTGCCAATTCATCCCCAGATTGTTCGTTTTCGGTGACTTCTGATTCCGAAGTTTCTACTCTTGGCTGGGACGCACGGGCAGCTCTTTTCTTCATCTCTCTCCGTGGGGCATCAAATTTTTTCGCGAATGTTAATATCCTGCCTTGGGAATAGTCTCTTTCGTCCCGCTCGAATTTTTCTTGTTTCCTTTGGCGAATCTTCAATTCATATTTCTCAAGTCGCTTTCTCATTTCAGATCTCAGCTCTTCTTTCCTTTGGGTATTCGTATCATTGTTAATCTCATCCTCCAGTGCCTTGATTTCATTAATCGCCTTCTCTCTGTCACTCCATGCGAATCGTATTAGCAATTTTAACATCCCTTGACTGGATAGGGCTGTATGTTCTGCCCATAGTTCCAACAGTCGGGGATCAGGATTTTCATATGCCGGGACAGTGTATATTCTGAGGCCTCTCGGCACCCTGTTCACATCCACGTAGCTTTGTAGAGAGGTGGCTTCCCACCATTTTCTAGTCTCTCTTTCGCGCAATCTCTCCAGTTTAATAAACAAATTGGTCAATGTATCTTTGTCATTTAGATTTGTCTTCCCATTGGGTTTGGCACCCTCTGTCTCTTTCTGGCGTTTTTGGAACATGCCACTAGCCGCTTCCTGCCGAGCCTTGTCACCAAACATTTCATCCTCCATCCTCCATCCACACCACACAACAAAGGCAAATATACTTTACACATGTATGTAAAAATGTCGGTAAATTACAAAATATAAAGTGCCTAAATCATTGAAATGTAATTTCCAATGCCTTTATGATTGTGATTTCTGAAATGTTAACCCCTTCGAGGCTATTGACGAGCTGGGCTCGTCATCGCGCTTACCTGTCCTGCGCGGATGACAAGGCCAGCTCGTCACGTAACGCGGTAATTTTGAATTTGCCGCGCACAGCGGGAAAAGCCGCCGCAGCGATGCGGTTAAAGTAAAAAGTAATTTACTATGTGAACAGCGTTTCTCACGGAGGTAAAACGTCAGTCCTCTTTCTATGTGCATGCACAAACATGATGAAAACTTCTTAAACACGCTTCCTTCCGTGTCAATGGTAGACACTGACGAAGGAATACCGAAACGCGTTTGTCTGCTGAGCGATTAAAAACATACTGAGCACTTTCCCTGTGAGTGCCGTAATTTCTTTCCATGGGATGTGAAAGAAACCTGAGCTGGGATTTATCACGTGGGGCGCCGCCACGAGAGGCACCCGCCTGCGAGTGACCCGGATTTTGATGCAACGGAGCGGAAATACGAATACGGGGCACCGCGCTCACACGAGCAAGCAATACCGAAGACCACGCAAGAAGAAACCCGACACAGCGAGGCTTCGCGACCGGGTAAGACCAAGTGCGTGTAGGAGTGCTGAATGTTTATTGTGAGACGCAAGGCGAAGGGAAAGTGTGTACAGTAAACACCAAACTATGGAGGATGAAATGTTTGGTGACAAGGCTCGGCAGGAAGCGGCTAGTGGCATGTTCCAAAAACGCCAGAAAGAGACAGAGGGTGCCAAACCCAATGGGAAGACAAATCTAAATGACAAAGATACATTGACCAATTTGTTTATTAAACTGGAGAGATTGCGCGAAAGAGAGACTAGAAAATGGTGGGAAGCCACCTCTCTACAAAGCTACGTGGATGTGAACAGGGTGCTGAGAGGCCTCAGAATATACACTGTCCCGGCATATGAAAATCCTGATCCCCGACTGTTGGAACTATGGGCAGAACATACAGCCCTATCCAGTCAAGGGATGTTAAAATTGCTAATACGATTCGCATGGAGTGACAGAGAGAAGGCGATTAATGAAATCAAGGCACTGGAGGATGAGATTAACAATGATACGAATACCCAAAGGAAAGAAGAGCTGAGATCTGAAATGAGAAAGCGACTTGAGAAATATGAATTGAAGATTCGCCAAAGGAAACAAGAAAAATTCGAGCGGGACGAAAGAGACTATTCCCAAGGCAGGATATTAACATTCGCGAAAAAATTTGATGCCCCACGAAGAGAGATGAAGAAAAGAGCTGCCCGTGCGTCCCAGCCAAGAGTAGAAACTTCGGAATCAGAAGTCACCGAAAACGAACAATCTGGGGATGAATTGGCAGGCACCTCACAGGAGAAGACCCCTTTTCGCATGGAGTACGACCTAGTCCGGTCAACTTGGCTAAGGGGAGGAAAAAGCAGACCCCCGGAAGCAACAGAAGAACCCGAAGAGGGGGCTGGAAGGGGCCGAGGCAGAGGCAGAAACCAAGGCAACTTCACGCCGAGAGTCACGAGACGCAAAAGGGGAGCAAAATGGTAGATAGCCAGGACAGTTTAACGATTGTAAACCTGACCGATAAAATCCTATCACCATTGGAAGAAAAAACCCTACAATTAGGCTTGTCATTCTGCCCTAACGAGAGACTCGAATTTACACAAACAAGAATCGATTTGTTCACCTTTGTGCGAAAAATGAAATTACATAAATACTTCAAATTAAAACCATCATCTAAAGAAACAAGACAACTAAGAACAAGAGAGACTGATATCTTAACAACAAATGATATCACAACCTGGGAGATCCTGGAAGAACTAAGGACGGAGGAAAGTGGTGAACTTGAAAACACAGATTCCATCACCCAACGAACCAGAAGGATTGGTGTCGAACAAGAGGCACCAACAACGAATTTCAGACCTCCCTCGACATTCGTACCAATCATGCCTTATGACGCCATTGATGCCTTTTCGGAGGCGGTCACAAAGGATTTAGTAAAATTCAGAGCACAACAAAGAACAATGAGACGAAAAACACCTAACATGACTAAGGAACAAAGAGAAATCCTCAAAACCCTTGACAACGACCCAGATATTATTTGTAAGCCATCTGACAAAGGTGGAAACATCGTGGTAATGTCAAGATCACAATACTGCCAAGAAGCATTGAGACAATTGGAAGATTCGACATCATATGAAAAAACCACTAGAAAGACATATGATGAAAGCATTGCTAAATTTCAATCACTTATCAATCAATGGCACAGCAATGATATGCTGGACACCGATGAGTATTTCTTTTTGAAAAACAATAATCCGACTGTGCCAACCTTTTACCAGTTGCCCAAGATACACAAGGATAGCAGGAACCCTCCTGGTAGACCAATAGTCTCCTCCATAGGAAGTGTATCTGAGAATATGTCTATCTTCATTGACCATTTTCTTTTTCAGAGTGTCCTTCAGCTAAAATCTTATATTAGAGACACTAAAGACTTTGTGAATAAGATTGAAAATGTGAAATGTAACCCCTCGTGTATTTTAATAACTATGGACATTACCAGCCTATACACGAGCATTGATCACAACCAGGGACTACTGGCAATAAAACACTACCTTGACAAGAGACCCATGAAATTCAGCAAACATAGTCAAATGCTGCTGGAATTCATTGAATACTGTCTCTTCAATAACATTTTCTTGTTTCAAGGACAAATGTATAGGCAGGTCACTGGGACGGCGATGGGAACCTGCTTCGCCCCCAGCTACGCGAATTTATTCGTGGGCTGGTGAGAGGAGCAGGTGACCCAAAGCCCCGGGTTCCAAAAATGGGCAGGAAATCTGAAAGTCTGGTATAGGTATATTGACGACCTCTTTCTAGTATGGGAGGGATCTGTGACTTCAGCAGAAGAGTTTGTAGCATTTTTAAATTGTAACAACTTGAATTTGAATTTCACTGCAGATATTAATGTATCCACAGTGAATTATCTGGACCTGAAAGTTAACTTGAATGGTGAGACAATTGAGACTGAACTGTTCAGAAAAACAACAGCTGGCAACTCGGTTTTACATGCCGGAAGCAGCCATCCCCCGACCCTAGTTAAAAGTATCCCTTACGGAGAACTTCTTAGGATCAAGAGAAATTGCTCCAAAGAGACAGACTTTGCAAAAGCAGCAAAAGAAAGCATTGGTAGATTCCAAGCTAGAGGATATGATAATATCCTTCTAGAAAATACCCTGAGAAGAGTGGAACGAATCCCTCGAAACCAACTCCTAAAAGAACAAACTAGGAAATCAGAACCAAATAAAAATGATGGAAAATTTAGGTTAATAACTACCTACTCAGAAGATTCCAATCATCTGAGAACTATCCTAAAGAGGAGCTGGCATATCCTGAAAACGGATCAGGTTATCGGAAAAGAGATTCCAACTTTTCCCCTAATCACCTTCAGGAAAGGAAGATCCATCAGGGACAAAATTGTACATAGTCACTTACCTGAAAAAATCACAGTGACAGGCAGAATCAAAGATATGCCGGGTTTTTACCCTTGCAGCAAATGCAAAGCCTGCGAGAAGAGCAAGAAAAGAACAACTTTTGAAATACCAGGGTCAGGACACAGTAAGAAAATATCTAAGTTTCTCACTTGCAACACCACATACGTTGTTTACTGCCTATTGTGCCCATGTGGACTAAAGTACATAGGCAGCACAGTGAAAAATGTCAAGTTACGGGTATTGGAGCACCAACGTGCAATTATGAATAAGGATTTCAACTATCCCGTAGCGAAACACTTTGCCCTCAAGCACAACAGCAATAGGGAACTCTTACAATTTTTTGCGCTAGATCACATACCAGTAGACCCAAGGGGTGGAGACAGGCTGCGGAAATTAAGAAGACTAGAATCCCGCCACATAATTGACCTTCAAACAAAGGCCCCCCTGGGACTTAATAGGAATGAAGAATTGTCCTCCCACTTGGGTAAAGCTTAAACTCTGTAAGTAACGAGATCCATTATACCCCGTGAGCAATGCCGATCCACGGCTGAATAACTCACACCACACAACAAAGGCAAATATACTTTACACATGCATGTAAAAATGTCGGTAAATTACAAAATATAAAGTGCCTAAATCATTGAAATGTAATTTCCAATGCCTTTATGATTGTGATTTCTAAAATGTTAAAGTAAAAAGTAATTTACTATGTGAACAGCGTTTCTCACGGAGGTAAAACGTCAGTCCTCTTTCTATGTGCATGCACAAACATGATGAAAACTTCTTAAACACGCTTCCTTCCGTGTCAATGGTAGACACTGACGAAGGAATACCGAAACGCGTTTGTCTGCTGAGCGATTAAAAACATACTGAACACTTTCCCTGTGAGTGCCGTAATTTCTTTCCATGGGATGTGAAAGAAACCTGAGCTGGGATTTATCACGTGGGGCGCCGCCACGAGAGGCACCCGCCTGCGAGTGACCCGGATTTTGGTGCAACGGAGCGGAAATATATATATATATATATAAGTCACTTCCCCCTTTCTCCTTTCAAAGAGGCACACCGGCACTGGCTGGGTTGCAGTAAATTCATTTATTTCAGTGAAAACAACACGAACGCAAGAGGCTTCCTTATCCCAACGTTTCTGCTTGTGAAAGCCTTGGTCACGGGAGGCAGTCTCTGTATTTTGAATTGTACCCACGTGGTCTGCTTTTAAACAGCGTGGGCCGTATTCTCTTTCAGAATGCGCAATGGAAAACGTGAAGGCTTTAAATGAAAAGAGCATTGTATGCTCCACCTTTCTTAATTGATGCCCTTTCCAATGCGCAAAAAAATAATGTCAGCTTCTTTGCACAGTTCGAAATGTTAGTATTCCACTCACTTAATTCAAAGCAACCCCAGCCTGCATTGTCGGAAATACATCCTTCTGCTCCATCCTTCTGCTCCCAAACTCGCCACACGCCGAAAACAGGGGGCAAGCAGGTCAGGTTCAACCAGTAAATCAGTCCACATTGCCACGCAAATAGACCTGGACCTTTGCAGGGCGACCAGTGAGGCTGGTGCGAGGCTTCCAGGAAAACATAAAGTCACTTCCCCCTTTCTCCTTTCAAAGAGGCACACCGGCACTGGCTGGGTTGCAGTAAATTCATTTATTTCAGTGAAAACAACACGAAGGCAAGAGGCTTCCTTATCCCAACGTTTCTGCTTGTGAAAGCCTTGGTCACGGGAGGCAGTCTCTGTATTTTGAATTGTACCCACGTGGTCTGCTTTTAAACAGCGTGGGCCGTATTCTCTTTCAGAATGCGCAATGGAAAACGTGAAGGCTTTAAATGAAAAGAGCATTGTATGCTCCACCTTTCTTAATTGATGCCCTTTCCAATGCGCAAAAATGAATTTACTGCAACCCAGCCAGTGCCGGTGTGCCTCTTTGAAAGGAGAAAGTGACTTTATGTTTTCCTGGAAGCCTCGCACCAGCCTCACTGGCCGCCCTGCAAAGGTCCAGGTCTATTTGCGTGGCAATGTGGACTGATTTACTGGTTGAAACTGACCTGCTTGCCCCCTGTTTTCGGCGTGTGGCGAGTTTGGGAGCAGAAGGATGTATTTCCGAAAATGCAGGCTGGGGTTGCTTTGAATCAAGTGAGTGGAATACTAACATTTCGAACTGTGCAAAGAAGCTGACATTATTTTTTTGCGCATTGGAAAGGGCATCAATTAAGAAAGGTGGAGCATACAATGCTCTTTTCATTTAAAGCCTTCACGTTTTCCATTGCGCATTCTGAAAGAGAATACGGCCCACGCTGTTTAAAAGCAGACCACGTGGGTACAATTCAAAATACAGAGACTGCTTCCCGTGACCAAGGCTTTCACAAGCAGAAACGTTGGGATAAGGAAGCCTCTTGCCTTCGTGTTGTTTTCACTGAAATAAATGAATTTACTGCAACCCAGCCAGTGCCGGTGTGCCTCTTTGAAAGGAGAAAGGGGGAAGTGACTTTATGTTTTCCTGGAAGCCTCGCACCAGCCTCACTGGTCGCCCTGCAAAGGTCCAGGTCTATTTGCGTGGCAATGTGGACTGATATATATATATATATATATATATATATATATATATTTTTATAATTATAATAATTTTACTTATATATGCATATATTACTGCTATTTTATGTACCGTGGGACTCCCACTTCGACTGGGAATATTCAAGCATGTGAATCTATGAAAGACACCAACACTGGAGAACCACAGTTTACAGGTAAGTAACTTATGTTCTTCTCCCAGTAAAAAGAGTTGAAAACATAAGCAGTGGAAAGTACAATTTAATTGTAATCGTAGTAAGCGCTGATAAGTACTATTTGATTATTGTCTGAATAAACTCCAGGGTAAACAAGAACTTGCCCATGATCAAGGCAGTGTTTTCATTTTTTTTTGTCCTGCTGCATACACGGGGCCAAGGGCTGCTGCACGAGGAACTAGCCAACAGGGGGGCACCGCCTTAATGCATATAGAATGGGTCGCCAGATTTCTTTTTCATCCAACCGTGGCACCACCTCTCGCCATCATCTGCAACCACAGCTGACTGTTGCCGTCTTATTAGTGCACCTAATCTACACCTCCGTAAAGGGTAGGAAGCAGTCCGGTCATCAAAGAAGGCTTCAGCGCTTTCCCCAAAGCCGAGAAACTAGCTCAGGAAAGGGGATGAGGAAATCGAGACAGGCGGTGACTCTTTATAGACATAAGAGCAAGATCTGCTGCTTCCATAGGCAGTGGCAAGGGTGAGGGCGAGGAGGAACTAGCAGCTTCACACAATCACAGGGACACGTAGATGCTAAACGCTGGGACACCTCTGCACTTGCATGAGAACAGCAACAGTAGTAATGGTTTCACTGCACCGGACTACCCTACTCAATCATGCCTAGATGCAGGGTCTGATCCCGTCATGGAAACAAGCAACTAGCTCTCCGCTTATCAAAAAGCCTAAAGCCCATCTTTTGGTACTGGACAATTGGGGACTCATCTCTGTTCTTCCCTTTCCAGCAATGCTTGTTGAAAGTATGCTGGTTAAAGCGCAACTTTCTCCTCATGGGGAAAAGCATAAGTCACTTGAGACATCTTGGTCGGGCTGTCAACCATCTCCCGGACCAAATCAGTTTTGTCCTTTTCCTGAGTGACCTTATATTTTGAATGACGGAGGTCTGGCTGCTTTGGTTCTTTTGAAAAGATAAGTAGCTTTCAAAACTGTCTGTGTGCCATTCTCTAAAGAGGTTTTGGAAAGTTGGGGTAGTTCACTGTGTACTCAACTGCTTTTGTTCCTTCTTATCTTACCGTTCACAGACTTTCTCTTCTGCTACTTCTGTTGGATGGGAAACCTTTTACTCATGGGATGCTGTTGGGATCGCCACGCAGCCCAAGCCTATCCTATCTTTAAATGGCCTGCGTAGTGTAGGTAATTGGATCTATTGGGTCTTTTATGCCCTTGCAGATGCCACTCGTAGTTGTCACCTTACTTACGACGTTTATAGATGTTCAGCCCCACGTAAAGAACCGTCTCAGCCACTGCAGGCCGGACGGATAATAAAACCCTCCATTTGAATTGTTATGAAGCTGAAATTGTTTTATTCTGCAACAAGCTATTGCTCTCAGATCGGGGGGCATGGTGGCAGTTTTAAGCTCATGTAACCATGTTGTCCGTAGCCTGTTTTCTACTATTGAAGTTTCTTGAGTAGGGTTTCTTCCTCTAGGAAACGGGTGGCTTGTCTAAACGTCAGACATTTCGCTTCATTTTCAAAATGCCATCTTTGATCCAATTGTAAGATTATTCCAAATTCAACAGTTGGAGTTGTTTTGGGTCTTTAGCAAAACATATCACATTCCTACACATCTAAAATCCCTCATTCGACTGACTGTCAATGAAGGACTCTTTTTTGTTGTTGTTGTTGTTGCTTTGTTTCGGAATTCTTTATTGAAAGTTAAAGGCAAACACATCTGTATAAGTAATGTACAACAAGATAAATTCCCAAGAACCTATTGACAATGCAGGTATAGGTGTGCTATTAAAGAGAAAAATGCATAGAATAGGAGGGAGGGAGGGAAGAGAAGGGGTCATATAGAGGACGAGGAACGAGTGGTGAGAGGAAAGGATAGTGTGCATACTGTTTATTAACTCAGACCTTTCATTGTTTAAAGTTACAGGATGAATTTGAACAGAATATAATTTAGGGGGGTGTTAGACCTACCGAATATTGTATATGCAAGGGAGGTGACCATTGAGGATGTTGAATGGTCATGGAAAAGTAAGGTTGACGTCTCGTCTTCTCTCCTTACCTGAAATAAGGGGGGGGGGAGGAGGAGAAGGGGAGAGAAGAAAAGAGGAGCGGAGAGAGGTGGTAAGGCGAGTGCGAGATAAGAGAAAGAGGGGAAGAAGGGAGAAAGGAAAGAAAGGGGAAGGAAGAGAAGGAGATAGAGGGAAGGGGAAGGGCGAGATGGGGGGTGAGGTGGAAACAGAAAGATATTCAGGAGTCTCGAAGGAAAGGAGCCTATACTTATTGGAACACCTCTTCCTAGTCTAACAGTCTATATATTACCCAATCCTCTTGCGAGGGGGAATCGGACAATCTCCATTGTCTTAAGATGCACATTTTGGCTGTAGTGAGCGCAGTGTGCAAAAGGCAACGTGGGCGCGTAATGTCAGATGAATTCCTAAGATCATCCAATGAGTGCCTCTTAGATTCCCTCGCAAAACATCTGAAAACCGGTGGTGTCTCACGTTGGGGGGGACATAATAGACGGCGATAGTTGCCTGTCCTGGGATGCCTGGAGAAATTTGACAAATGGTACATTATCCAGGTTCAAGTTCTATCAAATCTCAGTGTGGTGTATGAACCAGCAGTGGCAAATTTCATCTGACAAATCAATGGAGAAAGACCTTCAAGACTTCAGATCGAGAAAGAAGGGGGTGGCCCTTTGGTATGGATACCTGCTCGCTGCTATTGAAGAGAGCCTGAGACCCCCTCATCTGATCTGGGAAGACTGCTTGCCTGATGAAGAGCTGAAAAACGTATGGCAAGTATCTCTTGACATGCTTTATTCAGTGATTAAGTCTGCTGCATTAAGGGGAAATCATTTTTCACTTTACATATAATCTACTGGTCTCCACTTAAGCTCTCCAAAATAAGAGGTGGTGGTGATGACAAATGTAAAAGGTGCGGTGGCCAGGAAGCAGACAAACCTGCCCGGCCCTGAAAGAGTTTTGTGATAGTGTGGGTAAGACTGTTGAACGCTTTGGGCAAAGAAGTAAAGGTAAGACCTTCCTTAATTTTGTTTGGTATCATGCAGCCAATGGGTGGCTTGGAAGGTTTTTTGGGGTTGCAGTACAGGCTTGTAGTTTATTTGACTCTTTTGGCAAGGACGGAGATATGTAAAATAGTGGTGCCAGGTGGCTCTGCCTACATGGAACGAGTGGTGGCATGTAAAATGGTTGTGCCAGGTGGCTCTGCCTACATGGAACGAGTGGTGGCATTCTGTGAGTTTCTTTAGAGATCTCGATCAAAATGCTAATCCGCTCAGAAAAAAAAACAGCTCAGGTTATTTTGGAATTTATTGACTATTATTATATGATTATTATTATTATATGAAATTTGTAATGCGCTCAGCTTACCCGGGGGCATCCCGGCGCAACAGACCAAAGAAGGAGGAACTCGATAACTCACTACTGTGGAAACAAGTAGGTTTTAAGAAGTTTCCTAAATATTAGGATCTTGTGCTCTGAGCGAATCTTAAGGGGCAGAGAGTTCCACAGAGATGCCACCTGAACCGAGAAACGCCTGCCCCCCGTCCGAGCTCTCCTGACTCTCGCAGATTGCAAAAGACTATGAACACTTGGATTATGCAGTCCAATGATTACACCTCTTGGTCAGCTTATGATGTACAACACGGTTTGGAAACTCGTAGCAACATCAGCTGAGACTAGACCTCCAAGATATAAACAACTGGGTCGGTAGAGACCAGGAGGATGCTTATTCATGTGAGGTAATAGGACAAAATAAAAAAATCCTGCAATAAGATAGTGAAAGATGTAAGAGGGAGCCGGATAAAAGGACAGTCACAAAGGATATGGGGAAGGTCACTGTTAGCACCCGAACATCTCCAGCACTTAAATGTTAAATGTCGTATACTTGTAAAGCGCACAGCTGCCCCAGCAAAGGGGTGTCCCGGCGCTGTATACCGCTGGGGAACCCATCCTGGCTTTCCCTGTGAGATGGTCCCTCTTGGGCATCTCCAAGGTGAAGACAAGCATCCCCGGCGCTGATGGGGCCGTTAGTAAAGATTAAGCAAGCTATTGCCCAGAGTTGCTGAGTGGGACCCATGGCTGGAGTAGGCACCGAGGCGAGAATTATCGAGTCCGCTGACCATGGCCCAAGACCCTGCTGTGTCGGGAATCGAACCCTGGTCCCGGCCTGACCTCTGCTTCCGGGTCTGCCGCCTCTACCCAGCGAGCCACACCACTCCACTCGTGGTAATAATCCTGAGCGTTGCAGTTTCAAAGGCGTCCAATACCAGTCATGTTTGATTTTGAAAAGATCACATTTCAAATGCGCTTCCTGAGTACCCTTATCTAGGGCTTCTAAGATGCCCGGCCAATCATCTTCTTCAATGGGTAATGTGTAGGTGCTCCTGCCATTTCTCGCGGAGACCTTTAAGAAGTGGTTTTGAATAAAAGTGGTTAGTTAATGCACCGTACTGTCCTGACATCACTCCCTTGTGTTGTCCCCAGATAAGAAGATAATCTAATATTGGCGAGGGTTCCAATGTCCAGGGGTGTGGACCTAGGCACCGCCTCAAGCAATGCTGTCATTTTTTTTTTTTTTACTTTATTTTTGATTATGCAAAAAAACATAAACATTCCTCCCCCCCAATTGTGGCATCATACAGAACCGTTGCATACAGGACGACAACCTCATTAAGGCACATTAGGGACAAAAACACCGCTAATCATCAGTCAGGCCTTGGGCTTGTAAAAGCAACATTACAGTACGATCAGTACATAGCAACCGTGAGTTGAGGCAACGGCCGAGCGCACAAAGACAATCTGGATCTAACCGTCCCCAATACCCTCCCCCTCCCCGTCAGTTCCCGATCCCTCAGAGGTGAACAGTTCTGCGCTATTCCCCTCAGTTACTCAAGGTCAAACCGACAGTACACATCACTCTCCATGCCAACAGGTCTTCCTGCAATCTCTCGTCTCTACGCGTACATTGCATATGAGTCTCTTCTGCCAACGACCACTCCCGGACATCTGCAGCCATGCAGAAATCTCAGGGGCCCTCCGACCCATCCAGGTAATGGCTACCCTATGCCATGCCAGAACCAACATAAGCTGTAATAGTTTATAGGGGACTTTCCTCCTCCAACGCCGGGGAACCAGAGCTAGCAAACAGTGGAGTGGTGTCAAGGTTATGCTAAGGCCGGTAGCGGCGGCTATCCGTCCCACCACCTCCGTCCAAAAGTCCCGCACCAGGGTACACTCCCAGGCCAAGTGGAGAAACCCCGCTCCCTCAGCACCGCACCTAGGGCAAGTGTCCTCCCTATCTGGTGAAATGCGCTGTAAAGAGACCGGTGTCAAGTATGTGCGATGCATAAAATTAAAGTGTGTGAGCTTAAACCGTGCATTACAAGAGACCTTACCTGTGAGACCCCCTATACGCCTGCGCTGCCCGGCATCCAGTGTCTCCCCCAGATCTGTCTCCCAGGCACTCCACGTAGGCTGGACAGGTGGCTCCGAGTCCTGGCGGAGTGCGGAGTAAAGCAAGGAAATCGACCTGCGACCCCTACCACAGGTAAGGATGATGTTCAAAGTATGAGAAGTCTTAGGCGCCTCTGTATACTGGGGCCATATCTCCTTCACAACCTCCTGCATACCGCGGTAATGTAAATATTGTCCTCCCCCTAGGCCAAAGGCCTCCGCAGCCTCCTCGTAGGAGACAAATGAGTCGGCCGGATACAGGTCCGCCAGAGTATCACAGCCTCCAGCCCTCCAATCTCGAAAAGACATATGTTCCCCCATAGCTACAATAGGCGCCAAAATCCAAACTGGCTACTCTCTGGAAGGGGGCCCGCCGCAGAACCCGCGCCACACATCTCTGCCAGAGTGCAGCCGCATGCCGCATCACATAAAGTAGAGTCGCGTCCGCTCCCCTCCCCTTCATCATCGCCACCTGCAGCATCCGCCCGGTGGCTCTCCCGGCCAACAGTTGCATCTCCCACCCGTCCGCATCCGCGAACCATCTTGCTGCCGGCAACAAGTGTGCTGCGGAATAGTATAATTCAAACCTCGGAGCCTCCAGACCTCCTTCCTCCCTGCTCCGAACCAGGGTGTGTAACGCAACCCGGCTGCGTCAACCCGCCCAAAGCAGTGATGTCAATAAGGTGTTAAGGGTGCAAAACATGTGCGGTGGGATAGGGACGAGTGAATTCTGAAGGACATATAGTGTCCTAGGAAGCATCGCCATCTTTGTGACAGCGAGCCGACCCATAAGGGAGGGCGGCAATGTATTCCAGAAGGTCACCGAGCTCTGCAGGGACGTAAATATCCGGCAGATGTTTCGATCCAGCATCTGCGAGTCCGTCAGGGCCACCTGAATACCCAGATACCGAAAAGCCTCCTGTTCCTAGCGCAATGCAAGATTTGGAGCGCCCGTCGCCGTAACCTGCCAGCAGGAAAATCAAGGATTTGGCACCATTAATCCGCAAACCCTAAGCCTCCCCAAAGCGGTCGAGGTGATGCAGCAGTACGGGTAGCGATTCATCTGGCGCCCTCAGATAAAAAAGAGCATCATCCGTATACAAGGAGACCACACTACACGTGTCCCCCACCAGGATTCCCCATTGTGCCATCTCCGCGCGTATCCTGAAAGCCAATGGCTCTATCGCCAGTGCAAAGAGGAGCGGCGAGAGGGGACACCCCTGCCGCGTCCCCCGACCGAGCCACCACTCTGCAGAACGCCCCGCGCCCAACCTCACTCTGGCGCTGGGAGCCGTATACAACAGGCGAACCCAGCGACAAAAATTGGGCCCCATGCCCACCGCTCTGAGGACCTCCAGGAGGTAACCCCAATCAACCGTGTCAAACGCTTTGGCAATATCAATAGACACGACAACCAGTTTGTCCTCCCGATTGCGAACTTCATGTTGGATATGAGTCAGCCGTCGCAAATTCATGGCAGTATTGCGCCCTGGTATAAATCCGCACTGATCCGAATGTATCAAGTGCGTCATATGCAGTGCTAAGCGTTTCGCCAATAATTTAGTCAGAATCTTGACGTCCGTATTAATCATAGTAATGGATCTGTATGCCGCCGGGTCGCATTTGTCGCCCCCTGGTTTCAATATCATGCAGATCTCGCCCTGATTCATGGTGGGCGGTAGAACACCTCTCTCAAAAGCCTCGAGGAACATCTGCAACAAGCCAGGGGCAACAGTATCAATGAAGGCCTGATTTCCGGGGGAAAACCGTCACTCCCCGGAACCTTGGCCCTTGGGAGACCAGCAGCGGCAACCCGCACTTTCCCCAACGTCATCGCTACGTCTAAGTCTTCCGCCGCTTCCGAGAAAGGGTCTGCGGGGTTAAATCTTGCAAGTACGGCAGGTACGAGTCTGCGGAAACTGTAGGGTCGGCCGTATACACCGTTCGCAAATGGGACTGTAGGACCCGGAGTAAAGCCTCCTCCGAGTGCACTATTCGGCCCACTGCATCGGGCAGTGCCACAATCCTCTCCGGGGCAAATTCCCTCCATAAAATCCAGGCCAGCAGCCGACCCGCCTTATCACCCTCCCTATGAAGCCGCTGTCTGAATTGGCCCAAAGTATACTGATCGAGCCGATCCAGGATATCATGCACTCCGGCTACCCGCTCCGCCTCCTGTTGAGCCTCATCTGGGTCCCGCACTGTTTGCTGGTGCAACAAGGCATCCCCAGCATCCCGCAGTTCCCGGAGAAGCTGCTTTCTGACCCCATATGTGAGGCCCATACACTGACCGCTTATGACCGCCTTCAGGGCATCCCACTTAGTGGAGTAGGGCATGGTCTCCCACTGCCAGTTCAACTCTAGGTAACTGTCAAGTGCACTCTGGACCGATTCCCTCGCAATCGGGTCCCGCAAAAGATCCCCCGGCATCCACCAGGTCCGAGGGCGGGCAGGCCGCCCCTCCCACGTCACCGTGCATGCCACTGGGGAGTGGTCAGACAAAAACCGAGCCTGATGTGTAATTGCCAACGCGATGGTAGCATCAGTATTTGCAACTAGAATCCTGTCCAGCCTGTTATGTGTGTTGGGGAGAAACATGTATAAAGCTTCAGGGTCGGGTGTCGCTGGCGCCATAAGTCCACCACCTCCAGGTTCCTCTTCACCGCGCCTAGCTGCTTCGTCATGCACGGCTTCGTGCCCTCTCGGGGGGGATGACGGTCCAGCACCGGATCCAGTACGCAGTTGAAATCCCCCAACTAAAACAGAGGGGCCTCCAAATCCGGGACCACCACCTCCTTAAGTGCTAGGAAGAAACCAGGGTCGTCCATGTTAGGGGCATAAGAATTCAATATCGTGACGTCCCTCCCATCCAGTTTCGCCCTCAAAAGCAAATATCTGCCCCGCACATCCGCCTCCATGTATTGAATAGCAAAGGGGATTGCGGGCGCCACCCAAATAAGTACCCCCCTGGCATAGGAGGAAAAGGAAGAGTGAAACAATTGGCCTCGCCACTTTCTCCCCAATTTACGGGCACCTTCGTCCTCCAAGTGGGTCTCCTGAAGGCATGCAATAGAGACACTGTGTCTGCGGAGGAAGGAAAGGACCCTATGTCTCTTAGCACACGTGCCAAGCCCCCTCACATTCCACGTTAAAAACTTATAGCCCATGACCAATCGCTGGGCCCCCCAGGGCCCCCTCATCGCATCCATCAAGCCTTCCAGTCCGTGCCCGCACTGTAATACAAATGATGCCAATAACAAGCCCCCCAAACAAACCCCCCCAACAGCCCCACTTCCCCCCCTCCCCTGAGCAATATTCCTGCAACAACCAAACATGCAGAAATGCCCTTCCCCCGCTGGTGCCAGGACGCACACAGCAACCCCATCTCTACAAGCCTAAAAATCAAAAAAAAACCTCCCCCCATCTACCCCCCCCATTCAACCCCCCACCCGACCGCCCAGCAGGACCCACCCTCAACTCCCCACCTCAGCGCTAGTACCACAAGAAGCAACCCTCATCCTGACCAGAACTCCCATCTAGACACCCCAATCCCATCCCCGACTCTTATCACATTCCCACCCGCTCCTCCGAACCCCCTTACTGTCCAGCAAGTGTCCAGCTACATGATCAGCGTCCAGAAGCGACGTGGAGCTCAACTCCACCCTGGGATAGTCAGCCTGGGTCGTCTCCGGGATTGTTGCACCCGTCAGGGTGACCCCCTCCTCAGTAGGCAGCAGGGTGTCAGGCACCAGGATTTGTCCCTGGGAAACAGGTTGGGACGTACCCTGGGGCAAGGTCGACTCCGGCAAATCCATGCGAAGGGAACCATCTTCTCCCACTGTGACCTGATAGCTCTCCGCGCTGCCATCCGTGCGGGCTCCTTGGCGCCTTCATCGGCTACGCCGTCTCCGTGGTCTGGTCCCCCACTTGCTCCGGTCTCTTGCCCGTTCCTCTGGGGGCAGGTCATCTCCTCGAATCTCCAGCCAATCCCACACTTCCGCAGGATTTTCAAAGAAGTGGGCTCTCCCCTGAGAGAGGACCTTGAGCTTTGCCGGGTAGAGCAGCATGTATTGGAGCTTCATCTCCCGAAGCTTTTGCTTGACTGCCAGGAAGGACTTGCGCTGTTCCTGGACCAACTGCGTATAGTCCGGATAAATGGAGATCTTTGAATTCTCAAATGTGAGGTCCTTAGACTCCCGTGCAGCTTTTAGGATGCAGTCCCTATCTCGGTAGTTTAGGATCTTGGCTATGAGAGCTCTCGGAGGGGCACCAGGCCTAGGAGGAGGAATCAGTGCCCTGTGCGCCCACTCGATCACAAAAACGTCCGACAGGCCTGTAAGACAGAGCACCATACGAATCCAATGTTCCAGAAAACGTTCTGGGTTACCCGCCTCTGCTCTTTCCGGGACTCCCAGCACCTGTATGTTACTGCGATGCGCTCTTCCATCCACGTCTTCGGCCCTCAATTCTAGAGCCTCCGGCGTGGCTAACAACTGTGAGACCGTCTTCGTGAGGGATGCAACCTCCCCCTGCAGCTGGGCGATATTACTTTCCGCGTCCGTGACTTTGTCGGCCACCTTGCGCAGGTCAGTCCGCAGGAGGTTCACGTCAATGGAGACCGTTTCTATCTGCCGCTCCAGTGCCGAGTGCGACCCCTGTATAGCCTTCAGCAATTCCACGCGCGACGGCTCCCCTGGGTCCGGACCCCCCCTCCTCCTGTCCGGACTGACGCGTGAGCTTTGCGATGGAAGTCTCTGCGTAGTATATTGGGTAATAGTATTGGGCTGAGAGGCCCGAGGCGTTTTATCTTTCCGTATCATGAGCCGCGACAGAGGCACTGCAGGGGTCCACCTCCCTCCCTAGTCTAGCCCAACAGCGCATCCAGGTCCCAAGCCCGGTACCAGCCCTATCAGTAGCCGGCTGCAAGACTCTAGGACCGTTCCTCTAGCTGCCTCCCATGCAGAGCCGCACCACCGATCATGTGGGGATATCGTTGCCCACGTCCTGCTCCTCCACCTCAGGTAAGACCCCTGCAGCCAGGGGGTCACTCAGCAGGCGCCGGGGGGCATCCCGCCACACTCGGGTATCTATGCAGCAGGTTGACGCCAGCACCCGGGCCGATAGTCCAGTGGAGGGCCCGCGCACTCACCACGCCCTCACCTGTCCCTCTCCGGCGCGCCACAGGAGGTATCCGCTGGCCGGGGGATCCTCCGAGACCCCCTGGGAGAAACACGGCCCGGCCCAGCCGCAATTCAGGCAAGGAGCCATGCCCCCACAGGCAGGCACGTCCTGGCAGGAAGACCCTCCAGGCACCACCACTCAATCAGCCAGGCCAAGCGCAAAGTCCAAGGCCCCAGAGCTGCAATCACCCCCGGGGGCCGCGATGATCCCACGCCCACCGCGGAGTCCAAGGGCCACTGCTCCAGCTGCTATTCGTGTGCCCCACCTTGGGCTCAGCTCCGCCTCCAGTACGGGCAATGCGCTGCAGCACTCACACCCGCTGGGGGGGTCCTGATGACAGTGGACCCCCCAGGAACTATCCGCCTCTGGCGCCGACAAGGCCCGATCCCCGGCCTCGATTTCTCGCGGTCTGCCGTTCAGGGGCCGGCCCCTCCCCTCGCCGCAAATCTAACGGAGACCGGGAGCAAGGGGGGGCCCTCCGTCCTCAGTCCCACAGCCCGCACAAGTCCCAAGGGCACGCCGACCCCTCCGGCGCCCCAGGAGGGCCAGGAAATCAGTATCTGGATAGTGTGCACTCCCGGACCAGGCTGCGATCCCCAGCCTCAATTAGCACCAGATCCGGCGCAGCAGCTCCCGGCCGTAAGCGTCCTCGGATCGCCTTCCTACTATCTCGCTATGGCCCCAGAGAGAGCTCCACACGGTCAGACGTCGTGGGGTAGTAGAAACAAGCACCGAGGTGGGCAAGCAGGATCACAAATACAGGATTTTAGCGGCGGCCGGCAGGGAGCCGAAGGAGCTCACGTCCTGTCAGCCTTGCTGCTTGGCCACGCCCCGTTAGAGTAAGTGCTGTAATTTTAAGTGTTGTGAAGCTTGATCCAATGGTAGATCAAATTCCTCACGAAGCAGGGCAAAGGATTTCAGCTCTCCGTTTAATATGACCTTGTCCAGTGTCTGGATTCCTCTAGATTTTCATCTATACCAGTGAAGCGCTTACCATTTATTCGGATGCTTTCATTTCCCCAAAGTGGAGCTTTAGAGTGCAAGTGATGAGCAACACCTAGAAGACAGTGTGTTCAATGCCATGCTTGATATGTAGCTTGCATCACTGGGCGTGTAGGGGATATTCATGGATTACGGGCTCCGTATAGAAATTCAAGGCTGTTATCTTGGTCAAGTAGTGAGTGTTCCGTTGTGACCCATTGTGGAGGGTCAGTCGTGCCTGGGAGTAGAGAGGTTAATTGCGAAAGGTGCAGTGCTAGAGAATAATGCTCCAGAGATGGCAAACCCAAACCGCTGTGGGAACGACGAGCCATTTGTTTGGCAGCAGCTAGATGAGGGCGCATGGATCCCCAGACAAAGGTCCGTATACGGGCGTCTATGCGACTTGGTGTGGACAGAGGAACTATAATCTGTAACATTCCTAGAGCATAAGTAAAGTGGGGTAAAGTGAAAAGTGACCATCCTTGAAGTCTGTACTCTTCTCCACATGGAAAAATCCAAAGGAGACCATTTGGTGAAATCAGTTCCCATTTGTGCTATAAGGGGTGACAGATTATCCAAGACCATTCCTTCCAAGCCCTGATTAACCAAAATTCCCAGATAATTTAATTTTGACGATTTCCAGCAAAAGGGAAAACCATCAATTGATGACGTTGTTGTACCCGAGGAGAGTGGTAAGGCCTCACTTTTGTCCCAGCTTACCTTATAACTGGAGAGGACAGAGAACCTGTTGATAATCTCTAGCAACACTGGTAAAAAATTAGGAAGATACTTAAGTGTAAGGAGAATTTTATCAGCATATTGGGATAGCTTGGATATACCTCCTGCTTAGTATACCCTGGATCGGCAGTGAGTGACGAATAAGAGAAGCAAGGTGTTCCATCACCAGCAGGAACAGTAGGAGGGAGAGGGGACAGCCTTGATGAGGGCCACTTCGGTTGGAAAAGGGCCTGAAATAAATCCTCCACGATTGACCTGGTTTACAACGTTGTCGTATAGCAGGTAGACCTTAGAGATAAACTGACCGCCTAGGCCAAAGCGTTTCATGGTAGCAAAGAGGTAACCCTAGTCAATTCGGTCAAATGCTTTTTCTGTGTCCAGGGAGAGAGCCACTTCATCTTCTGGTAAGTCATTTGCAGTCCATAAAGAGTTGGCTAATGTTCGAATGTGATTTCCGGAGGAACGGCCTGGGACAAAGCCGACCTGTGTGTGATATATGAAGGATGGGTGCCGGCAAAATACTTGCCAGGATTTTAACATCTTCATTTATAAGGGAGATGGGGCGGTAGATACCACAAGCAAGTGGATTGATGCCTGGCTTATGAATAACCGCAATCAACGCTCTTTTAGAAGTAAGACCTAGTGAGGCTCTCTGAACAGCTTCATGGAAGGCGGCATGTACAGTATCAATTGCCTCATCCCCAGACCATCTATAATCCACAGGAAATCCATCTTCTCCCAGAGATTTGTGGTCTGATAATTTGGCGATGGCTGCCGTAATTTCTTCTTTACTGATGTCACCATTAGGTAAATCTTTACCTTCTTCTGTGATGTGTGGGAGATAAATATCCGCAAGGTAGGTAGTTAATTGCTCTTCAGTTGTCAGAGTCTCAGGGGTGTAAAATGATGCAAATGTGTTTGCTATTTCTTGTGGTTTTGTAAGAATCACTCCAGTTTCCCTCCTTATTGCAGGGATAGCCATGGCTGCCTCACGCTGTTTCAGCTGTGCTGCAAGTAATCAGCCTGATTTCTCCTCTTGTTCTTAATGCCTGACTTTAGACGCTGAAGGACATACTCTGCTTCGGTGGTATACAAATTATTGAGTGCCATTCTGGCTAGTTCTAGGCGTCGTAGCAAACAAAAGCAATAACTTCTCCCAAACACTTCATATAACATAAGCAATGTCTATTAAGTGCAAAAAGACATGAATCAGACCAGTAATTTTTAGTTTATATATATTGTTATTGTTTTTTTGTCTTGGGTCCCAAAAATATTTTGATATAATATATATATATATATTTTTTTTAACGAGAATCATAATGCATGCAATGATATAGTTATATATATTTGATTTGTGAGCACCCACGTAAACGAGCAAACAATGAAAATAATAAATCTAGTACAGCACAAACACATTGAACATGTAATCAATCGCAAACACTAATAAAAACAATATTTATCAAAAGACTATACAGAACAATCACATAACAGACATTGGAAGAGATCACAGTGAATAAAAATTGTTGCTCAATATGCTAATATCTTTAGTGTAATGAGTATTGTATGAAATGGACAGAAATGCACCAACACGCATTTCGGAAGTTAACAGTTAAAGGGATCAACCTTCATCAGGGTGCTATCTGTGCGAATAAGTTCTGTGGCAGAAGGCCATCCATAACTAGGTTTACTCACTAAACTAAGCGGGCATAGAGGAGCCAACAGGTAAAAAGACTCAACCATGCATTAATGTATATGCAATGTATGGCTAACTATCACCAATAGAGAAGAACCACAGTGCAGGACAAAAATAGACCCAAAGAACAATGTAGTTCAGTGATATCCCACAGATAAGAGAGACCCAGGATAAACAATTTTTTAAAGCAAAAAACAACCTACTATGGACAAAGGTTCCAAATTGGTATACAAAGTGAAACAATGTGTCACAAACTCATTAATCGTGAGGCACACTTCCTATATCGGGTTCATTGGAGGGAGAAGATGGAGATAAAAATGATGTATACAGGTCTCACAGAGACAAATGGACTTCTAAATAAGAAAGAATAACAAAAGGCAACATAAGTGACAAACGGAAAAGCCGAAGAAGAGTCGAGATAACCGGGACAATATTAGACTAGCCTACCAAGACCCTCATTGGGGTGAAGGTGAGCAGCATGGCTCGGAGGGCAGGAGCAGATGACCAGCTGAAAAAAAGCCCCAAGAATAGAGTCGATAACCCGGGCTCAAACAGTCTGTAACAAACAAGTAAACAAGCGTCAGAGGACCAGTTCCTTAAAATAGAGAAGTAGACCGGCTGGTTGGAACAAAAAGCGCAAGCTTACCGTAAGAAGATGAATCATGATGGGAACGCACCGCCTCCTGACCTCAATACGGCCCTCGTGATCGTAGCCATTGAAGGCAGTATAAATACAAAAAATGCAGTTCGCTGAGACACTGAAGATGGAAATCAGCTGGAACTGGCTGGAGTAGAGTGCCTTCATGTTAGACCGTCTGCATGGTGGCCGCCAGACCATCTATAATCTGCAGGAGATCCATCTTCTCCTGCAGATTTGTGGTATGGTAATTTGGCAATGGCTGCCACAATTTCTTCTTTCCTGAGGTCACAATTAAGTAAATCTTTACCTTCGTCTGTGAGGTGTGGGAGATCAAAATCCGCATGGTAGGTAGTTAATTGCTGTTCAGTTGACAAAGTCTCAGGGGTATAAAATGATGCAAATGTGTTTACTATGTCTTGTGGTTTTGTAAGATTTACTCCAGTTTCCTTCCTTGTGGCAGGGTTTAAACACTCACACTGTTTCCGCTGTGCTGCAAATAATCTGCCTCCTTTCTCCCCTTGTTCATAATGCCTGACTTTTAGACGCTGAAGGGCATACTCTGCTTTGGTGGTATACAAATCCTTGAGTGCCATTCTGGCTAGTTCTAGGTGTCAACAATTGAGCACTGTGGGATTAGTCGAGTATAGGCGCGGGAAAGAGGTAATTTGATTCTCTAGTTCGATATGAGTGGATGCCGTGTTATTAGCCTCTGCCGCATCCTTCATCAGCTTCCCACTAATAGTTGCTTTCGCCCCACCCAAAATGGTCCTACAAGAAGTAACTGAGGCTTTGTTATTGATCAAGTAACTAGAGAGGTGTGAACGCAGTTGGACCTTGCCCTGGGGCGAGCAATATCTCTGAATGTTCATTTGTCATGGTTTACGGCCTGAGGAGGCTAAACCTACGTCAAGAGTAAGTAGAAGCAGGGAGTGATCAAAGAGAGCCGCTTCCAGTATATGGGATTCATTAGTAATTGCAGCTACCGAGTGGATTATAAGGAAGTAGTCTATCCGAGATTGGGTGCCAAGAGCAGTGGAAAGGAAGGAATATTTCTGGTGTGTGGGTTGACAAAGGCGCCAATGATCCACCAGTCCATGGTCAGATGATATGTCTCCCAATAAAGCTCTATCTCCTTCGTTACACCTGTCCAAGGGGCCTAACTTATCTGAGACTGCTTCACCGGCCAGATTCCAGTTTCTGCCAATGACATAACTGCATGCTCCAATTTCTACTAGTAAGCGATTCAGGCTAAGGAAATGGAGTGTTTAACTCCCCATTGGAGCATATACTGAACAAACACAGAGAGTTCTATCCCCTATTTTTAACTTAGCAAAGACATATCTGCCGTCGGGGATTTTGTTCAAGAGGATAGCCACTCCACATTTCCGTGGTTGCCTCTCCTTGGTGGGGGTCTGTGTTGTCAATCTACAGTGGCTTTCCTACACATTCTTGTCAGAGCTTGTATGATTCTAATGCGAACAAGTGTGTCTCTTGTAAAAGGGCAATATCAGCTCTTTTCGTTTGCAGATAAGAGAGCACTTTCTTACGTTAAATGTAATCTGAGGCCATTACCATTCCATGAGACAATGCGTAGTGGTTGGAAGGAAAAGGAAATATTCGATGTCATGTGTGCTTTGGGAATCTAAAGAGGTTGAATAATAAGGAAAAGTTGATGGGAGGGAAGAGAGGTGTTGGATTATGAGGGGAGGGTAAGAAAAGGAAGGCGGGTAGAGAGGTGACTGCAAGTGAGGGGATGTCAGGAATAAATGTGGGCAGGAATATGGGGTAAGTCTATGCAAGGGAAGGGAAGTGAAAGAAAGAAAAAGGAAAAAATAAAGAAGGGAAGCTCCGGGCAAGGATAGAAACCAAGGATAAGGGCAATAACCCTCTCTAATGGTTCCTAGAAGACTGGGGAGTCATGAAGGGACAGTGTGAGAGTCGTTTGTGTGCATGTGGGAAGACATGTGAGAAGGAGGAAGAGCAGAGCTCTGAAGATGCTGGGGGTGGGGGTGAGGAACGGAAAAGGAGCAGATGCCCTGCCCTAGGGGAATGGGACTGTTCTCTGTGGGTCTAAACTTTCGGGCTATTTGCATTGGAGGAGCCCCTTCTGCCGACAGAGTCAAAGTCAACAGGGAGACGTACCTATGCAATAATGGTGTTGATGTTAAGGTTGATAGTATTTGGTCAACGATATAAAGATTGGGTTGAAAAGTCATGGGGGAGGAGACAAGCAAGAGTGCAGTGCTAATAGAGAAGACTAGGGGAGAGGAAGAGGAAGGGTATGGCCTATGTCATATAAAGCAGAGTTTACCATACGAAGAGTATAATGAAACGAATTCTGTAAAACGTAATAATGACAGTTAAATATTATCAGGAAGGGGACAAGGAAAGAGGAATATAATAGAGCAAATAATGCATAGCAATTAAGCAACTATTCAGGTAAATAGCTTTTTGCCTTAGTTTATGTCATATTAATGTTATAACCTGTAGAGTACAGTCAAACAAGCTCTACAAAATGCCATGAAGGCAATTAAACATTGTCATGAATACATGTGGAGAAAGAAGGGGAGTTGTGGAAAAAGGGGTACGGGAAAGTAGGAACATTATAGAGCAAATAATCCATAGCAATTATTCCGGTACTCATCCAATAATCTTCTTCAGTGGATGTCAACGTTGCAAACTTCAATCTTCTCATAAATCTTCTTATAGATGAAGGGAAGTCGATCAGCCACAGTTCAGGACATAACCCTCCTCGGATGAAAAGGGCTTTCGAGGGGAGTGCAATTTGGCCCTGACTCTTTCCTGCTTGAGATCAGCACCTGCCTGAAGGGCCTGTGTTCCATCTACCAGGGGGCGAACGGGTCAATCTAGGTCTCATCCCCTGCTCTGGGGACGACCTGAATTGCGTTGGGTCCCACCAAAGGACATCGTAGTGTTTGATGATAGGAGTTGGAAACTGAACTCTGGTAGAAACACAGTAAATTCCATATTTTGAGGAGAAACACTGTCCAGAAAATCACAAAGGTCCTCTGAATTAAATAACTCCTTGCTTAGCCTATCTTTGGTGATTCGCAGGCGTGCGGGCTCAAAAAGGCCATTCTTGATATCAAGCTGTCGAAGGCGGGGGTCTGAGAGAAAGGAAAGCTTTGCGACGGTTATTAGTATCTTTCGAGAAAACCGCTGCCATTCTAATCTCATGTCCTTTAAATGTGTACAGGCCATGGGTATGAGCCGCTGTGATCAGTTCACGGGCCTGTTCATGTCGTAGAAGCAGACGATGAGGGGACGCGGTCGTGTATTTTTCCCTGTGTTGAGTGATCCGATGAAATGGGCTCTCTGCATCTCCAATGGTGGGTCAAAAGTAAGACCTGTGAGCTTTGGAAGGGCTTCTCTAAGAAAGGATTTGGCGTCTCATCCTTCTGTCTTCTCCGGAAAGCCGTAAAAGCAGACGTCCCGACGGCTTCTATCTTCTAAATCTACCACTTTGTTCCTGAGGAATAGAAGCTCTTGGTCCCCGTCTGATATAACGTCATGCCGGTTCTCTTCCGCTACCACCCGCACAGTTAAACCATCCATCCGGCTCTGGAATCCAGCGATGTCTGAGCGAATAGATTTAGTCTCAGTCGTGAGGTTAGCTATAGAGGTCTCCATCCCCTCCAACCGTCTGCTCACAGCAGAGATTTCCTGGAGTATCCGTTCCATGATGGAGTCCGGCGATGTTGCCATCGTAGGGTTAGATAGTTTCTGAGACGAGTGGATGGCACCACGAGTATCTGAGGTAGAACAACCTCGGTTTAAAGCTTCAGAGAAGAGGAGTTCACCAGGCGTCTTGCCTGAAGGCGTAACCAGCTCTTCTGCGTCAATCTTCTGATATGGAAATTCTTTCACACTGTTGATGTTTATTGTGTAGTAAACATTGATGTAATGATAACTCTTCAGACCCAATAAGTGGATGCACCAGACAATGATCCAACTCTATATATTTCTTTTTTTGTTGTTGGTGTTTCTGGGTTCCTGATAAGGCTATCTTCTTTGCCGTCTGTGCCTGCCTTTGAAGATCAATTCATCTCATCTGTAGAGGGAGCACTCAGAAGTGGCCAGTATGTGAGCATGTAATGGTGTATACCATGGGTACTCACAAACTTTCTCTCGGGGGCCAAATTTACAGTGTGGTTTGTGTCCGAGGGCCGCACCGGTGGGGGGCGGGGTCAGTGGGGGAGGGGCGGTGCTAGAGCAACAAAAAAACTGTGACCATGAGGTTGGACACAGGTCCCTACATCGGTCGCCTTCGTCCACTGAGCCACCAGACCCGGCATACACACATCTCTCTCTATCTCTCTCTCGGTCTCCTTCCATCTCTATCTCTCCCTCGCTCTCTCTCCCTCCCTCCCTATATCTCTCTCTGTCTCCCTCCCTCTATCTCTCTGTCACCCTCCCTCAATCCCTCTTTCTCCCTGTCTTCCTGTCTCCCTCACTCAGACTGTCACTCCCTCTCCCTCCCCAACTCTCCCTCACTCTGACTGTCTCACTCCCACTCTCTACTTCCCTCTCCCTCTCTCCCCTCGCTCCTCTCTGTCTCCCTCTCTCTCCTTCCCTCTCTCCCCTTCTCCCTCCCTCTCCCTCTCCTTCACTCCCTCACCTTCCTTCACCCCCTCTCCTCCCCTCTCCCTCTCCCTCACTCCCCTTCCCTCCCTCACCCTCACTCCCCTTCCCTCACTCCCCTTCCCTCACCCTCACTCCCCTTCTCCCTGTCCCTCCCTCACTCCCCTTCTCTCTCTACCTCCCTCACTCCCCATCCCTCCCTCCCTCTCTCCCATTCCCTCTCTCCCTCCCTCACTCCTCTTTCCTTACTCCCTCCCCTTCCCTCTCTCCCACCCCCACTCCCCTTCCTTCCCTCACTCAACATCCTCCTGTTTCCCCATGCTGCATGATAAGCACTAAGGAGGTTAATTGGAATTTCATGGTAAACATGTACGTCGATAAACCAACCTGTCCGAGGCATCTGACCCATTGCGCTCCAAATCTATGATCTTGCCATCCCCCCTTATCCCCACTCCCTCCCATTGGGTGCAGATAGTCTCGGTTTTCATGTATGTCAGGATTTCAGTCGGTTTTATGAATGAGCCTTGGTTACTCTGTGGCAGCTGCCAAGCCTGCGTGTGCATCTTCAGAACTTCTGAAAGAATGCCCTCAGTAGGGTCTGTACGGCCACGTGTTCCTAAAAAAGCTGTCACTCTAATCCAGGTATTCAAAAAACTATTTACAGCTTGTTGTTGAGATGGCAGAGTCAGTTCCATGTTTGCCCTCTTTTCTACAACACCTCCAGCCCCTCTCCTGGGACTTTAACTCACCAGAACCTTCTGACGGGGAGTTTCGAGATTAGGTTACATACTGGCCATTGATTACAGAGATAATTATACACCCTTGTACCTATGTGCTCAGACAGAAACATGAAATTGAAGATGACAGGCATCCAACCAGGTGTGTTAATGTCTGCGCCTACCTCCACACCAGAGACCATGCCCACAGTTTGACATTATCTCCCACCCCACTTTCATGCACTCTGAATTCTTTGTGTCTGTTCCATACCACCCTAAATTCTGATCGTTCCTGACCATGTCTACCATGGCGCTGAGTGAGCCGTGTTCTTGATGTATAGCTTCCATGTTTATCTCTCCTTTGAAATGCTGGTCTCGGTTAATGCTTGCCTGGGCTGTGCTAGAGACCCATGAAGAGTGCCTTCAGTCACATCTCCCTGTCTACAGTGCATCATCTTACTAGCAACCTTAGATTCTTTATTCTGCATGACCTCTGGTGATTTTGAGAGTTTGTTCCAGAAATAGGCACAAGCCCCTCTGCGACCCCAACTTGAGGAATTTATTGCTGCTGACTTCGGAGCTTTGGGGCTGCAGTCCTTTTCCCTCTGCTAGACTGATGCTGCGAGCCCTACCCACGGTTCAGCGATGAGTCAGCCTGAGACAGGAACGGCATCTCACCCAGTGTGTCGGCCCGGCTGAGACAGCTTCCGGGCACACACACAAAGCCACACCCGAGCACTTCACAGGTCTTTAAAAGACAATTTGCATGTTAATGGGGCTTTATTGTATTTCACCTCTTAGGCCCCTGCAGCTCTGCTCTGCCTATCACCGGAATGAATCACCCGACCCCCACAGAGCAGCAGTCTCTCGCTCCGATTGCCGACACTCTTTAAAAATGTGTTTTTAAAACACGGTACGATGTCCGCAAGCCGCCAGGGAAGGCTTGCTGTGCCGCTGGCGGCCCGTACTATGAGTACCCATGGTGAATACCGTCCTCCGAGACCATGAGACTGACCTATGGTGGTCAACCCTTCTTTTGTGCTTCGATCTAGGGCGGATCTCTACAAGAGCACCCCTGCCAGGACCATCTATAAAGGGGCCGGTAAGCTGCGCACGCACTAACTCGCTACTGGCGAGTAGGCATTGCGTCATCAGAGAAGCGAAATCAAAGGCCGTAGCATTGGGCCCGCATCTGTCGGTACCATTAGTTGACAATACACTCTGTATAGCTGAGGTCGTTATTAATCCTAGATCTTAGTGGCCTTCTTAGGGGATAATGAACTCACCAGAGTCACTGATGTTATCGTCCGAGGTTTTTTTTTTTTGTGGTGACGTGGGTTACTTCTGAGGTGAAATGCAGACCGTTATTATGCAGTTCTCTTCCAGGGGATCCTCATCAAAGTCATAAGCATTAGAGCATTCCTGCCCTTGCGCGGGACCCCGGAAACATTATATTATATGTGCCCTGTGAGAAGTTGGCCTGATATATGATGCTCACTAGTTCTAGTGATCACCTTGTATCAGTCCAAACAACCCTTATGGTGATTGGTTGTAAGTCAACCTTATAGACCAGCTATCCTAATGGTAGCATGGACAAAGCAGTCTTAGGCTAAACTCTTTTGGCATGTGACGCCAGCTGTTTTACCACATATAACCCCTTGAATACCAAATGAAAGGACACCACACAGGTAGTTATGAAAATAAACAAGTTATTTATTAACTAACAAACACCTCTGAACTCTTTATGAGTTCAGAGGGCTAAGCACATGACAAGACTCTTAAGAAAAATATGTTAAGTTGCTAAAGTTACAATGTTGCCCTAGGGGCGCAACAAATCATATACTAAGTAAATGGTATAAGGAAGTCGATAGAAGGAATGGAGCTGTCCAGAGGCTGTAGGATCGCTGGGACTACACTACCCTAACTTTAGTTAAGTAATAGGAGGCCCACGGAACGCGTGTGCAGAGTGTGAACTCACACGAGAGATGCGTAACAACGTCTATGGACAGTACAGTTCAAGAAAAAGGTGAGTTCGGAAAATCCTGACTAGTTAGGACTAAAATGACTGTGAAACTGGACACTAGGAGAGCCAATCTACCCTTGAGCACCGAAATGCTCTTGTTACCTCACCCACGGTCTGCGGGTGCATAGGTGCGAAGACGTGTCAGGTTTATGCGTTGAAGTCTATGGAGCCTGAAAGAAAAGATGCTGCAGGCGACCAGGAGGAAGATGTCCGGTGTGATCCAAGGGTGGATCAGGAATGCTGAAGACCTGAAAGCAGAGGGTACAATGTTCAAAGTCACTAGCCAGTGACTGGAGTGGAACCAGGAAAGAACCAGATGCTGTCGTCGCGATCAGGTGAAGAGTGGACGCTTGACTCTGCAGCCACGTGGACCAGGAGGTGTCTTCGACCAGGATGGAGGCACGAGCTGTCCCACGCAGGCTCTCGCTGTCGGCGGCATTGGTTCCGGATTCGGCGTCAACAGGCCTTGGCAAAGGCAACCCTTTCGGTGAGTGGAAAAGGCATCTGGTGCGGACCAGGAGGGTCTGGGGTGCTTCTCCTTTGCAGGGAAGCAAGGGCCAGTCTGGAGCAACCAGACCAGCGGTGTTGATGTCGTGGATCGTCGTCTAGGAGGCCACTAGCCAGCCGGCAAGTGACCAGACAACGCGTCGAGCAGCAAACAGGCAGAAGGGCCCCAAGCAGATCTCGTGGATGCTGGAGGGCTGGTCTTCGGTGCAGGAGCTGCTCGGGGCTGGGGCTTCTCAATCCCTAAAGCACTTCGTTGAGGTTCCCTCAGAAGTCGTGCTGGAAGCGAAGTGCAGTTTCTCCAAGATGGCCGGTCCCACGTGTCTCGTCGCACCCACGGATCTCAGCTGTGCTGCAGATGTGAGTTGAGGTCAGAGAGGTCTGGGAATCCGGGTCTCATCGGGCTCTGAAGTCTGGATCCTCGAGGGAAGACCACAAAGTGAAGCCGCTGGACGCTTGATGGTGCCTGCTTGTGCAGGGTGGACACTCCTTGCCCACAAGGGAGATTTCTTCAGTCTTCTGTGTAGAAAGTCGAAGTCCAGAGTTTCTTCTTGTAGAATTTCAGTTCAGGATTAATCTGATTTGGAATGGGACGAGCTCCTACCTTTATCCTGCTAAAGGGGGCTGCACTATCACTAGGTCCCTCCCATGGGTGGGACCAGGAAGGGGGGTTACACCCCCTATCCTTTGTCCGGTCTCGCGCCAGAGCTGGGGCTGGAGTGCCCCAGCTATGCACAGGGCACCTTGTGTGCCCCAGGCATGTCTCATTCCTTTCAGCCCTGTCCTACCTAATACACAAAATCCTGTCTAGGGTGGTGCTAGCACCTCCCAAGGCAGGAAACCCTTTGTCCAAGCCTCCCTCGCTGGAAGGACTCCCAGCAGCAGGAGGTCAGACTTGTGTCTGTGGTGGCAGCATCCATTTTGTGATGCTGAGGCTCGAGTTAACTTTAACCGGGGTTCACAGTTACATACATGTCGTGTCCCTCTAAAAGGGTGGAATGCTACCCCCGTCACCAGAATTGGCGAGGGGATAGTATTCCAATTCGTATGACACCTTACTCGACATGTTTTGATAATGCTATGCCAAAGTTAGCAGTAACCGCAAGGGTATAATGCACTTAAGAGTATATGGTATAGCGTTATCATGGAAACAGCTAAAGGACTTGGTTCCGAAAGCTGTAGACAGGCTCAGCTCATGCCAGAGCACTATCTCACATAATTCCAAGCACTCTGCCTCCAGGATTGTTAAGGCCTGCCATAGGAGTGACTTATAGGAGTATATGTGTCCATTCTAGGTTTAGATATAGGTATACTATATCTAAAGCAAAGGGTGATTACACCACCTTGCCCCAGCTGGTTGATCAGCCAGTTGTGTCAGATTTGGATGACCAGCCAGGGGGGGCATAATACATGATGCAGCCCCTGTTAGGCCTTGGGTTCACTTATGCCCTGGGTACCTATGGTACACTGTACAAGGACTTACAAGAGTGACCCAATACCAATTGGTAAATGCACCTAAAGTATATGGATGTCAATTTAGAGAGAGAACAGCTAGGCTGTGGGTCTGATTAGCAGGCCCACAGCCAGGGAAAGTCATAAACCAGTGAAGCAAAAAGCAAAAATCTGGGGTGACCATAAGATTGCAGACCCTACTCTCCTACATGCCCCACATATATATATCTATATATATATATATATATATATATATATATATATAAATATATATATATATATATATATATATAAATTAGCAATTGCAGCCTAATAAACAGCAGAGCTGAAGTTTGCTGTAAAGAATTTCCATAAACCATGAACAAACATGCATTATTAACATGAGAGACAACAACAGTTTTGTTTTAGAACTGTTTTAATGCTCAGAAAGCAGTGGAAATTCTCATTAAACACTGAAAGCATAGGAAGCTCTCAGGCTGCATTGCAAAACTACAGTCTAAAAAGACTGAAAAGCTAACCGGCATCAACATGCAGTAAACTGACACTGTGCCTTTAAGGCACCCATGACCCCCAGCTTCCATCATGCCTCAGGGGTGACAGTTAGGTCAGTTGTTCTTTCCGGCTCCTTCAGGAAGGACCCTGGTAACTCAGCTCCACTCTTTTCTGGCTTTCTGTCAGAAAATTCCTTCATTATTCTGATTTTTTTGACTTACTTTGACATTTTACATCAAGTCAAGTAAGTATCTGTCTTTTATTGACAGTTTTTTTAGGCATTTTCAATCAAAATGCCCTCACTCTTTGATAACTGCCCTTCTTGTGGCAACAAGAAGGCTAAAACAGACAGTCATGATGTCTGTATACTTTGTTTGCCTGATCATCATGACCTGTCCTCACTGTGAGCGCCTGTCAGAAAGAACTCTTAAGGACAGGGAGAGGAATCGCATTTATGGCCTAGCCCAAAGGTCATCCAGAGGAAGATCTCCGGTAAAGAAGGGCTCCAAGAGGGCTAGATCACCTTCAAGGGACAAGTCTTCACGTCCTTCAGCTTCAGTGTCGGACTCGGCGCCGAAGAAACAGCTACCGGTGGGTCATTTATCAAAAAAACGACCGTCGACGGCAGGCTCGCCATCGAAAAGAAGATCAGGTTCGTCGCCAACGTCGAGGATTCCAGCTCAGTCGTCGAAATCCCCTCCGCCGTCATCAACCAGGCGTCGAGGGAGGTCACACCTCCGCCATCGTCAACAGGGCGACAATCTGCGTCGAGAAAGGTGACTCCTCCGCCGTCGTCAAACAGGCGACGATCGGCGTCGAGGATCATCACCCCTCCGCCATCGTTAACTCGGCGACGATCGCCTTCCAGGACGAAGACCCTCCGCCGTCGTCAACCCGGCGACGATCGGCGTCGAGGGGCGTTACATCTCCGCCGTCGTCATCCAGACGACGATCGGCGTCGAAGTGTGACCCCTCCGCCGTCGTCAACAAGGTGACTATCGGCGTCCAGGCCCAAGATCCCTCTGCCGTCGACAACCAGACGTCGATAGGCGTCGAGGAGACGATCTTCGTCAGCGTCGCGGGTGGCCAATACCCCTCGGCCGTCGTCGCATAGACATTCGACGTTGAGAGAGGAAGCTCCGTCGTCGGCTGGTCATCGCCGTTCGGCGTTGAGAGACCATCATTCCTCGCATCGCTCGCCGTCGAGACATTTAACGCCGAGATTCCTTGCTCCGTCAACGCCCCAGAGGTTTTCGACGTCGAGAGAAAAGGTTCCATCGTCGGCAGTGCAACGCTGTTCGACGCCGAGAGACCAACGTTCGTCACCGTCGAGGCATTCGACGTCAGAACACCCGACGTCGAGGCCTCATGAAAGGGCTGATTCGACGGCAAGGGACTCTGTGATTATGGTGACTGAATCGGCTTGGCGCCACTCCTCTTCATCTTCTGGCTCCTCAAAATCACCCTCAAGGTCCAGAAGTCCAGTCAATAAACCACCTTTACGACGGACAGATCCTTCTTCGGAGGTGGTGAGGTTGTCCCCTAGATGGTACCAACAGTTGGATCGTTGGCGAAAATCAGGGGCTGCCAAGCGGATGCGAGAGTACGCCAGTCCTGAGCACAGGTCTCCACTCCAAAGATTGGTGGCGGAAGTGGACAGACGCAGCCCTCCCAGGCGCCAAGCAGAAAGATCGCCTGTGAGGAGGCCATCCAGATCTCATTCCCCCAGAAGGGAAGAGCCGGCCAAGTCTCGTTCTCCCAGAAGAGAAGATCCAGCCAGATCTCGCTCTCCAAGAAGGGAGGAGCATCCAAGAAGAACGAGTGAAAGGAGGCATGGTGCTCATCACAGGAGTCAAAGAACTCCATCTTCTTCTTCTTCTTCCTCAACCCGATCTTCCAGGAGAAATTATTCTCCCACGCTTACAGATAGCCCCATCTCCAGAGTTTCTACAGTGGACGACATCAACACTTATCTAGATGTCCTGCAGAGAGGGGCCAAGAAACTGAACATTGAAATGTCTGTCCCCCAAGTGTCTACGACAGTGATTTTTGAAACGCTGCATCAAAAATCTGTTTCACGTCCATTACTACCCTTGGTCCCGGGTATTATGGATCCTGTTAAAGGCATTTTTCTAACTCCAGCGACTATTAAGGCGGTGCCAGCTCGTATACAGAAAAAATACAAGCCAGCTGACTCCGACCCAGTCTTTGTGAAAGCTGACCCTCCAGCAGACTCTGTGATTGTAGCAGCGGATCGGAGGACACATGCAGTGGCTGCCTCCTCCTCAGTTCCACCAGACAAAGACAGCAAATCACAGGACTCGTGGGGTCGAAAAGTATGCAATTCTGCCTCTTCTTCTCTAAATATCTCCAGTGCGGCCGCTCTATTAGGTAGATATGATAGAGCCCTATGGGATTCCATGGATCGTTTCAAGTCCAAACTGCCAAAAGAGGTCCAGAAGGACTTTGAGGAAACACTGACAGAAGGCTGCCTAGTGTCTAACCAAATAATTAGCAAAGCGGCAGACGGCGCAGTGCTAGCGGCTCATTCTTATTCTCATGGAGTTCGTGCCAGGAGGTCTTCTTGGCTGCGCCTCACAGGCCTCAAGCCCGATGCACAACAACGCATCTTAAACCTTCCTTTTTCTGGTTCCTCTCTCTTCGGGGAACACGCTGACGAGGAGATGAGTCGAATAAAGACCGAGCTGGACACTGTGAAAGCGGTCGGTCTAGAGAAGAAAAAGGAGTTCAAGCGCCGCTTTAAGACCAACAAGGGCAAAGGGGCTCAACAGAGGGTTCGAACCCCTCAGTGGTCCCAAAACAAGAGTCAAGGCAAGACCCAGTTTCGAGGAGGCAAATTGGGCAGAAGTAGAGGAGGTCAACAGCAGTCCTCTAACACGGCGAAGGGAGGAAAAGCTTGAGCAGTTGCTTCCTCTGGCGCCGTTGCCCACTCCAGTGGGAGGAAGTGCTTCACAACATCTGGCAGAGTGGGTCAGCATCACAAAAGATCGTTGGGTGCTGAATATACTGCGCAATGGATACACGCTACGTTTCCGTGCGCTCCCAAAGAACATTCCTCCGAAGAAATCTCTTCCCCACCAGTTGGACCTGCTCCGGAGAGAGGTGAAAATTCTTCTGCAAAAAATAGCCATAGAAGAGGTACCTCCCTCTCAAAGGGGAAAAGGAGTCTACTCCAGATATTTTCTTGTTCCCAAAAGAGATCAGGAGGACAAGTTCAAACCCATCCTAGACCTTCGTCTTCTAAACAAGGTCATAGTCAAGGAAAAGTTCTGCATGCTAGCTCTTCACCAAATATGTCCACATCTGCAAGTCGGGGATTGGATGTGTTCGGTGGATCTGCAAGATGCATACTTTCACATCCCGATTGCACTGCATCACCGAAAGTACTTAAGTTTTGTGATCGGCAACAAACATTACCAGTACAAAGTGTTGCCCTTCGGGCTCAAGTCCGCACCACGAGTCATCACCAAATGCATGGCAGTGGTGGCGGCTTTCCTTCACAAAAAGGGACTTTTCATCTATCCGTACCTGGACGACTGGCTCATAAAAGGTCCATCTCCAGTACAGGTAGCAAACGATTTCCAGCTTTGCCTGCATCAGTTGCACAAACTCGGGCTCCACGTCAACATGGAGAAGTCAGTCCAGCGGCCAACACAGTCCATCCACTACCTATGCTCCGTTCTGGACACAAAATTGGGATAAGCGTTTCCTTCGGAGGAGAGACTTTTTTCTATGCAGCAGAAGTGCAAAGTTCTGCTCGAGTCTCGAAACCCAACAGTCCGACAGGTTGCCTCCCTGCTAGGTTCCATGGCGTCCTGCCTCATACCGAACGCCAGGTTGAGAATGCGGCCTTTACAGCAGGCCCTGGAGGACCAATGGGACCAAGCGACAGGACGTTGGGAGGACCGAATCAGTCTACCCCAAGCAGCGAAGGCTTCCATCAAATGGTGGACTCGACCACAGAATGTTCTGGTGGGAGTACCTTTTCACCAACCTCTCCCAACGCAGTCAATAGTGACAGACGCTTCCCTACAAGGCTGGGGGCACACATGGGGTGCCTTCAGATTCAAGGTCGGTGGTCGGCGCAAGAGCAGACCTACCATATCAACATGCTGGAACTCCGAGTGGTGCATCTTGCGCTCAAAGCTTTTCTTCCAGCGATCAAGACCAACTCAGTCCTGGTTCAGACAGACAATACAACCACCATGTTCTACCTGAACAAACAAGGAGGCACACGGTCACTCCCTCTCTCCCTGTAGTCACAGGCGATCTGGCACTGGCTTCTCGCTCGAAATCTCTCAGTGGTAGCAGTGCACCTTCCAGGCGAGTTAAACGTCAAAGCAGACTCACTCAGCAGGCACTCCGAAGATCAGCCAGACTGGGTGCTAAACGACGAGGTAGTAGTCGAGCTTTTTCGTTGTTGGGGTCGTCCAACTATAGACTTGTTTGCAGATGGCGAAAACAAGAAATGCTACGCCTTCGCGTCCAGATTCCACCGGCCAGGGACGCAGGGGAATGCTCGCTTGATGGATTGGTCAGAAACATTTGCTTACTTATTTCCTCCCCTATCGCTGATCCCAAAGATGGTTTCCAAGCTCCTCAGGTCGAACATGGAGATGATTCTAATAGCTCCGGACTGGCCACGGCAGTGGTGGTACCCGGACCTTCTTCATCTGTCTGCGTGTCCACACAAACGGCTGCCTTGCAGGCCAGACCTGTTGAGCAAGATGAACGGGAGGATTCTGCATCCCAACCTCCCGTCACTGAACCTGACAGCATTGCTCCTGAAGTCCTGCAGTACGGACATCTTGTCCTGCCTCCTGACTGTATGCACATTTTAAAAGAAGCGAAGAGGCCTTCCACGAGAGCGTCTTATGCGTTCAAGTGGAAGAGGTTTTATATGTGGGGCAAGGAGCGTCATCTTGACCCTACTACGGGGCAGGAGGAGGTTGTTGTACCATACCTCCTTTCTTTAGCGACATCTGGATTGAAGTATCATTCTATTAGAGTACATCTGTCAGCCATTGTAGCGTGTAGGAAATCACCAAGCCAAACTTCTTTCTTTCAAGTTCCAGTGATCAAGGATTTCCTTCAGGGGTTGAAGAAAGTCTATCCCCCTGTGCGGAAACCTTCTCCTCCTTGGGAGTTGAACCTGGTTCTATCCAAGTTGATGGGGCCTCCTTTTGAGCCCATTCACAATGCCTCGTGTCAACACCTCTCTTGAAAGGTTGCGTTCTTGGTGGCAATTACATCAGCGCGAAGAGTAAGTGAGATACAAGCGCTGTGTACAAGGGAACCCTTCACTGTTTTCCACCACAACAGAGTAGTCTTAAGAGCACATCCATCCTTTTTACCTAAAGTGGTCTCTGATTTTCATATTAATCAGTCCATTTCTCTTCCATCCTTTTTTCCAAACCCTATGACCCCTGCTGAGCGGTCTCTGCACTCTTTAGATCTCAAGAGAGTGCTTAAGTTTTATTTGGAAAATACCAAAAGCATTAGGAAGACTGATCAGCTCTTTGTCAACTAAGGTTCAATGAGAACAGGCTTTCCAGCTGCCAAAAGATCCATCTCCAGATGGATTGTTTCCTGTATTAAATTGGCTTATCAGCTGGCGGGCAAGCCATTACTGTTGTCACCTGAAGCACACTCTACTAGGGGGAAAGCGGCCACAGTAGCTTTCTTACATGATGTCCCTATGTCTGAGATTTGCAAGGCTGCAACCTGGAGGTCAGTTCATACCTTTACAAGGCATTACTGTCTTGAATCTGATTCCAGGACTGATACTCAAGTAGGACAAGCCTCTTTGAGGAATCTATTTGGCTAGCCTGCGGCCTGTACAAGCTTAGTTTTTCTAGGCTTAGTATTGATATCACTGTTTTTTCATTACTCCTTTGCCCGCAGGGAGATGAGGTGAGGCTCGTTATTCTATTCTAATGCTTATGACTATTGATGAGGATCCCCTGGAAGAGAAGGATTAGCTACTTACCTGTAATCCTAGTTCTCTTCCAGGGGTATTCTCATCAAATTTACAGAACCGCTTGTTTGAAAAGGAACAACGCTGGATCTACAGGCTTTCGACACATAAGATAGGCCTGAACGACAATATTCCTTGGGCCTCTGTTTTAAAATAACTAGTACCCAGGGATACCTACAAACCACTGAAGCCTGCCACCCTGAAGTAATGACTTTTAAGTAATACGGTGTTATATCCTCACACATCCGCCAATCTGAACCAGCCTGGCATACTGGGTGGAGGTGACACCGGATGCCCTACAATATCCACCTCCGCATAATTCCATCAATACAACCACATTGGTTGTTTGATCTGTCAAGAATGGCACTCCCATTACTTCTCAATATGACAGATCAACCTATGCACTAATGCAATTCATTGACCACCAAACATCCGTTATGGTCAATCCATGGCATTACAATAGGCACAACAATATGCACAGTCTGCGGCGCTAATACCTTCTTGCCAGACGCTTATAATTTACTAGCGCCGACTGTTGTCAAAATACCCTCTTGCCAGACGCTCATAATTTAATAGCGCCGACTGTTGTCAAATTATCTCCATCCATAAATATGCACACTTATTACAACGTTGCCATGTTCGCTTCAACGGTCCAAGAATAACTTATGGATAATTCCTGCTAACGCTCCCACATCATAGCATCATTCTGTGACCATCTCACAGCCACGGGCGCGTTATCACAACCTTTTTGGGCCGAGTGCGGCACCCGTAGCATAATACAGACAACAGTTACCCTGGCAACGCCCACGTGACACGAACCCCGCCCACCCCGGAAGCCGGCTCCTGACATTAACACACACAGGAGCACCGGCATTTGTAGCGGGGCAGCGGAGGAGAGTTGTAGGTAACTGGCCTCTTCCATCATGACAAAACTGTAAGTAAAGCAGACCTGCTTTTTAGTTTCTGAGACTCACCGCCATTACCGAGTCCAGAATCTACCGCGACACGAGACTGATCTTGATCGGTAACCGTTTTTCGTAACAGTTGCCTCCATGTAATTGCAGAATACGTTTCATTAAGTGGTGACACCACTCCCTGCCCTCCGATGCAACAGACACTAGAATAGGAGTAAGCCGCCTCCCTTCTACCATTATATCTTTGTTTGTTTTCCGTGTTTTATGTAAGTAAGTCCTTGTGTGTCCCTTGATTTTTACAGGTAAACTATGCACATCTAAAAACGATCCTCGCGATCACAATAATAGGGATGCGAGAGTTGAATATCACGCCACTATAATTACTAAGAGTGCGCGAGATTGGAATAAAAGTAGTGAATGCCACTTAGCACGCACCTTTTGATAAGTATGCGTGAGTTGGCAAAATAGCATGCCCCTAGTGGGCCTAAGAACAGCACGACTATATCACGCAGACACCAACACAAATTCCTAATGAGAGTGGCATGAAGCATGAAGACACAGAGACACTATACTGCACAACGTAACAGGCATGTAATATTGATCACGTCTGATGGATGTTCGTTCCTCTCTTTCTTCCTCACAGGTCTTTTTGATTTTTATTACACACGCTCGCCCACTGAGGCTAGAGCTTTTCACCATTAGCGAGGTTTGCTAACTGGGTCACGAGGAATTAGGATTGGGTGCGCCTTTTAGGGGGCAACGACCGTCCACTTCCTTGTTTTTGGTCCTAACGAAAACCTGGCATATTCCATCTAAGGTTGAAACATGTAGGCCAGTACACATACAGAGATACTTTTGGCTGTAACTACCCTCATAGTATCTCGCCACTTTTTTAATATTGTCCAGTTGCTTGTAAATAAAATGTATCTTCCCACTAATTTAAACCAGGACAATTTTTAACACACCTTTTTCTGCACTTACACTCACAACCCGCTCCACTGTATTTCAGGTGCTGTAGCACAACCTGGTGACGCTAGGCCGCCAGGGTGGGCCCCGATGATGAAGCATGTCACCACTAGGCTGGTGAGTGAGGGGTTTTTATCAAAAGGATACATTCTTTCCTTTTGTCAGTCACACACCCCATTAGGAATTCTCTTGATTCTTTATGGTGGTACTCCTCTTTTTGTTTATCTAGTCCTTAACCAGGGGAACAGGAGTACTCTCCGTTCACCTACGGTGAACACGATCCCTTGCTCTCACCTTTGTTAGTCTGTATTCTCATCAAAGTCATAAGCAACCCTCCCGCCTCCCCGGGCAAAGGATTATTTTAAGTTGGAGATATGGTTAATCTAAATGTTTCATGTTTTTTTTTCAGTCTCCGCAAAGAACAACTGACCTAACTGTCAACACTGAGGCATGATGGGAAGCTGGGGGTCATGGGTGCCTTAAAGGCACAGTGTCAGTTTACTGCATGTTGATGCAGGTTAGGTTTTCAGTCTTTTTAGACTGTAGTTTTGCAATGCAGCCTGGGAGCTTCTTATGCTTTCAGTGTTTCATGAGAATTTTCACTGCTTTTTGAACATTAAAACAGTTCTAAAACAAAACTGTTGTTGTCTCTCATGTTAATAATGCATGTTTGTTCATGGTTTATGGAAATTCTTTACAGCATACTTCAGCTCTGGTGTTTATTAGGCTGCAATTGCTTATTTTATATATATATATATAAATATGGGGCACATATAATATAATATAATGTTTCCGGGGTCCCGCGCATGGGCGGGAATATTCTAATGCTTATGACTTTGATGAGGATACCCCTGGAAGAGAACTAGGATTACAGGTAAGTAACTAATCCATCTTGTTATTGTTTAAAAAGGCGTATTTTTCTATTTTGTTTTAAATAGATTTTTACCTCTTTTGGGAAGGTGCGTTCCCTTTTTTGGAAAAGAGGACTGGGGTGGCAAGTCAATATGGTAATTAAACAGGGATCCTGGATCGTATATATGGGTCTGACAGATGATTGTGGAAAAATTCAAACATTTCAGAACATTAGGGCTACTCTAGGGATGTCAGCTATCACAGCCCAGTTCAGTACAGTTCAGTACAGCAGGGGGCCTGAGGCAGCCAGGAAGGTTCCTGAGGCACGACCACAGCACAGACTGTCTCTTCAGAAAAAGAAGCCAGAAATCAGAGCGAGACACCTCACTTCATCGTGCGGCCAAAGGTAGTGAGACTCTGCCTCAAAGTCACTGGAAAACCTGGAGGCACAGCGCACACACCGCGCAGCTCTGTCACTTCAGCTCTATGCACCTGTCACAGGCCACTGTCCCAATTTGTCCTGGAACGTCGGCAAACGCAGACCAGCAAGAAGCCTGAGTTAACCAGAGAGGCCCCCAGAGGTCTAACGACAGCACGGACCGCAACTCCAAGAGAAGAAGCGGGTCCGGGACACTACACCTCATAATACAGCCAAAAGGGGTGAAACTCAGCTTCAGGTTTGCGGGTAAGTCCGTGCACAATGCACGTACCGCATAGGTTCTATATTACGGCTCCGTGCATGTTTCATGGGCTGCCATTTTACGATCGCTGGGCTTCTCGCAACTCTTCTCCAGAAAACTTTGCCTGGGGGCATCTGCTATCATCAGGTTCGTCGAAGGACCATCCCTGACTGCTCTGCCATCTAATATCAAGGCTCAAACCAGCACAATGTTACCGGGAAGCCCTCACACAGCCGTCCGGGGCTCCTCACAATGCGGAGCTCTGGAATTAAACAGCCATCTTTCTACGTGACAAGAACACACCCCCCAGTAAAGGACTTTTGAAATTGTTGTGCACAGGTTATGGAGAGGAGATCAAATGGGAAAACAGCAGCTCCTACCAGGGGATGACTCCGGACTCCAAACTCAGCTGGAGAAATCACATAGAGAAGACATGCCTGAAATCGACAACCAAACTGGTCGCATTGTACCCACTCCTGAGGACCAAGTCAATGTCTATGCAGAGCAAGTTGCGGCCAATCAATGCAATAATTTGACCAACAATGACGTACGCTTCTCCAGTTTGGAGTGGCTGCCACCCGCAGTATCTGAAGGACCTACAGAGACAACAGAGCAAGGCCTTACGGATTGCAGCAGGTGCTCCTATCTTCACAGGAACAGCAGACCTCAACAGAGACCTAGGCGTTGAGATGTTGGACGACCATCTCTGCAAACCCAATGAGACATTCTATAAAGGATTGGATCAAAAAGAAAACCCACTGATCAGGAAACTTGCTGACATTTCTGCAAACCCATTTGACCGCTACCCGCGGCCCACCACAACGCTGACCTTGTAAAACCAAAAAAGCTCAAAACTCATCACTGCCAGAAGGCTACCGCCCCGGAAGGCATCCAAATCTCATCACTGTCTGAAGGCTACTGCCTCGGCAGGTAATCAAATCTCATCACTGTCAGAAGGCTACATCCTCAGCAGGCATCCAAAACTCATCACCGTCAGAAGGCATCTTGACAAAGACAAGACTATGTGATAAAACTTGTTGACATTTCTGCAAACCCACTTGACCGCTACCCGCCACCCATCACAGCGCTGACTATGTGTACCAACTCCACCTGTGACAAAGTGTCACACATCAGTAAGAAAACTGAAACAGTGCCTTAAAAAACTCAAAATGAATGTGGAGTGATGAGGCTACTGCCTTTGTTTCCAAAAACTCATCACTGTCAGAAGGCATCTGACAGACGAAGACAAGACTCTCTCGTTGCGCACAGGTCACTGTGTTTTCCAATATAAAGGTCCACATTTTCTGCTCCCAGAGCTTCCCGATGCCACAGGAGTTCACAAAGCCAAGACTGGTGGGTGGATATTTTCGATCCTGGGCGCAGCTGCCTGAAACCAGGACGGAAATGAAAAAGTAGCATTTTACATTCTGAGGTATGTATTTTGACTTTACCATTAGGATTATATTCGTAAAAGAATTATAGATTGTTTCTAATTCACCACTGGCTGCCTCCAGATCCACTTGTTCGTAGTGATGTAATTAATTGCTGGTTGTACTTTTCCCAACTCATTACATATTTCAACGACCTCGTGTATGAAAGTCTGAGCTGGCACTATGGGGATTCGACCCTATGACCAGCAGGTTACACACACATATATCTTATATATCACTAGGCAGGGCTTCGCTCACTCGAATATTTCAAATTTACCAGCCAATTGCCCTGCACGCAAAGTCCTGTCCGTCGGCTAAAGCCATAATGACAGACGTTCGCTCATTTATGACAGGAGGCCACAGCAGTGCTCTAGTTCATTCTTTCGCATAGTATTATCTTTACCTGGTGTACTCCCTTTGTACGTCCTCACTTTTCAAAAATTGCGGAGAATGTTTTTTCAAATAAGCACAGTATTTTGTGTTCATATTTTCACAAAATCTAATAAATCTTTTCTAAATCTCGTGAAGGAGTTTTGTGGGGAATCCTTCCTCTGTTCCCATCACTCTGACCAGCAGATGTCAGTATAAGATCAGGATCTAGCAAACCAGTTTCAAACTTAAAGTAGCAAAGAGATCAGGTAGTGAGATCAGATCAGCTGCACATTGGTCAGAGAAACCCAAAGGTAGTTTGATCTCTTACAGGCGTAGACGGGTACAGAAAATGTACCCAGACACCAAAAATAAGTGCCCCCACTCATTAGCGAATCAGATAACTAAACAATGTTCCAAATTTAGAAATCGTGCAAGCTTTGGACTTAAAGACACGCTGTATAGGTTTTGGAAGGTTTAGGAGACTATGTATTTGTGCCTACTGCAGGCAATGTGTGTATTACTATCAGTGAAATCAATAGTCATAAATGGGCCCACCTGACCATAAAACAGACCCACAAACAGCCCGAAAAAGTCCCACACATACTGTCTTGTCAGACCAGCCTCTCTGGCGCTGCAGATATCCCTGTAGGCACGACTGAACTCGATCTTTTGGAATAATCCTTATGTGGTCAGTCTGGCTGTCATTTAGGTCATGTCTGATAGGTTGTGATAATCCAGTTTTAGTGATCGCATACTGAAAATGGTAATTGTGACATTACCACACATTTAACTTTAAAAAGAGAAGTACTTGTGGAAACCTTGTTTCCGCAAACCCACCTCATTGCTACTTTTCTAGAATTTGATTTGTGGATGCTGGGTGTACAACTGTTAGATTCTGAACGATATCTCTGCACCAAATTCCAGCAATTATAAGTTTTATATCCAGAATGGGGAATAACTAGACGGACTTGGTGTTTTGGGTACCTTTCCGTATGTTTTCCCCCGATTCATTGGAGAAATCCTTGGACATCAGAGCAGCCAGAATATGTCAACGAGTAGGCCCTTTGGGGATGGGGGATGGGCAGGGTAGAGGCAGTTCGTGAAGAGCATTGCCCCCGCCCCCTTCACCCCTGCTTGTTCTCTGGGTGGGCGTTGGGCATCACTTGCCCCATCTCTGCTATTGGCCTGAGGCTGTCCTTCGTCAAGGAGAGCAAGGAGTTAGACTCCAGGATGCGGTTGGCCCCGACAAGGAAGACAAGCATTGGCATAGCCAATAGGTCTCGCCTTTGGGACATTGTAAGTAAAAAAACAAGTGTAAGACTTCAGGTTTACATTTACTGCATTCCAAATACGAAGTAAATGTAAATGTGAAGTCTTATACTCCAGTTTTTCTTTTTACTAACCAGGTCCCAAAGGCGAGACCTATTGGCTATGCCAATGCTTGTTCACACTGGTAACCTCTCCCCAGTCATCACAGTACATCTGTTGTTTTCACTGCTGGATGTTTTCGCAGGACGGTGAACAATAAAAAGCTGTTTTCAGTTATGGTGCAGAATGTAGAACACACAAAAAGAAAAAAATAGTTTAGAAGAAGTAAATGCTGGTGCAACACAAACTAGCAAAATATCAACATAGGAAGCCCATGAAAAACATGTGAAGCTTTCATTAGCATGACGTGTTTCCTTTTTTTAAATGATTAATTCCATACCACCACAATCCCTTCCCATGTTTGTATGTTTATGGTTATGGGCCTTTAGGTGGGCCGGAGATGCGGCCTAATGTTAGAGCTGCTGATCTTGGAAATGGGGAAACCAGGTTCGAATCCTGGCCTCGGCTCAACATCCTAGGATTCTGGGCAAATTACTTAACTGTGCTGAAAAAACGTGTAACGTCAGCTTCTCACAGAAACGCTCTAATGCCCGGAGTTGGTGCTACATTAAGCTACAAGGTTTAGTGATAAGTGCCCTTGAGTGTGCCTGTGCCAGGGTGTCTGCTTAGAAAGGTGTAGGTTTGTTGCTCAGCGTGGGTGTGGCACATTACTTTTACAGGCCTCCAGGCATGATCTACTCATAGATGCATTTACAAAAGAGATGCAACCACATGCAAATTAGGCCAACCTGAATTGCGGGATTACGCCCCAGGGAAGTAAGGCAAATCCTATGGTATCTTTGTCTTTCAGCCATTGCAGCAAACTTTCAGAGCACTGTGCAGTCACAGAATGGGGCGAGTGAGTGTGTGAGGATCACCATGGAGACGGTGAGTGAGGGAAAAACTGCATCCAGGTGTTTAGTGGTGGAGAGGAGTGCAGTCAGTGAGAGGGGGAGCCCTTTGAAGAAGGTGAATGGAGGTGCAGCGCTAAAGGGGGAGGTGTGGAGACGGTGGGTAGAGATGTACGTGTGGGAGGAGAGAGCTGTGCAAACAGTGAGAAAAGGCCCATAGTGAGGGGAGAAGCGCTGTGCAGACACCGAGCGAAGACCCACAAGCGCTGCTGCCAAAGTTAGTGACGCGCAGCGTTTACCTTACAGGAGCAAGCAGTGGCAGGTGCGATAATTGCTAACAGATGGCGCCGCTGCTCGCTCCCGCAAGGAAAACCCCATACATGCACGAGTACTAATAGGAAACGGTGCAAAACATGCGCGAGTTTCAACAAAAGCCCGGAGTGATTCCAAGAGGTCACTCCAATGCAGCGCTTGCCCGCTGCGTAGGCGGGACATAAACAATGTTCAAAGGGTAGTCAGGGGCTGGGCTGTGTTCCAGCCCCATGATTACCGGATCCTAAGTTTGCAGACCCAATAATTCTGGTCCCTGAGACCTTGGGCCACTCGTAATGGTGAGAGGCAGAATTCCACCCATAGTTACTGCTTTGGATGGGATATCAGTCACCTATAGTGAGTGCTATAAAAAACTGTAGTTTTATGCTGCTGCTAAAATATACACATTTTTCATGTAATGAAGCGATACTACTGCATTTTCTGAATCAGCGGTGCAGCATTCTGCACCATAGAATGTTCACTGAAAGTCCTAAACGTAGAAAATCCCCTCTGCATGCGGGGATCCCTGAACAATTCTTTCAACAAAATGAAATGTATTCCATGTATTGAATTGGATGCACTTTCTTCTGTTTTCCAAAATGCAGACTGAACCTAAGGTTAAATAGGCCAATTTTCCTCACATTTTTCTCGCTGACCAGACTAACCACATACATATTACATAATTGTAATTTCTGATAGAGACTACTAGCCGCAGATTCCTTCATGTACAATTATCCCCACGCGTGAGACTGGATACGTAAACTTTTTGCCACAGCATCCCTGCGCGCTGGGAATGCAGCGACATCACGTGACTCTGCCCAGGCGTCGTCCGTGCACATGACGTCAGCGAGGTCACGAGCCCCACCCCGGCGCGCCTACGTCAGTTTGTTTCATTTTCCACATGCAACGCAAGTCCGGTCTTGCTGCGGGCCTGTTTGGGGCCCTTTTTTCTTCACCATTGTCTTCTGTCTTGATGGAACAGTGTGCGAATGCCTTCGGGCTCCAAAACTTGCACGTCGTGTGGGCGTCTTATGTCGGCGACGGACCCTCGTCTCATTTGTATGTGGTGTTTTGGGGAGGATCACGGCACCACTGAATGTGAGGCATGCCAACAGTTGAAGCCGAAGTCGCGGCGGGAGCGCCGAATGAAAGTTCTATCGGCGCGTCTCTCCAGGTCGACCTCCTCCCCTCGATCAGCCTCGGCAGACAGCTTCAGATACGGCTGTGGTTGTCGTCCTCGTCCTCTGATGTCGCGAGAGCGTCGCTCCCCGGTGGGTAAGTGTCGCAGTTTGTCCCCGGGGGCTGGTGTTCGGCCTTCCGGGGGCGTGGACTCTCCACCGGTGATGCTGCCCCACATGTCGGCCTCCTATCCACCGTTTCCCGGTGCTGGGGCATCGAGAGTCCAGATGGAGACATACGTGGCGGCTTTGCAGGCCTCGCTGGCGTCTCCTCCTTCCCCTCCTGGGGCGTTGGCGGTTTCCTTGCCTCGCGCGTCGCTGGTGGCGACTCCGGCCCCGACTGGTTCGGATCCAAGCTTGGAGGATGTGGTGCTGTTGGGGTGCGGCCCCTCTGGGGTCCCTCCTTCAGGCCACGGCACCTCTGCCTCGCTGCAAACTCCTGCGGGAGTCCCTGTGGTGTCGCGGGAGGTCACCTGGGCTCGGGTCGCATCCCTGAGCCCTGCTCGGCCCTCTGGGCAGGCGAAGGCCTCGTCCAAGGTTGAGCTGACGCCGCCACTGTGCTGATGCCTGCTTCGGGCAGTGCCACAGGGGTCGGTGATCTCTCCTCGTCCTGCTCTGGGTCGAGGTGGGGTGAGGACTCCTCATCCACCCTCTGGGCCCTTCTCGTCCCTCCCCGTGGGTGGCTGCCTCGTCGGTGGGCGAGTCGGAGGTTGGATCATCCCTGGCGCCGCCGGACCGCCTTCGCAACATTCTGGACCGAGGCTGATGGAGTGCTTCGTGTCACTGCCCCGGTCCCTCTTGTTCCTCCAAGCTGGCGGCTGCCTCGACGGAGGTCGAGTCGGCGCAGTTCCGGCACCACACCTTGGCCACTTCAGTCCCGGCTCCACTCCGGTCCCAGGCGCGGTGTGACTGGGAGGAGCACTATCCGGTCTCTCCTTCGGCGCTGGATGGTGCTGGCGTCCTGCCTCAGGGTGTGGACTCTACAGCTCTACACAGAGGTCACGCCGCGGATTTGTCTACAGACGCCCTGTCTGGCAAGAAACCAATCTGATCCAGATGAATCAGGCCTGTGATTACCTGTCTTAGACGAAGGGCCAGGATTGTCGCTAAGAGCTTTGTCTCCACATTCAACAGCGATATGGGACGGTACGACGCGCATTCCCCTGGCGGCTTGCCCTGCTTATATATAGGTGCTATAGTAGCCATACGGAGGTCCGGTGGAAGCATCCCTTCCTCCATTGCCCCGTTGAATAATGCCAGCATATGGGTGGTAAGGAGGTCTGCCGTTTTTTTAAAGAATTCAGCCGGAAACCCATTGGGGCCCGGCGATTTCCCCGGGCGCAGTTTGGCAATTGCTGCGCGCACCTCTTCTCTGGTAATCTCTGCCTCCAAGCTTTCTTTCCACCTCGCCTAGGCTGGGGTCTCGACCCCCTCTAGATACTGATTAATCTCAGCCACCGAGCCTAGGTCCCTAGCCCTATAGAATTGCTCATAGTAATCTGCAAACGTCTGCGCTATCGCCGCGTCTGTTCTATGATGACGGCCATCCGCACCCACCATCCGGTCTACCCATCTTGCCTCTTGTTCCCTGCGACTCAACCATGCCAACAGTCTCCCAGACTTGTCCCCAACATCATACAATCTATGTATTGTCGCCTGCGCCTGTGTCTTGGCCGCCTTATTCGTCAAGGCCCTGTACTGCTGCTGGGCATCCAGCATACGACATAGAGCAGGTTCTGTAGTAGGGGATCTCTGTGTATAGTCATAATCTAGTGAATAGTCCCGCCCATGTGCGCGGACCCCGGAGCAATCAAAAATGATCTCTTAAGCTGTCAAAACATGCAGACCTGCATAGACACTTAAGAGAGAATTTAAAGACAGATAATGCAGCCTATATCCACAGGCTACACTGTCCAATACTTCAACTGGAAATTCCACAAAAAACCACAACAGCACAGCCTGTCCAGGGTTTTCCACAGAGAAAAACCTTGCTTTGAACAGCAAAACCCTCTGGAATGATAGAGAGGAAGGAGTGGACAGACAAGCCCCATAGGCTGCCATTATGTGGCTCAAAACAGGATACTGTGCCTTTAAGAGAACTTCCCAGAAGCCTCACAGTATCCCAGAATGCAGTGCAGGTCCCTTTCACCTTCAGTTCTTTTTTCCGGCTCCTGCTAGCAGGACCCTGGAGCATTAGCTCTTCTTTTCTGAGCTTTTTCTATACTATTTTTGTGATATTTTTGGATTTTTGTAGCTTCACTCGACGTCTTTGGCCTTTATCTGCATTCTGCTGTGGTTTTTTGGCAGAATTTCTGCAGTCTTCTTGTCTTTAGACTATTTCTAGTCTGACATGTGCTTTGTCTGCAGCTGGACTGAAGGCCAAAGCTGAAGCTCACAGGGTTTGTACTCTGTGCTTGCCTGTGTCTTTGGACACCTGTCTTCTCTGTACCTTCTTTTCTAGGGGGCTTCGGCTTCCAGGTTTCAAACAGAGGAGTTTGAAGGCATCTTCAGCCTCTGGGTGAGGTGAGGGTAGGTCCTCTACCGAGTCCCATGCTGTAATCTCTGGGGTTATCCCCAGTAAGGGCACGTCTGAGCTATGACGCGGTTCCAGTCGGCGTTGGGGCCGTCGTGGAGTGCCTGGACGTCATGGAGTGCCTCGACGTCGACGTCATGGAGTGCCTCGACGTCGACGTCATGGAGTGCCTCGACGTCGACGTCATGGAGTGCCTCGACGTCATGGAGTGCCTCGACGTCATGGAGTGCCTCGACGTCATGGAGTGCCTCGACGTCATGGAGTGCCTCGACGTCATGGAGTGCCTCGACGTCATGGAGTGCCTCGACGTCATGGAGTGCCTCGACGTCATGGAGTGCCTCGACGTCATGGAGTGCCTCGACGTCATGGAGTGCCTCGACGTCGACGTCATGAAGGGCCTCGACGTCGACATCATGAAGGGCCTCGAGTGCCTCGACGTCGACGTCATGGAGTGCTTCGACGTCGACGTCATGGAGTGCCTCGACGTCATGGAGTGTCTCGACGTCGACGCCATGGAGTGTCTCGACGTCGACGCCATGGAGTGTCTCGACGTCGACGCCATGGAGTGCCTCGACGTCGATGTCAGGGAGTGTCTCGACGTCTACGTCAGGGAGTGTCTCGACGTCGACGTCAGGGAGTGTCTCTATGTCAAGTACCTCGACGTCATGGGGTTCCCCGATGTCATGGGGTGCCTCGACGTCATGGAGCGGTGTTGCTCGACGTCATGGAGCGGTGTTGCTCGACGTCATGGAGCGGTGATGCTCGATGTCATGGAGCGGTGATGCTCGACGTCATGGAGCAGGGATGCTCGACGTCATGGAGCAGGGATGCTCGACGTCATGGGGCAGGGATGCTCGACGTCATGGGACAGTGAGGCTAGACCTCATGGAGCGGTGAGGCTCGACGTCATGGAGCAGTGATGCTTCTTTTGGGGCATTGGTCACTTGGGCTCTGCCCTCTTCAGTTGGGTCCGGACGTCACCGTTAGGGATGGCTCGGCGTCTCCGTGTTTGACACCTAGTGACATTTTGACGTCTGAGTGTTGGTTGTCGTAGAGACAGTCACTGTCTTAGTGATGGTGACGTCGTAGTGAGGTCGGCGTCATGAGTTACAGCCGCAGAGTACTGCCGGCTCTTGACGCCTGGGTCTGGTTCCAGGCCTCGCTCCTTGGTGAGCCTCCCGTCGTAGGATGGGACTTTGTGTTCCCGGCACCTTCCACTCACGACGCAGAGCAGTTGATCAGCGTCGAGGAACCCTTCTGATGGGGAGTTTGTGGTTACTCACCACGTGTACGTGAGGGACGTTTGTCCTTTTGCTTAGTTTTGAGTGCTTGCATGCCTGCGCGTCTGCTAGGTCGTCTCCTGCTCAACCACTACTGGTAAGACCACCGGGGAGGTTTCAGAATCCTCTCGGTTCCCTCTTCCGTCCACCACCCCAGGGGCCCTTTGCCCCTCAGTCTGCGAACCTCCGTGCCTTGATGCCTGGTTGGCGGGACTTACCTTTCGTCCACTACCGCCTAGCAAGAGGTTCTGGCTCCCACCGTGCTCCTGACTTGGTCGCAGGGGTGGCGGCATGTAGACCTCGCGCTGTGGCCCGCTGTTGCTGGACCGTTGTTGTGAGATCCCTCTGTGGGGGGGTTTTCTTCACCGATTTGTGGTTCCTCTGCCGAGAGACAGGAGGGAAGCCTTACAAGAGGTGGTCTAATGGGCCCGATAGTTTCGGGTCTAGGCATCGGTGTCGGAGCGAAGTTTTTCTCTCCTGCCGACCCCCAGGTATTGTGGGTTTGTCCTACGTTGCCATACTTTTATTCGTCTGACGTCTCTGCAGCCTGCGGCTCAGCAGTGTGCGTCTACTTTCCCGTTCTTTGGGCAACCCTTGGGTTGCCATGAGAGTAGTGAGTGGCCCGCATGAAGTCTGAATCGGAGACTTTTGGACGGCTGTAGGTTTGGGGCATGGAGAACGGCCTGAGGCCTTCTGCCCTTTCTGGCGGCGTTTTTCCTCCCAGGATTTGCCGGTGGTCCCGGGCCGCCATTTAATGCTTTACAAGTATATTGTGCGCATACGCGGGAGAGCTTGTGGCTCCTCGGCGAACAAAGGCCGGCTGGGTCTAAGTCAGTCTTCGGTTCATCGGCCCTCCTCCCGCACTTCCTCCGGTCGGCTCGCGGTTTCAGCGGTGCGAGCTCTAAGCAGAGGCCGTTATCCTGTTACCTCTGTCTCAACGGGGGAGAGGTCTGTACTCCCGGTTCTTCTGGTTCACGAGAAGTACAGGAACGGGTTCAGGCCCATTCTGGATTTGCGACAAGCAAACAAGTGGATTCGCAGTAGAGGAATTTTGCATGCTGTCGTTGCATCAGGTTTATACTCAGCTGCAACAGGGAGATTGGCTTGGTGCCGTAGATCTACAGGATGCATACTCCCATGTGCTCATTGCACACAGGAAGATCCTGCGATTCCAAGTCGCCGCCCATCATTATCAGTACACAGTACTGCCAGTCGGGCTGAAGTCTGCGCCCAGACTATTCTCGAAGTGCATGGCAGTGGTAGCTGCACGCCTGTGAAAAACGAGGTGGCTTCTCTACCGTGCCTAGACGATTGGTTGATCAAGGCCTCCTCCTTCTCAGAAGCTCAAGCGCACCTCAAGAGGACGTGCGTTCTCTGGAACGAGCTGGGGTGGCACATCAACATGTCCAAGTCTGTCCCCATTCAGGTCCAGTGCATACGGTTCTTGGGAGCCTCCGTCAATACGCTGTCAGCAAGCGTGTCTCCTTCGGTGGAGAGTCGATTATCTTCCCTTGGGAAGGCTTAGGCTCTTGTGACCGCCCCATCTACGGTAGTGGAGACGGTGTCTTCTCTACTGGGGTCGGTGGCCTCTTGTATGTTCCTCACGCCACACGCACTGCTGCTCATGAGACCTTTGCAGGAGTGCTTGGAGGATCAGTGGGATTAGAGGAAAGGATCCTTGGGCGACAAGATACGACTGTCTCTGCATGCTCTTCAGTCTCTGAAGTGGTAGTGTTCAGCGGAGAATCTCCTAAGAGGGGTTCCCTTTCACAAGGACATTTCCACACAGACTGTCGTGACGGATGCGTCTCCCCACGGCTGGGGGGCGCTTTCCGGAGACTTGCAGATACAAGGAACGTGGTCCCCGATGGAGTCCACGTATCACATCATTTTCTGGGAACTCAGAGCTGTTCCCTTGGCATTAAAGGCGTTTCTTCCGTCCTTCCAGACCAACTCTCTGCTTGTACAGACGGACAATTTGACCACAATGTATTACCTCAACAAGCAGGGGGGTTCGAGATCGCGCACTCTGTCGCAGGAGGCGCGGGCGATCTGGCGACTGACTCTAACGGCTACCCATCTGCCAGGTGTGCAGAATGCTCAGGCAGACGTGCTGAGCAGACTGATTCAGGAAAGCCATGAGTGGGTCATAAACGACGAAGTACTAGGAGAAGTCTTCGGCGAATGCCGAGACTTCGCCTCCAGGTACTGCCTGTGGGGAAGCTGGGGAATGCGTTCTGGATTAACTGGTCGAACTGCTTTCTGTACGCTTTTCCACCCTTTCCCTTGATTCCGGCGGTGTTCATCAAGCTGTCCCAGTCCAGGGCGCGGATGATCCTGATTGCCCCGGAATGGCCCAGACAGTGGTGGTTCACGGACCTGCTTCAACGGTCTCTCCATCCTCTCATACGGAGGCCTTGCAGGCCGGACCTTCTCGCAAAGTTCAGGGGGCAGACGTTGCACCCCAACCTCTCGTCTTTGAGTTTGGCTGCATGGCTCCTGAGATAGTGTGATATGGCCATTTGAATCTACCAGAAGTTTGTATGGACATACTGAAGGAGGCTAAGCATCCTTCCACTAGGACTTCTTCTGCTTAATAGTGGAAGAAGTTTTTGCATCTGGTGCAAGTCCAAGGACCATGACCTGTCGACGTGTAAGGAAGATGTCTTCCTTCTGTATCTTCTACGCCTGGCGCAGTCTGGCCTTAATGTATAATCCATTACGGTTCATATTGCTGCGCTGACTGCCTACAGGAAATGCCCTTCAGACTTCCTTCTTCCAGATCCCTGTGATCAAAGATTTTTTGGAAGGCTGGAAGAAAGCATTCCCTCCTGTCTGGCTTCCTTCGCCTTCATGGGAATTGAATGTGGTGCTGTCCAGATTGATGTAGGAGCCTTTTGAACCTATTCATAGGGCTTCGTTGCAGCATCTGTCCTGGAAGGCGGCATTCCTCGTGGCCATCACATCGGCCCGCAGGGGGAGTGGTATTCAGGCGTTGTGTTGCCAAGGACCTTATACTGTATTTCATGCTGCTGAGGTTGTTACGCATACTCACCCTAAATGTCTTCCTAAGGTTATTTCTGGTTTTCATGTCAATCAGACAATAACTTTGCCTACGTTTGTTCAGAATCCGGCATCTCCAGCGGGAAGGTCCCTACATTCCCTGGATGTTAGGAGGGTGTTGGAATTTTATCTGGCTAAAACCAGAGATATTCGTGGTTCAGATCAATTGTTTGACAATTATGAATCAGTCTGGACCGGTTTTGCTACCTCAAAACAGTCCATCTCTAGGTGGATTGTGTCCTGTACACTATTGTGTTACCAACAGACTAATACGACCTTAGGAGGTAAACCTAAGGCTCATTCCACCAGGGGCAAAGCTGCCGCGACTGCTTTGCTGCTTAATGTTCCGATTGCAGAAATCTGCATGGCCGCCACTTGGAAGACGGTCCATACCTTGGCTTAGCATTACTGTCTGGACACTGATACCAGGGCAGATGCTCAGGTTGGGCAGGCTTCGCTGTGAAATTTGTTCGCACAATAGTGGTGTTATTTCTCGTTTCTCCACCGCCGCTTTGGTGTGGGATGGGCTTGCCATTCTATTCACTAGATTATGACTATACACAGAGATCCCCTACTACAGAAGGAGTAGTTTCTGTCCTGTAACTCCAGTTCTGTAGTAGGGGTATCTCTGTTATAGTCATAAGCGCCCGCCCTCCTCCCCGGTGGAGAGAGATATTCATGTAAGGAATGCTACAGGTCTGGCGTGTTACGCCTTCAAAAAGAACTGAAGGTGAAAGGGACCTGCACTGCATTCTGGGATACTGTGAGGCTTCTGGGAAGTTCTCTTAAAGGCACAGTATCCTGTTTTGAGCCACATAATGGCAGCCTATGGGGCTTGTCTGTCCACTCCTTCCTCTCTATCATTCCAGAGGGTTTTGCTGTTCAAAGCAAGGTTTTTCTCTGTGGAAAACCCTGGACAGGCTGTGCTGTTGTGGTTTTTGGTGGAATTTCCAGTTGAAGTATTGGACAGTGTAGCCTGTGGATATAGGCTGCATTATCTGTCTTTAAATTCTCTCTTAAGTGTCTATGCAGGTCTGCATGTTTTGACAGCTTAAGAGATAATTTTTGATTGCTCCGGGGTCCGCGCACATGGGCGGGACTATTCACTAGATTATGACTATAACAGAGATACCCCTACTACAGAACTGGAGTTACAGGACAGAAACTACTCCTACTCCTCCATTCAGCACATATTGTCTTTCAAGGTCCCTGAGTACTGAGTACCCCCTGCCGCCTCCTCCTGTCCTCAGCTATCCTGTTTTGTATTCTATCGCGGAGTACTGCCTTCAGGGCCTCCCATATCGTCACCCCCAACTGAACTGAGTCCAAATTATCTGCCAGGTAGACCTTCACGTCCGCTCTAAATCCCCGCAGCAGGTCCCTGTCCTGTAGATCCCATGCTGCCAGTCTCCACCGTCCAGTTTTCGTCCATATTTTCATGCCGAACGTCACCATCAGCGGCGAGTGGTCCGAGATGCCACGTGCTAGGAATTCTGCCTGGCTCGCCACATCCAGCACCCAGCGAGGCAGGAAGACATAATCCAATCTGGAATACACCTTATGTGACCCTGAGAAATAAGAGTACATCCTAGTCTCTGGATGGAGCCATCTCCAAGTGTCCATCAGCCCTACCATGTCATGAAAACATGCCAGGGAGGACTGTACCGAGGGGAGGGGTTTAGCCGTTCCCCGGACCTATCCATTGAGGGTTGAACCACATCATTGAAGTCTCCACCCACCACGTGCAGGGAGTCCGGTGTGTTTAAGATAATATCCGTCACCCGTTCGAGGGTTCTGGCCAGTAGTCTAGGGGGTGCATATACCGAGACCACAGTCAGCTTCTAGTGTCTCCATGTCCCTGTCACACCGACGTAAGTACCTTGCGGATCGGTCCAGGTGTCAGTAACTAAGAAAGGGGGGGATTTCCTAACAAGTATGGCCACCCCTTTGGAGCCTGTCGTGTACCCCGCATGGGCCATAACCGTGTACGCCCCTCTAGCCAAGAAACCGCATTCTGTTCCCTGTAGATGCGTCTCCTGCAGTAGCACTATATCAGGAGCCATCCTTTTGACTAGGGCCATGACCAGCCCCCTTTTTAGGTCTCGCTACAGTCGGGGCCTCAGTGCCAAAAAATGACGAGGGAAGACAGGAGCTGGCCGCGCGCCCAGCATTCCCTATGGTGGCGTCGGATTCTGACTCGAGCCTTCGGATCAGGTCGCGCACGTGAACTTCTACCGTAGACAGCTCACGTGACGTCACGCGGCCCAATCCGAAGGCGTGCGGCGGAATCGGCTCTCGCAGTCCCGCCCCTTCTCGCCGGACCGGCACTCGCCCTGCACGTCTTGTTCTTTATAGCGTGTGGGCACCACTCGCCGGCTAGCAGATTATCTCCGGTGTGAGTAATCTTCATGTTTTTTATTTAGGAAGTAGTCTGTGGGCTCCAAATCGTGTGTGCTGCTTTTACTTTCTGGGCGTGTTCTGTGGCGCGCACTTCATCAGTCATCAGAGATGCACACTTTTAAAATAAGCAAATACGGCTCTGGTGAACATTGACAACAATAAACCTCAGGGTCACCTATTCCGCTGTCTGGTATTTTATTTTTTGGAGTGGATGCCTACGCTACTGAACATGTCTTTGTCTCAGAGAAACTGCAATGATGAACTAAGAGATTACCCAAGTTAACCTCATGTCCCTCCGTACTGTGGTCCTGGAGTGCCCATTCTCACATTATACATGCTGGGCAGCTTTATCCAAATGCAAAATGACATAGTATTGAGCCTTGATAGCATTTGCATGTTTAACCTCAAGGAAACACTTACCTACTAAAAAATATTACTGAAATGGTATGTTTTATACGCAAAGGTCAAAGCAGCTGCCACCCACACCTTGCTTGCACATGAGATGTATCTTTTTCACTTCCACAGACGGAAAATGCTATTGTTACAGAGATGGATAACAGACAGCCCCAAGAGCTGCAGACCAGCAGGTTAATTAAGGGGATTTGATAGTGTTGACATAATAATAACTATTCATTGGCCTTATGTAGAGTTTCTTATCAAGAAGGCACTGGCAGAATCTCCGGACTCACTGGTGAGGCCTGCATACAGAATTACATTTCAGTTGCTCGGCTGTGGAAATCGAAATACCGCCAATTTTCTTATATTTTTCTTTTCCGTACTTACCTTGACAATCCCTTCTTTTGTCTCCCCTCCCCGTCACTTCTTCTCTACATGTTTCTCTTTCCTCTTCTCCTGTTTCTCACGCTCCCAGTTTGCCTCTCGACTTCCTCTATTCCATCTGCCTACCTTTCTCTTTTTCACTCACTTGCTCTCTCCCGCCTCTGCGTTTCATTCAGTTCCTCTCATTCTAGCCCCTTCTCGTCTCTCAGTCTCCCTGTCACGTCTCTCCCCCTCTTTGTAGGTTTCTCCTCCTCCTTCATTTAATCCCTATTTTGCCATTTATCTCACTCGCCCTTCAGCGACCTGTGTCTTGCACTCTTCTCCTTGGACCGAATGTGTTTGACTGTCATTTTGACACAAATTTGAATTGAGAGCAAGAAAGGGATAAGAAACAGACACGTGCGCACCCACATAGTTTGCTGGTTTCTATGGCAGCAGATCAGGACAAGTGTGCCTGTCCTCTGGGAGGCCTGAATACTCGAGGGGCAGCGCACTGCAATTAGCCATATTCGCATTCCAGAACGAGGCTCTTGGCACTTAAAAGTATTCTTCCTGCATAGAACTCAAAGGGTCTCAGACTGCTTGCAGCACCTGGACCACATCAGCTGTATTTATTTGATTTGTTGCATGCTAGAAATAGAGCTCCTGGTATTATGGTATTTATTTTTTTAACATTTCCGTATATATTTAACCATATTTATTTTTTTGCCATCTTACTGGTATTTACCTATATTTATTTTGTGTTTCGTGAATAAATGAAGTTGTAAAATTGTATATTTTGACATGTAACTGATAATCATGCACTCTTACTTTGATGCCTTTCGTGTTTTAGCATATTAAGCAGCAAATTACAATATAATAATGCACCCACAGGTAAATGTTACCATTACGTTGGCATATGCCATTTGATAAGGAAACCTCACCCTGTTTTTTAACTCTCCATACCATCTATAGGGCCTCCACAGCATCACTCAGGGCCTCCACAGCATCACTCGGGGCCTCCACAGCATCACTCAGGGCCTCCACAGCATCACTCAAGGCCTCCACAGCATCACTCAGGGCCTCCACAGCATCACTCAGGGCCCCCAGAGCATCACTCAGGGCCCCCACAGCATCACTCAGGGCCCCCACAGCATCACTCAGGGCCCCCACAGCATCACTCAGGGCCCCCACAGCATCACTCAGGGCCCCCACAGCATCACTCAGGGCCTCCACAGCATCACTCAGGGCCTCCACAGCATCACTCAGGGCCTCCACAGCATCACTCAGGGCCTCCACAGCATCACTCAGGGGCACCACAGCATCACTCAGGGGCACCACAGCATCACTCAGGGGCACCACAACATCACTATGTGCTACCACAGCATCACTGAACGCTACAGCATCACTCGGCGCCACCATAACATCCCTCCACGCCATCACAGCATCAATCTGTGCAACTATTCAACAACAACTGGTTCACATATGTTCTCTCAATGTTTCAAGCTTTATTACAAATGTCACAAAAAGATGTTAATATTTCAATTCTGTTCTTGGATTTTCGTCACAATAAAATACACTGAACATAACTTTTGTGAAGATTTACAAAAGTTTAAGCTATTGCCATTAGAATATACAATCACTTGTATTTAAGTATTAATTATTTAAAAAATATTAAAAGCCATTGTTATTTGAAATATCAATACATCTAAGTCACGTAAATACAAAACATGTTGCATTACAAATGCTATAGGTGTCACATTTGCGAAAGTTATAACTATTGGCATTGTAAATGACAAAGGGCCATATGTATGAAGGTAGCAATTAGCGATTCTGTAATAGCGATTTTTAAGAAATCGCTATTTCAGAATCGCGATTAGCTATGTATCAAGAAAATCGCAATTTTTTAGCGATTTCTTGATATTCCTTAATTGCGAATTCGCAAATTGCGAATTCGCAATTAAGGAATATTTTCCCATTCATTTCTATTGGCCAGGAGGCCCATAGGAATGAAGGGGAAATTTGCGATTGGCAATTTGCTAATCGCAAATTGAGAATATTTTCAAGGGGTGCACATGTGGCGCACATACATGCCCTAAGGGCATGTATGTGCGTCACATGGCACTTTGAAAAATGCAAAAATATGCATTTTTAAAGGGTGCAGGGGTGTACATACATGCCCTAAGGGCATGTATGTGCGTCACATGGCACTTTGAAAAATGCAAAAATATGCATTTTTAAAGGAATTCACAACTTACCACCAACTAGAAGTTGGTGGTAATTTGCGATTCCTTAAGGCCAATTTGCAAATTTGTTTGGCTTCTTACATTGCATTAAGGAATCGCAAAATTTGCGATTCCTTAAATGCAATCACAAAATAAGGATTCGCAAATTTTGCGATTCCTTATTTTTCCAGCAGATTTCCTTGATACATACCATTAGTCCAAATTGCATTCACAAACCCAAATTTCGACGTTTGCGAAGTCAATTTGGCTTGATACATATGGCCCAAAGCTATTAATTTAGCTATTTTCAAAACCAACTCATACATACAAAAATTGTCATTTACAAGACCAATAGCTCAAACTTTCATATTGCGAGACCTATTGCATTGCAAATGCTTGTTATCTTAGTGCCCAGGCCATTTACATTCCAAGTAAGAATTTTGATTTGTCCACACTCTCGTGCCCCAACCTCGGGGTCACCCACCTCCTCAGAAGACATCAAACTGGGTCAGGACTTGTCTCGGCGGGTCCCCAGTGGAGGGCCTACGGATGCAATGAACCATCCCATCTGCAACATGCTTAAAAAGGATAACCAGAACCCCAAATTCTTCCCAGTCAAGATCTCTCTGCCCCCCCCACCCTTCCCCAATCCCCCAACTGATGCACCCCAGAAACACCCCCCACCCCACCCCCCTCCTCCATCCAGACCCATCGCCATCCTAGTGACAGAGATACAGTTGTTCAGGTGAAGGAGGTCTGTCGCCCATCCTCTATCTTCCCCTCTACAAACCTGCCCGCCTCACCCCTCTTTGGGATAGTTGTGCAAGATCAGAAACCACCAATATACAACCAAATATACAACATAACAATAAAAAGCAATCCACTACTATCAAAATCGACAGTTATAAAAGGAAAGCAGTGAAAACAAAAAAGGGGGGGGGGGATGTGGTCAACAACTTGTGAGCTCTCGGCTACATTGTCCGCAACAGGTCGACCCCTCTGGACCTTTTCTCACGAGTTAGAGTCCTGTGGTTCCCCCTGCGAGGCCTCAGTGTCCTGCGTATGTCCCTGCTCCATGTCTTTTATGGCCGCCACCAAGGGATGCACCGAGCGCCCTTCCAAGTCCTCTCCTTCCGATGTGGTGTCCTCGGGCTCATCTTCGTCCTCCGATCGCGCCTTGTCTGCTAAACAGCGAAAGCGGGAACCAGTCAGGTGGCCCGATTCAAGTGAGGTTGTGCTTTTCCGCCTCTTCCTCTGAGTTCCAGAGGGCACATACGGAGTGGCCACCACTTCTCGGCTTCCACGGCGTTGTCTCACTCTCTGTGGCTTCGGCGATCCTCGAGTGCTTCCCCCCGGGTGCTCCAGCTCCGGTGGTCTCCGCTCCCCCGTCTGCTGCCGCCCCATAGATGGGCGCTCCTCCAATCATTGCCAAGCCTCCTCTGGGGATTGGAAAATGTAGGCTTTCTCCTTGTAGATCACCTTCAGCATTGCAGGAAATAACAGCATGTATTGTATTTGAAGTGTTCTCAACTTGGCTTTAACTGAATCAAAGGATCATCGCTGCTTTTGTACCTCTTGGCTGTAGTCCGGGAAGATCATTATACGCCCATTTTCGTGCCGAATGTCGCCCAGTTTCCTTGCCTCCCGCAGGATCATATCTCGGTCTAGGAAGTTTAAGAAGCGAGCAATGACTGGCCTCGGTCGCTTCCCGACCGGAGATCTCGCCATCAGTGCTCTGTGTGCCCTCTCAATTATAAAGCAAGTGGAGAATTTGTCCTTCGGGAATGTGCGTAACAGCCATGAGTGAATAAACTCCAACATATTGGTCCCTCAATTCCTTCTCTAAAGCCTACAAAGCAGAGGTTGTTACGTCTCGCTCTGTTTTCCGCATCGTCCACCTTCCAGAGAAGCTGCTTATGGGAAGCTCGGAGATCCACTATGTCTTTCTTCAAGTCCTGCACAATGTTTTCCACCTCCCCTATTCTGGTCTCCGTGTTCGTCACTCGTTCAGCCAGGTTGCGGAGATCTTGTCGCAGGAGCGTCACCTCCGTCCCCGCCTCTCTGATCTTGTTCTCGAGGGCCTTGCGGGACGCCTGTATCGCACTCATTAGAAGGGCTGTGTCCGAACTCGCCCGACCCGGTTCCGCTGCCGCCGCCGGCGGGGCCATGGCATACCTGTCCAGGGTGCCCTGTTTGGGGGGCTTGGGATCTAGGGTTTTCTTGCCCATCGTGGGCAGCGCTACTGTTGTTCCCTCGCCTGGCTTTCAGACCTCTGAGCCGCAATTCCGCGGAATCCTCGGTGTTCTCGCCGTCATCCACCTCCCGCGTCGTCTTCAGGCGGCTTCGTCCAGGCCCCTCTGCCAGATAGGCACCGCCGGCAAGATCGCAGTACTCCTCACCTCTCAGTCAGTTGGGACTCAGGCGCCAGTTCCCAGGCTCGTGTGGCTCCACCCAGCCCCCGTCCAGTGCCATCAACCAGGACTTCTTCCGCGCTATCTGGCTTTCACATGCCCACTTCCAGGGCGGGTGGGGGCCTTGACACCCCTCCTCCATCCAATGTCTATTTCTGTCCAGCACTCTGGGCACCACTCGCCCTCCGTGACCTCCACTGAGCTCCCTAGTTGTTCTGAAAGGCAGAGTTGCGGCGCCCTCAATAAGAGGGAGTGTCTCCACCAGCCTCCTGGCCCGGGTGAAGCCGTATACAATGGGACTAGAGTCCTTGGGCTGTAGGACATGCGATGTGCCAATCTCACCCTTCAAGGACCTGCACACATGGGGCCGTGCCTGTTTCGGACCTCAGCAGTCCCTGTCGCAATGCAGACGGGGGAAGGGGGGTTCCCAACCCAGTGATTTCCTCAAGACTGTCCCCAGGGTCCACGGGCATGCAGCGGGAGGATCCCAGAGGGAAGCTAACCTCCAGCCTACCAGATGCCTCAACACCGCCGGCTCCTCTGCCTGCCGGGCCGCCGTCACTCAGGGTGCCAACCGCTCGAAGGCCGCACTCCAGGAGGGCCGCGCCGCACCAGGCCCTTTCCATCTTTGGCCCACAGCTGCACTCAGCAAGCGCCGTCCGGCATCCGCATCCCCCTGGTCAGGGGCCTCCCAGCAGCGCACAGCGGGGGCCCGCTCAGCAAAGCCGAGCCACGGCGCTTGCGTAGACCCTCGCCGCTGTCTCCTCACTTGAGCCCCGGGACCGAAGGCGGAGTCTCGCCGTCCCCGTCCGACTTCGTTGAGGGCGCGTTACTACCCAGCAGCCCTCACCAGCCCGATCCAGCGAGCGGGCGGTCGCACTCCAATCCGCTGCAGATTGTGTCTTTTGCCAGGTCTGGTCTGCAGCGCCAGCTTCAGAGACACAGAGCCTGCGCCATTTTAGGCCGCGCGTCTGCTCTCCAAATCCGCTGCCGTTTCCACTGCAAGAGCGGAGCACCCACAATCCCGGCAGGCACCTATCTATGGAAAGGGGATGCAGGAACCTTTAAGAAGCTGTAAGACGCCTTTATCAGGGTCCAGGGTCACCTATATAGTCGTCGGATCACTGCCGATAGCCGGAGCTGCGCAGCTCAAGTCCTACTCGGCCATGTTGCTAGCCACGCCCCCGGCTGCTTACTTTTTGGGCATGAGGTCCCTACCCCTGTGTTTTGTTTTTTTAACTTTCCCTAGTGTCTAGTAGGCTTTCTGTCCCCCGCTGGGGGAGATAGATTCGGGTAATCACCCCATCTGCACCCCCCACCCCCACGGGACCAGAAAGTGAGTTGCACCCTTTTTTTTAGTGGGGGCATGCCCATGCTGGACAGCCCCCACCCCTCCTTAATTGCTCCATCCACTGGCGTGAAGAGTGGCCTATTGTGCTGGGCACAGCTTTGATGTGTACGCCCACCATGCATGTCAGGTTTTTGGGTTCATCAAGCCTGGTAGACAGTGTGGGTAAGACCGGGACCTGCTCTGCTGGCCCACAATTTTAATTCGTATCCATGTTCTGGCCCAGCCTGCTCAACAAACATACACATCTAGGTAAACATTCACACCCTCCCGGAAGTGACGTGACAATTACGACTGGACCCGATGGACTCACTGGGCCATGGCCTGACTCAAAAATATTTGGGAGGTATTCCACCCCAAATATCTTGCTTGAGGTACCGGGGGCTTCTGAGTCCTCCACCGCACCGGTTGGGGAGCTTCCCATCGGAAGAGCTGTATGATGAGAGGCTTGGGGGCCTGGGAGACAGCCCTCTGCCCTAAAGAATCCAGAGCCTCAGAAAGGCCTGTACTGAAGAGTGCATAGCTTGGACCCAACCCAAGACAAGGGGGGCGTGCACTGCGGACGCCCGAATTGTATGTGCTCCTGCGGAAGGGCAGGATGGTTCAAACCTAGGGGCAATCAGCAGTTAGAATGCAACAGCCACAAAGAGAAATCGGCAAAATCAATAAGTAAACACATTCCAAAACACAGGGTGACTGAAAAACAAGTTCTTATCTATCTGAAGAACAGCCAGGAAAGAGGAGGTGTCCAGGTTTCACATGTGTTTTTAGACTCTACTTTTGATGCATTCGCAAAGGTTCATGGGACATGTAGTTTCAACTGATTAAAACTGAGCAAAGGCTGATGTGTATGAAATCAAGAAAAATACTGCATAGTCTGAGCCTCTAGGTCCTGCCATAGAATTAAGCAGCCGCCATACCCACAGTCGACAAACTATCGTTCTGAGGAGACCAGCTGCTTACAGAGAAACCTCTTGCTCTTGCCATAGCATAACCACTAGGTTTTTGCCTCTCTGCTTAAGATGCCAGCTGCCCTTGGAGCCTGCTCTCTTGAAAGATGAAAGGTGAGGCCGGCAGAGGCCACGGTCTCTCACCTTGGTTTTTAAGCTGTAATGAGTGTAAGTGTGCAAAAGAGGTTTATGGTTTCTAAGAAGAAGCCATAAGCTTGTTATCTGTAATCCTATTGTGTTAATCATCCACGCCATGGTGGTTCAACAGGAGAGTGAACTTGATAGATAAGCAAGGGAGGGTATCTTTTATATGAAAACTGTGTCCACCCCGGTGAATCGTCCCAGTGCATTTTGTCAACACGGGGGCCCATGTAGTGGCACATGCAAACATTTTAATATGTGTTTAGGACCACCAACTAGCTGGGCAAGTGTTTTCAGTTATTTCTTTTTCCCAAGTACCAGCTCTGCTGAAAATAGGCCATTTCGTAGCCAGTCAGTAATTAATTTTGTTTACATTGTGCCCTGGCTGGTAACAGTGGGAGATAAAATTAAGTACTAAACCTTGCCCCCAGACTTTTTTCCCTCATCACAGCACTGACAAAAATAATCTGTAATCTGAAAGTGTTTTTGACTTTTGCCAGTCGTCAGTCTCTGTATCTATGTGAAGTATGCAATTCTTTGTGTTTATGGGAATGTTAGGCACTATTGATAAACATTTGTATTTCACACACTACAAATTGAATTGTTCTGTGGCATTTCATACTAAGTGTTTATTATTATTCAGCGGAACCCATTTCTCAACCTTTAAAATTAAAAAAGTGAGTCCAGATTGCAGACTTCAAATTGTTGCCCCGAGGTCACATGCAGTGTTTTCCAGCTGGTGCATAAGACATGCAGGGCCAGATGTACAGAGCACTGGTTGCAAAATAGTGGTTGCAAGTTGCTACTATTGTGGTATTTTGCAAACCAACCTATGGACTAATAGGTCAGATTGCAAAGTACTGATTCCTAGTGGGTCATAATTCATCATGCCGCATGAATATTTATTAGGTTGGTCGCAAATTGTGACACTCTAGGAAACGCTGCCATTGCAGGATGGGTGGCCTGCTGAGGTCAGTCTAAAGCAAAAAAAAAATGTATGCTGACTATTTTCCCTAATTGAAAATGGGATGTGTTTAAAGAATAGAAGAACATTTTTACTAGCTACATTTTACTAACATTGTACCACTGCCTACTCTTAAAAAATATTTTTTTCAAGATTCTCAAAAGGGAAGTAGTCCCATGGGGACCCTTTCACATTTGCGAATGGCTTACCACTACATATTTGTACTCAGTAACGTATTAATGTTTTTGCAACAGGATTTCGGTCGCAAAGCCATGACACCTATAATACCAGAAGGGATATCTGACCCACCAAAGTGTAAAGTAGGCCCTAGGCTATTTTGCCATGATGCTTTAAACAACTGATTCACTAGTTACACAAGATCTCTGCAACAAAGTTATCAACCCACTGTGCTGCATAACATAGAATACAAACCAGTGAGCAAAATGTTACATGCAGTGCTCTACAGCAGACACATACCATCTAAGCTATTTTATGGTGATTCAAGTTTGTTCCACGAGATTACACACTGCAGTGAGTGAATTAACTACTCGAACTCTCTTTCCAGTGTAATAAACTAAGTCTTCTTGGATTTACTTCCATTTCTACAGCATATCCTTGAAGACCCAAAGCTATTTTAAATGTCCTCGGTTGTAAACAATCAAGTAAGCCAGAACTGCTTTAGTAATTAGGTCTTGTAGGAGAGTAGGGTCTGCAATCCTATGGTGTAGGAGAGTAGGGTCTGCAATCCTATGATCACCCAGATTTTTTGCTTTTGTTTCACTGGTTTACGACTTTCTCTGGCTGTGGGCCTGCCAATCAGACCCACAGCCTAGCTGTTCTCTCGCTAAATTGACATGTGTACCTTAGGTGCATTACCCAATTGGAACTGGGCCACCTTGTCAGACCCTGTAACTCAGGGCATCGGTGTACCCAGGGCCTACCAGGGGCTGAAGCATGTATTATGCCAACCCTGGATGGCCATCTAAATCTGACACAACTGGCTGCACGCCAGCTGGGGCAAGGTGGCGTACTCGCCCTTTGCTTTAGATATAGTATCCCTATATCTAACCCTAAAATGGACACCCGACTTCCTATCAGTCACTCCTATGGCAGGCCTTGACAATCCTGAAGGCAGAGTGCGTGGAATCGTGTGAATTGGGCTCTGGCACGAGCCGAGCCCGGTTGCAGCTTGCGGAACCAAGACCCAATGGCTGTTCCATGATAACGCATACCATATCGCTAACTTCGGTATCGCGTTATCAAGACATGTCGAGTAAGGTGTCATACGAATCGGGATGCTGACCCCCTCACCAATGCCGGCGACGGGGTTATCATTCCACCCTTCTAGAGGGACACGACATGTACGTAACTGTGAACCCCGGTTAAAGTTAACTGAAGCCTCAGCTCCACAAAATGGATGCTGCCACCACAGACACGAGTCTGACCTCCTGCTGCTGGGAGTCCTTCCAGCGAGGAGAGCTTGGACAAAGGGTTTCCTGTCCGGGGCGGTGTTCGCACCATCCCAGACAGGGTTTTGTGTATCCTGGGTAGGCAGGGCTTTACAGGAAGGTGATTGCTGAGTGGCACCCCGGTGCTCACTACGCATCTGCCGGCTAGAACCAGTTCCAGGGGCACACCAGCCCCATGGCCTGGGGAAAGTCTGACATGGGAGAGGGGTGTAACCACCCCCCTTCCTGGTCCCACCCCTAGGGCAGGACTAGTCACGTACCCACCCCTTTCTTTAGGATAAAGGCAGGAGCGGGGACCCTTCCAAATTAGATCATCTTTGAATCAAGAATACTTTCTACGAAAGGAACTCTCGACTTCTTCTCAAGATTTCTCCCTTGTGGCTAAGGAGTAGTCACCCTGCATCCGCAGGTACCATCTAAGAACTCTGCGGTGTGCTGCAAGTCCTTCCTCAGGAATCCGACTGCCCAGCTCGACGAGAACCGGCTTTCCTGGCACCTCTGACCTCTACCCACATCGTCAGCTCAGCTGAGATCTGTGGGTGCGACGAGACCTCGAGGAACCGGCCATCATCAGAACCTGCACGATTTCTTAAACCAGCACGACCGCCGAGGGATCCTCTGGTGAGTGCTTTGGGGTCCAAGAAGCCCCGACCCTGAGCAGCTCCAGCACCGAAGTGCAGCCTCCCAGCATCTCCACGATCTGCGTGGGGCCCTTCTGCTTTTGCCGCTCAACACGTTGTCTGGTTACTAGCCGCTGGCTTGTGACCTTCTTGACGACGCCCGACAACCAACGCTGCTGGTCTGGTTGCTCCAGACTGGCCCTTGCTCCCTTCTGAAAGAGGAGCACCTCGGACCCTTCTGGTCCACTCAAGACGCCATTTTAGGCCCACCACGTGGCCCTGAATTTGCCAAGGCTTGTTGCCCCAATCCTGGGCCCAGCGACGCCGACAGAATCAACCTTCGTGGGACAGCTCGCACCTCCATCCTGGTCGCCGACAACGCCTCCTGGTCTGTGAGACTGCAGAGCCTAGCGTCGCCCACTCACCTAGTCGAGGTGACGATCATCCGGTGCCCTCCTGGTTCCCTCTGACTACTGGCTAGTAGTTACGAACTTAGTCCCCTCTGCTTTCAGGTGTCATCCATCTCTGATCCAGGCTTGGATCTCTACGAACTATTTCCACTGGTCGCCGGCCAGCAACTCCTTCCTTCCGGCTCCTGGCTCGTCAGCGAGGACTCCCGACGTCTGTAAAGACTTGTACAGCTGCAGCCCTTGGGCTATGTAACTTCGGCATTTCGGTGCCCGCATAGCCTCCTTATTTAAGGGTCCCGAGTCCCTATCGCTTCCGACTTGCCTTATCGGGTCCGCCCGAGACCACTAAACTTTCCGTGCCCTCGGGCACTTGTATTGATTGTGCACTTGAAGTATTTTCCTAGGAGTTTTGTTGTGTGCTTAGTACCCTGTCCTCATAAAGAGTACAGGGCTGTTGTGATTCTAATAAATACACTGTTTATTTTCATAACACTTGTGTGGTGTCCTTTCACTTGGTGTTCAAGGGGTATGTGATGGTATAACAGCTGGCTTAACACGCCCTCTAGAGTTTAGCCCGAAGACTGCTCGTATCCACGCTACTAGGATAGCTGGTCTAAGGTTGACTTACAACCAATCACCATAAGGGTCGTTTGGACTGATGCATAGTGATCACTAGAATAGTGAGCACTGCATATCAGGCCAACTTCTCACATTGGTGAGCAGCGTTTGGGATTTGAGCTTGCTGTTGTTTTAAAACGCGTATCCTAAGAATATCTTGTGAAAGATCGCATAAGTACTCCAGGTACATATAACTTAGCTTAGAATACTCTGAGTTCTACTGAACCAGCTGTTGTACCTCCTCAAGGCTTAGCACACCTTGGCTGCAACTCTTAGCAAGGGATCAGTAGGTAAACATATAGTGTAGGTAGGTGCATCACTTACACCACACTAGAAGCAGCATGTCAGACAAAGGAGGAAACTCTGAGTCTCCCCTTGTGTCAGTCGACCCTCCACAGGTCACTTCCAGATATGCTGCACTTAGCTTCCAAGAGATGCGACAAGTCTGTACATCTCGGAAGCTAAAACAGGGTGCAAACCCTACCATTCCGTTTCTGATTGGTCTCTTGGAGACTTATGATGCTAGGAGGGCTGGTAACACAGACCCTTCTCATCCAGATGGGAATATGCCCCCCCTCGAGGGAACCTCAGGTGACCCTGACCTTATCCATCTCTCCGCAGAAGGTGAAGAGGAGGACGAGGATCCAGAGACATCTGGGGACGAGGCAGACAAAGGTCCAGTAGTAGTTAGCCAGCTAACTAGGGACAACTTAAGCCGGCACGAAAATGGTACCAGGAGACCCCTGGGGCCCCTCTCAGGCCAGCTTAACATTGGGAATGGACGAGTTAGGTCTCTGTCGAGAGGCTCTAATAGATCCGTTCGAACCAATGGCTCTCGAGGCTCTTCTCGAAGAGGGATGACATATCCTCAGAGGAGAGTGTACGAAGCTAAAGAGCGGGAAGTCAATCTGAGGATCGAAAGGGAAGAACTTGTTCTGGCCAAATAAAGACTCGCCTTTGCTAGAGAGCAAGAATTGAGTGGGAAAAACCCCACTGGTGGCAGCATTCCCCCACGGGAAAACAGGAGTTTAGACACTAGACACCTGAGTAAGATAGTGCCCCCCTTTAAACAATGGAAAGACATCCACAAATGGATTACTGCTTTGGAGAGGGCCTGCACCGTACAGTGCGTCCCCCAGAGTCAGTGGGCAGCTATCTTGTGGCTCTCCTTTGAAGGTAAAGGTAGAGATAAGCTCCTCACTACTAGAGCTGAGGACGCTAACGATTACCAGGTCCTGAAGAGCCCACTGATTGATGGGTTCGGACTAACCACTGAGCAGTACAGGTTGCTGTTCAGGGATACCCAGAAAACTCAGTCTCAGGACTGGTCTGATTTTGCCGATTGTGCCACTAAGGCTTTGGAGGGCTGGTTGCTGGGCAGCAAGGTTACTGATTACACAGGATTGTATAATTTGATCATGCGAGAACAGATTTTAAACAATTGTCAGAACCAGTTGTTGCATCAGCACCTTGTCGACTCGGATCTGACCTCTCCCCAAGAATTGGGAAAGAAGGCAGACAGATGGGTCAGAACAAGGGTTAAGCAAAACCAGGGCCAGAACCAGGGTGGTCAGAAGAAAGCAGACCAGAAGGGTAAAGATTCAAAAGGGGAACAAAATGACCAGAAGTCTTCGACAGGTCCCCAACAACCCAAAGAGGGAGGGGGGGTCAGGCTTCCCAGAAAAAGAAGAATCAAGAAGGCCAATCGAAAAGGTGGTGCCAATACTGTAAAAGTAAAACTCACTGGTTTAGTGAGTGCACCAAGAAAGGTGGGCAGACTCCTGCTACTGCAGCCCCTAAGGCACCTGTGCCCCCTAGTACAGCCAGCAGTAGCAGTGCACCTCCCAAGGGACTAGTTGGGTTAACCTTGGGTTCTGAGGGGTGTGACAACTTAGTTGCCACACTCACTCAGGCTGTCCTTGTCTGTACAGGGGATGTGGATATGTCCCCTGACGTCAGTCCCAATACTTTGGGCAAATACCGACAGACGCCTTTAATCAATGGAAGAATGGCTCAGGCCTATAGGGACACTTGTGCCAGTGTCACCATGGTGACGCCTAGCTTTGTGGACCCTGGACAGATCATGCCAGGTACAGATTTCCTGGTGACCAATGCCAGCAACGTCACTACCAGTCATAGTATGGCGATTGTTGCTTTCTCCTGGGGAGGGGTAAATGGCCAGAAAAAGGTTGTTGTTAGTTCAGACCTCCCAGTGGATTGTTTGTTGGGCAATGATTTGGAGTCATCACAATGGTCAGAAGTGGAGCACCGGACTCACATGGAGATGTTAGGCTTGCCAGCACATGTGCTTGCTGTGACTAGGTCACAGGTCAGAAGATGCCCCACTGAACTGGTGCTGGATCCTGGAACAATGGACCAGACACCTCCCAAGAAGAAGAACAGTCGGGTTAAGGCATCGCCTTCCCCCTTGCCCCAGGTCGAGGATCAAGTCTCAGAGGAGGCTGACCTCCAGGAATTGCGGGAAACTGAACCTAAAGAACTCGAACTTGATCAAGTTGAGTTTCTGGGCTCAGGGGGACCCTCACGAGAAGACCTGGGGAAGGACCAGTTAGACTGCCCTTCCCTTGAATCCCTCAGACAGCAGGCGGCTGCTGAGGCTGCTGGGAACGCCACAGGTACCCACAAGGTATACTGGGAGGATGGACTCCTGTACACTGAGGCAAGAGACCCCAAGCCTGGCATGACCAGGAGGCTGGTTATCCCCTTGTCTCAGCGTGGTTTCCTTCTTACCTTGGCCCACGAGATTCCCTTAGCAGGACACTTAGGCCAGACGAAGACGTGGGACAGGCTTGTCTCACACTTTCACTGGCCTCACATGAACGAGGATACCCGGGAGTTTTGTCGCTCCTGTGTCACTTGCCAAGCCAGTGGTAAGTCAGGTGGCACAACAAAGGCCCCCCTTATACCAATGCCTGTGGTGGGGGTGCCCTTTGAACGAGTGGGGCTTGACATTGTCGGTCCAATGGAACCCCCAACAGCATCAGGGCACAAGTTTATACTGGTGGTAGTGGATCATGCCACCAGGTATCCTGAAGCTATTCCCCTTAGGACCACTACAGCACCTGTTGTGGCAAGAGCCCTAGTTGGAGTGTTCTCCAGAGTGGGCTTCCCTAAGGAGGTTGTCTCTGACAGAGGTGCAAACTTCATGTTGAGCTACTTGACTGCTATGTGGAAGGAATGTGGTGTCAACTACAAGTTCACCACGCCCTATCATCCACAATGCAATGGGCTTGTTGAGCGGTTCAACAGGACCCTAAAAGGGATGACTCATGGACTACCTGAAAAGCTCCGGCGTAGATGGGACGTCCTGATTCCCTGCCTTTTATTCGCTTATAGAGAGGTCCCACAGAAGGGGGTTGGCTACAGCCCTTTTGAACTTTTGTAGGGCATCCTGTAAGAGGACCCCTGTGTTTGGTGAAGGAAGGATGGGAGAGACCTCTCAAAAAGCCTGCAACCAACATAGTGGACTATGTGCTCGGTCTCCGCTCTCGGATGGCCGAGTACATGGAAAAGGCATCTGAAAACCTTAAGGCCAGCCAAGAACTCCAAAAGCTTGGCATGACCAAAAGGCTGTCCTGACTGTTTACCAGCCTGGACAGAAGGTGTGGGTGTTGGAGCCAGTGGCCCCAGCAGCACTCAAAGACAAATGGTCTGGGCCCCACACGATTCTTGAGCAAAAGGGAGAGGTCACCTACCTGGTAGACCTTGGAACTCCCAGGAGCCCCCACAGGGTGCCCCACATCAACTGGCTCAAAGCATATGTCGACAGGAAGGACATGAGCTTGCTCATGGCCATAGACGAGGGACAGGAGGAAGAGAGTGACCCTCTCCCAGACCTGCTCACTCAGAATCCTGACGATGGATCAGTAGACGGTGTTGTCTTTTGTGGCAGCCTCTCTGAACATCAACAGGAGGATTGTAAACAGGTTCTTTAATCCTTCCGACATATGTTCTCTCTAACACCCAGTCAGACCAATTGGTGTACCCATGAGGTCGACACTGGTGACAGCTTGCCCGTCAAGAGTAAAATCTACAGGCAGCCCGATCACGTTAGAGACTGCATCAAGACTGAAGTGCAGAAAATGTTGGGGTTGGGAGTCATTGAACCCTCGGATAGCCCTTGGGCTAGTCCCGTAGTTCTAGTGCCGAAGCCTCACACTCAGGGTGGTAAGAAAGAGATGAGGTTCTGCGTAGACTACAGGGGTCTCAATGCAGTCACTAAGACTGATGCCCACCCAATACCACGGGCAGATGAGCTTATAGATAGATTGGCTTCTGCCAACTACTTAAGTACGTTTGACCTGACCGCTGGGTATTGGCAAATCAGGTTAGCTGAGGACGCCAAGCCTAAGACAGCATTTTCGACCCCTGGTGGGCATTATCAATTTGTGGTAATGCCCTTTGGTTTGAAAAATGCACCTGCCACCTTCCAAAGGTTGGTGAATCACGTTCTCACTGGGCTGGATGACTTCTGTGCGGCGTATCTTGACAATATTGCTGTCTTTAGCTCCACCTGGGAGGATCACCTGGTCCACCTGAGGAAAGTGTTAGAGGCTCTGCAAGCAGCAGGTCTCACTATCAAGGCCACCAAGTGCCAGATAGGGCAGACACAGGTTGTATACTTGGGCCACCTTGTAGGTGGAGGCCAAGTTCAACCACTGTAGAGCAAAATACAGTCAATCAGGGACTGGGCTCCTCCAACCACCCAGACTCAGGTTCGAGCTTTCTTGGGCCTGACTGGTTACTACCGAAAGTTTGTCAGAAATTACGGATCGATTGTGACTCCGCTTAATGAACTGACAAGTAAGAAAATGCCAAAAAAGGTTCAGTGGACAGCGAGCTGTCAAAAAGCATTCGATGACCTAAAACAGGCCATGTGCACGGCACCTATCCTCAAGAGTCCAGACTACTCCAAACCATTCATTTTCCAAACAGATGCTTCTGAGTTGGGTGTGGGAGCTGTTCTATCTCAACTGAATTTTGATGGTAATGACCAGCCCATTGCTTTTATAAGCAGAAGGCTGACCCCCAGAGAGAAAAATTGGTCAGCTATTGAGAGGGAGGCCTTTGCTGTGGTTTGGGCCCTGAAGAAACTGAGGCCATACTTGTTTGGCACTCATTTCAAGATTCAGACCGACCATAAGCCCCTCTTATGGCTAAATCAGATGAAGGGTGAAAACCCCAAACTGCTTAGGTGGTCCATTTCCCTACAGGGGATGGACTTCACAGTGGAGCATAGACCTGGCACTGATCATGGCAATGCAGATGGGCTCTCCAGGTATTTCCACTTAGAACAAGAAGACTCACCTGGTCAAGGTTAGTTTATTGTCCCAACGTTTGGGGGGGGGGGTCATGTAGGAGAGTAGGGTCTGCAATCCTATGATCACCCAGATTTTTTGCTTTTGTTTCACTGGTTTACGACTTTCTCTGGCTGTGGGCCTGCCAATCAGACCCACAGCCTAGCTGTTCTCTCGCTAAATTGACATGTGTACCTTAGGTGCATTACCCAATTGGAACTGGGCCACCTTGTCAGACCCTGTAACTCAGGGCATCGATGTACCCAGGGCCTACCAGGGGCTGAAGCATGTATTATGCCACCCCTGGATGGCCATCTAAATCTGACACAACTGGCTGCACGACAGCTGGGGCAAGGTGGCGTACTCGCCCTTTGCTTTAGATATAGTATCCCTATATCTAACCCTAAAATGGACACCCGACTTACTATCAGTCACTCCTGTGGCAGGCCTTGACAATCCTGAAGGCAGAGTGCGTGGAATCGTGTGAATTGGGCTCTGGCACGAGCCGAGCCCTGTTGCAGCTTGCGGAACCAAGACCCAATGGCTGTTCCATGATAACGCATACCATATCGCTAACTTCGGTATCGCGTTATCAAGACATGTCGAGTAAGGTGTCATATGAATCGGGATGCTGACCCCTCACCAATGCCGGCGACGGGGTTATCATTCCACCCTTCTAGAGGGACACGACATGTACGTAACTGTGAACCCCGGTTAAAGTTAACTGAAGCCTCAGCTCCACAAAATGGATGCTGCCACCACAGACACGAGTCTGACCTCCTGCTGCTGGGAGTCCTTCCAGCGAGGAGAGCTTGGACAAAGGGTTTCCTGTCCGGGGCGGTGTTCGCACCATCCCAGACAGGGTTTTGTGTATCCTGGGTAGGCAGGGCTTTACAGGAAGGTGACTGCTGAGTGGCACCCCGGTGCTCACTACGCATCTGCCGGCTAGAACCAGTTCCAGGGGCACACCAGCCCCTGGCCTGGGGAAAGTCCGACATGGGAGAGGGGTGTAACCACCACCCTTCCTGGTCCCACCCCTAGGGCAGGACTAGTCACGTACCCACCCCTTTCTTTAGGATAAAGGCAGGAGCGGGGACCCTTCCAAATTAGATCATCTTTGAATCAAGAATACTTTTTACGAAAGGAACTCTCGACTTCTTCTCAAGATTTCTCCCTTGTGGCTAAGGAGTAGTCACCCTGCATCCGCAGGCACCATCTAAGAACTCTGCGGTTTGCTGCAAGTCCTTCGTCAAGAATCCGACTGCCCAGCTCGACGAGAACCGGCTTCCCTCGCACCTCTGACCTCTACCCACATCGTCAGCTCAGCTGAGATCTGTGGGTGCGACGAGACCTCGAGGGACCGGCCATCATCAGAACCTGCACGATTTCTTAAACCAGCACGACCGCCGAGGGATCCTCTGGTGAGTGCTTTGGGGTCCGAGAAGCCCCGACCCTGAGCAGCTCCAGCACCGAAGTTCAGCCTCCCAGCATCTCCACGATCTGCGTGGGGCCCTTCTGCTTTTGCCGCTCAACACGTTGTCTGGTTACTAGCCGCTGGCTTGTGACCTTCTTGACGACGCCCGACAACCAACGCTGCTGGTCTGGTTGCTCCAGACTGGCCCTGGCTCCCTTCTGAAAGAGGAGCACCTCGGACCCTCCTGGTCCACTCAAGACGCCATTTTAGGCCCACCACGTGGTCCTGAATTTGCCAAGGCTTGTTGCCCCAATCCTGGGCCCAGCGACGCTGACAGCATCAACCTTCGTGGGACAGCTCGCACCTCCATCCTGGTCGCCGACAACGCCTCCTGGTCTGTGAGACTGCAGAGCCTAGCGTCGCCCACTCACCTAGTCGAGGTGACGATCATCCGGTGCCCTCCTGGTACCCTCTGACTACTGGCTAGTAGTTACGAACTTGGTCCCCTCTGCTTTCAGGTGTCATCCATCTCTGATCCAGGCTTGGATCTCTACGAAGTATTTCCACTGGTCGCCGGCCAGCAACTCCTTCCTTCCGGCTCCTGGCTCGTCAGCGAGGACTCCCGACGTCTGTAAAGACTTGTGCAGCCGCAGCCCTTGGGCTAGGTAACTTCGGCATTTCGGTGCCCGCATAGCCTCCTTATTTAAGGGTCCCGAGTCCCTATCGCTTCCGACTTGCCTTATCGGGTCCGCCCGAGACCACTAAACTTTCCGTGCCCTCGGGCACTTGTATTGATTGTGCACTTGAAGTATTTTCCTAAGAGTTTCGTTGTGTGCTTAGTAACATGTCCTCATAAAGAGTACAGGGCTGTTGTGATTCTAATAAATACACTGTTTATTTTAATAACACTTGTGTGGTGTCCTTTCACTTGGTGTTCAAGGGGTATGTGATGGTATAACAGCTGGCTTAACACGCCCTCTAGAGTTTAGCCCGAAGACTGCTCGTATCCACGCTACTAGGATAGCTGGTCTAAGGTTGACTTACAACCAATCACCATAAGGGTCGTTTGGACTGATGCATAGTGATCACTAGAATAGTGAGCACTGCATATCAGGCCAACTTCTCACATATGGTCACCCCCGATTTTTGCTTTTTGCTTCACTGGTTTACGACTTCCCTGGCTGGTGGCCTGCTAATCAGACCCACAGCCTAGCTGTTCTCTCTCTAAATTGACACGTGTACCTTAGGTGCATTTACCAATTGGTACTGGGCCACCTTATCAGTCCCTGTACCCAGGGCATAGGTGTACCCAGGGCCTACCAGGGGCTGCAGCATGTATTATGCCACCCCTGGCTGGCCATCTAAATCTGACACAACTGGCTGCACGACAGCTGGGGCAAGGTGGTGTAATCACCCTTTGCTTTAGATATAGTATACCTATATCTAACCTTAAAATGGACACATGTATTCCTATCAGTCACTCCTATGGCAGGCCTTAACAATCCTGAAGGCAGAGTGCTTGGAATTATGTGAGATGGTGCTCTGGCATGAGCTGAGCCCGTTTGCAGCTTGCGGAACCAAGTACTAATAGCTGTTCCATGATAAAGCATACCATATACTCTTAAGTGCATTATAATCCTCGCGGTTATTTGCCAACTTTGGTATCGCTTTATCAAAACATGTCGAGTAATGTGTCATACGAATTGGAATACTAACCCCTCGCCAATTCTGGCGACGGGGTTAGCATTCCACCCTTCTAGAGGGACACGACATGTATGTAACTGAGAACCCCGGTTAAAGCTAACTCGAGCCTCAGCATCACAAAATGGATGCTGCCACCACAGACACAAGTCTGACCTCCTGCGGCTGGGAGTCCTTCCAGCGAGGAGAGCTTGGACAAAGGGTTTCCTGTCAGGGGCGGTGCTAGCACCATCCCAGACAGGGTTTTGTGTATCCCAGGTAGGCAGGGCTGAGAGGAAGGTGACTGCAAGTGGCACCCCGGTGCTCACTGTGCATATGCCGGCTTAAACCAGTTCGAGGGCACACCAGCCCCTGAGCTGGGGAAAGTCCGGACAAGGGAGAGGGGTGTAACCACCCCCTCCTGGTCCCACCCATGGGCAGGACCTAGTCGCGTGCCAGCCCCTTTTTTTTAGAATAAAGGTAGGAGCGGGCCCCCTTTCCAAATTAAATAATTCTGAATCTTGACTACTTTCCACGAAAGGACTCTTGACTATTTCTAAAGACTCTCCCTTGTGGCTAAGGAGTAGCCACCCTGCACCAGCGGGCACCATCTAAGCGCATGCGGTTTGCTGCAAGTCCATCCTCCGGATCAAGACTGCCCAGCTCGACGAGACCCAGATTCCCTGGCACCTCTGACCTCTACCAACATCATCAGCCCAGCTGAGATTCGTGGGTGTGACGAGACCTAAAAGGACCGGCCATCTTCAAGACTGCACAACGCTTATCCAGCACGACCGCCGAGGGATCCTCGAGTGAGTGCTTTGGGGTCTGAGAAGCCCTAACCCTGAGCAGCCCCAGCACCGAAGTCCAGCCCCCCAGCATCCACGAGATCTGCGTGGGGCCCTTCTGCTCTTTGCTGCTCACCGCGTTGTCCGGCCACTTGCCTGCTGGCTTGTAGCCCTCCTGACGACGAACCACGACACTTCCATCGCTGGTCTGGTTGCTCCAGACTGGCCCTTGCTCCCCTCCAACAGAGGAGCACCCCGGACCCTCCTGGTCCACTCCAGACGCCATCTTGTCTCCACTGCGTGGGCTTGCCTTTGCCAAGGCTTGTTGCTCCAATCCTGGTTTCAGCAGCGCCGACAGCAGACACCTTCGTGGGACAGCTCGCACCTCCATCCTGGTCGCCGACAATGCCTCCTGGTCCGAGAGACTGCAGAGCCCAGCGTCGCCCACTCACCTGGTCGAGGTGACTTCATCCGGTGCCATCCTGGTGCCCACCTAATCACAGGCTAGTGATTAAGAACTGAGTCCCCTCTGCTTTCAGGTCGTCTCCATCATCGATCCAGGCTTGAATCACATCGAACTTCATCACTGGTCGCCTGCCAGCAACTTCTTCTTTCAGGCTCCATAGACTGTAACGAGGATTCCCGACGTCTTTTGAACCCTATGCAGCCGCAGCCCCTGGGCTAGGTAACCCGAGCATTTCGGTGCTCCAACGTAGGTTCACTATCTAAGTGTCCAGATCCTTTTTCGTTTTCAGCCTACCTAGTCGGATTCGTCCGATAACTGTAACTTTACGAGATACTAGCACCCATAGACTTTGTCCCGCATCCCGCGTGGGAGTGCACACTCTGCACTCGATCTCCCTAGGCCTCCTGCTCCTAACCTTAGGGTTCAGTAGTGTAGTCCTAGCGATCCAGAAGCCTCTGGATCTTGTTACTTACCTGCTAGTATTTCGCATTCCACTTTTGTAGTATATGGTTTTTCGTGCCCCTCTGGCATTTGTGTAAATTGTGTGTCCCAGGGGGGGTTGCTCAGCTTGTACCTGCCCTTCAGTTTTGACCGAACTCGGGGTAAACACAAAGGTCGGATCTTTGAGTAAAGATTTTAACGAGGGTTTTATTGGAATATAGGTCTTCTTCTGCATAACAATTAAAGAGTTCAGGGAGAGAGAGTTTCAGTCTCTTATAAAGGGAACGTAACCAAAGTTCAATAACTGGGTGTTCCGGGTACTTCCGTCGATACCAAAGGTGGTCCCAGCTGTCTCTGAGGAGGGTTTCCGGACTTGGCTGTTCCGCCGGTAGCTGAGGTATTCCTCGTCGGGACCGCAGGAACCCAGAAAGCAAAAAGGGAGAAAACTAACGGTTACTGGGACGTCCAATACAAACAGTGGAGGGAAGGGGGAGTGAAGGGAACCAAGTGACATTGAACTTTACTAACGTCACGAAGTGCTCTCAGTGCCCGTGAAGGAAGGGGCACATGGGACGCTAAGTACACTCGGCAGCGGTTATTACTCGGTAGGGACGCTACTCCGTCCGACCCACCCCGCTACTCGGCCCCGTACCTTATTAAGCCACGTTCCTCCCTCGGGACCGTGGCGGGCGATGCACTGAAACGTTGGCCTCCAGGCTTGATGATATCAGCTGGGCTCGTCTGCACTCCGTCCTCCTCCAGATACACACTCGCGTTGTTCCTTCTTCTCTCCACACCGTCTTCCTCCAGGGAAACGCCGTCCGTCGATGTTGAAACGCTTCCGCCTTTTGACGTCGCTCCGTAGAGGGGGGGCGGAGCTGCGGCAACCTTGTCGTTCCAGTTAAAGGCGCCAGGTCCCGTTTCAGGTGGTATCCAGCAATCGTCCTGTTTCTCTCTCCACTCGTTCTCTGGCAGCTGTGGGGACAATGGGCAAGGTGAGAGGGGAGCGGCGGACCACCACTCCGGGTCATTTCGGGGTTCTCCTAGCACCCCGTCACATACCTCCCCCCCTGGCTTCTCCCGATCGGGGAGAGGAAAGACCCGGGACAGAAAGTCTGCGTTCCCATTGTCTTTGCCTTTGCGATGCTGCACAATGAAGGAGTAGGGTTGCAGCGATAGAAACCACCGAAGTACTCTAGGGTTCCGGCTACTGTTCTGGTGGATCCATCTCAAAGGGGCATGGTCAGTATGGAGGACAAATTGGGTGCCTTCTAAATAATACTTTAATTTATCGATGGCCCACTTGATGGCCAGCGCCTCCTTCTCGATAGTGGAGTAGTGACATTCTCGTGGAAACAATTTCCGGCTTACATACAGTACCGGATGTTCAGTCCCGTCCTCTCCAACCTGGGACAATACTGCACCTATCCCCACATTAGAGGCGTCTGTAGCCAGTATAAAGGATTTTGTGTAGTCGGGAGATAGCAATACTGGGGCTGTAGTCAGAGACCTCTTTAAAGATTGGAAGGCTTCTACAGACTCCTGTGATGGATGTGTGAACCGTTTGAGCGGGACTTCTTTTCGTAGGAGATCTATTAGGGGGGCAGCTGTCTCTGCAAATTTAGGAATGAACCTACGGTAGTACCCTACCAGCCCTAGAAATGCCCTCATGTCTCTTTTAGTGGCGGGGAAGGGCACCTTCTCTATTGCTCTGATCTTTTCGTTTTGGGGAGCAATGGCCCCGTCGCCCAAAACATATCCCAGGTAGTTGACCTTAGTGAAGGCTGCTCTTGACTTTTTCGCATTAATATGCAGACCGGCTTTCCGTAAGGCTGAGAGAATGGTCTGCAAGTGTCTCATGTGTTCATTCCAACTGTTGCTGTATATAACGATGTCATCCAAGTAGGCTGAGCTGAAGGTGGTATATGGCCGCAGTACTTGGTTCATGAGACGCTGAAAAGTCGCTGGAGCCCCATGAAGGCCAAATGGGAGGACAGTGAATTCATACGAGCCTTCGTCTGTAACGAAAGCAGTCTTCTTCTTGTCTTCCTCACGAAGAGGCACTTGCCAATACCCCTTCGTGAGGTCAATGGTGGTGATATAACAGGCGTCTCCTATCTTCTCCACCAACTCATCTACCCGGGGAATCGGGTAGGTGTCGAAGTGGGACACTGCATTTAGCGCTCTGAAATCCATGCAGAATCTCTTCGACCCATCTGGCTTGGGGATCATAACGATCGGAGATGACCAGGGACTCTGGGACGGACGCATTACTCCCAATTGGAGCATCTCGGAGACTTCTTTCCTTACGGCTTCACGGCGAGCTACCGGAATTCTGTAGGGCCGTTGTTTCACTATCTTTCCTGGTAAAGTTTCAATCCGGTGTTCTACCAGAGTGGTTCTTCCACGAGTATCAGAAAACACATCAGAGAAGGGGGCCAGTATCTCCTGTAACTCTTGTTTCTGTTCGATTGTTAACTCATCATTCACCACAAGCTGCTGTAGGGATGACTGTGAAGTTGCTGATGGTACGACCATGTGGTTGTCTTTAGGCGGGGGCCCCAACCACTCCTTAAGTAGGTTGATGTGGTATGTTTGTGTTTTCTTGGCAGTTATCCTTAACCGGTATGTGGTTTGCCCTATGGCTTCAATTACTTGATAGGGGCCTTGCCATTCACTCTTGGAACTGTTGCTGATGGAAGGAAGAAGAACTAGAGCCCATTTTCCTACAGCAATCTTGCGTAGCCTCTTCCCCTTGTCGTAGTTCATTTTGTTTCTCTCTTGTTGACGGTCCAGTGAGGAGTGAGCTAACTCCCTGAGCTTCCCCAGCTTATTTCTCAGCTGTGTCGTATATTCCAGTATTCCTTTCTTGTCTTGTTCTTCCTCTGTCTCCCACATTTCTTTGGTCATTTCCAACAGTGACCTGGGAAGGCGGCCGTACAACAATTCAAAAGAAGAACAGCCTAGGCTGCTCTGTTTTTGGGATCGGATCACGAAAAGGGCCAGGGGTAGCAACCTGTCCCAGGATGGTCCTTCTGCGCTCAACATCTTTTTCAAGGTCAGTTTTAGGGTCTGATTGTACCTTTCGACGAGACCATCCGTCTGGGGGTGGTATACTGAGGTCTTCAGGTGTTTGACGTTTAGGAGTTTGCATACCTCCTTCATTAACTTGGAGGCGAAGGGGGTTCCCTGGTCGGTGAGGACCTCTTTCGGAAAACCCACCCTGGAGAACAACTCCACAAATTTCTCAGAAATGGCTGAAGTCGTAGTGGTACGTAAGGGAAAGGCTTCCACGAACCTTTTGGCGTAATCGACAACAACCAATGCGTATAGGTGACCTCGGGGAGTCTTCGGTAGAGGGCCTATGAGGTCCATGCCGACCCTTTCAAAGGGCGTTCCTATTATCGGCATCTTCTGGAGAGGGGCGGCCGTTGGTCTTTGCGAGTTTCTCTTTTGGCATATCTTGCATCGGGCACAGTAGTCCTGCACATCTTTATATATTCCGGGCCAAAAGAAATGTCGGAGAACGACATCCATGGTTTTCTCCTTGCCTGTGTGTCCGGCCGTTAGATGTGCATGGGCAAAGAATAAGACCTGCTCTCTAAAGGACGTTGGAACCAACAATTGAAGATCCCCATCACTCTGTGCTTGTCGGTACAGTAAGTCTTTCTTGATCAAGAACCTGGGATATGTCGGGCTGGTGGTGCCTTCGCTAGCGTGGGCGCTTTCCCAGGCGTTATATAATGTCCGGTCTTCAGCCTGCGCAAAGCGGAAACTCTTGTCCATAACCCACGGTTCGGGAGAGAGGTAGGTGGCTTTGGGAGAGGGAGACGGGGTCAAGGTTTCTCTAAAAAGTGAAAGGAATTCAGGATTATCTGTCCCCAGTATCATGTCCTCTGGTAGGGAGTCCACCACCCCCACCCTGACCTGGCAAGAATCTCTTTGGGGCAAGTATAGTGTTAATTCAGCTACCGGGTATGGTTTTACATTGCCATGTACGCAGCGTATGTAAACTGTGGCCGGGGTAGAGAACTGTTCAGGTTTAACGAATCGTTCCTGGACCACCGACTGTCGGCACCCGGAATCTAGTAGAGCTTTTACTATGAGTCCGTTAAGCTTCATACTCACATAAAATGCGCTACCCAGCTCCGCCGAATACATCACGGTCCTTGGGAGGTAGCCCACTTCCATGGGCTCTTGGGGAGTTTTTTTCCTAGGGCACAACCTGGCTATGTGGCCCCACTCCCCACATTCGAAACACTGGGGCCCCTTGTTCATGGGGGAGATCATTCCGGCTGGACGGGACCGCAAAGCTTCAGTCCCTACTTTGGGTTTCTTGTCTGGCTTCCCCGGGACAATCGATTTCTGAGACTTTTCTGTTTTGTTGGCGTCCCATACTATCGTCCGGGGCTGGGCTCTGGCGAAATGAGACGCCATCTCAATGGCTTGGTTCACGTCCAGACTGGCATGTTGACGTAACCAACGCTGGGTTGCATAAGGCAGAGCCTCCATGAACTGCTCCAGGTATACTTTATTTAGTATTTCCTCCTTGGTGCACACATCGGGTCTTAGCCACTTGTCGGCGGCCATCCTTAGTCTGAAGAAGAGGGTCTTCGGATTCTCTCCTGGGGCTCCCCGCTCTTTTCTGAATTTCACTCGGTAGGCCTCCTGATCTAGGCCTAAATGGTCAAGGATGACTTCCTTAATTGTCTTATAGGCGGTGTTCCCTAAGGGGTTCGCGGCTTGATAGGCCGACTGGGCCTCACCAGTGAGAAGAGGAGCCAGGAAAAATGGCCACTTTTCTTCAGGCCATCCCATAGCCCGGGCTGCCCTCTCAAAATTGAGGAGGAAAGCGTCGGGATCCTCTCCGGTTATGTATTTTTGTAGGGCCACACCTGCATGATGAGGGGAGACTTGGCGTACTTCTCCCGTTATGACTTGTGTGGGAGGCGGCACATTCTTAAGGCCTTCGAGTTGGGCGGTGACGGTGGATTTAATCAAATCCCTGTCTGCTTGGGCGGACTGTATTTGTTGCTGTACTGCCCATTCGAGCTTCTCCTGGCCTTTTATGATGTGGTCAATAAGGGCTTCCATCTCGTTCTGGCAGACGGTTGGTGTTTCTGATCCCACTTCTGACACCAGTTGTCCCAGGGGGGGTTGCTCAGCTTGTACCTGCCCTTCAGTTTTGACCGAACTCGGGGTAAACACAAAGGTCGGATCTTTGAGTAAAGATTTTAACGAGGGTTTTATTGGAATATAGGTCTTTTTCTGCATAACAATTAAAGAGTTCAGGGAGAGAGAGTTTCAGTCTCTTATAAAGGGAAAGTAACCAAAGTTCAATAACTGGGTGTTCCGGGTACTTCTGTCGATACCAAAGGTGGTCCCAGCTGTCTCTGAGGAGGGTTTCCGGACTTGGCTGTTCCGCCGGTAGCTGAGGTATTCCTCGTCAGGACCGCAGGAACCCAGAAAGCAAAAAGGGAGAAAACTAACGGTTACTGGGACGTCCAATACAAACAGTGGAGGGAAGGGGGAGTGAAGGGAACCAAGTGACATTGAACTTTACTAACGTCACGAAGTGCTCTCAGTGCTCGTGAAGGAAGGGGCACATGGGACCCTAAGTACACTCGGCAGCGGTTATTACTCGGTAGGGACGCTACTCCGTCCGACCCACCCCGCTACTCGGCCCCGTACCTTATTAAGCCACGTTCCTCCCTCGGGACCGTGGCGGGGCGATGCACTGAAACGTTGGCCTCCAGGCTTGATGATATCAGCTGGGCTCGTCTGCACTCCGTCCTCCTCCAGATACACACTCGCGTTGTTCCTTCTTCTCTCCACACCGTCTTCCTCCAGGGAAACGCCGTCCGTCGATGTTGAAACGCTTCCGCCTTTTGACATCGCTCCGTAGAGGGGGGGCGGAGCTGCGGCAACCTTGTCGTTCCAGTTAAAGGCGCCAGGTCCCGTTTCAGGTGGTATCCAGCAATCGTCCTGTTTCTCTCTCCACTCGTTCTCTGGCCGCTGTGGGGACAATGGGCAAGGTGAGAGGGGAGCGGCGGACCACCACTCCGGGTCATTTCGGGGTTCTCCTAGCACCCCGTCACATTGTGCAACTTGAAGTATTTTCTTAAGAGTTTTGGTGTGTGCTTAGCTCCCTGACTCATAAAGAGATCAGGGTAGACTTGTTATAAATAAATATCCTTTTATTTTCATAACAACTTGTGTGGTGTCCTTTCACTTGGTGTTCAAGGGGTATATGTGATGGTATAACAGCTGGCTTAACACGCCCTCTAGAGTTTAGCCTAAAGACTGCTCTTGTCCATGCTACTAGGATAGCTGGTCTATAAGGTTGACTTACAACCAATCATCAATAAGGGTCGTTTGGAATGATACAATGTGATCACTAGAATAGTGAGCACTGCATATCAGGCCAACTTCTCACAGGTCTAGCTTAGAGACACCTTTCAAGAATCCTCAGTCTCATGCAATTAAAAAAAACATTAATAAAAAATAGATACATAGTTGGGTTTTGGGTTATCCATCTTCATAAATTGCTCTGTTCAACTATCATTCACATGGTGCTTTCACCCACGACAGCATGCTGCCTGGAGCAATGTGTCAGCCCACTTCAGTCTCTATTGTCCTGTGAGTGACACATTTTGCCTGTCCACATGTACAAAGCTTCCTAAAACGAAGTGAACTTCAGTGTCATAGCTAGTGAACCAATGCCTACTTTTTTGCATTCTTTAACCTTTTTTTGTCATCCATGTGTGTTTAAACTATGTTTTCTTGTTTTAGTAATCCAAAGCCGATAGTATTTTTTCTTTGTTTTCTGTGATGTGTTTTAAAAAGGGTTGCTGTACTTGTATTAAGCACATCTACCTAGGACACAAATTCAGCAGGCACTCACTAAATTAAAGAAGGCTATGAGAGAAAACAAAGCCCTCATTCAAAATGTGAAGTCCCCACTTGTCCAAAGTGATAGCTTTTTAAAGAACTTTACAAACAAAATTTGCAAAATAGGAAACAGTGTTGACCTGATCACACCAGGTCCATCATCCTTACTCCAAAATTCTTCAAGAATTGGAAGTATTTCACCACTATCTCTACGAATGGTTTATTGATTATTTTCAGGCTCTTATCCAAGCTAAAATTATTAAATAACACTTTTCCCTCTTCCTGGAACAATGGTGCAAGCTTGTCAATGCTTCTCTAAACCAAGAAATGTTCCCAACAGTACTAAAAGTGAGCAATATCTCCCTAATCCTCAAAAACATCTTACCTTGATTCTTTTCTTTCTGCCAACTATTGCCCTGTTTCAGACATCCCTTGGACAGGCAAAGCAATCAAACAAGTAGTAACTGACCAACTGGTTTCTTATATTGTTGGGAAAATGTGACCGCTCAACCACCACTAGCACTGATGTTAGCATAGAATAGGCTACCCTAAAAGTATTTGATGATGCTCAACACATTTTTGACCATGGCGACACGTCCCTAACCATCTTCATTGACTTAGCTACAGCTTTACAGACAAGACAATCGACTATGGAAGGCGAACACCAGTTCTAGTACATCATGTGGATATCAAAGGAACACATGTTAATTGTTTCCCTTCCTGGCATTCAGATCTCGGACCAAGCCAAAATATTATGCTATGTTCTCCAGTATTAGGGGTGTCTTTCATAGATTCACATGCTTGAATATTCCCAGTCGTCGAAGTGGGAATCCCACGGTACATAAAATAGTAGTAAAATAAATATATATATATACATATACATATAAAGAAAAAAAGAAAAGAAAAAAAAAATATATATATATAATTATAAATATACATATGAAACATAATACGTATAAAATATAGAAATAAAGTCAAAAGTACCATAGAACTACAAAGGCCCATAGAAGCCTTAAAGGGAGAATTCACTTATTCACTTTAGTAACATATCAGAGTCATTATAATAGTCCACATTGCAGCCAATCAGGCAGTAGCACCTTCTAGAACTTTCTCCTCAGAAGCTCAGGCCCTCAGATTTTCTACTGCACGTCGTGTGAAGGGAGTCTCCCTGAGCTCTGTTCAGTTTTTGTCTACTTTCATTGCTACTTCTACTCTTAAGATGTCTTCAACTAAAAAATCTTTATTCAGACCATGTTCTTCTTGTGGAAAGCTTCGCCTTTTTCATGAAGATCCTCACAGTAAGTGCATTTACTGTCTTTATCCGGATCATGAGATCAAGAACTGTAAGTTCTGCAGGACTTTCTCTTCCAAGACTTTGAAAGACAGAGAGGGTTGTCTCCTTCTGTGGCTACAGAAGTTGAAGACTTCAGATAATCCAGCTTCTGATATGGAGAGTGTGTCTTCATTCCATTCTAAGGCCTCTCTTAAGCGTGGGTCAGAGACAGAGATGCCATCTCCTTTTCTGTAGAAAAAGAAGCTCGTCGACGTCTCTAAAACTGTCTCCCCACGGAATCTGCCAGGATCTACGCCTACGGGACCTGGTTCCCTGGCGTCGCAGTCCCAAGCTGTGCCCTCGTCATCAAAAACGGGCGCCGGCTGGTCAACGGGCTCGTCGACGCGTCCGTCGACGACTACAAGGTCCGTTGACGCTGTACCAACCATGACGACGACATGTTCAACATCAACGAAGACTACGACGAGGACGTCTACTTCGTCAACGACTCTTCCAGAGGTGAGACCTATCTCCTCCATTATTAAAATCTCATCGACTAACGTCAAACCTGTCTTGACGACGGCTATGACTAAAAAGCATTCGTCGATGAAGGCTTCGTCGACGCGTTCCAAGTCGACGACGGTCCCATCTTCGTCGACGACAACATCATCGTCGACGGTGACCAGTCCGTTGACGGCGACATCCTCGTCGACGGTGCAGTCTACGCTGACGATACCTCTTTTGTCGACGACTGCATCGTTGACGGCGAAACCAATGATGACGGCATCCTCTTCGTCGACAAAGCCGTCGACGGCACGAATGTCTACGTCTATGAAAGATAAAGGGAAGACACTGCCACCGTCGACGGATCCAAAACCTTCGTCAGCGGTTCCCGCTTTGACAATACCATCTACGATTTCCTTGTCGACGGGATCGTCGACGACGCACCATTCACTGGCTACTGCAACTACTTTTACAGTGGTGACAGCTTCAGTGGTCAAACGTCCGGCTCCACTAAGCTTGAGTCCTATTACTAGTGGTGCTAGTCTTCCAGCACAGCTATTTGAGTCTGCAGGAGAGGACTCCGATGATGGTTCTTATGTGGACGACGTTTTTCGTCATGCGATCAGTCCCTCTGAACTTAATATTAAGTGCCAAGATGATGAAGATTACGATGAGGAGGAGGGGAGCGCTCTATTTCCCGTCCATGTTGATCAACTTGACGCGCCTCAGGAGGAACACATGACGCAAATACCATTCTCCTTGGTGTCCAACCTGCGACATATGTTGTACGATTATAATCGCAGATTCCCTCCGTCTGCGCCTACTTAACCTCCTCCTCAACCTTCGACGCCAGCTTCAATACCTGCTGTACCGCCAAGTTCACCGTATCATCCACAACCGGATACAGATAATGATGACGATGTGCATCAGGACACAGATCGCGGATTGGGATAATTATAGGGCTCAAACGCAGTCTACACCACCGACGTCGCCCTTGGCTTCCCCGCCAGTGGACATTGGAAGTTTCCACAATCTAATGGTTCGTGCTGCCAAACGTTTCCATTTAACCTTGGAGGTGCAACAACAAGATTGCTTCCTATATGATTTCAAGGACCAACCTTTAAAGCAGACCTATACCATACCAATTGTAGGAGAGTGGGGTCTGCAATCCTATGGTCACCCCCGATTTTTGCTTTTTGCTTCACTGGTTTACGACTTTCCCTGGCTGTGGGCCTGCTAATCAGACCCACAGCCTAGCTGTTCTCTCTCTAAATTGACACGTGTACCTTAGGTGCATTTACCAATTGGTGCTGGGCCACCTTATCAGTCCCTGTATCCAGGGCATAGGTGTACCCAGGGCCTACCAGGGGCTGCAGCACGTATTATGCCACCCCTGGCTGGCCATTCAAATCTGACACAACTGGCTGCACGACAGCTGGGGCAAGGTGGTGTAATCACCCTTTGCTTTAGATATAGTATCCCTATATCTAACCTTAAAATGGACACATGTATTCCTATCAGTCACTCCTATGGCAGGCCTTAACAATCCTGAAGGCAGAGTGCTGGGAATCATGTGAGATGGTGCTCTGGCATGAGCTGAGCCCGTTTGCAGCTTGCGGAACCAAGTCCTAATAGCTGTTTCATGATAACGCGTACCATATACTCTTAAGTGCATTATAATCCTCGCCGTTATTTGCCAACTTTGGTATCGCTTTATCAAAACATGTCGAGTAATGTGTCATACGAACTGGAATACTAACCCCTCGCCAATTCTGGCGACGGGCTTAGCATTCCACCCTTCTAGAGGGACACGACATGTATGTAACTGTGAACCCCGGTTAAAGTTAACTCGAGCCACAGCATCACAAAATGGATGCTGCCATCACAGACACAAGTCTGACCTCCTGCTGCTGGGAGTCCTTCCAGCAAGGAGAGCTTGGACAAAGGGTTTCCTGTCAGGGGCGGTGCTAGCACCATCCCAGACAGGGTTTTGTGTATCCCAGGTAGGCAGGGCTATGAGGAAGGTGACTGCAAGTGGCACCCCGGTGCTCACTGTGCATATGCCGGCTTAAACCAGTTCCAGGGGCACACCAGCCCCTGAGCTGGGGAAAGTCCGGACAAGGGAGAGGGGTGTAACCACCCCCCTCCTGGTCCCACCCATGGGCAGGACCTAGTCGCGTGCCAGCCCCTTTTTTTAGAATAAAGGTAGGAGCGGGCCCCCTTCCCAAATTAGATAATTCTGAATCTTGAACTACTTTCCACGAAAGGAACTCTTGATACTTTCTGAAGACTTTCCCTTGTGGCTAAGGAGTAGCCACCCTGCACCCGCAGGCACCATCTAAGCATCACGGTTTGCTGTCAGTCCATCCTCCGGATCAAGACTGCCCAGCTCGACGAGACCCGGATTCCCTGGCATCTCTGACCTCTACCTGCATCATCAGCCCAGCTGAGATTCGTGGGTGTGACGAGACCTGAGAGACCGGCCATCTTCTGAAACTGCACGACGCTTAACCAGTACGACCGCCGAGGGATCCTCGAGTGAGTGTACAGATGAGTCAACACGACTCTTCAGGGATTTAGACTCAAATCAAATCAAAAATGGGTCACGAAAAGTCTGGTACTCGTAGAGATATTCTGTATGGGTAGACACTGAGTGTGTATGTGCATGTATATTAATACATAGGACTCGTACATCAAGTTGGTAAGGCGCAAGAGAATTGTCTTGCTGCTATGTTCCCCGGTCGCCGTCTTCCGTGAGCGGGAAGACGGCGACCGGGAAACATCAGAGGAGGGATACCGCACCACCGCACACCGCGAGTGAGAAAACGTACCCGTTTTTTCGTAGGTGCCTCGACAAATGGATCCCCTCCCGGTACTACCTTACACACACCCGTATTAGGAACAAAACTCTGGTAAATTTTACTTACCCTACTGGGCGGAACATAGCAGCAAGACAATTCTCTTGCGCCTTACCAACTTGATGTACGAAACACGTGTCGGCTTATTGTGACTGTTCTTCAAGTCTGGATACATTAAATCGTCATCTTGCTGTGACAAGAAAAACACCAAAGGATCTGCTTCTATTTATTGTATCAAATCTGTCATTGTACTGAGTTTTGTTACCCTATTGTAGTTGCGAGAGCACAGCTGTGTATTGTTGTTAAGTCTTTGACTTTTTTTAGACGGTTAAGGGTGTTTTCCGTCTGCTCTTCACGCACTACTATTCGACTTACCTACCACACACACTGTAACGTATTAATTGAGGTAGAGCGCCCCTAGCATCTGATTGATCTTAAAACCCCAAATTGCAGATTTAATCCTCGAGTGAGTGCTTTGGGGTTTGAGAAGCCCTAACCCTGAGCAGCTGCAGCACCGAAGTCCAGCTCTCCAGCATCCACGAGATCTCCGTGGGGCCCTTCTGCTCTTTGCTGCTTACCGCGTTGTCCGTTCACTTGCCCGTTGGCTAGTGGCCTTCTTGACGACGCACCACGACGATTACACCGCTGGTCTGGTTGCTCCAGACTGGCCCTTGCTCCCTTCCAAAAGAGGAGCACCCCGGACCCTCCTGGTCCACTCCAGACGCCATCTTGACTCCACCGCGTGGGCTTGCCTTTGCCAAGGGTTGTTGCCCCCATCTTGGGTCCAGCATCGCCGACAGCAGAGACCTGCGTGGGACAGCTCGCACCTCCAGCCTGGTCGTCGACAACGCCTCCTAGCCCGTGTGACTGCAGAGTCCAGCGTCGCCCACTCACCTGGTCGAGGTGACTTCATCCGGTGCCATCCTGGTGCCCACACAATCACTGGCTAGTGATTAAGAACTGAGTCCCCTCTGCTTTCAGGTCGTCTCCATCTCCGATCCAGGCTTGGATCACACCGAACTTCTTCACTGGTCGCCTGCCAGCAACTTCTTCTTTCAGGCTCCATAGACTACAACGAGGATTCCCGACGTCTTTTGAACCCTATGCAGCCGCAGCCCCTGGGCTAGGTAACCCGAGCATTTCGGTGCTCCAACGTAGGTTCACTATCTAAGTGTCCAGATCCTTTTTCGTTTTTAGTCTACCTAGTCCCTGTGGAGTGGTGTGGCTCACTGGTTAGAGGCGGCAGACCCGGAAGCAGAGAACGGCCCGGGACCAGGGTTCAATTCCCGACGCGGCAGGGTTGTGGACCAGGGTCAACGGACTCGATAATTCTCGCCTCGGTGCCTAATCTAACCAGGGATCACACTCGGCAACTCTGGGCATTAAGCTTGCCTCATCTCTACAACGGCCCCCCACAGACGCCGGGGATGCCTGGTTTCACCTTGGAGATACCCAGAAGGGACCATCTCACAGGGAAAGCCAGGACGGGTTCCCCAGCGGTCTTCAGCGCCAGGACACCCCGAGATGGGGTAACAGTGCGCTTTATAAGTATCATCATTATTATTATTATTTATTTAGTCGGATTCGTCCGGAAACAGTGACTTTAGAAATACTAGCCTCTATAGACTTTGTCCCGCATCCCGCGTGAGAGTGCACACTCTGCACCCGATCTCCCTAGGCCTCCTGCTCCTAACCTTAGGGTTCAGTAGTGTAGTCCTAGCGATCCTTAAGCCTCTGGATCTTGTTACCTGCTAGTATTTCGCATTCCACTTTTAGAGTATATGGTTTTTCGTGCCCCTCTGGCATTTGTGTAAATTGTGCAACTTGAAGTATTTTCATAAGAGTTTTGTTGTGTGCTTAGCTCCCTGACTCATAAAGAGATCAGGGTAGACTTGTTATAAATAAATATCCTTTTATTTTCATAACAACTTGTGTGGTGTCCTTTCACTTGGTGTTCAAGGGGTATATGTGATGGTAAAACAGCTGGCTTAACACGCCCTCTAGAGTTTAGCCTAAAGACTGCTTTTGTCCACGCTACTAGGATCGCTGGTCTATAAGGTTGACTTACAACCAATCATCAATAAGGGTCGTTTGGTATGATACACAGTGATCACTAGAATAGTGAGCACTATATATCAGGCCAACTTCTCACACCAATTATTGACTTTATTTGGAAAGAAGGTCTAAAACTTATGGAGCGTCCAAATTCCATCCCAGCTGTACTGCCATGTCTGGATAAAAAATACAAAGCGCCTGCAGATTCACCAGCATGCCTTGTTTCACATACAAAAGCGGACTCAGTCATCACGCAGGCGGCCCAGAAAAGGTTGCGTACTCCTGCCACTCCGCTAACTTATCCTCCGGACCAGGAAGGACGCCGATTAGATTCTATCTGGGAAAAATTTACCACCATGGATGCCACAACGGTTAGAGCGGCCAACTCCCTGGCCATTCTCGGAAGATATGACCGTCAAATGTGGTCAGAAATTGCAGCTTTGGTCACACAACTAACAGATTCCGTCCGAGCCGAAGCCCAGACAATTGTCCAAGAAGGAGAGAAGATCTCTTAAGAGATTATTGATTGTGCTGTTGACATTTCTTCAACAGGATTCAGACAACTTGCTGGAGCTGCTGTTTTAAGACGCCCAGGCTGGCTCAAATCTACAGCTTTCCGCCCTGTAGTACAGGTGAGAGTTCTCTACTTGCCATACGATGGTGATTCCCTTTTTGGCAAACATGTCGATGATGCCCTGGAATCCATTAAAAAAGACACGGATACTGCCCGTTCCAAGGAACCCTCCAATACAGGAAGCGGCCTTTTCGGGGAGCACGTGGCAGAGGCAACTCTTCAAATTTTCGTGGCTCCTCACAGTATCGTTCCTATGGCGACAACAAGCAGAGGTATAACTATCAGTCTCTAAATCGCCATTCCGATTCAAGACCTAATCAGAGAAGAAACAACTACAGAGGCGCGGTGCCACCTCTAAAAAGCAGTGACTCTCCCAGGATACAGTGTTCTCTGAATCTGAAAATTGGAGGTCGAATCTCTCAAAAGCTCTACAATTGGTCACATATCACTTCGGATCGTTGGGTCCTAGATGTCATTTCAAAGGGACACGTTCTCAAATTCACAAAATTTCCCCCCAACCGCCCGCCCTCGGGCCCGCCCCCAGCTCGTCTGAAAGAACTGTTGGCTCAAGTGAATATCATGATACAAAAAGGGGCTGGCGAAGTGGTTCCTCGAGATCAACAGGGCAAGGGTTTTTATTCCTGTTTCTTTTTAATCAAGAAAAAGTCGGGAGAGTGGCACCCTGTGAGAAGTTGGCCTGATATATGATGCTCACTAGTTCTAGTGATCACCTTGTATCAGTCCAAACAACCCTTATGGTGATTGGTTGTAAGTCAACCTTAGAGACCAGCTATCCTAATGGTAGCATGACAAAGCAGTCTTAGGCTAAACTCTTTTGGCATGTGAAGCCAGCTGTTTTACCACATATAACCCCTTGAATACCAAATGAAAGGACACCACACAGGTTGTTATGAAAATAAACAATATATTTATTACTAACAATATATTGTATCTTTATGAGATCAGAGGGCTAAGCACATGACAAGACTCTTAAGAAAAATATGTTAAGTTGCACAAATTACAATGGTGCCCTAGGGGCACGAAAAACCATATACTAAGTAAATGGTATAAGGAAATCGATAGAAGGAATGGAGCTGTCCAGAGGCTGTAGGATCGCTGGGACTACACTACCCTAACTTTAGGTAAGTAGCAGGAGGCCCACGGGACGCGTGTGCAGTGTGTGAACTCACACGCGAGATGCGGGACAAAGTCAATGGACAGTACAAATTACAAAAAGTTAAGTAAAAGACAGTTCCCACTAGCTAGGACTAAAACGACTGGAAATCTGGACACTAGGAGAGTTAATCTACCCTTGAGCACCGAAATGCTCTTGTTACCTCACCCACGGGCTGCGGGTGCATAGGTGTCAAAGTGTGTCGGGTTTCCGCGTTGAAGTCTATGGAGCCTGGAAGAAAAATGCTGCAGGCGGCCAGAAGGAAGATGTCCGGAGCGACCCAAGGGTCGATCGAGGAAGATGAAGACCTGAAAGCAGAGGGGACAATGTTCACAGTCACTAGCCAGTGACTTGAGTGGAACCAGGAAGGAACCAGATGCTGTTGTCGCGATCAGGTGAAGAGTGGACGCTTGACTCTGCAGCCACGTGGACCAGGAGGTGTCTTCGACGACCAAGATGGAGGCACGAGCTATCCCACGCAGGCTCTCGCTGTCGGCGGTGTTGGTTCCGGATTCGGTGTCAACAGGCCTTGGCAAAGGCAACCCACGCGGTGAGTGGAAAAGGCGTCTGGTGCGGACCAGGAGGGCCCGGGGTGCTTCTCCTTTGCAGGGAAGCAAGGGCCAGTCTGGAGCAACCAGACCAGCAGTGTAGATGTTGTGGATCGTCGTCTTGGAGGCCACTAGCCAGCCGGCAAGTGACCAGACAACGCGTCGAGCAGCAATCAAACAAAAGGGGCCCATGCAGATCTCGTGGATGCTTGAGTGCTGATCTTCTGTGCAGGAGCTGCTCGGGGCTGGGGCTTCTCAATCCCCAAAGCACTTTCTCGAGGATGCCTCTGAAGTCGTGCTGGAAGCGAAGTGCAGTTTCTCCAAGATGGACGGTCCCACGTGTCTCGTCGCACCCACGGATCTCAGCTGTGCTGCAGATGTAGGTAGAGGTCGGAGAGGTCTGGAAGTCCGGCTCTCGTCGGGCTCTGAAGTCTGGTTCCGTCAGGAAGGACGACAAAGTGAACCGCTAGGACGCTTGATGGTGCCTGCTTGTGCAGGGTGGTCACTCCTTGGCCACAAGGGAGATTTCTTCAGTCTTCTGTGGAGCAGAACGTTGAAGTCCAGAGTTTCTTCTTTGTAGTTTCAAATCAGGATTAATCTAATTTGGAATGGAACCAGCTCCTACCTTTATTCTCCTAAAGGGGGCTGTACTGCGACTAGGTCCCTCCTATGGGTGGAACCGGGAAGGGGGGTTGGTTACCCCCCCCTATCCTTGGTCAGGTTTCGCGCCAGAGCTGTGGCTGGAGTGCCCCAGCAACTGGTTTGAACCGGGGTATACCACGGGACACCTTGTGTGCCCCAGGCATGTCTCATTCCTTTCAGTCTGTCCTACCTAATACACAAAATCTTGTCTGGGGTGGTGCTAGCACCTCCCAAGGCAGGAAACCCTTTGTCCAGGCCTCCCTCGCTGGAAGGACTCCCAGCAGCAGGAGGTCAGACTTGTGTCTGTGGTGGCAGCATCCATTTTGTGATGTTGAGGCTCGAGTTAACTTTAACCGGGGTTCTCAGTTACATACATGTCGTGTCCCTCTAAAAGGGTGGAATGCTACCCCCGTTGCCAGAACTGGCGAGGGGGTAGTATTCCAATTTGTATGACACCTTACTCGACATGTTTTGATAATGCTATGCCAAAGTTAGCAATAACCGCGAGGATTATAATGCACTTAAGAGTATATGGTATAGCGTTATCATGGAACAGCTAAAGGACTTGGTTCCGAAAGCTGCAGACAGGCTCAGCTCATGCTAGAGCACCATCTCACATAATTCCAAGCACTCTGCCTACAGGATTGTTAAGGCCTGCCATAGGAGTGACTTATAGGAGGATATGTGTCCATTTTAGGGTTAGATATAGGTATACTCTATCTAAAGAAAAGGGTGATTACACCACCTTGCCCCAGCTGTGTTACCAGCCAGTTGTGTCTGTTTAGATGGCCAGCCACGGGTGGCACAATACATGCTGCAGCCCCTGGTAGGCCTAGGGTACACTTATGCCCTGGGTACCTATGGTACACTGTACAAGGACTTACAAGAGTGACCCAATACCAATTAGATATGTACCTAAGGTACATGGAGTCCATTTTAACAGAGAGAGCATGAAGCCTGGGGTCCTGGATAGCAGGATCCCAGGCCAACTATGTCGAAAACCAGCAAAACACTAGGCAAAAAGTTGGGGGCAACCATAGTCAGATATCCACCTTCCTACACGCCCCATTCTGGAATTAAGAGCCCTAAACAAATTCATCAGATCACAAACATTCCGAATGTTAACTTTATTGGAAATTCTACAGTACCTCAATCCCGGGGAGTTCCTATCCACTATCGACCTCCAAGATGCATATTTTCATGTGCCAATATTCCACAAACACAGAAAATATCTTCACTTTACTGTCGGATCGAAACACTTCCAGTTCGAGGTGTTGCCATTCGGCCTTCGTTCGGCACCGAGAGTTTTTACAAAAATCAGGGCTCCGGTCGCAGCTTTCCTTCGCCTGCAGGGCATTCAATTTTACCCTTATCTAGACGATTGTCTAATAAAGGCTCAGACATATCAAGCATCAAGGCAACACACTAAGACTTGCCTGTCACTTTTTCGCACCCTGGCCCTGTCTATCAATCAGGAAAAGTCTCATCTTCGTCCATCTCAACAGAGAATCTTTCTAGGAGCCTTGATCGATTCTCGTCTAGCACAGGTGTTTGTCTCACAGGAGCAACAAGTTCGCATTCTCAACATGGTCACTTTTCTAAGATCAAAAAAGTCTGTTTCGTTCCAGATGTTGAAATCCTTTCTGGGCATGGCCTCCTCTTGCATCCATCTGATTCCGCATTGCAGGCTTCATATGAGAGTCATACAAGAGGAGTTTGACAAACAATGGAAACAGGTCTCGGGTTGTTCAACGACAAAATCTGCCTGAACCCCTGCATTCAAACAGCATTGGAATGGTGGGCTCACCTTCCAAACATCGCCACCGGGTGGCCCTTCCAAGAAACAGCTCCTACGCCTACCCTCACAACAGACGCATCCTTGGAGGGTTGGGGGGCACACCTCAAGGGGATGTCGGTCAAGGGCAAATGGACTGCAATTCAACGCACATGGCATATAAATCGCCTAGAACTCTTGGCCATCTTTCTCGCCCTGAAATCTTTCCGGAGGCTGGTACAAGGCCAATCGCTGCTGGTGCGGGCAGACAACACCACCAGCATGCACTATCTAAACAAACAGGGAGGAACGAGGTCTCTTCTGCTTTCCAAACAGGCACAAACAATCTGGGAATGGGCGATTCACCATCAAGTCCACCTGTCAGCAGTTCACGTGCCGGGTGTCTCCAATGCCCTTGCCGACTCTCTCAGCAGATCACTTGCAGACAATCACGAATGGGAACTCCACCAACCAACTCTGGAATATGTCTTTCGTCAGTGGGGCCAACCACAAATGGACTTGTTTGCGACTCCCACCAACCGCAAATGCCTACGCTTTGCAAGTCGGCATCCCCACAGAGAGTCCAGCGGGAATGCGTTTTCGATCAATTGGTCGAACGAATTCGCTTACCCTTTTCCCCCGCTCCCTCTAGGTCCGCGCCTGTTGCACAGGATGAGGCTTCAACCCTGTCACATCATACTAATTGCGCCCAGGTGGCCACGCCGCCTATGGTTCACGGATCTCCTCCTATTTTCCCAGTGCGATCCGATTCCTCTACGCCCTCTGCCTCACCTGCTAACCATGAACCAGGGACGGATTTGCCATCTGGATCCAGCATATCTCCAACTGCTTGCTTGGAACCTGAGCACAATGAATTCTCATGTTTGAATGTTGCTCCGGAGTGCAGGGACGTGCTAGCTCATTCCTTCCACCGTTAAGACATACCAACTGAAGTGGAAGCGATTTTGTGTCTGGTGTCACAAGGAAGCCCTTGATCCGATGCACGCCAAGCCAGAGCAAATCCTGCCTTTTTTCCTATCTCTAGCGAAGTCAGGACTTTCGCATTCCAGTCTCAAAGTCTTTCTGGCAGCGATTTCTCGCTTTCGTCATGATGGCTCCACATCACTATATTCCTCTCGAATCATCCAACAGTTCTTCAGAGGCCTCTTTCGACTGTATCCGCCCATACGCCTCCTGCCGCCTGCTCGGCGCCTGAATCTGGTTTTATCTCAGCTCCTCCTACCTCCTTTTGAGCCCATCCATTCAGCTGACTTAAAATTCCTCACGTGGAAGGTTGCTCTCCTACTTGCGCTTACATCCTCCAGGCGAGTAAGTGACATTCAAGCATTCACAATTCAGCCTCCATTTCTTCCATTCTCCAAGGACGATATTACTTTGCGTACAAACCCGAAATTTATCCCCAAGGTTCCTACGGATTTTCATCTTAATGAGCCTATCATTCTCAAGACTTTTTTCCCAAATCCTCAGTCTCCTGCTGAGCGTTCTCTACATTCTTTGGATTTAAACAGTTGCCTAAAATTCTACATTCAGCGCACCGCTCCTTTTCGAAAATCAGACCAGCTCTTCGTAGCCTATGGCCGAATGTGCAAAGGACAACCAGTCACTAAACCATCCATTACTAGATGGATTTCTTCTGCCATCGCCTTCTGCCATCAACAGGCTGGAAAGCCTCTTTCTGCTCCGGTGTTGCACACTCAACAAGGGCTCTGGCATCATCCACCGCCCACTTTGCTGGAGTGCCTCTGCGCCAGATCTGCAGAGCTGCAACGTGGTCGAGCAGACACATGTTTATGAGGCACTATTGTCTGGATTCAGCGGACGCTGCAGATGCTGCCGTGGGACAAGCGGTGCTATGAAATCTTTTCAACTAAGGTGAGCCTCTGTTGCTTCCCGCCTCCTGTCATAAAAGGTTTTGCCATATGTATAAATGTATGAAATGTTCATATGTGCACTGATTTTACTCACTTTGGTTCTCACTGCCTTTTATGACTTATGTATTAGTTTACTGCTTTCTATTCTTCTTCAAGGATGTGAATCTATGAAAGACACCCCTAATACTGGAAAAGAACATTAGTTACTTACCTGTAAACTGCGGTTCTCCAGTATTGGTGTCTTTCATAGATTCACATGCTTGAATAATTCCCCGTCGTCGAAGTGGGAGTCCCACGGAACATAAAATAGTAGTTATATATATATATATATATATAACATCATAAATATACATGTACATGTACATATAAATATAATATATATAAATAGCCATAAATAAGAGATGTAAAAGTACCATAGAACAACATAGACCCATAGAGGCCTAAAGGTAGAATTCACTTTAGTAACATATCCATGTCATTATAATGGTCCACATTCCAGTCAATCAGGCTGCAGCACCCTCTAGAACCTTCGCCTCAGAAGCTCAAGCCCTCAGATTTTAGTAGCATCAAAGTGACCAAGAGTGCATGAGGAGAAGAGAGCCTCTTAGGGGAGGAAGGGTGGGTCGCATGTAAATCTATAAAAGACACCAATACTGGAGAACCACATTTTACAGGTAAGTAACTCTTGTTCTTCTCCAGTATTAGGGTGTCTTTCATAGATTCACATGCTTGAATAAGAATAGAAAGCAGTACGCCAACACATGAGTCATAAAAGGCAATAAGCACAAATGCAAGCAAAGACAAGCACATATGAACATTGCAGATATATATCTATGAAAGAACCTTTTATGACAGGAGGCGGGAAGCAACAGAGGCTCACCTTCATCTGAAGAGATTTCGTAGCACCGCTTGACCCACAGCAGTGTCTGCAGCGTCAGCTGTCTCCAGACAGTAGTGCCTGCTGGACCACGTTGCCGCCCTGCAGATCTGATGTAGAGGCACTCCAGCAAATAGGGCGGTAGAGGATGCAACTGCCCTCGTCGAGTGTGCTCGCACCGGAGCAGAAAGAGGCTTGCCAGCCCGATGATGGCAGAAGGAGGTGGCAGAAGAAATCCATCGAGTAATGGATTGTTTAGTGACCGGATGTCCCTTCCGCATCCGTCCATAGGCCACAAAGAGCTGGTCTGATTTACGAAAAGCAGCACTGCGTTGGATATAGAATTTGAGGCAGCGCTTCAAGTCCAATGTATGAAGAGAGAGCTCAGCGGGAGACTGAGGGTCTGGGAAAAAGGTCTTGAGAATGACAGGTTCATTAAGGTGGAAGTCAGAAGGAACCTTAGGAATAAATTTAGGATTCGTACGAAGTGTAACAGCGTCCCTTGAGAATTGAAGAAAAGGAGGCTGAATGGTGAAAGCTTGGATGTCACTCACTCGCCTGGAGGATGTAAGAGCAAGGAGGAGGGCAACTTTCCAAGTAAGGAATTTTAATTCCACTGAATGAATAGGCTCGAAAGAAGGCCGGAGGAGCTGTGATAAGACCAGATTCAAACGCCAAGCAGGTGGTGGACGCCGGATAGGTGGAAACATCCGGAACAGGCCCTTAAAGAAATGACAAATGATCCGAGAGGAGTACAGGGACTTGGAGCCATCGTGACGAAAGCAGGAAATCGTGGCCAGGAAGACTTTAAGAGTAGAATGTGAAATTCCCGACTTTGCCAAAAAGACGAAAAAAGGCAGGGTTTGCTCAGGTGTGGCGAGCAGAGGATCGACTTTCTCCTTGTGGCACCAAACACAAAACCGTTTCCATTTCAGTTTATAGGTCTTGACTGTGGAAGGAGCGCGTGCATGAGCAAGCACCTCTCTGCGCTCAGGAGCAATATTCAGATGTGCAAACTCATTGTGCTCAGGTTCCAACCGTGAAGCTGGAGAGACGCCTGATCCGGGTGGCAAGTCTGGCCCTGGCTCATGGTGAGAAGATGAAGCAGGGGACGAAGAAGAATCAGATCGCACTGGGGAAACAGAAGAAGATCCGTGAACCACGGGCGACGCGGCCACCTGGGTGCAATCAAGAGGATGTGACACGGCTGATGTCTCATCTTGTGCAGTAGGCGTGGAATTAAAGGGATCGGCGGAAAAGCGTAAACAAATTTGTTCGAGCAGTTGATCGAAAATTAATTCCCGCTCGATCCGCTGTGGGGATGCCGACTTGCGAAGCGTAGGCATTTGCGGTTGAGTGGAGTCGCAAACAGATCCAGCTCCGGCTGGCCCCACAAGCGAAACACATACTCCAGAGTTGGTTGATGGGGTTCCCACTTGTGATTGTATGTAGCCGACCTGCTGAGAGAGTCGGCAAAGGCGTTGGAGGCACCCGGTACGTGAACTGCTGTAAGCTGGACTCGACAGTGAATCGCCCATTCCCAGATCTGTTGTGCCTGTCTGGATAGAGGAAGAGATCTCGTACCCCCTTGCTTGTTGAGGTAGTGCATACTGGTGGTGTTGTCCGTACGCACCAGCAGTGACTTCCCTTCCACCACCAGCCGGAAAGATTTTAGGGCGAGAACGATAGCCAAGAGTTCCAGGCGATTTATGTGCCATGTGCATTGATCTGCCGTCCATTTGCCTTTGACTGACAACCCTTCGAGGTGTGCACACCAACCCTCTAAGGAAGCGCCCGTCGTAAGGGTAAGAGTGGGGTCTGTGTCCTGGAACGGCTGCCCAGTTGCGATGTTTGGAAGGTGAGCCTACCATTCCAATGCGCCCTGAATGCGGGGGGTCAGGCAGACTTTGTCGTTGAACGACCCTGAGACTTGCCGCCATTGTTTGTCCAACTCCTCTTGGAGAACTCGCATGTGTAGCCTGCAATTGGGGATCAGCTGTATGCAGGACGATGCCATGCCCAGAAAAGATTTTAACATCCGGACAGAAGCAGACCTTCTTGAGCGTAGAAGAGCCATCATCTTGACAATGCGATCTTGTCACTCCTGCGAAACAAACATCTTCGCCAGACGAGAGTCTATTAATGCCCCTAGAAAGATCCTTTGTTGTGCTGGACGGACATGTGATTTCTCTTGGTTGATGGAAAGACCCAAGGAGTGAAAGACGGATAGGCAAGTCTGAGTGTGTTGTCTTGCTGCAAAAAAGGTTTGGGCCTTTATCAAGCAGTCGTCTAAATAAGGGTAGAACTGTATGCCCTGTAGGCGTAGAAAAGCCGCAACTGAGCCATGATCTTTGTGAAGACTCTCGGAGAGGAACGAAGGCCGAAAGGTAAAACTTTGAATTGGAAGTGTTTCGATCCCACTGTAAAACTAAGGTACTTCCTGTGTCTGTGACGGATTGGCACATGAAAGTATGCATCTTGGAGGTCGATTGTGGAGAGGAACTTTCCGGGATTCAGGAACTGTAAAATTTCCAGCAAGGTCAGCATCCGAAATGTTTGGGATTTGATGAACTTGTTGAGGGCTCGGAGGTCTAAGATAGGGCGCCACTCTCCTGATTTTTTCCTGATAAGGAAAAAGCGGGAATAAAAGCCCTTGCCTTGTTGTAATCGAGGAACCACTTCGACAGCCCCTTTTTTATCATAACTGCGACTTGCGCAAACAGTTCCTTCAAATGTGCTGGGGGAGGGCCAGAGGGTGGGCGGGTGGGAGGAAATTTGAAAAAGTTGAGAGCGTGGCCCTTTAAGATGACATCCTGGACCCAACGATCTGAAGTTATTTTTTACCACTTGTAGAAGTGTTGGGAGATTCGACCTACAATTTTCAGAGCAGGAGAACACTTGACTTGTGGAAAGTCACTGTTTTTGAGAGGTAGCACCTCCTCTGTAGGTGCTTTTCCTCCTATAAGACCTGGAATCGGATTGCCTATTCTGAGTTTTGATAGGAGTAGCGCTGCTTGTTTTCACCGTAGGAGCGGTACTGGGAGGATCCACAAAAATTGGAGGAAGTACTTCTGCCACGTGCTCCACGAAAGGGCCGCTTCCGGTACTGAAGAGATCCCAGGGCACGAGCAGTGTCCGTGTCTTTCTTGATGGACTCTGAGGATTCCGAAAGCAGGTCAACTAAAGCTGCGATCTCTGACCACATCTGACAGTTGTATCGTCCGAGGATGGCCAAAGAGTTTGCCGCCCTGACCGTCGTGGAAGCCATAGTGGTGAATTTCTTCCCAATGGTATCCAGGCGGCAGCCTTCCTGAACCGGTGGCGAAGTTAACGGAGTTGCCGGGTTACGCAACCGCTATTGAGCGGGTTGCGTAATGACCGAGTCAGCCTTTGGTTGTGACACAAGGCATGCCGGTGAATCCTCAGGCGCCTTATGTGAGAAGTTGGCCTGGTATATGGTGTTCACTATTCTAGTGATCACCTTGCACCAGTCCAAACAACCCTTATGGTGATGGTTGTAAGTCAACCTTATAGACCAGCTATCCTAGTGGTAGGGTGGACAGAAGTCTTAGGCTAAAAGACTCTTGAATGCGTGTAAAGCCAGCTGTTTTACCATATGTAACCCCTTGAATATCAAATGAAAAGACACCACAAAGGATACATATATATATATATATATATATATATATATATATATATATATATATATAAAATATATATATATATATAAAATATATATGTTTTTATTTCTAACACACTCCTCTGAACTCTTTATGAGGTCAGAGGCCAAAGCACATAACAAGACACTTAGTTAATATACGTTAAGTTAGGCCCTAGGTGCGAATCAAACCATATATTAAGAAAGTGGTATAAGTACCACGTCGCGTGAAAAGGAAAGGCCTAGGGCCAAGGGAATCGCTGGGGTTACACTATCTCAACAGTAGTTTAGAAGTAGGAGGCCCACAGGCGGCGTGTGCAGTGTCTTTAAACACACGCGGGATTCAATGCAAAGTCAATGGGAACTTAGAAGATAGATACAGAAGGATTTAGGACACTTCCGGTTGAGCTAGGAGGAAACAACTAGAGACTTAGATACTTGGATAGTCAATACCCTTGGGAGCACCGAAGTACTCGCGTTACCTCACCCACGGACGGCGGGTGCATAGGTGTGAAGATGTGTCGGGTTTCGTCGTTGGAGCCTATGGAGACCTGAAGAAAGATGCTGCAGGCGACCAGGAGGAAGATGTCCGGGTTGATCCAAAGGTAGATCCAGGATGAAGAGGACCTGAAAAAGAGGGGACAGAGTCTGGGTCACTAGCCAGTGACCGGGTGGAACCAGGAATGAACCAGACGACGTCGAGGAGCAATCAGGTGCTGTCTTGAAGCTTGACTTGGCAGCCACGTGGACCAGGAGGCGTCGATGACGACCAGGTGCTGGAGACGGGCTGTCCCATGAACTCGCAGATGGAGGGGTCGACTTCGGGATTAGAATCGACAAGCCTTGGCAAAGGCAACCCACGCAGGATACAACAAAGGCTTCTGGAGCAGACCAGCAAGGTCTGAGGTGCTTCACCTTTGCAGGGAAGCAAGGGCTAGTCTGGAGCAACCAGACCAGCAAGGTGGTTCAAAAGGATTGTCATCACAGAGGCTACTAGCCAACGGGCCAGCAACCGGACAACACGTCGAGCGGAACAAATGCAGAAGGGCCCCACACAGAACTCGTGAAGTGTGGGGGGCTGATCTTTGTCGCAGATGGAGCTCGGGATCGGGGCTTCTCAATCCCCAGTGTACAGCTTTGAGGGTGCCTCAGGAGCTGCACAGGTAGCAAGTTGCAGGCTTTTCAAGATGTCCGGTCCCATGTGTCTCGTCTCAGTCGTGAAGAGAGGGTCAGAGAGGTCTGGAAGTCTGGGTCTTGTCAGGCTCTGTCCTCGAGTTTCGGCGGTACCATCGACAAAGCAAGCCATTGATTTGCTGGATGGTGCCTGGTTGCCCAGGGTGGTCACTCCTTGGCCACAAGGGAGATTCTTCAGTCTTCAGCAGAATGTCGAAGGTCCAGAGTTTCGTTTCGGGTTTCAGTCAGGATCTAATCTGAAGTCTCAGGACTCAGCTCCTACCTTTAACTAACAACTAAAAAGGGCTGGATTACTGACTAGGTCCCTCCTGGGGGTGGGACCAGGAAGGTGGGTGGTTACACCCCCTCTCCTTTGTCCAGTTTTGCGCCAGAGCTGGGGCTGGAGTGCCCCAGCAACCGGTTTGAACTGGGTTATGCATGGAGCTTCTAGTGTGCCCCAGGCAGTGTCTAATTCTATTCAGCCCTCCCTGTCCCAATACACAAAGTCCTGTCTGGGGTTGTGCTCGCACCTCCCCAGGCAGGAAACCTATTGTCCAAAGCTCCGTGACTGGAAGGACTCCCAGCAGCCGGAGGTCAGACTTGTGTCGGTGGCAGCAGCGTCCATTTCGTGACGCTGGGGCTCTGGTTAACTTTAACCGGGATAGTCAGCAATAACATGTCTTCTCCCTCTAGATGGGTGGAATGCTACCCCCGTCGCCAGAATTGGCGGTGCTACGACATCTCTTCGGATGAAGGTGAGCCTCTGTTGCTTCCCGCCTCCTGTCATAAAAGGTTCTTCCATAGATATATATCTGCAATGTTCATATGTGCTTGTCTTTGCTTGCATTTGTTCTTATTGCCTTTTATGACTCATGTGTTGGCGTACTGCTTTCTATTCTTATTCAAGCATGTGAATCTATGAAAGACACCCTAATACTGGAGAAGAACAAGAGTTACTTACCTGTAAAATGTGGTTCTCCAGTATTGGTGTCTTTCATAGATTTACATGCGACCCACCCATCCTCCCCTCAGAGGCTCTCTTCTCCTCATGCACTCTTGGTCACTTTGATGCTACTAAAATCTGAGGGCTTGAGCTTCTGAGGAGAAGGTTCTAGAGGGTGCTGCAGCCTGATTGACTGGAATGTGGACCATTATAATGACATGGATATGTTACTAAAGTGAATTCTACCTTTAGGCCTCTATGGGCCTATGTTGTTCTATGGTACTTTTACATCTCTTATTTATGGCTATTTATATATATTATATTTATATGTACATGTACATGTATATTTATGATGTTATATATATATAACTACTATTTTATGTTCCGTGGGACTCCCACTTCGACGACGGGGAATTATTCAAGCATGTGAATCTATGAAAGACACCAATACTGGAGAACCGCAGTTTACAGGTAAGTAACTAATGTTCTTCTCCAGTATTAGGGGTGTCTTTCATAGATTCACATCCTTGAATGAGAATAGAAAGCAGTAAACTAATACATGTCATAAAAGGCAGTGAGAACCAAAGTGAGTAAAATCAGTGCACATATGAACATTTCATACATTTATACATATGGCAAAACCTTTTATGACAGGAGGCGGGAAGCAACAGAGGCTCACCTTAGTTGAAAAGATTTCGTAGCACCGCTTGTCCCACGGCAGCATCTGCAGCATCCGCTGAATCCAGACAATAGTGCCTCATAAACATGTGTCTGCTCGACCACGTTGCAGCTCTGCAGATCTGGCGCAGAGGCACTCCAGCAAAGTGGGCGGTGGATGATGCCACAGCCCTTGTTGAGTGTGCACGCACCGGAGCAGAAAGAGGCTTTCCAGCCCGTTGATGGCAGAAGGCGATGGCAGAAGAAATCCACAGTTTACAGGTAAGTAACTCTTGTTCTTATCTCTTGTCCCTGGCTAAAACAGGATTGGCTCATTCATCCATAAAAGTTCACTTAGCAGCTATCTTTCACTACAGACAGTCTGCATCTGGACCTTCTCTTTGTCTTCAAGGATAATTAAGCAGTTTCTCAAGGACTTATTCCGAGTCTTCCCCCCGGTACGGCCTCCACCTCCCACTTGGCATTGGATTTTGGTTCTCCAACAACTCATGAAAGATCCCTTCGAAACGATTCATCGGGTGGACATGGAATTTCTTTCGGGGAAATTTGCTCTCCTTCTTGCCCTCACATCGGCAAGATGCATTGGGGAATTGCAAGCTCTCACAATACAGGAACCTTTTCTCCAGTGCAAGACAAATACTGTGATTTTAAGAACTAATCCGAAGTTCATACCTAAAGTGCCTTCAGACGTTCACCTGAACGAACCTGTGATTCTCAAATCTTTCTTTCCTCACCTTTCCACACAAGCGGAGAGGTCACTCCATTCTCTGGATGTGCAGTGGTGTTTGAAGTTTTATTTGGATCGCCCCAAGGGGTTTCGTATGTCTTCACAATTATTCATTGTTTTTTGTGGTCCGCGCAAAGGGCTTCCTCTTTCAAAGCAAAGTATTGCAAGATGGATCTCCAGTGCTATTATATATTGCCACTCAACAGCGGGTAAACCGCTGAACAGCAGGATCAGAGCACACTCCACAAGATCCGTTGCTTCATCTACAGCTCTCTTCGCTGGAGTGCACATCAGAGACATTTGCAGAGCTGCAACTTGGAGCAGCGTGCACACCTTTACGAAGCATTACTGCTTGGAATCCTTGTCACAGGAGGACACTGCTGTGGGCCAGGCAGTACTGAGGAACCTCTTCCACTGATTGGTGAGCTTTCCTTACTATCCCTCCATTCTATTTCTGCACATTTTGTATCTAATGTTAGTACTAATGGCTTTTCCAATGTGTTTTTCCTTATGCTCTTATGAAAGTATACATCCTGATATATATATATATATATATATATGCCACAAAATGTGCTTTATGGCCTACTGCTAGCTACTCTGATACAAAAGCATGGGAATCTATGAAAGTTCCAATACTGGGGCAAGAAAACAAGTTACTTACCTGTAACTTTAGTTCCCCAGAATTGGTAACTTTCATAGATTCCCATGCGCCCACCCTCCTCCCCGAGGAAAGCTCAGTCTCCATTAGATGTGGTGACTGTTACACAACGGCTACGAAAATCTGAGGCTCTGAGGTTCCTTCAGAAGGGTTCTATGGGGCGAGGCTCTTCTGATTTGCTGATGCTTAGGTTGGTCTCTTTTACAAAAGGGAATAAGGCCTAGGCCTCATTGACGGGGAATGATACAAAAGCATGGAAATCTATGAAAGTTACCAATACTGGGGAACCAAATTTACAGGTAAGTAACTTGTTTTCTTTTGTTTATCAAATATTTTGGATTGGGATAATGTTGGTACATATGAAATGATGGATATATTTACCTATGTATGTTCTGTACTTGCTCCAGATTTCCAAGTAGCTGCTTTACATATTTCTGAAATGGGAACATTCCGAAGAAGAACTATGGTAGGTAGTAGCCTTTCCCCGTGTAGACTGTGTTTACCGAATTGAAAATCTTTACTAAATGAACTTCCATATTATTATTAGTCTTCTCCACACCAATGTTTATTCAGCTCCTGTTTTGTCCTCCATTCAGCTGACAGTGGTATCATTATTTTTAGGTCTCGCTGGTGTTAGCAGCGCGAAGCGCTGCTCCAGCGAAAAACCTATTGTTGTGGGTTTGCCGGGAATGGGGCACAGGGGGTGATTACGCGCTTCACCTTGGCGTTTTCATCTCGAGGACGCGCTTCTGCAGTCGGGCTTGCATCACGTGTGCAGACTCTCCAGGGCGCTGCAGATCTGTTTTTGCGATCGCGCCTAATGACTTCCGTGTCTCGTTTTTTTTTAGGCAAGTTGCACGTGCTTTTTTTTTTGCAGGCAGGTGGCACGCGCTTGACTCTCCAGGGCGCTGCAGATCTGCGCTGCAGATCTGTTGTGATCGCGCCTAATGACTTCCATGCCTCACATTTTTTTTAGGCAAGTTGCACGCGCTTGACTCTCCAGGGCGCTGCAGATCTGTTGTTGTGATGATGCCTAATGACTTCTGCGTCTCTAATTATTTTAGGCAAGTGGCACGCGCTTCTGCTGGCCGTGTGCAGACTCTCCTGTGCACTTCAGTTCAGATGTTGTTAACTAATGTGCTTGGTGATTTTTATTTAACCACGGTGTTAAAAGTCGCAAAGGTACGTTAAAAGCCACCTCACTGGGACTATGGTTGCTTTTAAATTCCAAAGCATTACCACGTCTCAAACTTCGTAACCCTTCTTGTCGCTGACACCATTACGGTTAAAAGAACGGATTACAATATATCATTTCTACGATAGCTCTCATGTTATGGAATTAATTAAAATCAACAAGTTATGTAAAAAGCCGCCTCACTGCTGCTTCTGCTGGCCCTGTGCACACTCTCCTGTGCGCTTCCGTTCAGCTGTTGTGAACTAATGTGATTGGTGATTTTTATTTAACCACGGTGGGCTCTCATGTTATGGAATTATTTAAAATCAACAAGTTATGTAAAAAGCCGCCTCACTGCCGCTTCTGCTGGCCCTGTGCACACTCTCCTGCGCGCTTCCGTTCAGCTGTTGTGAACTAATGTGATTGGTGCTTTTTAGGTCTCGCTGTTGTTAGCAGCGCATAGCTCTGCTCCAGCGAAAGACCTATTGTTGTGGGTTTCCTGGGAATGGCTGAGAGGGGTTGGTTACACGCATAACTTCGGCGATTTCACCTCGAGGACGCGCTTCAGCTGGCGGGCTCGCATCACGTGTTCAGACTCTCCTGGGCGCTGCAGCTCTGGTGTTGTGAACGTGCCTAATGACCGCGCCTAATGACTTCCGTCTATCATTCTATCCGTCAATGTGCCCCGACGCCCCCACTCACTGGGTCTCTCATACTCCTCTCATCCTGTCCCGCGGTAGTGGCGCTGCACAGGATTCGTAGGCGGCTAGCTCCCTTCCCTTCACAGGAGAGCGGGGTAGGCTCCCGTCCGCTTCCTGTCTGTGCTGGTGGCCCCGCCCTCAAGCAGGCAGTCCCAGGCAGTCCAGCCTGGCTTCCTGTGTCTCGCCCGTGCAAAGGCACAGGAAACACTCAATCCAAGAAAGGTACGTTGCTTGTTGTGGTCGGCATTTGCTTGCAGCGTTTCTCAGTAGTGTCTACCAACTTTGTTTGATGCGCTCAAAGCTTTCAATTAGCTAGATAAGAATTTTCACATTTTAAAGAGCTGCGAATGTTACTGTATACAAGGAGGCGCGATAGGCCAAGAATCCCACAAGCTGATAAAGTGGGGAGCCGGGATCCCAACCTAGGTTTCTTTGAGAGAGAGACACACTTTCTGCTCTGCCCCAGCTCACCTCAGTCTGAAGTTCCAACGCTCACTCTGACCTGAATGGCAAATTTATTTACTCTTATAGCCTTAGACAAACGTTACCATTTATAGACTGTTTTAGGAGGAAAAAAGATTGTCTCAGCTGTGCGAGATCCTGTCTTCCTTGGATCCACCTGTTGGGCAGACTTCACTGCAGGTTCACTGAGCTGGATGCACCCTGTTTAGTGGCCTCTTTATGCTGGGTGAGACCACCGCCTTTATCCTCTGGGACTCTCTCCCAGCCTCTCATGGCCCTTCCTGTGAGATTCAAGCAGACCCCTTCTCTGAGGTATTGAGCCCCTCACACCCCATTGAGCTTTGCCTGTGTGGCGCTCAGTCCGATGCCCGCAGACCTCATTCTAGGCCCTGCCTGTACAGTGCAGCTCGCCAAGATGCCCTCTGGGCTCTTTGCCTGAAGGGAGCCAAACCACTGTCCCTCCATCGAGGACCCCATGGGGTGCGCATCCACCCATTCCTATTTGTACTACAGAGTGCAGAGCCACTGCCCCTTCCTCTTGGCCTGGCCTGTGGGGCTTATAGCGCGATGTCTCTGCCTGTAGAGGGTTCCTGTGCATGAACCCCCCTCACTGGGCCCCGTCTGTGGAATGCAGGGGTAATGTCCTTGCATCGATGCCCCCCATGGGCTGCGCATCCCCACAACCCTTTCCCATTTGTACTGCAGAGCCAGAGTGCAGAACAACTGGCCCTTCCTCGTGGCCTGGCCTGTGGGGCTTATAGCGAGATTTCTCTGCCTGTAGAAGGCAGGTCTCCATTAACCCCCTTCCTGCTCCCACACCTGCGGAATGCAAGGGGTAATGTCCCTCGGTCCGTACCAGTTCCCGCTCCCTCACACCCTGACACTTTCAGCTTCTGCTCTGCCTTTCCCCTCCGGGTTGAGGGTCCTGCGGGTGGGTGCGCTGCTCGATGGGACTTGGGAGCCCTCTCCCCGCTTATGCTCCCAAGTACTGAGTGCTTTAACGCCAATTAGGGGCGGCTGCCACTCAGCCCCATTGAGCGCCGCCGGCCCCTGAATGCATCTGCCTAGAAATGAACACGAGGCAGGGAGTGGGTGAATGGTCAGGAGAGGGGGCTCTCCCGGAGGAAGGGGCGGGGAGCTATGATTTTATGGAGCGCTCAGAAGCAGCGCCTTTCAGATTTATGTGCACTTTGACAACCGCAAGATCTGAGGAATCCCTTCGAGGGGGCTTTTGCAACCTTCTCAAAGCGGGCTGGGTCTGATCTCTGAAGGGGCTAGGCATCAATAGTAACGTTTCCAAATTACCATCATGACTCTGGGCAATAGCTTGCTTAATCTTCCCGACGGCCCCCAGCGCCTAGAGACCCTTACGGGTGATTGTGCCGCTTTACAAATGTGGATTATCATGTCATATACTGGGATTCCCATATAACTGTAATTACTAATCAAAGGCCGGCTTAATATCCCACCCACATTCTGTTAGCCCCGCACAGCTGGTAAGGGGGCGTCCTCAGAAGAGGGGTCTTGGGTGCTGCTGCCCTCACACTGCACTACAGCTAGTGCATACTGGCCGGGGTCTGCAGGAAAACACACAGCTTATACAGCCCCTCTCAAGAGACAACCGCGTGGGAGCTATGCGAATGTTTATAAGTGTGAATGCGGTGGCACTGGTGCCTCTCTGGTGCCTATTAGACTCGCAAGTCCTTGGGGAAAAAAACAATTTTGTGTTTGTAATCATTTTGGTGCATTTAAGACAGAGCTGCACAAACCTTTATCTTAAAAGGATGCCCTGCCACGGTCTAAGGTAGCTCTGTGCCACCATGGCTCACTGGTTTTCTCTGCCCGGCCACAGGCTCTGGTGACTTGAGAAATCCGTGGCTCACAGGGCTCGGGTGGCTTCCTGACACTGTGGAACTGTTCCTTCTATGTTGTCTCAGGGATACCCGTCTCTGTCGGAATCTGGCCTTCCCCTGGCACGGCTAGCATTGGGATGCTGTGACTCACAGTACTCTGCGCCGCCACAGGCGGGGACTCACTAGAGTCAAATCTGTAGATGCACAGTTCATTAAAACAAGCATTTGCAATGCAATAGGTCTTGCATTTGCGAGAGTTTGAGCTATTGGCATTGTAAATGGCAATGCCTTTTATTAAAAGCGTTTGAAAACCTGCAAGCTGTGCGTAAACAAGCACTTTGTAATTGTAGTCCTTGCTTATGAGGAGCAAAGCTGGCAATCTCTTTTACTGACAGCCTTGCTTCTCGTAAGCAAGGACTATACGTACAAAGTGCATGTTTATGCATGGCTTGTAGGTTTTCAAAACAAAAGAATAAAAGGCATTGTCATTTACAATGCTAATAGCTTCAACTCTTGCAAATGCGAGACCTATTGCATTGCAAATGCTTGTTGTTACAGTTGTTTATCACTTAAATGTCAATGAGTACGTATGTAAAGGAAACTAAACACAATGAGAGACTAGGAGCGCTATAGGTCCAGCATACACTCTTTCAAAGAGACAATGTGATGCAAAAGGTATGCAGTTCCTAAGGAGGTGGTGGGGGGGGGGGGTAACAGGGTCAGGTCGGCCAATCTTACCCTGTTGTCCTTCCCCCTCCTGCCCCCCTTAGGAACTGAATACGCTTTGCATCACAATGTATGTAAAGCACCCTTATACCCCTTGATTTCTATGGCTCTGCCTAAAAACATTATTTAGGTCTTGATGAGTGGCCCACTGTCCGGCCAGGTGTCCTTTGCCACCCTGGCAGAGGACCATCATTGTATTTAGAGATCTCCCCCTGCCTGGCTATCGAGCATGTCGGTGCCACAGCAACTCCCTTCACAACAGAGCAGTTTGCTGAGCAGGTGCAATGTTTAAAGAGCCTGCTCATAAATCCTTTTTTTGTTCAGAGACATCAAACTCCCAAATCAAGGGTTTGTGGTTTCTTACCAAAAAGTAAATATTCCTAACACATAAGAAACCTTTTCTTGGTGCTTGGGTTCCAGTTAACCGTTCCACTGCCCGTTTCCTAACTTGTCTAGCATGGCAAACACAAGGAGGAGAAATTAGTGAGGGTAGTCCCACCATTTTGAGGGTGAGACGACCCTCACTATGACTCAGTGGTCCTGTGGAGAGTGGACTGCTTGTGGCAGCTTGATGTCTGCTTAAGAGGTTACTGTCAGCAGAGCCAGTGGAGGCTCTGCCGAAGATAACTCTTCGAATAGCCTGATTAGACCTGGGGGAACCACAGGCTTGGTGCGGCAGGATACCCACCAGTTTATGGTGTTCTACACTAAACACTAAATAAAGTCCCAAGTGGTTACATAAAATTAGGGAAATAAATTAGCTTTGAAAATGCTTGTTTTTTCTCTTGTTTTGTTTGGGTTAAGAATTTGTGAACAATAATGTTTATGTACTGGAAAATCATATGCTGGTTTCCACTTATTCAACTGATCATGGCTTCACCACTTTGTAAGACAACAGGGAATTAAGTGACCAACCATCCGTAAATTTCACAGACCATCATTGATTTGGACCTCACGTCCGTTGTTCATGACGATCCCTTTTTTTACGGACGCCTTTTGTCCATAATTTTGGGCTTTGGGAAACTCCACTGTTTCCTTGCAAGAAGCCTCAACTCCCTGATGGGACCGCCTCGCACTCCTCTTCTGAGCACAGCAGCAGCCCCACCCCCGCCCTTTGTCTTTCTGTATGCGGCTGATTGCCACACACACAATGACAATGGGCTAGTCTGTGCTCTTACTGCATGTGGTGGGCCTCCTACCGCGGTGTAGGGCAGGGCATTCTGTCAGATGGAAGAATTGTACAAAAACACCCATGCTGCTATGTGCCAGTTCATGAAAAGAAGCTGGTGAAAGAAGTTAAAAAGAAGAGGTTATAGTTCTTTCACAGTATCATCATTTCAGAGCTGAAGCATTTTTAATATTATATATAATGAAGCCATAGTTGCTGCTTTTTTATTTCATGTAACTAACACCCATTGACAAAGCAAATAGTCATGGCTTGTTGTAGGTGTAATGTTATTGGATGCAATGATCGAAACAGCAATATACCATTCCGGCTGCACACTATGCTAAGTACAATTATTTAGCTTAGATGTTTTAAGCCATGCCCTTAATTACATCAGACACGCCCCTTGGATAGACACCCCAGTTTTTTCATCCAACTTAAAGCCTCGGAAACAACACCATGTCACAGACACCTCATGTCCTTGCACTGTGCATTATGCATGACTTCCAAGTTTTCAGATTGCCTATGTGCAGGGGCATAGTGAACCCACCCCCAGCAAGGGTTGAGTTCTTGGTGGGCCTATTATGCCTGCAGCTCAGTAGACAAAGGCTCAGCTCATAATTAATGTGAAAAGGTGGGTGAGTGAGTTATTGAAGGAATGGGTGAATTGCAGGATGGATTAGTGAAAGGATGAATGAATGGCTAAGGAGAGAAAGAATGGATGAGTGAGTGGAAGGATGGATGTGGGTAAATAGATGGATGTATGGGTAGATGGATAGGTAAAAGTGGATGGATTAGTGAAAGGATGGATGATGGGCGAGTTAATAGGCGGATGGATGAGTGAAATGATAGATGGATGAATTGATAAGTGAAAGGGTGAATGGATGGATGGATGAGTGAAAGGGTGGATGTAAGGATGGACAAGTGAGTGAATGAGAGGGTAGATGGACAAAAGGATGCATAGATGAGTGAAAGGGTGGATGAATGAGGGAATGGATGGATGAGTCATAGGGTCAATGGATGGATTCATGAGTGGATAAGTAGATGGGTGGGTGGATGGATGGATGGAAGGATAGATTGCTAAGTCAAAGGGGAACGGAGAGAGAAAGTGAGGTTGGATGGATGGATGAGTGAAAGTATGGATGGATGATTAGCAGAATGGATGGGCAAATGGGTGCATGGATGAGTGAAAAGAAGAATGTAAAGATGGATGAGTGAAAGGGATGGTGGAGAACTGGAAGAAAAGATGAATGAAAGGGTGAATGGGTGGACGAATGAGTGACTTTGTGGGTGAAGGGTGGATTGCTAAGTCAAAGAGAAATGGAGAGAGAAAGGGAGGTTGGATGGATGAGTGAAAGTATGGATGGCCAAACGGGTGCATGGATGAGTGAAAAGAAGAATGTAAAGATGGATGAGTGAAAGGGATGGTGGAGAACTGGAAGAAAGGATGAGTGAATGGGTGGACGAATGAGTGACTGGGTGGATGGATGAGTAAGTGAAAGGATGGGTGAAAGGGTAAATGGTTGCATGGATGAGTGAATGGATGGGTGGGTGGGTGGAAGAGTGGATGCATGAGTGAAAGGTTGGATGGATGAGTGAAATGATGGATGGAAGGATAGATGATGGATAGGTTTGCAAATTGTTGAATAGGTTTGGATATGGATGGGAACACGGATGGAAGGACAGAATGAATGGTGAAAAACTGAATGATGGATGAAAGAATTAATGGATGACAATGTAAATGTGTAATGGTGGATATCAGGGGTTTGATGGAAGGATGAATGGTTATATCCTTGGACAAGAGAGCTCTTCCGGTGAGGGTTTGATGACTTACTTTACTTTCTTGGTGCCAAAAGAGCTTTAGTTCAAGGTGGAAGTTATTTTAATTTTCTGGTGACCCCCTTGCCTATGTGTGACTATTCTGTATTTGCTGTGTGCTTATATGTGGGGTCTTTACATCATGTATATGACATTTTGAGTGACACCCAACTACTACTTGAATGTTACATTAGTAATTGTAAATGTTTGCATGTTTTGTTTTAGGTGTAAAGTTTTAGGGAGAGCCTCATAGTGCCACGAGCTGTGCTTGAGATGTATATTGTGTTTGTAACAATAGGCAAGGTGTCAAAAATAAACAATGTAATAGTGTATCAACAGTGCCTTCTTTGAGAAAGCTGCAGGGAAAAGAACCTTTGTGACTTCCGGTCAGCTAGTGCCCCCCATAGGCAAAGTCAGATTCCATATTTTAAGTTCCACTTGCTGAAACACCCATAATACGTTCCCTATAGTGGGTTCGTCACAGCAATCCTCCCTTTAGTTCACCTATGCTTGCGCTTTACATCCCACAATGGCACTCAAATATGAGATGCTAGTAACATCAGCAGATCTTCTCGATCACTTCTCTCACCAAACTTGCCTGTTCAGGACCATGAGTTGTATACAAAATATCAGACTGGACAACCCAGTGCAGTATTTATGAGGAAAAACATACCTAGGCAATTGTATCTTCTTGTCCACACAATGATAAATGGGAGAATTAACACATCAAAATAGAGTTCTGTCTTTATTGTCAAGATTTTTAATTGTTCTTAAAAACACTTTTTGTTGTATACACATTGGTTAAAAAATGGTATCAACATACAATATGAAGCGAATCAAACATAATATTATAACAAACAGTTCATTAAAAACAAAATCAAAAACATAAATAAAATATGCAACAGAAGCGGGAAAATGTGGCACAATAATAATCGACACGCGTTTCGGTGAACTAGCGCCTTCTTCAGGTATAGCCACTAATTACCTGAGAAAGAAAGTATATAATGAATACCTTTATTAAATTAGCATTACATTCAATATATCACAAAATCTAACATTAATACTTTCTATTAAGAGACACATATTCTATTACCTCAATTATAAAAAACATATTGACAAAGCTCATATATTCACAGACCTGAAAGATATTCTCCCAAAAATGGACAAGAAAGACTTATAAACAAATCAAGTCTATACATATGGTTTACTATAGTGCTCATCTAGATCTGTAACCAAGGTGGCTCACATAGGTGAGGGACAAAATAGCTTCTAGTTTTAACCTAAATAGCGTCCTTATTTAGAATATCGAGGCAAATCATGATTTGACAGGATACTTACTTAAAACACATTCACGATAATTCAACAACAAACACGGTAAATATTTGCAGGTCACATTCGTGATAAACTTTCTGAAATGGAAGGAAAAACCAATATAAACCAGAATAAAATAGGTGGAAAAGAACTATGTATTCGATAACCATCTATAGATTGAGATATTTACTTACTGGAGTTTTAAGATTTACTCTTGTCCTAATTTGAATGTTCCGTTATGGGTTGCTGTCCAATTCGTGATGTCGAATATGACAGGGGTATCTCAAAAATAGAATTATTATTCACGTTCTCCTTATCTGTTAAAAAGGATTAGATATTGGTCAAACATTAATTTAATAATTGTTTGTCATGGGTAATACTAAAATATGTAATCAAATTTTTCGAAACGCAAATTCAAAGGTTAAATTTGGATACACTCTTTTATTTTAAAAGAGCGATAATGTCACGGACTTAACCTATACAGATTCTTGGTAAGAACTGAAGGCTTGTTAAATTCAAATGAAAAGCCTAAATAGTTTAGAATGCAACAACGAGAAACAATACAAATGGATAGTTTATGTCGAAAAAGTACCTTAGACGTTTCAATGTTGCGACGCAATCGTCCAAAAAATCATTGAAATAGAGCATAAAGAATGCCTCATTATAGATTCTCGCACAAGCAGCCTGATGATAGAATCTGGAAATATGATACAGACAGAAAGTAGGGTGTATAATTAAAAATGCACCGTAAAGGCGCAATACAATTAGAAACCAAGATGGAAAAAATATGTCTCACATTGATATAAGTCTCATTACCTAGCGGGCCTTGGCGACAAGTGTAGCCTTCGATTGTAACTGATAATGCTTGAAGCTGTAGAAAAGCAATAAAAGTACTGTTTAAACAAAAAGATTGAGAAGCGGTCAATCTAGACTGACAAATAAGGCGCAGTCATTTGATAGAAATTCAAACAACTATAATTACAAGGTAGAAAAGCTCGCTCCAACAAGGCCCACCTGGGATTAGACTTCACAAAGGAAGATCGAAGGCGAACGTAGAGTCCCGGCGTCTTACAGGAAACGGATGGATATCAACAAGACACTGAATTGCAAGGCCTTAAATACTCGCGTGTGAGAGGTTGACAACGAAAAGATATATCACGTGACCTGACAACTGACCTCTCATAGAGGTTGTGAGAAGTTGGCCTGGTATATGGTGTTCAGTATTCTAGTGATCACCTTGCACCAGTCCAAACAACTCTTATGGTGATGGTTGTAAGTCAACCGTATAGACCAGCTATCCTAGTGTCAGTCAACATACTCTTTATTCGATTTTTGTTAAAATCATAAAAGGTCACAATACAAATACAATTTTTAAAAACATCACGTGATCTCATTAAAATTTTTTTCTACATTATTGACTTCATTTCATCAGGTTGTTATACAAATATACAAAAATTTACAAATGTATTTACAAATGTTAAAAATTCTCCATTTAAGATCAAATCTATATTAAAATAGGTCTATCTGGGGTAATCTTTTCTTCCTAGATCTAAATGCAGCAGTTAAATAGCAAGCAACACTAAACATAGTGTGAGTATCTGCCAACATTTGAAGGAAAATTAAAGCTGGCCTTATTTGAATAAAACCCGCCGCTTTCAAGACAGGGAATAGGTATTTTGCCCTTTCACTACTATAGAAACCACAGAAAAATATAAAGTGGAGGGTGTCTTGGACTGAAAATTGGTCACATCCACATGGCGGACCGTCTTCAGGTTTTGACCACACGGGGAAATTTCCTAGAGAGTAATGAATTAGGTTCATCCTGAATTTTGTGAGTAAGAGTCTATGGAGAGGATTAGTCACAACTTTTAGGTATGGTTCCAAGGCGGGCGAGATCGTTAAGGCTATATGTGCCCTTACCATGGGTTTCCTCAATTCCAACTCTTCTCTATCCATACAAGCCCTCTCCAAAAACGCCTGCTTAATCCATCTGATATCCTCCCTTCTGATGTTGATTGGGTCGTTGAAAAGTTCCGGTCTCCCCAGCATAAGTAAAGTAGATTTGATATATTTCAGCCAGGGAATTCTCATGGCATTATCCCTAGCAATAACGTCTTTAAGGATGGCATGATTTAGCGTTAGCTCGGGGTTCAGCCATGTTTTGGCCCAAAAAAGAAGGGGAGCTAGTTTTAGTTTATCAGTGATGTGGGGTAAACCTATTTCCTCATGGATAGAGAAGGTGGGTGTGGAATTAGGAACAGATAAAATGTTCCTAATAAAACCATTTTCTACCCTCTGTATTTTTGCCATGTCTGCATAACCCCAAATCGCAGACCCATACATGGCAATTGGTACAAACTTAGTGTTATATATTTTAATCACCGCCTCCATTGGTTTGGCTCCTAGTCTTTTTGTAAAGGCCAACAGGGCTGATGATGATCGTGCTAAGCTAAGGCTCTTTGCTTTAATCTGGGGGACCCAGGACCCTCTTTGATCAAAAAGGACTCCCAGATAAGGAAAAACTGGTACCCTAGAGAGAGTCTCCCCCTTACAAATAAATGATTTTTTTTGCAACATATTTACTCTATGACCGATAATCATAGTGTGGGACTTAGAAACATTAATTTTCAAGTCTAGGTTCTCCATAAAGGAGCCAAAGCGGTCCAGAAGGGTCTGTAGACTGATGCCTGTTGTGCTATTAGGACGGCATCGTCCGCGTATAGGAGGGCTGGAATCTGAACTCCTCCTACACGCGGTACATCAGCCAGTCCTGTTTCTAGGTATTTCCCCAGGCCATTTATATAGATGGTAAAGAGAAGGGGGGCCAGGATACAGCCCTGGTGCACCCCCTTCTCGGATTTAAAACTTTCTGTGCACCTTCCGTCCCTGGTAACTCTTATTTTTGCGTTGAGATCCTGGTGTAACCTTGCCATAAATGCCACCAAGGATTCTTCTATGCCTAGCTCTAGTAGAAGGGTCCATAACTTACTCCTGTTCACCAGGTCGAAGGCCGAGGAGAGGTCCATAAAGGCCAAATAAACTGACCCCTCCCCGGCCACCGTGTACCTGGAAACTAGATGGTGGAGGTTGGAGCATTGTTCCAGCGTCCCCCTATTCTCACGGAAACCGTATTGGATATTCGAGAGCCCCCCGTTCTGTTCTAAATTTTCCCTTAGTTTAACCAAAAGGACTCTACCTAGGATTTTAAAAGTGGAGTCGATAAGGGAGATTGGGCGGTAACACCCAGGGTCCTCCCGGTTTCCCTTCTTGAAGATGGGTACGATTATAGATGTTGCCCATGTTTCGGGTAGGGATCCTTCATTTGCTACTCTGAACACTCTGGTCAATACTTTACTCCAGAGTGCTGGGCAATATTTGAAAAAATCAGCCGGCACACCATCGGGGCCTGGTGCCTTGTTTTTTGTGGTTTCCATGATAGCTTTGAGAACCTCCTCTTCCGTAAACACCACTGTGGCTGCACAGTGGTCCACCTCAGTAACACCTGGGCAATCTGAAGGGTCGCCCCCATAAATATTTCTAAAATGCTGTACCCATCTCTCGTCAGGAATTACACAGTCTGTAATCAAATTGTTCTCCCCTGAGAAAAAGGAATGATTAATGATTTCCCAAAATTGTTTGCTGTTTTTCAGGACATCTACATTAAGTAGATCATTCCATGCGTTGTTTTTAATTTCATTTTTCCTTGCCTTCACATTGGCTTTATAGGCCCGCCTCAAGTGGGAAATTAATTCTTTATCCCTATCCTTAGCCTTGAGGGCCAATTTCAGTTCTCTATGTGACCTTGAACATTTGCTGTCAAACCATTTGTGGGGCTTTATGGGGTACTGTGATTTAGGTTTTATAAGATCCCTGGCGGTTTGTGCACAGATACGATTAAAAGCTGTGACAACCTGAAGATTCGAGGCAGTATGGTCCAGACAAGTTTCTATCGGTCCCTCAATTTTAGGAAGTAAGATTTCCATAAACTTTTCCTCCATGGCCATACCCCATCTAAGCCGTCTGCCCTGATCACTGGGCACCGCCATGGTGCAAACCCGGGGTTGGTCCACCTGTTTGCGCCATAAGTCACTCCAGTGTATTTCAATTGACAGAGGGTTATGATCGCTATGGGGTGAGACAGTTACTTTATAGTCACTTGTCTTTAAAATCAAGCCTGAGGACATGAATATGTAGTCAATTATCGACCCGTTAGTTGTACCTTTAAAGGTGGGGACCTTCTCATTTGTGGCAGATTTGTATGGTTCATACATATTAAAGTTAGCAAACAATAAATCGAGTGCCTCCCCCATTTTGGTGTGTTCAAAATGAGGGATGCAGGCTCCAGCAGGAGAATCTGCATCTAATGGTTGACAGGGCAATTGGCATTTGTGGCTATTGAAGTCACCCATTAAAAAAATTTCGAAAAGAGTATGTGAATTTTGACTGTATTTGTTTATAAAATTCTCCAAAGAATCCAAGTGTTCAGATTCATTTAGTCCTCCCCAGGCGTTATAAAAGTTAATTACAAGTATAATACAACTCGGGGAGACTGTCCACTCTATTGCTAAGATGTTTGGGGAACCTGAATGCAACAGATTAAAAGTCCCTACTAAATCTAAAGAAAAAAATGTAATAAGCCCCCCTTTTGCTCTCCCCGCGTTACTAGAACTTGCAGGTATTGTAAAGCTTAGGAACCCATCTAAGGAAAAGGAAAGTGAAGTGTCCCAAGTTTCTTGCAGAGCTATAACCTTATGTTTGGAAATGTATTGTATCCATGTAGGGTCCGTTCTTTTAGCTCTTATTCCAGCAACATTCCAAGTCATGAATGTGCATGGTAGTGAAGTTACCCTCTCAGGTTTAGCTATTATTGGTGATGTTACGGGTGCTGGTAGTCAATCATTTGTATTCAAGTCACTTAAGGGGTTAAAGCGATTAACCAGGTCCATAGTTGGGCCTGTGTTATGGTATGTAGATGAATTTCGTCTCGCTTTCCTAGTTACAGTTTGCCACCCATTATCTGCTGGGACAGTGTTGGGGGGGCCATCCTATGTGGTTTAAAACAAGTCTGTGGGGGATAAAAGAAGCCTAATGGGACCGCCCTAAGACTGTCATTTTCCTTAATGTCTGATCCATCCCAAAACAGGGTAATCGGGCAATGAACATTATTAAAATTTATCACCACACAATCACCTTTCACATTTTTAGTCCGTATTCCCACCCATCCTACCCTTCTCGCAGCAATGATGCTGGAGGACGTGTTTGAATCACCGCTACTTAGGTCATCACACCATTTTTTTGCTTTTCCTATAAGTGCGGAAGTAGACTCCTCCTCACCTTGTCTTAACGGGGGCACCCCTAGGAAAACAGCTACATAGGGTACTACCGCAGGGGGCAAATTTAGGTGGATCTTGCTTTCCAAGTAGCTAGTTTCCCCTGATGTTAAAGGGACCTCCTGTCGGGTGATAGGTATGGGTGGTTGGGGCACTTGTAACCCTACGCTATCTGATTCCATAGGCTCAGGAGTGGCCACAGAAAGTGGTAATGGTAACTGCTGTACACTGTGACGTTCTACGCCCTTTTTATTACCAAGAGACATACTATCAAGTTTTCTTACTATATCGTCTATCAGGACACATTTTTTTAGCAAGCCTTCGAGACATGTGTTCATAGTATCTACTATGTCCTTTGCAATTCCCACTAAAAGGGGTTCAATTCGTTCCTCAAAAAGAGCCTCAAGATGGTCCTTCAAGGACTCCTCCATCCCATTTCTGGCTTGTGGAAGGACCTCCCTTTTCTTTCGCTTTTTCGAGGACAATTTTGAGTTACCCAGTGGGTCCGGAGTCACAGTGGGAAGCAGAGTTTGGGATGCACAAGCTTGTGGTAAAGTGGAGACAGTAGCAGTAGTGGGTTTCGTTATAATAACATCAGGCTCTAAGGGAATGGCTTGCGCTTCGGGTAACACGGATGTGGAGGGGGACTTGGCTAATATGCCCAGTTCTTGCTGTGCTGTGGCGATTTCTTCAGTTAAAGCCCCCACTGCGGAAGTAAGGTAGGACAAAATGGAATCAGATTGTTTTGCCACTTTTGCCTTTTTCCCACCATCGTCTGCAGTAGCTCCGCTTTTCCGCTTACCCATTTTAGCAGGAAATGTACAGTGGATGGCCCAGCCCTGCCTGGTCTTGCCGTGGACTGCCGTAGACTGTCCCGCCCTTGTCCCGGGCTTCTCCCGGGCTGCTCCCGCGCGCTCCCGCGTCGCGGGGGGAAGTCCTGTTCTTTATGCGCCGCCTGGCGCCAAAGCGTGGTCTGCGTCTTCCGCCCGCTAGGGACTCTGGGGGTTGTAGTCTCTGCCCCCGCTGGACTGCGGCGGCGCTCGGTGACAGAGAGCGCCGCGGGTCCTTCCTGGCTCCTTTCTGGCAGTAAGCGGTCCCTTCCGCCAACGCAGCACCCCTGGTGAGTGCGCTGTGTCCCCCGCTCTGCCGGGGGAAGTCCTGTTCTTTATGCGCCGCCTGGCGCCAAAGCGTGGTCTGCGTCTTCCGCCCGCTAGGGACTCTGGGGGTTGTAGTCTCTGCCCCCGCTGGACTGCGGCGGCGCTCGGTGACAGAGAGCGCCGCTGGTCCTTCCTGGCTCCTTTCTGGCAGTAAGCGGTCCCTTCCGCCAACGCAGCACCCCTGGTGAGTGCGCTGTGTCCCCCGCTCTGCCGGGGGAAGTCCTGTTCTTTATGCGCCGCCTGGCGCCAAAGCGTGGTCTGCGTCTTCCGCCCGCTAGGGACTCTGGGGGTTGTAGTCTCTGCCCCCGCTGGACTGCGGCGGCGCTCGGTGACAGAGAGCGCCGCGGGTCCTTCCTGGCTCCTTTCTGGCAGTAAGCGGTCCCTTCCGCCAACGCAGCACCCCTGGTGAGTGCGCTGTGTCCCTATCCTAGTGGTAGCGTGGACAGAACAGTCTTAGGCTAAAAGACTCTTGAGGGCGTGTAAAGCCAGCTGTTTTACCATATGTAACCCCTTGAATATCAAATGAAAGGACACCACACAGGATATATATAAAATATATATTTATTTATTTACTAACACACTCCTCTGAACTCTTTATGAGATCAGAGGCAAAAGCACATAACAAGATACTTAGTCAAAATACGTTAAGTTGCACAATTTACGGTTAGGCCCTAGGGGCGAAGCAAACCGTATATTAAGAAAGCGGTGTAAGTACCACGTCACGAGAAAAGGAAAGGCCTAGGGCCTAGGGAATTGCTGGGGCTACTCTATCTGAACCTTAGTTTAGAAGTAGGAGGTCCACAGGCGGGGCGTGCAGTGTCTTTACACACATGCTGGAGTCAATACAAAGTCAATGGGAATCTCAAAGTTGGATTTAGGAATCTTCCGGTCTAGCTAGGAGGAAACAACTAAAAACCTAGACACTTGGATAGTCAATACCCTTGGGAGCACCAAAGTACTCACGTTACCTCACCTACAGATGGCGGGTGCATAGGTGTGAAGATGTGTCGGGTTTCGTCGTTGGATCCTATGGAGCCTTGAAGAAAGATGCTGCAGGCGACCAGGAGGAAGATGTCCGGGTGGATCCAAGGGTGGATCGAAGATGTAGAAGACCTGAAAGCAGAGGGGACAGAGTCTAGGTCACTAGCCAGTGACCGGGTGGAACCAGGAAGGAACCAGACGATGTCGAGGAGCAATCAGGTGCTGACTTGAAGCTTGTCTTTGCAGCCACGCGGACCAGGAGGCGTCGACGATGACCAGGTGCTGGAGAGGAGCTGTCCCGCGAAGGTTCTCGCATATGCAGGGGTCGACTGCCGGATTGGAGTCAACAAGCCTTGGCAAAGGCAACCCACGCAGGATATAACAAAGGCTTCTGGTGCAGACCAGCAAGGGCTGAGTTGCTTCACCTTTGCAGGGAAGCAAGGGCCAGTCAGGAGCAACCAGACCAGTGATGTGATTCAAAAGGATTGTCGTCACAGAGGCTACTAGCCAATGGGCCAGCTACCGGACAACGCGTCGAGCAGAACACAAGCAGAAGGGCCCCACGCAGAACTCGTGGAGTGTGGAGGGCTGCTTTTTGGTGCAGGTGGAGCTCGGTTTCGGCGTTTCTCAATCCCCGGTGCACAGCTTCGAGGATGCCTCAGGAGCTACACAGTTAGCAAGTTGCAGGCTTTCCAAGATGTCCGGTCCCACGTTTCTCGTCGCCTCCACGGATCTCAGCTATGCTGCAGTCGTGAAGAGAGGTCTCAGAGAGGTCTAGAAGTCTGGGTCTTTTCAGGCTCTGTGTTCGGGTTCCGGCGGGAACGTCGACAAAGCAAGGCGTTGATTTGCTGGATGGTGCCTGGTTGCCCAGGGTGGTCACTCCTTGGCCACAAGGGAAATTCTTCAGTCTTCAGCTTCAGCAGAATGTCGAAGGTCCAGAGTTTCGTTTCGGGTTTCAGTCAGGATCAAATCTAAAGTCTCAGGACTCAGCTCCTACCTTTATACTACTAAAAGGGGCTGGATCACTGACTAGGTCCCTCCTGTGGGTGGGACCTGGAAGGGGGGTGGTTACACCCCCTCTCCTTTGTTCAGTTTCGCGCCAGAGCTGGGGCTGGAGTACCCCAGCAACCGGTTTGAACTGGGGTATGCATGGAGCACCTAGTGTGCCACAGGCAGTGTCTCATTTTATTCAGCCCTCCCTGTCCCAATACACAAAGTCCTGTCTGGGGTGGTGCTCGCACCTCCCCAGAGAGGAAACCTATTGTCCAAACCTCAGTGACTGGAAGGACTCCCAGCAGCAGGAGGTCAGACTTGTGTCGGTGGCATCAGCGTTCATTTTGTGACGCTGGGGCTCTGGTTAACTTAAACCGGGATACTCAGCAACAACATGTCTTCTCTCTCTAGAAGGGTGGAATGCTACCCTCGTCGCCAGAATTGGTGAGGGGGTAGTATTCCAAAGCGTATGACACTTTACATGACATGTTTGGATAAAGTCAAACCAAAGTTAGTATTAACCGCAAGGATTTTAATGCACTTAAGAGTATATGGTATGGCGATATTATAGATCAGCTATAAGGACATGGTTCCGAAAGCTGCAGACAGGCTCAGCTCATGCTAGAGCACCATCTCACACATAACCAAGCACTCTGCCTCCAGGATTGTTAAGGCCTGCCATAGGAGTGACTTATAGGTTACTATGTGTCTATATAAAAGTATGTATAGGAATACTATACCTAAGCAAGGGGTGATTACACAACCTTGCCCCAGCTGAGTGATCAGCCAGTTGTGTCTATTTGAGTGGCCAGCCAGGGGTGGCATAATACATGCTGCAGCCCCTGGTAGGCCTTGGTTACACCTATGCCCCGAATACCTAGGGTACACTTCTACAGGGGCTGACAAGGTGAACCAATTCCCAATTGTGGATGTACCTAGAGTACATGGTGTAAATTTAGAGAGAGTGCATCTGTGCTGTGGGTCTGGCTAGCAGGCCCAGAGCCATATCTAAGTCGAAAACCAGTAAAGCAAAGCAAAAAGTGGGGGTGACCATAGGAAGCAGACCCTACTCTCCTACAGAGGTAAACAAGTTACTATTAACTCATAGCTCTCGAAGAAAGACGACTTACCCATAGTGCATTAAGGAGCATATCTGTATATAATGCAAATACAAAAAATGTAGCGGAATCTCAATATATAATTAAACATATTTAGGTATTGTCGATATAACCCCCACAAGTGTCATAAGAAGTGTTTACCTGGGTGCAATAAAATCGTCCTCCAAGAGAAATTAAAGGTACGAATGATTTTTGTAAAGGAATAAAATATAGATAAATGACTAAAAGAAAACACAGAAAAGGCAGGGAAGGACCGTGCAGAATAAGGGCCAATAATAAAAAATGGAGATGGAGTAATTTCATGAATAAAGAGCTGGCCAAAAAAACACCCAGTTGATCCTATCAATGGCACCTCAAAATGGATGACACAGCGGTTTGAGGAATAAAATGGCTGGACACTCCAACAACGAGTGAGGCACATCCCCCACCATGGGTCAACCTTATCTCAGATGATCTCATCTTAGATTTACCAAACACCAACCATAGTAACTGAAGTAGGACTAGCCCATGGAAATAAAAACAAAACTACAACCAACAACCCTAATCCATGGTAATAGAAATAGGACTGCATTGCTCCTTAGTAGACTCTTAATCTATGAAGCGGACATATTGGAATAGGTCATCTCAAGGATATTGCACGAACCCTGCAGCAACCGAGCTTACTATCCAACTACCGTAGATCAGAAGTCTTACATAACTACTCTAACCTACTTTTCACCATTTGAACTTTTACCTCTTGGACTTTGGACTCCAAAAATAAAAAAGTCCACACTAACATTTATCCTGAGACAGGATTTTTGTGTATTTCATATGTTTTTTTGAAATTCTCTTTATAAGGGTCTGTTTATGTTTTGACCTCATTCCCTCTTCAACTCTATAATATTAGGATTTTCTTTTTTTTTTGTGACTCACCTGTTTTAGGCAACTATTATTATTAGGACTACATTTACGCCCCTGTGTTATCTTTCTTATGATTCGTCCATCCCTGTCCAGGTACCCTCTCCCCTCTATTTACTAGTTATCTTATCACTCTCCCTTACTATTCAAATTCTGATTAAGCCTCTCCTCTCCCTCCTCCCGTCCCCTGTTTCTACGCATCCTTATTACACAGGTCTTTTCCCCTCTATCCCGGTTTCACTACTCTCAATATGGAACCTACAGGCACTCACACGTACAAAATCATGTACCCTCCCAAACTCACCAAAAAATCTGCCAAACGCTTCAAACACAACTTTCTTAAATCTCACCAAGAAACGCCCTTTGCTGAACCTTAGTTCACTCCACATAATGGAATTATGACCACTGATATCATTTTCTTCACAAGGCGTAGAGCCCAATGGAGGAAAGCTTTCCTAGCCTTATTCTCAATCTCCTCAACGAAGAAATCAGCACACTGTCTCATGATCTACACTGCTCCATCACAGTTCTTCCACGCCACAGCCACCTTCACAATCTCCAACAACTGAATTATTCTCATTCAATCCACAGACCGCAGTCTAAATCTATTTGATAACATCTTCTCCACTTTAAAAGATTATGTGTCTAATCCTCCTACCTCCCCCCCAACTCGCCCAACTGACCCAATCTCCCAACATTCCGGCTACCACCTCCCCTACCCTCCATGCCACCCTCCCATCCCCTACCCCCCTGCCATCCTTGAGTGCTGCTCCTCACTCAACCTCTGTTTCTCACCTTCCAGCACCCTCCCACTCTCCTCCCCTTACCCTCTCATGCGTCCAACCTACTCTACCTCATCTTCTAATTCACCTCTTGCACAATCTCTCAGGCCTCCCACTATGCCCACAGCCCCTTTCACTTCTTGTCCTTCCTCCCCCACCATCCCTCCCCCTACTGCCCCCCTATCTCATAACAATACCTTAGTCCTCCCTCTACCCTGTATTACTTCCGTTCATGCTCCCTATACAGTAGTCGTCCCGTCTTTGGCTCCTAACGTTGACCATTCCCCTCCTATTGAAACCCCCCCAAGAACCCTGCACTGTGGTCGTCCCCCCCTCTGGCTCCAAATAGAGACCATTCCCCTCCCATTGATTCCCCTCAAGAACCCTGCACAGTTGTCGATCCCTCTCTTGCTCCAAACAAAAACCATTCCCCTCCCACTGAATCCCCTCACGCACCCTGCACAGTAGGCGTTCCACCCCTGACTTCAAGTTGTGACCTCTCTCTTCCCAATAATATTCCAACCATCATACATCTCCTTCCTTCATTAGCCATTTCCAGTTCCCTTACACCATTGCCTTCAATTTGCACTACCTTCCATTCTTCACCCCCCCTTCCCCACCTTTTCCTTCATCTGATCTCACTCCTAACCGATTCACACAGCCCCAATCCCAACCCTCTTGTCACTCCAACACCAACACCTCTTCTGTTCCAATCTTCACCTTGGATAAGATTATGACTACTCTTCTTCAAATCAAAGATGATCTCCAATCCTTCAAAGAGTTATTCTTTAATCAACTCAGGAACCCTTTACCCCCGTTGTCACCATACCAACCCCTCACCCACCCCCCTCCTCCTTGCAAACAGAACCCTCCTTATTGGACATCTATCCCCTCACGTAACTCTATCACCTGTCCTCATCGCAGCTTTAACCCTCTCTCTTCGTACGACATACGCTCTCTCCTACACTCATATGATATCGCACCCCTGACCCACGCAGCCCCTACATATCTTCCCATCCCTACTATTCTTCTCAATCCCCACAGGTCCTCCAAACAGAACGATAGAGGTATCGTTCCTGATAATCTAAAAAAAAGTCTCACTCACTCCCGACCCCTCTTCATCCCTCTTCACCCCTCGGCTAAAATGCACTCTTCTGAACTGCAGATCGGCCCCCAGACATGCCTCAGACATTGCAGACCTCATCATCGCACATGACCTAGACTTGATCATACTCACCGAAACTTGGTTATCTAACTCCTCCTCACCACTCATTGACATTCTAGTTCCCCCTAACTACCATATCATTAGGCTAGACAGGTTTGGCAAAACAGGGGGTGGGCTTGCGTGTATTCACCGTAGCAATCTTGTAGTCAATAGAGTCAGTTCACCTCTATTCTCCTCCTGTGAGTACCTTTGTCTTGATATCATCAGCGAAACTAACCCTGTTTGCTCCCTACATATTCTCTACCATCCTCCAGGAGACAACCTCACCTTTCTGAGCACCTCATAGATCTGATTACAACGAACACTGGACGTCAACATACACAGATAATCCTGGGGGATTTCAACCTTCATTGGAACGACCACAACGACTCTTTAGTTAATTGTCTCAAAAACCTCCTCATTGACCTAGACCTCACACAAATTTGCAACAGCCCCACCCACAACAAAGGCTCTATCCTGGATCTTATCTCCATAGCTGACTCTATCCAACTCGAGTCAATCCAACCCTGTGACTGGTCTGACCACTTCATTATCACTTTCTTCATTACTGAAAAAATGAAGCTCATCCCTTCTCAATCCACCAGACCTAAGGTCTGGAAGAGAGATCTGAAGAAACTCAACCCCAACTCTCTACCCTCCCTCAACCACAATCTTCTCTTACCTCCCATTGGCGTTGTTGACTTACAGGTCCTTACTGATCACTACCTCAATTCGATGTCCTCTATTATCAACGCAGCTGCCCCCCTTCAATTAAAGAATGTTTCCTCAAAAATCTCTAAACCATGGTATGACGGATTTCTGAATGACGACAGACGAGCGATGAGACAGGCAGAACGTAACTGGAGATCTTTCCCATCTGCTTTGCACCTCAAAACACTTAAGAAAAAAAGAAACACTTACTTCAGAAAACTCAAAAGCTCAAAAACTGCTTTCTTTAGCCTCCAGCTTGATCAAGCAAAAAACCAACCAAAAAAACTGTTCGAGTTAATAAAAACTCAATCCAGAGATGCCCCTCAATCTCTTTCAAACTCCTCTAAGGCACTGCCGTCATGTGAAGAATTCTCTTCCTTCTTTAACTTAAAGACAGACAACATCAAGAATGACCTCCTTATTGATCTAAATCTCTACTCTAGCGCACACAATAAAACGCCCACCGAGTTAAAAAACAATGCTTCATGGTCATCCTTTGAAATGTATTCGGAAGAAAATATTGCCAAGATTCTCAGCACACTGAAGCCCTCCATTCACCTGTCTGACCCTCTACCCGCAAACGCTGTAAAGCACTTTATACCATTACTTATCCCCCTTTGGACCAAAATCATTTATTGCTCACTTCAACAAGGATGCATCTCGGACTCCCTCAAAGTGGGAGAGGTCTCGCCCATTTTAAAGAAACCCACAGCTGAGCCCTCTGAACTTAACAACTATCGCCCTATCACCAATATCCCTACCCTAGCCAAACTACTAGAAAAATGCGTGCACCTTCAATTGACTAAACACATCGAGCACTTTAACCTCCTCAACCCATACCAATCAGGCTTCCGAGCCGGCCACAGTACTGAATCTGCCATGACCCTCATTATTGATGATCCACTTCAAGTACTGGATCAAAATGGTTCCTGCCTCCTCATACTACTCTATCTCTCCTCAGCTTTCGATACAGTCAAACATGAGAATCTAATTGATCTGTTGAAACTCAGAATGGGTATCTCAGGTACAGTTCTCAATTGGTTCACCTCCTTTCTGCACAACAGGACCCAAAAATTAAAAATTAATAACACTATGTCCTCTCCAGTTCCTGTTACTCTGGGTGTCCCTCAAGGATCCTCCCTCTCCCCTACTATGTTTAATCTTGTCATGGAACCACTTACCGCACTACTCCAAGCATCCAATGTTCAATTCCACATGTACGCTGATGACACCCAACTCTACCTCAAAATAAACAACGTTGACGACATCAAATTACTCAACACAACGCTTAGGAACACACGGACCTGGCTAGCAGAGAATCACCTCAAACTTAACGCACTAAAAACAGAATTCCTCCTAATAGCACCTCCCTCCAAAGGCCACATCGTTCAGCCCTGTCTCAATCATCTCACTGCTCTCAACGTTCTACCTACTATTGTGGAATCAGCGAAATCTTTAGGCATAACTCTCGACTGTAATCTCAACATGCAACATCACATCAGCAATGCAACAAAGGGAGCTAATTTCCACATCAACACATTGCGTAAATTGAAACCTTTCCTTCCTCCCAAGGATTTCAAAACTGCAGTCCAAGCCTTGGTCACCCCAAGAGTGGAATATGGCAGTGTTGCACTCTGTGGTCTCCCTCTATCATCCATAGCACCATTAAAAGCCTCTATTAATGCTTCAGCCAGACTTATCACAGGCTCGAAAAAAAGGTCACACATCACTCCTGATCTAAAAGCTTTAAACTGGCGCCCTACGAAGCCAGAATACATCTGAAAATCGCCTGAATGACCCACAAAGCTTTACACCACAATTCCCCCAGTTATCTCGCACAGAAACTCACAATATCTGGTGGATCAAGAGCGACAAGAAGCGCAGACAATCTTCTTTTGAAACCTAAGAGATTCCACAAGAAAAAAACCTACAAACGCTCCTTTTCAGGAATGGCGCCCAGGATATGGAATGCCCTCCCTCCAGAAATCAGACTTATCTCATCTACAGCATCCTTCAAACAAGAAGTAAAAGCTCTCCTCCTATCCAAATTTACATGAACTCTGTCTATTGTAATCTGGTAACTTAATACTTCTCCTCCTTAGACTATTTTGATTGTATTTTTGCATTTAATCTGGTAACTCAATACTTCCTTCATGAGACTATTTTATATTGTATTTTGTATGTTTATTGACCTCCTGCATCTTTATCCTCCATACATTGTTTTTATTTATATTGTAACCTTTTTCATCTTTTCTTTTTTTTTTTCAATCGTTTCCGTTTTTGTTTAATCTTTAGTCATCTGCATGTTTAGTCACACGCTGTCTGTAAAGCGCTCTGATATCCGTAAGGATCTTGTTCGCGCTCTATAAAACTTTCAAAATAAATAAATAAAATAAATATTAAAAAATAGCATTTTGCCATGGTATTTCGCTATTTAATCCGTTTTTGAAAGTGTCTAAAGAAAATATCCAAAACACCTCACGTTTTTTTCTTATACTCATGCCACCTTTCGTGTCTTAGTTGTTAATTTTCTCTAGAATTCGCCATTTGAAATCATCAGGTCCATGGTTACAATCTACGAAATGTTTAACCATGGGGGATAACAGTTTTTTGGTTCTTATTGCGGAACGATGCTGTGTTAGTCGAACCTGAATGGGCCTCGAGGTTTCACCGACGTACCTAAGTGCACAAGGGCATTGGATAAAGTAAACAGTGTTAGGTGTCTTGCAATTCCACATATGGGTAGCCTGCTTGGTATACCCATTGTGAGTGAAACTTTCACCATCTATAATATTTTGGCATGACTTGCAAGATGAACACTTCACTGTTCCTTTGATCGGTTGATTTGTATCTATGGATTTCTGCAAAAAGATGTCCTGATTTCGTGATTCATTAAAACGGGAATGGACAATCTGGTCTTTAATGTTCTTGTTACGTCGATGGACAAACAAGGGTTTAGCTAATTTCTGATCCTGTGTACAGTTACTATTCAAAATGTGCCAGCTTGAGTTGACAATTTGTTTTACTTTAGAGTCCAAAGTGGAGTGTCTAGTAATGCAGACTGCTTGTTTTCTTTCACTGTCTTAGATCGCAGAAGGTAATCTCTGTCAAAAAATCCGGCCCTTTTATATGAGTCCCTCACCAGCCGGTGGGGATATCCTCTCTCTAGGAATTTCTTTCTCATTTCTATTGCCTGTCTGTCAAAATCACGAAGATCAGAACAGTTACGCCTCACTCTCCGGAACTGTGAGAAAGGAATACTCTATTCTGATTCCGCGGGTGGAAACTGTGAAAATGAAGCAGAGTATTCCTTGCTGTAGGCTTCACATATAAGTCTACCTTCAGTTTACCCTGGTTGTTCAAAATCAGAATATCCAGAAATGCAACCTTCTCAGCACTAATGTGAGCCGTGAATTTAAGATTATGATCCGTAACATTCAGCCAACCTAGAAACTCAGATAAAGCCTCTCTCCCATTGGTCCAGACAAAAAAGATATCATCAATGTATCTGGACTAATGGGAGACAGACTCATAAAATGGGGCAACCTCGTTATATATAAATCTATTTTCAAAAGTAGCCATATATATATATTTGCCACAGATGGAGCCACAGATGCGCCCATGCTCACGCCTTTCACTTGGCGATATAATTGCTGTCCGAATTCAAAGATGTTTTCCGTCAGAACTATCTTGAGGCAAGCAAGAGTAAATGTTTTAGGGCAGTAATCATATAAATAGATTATTATCATATGAAATACCGCAAAAAGACCTGCACTTCTGCTCAAAGCTGCGCGCATACCGAAGAACAGTGAAGTGCACGATTGTCTCAACCTAATATAAACTTATTTTGACTTGTACTTAAGTGTTGTCTATTTACTTAGTTTTATACTATTGTACAACCTCCTCTGATGTGTCTGTTAAACGTACCTTTTGTCCGAAGTTTTGTCTTGAATTTTGACGCTTTGTCTTGAATTTTTACAATACTGAGAGCACAGAGAGGCAACAAAACAGTTGTTCAAAGCATAAATGCACAATATATTAATGAAATCCATATTCTTCCTTGATTTCACAGTGATGAATCTTTAATCTTGTCTTTTCATCACAAAAAATGCCAAATGATGTTTCAAAAAACAGCCAACGCATTTCGCCCCAGAGGGGGCTTCCTCAGGGCAAATTTCACGACGCTCAAGCTCAAAAGTAATTCACTTGTGATCCCCGTTAATGCATGTGTCAAAGCTCAATAAATCGCGAAACATCAGTCCATGCTGAAATAACAGTTGCCATGCAACGCTGCCAGCATTTATTTTTTGTGATTCGATTCACATAGGTTATATTTCTTCAATTGTGACGCTAGTGATTCAGACTAGAAATAATTATTCCAAAGCTCCAGTGTAGAAAAGTGAGTCAATACGATGGTTGACTCCTGAGGGGCATGTACGACCAGCCTCACTGTGTGAGCGTTCCCTCACGACAATCAGTTCAGAAGACGCCTCTTCTGAACTGATCGTTGTGAGGGAACGCTCACACAATGAGGCTTAGGATGGCCACCAGTGTACAGTATAGTCCCCTGCCTGACCCCAAGATGGCTTCCTTAGTGGTCCCCTACACGTTGTTTTACTTCCCTGGGATAACAATTGGTCATTGACCAGACCTTGTAACCTATCCCCTAACCTGCCTACACATCAGGACTTGGAACCTGCGGAACTTACCCCAGACTGGGGAGACCTAGCGATTTGGCTGATGCCCAGTGGAGCTACCATATAGCCAAAGAGAAGATGGGTTGTGGACTCCCCCTCCCTGTCGTCACCTATCCAGCCGGATCTTGGGCAGATTTTCCCCCACGTCTCTACGTCCTGTCTTCCTCCTACCCCTTAACCCTATCCCTTTACCCTTCCTGCTCCATTCACCTTGTCCCCTATGTTCTTTAAATGCTTTTCTTGATACCTATGTAACTTTTAACTGATGTAATTTGCACCATTATTGTCCCTCATGTAAAGCGCTCTGATTCCATCGGGTCTAGCCAGCGCTACATAATTACTCATTAATTAAATTTGTTCCCATTTAGTACTCTTTCACACTTTGTCTACCTCCCTAGCTCCTACTCACTCTCCCCTGAATCTCTCACCTTGCCTGCTCATCTGCCTAGCCCCCTGTCCTTTGTGCCCTTTGACTAAGCACTCCTTCTCCCCTTGTTAGGGAAAGATCCAATATTTATACTCTGGAGTCTCAGCGTACCCGCTGAGAGAGTCCACTGCGCCAAGGGAGCCACTCACAGCTAAGGTATGGTATTGCCCCCCGTGCCAAAGCACTCCCTCTCCCCTTTTTGGGAAGGGTCCAATATGTAGGCCTTGGAGTCTCAGAGACCCCTCTGAGTGTGTCCGCTGCGTAAAGGGAGCCTCCCGCAACAGAGATAGAGAAGTGATACCACTTCCCCTGGGATCACAGCTTACTGGACTTTGGACGTTGCTTTGACTCGTCTACCGGTTTGGGTCCCCGTCGCCCTTCCCCTCCTCTTTCCCACCTTCATTACCTGTCTACCTCCCCAGCTCTTTCCCCCTCCCCTGAATCTTCCCCCCTGCCTGCTTTTCCCCTAACGTATTTGTGCTTATTGTTTATCTTGACCTCACAAGTAACTATGTTGCCATGCTCTAATAACTGTATAACCTTTGAGACGATGTAACCTGTAACTATGATCTGATGCCCATGTAAAGCGCTCTGATACCTCCGGGTCTAGCCAGCGCTATATAAAAACCTTTAAAATAAAATAAAATAAAATAAATAAATAAATACTGCCGTTTCCTTTTGTTGAGTCTTGAATTTTTACACTTACCATCCTGAATGTACACCCATGCCAGTTGATCCCCCTAACAGGGAAGAGGCTCAACCAGTAAAAAGAGACCTGCTATGGAAATGAGTCCTGAAACTTTACCAACGCCTAAAACAGGTTTAGTACCAACCAGATCACTTTTTAGCCATGGCAAACACTCTTTTTTTTAAATCAGAGGGTTTGCAACTGCTAAAACGTTTACTTCCTGTGGCCCTTATTTCTTTAGTCTGAGTGAATTGTTGCAGCATGTGTGATTTTTATTACTGATGCTTCCAAACATGTCAAGTTACAGAAGATAAAACGCTTGCCTTTGCCTTTCATTTTTTGTTTTCTGCCTCTATAGCTGTGCTTCTCCGGTTGTAAACGCAGGGCTGGAAGAACAGAATGCAAGGGAAATCTCTGGAGACTTTGTCCTCTGTTAATGCAGGTGTCTGCCTCACTGTTGTGCCTGCACTATATCAGCACAGAACCCAGGACGTGTGCCCAGAAGCAGGCGCTCTGCGCCTGGGCACACTGTGTCTAGCATATCTTGCAGTATATTACCTCTAAATGTACTTTGTTTTCTTTTGTAATCTGCACACTTGTCACTCTTTCCTCCTGTAATGCACCGTTTGCTCCTCATGTATTTTGTTTGCTCACAATTGTCACTTTTACGTCATGTAACTTATCGTCTGCTTTTGTAATTTGTTCATTTGTAATTTTTCTGTTCCTATTGTGAAGCACTAAGACGCCTTCGGGTAAAGTCCGCGCTATATAAAAACGTATAAATAAATAAATAAATAGCCCTTCCCGCCGTGGATTGAACAAAAGAGAGGGACGGAAAGAATGAGGTCATACAGCTGAGATGCAGGTCACGTGCTCATGTGTGGGTGCAAAACTTCACAAGCTGCGCGAGGAAGGAAGGGAGCAATTGTGCGATCGCACAGGAGACGGGCTGTGCCAGGGACGCGTTAAAAAGGTGGGCGAGGCTCCGGGCTGTCATCGCATCCCTCCATCCCACATCCTCTTAGCGGGATCCGTTCGCAGCAGTCAGTCCCCGCGGGAAGGGGAAGCAGCTGAGCTGAGGCTGCTGCTGAGTGAGCGACAGTGTCTGCAGCCACCAGCAGCCGGCCTGCGGGATGCTGCGAGGCCCCGCCCCCTCCTTGTACCAGGCGTGCACTTCCTGTCTGTACCACAACACAAGCACCTCACTCATCCCCGAGCCGGCGGATGCCATGCCTGTATCTCTTCCCTGGCATCAGTCACTGCTCCCCTTACCTGCCACCGCTGCACAGGCTTAAGGCCCCAGCCACACAGTCTGCAGGTAACGTGTGTGCGTCTGCACGCTGTGTGTGTGGCTTCAAAGCTTCTCCCCACCCTGTGATGTGTTCGGTCCTCCTCTCCTGGAAGGGCTCTCCCTGTGGTGTCGCCTCATTACTGCAGTCCGTTGGTTTCGTTTTTTTGCATTGAATAAGCACAGTTTTGGTTGGGTTTGCCCAGCTGTTCGAGTGCAGCTCGCTCCTTCCCACTGCTCACGTCATCAAAGAGAGACAGATCAGCCCAAATCCGTGTGTTTTGCATTCCCCTAAAGACATGAAATAACGGGTGGGGGCTGCGCTAGCGTTAAGCATCTGTTTTCTCGGCAGTGACTCCAATGCTGTCCTGCCTCTCGTCGCCCCCTAGAGGCACCCATGGAGCAGGAGTGTGCAGAGGCCCTCAGCCAAGTCTTCTCCACTGATGGTAAACATTCCTACCTTTCTTGCCCTATCAGCAGCGTTCAGCGTTATGGATCAGGGTGGAAAATGCCCTGAAGTGGGGGCTTTGGGGGCAGAAAGGCGCTGAGTAAGGGATCTTAATACCGAACTATTGGAAATGTTGCCACCTTGCAGAGACCTAAAGATCTGGAGGCTCAGCCACTGCACACGCGCGCCCCCCTCCCCCTGCGCATCCCTCGCGCTCATTCTTGACCTCTAACCTATGCCATGCTCCCTTTCTTGTCTATCATTAATTCTTACTCGCAGAGTTGGCAGGCCAGGATGGCGTAAAATGAAAAGACAACCAGCGGGTGGGTGTTAAGAAGGCTGTGACATCAAAACATTCTAGGAGTGCAAAGGTAACGCAAGAATCTACCTCACAGTTCCGCCAACCCCCCCCCCAACCCCTTATGTCTTTTCACGTGTCCATGAAGCCAACCCTGGTTCCTTTTCCGAGGATTTCTTACAATGCCTCCCATGGACAGTGCAGTAGTGACTTCTCTTACTTACCTGCACTGGTGAATGCCGTGCACGGCCTTCACAGGGAATCGCAGAGGTGCAGAACGGAAGTATGTATTGTCTGGATGTCCAGGATGAGAGCCTAAACCTGCTTGTGTTTATTTGTTTGTGTAACACGAAAAGCGTGACTGTTGCCTCTAGGCACTTTCAGTGAGAGCTCAGGGCCTGCTGTCAGCGGGTTAAAGTTGTTCTTAACATTGATGTTGCCCGATAGAGTACATTTACCCAGTTGGTGCATCTCTTTCGTGTGGTGTAGGTAGAGTCACCTAAATTAATTGTGACAGGGCATAGTTTGGTGTGCAAGGTACTGGCAGCCTGTCGGCAGTAGTAAGGGTGCCTCATTTCTACTGGCAGCCTGTCGGCGGTAGTAAGGGTGCCTCATTTGTACTGGCAGCCTGTCGGCGGTAGTAAGGGTGCCACATTTGCACCGGCAGCCTGTCGGCAGTAGTAAGGGTGCCTCATTTGCACTGGCAGCCTGTCGGCGGTAGTAAGGGTGCCTCATTTGTACTGGCAGCCTGTCGGCGGTAGTAAGGGTGCCTCATTTGCACTGGCAGCCTGTCGGCAGTAGTAAGGGTGCCTCATTTGTACTGACTGCATTTCGGGGTTAGTAAGGGTGCCTCATTTGTACTGGCAGCCTGTTGGCGGTAGTAAGGGTGCCTCATTTGTACTGGCAGCTTGTCGGCTGTAGTAAGGGTGCCTCATTTCTACTGGCAGCCTGTCGGCGGTAGTAAGGGTGCCTCATTTGTACTGGCAGTCTGTCGGCGGTAGTAAGGGTGCCTCATTTGCACTGGCAGCCTGTCGGCAGTAGTAAGGGTGCCTCATTTGTACTGGCAGCCTTTCAGGGTTAGTAAGGGTGCCTCATTTGTATTGGCAGCCTTTCGGGGTTAGTAAGGGTGCCTCATTTGTACTGGCAGCCTGTTGGCGGTCGTAAGGGTGCCTCATTTGTACTGGCAACCTGTTGGCGGTAGTAAGGGTGCCTCATTTGTACTGGCGATACAAAAGGGGATGATGGACGGAGCGTTTGAGCAAATCAAACACTCACCCCCAGTCAACTCATCTGGGTTTAATCCATCACCATTCTTTAGCTCACTCAGCCACCCCAGTTCAGACATGGCCATATGCAAATCAGTCTGACCCTGTGCCTCATGGGAACAGTCCAGCCCAAACTGCCAAGTCATGTCTTCCCTGGACCGGAAACAAGCATCCTTGGACCGGTTTCGGATTCATAACCTCATCAACCAGGCTATGTTGAATCCAGTGGCCAAGTGAGCAAGGGACTCACGTCTGAGCATACCCTGCCAAACGCTCCGTCCATCATCCCCTTTTGTTTCGCTTTGTTCGCCCTAAGTTGGCAGGGTATGCTCAGACGTGAGTCCCTTGCTCACTTGGCCACCACTGGATTCAAGATAGCCTGGCTGATGAGGATTATGAATCCGAAACCGGTCTCAGGCTGCTTGTTTCCGGTCCAGGGAAGACATTGCTTGGCAGTTCGAACTGGACTGTTCCCATGAGGCACAGGGTCAGACTGATTTGCATATGGCCATGTCTGAACTGGGGTTGCTGAGTGAGCTAAAGAATGGTGATGGATTAAACCCAGATCAGATGACTGGGGGTGAGTGTTTGATTTGCTCAACCGCTCCGTCCATCATCCCCTTTTGTTTCGCTTTGTTCGCCCTTAGTTGGCAGGGTTTGCTCAGACGTGAGTCCCTTGCTCACATGGCCACTGGATTCAAGATAGCCTGGTTGATGAGGATTATGAATCCGAAACCAGTCCCAGGATGCTTGTTTCCGGTCCAGGGAAGACATGGCTTGGCAGTTCGGGCTGGACTGTTCCCATGAGGCACAGGGTCAGACTGATTTGCATATGGCCATGTCTGAACTGGGGTGGCTGAGTGAGCTAAAGAATGGTGATGGGTTAAACCCAGATGAGTTGACTGGGGGTGAGTGTTTTATTTGCTCAAACGCTCCGTCCATCATCCCCTTTTGTTTCGCTTCATTTGTACTGGCAGCCTGTCGGCGGTAGTAAGGATGTCTCATTTATACTGGCAGCCTGTCGGCGGTAGTAAGGGTACCTCATATGTACTGGCAGCCTTTCGGGGGTAGTAAGGGTGCCTCATTTGTACTGGCAGCCTTTCGGGGGTAGTAAGGGTGCCTCATTTGTACTGGCAGCCTGTTGGCTGTAGTAAGGGTGCCTCATTTGTACTGGCAACCTGTTGGCGGTAGTAAGGGTGCCTCATTTGTACTGGCAGCCTGTTGAGGGTAGAAAGGGTGCCTCATTTGTACTGGCAGCCTTTCGGGGGATAGTAAGGGTGCCTCATTTGCACTGGCAGCCTGTCGGGAGTAGTAAGGGTGCCTCATTTGTACTGGCAGCCTTTCGGGAGTAGTAAGGGTGCCTCATTTGTACTGGCAGCCTGTTGGCGGTAGTAAGGGTGCTCATTTGTGATGGCAGCCTGTCGGCGGTAGTAAGGGTGCCTCATTTATACTGGCAGCCTGTCGGCGGTAGTAAGGGTACCTCATATGTACTGGCAGCCTTTCGGGGGTAGTAAGGGTGCCTCATTTGTTCTGGCATCCTTTCGGGGGTAGTAAGGGTGCCTCATTTGTACTGGCAGCCTGTTGGCAGTAGTAAGGGTGCCTCATTTGTACTGGCAGCCTGTTGGTGGTAGTAAGGGTGCCTCATTTGTACTGGCAGCCTTTCGGGGGTGGTAAAGGTGCCTCATTTGTACTGGCAGCCTGTCGGCGGTAGAAAGGGTGCCTCATTTGTGCTGGCAGCCTGTTGGCGGTAGTAAGGGTGCCTCATTTGTACTGGCAGCCTGTTGGCGGTAGTAAGGGTGCCTCATTTGTACTGGCAGCCTTTTGGGGGTAATAAGGGTGCCGTATTTGTACTGGCAGCCTTTCGGGGGTAGTAAGGGTGCCTCATTTTTTACTGGCAGCCTGTCGGCGGTAGTAAGGGTATCTCATTTGTACTGGCAGCATTTCGGGGGTAGTAAGGGTGCCTCATTTGTACTGGCAGCTTGTTGGCAGTAGTAAGGGTGCCTCATTTGTACTGGCAGCCTGTTGGGGGTAGTAAGGTGCCTCATTTGTACTGGCAGCCTTTTGGGGGTAATAAGGGTGCCTTATTTGTACTGGCAGCCTTTCAGGGGTAGTAAGGGTGCCTCATTGGTACTGGCAGCCTGTCGGCGGTAGTAAGGGTATCTCATTTGTACTGGCAGCATTTCGGGGGTAGTAAGGGTGCTTCATTTGTACTGGCAGCCTGTCGGCGGTAGAAAGGGTGCCTCATTTGTGCTGGCAGCCTGTCGGCAGTAGTAAGGGTGCCTCATTTGTACTGGCAGCTTGTCGGCTGTAGTAAGGGTGCCTCATTTGTACTGGCAGCCTGTTGGTGGTAGTAAGGGTGCCTCATTTGTACTGGCAGCCTTTCGGGGGTAGTAAGGGTGCCTCATTTGTACTGGCAGCCTGTTGGCAGTTGTAAGGGTGCCTCATATGTGCAGGCAGCCTGTTGGCAGTAGTAAGGGGGCTTCATTTGCACTGGCAGCCTGTTGGCGGTAGTAAGGGTGCCTCATTTGTACTGGCAGCCCGATGGTGGTAGTAAGGGTGCCTCATATGCAATGGCCACCTGTTGGCGGTAGTAAGGTTGTCTCATATGTACTGACAGCCTGTTGGGGGTAGTAAGGGTGCCTCATTTATACTGGCAGCCTGTTGGCTTCATTTGGTTCCGGCATTGAGGATTGCTGGACTACACAATGCTCTAGAGTTCCCCATTGTCGCGATGAGGCTGGATGAAAGGGCAGCTTTTTTGGCTTGTCCTGAAGGAGCAGGGCATTGTGAATGCGCTGGGGGAGGTTGTTCCTTAGTCGCGGGCCCCTCGCTGGGGGAGGTTGTTCCTTAGTCGCGGGCCCCTCACAGAGAATGTATATATATATATATGTGTGTGGTATGTAAATCGCGCATCTAACCAGACAGCTGAGCAGTGTACAAGTTCTGTTGCACAGATAGTAGTGAGAACTTTGTCCAGGGCAACCCTGAGAAGGTGGCTGGTTGTTAGCATGCCCTTTTGTCCAGTAGGTAGACTGTTGCTGGCCCTTGAAAGTTTTTGCAGGTGAAGCGTGCCATATTGAAGTTTATTCTAGTTCTGAATGGTAGAGTAAGTAAGGAGAGTCGAGTATGACCAATTGGTATTTTTTTCAGAGCCGAAGATGATGCGTACATGTGTCCCAGAGATCGCATAGATCAGCCCACATGACCAAAAGCCTGAATACCTTATACTGTCCTATAGTGAATAACTTCTACCTGCTAGAAGCTGCTGACATCCATGGTGCCCTTGTGGTTTCAGCCAACTCTCTCAATCCTTTCACAAGGTTTCCAGTATTTTGCGACTATTTTATCTAGAGGTTGTAGATTAAAAAAAATATACATTTCATCCTTTTTGTTTTCTTGCAATTAAAGTAATGCAAACATTTGACAATGCATGCATCATTATCATAAATGAAGACAGTGATCCAGTGTTGTCTGCAGCAGGCTAGGAATGCTCATGGAGATAATATGTTATCTGCTGGGCCCTAGTAATGCTGGAAGAGATGCTTAGATATTATCTCAAGAAATGGTGTCGCTACTTCAAAAACATGCTTTGCATTGGCACCCCAGTGCGCGATAAGTTTCACTCCCCTTGGACCACTAAATTTCTCTCTCAGGGCACCACTCAAGACCTAGCATATGCCACATGTACAATCTTTTCATACACCAGTATTTCTTGAAACCCTAGACACCTTGCTCACTAACAGGCTCTTAAACTTGAAAAGGAATTTTTGGAAGCTTGGTAGGTTCTAGACGTAAGACCCAATATTTGCTTAGTGTTGCTCTTGCCCTTGTAGAAGACATGAATGTCAGTGGACTCGGCAAAGAATAACTGCATTCCTCTAACCCCACTTTGCAGCAAAGGATTTGGTGAGCCTTCCGTTGGGTGAAAAATATTTCTTTGCAGTTTCAACTATCTGCTGGTTTAAGGGTTTTGCATTTCCTCAACTGAAAGACTCATAGTCGGGACATTAAAACTGGGCAGGCTGTGTGGAGGGCTTTGCAAGGTTTTTACTTGACACACTAGAGAGGGTAACACTTTTTTTTCTTGGAGCTGTGACTATCACCCGTTTTCCAAGATCATTTAAACTAAAGATTCCTTGACAACAAAGATAAATACAATGAACTTGTAATGAGTATCCCTAACATATGGGTGAAGAGGAATGGATTTTGGCTTGTTCATGAGTTCTAGGAGGGCTGGTATGTTTCTACTGTACAGGGAAAAGAGTGCTGGTGTCTTGCTCCGGAATGCGGAACAGGTGCCCTCCAAACCACTTGTGGCTTTTGCGGGGCATCAAGTTGCTGCAGTTTTTTTAGTGAATTGACCCATGTAGTCTAGGTATATATATATATATATATATATATATATATATATATATATATATATATATGTTTTTCTACAGCACTGCTTCCCAAACGTTTTAGAACCACCGCCCAATTTTTAGATCGACAAACTTTTGCAACCCACCTAACTTTAATGGAGGAGGCGGGTAATTTTGTAATGTAACTAAAGCATTGTGTGGTAGCACACTGTCATTTACAGACCACACATTTTCCATTTAAATAACCACTACATTTGCACAGACATACAGTTTAACTGATAAAACTATACTACATACAAATGATATGTACAAATCTAGTTTCTGTGAATATTTATTATCTGTGTAGAACCATGTAAAATGTCTTGATTTGTTTTGATCATATTAAAATCTTTTCCTTCACTCTTCAGAATTACAAAAACTGTGCTTCATTTTTGCTTTCCTAACTGCTGAATGTGTACAGTTCATATACAGGTATTTACATTGTGTTGCTTGGTACAAAATATTGACATCCTACAGCCTTTCCGCTCACACGACCCACCAAAAATCGTCTTGGGTCGGGGAAAGTCCAAGCAATAAATACAGATGCCTTCAAGTTATATAATTATCTTGACCCTTTTTTTGCTCTTTAAAGACAAAGGTCAAATGTCAGGCTATCTCTTGTCGGTGCACAAACCTATCTTAAAGGATCATGCCAAAAGCACGGCAACGGGTAGGACCAGGAGCAGTGTATGGATTTTGGCGCCTCTTGATTGGACCCGTCATAGATAGATTTGAGCTCCAGCTCAATAATCAGTAATAGGAGGTTACGGGATACAGAGAAATGCACGACCGTTAATAAGACTTTAGATAAATACTTTCATACTTTTCTATACGAGTTTATGGTTCTCAGGATATGCACCAAAAAGGAACAAGCAAGAGAAAACATTTTACTATTGAATGCATTCTGTGATTCTCTCATAGTAGTATTGCATTGGATTTAGTCGTTCTCACATTTAATTCAAGCATACTAGTTGATATGTTGTATGCCAATAGCCTGGACCATTTTGAATTTCCTTGGTTAAGACCAATGCTGGGAGAAGTCTCTGGGAATGTTCATTTATTGTTAGAGTAAACCTGCACTTCTTTATTTAGAACAAGAAACAGTAGTACTAGTCATTGTATGGTATACTACGACAAAGATCAAGATGGAAAACAATGTAAACTCAGATTTTGTCGGAACACCCCCAGTTTATAACACATTTAAAGCGAGAAAAGGAAGCAAGCTCTCACAGTTTTAACACATTGCTGCTTATTGTTTTAAGCATGGTGATTGGTGTTTACCAACCCTCTCACTTTGCAGTCCGAGAAGGAAAGGTAAAGTTAATTATATGACCATCTTGCTGGTGTACATGGAGTGTGAAAGGAAAGGCTGGAGAGTGTCATTTTTTGAAACATAACAAAATGTAAATACCTGTAAATGAACTGAACTGTACACATGCAGCAGTTAGTAAAGCAAAAATAAAGCAATTTTTTTTGTAATTCTGAAATGTGATGGAAACAAAGGTTTTGATTGGATCAAAACTAATCAGAGATTTTAATTGGTGATGCTCTAATGATAAATATTCACTGAAACCAGATTTCTATAAATCATTTGTGTGCATGATAGTTTTATCAGTAAAACAGTATTTCTGTGAAAATGTAATCTGGACGGACCAATCTAATTGGCTATCCAACATTGCAGTGCCTGGCACCACAAGGGTATCTTAAAAGAACCCTCACATACCAACCTAGTTGGTGTCATGCTTCATCATCGGGTTCCCAGCTGAGTAACCAAATGCTACTCAGCTGTGCTGGGACACCAGGTTACAGTGGAGCTTTTTTATTTTTTGTGAATATGATGAAGTGGTGTAATATAAAAATACCTCTGGGATTCTAACTGATAATTACTTTATTCCCAGTGGCCCAGGGTGTGTTTAAAATCAATGAGTGGATAATGTTTTAGGACTAGTGATTGTGTCTTAGTTATCTCTGGTCTAAATGTTTCAGCCCTTTGCAAGATTTAATAGGGCTTTCTTCAGGACCTCTCACAAAAGTTAAAAAGTGAAAAGACATTTAAACAAGCATTAGAAATGCAATAGGTCTCGCATTAGGAAAGTTTGAGTTATTTGTCTTATAAATGAAATTTTTTTTATTTGTGTTTGTAAATGACAAAGCTATTAATTTAGCTATTTTCAAAACCATGCCAATAGTTATAACTTTCGCAAATGTGACACCGATAGCATTTGTAATGCAATATGTGTTGTATTTACGTGACTTACATGTATTGATATTACAAATAACAATGGTTTACATTTTTTTATTTAATTAATACTTAAATAAAAGTTATTGTAATTTCTAATGGCAATAGCTTAAACTTTTGTAAATAAATTTTGTTAAGATTATGTTCAGTGTATTTTATTGCGACGAAAATCCAAGAACAGAAGTGAAATATTAACATCTTTTTGTTACATTTGTAATAAAGCTTAAAACATTGAGAGAACATATTTGAACCAGTTGTTGTTGAATGGTTGCACAGATTGATGCTGTGGTGGCGCTGAGTGATGTTGTGATGGCGAATGAGTGATGCTGTGGCGTTCAGTGATACTGTGGTAGCGCATAGTGATGTTGTGGTGCCCCTGAGTGATGCTGTGGTGGTGCTGAGTGATGCTGTATGCTATGCTATGTTTTGTTTTGCTTTCCTATGTTTTTTTTATGCTATACTATGTTTTGCTATCCTATACTTTTGATTTGTTATACTATGCTATGCTGTGTTTTGTTATGCTATGCTATGTTTTGTTATGCTATGCTTTGCTATTCTATGCTTTGCTATGCTATGTTGTGTTTTATTATGCTATGCTTTGTTTTGCTGTTATGTTTTGTTATGCTATGCTTTGTTGTGTTTTGTATGCTATGCTTTGCTATGCTATTATATGTTTTGCTATGTTTTGTTGTGTTTCGTTAAGCTATGCTATGTTTTATTGTTTTGCTATGTTTTTTTATGCTGTGTTGTTATTTTATGCTGTTTTGTTTTGCTATCTTATGCTTTGATTTGTTATGCTACGCTATGTTTTGTTTTGTTGTGTTTTGTTATGCTACGCTATGTTTTGTTGTGTTTTGTTATGCTATGCTATGTTTTGTTGTGTTTTGTTATGCTATGTTTTGTTATGTAATGCTATGTTTTGTTATGTAATGCTATGTTTTGTTATGTTATGCTATGTTTTGTTATGTTATGCTATGTTTTGTTGTTTAGTTATGCTATGCTATGCTTTGTTGTGTTTTGCTATGCTATGTTTTGTTTTGCTATGCTTTGTTTTGTTGTCCTATGCTTTGTTTTGTTATCCTATGCTTTTTGTTATGCTATGTTTTGCTATCCTATGCTTTTTCGTTGTTATGCTATGCTGTGTATTGTTAATCTATGCTTTGTTTTGTTATACTATTCTGGTGAGTGTGAGTGAGGGTGTGTGAGGGTGAGAGAGAGAGTGAGGGTGAGGGTGAGTGAGGGTGTGTGAGAGAGGGTGTGTGAGGGTGTATGAGGGTGAGAGGGTTGTGAGGGGGTGTAAGGGTGCGAGGGTGGGTGTGTGAGGGTGAGTGAGGGTGTGTGAGGATGAGAGGGGTTGTGAGGAGGTGTGACGGTGAGGGGGTGTGAGGGTGAAGGGGTGTGAGGGTGAAGGGGTGTGAGGGTGCAGGGGTGTGAGGGTGAAGGGGTGTGAGGGTGAGGGGTGGTGAGGGGGTGTGAGGGTGAGGGGGGGTGTGAGGGTGTGGGGATGTGAGGGTGAGGGGGTGTGAAAGCCAGCGGCTCATTTACTTTCTAATTAAGCACCCTCAAATAGAGAATCTCACAGGATTGCTGGTGAACATCAAGTAAATTGATTGTCTCATTACTAAAATATATATGCGCAAGCCTTCTTTCTACAAGTACCAGGAAATGCTTGAATAGAGATGCAATAAATGTAATATTTAATGTTGCATCGAAGATAGTAACTCGCGCCGACGGTGGTGCTGAGAGATGCTGGGGTGGTGCTGAGTGATGCTGGGGTGGTGCTGAGTGATGCTGGGGTGGTGCTGAGTGATGCTGTATGCTATGCTATGTTTTGTTTTGCTTTCCTATGTTTTGTTTTTTTATGCTATACTATGTTTTGCTATCCTATACTTTTGATTTGTTATACTATGCTATGCTGTGTTTTGTTATGCTATGCTATGTTTTGTTATGGTATGCTTTGCTATTCTATGCTTTGCTATGCTTTGTTGTGTTTTATTATGCTATGCTTTGTTTAGCTGTTATGTTTTGGTATGCTATGCTTTGTTGTGTTTTGTATGCTATGCTTTGCTATGCTATTATATGTTTTGCTATGCTATGTTTTGTTGTGTTTTGTTAAGCTATGCTATGTTTTGTTGTGTTTTGCTATGCTTTTTATGCTGTGTTGTGTTATTTTATGCTATGTTTTGTTTTGCTATCGTATGCTTTGATTTGTTATGCTACGCTATGTTTTGTTGTGTTTTGTTATGCTACGCTATGTTTTGTTGTGTTTTGTTATGCTATGCTGTTTTGTTGTGTTTTGTTATGCTATGCTGTTTTGTTGTGTTATGCTATGTTTTGTTATGTAATGCTATGTTTTGTTATGTTATGCTATGTTTTGTTATGTTATGCTATGTTTTGTTGTGTTTAGTTATGCTATGTTGTGTTTTGCTATGCTATGTTTTATTTTGCTATGCTTTGTTTTGTTGTCCTATGCTTTGTTTTGTTATCCTATGCTTTTTGTTATGCTATGTTTTGCTATCCTATGCTTTTTTGTTGTTATGCTATGCTGTGTATTGTTAATCTATGCTTTGGTTTGTTATACTATGCTGGTGAGTGTGAGTGAGGGTGTGTGAGGGTGTGTGAGGGTGAGTGAGGGTGAGGGTGAGTGAGGGCGAGGGTGTGTGAGTGAGGGTGAGTGAGGGTGTGTGAGAGAGTGAGGGTGTGTGAGGGTGTATGAGGGTGAGAGGGTTGTGAGGGGGTGTGAGGGGGTGTAAGGGTGAGTGAGAGTGTGTGAGGCGGTGTAAGGGTGAGAGGGTGTGAGGGTGAGGGTGAGGGCGGGTGAGGGTGTGTGAGGGTGTGTGAGGATGAGAGGGGTTGTGAGGAGGTGTGAGGGTGAGGGGGTGTGAGGGTGCAGGGGTGTGAGGGTGAAGGTGTGAGGGTGCAGGGGTGTGAGGGTGAAGGGGTGTGAGGGTGAAGGGGTGAAGGGGTGTGAGGGTGAGGGGTGGTGAGGGGGGGTGTGAGGGTGTGGGGGTGTGAGGGTGTGTGAAAGCCAGCGGCTCATTTACTTTCTAATTAAGCACCCTCAAAAAGAGAATCTCACAGGATTGCTGGTGAACATCAAGTAAATTGATTGTCTCATTACTAAAATATATATTTGCAAGCCTTCTTTCTACAAGTACCAGAAAATGCTTGAATAGAGATGCAATAAATGTAATATTTAATGTTGCATCGAAGATAGTAACTCACTCCGGCGCCGACGGTGGTGCTGAGAGATGCTGGGGTGGAGCTGAGAGATGCTGGGGTGGTGCTGAGAGATGCTGGGGTGGTGCTGAGAGATGCTGGGGTGGTGCTGAGTGATGCTGTGGTTGCGCTGAGTGATGCTGTGGTTGCGCTGAGTGATGCTGTGGTTGCGCTGAGTGATGCTGTGGTTGCGCTGAGTGATGCTGTGGTTGCGCTGAGTGATGCTGTGGTTGCGCTGAGTGATGCTGTGGTTGCGCTGAGTGATGCTGTGGTTGCGCTGAGTGATGCTGTGGTTGCGCTGAGTGATGCTGTGGTTGCGCTGAGTGATGCTGTGGTGGCGCTGAGTGATGCTGTGGTGGCGCTGAGTGATGCTGTGGTGGCGCTGAGTGATGCTGTGGTTGCGCTGAGTGATGCTGTTGTGGTGCTGTTGTGGTGCTGTGTGATGCTGTGGTGGTGCTGTGTGATGCTGTGGTGGTGCTGAATGATGCTGTGGTGGTGCTGAATGATGCTGTGGTTGCTGTGGTGGTGCTGAGTGGTGCTGAGTGATGCTGGGGTGGCGCTGAGTGGTGCTGCTGAGTGATGCTGGAGTGGTGCTGAGTGATGCTGGGGTGGCGCTGAGTGGTGCTGCTGAGTGATGCTGGAGTGGCGCTGAGTGATGCTGGGGAGGCGCTGAGTGATGCTGTGGTGGTGCTGAGTTGAGCTGTGGTGATGCTGAGTGATAATGTGGAAGGGAAGGGAAGGGAAGAAAGAAAGAAAAAAGACCGAAAGAAAGAAGAAAGAAGAGAGGAAGGAAAGAAAGACAGGAATGAAAGGGAGGAAAGGAAGGAAGGAATGGAAGAAAGAAACGGAAGGCAAGAAAGGATGGAAAGGAAGGAAAGAAAAGAAGGAAAGAAAGGATGAAAGAAAAGAAAGAAAGGATTCTAATTGAAAGTGTCAACATGAACAGGCTTGTTTTGAAGATGTAGTCCCTAAATTTGAGATTCCATGACAGAGAGGGACTGTGAAGGCGACAGGCAGAGGCCATCCGTGGCGGACATCAAAGGAAGGGTGGGAGGGGAAAAAATTCATTAGAGAAAAGCCATAAACACCAGGGGGGCGGGTAAGCAGATTGCCTTCAAGCTTGTGAGGAAAACAAGAGGGAGGTAACTGCTGTGAAAGCTGACAAACCTTCATTAAAAATCCACTTGCTACAAGCAAACACTACTTTGTGTTTGGATGTCTAATACCGTCACTCACAGTTAAATTGGTCAATGGGTGACGAAGGCTGCCCTATATCCCTATGCTGTAGTGGGTGAGTGGTAGAAAAATGTAAATTGGTAGAAAAATGTAAATTACACAATAAAACAATGGGTGAGGAGCACTGGCTGAATGCCCCCTTTACCAACGTGTGTCTAATATATATTAATCAAAGGCCAAATACAGACATAAAAACACGCTCATTCTCCAAATAGTTTCGATTTCCTTGGAGTGGATAGAAAGGTCTCCATGGATCCTAGAGCACGTAAGATACAACGATTATATGGATGAAGATGGGCCTTAGGACTGTGTACCTCAATGCGTACGCACATGAGCCCCCGTTCTGAAATAAATAATGAATGACTCCATGATTATCAATAAGTCAGACTCGTCGAGTTTTCTGAAAAGGATACTCCTAGAGCAATGCAAAAACCAGCTCTCAACATAAAAAACCTTAATAAAAAAGAGAAAATTAATTTAGACCGGTCGGAGGGTTAATCTATTGAAGAAATCGTTTATTCTACCGAATGTCTGAAAAAACCACATATATAAGAACCATTTAATTAAATCACGCAATGCTTATGATGGCAAATATATATCGCATCTATCTCAGAGCCTACTGCAAATACAAAACCTTTGAGGTGCGATAGTTAAAAGTTACAGTAAGAACATTTGCTTTCTTGGCCAATGATTGAGAAAGGCAAATGCTAAACAGAACAAGACGTTTCCTGACAGGAGGTTCCCCTAAAGGTTAGCTGGGCTGGGCAGAGCCAGTCGCATGTAGTGGCTGCTCAGATAAAAATCAAAAAACTAACATGCAGGTGACAGCATCGTGAGGCGTCTGACTGACTGAAAGCAGGATTGTCTGCCTTTCACGCTTATTTGTCAACGATAAAATATTCCGCTCCGTCAATTAAATCAGCATATGTAAACTGCAGTGCACAACAGGGGGTGATACTCACATGTGGTAAAAACAATGTCCATGATCCACAAAAGTGTGTCTAAAATAGCACCTGCCGGTCTACCAGTTTTCCCGGGTACAAATGTATGACTTTTGAATTTCGATGCTACATATCTAAAGATGCGCAAGTTTCTGGTTTACATGCATATTCAGGAAATGTTTTGAGAATTCCTGACTACACATCCGTGTTGGTATTTCCGCTGGCATAATCATACCTGATATACTATTAGGCCTATTCAAATGCCATAACCTTTGTACAATGGCATCATTCAATCACTGGGAAAATATTTTTCTCCAGCAGATAGAAACAGAGAGGGGCGAAAGTGAAGGAAACGAGAGGAGAGGGAAGACGGAAGAAGGCAGACAGTGAGGGAAGCAGGGAGCGAGATACAATGATGAAAGATTGAATGAGAATAAAATACAGACGGTGCTCAATTTGTTAAAAAAAAAAAAAGGAGACACGGCCTAGCGGCCGTGAAACTGAAAGCACGGCCAGCCGGCCGTGAAAAAGCCTTTGATGCAGCAGGGGGCAATTAGGGGAGGAGAATGGCTGGACTGAGGCAGAGTGCAAAGCCTTTGATGCAGCAGGGGGCGGAGCGGGAAGAGCTGCTGGCGGCACCAAGCTGACGATTTGATGCTGTGCACCCGCATTTTAACTCATTGCGCTTGCGCCTTGAGCTAAAAGCGCACATGCACTGCATCAAATCGCCAGTTTGGTTAAACTCTGGATAAGCCCCTTAATCTCTCGCCAGCTCGAATGCGCAAGCGCATCGGCAGGCGAGACCTAATAAGGGAGTGGTAAAAAGTTTAAACTACGTGTATATGCATTTCAGTCACAAACGCTAAGGTGTGCTGCATATGCTTTGTGGACTAACCATAATTTGGGTCCACTATTGTGCATGTACCTGTAGAAGAAAGCGGGACAATACAACACAGTACAACACATAACACATAAAATATGCAACCTGGAATACATTGTATACCACATCCTTGACTATCTTCATATATCGTTGTGTTGGTTGCTAAAGCACTCGTCGGATAAGCGTGTAGCGCCATTCGTACACATGTCATGCACTCAAATACAATAGGTGAAGTAACATGCATGTGACGGGACAAATCAAGGCGCTTAGTTGAAATTTTTTTGAAAAGTGCTAGACTGCGTGACGATTGAGGTGCAGAAAAACACGTGGACTAGCAATTTACTGCGTGATAGTCACCTTTAACCGTGGTCAAAAACTCGCGTGGGGCCGGTTGAGACGCGCTGTGCAAACATATCTGTATCACTAATATTTGGTGATAGTCAGAGTCTTTGGGTTTATTTCGGAAAAGCAATGGTTAAATTGCCCATATTAAAGACAATTGCAATATTTACATTATTTACGAAAGTTCAATACTGATCTGGACCCGGGAGGGGTGAGCCCCTATTGTCCCACACTAGGGAGGAGTAAAAAATAGAAAGAAGAAAAACATTGGACCTGAACTCCGTTACTGACTGTGTACTGTAATAGAATATGGGCAGAGATTCATCTAAGAGACAATAGCGGCCTTCTAGCTCTTTCTACTGTTCCTTGCCCTCCGGTGACATCAGTGGGGGGGCAGGATTTCTCATTGTCTGCGCAGCTGGGGGATCATTATATCAGACCAGTGGGTTCTGAATATCATTTGGTTTGGCCACACGTTGGCCACACGTTAGAATTTCAAGAGCTTCCTCCTTCCAGAGCTCCTCGCGCCACCGAGGCAAAACATCTGCGACTACTACGTCTCGAAGCCCACCAGCTATTCATCAAGGGGGCAACAGAACCTGTACCTTACTCTCAAAGAGGAAAAGGTTTTTACTCCAGGTTCTTCCTGGTTCGCAAGACGGAGGAGAAGTGGCGTCCAATATTAGATCTAAGGGAGCTCAACACCTATCTCATAAAGCTGTCCTTCAGAATGGTCACCCTTCAGAACATTCTACGTGTTCTAAATCCAGGGGATTACATGGCAACTCTGGATCTAGAGGATGCCTACTTCCATGTACAGATCCATCCAGCTCACAGGCGATACCTACGCTTCACAGTAGCCAAGAGCCAGTTTCAATTCAAGGTGCTTCCTTTTGGTCCCAGGTCCGCACCACGGATATTTACAAAAGTTCTTGGCTCAGTGGCGGCATTTCTCAGAAGGCAATCTCTAGAAGTCTTCCCTACCTAGACGATTGGTTGATAAAAGCTCAATCCTTTCAGGCAGCTTCCAAGGCAGTCAAAAGCTGCATTCAACTTTTCAACCAACTGGGTCTTCAACTCAACAAGTCCAAATCGGTCCTGCTCCCTTCCAGGTCGGCCAGGTTTCTGGGGTCCATTCTGGATACGAATCGCTGCAAAGTTTTTCCTTCGGAGGAACGACAGAATAAGTCTTTTCTGTCAGCTCGTCTCTTACAAATGAGGAAATCTCTATCAGTCCGTCTCTACAAGTCCCTACTAGGATCGATCGCATCTTGCATACCATTAATTCCGCACTGCAGGCTTCGAATGCGTCCACTACAAGAGCAACTAGACAAACAATGGTGCCAGGCGAAAGGCTCATTCGACGATAGGATAACGGTGATACCAGTAATGAGAAAAGCAAGCAACTGGTGGACGATAAAGGACAATATCTCAAAGGGTTTAACTTTCAAGCTCTCTCCATCTCCCATGGTTCTGACCACAGACGCCTTACTGGAAGGCTGGCGAGCAGTGTTGCAGGAGTTACACGTGAGCGGTCATTGGACGCCTGAACAGCGCAAGTTCCACATCAATCTGCTAGAACTCAGGGCAATTCACTTAGCTTTACAAGCATTCCTTCAGAGAATTCAAAATCGCACAGTGCTGGTTCGCACGGACAATACGACGGCCATGCACTATATAAACAAACAAGGCGGGACAAGATCCCAGATTCTTTCAAGAGAAGCCCAAGAAATTTGGAACTGGTCGATTCTCCACAAGATTTTTCTTACAGCGCAACACCTTGCAGGTTCACTCAATACAACAGCTGATGCACTGAGTCGTCCAATGTCAATCAGTCACGAGTGGGAACAGCAGAGGTGCACACTGGGGCATCCCACTAGCAGACGGCACACACCTTGTCTCGTTCTACGCAGATGACCTGCTCCTGTACATTAGAGACCTTGCCCATTTACCGCCGGAGTTATCGGAAATATTCCGATCCTTTGAGATGTCGGGCCTGAAGGTAAACTGGGCCAAATCGGGGGCGTACTCATTCGCTCCTGACGCCCCAGAACCCGAAATCAGAATCAATGGCGAGAGGCTACCGTGGCACCGCACCACGTTCACATATCTAGGAAACTATATATATATAGGACGCCCCCAGATATACTGGATGGCGCCATCACATCCATAAGGTCCCAGATCGCCTTTTGGAAGACTCTCCCACTCAATGTGCCAAGCAGAGTGACATTAACAAAAATGGTTGTGCTACCCAGACTCCTATATTACTACGCCAACATCCCAGTGCACGTCCCGGTCCTCACATTCAAGGAGCTGGAAACCATGGTCAGGGATCTGATCTGGAACTCTGGAAGGCCCAGAGTGGCATTGCGAAAACTATATACGCCCGTCGACGATGGTGGCCTTGCAGTACCAAACCTAGAACTTTATTACCTGGCGGCACAACTACAATGGGTAGCGGCCTGGCTCTCTGGCAGAAAACTGGAAGACACAGCCACAGACGTGGACACGCTGTCCCCCCTGCAGATCCACACATTATTCCATCCACTGACAAAAACGAAGAAACAGACAAAACTACATGTAGCGGTAGCCACTAAATGCTATGCTAGGAGCCTACGACTCACAAAAACAATTAAGCCATATGCCCCAGAGCTCCCGCTCCTAGGCACCCCCAAGACCACAACCATGGTCATAGAAGCGGCGATGGAGCACTGGACCCGCTCGGGAGTGGACACCATGGCGGACTTATACGCTGATGGCGCCCTGATACCCTTCGCGACGCTTGCTAACGACATGGGAATGCCGGCGGGACAGTTCTTGCAGCATGCTTCCATAATCAAGGCATACACAAAACGATGGGGAAACATCACAGAGGAACCTCCCACGCACCAGCTAATACAATGCCTGAATGTAATGGGTAACGGCTCGCACGTGGTACACTGGTTAACTCAAGCACTGTTATGGTACACACAGCATACCTTACAGCCATTACGTGACAAATGGGCGGTTGACAGGGGGAAAGAATGGAAAGACAAGGAATGGGCGATGGTAATAGCGAGCCCCAAAAACATCCCCCGCAATGCACGCTTTAAACTGATTCAGTTTTACATATAACATAGAGCATACCTCTCACCAGATAAAATTAACCAGTACTTTCCGGGCACTGCGGCGGGTTGCCCGAGATGCGCACAGTCGGGGGCGGACCTGCTCCACATGCTGTGGCAATGTCTGCGGATTCACACATACTGGCGGACGGTGTTGCCGTTACTCGAGCGGAGCACAGCCATGCCGATACCGCACACATGGGAGGCATGCTTGCTGGGCCTCTACAAGAGGACCAAACACAATAAAGTCCCTTCCCTCTTTTGGGACCTAGGCCTACTCACGGCTAAGAGGCTCATCACCAAACATTGGAAACGAACGGAACCACCCCTAACAGAACACTGGCGCGCTTCCCTGGACAAGTGGGCGAGAGCATAGAGCATTACCCTTCACAATGAGGAAACAGCAGGAATGAGAAAATTCCCAATTGCGACTCTATGGGACGACACGCTAAGCTCCTTCCATAGGAATGCCAGGCGCCGGGAGTTCCCTTGAACAACACCCCCCCCAGACGAGACCACGACGCAGCGAACGGAAAAGGCACTATGGGCCACAATCCCGAAGTCCCCGATAGGGATGAACACGAACCACTAGATTGAGAGACTATTGAATCTGCTGGTGACACTTCCACCTGACCGGCACGACGGCACTCCCCCACCTCACCCACACCTTGTTCCACCCACCGAGTAGTATACCACTCTCCCAGGAATAGACGAACAGTTATAGGCAAAACACGATGACACCTCAGAGCTCCCTCTGCATTGGCACGTACCCACCACTACACACGTTTCACACCTCCAAGTTTACTAACCCCACCCCCTCTTCTCTCCCCCCCCATCCTTTTCTTCCACTACCATCTGCATCCCCACTCACCCTTCTCCTTGAACTTCCCACCCCCTCCACTTCTCCTCCCACAGTCACGAATTACCCTATAATTTCCCAGCAGACCCATTGACCACATTAGCGGATTGACTCGTACCACAGGGGTACATGATGCGGCCGTCACACCCGACCGCCTTCACACTGCACCCAATGCACACGGGGCCACCGGGGAGGGAGAGATGCACACTGACACGCCAGCCATGGCGATGACTGCAATTGGCGATCAGGTTTAAAACCAGACTGAGGTGGCAGCGGACCTTTCTGCTCGCCCCGACGCATATGAGTGGCGCGCTGGTCCCATCCTACGACCCCGCGGCTGCTGCTGTACAGACACACTACACTGTGACACCAAAACAGAGACACAGGATACTGGATAGGTCCCCCCGGTGACCGTGACCCAGTGACGCTCTAAGAGACAGCAGTCACGGCACACCGCACGTTGCCAGGCTATTGGGACTAAGCAATGCCATTGCAGCCTGACAAAGTGTGATATGAACCTGTCATGATACAAAATGTGATGTAACACTGTATTTTGTGAACCACCCCGTGACAATTACCCACACTTTTGAGATGTGAGATAATGAAAGATGTACAGACTATGCTTTATTTTCTTCTGAGCAATCAATAAAAGATATATATATATATATATATATATTAAAAAAAAAAAATCAGTCTCGAGTGGGAATTAGATCGGGACATTCTCGAGGAGGTATTCTTAGTTTGGGGTACTCCGACCATAGACCTGTTTGCATCCCCAGAAAACAAGAAATGCCAGTTCTACGCAAGCAGGGATCACCATCTAGGGTCATTGGGGAATGCTCTTTCGATAGCCTGGTCCGGCACATTTGTTTAAGCCTTTCCTCCGATACCCCTAATTCTGAGACTGATCAGGAAACAAGGCGGAACCTTACAAAATTATTTTGATCGCACCAGCGTGGCCCAACAGTTCTTCTCCTACTCTCTCAAGATCAGCCAATTCACCTGCGGCCCATACCGTCCCTTTTGACAATGTCTCACGGTCAAGTGCTACATCCAGATCCGAGCCCACTCTAATTGACAGTGTGGCTCCTGAGCACAGAGAATTCCAGAATTTGAACCTCACTAAGGAGTGTAAAGAAATCCTGTCTCAGCCCCGGGCTCCAAGTACGAATAAGACTTACCTGGCGAAATGGGAAAGGTTCTGTCTCTGGTGCCAACAGCAGAATCTCCATCCATATACTTCAGCTCCGCATCAGATCTTACCTTACATTCTTTCTCTGGCTAAATCAGGTCTGGCTCATTCCTCTGTCAAAGTGCATCTGGCGGCTATCTCTAGATTCAGGCGGACATCCTCAGGTCCTTCTCTTTGGTCGGCAAGAATTATCAAGCAATTCCTAAAAGGCCTCTTCAGGGTTTTTCCTCCAGTCTGGCCGCCGCCTCCGGTCTGGCAGCTTAATTTGGTTTTGGCTCATCTTATGAGAACCCCGTTTGAGCCTATTCACAGAGCGGATCTTAAATTTCTGTCATGGAAGCTGGCTCTTCTTTTAGCCTTGACGTCGGCTAGGAGGATAAGTGAACTCCAAGCGCTCACTATTGTGGAACCTTTTCTGCAGTTCAGAAAGGACATTCTAATTCTCAGAACAAATCCAAAATGTATTCCAAAAGTCCCATCCGATTTCCATTTGAACGAACCTGTGGTTCTGAAATCTTTTTTCCCTCGACCAACTACATCGGCAGAAAGTTCGCTGCATTCCTTGGATGTCCAAAGATGTCTGAAATTCAATCTGGAACGTACAAATGTCTTCAGGAAATCTTCTCTACTCTTTGTTTCTTATAGGCCCCTGCGGAAGGGATTTCCGCTTTCAAAGCAAGGCATTTCTCGTTGGATTTCTAATGGACTTACTTTTGCCACCAAGAAGCGGGCAAACCGCTGGAAAGACATGTTCGTGCTCATTCGACGAGATCAGTCTCATCATCTGTGGCTCTATTTGCTGGAGTCCCTATTAAAGATATTTGTAGAGCAGCTACGTGGAGCAGTACCCACACTTTCACGAAGCATTACTGTTTGGACTCTTCCATGAGGAGCGAAGCTGCTGTTGGACAGGCAGTCCTGAGAAATCTTTTTCAATGAGAGGTGAGCTCTCCCTACAATCCCTTCTTCCTGTATTGCACATTTTGGATCAGATACGGTATTCTTTTCTATGGTAACAGGTTATGTTTTGTTTCCTATGAGAATAAGTATTATAAGATGTATTGATACTCATGTAACAAAATGTGCTTTTATGGCTTACTGCCAGCTACTCTGATACAAAGCATGGGAATCTATGAAAGTTCCAATACTGGGGCAAGAAAACAAGTTACTTACCAGTAACTTTGGTTCCCCAGTATTGGTAACTTTCATAGATTCACATGCGCCCCCCCTGGGAAAGCTCAGCCTGTTACAGATGTAGTTATTGTTACACAACGACTACGAAAATCTGAGGCTCTGGGGCTCTCTCAGGAGGGTTCTATGGGGTGAGGCTCTTCTGATTGGTTGTTGCAACTTTTTTGGTCTCTTTTACAAAAAGAGGTCGATAGGCTACTGTGACTGGGCAGGCCAAACGACCGAGGGACAAACCCCGGACTCGAACTGGTGGACAGTCGCCCCCCTTTTACCCACTTCTGTCCCTTCTCTGCAGCAGCCTGAAACCCGTATCCACGAGGACTGGCCGGAAGAAGAGGACATAAATCATTGGAACCCCGAGGATTTTGAACAGGATACCTTTAAGGGGGAGGACACATATGGCGAGAACCCGTCCTTAACCCACGTCACGTCCAGACCCACGTCAAAAAGGGGAGGAACCCAGGAAGCGGCAGACGGCGTTTCCCAGGAGGAGCGAGAACGAGAGTGGAAAGGAAGGAGAAAGACGAGCAAGGACGAGGAGAAACCCGAGGAAGAGGAGACCACCGAAGAAGCACAGGAGAAGCCAGGAGGCCACCGACTTCACGAGTCGCCCCGCCACGCTCCCACGGGAGGGGCGTGGCTCCAACAGGTACGGGGCAAAGTAGCGGGCTGGGTGAGACGGCGTGCCCTACCTTTAGAGTAACGTGTAAATAGTGTAAAGCCCCGTGTTGTGTATAGTCTTGGTAACACCCCTCCCTCCTCACGAGCACTTCTAAATCACAACGACCGAGGGTTACTGGCACTTTTACACATGGTTTTTCCTCACTCCCGGCCCTGAACTCTTCCTAGTGAAAACCCTTCCCTAACCCGATCCTATTTCTCTCCTTCTTTTCCCGGTTGCCGTGCCTGACGGAGGATTGTCCACCCACCAAGAGACATCCTGAATTCACTACGGAAGCCCATAACAGACCCCGCAGCGTTTGCTCGAGAGCGCATAACCAGCAGGAAACTGAGATCGTATATAAAAATAAAGCCCTCGCTAAGATCTCTATTGAAAGTCTCTGACTCAGTCTCTTTGGCCCCGGCCACCCCTGTACAGCTACAAAATTAGATGAGGCCTAGGCCTAGTTGTTCCCTTTTGTGCCTACTGATATGGTATTTTCTTTTTACCGAGGCTCCCATTCCGACGACGGGGAATGATACAAAGCATGGGAATCTATGAAAGTTACCAATACTGGGGAACCAAAGTTACAGGTAAGTAACTTGTTTTCTTGCCCGTAGTGGTGACCAGAGCTGCTATTTAGAGTTGGCTGGCTGCGGGAAAGACTTCCTGGTGTCAACGTGACACGTCAGGATGCCTTCCGGACGTCGGCTTCGAAAGACTAGACTGCCTCCATCAATCGCATTGAGTGTTAGGCGGAGACGTAAGAGTGTCTTGTGAGTGTTCACGTAATGGCTACGGTGTTGTTTTTAGAGCACACGTAAACTGCACAGATCTCAATGTGCGTCAATCGTAGTAGTTTAACAATCAGAACAATATGGCTATCAAAGAAAATGTACATAAAGCAGTGTCATGAGGAAAATAAGTTTTGTTTTTTTGAATGTTAGTTTTCAAATTTTTTACGTTTCTAAATGGTCGTTTTGAAAGGAAATAGAGGTGCATAATATCAGGTTTGTCTGTTAAAATGGACAGATGTTGACCCCACAGTGAAATTAGGAGATAACCACATATTTCCATATGCCATAAATGCACAAACTGTACAATTTACATTTATTTTAGTTATCTTTTGGAGATGGCTGATTAGTAAGAAAGGATGTTAATGTAAATTAACTCGAAGTAAGGATGACTAGGTCATCTGTTCAGCCTATTCCACGGTCTATTGTTGTTTAGACCATGGAGGTGGTTGGACAAGCGATATATCCATCGATGTTGTTTTTACAGAAGCTGTTGTTGTACACTGTTGGTGTTTCATTCCAGCTGTTCAATAACAAACCACTCCATGTCGTTTGTTGTATGTGTCCTTTCTCCAAAAAGTGGTTTGTTTTGCGTGTTGTTTTACATTTACACCGAATGTTGATTCTGTGTTCACAGATGCGTGTCTTGACTCTGCGGCCAGTCATGTCTATATACCTTAAGCCACAAGGACATGTGATGAGGTATATGGCATGGTTAGTATTGCAATTTGTGTGTTTGCGTATCTCCCAAACGTTCCCTGGTTCCAGATGTAGGGATTTAGTGGTCTTCGTCAAGTGACATACACTACACTCACCGCATGGGTAGTGCCCGTTTCTTTCGGGAGTCCCGATGCATTGTGTATGGTATTGATTTGTTGGGTATGTCGTTGTGGTCTGGTAGACACCAAATTGTCCTTCATGTTTCACTCCTTGCGGTACGAGAACAAGGGTTTTTCCCACTATTGATTACCAGTGTTCAGTATCTTCCATTGTTTCTGAATAATGTGAGACACTTGGTTGGACACTGGATTGTAAGTGGTCACACAGGTGAGCTGTATAGTAGGTTTTGTTGGTGGCTTTTGTTCCAGTAATGCCTCTCTGTTTTGGTTACGTGCCCTTTTCTTTGCGTTTTCGGTGATCCTTTTTGGATAGCCTCTTCGTTTCAGTTTTGAAGATCGAATCTGTGCCTGTTCTTTGAAATCTTGTAGATTGCTGCAATTCCTGCGTAACCGCAAATACTGCCCGTAGGGAAGGTTTTCCCTGAGTGTCCACGGGTGAAAGCTGGTATAATGAAGTAGGGAGTTCCTTGCAGTGGTTTTAAAGTGGGTCTTGTTCTCAAGTTTCCCATTAACCACATCGCTGCTGTGCATTTTCCCCTCCTGTGCTGGAAAGTGTGATTTTGGTTCTTTCATGACGAGCTCAGCTCGTCATCAGCACAGCTCCACTGTGCCTCATGACGAGCTGAGCTCGTCATGAGCATGGAAGGGGTTAAAGTGAGTTATGTCTAAGTCATGGAACGTGATGGTCTTCCTACTTGTGGTGTGAGTAATTTGAGGTTGGGGTCACACCCATTTATCCAAGTGAAAAAAGACTCGAGTGACTCTTCTGAGCCTTCCCAAATCAGAAGGATATCGATGTACCTTTTTATAGAACCGTATGTTTGTTATCGGTGAGGTGTTGGGATCGAACAAATGTGTTTGTTTAAAATTTATAAACATACAATCCAGCCACACTCGGGGCAAAGGTGCTGCCCATTGATGTTCCATATGTTTGGAGATACAGTTGTCCCTCAAATTCAAGTAGTTTTCTTTTAATGCCACCTCAGCACATCTTAGGATAAGCGATTTTAGTGTTTTATATTTCCAGGTATTGGCATCAAGTGACGCTTCCATACCCTCAGAGTGTCATCGTGTGGCAGACTAGTGTATTGACTCTCTATATCTAGACTTACCAAGAAGGACGTGTTAGGATCAAATGTTAAATTTTTGATCTGTCCTAAGAGATTTTTTGTGTCTCTGAGATAGGTGGTTGTGGTCTGTACTATCGGTTGTAGGTAAAAGTCACAGAATTCTGAAAACGGTTCAAGCACTGAACCTATACTCGATACTATGGGGCGACCAGGTGGTGGAACTTTATTTTTATGTATTTTACGGATGGTATAGAAGTATGGTACTTTTACCGTGGTGGTAGTGAGGAATTGTGCCTCTTTGTTGCTGATGTGTCCACTGCTTTCTGCGTCACTCACCATTTCTTGGATCGTTGTCTTCAATCTGGTAGTAGGGTCCTCATGTAAGGGTAGATCATTTCGTCTATCGCTCAGAGAGACGTAGGCATTCGTTTTTATAAGCAGTATTTTCCTGGAACACTATCCCTCCCCCTTTGTCCACTGGCTTGATCACTATGTTTTCATAGTTTTTAAGTGTGAATAGAGCCTCAAACTCTTTTTCGTTATTATTCTTGAATGTCTTCTTTTCTTGGAGGGTCTCAATATTCTTGAAAACTGCCTGCTGAAAGGCGGCAACCTCCACTGGCATGGTATTTAGTGGTGGTACAAAATTCGATTTTGTTTTGAAACCCTACGGGCCGTAGGTACAAAACCTAAGCCCTTGTTAAGTAGGTCTTTTTCCATCTAGGTTAGTACTTGTCCCGAGTAGTTGGTCACTAGGTCCTGCTGGAGCTTGTTCCTGCCTGTTGGTCGTTTGTCTTGCTCCTGGTGTACCCACCTTGGTTTTGGGGCTGTCTTCCCAGTGTATTTGGGGCTGTCATCTCCGTTTTCCTCGTCCTCTGCGTCCATTCCCTAAAAAAGGAAAACGCTGGGTCTGATTCATAAATTGTGTCTGTAGTGGGGCATAGGGTGGATTCCTGCCAAACATCATGTGGGGGGGCATCTGGGAAAATGCCTGTGGGAACTGCATTGGGTTTCCTGACGTTCCTTGTTGCCAGTCGTTTGGCCTTCCTCTGCCTCTTTGTCTATTGCAGTAACTTTCTGAACTGGAACCGCTGCTTACAGAGGAGTCTTCTTTTGAGCCGCCTGAGGACTCATTGTGTTTCAGTGGTTGGTAATCTGCCTCAGCATATGGGTAAGTTTTTAAATAAGAAAATCTTGTGAGGTCCTTTTGGAATTTTCGGATCTTAGACTGCGTCAAGTTTTCCATGTATTCCTGTATGTCCTTATTAATTTCATCCAAATTCTTTTTGAATGCTGTCGGGTGGTACTGAATTGGTTCTCTGTAATCTGGATCTCTATTAAAATGGCATCTGAGAGTCTCTTGGCTGTTTGAATTATCATTACGATCCAATCCCTGGTACAGTGCCAGGCAATCTTTGCCCAGTCCCTCCGTAATGCGGCATCGTCCAGAAACATTCGAGGGGCATTGGTCACAATGAGTCCTCTAGGTGCTGTATTGCTCCTAAGGTATTCTGTTGGAATAACTCAATGTAATATTGTTCTGATATGGATGCGTTTAATTTCCGTTAAAGTCTCCCAATCTGTACTTTGGGCTATTGTTTTTGAGATGTTAAGGTCAGCCAGCAAGGGTGCTGCTGCTAGGATATCATTAACAACCTCCTCCGAAAAGTGAGGCCTGGGTATTCTGCCATGGGGAATTGCACCAGGTTTGATTATGAGAAGCTTTAAGTTCAAGTTCAAGTTCAGGAATTTGTATAGCACACTACTCACCCATAGGGTCTCAAGGCGCTTGTGGGAGGAGGTGCATTATTTATCAAACAGCCATGTTTTAAGTTCCTTTCTGAAGGAAATGTGGTTCTGTGTGAGGCGGAGGTGAGTGGGGAGAGAGTTCCAGGTCTTGGCCGCCAGGTAGGAGAAGGATCTTCCTCCCATGGTGGATCTGTGGATGCGCGGAACTGCGGCAAGCGCTTGGTTGGAGGATCTTAGTTGGCGGGTGGGTGTGTAGAAGGACAGTCGTGTGTTGAGGCATTTGGGTCCTGGTTTGTAGAGGGCCTTGTGAGCGTGGGTGAGGAGACGGAACGTTATTCTTTTGTTGACGGGAAGCCAGTGGAGGTCTTTCAGGTGGTCAGTAATGTGAGCTTGGCGAGGGATGTCCAATATGAGTCTGGCGGATGCATTTTGGATGCGTTGGAGTTTTTTCTGTAATTTGGCTGTGGTTCCGGCGTAGAGGGTGTTTCCATAGTCCAGTCGGCTAGTGACCAGAGCGTGGGTGACCGTCTTTCTTGTTTCGGTGGGGATCCAACTGAAGATTTTTTTGAGCATACGGAGTACGTTGAAGCAAGAGGATGAGACGGCATTAACTTGTCTGGTCATCGAGAGGGAGGAGTCTAGAATGAAGCCCAGGTTGCGTGCGTGGTCTGTGTGTATGGGTGCTGTGCCCAGAGCCAATGGCCACCATGAGTCGTCACAGGCAGAGGGGGAAGATCCTAGGATGAGAACTTCCGTTTTGTCTGAGTTAAGTTTTAGGCGGCTGTTTTTCATCCATTCGGCTACTTCTTTCATGCCTTCATGAAGATTGGTTTTGGCGGTGTTAGGGTCTTTGGTGAGGGAAAATATCAGCTGGGTGTCGTTGGCGTAGGAGATGATGTTGAGTTGTCGCGCGATGGATGCGAGAGGACTCATGTAAAAGTTGAAGAGGGTGGGACTGAGTGATGATCCTTGTGGGACTCCGCAGATGACTTCGGTGGCCTCTGATTTGAATGGGGGTAGTCGGACTCTCTGGGTTCTCCCGGCGAGGAACGAGATGATCCAGTCCAAGGCTTTTCCTTGTATTCCGACGTTGCTGAGGCGTTGTATGAGGGTGCTATGACAGACTGTGTCGAAAGCGGTGGAGAGGTCAAGTAGGATGAGGGCAACTGTTTCTCCGTTGTCCAGTAGCGTTCGGATGTCATCTGTCGCTGCAATGAGGGCGGTTTCGGTGCTGTGTTTGGCTCGAAATCCGGACTGTGAAGAGTCGAGGGAGTTGTTGGATTCAAGGAAGGCGGCGAGCTGGCTATTGATGGCTTTCTCAATGACTTTGGCAGGGAATGGGAGGAGGGAAATGGGGCGGTAGTTCTTAAGTTCAGAAGGGTCAGCTGTGGGTTTCTTCAGGAGGGCACGGAGTTCAGCGTGTTTCCAGCTTTCTGGGAAGGTAGCGGAGTTGAAGGAGCAGTTGATGACATCACGGAGATGGGGTGCGATGATGGAGTCTGCTTTGTTGAAGATGTGGTGGGGACAGGGGTCGGTTGGCGAACCTGAATGGATGGAGTTCATTAGGCGTATGGTGTCTTCAGTGGTGATTGGGTTCCAGGCGCTAAGGTTGTTAGAGAACGTTTCGGTTTTGGAAGTGTGTGGAGTGGGCTGTTCTTTAGAAATGTTCTTAAAGCTGTTATGTATGTCAGCGATTTTGTTGTAGAAGAAAGAGGATAACGAGTCGCAGAGGTCTTGGGAGGGAGTAATGTCGTATGAGGCTGCGGTGGGGTTGGTAAAATCTTTGACGATGTTGAATAGTTCCTTGCTGTTGTGGGCGTTGTTGTCGAGTCGATCCTTGAATGCTGATTTCTTGGTGGATCGGATCAATTGGTGGTGTTTGCGGGTGGCTGCCTTGAAGTTGGTCAGGTTGTCAGTGGTTGGGTTTTTTCTCCATGTTTTTTCGAGAGTACAGCATATTTTCTTGGAATTCTTAAGGTCATCGTTGGCCCAGGGGGCTTTTTTGCTACCTTGTTTGATCTGGTGGTTTTTTAGGGATGCTAATTCGTCAACGCTGTGAGTGATCCATTGTTTGAGTTTGGTGGCAGCTTCGTTTGGGTCCGACGAGAGGGTTGGAGGGTTTTGGTTTAGCGATGTGAGGAGTTGGTCAGTGGTGATTCTGCTCCAGTTTCTTCGAGGAATAGGTTGTGAGTCGTGGTAGTTTTGTAGCTGAAGTGAACACAGCTATGGTCCGTCCAATGGAGAGCTGTGGTATGATTGAAGGAGATATGTTTGCTGGAGGTGAAGATAGGGTCGAGCGTGTAGCACACTGCCAAATATTAGGAAAACAAATGAGAGAGCTACTTACAAAGGGAAAAGGACGGCCAGTTCACGGTCCTAGCTCTACCATTTGTTTTTCCTGTGAAAATGTAACACCCAATTCACTTTAATATGTTCGGTCTGTAAATTACAACGGGGCTACCGCACAATGCTTTAGTTAAATAAAACAATTGTCCTTCTCATGTCCATTAACGCATGGTAGGTCAAAACGTTTGCCGTTCTAAAAATTGGGTCGTGGTTCAAAAAAGTTTGGGAAGCACTCTTCCAGACTGATTGACTGTGGGTAAATTCAGAAAATGCATGCCAGCCAGATACGTTGACAATTCCATTGTCAATACGAGATTTGTGCCTTATTTTGACCAGCACCTACCTGGCCGTTGGGTTCTTATAAATGGTAAACAGTCCCCAGAAGATACACTATTTGAGAGTTAATGGGCCTCAATAGTTAATCTGAATGGGACTGTGCATTTGTTTGCGAAGTCGTCTGTGTTGAAAGCACATTTTTTATGTGTGTGCGAAGGAGAGCCAGCCATCAGTAGGAATGCCCAGGGACTTGCAGACAGTGCAGCATTCCCTGAGGTTGGTAACAGGCAGGTGGCTTCAGATAGGCTGGAGTGCCGGAGGCAGCCATGTTTGAACCTTGTTGCTTACGTTACCAAGCTCGCTGTAGGAACTTTGAATGCATTATCACATTTTTAGCACAATAGTTTGTTGCTGTGGTCTGTTCAGTTTCATCTTCTCATTTAATGATAGCTAACACCTACACCCAAGTGGAAGAGGTTTTGATCTTCCCTTGGCCTTGGAAGGGACCGAGAAGCTCAGTGCACGTTTGTACTGTAGACATATTTGGGTGCAAGGCCTTTGGTGTTCATTATTGGCACTGATCTTGCAGCTAAACGCAGCATTGCATCGAAAGGAGCTGGTCTTCAGGGCCTAGAACGCGGCACGGAGACACCTGCAGAGACCTGTTCGCACAGGTAACTTGGCAATCCTTCAAACGAGGAGAAGTCCTTCGGGAGATGACTTCTGAGGGCGGAAGTGATCCCTCTGCCTGAAGCATGACAATGCCGCTCAATCATGCAGGACGGCTCCCTCAGTTCTGTCTAGTTTTGTGTTGTGCAGGCCCTGTTGATAAGAATATGCTGGCTCAGCTATTCTGTTGTCTCTTTTTATGAGTCGGCTTTCTTCCAGCACCCTCATAAGAACTTTGATTGAAGATGTATGCTCTGTGAAGTCCAGCAAGAAGGCGTAGGGATTGGCGCCCAGGTAAATAAAGCAGCCGGAAGTCATAGCATAAGTAAGCGAAGGCCTCGTCTTGGCGGGATCTCCGACTCTTTACCCTGAGTTGGCTCTCCTGAGGCTCAAGTCATCCAATTCTAAGAGTCTCTTAGATAATCGGGAACACACCTCATAACCGAAACCCTGTGTAAGGGGGACACTAGTCTACCACTTTAGTTTAGTTTTTTTGTTAATCAGTTGCTTTCTTTGTTTGGGGAAAACGTTTACCCATTTTTGCGACCTACCTTCTTCTACAACCACATTAAATATGCACGCCTCAACCATTCAGAACAGCTTGGATGTTGAGGACTGGTCCTCGGTGACGTTGGTAGCTTCACTTTTTCTGCCAGGAAATCCAGATCAATAATTACAAGCACTGAAGTGTCCCATTCTTGCATCGCCAGACTTTAGCTGGTGCTGGTGATTGTCAGTTCAGTCACACCCTATGTATAAATTCCGTAGGGATCTCCGACTCTTTACCCTGAGTCGGCTCTCCTGAGGCTCAAGTCATCCAATTCTAAGAGTCTCTTAGATAATCGGGAACACACCTCATAACCGAAACCCTGTGTAAGGGGGACACTAGTCTACCACTTTAGTTTAGTTTTTTTGTTAATCAGTTGCTTCCTTTGTTTGGGGAAAATGTTTACCCATTTTTGCGACCTACCTTCTTCTACAACCACATTAAATATGCACGCCTCAACCATTCAGAACAGCTTGGATGTTGAGGACTGGTCCTCGGTGACGTTGGTAGCTTCACTTTTTCTGCCAGGAAATCCAGATCAATAATTAAAAGCACTGAAGTGTCCCATTCTTGCATCGCCAGACTTTAGCTGGTGCTGGTGATTGTCAGTTCAGTCACACCCTATGTATAAATTCCGTAAGATGAGGAATTGTCGTGAACGGCTGTTGTATGTATAAAAGCATATCGTCCGCATATATGGAGATTCTATCTTTGTGTCCTCCTTACCAATAGAACCCCTGTACTAGGGAATGAATCCCTATCAATTCTGCAATTGGCTCCATTGCTCGGGTGAATAGCTATGGTGAGAGTGTGCAGTCTTGACGTGTGCCCATCTATATAGAAAAGGAGGTGCACCATACACCATTGAATCTAACTTGAGCCACAAGTCAGCATACAATGTTTCAATCATTGAAAGAAACAGGGGTCGAATGGCATCTTGCACAGGACTGCCAGGATGAATGGCCAATGCACTTTATCAAAAGCACATCCTAGGATCACCAACATGAGGACACTGCCCCCTGTTAACACTCTGCACATGCTGGAGACACATTCAGGTGTCATAGAACATGCCCAGTGCGTCTGTTGTCTTCATGGACAAGGAGGCACACCATTTTAACTAGGTGAGTGGCCATTAATTTAGCAAGCATATTCGATTCAATATTAATGAAATTGGGCGATAAGAAGCACAGTCCTCTGGGGGTTTACCTGGTTTGAGGATAACCATTATCGTTGCCCCTCGCAGATCATAGGGTAATGAGCTTTGCTCGTAAACATCTACATACTGAGCTTTTAAATGAATAGGGAGATGGGTTTCTTGAAGCGCTGCAGTGGGAAACCATTGGGCTGGGGTTTTTACACCATGGCATAAAAGTGATAGCTTGTTGTATTCCTTCTTTGGTGATGGGGAGGTCTAGTGCATTGCATTCGGCCAACGTCCGCATGTGCACTAATAGTGTACAAGAGGCTAATCTCTTTTGACTGTGGGCAGTGGCTAATGGGTATTCAGCGGTTTCTAGTAGGAGGCGACTTCAACCGCTATGTCAATCTCTGTACTACTACGCCTCTTGTAGTGTAGATTTCAGAAACTATCCCAGTAACACTGTGTTTGCAAGCCAATGAATCAATTTTCCTAGCTTTTCGCCCTTTTTATACACTCTCACTTTTGAGTGGCACCAGCCCAGTTGAGCGGTATCAATCAGCTTCTACTTAAGAGGTACCCTAGCTAGGTTCAATGTTCGCCAGATGATTTCATTGGAGTTGGCATTATCTTTATATTCAAAGTCTGAGATATCCCTCTTTAAAATTGCTTGAATACTATAGTTTAATGACGAGCTCAGCTCAACTGTGCCTCATGACGAGCTGAGTTCGTCATGAGCATCGAAAGGGTTAATTTTAGCATCCTTAGGTTTACCCTCAATAAATGACATGGACCCCTTGTGACTTTTTTGAAGGCTTATAAAGTGTGCTTGGGGAAGAAACAGAGCCTTTATTAAGTTTGAAATAGTCTATGTTGTCTAGAAGAAAGTCACTATAGTAATCATCCAGTAGCCACCAGACTTTTGATCGGTATTGGCCTCTTTCCCCACCTGCCGATCTGTGCATGTGTAATTCTATAGGAGAATGATCTGAAATGCCCCTTGGAAGTATATGGGAATTAATAATTTTGGCAGCCTTTGTGAAGGCAGTAAAGTGCTAATGCGCGAGGAGGAGCCAAGTGAGGCAAATAATAGGTTACTGGCGGCCTAGGCCGGGGAAACTTCCAACTGTAATAGGGACAGGGTGTGATGAATAGAACAAGAAACCAGGCTAGACAAACCCACTGGGGGACGAGGAGAGAAGGGGTGGAATAAGCATGGTTTGGTACCCTTACTCTTCTCCTAATTTGCAGTACTGGTACTCTAAGCCTGCACTGAGTAATATTTGCTTTAGTTTCCACATGCACATTTTGCTTGAAATATTTTTAGTAACTTTTTGAAATAATACGTTAAAGAGATGGGCTATCCTAGCCATTATTGGCTCACAGTTATGGTATGCTAACTCAAGGTCTGCATCCCCAGGCAGCTTACATCATGATTAGCACCAGCAGATTTAGGGCATCATTTATAGTTTAGCGATCAAGACTAATAATCCTCAAACCAATCCCCCCTGTCCGTCATATGCACTTGTTCTCTGCCCCATTTAGAGATGAGGTAAATTCTAGGGTGCCATCCCTGGTGCCTTAGCTGGCTCTGCCTATGCTAACCCCTGACTCAGTGGTCCGTCTTCTTCTGGACCTCTGGGTCGTATTGTGAGTGTGGCAACTTTCACTGACTTTCCCTGTTGGGGACCTACACAGCGTGGGAGAATATGAGCACAAAAACAAACCTCCATGCATTTCGGCCATTTTGTTTAGATAAAGCAAACTCTCGCTTTGGGTATTTGTTTTCTCCAAACACAAAAGCTAGGTGAGCACATACAGTAAATACGGTGCAGACTCGGTAAACCTGCAGAGCTATGAGGGAAGGTGGTGCAGCAGAGCCCCCCTTAAGAACCCTGAGACCCCAGTCAGAGAGGCAGGATGTCTGAATAGGATAGTCAGCCCCCTCCAGGGCAGCAGAGGCCATGGTCTCCACTCCCTGGCCAGAGAGGCAGGATATCTGAACATGATAGACAGTGCCCCTCCAAGCAGCAGAGGCCATGGCCTCCACTCCCCGGCTAGAGAGGCAGGATATCTGAATAGGATAGACAGTCCCCCTCCAAGCAGCAGAGGCCATGGTGTCCACACCCCGGCCAGAGAGGCAGGATATATGAATAGGATAGACAGCCCCCCTCCTAGCAGCAGAGTCCATGGTCTCCACTCCCTGGCCAGAGAGGCAGGATATCTGTATAGGATTGACAGCCCCTCCTCCAGGCCAGCAGAGGCCATGGTCTCCACTCCCCGGCCAGAGAGGCAGGATATCTGAACAGGATAGACAGCCCCCTCCAAGCAGCAGAGGCCATCCTTCATCCCCAGACTTGGATGGCGCAAAATGTAACCAAATGGCAGACTTCTTTTCGGCTAAAATTGCTAAAATCCTGACTTCCCTTCCAGCTCCTCCATCTGCTCAAACAGGTCTTGGTTTTGGTTCCTCTCTCCTCCAAGACACCCCGAAATTAACCTTTTTCTCCCAAATTTCCATTGAAACGTTTCTTAACGTTTTACAGAAAGTCAAAAGTGGTTCCCCATCAGACCCAGCCCCCATTAGTAAATTGAAGCTAGTTGCTCCCACTATTGCCCCCCTTTTTACCAATCTGATCAACGCCTCCTTCGGAAATGGTATAGTCCCGGCAAATTGGAAAAAAGCCACAGTCAAGGCTCTCATAAAAAAACCGCACTTAGACCCCACAGATCCTTCTAATTTTAGACCGATCTCATTGCTACCGGCTATGAGTAAAATAGCCGAACGAGTAGCAAATCAACAACTCTCGGAATTTTTAGAGACCAATCATCTTCTCCGCATGTCCCAGACAGGCTTTAGACCAGGACAAGGGACTGACACCGCATTGTTAGCCGTGGTCGAGGAAGCTAGGGGCATAATGGACGCAGGAGGATCAGTGGCAGTGATCCTCCTCGACCTGAGTGCCGCCTTCGACACGGTGGACCATGCTACCCTTGTCCAGCGCCTTGGGCTGATAGGAGTGTCGGACTCCGCGTTGGCATGGATCTCATCCTTTCTCAAAGACAGGTCCTTTCAAGTTGCGGACGGATACTCCGTCTCTAATGCTCAGTCTCTTAAGTGTGGTGTGCCTCAGGGTTCTTCCCTGAGCCCCACACTTTTTAATGTTTACATGGCTCCCCTTGAGGATGTTGTCAAGCCATTTGGCATTAAATCAATAATGTATGCCGACGACACTCAGCTCGTCGTCGCCCTTAACCAACCAGACAACGCCTTGTCCAATCTGAGCAGCTGCCTGGAGAAGGTGCATCAATGGATGTGCGATTCCAGGTTAAAACTTAATGGGGAGAAATCTGAAATACTCCTCTTGGGAACTCACAACAAAATCCCAACATCCCTCCCTTGGCCACCATGCATGGGAACGCCACCTATTCCAAAATCCGAAGTCAAGAGCTTAGGGATATGGCTTGACCAGGATCTAAGTTTCAAAACTCAGGCGAGGAAAACAGCGGGAACCTGTTTCGGCCTGATAAAGATGGCTCGAAAGATTTTACTTCTACTCCCGCTCCAGTCCAGGAAACTCCTGATGCAGGGGCTTGTCAACTCCAGATTGGACTATGGAAATGTCCTGTATCTGGGGGCCCCAGCCTCGGTTGTCCATAGACTTCAATGCGCACAGAATGCGGCGGCTAGAATCCTCACAGGAACCCCAGCGAGGAATTCGGCCAAACCAGCTCTCAGAAACCTGCACTGGTTGCCAGTAAAAGAGAGGGTCAATTTTAAGACCCTGTGCATCACTCACAGAATTATGCACAACGAAGGCCCTCCCATTCTTAGGACACTCGTGACTCAACAGCATTCAAGTCGACAATTAAGATCCAACTCTCTTTCCCTCGCCAATGTCCCTAGAATTAGGAAGGCCAGAACAGGCGGTCGCCTGTTCTCCTATAATGCTCCCAGACTTTGGAATGCCCTTCCTCTCTCCCTGAGGCAAGAACATAACTACCTCAGGTTTAGGAAACGTCTAAAAACCCTTCTTTTCCCTTGAGCTTATCTTCCTGACCCTTCCTTACCTCAGTACCGTGGTCTTTTTTAGCGCCGGGATGCCCCAGGGTAGCTGCGCGCTGTAGAAAACCTAAAATCAAATCAAATCAAATCAAATCATGGTCTCCACTCCCCAGCTAGAGAGGCAGGATATCTGAACAGGATAGACAGCCCCCTCCAAGCAGCAGAGGCCATGGTCTCCATTCCCCGGCTAGAGAGGCAGGATATCTGAACGGGATAGACAGCCCCCCTCCAAGCAGCAGAGGCCATGGTCTCCACTCCCCGGCCAGAGAGGCAGGATATCTGTATAGGATAGACAGCCCCTCCTCCAGGGCAGCAGAGGCCATGGTCTCCACTCCCCGGCTAGAGAGGCAGGATATCTGAATAGGATAGACAGTCCCTCTCCAAGCAGCAGAGGCCAGATCTCCACTCCCCGGCTAGCGAGGCAGGATATCTGAACAGGATAGACAGCCCCCCTCCTAGCAGCAGAGGCCATGGTCTCCACTCCCCGGCTAGAGAGGCAGGATATCTGAACGGGATAGACAGCCCCTCCTCCAGGGCAGCAGAGGCCATGGTCTCCACTCCCCGGCTAGAGAGGCAGGATATCTGAATAGGATAGACAGTCCCTCTCCAAGCAGCAGAGGCCAGATCTCCACTCCCCGGCTAGCGAGGCAGGATATCTGAACAGGATAGACAGCCCCCCTCCAAGCAGCAGAGGCCATGGTCTCCACTCCCCGGCTAGAAAGGCAGGATATCTGTATAGGATTGACAGCCCCTCCTCCAGGGCAGCAAAGGCCATGGTCTCCACTCCCCGCCCAGAGAGGCAGGATATCTGAACAGGATAGACAGTCCCCCTCCAAGCAGCAGAGGCCAGATCTCCACTCCCCAGCTAGCGAGGCAGGATATCTGAACAGGATAGACAGCCCCCCTCCAAGCAGCAGAGGCCATGGTCTCCACTCCCCGGCCAGAGAGGCAGAATATCTGAACAGGATAGACAGTCCCCCTCCAAGCAGCAGAGGCCATGGTCTCCACTCCCCGACTAGAAAGGCAGGATATCTGAATAGGATAGACAGGCCCCCTCCAAGCAGCAGAGGCCGTGGTCTCCACTCCCCGGGCAGAGAGGCAGGATATCTGTATAGGATTGACAGCCCCTCCTCCAGGGCAGCAGAGGCCATGGTCTCCACTCCCCGGCCAGAGAGGCAGGATATCTGAACAGGATAGACAGTCCCCCTCCAAGCAGCAGAGGCCATGGTCTCCACTCCCCGGCCAGAGAGGCAGGATATCTGTATAGGATAGACACCCCCTCCTCCAGGGCAGCAGAGGCCATGGTCTCCACTCCCCGGCTAGAGAGGCAGGATATCTGAACAGGATAGACAGTCCACCTCCATGCAGCAAAGGCCAGATCTCCACTCCCCAGCTAGCGAGGCAGGATATCTGAACAGGATAGACAGCCCCCCTCCAAGCAGCAGAGGCCATGGTCTCCACTCCCCGGCTAGAAAGGCAGGATATCTGTATAGGATTGACAGCCCCTCCTCCAGGGCAGCAAAGGCCATGGTCTCCACTCCCCGCCCAGAGAGGCAGGATATCTGAACAGGATAGACAGTCCCCCTCCAAGCAGCAGAGGCCAGATCTCCACTCCCCAGCTAGCGAGGCAGGATATCTGAACAGGATAGACAGCCCCCCTCCAAGCAGCAGAGGCCATGGTCTCCACTCCCCGGCCAGAGAGGCAGGATATCTGAACAGGATAGACAGTCCCCCTCCAAGCAGCAGAGGCCATGGTCTCCACTCCCCGACTAGAAAGGCAGGATATCTGAATAGGATAGACAGGCCCTCTCCAAGCAGCAGAGGCCGTGGTCTCCACTCCCCGGGCAGAGAGGCAGGATATCTGTATAGGATTGACAGCCCCTCCTCCAGGGCAGCAGAGGCCATGGTCTCCACTCCCCGGCCAGAGAGGCAGGATATCTGAACAGGATAGACAGTCCCCCTCCAAGCAGCAGAGGCCATGGTCTCCACTCCCCGGCCAGAGAGGCAGGATATCTGTATAGGATAGACACCCCCTCCTCCAGGGCAGCAGAGGCCATGGTCTCCACTCCCCGGCTAGAGAGGCAGGATATCTGAACAGGATAGACAGTCCACCTCCATGCAGCAAAGGCCAGATCTCCACTCCCCAGCTAGCGAGGCAGGATATTTGAACAGGATAAAGAGCCCCCCTCCAAGCAGCAGAGGCCATGGTCTCCACTCCCCGGCCAGAGAGGCAGGATATCTGAACAGGATAGACAGTCCCCCTCCAAGCAGCAGAGGCCATGGTCTCCACTCCCCGGCTAGAAAGGCAGGATATCTGAATAGGATAGACAGGCCCCCTCCAAGCAGCAGAGGCCATGGTCTCCACTCCCCGGCCAGAGAGGCAGGATATCTGTATAGGATTGACAGCCCCTCCTCCAGGGCAGCAGAGGCCATGGTCTCCACTCCCCGGCCAGAGAGGCAGGATATCTGAACAGGATAGACAGTCCCCCCTCCAAGCAGCAGAGGCCATGGTCTCCACTCCCCGGCCAGAGAGGCAGGATATCTGAACAGGATAGACAGTCCCCCTCCAAGCAGCAGAGGCTATGGTCTCCACTCCCCGGCCAGAGAGGCAGGATATCTGAACAGGATAGACAGTCCCCCTCCAAGCAGCAGAGGCTATGGTCTCCACTCCCCGGCCAGAGAGGCAGGATATCTGAACAGGATAGACAGTCCCCCTCCAAGCAGCAGAGGCCATGGTCTCCACTCCCCGGCCAGAGAGGCAGGATATCTGTATAGGATTGACAGCCCCTCCTCCAGGGCAGCAGAGGCCATGGCCTCCACTCCCCGGCCAGAGAGGCAGGATATCTGAATAGGATAGACAGCCCCCCTCCAAGCAGCAGAGGCCATGGTGTCCACTCCCCGGCCAGAGAGGCAGGATATCTGAATAGGATAGACAGTCCCCCTCCAAACGGCAGAGGCCATGGTGTCCACTCCCAGGCCAGACCTGTGGACAATTCACTGGGTTCTAACTGCCCCTCTTATTTACATACAGCTGCAACTGTGTGTTTTTGCAGTGCCTCCTATTAGGGGGAAACACATTTTGTATATAACTTTAAACACAATGCATTGGGCCCTATACGGGAATGAAACACCATTTATTTGGAAATGTGGTCGGCCCTATCTCCATAATCGAAGACAGCTGTCTTCTTCTGTAAATATCGTTGGAGTGCCTAAGTGTGTTAAAAGATGATCGCACAGTGCCGCAGGGACCATGCTTCTCAGCCAGGCTCTTTAATATCTACCATACGACTATGGGGTGGGGAAACCTTCCAACTGGAAGGCCTTGGAGATCTTGTACGCCAAGCAATGCTGGAGATGCGTTCTCCTAGGTTGATATAAATAAAAGAGCATACCACAAGCGAACCGCAGTAGGGACCCTTAAAAGAATTTTGACTACAGGGCCAAGCTCCCTCCTACTCCAAGTGGGGCTTTAAAATACTCACTACTTGGGTACCACTGTACTGGCAAGTATTAACTGCCTATGCATGCCTAAAAATCTTTTATTCTGCGTGTTTTATGAAGAAACCTCTGAGACCAGAGACGTCACCGGGGTAGTATTAGAAAAGCGAACCCGCTCTGATGAATGCCCTGGACCTCATATGGCCATTAGTGTAGGGCTAAAACATGTTGCCACTATAAGGGTCATTGGCCGTTGCAGCCCTTTTGCCCATTAAATAATTTATGTTAATCATTTCCCATCCACCCGATAATAAAAGGATACTTTGGGAGTGGATGAGAATTTTTTATTTACGTGTAGCTCCCCCAACTAATAATATACAAATAGCTCCATGGAACACGCTTGAGCCCATCCTACCTTTAGGAGTCAGGGTGAACACGATGATAAAGCATGCCACTACTAGTGTAGGTGAGGTTCTCTAGGGGGGTGGTGCAGACAGAGGAATCTTTTTCAATTAGTACCTTTCCAACAAGAGCTACCACAAAAGACTGTTGTCACATATACATCAGTGGTAGGGTGAGGAGCGCATCTAGAGGAGCTGTCTGTCGACTCCAATCTTTTCTGCCATCACTGCATCAGACAACATCTTGATTTAGACAGACAACACCACAATGATGCACTACCTGAATTAACAGAGAGGCACAACATCAAAGATTCTTTCACTGAAGACTCAAACGATTTGGTACTGGGCGTTAGCAAGAGGTCTGACATTGAAGGCAGTGCAATTCCAGGAGCACAAAATCAACAAGCCAATTTCCTCAGCCAATTTAACAAAAACAACCACAAATGGCTTCTAGGCGATGCACCACGCGTGACCTCTTCACACACATCTACAACCTGGGAACGTCACCTGTCAGCACTGCCCTCTTCCACATCATCAACACCTCCATTGCATCTGCCACATACCTTGATTACTGGAAACATGTAGAAGTCAATGCCTTTCTCAAAAAAACTTCAGCTAACGCGAACCAACTGTGGAACTACCTTCCAATATCCCTAATCCTGTACCCAGCCAAAGTGAGGGAGGAGGCCACCAACAAGCCACTCTCAGCCCACCTCAAGCTTCACCACCTACTGGACAACACCCAGCCGGATTTCAGAAAGAATCACAGCCCCAAAACAACATTAATTGCAGCCACCGACATCAGGACCATCCTGGACCATGGAGTAACATTAGCCCTCATCGACCTCAGCCTGTCCGCAGCCTTCAACATGGTCTTCCACAGCACTTTGATCAGAAGATTACATTCCAAGGACCTATACTCCAGGGGATGTGCTCCTTCGTTACGGGGAGAACCCAAAGATTTAAAATGCCACCATACACATCAAAGTCTGAGGGACTGATCTGTGGAGTCCCCCTGGTATCATCCCTCAGCGCCACCCATTTCAACATGTACGTGACCCCACTAGCAGACCTCATCTAAATCCAAGGCATCCCCATCAACTCATATGCCAACAGCACTTAACTCATCCTCTCCCTGATGGACAAGACAACCACCTCCAGAACCAGCTTCATAAACTGCATAACCATAGTATCAAACTGAATGAGAACAAACTGTGTGGTGCTTAACTCCAATTAGACAGAAGTGCTGATCTTTGGAAACAAAACCATCCCCTGGTACTGAAGCTGGTAAGAGCTAGGACCAGCCATTCCCACCGACCACACAAGAAACCTAGGGGTCATGCTAGATGACAAACTCTCCATGATTGTACAAGTCAACACAGTAAGCTCCTCCTGCTTCCACATGCTACATAAGAACTAGAAGTGACTGCCACAGAACAGCAAACGTACCGTCACTCAAGCACGCCTTACAAGCAAGCTGGACTACGCCAACGTACACTATGCCAGAATCTCCAAGCAACTCCTATAAAGACTCCAAACCAACCAGTATGCTGATGCAAGACTCATAACGGACCCACCAAGCCGCACCCACCTCAGACCCTACCTCAAAGAGCTCCACTGGCTCCCCATTCACAAACACAGCCAATTCAAGCTCCTCACTTACACATACAAAGCCCTACACATTATTAGACTGACTTACCTCAACAGCCTCATACACTTTCACAAGCTGGCCAGGCACCTACTCTCTCTAATTGGCACTCCCTTCCTGCACCCACCAAAATCGAGTAGGAGGTCACTCCCCCCGCACATTAGAGCCTCCTCTTCACTTCTTGAGCTCCCGGAAGAAGCTGAAGACCTGACTCTTCAAATAACTCTGCGTGGACCATCCACCCACTCACCTGCTCAAGCACCTGCATCCCCCTAACGGGGATTAAGTCACGCTCTACGAATCAATATAACATCACAAATCTAACTTTCAAGAAGTTCTCAATGAAAGCATGCTTGTCTGAAACCAAAAAATTGGCTCATCAGCTGAAGTATTACATCTGGCCACTCTTGGCTACTGCCATGGTAGTTGCGTTAGAAAAAAAATCTTATTATTCTCATGGAATATACTCTTTGGGTCACATACTGATGACGAAATGTCTTGTATGAAAACCGAGTTATACACTTTAAAAGCTGTAAGCGGATCAAATGGTAAGATATATAGAAGGAGCTCCAGACGATACTACTCCCAGAAGGTTCAAACCCCTCATTGGTCTCATCAACCGCAACAAAGTCAATTTTAGATGGAGAGGAGGACAACATCAACAGCCTACAAACAAGGGAAGTCTCCTACTGAACAATGAATCACTTCTTCCCCCCAACTCCTTTATTCATTTTGGTGGATGAAGGCATTGCAACACTTTACAGAGTGGCTTCTTATAACTGCAGGCAAATGAGTCTTGAATAGAATGGATATTCTTTTCGTTTCAATTCTCCTTGTGTGCCTCCAGCCAAAATATCGGACTAGCAACAGGAAAATGCAGTGGATGACGTTCCTTTCTTATCAAGAAGGATTTTGAATTTATTCCTGATACTTTCTGGTAAAAAAAGGACCAAAAGTAGAGCTCAAACCCACCATTGACCTCAGAGTACTGAACAATTACATAGGAAAAGAAAAATCCAGGATGATTGTATTACACTACATCTATCTTCAACTACATCAAGGAGACTGGATGTGTGCAATAGATCTTCAAGATCCCTACTTCCACATCCTGATAGTACCAACACATTGAAAGTTGATACGATTTATAGTAGGCTCAAAACATTTTCAGTACAAAAACCTACCTCTTGGACTAAAGTCAACTTCTCAAAGTTGCGGAGAGTATGGCTGTCGTTGCAGCACATCATAGGAGACAAAAGATTTTAATCTACCCGTGTCTAGACAACTGGTTAATAAAAGGAACATCTTCAGAGGAGACATTGAAGCATTTTCAATTATGTATCAACACTATCCAAATTGAGTTGTAAGGTAAACAAACTGCAGGAGGTCCATCATCTGCAGGGAATACACTACCTTAGAGCTATAATAGATACCCAGTCCATAAAAGTGTATCATTTAGAGGAGAGACTATCATCAATCCAACTGCAGTGTCACAATCTATTGCTAACAACTCATCCAACGGCATGACCAATATCCCTACTGGGATCAAGGGCCTCTTACATTTTTCTGGTCCCTCATGCCAGACTTTCTATGCGGCCAGTAGAGCAATGCTGAGAGGACCAGTGGAACCAGTTCTTGGACAGCTGGGAAAATAAATTAACTCTTTCACAGTTGGCTATTTAGGCATTTCATGGTGGACCAGACTGAAAAATCAAATGAAAGGGACATCATTGCACCAGGATCTCTCAGTACAAACTCTAGTCACAGACGTGTCTCTCCAAGGATGAGGAACTCAACTGGGCCATTTAAGGACCCAAGGATTAAGCTCAAGCAAAAAGAAAAACTACCATATCAACTTGGAAGAGCTGAGAGCAGTTCATCTGACGTTTAAATACTTTCTTCCTTCAATCAATCAAAACAGCTCTCTGCTTGTTCAGACAGTCCTTTCAACTTCAATGTACTATCTGAACAAGCAGCGAGGGACTAATTCAAGACCTCTGTGTGAGAAGTTGGCTTGATATGCAGTGCTCACTATTCTAGTGATCACTATGTATCAGTCCAAACGACCCTTATTGATGATTGGTTGTAAGTCAACCTTATAGACCAGCTATCCTAGTAGCATGGACAAGAGCAGTCTTTAGGCTAAACTCTAGAGGGCGTGTTAAGCCAGCTGTTATACCATCAAATATACCCCTTGAACACCAAGTGAAAGGACACCACACAAGTTGTTATGAAAATAAAAGGATATTTATTTATAACACTACAACCCTGGACTCTTTATGAGGACAGGGTGCTAAGCACAATACAAAGCTCTTAAAGAAATACTGAAAGCCGCACAATTTGCACAAATGCCCGAGGGGCACGAATAAACCATATACTATGGAAGTGGAATGCGAATCACTAGCAGGTAAGTAACTATTCTCAGAGACTTTATAATCGCTAGGCCTACAATACTGAACCCTTAGATTAGAAGCAGGAGGCCTAGGGGCGCCGTGTGCAGAGTGGGAACTCTCACGCGCAATGCGGTACAAAGTCTATGGATGCTAGTAAATGCAAAGTTAGTGTTCTCGGGCGAACCCGACTAGGTAGGTCAAAAACGAAAGTCGATCTAGACACTTAGAGAGTGGATCTACGCTGGAGCACCGTGGTACTCGGTTTACCTAGCCCAGGGGCTGCGGCTGCATAGGGTTCAAGTGTCGTCGGGAATTCTCGTTGACGAACCAGGAGCCTGAAGTGGAAGTTGCTGGCAGGCGACCAGTGAAGATGTTCCGGGCTGATCCAAGGACGGATCAGTGAAGAAGAGTACCTGTAAGCAGAGGGGACCGAGTTCTGAATCACTAGCCAGTGATTAGGTGGGCACCAGGATGTCACCGAACGAGGTCACTCAGCCAGGTGAAGAGGTGATACTGGATTCTGCTGCTGCACGGACCAGGGCGCTGATGTCGACCAGGCTGGAGGTCTGCGAGCTGTCCCACGTCGGATGTCTGCTGCTGGCGATGCTGGGTCCGTTGAAGGAGGCAACAAGCCTTGGCTAAGGCAAGCCCACGTGGCGACACAAAATGGCGTCTGGAGTGGACCAGGAGGGTCCGAGGAAGGTCCCCTTCAGGAGGAGACTAGGGCCAGTCTAGAGGAGCTAGACCAGCGGTGAAACAAACGTAGGGCGTCGTCTGGAGGGTCACTAGCCAACGGGCAAGTGACCGGACAACGTGGCAAGCGTCACAGAAGCAAAAGGGCCCCACGCAGATTTGGTGGATGCTGGGGGGCTGGTCTTCGGGGCTCGTGCTGCTTGGGGTTGGGGCTTCTCTTACCCCAGTGCACCCACTCGAGGGTCCCTCGGCGGTCGTGCTGGGTCAGTGTCGTGCTGGTTCTGATGGTCGCCGGGTCCTCTGGTCTCGTCGCACCCACGGTTCTTAGCTGTGCTGTAGAGGCAGGTAGAGGTCAGAGAGGGCAGGGAGTCCGGGTCTCATCGTGCCGGTCGGTCTGGTTCTGGAGGAAGGACGTTTCAGCAAACCGCAAGATACTTAGTTGGTGCCTGTTGATGCAGGGTGACTACTCCTTAGTCACAAGGGGGAAATCTTGAGAAGAAGTCTTGAGTTCCTTTCGTAGAAAGTAGTTTCAGGATTCAAAGATGATCTAATTTGGAAGGGTCCCCGCTCCTACCTTTATTCTAAAGAAAGGGGCTGGCACGCGACTAGGTCCTGCCCAGGGGTGGGACCAGAAAGGGGGGTGGTTACACCCCTCTCCCCTGTCCGGACTTTCCCCAGCTCAGGGGCTGGTGTGCCCCTGGAACTGGTTCAAGCCGGCAGATGCTTAGTGAGCACCGGGGGGCCACTTGCAGTCACCCTGTCTGGGATGGTGCTAGCACCGCCCCTGACAGGAAACCCTTTGTCCAAGCTCTCCTCGCTGGAAGGACTCCCAGCAGCAGGAGGTCAGACTTGTGTCTGTGGTGGCAGCATCCATTTTGTGATGCTGAGGCTCGAGTTAACTTTAACCGGGGTTCACAGTTATATACATGTCTTGTCCCTCTAGAAGGGTGGAATGCTAACCCCGTCGCCAGAATTGGCGAGGGGTTAGTATTCCAATTCGTATGACACCTTACTCGACATGTTTTGATAAAGCGATACCAAAGATAGCAAATAACCGCGAGGATTATAATGCACTTAAGAGTATATGGTACGCGTTATCATAGAACAGCTATTAGGACTTGGTTCCGCAAGCTGCAGACGGGCTCAGCTCATGCCAGAGCACCATCTCACATAATTCCTTGCACTCTGCCTTCAGGATTGTTAAGGCCTGCCATAGGAGTGACTGATAGGAATACATGTGTCCATTTTAGGGTTAGATATAGGTATACTATATCTAAAGCAAAGAGTGATTACACCACCTTGCCCCAGCTGTCGTGCAGCCAGTTGTGTCAGATTTAGATGGCCAGCCAGGGGTGGCATAATACATGCTGCAGCCCCTGGTAGGCCCTGGGTACACCTATGCCCTGGGTACAGGGACTGATAAGGTGGCCCAGTACCAATTGGTAAATGCACCTAAGGTACACGTGTCAATTTAGAGAGAGAGCAGTAGGCCTGGGGCCCTGAATAGCAGGATCCCAGGTCAACTAAGTCGAAAAACCAGCAAAACACCAGGCAAAAAAAGTTGGGGGTAACCATAGTCAGGTATCCACCCTCCTACACTCTGTACCTCGAATCACAAGACATACAGAAATGCTTGATTGCAAGGAACTTAACAGCTGTCCATCTCGCAGATGTTCTAATCGTTGAAGTGGACTCCCTCAGTTTAACTTTCCAATAAAATCATGACTGCATTCTAGGTTTAAAGTATTTTATTGAGCACAGCATACAAGGACAAACATACATCATCAAGGAGCGACTAGGTAGGGCGGGCAAAGCCTCGGCCCCGGCGAAGAACTATCAGGTGCAATTCGTGTGTGCCAGTCCAGTACAGTGTTACCTAGTATGCAGTGTCGCAGCATGAGGTGACATTTTTATTGCACACACCCCCCCAAAACCCCAAACTACCCAACTCACCTCCCCCCCCGCCCCGCCCACCCCCACCCTTCGTCCAGTGCACAGACCCTAATCAGAAAAAATACCAAAGCCATCCCCCACAGGGAAAGCGAATCTCATCAGTTCACGGGGCCGGAGTTGCCGGGCTCGTGAGTCGCAATAGGAGGAGGTATTTGGGACAGGTAAGTTCTTTAAATTCTGAAAGCAGTAAGGAATTAAATGGTTGCCAAAGCTCATTAAACTGCGCTATATCTCCCGCCGCTGTGAGCGACAATTTCTCCATGCCCAACACGTGCCACAATCTATGGAGCCTGCCAGTGATAGAGGGAGTAGTGGAAGTACTCCAGTGTATAAGGATGTTTTGGACAGCTGAACCCAGCGCGATGACTATTTGCCTACCCCTACGGGATCTGAGTGGGTACATCAGGCCATTTGGGAGTCCTAACAGGGTGTATGCTGGAAAGCGTGGTAGTTCAATGCCAAAGTTGGAATCAACCTCGTCCAGTACCTCCTTCCAGTAGTGTTCCAGGATTGGGCAGTCCCATAGAATGTGCGTAAGTGTTCCCCGGTGCCCGCACCCTTGCCAACATTTGTCCTCTTTGCTACGGTCAAATTTGTGAACCCGCTCCGGTGTATAGTACCAATAGGTGGAGACCTTAGTCAGCGTGTCAGTGAGACCCATGTGGTATGCCGAATGCCTCGCTCTATAGGATATGTGCTCCCATTCTTTAGCGCTCAATGTCCTTCCTAGCTCCCGCTCCCAGCGTTCCCTCCCCGGGTTATAGAGATGTGTTGAAGGCGGTTGTAGCAACCTATAGAGATCCGTAATCAATTTCGAATCAGATGTACGCGACAGTAGCCATTTCTCATACGGGAGGAAGAGCCTATCGGCTGTCTCTCGCACCTGTGGCTGAAGAGCCCAATGGCGAACTTGCATATAGCGGTGTCTCTCAGTCTCAGGGAGTGAAAACTCCTGGCGGAACTGCGGGAAGGGGATAACCCCTTCTGGGCCATACATGTAACACAGGGCCCTACACCCCGCCCGCCTCCATTGGGTGAACGCTCCTTGTTCCATTCCTGGGGTAAAGTCCGGGTTGTCCACCAACGGTGTGAGTGGCGACGGGAACGAGGTGAGGCCATACGCAGTGCTAGTGGCATCCCAGACCCGCAGGGGCACTTTTGTAACAAAAGAAGCGTATACGTTTTTGTGTCGGTGAGCCCGGCGTAGAAATGGGACTTCCTGCAGGGGTCTGCCCGCCACTGCCTGGTCCTGAAAGAGCCAGTGCTTATCGGACTCCCACCTACTCAATTCCACGAGATAACGCAACTGCGATGCTTGGAAATATTTACGGAAATCAGGCATTCCCAAACCTCCCGCTTCAGGGGCCAACAGTGAGAGGGCCCTGCGCATCCTAGGCTTTTTTCCCTGCCATATAAAGCGCGAGACAACCGTCTGTAGTTGCAGGATCTATCCGACCGGCGGCTGGAGCGGCAGGGCCTGGAACAAATAAAGCACTTGAGGCAGGACCGTCATTTTAACGGCAGCTATCCTGCCCAACCAGGAGAGGGTGTTGCGGTTCCATTGACCCAATTCATCCCTAATCTTTGCGCCCAAAGCCGTGTAGTTGGCCGATACCATGGCTGGCAAAGTGGGGGCTATCTGGATCCCCAGATAGGGTACCGCCTCTGATGACCAAACCATGGGGAATAGGTTCTGTAGATGGGCCCTAATGGTTGGCTCTAGGGAGATATCCAGAGCAACCGACTTTCCCACGATCATTTTGAACCCCGCGACCGCGCCAAAGGAGGCCAGCTCCTCGATGCATGCCGGCAGGGCCGTTCTGGGCTTGTCAAGCGACAAGATGACATCGTCAGCGTAGAGGCTTATAGCGTGTGTGAATCCTCCCATCCACACCCCCGTCACCGCCGGATTGTCGCGGACACGTGGGGCGAATGGCTCCATATAAAGCGCGAAGAGTAAGGGCGAGAGCGGGCATCCCTGTCTAGTGCCTCGTTCGATGTTAAAATCCCTAGAGTTATACCCATTCACGCGAACCATAGCGGTCGGTTGTTTGTAACAATTGAGGATCATGGAGCGGAACTTATCCCCAATGCCCGCCTTCATCAGAACTCGTTCCAGGTAAGGCCAGTGCACCCGGTCGAACGCCTTCTCCGTGTCCACCGCCAGCATTATTCTTTCCCTCGGGATCCGGAGGCTTTCTCTAGCAGGTGGACGATCCGTTTCGTGTTGTCAACCGTCTGCCTCCCCGGGACAAAACCAGCCTGATCAGGATCTATGAGACCGGGTAAGTGAGGGGCTAGTCGGGCGGCCAAGATTCCCGTGTATAATTTTAAATCAACATTCAAAAGAGATATCGGTCTATAAGATCCACAGTGTTTCGGGTCCTTCCCAGGTTTGGGGATAACAGTAATGGAGGCCCGTAGAAGATCAGGCGGGATGGCCCCCGGTTCAGCAAATGAGTTGAAAAGACGAGTAAGGATAGGGCCAGCGACGTACAAAACGTTTTGTAAAAGAGCGAAGTGTATCCATCCGGGCCTGGCACTTTGCCATGCTTAAGCCTGGCCATGGCAGAGATCACCTCCTCAATCTTGATATCCCGATTAAGGTGCTCCGCCTGCAAGGGATCGAGGGAAGGCAAGGAGACCGAATCCAAATAAGCGGCCATGGCCGTCTCATCCGGTGGCTCGCTGGTGTAGAGATCCGCGTAAAACCTGCGGAATACGGCTGCGATGTCAGCGTCTTCCGTCTGCACCATCCCCGTAGGGTCAGAGATCTCCTTCACCAGCTGGCGCTGGCGCGCTACTCAGAGCCTGTTGGCCAGCAATTTGCCGCAGCGGTCCCCCCCAGTGTAAAAGGTATGGCGCAGCCGAAGTGCAGCGTACTCCGCTCGGTCCAGGTCCAGGGCCGCCAGGAGCTTCCTCGCTTCCCTGAGCTGCCGCCAGATTCTGGGGGCCCCCGTCCGTCGATGTATCTGTTCGAGCTCACGAACCCTATTGGTGAGTTCCTCCCTTTTGGCCTGTCGCACTTTATTTTCGGCAGAGGAGATCGACAAAAATTCCCCCCGGAGGACTGCTTTCAAGGCTGCCCACTGTGTGGCCCGGGCGGTGTCAGAGTTGTCATTGTGAGTTAGATATTCCCAGATCGCGTCTTCAATGCGGTCCACCCCAACCTTCCTGTGCAACAGGGTGTCGCGGAGACGCCATGTTCTGGGAGGGCGAGCTGTCGGAGGCAGACACAACGTAGCATCGACCGGGGCATGATCCGATTGAGACAACACGCCCATATCCGACCCAGAGACCTGCTCTTGCACCGGAGACGTGACCAATAGGTGGTCTAGCCTCGCATACGTCTTGTGTGCGTGGGAATATTAAGAATAATCCCTGTCCATGGGGTGCATGTGTTGCCAAAGATCCAGGAGGTCTACCTCCACTAGCCGCGCCCTATAGCCGGCTGAGAACTCCCCGACTTGCGGGGAGCGCTGCGCCGACCTATCCATAGCGGAATCAAAAACCATGTTAAGGTCTCCCCCGAGAATAATGTGTCTATCTTGCGAGGCAGTGATATCCTCAACCGCCGATTGCAGAAAGCGTTCCTGCCGTTCATTAGGGCTGTACAGGGACCCGATCGTAAAAGTAAGACCCCCAATCCTAAACCGGTATGCCAACAGCCTGCCTTTCTGTTCGGTGAGCTTATGGAGGATCTCCCCTTTAAAGTGTCTGGCCACCAGTAATGCCACCCCCGCTGTCTTATTGGCACAGGAAGAAAAGAATTGGGACGGGAACTTATGGGAGCGCATTCTGTGTGTGTCCTGTGGCAGCAGGTGTGTCTCCTGAAGGAGACATATGTCCGCACATGTATTCTCCAGGAGAGAGAGCACTGCCCGCCGTTTGACAGGATTATTCAGACACCTGACGTTCAGGGTCACAACCTTAAAAGTGTCAGGAGGCATCGGAAAAGATGTGGAAGAAAGCGCGAAGACCCCGCTCAGTTATGGCGGTGTGTACAAGCACCCCCAACGGTACCAGAGGCTGCAAGGCGAAGAAGAGAGTGTAGATGTTTGCGCAGTTTCCCCGTTCAGGCAGACCAGGGTGTATGAAATTCGCTAGATTATCTAATATCCGCACAGTGCACTGGACGACCCACCCCCCCTTCCCAACTCCCAGATCCCCCCCCTCCTTCCACTCCTCCATCCCAACTTCCCAACCCCGACCCCCAACTGTAACCTCCCCAACGACCCTCTCTCCTCCCCCAACTTTTCCCAAGATTCCATTGTCCCAGTCCGGTCGTCAACGGACAAGTCTGCGAAAAGTTACTCAAGTGGACGTCCAGCCACTGCCCGCCCCCATAGCCACCCCCCCCCTCCCCGAGCCCCCAAACCTGCATTGTCACAATGGCTATGTCGATCTCCCCCCGGAGAATATTCAGGCCGTCAGAGCGACTTCAGTAGGCGCTGTGTTTTCAGCCACGTCTTGAACTGCATTGGCGATGTCCGCCCGGATAGTGGGTGAGTCCGGACGGGCAGAGGAGGCAGGAGACCTGCGTGCTGGGATCGATTGCCAACTGTCTCTGGTAGCACGCCATCGACGGGGAGTGGGAGTCGCGTCGTCCGTCGCGGTAATGCCAAGTACCCCGCAGGTGTCCTGGAGGGAGCGAAGTTGATGCAGAGTCCTGTTCCATCGGAAAATCCAGCGGAAAGGATGGCCCCATGAGTACTGCGTATTGTGCTCCCTCAGAAAGTCCGTAGCGATTTTGAACCCCTTACGCTTCTGTAGAGTTATTATCGAGAGGTCCTGATAGAGAGCAACCTGGTGCCCCGGAAGCGCAGGGAATGCTGCTGACGTGCTTCACGAATGATCCTCTCCTTCAGGGGAAAGTCCGGTAGGAAAGCCAATATGTCAGGAGGAGGCGCAGAGGCCCTGCGAGCCGGGCCCACCCTGTGAGCCCTGTCTATTCTGATGACAAAGTCATCCGGGTCTCCCAGTATCTCTCTGAAGAGTTCCCTGAGGTACCCAGCAGCGTCCTCGCCCTCGTCTCCGGATGGAATTCCCCAGACCCGTATGTTGTTGCGACGGGACCGGTTCTCGAGGTCTTCGTTATGCGACTGGAGGTCGAGTTGCTGATCCCGAAGGCGCAGTACCTCCTGCTGTAGCTGCGTAATCTCCTCGTCCCTGGAGTGACCGGCTTCTTCCATAGTGGCCACTCGCTCGCCAAGACCATCGACTTCTCTTCGCACCTCACGGACCTCCCCTGCAACTTCCTGCTTTAGCGTTTGGAAATTTTCCTGAAGCGAGCTGAATAGGGATTCGAGGAAGGATCTAGTCACTGGGGGTTCTCCCCCGCTGCCCCTTGGGAGCTGCTCGATTGGCCCGGTGATTGGTGCCCCCTTTCTTGTCTCGCTGGGCCTCTATTCAACATTTCAGGCAGTGTCCGGTCCCCCTTCCTGGTACCTCTGTTACCGGCCATATCGCCGGTGAGGGAGCGCGCTGTCGCCTGCCGAGCTCCGCAGGAAGCCTCACTCCTGATATCGGGCGTCTCAGACCCGGCTTGCCGTAGGTCCCGCTGATCAAACCGGTGGCTGGGTGGGTAACCCTCGCGTCGGAGGAGCTCCGGACTAGGCCCGATATCACGTGTGGGTCACTCCGGGGCCTCGAGCCAAAGTCCGTGCCCCAGCGGCAGATACACGTGCCCCCAATCAATTGTGGAGCCTGCTCTGTTCCTCTAATGGACCGTCGACGCTGGGGGGCCGCTGCAGTGGGGATCTCCGCTGGGCTGCACCTCCGGCCTCGCGTAGCGATCAGCGCCACATTCTCGGGCCAGTCTCCTACCCCCAGGCCTGGCCAGTCACACTCCCCCAGTCCATGTGGCAGTCAGCTGCGAAAGTTCCAAGTCCAACCTAATGGCCAGCTGCCGCCGTCGGGGGGGGGGGGGGGGGGGGGGGGGGACGGGTCTGCCCAGAAGGAGCCAGCCGCCTAGGTCTCACACGGTGGTCCTTGGCGACACACCGGGGCCCGGTCTCCCTCTTCTGGGCGCTGGGGCTCGGCGTCACTCCACCGGGCGCTGTACTCTGCCACAGGGAATTCCGCTCTGGCTCCGCGACAACCTCCGCTTCCGGAAGAAGCGCGCGTCAAGGGCGTGTACTGCTAGGCCTCATCCCCGGCCTCGCGTAGTTTCTTGCGTCGGCCTTCCGGTTCCCAGTTCCACACCTCGGGGCACCGGGCATCCGCACTCAGCTGCTCAGAGCCAGCCACAGAGACTCCAACTCCGGACCTCGGACGCGTCTCCGCCACCGGTGAAGCTTCGCTTCAGAGAGTGTGTTGCTGGGACTCAACCCCCGGTCTCGCGTGAAGATCCGACCCAGGGGGCCCCGGTTAACAGCCCATCGCCACCGAGCACTGGATATATGCACCGTTCCGTGCAGTACAGGGGTCCGCTGAGGCGAGTCCTGCCCCAACACTCCAGCCAGCCGCTCCACCGCAGGACCTCCCCGGACTGAGTCGGGCCTCGTGGCTGCGGCCCGCGTCTTCTCGCGGAGCCGGCACAACCTCCGCACACACTCCTCAAGCTCTCAGGCAGCGATTCTGAGGGCTACCAGCACCGCTGATGTCCTTGCAGGAAGATCTCACGATCCCTTAGCAGATCCCGGCCTTTTGGGGGGAGATCTGGAAATAAAGGCGGTCAAGGGGCTCGGGTTCACGGGAGCTCGCAGAGAGTGCGACCGCTCGCTCCGCCATCTTGGCCACGCCCCCATGACTGCATTCTAAACAACAGTCATTGAATAAAAATGTCCAAGACTGCAGAGATCCTCAAAGAGACTTATTTGCTGACACAAATAAGTCATGATATGACTCAAGATTCTACCAGCTAATATTGAACGCTAATGCTTTTTTGATAGACTGGTCAGAGAACTTTCTTTATACATTTCCTACAACCCCCCCCCCCCCCCCCCCCCCCCCCCCCCCAATACAGTCAGTTCTGATAAAGTGTTACTAGTCCAAGACCAAAATGACAATGATAGCACCGGAATTACCTTATCAGTGGTGGGTTCACGGTCTCTTTGACCCCATACGAACATCTGTACAGCAGAACATGCAGACACGCTTTCCTGTACAGGTTCAGGGCCAGATTATGCACCCCACCCACTCATCGTTGAACTTAGCGGCCAGGCTCCTGAATTTCTGCTATATGGTCATCTAGGTCTTCCATAAGACTGGAAAAACAATATACGAGAAGCTAAACGACCTTCCAACCAGAAAATCTTATGCCTTTAAGATGAAGAGGTTTTGCATTTGCTGTATTTAGAGCAGCTGCAATCGATTCTCATGTCAAGAAGCTGTATTAATACCTTACCTACTTGATCTGGAAAGGTCTGGTTTACAATTTTCTTCTTTTAAAGTACACCTTGCAGCTGTAACTGCCTATAGGAAATAAGATCTTCATCACAAACCTTTTTCTTTAGAATGCCCATTTGTAAAGGTTTTCTAGAAGGTATTAAAAAGGTATTTCCTCCTGTTAAGTCCCCCAGTCTTCTCCTCCTTGTGGGCTAAACATTGTTCTTTTTAGATTAATGACCCCTCAGCCCCCCTTGAACCCAAACATAAAGAATCTTTACTACATCTTACATGGAAAGCAGCTTTCTTAGTTTATATTTCCGCTGCACGCAAAGTCAGTGTGATTACTGGTTTATGCGCTAATGAACCATAAACAGTATTTCATATTAATAGAGTGGTAATGAGAACACAAGCTATTAGACAAATGGGTCACCTTTTTATAAATTATGGCCCAGTAAGAACAGGCTGACCTTCATCAAAGTGGTCCATTTCTAGATTGATAGTTTCCTGTATACTACTTTCATACCAGCTAGCTTAGAAGTCCCTACCTGGTAGAGCTAAAGCTCATTCCACATGGGCAAAAGCTGCTACTATAGCTCTTCTTAGAAATATTCCCATTTGTAGGGCTGCTACTTGGAGATCTGTTCATACTTTCACTAGACTCTATTGCCTGGATTCACACTCCAGAGCGGATACTCATGTAGGGCAGGCTTCTTTTAAAAACCTTTTCGGATGATCGCTGAAGCTGCTTTCTTGTCCGCTTATTTATGGGATTGGCTTGCTGTTCTGTTCAGTGCCTATGACTTGATGAGGATCCCCTGGAAGGGAAGGAAAGGTTACTCACCTGTAATCCTAGTTCTCTATCAGGCGAATCCTCACAAAGACATAAGCAACCCTACCACCTCCCCAAAAAGTACTACGGCTTTCAGCAATGTTTCACCCAGGATCCTCTTATATCTGTAAATAAATGACCTTACCTAACTGTCACCTCTGGGGCATCATGGGAGCAGGGTGTACTGTGAGGTTCTTAAATGTCCAATGCCAGTTTTGTTTCTCATATGCTTTGCATCATAGCCTATGGACTAACAATGTCAATGGGTGTAGTGACATATATACAGTGCGAGGAATTAATACATATACAAATATACAGGAATATTTTCAATTGCAAGATGCTGATTATCAACCGAGGATTCCTAAGAATATTGTGTGGATCGGCACTGTATATACGTCACTACAACCATTGAGCACAACTGCACAAAAGTCCCCCAAATTTTTTTTCCTTATGTCTCGATGACTGTCTTTTTCATGTAATGAAAACCTATCCTTTAATGTAGTTATTCGGATTTTTTTAAAGTATTTGTTATAATTTTATAATATAACAATTTGAACTTTATGTCATTGTCTTTTGAGGATTTATTTCTCAAATTGCATATGGTGTATCAGAGAGCTATTTTTGTTTGTCTACATATATGAGCATTGTTCAAGTTATCTGTCTTACCCAACAGAACCATTGTTTGTTTAACCATTGAATACCCAGGTTCTGAGGGACACAGGGTCACCCCGTTTTTGTTAAACAAACTGAAGTTGGGTATATATAACATTCATATTCCCCACATATGTGCAAATAGCAAAAAACAGTAAATCTTCCACCCAAAGACACCGAATAAAAAACAGTAAAACCAAACTAGTTAGTAAAACCAGCTGAAATCCAGTATAAATGAAGCTAAAAGTTCACGTAAAAAACCATCTACACATATAAAAGGAATAAAAAAAGCCATACATGGGAACTCCAGAATCAAAATGATGTGTTGTCCATCCACTGGTCCCAATGGATGCGACTCTGCAGCCTATGGCTTGATGTACAAAGTTTTCAATTTTAATAAAACTCTGCGTTGATAACATATTTATAAAAAATTGTACAAATCCTCCCCTGTATTCAATCCATTAGGCATTTTTGTGTCAAATTGCATGATGTAACGACTTTCCAGCAGTCTTAATTTTTATATCACCGTTTCCTCCTCTCAGTTCTTTTGGCACCGCATCTAATACAAAATAAGTTAGATCTTTAAGATTATTCTTATGTACAAGTTTAAAATGACGGGCCACAGGGTAGCTGGCGTCTGAATTGACAATAGCACGTAAGTGCTGTAAAATGCATGTAGAAACAGGTAACTTAGTACTGCCTATATATTTTAATTTGCAAGTGCATTCCAGAATATAAACCGCATACTCTGTTTTGCATGTAAATAAACCTCTCAGCTGGTATACATCTGTGGAAAATGCATCTTGAATTTCCCTTACATTAATTGCAAATTTGCACGCTCTACACGAGCTGCATTTGAAAAAAACCCTTTCTTTTTGTTAACCAATCACTTTTCGTTTTAATTTGGGTCTCCGGCATGGCCCTATCTAGGGCATCCCGCATGGATGGAGCTCTCCTGTAAGTAATACTTGGAGAGTCCTCAATTTCAGGTGCTAAAGTCATATCTGATTTTAAAATAGGCCAACTTTTGGCTATTATTTGTCTTACTTTTTTGTGTTGGGAGTTATATGTAGTTATTGACCTGATGGGAGCCTTTTTATTTGTTAATTCTATATTTGACCCTTCCAATATATCTGATTGGTTCTCATTTGTAGTTCGCCTGATTATAGGGGTATCCAATTTTAATAAAGATTTCTTGAGGTCCTCTATTTTATAACCTCTGGCTAAAAATCTCTGCACTGCTTCATCTAGGCATACCTTTAAAACATCACAATTGCTGCAAATTCTTTTGATCCTTAAAAATTCTCCATACGGTATACTTTTTATTAGGTGTCTAGGGTGGGTGCTACTTGCATGGAGGATCGAGTTTCCAGCCGTGGCCTTTCTATGTAATTTCGTGTTTATCTTATCATCTGCAATATAGATTTCCACGTCTAAAAACTCCACCCTTTCCTTGCTGATGTTGGCCGTAAACTTTAAATTTAAATAATTGACATTAATAGTATCAATGAACGCCTGTGCATATTCCACAGAGCCCTGCCAAAATACACACACATCATCGATAAAACGCCACCAAGCAACTACACTATCTGAGAAATGTTCCTCCAGGATGTGCTTTAAGACATGCTCCTTCCACCAGCCTACATGCAAGCATGCAAAACTGCGGGAGAAGCATGCCCTCATGGCCACCCCCCGGAGTTGTTGGTACACTGATGCTTTGAATAAGAAATAATTGTTTTTAAGACATATATCAATCATTTTGCAGTATCATTTTGTTGTGCTCATGGAATTTAATATCGCGTTTGGATAGATAATATTTCACTCCTGCCAAACCCTTTTCATGTTCTATACTCGTATATAAGGCACATATATCCATGACAATGAAACAGTAATGCTCACACCATACTATTTTGTTGAGTTTTTTGAGGAAATGTCCTGTGTCTTTGATATATGAGACAAGAGTTTCCACATAATTTCTGATAAAAAAGTCTACATATTTGGAAATGGGTTCCATTAAGCCTCCCTGTGCCGATATAATGGGACGCCCCGGCACTGGATGTATTTGCTTTTGCACTTTTGGTATGAAATATAATGTCAGAGTAATGGGATAATCCGTTTTTAAAAAGTTATACTCCTCTTTGTTGATAAGACCCATCTATTCAGGAAGTAAAAAAACACCAATAGCATCTTACATGCTGACAGCTTTCATCCACACTCTCTCATCAGAAGTATCCCCTACGGGGAATTTATACGGATGAAACATAACTGTTCGCAAGAAGAAAATGCTGAAAAAGAAATCGAGAACAGTGCCAACAGACTACGGAAAAGAGGTTACAGAGAAAGAGAATTACAAACATGTAAAAACAAAGTTGAGAAGAGATCACGCACTGAAATACTGATTCGGAAACCCAAAATTTCAGTCGCATCTGATCATGAGAATAACCAACAAGAGCCAAAATTGATTCTCTCATACAGTAAGGAGTCACATAAAATACGCTAAAGTGTACAAAAATATTGGCCACTCCTAACACAAGACCCGGACATGAAGAAACTAATAGGTACAGCTCCACTCATCACCTTCAGAAAAGCGCCTTCAATCACATATATACTTGTTCAAAGCCACTTTAATCAGAAAACGAAAACTCTAAGTTGGCTAGAAAAACAACAGAATGGCTTCACAAAATGTAACACCTGCAAAGCCTCTAAAATCGGAACGAATAAAAAGAACATCAGAGATCCAGAAGGAAGATTGATTGATATCACCAAAAAGAATCACATGCTCCACGAAATTTGTGGTATATGCTATCCAATGTAATTGTGGAATGCTATACATAATGAGCACCATCTGCATGTTGAAAAAGCGAATTCTGGAGCATATCAGAGCAGTAAAAAACCGAGACCTTTCATACGCAACTGCAAAACATGTCAGGGTGGCGACTGGCGCAATATGAACTATTATGCAATAGATACGGTGGAACAACATGAGAGACTAGGCGATCAGAGAAAGAAATTGCGACAGTTAGAATCTAAATACATAATACGATTGTTGACAAAAAGCCCTAGAGGCATGAACTTCGACGAAGAACTTTATGTCCATCTAGAATAAAACATTGCTACCTTACCTGAAATCTGTGCAATTTACAAATCCAAAACTGATGAATAAACTAATGCATTAAGAATGAAATAGATACCAACCAGTTGGGCTAGGTACTAAACCGAAACTGCCCCACAAAACTCATCTTCAGTCATATATAAATGATTTAAGGAATTATGTGCACTAAACAAGAAATTCCTCAGAACTGATTTCCCACTTCTGGTCAGAATATAATAGAATGTAAAATAATTTTTGAAAAGCTGTGAAAATTTGTAGTGACAATGATGTTAATTTCAAACCTTTAATAATGATTCTGTCTGTCACAGGTGATTTATGACAATGAACTATATATCCCAGAATTCATGGCATGTAGAAACAGGAAGTAGTATAAACAGTTGCAGGAAAGTAATGCCACCTACCGTGAGCAAGGCCGTAAGGCTAAAAACGCGTTGGTGTGTCGGACTGGGCAATGAATAAACCTTAAGCCCAAGTTGCTGTGTGCGGCGTCCTTTGTTAAAATAAATAATGTGTGTATATATATATATATATATATATATATATATATATATATATATATATATATATATATATATAATTTTAAAAGTGCTCTGGAATCCTTGCCCGTGAGTGCCTACGATTTTTGATGAGGATCCCCCTGGAAGAAATCTAGGATTACAGGTGTGTGTGTGTAGCTTTTCCTTGTGGAAATTCTACAGGCATGACTTGACAAATGCATTGCTTTCTTTTGCTTGCTCTATGCCATGTTGATTGCAGTACATAACAGGGGTTTGAAAATTAAGATGGTGCAGGCACAGTATGAGGGACAGTCACATTTGGGAGGATAGATTTATTGGGCATGCCTTGTAGTTGAGGCAGAGTGGGATTACTGAGATCAATTCAGGCTCTTCAAAAATCCAATGAGACTTGCTTTGTTACCTGGTGCGGTGCACTGCATCTGTGTGGAGGATTAATTTTGTGGTTCTTGCTCCATCCTAAGGATATTTTGAAGACATATAAACCATGTTTAGAGCATACTTAACTAGATATTAACGTTGAAGAAAATCCCTTTGTTTATAATGGGGATATGAGTAATTGAGGACTTTTACAATCTGATTTTACTCTATCTCACCTAGGTCTGTAAACACTTGGAACCATTAGATGGGCACACCCTACAGGTCTCCAAAGACCCCAGAGAAACAGGGCAATATAGAGAGATGTTCTAGCACCAACAGCTGCTGATCCTCCTGCAGATTAGTCAAGGACCCACGCAGACAATGGCTTTCTTTCTGTGCTGGCAGTGGCTGTGACAGGGGCTACCAGCATGGACCCGGTCTCTGCTTTGTAACTGAGGCAAGAGAGCATAGCCGTCTGTGAAAGGGGGGGGGGGGAAGGGGGCAGAGGGAGTCAGGACAGGCTGCCAATAATTGTATTTTTGCGTTTTATTAGAGAAAGGTGAGTGATTCTGAGAGGTCTGGGAAGGTGACAGGACTTCAGGTATTCCTTTTTTTTCAAATTAGTCAAAAAAGGATAGGAGAAATGCAAGAGGGAGCCAGAGACAGGGTTTTATTTTCTAATTGGATCGGACTGAGAAGGGGGCTAGGGAAAGGCGGGGCACATGGGGAAGGGCATTTTCTGTTTGGTGGACCCATAACATTTCCTTCAAGGTGCTGCCAATCCATTGGATCATAATAAAAAGGGTACCAAACTGAAACTGTGGATAGAAAGTTGTGAATAACAATGTGTTTCACCTCAGGGTTTTGAATAATGCTATAGACAACTCTTATTGTCTATGATGCCGTTTAGATTCCTTTACTAAAATGTAGTCCAGTTGTTGATGCCTACAAATGTATATTTGTTTACTTAACTTTCAAAAGGGTATGCCAATTGAGTCCTGTACATTTTGTAAGTCTAGTTTACAAAGGGCCGGATTTATATATTGGCGTTATGTATACTCAGTTACGATGGGAGTATACATACCACCAATATGAAGTTCTGCCTGCCTAACAGGCCTTCAGTTATGTCACGGTGGAGACTACTTTGTCTCTGCCGTGGCCAAACTTCTCCAAAAGCCATGTAGTCATATTTTACTGTTTCTTACCGCTAGGTAAAGCCTGGCGGTAAGAAACAGTAAAAGTTTTAAAGTCCTCCCCAACATGGGAAAAGACTCCCATGGCAGGGGGAACATTATATTTTTTCTTTTCTAAAAAGCAATCCAGTTTCGGGATTTTCTTTTTTAAAAGAAAAAAAGAATACTGTTTGCTGTAAGGCTACGTACACCCTGCCGATGCAACCCTGTATCAAAAATGAAAACTGCATTGACAGCAACCGCTGTGACAGCGGTTCCTTTCAATGCTGTTATAAATTACCGTCTGCTTGCCGGTCATTACCAAATTTGGCAGCCAGTCTGTCAGTCATGGGTCGGAGTCATTTAATCCTTGCCCATTTAGGAACAGTGGCCCACCCTCCCTGATGTAAATCAGGCCCAAAGATATGACGTGGTGAAAATAAGGAGGTGTAGTATTCTCAATCCAATATTGATTTCTTCTCCGCGCCCTTAATATAATTAGCTTTTCACTCATATTCTCTCTATTTTATTATGCCTCCCCACCACACGGGATCACATATGCTTTTTTTTGTACTTGATCTTTTGTCATTTATAATTAATTATGTCCCTTCATCTGGAGAAGTTTCTATGAACTAAATCCATTAAATTAATATTGCAAATATTAAATGATTAAAGATTTATTCTCAAGTTGTGTGCTCTGTCTAATTGGAAAGACTGGATCTAAAAATGTATATAGTAAATTAGGAGGTGCCCACACTTCTCATATTTCTGTTAACGTATTATCTTTTACCATATTCACAAATGTTTGCACCTGTGCAGATCTGAATATTCCTGAAGCGTACTTCAGATGCTGCTGTGCAAATGGAGTTGAATAACCTTTCTTTAAGTGACTCTTAAAGGGGCTACAAGCATCTTCAAAGTTGCTGTAGCATAATTCTTAATGAAATAAGGCAGCAAGTTTAAATCTGAAATAATCCAGACATCTTCTAATTTTCTCTAAATTTATGTTTGTGATTCAGGTCTCTAAATGTTCTAGCAAATATTTTAATATCTCCCTCCATCATAAGATGCTTGTAAATGTTATTAAACCTATTGCTTCATGGATCATTTTCCTTCTTATGTTATTTGTTACTGTACTCTTCTAGGTATTCTCTGGACCAAGGCACACCAAGACTTAGAAGCTTATGGTGCACCGCATTATGGATCTGGAATGGATAGTGCACATGTAATCACTGACGATGGAAAGGAATCCATACTGAGAGATGTGTCTCTGAGAAAGGGTCCAGATGTCCTATTACAGAAACCCAGCCTCGAGGCCGAGTCTGCAGATCGCTTAAATAACAACCAAGAACCTTTTAAAGAGGATATTTTGCAAAGTCCAGGTCCCTGTGCCTTTAAAGGTGACATGGAGGTGAAACAACTGTCTGATTCCAGAGATGCAAACCTATCAGGCAGTGAAGGAGATGATGAACGAGCTGCTGCAGAACATGACCACAGCTCAGATTTGAAAAGCGTGTCTGATGCTGAAGATGATTGGGGAGGCTCATTAGATGAAAATCAAGACTCTCTAAGTGACCGAAGTGATTTACTGGAGGAACTAGAGGACTTGGAAGCACAGAACGTACTGGAAGATGAGGGCCTTGAAGCAGATGACCAGGGGATCTGCGTAGATGATCAAGAAATTGCCGATGTTTCAGACGAAGATGCAGGTGAAGCAGAATCATTGCCAATTGGTGGTACCTTGTGCACACACCAGGAGAACTGCCCAAATGAAATTTCGTTTGTTGGTGGCACTACCAAGGAATATACTCAGTCAGCTGTAGAGAAATATGGATTGACGTATAAAAAGCCTAGTAAAAATGTAGAAGGGCATACAGAATACGGTTTGTCAACTTACCATGATTTACAAAGCAAATTGCCATCCCTTGTGACAAGAGAACAGGAAATTAAATTTGCATCAATCTGTGATTCGGGAGAATGCTTGTCCTCTGGCATAAATTATGAGCACAGTAGCTATGAGGAAGGTGCGCTGATGGCCAGAAAAAGCAAACTGTTTTCTTTTCTAGATGAAGAGGATACGATCATGTCTGTAAAAGAAGAAGATTACAAAACAGAGACTGGTGGCATGATTTTAATCAAGGAAAATGTTGGCAAGATTAATGTGAGTCTGCATCAAGAGGCACAACACGAGTACCCTGGAAATCCCACCAAAGGAGCCAGTGCATTGGTGGGTGCTGAGGCACCTTGTGATGTGTTGGGAAGTGTGGTAACACCTTTGAAAGAATTACTAAATGGCCGTCTTGTGCATCAACAAGAATCATCTGAAGATGTATTGTTAAAGCAAGCGTCTTTTCCTGGATGTTCAGAGATAAGTGAGCAGAAATATGAGGCAATGCAACAGGATGATTTCATGACTTCAGACATTCTAGTCTCAAGTGAAATCACAATTCATCAGGAAGGATTTGACTCTGGTGCAGAAGAAATAGATGTGAAAGTAAGTGACCAGTCTGAGGTTCAGTCTTTAAGTAGCCAGGATGAAGTATATCCGGCGAACTCTGAAACAGAGGAAGATGTAGACACTGAGGACAATCAAGGGCAGCAACATGGCGGTAGACTGTTTCACGCTGAAAGCATTTATTGCCCCCCAGGTGCAAGGAATTATGAGTATTGCGTAGAAGATAGTTATGACAGTGCTGAAGATAAAGTGGAAGCCAGAGACTACATGGTTGACAGGGGTCGCGACATCTCCGATAAACTGGACCCAGAAATCCTGCAACTTCTGGAATTGCACCTACTTAAACAGCAGCTTGTAGTAATTGAGGAAGAAGAGGAGGAGGAAGAAGAAAATGACTTTGATGGTTTCCATGTTAATGCAAACAAACTGCATTTTGAAAATTTTGGTCCTTCTAAAAAGATGGGCCATCTGCTGGATATGGTCTTAGAGGAACCTGAATTATTGGAGGAAAAGGAAGAAGAAGAGGATGAATTAAACGAAGTGCAGCTGGAACACACAACATCACCAAATGATGATGTAGAGGAGGAAACGCATTCTTTTGAGGAGGGCCTCCAGGTATTGAACAATAGGGACTTTGCAGAGGCACACTGTGAAGATGTTGACATTACAGCTACATTTGCTGACTTGGGTAGAGAAGAGTCGGATAGGATTCTTCAAATAACACTGCAACCCGTTGTAGGGACAGAGATTTCATTTGTTGAAGACCTCGGCTTCTGCAACGAAGAGGGGGGTCACAGGCAGCAAGACAATGAAGATTGTTACCATTATGACGAGGACTTGGACCACAAAGAGGCGCACATAGCCAGTAGCACAACAAATATTGCATTAAAAAATGGATTGGATGAGCACGAAAGCCTGAAAACTCCTAGGAATGGTGACCAACATTCAAAGCAAGATGTGCCCATCTCCCAAGCACTAGAACTGGAAAATAGATTACAGAGGAAAGCCGAGGATTCCCTTCATTTTAACCTGCATACAACTGACAAAGTGACAGAAATAGACTCTCATTTGTGTGGCACATTTTACCATGAGATGGACATCTGTAACACTGAAAGCTCAGTGAAAAAACAAAGCCTGGAAGGAAGCCAAACCACAGAGACCAAGAACATCATTTGCTTTGAAAATGTGCCGAAATCTTGTGGTTTGCGGGAATTAAGTTTGACTGTAGAGTGCAGAGAACTTGCATCTGAACATGTTAGTTGCCCGTTAGAACTGTCTGACGAGAAAGGGCACGTTGGCACTGGTACTTTCACACAAAATCATACAACTGAAGTAAGACACTCTAATCCCACTGCACTGGAACATTTGTCTACAGAGTCCCCATCTTATGATGACATGAAAAAACATTTATCACAAAAGAACACAGCCAATCCCCTGCCAGGGGCTAACCTATCAGAACATTTAGAGGCTGAAAGTGAACACGACAACTCTGAAAATGCAACTGAAGCAGCTATCCATGAGGATATTAAGGTAAGCTGCTTTTCTTCGTGAATAATTTAGATGGTAGCTTAAACATGGGTTGTATATATATTTTTTCTTTAGAAAAATGGCGTGCAATGCATTTTGCTTGGCAACAGATGAACTAAAAAAAAACAATATAACATCAACATGGATTCCAGAATTGAAATAATTGCTCATTTTCTTTAATAATGAAATAGACTTTTTTAAAATGTTGAAATTATTTTATATGTCAGTACTTTGCATTGAAGGTCTTCTACCAGCTAAATTCAGTAGTTATTTAGCTTTGTTTTTAGGCCTCGGCCTACGTCCCACGAAGTGGGCATGGCCTAAGAGTCCTTTTCTGAGGGCTTCGAAAATCGTACCTACCGAATTCCAGAAAGCTTGTGATTTTTGCTGGTTTTTTTTGCCAGCTGCATGGCAATTGGCCCTCGCATGTGTGTGTTTTTAAAAGAGAGCACGCATTAGGCCATAGGCGTTAGAGTTGCTCCGCCTAGTGCATATTCCGTGCGGACACGCGCATCAGAAGGGCATATTTCTTCAATTACCAGCTGTCAGGGGCGCGGTAATTGAAGACAGATGCTGGGCCCGCGTGCACCACTCTCCAGTTTGTTTTATTTCAGCTGTGTGTGCGCGCTTGCTGGCTCCCGGCCAAATCTTGTTTGTGTAGTGGAAAGCTGAGCACGATGACTGCGCGGCCACCCCCGTTGCACTCGCCCCAGGTCCCCCTTGCCTACGTAACATTTTTTTCTTGTACTGGAGAGTCTTGTCATTTATTGCAGTATTTTACCCCTACTTGTACTTTGTAATCTTGGCAATCGCCACACATCCCCTTTTCCTCCTGTACTGTACCGATTGCTACCTCTATATTTTCGCTGTCCACTCATCACTTTTCCCATGCGTCGTAGCGTTCCTTTAGTAATTTGTTAATTTGCAATGTTCCCATGTATCAGTTCTGGTCCTATTGTGAAGCGCTCTGACTCCTTCTTGTCAAGTCCGCGCAATCCCTTTTCCTCCTGTACTGTAATATAAAACGCAGCAGCTGCTTTGAAACTTATTACATTTTCATATAACGCCTGCAACCTCGGCTGAAAGCAATGGGCAGGATGTACCACTCAGTACGAGAAACGGCTGCAAGTTCGGCTGAAAGCTGTGGGCAGGATGTACCAGTCAGTACGAGAAAAATTATTTGAATGGAACATTGTCATCTAGTGTCTTAGAAAACAAAGTTATGATATCGAAGAGTTAGTTGTAAGAACTTAACACCCCTGTCCTTTACAATATATGGTACAGAGGTTTGCAAGAGCGCTGTGACGCCTTTCGGCTGTTTATTAGCGTTCCTTTTGTAATTTGTTAACCTGCAATGTTCCCATGTATCAGCTCTGCTCCTATTGTGAAGCGCTCTGACGCCTTCAGGCCAAGTCCGCGCAATCCCTTTTCCTCCTGTACTGTACCGATTGCTACCTCTATATCTATATTTTCGCTGTCCACTCTTATCAATTTTCCCATGCGTCCTAGCGTTCCTTTTGTAATTTGTTCACTTGCAATGTTCCCATGTATCAGCTCTGCTCCTATTTTGAAGCGCTCTGACGCCTTCCGGTCAAGTCAGCGCAATCTAAAACCCATAGAAACCCATTCCGTATCCTAGCTCCCCCGCGTTCGTTATTCCTGGTAATATTCTGAAAGCCACATACAGCTAAATTGGACAAACTAATAGTACTAGAAAAACTCTTCCCTTTCCTAATTGCAAAATGAGTGTCCGTGCAGAGTGCGTGTAGAGTGAGTGCCGGTGCAGAGTAAGTGCAAAGTGAGTGCAGGTGCAGAGTGTGTGCAAGTGCAGAATGACTGCAGAGTGAGTGTGACTGCAGAAATGACTGCATCGTGAGTGTGACTGCAGAGTGTCTGCAGAGTGAGTGTGATTGGAGAGTGAGTGTAGATTGAGTGCAGGTGCAGAGTGAGTGCAGGTGCAGAGTGAGTGCAGGTGCAGAGTGAGTGCAGAGTGAGTGCGAGTGTAGAATGACTGCAGAGTGAGCGTGACTGCAGAGTGAGTGTGACTGGAGAGTGACTGCAGAGTGAGTGTGACTGCAGAGTGCCTGCAGAGTGAGTGTGACTGCAGAGTGACAATGACTGCAGTGTGTGAGTGTGCAAGGTAAACAGTGTGTTAGTGTGCAGGGTGAACAGTGTGTAAGTGTGCAGGGTGCATATTGTGTGAGTATGCAGGATGAACAGTGTGTGACTATGCAGGGTGAACAGTGTGAGTGTGCAGGGAGAGCAGAGTATGAGTGTGTAGGGGCACTGTGTGAGTGTGCAGGAGACGAACACTCAAACTAAGTCCACCACACACATACATAAGTCCACACACAAACCACCACACCACACACACATACCACACCACACAACCAGCCTCTCATCACCACACACTCATCACCACTCACCACCACACACTCACCACCGCAAACTCACCCCCACAGACTCACCACCACACACTCACCACTACACACTCACCACTACACACTCACCACTACACACTCAACCACACACACAACCACACACCACCAGCTGTCAGTGCACGCTTTCACCAGGCGCAAACACCACCAGCCATCAATGTACGCTTTCATCAAGCACAAACACCACCAGGCATCAGTGCAGGCTTCCACCACGCACACAACACCAAATGTCAGTGCATGATTTCACCAAAAACACACACACACACACACCACCAGCCGTCAGTGCACACTTTCACCAGTCACACACAACACCAGCCGTCAGTGCATGCTTTCTCTAGGCGCACTCGCCACCAGCTGTTAGTGCACCCTTTCACCAAGCACACACACCACCAGCCATCTGTGCACGCTTTTAACAAGCACACACACCACCAGCCATCAGTGCACAATTTCTACAGGCACACACACCACCACCCATCAGTGCACACATCAATTGTTAACGCATCCACAATTAACTATTGTAGCAATCGCAATATGGTGCCCTTTACTTTTAAACATATTCTTCTAAAGGGAAGCATGCTCCATTCCTACTATTCCAATCCAACACACATATTTCCACTACACACCACATGCATACACTCCATAACACATGGCTAAAAGACATTGCCATTTACAATGCCATTAGCTCATACTCAAATCCGAGACCTATTGCATTTCTAATGCTTGTACTATGGTGTTACATTCTCTGAGCATCTTGCTATCAAAGGGATGATGTTCCAACGTGTGTGTCATTAAACACTCTCTTATAGGAAAGCTTTTTTGGGGAATCTGATTACTTTGAAAGATCTGTGAAACGAGCTTTTCTGGTAACATTTCTGTATTTAGTTTTTCAGTCCATTTGGAGGGTCACAGTTTTTTTATCAGTAGTTTATTTTTCGTACTCGCCCTTTTCTTCCTTTCCCTTTAGCTTTCTTTTTATACTAGCTTGTGCTTTGCATTTTTCCTGCTTCTGAGACCCTCATAGCATAGATCTGTTCAGTATAACTGCATGATTTTGCTCATTATTTCATTACTGATATTCATTATATATGTATCATTATATATGTAGTGCTTTAATATAGGTTGAAGGTGCATCACTAGCTCGTGTTATGTATACAGTACACTCAGGCAAATGTGCAGAAGACTTTCTCATGTTTAATTTTTCACACCTCACATCACAAAGGCTATTTCTTGCATGATAAAACTGAGAAATTGCACGTAAGTCGGATGTACAAGCATCCTAACAGAGAGGGTGTAGTGTCCACCTGGCAGCAGCATGTGCTGGCAGCAATATTAGCTGGTGCGTGTGTGGACTGTTAGTTCTATGTTGCAAGTATCGAGTAGTTATGTTCTATGGAATGTTGTTACTTATTTTTTTTTGTATTTGGAAAGATGATAAAAGACATAAGAGAGTGTACACCAAAATTCCAGGATTAACACAATATCACAGTATTACAAAATCTGTTGCATATCCAGGAAACAAAGAGGAAAAAGACAAGAGGGTAAGAAAAATTTAAGCATAGACATCAAGAGTACCCCCATTATTCTAACCATAATATCCATGTGCATTTAGTTAGTTACATCAACTTGGTTACAACTTTAGTTCTTTACAACTGCCGAGTTTGCTCTTTGGTCCTCTGAGGTTGTTTTTCAGCATTTTGCCACATGCCACTTTGCCCTTACTTTGCTTAGCTAGTATTTTGACTTGTTTTCTGGTGTATTGTGGTCCGCTTTGTGGACGACAGTTTGAGACTGCTGCAGCTACGGCCAATACCGTTGCTGGCTTCTGCTCGCCGCCACTGTACCTGGCTCGCTCGCGGAGCCTGGCAGATATGGGTGTAAAGCAGCTGGGCAGTGGGTGTTGTGCTGTGCCCAACTGCCCCTCAACAACTTCATGAGCAACTTGATCTGTCTTCACCTTCCTTCGCATCTTGGTGTGGGTGGGGGCGGCGGCCCCAGTGAGATAAGGGGAATGAGGTAAGTGGTTCAACGTCATCATCGCTGCTGCTTGCTACTGACCAAGGAGTACTCTTGTTGCTTTTACTGTTGGTGGTTCCCTGCCCACGTTACTGAGGCTATTGACTGCCATTGACTGCCTGTCTGCTTACCAACATCCCCCCCATCACCTGTACTACTTCTCATTAGACTGTCTGGGCCGAAAGCAAGGTAAGACCATATCAGGGCTGATCCAGAGGCACTTTTGTAGCTCCGAAAGCCATCAGAAGTTTGCACAAGGAAGCTTCAGCTCAGCCCCCATGGCCTCCATATTGGATTGTTTTTAATTTTAAGCACATTGTTTTCTGCCCCTTGTATAGTATCTGGGTTGGATTCTTGACTAACGGTATGGATTTTAGTTTAATACAAACACTGAGTACTGTAGGATCTAAAATTGTATAAGATGGGGAAGAAAAATCCAGTAGAAGGGGCACTGCCCAACACCCCAACTTTTACGTTTACCTCCGTAGATCGCATGCTCGGGAGGGCAATTAGGGTAGTTAGGACCGAGATAGCACTCTCAGAGAGGAGGTTGTTGCTAAGTTCAGGATCCCCTCCTCAGGTCTCACATACGACTGTAGAACCCCACTTGGACCCTTATCCAGAAGCCGTTACATCCCAGGGTTTTGATGCTTAGCTCTACCCCAGAAATATTATTTGAGGCACAGCTAACAGTCCCAAGTGCATAGATCGATAACTTCTTGGGACTCACTAACCCCCAATTCCCTATTATAAAATCCAAAAGGATAACTCGCAGAAAACAGACCACTAGGAGAGGGAAAGCTCTGGTCTCCGAGTCTCCCAAACACCCAACTCTACAACTAGATAAATCTTCACAGGGTAACAACCTGCTTTCCCTGCCCCAGCCGCCGCAGCAATTGAGGGTTCTCACGAGCTGCCCTCACAGCTTATGTCTAAACAACTGAAAAGGTGTGTAGATAGATTCAGGGATATAATAAAGGCAGAGCTAGCCCCCTTAGTGGCTCACCTTGACATGTTGGGTACCAAAATAGAGTACTTAAAAGCTCCATCCCCCCAGCAATAGGTAATAGACCTCTTCCCGCCACCGGGTCGACACGCCAAACTGTAATGCAGCTGCAAGATAGGTCTGTTCTACCCTAAAAAAATGTCCAGCTCGGCCAGGGGGCAAGTTATAGGTGTAACCAGGGTGCAGCAGATAGATAGTAGGAAAAGGCTAAATTCACCAACTTACTTAACAAAAGCTTCACTATGTATGTGATCCATTGTGTGTGTTGAGTCGATTTGCACTCAGGTTATATTGAGCTGTTATGTTTGTTCTAGTTGATTCAATGCCCATTAGATTCCCAATGTTAGACTAATGTTCTTATTTGTTACCTTTGCCTCAAATTGTAAAGCGCTATGATATCCTTCGGGATCAAGTTTGCGCTATATAAAACTTTATAAATAAATAATGAATAAAGTACCCTCATTTGCCACCAGAATGCACGCCCTACTTGATAGTTATTAGGGATGTTCCAGAAATGACCCCCGATGCAAATGAAGATTACCAGGCACTGTAAAATAAGACTGTCCACTGGCTAAAAACGAATGCGAGATGACCATAGAATCTCGCTCAGGAAGTTAGATCTGTAAGAAGAGATTCCTGGTTAGTTATACACTCTAAAGACTGTCCTGGAGTTTGTGTATTAGTAAACCTCATGACCCCGTCACTAGTTAGTTATCGTAAGAGCAGTTCCACTAACTAAGCTTGAAGACTTATTCCTTAGTCAGAATTTAAGCATTATCGCTAAGGTACTTTTATAGACCACCTCCTGCCCGTTCCTCCAATAGGGATGCACTCTGATTGGAAAATTGTACAAACGCTATTCAATATAGCTGCTAAAAACGTTTTTGAAACCTGTTCACTCTTGGATTACCAGGACTGACAGTGTTCGAAATCAGTAACCAGGGGCATTGGAATTCCATTTAAAGGTAGAGACCAGCAAGATGATCTTGAATGTGCCACTACTATAAATATGGCCTGACCAAAGGGGGTGCATTAACTTCCAGTGGTCCACTGTTTCCCTATGAACCAGGTCACATGTGCTCAAGGTACTATCCAAAAACAAAGATGTCAACAGAGTGATCCTGGCACTATAGTATCAACTACCCTTACATTGGAACTAAGAATGGGGTCAAATGATGATCCCCTAACTCCGTTGCCGCCAACTAATTTATTTCAAGCCCAAGTATAACTAGTTGCGGAATCCTCTTCCACTGGCCAAAACCACACATGTATTGGCGCAATAAAAATTGTTTCGAAGAACATTGCGGGCCTCGAGCCTTAAAACTGTATATATAAATAAAGAATTTGCACTTGACTGGAGTGTATATATAGCCCAATTCGGCATATGCTTGTTCCAAGTTACCTGGGCAATTGAACCTTCATATAAACCTGTATATACCACTTATTTTGTTAATATCGTGCCATGTGTTCGCGAAAGGGCATGGGGGCGGGGGTCTTATAATATGGGTTAAAGTAGACTTAAACCAACAGATTGAAACTTTGAACATTGACTCAGAACATTTTAGAGTTAAACATTCGGATTGCATGGGGGAATAGCATGTATTTGTTCATTGTCTATTGTAGACCCAGAAGTAGGAGTGTGGAATCATCTACTCTGACCTTCTGGCAGCCTTTTTTCAGTTTGATTAATTCAAAGGACTTAGTCGTTATAGGCGGGGATTTAAAAATTTAACCTATATACATCTATGGTTTGGTGAAGGATGAGGCTGAAAGCTGGGGTATACCATCACTTAGGTCCAGACCCTATGTCCCGAGCTCAGTGGCTTATTGAAAGGTGGATATGGCGTCAACCGCTAAGGAACGAGGTTGAGGATAATCCGATAAGGTGAGTAAATAGCCCCTGGTGGAAGAGTACGTATCCCCATGATGACGATGATGGCAGGATAGCGACCTTGATGTATTGCGTGATCTGCGATGTAAATGAGAAATGCCGTGATCTATTAGACGAACGCCTAGATGGATGATGGCCATGGCATGGAGGTAATGAGGCTGGTAGTACCAGCAACACGGGAGGCGGAGGAGCTAGTGGAGCCTGCATCTTTCTTGAAGGCATAGGCCATAAAGGTGGCAATGCAGTTGGAGAGATAGGAACATGAGAAGATGGCACCTCTATCAGAGAAGGAGATCTTGAATGCTGTGAGTCAAATGACAAGTAAATTATCCTTCTTTTAGGGGGGTCCGAGACCTTCTCGACGTCTAGGGACTTTGAAGTTGACAGCCGCCATAGTCTCGACCTCAAAGTTGATCAGCTTTTGGACTTCTACCACTCCCGTTGATGTTTGTCTTTCAACGTCAAGCGTCTCCTTCGGGCTACGGCGAGTCAGAATCCCTCGACGTCGAAGTAGTTCTTGACGTCGGGTGAAATTGTGTAAATGGTCTTGACATCGCAGGTGAGTGCGTTGATGTCGAGCGACGACGTTTGTACTACATCAAGCCCGACCTTGATGGAGAGCATGGCGGCACTGTACCTCCTCTCGACTTCAACCGCCTCAGCGTCGGCCAGGACCGAAAGCGTTTTCTTCCTGAAAAACGCCTATCGGCCCATCCACGAACACTGGAGGATAAGGGAGGAGCTCTGGTGGAAGAATTTCCTTCCCCTCGCTCGGAGGTCCCACTGGCTTGTTGATGTATTCTTTCTTCTTTACATTGAAGGTAAATTTACTCCCAGTCACATAGGGTTCGAATGGAGAAAGTCTTACAGATGTCACAAGAGTTAAGTAGATGTGAAGACGGCAGGCAAATGATACAAGACCTCATGAGGGTGTGTTTTGGCCTTTTTCCTGCCCCAGTGATGACATTTTTCAAATAAAGAAGTCATTTTAATGCAGAAACAGACAAAAATCACTAGAGGAAGAACAAAGACGTCGAGTGAAGAAGTAGTCACTGTTTTTTATAGCCAGGTTTTGAAAAAAACAACTAAAAAAGTCGAGTCAATGCTCCAAAGGTCCTATCAGCAGGAGCTGGAGAAAATAACCGAGGTAGCTGCTTCTGGTTGAGCATGATGGGATATTGGAAGTCACACAGTTCTTAAAGACAGTCTCTTTTATCTTCCCTGATAATGGCCACCTATGGACTACACTGCCCTGCACTTCTTCATCCCTTTCTCACTTAACAAAAGTGTTTGTGAAGGATTTTCTTTGTTACCCAACAAAGTTTTTCATGCATTAGTTGCATGTTTCATTGGATATTCCCCTTTTTTTGCAACAAGATGAAGAATGTTGTCCACTGTAGCATAATTATATAGGCTACTTAATGACTTTCTTAAATTACTATTTAGGACCTTCCTGAAGAACGGGAAACTTCAGCACTTAAGAAGATATATTGGAAAAAGTGCTCTGGGGTCCCCGCAGGCAGGCGGGACTATTCAACGCTTATGACTATCATGGAATTACCCCTGCGAAAGAACTGGAGTTTCAGGTGCGAAACTTTACCCTTCGTTGTGACACGCTTGAAATAGGGACCTTTACATCTATGTGGAACACTGCCAGAATTGCTGATCATACTGATCTCTGTACAGTGTGCTCTCTGTCAGCCGAGAAAAGGTTAAGCCACGTCTCATTTTTTGCCCCGCATATAACATGCCCTGGGGCAGGTGGATTCGCCCTCTGTGTAATTACTTAGGCATTAGGTGGCATACCGAGGCTTAAAGTATACTGAAAGGTAATCCCTCTGTATACTCTGTGGCCACAGTAAGTAAATATATCTTTGCAGTAGGGTTGGTAAGGAGAGGCAAAGGCCGGAAATTCTAGGGGCCGCATAGGAGTCTGATTGAATAGCACGCTAAGCATTGTCTTACCTAGTATGACTAGTATTGAAACATCGATTTATCTAGCCATTCAGGAATTACGGGCTAGTCTCTGGTTCAATAACCTTTTTTATATTTCTACCTGAAATGGAATTTAATTTCAATATTTGTAGGTGTACAATTAACCTGTAGGAATATTTTAACTGAACAGTGGCTTGATCGGTCATCATCATGCATCTTCATTTCAGCGATAGCCATAAAAGCACAGAATACATACATATAAAAATATTAAATAAGATATTCAACTGTTCCTTACTAAAAAAAGTTGCCTTGATTAAAATACTCAAGAAAAACAAGTCTTTAGATCATTAGCAGCAAGTCTCCTAAAGTACAATTTGCAAGTAGCAGCAGAAGCCCAAGTAATCTCCACCCTTCTCTGCCAAGATTCCTAACAGGTAAAGGACATTGGTGCTATTTAAAAAGAGACCGTTTCCAGCAAACTAACCTGGGCTTTTCCGTAGTTACAAGAAAATGTAACTTGGACATGGGTAATAGGATCATAAGAACTGCTTGAAAACACGGCATTGAAAACAGCTTGAATGAATCTTGAAACAGCAAACCAATAGGTTGTTGGTTGTCATATTTCAGGAGCCTAACTGCTAGGCTGGGCAGAAGAAAAATACATGCAGCTCTGATTCTTCAGCTTCACCACAAGCTAGCCACCTTATAGATACGGTACCTGCCCATTTGTTAGTGAATGTGCGTAAAGGAAGTGATCCGTGCCTAAATTGGATATAGAGTTTCCTAGCTAAGGCTGGCTGATTTTCGTCTAGGAAGGACTCTGGGCTATGGTTGTCTTTTACCCCCATAAAAGTTGCGGTCAGAGTGCTTTTTGTTGTTTTCCCATGAAAGAGAGTGAGTTTGTGCCCCCTATAGCTCTTTGCAAGTTTATTTCTAGATGTTACTGAATAAGACACAATGGGATCACTCCACATATTCGTTTTACCAATACTATGCAGTGTGTTGTTGATATAAGTAAACCAGGGTCCAGGGTAGTTTCCCAGCCCCAGGTAGCCCCAATACCTCCTCCAGCTCTAGTCTATAGGAAATCTGAAAGAGACACGTTAGTGATAGATTCCTTACCTTAGAATATCCCCAGGCGTTAGACTGGATCCGGAAAATTTTGCGTAGCAGTACCCTTGCGCGTCGGTAGGCGTCGTCTGCGGCTCCGCGTCCGTCGTCGGCGCCGTGATGACGTCGTCGGAGTACTTAGACGCCACCTCCGCGTGCTGACGTCAGTTCTTCTTTTTTCCGCGCCAGCAAGCGCAGATCTGGAAAAAGCAGTACTTCAGTCACTTTTTGACTAGTCTTTTTTGATCTCTTTTGATAATTTTTTCTGAGTCTTGCGACTCCGGGCGGTGCCTAGGGATGCCCGGTTTCAAGCCTTGTGAGGATTGCGACCGACTGATGTTGGTCACTGACCCTCGCCGTCGGTGTCTCCACTGCCTCGGCGTCGACCACAATGACAAGACCTGTCCCAACTGCCGGGCTCTGACTTCGAAAGCTAGGCGGGAGCGTTCCCGCAAGCGACTCGAACTCCGGCAGTCGGCCCCGCGCCGCAAGCGGTCCCGGTCCCACAGGAGGTCGAGGGAAAGGTCGCGGGGTTGGAGCCATCACAACTCAGAGAGTCGACATCACTCCTCCGGGTCGAAGTAGTCGTCAGGTAAGCACAAGAAGTCGAAGAGACGTCATCGCTCTTCTGACTCTCCCCGAAGCTCCCGCGACGCAGCCGGGGGTTCGGGTGGCACCGCCGACACGGCTCCTTCGGAGTCGCGGGCGTCGCGGCCTTCTCCACATCCTCCGGTCCCTGGGCAGGACGCGGCGCCAGGGGAGATCGAGCGCTTCCTCATGGCCATGAGGAACCTCTCTTCCCCGACGGGCTCCACGGCGCGTTCGGGCCCAGCGGACCCGTCTGGGGCCCCTAGCGGGTCGGGTGCTTCGGCCCGGCGCCGCAGGGCCCCATTGGATCCGCTTCGGGATCCGGGTCGTCGCCGGTTGACCTAACGACCTTACCGGCACCGGTCCCTCAGGTGTCACCTCCGGCGCCGTCCTGGGCGACGCTTTCGACGTCGCTTGGGGAGTTTAGCTTCTATGAACCGGCCTCATCATTTGACAACCCTGACTATCAAGGGATGGGTGAAGAGGAGTATTGGGAGGGGTCTGAGGACCCTCTGACCCAAGAGTCTCAGTCTCAAGAGGACTGGACAGGTGGACTTGGGGATGCCAGTTGTCTGGACACATCACCAGACACTGGCTTTGTCTCACCTCCTACCGTGGCTACGGAGGAGGGGGCAACCTACAGTGTTGTGTTGATGATGGCAGTCAAGGCCTGGGCCTTGAGCTCCCTGTCGCGGCCGTGAGGACTAACCTCCTCACTGAGGTCCTTAAACCGCAGTCAAGCTCGGCCGAGCCTCTGCTGCCGTTTAATGAGGCCTTGACCAACGTTCTTTTGGGCACTTGGTCCAGGCCCGCTACTGGTTCGCCCGTAGTTAGGAACGTGGCCAGACGCCACCGCCCGGCCCCGGGCGACCCATGTTTCCTGTCCACCCAACCCACCCCCGAGAGTCTGGTCATCCAGGCGTCCAATTCCCAGACCGCATTCCCGTCGGCTCCGCCGGACAGGGAATCCAAGAGGTATGAGCAGTACGGCAAAAGGGTATTCTCCTCCCTTAGTCTGGGACTGCGGTCTTCCAACACTGCATGCCCTTTGGGCCGCTACACCCACTCTCTGTGGGATACGGTCGCGGAATTGCTGCCAGACTGTCCGTTGGAGGTACAGGCCAAACTCGGCCAAGCCCTTGTGGAAGGCCGGGATGCAGCAAAATATTCTATCCGGTGTGGGCTGGATACCACCGATTCACTAGGTAGAGCGATGGCAACGACTGTGGCGATTTGTCGCCACGCCTGGTTGAGGTCCGCCAACTTTTCGGCCGATGCCCAGAACACACTGATGGACATGCCGTTTGATGGCCGTCGCCTTTTTGGCGACAAGGCAGACCATGCGCTTGAGCACTTTAAGGACTTGCAGGACGCTTATTTCCACATCCCCGTCCTGCCAGCCCACCGGCGCTACCTGCGGTTCACGGTAGGCCACAAGCACTTTCAGTTTACCGTGCTCCCCTTCGGCCTTACCAGCGCCCCACGGGTGTTCACGAAGGTGATGGCGGTGGTCGCGGCTCATCTGCGCAGGTTAGGGGTTTCAGTCTTTCTTTACCTCGACGACTGGTTGTTGAAGGCGGGCTCGCCCCAGACAGTCGTCAGCCACCTCCAGACGACGGCAGACCTCTTGCACCAGCTGGGGTTCTCCATCATTGTGCCGAAGTCACACCTGTGTCCCTCTCAGCAGCTCCTTTTAATCGGAGCAGTTCTCGACTCGGCACAGTTTCGGGTTTATCCACCCGAACAGCGGGTTCGGGATATAGAGGCTCTGATTCCAATCTTTCAGCCTTTATCCCGAGTTTCAGTCAGGTTGACGCTGCGGCTTCTGGGGCTGATGGCTTCCTGCATCTTTCTGGTGCGTCACGCCCGTTGGCGGATGCGGGCTCTGCAGTGGGACCTGAAGTTTCAGTGGGCCCAGCATCGGGGCAACCTGTCTGACCATGTCCTGATCTCGAGGGCACGGCGAGACAGCTGCAGTGGTGGCTCACAGACCGCGATTGGGTCAGCGGCAGATCCCTCTCCCTTCCCCAACCGGAGCACGTAGTTGTGACGGACGCGTCCCTCCAGGGCTGGGGAGGCCACATGGGAGAGGCGGAGATCAGAGGCCTCTGGTCTCCGGCGGAGTCCCGGCTCCATATAAACCTTTTGGAGCTGCGGGCGATTCGTCTAGCACTGAAGGCATTCCTCCCCTCTGTCCGGGGGAGTGTAGTGCAGGTGTTCACGGACAACACCACCCCCATGTGGTACTGCAACAAACAGGGCGGGGTGGGGTCGTGGACCTTCTGCTAGGAGGCTCTGCGCCTTTGGCAGTGGCTGGAACATCATGGTGTGACCCTGGTGGTTCAACACCTGGCAGGTTCTCTGAACGCCAGGGCGGACGAACTCAGCCGCCGGTGCATGATGGATCACGAATGGCGTCTGAACTCGGACGTGGCGCAAGGCCTCTTTCAGCAGTGGGGAGAGCCTTGGTTAGACGTATTCGCCACCGAAGAGAACGGGCAATGTCATCAGTTCTGCGCGTTGGAATTTCCAAGGCGGCACTCGCTCGGAGACGCTTTTCGTCGCGAGTGGAGTTGTGGTCTGTTGTACGCCTTTCCGCCTATACCACTTCTGCCCAGAGTGCTGAAGAAGATCAAGCGCGACCGGGCACAAGTCCTCCTTGTGGCTCCGGACTGGGCATGAAGGTACTGGTATCCAGAGCTACTCAGTATGTCGGTCGATCCCCCGGTTCGTCTGCCTCTTCAGGAGGACCTTCTGTCGCAGCAGCAGGGGACGGTCCTCCACCCGAACCTGTCCAGTCTCCACCTCCATGCTTGGAGATTGAGCGGGGACAGTTGAGGCCATTTAACTTGTCTCCTGAAGTCTGTAACATCATTCTGGCAGCCAGGCGTCTCTCCACAAAGTCGGTATTCGCCTGCAGGTGGAACAGATTTGTGGCATGGTGCACAGCAAAGGCTGTGGATCCTCTCTCTGCCCCTCTTTCTGAGGTTCTTCTCTTCCTTCTTTCTCTTTCCCAGCAGGGCTCTGCTCTGGGCACTATCAAGGGCTACCTTTCTGCCCTTTCAGCCTTTCTACGGCTGCCTGATCAACCATCTTTGTTCAAGTCCCCTGTTGTTAATCGATTCTTGAAGGGCATCACACACACGTTTCCACCTGTTCCCTTCGTGATGCCTCAGTGGGACTTGTACCTGGTTCTTACTTTTCTGATGTGCGCTCCCTTTGAGCCACTTCACAACTGTCCTATCCGCCTTCTTACTTTGAAGACTGCCTTCCTGGTTGCCATCACCTCTGCCAGGAGAGTGAGTGAGCTCCAGGCTCTATCCTCTACACCTCCTTTCCTTTCGGTCTATCCGGACAAGTTTGTGTTGCGGACAAGGCCCACTTTTCTGCCCAAGGTAGTCACAGCCTTCCACATCGGGCAGTCCATCACCTTGCCCACCTTCTTTCCGCCTCCGCATCCCTCGAAAGAGGAAGAGAGGCTCCACCGTCTGGATCCAAAATGTGCGCTCTCTCACCATCTGGATCGCACACGCCAGTTCCGGGTGGATGACCAACTCTTTGCTGGTTACGTGGGCGCTAAGAAGGGAAAGTCGGTGCACAAGCGGACCATCTCGCGGTGGATCATCTTGTGTATCCAGGCGTGTTACTCCTTGGCTAAGAAGGAACCCCCTGTTGGACTAAGGGCTCATTCCACTCGGGCCATGGCGACTACAACTGCCCTGGGCCGAGGAGTGCCCTTGCAGGACATTTGCCAGGAAGCTACGTGGGCCTCGCTGCACACGTTTGCAAGACACTATTGCCTGGACAGCCAAGTCCGGAGGGATGGCTTCTTTGGCCGTTCTGTCCTCCAGGACTTTCTGGCGTGATTATTGGTTCGCAGACCCACCACTGGGGTTGGTATTGCTGGGGTATCTATTCTAAGGTAAGGAATCTATCACTAACGTGTCTCTTTCAGATGCACAAGTTACTACTTGTGTAACGATATATCTGTAAGAGACATTAGTTAGTGATAGATTCCTTACAGACCCACCCATCCTCCCCGTTCCGCGAACCGATATCTAGGGTTAAGGTCATCCCCTTTCAGGGCCCTAGTTTCAATGGCACAAGTGTTGGTATTTAGCATTGCTCTGCGTTTCTGGCGTGGAAAAGCTGTGTCTAAGAACTGACGTCAGCAAGTGGAGGTGGCGTCTAAGTACTCCGACGACGTCATCACGGCGCCGATGACGGACGCGGAGCCGCAGACGACGCCTACCGACGCGCAAGGGTACTGCTACGCAAACATTTCCGGATCCAGTCTGACGCCTGGGGATATTCTAAGGTAAGGAATCTATCACTAACTAATGTCTCTTACAGATATATCGTTACACAAGTAGTAACTTGTGCATCAATTCCGGGTGACCCAGATCCGTACCCAGAAAGTGAACGGTCTAAGCCCCATTTCCTCTGAGATCGTTCTAATACTTAGTTTGAATCTAAGTAGAACAAGAATTATGCTAGGGGGAGACTGATTAACTGCCTAATACACTTATTTTCTCTTCTGGCTATACCTTTCATGGAGCAATGCCCCAATAATTGTGCCACATACATACTAGCACCCAGAGCTTGCATTTTGTAGATCTCAGCAGTGGGGCTGATGGGTTGACAGAACGATTTCCTATGCACTTTGGCCAGAAGCTCTGATATCTGTGCTAGCTTAAATCTCGTTTTGGCAATGTGCGTCGACCAGTCCATCTGTTCAGTTAGGGTGACCCCTAAGTTTTTTTAAAGTGGATACCCTCTCAATGGGGGATGCCATTCAGGCAAGGATTAGGCCGTTTGGAATTTACTGGATTGAAGGCCTTGTATTTTGGTCCTCATGAATTAATAACTAACCCTCTGGTGTTACTGAAAGAGTCAAAACTATCAAGGATGCTTTGGATACCCATTGGGGATTTTGAAAGAAGGGTGTCGTCAGTGAATAACAATGCCAGTACTTTATTTGAAGCGATCTTAGGGGCTTCATTATAGTTCACCCTATTCAACGTGTCTACCAGGGCATTAATTTATCGGCAAAACAGAGTGGGGGCCAGCACACATCCTTGTCTGACACCTCTGCTGACAATGAATGACGTAGAAAGCTCCCTATATCTGACTTGGGCAAAATTTCCCTCGTGAAGTCTCCTGATCATAAGACAAAGATATGAGAGGACCCTAGTATCGTTTAATACAGACCACAGCTTGTCTCTAGGTACTAGGTCGCAAGCTGTCTTGATCAACAAATATTAGATAGAGGCTGCCACCCCCCAAAGTACGTTTTCCAGTGGTACGAGTTGGAACCATTTGAAAAATTGATCTATTGGAGAGGTGCTTTGTCCGAATCCTGCTTGGAAGGGGCTAAGAATATTGTGGTCCTCTATCCAGTCCTGTCGGCATACCAAAAGTACCCGAGCAAAAACTTTCTGCATCAAACCAATTAGGCAAATGGGTCTGTAGTTACCTGGTAGGAGAGGACTGGGACAATTTCAGATCCGGACCAAGTTTTAGGAATCTGAATTTCTCCCATCACAGCATTGAATATTGTCCACATATATGCCCCCCAAATTGTTGGTTCCTAGAGAAAGAGATCCCCGGGAATTTTGTCCATTCCAGGTGCTTTGTGTGGAGCTATTTTATCGATGGCACTGAGCCCTTCAGGCAAGGTTATTTCTGGGTGCTCCTGGGCTACACTCGGGAGCAAGTCCCAAGTTGAATGTGCTACTTTCTCATCTACTTCAGGTTTGGCATACAGAGCCTGATAGTGGTAGTTCCTTTCTTCAGCCACAATATTAGGCTCAAAGGCTTTGCCTTCTCAGCAGCCCTTGTTAACGTAATTACAGAAGGCCTTCAGGTCTTTAAGCAACAAGGCCCCACAAGGAGAATCCTATTTTTTCTGCTACGAAGATTTTTAGCTACAGCAATAGCCTCATTATCAGTGGTCCGTGTGAGTTTGATGGACGGCCTGTCCTTGGATTTTAAAGCTTCAAGCAAGGTCAATTTTGCTTCACAGCACCGCTGATAGAACCAGGAGTATGGTGACTTCCTTTGGCCACTGATCTGCACTTCTGAATAAATTAAACCATTACTTTGTTGGTGAGTACAGTGAGTATCACAGCTACCCTTATTGGTGAGGCAATTGTGCCTTCCTCCGTGATAACTTTATTCATATCAAGCAAAGAGCAACCCAGTGCCCCATATAGGGCAGCCATCAGATCAGATGATTGCTGCATTACCGGCCAGTGTTTTCTTCTGCCACTAGTTGTAAGTATTGGCCTATCATACTGTGGCGCGCTTACTAGTGGCCCAGCACGCACTTCCCGTTGAGCTGGGTCAGTGTGTTGTGATCACTGTCCTACCTAGGCAAGAAAGCAAAATCTGTGACCATTGGCCACATCATGGTCTCTACCAGGATATAGTCAATTAAAGAAGAATGTCCCTCCCAATTAAATGTGTGCATCCCAGATTGTGTACGCCCATTGCAAGCCCTTACTGAATGGTTCAGAGTGAGGGATTTAATTTGGAGGGCCAGCAAGGACCAAGGTTTAATGGGGGGTATGCTCAGCTCTGGAATAGCCCATAGCCTATCTTCTTAGCAGACAGCATCACCAGTGATCGTCTAGGGGCTCAAATTGGCAAACAAAGTCACTCCCTTTTACCAGATTGACACTCATCGCAACAGCGGACAGAAGAGAGACCAGCTGTTCCCCAGTCGAAGATTCGTAGCCTATTCTTCTGGGTCTGGAATAGACATTGACCAGTGCTATTATGACCTTGGGGGCAAAAGTAAGTAAAGCACACAGAACATCATTCGAAGGGGACTCCATCCTCTTAGCCGTACAGCCCAGGTGGGTGGCTACCCATTTGGTAAGCCCACCAGAAGGCCTACCCCTCCCCCTGGTAGTGGCGACTGTTGTGAAAGATGCAAACACCAGCTGCCGTGCATCCTCCCTGCTGTGGCTACACATAACACTAACCATCCAGGAGATTCTGGTGTTATCAGTTTTTCTCTACATTATTTTACGATCACGCAACCGGTAACCCTCCTCCGAATTTCTGGAAATCCAAGGGTAGTCATCCATATCCTTGAAACAGTGGTTTGACACCTTTGGGACATATGCAGGTGTCATTTAGTGCTGTGAGATTTCTTCAAGAAAATAAATCCTGCTTTTGTACTCCATTGGCTTTTAAGGCTGGGGAATCTATAAACACTTGACAGGTTTAGCTATTGGTGAAAACAAACAACTTGATGAATATCAGGAGATTGTAAAAAAAAAACTTGAAAAAATAGTTAATTTTAAAAAGAACATAAACACCTGGGCATGATGTGGATACATATCTAACTGCACTGCAGAGATTGGTTGCAGACTGCTAGTTTGACAACTTTGCAGGACAACTGGTTCGCTGTCAGTTACTTTAAAGACCAAGAGACTAGACCAAAACTAATGTCAATGGGAAACCTTTCTTTGGAATATAACGGAGAAAAGCATCAAGGTGTCTCAAGTCTTGGCGAGAGAGTGAGATGAAAACATAATGACTTGGTCGGTGATGTAAAGGGCACTGGTGACAAGCCTCAGAGGGATCATTAAGATAATCCCAGGAGTTTTCTTTCTTCACCAAACACATATATGTTTTAGATGTGGATATAGATCCCATGGTAAAAGTGGGACAGTGTATCCTGCAATTAATGTGACCAGTAGGTTGTGCAACAAGCGGTGGCACTTTGCCAGAGTCTGTTAGAGTGTCAAATGTAGTGGCTAAAGGATAGGCTGTGTTTCTGATGACTATTGAGGGTGAAGAAAAACATGTACACAATCATTTGTGGGACATGGTCTTGGTGATTGGTGAGAGTGATGTGAAGAAAGGTGATGCCTCTGAATGTGTAGACCCATATGTAGATATGAATTTGTAGAAAGAAAACAATTCGTTTAATAGGGGACTCATGAGCTAGGCTCACAATGATTACCCAGGAGCTATTTAAAAGAAATGTGGGGAGATCGGATTCTAGAACAAAAAAGATAGGTCGATTGTATCATATGAAGGGCGCAGGATATATTTACTTAGGTATTTTGAAGATGTATTCAAATTTAGAGGTAGACCGCTTCAAGTAGAGAGAGTATATGTGGCAATTAAGGGTCTTTATATTCTTGGGTGGTTCCACCAAGGGCTTTTTGACATGGTGTTAATATGTGGAGACAAAGAACAGATACTAGTCATTTGCAATGATGGTTTAGTGGAAAGCATAATGAGCAAATTTCCTGGCGTGTTCTCAGGTGACCTGGTTATGGTTAAACAGTTCAATCATAAAATCAAAATTAAGGCAAGTCATCCCAGATAAGCATAAGCTGAGGATATTTTAATGTTTGTCAAGATTTTGAAAGAGAACTAACCACACTATTTATTAAGGGCATCATTGAATGTGTGGAATCTTTTTCATGGCTATCGCCTTTGGTAGTGGCTCGCAAATGTAATGTAGATCTAAGGTTATGTATTGATCTTCGCACCCTCAACAAATATTTGGGTATACTCCCACCCCGTAATCAATATCGCAGAGGTGCTGGCGGGTATGAAGCAAGCAGTCTTGTTCTCCAAACTAGATCTTGCTTCAGATTATCTTGCAGTTGAACTGGATCCTGAGTCATGACACACTGCAACGTTTGTTTTCGCATTTTGGCATATGTCCGTTTTACTGCATGCCATTTAGCTGCCACATATTGAAGGGCATTGAAGTTGTGTCTGTTTTTAAAGATCCTGTTCTCATTTGCCACCGAGTGTGAGGAATATGATAAAATCTGGATTAGATCTTCTCAAGATTCCATGAACATTGAGTTGTTGTCAAGCATGAAAAGTGTGTGTGTTTGACAGTCAAGTTTGAATACTTGGGACATGTAGTGTCCAGTCAGGGTGTCTATCCTATGTCTCTCTTAGTCAAGGCGATAATTTATGCTTCGCCTTCCAATGAGAAGGCTGGTCTCAGGTTCTGTCTGGGGCCTAGTGAGGTGTATGCCTATTTCATCCCCAATTATGCGTTCAATATTAGACACTTAACCAACATGTTAATTAGGGGCATACCTTTTTCTTGGGTTTCAAGTTGTCAAGAGATTTTTGATTGGATAAATAACAACTGATTAGTTTGAAATCTTTCAGTCCATATGACATAGAATTGCCCTGTATTTTAACTGTTGATGCAAGTAATTTAGTATTGGGAGTTCTTACTGAAAGAGAATAATACTGAGTTCACAATCGGGTATGCTCAAACGTGTTGAGAGATACAGAGTTACAATATTCAGTATTCTAAAAAGAGCTCTTGGCATTCTGGTGGACATTTTAGAAATGTCAATATTATCTATGTGGGAGGACATTTTATCATACAACCTAATCATAAACTAGTTATTTTCATAGTCAGTGGTAGGAATATGAAGGAATGTACTGTGAGGATATCTAGGCCAACCACTAAGCTTCTACAGTTCAATTCTGAAACTGTAAATATACCAGATGGAAAGAATGTCCATACAGACTACTTGTCTCGCTTCCCCCTTATGATGAGCCTTGTGGGGAAGATGAGCCTGATGATTTGGAAAGCTGCATTATAGCTGCAATGGACCCTAAAGAGGTGTGTACCGTATCTGAGAAACAGTGGCGTAAAGCATTGGATGGGGATGAAGTGTTAAAGAGTGATGTGCTCCACTGAAAAAGGCTGACCCAAAGAGAGAAATATTGATCCTAGTGTTCAACAGGTTGTAAAAAATCTCAGATGAATTGGCGGTTGAAGGTGTCTTGGTTATGAGAAATGACAAATATGTTCCTCCAGAAAAGTTAGGGCCATTTTTAGGTCGAGCAGACCTACTCTCAATGCGTGAGCATTGAGAGTGTCTGCTTCAAACCTTTTGTGGCCCGTATTTAGGAATGTGGACAGCTACCAGACGCGCGCTTTGACGAGGTCAGATTTCACCTCGGGAGCGAGCGTCTGGTAGCTGCGCATGCGCGAAGCAAATCCCTTGCTCAGACACAGGCAGCCCCCACCCCTCTGCATGCACGCACACACACACATACAGGCGCGCTCATGCACACGCAGGCATACGACACACATACAGGCACACATACAGGCATACTATTCCCTACCTCGCATTCTCTCTCAATCACACACAGTCAGGCATGCGCACACACATTCCCTAGCGCACACACGCACACACGTGCGTACACCCCCCCCCTCCCCCACCCTCCCGAGGCATACACACAGGCACGCACGCACTTCACTTCAGCTCTGGGCCCCACTCACCGACTGCGCTCTTCCGGCGGGCTCCTCTCGCACTCCGCTCCTCACGGCGCGGCGCTCCTCTTCTCAATCGGGGCTCCCTCAGGTCCGAGGAGCCCCGCAACAGGCGCCACACTCCTCCTTCTCCTGGGGACCCGGGCTACCTCGGACCGGCAAGGCGCTCCATGCGACGGCGGCTCGCAGGCCTCGGGAGGCGGGACTTCCGGTCGGCCGCGACCGGATTGGCCGGCCGGCTAAGAGCTTCCGGGTCGCCGCGGGCAGCGCGGCGGCACCCTACAACATGAACTTGTTTTCTTTGTTTGCGTACTTGGGCAGCATTAGGTACTGTACATTTGGGACTGCCATATTTCACATATCATCTTTAAGCAGGGGGAGCATGTAATTATACAAAATGTTTTATTGCCAAAAAGAATATTTTTCTATATCCTAATTTTTTAAACTATTTATACCGATACTTCATAAACGACGAAGCATTGCAAGGGAGTGTTATTTTTTCCCCAACAGCCCGTGACATAAGATGCGACCAAGACTATGAACTGGAGGGTACTTGTGGAAAGTTGACTTTCCTACCACCAAATGCCAGAAAGCTGGTGCTTAATCAACTGCGCTGGAGAGTTGGAGTTGACTGGAGAATTTGATTCTGTTCTGAGGGCGGCTGTAACTTTATTACTGTGTGGTTTTCACGATGGGCTCTCCTTCCCTTTTCACAGTGGATCGAGAAGGTGATCGGCTGGCTCAGTAAAGTGTTTCTGCAGGACAAGACTGGCCCTCCCTCGACGCCGGAGTCCAGCAGCACGCTACGGCGGTGGCGCTGCCACGTGCAGAGGTTTTTCTACCGTATCTACGCGAGCATGCGCATAGAAGAACTGTTTAGCATTGTCCGAGTTAAGCCCTAGACACACCTGTTAATACTTTCAGCTGCAACCACCACCAGAATGCATCCTAAAAGTGAATCCAACTGCTGCACTTCATCTATTCATAACTGTACTGTTGATAAAATATAAACATCTCTTTCAAACTCTACTCTCTCCAAAGAGTGTGCTGCTTGTACTTTTTCAGCGGTGAAAAATGACTTCACCTAACTAAAACAAACTATGAGTATATACTTCGAGCACTTAAAAGCATATACTGTAATTTTGTAGCTGCCTATAAACACTTGTAGTGACAATTCCTTCTTCCGCACAAACTATGCTCTGTGATTTGCCTTTCTTCTTCTAAATTACATCAGCTAATGACAATTGACAATTGTACAGCCGGCTCGTAAGCAGAAAAAACTGTCTCCATGTGTTGTAGCGGTTGCTGTAATAAGTCTTAATGAAAGTCTCTGCCGGAGAAGTGGTACTTATTGTTCAGCTCGGTGCCGTGGCTTTGCCGGCGCATGGAAGCTGTGCGGGGGATGCTGAACCGATGGCACTGCCCTGGAGGGCCTGATAAACAAATTGGGGTGCTATCGTCTATTTCCCCCTTTCTAAATCGTATCCCAGCTTTTCGATTTATTTGGTAGTGTTTTTTTTTATTTCTTTTTTTGCACCGTCTTACGTTTGACTTTGCAGGTCTGTTTGTAGAGAGCCAGGGGCTGACGGAAGTCTCTTCAGAGCCCAGGAAGTGACCACAAGTTGGGCACATTTCATGCAGTGTATGCCAGGTTGCGCTAGAGAGCCCCCCCCTCCCCTTGTTGGCTGATCACCCCCTCCACTTTGTACTTAGCCCCCCTGCCGCCTTTTCCTACTCGTTCACTAATGCTGCCCAAACCACTTGATGCAGGATGCGCCCTCCCCCGCACGTCTCCTGCCGAGGGGGGCCCGCACACTGCCCTGCACCGCCTCACTCCTGCAGCACTCTCAGCAACGAGAGAATCCCGAAGACAGGCTCCTGCCTCCGTGCGACATCCGGCTCGATCCCTCCAGCGCCACACAACCCCCACAAGGCACTACATCCCCAGTACTCTGTGTATTGTCGGCCTCACTGAACGCCACAGCATCACTCGTTCGCCATCACAACATCACTCGGCGCCACCACAACTGTGCAACCATTCAACAACAACTGGTTCAAATATGTTCTCTCATTGTTTTAAGCTTTATTACAAATGTAACAAAAAGATGTTAATATTTCACTTCTGTTCTTGGATTTTTCGTCACAATAAAATACACTGAACATAATCTTCACATAAGTTATTTACAAAAGTTTAAGCTATTGCCATTATAAATTACAATAACTTTTATTTAGGTATTCATTATTAAAAAAAATAAAAGACATTGTTATTTGTAAGATCGATATATGTAAGTCACGTAAATACAACACATATTGCATTACAAATGCTATAGGTGTCACATTTGCGAAAGTTAGAACTATTGGCATTGTAAATGACAAAGCTATTAAGTTTGCTGTTTTCAAAAACAAAATATAAATAAAAAATGTGTCATTTACAATACCAATAGCTCAAACTTTCCTAATGCGAGACCTATTGCATTGCAAATGCTTGTTGATTTCAGGCGCTCACAAGGTACATCTTAAGTGTACAATGACCAAACGTCGGGTCAGATAAGCTTTCTGATGGTCTCTCATGAATAGAGATATTGAACAAACTATTGATGGCAGTGTGATATGTGCCATTGTGAGGAAAACAATGTGTTGCTTGACTTCCCCACTACCCAATAGAACTCCTGTCCAAAGCATGAGAAAAAGTGAGAATTGATCTCATTAGTCAATTCAATTAATTAACAATCCAGTCCCATTGTGCTTTAGTTCTTGTGGGCTATTACAATTAATGCAAAAACAAAAGTTGATGGACAGAATGCAGAACAATGTCATACATTCACTCCAGTACAGAGATGTGGGCCTAAATCCGTCGTTTATTTGCTCACCACACTACCCCAGTTCAGACATGGCCCTATGCAAATCAGCCTTGACCCTGTGCCTCATGGGAACAGTTCAGCCCGAACTGCCAAGCCATGTCTTCCCTGGGCCGGAATCAAGCATCCAAGGACCGATTTCTGGCTATCAGCCGTCTTCAGCCAGGATAGCTTGACTCCAGTGGCGTGGAGAGCACGGGACTCACGTCTGAGCATACCCGTCCCACTCGGGGTGACAAATCCAAAAACAAAAGTTGATGGACAGAATGCAGGGTGGATGACATGGCGGACTGCTGCAGGAGGAACAATATCCAGGTGGTGGGCCTGCCCGAAGGAGTGGAGGATCTGAGCATGGATTTGTATTTGGAAACCTGGTTGATGGACAACGTTTGGACGTCAACCTTCTTCTTGGTGAAGTCTGCCCATAGGGTACCGGGGTGCTCTCCCAATCCAGGAGCTTCTCCCCCCATGCCGGTGGTGGCTTGGCTGTTCAATTTCAGGAACCAAGACAACATCCTGCAGATTGCCAGGGGCTTATGGACGGTGGATAATAGCACTGTTACCATTTTCCCGGATTACACAATGGAGATCCGATGGCAGTGGGAGTCATTCCATTAGGGGAAGCAGCGATTCAGCACACTGGGATTGAAGTACACATTGTTGTACCCGGTGAAGCTGAAGGTCATTCGGGAGAACAAGACTCTTTTCTTTGCTTCACCAAAGGAGGCACAGAGCTGGTTGGAATCGAGGGGTGAATCACAACACACTGCCATGACCGAAGGGGTGGCCGAGTGGCAGATTCGGAGAAGAAAGCAACGCTCAACAAGTAACATCCAAGGCAAACCAACATAAGTTCAGGCCGCCTGGGCAGGGCTTACGTGCTCTTGGCAGTGGAACAGTCTGTGGCAGCGGGGTCGGATGATAGAGGCTCTGATGTGAATACGGTAGGGTGAGTGGATCCTCCGCTGGAGTAAGAGATACCGGAGGAACTGCGAGGAGGCCCCCAGGTCATGCCTATGACAGCAGAGCTGTCAATGTGTCCTTGACTTAAGGGATATCCTTTTCTGGTTGGCTCTGAATTGTTGTGTAGATTTATGTCTGGTTGGGAGGTCAGGCAGGGGATGGTAGTCACTTGAGATGATGTTCGAGGGGGGAGTTACGTGCAGCCCAGAAGGCAGAGGGGCTGGACTTCGCTCATGAGTAGTTTAGACCTCCCCAAGTGACGGAATGACTATCCACTGTTTGCCGAATCATTGGAGGCATTGGTTGGCTCTGTCTGATTGATGACGTGGCCAGGAATGTGGGATTGTTTGGGTTTGTTTATAATGTTTCAACTTTTTATTTTTTACCTGCTACACCTGTCGTCATCACTGTGGATCCCGCACTGTAATCCTTGTCTTGACTAGTCTTACATCCACACTATCACCATGTTGTCCTGGAAATGTTGTATTATGACCAGGAATATGAGAGGGACGGGCTCTTACAGCAAGTGCTATCGGATCCGGTCATACCTGTGATGCCTTGGGGTACAGTTTGCATGTCTCCAAGAAACACATTAGATGGCTAGGTAACAGGCCAAGCTACGAAACCGTTGGCGGGGAATACGACACTACATACTCCACTTATGCTTGGTTGGCCCCCGGAGTGCTGTTTGTGGTGGAGCACTCACTGATTGACACTGAGGATCGCTATGTCATTTTGCGGGGCACCTTGGACGGTGAGCCCCTTACACTGGATGCAATATACACCCAAACGTAGGACAACCTCTCTTTCTTGCTTCCCTAGCTCCCGCTCTGCTGCTCTCTTTTGCTTTCTAGTGTGGGGACTTTAATTCCCTTTCGGATCTTGTGAGCGATAGATCGATCCCACCGTTAACAGCAGCGCACTCACCCTAAAACAAGGCAGCTGCAACAATGGGCGATTTACATTGACGTGACAGATTCTTGACACGCCCTGCACCCATATTTGTGGGATTATTTACACTATTTGGCACTACATGCACTACACACATGGACTGACTTGCTTTATGGCAGTGGGGCCTTGGTAAGTAAGTGCACTTATGCTGAGCATCTTGCCCGCTGCTGGTGAAAGTCTTGTTGGGACGCGCTTGCCCGGTTGTTCCCACCTGGCGCCTATAACCGCTGGAATTGGTGCATGAGCCGTTTAGAAAATGTGGGAGAACACATTACCCAATCTTTTTGCGGCAGCAAGGGGTCTGTTGTAGAAGCAGTGGTGGAGTGCGATGCATTCAAAGGTGGTGATTAGAGGGGTATGCGTTACACCACAATATGGCATGAACTGTAGGTTGATGAGGGAGGTTTTTGAGCTAGAGGACCGCTTGAAGGCAGCGGAGAAGGAGTGGATGTCCAACCTGGCGTCACATGTTCCCTTCCAGGGTGTCCCAGCAGAATACAAGGAGGCACTACAGGGCCTGTCTGCCCTGGACTATAAGGAACACATTAAATGGCAACATGAGCTGGGCGATAAAGGCAGTAGCCTGCTTGCTTCGTTGTTACGATTAGAGGTACTTCGCCCCCCCTCCACCCCCATAAGGGGGAATCGAACTGCCGGTGAACTTGCATTCGGGTATTAATAGGGAATTTGAGACCTACTATAGGTCACTGTATAGGGCCCCAGGAGACTCTGACCAGGAGTCGACAGTGGTTTATTTGAGTAATATAGGGACTCCAACCCTTGACGCCCAACAGAAACAAAAATTCGACTCTCCACTGACTCTTGAGGAGGTCAAATTGGAACTAAAACAGATGGCCAGGGGCTAGACTCTGGGGATGAATAGCACTGCTCCTCAGTTACTATACAGCACTTCCCCTAGCGCCCAACCGCATAACAGCAGCCTTTCCCTCATAAGGTGGCAACAACCAAGACTCTCCACTTTGGGAAGTGGTTCAAATGATGAAAGGGCGGCAAAGGACGAGTAACTGATGGATATCTTTCCATATAGTGCGATATCTTGTTGTGTGCTTTTCTAACAACCCTTAAGCACACACTCAGTCATCCAGACACATCTCACTCGACACACTTTTTTGACCCACAGTTACTTTGTTTTGTATTTGTATGACGAATAGCCTTCCCATCGAGTTTTATGCAACTTATCATACCCAGTTGGCGCCTCAACTCCTACAGGTATATGTAAAGGCAAAGGAGTGAGGTAGACTATCTGACACCTTGAGGAAGGCCCTAATAACTGTGCTCCCAAAACTAGGGTGTGATCAGTCAAAGGTGGCGTCTGATCGCTCTTCTCCCTGCTTAATCTTGACTACAAAATTCTAGGAAAAGTATTGACTAACAGACTGACCACGTTAGTGCAGGCAATTAATACACCACGGCCAGAATGGGTTATTTCTCGGTAGGAACACGTTTTTTGAATTTATGCAGTTTATTCGGTACTGAGGATTGGGCTTGCAGGACAGGCAAGAACTGTTGAGTAGCCTCCTTGGGTATCAAGAAGGACGTTCGACACCCTGGAGAGGGTTTATTTACAGTTGGTCCTCTCCAAATTTGAGATTCCTTTAGCCAGGGAAACAATATCAGACAGCTTTGATATAGAGCGGGGCGCTGACAGGGCTGTCCCCTCTTCCGCCTCCTGTTTGCTTCTGTAATAGCTGTGCAAGGAATAGGGTTTTTGAAGTGTGCGGTAGGTGGTGCTGCCTGAACCGGGTGTACGTAAGTGTCTGACGATAGCATTTATGCGACGGTGCTACAGGTGGGTGATATCCATAACCCCTGTAAACAGACACAAGGTCAACAAAGCAAAAGCGTCAATCAAATTCTCCCCTACTTACATTATCTTCCCCTCCCGTCTCCACTGTAATGTTAATCTCTTTTCAGTTCAGTTCAGAAAAACTTTATTTCGGCAGCAAGCCATAAAAGCACACACAAAAAACATACATAAAACACCAAGCTTCTATTGCACAATGGTTTGAAAAGGCTACACAGTATATTTAACAAGACTGAAAAAAACAGAAGGGTACGAGGTTATGAAATATTTTCCAGCCCAAAAAGCAGACATGTCACAATGAGAAGGAGCATAAGTACCAGTCAGAGACAGGGCAAAAGTACTCTCATTTAAAATGGTTTAAAACCAGTGCAATAAATAGTATTAAAACCGATAAAAACAATTTAAAAGGATAAAAATAGAGACCTATACAAGTTCTCTCATGGGGGATAGTGCAATTTTGCAGTAGCAGCAAACTCGTGGGATGAAGACGTCTAACTTGTGCCCGAGCTCCGAAACTCTATAATGCCTCTACGCACATGCCACATCACAAGCAAGGATCTTGAAATTGCAAAGACAAATAATGGGTGGACTCATATTTTAATAGCCTATAGGCCTCAGTGTGATCTCTAATTCCCAATTTTTTACACAACTGGAGAACCCATTTGGACCTTGGTCTTCTATAAGCCGGACAGAAGAGAAGAACATGAAGTTCTGACTCTTCAGCCGACTTACACCCTGGGCAGTCCAACTTGGGTCTTCCCTTCCATTTATTTGTAAATGCTCTAAGGGAAAGCACCCCATGTATAAATTGCAAAAACTATTTCTTAGCAAGGAATGGTTGGATGTTGTCAAGTGCTGATTCAAGCTTGTATTGCTGTTTGACACCCAGAAATCTCTCTTTTAGTTCTTTTCCCTCCTCCTCGCTTTGTCGCTTTCACCCTCCCCATCCTTCTCTTCCCCACCACTTTCTCTTTTCTTACTTGTTTGCAACAATGACCACACTTAATGTTATTTGTTACAGGCACCAATATGAATGTCTAACACGAAGGTCACAATACATTGCGTTCTTGGCACTCTACACCATTTCCACCATAGCTCCAGCACCATCATATGTGCATCAAATGAATGTTGTAAATACATGGATTGTTTCACGGAGCGTGCTTTTTCACCTTGTTACCTGTCGCTACTGATAACTCACTAATGACTCTGTGGGTTAAAAGTGTCTGTCTACGCTCCTCACGGCTGTAATGAAAAGAAGTCTTGGGGTATTCCCCAGACGAAACACGTGTTGGCTGGGCAATCGCACGCAATAAAAGAAGAACAAACAATACTCAAAAGTGTTCTTCTAGGTGTTTAATTTATTGTATAAATACTGTGTTTCTTACCTGTTGAACCCTGACACAGAGAAATTGCTCCATATACATGATTGACGTGTGCACAGGCTTGTTTTTGCAATACAATGTTGGGAGGTCTGTGTTTCTAGGCTTCCTCAGGTTGTATCGATGGATGCTGATGATTTATCTGAAAGCAGACACCAGTTTATTGCTGGAGGTCATGGCGGTCCTAGACGAGTTTGGACAGATGTCCTGGCTTCACATTAACTGAGGGAACTTGTATCAGTTGCCTCTGTTTTAGACTCCTGAACCACAACGCTGTATGGGGATAGGGGAACCTCTTTAATGGAAGTATGGTTCTATTAAGTACCTAGGGGTGCGGGTATATCACACGGAGTAGGATTTGGTTGATGGGAATCTAAGGAAAGCAATGACGTCGATTTGACAGTCCCTCTCCCTCTGGACATTGTCACCTATGAACAGGGTATTGATAGTGAAAATGTTGGTCCTCCCTAAACTCCTATATGTTTTCACGGCTTTGCCGATCACACTGAAGTAATTAACAGATTTGCAATGCTTACTTGCTTCCCTTATTTGGCGATCTAGGAGGCAAAGGGTGTCAGTAAGAACTTTATATGTTACCATGGGAGAAGGGAGGTTGGGGGCAACAAACTACGAGTATTACCATGCTGCTGCACAGCTTCAATGGCTGATGTGCTGGCTGGGTGATGCTCCGAGTCCGGAGAGAGAGATGATAGGGCTTGAACTTGGTGGCCAGCCATTGCTAGAGTGGCTATTGGAGACTCCCTCCTATCGTGGCATCCGTAGTTTGCTACTACGGGTGGCTGTTTGGTGCTGGAGGAAGTATGTACATGGGGCAAACGGATGGTACAATACGCACCAGGCTACTGTTGTGGGATACGCCACTCAGTCGGCACTTAAAAGAGACTCACCAGATAGGAAGATGGATTGAGGCAGGGCTTCGGAGATGGGGAGATGTGGTTACAGAGGTGAAGCTGCGTCGATGGGAATGAACTCTTCCCAGGGCAATTTCTTCTATATTCAGCCCTACATGGAGTAGGAAGCGAGATGTGGGGGTCTGAACATGAATTTCGACAGGCGGTGGGTCTGCTGGACATAATACTGGATAAGAGTAGGACTAGACAGGTAGTTTCAGGCTTGTACAGGGCATACTACAGGGGACCGTTATCACCAGTATTCAGGGTCTTACTGAGTGGTGGAAGGACCGACTAGCAGTGGAAATTGTGGAGGCTCCTTGGGTGTGAAGTCTAGGCATTATTAATCTATTATCTCAAGCAATTTGCATTTCTGTTTTGCACAATTCAGCTATGCACACCACACATATATCACCTGGTCAGATAGGGAAAATGTATGTGGGCACTAGCCCCCTTTCCCCCCCCCCCTACCAGGTAGAATCAGCTGATTTTTAGGTCTCGCCTGGCGTTGGAGCGCGCATGCGATCCTCGCCTGCGAGTGCTATAGTAAGCAAGTTAGTTTGGAGAAGGGAACTCAAGCCTCGCCCCTCATTTCCATTGGGTAGAATCAGCGTTTATGGTAAACGCTGGCTTCCCATTGGAAAGAAGGATTTTTAGTTACCTCCCTTTGGATTTTTGGTGGACTGCCTGCTTCACAGCTGTTGTGAAGACTTTTCTTATCTGCTTGTTTATTTAACAAGCAGATAAGAAAAGTCTTCACAACAGCTGTGAAGCAGGCACGGAGCTCAGAGGCGCACAGAGGTCACGGGGAGGACAAGGCAATTGCGAGCACTTGTTGCATTTAGCGGCAGAGCTAAGCCAAGTTAGCCAAGTCCCGGATTTCAAAAGACCAAAGGGATGCAGCCGAGTGGATGGCCTCCCGAAGTGGATACCTTGGACTTAGGAGGTCCGAGGTAGCCACCTCTGGAGGCCCGCGTGCACTGCACATGGGGCCCCTGTTAAGTATTTTTTGGTAGCGACAGTTTGAGGGGACCCAAGGGGACGCTTTGTGACTTTGGACACGGTGTGGGGAGCACTGTGCTTCAACCCGTTTTGAAGATTTTTCTCCATTATTTGACATTTGTTCGACCTCCGTTTCATCAACCCGGGTGTTCAACATGGAGAATTCTGGGAGCTGTAGGAAGTATTGGACTCAACAAAAGCAGCAGGTGAATGAAATTTGGCGGGGGAGGAGCGTTTTACCTGTTTAAATCTGTGAAGGGAAGTGGGACTGAGACGTGAACTCTTTGTAGTGAAGGGCGCTGAAATGCATACACGGCCACTATTTTGCTGCGCCTGATTAATAAAGCTTCCCTGAAGGAATCCCCTCTGGACCCCAGCCTGCTTTCTGTGGAGGGAGGTGTCTGATATATATATATATATATATATATATATATATATGATATAGATATATCTGCACACAATTCTCCCTTGACAGGAAGAACGGGACGAACTCGCGTATTTAAAAGTATTTTGCTGTTTTTATTTAATTTAAGCCTTCAGATAGCATTTATGCAGAAAAAGACAGACCCTGATCAACGCGTTTCGGGAGCACCTCTCCCTTGCTCACGATCACCTGATCACAGGAAGTCAGTTCTTTTAAAGCCACATTGTAGCGTATCCTGTTTGGTGTGCACATTGTCTCTAGGCATTCTGGAGGTTGTAGTTTTAATTAAAAAATGTAGGTCTTTGCTTTTAAACATTATTCCTCGATGTTTTGGTAAACTTTACTTATTTTAGTCCAACAGTTCTCAATTTCTCTGTTCAGTTTCGCAATTATTTTTTCTGCATTATTTTTCAATTTTAAATGTTTATTTTCAGCTTATATTTTCCCTTTGGTGGGAGGTGTTATTTTTCTTCGTACTCTGATTCATCATTCTTATCCTTGTGCTTCATTTGTAAGCTGAAAGTGTTTTTCACTTCTTTTTCTTCTATTTTTTTCTCTTATTTTGTTTTTCTTTTTTTCTCTTTTCCTTGAGATTTTGTGATGTTCATTCTTCCATTTTCTTTCTTTGTTGGACCAATTTTTCTTTACTTATTTTTAACCAATTTATTTTTCTTTTGTTTTTTAGTTTGTTGAGATCTTTTATTTGAAGTTTACATTTCTTTTGAAGTTTGCTGACGGAGTGCTCTACTTCATGGGTCATTTCTTCTTCAAAGGTGTATATAAAGTTCTTCCGATTGGTTGAGTCCATACGGGTGCATTGTCCTTAGTTTGATGATGTATCTCGATTCTTTTCGGCAAAGTTCTCTTTCTCTGTCCCCACCTCTTTTCATTTGTGGAACTGTATCTATTCCATAGAATTTGAGTTGTTTCCAGTCCCCTTGATGATGTTGTTCCATGTGCTTCGCGACAGCATTGGCTCGGTCTTTATGCACCGTTGCCCTCACGTGTTCCAGAATCCGTTTTTTTAACTCACAGATCGTACTGCCCGCGTACTGCAGTGGGCACGGACATTCCACTATGTATACCACATATTGTGGTTTACACATTATTAGTTGTCTGATCTCCCAGGATTTTTCATTTTTCAATTTGAACACTTTAGTTTGTTTTGCGATCTGGCACACTTTGCACATGTGGCATTTCACAAATCCCTTTGTTTTGAGCCAATCACCCTCCTTCTTTTTGGGTTTGAAATGGCTGTGGATTAGATGATCCTTCAGGTTCTTTGACCTTCGATATGTTACCACCGGATGTTTACCCACCACTTCTTTTCCCGGACACAGAGAACCAAAGGAAGGAATATATAGATATATATATATATATATATATATATATATATACATATATAGTTAAAAGTGCTGATTCCGCCAGTCGAGCGAAAAACCAAGAGCTGCCGTAATCGAGGGAAAGACGTAGAAATGTGCGGGATTCCTAATGCAGAGAGGAACAAGAGAAAAGGTGTCATAATCGAGAAAATGACATTTCTCTGCATTATCTTGCAGACGAACATATGAATAACTTATTAAATATGCATTATTCAGGCCGCGCCTGCAACAGGAATCTGTTAACCGCAGTAGGGGAGCCGAGGTCTTTTTGTTTGTGGCAATTACACATGAAAGTGCGAAAACGAAGCACCAGCCACACAAAGTGTGTCATTGTGAGACAGGAGCAAGCGAGGCCTAGGAACAACATTAGACATAAAGCAAGGAAAAGAGTTTCCTTTGGTGGAGAGAGAGAGTCATTGATCTTCAGACAGTGTTGCTAAATCTTTGTAATGCAGACACACATAGATCACCCAAAATCAACTTTGTAAAATCAACTTTACAAACTTTGATGAGTTTGTGCAACTTCATTGTCTTCAATTCCATACTCCAGCGAAATCTACTGCAGCAATGTCCGGAGAACCAGGGGACCAAATTTGAAGACATTTGGGACGATAAGGTCAACTGATCACGGCAGCAAAGCAGTTTCTTCCATGGTGTTGCAATCAAAACAATGTATTAAAGGCAGTACTCCTTCATCAAGAGCTTCCGACCTAGTCAGTTATCACAGATGCTTTCATTGTTGCCTGGGTGATCATCTAGGAACGCTGATGGTTCAGGGCCGGCCTCAGGTCAGAAGAGGAAACTCAGCACTTTATCATCTACTTAGAGGTCAGAGCAGTTCATTTAACCCTCAAAGCCTTCCTACCTTCTATGATAAAGAAAACAATTCTAATCCAAATGGATAACCACACCACAATGTATTACTTAAACAAAAGGGAACCGGATACTGGTCTCTCTCGATAGAGGCAATCTGGAATTGGCTACTTTCAATAAACTTGTCCATCATGGCAGTCTATCTTGCAGAGGTCCACCATACTCAAGCAGCCTTATTTAATCTTTCAGGGGTACACAGTACTCAAGTGGACTTAACAAGAAGGTACTATGAACAAAAAAACATGAATGGGTCATCAACAATTTTGTCCTTCTAAGCATCTTCACAACAGCTTAAAATTTGAAATTACCAGACATATTATCCCGAAACGCAGAGCTGCGCTCTCTGGTCGATGTCTTTTGATGAAGATGGACTTGTCATGGAATTTTCTTTACGGTTTTCTACCAATTACCTTGATATCATCAGTACTGGTGAAACTGTGCTACTGCAATTGCAAGTTCATTCTTATTGCACTTAAGTGGGTTATAGGTACAAAATTTGACCATAAAAGTATAGTGGTACCAAAATACCATTGTCAAAATGTTGACATCAAAAATATCTATTTTACATATATCTAATGTGAAGTGCAAAAATATTGACTACCAAAATATTATGCTCTGAAATAGGAGCATTATATTGGTCTATGTGGGTATTTTATTGTCATTAACTTTATTGTTATTTAAAGTGTAGTTTTTTTAATGTAATATATTTTTTAAAGTGCATATGCTATCAAAATAAACATTAATTTATTAACATTTTTTACATATACATATAAACTTAAAATAGTGTTATTAATAAAAACATATAAATTACAATAAATTAATTGTTCAAACATAAATTATTTAATAGAAACGATATTAATTCAAATTCAAATGTCTTTATTTGATTTTAATAGATAAACTCATAAAAGCGAGACAACCAGAACAGTGTAATACTTAGCTTCTAAATGAGAAGAATACAACCATTTTAAAAAAAGCTGACCGTGAAAACCAATAAAAACATATGAACACTGATACGTCCAAGGGGTTCTAGTAGTACAAAGTCCAAAATATTAAATTTAGCAGAATGCATTTTCCCAAACAGAAAACACAACCATAAATATATATCACTCCTCAGCCATCCATTGATTTCCTATTTCTAACTGACATTTTGAAAAAGCAGCATACATTGTAGCAAATGATCGGGCTACCTAACGATTGTACAAATACTAACGCATCTTTACCTTTCTAGAAACGGGGTTTTAGGATATGTTCAATACAACATAAGAAGAAGGGTCTATAAAATTTACAAAAAAACTTAAAATGCAGCCATATTTGTTCTGTCTCTCCATCGCATGGGAAGGCTGTTAATGGGCTCCCCCAAAGATGTGAATCAGAAAAACAAAGAAGACTCCAAACTGAACCTGCCCTGAATCTGAAGAGAAGAGATATTTCCCACCGAGAAAGTTTTATTTGTAAATAAAATGCTTACTGTCCTGAGGCTGAAAAGATATAATAATCATGTGAATAGCCCTTACTTAAAATCCCCTCCAATCTTTGTGAAATACAAAATTCTGTGTGACAGGTCTTCACTAGCCCCTTATCAGATTTGGTTAATTTGACCAGGTCATAAAACATCTCAGAAAGGCTGATATCGCTGAAAGCCTTTTTGACATATTTCAACCATGGTATTGAAAGGCCCTTCTCTAATTTAAGGCAGTCCAAAACAACCTCCCTGTTAAAACTTTGAGTGGGGGTGGACCCTACCTTGACATACAACAAGAGTGGTGCCAGCTTAACCAAATATGAGAGATTTTGCAAATTAAGCTCCAAATGTAATATAAAATTGGAGCTAGTTGGCGGAAGATTCAGAAGTTGTCTGCACATCCGATTTTCTTCCACCTGGATGGAGGGAGGATTGTCAGACACCCACTCTGTAAGTGGCTGTAGAAACACAATGCATATTCTAAATCTAAATATGAGGGAAATAAGGCTCCTGCCTAGCTTTTGATTGAATAGAGATTCTGCCGCCCTGTTTAACTTCAAACGGGCGACATTTACCTGGGGTTGCTATGAGCCTGACGAATCGAAGGTAACACTAAGATATCCAAAAATCGGCACAGGACCCGAGAACTGGTAAAAAATCACCAATTCCTCTTTCCGGGGTACATGCCATCATGTGCGATGTCCCTAAATTAGTAGTCAAGTTTAGGTTCCTCATAAATGTAACAAAAGATTTAACCAAGATATACAGAGTACTGGGGGTACGGGCCATTAGAATGTCGTCATCAGCAAATAATAAGCTGAAAAACAAACCTTGGTTATTTTCGATACATCACTGGTGGCTACAGACAGATGAGTATTTAACTCGTTAATTGAAATAATAAACAGCAAGGGGGCCAGGATGCACCCCGTCACACCCCACTAGCTAAATGGAAAACATCCGTAGTTTCCCCTGCACAACCAAAGCGCACCCTAGCCCTTAAATTCTTGTGCAGGGAAAACATAAACTTCACTAGTGGAGCTTCCACTCCCATATCAAGTAAGGCCAGCCATAGCTTTACCCTGTTAATTGTATCAAATGCAGTGGATAGATCCATAAATGCCATGCACAGTGGACAGCGCCTGGTTATCAAGTGCAGGTTTAGGCACTGGTCCACTGTACTGAGCCCTGGGTGAAAACCATACTGACACAGGAATAGGATGTTGTTCAGACTAAACCCACATCTCTTAAGTGATTTAAAATTACCCTCCCAGGATCTTTATCAATTAATCAATCAATAAATGAAGTATTTGTGAAGCGCACTACTCACCCGTGAGGATCTCATGGCGCTGGGTGGAGGGGGGATTCGAGCAGCTCCATCTCCTCTGAAGAGCCAGGTCTTGAGGCTCTTCCTGAATGCTTGCAGTGTGGGGGTTCGTCTGATGCTGACGGGGAGTTTATTCCAGGTCTTGGCCGTGAAGTAAGAGAAGGCTCTTCCTCTTGTTTTTGCTTTGCAGATGCGTGGGATTTCGGCCAGGGTAAGGTCGGCAGAGTGGAGGTTTCACTTGGGTGCGTAGAAGGAGATTCTTTCGTCAAGGTATTGGGGTCCGGTGTCGTGGAGGGATTTGTAGGCGTGAGTGAGCAGCTTGAAGGTCACTCTCTTTTCGACGGGGAGCCAGTGTAGGTCTTGTAGGTGCTGGGAGATGTAGTCTTGTCGTGGGATGCCGAGGACGAGTCTGGCTGGAGTGTTCTGGTTATGAGTGCGTGGGTGACGGTCTTTCTGGATTCAGGGGATCCATTTGAAGGTCTTGCGGAGAAAGCGGAGGGTATTGAAGCACTTGGAAGATACAGCGTTGACCTGTCAGTGAGTATGATGCCGAGGTTGGGAGCATGGTCCGAGGGTGCGGGCCACCAGGTTTTCCCATGCAGAGGGGGTGGATCCGAGGATAAGGACTTCCGTTTTCTCCGATCTGAGCTTCAGGTAGCTGCTGCTCATCCAGGATGCAACATCTTTCATTCCTTCCTGGAAACTGTCTGGTGATGTCGGGTTCCTTGGTGAGGGAGAGGATGAGCTGGTGTCGTCGGCGTAGGGTACTATGCTGAGTCCGTGCTTTCGGACGATGGTAGCGAGAGGGGCCATGTAGATGTTGAAGAGCGTGGGGCTGCGGTAAGATCCTTGGGGTACTCTGCAGCTGATCTCTGTGGGTTCGGAGAGGAAGTGTGGGGAGTCTGATTCTTTGAGTTCGGCTGGTGAGGAAGGAGAGGATCCAGTCTAGGGCAGTTCACAGTATGGTAGAGTCTGGCAGTTAGTGTGCAGTGGGTGACAGTGTTGAAGACTGCTGCGAGGTCTAGCACAATGAGGGCAGCTGTGTGGCCTTGGTCGAGGAGAGTGCAGATGTCATCTATGGCTGCTAGGAGGGCGGTCTCGGGGCTGCGGTTGCTGTGGAATTTGGATTGGGAAGTGTTGAGGATTGAGTCGGATTCTATGAAGTTCGTGAGCTGGTTATTGACGATCTTCTTGGTGACTTTGGCTGCGAAGGGGAAGAGAGAGATAGGTCTGTAGTTCTTGAAGTCTGTCGGGTCTGCAGAGGTTTCTTGAGGAGAGGCTTGACCTCTGCACGTTTCCAGTCGTCTGGGAACGTGCCTGTTTCAAGGGTGCACTTGATAGTACGTCGTAGTTCGGGTGCTATAATGGAGGCGGCTCTGTAGAAGACGTGCTGTGGGCAGGGGTCGGTGGGGGCTCCTGAGTGTATGCTCCTCGTGGTCTTAGTGGTGTCTTCTGTGGTGACAGGGGTCCAGGTGGGGATGGTAAGCTGGGTGGTATTGCTGGTGGTAGTTGTAGTGTCTGTGCCTTGGTTATGTTCTTCGAAGTTGTTGTAGAGAATCCTGATCTTGTGATGGAAGTAGGGGCGGAGTTTGTTGTAAAGGTCCTGGGAGGGAGGGACATCAGAAGTTTCGCTATGGGGTTTGGTGAATTCTTTGATGATGCCTAAGAGTTCCTTAGAATTGCTGGAGTTGGAGAGGATTCTGTCCTGGACGAAGTTCCTTTTCGTGGTTCTGCTGTGTTAGTGGTGTTCTGTCATGGCAGTCTTGTGGGTGGTGCATGCAGCTGAGGTTTTGCTGTTCCTCCAAGCTTTCTCAAGTCGTTGGCACGTGCGCTTGGATTCTCGGTCGTCGGTGGTGAACCAGGTGGCTTTTGTGGTGCGTTATTCTGGAGTGGAGTGCTGGAGGGGGGCGAGCGTGTTTGCACGTTCGGTGATCCATCTGTGGAGTTCGTTGACTGCAGAGTTGGTGTCGCTCGTGGTGGGCGGAGGAGAGCATTTGGGGGTGGAGTTGAGGTGCTCTTCAGTGATATTGCTCCAGTTCCTGCGCTGGGGTGGGCTGTCCAGAGGGGCTGCATGGTGTGGCTGAAGTGGATGTTGTTTCCTCCTGCGAAGATGGGGTCGAGGGTGTGTCCTGCCTTGTGGGTGGGGGTGGTGACAAGCTGTTTCAGTCCAATGTTGGCGAGGTTGTCCAGGAGGGCGGTGGAGTTGGGGTCGCTGAGGTTGTTGAGGTGAAAATTCAATTCTCTGAGCAGTACGTAGTCCGTGGAGGTGAGGACGCAGGGCACAATGAGGTCTGTGATGGTTGTGGTGAATGTGGCGCGTGGTCCAGGAGGTCTGTAGGCTAGGGTGCCGCATAGCGTTGTTCTGGGGTTGATCTGGATCTGGATATGGAGGTGTTCAATAGGCCATGAGGAGTCGTTCGTGCTGGCTGTAGTGAGGAGGCCGGAGTTTTTGTGTACGATGGCGAGTCCACCTCCAGGGTGGTTGGGGCAGTCCTTCTACTGGATATTGTACCCGTCGGGAATGGAGGTTGCGATGTCTGGTGCAGAGCTGGCGTTGGTCCTGGTCTCTGTGAAGAAGTCGACGTATATAGGGTGTCGAGGAGGTCCCAAGTTTCTACTGAGTGTCTGTGTAGGGAGCATACGTTGAGGATGATGCAGCTCAGGGTTTTGGGCTCGCTGACGTCCAATGGGTTGGCGGTAGCAGTGAGGGTCCGGAGTTCGGTGAAGGGGAGGCGTCAGTGTCGACAGGAGAACTGGCCATGGGTGGTGTTCGGCATTGAAAGCTGGCAGTAGTGGTTTCTTCTGGGGTTCAGTGCGTGGGGGGTTGCTGAGTCATAGCAGTGGGTGGTAGGTGAACCATGGTCCCTGGTGCTGGTCTCAGTCAGGTCGCAGACAGGCACAGACGGGCTTTCCTTTGATGAGCCTGCGGGGCGGCCGCACAGCGGCTGCCATTAAGTAGGGGTCGGGGAGAGCAGCTAGGAGCCGGGAACATGCAGAGGGAGGGACTGCGGGGGCAGCAGCGGCGGGAAGGGAGCGTAAAAAGAGCAAACTGAAACAAGAGTGAAAAAAGCCACAACAGGACAAATAGACAAAAAGGCACAAAGAAGACAGAAACTACACAAACGAGGCACAAAAAAGGGCGCAGACAGACAAAAGGCAGAAAGACCATTCAGACAAAAGCCGGAAAGACAAATCAGAAAACCACAGAAAGGCTGGCCGAGTGGACCAGCAGAACAGCAAGGCTCCCCCACTGGACCACCAGGGATGAGGCGCAGGCAGGAACCTGCGGATGGAGGGTGGCCCAAACACCTGCCTGGAACCTGAAAGGTACTGGGGGCAGTGGTGCAACGACAGAGCTGCGCGAGGGGAGGGCAGTTTCCCTGACCAGGAGGACAGCGGTCTTGCACACCCTGTCGCGCAGCAGCCGCCAGCACCTCTCATGCTATCAAGGAGAGAAATTGGCAGATAACACTTAGAAGCCCAAGGTCCCCCTTTTTTTTAAAGATTGGAACTATTGTTGATTGAGTCCAAGAGCTTGGTGTCCTAGTACTTAAGGAGTCGTTAAACAAATTAGTAAACAGATGGCCCCAGAGCCAATATTAGATTTAAGAAGGTCCATGGGTATCCCATCTGGCCTAGGAGCTTTACCTCCTGAGCTCTGCCTATTAGCTGGTACTTATGGGAAAGCTAGAGTGGGTGAGGATTTCCCAAATGGGCCCTCAATAAATGTTTAAGAGTCTTCTCCTCGGTACGGTGGCAATTCCTCCTGGCCTCACACTTTTCTCTAAGATGTTCGGAGAGAACTTTTCTTAAACTGCGGTAGACCGCAGAGCTATTTCTATCAAACCAACAGGGCGGATCTTGGACTGGACAGAGGGGGTTTAACAAATAATTCTTAATACATACATTTAAAACCTAAAAGGCCAAAGAAAGTTTCACCAGTATCTTCAATAAGACACCCAAAAAATGCTGACAAATGTTTTTTAAGGAGAAGATTGTGTGTAGTCTTAAGGTCCTTAAGTGACCAGACCAATATAACCCCCCCTTGACTGATGGTTGAACTCCGTTTTGAGCCTTGCTTTTGCCCGATACTGCCGGGAGCCCTTAACCTCCCACCAAACCTCTATGCCTTCAGCGGACCTGCCCGCCTGCCTCCCGCTGCCCTGCCGCTCTTTGTCCACCTCAAGCGGGGCAGCCGAGTGGAAACCGGCGAGGGGCGGACTACAACACCCAGAAGCCCTAGCAGTGAGCCGCGTCATCTGCAAGCGTCAGGAGGCGCTTAAAAGTATCATCACCTCTGTCTCGCGGGACGCCGGGCCAAGGGCGGGCCCGTTTAAGCCTGTTAAAGACCAGGTAAGACTGGACTGGGCCACCCTATTGACATTTGCTGTTCGTTTCTATTTTGTATCACTATAAACGTCATACCATCGTTGTACACCCGGTGCCACCCAGTAATCTCCCAATTTTGGCCTTAACACCCTGAGTATGTCACCGAGAAGTACCAGAAGTAACAAGGCACTACGTGCCGCTCAGACAACTGGCCCAATCGATCAAATTATTTCCAGGGCCAATGACACTATTAACCAAGGCGTACTCCTGCTGGAACGGAGGGCTTCACAGGAATTGGCTATGGCTAAACGCTCCTCGTTGGGCTTATTAGCTACAGCCAAAACTCCTTTGCGCCCCTTAGAATCCGGCGCACTATCGGACGACCACGTTAACGCTCATACCGTTCCAGGTACTGTGGACCTGTCTGTATCCCTAGATCTATCAGCCTCACAGCTATCACAATCACCCTTGTCTTTGGAGAGAATCCCGGCTCTTTTCACAAGCCCGAGCAGGGACGACTCCAACACAACTCCTAACAGGGGTCTGAGGGAGGGTGCGATACCGAAGAAAAAAAAGAAACCTCAACAAAAAAAACCCCGCAAACAGACCCAAACTATGATACAACCCAGCCAACAAGCTCTACCTACTACCCAGTGCCTCAGCCAATCTGCTCCTCCTCAGCAAGAGCCAAATCCCTTACCCGCAGAAACAATAAATCTCTCCACCACCACGGCCAACCTTGGTGTTAACAGTAACGTGGGAAGAGGGTGTGAAACCTGTGGCTTAAACAATCAGCTACTGTCCAGACTAGAGGTATTAATTAAATCGTATGTGCAACCCATTGAACTTTCCCTGTTAAAAATCGAAAATCAGATAGAAGTGTTGACTTTAGCCCTAAAAACCAACAAGGGCTCTGTTCCCAGTCACACTGTGGCCCAAAAATCCAACCCCAAAAACACCAAAGAAGGGGTGGTAGTAACAAAACAAGCAACTAAACCGTCTACCACTGCAGCAGCCGTACAACAAAAACCTTCATCTACAGTTGCAAAGAAAGGCCCCGCCTTAACTACAGCTACAGCTCCAGCTCCCACATCCACCCAGGCCCCTATTCAAACAAAAACACCAGGGATCCAAAATACCACTTTCAAGACAAGGAGGAAAGGTGGTCATTCTATCCACCTACCTCCGGAAGCTACTCCGTATGTTGTCTTTATGACTGGGGTCCCTGAGCTGAACTCAAACTCGGAGGAACCGGGCTGGTCCCTAAAAAATAAAGTACTACACTGGCTATCTGCCAATAGGCCCCATCCCCCTTATTCTAACAGTAGAGTTACAATGGTCCGCGGGGTCCCCTGGTTGGGTAAAGAGCCAAAAACTATCCAGGGTGACTGTGTCATCATCAACTTCGAGGATCCCCATACGGTCGAGCATATCTGCTCTTGGGGTTCACAACTCACATCTGATGGAATAGGCACAAAAAGACTCTCGTATTTCTACCCTCCAACAAATCACTATATTACTGGTCCAGAATGGAACTGGACCCAGGTTGGAAATTGGAATAGAAGACGCGACTGGACAGATTGGCCGGGTCACGGGAGTAGAGACGCCGCACCAATCTTTGGATGGAGAGGCGTCTCATTGTCTAACAGATATGACTGCCTGGAAATGGTGGACTGACCATCATCTGATAGTATTCAGGAAAGCATAGACCCCCCTACCCCTGGGTCCAAATCAGCGAAATCATCCTACTGCTCCCCGACCTTATTTCCCTTGGATGGTACTCCTGCTTCAGCGGAAGTACCTACTTCACCATCCACAGAAGCACAAACTACCCTCATTAAGAATGATGATCATATTGCACCTCATACCTCTCTTTGTCGAGGAACTCCACCTACTGACATTTTGCTGAATAACAGTAATCCAACTTCCTCTATCCAGACGCTTTCTGCACTACATTGGAACGTAGCGGGTCTCCGTTCAAAGTCTAATCTTAAATCATGGTTGGACATAGTGAATACCCACCAAATAGTCTGTTTACAGGAAACCTGGGCCACAGTGCCAATACATATTCAGGGCTACAAAACATTCCATACCCCAGCTAGCACTTCCACACATGGCAAGTCTAAGGGAGGTCTAGCAGTGTATATATCAAACAACTTGCCAGCAAAGAAAATACCCGTTCTACATACCACTACGAATTTTCAAATTATAATGGTTGCATTTAACAAACGTATGTTACATCTTTTTATTAATTTTTATAATAACCTCCTCCCCGCTGAATGTGTGAAGACTGTAATCGAAATCTCCTCTCTTATAAATGAACAGCGTAATAAGCAACCATCACTTGATTGTTATGTGATTGGGGGGGGGGGGGGGGGATTTCAACGTTCCTCTGTGCATCAACCATAAGAAAGGCATTTGTGGGCTTCTAGATGAAGATGATTGTCCTTTGACTCATTTCACGCACACACATCTAGGTAATACCCTGAACGATAGTCTTTTCTCCATGGAATTGGTGTATGCAAATGATCTTGTGGATCCTTTAGTTGAATTTAGACTCACATTTCATGGTAGGGGCTTGTCAAGCACCATTGATTACATTCTATGCTCACAAATTCTAAAGGGTAAACTCCAACAGTTTAACACAGGCTCTGATATTTCAAGTGACCATTTCCCAAATAGTATCACTTTGTCAATTGACATCGATGATTTCCATCCTACTAGGACTAGTTTACTAACCCAGCAATCTTTGGCCATGGACAAAGTCAACGGCTTTTCCGTGAAATGGTCCAAAATTGATCCTGTAGTAATCACTGGCAATGTCATATCCAAGGCCCTTCCTTGGATTAATAACTGTTTGGCAGAGGAGTCCCCACCCGAGCTGATTTTATCCAGTTTTCATGAGATTTTAAAAGTTATGCGGGCTGAATTACTCCGTCATCATAAACCTGGTAACCAGGAATCTCCTCGATGGTTTAATTCAACCTGTCGCAAAGCGTTATCCGCCCTCAAAAAGGCGCTACATAAACCAAATAGAGACACAGCTGAGATAGCCAAACTTAGAAAGGAGTATAAAATGGCCCAATAGAATTGTAAAAATGATTTAAAGAAAAACTTATGGACCCAATTACACGAGAGCTGTCTAAGTAAAGACGGCTCCCAGTTTTGGCGCACAGTCAAATCACCCTTTTTGGCCGATGCAAATACACCCCAGTACCTAGATGTGGCTGTGACGGCTGACGAATGGGTGACCCATTTCTCTAAGATTTTTGGCGGATTCCCTGCTGATACCACAACACTGGTTAAGCCGATAAATGATTCTACCAAGGTGCAAGTATACCCCATCGACCTTCATTTCAGTTTAAGTGAGGTCATACACGCCCTAACGTCCTTCAAAACTGGTAAGGCCCCAGGTCCTGATGGAGTCCCTCTTGATATCTTTGTCAATAATATAGAACTGTGGTCCCCCATCGTCGCCCAGGTGATGGCGGCAGTCTCTAAAGTTGGCCTAATAGACTCCTGGTCCTCTTCCATCCTGCTTCCTATTTTCAAAAAGGGGGAACGAAACAACCCAGCCTGCTATAGGCCCATCTCCCTCCTGGACTCCCTGGGGAAAGTCGCAGGACGACTGATCCTGGAACGTCTCCAGGATTGGGCGTCGGAGAACGTCTTGAACGATCTTCAGTATGGATTCCAGGAGGGACTTGGCACGGTTGAACAGGCACTGAACTTAACCCTTTTAATAGGCAAGTATGTTGGGGCAAAAAGAGGCAATTTGTACCTAGTATATGTCGACCTCAGCGCAGCGTTCGACTGCGTGATACATTCTAGGCTGTGGTCCATTCTTAGTGATCTAGGGTTGATCTCCCTCTTATTAAATTCCTTTGTGAGCTTTACTCCGACGCTACAGCGTGTGTAAGATACGGGATTGGTGGCAAATTATCGCCTTCATTCTCAGTAACCAAAGGAGTTAGACAGGGCTGTGTCCTGGCCCCTTTCTTGTTTAATCTCTATACTAACGGGCTGGAATCGGCCATGTTAGCAAGGAGCCAGGACCTCCCATCCATCAACCATCGCCCCATTCCCGCTTTACTTTACGCGGATGACTCCGTTATACTAGCAAGGACGCTAATCCAGTTGCAAAAACAACTGGACAAATATTGTCAGTTCATGCTCTCTCTGGGGTTAAAAGTTAACAAAAGCAAAACCTTTGTTATGCACACTGGGCCCAAGGTAAAGAACCCCAAACCTGTTTACATAGAACAAGTTAGACTGGAATGTGCTAGGAAATATCCTTATTTAGGCATTTTAATGGACGATCAGTTATCGTGGAAACAAGCAGTGGCAAGCAAAAAGTTGCTCTATCAGAGAGCAACTTCGGCTCTTGTCTCTTGTCTCAAGGAAATTGGGTAAACCGGCCCCATCTGAGTTGCTTAAAATATATCATGCCAAATGTCACAGCATAGCAACCTATGGCGCAGGCGTCTGGGGCTATGTTCCCGCAGACGAATTACAAAAGGTCCAAAATGGCTTTTTAAAATACTTATTGGCACTTCCTCAAAGTGCTCCAATGTACGGTTGCCATGTCGAGCTAGGCATCGACTATTTAACTGACAACATCAGATGTCATCCGATCCTTCTATGGCACCGTATTTGGAACAAACCGCAATGCCACTTAACCCGTTCTTTGATATCTGATTGTTTATCCTTGGCGAGTTGGAAAAAAATTCCCTGGTTACTGTACCTTTCCAACTTTCTAAAGTTTTTAAACACACATCTTACTTCACAGAGCCCTCTTCAACATCTGATATTAGTAGAAGTGCTCTGAAAAATCTCTGTCTAAACCATCTCAGGGATTTACGCCTCTCCTGTGAAGTATCTAAGCCAACAAATGTGCAGATCCTAATGGTCCAAACCTCCCCTGGTATTCAGCCGTATTTAACCTTTTTCCTATCTAACCACGAAAAATTTGTTCTAACTAGGTTTCATTTTAATTCTTTTTTCCGCCTTGTTACCTTCCCCATCGAGCTAAATTGGTCCCACGATCTGACCAAATGTCCGTGTGATGGTGTATCACCTCAATCGACCATCCACCTAACTTTGTTCTGCCGATATTATGAGCAACCACGCAAGCGCTGGATTATCCCACTCCTTCGACAAATGGTGTTGAGAACTTGTCGGCCAGCCTTTCTGGCACTTCAGCTATTAGACTCACAACATGTATCCAAATATGTAGCTCTTTTCTTAAAATCATGTTTGAAAATACGCTGTAAAATTGGGTTATCGTCTCCCTGATTCCATGTTTATCAGAATTAACTTGTAAAATGGTTTTATCAAATGTTTTTAAACAACATTTAGTTTTTATTATCTGTATAATAACATTGTGTTTTTTAAGTAATTCCATTTGAATTCTATGATGTACTTTTTATGATTCACTAAATGTCAATCGAATAAAAGTTTTTGAAAGAAAGAAAGACTGATGGTTGATTTCAACACCAACTAAATGTGGTTTATCCTTGCCCACAGGAAAACCCCTTCCAGATACAATGGATTATTATCCCCCCAACTGGGACTGCAATATGGTGCACTTGGAAAACCACTGAAGAAAACTCCTCAGGGCAAAAATATAATCAATATTAGAGGAGCATCTCCTTCCCCTGAAAGTGGGTGTGCTCTGACCAGCTTCATGCTAGACATGTACTAAATTCACAAGACAATTTGTTGCTAAAAATTCCTCAACTCTCTCCCTCTACGGTCAACAAAGCCTGCTCTAAACTCAGCTCCTATGGGACCAGGCTCATCCTGCAGAATCCCCAGTTTGATAATAAAATCTCCTTAAAGCACAAATCTCGGTTGAGGGGTAGTATTGGATCTATTGGCTTAAGATCTTCTGTAAACTGAAACAGTCCCTCAAAAAGGTGATAAAATGAGTTGGTAAACTCATTGGAATAAAATTCATAAATAAAAATAAAAAGACCCTGGAGTGACTTTAATTAAAACTGCATGATATTACCCATATTGAGTCTGCCCTTAGCTCTCATGCATGTAATTAACAAGGTGGCTTATGTTTCCTGTAAAACTGCGAAGTTAAATTAATCGACAAAACACAGACAATCAGAGATCATAAGCTTATCTTTAAGCCTGGCCATATTCCAACTTACAAGAGACAAACAGTTACTGTACCTTAAGAGGATATGCTCAAGTCCCCCACTCCGTGCCTACTGTCTCCCCCAAGCATGGTAAAAAAACAAGTCTCCTGAGGGGGGCTGCGATGGTCATTCAACTTCAGATAGGACAACTATATTACTATATTATTAATTTATATTGAATGCTTATTATAATTAATATTTTTTTAATCTAAAACATTTTGCATTTATTAATCCAATATAAGTAATTTCCTAAGTTATGTTAGATATGGTAAAAAAAACTGAAAATAATTTTGAAAAACGAAACACACTTTAAGATTAATTAAAATAAATATAATTATTTAAAATATATATACTTTAGAATTAAATATGCTCAAAATATCTTTGAATATTCCAGGTAAAAGTTACATTTTGTAACCTAAATCCAATCCAAAATCATTAACAAAATAAATATAGAAAAAAGAAAACGGAGATGGAGGCACAGCCTCACGGGAAGCACCAAATGGGCAGATCTGTTTATGCCCAACAACAACAAAAACTACAAATAGGGAAAGGACTAAAAAACAAGAAGAAAAGTTGGAAAATTCCAGACCCAACCAGTAGTTGGTGGTATAATGCACAGAATGTTAATCCAGAAAATTCCCCAAGCTGCAAAACTACACCTAGAAACTAATTGATATTAAGAGTGGTCATATGTCCTATTCTAACTCCAGTCTGCCAAAAGTTGGGGACAGTGTATACATTTGATTAAATTTACTATTCTGACCCCAGTCTTAAAACATTGGGGTATGTGTATATTGAGAGGAGGGGTGTAGATTTACTATTTTAGTTCAATAAATAATCAGGAAAGGGGATTCATGTGGGCAGATTTACTATTCTCCAGTCTAACACAATTTGGAGAAAGTTAACCTATTGAGGTGGTTATATGTATTATTTTAATTCATGTTCACCAAATAGTACAGTTTTTTATGAAGGGCATCCTGGAGGGTACACCAGCTAGGCTGGGGCTTGATATGTCGACTCGAGTGGAAAATAGTTCCTTAACGTATCAGATCTGATTAAGAAATACACATATGCACCAAGAGGAACTTTACATGTGTTCTGTTAATTTGATTCTACAACTGAAAGCAAAGGTGAGTAGGTTGGAGGGTGTGTTAAGGGCCTCATCTAGGTCTTGTCCAGGGTTCCAAGCTTCCATGGAGAATGAGGTTTAAAATGACATTGTATTAGATTTCCTGAGGCCTGAAGAGTTTGATGGAGAGATTTCTGAAGTGATATGCTGGAGAAATAAGGTACTTTATGAGAAGTCCATCTAGAAGGTTAGAAAATGTGGAGACAATTTTGGTGAAGGGAACAACTTACACTTGGAAAGCAATGTTGCTTGTGCTGAGGGTGACTGTGAAAATGAAATTAGTATCTGAACCTACCCTGTTGCTCTACCTGAACCTCAAAAAAGGCACCCAGAAAAGGACATGAGACCGTTGGTACCTTTGACATGATTGTGTGGTTGTGGTCATTGAGGTATTGGTGTGGTACCCCTCCAGATTCAGGGTGGGGAGGATCTATTTGTTTTTTGGACAGTGGGGCAGACTTTACTCTTCTGGTAAATGTTTGGAGTGATGCAGAGCAAATCAAGTCTCTGAGTTGAGTGTGAATCTTTTTTTCTATCATTTGCAGTTTATGAGCATCTCTGTGTGACAGTGAGGTTATCTGATATCTGGGAATTGTAAGATGTACAGTGGTAACTTTGAGCTCTGGTCTAAAGTAAGTTGTGATCCATAGTCAATTGAGTTATTCTGCCCTGCTTCTGTTCTTTCCTCCCTCTGTCCACTTTTTATCTTGACCTGTGCAACTGGCTGATCATGGGTACTACTGCTGTTAGGTATTATCAGTACTTCTGTCTAGTTTTATTGTAGAATTGCTGTACACAGCCTAGCATGAAGGGGCTATGCTTCTGAATTATTGTGAGGGTTGAAAATGCATGCACTATTGTTGTTTTGTATGCTTGAGCTATACCTTAATAAACTGTTTGGAAAAAGATAAAAGTAGTGCCTTCTTGAGGCATGAAGACATTGACACCCTAGTTGATTTAGTGAAAACAACAGGGGCAGCAGTGGTCTTCTGTTTTTAGGTCTCGCCTCTCAATGCGCATGCGCATTGAGCGAAGCGAGACTATAGGGGCTTAAACAGAGTTTATCTGAAGTGGCGATTTGATGCTGTGCCCGTGTGCTTTTAGGTCAATGCGCAAGCGCATCAAATCGCCAGTCATCTGTTCCCCAGCAGCTCTTCCCGCTCCGCCCCACAAGCTTCCCCCAGCGTGCGCTCTGCCTCAGCTGCACTCCTCCCACACCTTTGAAGTGAAGCTTAGCTTCACTTCAAAGGCCCCTGCTGCTTCACACCCTCATCGCCGCTCTCCCCGCTCCGCCCCCTGCTGCGGCCGTGTCGCATTTCTCCTCCCCCCTCCCCACAGCAATGCCCTCCGTCTTGTTGTCTACCTCCTTCTAAACTCTGCCTCCATGCCCCTGCCAGTCTCTTTCTTTCTCTGACTCTGTACGTCTCTGCCAACTCTGTATCTGCAAATCTGTTACTACCTGTCTCTGTCTTTGCCTCAGTCTGTTGCTGTTGAGATCTTTCTATGGCTGTTCGTTAGTTTCTGTCTCTGTTGTACTTGTCTGACTCTGCTTATCTCATTCGGCCTTTGTCTGGCTCTTTCTTTGCCTCTGTCTGTCGCCATCTCTCTGCCAACCATTCCCTGTCTCTCTCTCTGTCTTTGCCTCCGTTTCTGCATGTTTGTCACTCTCTCACTCGGTCTTCCTCTGTTACAGCCTTCCTGTCTCCGCTTGCCTCTGTCTCTTAGTTCTTTAAGTGTTCGGCCCTGCCTGGGTATCTTTGCTTCTGTCGGCCTCTGTCTCTTAATGTTAGTCACCCCCCTCTCTCCGCCCCGTCACGGGTCTCCAAGCTCCGTCTCGTGCCCGCTAGCGCCAGGCTCGACTAGAAGGACACCTGGGTCTTTGATGGCGCCTGATGGCGGCGGAGATGCCGGGCCCGTATCTGCGGCTCTGACATTCACAGCTGTCTGTGCTCCTTCCATCACTGGAGCGCATCTCCCCTAATCCCTTCAGCCTGGTGGCGCTGCTCCCCGGCTACCTTGTCGCACTTTCATCCCTCTCTTTCCTCTGCAGTCACTTTCATCTCTCTTCCTTCCTCTGCCCCTAATGGTTTTTCTCCTCCGTCGGCTCTTCCTTACCCCAGTTTCCCTTCCTCCTCGCCTCTCCTATTTCTTTATCTAAGCCCCTCGTATTCTCTTCTCCACCTCTCCATCACTCATTTCCTTTTTTCCAACATAAATTACCCTTCCCCCGACGCTCTCCTTCCAGCTTCTATCCCTCCCTTATCCCCGCCTCATTCCTTCTTCATATTGGTGTCTCTTTTCCGCCTCTCTATCTCCACACCATGTCTCCTCTTCCTTCTTCCGCTCCCATCCCATCTCATTCCATTTTCCCCTCACCACCTCTTGTTTCTCGTGCTGATGTAACTCCCTCACAATTCTTCTTAGCTGCTTTCTCCTTTTCCTTATTTTCCTCCTTTCTCTCCCTTACTTTCCTTTCTCCCCATCCTTTCTGCCATTGTTTCTTCTGATCTTGTTTTTAAATGTAACTGACGCTTTGGCACCAGAAAATCGACATTTTATTTACCAACATAAGTCGTGGCCGCCAGATAGGACCGACAAATGAAAAAGTAAAGAATATGGCACATGCATCATTCCGCTGGCATGCACATGCGTTCTAATGCATGTGCAACAGTAGAATAACACGACTACCATCACACTTTTTGTTTATATTTTGATGATGCTGCACAGCTTCCTAGTTCTGTCAGCTCAATGCAAATTACTCAGTCTGTCACTAATCCCTGCACAGTCACTCAGGGGAAGAAACCCCTCCCTGCCGCGCGCTGATGTGTAAACAAACATACTCACCGGACATTCGTGTAGCGCCGCCCTGCTCGCTTCTGAATTTGCTCCTGCCAAAGCTCCTACCAATGGTTTTTTTATTTGAATAAAGGCTACAGTAAAGGACTTCCAAAAATGCTACTGTTAATGCAGGTTAAATGAAACTACTAGTTGTTTTGAAACTGGCAAAATAAAATCATGTTTTAAAAAATATTATTTTAAGCTGTGCCAATTGATTGTAGTTTGCACTCGCCACCGGCAGCACGGTGATAGACCCGGTCATAAGTTTCCATCACAAAGAACTTTGTCTTGCAGGAAATGTATTCACTGTCACAGGAGTCTGTCATAGGCAGACACCCAGTCACACAATCTCAGAAGGCTGCAGAGTAGGAAAATGAACAATGCAGGAACAGACACAATTACTGTTGTGACAGCCCACACCGCGTCATCCAATCACCAGGGCACTTTAGCTGAAAGTGATCAGCTTTATTTAATAAATGCCCCTGGACAAAATAAATACAGCAGCTGTTTTCACAGCTCCACCAATGCACCCACTAAGCTCCACCGATGCACCCACCACACAGCTTCACCGATGCACCCACCACAGAGCTCCACCGAGGCACCCACCACAGAGCTCCACCGAGGCACCCACCATACAGCTCCACCAAGGCACCCACCACACAGCTCCACCGATGCACCCAGCACACAGCTCCACCGAGGCACCCACCACACAGCTCCACCAAGGCACCCAGCACACAGCTCCACCGAGGCACCCACCATACAGCTCCACCAAGGCACCCACCACACAGCTCCACCGATGCACCCAGCACACAGCTCCACCGAGGCACCCACCACACAGCTCCACCGAGGCACCCACCACACAGCTCCACAGATGCACTCACCACACAGCTCCACCGAAGCACCCACCACACAGCTGCACCGATGCACTCACCACACAGCTCCGCAGTTGCACCCACCTCACAGCTCCGCCGATGCACCCACCACACAGCTCCGCCGATGCACCCACAACACAGCTCCGCCGATGCACCCACCACACAGCTCCGCCGAGGCACCCACCACACAGCTCCACCGATGCACCCACCACACAGCTCCACCGATGCTCCAACTAAGCTCCACCAATGCACCCACTAAGCTCCACCAATGCACACACCACTCAGCGCAACCACAGCATCACTCAGCGCAACCACAGCATCACTCAGCGCAACCACAGCATCACTCAGCCCAACCACAGCATCACTGGTTCAAATATGTTCTTTCAATGTTTCAAGCTGTTTTCAAGCTTTCACGCTTTATTTCAAATCACAAAAAGATGTTAATATTTCACTTCTGTTCTTGGATTTTCGTCACAATAAAAAACACTGAACATAATCTTCACAAAAGTTATTTACAAAAGTTTAAGCTATTGCCATTACAAATTAAATAAATTATTTAAGTATTAATTATTTAAAAAAATTAAAAGCCATTGTTATTTGTAATATCAATACATCTAAGTCACGTAATTACAAAACATGTTGCATTACAAATGCTATAGGTGTCACATTTGCGAAAGTTATAACTATTGGCATTGTAAAGGACAAAGCTATTAATTTAGCTATTTAAAAAAAAAACACATAAATAAAAAAAAATCATTTATAAGACCAATAGCTCAAACTTTCCTAATGCGAGACCTATTGCATTTCCAATGCTTGTTTTAATTATGAGCCTAGCTTGATCTCATATTGTTTAATGGTCTAGTTCTTTTGGTGAGAGTTCATATTTTCCTCTTAATTTTCTCTTTTTAGCTTCAGAAAGACCACCTAAAAAGAAAGCAAATAAGAGCCCAGGCCAGCACTGCAAGAGATAAATGTAGCATAGACAGAATGAACACCCCTGTGGTTGCAGTTGATACATACAATGAAAAAGGACCTGATGTTTATACACAACTTGTGGAAGCCCTGGAGTGGGCACAGGCCAGTGAGCGAAGGAACTCTGAGTTACAAGGTAAGGTTAGAATAAAACAAGTCTGATGACCTGTCCATGTCTGTGCCTGCTCCTTTCTGCCTTTGGATGTCTCCTACTTTTCAAAACACTATGGGGTCATTAGGATGGCGGGCGGACTTAGTCCGCCCGCCATCCTATCGGTGTTTGGGGCCGCCCGCTATAAGGGCGGGGATCCCGTGGGAGGGATTAGGAAGCGCCCGCCACTGTGACAGGTGCATACTGCATTTTTAGCATTGTGGCGGGCGGTGCTTTCAGCACCGCCAGCCACAATGCTAAAAATGCATATATGCATTTGCATTAACAAAGCGGCAGGCACCGCACTGTGCATGCCGCTTTGTTAATGCAAATGCAGGGGGGTACCACAGGTACCCCCATGTGCACCCCCCACCTGTCCTTCACTCCGTGGGCCCGCAGGGGGCCCCCGAAGTGAAAACCGCATGCCAAGTTTTGGGCCATGCTAATATGGCTGGCGGTGTCTAATAAACACTGCCACCATATTAAACCTTTTCCGCCCCGGCCGCAAGGCAACCGAGGCGGAAAAGCGTCGGACGATCTTTCCGCCCGTCTCGTTCACCCCCGCCATTCTAATATGGCGGGAGGGAATTTAGGTGCAGATGGCGGGCGGATTGCCCCCGCCTGGCTGGCGGTGGCTACCGCCAGCCTGGCGGGGCAATCCGCCCGCCATCCTAATGGGCCCCTAAGTTAGAAGAATCCATTATCAGTTACTGATCCTGACAAGTAAAAGTACTGTGCCGAAGTTTTGACTGCTTGATAGCTGGAGGGATATTTTTGCAGGAATGAATGTTCAAACAACATGGAGAGTTCCCTTTGTACCTGCACACACTGATGTTCTGTGGCAGGATTAGGATACAACTGCTGTTCTCCCTATTCCTAGCAGTCAGCTAGGGTTGAGAAACAGTCACTTAGAAAAGCTGAGATGGAATTCACCCTGGCGCTCACTTGGGTCTTCTTGGAAAAAAAAAATACCTTCTGTTTTGACCTAGAGGTGCCTCGCTCTTTAAGGCATTTGGATGGTGCCCAAATATTTTTTACTTGACACAGATACTGATGGTGCAGCTCTATCTCTGAAGCTTAGCTCCAGATTTTGAGTAAGATATTAGGGACTCATTTTCTCCCCCATATGTGCTCCCTTGTTCATTTTGCCAGACTGGCTTAATTCCCGTGCATAGCACTATTCCTAATATTTGTCATTTATTCGAGGCTTAGACCAGCGAGAGTGACTGCCAGCAAAAGCACTGGTCATTTCAGTGGCTATCAGGAAGGCATTTGACTCACTCCGATGGGAATTTTTATATGCTACTCTATTTGCCATAGATTCTGGATTACCCTTTGTCAAGTGGACAATGCTTCTTTACACTCGCCCCGTAGGTAGGATCGTACTGGTTCCCTTATCTCAGAGGTTTTGCAGTTAAATGGGGCACCCCTATCCAGCTGCTGTTTGCTTTGGCCATGGAACCCTTTTCCCACATGATCCGCCTGGGCCTTCACTGCCACAGATTACAGTTTACATCTGATTGCACATATCTTTCTCTGTATGCAGATAATACGTTGATTCAAGGCATTTGAGCTGCAGAATTCATACTTTTGCATAGATCGACATCTGGTGTTGGCTCGGATGCTTGCACCTTGTTGTTGTATCTTGGAAGAAATCTTTGTAGTCATGAGATAGGTGACTCCTCCCTTGGATGATAGTGCGCATGGGCATCGAATCCATCCTTAGATTGTTTTTTTCCGCCATAGGGTTCAGATGTAACTTCAGCGCTCCGGTTCGGTATCATGTTTTTAGACCTCTTCGACGCGCAAAACATCACAAATCTACGGTATTGTTTTGTTTGCGTGCCTCAACGCGATAACTCAACAATCCCCCCTGTTCCGGTCGTCGACGAGGGCCGCTGGACCTATCGACGCCATTCGGGCCTACGGCTAATGTAAAGGACTCCATTTAAAAAATGCCCCCAGTGTGGAGCTAAATTTCCACACAGTGACCATCACAAGGTCTGCAACCTTTGTCTCTCGCCTGAACACAAAGAAAAACATTGCCAGGCCTGTGCCTCTTTTCGATCCAAGAAAACTATCCGTGATCGCCGGGCTGGACTACACGTCATGGCGCAACGATCGGCATCGGTGCCAGAAGATATCTGCAATGAAGGCCCCAACGTCCCAGAGGCAGAGGATTCAGAGGAGCTCGATATCGTATCCAAGGCCGATGGCGACGACTCCGATGACCACATCACTCCAGGTCAACGAGTGAGTAAAACTGCTCCTGACCCTACCCCACCCAAAAAGAAGGCTCTGGTCAAAACTTTGCCTGAAGGCCTTAGTGGAGACCGAAAGAACAATTCAGAACCCCCGCCTCTAGGCCCGGCTCCGAAGACAAAAGAAAAGCCTTCCGGTGGCTCAGGACCGAACAAGCCGCACACCAGTGCCCCAAAAGCACAGTCTGTACCGAAAGCAGGAACATATCCCGCTGTCGCTAAAAAGGCCTCGGCACCAAGTACTTCGGCACTGAAAAACCAAAAGGCCTCGGAACCGAAGACACCTCAAAAAACTTCGGATCCGAAAAAGAGTTCAGACTCAACACCAAAGCCGAAGGACATAAAAACCCCTTCAGAGGCTCCAGACAAACCTAAACCACGCCCGAACCGAAAATCAGCGCCGAAAGCACACGCTAACGAGGAGGACCTGTTTCTACCAGATCCCATCGATCCGAAACAGAAAACACTGCATGTGGACTCTAAAAAAGGCCATATTATAAATACCCCTTCAAACAAAACATTTTTTGACACCCCACACATTCCTGAGGTGCCTGTGAAGAAAATAGACTGTGCAACTTCACCATTTAGACCCTCTTCTCCTGTTCTTCCTACTGAGCCTTTCTCTCCTCCAAAGTCTCCTACACTTCCTCCATACTCACCACCATCACATGATGATGCCCTAAGGGGTGGGGTGGAAATAATAACCCCTTCAATAATCCTGATGATGACACTGACATACCATAGGACACATGGGATGACTACAGTCACCCTGTAGATCCTCCAGACCGTCCTAATTCAGAGACATACCCAACCAGACCATCTCCCCCAGATGACAACATTGGCTTTAGTCAGCTCATTGATAGGGCTGCCCAGTTTAATGGCGTGCAAATGCATTCAGATCCCACAGAGGAGGACTTCTGGTAGGCACTTTTGCACAGTCACAAAGGACAGTACAAACATTACCCATGCTTAAAGGTGCCATTATGATTCAGAAAAGGGGGTGGTGATGAACAGAGTGTCTGAATTAAGCAGACCACTCTTACCCAGTCCAAAGATCAGGGCTTGATCCATCACCGTTTTTTAGCTCACTGCACCATCCCAGCTCAGAACTTGGCTATATGCAAATTAGTCTGACCCTGGCCCAGTGCATCATGGGAACAGGGCAGACCAAACTACCAAGCCAATTCTTATACTGGGAAGGAAACAAGCTACCGGGGACCGGTTTCTGGCATTTCAGCCGTCTTCGGCCCGGCTTGCTTGAATCCTGATGGTGCAATGAGCTAGGGACTCACATCTGAGTATACCCTTCCACGCTTATGGTGGACAAAAATGATTCAGAAAAGGGGGTGGTGATGAACAGAGTGTCTGAATTAAGCAGACCACTCTTACCCAGTCCAAAGATCAGGGCTTGATCACTCACCGTTTTTTAGCTCACTGCACCATCCCAGCTCAGAACTTGGCTATATGCAAATTAGTCTGACCCTGGCCCAGTGCATCATGGGAACAGGGCAGACCAAACTACCAAGCCAATTCTTATACTGGGAAGGAAACAAGCTACCAGGGACCGGTTTCTGGCATTTCAGCCGTCTTCGGCCCGGCTTGCTTGAATCCTGATGGTGCAATGAGCTAGGGACTCACATCTGAGTATACCCTTCCACGCTTATGGTGGACAAAAATGATTCAGAAAAGGGGGTGGTGATGAACAGAGTGTCTGAATTAAGCAGACCACTCTTACCCAGTCCAAAGATCAGGGCTTGATCCATCACCGTTTTTTAGCTCACTGCACCATCCCAGCTCAGAACTTGGCTATATGCAAATTAGTCTGACCCTGGCCCAGTGCATCATGGGAACAGGGCAGACCAAACTACCAAGCCAATTCTTATACTGGGAAGGAAACAAGCTACCGGGGACCGGTTTCTGGCATTTCAGCCGTCTTCGGCCCGGCTTGCTTGAATCCTGATGGTGCAATGAGCTAGGGACTCACATCTGAGTATACCCTTCCACGCTTATGGTGGACAAAAATGATTCAGAAAAGGGGGTGGTGATGAACAGAGTGTCTGAATTAAGCAGACCACTCTTACCCAGTCCAAAGATCAGGGCTTGATCCATCACCGTTTTTTAGCTCACTGCACCATCCCAGCTCAGAACTTGGCTATATGCAAATTAGTCTGACCCTGGCCCAGTGCATCATGGGAACAGGGCAGACCAAACTACCAAGCCAATTCTTATACTGGGAAGGAAACAAGCTACCGGGGACCGGTTTCTGGCATTTCAGCCGTCTTCGGCCCGGCTTGCTTGAATCCTGATGGTGCAATGAGCTAGGGACTCACATCTGAGTATACCCTTCCACGCTTATGGTGGACAAAAATGATTCAGAAAAGGGGGTGGTGATGAACAGAGTGTCTGAATTAAGCAGACCACTCTTACCCAGTCCAAAGATCAGGGCTTGATCCATCACCGTTTTTTAGCTCACTGCACCATCCCAGCTCAGAACTTGGCTATATGCAAATTAGTCTGACCCTGGCCCAGTGCATCATGGGAACAGGGCAGACCAAACTACCAAGCCAATTCTTATACTGGGAAGGAAACAAGCTACCGGGGACCGGTTTCTGGCATTTCAGCCGTCTTCGGCCCGGCTTGCTTGAATCCTGATGGTGCAATGAGCTAGGGACTCACATCTGAGTATACCCTTCCCCGGTAGCTTGTCTCCTTTCTGGTGAAGAATTGGCTTGGTAGTTTAGTCTGCCCTGTTCCCATGATGCACTGGGCCAGGGACAGACTGATTTGCATATAGCCAGGTTCTGAGCTGGGATGGGGCAGTGAGATAAATAACGGTGATGGATCAAGCCCTGATCTTTGGACTGGGTAAGAGTGGTCTGTTTAACTCAGACACTCTGTTCATCACCACCCCCTTTTCTAAATCGTTTTTGGCCACTATAGGTGTGGCAGGGTATACTCAGACATGAGTCCCTTTCTCACTGCTCCATCAGGATTCAAGCAAGCCGGGCCGAAGAAGGCTGAAATGCCAGAAACCGGTCCCCGGTAGCTTGTCTCCTTTCTGGTGAAGAATTGGCTTGGTAGTTTAGTCTGCCCTGTTCCCATGATGCACTGGGCCAGGACAGACTGATTTGCATATAGCCAGGTTCTGAGCTGGGATGGGGCAGTGAGATAAATAACGGTGATGGATCAAGCCCTGATCTTTGGACTGGGTAAGAGTGGTCTGTTTAACTCAGACACTCTGTTCATCACCACCCCCTTTTCTAAATCGTTTTTGGCCACTATAGGTGTGGCAGGGTATACTCAGACATGAGTCCCTTTCTCACTGCTCCATCAGGATTCAAGCAAGCCGGGCCGAAGAAGGCTGAAATGCCAGAAACCGGTCCCCGGTAGCTTGTCTCCTTTCTGGTGAAGAATTGGCTTGGTAGTTTAGTCTGCCCTGTTCCCATGATGCACTGGGCCAGGGACAGACTGATTTGCATATAGCCAGGTTCTGAGCTGGGATGGGGCAGTGAGATAAATAACGGTGATGGATCAAGCCCTGATCTTTGGACTGGGTAAGAGTGGGCTGTTTAACTCAGACACTCTGTTCATCACCACCCCCTTTTCTAAAGGTGCCATTAAACATGCTCCAGACATCTTCAAAGACCTGTCAGGACCAGGATTCTCAATCCTCGGATTGATAAAAAATATAAACCCACCACTAATGATCCCACCTACATTAAAGGTCAACTCCCCTTAGATTCCCTGGTCGTGACCAATGCTAGGAAGCGGGCCAACTCCCAAACCTCCGGTGATGCCCCACCTCCAGACAAAGAGTCAAAACTGCTAGACGCTTCCGGAAAACGAGTTGCCTCCCAGGCAGCTAATCACTGGAGGATAGCTAATGCACAAGGATTACTTGCCAGATATGATAGGGATCACTACGACAAGCTTGAGGGCCTAATGCAGCATTTGCCAAAGCCAATGATTTGATTCAGGAAGGCAAGTTAATAACAAAGTCATCCATTAAATGTGCCCTTGATGCAGCAGACACTGCATCTAGATCAATCAACACTAGTGTGTTACTGCGAAAACATGCATGGTTGCGCATTTCTGGCTTCAAACAAAAAGTGCAAACTACTATCCTTCATCAGCTGTTCAATCAGGAACAACTTTTTGGCCCAGCTGTAGACACAACATAAGAGAAATGAAAAAAGACACTGAGACTGCAAAATCTATGGGTGCATTACAGTCTCCGTCTACATGAGGCTCCTTTTATCGCTCCTTTTATAGTGGTGCATCCAAAAACATCAGTACAGATACTGCTTCCTCCTCCTACAAAAGTCCCACACAAACATCCCCCAAAAAGGGATATTTCAGAGGTGGGTACAGGGGAAATAACAAAGGGAGAGGCTGAGGTAACAATACTCGCACCTCCCCCACTAACAAACAGTGACTTCCTCCACTCCCTCCAAACCATTCCACTCCGGTCGGAGGGAGACTCTCACAGTTCCTACCTGTCTGGAATTCCATCACTACAGATAAGTGAGTAAGACAAATTACCCAGTATGGTTACTGCCTGGAACTTACTGCAACTCCCCCCAACATACCGCCCAAACAGCGTCCAATGTCCACGGAACATCTAACGCTCCTCAAACAGGAAGTTCTCTCACTGCTTCAAAACCATGCAATAGAACCAGTTCCCCTAGAGCATCAATGGATGGGAGTTTACTCCCTATATTTTCTAATCCCCAAAAAGGACGGTACTCTCAGACCAATACTGGACCTCAGACCTCTCAACTTCTATATACAGTCAGATCACTTTCATATGATCACTCTTCAACAATTCCTTCCACTACTTCAACAAGGCGACTTCCTTGCAACATTAGATCTCAAGGACGCCTACTTACATATTCCCATACACCCTGCTCACAGGACATATCTAAGATTCAAAGTGGACGGCCAACACTATTAGTTCAAGGTTCTCCCATTCGGGGTAACCACAGCACCGAGGGTCTTCACAAAGTGTCTCGCGGTGGTAGCTGCACACTTGCGAAGACAGTAAATCCATGTGTTTCCATATCTGGACGACTGGCTGATAAAAGCCAAGTCACACAGTCGGTGTGTTCTTCACACTCACCAAACAATTCTATTGCTACACCACGTGGGTTTCACAATCAACCACGCCGTCAAATCTACAGCCCTCCTACCTACATCAGTATCTAGGGGCCACCATAGACACATCCAAAGCGCTAGCATACCCCAATCCAGCCAGGATAGCAAGTATGCAAACCCTCATCACAAAATTTTAACCACAACACTCCCTTCCAGCTTGAGTGTTTATGCAGCTCATTGGAAAAATGGCTTCTTGCATTCTCATAGAACCTCACGCAAGACTTCAGATGCGCCCCTTATAAGAATGCTTAGCACATCAGTGGAATCAGCTCACGGTTAACTTACAGATCTGGTGTTGGTGGACAGCCGCACACATCCCTCTCTGCAGTGGTGGAATACACAAAACCTTTCCAGAGGGTGGCCGTTCCTAGAGCTAATTCCACAGATAGGGCTAACAGCGGATGCATCACTCGCCTGCTGGGGAGCCCTTCTCATAAACCATACAATTCAGGGCAATTGGACCACCCAACAAAAACTGCTCCACATCATTGACCTAGAATTACTAGCAATATTTCTAGCGTTAAAGTCGTTCCAAGCACATCTTCTCAACAAAAGTGTCCTAGTCCGCACGGACAATATGACAGCAATGTATTACATACAAAAACCAGGAGGAACATACTCGTTGCAGCTGTCTCAGCTAGCACAAAGTATATGGAGATGGGCCATTCTACAAAATATATATCTTCTGGCAGAACATCTTCCAAGAGTGCACAATCAGATTGCGGATCTGCTCAGTCGTCAGGCACGCCCAACCAGAAATAGATCTGTTCGCGCCACACGCAAACGCAAAATGCCCAACCTTCGCTGCCAGGTTTCCACACCCGTTGTCCAAGGGCAATGCGATATGGATGAACTGGTCAGGCAGATTTGCGTATGCTTTTTCCGCCACTCCCATTCATTCCACTAGAAGTACGCAAATTCGAGCAACTGTCTCTCAAAATGATCCTAGTTGCTCCCACATGGGCACGACAACCATGGTTCACAACACTCCTCGAACTCAGTAGTTCCACACGAAAAATTACATCTCTCCCCAACACTCCTAACGCAGAACCATGGAGAGATAAGGCACCCAGATCCAGCACAACTGAATCTAGTGATCTGGCTCCTGAAGTCCTAGAGTTTGGTTACCTTAACCTCCCCCGGACTGTATGGAAATTATCAAAGAAGCCAGACGCCCTACTTCAAGAGCATGCTATGCAGCCAAATGGAAACGTTTCGTCATTTACTGCAATCTCAACAAAATTGACCCGCTAAATGCTTCAATTCAGAACATAATTTGCTATTTACTACATCTACAAAGATGTAATCTAGCTTACTCGCTTACTCATCCATAAGATTACATCTGGCAGCCCTTGCTGCCTACCTACAAAACAGTCATTTGTTATTGTTCAGAGTACCTTCTATCAAAGCTTTTATGGAAGGCCTTAAAATGATAATTCCTCCCACACTGCCACCCTCTCCAGTGTGGAATCTAAACATTGTACTTACTAGGCTCATGGGTCCTCCCTTTGAACCTTCACACAAATGCGAACTACAGTTCTTTACGTGGAAAGTAGCTTTCCTTGTCACAATCACCTCTCTCAGGAGAGTAAGTGAGATCCAGGCTTTAACCATACAAGAACCATTCCTACAAATACATCGTAACAAGGTGGTTCTTCGAACCAATTCAATATTCCTTCCCAAAGTAATCTCTGCTTTTCATCTTAATCAATCTGTACCAGTATTCTTTCAAAACCCAGATTCCGTAGCAGAGAGAGCTCTTCACACACTAGACGTAAAATTAGCTCTACTTTATTACATTGAGAGGACTAAACCTTTTATAAAGACAAACCAACTGTTTGTAGCCTTCTCTCCACCGTATAAAGGAGACTCCTTCTCTAAAGCTAGAATTGCCAGGTGGATAGTTAAATGCATTCCAATATGCTACCAAAAGGCAAAACGTATATTAACAATTCCCCCTAGAGCACACTCAACACGTAAACTTGGGGCATCCATGGCATTCTTAGGGAACATTCCCCTCAAAGACATTTGTAAGGCAGCCACATGGTCTACTACACACACCTTCACCAAACGCTATTGTGTAGATGTGCAGGCAAAGCAACAGGCTTTTGTAGGCCAAGCTGTTCTTAAGACACTTTTCAGAACCACTTCAACAGATAAAGGTGAACACCGCTAAGGGAGACACTGCTGTATAGTCTATGCAAAAGTATGAATTCTGCAGCTTATATGACTGGAACAGAAAATGCTACTTACTAGTATGCATCTGTTCTTGGCATGTAGAGCTGCAGAATATCATAAGCCCACCCGCCTCCCCGGGACCTGTATCTGTTCCAGTGATATCTTACTTAGATAAATTCACAAGGACATATTTTCTGTTTCCCACAAACTCCATCATTTCCCATCAAGGCGAAAAATAATCTAAGGATGGAGTTGATGCCCATGCACACTATCGTCCAAGGGAGGAGTCCCCTATTTCGTGACTACAAAGACTTCTTCCAAGACAACAACAAGGTGCAAGCATCTGAGCCCAACATCAGATGGCGATCCATGCAAAAGTATGATACTCTGCTGCTCTAAAAGCCAAGAGCAGATGCATACTGGAAGTACCATTTCCCTTCTATTTGAGGGGTATGACCTCTGACCTCGGTCCGAGACCCGCACTCTCCCCTGCAGCTCCGCTGTGCTCTGCTCCGCCGCTGAGCATCAGAGCCCCACCGTGTAGGGCTCGTGACCGCTCTGTGCCTCGCGCCCACCATGTTGCCTCTGGTAATTGCGCTGCCCCCCTTGTGGTGATCTCCTAATCTGTAGCATTGCTGTACTTGTCATCCCCCCTGTTAAATGGTGTTTCTTGTAGCACTACTGTACTCCTCTTCCCCCCTGTTGTAATTGCGTTTTGTTTTGTAGCACAGCAGCACTGTTTTACAATTCCCCACTTGTTGTATTCATTTTTGTTACACTGTAAATTTTTTCCCCCACTGTTCTTGTTTTCCTTGCGTCTCTGTCTCCTCCGCACCGTTCCCGCCGCCACCTTGGACTCGTGACCCCTACCCCTGACCGCCCACTCCCGGCTCCCAGCTGCATGTCCCTTCCCCTCCCCTACAAAATGGTGGCCGCGCTGCTGGCGCGCCTAAGGCAAACCCATCTGCGCCCGTCCACGCCACGACCAGCGCCACAAATGCTGGATCTCTGGGACCCCGCCAATACGACTCCACCGCCCTCAGCTCGCACTCAACCCTGGAAGACACACCGACTGCAAAAGATCCACACCGAACACCACCCATGGACAGTTCTCCTTCAGACACTGCTGATGATCCTTCACCACCAACAGCGCCCCCATGACCGCCGAAGGTTCACCAGACTCCTGCACCACCGAAACCCTGACAGGCATCCTCCTCAACGTACGCTTCCTACACAGACACGCCGCAGAGATCTGAGACTTGATCGACACCCTCTCGCCCAACGTAGTCTTCTTCACGGAAATGTGGACCAACGCCACCTCCGACCCAACATCGCCACCGCCATCCCCGACGGATACAAGATCCAGAGAAAGGACCACTCCCATCGCCCAGGAGGAGGGCTCACTTTCGCACACAAGGCCTCCCTCCAACTCCACTTCCAGCACGAGCGACTCCCACTCCAACACAGAACACCTCCATTTCCAGATCCAGACCAGCCCCAGGACCTTGCTACCTGGAACCCTCGCCTACAGACCGCCTCGACCTTGCACTCGGCCGCAACCACCATTGCCTACTTTGCCGCACCCCACGCCATCACCTCTATAGACATCCTACTCGGAGACCTGAACTTCCACCTCGACAACCGCAGTGACCCCAACTCCACCGCCCTCGTTGACAACCTCTACAACCTCGGACTGAAGCAGCTAGTCACCACCCCCACCCACAGAGCAGGACACACCCTCTATCCTATCTTCGCAGGAGGGACAAACATCCACTTTAGCCACCCCACGCAGCCCCCCTAGACGGACCACCACTGCATACACTTCACCTTCACCACCCCCAACGCACCCAAACCCGCCCTGCGCCTGCCACGAAGGAACAGGAGCAAGATCACAGAGGAACTCCTCAACACCACCCTCCTCCTAGACACACCCTGCGCCACGAAAGACGCCAACTCCGCAGCCAAAGAACTTCACCGCTGGATCTCAAGCTGCGCCGACAAGCTCGCCCCCCTCCACCCCTCCAAACAACGCCCTTGAAGGCCACCTGGTTCACCACCGAACTCCAAGAAGCCAGGCAGTCCTGCAGACGCCTCGAGAAAACCTGGCAAAACCGGAAAACCATGGAAGACCTGAATAACCACAGAAGCGCCCTGAAGGAATACCACCAGCGCATAAGAGACACTAAGCAGACCTTCATCAAGAACAAGATCCACACCAAAGCAGCCAAAGCTAATGAACTCTTCAACGTCATACAGCAATTCACCAAACCCCCAGCGAAGCCACGAACTTCACACCAACCCAGGAACTCTGCAACAAACTCAGCTCCTACTTCCATCTGAAAATCAAGGCCCTCTAGGACAACTTCAGCGAACAGACGCTGGACACCACCGCCGCCCTCCCCACAGCAGACAACAAGAAGACCATCACAACCTGGAACCCTGCCACAATTGAACAAACCACTGCAACTATGACAAACACCCACTCTGGAGCCCCCACGGACCCTGCCCAGCACACAACTACCACAGGGCCGCCACCATCGAACCATCAGCGCCTTGTTCGAATCCGGCATCTTCCCAGCCCACTGGAAGCGGGCAGAGGTAAAACCCTTCCTCAAGAAGCCCACGGCCGACCCTACAGACTTGAAAAACTACCAGCCCATCTCCCTCCTCCCATTCGCCGCCAAAGTCACAGAGAGACTAGTAAACGCCCAGCTGACCGCCTTCATCGAAGAGAACGCCATCCTAGATGCCTCCCAGTCCGGATTCCGCAGCAACCACTGCACTGAGAGCGCTCTCCTCACCGCCACTGATGACATCTGCATGATGCTCGACCAGGGCACACTGCAGCCCTCATCCTGCTTGACCTCTCTGCAGCCTTCGACACGTCTCACATCACACTCTCGCAGCCAGACTTCACGATGCTGATATACGAGGAACCGCCCTCCACTGGATCCAATCCTTCCTCTCCGGCAGAGCCCAGAAGATTGAGTTTGGTGGTTACTCTGGACTGGAGGTCATCTGGGATAAATCATGTGTCTATCCTTTTTGGGGTGTTATGGCGGAGTACCGGACCTCTTCCCACAGCACGACATTGTGGTGGGAGCATCACACTGTGTGTTATTTGGGTATGGTTGTCTTCCACTCACCGAAATTGTTGTACGAGGGGAACTCCTGTCAAGCGCTCACCAGGTTGTGGCACTTGGCTTCTTTCTGAACTACGTTACCACTGCCTGTGAGTAGCTGGGAGAGTGTTTAGAAAATTATTAATCTGCCCTGCCTCCTTTACTTGTTCGCGGCCATCCGGCTGGAGCTACCCTGAAAATGTTTTCACTAATTAGATGGCTTGCTACTGTTGCTATACTGGGGCACATGGCATCGCTATGTAGCACTCCTGCCAGTGAGAGATGGGAGGCAGCACCCGATCTCGAGTTGTATTACTTGATGGCGCAGCTCGAGTGGGAGGCTCCCTGGTGGTCCTATCTGTGGTGTGACGTGGGTGGCTCTCCGTCTAAGGATCTGTTAACTGGTGTCCTATTGAAACCCGTATACTGGGTAGGGACCTCAAATGTCTTGATTAGAACGGCACGTTATGTGGTGGACCCGAGTTCAGATCCCATATACCCATGAGCTCCGGCTTGTGATGGCTCTACGCTCAGGGTGACTGGTTGGGGATCGTTGGTATTCTGTGAGTGGCCTTCGGCCGGGGTTACTATCCTGGGAGATCTCTTCACAGAAGGTGAATTGTGTCGTTTTTTGGAAGTCTATGACCTCCCAGTGAGTCATCTTTAACTTCATGGCGTCCTGACTCGCAAAACACGTGCATGGTGGAGTTCCGGAACATGAGGTGGACAAAAGCGGTCACATTGCTATAAAGAGCCTTACTGGAGGGGGCGCGAACAGCTCACAGTCCTCCGGTTGCGATGGGAGTAGGACTTAGGCGTGTCGATAACAACTCGTCCTGGAGGAGGAAGGTCCTGGGATCTGGCCCTAGTGTGACTCCCCGGCACATACACAGCATGTTCCTTGCCGCAACCTCGGAGTGCCTCAATGTACTGTGGAGGATGCTGGCTTCTTCCACATGGTCTGGTCATAGATCTTTTGCTACCTTACTAAACAGCAGTCCTCCAGGTGTATTCATGGGGCCACGGACAGAGACTTCACACTCGGTCCCCAATTATGCCTTCTGGGCCTACATGAACTAACTGCAGCTAGGAAAACTACTTACAGGTTTCTGGACTTGGTTTTGGTCCTTACCCGCTGACACTTAACTATGAGATGGAAGTCCATTCGGAGTCTAGATGTGTACAGGTAGTGGTTGGAATTAGTGAAATGGGCTGACTGCGAAAGAGAAGCAATTTACAGGGAGGAGGCTAGGTGGGTGAGGAGGGTGCTGATGCTACCCGCGTGGGATGCTATACTGTTGGCATGTCCCCATGTGGACTGCAGTGGCCATATCGTTGTAGACTAGCTCCTTCCGGACTCCCATTCGCCCGCCTCTAAGTCATGGGCACTGAGCCCGAGTCTGGATCCCCTTTCAATGCTCTTGGGTTTTGCTATATCCTTGCCCTGTTTGCATCTATTGCTATTGGTCTAATAATTGTTGATGAAGCGCTTAGGTTTCTTCAGATTGCAATGCAGCTCTGTGACTCTGCTGTTATGCATGTTCCTTATTCTTGGGGACCATCCTGTTCTCTCTACTCGGTTGACTTTACCTTGTTGGACATGCTATCAATGATGCTTCCGAATTATGTACTTCTTATTTTTCCTATATGCGTTGCCTGCTGCTATTTTTCTTTGTACTATGTTTTATTCTGATTTAAAATGCTAATAAAAAAATCTCCACCCAAAAACCTGTTGTGCAGAAGTTTGTCACACCTGCATTAATAATGTCTGCACCGTCAAGACTTTTGAAAAAGTATAGACCACAGGTTCAGGACCCTCCTTGCCAAAAAGCAAATCCTCTTCCCGACTCAGTTATTGTGGCCGCAACAAGAAAGTCCTTTGCAGTAATTCCTTCTTCGATCATTCCCCCAGAAAAAGAGAGCTAGATAATGGAATCTGTTGTGATGTGGAGAGCATCAGCATCCAGCATGAAAGTCACCACTGCACTTTTGGGAAGTTATGACGGATCACTGTGGGACTCTCTTCAAATATTTGGTGACCTCCTCCTGCTGGAAGACAGACTAGACTTCCAAGAGGTACTTGAGGAGGGCATGCTTGTCTCCGACCAGGTTATTAGTGCAGCAGCAGACTCATCTGATTGGGGGGGGGGTCATGGATACTGTTGCCATAACTGCACGAGACAAAGCTCCTCTCCTAGACCAATAGGAACTAAACTAGTGGCAAAGTAAGTCTTCAACTTACCATTTTCAGGAAATTCATCCTTTGGCACTTATGCAGACGACAAAATGACTCACTTGAAGTTTTAGATGGAAGCTTTGGGCCTAGAGAAGAACAAATAATACAGAAATAGGTACAGGCCATATGACAGGCAATATTTTCCTCAAACTCCTCAATGGTTACACAAGCAGGAACATCAGAGGCAGCCTTCGCATCCTCGTAAGTCCTTCAGCTGTCGAGGAGGCCAGCAACTACTTCATGCGCAGGAAAACCTCCGGGCAGTCAATGACTTTCTTTTCCCCCCTTCTCGGTGAGTCACTCCGGTGGAGGAAGCGTAGTCTGTCAGTCATCTGCCAGTGTAGCTTCTAATAACAGAACAAAAGGGGTTGAATATTATTCAGAATGGATATTATATTCGATTCAAGTACACTCCTGCTATAACTCCAAGCAAAATTGTGGGCTATCAACAAGATCTCTTGTAGAAGGAAGTCAACACCTTACAACAGAAAGATGTGGTGGAGGAGATTCTTTGACTCAAAAAAGGAACTGGGATATATTCCTCACAATTTCTGGCTCGGAAAAAAAAATCACCAAACAAATAGTTCAGCCCTATTCTCGAAAGAAAGACATTCATAATCCTTGTGTTACACAGATCTATCGTCCTTTACATCAAGGAGTCTGGATATGTGCAATAGCCCTTCAAAATTTCTGCTTTCGTATTCCAAGAATAAATAAGCATTAATAATCCCTCTACACCATTGTAGGCATGTAGCATTTCTAATACAAAGTCCTACCAGTCAGGCTAAAATCAACTCTTAAACATTTGCCAGATATATGGTCATCATCGCAGTACATTTCGAGTAGAAACAAAATTCTTTCCCTATTTATTTATTTATTTATAAAGTTTTATATAGCGCAAACTAAACTTTAATACACTTTCAAACTTGCCTAAGCAGCCGTTCCAGTTTGGGGCTTCAGGTCAGCCATTAAAAATCAACGACATACCCAGTGTCGAAGATATACTACCTTGGGGCAATTCTTGATACCCAGTCAGTAAAGGTGATACTTTGGAGGAGAGACTAGCATTTATAAATGTCTCAATCTGTCGCAAACGCCTCAGCCAACAGCATAACAGATATCATCTCTCGTAGGAGCAGTGGTATCATGCATTTTCTGGTTCTTCGTGCCAGGGTTCACAAGAGGCCACTACAACAATGTCTAGAAGACCAGCGGAGCCAGGTCTCAGGCTAGTGGTAGAGGAGATTGAATCTGTCCCAGTCAGCAATCCAATCACTTTCATTGTGGAAACAGCTGAAAAACTTACTGAAAGTGGTCTCACTCCATCAAGATCGCCTAGTAACACATGCCTCCCTCCAAGGAGGGTTAAGATCACATGGGCCATCTGAAGGCGCAAGATCTACCATATAAACCTGCTAGAATTAAGAGTGGGTCATCTGGCTTTGAAATAGCTTTTTCCTGCAGTGGCGACATCTCTTGGGATCATGTAATCTAGCAAAGGATACAAATCTTGTGAGGGTCTGTTTTTGTCATTTTCCTGCCACATTCTGGGTACTTCGCAAAAAGAAATGCAATTTTGCAGTAAAAGAAAACTATTTCCTGTTAGGAAAATATTTAAAAATACTCTCCGTCTTAAAGGACATGGAGTGAAGCACTTTTAGAAGGGTTTTGGTCAAAATTCTGTAAGCAAAAGCCTTAAAAAGGCAGTGCTTGCATAAACTACCACCTGCAGGGCATGTTGGGACATTGGAGGTCAAGATGCCCCTGAAGGCTGAGTGTTCCATTCTCATTGTTACAATGCTGCAGCCTGTACAGTTATGTTGCCCTAGCCATCCTTGTCATCCTCTTTAAAAACAGAACACCAGTGTGCATGTGGCTTGGAACATAATTGGAGTCAAATAACGGAATTGCAGGCTCAGGGTTTGTTTTGAGTTTACAATTATGTCAAGGAGGCCTACTGGAGGGCAAAGACATTATTAAATACCACATCATCCATAATGCAATAGGAAATGCTCATGGGAGTGACCCTGAGGGTAATAAAAGGATTTGCAACCGAAAAGTGATCCAATGCAGTTTGCTGCAATGCCGTGTGAGACTCCGATCAAGGACTATGGATTCCGAAACGTGTTAGGCGAAGGCAATGCTGCAATTGTTCTAACCTTGGGTGATGTGGATCCTGCCTGTCTGGTGTGTCTTTGTTTGTGACAACAGAAATATTATATATATTTTTTTTTTTACCGGGGCTGTGTCGCTTGTCTCCTTGAATCCTAGTTTATGGGGAAATCAAGACTGAAGGTCGGGAACAAATACTGGCATATATATAGGTAGCCAGCGGCATAGCGTGGGTTGCCAGCGCCCGGGGCTGGCAAGTATCCTTCCACTTTTCTTTTAATATTTTGCGCCTCTAAGAATTTTGCACCTGGGGCAACCATCCCTCTGCCCATCAAATCTCGATTCCCCCCTCCCTCCCTGCTGCTACGCCACTGATGGTAGCCACTCTGTCGCTATACTTAGGTTTACCAGAGATAGGAATTCCTCAGATTTTTCACCATCAATAACTTTGCACCCGTTTGACGAATCTCCATGAAACTTTCATTCTACATTGGTGGATGATAGATAGTTTTGTGGTGACTGGTCAATGGTCAAGGGTGTGCAAAGATAAAAGGAGGGTCCCAAAACCGTTTTTTCCACCTATACATTTTCCATGGACTTTTGCATCTCACATAGTATGAAAACGGCTGAAAAGATTTACATGAAATTTGGCTGAAATAGACATTATGGTTTGCAGATGATCCCTTTGGGTACTACAGGTAAGTAGGGTAAGTATGTTTTATGTTATAAGACATTTTCACATAGTGTTATCTGTGGTCATAGTATTCTCTTGAACTTTTGCAGTATTTCCAGTAAGTACCGCGGTACGGAGCGATGACAAGTCATGATGTGGTTGGATAATGACTACATTTAAAAAAGTTGAAGACAACCATGTTGTTTTTAGATACCCTCTGCCGTTGTTCTGCATTTCACCCTTCGATATAGGTAAGTATTAGGTTTGATATTTCCCCCCTACCTATTACTACTTTATTAAAGTGATAATCGGTAGGGTGAAATGTTTGTAAGTTTCTATATATATTTTATAAAATGTACGGAGTACCGAAGTACTGCCTCAGGAGTATCACAGTACCAAAAAAATAAAAATACTTAAAAAAAAAAAGATGTAAAATATACTGTAGTACCCTATATTTTGCAATAGGGCAGTCAATTCTATAACATTCCAGTGTACGCCATTCCACTCTGTGCCACTCCAATATACGCCACTCCACTGCACACTATTCCATTCAATACCACTTCACTGTACCCCACTCTAATATACGATATTCCATGGGGGTGTGGCTTGGCCAAGCTGCGGAATGGCTGCCTGTTAGAGCAGCTCCGCCGACCGACCTGAAAAATCCGTTTAAACATCCGTTCATCGGCATGCTGGACCGGCCCTAACGTGGCGACAACACGGCAGATGTCACCCTGATATGCCTTGGGTGGTGAATCTGGCGCCCAGCCAATTGCTGCTAGCCCTAGTGTACCGGCTCTCAGTCACCGCCTGAGGCCTGGAGTGCGGAGGTGGAGCCGGGACCTGAAGTTTGGTGCAGCCGGATGCGGGCCACTGACATCGCGGACCGAGACCTGGGGAGCAGCCGCCGGAGGCAGGGAAGTGCTCCGACTCGCATCTAGATGCTCCGGAGCAAAGATCGGACACGTTATGCGGCTGAACTATCCGTGCTGAGAAGACGGCCCACGCGATGCAGTAGCGACATGAGGCAGGTTCCGAAATTGGCGCTGGTAGCGGCTGATCGCGTGTGAGAGCCCGGGGCCGGTCCGAACATTACAGCAACTCTGTCGGGCTGCCGGGTGGCCGCGCATCGGTGGGACCCCCTTTGAACTTCCGAGAAACTTTCCTCTGTGACTGGCCAGAAGGTAGGAGAAAGTGAACTGGGCAGAGATATTGAGGGTCGCCCTCGTTGTGTGCGGTGAGGTGAATTGTGTAGCTACTCGTATAACCTGAATTGTGTTTGGTGAGCGGCCCCCTGGTGCAAACCTGGGCAAACCAGAAACGCGACAGCCCAAGATCAATTTTGAGAAAAAATCGAATAAAACTGGCGAAGCAGATGGTGGCCAACAGGAGCAGCCGGCTGGAACCACGGCGCAGCCGACACCTGAAGATGATATCCGCTCAATGTTTAAGGACTTAAAAACCAGCCTACAGAGTCTAGACACCAAAATGGACACTCTTGCGGAGAGAATGGACCGCCTCACTCAGCGAATGGACAAACAAGAGGGTAAAGTCAGTGTGCTCGAGACGAGAGTTACTGAAACGGAAGAAGGGCAGACGGAATTGGATAAAAAACTGCGCGGCATGGATGGTGTGCTCCAACTTATCAAACAAAAGAATGAGGATTTAGAAGCGAGATCACACAGGAACAACATACGTATTATGGGAATTGCGGAGACAGCAGACATGCAAAATATGGAAAAATACATAGAGGAAATGATGAAGGAACTCTTCGGACATGAACTATCGCCTATGTTCTTGATAGAACGCGCCCACAGGTCACTGGGTCCTTGGCCCAAGTCGGGCGCCATGGCGCGCCCGATACTGGCGAGACTGCTGAACTACAGAGATCGAGATGTGATATTGCTCTCACCAGAGAAAAGAGTGACATACAGTATAAAGGTAATAACATAGCCCTATATCCGGATTTTACCATGCAAGTCCAAAACGCCCGCAGAGAGTTTCTCCCTGCCAAGAAAATCTTCCAACAGATTGGGACCCGTTACGCGTTGATATACCCTGCAAAGCTTAGAATACAGGGTCATGGCAAACCTTTGTTCTTTACCGACGCCAAGGCTGCCCTCGCATAGGTGAAGAAAATGACAAAGGAACACAAACAGTGCGATGGGTCGCCGGATTCCCAGCTGGAAAAATCCCTTAGTGACATTGAGTGACATGTGGCTGATTGGCGCATCGTGCAAACCGATAAGTGCAAATGGTAGATGCCTGATATGCAAGAGGGGTGGTGATGTGATCCCGGGGCGCCCTGGGTGCCCGACACAGTTGTTCCTATATGTTTACATGATCCTTTGTCTGGGTGTTGGGTTTGCCGCACACGTTGAACTACTTGCATGGCTGTGTGTGGGTCCTGGTCCGCATGCCTACTGTTCAGCCACCCTGCCAAGAGCGCAGGGGAGTATAGCTGACTGACTCATGTACCCCGCTGGGACGACTCCCGATTGTTCACAACCCTGGTTAGAATGGTATTGGGGTGTTGTGGGGGGGAGGGTATGTATACAACCTAATTGGGGGGTTGGTGTGGGAGGTGGGGGAGGACACGGTTCTGTTTTTCAAGTCTCAATGGTCACACATCACAATGCCGTATTTGCATTCGGAAACCCTATGGACGGAGCAGGGGGTCATGCATGATATATATTATGACAGCCGAGTATGCCAGGTATAAATGATGTGGTGAGAAACGCTGTTACAACGGCACCACTAAAATGCCTCTCCTGGAATTTGAGGGGTCTCAATGACCGACGTAAAGTGAGGTTAATTCAGTTGTATCTGTCGCGGAAAGAGGTAGATGTTTGCCTCCTACAGGAGACTCATCTGCGAGAAGGTGCGACAGATACCCTAAAGAATGCACGGTGGGCCGAGATTGTGGCGTCTGGCTATTCCTCCTACTCCTGGGGTGTCGCTGTCCTTATCCGTAAAGGGATTCCTTGGAAAACGCACACTACCATCTTAGATCGGGAGAGCCGGTTCATTCTGTTACACGGTACACTCTATGGTACTCCTACAGTTATTGTGAATGTGTATGGCCCGAATTCTGATAGCCCAGACTTTTTCTATGGTCTGTGTCAAAAGATACATACATTTATGCCAGTATCGCTTCTTTGGGGTGGAGATTTTAATGTCGTATTGTCTTCAGCGCTTGACAGGGTGGGGACCGCCCGAGACCATCATCCTAGGGCCGCTAAGGCGTTGAGGGACATTCTGAGGGATCTGCACTTGGTAGATACATGGAGGGCATTGCGTCCCACAGATAGAGAGGGCACATGCACCACGCACCATAGGCATTCATGGTCACGCCTGGATTAATGGTTACTGTCGAAGGATATTCATGCACAAGTTGTTGGCGCTGAACACCTTCCGCGCACTTTTTCGGGCCATGGACCTGCTTTGGTACGAATACGCATCCCTGAACCCTACATACAGCCATTCACATGGAGATTTCCTTCAGGAGCGTTGTTGGACCAGGTCTTCATAGAGAGCCTCAGGGAAAAGATAGTAAATTATTTCACGTTAAATGAGGGCACGGTGGACTCCACTGGTACATTATGGGAGGCATTCAAGGTGGTTATTAGGGGTAACTGTATAGCCATGGAGATGGGAGTATTGAGAGATATTCGAACCACGCTGGGAAGGCTGGAGGTTGAAATCGGTGCATTGGAGAGAGAGTTCCAGACTCACCCTTCTGCAGCCACGGCGGCCCTGATCAGAACTAAACTGACAGAATTCCAGGGCGAGGCGGAGAGGGAAACTGCATATCTACATAAATATGCGCAGGCTAGGAGATCTGGTGAGGGAGACAGGGCTAGAAAGACACTAGCGGGGCTGTTACGTGCGCCGAAAGGTACAGACTACATCACAGAATTGCAAACGGAGGAAGGGGAAACCGCTCACACACCGCAACACATATTGTCCACAATGGCTGTCTACTACAAACAATTATATTAGTCTTCTATGAGCCCATCAGAAGATGATATAGCGGAGTGCTTAGACACGGTTGCACTGGCATGGTTCAATGATGGAGCTCGTGAATATATGAATCTGCCAATAACGGTTGATGACATCCGACAAGTTATAAGTAGTATGCCGGCGGGAAAGGCCCCAGGGGCAGATGGCCTGACAGCCGCATTCTATAAGGAATATGCTGATTTCTTAGTGCCCAGATTATTGCAGGTGTACATGGAAGCGATTGCTACGGGTGTACTACCCCCTACTTTAAGAGAGGCCATGATTATTGCGTTATTGAAGCTAGATAGGGACCCTGTTTACCCAGACTCCTATAGGCCTCTTACGCTCATCAACCTTGATGCGAAAATTTAAGCCAAATTGTTGGCAAATAGATTGCAGCCCATGCTACCACAGATAGCGTTACCAGATCAGTCCGGCTTTATTCCGGGCAGGGCCACATCGCACAATCTGCGGACGCTATTCAGGGTCCTACAATACCTGGCGCCCCAGGTGAAGGCAGTGGTGGCCCTTTTGGATGCCACTAAGGCATTCGATTCTCTAGAATGGAAATTCTTGTTTGTTTTACTGACTTGGATGGGACTAAGTCTCCCTTTTATACAACAGATCCGAGTATTATATACTCAACCACGAGCCAGGGTGAGGATCAACGGGCAGGTGTCAGACTCTTTTTCCATAACACGTGGAACGAGACAGGGGTGCCCACTGTCACCATTATTGTTTGCTATCGCCAATGAGCCCTTGCCGGCGAGATTACGTCAACACCATACACACAGAAGTATTGGTTTTACCTCTAGGGGCCTCCTGGTCTCTTTGTATGCAGACGATATGTCCAATTACATGGTGGATCCTGTAGACAACTTTAATCCATTAATGTGTGAAATCATTAGATATGGGGGTCTCACGGGCATTCAAATAAACTGGGCAAAGTCCACTATTCTAACACTCACAGACGAGAAGATGCCTTGTGACACGGATTATCCGATACAGTGGGTGGCATCAGGGACTCGATATCTCGGTATCATAATCAGCAGATCCATACACGAATGATGGCTTCATAATTACAGCAGGGTGATGGACTGGATTGAGTCCAAAGTGCAGTGCTGGAGGCGCCTTCCCCTGTCGCTGTTGGGATGTATAGCACTTACTAAAATGATCCTACTTCCCAAACTATTATATCTCTTTGTCAATATTCCAATGCCACTCACGATGCCCTTTTTTAGAAGATTGCGAACAGCGGTTCTCGAATTGGTATGGGCGGGTCGACAACCTTGGGTGTCCTGGAACCTATTGACGCTCCCATTTGAACAAGGTGGGCTGGGGGCCCCGGATTTTGAATTATACGCCTACAGCGCTCAAGCGCAGTTTCTTCATTTCTGGCACCACCCGACACCGTTTCAGCCGCATGTCGCCATAGAGATTGATAGATCCGCGCCGACCCCATTACATGCGGCGGTTTACGGGCGTTACAAACGTCCACAGGGTGAGATTGATACTGTGGCGGTGACCAGATGGGCCTGGAAGGGTATAGCGAGGACAGCGGGAGTAACGGAATTATATGCCCCTTCCATGCCGCTGGATGGTAATCCTTTGCTAACTCCTCTGACTGACAAGGCCACTGCTTTGAGAGCTAGGACACATGGTTTGGGGAAGGGGAGCGACCTCTTCCCTGAGGCCTCGTTCCTGTCGCTACAACATATGTGCCGGGGGGAGACGCCCTCCCTGCCTGATGCATTGCTTTACTATCAAATCAGGTCAGCGTGCAAAGCTCGCTATGCGGAATATCCTCGGGAACCACCCCCCCTCCCTGCTTTGGAGAATTTCTTGTCTAACTCCTCCTCTAAAAAACTTATAACGCGTACCTATAGTATGACTCAAAAAACTTCTCCTATAGCGTCCTACACTTCTAAGGGGGGTTGGGAGGCAGACATGGACATGCCCATAACTGATCACCAATGGTCTTACTGCTGTGTGCAGCTGGAACGCTTATCTCCAAACTACCGGCTCTGTCTGATCCATTTTAATTATCTACATAGGGTGTATCGTACACCAGTGGAGCTCAAACGTATGAATCTCAGGGCGGACTCGAATTGCTGGCGCTGCAGGTGTGCGGATGCAACATTCCTCCACTTAGCATGGTCCTGTGGAGAGATAGCTCATTTCTGGCTGGAAGTACTCGGGCACATAGGCAAGATTGTAGACATCTTGATCCCACCTTCCCCACTTGTGGCACTGTTGGGCTATGTTCAGGAGATACCGGTGGGCTCTCGCAAATTGGTGGCGATGCTGCTGCTCTTGGCTAAACGACAAGTGGCAGTGCATTGGAAGAAGGACAGGCCACCTACAATTGCTGGCTGGATACAGACTGTTACATATTGTAAAGATCAGCTAACCCGATACTGGGAACTACAGCCCTGTCGCTCTAGGCCAGTAGACATCTGGGAACCGTATGCATTGTGGTTGGCGACGGGAGGTTCAGATATGACTGTTGATGTGGATGGCTGATGGGTGTGTTGTGGAGTGCTGGACGCAGAGGAGCAGCCTGATTGGGCATACACGCTGTTCATTGTGACATCTGATCCCTGTGCCCTGTTCACTGTTAATAAAGTCCGGGTAGATACGCAAAGAAACAATGTATGTCGGCAGATGTGTGAAGTTGGGGGGGTAGGGGGGGTAGTTCGATAATTTTTACGTTATGACCGCCAATTGGACAACAGTATATTGCAACTTCTTTCTGTATCCATTAATTTTCTTTGTTGTTCTACACTCATAATTTGCAAGACGCTTTTGATTTGTACTTTTTACGCTGCCGAACCCCCGGGATGTCGGCATATTAGCTGTGTCTCATATTGCAATATAATAATTTTTTGTCGCTGCCGGCCCCCGGGTTGTAGGCATAATGCAGCAGTGTAACTTTGTGACCGAAATAAATATTGTTGAAACTAAAAAGAAAAAAAAGAAAAAATAATAATTAAAAAAAAATGATATTCCATTGTACACCACTCCGCTATATGCCACTGCACGCCACCCACTGCACTCTACCCCACTCCAGTCTAAGCCACTGCACTGTACGCTAGTCCCCTCTATGCGACTCAACTCTTGCCACTACACTATATGCTATTCCACGCTGCCTCTCAACTATACGACATTCCACTGTCAGAAATATCACTCAATGCCAGTCCACTCTACACTATTTTATTGTATGCCACTAAACTGTACTCCCTCTTCTCTATGCCGCTCCACTCTCCGCCACCACACTGTCCAAGTACTTCACTTTACACTATTACACTCAACTCTTTGCCACTCCACTGTACACTATTCTATACACCTCTCCATTCTGCACTTTTCCACTCTATGCCGCTGTACTGTACTACACTCTATGCCACTCTACACCACTCCACTCTATGCTATTCCAATATATGCCATTCCACTTAGTCTACGCCACTATACTCTATGACAGTACACTTTACAATGCTCTCCTCCATTGCGCTGTACCACACTCCACTTAATAACACTCAATTCAAGAACAGTAAATGCTACAATTAAAAAAAAATATTATGAATCTAAAACCATTGAAATTCAATGAAACAACCAATGTGTTGTAATCATCAGTTTTTGCTTCCCCCTTACCCTACTCCTCCCCTCTTTCCTTTAATCCCACATGGTACCTTCCTACACCCCTTCACCCTGCCCCCGTTTGAACGTTCCATGAGAGTTTAGATTAGAATGTTTATGATTGTAGGTTGAGGAGAGTGGATAACTAGAATAAAGAAGCTTCCATCTTACCTTCTGTCAAGACTCATTATTTTTAGAATTTCTACACTTTGTTATATTTAAGAAAATGGTATTTATTCTATCTGTACAAACCAAACTTAAAATACACGAACATTAGAAATTCTCCAATTATAGTATACATTAAATTTATAATTTACGCACCACCTTTAGATTTATATAACTTTATTAATTCTTTAGCTACAAACAAGTTAAAGTACACAAAAATTTACATTTCTAAACGTATACTCCTATATTTAATTTATAATTTGCGCAACGCCTTCAAATGATTATACCATGCACATCTCCATACGCAGTGTACTCAACTCGCTAGTCACACTACATTGCCATTGTGACATGCACTGCATTCTTACAAAAGATACGATTTGCGATGTCATAACCATTATTGTAAATAATATTATTTTTGATGGCATAACGTATATAATATAAAAGGGTATAAGCAGTGCATGGAGAATGCGCAAGTTGTAGTTAATTTAGTGTGGCTACCGAGTTGAATACACTGTGTATGGAGGTGCGCGAGTTATAATAATTTGAAGGCGTTGCGTAAATTATGAATAAAAGGTATAAGTTTAAAAATCATAGTTTGGAATTTAGTTCCCTGCATGCAGCACATGGTCTCAGAGGAGATCCGAGCCATCCAGATCCAGACTATTACTGATGGCAGAGATGCAGCTAAGTTCACCATACACTGTGGACTGGATACAACTGACTCGCTAGGCAGAGCAATTGAGTTGTCAATGGCATGCCTGGCTGAGATCTACTGGTTTTTCTGGGGTTGTCCAGGCATCCTTTATGGACATGCCCTTCGATGGTAACCACCTCTTTGGCGATAAGGCAGATCCAGCACTTTAAGGACGGTAGGGCCACTGCCTGGATGCCCCTTTCCGTGTCTATGATAGGGGCTATTAGCCGCACCCATTCCGGCCCAGCCACCAAGGCCAACAGGCTTCCCAGGCCTTTCAAGGACATGGATGTGGCTCCCACAAGCTTCGTGGGACCCAATGTAGGAAGCTGGCTCTGTATACACCATACCAAAGTAAGGTATAGTGCGCACATTGTCTAGGGAGTCCCCAGGGGTATAGCAGGAGCTAAATTAGGTAAGTACTAACTGCTCTCTTTGTGGTACAACCTATCCCCCGAAGAAATTGGAACAAAATCACCACCACCCAGCTCTCCTTTTCGCTTCATCTAAACCCTCCTGCCAAATCATCGGACCCAAACCAAGCAGCCACCAACCTCACACAATGGATCACCCTCAGCGCCGACGAACTAGCACCCTTGAAAAACCATCAAATCAAGCAAGGTAGCAAAAAAGCCCCCTGGTTCAACGATGACCTTAAGAAATCCAAGAAGCTCTGCCGCACCCTCGAGAAAGCCTGGAGAAAAAACCCAACCACTGACAACCTGGCCATCTTCAAGAACACCACCAACTGATCTGATCCACCAAGAAATCAGCACTCAAAGTTTGACTTGACAACAACGCCCAAAACAGCAAGGAACTATTCAACATCGTAAAAGATTTTACCAACCCCACCGCCGGCACCAACGACATCACTCCCTCCCAAGACCTCTGCGACTCATTATCCTCTTTCTTCCACAACAAAATCGCCGACATACATAACAGCTTTGAAAACCAGTCAGAGGACCAGTCAACTCCACCCACCCGAACCAAAACCGCCCTCTAACATGCTTTGCGACTGGAACTCCATCATCGCACCCCATCTCAGTGATGTCATCAACTGTCTCTTCAACTCCGCTACCTTCCCGGAAATCTTGAAACATGCCGAACTCAGCGTCCTTCTGAAGAAACCCTCAGCGGACCCCTCTGAATTTAAGAACTACCGCCCCATCTCGCTCCTCCCATTCCCTGCCAAAGTCATCGAGAAAGCCATCAACAATCAACTCGCCGCCATCCTTCTTTTTTTTTTTTTTTTTTTTTTAATTTTTGTAAACCTTTATTGTGCATAAAAAGTGTACAAATACGGGCCCACATCCGTCAGGCCGGCCACGATACTTTCAGCACAAGAGCGAACAATACAGATTCCCAGCGGCACCAGGATAGCTAGTAACGATCACGGAGTAATTCGGCAAACGATTACATGCCACCAGGAAAACAGGAGCAGTGAAGGTTAGTTTTTAAAAAAAATTTTTTAGGTACAAAACATAAACAGTGAAGAATAGAGATCAAGGAGTACTGAGTCCGTGTTGTTACTTCACATCATGAATAGGCAACAGCATAGTATGGAATCACCCGTATAAGCTAGTATCTGAGACAACATGGCGGATCAAGGCAAAACAACAGGAGCGCAGACTGGCAGGCATACGCCACGCATAGCGCCACCCACTCCCACTAATATTCCCTCGGACCCAGGACAGAAACAGATAAAGAAAAGCGCAGAAAATAGAAAGGCCCATAGAAACGAACTATATGAGTATAAAATCCCCCCCCCCCACCCTACATCAATGCGGAGGCTACGGCCTACCCCCCCCCACAATGTGCCTGTCGCCCACTAAGAACCCGAAATATAGAGAAAGAAAGGAAGAAATAGAAAAAGAGTTCCCTAATACTGGAGGAGGGCCCATTCTAAATCACCCGAACTCCCCGGCCATCAAATCTCTTCACTCTCCACAATAACAAGTAAAGCGTCAATACATATAGAAAGCAGGGAGAGACACCAGAAAGCGCTTCAGCACGCGTCGAGGAGGCGCCCCGTCCCGGGCTCCCACCCATCCCTCAAGCACAGTCAACACAAAGAAGGTCACTCCTAACCCTGGCCAGATTTCAAGCGTCCATCCAAATATGGCCCCGGATAACACTCCGCCCCAGATAGAACAAAGGGAAAAGATGGCCGCCCTCTACATGGACAAGGTCCCCCTGCACGGATTATACACACCCAGTCGCAAACCATGGCAGTGATCCAGAATAATGTCACACCCAAGTCCACCCAATGCAGCATAAAACAGCAACTTAAACCCACAGCATCACCGGTCTGGGCTGCGTAGAAACATAGTTGCATCCCCAGCTGAGCCACGAACGAAGGCAGGGGTCCATTGTCCGACAGTAAAGGCTGAGGCAGGCAGGGAAACAAAGTAACGTCCACGACATGGGCTGGCGGCAGTCCTGCAAAGAGCACAGTCTCAGGATGTTTCTCCAGCTGATAGTTTCGCTGCAACAATGTTCCCATGTCGGTTTCAGGAGAGGCTCGGTCGATCACACAAGGGGGGCCAGCTGGCGAGGCATTCTCCGGCCCGAGAGTGGCTGCATCCAGCTTCTCACCGAGCACACAGAAGCGATCATGCCAGTCCGCCCTTAGCTCGGCTAGCGCTGCAAGGATGGAGGCATGGGTGATGGTAGGCGGCCGATCTAGTGAATCGGCAGTGCGAGGAACGACAAAGTGTTCCGACCGCCACTTGAGGTCATGGAGGGCGACATCTTCAGGGGCAGAGACTGAGTCCATCCGTACCGCGGAGGAGACGACCGCCATATTGTGCACCAACAGAGGGTCTCCGCTCATTCGGGTGGGTCACACGATAGGCAGCTGGGGTGCAATCTCCTATGAATGCCTGAGCTCTCCTCATTAGCGTGCACTGGATCCTGTAGGTCCCGTCGTGGCAGCCCGCCCCGGCGTGCGGCAATGGCGAGGGGCAGCGGTCACTTCCACCTCATCGAGTTCAAAGCAGCGCGGCTCACCTTAACACCGCCATGAGGGGAAAAGCGCTGTGAACCCACAGCCGGTCGAACAGCACTTCCAACGGAGGGATCAGTGCGGGCACCTGGCAGGCAGTCGCAGCGGGGGGCGCAGGCACACCACCCGTAAGCGGGATCCGTGAAGCTCCGGCTGTCTCCAGCTGGGCACATCGACCCGGGGCACTGGCCCAGGGCTCGGCACCGGTCGTCGGGAAAACCGCCTGTACCACCAGCAATCGGGCAGGTAGGAGCACCGGAGAGACGCCACCAGCCACAGCGCGCCTCGCTCGTCCTTTCGCTGCTACTTTGCCGCCGGATAGTAATCAGGATAGTTGAGCAGCAAAACAGGCTCGGGGAGCCGGGCGATTACACGTCCGTCTCCGCCGCCATCTTGGCTCCTCCCCTCGCCGCCATCCTTGAATGCAACAAATCCCTCGACCCCCTCACAGTCCGGCTTCCGAGCCGAACACAGCACCGAAACCGCCCTCATCGCAGCTACAGACGACATCCGAACGCTTCTGGACAACGGAGAAACAGCTGCCCTCATCCTACTTGACCTCTCCGCCGCCTTCGACACTGTCTGTCATAACACCCTTATACAACGCCTCAGCAACGTCGGAATACAAGGAAAAGCCTTGGACTAGATCATCTCATTCCTCGCCGGAAGAACCCAGAGAGTCCGCCTCCCCCCATTCAGATCAAAGGCCACCGAAGTCATCTGCGGCGTACCACAAGGATCATCACTCAGTCCCACCCTCTTCAACATTTACGAGGATGGATGGATGGATGGATGGATGGAGTCCCCTCGCATCCATCGCGCGACAACACAACCTCAACATCATCTCCTACGCAGACGACACCCAGCTGATCCTCTCCCTCACCAAAGACCCAAACACCGCCAAAACCGATCTACACGAAGGAATGAAAGAAGTAGCCGAATGGATGAAGAACAGCCGTTTAAAACTGAACTCGGACAAAACGGAAGTCCTCATCTTAGGATCATCCCCCTCTGCCTGGGACGACTCATGGTGGCCACCGGCCCTGGGTACAGCACCCATACCTACAGATCACGCACGTAACCTGAGCTTCATCCTGGACTCCTCCCTCTCCATGACCAGACAAGTCAACGCCGTCTCATCATCATGCTCAAAAAAATCTTCCGTTGGATCCCCACCAAAACAAGAAAGACGGTCACCCACACACTGGTCACAAGCCGACTGGATTACGGAAATACCCTTTACCCTGGAACCACAGCCAAACTACAGACAAAACTCCAATGCATCCAAAACGCCTCAGCCAGACTCATACTGGACACCCCCCGTCAAGCTCACATTTCCAGTCACCTGAAAGACCTCCACTGGATCCCCGTCAACAAGAGAATAACGTTCCGTCTCCTCACCCACGCACACAAGGCCCTCTACGACCTAGGACCCGAATGCCTCAACACGCGATTATCCTTCTACACCCCCACCCGCCAATTACGATCGTCCAATCAAGCCCTCGCCGTAATTCCGCGCATCCATAGATCCACCATGGGGGGAAGATCCTTCTCCTACTTAGCAGCCAAAACCTGGAATTATCTCCCCACCCACATCCGCCTTACACAGAACCACCTCTCCTTCAGAAAGCAGCTAAAAACCTGGTTATTCGATAAGTAAAGCACCCATCCCCTCTCAAGCGCCTTGAGTCCCTCTGGGTGAGTAGTGCGCTATACAAATCTCTGAGCTTGAACTTGAACTTGTGGACAAGCAGTTAGGCTTATCCAGAGGGTGTTTTAAGCATGTATTGTATTTACTCACTAAAGGACTGATTACACACACTCAGAGACAGAATCCAGACCAATTGGGTAAGTATAAAAAAGGTATACTTATATTTTATTTCTAGAACCAAGCAGGATTTGGTACAGGTAAGTAAAATGTACTTTCAGTTGTAAAACATTACACAGAAATGCAATTGGGATTGGATTTGCAATTATTATAGGTTGGTATGGTTTCAGAAAGCAGTTTAAATTACACAGTACTTACATTTAGGATACTTTTAGATTACTTTCAGATTACATCGACTACTTGGGGTGGTCTTCCCAGATACCACACTGAGCGTTCTCACAATACAAGGTAAGTAAGACTTTTAAAGCTTTGCAGTTTAGTTAATCTTTCTCCAAACATACATCAGTTTAACAGAATATTTTTAGGGTCAAAAACACTTAACATTGATCCCTATGGGAGAAAAAATAGTTATCGGTTTCACAGATAAGTATTCGAATTACGAGTGGGAGTTTTGGGGGTTAGGGCAAGGTTCCCCAAGATCTAGGTAGACACTCAAGTTGCACCACTATGAGCACTGGGGGGGCCGGCTCCAGAGTGCAGGGGCCCAATGCTAGCCAATGGGGCTAAGTGGCACTTCAATTAGGGGCTGCTTGCAAGCAGGCTACTTGGGTGTGGGAGCAAAGTTCCTGGGGTTTAAGTCAGCACTGCAGGGCCAACAATCCGCACAGGAGCTGCACCACCAGCGGCACTGGGGCGGCCGGGTGCAGGGTGTTAAGAAGACGTTGGGGACCCTGTGATTTCCAATGGAGACCTAGGCAAAGTTTCTGCAGGCTCAGGCACGGAGGCTTCCTGAAGGCGACCACTGGCTGAAGAGATAAGTTGGGTTACTCCAGTATTGGAACTTTAATAGATTCACATGGCTGAATCATTCCCCGTCGTCGAGACGGGAGTCTCCGGTATATAAAAAAGCAATGCTTAGCAGTATAGCAAGCTGAAAGGAGGCCTTTGCCCATTTCCCTTTTGCAACCCATAGCCTTTGTTATTTAAAAAAGGCCCAAACTTTTCCTTGAACCAATCAGAGCTCCTCACCCTCTAGAACACTCCTGAGAGAACCCTCTGCCCCTCCGATTTTTCTACCGCACGTTGTGCTAGGGAGTCTCCTTTGAGCTCTGCTCAAACTCTTCATTTCAACAGTATTTTGACTAGAATTTGAGGTCTCTCATCTTCTGTTTTCTTCTTATTTGAAGCCCTTATTCATCTACCATGTCTGGAAAAGAGAAAAAGGGATTATTTAGAGCTTGTGCCACCTGCTCTAAGAAGAGGCATTACACAGATGACCCTCATAACTATTGTATATACTGCCTTTATCCAGACCATAAGGCAGAGGATTGTAAGGTATGTCGAACCTTTTCAAATAAAACCTTGAGGGATCGTGAAGGAAGACTGCTGATTTGGCTCCAAAAGGTTAAAGCCAGAAAAGAAATCCTCTCAAGTGAGCGTGAGGAGGAGTCTGGTTCGTCTAAGAGATCTCAAAAAAGAAGTAGATCTCCTCAGAAGCATACCTCAGGGGAGAGACCTGAGAAGGCCCCAAAAAGACCACCACAGGGTCTTCAGGGCGCAGTCCCTCAAAATCTCCTTCAGGCAAACCTAAGGAGAAGAAGGGTTCTGCTTCTGAGGTAAAACAAGGAAAGTCCACCCCAGAACCTCCAAAATCGCCTCAGAGAGTTAAGATTACCATCAGGAATGTTTCCTCTACGCCTTCTGAGGAGAAAGGGAAGGTTTCAGCACTGGCGACGAAAAAGATGTCATCGTCGACGACAAAACCATCTCCATCGTCGAAGAAAAAGTAGGAGGTAAAGGCTATTGAGAAGACGCTTTCACCGTCGAGTTCGTCGACGAGCACAGGTGTATCTGCATCATCGACGGGAGCGTCGACGACGACGACCGCAGGAGCGTCGACGAGAACAGCGTCAACGATAACTACCTACAACGTCGACGGTAGTGTCGACGACGATGATATGGTCGACGACGACTGCAGGAATCTCGTCGACGGGCTCGTCGACGAGAGAAAAAACACCACAAAAAAGATTGGTACCCTGGAAAAAGCCTATAACGTCAGAGGTTAAGTCTCCAAGCAAGGTATCTCCATTGGTCCCTTCTCACCTGCTGGAGGAGGAAGACTCTGAGGACGAGGGTGAAGATGGTCCTTATGGTTTTGCGAGTAGTCCTTCGCAATTACAGGTCAAGTACCAGGATGACAAATCGGAAGAAGAATATGGGGTTTTTCAAGAGCATCCCCAAGAGCGGCAGCAATATCGCCAACAGCAGCGTGAGGACATGACAAGTGTGCCATCCTCTTTATTGAAAGACCTCCAGAGCATGTTGGAGGATTACAGAAGAAGGTATCCCACGACTCAAACCACTCACGACATACAGGAGGCAACTCCTCGTCCACGGTCGGTACCAGGTACGCCTGCGTAAGAGGGAGATTTTACCGGAGCCCAATACTAGGTCTCCACCACCAGCGTCACATCACGATCCAGTCACCTCGGACGATGACCACGAGGATGGAGAGATTGTGGAGCCTAGTGGAGAATGGAATGACTATCTCATTCCCTCACCTTCAACTCCTACGCCGAGGCCAGTAGATTCTCCATCCCAGGACATTGGTGGTTTTCATAATTTGATGGAAAGAGCCGCAAAGAGATTTGCACTTACCATGTCGGAAGAGAAAGCAGAATGCTTTCTATATGATTTCAAGGCATCCTGTCGCAGGTCTGTACGGTCCTTGCCTATCGTAAGTCATATTTGGGAGGAAGGACTAAAAGTGATGGAAACGCCAGCGACGGTGACGCCAGTTCTGGCCAAACTAGACAAAAAATATAAGGCACCTACAGATGTTCCAGCATGTCTTTTGGGTCATCCTAAACCGGATTCGGTGATTACTCAGGCGGCGCAGCAGACGTCAAGGAATCCGTCTGCTCCAATCACGGCACCTCCGGACAGGGAGGGCAGAAGACTGGATAATGCAGTAAAAAGGTTTTCCTTAATGTCGGCTGTAGGAAGGTGGATACCTGACTATGGTTGCCCCCAATTTTTTTGCCTGGTGTTTTGCTGGTTTTCCGACTTAGTTGACCTGGGGCCCTGCCAATCGGGACCCCAGGCCTACTGCTCTCTCTCTAAAATGGATTCCCTGTACCTTAGGTACATTTCCAATTGGTACTGGGCCCCCTTATCAGACCCTGTAACTCAGGGCATAGGTGTACCCAGGGCCTACCAGGGGCTGAAGCATGTATTATGCCACCCCTGGATGGCCATCTAAATCTGACACAACTGGCTGCACGATAGCTGGGGCAAGGTGGTGTAATCACCCTTTGCTTTAGATATAGTATACCTATATCTAACCCTAAAAATGGACACACAGATTCCTATCAGTGACTCCTATGGCAGGCCTTTACATTCCTGTAGGCAGAGTGCTTGGAATCGTGTGAAATGGTGCTCTGGCATGAGCTGAGCCCGTTTGTAACTTGCGGAACCAAGTCCTAATAGCTGTTCCATGATAACGCATACCATATACTCTTAAGTGCATTATAATCCTCGCGGTTAAATGCTATCTCTGGTATTGCTTTATCAAAACATGTTGAGTAAGGTGTCATACGAATTGGAATACTAACCCCTCGCCAATTCTGGCGACGGGGTTAGCATTCCACCCTTCTAGAGGGACACGACATGTATGTAACTGTGAACCCCGGTTAAAGTTAACTTGAAGCCTCAGCTCCACAAAATGGATGCTGCCACCACAGACACGAGTCTGACCTCCTGCTGCTGGGAGTCCTTCCAGCGAGGAGAGCTTGGCCAAAGGGTTTCCTGTCAGGGGCGGTGCTAGCACCATCCCAGACAGGGTTTTGTGTATCCTGGGTAGGCAGGGCTTTACAGGAAGGTGACTGCAAGTGGCACCCCGGTGCTCACTACGCATCTGCCGGCTAGAACCAGTTCCAGGGGCACACCAGCCCCTGACCTGGGGAAAGTCCGGCATGGGAGAGGGGTGTAACCACCCCCCTTCCTGGTCCCACCCCTAGGGCAGGACCTAGTCGCTTACCCACCCCAACGTCGACGAGGATGTTGACGATGGCTGCAACGTCTACGACGATGTCGACAGTGACAACGAAGGGTTCGTCGATGGTGGTGACGACTACGGCGTCGTCGTCGAGGGCTTCGACGATGCCCATCTCGTCGTCGAGTGTTCTTTCGTCGACAACGTTTATTCCGTTGTCGACGACGGCAATATTAACAACACCATTGTCGACGGGATCGTCAATGATTTTGTCGTCGGAGGAGAGAATACCCATCTCTTTGACAAGGATTACTCCGGACATGACATCTCCTAGGAGAGTTACCCCCTTGCCTCCAGCTTTGCTTCTAGAGGAGGATGAGGATGAGTCAGAAGATGACGGACAGAACTCGTATGGCTATGCGAACAGTCCTTCCCAGCGTTTGGTGAAATGCCAGGAGACAGATTCTGACGGAGAGTACAACCAGGAATGTGGTTATCACCATCATCATTCTACCCAGCCACAACAGTATTCGAGACAGGACATGGTGTCCCTACCATCATCATTATTGCAGGACCTTCACAATATGCTGCAAGACTAAGTCAAGATGTTCACAACCTGCTGCAGTTCCGTCTGTGCAGGCCTTGCCTGTCCCTGCGGCTCCACCATTGGCTACTCCGGAAATGCCGGCTCAGGTGTCATCTCGGCCACAAACACCAGTTCCACAGGAGTCTTCGATGCCATTGGACACCCATGATGATTCATCGGATGAAGATGAAAATTTTGATGAAAGGCCTGGTCAAGGTGTGGAATGGGATGAATATATCATTCCAGACCCAGCATCTCTGTGTCCAGATCCGGTGGACTCCCCTCCAGCGGATATAGGGGGGGTTTCACAAACTAATGGAGAGAGCGGCTGGCAGATTCAAACTACCTATGCCTTCTGTGGCCACCGAATGTTTCTTATATGATTTTAAGGAACCTTATAAGAAGACAACAAGATCTATCCCTATTGTCCAACATCTCTCGGGAGAAAGGCCTTAAGGCAATGAAAAATCCAGCGACGGTGGTCCCTGTACTACTGCGCCTCGACAAAAAATATAAAGTGCCTTATGATGGTCCGGCGTCTTTGACGGGACTCTCGAGACCGGACTCAGTGATCTCACAAGCGGCACAAAGGAAGTCTTGCAACCTTTCAGCTCCTTTGTCAACTCCTCCGGATAAAGAGGGCAGGAGATTGGACAATGCCGGAAAGAGGTTTTCTTCAATGGCGAGTCTTTTAGTGCAAGCAGCAAATGCCTTGGCGATATTGGGCAGGTACGATCGCCAACTTTGGTGTGATATTTCGCCATGCTTAGATCAACTTCCTCCGGAGTCCAAACAGAGGCAAAAAAGAACTTGCAAGAAGGGGAAGCAACGTCAATGGAGGTCATAGACTGTGCCTTGGATATTGCCACAAGAGCTTTTCGTTCTTTGGCTGGAGCTGCAGCCCTTCGTCGCCAGGGATGGCTTAAGGCGACCTGGTTCAGGCCCGAAATCCAAAATAAGATCTTGGATTTACCTTTTGATGGAGAAGCATTTTTTGGTAAGCTGATTGATTACACCCTCCAAGATATTAAAAAAGATACTGAGACTGCTAAGTCTCTGGGTACGCTTCAGTACCTCAAAGCTCCTTTTAGGGGTTCCAAGGGCAAGAGCACCACCTACAGAGGCTCTTATCAAAAGCAAAGGTACTCAACATATGGCTCAGGTTCACAACAGTACTGCCAACCATACCAGCAAAGGCAAGGTCAGTCCTTAAATTTCTCAAGGCCTAACAACAGAGGGAAGCAGGCTCGCCAAGGACGTGATGCGTCCAAGAGACAATAGCAGCCTCCTGGCTCTTCCTACTGTACCCACCTCTGCAAATTCATCAATAGGAGGCAGGGTGTCACAATACCTTCGGAATTGGTCCAAGATAACATCAGACCAATGAGTGCGCAACATCATTCGAAAGGGCCATACTTTGGAATTCAAACAAATCCCACCATCCAAGCCCCCTGCTGCCATTCCATCAAAACGTCTGCGTCTTCTGCGGCTCGAGGTTCATCAGATGCTCCTGAAAGGAGCGATAGAGCCGGCCCCCTCCGCCCAAAAAGGAGAAGGATTCTATTCCAGGTTCTTCCCGGTAAGGAAGACGCTAGAGAAATGGCGCCCAATTTTAGATCTCAGGGAGCTCAACACCTATCTCATCTCCCTATCTTTCCGGATGGTCTCTCTTCAAGACATTCTGCGTCTTTTCAATCCAGGGGATTTCATGGCCCGCTCGATCTTGAAGATGCGTACTTTCATGTGCCGATTCACCCAGCACACAGAAGGTTTCTACGATTCACAGTAGACAAGAGCCACTTTCAATTCAGTATTTTACCCTTTGGACTTCGCTCAGCTCCGAGAATCTTCACGAAGGTGCTGGCACCAGTAGCTGCATTTCTACGGAAGAATCACTTTCAGGTCTTCCCTTACCTGGACGATTGGTTGCTAAAGGCTCCGTCCAGGGAGGCTGCAAGGGAAGCGGTCAACGCATGCACAAACCTTTTCCTGAATTTGGGTCTCGCCCTGAACAAGGAGAAATCCTCTCTGGTTCCGTCCAGGACAGCATGCTTCCTGGGGGCCATCTTGGACTCAAATCTCAAAAAAGCTTTCCCAACCTTGGAGAGGCAAGAAAAACTGCAGACCATGGCGCTAGACTTACATAAAAGGTGTCTTTCAGTACGCCATTACAAATCCCTTCTGGGGGTAATGTCTTTATGCATTCCTCTAATTCCACACTGCAGATTGAGGATGCGTCCTCTTCAAGAGCAACTGGACATCCAATGGAAACAGGTTCACGGGTCATTCGACGACAAGGTGACCATCACCTCTGCAATGAAAAAAGCTGCCGTGTGGTGGACAAAGCAGGAGAACTTGTCCCAAGTTCTATCCTTCGTAAGCGATCCATCTCCTCAGGTTGTGACGAAGGATACGTCATTAGACGGTTGGGGAGCAGTACTGCAGGACCTGCATGTCAGTGGGCATTGGTCTCCTCAGAATCGTCGGCTCCACAGCAATCTCTTGGAGCTCAGGGTAATCAAACTGGCTCTTCAGGCTTTTCTCCCTCGCCTAAGAGGTTTAAAAGTTCTCATCCAGACGGACAACACCACGGCCATGCATTACGTGAAGAAGGAAGGGGGAACCAGGTCTCTCCTGTTGTCTCTGGAAGCTCAAGAAATCTGGGAATGGGCGATCCATCATGGGATTTCGCTGCAGGCGGAACACCTGACAGGAGTCTTAAACGAAAATGCCGACAGACTAAGCAGGTCATCCTCAGTCAGTCACGAGTAGGAACTGGACCAGTAAGTTCTGGACGAGGTCTTCCAACAGTGGGGCAAGCCTGCGATAGATCTATTTGCCACACCGACCAACAAGAAATGCCGGTCTTATGCAAGCAGGCTTCATCACCAAGGATCATTGGGGAATGCACTTTCGATAGCCTGGTCAGGGACATTTGTCTATGCCTTTCCCCCCATTCCACTAATCCCAAGGCTTATCATGAAGATCAAGGTAGAGCCATGCAAAATGATCTCGATAGCCCCTGCTTGGGCAAGACAGTTCTGGTTCACGGAACCCCACCTGTTATCGCTGGTTCCTCCTCTTCCCTTGCGAACGATTCCAGATCTTCTCATAATGTCCGAAGGGCAAAGTTGGCATCCGGATTCAGTGTCATTGCACCTGACAGCATGGCTCCTGAACAGCGAGAGTTTATGAACCTTCCCATTTCAAATGAAATAAAGGAAGTTCTCTCCCAGGCTAGAGCCCCTTCCACAAACAAGACTTAACGTCTCAAATGGAAAAGATTTTTCATTTGGTGCAGGTAAAAGGATGTTGACCCCTTCTCTTCACAACCTCATCAACTTCTGCCTTATCTTTTATCCCTGGCTAAGTCTAGGCTGGCCCATTCATCCATAAAAGTTCATTTGGCAGCGATTTCTAGGTACAGACGTTCAGCGTCTGGACCTTCTCCATTTACATCATATATTTTTACACATTTATGATTTTCAAAATGTCCAAGTTTGACACACTACAAGACATTAAAATTAATAAACACATTTTGAAAAAAACGATATAACAATATATATGCACCGAAAGGTGTCAAAGAATTGAATACTATCAAGAAAAATATATATAACATTTCATAACAACAGTACACCAGTTCTTTTTCTCAAATCAGTCCTGTCTGATATGTATATCACAATGTACTAGGACTATGCTCACAAGGGATACCCTCCAAGGAAAGTCACTTTGTTCTAAGTGTACACCACTGGGATGCAAACTGTTGGTTTAATAACCCTTTGTGATTGCCATATGTTGATTTATGCAAAAAGCCCACGCGTTTCCAAACCCAATGCTAATTTACCGGGTTTTCATCAGGGCTGGACTGTGTACCTGTCAAAATGAAAAAGGTGAACAAATAAATAAGGGGACCTTCTCTTTCATTCTGTCTCACTTTATCTATACCATTGTGAATGGTTACCTCTGTTTTTTGGGGACTCTTTGTGTCGTTTTCCAGTACTCTGGCGTTCTCCTATAACATCTTGTAGTCCTAAGTGGTAAAAAGAGACAAAGCATTTGCCTCAGATTATGTAGTTCCGCTAGTTGATTGCTTCATCACTGTGGTGCATTTGTATTATACGGCAATAAAAAGACTTACTGTTTTTTTATTCTATTCTGGAGCGAAGCGGTCACGCTTGTTTCTGGATAGTACTTGTCACACAGGTCTTTAAGTCATGGTTGGGTAGGGATGGCATTATCTATTATGAATGATAAAGGATAAGCGGACTTATAGACTATTTAAATGTCGCATATCTATATATCCAATCAACTATTTTACTCAAGACTTACTTGAAAGGGCCGGTTGAAAGCATTTGAGTCATTCTTCACACTTTCATGTTTATTTTCAAGAACCGCATCCGCGTTGTGACTTCGCGTGCTTGTTAAGTCCCGACGAGCACTTTTGATCGTGGCTGCTTATTAGGGGTCTCACCTTCTGTTTCACTTTATGTTCGTGACCGAAGCTATCTGCCGCCCGTCTCCTGTGGACTCTGTAGGCTTTCGGCAGCGCTGCACGGGTTCATATCATTTCAAACGCGTATTGCGTGTTGGGTAATGGGAAACGTATGTGCGCATGAATTATGGGAATTGTAGTCACATTTGGGCTGATTCCGCTTATGGCCATAGTTATGTGATAAATAAGATAAACTTTGGAATGGATCTTTTGAAATCGATTTCCTGGGTCAAATGAGACGGACTGGAATTGTGGTAATAGTGGGAATGATTTAACTGGGTAGATTATTGCTGTATTATTAGTTTATCTGCTAAAAGTCATTATTGATCAAATCGGTCATCAGTTCAGTGGACTCATCTGATTATTTGTTGTAACTAAGACATCTCGTTTAATCCATCGGTCACACAATTGAATTTCAAAATCAAATATGCCTCTCTTTTCAACAGGATAGTCTCTGCATCTCCTCCCAGCGGAGGAATTTTTATGCCTGAAAGCACTGTCCACTTCGTCTTTTTCCGTATGGTTCTTCTCTAAAAATTGTTGAACCATTGGAGCAGTCAGCACCTTTTGCTTAATTCTCGAACGATGTTGAAACAATCTTTGATTTACTTGTTGGCTATTCTTTCCAATATATAGTTTTGGGCACGGACATATTATGGCATACACTAAATGTCGACTTTTGCAGTTGGTGAACTCTTTGAGTCCATTGATGGATTCAAATTCAAACACTGATCCTTCGATTGTGCTGGCACACGATTTGATCAATAATGTCTTTTAGCAGATAAACTAATAATACGGCAATAATCCAGTCAGTTAAAGCATTTGTTTACGCCTTTCCTCCAATTCCCCTGATTCCAAGACTACTCAGAAAACTCAAAATGGAACCCTGTACAATGATTCTAATAGCGCCGGCGTGGCCTCGCCAATTCTGGTTCACAGAGCTTCTACTGCTATCTCAGTATCAACCGGTTCACCTACGTCCCATTCCATCTCTGTTATCCCAGGGCCAAGTGGTGCATCCAGATCCGAACTCTCTCCAGTTGACAGCGTGGCTCGTGAGCACTGAGAGTTCCAGAGTTTAAAGATCCCTCAGGAGTGTAAAGAGATTTTATCTCAAGCCCGCGCACCAAGTACAAATAAAACCTATTGCGCGAAGTGGAAACGTTTCTGCTTTTGGTGCCGTAGAGAAAACCTTCATCCGTTCTCTTCTGCTCCTCATCAGATATTGCCATATATCTTATCTCTGCCCAAGTCAGGCCTTGCACATTCCTCCTACACCTGGCGGCCATCTCTAGATTCAGGCGGATGGCCTCTGGTCCCTCTCTCTGGTCTGCAAGGATTGTCAAACAATTCCTTAAAGGACTCTATAGAGTTTTCCCTCAGGTTCGGCCTCCTCCTCCAGTGTGGCAACTCAACTTGGTTCTAACTCATCTCATGAGACCTCCGTTTGAACCTATTCATAGAGCAGATCTTAAATTTCTGTCATGGAAAGTGGTCCTGATTTTAGTCTTGACATCAGCTAGGAGGGTTGGAGAACTACGTGCTCTCACCATTATGGAACCTGTTCTACAGTTCAAAAACGACACTTTCATTCTAAGGACCAATCCGAAATGTATTCTGAAAGTCCCTTCGGATTTCCATTTGAATGAACCTGTTGTTTTAAAATCTTTTTTCCCTGGCCTACGATTCCAGCAGAAAGGTCTCTTCATTCCTTGGATGTCCAGAGATGTCTGAAGTTTTATCTTGAGCGCACAAGTCTTTGTGGCTTTTAATGCTCCTCGGAAAGGTTTTCCCCTTTCAAAACAAGCATTCTCACGTTGGATTTCTAGTGCAATTCACTATTGCCACCAAGTGGCGGGTAAGCCGCTAGAAAGATGTGTACGAGCTCACTCCACAAGATCTGTTTCATCATCTTCTGCTCTCTTCGCTGGAGTTCCTATCAAAGACATTTGTAGGGCAGCTACATGGAGCAGCGCCCACACTTTCACAAAGCACTACTGCTTGAACTCTTCCACAAGGAGCGAGGCAGCAGTGGGTCAAGCAGTCCTGAGGAACCTCTTCCAATGAGCGGTGAGCTTTCCCTTCTATCCCTCCTTCCTATTATTGCACATTTTGTATCTGGTAATGTTTACGGACTACTGTTTCAATGTCTTTTGACTTCTTATGAAAGTTTGGTCACAGTGTTATTTCAATTTTATGTCACAAAATGTGCTTTTTTGCTTACTGCTAGCTACTCTGATACAAGCTATGGGAATCTATGAAAGTTTCAATACTGGAGTAAGAAAACAAGTTACTTACCTGTAACTTTGGTTCTCCAGTTTTGGTAACTTTCATAGATTCCCATGCGCCCACCCTCCTCCCCCGGGAAAGCTCAGTCTTCAGCAGATGTGGGTTCGAGGCATGTGGGCTGCTGAATTCATATCTGTGCATAGTCCGCCACCTAGTGTTGGGTCCGGATGATTGCACATTGTTGTCCTGGAAGAGTCTTCGAAGTATCACGAGATAGGTGGCTCCTCCCCTGGACTACAGTGCGCATGGGCATCGCCTCCATCTCCAGATTGTTTTTTTCTGCCATTGGGTTCGGATGTGTTTCGGTTCCCTCTGTCGGAACCGATAGTTGTTCTACTTTTTACTTGAGACCAAAAGGTCTTTAGGCTGGGCGTCGGTATAGTTGCGTTCGGGTTTCTTACTGACTCTCAGCTCCTATCTCTTGCTGCCCTTCCACGTGCTTTCGACGCGGACGGGCCTACACTACACCCTTTGCTATGGAGCGGACTCCATTCAAGAAGTGTCCGCTGTGTCATTCTAAATATTCGCACCTCGACGTGCACCCCGTGTGCAATACATGCCTGTCACCGGATCACCGTGAAGACACCTGCATGGCGTGTTCGAAATTTAGAAGTAAGAAGACTTTAAAGATTCGCCGGGCTAATCGGCTCCAGGCTCAATTGTCGGCTTCGGCACCCCCACCCGATGACATCTTCCAGGAATCGGTCGAGGGAGAAGACGACGTACAAGGGTCGGACCCTGGCCCCGCGTCCGAGGAAGAGACCTACGACGCGGATGAGGAGGCCTGCGACGAAGCCTCCGACGAGGTAGGGGACGACTATCTGGCTTGTGCCACGATGGGTGATAGCTCGGAGGAAGAGCATCCCCAACCAGACTCTGGGGTTACTCCCCATCATACGGCCCAGGTCGAGGGATCGCCTTCGGGCCTTACCCAAGATCTAACTATGAGTCCTACGTCCCTGCCTCCGGGCCCGGTCACGGACATTTCTAAGACGAAACCGAAAGTGAAGCCAACTGGTCTCGCACCCTCGGATGCGAAACCGAAACCGAAAGTGGCGTTGGTGAAGAAGGTTCTGGAGGCGTCAACTTCCACGAAACCCAAAATGGCCGACTTGAAGAGCCACGCCAAAATGGCCGACCAGAAGAGCCGCGCCAAAATGGCCGACCCGAAGCCCTCTGGGTCGGCGCCGAAGGTGAAGGCATCCGACGCGGCTGCGTCGGCACCGAAAGGGGTCGCGGACCCGAAGACGGCTTCGAAGAAGCGTCACGCCGACGGTGCGCCAGGCCATGGGGCGTCGGCACCGAAGAAGAGGCCTACCGGCGACCGGGCTCTCGGAGACGAAGAGTCGTTCGAGACAGTTCAGCCCTCGGCATCCCTTACAAAGAAGGTGGGAGAATCCTTAAAGCGGATCCGACAGTCCACTGTGGTTCCCAGCCAGGACACTGTAGTGCCTAGGCCCACGCCAAAGCCTGCCAAGGAACAAACGCCCATTCGTTTTACCCTTCCTCCCAAGTCGGCGCCGAAGGCCTTCGCGCCTAAGCAGAGCGGACACTCTCAGGAAGTATTGACGCCGAAGGCTGCCTTGGTGGTGTCGAAGCTTCGGCTCCAGCCGCTTGCGGTGGAGGAACGTCGTGAGGTGATCATCGACGCCAACACCGGAAAATTGTCGCTCCTCAAACGAAAGATTACGTCGGAGCCGGCCTTGGAACCTTTTAGGATTCCACTCAAGAACAAAAGGTACTCTGCGGACTCTTCGGCTCTGATGGAACCTCTGTCTCCACAAGCCCTGGAACACTCGCCGGCCCATTCCCCCGTGCCTGATGTGGACGAGGAAGAGGCCGAGTACAACTATCCTGCGTACTCGGATCCGGAGGAGGAGCAGGTGCCCTGGACAGCAGGAGGCGACACAGACGACCCGCAGTCGGGGCAGGACACTCAACTTTTCGCCGCAAAGACGTCCCCGACAGAGGACTCGGCGGCATTCAATGCATTAATAGAGAGAGCTGCAGCGAACCATGACGTCGAACTGCACTCAGACCCCGTGGATGCAGACTTCTTGGTCGACACCTTCTCGGTAGCCGAAAAACAAGTCAAGACACTACCGATGCTGAAAGGGGTGCTGAAGCATGCACAGGAGGTGTTCAAGGAGCCCACCCGGGCGCGGGTGGTCAATCCTCGCATCGACAGGAAATATAAAGCGGCGCCCACGGATCCCACGTATATTTAGGGACACTTGCCATTGGACTCCCTGGTGGTTTCCAACGCTTGAAAGAGGGCGAATTCGCAGACTACTGGTGACGCTCCTCCCCCGGACAAAGAGTCCAAGATCTTTGAGGCATCAGGCAAACGCATTGCTGCACAGGCAGCGATCATCTGGAGGATCTCTAACACTCAAGCCCTGCTTGCACGTTATGATAGGGCCCATTATGACACATTAGAGGCCATCCTACAACACTTGCCTGACCAATATAAGGAGGCGGGGGAGATGCTCATTCAGGAGGGTAAACTCATTACAAATGCATCCATCAAATGTGCCCTAGATGTGGCAGACACTGCCTCCAGGGCTATCAATACAAGTGTGTTACTTAGACGTCATGCCTGGCTTCGAATTTCGGGGTTCAAACCCGACATACAAACCACAATATTGGGTCAAACAGTGAATCCTGACCATCTGTTCGGCCCTGAGGTGGATGCCTCCCTAGAAAAGATGAAAAAAGATACTGAAACTGCCAAATCTATGGGGGCTTTACAAAGTCAGCAGTTTCGGGGTAGTTCCTTTCGCCGCTCCAATTCAAGAGGCACCTCGAGGGGACAGGCATCCCAATCCACACAATACTACAAGGGTAACACCCAGTCCTCGTATAACAACAACAAGGGCAGGGGTGGCTACAGAGGCAACAATATCAAAGGCAGGGGACGTGGAAACAATGCATCCAGGTCCACCACCACCAACAAGCAGTGACGTCTTGTCACTTCCCCCCGATCACACGACACCTGTCGGGGGGAGACTCCAGTAGTTCCTGCCGGCGTGGAGGTCCATCACCACGGACAGGTGGGTGAGGTCTCTTATCCAGTACGGGTACTGTCTGGAACTTACGTCCATTCCACCGGACATACCGCCAAGAAGCCGTGCTATGTCCGACGAGCACTTGACCTTGTTGCAGCAAGAAGTTCTGGTCATGCTGCAAAAAGGGGCAATAGAGCTCGTTCCATTGCAAGAACGGGGAACGGGGGTTTACTCCCTGTATTTTCTGATCCCCAAAAAGGACGGATCACTCAGACCGATCCTGGACCTCAGGCCCCTGAACTGGTACATCAACTCGGAGCACTTCCATATGCTCACATTGCAGCAGGTGCTTCCCCTGCTTCAACAGGGGGACTTCCTAGCAACGCTGGATCTGAAGGATGCCTATTTTCATATTCCCCTGCATCCTTCCCACAGAAAGTATCTCAGATTCAAGATCTTAGACCAGCATTACCAGTTCAGAGTCCTGCCGTTTGGGGTCACCACGGCACCGAGAGTATTTACAAAGTGCCTAGCGACTGTGGCGGCGCATCTCCGTCGCCAGCACGTCCATGTCTTTCCATACCTAGACGACTGGCTTATTCAGGCAAAGACGGAACAGCAGTGCGAAGACCACGTGTCACGCACCATTCACCTCCTGCACGATCTGGGATTCTCTCTGAACTACCCGAAGTCCCATCTCCAGCCCGCCCACGTGCGACAGTATCTGGGCGCGACGATCGACACTCTGGCAGCCACTGCGCAGCCGAATTCAGTGAGAATCGCCAGTATCCAGGCGCTGATCCTACGATTCAGACCCCAACACTCGCTTCCAGCGAGGGTGTTCATGCAGTTGATAGGCATGATGGCCTCCTGCATCTCCATTGTCCCGCACGCGAGACTACATGTGCGTCCGCTTCAGGAGTGCCTTGCACGTCAGTGGACTCAGGCTCATGGGCAACTGACAGACCTAGTGTTGGTGAGCGGTCGGGTGTACAACTCTCTGCATTGGTGGAATCCACAAAACCTTTGCAAGGGCTGACCATTCCAAGAGCCTGTCCCACAGATCATCCTGACGACGGACGCCTCTCTCCAGGGATGGGGAGCGCATGTACTCCACTACACTGTGCAGGGACTATGGACACTTCAGCAAAGGAAGATGCACATCAATGTGTTGGAACTGATGGCAATCTTCATGGCCTTAAAGGCGTTCAAAGTACATCTGTGCAACAAGGTCGTGTTGATCCGGACGGACAACATGACGGCAATGTACTACATCCAGAAGCAGGGAGGTACACACTCTCCACAGCTGTCTCATCTGGCTCAGAGCATGTGGAAGTGGGCCATTCAGAGAAACATCTTCCTCATGGCAGAGCATCTCCCGGGCAAGGACAATCAAATGGCGGATCTGCTCAGCAGACACAGCCATCAGATGCACGAGTGGGAGATACATCCATCAGTACTCCAACCGTACTTCCAAAGGTGGGGTCATCCAGAGATAGACCTGTTCGCCACAAAGGAGAACGCAAAATGCCAAAGCTTCGCCGCCAGGTTCCCACACCCCCAATCACAGGGCAATGCGATGTGGATGAACTGGTCAGGCAGATTTGCGTACGCTTTTCCCCCAGCACCTCTGATACCGCTGGTGGCACGCAAGCTCAGGCAACACTCGATGACGCTCATCCTGGTTGCTCCAACGTGGGCTCGCCAACCATGGTACACCACGTTTCTGGAACTCTCCGTGGTACCGCATCAAAGGCTTCATCTCACTCCCAGCCTTCTGACGCAGAGCCATGGCGACATTCAGCACCCAGATCCGCAACAGCTCAACCTGGCGATCTGGCTCCTGAAGTCCTAGAGTTTGGCTACCTCAATCTTCCTCCCGATTGCATGGACATCATTCGGGAGGCAAGGAAGCCCACTACTAGAGCTTGTTATGCGGCTAAATGGAAGAGGTTTGTCAGCTACTGTGTGGACCACAGCATTGACCCGCTAGATGCTTCCATTCAGAACATCATATGTTACCTCTTTCACCTGTATCGATGTAATCTAGCGTACTCTTCCATCCGCATTCACCTGTCTGCTATGGCAGCATACCTCCAGAATAGGCAGCACCTGTCTCTCTTTAAGGTCCCTGCTATCAAGGCTTTTCTGGAAGGACTCAAAAGGGTCATTCCACCAAGGACTCCACCAGCTCCAGAATGGAACCTCAATGTGGTTCTTACAAGGCTGATGGGTCCTCCCTTTAAGCCACTGCACTCTTGTGAACTCCAGTTTTTGACTTGGAAGGTTGCGTTCTTAGTAGCAATTACATCGCTACGGAGGGTAAGCGAGCTGCAGGCGCTCACCATCCAAGAAACTTTCTTCCAAGTACATGCTAACAGGGTGGTGCTCCGCACTAACCCTAAATTCTTACCCAAAGTGGTCTCACAGTTCCACATGAACCAAACAATTGAATTGCCGGTGTTTTTCCAAAACCCAGAGACGCTGGCGGAGCGTATACTCCACACTCTTGATGTGAAAAGGGCCTTGATGTACTATGTGGACAGGACAAAAGATTTCCGCAAAACCAAACAACTCTTTGTTGCTTTTGCCACACAACACAAGGGAAATGCAATCTCCAAAGCGGGGATTGCTAGATGGATAGTAAAATGCATTCAGATCTGTTATGCTAAAGCTAAGCGCACTCTCACTATCCCACCAAGGGCCCACTCCACTAGGAAGTTGGGGGCCTCTATGGCCTTCCTAGGTAACATTCCCTTAGAAGACATCTGTAGAGCAGCCACATGGTCTACCACACATACTTTCACTAAGCACTACTGTGTAGACGTGCATTCCAAACAGCAGGCAGCTGTTGGTCAGGCTGTTCTAAAAACGCTTTTTCAAACTGCTGCAGCTGGCACGGGCGACCGCCGCTAATGGAGGGACTGCTATGTATTCTATGCACAGATATGAATTCAGCAGCCCACATGCCTCGAACTGCAAATGCTACTTACCAGTATGCATCTGTTCTTGGCATGTAGGGCTGCTGACATTCATATCGCCCACCCTCCTCCCCGGCGCCTGTAGCAGCTGCAGTATTTATTCATTTACACATATGCTCATAGCATGGTCATCACTCACTTTCTTCACTCCATCTCTGCCAATGGCTAAAAACAATCTGGGGATGGAGGCGATGCCCATGCGCACTGTAGTCCAGGGGAGGAGCCACCTATCTCGTGATACTTCGAAGACTCTTCCAGGGCAACAATGTGCAATCATCCGGACCCAACACTAGGTGGCGGACTATGCACAGATATGAATGTCAGCAGCCCTACATGCCAAGAACAGATGCATACTGGTAAGTAGCATTTGCATTACTGTTACACAACGGCTACGAAAATCTGAGGCTCTGAGTCTCTCAGGAGGGATCTATGGGGTGAGGCTAATCTGATTGGTTGTTACATGTTTTTGGTCTCTTTTACAAAAAGAGGTCGATATGCTACAAAATGAGATGAGGCCTAGGCCTTTTTTTTCTTTTGTACCTACTGCTATGTTATTTTGTATTTACCGAGGCTCCCATTCCGACGACGGGGAATGATACAAGCTATGGGAATCTATGAAAGTTACCAATACTGGAGAACCAAAGTTACAGGTAAGTGCCAAAGGAGCCATCAAGAGAGGGCCAACGTCAGAACTAGGCCTTGGTTGTTATTCCCACTACTTTCTGGTGCCCAGGAAGGACAGAGGCGTCCTCCCTATATAAGACCTGCATCCTCTCAACTTCTTCTTGAAAAGGAGAAATTTAGAGGGCTCATGTTGGCTCAGGTCCAGTCTGCTCTGGACCAGTCTGCTCTGGACCCTGGAGACTGGATGGTAGTGTTGGACATGTTGGATGCCTATTTTCAATCCCTGTCCTGCCTGCCCACAGCCATTACCTGCAGTTCGTGGTCAGCCAAGAGCACTTTTCAGTTAGCTGTGCTCCCCTTTGGCTTTACAAGCGCCCCTCAGGTGTTCACCAAGGTGATGATGGTGGTTGCAGCCCATTTACGGCAGTTGGGGGTTCCAGTCTTCCCCCTACCTCGATTACTGGGTTTTGAAGGCCGGCTTGCCCCAGGCAGTCGTCTCCCACCTCCAGACTACTGCAGGCCTCCTGCATATTCACTTTCAAAGTGCTGAAGCCACGCCTGGTTCCCTCTCTGATTCTCCGTTTCATCTGAGCCATTATCGGCAGAGTAGTATCGTTCCAGAATGGAGTGTCTATTATATTCAAGCTATGATTCTGATGTTTCCGCCTCATCCTGTATTTTGGTGAGACTGACTCATTGTCAGTGAAATTGCTCTCCCACCCTCGCAGCTCCACCATTAAGTGAGGTGCCCCTGCCCCTGCACTCTTGAGTGTTGGTGATCGAGGCCCTCCTCCACCCGCAGGTTTCCCTGCGCCTCATCCCTGGTGGTCCAGTGGACCTCTGTCTCATTTCTTTCTTTCTGCTACTTCACTCGTTTTTCTCCCCTTTCTATCTTTCACCTTTCTGCACCTCTGCTCTTTTGCGCCTTATTTCTGCCCATTTTCCCTTTCTCTCCCTCTGCTCCTTCACTCGTTTTCACTCGTTTTTCTCCCCTTTCTATCTTTCACCTTTCTCCACCTCTGCTCTTTTGTGCCTTATTTCTGCCCATTTTCCCTTCTCTCCCTCTGCTCCTTCACTCGTTTTTCTACTCTTTCTATCTTTCACCTTTCTGCTCTTTTCTGCATCTCTGCTCTTTTGTGCCTTATTTCTGCTTATTTTCCCTTTTTTCTTTATCCCTTCTTTCTTCCCTTTACCTTTCCCCACCGCTGCTGCCCCCGCGGCCCCTCCCCCCCACCAGCGCGACCGGCCCAATCCAGCTCCCCTCCCCGCTCCCGCCTCCCGGCTGTCCAGACCTCCCCGACCCCTACTTAATGGCGGCCACTGCTGCGGGCGCGCCGCTGGTGCACCGAAGGCGCGTCAAAGGCAAGCACGTCTGCGACCCGTCCGCGACCAGCACCAGGAACCCTGGACCTCCGCCCCGCCAACGCTACGACCCAGCAGCACTCCACGCACTCAACCCAGGCTGCAACAACAACTGCAAGCTAGCATCACCAGCCGACACCCATGGACCCTTCAACTGTCACCGCTGCCGGCACACCTGCAGCACCGCCAAGAACACGGATCCAGCACAACCCGTCCACAAGAACACAACCGAAGACCGAAGACCCTGCAATGCATCCTCCTCAACGTCCGATCCCTCCACAAACACGCCACAGAAATCTGGGACCTCCTCGACAGCACCACCCCAGATGTAGCATTCTTCATCGAAACCTGGACCAACTCCACCTCGGGACCGGACATCGCCATCGCCATCCCCCAAGGATACAAGATCTCCAGGAAGGACCGCCCCACTCACCCAGGAGAAGGAATCGCCATCGTCCACAAATCTAGCCTCCGCCTGAGCACACTCCCTGACGAGTCCACAAAACTGATGGAACAACTTCACTTCAAGATACTGGCCAGCCCCACCGTCTCCCTCCGAGGAACCCTCATCAACCGACCCCCTGGACCCCGCGGACCCTTCGCCAACTCCATCACGGACATTATCTCCCCGCAGGCCATCGCATCCACTAACTACACCCTGCTGGGAGACCTCAACTTCCACCTCGACAATCAACTGGACCCTGTGAGAAATTGGCCTGATATGCAGTGCTCACTATTCTAGTGATCACTATGTATCAGTCCAAATGACCCTTATTGATGATTGGTTGTAAGTCAACCTTTTAGACCAGCTATCCTAGTAGCATGGACAAGAGCAGTCTTTAGGCTAAACTCTAGAGGGCGTGTTAAGCCAGCTGTTATACCATCACATATACCCCTTGAACACCAAGTGAAAGGACACCGCACAAGTTGTTAGGAAAATAAAAGGATATTTATTTAGAACACAACAGCCCTGGACTCTTTATGAGGACAGGGCGCTCAGCACAATACAAAGCTCTTAAAGAAATACTGAAAGTCGCACAATTTACACAAATGCCCGAGGGGCACCAAAAACCATATACTCTACAAGTGGAATGCGAAATTACTAGCAGGTAAGTACTACTCTCATAGACTTTAGAAACGCTGGACCTACAATGCTGAACCCTTAGATTAGAAGCAGGAGGCCTAGGGACGTCGTGTGCAGAGTGGAAACTCTCACGCGTAATGCGGGACAAAGTCTATGGTTGCTAGGAATTACAAAGTTAGTGTTCTCGGGCGAACCCGACTAGGTAGGTCAAAAACAAAGGTGGATCTAGACACTTAGAGAGTTGGTCTACGCTGGAGCACCGTGGTACTCGGTTTACCTAGCCCTGGGGCTGCGGCTGCATAGGGTTCAAGTGTTGTCGGGTTTCTTCGTTGACGAACCAGGAGCCTGAAAGAAGATGTTGCTGGCAGGCGACCAGTGAAGATGGTTGATGTGATCCAAGCCTGGATCGGTGATGGAGACGACCTGTAAGCAGAGGGGACCAAGTTCTGAATCACTAGCCAGTGATTAGATGGGCACCAGGATGAAGTCACCTCGACCAGGTGAGTGGGCGACGCTGGGCTCTGCAGTCTCTCGGACCAGGAGGCGTTGTCGGCGACCAGGATGGAGGTGCGAGCTGTCCCACGAAGGTATCTGCTGTCGGCGATGCTGGACCCAGGATTGGGGCAACAACTCTTGGCAAATGCAAGCCCAAGCGGTGGACTCAAAATGGCGTCTGGAGTGAACCAGGAGGGTCCGGGGTGCTCCTCTGTTGGAGGGGAGCAAGGGCCAGTCTGGAGCAACCAGACCAGCGATGGAAGTGTCGTAGTTCGTCGTCAAGAGGGCTACAAGCCAGCAGGCAAGTGGCCGGACAACGCGGTGAGCAGCAAAGAGCAGAAGGGCCCCACGCAGATCTCGTGGATGCTGGGGGGCTGGACTTCGGTGCTGGAGCTGCTCAGGGTTAGGGCTTCTCAAACCCCAAAGCACTCACTCGAGGATCCCTCAGCGGTCGTGCTGGATAAGCGTAGTGCAGTTCTGAAGATGGCCGGTCCCTCAAGGTCTCGTCACACCCACGAATCTCAGCTGGGCTGATGATGCAGGTAGAGGTCAGAGGTGCCAGGGAAGCCGGGTCTCGTCGTGCTGGTCGGTCTGGTTCCGGAGGAAGGACGTGCAGCAAACCGCAGGTTACTTAGTTGGTGCCCGCAGATGCAGGGTGACTACTCCTTAGTCACAAGGGAGAAATCTTGAGAAGAAGTCTTGAGTTCCTTTCGTAGAAAGTAGTTTCAGGATTCAAAGATGATCTAATCTGGAAGGGTCCCCGCTCCTACCTTTATTCTAAAGAAAGGGGCTGGTACGCGACTAGGTCCTGCCCATGGGTGGGACCAGGAATGGGGTGGTTACACCCCTCTCCCATGCCGGACTTTCCCCAGCTCAGGGGCTGGTGTGCCCCTGGAACTGGTTCAAGCCGGCTGATGCATAGTGAGCACCGGGGTGCCACTTGCAGTCACCTTCCTATTCAGCCCTGCCTACCTAGGATACACAAAACCCTGTCTGGGATGGTGCTAGCACCGCCCCTGACAGGAAACCCTTTGTCCAAGCTCTCCTCGCTGGAAGGACTCCCAGCAGCAGGAGGTCAGACTTGTGTCTGTGGTGGCAGCATCCATTTTGTGATGCTGAGGCTCGAGTTAACTTTAACCGGGGTTCACAGTTACACACATGTCGTGTCCCTCTAGAAGGGTGGAATGCTAACCCCGTCACCAGAATTGGCGAGGGGTTAGTATTCCAATTCGTATGACACCTTACTCGACATGTTTTGATAAAGCGATACCAGAGTTGGCAAATAACCGCAAGGATTATAATGCACTTAAGAGTATATGGTATGCGTTATCATGGAACAGCTATTAGGACTTGGTTCCGCAAGCTGCAAACGGGCTCAGCTCATGCCCAGAGCACCATCCCACATGATTCCAAGCACTCTGCCTTCAGGATTGTTAAGGCCTGCCATAGGAGTGACTGATAGGAATCTATGTGTCCATTTTAGGGTTAGATATAGGTATACCATATCTAAAGCAAAGGGTGATTACACCACTTTGCCCCAGCTGTCGTGCAGCCAGTTGTGTCAGATTTAGATGGCCAGCCAGGGATGGCATAATACATGCTGCAGCCCCTGGTAGGCCCTGGGTACACCTATGCCCTGAGTTACAGGGTCTGATAAGGTGGCCCAGTACCAATTGGTATATGCACCTAAGGTACACGTGTCAATTTAGTGAGAGAACAGCTAGGCTGTGGGTCTGATTAGCAGGCCCACAGCCAGGGAAGTCATAAACCAGTGAAGCAAAAAGCAAAAATCTGGGGTGATCACAGGATTGCAGACCCTACTCTCCTACAGACCCCAACACCACATGCCTCCTGGACAACCTCCACAACATTGGACTCCGCCAGATCGTGACCGAGCCCACGCACTCAGCAGGACACACCCTCGACCCCCTCTTCACTACAGGAAACTCCATCACCTTCAGCCACACCACCGAACTCCCATGGACCGACCATCGTTGCGTCCACTTCACCTTCAGAACACCCACCATCCACAGACACCAGCACCTGCTTCCACAAAGAAACTGGACCAAAATCACCGATGACCAGCTCACCTCCTCACTCAACAACTCCACCCCAACCATCGCGGAAAACGACGACCCCACCGCAGCCCGAACCCTGCATAGATGGATCTCGGACAGCATTAACACCATAGCCCCCCTCAAGAAAAACAACAATACCCGTGCCAAGAAAGCCAGATGGTTTACCACCGAACTTCGAGAGTCCAGGCGCACATGCCGCCGCCTCGAAAAGACCTGGAGAAACACCAAATCCACAGAAGCCCACAACAACTTAAGAGCCGCCACCAACGCCCACCATCAACTCATCAGAGAAACGAGGAAAAAAGCGATTGAAGACAGAATCTCCACCCACGCACATAACAGCAAGGAACTCTTCAGCATCATCAAGGAGTTCGCCCAACCCACCAGCGAGTCTACCGACATCCCTCCTTCACAAGACCTCTGCGACAAACTCAGCATCTTTTTCCACCACAAAATCAAGAGCATCTACGACAACTTCAACGAAGACAACCAACACACTGAACCCTCATCAACCACCCCCGACACCCGGAAACCAGCGATTGATGACTGGACAGCCCTCACCACCGAAGACACACTGAAGACAATGAAGTCAATCCACTCAGGGGCCCCCACGGACCCCTGCCCCCACCACATCTTCAACAGAGCCGCCAACACCATCGCACCCATGCTCTGCCACACCATCAACCGCTCCCTGGCGACCGCCTCGTTCCCCGACGACTGGAAACACGCCAAGGTCAACCCCCTCCTGAAGAAACCCTCAGCGGACCCCACCGACCTCAAAAACTACAGACCCATCTCCCTGCTCCCGTTCCCAGCGAAAGTCATCGAGAAAGCCATCAACAGCCAACTCGCCACATTCATTGAAGAACACAACATCCTCGACTCCTCCCAATCCGGCTTCAGAAAAAACCACAGTACGGAAACCGCCCTCCTCCCCGCAACAGACGACATCCGCACCTTACTGGACAAAGGAGAAACAGTAGCCCTCATCCTCCTCGACCTATCAGCGGCGTTCGACACAGTCTCCCACCGCACCCTAATACGCAGACTCTACGATGCAGGAATCCAGGACAAGGCCCTCGACTGGATCTGCTCCTTCCTCTCCGGCAGGACGCAGCGGGTCAGACTCCCCCCTTTCCTCTCGGACCCCACACCTACCACCTGCGGAGTCCCCCAAGGCTCCTCCCTCAGCCCGACGCTCTTCGACGTCTACATGGCTCCACTTGCCCCCATCGTCAGAACCTACGGACTCAACATCGTGTCATACGCAGACGACACCCAGCTCATCCTCTCCCTATCCAACGAGCCCAACACCGCCAGACGCAACTTTCGAGAAGGCATGGAAGCCGTCGCCAAATGGATGAAAAACAGCTGCCTACAACTAAACACCAACAAAACAGAAGTACTCAAAACAGAAGTACTCATCATGGGCCCAAACCCCGACGCCTGGAGCGACACCTGGTGGCCCACCGCCCTCGGAAACCCGCCAACCCCCACAGACCACGCACGCAACCTGGGAATCATCCTGGACTCCGAGCTCAAAATGGACCGCCAGATCAACTCTGTCTCATCTTTCTGCTTCCACACCCTCCGCCTCCTTCGTAAGACCTTCAAATGGATCCCCCTCGAACACCGAAAAACAGTCACTCACGCCCTGGTCACCAGCAGACTCGGCTACGGCAACGCACTCTACGCCGGAATAAACAAAAACCTCATCCGCAAGCTACAGAACATCCAGAACGCCGCCGCAAGACTGGTCCTCAAGCTGCCAAAACACTGCCACATCTCCCAGCACCTGCGCACACTCCACTGGCTCCCCGTCGAGGCGAGAATCACCTTTAAGATGCTCACCCATGCACACAAGGCCCTCCACGGCACCGGACCAGCATACCTGAACAGCCGACTCAAATTCCACGCACCCCAAAGGACCCTACGATCAGCCCAGCTTTCCTACGCCGTGGTCCCTCGCACCAGAAAGACCAGATCGGGAGGCCGCTCCTTCTCCTTCCTCGCGGCCAAAGCATGGAACGCCCTTCCGCTCCACCTCAGACAGACATCGCTCCCCATCTTCGCAAGAAACCTCAAAACCTGGCTCTTCGACAGACCCCCTCCTTGATGGAATGGAACCTGCACCCCCCCCCCCCCCTCGCCCCCCCACAGCTAGCGCCTTGAGACTCTCACGGGTGAGTAGTCCCGCTCTAACAAACTCCTGATTGATTGATTGATATATTCACGTGCACCCTGATCAGTCTCTGTCTCTATTATGTACTCTTCTCACCCTTGTGCTTTGAAATCTAAGGTATGATGGACAAGCTCAGCATCTCCATCTCATTGGTTGAAGTTTGGGTTGTTTCAAATGAGGTGGATGTGTTGCTGTGGCCATTTTAACGCTGTTTACTGCTATTTAGGTTTATCAGGATTTGTCAACTCGGCAACAGGGCATGATTGAAGCATGTGAATCTATGAACAACACCAATGCTGGAGAACTGAGTTTACAACTAACTAGTTTCTTATCTGTCAGTACGCCAGAGAGGTAAAGTGATGATCAAAGTCTTACTCCTGTACAAGGTAGAGCTTTGAACGTGATACATCGTCACTCAAAAGCCTTTCGTAAGACTGTGCTAATCCAAAAAGAGGTATTGGTGTATGCCTCCTGTAATGGTTTCCTTCCTGTCACTTAAATGGATCAATCAGTCGCCTTGCCAGCCTTCTTTCCCAGACCTCTGTCCTTTGTAGGTTATAGAATAATACAGAAGTTCAATGCCAGAGGGCCTGCGGTGTTACTCTAGGGATTGTGGAGGCAGCAGATCATGAAGAGTTCAGGAGTAACACCGCGGCTGCTACCAGGCAACAGGAGTACGCTTTGGACCCCAGCTATTTTTCATTGATGTCATATTGTTTTATCGAGGGATATTAAAGTAATTTGCTTTCCTTGCCTTTGGACTTTCGCTAAGTATCAAGAGTTCTCATTTCTATACACGACAGGCCAAAAGATTCGTAGCTACAGGAAAGTGACGTTTTGTTCTGCAGGGGGAGTGGGAGATGCACTGTGTACACTACTAGTGGCTAATTGTCTAAAGCACCGTCAGTTACAGGGCCTTTGTCTGTGTTTACACACTCTGGAAACTAAGGCCAACCTCAAGCTCTTAACTTAGTGTCTCGTAACTTAGTCTCTGATCCGCAGGATCATTGTTTTAAATCCTGTGTAACATGACATTGTAAGGGCGGGGGCCCAGCGCCCTGGTCCACGTTCCACCTCTGTGCTAAGACAAGTACAGCTTAACCAAAGTGACTGCCAATCAGCAAGATGGACTCAGTTATGAGCAAAGCCTGACTCTTAAGCAAGGTACAGGCCACGTTCAGAAGCTCTACTGTGCAGCTTCTGAATGGGTTTGAGGTGGTTCAGAAAGCACGGTCACACAAAGCACTCCTCATAGGCCACGCGACAGACGCACGCTTTCGACGCTAGCACTGCCATGGAGTATGCATGTGTGCTGCAGCGCCTCGCCACCGTCGGCAGGTGTTCGAAGCGTACCAGAGCATGGGTGGCGCGTAGACTCTGCGGCCTGGCCTTCCTTCCAGGATCCTGCTCGGAGTGAATCCAGGCCTCTCACCGTGCGCATGGACGGCGGGAGAGGGTGCAACACTTAGGGGTGTGTGCCAGCGGCTCGGCGGTCCACCTCCTGCCCTCCTCCGGCGAATCCTGGGGTTGGGAGGAATGCTGGAACTTTTCAACCCTCTGCCTTGCGTATCTCACTGTAAACATGGCAGCCCGGAGCACGCTTCCTTATGAGGCGAGGAATCGGCGCCTACAGTAAACGCCGACTCCTTGGGTGCCGGAGCTCCCGTTCCCATGTCCCAGTAAGGGCCGAGGCCTCGGCGGGGGGGCTGCTCTCTCCCGGCCTCCTCTGCCCCTTTAAAAGCATGGCACGGTGCAGAGCGCCGCGCCCCTCGTTCTCGTGCTCCGGGACTTTGAGGAAATCTGTCGCATGACCTAAAGTGATGACGTCTGATGTTGCGTTATCTCGCCACGCACTGATTGTAAAGAAACTACTTACCTCTGTAAACCGTTCGACTATGTAAACCATTTAATTAGGGCTCTGTATCTCCTTTGCATCTATGCAAAGTGCCCTGTGACCCACTTCGGTCTGCTCCGCGCTGTATAAAACCTCAAATCCATAAAGTAAGTGATTCCCTTTGAAAGTGTCCAGCTCGATGTCTTTAAACTACATGTACAAGCAAGCAGCCTTACACTGACATTAAGGAGAGGATAGCGGAATCCAGTGCCTGCCACAGGGAGCTGCTATACCCGAGGGCGTCCTGCGCTCTGTCTGCCTGCCTCAAAGCACCCGTCTCAAGGCCAGTGCCTCGAAGCACCCGTCTCAAGGCCAGGGACTGAGCGGAAACGAGAGGGATTCTGCCAGAGCGAAGCCCCAGCAGTGCCACCCCATGGTATACCATTCAGGAGATGCAGGGCCTGTCCCACCACCCGACGAGGCAGCCTTCCCATTTGCTGCATCCGTAGAGATTACAACACTTTCCGGCGTAAAGTGTGGACTGAGTACCGTTTAAGACTAGATGTGGAGCACAACCTGAGGATGGCAGTAGCAAATATCCATCCACAGATTGACCGTCTGTGGTAAAAAACATGCACACCCGTCACATTTATGTTTGTGGTGTTATTATTAATCTATGTCATGTGTGGAACAAAGCATCCTAGTAAAAACAATTTGCACACATTTTATCTTGGAAAATTGTGTTTTGAACTGTATAATAAGCCTCAGTCATTTCACCACACCCACTCACAAACCTGTAGTTTACTAAACATTCTTGTTGTGTAGAACATTATTTGACGGATATGGCTCGTGATATGCGCGTGGCAGTCGATTATGTAGTGTCCCAGATTCCACACATTTTTGTCAGGTGGTGGGGGGGCCCAGCATCTAAAAAAAATTCAGCTGGGGGGGCTCAACCTACGAAAGTTTGAAGACCTCTGCTTTACGCTGTGGAAGTGTTGGCTCTGGAGGCCTCTGACCCCCCTCTGGGAGCCTGGGGCACCGCTGGCACTGTGCCACCGCCACACCTTGGCTTGGACTCCGCAGCAGCTACAGTTAGTTGGCAGCGGAGATGCTTCATTTCTCTCCCTCTGGGGGATTTGTCGCGTTTGATATATAATGAGACTAAAATTAGCCACGTTGACACTCCCGGGGATGATTTACCACGTTCTTCTACCTTACATTTCCTTTTATGTCTACTCTTCTGTGAACCACTTCAACAACTTAAACCCTATTGGCATCAAATACACTTTTCAAAACTAAAATGTATTTACATATCCTTAACTTTGGCTGTGACATGGACAGATCTGCCCCCCGTACCGCATAAATCTCCCGCCCAGTACCTGATGTCTTGTATTTTTTAAACTTCTATTTCAATCTGTGGATTAATTGAAAGCAGTATTAAAGATGTCAGGAGATATGTGTATTTAAAAACGTAACAAAAGCAGGGTTAGATACATTTCGAAGTACACGTGTATTTTTAAATTCCAAACTTGCATCTTGAAGAACCAGAGAGGGAGTCTTGGGGTGAGGGGCTTCATGTGGGATTTCGGCCCTGTGCATTTTGTGATTTTGTGATCTTGTGGGCAAAGCTTTGCAAACCTCATTGAAACTTTATGGACTTAGGAATTTTCTTTATCCACGGGTCGTGTTTGTAGGAAAATAACTTAGAAAAGTATCATTGTAGAAACTCATTTTACAGCAAAATATTGAATACTCGTAATGAGGTTTCTTTAACTCATTAAATTACACTCACAAATCCTCTTTTATGGGATAATTTATCTTGTTTATGTTTATGTTTATGGATTTCTAGAGCGCATGGCTGCCCGTGAGCGTCCCAGCGCTGATGATGAGAACAGGCGGGACAACAAGAGGAGAATTAAGGGAACAGCCAGGTTTTTAGGAGTTTACGGAAGGAGGCTAGACTGGGTTGAGCACGAATTTTCCAAGGGTAGCAAATTCCAAAGTTTGGAAGCATTATAGGAAAAAAGGCGGCCTCCCGCTTGAGCTCTCTTAATCCTAGGTGTAAGGTCCAGGTGAAGATTCGTAGACCGAAGGGTTCTGTTAGTTGTGTAAGGAGCACTAAGATCTTTAAGAATGGGTGGGGCATTGCCCTGTAGGATTTTATGGGTTATACAGAGGGCCTTGAAATGTACTCTCTCTTGTATTGGCAGCCAATGGAGAGCTCTAAGGGCCCGTTTGGCCGAGTTGCGATTATTGGTGCCTGTGAGGATCCGGGCCGCGGTGTTTTGCACGACCTGCAGTTTAGCTGTAACTTTCTTTGGGACCCCAAGATAAAGAGCATTTCCATAATCTAGTCTGGACAATATCAGTCCCTGAATCAAGAGTTTCCTGGACTGAAAGGGGAGCAGAGGTAGGATCTTACGGGTAGTACGAAGGAGACCATAGCAGGCTCCAATCGTCTTCCTTGCTTGAGTGTTAAGTGTCAGGTCTTGATCCAACCAAATCCCAAGGCTTTTGATATCAGATTTTGGGATGGGAGGGGTACCCATACAGGAGGGCCACAGGGTCTCTGGATGATAGTGGGACTGATTGCCCAAGACTAGAATCTCTGTTTTGTCGCTATTCAATTTTAGCTGAGACTTGTCCATCCAGCTTGCTATATCCCTAAGGCAGGAATACAAGTCAGTGGCAGTGTTGTTCTTTTGGTTGAGGGATACAACGAGCTGAGTGTCGTCAGCGTAGGTCAAAAGTTTGATTCCATAGGAGGCGACAATGTTTTCCAGGGGAGACATGTAAACATTGAAGAGCGTCAGGCTCAATGAAGAGCCCTGCGGGACTCCACAGTGTATCGGGGTCACTTTGGAGATGTAATTGCCCTCTGCCACCTGGAAAGAGCGGTTGAGTAAAAAAGAGCTCAACCAAGACAGTGCAGACCCTGAGATGGCCAGTTCCCTGAGCCGTTGGATCAGTGTGTGATGGTTGACTGTGTCGAAGGCTGCACTCAGATCAAGGAGGATCACTGTCACTGATCCTTCTGCATCAATGATCTTCCTGGCCTCCTCGACAACCGCAACCATCGCTGTCTCCGTGCCCTGACCCGGGCGAAAACCCGTTTGTGAGGGCATGAGTAGTTTGCTTGATTCCAGATAGTTAGACAGCTGGCCGTTAATGAATTTTCAGCTACCTTGCTGGTACTTGGCAGGAGGGAAATTGGCCTAAAGTTGTTCAAATCCAGCGGGTCTAGATTCAGCTTTTTTAATAAGGCCTTAACCGCAGCCTTCTTCCAACTCTGGGGGACGAAGCCCTGCGAGAAAGAGGAGTTTATCACGTTCACCATTGGGGCCAGAATGGTGGATGCCACGAGTTTTAGGGCCTTCACTGGATCTGGATCTAGAGGCGATCCGCTCTTGATTGACTGAAAAATAGGCAGGATGGTATCCTCAGTGATTAGAGTAAACTCATCCAGTCCTGTCTTAGGATCCTGTGTTTGTGTTAAGGGCAGGTCCAGTGAGTTAGTAGGGTTGTGAGAAGGAAGTTGTTTCATAACGTTCTGGATTTTTAGCTCAAAGAATTTGGCTAGTTCATTACATCGGTCGTTCGAGGGGTCAACCAGATGAGAAGGCTCCTGGGTTTTTAGAAGTTTCTTTACTATTTGTAAGGTTTCCCTCGATGAGCTAGAGGCTGCACTTATCCTTTCTTCGAAGAACACTGCTTGCGCCGCTTTGAGTGCCTTCTTGTAGTGGAGAATATTGAGTTTGTACTCCTTCTTACTGTTAAGATCGTAGTCCTTCCTCCAAGCTCTTTCGGCTTTTTTACAGAGTTTTTTCTGAACTCGCACTTCCTTTGTAAACCAAGGTAGGGTGTTTTTTTCTCGTGGTTTAGGTGAGATTTTTTTGGGGAGGACTGTGTTCAACAAGTTTTCGATCCATGTGGCGAATGAGGTGTCCAGATCTTTGGGATCTGCTTCGAGGAGGGGAGACAGAAGCTCTAGAGCATGCTTCCATTTATCTGGGTCCAGTTTAGACCAAGAGCTTTTTGGCCTACAGGGGGCTAGTCTGGGGCGGGGCGTAGTCGGAATCCACCAGCTAAATGGAATGAGCATGTGGTCGGACCATGGCATCGGAATTGGGGCCATTACTTTAAGATCTGAGAAGTTTGAAAAGATGGGGTCCAGCAGATGCCCCTCAGTGGGTAGGTATGTGGCTCCCCAAATGAAGTTGATGGGATGCTAGGTCTGCTAATAGTTCAGCGGCTCTGTTGTATCCCCTATTGTCGAAGTGGATATTTAAATCCCCCAGGATCATGAAGTTGGGGAGTGTGCCAGCCAGAGCCATTGACGTTTCCACAAGGGAACTAATCTTCAGGAATGGCTTTGTTGATGGCTTTGTTGATACAATTTCACAAAATTGGCAATGTACAAAAGGGCCACAACTTTGCATGTTTTGGAGTGGAAGAATGATTGCATTCGCCAAAGTCCTTCGGTGGAGTTAACATTTCAACCTTTACTTCTACCCTCACGGTGCTAGACCGGGCACCTATTCATTGCTCCCTTCAATACTCGCCCTGGCTCTGACATTCGTTCTCGAAGTAGCTCATATCTGGCAAATGAACAACAAGCTAATGTGAAACGTTCAGAAATCAGACATTTTTAGAATTGCTCCTTCTGCCCCCGGCCCACAGGACATGGGTGTTGGTTTAATCAAATTTAGCCACATTGAAGCCCTTTACAGGATATCAGAGTAGTAACTTCCTCATGCACAGGTTCAACCACCCGTAGAAATATTTAACAAGCAAACTTGGTGTTGGGACGGAAAAGTTCCCTGCATGGTGACAGATGTGCACCCCTACCTTGATTGTCCCAGCTGCATGGAGAACTAGTCACCTGGTACTGCGTTTTGGTCATGGATGTACACGGATACTGCATGTGTGCCATGACCTAGGCTTGTCTCATTGTCCTTGTTAGACGGGGGGAGGTGCACCAAGAGCTACACTTACAGTGGTAGAGGGCTGCTGCCCTTGCCAGGAGTTGATTGATATATCATTTGTGGTGACAGCGTGTTTTGTAATATTCAGTAACATGACTGGGCCTTTTTACCTGTGTCTTTGAAGTGGTGCCTTCCAGTCCGTTCATCAAGGTTGGACTTGCCTATAGGGCAACCAGGAAGTAAATGATGGGCTGGTCTGACGTGTCCCTGTATGGGCCCGTTTTTGGGCTGTTTGTGTGCCTGTTTTATGGTCTGCTGAGGTGATTTCTGCTGTTGATTTCCCAGATATTATAACAAACATTGCCCACAGCAAGCTCAAACCCATGCCGTCTGCCATACCTTTCAAAACATGTACACAACATATAATTACAAGTTCAAAACTGCTCCAAATTGCAAACAAAGGCCGCTTTATTTTTGGTATCTAGTTCACAAATGGGGACCACTTTTATTTTGGTGCCCGGGCCTATTTTCCTTCCCAGTCCTACCCTGCAACTCATGTAAAGTTACACTCTTGTGTATTCACTCACCCTATGTAGCAATATGCAGCGTGTGATACTACCGTGTGTGAGGTGTTGAATGTGCCTACGCTTGGTACATAACATGGAGGCCTTTGGGCTCCATTTTGGAAGCGCAGGTTCTGTAGTAGGGGATCTCTGTGTATAGTCATAATCTAGTGAATAGTCCCTCCCATGTGCGTGGACCCCGGAGCAATCAAAAATAATCTCTTCAAGTGTCGAAAAAATGCAGAACTGCACAGACACTTAAGAGAGAATTTAAAGACATATAATGCAGCCTATAAACAGGCTACACTGTCCAGTACTTCAACTAGAAATTCTACCAAAAATCCACAAACAGCAAAGCCTGTCCAGATTTCCTTTGCCCTAGCAGCAAAAACCCTCTGAAATGATAGAGAGGAAGACATGGACAGACAAGCCCCATAGGCTGCCATTATGTGGCTCAAAACAGGATACTGTGCCTTTAAGAGAACTTTCCAGATCTTCACAGTATCCCAGAATGCACTGCAGGTCCCTTTTACTTTCAGTTCTTTTTTCCGGCTCCTGCAAGCAGGACCCTGGAGCATTGAGCTCTCCCTTCTTTTAAGGGTTTTTGGTGATTTTTTCACTACTTTTCTCAAGTTAAGTGCTTTATTGTACTTTGGTGCCTTTCTCCTTGGTTCTTGCACTCTGTTTTTTGTCGAATATGCCTGCTTTATTCGATAAATGCCGGAGTGCTCCAGGAAGAAGGCCAAATCGGATTCTCATGAGGTGTGTATCCTCTGCCTTCCTTCTTCACATATCCCAGAGGAGTGTGTGATATGTCAAGGCTTCTCTGGCAGGACCCTGAAGGACAGGAAGAAGATCAGACTTCAGGGCCTCGAGGAAAGAAGATTGAAGGCACAAGGTGGGTCTGGAGGGGCTTCTTCTGCCAATGCTGAGGCCTCTGGGGGGCTCCCCAGGGGCAGGAAGGCCAGCAAGCGTCACCATTCTCCGCCTGGGTCTATTGCGCCCACTACGGCGTCGAGAGGAATGACTACGGTCTGCTCCCCATCTTCGGAGACTAAACGACGTCGACGCTCGGCTTCGAGGGATGTTACTAGACCATCGAAGTCCCCGGTGACTGTTTCTTCGTCGTCCTCGGCGTCGAGCTTTCGACGTCGACAGGCCAGGCGTCGGCGTCGAGGCGACACCGCCGTTCGCCGTCGGTGAAGAGGAGGCGTTCGGCGTCGAGGAAGTCCTCGTCGCCAAGGTCGCCGTCGAGGCACAAGTCGCCGTCGAGGCACGGGTCGACGTCGAGGCCCAGGTCGCCGTCGAGGCCCAGGTCTCCATCGAGGCACAGATCGCCGTCGAGGCATGGAAGATCGCCGTCGAGGCATAGAAGATCGCCGTCGGGGCACAGACGGTCGCCGTCAAGGCGCCGTCGATCGCCGTCGAGGCGCCGTCGATCGCCGTCGAGGCGCCGTCGATCTCCGTCGAGGCGCAGAAGGTCGCCGTCGAGGCGAAAGCGTTCGTCGCCAAAGAAGAGGCGCTCGACATCAGGAGGCCGGCGCTCGCCGTCTGGTCACCGTTCCTCGACGTCAAAGAGAGGCGGAAAGAGGCCTGACGCCGTGGGAAGTTCGCCAACGTCCCAGGCTGGTAAAGATGGAGGTTCGCCGAGCTCGGTGTACTCCGAGGTGTATACCCCGTCGGGGAAGGTGACTCCCCCTCCTCCATTGCCGAGGGGCCCCCGCCCGAGGACTCCTACTCCTCCTCCGTTGCCTCCACCGCAACCTGGACCAGGGTTATTAGTGAAGCCGCCTCCAGTTCCACCGAGGTCGACTTTGTTGCCTATTCTTCCTACGCCTCCCAAGGGTACGCCTAAACCAAAGGCCCCGTCCAAGCCCAAGTCACCCGCTACGGTGGATCCGGTTGATCACAGTCGGCCGAGGAGGTCACGTTCACGCTCCGGACGGAGAGGAAGATCAAGGAGTCGTCATAGATCCTCCACCAGATCAACACGTCGCCATAGGAGGCAGGGGCCTAGGTCCCGCACGGACTTTTCCAGGACCCATTCCTACTCCCGACCTTATCGGACTCCCAGAGACCAGGGTTTCTCCAGTGGATGACATTGCCACTTTCCAGGAGGTCCTCCTGAGGGGGGCTGCGAAGTTGGGTATCGCTGTGACGGCTCCTACACCTTCGACGTCGGTGATATTCGAGACGCTTCACAAGAGGCATCTGTCTCGCCCTTTGCTTCCACTAGTCCCTGGATTGAAGGAACCCGCTGAGGAGCTGTTCCTCACACCGGCGGTGGTGAAGGCCGCTATCTCCCGACTTCTAAAGAAGTACAGGGCCCCGGATTCGGACCCTGCCTTTCTGAGAGTAGATCCGGTACCGGATTCGGTGATTGTGACGGCGGCCAGGAAGCTACACTCTACCTCCCCGTCCTCCACCGTGCCGCCAGATAAAGAGAGTCGATGGATCGACTCAGCTGGAAGGAAGGCGTTTGGGACCGCATCCACAGCCATGAAGGCTTCCAGCGATACAGCTCTGCTGGGACGTTATGACCGGGCGCTGTGGGACTCCCTGCAACAGTTCGTGGAACTGCTTCCAAGACAAGAGGGAGGACTTCCAAGATATCCTCAAGGAAGGGATGCTGGTGTACAATCAGGTCATCAGCGCGGCTGCGGATGTCTCCTTGTTGGCTGCCCATGGTTACTGCCATGGTATCAATCAGCGACGACATGCCTGGCTCCGGCTCACGTCACTCAAGCCGGAGGCCCAGCAGCGGGTGGCCAACCTGCCTTTTTCCGGGGATACTTTGTTCGGAAAACACGCAGATGATGAGATGGCCCGCATGAAGGCGGAGGCGGAGACCCTTACGGCTGTGGGCTTGGAGAAGCCCAAAGAGAAGAAATCCTACAGGCCGTTCCAAAGGCGCTACGGCGCACAAGGAAAAGGACGGGGGCAATCTTCGGGACAGCAGCAGCAACAACAGCAGCAGTTCCGGAGACCCTTCCAGAAACGACAGAAGGGTAGAGGGGGACAGCAGTCCTCTACCGCGAACAAGGGCCCGGCCGGGTCTCGACCCTGAGCGGTTACTTCCCCTTCATCCGTTACCCGCTCCGGTGGGGGAAAGCGTTCAATTTTTTCTGGCAGAGTGGAGAAAAATTACTCAGGACAAGTGGATGCTGAATATTGTTTGCAATGGATACAGTCTTCGGTTCATCAGCCCTCCTCCAGCGATCCCTCCGGTCAGCTCGCAGTATCAACTGCGCGAGCTCCAGGCGGAGGCCGATATCCTGTTAAGGAAAAGGACGATAGAAGACGTACCTCTGTCTCAAAGAGGAAGAGGTCTGTACTCCCGGTTCTTCCTGGTTCGCAACAAGGACAAGAACGAGTTCAGGCCCATTCTGGACTTGCGTCAGGCAAACAAGTGGATTCGCAGAGAAAAGTTTTGCATGCTGTCGTTGCATCAGATTTTTCCTCAGTTGCAACAGGGGAACTGGCTTTGTGCCATAGACCTACAGGATGCGTACCTCCACGTGCCCATCGCGTGCAAACACAGGAAGTTTCTGCGATTTCAAGTCGGCACCAATCATTACCAGTACACAATGCTGCCATTCGGGCTGAGGTCTGCGCCCAGAACATTCTCGAAGTGCATGGCAGTGGTAGCGGCACACCTCAGGAAGAACAAGGTGTTTGTCTACCCGTACCTGGACGATTGGATGTTCGAGGCCTCCTCCTTCTCGGAAGCTCAAGCACACTTACAGAAGACGTGCGTTCTCTTGAACAAGTTGGGGTTGCACATCAACATGTTCAAGTCTATCCCGATCCCGGTCCAGTGCATTCAGTACTTGGGAGCCACCATCAATACGGTGTCAGCAAGCGTGTCTCCTTCGGAGGAGCGACGGCGATCGATCCTTCGGAAGGCTCAGGCTCTACTTCACCGGTCTCTCCTTCCGCATATACGGCTGCAGTGCAGGCCGGACCTTCTTACGAAGTTCGGGGGGCAGATGTTGCACCCCAACCTCTCGTCTTTGAGTTTGGCGGCATGGCTCCTCAGATAGTGCAATATGGCCACTTGAACCTGCCCGAAGATTGCATGGACATACTGAAGGAGTCTAAGCGACCTTCCACTCGGACCTCCTATGCTTACAAGTGGAAGCGGTTTTGTATCTGGTGTGCGTCCAAGAACTTTGACCCGACGACGTGCAAGGAAGATGTCATCCTTCCTTACCTTCTACATTTGGCTCGGTCTGGCCTTAATGTTCATTCCATTAAGGTTCATCTCGCTGCATTGACTGCCTACAGGAAGAGCCCTTCACAGACTTCCTTCTTCCAGATCCCTGTGATCAAAGATTTTTTGGAAGGCTTGAAGAAAGTGTTCCCTCCTGTCAGGCTTCCTTCGCCTTCATGGGAATTGAATGTGGTGCTGTCCAGATTGATGAAGGAGCCTTTTGAACCTATTCATAAGGCTTTGTTGCAGCACCTGTCCTGGAAGGCGGCGTTCCTCGTGGCCATTACATCGGCCCGCAGGGTGAGTGAAATTCAGACTTTGTGTTGCCAAGAACCTTATACTGTATTTCATGCTGCTAAGGTTGTTATGCGTACTCACCCTAAATTTATTCCCAAGGTTATTTCTGATTTTCATGTCAACCAGACTATAACTTTGCCTACGTTTTTTCAGAATCCTTCCTCTCCAGCGGAAAGGTCCTTACATTCCCTGGATGTTAGGAGGGTGTTGAAATTTTATCTGGATAAGACCAAAGATATTCGTAGGTCAGACCAATTGTTCATCAATTATGGATCGGTCAGGACGGGTCTTGCGACCTCTAAGTAGTCCATCTCTAGGTGGATTGTGTCCTGCATACAACTGTGTTACCAGAAAGCTAATAAGACCTTAGGAGGTAAGCCTAAGGCTCATTCCACCAGGGGCAAAGCTGCCACGACAGCCTTGCTCCGTAATGTGCTGATTGCAGAAATATGCAACGCCGTTACTTGGAAGTCGGTTCATACCTTTGCTAAGCATTACTGCCTGGACACCGATGCCAGAGCAGATGCTCAGGTTGGACTGGCTTTGCTGCGGAATTTGTTCGCACAATAGTGGTGTTGATTTCTTTCTCCACCGCCGCTTTGATGTGGGAATGGGCTTGCCATTCTATTCACTAGATTATGACTATACACAGAGATACCCTACTACAGAAGGAGTCGTTTCTGTCCTGTAACTCCAGTTCTGTAGTAGGGGTATCTCTGTTATAGTCATAAGCGCCCGCCCTCCTCCCCGGTGGAGAGTTATTTATGTAAGAACTGCTACAGGTCTGGCGTGTTACGCCTTCAAAAAGAACTGAAAGTAAAAGGGACCTGCAGTGCATTCTGGGATACTGTGAAGTTCTGGAAAGTTCTCTTAAAGGCACAGTATCCTGTTTTGAGCCACATAATGGCAGCCTATGGGGCTTGTCTGTCCATGTCTTCCTCTCTATCATTTCAGAGGGTTTTTGCTGCTAGGGCAAAGGAAATCTGGACAGGCTTTGCTGTTTGTAGATTTTTGGTGGAATTTCTAGTTGAAGTACTGGACAGTGTAGCCTGTTTATAGGCTGCATTATATGCCTTTAAATTCTCTCTTAAGTGTCTGTGCAGTTCTGCATTTTTTCGACACTTGAAGAGATTATTTTTGATTCCTCCGGGGTCCACGCACATGGGCGGGACTATTCACTAGATTATGACTATAACAGAGATACCCCTACTACAGAACTGGAGTTACAGGACAGAAACTACTCCTTCTGGAATGGCTTGATAGAAGAGAGGCCTGCGACCACAGATGAGATGTGGATTGGTGACATTACTGAGAGCTAGGATCAGACCACACACACTGGAGGACAGAAGCAGAGCATCCTATGTGCACATTAAAGGCCTCTTTGATTCAGAAAGAATTACTGGTCAGTGGGGCCTGGGCTCATTCTCAGGAGAGATGGCGGCTCTGATAAAGTTATCACTGTAGGACCAGTGAATCGCTTTGAAACTTTGTGAGGCATATTTCAATGAAGGCTAACAGCCAGGTCTGATCCATGGGTACGTCTTTGGCATGTATGGTCGGTTAGTCAGAACTGCAGATGCCCCTGCTGTGGCAGACTGTCCCTCTGACTGACAACTGGACACAGAAGGTGATTCTTTAGAGGAGCTGTCACCCACAACATGATTTTCAAAGCACCAAACCCTCAAGCTGTTCATCAGCATGGAACGATCATTGCAAAGACTTTGAGCTGCTGCAACTAGGACTGGGAACCACGGTCTGCAAGTCTCCATGCTGGATGAGGGTTCTTCAGTCAGGAAGTCAAGACACTGAGCCTGGAGCACCAGCCTTCTGCCTGCCTGCCAAGACCAGTGTACCCTGTGGGGAGGAGGAGAGCTCCTGGAGGTGACGAGGCTCGGCATGGATGCTGTCATGTAGATCCCGGTTTGGTCGGGACCTTTGTGAGCATGTGGGTTGTCTGCCCCTCTCATATCAAGTCTGCAAACCCTGTATGCCAAGTGGGGGCCACCATGAAGTTAGGGCTGTTGCCCTTGTACAGCTGTAAGCCGGTGACCACCAAATATCAGGTGGGGGCGACGTGAAGATTAGGGCTGTCCAGTGCTCAACCCACTCTACCATTGGTTATACTTGCCCAGCTGTTTGGGACACCTAGAACATCGTGCCCTGGAACAGCAGGAGTTAAAGGCCAAACCCCCCATGGTTAGACCCAGAAGCCCCTACCTGCCACATAGCCCTCTGAAGGGGGTTCTACACTTAGACATGGTCATTAGGCCTTTCTTTTTACTTATTGGAAATTGTGAGGTAGACCATGGGAAGTATGTGTTTGGAAAGACATGGTTTGTTTAGTTGAACAGACACAATTATTTAAAAAATAATTAACTTTCTACACTCAATAAGGTCCGGTGCGACTATGAGGTGTGACTAGAAGCATGGTAGGACTTCTATCTGCCTAAAGCAGTCAGTGTGCACTCATACCCCACCCCCACTGTATCTCTGCATACTCCTAAAGACCTCAACTTCGATAAGTTTTTCTGCTAATCTGGACATACTGAAACTGGTTCTGCCACTGCTTTGGAATAAAACGATGTAGGTGCCACCATTGGTTTTCAGGTGGTCTTTATCAAGCTTTTTAATGTGAGACTTTTCCGTGTAGTCGTATTTTTGCATCCAGAAGCACTGGAGGACTGCTCTCCGGGAGGGGGATTTGTGCAAGATTTATATCCTTAAAGAAGCTGTACATTTTGGTCTTTCCTGAACCTAATCCATTACTTCAGAGGCTTGTTTAATTGGCTGATCTTTTTTCTGGTGTTGTGAACAACATGAGAGGAATAGGGCATCAGCCATGGCAACCAACTTGAATGAAGCCTTTGACAATTGCTGGTTGGTTTCTTTTCTGCACATGTTCCTTTTTTAAGAAGTGCTGTATTAAGGAAGACATTTCATTGATTATTCTTCACACCTTTTGTTGCGCCTCCCTACAACCAAGAAGCTCATGAATTTGTGTAGATGATTTTGCCCACCCCCTACATTTTGGCATTGCTAATGTTATTCCTGACTGACGCATATGGTTCTTACTTCATCCCGTACATTTAAGGACCCATGTGGTACACCTACTGAACAACCAGCAATTGGCTAGCTGTGAGTAAAATCCCCAGAGTGTAGTACATTGTCTCTCAATTATTAAGTTGTACGGCTCAGACTCTAGTTCCTTCTCCATGAACCGCCTCCTAGTGTAGTGGTTTACTCTTGTGAATCTTGCGTGTCTTTCTGCTGTCCCTGTCCTGGCATTCGCTCTACACTTTTTACTTCAAACTATTGCCAAAGCCTTCTTTCTTTAATTAAAAGTTCACTGGGTTCCTTCTCTGTTTGGCCTTCTTTAGTTTCTTGGTAAAACATTTTTATTTTTTAGTTACTTTTCTGATGTAGGTGATTAGGAACGATTGAATGTAGCGATCATGGGTGTAGTCCTGAATCCTGTCCTATTAGGCCATTCTGACACGCTTCCAAAATTACCACACATGCACAGTAAATGCACACTCCCAACCTTAAAATCATCTTGGGGGATAACAGGCTTTTGTGAGTCTGAAACCTCCTGTTTCTGATTTATTGTGCGTAGAAGGCACCTGTCCAAAATATTTTGTGTAATGGATCAAATACATTATTCCCTTTAGTCTAAAAAGTAATCCGAAAAATATCAGGAACTCTCCGTCTATTCCCAACTGTGTTGACACATGGTTCTTTGGTGCTAAAAGATGAAGCGGTTTAGCTGAGTTAGCAGGCATGCTTTTGTCTGCAAAACTGGTCTTGGGGAGTAGTTGCACACGTGGTGCAATTATGGATAATAATAATGGTAATATTTTATAATAATTGTGCACTCTATGTAACTTGTATTCTTCAACACTGGATAATTCATAGCCACAAACTTGAATTTCTTCTCTCACTCAATCGACACTGAAAAATTCCATATCCTACATTTAGGTCTATCCACCTCACATATGGCTGCAACTCTGGCTATTGAGGCGATGAGAACCGGGGCTCAGCTGCTTTTGGGGTCAGACTGTAAGATTTTCCACTGCACGTCCAGTGTGAAGGAATCCTCTGGACCATTTCTACCTAATGTCGCCCGTTTTATTGTTTTCTTGTCTATCTTTTGTTTCTTTGGACTATTAATTTCATCTTTCAAATGGAGAAGGGTTACTAGAATCGTTTTTAGGTCTCTCCTGCGTTGCAGCGCGTGTGCTGCTCGCCTTGGCGAGATCTGTTGTCGTTGGTTTTGTGTCGTGCTTCTTTGGAAGTGGGGTTGGTGTCCGCCCTGTCTCCCTTAGGCCCCGCCCACTCTGACTGGATATTTTGCTCGTGCTCGCGCTCATGAGAAAACACTCATTTGCATTTTTGTGTGCATTTTGGGACAAATAAACAGTGGTGCAATGTTTTATAATGCAGCACTCGTGTTTTAGAAAAGGCAGTCACAGCGTAGTTACAATCAGGAATACGGCACTTATGGCGTTGTTGCACTCAGTGCCTTATTTGGCTACACAGTAGTGGGACAAATAAACAGTGGTGTGGTGTTTTACAACCAATGTTTTATAATACAGCACTCGTGTTTTGGGGAATGGCAGTCACAGCGTTGTTGCAATCAGGAAATACAGCACTTGTTGTGTTGTTGCACTCAGTGCCTTTTTTGGCTACACAGTAGTGCTATCTTTTATAATACTGTATGAAAACAGTGGTCCTTATACAAAGCAGAATTATATAAATGATAAATATATACTAGAATCAGTGCTAGATTGGGAGTGTCCAGCCGGACATTCGATTTAATGAAGCAATGGATTGAAACAAATAAGAAAAGCACATTAATATAGTGGGACACAGTCCTGCATCCTACAAGCACACATGACATATACAGAAAGAAAATACATTTTTCGGGCAAGACAAGGGTAGCTTGTTAGATTTAAATTGTAGCAAGCTTAGTAGAAACAGTGAATGCACTTCTTTTAACACAATGGATTAATGTGCACGCTGTTTATATTGGTCGACGACGTTTCGATCCTTACAAAACAATAGTAGGATCATCATCAGGACAGTTGAGTTACAAGCCACCCAGTGCCTTATTTTAATCAGAAAATGCGGCACTAATATAGCTGCCATTAACATGCACATTGCGAAAGAGCAGGACGTTTTTTTTTGTTTTGCTGCTGTGTGGCTTTTGGGTAGTGTCTTTATTGGTATCCCACTTACAGCTCCCACTGTGATCTACATCAATCTATATAGCTGCGCTCTCTTTGTTTAAGCTATATCTCATTCCATGTTGGGGCCAGCTTCTTTACAAACTCCTTGTCCTCTCTTAACAACCACTGCTCACATGTGTTTTCCCTACTTTGCTTTCATAATGCAATCTCCTAGCTGCTCTTTGTTTGACAGAGCAGTGTGCATTTTTGGGGTGTATGCAGGAGCTATAGATCCCTGTTTACGCACCTTTAGTATGTTCCACAATATTAAATGTGCTAGCTGGTTACAACCCTGCACAATACAATAAGCATTTGCAATGCAATAGGTCTTGCATTTGCAAAATTTTAAGCTATTGGCATTGTAAATGACAATGCCTTTTATTTATGTTTTGAAAACCAACACATAAATAAAAGGTTTGTTATTTACAATGCCAGAAGCTCAAAGTTTCGCAAATGCGAGATCTATTACATTGCAAATGCTTGTTAATTTTTGCCTGTGGGTTTGTGCTCCAGGATGCTTACTTCAGGATGTCAGACAAGCCTCAGAAGTACACCTTTTTAAAAAAAATTGCAGTTCATGTAAAAAAAAAACGGGAGATTTACAGGGTAGATCATTTTTCTTCACCGTGTCCACGATCCAAAAGATCTGACACTTCCTTTATTTTTCTGGCTAAAACCCTCAAGGATGGCAAATTATTTATGCACTGACACTTCTAAAGGAAAAGAAGATGTGTGTAGTTTCCTGTCCTTTGACCAGAATCGCAAACGGGTTTTACCACCATCTAAAAATAAGTTTACCTCGCTGACTACATCAGTGGCTATGGGACACCTAAGGCTTTCATGAGGGTTCAGACAAAAGGTCAGCCATAGGGTTCTGGAAGAGGAAAAACCAGCACTGGATGTCTCATCATAGAAGATTGTGGATATTTCTAGAGAACCCACTCTTAAGACCTGTATAAATGCAGTCATTATGAATATTTGGACTGCTAATATTGGACCCGATAAAATCCAATTCCGTTAATTCAGAATTTATCAGGTACGATGGCTAACGCTCAAATAAGAGTGTGTCCATGATAATGGGGACTAACATGCTTAACATACCAACATCCGAATGCTCTGGTAATTACCGGGTATTTTTGGGCATTTTTTCCATGATAACATTTTCCAAGTTTGACCTACTGAAATTTATCAGGGGAAAATTGAAGGAGGGGCTGTTAGCCGGTAATCTCCTAATGGCTATAGGGCAGTAAAAGGAGTTTAAAAAAAAAATTGAGTAACTTAATGAATTTAGTTGCATATCAAGAAAACCCGTTGCATGAATGTTTTACACTTTGCTGCCTTTTATTTTAATTTGAATTGTCTACATAAACTCCTTTCTGTTTATTGATCAGTTTGCATCTTGGGGGAATTTTTTGTTTGTGTGGTCTATACGGGCCATATCCCCTTGGATTAGAGGGGTTGTTCTCTTATTGTGTTGCCTACAGTAATGGGAGTTACCACACATATCGCAATTAACAGTCACCTGTAAAGAGGTCCAGCTTCCTTAGACTCATCAAAAGATTGAAAAGCATAAACTCGTGCCTTTGGGCAGTCATCACCTTTAGCACCAGCTTTTTGCTCACGACCATATCTACAACAATCGCTTTTCTACTCGCCGGTTGCTGCTTCGCCAGCTGCCTCTCACCCACCGTCTGTGTAAACCAATGATCACATTGATGAGGGAGGTGTCTTTAATTGTAATTTTGCTGGCAGCTTCCTCACTGTTGGTTGTTACATGCTGTCTACCATTCAGGTCTCCCCCTCCCCCTCATTTGTCTTATTCTCACCTATAACTTCAGCAACATTGTCCTGGTCTGTACCACCGGTTTTGCTATCAGCTGCACCACAATCCGGTGTCACACTGCCAGCTGTGCAATCATTACTTGCAAAGTTTTCAGCAGTATGCTTGTCAGTTCCTTCTACTCCCATAACCACCCTGGTTACCTATTCAGTTCTAAGTGTTTCACTGATACAACCTGTGCTGCCTGTACAGTAACTGCTGGTTCCAGCCATCATTGTGGCACTGTATCCTCCAGCATTGATCCCACTGGGCTCTCCTTCTGTCCAGCATCAGGAGTGAATGGATGATGGGGATACGTTCACAGGGAAGAGGGGAAGTCTACTCACCAGCTTACTGGAATACCGAAGAGTTACAACTCATCATCAGCTAAAAATATGCTGTGGCTCAAGAGGACACTGAGATGAATTCTGTGTGATGGAAACAAAGATTTTAATAGGATCAAAATAAATTAAGACTTATTTCCTGAAACCTAATTTCCACACATTATCCCTTGTGCGCTTTTTAGCAGTAAAGAGCTGCATGTCTGAGGGCTTTTCAGTGGAAAGTTTAAAAAGCACCACCATATACGTACTACAACCTTACCCCTGCCCTCTGCGTCATACACTTTATGATTTTTTTTCGTTGTGTGATTGTTGGAATTTTCAAAATCCCTATGATTTCAGTGATGTTACATTAATGGCAGCGCCCCCAATCTGAAAATTGTTCCGGCACCACTGAAACAGGGTATGCTGTGAGGGAGAGAGGGAATTTACACAAGAAGAAGGAAGCCACCAAATAAGCAGTAAGCAAATGAGAGTGACTAGAAAGACAACTAATGGTAAATAGTGGGCATGCTCTAACCACACTAAAATATTTTGGGGTGGTCCAAAAAAGGATTTCGTCTACAGACAGCTAAAAGCTGTCTGGTAAGCGTGACTTAAAAATGTATGCTCCAGGCAACAATCTGCTTTTCATAAAATGGTGCAGATCTTAGCAGCACAGAACACAGTAAACCAACACCCACACAACACCCAACAGATTAGCTGATTCAACTGCATATTTTGTGATCATAACAGGACATCATGGTCTGTTAACCCCTATGCCCACCTTAAACCGAGCGATGCACATACCAATCCTGCATATGGCACATTCATGAATTGGTAAAGACACACACCAACACAAATGTAAACCTAGCATTGTTCTACAGCCATACTAATTGCAATTCAAAACAGTATTATTTTCGGGTAACATAGCATAACCCAGCATAAATGCCTCCTGTCTAACCATAATAACAAACAGCTATCCCCTGTAGACAACTATGGCAGTAATTAACATGAGAACTATGATGTCAGTGGATGACTGGGCCAGGCTCCTAATCAGCTGAAACTTGTTGACATTGTGGCACCTACGTTTTAAGTCTAGCTTGACAGTCCAGCTGTGAGCATGATCTGTTGTTGCCAGTACCTTAAAATATACATAAACCATACACAGAGTTGACTAATTCTCCTCCCAGAGGTTTACTTCTGTCTCACCTCATGATATTAGCTGTTTGGTGTATCCTTATGTGACAGTTCCAGATTTATGACATCCACAAATTTTTCTATGAGAGTAATTATAAATGTTCATTTTATTGTTTTGTAAAAATGTTTTGCTCTATGTCATTTAAGTAATGAATACGTTGGACGTTGTATCATTGGCCGCTGTCGTTTTTATAGTGGGTGGAATAGTTGCAACAAAAATGGCACTTCCCTAATTGAAAAAGTGTTACTAGTATAAATGTGATACTGTGCTTTACAAATGATAAATATTTTAGACCAGCCTACTACTTTTTTGTGTACCTTGGTTGACTTGTCAGTGCCAGTGAGAACTAAGTGCTAGGAAAACATGATTGCTGACAGCAAAAACAAAAGCATTATTTCAACAGGACAGGTTCTTTTTTTTTTATAAACGCAAGCAATTGTGTAGGGAAAGACAGAGTATATCCTGAGACTGCTGATAACACTAAAACTGATTGTTTTTCTTCGTGCAGGGGAACTAGAAGTGCTCCGGGTGCGCTGTGATACCCTCTGTCAAGAGAAAGCTGAACTTGTGACCCTTCTGAACAAGCTTGAGACAGAGCTTAACAGGTGCAATCCTCCGTTGATCATTATTTCTGTACCATTACACGGTTGTGAGCAAAGTCATCAGTGGTTAGTTGTTCTTCATTCTGCCTTCATTAGGTCAAGCCTAGGCAGCACATGCACTGCTCTGTGAGGCATGTTGTATCCAGAATATGTGCTTAAAGCACCTCCCATCTTTTCTATTGGCTCCTGTTAGTGCCCTTCATAAATGGCTGCTTTTGTTTGGTAGATATGTTTAATTATTCGCACATTTTGGTGTTTTAGACCCTCCCAGCCAACAGCTCCTGTTATGTGTGGTCTTACTCTTTTTTTATGCATGTTCCTTCCTGTGCACTCTTTTTTTTTTTTTACATTGACTTGAACCGTGTATTAGCACAGAACCCGTTTTACAGACGCCGCGCTTAAAATTTTGGACGGTAATGCGATTTCTTGCTTAACTGAGGGCATTACATTTGCTCCTCTGCTCGCCTTTGGTCGAGTCGCATTTAATCCAACCATAGTAAATCCAACTGATCGCATGGATTTATCTGCCTCATCACGGTATAAGGGCCCCCTTCTAAATATGATGAACCCCACCCTCCTCCCCGTCAACACACTCCTCTGACACGCCCCTCTCTACAGTGTTCACTTCTCATGTTCTGCCGCTGGCAGCTGCCCCCATCTTCCTTCTCTTTCTGTCTCTGTCTTGCTCCTCGTCACTTGCTGAAAACCATGACTTCACCAAACAGCTCTTGCCCTCTCTTTCCTGCGCTTTCCTTTAGATGTTCCCCTGTGAAATGGATCCAAAAAAGAAAGAAACACTTTGGCTGCAAATGTTTTTGGGACATTTTTCTATTCCAAAGCGCAGCCTCGGTCAGAGAGAAAAAAAAAGTTCAAACTAGGAATTATTATTTTTTTTTTTAAATCACACAAGACAGAGTGGTCGCAAAGTGTAGAGGGGAAAACGTTTAATATGATCCTTATCAGCTGTTTCAATTATTTTAGATTATAAGATGTGTACTCGGTGTTCAGGAATGTAGTCTTTTTAAACCATACTACTTACGTTTTGTAAGAATATATACGCAATGGACATTGAAATGGGTCCCTTTTGGCCCTGTAGTCATGTCCTTCACTTTTCAGGCAAAAACACTAGTTGATTTCTGAATAATAAGCGTAAAAGCGTTAAGTTAACCATGTTGTTCCTGCTTACATTTCACATGCTTTACTTAATCTTGCATTCCATATGAGTGGTTGCTTTTTCTAGGATGGTGTTACTTTTTTTCTTTTCAGCCAGCATATTATTCTTGTCTCCCCTCCCTCAGAACCTATTTCCCATTTTCTGGTTTTTCAGTGCCGTGAGGTCATACAAATGGCAATAGCGCTATGCAAATATCATCACTCCACTGCATACAAAAAAGCAAAAGTAAAAAACATTGTCATTTTCAATGCCAAGAGCTTCAACTTTCACAAATTGAGACCGATTACATTGCAAATGCTTGTTTGTATTTGGTCATGCTTACAAACTGAGACTGTAACTGTTTATTGCTGAAAGCTACATTGAATTTAATACTTTAACATATAATTAGAGTGTTAGAGGGGGCTTTGCGTCAGTGCACTTCAACCCATTGGCTTATTGTACTCTTCCTTTTCCGACCACTGGCCTGGGACATTGTCAGCCACCACTTAGATAGGTCACAGGTGAATAGCTCTCTCTCCTCAATCTAGCAGATCTTTGTTTGCCCCAGTATTGGAACTTTCATAGATTTCCATGCTTTGTATCAATCCCCCGTCGTCGGAATGGGAGCCTCGGTAAATAAAAAATACCATAGCAGTAAGTACAAAAGAGAAAACTGGGCCTAGGCCAAGAATTCTGTAACAACCAATCAGAACAGCCTCACCCCTTAGAACCCTCCTGAGAGAGCCTCAGAGCCTTAGATTTTTCTACCGCACGTTGTGCTAGGGAGTCTCCACTGAGCTCTGCTCAGATTTTTCTCTTCAACTTGGATTCTTTTACATTTTCTTCAAATTTACAATGTCTGACAAGGAGAAGAAGGCATTATTTAGAGCTTGTGCTACTTGTTCTAAAAAGAGACTGTTTGTGGAGGACAAGCATGATGACTGTATCTACTACTTGTACCCGGACCACAAGGCCACAGATTGTAAGATTTGTAGGACTTTCTCTTCAAAAGACCTTGAGAGACAGGGAGGGCCGCCTGTTAACTTGGCTGCAGAAGATGAAATCCTGTAAGGAAGTTATTTCATCGGACGATGAGGACTCTTCATCAGCTGCGTCCTCCAGAAGATCCAGAAAGAGGGGTAGGTCATCCCCTTCTACTGAGCCCCCTGTCAAAGCCTTACAAAAGACCTCTGATAGGTCTGAAATGGCTAGTCCCATTAAATCTCCTCACCGAGGTGAAAAGGAGAGGCTGGGACAGGCTGCGGAGACAGAAAAATATGTTTCTGTTACTTCTCCACCATCTCAAAAGGAGAAGGAAGGCAAGAAACCTTCTACTGTCCCTTAGGAAGGAAAGCCTGACAAGAAACAACGTCCGTCGACAACGAAATCAGCAGGTACATCGAGGACAACTTCAATGAAAGACCAGAGTTCTCGTATATCTCCGTCGACGGGACCTTCGACGGTGGCTTTGTCGACTACTGCAGCCTTGATAGTTTCGCCGACGTTTAAAGTGCCTGTTTCATGCTCGTGGACGGTGGTGTCTACATTCTCGACGTCGACGATTATGACAGCAAAGGTAGTGTCGACGGCGGCGATGACGACGAGGAGGACGACGGCAGCTAAAATGGTGATGACGAGCTCGTCGACGACACCGTCGACGATCAATCCACTGCCGATGACGAAAACTCCGTCGACGAGATCCATTTCTCAGTCGACTGTCCCGTCGACGGTTCTATCGACGACGATTACGCCGACGTTTCCGTCGACAAGTCCGTCGACGATCCAAAAACTCTGCATTTCCATACGAAAGCAACAAATAACCCCTGAGATGACCTCTCCTAGGTGGGTAACACCTTTGCCTCCCACTCTGCTATTTGATGAGGAGTCTGACGACAAGGGTGATGATGGTCCTTATGGGGATGCCTACAGCCCATCGGACTTACAAGTAAAGTGTCAGGATACAGATTCTGAGGAATCTTACGAAGGAGCGCGACAATATGTCCAACAAGACAGGCCTCCACAGAACTTACCTCAAGATATGGTGGCAATGCCGTCTTCTTTAATTTCGGAATTGCAGTTAATGTTGCAGGATTATAGGAAGAGGTTTCCATCGCAAACTGCAGTACACCAGGAGCGTCCTCCTTCTCCATCTATTCCTACTACTCCTGCGGTGGCAGTGACACCTGTGGTTTCACGAGTTGCGGAACCAGAACTCAAAGAGAGTTACCAAGAGGTTGTGACCGTTCAGGATGACGATGTCTCCTCTGATGAAAATCTTCAGGAAGATCCTCTTCATGATCCAGATAGAAGTTATGATGATGATGACCTTCAGGATCCGGATGCACCAGTGCCCGATACTGCTACCTCCCCTCCAGCTGACATTGGAGGTTTCCATAACCTTATGGAGAGGGCGTCTAAGAGATTTGGCCTGCCGTTTACTAGTGTTCAGACAGACTGCTTCCTTTATGACTTTAAGGAACCTTACAGCAAGTCCTTTCGGTCAATCCCAATTATAGAACATGTATGGTCAGAAGGTATTAAAGTCATGCAAAATCCTGCAACAGTCATCCCTGTTCTTTCCCGGCTGGAGAAGAAGTATAAAGCACCAGAGGGCAGTCCAGCTTGCCTAATTGGAAAACCAAAACCGGATTCCGTCATTTCCCAAGCGGGCGCAAAGCAAGTCTAAAAATCCATCGACACCACTTACAACCCCGCCAGACACAGAAGGGAGACGTCTGGACAATGTGGGAAAAGATTCTCTACCATGGCCAGCCTCCTAGTTCGAGCTTCTAATGCTCTTGCCATCTTGGGCAGGTATGATCGCCAAATGTGGTGCGATTTATCCCCGTTTGTGGATCCGCTTCCAGAGGCAGCGAAAGATGAGGCTAGGAAGGTTCTGATGGAAGGAGAACGTTCCTCTTCGGAGGTGATAGATTATGCTATGGACATAGCGACTACGGCTTTTCGTGCCCTGGTGGGTTCAGCTGTGTTAAGGCGCCAGGGCTGGCTGCGGGCAACCTGGTTTCGCCAGGAGGTCCAGAACAAGATCTTAGATTTGCCATACGATGGAGAAATGCTTTTTTCGGAAAGCATGTGGATGAAGCCATTCAAGGCATCAAAAAGGACACGGACACGGCGAAGTCCTTGGGGTCTTTGAATTACCGCAAAGTTCCATTCAAAGGTGCGAGAGGGAGAGGTTTTTCCTCATATAGAGGTGGCAACCAACAGCGGTACTCTTCCTACTCGCAATCCTCCCAATCTTACAAACCCCAATACTCCTACCAACGCCAAGGCCAGTCGGCGTCTTTCTCTCGCCAATCACAGAGACGGCGTCAAGGTCGTCAAGGACGGGATAACTCCAAACGACAATAGCGACCTCACGGCTCTTTCTACTGTTCCTACCCCTCCGATGACATCAGTGGGGGGCAGGATTTCTCATTGTCTAAGCAGTTGGAAGGTTATTACATCAGACCAGTGGGTCCTGAATATCGATCAGAGTGGCCACACGTTGGCATTTCAACATCGTCCTCCAAACAGAGCTCCAGGCGCCAACTAATCAAAACATCTGGGACTGCTACGTCTCGAAGCCCACCAGCTTTTCATCAAGGGGGCAATAGAACCTGTACCTCTCTCACAAAGGGGGAAAGGGTTTTATTCCAGGTTCTTCCTGGTTCGCAAAACAGAAAAATGGCGCCCCATATTAGATCTACGGGAGCTCAACACCTATCTCATCAAGCTATCCTTCAGGATGGTCACTCTCCAGGATATTCTTCGTCTGCTAAATCCAGGAGACTACATGGCGACTCTGGATTTAGAGGATTCTTATTTCCATGTGCCGATCCATCCAGCTCACAGAAAATACTTGCGCTTCACAGTAGGTAGACAATACTTGCGCTTCACGGTAGGCAAGAGCCATTTTCAGTTCAAAGTACTTCCTTTTGGTCTCCGGTCTGCACCAAGGATATTTACAAAGGTGTTGACTCCGGTGGCAGCATTCCTCAGGAAACAATCTCTGGAAGTTTTTCCCTACCTGGACAACTGGCTGGTCAAGGCACCATCTTTCCAGGGAACTTCCAAGGCCAATACGACCTGCGTACAACTGTTCAACCATCTGGGCCTTCAGCTCAACAAGGAAAAATCGGTTCTTCAACCAACCAGGTCAGCAAGGTTTCTGGGATCCATTCTGGACACGAAACGCTGCAAGGCTTACCCAACGGAGGAACGTTAAAACAAATTGATGCTATCGGCTCGCCTCTTGCTACTGAGGAAATCCCCATCAGTACGGCTCTAAACGTCCCTGCTCGGATCGATCTCATCCTGCATACAATTGATTCCACATTGCAGGCTGCGAATGCGTCCATTGCAAGAGCAACTCGACAAGCAATGGTAACAGGCGGAGGGCTCTTTCGACGACAGGATTACGGTAACACCAGCAATGAAAAGAGCATGCGGCTGGTGGTTAGTGAAAGACAACATCGCAAAGGTATTAACATTCACACTTCCTCCGTCTCCCATGGTTCTCACCACGGATGCCTTGTTAGAAGGCTGGGGAGCGGTGCTCCAGGAACTGCACGTGAGCGGTCACTGGGATCCAGTTCAACGCAAGTGGCACATCAACCTGTTAGAACTCAAAGCCATTCGATTAGCCTTGTAGGCTTTTCTGCCACGAATTCAGAATCGCTCAGTGCTGGTCCGGACGGACAACACAACGGCCATGCACAATACCAACAAACAGGGCGGGACAAGATCCCAGATTCTCTTCAAAGAAGCTCAGCTGATTTGGGATTGGGCTATTCTTCACAATATTGCTCTGACAGCAGAACACCTCGCAGGTTCGCTCAATATAACAGCGGATGCGCAGAGTCGTCAGAAATCGATCAGTCACGAATGAGAGTTAGACCAAACCATTCTGGAGGAGGTGTTCTCGGTCTGGGGAACCCCGACCAAAGACCTGTTTGCAACTCCGGAGAACACCAAATGCCGATTCTATGCAAGCAGGGATCACCATCCGGGGTCCTTGGGGAACGCGCTTTCGATTGCCTGGTACGGCCGCTTTTCCTCCGATACCCCTAATCCCGAGGTTGATCAGGAAAGTCAAGGCGGAGCCCTGCGGAATGATCTTGATTGCACCGGCGTGGTCCTGACAGTTCTGGTACACGGAACTCCTCCTGCTTTCTCAGGACCATCCAATTCTCCTGCAACCGGTTCCTTCTCTGTTGACGAGGTCTCAGGGTCAAGTGCTCCATCCGGACCCGAGCTCGCTTCACTTGACAGCGTGGCTCCTGAGTACAGGGAATTCCAGAATCTGAACCTCACCAGGGAGTGTAGGGACATCTTGTCTCAAGCTCGAGCGCCAAGTACGAACAGAACTTATAGGGCAAAATGGAAAAGGTTCTGCCTTTGGTGTCAGAAACAACATCTTTACCCTTACAATTCAGCTCCGCATCAGAGTTTGCCATATATCCTGTCGCTGGCTAAATCTGGGTTGGCTCATTCTTCTGTTAAAGTTCATTTGGCAGCCATCTCAATATTCAGACGGACGCCTTCAGGTCCTTCGCTTTGGGTCCCGTAAGATTGTCAAGCAGTTCTTGAAAGGCCTGTTCAGGGTTTTTCCTCCAGTACGTCCTCCTCCACCAGTCTGGCAACTTAATTTGGTCTTGGCTCAGTTAACGAGAGCACCGTTTGAACCCATTCACAAAACGGACCTTAAATTCCTATCTTGGAAGCTAGCTCTTCTGTTGGCATTGACATCGGCCAGAAGGATTAGCGAGCTCCAGGCACTGACCATCGTGGAGCCTTTCCTACAATTCAAGCGGGATATCCTGATCCTATGGACGAATCCAAAGTTCATCCCGAAGGTTCCGTCTGAATTCCATCTGAATTAACCATTGATTTTGAAGTCTTTTTTCCCGCGACCTGCTACTCTAGCAGAGAGGTCCTTACATTCTTTGGACGTTCAGAGGTGTCTAAAGTTCTATTTGGAGCGCACGAATCCTTTTAGGAAATCCTCACAACTGTTCGTCTCCTACAGTGCCCCTCAAAAGGGATTTCCGCTGTCCAAATGCAGCATTTCTCGCTGGATCTCCAGTGCTATTCAGTTCTGCCATCAGGAAGCGGGCAAACCACTCGAGAGAAGAGTCCATGCACATTCCACAAGATCAGTGGCATCGTCAGTGGCTCTAATTTCAGGAGTCCCTATCAAGGACATCTGCAGGGCAGCGACGTCGAGCAGATACGCATATCTTCACGAAGCACTACTGCCTGGATTCCTCTACGAAGAATGATGCAGCTGTTGGACAGGCAGTCTTGAGGAATCTTTTTCAATGAGAGGTGAGCTTTCCCTACAATCCCTCCTTCCTGTGTTGCACATTTTGTATCACTTGTGATAGTCCTTGCTAATGTAACAAGTATATATAGATTTGGTTTTCCAATGTGAGTATGTATGTGGCAAGGTGGTGATATTCTTATAACAAAATGTGCTTTTAGGGCTTACTGCTAGCTACTCTGATACAAAGCATGGAAATCTATGAAAGTTCCAATACTGGGGCAAGAAAACAAGTTACTTACCTGTATTGGGTATAGATTCCCATGCGCCCACCCTCCTCCCCTGGGAAAGCTCTGCCTTTTTACTGAGATAGTGGCTGTTGCACAACGGCTACGAAAATCTGAGGCTCTCTCAGGAGGGTTCTAAGGGGTGAGGCTGTTCTGATTGGTTGTTACAGAATTCTTGGTCTCTTTTACAAAAAGATGTGGACCAGCTACAAAATGAGATGAGGCCTAGGCCTAGTTTTCTCTTTTGTACTTACTGCTATGGTATTTTTTATTTACTGAGGCTCCCATTCCGACGACGGGGGAGTGATACAAAGCATGGGAATCTATGAAAGTTACCAATACTGGGGAACCAAAGTTACAGGTAAGTAACTTGTTTTCTTGTCCTTCCACCTTCTTTGGAGTCCTGGCATTTCTTTGCATGGGGGGATTAATATTTTCTCCCCTGCCTCTCCCTCTCTCATCTTTTTTTATTCTTTTTTTTAAATGGGTCCTGCAGCACCACATTGCTACATGGCAACAAACATGTATTAATTCTCGCCACATCCTACATTAATAATAAAGTACAGTCAAATAACATTCTAAGCTTGCTATCCATGTGTCAATAGGTATGTACACACATGGGTGACTGTCTGTTTGTTTTGCTGTGCTTTATGAGAAACCATTTGATAGACGGCCATCTTTCAATGGTTTTGTTATACTTTATCAGAAAGCATTCCAAGATTGCTGCAAGTGCATGCTCATATGTACTGACAAACTGCACCTTTATTGAATGGCAAATTCAAGCAAGCATTGACAAAGTCAGTATCACTGAGCTCCGTGTCAAAGGTGAGACCCTCTGGCTTTGCCAGTGCCTGCTTTTACAATTTATTTGTAGATTTTCATCTTTCATCAGGCGGTTTAGATGGTCATAAGCACTAAATTATGCCACTCGTATGCTGGATCCTGCAAAACCTTTAATAGGTCATTTTGTTCACTTATCGTTAGAGAAGTCGAATGATCTCAATTAATAACAAATTAACACCTCATTAAAATGGTATTTTGTCCAATTCCAATATTTTGTTTTAAAAACAAAAGCCCTTTAAAAAAATATAGTACAAAAAAATAAAGAACAAAATTAAAAAGTCACCAGACAAACTAAGTAACAGGAAAAGGAAAATGTATTCTCAAACCTTTTTTCAAAGGGAATAAAGGAAACAGGGAAATGTAGCCATATAGGCTGTAAAATTGAAACCACAGCTTTAAAGACATCCCACCCAATCCTCCAGTATCCCAGGATGTCCTGTTGGAGGTAGTTGCTCCCATTTTTTTTAAACAGAGGCACCATTAAAATGCATATTCTTTATTCTGGGGAAGAGGGATGCAGGATGGTTGCTTACGATTTTATTGGTGATCCCCCTTAAACAGAGCTAGGATTACAGGTAAATATTTACTCCTTCTCGTCATGGGTGGCCTCTCCTAAATAGCGGAGTAGCCGGGCCCGCCTGCTGCAAGCGCAGCAGGTAAACACAAATAAATAAAATAGTAAATTAATGCCATTTTATTTTGTCACCGCTTGCGCTGTGTGCTTTCTCGAGGGTAGTGGCTGGGCTGGATCCTGCAAATGCAGGATGACTACACTGTTCTACGGTGCTCATGTCGGATTGTCCAACTGTGCAGCCATCCCATCCGATATGAGAACTGCAGACCCAGCAATCCAAGGGCTGTGAAATAGGCTGGAATTGCTGGCACAGGCCCCCAGCCTCAAAATGAGTGCTTGACTAGACTGCTCCAACCAATCCTGGAGCTGCTCTCATTCTAAAAACACCATGGGTTGGATTTGCGATCGACGAGCAGGAAGGAAGTCCTTCCTTTACCTGCTCGTGGACTCAGGGATCCTATCCCGCCAAGGAGGGACATACCGTACGAGGGCCAGTAGGTTCAGTGAAACATATATGGTGATGTTTTTTGTGCATTGCGCCTCACCGTATAAGTTGCCAGCCACTACTGCTTCTCCTTCAGGGCTTCTCAATTGATATTCATTAGCACTGAATAGAATATCAACCTACTAAGTGTGGTGGAAAGACACATAAAGTAAACATTTTGGCATAAGCAAAGAGTTCCCTGAAAGATGCCTGGTCTATTTGGGCATCAGGACAGTAATGCATTCTTAGTAATACAGTAGTCACAGCTTTACCCCTGGTAGAATCAGCATTTGGTCTACTGGACGGTCTTATCGGTGTCTGAACACTGCATTTTACAGCTAGATTAGCTCTGCAAAGTCTTTCTAAGACTCAGTTAATTGTGATATGTACGGTAACTCCTATTACCGACAACATGTTGCAGTCATGAGTTGCCTGATAAATAAACCTGCTGCTATTTATCAGGTGGAAAATGTCTAATATTGACCTAAACTTGTGAGCTTTTGTTTGCTAAGCACTAACATCCATATGTTATTTCCCCAAAAGAAGTAATAGGGTGATATTTATTGCATATGTTAAATTCTGACTCAGTGGAGTCTGATTTTATTGGTTCGGATAAACATCAATGTGTTCACTGCGCTGAAGTAATGAGGCCCTCAGTGTCCAGTTTTCTTCCTGTCTAAGTTTGACTTGTACATGCAATGTGTGATTTTGCCCTAATAAAAGAATTTACTTGTACGAAGATTTTCATGTGAGTAAAGATACTGCACAAAGGGGGTGTTCCAGGGCTGGAATGCCGATGAGTTGATGCACATCTGCAAATGTACACATTTGTGGATATTTGTAAACATCTGCAAATGTACACATTTGTCGATATTTGTAAACATCTCGCATGGCAAAGCAGATGTACCACAACCCTGAAAAGAGTGGGTTACAGCAGAAAGGGGTTTATTGCCATGGGCCCATTTACCATCTATTGGTGCAGTGCAAGGGGTTCTGTTGTAAAGTGCTCATGTACTATCTTGGAACCCACGCATCTTAGTAAGGTGCCACTTCCTTTCCGCTCCCCTATCCCTTTCTCTGATGGTTCTATCCTCCTTGTCCTCTGGCATAGGTCTGCCTTGGCGAGAGTTCTGATTGAATGAGCTGACCAACTGTCAATGAATCTCAGACCTTGGTGATGTTTTCCCTGAAATCATAAAATCACTTTGATCATCTGTCTTCTGCCTTTACTCCAGGGTAGTCTGTGGGAAATACGTTTTCTGCATGGAAAAAAGACAAATTCGCATAGATAAAGCCAGCAAGTGCATTTGCACCTGCATAGCAGATTTTGGCATGAGCAGATATACACATGTATGCTCATGCTAAAATTTAATGTGCAAACGCTTGCTAGGATTACGCCTGAAAAATGTACTTATAAAATGAAAAATTCTGGCGTGAAGTGATTTTTCTAATTTTTGTACCCCAAGGACAATAAAATACTGGTCATGTTGGTGTAAAACCGCCAGGGGCAAACCTATGTAGGTTAGAGGCTACTTGTCCAGAGGACAAAATAGAAATGACGACTTCTTGTCTTCACTACAAACAATATGTTCGAGGCATGTGGGCTGCTGAATTCATATCTGTGCATAGATCGCCGCCTAGTGTTGGGTCCGGATGATTGCACATTGTTGTCCTGGAAGAGTCTTCGAAGTATCACGAGATAGGTGGCTCCTCCCCTGGACTACAGTGCGCATGGGCATCGCCTCCATCCCCAGATAGTTTTTTTCCGCCATTGGGTTCGGATGTGTTTCGGTTCCCTCTGTCGGAATCGATAGTTGTTAAACTTTTCTAACTCGAGACCAAAAGGTCTTTAGGCTGGGCGTCGGTATCGTTTTGTTCGGGTTTTGTCTGTTTCTCGGCTCCGAACTCTTGCTACCCATCCGCGTGCTCTCGGCGCGGACGGGCCTACTCGACGCTCCAGATATGGAACGAACTCCGTTCAAAAGGTGCCCGGTGTGCACCTCCAAGTATTCACACCTCGATGTGCACCCTGTGTGCAACAAATGTTTGTCGCCGGACCATGATGAGGCCAGGTGTATGGCCTGCTCGAAGTTCCGGTGTAAGAAGACTCTCAAGATTCGTCGGGCCGCTAGACTCCAGGCCCAGTTATCGGCACCCCGGTGCCCCCGCCGGACAACATCTTCGAGGAATTTGTTGAAGACGACGATGTCCTACAGGTTTCGGACTCTAGTCCCGCGTCCGAGGGGGATGCCTACGACGCGGGTGACGAGGACTTTGACGAAGCCGGCGACGAGGTAGGGGACGACGATGGGGCCATTGCCACCGTGGGGGATAGCTCGGAGGAAGAGCATCCCCAAACTGACTCAGGGGTCAACCCCCTTCATGCGGCCCAGGTCGAGGGATCGCCTTCAGGCCTTACCCAAGACCTCGTTACTAGTCCAGCAGCCCCGCCTACGGGCCCGGTCACGGACATTTCTGATGCGCCACTCCCGTTCACAAAAACGAAAGTGAAGCCCTTGGGATCCACACCTCCGGTTTCGAAACCGAAAGTGAAAGCTGCACTGGTGCAGAAGGCTCTGAAGGCATCGAATTCCAAGAAATTCAAAATGGCCGACTTGAAGAGCCGCGCCAAGATGGCCGACCCGAGGGCCTCGGGGTCGACGCTGAAGGCGAAGTCGACCGACGCGGCCGCGTCGGCGCCGAAGATGGTTGAGGTCGATGACCCGAAGAAAGCTTCAAAGAAGCGTCAAGGCGATTCCACAGCTCTGGCTTCGCCGGCTCCGGCCGTCGGGGACAAGGAACATGACGTGTCGGCTCCGAAGAAGGTGCCTCTCGCCGACCCGGCTCCCGACTTGGGGAAATCGCTCGAGCCGGTTAAGCCCTCTCCAGCCTTAACGAAAAAGGTCACGGAGTCCCTGCAACGGATTCGGAAGGACGCTGTGGTTCCCGAACCAGGGGATGTGGTGTCGAAGCACACACCGAAGCCCACAAAGGCGCAGGCGCCTATCCGCTTTACCCTGCCACCGAAGTCGACGCCGAAGGCTTTCGCTCCGAAGCATGGGGCAGGCGTGCCCTCGAAGGAGGTGTCGACGCCCAAAGCGTCATTGGTGGTGTCGAAGCTTCGGCTCCAGCCGCTTGCAGAGGAGGAGCGTCGAGAGGTCATCATCGACGCCAATACCGGAAAACTGTCTCTCCTCAAGAGGAAAATCACCACGGAGCCGGTGTTGGAACATTTTCGTATTCCTCTCAAAAACAAGAAGGATTCTGCGGGTACTTCGGACCCGATAGAGCCTGCACCTCCACAAGCCTTAGAACATTCGCCAACGCGTTCCAACGCAGGGGATGGTGACGATGAGGAGGTCGAGTACAACTATCCGGCGTACTCGGATCCGGAGGAGGAACATGAACCTTGGTCTGCCGGAGGCGACCCAGAGGACCCGCAGTCGGGTCAGGAACCGCAGCTCTTTGCGGCAAAGACCTCACCGACGGAGGACTCGGAAGCCTTCAACGCTTTGATTGAGAGAGCTGCAGCTAACCATGATGTCGAGCTGCATTCAGATCCTGTGGATGTAGACTTTTTGTTTGACACTTTCTCAGTGGCTGAAAAGTCAGTCAAGACATTGCCAATGCTCAAGGGAGTGCTAAAGCACGCGACGGAGGTCTTCAAGGAGCCCACTCGGGCGCGTGTCATCAATAATCGCATTGACAAAAAATATAAGGCAGCGCCCTCGGATCCAACATACATCAAGGGACACCTGCCACTGGACTCTTTGGTTGTATCCAACGCACGCAAGAGGGCGAACTCACAGACCACTGGTGACGCTCCTCCCCCAGACAAAGAGTCAAAAATATTTGAGGCCTCAGGGAAACGGATTGCTGGGCAGGCAGCTAATATTTGGCGAATCTCAAACACCCAGGCCCTACTTGCACGCTACGATAGGGCTCATTATGACACCCTAGAAACACTGCTGCAACACTTGCCTGACCAGTACAAGGAGGCAGGGGAAATGTTAATTCAGGAGGGAAAGCTCATCACAAACGCTTCCATCAAATGTGCGCTGGACGTGGCTGATACAGCCTCCAGGGCAATCAACACTAGTGTGTTGCTGAGAAGACATGCATGGCTTAGGATATCTGGTTTCAAACCGGATATACAGACAACCATCCTGAACCAAACAGTTAATCCTGACCACCTGTTCGGCCCTGAGGTGGATGCGACACTGGAAAAAATGAAGAAAGACACGGACACTGCTAAGTCTATGGGGGCCCTCCAGTCTCAGCAGTTTCGGGGTGGTTCCTTTCGCCGCTCCAATACCAGAGGCACCTCAAGGGGTCAGGCATCGCAGTCCACACAGTATTATAAAAGTAATACCCAAACCTCATACACCAACAAGGGTAGAGGTGGCTACAGAGGCAACAACATCAAAGGCAGGGGACGTGGAAACAACAGCTCCAGGTCCACCACCGCCAACAAGCAGTGACGTCTTGTCACTGCCCCCCGACCACACAACACCGGTCGGGGGGAGACTCCAGCAGTTCCTGCCCGCGTGGAAATCCATCACCACGGACAGGTAGGTCAAGTCTCTTATCCAGTACGGTTACTGTCTGGAACTTACTTCCACTCCACCAAACATACCTCCAAGAAGCCGTCCTATGTCCGGCGAGCACTTGCACTTGTTGCAGCAGGAAGTTCAAGTCATGCTGCAAAAAGGGGCAATAGAGCTCGTCCCACTGCAAGAAAGGGGAACAGGGGTTTACTCCCTGTATTTTCTGATCCCCAAAAAGGACGGATCCCTCAGGCCCATCCTGGACCTCAGGCCCCTCAACTGGTACATTCTCTCGGAGCACTTCCATATGCTCACGTTACAGCAGGTACTCCCTCTGCTTCAACAGGGGGACTTCCTGGCTACGCTGGATCTAAAAGATGCATACTTTCATATCCCCCTGCATCCTTCCCACAGGAAGTATCTCAGATTCACGATTCAAGACCAGCACTACCAGTTCAGGGTTCTGCTGTTCGGGGTCACCACAGCGCCGAGGGTCTTTACAAAGTGCCTGGCGACTGTGGCGGCGCATCTACGCCGCCAAAACGTCCACGTCTACCCTTATCTGGACGACTGGCTCATTCAGGCAAAAACAGAACAGCAGTGCGCCGACCACGTGTCCCGCACCATTCATCTCCTGCACGATCTGGGATTCTCTCTGAACTACCCAAAATGCCATCTCCAGCCCACCCATGTACGGCAGTATTTGGGCGCGACGATAAACACTCTGGCAGCCACTGCGCAGCCGAATTCAGTGAGAATCGCCAGTATCCAAACACTGATCCAACGATTCAGACCTCAGCACTCGCTTCCAGCGAAGGTGTTCATGAAGTTGATAGGCATGATGGCCTCCTGCATCTCCATTGTCCCGCACGCGAGACTACATATGCGTCCGCTTCAGGAGTGCCTAGCACGTCAGTGGACTCAGGCTCATGGGCAACTAACAGACCTAGTGTTGGTGAGCGGTCGGGCGTACAACTCTCTGCATTGGTGGAATCCACAAAACCTTTGCAAGGGCCGACCGTTCCAGGAGCCTGTGCCACAGATTATCCTGACAACGGACGCCTCTCTCCAGGGATGGGGAGCTCATGTACTCCACTACACAGTGCAGGGACTATGGACACTACAGCAAAAGAAGATGCACATCAATGTATTGGAACTGATGGCAATCTTCTTGGCCTTGAAGGCATTCAAAGTACACCTGTGCAACAAGGTCGTGTTGATCCGGACGGACAACATGACAGCCATGTACTACATTCAAAAACAGGGAGGCACACACTCTCCGCAGCTGTCTCATCTGGCTCAGAGCATGTGGAAGTGGGCCATTCAGAGGAACATCTTCCTCATTGCAGAGCATCTCCCAGGCAAAGACAACCAGATGGCGGACCTGCTCAGCAGGCACAGCCATCAGATGAACAAGTGGGAGATACATCCATCGGTACTCCAACCGTTCTTCCAAAAGTGGGGTCATCCAGAGATAGACCTGTTCGCCACAAAGGAGAACGCAAAATGCCAAAGCTTCGCCGCCAGGTTCCCACACCCGCAATCACAGGGCAATGCGATGTGGATGAACTGGTCAGGCAGATTTGCATACGCTTTTCCCCCAGCACCTCTGATACCGCTGGTGGCACGCAAACTCAGGCAGCACTCGATGACTCTCATCCTGGTTGCTCCAACGTGGGCTCGCCAACCATGGTACACCACGTTTCTGGAACTCTCCGTGGTACCGCATCAAAGGCTTCATCTCACACCCAGCCTTCTGACGCAGAGCCATGGCGACATTCAGCACCCAGATCCGCAACAGCTCAACCTGGCAATCTGGCTCCTGAAGTCCTAGAGTTTGGCTACCTCAATCTTCCACCCGATTGCATGGACATCATTCGGGAGGCAAGAAAGCCCACTACTAGAGCATGTTATGCGGCTAAATGGAAGCGATTTGTCGTCTACTGTGTAAACCACGACATTGACCCGCTGGATGCTTCCATTCAAAACATCATTTGCTACCTGTTCCACCTGTACCAATGCAATTTGGCGTATTCTTCCATCCGCATTCACTTGTCTGCAATGGCAGCATACCTCCAGAATAGGCAACACCTGTCACTTTTTAAGGTCCCTGCTATCAAGGCTTTTCTGGAAGGACTCAAAAGGGTCATTCCACCACGGACACCACCAGCTCCGGAATGGAACCTCAATGTGGTTCTTACAAGGCTGATGGGTCCTCCCTTTGAGCCACTGCACTCTTGTGAGCTTCAGTTTCTGACTTGGAAGGTCGCTTTCTTAGTAGCAATTACATCACTACGGAGGGTTAGCGAATTGCAGGCGCTCACCATCCAAGAACCTTTCTTCCAAGTACACGCTAACAGGGTGGTGCTCCGCACTAACCCCAAATTCTTACCCAAGGTTGTATCTCAATTCCATTTAAACCAGACAATTGAGTTGCCAGTGTTCTTTTAAAACCCAGAGTCGCTGGCGGAGCGGATGCTCCACACCCTTGACGTAAAAAGGGCCTTAATGTACTACATTGACAGGACCAAAGATTTTCGTAAGACCAAGCAGCTTTTTGTTGCTTTTGCCTCACACCACAAGGGAAACGCTATCTCCAAAGCTGGAATCGCTAGCTGGATTGTAAAATGCATTCAGATCTGTTACGCTAAGGTCAAGCGCACTCTCACAATTCCACCAAGAGCCCACTCCACCAGGAAGCTGGGGGGCTCTATGGCTTTCTTAGGTAATATTCCCTTAGAAGATATCTGTAGAGCAGCCACATGGTCTACCACACATACTTTCACTAAACATTACTGTGTAGACGTGCATTCCAAACAGCAAGCAGCTGGTGGTCAGGCTGTTCTCAGAACACTTTTTCAGACTGCTGCAGCTGGCACGGGCGGCCGCCAATAATGGGAGGACTGCTATGTATTCTATGCACAGATATGAATTCAGCAGCCCACATGCCTCGAACTGCAAATGCTACTTACCAGTATGCATCTGTTCTAGGCATGTAGGGCTGCTGACATTCATATCGCCCACCCTCCTCCCCGGCGCCTGTAGCAGCTGCAGTCTTCATACATATGTATATATTCATATATCTGCTCGCAGCATAGGCATCACTCACATACTTCACTCCATCTCTGCCAATGGCTAAAAACAATCTGGGGATGGAGTTGATGCCCATGCACACTGTAGTCCAGGGGAGGAGCCACCTATCTCGTGATACTTCGAAGACTCTTCCAGGACAACAATGTGCAATCATCCGGACCCAACACTAGGCGGCGATCTATGCACAGATATGAATGTCAGCAGCCCTACATGCCAAGAACAGATGCATACTGGTAAGTAGCATTTGCATTCCTGAACGTCGGGCTATAGGAATTCCACATCCCTGCCTACTTCGCATCAGAAAAAATTATTTTCTTTGGTAAATTTTAATAGATTGTCTCTTCTCTTAAATTCTTGAATGGGGCAATGGCTCAGTGGCTTTGCATAGCTATCAGAGGCTTCCCATCTCAAGTCAAGTTTCAGATCGCTGTGCCTTTGTTACCCCCACCTATTTATAAAGAAGTAAGTTACCAATGGAAGGGCTGAATGACATAAATAATTAGAACTTGACACACACTTGTTTCTGTATGAACCAAAAAGAAAAGACATTCTTGCACAAAAACTGAATGCTGTGAAAATGCAGAGAAAACCTGAGGAAGGCTAGTCGTGGTTATCAAGTACTTGCACATTGATCGATGGCTCATTCATTAGCACACTGAACCAAAGGAACAGATGGAACTTGTATGAAGTCTTGAAGCTGCATGGGTGCACTGTTGTCAATCCACGAAATGGTAAGGTTCATTGTTTTGCAGTAATTATTAGGCCGCTGCATCATGCTAGGCTTTGATCTGTAGACGCACAGGCAGCTGATGGCGGAGAATATAATTGTGTGCTAACTATTAACTACCAGTTTACACATTACATTCAGTTATGTTCCCAAATCATTGTCAACTATGAAGCAATCTGTTTGTACCTATTTTAAATAAGAAGGTGATATCATTTCAGCATGCAAGTGGCTATTTCACCAGGAAAATATAAGCACATTGGGAATGCTAAGAAAAAGTACTTTGGACTTTAGCAGTCTTTTGGAGGTTCAATGCACATTACTGTGCAGTCTTAAGAAAACGTACCTTGAAGTGAAAGTGTTTACAGGGATCTAATTCCGACACCTTTCTCAAGAAAGCAATATCATTCTAAACTCAAACATGAACTTCTTGGCACATTTAATAATGCTCTAAATTGAGGGCTCCCTACCAACTGACTCAGGCTACATTAAAAACAGGTTGTACATGTGCTGACAGCCAGTCATTAAATTAACAAGCATTTCTTCCCTAGAGGGTTTCATTGCACCACTAAACAAACACGTTTTTATCCGTTATGGCTCCAGACCTGATATAGAAGGGTGTATCTGAAAGAAACAGGTTAGTATTAGATTTCTTATTTTAGAATATCCCCAGGCGTCAGACTGGATCCTTAAACTTTTGCGTAGCAGTACCCTTGCGTGTCGGTAGGCGTCGTCTGCGGCTCCGCGTCCGTCGTTGGCGCCGGGATGACGTCGCCGGAGTACTTAGACTTCGTCCCTCGCGCGCTGACGTCAGTTCTTTTTTCCGCGCCAGCAAGCGCCGATCCGGAAAAAGTAGTACCCTTAGTCAATTTTTTACTAATTTTTTGGATCATTTTTGATCACCTTTCGAAGTCACTCGACTTCGACGGTGCCGGTAGGGATGCCCGGGTTCAAGCTCTGCGTCGATTGCAACAGACCCCCATCGCCGGTGCCTTCACTGTCTGGGCCCAACCACGATGACAAGTCCTGCTCCGACTGCCGGGCCCCGACGTCCAAAGCTAGACAGGAGCGATCCCGCAAGCGACTCGAGCTCCGGCAGTCGGCCGGCGCCGCTCCTACCCTCGATTCAGGTCCGGCACCGCTTGTCGCCTTATTCGACGCCGCTAGGAGATTTTTACTTCCACGATCCGGCCCCATCCTTGGACCCTGAGTATCAGGAGATGGGTGGCGAGGAGGATTGGGAGGGGTCCGAGGACCCTCTGGCACGTGAGTGGCAGTCTTCTCAGGACTGGGCAGGTGAGCTAGGGGAGGCCAGTGGTCTGGACACTTCGCCAGGCACTGGTTTTGTCTCCCTTCCTACTGTGGCTACGGAGGAGGGGGCTGCCTATAGTGTGGTGCTGACGCGGGCTGCCAATGCCTTGGGCTTTGAGGTCCCCGTCGCGGCCGTGAGAACTAACCTCCTCACTGAGGTCCTTAAACCTCAGACAAGCTCGGCTGAACCTCTACTGCCGTTTAATGAGGCCTTCTCAGACTTTCTTCTGGGCACTTGCTCCAAGCTCGCTACAGGTCTGCCTGTAGATAGGAACGTGGCCAGGCGCCACCGCTCGGCTCCGTGCGACCCTTGCTTCCTGTCCACCCACCCCACCCCGAGAGTCTGGTCATCCAGGCCTCTAACTTCTAGACCGCATTCCTGACGGCTCCCCCGATCGGGAATCCAAGAGGTACGAACAGTATGGTAAAAAGATGTTCTCCTCACTTAGTTTGGGGTTGCGGTCAGTCAACACCGCGTGGCTCTTGGGCCGTTACACCCACTCTCTGTGGAACAAGGTCGCGGACGTACTGCCACAGTGTCCGGAGGGGGTCCGGACTAAACTCACCCAAGCACTTGTGGAGGGTCGAGATGCGGCACAGTATTCCATCTGGTGTGGGCTGGATACCACGGACTCGCTGGGCAGAGCGATTGCAACGGCGGTGGCGATTCGTCGCCAAGCCTGGCTGAGGTCCGCCAACTTTTCAGCTGATGTCCAAAACACTCTTCTGGACATGCCGTTTGATGGCCATCGTCTCTTTGGCGACAAGGCAGACAGTGCGCTTGAGCGCTTTAAGGACTCCAGGGCTACGGCCAAGTCCTTGGGCTCTCTGCCCCGTGCCAGCAAACTGTTGCCTTTCGTGGCCAAGGAAGGGGCGCCCCACACGTCCTGCCAGCCATGGCCCGCAGACTAACATCCAGCGCAGTGGCGGACGTGGTAACCGCCATGGCGGTGGTCGGGGACAACGGCGAGGTCAGTCCACACCTACCCCTGCAGCATCCGCCTGAAAACCCTCCTAGTCCCAGTTTTCAGGCCCATGTGACGCCAGTGGGGGGCAGGGTTCGCCATCACCTCCACCACTGGCGCACTGCCAAATCGGACAGGTGGGTGCTGCAAATCGTCCGAAGGGGCTACTCCCTCCCGTTTGAGGCGACCCCTCCAGCCATGCCACCGCAGTACCACCGTGTGTCGGGGGATCACTTGAGTCTTCTGCAAGAGGAAGTTACGGCCCTCTTGGCCAAGGGGGCCATCGAGCGCGTTCCTGGGCGAGAAGTAGGGTGTGGTTGTTACTCCCACTACTTTCTGGTTCCCAAGAAGGGCAAAGGGGGCCTACGCCCTATCTTGGCCCGGCGGAACGTCAACGGCTTCCTCTGGAAGGAGAAGTTCAAGATGCTGACTTTGGCTCAGGTCTCAGCTGCCCTGGACCCGGGAGACTGGATAGTAGCGTTGGACTTGCAGGACGCCTATTTTCACATCCCCGTCCTGCCGGCCCACACGCGTTACCTGCGGTTCACGGTAGGCCACGATCACTTTCAGTTTACCGTGCTCCCCTTCGGCCTTACCAGCGGCCCACGGGTGTTCACAAAAGTGATGGCGGTGGTCGCAGCTCATCTGCGCAGGTTAGGGGTGTAGGAGAGTAGGGTCTGCAATCATATGGTCACCCCGATTTTTGCTTTTTGCTTCACTGGTTTACGACTTTCCCTGGCTGTGGGCCTGCTAATCAGACCCACAGCCTAGCTGTTCTCTCTCTAAATTGACAACCATGTACCTTAGGTGCATTTACCAATTGGTACTGGGCCACCTTATCAGTCCCTGTACAGTGTACTATAGGTACCCAGGGCATAGGTGTACCCAGGGCCTACCAGGGGCTGAAGCATGTATTATGCCACCCCTGGCTGGCCATCTAAACAGACACAACTGGCTGCACGACAGCTGGGGCAAGGTGGTGTAATCACCCTTTGCTTTAGATATAGTTCCCTATATCTAAACCTAAAATGGACACATACATTCCTATCAGTGGAAGGCCTTATCAGTCCTGAAGGCAGAGTGCTTGTAATTATGTGAGATGGTGCTCTGGCATGAGCTGAGCCCGTTTGCAGCTTGCGGAACCAAGTCCTAATAGCTGTTCCATGACCTCTCCACCGCCGTGCTGAGTGGTCGCTCCCCAGTCTCCCTGGCGAGACCCGGTATCGTTGTACTGAATACCACAGCCTTAAGCCTGTGCTGCCTTGCTCGCTGCTCCGCATTTCATTGATTGCATTTCTGCTTTCTAGCATAGTGCTGCCTTGCTCGCTGCTCCGCATTTCATTGACTGTTATCTGCTTTTTAGCATAGTGCTGCCCTGCTCGCTGCTCCGCATTTAATTGATAGTACTATTTGTTTACTGGCATTGTGCTGCCCTGCTCGCTGCTCCGCTTTTACTTTATTTGTGATTGGCCAATATCTCTTGAACCTGTGTTCCCCTGATCCGCTCTACCTGCGCAGAGCCTTCCACATTTGGCGCGACTGCCCCCGGCGCTGTTCTCCACCCTCCCCTCCGCTGCCATTTTGGGTGTTGTTGTTTGTGCTCGCTCAAGCCCGCCCCGCCTCCCAGCTGAACCGCCCTCGCCCCTCCCCCTCCTCTCTCCATATATGACAGTAGTTCCCGCGCGCAGCGTTTACGCGCAGCGATCGCGCCCCAGTCGCGCCGAAGGTGCGCCAAAGGTAAGCCCGTCTACGCCCGTCCGCGCCTGGACCGCGCCCAGCGCCAGACCCCCTGGTCCTCGCGCTGCCCAGCCCTCCCGCATTACCTACGATGCCGCCACCCTCCTAGCCCTTAACCCCGGTCGCGCCCCCAACTGCGCCCAAGCCGCTCCTGGACACACCCATGGACCTTTCTCTTGCTACTCCTGCAAATTCATCGGAACCGACAACATCTCCGCTACAACCACACCACAGATTCCCGACCCCAACCACCTACAATGCATCCTTCTCAACACTCGATCGGTCCACAGACACGCCATTGACCTATGGAATCTACTAGACACCATCTCTCCAGACATCGCCTTCCTAACAGAAACATGGATGAACGCTTCCTCCGCCCCAGACATCACCATCGCCATCCCTGAAGACTATAAGATCACACGCAAGGACCGCACCGGCCACACAGGAGGAGGAATCGCTATCGTCCATAAAAAATCAATCCACATCTCAACCAGCTCTGACGTCAACCTCGCCAACTCTGAACACCTTCCCTTCCAGATCCACATCGACCCCAAGACCACACTCAGAGGCACCCTCCTCTACAGACCACCAGGACCCCGCGCAAAATTCAGTGAAGACATCACGGACTTCATCACTCCACACGCGCTCCCCTCCAAAGATTACATCCTTTTGGGAGACCTCAACTTTCACCTTGAAAAGAACAACGACCGCAACACCACCACCCTCTTGGACAACCTCGGACTTAAACAACTGGTCACTTCCCCCACCCACATCGCAGGTCACACACTCGACCCCATCTTCACCTCCAGCAATCATATCTCCTTCAGCCACACGACGGATCTCCTCTGGTCTGACCACAGCTGCGTTCACTTCACCTACAACAAGCCGAAACCCACCAACCACCACCAACCAACTCTGCAAAGAAACTGGAACAAAATCACCATCGACCAGATCTCCTCATCGCTCCTTCTAAACATCCCAGCCCACTCTTCTAACCCAGACCAAGCCGCCGCCAACTTCACCCTATGGTTATCCAACACCGCCGACATCCTAGCACCACTGAAAAAACGTCAACGTAAACCTGGCAGCAAGAAGGCATCATGGTTCAACGATGATCTTAAGAAGTCCAAGAAACTCTGCCGCTCCCTTGAAAAGGCCTGGAAAAAAGACCCAACCACTAGCACCAAGGACGCCTTCAAAAACGCCACCCACACACACCACCAACTAATCCGAAAGGCCAAGAAAACAGCATTCAAGGATCGACTAGACGACAACGCCCACAACAGCAAGGAACTTTTCAACATCGTCAAGGAATTTACCAACCCCTCGGCCAACTCCAACGACATCACCCCTTCTCAAGCCCTCTGCGACTCCTTGGCTCTATTCTTCCACAACAAAATTGCAGACATCCACAACAGCTTCGACAACCAACCCGGAGACCAACCCACCCAACCATATGCTGAACATTCTCCCCCCTTGAACACTCTTAATGACTGGAACCCAATCTCCACTGAGGACACCATCGGCCTGATGAACTCTATCCACTCAGGATCCCCCACAGACCCATGTCCTCACCACATCTTCAACAAAGCAGACTCCGTCATAGCACCGCACCTCCGAGACGTCATCAACTGCTCCTTCAACTCCGCCACCTTCCCGGAAAGCTGGAAACACGCTGAACTCACCGCCCTTCTGAAAAACCCCACAGCGGACCCCACCGAACTCAAAAATTACCGCCCCATATCGCTTCTTCCTTTCCCAGCCAAAGTCATCGAGAAAGCTGTCAACAACCAACTCGCCGCTTTCCTCGAAGCCAACAAATCCCTCGACTCCTCACAATCTGGCTTCCGAGCAAAACACAGCACTGAAACCGCCCTCATCGCAGCAACCGACGACATTCGAACTCTACTGGACAATGGAGACACAGTCGCCCTCATCCTCCTCGACCTCTCTGCAGCCTTCGACACAGTCTGCCACAGCACCCTTTTACAACACCTCAGAAACATCGGAATACAAGGAAAAGCACTTGAATGGATCACCTCGTTCCTCACCGGAAGAACCCAGAGAGTCCGCCTTCCACCATTCAAATCCGAGGCCACTGAAGTCATCTGTGGCGTACCACAAGGATCCTCACTCAGTCCCACCCTCTTCAACGTATACATGAGCCCCCTTGCGGCCATCGCTCACCAACACAACCTCAACATCATCTCCTACGCGGATGACACTCAACTGATCCTTTCTCTCACCAATGACCCCAGCACCGCCAAAACAAACCTACACGAAGGAATGAAAGAAGTTGCCGAATGGATGAAGCAAAGCCGTCTGAAACTGAACTCAGATAAAACAGAAGTCCTCATCTTAGGTACATCCCCCTCTGCATGGGACGACTCTTGGTGGCCGGAAGCCCTTGGAAAAGCACCCATCCCGACAGACCACGCACGGAACCTAGGCGTTATCCTGGACTCTTCACTCTCAATGAACAGACAAGTCAACGCCGTATCCTCATCCTGCTTCAACAATCTTCGCATGCTCCAAAAAACATTTCGCTGGATCCCCATCGAAACCAGAAAAACAGTCACCCATGCTCTGGTCACGAGCCGACTGGACTACGGAAACACCCTCTACGCAGGTACTACCGCAAAACTCCAGAAGAAACTCCAACAAATCCAAAACGCCTCAGCCAGGATCATATTAGACATCCCGCGTAACGAACACATCTCTGGCCACCTGAAAGACCTCCACTGGCTACCCGTCAATAAGAGGATCACTTTCCGACTGCTAACCCACGCACACAAATCACTCTACGACATCGGACCAGAATGCCTCAACTCACGACTGTCCTTCTACACCCCCTCCCGCCAACTACGTTCTTCCAACCAAGCCCTCGCCACTGTACCCCGCATCAACAAGACCACCATGGGAGGCAGATCCTTCTCATACCTGGCAGCTAAAACATGGAACTCACTCCCCACCTACCTTCGCCTTACCCAGAACCACCTAGCTTTTAGAAAGCAACTTAAAACGTGGATATTTGACAAGTAATCCTCCTCCCCTCCCTAAGCGCCTTGAGACCCTCTGGGTATGTAGTGCGCTATATAAATTCTCTGACTTGACTTGACTTGACATATACTCTTAAGTGCATTATAATCCTCGCGGTTAAATGCTAACTTTGGTATAGCATTATCAAAACATGTCGAGTAAGGTGTCATACGAATTGTATGTGTCATACGAATTGGAATACTACCCCCTCGCCAATTCTGGCGACAGGGGTAGCATTCCACCCTTCTAGAGGGGCACGACATGTATGTAACTGTGAACCCCGGTTAAAGTTAACTCGAGCCTCAGCATCACAAAATGGATGCCACAGACACAAGTCTGACCTCCTGCTGCTGGGAGTCTTTCCAGCGAGGGAGGCTTGGACAAAGGGTTTCCTGCCTTGGGAGGTGCTAGCACCACCCCAGACAGGATTTTGTGTATTAGGTAGGACAGGGCTGAAAGGAATGAGACATGCCTGGGGCACACAAGGTGTCCCTGTGCATACACCGGTCTAAACCAGTTCCTGGGGCACTCCAGCCCCAGAGCTGGCGCAAGACCGGACAAAGGAAACGGGGTGTAACCACCCCCCTTCCTGGTCCCACCCAGAGGAGGGACCTAGTCGTAGTGCAGCCCCCTTTAGCCGAATAAAGGTAGGAGCTGGTCCCATTCCAAATTAGATTATCCTGATCAACTCTACAAGAAGAAACTCTGGACTTTGAAGTTCTGCTCCACAGAAGACTGAAGAAAATCTCCCTTGTGTGCAAGGAGTGTCCACCCTGCACAAGCAGGCACCATCAGCGTACAGCGGCTCCCCTTTGTTGTCTTCCTGCAAGGATCCAGACTTCAGAGCCCGACGAGACCCGGACTCCCAGACCTCTCCGACCTCTACCCACATCTGCAGCACAGCTGAGACCCGTGGGTGCGACGAGACACTTGGGACCGGCCATCTTGAAAGAAGCAGCACTTCGCTCCAGCACGACTTCAGAGGCATCCTCGTCCAAGTGCTTTGGGGACTGAGAAGCCCCGACCCCGAGCAGCTCCTGCATCGAATACCAGCCCTCCAGCATCCACGAGATCTGCGTGGGGCCCTTCTGCCTGTTTGCTGCTCGACGCGTTGTCTGATCACTTGCCGGCTGGCTAGTGACCTCTTAGATGCCGAACTCCGACAACTTCACTGCTGGTCTGGTTGTTCCAGGCTGGCCCTTGCTCCCTTCCAAAAGAGGAGCACCCCGGACCCTCCTGGTCCACTCCAGACGCCGTTTCCACTCACCGCGTGGGTTGCCTTTGCCAAGGCCTGTTGAACCCGAATCCGGAGACGACACCGCCGACAGCGAGAGCCTGCGTGGGACAGCTCGTGCCTCCATCCTGGTCGTCGAAGACACCAACTGGTCCGCGTGGCTGCAGAGACAAGCGTCCACCTTCACCTGATCGCGACGACGACATCTGGTTCCACTCCTGGTTCCACTCCAGTCACTGGCTAGTGACTTTGAACATTGTCCCCTCTGCTTTCAGGTTCTTCTCTTCACTGATCCACCCTTGGATCACACCGGACATCTTCCTCCTGACCGCCTGCAGCATCTTTTCCTCCAGGCTCCATAGACTTCAACGCCGGAACCCAACACGACTTGGCACCTATGCACCCGCAGCCTGTGGGTGAGGTAACACGAGCATTTCGGTGCTCAAGGGTAGCTTGACTCTCCTAGTGTCCAGTTCCACAGTCGTTTTTGTCCTATCTAGTCAGGGACGTCCGTACTCACCTTTTCTTAAAACTGTACTGTCCATAGACGTTTGTACGCATCTCGCGTGTGAGTTCACACTCTGCACACGCGTTCCGTGGGCCTCCTAGTACTTACCTCAAGTTAGTATAGTGTGGTCCCAGCGATCCTACAACCTCTGGACAGCTCCATTCCTTTGATTGACTTTCACATTCCACTTACTTAGTATATGGTTTGTCGTGCCCCTAGGGCACCATTGTAAATCGTGCAACTTAAACGTATTTTTCCTAAGAGTTTGTCATGTGCTTAGCCCTCTGACCTCATAAAGAGTTCAGAGGTGTATGTTAGTTAATAAATACTTGTTTATTTTCATAACAACCTGTGTGGTGTCCTTTCACTTGGTATTCAAGGGGTTATATGTGGTAAAACAGCTGGCTTCACATGCCAAAAGAGTTTAGTCTAAAGACTGCTTTGTCCATGCTACCATTAGGATAGCTGGTCTATAAGGTTGACTTACAACCAATCACCTTAAGGGTTGTTTGGACTGATACAAGGTGATCACTAGAACTAGTGAGCATCATATATCAGGCCAACTTCTCACAAGGAGTTTCAGTCTTCCCCTACCTCGACGACTGGTTGTTGAAGGCGGGCTCGCCCCAGACAGTCGTCAGCCACCTCCAGACTATGGCCGACCTCCTGCACCTGCTGGGGTTCTCCATCAATGTGCCGAAGTCGCACCTGTATCCCTATCAGAAGCTACTCTTCATCGGCGCAGTTTCGGGTTTATCCTCCCAAACAGCGGGTTCGGCATATTCAGGCTCTGATTCCGATCTTTCAGCTGTTATCCCGAGTCTCGGTCAGGTTGACGCTGCGGCTTCTGGGGCTGATGGCCTCCTGCATCCTTCTGGTGCATCACGCCAGGTGGCGGATGCAGGCTCTGCAGTGGGACCTGAAGTTTCAGTGGGCCCAGCACCAGGGCAACTTGTCTGACCATGTCTTGATCTCGGAGGGCACTGCAAGACAGTTGCAGTGGTGGCTCGCGGACCGCGATTGGGTCAGCGGCAGATCCCTCTCCTTACCCCAACCGGAGCACGTAGTTGTGATGGATGCGTCCCTCCAGGGCTGCGGGGGCCACATAGGAGATGCGGAGATCAGAGGCCTCTGGTCTCCGGCGGAGTCCCGGCTCCACATCAACCTTCTGGAGCTGCGGGCGATCCGGCTTGCACTGAAGGCATTCTTTCCCTCTGTCCGGGGCAGTGTAGTGCAGGTGTTCACTGACAACACCACCGCCATGTGGTACTGCAACAAACAGGGCGGGGTAGGGTCGTGGACCCTCTGCCAGGAGGCTCTGCGCCTCTGGCAGTGGCTGGAACATCGGGGCGTGACCCTGTTGGTTCAACACCTGGCAGGTTCTCTGAACGCTAGGGCGGACTAACTCAGCCGTCGGTGCATGATGGATCACTAATGGCATCTGAACTCGGACGTGGCACAAGGCCTCTTTCAGTAGTGGGGAGAGCCTTGGTTAGATCTATTCGCCACAGAAGAGAATGCGCAATGTCATCAGTTCCGCACGTTGGAATTTCCAAGGCGACACTCGCTCGGAGACGCTTTTCGTCGCGAGTGGAGCTGCGGTCTGTTGTACGCCTTTCCGCCTGTACCATTTCTGCCCAGAGTGCTGAAGAAGATCAGACGCGACCGGACCCAAGTTATCCTTGTGGCTCCGGACTGGGCACGAAGATACTGATATCCCGAGCTACTCAGCATGTCTGTCGATCCCCCGATTCGTCTGCCTCTTCAGAAGGACCTTCTGTCAAAGCAGCCGGGGACGGTCCTCCACCCGAACCTGTCCGGTCTCCACTTACATGCGTGGAGATTGAGCGGCGGCAGTTGAGGCCATTTGACTTGCCTCCTGAAGTCTGTATGTGATTCTGGCAGCCAGGCTTCCCTCCACAAAATCGGTATACGCCTGCAGGCGGAACAAATATGTGGCATGGTGCACAGCAAAGGCTGTGGATCTCCTTTCTGCCCCTCTTTCAGAGGTTCTCCTCTTTTTTTCTCTCTCTTGCCCAGCAGGGCTCTGCTCTGGGCACTATCAAGTGCTACCTCTCTGCTATTTCCGCCTTCTTAAGGCTTCCTGATCAGCCCTCTTTGTTCAAGTCCCCGGTTGTAAATAGGTTTTGGAAGGGCCTCACTCACATCTTTCCTCCTGTTCCTTTTGTGATGCCTCAGTGGGACTTGAACCTTGTTCTGACCTATCTGATGTGTGCTCCTTTCGAGCCACTTCATAAATGTCCTCTTAGTCTCCTTACTCTGGAGACTGCATTCCTGGTTGCCATTACCTCTGCCAGGAGGGTGAGTGAGCTCCAGGCTCTTTCCTCTAAACCTCCCTTCCTTTCTGTCCATCCGGACAAAGTTGTGTTGCAGACGTGACCCTCTTTCCTGCCCAAGGTAGTCACAGCCTTCCATATCGGGCATTCCATCACCTTGCCCACCTTCTTCCCGCCTCCGCATCTCTCGAAAGAGGAAGAGAGGCTCCACCGTCTGGACCCAAAACGTGCGCTCTCATTCTATTTGGATCGCACACGCCAGTTCCGGATTGATGACCAACTCTTTGTTGGGTACGTGGGCGCTAAGAAAGGTCGGGCGGTGCACAAGCGGACCATCTCTCGGCGGGTCGTGTAGTGCATCAAGGTATGCTACTCTTTGTCTAAAAAGGAGCCTCCTGTTGGGCTGAGGGCCCATTCCACTCGGGCCAGGGCGGCTACTACTGCCCTGGGTCGGCGAGTCCCCTTGCAGGACATCTGTCAGGCAGCTACGTGGGCCTCGCTGCACATGTTTGCAAGACACTACTGCTTGGACAGCCAAGTCCGGAGAGATGGCTTTTTCGGCTGTTCCGTTCTCCAGGACTTTCTGGTGTGATCATTGGTTCGCAGACCCACCACTGGGGTTGGTATTGCTGGGGTATCTATTCTAAGGTAAGGAATCTAATACTAACCTGTTTCTTTCAGATACACAAGTTACTTACCTTCGGTAACGATATATCTGTAAGAAACAGTAGTTAGTATTAGATTCCTTACTGCCCCACCCATCCTCCCCGTTCTGCGAACCGATATCTAGGGTTAAAGTCATCTCTTTCAGGGCTCTAGTTTCATGGCACCAGTGTTGGTTTTTATCATGGCTCTGCGTTTCTGGCGCGGAAAAGCTATGTATAAGAACTGACGTCAGCGTGCGAGGGCGGTGTCTAAGTACTCCGGCGACGTCATCCCGGCACCGCCGCCGACGGACGCGGAACCGTAGACGACGCCTACCGACGCGCAAGGGTACTGCTACGCTAAAGTTTCCCGATCCAGTCTGACGCCTGGGGATATTCTAAGGTAAGGAATCTAATACTAACTACTGTTTCTTACAGATATGTCGTTACCGAGGACATTAGAGTATTATCTCTTTAAGCTCTAAATTGACTGGATACTATAGTTGTGTTCATAGAGTCTCTAGCATTGGATCTTTCTTTCATAAATTCATTCCTCATTGTGGATGTTGGAGTCCCATCGTAACTATTCATTCGCCAGTATTGCATCTTTCATAGATTCACATGCTTAAATCATTCCCTGCATTTGAAGTGGTAGTCCCGGTACAGTTAGAAAGCAGTATATAATGATACACATAGCGTATAATGGTTCAAAAACATTCCCTTTCATAATTTATCCATATTATTTATTAAGAACCAAACTTCAGCCAATCAGGAGACAGAACTCCCTGAACACTCTCCACAGAGGCTTCCTCTCTCAGATTTTCTACTGCACGTCATGTGACGGGAGTCTCTCTGAGCTCTACTCAGTTCAGGATGTCAGAATCAATGAAGAAAGGACTTATCAGAACCTGTGGAACATGTGGAAAGAAGAGGCTACACTCAGAGAATCCCCACAAGGAGTGTATTTACTGTCTCCATCTTGAACATAAGGTAAACGAATGCAAAGTATTTCATGCCTTTTCATTTAAGACATTGAAAGATAGAGAAGGGAGGCTTCTCATTTGGCTTCAAGAACTAACATCTGAAGAGGCTCTTTCTGAAGAGGATAGGGAGGATTCTTCAACAATAGAAACGTCCTACAAAAGGGACAGATCACATGAACAAACCTGATCAGGGTCACCTAAAAAGCACTGAAATATACCCATCAAGGGTCGTCCGAAGCGCTTAGAACATCAAGAGAATGCTCTCATAAATATAACCAGCATTGGCATAGCCAATAGGTCTCGCTTTTGGGACCTTATAAGTATTTAGTTATGCAGCACAATTTCCTTGGTGCAACAACGCTAACTGTTGCATGACTAAACACTTATAAGGTCCCAAAGGTCCCAAAACCTGCATCCACACAGCCTAAGTGCACCAAAAGCCACCTACACAAGTGTAACATCAAGTGTGGGTCAATGAAATGAGGGTCTCCAAAAACAATGAGGCAGTAAAACCATAGAAACTTGGCGGGGGAGAGGACCGGGCATGGCCAGTGACCATATTCACTGAATTTTTTGATTTTTGCTTGCCACACCCAGAGAAAGTCGCCAACAGCCCACATGCTAGGCTAGACAAGCACAGACATATTGGGCATATTCAGCCCCCCTTCACGTCCACCAAAGGCGCCCAGCAGCCTGGGAGACGCTGAAACCGAACCTCCTCTGCCACCACACCGCAAGCAGTAACAGAGGCGCCGCAGAGCAACAATCGCTCATCAGGCCCACAAGAAAGCTGCACCCAGCCTGCATGCTCCGCTATGTGGATAGTGAGCCGTGAGCAGCTGTTGAGCCTGCACTGAAACTAGTTAGGAGCCTGGAAGGAGAGGGCAAGCAGAGAGAGGGATGGGTGTGGAGAAAAACACAAGAGCTAGAGCAAGCCCGGGAGTGGTGCGCGTGCACGCTCTAAAAGGAATTTAAAAACAAGGATTGGCTATGCTCTACGGTAGAGAAGAAAATACATTCTTGAAACAGTCATCCTACGTAAAAAGTTTCAGCATTCTAGGGAACATTGAGGTTAATGTTCTCCATGCGTGAGCGTGTGCTTGGATGTCTAAGTGTCTCTGTACGTCAGTGTCTGTGTGCTGGTCTTGTGTGTTAGTTATTGTGTATGTGTGTATTTATGTGGTAGCTTAGCTTTGTGTGTGTCGGTGTACCTTTGTGAGTTGCAGCGTCACGCGTGTGGCACCAAAAGTGAAAGCATATGCAGCGTTGCGCGCGCGGCGCCGAAAGTGAAAGCAGATGCAGCATCTGCTTGTGAGAGCGCACCCGCGCTCGTAACAGCAAGCTCGTCGCCACAGTGGTAGCTTTTTCGGAAGCCCTTACTAAAGTCTCGCCAGACAGCGTATGCGCTGGCTCAGGAGAGGCATAAAAAGGAGAAAGTCTCCTTAGAAAAAATACACATTGAGCCTACCACTCCTTCTCCTACTGTGGAACTACATTTGAAGAAGCCATCCTCAGTGCAGTTGACAAAAAATCTGACTGGCTAGTCATATTTAAAATTGTTATCAACACTGACGACTACGTCGACTCCGGCGACATCAACATTTACATGTACGGCACCGTTGATGATGATATCAACAACACTGGTCACATCGGCGACACTGTCGATGAAGATACCACCAACAAATGCACCTTCGACGAAGATACCGTCAATGAAGAAGCCATTGCCTTTAATTGCTGTTGGGGCACTGACGTCTTCATTAATGACACTGTCGACGAGGGGAAAAACACAGTCAGACATCTTAATGCGTGAATCCACCTCCCCAAGTAAAGTGTCTCCTCTCCCACCATTGCGTTTACTGTATGAGGAAGAGTCGGGACTGCACATAGTCCTTCCGATTTAAGTGTTAACTCTCAGGAGGATGATGATGAACAGTACTACTAGGAAGAATATTATCCCTCAGTACCACAGCAATATATTGAAAAGCCTGCTCCTTATATATACCAATACCAACACTATGATTGTCGTAAAATTCATACTTTCTCAGTAACTTTATACATTTGTTGGACAACATAAACCTCAAAACTGTGCAAGACTGATTCTAATCACATCACCAGGATATGTTGGCCTTTGTCATGCTAGCTCACAGTGCACCATTTGTACCTCTAACCTGGCAACGTAACAGGTGAAATGTACAGCCTCAGAACATGACAACCCTGACTCCCCAAAGAAATTGTGGAAATTGATCTAGAATCCTTTCGTTTGGTAACTGATGCATACCCAAAGAGTTGCACAGGAAATACACAACATGGCTTTTCAATATTTATTGAAGCATTATGATTCTTGTGTAAAATACATGCACTGCATCGATCAATAGAAGGCAATAGAACAGTGTGATCAGCAATTACGAAAATGGTGAAGAAAATAAACAGTTCAACCATTGTGCTGGTACATAGAATATATGCTTGCATATACGTGCTGATATATTTTGTGCTCCTACCTTGGACTACCTATCCTAGAGTGTCTATGATAAGTGAAACTACCAGAATCCCTGTAGGGTGATCTACCCAACCCCCCAACCCCCCCATTACCTCTAGGTTGGTGTCATCAGGGAGCCTCGTCTTGGTGAAAAGCAGGGCATCATAACTTGTAGGAGGAAACAGGACTCTGTTGGGCTACAATTCGGGCATGGGGCGACCTTAGCAGTGTCAGAGAAAAGCTCCTCTTCCTTAACAAAGGAGTGATGTTGTTTATATAATAAACTGCACTCATAAGCTTGCCTGAGCCCCAGTCAGGCCGCTATTGTTGCGTCTTTCATGTTAGCTCAGTTGCAAAGCTGACAGTAACCAACAACAGCATTTTTCGTAGTGAACTTAGCCCTTGTACAAAATGTTCAAGGCACTTGTTAATATGCTTACAAAGAAGTGTAAATGTAAGCAAAGCCAATTCTGAGAATATTAGCCTGCCCAGGAATGCAAGCAAATGTGTGTCAAAGGTCAGTTTATAAGAAAATATGGTCAATTTAAAACATGAGCATGTAAAATTATGGTGTACCTACTCAGGCCTAGATGTGACCACATGACACCCACTCCTTGGATGTAAGGGGACTAAAAAGCTTCCTAAAATATATTCCAAAAAAATATATGGTCATGAAAACCTAAAAGGCATTGTGCTCTTTAATAATAAAAGCATACAGAAAGCCAAATTGCAGTAAAATCAATATAAAGATTTAATTAAAATGGTTAAAACAAGGGCAAGTGAAAAAAATTGCCACTGCTCAAAACTGCCAGATTGTTTAAATGCTCCTAGGAGTAGACAAAACATTGCTTTTCCCAGCATCAGCAAACGATGTTCCCGGTGGCACCCATCACACCAGCTACATAGAGCAAACATGTTCAAATCCAACCCCCTCGGCAGCTGCCAAAGGAGGAATGGACAACAATAATCAGCTGAAGACGAGCCAGGAACCAAATCACCAGGAGCTCAAGTGTGCCAGGAAGGCACATAATATGCATTTTGATGCAATGGCAGTCGCAAAATGTATCGGTACAAGTTGGCTTATAGTTGACCCATCAGCAGTTCTATTTCTGTAGAACCGGTTGCGTTCTCAAGCATATGTCCAGGGCACACTAAAAAATGCACAGTAAGCAGCAGAATAGGGGCTGCATGTAGTGTAGCCAGACAGGCCGATCAACAAAAAACAGGCGATGTTTAGTTCTTGGAGCGAGGGTGTGCTAAAGGACTGTATCATACTCTCATGACACAGGAGGACTTGTGGCAGTTGCCATCTCCATTGGGTCGCATGACAGAACATCCATTGCGGAGCTAAAATCAGAGACCCATCAGCGGTAAACCTCCAAAAATACTTCCAAGCACGAAGTGTATGAATGATTAAATACATCCGAAGACTGTCTGGAAGGTGAGAGCCAACCCAGAACCAATTGTCTTAAAAAAGTGAACTAACTCCGCAATATTAGAAATGTTTAAAATGCAGTGCATTATTTTCCCAAACTTGCATGTGAAATTGGTGCGGAGTAACAACTGTTTTTCAGATGAAGACCTTGCAACTCGAAGATCAAATATCTCACTTCCAGATGTTAAGGCCACATCTTTCTGAAACAAAGAGTATTTCAGTCTGCTTAAATAATCAAAGTTCACATTAGAAACCTTAATTGAAGGCCAAACTCTTGCATCCCTAACTGTACGACAGGGTCAGCCGGCATGACTCGTGGGTGGGGGAGCAGGCACTGGGGTCTTGAGGGCTGACCTTGCCTCCGCCGGGTCCCACATTTTCTATCCTCCTCGCCTGTGTCTAACAGGAAGCAGGCAGTCAGGCTCCCACCCCTAAGCCAATCACAACGCTCCAGTGGAGTATTGTGAATGGTTCGAGCGCCATGACACGGCTCTCAGCCAGGGGCTGTAGGTGTCATGCCCCGAGGTCCCACCCGTACTGTAACTTTAATAGCAGGACACTATTTAAGACGTACACGACATCGGAACGCCGCTTTGCGTTCTTGCGTCTAGCCCTTACTGCTGTGGGTTCCGTCCTAACCTATTTTGCCTGACTTCCGGTTAAATGTTTGTCGTTTGTACTTCCTGTTGGTTCCTGCCTCCTTCGTGAGGGTGTTTTCGTTCAGCTTCTTCCTTGTTGCCGAACATTCAGTTACACCGTCTCTGACGTCTACTTTACTGGCGTCCATAATATACGGTGTGGTCCGTGTTGGTTCTAATTCAATTTCCCCTTATTCCTTGTGCTCCGCCCGGCGGCCGGGATTTTCCCCGCCATCCGGCTGGGCACAGGTTGCTAATCCTTTCCTCCTCGAGGTGCTCCGCCCGGCGGCCGGGTCTATTCCCCGCCATTCGGCTGGGCACTGCTAAGTTCAGTAAAAGAGCATTGTGTCTATTCTCCCTATCTCCTGGTGCTTCGCCCGGCGGCCGGGTCTATTCCCCGCCATCCGGCTGGACACTGCCAATATATTCAGCATTTGGTTTCCCTACGGATGCTGACTCCCATTGTGCATATCCCCACTTCATCTTTCCCCCCTGACGTTATATACTTTATTTTTGGGGCTCTTGCATGGACCAGAGTGTGGTGCGATTTCGAAGTTCCTCTACAAAGAATCATGGTAACAGCGCTTTGCGCTGCCTTTTCTTACCATATGCTTGGGGGTTTACAAGAGTGGATAACTAATTGTGATTATTGTATGACAGATAACCTTGTGCAGGATACATGGTAAAGGCTCACAAACACGAATCCAGACTTACAGAAGAGTTGGATGTTCTTCCAGTTCTCTCCAGAGAATAGCAGAGTGAGATTTACATATCATATCCTTATACCTACTAGTATAGAGTGGGATAGAGTTTTATTATCTTTTTGTCTTGTTTTGCACAGAAAACGAACACCTTATTCTACCCTTCCACTATGTCCTAAGGTCCAGACGTTTAGTTGTGGTAGGTGATGGTCAATTGTGTATATTAGTCATTGTGTACATATATAGGTGTGGTTATCAAGTATAGACAGTAATATATTTCTTTCCTTACAGCCTGCCTTTTACCAAGCGTCCATTCTGAAGTCCACTGCCAGGATCTGTTGTCTTCCCCAACCTTTCCTTGTTTTGTTTCCCTGTTTTCCCCTGGCGAGCCATTCGTTACTCTAGTGTTTGATAGAGTCGAAAGGCCGTAGGGGAAGGCTGAGGATTATTCTCCGGATTCCTGACGCTCCTGCGGAACCTGCTTGGAAATCATTACAGAACGCAAAGCCTACGTGGTGTGTTCTGCCCGAGCGTCATGGATCTAGGAGCGGTTTCTCTGGCAGATGTTGCCGGCATGTTAGGAAATTTGCAGGCTAAAACACAGGGCTTAATTACCAGGGTAGATACTCTCCAACGTCAACAAACCACAGAAGCAGCGGGTGGAGGGCCATCAGTAGTACAGGTCACTATTCCTCTAGCACCCCCTGAAAGTTATTACGGGGACGCGGCTCGATGTGCAGCATTCCTTAGTCAATGCCAGCTGCATTTTTCTTGTAAGGCTAATTGCTTTCCCTCTGACCAGTTCAAAGTAGCTTTCGTAATATCTTATCTGAGTGGTTCTGCGGCTGATTGGGCCATACCTTTAGTAGACAGAGACGACCCACTATTGCATAGTTATACAGCATTTAAGAGGGAATTCCGTAAATTGTTTGACAGACACATGTATACCCATTCCTCTGACACTGAGTTGTTTGGCCTTAAACAGGGGAATCAGGACCTTGTTGCATACATAACATCTTTCCGCAGGTTGGTGGTTGAATCCAACTGGCCTGAAAAGAAAAGCAGTACATTGTTATACAGGGGTTTGAGAGACGACCTAAAAGATGCCCTATCACAGATAGTTGACCTGCTTCCTGTACAGATCTTATTGATTTAGTTGTTAAAATTGAACACCGGATACAAGAAAGAAAGAAAGAGAGGGGAAAGTTCGAAGCTAGATATGTCCCTATTAAGGAGAAAAAAAGTACTCCAGAGAAGACTAGCGAGGACAGTGAGCCCATGCAGATAGGCATAGTAAGAGGTCAGCTAACGCCCGAAGAGCGACAGAGAAGAAGAACGCTTAGGCTCTGTTTATAATGTGGCAAAGCAGGTCACTTTCTTAAATCATGTCCTATCAAACCCACACAACCAAAGTACTCGGGAAACTAGAAAGCCTGGGATCCTGTGAGACGAGAATCCCGGGTAGGTCTGGCTTTACAGTCTCTTCTTCTGATTACACGATAACACCTACTAATCATTTATATGTGTCAGCATACCTGACTCATGGACAGTACGGACTGCATGTTTTAGTGATGATAGATTCCGGTGCATTTGGGAACTATATGGATGTGGAGTGGGCAAAGGAAAACATGATACCCTGTGCTAAGAAAGAAATAGTTAGTAATGTTACCACTATAGATGGCAGCTCACTTGTCTCTGGACCTGTAACTCATCGCACAGTACAGTTGCACATGAAGATAGAACCCGATCATCAAGAAGACATAATGTTTGATTTAATCTGTTCTCCACAATTTCCGGTGCTCCTGGGCATCCCTTGGTTGAGGTCTTATAACCCTGATATAAACTGGGAAACGTCTACTGTAACGTTTCCTCTGTTACTTGTCCACATCCCTTAGGGGCAGCTGTCGAAGAGGTACCCATCGGTATTGAAAAGAGCGATATTGTCTCAGACTTACCGTCTTGTTATCATGATTTACAGACAGTCTTTGACGCTAAGGAAGCCGAAATCCTTCCTCCACACAGGGTCTACGACTGCTGTATTGATTTTGAGATAGGGGCAAGAATTCCCTGTAGCAGAGTTTATGCTCTCACAGAAAAAGAGAATGTGTATCTGAGAGACTATTTGGACATCATGCTTGAGAAAGGCTTTATTCGGCCTTCACGTTCCCCTGCTTCTTCATCTTTGTTTTTCATCCCTAAAAGGGAAGGGGGTCTTCGCTGTTGCATTGACTACAGAAAGCTGAATGATGTCACTATAAAGAACCGTTATCCTCTGCCTCTTATCGCCTCCCTCCTTGACAGAGTACGCAATGCCCAGTTTTTCACCAAGTTGGACTTGCGTGGGGCCTATCATCTTGTGCGTGTCCAGGAGGGGGACGAGTGGAAAACAGCCTTTTGTAGTAAGTTCGGACTTTTTGAGTACCTCGTGATGCCCTTTGGGCTTTGTAATGCCCCTGCGGCGTTTCAGTTTTTTATAAACCAAGTGCTAAAAGACATGCTTGACGTTTACGTGATAGCATATATAGATGATCTGCTGATCTTTTCTCCTTCTATGACAGAACATATACAGCATGTACGTAACGTGTTGGAGCGTTAGTGAACCGCTTGTATTGCAAATTGGAGAAGTGCACGTTCCATACTCAGGAATTCCCCTTTTTGGGTTATGTTGTCTCTCCTTGGGGCCTCCGCATGGATCCCACTAAGGTGGATGCTGTTCTCTCATGGCCTGCTCCTCGTAATGTAAAAGAAATCCAAAGTTTCCTGGGTCTGGCCAATTTCTACAGACGGTTTATTCAGAACTTCTCGGCCCTGGTGGCACCCATTACGGCCTTGTTGAAAAAGGGGGTTCCTTTCTTATGGTCCAATGATGCCGATTGTTCATTTCGGCTACTGAAAACCGCTTTTACCAGCGCTCCAGTTTTGCGTCATCCGGATCCAGCCTTGCCTTTTGTGGTGGAGGTGGATGCCTCCCAAGTGGCAGTGGGAGGCGTTTTACCTCAAGCGGATCCAGTCTCGGGAGAGTGTCATCCTGTAGCCTATTACTCACACAAATTCACCCCTGCTGAATACAATTATGCAGTAGGAGACAAGGAGCTCCTAGCAATCAAAAAGGCGTTTGAGGAGTGGAGGCAATACTTACTGGGGGCTAGATATCCTGCTGTGTTGTATACAGACCACCGTAACCTACAATAAATGAAGTCGGCCAAAGCTCTGTCCATGAGACAATTACGCTGGTCCCAATTCTTCAGCGAATAAGACTTTTCCGTCCACTACCGATCAGGGAAAAGAAACGGCAAGGCGGACGCCTTGTCCCGACTTGGTTTCAATCACCCTACAGGATTGATAGAGCAGCCCTATATTATTCCCAGAGAAAACATCATAGGGGGCATACTCACGGAAGAGGATTTTGTGAATCAGGTCAATACGAGTCAGGCCACAGTGAACATGCATGCCCTAGTGGGTTCTCAGGAAACCTCTATGAAGGAAGGTTATGTATGTGTACAGGGAGGAGTAGTATTGCCCTCCTGTGAGTTGCAAGAGCAGGTTTTGAAGTGGTATCATACTCATCCCGTGGCAGGCCATCCAGGGATCAAGAGGACAACCAAAGCTGTGCGTGAACGTTTTTGGTGGCCTACTATGCTTAAAGACATAGAATCCTTTGTCAAGACATGTCATGTATGTGCTCAGAGCAAAGTATCTCACCTTAACCCAGTAGGTTTACTCATGCCTTTAGCTTCCCCACCAGGCCATTGGCATACCGTGTCCCTTGATTTTATAGTGGAGTTACCACTCACTAAAATGAAGAACAATACCTTGTTAGTCGTGGTAGACTTATTCACGAAAATGGCTCATTTTGTACCTTTGGGGTGTTTGCCCACAGCTGTTTAATTGGCTTCAGTGTTTATGTAGCAGGTAGTCCGTCTCCATGGTTTCCCTTCTGTCTTGGTTTCCGATAGAGGGGCCCAATTTATATCACGGTTCTGGAGGTGTTTATGTTCTTTGCTCCAGATAGATGTTAGACTGTCCTCTAGTCACCACCCTCAGTCAGATGGGCAGACAGAGAGGGTTAATCAATGATTTGAACAGTACATAAGTAATCAGGTCTTGCAGTCCCTAGTAGACTGGGACGAACTTGTATGGTTAGCTGAAATATCATACAACAACAGTCCACATTCCTCTATTAATGCTACCCCTTTCTTTTGCTCTTATGGTTACCACCCTAAGTTGTTGCCTTCAGGGATCCCTACAGACAGTCCAACTCCTGCAGCAACTGATCTGGTTGAAAGACTACAGAGGGTAATTTAAGAATACATTAGACAGTCTAGAGATGGCGAAGATGAGATACACGGAGGGAGCAAATCTACGCAGGAGGTTAGAACCTATTTACACACCCGGGGATGAGGTGTGGCTGTCCATGAGATACATTTCGCTTGGTGGTCCTCGCAAGTTCAACCCCAAATTTATAGGTCCCTATAAGGTGATCAAGATGATTAATCCGGTGGCCATGAAATTGGAATTGCCCCCTTCATTCAAAATTCACCAAGTATTCCATGTTTCACTGTTGAAGCCGGTTGAACCGGGTACCAGACTGCCTCAGAAACCCGCTCCTTTAACCATTCAAGATACTGAGGAATATGAGGTCGAGGCTATTCTGGACTCACGTAAGGTGGGGAAGAACCTCCATTACTTGATTCATTGGAAGGGTTATGGAGTTGAGGAGCGCACATAGGAGCCAGCCTATAATGTACACGCCCCTCGGCTGGTACGTTTGTACCATCTGAAACATCCTGACAAGCCCAAACCCGGGGGGTGCATTGTGGGGGGAGTGTGCTGTCATGCCCTGACGTCCCACTCGTACTGTAACTTTAATAGCAGGACACTATTTAAGACGTACACGACATTGGAACGCCGCTTTGCGTTCTTGTGTCTAGCCATTACTGCTGTGGGTTCCGTCCCGACCTATTTTGCCTGACTTCCGGATTCATGTTTGTCGTTTGTACTTCCTGTTGGTTCCTGCCTCCTTCGTGAGGGTGTTTTCGTTTGGCTTCTCCCTTGTTACCGAACATCCAGTTACACCATCTCTGACGTCTACTTTCCTGGCGTCCGTAATATACGGTGTGGTCCGTGTTGGTTCTAATTCAATTTCCCCTTATTCCTTGTGCTCCGCCCAGCGGCCGGGATTTTCCCCGCCATCCGGCCGGGCACAGCTTGCTAATCCTTTCCTCCTCCAGGTGCTCCACCCGGCGGCCGGGTCTATTCCCCGCCATTCGGCTGGGCACCGCTAAGTCCAGTAAGAGAGCATTGTGTCCATTCTCCCTATCTCCTGGTGCTTCGCCCGGCGGCCGGGTCTATTCCCCGCCATCCGGCTGGGCACTGCCAATATATTCAGCATTTGGTTTCCCTACGGATGCTGACTCCCATTGTGCGTATCCCCACTTCATTTTTCCCCCCTGACGTTATATACTTTATTTTTGGGGCTCTTGCGTGGACCAGAGTGTGGTGCGATTTCGAAGTTCCTCTGCAAAGAATCTCGGTAACAGCGCGTTGCGCTGCCTTTTCTTACCATATGCTTGGGGGTTTACAAGAGTGGATAACTAATTGTGATTATTGTATGACAGATAACCTTGTGCAGGATACATGGTAAAGGCTCACAAACACGAATCCAGACTTACAGAAGAGTTGGATGTTCTTCCAGTTCTCTCCAGAGAATAGCAGAGTGAGATTTACATATCATGTCCTTATACCTACTAGTATAGAGTGGGATAGAGTTTTATTATCTTTTTGTCTTGTTTTGCACAGAAAACGAGCACCTTATTCTATCCTTCCACTATGTCCTAAGGTCCAGACGTTTAGTTGTGGTAGGTGATAGTCAATTGTGTATAATAGACATTGTGTACATATATAGGTGTGGTTATCAAGTATAGACAGCAATATATTTCTTTCCTTACAGCCTTCCTTTTACCAAGCGTCCATTCTGAAGTCCACTGCCAGGATCTGTTGTCTTCCCCAACCTTTCCTTGTTTTGTTTCCCTGTTTTCCCCTGGCGAGCCATTCGTTACTCTAGTGTTTGATAGAGTCGAAAGGCCGTAGGGGAAGGCTGAGGATTATTCTCCGGATTCCTGACGCTCCTGCGGAACATGCTTGGAAATCATTACAGTAGGGGTGGGCATGTTCCCCATGCAGGCTGTATTGCAGCCTGCATGGAGAACATAGGAGTGCGCATGACTGTTTTGGGCGGCCCGAGAGGGCCGACCACACAGTCACTGCGCACAGGAGTTTCTACCACTCATCCCCCCTGCTGCTCCGCCCTGCCCCCTTACACACTGCCGCAGCAGGAGGAAAAAAATAAAATGATAATTATATTCTGTTATTATAATTTTATTTTTGCCTTTCTTTGCTGCTCCTGGCAGTGGGCCGACAAGGAGGAGCCGCAACTGCTGTATGGGCATGTGAAAACAGTGCTTGTTCACAAAGGTCACAACCGCTGAAACCGGTATCACATAGGTAATCCCTGCTTTCATCCTACAGCAGCCCTGATTGTACAACATCAAATAGCTACCATTTAAAAGCAATTTGAAAGACAAACGAATTATAGCAGCTGGAGAACCCTTCAGATAACATGACAAGCTCGCCTTGGACGCATTACATACACCATGAAGTAAAACCTCCCTGCAAACTAAAGAATGGCCTAGAGTATTTTCGCAGTCTGTCCCGCTAAGAATAATCTCAGTGTCACTATTCCTACATCTGTCTGTGTAAAGTAAGATCCATGCCTCGTGTGCAAACACCTCTCCTAGCGCTTCATATCTGCCCACTTGGTGTTGCAATCAGTATTTAAAGTGAAACTTGAGAGTTGCAGTGAAATAAACCCTTGTATTAACCAATCTGCTGATGGAGTTTCTGCAACAGTGAGTTGTAATTTCTCCAGTATTTGGGGTGTCTTTCATAGATTCACATGCCTCAATCATTCCCCGTCATCGGAGTGGGAGTCCAACGGTACATAAAAAAGCAGTAATATGCACATATTAACCAAAAAACCTTGGTAATAAACAACCAGGAAGTAAAGTATTCCTAAGCTACAAGAGAAAAAACTTCCACACTCATGACTGTCATTTTGAGTAGTCCAAACTGCAGCCAATCAGGCGACAGCACCCACCAGAATGTTCTCCCTAGAGGCTCAGGCTCTCAGGTTTTCTTCTGCACGTCGTGTAAAGGGAGTCTCCCTGAGCTCTGCTCAGTACTTCACTCTTTTGACTGGATTTCACCTACCTTTTTTGATGTCGTCTTCTAAAAAATCTCTCTTCAGGTCTTGTGAATCTTGTGGGAAGCTACAGCTTTTTTCAGAAGATCCCCACAAGAAGTGCATCTACTACCTTTATCCTGATCATGAGGTGAGAGATTGTAAGATCTGCAGGACCTTCCCTCAGAAGACTCTCAGGGTCAGGGAAGGATGCTTACTTCTGGGGCAACAGAAGGTCAAGGATCAGGACAACCCATTATCTGAGGTGGGAAGTGTGACCTCTGGGTCATCTGTTTCCTCTAGGAAGAGGAGAGCTGAGGTAGATGTATCTCCTCCTGGGGTTCAGGTGTCGAGAAAAGCTCAACCCACTAAGGGTTCTACCTTGCCTTCTTCTTCTTCCTCAAAAAAGGCTTCTCCACCTTCAAAATCTAAACCTGTTATGCCCCCGAGAAAGTCTGGAAAGTCTCTGGCATCAAAAAGACTTCCTGAGAAAGTTTTACCTCAGAAAATGGCTTCGTCGTCGATGGCGTCGTCAACGGCTCATCCGTCGACTATTATCATCGTCGACGCTACTTCAACGTCGACAGTCACCTTTTCGTCGCCGATGCCTAAAATTATGTCATCTGCCTCTTCTCCGTCGACGCTCGTCTCTGTTGTAGTTCGACCCATCTCGTCGACGAAGGTAATGCCATCTATCGCCGGCACTTCATTGTCTGCGACAAAGGGAATAAAGATTCCGTCGACGAAGACCACCTTGTTGGTGGCTACCTCGTCGTCGAAGACTACGGCGTCGACGGATTCCTCAGCAACAGACTGACCTGCCGTCGACTACCTCACCGTCGACGAAAACGACCTCTTTGTCGACAGCCACATCGTCAACGAAAATTGCCTTGTCGTCGAAGACATCGTCGACAAAGATTGCTCCGTTGTCGAAATAGACTGCCTCGACTATCCTCACACCATCTCCATCAACGTCACCGTCGACGGAACAACCGTTGACGCCTCTTCTATCATCTTGTAAGGAATTGCAAGTTTGGTCTGCCACACCGTCTACGGTCTCCTTTGCCCCGCCGTCTACAGCTTCCTTGTTAGAAAGACATGGCTCTTCATTAGCTGCTCTCTCCCTGCGAAAGTTACCTGGCCAGCTACTGGACTCTGAAGATGAAGAGGAGCAATCAGTTGTGGATGATTGGTACTGCACTGCTGCGAGTCCATCTGAGCTGCTCATTAAATATCAGGATAAGGATCAGGAGGAAGAGGAGTTCCTTGAACCGATAGGTCATGCGCCTGCCATGGTACCTACAGCACAAATACCCTTGACTCTCCTGAACAATTTACAGTATATATTTGACAACTACTATCGCCGATTCCCTCCATCTGAATCGGCTGAGTCGCTTCCTTCGACGCTCATGCCTCAAGTCTCTGTATTTGCGTTCAGATCCCCAAGGCAGCCTTCTGCAGCACCAGCATCTGCAGTACGTTCTCCAGATCCACCTTCTCCGGCACCATCTCATCATTCCCAGGAGGCCAACACCACGGATGATGACCGGGAAGAAGGAGAAGTTGATGACAAATATGTTCTGTCGGAGTGGGATGAATATCAAATACAAAATCCATCACCATCTGCTCCAGCTGCTGCGGACTCTCCACCTGTAGATATTGGGGGTTACCATCTCATAATGGAAAGAGCTACAAAGAGGTTCCTAATTCCCATGGAAACGAAAAAAGATGACTGTTTCCTTTCTGATTTTAAAGATCAGCCACAGAGGCAAGTAAGAGCCATTCCTATCATAGACTTCATCTGGAAAGAGGGACTAAAGATCATGTCACCGCCCAATTCTCTCCCTGCAGTCTTGCCTCGTTTGGACAAGAAGTATAAGGCACCAAATACCTCACCTGCGTGCCTTATATGACAACCTAAGACTGATTCAGTCGTCACCCAAGCGGCTCAAAGACTGGCCAGGAACCCCTCTTCACCGATAACTGCTCCACCAGACAGGGATGGCAGACGTCTGGATTCCATTGGGAAGAAGGGCTCCACTATGGCGGCCACTACGGTTCGTGCCGCAAACTCGCTCGCTATATTAGGGAAATACGACAGGCAAATGTGATCAGACATCTCACCATATTTTGAAAAGTTACCAGAGCCTGAAAGGTCTGAGGCAAGGAAAATCCTGTGTGAAGGCGAATGTACTTCTGCGGAAATGATCGACGCAGCAGTAGATGTGGCATCTACAGGTTTCAGGCAGTAAGCAGGTGCAGCAGTGCTAAGGAGGCAGGGTTGGCTGAAGTCAACATCCTTTCGGCAAGAAGTCCAAGCTAAAATAATCGACATGCCGTATGATGGGGAGTTTCTCTTTGGCCAGCATGTCGACGAGGCCCTGCAGGCTATAAAAAAGGACACACAAACGGCAAGATCACTGGGTAGTCTTCAGTTCCGTAGGTCGTCCTTTCGTGGTGCTAAAGGACGTGGATCCTTCTCCAATAGAGGAGGCTACAATCAGCAGAGATCATACCAAGCCTCTCAAGGGAACCAGAGGTATGAACCATACAAACAACAGACGTACGGAAAGCGAGGTAGCTACTACTCGCAATCAAAGAGGAAGACATCCTATCGTGGACGGGATTCCTCCGAGTAACAATGAGATATGCCATCTGCCACCATCTCTGCCCGTCCCCCAGTCAAAGGTTGAAGGAAAAATATCCCATTTCTACTCTAACTTTAAGATTACTACAGTAATCCTAGACATAGTGGCCAGAGGCCACACTTTGGAATTCATCAAAATTCCTCCAAATTCTCCTCCCAAGGGCTCACCTCCTGCTCATCTTAAGGAGCTGTTCTCCCAAATAAATGTAATGATTCGCAAAGGAGCGATCGAAAAAGTCCCTCAATTGCAAAGAGGAACGGGATTTTACTCAAAATTCTTCCTCATACGCAAGAAAACCGGGGAATGGCGCCCCATCCTTGACTTACCCGCCCTCAAAAAATACCTGAAAAAATTGTCCTTCCGGATGTTAACGCTTGCAGGGATTTTCAGTTCAGAGTCCTTCCCTTTGGACTACGGTCAGCACCCTGTGTTTTCACAAAGGTGCTAGCTCCGGTCGCCCCACACCTTCGCTTGGAAGGCGTTCAAATCTCCCCTTACTTGGACGACTACCTTATCAAGGCGAGTTCCTTCTCAGAGACAAACATGCACGTCCAGAGATGTCTATCGCTGTTCCAGTCGGTCTTTCCGTCAACTTCGACAAATCTCATCTAGTTCCGTCACAAAGGAAAACCTTCTTGGGAGCCACGCTGGACACCCAACTCACACAAGCTTTTGTTTCAAAAGAAAGGCAACACAAGATCCGCAAGTTAGCTCACCTGTTGCAAGAAAGAGAGTGCGTTTCAGTTCGACTGTTCAAATCTTTTCTGTGGATGGTTTCATCCTGCATCCCTTTGATACCCAATTGCCGTCTCAGAATGAGGCCTTTGCAAGAAGAGCTCAACCGCCAATGGCTGCAGGTTTCAGGGTCATTCGAAGACATCATTCTCATAATTCCTCGAATGCAAAAAGCATTGCATTAGTGGATTCGGATGGGAAACAACAGTTACAACGCAACTGTTACAATGGACTCCTTTTACAACGCAACTACTACAACGCAGGATCCTTTACAACGCATGCCTTTACAACGCATGATATTACATAGCAGATGCTATTACAACGCATGCCATTACAATGTAAGTATTGGTAAGTTTATCTTTTTTAAAACATTAATTTAATTTGGGTTTTGGGGTACAGGGGTATTTTCAGGGTTCAGGGCTAGGTTTGGGTTATGGGGTACAGGGGTATTTTTAGGGTTCAGGGCTAGGTTTGGGTTATGGGGTACAGGGGTATTTTTAGGGTTCAGGGCTAGGTTTGGGTTATGGGGTACAGGGGTATTTTTAGGGTTCAGGGCTAGGTTTGGGTTATGGGGTACAGGGGTATTTTTAGGGTTCAGGGCTAGGTATGGGTTTTGGGGTACAGGGGTATTTTTAGGGTTTAGGGCTAGGATTGGGTTATGGGGTACAGGGGTATTTTTAGGGTTCAGGGCTAGGTTTGCGTTATGGGGTACAGGGGTATTTTTAGGGTTCAGGGCTAGGTTTGGGTTATGGGGTTCAGGGGTATTTTTAGGGTTCAGGGCTAGGTTTGGGTTATGGGGTACAGGGGTATTTTTAGGGTTCAGGGCTAGTTTGGGTTATGGGGTACAGGGGTATTTTTAGGGTTCAGGGCTAGGTTTGGGTTATGGGGTACAGGGGTATTTTTAGGGTTCAGGGCTAGGTTTGGATTATGGGGTACAGGGGTATTTTTAGGGTTCAGGGCTAGGTTTGGATTATGGGGTACAGGGGTATTTTTAGGGTTCAGGGCTAGGTTTGGGCTATGGGGTACTGGGGTATTTTTAGGGTTCATGGCTAGGTTTGGGTTATGGGGTACAGGGGTATTTTTAGGGTTCAAGGCTAGGTTTGGGTTATGGGGTACAGGGGTATTTTTAGGGGTCAGGGCTAGGTTTGGGTTATGGGGTACAGGGGTATTTTTAGGGGTCAGGGCTAGTTTTGGGTTTTGGGGTACAGGGGTATTTTTAGGATTTAGGGCTAGGTTTGGGTTTTGGGGTACAGGGGTATTTTTAGGGTTCGGGGCTAGGTTTGGGTTTTTGGGTACAGGGGTAGCTTTAGGGATAGGTTTTGGGTACAGGGGTACAGGGGTATTTTAAGGGTTAAGTTTTAAAAAAAACTACTTTAAATAAATTAAATTAATTAAATTAATTAAATATTTATTAATTACAAGTTTTTAAAAAAAAGATATACTTACCTATACTCACGTTGTAATGGCATGCGTTGTAATAGTATCTGCTATGTAATGACACGCGTTGTAAAGGCATGCGTCGTAAAGGATCCTGCGTTGTAAAAGTTGCGTTGTCATGGTTTGCGATGTAAAAGTATGCGTTTTAACGTCATACATCCGGATGAAGAACTTGCGAGAAGGATGTGCGTTCCTATCGGAAGTGCCAAATTTCACAATCACAACAGACGCTTACCTCGAATGAAGGGGGCCACACCTTCAGAGAATGACAGTCAACGGAAAGTGGAATGTACAGCAAAGGAAGTGGCACATCAACCTCTTGGAGTTGCAAGCCATTTTCTTGGCTCTGGAGTCCTTTCGAACCATCATACTAGGGACGTTGGTGCTAATTCGGACAGACAATACGACAAATATGCACTACCTAAACAAACAGGGCGGTACAAAGTCAGCACTTCTCTCTCAACAAGCCCAGGACATCTGGGACCGGGCACTACTTCACAGGATCACTCTCTCAGCTGTCCATGTTCCAGGGGTTTCCAATGTCCTAGCGGATTCTCTCAGCAGATCTGCAATGTCCAACCACGAGTGGGAAATGCAACAACCACCTCTGGATCGAGTTTTCCGGGAATAGGGCCGTGCAGATCTGGACCTATTTGCGACCAGCCAGAACCGCAAATGCCCATACTTCGCAAGCTGGCTTCCCCACAAGGACTCGTGCGGGAATGTGCTTTCCATGAACTGGTCTCAGATATATGCCAACGCTTTTTCTCCGTTCCCGCTGATTCCCAGAGTCATCGGCAATATGAAGAAACAGCCTTGTCGCCTTATTCTCATTGCCCCCAGATGGCCTCGCCAATTCTGGTTCACCGAGCTTCTCCTCCTTTCGGAGTGCAATCCCATTCAGTTTCCACCAATACCGAAACTTCTGTCCATGCAAGAGGGTCAGATCTGTCACCCGGACCCAGCATCCTTGAATTTAGAAGCTTGGCTCCTCAACACCTTGAATTTGCACACTTAGATATCCCTGCGGAGTGTCAAGAAGTTTTAGCCAATGCTCGAGCACCTGCCACGATTAGGACATACAAATTCAAATGGAAAAGGTTTTGCACTTGGTGTCAATCTGTCAATTTACATCCGATTCATGCCAAGCCAGAACAGATTTTGCCATTCTTTCTTCAACTGCAAAGTCTGGGTTATCTCATTCCACGTTGAAGGTATTTTTGGCAGCTATCTCAAGATTCCGCCAGGATGGTTCTAACTCTCTCTACTATGCTAGAGTTATTCAGCAATTCTTTAAGGGGTTGTTTAGTATGTTTCCCCTTATTCGGCGTCCACCTCCATCTTGGCATTTGAATGTGGTGCTCGCACAACTCATGCGACACCCCTTTGAACCTATTCATCAAGTGGATTTAAAGTTCCTTTCCTGGAAAGTATCTTTACTGTTAGCACTGACATCAGCAAGGAGGGTCAGCGACATTCAGGCATTCACAAATAAGTCACCTTTTCTGCAGTTCACATCAAATTCCGTGGTACTTTGCACTAATCCCAGCTTCATGCCTAAGGTTCCTACCGACTTTAACCTTAATGAACCAATAATCTTGAAGAAAAAAATAAATAAATCCTGAAACAGCTGCAGAAAGAGCTTTGCATTCCCTTGACATCAGGAGATGTCTCAAGTTTTATCTGCAACAAACTGCAAACATTCGGAAATCGGATCAACTATTTGTAGCATATGGAAAGCTACGTCAAGGTTACTCTGTATCCAAACAGACCATAGCTCGTTGGATGTCCTCGGCGATTAGTCTGTGTCATCAGCAGACGGGAAGACCTCTCCGCACCAAGCCGAGCGCACATGCTACAAGATCGATCTCCTCATCCACCGCTCTCTTTGCTGGTGTGCCTCTTCATCAGATCTGGAGAGCGGCAACCTGGTCCAGCAGACACCCTTTTTACCAAACATTACTGTTTGGACGCTTCAAGTGATGCAGATACGTCAGTTGGTCAAGCTGTTCTTCGCAATCTTTTAAAATAAGGTGAGCCTCTGTTCTCCCTCCTCCACTATGCTCTTTTTAGACGCTTATTTGCACGCTGTTATATATCCTTATCTAGTATGCATATATTGGCACTAATGCATTTATATATGTTTATGAGGTGGCTTAGGCTTCTTTATTATATGTATAATGTGATACAAGGAGCGTCTAATGAGCATTATGTTATATACTGCGATCTACTCTGATTCAGGCATGTGAATCTATGAAAGACACCCTAATACTGGAGAAGAACAATAGTTACTTACCTGTAATCTGTGGTTCTCCAGTATTGGCGTTTTTCATAGATTCACATGCAACCCGCCCACCTCCCCTCAGAGGCTGGTTTAGGCTATAATGTTTTGGTTCACTCCTGTGCGAGAAAATCTGAGAGGTGGAACCTCTGTGGAGAACATTCTGGTGGGTACTGTCGCCTGATTGCTGGAGTTTGGACTACTCAAAATGACTATGATAGTCATGAGTGTGGAAGTTTTTTCTCTTGTAGCTTAGGGCTACTTTACTTCCTGGTTGTTTATTACCAAGTTTTTTTTGGTTATTATGTGCATATTATTGCTTTTTTATGTACCGTGGGACTTCCACTCCGACGACGGGGAATGATTCAGTCATGTGAATCTATGAAAGACTAAATGAAATCCAATTGGAAGTTGGGATGCGCACTCCTTTGGTTTGGTATGTTTGTAAGTTCATTAAAGGTGGGTGGTGCCCCTGAGGTTGAACCCACTGTACTTGGGTTGGATACAACTCAGTGATGCACTGTTCTATCGAGAATAGTGTCTCCCCAGGGCACTCAAAATTAAATGTTCAGAAATTTGTTCAATAAAGTTCAAAAAAGTTCAATAAACATGTAGTTTTGTTTCAAAGCTTTTCTTTACTTATTATTCCTTTCATGATTCATCTCATGGTGAATGATTATTCAAATCATTGGCCCAATGCATTTCGGGCTGTGCCCTTCATAGGGGGCCCTGTGTAATTCTGTAACAATGACAAATAAAGTACAGTTTCAACAAATGGTATCTCTACATTTGTTCATGTAGATGTAAACTCGATCAAGCGTTATACATGTTTTCAATACATGCAAGGGAGGAAGGAAAAAGGTGTCAGAGGTATTAAGGAATGGAAAGCGCTAAGGGTGTGAAAGAGTGGGTACTCAGTATACGAGGTGGATCGTGAATAAAAGTGAATTGGGAGTGCCTAGAGGGTATATATAACGGTGTGTGAGTGCTCGAAGGGTTCACAAAATCTAACCTGGTCTGACGTGTAGAAATGCCACACAGGCGTCAGATATTTCTGTTGCGGAAAAAACATGAAAGAAAAGTGCCATCATTAGCTATGGTCGATCTGCGCGTTCATCTCAGAAATGGAACGAAAATTGGATAACGAAGCTCGTCTCCGTATAATGTGCAAGCTTACCGGGTGAAAAGTGCTCGTTGAATCCTAGATGGGATTCCGGTAATACACGTACGAAAATTCTTCCGCGTTCAAGGATTTGAATGCGGGCGAAATTACTATATTGTTAGAGTGAAGCTGATTGGCCGAGCGTGTGCGTAGTGCTACATGTTACCATTGGCTACCAGAGGGTCACGTGTTGAAAACAATCCGTGACGGTGTGTTTACAGATCGAGTGTGTGTTTGTAGGAATCTACGTGTAATACAAGATGTTCACTCAAAACGGTGCAATCCTCTGAGGGTGAACAGTGAATGTAAAACGGTGTGGAAAAAATACAACGCTTGATCGAGTTTACATCTACATGAACAAATGTAGAGATACCATTTGTTGAAACTGTACTTTATTTGTCATTGTTACAGAATTACACAGGGCCCCCGATGAAGGGCACAGCCCGAAATGCATTGGGCCAATGATTTGAATAATCATTCACCATGAGATGAATCATGAAAGGAATAATAAGTAAAGAAAAGCTTTGAAACAAAACTACATGTTTATTGAACTTTTTTGAACTTTATTGAACAAATTTCTGAACATTTAATTTTGAGTGCCCTGGGGAGACACTATTCTCGATAGAACAGTGCATCACTGAGTTGTATCCAACCCAAGTACAGTGGGTTCAACCTCAGGGGCACCACCCACCTTTAATGAACTTACAAACATACCAAACCAAAGGAGTGCGCATCCCAACTTCCAATTGGATTTCATTTAATCAATTTCTGTACTAAAAACAGTGGATACAGCACCCAAATAACAACATGCAATTTGACGAACTATCACACTCAACAGATCAAAGAGCCGACACTTTGGCATTCACGGAAGATGATTCAAAGAGAATCTATGCCCTAATTCAGGAGGATGAAAGCCCCGGCACCAGTACAGGTTCAACGCAAGCAAACATCAAGCAACTACTATATATGTCCAAACGCATAGTTAACCAACGGTTACACGCAAGTACTTTAATAAAGTACCACAAGGCACAGCGAATTCCACGAGGTCTACGGATATCCCTTAAATCAACTTTGTGTAAGAACAATGCCCGCTTCACAGAAAAATGGTTCGCAATACTGAACAAATGTTCCCTTGATCTGATACTACTTATCATAGAAGAATTGGCCAAACTCATTGAAGATTTAAATAAAGAAACCGCTGCACTCAAGGATGAATTAAACACTATGTTAACCAAAGAGGAATGGGACGAAGTATTACAAGACATTAACAAACAACTGGACATCTACACCAAAGAGATCAATGAACGCAAAATTAGAAAGTTCAAAAGGGACACCACTGATTACCGCACCGGAGAAGTATACAATTGGGCAGATATATATGCCCGCAGACGACAACAAAAACCTCAGTATAAATCATCGGATGAGATTTCATCAGACGATTCACAATCCAACAGAAAAGGTCCTACAACTTCAAGAAATGCTCAAAGATCTAGAGATGAAAATCAAACACTTGACTCAAACCAACAACAAGCAACTACGTCTACCACCACATCGACTCCTTTTTTAGAGAGAGGCCATGGACGCCCAAAAGAACCAGGAGGGGGAGAAGCAGGAAGAACAAGAGACCAACAACCAGAAAGTATAGCACAGAACACCAGAAGTCACAGGACCTCGTAATCAACATTTCGAGCCAGAACATCAACGAATTTCAAACTAAAACTTTACAAAAAGGTACATCATTTGTCCCTACTTACCACTCGAACTTATTAGAAACACAAATCTGTGTTTACAAATTTCTAAGGAATTTACGCCTCAGACATTTCTTTTCTAATGTAGTAGAGAAACCAACAACAGACACCGAAACAGACAAACTGAGAGGACTCAGGAACCCCAGTCGCTACATACCACCAGTGAGCCACAAGGTACTCGATGCCTTTGAAAAAGTAGTAAATCATGACGTCTTAAAAATCTTCAAAGCACCTAGACCCAAAAGAACCAACTTCACCCAAAAGGAGAGAATGGCCATTCAAAATCTGGCGGAGAATAAAAACATCACCATACGTCAGGCAGATAAGGGAGGCGCCCTCATAATCATGGACACCGAGTTTTACGAAACGAACATGAAGGACCATGTGAATGACAATAACACCTACATGAAATTGAGAGGAGACCCAACCAACGAATACAAAAAAATCCTGACTACCATCATTCTAAAAGCAGTTGAAACAGGAATTATAGGCAACAAAGAAAAAGAATACCTCATCAAACAAAATCCATCAGTACCCTACATTTACATGATTCCAAAAATACATAAGCACCCCACTGTTCCTCCATTCCGGCCAATTGTTTCTACAGTCAATTCAATCCATGAACCAGTAGGAAAATTCATTGACAAACATTTACAACCATTAGTACAACAGATTCCGACATATATCAAGGACACCACCCACTTCTTGAATATCTTAGAAGAGCACAAGTCTGCATTCACCACTGAGATGATCCTGACCAGCATTGATGTGAAGGCATTATACACTTCAATTCCTCACGACTTAGGACTAACAGCACTTGAGAACACACTAATCAATAGTGAAACGGTTGAAACAAATCTGAAATTACTAATCATGGAGCTAATGCATTTTACATTATTTCACAGTTATTTTCAGTACAATAATGAATTTTTTGGACAATGCAACGGGACATCCATGGGAAATTGTGCCGCCCCGGCATATGCAAACATTTTCATGCACTTCTATGAAACAGAGTACATCCTTAATAACCCATCATGGAAAGACAATCTCATACTGTACAAAAGATACATAGACGACATTTTTCTACTGTGGAAAGGATCAACCATCGAACTAACTTCAGCCATTCAAAATCTCAATAATGTCAATGACCGGATCCAATTCACCTACCACATCAACCAAAAACAATTATCATTTCTTGACGTACTAATAATCAAAGAACAAGACAAATTACACACCACAGTATTTCAGAAATTGACAGACAGAAACAACTTGCTGCATTTTCAAAGTTTCCACCAACCCTCATTAAAAAAGCATCTTCCTTACTCTCAACTGCTACGAGTAAAACGTATCACATCCTCAACACAATTGTATGAAGAGCAGAAAGAAAACATGATGAAGAAATTTAGGGACCGAGGATACCCTGCAACCATACTGGAACCAGCTGTGGAAAGAATAAAACAAATGAACAGGCAACAACTCTTATTACCATCCACTCCAAGGGAGGAACGGAGATCCGTGTTCATTTCAAAATACTCCACCAGGAGTTACAACATCAAAAAAATCATACTAAAACACTGGCCGTTACTGGCCCTGGAAGATGATTTCAAGGGAATTTTTTCTTCAAATCCCAGATTCGCATATGAACGAACGAGAAACCTCAAAGAATTATTGAAACCTAAAACAATGCAAACTCCCATTACATACAAAGGCACGCTGCCTTGCCATAATTGTGGTAATTGTAATTCCATCATCAGAGGGAATGAAATCAACCATCCTTCCAGCGGAAGCAAAATCAAATTGAAAGTTAATGGCACTTGTGACAGTGCCAACCTAGTGTACATGCTTAAATGTCCATGTGGACTCGCATACGTGGGCAAAACATCCAGAAAAATTAAAACCAGACTGACTGAACATCGGAGCAACATTCGCCTCAAATCAAGTAAATCCACCGTGGCAGTACATTTTAATGAACATCACCACAATCTCAGTCAATTGAAGTTTTGCATTTTAGAAACAGCACCATTACTTCCAGGAAGAGACAATGACCAACACTTGTTAAGACGCGAACTATACTGGATTAATAGACTGTCATCTACAATCCCAAGAGGTCTTAATGAACGTTTGGAATTCAGTTGCTATCTGTAAATTAATGTCTTATCACAATTTGTTAAAATCAATTTCCTTGTCATTTGAACACATGCTAAAGGTGTGAAAGTTTATATATACAAATTCACGATACTGATTAGTATTCACACAGTATGCATTTACAGTTCTCTTTTCATTCCTTATAATCCTTTTTTATTTTTTCCACACCGTTTTACATTCACTGTTCACCCTCAGAGGATTGCACCGTTTTGAGTGAACATCTTGTATTACACGTAGATTCCTACAAACACACACTCGATCTGTAAACACACCGTCACGGATTGTTTTCAACACGTGACCCTCTGGTAGCCAATGGTAACATGTAGCACTACGCACACGCTCGGCCAATCAGCTTCACTCTAACAATATAGTAATTTCGCCCGCATTCAAATCCTTGAACGCGGAAGAATTTTCGTACGTGTATTACCGGAATCCCATCTAGGATTCAACGAGCACTTTTCACCCGGTAAGCTTGCACATTATACGGAGACGAGCTTCGTTATCCAATTTTCGTTCCATTTCTGAGATGAACGCGCAGATCGACCATAGCTAATGATGGCACTTTTCTTTCATGTTTTTTCCGCAACAGAAATATCTGACGCCTGTGTGGCATTTCTACACGTCAGACCAGGTTAGATTTTGTGAACCCTTCGAGCACTCACACACCGTTATATATACCCTCTAGGCACTCCCAATTCACTTTTATTCACGATCCACCTCGTATACTGAGTACCCACTCTTTCACACCCTTAGCGCTTTCCATTCCTTAATACCTCTGACACCTTTTTCCTTCCTCCCTTGCATGTATTGAAAACATGTACAACGCTTGATCGAGTTTACATCTACATGAACAAATGTAGAGATACCATTTGTTGAAACTGTACTTTATTTGTCATTGTTACAGAATTACACAGGGCCCCCGATGAAGGGCACAGCCCGAAATGCATTGGGCCAATGATTTGAATAATCATTCACCATGAGATGAATCATGAAAGGAATAATAAGTAAAGAAAAGCTTTGAAACAAAACTACATGTTTATTGAACTTTTTTGAACTTTATTGAACAAATTTCTGAACATTTAATTTTGAGTGCCCTGGGGAGACACTATTCTCGATAGAACAGTGCATCACTGAATCTATGAAAGACACCACCACTGGAGAACCACAGATTACAGGTAAGTAACTTTTGTTCTTCTCCAACTTTTCTATATGTAACATTGTGTATGTCGCATCTTTCCTAGTCATAGTTGTCTGTTCATTTGTTAGATTGTAAAGTAAAAACAAGCTACCGGCATTTTGGTGCTTCCAAGGGACGCAACCAGATTTAGCTTTAGTAGAGTCCAACTTAAAGGCATAATAGACCTAAGTTTTGATTGCCCATGTTGCATAGAAGACACTCTGATGTCGATAGCAGATGACACAATGTTACCCAGAGAATATATCCTAGTGGATAAGTCGGTCATACCATTGTCTACTACTGCTAGAGCCTTTTCTAAATTTGCTCTGTCAATCTCGCACAGTCTCTCAGCAACTTCCTGTTGTGAAACTTTCCACACTTCATTCTATATTGCATGCAGAAAAACCTTTTGTTATCTGACACCAAGCCAGCTTCGTCTCAACTGAGACCATGCCCAGATCTTGATATGCTGCAGTCTATTCTGAATCCTCCAGACTCTGACACAATTGTATTTTGATGAAGCTGTCCGCAGTCTCTACATTAACCTTTAGGCTTGGGTTTAGACCAGAACTAGTCATATGGTGATGACAATGATGGAGATCGTGAACAGTTTGCCCCACCCTCTGATGACGACAACTGGTACATGGATACCAGTGGGCTGGAAGTCTCACCTGATACTGGGTTGGTTTCTGGCCCTTAGCCTAGCAACAGAAGAAACAACATCCCTATCTGCTGTAATTAGGAGGGCTGCTGAGCTCCTTGACTTCCCCACTGTGCAGATAATAATAATAATTCACATTTGTAAAGCGCGAACACTCACCCGTAAGGGTCTCTAGGCGCTGTCGGGAAGATTAAGCGAGCTATTGCCCAGAGTCACATGGTGCTGGGCTGACCTTCCGCCGGTGCCTGGGATCGAACTGTGATCCCCAGATTCCAACGTCAGTCGCCCTGGCCGCGGCACCACACCTCTCCCCTTGAAAACAAATGTGCTGACAGAGGTCCAGCTGCCTGGTTGGGCACACTCCAAACTTCTTACCGTTTAACAAAGCCCTCACTTGACACAGTGTTTGGCACTTGGTCCAAGCCATGTTCTGGTCCCCCAGTTAACCGACAAGTCACAGTCTCCATAGAATGGTCCATTGTTGACCCAGATTTCTTGACTCAGAATCCAATCCTTGAGAGCTTGGTGGTACAGATGTCCACCAGTATCATAAACCTCACCACTTTCCCAAGCACTCTTTCTGATTGAGTCAAAACATGTGAATATCCTATCCTTTGGCAAGCAAATGTTCTGGTCGGCCGGCATTACTTTGAGGGTGATTAATGCAAGCTGCCTACTTGGCCTCAAAACCTATGCACTTTGGGACGTGATTGGTGTGATGTTGCAGGTGGTTCCAGAAGGCTTGCATGTCTTTTTAGCTAAAACATTTTAGGAGGGTCGGGTTACAGCCAAATTCATCATCTGTTCGACCTATACACCACGGATTGTCTTCGAAGGGCTATGGGAGCGAACATGGCACTCCACCACCCACATGGATGAGGTCCACAGGCTTCTCCAGGGACGTCCAGGCATCCTTAATGAACATGCCTTGCAACGGCTCCCTCCTGTTTGGTGGAGAGGCAGACTCGGCCCTAGAGCGTTTTAAGGAGAGTCGAGCCACAGCACACTGTTTGGGCCTTTCAGCTCCATTCTGACAATCTACCAAACATTTTCACCCTTTTTAGGGATATGCGAGGGGCTTGCACAGCTCCACTGCACGCACTGTAGGCCTCCAGCCCTTTCGAGGTCAGACCATGATCAAAGCAGAGCCATCAGGGGCATTGCTCATCCCAGTCTTCCACTTCTCTGGCCACAACCTCAAAGCCCCTTTCATGTGTCTTGAGCAGCAAACATCCATCTGGTAGGAGGCAGGATCAACCACTCTCTTAAGTTATGGCAACGCATACATACAACACATTGGTCCTGCAGATTGTCCAATGGGTCTTCCATTTCTTTTCGACCCACTGCATCTGCCATCTACTCCAGACCACATCTAGGAGGACCATATGTCCATTTTATGCCAGGAAGTAAAGGTTCTTTTAGCTTAAAGAGGGTGCAGGCCTCAGAAGTAGGGTTTGGGTGCTTGTCCAAAGGACTGAGGCCTATATCCTATCCTAGATCTATGCCTTCTCAAAGCCTTTCTCTTTAAGGACAAATTCAGAATGCTTGCCCTGGCCCAGGTTCTCTCTGCACTAGATCCCGAAGACTAGAAAGTGGCGCTGGACCTGCACAATGCTTATTTTCATATTTCTGTCCTTCAAGCCCTGTGGTCCAAGGTGGGCCACAAACACTTACAATTTACTGTGCTCCCTTTTGACCTCACTGTTGGAAACTTTGTTTTTGTTCCAGTAGTTACCCACTTTTTGCCTGGTATTTGATTCAAGTTTGCCTGAGTGCACTGGGTTCCTGCTAATCAGGTCCCCAGTGCCAATGTTCCTTCCCTTAAACAAGGTCATTGGTCAATTGATCCCCAATTGATCAGGCCTTTATCATCTCTGTAAGTCCCTCCAAGCCGTCATTGAGTTGCAGAAGTATCAGTTTAGGGTCCAGTGGGATCGACCAGGAGAGGACTTCTCCTAGGCAGGCTGTCACTCCATACCGGAATCCCTGCAACCGGGACAGATCCACACAGTATGAATAAAGATGCCCTCATTCGCACCACATTGGAAACCGATTGTAGAGGCAATCCAACCCATACGCCAGAGTCTATGACATGTAAGATAACCCCTGTGGTGGTACTTAAATTGAATCAACCTGAGTTGGGCTTCAATAGCAACTGTCCGAGGCGCTGCCAGCGCCACGCTCCAGTCCCCACATTCGCCTTTCATGCTGCAGAAGGGCTAAGAAGGTGTCTGGCTGGTTTGAAATAAGTGTGTGGAAGATCCTAATGACTTTATGGTCTCTCAGATCACCCACAAGGAGTTTGCCCTCTAATCAAATAAACTCAGGGCGGACGGTCAGAGCATGGCGAAGCTGAAGGTATCTGTGAAATTGGCTGCGGTTCAACTAATATTCCAACTGTAGGCCTTGGAACAATTTCAATACAGTACCCTGCATGACATCTCCCAGGGTAGAAATCCCCATCAGATCCCATCTACAAAAGCCCTCTAATGCCGCCTCTTGTGTGAGTATGCGGCTCTTCCACAGCAGTGTCCATTCAGTCAGTCTGCCTCACCACCCCATCCACCGGAGAGAGGAACACCAGAGGTGGAATACGACCCTTGTTGCTGGGAGAAGAGAACTCCCGTCACAGTCTCTGTAAAGATTGGAGAGGATAGAGATATCCCCCATTGCCCACCTCTCTGACACATAAACTGGGTCGTCCTGGAGACCATACCAACAGTCATTCATTACAAGGAGATAAGCAGCAGTAATATGATTCATTGTCTGCGGCAGTGATTTCCCCGCAGTGTGTAGACTGAAAACATTTGCTGAGGGCTATATTGGGAGTTCCTCCACACCAAAGAAATGTAGTGAGGATGGGGTTCAGTCTGTGAAAGCACAGACATGGGACCTCATACGGGAAATTCTGTAGCTGATAAAGGAGCTGGGGCAGAGATATCATTTTAAAGATGGCAGAATGTCCAGTCAGACCCAGAGCATGACCGATCCAGACTGATATCCTACAGTAGGCGCGTTAGCACGGAATCTAGATTGCGCAACCACACCAAGTTTGTGTCCAGAGTTACGAATATAACCAGATGCTTGATTCCAGACAAAGGTACCTGCAGGTCCAATGCTCAGCGGAAATCATGTGGTCCAAGAAGACTGTGGACTTGGATATTTAAATACGGAAACACTAGGTCTCCAAAAATGTGCAGGATCTGTGGAACCCGGGGTCCCAATTCATCTGGGGATGTGGGGAAGAAAAGAACTTCTTCAGTGCATAGTGCGATTCTGTCTGAGAGCCCCGCTTCCCATGCAGAGGCGTGCACTTGTGCATACATCCTTATCCAGACTGCAAGAGCGAATAGCAGAGAGAAGAGGGGACAACACTGCCTCGTTCCCTCCTGCATCAGGAACAGAGCTGATTGAGCAACACCCACCTGAACCAACACTTTCAAATCCGTATAGAGCAGACCAATATAAGAAAGAAATCTATGACCAAAGTTGTGATGCCGAAGGAGAATGAACAGGTACTCCCAACTCACAAGGTGAAAAGCTTTGCCTTTGTCCCCCGGGAGAACCACTGCTGGACCTTCTAATCTGTTGGCAGTGCTAGTCCATTAAATGGAGTGTACCAGTCTTCTACATCGATGAATGGCTGTTAAAGACAGGCCCACCTCAGTCAGTCGTGGACCACTTCCAGAAGGCAGCAAACCTCTTGTCATCATTGGGTTTCTCAGTCAGCCGATTGGCTGATGGGAGGAAAATCCCCCTTGGCCAATATGATTGGAAAATGTTTTGAATTCCTGGATTCTAGTACATTTGTCCTGCCCATATATCTCTAAAATGTTCTGAAGTTTATCCTCTAACACCCATCCTGAGCACTGTTTAAAAGTAAAATTTTGTCAGTGGTGGTGGTGGTGGGGGGGTGGTTTGGGTGAATGGATATACACCGATCCAGTAAAAGCACAATCCTTGAATAAAGACATAATTATATCTCACATTTATGCCTATGCACCAACTTAAAAATCATATAACTCGCATACCTCTGTACATAGTCTTATTAACTCACTTGCCACACTACGTTAACTATGTCTGAACACTCTACCATGCACTATGTGCTGCCACATTATAAAATTGCAGATGTCCATAAGTGTTGTTATTAATGCTAATATTTCACATGCTCCAACTTCTGTAATATGCAAGAGTATAGTTATAATTAAAGCTATAACATGTCTAAGGGAGCATAGAGAGGGTACCGGGGCGAGAAGTAGGCTGTGGTAGCTATTCCCTCTACTTTATGCTCCCTAAAAACAACAAGGGCCTTCATCCTATCCTAGATCTCTGAACCTTCAACTACTTCTTCAAAATGGAGAAATTCAAAGATGCTCACATTGGCTCACGTCTTGTCTGCCCTGAACCTAGTAGACTGGATGGTGCATTAGACAAGCAGGATGCCTATTTTCGCATTCCTGTCCTGCCTACCCATCTGCGTTTTCTGGTATACCACAAGCATTTTCAGTTCACTGTGCTTAATTTTTGGTCTTACCAGAGCCCCTCGGGTGCTCACCAAGGTGATGGCGGTAGTTGCATCTCATCTGCGCAGATCAGGGGTGCCAGTCTTCCCCTATCTCGACTACGGCTGACCTCCTGCATTCACTGGAGTTCACTGTCAACAAGTTGAAGTCACATCTCACTGCCTCTCAGATGCTCCCTTTCATCTGAGCTGTTCAAGACACATTTCATTTTCGGGCTTATCCTCTTGAGCGGCTAGTCTAAGCTATTCAGGCTATGATGCCGATGTTTGAGCCTTAGGTCTGGATTTTGGTGAGACTGATTCTCAGGATGCTGGGCCTCATGGCCTCTTGCATCCTCCTAGTGACACATGCCACATGGCATATGCGGGCTCTGCAGTGGGAACTGAAGTTCCAGTGGGCGTAGCATCAGGGAAATGTCTCCGAAATGGTCCAGATTTCAGAGGAAACTGCAAATTACCTGCAGTGGTGGCTAACGAACCGCGATTGGGTCAGAGGCAAACCCCTCTCCCTTCTCCAACCAGACCTCACATTAGTGACAGATGCGTCACTCCTGTGATAGGGCGGGCATCTGGGAGAGGTGGAGTCAGAGGACTCTGGTCTCTAGAAGAATCCAGACTCTACATGGACATGTTTGAACTCCAAGTGATCCGATTGTCATTGAAAGCCTTTCTGCTCTCCATAAAGGGAAGGCTGGTACAAGTGTTCACGGACAATACCACCGCCATGTGGTACTACAACAAATGGGGCGGGTGGTGTTGTGGAACGTTTGTCAAGAGGCCCTACGTCTCTGAACTAGGCTGGAACAGCAGGGTAGTAACCTGGTGGTTCAACGCCTGGCAGGTTTCATGAGCACCAGGGTGGATGAACTTAGCCGTCGATGCCTAACGGACCATGAATGGCATCTCCACCCGGAGGTGGTGCAAGGTCTCCGCTGAAAACGTGCAATGTCAGCAGTATTGCGCCCTGGAGTTTCCAAGGTGGCTCTTGCTCAGAGACGCTTTTTGTCTCAAGTGCCCTCAGGCTTCTCGTACCTCTTTCCACCCTTACCACTCCTGTCCAGAATTCTCTAGGTGCTCAGGAATGACTGGGCCCAAGTGATCCTTGCTTCTGACAATGAGCATTGATCTTCGGATCAGGCTGCCCCTTCAGGAGGATCTTCAGACACAGCAGCAGGGGAAGGTCCTCCACCTGAACCTGTCCACTCTTCGCCTTCTTACATGGAGATTGAGTGGCAGCAGCTTTCGACCTTTCTTCTGAAGTCAGTAATGTTATTCTGATGGATAAAGTTTGTATCATATCGTACAGAAAAGTCTATTTCTCTTCCAGGGGATACTCATCAATAGTCATAAGCACTGAATAGTCCCGCCCACGTGCGGGATCCCAGAGCAATAGCCAATAATATGCATATATTTACATATATACCTGTATATATAGATAATATGTATATACATATACATATGCAGCCTGAAAAACACCATATTAGGCTCAAAAACTGCCATTATTGTATGTAAAACTTTTACATTTGATCAAATAAAGACATATACGTCACCATATATGTAGCCTGTCCGGAATTCGGTTAAAACCGACTCTCCTCGACAGTACACCTCCGGATGAAAATCAGGTGACCCGGTTTAAACCGAGTGTCACTGATTTTCATAGCTGGCGTGGGCGGAGATCAGCTGTTGTGCTCTGCCGTCTGTTTTACTGCGGCCGCACCCGAGTACTCCACAGGTCTTTAAAAGACCATTCATTTAATGAGGCTTTGTTGTTCTGTCGCCCCTTCTCAGAGTCCCTGGGGGTGGGGCTGAGCGCAGAAACATCTTAATTGCTTGTGGTGTTGTCACATGTCTGTTGGCCGAACTGCACCATGGAGATGTGAAGCAGACATCTATTGGGCTCAAACAGGCTTCAGTCCCGTCCCCCCTCCCACCTCCTTCCCCCGTAGTGTGTGAGCCCGGGCTGAGCAGCCTCCAGGGCACACACAAAGACACGTTTTTTATCTGCCAGCCGCACCCGAGTACTTCACAGCTTTTTAAGACCATTTACTTGTTAATGAGGCTTTGTCCGCAGCCTCCAGTGACTTTCCACAAGAGGTGGCTGGTGGCGTGCCAAAGCGAATGTCTAATAGTCACTTTTTACTTGAATTCCTTCTTTTTGATTAAGCACTTTATTTTGTGTGTAGTTGTATGTGCTGTAATACATTAATAGTGAGCAAGATTGCATTTTGAAAACACGGCGCGAGTCTTCAGACAGAAAGAAACCCTTGACCAGTTTAGCTTTCCTGATGCGTTACTTTTATTCAACCAGTGTTGTTGAACGATTTAAGAAAATTAAAATGATAGGGGTGTGCAACAACAATCTCGAGCAAAAACCAGATGGTGGGGGATCTAATTTTCAATGTGTGCCACTAGATTGGATGCAAAATTAGCAAAACGTCCCCACTTTATTTAAATGTCGAACACGCACGATCATGTCACAGGAGACAGGCATGTTCTCATGTTGATACAGCCATTATGTAATCAATCAGGTGGTTTGACATTAAAATAAATATACTTCCAAGGCGCGTGCAGTATTCCCATTATGAGACACGGTGGGCAGGTGGGGTTAACTAGCTTGTGCCCGGATCCACATCATCCCTCCTTGAATATTCCACACAGCTGTTCGGTGATTAGCAATGAACGGCTGGGTGCTTACCTAATGTATTTGTGTTTTCATAACCGTTTTGATACGGGGAACACGCTGCCTGCCTCCAGTGACTTTCCACAAGAGGTGGCTGGAGGCAGAAAACTCAGCGTGTGTGCCAAAATAAGTGGCAGGGCAACAGAAACCCCGTGACCTGGCTGCCGGTAAACCCCAAAGAGAAGCAAGCTTTGTTTCTTTAGAAAGTTAAAAGAAACCCTTAAAACGTTTTCCAAACTGCGGAGCACTTCCTCCACACTAATCAACTAAGAGTCGCCAGACTTTAAATCTTCATCAAAAGCACAAATGTCCATATCCTCTGTGCAAAGGTCACTGGCTGAGACTGCATTACAGACACTTTCCATGCCAAAAAGCTCATCGGTTTTGATATCATCTCCAGCACTACTATAAACAGCAGGCTAGAGACAGTCGGAAGAAGGGCAGTAGTTTGTAGTTTGTTGATGTCAGAAAAGTGCTGCGGGTCCCCAGGCTGATAATGGAGCACCAGGTAGCTTGCGGAAATGTAGAGAGCAGTGGCATTAACCGGGTTCATTGCAGACGCTGCTAAACCGAGGGGATCCAGGGGCAGAAGAAATGCAGTCAGGCAGAGAGCACCGGGCCCCGAGGGCAGCCCCGGCAGCGACGCCCCATGCAGCAGTAGTTTCCATGCTTGATGCATGCATTTGGAAGCAGTCAGTTTCTCAAATGCCCAAAGGTAAGTTCCTATGCCTCAATCATTCGAAGTGCAGTTGACAGTCATTTTGGGATCTCTAGTGCGCCAGACCTAAGACCCCAAAATCTGTGAGTCTGTGCACCACCACCCTTTCTCTTTGAAAATGACTTGTTTCCCTGTGCCCAGGAACACTGGAAACTTAACAGTGTTTTGATTTAGCACAAAGCAGGTACATGGATGGTTACTAGTGTCCTCTATAAACTGCAGGTGAAATATTAGGATACAGATGGGATGGCACCACCTTCTGTTTTGTAGTATACCCTGGTGTCATTTCTGTGAATGTGGTCTAGTAGTTTTATTTTGTTTCTGGTAGGAGGGAGGGTTAAAGCCATAGGAAGAATAACAATGTGATGTATATGTTGAGTCTGTACTTTACCCACACCCTTTGTCCGTTTTTGCAAGAAGAATCAACTATTTTTGATAATAAGATTAAATGGTGGAAAATGCATAAAAAAAATGAAACCCTTAAAACTTCACCTAGTTGAAAAGAGTTGCATTTAATACACAGGCCCATAAAATGAAAATAATTCCTCTTTGAAACGACAAGACTGTCTGCGATACACATACTAAACTAAAATGACCGTGACATTTAATTAAGAAATAAGACGACATATTTTCTCCATCTCCTTTCATTTTCTTTTGCTCATAGGCGCCTCTCCATGTAAAGAACACAGAGCCAATATTAGTCAATTAAAAGTCCATACACAAAAACGTCCGCGTAACTGTCAATAACACACTCAGTCAAATCCAAAAGCTACAGTATATTCATCACCAACTTTATTATGAAAATGATTGTTTTGCTAAAAGAAAAATGATTGTTTTGTTAAAACCAAACAAAAAAGACAATATTTTGACCGCCCAAGACCAGTTCGGTGTCTGTAACTGGTGCATCGACAGACGCAGGACATCTAGATTCGATAAAACTGTAAACCAGGTCTTGTTACTTGAATTCGTCAAGACACCCTCCCCTACAAATAGCTGACCACCTACTCTCTCTTTGAGAGCATCCTTTTTTTTAGCCTTGTGTCTACATAACAAGTACAGGGGTACGTTTCCATCTTTATTTACTACTTGAGCTAATTCACTTGTAACCATTCAAAGTATGTTGTTATTTCAGGAAGGCATTCTCTCACGGCTCCAAAACCACAGGTCTATCTAGTTTAAAATTCGGTAATGGTGACTTGTTTGAATAAGTGTCTGGCATTTCCATAATTTCCTTATTACGTACAGCATGCTAATTTTTTGAAGTGTGCTTATTACTAAGGAGAAATCGCACACTAATAAAGATGAAATTGTCTTTCTCTGGGCTTATTGCAGACCACCCGGCCATCCTTCACGCCGAGAGTGGTGCTGATGTCCAGCAGGCGGGGGCTGGGGTAGATGAGGGGAGCAGGAGTTTGATTTATAGTAGTGCTTCTTTCTGCTCGCACTTTGCTGGTACTCTTCGGTTGTATTTAACTGATCATGTCGACAGGCACCTCCGGCTGAAATAGCAAACCAGTTATCATTCTTTTACATAACATGTTTTTGTAATCAGTGTGATGCTGCAATGGCAAGATTTCAACCTCACAAACTCAAACACTTAAAGCATAGACTCTTCCATAAACCTTGAAAATAACAGCAGGAGTGGATGTAGTCTAATGGTTAGGGCCATGGACCTCAAATCTGGCGAACAGGGTTAGAGTCTCGGCAATGACGCTCAACATCCTGTGATTCTGGGCAAATCACGTAATCTACCCATCCCTAACAAAAATGAATGTGCCCTTGTGTAAAGCAACAGGTGCTCATGTGAAGCGCTTCAATACCTTCAGGTCAAGTTAGCACTATATAAATCTGAGGGGGAAAAAATAGCAGTGAAAACCAGCCTAGCTTTACTCAGAGCTGTGCCATCATGCTACATGATTTGTGAGGAGGGCCCAAAACCAAACACATGTCAAGCTCTCACTTTCTTCAAATGACAACACATTGATTCTAAATGAACTATGAGACCTCCCTGTCTTGCCTACAATGCCCAACACCCCCAGAAATCTCTCATTTCCAAAAAGTTCTCTCTGTACTCCGCAGTTCAAGAGGTGTGCCTTGCACAAAGCCTCCCTTTTCAGGCACATTTCTGAAAGTGCTGACTTAACCTTCGACTTGCCAAAATGTATTTGGACCTCATATACACTGTACATAGACTGTCTATATACCATGCATCAATGAAGAAAGCAAGCAATAATAAAAGCAAAGAGTTCCATAAACACCGGTAAAACACTGTTTCAGTTGTTTTTTATGGCGCGAAAATGAGTAACCACTGAAAAGCACTGTTTTTTTGAGGTATTGAAATCACTGGAAAACACTGAAAAAACACCACCAGAATTTACCAAGAATAGAAACTGAAAACAGGAAAGCCTACATATATGATCTATATAAAGAAGAAAACTGCTCTGAGTTTCTTTGAAACACACAACCTTTATTTTCAAAGGTAAAACAGGCAGGATGATAGAGGCAGGTTTAGCCTAGACAGGCTGCATAGAAAACAATGGAAAATTGGCGCAGTGCCTTTAAGACCTCCATGAACCCCCAGGCTCCCATCATGCACCACAGGTGACAGTTAGGTCAGTTCTTTTTTCCGGCTCCTTCTGTGGAGCTCCTGGAGCATTGAGCTCGCCAGTTGGTGATACTTTATCACTTTTTTCTGGTAGAAACCTATTTTTTTTTACATCACTCGACGTCTTTAGTCTCTATCAGACTAATACAACATTTTTTTCTGACTTTTGCCTATTTTTTCGAGTCAAAATGCCGGCCTTATTTAATAAGTGCCCGGCCAGTGGTAAAAAGATGGCCAAGTCAGACCCTCATTCGGTCTGTATTGCTTGTTTGCCTTCCTCCCACAAGCCAGACCAATGTTACCACTGCTGCAAGTTTTCCAAAAGAACCCTTAGAGAGAGGGAGAAGATCAAGCTGCATTCCCTTCATGAGAGAGGAGAAACAGTGAGTGGGCGAGAACAGCATCATTCTAGAAAACCCTCTTCTCATCCTAAATAGCGCAAGGAAGGAGGTGAAAAAAGAAGGCATCAGTCTCCTTCTCCGTCGAGGGACAGATCTTCATCTAAGGTACCGCTGTGCTCAGAGTCGGCGTCGAAATCGCCATTGAGACGCCCGTCGACGTTGAAACATCCTTCGCCGTCGAAGCATCCTTTGTTGTCGAGATATCCCTCGCCCTCAAGACAAGGTGAGAAGAGACAGAGGATGAGGTCTCCATCCACGCGTAGGTGGTCCAAGTCTGGCTCGCCTACGACAGCAAGATGTCAGTACTCTATTCCGACCCATCGACGTCGAGGTTCGCCGCCGAGAGGCTCTGGACCAACACCGAGATCGCCGTCGATGGCGAGAGGTCCACTGGCATCGACCTCGAGCCGAACACCAAGGGCTTCGACCTCGAAGAGAACCAGCCATTCGACATCGAGACGCATGCCGTCGACGTCGCCGAAAAGATCGACGTCGAAGAGATCGCCGTCGAGGAGATCGACATCGAGATCAAGAAAAAGGCCTTCTGTGTTAAGGAGGTCGAGATCCAGGTTGACGTCGAGGAGGTCGACGCCTAGGAGGTCACCGTCGAGGAGATCTAAATCGGCATCTCCTTCAGCGAAGAGACCTAGGGCGGCGTTGAAGGACCGTTCGACTTGTGACGGCCCGGTTGTGACTTCAGGGAGTTCTTCTTCCTCCCCCGGGCTTCATATCGTGCAAGTATCTCCAGAGCCCTCCCCAGCACCGTCTCCAGCCCGGCCAACCAATATCTCGCCAAGATGGCTAGGAGACATTAGAGAGCGGAAGATTCGCAGAATTAACCTACCACTGTCTTCTTCAAGATCAAGGTCACCTTTGATACAGTCTGTGCATTCTTCGGGGAGATGCGAGCGTACCACACGAGAAGGTCCCCATCGGTTAGGAGGCGATCGTCACGCTCTCCCAGGAGTAGAACATCCCGCCACCGATCTTCTAGAAGGTGAAGCTATAGGTCTTCCACAGGGTCGTCTGATTCCAAGGCAGACTATTCTCTGACTCGTTCCTCATCTCCTCTAAGCAGAATATCACCCATCGATGATGTTCTCACCTTTAATGAGGTTCTCTGCTGTGGGGCGGCTAAACTCCACATTGAAATGCCGGTCTCTACCACCAAGACATCGGTGATATTTGAAACCCTGCACCAAAAGTCTCCTCCAGACCTTTGCTTCCTCTAGTGCCTGGATTGCTGGAGCCTGCGTTACACAAGTTTCTTACTCCAGCAGAGGTGGGGGCTCTACCATCTTGGATCTCAAAGAAATATAAGGCTCCTGATAATGATCCCTTCTTTCTGAGGGCTGACCCTCCACCGGACTCTGTTATTGTGTCGGCGGCACGAAAGAATCAGACCGGGGCAGCATCATCATCTGTGCCCCCTGATAAAGACAGTAAGGTTATGGACTCTGTAGGGAAGAGAATCTGTACTACCTCGGCTTCCTACATGAAAGTAGCCAGCGCCTCGGCCCTGCTGGGTCGATATGATCGCTCATTATGGGACTTCCTGTCACGCTTCAAAGAGAAACTCCCTAAAGAGGACAAACAAGATTTTCTTGAAATCCTGCATGAAGGTGGCCTAGTAGCCAATCAAGTAATAGGTGCAGCGCCGGATGCTTCAGATCTAGCTGTACATGGCTACTCGCATGGGATTTGTGCTCAACGCTCAGCTTGGCTGAGGCTCACAGGACTGAAACCGGAAGCACAGCATCGGATTCTTAACCTTCCTTTCAATGAGTCATCACTCTTCGGATCTCATGCCGATGATGAGATGTCTTGAATGAAAACCAAGCATGACACGGTTAAAGCTGTGGTTCTCGAAAAGAGGAAGGACTTCAGGCGACGGTACCGTCCATACGATAGACGACAAAACCAACAGAGGGTTCAAACCCCTCAATGGTCCTCGCAACAAAACCAAGGAAGGTCACAATTCTCCCAGCGTCGTCCTGGTACAGAAAGAGGTGGCAATTCAAGACAGTTCACACCTGCTGCCAAGCAACAGCAGCAAAAGCAGTGAGTACTTGCTTCCCCTATCTCCGTTACCCCCTCCAGTGGGGGGAAGTGTACGGTTTTACCTGGAAGAGTGGACAAAAATCACACTAGACAGATGGGTGCTGAATATTGTAAAGAATGGGTATACCATCAAATTCAAGTTCCCTCCACCTTCCATTCCTCCTCAATAGACTGTCACCCATCTTATAAATCTCTTGAGGGAAGAGGTGTCTGCGCTACTCCTAAAGAACTCTATCGAGGAGGTCCCATGGCAACAACTTCAGCAAGGGATCTACTTCCAATACTTTTTGGTCCCAAAGAAAGGTCCAAACAAGGAGTTCAGGCCTATATAAGATCTCAGACGTCTCAACAAATTAATTATGAGAGAAAAGATCGGAATGCTGGCATTACATCAAATAATACCGCTTCTGCATCATGGGGACTGGATGTGTTCCATAGATCTTCAAGATGCCTATTTCCACATACCAATCCCTCCAAAGCATCGTATGTTTCTACGGTTTCGCATCCAATCAAACCACTTCCAATTCATGGTCCTGCCTTTCGGGCTGAAGTCAGCTCCTCGCACTTTCTCAAAGCGCATGGCAGTAGTAGCGGCTTACTTGAGGAAACAGCACATATTCGTGTACCCTTACCTAGATGCCTGGCTTCTCAAGAGCGCATCTCCCACTCTTCTGCAACAACATCTCACGCACTGTATTTAATCAGTTGCATCGGTTCGGTCTGCATGTAAACTTCAAGAAGTTCATCCTCAATCCAACACAGAGGATACACTATCTAGGTGCCACTCTGGACTCAGTCAATGCAAGAGGGTATCCTTCGGAGGAGAGACTATCATCCATTCTCCTCAAGTGTCAAGCTCTCTTGAAGACACCTCGGCCTACGGCCAGGCAGATCTCCTGCCTACTGGGGTCTATGACCTTGTGCATTTTTCTCGTTCCAAATGCCAGTCTTCACATGAGACCTCTGCAGCAGACTCTGGAGGATCAGTGGTCCCAAATCTCCAATCTCAGGGAGGACTGGTTATCAATACCTCTGTCAGTCAGACTCTCCATCAGATGGTGGATGCGACGGATTCATCTCATCGAGGGGGTCCCTTTTCAAGAGGACATGCCTCAACAGACTCTGGTGACGGATGCGTCTCTTCAGGGATGGGGCGTTCATATGGGATCATTACAGATCCAAGGAATGTGGTCAGAGAAAGAGCAACTATACCACATAAACATGCTGGAACTCAGAGCTGTACATCTAGCTCTCAAAGCGTTCTTTCCGTCAATAACATCGACCTCTCTGCTATATTATATATATATATATATATATATATATATATATATATATATATATATATATTCACTGAAAAAACCATAGGTTTCATACATGTTATAGTTTGCTGGACATTTCACTTATATAAACCCTTAGAAATTCTCCCGTTATAGTTAGTTCAGCTAACTATAACTCGCGTGCCCACAATTCACTGCTGATGACGTCACATATAACATCACTCATGACATGGTCAGTGACATCACTCATGACATCTCAAATTACAGTCAAGGACAAATTAAAGATACTCTAAATTAACCCCCCAAAATTCAAGAGCACGTCTGTATTTAATAAATCATGCACTTCTGTGCGGGTGTTTACTACATGAAGGACAAATGTTTCTGTAGCAAATATAACAGTGACCTCCTTTTTGAGACAATAGCGCTCTTATATGACTCATTTGGTTGACTCTGCTTTCAAGGTCGAAATCGACAGCCAGATGGAAACATCCAGCTTCCCATGCAGAGGAGTTAACACAACTTTTTTTTACTCAAACCACACGCTCAGTTACCAAAATCATGTAAGCGATGCCTGCTAACATTGCACAACAATCTCCATTATTTCAAAGTAAATAACTCCCATTTCCAGTAAACTGAATGTTGTTATGATAGCAGGTGTCAGACTACCTTTCCAAACTCATTCCAAACTAGGCGCATATTGTTTACAAGAGCCATGCAATTGTATGTGTCTACAAATTAAGGAGTGATCTGCTGCTATTGTGCAATCCTCGCCATTCAGATAGACTTCTTCAGGCACCTATATGTAAATGGTAATAACCAAGCGTCCTCGACATAAGCGCTGCCTAAACATCCATAGCTGCCTATAGCACAGTATTTCATGCAAACCTCAAATTTAAACAGGTTAAAAAATAACGTTATGATTCTGTGGATAAGCCACACACCTGAATTGGATCTCCAATGAGTGACCACTTCTAACCATTCTCATAGCGCGCCCTGTGCTCCAATTTGACAGTGAGAGAGTGATCGCACCATAGTTTATACTGCTAATCAATCTCAGCATACGCTACGAATACGCTTTTACGTTACACGTCGCATCAAAGCTTCTGTGTGACTTCATGTACGGCGCCCCGTACGCGAAACACGCAAATATTTTTAATTGTTTAAAAACATATATTCATGTATTTAATGAACATACTAACAAAAGACTTAATCTAGGATAATTATGAAATCATTTTTTCAAAACTTTTAAAAATCCAATGTTACTTCTATATTGTATGAGTGGAGCTGCGTGGCCCTCCGCCAGACCCGGTTCATAAGCACGCGTGATCGTCACCACAAAACCATTAGCACGCATATCGCTTTACCACACATGCTTTTATAACTAGTATGCATTTACCACGCATAATAAACTCATAATCTTAATAATATTTTTTTCTTGACGAACACGCGTTGTAATGGCTGTGGCTTACGTCCTTCAAATTAGTTTCTAGGTATACGTGTGACCAAGTATGATAAGATCGGAGGCCAAGGACAAACACCGTGGTGTCTGTGGCAGGAAATCTCCTCGATGACAGAGAAAATATATGCAGGGTAAAATGAAAGTAACAGGTATAATAAAAATAATGGAGGAAAACTACTAAAATGGCGGTTGAACGGAGTATGTAATCGTTTGGCGCCTCAACACTACATTTCAAATAAATATACATACAATATTTTTATTAATATATTACAAAAGTATAGCACTGGATGACAAACATGACCCGGGAAAACAAAGCGGCAAATTTAATACCTAAAATCAGGAGATGTTTGCTTGGCGAACTTGAAGAAAAAGAAAAAAAAAGTGCATTTGCAAACAAGGCTGCGCATGTGTAGAGAGTGCAACTGATGCAGGGAAAAAAAACTGAAGGTTTTCCATACTGTCATAGAAATATAGCTCTAAAAATTGCCCACGGACTTTGCCCCCCGAGACCTAATGAATAAAACGGACTTCTAGTTTTTTTCCCTTTTCCACCGCGTACACGTACCATAGGCGTACGCCGCGATTTTTTGACCCTAAAATTCCATGTACGAAACCCTGAGCAAGCCCATAGGGTCAGAATGTTTCTATCCTGCCCCCTTTCCTTATTTCTCAACTTTGTTTTACTGTTTTCTTGTGACTCGGTTCTACCGAGGCACAGGATGGGCGCCAACACTTCCTGGTTTCGAGTGTTGACAGACAGTTGACAGCCAATCAGCATGCAGCTCGCGCTCATAATTGAACGGATCTCCGTCCGCGTGTAGAACTCTGTCTCTAGATATCGCTATGATTTTACTTGTAATTTTCTCAGAAACTACTGAACGGATATACACCATTTAACAAAAAACACAATCTGCGAACCGAACTCTACCTCCCTGCCAAATTTGGTGTAATTCCGTTCAGCCGTTCGGGCTGTAGACCTGGCTAAAGGTCCCTATGGACATTGCATAGGGAAAACACGTTTTGGGACCCCCCTTTTTTCTCGGCCCTCACTTGACGGATCACCCCTAAACTTTCAGGGAAGGAGCGGAACCAAGCAGGCACTTTTCTTGGAGAAATTCGCGAAGATTCGTCCACCAGCGCCAAAGTTATTCCAAATAGAATGTTGTGGATTTCCTATGGAAAGTAGGTCCTAACTATAACTACCTACTGGCGACCACCAGTAGGTAATGTAGATTTATGCATATTATTGGCTATTGCTCCTGGATCCCGCACGTGGGCGGGACTATTCAGTGCTTATGACTTTGATGAGTATACTACCCCTGGAAGAGAAATAGGATTACAGGACAGGTAAGTAACTTATCCTTACCCTCTTTCTGCCTCCCTTTCTGATATTTAACTTTTTATTTTGACCCTTGCCCAGAAGGGCTCTGCATTAGGCACTCTGAAAGAGTATCTTTATGCCATGTCTGCCTTCTTGTGGCTCCCCAGGATGGCCGCAAGGAGGGAGTAAGAGGGGCGAGCTCCGGGTCAAGGGATCACTATCGGTGTAAATCCCGACTCGAGCGACCCCAGTGCAACACTAACACCCCCCCCCCTCCCCCCTGGTACATTGAAGCAGGCTGCTTCCGGCTGCCCCCGGGACCCCGAAAAAACGCTGGACGGGGCAGCTTGATCTGTCGAGCAGGATCGGCTAGAAGGAGGCAAAAGTCCTTCACACTCTCCTGCTTCCTGCTCCGGAGCGCCGCCCCGCACCCCCACCCCGCAAGCAGTGAATGCCCCCCTCTCTTACCGGGGGTTAAGCAGCAGCAGAGAGCCATCAGAGGCGGTTCCACCGGGACACCCGGGAGCGGTGCCAAGCCGCGAGTGGAAGTACCCGTAGGCAGTGTCAACGAAGGGACGCCTTCGCATCACCCAAGCTCCGCCGTTTGACCTCGTCGAGAGGCGGCAGACCTCACATCAGAAGGCGGACCTCGTGCCGGTCTCGACGAGCATCACCGACAGGGCTGCCTGGCCCCAAGATGGCCGACCGCCAACAACTGCAATCCTATTAAAGCCACAGGTGAGCCCTAATCTGGAAAAAAAGGCCTCCACAAGACCGCTGCTGCAGCTAGTGGACCCTAGCGTCATCCCACAGGGGCGTCTCTCCCTGCCCTCCACGCTAATACCTAACACTCGTTCTCATTCAAGGCTGCCTGACCTTAATATGGCCGCCACCCGGGACATCACTGTAGCAGAGAAACCGGACCTGATTCGCCCGTTCTAACCCCTCTCTGGACGTGACCCGACCTAAATATTTGAGCAGGGCTCATGGACCTGCTCAACCCATTTCAGTCTCTTAGACCGCTGGCTTTACCAGCTCAAAGACTTTAACTCTGGTGAGCTAAGATCACTCCGGTCAGCTAACTGAGCAGGGAAACCGGTCTGACAAATGCACCAACATCAGCGTATCAATTTCTCACAGCCTAGGGACCTCGGAGGCCCTAATTGACAGTGCCTCCCACCAGTACCCGCAGCAGACCACTCACCTACAACATTCACCCGGCCTCTCTCTCCAAGGGACACCTGTCCTCCACCGAACTCAACACCACGCCCATCTTCCTATGCCACAGCTCGTCCCTGGACATGCTGACCACTGCTCTCTGACTCACAATGTCCCCAGGACCCCAGCGCTAACCCCCTACTTCACTGGACAGCCCTCCCCTACCCCCCTCGTGAACACTGACCACACCCCTCGCAACCATCCCCGATACACTATTCCCCTAGCGCACTCCCGCTACCTCTAACCCGATTCTACCTCTACACCGATTCTTTCAACCCTCCACCCCTCGGTCTTAATCACCCCCCTTTCCTGCCCCGGAGGTTTCGCCTCCCCCTCAGCCCAGCTAAGATGCCCCCGACCGCACAACTGGACACGCATCTCCGCCCCTCCTCTAACCACCTATCTCCTCAAGGGCAGAACACCTTCGCTATAACATTCCGAGGCAGCCTCTCCTTCAAAGCAAAAAAACGCTTCAAACAGAATATAATTAGGCTACACCCCGAAACGCTAGTTGTTGACACTTACCACTGCATAACTAGAGGACAGAGGAAAATGGACTTCATTTTCCATACCAACAGACCTGACGTTTGGGCAACCATCTTTTACTCATCCCTCCCCGTCTCCAAAACCTCCTTCACCGAACATAATCGCAAACTAACTATCGCCCCTCTGATCCAACAGTCTCTGACCGGAAACATCTCCATCACCATCTATGAGAATGACACCATTCTAATTCAGGCGAAAGACGAGAACCTAGAGTTCTTCGACTCTCTCTCCCCCACACTTAAGATGGCTACTATCCATTACCCCCACAAAATCACCCCTCCCCACCTATTAGCTCCTTACAAACTCCCAGTCCTCAGAGCATGCCCCCGCCACCCCGACGTCCCCTCACTACTCCACTTAGTTACTCCGCCAATCAGACAACACCATCAGCCCTAGCTCCCCCTATTTCACAACTCCCGTCCTCCACCCTTCACTCCCAACGTCCCACTATTCAGCCACCCTCTCATCCCCAAAGGACCTCCAACTCCCCACTCCCCAGCTCCCGAAGCACCCCTAGCTACCAATCCTACGCCCTTAGAGATCCACCCCAGTATCCCCACCCTTCCTTGCTCTTCCACTCTGCCAATCCTACGTACTCTCCCGCCCCAGCTCCCCCTTTCCCCCTACCCCAGTCCTCCTCCCATCACTCCCTAACTTCCAGTATTTAGCCCCCCACACATCCCCAAAGGACCCCCATTCCCTAGTTCCCAAACCACCACTAGCTCTCAGCCTACCCCCCCTTAGAGATCCTCCCCCCACAGAGATCCTCCCCTCCTCTCCTCCTCACCCGAGCTGTCTCATCGCCTCGACCTTATTGAAGCGCAGATTGCGACCCTGATCCTTGGCCTGAGGGAATCTCCAGTTGCCCTAGGCAATCTCCAGTTGCCCTCCCATCCCTCCTCACCACTCCACATCCCTCCTCCTCCCCCTAGGAATGACTATCCCACCACCAACCGGGCTCATTCACACCCAAGTTCCCTGCCTCCTCGCACTAAAGGCCTGACGGAACCGCGAACAGTCAATCCCAGAAGAATTATAACCTCCCTCTCCCCCCAGGAAGTGAGCGCACCCGTCGCCTCGTACGAACTCCCCCCGAACCAGTCAGCCCAGGCCCTACTCACGAACTCGACTCTCACCTCTGCGATACCCCCCCCCGTAGAGCCACTAGACTGCCACTGTTTCTTTCCTCCATACCCAGAGCCAAGCCTGACAAGTTAAAAGCGAAAGAAGACCCCCCCCCCCCCATGAACTGTATGCTTATCAACAGCCGGTCCGCAGTCAAACATGCAACGGAAATAGCTGATGCCATCCTCTCTCATGACCTGGATGTAGCCTTCATCACGGAAACATGGCTAAACACCCTATCCCTCCCCATTTTGGACCTGCTGGTCCCACCCGGTTTCTCAATCATCTGCAAAGACAGGCCCTTACACAAAGGTGGGGGCATAGCTATTATCCACAAAAATGACCTCTCCATCTCCGAAGTTCCCTCCTGCCTGTACAGTTCCTTTGAATGCCTGTCGGTCAACATCAAATCTCACTGTCAGAGTGTAGTGTAGTTCCTATTATCCCAATAGGCTCTGCGCATTGGAATAACATAGACAGCAGTGTAGACGTTGGATTGAGGTCATCTAGGTCTCTACTGACCATGTTAAACTTAATTTAGGTTTGCGCCAGCTAGCTCAGAGGTCACTAGAAACTTTCTTGAATGAATAGGGAGGGTTGAACTTCCCTGACTCAGACAAGAAGGGATTCAGTTTCTGACAACCGCATAAACATGACAACTTTGCTCCCTCAGAATAAGAGTGTATCTCTAGAGTCGTGTGAAAACAATAGGCAGCTATTTCACTCAGTCAACCGTGCATATTTAGTTTCACCAGAGTGCAGAGAAATAGAGAGACGGGCGTTTTCAATAAAATGTGTTATTTATTGAGCAGTCTTCTTTCTCATGCAAGAGAAATGAATTGCCACAATTGCAATACTTATCATGAAGTAAAGTGCGTACAGTAAAAGTAGTATTATGAAATAATACTGTAAAAGCATTGATATGGTTTCTTAGCCATATGATACTTTAAAATGGATAAAATATATACATACATAAAAACATTTGACTAACGTACTCAACTGGTGCTTCTAACTACGCCTACCCCGGTGTACCTGACCTAAGCCTAATACTTGGGAAGGAGTAAGTAAGTAGCATTTTAAGTTAAGTTGGTTAAGATTGTTTTGCCAAGAATCTGCATCAAGAATTCTCTTAAGGGTTTAGTCAGCTCCGTACCTTGGTAATAGAATGTGGGAGGTCTGGTATCTCTTTCCTCAGACTCGATCTCCCAGCAACCCGCAAGGGTAGGCTGGAAACACCGGAGCTGGATTTTCTCGGCTAGAGAAAAAGACAGCGTCTCTCTCAGTGCGTCAAACGGGAGGGGCGGCTTCCGTGGGTTTCTCGCATCAGCTGGGCTCTCGGGCAGGTAGATGGCCGCTCTGCTCCAAACCACTGTGTGTTTGCTTAAGGCAACTGTTGGTATATTTATACCTGAAAGGTGCAGAGTTTGACGTAAGGTTGGACATAAGATGTCAATAAGAACTATCAGTTCTTTCTGGACTCCAGGAGTTCTTGTTCAAATCAAAACAAAAGCAGGGGGGTTTTCCCGGGCTGCTGGAGGCTTGGTTTGTTTAAAGAACGCGTTGTGCTTTCTAGGAGTCGATGGGAGTAGCCGGCTGTGCTTTGGACTGCATGGGCTATTACTGAATATGGATATGATTCTTATGCCTTTATCAGGACATTATTGATTATAACCTCATAAGGGCAAGAATCATGAATATCGAATTAGGGTCCTAGATATAAACACAACAAGAGCTCACGTCCATGCCATCTCCTATACCATCCCCCAGGCAATTCCAACGAATTTAGAACTCAGCTGTCTGATCTTATCACCCAATCAGCACTTAACAGCGACGACAGTTTAATTCTAGGCGACCTCAACCTCAGATTGAACGAATCCAATAACCCGCTGATTCAATCTCCCAACACCCTTCTGCAAGACAACGATCTGATCCAACACTGCTCAGAGGAAACTCATTACAGAGGAGTGACCCTGGATGCCATCATTGCGAACAAAAATGCAATCTCGATTGATCACATCTTCCCGGTGGACTGGTCAGACCACCACATCATTCTCTTTCATATTATTCAGCCGGCCCTATCCCTCCCACCCACTCAAGCCCCCTCTAAGCGGGTTAGGAACACTTCCAGAATCCCCCGAGACAAGCTAGAAGAAGGTCTCAGCACACTCCTCCCGAACACGACGGAGTCCCTCTCAACCTCGGATCGCACCTCGCTCTCCCATTCCAACCTGGAGCTCGCCCTGGATCAGCTGGCACCTCTGAAACTAAAAAAAAACCAGAAGCATCCACTCTAGGTCTTGGTTCTCGACTGACATAAATGAGGAAAGAAGACATCTAAGATCCTTGGAAAGAACATGGAGGACCAACCCCCTCCATCGGGACAACTCAAGACAGCACGCAAAAACTATTATACCCACATCAACAGCAAAAAGTCATCCCTCTTCTGCTCCGCCCTAGACAATGCCAAAAACCGCCCCAAAGAACTCTTCAACATCATTAGGAACCAAACTTCCATCCCTAAGGCAGCCAACCTAGTAGCATCCAAGACCCTGTGCGAAAACTTTGCAAGCTTTTTCAATGAAAAAAATCGCCAAAATTGATCGCTCATTCAGCACGAGTCCTACACCCAACCACAACCCTCCAGTAACCCCGTCCATCCACTGGTCATCCTTCCAGCCGGTTAAGGAAGAAATGATAAGCAATCTTATTGCCGCCGCTAAACCCTCATCCCACTCCCTCGATCATCTTCCCTCGAGACTGACAAAGGATTTGAAGCTCACTCTAGCCCCTATCTGGGCCAAGATCATCAACAGCTTCTTGAACAAGGGCTTCATCCCCGAGTGCCTCAAACTAGGTCAAGTCACACCACTTCTAAAAAAAACTGGCCTTGATCTCATGGACCTGAACACCTTTAGACCGGTCTCGAACCTTCCGTTCCTAGCCAAAATTCTTGAAAGATGCGTGCTTTCACAATTAACCCAACATTTTGAGAATTCTAATCTATTGGACCCACACCAGTCAGGGTGTGGGTCCAATAGATTAGTCAGGGTTCAGGAAGGGCTGCAGTACTGAAACCGCAATCCTAAATGTCCTAGATGATCTGCACATGTCACTCGACTCCAATCAATGTAGCCTTCTCATCCTCCTTGACCTCTCGGCTGCGTTCGACACTGTGGATCATACCCTCCTACTTAATGCCCTCCGAGAGAGAGAGCGGGCATCGAAAAGACAGTCTTAAAATGGTTCTCCTCTTTTCTTAACAACCGCACTCAAAAAATAAAGATCAACAGCTTCGAATCTGACCCCCTCCCCATCAGCAGAGGAGTCCCTCAAGGGTCAGTACTCTCTCCACAACTCTTCAACATCTACATGGAACCCCTCACCTCACTTCTAATGAACTCTAACATCCCCTTCCACCTCTATGCGGATGACACACAACTCTATTTGAAAACCACTTCGATCGCAGACATTCACAGACTAAATGCGACACTCATGGAGGTCCAACAGTGGCTCACAGCCAACCACCTCAAACTGAATGAAGAAAAAACGGACGTTCTCCTAATTTCGAACAAAGATGAAAACCCACAAATAGTAGAATGGCTCAAAGCCTTAAATGCCCTCAATGTCTCTCTAACGCCAACGGACTCCGCAAAATCCCTAGGAATCAATCTCGACCCCAAACTGGACATGAATAAACACATCTCTAAAACCGTCAAAAGCGCGTTCCTGAACCTGAAACTTCTATACAAAATTAAACCCTTTCTCCCCCGCCAAAGACCTGAAACAGGCTACACAGGCACTTGTGCTTTCCAGAATTGACTATGGCATCGCAGTGCTGACTGAAACTGCCAAGTCGCACCTGGGACCTCTCACCTCCACCCTCAACGCAGCAGCAAGAATGGTCACAGGAACAAAGAAATTTGACCACATCTCCCCAGCATTCAAAGAACTGAAATGGCTCCCGATTGACCAACGAGCCAACTTCCGCACAGCTTGCCTCACTCATAAAGCCCTGCATACAGGCAAACCGGAATGCCTGGCTTCCAAACTCAAAAGGGCGGGTCCGTCCAGGAACCTCAGAAGCTCCAACACACTACTACTCATCCCTCTGAAATCTCAGAAACGCAAAACCTCAAATAAATCCTTTGCGGGGAATGCCCCCAGGATCTGGAACTCCATCCAAACCCCCCCCTCCCCCCCCCCCCCCCAATATCAGAATGACCGCCTCCTTCCCGCAATTCAAATCGCTACTCAAAGCCCTCTTCCTTGAACACTCTGGCGCCTAAGGATAACCCCACGCCTGACGGTGGAAGTCTGCTTTCTTTCTGAACCCAGAGCCGGTTGATTCACTCCAGATCTCCTTCCCTTATTGTGCTCAAGTTACTGTTGCACAGACTCTATTTCCTGCTTGTTGTTCTTGATTCTTCTTTTTTTATTTTTTTTAATGCTTATTTTCCTTTGCTGCATATCTGTATTTGCTGTGAAGCGCTCTGATACCCCCGGGTCCAGCTAGAGCTATACAAAACTTCAATAAAAAAAAAAAAAAAAATAACTCCCATTGTAAATAGATTTCTCAAAGGTCTTGTACATATGTTCCCACCGTCCCCTTTCATTATGCTTCAGTAGGACCTTAATTTAGTTCTCCTATTTCTGATGTCTGCGTCCTTCAAGCCTTTACGCAATTGTCCCCTCGGGCTGCTCACCATCAAAATAACCTTTCTTGTGGCAATTACATCGACTTGGAGAGTGAGTGAGCTGTAGGCTTTATCATCCAAGCTTCCCTACCTATCAGTTTCTCCTGACAAACTGGTGCTTCGCACTAGGGCCTCATTCCTGCCAGAAGTGACCACCATTTCACGTGGGCCAGTCTGTCACCTTGCCCACTTCCTACTCTCCTCCACATCCCTATAAAGAAGAGGAGTGACTCCATCATCTGAACCCAACAAAAGCATTGTTGTTCTACCTTGACCACACAAGTGAGTTTCGGGTGGACGACCAATTCTGTGTGGGCTATGTTGGTGAGAAAAAAGGTCAGAATGTGCAGAAATTGTCCATTACTCGATGGGTCGTTCTCTGCATCAAGATCTGCTGTGCACTGGCAAAGAAGTAGTCTCCTGAAAGATTAAAAGTTAATTCCACCACTGCTAAGGCTGCGACCACTTCACTAGCCCTTGGAGTTTTAGTCCTAGACATCTGTCAGGAAGCAACATCTCTGCATACGTTTACCAGGGATTACTGCCTGGCCAATCTGAAAGAGACACCTTAGTGATAGATTCCTTACCTTAGAATATCCCCAGGCGTCAGACTGGATCCGGAAACTTTTGCGTAGCCGTACTCTTGCGCGTCAGTAGGCGTCGTCTGCGGCTCCGCGTTCGGCGTCGTGGGCGCCGTGATGACGTCCTCGGAGTACTTAGACGCCGCCTCCGCGTGCTGACGTCAGTTCTTCTTTTTTCCGCGCCAGCAAGCGCAGATCTGGAAAAAGCAGTAACCCTTAGTCAATTTTTACTAACCTTTTTGAATTCTTTTGATCATTTTTCGAAGTCTTACGACTCTGATCTGTGCCTATGGATGCCTGGCTTCAAGCACTGTGAGGATTGCGACCGCACGATGTCGGTCACGGATCCGCACCACCTGTGCCTAACTTGTCTAGGCGTCGACCACGACGGCAAGGCCGGCTCCGACTGCCGGGCCCTCTCTTCGAAAGCCAGGCGGGAGTGGTCCCGCAGGCGACTCGAACTCCGGCAGTCGGTCCCGCGCCGTGCGAGGTCCCGGTCCCACGGGAGGTCAAGGGACAGGTCGCGGGCTCGGAGCCACCACAGCTCCGAGAGTCAGCACCACTCCTCCGGGTCGAAGTCGTCGTCAGGTAAGAAGCACAAGAAGTCGAAGAGGCGTCATCGCTCTTCTGCCTCCCCCCGACGCTCGCACGATGCGGCCGGGGGTTCGGGTGACACCGCCCACGCGGCTCCTTCGGGGTCGCGGGCATCGCGTCCCGCTCCATACCCTCTGGTCTCTGGGCGAGACGCGACACCGGAGGAGATCGAGCGCTTCCTCATGGCCATGAGGTCCCTCTCTCCTCCGACTGGCTCCGCGGCGCCTTCGGGCCCAGCGGACCCGTCTGGGGCCCCTGGCGGGTCCTCGGCTTCGGCCCCGATGCTGTCGGGTGCTTCGGCTCCGACGCCACCGGCGTCTTCGGGTCCGGCGCCGCGGGCCCCACTATCCCGACACCGCAGGTGCCTTTGGTCCCGGCGCCGCAGGGTCAAGCGGTCCCGACGCCGCCGGCGCATTTGGGCCTGGCGCCGCGGGACCCCTCTGGACCTCCCTCGGGATCTGGATCGTCGCCGGTGGACCTTACAACCCCCCCCCCCCCCACCCCAATCCCCCCCCCCCCCCCCCCCCCCCCCCCCGGCGTCGGACCGTCATGTGTCGCCTCTGGCGGCGCCGTCCCCGATGCCTCATTCATTCCTGTTCCGACGTTGGAACGTCGCCGCTGGGCGCCGCTTTCGACGGCGTTAGGAGATTTTCACTTCTATGAACAGGCCCCATTAATTGAGAACCCTGAGTATCAGGAGATGAGTGATGAAGAGGATTGGGAGGGGTCTGAGGACCCTCTGACCCGTGAGTGTCAGTCACGAGAGGACTGGACAGGGGAACGTGGGGAGGCCAGTGGCCTGGACACCTCTCCAGACACTGGTTTTGTCTCCCCTCCTACCGTGGCTTTGGAGGAGGGGGCAACCTATAGTGTGGTGTTGATGAGGGCTGCCAAGGCCTTGGGCCTTGAGCTCCCCGTCGCGGCCGTGAGGACTAACCTCCTCACTGAGGTCCTTAAACCGCAGTCCTGCTCGGCCGAGCCTCTGCTGCCCTTTAATGAGGCCTTGACGGACGTTCTTTTGGGCACTTGGGCCCCCCCCCCCCCCCCCCCCCCCCCGGCGTCGGACCGTCATGTGTCGCCTCCGGCGGCGCCGTCCCCGATGCCTCATTCATTCCTGTTCCGACGTTGGAACGTCGCCGCTGGGCGCCGCTTTCGACGGCGTTAGGAGATTTTCACTTCTATGAACAGGCCCCATTAATTGAGAACCCTGAGTATCAGGAGATGAGTGATGAAGAGGATTGGGAGGGGTCTGAGGACCCTCTGACCCGTGAGTGTCAGTCACGAGAGGACTGGACAGGGGAACGTGGGGAGGCCAGTGGCCTGGACACCTCTCCAGACACTGGTTTTGTCTCCCCTCCTACCGTGGCTTTGGAGGAGGGGGCAACCTATAGTGTGGTGTTGATGAGGGCTGCCAAGGCCTTGGGCCTTGAGCTCCCCGTCGCGGCCGTGAGGACTAACCTCCTCACTGAGGTCCTTAAACCGCAGTCCTGCTCGGCCGAGCCTCTGCTGCCCTTTAATGAGGCCTTGACCGACGTTCTTTTGGGCACTTGGGCCATGCCCGCTACGGGTTCGCCCGTAGATAGGAACGTGGCCAGACGCCACCGCCCGGCCCCGGGCGACTCATGTTTCCTTTCCACGCACCCTAACCCCGAGAGTCTGGTCATCCAGGCCTCCAATTCCCAGACCGCATTCCCGTCGGCTTCGCCGGACAGGGAATCCAAAAGGTATGAGAATTATGAAAAGAAAATATTCTCCTCCCTTAGTTTGGGACTGCGGTCTTCCAACACCGCATGCCTCTTGGGCCGCTACACCCACTCTCTGTGGGAAACGGTTGCGGAAGTAATGCCAGAGTGTCCGTTGGAGGTACGGGCCAAACTCGGCAAGCCCTTGTGGAGGGCCGGGATGCAACCAAATATTCTATCCGGTGTGGGCTGGATACCACCGACTCACTAGGCAGAGCGATGGCAACGACGGTGGCGGTGAGACGTCACGCCTGGTTGAGGTCCGCCAACTTTTCGGCAGATGTCCAAAACACTCTGATGGACATGCCGTTCGATGGCCGTCGCCTTTTTGGCGACAAGGCAGACCATGCGCTTGAGCGCTTTAAGTAATCCAGGGCTACACCCAAGTCCTTGGGCCTCTCGGCCCCGCGCCAGCAAACGGGTGCCTTTCGCTCCTTTCGTAGCCAAGGAAGGGGCGCCCCCAAACGTGCTGCCAGCCACCTGCCGCAGACTAACATCCAGTGCGGTGGCGGCCGTGGAAATTGCCGTGGAGGCGGTCAGGGACAACGGCGAGGCCAGTCTACACCTTCCCCCGCAGCATCCGCCTCTAAACCCTCCTAGTCTGTGCTTCTCGGCCCATGTGATGCCAATGGGGGGCAGGGTTCGCCATCACCACTCTCACTGGCGCACTGTCACTTCGGACAGGTGGGTGCTGCAGATCGTCCGGAGGGGCTACTCCCTCCCCTTCGAGACGACCCCTCAAGCCATGCCACCGCAATACCACCGCATATCGGGGGATCACTTGCGGCTTCTGCAGGAGGAAGTTTCGGCCCTCTTGGCCAAGGGGGCCATCGAGCGCGTTCCTGGGCCAGAAGTAGGACGTGGTTGCTACTCCCACTACTTTCTGGTACCCAAGAAGGGCAAAGGGGGCCTACGCCCTATTTTGGACCTACGGAACGTCAACGGCTTCCCCCGGAAGGAGAAGTTAAAGATGCTGACTCTGGCTCAGGTCTCAGCTGCCCTGGACCCAGGAAACTGGTTGGTAGCTTTGGACTTGCAGGACGCCTATTTCCACATCCCCGTCCTGCCGGCCCACCGGCGTTACCTGCGGTTCACGGTAGGCCACGAGCACTTTCATTTTACTGTGCTCCCCTTCGGCCTTACCAGCGCCCCACGGGTGTTCACGAAGGTGATGGCGGTGGTCGCAGCTCATCTGTGTAGGTTAGGGGTTTCAGACTTCCCTTACCTCGACGACTGGTTGTTGAAGGCGGGCTCGCCCCAGACAGTCGTCAGCCATCTCCAGACGACGGCAGACCTCTTGCACCAGCTGGGGTTCTCCATCAATGTGCCGAAGTCACACCTGTGCCCCTCTCAGAAGCTCCTTTTCATCGGAGCGGTTCTCGACCTGGCACAGTTTCGGGTTTACCCACCCGAACAGCGGGTTCGGGATATACAGGCTCCGATTCCAATCTTCCAGCCTCTATCCCGGGTTTCAGTCAGGTTGACGCTGCGGCTTCTGGGGCTGATGGCTTCCTGCATCCTTCTGGTGCATCACACCCGTTGGCGGATGCGGGCTCTGCAGTGGGACCTGAAGTGTCAGTGGGCCCAGCATCAGGGCAACCTGTCCGACCATGTCCTGATCTCGGAGGGCACTGCGAGACAGCTGCAGTAGTGGCTCACGGACCGCGATTGGGTCAGCGGCAGATCCCTCTCCCTTCCCCAACTGGAGCACGTAGTTGTGACGGACGCGTCCCTCCAGGGCTGGGGAGGCCACATGGGTGAGGCGGAGATCAGAGGCCTCTGGTCTCCGGCGGAGTCCCGGCTCCATATCAACCTTTTAGCGCTGCTGGCGATTCGTCTACCACTGAAGGCATTCCTCCCCTCTGTCCGAGGGAGTGTAGTGCAGGTGTTCACGGACAACACCACCGCCATGTGGAACTGCAACAAACAAGGCGGAGTGGGGTCATGGACCCTATGCCAGGAGGCTCTGCGTCTCTGGCAATGGCTGGAACATCAGGGCGTGACTCTGGTGGTTCAACACCTGGCAGGTTCTCTGATCGCCAAGGCGGACAAACTCAGCCGCCGGTGCATGATGGATCACGAATGGCGTCTGAACTCGGACGTGGCGCAAGGTCTCTTTCTGCAGTGGGGAGAGCCTTGGTTAGATCTATTCGCCACCGAAGAGAACGCGCAATATCATCAGTTCTGCGCGTTGGAATTTCCAAGACGGCACTCGCTCGGAGATGCTATTCGTAGTGAGTGGAGTTGCGGTCTGTTGTACGCCTTTCCGCCTATACCACTTCTGCCCAGAGTGCTGAAGAAGATCAGGCGCGACCGGGCACAAGTCATCCTTGTGGCTCCGGACTGGGCACGAAGGTACTGGTATCCCGAGCTACTCAGTATGTCAGTCGATCCCCCGGTTCGTCTGCCTCTTCAGGAGGACCTTCTGTCGCAGCAACAGGGGACGGTCCTCCACCCGAACCTGTCCAGTCTCCACCTCCATGCTTGGAGATTGAGCGGCGACAGTTGAGGCCATTTGACTTGCCTCCTGAAGTCTGTACAATCATTCTGGCAGCCAGGCGTCCTTCCACAAAGTCGGTATAAACCTGCAGGTGGAACAGATTTGTGGCATGGTGCACCGCAAAGTCTGTGGATCCTTTCTCTGCCCCTCTTTCCGAGGTTCTTCTCTTCCTTCTTTCTCTTGCCCAGCAGGGCTCTGCTCTGGGCACTATCAAGGGCTATCTTTCTGCCCTTTCAGCCTTCCTAAGGCTGCCTGATCAACCATCTTTGTTCAAGTCCCCAATTGTAAATAGATTTCTGAAAGGCATCACACACACGTTTCCACCTGTTCCCTTTGTGATGCCTCAGTGGGACTTGAACTTGGTCCTTACATTTCTGATGTGCGCTCCCTTCGAGCCACTTCACAACTGTCCTCTTCGCCTTCTCACTTTGAAGACTGCCTTCCTGGTAGCCATCACCTCTGCCAGGAGAGTGAGTGAGTGAGCTCCAGGCTTTATCCTGTAAACCTCCTTTCCTTTCAGTCCATCCGGACAAGGTTGTGTTAAAGACAAGACCTTCTTTCCTACCCAAGGTGGTCATGGCCTTCCACATTGGGCAATCCATTACCTTGCCCACTTTCTTTCCGCCTCCGCATCTCTCGAGAGAGGAAGAGAGGCTCCACCTTCTGCACCCAAAACGTGCGCTCTCGTTCTATCTGGTAGTTCAACATGAATTGGTTCTGTCGGGTGCGAACAACAATTACTTTTCTAGGAATATTTCTTCTTGTGTGATTTACAAACCAAAAACAAAATACAAAATTCAGACCCCCTCTGAAAAGAAAACAAATACGTAGCGCCTTACAATCAATGACAAGAAAGCTTGTGTGTGACTCAATGTTCTCTTTATATATTCATGTAGGTCACACTTTTGCAAAAAAATTCATTTGTATAAACGTGACTGTCAATATCTACAATATAGTTCGAAAACGGTGAATGGTGATCATGTGACGAAGACGATATGTACAAGGTTTATACATTCAAAAACAGTCTGTACATATATACATAAAACTAAAAATTCTTGTCTTGCAAAGGCCAAACCACTAACATAAACTTCCTGAACCCTTCTAAATTTCTTTTGAGTCGAAGGAGTTCTGGAGTTATGGGGCCAGTAGGAAGATGTCGACGTTTCGACCCTGTTAAGCGCCAACTTGTTGGTCGCAGCGGGTCTTTCTCAAGACAGAAAATGCACGACAGTCCTCGATATCAAGTACACAGATGTCACTTGGATTCGTGATGAATTACAATCCTCTAATCGATTGAATCTGCACGCTACGGTGTGATCCTTCCGTGGGTGCGGCTGCTCATAAAATGGCTGTTACCAGGCTGGGTGTCCGTTCGCCAGCGCTGTAAATTCGGGAAGGGTTTCCTGCCTTTCTATCTGGATCGCACACGCCAGTTCCGGGTGGATGACCAACTCTTTGTTGGTTACGTGGGCGCTAAGAAGGGGAAAGCAGTACACAAGCGGACCATCTCGCGGTGGATCATCTTGTGTATCCAGGCGTGTTACTCCTTGGCAAAGAAGGAACCCCCTGTTGGCCTGAGGGCTCATTCCATTCGAGCCACAGCGACTACAACTGCCTTGGGCCGAGGTGTGCCCTTGCAGGACATCTGTCAGGCAGCTACGTGGGCCTCTCTGCACACGTTCGCAAGACACTACTGTCTGGACAGCCAAGTCCGGAGGGATGGCTTCTTTGGCCGTTCCGTCCTCCAGGACTTTCTGGTGTGATTATTGGTTTGCAGACCCACCACCGGGGTTGGTATTGCTGGGGTATCTATTCTAAGGTAAGGAATCTATCACTAACATGTCTCTTTCAGATGCACAAGTTACTACTAGTGTAACAATATATCTGTAAGAGACATTAGTTAGTGATAGATTCCTTACCGACCCATCCATCCTCCCCGTTCTGCGAAACGATATCTAGGGTTAAGGTCATCCCCTTTCAGGGCCCTAGTTTCAAGGCACCAGTGTTGGTTTTTAGCATAGCTCTGCGTTTCTGGCGCGGAAAAGCTGTGTCTAAGAACTGAGGTCAGCACGCGGAGTCGGCGTCTAAGTACTCCGACGACGTCATCACGGTGCCGACGACGGACGCGGAGCCGCAGACGACGCCTACCTACGCGCAAGGGTACTGCTACGCAAAAGTTTCCGGAGCCAGTCTGACGTCTGGTGATATTCTAAGGTAAGGAATCTATCACTAACTAATGTCTCTTACAGATATATCGTTACACAAGTAGTAACTTGTGCGTCAGGTCTGCAGGAACAGCCACTTTGCCCATTCGGTCCTGCAGGACTTAGTCTAAATTTGTCCGTAGACCCACCACTGGCGTGGTATTGCTTGGGTATCTTTTCAAAGGTAAGGAATCTGCAGCTAGATATCTCTATCAGATGACCAAGTTACTTTTCTTCGGTAATGCATTATCTGTAGAGACAGTATCTAGCTGCAGCTTCCTTACTGATCCACCCATCCTCACTGCTATGCGGACAGATTTCTAGGGTCAGGGATGATCCCTTTCAGAGCTATAGTTTAGACGCACCAGTGCCAGTGCACTTCATGGTTCCTTGCTTCTGGCATGGAAAGTCGTGAAAAGTAACTGATGTCAGCGCTCCGAGGTGGCCCCTGTATGGGTCACGCAGTCACTTCCCACGCGGACGTCGCCAACTACGCCACACAAAGCCGAATGATGCCATTCAGAGGTACTGCTCACGAAAAATCTCTCAGATCCAGTCTGATGCCTGGGAAGTTCAAAGGCAAGGAATTTGCGGTGAGATATTGTCTCTACCAGATAAGGCGTTACTGAAGGTAAGTAATTGGTGTGTTACATTTTGTTGTTAATAAAAACCTATTGCCACTTTATTTTAGTGGTAATAAGTTACCTTTGTTACCTAATGTGTAGATAATATTGACCTATGGATTTTTAAATATTTTCTCTCTTAATTTTTTTGGACCCTTTTGCAGATAGTCCGTGAAATTTAGCATACTTGTTCCACCTGTTTCATTGTGGAAGGATTAAAGTTTTGCGGGGATTAGTCAAGGGGGTCCAAAGAGAAAAGGTGGTTCCCAATACGTGCTTAATTGCAATGTATTTCATATACATTTTTGTATTTTCTGTTCTGCAAAAAGCGTCAGTCGCATTTTGTTACAATGTGGCAGGATTGCATATGATGGAGCACACATGATTGTGTGTATTTTAGGTAAGTAATGTAATACTATATGTTTTACGGTATTTAAAGTTAGTGATATCTGTTGTTGCATTATTTTAGCGAATTGATGTTTTTTTAATACTACTACAGTACATAGTCATTACAAGTCATTAGCTGATTGTGTAAACATTGGTTTCGGAAAAGTTACACATAGCTTTGTTGTTTTTAGGTACAGGTTGTCCTTCTTCATTTGATTTTCCAATTTAGTCAAGTATTAGGTGTGGTGTTTTTGCCCCATCTATTACCAGTTTAGTAAAGTGGTAATAGATAGATCAAAATATTTATAAGATTCTACATATTTTTTAAAAAAATATGGAGTGCACTGTAGTACCGAGGTACCCCCAAAACATTTGTAAGGTTAACATTTTTCTTTTTTGATTACTATAAATCTTTATAGCAGTGTATTCTAATTTGCTTTATTTTTTTGGGTGAAGTTGCATAGTAATTTCTAGGTCTAAACTTAGATAAAATGTCAATGTTTACGACTTCCAGAATTCACAAAGGACATTTACGAGTCGTATGTTTGTCCGCATTCGGGAAGAGATCTGCCCCGAGTGTGGACATAAAGATGTGACTCGTAAATACCCTTTGTGAATTTTTAAAGTCGTAAATTTAGACATTTGTTCTAAGTGTAGACAAAACATCTAAGTTTACTTTTGCAAATCTGGCCCTTTATTTATAAAATATATTGTCATACAGTTTATTTGTAAATATTTTTTTCAGTACCGTGGTACTCTTGATTTAAAAAAAAATATATATATATATACTATGGATGGACTCACCTCCTTGTGGAGCAACAGAGCAGGATTGAGGAAGAACACCGTGGCGGGGGCTCACTTGAGGGCTCCAATTCAGCAGTTATAAGTGCGCCACAATTTGAGGGAGAACATTTGGGCACTACATATCCCAGAATTCCTGTATATCGCCATGGAGGCGTAACAAAGCATTTAATTGGGGGTATGCCTGCCCGCCACTGCACGAACTTTCCCGGCAGCCTCTGAGGAAGAGGAAACTCGAAACGCGTCAGGCTTGAAGGAGAAGCTGTACATTACAACCTGCCACTGTTGTACTTCCGTACCTGAAATTAAAAAGGCTGGTAACCTTTCTCTGCTGTCTCGTGTGCGACTCATTTGGGACTACCAGCGTTACTGAATACTATAAATGTATAAATATTCTTCCCTACTTATTACCACTTTACTAAAGTGGTAATAGGAATGGGAAAAGTACCAAACCTAATACTTACCTACATTGAATGGCGTAACTCAGAACACAGGGAAACTCAAACTGAAAATAACATGGCTCCTTTTAACTTTCTTAAAGGCAATCATTAGCCAATCAGCGAATTACTTGTCATCGCTATACACCTCGGGATTACCTCAGTCCTACCATGGCCACAGATATAGCTAAATTAAAAACACTTCGAAAATGCTTACCCTGCAGTACGCCAAAGAATCATCTACGCACCATAATATATAATCCTCCCAAATTTCATAAAAATATCACTGATGGTTTTCCAGCTACGCAAAAAAAACACTTTTGCAATGACCATGCATGCCTTTACTACACCATCTTTACTACGCATGTGTCATTACCACGCTTGCATTTACTACGAATATTTTGACAACCCATATGCCTTTACCACAAACATTTCGTTGTAAAGGCATGGTTGGTAACAGCATATGCCTTGTCAAAATATAATAGCTAAGTATATTACCTAAACATCAGATTTCCAGAGGGCATGTAAATCGCTGAGTAGATCATAGAAAAAGATTTCCGTGATTAAGGAGGGTGACACTCAATTCTCCACATCTAATAGACTTGTTTTAACATCTGACTGGTTAGTCAGGATGGGGTTTTATGACGGAAACCCAAACCCCTTATAACTTGAAGTTCTTTGCACAAGCTTTTAAAAATCATAGAACGAGCTTTACCACGCAGATACCCTTTTAATTTATTCCTTTCACTGTGAAATTCGTGGTAAAGGCATATGCATGGTATTGACATCGTGTTAACGGTCATGCGTGGTTACGACTTCATTATAAAGGCTGTTTCCCAATTTGACTCCCTTTTTGGGAGCCCCCTTTTTTCTTTGCACCCCCTTGACGAAATACGGTGAAACTTTCAGGACTCCAAGATTGAAACCGGAACAGTAGGTCTGCAAAGTTTCACGGCCATTTGTCAAATTTATGCATAGTTATTAAGGGACAGAAATGTAAAATAAATCCCTATCTCCGGTCCCTTTAACTATGACTACCGCCACTATATATATATATATATATATATATATAGACATATATTTATATATATATTTATATTTACACATGCCCAAAGACATTCTTCTGATATGAATTTTCTACATATGTGCTTAAGAACTTAATTTGATTGACAGCTGCTTTTTGTTTGTTAAACAAATTTCAACTATTTTGTCTTTAAGTTTGCGAATACAGAGGGAAGAGCACATGCTAAGTGGAGATCAGGATGGCACTGCTAGTAAAGCCCCCAAAATTCAAAGTGAAGCGCAGATTGAAACATTGGAGACAATACAAGAAGCTTCCACTGATGGCACAGGAGAATGTTACACAGGAAGCAAGGTGAGAAAAGTTGGTTTGATTAGATTCAGGGAGTCCTGTTGTGTAATCCTTATTTTTTGTTTTGTATGATAAAATGTGTCCATCTTTGTCATCTTATAGCATTATCTAAACTATTATAGGCTTTTCCTTTTTTATCTTTTCATAACCGAAATATATGCAGTCTGCCTTCCGTTAACCTTAATCTATAGCCCTTCTTTGTGCAAGGTAATAGTCTCCGTCAGAGCACAATCTCAGTTATGCTAGCTCCTCTCTCTGCACCTGGCTGTCCTCAGCATTCCTGAAGCAGCATTGGCCCTGTCTAGAAACTTCCTTAACTTGAACAACAGGAACTACAGTCCAACCTCTCAGCCCTACCATCTATAAATTGCAATGCTTAGGAAGAGCTAATCAGCAGCCTTTTAGTTAACAAGGTCCTCAATGAATTTGAATGAGAAGCTCTTCTGCATCCTTCTTTATTTCAGTGTCCAGATCTCCACCCTCCAGCCATGGGAACGCATGCAATGCACTTCCACTATCTGTGAAAGCTATTCTCATTTTCCATCTTCCTCCACGCTATGCCATGAGGTTCCAAAACGGATCCCACTGGTGATAGTACTCACCATTAAACCACTGAGAGAATCCTATTGGCATACACATGCTACTAATTTACTGCACACACTCACTCATCCTGAACACAGGATGTCAGCACAAGGTTCTGGGGATTGCCATTCCAGCAGCACATTTTGCATGAGAGGGGGCAGTAGGCTGCACTCTCTCTGACACTGTGAATAAGGTCTTGTCATGCTAAAGACTCACAAAACACTGCGCTCTACCACCACCACTTTGTTTCCTTCCCCAAGCATTGACAGTAGTCCCAGGCCCACTGCAAGGGCACGATTTGTGCGCCTCTGCAAGTCACAGAAATGTTCTGGTCGTCACATTGCCAGGAACAGGTCTATATCTTGGTGCAGATGGCAGTGAAACATGCTAGGGCCAAACAAAAAGTCAGGATACCAGATTCAAAGACTTTGGGCATCAGGACATGGGTGCACACCAGTTTAACATTAAGGGTACATTACCATCCCAACATGCATTCTTTTATGGTTCAAAACCCTCCCAAGTATTCAGAAGCCTACAACCAATTTAGGGGACAAGATCATCTGTACTTCCCCTCACACAATTTATTTATTACCAAGGTTATCCTGCAGGCAGACCCCATGCCCACTGGAACTAAGATAAAACTGTAGGTAAGAAAAGGAGCTCATCGCACGCTCAGGAGAATCCCAAGCAAGCTCTTACCCATTCTACCCTCCCACTTACACCCCACAGGGCACACGGAGAGAATATCCTGTGTGCACTCCCAAATGGGTCAAGACTATGGCTGATTGCTGATACTCCAGAATGTGCTATCTGTGCACACCCTGGAGTTCCTGGAAAGACGTTCCCATCTCAGGAATGAACACCATCCATCATCCAACAACCTTAGCAGGAAATTCTCTTCCACCTTCTTAAGGGAGTGAAAAAAAAAGGTACAGAGTTTATTATGAGTTTGTATTCCAAGTTCTTCCTGGTAAGTATGAAAGCGAGATAATGGTGATCTAATCTGGGCCTGCAAGAATTCAACAAGTTTTTGAATCAAAAATCATTTCAGACAGCTTGCCAAAGGTTCTTCTTTTGCTACAAGAAAGAACATTTCCTGTAGATCTCCTTTGATTTCCGTAGGGACCGAGGATGTAGAAGTACCAGGATTAGCGAAAGAGAGGTCCTTGCTAATTTCATTAGGGACCGGTTTGAGACACTGGGTGAAAGGGATGAGGCCATAGTTGACTCTCTGGGAGGGAGCCATGGTAGAAACCCGGTAACAGGGCACTTTGGATTCAGACTCTAGTACCCCATTGGGGCAGATCTATCCCAGACACATACAGTATGTCCCCTAATGCATTTACCAGAGTTTAACCAATGCACATACCGCTGTTAGTTTCTAGAATACGTCAGGTGTGTACACCACCTCTAATTACTGGAGTACTACTGTCACCAATTCCAGGAATATATAAAAATAAAAGTACTTCACACATTCATGATGCTATACGTATACACACACACACATGGGCGGGAATATTCAATGCTTATGACTTTGATGAGGTTCCCCACAATTGCAACCAGAGAGAGTCAGCTTGTCTTTCCATTTCCAACTGCCTGAAAGCTGGCACGTTTAGTCTTCCAGGTATTTTTGGCATTGACATTTTTGTAAATGGACATTTATACTTGTTTTTTTCAACATTTTAAAACTATTGTTGTGTTGCTGTGAATTAACTGCTAAATGTACACATTTTTTCACATTGATTTTGGGAGGTGGGAGCAGTTAAAAATGTTTTGCACTTCTGTCAGCCTATTTTGCAACTTTGGGACATGCTAGGGGCGATATATATATATATATATATATATATATATATATATATATATATATATATCTGTGCGACTGTAGAAGTGAAATCACAATTGCCCCAGTATTGGAACTTTCATAGAATCCCATGCTTTTGTATCATTCCCCATTGTCGGAATGGGAGTCTAGGTATCAAAAATACCATAGCAGTAGGTACAAAAGAAAAGGCCTAGGCCTCGTTCCCTTTTGTAGCATATCACCCTCTTTTTGTAAAAGAGACCAAACTTAGGCATCAGCCAATCAGAAGAGCATCACCCCATAGAACCCTCCTGAAGGAACCTCAGAGCCTCAGATTTTTAACCGCACGTTGTGCTTAGGGAGTCTCCTTTGAGCTCTTCTCATTTCATCTCTTTCAGAGTTTTTTCTTCAAGTTTTCTCTTCAGGATTTAGAAAAGGATGGCTGACAAGGAAAAGAAGGCCCTTTTCAAGCCATGTTCTACCTGTGGCAAGAAAAGTTTGTTTGTGGAGGATAAACATAAGGATTGTATCGATTGCCTCTATCCGGATCATAAGGCAGAGGACTGCAAGATCTGCCGCACTTTTTCTACCAAGAACCTCAGAGATCGGGCTGGTAGACTTCTGACCTGGCTTCAGAAATAGAAGGAAAAGAAACATGGAGTTTCCAGTGACAGTGAGGATTCATCGTCAGCTGTGTCATTTACAAGGTCAGTCAAGAGGGGTAGGGGTTCCCCTTCTCCTTCTGTGGAACATCCTTCTAAGGCCTCAAAAAAGACCCCCAGAGGGTCCGAGAGCCTAGGTCCAGGCGAATCTCCTCACCATAGTGAAAAGGAGAGGGTAGGACCTTCTACGCCTTCTAAGGGTTTGAAGGCTGCTCCAGCCTTCAAGAAACCCTCTTCCCAATTTTCTGACAGAAGTTCAAAGTCCTCGGTGATGAAGGCGTCGACAACGGAGGTTCCATCGACGAAGAAATTGAAGCCAAAGTTAAATTTGGTTCAGTCGACGGGCTCGTCGACGGAGCATTCGATGACGAAGAAATCGTCATCGAGAATGGAAGCGTCGATGACCGTTCCAACAGCGTCGACGGGAGGGTCATCGACGACTGCATCGTCGACGAATGCATCGACGACTACAGCGACGTCGACGGCTAAGTCGTCGATGAGGGTGACAACAGTGTCGTCGACGAGAGCCTCGACGACGCAACTTTAACATCGACGACGCCTATCTCGTCGACGAGTGTACAGGCGTCCGTGAGGCATGTTCCGTCGACGGAGTCGACGACGTCTGCCCGCACAATGCCGTCGTCGACGGAACCGTCAACGATTTTGGCATCAGAGAAAAGGATCACTATTTCTGTCACAAGGATTACGCCGGAGATGACATCTCCTAGGAGAGTAACCCCCCTGTCACTAGCTCTGCTATTTGATGAAGAGTCAGATGAGGATGATCAGGACTCATATGGCTACGCTAATAGTCCCTCTCAGCTTCTGGTGAAATGTCAGGAGACGGACTCTGAAGGAGGGTATGACCAGGAAGGTGGTTATCTTCACCAAGCTGCCCAATCTCAGCATTATTCAGGTCAAGACATGGTTACGGTGCCATCCTCTTTCCTGCAGGACCTGCATAAGATGCTGCAGGACTACAAATCTATGGCTACAAGGCTGGTTCCGGCTCCAGTAGCGCCAGCAGCTCCTGTCTCGGCTCCTGCCTCAGCGGCTGCTTCTGAATTACCAGCTCAGGCATCCCCTCAGCCAAGGGCAACTATTCCGCAAGAGCCTTCCATGCCTGCAGGCGGCCATGATGATTCCTCAGAGGAGGATCGTGATTCGGATCATGATACTGATCAAGCTACTGAATGGGATGACTACATCATTCCGTACCCTCCATCCCCATGTCCGGATCCGATGGATTTTCCGCCAGCGGATGTAGGGGGTTTTCATCAGCTGATGGAAAGAGTGTCTGGCAGGTTCAAGTTGGCTATGCCTGCGGTGGCCACGGAATGTTTCTTGTATGACTTCAAGGAACCTTATTGGAAGACGACAAGGTCCATACCTATAGTGCAACATCTGTGGGAGGAAGGCATTAAGGCTATGAAAAACCCAGCGACGGTGGTCCCTGTGCTACCGCATCTTGATAAAAAGTAAAAAGGACCTGACGATGGGCCTGCTGCCTTAACGGGCCACCCAAGACCGGACTCAGTTATTTCGCAAGCGGCGCAGAGGAAATCCTGCAACCCCTCTGCTCCCTTGACAACTCCACCAGACAAGGAAGGACGGAGATTGGACAAGGGTGGGAAGAGATTCTCGTCCATGGCGAGTCTTCTGGTGCGACCTGCCAATGCCCTGGCAATATTGGGCAGATATGACCGCCAGCTTTGGTGTGATGTCACTCCGTCCTGGATCAGCTTCCTCCAGAATCTAAATCAGAGGTAAAAAAGATCTTGCAAGAGGGGGAGGCGACCTCGATGGAGATCATTGACTGCGCCATGGACATTGCCACGACGGCGTTTCGTTCGTTGGCTGGGGCTGCAGTCCTCCGTCGCCAGGGGTGGCTGAAGGCGACCTGGGTTCGACCTGAGATACAAAATAAGGTCCTAGATCATCCCTTTGATGGGGAAGCACTATTCGGAAAGCTAATTAACGACACTCTCCAAGACATCAAAAAAGAAACGGAGACCGCCAGATCTTTGGGTACGCTTCAGTACCGCAAAACTCCTTTTAAAGGATCCAGAGGCAGAGGTATGAACTATAGAGGATCCTATCAGCAACAGTGATATTCATCCTATGGCTCAGGATCCCAGCAATACCGCCAGCCTTATCAACAAAGGTGGGCCAATCCTCCAATTACTCCAGGCCTTACAACAAGGGGAAACCGGCTCAATGGGGACGTGATACGTCCAAGTGACAATAGCGGCCTCCTGGCTCTTCCTACTGTTCCCTCCTCCAGGAAGTCATCAGTTGGAGGCAGGTTAACCAAATACCTTCGGAATTGGTCCAAGATAACATCGGACCGTTGGGTCCTCAACATCATTCGGAAAGGCCATACCTTGGAATTTACGCAAATCCCACCACCCAAGCCCTCTGCAGCCATACCATCGAAACACCTGCGTCTTCTGCAACTCAAAGTTCATCAGATGCTCCAGAAGGGTGCTATAGAGCCGGTTCCCTCCGACCAAAGAGGACAAGGGTTCTATTCCAGGTTTTTCCTGGTAAAGAAGTCGCTGGAGAAATGGCGCCCCATTTTAGATCTCAGGGAGCTCAACACCTATCTCATCTCCCTGTCTTTTTCTGGATGGTCTCTTGCGGCTCATCAATCCGAGGGATTTCATGGCCACGCTCGATCTCGAGGATGTGTACTTTCATGTACCGATTCACCCAGCACACAGAAGGTTTCTACGATTCACAGTAGCCAAGAGCCACTTTCAATTCAGGGTTTTACCCTTTGGTCTTTGCTCAGCCCCGAGGATCTTCACGAAGGTGCTGGTGCCGGTAGCAGCATTCCTGCGAAGGAACCATTTTCAAGTCTTCCCCTACCTGGACGACTGGTTGCTGAAGGCCTCGTCCAGGGAAGCAGCGCGGGACGCTGTTCAGGCTTGTACAAACTTGTTTCAAAATCTGGGACTCACTTTAAACAAAGACAAATCATCCCTGGTTCAGTCCAGAAAGGCACGTTTCCTGGGAGCCATCCTGGACACAAAACTCACAAAGGCTTTACCAACCCTGGAAACGAGGGAAAAACTACAGACCTTGGCTCGGGACCTACAAAAAAGAAGGTGTCTTTCAGTACGCCGCTACAAATCTCTCCTGGGGGTAATTTAATCATGCATACCTCTGATTCCTCACTGCAGACTGAGAATGCGTCCCCTGCAGGAACAACTGAACATCCAATGGAAACAGATTCACGGATCATTCGACGACAGGGTGACCGTCACTCCAATGATGAGATTAGTGGCCTTATGGTGGACAGATCAGAGAAACTTGTCCCAAGGTCTATCCTTCGTAAGCGATCCGTCTCCTCAAGTAGTAACAACGGACGCGTCATTGGAGGGTTGGGGAGCAGTGATGCAAGACCTACATGTCATTGGCTATTGGTCTCCTCACGATCGACGGCTCCACATCAATCTTTTGGAACTAAGAGCGATAAAATTGGCTCTACAAGCCTTTCTTCCTCGCCTAGAAGGTTCACAAGTGCTCATCAGAACGGACAACACCACGGCCATGCATTATGTGAACAAGGAAGGAGGAACTAGATCTCTTCCGTTGTCGCAGGAAGCTCAACATATCTGGGAATGGGCGATCCTTCACGGGATATCGCTGACGGCAGAACACTTGCCAGGAGTTCTAAACGAGAACACCAACAGGTTGAGCAGGTTATCCTCAGTCAGACAAGAGTGGGAGTTGAACCAGCGAATTCTAGAAGAGGTCTTCAGCCAGTGGGGCAGACCAGCAGTGGAGCTCTTTGCCACACCGACCAACAAGAATTGCCGGTCTTATGCAAGCAGGCTTCACCACCGAGGATCATTGGGGAATGCGCTTTCGATAGCCTGGTCAAGGACATTTGTCTACGCCTTTCCCCCCATCCCTCTGATCCTGCGGCTCATCAGGAAGATCAAGGTGGAACCATGCAGGATGATCTTGATAGCCCCTGCTTGGCCGAGACAGTTCTGGTACACGGAACTCTATCTGTTGTCGCTAGCTCCTCCTCTTCCCTTGAGGACTATTCCAGATCTCCTTACTTACAATGTCCGAAAGACAGGTTTGGCACCCAGATCCACATTCATTACACCTGACAGCATGGCTCCTGAGCAGCGAGAATTTATGAATCTCCCCATCTCAAACGAAATTAAGAAAGTCCTCTCCCAGGCGATGGCTCCTTCCACTGGTTATCGCGCGGTCTATATAATCGACCTGGGCCCCGCTGCCCGGGAGCACCGGGAGAAGCCCGGAACAAGGGCGGGACCGTCTGAGGCCGTCACAGGCCGGAGCAGGCCGGGCTGGGCCACCCCCCTAACATTTTGACTACTTCGAATTTCCTCTTTGGCTTGCAAGTACTGTTTTGCTTTCCTTTTACCCATTGTTACTGCTGGGGGACTGTTGTTCTACTCAGGCTGTCTTGCTGTCCATGCCCATGACAACCAGATCTTGAAAGGGTAGGAAGGTGGGGGGGGGTGGCGGGAGTGTAAATGGGACCTTGCTCAGCTTTATAACCTGAGCCTTCTCTGTGCTAGAGAAGGAAATTGCCTCCACTGAACGCAGATTGTCACTCGAACCTCTCTTTCACAAGCGTTCTTCCCTAGGGGCCCTAGCACTAGTAACATCTCCAGCAAATAACACTGGGCGTGGTGTAGGAGTGCCCCCGGCCACTGATCAAGATAGCATAGGTGCCATCAGGGCTAGCTTGGATAGGCTGAATGGGGTAGTCGTCTCAAGATTAGAGCCTCCGGCTCCCTCTGAGCTGCCAGAGCCTCTTCTTTTTAAGCGCCAGGATGCCCTTTGTGGTGACAGGTTGCGCTATACAAGTATGCCACAATACAATACAATCTTCCCCCCCCTCTGTGCCGCTCGCGGTTTCCACGGCTGATAGTATCCACCCCCAAGACTCTGCCGCCAGCACCACTCACTCAAAAGAACGAGTGGTGGGTGGTGGGGGCCCTAGATATCATGCCCTCAAAAGGAAAAGATTTACTAATGGGGCAAGGGGTGGGCCGGCCAAACGCTCTAAAAAGTTTAAAGCTAAACATTCTAGTGGTGGTGAGGAACTTTCGCCGCCGGGGAGGGTTAGGGCATATCCTTTGATTCCATCTGCAGAAAACAGCATGACTCTTGACCAGCCCATCCCAGCTTCACATCCGGAGGGCCTAGCAGTAAGCACTCCTGCCTCTGGTCTTCCCTTGCCCTCTCCCCCCATAGAGCAGATTGAGAAGTTGGTAAGGTCACTGATCCTCCCTGTACTACAAAGGGTTAAGGATATTGCAGATCGACTAGACAGATTTGAGCAGTCAACTCTGGACAATTTTTTCTCTCTCAAATCTCTGTTGAAACTACAGGCCAAGAACACCCTGATAGAGAGCGAGCAGGTTAGAACTCATGTTGATGCTCTAGCCCCAGAGGTTATACCGTCTCAGCCTACCCCTATAACGGCTTGCACATCTGGGTCTGTCAATCCTGCTTCCCTAGCTACAAACCCAATAGGGCCCAATAATACGCGGGTGACAGCACCGCGTTCCAGGAAGGACCCTAAAGGTTACCCAGAGCAACCTAGTAGAAATAGCCTTAAGCCTGTACCCACCACCCAGCAGCCCTCTCAGCCTCCTTTTGAGGCTGCTAGACTTCACCCCCCGTAAACCTTCCACCGGATTGTCAACCCTACGTTGCTGTCCTTACCAATGTTCCGCCACTAAAGGCTGACCAGCATGAACCTTACCAGGCGCTTAAAAATAAATCCATGCACTGGTTAAGAGTGAATAGACCTCTCCCTAGCGAGCTGGATGGCCAGATATTTAATGTTAGGAGGGTAGGCTGGGTAGGAAACGGACTCAAGCAATTCCAGGGGGACTGTGTGGTGGTAAATTGTAAGGATGCTAGGGTTGCTCCATTTATCTGCAACCAGCAGCCAGGCTACGGAGGGGAGGGTATTGGAGTAGTAGACCTGAGCTACTTTTATACTAGATCGCTAGGTATATCAAATGTCAGCCATCAAGGGTGGGGAGGGAGGCTAGACTCCTTTTTCCCGGAGAACCACCATTACCCTCTTTCCTATCCACCAATTGCATGGTCAGGGAACCATAGGAGGGCGTTTGGTTACTGAACCGATACTTGCTCCTGGGACACACTTTTTCGATTGAGCCCAGTAGCTGCTCCCATGACCTGTGTCCCGGGCACATTTAGTACCAATCTTTCACCGCAGCCTGACTCAGGCAGTCCCTCTAATTCCACTCCCTTATGCTCTAGGTCGTCACCAGATTTGGCACCTAGTTTTGCCGTTACCAACCTCGGGAGGTCCGTGAGGGAGGGCTTACCACTAACTACTTCTGGGAAGGTGGGTATACCCAGGTCTGAGCCCCGCATGGTTCCGGCTGTGGCGGATCCAGTATTCAGGATTCTCAGTTGGAACGTTGCGGGTATCTCTAGGAAGCTGGACCTACCTGATTGGAATACCCTTGTGGAGGCTTACTCAATCTGTATTTTTAAAGAAACGTGGAGAAGGGAACCCTCTCATAAGGTGGGATACTCATCGTTTTTTACACCTGCAGTTCCCTCCTCCTCAGGGAAGGGACGCCCCTCAGGCGGCCTTCTCATATGGGTTGACGTCTCGCTTGGGTGCCTAGTCGTGCAGCATGCGACCAATTCCCCTAATCTACTCAGAATCTCACTCAAGGGGCCTCAGAGAGGGCTTACCCTGGACATTATTAATATCTATGCTAGGGGGTCGAAAGGAAGTTTGCAATCACCTACTGTCTCAGGCTTGGAGAATCTTCTTAGTCAGTGCCTGGCTAGATCACATGTCCTGGTCGCAGGGGACTTTAACTGTACGGTTGAGCCCCTTGCGACGGAGGACATCCTGTGCTTTGTCGATAAAGATGCCAGGAGTGGAATACCCACATTAACCATCCCACCCATTAGGAGGTGGTCTCCACGGGCTGTACAACTCAATTCGTTGACCCTGGAATTTGGTTTGAAAGCAGTGAACGGGAGGACTCCCTCGGATCCCTTGGGAGCCCACACCTACAACAGTGCGAACCATACGTTGAGGATAGATTACATCCTCCTCGACGTTAAGTTATGGAGCTCTGTACGGGATTTGGAGGTTCTACCCACTGTCGATAGCGACCACAATCCCCTCTCTCTGACCTTGCTCCCCTTGTGGTCCAGGGAACTGGATGTGTGTATGCCCCCAAATCCAGTTTCTACGTCAGTAGTACGACCCTCCAATTGCGGGAGGCGCCTGAAGTGGTGCAGGGTCGCCATGGATGAGGGAAAAATGCTAGCCATAGGGACCCTCCTAGCAACAGCTCAGTCTAAACTGGACTCGTCCATCGAGACTCCTAGCGAAGTGACAGCCCTTTTCTGTAACCTAACCAAGGTCCTTGGTAATTGCTTCCTACTCCCTAGCAGAGATTCCCCAATGCGGAAAGACAATAGATTTAAGAACCAACCAGGCTGGTTTACTAAACAATGCAGGGGGAAAAAACCTGCCTTGATTACTGCTGTTAAAAGCAAATTCCCGTCAGAGATTAGGATTGCCAGGAAAGCGTACACTCAGACCATTAATGCAGCTAAGATAGAGTGGGAGGACAGGTAAAAAAAAAATTGATACTTGTATAGCGCACTACTCACCCGCAAGGGTCTCAAGGCGCTTGTACGAATACCGCTGTGGAACCCATCCTGGCTTTCCCTGTGAGGCGTCCACTCCTGGGCACCCCCAAGGTGGAGGCCAGGCATCCTTAGCGTTGTGGGGGCCGTTGTGGAGATTAAGCAAGCTATTGCCCAGAGTTGCAGAGTGGGACTCCATGATTGGAATAGGCACAGAGGCGAGAATTATCAGGTCCGTGGAATTTTTGAGCCCAAGACCCGCAGAGGCGGGGAATTGAACCCTGGTCCCGGGCTAGACATCTGCATCAGGGTCTGCCGCTCTAACCATTGAGCCACACTTCTCCTTTGGTATTGGTCTGATCTTAAGGCAGCAAGTGCAGGAAGAGATTCCAGAGGGTTCTGGAATCTAATTAGAACTAGGAACAGACCAAACAGCACTTTAATTACATGCAACATTCCAGCCCAAACCTGGTATAACCACTTTCTCTCCCTTTACACCACCAATGAGATGAATATCCAGACAATCCTAAATAGTAGTTCTTACCCAGTCGAATCCCAGGGGTCACATTGGGCGATCCCTTCACCCCAAGGGAAGCCGAGAGCGTAATAAAATCCTTGGTGCCCCTCAAGCTGCTGGACCTGATGGGTTACCGGGCGATTTGTTGCACGCTAACCACTAAGAGTGGGGGAAGTTGGTTTCATCTCTGTTAAATGCTAATAACAACGGTGCACCTGTTCTTGAATCTTGGAAAGGGGCCGAGGCGGTCCCAATATTTAAAAAGGGGTGTCGGGACGGCCCCGCCAACTATAGGCCTATAAGCCTTATTGACTCAACACAAAAGGTGGCGGGGAAAGTGATCCTGGGGAGGGTGCTCCAGTGGGTAGACGATAATAACGTTCTATCAGACTACGAAGCCGACTTTCGCCCCGGAACAGGGACTATAGAACAGGCCTTCAGACTGGTCCTTCTCTATTGGAAGGTGGTGGTGCTGGTCAAAGGCAGTCTTTATCTGGCCTTTATAGACCTGAAGACTGCCTTTGACCTAGTACCGAGGGAGGGGCTGTGGAGGGTTTTGTCTGAGATGGGGTTGCTCCCGTACATCCTGTCCCTATTGGTGAGGCTCCACGCTGACAACTTCGCGCAGGTGCGGTGGGGCATGCACGTTGAGAAAACTGACAGGAGCCCAGTGGAAAGGGGCGTCCACCAGGGATGTGTGCTTGCTCCCACTCTGTTCTCTCTTTATGTGAACGGACTGGTCGAGCATCTGCTTAGAAACCCTGCAGATGCACCGTCCCTGGCGGGCAAGCGCATCCCCACACTACTTTTCGCAGACGACACCCTCCTTCTTTCCAAGACCCCCATGGGCTTGCAGAACCTCTTAAATAGCTTTCAGGCGTTCTGCTCACATAGGGGCCTGATTATTAACACCAATAAAACTAAATACTTGGTTCTGAACACACCCAAAAAACTTGGCCGTCCCCCTCTGCTGAATTCTGTGCCCTAGGAGAGGGTGGCCAAATTTGATTACTTAGGCATCCGCCTTACGGACTCAATGCATTGGAATTCGCACATCCAAAAGATGTTACTTGGTCATAAAAGGGTGGGTGGTGCCCTCCTTAAGGAGCAACGCTCCTCTACAACTAAGCCCATTGCCCCAGTCATGGAGATTTATAAAGCACGAGGGGTTAGTGCTGCTTTGTATGGGGCGGAACTGTGGGGGTACGTGTAACCTTGAAGTATTAGCCAGATCAGAGAATAAATTCCTGAAGGACTTGATGGCCCTTCCGCAGAGCACCCCAACAGTACCCGTATTAATGGATTTGGGATGTAGATCAATTAAGGACCAAGCCCAAATACGCCCCTTGATACTTTGGGCGTGCCTGTGGCGTGTGCCCGAGCTGGCCTCATATGCAGAGGCTTTGTTAGAGGGTATGCTAATGGAGGGCTGGTCTAAGATCAAGTGGTTGAGGGATGTGAAACGGTTGTTAGGGGATTTAGGCCTTGGTGATGCATGGGAATCCAGGACCGCCCCTCCCAAAGCCGTATTAAAGAAGCTGTACTGGAACTGGATCTCTTGTAAAATCTCCACTGATTCAAAACATTGCAAATCCACTACTGACTTTATGAAGTTCAAGGATGTGGTGGCTTATGAACTGTACCTCGACATCATATCTAACCCCACAGACCGCGCTCTGTATTTTAAATTTAGAATAGGGACGTTGCCTGTTAGTGAACTGACGGCCCGCTGGAAAAATTCCCTTCAGCGATCTCCTTTCTGTGCGACATGCCTAACACGAGTTGAGTCGGTTGCCCACATTTTCTTTGAATGTACGGCTTATTTAGCGCCGAGGCGGTGCTGGCTCAAACCAATATGCAGAAAATTAGGCACCCGGCAGCATAATGTGGCATTACGTATTTTAATGTCTGAAACAAGTACTTTCTTCGTCTGCGGTGTGTCCAAGTTCCTAAAATGGTCTTGGTTAATTCGTTTGAAAAGGCTTTCTTTGTCAATTTAATGCTTGTCTTACTGCTCATGCAATGTTTTATTTGTGTAAATAGTATGTGTTAGTCCAAGTATTGTTTTTAAATTTATTGTATTATGCTTTTATGATATTTTTATATCGAAATAAAGCCTTCAATCAATCATAAGGTGTATCATGCAAAAGCACTGGCATGTACTACGGGGAGACACAGTTATGGGCCACTTATTACCTTTCACAAAGCAAGATCACTGGGGCTGGCTTTGGTTACCGATACCCCAGGTACCCCACAACAAACAACATGGCTTGGGGAGAGTAGACTCTTCAAGAAAGGCCACAAAGGCAGTGCGTGTAAGTATGGAGAGAATACCACGGAGGTACCCTTGCCATTTTCTAATAAAAAGTGGCAAATCATGAAGCCTCTAACGTGCAAAAGTCAATTTGTGGTGAATATTTTAAAATGCAGTCATTTTAAAATGTACATAGGTAGTACAATTTTACCAGTGCGCCAATGGATTCTACAGCACATTCGAGCCATTAATAACAACGATCAGGCATACCCCATGGCCAGACACTTCCATGAGTTTCATGGTGGTAAGCTGGAAGGTCAAAATACTTTTTGATTGATCAAGTGCAACAAAGATTACGAGGGGGGAACAGAGAGAGATGCCTGAGAAAGCTTGAATCGCAATATATTCTCAGATTCAATAGTAAGAATCCGTATGTACACAATACTGAAGAAGATTTACATGTATACCTGTGATCCATGTTGTATAAGTGTAACAGAAACAGTACCCATGTGATGAAATGATGAGTACTCTTCTTATTTTTCTTAACTGTGCATTGTTCTGAGGTTTTTAATCATGTAGTTTTCTCTCTCTCTGGAGAGAATAGCTGGTTAAGTTTATGAATGACTAATTTGTAGCCACTCCATGTAAATATTTTAATTGTATGGTCGCACTTGGGTTTGTAGCACAAATCACTTTAGTTCGGGTGTGAATAGCCTTGCCAAGAATTGAAAGTACAAGGGCACTTGCCAACAATGGATAGAGGGGAATAAGCTACAGTGGGTGCTTCTCAGAGTACCTGTAGATATATCCTGTATGAGTCAGTTTCACGTTTTTATTTTTTACAATCTGGAACAATGAGGCGCTATTTGCACAAGGCACTTTTCACTTTACAAATTAAGTGATATTTGCACATAAGGATTATTAATGGCAGATGATTTACCCCGAGATGATGGGGCATAAATACGTTGGCCAGTAGTAAGTCACTTGCCTAAAGATTGAACATTGTTTGAATGTCTAAATAGTTTTAAGTATATTTATTGCTTAAATAGGTTCTAAAACTTGTGATTTATATTGCAGGTTTCAGTTGCTTAAATTATTGAGCATTATATGACAAAAACGTTGACAATGTTTGATAATATCGATTGCAACTGTCACGTTAGGAGAAACTCTGTTGCACTGTCACTTATTTTGCTGCTAATGTTGCACTCTCACTTTAAGTATTTCACGAGTATAAAAAAAGAAAAAAATGGCTGCGACTTTAGCTTTGAAGAAGACTGCTGAGGCACCTACCAGTATGTAGCCTGAATAAACACGCATTTGAGCAACCCCGATACAGGTTTGGCCCTCATGTGTGGACATAGAAGAGTTCATGACTTGCACATTATTTCATCATGTCGGTCTTTCACCTATGTTCATGAGACTATGTAAAGCACATTGGAACCTCAGTTCTTAAGACGTCTCAAATATACATTCTTCCGTGTGTTTAAATCACACCCGTACATTTATGCAATGAGAACACTCTAAATTAAATTAAAAATAAAATTAAAAACGTGCACCAACACTATTTACAAGTTTAACTTAACGCGTGTCATTCTACCATTGGCTTGCTCCATCGCGCCTAATGCAGTTGTGGTAAACAATGGTATCGTGGTTCCACATCCTGTTAAATGCTTGTTGGATTGTCGCGTGTGTAACTAACGTCGGTTGTATGCGGAGTTGAGCATTGGTAGGTGTTCGCCTATTTGATACATAACACAGACTGATGACTAACCGTTTATTCAATTATGTTGTAGCACTAAATGGCATTGTTATATGATCACACTATGTTAAAACCTTTCTTGCGATAAGCACACGGTGAGTGAAACTTATACTTAATAGTCATATATATCCTTTGTTACCTATTAATTCACAACATGATTCATACGCATGCTTATATGGTCACATCCTTATTGCAGTCTTAGCATTAGAAGCTTAGCACAATGGACACACATCGTCTCCAAGTGGAGTATATGGCTAGCAACTTGTCTAGTGTACCTCGAGAAGTGATTGGTGAATAAAAGTGAATCTTAGTGATTTGCGGTGGTGAATTGAGGAATTGTGATCTTGGTGTCTTAATGTGCTCGTGGTTTAAAAACAATTTAAGTAGTAGATGAACTGCAGATGTTTAAGAATGGGTATAAAGGAAAGGTAGCAGTGCAGACTGGTTACAGATGTACATTCAGGGCTTCATCCGCGTTCAAACCGAACGGGATTTTCGAGTTCAGAAGGATTATGTATCTGGACTCAAGGCGGCGTAGGGCTAGTTTGTGATTGCCTCCTCTTGCATTCTTAGGCACGCTGTCGATGACATAGTATGAAAGGTTTTGGGCATTTCCTTCATGTAGCTGATTGATGTGCCTAGCTACTGGGTATGAAGGGTCTTTGTTCGCTATTGCCCTCAAGTGCTGTAGAATTCTGACATGTGCTGGGTGGATGGGCGAACCTACGTATCTTTTTCCACAGACACATGTCAGCACGTACACCGCAAATTCAGTTTTGCAAGAGTATTGTGCTCTTATGGTGTACGGTTTTTGTCTGAAGGGTATACTGACATCAGTAGTGTTGATGCCATGGTTACACGCTTTGCATTTACTGCTATTTTTGAAACCTTTCTGGTTCTGTAACCAATTGCACGGCTTCTTAATTGATGGGGCATTACAAACCAACTGGCTGCGCATCAATTTGGCTTTCCTGTAGGTTACCAATGGCATTTTACCCACCGCTTGGCCAATCGAGGGATCATTATGTACTAATGGCCAGTGTCTCCTAAGGATCTTACGGAGATTCGTGTGGTACCTGTTGTAACCTGTAATGAGCCTAGGTGGCTGCCGTTCGCAGGTTGCAGGATGTTCCTTGTTTTTGGGAGGGAGTATAAGTTCCTGCCTTGATTTCATATTGCATTTGGTTTCAGCCCTCCTACACGTTTTATCAGTGTATCCCCTGTTCTTGAGCCTAGTAAAAAGGTTCTTTTTAGCTTCTGTCAGTTCTTCTGGGGTGCTACAGTTTCTTGTCATCCTTAGGCATTCAGCATAGGGGATAGATTGTTTCAGAGGTGTGGGGTGAAAACTTTGCGCATGCAAGATGGCATTGCCTGCTGTAGGTTTTCGAAATGCGCGTGTCTGTATACAGTTGTTTTTGACAAATACCTCTACATCAAGGAACTGTATGGTAACAGGGCTAATATTACAAGTGAATTTCAAATGTAAAGCATTTTCATTCAACTCACTAGCGAATTGTTCTGCACTTTCAGGGCTGCCCTGCCACAAAATAAAAATGTCATCGATGAAACGTTTGTATACCACAATGATGTTGGTTATGGTTTCTGCGTGAGCCACTTGCAACAATTGCTCCTCCCACCAGCCCATATGTAGATTTGCATAGCTGGGGGAGAAGCAAGTACCCATAGCTGATCCCTGCACCTGTTTATAATGAAGTTTGTCAAATATGAAGGTGTTGTTGGTCAAGCACCATTCAGTCATTTCAAGTAGCATGCAGGTGTGCTTGTATAAGTTTATTGGTCTTTTCCCAAGGTAATGTTTGAGGGCGTTGAGGCCATCATTGTGCCTGATGCTTGTGTACAGTGATTGTACATCTAGAGTCATGAATAAGTAGTTTTCTTTCCATTCCACATCAAAGATTTTAGCTAGGAAGTCCCCAGTGTCCTTGATGTATGCAGGTAATTCCCTCACTTCTGGCTGTAGGAAGTGGTCTATAAATACACTCGTTCTTTCGAAAAGACTCCCTATTGCAGATATGATCGGTCTGCCTGGGGGGACACTGTCGTTTTTGTGAATTTTAGGGATTAGGTACAGTTGAGGAGTTACTGGATAGTCATTCTTTAGGAACTCAAACTCCTGTTTGCTCAACAAACCCATCCCTTTCCACCTGTATAGCTCGTTGTGGTATTTCTCTTGTATACCAATGATGTGTGTTGGACTTATTCTCATGTAGCATTCACGATCTTGAAGCTGAGTGAGTGCTTCCTGGTTATACATCTCAAGTGGCCACAAGACTATGTTGCCCCCCTTGTCTGACCATCTCACCACAATGTCAGATCTTGCTTTGATTTTTTCCATTAGGTTGTTGTATTTTCTCATTAGGTCATTGTTATTTGCAGAACCCTCTTTTGTACTTTTGATGGATAGTTCCTTCAGGTCTTTTATTACACACTCCGAAAAAATATCCAGTCCATCTTTAGGCATTATTGGCATAAAAACTGATTTTGGTTTCAAACCAGTTTTGACTGTTTGGTAGATGTCTATCTCTGAGTTTGCCGCCACTCCACTGGGGGTAATTAGAACAGTTTCATTCTCTTGTTCCAGATCTATTAAATCCTGCAGTGCCTCCATATTTGCCACACTCAGGATTTGTTCTTGTTCATACAGTGTTGGTGTTTCTCTTGCATGTTGGTTTTAAAGAAATATTTTTGTAGTTTTAGTTTTCGGACAGACATGAATAGGTCTATGCGGGTTTGGGCGTAGTCAAAGTTTGTGTTGCTACAATACGTGAGGCCCAAAGATAAAATGTCAAGTTCTTGTTGTGAGAGCTCGAGGTTCGTTAGATTGATTACTGTGTTGTCTCCCTTCATTATCGTCGTTTGTTGCGTCTGTATGGCTGTTTTGTTTGTTTTCGTGTTTGTTTTTCCCCAGCGTCTGTTTTTTCTCTGCCTGCTTTTTGTTGTTTCTTTTGATTCGATTGGCCCCCTCCTTCCTCTTGCCTCGACTGGAGTCGCGGTCGTAGCGGTACCGGTGTGGGTGCGGGACCAGTGGCTCCTGCGCTGTGATTGCTTTCTGCATCGGTGTCGTACTCTGAGCTTATTTCATTTTCGCTCTGTTCTGCTCCAGCCATCTGGTTGCCAGTTGCTGTTGCTGGTATTTGGAGTCTTATTTGGTCATACTTCCTAGCAAACGTGTATATTCTTCCATTCATGTAATCGTTAAGATCCCTCTGAAAGTTTATGGCTTTTCTTTCATGTCATTTTCATGTTTTATGATTCTCGTTTTTATTTCTTTCAATCCGTTTGCGATATCATCTTTATTCTCTTTTGTGTCCAATTCTTTTAATATTTCTTCAATTCGTGTTATCATTTTGACTCTTGTCACTTGCCGCAAATTTTACCAAGATTTTCAGCATGTTATTGGATGATTGCACACTGTTATCCGCCCACATCTGGGGCATTTCAGGGTCGGGGCCTTCGTATGTCAGGGCCACCAGAATTCTAAGTCCCCTGGGTACTCGTCCAACATCGAGATATCTGGTGAGCGATTTTACTTCCCACCATTTTGCTACCTCCTTCTTTCGGAGTTTTTCCAGTTCTGCAAGTAATTTCTTAGTGTCATCTTTCTCAGTTAGTTGTGGTTGGGCTGTTGCTCTGTTGCTGTCGCCTTTGCCTGTATCCGTGTCCGTGAACACGTTCAGTGCTGCCTCTTCTCTTTCCCTTTCCCATTCTGAAGCCATGTCGAGCCTTTCTGATTAATAATTATTTGCAAAGATTCACTGGCCGTGTGACTTTCACTTCTCACTGTCGGGCTACCTCTCCCATGAATCAACTTAACTAGCCCGCTCCCTGTTACTCCCAGTACACGCCTTCTTACCTGACAGTCTCCGATTACTCCCCAGCGATCGTAAACCCTCAGACAGTCAGTCCAGTGCTGGTTTCACAGGTTACTCGGGTCCTTTTTGTGACGATTCCGGGGGGCGCTGCTTGTCTTTTTTCAAAAGTTAAACCACTCGATTGTCCTTGTAAACACAGCGCATCCAGATCGAGGAGGGTCAGCGTAGGGTTTCCAGGACAATAAACCCTTCGTATTATCACCAAACCAAACTTCCCATCAAAATAAGGCGCTGACTCCGTGAATCATAATCCAAACGATATTTAATGGCTCATTTGCTGCTTAGACGCGTTTCGGCGGCTTGCTCCCGCCTTGTTCACTACATCTGCATGGTCATTTTGTTACACTATATATACATATATGTTACATGGTCTCATAGGTGTTTCATGTGTTACACAAGTTTCAATTGGTTGGGGGTTGTTATGGTTACAGGTTTGGCCCTCATGTGTGGACATAGAAGAGTTCATGACTTGCACATTATTTCATCATGTCGGTCTTTCACCTATGTTCATGAGACTATGTAAAGCACATTGGAACCTCAGTTCTTAAGACGTCTCAAATATACATTCTTCCGTGTGTTTAAATCACACCCGTACATTTATGCAATGAGAACACTCTAAATTAAATTAAAAATAAAATTAAAAACGTGCACCAACACTATTTACAAGTTTAACTTAACGTGTGTCATTCTACCATTGGCTTGCTCCATCGCGCCTAATGCAGTTGTGGTAAACAATGGTATCGCGGTTCCACATCCTGTTAAATGCCTGTTGGATTGTCGCGCATGTAACTAACGTCGGTTGTATGCGGAGTTGAGAGTTGAGCATTGGTAGGTGTTCGCCTACTTGATACATAACACAGACTAATGACTAACCGTTTATTCAATTATGTTGTAAGCACTAAATAGCATTGTTATATGATCACACTATGTTAAAACCTTTCTTGCGATAAGCACAGGGTGAGTGACGCTTATACCTAATAGTCATATATCCTTTGTTGCCTATTATTTCACAATATGATTCATATGCATGCTTATATGGTCACATCCTTATTGCAGTCTTAGCATTAGAAGCTTAGCACAATGGATATATATATATATATATATATATATATATATATATATATATATATATATATATATATATATATATATATATATATATATATATATACACACACACGCAGAGATGGCGTGCTCAAGCCACTTGGACGGCGGGCTCACGACGGGGTTCGCCAGCCCCTTAAATTCCACACACTCCAGGTTCGAGTTCCTTAGTAGAAAAACCAGAGTCGGAGCCCAAGTATAGAACGGTGTTGTCAGTGTTTAATTGACAGAAGGAAACACCCTACGCGTTTCGAGATCACCGATCTCTTGCTCACATTGCTGCTTCCTGCTGCCAGTGATCAAGGGCTGAGTATGCCCGAAACGCGTATGGCTGATACTATTTGTGTGGGGGGCAAGAGGCTGTATGTCACCCATTCTGCAAATATAAGGACTAAGCTTGTTTGCGTGTGACTTCTTCATTGGGGGCAACTCTTCGTTTTTCATATATATATATATATATATATATATATATATATATATAATATTGTGTATGTATGTATGTATATGTGTGTGTGTGTATATATGTATTTGTATGTCTATATATATATATATATGTGTGTATATATATATTTATATATATATTCACAGATTCCTCCTCACTTGCACGAAAGGACGACAAGCCACACCAGCCAGGTACGTGTAGATATTTTATTCGGGCACAAACAGACGCGTTTCGAGCTCACGGGCTCTTGGTCACGTGACCACCACTTTAGTTAGTCCGTTGTTATAGCAAAATAAATAATAAAAAAGGAAGAAAGACTGTTTCACTTTCACATAGAGGTCTTAACAGTGCAGTTAATGAATTATAACATAAATTAAATAACTGGTGCACGTCTTCCAAGTGTTTGGAGTAAAACATTATTTGGTATCATAATAACACAACATTTAAAGGGATAACTCGCATAATGGTATAGTACCCATTTTAACAAGGTAGAGGAAAGGTATTAAGAGGAAAGATAAAAGTAAGAATCAGGGCAGAAAAAAATATATATGAGAGAAATATGGGAGGGGAGCGCGAGAGTGAAAGAAGAGAGAGGAGAGGAAGATAACAGGGTGATTTGGGTATAGTACCCCAAAATGTATAGGTTCAATACACCTATGTGTCCATATTCTTCCCAGTCTATTCACATTCTGAATTCACTTCCCACACCCATATATCCATTCCCACTATTGTAAAAGAAATCATAAGCTCTAGCTTATCTGAGAGATATCTTTCAAGAATAATCAAAAGAATTCATGTAAGTTGATCCTCTAATCCCATCCCTGATTTTGTCAAAATGCTATCCCGTGCTCTTAGTCATAATTTGTAAATTTTCGTGGAATAGTAGTGCTCGTAACATTATTCTCTATCTGTGGTTTGTTTTATTCCTTCCGCGACAGCACGGTTTCTAGCGAGATGAAAAGGAAAGAGTTGCGATTAGATTCATAGATATAAACAAATAACTTTAATAACCAATATAGGCATTCCCTATTCTATGTTAACATTATTATTTGATATGGTTTCCTCATTAAACTTGGTTAACCAAACTTAGTATTACATCAACAAAACACCAAAAATTCGGCATCAATAATTATAAACAGTTTAACATCAGATTTGTCATGGAATCTAAGTATCAAGAAGGGGATTTAGAAGGTCTTGTTCAGATAATTCATAAGTGTACGTACATCTCCTCATCAATGTTCATCCCAAAAGGTACGATACAGCCTGCCTGTAGAATGAACCTGGATTCTGCCCTGCGTAGTGCTGTTAAGTGGTCTCTTCCCCTCACGTGTTTTGGAATTGAGTCCAGGGCGAAAAACTTCGCATTAGTCCAATCCCCATCATGGTATTGGGGAAATGTTTACCCGTGCTATAGGCAAAGTCCTTGTTCGTGATTGCACGCCAGTGCTCGAGGATTAGCTTTTTGACGGGGAAGGTGGTTGAACCAATGTACCATTTGCCGCTAGGGCATGTCACTACATAAATTACGTGGTCTGTGGTACATTGGATGTTCTTATTAATTTTCCACCTTTTCCTAACTCTGTTGAGTTCTCCCTCCCTCACATTAGAACCGTGGCTACAGGCCTTGCATTTTCCACACTTGAAAAATCCTCCCTTTGCAGCAAGCCATGTTTTCTTCTTTTCTAAATGACTGTGCACTATCAGGTCTTTGATGGATCTACCTTTTCTGTAAGTTATTGACAGGTGTGGATTCAATCGATCCTTTCGAGCTTTATCCTGTAAGAGGCTGTCCCATCTCTTTCTTACTATCTGGCAACTACTGGAGTGGAGTACAGAATTTCCGGCTGTTTCTTTCTGGAAAATTTCTGTCTCGATCTTATTCTCAACAATTTTTCAGTTTTATGTCAAGGAAATTAATGGTCTTCTGATTGTGTTGCATAGTGAATCTCAGGTTTAGACAGTTCAAATTAAGTGCATCCACAAACTTGAGTAGTTTGTGTTCTCTCCCCTCCCATACAAAAAAAACCGTCATCAATATAGCGGAGCCAAACATTCACGCAGGTGGTCCAGTGTTCCAGGTCATCACTCCTGAGCACCTGCTCCTCCCACCAGCCTACCAATAAATTGGCGTCGCTGGGGGCAAAGCAGGTGCCGATCGAAGTGCCCTGGATTTGCTTATATAATGACCCATTAAACAAAAAAACATTTTCCTCCAAACACAGTTCTATCATTTGGAGTAACACTTTTTGAGTGTGCTTCCAGATGTCTACTCCTTGTTCTTAGAAAGTACTCGCATGCCCTCAAACCATCCCTGTGTCGAATGGATGTGTATAAGCTCTCCACATCTAAACACACTAACCAAAAATGAGACTCCCAGTTAATATTCTCTACTTTTTGTAGGAAGTCTTTGGTGTCTTCTAAGTGTGATGTGAGATCTTTTACATAGTTTTTGAGGAAATAGTCCACGTAATGCGAAACATTTTCTAATAGGCTGTTGATAGAGGACACTATGGGTCTCCCCGGTGGTTGTGTCTGGTTCTTATGTACCTTTGGTAAAAGGTAAAATGTGGGAGTAGTAGGATTTTCATTGATAAGAAATTTAGTTTCATCCCAACTCAGCAACTTCTAACTAGCCCACCCTCGGATGTTCTGGTGTACTCTACTCTGTAGTTTAGTCAAATAAGTATGGTCCACTCTAGTGTAGCATTTGGTGTCGGATAGCTGCTGCATTGCTTCATTGATATACATTTTCTTATCCGACAAAACTACGTTTCCTCCCTTATCAGAGGGCTCCATGACGATCGAGTCGTCATTCTTTAATTCCGTTAGTGCCGCCCTCCTCTCAGGTGTGATGTTTTGTTTACCTAAGGGCCTGTTAAGAAGTTTAAGCATGTCATTATTAACCAGGTCATGGAACAGATCTATGTTGTCCCGTGGTAACTGTGGTCTGTATCTAGATTTAGGTCTGAAGGGTGTGGTCACTGTGGTAGCACTGGTTACAGGAGTTGCAGATATCAAGTTATCAGGTGTAGACACAAGTTCAGTATTATCTTGGGTGGCGGGAGTCTGTGGTTGTGTCAGTTCTACCCCACCTTCCTCATGGAGAGTATCTAAGACATTTTGCAATTCAATATCCTGATTCAATGTAATGCTAGTTCTGTTAGACAATTGTTGGTCATATATATATATATGTGTGTGTGTATGCAGCCAATAGTAAGGGCTATAAATGCCCAATTTACATTGAGTTTTCATTTAATAAACTTCTCACCAGTCCCTGGACCACTGAGCGCTGCTATTGTTGGGCTTTTTGTCAAAAACAAATTTTCTTCACTTCACGGTTTTCCTTACTTAAAGTGAAGAGCACCATTTTTCTGACAGAAAATTATATTTAGCATTCAAGTTCCCGCAAGGGAGAGGGAAAGGTTATTGTTCATCAGACATTGTTCTGTAGCTGAGATGCTATGTTGTTGAAGAGCTGTACTGTGTATTGTAGCTTGCCACTTTTGAGTAGCTTTAGTCCGCCTGTGGTCAGGGTGAAATTATCTTAAACCACACAACAGAGGGAGGTATTAGGATTTTTGTAATAGCTTTATTATGAGCTGAAGGCTTTACTAGATTGACCTGTGGAATAGCCAAAGAACTTTGACTGACCCACTACATTTTATTTGAATGCTTTAGTTATATTTTGAGCATGATGTAATCCTTGCATCGAGACCTTGCTTCTATGGATTCAAAAGCTACTCCGTCTTGAATGAGGTGTGTCTTTTTGTCTCTGAGACTGTATAGAAAGCATTTCCCTGCTACCCATTTATATATGTACATTCCATTAAAAAATGTGATCTAACTGAGGTGTAAGATTCTCCATCAATGTTAACAATCATAACAACTAGAAAAAATGGTGAACTGTTGTTGCATATAAGTAGAGTATTATTCTACCTGAACAGTAAAGCATACCGTCCTTATCATTTTGTGTCCTCACATTTCCTCTCTGTTTCTACCCACACTGTAGCAAACCTACCGGCAGACCATTGTGCAGACAGAGTTTGACCTTCTCCGTCAGGAAAGCAGGGCTATGGTAGAGCAATTGAACTCACTGCAAGAAGAGCTGCGAGCCCAGCACCATCCAAGAAAGGTAGGAGCAAGGCTGTGCTGGCAATTTGACATCTGGTACCTTCTCCTAACTGTCCCCTCTGTTAGAAGATCTCACTGTTTTCTCAGTGTTGTTTAGCATTTCTTGGCATGGCCTGTATAGCTTCCTTTCCATCTTAGGCTGTGCGCAGTCCCGATGGACTTTTTTCTTCCTCACAAAACAAGCCACTGAATCTCAGTATGGAGTGCTTCTGAAGCTCAGTTCCTGTTGTAAGGGGACCCCCCTCGATAACAACTTACAGTATTTACAAATAATTATTTGTGCCAAAGGAAATAATTAAAAAACACGCTCTTTAAACCGTGCACCCTGTGTAGGAAACCATATGTTTTCACCCTTTTCCCATTGGAACAAGTATTTAAATTCAAGTTGCCATTCACAATGCATCCTTCAAAAATTGGCAGATTCCATGTCCGCCAAACTTTTGCATTCCTACCTCATTTCGAGGTCGATGATGTCAGTTTTCCTGACAGCAGAACCCTGACAGCTTTCCTAGTAGCAAAATCTTCCCCACTTGAGATCCACCACTAGACATGGTGTTAGAAGGCTTGCCCCGTCTAGCCCTACCATTTTTCCTTTCAAAATTACCATTCATAACATGGCGTCCCTTGAAAGGAAAAAAAAGTACAAAAATCCTTCATACATGAGAAGATAAATCTCATTGGTTCATGGTTCAGAGAAAATACTTTTCTTTTTTACTATCTTTTATTGTTTTTTTGTCTAAGTAAATCCCGCCATCTTAGTGGGAGTAGTTTTATTGAAAAAACTTTGACGACAAGGGTTCTGAAAATACAGCCGGAGGGCTGTGGCTGGGTTAACAGATGGACTGCTTCCAATGGTACAGTTGTATGTTCGCTCCTCTGCCAATCTAAAAATGAGCTTTGAGGTATCTAAAACTGCATACTTTCCTTGTCAAGCCCACTAGTTCGGATGCCAGTGAGCGAGCAGCTTGCACAAAGACATTGCTTTTGTAGGAGCAGATCATAGCACAAATCTTACCAAGAGGTCTCCTGATCACTGATTGATCAGTGATAACAGTGTGATCTGGACAAGAATGCTATGGCCAAGAAGTGTAAAAGATTAGGGGACTAAGATAAAGTTGTGTGGTGTGAAGTGAAAATCTGAGGACTAGAGACTAGAACATGGCAGTTGAGGGTTTCAAAGCACTGGGATTGCTGTAGGTCGAGTTGGTATGAGGCGTTAGCGGACACACTGGAGAAGCAGCAGGTCAGGATCACAAGAGCGACAAAGTGCTGTTCTCTTCCAAGGGATCCTCATCAGTAGTCATAAGCACTTGAATATTCCCGCCCATGCGCGGTGACCCCAGAAAATGTATCAAAATTATATATGAAAACATATATATACAGCTCTCTCTCTCTCTCTCTCTCTCTCTCTCTGTATATATATATATATATATATATATATATATATATCGAAACTCTTCGTCCGACGCCCACACGTCTACAATCCCTCTGCTCAGACTGTTTTCAAAGACGAACACGCCAAACCCGATTCTAGTGCAAAAATTCAGTGCTTTATTCCATGTAGAAAATCAACACCCAGCAAGCCCGCATGACGCGTTTCACCTCTAGCCAGAGGCTTGATCACATGATGTGCTACTGAAACTGTTGAGGGTACTTATAGAGCATGTAACAAGAGGTGGAGTTTAATCGTAACATCCTACCTATTTAATCCTTTAAGAAACTGTAAACTGCTTCATTCATTTAGTTCTGTAACCAACATAATTGAAGACATAGTGTCTAATTTTGGTTACAGAATAACAAATTTATAAAATGCAACCTGAACTGTGCAAATTGCCCAATATGAAATGTAAACATACTACATGAACCAAACACAATTGATCCTATTATAAAAGTTAAAAAATACAATAAAAGACATAGGGGAACATTAGGATGCCACCCTAGCAGAACTCGGGACCGCCCGCCTAAAGGGCGGGGGTCCCGACATTGCCATTAGGATGCGCCCGCCACAGTGGCGGGCGCATTCTTCAATTTAACATTGTGGCGGGCGGTGCTCACTGCGCCGCCAGCCACAATGTTAAAAACAAAAGCACGCCTTTGCACAATCGAAGCGGCAGGCACCGTGTGGTGCCTGCCTCTTGGATTATGCAAAGCCAGGGGGGTACCACAGGTACCTCCCGTGTGCCACCCCCCTTTGGCCTTCACTCTGGGGGCCCACAGGGGGCCCCCAGAGTGAACACCGCATGCCTTTGCCGCCACGGAAAGGCATTGAAAAATGCCCATTGTAATATTGCGGGCGGTGTCTGACAGACACCGCCTGCATGTTACTCGTTTTCTGCCCCGGCCGCAAGGCGACCGGGGCGGAAAAGTGGCGGGCGGTGTTTGCCTCCGCTGCGGTCACCCCCCCCCCCCCCCCCCCCACCATTGTAATGTGGCGAGGGGGAAAAGGGTGGCGGGCGGGCATTTCTGTCGGGCGGATCGCCACCGCCACCATGGCGGAGGCGATCCGCCCGACATCATAATGGAGCCCTTAGTGTCTAAAAATATTTAAACCTCATTAAGTAAATAAATCATTAAAATATTAAACAGTTTACATGTTAAAAAGATTTCATATAGGGTATCACAATAACACCATTTCGGTTCATCTTACAGAATGCATGCTCATTTTTAAAAAGTCCCTGTCAGTAAACCCAAACCCCAAAGTGCAAATAATGTGCAAAATATCACTGTGTAGTTCCTCTATTAAAAATCATGGGGAAACAGGGAGGAGGAGGTCATTATTTCATCGTTTCATTTTCAAACTACCGTTATCATATCCAACTAAAACAATAACAGAGATCAATGTTCAGTATGCTGCTATGTTAGAAACATCTACTTGAGAAGTAACATATAGGGCCAGATGTAGGTTATCTCGATTTACCTACTCTTAAATACCGAATCATACCGATTCGGTATTTAAGAGTAGGTAACTGGGATGTAGGTAATTTCACTTTTGAAATTACCGAATCGGAATGATTCGGTAATGACCGAATCGGTATTCACAGATTCGGTAATTGCCATTGATTCCTATGGGCCTTGAGGCCCATAGGAATTAATGCCGATTACCGAATCGGTAAATACCGATTCGGTAAAATTACCGAATTTGCAAGGGGGACAGGGTGTCGCTTTGACACCCTGTTGCACCCCTCAATTGTGCATAGGTGCACATGTTGCTGACATACATGCCCTTAGGGCATGTATGTCGGCAACATGGCACGTTTTTTAAAGCAAAAAAAATGCTTTTTGAAGGGTTTTCATTATTTACCACCAACTTCTAGTTGGTGGTAAATAACGAATTCTTAAACCCTTGTAGCACTGATTACAGTGCTACCTACATGTTGAATTACAGAATCGGTAATTTTACCAATTCGGTATTTTACCGAATTGGAAAAATTACAAATAAGGTAAAATTACCGATTCTGTAATTTAACATGCCCCTACATCTCAATATCCAAATACCGGTCGGAAACGGCCGAAAATCTGTATTTTCGGCCGTTTCCGACCGGTATTTGGATACCTAAATCTGGCCCATAGGGAGCCAACAGATGTTTTGGGAAGCCTAGATACATAACTATAAACAGGTGTATAGGTCTTCACTCGCGTTAAGACCTCCTGGGGTCTTACTGTCTAATTCTATTATGTATCTGGTTTCCAAAAGGCGAAGCATCCCTTCTCTATTGCCTCCTCTCTTTAAAGGCATGATGCAATCTATAACATAGTACTGTAAATGCATAGGGTCACTGTTGTGAACACTTTCAAAATGACGGGCCACCGGATAAGTTGGATCCTTTCCCACGATGGCCCTTAAGTGTTGCAAAATCTGCTTGTGTGCTGGTAGTCGAGTACTACCAACATATCATAACCCACAAGGGCATTGCAACACATAGACTGCATACTCAGTCCTGCAGGTCAAACGTTTCTTAATTGGAACTGCTGACTCTTTAAACGGTACTGTATAGTGAGCTTTATTGCACCCATGCTTGCAGGCTTTGCAAACCATGCACTTTTTAAAACCACCACTAAGAGCCATCCAAGTATTAGATACAGGTTTCTCAAGATTGTTGCTTACTAATCTGTCAGCCATAGATGTTGATTTTCTAAAGGTGATATCTGATATTTTTTGTTATATATCTACCTATGACAGGATCCCCTGTCGCCAAGTTCCAATTTTTATAGAAAATCTTCCTAATTTCCTCATGTTGCTGATTGAAGGTAGTGATAACTCTAGGGGAAAACTTGGGATTGCTTTCTGTCACCGTGATGGGATTCATTTTGACAGTTAAGGCTTCATCCCTAGTTATTGCTATCGATCGGTTAATTGCCCTCTGGACTATGTTTTCAGAATATCCACGAGACAAAAAAACGTATCTTACTTTCCTCCTGGGCCTTGTGACACCCTTGGTCTGTACTGCTAATCCTTCTAATCCGTAGCATTTCCCTGAAAGGAATGCTACTTTTTAGATGGTGAGGATGTTGGCTGGACGCATGTAAAACTGTATTTCCAGCGGTTGCCTTTCTATGTAGCCTAGTAGCAAGACCAGTGTTGGCTACAAATACCTCCGTATCTAAAAACACCACTGCTTTTTCATCTATTGTTGATGTGAATTCTAAGTTCAGATTATTGCTATTCAATTCTTTCACCAATTCTCGGGCCTCTTCTATTGATCCTCGCCATATCAAAAACAAGTCATCTATATATCTTAGATAAATTGGTACATGTTCCTGCATGGTGGTTAGAAGGTGTCCCCGGAGGGCCTGGTCCTACCAAAGTCCCATGTGCAAACATGCTAGACTTGGAGAAAAGCAAGCCCCCATCGCGACCCCCCTAATTTGCTGGTATATCTGATTATTGAACAAAAAATTATTTTGTTCCAGGCAGATTTGGATCATCGACAGTAGCATCTTGTTGTGTGATGAAAAATTCATCACTCTTTTATTTAGATAATACTGTACTGCTTTGGTCCCATCACTTTGTTTGATAGACGTATACAAAGAGGATACGTCTAACGTCATAAGTAAACAATCTGAACTCCAAACAACATTATTCAGCTTCCGGATAAAATCCGAGGTGTCCTGTACATATGACCACAAGCTCTTAACCCAGTCCTGAAGATAAAAGTCTATATATTTTGAAATGTTCTCTGTGGAGCTGTTAATGGCCGATATAATCGGACGTCCAGGTGGGTTGTTCAGGTTTGTATGTATTTTTGGTATCAGGTAAAAAGTCGGTATGAGAGGGTGGTCATTTTTTAGGAAGCCGTATTCTTCATTTGATATTAATTTAGCACTCCTCTATGCCATTAGTCTTGAATGTTGCTCCTGCCAGGCTGTTTTAATGGCAGACAAATTACTTTTCCTATAGCAAAGAGGGTCCATCAATTGACTCTCAGCTTCTGCCACGTACATTTCACAAGGCCACAACACTATGTTACCGCCTTTATCGGCTTGTCTAACAATTGTGTTCTTATCTGATTCTAATTTCTTAATCAGACTGTGGTAACATTGATTTCTTTTGTTTATGGCACTGTGTTTTTTATTTGTGAACGTGTAGAGTGGTTTCAAGTCCTTTGTGACTAATTCCTGATACACATCAAGATTATCGTGAGTTAAAATTGGTTGAAATGTGGATTTGGGCTTAAATGGTGTCCTACAGAATGCTTGATCTTCCCTTGATGTCTCTAACGGTGTATCAGTAACTCCTTCCATTTCGTTCTGTAAATCCCAAATTTCATCAAACATGGTTCGATCCCCAGCCTCCAACAGGGGAGGACTATTTGGTACCTCCCCTTGTTTTTTCCTATTTGGCTGAAGAAGAAAGAACTTGTTTAATTTTAACTTTCTAACAAATCGGTACGTGTCCATTCTTGTGTCTGCGTAATTAAAATTTGATGTCAGACAGTAGGACAGTCCTAGGCCTAGGATTGTCTCATCCATAGCTGATAATTTGACATTCGTGAGGTTAATTATTGAGTTGGTGTTTGAGCTGGTGCTGGTTTGCGGTTTTGTTTGTTCCAGCGCCCCTTCGGTGGCTTTTTCTCACTGCTCTGCTTTAAACTTGCTGCATTTCCGCCTTGCGCTGCGTTTTTTATTTGCCCGGTGCTGCCTGCTTGCGCCCCCACCCGGGATTCTTGGTCTTAGTGTGTCGCTGCGATCCTGGCACAGACAGCTCACCTCCTGCGCCAGTGAGAATTTTGTAAACCCCACCTTAGAGGGTCCTGCTACTTCATTTTCCACCTCGCTTTCCGCTGCCGAGCTGACGTCTGTAGATGATACCGAGATAGCCTTACCCCGTGTGTTCTCTTGGCGTGTTTTTCTGGCTCGGGCTTTCACATTGTCATACCTGTTTGCAAATGTAAATATTTTACCATTGAAATAATCCATGCGGTTGCGCTCAAATTTGTAGGTCTTACGTTTTTTAATTATGTCCTCATCTTTCTTAATTCTTGTCATCATTTCAGCTCTCATTTTGTCCGCCTGATCACTTGTGCCCATTCCGGTTATTTCTATTTCCAATTGCTCTATCTCAGCCTGTATTTTTACGTGGTCACTTTCCGCATACCTCACCAGGATCTCCATCAGCTTACCAGGACTCTAAATTTGTTTCTCCCCACTCTGTAAGCATTGCTGGATCTGGGGTCTCGTAGCTAGGAGCAAGTGTAATGCGCAGACCTCTCGGTACACAACCGACCTGTAAATAACGGGAAAGGGATTTATTCTCCTACCACTTGGATTGTTCTTTTTTTCATTAATTTCTCCAATTTTTTTAACATGTCCCTTAATGTGGGATTAGTGATTGTAGTTGGGTGCCTTTGCATGTGCGGTTCCGCAGCCGGAGATTCCACAAACACCGTTTCTGCCGCCTCCTCCCTGTCGCGCAACACATCTGCGGACATGGTTTGCTTTAAATTCGTTACGGGTGAAATGCGTCAAACAAAGCACTGAGTCAATATTAAGCGTCTCTTTTCTTGGAGCCCAAAGCTAACTCGTGCTTAATAAGTTGCACTACTCCCCACTGGAACTTCCGAGTTGGTCCTACCTTTGTCGGGCTACCTTGCTACCGTCAGATTTTTGCACTCCTGACGGTGTCGATTCCCGCTACAAGGCAGACGCGTCCTCCGGTTTCCAGTGGTTCTCCGCGGTGTGCTTCTCGCCGAAGCCACGTAATAGTATTGTTCTGGGTTAGGGAACCAGTTGCTTCCTTCCTCCGAGCCCAAGCCAAGCGGGAGGGGTTCAGCTTACACCGTTGAAGCTTTCACGGTGTTTCCAAATCGAAACTCTTCGTCCGACGCCCACACGTCTACAATCCCTCTGCTCGGACTGTTTTCAAAGACGAACTCGCCAAACACGATTCTGGTGCAAAAATTCAGTGCTTTATTCCATGTAGAAAATCAACACCCAGCAAGCCCGCATGACGCGTTTCACCTCTAGCCAGAGGCTTGATCACATGATGTGCTGCTGAAACTGTTGAGGGTACTCATAGAGCATGTAACAAGAGGTGGAGTTTAATCGTAACATCCTACCTATTTAACCCTTTAAAAAATTGTAAACTGCTTCATTCATTTAGTTCTGTAACCAACATAATTGAAGACATAGTGTCTAATTTTGGTTACAGAATAACAAATTTATAAAATGCAACCTGAACTGTGCAAATTGCCCAATATGAAATGTAAACATACTACATGAACCAAACACAATTGATCCTTGTAAGGTGACCACCCCCCAATAACAACTTACAGCATTTACAAATAATTATTTGTGCCAAAGGAAATCATTAAAAAAAACGCTCTTTAAACCGTGCACCCTCTGTAGGAAACCATATGTTTTCACCCTTTTCCCATTGGAACAAGTATTTAAATTCAAGTTGCCATTCACAAGGCATCCTTCAAAAATTGGCAGATTCCATGTCCGCCAAACTTTTGCATTCCTACCTCATTTCGAGGTCGATGATGTCAGTTTTCCTGACAGCAGAACCCTGACAGCTTTCCTAGTAGCAAAATCTTCCCCAGTTGAGATCCACCACTAGACATGGTTTTAGAAGGCTTGCCCCGTCTAGCCCTACCATTTTTCCTTTCAAAATTACCATTCATAACATGGCGTCCCTTGAAAGGAAAAAAAAGTACAAATATCCTTCATACATGAGATAAGTCTCATTGGTTCATGGTTCAGAGAAAATAAGTTTTCTTTTTTACTATCTTTTATTGTTTTTTGTCCAAGTAAATCCCGCCATCTTAGTGGGAGTAGTTTTATTGAAAAAACTTTGACGACAAGACAGGGTTCTGAAAATACAGCCGGAGGGCTGTGGCTGGGTTAACAGATGGACTGCTTCCAATGGTACAGTTGTATGTTCACTCTTCTGCCAATCTAAAAATGAGCTTTGAGGTATCTAAAACTGCATACTTTCCTTGTCAAGCCCACTAGTTCGGATGCCAGTGAGCGAGCAGCTTGCACAAAGACATTGCTTTTGTAGGAGCAGATCATAGTACAAATCTTACCAAGAGGTCTCCTGATCGCTGGTTGATCAGTGATAACAGTGTGATCTGGACAAGAATGCTCTGGCCAAGAAGTGTAAAATATTAGGGTACTAAGATAAAGTTGTGTGGTGTGAAGTGAAAATCTGAGGACTAGAGACTAGAACATGGTAGTTGAGGGTTTCAAAGCACTGGTATTGCTGTAGGTCGAGTTGGTATGAGGTGTTAGCGGACACACTGGAGAAGCAGCAGGTCAGGATCACAAGAGCGACAAAGTGCTGTTCTCTTCCAAGGGATCCTCATCAGTAGTCATAAGCACTTGAATATTCCCGCCCAGGCGCGGGGACCCCAGAAAATATACCAAAAAAATATATCTATGAAAACAAATATATATATATATATATATTCACGTGATCTTCGAACCTCCACACACAGGCGGCGAAAGAAGAGGCAGACCCCACGTTATCCGGGCAAGTTGTTATTTATTTAAATGCCTTTCAAAAATGTAACGTTTCGAGTACTAGCGTACTCTTGTTCACATATATATCACACGAATCTTCACCAACTCCGACCTTCGGCGAAATGAAGGCACGGACCCCAGGCTGTCGGTAAGGTAGATTTTATTTACCTCTCAGGCGACGCGTTTTGAGTAACTAGTGCTCTTGATCACATATATATATATATATATATATATATAAATATAAATTCAACAACGATTTCCCTGTAAACAGCTATTACAGCCTGCGAGGAATGAGGTCGTCTTAGGTGAATGGGGCTTTAATTGAAGGGATTGGACTGCAAATAAGTAAGATGCTTTTACGAGACCACTGTAATAGCTGTTTACAGGGGAATCGTTGTTGAATTTGGATGCGGATATATGTAAGATCTGCTGATTGGGAATTTAGTAGGCACGGATGACCTTATGAAATACGGTGCTCATGACATTTTGGAAACCATTATTTTGGAATAAAAATCTGAACCTTTTGCGTGATAGGTAGGAGTTACGCAGAAAGAACACTGAACTATAGATCTGATGACGTCCTACGTTGGACGCAAACGCGTTGGCTGAATTTATTAGGAACTTCTGTTGATGAACTGCTACAAGCTTGTCAATCAATATTGATTAACTGTCATAATCGTTGTGGAAACATTATCCTAAAGTGAAGTGCAATAAATTGTGGATCTGTGGATTCAAGGAAATCTGTCTTTTTAATTGAATCAGTTGGGAACAAATTTGTATTTGCAAATACTGATTACAGAATACGGCGCTCCCTTCATTGTTGTATTTTTCATTGGAGGTGGTCCTGCAGCGGTGGGCTATAGAAGGTTGAGAGTGATTGATTGGATTAATAACATTGAATTGATATAGCAATAATCCTGTCCTGTGCAAACCAGTTGGAAGCCCTCACCGCTAGGGATTATTATTGAAAGCAAATGTAGAAACTAAAAAAAAGGCACTGTGCCTTAAAGGCAGCCATGAGCCGTAGCTTCCCATCATGCCTCAGGGGGTCAGTTGTTCTTTCTGGCTCCTTAAGTCAGGACCCTGGTTAATCAGCTCCACAGATTTTTGAATTTCTGTCCCAAATTATATTCCTTTTCACTTTAAACCCTTTTACTTCGACATTTTACACCTGTTGGAGTATTCCTTTACCATTTTTCAGGAGTTTGGCATTTTTTTACCTCTCAGTAATAGCTCCTCTTTTTGATCCTTGCCCTTTCCGTGGCAAAAAGAAGGCCAAAACAGATTCCCACTCTGTCTGTATTCTTTGCCTTACGGATTCTCATGTTCCTGAGACTTGTCAACACTGCCATTCTCTATCAAGACGGACTCTCAAGGACAGAGAGAGGATTCGCCTTTAAGGCCTCTCTTAAAAAGGTAAAGCTTTCCCTCTAGGGCAGGTCTCCTGTGAGACAGAGGAAGAAGAGACCCAGATCATCTTCTAGAAGCAAGATTCTGGTTTGTTCTTAATCGACGTCTGGCTCGGCGTCGAGAATGCCTCCACGAACGAAGAAAATGTTGACAACAATCCCATTGACGGTGGGCTCGCTATCGAGAAAAGATCTGTCGTCGTCGAAGACTTCCAACCATAGAGGTACGTCATCAGTGACGAATCCTCCGCCACCATCAACCGGGCGACGGTTGGCGTCGAGGAGTCACTCTCTGTTGGTGTGGGATTGTCCCATGTCAAAACACCGCTCTCCGTCGTCGCCGTCGGGACGGCATTAGAAGTCGAGGTGCAGCCCTCCGTTGCCGTCAACCAGGCCTAGATCATCAACAAAGTCAAAAAAGGATTCAACATCGAAGCAGATCCCTCCGGCGCAGCCATCAAGACGCTCGACGTCGAGGCCAAGATCATTTGAGACGTTGTGAAGTAATGCGACCTTGAGGCGGACGCCTCCATTGCAGCCCATGACATGGCACTCAACGACGAGGCCTAGATCTATGACGTTGAGAGGTTCGACGTCGAGAAGGATTTCACCATCACCTTCCCCACGTACGGCGTCGAGACTTGGTACTCCGTTGGGTACTCCTCTTCCAACGTCGAAGCACAAGTCTCTGTCGACGGGACATCGGTTTGACGTCTTAAAGAAATATAGACCAGCAGAACAAGATCCTCTGTTCTCCAGTATTAGGGGTGTCTTTCATAGATTCACATGTTTGAATATTCCCCATCGTCGAAGTGGGAGTCCCACGGTAAATAAAATAGCAATAATGCTAAATATATATATAATATACATGTACATATAAAACATGATAAAGAAAGGAAACATAATAGAAACCTCAAAAAACTATTCCTACATAGGAAAGCATGGTAAAGAGAAAAAAGTACTTGTAACACATTAGTGTCATTATATTAGTCCAAATTACAGCCAATCAGGCGTCCGCACCCTCTAGAACCTTCTCCTCAGAAGCTCAAGCCCTCAGATTTTCTACCGCACATCGTGTGAAGGGACTCTCCCTGAGCTCTGCTCAGTTTTTACCTCTACTCATCTAGTTCCAGTGTTTTTTCACAACATGTCAAGTAAGAAGTCTTTATTTAGACCTTGCTCTTCTTGTGGGAAGATGCGCCTTTTTGAAAAAGACCCCCACCAGAAGTGTATATACTGTTCATACCCTGATCATGAGGCTAGCAGCTGCAAGTTCTGTAGAACTTTTTCTACAAAGACTCTGAAGGACAGAGAAGGCCGCCTTCTCCTTTGGCTTCAACGTCTAAAAGACAAGGATTCAGCCCTGTCAGACGCAGAAAGTTTTCATTCAGGACTTTCTTCAGCAGCATCAAAGCATGGTAGTTAACAGGATGTTCCATCTCCTTTCCTCAAGAAGATGAAGTTGGCCTTGCCTCTAGCTTCTGTGGTGTCTTCAGCAACCCCTACCACCTTTACGCCCACGAGACCTGGCTCTCAGGCGTCTTCTGCTGCCTCTCGAGGTGTTTCCACGCCTCTCAAAGTTTCGCCATCGACGGGAGCGTCGACGAACGCTCCGACGACGAGAAGGGCATTTGCTACATCCTCGACGACGACGCGGACTACTACCTCAGCTTTTTCTTCGTCGACGACGGTATCGTCGACAGCATCCACGTCGACGAGGGTTGCCTTGCCTTCCAAGCCAGTTCCGTCGACGATTCTAATTTCCTCGTTGACGAAGAAGAAAGAATCCTCGTCGACGAAAGCCTCCAAAAAGTCCTCGTCGGCGTCGACGGCGACTCCGTCGGCCAAGATCTCGTCGACGAAGGTACCGTCGACCAAGGACTCGTCGACGAAGACATCGTCGACCAAAGCCTCGTCCACGAAGACTCAGTCTACGGAGGCTACACTGGCGTCGACGACCGTTCCGTCGACGATTGCTTTGTCGATGGCCTCGTCTACAGCTAATCGACCGTCAACAGTGGCCCCGACGACGATTCCGTCGACGGCCGTACCGTCGACGATGATTTCTCCAAAACTATCTTCGTCGACGAGCAAGCCAGTATCGTCGACGTTATCGACGACGACACCGTCGACGGCGGCACCACTTTACTTTGCTTCTTTGCCGTTAGTGCCTTTGAAGACATCAGAATCTTCTCATCGTCGTGACAAGGTTCTGTGTCACCAGCTCTCTGAACCAGAGCTGCAACCACCTTCTCCAATGTTTGCCACTACATCTGAGCCTGACACTGACTCAGAACAAGAAGGGGATACCTTTGGTGCGGCACAGAGTCCATCTGAATTAATAATTAAGTGTCAGGACTCGGATTCTGACAAAGGTGACGGTTATCAACAGTTTCAATCTGAGGAACAGCTAGTCCAAGTCCCTATGGCTACCATTCCTTTAACTTTGATCTCAAATCTCCAACATGTGCTGGATGATTACAACCGCCGTTTCCCAGTACACCAGCACCATCTCCGACTACCGCGGCACTGCCTCCACCTTCTCGGCCGCCTGTGTTACCACCTACAACTTCGTCTCCGGTTCAGACGTCTATGAGGATCCATACCACAGTTTATCCACAGGATGCGGATGATGAGGCGATCCCGGAGCGTGAGGACGGAGAAGTCCCAGACAATTCGGATGAAGCAGGCGAACCGGATATGGCGAACTGGGATGATTATCGGGCTCAGACGCCCTCACCACAGCCAGGGAACTCTGGAGATTCACCTCCTGTGGATATCGCCAGTTTCCATATTTTAATGGATAAAGCAGCTCTGCGCTTTAAATTACCAACATCACAACGTGAGGAGGACTGTTTCCTTTATGATTTTAAAGACAAACCTTATAAACAAACCCACACGATTGCTATCATCGAATTAGTTTGGAAGTGAGGAATTAAGCTCATGACTGCTCCAAACTCCTTACCTGCATAGATACTGCGCCTTGAGAAAAAGTACAAGGCCCCGATTGGGTCTCCGGCTTGCCTGCTTTCTCACCCCAACCCGGACTCGGTAGTGACTCAGGCCGCACAGCGTCGAGCCCGGAACCCAGCGGCTCCTATCACAGCCCCTTCGGATAGAGAGGGTCGACGTCTGGATGCTATTGGCCGCAAGTTCTCAACGATGGCTTTCACATCTGTCCGGGCAGCCAATGCCTTAGCCATCTTGGGACGCTATGACAGACAAATGTGGTCAGACATTTCAGATCTCATAGAACTCATACCTGATGCTTCCAAGGCTGATGCTCTACAGATCCTTCGAGATGGACAGAGAACGTCAGAAGAAATGATCGACTGCGCAGTCGATGTTGCTAACACAGGATTCCGTCTGCTTGCAAGTGCAGCTGCACTCCGACGACAAGGTTGGCTAAAGTCCACATCCTTCCGGCAGGAAGTCCAATCCAGAATACTGGACATGCCCTATGATGGGGAATCGCTATTCGGATCCCATATTGATGACGCCCTGGAGTCCATTAAGAAAGACACCGATAGGGCAAAGTCTTTGGGCACGCTACAATTTCGAAAGGAGTCCTTTCGAGGTGCGCACGGACGCGGCACTTCTTCCAACCTTCGAGGTGGCCAGCAATACCGCTCATACAATCAGAGCGGCCAGCGTTTCACGCCCAATCAGCAATCTCTCCAGCAGTCCTCCAGGCCTTACAGAGGAAAGTCCTCTTACCGAGGATCCAACTCTAAACGCCAATGACTTTTCCCACCATCAAAATGGTGCAGGTCGAATCTCTCTGTTTTATTCTCAGTGGTCCTCGATCACCTCGGACCGCTGGGTTTTGGACATTGTACGATGGGGTCATACCCTAGAGTTTGCAGAGATTCCTCTGTGTACTCCGCCTCGTGGCCCGCCTCCTCCACTCCTCGAGGAGCTTTTCCAGCAGGTTCGTCTTCTTGTGTTAAAAGGTGCAGTCGAAGTGGTCCCGAAACATCAAAGAGGAGAGGGGTTTTACTCTCGATTCTTCCTTATACTCAAGAAGACCGGAGATTGGCGACCCCTTCTGGATCTGAGGGCACTCAACCAGTTCCTAAAGTCCCAATCGTTCCGCATGCTGACATTACAGGAAATCCTTCGTCTTCTATCCAGCGAGGATTTCCTGACCACCATAGACCTTCAAGACGCATACTTTCATGTCCCTATTATCCAACAACATCCCCAGTACCTGCGATTCAAGGTGGGGCAAATGCACTTTCAGTTCAAAGTTCTGCCCTTCGGGCTGCGATCTGCTCCTCGTGTGTTCACGAAGGGACTGGCCCCTGTGGTGGCTCACCTGCGTCTCCAAGGCGTTCAAATCTTTCCATATTTGGACGATTGCCTTCTAAAGTCTCAATCCCACCATCCGCTACATCAGGACACTCGCCTTTGCCAGCAGGTGTTTCAGTCCCTGGGGTTGACCATCAACGTCGAAAAGTCACAGTTTGCACCTCTGCAGACCAGATCCTTCTTGGGAGCGATCCTAGATACGAAGCTCTCAAAAGCGTTCGTCTCCAACGAGCGGCGTCACAAAATCCTTCGTCTGGTCTCCTTCATTCGAAGAAAACAGTACGTTTCTGTTCGAACGTTAAAATTATTCTTGGGAATGGCTTCATCTTGCATCACACTGATCCCAAAATGCAGGTTGCGCGCCCGTCCCATTCAGGAAGAACTGGACTTAGAGTGGCGTCAGGTCTCCAGGTCCTTCAACGACCTTGTCGCAGTGACAGCACGCATGAGAAAGAGCCTGCTTTGGTGGGCACAACCTACAAATCTGGAAATGGGAACGTCCTTTCTCGTTCACGCACCAGATCTCACGCTGACGACAGACGCCTCCCTGGAGGGGTGGGGCGCTCATCTCCAGGGCCTATCCATCAAGGGCAAGTGGACTCCGCACCAGCGCAAGTGGCATGTCAACAGGCTGGAGTTGATGGCGATCTTCCTAGCGCTCAAGTCATTCCTCCCAGTTTTTCACGGGGAGTCAGTGCTGATCCAAACGGACAATACCACCAGTATGCACTACGTGAACAAACAGGGAGGAACCAAGTCTCCTCATCTGTCTCACTTGGCCCAGTCGATCTGGGATTGGGCTCTCCGCCACCAGATCACCTTGACATCCGTCCACCTTCCGGGCGTGTCCAACATTTTGGCGGACTCTCTGAGCAACTCCACTTCCTCAACGCACGAATGGGAACTGCACCAGCCGACTCTAGATCTTGTCTTTCACCAATGGGGTCACCCAGATCTAGACCTCTTTGCAACACCGGAGGATCGGAAATGCCCGTCTTATGCAAGTTGGCATCCCCACCCCGGGTCGTGCGGGAATGCCCATTTGATAGACTGGTGCGATCTATTCACTTACGCTTTTCCGCCGATTCCATTAATACCACGGGTGCTGTGGAAGATGCGGAGACAGCCTTGCCACATCCTGTTGATCGCACCTTGTTGGCCCAGGCAGGCATGGTTTTCAGAACTGCTTCTTTTGTCCCAATGCGAGCCCATTCCTCTGCGCCCTCTTCCAGACCTACTATCAATGGACAGAGGCCTAGTGTGCCATCCGGACCCCTCCACGCTACAATTGTGGGCATGGAACCTGAGCACCTTGAATTCGCAGATTTGAACTTATCTCAGGAATGCAGAGACATCCTGGCTGAAGCTAGGGCTCCGTCTACCATCAAAACTTATAAACTCAAGTGGAAGAGATTCTGCCATTGGTGTGTTTCAGCCAATGTCCATCCCATCCATTCCACTCCAGAGCAGCTTCTTCCATTCTTCTTAAGCCTTGCTCAGTCAGGACTCTCTCATTCTACCCTGAGAGTTTTCTTAGCTACTATTTCTCGCTTCAGACACGATGGCTCTTCTTCCCTCTGCTCGTCCAGAATCATAGGACAATTCTTCAAAGGACTTTTCCGCAAGTTCCCACCTGTTCGGCGCCCTCCTCCATCTTGGCACCTCAATGTTGTACTATCCCAACTTATGAAGTCACCATTTGAACCTATCCATAAGACGGATATCAAATTCCTCACCGGGAAGGTTGCGCTTCTTTTGGCTTTGACCTCATCTCGTCGCGTGAGCGACCTGCACGCTTTCACTATCAAGCCTCCTTACCTTCAGTTCAGGCCTAACGGAGTGGCGCTCCGCACCAACCCCTCTTTCCTACCTAAAGTACCTACAGACTTTCATTTGAATGAGCCTGTGTTCCTGAGAACTTTCTTTCCGGACCCTAAGTCTCCGGCGGAGCAGCGCTTGCACTCTTTGGACATCAAACGATGCCTTAAATTTTATATTGCCAGAACTGCCTCCTTCCGCAAGTCCGACCAGCTGTTCATTGCCTACGGACGACTGCGTAAGGGACATCCAGTGTCCAAGCCAACTATTGCTCGATGGCTTTCCTCAGCCATTGCCTTCTGACACCAACAAGCTGGTAAACCATTTCAGTCTTCAGTGAGGGCTCATTCTACGAGGGCGATGTCTTCATCCACCGCCTTGTTTGCTGGTGTGCCTCTTCATCAGATTTGCCGTGCAGCGACATGGTCCAGCAGGCACACTTTCACCAAGCATTACTGTTTGGATGCCATCAATGAAGCGGATACCGCAGTGGGACAGGCAGTGTTTCGCCATCTGTTTCATTAAGGTGAGCCTCTGTTCCCCCTCCTTGATTTTTTACTGTGATTGCTATGATGTGTAACATGACTGTATTATCCTGGTACTGTCTTGGTTTTCTTCCATATATTTACCTAGCAATCTCAGTTTTCGGAGGTTACTGCTTTCTATTCTATTCAAGCATGTGAATCTATGAAAGACACCCCTAATACTGGAGAAGAACAATAGTTACTTACCTGTAAACAGGTGGTTCTCCAGTATTGGTGTCTTTCATAGATTCACATGCGACCCACCCTCCTCCCCTCAGAGGCTCTCTTCTCCTCATGCGCTCTTTGTTACTTGTGCTACGAAAATCTGAGGGCTTGAGCTTCTGAGAAGGTTCTAGAGGGTGCTGACGCCTGATTGGCTGTAATTTGGACTAACATAATGACACTAATGTGTTACAAGTAGTTTTTTCTCTTTACCATGCTTTCCTATGTAGGAATAGTTTTTTGAGGTTTCTATTATGTTTCCTTTCTTTATCATGTTTTATATGTACATATATATTATATATATTTATATATATTTAGCATTATTGCTATTTTATTTACCGTGGGACTCCCACTTCGACGACGGGGAATATTCAAGCATGTGAATCTATGAAAGACACCAATACTGGAGAACCACCTGTTTACAGGTAAGTAACTATTGTTCTTCCTCAGGTCAGATCCTCCACCAGATTTGGTGATTATTGCGGCTGCAAAGAAGACCCATGCAGTGGCTTCTTCTTTAATGGTTTCTCCGGACAAGGAGAGCTGAGCCCAAGATTCTTAGGGGAGAAAAGCTTGCAGCTCTGCAGCAGAATCTTTGAAAGTTTCCAGTGTGGAGGCTCTGTTGGGCCGTTATAATAGAGCGTTGTGGGACTCTCTAGAACGCTTCAAAGAAAAACTACCCAAAGAGGACCGTCAAGATTTTGGAGAGATTCCAGGAGGGAGCCCTCGTGGCCAACCAAATGATCAGTGCTGCAGCTGATGGGGCATCTTTGGCTGCTCAATTATATTTGCATGCTGTATGCGCAAGAAGATCCTCCTGGTTGCGTCTTACAGCTTTGAAACCGTAGGCCCAACAACGCATCCTGAACCTTCCTTTTTCTGGAAATTCATTGTTCGGCTCTCACACTGACGAGGAGATGGCCAGGATGAAGGCTGAACTGGACACTCCCAAAGCTGTCGGTTAGAGAAAAAGAAAGAGTTCAGACGTCGGTAGAGGCCTTACAATAATAGAGCGTTCCATCAGAGGGTTCAAGCCCCTCAATGGTCCCAAAGGCAGTACCATCAGGCCAAATCTCACTATCAGGGATGTTGCCCTTCCAGACGTAGAGGAACTACCCGACAGTCCTCTTCAACTGCCAAGAACACTGGCAAACAATGAACGCTCACTTCTTCTGCCAAAAGAGTGGCACAAAATAACAAACGATCAGTGGGTGCTGAATATACTACAAAATGGTTATGCACTACTTTTTCGTGCTCTTCCAAAGTGTATTCCCCCAGTGAAGTCAAGAGTTCACCAACTGCTGCTGTCGCGTCGGGAGGAATCCACTCTCCTAAACAAATTGGCCATAGAAAAGGTTCCTCCATCACCGCGAGGAAAAGGGGTATACTCCAGGTACTTCCTGGTACAAAAGAAGGGTCATAAATAGAGTTTCAGGCCTATTCTAGATCTACCTTTCCTAAACAAAATCATCCAAAAATATAAGTTGTGTGTGCTGGAGCTCCATCAAATATATCCACATCTTCAAAATGGGCATTGGATGTGCTTGATAGACCTCCAGGACGCTTACTTCCATGTCCTGATAGCACCATGGCACAGAAAGTTTCTATGCTTCATGGTAGGTGCAAAACATTATCAGTACAGAGTCCAACCATTCAACCTGAAATCTGCACCTCGAGTATTCACAGAATGTAAGGCAGTGGTAGCCGCAGCTTTATGTCGCGAAGGTCTGTTTGTCTACCCATATCTCGACGACTGGCTTCTGAAGAGCTCATCTCCTCAAAAGGTGAAACACCACTATCGAATAAGCCTGAACTTACTGCATCGCTTGGACCTTCATGTAAATATGGAGAAATCAATCCATCAGCCCACTCAAAGAATTCACTACCTAGGGGCTTCTCTGGACTCCAGCGTAGGAAAAGTGTTTCCTTCGGAGGAGAGACTGTTCTCAATCCAGCAGAAGTGCAATCTCCTTCTTCAAGTTCATCAAGTTGCATCACTCCTGAGGTCAATGCCATCTTGCAGTTTTCTGGTCCCCAACTTCAGACTGAGAATGAGGCTTCTACAACAAGACTTGGAAGACAAATGGGATCAGATGTGACGTTTTAAAAATTGGAGAACTACACCCCGCTTAATCTTCTCTCCCAGCCCGTTGACATTCCTAGACAGCAACTTAAGCTTCTGTCTAATCGTCGTGCCCATCACCTCCTTGTAAGAGTATGCTCAGTCGCGGAGGAAACCTGCCAGGAAGGCCCCCAGGATGAGACATTCCCGTAGACCCTCGGACCTTCACAAATAGATATACCAAGAACATGGAACCCATACCTGTCAATACCTGAGGCCTGTCAAATAGGTCATACCTAAACAACAGAAAAACAACAATACAAATTAAAACAATTCCCTCCCCCAACCCAGGCAAGAACCCGGAACTCGCTAACCGGAACCCTTATCCCTGCCTCCCTGCATGACGGTGTCAGAACCTCCCGCCCACCCAAACTTGCAGACTGCCTATCACCCACCCCTCAAACTTGTGGGTGCGTGTTACCAACCGGGCACCCGTCCCCGAGACGTAAGCCACTGGTAATTACACTTTTGAGCACAGATAGTCCGTATCACAGTAAAAGAAAACAAGTTACTTACCTGTAACTACGTTTATCCAGTATTGGTATCTTTCATAGATTCACATGCCTGAATCATTCCCCGTCGCCGAGGCGGGAGTCCCACGGTAATAATATATACAAAAGCAGTGCCTTAGAAGAAATTTGTAGTAGGCTGACAAGACTATAGGCCCCAAATGGCCCAAAACTTGCAGCCTATCTACCTCATTATATGAAAAGGACTGAAAGTAGTTCCAACCAATCAGCTGTCAGCACCCTCTAGAACCTTCCCAGCAGAGGCAGTTCTCCTCAGATTTTCCCAGAACAAGTGAGAAGTACGTATCCTTAATAGAGAACTGTTCTGCCGGGGAGGAGGGTTGGTGCATGTGGATCTATAAAAGATACCAATACTGGATAACCGTAGTTACAGGTAAGTAACTTGTTTTCTTATCCAGTATTGGGGTATCTTTCATAGATTCACATGCCTGATTCAGAATAGCAACATGTCGTTTGCGGAAGGTGGGAGACAAATCTTAATTCTACATATCCTCCACTCATCCGGAAGGTTATAGAGCACTAGAAATGTAAATATACATAAATGCCAAAACCTTTTGAAATTAAATAATTATATTCAGAAAACATACTTCATATTAAAAACAGCATTTGACAATCAAAACATTAAAGTGGATTATGCTATACTCTTATGTCATAAATGCAATAATAGGGACCTTAAAAGTCTAACCTTAATGAAGAAGATGCTGCAGCACAGCTTGACCCACTGCTGTATCGTCCTGTGATGCAGATTGCAAGCAGTAATGCTTTGTAAATGTATGGACACTCTTCCATGTAGCAGCTCGGCAAATGTCTTCCAGCGTGACCCCAGCAAATTGGGCTGTCGAAGTCGACATCATTCTGGTGGAATGTGCTTTCACCTTTCTGACTAAACCCTTATTAGCTTTTTTGTGACAGAATTGTATTACTGAAGATAACCATCTGGCTATCGTTGCTTTCGTCACGGCTTGCCCCAATGTGACTTGACCATAAGCAATAAATAATTGGTTAGATTTTCTTATATCTTTAGTTTTCAAAGATAGAACTTTAGACAATGTTTCTCATCAAGAGAGTGCAGGGCCTTCTCTGCCGGTGTGACTGGATCCGGGAAAAAAGTCTTTAACTTTACCGGCTGGTTTAAATGAAATTAAGACGGCACTTTATGAATGAATTTTGGATTTGTTCTCAAAGTGACATAGTCTTTAGAGAAATGAAGGAAAGGTTCTGAAATCGTGAAAGCCTGAATTTCACTAACCCTCAGGGCTGAAGTGAGAGCTAGTAAAATAGCCACTTTCCAGGTTAAGAACTTCAGTTCAGTTCTGTGACTAGGCTCGAAAGGCCTCCTCATTAACTGAGACAAAAAGACATTGAGATCCCATTCAGGTGGTGGAGGTCGAATTAGAGGAAAGGCTCGAAGCAATCCTTTCAGAAATTGTTTTATCAGTAAAGAAGAACATAGTGATGGCTTGTTCGAACTTTTTCTGAATCTGGATATAGCGGCAATATGCACTTTGATAGAAGAGAATACTAGACCTGCCTTGGCTAGTGATAGCAAGTAAGGAAGGATATCCTCCGGTGGAGCCTTGAGCGGATGAAAATTATTTACTTCACACCAACAACGGATGCGTCTCCATTTAAAACGGTACGTTCTGATAGTACTCTGAGTACGGGCTTGAGACAGAATTTCTCTACAGTCTTGAGAAATCTTGAGATCCTTAAACTCTATGAAGTCAGGAGCCAGGCGTGCAAGTGAAGCGATTGTGGATCCGAGTGTAGAATCTGACCTCTGTCCCTTGTCAACATTGAAAGTGTCGGTTTGAGACGAATTGGAGGGTGCTGAGACAGCAGGACCAGTTCTTGGAACCAGTACTGCCTCGGCCAGCGAGGAGCAATGAGGAGAAGAGTGCAATGTTCCCTCTTCATCTTTTGCAGAATCCTCGGTATTAACGGTATCAGGGGGAAAGCGTATGGATAGATTCCTGACCATCTCATGGACAGGGCATTCCCTCTTGATCCCCGTTGAGGAAATCTGCTGGCGCAATAAAGGCATTTGCTGTTTTGTTGCGTCGCAAACAGATCTAGAGTTGGCGTGCCCCATCTTCGAAAGACCCTGTTCACCTGTTCTTGTTCCAGATCCCATTCGTGGCAACCTGCGAGAGATTGAGGTTGTCGACTAGAGAGTTTTGAACTCCCTTGACCTTCTCCGCTCTGAGGGTTATGCCATGTTGTATAACACACTCCCACATCTCTTGAGCTTCCGGTGATAGGGAGAGAGACCTTGTCCCCCCTTGCTTGTTGATGTAAAACATGCTGGTGGTATTGTCCGTACGCACCAGCACTGAGGAATTTGCTTGCAGAGAAAGTAAAATGGCTCTTAATTCTAGACTGTTGATGTGTTTTGCCGATATTGATGAGACCATCAGCCTCGAATTTGAAGGGCTTAGAGGTGACCCCCCATCCTTCCATAAATGCGTCCGTGGTCAGGATAAACTCCGCAAGGTTTGGAAGGAACATGAGACCCGGAGACAGGTTGCTTCCTTTTGACCACCATTGGAGAGCATGCCTCATTCGGGATGTTACCTTGATGTAATCGTCGAAAGACCCTCCAATTTGATGCCATTGTCGGTGCAACTCTTCTTGCAGCGGCCTCATCCTGAGTCTTGCAAATGTGACTAAACTGATCGCTGAAGAGCACATCCCCAGAAGACACACAAACATTCGGTCAGTTTGAGAAGTTGGCCTGATATATGATGCTCACTAGTACTAGTGATCACCTTGTATCAGTCCAAAACAACCCTTATGGTGATTGGTTGTAAGTCAACCTTATAGACCAGCTATACTAATGGTAGCATGGACAAAGCAGTCTTAGGCTAAACTCTTTTGGCATGTGAAGCCAGCTGTTTTACCACATATAGCCCCTTGAATACCAAGTGAAAGGACACCACACAGGTTGTTATAAAAATAAACAAGATATTTATTAATAACAAACACCTCAGAGCTCTTTATGAGATCAGAGGGCTAAGCACATGACAAGACTCTTAGGAAAAATATGTTAAGTTGCACGAATTACAATGGTGCCCTAGGGGCACGAAAAACCATATACTAAACAAGTGGTATAAGGAAATCGATAGAAGGAATGGAGCTATCCAGGGGCTGTAGGATCGCTGGGACTACACTACCCTAACCGTAGGTAAGTAATAGGAGGCCCACAGGACACGTGTGCAGAGGGTGAACTCACACGCGAGATGCGTAACAAAGTCAATGGACAGTACAATTTACGAAAAGGTAAGTATTAGACCGTTCCGACTAGCTAGGACTAAAACGACTGGAAATCTGGACACTAAGAGAGTCAATCTACCCTTGAGCACCGAAATGCTCTTGTTACCTCACCCACGGGCTGCGGGTGCATAGGTGTCAAAGTGTGTCGGGTTTCCGCGTTGAAGTCTATGGAGCCTTGAAGAAAGATGCTGCAGGCGACCAGGAGTAAGCTGTCCGGAGTGATCCAAGAGTGGATCAAGGAAGATGAAGACCTGAAAGCAGAGGGGACAATGTTCACAGTCACTAGCCAGTGACTGGAGTGGAACCAGGAAGGAACCAAATGCTGTTGTCGCGATCAGGTGAAGAGTGGACGCTTGACTCTGCAGCCACGTGGACCAGGAGGTGTCTTCGACAACCAGGATGGAGGCACGAGCTGTCCCACGCAGGCTCTCGCTGTCGGCGGTGTTGGTTCCGGATTCGGCGTCAACAGGCCTTGGCAAAGGCAACCCACGCGGTGAGTGCAAAAGGTGTCTGGTGCGGACCAGGAGGTTCCGGGGTGCTTCTCCTTTGCAGGGAAGCAAGAGCCAGTCTGGAGCAACCAGACCAGCGGTGGAGTTTTCAAGGATCGTCGTCTAGGAGGCCACTAGCCAGCCGGCAAGTGACCAGACAACGCATCGAGCAGCAATCAAGCAAAAGGGCCCCACGCAGATCTCGTGGATGCTGGAGGGCTGATCTTCTGTGCAGGAGCTGCTCGGGGCTGGGGCTTCTCAACCCCCAAAGCACTTCGTTGAGGATGCCTCTGAAGTGGTGCTGGAAGCGAAGTGCAGTTTCTTCAAGATGGCCGGTCCCACGTGTCTCGTCGCACCCACGGATCTCAGTTGTGCTGCAGATGTGAGTTGAGGTCGGAGAGGTCTGGAAGTCCAGGTCTCGTCGGGCTCTGAAGTCTGGATCCACCATGGAAGACGACAAAGTGAACCGCTGGAACGCTTGATGGTGCCTGCTTGTGCAGGGTGGTCACTCCTTGACCACAAGGGAGATTTCTTCAGTCTTCTGTGGAGCAGAACGTCGAAGTCCAGAGTTTCCTCTTGTAAAGTTTCAAGTCAGGATTAATCTAATTTGGAATGGGACCAGCTCCTACCTTTATTTTCCTAAAGGGGGCTGTACTGCGACTAGGTCCCTCCCATGGGTGGGACCAGGAAGGGGGGTGGTTACACCCCCTATCATTTGTCAGCTTTCGCGCCAGAGCTGGGGCTGGAGTGCCCCTGCAACTGGTTTGAACCGGGGTATGCACAGGGACACCTTGTGTGCCCCAGGCATGTTTCATTCCTTTCAGCCTGTCCTACCTAATAAACAAAATCCTGTCTGGGGTGGTGCTAGCACCTCCCAAGGCAGGAAACCCTTTGTCAAGGCCTCCCTCGCTGGAAGGACTCCCAGCAGCAGGAGGTCAGACTTGTGTCTGTGGTGGCAGCAGCCATTTTGTGATGCTGAGGCTCGAGTTAACATTAACCGGGGTTCACAGTTATATACATGTCGTGTCCCTCTAAAAGGGTGGAATGCTACCCCGTCGCCAGAATTGGCGAGGGGGTAGTATTCCAATTCGGATGACACCTTACTCGACATGTTATGATAATGCTATGCCAAATTAACAATAACCGCGAGGATTATAATGCACTTAAGAGTATATGGTATAGCGTTATCATGGAAACAGCTAAAGGACTTGGTACCGAAAGCTGCAGACAGGCTCAGCTCATGCTAGAGCACCATCTCACATAATTCCAAGCACTCTGCCTCCAGGATTGTTAAGGCCTGCCATAGGAGTGACTTATAGGAGTACATGTGTCCATATTAGGGTTAGATATAGATATACTATATCTAAAGCAAGGGGTGATTACACCACCTTGCCCCAGCTGGGTTACCAGCCAGTTGTGTCAGTTTTGGATGGCCAGCCAGGGGTGGCATAATACATACTGCAGCCCCTGGTAGGCCTTGGGTACACTTATGCCCTGGGTACCTATGGTACACTGTACAAGGACTTACAAGAGTGACCCAATACCAATTAGATATGTACCTAAGGTACACAGAGTCCATTTTAACAGAGAGAGCAGGACACCTGGGGTCCTGAATAGCAGGATCCCAGGCCAACTATGTCGAAAACCAACAAAACACTAGGCAAAAAGTTGGGGGTAACCATAGTCAGATATCCACCTTCCTACAGACCGAAAGTGACCTTTTTGTTGAGATTAGTCTTGCCAGTCTTTGAAGTCTGTTCTGCCGTTCCTGAGACAAGAACGCCTTGCACTGTTGGATGTCCAGTGAAGCTTTCAAAAAGGTTAATACTTGGAGTGGTTGCAACTGTGACTACTGTGCATTGAGAGTGAGCCCTAGATTTGAGAATAGACAAAGGCAACTTTTGACAGCTTGTCTTGTAGTCTGTTTTGATGGTCCTTTGAGCAGCCAGTCGTTGAGGTATGGGAAGACTTGTATTCCCCGAGACCTCAGTGCTGCAGAAACTGGGTCTAAACATTTTGTGAATATTACCAATAGCAGACCTACGTCCACTTCACAAAGAAATAATAAAACTTTACAGAAACTTGACACAATGAGAGCACCCACGTTTCAACCAACCAAAATTACCTCAGTAGGCCAACTACAAGGGACTGCAACTAAAATGACCCCACAAAAACTGAAAGCAGTGAAGGGAAGAATGGCCTCTAAACGTGATCAAATGCCATTCTGGATTGTACAGAAAATATCACAGTTACAGGCAGTGTTTCCACACACAGGCCCACAAGAAAAACATAGAATCCTGACAATTTGCTTACCAATGGGGCTAGGTACCCCGATAGAGGATTGTACCACTTGGGGTACTTTTTCGCTGCCATCTATACTAAAACTTATGGTATCCGTTCAATAGCAGTGATACCAGAAGTATTGAGATAAATACAAAATTAGTATGGGGCAGAACCTGCTCTGAACTTGGGGATAAAATTACTAGACAATTTTTCCCAGGTATCCACGAGCCATTGTTCTCTTCACTCTGCAGCAGATCTGGGAGGGGCTCATTCAACTCCTTGATCTAGTCTGCCAATGTCAGGATGCCGGCCATGGACTCTCTCTCAATTTATGTTCACATGGAAAACCCTTTGAGGTTTCTGCATGAAACCTGTTCCACCTAGGTAGTTGACTTTATTCCAAAATATTCAGATTCCTCTCATATGTGATTACTTTGATCGACTAAGGTCTATGATGGTGCACACAGCATGGGACGGCCATCAGCACAGATTCCTTTGCAAAAATTGACTATGCCTTATAAAACAAGGTAGTCCCAATGTTGAGGTTTATTACCTCGTAGCTCAGGCCCAGTTTGCACACTGTTGGTATCATAATACAAGACCACCCCGTCCTTCATCGAGACCTGAAGCCGGGGCTGACTGCCCTCTCGCTGCTGTGTACAATCCCATTAAAACACCACAACGCCCAGCCAGTGAAATTTGCACACTGGTCTTCACAATTTGGGTGTGGTCTTGATTAGACAAGTTGATACATGGAGGGCCAATGTATTCACCGGTATCTGCAAAACAGATGATGGTGGATAGAGTAGTGGTGTGACTGCTGTGTTCCAGAGACGTACACACTATAGGTGAACTCTATGCTTAATACTGCTTCAAAACCTCTGAGGATTGTATGGGGGAGTAGACCTACCTCCATGGACACTCTTACATATCATAGATTGTGAGGTTTACTCAGTGCAGTATATCCTGAACTTCCATTTGAGCCTGTAGAATGGAATTTACTCACCTATGTTATTACCAACACGAGCCCTGCTAAATTGATCACATGCATGTATAAATTAAGTGAATGAGGAGACTGGTTTTGAGCTACAATCATTTAAAGCCAAATGGACGCTTGACTTAGAAACATTATTGTTAAACAATGGAGGTGTTGTCTTCAACAGATTAAAGACATAGCTTTGAATGCTAAACTTAGGTTGACCCAGCTTAAATATATAGGAAGGTTTTACTACACCCATGCTAGTATGTTGAGATTTGGACTATGAGACAATGCAAATTGTTGGAGATGTGGAGCTTTCAGTGCAAACTTAATGCACATGGCCTGGGCCGGCCCTTCAATAAACCAATATTGCAATAAACTGCTGTATATATTGATCACCACGGAAGATTTAGTTATAACTCAGCTAATGTCCATTACTCCAGTATTGGAGCTTTCATAGATTCACATACTTGAATCATTTCCCCATTGTCGAGACGGGAGTCTCCGGTATATAAAAAAGCAATGGTTAGCAGTATAGCTAACTGAAAAAGGCCTAGGCCCATTTTCCTTTTGCAACCCATAACCTTTGCTATGTAAAAAAGGACCAAACTTTTCTCTTAGCCAATCAGAGCCACTCACCCCCTAGAACCCTCCTGAGAGAACCTTTTGCCCCTCATATTTTCTACCGGCACGCTGTGCTAGGGAGTCTCCTTTGAGCTCTGCTCAAACTCTGAATTTCCAACTGGATAGAAGCTTCATTATCAGTCTATTTCTTGTGGATTTGAGAAGTTTATAATCTATTTCTCATCTACATCCTTGATTATTACTTGAAAAAAAAATTGCTTGTCATACTTGTCCTACTTTCAGGTAGACGTAGTGTAACATCACAGTTGAGCGGCAGTGTTGCACCAAGCTTTGAAAGCTGGGCTGAAAGGCGTCACAACATGCAGCAAAAATGCTGGAATATACGGCATTGTTGCTGTTTCCCGCATCTTGCCTGCTGGACTTATGGGCACCATTCTGTGCATACTTGAACTGTATAAATAATCTACCATAGCTTAAATATACATCCTGATCGTTGCAAATTTCACACAATGTCCTTGTATGTATTGACACTAACACATAGATAGATGTGATTCAATCAAATTAAGAACTACATATGTAACTGATTATACAATTGTACTGGTTCTTACAATGCTACAACAGTGCATGCACTGTTGAAAAGGTGGAAAAATGATAGCCATGTTTCAAAAATGTAATAAAGTTACTCTTGCGGCATCTCTGATGGAGCTATAGCTAAAGGTCTCCTCCTCAAAAGATATCTTGCTGCTCGCTACCACCCTAAACTCAGTTCACCAGTGGATGACCTCTCATCACCTACACATAAACCCTCATAAAACTCAATTTCTCCTCATCTTCCCTTCGAAATCAACATCTCCTCTGCAACCCTGGATGTACTCATACAACATCCTCAACAGTAAGCCCACCATTGTTGACAGTGCCAAGTGAGTCATCCAAGATAAAAGACTCAACCTATAGTCTCAAGTCCGCACTATTCCAAAAGCGCTTGCTATCAACTACATCTTCTGTGGGGAATCTGCGGTTACATCCCAGAACAATATCTTAAATCTCTTGCTCATACACTGGTGATCTCCAGAATAGACTATTTTACCTCTCTCCTGGCTTGTCTCCCAAAACCCATCTCACGCCTTAACACTATTCTACACTCGGCAGCACGGTTCATCTACCGGGCCAAAAGAAATTACCACATTACCACCACGCTGATCACTCTTTGATGGTTGCCAGTTGAAGCCAGGGCTGCCTGCATCACCCGTAAAGCCCTGCATGCATCCACTCCCCGTTACCTGGCGGACAAACGCAAGCTGTCAGGCGGCTCCAGACCATCGCGATCCGCAGAAGCGATGCTCCTTAAACCCCCTCCTTTAAAAAGGAGGCGCAATGGCTCAGATCATCGCGAGCCGCACAAGCAATGCTCCTTAAATCCCCTTCTTAATAAAAGGAGGCACAATAGCTCCAGACCAGGAGGCGCAACCAAAATCTGGAATATTCTGCCTCCAAATCTGCGACAATTACCTTACTGACCACGCTCAAAACTGACCTGAAAGAAGCCCTTCTCTTCCAACTGTATTTTAGCTAAAACACTGTGATCAACTCTTGGCTCAGACCTCTATACTACCTTCATGGACCTTTACGGCTGTCTACTAACACAACATTTTATGGCCATATACACCTTGTTTACGCTTGGTATACCAACTCAACCTTCTTACGGCTGTACACTGTTTTATGTAATGATCTACCTTGGTGTATTCTCAACCTGTGTAATTACTTAAAGCTAGGGTGACTAAAATTTGAAAACAAAAATCTTGGACATTATGCTCAAATAGAACAAGCATTGGCATAGCCAATAGGTCTTGCTTTTGGGACCTTATAAGTGTTTAGCCATGCAATAGTTGATGTTGCACAAAGGATATTGTGCTGCATAACTAAATACTTCTAAGGTCCCAAAAGCGAGACCTATTGGCTATGCCAATGCTTGTTTAATCATGTGTTCATGAACAACTACTGGCATCTGTTGTCAACCATTTACTGTCTTTTAGCATCTGGAATTTTAAGTGTTTAGAGGACGGCTTAGCTAAATGTATGTGTTTGGTTGAAATTGATCTAAATGTGTGTCATAAATTTTTAGGATATTTGGGATTGTCTATTTATGAATTGGGTAATGTGCAATATGTCTGTAAGAATGTAATTCTTGGAAATAAAGTATTGTGATTGAGTACTGGCATCTCTGTGTGTGAGTATATTTATGTCTGTGTGTATTTCTTGATTTGTGTTTGTGTTATGAATGAATATACCTATACTTGCATATGAATGAATGGGTATATTAGTTGTGTACGGAACATAAACATGGCAATAAATGGCATGGTTAGGTCAGGAATTTCAATTAAAAGTCGTTTACTTGTTTTCTTAATAACATTGATGTTCAATAAATCTGGAAGACTATCTCCAAACTACTAAATCAACATGGGGTTGGTCATGTTAAGTTTCCAGCAGAGCTGTAAAGATGGGCTAAAAAAGGGAAATTTTCCACGCTGGCTCAGGCGAGACCTAAAAACGGGTGGGAGGTGGTGGTGTGGGGATGGCTCCACACTGGGAGATTAAGTGAAGTGGGAGCATACTAACTGTGTTTGTACAACAGAAATTAACTGTTTGCAATGGAGATGGCTGCTGTGTGTAGGGGGGCGATGCAGTGGAAATGTAAATAAAATTAAAAGGGATGGCAGGGAAACGGGGTCATTAACCCTTTTGCTCCGGGGTGTTTCTCCCCCCCCCCCCCCCCTGTGGGGGGGGGGGCGCGCGCGGCACTGCTGTGCTTGTGACGAGCTTGGCTCGTCATGAGGCACAGTGCAGATGCACTCTTGACGAGCAGAGCTCGTCGCAGCCACACCCGTTTTTCGAACGTTCAGCACAGCGGGGTAATTATCCCCGCGTGCGAACTTTCCGACGGCCGTGAGGAGCTCAGCTCGTCATAAGTGCAGCTGCACTGTGCCTCATGACGAGCTGAGCTCGTCATGAGCATAGAAGAGGTTTAAAAACACAAGACAAGATCAATCCGGTGAAAGCACACAGTAAGTCCAGTAAAAAACAAGATGCGGATGCCTCTTCTACGAACGGATACAAACTAACTCCATCTTTGCACCACAAAAATAAACGTGCTGCTGATGCAAATAAAAATAAAAGTGGCTACTGTGACGCTCTGGTCATGCAGTTTGATCTAGGAGTCCATGCTTGCCTCAAGAAACACTTATGTACACTAGAGTACTGAATAGGAATCTAAACGTCATACCTAAGCACCATAAAACATGGAAATGTTGCATATGAGCAAGCTCAAAACTTGGCAGCTGTGGCTCACGAGTTAAAATGTTTTGGGGTACACAAGTGAAAAACTGAACTTTCAAGTGTATACAAACCTAAGAGCAGAAATTAAGTTCGCAAATTTTTACCAACCGATTTTCTGCACAAAAACCCTGCTATTCTGGACCGCCCCTTGTTTCACCTCATAACATTGCATTGTGCCACCTATCATGAGGAATTCACATCACACAACCTCAAGTTTCACAGAAATGGAACTGAAAGCAAACCGACATTACATCAAACTGCACGTTCCCTTATAGGTCGAAAGTGCCAGACATTTTGAAACAGTAAAAACCACTCTCTTTTATGTGCCAAGTACATATGCAAACCATCATCCTCGCTAAGTGTGAAGTCATTGAAATATTCTAAAATTACGTTCACAATAATTGAACGTAATAAAAGTAAGCCTAATCGTTGATACGGAAAGTGATGCAAATAATAGAAAGGTGTCAAGGTGCAAGACGGGCATGTTCGATGATTCAAACTCATTAAGTAATAGCGGTCTAGTCGAGAATGAGAGCTACATAAACAAGCAAACAAAAGTGACGGGTTGGAGATGGTGGTGTGGGGAAGGCTCCGCACGGGGAGATTAAGTGAAGTGGGAGCAAGCTAACTCCATGTTTGTACCACAGAACGTGCTGCCAATTCAAACAAAAAATAAAGCGGTGGCCATGAAGGGCTTGTGTTGTGTGCAAAGCCTGCCATGTGTTTGTACCACATAAATGAAACGTTTATGCCGGAGATGGCTACTACGTGTAGGGGGACGATGCAACGCAAATATAAACAAGAAAAAAAAAACGGCAAGCTGCGCTGCTAAAAAAAAATTTGACTTTTGGAAAAAACGAGTTTGGAGAGCCGCGCAGCCGCCATTCTTTAAGATTAAGAGGCGTGCTGCGCTACTTAAAAAAAATCGAATATTAAAAAATTGAGTTTGGCGAGCCATGCAAAAGAAAAGAAAGGTGTGACCATCATTGTTAAAGATGCTGGGTCGGGTGCAGCATCACCGTGCAGTTAAACTTCAGGGTGGGTTGCAGAAGCTGGATAAGCTCAAAGTAAAAAAAAAAAAACAAGCTGCGAGACGTACTTTGTGGTGGGGGCATTGAAGCGAGGCGCGCGTGATGGCAAAAGGAAACTAGGCTTTGTATGCGTGTGCTGCGAAAGTGAAAGTGCACCGCGATCGCGATGCACTTAATGACCCGTGACAGGAGGAAAGACAGATGGCGGCTGAGACAAATGGCGGCTGCGCGTGTGCATGCTTAAGTGCACGCAAGCTTGAGGCGTAGCACTGTGAAAACCCGCTTTCTAAATGCCTCGCAGGGCAGCTCATGCGCTGGCTCTGGCGAAAAAGGGCTACAATTATACATCATCCGTGGAGCACAGATTGACATTGCTCATTTACACAGACAACGAGGTACTAAAGAAAAAAAATCAGAGGGCCCGATTCCCAGAACTAACTTGAGACAAAATCCTAAACGTACTACTTATGGTATTCACAGAAGGCATTTAGTAGTAGTAAAGTTAGGATTGTGTCTTAAGTTTATTTAAGACAAACTTAAGACAGACTTAGGACAAACTTAAGACAGACTTAAGACATACTTAGGACAGACTTAAGTTAGGATTTTGTCTTAAGTCTATCTTAAGTTTGTCTTAAGTCAAACTTAAGACAAAATCCTAACTTTACTACTACTAAATGCCTTCTGTGAATACCAAATGTAGTAAGTTTAGGATTTTGTCTTAAGTTAGTTCTGTGAATCGGCCCCATATTTTTATTTTTAAGCCCAGTATTTTACCTGGTAATTTAACTGCTTTCTGGTGAGAGCTGCTACCTGGTCCTGCGTTAAAACACATAAAATGTGACTCCCACTGCTTCAGTCACCCTCTGTACATGGGGCAGGACAGCTGGGGAAACCCAGGGACAGTCCCGACAAACCCAGGACGCCTGCTCACCCTACGTAAGGCTGCATTATTTATCTTAAATAAACCATCAGTAGCTTCAGCTGCTCTAATTCGCTCGGGCCCCTATGGGTAATGCCCTCGCTATATAAATTTGCATAATTAAATCAATATTGTTCCCCCTGGGATGAGAGCGTTCCCTGGCAGAGACTGGTTAGGCGTCTCTCTTCGTACAGTCCCTCCTCTCTGTACACGCATCTGAGGACGAGCTCCAGCGCCCTCTTGAAAGAGAGAGGCTTCGCGGCGCCTTATAAGGGGCAGAGGCTGGAAGCCTTCCATAGAATCGGCGTCTGTGCTGCTCATCCGCTCCCAGCAGCAGGCAGCTGACGATAACCATTGCAGCATGGCTGGGGACTTGGCACGCCCCCAGGTCGGCCTGCCCGCCCGTCCTCCAGTTCTCTCTGGCCATATTTGGTGGGAGGAATGCGGGCCTGTAAGGGGCAGCTTTCCCCTCCTCACGGGTCAGTGAGTGAGCGCTTTGGCAGGAAGTTCTGTAAAAAGGGCAAGGGGGAGGGGCGGGAGGAGCAGTCGCCCCCAGGCACCCCCTCCTAAAAGAAACTGATAAAGAGCGAGCTGCAGAAAAGACTGTGAGGATGCTCTGTGCTCCCCACTGCTGTGCAGTTAGAGCAGGGCTCGAGTCGGGGTACCACGCGGGTGGACGGCATCACCCCACTTATTTTACCGGGAGTTCGATAACTATAAACTGCAACTGAGTGCACGCTAGCTTTCGTGGCATCACTTCCTGTCGTGATGTCAGCGTACCCCCACTTCTTTTTTTAGGACTTGTGCCCAGAGTGAGAGACTGATATACATGTCTGAGGGAGCTCTTTATTCCCCACTGCTGTGCAGTGAGAGACTGATATACATGTCTGAGGGAGCTCATTATTCCCCACTGCGGTGCATTGAGAGACTGATATACATGTCTGAGGGAGCTCTTTATTCCCCACTGCTGTGCAGTGAGAGACTGATATACATGTCTGAGGGAGCTCTTTATTCCCCACTGCTGTGCAGTGAGAGACTGATATACATGTCTGAGGGAGCTCTTTATTCCCCACTGCTGTGCAGTGAGAGACTGATAGACATGTCTGAGGGAGCTCATTATTCCCCACTGCGGTGCATTGAGAGACTGATATACATGTCTGAGGGAGCTCTTTATTCCCCACTGCTGTGCAGTGAGAGACTGATATACATGTCTGAGGGAGCTCTTTATTCCCCACTGCTGTGCAGTGAGAGACTGATATACATGTCTGAGGGAGCTCTTTATTCCCCACTGCTGTGCAGCGAGAGAATGATATAAATGTCTTAAGGAGCTCTTTATTCCCCACTGCTTTGCAGCGAGAGAATGATATAAATGTCTTAAGGAGCTCTTTATTCCCCACTGCTTTGCAGTGAGAGAATGATATAAATGTCTTAAGGAGCTCTTTATTCCCCACTGCTGTGCAGTGAGAGACTGATATAAATGTCTTAAGGAGCTCTTTATTCCCCACTGCTGTGCAGTGAGAGACTGATAGAAATGTCTGAGGGAGCTCTTTATGCCCCGCTGCTGTGCAGTGAGAGAATGATAGAAATGTCTGAGGTGGCTCTTTATTCCCCACTGCTGTGCAGTGAGAGACTGATAGAAATGTCTTAAGGAGCTCTTTATTCCCCACTGCTGTGCAGTGAGACAATGATAGAAATGTCTGAGGGAGCTCTTTATTCCCCAAATGATAGAAATGTCTGAGGTGGCTCTTTATTCCCCACTGCTGTGCAGTGAGAGAATGATAGAAATGTCTTAAGGAGCTCTTTATTCCCCACTGCTGTGCAGTGAGAGAATGATAGAAATGTCTTAAGGAGCTCTTTATGCCCCGCTGCTGTGCAGTGAGAGACTGATATACATGTCTGAGGGAGCTCTTTATGCCCCGCTGCTGTGCAGTGAGAGACTGATATACATGTCTGAGGGAGCTCTTTATTCCCCACTGCTGTGCAGCGAGAGAATGATATAAATGTCTTAAGGAGCTCTTTATTCCCCACTGCTTTGCAGCGAGAGAATGATATAAATGTCTTAAGGAGCTCTTTATTCCCCACTGCTTTGCAGTGAGAGAATGATATAAATGTCTTAAGGAGCTCTTTATTCCCCACTGCTGTGCAGTGAGAGACTGATATAAATGTCTTAAGGAGCTCTTTATTCCCCACTGCTGTGCAGTGAGAGACTGATAGAAATGTCTGAGGGAGCTCTTTATGCCCCGCTGCTGTGCAGTGAGAGAATGATAGAAATGTCTGAGGTGGCTCTTTATTCCCCACTGCTGTGCAGTGAGAGACTGATAGAAATGTCTTAAGGAGCTCTTTATTCCCCACTGCTGTGCAGTGAGACAATGATAGAAATGTCTGAGGGAGCTCTTTATTCCCCAAATGATAGAAATGTCTGAGGTGGCTCTTTATTCCCCACTGCTGTGCAGTGAGAGAATGATAGAAATGTCTTAAGGAGCTCTTTATTCCCCACTGCTGTGCAGTGAGAGAATGATAGAAATGTCTTAAGGAGCTCTTTATTCCCCACTGCTGTGCAGTGAGAGAATGATAGAAATGTCTTAAGGAGCTCTTTATTCCCCACTGCTGTGCAGTGAGAGAATGATAGAAATGTCTTAAGGAGCTCTTTATGCCCCGCTGCTGTGCAGTGAGAGACTGATATACATGTCTGAGGGAGCTCTTTATGCCCCGCTGCTGTGCAGTGAGAGACTGATATACATGTCTGAGGGAGCTCTTTATTCCCCACTGCTGTGCAGTGAGAGAATGATAGAAATGTCTTAAGGAGCTCTTTATTCCCCACTGCTGTGCAGTGAGAGACTGATAGAAATGTCTTAAGGAGCTCTTTATTCCCCACTGCTGTGCAGTGAGAGAATGATAGAAATGTCTTAAGGAGCTCTTTATTCCCCACTGCTGTGCAGTGAGAGAATGATAGAAATGTCTTAAGGAGCTCTTTATTCCCCACTGCTGTGCAGTGAGAGAATGATAGAAATGTCTTAAGGAGCTCTTTATTCCCCACTGCTGTGCAGTGATAGGCTGATAGAAATGTCTTAAGGAGCTCTTTATTCCCCACTGCTGTGCAGTGATAGGCTGATAGAAATGTCTACGGGAGGTCTTTATTCCCCACTGCTGTGCAGTGAGAGAATGATAGAAATGTCTGAGGGAGCTCTTTATTCCCCAAATGATAGAAATGTCTGAGGTGGCTCTTTATTCCCCACTGCTGTGCAGTGAGAGAATGATAGAAATGTCTTAAGGAGCTCTTTATTCCCCACTGCTTTGCAGTGAGAGACTGATAGAACTGTCTTAAGGAGCTCTTTATTCCCCACTGCTGTGCAGTGAGAGACTGATAGAACTGTCTTAAGGAGCTCTTTATTCCCCACTGCTGTGCAGTGAGAGAATGATAGAACTGTCTTAAGGAGCTCTTTATTCCCCACTGCTGTGCAGTGAGAGACTGATCGAAATGTCTTAAGGAGCTCTTTATTCCGCACTGCTGTGCAGTGAGAGAATGATAGAAATGTCTGAGGTGGCTCTTTATTCCCCACTGCTGTGCATTGAGAGACTGATATAAATGTCTTAAGGAGCTCTTTAATCCCCGCTGCTCTGCAGTGAGAGACTGATAGAAATGTCTGAGGGAGCTCTTTATTCCGCACTGATGTGCAGTGAGAGACTGATAGAAATGTCTTAAGGAGCTCTTTATTCCGCACTGATGTGCAGTGAGAGACTGATAGAAATGTCTTAAGGAGCTCTTTATTCCCCACTGCTGTGCATTGAGAGACTGATATAAATGTCTTAAGGAGCTCTTTATGCCCCGCTGCTGTGCATTGAGAGACTGATATAAATGTCTTAAGGAGCTCTTTATGCCCCGCTGCTGTGCAGTGAGAGAATGATAGAAATGTCTTAAGGAGCTCTTTATTCCCCACTGCTGTGCATTGAGAGACTGATATAAATGTCTGAGGGAGCTCTTTCTTCCCCTCTGCTGTGCATTGAGAGACTGATATAAATGTCTTAAGGAGCTCTTTATGCCCCGCTGCTGTGCAGTGAGAGAATGATAGAAATGTCTGAGGGAGCTCTTTATTCCCCACTGCTGTGCATTGAGAGACTGATATAAATGTCTGAGGGAGCTCTTTATTCCCCACTGCTGTGCAGTGAGAGACTGATCGAAATGTCTGAGGTGGCTCTTTATTCCCCACTGCTGTGCAGTGATAGACTGATAGAAATGTCTTAAGGAGCTCTTTATTCTCCACTGCTGTGCAGTGAGAGAATGATAGAAATGTCTTAATCAGCTCCTTATTCCCCACTGCTGTGCAAGAGAATGATAGCAATGTCTGAGGGAGCTCTTTATTCCCCATATGATAGAAATGTCTGAGGGAGCTCTTTATTCACCACTGCTGTGCTCAGTGTTTACGGAGATGGAACGGCACCATGCCACTTAAAAGGAAAGGTTCTGCGTTTCTGGGAAGGAAAGGCTCTGTGTTTACTAAGAAGGAAGGGCTCTGTGCCACTAAGAAGGAAAGGCTTCATGCCACTGAGAAGGAAAGGTTCCATGCCACTGAGAAGGAAAGGCTCCATGCCTCTGAGAGGAAAGGCTCCATGCCACTGAAAAGGAAAGGTTCTGCGTTTCTGGGAAGGAAAGGCTTCATTCCACCTAAATGGAAAGGCGCTGTTTTTACTAAGAAGGAAAGACTTCATTCCACTGCCACTGAGAAGGAAAGGCTTCATGCCACTGAGAAGGAAAGACTCCGTGCCACTGAGAAGGAAATGTGCCACTGAGAAGGAAAGGCTCCATGCCACTGAAAAGGAAAGGTTCTGCGTTTCTGGGAAGGAAAGGCTTCAGTCCACCGAAAAGGAATGGCGTGGGGTTTACTAAGAAGGAAAGGCTCCATTCCACCGAAAAGGAAAGGCGCGGTGTTTACTAAGAAGGAAATACTTCATTCCACCGAAAAGGAAAGGCGCAGTGTTTTCTAAGAAGGAAAGTAAGTAAGTAGTAAGTAACTGAGCTTATAAAGCGCCTGGTTACACTAGCCAGTGTGTCCCCGCGCTGTACCGCTGAGGAACCCATCTTGGCCTGTTCCTATGAGGCGCCCACTCCTGGGCACCCCAAGGTGAAGCCAGGCATCCTTAGCGATTAGGGCCGGTGTAGAGAATTAAGCAAGCTATTGCCCAGAGTTGCAGAGTGGGACCCATGATTAGAGTAGGCACCCTGGCGAGAATTATCGGGTCCGTGGGCATTGAGTCCAAGACCCGCCGAGGCGGGAATTGAGCCCTGGTCCCTGGTCAGATCTCTGCATCAGGGTCTGCCGCTCTAACCAGTGAGCCACACTTTTCCACAAAGACTTCATTCCACCGAAAAGGAAACGCGCGGAGTTTACTAAGAAGGGAAGGCTCCATGCCTCTGAGAAGGAAAGGCTCCATGCCTCTGAGAAGGAAAGGCTCCATGCCACTGAGAAGGAAAGGCTCCGTGCCACTGAGAAGGAAAGGCTCCATGCCACTGAGAAGGAAAGGCTCCATGCCACTGAGAAGGAAAGGCTCCGTGCCACTGAGAAGGAAAGGCTCCATGCCACTGAGAAGGAAAGGCTCCGTGCCACTGAGAAGGAAAGGCTACATGCCACTGAGAAGGAAAGGCTCCATGCCACTGAGAAGGAAAGGCTTCATGCCACTGAGAAGGAAAGGCTTCATTCCACAGAAAAAGAAAGGCGCGGTGTTTCTGTGAATGAAAGGCTAAGTGTTATTTCGTAGGAAGGGCTCAGTGCCAGTAAACAGAAACGACTGTACCACTGAGAAGGACAGTCTGTGCTATAGTACCGGCAAAGGCTCAGTACCGCAGGGGAATGGGCGCTTTGCCAGTAAGAAAGCCCTAATGGCGCTGGGAGTAATCGCAGCTGATCGTCGGCTTTATTCTGCATTCTCTTGATCAGACTTGGTATTTGTCCGGCCTGAGGCTTCGTCCGGTGTCACGAACACTAGGAGCCTGGGGCACACTGAAGAGCGCCCGGTGCTGGTTGGCACGGGGGAAGGCCCGGCATGTGTTGGGTACCCCAGTCATGCAAGGAGGGCTCGCTGGGCGCCGAGTCTGGACTTGGGCTGACCCACTCGCCCGCAAGCATCGAGTTGACCTGTGCTTCTATGGGCCGACTGCTAAATCCGATGTGATGACGATTAGAAAGCAATTAGCGAGAACGGTGACATCAAAGGAGGGCCTAACCCCTGCGTTTGGGCTGGACACCGGTAGGTGGCACCACAGCAGGCCGGGCCGCCCCCTCGCCCCAGGACTGACTCCCCTGCTCCGGCTGCACAGAGACGTCCAGGCTGCACCATTGGCAGCGAAGAAATCCCCTTTAATGAAAACCAGAAATAACTTTCAGTCTCTCGTGGCCAAATGCTAAATCAGAACATGTTCACAAAAAATCGCGTAAAAGCCACGGAAAGACGAGCAAAGGAATGTGTTCTAAAATGTTGTAATCCTGGCAGCAGCGCCGGGAGCGAACAATTGTTTGACATTTTTTTCTGGTTATCAAACAGAATCAAACATTTTTCTTACTATATTAGGATATTGTTTGGATGTTCAGGGCTTCGGCGTGCGCTCTGGTGTACATCTCGCGTGCGTCTCTCTTGTTTCGGATCCGTCTCCCTCGTCACATTTTTTTTGTTAAATGTTCATTCTGGTGGAATTTCGTGTCAGCATTCCAGACGAGGTTACTGAGCCGAAACTCACAGCCCGTGTTCCTAGAAAGGAGAGCTCGCGCCTCCCTGCATGGGGAGTTCTTAGCACATGAATGAATGATGCATTTTATTGTGTCACTTCTTACACACGTGAATGTCTCCAACATCTTTACAGTGACAACAAGACCGCACTTGAAGGAGATCTCCCCGCCGTCCCATTCGCGGATAAGTAACTTGCTTTAAGTACAATGACTGTGGCTTTCGGCGGGTTTAGTAGCCTCTAAACGCTGTGGCAAAGTGGTATGTGTCGCCAGGTGCGGACCGTCCTGCCGTGAAGGCCAACCAACCAGCGACAGCCATCGCCATCCGTGAGGTGCTCGGGGTCTGGCCATAATCCAGCGTGCATGGCGCCGAGGCTTGTGTACCAATGGGAAGGCGTGCCAGGGGCTGTAGCGCATAGAGGCCTGCGAAGGCCCGGGAGTGTGCGGAACCTAAAGAGCAGAAGCAGCAGTGACGTATGCGTTTTTCTGATATGGTATTGGTGAGCATTAAGGTTAATGGGATCCCTGAGGTTCAGTTTGATCCTAAGGTTTATGGTGGGGATTATGTTGTGCGCCAGAATGTTTGCACCACATTCAAATTTGAAAAGGGTTTTATGGTTTGCAGTGTTTGCTCAACGCTAACCGTGCCGGTGAATCTGTGGAAGGCAGTATTGAAACACCTTAAAAACATTGACCTAGTGGTTGAACACAACCTGCTGGGCCACCTCTAGGCATACCCCACTCGTGGACGACAGAAAGACCACAGGGGGGTACACCCATGTGTGGATTTATGGAGAACCCTGAATACGGCCAAACCACACTTTCGAGCAGGATTGCTAAATGGAGGGTCACCATGCGTCGCTTTTCCAGGCTGGCCATGCCGCGGCCAATCACCAGTTGTGTGTTCATCATTTCACCTCCAGAGAGTTTACTTTACATATGATAGACTATGACAAGGGTATCGCCTGCTTGGAGCACAAGTGAAACCCTTTCCCTCTGGTAAGCCTTTCTTTTCAGCCTGTGCCATACACATACTGCACCATTTCTTGAGTATATATTTATATATATTTTGTGGGATTCGCAGCGAGATCCGCAGACCCGTTGTGGATTTCCATACACAAACTAAACAAAGCAGCAAAAATACCCAGAAGTGGGTTCTGAATATTTCACAAAATGGCTACTCACTGGATTCGAATCTACTCCAAAATTCGAACCAGAGATCCTTCCAAATCCACCTGAAGCAATTTCACCAAGAAGTAAACACCTTATCATGGAACAAGCTCTGGGGAAGGTCTGACCATAAAAATGGTCCCAATTGGAGTCCGAGTCTTTCTGCATTTTTCTAGTTCCTCATGCCAAACTAGAGACTAAGGGCCTGATTTAGATCCTGGCGGATGGGTTACTCCCCCACAACGGTGACGGATAGTCCATCCGCCGAAATACAAATCCCATTATATCCTATGGGATTTATATTTCAGTGGACGGTATATCCATCACTATTATGACGGAGTAATCCCTCTGCCAAAATCAAAATCAGGCCCCAAGTCTCTTCAACAGTGACTAGAGGATCTGTCAGTGCTGCTATTTTCGAAGCAGCTAGTAAGACAGACCCACTCTTACCTCAGTTCGAGACCCAATCATTCCCTCTGGTGGTGCTGATGATCAAATCTGTGGAAAGAGGTGACATTCCATCAAGGCATCCTGGCAAAGACAATTGTGACAGATACCTACCGCATTAGTTGGACTGCTCACTTGGACCACATGCAGGTGCAAGGATCGTGATCCAATGATTGTGAGTAGTCCATCTGGCTCTAAAGTTGCTACTTCCTACATTCAGAACAGGCTTCCTTCAGGTTCACAAAGACAATACAACAGCTATGTACTAATGGAACAAGCAAGGAGAGATGCCTTTCAAGCCTCTAGTTCTGGAAATTTAGTCAAACTGGAAATGGCTCATAGTGAGACATTTTTAGAACACAGCAGTACACCTTACAGATGTGCAGAATGTGAAAGCATACTCACTCAGAAGAATGTTTTGGGAACTCCGGAGCACGTTTTATAATACAAAGTTTTGCAATATGTCTTTCGCATTTCATTTGTTTGGTAACTAAACTGTTGTGCAAGCTTGCAAGCAAAAAAGTCAAGGCTTCGTCTCCAAGTACTATCAATCCGGGATGAAAGGAAATGGCCATTTAATAGACTGGGCATAGATGTTTTGATACTCCTTTCCTCCGATACCACTGATCCCATCAGTAATAACGTATAGCAGAGCTGGAAGATCTTAATAGCTCTGGAATAGCCTCATCCCTTATGGTTTACAGAACTTATGCGCCTGTCTGAGTGACCACATAGGAAGCTACTGTACAACTGGAGCTCTATCAAAAGTTCAGGGGCCAGATTCAGCTTTCCAAACTTCCATCATAGTGGCTCCTCACCCCATAGAATATGAGCACCTAAATCAGCCACAAAAGAGTATGGACATTTTGAAAGAAGTTTAGCGTCCTTCAACCAAAACGTTCTATGCTTTTAAATGTAAGAGATTCTGTATCTTATGTAGTCAGAACAGCCTGGATTCCTCCATATGTCAAGAAAAGGCAGTACTCTGTTAACTTCTCCAGCTACTGAGTTCTGGGTTGCACTTCTCCTCAATTAAGGTACAGTATAAATCTGTTGCTGCTTACAGAATATTTCCTTCACAAACCTCTTTCTTCAGAGTACCTGTGGTGAATGATTTCTTAAAAGCTATTAAGAAGGCCTTTTCGACCTGGAAATCGTAAGAAAATGACCTAACTGCCACTGGTAGATCTCAATAGACTACTGGAACACCTTTAACGTCGAGTGTTAGTTTTCCAGTCTACGTACCTGATTTAGATCTTGGCATATGAGATACTCATTCATAAATGTGACGGATAGCCCGTACGCCGTATTACAGGTGCATTATATCCTATGGCATTTGTAATACGGCGGATGATGGGATAACCACCACGTTTGTGACTGAGTAGCCCATCCGCCAAGGTCTATATTAGGGCGTATGTGTTCTTCAGCCTCTGTTTGCATTGCCCTGCTTTTCCTTTCTTCTTCATTTAAAAAAAAAAAAGTTTCTTAAAGAAATTCCTTGCCACTTTCTTTATATTATTGACTTTAAAAAAATATTTTTTATTTTTTTCTATTCATTTTTTTTAATGTGGCTTTTGTACTGAAATATTTTTTTTATAAATACGGGTTACGAGATTCCGTGCGTCGCCAACAACTCAGCATGTAAGAATTTAGGCCTAGATGTATCAAGCATTTTGCGATTCGTTAAGGCCGAAATTCTGCGAATTTCGGCCTTAACAAATCGCAAACAGACATTTTGCATCTTTTGGGATGTATGTGAAATTAGCAAAATAAGGAATCGCAAAAAATTGCGATTCCTTATTTTGCTTAAGCATTTAACGAATCGCAATTTTGCGATTCCTTAAATGCCATGTATGAAACTTTTTTAATATGCGAATTCAGGTTAAGGAATCGCAAATTAACACCAACTTGAGTTTCGTGTTAATTCGCGAAATCCTTTCAAAAACCAAAATTTGGCAATTTTGAGGGTGGCATGTGACACACATACATGCCCAAAGGGCATGTATGTGCGCCATATGCACACACATGTAAGTTTCAGGGGTGCAGCAGGGTGTCCATGAGACACCCCTCCACCCTTGCAATAATTCTCAAATTGCGATTAGCAAATTGCGAATTCGCAATTTGAGAATTATTTCGCAATCATTCCTATGGGCCTCCTGGCCCATAGGAATGAATGGTAAATTATTCCTTATTTGCGAATTCGCAACTTGCGAATTCGCAAATTAGGAATAATAAGGAATCGCAAAAAAATAGCGATTTAAAACATACATCCCATTGTGCGATTTCTTAATAGCGATTCGGTAAAAATCGCTATTAAGAAATCGCAAATAAGAATGATGATACATCTAGGCCTTAATGAAGATTCCCTGTCCCATCACCTCCTATAGGCCTCACCTTCTGCTGCCTTGCCCCCTGCCTCTTCATTCTTTTAATCTTTGTGCCCCCTGCCTACTTGCCAACTGTAGCCCAGCCATAATATTTGCTGAGGCAACTGCCTCATGGGTTGCCTTCATGTGACTGACCCTTGCACTGCTGCTTCCCATGCTTTACTGTACCTGCGCTTGCACCCGTGCTGACTGTGCTGAACTTGTTCCATTTGTGAGAAAGATTTACACGCTAATATCAAAGTGTTTGCTGTGAGAAGTTGGCCTGATATATAATGTTCACTATTCTAGTGAGCACTTTGTATCAGTCCAAACAACCCTTATGGTGATTGGTTGTAAGTCAACCTTATAGACCAGCTATCCTAGTAGCATGGATACGAGCAGTCTTCGGGCTAAACTCTAGAGGGCGTGTTAAGCCAGCTGTTATACCATCACATATACCCCTTGAACACCAAGTGAAAGGACACCACACAAGTGTTATGAAAATAAACATTGTATTTGTTTAGATCACAACAGCCCTGTACTCTTTATGAGGACAGGGTACTAAGCACACAACAAAACTCTTACGAACATACTATAAGTTGCACCATTTACAGAAATGCCCGAGGGGCACGAAAAACCGTATACTATGAAAGTGGAATGCGAAATTACTAGCAGGTAAGTACTGGACTAATAGGCTTTGGAATCGCTAGGACTATGTTATTGAACCTTCAGATTACTAGTAGGAGGCCTAGGGGACTCGGGTGCAGAGTGTGCACTCTCACGCGGGATGCAGGACAAAGTCTATGGAGGCAAGTAAAAGCAGAGTTAGTGTTCTCGGGCGAACCCGACTAGGTAGGTCGAAAACGACAGTGGATCTGGACCCTTGGATAGTGAGGCTATGCTGGGGCACCGAAATGCCGAAGTTACCTAGCCCAGGGGCTGCGGCTGCATAGGTCTGAAGAGACGTCGGGAATCCTCGTTGACGAACCAGGAGCCTGAAGAAAGGAGTTGCTGGCAGGCGACCAGTGAAGATTGTTCGAGTGATCCAAGCCTGGATCGAAGATGGATGACACCTGAAAGCAGAGGGGACCAAGTTCTTAATCACTAGCCAGTGATTGTGTGGGCATCAGGATGGCACCGGGCGAAGTCACCTCGACCAGGTGAGTGGGCGACGCTGGGCTCTGCAGTCTCACGGACCAGGAGGCGTTGTCGGCGACCAGGATGGAGGTGCGAGCTGTCCCACGATGGTTGATGCTGTCGACGTCGCTGGACCCAGGATTGGGGCAACCAGTCTTGGCAAATTCAAGCCCACGCGGTGGACCTAAAATGGCTTCTGGAGTGGACCAGGAGGGTCCGGGGTGCTCCTCTTTTGGAAGGGAGCAAGGGCCAGTCTGGAGCAACCAGACCAGCAGTGTTGTCGTCGTTGATCGTCGTCGGGAAGGCCACAAGCCAGCGGGCTAGTAGCCAGACAACGCGGTGAGCAGCCAAAAAGCAGAAGGGCCCCACGCAGATCGTGGAGATGCTGGGGGGCTGGACTTCGGTGCTGGAGCTGCTCGGGGTCGGGGCTTCTCGGACCCCAAAGCACTCACCAGAGGATCCCTCGGCGGTCGTGCTGGATAGAAGTCGTGCAGTTCTGATGATGGCCGGTCCCTCGAGGTCTCGTCGCACCTACGGTTCTCAGCTTAGCTGTAGAGGTAGGTAGAGGTCAGAGGTGCCAGGGAAGCCGGGTCTCGTCGAGCTGGTCAGTCGGATTCCGGAGGAAGGACGTGCAGCAAACCGCAGAGTTCTTAGATGGTGCCTGCGGGTGCAGGGTGACTACTCCTTAGCCACAAGGGAGAAATCTTAAGAAGAGTCGAGAGTTCCTTTCGTAGAAAGTAGTTTCTTGATTCAAAGATGATCTAATTTGGAAGGGTCCCCGCTCCTGGCTTTATCCTAAAGAAAGGGGTGGGTACGCGACTAGGTCCTGCCCTAGGGCTGGGACCAGGAAGGGGGGTGGTTACACCCCTCTCCCATGCCGGACTTTCCCCAGGCCAGGGGCTGGTATGCCCCTGGAACTGGTTCTAGCCGGCAGATGCGTAGTGAGCACCTGGGTGCCACTTGCAGTCACCTTCCTGTAAAGCCCTGCCTACCCAGGATACACAAAACCCTGTCTGGGATGGTGCTAGCACCGCCCCTGACAGGAAACCCTTTGTCCAAGCTCCCATCGCTGGAAGGACTCCCAGCTGCAGGGGGTCAGACTCGTGTCTGTGGTGGCAGCATCCATTTTGTGATGCTGAGGCTCGAGTTAACTTTAACCGGGGTTCACAGTTACATACATGTCGTGTCCCTCTAGAAGGGTGGAATGCTAACCCCGTCTCCAGAATTGGCGAGGGGTTAGTATTCCAATTCGTATGACACCTTACTCGACATGTTTTGATAAAGCAATACCAAAGATAGCATTTAACCGCGAGGATTATAATGCACTTAAGATTATATGGTATGCGTTATCATGGAACAGCTATTAGGACTTGGTTCCGCAAGCTGCAAACGGGCTCAGCTCATGCCAGAGCACCATCTCACACGATTCCAAGCACTCTGCCTTCAGGATTGTCAAGGCCTGCCATAGGAGTGACTGATAGGAATCTGTGTGTCCATTCTTAGGGTTAGATATAGGTATACTGTATCTAAAGCAAAGGGTGATTACACCACCTTGCCCCAGCTGTCGTGCAGCCAGTTGTCAGATTTAGATGGCCATCCAGGGGTGGCATAATACATGCTTCAGCCCCTGGTAGGCCCTGGGTACACCTATGCCCTGAGTTACAGGGTCTGATAAGGTGGCCCAGTACCAATTGGATAATGCACCTAGGGTACACATGTCAATTTAGTGAGAGAACAGCTAGGCTGTGGGTCTGATTGGCAGGCCCACAGCCAGAGAAAGTCGTAAACCAGTGAAACACCAGGCAAAAAGTTGGGGGCAACCATAGTCAGGTATCCACCTTCCTACATTTGTGACCTGTTTTGTGGGTTATACTGAAGGTTGAGAACAACATTTCACTACACAAAAGCCCAAACTATTGCCTTTATCAATGTTTGTTTGCTTGGCGATGATCACGTCTTCCATGCTTGTAAAAGTTTAAAATCTATTGGACTTGAATTGAAAATCTCTTGTGAATTATGGTACAGCAGAAGCTTTTAGTTATTATTGTGAGTCTGCGAAAGGGATATCCAGAACACAGCACAGACTATGCGTGTTAATGTACCCAGTATCTATCTTTAAGATGTGCAACCAGTAGTTTCTCTCCCAGCATTTTCCTTTTTTAATGTTTAAAAATAATGGGTATATTCAAATGCAAAGACAAAAATACAGGTATAATTTAAAAGTTATAATTGAATATCTAAAAAGCATTAATTAAATAATATATAATGAGTTAAAGCAGTATTATATTAGTATATCATGTACAATTAGTAATTAATCTGTATATAAAAAATGGCTTTTATAAAAAGAGATTTATATAGAATAGAAAAACAAACAGAAGAAAGAAAAGTAAAAGAAAAGAAGAATAAGAAAGAAAAGAAGAATGAAGTGAAGATATCTAATAAGGGATATTATTAAATGGGCCATGCAGGTGCAATCAAAGTCTATGAAGAGCTATCTCAAAAGCATGTAAGGTTTAATGTAAATTGTGCTTGTTTAAGCAGCATAATTTAGATTATTTTCGTTTTCAAAAACTTTTATTTCGGTCACTAGGACCATAAAAAGTGTACACAAAATAACAGACATATATGAGGAATTCATACCATTCTTAACAACACTCCACAAATTAATACAATTTCTAGTTATGACTCGCATTAATAGATTTTGCCAGACTGATGGGGTGGGAGGAGGGGAGGCAAAAAGTGGGCCTGCAGGGAGCAATTATATCAGTTCATATAATGCGGTCGGCAAACAGATAAAAAATAGCAGCAATACTTCAATAAATAATTTAAAATAAACTATTTACAATAAAATCGCATTCCTCATGAATACTTACATACACAGAATCAATAAAAAAAAGTCAGTATCTCAAAAAACGAATCACATACTGATCACATTATATAAAAATTAGGTTCCGATATGCAATTTATGATTGTTTACCCTTTTCGATAAAAGCCCATCTCCTTCGCCACATTGTATTTAAGTAACGTGAAACAGCAAACACAATGGGTTTGGATGTATCGTATTTTAAAACCCGAAATGCCTCCCTGCAATGCTCGAACCCCATATTCCGGCAATCCAGTAGAGCCTCGCTTTTTGATAACCAAGGCAAAAAAGTAAGACATGTATTTCTGTTTCCTCTTGTGTGTTACATGCTGGACACCCCTCCTCTTTCTGCCCAGCCCATTTATTAGTAAAAGCACGTACAGGTAAGGTGCTATATTTAAACTGGACATACAGTTTCCTTGCAGCCTGTGGAAGGATATCATCCATAAAGGTTTCAAGTTCGTAGTTATCCTTCTCTGTGAGAAACTGAGTTGTAAGGGTGCCCAGGTTGGGGTTTGAATGCATGGCTTCGAGCTTTTGGGTGCGGTAGGTTCTTGGTAATAAAGCATGAGGAACCAATTGGCTGGTAGCCCCTGGGGTGTTCCACAAAGTTGGTTTACCGAGCTTTTCACACTCTTGCTTCACATGCCCGAACCAAGGAACCTTTTTCAGTAGACCCAGATAGGATAAAAGCTCGTTTGTTTCTGCCTGGTAAGATACTAGTTCGGGGGTTGCCCAGAGTCTTCGCCAAAAGGTTAGGGGTTTTAGGGCGACCTCATCTTCGATCGGCGAAATACCCAAATCTAGTCGCAGAGGGATTAGCGGGGTGCCTACTGGGAGACCCATTATTTGTCTTAGGAATCTGTTCTCGACTACAGCTAAAGTAGAAGACGAACAGTGCCCCCAGAGTTCCCCCCATACAATGTGGCTCCCCGCGCTTGCGCCCTGTACATTTCAAGCGCGGGACCAATGGGTTTAAAAGGTGATTCCCTGGTCAATTTGGCTATGCTCCCGGCAATCTGAGATAACTTGAGCATAGCTTTGGCCATTTCGGGCTTGCTGTACTTGCAGTCTACCATCCTCTGGGCTACAGCCGATTCGAAACACAGTGGTGCATTTCACCTTTATTTTTATTTGCCATTCGCATATCACACCTTGGTTGCTCGTTTCAAAATGCATTTAATTTCAAACTCTATTCCTGTCCCATCTATCCTACCGTAATCAAAAACTCTACTTTTGCGACAGGTTTGTTCATCAGTCTCCAACTGGCCTTCTCAGATCCTCCTCTCTTTATTGCTTGCTATTCCAAAGTCATGAGTTCCATCTTTTTCATACCTTGCTTCCAAATATTGAAACACCCTGCCTCCTACACTGTGTCTTGTCTAGTACTACTTTGCTTTCCGAACACAAAGCATGACTCTCCTAATCCATTTCTCATTTGCTCATTCTCTGCTACTTGCCCATGTTTTCCGGCACCAAAATAGCTTCTAGGTGATTGTCCGCGTCATAAATCCCAAGAATATGACAATAAATATACACAATACTTAAATAGTTAAGGAGGTTTAATCTTTCTTCTATCTCAACTGAAGTTGTGTGAGAAGGATTTTTACATTAGATAAGTGTATTGAAAATGGACTCCATAATGCGGCCATTTTACTCCATATAGGTGGTGGATGCAGGGAAGCTGATTGTAGTAAATAATGTACCACCAACATTTTAAAGAAATCTTGCTGTATACTTTCCAATTTGATGCAATCTGTTGGACTGCTATGGCTAACAGCATGTCTCCTAGTTCACCTTGTCCTGGTAATGCATTCCTACCAGACACCATTCTTCCCAGAAATATCTTTCAAAATGACAATAGGGCCACAGTTTTCATGACAGTTTTAAATTACAACTTTACAGCTTATACAAAGTATCAGCTTTAGGTTCTGAACATGATCATGATCAAAATGTATTCTCAATTAGATAATTAGTTTTATGTTTTAAAACAGGAGTGAGCAAATATTTGTCTCAAATAGATGATTCACGCGTTCCATTGAAGCCTTAAGAAACTTTGCGACCAAATTAGGGGGAAACCAAGAGTTAATTTATATTTATAAAGTCAAATGTATTCCCACAGCCACATACGGTGCGGGCGTGTGGGGTTTTGAAAATGCCCAGGGGTTACAAGCTTGCGAAAACCAGTTTATTTGTCACCTACTGGGTCTTCCTAAAACCTCATCCATGTATATGACACACATAGAAGTTGGTCTTCCCTACATTCTGCACACTATTAGGATCTCTCCCATACTTCTTTGGCACAAGGTCTGGGCTACGCATGAGACTGCCCTAAATAGAGATTTAATAATTGATTGTCTTTCTCTTGATGGAGTCGCCAATATTAAATGGCTATCCTATGTTAGACACATGTGCAATGCGATAGGACATCCAGAATTTTTTGTGAAGCCTGCCACTATGGAGACGTATCGAGAGGTTCCCTGAAAAAGATGGTCTTCCACCACTTAGCTGGTGATAGATGGAACCTTGAAAAAGGGAAAAAAACTATTCTTAGTTACCAGCAAATTATTTCTCACGAAGGGATTCAAAAGTACCTCGTTGCTGTGTCAAGCCCATATGCCCGTATGTTGCTGACACGTTTTAGGTTAGGTACTTTTTTCCGTTGATTACTTTCCCTCTTTGTAATAATTGGTCTATGGACAATCTTGTATGCCCCTGTGACGATACTTCCCACCAATACATTGTGTTTTGTTTTGCAAATTTTATCAGGTACCCCGTAGGGCTTTCCTGTTACCTGTCCTCAAAACATGGGGGATTCGAACCTGTTTATTAGCGTTTATTAAGCTACAACAATTAGAAGATCATGTTATCTTTGCTGTAACTAGTTTTTTAAAACTTGTAATAAAATTCCGGAATACAATGTGATGGGTTTTAATAATATTAACTGTTCTATGAATTACTGCCCCCTAGGAGATTTGCAGGTTATGTGGGTTTTTATTTATTAAAAATCAAATGAATTTAGATACTTAAATATGATTTGTTTTTTTGATATTAAGTATCTGTATCCTGGCTTTTCTCGATTGTATATGTTGCAATATGTGCTTTTCTATATGATGTGCTTTTATGATTTTATTACACGAAATCGAATAAAGCTTGATTTGATTTGATTTGATTAATTCTATTTAATGAAACAGGAGTATACCGCAATCCATTAAAAAAGTAAAAAAGATATTTGAGTTGGATTTGAAGCTCTTGATGTGGAAATGTACTCTTTAACTAGAGCTTTTCCCACACTTATTTCACCTGCTAATATTAAGATAGATTCCCCTTGTTTCTCTATATTAGATTTTACACAAGCAATATCTTTTAACATCAAACTTTTTTAAAAGATCCAAGCCTTTGGTCATTTTGAGAATTCACAAAAATAATAGAAACTCTTTGAACTTCAGGTGTTGTCTTATCAGGCAATCTCTTTAAAAAAATTAGAACATGCCTCAGTGTAATATATTGGGAAAAGGAACAATTAGGGAATTTATAAATATCCTTTAGCTGATTAAAGACCAGGAATACATACTGTCAAGGAACTGACTACCCAATCAGTTTTTCCTGTGATATTAATAAATTACCCCATATTAGTGGCTTTAATATCTTTGTTCCATAATGGAGTAAGGAATAATAACGCTCTACTCTACAAGCCAGATATTCGAAATCAGAAATAATATTTTAATTTCTTAGGGCCTGATTTATAAATTGGTAGAGAGGGCACTCCAGTGCTACAGCGATTGTGTTCCCTCCCCGCCAATATAGTGGTCCGCCGACCACATTTACATGTGGGTGGACCTTGGTGTTAAACACGGCAGAGACTACTCTGTCCCAGCTATGATCAATCCCCTACTACGGCCCTGGGGAGTAAGGGCCATCAGAGAAATGGCTACATGCCCGCCCACCCAATTTGGATAGGCAGATGTGTAGGCATTTTTTTTTACTGTTTCTTGCCTCCAGGTGAAACATGGCGGTAAGGAACAGTAAAATCATTATAATGAGTTGTTCTTCTATCGTGTCATCGGTCACTGTACTGGTAGTGAGGGATAGTATACATTATTGTTGTGTCTGTTTGGAGGGAGGTGTGTTTTCATCATGGCCTATGTGGGCATTGTTTTGGTATTGTACCTGATTACCAGAGTGGTTCTTCTATCGTGTCATCGGTCGCTGCACTGGTAGTGAGGGATAGGATATATTTTTCTGTCTGTTTGGAAGGATGTGTGTTTTTATCATGGCCTATGTGGGTAGTGTTTTGGTATCGTGCATGATTACCAGAAATGCTCTCTTATCCTGTCATATGTTGCTATACTTGAGCATGTAGGGAGGGATAGAAAAATATAATATTTTTGTGTCTGGTTGGAAGGGTGTGTGTTAGGAATGTGGCCTATGTGGGATGTTTTTAGGTATTACCCAGCTGATATTTTCCTTCAAGGACCACTCAGCTAACTCCTTCGCTAGATTTAGAGGTTGCCCTAAGGACATCTCCAGCTGGATGAACAACAATAAATTAAAGCTTAATGCAGAAAAAGTGAGGTCCCTCCCTCCACCCCTGTCAGCTGAACTGTGGTGGCCGGCGGAAATGGGACTACCCCCCCTGCCCCTAAACCACAGCAAAAAACCTGGGCGTAAAATGAGAATCTTAACTGACGTTCTCAACCTAAATACGTCACATGGCATCCTCTTGCTTCGGTTTGCTGAGAAGCCTGAGAACATTTCTTCACCTATGGCCGATGAGTTGCAGCAGATCCATTGTTCACGCATCAGTGACATCGAGGCTGGACTATGCAAATAGACTGCGAGATTGATCAGAAGAGTACTTTTTAGACATGACCTCTCTTCGCACATCAAACAGCTTCACTAGCTACCTGTAGCGAAAACTGATAGAATTCAAGTCACTGACAGTAGCTTTCAGGGCACTGAGAGGCCACTGTCCCAGCTACATTAGGAAGCGAATCCGACCCTATCTTCAAAAACGCTTGCTAAGATCGAACTCCCAGAATTTGCTTTGTGTGCCTCAACATGCAAAGGCACGCATTAGGAGAAGATCCTTCACAGTGGTTATGACCAGACCATGGGACTCTCTTCCAATTAAACTTCGCCTAATCCAATCGGAATCAGAGTTCAAGAAGCATGGAAGACCTGGCTATTTAACCAGAACTAGATCCTTGATATTTTCTCTCTCCAACCTCCACAGAGGAATGAAGGCCGTAGCTGACTGGATGAAGGACAGCAGACTGAAGCTGAACTCAGACAAGACGGAGGTCCTCATTCTCGGACCCGCCCCATCAGCCTGGGACCACTCTTGGTGGCCCACATCGCTAGGCACAGCCCCGGAACCCACAGACCACGCACGCAACCTGGGGGTCATCCTCGATTCCACCCTCTCCATGACCAGACAAGTCAAAGCCATCTCCGCATCCTGCTTCAACACCCTCCGCATGCTCTGCAGGATCTTCAAATGGATCCCTCCCGACACGAGAAAAAACGTCACCCAGGCCCTCATCACCAGCAGACTCGACTACGGCAACGCCCTCTACTCAGGAACAACCACCAAGCTCCTGAGACGACTACAACAAATCCAGAACGCCTCGGCACGCCTGATCCTCGACGTTCCCAGACGCAGCCACATCTCACCCGACCTGAGAGGCCTGCACTGGCTCCCCGTCAACAAGAGGATCACCTTCAAACTCCTCATCCACACACACAAAGCCCTACACAACGCCGGACCTACATACCTCAACGACCGACTCAGCTTCCACACCCCCACTCGAAGCCTCCGCTCAGCCAACCTCGCCCTCGCCACAGTTCCTCGTATCCGGAAAACCACCGCCAGCGGCAGATCCTTCTCCTACCTCGCTGCCAAGACCTGGAACGCTCTTCCCACCAGCTTACGACAGACTCAGGACCTGCTGGCCTTCAGAAGACTCCTCAAAACCTGGCTCTTCGATCAGTAGCGCCCCCCAGCGCCTTGTGACCCTCACGGGTATGTAGCACGCTTTACAAATGGAGTGATTGATTGATTGGTTGATTGCCTGCGATAGCGCCGGGACACCTCTATAAGAGGTAGCTGATGCGCTTTATAAATGTACTATTATTATTATTAATATTAGGCATGTTAGCAGAGTAGTGTTATGGTGTCACATGTGATGAGTAGCATATGAGTATATCTTCACACGTCTCCATTTGCTGTTCTACTGCTTCTATGAAAGATTGCCCATTAATCAATAAACAGTCTATAAAGTGCCTTTTATGAACTAACTATCTCTTGCACATCCAATGATGCTTAAAATGTGACAGTAGATTACAGACATTGTGATACAGTGGTCAAATGTTTCATTTCGAAAACAAAACCAGTCCAGGGTCAGACAGTGCGCCTTGGGAACAGGATGGAGTTTCTCTGAGATCCATGGACAGGAGTTTGAGCAACGAGGAACCAACATCAAATAACTAGTGCTTAATTTATTAAAAAAACATAAGTGCCAGGGCTTAAATCAAGAGTTAAGGGGCATAAGTGTCAGGAGGCCACTGAAGCTTGCGCCACATATTGCTCCTACCTTGCTTCCAATGATAGTAACTGCAAACACAACAGTTGATGGACAGAATGCAGAACAATGTCATACATTCACCCCAATACAGAGATCTGGGCCTAAATCCATCGTTTTTTTGCTCACCATGCCATTCCAGTTTGAACCCAGCCATATGCAAATCAGTCTTGACCCTGTGCCCCATGGGAACAGTCCAGCCCGAACTGCCAAGCCAGGTTCTCCCTGGACTGTGACTGGGGGTGAATGTTTTGCAATTGTGCAACATTCCGTCCATCATCTTGTGTGTTTTGCTGTTCACCCTATGTGGGAAGGGTATGCCCAGACATGGGTCCCGTGCTCACTAGCCCGCTGAAGTCAAGCTATCCTGGCTGAAGACGGCTGATAGCCAGGAACCGGTCCTAGGATGCTTGATTTCGGTCCAGGAAAGACATGGCTTGGCAGTTCGGGCTGGACTGGTACCATGAGGCACAGGGCCAAGACTGATTTGCATATGGCCATGTCTGAACTGGGGTGGCTTGGTGAGCAAAATAACGATGGATTAAACCCAGATCTGTGCCTGGGGGTGAATGTTTTGCCATTGTGCAACATTCCGTCCATCATCTTGTGTGTTTTGCCAATGATAGTTAGTAGTTCTGTTGTTACTATCACACTCCCACAAGTGTGACAATTCGGACTATTCCAGGACCCCAAAGCAATAAGAATGGCTTGCGTGGAAGGCAATAGTAATTTTTAATGTATATTGAATGAATAATTTACTGTTGTTGTGGTCCTCTCTAAATAAGCCAGACATCGCCTCCTTGTGGCAGACTGACGCAAGCGCTTGTTTTGACAACGAACTGCCAATGCCGAGCACCGGAAACCATCGGTTCAAATTAAGCACTAAGAATAGCCAATCCCTCCCAACAGACGGGAATGGTGGCAAAGGCTTTGAGCATCCGGATGATCTGACAGAATTGATCTGCTCAGCTTCCCTGTGTGCTCCAGCGGCATCCCTATTAGAGAGTGAATGTAACCTACTTCCCTCTTAGCCTCGCTGCCCAGAGGAACACAACTGAAACAGAGCAACCACACTCACCACCAGGGCCTGGCATGGCCAGGCTGGACCCCGGCCCAGGGCATTAATATTCAGAGGGACGTAGCAGGGAGCTGCCTTACTTAATGTAATGCAAGCACCAGCTCGTCATCCCACTTGGTCGCAATCAGATCCAGTTAGTCTTTGTAATCAGCCCTTAATGTACCTCAGCGTAATTGTTTGCACTTCATCAACCCCCTGCCCCCTTCCCATCTTCCTCACACTTCCTTCCGTCACATTGCAGCGACCTCCCGCCCCAACAACAAACACCACATTTTCTTCCCTCCCAGGACACTGGTCAATCCGATTTAGGCAGCGCTTTAAGCAGGCGCGGTGCGTCCATTGGGGTGTGGGGGCGTAGCCCCCCCGCCCGCAGCTCCCTCGGCGTCTTTGAACTTAAGTAAACTCTCAGTTTACTTAAGTTTAAAGACGCCGAGGTTGAACTGACAATCATGTCAGTCAACATGACGCCGGACCGCCCGGTCCGCGTCATGTTGACTAACATGATTGTCAGACCAGTGGGGGGCAACGGGCATCAGCACAACAAAAGTGCGCATGAGTAGGGACGGAGGGCACCGTGCCCACGCATGCGCACTTGTGTTTTGACCTGTTTTGACCTGTTTGCGCATGCCCATTAGGAGCCCTTTGGGCTCCTAATGGGCGTGCTACGGGCGAAGAATAGCCATGCCCTGGCGCTGCCAGGATTGGCTTAGAGGGGCTGTACCTTTGGTGGTGATCCTGCCTCCCGTCTGTGTGTGGAGGCGCTGCGCTCCCTCATCACACAAAGTGTCCCACTGCGAGGAGGAGGGTTAAGGGTAAAGAAGGTTCATGTATAACCATAATTGTTTATTGCCTTAACATCAGAGCGCGGAAGGCTGTGTTTCTGTACTGGCAAGAACTATCTGCACCTGGGGTTTCACAGCTGGCGAGCTGTTCTCTGTGCGGTTTGATTGACCCATCTTTTTAAAATATAATACGCATCATCTACAAACAGCAATGACACTAGTGTTTAACCTAGAGTCCCCAGATGTTTGCTTTTATGTGGCTACTTATATTTTAAAATGTATCTCTGCAAGAAAATCAATTATTATATGAATTTCTTTAGCTGCTAAATGTACTATGCACTTTAAATTGATGCTGCTGAATTATGTATTTGTATTTTGCACACATATGTTTGTTGGACTAATTGCTGCTACTGTACTAGATTTATCATAGGATTGGCTTACTACTTGCACTTTGTTTCATATTATTGTTTTTAATTAATAGATAGTCTAGGTGCTGCTAATTGCATATGCACTTTAGAATTGCCAATTTGCACATATACTAATATAGAGACAATATTTAGCACTTTAAATTGCATCTTTGCACATAATTATAGGTCGCAGGATTGTTAAAATCTTAGCCAAACTTGAATGACCTAATGACTATGCACTATTGATACTGTAAATGTTTCTACAATGAGCGCTACTGTGTAAGACTGTTTTTTTTTTTTTTTTTGACAGCTTAATTTAGTATTGTGTTAAATTTTATGTGTATGTTGCTATATGGTTGTATTTTTTTACAAACCGAATAAAGCACCTTTTGATTTGATTGGCTGGTACCAGGGCTATTGTTTCAGTAATAAATCCACGAACTGAAGTGTCCACCTATACAATAAGTATCTTTTAGGCATTTGCAAGACATAAACCTGGCCTGATGTGCGGCGAATCGCTTTACATAATGAAAGCAGAGATATGCAAAGCGAGTAGTCTCAAATATAATGATACATTGGGGCAAGTAGGAAGGTGGGGGCACGGAATGTTAGGGCCACTGTTTGGTTTTAAAGTGACCATAGCTTATTTTTATGACATGAAAAATACATTGATTCAGGATGGATAGATGGATGGATGAATCATGGATGCAGGATGGATGGATGGATGAATGAATGCCATTGATGCAGGATGGATGGATGGATGGATGGATGAATCAATGATTCAGGATGGATGGATGAATGTCATTGATTCAGGATGGATAGATGGATGGATGAATCATGGATGCAGGATGGATGGATGAATGAATGTCACTGATGCAGGATGGATGGATGAATGTCATTGATGCAGGATGGATGGATGTCATGGATTCAGGATGGATGGATGAATGTCATTGATTCAGGATGGATAGATAGATGGATGGATGAATCATGGATTCAGGATGGATGGATGGATGGATGAATGTCATTGATGCAGGATGGACGGATGGAAGGATGAAACTTGGATTCAGGATGGATGGATGAATGTCATTGATGCAGGATGGATGAAACATGGATTCAGGATGGATGGATGAATGTCATTGATGCAGGATGGATGGATGAAACATGGATTCAGGATGGATGGATGAATGTCATTGATGCAGGATGGATGGATGAATCATGGATGCAGGATGGATGGATGAATCATGGATGGAGGAATGTCATTGATGCTGGATGGATGGATGTCATGGATTCAGGATGAATGGATGAATGTCATTGATGCAGGATGGATGAATGGATGGATGGATGAATCATTGATTCAGGATGGATGGATGAATGTCATAGATGCAGGATGGATGGATGAATCATGGATGCAGGATGGATGGATGAATGTAATTGATGCAGGATGGATGAATGTCATGGATTCAGGATGGATGGATGTGGTGGAAGTGTAATTAGAAGGTATGCTCCGCTCGCTCGCTACATGCCGCTCATCCTGAACTTTTACGCCCCACCACTTTCAAATGTCACCAGCCGCCCCTGGCTTTAAGTGGGATAAAAAACCTGGGGGGGGTCTCTCAAAGGGGCGTGGCCAATGTAACTAAGGGCGTAGCTTAAAACACCTGAGCTAAAAATCTGTGCTGAGCATAGTGTGTCGCCTGACTTGTATTTTGCTGTTTTGTCATTGCATCCAGATATATAATAAAACAAGTAACAAAATATCTACAAGTCAAGACTATTGGCTTTGTCATTGGTTGTTAGTTGCATTAGATAAACAAACAGCAACTATGTCTTGTATATAATACAGAAAAAGCTTACACTTGACACCATGACAATGTTGCTGCTCCTGAGTTTCAAAAAGAGAAGTGAAATCCCGAGAGAAAATGACTCTTTAAAGGATTTCCCTTTCCCTACCGCCATGCCATAACTTCTCCACTTGTGAGAAGTGAGCAGTGTGAGCATCCATGGACCTGCTGTCACCGCAGTCCGGAAAAAAACGGACCGCCTGTGCGAGGGCACAAAACAGAGCCTGATAAGAGACCCGTTTCGAGGCCTCCTTAAAAAACTGGTGCTCAGACCCGGTGAGACCCGGCCCACTTAAAGCCCTGGATTTAGGGCAAGCTCTTCTGCACGGCCTGATCAGGCAGCAGGGACAAACAGCTGGGTTTGGCTGGAGCACCGGGCGGTGACCTCGGAGCAGAGTTGTTGGCAGACACCTTGGTTAATCACCCTCGACCATACTTAAGTACTCTCTCCACCAGGATCTGAACTACCTTCGTTATGTGGCCCCACCATATAAATTGATTCTTTAGCTGTGCGTGTACCACCTTTGACGAACTGCTGTGATTGTCTCACGTGGTACCTCCTGCAGCATCCACCGTTGTAAATGTCAGAGTTTAATTACTGGAACTGGAACTCGCTGTAACCCATGTTTCCTGCTACTGTTATAAAGCACTCTGATACCTTCGGGCCATGTCCGTGCTTTATAAATTGCAAAACCAATTAAAATAAATTATATAATTCCCATGAAATTCAAATGTATTTCTGATGTGAGTGGTGAATTAAAACCATTACGCTTTTGTACACTAAAAAAAAAATATTAAAAGGTCGAAACACTTGTGAGATGATAGTGCTGTAACCGTGATTTTGTAAGCGTAACTATTGTGTCCATATTCCTCGACGATACCACTTTCAGTATCTTTATTTAACAAGCATTGGCAAAGCCAATAGGTCTCTCCTATGAAAGAACTATTAGCTTTGCCAGTATGTTTTAGCCGTGTTACACATCAGCGTGGGTGCTGTTCAGCATGGTTAAATGTTAGTGGGGTAAAGGAGAGTTGAGTGTCGTAAAGTGGAGTAGAGTGCAGTGGCGTGGAGGGGTGTAGAGTGGTGCAGAGTAGAGTTAAGTAGAGAGAGTGGAGTGAAGTGTCATGGAGTGGAATGTTGTAGAGTGTTGTGGAGGGCGTGGGGTTGAGTGGCTTAGAGTGTCGGAGTGGAGGAGAGTTGTAGAGTAAAGCAGAGTGGGTTGGCGTAGTGGGTCTTGCATAGAGTGGAGTAGAGTGACATAGAGTGGAGTACATTGTTGTGGAGTGGAGTGGCATAGAGTAGAATGGCAAAGAGTGCTGTAGATTGCAGTTGTGTAGAGTGGCGTAGAGTGTTGCAGAGTAGAGTATAGAGGTGCGCATTGGTGCAGAGTAGATTGGCATAGAGTGCAGTGGTGTAGAGTGTATTGGTTTTGAGGAGAATGGTGTGGAGCGCATTGTTGCGTTTACTGCAGTGGAGTGGCATAGAGTGGTACGGTGCAAAGTGGAATAGAGTGGCGTAGAGTAGATTGTTTTAGAATAGAGTGAAGTGGCATAGAGTAGAGTGCAGTGTCGTAGAGTGCAGTGGTGCAGAGTATATTAGAGTGGATTGCCATAGGTTGCAGTGGTGCATAGTAGAGTAGTGTGTGGTAGAGTACATTTGCATAGAGTACAGTGGTGTAGAGTAGAGGCATCGAGTGAATTGGTATAAAGTGGAGAGGTATAGAGTAGAGTACATGTGCAGCAGTGTGGAGTGGCATAGTATGCAGTGCTGCAGAGTAGAATGCAGTGGCATGGAGTGGTGCAGAGGAGAGTGGAGTGGGGTATGCATGGTGTGGTAGTGCACTGCCATTACAGACAACACATCTTTAATTGAAATGACCATTACATCTGCAGAGACTTACAGTTGTATGGATAAAAGTATGCAGCGCTCAATCAATAATGTGTGGTAATGTCATCACCTAGTGTATTGATTCATTTTGATCATATTAAAATATGCGCTTCCACCACACTTCAGAATTACCCAAAAATGTGCTTCATTTGTGTTTTCCATATTCTGAAATATCTGCATAGTTAATTTACAGACATTTAAATGTAGTTTTGTGCTAGAAAAAAATAAAATAACATTGTACAGCACACCCGAGTAGCCAGAATGATTGACACATAAAACCTGTCACTTGGAAATCAAAGAAAGAGAAGTAACCACCAAGCGCCCTGGAAGACACAGCCTGATATTTGACCTCTATCTTAGAATGCACAGCAAATGTGACAAGATAAGAAAAAGATTTTAAGGCCTGTTTACAGATATTCAGTACTGGTGAAAGAAAACAGTAAATACAGTTTGGGCAAGAGAAGGGACGAACTCAAGCTGAACAGCATAAAACAAATAAAGCCAGGAAATCGAAAGCAAGCAAATGGTAATTACAAACCACAAAGCCAATGGTAACCAGTGGGTGGAATGCATTCCCGGGGAAGCTTTCGGAATGATGTAGTTAGTTAGGCTTTGGCCTAAAAAGTGTGAGTGCATAATTTGTTAAAACAGCTTCACTTTTTTGTAATGTCCAGTGCCTGGCTATGGGCGAGTCCCTTGTGCTGCCTTTGTACTCGTCAGTTCCTTACTTTAGTCTTTATTGTGGCTTCAAATGTTTCTTGGAACCTTCCCGCCTGAGTATTAAGGTGCGGATGTTTTGGGTTGAATACGACGAGAAGAGCTAGAGCTTGGCCTGCATGTGTGAATGACAGCTTGGTTGAAGGCTCCACACAGCAGCTTTCAACGTTCAGGTAGCTTTGCAGAACAGGTGCAGAGTATATGTGTTAAGTGATGCTTTGCAAACTAGAGTGTTAAGAGGGAGAAACCTCCGCCTAGCTGAGGGGAGAACTTATTAAGAAAACTGTGCTGTTTTCTTCATCCAATTCAAACACTTATCAGAACTTTTAAATCAAAATATTGGTGCTTCATCCAATGTTAAATCATCATCTTGTGGTTTATTCGGTCAATCAAATGCCATTAATCCAATAATTCCTTGGTAGCGGTAATATTTGTAACACAAATCTTTATACAACCCAATGCATTTCGGGTCAGAGATGGCCCCTCATCAGTGTGTTCAAACCGGCGTTCAGGAAAACCCGATTTCGGCAACAGCAAGCGTTTCCTGTTCCCGAAATCCCTATGACCCTATTCAATGCAACCTTAACGTCTATAAAGCAAGTGTAAAGTGTTGATTTTGCCATACAAAGTGTTAGGGCTGCCAAATTCGTGTGTCCACTGACCAGCACGGATTCCTGTTTGGTTCCATGGGATTACTGTCTGGCTATCTACCCATGCATCGAGATCTTGTTGCACTAAATTTGTCAAATAATTGGCCTCGGTGTCGAGCAGTGCAGTTAGTCGATAGTTTGCTGGATCGCCTCTGTCTCCCCCTTTAAAATGTGGGTGAATTATTGATCCATGCCAAGAGGTTGGGTCTCCCGGTTGTAACATCACTGCACTGCAAAGGAGGTTAAGGTGTTTCTCCCAGAGCCTGGAGAAGCTTTGAAAAGGTAACCCATTTAATCCAGGGGCCCCATCTGTTCTACTCTTACTTATGAATGGATTCTATGGAACATGATTTTTGTACTTCTTGCATTGATTGCCCATTAGATATCTCAATTGTAGTTTGACAACTGGTTTTATGATCAATGTCTTCACCCTTCCAAGTTGATTTCCATCCTCATTTTTACCCTTAACATCCGATTTTTATAAGGGCATCCGGTGTGTGCTCGACTGTGTCTTGTGTTGGTCTTATGGTGTGTGCGGTCAGAAAACCCGGCTGCCTCTGATGGTGCTACTGTAATTAGTTGTGCATTGGGGAGGGGTTGATGGCTTTGTGCAGCCCTGGTTTCGGTGGTTCAGCTTGTGTGATGGATTAACGAGAGCCCACTCGTACACTATGGCAGTATTCTTGTTAAGTGAGTATCGAGTAAGTGACAGGTTTTTCTGTGTTGAAAGGAATGTGAGGGGTGACCTTACACATGGTCAGTAGTTCTTGCTTATGTAGGATTCCAAGTTTAGATACAAGCTGAAGAGAAACCCAAGGTTTCTGGCCTAAGGATTAAATCTTAGTGTGTCCAGCGGAAAGTAGATTTGCCCTGTTCCAGCAGTGGGTGCTGATGAGCAGGAAAGGGGGTAAGACCTCGGTTTTTTAAGTATTACCATGAGTGGTGGCAGAGCCATTCATTGGATAGCATCAAATTATGCTTCTGTAAGAGAGTCCTTACAGCTGTCATAATTGCTTCTCTTACAGCTGTGAACAGCAAGACGACTTGTTGCAGCACCAGTTGCGCCTCCCAGAATAAATTGAGAGGAAATAATGAAACAACGTCTTGCCCTGTCCTTTTCTAAAACAAGTCTGTCCTCCTTGCCGAAGCCTTACGCCCCGGCCATCTTGGACATTCCTTGCCCCACAGTTGGAAAAATTGCTGCTATGGAGGCCAGGCGTAGGAGCAGTGTTGTGCAAGAGTAGACAATATGCTGTCCATATGTGTGTGAGATTGGAGATCTATCTATCTATCTATCTGAGCGCCAAAACCGTAGATGTTTTACTCTTTTGGAAAATAAAACCCTTTTAGCGACAACTGGTGTGCCAGTCTTGTGGTTATAGCAACAAAGTTTCGATTTATATATATATATATTTATTCTAAAACCACTCCTCCGCTAAGGAGCAGACGGCATTCCCAGCAAGTCCACATTGTATCAGAGTTTCTCAGGTCATACCTTTGTATCATGAGAAAGAGAAGCAACGCGTCTTGGCGGTGCCGCCTTCTCCCGGATCCAACTCAGACTTCTCTTACATTCCATTATATTTATCCAGAAATGGGCAGGTTACAAGAGGCTTTGTGGGAATATGCATTCTTGTTAAAACTCTGTTACTTTGCCCTATATTGGGTCTGTTTATGGTAATACAACCAGCTACACTGGTTTCCTACAACCAAGCACTAACTATTGCCTTTAGAGCATCTGAAGTTAAAGGACCTCGCTTGCTAAGGAAGAGAGGCAAAGCTCCCCTTCAGGCGAGATCCTTGAGATTGAATAATTTAAAGTTACTTCAACTTATTTGGATTCGCAAAGCTGGGAGAACTTTTGTTTATCTCACTTCTAAGCTCTGGAAATCTCTCCCTCTCAGCCTTCGTCTTGTCCGCTCTGAAAGTATTTTTAGAAAGAAGTTGAAGACTTTTCTTTTTAATTCCTCTCTGGAGGTTTTTGTTTCCGGCATTGGTTGCCTGGTTAGTTGTGGCTCTGGTACTTGCCTTCGGTAGAAGCGGTGGCTCTAGAGCTGTTACTTGATTGTTTACATACACTTGAGAGCACCACACCGGGTGCCCCGCTTTGTAAGTCTTGACCTTGGCGGTGCAGTGTCAACGTCCTCACAGGGACCCGTCAAGGGCTTGAGTGCTGCAGGAGGAACAGTGACAAGATCTTAACGTCCGCTTTGTGGGAGCACAGAGGCAGTCTGGGCATCAGTATTCACAGCCAAGCCAGGCCAGGCTGAGAACCAGCGACGGTGCAGGCTTCCGGGCCAAACATGGCAAGTCTGAGCAGAGCCGGCACCGAGGCGTGGAAGGATGCTGAAAGGCGGAGCTCTTCCACGGTACTGTGGGGCTGCCAGGAGTGGGATGTGCGTGGGAGTGATCGGTGTGTGCTGGGAACATTCACCGAGGATCCCTGCACTGGAGGGGGGGTTAGCACGCCGGCAGGGTGTGCCCGGACACTCGTCTCCTTTGGGCTGGACGGTGGTCAGGGCTCCTCAGTTTCAGGGACTCTTTAATTGGCCTCTTTTTATTTTTTAAATAAAAACTCTTGCACAACAACGGGCAGGCAGCTATAAGCAATGCGTATTATCTTGACACTTTCGCACCCTGCCAAACCGTTTTGACGGTGCCTTCTTGGAACCTCAGTTCTGCCGAAACATGCATGCCCCTCCTGTGCGGGATTTACAGCCAGGAGGGCTTTTAATTTCACTGCCATTTCTCTGCTGTTCCAGACTTTAGAGATTTACATTTCTCTTCATAAAGAGCCCTGTGCGCTCCTGCTGGCCCTCTCTGGCATGATCTCGAATCCTCTTCAGATCATTTCTAGTCCATATTTCAGATGAGTCCTGGTTATTATTTTCACAATACCACTTTAAAACTCTCTTTACTTCATGTAAACAAACATTGGCAAAGGCAGTAAGTCGGAGTTTGGGGCCAGATGTAGGTAATTCCTATTTACCTACTCTTAAATATCGAATCATACCGAATCGGTATTTAAGAGTAGGTAAATAGGAAGGGGGCAGGTGTAGGTAATTCTTATTTTAGAATTACCGAATCGGTATGATTCGGTATTTACCAATTCGGTAAATACCGAATCGGTATTGCCCATTGATTCCTATGGGCCTTGAAGCCCTAAGGAATCAATGGGAAATACCGATTCGGTATTTACCGAATCGGTAAATACCGAATCCTGCAAGGGTGCAGGGGGTGTCACTTTGACACCCTCTAGCACCCCAAGTACAGGCTTGTGTGACATGTGGCACACATACATGCCCTAAGGACATGTCTGTGTGTCACATGGCAAAGGTGTACATGCACAGATGTGCATGTACACCTGAATTCGGTATTTTACCACCCAATTGTATTGGGTGGTAAAATACCGAATTCTGAAGGCCTGTAGCTCTGTAAACAGTGCTACCTACATCTGGGATTTAACGAATCGGTAAAATTACCGATTCGGTATTTTACAGAATCTGTAAATTTACCCATTCGGTAAAATAATGGCCCCTACATCTCAAAAACCAATTACTGGTCGGTAACAGCCGAAATCGGCCGTTACCGACCGGTAATTGGCGACCTACATCTGGCCCTTGATGTGCTAATGAATGTGAGGAACCCGGAAAAAGACCTTCAAGTTCAATCTTCAGCTTATAATACACGGATATGGAGCAACCCTAACAGAAAACAACTTTTTATATATAATTAACTAAGATAGGCGGACCTATGGTTCGCCTGGGTATTATATTGTTATGTCAATTCATATATAACAGTTCTGGCCCGCACTAATACCATAACACTCAGCGGTCAGCGGCAACTCACCCCTCTCACTGACATGACATTTCTGATACAGGGCTTATCTGTCACCAGTACTGAATCAGCCAATAACCAACCATCACCAAGTGAACAGGCATGGAATTACTGAAGAGATCTATCACACGCTGCTTGTCCATCGAAGGACTTTAATCTAGTTCATCACTTCAGGTCCCAAAGAACCGTAGGCTGTGATCCCTTCTTTGCATCTCACAGTGATTCTCCGATATGGGATGATAGTAACAAATCCTGTCTCAGCAGGTCCCTCCTCTTTTTTCTCTCTCCAACCATTCCAGTTAAGGATGAAAATTATTAACAAAGTTTCAGGTTTGATAACCCAGGGCAATGACCAGCTAAGTAGAGTATGATCATAAAAATACTATAAAGGCACCTGCAGAGCCGCTCAAAGCTGCTAGCATACTGGAAAAAACCCATAAATGGCCCCTCTGTCTGTCACCCTCATAATCCACCTTACTGCTAAGCGCAGCGTCCTAGAACACAGTAACCGCACCTCAATGGTCATCACACACAACATGGAAACACTCCCCACATAGGATCACAAAGCAAACATAACAGCCTTCCGACCACACACCTTACATGGTGTATCTTTCTGCCCACGTAGGCAAGTGCTTTAGTTCCTCACATCAGGGTAGTACGCACTATATAAATACGGCAATATCATACAGTGTAAGTACACTGGTTATTTCAACTTGACCATCATGCACACTGGGATGCTTCTTATGTTGTCAAACGCAAACTGGTCCCAGGATGCTTGTTTCCGGTCCAGGGAAGACCTGGCTGGACAGTTAGAGCTGGACTTTACCCATGAAGAACAGGGTCAAGACTGATTTACATATGGCCGGGTCTGAACTGGGGTGGCGAAGTGAGCTAATTAACAATGAAGGATTCAACCCAGATCTGTGACTGGGGGTGAATGTCTGAAAAGTTTCAGCACTACGTCCATCATCGCCTTGTGTTTGCTTTATTTCAACTTGACCATCTTGCACACCGGGATGCTTCTTGTGTTTATAGAAAACAAATTATAAAGTACTCTCACATGCAAATAATGTTGTTTCTGTCTTCATCATGCATGCTTATGATTGCATGCACTTGTCACAAGCCTCCTCTCCCTATTTTGCTTAAGCTCAGTATGGAAACGTGACCTTCAGTTACAACTGCCCCTCTTCTTTCCTTCTGTCCAACCAGCAGTGATTAGTTACTGGCTTCACTGTCTAGGCTACTCTTAGACATTTTATCTGCGGCGTGAATAGCTCTTTTACAATTATCAGAACTACTATCCACTTCGGATTGAACCTAAGGGGTTATTTTAGGGAATGTCGGGCAGCACTACAGCCCCCATATTTGCAGAGATGTGCCTGCCAGGTGGAAATCTCGATGCTTCGTGGTCATCAGCCATTACCTCAGGTTATCTAGAGCCTTAGCCACTATAGATTTGCTGAACGGCTGCCATGTTTTCCTAAAACAAAGTACCAAAGTGGGAGTTTATTTTTGAAAAAAGAAAAGCTAATCACTCTCACACCCTGGGAGTTTTCTCTCAGCGTGTGGGGTCATTTTTATTGTCTTCGGAAACAGGGAGAGAGAAAAATGTACATCAGAACGTCCACCCTGAATAGACGAACAGCCTTACATACTTAGACTGACAGGTCGATGTCTGTCGGGTGTCGGTGTAAGGTTTCCACCAGTTGAGCTAGCCTGGGCTTCATAGGTGGAAACATGACGTTTCACTTGACTAACTGGAGTGAGTGGACAGTACGTTTTGCGGACAGGGTACTCTGCCATTGTGTGGTGGGGACCTGTCCCCCAAATACTAAATAATACCATTAGGTTTGAGAATACATATGACTCATTCCTCTCTTTTCGAAGATCTTTGCCCTTTGAAAATTGTAACATTTGCTTTTCTCTTGGCAAATTTATCTGCAAAGGCTGTCTTTTTATACGGTATAGAAAATTTGACTACACTCGTAGAAATAATTCTTATTCTTATTTATTGTGAAGTGCAAAGATGTAAATCACTGCTCAGTGCCAATTTCAGTTTATTATGTCCTTTTCATATGTTTTGTGCCTCAAGTTGTTGCCTCTTAGTGAAATGTGCTTTTTAGTCAATAAAATCTAAAACTAAACAAATGGCAATACTGTTACCTTACATCCTTCTCTTTTAACCACATCACATTAGAGTTGAACACAATGTTGGTGCAAGACTTCTGGTTCAGTCTGAATTAATATTTTTGTTTATTTCTGTTTACAAAATCATTAGTTGGTTGAATTTCACCAAATTTACCTTTTTAACATCTACATCACCAATACAAAAATTCTTACATTTGATAAAACAATCAGCTCTACATATTCATAATCATTCCATACTCAGTCACTCAACCTGTCAGACATTCAACCACGTCACTCTCACACAGCCACAACAAATTATTTACAATTCAATACTTATTACAATATTATACAACAGCCATAGAAAAAGATTTTTTGACAATAAGTGTGTCTATTCTCATAAATTTGGAGCAATATTTTTGATTTGAAGATCTTTTGGCTCAACAAACAATGGCCTACGTGTTTCGAACTCCTACTTGCTATGGAGTTCTCATCAGGACCCAAAAACAGCTTTCATGATTGAAGCTTGGCTTATTTGAACCCGACGCTAAACAATCAGGCAAAAACATGCATACACTTCTGACGCTCTAATTCATGCCGAAAACATGCCGCGCACATCGGGTTGGGCGCTGTTGGGGCCTGCCGCGGGAGTGGGGGGTCCTTCCCCCCCCTGTGGCTCGTGGCGCGGGTCTGGTGTAGGACGCACGCTCTGCGGGGCTTCCGGGCGAAGGAGAGTGGCGGGGGGTGGCGCATGCGTGTTACATGACATTTATGCGTGTTTATTTAGCGCGGACTTTACCGGAAGGTGTCGGAGCGCGTCACAATAAGACTGATACATGAGCTACATACTTGATCCGTGAGATAGATCTTGATTCTGTCAGAGAGAGAGAGGCAGTCTCATGTGACAGCCAGACTGTTACCCTACTCAGCGGTGCACTTATTATCGGCCTCGTGGAGATGAAAGGATAATTCTCCAATATTAGGGGTGTCTTTCATAGATTCACATGCTTGAATATTCCCCGTCCTCGAAGTGGGAGTCCCACGGTAAATAAAATAGCAATAATGCTAAATATATATAATATATATAATATATATGTACATATAATACATGATAAAGAATAGGAAACAATAGAAACCTCAAAAAACTATTCCTACATAGGAAAGCATGGTAAAGAGAAAAAACTACTTGTAACACATTAGTGTCATTATGTTAGTCCAAATTACAGCCAATCAGGCGTCAGCACCCTCTAGAACCTTCTCCTCAGAAGCTCAAGCCCTCAGATTTTCTACCGCACGTCGTGTGAAGGGAGTCTCCCTGAGCTCTGCTCAGTTTTCACCTCTACTCATCTATTTCCAGTGTTTTTCACAACATGTCAAGTAAGAAGTCTTTATTTAGACCTTGCTCTTCTTGTGGGAAGCTGCGCCTTTTTGAAAAGGACCCCCACCAGAAGTGTATATACTGTTTATACCCTGATCATGAGGCTAGCAGCTGCAAGTTCTGTAGAACTTTTTCTACAAAGACTCTGAAGGACAGGGAAGGCCGCCTTCTCCTTTCGCTTCAACGTCTAAAAGACAAGGATTCAGCCCTGTCAGACGCAGAAAGTTTTCATTCTGGACTTTCTTCAGCAGCATCCAAGCATGGTAGTTAACAGGATGTTCCATCTCCTTTCCTCAAGAAGATGAAGTTGGCCTTGCCTCTAGCTTCTGTGGTGTCTTCAGCCACCCCTACAACCTTTACGCCCACGAGACCTGGCTCTCAGGCGTCTTCTGCTGCCTCTCGAGGTGTTTCCACGCCTCTCAAAGTTCCGCCGTCGACGGGAGCGTCGACGAACGCTCCGACGACGAGAAGGGCATTTGCTACATCCTCGACGACAACGCTGACTACTACCTCTGCTTTTTCTTCGTCGACAACGGTATCGTCGACAGCATCCACGTCGACGAGGGTTGCCTTGCCTTCCAAGCCAGTTCCGTCGACGATTCCCATTCTCCTCGTCGACGAAAGCCTCCAAGAAGATACATCCTACCTCTGTGTTGTTGATGATACTGACAACCTCGACGTTGACGGTGATGACGCCGACGATGGTGTCGACGATGACGACGATGATTCTGACAACGACCTCGTCGACGGTACCGTTGACGGTCAGCCCACCATCGACGACCAGTCCACCGTCTACGGAATTTCTTTCACCGGCGACTACGATTCCATCTCCGATGACACAAAAAATCAAAATTTCAATTAAGGAAAGACAAATTACACCAGAAATGACATTGCCCCGTAGGGCGGCACCGTTACCTCCAGCACTTCTTCTGGAGGAGGAATATTCTGACAAGGATGAAAGTCCATATGGGGATGCTTATAGTCCGTCTCCGCTCCAGGCGAAGTACCAGGACTCGGATGATTATTACTTGGGTCAGCATCATCCACAAGAGCAGTTCACTCCTCATGATAGACCTCAGGATCCATCCCAGCAGGGTATGGCGGCCATGCCATCTTCACTGATAAATGGCCTACAACAGATGTTGCTGGACTACAAGAGAAGGTTTCCATCTCAGGCTGAATCCATACAACCTCCTCCACCACCACCTCCGCAGCCTCCTTCTACTTCACCTGCGTCAATGTCTCAAAGGCCTGAAGAGGAACCTTTGACAGAAAAGCAAGATGTGATTACAGTGCATGATGACGATGATGGTTCAATAGACGAGGAACAGAATGTGGAACATATCCCAAATCCTGACAGAGAATGGGACGATTATATAATTCCAGATCGGGCTTCGCCATCTCCGGACTCTGTGGATTTGCCCCCGGCTGAATAGGGCGTTTCTATAATCTTATGGAAAGAGTGTCTAAAAAGTTTGGCCTTCCTGTTCCAGTGGTACAATCAGACTGCTTCCGCTACGATTTCAAGGAGCCTTATAAGAAATCTATCAGTTCCATACCTATCGTAGAGCACGTTTGCAAATGTGAGCAAATGTGGTGCGATCTCTCTCCGTTTATTGATCAGCTTCCAGAGAGGGCCAAAGCGGATGCAAGAAAGATCCTGGAGGAGGGTGAACGATCGCCATCCAAGATTATAGATTGTGCAATGGATATTGCAACAACTGCTTTTCGTGCCTTAGTAGGTTCAGCGGTCCTGAGGTGTCAAGGTTGGCTACAATCTACCTGGTTTCGCCCTGAAGTGCAGAATAAGATTCTGGATTTACCTTTTGATGGTGATATGCTGTTTGGGAAGCATATGGATGACGCCTTGCAGGACATTAGGAAAGATACAGAAAAGGCAAGGTCTTTGGGCACACTTCGATATCGTAAGGTGCCTTTCTGGGGTGCAAGAGGAAAAGGCTTCTTATCGTATAGGGGAGGTTATCTACAACGCTACTCCTCCTATTCTCAATCTTCTCATTCATTCAAACCTCATTACTCTCAACGCCAGAACCAATCGGCGTCCTTCTCTCGCCAGTCTTCGAGAGGTAAACAAGGTAGTCAGGGGAGAGATACCTCTAAACATCAATAGCGGCTTCCCGGCTCTGCCTACTGGTCCTTTCCCCCTTGTGACATCTGTGGGAGGCAGGATAACACATTTTCTCAATTGCTGGAAGATCATAACAACAGGTCGGTGGGTCCTAAATATCATCCAATTTGGCCATACATTGGAATTTCAAAACCTCCCAGAGCTCCTCGCGCCACAGAATCAAAACATCTGCATCTTCTCCATCTCGTAGCTCGTCAAATGCTCACCAAGGGAGCGATGGAGCCAGTACCGCTCTCTCAAAGAGAAAAAGGGTTCTATTCCAGATTTTTCCTGGTTCGCAAGACGGAGGAAAAGTGGCGCCCAATGTTAGATCTGAGGGAGCTCAACACCTATCTCATAAAACTCTCCTTTCGGATGGTTTCTCTTCAAGATATCTTGCGTCTTCTAAATCCAGGAGATTACATGGTGCCTCTGGATCTCCAGGACGCATATTTCTATGTTCCGATCCACCCAGTTCACAGAAAATGTTTACGCTTCACAGTAGCCAAGAGCCACTGTCAATTCAAAGTACTGCCGTTCGGGCTCAGATCCGCTCCCCGGATATTCACAAAGGTTTTGGCCCCGGTGGCAGCATTCCTCAGGAAACCATCTCTGGAAGTGTTCCCATACCTAGACGATTGGTTAATAAAAGCCCCATCTTTTCAAGCAACGGCAAGTGCAGTCAAAAGTTGCGTCCAACTTTTCAATCATCTAGGTTTACATCTCAACAAAGACAAATCAGTCTTTCTTCCATCCAGGAGGGTCAAGTTTCTAGGTTCCATTCTGGATACAAGAAGCTGCAAAGCTTTTCCATCAGAGGAAAGACAGAAAAACAAATCTTTTCGGCCAGCAAATTACAGAAGAGACGGTCCCTGACAGTTCGTTTGTACAAATCTCTACTAGGGTTGCTCTCATCTTGCATACCATTAGTTCCGCATTGCTGACTGCGTATGCGCCCTTTGCATGAACAACTAGACATGCAATGGCGCCAAGCGGAAGGTTCTTTCGAGGACAAAATAAAGGTCACTCCTCTCAAGGAAGGCGGCAGTTTGGTGGACTATCAAAGAAAATATCTCAAGAGGTCTTTCTTTCAGGATGGCTCCATCCCCTCTAATTCTAACGACAGAGGCATCACTGGAAGGCTGGGACGCTGTCTTACAGGACCTCCAGGTGAGCAGTCACTGGAATCCTGAAGAGCGCCTTCTCCATATCAATCTCTTGGAACTCATGGCGATTCGTTTAGCCTTGCAAGCTTTCCTGCCGAAGGTTTGGGGAGCCTCTGTTCTGGTCCGGACGGACAACACAACGGCCATGCATTACATCAACAAGAAAAGACGGTACGAGGTCTCATCTTCTCTCAAAAGAGACCCAAGAAATTTGGGAATGGGCTATTCTCCAGAAGGTCTTCCTTTCAGCAGAGCATCTACCAGGCACCCTAAACATAACAGCGGACACCTTAAGTCGTCTGAAATCGGCTTGTCACGAGTGGGAATTGGATCAAGATATTCTGGACAAGGTTTTTCAACATTGGGACACTTCAACCATAGACCTGTTTGCTACTCCAGAAAACAGGAAATGCCAACTCTATGCAAGCAGGGATCACCATCCAGGGTCACTGGAGAATGCTCTTTCGATGTCCTGGTTAGGCGCATTTGTTTACGCCTTTCCTCCAATTCCCCTGATCCCGGGGCTGCTCAGGAAACTAAAGACGGAACCTTGCAGACTGATTTTAATTGCACCAGCGTGGCCTCGCCAATTCTGGTTCACGAAACTACTCCTGCTATCTCAGGATCAACCGTTTCACCTATGTCCCATTCCATCTCTACTGACAATGTCCCAGGGACATCCAGATCCGACCTCTCTCCATTTGAAAGCTTGGCTCCTGAACACAGAGAATTCCACAGCTTGAATATCCCTCAAGACTGTAGGGAAATCTTATCTCAGGCTCAGGCTCGCGCTCCTAGTACAAATAAGACTTATCGTGCTAAATTGAAGCGCTTCTGCCTATTGTACCACTGTGAAAGCCTTCATCCGTTCTCTTCGGCTCCTCATCAGATACTGCCTTACATTTTGCCACTGGCCAAGTCAGGTCTTTCTCATTCTTCCATCAAAGTCCATCTGGCTGCTATTTCAAGATTCAGAAGGACAGCTTCTGGTTCTTCTCTATGGTCCGCTAGAATTATCAAGCAATTCTTGAAAGGTCTTTTCAGGGTCTTCCCACCAGTTCGGCCTCCCCATCAAGCTTGGAATCTCAATCTGGTTCTGGCTCACCTCATGAGACCTCCGTTTGAGCCAATCCACAGAGCGGATTTAAAATATTTGTTTTGAAAGTTAGCTCTCCTGCTAGATCTCACTTCAGCTAGGAGAATGGGAGAACTACAAGCTTTCTCCATTTTGGAACCCTTTCTACAGTTCAAAAAGGACACTTTGTTACTGAGGACAAATCCGAAATTTATTCCAAAAGTCCCTTCGGATTTTCATTTGAATGAACCAGTGGTTCTAAAATCTTTCTTCCCGCGACCTACATCTCCAGCAGAACGGTCTCTATATTCCTTGGATGTCCAGAGGTGTCTCAAATTTTATCTTGAATGCACAAAAGATTTTAGAAAATCTTCACAGTTTTTTGTAGGTTTTAGTGCTCCTAGAAAAGGATTTCCACTTTCAAAAACAAGGAATCTCATGTTGGATTTCAAGTGCAATTCATTATTGTCACCAAGCGGCAGGGAAACCGCTGGAATAGCATGCGCGAGCTCACTCCACAAGATCAGTTTCATCTTCGGCTGCTCTCTTCCCAGGAGTTCCGATCAAAGACATTTGTAGGATGCCTACATGGAGCAGTGCCCACACGTTCACAAGGCATTACTGTTTGGACTCTTCCATAAGGAGTGAGGCGGCAGACGGACAAGCAGTCCTGGGGAATTTTTTCCTATGAGAGTTGAGCTTTCCCTTCTAGCCCTCCTTCCTCTGATTGCACATTTTGTATCTGATAATGTTTCCAATGTATTGTTATAAGGTATATTGTTTCATATGAATATGGATATGCTGAGTTATGTTAATACTCATGTAACAAAATGTGCTCTTATGGCTTCCTGCTTGCTACTCTGATACAAAGCATGGGAATCTATGAAAGTTCCAATACTGGGGCAAGAAAATAAGTTACTTACCTGTAACTTTGGTTCCCCAGTATTGGTAACTTTCATAGATTCCCATGCGCCACCCTCCTCCCCTGGGAAAGCTCAGCCTTTTGCAGATGTAGTTACTGTTACACAATGGCTACAAAAATCTGAGGCTCTGAGGCTCTCTCAGGAGGGTTCTATGGGGTGAGGCTGTTCTGATTGGATGTTGCAACTTTTTGGTCTCTTTTACAAAAAGAGGTGTATATGCTACAAAATGAGATGAGGCCTAGGCCTTTCTTTCTCTTTTGTACCTACTGCTATGGTATTTTCTATTTACCGAGGCTCTCATTCCGACGACGACGGGGGAATGATACAAAGCATGGGAATCTATGAAAGTTACCAATACTGGGGAACCAAAGTTACAGGTAAGTAACTTGTTTTCTTCACGGAGCCACCCTCACATTCGTCTGTAGTGATGCCTCATGCAGCCCTGTCCTGGACTACTGCAGTAACCACACCCCGTCCTCCATATCTACCACAGACCGCTTACATGGCGCTGGCTCCGGCACAAGCCTTATGCGGTTTGCAGAGTATCACCAGGTGTAGTGGTGTGATTCACTGAGCCACCCTTACATTCGTCTGAAGTGATACCTCGTCCAGCCCTGTCCTGGACTCCTGCAGGCTGCAGTAAGCCACGGCCTGCCCTGCATATCTACCACAAACCGCTTACATGGTGCTGGCTCTGGCCCAAGGGTTATGAGGTTTGCAGAGTATCACCAGGTGTAGTGGTGATTCACTGAGCCACCCTCACATTCGTCTGTAGTGATGCCTCGTCCAGCATTGTCGTGGAATCCTGCAGGCTGCAGTAAGCCACGGCCCGCCCTCCATATCTACCACAGACCGGTAACATTGTGCGGCCTCGGCCCAAGGGTTATGCGGTTTGCAGAGTATCACCAGGTGTAGTGGTGATTCACTGAGCCACCCTCTCATTCGCCTGCAGTGATGCCTCGTGCAGCCCTGTCCTGGACTCCTGCAAGCTGCAGTAAGCCATGCCCCGTCCTCCATAAGTACCACAGACCGCTTACATTGTGCTGGCTCTGGCCTAAGGGTTATGCGGTTTGCAGAGTATCACCAGGTGTAGTGGTGATTAACTGAGCTACCCTCACATTCATCTGCAGTGATGCCTCGTCCAGCCCTGTCCTGGGCTCCTGCAGGCTGCAATAAGCCACGCCCCGTCCTCCATATCTACCACAGACCGCTTACATGGCACTGGCTCCGGCCCAAGGGTTATACGGTTTGCAGAGTATCACCAGGTGTAAATTCGCTCGGAGGGGCATGGTTTCTGGTTTTCACCCTGTGTTCACTCAGTTGTCTCCCAGACCCCGTGTAATGTGTATCACATCGCCTCCAGGGGCAGGCTACGAGCTATGGGCCAAAGTCGAACAATGTGTGCACCCAAGTAGAGGTGTGAAATGTGTAAGTATAAATGCCATATCCTGATCGACAAAACCGAATGCAAAAAGTCTGTATTTATCCAGTATTGGGGTATCTTTCATAGATTCACATGCTTAGAATCATCTCTAACGATGAGGTTGGAGTCTCGCGGTATAATAAAACATATACATTATAGTCATAATAAAATTACACAATAGGCTACCATGGACAGCAAAGTCACTACATTAGCCTATCTTAGTCCTTTTACAAAAAGAACCAAACTTGGAACATAGCCAATCAGGCTGCAGCACCCTCTTAGAACCTTTGACAGAGAGGCAAACCCTCAGATTTTCTACCTCACATTGTGTGTCAGGGAGTCTCTTTGAGCTCTGCTCAGTTTTCTTTACCTTAGCTACCTTTGTGAGTAGATATGTCTGACTCTTCAAAGAAAAGCTTGTTTTTGCCTTGCTCTTCATGTGGGAAGAAAAGATTACATTTTGAGGATCCACATAAAAAATGTATATATTGTCTTTATCCAGCTCACAAGGTCAAGGATTGCAGGATCTGTATAACCTTCCCTGCCAAGACCTTGAAGGACGGAAAAGGAAGACTTTTGGTTTGGCTGGAAAAACTGAAAGCTACATCGGAGGTAGTTTCCGGAGATGAAGGCAGCGTAGGTCCTCAGGCGTCCACCCCTCAGGCCAAAAAGAGGGATAGATTTGGAGATCCCATGAGAGACAGAGTAAGACCCTTAAGAAATCTGACTCAGAGACTGGTCACTCTTCCTCTAAAAAAGAGAAGCCTTCATTCTCTTCAGGGGTAAAAATGGGAGAAAAAGTGAAGATTTCTCTGAAAACTGCCTCAAAACAACAGAAATCCCTTTCTGAGCCCCCGTTGTCATCGAAAAGTGCTCCGTTGACGATGAAATCTCCTCAGAAGGGGAGTGATTCCTCGCCGTCGTCGAAGAAAGTCCCATCATCGACGAAGACTCTGTTGACGGCACCATAGATGATTATTTCATCGCCGTCGACAATGCCAATCTCGTCGACGCCTATGTCGTCGATTACATCCATGCCGTCGACGATGCCACCGCCGTCGACGTGTCCACCGTGGATGATGATACAGCTCCCGTCGATGAGCCCACTGTCGACGACACTACCGTCGACTAGCTTACCGTCTACGGCGATATTACCCTCATTGACTAGCCCACCGTCGATGACGGCAGCGACCTCGACGACATCGTCGACAAAGGTTTTTCCTTCGACGACCTCAATGATTTCAACGTCAACGGTTTCTTCTATAATGGCTATTTCTACTGATACTGACTCGCCGTCCATGTACATTTCATCGACGCTGAAGCGTAAACGACCTACATCTTTACAAATGACACCAGTGTTAACATCTAAATTGTCCTCTTCAAGGCATTTTTATCAGGACGTTTCCTATATCTCACCTTTACTCCTAGCAACTATCTGGAGGAGTCAGATGATGAAGGGCCTTTTGGCCCAGCACATAATCCTTCTCAGCTCCGGATTAATACCAGGAGGATGACGATGATGAGGAATATTATGAGCCCTGTTAATCTCTGCGAGGCCCGCAGGAACCTATGGTTCAAATGCCCGCGGCTTTGGTGCAAGATTTAACTGCTATGTTGAGGGATTGTAATATATGCTTCCCACTTTCAGTTGCAGAACAACCTCCTGCGCCTTCAGTTTTACAGGTTGCGAGTCCTGCTGCCCCTATCTCCGTGCCTCAAGAAGTATTTCCTATTCATTTCACTCAAGATGATGATGGTGACACTGTGGCTGAAGAGGGAGAGATACCAAACTCACCCACAACTGTGGATGAATGGGATGAGTACTTAATTCCTACGCCATCCTCACCAGTCCATCAGGCGGTTGAATCCCCTCCTGAGGATATTGGAGGTTTTTACGCAATCATGGAAAGGGCAGCAACCAGGTTTCATCTTCCTGTATCGGTACAGAAAACAGTGTGTTTTCTTTATGATTTTAAAGACCAAAGTAGGAAATCTGTCCGTTCAATCCCTATAATCGATCATATTTGGGAAGAAGGAACGAAAATAATGAAAACTCCTTTTTCGATACCTGCGATTCTCCCTAGAATCGGTAAAAAGTATAAAGCACTGGATGATGCTCCTGCTTGCCTCTCTGGGCACCCAAGACCAGATTCTGTTATTTCACAGGCGGCCCAACGGAAGTCTCGTAATCCATCTATTCCGGTAACTGCACCACCAGATAAGGATGGGAGACGCCTGGATAACATTGGTAACCGCTTTACCACCATGGCAGGTGCATCAATTCGTGCCACAAACTCTTTGGCGATTTTAAGCTGATATGACCGCCTACTATGGCATTTCCCCTTATCTTGAATACCTTCCTGAGGACAAGAAACAGGAAGCAGGAAAGATACTTTTGGAAGGTGAAAGGGCTGCGTTATAGATTATCGACATCTCTATGGATCTAGTGTCTTTGGGTTTTCGCTAACTTGCCGGAGCAGCAACCCTTAGACATCAGGGTTGGTTGAAATCCACCAACTTTCTCCCGGAGGTCCAAACAAAGATTCTGGACATGCCATTTGATGGAGATTTATTATTTGGGAAACACATTGATGAGGCGTTACAAGAAATCAAAAAGATACTGATACCGCCAGGGCACTGGGTACTTTACAATATAGAAAGACTCCTCTTCGAGGAGCTAGAGGTAGAGGATCATATTCATTTTGTAGAGGATATCAAAAATACCATAATCTGTGCAGTCAAGGACGATATGGTTACCAACAGCAGCAACAGCAGCAGTCCTATAGAAATCCCCCAGCTGCCGCTTATAGACAACAGAACAGAAGACGTCAACATCAAGGCAGGGACTCTGCTTGAAAATAGTGACAATCTTTTAACACCTGCACCAGATCTGCCACACCTGGTTTACAGGATTCCGAATGTATCCCAACATTTAAAAAATTGGAAAAGAATAACCACAGATAAGTGGGTATTGGACATTATCAAATTCAGTCACACCCTGGAGTTTATCAATTACCCCCTCCTCATCCACCTTTGAAGAAGCATCCGCCGCATTTTGCTCTTCTCAGAAAAGAGGTAAAAACCATGCTTTTGAAAGGAGCGATAGAGAGAGTGCCTCACTCTCAGGTGGGAAAAGGATTTTATTCCCGCTTTTTTCTGATAAAGAAAAAGTCAGGGGAAAGGAGGCCTATCCTGGATTTAAGGAAACTGAACAAATACCTTCAAAAGAAATAATTTCGCATGGTCACACTTCAAGAAATCCTTCAGCTTTTGGACCACGAGGACTTCATGACAACATTGGATCTCCATGATGCATACTTCCGCATTCCAATTCATCCCAAGCATCGGAAATTCCTTCGATTTACTGTGGCAGGTGTACATTTCCAATTCAAAGTCCTTCCATTCTGCGTACGCTCGGCCCCGAGAGTCTTTACAAAATTCCTAGCTCCAGTAGCAGCTCATCTCAGACTTCAGGGCATCCAATTATTCCCGTATTTGGACAATTGGCTAATAACGGCTCCTTCCTTTCGGCAGGCTTCTCACGCAACATCCACATGCCTGCAGGTTTTTCACTCCCTAGCGCTGCCTCTGAACATTCAAAAATCAGTCCTCTGTCCTTCTCAAAGAATTACATTTCTTGGGGCAATTTTGGATACCATCCGAGACAAAGCATTCTTGTCCAAAGAAAGACAATCTCGCCTCACTTCTCTGGCGTCAGACCTCCTAAAACGAAAGTTCGCTTCTGTGAGGATTATCAAATCTTTTCTGGGAATACTATCATCAGCAATTCTGCTAGTACCTCATACCCGCCTAAGAATGCGACCAATTCAAGAGGAACCGGACAGTCAGTGGCAGCAAATTTGAGGGTCGTTCGACGACCTAGTGCAAATAACTCCAGTTATGCGAGAAACACTTACCTGGTGGATGCGCTCCAAGAATGCCTCAGTCGGGCTCACTTTTCAGACTTCCGTACCGGACTTCATCCTCACAACAGATTCCTCCCTAGAGGGGTGGGGTGCACACCTTCAAGATCTTTGCATAAGAGGGAAATGGTCAGCTGCAATGGCAAGGATGCATATCAATTTTCTGGAGCTTCGAGCCATTTTTCTAGCGTTGCAGTCTTTTCTCCCAAGGCTTCAAGGGTCAACTGACCTGATCAGAACCGACAACACCTCTTACATGCATTATCTAAACAAGCAAGGAGGTACCCGGTCCCACATTCTATCTCAAGAAGCTCAAAGCATTTGGGAGTGGCGCTTTCTCACAGTATCAAAATCAAGGTGGAACATCTACCAGGGATCCACAACACTTTAGCAGACACTCTGAGCAGGACCTCAAAGTCCTGTCACGAATGGGAGCTGGATCAAACAATTGTGGAAAATATATTTCAGAAGTTGGGCAAGCCAAATCTGGATCTCTTTTCCTCCAGGAACAATCGAAAGTTCCCATTCTTTGCAAGTTGGGAGCCAGAGAAGGGCTCTTGGGGAAACGCCTTCATGATGAGATGGACTGGGATTTTTGCTTACGCATTTCCCCCTTTCCCATTGATCCCAAGACTTCTGAACAAACTCAAGCTGGAACCATGCTGCATGATTCTCATTGCACCGAGATGGCCGCGTCAATATTGGTTCACAGAGCTTCTCCTACTATCCAAACGCAGACAGTGCCGTCTTCCAGCAGTCCCGAACCTACTGTCCATGAGCAAAGGCCAGATTCTTCATCCTCGTCCGGTCCAATTGCACCTTCATGCATGGTTTCTGGATTCACAGCGTTTAAGAGAGAAATTTACATCAAGACTGCAGAGACATTCTTGCTAGAGCAAGAGCTCCTTCTACCTTGAAAACGTATGCGCTAAAATGGAAAAGATTCTGTTCCTGGTGTAGTAGCAAGAATATACATCCTTTAAAATGTTCTCCAGATAAGATTCTGCCTTGTTTTCTATCATTCTCGAAATCTGGTCTTATGTTTGCTTCGGTTAAACTGCATCTAGCGGCAATTTCTACCTACAGGCGCTTAGTTTCTAAAAGGGCTTTTCAGAGCTTTTCCACCTATTAGAGCTCCTCCTCCAGAATGGAGGCTTAATTTGGTGCTGCAGCAGCTCATGATCCATTTGAGCCTATTCATAAAGCTGATTTAAAATATCTCTCCTAGAAAGCAGCGCTCTTAGTGGCACACACCTCTGCTCGAAGAGTCAGGGAAATACAGGCTTTCACTATCAAGCAACCTTTATTTGAAATTTACCAATGACTATGTCCTTCTAAGAACTAATCCTACGTTTATACCCAAAGTTCCCTCTACATTCCATCTTAACGAGCCTGTTATATTGCGCTCTTTATTTCCTAATCCGTCTTCCTCTGCTGAGAAATCTTTACATACCTTGGATGTCAAGAGGTGTTTATGGTTCTAAATTTCACGTACTGTATCCATCAGAAAATCCGACCAATTATTTATTTCCTATGGTGGTCAAAAGCCAGGAACAGCTGTGACGCAGTCCACTATTGCAAGGTGGATTGCGTCTTCTATCCAATTCTGCCATTTCAAAGCTGGACTTCCGCTGTCAAATAAACCTAAGGCTCACTCTACAAGGGCAGTATCCTCGTCTACAGCTCTTTTTGCTGGAGTACCTTTGGAGAAGATTTGCCGTGCTGCAACCTGGAAAAATGTGCAAACATTTACGCTGCATTACTGCCTTGATCTGGCAAAAGAGGCTGAATCAGCAGTGGGTCAAGCAGTGTTGCGGAAGCTTTTTAAATAAGGTAAGCCTCTGGCAGGAGGTAATTATATCTTTACAAGTTGACATGTTGATTATTAAACATGTTTATTTTGATGCATATGCTTATGAATTGCCGCTTATTAGGGTTAAAATGTGTACAGCATTATTGTGTTGGTTTTACGAGGTATCTTTTTATTTCTTATGATCCCCACCATCCACTATGCATCGAAGTATTGTTTACTGCTAGCTATTCTGGTTCTAAGCATGTGAATCTATGAAAGATACCCCAATACTTGATAAGAAAACGAGTTACTTACCTGTAACTACAGTTATCCAGTATTGGTATGTTTCATAGATTCACATGCGACCTACCCTCCTCCCCGGAAGGTTCTAAGAGGGTGCCTGATTGGCTGTGTTCCAAGTTTGGTTCTTTTTGCAAAAGGACTAAGGACTAAGATAGGCTAAAGTAGTGACTTTGCTGTCCATAGTAGCCTATTGTGTAATGTTATTATGACTATAATGTATATGTTTTATTATACTGCGAGACTCCCACCTCGTCGGCGGGGATGATTCTAAGCATGTGAATCTATGAAAGATACCAATACTGGACAACTGAAGTTACAGGTAAGTAACTCGTTTTCTTATGTTGACAATGACGTGTGTCAGCTTTGCATTAGGGCGGGACTGTGTGTGTCCTAAGGGGTGGGTGGAAGAAGGTGCAAAGTGGGCATCGATGGACATCCCCTAGGGTGTTCCCCACCCTGGAAATACGTGCAACATAATTTCTGTGGAAGGCCGCACTGAGTGAAACATGAAGGTCCTGCTCATCCTTTCACCAGTCTGCTCACAGGTCATCCTCACTGCTGGATTTCAGGAAAGGACTCAAGGACTCCAGACCTGACTGTACCAAGGACCACCCCCACCTCCCCCTCCCCCACACGGCTGATCAGTCGCGCTTTACAAATAGATTCATATGAAGGTCCTGCTCATCCTTTCACCAGTCGGCACACTGCTCACAAGAAGGCTCTGCTCATCCTTTCACCAGTCTGCTCACAGGTCATCCTCACTGCTGGATTTCAGGAAAGGACTGAAGACCTGGCTGCACAACTGACGGACCACTCCCCCAGTTCACAGCGCCTGGAGACCCTCACGGGTGATTAGCCGCGCTTTACAAATCCTGCTTGATAGATTGATATGAAGTTCCTGCTCATCCTTTCACCAGTCGGCACACTGTTCACAAGAAGGCTCTGCTCATCCTTTCACCGGGTGGCTCACTGGCAATTTGAAGGCCCTGCTCCTCCCAGTCCACCTGAAAGGCTCTGCCCTTCCTTTCACCAGTCGGCTCACGTGTCACATGGTGGTCATACTTATCCTTTCACTAGTCGGTACACAGGTCTCATGGAGGTCCTGCTCATCCTTTCATCACTTGGCAGACAAGTGACAACGTCGTGCACATCCATCAGCACTGGGCACACTGCTCACCCGGAGGCCCTGCTCAGCCTTTCATCACTTGGCATATACGTGAGAAAGTCGTGCACATCCTTCCAGCAGTGGGCACACTGCTCACACGGAGGCCCCGCTCAGCCTTTCATCACTTGGCAGACACGTGAGAAAGACGTGCACATCATTCCAGCAGTGAGCACACTGCTCACCCGGAGGCCCTGCTCAGCCTTTCATCACTTGGCAGACACGTAAGAAAGTCGTGCACATCCTTCCAGCAGTGAGCACACTGCTCACCCGGAGGCCCTGCTCAGCCTTTCATTACTTGGCAGACACGTGAGAAAGTCGTGCACATCCTTCCAGCAGTGAGCACACTGCTCACCCGGAGGCCCTGCTCAGCCTTTCATCACTTGGCAGACACGTGAGAAAGATGTGCACATCCTTCCAGCAGTGGGCACACTGCTCACCCGGAGGACCTGCTCAGCCTTTCATCACTTGGCAGACACGTGAGGAAGTCGTGCACAACCTCGCAGTCCCGGCGGGCAGGATTCCTGCCCGAGTGCACCGCACCGGAGCTCGCCCCGCACTCCCGGCGGGCAGGATTCCTGCCCGAGTGCACCGCACTGGAGCTCGCCCCGCACTCCCGGCGGGCAGGATTCCTGCCCGAGTGCACCGCACCGGAGCTCGCCCTGCACTCCCGGCAGGCAGGATTCCTGCCCGAGTGCACCGCACTGGAGCTCGCCCTGCACTCCCGGCGGGCAGGATTCCTGCCCGAGTGCACCGCACCGGAGCTCGCCCCGCACTCCCGGCGGGCAGGATTCCTGCCCGAGTGCACCGCACCGGAGCTCGCCCCGCACTCCCGGCGGGCAGGATTCCTGCCCGAGTGCACCGCACTGGAGCTCGCCCCGCACTCCCGGCGGGCAGGATTCCTGCCCGAGTGCACCGCACTGGAGCTCGCCCTGCACTCCCGGCGGGCAGGATTCCTGCCGGCTGAGGTCATGCAGCGCCGCCGGGGTGCTGGCAGCCGCAGCAGGCGCGCTGTCCTCAGCAGGCAGGTAACGGAGGAGGGCGTGCCAGGGACTGCTTGCACAAGAGCGATGGTTCACTCTCAGGCCGTATTCATTACACCTGGAAGCATGAGCTCATCCGCAGCGGTTCACTGAGGGATCTGTTTACTCAGGTGTGGGGGCAGGAGCGAGATATCCGGCCTGGCACAATCGCGCCAACCGCGGTGCCTCAAGCCCGCTCAGAGCCGGGGACTGGGTTCATGTAGGTACCGCCGTCTCTGGATCACGCCGGCATATACAGATCCCTCGTGCTTGCCGCTTTGGTCGAATCAGGAGAAGGCCCCAATGATACCATTGTGTCTTGTTCCGCGTGATGGAATGAATACGTATCAGCATGGCGATACAAGCAATCAAGCAAAATAAGCTTTATTTATTTATCACAAGGTGAATCCATGGCAAAGTTTAAAAACCAAAATACAAGTTAAAACAGAGTACAAAAGGCTGTTATATGTAGAAACAGTCATCAACTGCGCGATGACGCAATTGCTAATTACAACAGCTTCCTGTCATTAATAACGGCCAGCAGAAATTGTGATTTTACTAAACGTGTGTATAAATTCGGTAACATTTGCAAGTATATAAAAGCTGGACGACATTGTACAAAACCTAGCTGTAAAAACAAAGGTTTGCTGAGTTTCTTTCTCAGACCAGAAACATATTTACAGAAAGGCAGTGTGGGTGGTTCTCCGTGGCGAGGTATCATCACAAGGACAATTCCCCAGGTCAGGTGACCAGTTGTTAATAGTAGGGAAACTAATTAAACGGTGAAAAATATCTAACCGAAAGCTGGTCAACACGAACCTGTGGCGCGGATTATACTCTTTGACTAAGTACAGTTGCATGTAATAACTGGTCAAAATCGTATGATTCCTCAACACTGAAGGTTTCAAAATTTTGGAAGATAATCTGATTTCCTCTAATAATGAGATACACTTCAGTTTCATGCCTTTTCTTTGGATATTAATCATGCTCTCGGGGTGGTTAAAATACTCGGGAGGTCTGTCTGGAAATTGTGCACAAATTTGAGCCAGGGGATTTTGAGAGCGTGCGTATATTTTAGACAATCAGCAATTATGGCTCGGCACATTTTATGCCAGAGAATAACTGGCTGGATCCTGATCAGATCTGCTATGTAAGGGGCTCCTAATTCAGTGTGACAAACATAGATTGAGCTACATTTCGGGAGTGCAAGGAGATTCTTTAAAAAGGCATTTTCTTCAAGTTGGATAGCATCAGTCTTCACTTACCCTCAGAGCTCAGACCCGTACATAGCAGTTGGTCTGCATTTGGCCTTATAGATGGTCACCAGTTCGTTCTGATGTTTAATGCCAAGCTGTCTAGCAAAATTTAGTAGGGCCATTATTGTTTTAACAATATGAAGTCGCCTTGATTTGATTGCCCCAGGCCAGTTCCCAGCTTGACTAAACACAGTCCCCAAATAAGAAAATGTCGCTGTGAACTGAATTTTAGAACCCTCAATAAAGATGTCACACCAGCCGGAAGCCTTATTCCCAATTTTCATAGCAAAGGTTTTACTGATAATAATTTTTAGACCATGGTTTTGCATGAATTGGGCAAACTCGTTAAATAGACGCTGGAATGTCAATTATAATGCGAGCCATTAATACCGCATCATCGGCGTAAAAAAGTGCTGATATTGGCCGATGTCCCACCTGAGGTATGTCCGCACACTTTCTAGCCAGTGTGTCGCCTACACTGTTGATATAGAGGTTAAACAGGAAGGGAGCAGTACACATTCTTGGCGTACCCCTCTTCCTATTTTAAATGGCCTGGTGCAATTACCATTGCGGCCGTAGCGAACTCTACCCCGGCCTTGGGCATACAGATTTCTAAAAAAGTTCACAATAGTGCAGTCCATGCCCATGTTAGACATGATTGACCATAACTTATCATGGGCCACAAAATCAAACATAGAAGACAAATCTACAAAAACTAAAAACAGATTGCCTCCTTATATATGCACATATTTACCAATAAGTAGGTCCAGATTAAAGGCCTGCTATGTAGTCCCAAGCCCATACCTAAACCCGTACTGCAGATCCAAGAGAATAGTGTTGGTTTCTGCCCAGTCCTGCAGTCGGCCTACCTTTACTAGGCAATCCAGAAGAGAAATTGGCCTGTATTGTTCCTGACAGGCTCTGAAGAGCAAGGTAAGGCTGGGGCCCCAAAGGTCGGTTAGATTTAAACAGATCAATAGGGATCCCATCAGGCCCCGGGGCTTTACCCCATTTGCTTGCTTTCAGTGTTAAAACAACTTTGTCCAGGTAAAATTCCAGATATTTCAGGTTATTCAACGGTCGTAGAAATTGAAACTTTAGGGGCAGACACAGGCCCAGTATGAGTAGAAGGGACAGGCGATGGGGTCACAAATCTTCCTTAGAAGAATGCAAATTAGTACAATGTGCTATCCATGCAGCCTCTGTCATGGGTATCACGGCTCAAGGGCAGTCTGTAGAATTATAAGAAGGAGAGTTGATGACACGCCAGAACTTGATGTTATCATTGGACATACTTGAGCTGGAAGCCCAAAACAAGCGCGCACGCGGCAGAAGAGGGAGGCGCGCTCACGCCTCACTCGGCAGCAGGGGGGTGGTGGGGGCAGCGTGATTCACTTGCGGGAGCGATAATTGCTACCATATGGCGGGGCTCGCTCCCTCAAGTGAATTGCCAGACGTGCACACGCTTCCATTGAAGGCAATGGAACGTGTGCATGTGTTTGGCTGAAAAGCCGAAGCGATAGTAATAGGTAATTTTGCCTATGCAGCACATGCACGCTGCGTAGGCGAGACCTAAAAAAGTCTAAAACCAGTGCTGAATAGCGCTGAGGAAACAGTAAAAAGTCTATCACGCTATTTTCTCCACTTCCGTTATAGGTGCTCCTCACTGTAATTGGTGTACAGGTAAGTTCATTACTAAACCACAAGTTGTGTTTAAAGAGTAAATTATTTAAATTATCCCCGCACTCCGAATGGAGGAAATGGGTGACGTCACAATTATCAGATGTCATGCCACACACCTTGTTAGAGGGCTGAGGGCAGAGACGTATGTTAAAATCTCCACCCCATAAGGTAATTGGATCCCTACAATTGTTGGGGAAAGCTTTCTCCAAATCATGATCTAGTTGTTGGAGAACTGTAATGATTTTCAATGTGCAGGCGTTACTATAAAAATTAACAATGGCCATAGTCGAATGTGCAGAAATTTGGAGAGAAACAATTTGATAGAACACTCTTGTAGCAATCACTGTTGTATTTAGGGGAGACAGCATGTTTGACACATAGATACACAAGCCCCCTTTAGGTCGCCCACAATTGGACTGGATTGATGGGCTGTAAAATGTTTTAAAACCATTAAGATGGATTGAATCCTATGCCCAGGTTTCCTGTAAGCAGAGAATGTGAAACTTAGACGTGAATTCAAACCATTGGCTTGTAATGCACTTGTGCCGTAGACCAGCTACATTCCTATAAAGAACTGTGGAAGCTGCCGTAAGGGTCTTAGCTGCCTTGGGTAGTAGCTGCGGAGCTGAGGAGGAGTCAGCGATACAAGGCCCAGGGAACTCTGAGGACTCAAAGGCCTCATCTATCTCAGCTCGTGGCCCCATCTCATGCACTAAAAGAGTTGCGGATCCATTCTGATTCTCCCCGCTTTGATTATCAGTAGTCTTTAGTCAATCCACACAGTTTAATGTGGAAGACAATCAAACCTATTATGGGTCTCAATTGGGTGCTGGTGCGCTGGTAATTACGCCTGATGGTGCATACTTACTACTTGAGGCAAAATTGAGAAGGGGCAGGAGGCTGATAAAAAAAGTCAAGTGGTAGAACCGCAATCTGCCTTGTGGTGAGAGATGGTAAGCTGTCTCTCTCAAAGATTAATTTCACTTAAATTAGGGGAGGTGAATGAAAGCACCTCACAGTCGCCCTCTTAAGGTTTTGCTTCCCGTACCCACCCATTTAACTCTTATAATCATTTTCAGGTCTGCAAAGAGTGCCCCACCAAGCCTTACCCTCGCATTCAACCAATTTAGAGATTTATTCCTTATAGATTCCCATGATTCGTGTACAGAGCTAGAAACACAGGGGACGTTGGCTAAAATTATTACATAGGGTGTACCTGCAGTCGGGAGCTCTAGACAGTCCATTTTTAAAATAGGAAAGGAACGTATATAGTCAGTAGTTGCGTAATTAGTAAGAATCGGATTTTGGAGAACGTTATGTGATATAGTGGAAGGATTACTAAGTTCTGGTCGGGGTAGTAGAGAGACTGTGGAGGGAAATAGGGGCCACGCCCTGAAGGATTGGTGCTTGAAATGGAGCTAATCATCTCCCCTGTCCTAGCAGGCACTGTGTTGCAAGGTTGATAATTACATTGAGTGCTATAAATAGGGTCGGACAGTGAGCTGGGTCGGTTTGAAGCATTGTAATAGGGGATTTTGAGGTACACTTCTCTAGTTCCTTATCTTCCCGCTGGCCAGTTACTAATAGACTATTAGAAGTAAGAGTAGCTGTAGGAATAGCAGTTGCACCTGTTTCAGTAGGAATCAAACCAGAGATGTTATTAGTGCAATTTGTTAGAGACTCCTCCACACTCATGATCTGTTTTTCTAACGCCCCATTGCACCTGTAATATAGTTCAAAATAGAAGAAGGGGGATGGGCACTACTCGGCGATTTGCCCCCCCCCCCCCCCCCCCCCCCCCACCCTGGATGTTTCATTTTTCCCATGTCCAAAATTGCAAATCCCCAGATGTCAAAGTCAACGATCAGTTGCAACAGGGACTATGTAGGCAGGTCAGAAAAGTCAAATCCATAGGACAAACCTTGACTGCAGAACTGGACATGCACAAGTCACTTCAACTCCCTGAGTCGTGTAATAAAAGCAAGAGGGGTGGCCCTGCTCTACCTCTTCCTGTCGCAGACGGGCCCGCCCTTGGCCCGGGCGCGTCCTATGCTGCGGAGGTCGTGGGTGCTTTTTGAAGCGTGAGGATGCGGGCTCCTCCCTCCTAGGAGAGCAGAGGATTCTGGGGCTTGGAATCCCCCAACTGGTACAGCAAAGAAACAGTAGCAGCACAAGCAGCGCTATACATCCTGCCCTACGTCTCTACCGTGGTATAGGCTGCTCAAACTGTACTGATGGACTGACACATTCAGGTCTCTGGCTGTGTTGGATCAGGGGCGTGTTAAGTTTCATCCTGCCTGTCCTGTTGGCGCCGCCTGATGTTGCAGGAGTTCTTTTACTCCTCACATGGCTGTGTGTTGGATCAGGGATGTGTTATGTTTCATCCTGCCTGTCCTGTTGGTGCCGCGGGATGTAGCGGGAGTTTTTTTACTCCTCACATGGCTGTGTTAAGTTTCATCCTGCCTGTCCTGTTGGCGCTGCGTGATGTAGCGGGAGTTCTTTTACTCCTCACATGGCTGGTTGTTGGATCAGGGATGTGTTACATTTCATCCTGCCGGTCCTGTTGGCGCCGCGTGATGTAACAGGAGTTCTTTTACTCCTCACATGGCTGTGTGTTGGATCAGGGATGTGTTACATTTCATCCTGCCGGTCCTGTTGGCGCCGCGTGATGTAGCGGGAGTTCTTTTACTCCTCACATGGCTGGTGTTGGATCAGGGATGTGTTACATTTCATCCTGCCTGTCCGGTTGGCGCTGCGTGATGTAGCGGGAGTTCTTTTACTCCTCACATGGCTGGTTGTTGGATCAGGGCTGTGTTAAGTTTCATCCTGCCTGTCCTGTTGGCGCCGCGTGATGTAGTGGGAGTTCTTTTACTCCTCACATGGCTGTGTGTTGGATCAGGGATGTGTTAAGTTTCATCCTGCCTGTCCTGTTGGCGCCGCGTGATGTAGTGGGAGTTCTTTTACTCCTCACATGGCTGTGTGTTGGATCAGGGATGTGTTAAGTTTCATCCTGCCTGTCCTGTTGGCGCCGCGTGATGTAACAGGAGTTCTTTTACTCCTCACATGGCTGGTTGTTGGATCAGGGATGTGTTACGTTTCATCCTGCCTGTCCTGTTGGCGCCGCGTGATGTAGCGGGAGTTCTTTTACTCCTGACATGGCTGGTTGTTGGATCAGGGATGTGTTACATTTCATCCTGCCTGTCCTGTTGGCGCCGCGTGATGTAACAGGAGTTCTTTTACTCCTCACATGGCTGGTTGTTGGATCAGGGATGTGTTATGTTTCATCCTGCCTGTCCTGTTGGTGCCGCGGGATGTAGCGGGAGTTCTTTTACTCCTCACATGGCTGTGTTAAGTTTCATCCTGCCTGTCCTGTTGGCGCTGCGTGATGTAGTGGGAGTTCTTTTACTCCTCACATGGCTGGTTGTTGGATCAGGGCTGTGTTAAGTTTCATCCTGCCTGTCCTGTTGGCGCCGCGTGATGTAGTGGGAGTTCTTTTACTCCTCACATGGCTGTGTGTTGGATCAGGGATGTGTTAAGTTTCGTCCTGCCTGTCCTGTTGGCGCCGCGTGATGTAGTGGGAGTTCTTTTACTCCTGACATGGCTGTGTGTTGGATCAGGGATGTGTTAAGTTTCATCCTGCCTGTCCTGTTGGCGCCGCGTGATGTAACAGGAGTTCTTTTACTCCTCACATGGCTGGTTGTTGGATCAGGGAGGTGTTACGTTTCATCCTGCCTGTCCTGTTGGCGCCGCGTGATGTAGCGGGAGTTCTTTTACTCCTGACATGGCTGGTTGTTGGATCAGGGATGTGTTACATTTCATCCTGCCTGTCCTGTTGGCGCTGCGTGATGTAGCGGGAGTTCTTTTACTCCTGACATGGCTGGTTGTTGGATCAGGGAGGTGTTACATTTCATCCTGCCTGTCCTGTTGGCGCCGCGTGATGTAGCGGGAGTTCTTTTACTCCTGACATGGCTGTGTGTTGGATCAGGGATGTGTTAAGTTTCATCCTGCCGGTCCTGTTGGCGCCGCGTGATGTAACAGGAGTTCTTTTACTCCTCACATGGCTGTGTGTTGGATCAGGGATGTGTTAAGTTTCATCCTGCCGGTCCTGTTGGCGCCGCGTGATGTAACAGGAGTTCTTTTACTCCTCACATGGCTGTGTGTTGGATCAGGGATGTGTTAAGTTTCATCCTGCCGGTCCTGTTGGCGCCGCGTGATGTAACAGGAGTTCTTTTACTCCTCACATGGCTGTGTGTTGGATCAGGGATGTGTTAAGTTTAATCCTGCCTGTCCTGTTGGCGCCGCGTGATGTAGCGGGAGTTCTTTTACTCCTGACATGGCTGGTTGTTAGATCAGGGATGTGTTACATTTCATCCTGCCTGTCCTGTTGGCGCTGCGTGATGTAGCGGGAGTTCTTTTACTCCTGACATGGCTGGTTGTTGGATCAGGGATGTGTTAAGTTTCATCCTGCCTGTCCTGTTGGCGCCGCGTGATGTAGCGGGAGTTCTTTTACTCCTGACATGGCTGGTTGTTGGATCAGGGATGTGTTACATTTCATCCTGCCTGTCCTGTTGGCGCTGCGTGATGTAGCGGGAGTTCTTTTACTCCTGACATGGCTGGTTGTTGGATCAGGGAGGTGTTACATTTCATCCTGCCTGTCCTGTTGGCGCCGCGTGATGTAGCGGGAGTTCTTTTACTCCTCACATGGCTGTGTGTTGGATCAGGGATGTGTTAAGTTTCATCCTGCCGGTCCTATTGGCGCTGCGTGATGTAGCGGGAGTTCTTTTACTCCTGACATGGCTGGTTGTTGGATCAGGGAGGTGTTACATTTCATCCTGCCTGTCCTGTTGGCGCCGCGTGATGTAGCGGGAGTTCTTTTACTCCTCACATGGCTGTGTGTTGGATCAGGGATGTGTTAAGTTTCATCCTGCCGGTCCTGTTGGCGCCGCGTGATGTAGCGGGAGTTCTTTTACTCCTGACATGGCTGGTTGTTGGATCAGGGATGTGTTACATTTCATCCTGCCTGTCCTGTTGGCGCTGCGTGATGTAGCGGGAGTTCTTTTACTCCTGACATGGCTGGTTGTTGGATCAGGGAGGTGTTACATTTCATCCTGCCTGTCCTGTTGGCGCCGCGTGATGTAGCGGGAGTTCTTTTACTCCTGACATGGCTGGTTGTTGGATCAGGGAGGTGTTACATTTCATCCTGCCTGTCCTGTTGGCGCTGCGTGATGTAGCGGGAGTTCTTTTACTCCTGACATGGCTGGTTGTTGGATCAGGGAGGTGTTACATTTCATCCTGCCGGTCCTGTTGGCGCCGCGTGATGTAGCGGGAGTTCTTTTACTCCTGACATGGCTGGTTGTTGGATCAGGGATGTGTTACATTTCATCCTGCCTGTCCTGTTGGCGCTGCGTGATGTAGCGGGAGTTCTTTTACTCCTGACATGGCTGGTTGTTGGATCAGGGAGGTGTTACATTTCATCCTGCCTGTCCTGTTGGCGCTGCGTGATGTAGCGGGAGTTCTTTTACTCCTGACATGGCTGGTTGTTGGATCAGGGAGGTGTTACATTTCATCCTGCCTGTCCTGTTGGCGCCGCGTGATGTAGCGGGAGTTCTTTTACTCCTGACATGGCTGGTTGTTGGATCAGGGATGTGTTACATTTCATCCTGCCTGTCCTGTTGGCGCTGCGTGATGTAGCGGGAGTTCTTTTACTCCTGACATGGCTGGTTGTTGGATCAGGGAGGTGTTACATTTCATCCTGCCGGTCCTGTTGGCGCCGCGTGATGTAGCGGGAGTTCTTTTACTCCTCACATGGCTGTGTGTTGGATCAGGGATGTGTTATGTTTCATCCTGCCTGTCCGGTTGGCGCTGCGTGATGTAGCGGGAGTTCTTTTACTCCTGACATGGCTGGTTGTTGGATCAGGGAGGTGTTACATTTCATCCTGCCGGTCCTGTTGGCGCCGCGTGATGTAGCGGGAGTTCTTTTACTCCTCACATGGCTGTGTGTTGGATCAGGGATGTGTTATGTTTCATCCTGCCTGTCCGGTTGGCGCTGCGTGATGTAGCGGGAGTTCTTTTACTCCTTACATGGCTGGTTGTTGGATCAGGGAGGTGTTACATTTCATCCTGCCTGTCCTGTTGGCGCCGCGTGATGTAGCGGGAGTTCTTTTACTCCTCACATGGCTGGTTGTTGGATCAGGGATGTGTTACATTTCATCCTGCCTGTCCTGTTGGCGCTGCGTGATGTAGCGGGAGTTCTTTTACTCCTGACATGGCTGGTTGTTGGATCAGGGAGGTGTTACATTTCATCCTGCCGGTCCTGTTGGCGCCGCGTGATGTAGCGGGAGTTCTTTTACTCCTCACATGGCTGTGTGTTGGATCAGGGATGTGTTACATTTCATCCTGCCTGTCCTGTTGGCGCTGCGTGATGTAGCGGGAGTTCTTTTACTCCTGACATGGCTGGTTGTTGGATCAGGGAGGTGTTACATTTCATCCTGCCGGTCCTGTTGGCGCCGCGTGATGTAGCGGGAGTTCTTTTACTCCTGACATGGCTGGTTGTTGGATCAGGGAGGTGTTACATTTCATCCTGCCGGTCCTGTTGGCGCCGCGTGATGTAGCGGGAGTTCTTTTACTCCTGACATGGCTGGTTGTTGGATCAGGGAGGTGTTACATTTCATCCTGCCGGTCCTGTTGGCGCCGCGTGATGTAGCGGGAGTTCTTTTACTCCTCACATGGCTGTGTGTTGGATCAGGGATGTGTTACGTTTCATCCTGCCTGTCCGGTTGGCGCTGCGTGATGTAGCGGGAGTTCTTTTACTCCTTACATGGCTGGTGTTGGATCAGGGATGTGTTATGTTTGTTTATTTATTTATTTATTTAAAGAGTTTTATATAGCGCTGGCTAGACCCAAAGGTATCAGAGCGCTTTACATGAGAATCAACAATGTAACAGAAGAAGTTCAACAAATTACACAATACATCAAAAAATAGGCAATACAATTAGGAGAGGCGAGAGAAAAGTAGTAGAGTGGGCAGGGGAGGTGAGAAAGGGAGGATAAGAGAAGAGTCAATAAGGAGAGACGAAAAGAAGTCTGCCTAAAGACCAACTGGGTAGGTGACGACCAAGGAGGGAATCCACGGCCCATCTCCCCTACAGCTTAACCAGGTAGCTCCATCGGGCATCAGACAAAATAGTTCAGTCTCAATACATTGGGAGAGGAGAGAGGAGATACATAAATAGAGGGAGGATGCGGGAGGAGACGATATGAAAGATGAAAGGACGTGCAACAATGTGGTTCAACAATATAACAGAAAAAGATCAAATATTACACATTACATCAAACAATCAGCAATACATTAGGAGAGGAGCGAAAGGAGAGAGAAAAGTAGGGGGGTTTAGGAGAGGTGAGAAAGGGAGGACAAGGGAAGAGACAACCGTAGAGATGAAAGGAGGTCTGTCTAAAGACCAACGGGGTAGGTGACGACCGAGGAGGGAATCCACGGCCCATCTCCCCTATAGCTAAACCAGGTAGCTCCATCGGGCATCAGACAAAATAGTTCGGGCTCGAGGGAAAAGGTTCACAGAAAAAGCGGGTGGGGACAAAGGGCAGGGGCAGGTGAGGGCAGAGGACCATCCTGCCTGTCCTGCTGGCGCCGCGTGATGTAGCAGGAGTTCTTTTACTCCTCAAGTGCCACAGTTCCTGGGTACCTGATAGCGCTGGTTTTACCCATGCCAGTAGGTATGTTCCTTCTCGTGTCAGTAATGGTACAGGGATGTTTTATGGAGGTCTCCTGGTACCCGGATGGATGCCTTATGCGGCCGCTTTGAGTTTGAGCGGAGTTTGCAAAACTCCCCTGGCTCGTGGCCAAGTCAAGTAACTGTTGCATGTAAGCTGAAGTAATGAAAGGAAGGCGCCTCATAAACAAAATCCGAGAGCCCTTCAACCCGCCACCCCTCAAATTCGTGGACCAGGAATTGGAAATGAGATTCCCTTAACTCCTCCGAGAGAAGATTCACGGCAGACCGGGTCCGCGTCAGATCTGGCGGGGCCTGGGTGGCACACCATCCGGCGGAGGCCCCAAGGCAGGGGTCATCGATTGCCCACCCCAAGGCTGGCTCAGGTGAAGTGCAAGGGGGTGCACACAGCTTCCCTTACAGCACCGAGAGGGCACTCCACTCTTTCAGAAATACGATTTATGAAGAAAACTTGTAGAGTAAGAATAAAGCAAAGCAGGTTATTCCAAACAAACCGATTTCGGCAACCAGACGGCTCAGTGTCTCCGAGTCAACCCCCAACAAAAGCAAATAGAGATTATGAGTTAGTCATCCGCGTTAGAAGCAGCAGCTAAGTAAACATCTGATTCTGCTGCAAGCCGGGCACGCTGGCCTGAGCCTCCACGCCTCAGAGCCAGACACGAGAGAGCTGGGCCTGGTATGTGGAACCCGCCCCACGGATATCGGGGCATTCCTCTTCTGCTGTCCCTCCAGACACGAGAGAGCCGGGCCTGGTGTGTGGAACCCACCCCACGGATATCGGGGCATTCCTCTTCTGCTGTCCCTCCAGACACGAGAGAGCCGGGCCTGGTGTGTGGAACCCACCCCACGGATATCGGGGCATTCCTCTTCTGCTGTCCCTCCAGACACGAGAGAGCCGGGCCTGGTATGTGGAACCCACCCCACGGATATCGGGGCATTCCTCGTCTGCTGTCCCTCCAGACACTAGGGAGCCGGGTCTGGTATGTGGAACCCACCCCACGGATATCGGGGCATTCCTCTTCTGCTGTCCCTCCAGACACGAGAGAGCCGGGCCTGGTGTGTGGAACCCACCCCACGGATATCGGGGCATTCCTCTTCTGCTGTCCCTCCAGACACGAGGGAGCCGGGCTGGTGTCTGGAACCCACCCCACGGATATCGGGGCATTCCTCTTCTGCTGTCCCTCCAGACACGAGGGAGCCGGGCTGGTGTGTGGAACCCACCCCACGGATATCGGGGCATTCCTCTTCTGCTGTCCCTCCAGACACGAGGGAGCCGGGCTGGTGTGTGGAACCCACCCCACGGATATCGGGGCATTCCTCTTCTGCTGTCCCTCCAGACACGAGGGAGCCGGGCCTGGTATGTGGAACCCACCCCACGGATATCGGGGCATTCCTCTTCTGCTGTCCCTCCAGACACGAGGGAACCGGGCTGGTGTCTGGAACCCACCCCACGGATATCGGGGCATTCCTCTTCTGCTGTCCCTCCAGACACGAGGGAGCCGGGCTGGTGTGTGGAACCCACCCCACGGATATCGGGGCATTCCTCTTCTGCTGTCCCTCCAGACACGAGAGAGCCGGGCCTGGTGTGTGGAACCCACCCCAGGGTGATCAGGGCATTCCTCTTCTGCTGTCCCTCCAGACACGAGGGAGCCGGGCCTGGTATGTGGAACCCACCCCACGGATATCGGGGCATTCCTCTTCTGCTGTCCCTCCAGACACGAGGGAACCGGGCTGGTGTCTGGAACCCACCCCACGGATATCGGGGCATTCCTCTTCTGCTGTCCCTCCAGACACGAGGGAGCCGGGCTGGTGTGTGGAACCCACCCCACGGATATCGGGGCATTCCTCTTCTGCTGTCCCTCCAGACACGAGGGAGCCGGGCCTGGTGTGTGGAACCCACCCCACGGATATCGGGGCATTCCTCTTCTGCTGTCCCTCCAGACACGAGAGAGCCGGGCCTGGTATGTGGAACCCACCCCACGGATATGGGGCATTCCTCCTCTGCTGTCCCTCCAGACACGAGAGAGCCGGGCCTGGTAAGTGGAACCCACCCCACGGATATCGGGGCATTCCTCCTCTGCTGTCCCTCCAGACACGAGGGAGCCGGGCCTGGTGTGTGGAACCCACCCCACGGATATCGGGGCATTCCTCTTCTGCTGTCCCTCCAGACACGAGAGAGCCGGGCCTGGTAAGTGGAACCCACCCCACGGATATCGGGGCATTCCTCTTCTGCTGTCCCTCCAGACACGAGAGAGCCGGGCCTGGTAAGTGGAACCCACCCCACGGATATCGGGGCATTCCTCTGCTGTCCCTCCAGACACGAGAGAGCCGGGCCTGGTGTGTGGAACCCACCCCACGGATATTGGGGCATTCCTCGTCTGCTGTCCCTCCAGACACTAGGGAGCCGGGCCTGGTGTGTGGAACCCACCCCAGGGTGATCAGGGCATTCCTCTTCTGCTGTCCCTCCAGACACGAGGGAGCCGGGCCTGGTATGTGGAACCCACCCCACGGATATCGGGGCATTCCTCTTCTGCTGTCCCTCCAGACACGAGGGAGCCGGGCTGGTGTGTGGAACCCACCCCACGGATATCGGGGCATTCCTCTTCTGCTGTCCCTCCAGACACGAGGGAGCCGGGCTGGTGTGTGGAACCCACCTCACGGATATCGGGGCATTCCTCTTCTGCTGTCCCTCCAGACACGAGGGAGCCGGGCCTGGTGTGTGGAACCCACCCCACGGATATCGGGGCATTCCTCTTCTGCTGTCCCTCCAGACACGAGAGAGCCGGGCCTGGTGTGTGAAACCCACCCCACGGATATCGGGGCATTCCTCTTCTGCTGTCCCTCCAGACACGAGGGAGCTGGGCTGGTGTCTGGAACCCACCCCACGGATATCGGGGCATTCCTCTTCTGCTGTCCCTCCAGACACGAGGGAGCCGGGCTGGTGTGTGGAACCCACCCCACGGATATCGGGGCATTCCTCTTCTGCTGTCCCTCCAGACACGAGGGAGCCGGGCTGGTGTGTGGAACCCACCCCACGGATATCGGGGCATTCCTCTTCTGCTGTCCCTCCAGACACGAGGGAGCCGGGCCTGGTATGTGGAACCCACCCCACGGATATCGGGGCATTCCTCTTCTGCTGTCCCTCCAGAAACGAGAGAGCCGGACCTGGTGTGTGGATCCCACCCCACGGATATCGGGGCATTCCTCTTCTGCTGTCCCTCCAGACACGAGAGAGCCGGGCCTGGTAAGTGGAACCCACCCCACGGATATCGGGGCATTCCTCCTCTGCTGTCCCTCCAGACACGAGGGAGCCTGACCTGGTACGTGGAACCCACCCCACGGATATCGGGGCATTCCTCTTCTGCTGTCCCTCCAGACACGAGGGAGCCGGACCTGGTATGTGGAACCCACCCCACGGATTTCGGGGCATTCCTCTTCTGCTGTCCCTCCAGACACGAGGGAGCCGGACCAGGTGTGTGGAACCCACCCCACGGATATCGGGGCATTCCTCTTCTGCTGTCCCTCCAGACACGAGAGAGCCGGGCCTGGTGTGGAACCCACCCCACGGATATCGGGGCATTCCTCTTCTGCTGTCCCTCCAGACACGAGAGAGCCGGGCCTGGTAAGTGGAACCCACCCCACGGATATCGGGGCATTCCTCTTCTGCTGTCCCTCCAGACACGAGAGAGCCGGGCCTGGTAAGTGGAACCCACCCCACGGATATCGGGGCATTCCTCTGCTGTCCCTCCAGACACGAGAGAGCCGGGCCTGGTGTGTGGAACCCACCCCACGGATATTGGGGCATTCCTCGTCTGCTGTCCCTCCAGACACTAGGGAGCCGGGCCTGGTGTGTGGAACCCACCCCAGGGTGATCAGGGCATTCCTCTTCTGCTGTCCCTCCAGACACGAGGGAGCCGGGCCTGGTATGTGGAACCCACCCCACGGATATCGGGGCATTCCTCTTCTGCTGTCCCTCCAGACACGAGGGAGCCGGGCTGGTGTGTGGAACCCACCCCACGGATATCGGGGCATTCCTCTTCTGCTGTCCCTCCAGACACGAGGGAGCCGGGCTGGTGTGTGGAACCCACCCCACGGATATCGGGGCATTCCTCTTCTGCTGTCCCTCCAGACACGAGGGAGCTGGGCCTGGTGTGTGGAACCCACCCCACGGATATCGGGGCATTCCTCTTCTGCTGTCCCTCCAGACACGAGAGAGCCGGGCCTGGTGTGTGAAACCCACCCCACGGATATCGGGGCATTCCTCTTCTGCTGTCCCTCCAGACACGAGGGAGCTGGGCTGGTGTCTGGAACCCACCCCACGGATATCGGGGCATTCCTCTTCTGCTGTCCCTCCAGACACGAGGGAGCCGGGCTGGTGTGTGGAACCCACCCCACGGATATCGGGGCATTCCTCTTCTGCTGTCCCTCCAGACACGAGGGAGCCGGGCTGGTGTGTGGAACCCACCCCACGGATATCGGGGCATTCCTCTTCTGCTGTCCCTCCAGACACGAGGGAGCCGGGCCTGGTATGTGGAACCCACCCCACGGATATCGGGGCATTCCTCTTCTGCTGTCCCTCCAGAAACGAGAGAGCCGGACCTGGTGTGTGGATCCCACCCCACGGATATCGGGGCATTCCTCTTCTGCTGTCCCTCCAGACACGAGAGAGCCGGGCCTGGTATGTGGAACCCACCCCACGGATATCGGGGCATTCCTCTTCTGCTGTCCCTCCAGACAGGAGGGAGCCGGGCTGGTGTGTGGAACCCACTCCACGGATATCGGGCCATTCCTCTTCTGCTGTCCCTCTAAACTCTAGGGAGCCGGGCCTGGTGTGAGGAACCCACCCCACGGATATCGGGGCATTCCTCTTCTGCTGTCCCTCCAGACACGAGGGAGCCGGGCCTGGTGTGTGGAACCCACCCCACGGATATCGGGGCATTCCTCTTCTGCTGTCCCTCCAGACACGAGGGAGCCGGGCTGGTGTGTGGAACCCACCCCACGGATATCGGGGCATTCCTCTTCTGCTGTCCCTCCAAACTCTAGGGAGCCGGGCCTGGTGTGTGGAACCCACCCCACGGATATAGGGGCATTCCTCTTCTGCTGTCCCTCCAGACACGAGAGAGCCGGGCCTGGTGTGTGGAACCCACCCCACGGATATCGGGGCATTCCTCTTCTGCTGTCCCTCCAGACACGAGAGAGCCGGGCCTGGTGTGTGGAACCCACCCCACGGATATCGGGGCATTCCTCTTCTGCTGTCCCTCTAGACACGAGAGAGCCGGGCCTGGTATGTGGAACCCACCCCACGGATATCGGGGCATTCCTCTTCTGCTGTCCCTCCAGACACGAGGGAGCCGGGCTTGTGTGTGGAACCCACCCCACGGATATCGGGGCATTCCTCTTCTGCTGTCCCTCCAGACACGAGAGAGCCGGGCTGGTGTGTGGATCCCACCCCACGGATATCGGGGCATTCCTCTTCTGCTGTCCCTCCAGACACGAGAGAGCCGGGCCTGGTGTGTGGAACCCACCCCACGGATATCGGGGCATTCCTCTTCTGCTGTCCCTCCAGAAACAAGAGAGCCGGGCCTGGTGTGTGGAACCCACCCCACGGATATCGGGGCATTCCTCTTCTGCTGTCCCTCCAGACACGAGAGAGCCGGGCCTGGTATGTGGAACCCACCCCACGGATATCTGGGCATTCCTCTTCTGCTGTCCCTCCAGACACGAGGGAGCCGGGCTTGTGTGTGGAACCCACCCCACGGATATCGGGGCATTCCTCTTCTGCTGTCCCTCCAGACACGAGGGAGCCGGGCTGGTGTGTGGAACCCACCCCACGGATATCGGGGCATTCCTCTTCTGCTGTCCCTCCAGACACGAGGGAGCCGGGCTGGTGTGTGGAACCCACCCAACGGATATCGGGGCATTCCTCTTCTGCTGTCCCTCCAGACACGAGAGAGCCGGGCCTGGTGTGTGGAACCCACCCCACGGATATCGGGGCATTCCTCTTTTGCTGTCCCTCCAGACACGAGGGAGCCGGGCCTGGTGTGTGGAACCCACCCCACGGATATCGGGGCATTCCTCTTCTGCTGTCCCTCCAGACACGAGAGAGCCGGGCCTGGTGTGTGAAACCCACCCCACGGATATCGGGGCATTCCTCTTCTGCTGTCCTTCCAGACACGAGGGAGCCCGGCTGGTGTCTGGAACCCACCCCACGGATATCAGGGCATTCCTCTTCTGCTGTCCCTCCAGACACGAGGGAGCCGGGCTGGTGTGTGGAACCCACCCCATGGATATCGGGGCATTCCTCTTCTGCTGTCCCTCCAGACACGAGAGAGCCGGGCCTGGTGTGTGAAACCCACCCCACGGATATCGGGGCATTCCTCTTCTGCTGTCCCTCCAGACACTAGGGAGCCGGGCCTGGTATGTGGAACCCACCCCACGGATATCGGGGCATTCCTCTTCTACTGTCCCTCCAGACACGAGAGAGCCGGACCTGGTGTGTGGAACCCACCCCACAGATATCGGGGCATTCCTCTTCTGCTGTCCCTCCAGACACGAGAGAGCCGGGCCTGGTATGTGGAACTCACCCCACGGATATCTGGGCATTCCTCTTCTGCTGTCCCTCCAGACACGAGAGAGCCGGGCCTGGTGTGTGGAACCCACCCCACGGATATCGGGGCATTCCTCTTCTGCTGTCCCTCCAGACACGAGAGAGCCGGGCCTGGTAAGTGGAACCCACCCCACGGATATCGGGGCATTCCTCTTCTGCTGTCCCTCCAGACACGAGAGAGCCGGGCCTGGTGTGTGGAACCCACCCCACGGATATCGGGGCATTCCTCTTCTGCTGTCCCTCCAGACACGAGGGAGCCGGGCTGGTGTGTGGAACCCACCCCACGGATATCGGGGCATTCCTCTTCTGCTGTCCCTCCAGACACGAGAGAGCCGGGCCTGGTGTGTGGAACCCACCCCAGGTTTATCGGGGTTCCTCTTCTTCTGTCCCTCCAGACACGAGAGAGCCGGGCCTGGTGTGTGGAACCCACCCCACGGATATCGGGGCATTCCTCTTCTGCTGTCCCTCCAGACACTAGGGAGCCGGGCTGGTATGTGGAACCCACCCCACGGATATCGGGGCATTCCTCTTCTGCTGTCCCTCCAGACACGAGAGAGCCGGGCCTGGTGTGTGGAACCCACCCCACGGATATCGGGGCATTCCTCTTCTGCTGTCCCTCCAGACACGAGAGAGCCGGTCCTGGTATGTGGAACCCACCCCACGGATATCGGGGCATTCCTCTTCTGCTGTCCCTCCAGACACGAGGGAGCCGGGCTGGTGTGTGGAACCCACCCCACGGATATCGGGGCATTCCTCTTCTGCTGTCCCTCCAGACACGAGGGAGCCGGGCTGGTGTGTGGAACCCACCCCACGGATATCGGGGCATTCCTCTTCTGCTGTCCCTCCAGACACGAGGGAGCCGGGCCTGGTGTGTGGAACCCACCCCATGGATATCGGGGCATTCCTCTTCTGCTGTCCCTCCAGACACGAGAGAGCCGGGCCTGGTGTGTGGAACCCACCCCACGGATATCGGGGCATTCCTCTTCTGCTGTCCCTCCAGACACGAGAGAGCCGGGCCTAATGTGTGAAACCCACCCCACGGGTATCGGGGCATTCCTCTTCTGCTGTCCCTCCAGACACGAGGGAACCGGGCTGGTGTCTGGAACCCACCCCACGGATATCGGGGCATTCCTCTTCTGCTGTCCCTCCAGACACGAGGGAGCCGGGCTGGTGTGTGGAACCCACCCCACGGATATCGGGGCATTCCTCTTCTGCTGTCCCTCCAGACACGAGGGAGCCGGGCTGGTGTGTGGAACCCACCCCACGGATATCGGGGCATTCCTCTTCTGCTGTCCCTCCAGACACGAGGGAGCCGGGCTGGTGTGTGGAACCCACCCCACGGATATCGGGGCATTCCTCTTCTGCTGTCCCTCCAGACACGAGAGAGCCGGGCCTGGTGTGTGGAACCCACCCCATGGATATCGGGGCATTCCTCTTCTGCTGTCCCTCCAGACACTAGGGAGCCGGGCCTGGTATGTGGAACCCACCCCACTGATATCGGGGCATTCCTATTCTGCTGTCCCTCCAGACACGAGAGAGCCGGACCTGGTGTGTGGAACCCACCCCACGGATATCGGGGCATTCCTCTTCTGCTGTCCCTCCAGACACGAGAGAGCCGGGCCTGGTATGTGGAACCCACCCCACGGATATCGGGGCATTCCTCTTCTGCTGTCCCTCCAGACAGGAGGGAGCCGGGCTGGTGTGTGGAACCCACCCCACGGATATCGGGGCATTCCTCTTCTGCTGTCCCTCCAAACTCTAGGGAGCCGGGCCTGGTGTGTGGAACCCACCCCACGGATATCGGGGCATTCCTCTTCTGCTGTCCCTCCAGACACGAGAGAGCCGGGCCTGGTATGTGGAACCCACCCCACGGATATCGGGGCATTCCTCTTCTGCTGTCCCTCCAGACAGGAGGGAGCCGGGCTGGTGTGTGGAACCCACCCCATGGATATCGGGGCATTCCTCTTCTGCTGTCCCTCCAGACACGAGGGAGCCGGGCCTGGTGTGTGGAACCCACCCCACGGATATCGGGGCATTCCTCTTCTGCTGTCCCTCCAGACACGAGAGAGCCGGGCCTGGTATGTGGAACCCACCCCACGGATATCGGGGCATTCCTCTTCTGCTGTCCCTCCAGACACGAGGGAGCCGGGCTGGTGTGTGGAACCCACCCCACGGATATCGGGGCATTCTTCTTCTGCTGTCCCTCCAAACTCTAGGGAGCCGGGCCTGGTGTGTGGAACCCACCCCACGGATATCGGGGCATTCCTCTTCTGCTGTCCCTCCAAACTCTAGGGAGCCGGGCCTGGTGTGTGGAACCCACCCCACGGATATCGGGGCATTCCTCTTCTGCTGTCCCTCCAGACACGAGGGAGCCGGGCTGGTGTATGGAACCCACCCCACGGATATCGGGGCATTCCTCTACTGCTGTCCCTCCAGACACGAGGGAGCCGGGCTGGTGTGTGGAACCCACCCCACGGATATCGGGGCATTCCTCTTCTGCTGTCCCTCCAGACACGAGAGAGCCGGGCCTGGTGTGTGGAACCCACCCCACGGATATCAGGGCATTCCTCTTCTGCTGTCCCTCCAGACACGAGGGAGCCGGGCCTGGTGTGTGGAACCCACCCCACGGATATCGGGGCATTCCTCTTCTGCTGTCCCTCCAGACACGAGAGAGCTGGGCCTGGTATGTGGAACCCACCCCACGGATATCAGGGCATTCCTCTTCTGCTGTCCCTCCAGACACGAGGGAGCCGGGCTGGTGTGTGGAACCCACCCCACGGATATTGGGGCATTCCTCTTCTGCTGTCCCTCCAAACTCTAGGGAGCCGGGCCTGGTGTGTGGAACCCACCCCACGGATATCGGGGCATTCCTCTTCTGCTGTCCCTCCAAACTCTAGGGAGCCGGGCCTGGTGTGTGGAACCCACCCCACGGATATCGGGGCATTCCTCTTCTGCTGTCCCTCCAGACACGAGAGAGCCGGGCCTGGAGTGTGGAACCCACCCCACGGATATCGGGGCATTCCTCTTCTGCTGTCCCTCCAGACACGAGAGAGCCGGGCCTGGTATGTGGAACCCACCCCACGGATATCGGGGCATTCCTCTTCTGCTGTCCCTCCAGACACGAGGGAGCCGGGCTGGTGTGTGGAACCCACCCCACGGATATCGGGGCATTCCTCTTCTGCTGTCCCTCCAGACACGAGGGAGCCAGGCTGGTGTGTGGAACCCACCCCACGGATATCGGGTAATTTCTCTTCTGCTGTCCCTCCAGACACGAGAGAGCCGGGCCTGGTGTGTGGAACCCACCCCACGGATATCGGGGCATTCCTCTTCTGCTGTCCCTCCAGACACGAGGGAGCCGGGCCTGGTATGTGGAACCCCCCCTACGGATATCGGGGCATTCCTCTTCTGCTGTCCCTCCAGACACGAGAGAGCCGGGCCTGGTGTGTGAAACCCACCCCACGGATATCGGGGCATTCCTCTTCTGCTGTCCCTCCAGACACGAGGGAGCCGGGCTGGTGTCTGGAACCCACCCCACGGATATTGGGGCATTCCTCTTCTGCTGTCCCTCCAGACACGAGGGAGCCGGGCTGGTGTGTGGAACCCACCCCACGGATATCGGGGCATTCCTCTTCTGCTGTCCCTCCAGACACGAGGGAGCCGGGCTGGTGTGTGGAACCCACCCCACGGATATCGGGGCATTCCTCTTCTGCTGTCCCTCCAAACTCTAGGGAGCCGGGGCTGGTGTGTGGAACCCACCCCACGGATATCGGGGCATTCCTCTTCTGCTGTCCCTCCAGACACGAGTGAGCCGGGCCTGGTGTGTGTAACCCACCCCACGGATATCAGGGCATTCCTCTTCTGCTGTCCGTCCAGACACGAGAGAGCCGGGCCTGGTGTGTGGAACCCACCCCACAGATATCGGGGCATTCCTCTTCTGCTGTCCCTCCAGACACTAGGGAGCCGGGTCTGGTATGTGGAACCCACCCCACGGATATCGGGGCATTCCTCTTCTGCTGTCCCTCCAGACACGAGAGAGCCGGACCTGGTGTGTGGAACCCACCCCACGGATATCGGGGCATTCCTCTTCTGCTGTCCCTCCAGACACGAGAGAGCCGGGCCTGGTATGTGGAACCCACCCCACGGATATCGGGGCATTCCTCTTCTGCTGTCCCTCCAGACAGGAGGGAGCCGGGCTGGTGTGGGGAACCCACCCCACGGATATCGGGGCATTCCTCTTCTGCTGTCCCTCCAAACTCTAGGGAGCCGGGCCTGGTGTGTGGAACCCACCCCACGGATATCGGGGCATTCCTCTTCTGCTGTCCCTCCAAACTCTAGGGAGCCGGGCCTGGTGTGTGGAACCCACCCCACGGATATCGGGGCATTCCTCTTCTGCTGTCCCTCCAGACACGAGGGAGCCGGGCTGGTGTGTGGAACCCACCCCACGGATATCGGGGCACTCCTCTTCTGCTGTCCCTCCAGACACGAGAGAGCCGGGCCTGGTATGTGGAACCCAACCCACGGATATCGGGGCATTCCTCTTCTGCTGTCCCTCCAGACACGAGAGAGCCGGGCCTGGTGTGTGGAACCCACCCCACGGATATCGGGGCATTCCTCTTCTGCTGTCCCTCCAGACACGAGAGAGCCGGGCCTGGTATGTGGAACCCACCCCACGGATATCGGGGCATTCCTCTTCTGCTGTCCCTCCAGACACGAGGGAGCCGGGCTTGTGTGTGGAACCCACCCCACGGATATCGGGGCATTCCTCTTCTGCTGTCCCTCCAGACACGAGAGAGCCGGGCCTGGTGTGTGGAACCCACCCCACGGATATCGGGGCATTTCTCTTCTGCTGTCCCTCCAGACATGAGAGAGCCGGGCCTGGTATGTGGAACCCACCCCACGGATATCGGGGCATTCCTCTTCTGCTGTCCCTCCAGACACAAGAGAGCCGGGCCTGGTATGTGGAACCCACCCCACGGATATCGGGGCATTCCTCTTCTGCTGTACCTCCAGACACAAGAGAGCCGGGCCTGGTATGTGGAACCCACCCCACGGATATCGGGGCATTCCTCTTCTGCTGTCCCTCCAGACACGAGAGAGCCGGGCCTGGTATGTGGAACCCACCCCACGGATATCGGGGCATTCCTCTTCTGCTGTCCCTCCAGACACGAGGGAGCCGGGCTGGCGTGTGGAACCCACCCCACGGATATCGGGGCATTCCTCCTCTGCTGTCCCTCCAAACTCTAGGGAGCCGGGCCTGGTGTGTGGAACCCACCCCACGGATATCGGGGCATTCCTCCTCTGCTGTCCCTCCAAACTCTAGGGAGCCGGGCCTGGTGTGTGGAACCCACCCCACGGATATCGGGGCATTCCTCTTCTGCTGTCCCTCCAGACACGAGAGAGCCGGGCCTGGTGTGTGGAACCCAACCCACGGATATCGGGGCATTCCTCTTCTGCTGTCCCTCCAGACACTAGAGAGCCGGGCCTGGTATGTGGAACCCACCCCACGGATATCGGGGCATTCCTCTTCTGCTGTCCCTCCAGACACGAGAGAGCCGGGCCTGGTAAGTGGAACCCACCCCACGGATATCGGGGCATTCCTCTTCTGCTGTCCCTCCAGACATGAGAGAGCCGGGCCTGGTGTGTGGAACCCACCCCACGGATATCGGGGCATTCCTCTTCTGCTGTCCCTCCAGATACGAGGGAGCCGGGCTGGTGTGTGGAACCCACCCCACGGATATCGGGGCATTCCTCTTCTGCTGTCCCTCCAGACACGAGAGAGCCGGGCCTGGTGTGTGGAACCCACCCCAGGTTTATCGGGGTTCCTCTTCTTCTGTCCCTCCAGACACGAGAGAGCCGGGCCTGGTGTGTGGAACCCACCCCACGGATATCGGGGCATTCCTCTTCTGCTGTCCCTCCAGACACTAGGGAGCCGGGCTGGTATGTGGAACCCACCCCACGGATATCGGGGCATTCCTCTTCTGCTGTCCCTCCAGACACGAGAGAGCCGGGCCTGGTGTGTGGAACCCACCCCACGGATATCGGGGCATTCCTCTTCTGCTGTCCCTCCAGACACGAGAGAGCCGGTCCTGGTATGTGGAACCCACCCCACGGATATCGGGGCATTCCTCTTCTGCTGTCCCTCCAGACACGAGGGAGCCGGGCTGGTGTGTGGAACCCACCCCACGGATATCGGGGCATTCCTCTTCTGCTGTCCCTCCAGACACGAGGGAGCCGGGCTGGTGTGTGGAACCCACCCCACGGATATCGGGGCATTCCTCTTCTGCTGTCCCTCCAGACACGAGGGAGCCGGGCCTGGTGTGTGGAACCCACCCCATGGATATCGGGGCATTCCTCTTCTGCTGTCCCTCCAGACACGAGGGAGCCGGGCCTGGTGTGTGGAACCCACCCCACGGATATCGGGGCATTCCTCTTCTGCTGTCCCTCCAGACACGAGAGAGCCGGGCCTAATGTGTGAAACCCACCCCACGGGTATCGGGGCATTCCTCTTCTGCTGTCCCTCCAGACACGAGGGAACCGGGCTGGTGTCTGGAACCCACCCCACGGATATCGGGGCATTCCTCTTCTGCTGTCCCTCCAGACACGAGGGAGCCGGGCTGGTGTGTGGAACCCACCCCACGGATATCGGGGCATTCCTCTTCTGCTGTCCCTCCAGACACGAGGGAGCCGGGCTGGTGTGTGGAACCCACCCCACGGATATCGGGGCATTCCTCTTCTGCTGTCCCTCCAGACACGAGGGAGCCGGGCTGGTGTATGGAACCCACCCCACGGATATCGGGGCATTCCTCTTCTGCTGTCCCTCCAGACACGAGAGAGCCGGGCCTGGTGTGTGGAACCCACCCCATGGATATCGGGGCATTCCTCTTCTGCTGTCCCTCCAGACACTAGGGAGCCGGGCCTGGTATGTGGAACCCACCCCACTGATATCGGGGCATTCCTATTCTGCTGTCCCTCCAGACACGAGAGAGCCGGACCTGGTGTGTGGAACCCACCCCACGGATATCGGGGCATTCCTCTTCTGCTGTCCCTCCAGACACGAGAGAGCCGGGCCTGGTATGTGGAACCCACCCCACGGATATCGGGGCATTCCTCTTCTGCTGTCCCTCCAGACAGGAGGGAGCCGGGCTAGTGTGTGGAACCCACCCCACGGATATCGGGGCATTCCTCTTCTGCTGTCCCTCCAAACTCTAGGGAGCCGGGCCTGGTGTGTGGAACCCACCCCACGGATATCGGGGCATTCCTCTTCTGCTGTCCCTCCAGACACGAGAGAGCCGGGCCTGGTATGTGGAACCCACCCCACGGATATCGGGCAATTCCTCTTCTGCTGTCCCTCCAGACAGGAGGGAGCCGGGCTGGTGTGTGGAACCCACCCCATGGATATCGGGGCATTCCTCTTCTGCTGTCCCTCCAGACACGAGGGAGCCGGGCCTGGTGTGTGGAACCCACCCCACGGATATCGGGGCATTCCTCTTCTGCTGTCCCTCCAGACACGAGAGAGCCGGGCCTGGTATGTGGAACCCACCCCACGGATATCGGGGCATTCCTCTTCTGCTGTCCCTCCAGACACGAGGGAGCCGGGCTGGTGTGTGGAACCCACCCCACGGATATCGGGGCATTCCTCTTCTGCTGTCCCTCCAAACTCTAGGGAGCCGGGCCTGGTGTGTGGAACCCACCCCACGGATATCGGGGCATTCCTCTTCTGCTGTCCCTCCAAACTCTAGGGAGCCGGGCCTGGTGTGTGGAACCCACCCCACGGATATCGGGGCATTCCTCTTCTGCTGTCCCTCCAGACACGAGGGAGCCGGGCTGGTGTATGGAACCCACCCCACGGATATCGGGGCATTCCTCTACTGCTGTCCCTCCAGACACGAGGGAGCCGGGCTGGTGTGTGGAACCCACCCCACGGATATCGGGGCATTCCTCTTCTGCTGTCCCTCCAGACACGAGAGAGCCGGGCCTGGTGTGTGGAACCCACCCCACGGATATCGGGGCATTCCTCTTCTGCTGTCCCTCCAGACACGAGGGAGCCGGGCCTGGTGTGTGGAACCCATCCCACGGATATCGGGGCATTCCTCTTCTGCTGTCCCTCCAGACACGAGAGAGCTGGGCCTGGTATGTGGAACCCACCCCACGGATATCGGGGCATTCCTCTTCTGCTGTCCCTCCAGACACGAGGGAGCCGGGCTGGTGTGTGGAACCCACCCCACGGATATTGGGGCATTCCTCTTCTGCTGTCCCTCCAAACTCTAGGGAGCCGGGCCTGGTGTGTGGAACCCACCCCACGGATATCGGGGCATTCCTCTTCTGCTGTCCCTCCAAACTCTAGGGAGCCGGGCCTGGTGTGTGGAACCCACCCCACGGATATCGGGGCATTCCTCTTCTGCTGTCCCTCCAGACACGAGAGAGCCGGGCCTGGTGTGTGGAACCCACCCCACGGATATCGGGGCATTCCTCTTCTGCTGTCCCTCCAGACACGAGAGAGCCGGGCCTGGTATGTGGAACCCACCCCACGGATATCGGGGCATTCCTCTTCTGCTGTCCCTCCAGACACGAGGGAGCCGGGCTGGTGTGTGGAACCCACCCCACGGATATCGGGGCATTCCTCTTCTGCTGTCCCTCCAGACACGAGGGAGCCGGGCTGGTGTGTGGAACCCACCCCACGGATATCGGGGCATTCCTCTTCTGCTGTCCCTCCAGACACGAGGGAGCCGGGCTGGTGTCTGGAACCCACCCCACGGATATTGGGGCATTCCTCTTCTGCTGTCCCTCCAGACACGAGGGAGCCGGGCTGGTGTGTGGAACCCACCCCACGGATATCGGGGCATTCCTCTTCTGCTGTCCCTCCAGACACGAGGGAGCCGGGCTGGTGTGTGGAACCCACCCCACGGATATCGGGGCATTCCTCTTCTGCTGTCCCTCCAAACTCTAGGGAGCCGGGGCTGGTGTGTGGAACCCACCCCACGGATATCGGGGCATTCCTCTTCTGCTGTCCCTCCAGACATGAGAGAGCCGGGCCTGGTGTGTGGAACCCACCCCACGGATATCGGGGCATTCCTCTTCTGCTGTCCCTCCAGATACGAGGGAGCCGGGCTGGTGTGTGGAACCCACCCCACGGATATCGGGGCATTCCTCTTCTGCTGTCCCTCCAGACACGAGAGAGCCGGGCCTGGTGTGTGGAACCCACCCCAGGTTTATCGGGGTTCCTCTCCTTCTGTCCCTCCAGACACGAGAGAGCCGGGCCTGGTGTGTGGAACCCACCCCACGGATATCGGGGCATTCCTCTTCTGCTGTCCCTCCAGACACTAGGGAGCCGGGCTGGTATGTGGAACCCACCCCACGGATATCGGGGCATTCCTCTTCTGCTGTCCCTCCAGACACGAGAGAGCCGGGCCTGGTGTGTGGAACCCACCCCACGGATATCGGGGCATTCCTCTTCTGCTGTCCCTCCAGACACGAGAGAGCCGGTCCTGGTATGTGGAACCCACCCCACGGATATCGGGGCATTCCTCTTCTGCTGTCCCTCCAGACACGAGGGAGCCGGGCTGGTGTGTGGAACCCACCCCACGGATATCGGGGCATTCCTCTTCTGCTGTCCCTCCAGACACGAGGGAGCCGGGCTGGTGTGTGGAACCCACCCCACGGATATCGGGGCATTCCTCTTCTGCTGTCCCTCCAGACACGAGGGAGCCGGGCCTGGTGTGTGGAACCCACCCCATGGATATCGGGGCATTCCTCTTCTGCTGTCCCTCCAGACACGAGGGAGCCGGGCTGGTGTGTGGAACCCACCCCACGGATATCGGGGCATTCCTCTTCTGCTGTCCCTCCAGACACGAGGGAGCCGGGCTGGTGTCTGGAACCCACCCCACGGATATTGGGGCATTCCTCTTCTGCTGTCCCTCCAGACGAGGGAGCCGGGCTGGTGTGTGGAACCCACCCCACGGATATCGGGGCATTCCTCTTCTGCTGTCCCTCCAGACACGAGGGAGCCGGGCTGGTGTGTGGAACCCACCCCACGGATATCGGGGCATTCCTCTTCTGCTGTCCCTCCAAACTCTAGGGAGCCGGGGCTGGTGTGTGGAACCCACCCCACGGATATCGGGGCATTCCTCTTCTGCTGTCCCTCCAGACACGAGTGAGCCGGGCCTGGTATGTGTAACCCACCCCACGGATATCGGGGCATTCCTCTTCTGCTGTCCCTCCAGACACGAGAGAGCCGGGCCTGGTGTGTGGAACCCACCCCACAGATATCGGGGCATTCCTCTTCTGCTGTCCCTCCAGACACTAGGGAGCCGGGTCTGGTATGTGGAACCCACCCCACGGATATCGGGGCATTCCTCTTCTGCTGTCCCTCCAGACACGAGAGAGCCGGACCTGGTGTGTGGAACCCACCCCACGGATATCGGGGCATTCCTCTTCTGCTGTCCCTCCAGACACGAGAGAGCCGGGCCTGGTATGTGGAACCCACCCCACGGATATCGGGGCATTCCTCTTCTGCTGTCCCTCCAGACAGGAGGGAGCCGGGCCTGGTGTGTGGAACCCACCCCATGGATATCGGGGCATTCCTCTTCTGCTGTCCCTCCAGACAGGAGGGAGCCGGGCTGGTGTGGGGAACCCACCCCACGGATATCGGGGCATTCCTCTTCTGCTGTCCCTCCAGACAGGAGGGAGCCGGGCCTGGTGTGTGGAACCCACCCCATGGATATCGGGGCATTCCTCTTCTGCTGTCCCTCCAGACAGGAGGGAGCCGGGCTGGTGTGGGGAACCCACCCCACGGATATCGGGGCATTCCTCTTCTGCTGTCCCTCCAGACACGAGGGAGCTGGGCCTGGTTTGTGGAATCTTCCACCCACCTCACGGTGATCAGGGCATTCCTCTTCTGCTGTCCTTATCGATTCTAAGAATGTTGTCACCCTGAAGCAGTAATTGGGCATATTTTATGCTGAAGCCGGTCCCTCCAATCCCCTCCATCTCCCCCTCTCCTTGAGTGTTTCCGCTCTTCAGCCTTTGACCCCTCTTGGCTTGCATCAGCTGCAATTGACATATTTGTACAGGAACTCCGCATGCGACCCTCCTTCCAGAGCAACTTCCTGTGCCAGAAGAAAAGTGAAATAAATATAGCTAACCCTTCTTGTAACTATCTGTTGAAGAGGAAAGAGGGGCGGAAAGACAGAGCACCCAGATGTGAAGCATCAGTGGGTCTTTAGATCCAGGTCTCACCCCCAGCATTATTTTTTCAAAGTTAGTTCTTTGTAGAATTCACATGAGTGGAATAGAGTACCTGCCCCCTTAATTCTTTATCCAGCCTTCACCTGATAGCCGTCAGAGCCAGGTAGTGGCGGTTTCTCCTAACGACAAGTGAGCGGGTGGGGGAATGTCAGGTGTGGGGTGGGGATAAATAACGAAACAAATACAATAAAACAAAAGAGTACTTACCTGCCCGCTGCCGCCTCTATTCTTCTGCTCCTGTCCCAACTCTAGATTCCAGGCAGCCCACGAAACAGGAGCACACTGAGCAGGCTCCAAGACACCAATCAAGATGTTGCTCTCATTCTGGTAATACTATTTATCTGCATGAGAGCAGCGCCCTGATTGGCCTGAGCTGGCTGGTTTGACGCTCGCTCAGTGCCTAGGAGCCTGTGCCTGTTCTCCACCTGGTTGTGCAACACAGCTCGGTTTGGAGAAATATAAGTGTGCATGTGGTTTGGCTGTCCTAAGACAGCCTGCCAAACCGACAGGAACACTTATAGTGCGCATTACTCCTCCTCCCTGCTTCTGTCATCAGGATGGCCCAGCCCACCGTAGACTCTGCTGGCTCTGCCTCCGTAAGAAAAGTTAAATTATAATAATATTGCTTTATTACCATTATATTTGTCACTCTTGCCTCTGCTGGCTCTTAGCGGGGAGGGGGGGTGTATTGCTCCTCCGCCATAACGTAGGAGCTGCCGCTGGAGCAAAGACCAACACCCACTTCCACAAACCAAGCAAGAAATCTAGGCATCATCCTAGACAAACAGCTCAGCATCACTGCCCAAGTCAAAGCAGTGTGCACCTCTTGCTCCCACATCCTACACATGCAGCGAAAGATTGTCTAATGGTTGCCTCCGAATACTCACACCAGCAGGCTGAACTACTGCAGCGCGTTCGACACCGGAATCTGCAAACATCTCCTACACAGACCATCCAGAACAACACCGTAAGGGTCATACTCTACTTCCCACGTCACACCCCCATTACATTGTACCACAGGAAGCTTCACTGGCTACGTATTCACATGCGCAGCTAATTCAAATGTCTCACACACACATACAAAGCCTTACTAACACAGGAGCAGAACACCTGAACAACTGCATACACTTGGACCAACCTTCTAGACACCTACGCTCTGCCTCACCTCACTCGCACACATTTCCCGCATCTGCACATGCAAAACTGGCGGTCCTTCATTGTCCTACATTGCACCCAAGACATAGAACAACCTCCCTCAACCCCGCGATACTCCTCCTCACTTTTTGAGTTCCGTAATCAGCTGAAGACCTGACTCTTGAAATTAGCTACTTGGCGAAAAAACCTGCCCAAATGCCTGGATACCCTCTCGGGTGATTTGTACAGTAAACAAATAAACATAACAAGGCTCCCTACTGGGTAGTGAGTCTGACATGGTCGAATACTTTTGAAAAGTATCATTTACTTCAGTGCAACTGACCAGGTTCATTTTAAACACGGTCACTTGAGCCAAGTACAACCTGGCAGCATGGGCAAAGTTTAGCGTGTACTGGGCATGTGCCTCCTTTGGTAAAAACAAGCACTGGCGTTGCCAATAGGTCTCGCAGTAGGAAAGTTGGAGCTATTGGTTTTGTAAATGACAAAGCCCTTTATGTATTTAAAATGATAACCAAAGTGAAAGGCATTGTTATTTGCAATTGTAATGGCTCCAACTGTCGTACTGCGAGACCTATTGGCAACGTGAGTGGTTTTTCGTGTGTGAGTGGCGTTGTGTGTGTGAGTGGCGTTGCGTGTGTGAGTGGCGTTGCGTGTGTGAGTGGCGTTGCGTGTGTGAGTGGCGTTGCCTGTGTGAGTGGCGTTGCCTGTGTGAGTGGCGTTGCCTGTGTGAGTGGCGTTGCCTGTGTGAGTGGCGTTGCCTGTGTGAGTGGCGTTGGCTGTGTGAGTGGCGTTGGCTGTGTGAGTGGCGTTGGCTGTGTGAGTGGCGTTGGCTGTGTGAGTGGCGTTGCATGTGTGAGTGGCGTTGCATGTGTGAGTGGCGTTGCGTAGTTGAGTGGCGTTGCGTAGTTGAGTGGCGTTGCATGTGTGAGTGGCGTTGCATGTGTGAGTGGCGTTGTGTAGTTGAGTTGCGTTGCGTAGTTGAGTGGCGTTGCGTAGTTGAGTGGCGTTGCATGGGTGAGTGGCGTTGCATGTGTGAGTGGCGTTGCATGTGTGAGTGGCGTTGCATGTGTGAGTGGCGTTGCATGTGTGAGTGGCGTTGCATGTGTGAGTGGCGTTGCATGTGTGAGTGGCGTTGCATGTGTGAGTGGCGTTGCATGTGTGAGTGGCGTTGCGTAGAGTGGCGTTGCATGTGTGAGTGGCGTTGCGTAGTTGAGTGGCGTTGCGTAGTTGAGTGGCGTTGCGTAGTTGAGTGGCGTTGCGTAGTTGAGTGGCGTTGCGTAGTTGAGTGGCGTTGCGTAGTTGAGTGGCGTTGCGTAGATGAGTGGCGTTGCGTAGTTGAGTGGCGTTGCGTAGTTGAGTGGCGTTGCGTAGTTGAGTGGCGTTGCGTAGTTGAGTGGCGTTGCGTAGATGAGTGGCGTTGCGTAGGTGAGTGGCGTTGCGTAGGTGAGTGGCGTTGCGTAGGTGAGTGGCGTTGCATAGGTGAGTGGCGTTGCGTAGTTGAGTGGCGTTGCGTAGTTGAGTGGCGTTGCGTAGTTGAGTGGCGTTGCGTAGTTGAGTGGCGTTGCGTAGTTGAGTGGCGTTGCGTAGTTGAGTGGCGTTGCGTAGTTGAGTGGCGTTGCGTAGTTGAGTTGTGTTGCGTAGTTGCGTGTAGTTGCGTGGCGTTGTGTAGTGAGTGGCGTTGCGTAGTTGAGTGGCGTTGCGTAGTTGAGTGGCGTTGCGTAGTTGAGTGGCGTTGCGTAGTTGAGTGGCGTTGCGTAGTTGAGTTGCGTTGCGGAGTTGCGTGGCGTTGCGGAGTTGCGTTGCGTGGCGTTGCGGAGTTGCGTGGCGTTGCGGAGTTGCGTGGCGTTGCGGAGTTGCGTGGCGTTGCGGAGTTGCGTGGCGTTGCGTAGTTGAGTGGCGTTGCGTAGTTGAGTGGCGTTGCGTAGTTGAGTGGCGTTGCGTAGTTGAGTGGCGTTGCGTAGTTGAGTGGCGTTGCGTAGTTGAGTGGCGTTGCGTAGTTGAGTGGCGTTGCGTGGTTGAGTGGCGTTGCATGTGTGAGTGGCGTTGCGTAGTTGAGTGGCGTTGCGTAGTTGAGTGGCGTTGCGTGGTTGAGTGGCGTTGCGTAGTTGAGTGGCGTTGCGTAGTTGAGTGGCGTTGCGTAGTTGAGTGGCGTTGCGTAGTTGAGTGGCGTTGCGTGGTTGAGTGGCGTTGCATGTGTGAGTGGCGTTGCATGTGTGAGTGGCGTTGCGTAGAGTGGCGTTGCGTAGAGTGGCGTTGCGTAGAGTGGCGTTGCGTAGTTGAGTGGCATTGCGTAGTTGAGTGGCGTTGCGTGGTTGAGTGGCGTTGCATGTGTGAGTGGCGTTGCATGTGTGAGTGGCGTTGCATGTGTGAGTGGCGTTGCATGTGTGAGTGGCGTTGCGTAGTTGAGTGGCGTTGCGTAGTTGAGTGGCGTTGCGTAGTTGAGTGGCGTTGCGTGGTTGAGTGGCGTTGCGTGGTTGAGTGGCGTTGCGTAGTTGAGTGGCGTTGCATGTCTGAGTGGCGTTGCGTAGAGTGGCGTTGCGTAGAGTGGCGTTGCGTAGAGTGGCGTTGCGTAGTTGAGTGGCGTTGCGTAGGTCAGTGGCGTTGCATGTGTGAGTGGCGTTGCGTAGTTGAGTGGCGTTGCGTAGTTGAGTGGCGTTGCGTGGTTGAGTGGCGTTGCGTGGTTGAGTGGCGTTGCGTAGTTGAGTGGCGTTGCGTAGTTGAGTGGCGTTGCGTGGTTGAGTGGCGTTGCGTGGTTGCGTGTGTGAGTGGCGTTGCGTGTGTGAGTGGCGTTGCATGTGTGAGTGGCGTTGCATGTGTGAGTGGCGTTGCATGTGTGAGTGGTGTTGCATGTGTGAGTGGCGTTGCATGTGTGAGTGGCGTTGCGTAGTTGAGTGGCGTTGCGTAGTTGAGTGGCGTTGCGTGGTTGAGTGGCGTTGCGTGGTTGAGTGGCGTTGCGTGGTTGAGTGGCGTTGCATGTGTGAGTGGCGTTGCATGTGTGAGTGGCGTTGCATGTGTGAGTGGCGTTGCATGTGTGAGTGGCGTTGCATGTGTGAGTGGCGTTGCATGTGTGAGTGGCGTTGCATGTGTGCGTAGTTGAGTGGCGTTGCGTAGTTGAGTGGCGTTGCATGTGTGAGTGGCGTTGCATAGAGTGGCGTTGCGTAGAGTGGCGTTGCGCAGTTGAGTGGCGTTGCGCAGTTGAGTGGCGTTGCGTAGTTGAGTGGCGTTGCGTAGTTGAGTGGCGTTGCGTAGAGTGGCGTTGCGTAGAGTGGCGTTGTGTAGTTGAGTGGCGTTGCGTAGTTGAGTGGCGTTGCACAGTTGAGTGGCGTTGCGTAGTTGAGTGGCGTTGCGTAGTTGAGTGGCGTTGCGTAGTTGAGTGGCGTTGCGTAGTTGAGTGGCGTTGCGTGGTTGAGTGGCGTTGCGTAGTTGAGTGGCGTTGCGTAGTTGAGTGGCGTTGCGTAGTTGAGTGGCGTTGCGTAGTTGAGTGGCGTTGCGTAGTTGAGTGGCGTTGCGTAGATGAGTGGCGTTGCGTAGGTGAGTGGCGTTGCGTAGGTGAGTGGCGTTGCGTAGGTGAGTGGCGTTGCGTAGGTGAGTGGCGTTGCGTAGTTGAGTGGCGTTGCGTAGTTGAGTGGCGTTGCATAGTTGAGTGGCGTTGCGTAGTTGAGTGGCGTTGCGTAGTTGCGTGGCGTTGCGTAGTTGCGTGGCGTTGCGTAGTTGCGTGGCGTTGCGTAGTTGCGTGGCGTTGCGTAGTTGCGTGGCGTTGCGTAGTTGCGTGTCGTTGCGTAGTTGAGTGTCGTTGCGTAGTTGCGTGGCGTTGCGTAGTTGAGTGGCGTTGCGTAGTTGAGTGGCGTTGCGTAGTTGCGTGGCGTTGCGTAGTTGCGTGGCGTTGCGTGGTTGAGTGGCGTTGCATGTGTGAGTGGCGTTGCATGTGTGAGTGGCGTTGCATGTGTGAGTGGCGTTGCATGTGTGAGTGGCGCGTAGTTGAGTGGCGTTGCGTAGTTGAGTGGCGTAGTTGAGTGGCGTTGCGTGGTTGAGTGGCGTTGCATGTGTGAGTGGCATTGCATGTGTGTGTGAGTGGCGTTGCATGTGTGAGTGGCGTTGCATCCGTGGCGTTGCGTAGTTGCGTGGCGTTGCGTAGTTGCGTGGTGTTGCGTAGTTGCGTGGCGTAGTTGAGTGGCGTTGCATGGTTGAGTGGCGTTGCGTGGTTGAGTGGCGTTGCGTGGTTGAGTGGCGTTGCGTGGTTGAGTGGCGTTGCATGGTTGAGTGGCGTTGCATGGTTGAGTGGCGTTGCATGGTTGAGTGGCGTTGCATGTTGAGTGGCGTTGCATGTTGAGTGGCGTTGCATGTGTGAGTGGCGTTGCATGTGTGAGTGGCGTTGCATGTGTGAGTGGCGTTGCATGTGTGAGTGGCGTTGCGTAGTTGAGTGGCGTTGCGTGGTTGAGTGGCGTTGCGTAGTTGAGTGGCGTTGCGTGGTTGAGTGGCGTTGCATGTGTGAGTGGCGTTGCATGTGTGAGTGGCGTTGCGTAGAGTGGCGTTGCGTAGAGTGGCGTTGCGTAGAGTGGCGTTGCGTAGTTGAGTGGCATTGCGTAGTTGAGTGGCGTTGCGTGGTTGAGTGGCGTTGCGTAGTTGAGTGGCGTTGCACAGTTGAGTGGCGTTGCGTAGTTGAGTGGCGTTGCGTAGTTGAGTGGCGTTGCGTAGTTGAGTGGCGTTGCGTGGTTGAGTGGCGTTGCATGTGTGAGTGGCGTTGCGTAGTTGAGTGGCGTTGCGTAGTTGAGTGGCGTTGCGTAGTTGAGTGGCGTTGCGTAGTTGAGTGGCGTTGCGTAGATGAGTGGCGTTGCGTAGGTGAGTGGCATTGCGTAGGTGAGTGGCGTTGCGTAGGTGAGTGGCGTTGCGTAGGTGAGTGGCGTTGCGTAGTTGAGTGGCGTTGCGTAGTTGAGTGGCGTTGCATAGTTGAGTGGCGTTGCGTAGTTGAGTGGCGTTGCGTAGTTGCGTGGCGTTGGGTAGTTGCGTGGCGTTGCGTAGTTGCGTGGCGTTGCGTAGTTGCGTGGCGTTGCGTAGTTGCGTGGCGTTGCGTAGTTGCGTGTCGTTGCGTAGTTGAGTGTCGTTGCGTAGTTGCGTGGCGTTGCGTAGTTGAGTGGCGTTGCGTAGTTGAGTGGCGTTGCGTAGTTGCGTGGCGTTGCGTAGTTGCGTGGCGTTGCGTGGTTGAGTGGCGTTGCATGTGTGAGTGGCGTTGCATGTGTGAGTGGCGTTGCATGTGTGAGTGGCGTTGCATGTGTGAGTGGCGTTGCATGTGTGAGTGGCGTTGCATGTGTGAGTGGCGCGTAGTTGAGTGGCGTTGCGTAGTTGAGTGGCGTAGTTGAGTGGCGTTGCGTGGTTGAGTGGCGTTGCATGTGTGAGTGGCATTGCATGTGTGTGTGAGTGGCGTTGCATGTGTGAGTGGCGTTGCATCCGTGGCGTTGCGTAGTTGCGTGGCGTTGCGTAGTTGCGTGGTGTTGCGTAGTTGCGTGGCGTAGTTGAGTGGCGTTGCATGGTTGAGTGGCGTTGCGTGGTTGAGTGGCGTTGCGTGGTTGAGTGGCGTTGCGTGGTTGAGTGGCGTTGCGTGGTTGAGTGGTTGAGTGGCGTTGCATGGTTGAGTGGCGTTGCATGGTTGAGTGGCGTTGCATGGTTGAGTGGCGTTGCATGTTGAGTGGCGTTGCATGCGTGAGTGGCGTTGCATGTGTGAGTGGCGTTGCATGTGTGAGTGGCGTTGCATGTGTGAGTGGCGTTGCATGTGTGAGTGGCGTTGCATGGTTGAGTGGCGTTGCGTAGTTGAGTGGCGTTGCGTGGTTGAGTGGCGTTGCGTAGTTGAGTGGCGTTGCGTGGTTGAGTGGCGTTGCATGTGTGAGTGGCGTTGCATGTGTGAGTGGCGTTGCATGTGTGAGTGGCGTTGCGTAGAGTGGCGTTGCGTAGAGTGGCGTTGCGTAGTTGAGTGGCATTGCGTGGTTGAGTGGCGTTGCGTGGTTGAGTGGCGTTGCATGTGTGAGTGGCGTTGCATGTGTGAGTGGCGTTGCATGTGTGAGTGGCGTTGCATGTGTGAGTGGCGTTGCATGTGTGAGTGGCGTTGCATGGTTGAGTGGCGTTGCATGGTTGAGTGGCGTTGCATGGTTGAGTGGCGTTGCATGTGTGAGTGGCGTTGCATGTGTGAGTGGCGTTGCATGTGTGAGTGGCGTTGCATGTGTGAGTGGCGTTGCATGTGTGAGTGGCGTTGCATGTGTGAGTGGCGTTGCATTTGTGAGTGGCGTTGCATGGTTGAGTGGCGTTGCATGGTTGAGTGGCGTTGCATGTGTGAGTGGCGTTGCATGTGTGAGTGGCGTTGCATGTGTGAGTGGCGTTGCATGGTTGAGTGGCGTTGCATGGTTGAGTGGCGTTGCATGGTTGAGTGGCGTTGCGTGGTTGCGTGGCGTAGTTGAGTGGCGTTGCATGTGTGAGTGGCATTGCATGTGTGTGTGAGTGGCGTTGCATGTGTGAGTGGCGTTGCATCCGTGGCGTTGCGTAGTTGCGTGGCGTTGCGTAGTTGCATGGTGTTGCGTAGTTGCGTGGCGTAGTTGAGTGGCGTTGCGTGGTTGAGTGGCGTTGCGTGGTTGAGTGGCGTTGCGTGGTTGAGTGGCGTTGCGTGGTTGAGTGGCGTTGCGTGGTTGAGTGGCGTTGCGTGGTTGAGTGGCGTTGCATGGTTGAGTGGCGTTGCATGGTTGAGTGGCGTTGCATGTTGAGTGGCGTTGCATGTTGAGTGGCGTTGCATGTGTGTGTGAGTGGCGTTGCATGTGTGTGTGAGTGGCGTTGCATGTGTGAGTGGCGTTGCATGTGTGAGTGGCGTTGCATGTGTGAGTGGCGTTGCATGTGTGAGTGGCGTTGCATGTGTGAGTGGCGTTGCATGGTTGAGTGGCGTTGCATGGTTGAGTGGCGTTGCATGGTTGAGTGGCGTTGCATGGTTGAGTGGCGTTGCATGGTTGAGTGGCGTTGCATGTGTGAGTGGCGTTGCATGTGTGAGTGGCGTTGCATGTGTGAGTGGCGTTGCATGTGTGAGTGGCGTTGCATGTGTGAGTGGCGTTGCATGGTTGAGTGGCGTTGCATGGTTGAGTGGCGTTGCGTGGTTGAGTGGCGTTGCGTGGTTGAGTGGCGTTGCGTGGTTGAGTGGCGTTGCGTGGTTGAGTGGCGTTGCGTGGTTGAGTGGCGTTGCGTGGTTGAGTGGCGTTGCGTGGTTGCGTGGCGTTGCGTGGTTGCGTGGCGTTGCGTGGTTGCGTGGCGTTGCGTGGTTGCGTGGCGTTGCGTGGTTGCGTGGCGTTGCGTGGCGTTGCGTGGTTGCGTGGCGTTGAATGTGTCAGAGGCTAAATGTAGCACAGGGAGACCTCCAGCGGAAAGACAATCAAAAACAACTTAGAAAACATTTCACAGTATGAAGAGATCAAACTCATGAACGAGCGTGATACACCTCAGCTAAAAATCATGATAAATAACAACACATATTAGAAGTGAAACTGCAAGTACAGAAGGACCAGCTTTGCTTGTTTAAAACTCCCACTTCAGGCAGATGAGTGTAATGTGTAAAGCGTCTTGTGCACATGAGCAGATCGGAGTCTGGAAGCAAATACAAACAAGAGGAATGACTGAGGCGCATTGGTGTGAAGCACATCAAAGGGCTTCTCCTCCCCTAATTAGGTGAGGAGAAGCCTTCCGGGAAACTGAAAGTACGGCCGGCCGCAATAATTAGGGGAGGAGAAGCCCTTTGATGTGCTGGGCTGGCTGGCCCTGAATGCGCGTGCATGTTATCACGTGGTTCACGTGAACAGCATGAAAACCGCGGGGCTGAAAGCCCTTTGGTTTGAAGAGAAAATAGCCGACTTGAATTCTCCCCATTTCCCATTCCTGCGGAATGGTAAAGGCGAGACCTAACAAGCTGGCTCAGTATCTCTGGGGAGAATTCTGACAAACCATACTTTTTTTTAAGGAACTCTGGTCCCCAGAGTATGCCGCGTGGCCCTGCAAATAGAGACTAACAGGCCCATGCATCAAGAAAAGCTTTTGAGAGTCCTTAATTGCGATTATTAAGGAATCGGAATTAAGGACTCTCAAAAACCTATGCATGTAGGAATTGCTATTAAAATAGCGATTCCTAAACATTCCTTAATTGCGACTCGCAAACTGCGAGTCGTAATTAAGGAATGGCTTCCCATTCCTTCCTATGGTCCTACAGGCCCATAGGAAGGAATGGGAAATTGCATGCGCAATTTGCGAGTGCCAATAGGTACCCGCAAATTGCACATGCAATTTCAAGGGTGCAAAGGTGTCAAAATGACACCCTGTTGCACCCCTGAAATTGTGAAGTGCACCCATATTGCGCACACACATGCCCCAAGGGCATGTGTGTGTAACCTGAAACCTTGAAAATGCACTTTAGTACATTTTTCAAGGTTTTTGCAAAATACAGACCGGAGTAATTTCTCTGTATTTTGTGGCCCCAAATAGCGAATTCGCTATTTCTAAGTGCTTCTAGCATTGCATTTAAGGAATCGCAAATTGCGATTCCATAAATGGAATTGCAATAAATTGCGAGTGCCTAACACTTTAATGCATCGCAAAAGGCCTTTTTGCAGGCTCAAATGGCGGATTTTTGCGAATCGCACCGCTTGCGCTCGCAAAAACCTTTGATGCATGTGCTCCAAAGTTCTGTAGCTGCCCAAGAACGTTTGAGTAAACATCTTAGGTTTTCTTGGATCCAAGCTTTTCATCAATCTAGCGCATTCTTGTCTCTAGGTTTTTTGAGCTTGGTCTTGCTAGAGATGGTTAAACTCCTCTCATTCCTGTTTTTTGTATTCCTTCCTCATACAAGCGGGTATGGATGCCGGCAAATCGGGGCCAGTGCATATTCATTCTTGTGATTCTCTCCCTATTGTGACTTCCTTTTCCTTAGTTGTTTCTGATCTCTCTTGACCGTTGTGTGTCTGAGGTTACCAACGACTCTTCCCTCCCCCCAGGGATCTCTCTGGTCCATGGTCTTCAAGGCCACAGGTGGTCTTTCCTCTTCCAGGGAGGTGTCTGGTTCTGGGTAGCCAGGAAGTTGCAGACAAGTGTTCTTTTCCATGTAGTCTCTTGTGTGATGTATTTCAGCACTTTACCTCAGATCTCCTTCAGAGCCTTCTTACTCTGAGGTGTTGTGGAAGAAAGACTGTGGGATCAATGTATATCTGCTATTTTCTTATTTCTTGGATCTGGGTCTTAACAAAGATGCTTCCTGGCCTTCTTACAGACTAAAGGATGACCTGCCAGTTTCCACCATCCTTCCGTGTCAGGATCAACCTACTTTTCCCTCTCCTGGCTCCGGTCATTTACTGTTTCCAACCAAGGAGCTCAAGACTCTGAGCAAGGAAGTAAATGGCAGAGTCACAGGTTAGATAAGCTGAAGAGAAAAAGCCCCTTTCCCCCTTTCTAAGTGATTCTCCAGCAGAGGAGATTGGAAACAAATGACTGAGTAACAGACCCCATTGGCCTGGTGTTTAGTGAGATTTCTGCAGCTTTCAAGTTTTCTGGGAATAAGAGCTGGAATGCTGCATTGTGCTCCACGGGACAGAACATAGGTTAAAAGGCAGTGGTTTTAATGGTGAGGAATTCAATTTAAAGAATATAATATTTCCTTCAGGCTTGCCCTAGTGCCCAGGGGCCTTTTGTGTGTCTGCCCTCTCCTCTAACACGTAATGATGTATTTATCCCGTCTCCCAAGACCACACTCTCTCTTTGTGTACACTAAACTGCTGTAAAAATCCCATCATGTTCAGCACTACGTGGTTTTGTTTTTAGGTTTGGTTCTTGTAAACCACATACTCCTACTAAGTAGCATTTGGAAGCCTCCCTAGCCCTATGCAGACTGATAAGTGGTCGGTAAAAGTAGCAGTTCACCGTAAGATGCGATGGAGTGGGAGAGAGCCATTGGGCAGTTATCAAGAAGGGCCTTTGGTTGATGTGAAAGTGGTCATCATGGGCTGCTGAGATGAACTGGGGCATCCCTGTGGAGGAGGTGTTACTTGAGGGCAGTCGATGGACTGTGTGGTGTAGGGTAGAGGTGGATATAGAACCTGAACTGTAATGAGACAGTGCCAGGCGCTGGCAGGTGCATCCACTTCGAGGGTGCCAAGCTACCGTGGTCTGGTACAAGGGCTTCTTTTTGTAAGGCTTGTAAATATTGAGAGCTTCCGCTGAGCTTTGCCAAGCAAACAGTGTCTTCTTTTAAAAGACACTTGATGACAGCTTGAAAAAACTATTAATGAAGTGGAAGTGGGCAAGCCCTGGCATTCGTGTGTGACGTTCACGCCAGCAGTGGTGCCCTACGCAACACTGCACGTGTCCATTTGTACATTTTACAGGACATTCTGTACAATGTCATCTGCCAACAAAAGAAACGTAGTAGGAATAGTCTTTCGATAAACGGATCTTCGTTGAACTGGTGTGCTTGTTCTTTAAGATATCAGAAATATTACTATGAGCATGTGACACATCAAAAACGTCAGATGCCTCGAGGATGTCATTTAAAGTCTTTCAGTGGGTGCTGGTGTGCAAATGTAGGATCCGCGTCGTCGGCTAGAGGTCATCAAGGATGGCGGTATAGACTTAATGTGGTCTGCCAACGAATACACAAGACTACAGAGGTCTGCGAATTATAGTCGTACAGTAGGTAGTTTATAAAATTAACTCAACGAAAATTTGTAAAGTGCCTAGTTTCTTTCTACACATTCTAAAAAGACTAATACCCTAGATTTGGCTTTCAAACCCAGAACAAACAATAAGGGGCTGATTATGATGTCAGTGGGACCGACACCAACATGCCTGTCTCACCGACCTCTCTAATAGCGGTCAGACCAGCACATTAGGATGTGGCCGGTCCGACCGCAATGGCCCAGGGACGGACTGACAGCTTCTGACTGGCTCAAGGAGTCCATTGGGCAGTCAATCCGATCACATTCCCCACAATGGTTTAGGTGTCTTCTCAGGCTCCGCCGTGGGGATTACAATCCACCTTTCCTCCAGTCATTTCACGTCAGCGGAGAGGCGTTTTGGGGCCCTTATGCTGGGCCCCTGTCCCATGTGCCCTGGGGGCCTTCTGTGGTGTCCACCTAATCATCCCTACATCGTGTGGTAGGCACCGCATGGTGCCTGCCATGGGGTGCAGAAATGTTTGAAAACATGACTCTTTGCATTGGGGCTTGTGCTGCGGCTCTTTTCCTGGGCCACATCACAAGCCTCAGTACAGTATAGGTAAGTTTCCGTCCGTCTCCACGGCAGTTGGATCCTAATTTGGCGGGCGAGACCATCGACTACCTGTCAATTGGTCCTGTTCCCGCAACGATGGCGGTCAGACGCTAGTCTGCCCCCCCCCCCCCCCCCCCCAGTGTGCTCTAAACAATGTGGTGCCATTATATTTTCTAAGGGTTGTCATTATCTAATAATATTGTGTTCCTTCATCATCATGTACCACTGTATACCACGAAATAACTGCGATATACCATGTTATGTTATGTTATGTTATAAATTATTTATAAAAGCGCATCATACACCGGGTAGGTTTCTTGGCGCTAGAGGGCGGGTCTCTACGGAAAGGGTGAGTTAGTTGAGGTAGGCGGGCGTGAATAGCCATGTTTTAAGCTGTTTCCGAAATTGGAGATGATTATCAGTGAGTTGAATAGAGAGAGGGAGCGAGTTCCAAAGTTAGGGAGCCAACGTCGTGAAGCGCAGCCCGCCGTGTTTGATACGTTCAAATCTTGGAGTGCTCAGGAGACGTTGGCAAGATGACCGGAGATTGCGAGAAGGAATGTATTTCTTGGTTTTTTGGGATATAAACTCCGGGCCAGTGTCCAGCAGAGCTTTGTGTACGATACAACCCAATTTAAATGCACTGCGTTGGCTCACAGGGAGCCAATGGAGTTGCTTCAACAGGGGTTTAACATGATGGCGGGAGGAAAGTGAAAAGATTAGCCTAGCCGAGTGATTCTGTATCAATTGCAGGCGTTGCACTTGGTAGGCTGGAATGCCAGCGTAAAGTGAGTTTGCATAATCCAGTCTGGAAATGATTAATGCCTGGACTACCAGGGTGAATGCTTCTTTTGAGAGAAATCTTATTATCTTCTTTATTTTCCTTAACATAAAGAAACAGACCGAGACCACTGAGTTAATTTGTGGGTTCATAGATAAGTCCTTACTTATCGTGATCCCCAAGCTCTTTGCTGTTGCGGCAGGAACAGGAGGAGATCCCAAGGAAGTCGGCCAAAAGTTGGAGTTCCATGGGCTGGCGTTCCCGCCTGTCAGGATCAGCTCCGTTTTGTTTGGGTTTAATTTAAGCTGGTTCAAGTTCATCCAATTGCTAATGAAGATCATTATGTCACGCAAATAAGTTTCAGATGAACAGGTGGGATGTAAATTGAAAATTAATTGCAGATCAAATGCATAATTAAACACCAGAACATTCATCTCCATCAAAGCCGTGATCAAAGGTTGCATGTAAAGATTGAACAGGAGGGGGGATAAGGAAGAACCCTGCGGAACTCCGCAGGGAAGTCTGCCTTTCGTGGAGCAATATTGGCCCAGACGGACGGATTGGAACCTGTCTGACAGGAATGACTGGAGCCATTTCAGTGCTCGGCCCCCCCACACCTGCACTGCAGACACGGTCGACCAAGATGTTATGGTCGACCGTGTCAAATGCGGCCGATAGATCGAGGAGGATTAGAGCCTGGGAGGAGTTTTGATCTGCTCCTTTGCGAAGTTCGTCCATGACCGAGAGAATGACTGTTTCGGTCGAATGAGCAGGTCTAAAACAGGCCTGGTTGGGATCTAGATGAGAAGAAGCTTCAACAAAGGAGCTCAGACAGCCAGCAACATGGGCCTCCAAGATCTTGCTGAGATAGGGTAGGAGGGAGATTGGACGGTAATTACCTGAGAGTTTGCACCAGGTTTCTTCAAAATAGCAAGAATCTCTGCCACCTTAAAGGATTCTGGGAACAAGCCACTGCCAAGTGACGAATTAAGAAGGGATACGGGGGTTCCGGGCAAACTGTGAAAACTTTGCGCAAGATTGGGGGGGGGGGGGGCACTGTCAAGAGGAGAGCCTGATTTGACTTTAATCATTAATTCAGAGAAGGAGTCCAAGGTGATGAGGGAAAATTGGTTAAGAGCTACAGGAGTCTGGCAAGCCAGACGTGGTATAGTGAGAGTAGTCGGTTGAGGGATGCTCATTTTTATTGCAGTAATTTTATCGAAGAAGTAGTGGTTTAATGAGTCACAGAGCTGCTTAGATTGCTCAGGTTGTGCAGTCACTCTCGCCGGACCTGTGAGTTCCTCTACAATTGAGAAGATCTCTTTAGATTTGTTGGCTGAGTTCGCTATTTTTGCGGAAAAGTACTCTGTTTTACATAAGAGAATAGAAGATTTGTATTCTCTTAAGCGAAGTAGGTACATTAATTTAAGTGCCGGGTTGTAGTGTCTTCTCCACTTCCGTTCAGCTTGTCGAAGTATTAATTTGGTTTCTTTAAGTTCTGAGGAAAACCACTTTTGGGCATCATGGGGTCTACATGTTTTAATATTTTTTTGTGGGGGGACTATGTCGCATGCGTTCTCCAGCCATATGGTGAGGTTTGCAGATTGGCTGGAGGTGGAACAGTCTTGAGTCTGAGGGGCTGTGTTAGCTAAAATGGTGTGCAATTTCTCAATATTTGCTCGGTTCCAGTTCCTGGCTGTCATACTGCCAGGCTTGGAGGTGACAGCTACGGTGGTATCCGGAATCGTAAATGTGATCAAATAGTGGTCTGACCACATGCAGGGAGTAATTGTTATGGGTCAGATAGTTCAATTCTGGGTCCACACTTGATCTAAGATGTGTCCCTTGTTATGCGTAGCTTTATGTATATGCGGAGTGCAGTTTAAGCTAGCCAGAGTATCCGCACTCGGCTATTCGGGTGTGACCCCTATGATGAAGCATGTCACCAACTAAGTTGGTGAGTAAGGGGTCTTCTTAAAAAGGAGAAATTCAGCTTTTTGTGCACCTCCCCCTATACCTCGGAGACATGGTGGTGTCTCCAGGGTGTACTCCTTCAACTGTTTGATAACTATACTATAAGGGGACCAGGAGTATTCCCTTCAAGAAAACCCTTTCTCTCTCCGTTGTTTGGCACTCTTCCTTCTGCCATCGTCGGTCTTGAAGTCTCATTCAAGGAGAAGAACGGTAGTCATGTGCTGCATGAGGAGCCGGCAGGAGGCGGGTTGTGGTTCGGATGTGACTCCATGGTGGTGCCTGTGTGGAATCCTGTTTACTCAGTTGGCTACTTGTGGGCTGAAGAGCTCAAGGTTCGCCAGTCGGAGACGGCCCTGCACTTTTCTGTTTTGTGAGCTACATGTTGGCTCAGGCTATGTCCTAGATGGCTTACCTTCAGGTACAAAGCAGGTGCCTCGTCCTGGGCTCAGGTGAGGCGATCCGTGAACCTGCTGACGTAATTTCCTGAATTTGACTTGGAGTTGGATGTCCATAGGGGGCTTTTATTGTAGTGTTCTAATTAGCGCTCACCCTTCGGGTATCCCCAGCTCACATTCCCACCCACATGTTACCCTTCAGATGTGCCTAGCTGTGGCTGCCACCCCCTTCTTTGTGCCCTTCGTTAGCGCTCACTCCTCCAGCGAGCTGGAATCCTGTCGGCCCACGGGCCGTCTGCCCACTTCCTTTGCTTCAGGCCGTTTCTGCTGTGTGATGTTTTTCGACACAATATAAGTTGTGAAAGGGACTCGCGCAGGGTGACGGAGAAACTTACTAGACACAAGGAGATTGCCTCAGCAATGTCCTGCCCCACTCCTTTGCCAGCAGCTGCTCTCTCGCTGATATCTGCACCTTCTGTGATTTCTCGAATCTCCCCTTTAAGAGCTGGAAGCATTTAAACATGGAGTTAAAAAATAATTGGCAGCAGGCAGCGAACAAAATTCCCAAAGATTACAGAGCTGAAGAGTGAATCACCCTCAGGTTTGCTTCAGTTCTCAGACTCTCTCCTACAAGTCTACCTCTAACCCGCCATTAGCCTCACTCTCATTTTATTTCTCTCTGTCCTAGGCGCTACACCTCTCCCGTTTTTGCCACTGCCCTGTCCGGCTGTGTCGGCCCATTCCTCCTTTTGAAGCCTGCGCCATTCCTTCGCCCCTGCTCGAATCCCAACAATAGGAGTTAAGAGAAAGGTGGAGAACGGCTTGGCGTGAGTTAAATCAAGACCCTTGCCAGCTGGGCCCTAGACAGATTGTGGATAAGTGCCCTTGAGAGGGCGAGAACTTGGGATGAGTCACCCTGTGTGTGATGGAGGGCGAGGCAGGATTAGATTACTCAGTTGTTTCGTGATCGAATTGGAGAAGTGGGCAGGGCAGCCTAGCACTTCCGGTCTGTGTTCCTGCACACAAGGAATAGCCAGCGGCCAAGGGTCACGCAGTTCGTGGAGGTTGTGCCCTCTGTTTTACCACAAGAACACAGTTTATCTTCCCTCCTACCTTATTGCAAAGCTACCACTGAGCGATGAAGCTCCCATCGGATGAGATGCTGATGTCCCCTGGGACTGACAAGGCAGCGGAGGAATCTTGGAAAGTGGGAACTGTCATACTCTATTAGAATTGTGCTGCCGTTTAAGATTGTGCTGGTCTGGGTATGTGCATTGCACAGGGCTTGCCATGGCTGCTCCTCTTGCGTTGCACATTCCGTACTGTTACCAGGTTTGATCGTGCATGCCATTCTCATTGCCTATCAAGGTAGACTGCAGGCACTTTGTGCCCTTGGATGAGGTGTTTGTAGCCTGTCTTGAAATTTATCAGAGAAAGGCATTCACCATTTCTCCAGAATTGGATCTTTCATAGATTTACATGCTTGAATCATCCCCATCGTCGAGCTGGGGTCCCACGTTAACCTCTCAATAGCATAACTATGTTAATGTAGGTCCAAAACACAGACTGTTCTATAGCCTAGTCACATAATGTATAAAGAACAAAACTTCAACCCATCCGAGGTAATCCGCCTCATGACCACATGACCACACCCTAACAGACCATCCTCCAGATTTCTACCACCTGTTGATTGTGAAGGGAGTCATCTGCTCTTTTTCTCACATTTAAATGATTCTTCTTTCAGTCTAAGTCATTGCTATTTAACCAATTTTCTGGGATTGACATCAAAGGGCCAATAATGATTGACACTTCTATAAAAAGGTATCTTCAGAAAATGTGGGACCTGTGACAGCAAAAAGGCTACACTCTGAAGATCCTCATACGGAGTGTATCAATTGTCTTTACCCGAAATAAAGCTAAAGGGAAAATATGTCATACCTCCTCAACTACGACTATAAAGGATCGATAACGATGACTTCCTATTTGGCTCCAAAAGGTCAGATCTAAGGAAGCTCCATCTTCTGAAGAAGAATTTGATGCCACCTCAAACAAGCATAAAAAACATCTAAAAAGGTTATGTTCAGAAGAAAGACACCATGACCCTTTGAAATTCAAACTATCCACCTCTAAATAACCTCCACATAAGGTTCAAAAGATGACAGGGAACCAAAGTCCATTTTGTGAGTAGATTGTTCACTTTGGTAAATACAGACCTAAGCTAGCATCTGACCAACCGATGCTGAAGCAAAAAAAATTCAACAGGTTTGCACCAAAGAATGATTAACAATGAGACCATTGTTGTGAGGCCCCTCAACGTCGATACCATTGCTGAATTTGGTATTGATACAATGATCATAGTCAACAAAAAAACAGGCTAAACCTATAGTGGTAATGTCATATTTTATAAAGACCCGTTCTACCTCCTGTCAATGACAGACTCCGACCCCGACATCATTCAAGCACTCCCTGCAGGATACCAAATACTTCGGGCTGATCGTCCGTCAGGAAAAGGCGGCGGCATAGCTGTCATTTACAAGAACTGTTACACCTGCCGCAGCTTTCCTATTAACCTATCCAGCTGCGAATACCTCACATTCGCGCTGGACTTCTCCCCTACATGCACCTTCTCAGGGACTCTTATCTATCGGCCGCCCGGTACCCCGAGCAACTTCATAAACCACCTCGCACCGGCGGTAGCTAGTGGAGTCTGCAACTCACCGAATTACACCCTATTAGGCGACCTTAATGTTCACCTAGACGACCCCCAGGACTCAGCAGCTGTCGAACTACGCAACAATCTGGAGGCACTAGAACTCTCCCAGCGAGTGCTGCAATCCACCCACTATAAAGGTCACCTACTGGACCCAATCTTCAGTAACTGTATCCATCTCACAGTTAGCCCACCCATCCCTCTCCCATGGACGGACCACTTTCTGGTCCCATTTACCTGGGCGCCGTCATGCTCACGCCCCACACCTCCCCCCGCTCCCAGGAGAGATCGCAAATGGTCACAACTTAATCCCAACCTGTGGACAACCACATTGGAAGCCTCTGTCCCAGAAAACAACCCAGACCCAGCTGTCAGTAATGACAACTTCAATAAGTGGATCACTACTTCATTAGACTGCATTATCCCATTCAAAGACATCAAACTAAAACAGAGACCAAGAAATGCACCATGGTACTCACAGGACCTGCACACTCTTAAGAAAGAATGCAAAAAACTGGAAAGGAAATGGGGCATTGACTATTCACAAGCCAGCAAAGATGAATATCGGGCTGCCATAAAACTCTATAAAAATGACATAAAGGGGGAGTGGCCAAGATGGCGGGCTGAGAGGACGCACTTGCCGAGAGCTCCCGGGCCCCTGAAACCCTGCACCGCTTGCAGCCGCTGATTCCCCCCCGGATCGAGCGGTGACTGCGCCTGGTGACCCCCGTGGTGGTGTGGAGCGATCGGCGAGCCCTGGGTGTCCCGGCAAGGGTGCGATTCCGCCTGAGATAGCCTGGGGCGGAGCCCGCTGATCGGCTTGTGTGCAGCCCGAAGGTCGCGAGACCTTCAGGCTTGGGGTCTCGACGGTGTGATCTGCCGACTGTGAGTGGCCTGCCGGAGTGCCTGCGCTGCAGTGACCGAGTGGGTGCCGAGGAGGACTTCGCCGGCGGAGCGGAGCCGAACGGTGGAAGGCGACGGAGGCGTAGCCGGCCTCCGACTACTACGCAAGTCCGGGGCTCGAGAACGCTTGCTTCGCGCGGCCGCTCCGGCCCAACCCTGGTCGTGGCGGAGTGGTGTCGCGCCTCCGGAGCATTTATACATCCAGACGAGCCGGCCCCGGCTGCCTTCGCCCCGCGAGCCTGCCCTCCGGCTGTGTGTATCACCATTGGACTCGCGACGGAGGTAGGCCTCGTTCCCTGGGCGTTGGCCCATTGACTGTAACGGGCGGCCATTTTGGGAACCTCGGACCGGCCGCCCAGCCTTGAACGGGGCCTCTGCGTAGCGGTGCTTCCTGGCTGACGACTAGCTGCCCTGACCCTAGTAGCCTCTTCGCTAAACAGCGGCCATCAGTGACTCCCGCACCGCCAGGATGTCGAATGCTAGGGGTCAAAGGAGAGGCGACCGAACTTTGCCGGACATGTTGGGACGCGGTGCCCTACGCAGCGGAGGGAGCCAGGCCGCCCCGAACTCCCCTGCCCCTTCCAGAGGCGCTGAAGGCGGGAAGCCCCCGGTGACACGATCGTTCCTGGAGTCGTTGTTTAGCTCCTTGAGGGAGGATTTTCAGACTTTGAAGCAAGAGGTGGCCGGGGAGGTCCGTGAGGTACGGAGAGAGGTGGACTCCCTGGGGGAGCGAGTCAATACTGTGGAGGAGGCTGGTCATTCCAGGGATGAAGAGATCACCCACCTGCAGCAGGAGGTCCTGCGGCTGCGGGAGCAACAGATTGAGCTGCAGGCCCACGCCGAAGACCTCGAAAATCGGTCCAGGCGGAACAACATCAGGGTCCGGGGCGTCCCGTCCGGCGAGGAGGGTGAAGACGTGACCGCCTACCTGGAGGCCCTCTTCCGTGCAATTTTGGGGGAGTCAGAGGACTTTCAAGTCCGCATCGACAGGGCGCACCGGGTGGGCCGCCCTCGCAGAGCCACAGCGCCCCCCTTGGACATTCTGGCTTTTCTACCGGACTTCCCCCTGAAGGAGCGGATCCTCTGCGAGGCGCGGCGGCAGCAGCCTTTCCGCTTCAGAGACCACCCGGTGGCCCTCTATCAGGACTTATCTACGGTCACACTGCAGAAGAGAAAATCCTTTAAAATCGCCACGGACTTCCTTCGGGAGCATGAAACGCAGTACTCTTGGGGGCACCCCTTCCGCTTGATTTTCCGGTGGAACGGGACATTGCACCAGCTCCGGTCCCTCCAGGATGTCTGCGCAGTATTGGGTATCACGGCATCGGATACAGACACCCCGGCGCCGCGCCGCAGACGAAGCACTCGAGATGGTTGGCAGCAGGCTGGGGAGAGGCGCTCCCCGCCACCGGAGCGGCCTGACTCGCCCACGATTCGGGCGGACATGTCGAGCGCCATCCTGGAGGCCTCCAGAGCAACAGCGAACAGTGAAGTGGCCTTGACGGCCTGAACTTACTCCGGGGGGAGTCTACATTAGCCTTTCATTATTGCAGGTGCGGGGGTTCTGGGGGTAGGGAGGGACGGGAAGGCGGGTGCAGGTGGTGGTGGCTGGACGTCCACTAGATCGACTTTCCACGGCCTTGTCCGATAAGGACCGGACTAGGACAATGACTTCTTTGAATGGCTTGAGAAGCGGGGGGTGGGAATGGGAATTGCAGGGGGGTGTTTCGAGTTTTGGGGTTTGCTGGGGGGCCGGGAGTTGGGGGCGGTATGGAGCCGGGTGTGTGAAGTTCCGGGGGAGGGGGGGTCCACTTAGTTGGGGGGGTTTGGGGTTTGGGGACTGTACTGTGCCGTAGGGAAGTTTGCTTTCGCTGTGTGCTGAGGTTTCTTGAGGTGACCTCTGTGTTTCGCCTGCTGGGCTTTGCCCACCTTCATGTGCGTTTCAGGGGTTCCCCTCCTTGATGGCTCTTAAAGTTGTTACTCTGAATGTGAAAGGGCTGAATAACCCGGTTAAAAGGCGGGCAGTACTGTCTCTGTTGGAGAACTCTCAGGCTGACATCTGCCTACTGCAGGAAACCCATCTGCTGGCCAAGGATTGTCCCAGAATGCGTACCCCCAAATTCCCAACGTAGCTTTTTTCCTCCAGCGCTTCTAAAACGGCAGGGGTGGCACTTCTGTTCTCTAGGGGGTTCAGGGGGGAGATCTTACAAAAGGTAGCGGAACAGAAAGGGAGACTTCTGGCATATAGGATTAAGGTGGGGGGCTTGGTGATGACTGTAGGCTCTATATACGGCCCCAATGACCATCAAGATCAATTTTTGCACAGGGCATTGGAAGACGTGGCGTCCACCTCTGATAGGCACATAGTGCTAGGGGGAGATTTGAATCTGGTCTTTGACGCGACTCTGGACAGGTCTGTGCAACGGCGCCACCAGTTGGGAGAGCTTTCGGGCTCGGTTCGTACCCGACTGGAGGAGCTGGACTTGCACGACATGTGGCGCCGCCTCCACCCTGCGACTCGCGCGTACTCCTATTTCTCTCACGCACACAAGTCCTACGCGCGACTGGATCATCTACTGGTGACTGGCCCGATGCTCGCACTGGCCTCGAATGCCGACATGGGGGTCCTCTCTCTTTCCGACCATGCGCCGGTGGAGGGTGACTTCAATGTACCCCCGGTGGCTCGCCCGAGAGGGGTCTGGCGTCTACGGGACACACTATTGCACAGGCGTTCGACGGTGCAACAGATTCGCGCGGCCATTGCGGACTTCCAGCGCGTAAACGATAACGACGACACCTCCCGCGCGACGCAATGGGCTGCCCTGAAGGCTGTGCTCCGGGGCGAATTTATCGCTATCTCCTCGGCGGAGAACAAGGATCGCCAGCTCAAAAGGGACGAGCTTACCCGGCAGGTGCGGGAGCCTGGAGCAGGTCCATCATAGAACGGGAGCCCCCAGAGTCTGGAGGCAACTGAAAGCCGCCAGGAAACTCTTGTCTGCTCTTGACATGGACCGGGCTGAGTACGCGATGCTTCGTCTGAAGCACAAGTATTACACCGGTGGCGACAGGTGTGGCCGGCTCTTGGCCAACAAGCTTAGGGTGCAACATCAACAGCACCGAGTGAAGGAGCTGGTTACCCCTACCGGAGGTTCAGTCACGGAGGACGAGCAGATTGTGGACGTTTTCCGTAGTTTTTATGCTGACCTCTACACTGGCGAGGCCCCCTCCGCCCGGGCGGAGGCGGACTATCTGGAATCGGTGCCGCTCCCGTCGTTGACGCCGGATCAGGCCCAGTATCTGGAGCGGGAGATCCGTATCGAGGAGGTGGTCACGGCGATCTCCCGGCTCAAACCGGGTAAGGCCCCGGGACCGGATGGCTTCATCCCTCTTCTTTTTTATAAGACCTTCTGTCAGGAGCTGGCGCCTCTGTTGACCCGCCTCTTCAATACATTCTCGGAGCCGGGTGCCATTCCCCCCCGAATTTCTCCAGGCCACGGTCTCCGTGATCCCGAAACCGGGCAAGGACCGGACTGCCTGTGGATCCTACCGCCCTATCTCGCTACTGAACGCGGACCTGAAAGTTTTCACTAGCATACTGGCGGCACGCTTGGCACTTCATCTCCCGGGCATGGTCGACTCGGATCAAGCCGGCTTCGTGCCAGGCAGGCAGACGGTGGACAACACGAAGAGGGTGACTCATATTCTTGAGCAGGCCTCCAGGATCCCCGGGGAAAGAATGCTCCTCTCCATAGACGCGGAGAAGGCTTTTGACAGAGTGCACTGGCCCTACCTAGAGAAGGTCCTGAGCAAGTTCGGGGTTGGCGAGAAGTTCCGGCACCTGATCTTCAACTGCTACCGGTTTCCGTCCGCGGTGGTACGAGTGAACGGGGGCAGCTCCCGACCCTTTCCTATAGAACGGGGTACGCGACAGGGATGTCCACTGTCCCCTTTGCTCTTTGCTCTTTATATGGAGCCGTTTGCTCAAAGGGTTCGACAGAACCCCGATATCATCGGGGTCAGGATGGGAGAGTTTCACCACGCGATTAGCCTCTACGCGGATTACGTCATTTTGACGCTCGATGACCCATGGAGGTTACTGCCGGCTTGTATCGCGGAATTGGACCTCTTTGCCGCGGTGGCGGGCTTCAAGGTGAACCTCGGGAAATCTGCTGCCCTCGATATCTCGCTTACTGGCGCCATCAGGGCTGATTTGCAGAGGCTTTTCCCTTTGAGCTGGTCCGGGGACCGGATTCCGTATCTGGGGATCCTTTTGGCACACTCCCTCCCCGCGATGGTCACGGCCAATTACGTGGCTTTGAGTACGAAAATCAGAGAGGAATTGGCTCGGTGGGATAAGGGCACGTTATCGCTGCTGGGTAGGGTGGCCGCAGTGAAGATGACCCTTCTACCTCAGGTACTATACCTGTTTAGGGCGCTCCCGCTACAGCCCCCCACAGGGTGGCTCGCGGAGACTCAATCGGCCATTGCACGTTTTGTGTGGCAGGGCCGTAGACCACGGATCAAAAGGAACATAGCTACGTTGGCGCCTGAATCTGGAGGGCTAGGGATACCAGACTTACGGAAATATTTCCAGGCCGCCCAACTGCGCTATCTGGTGGAGTGGAGCCGGTGGGAGTCAGATAAACACTGGCTGTTTCAGGACCAGGCGGTAGCAGGCAGAACGCTACAGGAGGTGCCTTTCTTGAGACGGGCTCATCGGGCCCCTAACCTTTACGCCTCTTTTGTGATGCGTGTCCCACTTCGGGTGTGGGACTCAGTGGCCACTAGGCATGAACTCACTACCTTCCCCTCTCCCTTCACGCCGCTGATTGGCAATCCGGACTTTGGCCCGGGAACGGAGCCTGGCGCCTACGACTGCTGGCGGGCGGCCCGCTGTTGCACTTTGTATCACCTGTATGGCCCGGAGGGTGTCATCCCCTTCCAGGACTTACGGCGGGATTATGGCCTCCCCGAGACGGAGCGCATGCGGCATATGCAGGCGCGCCACTGGGCGCTACAGTCTCAAGTGCGCGAGAAGGCGGACCGGGAGATCACGGTGTACGAGCGCTGGCTAGTCACTCGCACGTCGGACGCTAAGCTTATCTCCGATTTGTACAAGATGCTGCAGCCCCCCCCCCTTTCATATCCACAACCCGGGTCGGGAGCGCTGGGAACGGGAGCTCGGACGAGTGTTGAGTCATACAGAATGGGACCACATCTCCTACCGCTCACGCCACTCTGCCTATCACACGGGGCTCACGGAGACCTTCACCAAAATTTCGACCTATTGGTATCGCACTCCTGAGAAATTACATGAGATGGATAGGTCAGTACCAGGGACGTGCTGGCGTAACTGTGGCCAACATGGCACGCTTACTCATATCTTGTGGGACTGTCCCCTTTTGGCTTCTTACTGGGAGGAGGTCCTCAACGAGGTTGACAAATGTTTCGAGATAGAGCTGCCCCGGTTCCCTGCCTACGTCCTGTTGGGATTGCCGAATGGGTTGATGTACCCTCTCAGGTCTAAAAGGGGTAGACAGATTGCGATAGCTTTGGGGTCAGCGGTGCAAAACATACTCATACACTGGCGCTCCACCACGCTCCCCACCGTTGTCGGCTGGCTGCACAGATTATGGCATGTCCTTGGCATGGAAAAAATGTCCTTAGTGGCGGCGGGGGATGTAGATGCCTTTGAGGAGCTGTGGGCGCCTTTCCATAATCTGTTGTGTTCTGAATTCAGAGAGATCACCTGCCCTAGGTATCTCAGGCTGTTACGGCTGACACCGCCGCCGGACCCGCCTGTTTGATTGGTCGGAGCCGGCATCTGGTAGCGGAGCCAACCGGAGGGTTGCTACGAGGAGAGAGCAGATGGTCACTGGCACAGTACAGGGGGTGGGTTGGGGTGTGGGAGTTGGGGGGTTTGTTGGTTGGGTAGGATATGGAGCAGGATTGTTTCCCCGCCCTTTTTCCCTTTTTCCTTTTTCCCTTCCTCCCCCTTCCCTCTCCCCCCCCCCCCTTCTTTTTTTTTTCCCCCTTTTTTTTGTCTTTAACCACAGGCGCGCAAGCTGTGTTTCCATGCTGGATGGTGCCCATTGAGGCGACAGAATTGCTTTGATGTATCTAATGTACCGTACGCATTGATTGTGGGGCACCTGTGGTTTTCTTTTTCATGTCCTTGTTGTTTCCTTCCTTACCCTGCTTCAATAAAATACTTTAAACCTAAAAATGACATAAAAAACGCTCAAGCCAGCTTTTACGAAAATAAAATTAATGAAGCAGCATCTAAACCCAGGGAGATATATCATATCGCGAAAAGCCTGCTCAAACTACCCGTCAATTTACCAGACCCTCTGGTTGCTCAGACTCGCTGCAATGAACAGGCCGACTACTTCCACAACAAAATAGCCACTATCTACTCTCCTTCCCCCTACCACCTCACATCCAAACAGGGCAGAAGGACACCAGACCACCCCCCTATCACCCCTGGAAACCTTCCCACCACTGTAGTCTACCAGCCTGGAAACCATAATACTCCAGGTAAAATCTGGATCTCCCAGCGACCCAGCCCCAGCTCAGTCCTTTAGAACAATTACTCCAATCATCCTGCCTACCATCCTAAATCTGATCAACAACTCTCTATCTTCTGGTTTTGTACCCCCGAAGTGGAAACAGGCAACAGTCAGGGCTCTCCTGAAAAAAGCCAACCTAGGTCAGAAGAACCCAGGGAACTACCGTCCGATCTCCCTGTTGCCATGGACAAGCAAAATTGCGGAAAAACCCCTAAATCAATCTCACAGAATTCCTGGAAGTAAATAACTTACTGGACACATCACAGACTTGGTTCCGTCCCATGCACGGAACAGAAACCGCGCTACTAGCTGTAATGGAAGGAGCTAGAACGATTGTGGATCAGGGCGGCACTGCGGCCATCATCTTATTGGACCTCAGCGCTGCCTTCGACACGGTGAATCATGATATCTTGCTACACAGAATTTTCAGAGCTAGGAATAACCTCTAAAGCAGCGACCAGGTTACAATCATTCCTATCAGAGCGCTCATTCCGAGTCTGTGAGGGCAATATCACCTCGCCCAGTAAACCACTCAGTTGTGGGGTCCCTCAGGGTTCGTCCCTAAGCCCCACACTGGTTAACAAATACATGCGCCCTCTCGCTGAAATAGTTCGCCCTTTCGGCGTTCAAGTCGTGTCCTACGCAACTGGTGGTAAACCTGAATCATCCCTCCTCTCATCCAAGTGATTTAAGAGGTTGTATGGAAGCAGTATGTACCTGGATGAGCCAGTCCTACCTGAAGCTGAACGGAGACAAGACTGAGCTAATGGTACTGGGCAATTCCCCACAGAAATCCATTGACTCCTTGTGGCCACCAGCACTAGGCCCGGCACCCCCAGCCAAGAACACCATCAAGAGCCTAGGAATTTGGTTAGACAATACACTGACTTTCAGCTACCAGGCAACCAAATTATCTGCCACCTGCAAGGACATTATAAGACTAATCCGAAAAATCCTGCCACTCCTCCCTTTCAAGGCCAGACAGATCATGGTCCAGGGCCTAATCCTCTCCCGGCTGGACTTCGGGAATGCTCTCTATCTAGGAGCCCCCGAATCAATCCTAAAAACACTCCAGGTGATCCAAAATTGCGCTGCTCGTACTCTCCTGCGCATTCCCCGCCGCCAATCTGTGAAATCTGAACTAAAAGTCCCTCACTGGCTGCCAGTGAGGGAAAGAATCAATTTTATAAGCATGTGTATTGCCCACCGTGCCTACTGGAGGCAAGGAGCAAATCTGAATCACTCCTTGATCACCCCCTACCATCCCAACAGACAGCTTAGGTCGGCCCATACCTTTCAAGTCATCAATCCCAGGTTCAAAAGAGAAAGGAGTGGAGGCAAAATGTTTTCAGTCAACGCGGCAAAGTTCTGGAACTCCCTCCCAATCTCTATCCGCTCAGAACCCAACATTCTGCATTTCCGGAAAAACCTTAAAACCTTTCTCTTCAGCAGATAATTCGACCCGGCCTCTCGCACCTGTATTTCATTAAAGCGCTAGGACGCCTGCGGGTAGCTATCGCGCTATACAAAAACCAAATCCAATCCAAATCCAATGACAGTGTCTACTGCACTATCGACTATAGTTGCTATTTTATAACTGATACCATTGACTATGCCACCTTCATCAAAGAAAACGGTAAAGCTTTCCCCATCAACGATACCAAACAAAAAAACAGTAGTCCCAAAAGCTACATAAGAAACCTTAAATTCTCCTAATAACTGACATAGGCACAACACCAACTTTGCTTCAAGTACAGAACCTGGACCGCTCCCAAAACAGATATCTTCTAGCAAGATGTCCTCAAATCCTGCACAGCGCCTGTTTGGTTCTGAAGAAGCAGAAGAGGAAGATATATTTGGGTCATAGTATAGCCCCACTTAATGCATAGTACTAGGACCATATGTTTGGGTCATAGTATAGCCCCACTTAATGCATAGTACTAGGACCAGATGGTAACTGTTATGAAAGTGGTAATTGCCAGTAAATCTGCAAAACACAATCCGATTCCCAACATCAGGATGCATTACCAAACTTTTCAGGAACATCATAAGCAATGGTATTTTTTTGTGAGCAGTACCCCAGCGCACTAGTAGGTGGCATCGTTCGACTCCATGTGGCGTTGCCTGCGCCAGTATTGACATGTGCGGTGCCTATATAGGCGCCACCCCAGCGTGTTGACATCAGTTCTTTTCTTTCCAGGCGCAGATATGGAGAGAGCTACCCCTAGTCACTTTTTGACTAACCTTTTTATTATCACTTTTGTCGAACTCTTTTGAGAAGATTTTCTCCTGGTTTGTAGGGATGTTATCTCAGAAAGCTTGCTTCAAGCTCTGCACCTCCTGTCACCGATTGATGTCAGTGACTGATTCACACCTTGTTTGCCTCTGGTGCCTCGGTGTGACCACGACGTGAAAATCTTTTGCGATTATCACGCAGGCCTTGAGAGAGCGGTCCCTGAAGCTCCTGGCGGCTAGATGTGGGACGTATATGACGTTCTTGATCCCGATTGAAAGGAAGGTCCCGGGATCTGTTGCGGAGCCTGACATTTTCATTGTACTCAGTTTTGGGGTCACTTTGGTAAGTCCCACCGCAAGAAGAAGAGCAAGAAGTCGAAGAGGTCTTCCACTTCACCTCATCCATCGGCCAATGAGACGAAAGAGCTTCACCATTGGATGCCTGGCTCTGTGGTTGCGCCAGCGCCTGGGTCGGCTCTGTGTTTTCCTGAGTTTCTGGAAGCCGAAGAGACCCCGGCTCAACTCAGAGTTTTATGAGGCATGGGCCTCATATTTGAGTGGTCTTGAAGTTGCAGTTCAAATGTTTTTGACCTGTCTCCTAGGGCACTAGATGGTTGGCTGTGTATCCTGCCAATTTTTTTTAATTCAAACAAATCATTTCTCTCTTGTTGAAGTTTCAACAGAACTTTATTTCATTATTTTTCCCCAGTGTTTCATCTCACATTGGTTCTATTGCTCTTATCCATGTCTTTGAGCATTTCAATCAATGACATTATTCTTTATTTCTTATCCATTTCCCTTTTTCATTCCCAATGCATTTCGGCATTAATATGCCAATAGGTAAATAAACAAAAGAAGAGTGTCCGTCTGCGTGGCGTTAAAGAGGTGAGTATAGCACGTGAAGTATGAGGCCAATATGCCTTCATCTGGGGAAAATCTGTAAAGTAAATGACATGTATTCAAATGTTGTGCTTGATTTGCCTCCATCCGCCCGTTCTGCGTGCCTAGCGCTGATCCTAACGGTCTATTAGCCTCTCCTATGTCTATGTTTAATGTAAACTGATGAATTTTCCTGCCCGTCTAAACCTTTTAGATTGTGCGCCGGGTTCACCTGGTTTCTGCTTTCTCTGAGTAACTAATGTTACTCGCAGTTGCTAAAAGCGCATTAAAAATGATTACTCCAATATGTCCTTTGGGCACGCTAAAATAATAATCCAGTTGTAAATTTCGTGTGCTTATTCGTCTTACCGTATGGTCTGCTCTCGTCTCTCTTAGTTCGCGCGGTCTGCTTTCGTCTGTCTGTGTTCGCGCGCTATGCTGGGATGACGGTACGTGCTTGCTGGCGCTGTGAATTCATTGCAGGTGTGAGCCCTACTTCCATATATTTTAGTGTGTGCAATAAAGTTAACAAAAATCACGGGGCTGGAGTTCAAGTCTGCCTTGTTGCGTTGGATGTTTCTCCCATAATATATACTTACTGACTGTCTAAATGTGTACGCTCTCGTTGCTGTAATATGTTGTAAAAAAACGTTCGTGTATGAACTAATCACTATGTAAATTCGTGGTGATGTGGTTAGGTCTCCCATCCAGAACCTGGCCGGGGAAGTTGTGGTCTTATAGATAATGTGTGTGTGAGCTCTTTGTCAGATCAGTGTGCAGAATAATGTAGCCTACAATTTTCCTTGGACAGTTGATTATCACAGATATCTAAGTGATGCTCATAAATAACATACAGGTTATAAGTAACAAGAAAATTCAACTCTATCATTAAGTCCTTTCGGTTTCATAGTGTTCAAATAATATATCCAGTAATTTTCTCTTTTCAACAGCATTTTCTTATTGTCTATGCCTTCCTTTTTTTCCACTGTTTCGATGATACATGCCCTTAATTGGTTTATTTGGTGTTGAGCTTCTACAAAATGGGTAGCTATAGTGGATTTCATCATCTTAGTTCTTATATTGCTTTTGTGTTCATTCAATCGGATCTTTAATTTCCTCTCTGTTTGGCCTATATAGGCCTTTCCACATGGACATTTTAACATTTAGATAATGTTTGACGTGTCACATGTTGCATTCACTTTCAATGATTTATTGTTTCCTTTTGTGGGGTGTGTTATGGTTTTCCCCCTCATGATATTGTTGCAATTACTGCAGTTGTGACAAGGTAGCGTACCGGTAAATTGATTCTGTGTTGATACTTGTTTTGGTTTCTTTAACATTTCTCCAATGTTTTTTGTCCTTGTGTGGGCAAATAAAGGTTCTTTGACGAATGATTGTTTGAAATCTGGTTCTGCTTGTAGTAATACCCAATGTTTTTTGATGATTTTCTTAAAGTGTATGCTCATATTAGAAAATTTACTGACGCTGGTTATACGGTTTTCTGCTATCTTCAGTTTTGTCATAAGAAGTTCTTCTCTGGTCTTTTTTTGTGCTCTACTGTATGCTTGTTGCAAGGTTTTTTCTGGGTATCCTCTTTGTTTAAACCGAGATGTCATTGACTGAGTTTGCGTTACTTGTTGTTCGGGTTCCGAGACCACTCATTTTACCCTGAGTAGTTGGGAGTACGGAAGATGTTCTTTTAGTGGCTGAGGATGGTGGCTCTCATACCTCAAGATGTTATTCCTATCTGTAGGTTTCCTGAACATATTCGTTATGAATCCTGTGGGTTTTTTGTGATCTCTACATCTAAAAAATGGATAGTGTCTTCCTGAATTTCCCACGTAAGTTGTATTCTGTCATCTACTTGATTCAACTGGGATATTTGACCGTGTAATGTTTCTTTAGTTCCTTTCCAGATTACGAAAATGTCGTCTATGAAACGTACATATAGTGCAATGTTAGTATTCCAAGCTTCATTTTGATATACGTTGGTTTCCTCAAATACACTCATGTAAATATTAGCATAGGCCGGTGCGGCACAATTTCCCATTGAGGTCCCACTCTTTTGTAAATACCATTTATTGTTGTATGTGAAATAACTGTGCATTAGAGTGAACTCTAATAATTCCATTAGGAATATTTGCATGTCTTGGTCGTATTCACTAGATAATAGTACCTTTTCTACTGCTTCCATTCCCTGTTTGTGAGGAATGGATGTGTACAACGCCTTCACGTCTATGGTTGCCATGATAATGTTCTGGCCAGTGTCTACTCGTACGGCGGATAGTTTATTGAGAAAATCATATTTGAGTGGCCCATTCCTGACAACCCACCTTTGGGCCCCACAGGTTCGGGAGGGGACCCTACTGGTTCCACTCCCGCGGCTCCAGCACCAGTCGGGCCCCTTGGATCCATGGATGGATCCAGAACGGTGCCGGTCATACCACCTCGGCCTTCCCTAGCACTGGTGCCAATGTCGACGCTACCAGCATTGCCGGTGCCCTCTGATGGTGCCTCCTCCATTATAATCTCTGACACGGAGTCAGAGGGGCGTCACTTAGTGCCGACTCCGGCTCTGACTGGAACCATGCCTTCCAGGCTGAAGCCTAAGCCCTAGTCCTATGTGCTAAGACTCGGGGAGGATTGGGAGGGGTCTTGGACCCTGAGGAATACCAGCCTTTAGACCCACAGATGGGCTGGTGTGAGGACTTGGCAGAGGCGAGTGAACTGGACACTTCTCCAGATACTGGCATGCTTTCTCCCTCTACCATTACTATGGAGGAGGGAGCACCCTTTGCAATGGTGGTGAGAGGGGCAGCCAAGGTTCTGGACCTTAGCCTGCCCTCAGTGGCAGTCAAGATGAACATATTGACGGAGTTGCTTCAACTTAGAGTGCCCCCCTCAGAACCACTTCTCCCATTCAGTTCAGTCCTCACAGACTTCTAGCTTTGGACCTGGTCGAAGCCCAGCACAGGGGCTCCTATTAACAGGATAATTAGCCACCGACCCACCCCAGGGTACCCCAATCTCCTCACACAACACCCTATCCCGGAAAGATTGGTGGTCCAAGACTCTACTTGTTATTTTAATCCTGGTGCATTCCATACCGCCCCACCAGATAGGGAATCCAAGAGGCTGGATATCTTAGGGAATAAGAGGCTTTCTTCCAACATCCTGGCACTGCGGTCCATGAATACTGTGTGCCTTCTGGGTCGTTACTCCCATGCTCTATGGGATTCTGTTGCACAGGTGCTGTCAACGGTCCCAGAGAAGGCCCAGGTCATACTCTCCCAGGCAGTTGCCGACTTGAGAGATGCATTGCAGCTAAGTTCACAATCCAATGTGGATTGGATATCACTGGCTTGCTGGTTGGTATCGTTGATGGGGATAGCTTTACCGTTTTCTTTGATGAAGGTGACTTTGTCCTTGCGGCGCCACACCTGGATGAGAACCACTGGCTTTTCTGGGGATGTCCAAGCATCTCTCATAAATCTGCCCTTTGATAAATCCCATCTCTTCGGAGACAGAGCAGATTCAGCGCTGGAGGAGCGTTTTAATGACAGCAGGGCTATGGCCAGGTCAGGATACGCCATCTCCTGTCCCACTGGAGGTCTAAAACATCAGACCAAGGGTTATCCAAATTGTCCGGAGGGGATACTCACTCCCCTTAGTGATTACCCTTCCACCATGCCACTTGCTTGCGACAGGTTGACAGAGGACCATCTCTCCTTGCTCTGCCAGGAAGTGACGGCTCTCTTGGCCAAGTGAGCCATTGAAAGGGTCCAGACGCCAGAAGTAGGCTGTGGTTCCTATTTCTGCTATTTCCTGGTGTCCAAGAAGGATGGAGGCCTTCGTCTTATCCTAGACCTGTGCCGTCTCAATTTCCTCCTCATGACGGAGAAGTTCAAATGTTCATGCTCACTCAAGTCTTGTATACCCTGGACCTGGGAGACTGTACAGTGACATTGGACTTGCAGAACATATATTTCTGCATTCCCGTCCTGCCTACCCACAGGCATCACTGCGGTTCATGGTCTGCCATGAGCACTTTCAATTCGCTGTTCTCTCTTTTGGCCTTACCAGCACCCCTCAGGTGTTCAATAAAGTGATGGCTGTGGTTGCAGCTCATCTGCAGAGATCAGCGGTGCCAGTCTCACCCTATCTTGACGACTAGCTGTGTTAGGCTGGCTCGCCCCCGGCTGTTTTCTCCCAACTCCAGACTACGGCAGACCTGCATTCGCTGGAGTTCCCTATCAATGTGCCAAAGTCACACATGGATCGCTGTTAGACACTCCCTCTCACCTAAGCTGTTCTGGAAATTGTGCAGTTTTGGGCCTATTCCCCCGAACGGCCAGTCCAGGATATTCAGGCCATGATACTGATGTTTCAGCCTCTATCCTGGATTTCTGTAAGACTGACTCTAAGGCTGTTGGGCCTCATGGCCTCCTGCATCCTGCTTGTGGCACATGCCCACTGTCATATGCAGGCTTTGCAGTGGGACCTGAAGTTACAGGTGGTCCCCTTGGGGGGGGGGCTCTCCCATTCATTTACTATGTAGCCCCAGAGGGGTAGTGGTCTGTGGGGCCAGCCGGCAGCCCCTCGCCGCTCACCCCGCTTCTTAATATAATTAGCCCAGAGGAGGGGGTGGTCCTCAGGGCATTTTTGAATATTCCCAGCATGCTCCTGGAACCTGACCCACCTGGGGTTACAGTTAAAACGGCAGACCACAGCGATCTTCACAAATATTTTGTGAAAATCACCATGAATTTTGAAAAAAAGCTGTGGTGGGGTTCCAGGGTAACCCCAAGGCTTGGGGTTCAGGGTAATATTACCCTGCCCTCTTTAAACAAACAAAAAAAATGTTACCCTGTTTTTTGTGGGACTCAGCTGAAGCTGAGTTCAAGGTGGCTGCCAACACTTCCTGGTTGAAGTGCTGGCAGCCAATCAAAGCTCTGCATTTCCCTGCACGAGCTCGTTATTATTCGCGAATTAGCCGCTGCTACAGATATCCTTATTTGGTTTTCCTGACATTTCTCAACAACTACTGAGTGGATTTACACCAAATAATAAAAAACACAATCTACATACCAAAAGCTTGCTTGCATTTGGTATAATCCCGTCCAGTGTCTAAAGCTCCTATGGGAATTAACATGGGAAACATGCTTTTTTTGACACCCTACACCCCCCCACCACTCCCCCTTTTCTCGGGCCCGCTTGATGAATCATCCGGAAACTTTCCATGCCTAACTAGAATGACCGGTGCACTTTTTGGGGGGAAATTTCGTGAAGATTTGACAAAGGGCTCCAATGATATTGGCAAGTAAAAAAACGATATTTCCATAAAAGCATTGAACTAGCTATAACTATCGTAGGTTATATATATATTTATATATATTCTTACTTTCGTGTTACATTTAGCATTTTCCATTTTATCAAATGATTTCTCAACTACTCATATGCTCCAATTGATATTCCATCCTTTAACCCGGTATCCATTTTCTGTTTCCATGTGCAGCCGTCCAGTTTCCTGCGTCACCTCTTACGGACAGGCCTTGTTGCAGCCCTGGGAATCATCGTCTTCTGGTGGGGAACTAAGCAGCTGGGCTGAACAGCCAACTTCCACTCTCCATATGTCTGTGCCTCCATTTTTACCACTATTCCTCCAGCTCTCACCAAAGCAAGACTGGGACCTTCGTGACAGAGACATCAAATGACTTGCTGTGGCCCCCTCCCAGCGTCCCCAACCACAACGCATTCTGAAGGAACTCTTGATACTGACAGCTTAGCTTTTTGTTCTTCAAATCAGACTGTGTCCTCTGTGTGACAAGAGGAGCTGGGGATGGACTAATATTGCAAACCCTTTTTATGGTGAACATTTCTATTCAACTAAAACACCACTCTTGTGACTGACATTCTTGATGTGGTAATCTGACATGATTCATTGTACAAGGAGGCTAACATTGCTGCTGTTGAAACTAGGCCGTCAGGGCTTTCCAAGGCACCGGTACTCCTAGAGAGAGCAGGCTGGTGACCCCTGCACCCCGAGCATGCAAGTAGACTCCACCAAGTTGATTGCATGTTAGGTTTTCAGGCAAGTCTTGTTTTGAACATATTCTCTTATTGTTTGGTAACAGATTAGCGATTAGAGATCCCTCATAATGATCTAGGCTAGGAAATTCCCTGGAGGTGGGTTGATGCATCTCACAGCGTAGACAGTTTCAGGTACCAGCAGTTCTGATGCCAGCCCATCCCCATCAATCACTGTGGTATCAAATGCCCCACAGAGAGGTACTGAGAAGAAGGCCGCCAACTGCTGCCTGTTGGCGAGTAGACCATTACAAGGGATCTGGTACCAAGAAACATGGAAATGGGAAAGCTATGGGTCTTCTTAACCAACAAATCATGTGGAGGCTTAACCTTTAAACCCCAGCCTAAACACTTAAGTTTTAAAATGCCTTGAAGAACACTTAAGTTTTAAAATGCCTTGAAGTGAAGCAACATGCCCTGTGATAAGGTACTTATCAGAGACCAGCATTCGAGACTTTTTCGAGGGAGCCTTCATAGATTCAAAGGGAAAGCCTTTTAAAGTAGGTAATTGATTTCATATCAACGTGGTCCTTTCCTGTACCCAACCAGGACTCTAAGATGTATTTAGCCGTGTAGCAAGCACTTTAGGTCAGAGCCCTCTTACTTCCTGTGATGGAGTGACCTATGACCTCAGTGGTTACTCAGTCTCCAGTGAGTCACAGGCCGCTCATCATGACTGGAAGTAAAGTTGCTAGGCTGGGTTGTGACTAGTCATTTCAGTGTGCTTTTAAAATATTGCTAGGGCCACTAAGGAAATGAGGAACAGCCTAGCTCTTGTTAGGTTGCTAGAAAAGCGACCTAATGTATGTTTTAAAAATGATTTGAATTATTTTATCAGCATGGCCACTAAACCCATGTAGTGTGGGTAATAGATTAAAAAAACATATAAAAAGAGGACTGTCACAGTTGACCTAGTATAATGTGCTCCACTGCCTCTGGATAACTAAAGCAACGTGGGTATTTTGTGGCCGAAGAAAAGTTTGTCGCAGACCTCCTTCTTGTGAAATGACAGTGATTTCCAGTGGCTTCGGCAGTGATGAGATCAGCACACGACGACAACTAGTTTGGCTTCAGTGGCTTGATGCAGTGGCCTCTCATTGTAATGCCCATATTTTCTCTCTGCCCATGTGGATGTAATGGTCTATCACTGAGGCTTCTTATTGTAATGCCCATCTTTTCTCGCTGCCCGTGTGGATGTAATGGTCGATCACTGGAAGCCGTTATTTGTTGTTTGCCTTTTTACTTTTATCTCGAAAGAGAGAAATCATCATGACAATGAAATGTTTCCATTTCATATCTTGTTTATTTGTTTGCAGTTGATTTATTTGTTGAGGAAAAGAGTGTTTCCATCTCATGCTGGGATGTAAAAAGGACTAAAAATTGAATCAGCCATCTTGGAGTGTCCCCGCGCCTAGATAGGGCGGTCATGTCATTTAATCGTAGATGAATCAGTTTAGCAGCGACCAATGGCGTCAAGTCTGTATCTAATGTTTAAAGTGTTAATGCCCTGGCTTGCTCCTGCCCACCCGTTACCTTCTTTGGTCCTGAGTGTGCATGGTCACTTGTGGTTCTGCAGCGACAATCAAACATTTATTACAATCTACACAGAAAGCTGTCCAAACAGTGCCAACACCCAAATTCTGTTCAACCAAATTTACGTGAACCTGGCCTGAAAGCCGGGACTAGGAACAAGGTGTGTTGGAAACCTCTAGTAAATTACTACATTCTGGATTCTCCTGCACTGGATCGTTCATAGTTTATCATGAGTTAATTATTCCTGTCATCCCTTTGGGATTCCAAGGTGATAAATTGTGAACAATCTTATAAAATGCCACCTTGTTCAGTCTACTCACCTTATTCTGTGACCTAAACTCTGGCCGATGAGGTCTAGAGCCTTTGAACTGTAATCTCCCCAGAGGCTTCCATTGTTCGCATTTTCTATCTCGCGTCCGTTCACAGAAACCTATTCTTGATTACAACAGTATTTCTTACGACTTTTCTTGAGAGTAATCTCTTTCTCGCCCCCAGTTACTCCATATAGAAAACTTTCTTTCACTATTTCTGGGAGGCTTATCCCACAAGACATTGGATTTTATCAATATGGCAGAGACTCCTATAAATATCAGAGAAATCCCTTCTTTTTTAAAACTTTTTTTTATTGCAACACTGCACAGATATTGCATTACATGTTCTCCATACAGTTTACAATGTCTCATTGGCAGGCTTATTGTTAACATGATACATCACAGCAATCTACTTGGGCGCCCGTATGCTCTGCTCAATCAATAGTTTCATTGTTGGGAGCATAACAGCTATTCGGTATTTGAAGCCTTTCCCGCCCAATAGAGATGTGTGCAGCAAGATTTATTATACCTTATAATAAGAAAATGAAATGAAAATAACAGAAGACACCCTGGCAGCCACCAGTGGCGGGACTGCTTCCCATAGGAAATGTATATAAGATACCTATAGCTGGGCTGTTGGACGACCAACATTATTTGTCTGAGGAAGCAGGGTGTAATCTCTACTACCCTCTTGTGAAAAGAAATCTCTTTATACTCTGTGTCGCCTGCAGGAATAAGAACATGTTTGCAGGTAACCTTCACATTTAGTGCATTTAATGTTTCCCCATCACATTCCTCATAACTGTGACATTTGTAAGATCTTCTCCGTAACAACTTTAAGAGATAGTGAAGATTATTTTTGATGGATATGTTTGCCTGCAGGATCCTCACCAGTAAAACAATCTCAGGTATCAGACTGGATCCGTAAACTTCAAAGCTCTCACTTTGCTGGATGCAGGCAGCTGCTTTTTATCGACACCGGAAGTCTGGTGCCTTCATTGTAGCCATGTAGCGTTCCCCCCAACACAAATTCAAATAGTACAGTAGAATATCTCCCCCTAAAAAATCTAGGGTTACACCCTGTACAGATTGCAAGGGACAGAAATCCATCTCTGATCCTCATACCATTTGCCACTGGTGCCTGGGATCACACCATGACTCCCGGGGCTGTTCTTCTTGCCACAGCATGCATACCAAAACCATTAAAGAATGCTAAGCTAAGGTCTTTATGGTCAATGCCAAGGAGGACAAACATAATATAATGCTCTAGGCATTGTCCCAGGTCACCATACTCTTCATCTAGAAGCAAACGGAAGAAACACAAGAAAAAGTAGACCAAGGATATGTCACCCTGTCACTTTCCCACCCCCACAGGACATTTGTCCTTGGAGCCACAGTTAGCGGACCTTCCCCCAGAGGCTCCCACCCTGAGCAGCCCTGCTCCAGTGCCTCCACTGGACCCAGCATCCGATAGGCCTCCGACACTGGATTTTGTAGCTCCAGTATCAGCGCCTCCCAATGTCAGCTTTTCCTGAGTTCCTAACCCTAGGGTTGGAACCAGCGGCATTCTTAAATGCCATGTATTCTCTTTTTTCTAAGGCGTTTATGCCATCCGGTGTGCCTGCGCGCCCACTGGCTCCATACGGACCACCAATGTTCTTCTCTATAACCCTGTTCAGAGCTATAGCATCGACCTCCATGCGAGGTCTGCCTTGCTTTGAACCGGTCCTCCGATACATGACTCCTTAGATGGCACGACTGCCACCAGCGCCACCTCTTCCCACGGCTCCAAACATTATGCCATGAGCGCCGCTATTTAACACTTCTATGGAGAACAAATCTCGGAGAGATACCCAAATTCCTCATTCAGAAAGGATACAGAAATTAACTTTATTTAATATTCAGCACTGATTTGGACCAGCTAGACCTTGTTCCTGTAAGACACTGGCGAAGATCTTCAAGGGGTATTCCAGGGTGTAACCTATGCTTGTGGTTAGAACACCATCCGAGAGCTAGCCATGGATTTCCCCTCTGGTCCCCCCTACACCAGAAGTGGTCTCCTTTCACAAAATTATGCTTAAGGCTGCAGAGGTGTTGGACCTACAACTCCCAGCTATGGACACCAAAATGAATATCCTAACTGAGGTGCTTTTACCATTGGCCCCACCCGCTGAGCCATTGCTCTCTTTTATTGAAACCATACTAGACCCAGTTATGGGAGAAACTTTCTTCAATTCCTGCAGTCAACATCGCTGTTGCCCTGCACCAGATGACCCACCGTTCCTCTCTGTCCACCCTTCTCCAGAGAGTCTGGTCATTCAGGCTGTGGGCAATCAGGAGGAGCCATCCCAACTACTCCAGCTGACAGGGAATCAGAGCTACTGGATTCTTGGAGAAAGAAAGCTTTTTCTGCTGAAAGTATGGGCTTCAGCTCAATTAATGCCAACTGTCTCCTAACACGTTTCAATGATGCTTTGTGAAATATAGCCCAGATGATAGTTTCTTATGTACCAGATGACATGGCGTCCGCACTTCCACAAAGTTATACATGATGGTCAGAATGCCTCCTGGCATATCATCAAATCAGGGTTGGATACCGCGGACCCCCATCATCGTCCACTCCCCTGGCTGGCTCAGGACCTCCAACTTTTCACCAGACATCCAAGCAAATCTGTTGGATCTGCCGTTCGATGGGGGATGTTTATTTGGAGATAAAGTTTATTCAGCACTGGAACGTTTTAAGTCCAGTAAGGCCACTTCTCTCTCCTTAGGCTTATACTTGCCTTCTCCCACAAGAGACTACCATCAGTTTCAATGCTTTCGAGGGTTCCAGAAGGGATTTTCCCTTTAGCAGTGCCAGCCATACCAACCACAGACTCTACAATAGTCAAACCTGCTGTATGAACAGTACCGAGGCAAAGCTAGAGGAAGAGGCCATAGATCTTCCTAGCAGACCTACTCCCCCGCACCTACTTCCTGCGCCACCAGAAAAGCAGACCTAATTTGCTTCCCCAAACCCATTCGGAGCCTTGGAAGGGGGATGTGGTGGGGGTGTCCATCCCTCTTTATCTCATCCTGGCATGGTATTACTTCAGACAAATGGGTTCTTCGGAATGACGAAAGGGCTTACTGCCTTCCTTTAGGCTCCATTTCAATTTCCCCTTCACCTTTTTGGGGTCCACCACCCCCTTACCGCCTTGCCATTTTGCAGCAGTCAGTGGCAGTTTTTCTACAGAAAGGAACAGTGAATTTAGTGCCAGAACAGGAAAAGGATCAAGGATGCTAGGCATGTTACTTCCCACTGTCCAAGTAGGACAGCAATTTATATCTGATCCTAGACCTCAAGGACCTGATGTTCTTCCTCAAGAAGGAGAAGAGCAAATGTCTGACCCTAGCTCAGGTGGTACTGGAATTGTAACTTGGCAACTGAATGGTGTCACTCAACATGCTGTACTTCCACATCTCTATCCTGCGGTCACATCGGAGGTATTTGCTGTTTCTGATGGGTTCCACCCAATACCAGTTTGCGGTACTTCCCTTTAGCTTGTTATCGGCACCTCGGGTCTTCACAAAGGTGATGGCGGCTCATCTCACAACAGCTGGCTGATCAAAGCTGGTTTGCCAGTGGTGGTTTCAGGCAGTCTGCCGTCAATTGCATCCCTGATGTTCGAACTGGGCTTTTCGATTAATGACCCCGAACTCTCACCTGCAGTTCTGTTCATAGGGTCAATGCTAGACTCTATCCTTCTCACCCCTTTTTCTTCACCACAAGGGATCAGAGACATTCAGGAAATGATTCCATCTTTCCAGAAAGATGCAACAGTTCCTGTCCTGAGAGTTCTAAGATGCCTAGGTCTGCTGGCTTCCTGCATTTTTTTATTCATGCAGTCACTTTGGCACATGGGTGCCCTGCATTATTGCCTCTGGAGGGAGTGGCTACAGTAGAGGGAGACCTGTCGGACCCCACATTCCCCAGAGCTGCAACAGATGTAACTTGGAAGGAAAACAAGGTGCACCTGAACTAAGGGATGACCTTCACTCCCCCTCCAGCGGTGACAACGGAAATTACGGATGCCTCCATCCTAGGATGGTGAGTACATCTGGAGAATCTGGCCTCTGGTGTCCACAAGAAAAGGTTCTTCACCTAAACCCACAACTGCTGGCAATTTTGGCTGGCATTCAAGGCCTTCCTTCCTTCCATCCAAAGTTGGCCTGTCAAGATGTTGACGAACAATACAACAGGTATGTGGTCCATCAAGTAACAAGGAGGAGTATGGTCTCACCTCCTTTGCTTTGAAGCATTGATATGGTGGTCTTGGGCACACCACAAAGGGATATGGCTCACTGCCAATAACCCATCGCGGTCTCTGAATGTCAGAGCCGACAGCCTGAGCTGGTGTTATCTTGCCGATGACGAGTGGCATCTTCAGCTGGAGGTACTCCAGGATATCTTGGTCCAGTAGGACACTCCTCAGGAGTACTTGTTCAACTCCTCTGAAAATGCTCAGTGCTGATAGTTACTCCAGTATTGGAACTTTCATAGATTCCCATAGCTTGTATCATTCCCTGTCGTCGGAATGGGAGCCTCGGTAAATAAGAAATAACAGCAGTAGGTACAAAAGAGAAAGAAAGGCCTAGGCCTCATCTAATTTTGTAGCATATCCACCTCCTTTTGCAAAAGAGGCCAAAAAACATGTAACAACCAATCAGATTAGCCTCACCCCTTAGAACCCTCCTGAGAGAGCCTCAGAGCCTCAGATTTTCTACCGCACGTTGGGCTAAGGGAGTCTCCACTGAGCTTTGCTCAGATTTCTTTACAACTTTGGATTTTCCCATCTTTTCTCTTCAAGGATGTCGGACAAGGAAAAGAAAGCTTTATTTAAGGCCTGTGCTACTTGCTCTAAGAAAAGGCTTTACATTGAGGACAAGCATAAAGACTGCATTTATTGCTTGTACCCGGATCATAAGGCCACTGAGTGTAAGATCTGCAGGACCTTCTCTACCAAGACCCTGAGGGACAGGGAAGGACATCTGCTGACCTGGTTGCAGAAGATGAAGTCACGGAAAGAAGTTCTATCCAGTGACAGTGATGATTCCTCCTCAGCTATATCTTCAAGGAGGTCTAAAAAGAGGGGTAGGTCTTCCCCTTCAACTTCGTCTGAACCTCCTACTAAGGCCTTACAAAAGACCTCTGATAGGTCTGACAGGCCCAGTCCCAAGAAATCTCATCACCGAGGTGTAACGGAGAGGAAGTGACTGGTTCCTGAGGTACTTTCAACTCAGAAGGAGGTCCTCGATCTTTCTGTTTCCTCTCCACCACCTGAAAAGGATAAATTGTTCAAGAAACCGGATTCTGTACCTCAGGAGGGAAGATCAGAGAGGAAAAACCGTCTGTCGACGACGACAATATCAGGTACGTCGACGATAGCACCGAAAATTCACCTGGCATCGATTCCAGCTCCGTCGACAGGCCCGTCGTCGAGAGCTTCACGACGACGACTTCATCAACGCTACAGGTACCTGTCACAATGTCGTTGACGATGTTTACAACCTCGACGATGATGATGCCGACGATGGTATTGAAGACTAAGACGACGGCGACGATTTCGATGACGACGGCTACAATGGTACTGACGGCGAGCTCGTCGACGATCAGCCCATCGCCGTCGACGATCCATTCTCCGACGATTCCTTCGTCGACGACCTCGTCGACGATTCAAAAAGTTCAGATCTCTATAAAAAGCCACCAAATCACTCCGGAAATAACATCTCCTCGTAGAGTGACACCATTACCTCCGGCTTTGCTCTTGGAGGAAGAGAATTCAAAGAAAGAGGAAGGTCCTTATGGTGTTGCTTACAGCCCATTCCAACTTCAAGTAAAGTACCAGGACTCAGATTCTGAAAATTATTATATGGAACAACAACAATACTTTCCACGAGATAGCCCCAGGAGCAATCACAGCAGGGTATGGTGGCCATGCCATCCTCACACATTAGGGACTTACAACTCATGTTGCTGGATTACAAGAGAAGGTTTCCATCTCAGACCTCAGAGCAGTCATTTCAACCACCGCCTCCACCAACCCTGACCTATTCTTCAGCTACAGTGGCTCCTCAGTAGCCTCAACCTCCGGAACCAATAGAAAGTCACCACAATATCGTGACTGAGCATGAGGATGATGATTCATCAGATGAAGATCAAAATGTGGAACAGGTCCCTGATCCAAATAGGGAGTGGGAAGATTGTCATTCCGGATCCTGCATCACCATCACCAGATCCTATTGATTCTCCTCCAGCAGACATCGGGAGGGTTCCATAATCTTATGGAGAGGGCTTCCAAGAGGTTTGGCCTTCCAATTCCAACTGTACAATCGGAATACTTCCTGTATGATTTTAAGGAGCCTTACAGGAAATCCATCCGTTCTATCCCGATAGTGGGGCATGTATCGAGTGAAGGAATAAAGGTGATGCAATCTCCAGCTGCTGTCATCCCTGTTCTTCTGCGGCTGGAGAAAAAATATAATTCTCCTGAATTTAGTCCTGCTTGCCTGGTTGGTCAACCAAAGCCGGACGCTGTTATTTCTCAGGCGGCTCAAAGAAAGTCTAGGAATCCATCGGCGCCCCATACCACACCACCAGATAAGGAGGGTAGGTGCCTAGACAATGTGGTGAAGAGGTTTTCCTCTATGTCCAGTCTTCTTGTTAGAGCGGCCAATGCACTTGCAATTTTGGGACGATATGATCGCCAAATGTGGTGCGATTTATCTCCATTTATGGATCAACTGCCAGTTGGTTCCAAAGCTGAGGCGAAGAAGATCCTGGAGGAAGGAGAGGGGTCTTCTTCAAAAGTTATAGATTGTGCAATGGATATTGCCACCACTACCTTTCGCACTTTGGCAGGTTCAGCTGTTCTCAGATGGCAAGGCTGGCTTCGGGCTACCTGGTTTCGCCCTGAAGTTCAGAATAAGATCCTAGATTTACCATTTGATGGAGAAATGCTTTTTGGAAAGCATGTGAATGACTCTCTACAGGACATCAAAAAAGACAGACACGGCAAGGTCCTTGGGGACATTGCAATACCTCAAGGTTCCAGGGGGGAAAGAGGAAAAGGTTTTTCGACTTTCAGGGGAGGATACCAACAGCACTACTCCTCCTATTTGCAATCCTCACAGTCATATAAACCTCAGTACTCTCAACTGCCAAGGCCAATCAGCGTCTTTCTCTCGCCAGCAGTCAAAAGGAAGGCAGCGGCGTCAGGGGATAGATGCTTCTAAACGCCATTAGCGGCTTCCCGGCTCTGCCTACTGTTCCTCCACCCCCTGTAACATCAGTGGGGGGCAAGATTTCACAATGCCTCCACAGCTGGGAGATCATTACATCGGATAGTTGGGTCCTCAATATCATCTGATTTGGTGACACATTAGAGTTTCAAAACCTTCCAGAGCCCCTCGCTCCACCGAATCGAAACATCTGAATCTTCTACATCTCGAAACTCATCAGCTGCTCATCAAAGGAGCAATAAAGCCAGTACCTCGATCCCAACGAGGAAAAGGTTTCTATTCCAGGTTTTTCCTGGTACGTAAGACGGAAGAAAAATGGCGCCCAATATTAGACCTGAGGAAGCTCAGCACCTATCTCATAAAACTCAGAGGAAAGACCGAACAGGCTGATTCTTGCCGCCCGTCAATTTCAGAAAAGACAAACTCTGTCTGTCCGCCAATACAAATCTCTCCTAGGATCGATTTCATCCTGCATTCCCATGATTCCGCATTACAGGCTTCGGATGCGCCCCTGGAAAGAACAACTGGACAAGCAATGGCGCCAAGCGGAAGGATCGTTCAATGACAAAATAATAGTCACTCCTCTTATGAAAGAGGCGGTCAACTGGTGGACTATCAGAAACAATATCTCAAAAGGTCTCACTTTCAAGGTTGCTCCGGCTCCTTTGGTTCTGACCACAGACGCCTCTCTAGAGGGCTGGGGAGCGGTTTTGCAAGACCTTCAAGTGAGCAATCACTGGACACCAGAGCAACGCACTCTCCATATCAGTCTTCTGGAGCTCAAGGCTATTCGTTTGGCTTTACAAGCTTTCCTTCGGAGGATTCGGAACTCCACTGTCCTGGTCCGTACAGACAACACAACGGCCATGCACTATGTGAACAAACAAGGTGGGACAAGATCTCGACTTTCCAGGGAGGCCCAATAGATTTGGGAATGGGTAATTCTTCAAAAATCCAGGTGCCCTCAACATGACAGCAGATACATTAAGTCGTCTGAAGTCAGTCTGTCACGAATGGGAACTGGATCAAGGCACTCTCGATGGAATCTTAACTCGTTGGGGCACTCCATCCATAGACCTGTTCGCTACACCAGACAACAGGAAATGCCGGTTTTATGCAAGCAGGGATCACCATCGAGGATCGTTGGTGAATGCTCTTTCAATGGCCTAGTCAGGGGCATTTGTTTCCGCCTTTCCGCCAATTCGCCTGATTCCAAGATTACTCAGGAAACTCAATACGGAACCCTGCACTATGATTCTAATAGCACCAGCGTGGCCCCGCCAGTTCTGGTTCACGGAGCTTCTCCTACTCTCTCAGGATCAGCTGGTTCACCTGCGTCCCATTCCTTCTCTACTGACGATGTCCCAAGGCCAAGTGGTACATCCAGACCCAAGCTCACTTCAGTTGACAGCGTGGCTCCTGAGCACCGAGAGTTCCAGAGTTTAAATATCCCTCAAGACTGTAAGGAAATTTTAGCTCAAGCCTGTGCACCAAGTACAAATGAGACCTATCGTGTAAAATGGAAACGTTTTTGTTTGTGGTATCAACGAGAGAACCTTCACCCGTTCTCTTCTGCTCCTCATCAAATTTTACCTTATATTCTGTCTATGGCCAAATCGGGTCTTGCACATTCTTCCATCAAGGTAAACCTGGCAGCTATCTCTAGGTTCAGACGGACAGCCTCTGACCCTTCACTCTGGTTGGCAAGGATTGTCAAATAATTCCTGAAAGGACTCTTTAGAGTTTATCCTCCAGTTCGACCTCCTCCGCCAGTGTGGCAACTTAACTTGGTTCTTGCTCATCTCATGGGACCTCCGTTTGAGCCTATTCATAGAGCCGATCTTAAATTTCTATCATGGAAGGTGGCTCTCCTTCTAGCCTTAACGTCAGCCAGGAGAGTTGGAGAACTTCAAGCTCTCACAATTAAGGTACCTTTTTTACAGTTCAGAGAACAAATCCGAAATGTATTCCAAAGGTCCCTTCGGATTTCCATTTGAATGAACCTGTTGTTTTAAAATCTTTTTTCCCTCGACCTACGACTCCAGCAGAAAGGTCTCTTCATTCATTGGATGTCCAGAGATGTCTGAAATTTTACCTCCAACGCACAAGGGGTTCAAGGACATTTGTAGGGCAGCTACATGGAGCAGTGCCCATACTGTCACAAAGCACTACTGCTTGGGCTCTTCCACACGGAGTGAGGCGGCAGTGGGACAAGAAGTCCTGAGGAATCTCTTCCAATAAGCAGTGAGCTTTCCCTTCTATCCCTCCTTTCTGTTATTTCACATTTTGTATCTGATAATGTTTTCTGACTACTGTTTCAATGTCTGTTGACTTATTATGAAAGTATGGATACAGAGTTATTTTAGTATTTATGTCACAAAATGTGCTTTATTGCTAACTGCTAGCTACTCTGATACAACCTGTGGGTTTTGACTACTGTTTCAATGTCTCTTGACTTATTATGAAAGTATGGATACAGAGTTATTTTAGTATTTATGTCACAAAATGTCCTTTATTGCTAACTGCTAGCTACTCTGATACAAACTATGGGAATCTATGAAAGTTCCAATACTGGAGTAAGAAAACAAGTTACTTCCCTGTAACTTTGGTTCTCCAGTATTGATAACTTTCATAGATTCCCATGCGCCCACCCTCCTCCCCTGGGAAAGCTCAGCCTTCAGCAAATATGTTTACTGTTACACAACGGCTGCGGACATCTGAGGCTCTCTCAGGAGGGTTCTAAGGGGTGAGGCTAATCTGATTGGTTGTTACATGTTTTTTTTATCTCTTTTGCAAAAGGAGGTGGATATGCTACAACATGAGATGAGACCTAGGCCTTTCTTTCTCTTTTGTACCTACTGCTATGTTATTTTTTATTTACTGAGTCTCCCATTTCGACGACGGGGAATGATACAAGCCATGGGAATCTATGAACTTTACCAATGCTGGAGAACCAAAGTTACAGGTAAGACTTGTTTTCTTCTGTGCCCTTTAGTATCCATCGAATGGAGCCTTTGGATACGCGTTTTAGCTGAGGGGGAACTTTCAGCTACATTAAGTGTTCTCACTACCCCCATACCCTTGATTCCTCTGGTTCTGAGCAAATTTCGGCTAGACCGGGCTCAAGCTATTTAATTGCTCCATACTGGCCAAAGAGAGTGGTATGCATACTTTCTGCTCTTCTCCACATGCCTCCCAATGTGTCTACCATGCAGGCTCAACCTTCTCTCCTAGTCGGGGGAATGGTTCTGCACCCAAGTGTTACGGGGACCGCTTCACTGGGGGTAGGAGAGATGGGCAGGAGACGTGTTCGGGATAAAGAGGGTTTTATTGAAGCAAATAGGAAGTCTGTACAGGTCTTGCGAGGGGGTACGTCCTGCCTTGGGGATCTGCTGCGGCTCCTCCTTCTAGGCGCTTCGGTCCTCCTTAGTCCCTCCAAGCTTCTCCTCCCAGGGGTTGGATCCACGTCCGTGGTGCCTCTCCGAAGTCACTCAGAAAAAGAAAAAAAGGGTCAGGACGGTGTCCGGAACATAAGCTAGTGAAGGGAAATGGAGTGAGGATTTCTCCAAAGTGCCACACACACAGAACAGCCTTTCTGTGAGGGGAGAAGTGCAAGGGGTAAGGATACACCGGGGGGGGGGGGGGGGGTTTTTCCCAAGTTACTCGGGTGGGCTACCCTTCCTCTCAACCCACGCTGCCACTTTTCTCTGTACCTGTGATAGCCACACACCTCCCCCAGGCGTGTGGCTGGGCGACGCGTGGGGACGTTGGCCTCCTGGCGTTCTCTCCGATGCAGGTACAGGTTCTTCTCTTCTCTCTTCGGCCTCCGGTCTTTCCTTCGGTTCGTCTCTTCGTTCCTCCTTCTCCTCCGCTCTCCGTTCTCCTTCTCTCTCCTCCGACTCCGCTCTCTGGGTGAACAAGCACACCCTAGCGCTTCCGGCTTCCGCTTTTGTCTCTGCTACGTCCGGCGGTAGCCCCTTCCACTCCTCCTGCAAGGTCCAGTTAAAGGGCCAGTGATCCTCTGGTTCCGTGGCTTTCTGAATCCGATATCGGCGGAGGGAAGGTCGTTCTGAAACGTGGAACAAAGAGGTGGGTGATGACAAGAGTTCCCTATGTCCACGTCCTGGGAAGTAGGCCGACCCACCCAGTTACACACCTCCCCCCCTGGATGCTCCCGATCGGGGAGAGGATGACGGGAGAGGTAATCAGCCCCTACTTTCTCAGACCCCTTTGTATGCAGCACCCTAAACTTGTACGGCTGAAGGGCCAGGAACCATCGCATTACCCGGGCATTGTTGATTTAGCACGGGCCATCCACAACAAGGGGGCGTGATCCGTGTAAAGTGTAAACGGGTGTCCCTCCAGGTAATAAGCCAGTTTATCCAGTATTGGGGTATCTTTCATAGATTCACATGCCTGAATCATTCCCCGTCGTCGAGGCGGGAGTCCCACGGTAAATTATATATATATAGCAGTGCCTAAAAACCATTAGTAGTAGGCTAAAAAAGGATATAGGCCCAACTAGGCCCAAAACTTAGCAGCCTATCTACCTCATTATGTAAAAAGAACTGAAAATGTAGCCTCAGCCAATCAGCTAACCTCACCCTCTAGAACCTTCCCAGCCCAGGCAGTTCTCCTCAGATTTTCACCGCACTTCGTGTGTAAGGGAGTCTCCCTAGTGCCTACTCAGTTTTCTTCAGAAATTTCTTCAATTCTTTCAAGATGTCGGAAAAGAAGGCTTTATTCAAGGCCTGTGCTTCATGCTTCAAGAAGAGAGTTCACGTGGACGACGAGCACTCGGACTGTATTTATTGTTTGCATCCTTCACATGTTGTGAAGGATTGCAGGATATGTCGAACCTTCCCTCCTAAGACCAAAAGGGATAGAGAGGCGAGAGTTCTTTTGTGGCTGAAGTCGTCTGTCAGAGATGACGAGGACAGAGCCTCTACTTCAAGTAAGAGAGCCAGTTCCAAAGAGAGGTGTTCCCCTGAGAGATTGAAAAAATCTAAGTTCTCTCATAAACCCTCTGAATCCACAAGGAGTGCTGCGTCAACAGAGTCTTCTACTGTGAGTACAGTCCGCACTAAAGCTGTCACTTTAGTGTCTTCTCTCACTGTTACCACCTATTCTACGTCTTCTACTTCTTCAAATACTGTTACCACCTCAGCAATTACTTCTCCTGTGATGTCCGTCATGGCCTCTTCTTCTGAGACAAGATCGTCAAAGAAAAGCGCGTCGTCGACGAGTCTACCGTCGACGACCAAATCACCATCTTTGAAGCGCTCGTCATCGCTTCCGTCGACGCTCTCGTCGACGGCTCCTCCGTCGACGAAGACTTCCACTATCCCGTCGACGAAGACCCAGTCGACGAAGATCCCGTCGACGAAGACCCCGTCGACGAAGGCCCCGTCGACGAAGGCCCCGTCGACGGAGGGCCCGTCGACGGAGGGCCCGTCGACGAAGCGCCCGTCGACGAAAGGCTCGTCGACGACAAACACGTCGACGAAGATTTCAGCTCCGTCGACGACTAGCTCGACGACGAGGAGTCCTTCGACGGATCCGTCTACTAGGACGCCTTCCAAGAAGTCTTCATCCATGATTACAATACCTGTGACGATACCGTCGACGACAATATCGGCAACTCACACATCGGTTTCACTTTTGCCATCGACAGCAGCGCTGGCATCTTTGAATGTGCCGTCTACGCATTTGTTGCCCACATCTCCGGTTAGGGTGCAGTATACCCATTTTCAGATGAAATCTTTTCAGAGACAGAGTTACTCTCATTTGTCTCCCCTCTTGCCTTCGCATATCTTGGAAAATTACGTGGAAGCAGATTCGGATAATGAAGAGGATGAGGATGATGATGATGATCCTTTTGGAGTGGCCCATCACCCTTCCCAGTTGCACATAAAATATCAAGAGGATGAGGATGATGATGAGGTTCATTACTATCAGGAAAATTTAGCTACGCCTTATCATCAGGAGCAACAACACACAGAAGACACGACTCATCTTCCGTCTGTTCTAGTACAGGATTTGCAGGCCATGCTGGCCGATTATCGTCAGAGGTTTCCACCAACTCTGCCTACTCCAAATACTGTGCCAGAGGACATGCCAGTAAATCCACCGCCACATCCTTCACATTCTCCAAGGCAGGATGTTGACCCCGGGACTGGAGGTCAGGATGTTGACATCTCATCTCCAGATGAGGATGAAAGAGAGGATGGGGAACTTCCGGATTCCACGCCTACGGAACCATGGAATGATTACGTCATTCCTATGCCCTCTCCTAATCTGCCAAAACCTTCAGATTCTCCGCCAGAAGACATAGGAGGTTTTCATAACATCATGCACCGGGCAGCTGCTCGATTTGCAATCACAGTTTCGGTTGAACAAACCGACTGTTTTCTTCATGATTTCAAAGAAGGGTATAGAAGGGTGTCCAGATCTATCCCTATCATTGATTATATCTGGAAAGAAGGGATTGATATTATGAAGACGCCAGCTTCCATCCCGGCGGTTCTTCCAAGAGTCGACAAGAAGTACCGAGCACCACCGGACACTCCTTCATGTTTGATTGGTCATCCGCGTCCTGACTCAGTGATTTCACAAGCGGCTCAACAACGATCCAAAAATCCGGTTGCACCTCTTTCAACGCCTTCAGACAAAGAGGGCAGGAGATTGGATGCAATTGGAAAAAAGTTCTCGGCTAATGCCGCTGCTACTGTCAAGATTGCTAATTCTTTGGCAATTTTAGCACGGTACGACAGACAAATGTGGTCAGATCTGTCGGAGTTCATCAATTTGGTTCCCGATGACCGTGTTGAAGAGGTCAGGAAGGTTGTCTTGGAAGGCGAGCGGGCAGCTTCTGAAATTATCGATTGCGCCCTCGACGTATCTAATACAGCCTTTAGACAATTGGCCGGAGCGGCAGTTCTCAGACGGCAAGGATGGCTCAAGGCGACTTCTTTCAGACCTGAGGTCCAGACCAAAATACTGGACATGGCCTATAATGGCGAGTTATTGTTTGGCAAGCACATAGATGAAGCATTGCTTGCGATAAAAACGGATACTGATACGGCCAAATCGCTTGGTGCACTACAGTATAAGCGAGGTTTTTTCAGAGGAGCAAGAGGCCGTGGTTTTTCATCAAGAGGACATTATCAAAATCAGCAAAACCGTCAGTATCAACCTCAAAATAAACCGTACTACCAACAGTCCTATCGACAGTCATCGTCAGCGGGTTTCTCTCGTCAAGGAGGGAAACGACGTTCTAACTACCAGGGACGTGATTCAAATAAACGCCAGTGAGTTTTGCCGGACACCATCCTCCCTTCCCTCCCTCCCTGTGGGCGCCAAGATTTCCGCCTTTTATCAACAGTGGCGGAAGATAACTTCAGATCAGTGGGTTCTGGACATAGTCAAACACGGACACACTCTGGAGTTCTTGCAGAAACCTCCAACATTACCGCCCAGGGGTCCCTCCCCTCCTCGTCTTCATTTGTTATACATGGAAGCCATGAAAATGCTGCACAAAAATGCGATAGAGAAAGTCCCAACATCCCAGAAAAATCAGGGGTTTTATTCTCGCTTCTTCCTTGTGGAAAAGGTTTCAGGAGAGTGGCGTCCAATTCTGGATCTACGAAACTTAAACACATATCTGAAAAAGCAGAGTTTCCGCATGGTGACACTCACGGATGTCCTCAATTGCCTCATGGAGGGAGATTTCATGGCTTCCCTGGATATGGAAGACGCCTACTTCCACATTCCAATTCATCCAAATCACCGCAAGTATCTGAGATTCACAGTGGCTGGTGTCCATTTTCAATTCAAGGTGCTCCCTTTCGGCCTAAAGTCTGCACCAAGAATCTTTACCAAGACTCTAGTCCCAGTTGCAGCTGCGTTGAGGTCACAGGGAATCCAAGTATTCCCGTACCTCGACGATTGGTTAATAAAGAGTCCGACGAGGACTTCGACAAGGCAATCGGTCAAGAGTGCTCTGTCAATGTTCTCGAATCTGGGTTTGACCCTCAACGCCAAAAAATCTCAACTTCAACCCAGACAAATTCTGACGTTCCTGGGAGCAGTACTAGACACTTCTCAGTGCAAGGCTTTCTTAACCCAAATTCGTCAGGACAAGATCACAAGGCTGGCAAGTCAAATACGGTCAAAAAAAAAAAAGTCTCTTTCGGTCCGACAGTTTGTTTCCCTGCTAGGGATGTGTTCCTCCGCACTCCATCTAGTTCCACTGGCTCGACTCAGAATGAGGCCTCTCCAGGAGGAATTGCATCGACAATGGCGGCAGATAGACGGATCTTTCGAGGACCGTATCCAGGTCACGCCCAAGATAAAACAAGCTCTTCTGTGGTGGGCGGCAAAGAACAATTTGTCTCCGGGGCTCACTTTTCTTCAGACTCTACCGGAATTTACTCTAACGACAGATGCCTCCATGGAGGGTTGGGGAGGTCATCTCCAGGACCTTCAGGTGCAGGGACGGTGGTCCCATCAGTACAAGCACAAACACATCAACTGCCTCGAGTTGAGGGCAATTTTCCTGTCCTTGCGAGCCTTCCTGCCAAGAATTGCAGGCTCTGCAGTACTGGTGCGCACGGACAACACCACCAGCATGTTTTACGTAAACAAGCAAGGGGGCACAAAATCTCTGGCCCTGTCTCTTCAAGCGCAGGAAATGTGGGAATGGTTACTCCACCACAAAAATTTCCCTCAGAGCGGAACATGTTCAGGGAATTCAGAATTCTCTGGCCGACGATCTCAGCAGATCGTTCACAGGATGTCACGAGTGGGAACTCGAACAACGCCAAGTGGAAACAATTTTCCAGCTCTGGGGCACACCAACGCTGGACCTGTTTGCCACGCAGCAGAACAGCAAATGCATATACTTTGCCAGCAGGTTCCATCAGCAAGGATCGAGAGGAAATGCCCTGTTGATGAGGTGGACCGGAATCTTTGCATATGCCTTCCCGCCGATTCCTCTCATCCCAAAGGTTCTACAGAAAATGAAGAGAGAGCGTTGCTCTCTAATCCTAATTGCTCCTCGCTGGCCGAGGCAGTATTGGTTCCAGGAGCTTCTGATACTCTCCCATCAACCTCCACTGCGCCTCAAGCCGACACTTTCAATGCTGACAAGGGAGGAAGGACAAATACTTCATCCAGATCCTCAGTCGCTACACTTGCACGCCTGGCTCCTGATTTCTTAGAGTTTAAGGACCTAGAGATTTCTCCAGACTGTAGAGCTGTTCTATCTCAGGCTCGTGCACAGTCTACCATCAGAACCTATCGCTTCAAATGGAAGAGATTCTGTTTATGGTGCGGAGAGCATGACGTCCATCCACTACAGGCTCCACCAGAGAAGATTCTGCCTTATCTGCTGTCTCTAGCCAGATCAGGTCTCGCTTTTTCTTCTATCAAAGTTCACCTTGCTGCCATATCCAGATTCAGGAAGAGTTACAACAAACCATCTTTGTGCTCTTCTTCTTTAATTAAACAGTTCCTTAAAGGATTATTTCGAGTTTTCCCTCCAGTGCGGCCTCCTCCTCCTGAGTGGGATCTCAATATTGTGTTATCTCAGTTGCTGAAAAGGCCTTTTGAACCAATTCATAAATCGGAACTTAAATTCTTGACTTGGAAAGTGGCTATTCTGTTAGCCCTCACTTCAACCCGGAGAGTAAGTGAGATACAAGCGTTCACTATATCAGAACCTTTCCTACATTTTTCAAAAGATTGTGTGACACTTAGAACTCATCCTAAGTTTATTCCCAAAGTTCCGACCCAGTTTCACATCAACCAACCGGTGAAACTCAAGACTTTCTTTCCAGACCCCAAGACTCCAGCTGAAAGGATGCTGCATTCCTTGGATGTCCAAAGATGCCTCAAATTCTATTTACAAAAGACAAAAGATTTACGCAAATCTACCCAACTGTTTGTGGCTTATGGACAAGCTACACGTGGTCAGGCAGTGACGAAGGCAACTATAGCCAGATGGCTTTCCTCTGTCATCGTCTTCTGTCATGAGAAAGCGAACAAGCCCCTGACAAGAACGGTTAAGGCGCATTCCACCAGGATGATGTCAGCGTCTACAGCCCTATTTGCAGGGGTGTCCCTGGAAAACATCTGCCGTGCTGCTACATGGAAAAAGGTGCATACTTTTACGAAGCACTATTGCCTGCAGCCGGTACTACATGGAGATACGTCAGTGGGAGAAGCAGTGTTGCAGCATCTTCTTCACTGAGGTCAGCCTTTTATGGTTTTTTCTTTTCTATTGCTACATGTTTACTAATATACTGTTTTAATGTTCTATATATAGATACATGTTATATGAAGGTGTTGTCATGATTTTGCATATGTATTGAGATATGTTATTGCTCTAGTACCTTCCAGGTTGTGTGGGGATATATGGTTTGGATTGTCTCCCACCTTCCTCTACCGACAGTTATGGTTGTTACTGCTTGCTACTCTGATTCAGGCATGTGAATCTATGAAAGATACCCCAATACTGGATAAGAAAACAAGTTACTTACCTGTAACTACAGTTATCCAGTATTGGTATCTTTCATAGATTCACATGCACCCACCCTCCTCCCCGGCTAGGCAGTTCTTATATAGGATACTACTTCTCACTTGTGCTGGGAAAATCTGAGGAGAACTGCCTGGGCTGGGAAGGTTCTAGAGGGTGAGGTTAGCTGATTGGCTGAGGCTACATTTTCAGTTCTTTTTACATAATGAGGTAGATAGGCTGCTAAGTTTTGGGCCTAGTTGGGCCTATATCCTTTTTTAGCCTACTACTAATGGTTTTTAGGCACTGCTATATATATATAATTTACCGTGGGACTCCCGCCTCGACGACGGGGAATGATTCAGGCATGTGAATCTATGAAAGATACCAATACTGGATAACTGTAGTTACAGGTAAGTAACTTGTTTTCTTCTCCACCGCCCATTTGATTGCCAGGAACTCTTTTTCTATGGTTGGATACTTTAATTCCCTTGGGAACAGTTTGCTGCTGATGTATAGGATAGGGTGGTCCACCCCGTCTTCCATAACCTGTGATAGGACCGCCCCTATCCCATAGTCCGAAGAATCGGTATGTAGCGAGAATGGTCTGGTGAAGTCGGGTGAGGACAAGACAGGGGTGGATGTGATAATGTATTTTAGGGTGTGGAAAGAGTTCTGCATTGTTTCTGTGGGATTGATGGGTGTCGAAGATTTCCCTGAGCCACGAAGAGATTCCGTGAGGGGGGCGGCCAGATGAGCGAATTGTGGTATAAATCACCTGTAGTACCCCACAAGGCCGAGAAATGCTCTCATTTCTCTTCTAGTAGTAGGGAAGGGGGTGTCTGCGATAGCCCGGATTTTCTCAATTTGTGGCTCTACACGTGCCACGGAAATTCACTCCTTCCTTTTGGACCATAGTTTGGATGCCTTATTCCTGACGGAAACGTGGCTGACCACAGGTTCTGACCCCGACATTGTCAACGCTCTCCCCTCGGGATACCTCATGTTTCATTTTGATAGGCCGGATGGGAGAGGGGGTGGAGTGGCCATTGTGTATAGAGACACATTCGTATGCAAAGCAGTAGACTGCGGCATCAACAACGCTGAAAGTTGTCAGTTTACCCTTTGCATCTCCTCTACTGTCTCTATCTCTGGCCTCCTTGTGTATCGGCCTCCCGCTACGCTAGGGAATTTCGTGGATTCTCTCATGGAGGCTGTTATCCCACTGGCTGCTGCCTCGTCCAACTTTTTTATTCTTGGGGACTTTAACCTTCATTTTGACGACCCCAATGATGTAGTAGCAAGGGATCTTCTAAGCTCGCTTGGTGCACTGGACTTACATCTTGTTAATATGGGAGCTACTCATAATAGAGGTCATCAGCTTGATGCGGTATTTGCTAACTCTGCGAACCTGCAGGCTCTCCAGATGTTAGCTCTCCCCTGGACGGATCACCATCTCATTCCGTTTAGCTGGATGCTGGGGAACCGGAGAGACCCTGCACCTAGACAACATACTGTAGAACGACTCTGGTCGAAGCTCCCGGTGGACAGTTGGGCGGAATAGCTAGCTAGAACCTGTCCTCACCCCGTAGATGACCCCAATATCGCTGATCAGCTCTTGGGCGAATGGCTAACCAACTCTCTGGACTTACTGATCCCGAATAAAAGGAGGCTTGTCAGGGAGAGAAGAATTGGCTCTGCCCCCTGGTATACCCCCGAACTTAGGTGCTTCAGAGCCTCTTGTAAAAGGCTTGAACGTGCTTGGAGGAGAGAGCAGACGGAAGAAAGCCGGGCCAATTACAAAAGAGAGTTGAGGAAATATAAAAGCGCACTGAAGGACGCTAAAAAGATTTTCTTTAGCGATAGGATTGAGAGAGCAAGTAATTCTTCAGGAGAATCGTTTAAAATCTTCAAGGAACTTCTGAAAGCCCCGGTCCCTCCAGTGGTGCATGATAATCCCAAAGAAAAATGTGAGGAACTGGCCAGCTTCTTCCATTCTAAAATAGAGAAAATACTATCCTCCTTACCCACTATCCCTCAAATCCATGAACCGGTTACTAGTCCAATAAGTCGCCCGATTGAGCTAGCATCCTTTGGCCCCTTCTCGGAAGAGGAGGTTATAAAAGTCCTGTTAGAGATGAAGAGTGGTTCTCCGAGTGACCCAGTCCCCATAAAACATCTTAAGCTCGTGGCTAACACCTTGTCAACTCCTCTGACTGACATCATGAACCTTTCACTCGCTCAGGGCACAGTGCCCCAGAGATGGAAAAAGGCTGTGGTAAAAGCCTTATTGAAAAAACCAGGATTGGATCCATCCAACTTGACCAACTTCAGGCCAATTTCACTTCTGCCTGGATTCTCAAAAATTGCAGAGAAGCTGGTCAACAGTCAGCTCTCTCACCATCTAGAGTCTAACCACCTGCTAGGAGACTCCCAGACTGGTTTCCGCCCCGGCCATGGAACAGACACAGCCTTGCTGGCAGTAGTGGAGGAGGCAAGGAGCACTCTAGATACAGGAGGGTCAGTGGCAGTGATCCTCCTGGACTTGAGTGCTGCCTTTGACACCGTGAGTCATCAGGTGCTCCTCCAACGTCTGTCAGAGGTAGGTGTCTCAGGGACGGCTCTGAAATGGTTGGGATCTTTTCTCTCTAACCGTTTCTACCAAGTCTGGGAAGGATCAGAGCAATCTGCCCTAATCCCTCTTCAATGTGGAGTCCCGCAGGGCTCATCGCTGAGCCCTACCTTATTTAATATATATATGACTCCACTTGAAAGAGTGGTCGCCCCTTCAGGGGTGAAGATCATCAGCTATGCTGATGATACTCAGCTGGTGGTGGGCCTCACTCAGTTGGCGGAACAACCTGAGGTGTTACACGACTGCCTTGCCAATGTTTATCGTTGGATGTCTATCTCCGCCCTTAAGCTTAATGGAGGTAAAACCGAGCTGATGCTCCTGGGCAATTCCAGTCCCTCCATTATTGCGAGCTGTTGGCCCCGGTCTCTTGGTGACCCACCATCCCCCAAGAAGGAGATCAAGTCCTTGGGAGTATGGTTGGAAGAAGATCTGTCCTTCAGGACCCATGCCAGGAAAACCGCAGGGGTTTGCTTTGGTCTGCTGAGATCAGCCCGAAAGGTGTTACCACTGCTTCCTGATCCAGCAAGGAAGCTGTTGATACGTGGCCTAATTCTATCGAGGCTCGATTATGGGAATGCGTTGTTTCTCGGTGCTCCCGAAGCGACCTTTAAAGCCCTCCAACAGGTGCAAAACGCAGCTGCGAGAGTCCTTATGGATGTTCCCAGAAGGCAGTCTGCTGCTCCGGCCCTCAAAGCGCTTCTCTGGCTCCCCGTGAAGGAGCAGGTGAAATTTAAAGCGCTATGTACAGCCCACAAAATTCTGCATGGCAAAGGTCCCCCCATACTTGCTAACATGGCCCGTCCTTACAAACCCCCACGTCTGCTGCGCTCGGACCAAAAACATCTTTTGCAGTCAGCGAGAGTAAGGAGAAGCCCGTTCTGGGGGCAGGCGTTTCTCTGTGCAGGTGGCGTCTCTTTGGAACTCTTTGCCCTTCAAGATTCGCTCAGAGCCCAAGATCCTACCATTTAGGAAACTTCTTAAGACCTACCTGTTTCCACAGTAGTGATTAGCTGAGTCTCTCCTTCTGGTCTGTTGCGCCGGGATGCCCCCGGGTAAGCTGAGCGCATTACAAATTTCATATTATTATTATTATTATTACGTCCATTACCCCAACACGTAACCGAGGTATTTTACCTTTTGATAGGCCATGCGAGATTTCTTGGAATTGATCCTTAGGCCGGCCTTTTCCAGGGCCGAAAATACTGCTTTTAGGTGAGTTAGGTGAGAACTCCAGTCAGGGCTGTAATTGACGATGTCATCTAGGTAGGCTGAGGCAAACACGGTTAGGTCATTTAGCACAGTGTTCATCAACTGCTGAAATGTGGCAGGTGCCCCGTGAAGGCCAAAATGGAGGACGGTAAATTCGTAATGACCATCGTCGGTTGAAAAGGCGTTTTTCTTCCTGTCTTCCTGTCTTCCTCCCTTAGGGGCACCTGTCAATAGACTTTCGTCAAATCTAGGGTGGTTATATATTTTGCTTCCCTCAGTTTCTCAATGAGCTCATCCACGCGTGGTATGGGATAGGCATCAAATGAGGGTATCTCATTTAATGCCCAAAAGTCCATACAGAAGCGTCGAGTCCCATCTGGTTTAGGGATCATCACTATGGGACTCGACCAGTTGCTCCGGGAGGGGCGTATGACTCAGAGGTCTAACATGTCCTGTACTTCAGTTTGTATGTCTTTTCTTCTGACTTCTGGCACGCGGTAGGGTCTTATTTTGATGATCTGGCCGGGCGGTTTTTCGATACAATGTTCGGCCATGGAGGTTCTGCCTGGTATATTTGAAAACAACGACTCGCACTGTTCGAGAGTTGTCTGTAACTCTTGTTTCTTTATGTCCTCGAGTTCGTCGTTGATCACCAGTTGGTCTAGGGTGGAATGGATGTTCGTAGTCTGGGGCCGCGCCGCCAGATTTACTCCCGAGGGTGGGGGGCCCAGCCATTTTTTTTAACAGATTGATATGATATATCTGTGTCTTGCTTGAGCTGATCCGTAGCTTGTAACTGGTCCGGCCGATAGTGGCGAGTACCTGGTAGGGTCCTACCCATTTGGCTCTAAATTTCTGGGTAGATGAAGAGAGTAGTACTAGGGCCCAGACGCCTTCTTTCAGGTGTCTCCATTTTTTTCCTCTGTCGTAGGCGTTTTTCTGTCGGGTTTGGCTTTTTTCTAGGTTGGTGAATGCTAGATCTCTCAGCTTTCCAAGTTTCGTCTTTAGGTTTTGGGCGTATTCCAGTGTTTTCGCTGTTTCTTCCGGTATCTCTCTCTCCCAGGCGTTTCGTGTCATCTCTAGAAGGGAACGAGGCTGTCGTCCATACAGTAGCTCGAAAGAAGATAGGCCCAAGCTGCTCTGCGTCTGTCCCCTTATTACATAAAGAGCTTGGGGCAACAGCTGATCCTAAGTTGATCCACTGACCTCCAACATCTTTCTCAGGGTGGTTTTCAACGTTCGGTTGTAACGTTCCACCAGGCCATCGGTTTGGGGATGATATACCGATGTACTGATCTGTTGGATCGCCAGGTTGTTACAAACTTCCTTCATAAGACGTGACACGAATGGTTTACCTTGATCCGTCAGGATCTCTTTTGGGAACCCAACCCGGCTGAACAGCTCAACCATCTTGTCAGCGACTTGCTTTGACGTGGTCGTACTTAGAGGGAAAGCCTCCGGGAACATGGTAGCGTAATCCACTACGACCAGAACGTGCTGATACCCCTTTTTCGTCTTAGGTAAGGGCCCAATAAGGTCCATACCGACCCTTTCAAAAGGTTTCCCTATGATCGGTAATGGTTGCAGGGGGACCGCTGGGGGTTTCGTCATGTTCTTACGCTGACAAATTTCGCACTCCCGACAATATACTGAAGCGTCTTTGTAAATCCCGGGCCAATAGAATTGCCTTAAAATATTCTGTATTGTCTTCTCTGTACCCGTATGGCCAGCCATCAGATGGCTATGTGAGAAGAACAGCACTTGCTTCCGGAAAGACACTGGCACCAGGAGTTGGGAGGGGTCATCTTTCTGGCCTTGTCTATACAACAAATCGTCCTGTATGAAGAACCGGGGATAAGTGGCTGGTGGGTTTCCCTGATTCTGATGGGCTTGTTCCCAGGCATTGAAGAGGGTGGGGTCATTGGCCTGTGAAAACCGAAAGCTCCTGTCTAACACCCACGGTTCTGGGGAGACCAATGCAGGGAGAGAGTCGCAGGGAGGGGTTGGACGGGAAGGGGAAACAAGTTCTTGGTCTAGGCTTTTTCGGAACAGGTGCAAAAAGTCAGGGTTATCTGTGCCTATTATCAAGTCCTCGGGGAGAGAGGATAGGACTCCTGCTCTAACTACATGGGGCTCCCCCTGGGCTGGATGTATTGGAACCCTCGCTACGGGATATGGTCTAACGTCTCCGTGTACGCAGCGTATATTCACAATCTCGTGAGGCACAAACTGTGAGGGGACTACATGCTGGGATTGTATTACTGACTGCCGACACCCAGTGACGAGGAGGGCCCTATAGAGGACCCGTTTACCTTCACATTCACACAAAATGTATTCCCCCATCTCAGCCTAATAGAATACTGCCTGGGGCAAATACCCCACCTCCATGGGTTCTTCTTGTGGTTTTCGGCGTGGGCAGAGTCTCGCGATGTGGCCCCACTGGCCACAGTCAAAACATTGGGGTCCTGAGGGGCCTGGGGATTCTGGTTTTCAATGACGAGGCCGAGATGGTTCTGGTACCCTCAGAGGCCGTTTCTCGGGTTTGGGGACTGGCCTGGAAAACCTATCAGTGTCCCAGGCTGCTGTTTTGGGTTGAGCCCGGGAGAAAGAAGAGGCCATCTCAATAGCCTGGGTGGTAGTCAAATTGTGGTGTTGTCGGAGCCACCGTTGTGTGGCGTAGAAAAGGGCTTCTAAGTACTGCTCCAGGTAGATACGGTCCATTATTTTCTTCTTTGGTGCTAGTACTAGGCGTAAGCCATTTATCAGTGGCCATTTTTAGCCGTACAAATAGGGTTTTGGGGTTTTCTCCGGGCGTGCCTCTTTCTTTGCGGAATTTCAAGCGGTATGCCTCTGCATCCAGTCCTAGATGGTCCAATATCACCCGCTTCACTTCAGAATAAGGCGTATCACCAGTCGGGTTGGCAACCTGGTAGGCTGCCTGGGCTTCGCCGACCATGAGGGGGGCTAGAATGAACGGCCATTTGCTGACAGGCCAGCCGCATGCCCGGGCAGCCCTCTCGAAATTGAGGATAAAAGAATCCGGATCTTCCCCTGGTTGATATTTTTGCAAAGAGACTCCCCCCTGATCCTTTAGGGATGATACGCTCCTCGCTGCTACCTCGCCCCGAGGCTTCGGTCCAGGATTTTGGGGGGGGTCGGTATCCCTGGCTGTCAGGGCTTGCTTTAATATGTCTCGGTCTGCCTGTGCCGTGTTTAGCTGCTGCTCGGCGACCCACTCCAGCCGTTCCTGTCCTTTAATCAGTTGCTGCACCAAGGTTTCCATCTCTTCTATACAGATGGGTGCAGTGCCTGCATTCTCCACCACTGTTACGGGGACCACTTCGCTGGGGGTAGGAGAGATGGGCAGGAGACTTGTTAGGGATAAAGAGGGTTTTATTGAAGCAAATAGGAAGTCTGTACAGGTCTTGCGAGAGGGTACGTCCCGCCTTGGGGATCTGCTGTGGCTCCTCCTTCTAGGCACTTCGGTCCTCCTTAGTCCCTCCAAGCTTCTCCTCCCAGGGGTTGGATCCACGTCCGTGGTGCCTCTCCGAAGTCACTCAGAAAAAGAAAGAAAGGGTCAGGACGGTGTCTGGAACATGAGCTAGTGAAGGGAAAGGGATTGAGGATATCTCCAAAGTGCCACACACACAGAACAGCCTTTCTGTGAGGGGAGAAGTGCAAGGGGTAAGGGTACACCGGGGGGGGGGGGGGCTCCCAAGTTACTCGGTGGGCTACCCTTCCTCCCAACCCACGCTGCCACTTTTCTCCGTACCTGTGATAGCCACACACCTCCCCCGGGCGTGTGGCTGGGTGACGCGTGGGGACGTTGGCCTCCTGGCGTTCTCTCCGATGCAGGTACGGGTTCTCCTCTCCTCTTCTCTCTTCGGCCTCCGGTCTTTCCTTCGGTTCGTCTCTTCGTTCCTCCTTCTCCTCCGCTCTCCGCCTCTCTCCTCCGACTCCACTGTCCGGGTGAACAAGCACACCCTAGCGCTTCCGGTTTCCGCGTTTGTCTCTGCTACGTCCGGTGGTAGCCCCTCCCACTCCTCCTGCAAGGTCCAGTTAAAGGGCCAATGATCCTCTGGTTCCATGGCTGTTCTGAATCCGATATCGGCGGAGGGAAGGTCGTTCTGAAACGTGGAACAAAGATGTGGGTGATGACAAGAGTTCCCTATGTCCACGTCCTGGGAAGAGGGCCGGCCCACCCGTTTACACCCAGTCTCTGAGAACTTCATCTACATGCCTGATGATTGAGCAGGGACACCTAAGTTCCTTTTAACTGCATTCAGAGGTAGTGGACGTCATATTATTAGCATGTCGCCCCTCCAACAAATCTGCTTATGTGGGCAGAAGGACTAACTTTCTTTCATGGTGTGCGTTCATTAATGTGGACCCCTTGCAAGCTAAGCTGTCTCAGGTCCTGCAGTACGCACTTTCTTTTGCTCAGAGAGGTTGTATGATAGACCCTGTCAAGGGCTATTTAGCTGTCTTTCCAGCATTCCTCTCTCTGCCAGACCAGCCATCGTTTTTGAAGTCTCCCATTGTTATGTATTTTCTGAAGGGGTTGACGAATGTGTATTGACCGGATTGGCAATTTGCCAGAGCTGTTCTACAGGACTTCCTTATCTAACTATATCTTAACCTTCCTCCAAGGGCAAGAGCAGGATATTGTGTTGTATTCTTTTCTGCTGGTGAGGAATCTGCAGGTAGAAGTGTCCATCAGAAGAAAAAGTTTCTTACCTGGGGAATGTTCTTTCTGGTAGATACTCTGTCTACCTGCAGATTTCTCACTGCCTCCCCGTTTGATGGCTGTGTTGTACGGAAAGTTAATAGGATTCCACTTTAAAATATTTGGTACTGCACTACTCTACCAGTGTCAGGCCATCTCCCGCCTCCAAGTCAGGGGAAAAAAGGGGTCTAACATTTTATTTACACAGAGCAAATCGTATTTCAAGCATGTGAACTTGTGAAAGCTCTAGTGTTGGAGAAGAAAAGTTACTCATGTGTAGTCTCAGTTCTCCAGCATTGGTAGGGGAGTGGAGTTCAAAGCCTCTCCACCTCTTTAAACTGGTTCGGCAGTGTTAAATGAGTGTTTATTATCCCCGCTATGTAATCATTTAATACCAATGATTGCCATCCTGACAACCGGGAATACTTCAAATATGTGATTCTGTAAAAAAATAAAACTGCTGGAGAACTGTACACATATGTCACTTTTCTCTTAACTCTTTGCCCTCCCCCCACTTACTGGTGGGATGAAAATGGGAAGTGACTGCTTCAAAAGCAGACTTCAGACCTGATACTTGCTCACTGGTTCTGTCACCACAAAATCAGCTGTCATAAGTATTTGATATTCATGCACTGAGTTTCACAAGAGCAGATATCCTGATCCTCACATGCTGATTCTTTGTCACAGCGTTTTGAGAGAAGTCATGAACTACTTCACACTGATTCTCTATTGCTGACCACCACAAGAGCAGCCTTCACAGCTGGCATTCTCACATTGATTCTGTGTGAGTGGCTGTCGTGAGAGCAGTATCATGGCTTATTCAGAGAACTGGTTCAGCGTCAGTGAACCAGTTTGGGAGTAGATACCACAATACATTGATTCTCTGTTTCTGATCACCAAAAGAGCAGTAATTAGCAATGATGCACTTGGATTCTGTGACATTGATCACAGTGGGAATTGCAAGAAAACAGTGGTCCTTGACACGCAAATTGAAAGTTATAATAATTATAGGCCACAATGTGCGCTATAATAGCAAACTTTGAGACAATACAAACATATAAGGTGTATCAATTCCGTGCTTCAATTCCGTTAATTGTCACAACCCTGGTCCTCCCAAGACCCACGCCGCATCTCCAACGAGACCTCGCCCCCAGCCGGAGCCCCTCCTTGATCCTCGCATAGCTGCACCTTCCCAATTCATAAAACTTAAGATAACTGCAACCCTGGTGCCCAACCCATCTGCTCCAATTGAGCCGCACACCTTAATCTTAGGGTGCTCGGCACAAGCGCATCGGCTAACCGCGGCAGTTAGCCCTGACCCAGTCCTCCCAGTCCAACTGGACACAGCGTGGTAGACAAACTTCTCCCCGCCCTGATGCTTTAATTCAGGCAGACAATGGTTGTCCTGATGATGATCCACTATCTCTGAATGGATCGAAACGCCGTCGACATGATATGTGGGCTTAACACTAGTTCACTATTATGTGCATAATATGTTTTGTTCCCCACATATGTGAAGCAAGTGCATTGTACAGTTTCCCTTCTTGCTCCATTTTGTACAGCCTGATACACCTTATATGTTTGTATTGTCTCAAAGTTTGTATAAGCATTGTGGATACAGGACTGTGTCCCACTGTTTTATTGTTCCTTCTAAATTAGTTTAATTGAATTATCGAATACAATTGTAAGTCCAGCTGGACTTTTTTGCTATTATAGCGCACATTGTGGCCTATAATTATTATAACTTTCAATTTGCGTGTCAAGGACCACTGTTTTCTTGCAATTGATACCCCAGGTCCTTGCCTACCTAGCGGGTTCCCTTGTTCTTTATAGTAGTATTGATCACAGTGGGGGCAGCTATAATTCTTCATACTCATGTACTGATGATTCAGTGCCACCTACTGCATCACAGTAGTCAACATATCCGTTACAAACAGATTCTTTGTCACTGACCGCCGTCAAACTGATACTGCGAGAGACTATCCTACTTGATACTCATGCAATGATCCTGTGCTAACGACTGTCACAAGAGCTGCTGTCAAACCGAACCACAAAAGCAGGTATGTTACCCGATACTCAAGCACTGATTCTGGATAAATGAGTGTCATGAGAGCAGATGTTATGCATGGTGTTCAGTGACTGAGTGTGTCACTTACTGCCATGAGTGCAGATATCAAAACTGATATACACTGACTTACTGTTACTGGACACCATGGGAGCAGCCATCAGCCATGACACTCATGCATTGATTCTGAGTCACTAACCACAAGAAGAGTTATTACACTCAATACTCACGGACTGGTTCTGTGTTGCTGGCAAGCACAAGATTAAAACTCATAAGGTACTCATGCACTGATTCTCCTTCATTGTCTACCACAAGGGCAGATATCACAACTGATACTTTTGCACAGATTCTGTGCCACCGACTTCCACAAGTCCAGCCATAAAATCTAAAATGCTCACACTTTGTGTCATTGACTGCCATAAGATCAGCCTCAGACTAGCAGTGCTGACCAACATAAGAGAAGATGATGTACCTTGATAATCATTGAAAAGAGGACGACTCAATAAGCTACAAGCAACTGAGTACATATAACGAAATAAAGAATGTTCCATGCCGGAAAGTAATTCTAAATTGTAAAGGGCGGAATAGCCTCTCTTCAGCCGCATCAACAAGGTCATGGTGTAGATGCTCTGCATGTGCTAGTTAGCTGTTTTTGTTCAGTGGTTCCAATCTGTTCACTGAATGCTTTTTGAATGTAAAACGCATTTCAAAGTTTCTCTTCCAGGGGATCCTCATCAATAGTTATAAGCACTGAATAGTCCTGCCCAAGTGCGGGGACCCTGTATTACATATTAAATACATTATATGTTTAAACACTTACAAGTACGTATTACTCTAAAACATAAAAACATATATGTGTATCAAACCATACAAATACCTGCAGCCTACTCAAAATTAGGCTACAGATGCTTAAATCCATTGAATTTTCATTTAAAATAACCATATATATTCAGCATTTCTGTAACATAGAACATGCACACTTTAAACTTCAGAACATAGCCTTTATTTGAAAGGAAAAAGGCAAGGGAATATTAAGTCAATAAGCTGCATTGAAAACCACAACAGTGTAAACTGCTGTGCCTTTAAAACCTCCAAGACCGCCTTAATCCTATTATGCCTCACAGGTGTCAGTTAGGTCAGTTTTTTTTTTCCAACTCCTTCTGTGAGGGTCTTGGAGTACTGAGCTCTTCACTTTTGACAGTTCTCTCAAAACATTTTGTCCAGAAACCGAATTTTTTTGTTTTCATTTAAGGTTTTTAGGTCAAGGTAATATCCGGTCTGCCGAAGGCTGACCGGAAGTCCGAGATTTAATGTTGTTTAGTGTGGACTATTTGTCCCGCCTCTTTTTTGCCTCTCAAAAAATTGGCTGGCTTCCTAAACGGAGGCCAGCCATTGGAGGAGAGAGCCGTCCGTCCGAATAGGCTCCGTCTTTTTCGGATTTGGGGGCGTAAGTTTTGCTGTTCTTGAAACAGTGACGTCGCCCGTCACTCAGAACAGCAAAACACACGCCCCCGAATGCGAAAATTACCATGCTTTCTCCGAGGCATTTCTGCTTTGTCTCGGAGAAAGACGGTGGTGATTTCCAGAGCTGCTCTGCTCGTCCCTCCGCCCGCAGCTCTCCTTCGTCCCGGTCCCTCTCCCACCCCCTCCCTCCGCCCGCAGCTCTCCTTCGTCCTGCTCCCCCCCCCTTCGTCCCGGTCTCCCCCCCCCCCCCCCCCCCCCCTCAGCAAATCCAACAGACCCTCTCACTCGCCCACCTCTGTATCTGACTCCAGAGGCAAAGCACGCTCAGATGTACCCTTTGGAGTTCAAGAGCATGGGCCCGCCACAACTTGTAAGAGACACATCAGTCGACAGGTAACCTGCCACCTGATGCGTCTCTGTCTCCATGGCGACCGAGTGCACTCACCTGTGAAAAACAGTGAACCAGGAAGAGGCCAGGTGCAGGCTCGCGGTCTCAGAGGAGCCGCGCTCCAGGAAAAGGCCGGGCCCCTCGGGGGAACGGGGGGTAGGCCTCGAGGCGCTGAGCTCAGGCTGCCGAGGAGCGGCACTCGGTGCGGGCCTCGGGGCGCCGAGGAGCAGTACGCAGCGCTCCGCGAACAGCACTCGCCGCTCTACGGGCACAAACTACGCAGACCCGAAAAAAACACAGCATTGGCCCCAAAAAGTCTTAGGCCGTAATATGTAAACATGTACCAAAAACCAGGGCAGATCCACCTGGTGCTGAACAGGTGCACACCAATGGAGACTTAGGGAGGGCAGTTCTGCGTCACAGGATGAGGATAGGGTGACCCTGTTCACAAATCACTCACTTATTCAATTGTGCGTGCATCGTGCAACTGCAGCTCTAACCACCCAAGCAAAGTCCAGCCCATTTAAATGGACGGTGGCAAGTGCAGCACGGGTGGGATAGGGGCTGGGGTGCAGGACAGACGGTTGGGAGTAAGCATCCGGCTTTAAGTGGGCCGGGCCTAGCCGGTGCTCAGCACCAGTAGTTCTAAAAAACACAGGTGCTTTGACGGGGCCTATCGGGCTCTCCATTACTCAGGATGAAAACATAAATCTTACCTGCTCTGCAGCATTACCACCCAGCGCCCTGATACTTTTAGACCTATCGGCAGCGTTCGATACTGTCAGCCACTCCCTGCTATTGGACAGATTGGCTGCATTTGGGATAAGGGGTCAGGCCCATCAGTGGCTCCAATCTTTTTTGACCGGTAGGACCCAGAGGATCCAACTGGGGGATGCCATCTCTAAAGTGGGTATCCTGGAGTGCGGAGTCCCTCAGGGTTCCGCACTATCCCCACTGCTTTTCAACCTGTACCTCCAGCCGTTGATTGACTCTCTAGCTAACATGGGTTGTCGCGTATTTAATTACGCTGACGACACCCAGCTGTTGCTGAGTATTGATAATACAATTCTGGCACAAACTAGTGCCCAGAACATCCTCAGACTTACGGTTAGCTGGATGACGGCCAATCTATTGAAAATAAATCCGGAAAAAACGGAGGTACTGGTTGTCTCCACCCTAGCCTCGCCTTGGAGTGATCTCTACTAGCCCCAGGAGCTAGGGCCCTCACCGACACCGAGTGACAAAGTAAAAAGCCTCGGAATTAAGATAGACAACGAGTTGTCTATGGCCAGTCAGATCTCCTCAGTAGTAGGGATGTGTACTGGCTTGATCAGACAGCTACGAAAGCTGGCCCCTCTCCTTTCTTTTTCCGCACTCCTTATGGTAGTCTCTGCCACCATTGTTTCGAGGCTCGATTATGGGAACGCCCTCTATCTAGGCCTACCTAAAATCTTGACTAATAGATTGCAGGTGGTCCTGAATGACGCGGCGCGTCTGATCTTCAAGTTACCTAGAAGATCCCATGCCTCTGCTCTACTACTCAAGTTACACTGGCTCCCCATTGAACAGAGGGTGGAGTTTAAGAGTCTGTGTACAGCCCATAAGGCCATCTATGGGCAAGCTCCTGCGTATATTAAAGAACGCTTGGAGTTATATACCCCCAAGCGAGTCTTGCGGTCCGCTGAATCCCAGCTTTTGGTCTGCCCCGTTATAAGTTAAAAACTAAAGGCGGCAGGTCCTTCTCGGTTTTGGTTCCGCCGATCTGGAACAAGCTACCAGAATCACTTCGGAAAGAAGCGAATCTCCTGCGTTTTAGGAAGTTGTTAAAAGCCTTTTTATTTAGGGAGGCACTTGATCCAGCTAAATAAATCTTATTACAGGTCCCTGGCTCTCTTCCTTTCTCATGTACTGTTGCTTGCTGTTTGTTTTTAAGCGACTAGAAACCTGTTGGTGAGTTGGCGCTATAAAAGACCAAGTTAACATAACATAACATAACACTGCCTGTGATGTAACTTCAAGGAGACTCGTTATAGTTCTTTTACAGTCTCACCATTTCAAAACTGAAGCATATTCAATATGCTATAACTACGAAGGCATGGTTGTTGCTTATTTATCTTATGCAACTAACAATCATTGACAACGCCAATAGTGCTGGCTTGGTAAGTGTAATGTTACTTACTGTTTTATATATCTGAATGTAATGACAGAAGTAGCAAAATGCTGGTCGGGCGTCAAGCTATGCTAAGCATAGATTTTCAGCTTCCATACTTTTAATCCACGCCCATAAGTATATCGTTATACAGGAGGGTCTACCCAAAATCGCTGGGACCTGGGTTTAGAACAGTATATAATGTGGTGGTCCCACTGTTATTGCTTTGATGCAATAACACTGGGACCACCACATTATATTCTTAAATATATCGACCATGCCCCTTTGAGAGACACCCCAGCCCCCAGTTTTTTTAACCCACTTCAAGCCCCTAGTTAGCTGGTTTATTGCAATAACGCACAGAAGAGCACAAATCCAGTCTTAGGGCCTGATTACAAGCTGGGGCAACTCTGAGGGACGTACGTCTCTATTACCACAGGCTAAGGTATTTTGTATTTTGTTGGGTAAGTCATTTCCACCTATTCCCAGTTTCTGCTAGTCGTTATTCTGATCTATGTGAAGGGATCCAAATGTACATCTTTACGCGTTATTGTTGTCTAAGGCCCTAATTATGAGTGTCCCGAAGGCCTTTCCAGTATTTATCGCACCTCTTAAATAAAATACCCCTGGATTCGGAATATATTGGGGGAGATAATGCAACTAGTGTGAGGTTGTGCTAAAAATGCAGCATAACCTCTAGGCTTTGGTTCTTTCTACTCCACAATCTGCAGGTCCAGGTACTTTCCGGGCATGTACCCTAGTATGGTTCAATATGTAGAACTTGCTGAAATACACCGGGTAACAATTGCTGGGTTGCAGGGCTTATCACACCCACTAATTACAAGGCGTGGTACACTCCACAGATTGTATCATTCTAATCCCTGTTCAAACGGAACAGATGATGTTCGAGCAGGGGCCCGTAAGGCTTGGTTTCTCCCTTTGGAACCAGTTGTGTCCAACATATGTCCTGGACGACCAGATTCATGCCAGAGTTTTAGGATTTCCAAACGAGATGAACGGGCATACAATTAATCTAAAGGAGACCCCGCAACATAGGCAGTGTGCAGGCTAGACTAAAAGTCTGGCATGGTTCCTGTCTCTCTGGACCTATGCTGGGCCCAGAAACCAGTTTAGTGCCTAAGTGTGCGCTCTGGTTTTGATACTAGATATCAACCGCCATTAGGAGCACTTAGGCCCACGTTCACTAACGTTTTACACAGGCGCCCCTGTGACACACCTGATGCAGAAGACACCTGGGTGGTCCGGCATGACCACTCTTTTGCTGAGATTGGATCCATACAAAAGTAGAAAATCAGCTATTTTTTCCTCTTAACAATGCATACTTAAATAGCAACTATAAGAAGAAAGCACTTTAAAATGTGTTCTAGAAATGTCTTAATGTAACTGATAGTTAAACAAAGGCAGAAAAGTCGTTTTGAAAACGAATACAGACGATTTATTTAAAGTCCAGCTTAAGTATCATGCAGAAATTAGAAATATGAACACATGGCTGGTATTTTTCTCTGGGAAAGATGGCCAACCACGTAGTGCAAGCGCATCTACAAACTTGCGTAAATGTAGGCCTAACTTGAAGTCAGCTATTGGTGACCTCAGGTCTCAGCGTCCACTGGACACCGCGTGTGACCATGGGCAGGTAAATGCTGTCCCTCGTGCCAGTAGAGAAGGAGTAGTTATGGGTCTCCGAGTAGTATCTGGTTCTGCCAGTACAGCAAGAAAACCCACTCTACCTTTGAATGACGTAAAACCTCTGGAATCCACTCCAATAGACATGGACAGCTGGATAAATCCCTCGCATGCTCCACCTTTCCGCTTGCGTCTCTGTCTCTTCCCCTCTGTCATTCGCCACACCTCTTTTGAGTGCTGCAATAGCAGGGTAAAGCTGGAAACCTCGTGCCCTCTGTCTCTCCAATGCAAGGGAGTATCCAGGAAATGAATGTGCCCCCCACTTTGAAATAATAGCTCTGACATCACAAAGCAAGTGAAGCAAGCAAGCAGACTCCTCCCTAGAAGAACTCCCCTGTATCTTCCATCCAGGCATCTATTCATTCATTTTTTGCGCTTCTATTCACCAGCTGAGATCCACTAATTCACCTTTACTTTCTTGCATCCATTCATTTTTGCATGCATCAATCAGTCTTTTCCCATTCTGTTGAAAAAGGTACAGGCAGAAGACCTTTTCCGAAGTTGCCCGGCGTTAGCCGCCTCTATACCCACTTAAGTTTACCAAACAAAGAGGGAGGCGCTGGAGACTTGGAAGGCAGGAAACAGAAGTTTTATTCTCTCCGGAGGAGAAACACATCAGTTCGGACAGCAAGTATCGTCACGAGGTGCTCTAACTGCATCTCCGAGGCCTGGCCTCTTATACACAGGTTTATTACTTTATTGCATAAAGCACATCTCTGTCAACCCTTTGATGTACGGAAAGACATCCTCAGAATCCCCCCTTCAGGCCCGTTCCCACACACATTTACAGTTGAAGTCCCCACCCCGGTCACAACGGATGATGATTATCGCGCAGCTGGACATTCCGCCGATTCACGGAATGTGTGAGGTTGATCGGATCTCATGGGGTGGGGGCTTTGATTAGCTCAAGGATCCTTTGATGGGGGGGGTGTTTCCTACTGTACAGGAGGAAGGGGGCAATGACAGTACCCGCAGGGCCAGGTGGCGGCTTGGGAACGAGTGAGACAAACGGGCACAAAGGAAAGAGGGGTGTTATCAAGGGATCCGGGACCATGAAAGGGATGGAGGGAAGTGTCGCGCTGGGAACAGGATGGGGTTTCGAGGCAGAGCTGCGTGGAAGAGGGGTTTATGACCCAAGGCATGTGAAAGCGGGGGCTGGCAGCATGCGGGGGGTGTGCTTGTGAGGGTGAAGAGCCGTGTTAGGGGTCAGCGGCGTGCAGAGTGTGGTTCTGACCAAGGCACCTAAAATGGCGGGTGTGCACGACAAAAAGTGTGGCATTCGGGGGAAAGGGGCAAGATGACGCAGATAATGTTTACCAACCCGTATTAATTTTCCACAGTCCTCCCTTTAACATTCACAAGACATCTTGCTGGCCTATTTCCTATCCATGTCTACTGTGGCAGTCATAAGTAAAGAAGTAGGAACCCAGGTGCAGGAGCTGTGCGTAAACATTACATTTAAAATCTTTCATCTTAGGAGGCGGGCCCATCGTTAAGCTCGTTGCAAGAAAATCATAGTAATGCAATATCGGACAGAAAGGATTCTGCAGTGAGAGCGTTGGGTACATTTCATTAGATGCTCATAGTCATTCGGAATATGAACTGATAGGTTATTACATGTGTAAGTTCATTTTGTACTTGGTTGGAGCATAATCAATACAATGGTAGCTGGGAGAGAAATGAGACGTAGTAAAAACAATAATCAGGGGTGTCATTGTTCGAAGAGGAGGGGTGTTGTTTTTCCAGTGTCTTATTGTCGTGGGCCATTATTAGTGAGTTCTCAGCATTCTTTGTCGTCCTCTGCTGGTACTGTTGAGCACCGGCGGTGGAGCTATGCGTTCAGCTCTATTCCAGGTCCTGCGTTGCAGGGCATGACCTTTTCTTCGTTTTTCTGGTCAAAAAGGTCCTTTTGTTCGCCCTGTGTCCTAACTATTCTTTCACGGGTACCTTAGACAGGGCACCCAAGTTTCATTTGAGTTCGCAGCAAAAACCCTATTCTATCTGATTGCAGTTTTTTTTTCTTTCTCGAGTCGATTGTCAAAGAGTTCAGGTGGAAGAAGAGGGTGTGTGAGCAGTCCTTAGGGTAGGTCGGAGGAAGAGGGGATGGAGCAGGGCCAGATCGGGACAGACCAGGGGGACGAAAAATTTCAGGTAGGTGGGCCCATGATCGGGCTCAGAGGGCGGGGACTTTCGGCATTTGTTGATCATCGAACAGGGGCATCAGGTCAGCCCTTTCCTTTCATTTGGTCGGAAACAATGCGTCGTCCTGCGACTCCTTACTGTTGCGGTCCCGCCTTGGTCAAAGTCGCAGATGTTCCACGATCAGCAGTCAGGCCGCGTGCTCCCACATCCGGTCTCTCTCTCCTCCGACAGGGGTACCCTTAAATGAGTTTTGAAAAGGCCGTCTTTAGAGAATTGGCAGAAGAAGGTAATCACATAAGTCTATTTCTCTCCCAACTCCAAGCAACTGGGGAAACATCCGTTACATTGGGGTTTACGACCAACGTATAAATAATTGATGATAGGTTTGCTGGATTCTCTACAACTTTCCATCGTAACTATTTCTTTGGCATTTGTCAGTATTACATTCATTGTCGTGGTACGAGGTCTGATACCTATTCATTGCATTCGTTTATTACAGTCACGTCAGCTCTACTGGCAGAGACCCACTTTTCTAGTACGAGTCTTACAAAGCTATACCGTTCTTCAGGGCTGTGTATTTTACGAAAAAGTGCAACGTGCTATCACCATGGCCTGATGGATATCTTTCTGAGAAATGAACATGGGCTAAACAATTTTCCATTATATCGATGCATCCTATCTTTCAGCTAAACATTTTACTCTCAACAGGGTTTACTGCAACAATTTCTTCATTTCAATCTAATCTTAACTTTACAAACATCATTCTAATTTCTACATAGTCTCTTACAACCTGGCTACTTCATAAAAACGGGGGGGGGGGGGGGCTTGCGATAACTATTCGACTCATCTTTGGGGTGACCGGGGTTTTATGAAAAACAACTAGGAACATAGCAAACTGGGGTGAGGGGTCATCGTCTTGCTTCGAGTCACAAGGGCGTTATCTAGCGGGAGGCTACAGTTCAGTTGGTAAGCGTTCAGGGACATTTCTCAAATTCTAAACTTTGTAGCTTGTTCATCAACGAATCATTTCTAGGAGCAACGGCTGGCCTGGGTCAGCCGTAAGTCGACCCATCTCTTACGACCAGGGGTGAGCCACATTTTTCAAAACTCTCGTTCAGGGCAGCTGATACAAAACTGGGGGCGTTCTGGGGAGACGGGGATGCTTCGATCACTTTTACTGTTTGGGCATTGAGACAATTTGGGACGGGGAAGGTCGCGTTACCTGAGGCATTTTATCATAGAAGCCACTGACATGTAGTTCCCTTATTACGGGTCAGATTAGGGAACCTCAGTCGTCTTACCTGTCCTTTCCTTCTTGGCCAATCTAGATCACATCAATATTTAGCAGAAAGGAGAGGTAGTAACATGGTATCAATGTAATTTTAGTCAAGGCAAATTTGTGCAAATACTTGCGGTATTTGGAGCCAATTGGGTGGTGCACCGAGGATGGTGGTTCGCCAATTAGGTGCCAGTCGTTGTAGAGTGAGGGTGTGGAGGAGAGAGAGGGAGAGAGAGAGAGAGAGAGAGAGAGAGAGAGAGAGAGAGATATGCAACAATAGGCTAAACAGTACACGTGAGACATGGAGAGTGGTCGTGTACTAGGATAGGCTATTCGGTGCATTACACGACATGAGACATTACGGGTCTGGGTTAGGATTTAGAAAGCATGCAGTTTGACAAAGAGACATGCATTGAGTAAAAGGGCATCATTGTGTCGCACTCCTCGCACTCTCAGTCTTTTGCCTAGTTAAGTCAATGCTTCAGTCACATAGAAAACATTTTCTCAGTTTCAGACATACGTGGTCTGTGCTCATTCACGCAACACGGGTTAGGGGTGATCGCGTCTCATCATATCATACAATGATTGGCTCTTTCGTTACAAGAGCAGTGTGTGTGGGTGTCTTTAGGTGCCACCTTGCCGCGTTCGTCTGCTTCATGTATCAAACATGCCGTGGCTTCGGATCTTCACTATACCCCAGTCGGGATTCCAATGTAACCTGTAGTGGGAGGAAAAGAGGGGAAGGGAGGGGGGACAACATTCGAGCAGATCAAATGTACGGGCACGAAAATTCTTTACTTACCACATACTCGTCTTATTCCCCCCCCCAGGATACAATCCCTGGGGTCTTGGTTTCTGAAGCCAGGGACGCGGGCAGTGTGGTAAGGATGGCAAGCGATAGGTTGTTCATGAGGGAGACGGTCCGAGTGTGGCATTTATAGGTCATGTGTAGGGAAACGTTAAAAATCAGAGGCGCTTAGTGCGAAGTATCTAGTTTGTAGATGTATCCAGCTATCGGGATCCTTAAATCATTCCCCATGCGGTGATGTCCTAAGGCCTATCGGCTCTTCGGCCAACCCTGTTCCTCAGTACCTGTGAGTACTATTCCTTTATAACATTTTATCATTTACACCGTGTCACTTTACCCGTCCTCAGAAGTCGAGGTCCTTCTCCATGCGTTTGTTCCTGGGTCAGTCGCACATTTGGAGGCAACGTAACGTGCCTTAGATTCGATCATTGATCCGGGGCTGAGCAACCATCTTCTAATAACCTTAAAAAGAGAACAAAACAGGTCGCACAGAAAAACCTTCCCGCTGATCCCACATTTACAAAAGTATGCGATACCTGTTCATAGTTTGAAAAACCTTTATTAACACGATTTTGATTAGCATGTAAAATATGAGAGCGCAATCGTATTTGGCCGGACACGGCGTTGGTTGAAGCACGTACAGTATGGGGCTATTTTGCAGCATTAATAAAACATTTTAAAAGGGTTTGTTTTGTCATTTTGCAGGAGAATAAAACGTCTATCAATAGTTGAGGGATCAGGGGGCATTCGTTTCATAATTGGAAGCATAGTTAGACTAGTTGCAATCGAATTTCCTAGATGCGTACCGTGGGCGTGTGTCATAAGCTACGTTATGTATCAGTTACAATAATATCATAATAAATCGTACATTGAAACCAACATTTTAACGGGATCTTTTTACATGTTCGCCAAGTGAACCCTCCCTCTTTTTCGTCAAGTGTACAAAGGATCATATACATATTTTAGAACATCAAGTCTTATTAGCTAAAAAACACCACAAGGTGTTCGTGAGTTCCTGTTGACACCGGCGCCATTTTGGGCGAGGCCGGGTTAGTCCGGAAGCAGCATCAGGGACAAAATGTCTCCAACAACCGGCGGTTGGACCAGAGTTCCTTTCGGTAGTTCAAAAAGACTTGTGCTAACAGAAGGGGCAGGCAATGTGGACCATCAATCAAAAAAGGGGGTGGGGAGGGAAGCAAAATTTCCCCTACCGGGTCACGTTGAGGTTCAGCCGGAACTTGCTCGAACTTGTTAGCCCACAATCTTTCTGGATGGTTCAGACTGAAGCTGGTGCTGACACGAGAGCACCACCATCTTGTGGCTACGTCGTTAGTGATCAAAGCAGTTGTTCCCCACCGGAAGCCTGCAGGAGCCGAGGGCTCCTGGGACTCTTGTAGAATCTTCAAGGTCGTGGAGATGCTGTCAGAGGTGGGGACTCGTGCCCAGGGGGGCAAGCGTCCTAGTTACATAGACTTCTTAGGGCGAAAAAAAATGGAACTGTGCTGTAGGAGCAGGACATTCGGCTTGGGGCGCTAGGGTGCAGCTGTGATGCCTCCACCAGTACACTTGAGGGCCATCGTATGTCTTGTGCTGCGCAAGTACGGTTTGCGGGCCATTCTGTGTCCGGTGCTGCGCAAGTAGGGTGGCCAGCCATTCCACGTTCTGTGCTGCGCAAGTAGGGTGGCCAGCCATTCCATGTTCTGTGCTGCGCAGGCAGGGTCGTCGCCCGGCTGGAGGATTTTGCGCCGGGCCGGGGCTGGGAAACCTCCACCTGGGGAGGTGAGGGAGGCTCGTCCGCGTCGCCTCCCTCTCCCAGCCCACCCTGCGCCAATTTTCAGCGGAGATAGTTGTGATGGCCGGACCAGAAGATACGAGGGAGGGGGTCATCTGCATCCGCCCCCTCCCTACTCGTGGCCCGGACCGCGGCGGTGAAAACCAGGAATCCTAACCGCTAGACCATATGGGAGAAGAGGATGGGACATGCCGGGCCCATGGTGCCTTCTGGGCATCCCACCGGCGACCTTCATGATTGCTGGCTGTCGACAGGACCCCGCCCCACACGTGCTGAGTGTTTCACCTTCCGGATGGGCGTGACCGGTGACCTGTTGCATTCTGGGAACTTCCGGAGTGGGCGTAATATGTATTGTATTGCTCCTATTAGTATGGTTTTACTTTACTGGAATTAAATCTTAACTTATATTGACAGAGACTTGGCTTCCTTGAATCTTTTTACTACGAGAACCTCACTGCAGTGGGGGTAGGTATTTATGCCTGGGTAATGTGGGGTGTCCACAAGAACAGTTTTCCTGAACGGGGGTTGTCTATGCAGGCCTGTAATTGCTTTTGTCCACAGAGTGGGGGCAGCAGAGAGTAATCAGTCCCATTGCACTCAAAGTTTGAGTTCATTAATGGAATGTGTACTAATCTGTCCGAAACTACTCTGTGTGTTGTTTCTGTATGTTATCCGAAAGGGTGGCTTTTGTGTTCGGGAATAGTAGCGGTAGTACGGGGTTCGTCACCGGGTAACCTAGAGCTTGACTGGGTTTCCCGTCTTAGCGCTGTTCGATCTATGAGAACTCAAACATGTCGCTGAAATCAGTCTGGCGAAATCTGTGCCATCGGGCGTAATCAAATGTGGTGGTTCTATCCGGCCTGTCTGTGTCAGTCTGATTCATCTTTGTCTCACGCTTTTTCCCTTTCTGCCGGCCTGTTATCTCTGTCGGCTCTCTGCTCTTACCCGTGTTCAGTAGAGTCGGGCATTGGGCTTTCCAGTGCCCGGAATATTTACAAAAAGCACATTGATTTTGTCCTAAGTCTGTTCGTCCTGCGCGTAATGTCGGAGGATTACGTTCGGGTCGTCGTGTCTTGGGGTTGTCCTGTCGGTACATCCCTTTACACCGTTCCCTTCCTGTGTTTACTCCTTGGGACCGTGTCGCCGCTATCCCTTCCTTTGGCCTTTCAGATGCTTGGAAGGTTGTCTGTCGCGTTTCTTTACCTACTCTGACTTTGTCTCTTTCTTTTCGTAGCGTTGCTTCTTTGCGCCACATACCGAGACTGTCGAGCATAATAGGCGTTGTCTTACTACTACAAAGGGCTATTTCTAACGTTTCTATTTTGTCAAGGTCGAAGGATCCTATCAGTGGCCACTGTTTCTCTTGATTTTCTTTGGTATACTTGTGCCATAGCTTACTATAAGCTATGGTAACTAATCCATATTTTGTGAACATGTCTTTATTAGGGGTGCCTTCCAGCGGAGCAAGATGGTCCACCTCTAATAAACGGTCCGGGTTGAACCAGCTACCAATCAGTGAGGAGAAGATAGACATGACGGATCACAATGGGGACAAAAGTCAGCACTATCTATCTTATCACTGCGTGCAAAGACTAGACAGAATATTTCTATTCTACGTTGTTTGCATGCGGTGAATACCTCAAGAACCAATATCAAAAAGTCAAATGTTCGGTCAATCAAACAATCAGTGGGGAGAATAAGTAGGCCCGCAAAGGTCTGCGTCACCTACCCTTTCACTATCTGCAGAGAGGGAATCTGTTCTTTCCTGTTTGCAGACAGAGAATCTCCAGAAAACAATCCGCGAACAGTAGTTCGGGTTCAATCAATTAATCAGTGTGGGAGAGGGAAGTCTCCCGAAAACAATCCACGAACCGTAGTTCGAGTTCAAACAATCAATCAGTGGGGGAGAAAGATAGGCACGACGGCTGCGTTACCTATCCTTCACTGCTTGCAAAGAGAGAGCCGGTTGTTTCTCCGTTTGCAGACAGCGAACCTCCAAACAAATCAGCAAAGAGTAATGCTAGTATTTTCCAAACAATCAAACAATCATTTCGCAATTTGCCGTGTTTACACGACCTTACCCGGACCGCATGGTCAGTTTCCTGTCTTCCAAATCCAGCGCCCGATTGTCCTCTTTTTCTTCGTATTCCTCGCGGCACTCCTGATGGTTCCCAGTCAGGACCGTAGATCACTCGAGAGAGGTCTGTTCGGAACTAGTGAAGTTCGGATGATCGGCTGCCAGACGAGGGTCTATTGGGCAGGAGCTCTCCCGATCGTTGCAGACGTTCACTCTGTCGTCAAGACCTCTCCCACTGGATCCACGTGTCGCTGATGGGCCCCACGTTTGGGACGCCAATTGTTGAAAAAGGTACAGGCAGAAGACCTTTTCCGAAGTTGCCCGGCGTTAGCCGCCTCTATACCCACTTAAGTTTACCAAACAAAGAGGGAGGCGCTGGAGACTTGGAAGGCAGGAAACAGAAGTTTTATTCTCTCCGGAGGAGAAACACATCAGTTCGGACAGCAAGTATCGTCACGAGGTGCTCTAACTGCATCTCCGAGGCCTGGCCTCTTATACACAGGTTTATTACTTTATTGCATAAAACACATCTCTGTCAACCCTTTGATGTACGGAAAGACATCCTCAGAATCCCCGCTTCAGGCCCGTTCCCACACACATTTACAGTTGAAGTCCCCACCCCGGTCACAACGGATGATGATTATCGCGCAGCTGGACATTCCGCCGATTCACGGAATGTGTGAGGTTGATCGGATCTCATGGGGTGGGGGCTTTGATTAGCTCAAGGATCCTTTGATGGGGGGGGGGGGGTGTTTCCTACTGTACAGGAGGAAGGGGGCAATGACAGTACCCGCAGGGCCAGGTGGCGGCTTGGGAACGAGTGAGACAAACGGGCACAAAGGAAAGAGGGGTGTTATCAAGGGATCCGGGACCATGAAAGGGATGGAGGGAAGTGTCGCGCTGGGAACAGGATGGGGTTTCGAGGCAGAGCTGCGTGGAAGAGGGGTTTATGACCCAAGGCATGTGAAAGCGGGGGCTGGCAGCATGCGGGGGGGTATGCTTGTGAGGGTGAAGAGCCGTGTTAGGGGTCAGCGGCGTGCAGAGTGTGGTTCTGACCAAGGCACCTAAAATGGCGGGTGTGCACGACAAAAAGTGTGGCATTCGGGGGAAAGGGGCAAGATGACGCAGATAATGTTTACCAAACCGTATTAATTTTCCACAATTCTATCGATCCATCTACTCTGCCATCCACCGAACCATCCTTCCACTCTGCAATCTAGCCATCTATGCCTCCTTTCATTCACTTGCAAACAAAACAGGTGATGGACAGAATGTGGATCAATGTCACACATTCACCCCAGTCCAAAGATCTGGGCCCAAATCCATCGTTTTTTTGCACTCCACACCACCCTGGGTTAGACAATGGCGATATGCAAATCAGCTCTGACCCTGTGCCCCATGGGAACAGTCCAGTCCGGCTGTGTAGTTCGGACTGGACTGTTCCCATGGGGCACAGGGTCAGAGCTGATTTGCATAAAGCCATTATCTAAGCCAGGGTGGTGTGGAGTGCAAAAAACGATGGATTTAGGCCCAGATCATTGTACTGGGGTGAATGTAAGACATTGATCTACATTCTGTCCATCAAATTGTTTTTTGTAATTTTCTCCTTTCATTCACTGTCATCCATCCATCCATACATACATCCATCAATACTTTCATCCGTTCATTCTACCATAAAATCCTTAAGCAGGTTGTTTGTACAGTGTCATGAATGGGAGCTCAGCCAAATGCAAGTGAACAAAATATTCTCCTTGGAGGAATCTAGCTCTTGATCTCTTTGTGACCAAGACCAACAAAAAAGCCACTACTCTGCCAGCAGACATTTGCAACCAGGGACAAAATTGAATGCCTTTTCAATTACAAGCTGGAAACATTTGCTTGTGATATTCAACTGTTTCTCCTCATGGCCAGGACAGTAGCCTAAACCAGCCGAGAACCGTGTCCATAATCTTAACAGCCCCAGTGTGGCTGAGGCAATATTAGAACACAGTTCTCCTCTGCTTGTCGATTACCCTGCACATTCTGCCAGGATCTCATCCAGCCCTATTGTCTAGATGTGCAGGTCAGGTCTTGCACCCCACTCCTGAATGCCTAAACTTGACATCCTGGCTCCTTAGCATATTTTCTATGCCTGTCTAGATATTCTGCATAACTGACAGATGATGCGCAGCCAATCTAGAGTTCCATCAACCATTAAAATATAGAAAACCAAAAGTGAAATAATCTGCTTCTGGTGCACATCAGAAGCCCTCCATTCTATAATGTCTTTACCACATCAGATACTTCCATATGTATTTTTTCTGGCAAGGCTGTTTTAAGCTTCCACCAGTTAGTCAACATTAAGTTCCATCAGGGTGCAAGCTACAGCAATATCGAGATATTGCCGTTCAGGTGAATCAGTCTCCTTGTTTTCCACAACAGTCTTTTCGGAGCCTGTCAACCTCTAGGTTAATGGGTCCTGAATACAGTTGTACTGCAGCTAAGGAAATCTCCATTTGAATCAATTCATAAAGCTGAAAGTAAGTTCCTTTCTTGGAAAGTGGCCCTGTTGCTGACGTTTCGCATCGACCAGAAGAGCCTGTTAGATTGATGACCTAACTATTGAACAATCCTTTCTTGAAAGGATAAAGTTATTCTCTGTATGAATCTGAAATGTTTTCTCAAAGTTCCTTCAGATATCCCTCCGAATGAGCTGTTTATTATGAAAATTTCTGTTCCAAAATCATCTACTTCAGCAGAAAGGCCCCTTTTTTTCCCCAGTATTAAATCTTTCATAGATTCACATGCTTGAATCTTCCCCGTCGTCATGGTGGGAGTCTCACTGTACTTAGATAAGCAGTTCTATAGAAGTAAATTAGAAACCATTGGGAAAGAAAGGACATTTTAAAACCAATCTGCTCTAATATGCTAGATCTAAACTTTGACCAATCACAGACAAGCCCCATACCACAGATCCCCTACAGAGCCACCATACCTTAGATTTCTAACCACACGTTGTGCATGATTGAGTCTCCCTGAGCTCTGCTCAGTTTTATCTGTGAACTTTTGACCCTGCTGAATTCAGTGTAAGGTATTGATTTATGTCTTCTCTACCTTTCAAGATGTCTGAGGGATCTAAGAAAATACCTTTTTAGACCTTGCAGGACTTGTAAGAAGGCAAGACTATTCTCTGAAGACCCCCACAAAGACTGTCTTTACTGCCTATATCCCAATCATACTGCCAAGGATTGTAAATATTGTAGAACCTTCTCAGCCAAAACTCTGAAGGACCGAGAGGCCACATTATTATTATGGCTGCAGAAGAACAAGTCCAGATCTGACGCTGGCCTTGATGTGGAAGAAAGTCCTAGTCTCGCCACATCTGAGCGAATGGGTAAAAATGAGGGCTCTACCTCATTAAAAACAGAATCAAAAAAGATGAAGGCAGAAAAACCATCTACTTCTGAAAAAGCAGCCCTTAAACAGCCATCCAAAGGTTCAGACCAGAAGAAATCCTCCACTTCTTCTGCATCTGTGCCTGTCACACCTCAGAAGCAGGCTTAGTTGCCGAAAAAACTCTAATGGTGGACCCGTCGGCGAAAACGATGGGCAGATCACCGTTGACGTTTGTTGTTACTACTGTTCTGGCGACGACTGCTCCGACGACGGCCGTGGCGACGGCCTCATCAACGAAGACAGTGACGACGATCACCTCGACGACGGCCTCGTCAAAGACATCGACAACAACTGTGTTGACCGCCCCATCTATGGCTCCGACGACGGCGTCTCCGTCAATGACTTCGTTTACAGCCTCGTCCACGGTCTCTCCATCAATAACTGTGTTCAAGTCCCCTATGTGGATTCCGTTGTCGACGACTATTACCTTAAAATGACTTTTTTAGTTGACGGTGTCCTCGACGGAGCATAACAAGGACATTCCAGTACATCAGTTTGACCAGAAGTCTCCAGGTCTGACATCTCTAACCAAGGTACCACCTCTACCCCATCTCATCTTCTGAATACAGAGGAATCAGGGGACGAGAGGTTGTTTGGTCCACCATTCAGTGCATCGCAGCTTAAGGTTAAATGTCAGGACACTAATAATGAGGATCCTATCCAGGATACCTCAGAGTACATAGAAAGGGGACTATTCTTACATGGCTCGTCATAAGCCTCAGCGTTATGAATTTTTTTAGGACCATTATCTGTATGAAGCATGAGGAACATCAGGATGTAGATGGGGATGCCATGTTGGTTCCAACTCCTCTGGTCATCGACCTTAGGCACATGCTTCACGATTACTACAAACGTTTTCTGAACTCTCACGCCCCAGTTCCGCTCACGCCAGGACGGCCTGGCATACAGGTTTCATCACCACTACCAGTGTCTCCTCCGCCCCTCCAACACAGGAGGCAAGACCAGCCCCTTGTAATGTTGCAATCTGAAAGAGACTATTAGTTATAGATTCCTTACCTTAGAATTAACCCCAGGCGTCAGACTGGATCCGGAGAAATTTTTTCCTAGCAGTACCCCTGCATGTCGATAGGTGGCATTGGTCGTCTGTGTCGTGGTCACTGGGATGACGTCGCAGTATCTACTTAGACTCCGCACTTCAGCGCTGACGTCAGTTCTTTCTTTTTCTGCACCAGCCAGTGCAGATCCGGAGAGAGCAGTACCTCCGGTCACTTTTTGACTGCTATTTTTATTACTTTTGTCGACTTCCTTTTTGAGTTGTGTTGACTCCTGGTGCATGCAGCGTCAGACCAACTTCAAAGCTTGTGACTCCTGTCACAAACTGATGTCAGCTACGGACCCTCAACTCTTGTGCCTCTGGTGCCTGGAGCGCAACCACAAAAAGTAAACATCGAAAACTCCACTCTCTGGAGATGAAAGGTTCTTTTCTAACGTTAAGAGGACACTGAAGAGAGAAAGACCTGGAAAGGATCTTAGGGAGCCATCTAAAAAGCTTTATAAAAAGGCAGACAGGAAGAAGCCAAAATAGGAAAAGTTCAGCCCTTCAGCACCTAAAGGCTGAACAAAGCAAAAAATATCAGTATCAGAAACATCAATCGCCTTTTGAAAGAGCACCAGCTTCTGCTGACACTAGCAAGCCTACCTCAGAGTCATCACAAAAATCGGGCAAGTCGCTACTTAAATCTTCAATGGACCACCTACGGCACTGACGACTTTGCTGCCTATGGCATCATCGATGGTAAGACTCATATTGACAAATCTTCGTGATTGCAAGATTGTTCACATCAATCTCCTGATCAGCACAGGACACTGCTGCTCCATTGTCAACACCACGAATGCCAGTTCCAATGACGGAAATGAAGCTCATGCCATCGAAGTTAGTCATTATCCTTGAGTACAGCTCCATCAACGGACACATTGATGATCATTGCCGAATCACTGCTAAGGCCGGAAAACATTTCCTAGCAAGGTTTCACCTTTGCCTTAAAGTTCGTCTTCTAGAAATAGGAGGATTGAAAGAAGAGGATGATGAAGGGCCTTTTGGGGATGCAACAAGGCCATCTCAATAACTTGTGAAACACCAAGACTCTGATGAAGAAGTTGAACAAAACAAATCGGTATATGTGCAAGGTGATTTTTTATTTAAAGACAGACAACAAGGTAGGGATAAAGCATATGAGGAATTCCTTGAGTTTAATCCTTATGAGAAAGTCCTAGATGAACAACTTGCACAAGAACCGATGATGCAAGCCCCTGTAGCTCTGGTGACAGATCTCCGTCTAATGTTAAGGACTGTTATAAACGATTTCCTGAAAAAGGAAGGCGCACTATTAAAACAATCAAAAGTTGTTGTACACTACTGGAAGAGAAATGTGTTGCCGCCCGGCCCCAGGGTTGTGGGCACAACGGCTGTGGAATAATAACACTATGTACGTTTGATGCGCTGGTGTGGGCTTGACACACCTGTATTCTTTTCATGCCTGCACAAAAATAAAGTTAAAAAAAAAAAAAACAATCAAAAGTTGGGTATCACAAGCAGAAATATTTTCTCAGGAGGCAAGCCTGCTAGTATAGCATAAAGACATCTTCCAACCAAGACAGCTAGAGACTGTCACCATTAAAGATGATTATGTTGATAATGGAGATGACGAAGATTAGCTTGAAGAGGGGGAGATACTACAAAATCAAACAGCGAGCACAAGAAATGAATGGGATAACTATTTGACATCCACCAACACTTCCTGCGGCTAGCTCGCCGCTAGATGATACAGGGGGCTTTCATGCACTTCTAGAGAGAGCTGCCACATGATTTGATGTTCCAGTCTCTGTTTAGCAAACAGAATGCTTCTTATATGATTTTAACGAGTCAACTAGAAAGTCTGTTAGAGCCATACCAATTGTAGACAATTCTCGAGCTTACTTTTTATTTTCTCTGAGTTATTTTTTAGGGCGAACTTGACCCGAATCAGGTATCAGAGCGCCTTAGATAGCACCAGTTACGTTACATGAGGACACACATTCATTTTTTGGTTAGGCACAGGGAGATTAAGTGATTTGCCCAGAATCACAGGATGTTCAGCGTCATTGCCTAGACTCGAACCCAGTACCCCAGATTCAAGGTTGACTGCCCTAACCATTAGGCCAACTCCTCTCCCCTACTTGATTAGTCACCCAAAACCAGATTCAATTGTTATGCAGGCAGCACAAAGGAGATTGGACAACCCAATGACACCTTGTTCAGCTCCTCCAGATTGGGAAGGGTTTGGGGGTGGGTTGGGTTGGAGAATAGACAACATAGAGAAGCGTTTTTTCTGCCATGGCGGTGATCACCATAAGGGCGGCGAGTGCTCTGGCCATACTTGGTAGGTATGATCGTCAGATGTAGTCAGACCTAATGCAAATCATAGATTCTCTACCAGAGGATAAAAATTAGGAGGCTAGAGCTATACTTCAAAAAGGGGAAAACATCCTTAGAAATAATTGATACATCAATGGATGAAGCCTCATGTTTTTCAGACAAATGGCAGTCTTGAGCAGACAGGGCTGGCTAAGAGCAACTTCATTCAGACCTGAAGTGCAGTCAGAAATATTAGACGTACCTTACAATGGAGAAGCTTTATTTGGAAAGCACATTAATGACACCTTACAATCAATCACTGTCAATGCTGCCATGAAGACAGCAAGGTTTTTAGGAATCCTTCAACAGACAAGGTTTCGAGGTGGTAGAAGCATATGACAATATTCTTTTAGATGGGGATACCAGCCTTGCAAATATCAGCCGTATCTTCACCACCTGCAGGAATATCGCCAACAGTTCTCTCAGCAATTTAGACCCTCACAGACAACAACTTTCTCTACACAACCAGGTAGAAGAGCTACAGGAAAAGGACAGGAGTCCTCTTGGAGATGGTGACAAAAAATTGAAGCCGGTGGGCTCTATGGATTTGCCTCCCTTGAATTTCAATTTCAGGGACCCTCTCAACAACTATTAAAAAAATTGAAAGTTCATCCCTTCCAACAAAACACTGTGTCAGGGGTTGCTTTCACTCATTTCAGGTTGGCTTAGTTGGTATTTTACCATTTCAAAACTGTAATACTGTGCTAGAGTGGTAAATGGCTTTTGTCATTTTACAGCTCAGCATGGACAGTACTGTGCTAGTCCTATGCTTAAAGACTTTGCTATAGAAATGGCAAAATACTTTGTCCCTTTCTATCTCGCCATGGATGGCACTGTGCTAATCCTATGCTTAAAGACTTTGATAGAAAAGCAGACATTTGAGGTGAGCAGATCTAGAGTGTCGCTGGTGTTGAGAGTGCTCTATACAGGAGCTGCTTTCCACCTAAACTTGAGAACTACCCACAGTTCTCTGCTTCTTTTTTTGCATATATAAATATATATATATATATATATATATATATATATATATATATATATATATATATGTATATTTATATACACACGCGCACACTTTTTTACCCGCCTCTGCATAGAAATGTATTATTCAAAAGTTTGCTTTTTTCAGTTGACCTTTGCTAGCTATTCAGGTTTAAGCATGTGAATCTATGAAAGATTCAACACTCTGGGGGGGAAACAAGATACTTATCTGTGCAGTGTGGCTCTCCAGTATTGATATATCTCATAGATTCACATGCTCCCCTCCCACCTTCCCTTCATTTGCTCACCTCATTGATCTCCTATTTATTTAGATGGTATTTTATGCACTTGTGCTTTAAAATCTGAGGGGTGGTTCCGCTGGACAGGAGCAGTGGGGCAAAAGCTTCCTTCTAATTAATTGAACTTTGGTTGTACTCAGATGTATGTGGATTGCTAATCAATCCCATAGGATATGTACTTACAGTCTAAGGAAATGGTGTTTTACTACTTCTTACAATTACCAAGGGACTCCCACCTTGACGACGGGGAAGATTCAAGTATGTGAATCGATGAAAGATATCAATACCGAAGAACTACAGTGTACAGGTATGTAACTTGTCTTTTACTGATCTCTATGTCATCAGCTTGATCCCACCTACATTACTGGTACAAAGATCTCATTGAGCTATCCAATGCCTTGTGCAGTCCACTGGGCACACGCCTGGAATTTCTCTCCAGGAACACATGAGAAATTCACAATCCAACATCTCTTAATTCAAAGGGATGAGTCTTGATCACTTAGAGTTTGCTAACTTTGACATATCCCGAGTACTGAATCATGCTAGCCCCAAGCTATTGGCCAATAAGACTTGCAACCCCAAACAGAGAATATTTCGGTCCGGAATTGAAGCTGAAAGATAGTGATAGGTGTTATAACTGATGCATCTGGCACAAAGGGTCTCTCTAACGCCTCTCTCAGAGGTCATTGGCGGCCATCTCACAATATCGCAATATCTTCTCTGAGAATCAATAAAGAAGTCTTAATGGGTATCTTCTGCGCTTTCCCTACAGTTAGACCACCGGTATGTAATAGGAACGCATAGTATTGCCACAACTCATGAAGAGTCCATGCAAGCCTATCTACAAGGCTGAGATGAAATTCTTGTCATGAAAAGAGACTTCTGTATTGTATTCTACATGCGAATTGAGTGATATTCAGGCATTTACAATTCAGGATCCTTTCCTTAGATCCCATAAGGACAAATCCTAAGTGCATCCTAAAAGTACTGACAGACGTACATTTAAATGAACCTGTAATTTATTAAAGCTTTTTTTCATAACCCAACAAATGCAGTTGAAAGTTCATAATACTCTAAAGTATAAAAAGCTTCAGAAAGTCAAACCAACTCTTTGTTTCCTTTCATTAGTCCTCTTCTTTCTAAGCAAAGCATTGCACGTTGGATTGCATCAATCATTACCTTCTGTCATAAAACATCTGTTTATCCTGGGAGATTCTCTGCACTCTATGTGGGATTGTGATGGGCAAACATTTACAAGGCAGCAGCAACCTGGAAGAGCCTTGATACCTTTACTAAGTAAGCACTGCTGCCTGGAAAAGTAGATGTCCTGAAAATTGGCAGTTAGTCAGGCAGGTGTGCCGCTGCGACGTCAATCGGTGAGTCTTCTTTCGCTCTGGATGCTATTTCAGTGTATTTGTTAAACCAGGTGTGGACGTTTCGATTGCCAATGATGTTTACATTGATGATGTTGATACACTGCTTTCTATTCCGATTCAAGCAAGTTCATCTATCAACGATCCAATGCACGGGAAGAAACACGTTAATTAGTGGGTACCTATATGCTCCAGCATTGGTTTTCATAGTTTTGCATAATTGTCTCCCTCTTCCTCGGTTATTGTTAATAACTTTCACACTCATTCTCAAAATGTAAGATGACCACTGGGGGATGCAGCATTCAGTGCACTATCACCTTATTGGTCAAAGTTTGTGCCTTTTCATACGACAGGATTTTAAAGTCCACAACCTTGCAGGCATGTTAAAGCCGTATACACTCATATTTCATCAATTTCCATGGCTACTTACCAAAACATGGAGTTTGACCCAATACTGAAACACATTTAACTCCATTAACAACTAACTAAAACCTACCATCTACCAGGATGATCTACTACCTTTAATCATCATCAAAGAGAAATGTTCTTTTTTCTCCAACTTGTGGTGTTGACTAGTTAACTCATCCCTAAGTAAAGCCATCTTTTGGAACTTGCTTCTCCGATAAATAAAACTTTAAGCTGACCCCGAAAACATAAACAGCTTTCGACCTGTGGCCAAACCTTCCTGTCTCGGAAAAGCCATTGAAACCATGTAGCCACGCAGTTGTACAAACTCACAGAAAACAACAGTTTCCTTGCCCTTTTCAAATCCTGTTTTGATAGTGTCTGCAGTAATGAAACTACCATCCTAAACACAGTGAACTATACCCACTGTATTATAGATGGTGGATCAGCATGTATTCTTGCCCTTTCAACACAACTGATCACCCCCAGGTTTGTTCATCTCGGAAACACATATGGATATTAGAGGTGAGATACTCAGAGATTCGGCTCTTTCCTAACTAACCAAAGGCAAATAGCAAGACCTGCCAAAGCCCCCTACCCCCGTTGACTTGTTGAGCACTCCATGCTTCCGTTTTAGGTTTGTAATGTTCATTCTTTACATGGAGTCACCGACACCCCTGATGGAAACACCAGGTGAGGTCATTCATCTATTTGCATATCTAAATAAAGGTATCATCACCTCAGGACATCGCACACTAAAGTGATGCCTGCTGAAGATTCAAGACTTGATGCAAGAAAACCTACTACAATTATCCCTGAGAAAACTGAAATGTTTTTAATCAAATAACAAGAGAACTCAAACATTTCTGATGAATGCCTTTTTGCACTTAGCAACTGTGAATTAAAGTGGAATAATATGGCTTTCAAAGCCTTAGCCACTGTTTGACATCAAAGAGCATAAACCAATCCTCCCCTCCAGTAACATTTGACATTAGGTGCGTCTCTCTTCTTATTGAAAGTGTTATATGGCAACTCAGCCCTAGCTGGTCTACCTACCTACCTCTTGGCAGCAATCAAAAATAGCATACTCTAAGGAGGTATGTGTAACTAATATGAGGAATCTTAGCAGCAGCTGGGAAGCGATGCATGCCACTGAACTGCATGTACCAACTATGTACGATTGTGTATTGAAGATCTACACTGTACTTATAAGTCATTATGATACTTTGTACTGTGATATCACTGCATATAATAAAAAGTTTTGAAGAAAAAAAATAGCATACACTTAGCTTCCAGACTTCTGTTGGGTACTAAAAAGTGTGAGCATATAACCCAATCCTTAGAAACTTGCACTGGCTTTCTCTCGAGGCCAGAATACAATTCTAACTGGCTTGTATCACGCAGAAGGCCTTACATCTCAGCAAATCATGGTATTTGAGATCCACAATGATCTGGCAACCAACTCAATTTAAGAAGCCTATACAATCTTACACTTGAACATAGGAAAATAAAGCTTGAAAAGCAGCCAGAATCCTTTTCAGGAGCTGCCACACTCGCTACCCGTGTAACTTCAATTGTCCGAATCTCTACTAACTTTTCATAAAAGACTAAAATGTTTCCTTTTTGCCATCTAAAGCTATGAATCTAAGACAGTGCAATGTTACCGAATCTCCACCGAACTTCTTTCCTTTGAGTCCCCTTTGCTTTGATACTTCTTCCTGTCTTTTCCTGTCTCTCACCTCCAGTAACATCGATTTGCCTACTTCACTTATACCTTCCACTTTATCCTTCCAAATTGCCCGTCCAATTCTTTGTTCCAACTTCAACTCTGATTTGTTTTCACTCATTCTACTCTTTCATCCCACAGCATACCCCTCTCTCAGCTTCTTGCCTCTTTAGGAGTACATTTTGCAACAAGCCAAATGACTTTTATTCTGTTATGTGTTTGCTCATCTCATTACAAGTCCTTTCTTTAACCTTGACTACTTCCTGCCCATTGGTGACTTTATTTATCCTGTGTGAGTTAGAAGTGTCCTTCCTTCCTTCGACCCCTCTCCACAGAGCCGTTTTGAGGCATGGGCAACATTGGGTAACGTTGCTCTGGCCCAGGGACCCAGCCTTTCAGGAGGGCCCTGATGGAGCCAGCTCTATTCTGCAGAGCCATACCCTCAAGTCTTTGAATAATTCTTAAATATATTGTTTTAAATACTTTTTCCTTTTAATTTATTTTTCATTTTAGTGAGGCGTGAGAGTCTATTACAGACATTTTGCAGAGAAATGTTGTTTATGTTTCATGCAACATCCATGAAAAAGTTTCTTTTTGATCCACACATGAGAAATTGGAAGGGTCACATAGATTATTTGCAGTACTATTAGTGGGCTGCTGCTGTGATACAATCCCTGAACATTAAAGGTAACAACTTTAGAATTTGGAGGAGTCCGCCTGTGTACTGTCAGTGACCTGGCCAAAGGTGGCGTAAAAGTTATGAAATTGGATCGTAAATTCAAAGCTGTTCCGAACAGGGGCCCCAAATCCTTAAGATGACCACGCCTTTCCACACACATGGCCATTAGTTCCTGTTCACCAGTGGCTGCCTCGCGGCTGCTGTTCGACCTCACAAACAGTGTTGGGCCCCAGAATGAAATGAGAACCTAAGTCCTAGTGGGCCACCTCTGCCTGGCAGCGCTGTCTCGTCACCATCTCTTCGCATTCCTGCGAGCTCCGGGCTCTGTGTACCCAACATGTTGACACAAGGTGGGGCGAGGGCAGGCTCTAAATAAACAGTAATATTAGCGCCTCACGTTTCATTGGCTGAAGTCCTCACTTGGCTTCCAGCGCAGCATTTGTTAGGGCTTACCTGCTCCTACCCACCTTGGTGAAACAGCATCGTTTGTGGAGGAGCGCTGACACGACACGAGCACGTTAAAGTATTCCAACCCGGCGCTGCATGGATGCAATGCATGGTTGTTGGCAGGGCTTTAGGTGGGCTCTGTTTTGTGCCCTGGCACAGGTTGTCCGCTTTTTCCCCAGACTGCAGTGACAGCAGGTAAACTGCTCATAGTATCACCTTTGGCATCCTTTCCCACCCCTCCAACAAAACACACATGCAAATAAATAAACAAACCACACATTTTTTGTTTGGGTAAAGTTGCTGCAGGTTTATTACATACACTGTTATGTAATTAGTGGGTTATCATACAGACCATCCAAGGGCAGGCAACCAACTGGGCCGCCTCCTCGTCTGATGAGCTAGGCAGCACTGGGGCGAACCCCACCTATGCGGCCCTTACTGGTGATCCTCTTCCTGGATCATGTGACACTTGATCCCTTATTACTCACGCCCCTTTCAAGGCACAGCGTAGCATAGCAAACCCCCAGTTGTTCAGGCCCACAACCGCCCGAAGGACTAAAGGGGCGCCGACACGGATTTCCAGGAACCTCCCATGAGGCTCCTAGGATTTGGCTCTGGCACCCCCTCTGGTGCTGCGCAGAGATACCCTTCTCCAGTATTGGGTTGTCTTTCATAGATTCACATGCCTGAATCATTCCCCATCGTCGGAGTGGGAGTCCCACGGTACATAAAAAAGCAATAATATGCATATAATAACCTACCAGGAAGTACAGTAGCCCTAAGCTACAATAGCAAAAACTTCCACACTTATGACTATTCTAGTCATTTTGTATAGACCAAACTGCAGCCAATCAGGCGACAGCACCCACCAGAATGTTCTCCCCAGAGGCTCAGGCTCTCAGATTTTCTACTGCACGTCGTGTGAAGGGAGTCTCCCTGAGCTCTGCTCAGTACTTCACAACTTTGGCTGGTTTTTTACCTACTTTAAATATGTCATCTTCTAAATCTCTCTTCAGGCCTTGTGAATCTTGTGGGAAGCTTAGGCTTTTTAAGGAAGATCTCCACAAAAAACATATTTATTGCCTGTATCCGGACAATGAGGTAAAGGATTGTAAGATCTGCAGGACCTTTCCTCAGAAGACCCTCAGAGACAGGGAAGTTTGTCTTCTCCTGTGGCTGCAGAAGATCAAGGACCAGGACAACCCCCTATCTGAGGTAGGAAGTGTGGACTCTGGGTCAACTATGTCCTCTAGAAAGAGGAGGATTGAGGAATAGGTATCTTCTCCTGTGGCTAAGGTGTCGAGAAAAGCTCAATCCACCAAGAATTCTAGCTTGCCTTCCTCCTCTACCGCAAAAAAGGCTTCTCCACCTTCAAGATCTGGACCTAGTACGCCCCGAGAAAGTCTGGAAAGTCTTTGCCATCAAAAAGACTGTCACAGAAAGTTTTACCTCAGAAAACGACTTCGCCGACGACAGCCATCGACGATCACCATCATTGACGCTTCCTCAACATCGACGGACACCTTTTCATCGCCGAGGCCTAAAATGATTATGTCTTCGACCTCCTCCCCGTCGACGCTGGTCTCAGTTTCAATTCGACCCATCTCGTCGACGAAGATAATGCCATCCATCGTCGACGCTCCATCATCGACTAAGGGTAAGAAGGTCCTGTCGACGAGCGCATCGTCGACGAAGAACACCTCGACGACGCCTATCCCGTCAACGAAAGTCACCCCGTCGATGAGATTTCCATCGTCGTCGACGGCCGCATCGTCGTCGAAGACTGCCTCGTCGTCGAAGACATCGTCGACGAAGATTGCCTCCTCGTCGAAAACATCGTCGACGATGATTGCCCCGTCGACGAAGTTCACTGTCTCGTTGGTGGCCACAGTCCATTCACTATCTCTGCCGACGTCACTGTTGACAGTTCTTCCGTCGACGCCTCTTCTTTCATTGTGTAGGGAACTACAGGTTTGGTCTTCTGCACCATCTGCAGCCTCCTTTGCCTCGCCGTCTACGGCAGCTTCTTTATTGTAAAGACGGGGCTCTTCCTTAGCGCCTCTCTCCCCGTTGAAGTTGCCTGAACAACTTTTGGACTCTGAAGAGGATGAAGAACAATCTGATGTGGATGAGAGGTTCCGTGCAGTTAGGAATCCATCTGAGCTGCTTATAAAATTTCATGACGAGGATCAGGAGGAAGAGCAGTTTCTTGCGCCTACAGGTCCGGGTCCTGCCACAGTGCCTACAGCACAGATGCCGTTAGCTCTCCTCAACAACTTGCAGTATATGTTGGACGACTACTATCGCCGGTTCCCTCCATCTGAATCGGCAGAGTCGCTCCCTTCGAGGCCCATGCCTCGAGCCTCTGTAACAACGTTTAGACCTCCAAGACAATCTTCTCCAATATCAGCACCCGAAATACGATCCACAGTTCCACCTTCTTCGGCACCATCCCACCATACTCAGGAGGCTGTCACCACTGATGACGACAGGGAAGAAGGAGAAGTTGATGATAAATCTGTACTGTCGGAGTGGGATGACTACCAAACGCAAACCCCTTCACCTTCTGCTCCTCCTACCGCGGACTCTCCGCCTGTAGATATTGGAGGATTCCATCTCATAATGGAAAGAGCAATAAAGAGGTTCCTAATTTCCATGGAAACGAAACAGGATGACTGTTTCTTGTATGATTTTGAAGACCAACCCCAGAGACAACTGAAAACGATTCCAATAATAGACTTTATATGGAAGGAGCGACAAAAAATCTTGTCAACTCCAAATTCTTTACCTGCAGTCTTGCCTCACATAGGCAAAAAGTATAAGGCATCTCTCACCTCACCTGCATGCCTTATAGGGAAATCAAAGCCGGATTCAGTTGTCACCCAAGCGGCTCAGAGACGGGCCATAAACCCATCTTCACAGGTAACCGCTCCACCAGACAGGGATGGCAGACATCTGGACTCCATTGGCAAAAAAGTTTCAATGATAGCTGCAACTACTGTCTGTGGTGCAAACTCCCAGGCAATATTGGGGAGATACGATAGACAAATGTGGTCAGATATCTCACCATATGTTGAAAAGCTTCCAGAGCCTGAAAGATCAGAAGCCAGAAAATATTTCCTGAAGGGGAGTGCACTTTTGCAGAGATGATCGATGCAGCAGTACATGTGGCATCTACAGGCTTCAGGCAATTGGCGGGGGCAGCAGTGCTGAAAAGGCAGGGTTGGCTGAAGACAACATCCTTTCGCCAGGAGGTTCAGGCTAAGATCATTGATATGCCTTATGATGGGGAGTTTCTCTTTGGCCAGCATATTAAAGAGGCCCTGCTAGCCATAAAGAAGAATACAGAAACTACAAGGTCTCTGGGAAGCCTGCAGTTTCGTAAATCGTCCTTTCGTGGTGCCAAAGCACGTGGATCTTTCTCCATTAGAGGGGGCTACTCTCAGCAACGTTCGTACCAATCCTTGCAAGGTAACCAGCCGTATCAACCGTATAAACAGCAAGCATACGGACAGCGAGGTAACAATTACTCGCAAGGAAAAATGAAGTCTTCTTACTGGGGACGAGATTCCTCCAGGAAGCAATGAGACGTACCACCTGCCACCACCTCTGCCCATACCCAGGTCGAAAGTTGGAGGAATAATATTCCATTTCTTCTCGAATTGGTCCAAAATTCCAACGGACTGGTGGGTCCTGGATGTAGTGGCCAGGGGCCACACTTTAGAATTTGTTAAAACCCCTCCAAATTCTCCTCCCAAAGGTCCACCACCAGCTCACCTCAAGGAGCTGTTCTCCCAGATAAGTGTAATGATTTGGAAAGGAGCAATCAAAAAGGTTCCTCAATTGCAAAAAGGAAGAGGGTTCTATTTGAGGTTCTTCCTCATACGCAAAAAGTCAGGAGAATGGCGCCCCATCCTCGACCAGGCTGCCCTCAACAAATACCTAAAAAAATTATCCTTCCGGATGTTAATGCTTCAAGAAATCCTTCAGTTTTTCTCGGAAGGGGATCAAATGGCCACTCTCGACCTTCAGGATGCTTATTTTCATGTACCGACCCTTTCCAGGAACAGAAAGGTCTTAAGATTCAGAGTGGCTGGCAGGGAGTTTCAATTCAAGTTTCTCCCATTTGGACTTCGTTCAGCGCCCCGTGTTTTCACAAAAATGTTGGCTCCAGTGGCGGCACATCTTCGCTTGGAAGGCATTAATATTTTTCCGTATTTGGACGATTGCCTTATCAAGGCCAATTCTTTAGGAACAGCAAAAATGCATGTTCAAAGATGCCTGTCACTATTCCAGTCTCTGGGTCTCTCAATCTATCTAAAATAAATCCCATCTAACTCCATCTCAAAGAAAGTCATTTTTGGGAGCCACACTAGACACACAGCTCACTCAGGCTTTCGTCTCAAAAGAAAGGCAGCTCAAGATTTGCAAATGGGCTCTCCTCTTACAACAAAGAGTATGTTTCAGTTCGGATGTTCAAATCTTTTCTAGGGATGATCTCATCCTGCAACCGTCTGATACCCAACTGTTGTTTCCGAATGAGACCTTTACAAGAGGAACTCAGCCTCCAATGGGTGCAGGTTTCGGGGTCGTTCAACGACAGGATCAGCATAACTTACCGTATGAGAGAAGCCTTTCACTGGTGGATTCAAAGGAAAAAATTTGCAAGAGGGATGTACATTCCTGACAGAAGTGCCAAGTTATACCATCACCACGGATGCTTCCCTCGGAGGATGGGGGCACACCTTCAGGGAACGACTTTCAACGGAAAGTGGAATATGCAACAAAAGAAGTGGCACATAAATCTGCTAGAGCTGCGAGCTATTTTTCTGGCCTTGAAGTCCTTTCGAACAGTAATCAAGGGGTCCGCAGTTCTAATCCGGACAGACAATACAAGTATGCATTACTTAAACAAGCAAGGGGGTACAAAATTGGCCCTTCCTTCTCAGCAAGTCCAGGAGATTTGGGATTGGGCTCTGGATCACAAGATAAATCTTTCAGCAGTTCATGTTCCAGGGATATCCAATGTACTAGCGGATTCTCTCAGCAGATCTGCAATATCCAATCACGAATGGGAGATCGATCAACCAACTCTGGACCGAGTCTTTCGAGAGTGGGGTCACCCCGACCTAGACTTGTTTGCAACAATACAGAACCGAAAATGACCACACTTTGCAAGCTGGATTCCCCACAAGGACTCATTCGGGGATGCGCTTTCGATGAACTGGTCTCAGATATGCATACGCCTTTCCTCGGATTCCTTTGGTTCCCAGAATCATCCGGAAAATGAAGAGACAGCCGTGTTGCCTCATTCTCATTGCGCCCAGATGGCCTCGCCAATATTGGTACACCAAGCTTATCCTCCTCTCGGAGTGCGATCCCTTTCAGTTTCCACCAATATCAAATCTTCTGACCATGCAAGGGGGTCAAGTTTGTCACCCGGACCCAGCTTCCTTGAAATTAGCAGCTTGGCTTCTCAACACATTGAATTCGCCCATTTAGATATCCTTGCGGATCGTCCCGAGGATTTAGCCAATGCTAGAGCGCCTGCCACAATTAAGACATACAAGCTTAAGTGGAAAAGGTTCTGTACCTGGTGTCACTCTGCCAGTTTACATCCAATTCATGCTAAACCAGAACAGATCTTGCCATTCTTTCTTCATTTGGCTAGATCAGGCTTATCTCATTCCACACTGAAGGTGTTTTTGGCAGCCAATTCCGTCAAGATGGCTCTAACTCTCTTTATTCTGCTAGAATAATTCGTTAATTTTTTAAAGGTCTATTCCGAATGTTTTCTCCTATTCGACGTCCACCTTCATCCTGGTATTTAAATGTGGTGCTCGCTCAGCTCATGCGTCACCCCTTTGAACCTATTCATAAAGTGGATCTCAAGTTCCTTACATGGAAGGTTTCTCTACTTTTGGCAATGACGTCAGCACGAAGGGTCAGCGACATTCAGGCATTCACCATCAAGTCTCCTTTTTTACAATTCGCTTCAAATTCAGTGGTGCTTCGTATCAATCCAAGTTACATGCCTAAAGTTCCCTCTGCCTTTCATCTTAATGATCCAGTAATTCTAAAGACATTTTTTCCTAATCCGCAAACAGCGGCGGAAAAAGCCTTGCATTCCCTAGACATCAGGAAATGTCTCAAGTTCTATCTCTAACGAACTGCAACATTGCGAAAGACAGATCAATTATTTGTAGCATATGGAAGGCTACGTCAGGGATACGCTGTATCTAAACAGACTATAGCCCGCTGGGTTTTCCTCAGCAACCAGTCTGTGTCTTCAACAAGCGGGAAGACCTCTACAGTCTATGCCAAGGGCACATTCTACAAGAGCGGTCTCCTCTTCTACAGCTCTTTTCGCTGGTGTGCCTCTCCATCAGATCTGCAGAGCGGCAACTTGGTCCAGCAGGCATACTTTCACCAAGCATTACTGTTTGGATGCTGCAAGTGATGCAGATTCTTCAGTGGCACAAGCAGTTCTTCGCAATCTTTTCAAATAAGGTAAGCCTCTGTTCTCCCTCCTCCTTTATGCTTTTTTTATACGCTTATTTTACATGTTATTCTCTTTTGCAAAGCATGCATATGAACTATGATACAAGGAGCGTCTAATGAGCAATATGATTTGTACTGCTATCTACTCTGATTCAGGCATGTGAATCTATGAAAGGCACCCCAATACTGGCGAAGAACAATAGTTACTTTCCTCTAATCTGTGGTTCTCCAGTATTGGTGTCTTCCATAGATTAACATGCATCCGCCCACCTCCCCTCAGAGGCTCCTCAAGTGATTATGTTGGCTTCACTCCTGTGCAAGAAAATCTGAGAGCCTGAGCCTCTGGGGAGAACATTCTGGTGGGTGCTGTTGCCTGATTGCCTGCAGTTTGGTCTATACAAAATGAATAGGATAGTCATAAGTGTGGAAGTATTTGCTATTGTAGCTTTGGGCTACTGTACTTCCTGGTTGGGTATTACCAAGATTTTTTGGTTATTATATGCATATTATTGCTTTTTTATGTACTGTGGGACTCCCACTCCGACGACGCGGAATGATTCATGCATGTGAATCTATGAAAGACACCAATACTGGAGAACCACAGATTACAGGTAAGTAACTATTGTTCTTCCGTACCACTCTGCTTCCAGATCGCCCTGTAACTCCGCCTGCAACGATAAAGAAAACATTACAACATTCTCTGCCTCCTGCCTGCCACAAACAACGCCGGGTAAGAGGTATGGTGGGAGACGGCGTGTCGGGCTCGCAAAGAGGGCACTAAAATGGTGGGGGAGGCATATATACCCTCTCCAAGTCCTGGCGCCCAGGAAGTGACGCCCCTAGCGTGCCACGACCAGGCCGGGGGACTCCACCCAGAGTCCCTGCCCCTGATGGGAGTGGGGGTGTGGGGTGCCCAGGTGACACTAGAATGCTGACCTCTCTAGTCGCCCCCTGCGGGGGCCTCGGTCAGCCACATAGTATCACTATTGGCATCCTTTCCCACCCCTCCAACATACCATACATGGAAATAAATAAACACACCACACATTTTTGTTTGGGTAAAGTTGCTGCAGGTTTATTACATACACCGTTATGTAATAGGTGGGTTTTCTTACGGGCGATCCAAGGGCAGGCAACCAACTGGGCCGCCTGATGAGCCAGGCAGCACTGGCACGTACCCCACCTGTGCTGCCCTTACTGGTGATCCTCATCCCGGATCACGAGACACTTTGTCCCTTATTACTCAGGCCTCTTTCAAAGCGGAGCATCGCATATCAAACCCCTGGTTGTTCAGGCCACAACCGCCCGAAGGACTAATGGGGCGCCAACATGGTTTTCCAGGAACCTCCAATGAGGCGCCTAGTATTTGGCTCTGGCACCCCCATGGTGCCACGCAGAGGTACCCTTCTTCTACCGCTCTGCTTCCAGATCGCCCTGTAAATCAGCCACAGCTCTGGGGGTGGCCACCGTTGCTGCCAGAGGCCCCCACCACAGCTATGGTCTTACCTGCAACCTCTCATCTCTAGCATCTCGTTTAAGTCTTAAGAGAAAAAGGTCCATGTCTACTGGCGATAAGTGAACGCCATCAGCCTCAAAGTATCCTTTCACCTTCTCTTGAATCATCTCATGTCTGATGAATCCCAGACCCTCTGATCAGTTCACTTGCGCATAGCCCCGTTAACTCGCTTCCAGGAATGCTCGACAGCCTCACCTGATTTTGTCCCTTGCCACATTCCACGTGGAATCATCTCTGACCAGCAAACCTCACATTGCCCTATGCGCTTCCTGATTTCACCTAAGTCGCTTTTCATGGCATGTAAGAGTAACCTCCTCCCCATGGCAATGAGGTCGTTGCCCCCCAAGTGTATCCCTAAAATTTTGGGGGGAGCCCCCTGTGCCGCCAGTCTCTGATCCAATCTGTTCCTGAGGCAAAGAGTGTTGCCTCTAAATGCGAATAGGTGACCCCATCTATCACGTCCAGCATCTCCTTGAGAATGTCAAAATCAATGGGGGCCCTGCTGTCTGGGGCTCTGGGCTCCTCTCTGGTCCAACCTTTGAGGGCCGCCCTAATGATGAATGATTTTGTTGGGTCGTACCCCCCATCAGCCTGGCGTCGTGGCTCACCACCGCCAGGTGGCCACATACCCAGGAGTGGCTCCTCCCCTGTTCCTTAGCCCATACTATGAATGCCCACACTCTGCCCTCGATTGGTAGAGAAGAAAGTCCCAGGGATTGTGACTCTGTCATGAAGGTGTCCAGGTGTGTCCTATAACGTTTCCTTGTACCTGGAGCCAGATAGCATTCTCCCATTGCTCTCAGTCGTTGCTCCACTGCAAGATCCTCCAGAGGTGTGCCAGGAAGTGGGTCATCTCTGCTCTTGCTCGCGGCCAGGCCTCCCGGGAAGCGGAGCCACTGAAAACAAAAAAGAGCATCACTTGCCACATTCTTGACCCCCTTAATATGCCTCGCCCTGACCAACACTCTGAGCAGTCAGAGAACCAACGGGCATTTGGCTGCCTGCCCATTGATGGCCTTCACTACCGCCATGTTATCAGACCAGAATAGGACCTTTCTGTCTGATAGTGTCTCAGGCCATAGATGTAATGCAATGACAATTGGGTACAACTCCAAGACAGTGATGTTTGCCGTGATGTTGCGGCTGCGCCATGCGTTGGGCCACACCTCGGCACACCATTCGGCACCCAAAATTGCCCCAAAGCCCTCTCTACCTGATGCATCAGTGAAGAGGCAGAGGTCCGGACTGTCAGCCCAGGGTGCCCTCCAGATCACCATCCCATTGAACTGCATGAGGAACTCGCACCACATAGTGAGGTCTTTCTTAGAGCCTGTCCCCAACCGGACCCAATGGTGCTTCTTCTTAACCTTTGCTGTTGCCCTCGCTAGCCTCCTAGCAAACACCCTCCCAGCCAGGATTACCTTGGCTGCAAAATTAAGCTTACCCAAGAGGCATTGAATGGCACCCAGGGGGGCTTTGTCCTTTCCCAGCAATGCCTGTATGTTCTGATTCAGTGTCTCTACCTTGTCATCAGGGAGTCTGGACTCGCCCTTAATCGTGTCCAGTTCGATGCCTAAAAAAGTCAAGACTTGCGCCGGACCTTCGGTCTTACCAGGTGCTAACGGAACCCCTAGGTGCCTGGCCATGTCATGAAAACACTGCAAGCCTCTGCTGCTCTCCTGTGTACCTGCGCCCCCGATAAACAAAAAGTCGTCCAGGTAGTGGGTTACACCCTCCACCCTATACGTCCTTGAGAGCACCCACTGCAGGAAAGAGCTGAAAGCCTCAAAGTAGGCACAAGACACGGCGCACCCCATGGGCATGCATTTATCAAAGAAGAATTCACCCTCCCACTTGAATCCACGGAGATGCTGGCTATCAGGGTGGACCGGCAGCAGGCGGGATGCAGACTCAATGTCTGCCTTTGCCAACCATGCTCCCCTGCCCGCCCTCCTGACCATATCCACTGCCATGTCCAGGGAACAATAAGACACCGAGCAGATACCCTCCTCCAACCAGAAGTTCACTGAATTGCCCTCAGGGTAAGACAGGTGCTGAATCAGCCTAAAGGCCCCTGGCTCTTTCTTGGGCACCACCCCAAGCGGGGAGATAACCAAGTTCCCAAGGGGGGATGCTTGAAGGGGCCAGCCACCCTCCCCAGGGCCGCTTCCTTGTTAATCTTTGCCAGCACAACTTCTGGAAGTTCCCTTGCCGATCTTAAGTTCTCAGCGCCCCTACACACTAAGGAGCCCTGGTAAGGTATTTTGAATCCTTCCGCAAACCCCGCAGCCAGGAGCTGTCTGTCCTTGTGGTTCGGATAATTGTGGATGAGGGGAAGGAGGTTAGAGATGATAATGGGGGACGGACCGTTCGCCCTGGGGGGCGAACTGGGAATTACACTGGTGGGTGGAAGTGTGGGTGACTGGGGGGGGGGGGGGGGGGGGGGGGGGTTGTGGGGGGCCGAACAATGACACCGGTCTACTTCCCTTGCTGCCCAGGCAGCGGGGAGGAACTATCTTGCTTGTTACAGGAAGTGGCTGGGTGTGTGGACCCGCACTTGCTACAAGTATGGGAGAACCTGCAGGATTTGCCCCAGGATCAGGACCCTGCATTGTACAATCTCCAAGTACCATTGTAAACTGTTCGCGCTCCCTGCTTGTGGCCTCCCCCTCGACCACCGCGAAAGGACTTGTTGAACCGACCCTTCTTCTCCTGCTTCTGACCCTTAGGCTTGTCACCCCCATTGCTGCTTGTGCTTGTCTTGTCCTTCGCTTCAACTGAGCGCTTCCCCATATGCTGAACTCATAACCTCACTTCCATTTGGTCCCACTCGAGTTCTGGACAGATGGCCATCTCTTTTTTTAAAGTTGCAATCATAGCGGTACCATCCCATCCCCTCGTTTTGTCTCAGCCTCATTGGTGATAATGCTGGCATACTGAAACCACCTCGGCCATTGTTCCGGGTATTTTTCCATTATCACTGCCGCCAGGATGGCAAAGCTTGTCCCCATGTTGTAATATTTTTTCTGTCCGGGCTTGAAAGTGCACTTTCTTGTCGTCTTCCTTACCACCCGTTTTTCTTTTGTCAACCCTCTCTGGCCCGTGCATAAGCAGCGTAAAAATGTCGATAAACTCTCTTCTCCAAATCCCTTCCTTGGCCACTAAAGGAACCCACTCCAAGGAGCCTCACCCTGAAACCATTGGTGCCAATGTGGCGAGTGGCTTTGACGCAACGGCTGCTGTAGTCCCTGCTGCAGAACTTGTGGGAGTACTGACTACCAGGGGTGTGGTGGGCGGGATCACCATCGGTAACGGAACCGGGGGGTTGGGAACACTTCCAGGAGACGGATTGGCCACCACCGCCAGATGCTGCCCACCCAGTTCTGGGAGGCTGCCCCTCGGAATAGCACTACCCTGGGAGAGAGCTGCGCTTACAGTGCTAACCCCCCTCTCCCTAAACCTGCGTAATGGATGGGACCTCAGGCGCACCCCCAGGCGGAGCTGACACACAACCTCCACCCCCCCGATACCACTGGTGTCCTTGGCAAGCAGGCTGGCCCCAGCAAAGCCGGCTCTGACTTCAGCCATGAAGCTCCTCTAAGTGTCTGTGAGCTTACCCAAGTCCTCTGTTGTTGCGTAGCCCACTGGTAGCGAGTCGCTGGCAGGGGGTGTTACAAGTCCCGGGGGCGGGGGCACCGACAATGGTGTGGCGGTAATACGAGGGGTGATCATGGCCCGACTCTTGGTTGGCAGCTGGTCTGCCGGGAAGTCTTTGACTGTGGACCTGCGTATTCTTTTGGACCTAGTCGGGTCTACTTCTTCGGCGTGCTCCTGGTCTGTAGTCGGGCCGCACTGGCGAATCCGGAGTCCTCCGGATTATTGGGTTTCAAGAATTTGGTGGCCCAAGCCAATCCCTTGATCTTGCCAAGTCGAGAAAGGCGGCAACCTGCACATCTTGGGAGGTGCCTGGCTGGGTTTCATCGACTTGGGACCGCTGCGAGAATAGAGGGGGGAGCCCTGACTATCCAACCTGTTTCCTGCGTTTGCCGTCTCAATTTTCTTGTCCATGGACTATCTAGCTAAATTGCGTGTCGGGCGCGCAAAGGGGGCGCTAAAATGGTGGGGGAGGCATAAAAACCACCCTAAAGTCCTGGCGCCCAGGAAGTGACGCCCCTAGCGCGCCGCGACCAGGCTGGGGGGACTCCACCCAGAGTCCCTGCCCACGATGGGGGCGGGGTGCAGGGTGCCCAGGTGACACTAGAATGCTGACATCTCTAGTGGCCCCCTGCGGGGGCCTCGGTCAGCTGCACACTGCTCACTTCTCACTAGTGGAGAAGTTACAGTATGACGTCATGCCGGGTGAGTGTTGTAGGGGAAGGGAAATCCTTTAAAGAGAGCTATTGTCTCTCTGGATTTCCCTTCTCTTTTTGAAACTAAGGAGCAGCAACATTGTCGTGGTGTCACCAGTGGAAGCTTTTTCAATATTATATACATGCCATAGTTGCTGCGTATTTATCTTAAGCAACTTACAACCATTGACATAGCCAATAATTCTGACTTGTTGTAGGTATGATGTTACTTGTTGTATCATATATCTGGATTCAATGACAGAAACAGCTAAATACAAGTCAGGCGGCACACTATACTTAGCACAAATTTTTTGTTTGTTGTTCAGCCACGCCTTTAATTATATTGTCCACGTCCCTTTAAGAGACCCCCAACTTTTTCATCCCACTTAAAGCCCTGGTTATCCAGTATTTGGGTGTCTTTCATAGATTCACATGCCTGAATCATTCCCCGTCGTCGTCGAGACGGGAGCCTCCGGTATATAAAAAAGTAATGTCCTATAGACATACATATAAAGGAATAGGCCTAAGGATCTCACCTTAGTGTCCTATCTACGTCCTTATGTAAGTCCTCAGGAAACTTGCTTCTTTCTTAAAAAACGAATTTATCCAACTTCTATCGTTATGGCTGACAGCCAGAAAAAAGGTCTCTTTAGAGCCTGTTCTTCTTGCAGTAAAAAAAAGGCTCCATGTAGAGGACAAACACGAAACCTGTTTATATTGCCTCTATCCTCAACATCAAGCCAAGGACTGCAAGATATGTAGAACCTTCTCAAACAAAACCCTGAAGGACCGAGAAGGACGCTTACTACTATGGTTAAACAGACTGAAGAACAAACCTGAAAGCGACTTGGTATCAGAAGGTAAGAGTATGTCTGGTACTTCGCAGTTCTCCTTGAAGAGGCCAAGGGTTACTTCCCCTAGCCCCTCAGACACCCCTCCTAAGAAGGCTTCCAGAAAGTCTTCAGAGGGCAGAACACCAGCTTCTGACAAGGACCTTCCTGTCTCCAGGAAGCAGCCGCTGATCTCGACGACAACGTCAATGGTCACCTCAGCGCAAAGAACCGTCTCGACGACGACAGTGTCGACGACGACGGCATCGTCGGCAACTTCCTCGACGACAAGGACGACACCTTCATCGTCGGCGAGTAGACCTGTGCCGTCTACCATCCCAGTCACCCCATCAACGACTAAGATTGTGCCGTCGACGACGAGATCGACGTCGAAGACACCGACGACGACTCCGTCGACGAAAACTGTGACGTCGACGAAGCCTCTCTCGTCGACGAAGAGTATTCCATCGATGACGACGAAATCGTCGACGACGGAGAAATTGCCGTCGACGAGGACCACGTCGATGAGAACACCGTCGACGGAGACACCGTCGACGAAGAGTAAATTACCATCGACGAAGGAAATTTCTACTGCGGCACCGTCGACACAAGCGTCGACGACCGCAGGCACATGGAAAGAGTCTGAGCTACTGTCGCATACCATGGATGCCCAGACATCCCATATCACAAGTAAAATAACGAAAAAGCCAATCACGCCAGACCTGACGTCACCCAGTAAGGTGCAACAACTGACTCCATCCTGCCTATTGCAAGATGAAGAGCCGGAGGAGGAGTTATATACACAGGCCACTAGCCCATCAGACTTGGTGCTTAAGTGCCAAAGCACAGACGAGGAACAGGAAGAGGAGGAGCACGTAGAACAGACTGTCCACACTCAGGTGCACACACAAGTAACACCGATGGTGTGCCTACCAGCATCCATTGTCTCGGATTTGCAATTCCTCATAAAGGACTACAAAGAGCGGTTCCCTGAGAAAACCACTACACCTGCACCTCCAGTTGCACAGGTACCTGCTCCTGTGCCTCGACATAAGCCTCCTCCACTAGTTCTTTCTAAAGACCAGGAGCCAACACAAGACATTCTCTCGTCCGACGACGAGGAGAGAGATCAAGAAGAAGGTGAGGTCCGTGACGACAAATCAGACCCTGATGCAGACCAGGACTATGTCGCACATTCCCCGGCCTCTCCAGAACCACAGTCTTCGGAATCACCACCTGTAGACATCGGTGGTTTCCATAACCTCATAGAGCGGGCGGCCAAACGGTTCCATATGTCTATGGAAACCCAGGAGACTGAATGCTTCCTTTACGATTTTAAGGGACCTACAAAGAAGACGACTAGGTCAATCCCGATCATTGACTTCCTCTGGAAACAAGGCAAACAACTAATGCAAACGCCAGCTTCAATTCCTGTGGTAGTGCCCAGGCTTGATAAAAAATACAAAGCAACCTCATCGGCACCAGCATGCCTCACGGGTCACCCCAAAGCAGACTCTGTGGTAACCCAAGCGGCGCAGAAAAACTCGCGTAATCCATCATCTCCTTTGTCGACGCCAGCTGACAAGGAAGGCAGAAAACTAGATACCATTGGAAAACGTTTCTCCACCACGTCGGCAATGACGGTGAAGGTGGCGAATTCAATAGCACTTCTGGGCCGCTACAACCGTCAACTATGGGCAGACATCGCACCCTACCTAGATAATCTGCCAGAGGATTTAAAGGAGGAGGCACATTCGCTTCTTCTAGAGGGCCAAACATCTGCCTCTGAGCTGATTGACTGTGCAATAGACATCGCCATGACTGGCTTCAGGCAGCTGGCAGGTGCCGCTGTTCTGAGACGACAAGGCTGGCTCAAGGCCACCTCCTTCCGTCAGGAAGTACAAACAAAAATCATCGATATGCCAGATGACGGCCAACATCTCTTTTGCGAAAAAATTGACGAGGCCCTCACCACTATCAAAAAGGACACAGATATGGCCAAAGCTCTGGGAACTCTACAATTCAGGAACCAGTCCTTTCGTGGTAACAGAGGAAGAGGACAACCTGCATATAGAGGCTCCTACCAGAATAGGTCCTCCTACCCGTACACCCAGAGCAAAACGCAGTACCAACAGCAACAAGGCCAGACAGGACGTCAATCTTCCTACAATAAGTCAAACTACAGGGGAAAAAGTCAAAAAAGACCTGCTGGCAACCGCCAATGACTCATTTCAATGGCCAGTCCATCCACCATTGTATTTTTTAAGACTTGGAGGGAAACTCACATTCTTCCTAAAAAATTGGCAAAAAATAACAACAGATCGGTGGGTGTTACAACTCATCCAATTCGGACATTCACTAGAATTTGTCTCAATTCCCCCAACGACACCACCAGCCAAACGGTCCCACAGACACCTACGGCTGCTTCTTCAGGAAATCGCTTCCATGCTTCAAAAGGGAGCGATAGAGAGAGTTCCTCAGACCCAAAAAGGGAAAGGTTTCTACTCCCATTTCTTCCTAATTAACAAGAAAGGAAAAAAGTGGAGACCAATCCTCGACCTCAGAGCGCTCAATGTGTTCCTAAAGAAACAGTCGTTCCGTATGGTCACACTACAGGAAATCCTGGGTCTCCTAGAGGAAGGCGACTACATGACGTCCCTAGACCTACAGGACGCCTACTATCACATTCCTATCCTCAAGGGACACAGGAAGTACCTCAGGTTCGCAGCGGCAGAAGACCACTACCAATTTCGTGTTCTCCCGTTTGGCCTCAAATCTGCCCCACGGATATTTACAAAATGCCTCTCTCCTGTGGCAGCTTTCCTTCGTCAACAGGGTCACCAGGTTTTCCCATACCTGGACGACTGGCTGGTAAAGGCACCGTCTGCGACAGCCGCAGCCACATCCTCCAGCGCCTGTCTGAATATTTTCCGCCACCTAGGCTTGACCCTCAACAAAGAGAAATCGGCACTGGAACCAAACAAAGTCATCACTTTTCTTGGAGCGACTCTGGACACGGAACGCGCAAGAGCTTTCCCCTCTCCGGAGAGAAAGACCAAACTCATCTCCTTGGCCACGTTAGTGGCATTGAGAAAGACTCTACCGGTCCGCACCTTCAAGTCCCTCCTCGGCATGATGTCCTCATGCATTATGCTCATTCCCCACTGCCGTCTCAAAATGCGCCCTCTCCAGGAGGAACTAACGAGGCAATGGACACAAGCTGCGGGATCTTTCGAGGACCGCATACATGTCACACGAGCTATGGTCAACCACTTACAGTGGTGGAGGTTGCCCAGACACCTGTCACAGGGACTACCGTTCCTGCTTCCAGCGGAACCACACGTCATAACAACGGACGCATCCCTAGAAGGCTGGGGAGCGGTCCTCCAAGAACTCCAGATCAATGGCAAGTGGACGTCACAGGAATCCAAACTCCCATCAATCTACTGGAGCTAAGAGCGGTCTTTCTAGCTCTCCAAGCGTTCCTTCCACGCATCCGAAACTCCCCAGTGCTCGTCAGGACAGACAACACCACGACGATGCACTACCTAAACAAACAGGGGGGGGCGCGATCACTTTCACTCTCTCGAGAATCGCAGAGAGTCCGGAATTGGCTTCTGGAGCATGGAATAACGCTAAAAGCCGAATACGTCCCGGGCAAGGGCAACGTCTTGGCGGACGCCCTGAGCAGAGAGAGGTCACCATCCCACAAATGGGAATTGGATATGGAGGTGCTGGAATATATCTTCGCGGAGTGGGGAACCCCGCAGATAGACTTTTTTGCCACCAGAGAGAACGCCAAATGCCCAAGCTTCGCAACCAGGAACCCTCGGGAATGCATTTTCCATCGCATGGCGGAACGTGTTTGCCTACACCTTTCCGCCATTTCCACTGATACCCAGGGTCCTCAGGAAGATGAAGTCGGAGCCCTGCACTCTGATCCTCATCGCCCCATCCTGGCCGAGGCAGCACTGGTTCACGGAACTTCATCGCCTTTCTGCCCGGCCACCTCTTCGCCTACACCAACATCCAGCCCTGCTCACAATGTCCCAAGGGCAGGTTCTCCACCCGAACCTGAGCCCTCTGAAGTTGTCAGCCTGGCTCCTGTATACCGCGAATTCAGCCACCTAAACATCCCGCAGGAGTGTAGAGACGTCCTTGCAAAGGCTAGAGCGGACAGCACTAATAAGACCTACTCACTAAAATGGAAACGGTTCTGTGTTTGGTGTGTGGCGGAAGGTCTGCACCCCTTCCATATCACTCCACAGCAGCTGCTACCATATTTACTGCATCTAGCGCAATCAGGCCTTGCACATGCATCCATCAAAGTACATCTAGCAGCGATATCCAGGTTCACAAGAACTTCCAAGGGTCCATCCCTGTGGGCGGACAGACTTATAAAACAATTCCTTAAAGGTCTATTCAGATCCTTTCCACGACCAAGACCAATCCCTCCGTCGTGGCACCTCAACGTGGTCCTTCACCAATTAATGAAGCACCCTTTCGAACCCATCCATAAAGCGGACATCAAATTCCTTTCATGGAAAACGGCCCTCCTCCTGGCCCTAACCTCTGCCAGAAGGGAAGTGAACTGCAGGCTCTCTCAATCCAAGATCCTTTTTTGCAATTCAGAGAGGACAGGGTCATTCTACGAACTAACCCCCGCTTTATACCGAAAGTCCCCTCGGACTTCCACCTTAACGAACCAGTGGTGCTCAAGTCGTTCTTTCCAAACCCAACTACTGCAGCTGAAAGAACCCTGCACTCATTAGATCTGAAGAGATGTCTCAAATTCTACATCGACAGGACACAACACTTCAGAAAGTCATCTCAGCTCTTCATTGCCTTTAGTAGACCAAGGAAAGGTATGCCCCTGACGAAACAAAGTATTTCAAGGTGGATTTCTTCAGCGATCACCTTTTGCCACGACAAGGCCGGACGGCCTTTGGAAACACGAGTCAAAGCTCATTCGACAAGAGCCATGTCCACGTCTGCGGCACTATTTGCTGGAGTGCCGGTACTGGACATCTGTAGAGCGGCGACCTGGAAGTCCCCGCACACCTTCACCAGGCACTACTGCTTGGATACTGAGCTGACGAAGGATGCGGCAGTGGGCAGAGCAGTGCTTCGCCATCTGTTCCAGTGAGGTGAGCCTTCTTACATCCCTCCATCCTTTACTGGTATGCACATTTCTTTTTCCTAGAATCTACATGACATTGCATGTTGGTGGTTTGCAGTCGCGTGATATGTATTATCTACAGACTCATATATGATGTACCATCACAGAATGTGCATAATGTATTGCTTGCTACTCTGATTCAGGCATGTGAATCTATGAAAGACACCCAAATACTGGATAAGAAATGCGTTACTTACCTGTAACTGCAGTTATCCAGTATTAGTGTCTTTCATAGATTCACATGCACCCTCCCGCCTCCCCTGGAAGGACTCACCTATCTCTCTAACAAGTTTGCGCCTAACTAGCTTGGTGCGTACGAAAATCTGAGAGACTGAGGCTCCTGACAGGAAGGTTCTAGAAGGAGGTGGTAGCTGATTGGTTGGTTCACTTTACTTTGGTCCTTTTTACAAAAGGACACAGATAGGCTACCAAGGTGGGACCCTTGGGCCTACTCTGTTTTGGTCCTTCTTACATAAGGCGTAGATAGGACACTAAGGTGAGATCCTTAGGCCTATTCCTTTATATGTATGTCTATAGGACATTACTTTTTTATATACCGGAGGCTCCCGTCTCGACGACGGGGAATGATTCAGGCATGTGAATCTATGAAAGACACTAATACTGGATAACTGCAGTTACAGGTAAGTAACGCATTTCTGGTTGGACGTAGTCCGGTTCGAAGTGAATGTGCTACCATGTAAGTGAAGACTGAAGGTGTGAAGCAACTTGAAAACTATGAAAAAGAATGTGGAAAGGCCATTGGTGCAAGACGAAATCCACATGTAGCACAAAAAACTGGAATCACCTGCAAATGTGTTTAATGTGCACACTTGTGCAGCATCGAGGAATGCATAGCGAGAGCGGAGGGTGAACAGGGTCCCCTTTACAACTTATGGCGATCGGACAGCGTCCCATTTAACCAATGGGAATGTGCCCCTTTTGATGTCAGATGAGCAGTAGTACCTACCCCCTTCCCCACGGCTGTCAGTGAGTGGAACATCAACTCCTGTGGCAAATGCTTCACTGCTTCATTCCCCTTGCCTCCACCTCTGCCACCTCTAGCATGCCTCCACTTCAGAGCTTAGAAGGCTCAGAGTGGTATGTGTATGCATGTACATAGTATTTCAGTAGTGCAAACCTAGCCAAAAGGCAGCTGAGCAATGTACCTGGTTAAAGGGGAGAGGATGTGGTCTCACGGCTAGACTGCCGACCTTGGAGGTGGGAAACTAAGGTTCGAGCCTCGAGGTCGACTCCACATCCTGTGATTCTAGGCAAATCACTTAGGGCCAGATGTGCGACAATATTTGCATGCGCAAACTGGTTTGCGAACCCGTTTGCTTATGCAAAAACAGCATGGGGAATGTACAAACCCTATTTTGCGAGTCACAATTTTTTGCGACTCACTATCAGGAAGGGGCGTTCCCTTCCTAATAGCGAATGCAACCCTATGTAAGAATGTTTTGCGTCTGCAATTGTGGGCCCAAAACACTTGCAAATTATCACCCTCTACAAGAGGGTGATGATGCACTCGCGAAAGGGAAGGGGTCCTCAGGGGACCCCTTCCCATTTGCAAATGCAGGGGAAAATATTTTTTAGGCAGGCAGTGGTCCCAAGGATCGCTCCCTTCCCTTAAAAAAATGAAACGAAAATTTTCAAATTTTTATTTTTATGGTTTACATTTTTTTATTGAGTTTAAACACGGACATACTTCCATTTACATTCAGGTATCATCAATTAAGATCCAAGCAGTACAACTGACCAGCACCACAAGGCTGAAGCCTAGCCTCTCAATCAGAGATATGAGATACCAACATTGGAAGAAAACAAGAAAAAGGAAAAAGAAAAATAACCAAACATTGCCCTCCCCCCACCCTCGTTCAGTGCCCCATGTCGTCCAGCAATCCCCCTACTCTCCTCCCGAATCACGCTAAATCTCCAGGGTCCCCCCTACCATTCGCCTTCTGTGGCTCCGTGAGGCGTAACAATCTCAAATATCTGGGACATGTGATTTCTCTAAATTCGGAGGATAGGATAGACAGAAATGGTTGCCACAAATCATCAAATTTAGAACCCTCACCCGCCATAGTAAGCAACAACTTCTCCGTCCCCAGCACCTGCCACAGGCGATGTAACCAACCCACAAAGGAGGGAACTGCGGGCGTGCGCCAATGCACTAGGATGTTTTGCATTGCCGAGCCTAATGCAATGGCCATCAGTCTGCCCCTATGGGACTTCAATGGGTAGGTCAGGGGATTGGGGAGGCCTAATAGTACGTAAGCCGGGAAGCGAGGGACTTCTGTCTCGAAGTGTTTGTCTACCTCATCCAGCACTTGAGCCCAGTAAGGTTGGATATGCGCGCATTCCCACAATAAGTGCACCAGGTTGCCTACCTGGCCACAGCCACGCCAGCACACAGTGTCTCGGTCACGGACCATCTCAAGCAGCCTCTCCAGGGTGTAATACCAATGCGTCACCACTTTTGTGAATGTCTCCGTGAGCCCCGTGTGGTACGCAGAGTGTCGGGCCCTATGATATATCCCCTCCCATTCTTTCCGAGTTAGTGTTCTACCCAGCTCTCTCTCCCAACGTTCCCTGCTGGGGTTGTGTGTGTATGTCAGAGTGGCCTGCATCATCTTGTAGAGGTCGGAGATTAGTTTGGGGTCTGACGTACGAGCGATAAGCCATCGCTCATAAGCTGAGAGGTGCCTGTCTGCGCAGCTGCGGACCTGCGGTTGCAACGCCAAATGCCGCACCTGTAAGTATTGTAATCTCTCAGATTCCAGGAACCCGAACTCCTGTCTAAACTGGGGAAAGGGCAAAATACCCTCAGGGCCATATACGTGATACAAGAACCGGCAACCGGCCGATTTCCAGTGCGCGAAGGCCGTGTCCACAACCCCCGGTGTAAAGTCCGGATTGTCGACCAACGGGGTGAGGGGAGACGGGAAAGTCGTAAAATCATGTTTGATGTTAGTAGCGTCCCACACTTCAAGAGGGACTCTTGTCATGTGAGAGGCATACAAGTTGGGGGTTCTGTGAGAGTTGTGCAGAAAGGGGATTTCCTGTAACATCCTTGCCGCAACCACCTGGTCCTCGAACAGCCAATGCTTTTCAGATTCCCATCTGCTCCACTCGACCAGGTATTGTAGTTGTGCCGCCTGATAATACACCTTGAGATCGGGAACTCTCAGTCTCCCCATCTCCGGAGAGAGTGTCGTTAGCGTACTGCGCATTCTCGGCTTCCTACCATTCCAGATAAACTGGGCCAGGTCAGACTGCGTCTGCCAAATCCACCCGCCCGGCGGGCGGAGAGGGAGAGCACGGAAGAGATAGAGTATCTGTGGCAAAATCGTCATCTTAACTGCCGCGTTTCTCCCTAACCAGGAAAGAGGATAGTGCTTCCACCGTCCGATCTCACAATGGATTTTCCCGCGGAGGATGGCATAGTTGGTAGTGGCCATGACAGAAAGGGAAGGGGCCAGCTGTAGTCCCAGGTACAGAAGAGTGTCCGTCGCCCACTGCACGGGAAGTGAACTCTGCAAGTGCTCCCGGGTGGGAGGGGACTGCGAGAGGTTCAAAGCCATGGACTTATCCGTATTCACCTTGAATACGGCCACCCTGGTGAAAGTGTCGAAGTCCGCCAAACAGGCAGGGAGTGCTGTCCGCGGGCTAGCAAGGGAGATCAGCACATCATCCGCATATAAGCTTATTTTGTGGATGTAGGCCCCAAACCTGATCCCCTCAACAGACGGATTCTGTCGTATTTTCTGGGCCAAAGGCTCCATATAGAGGGCGAAGAGGAGGGGTGACAATGGACACCCCTGCCTCGTACCCCTGCCAATACGGAAACTGGAAGAGGTACACCCATTTACTCTGACCGTCGCTGTCGGGAATTTGTAACAATTAAAAATGAAAGTACGGAACTTCTCCCGCATCTCCACCCTCTCTAACACTCGCTCTAAATAGGGCCAATGAACGCGGTCAAACGCCTTTTCGCCGTCTATAGCCAACATCATATACTCCCCGGGCACCCGGCCGGCCTTTTCGATTAGATGAAGAATCCGCTTGGTTTTATCTGACGTCTGGCGTTCAGGTATAAAACCCGCCTGATCTGGCTCCATGAGACCTGGCATGAGGGGAGAGAGACGGGCGGCCAAGATCCCTGTGTACAGTTTAAGGTCAACATTAAGGAGGGATATCAGGCAGTATGCCCCATATGTCGTCTTATCCTTCCCAGGTTTAAGGATCACTGCAATAGAAGCCCCTAGAAGATCAGCTGGAATCGCACCCAGTTCAGCAAAGGAATTGAACAAATGAGTAAGGAGGGGGGCCAGCACCGTACAGAACTTCTTGTAGAAAATAGCGGGGAACTCGTCCGGCCCCGGCGCTTTCGCAAACTTGAGGCGGGAGATGGCAGCTATGACCTCCTCTTTTTGGATATTTCTGTCAAGTTGCTCGGCCTGGGCCGCCGTCAGAGAGGACAGGGGATCCTCCGTATACAAGGCGGCATAAAAGTCGCAGAACGTTTCCGCTATTCCAGCATTTTCCGATGTTCTGGTTCCATCCGGCCTAACGATCTCCCTAACCCCTTGTTGCTGACGAGCCTCCCTCAACCTATTAGCCAACAGTCTCCCACACCTGTCCCCCCCAGTATAATAAGCATGCCTAAGTCTCAAGGCCGCGTACTCTGCTCTATCCTGGTCAAGTGCAGTCAATTGCAGGCGCATGGCCTTGAGTTGTCGCCATACCCTCGGGCCCCCATCCTCAGGTGCATGTGTTCTAATTCACGGACGCGTTGAGTGAGTTCCTAGCGTTTACGTTGGCGCTGTCTATTGTCCGCCGTCGAGAGCGCAATGAATTCCCCTCTAACTACAGCCTTCAGTGCAGCCCATTGTGTTGCCAGAGAGGTCTCAGAGTTCGCATTATGTGAGAGGTAATCAGTTATGGTGGCCTGTATGTGTTTAAAAATGTCAGCTCTATGAAACAGAGTATCCTGAGGGAGAGTAAAAGTGGCGGGAACTGGGGGATGATCAGACAGGGAGGCCACCCCCATTTCAACAGTGGTCGCAAGCGCTCACATTGGTGCTGAACCCAGCAGGTGATCTAGTCGTGCATAAGTCTTATGTGCATTCGAGTAATAGGAATATTCCCTGTACGAGGGATGAAAACTACACCAGAGGACATGCAGGTCTAAATCGCTCAGTCTCTTCCGTCTTTCTGTAGAGATCGCCCCTACCTGGTGCGTGCGCTGACAGAATCTATCTAAAAGGTTGTCGAACACTAAGCTCAGGTCGCCCCCCAAGATGATGTTACGATCAGTGCAGCGTGTAGGAACTTCTTCTGGTCCTCGTTCGGGGCATACATGGAGCCAACTGTAAAGGTCATTCCACCCAGAGCAAAGCGATAAGTCAACAGCCGTCCCTTAAGCTCAGCACCTTTGTGTAGTACCTCCCCCTTGAATCGCTGCACCACCAGTATTGCCACTCTAGCTGTTTTCGTAGAACAGGAAGAGAAGAATTGGGTCGGAAATCTACGGGACCGGAGCCTGTGACAGTCGCGCACCGGCAAATGAGTTTCCTGGAGCAAACAGATGTCTGCTTGTGCGTGCTCTAAGCACGACAGTATCGCCCTGCGCTTCACCAGATTATTAAGACCCCTCACATTGAGGGTGAGGATCCTGAGAGTAGCAGCAGGCATGACCAGGAGGTACCAGGATATAGCTTACCCCCAGGGGATCATAAGCGGCTTCACCAGAGTAATGGACCACCAAAGGGAGCGCGACAACTCGGGCATGGGAGGCTATTCTAGAGCTAAGAAAGGTTCAGGCGTGGAGCACTGTACACCCTCCCCCTACCCCCACCCATTCCCAAACTGCTAAACACAATAAAAAAACACAATAGATCAGAAACATCCAGTCCATCAACCATGGTTGATTAGTGAAAGGTATCCGGGTACATCACCAACATGAGAGCCCCCTCTCTCCCACCAACGGCCTAGGCTGTAACAAATCAAACAATCGGTCTGCTACAGAGTCAATGGTCAACCATGCGGGGTGTTGGGTGATTCTGCAGAAACTGACTCCAGCGCCGACTTACTCCCCTCCATGATCTCCGCCGCGCTGGGCCTCCGGATGCGCTGCCTGCGGCCCTGTAGACGCCATCAGGGTTTGGAATCCTCGACCTCTTCTTGGGAATCTTCCTCCTCTCCCTCCGATTCCGGCAGTTTCACGCCTAGCAATCTACTGGCCTCCGACAACGAACGTAGCTGGTACAGTTTGTTGTCCATGTGGAATACTAGTCTAAACAGGTGGCCCCAGCTATAGGCGATATTATGTTGCAGCAGGTGTGCAGTGATAGGCCTGAACGACCTCCTGTTCTGCAAGGTCAGGGCGGATAAGTCCTGGTAGAGGACTGGGGACTGTCCTCAAAACTGCAGAGGTTGCATCTGTCGCGCCTTCTGTAGGATGGCTTCTTTGGTGCGATAGTCATGGACACAGACTAGTATGTCCGGTGGGGAAGCCGTTGGGCCCTCGGGGGACCGACCCTGTGCACGCGGTCCAGTCGCAGCTCAGTCTCTAGGGGTCGGACCAGTATGTGGTTAAAGAGCTCCCTGGCGTAGGCAAACAGGTCCTTCGAGTCCTCACCCATTTGCACTCCCCTAATGCGAATGTTGTGGCGCCGGGACCTATTTTCCAGGTCCTCGACATGGGTTTGAAGATCTACTTGTTGACCATGGATTCAGAGTATCTCCTGCTCCAAGGCCGCTATTTTGGTGTCCCGTCCATCACTCTTACCCTCCAGATCAGCAACACTCTCACCAATTCCATCCATTTCCCGGCGGACTTCGTGAATCTCCGAGATAAATTCTTGCTTGAGGGTGTGGATGTCATCCCGGAGAGCGGTGAACATGGACTCCAGAAATGCCTTGGTGATGGGCTCAGCTCCGTCTTCCTTGCTGGGCCCCCGCCCGGAGGTACCAGCCACCGCGGTAGAGGTCATTGTCTCCGATCTGCGCCTTAACAAATAAGTCTTTGATTGTCCTGTCCTTCCTGTTTCTGGAGGAGGACATAGCCCACCCTGGAACTACACAAGTAGAGCACAGAGGGTCCCGCACTTCACAATCATCAGTTCCTGCCCATCAAGTGACCCCCAAGGACGGGCACCAGGCCCTCTGGGGCGGTATTCTTCAGCGACTCTCCAGCAGGCACGGGGAGTGAACAGCTTCTGCCCGGTCCTCTAGTCATCGCAGTCTCGCCGGATCTGGCACCCTCGGCTCCGCCACTGCCCAACACCACGCTGCTGGTTGCCTCTCCCTGCACCTATTCAAGTCCGGCCGCCCCCTCTGGCAACGGCCCACCACCACCAGGCTCACTGAGTCCGTCCGCACCAATGATCCACTGGGCAGTCTCTGTCACAAGGGGCTCCCTGCCATGCGGCCCCACACTCACCGGCAGCGCCTCCAGGCTCTCCTCCGGGACCCGCCACGTCTGCGCCGCCCTCCTGTCACCAGCAGCCGCCGCCACTCCTAAAATAGACTCCAGGGCCAGGCTTCCATCACCACCACACTGTCCAAGGCCAACCGTGTCCCCTTCAGCCGCTCCGCTCCCCTCCGCTGCACACCGTCAGGCCCATGCCGGCACCCCAGTCACTGCCGCGGCACAGAGCCTCCAGCCACGCTCCATGCCACTCACCGTTACCAGCTTCTGCGGCCTGCTTTCTCACCCGATCTCGGCCCCACCAACCAGTCCGCTCCGCGGGCCTCTGCAGGTCGGCACCCCGGGCCTCGCAAACGCCCTGATGCCAGCCGATCTGTCCATCCTCCCGGCGGGGTCTGGCCTCCCCCCAGGCATAGCAAGTCCAGTCTACCCCCTTACTGGCAGTTCCGCCGGGGCCCACGCTCACCTCCGCCGCCGTTCGACCACTGCGGGATCGTCCTAAAATGGCAGTCCCCACCTCACAGTTCCAGCGCCAGCCGCCGGGAACCACCACTCGCCATATCGCCGCGGGGGGAGAAGCTGTGGCGTTGCGCCAGTCCCGGCACCCCGCAGGTCCTCTTCAGCAGCAAGATGCTCCACAGGTCCTCCGCTTCGTCAGCCCAGCCGCTCCAGGTTCCTTACTTTCTTCGATCGTCAATCACCGGTGGGGGGGCACCCACCCGCACCCACTGTGAATGCCACAGTCCGCTCCGTCCGCGGCACACGGGCTCCCCGGCCCAGGTAGTTGCAAAGCAGCCCGGCCGTGCTCACAGCCGCCCGCCACGAGCCCAGGCCTCACCAGTCTCCTCGGGCTGCCCAGAGGCTCCGTCCTCCTCACAGCCTAAAAGCACCTTGCTTGTCAGCTCTCAGCAGCCTCCCTTGATTCCGGGATAGGAACGCACCAGAGTCTGGACCGACTGTGGCTATGACGGCCCATAAGCCGTTGCTCGTGAAGGCCGTCCGCGGGACCCCCTGGAGCAGAACGTCTGCTCACGCTGCCATCTTAGCCACGCCCCCCAAATATATATATTTTTTTAAATGCATCCCATTTTATTTTAAGGAAAACGGGCTGCATTACCAAAAAGCTGCTTTATTTATAAGTAGTCCCAATAATGGTGGTCTGCTGAGCCCAGCAAGCCACCATACTTGGCAGGGCCTGCCATTCCCAATGGGGTCGCAAATTGCGAGAGGCTCAATAATATTCATGAGCCTCTCAATTTGCGACCCCATTGGGGATCACTAACAGTGTGAAATACACTGTTGTACATTGGAAATAGTACAACGCAAATTTTGAGTCACAAAAAAAAGGCAAGCATAAAGGCACCGAGAAATAGGAGACGGTTAATGCATTGTGACGTCCACTGTCGCTGCTTTCAACTTCCTAAGGAAACTGCCTACCAGTTTCTATTTCTTTTTTTGGCCGAGCATACCAACCAGCGAAAGCTGTCTGGTTGAATAAGACCTATTGTGGGCTTACAGAGAACGTAAAGGGGCTTATTAGCCCGCTCATTGCTTATTATTGATTTGCTTTATTGTCACTTTAATTTCCTTGCTTCATATTTAATGGCTTTTCTTGCCCATCTTGTGTTTAGCCCTCCCCTGAAACATATCCTCTTTATCTGTGTACTTCCACTGCTCACCTTTAGGGAACTTATTTTTTTTTTAGTTGATCACTCCACAAGAGTGCATGTTCTTTGCATGTGTCTCCCTCGTCTGCCCTCACCTCTAGTGTCCTCCGCACTTACACTGTTAGGCGATTTGTAGAGCGCATGGCTGTCCCAGCAAAGGGACGTCCCAGCACTAAAAGTCGGAGAGAAGGTGAATGTAATGATTCTGCTACTGAAACAGCCATGTCTTTACTGCCTTTCTGAACTCCAAATGATTGGAGATTATCCTAATAGAGAGAGGCATCGAGTCCCATAGAGTAGGTGCTAAAACTTTGCATGACTGTCCTCTGACTCTACGGAATCGTAGCACCCGCATCAGGTGTAGATCCGCAGAGCACGGGAAGCAATATAGAGGTGGCCTAGGTCACTGAAAATCAACGGGCCGGGGCCCACCAGTATTTTATGAGTAGCACAGAGTGCTTTGAACCATATTCTTTGCTCAACGGGCAGCCAGTAGATTCGACGCAGCACACCTGAAACCGAGCTATACGTAGGCTCTGCAAATAAGGTGCGAGCTGCTGCGTTCATGGTGCCTTGGAGCCTATTGGTCACAGATTTATTAGCACCGAGCAAGAGGCTGTTACAGTAATCCAACCTAACTAGGATTGTGGCGTGTACAACCAGCTGGCGCGTGTGGGTTTGAGACTACACGAATGCCGAAGCAGGTCTTTGCCACAGACTTGGCGTGCTCTTCAAAAGAGAGGGCGTTGTCCAACCGAATGCCGAGGCTTTTTACCGAGGCTTGGGCACTGGAGTAGTACCCAACTGCGGCTGCCACCAATTGTTGCCCCAGAGATGAGAGTCTCTACCTAGTAGGAGGATCTCAGTTTTAGATGAATTTAGTCTAAGACAATTTGCCTCCATCCAGCCCGATATGGCTGCCAGATCCTCCCTGAATTCGACCACGTCCTGGCTGGAATCCTTGGTACAGGAAAAGACCAGTATCATCTGCATATGATACCAAATGTAAATTACAAGTTTTATCCAACAAGGCCAGCGGATGAATGTAAATGTTGAACAGGGTCTGTGTTGGTCTTCCACACATTTACTGCTGCTCCACCACCGTTCTGCTCTCTCTCTTGTATGCTTCTCCCCGAACCCTTATGTTCCATGCTTTTGCCTACTGTGTGCTTCTCTTCCACATCCCCCTACTGCTCAATGTTTTTACTCCATGGTGTGCTACTCTCCCTCCCCCTCTGCTGCTCTCTCCCGCCTGTGTTCCTTTTCCCCTCCTGCTCGACCATCCCACCCACTGCCCCCTAAACACCCATTTTCCTTTTTATTGGCACCGTCACATTTAAAAGACATAGGATCGGTAAACAAAAAAATAAAGCAAAAGGTGTTCCGTCATTCTGCTGGTCGCTCTTGCATCTTCACACATGCACACGTCAGTGAAATGACCCGACGACCTGTATTGGTCATGTATTCGCTCTATTTTTAGGTTGAGCCTGCGTAAGCATGTGTTCTCGGTTGTGAGACTCTTGTGTTCAATAATGGACTTGGAACCCGCTCATTGCATACCATTCGTTGCCATCATTGTCACTATTCTTTGTTGCCTTTTGAGTGGACAGGTTTTACCATGCGTCGCTTCCTTTTCTTTCTGGAGCAAAAAGAACAGATGATGGACGGAATGCTGAACAAATCTAACATTCACCCCCAGTCACAGCTTGGGTTTCATCCATCATTTTTTTTCTCACAACGCCACCCCAGTTTGGACCCAACCATATGCAAATCCGTCTTGACCTTGCACCCCTTGGGAACAGTCCAGCCCGAACTGCCAGGCCCTGTTCTCCCTGGACCTCAAACAAGCATACCGGAACCAATTTTGAGATATCACCTCTTATCAGCCAGGTTAACTTGAATCCAGTGGCACAGTGAGCATTGGACCCCCATCTGGGCATACCCTTCCCATTTAGGACAACAAAAGCAAAAATAACAGATAATTGACGGAATGCTGAACAGCAAAACATTCACCCCCAGTCACAGATCTGGGTTTAATCCATCGTTTTTTCGGTCACCACGCCACCCCAGTTTGGACCCAGCCATATGCAAATAAGTCTCAACCCTGCTCCCTATTGGTACAGTCCAGCTCAAAATGCCAGGCCCTCCCTTGACCGAAAACAAGCATCCTGGGAACTGTTTCGGGGCACGACTCGACATTCCTATCTTCTGGGCCGAATATCGTCAGAATGTCCTTAGATTTCCCCTGTCTCCAGATACAGCATGAACAGTGGTTCTCTGTTTGTTCGTTAGCTCCTCTCGTCCTTGTCAAAAGTTCTCCTCCCAAGTCTCACCTGTCTCATACCCAATGTGCCTTTCACTAACTATGAGATCATATGAACGCACCTGCAAGAAGAAGACACAAGCATTGGCATAGCCAATAGGTCTCGCCTTAGGGACCTTATAAGTGTTTCTCCATGCAACGGTTGATGTTGTTGCACCAAGGATATTGTGCTGCATAACTAAATACTTATAAGGTCCCAAAAAAGAGACCTATTGGCTATGCCAATGCTTGTTGATTCTAGACTAAGACTTTCCTCTAATAAGAACTTGAAAAACAAAACGGATGCTTTTGTGCCATTTTTCTCAGCTTCAAGATACACCAAAGCCATGAACATGTGCATCCATATCAATAATTAAAAGTATTTTACTAAAAAAATGATATAAGGAGTGTCTCAAATGTTTTAGTTCTTTAAATTTCCTAGTGCAATTTATCTGTACAAACTTAGCACCCTTCCTTCACTTCCTCTTGTTTGTGGTGGAAATGGCAAAACTTTTCAAAATGTGTGCTAAATATCTTTTCCTAAATTTAGCAAAACATGTTCTGTGGTTGCTTTCACTAGATAAGCCATTGTCCTTGGCACCTCTATATTTTGAGAACTGTCTAAAAGTACTGAAAATACATTTTCTGTCATTTGTTTTCCTTCCTTATAACTATCTATTTCTGCCTTAGTAAATTGCCAAGCTTTAACACATTCCTTACATACACCTGAGTATCTTCCCAGAAACATTCCATTCCTGTAAGCTTCCCAAACAGGTTATACATGGCTTTTGAAATCTTGCTGCCTCTGACAGCAGGTTATTCAGTGTCCTGCCAAATTAACCACAGAAGTAATGAATGCTAAGTACTTTCATGAGTTTAGATGGAGTGTGACGTAATGGTATGTGGATGATTAATTCAGTTGAAAATACTGCTGCCTTTTCAGAAGTGTTGCCCCTCTGTTTGTTTGAGAGGAGGTGATGATCCACAACTACATTGTGTTTCATATTCCTGAAATCAAAGTAAATGCAGATTTTGCTTGACATCCTTCCTACACGCCTCTGCGGTATGAACCACAAGCCTGTAGCTTCAACACTTCGTCGCTTACGTCTCACTGTTTCCTAACTCTTAATGCTTCGGGCATCGTTGGCAAAGTCAATAGTGCTGACTTGTAGGTGTAATGTTACCTGTTGTATCATATATCTGGATGCAATGACAGAGACCGCAAAATACAAGTCGGGTGGCACACTATTCTAATTACAGATTTTAGCTTGTGTTTCTAAGCCACGCCCAAGTCAGTGAAAATGTTCCCACCGTATTTGCTCCAATGGGGCTGTTGGAGAGGTACTGTTTGCCTTGATTGATGAGCTTGGACCTTTAGCACTGCTCAGTTGCTTTACAGCTTTGGTGCCCGTTTCGCTGCATTTTAAAGAGGCTCCGTGGGGGTAATTTAGCCGATAAGCGCGTTCCCGGCCAATCCTTCCTTATGGAAACCCCGCTTTAAAGTAAAAGCATTCACCACCACCAGCACAGATCCTATACATAGCGCAGATCACCTTGGTAATTAACTAAACATATATTTATCTGCCTCTGTAGAAACAAGTTCTTCGCAGGTATTTTCAACCAGAAGAAGGTGTGAACTTTCCAAATTGCTTTTGCAGCCTGGCTTGTATAACTATACTGAAGGAGAAGTGATCGCTTCCCGGCCGTGGGAGGGCTGAGACTCAGCGCCCTGGAAGCTGTCATCCTGAAACACAGCTTAGCTGAGCAGCAGAAGGAATTCAGGAATTGTTATGTGGAACTGCCTGAGAGAGCCTCAAGAATGAGGTGGGGGTGGAAGAGCGAGCCGAGAGAGACGAAATAGAAAGCAAAACTAGTGCTGTGAAAATCAGAACCAGTCCTGTTAATGCACTTAGATCTGCTAAGCAGCATTTACTATTTATTCCTACGGTCCATAATGTTCGATTAGGTGGAGCAGCTGCGAGGAGCAGGGCAAGCACAGTCAGCAGTGCCCCCAGCTCTGAGGCCTGGCTCTGCTGTGAGGCGGCTGGAGCCCCGTTCAACAACAAGCGCGGCCACTCTAATTACAGACAGATGGCCCCTGCGCTCCGCTGCTCGCACTCGCAAGGTGGATGCCCTGGCATGCACAAATTTGTGAAAAGTGAAGACCGATTCCGAAAGGTCATCTCCTAGAGCAGCACATGCACTCTGCCTAGGCGAGACCTAAAAACTGCATCCTGAGCAACGTTTACGTTGAAGGTTAAACATTGGAATCCAAAATGCTTAAGGCCCTTGGTCAAGTTAACAGAGCAAAACACTTCAATACATGTTTAAATACATGGTTTTAGATATATATATGGTTATAAAACAAATGCATGATACTTATTCAAATGAATACATGATGATATAAGAGTTAACAATATCAAACCACACATCTGCCTATATATGCGCGAGCTGCAATTTGGTGACACATAGGGTATCATTAGAGTGCACACTCATGTAAATGTCAGGATTATATAGCAAATGCACCTTCAGTATCTGATCAAGTGCATCACTTTTCGTTAATGATAGTAAAGCACACAAATAAATGGTACTACATGTACATATATATGGCATAGTCAAAACGTGAAAGGGTGTAGCCAACATTACGCTGCTCCAGAAGCATCATGTGCACTCTTCACCTTCTGCAAGAGGCCCCACTATTTGGCATTGCCTCATTGGGGCTGCCACCAGTGAGCAAGCTTATGGCAGTGGGGACAAGAGCATCGGGCAGGGCTCTGTGGAGCATTCATGTAGCAGGAATTAGTCCGTGGCACACATTCTGAGCTGCAATCAGGATTGTAGTGTTCGACCCAGGATGATGGTCCATGACAGGGGTCCTTCTGCACGGAGGGGAGGCTGGCTGACCAGAAATCTAACCCTCCTTGAGTTGTAATAGAAACCTGAGCAGCTTGCCCAGGACACTGGCCACATGTCTGCAAGCATAGGTCGACTTTGCACCAAAAAGAGGCCTGCCTTGGAGTCCATGGCAGGGGTAATTGGGGCATTGTTTCTTTCTCTGCCCTGCTGCCCCTCTGTGTGCTTTTAAAGCATCACTGCCTGTGTTTGGTCCATTGGTTAAATGTGTTTATTGTTTGACCTGGGTCCGGAAATAACGGTTCAATTAGTGCGTCACCCGGAAGTGTTCACTGGGGCACTTACTCATCTCCACTGAGACTCATGCAGGGGTAAGTCAACATCCAGAAAAGTGAAATACGCCAACCCCACTTTGAACCATATATCGAATCGCAGTGATTGAGTTAGTGAACCTGCCACTTGTTTTGTTGCTTACCTGAGGGAATTTTGGAAACAATATGACTACATCATGCCTGTTTACCGGCTTCACATTATATTATTTTTTACATTGGTATTTATGTTTGAAGGTCAGCGTCTCCTATCAAAATTAAAGGAGGCATAAGCAACATTTTAAACTTCATATGATACCCACATGGCTTCAAAAAAGTGCAATGGTGCATTCAACGCTTTCCGTCTCCCCTGTGGAACATACTCTATTTACTGTATTCTTCCACAGGGCTCGCTTTATGTAAACAGGCCTTAAAATCTTGTTTTTATCTTGTGACATTGCTATGCATTTACAGACAGAGGTCAACTGTCAGACTGTATCTTTGGAGGAAGCTTGGTGTTTACTTTTCTTTCTCTGGCTTCAAGGTGAGAGAATTTGTGACAATCTTGCTGTAAAAGGAAAGGCTGCTTTTCTGTAAATAAATAGTGCTGGTATTTCAGAATATATCCGAATCAGGAAAGTACAAATTAAGCACATTTCTTTGTAATGCTGAAGTGTGGTTGAAACATATTTGAATACGATAAAAACACATCAATACACTAGATGGTGACACTTCCACACATTATCGTTTGTCCTCAGTAAAACTGAAAGTCTGTGCAAATGAATCGTCATTTTACTTGAAAATATGTTGCTTGTAATGGCAGTACGCTATCACACCATGTATACTTCACACCAATCCACTCTACAACACTCTACTCCACTGTATGACCCTCCACTCTGATACTCCATGCCGTATCACTCAAATTCTGCAACACTCCACTCTAAGACAATCTATGATATGCCACTCAAGGACACACCACACCACTCTGTCTCTCCTCTCCACACCACCCACACAACCTATTCCACTCACCTCCAATGTACCCCGCTGTACTCCCTTCCACTCCATTCTACCCCACTCCACTCGAATCTACCCCAATTCACTCCACTCTAATCTACACAAATCCAATCCAATCTACCCCATTCCACTCCAATCTACCAAATTACACGCCAATCTACCCCATTCCACTTCAATCTGCCCCACTCCACTACAATCTACCCCACTCCACTACAATCTACCATGCTCTGCTCAGTCTATACCACTTCACTCTATTCTACCCCCTCCACTGCAATATACCCTTCTCCAATCTACCCCACTCTAATCTACCCCACTCCACTACAAACTACCCCAATCTACTCTACTCCAATCCACTTCATTCCACTCCAATCTACCCAAGTCTACCACATGCCAACCCAATCTACCCCATCCCACCCTACTCCAATCTACCCTTTTTCAAATCCACCCCACTTCAATCTACCCCACTCCTAACTACCCCATACCCCTGCATTCAAATTGACCACTCTCTACTCCACTCTAACCAGCCTATCCCACTCTACTCTACCCCAGTCTATCCCACTCCACTCCAATCTACACCACCTCACCTCACTCAATCAACCCACTCCACTCCAGTTTGCCCTACTCCAGTCCATCCCACTCCACTTACCCCAATCTGTCCCACACCACCCCACTCTAATCTACCCTACTTTACTCAAATCTACCCTACTCCACCCGAATCTACCCCACTCCAATCTACCCCGCTCTCACCACTCCACTACAATCTACCCAACTCCACTTCACTCTACCCCAATCAGCCATGATCCCATCTAATCTCCCCACTCAACTCCAATCCACCCCACTCCACACCAGTCTACTCCACTCTATCCCAGTCCAATCTACGCACCTCCACTACAATCTATAACTCCCCATTCAAATCTGTCCCATTCTAATCCACCCAATATACCCTATTGCACTCCATTCTACTACAGTGTATCCCAATATACCCCACTCTACCCCAAACGACCCCACTCCAGTCCAATCTATTCCACTCCACTCTAACCTAATCCAATCTACCCCACTCTATCCTAATCGACCTCATTCCACTCTACCCCAATCTAGCTCTCTACACTCCAGTCTACCCCATTCCACTCTACCCCAATCAACCCCACTCCACGTCAGTCTACAGCACTTCATTCCAATCTACCCAACTCACTTTTACCCTTGCTAAACAGCAGCCACACTGGTGTGCAACATGTCTAAAGAACATTAACAATTCCAATAGATCTTGCATAGAGGAGGACGAGACCTAATGGCTTTGCCAATGCTTGTTTTTGATGATGCTGTACAGCATCACCAAAAGCAATTGGCAAAGATAATAGGTGCCATAGGTGATAACTATTGGCTTTGCCAATGTTTCTTTTGTACTACGCTCTTTACGTGGTGAATGTCTCCAGTAAACACATCAGCCATTGGAAAGAATAACTGGGTGCCTGTTGATGAGTTGAGGGAAGCGTTTTGTTGTTCTTTCTTTGACCGTAGTTAAAAATATGTTGGCAGGAAGCACAAGAATCCTGCCTTTCACTGTGGAGAGAATGACTCATTCATTTACTGTAATAAAAACGTGCTCTTTATATAGCAGTTTCATTCGCTGCGCTCTTAATTCTGTGCGCTTTACAGGGAACATTGTTGTAGGCAGTTATCAGCTAGTATAAGCTAAAGCTTATTTCAGTGACCATGGGAGGATGAACGCCTTAGTTGATGGTGCAGAACTCTGAAACACAGGCAGAGGCGGCAGGTATGGATCGGCAGGGAGGGGGGCGAGGGTAGGTGTGCGTAGTGGAATGGGGTAAAAAATAAAAATATTAACAAAAAATAATAAAACGTACCAGATGCTCGCGCCACCTGCCACCGCCTCTCTGCAGCCTCTCCAGTCCCCTCGACGCAGGTCAAGCACCTGGATACCCAAGCCAATCACAACGGATTGGTTCCCCTAAGCCAATCACAATGTTGCATTGCAGCGTTGTGCTTGGTCTGAGCATCGTGGTTCACGCTCAGACGGGGATAGGGAGCCTGTGCAGCCTGGTGGGGTACATGCAAAGTGCGCATGAATGTTTGGCCGGGCCAAGACAGCCAGTCAAACATTCCTGCGCACTTTGAGTAGGCAAACCACTCCCCTCTGGCCCCTGCTCTGACCAGCCCTAGGAAGTGAAAAAGAAAATGATAACACGTTTGGTTATTCTCATTTTCTTTTTCCTCTGCACTGTTTTAAAGCAGTGGGGCGACACTCCTCTACCTTAGTGGAGGAGCCACTGCTGCTTGCAGGTTACACTCCGAACGTAGCAGTCAGCGCTTATGCCAGTGAGATTTATGAAGACGTATGTGAAAGATCTCACTCAATGTCACGAGCCAAAACACAGGAGAAACGAAAACTGAAAACATATTTGTATCTCCGTCACTAGACCGAATGGTCCCCGGCTGAACACAGAACATTAGACTGTCGTAGAGTGTGGGTACGATGGAGTTGGGATGTCGCTTTCTGCTCTATCATTATGACTGCCGCCGACACACTTTGCAGGGGTGCTGCAATGAAACATAACACAAGCTGTTGTTGTTTCTTTATCTCTCTTCTATTTCCATTACCCTGGCTCGCGCTTGCCTTCCCCGCGCGTCATTGGTTTAGATCAGTTGGAATGTTGACAGCTGTATGTTCTGTTTGACAGTTGACACCTGTATGTGAGTTGAGCTTGGCGATTCCCTAGCAATCAAGCATAGGTGTGTTGTCTCATAATAAAGAACTTGTGACTACTTCAGGTTCCGATGCATCTTTACAGCTTTGCATGTTAAAATGATGGCAGTGCAAGGAGATGAAAGTAAACCTGAATTACAGAATGGCACCGGTGTGGGTGGGCTGGATGAGGAGGGATTTGCATTTCTTGTACGTTTCTGCAGGAGCGAAGAGTGAGCCAATCTTTGCTGCTGCAACAACAGCATCTGTGGAATGAAACTCATCCTCAGCACTCAAACATAATTAGAACATTGGAATGTTGAGCGCTCCATTGAAGACAATACAGTGCGCTGGGCTCTAATGGCTGGTAGAACCTGGAGCATCAACATTCCAATGTTTGTTCACAGCTGTTGTGGTAAACATAGTGGAGCCAGAGGGGATTTCAACACATTCTGTCCCCTTGGGGCGGAATGTTCTAATAGCCTTAGAGCTCTCTATGCTCCCTTGTTGGGTATTTAATGGCTGGTAGAGCCCCCTACGTCGGGCTCTAAGGCTATATGCTCCTATCCTTGTTAGATAAACATGTCCCTGAACAAAGCTTTATGAGGCTTCTTCGGTTGGGGCAAGATAGATGCTGTGTACAAGACCAGTTCATAAACAGATCAAAAATTCCTTTGTCAAAAGCCCCCAGAGACCATTGTGGAGATATCAGTCCATCCCTGCTAGTGCATGTATTGCGCTGTCCAGATTCCTGTGTTCTCCAGCCGAATGTCATCTGGGGAACATTTGATGGACGGAAAGGGAAAAGAACACTTTCTGATGGATACTTCTAACCCTGGATCCCTCACCTTGTTCATACCACTTGACTCCAGACTTGATCAGGAAACGTTTCTTCAGCAATACCCTCACACGTCGGTATGTGATATCATGCAGCTCCGTGTCAGATCGGTCACACCCCGAAAGTGATGTCGGGGCCCCCTCCGTAATTACCACCTCCTCGCGCTAACGTCAATTCCTTTCTTTCCTCACCTTCTGACGCAGACCCAGAGCTCACGACCTCAAATTCTGTCAGACTTGACAGACAACATTTTCTAACTTTTTCCTGTGTGCAAGGGACATGTCTCTTTCAAAAGCAACAGGGTTCAAACCTTGTAAGGATTTCCACAAACAAATGTCTGTGACTGACCTCCATGAGGTCTGTCTCTGGTGCTTGGGCTCCTCACACGACTTGGCTTTGTGTGACATATGTGCATGGGTGAATCCAAAGGCCATCTGGGACCATGAAACCAAACTCTACATCGCAGAACATTGCCAAAAGGCTTGAAAGTTGTCCTGATCGAAGTTGAGGACACTGATGCATTTTCCTTCCCGAGGTAGTTGTGAGTGCTCTTCCTCCATACTGAAATCATCGGGTAAGTCTATGAAGAAGAAACAAAAGAAGTAAAAACACAGCTCCCATTCATCCCACCACTTCTGCCATGAGGAGTCATGTGACTCCCAGGCTGCTTCCTAGACACAGACTCAGTCTCTGACCTCGGGAACCGATCCTGGCTCTGATACTGATGCAAGCCGAGTTCCTGAGTCCATCGGCAATCCTGCAGCAAATCCAGATCTTTAGAGGGGTATGCTGTGGTTTTTCAGTACTCCACCAGGTACCTCTGGAGCAACTTTGGGCCTTAAATATCAGAGGGGGCTTCCAGTTGGTCTACCGCCGGTGGATTAGTCCCTGATGCTGACTGTGTCCCACAGCCCCAGTCCAGGATAGCCCTACTGAAAAGAATGATACCCCTAGTGGTGACACTATTGATGCCAGAGCCCCCAGGATTGATGTTTCCAGAGGGGTAGTGAATTGTCCGGAAGAGAACCCCCCTCTGTCCTCCACCAAAGTTCAACCTCTTCACCCCTTAGCTTATTCAGGTTCATAGAGGTATCCTTTACACTATAGACTGCCTGACCCCGATGATGACAATAATTCACAATTTATGATGATAAGAATCAACTTTTGAACCTTCAAGATGCCGGTGGCCTGGATACTTCTGACACTGGCCTTCATTTATCTACTCCTGGTCCAGCAACAGATTTGGCCTCCTTTTCCATGCTCATATTGAGAGCAGCAGAGGTCCTAGATCTACAACTACCCACCACTGATGTCAAGGCAAATGTCCTACTAGAGGTACTGCAGCCTGGGCAGATCTCGCAGGAACCCCTCCAGCCTTTTAACAAGGCCTTAACCAACACACTGCTGGGCACCTGGGTGAAGCAAGGATTTTGCCCACCAGTCAATAGACAGATATTGAATAGACACAGTCCTGGCCCTGGATACCCAGCCTTTGTCCTGCAACACCCTACACCAGAGAGTTTGGTGGTCCATGCCTCGATCTGTAGGCTCCACCCCAACATGTTTCCGACTACCCCGCCGGATAGAAAGACAAAACACACTCCTCTACATTTATCAAACATATGTTCTCCAGTATTAGGGGTGTCTTTCATAGATTCACATGCCTGAATCATTCCCCGTCGTCGGAGTGGGAGTCCCACGGTATATATAAAAGCAATAAAATGCCATAATACATATAGCAAATATCAGAAATACCCAACCAGGAAGTAAAGTAGCACCAACTACAGTAGAAAAAACCTTCACAATCGTGACTATCCTAGTCATTATGTCTTAGTCCAAACTGCAGCCAATCAGGCGACAGCACCCACTAGAATGTTCTCCCCAGAGGCTCAGGCTCTCAGATTTTCTACCACACGTCGTGTGAAGGGAGTCTCCCTGAGCTCTGCTCAGTTTTCTTCTAGATTACTTAGTTTCTTCAAGTTTTTTTTCACAATGTCTACTTCTAAATCCCTGTTCAGGGCCTGTGATTCTTGTGGGAAGCAAAGGCTATTCAAAGAAGATCCCCACAAAAAATGTTTATATTGCCTTTATCCTGACCATAAGGCAAAGGAGTGCAAGATCTGCCGGACCTTCCCCCCTAAGACCATCAGGGACAGAGAAGGACGACTGCTGTTGTGGCTTAACAGACTCAAGGACAAGGAGGACCCTTTGTCTGAGGTAGGAAGCATTGCCTCTGGTTCTTCATTAATTTCTAATAAGAGGAAGGCTGAAACTGAAGTTTCATCTCCAAGGGCGAAGGTGGCGAAGAAGGCCCAATCCTCTTTGGATACTTCTGGGCCTAGTGATTCAAAAAAGACTCTCCCACCTGGTAGAATGGATAGTACGCCCTCTAAGAAGTCTGGGAAATCTGCAGTTCTCAAGAAATCTTCAAAGTCTGTGCCTCCTCAGTTGCCACCTTTGACAATTTCAACGTCAAAAAAGGACTGTGTTTCCTCTCATGTGGCCACGTCTACCACCTGCACTATGACTTTCTCTTCTCCGAAGCCTACTCTAGTGATGTCTTCGGCCTCATCGCCTACGCTGGTTCATGTGCAGATCAGGCCTATCTCGTCGTCGACGATAGTCCCGTCGACGACGGCTAAGGTACCGTTGACGAGCTCTTCGTCAACTATTATGATGTCGACGGTGGGCTCCCCGTCGACGAAGAAAATTGTGCCGACGACGTTACCGTCGACGATGAAATCCACGTCGACGATGAAATCCACGTCGACGAAGCTACCGTCGACGACCTCGACGCCGTCCCCGTCGACGATGTTACCGTCGACGACCTCGTCAACGAAGAAACCCTCGTCGACGACAAAATCTACGTCAACGAAGATACCATCGACGACGGTCCCGTCGACGAGGCAACCAATGCAACAGCAAACGGAGATCCCATCGACGCCACCTCTGTCAAGCTGCACTACCTTACAAGTCTGGTCAGCACAGTCATCGGGGATTCCGTTAACTTCACCTGCAACTACAGCTACGCTGTTGAAGAAAAGGGCTACTAATGAGGCGATTCCTTCTACGCTAGTAGTACCAGAGAAACTTTTGGATTCGGATGAGGAAGGATCCTATGAAGATGAAAACTTTGGAGCAGCCAGAAGCCCATCTGACCTCCAAATTAAGGTTCAGGATGATATGGAGGAAGAAATGCATGAAACAGAGCCTCTGTCACATGAGGACAGGCCTGCTCCCGGCATGCAGATGCCTGAGGAATTGTTTCGCAATTTACAGTACATGCTCAGTGACTATTATAGGCGTTTCCCACCTTCAGAGTCAGGTGACTCGCAGCTATCTACGCCAAGACCTAAAATAGCGACGCCGCTTTCTAAGCAGACACAGCCAGTGGTTTCTGTGACGTTGGAGGAAGGACGTCCAGCATTGTCTGTGTCACAAGTCACAGCTCCTCAAACAGGAGATGAAGAATATTCAGATCATGAGGAGCAAGAAGAAGGAGAATTAGACAATAGGTCAGAATCGTCGGAGTATGAGGATTATAATGCAAACACGCCCTCTCCAGCAGAACCTACTACATCTGAGCCACCTCCTGTGGACATTGCCTCATTCCACAAGATCATGGATAGAGCAACGAAGAGGTTCATGATAACTATGGAGTCAAAACAAGAAGACTGCTTCTTGTACGACTTCAAGTCTACACCACAAAAACAGAGTTGGACCATACCAATCATAGAATTCATATGGAAGGAAGGACTGAAGATCATGTCCAAGCCAAATTCTTTGCCAGCAGTGCTCCCGAGAGTGGATAAGAAATATAGGGCGCCAAATTCATCTCCCGCGTGCCTCATTGGACAAGCGAAAGCAGACTCTGTGGTGGCGCAAGTAGCGCAAAAGAGGTCGTCTAACCCAACATCTCAGGTCTCTGTTCCGCCTGACAAGGACGGGAGGCGTCTAGATTCTATCGGGAAAAAGGTTTCTACAATTGCAGCTACAACCATTAGAGCCGCAAACTCTCTAGCCATATTAGGGAGATACGATAGGCAGATGTGGTCTGACATCTCGCCGTATGTGGACAAACTCCCCGAGCCAGATCGGGCTGAAGCAAAGAAGATCCTTCAGGAAGGAGAGTGCGTCTCGTCTGAGATGATTGATGCTGCAGTGGACGTTGCTGCCACAGGATTTCGTCAACTAGCGGGTGCAGCTGTTCTCAGGAGGCAAGGATGGTTGAAGGCAACATCCTTTCGGCAGGAGGTCCAAACAAGGATTATAGATATGGCATTTGATGGAGAATACTTGTTTGGAAAGCATGTTGACGATGCTCTAGAAGCCATCAAAAAGGATACTGAGACAGCACGTTCGCTGGGCACTTTACAATACAGGAAGTCTTCCTTTCGTGGAGCAAGAGGAAGAGGGAATTTCTCTAATAGAGGAGGCTTTAACCAACAGCGCTCCTATAATTCCGCCCAGGGAAACCAAAGATACCAGCCATATCGTCAACAGGCTTACGGACAGAGAAAAGGATATTTCTCTCAGTCTCGAGGAAAATCTAACTATCGAGGAAGAGACAATAAGAAGTGAGGAACGTATCCTGCTGCCACTTTGTCCCAACCCGAACCAAATTGGAGGAAAAATATCCCAAAATTACTTAAATTGGTCCAAAATTACCACAGACAAATGGGTTCTAAATGTGGTAGCCAGAGGTCACATTTTGGAATTCGTAAAAACTCCCCCAAATTGCCCCCCAAGAGGACCGCCTCCAACACATCTCAAGGAGCTGTTTGCCCAGATCAACACTATGATTCGGAAGGGAGCAATAGAAAGGGTACCTCATCATCAGAAAGGAAAAGGCTTCTACTCAAGATTTTTCCTTATTCGCAAGAAGTCGGAGAATGGCGTCCCATCCTCGACCTGCCTGCCCTAAACAAATTCCTCAAAAAGCTGTCATTCAGGATGCTGACACTTCAAGAAATCCTCCTATTTCTTTCGGCGGGAGAGTATATGGCAACACTCGACCTTCAGGATGCATACTTCCACGTACCAATTTTTCCCAGGCACCGGAAGTTTCTAAGGTTCAGAGTGGCTGGCAGGGACTTCCAGTTCAAAGTTCTTCCATTTGGACTGCGCTCAGCCCCCAGAGTGTTCACGAAGGTACTGGCCCCGGTGGCAGCCCACCTTCGGTTGCAGTCGATACAGATATATCCATATCTAGACGATTGCCTTATCAAGGCCAGTTCTTTCGACATGGTGCAAGCTCACATTCAAACAACTCTGTCACTGATGCAAAGCCTGGGTTTCTCAGTGAACTTCGAGAAATCGCACCTCACGCCAGCAAGGAGAAAGACTTTCTTGGGAGCGACTCTGGACACCAAGCTCGCCCAAGTATTTATCTCAAAGGAAAGACAGGAAAAGATACAACGGTTGGCTGCGGCACTGTTATTAAAAAAGTGTGTTTCAGTGCACATGTTCAAGTCCTTCATCGGGATGATTTCTTCCTGTATTCTTCTCACCCCCAACTGTCGTCTTCAGATGAGGCCCTTGCAAGAGGAGCTCAGTCGCCAGTGGATACAGGTGTCGGGTCCTTCGAGGATATCATTCAAATAACACCTCGAATGAGAGAAGCGATTCAATGGTGGAGTCAAGGATCCAACATACAAGTGGGATGCTCTTTCCTCACGGAAGTGCCCAGGTTCATAGTAACGACGGACGCTTCGATGACAGGCTGGGGTGCACACCTCCAAGGCATGACGGTCAGCGGAAAATGGAACAAGATCCAAATGAGATGGCACATAAACAGGCTAGAATTGCATGCCATCTTTCTAGCCCTGAAGTCCTTTCAAGCGACCCTAGAAGGCGCCACAGTTTTGATTCGGACAGACAACACCACCTGCATGCATTATCTAAACAAGCAGGGAGGCACAAGATCAGCCCGGTTGTCGCAGCAAGCACAAGAGATTTGGAGTTGGGCCCTGACTCACAATATCCATCTGTCAGCGGTCCATGTCCCGGGAATCGCGAATGTGTTAGCGGACTCTCTCAGCAGGTCCACAGGCTGCACTCACGAGTGGGAATTACATCAACCATCTCTAGACCGCATCTTTCAGACATGGGGGCATCCGGATCTGGACTTGTTTGCGACACACCAGAACCGGAAATGCCCATACTTTGCAAGTTGGGTTCCCCACAAGGACTCGTGCGGGGATACCCTTTTGCTGAATTGGAATCAAATATTTGCATACGCTTTTCCACCGATACCTCTGATCCCGAAAGTTTTCAAGAAGATGAAGAAGCAGCCATGCCGGTTGATACTGATTGCTCCACGATGGCCCCGGCAATACTGGTTCACCGAGCTACTCCTTCTCTCGGAATGCAACCCTATCCAACTTCCTCGCATTCCGAATCTTCTCTCCACCCAGAAAGGCAGGGTGTACCATCCGGACCCGAACTCGCTGAAATTGTCAGCTTGGCTCCTCAGCACATGGAATTTGCACACTTAAACATTCCACCGGATTGCCAGGATGTACTGGCGAAGGCCAGAGCTCCATCCACGATCAAGACCTACAAACTTAAGTGGAGGCGTTTCTGTGCATGGTGCCAATCTAATGGTCTTCATCCCATTCATGGCAAACCAGAGCAAATCCTTCCCTTCTTTTTGCACTTGGCCAGATTGGGGTTGGCACATTCTACTCTTAAGGTCTTCCTGGCTGCCATTTCTAGATTTCGTCAAGATGGATCAAATTCTTTGTTTTCTGTGCGGATCATATAACAATTTTTCAAAGGATTGTTTCGTATGTTTCCGCCTGTGCGAAAACCTCCTCCTGCATGGCATCTGAATGTCGTACTAACTCAGCTCATGCGTCACCCTTTCGAGCCGATCCATAAGGTGGACCTGAAATTTTTGACATGGAAAGTGTCATTGTTACTAGCCTTAACATCTGCTAGAAGGGTTAGCGATATTCAGGCATTTACATCTAAAGCGCCTTTCATCCAATTCACCACGGACTCAGTAGTACTGCGTACTAATCCAACGTACATGCCAAAAGTGCCTTTGGATTTTCATCAGAATGAGCCGGTTGTCCTCAAAACATTCTTTCCAACCCCACAGACTCCGGCTGAAAGAGCGCTACATTTGTTAGACATTAGAAGATGTCTTAAGTTTTACCTATCAAGAACCTCTGCCATCCGCAAGACAGACCAACTGTTCGTGGCTTATGGGCGGCAGCGCCAAGGCTGTGCAGTTTCAAAACAGACCATTGCTAGATGGATCTCCTCTACGATTGGACTTTGTCATCAGCAGGCCGGTAGACCCTTACAGGCCTTGCCAAGAGCACATTTCACAAGGGCGGTTAGCTCTTCCACTGCCCTTTTTGCTGGTGTGCCTCTTCGACAGATCTGCAGAGCTGCTACTTGGTCTAGCAGACACACCTTTACTAGACATTACTGTCTAGATTCAGCAGACGACGCAGATGCTTCGGTTGGAAGAGCAGTGCTGCGCAATCTTTTCAAATAAGGTGAGCCTCTGTTTCCACCTCCTCCTCTATGCTCTTTAGACGTTATTCAGATTTCAGATGTTGATGATTATTATTATTCATTTATACTGTTATATATATATATATATATATATATATATATATATATATATATATATATATATATATATATATATATATATATATATGGATGTATATATTTTTGATACTCTGACCTCTACGAGCATTATGCTAGGAGTACTGCTTACTATTCTGATTCAGGCATGTGAATCTATGAAAGACACCCCTAATACTGGAGAAGAACAATAGTTACTTACCTGTAAACAGGTGGTTCTCCAGTATTGGTGTCTTTCATAGATTCACATGCAACCCGCCCGCCTCCCCCCAGAGACTCACTCAGGCATTTTGGGGTTTCACTCCTGTGCGAGAAAATCTGAGAGCCTGAGCCTCTGGGGAGAACATTCTGGTGGGTGCTGTCGCCTGATTGGCTGCAGTTTGGACTAAGACATAATGACTAGGATAGTCACGATTGTGAAGGTTTTTTCTAATGTAGCTGGTGCTACTTTACTTCTTGGTTGGGTATTTCTGATATTTGCTATATGTATTATGGCATTTTATTGCTTTTATATATACCGTGGGACTCCCACTCCGACGACGGGGAATGATTCAGGCATGTGAATCTATGAAAGACACCAATACTGGAGAACCACCTGTTTACAGGTAAGTAACTATTGTTCTTCACCTCCGTCACCCTCGCCTTACACTCTGTGAATTCCAGCTGCCTCTTGGGACACTATTTGCATGCATTGTGAGACATGATGGTAAATCTTGCCAGCAGTCTTGGATGACCTCAGAACCAACCTTCAACAAATCACACATGATGGTTAGGAATCAGCAAGGACACGACTGGCAAAACAGCCTTCAAGACATCCGTGAACCTTTACCACAGACAGCTAAGAGAATCAAAGAAAAGGGTCTAGCCTCATGCATTGAATAAAGCTCCAATAACAGCAAAGAACTCTTCTACATCATCGAAGATCTCTACAGAAACTTCAAACCCCAGTCCCAGGCCACCGACTTCTTCAAGAAACACCACAACCCTGCTACCAACACAGACATCCGACTAACCAAATGGAGCCAGCTTGCTCCTCAGGACACCGCCTCCATCATGAACTAGGTCCACTCGGGTGCACAACCGACTTATGCCCTCATATCACCATCCTACGCAAAGTCAGAATCAGCCACGTGCTCACCACCTTGTTCAACACCTCAATTGCCAGAGCCACCTTCCACGAGGACTGGAAACACTCAATTACCTACTAAAGAAACCATTGGCACCCCCAGCAAACTCACAAACTACTGAGGACTGGAAACAGACGGAAGTCAACACCTTTCTAAAGATACCATCAGCAGACCCCAACAAACTCACAAACTACTGAGGACTGGAAGCAGTCAGAAGTCAACACCCTTCTAAAGAAAACATCGGCAGACCCCAGCAACTCAACGACTACCGACCGATCTCCCTCAACTAACAACTCTGCTTATATCTGGAATGGAACCTCCTACTCGACTCCTTCCAATCCGGATTCTGCAGCAACCACAGCACAAGACAACCTTCATCACGGCTACCGATGACATCCAAGCCCTACTCACTCAAGGAGAAACTGCAGCTCTGATCCTCCTAGACCTCTCAGCAGCCTTTGATACGATCTCCTACCACACACCCATGGATGGGGCGAGGAGGGTGGTGTGGTACAGAGAAATTCTGGACTTGTGCATCTGTCCTTGAATTCTTCTGCATCTTCTGGAGGACCTTCTGAAACAGCAGTAGAGCAGGGCCCTGCACCTGACCCTAACAACCTACACCTCCAAGCTTGGTGATTGAGCGATGACAATTACTGGCTTTTGATCTCCCTTTTAAAGTAGTGAGTGTTTTTTTGGCACCAATGCATCCCTCAACTATAACAATCTATGTATAGGAGCTCTGAGAGCAGCCAGGAATTTTCTTAACCGCCCGTCACACAAAAGGAAGAAAGAATGACCACCCCATGCGTCGGAACAACTCGAGAGGAAATGGCTGCCTGATGTAAAGACCCATCACGGAGGATTAGCGAATAAATCCCCAAAACATCTGAGGAGCTGAGGAAAACAACAAGATGGCGCCTAGAAACTGAAACCAAGGAGGACTAACGGAGAGAGTTCAAAAGACCACGTAGAACAACAGCGTCTCCATCAGAGTTAAAGGTCAGTTCAGAGACCCCCCTTCCACGACACCCGTGCAGGGAAAAATAAATAAATAAATAAATAATATTATAACGCCAAGACTGCAACTTAATGAACCTGCCGCAAATTGGTGGAACCAGCGACCTAGCGACTCCAAAACTTGCTGAAAGGTACACAGTCCCAGCGGCACTGAAAACGAAAGGCAGCTGCAGCGTACCGAAGGGGGAAGTGCGCTTGAAGAATTCGTGGGGCGAGCTGCGTGCCTGACGCCGTAATGGAGTTGCCTGACCTCCGCACTGAGGACTATTGAGGCGACCGGGAAAAGCTGAGCTTGCTGACGTTTCTGCGGCCTGTGAAGAGTGCAGAATGTTGCAAGGCCAGTGGGGGTGCTGTCTGGAAATGTAGAGGGCTATGGGCAGCTGCCAGGCAGCCGAGCCTAGAGAGACAAAATGGCGGCCGCAAGCAGATACTAGCGGCGGTGACCGACGGAGGGGGCAGCATCGTGGGAGGGGACTGTCCCCGTCCCCGCGATCCTGTCTGTTGTGCAGCGGGTGTCCAATCTCCCCCGCCGTGGGGACAGCGAGAGTGCAATTGCTGCTAATGACCACAGCCGATGCCCGTGAGTCCCGCGAGCAGCGTGGGGGAATCCGCTGGGGCAGCTCCACTAATTACTGGGAGCTGTACACCTCAATTGATGATCATCAGGGCATCCACTACGCGCACGTACACAGGGGCAGTGATTCTTGTGGCTTCCAAGGGACTCTCAGCTCTAAAAGACCCCGCGCCTGACCCTAAGAAGGCGCCCCACACTCGAGTCCGCAGCAGAATGAAAGAGGGTGATAACGGCTTGGGGGCTCCCTGCACCAACTGGCTTTGCGCCCCTCCCCCCATGCAATGCTGGGGCCCTGGAAGTGTGGAGACCGCGAACAGTGAAGGCGTGCAGTCTGGGAGATGCCGCTGGTGCTACGGTGCACAAACTGAGAGGCCGACTGCTTGGACCCACGAGCAACTAGCAGATGGCGTGTGCATTGGAAGGCTCAAAGAGACACGCAGTCGGGTGCAAAAAAACAGTAGGCTAAGGTGCTGCGAGACTGTGGGGCTTGCACCTGGAAGCTGCCGACTAGAAGAGGAGTTCTTGATGGGACACTGAAATCATTGTAGGAGCACGGAGGTGGGGTGATGAGCAGTCTGCAAGGCGCGCTGTACTGCGTGACTCGCGCCCTTCCCCCTATGCAATATTGATGCCCTGGTATTGTGCTGACCGCGAGTGGTGTATGAGTGCAGACTAGAGCTCTACTGCTGGACTTGGGGCATACAAATTGAGGGGCCACCTGCATACTTTTTGTATGATGCCCGGTGGAGCTACCTCGCTACCTATGGGGAGATTGACTTTGGGCTCCTTCCTTTGACTATCACCTACCCAGCCAGACTTCGGGCTAACGTGCCCGTGTCTCTCCTGACCTTACCTTCCCCCTCCCCCTTCCCCCAACCCTCCCTCCTCTCCGCTCCTACTCTTTCCAGCTTCTGTCCTCTGCCCTCACATGCTCTTGCCCTTTGTCCCCACCCTGTTTTTCTGTGAACCTCTTCCCTCGCCACTTGAGACTGATCTATTTTGTCTGATGCCCGATGGAGCTATCTGGTTTAGCTATAGGGGAGATTGCCCGTGGATTCCCTCCTTGGTCGTCACCTACCCAGTCGGTCTTAGACAGACTTCCTTTCATCTCTACGGTTGTTTCTTCCCTTATCCTCACTCTCTCTCCTCCTCTACCCCCCACTACTTTCTCTCTCCTTTCTCTCCTCCCCTAATGTATTGCTGACTGTTTGATTTAATGTTTACTTGTTGTTCTTTTTCTGGTATTGTTGAACCACATTGTTGCACTTCCTATCGTCTCCTCCCGCATCCTCCCTCTATTTATGTCCCTCCTTCCCTCCTCTCTCAATGTATTGAGACAGAACTATTTTGTCTGATGCCCAATGGAGCTACCTGGTTTAGCTATAGGGGAGATGGGCCGTGGATTCCCTCCTTGGTCGTCACCTACCCAGTCGGTTTTTAGACAGACTTCCTTTCGTCTCTACAGTTGTCTCTTCCCTTATCCTCACTTTCCCTCCTCAACGCCCCACTACTTTCTCTCTCCTTTCTCTCCTCCCCTAATTGTATTGCTGATTTTTTGATATAATGTTTACTTGTTGATCTTTTTCTGGTATATTGTTGAACCACATTGTTGCACTTCATTTCGTCTCTCCTGTCGCTCCTACCGCATCCTCCCTCTATTTATGTCTCTCCCTCCCTCCTCTCCCAATGTATTGAGACTGAACTATTTTGTCTGATGCCCGATGGAGCTACTTGGTTTAGCCATAGGGGAGATGGGCCGTGGATTCCCTCCTTGGTTGTCACCTACCCATTCGGTCTTTAGGCAGACTTCTTTTCGTCTCTCCTTATTGTCTCTTCCCTAGCTCCTATCCTCTCTCCCCTTGCCTGCTACTCTGCCTACCCCCCCTCTCCTTTGTGCCCTTTGACTAAGCACTCCTTCTCCCCTTGTTGGGGAAAGATCCAATATTTATACTCTGGAGTCTCAGCGAACCCGCTGAGTGAGTTCACTGCGCCAAGGCAGCCACTCACACTTGAGGTATGGTATGGCACGCCTTGCCAAAGCACTCCCTCTCCCCTTTTTGGGGAAGGATCCAGTATGTAGGCCTTGGAGTCTAAGAGATCCCTCTGAGAGTGTCCACTGCGTAAAGGGAGCCTCTCGCAATAGAGATAGGGGAGGGATACCACTTCCCCTGGGATCACAGCTTACTGGACTTTGGACATTGCCTTGACTCGTCTACTGGTTTGTGTCCCTGTCACCCTTCCCTCCTCCCCCATGCTGTGTCTCTCACCCTCCCCTCCTCTTTCCCTTTTCTTATCTGTCTACTTCCCCTGCTCCAACCCCCCTCCCCTGAATCTCTCACCTTGCCTGCTTTTCCCCTTACGTATTTGTGCTTATTGTTTATCTCGACCTTACAAGTAACTATGTTGCCATGCTCTAAGAACTGTGTAACCTTTGTAACGGTGTAACCTGTAACTATGATCTGATGCTCATGTAAAGCACTCTGATACCTCCGGGTCTAGCCAGCGCTATATAAAACTTTTAAAAAGAAAAAATGGGAAAAAAAAGTATTCTTCCCAAAATATCCATCCTTTACAGACACAGTATTGTATTGTATTCCGGTTTTGTATAGCGCAAAAACACTGTCACCCAGAGGGTTTCCTGGCGCTTTGACTGAACAAACCAGCACACGGACATGAAGATCACACTACTCTAGGAAAGAGATAGGTTTTTAGGTTTCTCTTAAAAAGAGGGAGTTCGCTCATACACCTCAGATGGAGCGGGAGAGAGTTCCAAAGACTGGCAGCAGTGAAGCTGAAGGAACGACCGCCCATCCTAGACCTTTGAAACCTTGGAACCGTGGCCAGGTAAGCGGAAGAGGAGCGCAAGGTACATGGAGCAGAGTACCAGGAGAAGAGATTCTGCAGCATGCCGGGACCTTGCCCATGCAGCGCTCTAAAAACCAAGCAAGAGGCCTTAAAGAGGATCCGCTGTTGGACCGGTAACCAATGAAGGTCACGCAGCGCCGCAGTGGATGAGGCAGAACGCGGACGGGACAGGGCTAACTTAGCCGCCATGTTTTGAATCCGTTGTAGCTTGCCGACCAAGTTCTTCGGTGCACCCAACAGCAATGCATTGCAATAGTCCGACCTGCTCAGTATGATCCCCCGTACCGCCTCAGATCTGGCCGGGACTGGGAGCAAAGGAAGGACTTTGCGCAGCATGCGAAGCAGTACCATACAAGTGGCCACGGTCTTGTTGGCAAAACTATCCAGTTGAAGATTGGGCTCAAACATGACTCCCAGATTTCGCACACAGTCCGCTGCTGTCCCTGATCCGGGAAAGAAGGGAGGCCAGAAATCCTCTGGTAGTGAGCGTGGGACACGGTCAGTGGAACAATACAGCACCTCTGTTTTACAGTTATCTGTAATATTGAGCTTTTTTATTATAAGCTCAGCAAGGTCTTGCTGTGGAGACAATAGAAGGTTATTTATCAGCCCTTTCAGTATTTTTATGTTAAATCGATTAGCCATCTTTATTCAAATCACTGCTTTTGATGTGTTTTCTCAAAGGGCTGACCCATATGTTCCCTCCATCATAATTTGTGTTGCCTCAGTGGGACCTCAATATAGTGCTCACTTTTCCAATGTGCTCTATATTTTAGTCAATGCACAGATCCACCTCCACTTGCTCACCTTAAAGACATCCTTACTCACAGCAATAACGTCATCTTGTCATGTGAGTGAACTATGAGCACTGTCTGTTCAGCAACTGTATGCCACCTTCTTTCCCGATAGACTACTGCTCAAGTCTGAAGTGGCATTTCTCCCGAAAGTTGGAACACCTTTCCACACAGGGCTTCACATTATCCTGCCAGCTGTCTTTGTACCACCTAGTCCATCTAAAGTGGAAAAGAGAATTCATCATGTAGACCCAAAGAGGACTCTGAGCCTTTAGATTGATCATATCAAGGAGCATTGAGTGATCAATGAGCTGTTTTTGGTGTTCTCTGTTGATGGCTGTCAGTTCTTCTTCAGAAGACTTCCTCAAAGGCTGCTCTATCATGGGCTGCACTGACCCTATGGTCACAGAAGATCCTGCCTCCTCCTTGGAAGCATCTCCATCACCTTCGGCTCACTCTCTAAGCATATTATAAAGTCTCTCTGCATGACGATCGGGGTGATGATGATGTTGCCTGAGGGTGATGTACAGGAGGAATAAGTGACAACTCAATGTGACATGTAACTTGTGAATTTATGGGAGGTGGTGGGTCTCAGCAGAGTTACGTGCACAACAGATACCCAGGCTGTTGGCATTCTCCAAGCTGCCTTAGGGGCAGTTCAGTCGGATTAGGAGGTGTAAGTCACACCTAGGACCTCCCACAGTTCAGATCCAAGTGGACCTTTTGAGTTCACTGCAGGATATAGTTAATACATTTTGGGCCAGATGTAGGTGAAATAGATTTACCGATTTTTAATTACCGAATTTTACCGATTCAGTAATTAAAATTCGGTAAATCTATGGGGTGGACTTGTAGGTATTCCAGATGTGCTGGAATACCGACCATTTTCACAAGGGTGCAGGGGGTGTCACTTTGACACCCTCTGGCACCCCCAAAACAGGCTTGGGTGCCATGTGGCAGGCATACATGCCCTAAGGGCAGGTCTGCCTGTCACATGGCATAGGTGTGCATGCACACATGTGCATGCACACCGGAATCGGTATTTTACCATCAAATTGGATTTGATGGTAAAATACCGATTCGGTAAGGCCTCTGGGACTCTGAAGAGTCCCACCTACATCTGGGAGGCTCCGATTCGGTAAATTTACAGATTTTTTTATTTTACCGAATCGGTAAAATTACCGAATCGGTAATTTTACCGATTCAGTAAAATAATGCTCCCTACATACCTATCACCTATTTACCGATCGGTAACGGCCGAAAATACCGATTTTCGGCCGTTACCGACCGACCTACATCTGGCTCTTTGTTAGTATTTACGTACACAAGCCTGGATATTGTACCATAATCTGCAGCTGTTCCTTCACCACCTCATCTACTTCAACAACTACAGAAGCCATCACTGGATTCAACCCTCCTCCTGAAGTTTGTAATGTTATTTTGGCAGCCAGACATCCCTCCCCCAAGACCATGTACTCCTGCCAATGGAACAAATTTGTATTATATTGTATAGAAAAGGCTATTGATCCTTTTTCTGCTTCCCTTTCGGATATTTTGCTTTTTACTTTGACCCTTGCCCAGCAAGGCTCTGCTCTGGGCACTCTGAAGGGGTACCTTTTGGCCTTGTCTGCTTTCTTATGGCTCCCAGACCAACCCTTATTATTTAAATCCCCAATTGTAAATAGATTCCTCAAAGGTCCTGTGCATATGTTCCCACCTTCCCCTTTCATTATGCCTCAGTGGGACCTTAATTTGGTTCTCACCTTCCTGATGTGTGCGCCATTCGAACCTCTGCACAACTGTTCGCTCCAGCTGCTTGCCATCAAAACACCCTTTTTAGTGGCAATCACATTTGTCGGGAGGGTGAGCGAATTGCAGGCTTTGTCATCCAAGCCTCCATACCGGACAATATTCCCTGGGAAATTGGTGCTTCGCACTAAGGCCTCCTTCCTCCTGAAAGTGGTAACACCATTCCATGTGAGGCAATCTGTCACCTTGCCCACTTTCTCCGCTCCTCCGCATCCCTCTAAAGAAGAGAAGTGACTCCACTGCCTGGGTTCTACCTTGACCGCACTAAAGAGTTCTGGGTGGATGATCAACTCTTTGTGGAGTTCGCTGGAGCGAAGAAAGGTCGTGAAGAAAATGACTTGCTTGCGGTGGGTCGTCCTCTACATTAAAATTAGATCCTCTCTAGCCAAGAAGCAGCCTCCTAAAGGTTTATGGGCTCACTCCACCAGAGCCAAGGTTGCTACCGCAGCATTGCAACGTGGCGTTTCAGTTCTGGACATTTGTCAGGCAGCAACATGGGCATTCCTGCATATGTTTACCAAGCATTCCTGCCATGACACTAAAGTCCACAGGGACGGCCTTTTTGATTCCTCTGTCATGCAGGGATTTCTGGTATAACTTGTCCACAGTCCCTCCTCCAGGGATGGCATTGCTTGGGTATCTATTCAAAGGTAAGGAATCTGCGGCTAGATGTCTCTATCAGATTAACAAGTTACTTATCTTTGGTAACACCTTACCTGGTAGACATAATCTAGCTGGAGATTCCTTACCGAACCACACATCTTCCCTGCATTGCCGACAGGTTTCTAGGGTCAGGGCTTATCCCTTTCAGGGCCGTAGATGTTAACGTTCACACCAATGTCAGTGCATTTCATGGCTCCACACTTCTGCCGTGGAAAGTCGTGAAAAGTAACTGATGTCAACATGCCAAGGTAATGCCTATATAGGTGACGTGGAGGTCACTACTGCGCCGACTACGTTGTACGGAGCTGACCAACACACCTACCGGCGCGCAGTAGTATTGTTCGAAGAAAAATGTCTGGGTCCAGTCTGACGTCTGGGAAATTCAAAGTTAAGGATTATCAGCAAAAATATTAATTACAGGATCAGGTACCCAATTACATTGGCCCCTATGTGTTTGCTGGGTTGGTTTCCAAGATGCTTATTTCTCACTAAAAGGCCTCACCCTCTTCCAATGCTTTGGCATGCCTGTGGACATTTTCGTGTACGAATGCAAGTCTAAAAACTGCACCCTTTGAACAATGTCTGGATACCGTCTGTGATCTGGTGGGCTATTTCGGGAACAATGGCTTCGTGGCCAGGGACTATCAAACGCTGAAATGTGATAGCCCCGAAGATGTCGCACCTGTTGTGTTCCGGGGCAGGACTTTCTGTCGCCTGTCCAGGTGCCCTGCAGGTGTGTGGTTTTTAATATGCGCGCTCCTCCCCGAGGCTCGCTTGTCAAGGGAAGCATTGTGTGCTGGCGGTGCCTGGCTCAGCCCTCGCATTATGAATTGTTGGGTCTCGTCTGTCCCTGCGAGCGACATTCCTTTAAGGAGGTGTGAGTGCGTTCAAGGTCTCGTGGACAGACAGACGGACGGAGAGCACTCAGGGAGGAGGGGACACGCCTCGCCTCTCCGTAGCCCTCTCGCTGTTGCGCGGCACTGACAGTCACTCTGGCTTCGTGTATTTCAAAGTATTTTCCACAAATACCCGTCGGTGGCATGGAGACCGGATGTTGTTTCAGTAAACAGTCTGTCACTCTGTTATCACCGGGCAGCAGTCTCTGCTATGCGCGTCATCATTTCCGCCTCTCCCTCTTTCGTTTCTTTGCGTTCTTCGATAATCCCACTTGTTCTCTGCTGGGAGTGTTATCCAAGGCTCTGTACGGGAGTCGAGAAGCAAATTCTAGTCCATTTGCTTGAAAGCTTCAGGACTGGGTTGGCATACCTACCCGGGCTTTAAGTGGGATGAAAAAACAGGGGGCTCTTAAGGGGCGTGGTCGACGTAATTAGACATCTGTGCTCAGCATAATGTGCCGCCCCCACTGGTATTTCCCTGCTTCTGCTATTGCATCCAGATATAAATAATACAAAAAATTAACATCACACGTACAACAAGTGCTATTGGCTTTGTCAATGCTTGTTAGTTGCATAAGCTACATAAGCAACGATGGATTCCTTGTATATAATATTGAAAATGCTTCAGTTCTGAAATGATGAAACTGTGAAAGAACTAGAACGAGTCCTTTTTAAGTTACATCAAAGGCAGTAAAGTGGGATACTGCTGCAGTTAAGATATGTATATTTTTTCATCCTAAGGGTGAGGGCAAAAACGGAGACCCTGACAGTGATCCGTCTCAGCACCTGCTTTTTAGAACTGTCGGTGCCCACTTAAAGCCCCGCCTTTTACTAACACTTGTACAACATTAATTTCCCAGTGACTGGCATGGCCTATAGTGCTGTGGGCTGTCCGGTGTTTTCTTCTCCCACGGCTCTGGCCTTTATTCTAAGTGTAACTGCATTTGCCTGGTGGTTCGTACCTGTTGCGTCTGCTGCGGCGCATGAATGAATGGGCAGCCGTGAGATGGTGCATTATTGAATGGGCAGCCGTGAGATGGTGCATGCTTGCATGGGCAGCTGTGAGATGGAGCTTGCTTGGATGGGCAGCCGTGAGAGGGTGCATGCTTGTATAGGCAGCAGTGAGATGGTGCATGCTTGCATGGGCAGCTGTGAGATGGAGCTTGCTTGGATGGGCAGCCGTGAGAGGGTGCATGCTTGCATGGGCAGCCGGGAGATGGTGCATGCTTGCATGGGCAGCCGGGAGATGGTGCTTGCTTGAATGGGCAGCTGTGAGATGGAGCTTGCTTGGATGGGCAGCCGTGAGAGGGTGCATGCTTGTATGGGCAGCCGTGAGATGGTGCTTGCTTAGATGGGTGATTCAAAAAAAGGGGGGTGGTGATGAACAGAGTGTCTGAATTAAGCAGACCACTCTTACCCAGTAAAGAGATCAGGGCTTGATCCATCACCGTTATTTAGCTCACTGCATCACCCCAGTTCAGAACCTGGCTATATGCAAATTAGTCTGACCCAGTGCCTCATGGGAACAGGGCAGACCAAACTACCAAGCCAATTCTTCACCGGAACGGAGGCAAGCTTCCGGGGACCGGTTTCTGGCATTTCAGCCGTCGTCGGCCCGGCTTGCTTGAATCCTGGTGGTGCAGTGAGCAAGGGACTCATGTCTGAGTATACCCTGCCACATTTGTGGTGGCCAAAAACGATTCAAAAAAAGGGGGTGGTGATGAACAGAGTGTCTGAATTAAGCAGACCACTCTTACCCAGTAAAGAGATCAGGGCTTGATCCATCACCGTTATTTAGCTCACTGCATCACCCCAGTTCAGAACCTGGATATATGCAAATTAGTCTGACCCAGTGCCTCATGGGAACAGGGCAGACCAAACTACCAAGCCAATTCTTCACCGGAAAGGAGACAAGCTTCCGGGGACCGGTTTCTGGCATATCAGTCGTCGTCGGCCCGGCTTGCTTGAATCCTGGTGGTGCAGTGAGCAAGAGACTCATGTCTGAGTATACCCTGCCACACTTGTGGTGGCCAAAAACGATTAAAAAAAAAATGATTAAAAAAAAGGATTAAAAAAAAAAAATATGTGTAACTGCATTTGCCTGGTGGTTCGTACCTGTTGCGTCTGCTGCAGCGCATGAATGAATGGGCAGCCGTGAGATGGTGCATTATTGAATGGGCAGCCGTGAGATGAAATGAAATGAAAGGAAATGAAATTTGATTTGTAGAGCGCATGGCTGCCCGAAAGCGTCCCTGCGCTTGCTTAGGGAACCCGTCCTGGTATTCCCCTGCAAGATAACCCATTACTGGGCATCCCCAAGGTGAAAGCCAGGCATCCCGCTGCGAGGGGCCGTTGTGGAGATTAAGCAAGCTATATCCCAGAGTTACAGAGTGGGACTCCATGATTGGAATAGGCACCGAGGCGAGAATTGTCAGGTCCGGGGAAATTTGAGCCCAAGACCCGCCGAGGCGGGGAATTGAACCCTGGTCCGGGCCAGACCTCTGCATCAGGGTCTGCCGCTCCAACCACTTGAGCCACTGGGCAGCTGTGAGATGGAGCTTGCTTGGATGGGCAGCCGTGAGAGGGTGCATGCTTGTATGGGCAGCAGTGAGATGGTGCATGCTTGAATGGGCAGCTGTGAGATGGAGCTTGCTTGGATGGTCAGCCGTGAGAGGGTGCATGCTTGTATGGGCAGCCGTGAGATGGTGCTTGCTTAGATGGGTGGGCAGCCGTGAGAGGGTGCATGCTTGTATGGGCAGCCGTGAGATGGTGCTTGCTTAGATGGGTAGCCTTGAGAGGATGCATCCTTAGATGGGCAGCCGTGAGAGAGTGCATGTTTAGATGGGCAGCCGTGAGAGAATGCATCCTTAGATGGGAAGCTGTGAGAGGGTGCATGCTTGGATGGGCAGCCATGAGAGGGTGCTTGCTTGGAAGGGTGTTGCATGGCCAGGGGGGGTCTGTGTGGGAAGTGTTTTGGTCTTGTGCAGGAGTGCCAGAGTGCTGCGTCACTCCCTCCTGGTTCTCAGCACTTAACCTATGGTGATGGGAAAGGAGTGTGAGGAAGACCTGGGCAGTTTACTTTTGTTGGCTTCTGTCTGCTATTCTTCAAGGTCCTATGAGGTTTTCTGTCAAACTATCAACCAATTTACTGTCCTTGCTGCCGCCGTTAGAGGCACCATTCTGTATAATCTTGGAAGGGACTTAAGAGAAAGAGATGAGCATTTTGCCAGTACTGTCTGCCTTTGAGGTGGTCCCTAATGCACACTATTGCTGTATCACTAGAGTTCACAGTGCTTTAGAGTGTCCAGTCTTGAAGCTGGTCATAAGGGCCGGATTCATACTCATTGGAGACCTGAACTTCCACCTCGACAACCCCAGCAACCAAAACTCCACCATCCTTCGTGACAACCTCGCCAGCATTGGACTTAAACAACTCGTCAACACACCGACCCACAGAGCAGGACACACCCTCAATCCCATATTCACAGCAGGAAACAGTGTCCATTACAGCCACACAACGCAACCGCCATGGACCAACCACCACAACGAACACTTTGCTGTTGACAAATCCAAGGCACCCAAACCAGCCCCATGCGCACCACGAAGGAACTGGAGCACGGTTACTGTTGAGTAACTTAACTCCACCCTCACCCGAGACAACCACACCTGGGCATCCGATGCAAACAACGCAGCCAGAGAACTCCACACCTGGATCTCCAACTTCTCAGACGAGCTCGCCCGCTATGCAACCCCGACATACAATGCCCAAGGAAAGCCGCCTGGTTTACCACCGCTCTCCAAGAAGCCAGGCGCACCTGCAGACACCTGGAGAAGAACTGGAGAAACACCAAGGCAACCGAAAACCACACCACCTACAAGGGCGCTATGACTGACTACCACACCAAATCAGAGACACCAAGAGGAACTTCATCCACAACAAAATCCTCGCCAACTCCAAGGAACTTTTCAGCATCATTCAAGAATTCACCAACCCATGCAGCGAAGTCACAGACATCACCCCATCCCAAAACCTCTGCGACAAGCTTGGAACCTACTTCCACCTCAAGATAAAAAACCTCTACGACAACTTCGTCGACCATGCACCAGGTGCCACAGACCGCCCCCGCCCCCCAGAGACACAAGCCAGCCCACCATCTCCAACTGGACACCGATCACGGCTGAAGACACCGCCTCAACCATGAAAGTCATCCACTTGGGGGACCCCCACCTAACCCTGCCCCCGTCTCATCTACCACAGTCACGGTCGCCATCTCACCTGAACTACAACGCACTATCAACACCACCTTCAAAACAGGCACCTTCCCAGATGACTGGAAGCGTGCAGAAGTCAGACCCCCGCTCAAGAAGCCCACATCTGACCCCACCAACTTCAAGAACCAAAGGCCCATCTCGCTCCTCCCCTACTCTCAGAGAAAACAGTCAACAGGGAACACGATTCATCAAAGAGAACGCTGTCCTCGACTCGTCCCAATCTGGATTACAAAGCAACCACAGCACAGTGACCCCCCTACTCGCCGCCTCAGATGACATCTGCACTCTCCTGGACCAAGGCCACTCCGCAGCCCTCATCCTACTCAACCTATCAGCGGCCTTCGACACCGTCTCTCACCGCATACTAGCCACCATACTATAGAACGCCGGCATACAAGAAACAGCCCAAGGCTGGATCCGATCATTCCTCACCGGAAGAGGCCAAATGATCAGACTGCCACCCTTCCTCTCCTATCCCACGAAAATTACCTGCAGAGTCCCACAGGTGTCATCACTGAGCCCGACCCTCTTCAACATCTACATGGCCCTCCTCGCAGCCATCGTCCGAAAACATGGCCTCAACATCGTATCCTATGCTGAAGACACCCAACTTATCCTCTACCTCACCAAAGACCCCACCAGCGCCAAATTCAACTTCCAGAAAGGAATGCAAGACGTCGCAGTCTGGATGACCAACAGCTGCCTGCAGCTCAGCGCTGAGAAGACATAAGTCCTTGTCCTCGATACCACTCCTTCAGCATGGGACAGCACATGGTGGCCGACCGCCCTCGAAGCCCACCTACCCCCTCAGACCACGCCAATAACCTCTGCATCGTACTCGACTCACCACTCACTATGAAACACCCGGTCAATGGCGTCACCTCCAGCTGCTTCAACACCCTCCGCAATACCTTCAAGTTGATCCCCCCTGGGTCAAGGAAGACAGTCACCCATGCACTCAACACCAGCAGACTGAACTACGAAAACTCACTTCACGCTGGTATCAACAAGTCCCCACTTCACAAACTCCAGACAATACAGAACACCGCCACCAGACTTGTCCTCAGCATCCCCCGGCACGAACACATCACACAGGACCTACGAAGACTCCACTGGCTCCCGTGGAGAAAAGAGTCACATTCAAAATCCTCACTCACGCCTACAAATGCCTACACAACAACGGACCCAAATACCTCAACGACAGAATCAACTTCCACGTACCCAAAAGAAACCTCCAATCTTCCAACGTCGCACTGGCCGAAACCCCGCACATCCACAGAGCCAGAGTAGGCGGAAGATCCTTCTCTCACATTGCAGCCAAGACCTGGAACGAGCTACCGGCAGACATCAGACGAGCCCCCTTCCTGAACACCTTCAGGAAGACCCTCAAGACCAGTCTCTTCGGCTAGGCAGATCTATGACGCAGGTCGGTGCAGCAAAATTGCTTCCGCCACTGCACTGCGCCATTTTCTTGTAAATATGCCCCAATGTTTTGTAGCACCAGTCAGAGTGACGGGTGGAAGATCTAATCGTACTTGGATGCATGACCTCTTGATATTGTGTGGAAGGTTTTAGAGGATTGATGGTGGTTCAGCCCAGGAAGCGCAAGACTAATGTGAAGATGCACTGATAGTAGTTCACTGTTGTCTTGCAGAAATTTTGCAGTTTCTGAGGCTTTTGCAGGAATGGTCTGTGTTCCTGTGTCTGTCTTAAATCACTCTTCATCAGTGTTTTTCTGATTTTAGTATTAAATGTATTTTTATTGACAAAATACAGAGCAAGAGAAAAAACCTTTAAAGCTGACGTTGCTCAGTTTTGATGATACAGGAAGCTAGGTTGGTTCAGAATCCTTATTTTGGGGTACGCCTAGTCTTTACTTATTTTTTTTAAATTCAGATAGGCATGTACACTTTATTGGGATTATTTATGAGAGCCCTGCATCACTTTTGCTGCACGTAAAGTGGTACATGATGTAGGGCTCTCCTAAAGATTTATGAAGCCAATGCATACCACCATGCGTGACTTTGAGTAACCACATAAATCCGGAGGACTGCTATGCAGTGCAAATCACTGCGTCGCCTTACTCTGCTCCAGTGAGGCGCTTGATGGCCGTTGCAGTGGCTTTTCCCGCGCAACACCTATGGAATTTGACGTTGCCCCAGATTTACAAAGTGATGTAAACCTGGGGACGTGTCAAATCCGTATACCTCCTGAGGCGAGGCGTAACAAGGATAAATATGTTTGTATCTCTTTGTTTTTTCCTCTTTCCACGTGTGATGCATTCTGTAGTACACATGGAAAGAGGAAAACACCTCATAGGATTGTTTTACTGCAGAAAGGTTCCCCTTCCTGCACAAAAATAATCCTGCCTGCAACGTAGGCACCCCTGCGCCATGGTGCAAGGGTGCTTACGTTGGCACTAGGCTGCCAAAATGGCATCAGTGTGGGCAGAAAGGACAGGAATGTACTGTATTGCGTAAATATGGTGGATTCTTGCCCTTTCACTTTGGCATAGGGCAGCGCAGCTCCTTTGCCAAAAATGCCATAAATGAGGCCCTTTGTATCGGAGCTGGCAAGGATTCCCAAAGCTGGCCACTTGCACTGAGAAGGTTTGTTCCTTCAGTGGGAGGAAATGGTTAGATAATGTGCTAGTCTTGAGCTGAGTGTCCTTTGTATATCTTTGAAATTTAGCTGGCAGGTACCACGGATCTTCTCATTGGATGCCTCTATCCATAGCCAGTACAGTTTGTGAATCACCAGTGCATTGTGTTCCTTTGGATGGAGGTGGAAGAGCAGTTTTACTGCAGTGTTCTGCAGCTTTTTTCAATTGGCATAGTACGAAGCTGGGAACTTCAAGATATAGACCATATGTGTAGTCAACCCATGACATCACAAGGTTGAGAATGGTGTGCATTTTCTTAGGTTATTCCACAGAAGAGAAGATGTTGCAATGTTGTGTTAGTACAGAAGTGAACTCCTTGTTACATCATTATCTTGTGGCGATCAGAGATAGGTAGGAGTCCATGGCTGTTCGGAAGTTTTTTTCCTCCCTTGATGTTCATTTGTTTATTATTTATTTAAGAAGTTTATAGAGCGCGCAGCTACCCTAAAGGGTCTCCCGGGGCTTCCTTGTCCAGGCTCTAGTTGTTTGGGCCAGATTGTTGAAGGTTGATAGTTTCTCCATTGTACACATCTCTATTTTGGAAGAGTTCAATTCAATAAAAAAATTTTTTATTAATTTTACGCGTGACATCCACAGTTTACAGCAAGATATGGCAGTACTAACGTGTGGGCTAGTCTGGCCCAGATTTCATGTGCAGCAATATATCCATATAGTACTGAAAGATAAACATCATTCTATGTTAACACGAGCATCAGAGGGGAAACATCACTTACAACGCAACTTTTACAACGACATACCATTACAACGCAACTTTTACATCGCAAAAACTTTTACAACGCATGTATTTACAACGAATGTTTTTACAACGCAGGTACCTTTACAACGCATACCATTACAACGTAAGTATTGGTAAGTATATAATTATATTTTAAATGTTATGTTTGGGGTAAAGGGGTATTTTTAGGGTTCAGGGTCAGTTTTGGGTTTTTGGGTAAAGGGGTATTTTTGGGGTTCAGGGTCAGTTTTTAGTTTTTGGGTAAAGGGTTATTTTTGGGGTTCAGGGTCAGTTTTTAGTTTTTGGGTAAAGGGGTATTTTTGGGGTTCAGGGTCAGTTTTTAGTTTTTGGGTAAAGGGGTATTTTGGGGGTTCAGGGTCAGTTTTTAGTTTTTGGGTAAAGGGGTATTTTTGGGGTTCAGGGTCAGTTATTAGTTTTTGGGTAAAGGGGTATTTTTGGGGTTCAGGGTCAGTTTTCAGTTTTTGGGCAAAGGGGTATTTTTAGGGTTCAGGGTCAGTTTTTAGTTTTTGGGTAAAGGGGTATTTTTGGGGTTCAGGGTCAGTTTTTAGTTTTTGGGTAAAGGGGTATTTTTGGGGTTCAGGGTCAGTTTTTAGTTTTTGGGTAAAGGGGTATTTTTGGGGTTCAGGGTCAGTTTTGGGTTTTGGGGGTACAGGGGTACAGGGTAAAAATAAATTAAAATTAAATTTAAATTAAATTACATTAAATTATATTTTTTTAAATTAATTTACGATTATAAAATTAATATATATTTACCAATACTTACGTTGTAATGGTATGCGTTGTAAAGGTACCTGCGTTGTAAAAACATTCGTTGTAAATACATGCGTTGTAAAAGTTTTTGCGTTGTAAAAAATGCGTTGTAAAAGCATGCGTTGTAATAACATGCGTTGTATCAACATAGATCCGCATCAGAGACATGCAAGCGAATAAGAAAGAAACAATGACCAGCCATACAACCAGCTCCGCTCGTCTCCCCGCACCCGTCACCCAATTTCAGGAAAACAAAAGCAGTATCACTGATGTGGCAGCTACCACACTGCGAGGGCAGCAAGGCTGGGTGCCATGGCTGTGCCTCTTCGGGCTGTTCACGAGGAGGAAGTATTGCACTCAGGGCCGGCTGTGCGACAGTGTCTGTTGGCGCCCCTCCAATGACCACCTCTGCCACGGATTCCCTCACCAGCACCCTTTAACAGTGCCCCTCAAGTCTCCATAACCACTATCTCTCAGATTCATAAACTTTTATAGCGCCACTCACACCAGTGTAAGGTGTCAGAGCACTTTACACCACACACACATTGCACAGAGACTATCGTATGAGTGTAAATCAGTGTATAGAAATAAATGTTACATCAGACAGTACTACAAGGTGTAGGAGTGACATGTCCGTGATACTGGTAGGCAATATAGTTTAAGTTCTTATTCAAGAAAAGCACAAATTCAGAATTTAAAACGTAACATCATTGTTAGTGGTTCTCTAACATAATAAGAATTATTTTCTACCCAAATGAACCCTTTTCACAAGATTAGGATGATGAAAGACTGAGCAAAAAAACATGTAGCTTTAACATATACCTTGCAGTTTGCATGCAGCTCTAGGATGACAGTTAATAGTTTAGTGTTCTATATTAAGAATCTGACTTCTAAATGACAAGTAACAAAAGGAGCTCTCTTACAGAAGCAGTAACCCACTGGCCTCTTTATGTTATATGCACTTCCTTATCTGCATGGTACACGTTTCTTAGCAGCAGGCATTTTAACCCTCTGCGCTACTTTAGGATGAGTCAAAACTTCCATTCGACAAATCTCCGTCCTTTTCCAGGAAGATGATTAATCACTGGACTTCTTTTGACATTTTAATTGATGTCTGAAAGTTGCTGGAGGCCAGGAACGAGACAGCAGGTGCTTTTAAAATGATAATACCCATTTTAAAAAATGACGCCCCCATCCCAAGTTAACGCTCGGTGCGGTCGCACCGATCGCACCACCCTAGAGCCTTCCCTGATTGCACTCAATCCTATCAAATAATCATTCCACTGTTCAATGAGAATACGCCTCCCATCCCAAGCTCTGGTATCCGCTTGAACCGAAAGCTCTGCAGATGCCCAACGGATCACATCTTTGTGCCATATGGTAATCAGAGGGGCAACCGACGTCTTCCAGGACATGGCAATACGTATTTGTGCCAATACAAATGCCGGACCCTGAAACCCCCTTATTTGTTTTGTATGTTTCGTCACTGCCCTGGAATTAAGAAGGCAGAGCCCAGGGTCACATGGCAAACATTAGGCAGTGATATCTGCTATACAGGAGGTTACTGTTTTCTAGAAGTCCACTATTACAGGGCAAAGCCACACCATATGAAGAAAATCTGCCTCAGCCTGCTGACTTCTGGGGCATGCTACTCTGGCACCTGGGTGCATTTTTGCAAATCTGCCCGGGGAAATTATGTGTGGTGTAAATAATATTATTGTGTAAACCTTAATCAGGCGTTTCATGTACCTGTTCCTATAGACTCCAAGCACCTCCTCCACGTGGTATCCTGTGGATCCATTGATACTTTCTCATCTCACCAACCCTTGAGAGCCGGGAACTCCATGCTTGCAACATTACCCCGTAAGGCTTCGTAAATGTGCGAAATAGCCTGCCCTGACCACGTAAAGACCGCCATCAACTCCAAAGGGCCAGCTACCTGAGCAGGACACCTATCTAAATTCCATAGTTTCTGTTCAATTTACGGTAGTTAATCATCATCAAAGGCATCATGGAACTTGTCTAGTCCAAATTAGTCTAGGTTCTTACGGATTTCACTTTTAAATACATCTGCGCGTCATCAGCGTGGTTGAGTTGTAGAATGTCAAGTTGAATGACCTTATCAGATCTAGAAATAGCATGAGGTATAGGTTGAGCTTTGTGGGACGCTGCAGTGTGGAGTGTATGTGGAGAAGTGAATGGTGTTGTTGATACCTGCCTGTCTGTTCTTTAGATAGGAAGAGATCAAGCTTCATATACCGTTTTCACTCTGCAGGAGGTGCTACTGGTCGGATTACAGCCGGATCGAGGCTGGATCAGGTGATTGCCCCATTACTCCTGGCACACCTTATCATGGTGAGGCCTCTTGAATGGTTCATACAAGTGTTATCATACCATGGATTCTCTTTTTTCTTAAAAGAGAAGCACCTATTTTTGTTACATTTATTCCTGCCGAAACAAATTTGTGTAAATCCTACTTGTAAAACATATCCACCGCGGATACTCCGATGCTGACATCCCTCAGGAGTGCCTTTTTTTGTCTCTATGCCCTGAAGAAGTCCATTATTGGACGAAACGCGTCGGCTGTGTGTTTTAAAAAAAATATTGTGAATAAAAGAAGAGACTATAAGAAAACACTCTGTGGACGCGGACTAGTTCTTATTATTTTTCTATGTGTTAATCTTGTGTTGTGGTGCACTTTTGCAATTTGTTTTTGTCTATTTCTTCATATGTCGAGTTCTTCCTGTGTAGTCTCTGGTGGTGGATGGTGTTAAAAAATGGCCAATGGAAAAGAAATAACACTGCTGCTCCACTGGTGTCCGCTGTTATTTTCAGGTGATCCCAAACAGATACCAAGGCAGATTCCACACCTCTTCCTGAGGAAAACCTGCGTTGATGTCACAGTAGGACCTGGGTGATCAATTCCTTAGCCTGAGCCCTGTAGATGTTGCGTCTGGTCTGTGGTGAGTGTTTGAGTACTGTCAGCATACTGGGTGTTGAGAACCAACACTGCATTGCGTGGATTAGTTACTGTGCTTACAGGTTGATAAATGACCCTCAGTTTAGTGAAGGGCCCCTGGATGCCTGTTAAATGCAGTGGCGGCTCCTCCACTAAGGCGGCGGAGCATTGCCTCACTGTTTTCAGCAGTGGAAACAAAGTAAAAATAAAATGAAAATAACTCATTGTTATTATCATTTTATTTCTTCTTCCTGCTGCTGCAACTTGGCGGAGTGGGGCAGGGCTGCTCTCCCTTCAGAGCAGGGGGAGGAGTGGTTCTCAGAGCAGGGGGAGGAGTGGTGAGCACTCTGTAAAGGGCACAGGAATGTTTGGCCGGCCGTCTCAGACCGACCAAACCGTCATGCACCGTTTGCAAGTTCTTCTCCCAGGCTGCATTATAGCCTGGGTGAAGAACATGCCCAGGCTCTCCTTCCCTGGCTGAGTGCTGAACCATGGTGCTCAGACCAATAACAATGCTGCATTGCAGCGTTGTGATTGGCTTAGGGGAGCCTGGGTGCTTCCGGTTCCGGCCAGAGCAGAGGGACGATGATAAGGCACAATGAGGAGGGACGCAGCGAGGAGGTAAGTTTTATCATTTTTTTATTTAATCACTCCACCCTCCAAAACCCCATCTACGCACACATTCCTATCACCCAGAACTCTACCAGCCGCCACTGGTTAAATGTGATAAGTACTTTTGCATGGTTTATTGTTTGAAAGTGTGCGTTTGCGTTTCAGCAAGTGAGAGATAAATCTGAGAGCATTTCTGTTTGGCGTCTTGTTGTTTTTTGTTGGCAGTTGCGCGTTGCCTAGCAAGTTAAACTAAGCTGTATTATTATTTCTGTTGTTTTGTGTTGCTATAATGGTGCTATGAAAATATATTGGGTTATCTGAGGGTTGTACTTTGCGTTTCGTGCTGCAGGTGATGATACCTAATGTTTAGTTAAGGAGCTGGTTCAGCGTCGTGGGGTTGTGGTGTTTGTGTGTGTGCTGCTTTCTCTTATGATTGTCATAGTGGGCTTCAGGTGTATGTTTACTGTAGTGTAGTGTCCCGCTTATGAAGTGTCATGTAGATATTGACGAAGTATCACTATATTACTTCTGTTGGGTTGCAGTGCACTGCCATCTACTTTGTGTGTTGTTCTGGTGTGTGAGGATGTGATTGGTAGAAGTTTGAATGGGTTTTCTCAGTGCTTAACTTGAGCGGTTGAGGGCCACCAGTACTCATTTTTGGGGACCGGGACTTATTTTTCTGTCTCAGACATTGCCCTAGAGCAAGAGAGCCGAAAACAGAGACACGAGGAAGAGAAAGACAGGAAAACCGTCACCAATGGAGAAAGAAGGGATAAGTGAGATAAACGGGCAGGGGGTGTCTGACAGTGGGTTAAAGAGTATGAGGTGGTATTCGGTGCGCTGACTTTTAATAGCATCTGCCGTGGGCTTCTGAGCAGAGCTTTGGGTATCGGTACTCCTTCTTTTACAACGGAAACACTGAGTTTTCTTTGGTACACGTTTAGAGAGATGGAGTATTTTTTATTGTATTAGTAGCACTGGGTGGTGAGGCATAGGTTACTTCAATGCTGTAAGCATTCATACATTATTACCATTGCAAGGTATGGTGTTGGAGCACACATCAGTTATATTTTTAGGACCTTTGGTTCTCTGTTGGTTGTGTATGGGTGCTTGAGTGTGTCTGGTGGTCTTTTATGTTAGGCGTGTGATTGGCAGTAAGTGTTAGATTTGTTGGGTCTGTTCGAAAGATTCCTGATCCATTACAATTCTGTGCAATCTGAAAGAAACAGGTTAGTGTTAGATTCCTTACCTTAGAATATTCCCAGGCGTCAGACTGGATCTGGAAAGTTTTGGTTAGCAGTACCCCTGCGCGTCGGTAGGCGTAGTCTGCGGCTCCACGTCCGTTGTCGGAGTCGTGATCGCCGGGATGACGTCGTCAGAGTACTTAGATGCCGCCCTCGTGCGCTGACGTCAGTTTTTCTTTTTTCCGCGCCAGCAAGCGCAGATCCGGGAAGAGCAGTACTCCTAGTCAATTTTTGACTAACTTTTTGATCTGTTTTGGATCTTTTCTCGAGTCGACTCAACTCCGCAGGGTTCCACAAGATCCAGGCCTGGATCCGGAACGTCGGCAGTCGACCTTACGACCCCTCCGCTGACGCCGTCCCCAAGGGTGTCGCCCACAATGCCGTCCCCGGACGACATCGTCCCCAGTTACAGTCCGGATTCGGCGTCGGACCGGCGCTGCCTTCGACGCCAGTGGGTGAGCCTTTCACCGACGATCCGGCTCCATAATTTTTCCCTGAATATCAGGAGATGGATGACGAGGAGGGCTGGGAGGGGTCTGAGGACCCTCTGGCACTGCAGTGCCAGGCGAGCCAGGACTGGGCAGATGAGCTGGGGGAGGCCAGTGGTCTGGACACTTTGCCCGACACCGGACCTGTCTCCCCTCCAACCGTGGCTGCGGAGGAGGGGGCTGCTTACAGTGTGGTGTTGACTAGGGCAGCCAAGGCCTTGGCTCTTGAGCTCCCAGGCTCGGCCGTGAGGACTAGCCTCCTCACTGAGGTGCTCAAACTGCAGGCAAGCTCCTCAGAGCCTCTCCTGCCGTTTAACGAAGCCCTCTCTGACGTTCTGATGGGCACCTGGTCCAAGCCCTCTTCAGGCATTCCTGTGGATTGGAAAGTGGCCCGACGCCACCGCCCGGCTCCAGGCGACCCCAGCTTCCTGTCCGTTCACCCCACCCCCGAGAGCCTTGTGATCCAGGCCTCTACATCCCACACTGCATTCCCGACCGCTCCTCCGGATCAGTAATCCAAAAGGTACCATCAGTTTGGGAAGAAACTGTTCTCCTCACTGAGTTTGGGGCTGCGGTCTGTCAACACCGCCTGCCTTTTGGGCTGTTACACCCACTCTCTGTGGGATACGGTTGCGGAAGTACTGCCGCAGTGCCCGGTGGAGGTCCAGGCAAAGCTTACCCAAGTCCTAGCGGAAGGGCGGGATGCAGCACGCTATTCCATACGGTGTGGACTTGATACCACGGACTCACTGGGTAGGGCGATTGCAAGGACGGTAGCGGTTCACGCCATGCCTGGTTGAGGTCCGCCAACTTTTCGGGGGATGTCCAAGCCCCCTCATGGACATGCCCTTTGGCGGCCGTCGCCTCTTCGGCAACAAGGCGGACAGTGCGCTGGAGCGTTTCAAGGACTCCAGGGCTACGTTCAAGACCTTGGGCCTCGGCCAACGCCAGCAAACTTTTGCTTTTCACCCCTTTCGTGGCCAAAGAAGGGGCGCCCCCACAAGTCCAGCTGGCCACAGGCCGCAGAAACAACCTCAACGCGGTCGCGGACTTGGTAACCGCCGTGGCGGTGCCGGGGGACAACGACAAGGTCAGTCCACATCCACCCCTGCAGCATCTGCCTCTAAGCCTATGAACTTTCAGGCCCATTCAACGCCGGTGGGGGGCAGGGTTCTCCATCACCTCCTCCACTGGCGTACCATCACATCGGACAGGTGGGTGCTGCAAATCGTCCGAAAGGGCTACTCCCTCCCCTTCGAGGGGACCCCTCCAGCCTTGCCACTGCAGTGTCACGGCATGTCGGGGGATCACTTGCAACTTCTTCAGGAGGAAGTTATGGCCCTCTTGGCCAAGGGGGCCATCAAGCCCGTTCCTGAGCCAGAAGTAGGACGTGGTTGCTACTTCCACTACTTTCTGGTACCCAAGAAGGGCAAAAGAGACCTGCGCCCTATCTTGGACCTTCCGAGCATCAACGGCTTCCTCTGGAAGGAGAAGTTCAAGATGCTGACTTTAGCTCAGCTCCTAGCTACCCTAGAGACTGGATGGTAACGTTGGACTTGCAGGACGCTTATTTTCACATCCCCGTCCTGCCAGCCCACCGGCATTACCTGCGGTTCACGGTAGGCCACGAGCACTTTCAGTTTACCGTGCTCCCCTTTGGCCTTACCAGCGCCCCTCGGGTGATGGCAGTGGTCGCAGCTCATCTGCGCAGATCAGGGGTGTCAGTCTTCCCCTATCTCAACGACTGGTTGTTGAAGGTGGGCTCGCCCCAGGCAGTCGTCAGCCACCTCCAGACTACAGCCGACCTCCTGCACCTGCTGGGGTTCTCCATCAATGTGCCGAAGTCACACCTGTGCCCCTCTCAGAAGCTCCTCCTCCTCGGAGCGGTTCTCGACTCGGCGCAGTTTCGGGTTTATCCTCCCGAACAGCTGGTTCGGGATATTCAGGCTCTGATTCCGATCTTTCAGCCTTTATCCTGAGTCTCGGTCAGGTTGGCGCTGTGGCTTCTGGGGCTGATGGCCTCCTGCATCCTGGTGCATCACGCCAGGTGACGGATGCGGGCTCTGCAGTGGGACCTGAAGTTTCAGTGGGCCCAGCATCAGGGCAACCTGTCCGACGCGTCTTGATCTCGGAGGGCACTGCAAGACAGTTGCAGTGGTGGCTCACGGACCGCGATTGGGTCAGCGGCAGATCCCTCTCCCTACCCCAACCGGAGCAAGTAGTTGTGACGGATGCGTCCCTCCTGGGATGGGGGGGCCACATGGGAGAGGCGGAGATCAGAGGCCTCTGGTCTCCGGCGGAGTCCCGGCTCCACATCAGCCTTCTGGAGCTGAGTGCGATCCGGCTTGCATTGAAAGCATTCCTTCCCTCTGTCCGGGGCAGTGTAGTGCAGGTGTTCACGGACAACACCACCGCCATGTGGTAATGCAACAAACAGGGCGGGTGGGTTCGTGGACACTTTGTCAGGAGGCTCTCCGCCTCTGGACATGGCTGGAACACCAGGGCGTCACCCTGGTGGTTCAACACCTGGCAGGTTCCCTGAACGCTAGGGCAGATAAACTCAGCCGCCGGTGCATGATGGATCATGAATGGCGTCTGAACTCGGACGTGGCGCAAGGCCTCTTTCAGTAATGGGGAGAGCCTTGGTTCGATCTATTCGCCACAGAAGAGAACGCGCAATGTCCTCAGTTCTGCATGTTGGAATTTCCAAGGCGGCTCGGAGACGCTTTTCGTCGCGAGTGGAGCTGCGGTCTGTTGTACGCCTTTCCGCCTATACCACTACTGCCCAGAGTGCTGAAGAAGATCAAGCGCGACCGGGCCCAAGTCATCCTTGTGGCTCTGGACTGGGCATGAAGATACTGGTATCCCGAGCTACTCAGCATGTCAGTCGATCCCCCGATTCGCCTGCCTCCTCGGGTGGAGCTTCTGTTGCAGCAGCAGGGGACGGTCCTCCACCCGAACCTGTCCAGTCTCCACCTCCATGCGTGGAGGTTGAGCAGCGACAGTTGAGGCCATTTGACTTGCCTGAAGTTTGTGATGTGATTCTGGCAGCCAGGCGTCCCTCCACAAAATCAGTATACTCCTGCAGGTGGAACACATTTGTGGCATGGTGCACAGCAAAGGCTGTGGATCACCTTTCCGCCCCCCTTTCAGAGGTTCTCCTTTTTCTTCTTTCTCTTGCCCAGCACGGCTCTGCTCTGGGCACTATCAAAGGCTACCTCTCTGCCATTTCAGCCTTCTTGAGGCTTCCTGATCAGCCCTCTCTTTTCAATTCCCCTGTTGTTAATAGATTCCTGAAAGGCATCACACACATGTTTCCTCCTGTTCCTTTTGTGATGCCTCAGTGGGACTTGAACCTTGTTCTAACCTTTTTGATGTGCGCTCCTTTCGAGCCACTTCACAATTGCCCTTTTCGTCTTCTTACTCTTAAAACTGCATTCCTGGTTGCCATCACCTCTGCCAGGAGAGTGAGTGAGCTCCATACTCTGTCTTCTAAGCCTCCTTTCCTCTCTGTCCATCTGGACAAAGTTGTCTTGAGAACTCGTCTTTCTTTCCTGCCCATGGTGGTTACGGCCTTTCATATCGGGCAGTCCATCACCTTGCCCACCTTCTTTCCGCCTCCGCATCCCTCGGAAGAGGAAGAGAGGCTCCACCGTCTTGGCCCAAAACGTGCGCTCTCGTTCTATCTAGACGCACACGCCAGTTCCGGGTGGACGACCAGCTCTTTGTTGGTTACGTGGGCGCTAAGAAGGGCCGGGCGATGCACAAGCGGACTATCTCTCAGTGGGTTGTGTTGTGCATAAAGGTCTGTTACTCCTTGGCAAAAAAGGAGCCTCCTGTTGGGCTGAGGGCCTATTCCACTCGGGCCACGGCGGCTACTACTGCCCTGGGTCGGGGAGTCCCCTTGCAGGACATCTGTCAGGCAGCTACTTGGGCCTCGCTACACACGTTTGCTAGACACTACTGCCTGGACAGCCAAGTCCGGCGAGATGGCTTTTTCGGCCGTTCCGTTCTCCAGGACTTTCTTGTGTGATCTTGATTCGCAGACCCATCCCCGGGGTTGGTATTGCTGGGGTATCTATTCTAAGGTAAGGAATCTAACACTAACCTGTTTCTTTCAGATGCACGAATTACTTACCTTAGGTAACGATATATCTGTAAGAAAAAGTAGTTAGTGTTAGATTCCTTACCACCCTACCCATCCTCCCTGTTCTGCGAACCGATATCTAGGGTTAAGGTCATCCCTTTCAGGGCCCTAGTTTTATGGCACCAGTGTCAGTCTCTGGCATGGCTCTGCATTCCTGGCGCAGAAAGCTATGTACAAGAACTGACGTCAATGCGCGAGGGTGGCGTCTAAGTACTCCGACGTCATCCCGCGATCACGACGCCGCTGACGGACGCGGAGCCGCAGACGACGCCTACCGACGCGCAGGGGTACTGCTACGGAAAACTTTCCGGATCCAGTCTGACGCCTGGGGATATTCTAAGGTAAGGAATCTAACACTAACTACTGTTTCTTACAGATATATCGTTACCGAAGGTAAGTAACTTGTGCTTCGTGTTGCTGCTTATTTGTCGTTTTCCTTATCTATATGTATTCAAGTACACTTTCGTCAGGAAAGGGAGTGCAATGTTGTTGCATCAGTTAACAATCAAGGCACACTTGCACTCTCATTTGTCTCAACTGGCCTTAACTGCTTGTGGCATCGAACATTGTCAGTCGCAGTGATAAAGACATTAACCCACCGAGTATTGGTGAGTATGTTTTCTGAAACTCCTCCTTCTTACTTCCAAGTGTGGAGAAAGACTTATTGATGTAGAAGAAGTAACAGTTTGGAGTATGCAATTTACTAAATATACACATGGAGTTTTCCACTGAGTTCTTCAAAGCATTAATCATAGGAAAACTGTTTATTCTTTTTCAGTCATTTCTAAGGATGCGCATAAAAGTTTTGTTTCAATAATTACATCTATATGTATATATCGATAGATAGATAGATAGATAGATAGATAGATAGATAGATAGATAGATAGATAGATAGATAGATGGAGATAGATAGATAAATAGATAGATAGATAGATAGATAGATAGATAGATAGATAGATAGATAGATAGATAGATAGATAGATAGATGGAGATAGATAGATAGATAGATAGATAGATAGATAGATAGATAGATAGATAGATAGATAGATAGATAGATGGAGATAGATAGATAGATAGATAGATAGATAGATAGATAGATAGATAAATAGATAGATAGATAGATAGATAGATAGATAGATAGATAGATAGATAGATAGATAGATAGATAGATAGATAGATAGATAGATGTTGCCTGCAGGTTTCCCAGTGTTCTGGTGTCGTTTGCGTTTGTACTGGAAACAGAGGCAGTTTGTACCGGAAACGGGCGTCCGCGCCCAGGCCTCACCTTAGAGCAGGGTGTAAACTATTGGAGACATAGGCCTAGGGGAAAAGTTGGTGTTTACCACATTTGATGAGTGGCTGATTAGGGACAGTAGCTCAAATTTACCAAAATCCCTGCTCTTTCCCTCTTAAATGATGCATGTTAACTATTCACACTGGTAAAGAGAAAACATCAAAGCATCGGGCTCAGCTGTCTACTGAGAAAGGACATTATTCATCTTGTATAAAAAGGTTGGTGGTCCACCAGGAAGTATTGCTGGTTCTCAGGGCGGTATAGCAGTTCAACGTTTACATGAACAGACAATATTCTATTTGTATAGAATTAGGTATAGTAATAACTTCCACAGAAGAACACGGGTCTTTTAATATTCACCAACATTTGCAGCAACAGCTCCTGGGCGGTCGCTCACGTACAGCCCCATAATATGTCCCTTTTCTTTGATAGCATGATTCACTTTTGTTTTAACTTCCCCCCGATTATTGCAGTGCATACCATCAGCGTGCCCTGTCCCAGGAGTCATCGTTGCCTTTTTTATTTCCAGCTTAAACGGAAAAGCTTATTCATCAGCAAGTATGACCGGTTGACTTATGAGCAGATAGTAACCAGTTACATTTTTGAGTGGGGGGCAATCCATGACTTACGATCTAGCTCTACGTATATTGTTTGCGCAATGCAGTTGTCATGTGTGTTAGTGAATAAAAAAGGTATTTGAATAAAAGCGGGTGGTTTAATCAGTGCAATGAGCTAAACTCATATTGAAGCGTCCTCCTGATAGTGAGCAGAGTGGCCTCGGTGTGTAGAGGTATTGTAGCAGGCTACAAACGCTGTGGAGTACCCTGCCCCCAGACCCTCAGTTCCCCCGCCGCATGGGTAGACTGGAAGTATTCTCTCAACTGAGCCCCCATTGGCTCATTGACTGAAAACTTCTTCTGATGGCCCTACAGAGTATTGTAATTGTAATTGCATTTATATAGCGCTTACTACCCCTGACGAGGCATCAAAGCGCTTTTTCGGCGAGTAGCACGCCACTCCGGGACCCATAGAGGATTAGTGTTGAATTAGTGTAGTGAAACATGCAAGTACATTTTAAGTGGTGGGTAGGTTAGTCAGTTATTTGGATTTAGAATGATAGCAGAAGGAGAGAAGAAGAAAAATGTTTGCATTTATATAGCGCTTGTTACCCCTGATGGGGTGTTGAAGCACGATGCTCCGAAAGCCCATAAAGGATTAGTGGTGAATTAGTATGATGAAATATGAAAGTCATTTCAGTGGTGGATATTAGTTATTTGGAGTGAGGACAGCGGAGGTATAAAAGGGAAGAAAGATTCGCATTCATATAGCACTAGTTACCCCTGATGGATGTTGAAGCGCTTTTCTGGCGAGTAGCACGCCACTCCGGAACCCATAAAGGATTTGTGTTGAAAATTAGTATAGTAAAATATGAAGTAATTTGAGTAGTGGATATGTTATTCAGTTATATGGGTAGAGAAGGGTAGGTGGCGGGATAGTGAAGGGAAAGAGGTTTGTATTTATATAGCGCTTGCTACCCCTGATGGGGTTTTGAAGCGCAAGTAGCACGCTACTTTGGCACCCATCAGGATTAGTGTTGAATTAGTATGATGAAACATGAAAGTAATTTTAGTGGTGGATATGTTAGTCAGTCATTTGGATTGAGAAGGCCGGGAGGGGTAGAAAAGAGGGAAGAGTTTAGAAAGGTTTGTTTTGGGGGATTGGTATAGTAAAAGAGGTTTCAGATGATGCAATGAGGGGTAGTGTAGGGGAGAGTCTAGAAAGGGTTATTTTGGGGATCATAGTAGTGGTATGGGGTTTGGGATAAATGAGACAGTGCATGTAGAGGATATATTGATAGATGTATAGGATGAGAGATAGGGTAGTGCACTGGAAAGAGACCTATTTTGGGTGGACGGTGTAATGCCTTTTTTATCCTGTCCATTTCCACCAGGAAAATCCTAGTGGTGAGGGACAGGAAAACATTCTTTAATTATCCCAACACCCTAGACGAAAACTCCCAGGGTGTGGCGATCATTGATTTTTAAGATTTGTATGTGCAAAATCTCGTGTCTGTGAAAAACACAAAACCTTTTGAAAAGTTTAACGGCCAGCCGTCATTGCGGACGGCACGGTCCATCGCACTTTTCCCGCATTGACATGAACCACCATCACAGTGATCCATCAATGTGGAGAGATGTTCATGGGGCCAGCGGATATCTCTAAATTTGTGGACAGGATGTCCGTCAGGGCGACGGAGTTAGGTCCTCAATCACCCTGAAGGACATCAATGAATCCGCCAAAATCTAAATCAGCCTCTTTGATTTCTTTCTTCTAATTTATATATGAGAGACAGTTCTAGTAGAATTTTGCTAAAGCAATTTTGATAGAAAAGAACGTTAGAAGAGAATGGGCAGATAGGTATCAAATATTCTCCAGTATTAGGGGTGTCTTTCATAGATTCACATGCTTGAATATTCCCCGTCGTCGAAGTGGGAGTCCCACGGTAAATAAAATAGCAATAATGCTAAATATATATAAATATATATGTACACATAATATATGATAAAGAAGAGGAAAATGTGAGAAGTTGGCCTGATATATAGTGCTCACTATTCTAGTGATCACTGTGTATCATACCAAACAACCCTTATTGATGATTGGTTGTAAGTCAACCTTATAGACCAGCTATCCTAGTAGCATGGACAAAAGCAGTCTTTAGGCTAAACTCTAGAGAGCGTGCTAAGCCAGCTGTTTTACCGTCACATATACCCCTTGAACACCAAGTGAAAGGACACCACACAAGTTGTTATGAAAATAAAGGATATTTATTTATAACAAGTCTACCCTGAACTCTTTATGAGTCAGGGAGCTCAGCACAATACAAAACTCTTACGAAAATACTTCAAGTTGCACAATTTACACAAATGCCCGAGGGGCACGAAAAACCATATACACTAAAAGTGGAATGCAAAATACTAGCAGGTAAGTAACAAGATCCAGAGGCTTCAGGATCGCTAGGACTACACTACTGAACCCTAAGGTTAGGAGCAGGAGGCCTAGGGAGATCGGGTGCAGAGTGTGCACTCTCACGCGGGATGCGGGACAAAGTCTATGGAGGCTAGTATTTCTGAAGTTACTGTTTTCCTCCATCATTGGCAAAAAATAATGACGGACCGGTGGGTCCTCGATATAATACAATTCGGAAAATACTCTAGAGTTTCTTTAGTTCCCCCCTTGTCCTCCACCGACATATCAAGAGGTCAAACATCTACTTCAGATGTGTCAAGAGATTCGGGCAATGCTCCGAAAGGGAGCAATAGATCTGGTGCCGATCTCCCAGAAAGGAAGGGGGTTTTATTCCTGTTTTTTCCTAGTCCGGAAGAATGTTCTCCAATGGCGTTCTATTCTAGACATCAGATCTCTGAATACTTATCTCAAGAAGCAATCTTTCCGGATAGTGTCCCTCCAAGACATTCTGCTGCTCTTAAACCCAGGGGATCATATGGCCACCCTAGACTTACAGGATTCATATTTTCACATCCCCATTCATCCTTCCCAAGGCAGTATCTTCGGTTTACAGTAGACGGAGACCATTACCAGTGCAAGGTACTGCTATTTGGCCTCAAATCAGCCCCGAGAATTGTTACAAAGTGTCTGGCACCAGTGGCTGCTTTTCTAAGGAAACAAAGACACCAGGTGTTTCTGTACCTGGATGACTGGTTAGTCAAAGTGCCATCATTAACATCAGCCCAGGCGTCAACAGTGGCATGAGTACAATTGTTTGCCAAACTGGGTCTGACTCTGAATGTGGAAAAACCATCCCTTTAACCTTCAAGGAACATCACGTTCTTGGAAGCGATTCTGGCCACCACAGTAAACAAGGCATTTCCCTCCATAAAGAGGCAACTGGGGCTAATATCTCTTTCCCGGGCATTTGCAAAACAAAAAAGTATCTTTCAGTACGCCGTTACAAATCACTACTAGGAACAATGTCCTCTTGCATTCCTCTCGTTCCTTTCTGCCGATTGAAAATGTGTCCTTTACAGGAACAACTGGATCAGTAATGGCATCAAGCAGAGGGATCCTTCGACAACATGGCGAAGATCACACCGGCCATGGTCCAGGCAGTAGCGTGGTGGACCCAAAAAAGAAACATTTCAGTGGGTCTTTCCTTCCTGACCGAACTGGCTCCACTGGTGATTACCACCGATGCATCCCTGGAAGGGTGGGGAGTATTCCTTCAGGACCTTCAGGTCAGCGGTCGGTGGAAGTTGCAAGAACAACAACTTCACATCAACTTGCTAGAGCTCAGAGCAGTGGGCTTGGCATTGCTGGCTTTCCTGCCAAGGATACAAGGATCAGCTGTACTAATCAGAACAGACAACACAACAGCGATGCATTATCTCAACAAACAGGGGGGTACAATATCACTCTCTCTGTCGCAGGAAGCACAAAAAATATAGGCATGGGCTCTTCAACACTGAGTGTCTCTAGAAGCGGAACATCTTCTAGGGGATCAGAATATCAAAGCAGAAACTCTGAGCAGACTAAAGTCAGCCTGCCACGAGAGGGAGATCAACCAGGACATCTTGCAAAGCATCTTCTTCAAATGGGGAGTACCGGCAGTGGACCTCTTTGCAACAGAGCAGAACAAAAAATGCCGGATCTTCGCAAGTTGGCATCACCAACGGGGATCTTGGGGGGAATGCGTTTTTGATGGCATGGTCAGTCGTCTTTGCCTACGCCTTTCCTCCGATTCCCCTCCTGCCACGCATTCTTACAAAGATAAAGAAGGAACCATGCAAAATAATACTGATAGCTCCGTGGTGGCCCATACAACACTGGTTCACGTAGTGGCTCCTACTGTTGGAGGTTCACCCGATTCGTCTACAACCAATACTGTCACTCTTGACGATGTCCCAGGGACAAGTGCTTCATCCAGATCCAAAATTGCTCTGCTTAGCGCCCTGGCTCCTGAACACTGCAAATTTCAACACCTAGATATTTGATCAGAATGCAGAAATATATCATCAAATGCCAGAGCGGAAAGTACAAACAGGACATGTAAGATGAAATGGAATAGGTTCTGTTTGTGGTGCCAAGGGTGTAAGATTCATCCTTTCAACTCAGCGGCTCAAGAAATGATCCTATATATTCTAATGGTGGCAAAATCTGGTTTGGCCCATGCTTCTATTAAAGTGCATCTCGCTGCTATATCTCGATATAGAAGAACTTCCTCAGGACCATCATTGTGGTCCGAAAGAATCATCAAACAGTTCATGAAAGGATTATTTCAAACTTTTCCTCCCATTAAACCTCCTCCACCTCTCTGGCAGTTGAGCATTGTTCTATCTCAATTGATTAAGCAGCCCTTCGAACCAATTCACAGGGCGGACCTAAAATTCCTATCCTGGAAGGTAGTTCTTCTCATAGCTCTCACGTCAGCCAGGAGAGTTGGGGAGATACAGGCTCTCGCTATACAAGAACCGTTCTTACAATCTAAGGAGGACAGGATTGTTCTCAGGACTAATCCTGAATTAATTCCAAAAGTGCCAACAGATTTTCATCTGAATGAACCGCTGATCCTTAAGAGATTTTTCCCTCAACCGTCAACGGCAGCGGAAAAAACTCTTCACTCACTAGATGTTCAGCGCTGTCTGAAGTTCTACTTGTAAAAGACAAGGCCTTTCCGCAAGTCTTCTGAACTTTTTGTTTCTTATAGTGCAACAAGGAAGGGGTTTCCTTTACCAAAGAGGGGAATGAAAAATTTCCTAGCTAGCGAAACGGAAAGTTTCAATTCTATTAAGGACTCGGAGGTGAGGATTATGCTATTCTTTCCTCATTTTATTGAACAGCCGCCATTCAAAGAACACAGTAAAAACTACTATTCCCATGGAACATAAGGAATTAACAAGTTTGAACAATAGAGAGTCCAGGTACAGTGTGTTCATGCGAGTCCACCAATCACAGGGTTCCAGGCATCTCATAGTCCTCTGTCAACCTCCAATCTCTCTCTTTCATCGCTCGTAGTCAGCCAGGCCAAACGTCTCAAGAATCCTCTTTGTTGGAATCTCCTGCCAGAAACAAGGGATATAATTAGGCGACTGCAGTGGCTAAGGATTAGCCCTGTAGGGGAAACACATTAATTGCAGATGACAATATACAACTAGCATTCTGAGCAGAAAACAGTTTACTTACCCCATTACGAGGATGGTAAAAAATACATAAAGATGTACCCTGGGTGGGATAATCCTAGCCTCCGAGTCCTTAATAGAATTGAAACTTTCTGTTACGCTAGCTAGGACATTTTTCATTCTATGTCAGGACCGGAGTCGAGGATTATGCTAGTTTAAAGCTTGCTCACCACCAAGTGAGCCATGCCAATAACCGGCTTGAAATAAAACCGTTTAAAGGTAGAGTCTGAAGACCAATCTGCTGCATTCAGAATGTCTTCCAGACGAGCTCCCAGGGTAAACGCCTTCGAGGTTATTCATCCTCTGGCCAAATGAGCACTAAAGATCCGAAGATCAATTCCAGCACCTGACCCAACGGCAGATGGTGGGTGAAGAGACCGCTTTATGGGGTTTTTTGAGCGCAATAAGTAACTGTTGCTCCCCTGGAGGGCGGAACTCTTCTGAGGCAAGAAACTACGCACAACTTCGGGATATCCGGAAACGTCGGATAAGAAATGGTCTTTGTGCCACACTTCGTTCATCTCCGAATCGTGAAGGTGACTCCTGTGGGAGAGAAAATCCTGCCAGAAACATCCAGGGCTCTCACATCCGAGACCTTCTAGAAGAGATAAGGCACAAAAGCATCGCCAATTTGGCTGACAGCTCTTTCCTCGAAAGGAATCTGTTCAGTTGCCAAGACAAATACAGGGTTAAAACCTGATTGACATCCTAGAGTTGAGAATATCGAGGTTCCGGAGGTAAGGAGAGGCGGATGCCCCGAAGGAGACTGCAGACCAAAGGATGCTCACCCACCTGGGAGCCATCCACAATCGCGTGACCGGCTGAGATGGCAGAGCGGAACGTGTTGATTGTGCAATACGCAGACCCTCCTCCGCTAAGGAGGCCAAAAAATTCAAGATAGAGTTCACATCTGTTGCCACGGGATTAAGACCCCATTGCAGACACCAACGATACCACCTTCACCAGGTGGAACGATACCATTTGACAGTACTATCTGCCCAGGCTTTGGACATAAACCGCGCAGCCGCTCCCGAAAGGCCCGGGACTGCCTAGCATACCCGGTAATCCGCCACACTATCAGGGTGAGGGATCCTTTCTCGATCAGCGGGTGCGGAACTTTGTTTGGATTGAGAAGAAGAGCTGGAAAGCGGGGAGTGGGATTGGAAAATCCCAAGAAAGTTCCAGAAGTACCGGAAACCAAGCTTGAGATCTCCAAATCGGGCATATGAGAACTACATCCGCCCCTTGGCGACTAACCTAGGCTGAGACCCTTGGTGAGCATGGCGAATGGGGGAAAGGCATAGCCCTTCTCGTCCCGCAAGTTCTGGAGGAATGCATCCGTCCACGCTACCACGGGATCCGGCCTCCAACTGAAGAACCGGTGAAGTTGGTGATCTAAGCGGGAAGTGAACAGATCGACTGAAAATGAACCCCATAGGCTCTGGAAATCTGCAAAGACTCCTGGATGCAATTTCCACAGACTCATATTGTGAAAATGATGAAAATGGAAATCCGCGACCTGATTGGTCTGACCTGGCAGGTACTCCGCCGTGACCGACACATGATGATCCAGGCAGTATTGCCAAAGGTTCGCTGCCAGGTCAGAGAGAGCCCTTTGCAGTGAAACCCCGAGATGGTTGATGTATCAAACTGCTGACACGTTGTCCATCTTGAGTAGCACGCATGAACGGACTGAGTCCTTGGTCCAGCACTGAATCGCAAAGGACCCCGCTAAAAGCTCCATCCAGTTGATATGCAACTGTTGTTCGTGTGGAGACCACATGCCGCCGGTAGTGAAGTCACCACAACACGCGTCCCAGCCGGACCTGCTTGTGTCTGACTCGATGACAATTTCCGGCGCGGAACCGAAGATCGCGCGACTGTTTCACGCTTCCATATTGGCGAGCCACCAACGCAGTGCCTCTGTGGCATCCGTCGAGAGAGCCATCTTCTGAGAATAGGAAAGGCCCTTGCAAAAGTGCTGGGCTTTGATGCGCTGGAGGGCCCTGTGGTGTAGCGTACCCAGGAAGATAGCCTGGATGGAGGCCGAGAGAAGGCCTACGAACGGGCTATCTGTCGTAGGGATAATTGATGAAGCGTGAGAGCTTTCCTGAGCTCGTGAGGGATCTTCATCACTTCCTGGAAGGAAGACTGAGGGACGCCGCCACGGGATCGATGGAAAACCCAAGAAAAACGACCTGCTCGGAGGGAACCAGTGTTGATTTCGCTTTGTTGATCACGAAGCCCAAGCTCTGAAGCAGGTTGACCGCCATTTGGAGCTGATGCGTCAAGGTGTTGGGACATTGGGCCATCAGTAAAATGTCGTCCAGATAAACTATGAGCTCGTAAACGCTCGATCACTGGACGGAGCACCTTCGTAAAGCATCAAGGGGCAGAGGAGAGTCCGAATGGAAGAGTGATGAACTCAAACACTTTGTCGCACCAAAGGAACTGCAAAAACCTCCGGTGTGGAGGGATAATGGGTACAGTCAGGTAGGCGTTTTTGAGGTCGAGGCGAGCCATCCAGTCGTTCTATAGGAGGAGATCGCGGAGCAGATGGATTCCTTCCATCATGAAGTGGCGGTAAATTAGCCACTCATTGAACTCGCAGAGATTGATGAAGGGTCTCTGGCCCCTGTCGGTCTTGTCCACCACAAAGAAATTGCTGAGGAATCCTCGAGGGTGGAGTATAGTCTCCACGATCGCTCCTTTGTGAGGAAGAGAACAAACCTCTTGATCGACCACAGCGAAATTCGTCGCGGAGAAAACGAGAGCGCGCTGTGAAACCGGTTGTGAAGGCTCTCCGTGAAACTCGATATGAAACCCCCAGACGGTTTGCAGGACCCATGCGTCCTCCATGACAGTAGTCCAAGCCTGGAAAAAATGCGCCAGATGGGCCCCCACTCTTAGAAGGGAAGAAGGGAGAACACTCACCGGAAGACCTGGAGGCGCCCCGCCTTGACCACCTCTGTTCTTGCCCCGTCGTCCTCTTGTAGGATAGAAGTTGCCGTATCTGGCTGCGTCGTGGTAACTTCCTTGTTGGAGTCTTGCTCTCTGCGCGAATTTGGATGGCCGGACAAGCGGCCCCTACCTCGTCCAGCCCCTCGGAAAACACGAGGGCGAAAAACTTTCTTTATGAAGGATTGCGCCCTGTCTAATAAAGTAAATGTGTTAACGAAATGCCCCAGCTCCTTTATAAAGGACTCTCCGAGGAGGCTGCCCTGAGCAACCGGGCCCGCCTCCGAGTCGGCCAAGTACCCAAGTTTGGGATCAATTTTATAAGTTATGATCTGTTGAAATGGCGCAGTTCGCGCTCCCTAGAAACACCACCACTCGTTGGGCCCAGGAGGAGAGATGGTCTGGAGAAATTAGAGAGCCGGACGACTTGGCTTCCTCTTCCATGTCCAATATTTTTGTAATAGGGCCCAGGGTGTCCGGGAGTTTGTCCTGGCACGCCCGACAAGTCCTGTCAATACCCTTTTTGTGGCCACCACCATTCCCTCTAAGGAGAAACAAGGACATTCCACCCTGAGACTGTTTCGTACCGTGGCCTCTAACGGCCGGCGGATGCGGCTGGCGACATACTGGGCCACCTTCTCGGAGGGCGCTCAGTCTGAAGAACGTGGGTGGAGAATGTCATCAGGATCGAACATATCTGCGCAAATATTCTGGACCTCGGGGTAGGCGGAAGACGCAATGAGCGCCATGGGCGAGATGGGCCGGCTTCTTTGTCGTCCCCTTGAGCAGGATCCCCGGAGGCGGCAGAAGCCGTTGGTGGGGCAGAGCTTGCCAGGAAAGCCTGCTTAAGGTGCTCAAAGGCATCTATGTCAACCCCTGTGTCCTTGGGGCGTTTGGCCGAAGAGGGTTGCGTATCATCGGGGACTCCGTTGGACGGCAGAGGCGCCGGGATGGCTTGGGACGCTTTGGCCAACCTACTGCAGGCCTGATCAATCTTACGGGATAGGCGGTCCTCAAGAGGACCCATAGCCTGCTCTACTGCCTATGGATCGAGTCGTCCACGGCGTCATAAAAATCTTCATCCCACGGTAAGGCAGTCAGTGGGTCCTCCTCCCATTGGTCGTCCTGGAATGTGCCTTCCTGGTAGGAATCCATACGGGCCAGTAGAAGACACTACCCAGGGAAGGCGATATAAGCAAAGAGAGAGAGGGGTGGCCTCTAATACAGGAAGGCTGGGTGTCAGTCTACATTTTGGACGAAGAATATTCACAATCGGGCAAAGCCCTGGGACCCAACTGTGAGAAGTTGGCCCGATATGCAGCGTTCGCTATTCTAGCGACCGCTATGTATCGTTCCAAACGACCCTTATGATGATTGGTTGTAAGTCAACCTATAGACCAGCTATCCTAGTAGCGTGGATACGAGCAGTCTAAGGCTAAAGACTCGGGAGGGCGTGTTAAGCCAGCTGTTTACCACACATGTATCCCTTGAACACCCAGTGAAAGGACACCACACAAGTGTTATGAAAATAAACGGTATATTTATTTAAGAATCACAACAGCCCTGTACTCTTTATGAGGACAGGGTACTAAGCACAAACCAAATCTCTTAGGAAAATACTTCAAGTGCACAATTAAAACAAGTGTCCGAAGACACGGGAAGTTTAGTGGTCTCGGGCGGACCCGATAAGGCAAGTCGGAAGCGAGGGACTCAGGACCCTAGAGTAAGGAGGCTATGCAGGCACCGAAATGCCGAAGTTACCTAGCCACGAGGGCTGCGGCTGCACAAGTCTTACAGGCGTCGGGGGTCTTCGCTGACGAGCCAGGAGCCGGAAGAAAAGGAGTTGCTGGCCGGCGACCAGTGATGAATAGTTCGTAGAGATCCAAGCCTGGATCAGAGATTGTCGATACCTGAAAGCAGAGGGGACCAAGTTCGTACTACTAGCCAGTAGTCAGAGGGTACCAGGAGGGCACCGGTTGGCCGTCACCTCGACCAGGTGAGTGGGCGACGCTAGGCTCTGCAGTCTCACGGACCAGGAGGCGTTGTCGGCGACCAGGATGGAGGTGCGAGCTGTCCCACGAAGGATGATGCTGTCGGCGTCGCTGGGCCCAGGATTGGGGCAACAAGCCTTGGCAGATCTCAGGGCCACGTGGTAGGCCTAAGATGGCGTCTTGAATGGACCAGGAGGGACCGGGGTGCTCATCTCGGAAAAGGGAGCAAGGGCCGATCTGGAGCAACCAGACCAGCAGAGTTGTTTGTCGGTCGTCGTCAAGGAAGGGCACAAGCCAGCGGCTAGTGACCGGACAACGTGCTGAGCAGCGAGCAGAAGGGCCCCACGCAGATCGTGGAGATGCTGGGAGACTGCACTTCGGTGCTGGAGCGGCTCAGGGTCGGGGCTTCTCGGACCCCAGAGCACTCACCAGAGAATTGCTTCGATGGTCGTGCTGGTTAAGAGCGTGCAGGTTCTGATGATGGCCGGTCCCTCGAGGTCTCGTCGCACCCACAGATCACAGCTGAGCTGATGACGTGGGTAGAGGTCAGAGGTGCCAGGGAAGCCGGTTCTCGTCGAGCTGGGCCGTCGGATTCCTTGAGGAAGGACTTACAGCAAACCGCAGAGTTCTTAGATGGTGCCCGCTGATGCAGGGTGACTACTCCTTAGTCACAAGGGAGAAATCTTGAGAAGAGTCTCGAATGTCCTTTCGTAGAAAGTAGTTCTTGATTCAAAGATGATCTAATTTGGAAGGGTCCCCGCTCCCATCTTTATCCTAAAGAAAGGGGTGGGTACATGACTAGGTCCTGCCCTAAGGGTGGGACCAGGAAGGGGGGTGGTTACACCCCTCTCCCCCTGCCGGACTTTCCCCAGGCCAGGGCTGGCGCCCCTGGAACTGGTTCTGACCGGCAGATGCGTAGTGAGCACCGGGGTGCCACTCCGCAGTCACCTTCTCGCAAAAGCCCTACCTACCCAGAATACACAAACCCTGTCTGGGACGGTGCGAACACCGCCCTCGACAGGAAACCCTTTGTCCAAGCTCTCCTCGCTGGAAGGACTCCCAGCAGCAGGAGGTCAGACTCGTGTCTGTGGTGGCAGCATCCATTTTGTGGAGCTGAGGCTTTAGTTAACTTTAACCGGGGTTCACAGTTACGTACATGTCGTGTCCCTCTAGAAGGGCGGAATGCTAACCTCGTCGCCAGAATTGGTGAGGGGGCAGCATCCCGATTCGTATGACACCTTACTCGACATGCCGTGATAACGCGACACCGAAGTTACCGATGTGGTACGCGTTATCATGGAACAGCCATTGGGTCTTGATTCCGCAAGCTGCAACCGGGCTTGGCTCGGGCCAGAACCTAGTTCACACGAGCCCACGCACTCTGCCTTCAGGATTGTCAAGGCCTGCCATAGGAGTGACTGATAGGAACTCGGGTGTCCATTGTATGGTTAGATATAGAGCTACTATACCTAAAGCAAAGGGTGATTACACGACTTTGCCCCAGCTGTCATGCAGCCAGTTGTGTCAAATTTAGGCGGCCAGCCAGGGGTGGCATAATACATGCTGCAGCCCCTGGCGGCCCTGGGTACACCTATGCCCTGCGTTACGGGGTCTGATAAGGTGGCCCAGTACCAATTGGTAAATGCACCTAGGGTACATATCGTAATTTAGAAAGAGAACAGCCAGGCTGTGGGTCTGATTGGCAGGCCCACAGCCAGAGAAAGTCGTAAACCAGTGAAACAAAAGCAAAAAATCTGGGTGATCATAGGATTGCAGACCCTACCCTACATGACCCCCCCCCAAACGTCGGAACAATAAGCTAACCTTGACCAGGTGAGTCTTCTTGTTCTAAGTGGAAATATCTGGAGAGCCCATCGGCATTGCCATGATCAGTACCAGGTCTATGTTCCACTGTAAAGTCCATCCCCTGTAGGGAAATGGACCACCTAAGCAGTTTGGGGTTTTCACCCTTCATCTGATTTAGCCACAAGAGGGGCTTATGGTCGGTCTGAATCTTGAAGTGAGTGCCAAACAAGTATGGCCTCAGCTTCTTCAGGGCCCAAACCACAGCAAAGGCCTCCCTCTCAATAGCTGACCAAGTCTTCTCTCTAGGGGTCAGCCTTCTGCTTATAAAAGCAATGGGCTGGTCTTGACCATCAAAATTCAGTTGAGAAAGAACAGCTCCCACACCCAACTCAGAAGCATCTGTTTGGACAATGAATGGTTTGGAGTAGTCCGGACTCTTGAGGATAGGCGCCGTGCACATGGCCTGCTTTAGGTCATCGAATGCTTTTTGACAGCTCGCTGTCCACTGAACCTTTTTTGGCATTTTCTTACTTGTCAGTTCATTTAATGGTGTCACAATTGAACCATAGTTCCTGACAAACTTCCTATAGTAACCAGTCAGGCCCAAGAAAGCTCGAAACTGAGTCTGGGTGGTTGGAGGAGCCCAGTCCCTGATTGACTGTATCTTGCTCTCCAGTGGCTGAACCTGGCCTCCACCTACAAGGTGGCCCAGGTATACAACCTGTGTCTGCCCTATCTGGCACTTGGTGGCCTTGATAGTGAGGCCTGCTGCTTGCAGAGCCTCTAACGCTTTCCGCAGGTGGACCAGGTGATCCTCCCAGGTGGAGCTAAAGACAGCAATATCGTCAAGATACGCCGCACAGAAGTCATCCAGCCCAGTAAGGACTTGATTCACCAACCTTTGGAAGGTGGCAGGTGCATTTTTCAGACCAAAGGGCATCACCACGAACTGATAATGCCCACCAGGGGTTGAAAATGCGGTTTTAGGCTTGGCGTCCTCAGCTAACCTGATTTGCCAATACCCAGCGGTCAGGTCAAACGTACTTAAGTAGTTGGCCGAAGCCAATCTATCGATAAGCTCGTCTGCCCTTGGTATTGGGTGGGCGTCAGTCTTAGTGACTGCATTGAGACCCCTGTAGTCTACGCAGAACCTCATCTCTTTCTTACCGCCCGGGGTGTGAGGTTTCGGCACTAGAACTACGGGGCTAGCCCAAGGGCTATCCGAGGGTTCAATGACTCCAACATTTTCTGCACTTCACTCTTGATGCAGTCTCTAACGTGATCAGGCTGCCGGTAGATTTTACTCTTGACGGGCAAGCTGTCACCAGTGTCAACCTCATGGGTGCACCAATCGGTCTGACTGGGTGTTAGAGAAAACATATGTCTGAAAGACTGAAGAACCTGTTTACAGTCTTTCTGTTGATGTTCGGAGAGGCTGCCACAAAAGACAACACCATCTACCGATCCATCGTCAGGATTCTGAGTGAGCAGGTCGGGGAGAGGGTCACTCTCCTCCTCCTGTCCCTCATCTAGGGCCATGAGCAAACTCATGTCCTTCCTGTCGACATATGCCTTGAGCCTGTTGACATGAAGCACCCTGTGGGGGCTTCGGGGAGTTCCCAGGTCGACCAGGTAGGTGACCTCTCCCTTTTTCTCCAGGATGGTGTAGGGCCCGGACCATTTGTCCTTGAGTGCTGCTGGGGCCACTGGCTCCAACACCCACACCTTCTGTCCGGGCTGGTAAACAGTCAAGACAGCCTTTTGGTCATGCCAAGCTTTTTGGAGTTCTTGGCTGGCCTTAAGGTTTTCAGATGCCTTCTCCATGTATTCAGCCATCCGCGAGCGGAGGCCAAGCACATAGTCCACTATGTTGGCTGCAGGCTTTTTGAGAGGTCTCTCCCATCCTTCCTTCACCAAACACAGGGGTCCTCTTACAGGATGTCCGTACAAAAGTTCAAAAGGGCTGTAGCCAACCCCCTTCTGTGGGACTTCTCTGTAGGCGAACAAGAGGCAGGGGATCAGGACGTCCCATCTACGCCGAAGCTTTTCCGGTAGTCCATGAATCATCCCTTTCAGGGTCCTGTTGAATCTCTCAACAAGCCCATTGCATTGTGGATGATAGGGTGTAGTGAACTTGTAGTTGACACCACATTCCTTCCACATAGCAGTTAAGTAGCTCGACATAAAGTTTGCACCTCTGTCGGAGACGACCTCCTTAGGGAAGCCCACTCTGGAGAATACTCCAACTAGGGCTCTTGCCACAACAGGTGCTGTAGTGGTCCTAAGGGGAATAGCTTCAGGATACCTGGTGGCATGATCCACTACCACCAGTATAAACTTGTGCCCTGATGCTGTTGGTGGTTCCATGGGACCGACGATGTCGATCCCCACCCGTTCAAAGGGCACCCCCACCACAGGCATTGGTATAAGGGGGGCCTTTGTCGTGCCACCTGACTTACCACTGGCTTGGCAAGTGACACAGGAGCGGCAAAACTCCTTGGTATCTTCGTTCATATGAGGCCAGTGAAAGTGTGAGACAAGCCTGTCCCACGTCTTCGTCTGGCCTAAGTGACCTGCTAAGGGAATCTCGTGGGCCAAGGTAAGTAGGAAACCACGCTGAGACAAGGGTACAACCAGCCTCCTGGTCATGCCAGGCTTGGGGTCTCTTGACTCAGTGTACAGGAGTCCATCTTCCCAGTATACCTTGTGGGTACCTGTGGCGTTCCCAGCAGCCTCAGCAGCAGCCTGCTGTCTGAGGGGTTCAAGAGAAGGGCAGTCTAACTGGTCCTTCCCCAGGTCTTCCCTTGAGGGTCCCCCTGAACCCAAGAATTCAACTTGATCAAGTTCGAACTCCCTAGGCTCAGTTTCCCTCAATTCCTGTAGGTCAGCCTCCTCTGAGACTTGATCCACGACCTGGGGCAAGGGGGAAGGCGCAGCCTTAACCCTACCGCTCTTTTTCTTGGGAGGTGTCTGGTCCGTTGTTCCAGGATCCAGCACCTGTTCAGTGGGGCATTTCCTGACCTGTGACCTGGTCACAGCGAACACATGTGCTGGCAAGCCTAACATTTCCATGTGAGTCCGGTGCTCCACTTCTGACCATTGTGATGACTCCAAATCATTGCCCAACAAACAATCCACTGGGAGGTCTGAACTAACTACAACCTTCTTTTGGCCAGTTACCCCTCCCCAGGAGAAAGCTACAATTGCCATACTGTGATTGGTAGTGACATTGCTTGCATTGGTCACCAGGAATTCTGTACCTGGCATGATCTGTCCAGGGTCCACAAAGTTAGGTGTCACCATGGTGACACTGGCACAAGTGTCCCTATAGGCCTGAGCCATTTTTCCGTTTATGAAAGGCGTCTGTCTGTATTTGCCCAAAGTATTGGGACTTACGTCAGGGGACATATCCACATCCCCTGTACTGACAAGGACAGTCTGAGTGAGTGTGCCAACTAAGTTGTCACGCCCCTCAGAACCCAGGGTTAACCCTACTAAACCCTTGGGAGGTGCACTACCACTGCTGGCTGTACTAGGGGAAACAGGTGCCTTAGGGGCTGCAGTGGCAGGAGTCTGCCCTCCTCCTTTCTTGGTGCACTCACTAAACCAGTGAGATTTACTTTTGCAGTACTGGCACCATCTTTTGGATTGGCCTTCTTTCTTCTTTTGGGGAGCCTGACCCCCACCCTCTTTGGGTTGTTGGGGACCTGTCGAAGACTTCTGGTCATTTTGTTCCCCCTTAGAATCTTTACCCTTCTGGTCTGCTTTCTTCTGACCACCTTGATTCTGGCCCTGGTTCTGTTTAACTCTTGTACGAACCCATCTGTCTGCCTTCTTTCCCAATTCTTGGGGAGAGGTCAGATCCGAGTCGACAAGATGCTGATGCAACAACTGGTTCTGACAATTGTTTAAAATTTGCTCTCTCATCATCAAATTATACAATCCTTCGTAATCAGTAACCTTACTGCCCAGCAACCAGCCTTCAAAAGCCTTAGTGGCACAATCAACAAAGTCAGACCAATCTTGAGACTGCGTTTTCTGGGTATCCCGGAACAGCACCCTGTACTGCTCCGTGGTTAGGCCAAACCCTTCGACGAGTGTATTCTTCAAGACGTGGTAATTATTAGCATCCTCTACCCTTGTGGTGAGGAGCTTGTCTCTTCCTTTACCTTCAAAGGAGAGCCACAAGATAGCTGCCCACTGACTCTGGGGAACACCTTGCACAGTGCAGGCCCTCTCCAAAGCAGTAATCCATTTGTGGATGTCGTCCCCTTGTTTAAAGGGGGGCACTATCTTACCAAGGTGTTTCGTATCAAAACTCCTTTCCCTATTGCTAGGTATAATGCTGCCACCAGTGGGGACTGCCCCACTCAACTGTTGCTCTCTAGCAAAGGCAAGCCTCTCTTTGGCCAGGGCAAGTTCTTCCCTTTCAATCCTCAGATTAGCTGCCCTTTCTTTAGCTTCGTACACTCTCCTCTGAGGGGACGTCATCCCTCTTTGAGAAGAGTTGTGAGAGCCATTGGTTTGAAGGGATCTGCCAGAGTCTCTTGACAGAGATCTGGCTCGTCCATTCCCAATGTTAAGCTGACCTGATAGTGGCCCCGGGGGTCCCCCAGTACCACTGTCATGCTTGCTTAAGTTGGACCTGCTTAGTCTAACGACTTCTACCTGTCCCTTATCTGCCTCATCCCCAGAGGGATCCTCATCCTCATCATCCTCCACATCTTCGTTCTCAGTTGCGAGGTGGATGAGGTCAGGATCGTCTCTGGTTCCCTCGAGGGGAGGCATGTCTCCTTCTGGATTAGAAGAGCTGGGAAGGGTCTCAGCTTTTCTGGCATCATAAGTCTCCAAGAGACCAATCAGAAAGGACGTTGTGGGGTTAGACCCCTGCTTGATCTTCCTGGAGTGACACACTTGTCTTAACTCCTTGAAGCTCAGCACAGTATATCTTGAAGGGATGACCTGTGGAGGGTCAACTGACACAAGGGGAGACTCAGAGTTTCCTCCTTTGTCCGACATACTGTTTCTAGTGTGGTGTAAGTGATGCACCTACCTACACTATGTGTTTACCTACTGATCCCTTGCTAAGAGTTGCAGCCAAGGTGTGCTAGGCCTTGAGGAGCTGCAACAGCTGGTTCAGTAGAACTCAGAGTATTCTAAGCTTAGTTATATGTACTAACAGTACTTATGTGATCTTTCAACAAGATATTCTTAGGATACGTGTGGTAAAACAACAGCAAGCTCAAATCCCAACCGCTGCTCACCAATGTGAGAAGTTGGCCCGATATGCAGCGTTCGCTATTCTAGCGACCGCTATGTATCGTTCCAAACGACCCTTATGATGATTGGTTGTAAGTCAACCTATAGACCAGCTATCCTAGTAGCGTGGATACGAGCAGTCTAAGGCTAAAGACTCGAGAGGGCGTGTTAAGCCAGCTGTTTACCACACATGTATCCCTTGAACACCCAGTGAAAGGACACCACACAAGTGTTATGAAAATAAACGGTATATTTATTTAAGAATCACAACAGCCCTGTACTCTTTATGAGGACAGGGTACTAAGCACAAACCAAATCTCTTAGGAAAATACTTCAAGTGCACAATTAAAACAAGTGTCCGAAGACACGGGAAGTTTAGTGGTCTCGGGCGGACCCGATAAGGCAAGTCGGAAGCGAGGGACTCAGGACCCTAGAGTAAGGAGGCTATGCAGGCACCGAAATGCCGAAGTTACCTAGCCACGAGGGCTGCGGCTGCACAAGTCTTACAGGCGTCGGGGGTCTTCGCTGACGAGCCAGGAGCCGGAAGAAAAGGAGTTGCTGGCCGGCGACCAGTGATGAATAGTTCGTAGAGATCCAAGCCTGGATCAGAGATCGTTGATACCTGAAAGCAGAGGGGACCAAGTTCGTACTACTAGCCAGTAGTCAGAGGGTACCAGGAGGGCACCGGTTGGCCGTCACCTCGACCAGGTAAGTGGGCGACGCTAGGCTCTGCAGTCTCACGGACCAGGAGGCGTTGTCGGCGACCAGGATGGAGGTGCGAGCTGTCCCACGAAGGATGATGCTGTCGGCGTCGCTGGGCCCAGGATTGGGGCAACAAGCCTTGGCAGATCTCAGGGCCACGTGGTAGGCCTAAGATGGCGTCTTGAATGGACCAGGAGGGTCCGGGGTGCTCCTCTGGGAAAAGGGAGCAAGGGCCGATCTGGAGCAACCAGACCAGCAGAGTTGTTTGTCGGTCGTCGTCAAGGAAGGGCACAAGCCAGCGGCTAGTGACCGGACAACGTGCTGAACAGCGAGCAGAAGGGCCCCACGCAGATCGTGGAGATGCTGGGAGACTGCACTTCGGTGCTGGAGCGGCTCAGGGTCGGGGCTTCTCGGACCCCAGAGCACTCACCAGAGAATTGCTTCGATGGTCGTGCTGGTTAAGAGCGTGCAGGTTCTGATGATGGCCGGTCCCTCGAGGTCTCGTCGCACCCACAGATCACAGCTGAGCTGATGACGTGGGTAGAGGTCAGAGGTGCCAGGGAAGCCGGTTCTCGTCGAGCTGGGCCGTCGGATTCCTTGAGGAAGGACTTACAGCAAACCGCAGAGTTCTTAGATGGTGCCCGCTGATGCAGGGTGACTACTCCTTAGTCACAAGGGAGAAATCTTGAGAAGAGTCTCGAATGTCCTTTCGTAGAAAGTAGTTCTTGATTCAAAGATGATCTAATTTGGAAGGGTCCCCGCTCCCGTCTTTATCCTAAAGAAAGGGGTGGGTACATGACTAGGTCCTGCCCTAAGGGTGGGACCAGGAAGGGGGGTAGTTACACCCCTCTCCCCCTGCCGGACTTTCCCCAGGCCAGGGCTGGCGCCCCTGGAACTGGTTCTGACCGGCAGATGCGTAGTGAGCACCGGGGTGCCACTCCGCAGTCACCTTCTCGCAAAAGCCCTACCTACCCAGAATACACAAACCCTGTCTGGGACGGTGCGAACACCGCCCTCGACAGGAAACCCTTTGTCCAAGCTCTCCTCGCTGGAAGGACTCCCAGCAGCAGGAGGTCAGACTCGTGTCTGTGGTGGCAGCATCCATTTTGTGGAGCTGAGGCTTTAGTTAACTTTAACCGGGGTTCACAGTTACGTACATGTCGTGTCCCTCTAGAAGGGCGGAATGCTAACCTCGTCGCCAGAATTGGTGAGGGGGCAGCATCCCGATTCGTATGACACCTTACTCGACATGCCGTGATAACGCGACACCGAAGTTACCGATGTGGTACGCGTTATCATGGAACAGCCATTGGGTCTTGATTCCGCAAGCTGCAACCGGGCTTGGCTCGGGCCAGAACCTAGTTCACACGAGCCCACGCACTCTGCCTTCAGGATTGTCAAGGCCTGCCATAGGAGTGACTGATAGGAACTCGGGTGTCCATTGTATGGTTAGATATAGAGCTACTATACCTAAAGCAAAGGGTGATTACACGACTTTGCCCCAGCTGTCATGCAGCCAGTTGTGTCAAATTTAGGCGGCCAGCCAGGGGTGGCATAATACATGCTGCAGCCCCTGGCGGCCCTGGGTACACCTATGCCCTGCGTTACGGGGTCTGATAAGGTGGCCCAGTACCAATTGGTAAATGCACCTAGGGTACATATCGTAATTTAGAAAGAGAACAGCCAGGCTGTGGGTCTGATTGGCAGGCCCACAGCCAGAGAAAGTCGTAAACCAGTGAAACAAAAGCAAAAAATCTGGGTGATCATAGGATTGCAGACCCTACTCTCCTACACCAACAGCCCTGGTGCCAATTAATATACAAGGGCAGCCTGCCTAAGAAGGGCCCGCCGGTTTAACCTTCCACTACTGACTCGACTGGAGCGTTAAATAGGCCTACGATACAGACCCTCCCACACGGGATGACAATCCACTACACACTGCCTAATGGCAGGTACAGACCTCAGCAGAGACATTCAGGGGGCGTTCGGAAGTACTATTAATAAACTGCTTAAAAGCAGCAGACCGACCGGTAATCCGGTGTCAGAGGCAGGCGAAGGCTCGTCTCACAGCGTTGCAATCCTGAGATAGAATGCGCAGAATGTGCAGAATCTCTGGATTGCACGTTGTGAGAAGGACGCAGAGACGCGCCCCTTAGGCGGCGGGAGGAGAGCGTAGCAAGCCGCACCAAGGTCACAGCCGATAGGGAGGAGTGCTCCCACGGCCGAAAGCGGGCAAGCCAGGTAGCGGGTGACCAGCAGAAACCAAGAAAACAAATATCAGGAATTGAAAGACAGAGTAAAATGCGGCAGCCGAAAACGGCACTACGCCAATCAGAAAACCTCAAGCGCGCGATGCTGAAAGCCGCCAGCACCAGACAGACACGCTGAGGCGACCCCTAACTGTGAGCGGCACAACTGACAGAAAGCAGACGGCCGCGGAAAGCGCGCGAACATGGAAAATAAACAGAACCCCCCCCCCCCCCGCCCCGCCCCCCCCCCCCCCCAAGTGGATATAGAAAAGCACACAGTGGGAGAGAACCCCGTGGCAGAGGCAATCAGCACCTGGGGGAAAACAAGCAAAACCCCCTAAGGCAGATACAATCATAAGCGCATAACTAAGCACTGAATATAAGCTTCATAAAACACTGCAGCTGAAATAGCCAAAACTCATCACAGAAAGCACTAAAAGGCAAACACTGAGAGAGAGATATAAAAGGCACTTATCTGACTGCAAGCAGCAAAGAAAGTGGGGGATTGGAGATTAACAGAGGACTAAGAGATGCCTGGAACCCTGTGATTGGTGGACTTGCATGGACCCTCTGTACCTGGACTCTCTATTGTTAAAACGTGTTTATTAGCTATGTTCCATGGGAATAGTAGTTTTTACTGTGTTCTTTGGATGGCTGCTGTTCAATAAGGTGAGGAAAGAATAGCATAATCCTTGCCTCCGGTCCTGACTTTGAATTGCCCAATGGATTTCAAGTGCAATACAATGTTGTCATCAGGCAGCTGGGAAGCCTTTGAATGCACATGTTTGTGCTCATTCTACCAGAGCAGTGTTCACCTCCACTGCTTTATTTGCGGGATTACCTATCCAGGATATCTGCAGAGCTGCTACCTGGAAGAGTACGCACACCTTCACTAGACATTACTGCCTCTATGCAGCTGCAGAGAAGGATGTGGCAGTGGGACAAGCAGTACTGAGAAACCTTTTAACCTTTTCCATTGACTGTGAGCCCTCTTTACCATCCCTCCTTCCTTTATTGGTTACATATGCACATTTTATTGTTATGTATTGTATTATATGCAATTCTTGAAAGATTCAGTATATATATATATATATATATATTCACTGAAAAAACCATAGGTTTAACACCAGTTATAGTTAGCTGGAAATTTTACTGACATAAAACCATTGAAATTCCCACGTTATAGTTAGTTGGACTCACTATAACTTGCACGTGTAATGCACTGATGACACCATCCAGTGAATGTGTGTCTTTCAGATAAATAAATATGTTTTATATATGTATGTTAAGGTCGATGGAAGAATATTTGTTTAAATTATTGTCTTAATGGATGTTTTTTTTAAAAAAAATTATTGGATATCTGCCTTATTAAGAGTATCTTAGTGAATACATATATTAGCGAGTGAAAGTAGGTCAGTCTCTCTGTCATCAGTGATGTCATGAGTGATGTCACTGACCATGTCATGAGTGATGTAATATGTGATGTCATCAGCAGTGCATTACACGTGCAAGTTATAGTGAGTCCAACTAACTATAACGTGGGAATTTCAATGGTTTTATGTCAGTAAAATTTCCAGCTAACTATAACTGGTGTTAAACCTATGGTTTTTTCAGTGAATTTAATAGGTTTTTTAAATGCTAATTCCTAACTATAACTGGTGTGAAACCTATGGTTTTTTCAGTGAATTTCATAGGTTTTTTAAATGCTAATTCCTTTCTATATCGAGTTTCTAACCTTTTTTTTTTTTTACAATTTGCTGTTTTTTTTTAAGTATTCATTTTTTTAATATATTTTTTTTCTTTTGCGCTCTGGGTGCGCGCTCCGGGAAGCTTTCAGCTAAGCTCTCCGGTAAGCTTTCCGGTGAGCTCACCTGAAAGCGCACCCAGAGCGCTACTGTCGTTCGTGAAAAAAAATATGAATGAAAAGTTAATAATAATGCAAAACATTTTGCTCCATACAAATAAAATCCGTTTTTTTTATAAGGAAAATGATTATGTATTTCTGTAAAAGTTTGATGACGTCACTTTGGCGCGCAACGTAAGTGCCCTCGGAAGCGCCTACGATCGCGCCGCGTAAACGCTCCCGGAAGCGCCCAAGATCGCGCCACGTTTGCGCCCCGGAAGTGCCTACGATCGCGCCGCGTAAACGCACCCGGAAGTGCTCCGGAGCGCGCTGCGTAAGCGCGTCGGGTCATGTGACCCTAAAATAACACTTTTCATTGGTTGCTAACAGTTTTTTTTACAAAGAATGAAATCCCCACCCATTTCCTTCACTATTGCTTTGTACTTGGAGAGAGCAAGCGCTGTTCTGTGTACTATCTTCATCTCCTACTTTCCTGATCTACAGCAATGGCTGCAAGAGAGTCATCCAGCAGTGATTCAGAGGCATTTGTAGATGAGGACCCTCCTAGGCAGAAGAAAAAAATCCATTTCATCTGGAAATTTTATAACATCCCTGAAGGAGAAAAAAAAGTCAACGCTCCAAAAGTAACCTCCAAAATATGTGGTAGTACTTTATCCAGAGGCAATCCTCTGGAAAAATATAGTTTTGGAAATGCCAATTTAATCAGGCGTGTCAAAAGAAGACACCCAAACAACTTTGCGAGGGAGAGTGTCAGAGACCTGGCACGGAAATTACCCACAGATGGCGGCAGCACCTCCACTGGTGGAGCAACACCTTCGGGACCATCCCGTAGAAGAATGGTCCCTAACATACAGCCAGAGTTTGCAGGCATCAAATTTCTGTGCACGGAGTGTGACGAACTGCTCTGCTATGGGGAGCAGAGTGTTGAACTCATTGCCCAAAAGAAACAGCAACACCGCTGCCCTGACAGTCCCTAAATTTTCACATTTTTTTGCTCCTGTTGAGCCGTTTTGGAATCCCTGTTTTTTGTTTTTCCCTTGACAAAAATCCAAAAAAATTATAAAATTGTTTTAAAAAGCCAAAAAAAGTTCAAAAAGTTCAAAAAACACAAAAAAAATATAAAACAACAAAAAGAAGAAGAAAAAAAGTTCTTTTTAGAACTACCTCCAATTTCTAAATAAAGGCTTTTTTTTTTTTATAAACTGTCATCTTTTTCCCTCATTTTACGCTCCCCGGTGCGCTACCTGGTGCGCGTACCGGGCGCTTCCCCCGCGCAAAACGAAAAAAAAAAAAATATTTTAAATGCCCCGCGGGCCCTTTTATAGCCCCCACATCAAACCTAGGGGGTCAAGGGGGGGCTACTCTGCCCCCTTATGGTCATTTCCCCCTTTGTTTTGGCCACCTCTCGTGTCTCGATCCTACCGAGACACAAGATGGCGGCCGCTCCGGACTGTTTCGAATGTTTACAGACAACTGAGAGCCAATCAGCTTTCTGCGCGCAAGTCGCGTGTCGCGCCGGGAGCGCACTCCGGTGCGCGCACCGGAGAGCGCCTATAGATATATATATTTTTTGGAACCTAAATTACTCAAAATCCACTGCAGCACATATCTTGAGACAAAGCAAAGGCACATCGGGCTACCAGTCCCTACAATTTTGCCAAGTTTGGTGGAAATCCATTCAGCCATTCGGGCTAAAAGTGAAATCGACCGCCCTATGGAAATTAACATGGGGAAAACGCGTTTTGGGACCCCCCTTTTATCTCGGCCCCCGCTTGACGTATCCCCCCCAAACTTTCAAGGAAGAACCGGAGCTCGACGAGGCCATTTTCAGGAAATTTTCAGGCAGATTCGTCAACCGGTGCCAAAGTTATTCCAAATAGAATTTTGAGATTTAACATTGAAAAAAATCCTAACTATAACTACCTACTGGCGACCGCCAGTAGGTAATATATATATATATATATATATATATATATTTATATATGCAACAATGTTCCTGATCACCACTCCATGGTGAGAACAGCCAGGTAAGGACCTCTTTAGATGACTTCAAATGCTCACAGCATTCAGGAAGCAAAAGAGACCATAAGTCTTTCAAGTGAAAAAGGCAGGATAAATTTATTCCACACAAAGAACAGTGAAAGACATAATGTCAGTCCATGACGCGTTTCGCTCCGCGAAGGAGTTTGTTCACATGACGCGCCCCAAAATGCAACACCAATTTATAGGTCACACACACATGATACTAACTGACACATGCCCAAATAATACAAAAAATAGAAAACAGACTATTGTGAGCCGCCATATTGAATGAGTAGCAGATGTTGGTTTCTACATCATTAATGCCAATGAGAAAACGGACCTTGTTATAATTCAAATGCATAGTGCATGATCATTCAAACAAAAATGTAGTCCAAAACATATATAATATATATAAAATATAATAAGCATGTAACAAGAAAATGACCGACAAGTGTCAAAAATAGTACATTGACATGCTAGAAAAACCACTAATGACAAGTGTCCCAACTTGAACTATAGTAGAAAATGTCTTTGTGTAATTGGACTACATTGAGTATTTGCAGGGTCCACAGAATTCAATTCTTTATCCAAATGTTGATTGGCAGAGTCGAAACATATAATTAAATATGGCCTAAAGGCAAAGAACAAAAAAAATATATATATAAGGTGCATGATTTGACGTGATAATTTGTAAAAAAAAAAAAAGGTGTGTTAAAAACATTCCTAAAGCAACATAGGGAAGCAGTTAATGAAAACCAAAAATAGTGCCATAGTGGCCACAATTGTAAGGGTACCTACAGCGATTAATAAAGACCTAAGGTAGAAACATTGAATTTATATGTTAACAATGTGGTTAAAATTTCATGATCAGATATTTATAAGTTGCAAAAAAGTCACAGAATTATTTTATCAAAACAAATCTAACAAAGCTCTTAAGCCATCATATTGAAAGTGGCTTATTGCATGGGTTAAGGATACAAAAAGAAGAAAAGACCGACGTTTTTAGAAGACAGACAAAATTATAAAAATTATGCTAATCTTCCGTAAGGTTCAAACCATTGAGAGCTCTAGTGTCAAGTGACATAATGAAATGGGATTCTTTTTGTCTCATTAATCTCTCTCGATTCCCTCCCCGGCCGGGGGGTGGTACAGAGCACAAGACGGTGTATTCTAGGTCTTTTAATTTGTTATTATGTACAGCTTTGAAATGTCTAGCGACGGGATAGTCACTATTGCTGTTCACAATAGCTCGAATGTGTTGCAAGATGCGCCTGTGCACCGGGAGTTTGGTGCTCCCAATATATTCCAAATTGCAGGTACACTTGGGTTTGTAAATAGCAAACTCAGTCCTGCAGGATAGATGTTCCTTAATTGGAATTTTAGTGTCACTAAAAGCTGTGGTGTAATGTGTGCTATTCCGGGCAAAAGTACAGGCGCGACACGATGCACACTTAAAAAAGCCCATTTTACTAAGCCATGGTTTTTTAGGTAGAGCCTCCGGCATTGGTTTGGCGCGAGCATCCTGCATTGAGGGTGCCCTCCTAAATGTGATAGAAGGCAAGCTGGGAAGAATTGGTCCTAGAATATTGTCAGTTAGGACTATTGGCCATTCCGCACAAATAATACGGCAAATTGTTCTTTCTTGTGAACAGAAAGTGGTAATGAGTCTGATAGAACATTCAGATTGACATTCTGTGCTGCTAACTCTAGGGGCCAACAACACATCCCTGTCTGGTAATTTAGACTTAACTAGAGCTTGATTCAGGATTTTCTTAGAGTAACCTCTATTCAGAAATCTTTGCATTGAGGCATCTAGACAAGAGGCAGCTGTACCAATTGAGGCATCTAGACAAGAGGCAGCTGTACCATCATCACTGCATATTCGACGTATTCGAATAAATTCCCCGTAGGGAATACTGTTAATTGTGTGGATGGGGTGGGCACTCTGGGCATGGAGTATAGAATTGCCCGCAGTCGATTTACGGAAAAACCTGGTTTCCAATTTGTCATTTTCCACATACAGCTGAACATCTAGAAATTCAGCCAACACGTTGTTTATTGTGGCTGTAAATTTTAGATTTAAATCATTTGTATTAATCTCATTAACAAATGTTCTGGCCTCTTCAATGGTACCATTCCAGATGATACAAACATCCTCGTTGTAGTGCCAATAATGGGAGATATGTGGCAACCAGTTTGCGCGTGTGACGCTGAGAACGCTGGGGAGAAGCACGAACCCGTAGCCACACCATGCAATATATATATATATATATATATATATCATGTGATCAAGCGCTCTGTGAAGCGCGAAACGCGTCGTGATGACTAGGGGAATACCACTGGCTGAATAAATCATCTTTGCACTGAATTTTGGGTTCAAGTCCGTTTTTGGCAGCTGGCTGAGAGCTCTGCGCTACACCGGATTATTCCTGGAATATATATATATATATATATATGAGCCCTACTGGTGGTCGCCAGTAGGTAGTTATAGTTAGGACCTAGTTTCCATAGGAAATCCACAACATTCTATTGAGAATAACTTTGGCACCGGTTGATGAATCTCCGCGAATTTCTCAAAGAAGATGGCCCACTCCGCTGCTTCCCTGAAAGTTTGGGGGGGATTCGTCAAGCGGGGGGCGAGAAAAAAGGGGGGTCCCAAAACGTGTTTTCCCCATGTTAATTTCCATAGCACTTTTAGTCGCGGCTACAGCCCGAACCGCTGAACGGAATTACACCAAACTTGGCAAAATGGTTGTGACTGGTACGCAGTAGGGCCTTTTCCATATTTGGTGAAAATCGCTCCAGTAGTTTTTATGACATTTAACTTTAAAAAAAATGATATATCTATAAGCGTGCTTCGAGCGTTTGGGTACGCGTACCCGTAAGCGCACCCGGCGCGCCACGGAAGTGCGCGAGCGGAAAGCTGATTGGCTCTCGGGTGTCTGTCAACATTCCAACTGGTCCGGAGAGTTCGCCATCTTGTGTCTCGGTAGAGCTGAGACACAAGAGGTAAAAAACAAAAGGGGAATACTTTAAAAGGGGGCAGGGTAGAGACCCCCTGACCCCCTAGATGTTCTCAGGGGGGCCTAGTATGACCCCAAAGGGCAAAAAAACTATTATTGTTTTTTGGGTAAAATCTGCGGAGTTCACTCAGGGGTGCGCGTAATTGGACGTTTACAGGTACGCGTACCCTGAGCGCATCACGGGGAAAAACAGTGGAAAAATTTAGAGTAAAATAAGAATTTAGAGTGCTTAGAGATAGGGTAGCTCTGAAAAGAGCTGTTGTGTTATGTGGGTGATTTAATTACCTACAAGTAGGTAACAACGCAGAGTCTAAAATTCAAGAGGAAGACTCTGTTCCCTTCATCTGAGAAATGTACACTGTCTCCTCTATAGATACCTTGCATGTTGTAACGCAAGTTATTGTGGTATATGGAACCCATACCGTAGTCTCTCAGGAAAGCAGAAACAGATTTATTCACATGTTTCCTTGCTTTCTCAATCTGCGGACAAAATTGTTTGGACCACTTCCATTTTTGCCTTTGGCATATATTGGAATAGACAAAGGCAGTTTGAGGAAAAAGTGACATCAATTGCCCAAAGGTGTCCTTTAAAAGCATTTCCAGTCCTACCCCAGTCAAAGTGCCTAGATCATTTGCACCACCGTGCACAATTATGAGGTCAGGGTGTGGGAGATGCAAAAAGGATTTTACCAAAGGCATCAATTTGTGACATCTCAATCCTCTCTGGCCATTCCACATAATATCCACATTTGGTAAATCAAGGTTGGGAATACCTCTGTTTGCTGCATACCTTTCACTCCAGTAAATATAGCTGTGTCCCACAATCCACACTTTAGGCATCTTGAAGGCAGATCTGGTTGTACTCAGGTGGGCTCTGGAAATGAAATGGCAGTTTGAAAAGTAGGTGTTTAGAAAAAATTGTAGATGAGATTCAGTGCACTTTAAGAATAAGAAATGATTGGTGGTTTCTGAAAATTCAGCACTCAAAGTTAGGGTGCATGCTTCTGTTTTTTTAAAGAAGTAATTCTAATGGTCATTTGCAACATAGTATGATGAACTTTTCACCTTTGTGCCTTGTTAGGAAATCTGTGGAGGGTTACCATGGTAACAGGCAGAAAGAGCAGTGGGGGATGGGTGAATATTATGTGAGCTTGAAAGTGTTGAAATGTAGAACCAATTAAAATGTTAGTTTAGTTATGAATTTGTGTGGGAAGAAATGTGATTGGTTTCACCCTCACTCCCCTTGTCTTACCCTCACTCACTTTTATCCACCCTCTTTCACCCCTCATTACTCACGCTCACTGCCCTTCTCTCACCCTCCCTCACCCCCGTTCCCTTACTCCGGTTCCCTCACTACCCCTCATTCCCCATCCTTTACTCCCCTTCCCCTAACTTCACTGGTGTAACGAAAACTTAGAGGGGCCCCCTCCGGGCTCAATCAGGAGCTCTTCGGCCACAGTGCAGTGCTGAGGGGGCCCCTTGGAGCTAGAGGCCCCCCGCACCGCCGGGGCTGCGTGGGCCTGTGTTACGCCCTTGCCTTACTTTTATCCCCCACTCACCTTCTCTCAGTACCTCTGCTTCAGTCCTCTTCCCCTCTATTCCCTTACTTTGCTCCCTCACTCATTCCCCTTCCCTCACTCACCTTACTCCACTTCACTCACTCCTCTCACTCCCTCTGTCCTCTCACATCCTCGCTCCCCTTCCCTTACTCCCTCTCTCTTAGCCTCACTCCCTCCGTCCCTTCACTCTCTCAGTCCCCTTCCCTCATGCTCACTCCCTTTAACTCACCCACACTCCCTCACTTACCTTTCTATGCTCCCTCACTCAGTCCCCTTCTCTCACTCTTTCCTTCACTCCCTCTGTCTCCTCACTCCGGTGTGCACCTGTTACAACGCATTTTTTACAACGCACTACTGTTACAACGCATCCATTACAACGCGGATACTGTTACAACTCATGTTTTTACAACGCATTTTTTTACAACGCAGGTACCTTTACAACGCATACCATTACAACGTAAGTATTGGTAAGTATATAGTTATTTTTTAAATGTTATATGTTTGGGGTAAAGGGGTATTTTTAGGGGTTAGGGTCAGTTTTGGGTTTTAGGGTAAAGGGGTATTTTTAGTGTTCAGGGTCAGTTTTCAGTTTTTGGGTAAAGGGGTATTTTTAGGGTTCAGGGTCAGTTTTCAGTTTTTGGGTAAAGGGGTATTTTTAGGGTTCAGGGTCAGTTTTCAGTTTTTGGGTAAAGGGGTATTTTTAGGGTTTAGGGTCAGTTTTCAGTTTTTGGGTAAAGGGGTATTTTTAGGGTTCAGGGTCAGTTTTCAGTTTTTGGGTAAAGGGGTATTTTTAGGGTTCAGGGTCAGTTTTCAGTTTTTGGGTAAAGGGGTATTTTTAGGGTTCAGGGTCAGTTTTCAGTTTTTGGGTAAAGGGGTATTTTTAGGGTTCAGGGTCAGTTTTCAGTTTTTGGGTAAAGGGGTATTTTTAGGGTTCAGGGTCAGTTTTCAGTTTTTGGGTAAAGGGGTATTTTTAGGGTTCAGGGTCAGTTTTCAGTTTTTGGGTAAAGGGGTATTTTTAGGGTTCAGGGTCAGTTTTCAGTTTTTGGGTAAAGGGGTATTTTTAGGGTTCAGGCTCAGTTTTTAGTTTTTGGGTAAAGGTGTATTTTTAGGGTTCAGGGTCAGTTTTCAGTTTTTGGGGTACAGGGTAAAAATAAATTAAATTTAATTTTAAATTAAATTATTTAATAGTAAATAAATTAAATTAAATTACATTGCATTATTTTTGGGGTTGAGGGTCAGTTTTGAGTTTTTGGGGTACAGGGGTACAGGGTAAAAATAAAGTTATATTTTTTTTAATTTTCAATAATTAATTTAAATTATATTTCATAAAATTACTTTAATTTATTTTTGGGGTTTAGGGTCAGTTTTCAGTTTCTGGGGTACAGGGGTACATGGTAAAAATAAAGTAATATTAATTTAAATTTAAAATAATTAACGGAAATTAAATTATTTAAAATTACATTACATTATATTTTTAAAATTAAGTTACTATTATATTATTAATATTAACATATACTTACCAATACTTACGTTGTAATGGTCTGCGTTGTAAAGGTACCTGCGTTGTAAAAAAATGCGTTGTAAATACATGCGTTGTTACAGTATCCGCGTTGTAAAAACCGCGTTGTAACGGTATGCGGAGTAAAAGTCCGCGTTGTAACATCATATATCCCCTCACTCCCTCACTCCCCTTGTCTCACGCTCACTTGCCTTTATTCACCCTCTATTACCACTCTTTCCTCAACCTCACTGCACTTCTCTTACCCTCCCTCACCCCCGTTCCCTTACTCCGCTTCCCTCACTTATCCTCATTCACCATGTTCACTCCCCTTTCCCTCATTCCCCTCCCATACTCACCTTCTTTCAGTCCCCCTGCTTCACTTCCCTTCCCCTCTCTTCCCTTCCTTCGCTCCCTCACTCATTTTCCTTTCCTTTCTCACCGTACCCCACTTCACTCACTCCTTCTCTCAGTCCCTCTGTCCTCTCACTTCCTCACTCCTCTTCCCTCACTCCCTCTATCTTACCCTCACTCCCTCCATCCCCTCACTCTGTGACTCCCCCTTCACTCACCCTCACTCACCTTCCATCCCTCACTGTCATCAACTCACCCTCACTCACTCCCCTTCTGTCATTTGTTCCCTCAGTCACTTTCTACCCTTCATTCAGTCATTTTATCCATTCATTTATGCAGTGCACATTCATTGAAAAAAAGAATGACACAATGTATAAGGAATATAGCTCTTTTTGGAGAATTGGAGGTAGTGCTAAAAAGAACTTTTTTTTTCTTCTTTATTCGATTTTATATTTTTTTAATACTTTTTCAGAACGATTTTATACTTTTTGTGGTTTTTGGGGGGAGAAAAACAAAACCAGGGAATCCAAAACTGCTCAACAGGAGCAAAAAAAAGGGGAGAAATTAGTGCTGGGTGGAGCAGCGGTGTTCCTCCTTTTTGCGTACAATACGTTCTATGCTCTGCTCCCCATAGCAGAGCAGTTCGTCACACTGCTTGCAGACAATCTTCAAGTCTCCGAAGATCGGCTGTATGTTCGGGATCAAATGAGCTGCTGCTCTTCCTGAATGTGTTGCTGCTCCGGTGGAGGTGCTGCCGCCATCTCTTGGGGGATTGCGTGCCAGGTCCCTGGTACTCTCCCTTGCGAAATTATTTGGGTGCCTCCTCTCTACATGCCGGATCAAGGTGGCATTCCCGAAGCTATATTTGCGGGTGGGATCGCCACGTACAAAGTTGTGTCACAAATCCGGCAGGTCACTTTTGCCGCATTACATTTTTTTCCAGATGAAGTGTTCTTTCACTTTTCTCTGGGGGAGGTTCTCAGGCAGGAACTAATAGTCAGAGTCTGAGGAGGAGTCCCTGGAAGCAGACATGTTTCCAAAAAAAGAGGTAGTATTAAGATCAATAGGCAAGAGGTGTTCTCTCACCAATTGCAAGGAGGTAGTGAGGGAAATGGGTGGGGACTTTCCATAGTTGTGAAAAAAAAGTGTTATTAACCAATGAAAAGTGTTGTTTTAAGGTCACATGGCTTGACGCGTGCTTACGCTGCGTGCTCCGGGGCGCTTCCGGGTGCGCTTACGCAGCACGTACGTAGGCGCTTACGGAGGCGCTTCCGGGGGCGCTTATGCGGCGCGTCTGAATGACGTTTTGCTAGATTTTCGGAAATGCGTTTAAAGTTAAAATACGGTTATTAAAAATTAAAAATACTACTTTTATGAGTATGCCACTGAATGTCTTGCATTATTATTTACTTTAAATACATAATTATATATTTCTTTCACTCGTGGAAATAGCGCTCTCGCTATGTGCACGGGTGCGTTTACGGGTGCCCGTACCCTGAGCGCTCCTGGGTTAAAAAAAGAATAAATAAAAAAATACATTGAAAAATTAATATTACAAAAATATTGAATATTTGAAAAAATAAAAAACTATTATAATAATTAAAAGCTATAAGAAATAGCTATTAAAAAAACTTAATAATTCACTTTAAAAACCATAGGTTTCACACCAGTTATAGTTAGGAATTAGCTTTTAAAAAGCCTTTGAAATTCACTGAAAAAACCATAGGTTTCACACCAGTTATAGTTAGGAATTAGCATTTAAAAAACCTTTGAAATTCACTGAAAAAACCATAGGTTTCACACCAGTTATAGTTAGCTGAACATTTTACTCATATAAAACCATTGAAATTCCCACATTATAGTTAGTTGGACTCACTATAACTCGCGCGCCCGCAATCCACTGCTGATGATGTCACATATTACATCATTCATGACATGGTCAGTGACATCACTGATGACATCACTGATGACATCTCAAATGACATCACTGATGACAGCCATAATTGCTATCTTTGACTCATAACCATTATTGTCAAAGTATGACTCCCAATTAAAATCTTAACAGATAATGAGATATCAACGTACTGAACGCTGATATACATGAAAGTATCAGGGTTATACTTTTTGTTTAACACCAATATACAGTGCAAAGCGCCAAACGACAGCTGCCCAACACAGTGTCTATGCTAATAATATTAGCAAGATAATATACTTTGCCTACTGTTCCCATAATGCATCATAACTTGCCAAATGGACTAAACAGTATAAATTTGCAAAATAAACAAAGGACAAATGTTTGTAAACCGCGAACAGGGACTCTTGTCAGTCCGAAACGCGTAGGTGGGGAAACCTACAGGAGAATAAACAGAACAGCGTAATCTAAAGTGGTGTGCGGCGTCTTCTTTGGTGAAGAATCTTTGCTCCAGCAATTTACAGCGAGGCTGTCTCAATCCTCGCCGCCAGCACCGGCTTCTAGCAGCTCCCCCCGCTTGGGACATTTGCTTGTGATATATATATATATATATATATATATATATATATATATATATATATATATATATATATATATATATATATATATATATATATATATATATATATATATATATATATATATATATATATATATATATAGTGCTATTTTCAAAGTACATACGTTGCCTGGTTCCAAGTCTCAGGTGACAAGAAGTGTGCTATGATTTACTGCTCGCTATTCTGTTTCAGGCATGTGAATCTATGAAAGCTCCAATACTGGAGTAAGAAAACAAGTTACATACCTGTAACTGTAGTTCTCCAGTATTAAAAGCTTTCATAGATTCACATGCGACCCACCCTCCTCCCCTGAGAGGCACAAGTGCAGGAAAATCTGAGTGGCAAAAGGTTCTCTCAGGAGTATTCTAGAGGGTGAGAGGCTCTGATTGGTTCAGGGACAAATTTGGCCTCTTTTACATAACGAAGGCTATGGGTTGCAAAAGGGAAATAGGCCTAGGCCTCTTTTCAGTTTTGCTATCCTACTAAGCATTGCTTTTTTATATACCGGAGACTCCCGTCTCAATGACGGGGAATGATGCAGGCATGTGAATCTATGAAAGCTTCCAATACTGGAGAACTACAGTTACAGGTATGTAACTTGTTTTCCTACAGCCCATCATAAGTATCCACCTCATTGCCCTTGATCCAGCCATCTAGGGCTTTGATTGAAGAGTCCACCAAGTCCACCCAAGTCTGATTTTGACTTTTATGGGTGTCTCTGAACTTTACCCTGTACTCTTCTGTAGTAAGTCCAACTCTTTCTGTGAAGGTCTCCTTCATATGCTGATAGGACTCAGCTACCTCCTCAGTGAGGGTCAGAACTCTATCTCTGCCCTTCACTGTGAATAGCTCCCAAGGTAGAGGGCCCCAGTGCTGGTGTGCTATCCTGCTCATTCTGCAGGCCCTCTCAAAAGCTGCCAACCATTTGTCAATATCATCACCATCATGAAACTTGGGGACAATCCGTTTGTGGATCTTAGGTTCAAATGGCTGACCTTGTCCCTGGTATTATTATTGCTACCTCCATCGTTAGACCTAAGGCCCAATTTAACCCCTCTCTCTTCAAGGGCTAGCCTCCTCTCCTCGTGTTCAAGCTTTCTCTCCTCCAGGGAGATTTGGTCAAGCTCATATTCAATAAGTACTACCACCTTTCCAGTGGGGGTCTGCTGGAGTGTTTTCTGTCACTTCCAACTGTTGAAGGGGGTTTAGGGAATGGAGGAGAGTTGAGGTCTTCACCTTCTTCCCCAGAATTATTCATCTGGGACTGGGCTTCATCTGCATCCTTTTCAGGATCTTCTACTGAGGCATGGCCCTCGCTCTCTATTCTCTTATTCTCATAGGAGCTGAGGAGCCTCTCCAGGTCCTCCATCTTAGCTGTTACGTTGTAGCTAATTCCCCTTGCTTTGCATAACACCCTTAGATCAATGATCTTCAGGGCTGGGATGACTGCCAGATCAAGATTCTGACCAGCCTCCATTGTGCCTCACTTTTATGTAGTAGTTGGGACCTTATTAAAAATGTAGACAAACCTTGACAACTTTTCCTAACTAACTAAGTCTTTGAAAATGTACTAAATGTAATGGGGGTCTTCACAGGGCCCTACAATACAATTAGAGAAATCAAAAATATATTAATTTTTTTATTGTTATGCTAAAGTCAATTAAGTGGATTTCTTGTGCAAAATTACTTATGACCAAGTGGTACTGTGAAACACAGGTTCAGGATCCCACCACTGCCTCCAATGTATGGAAGTATAATATTAAGGGGTTTGGCTGGGTGGCCTTACCATGTAATATTATCACCCCAGAGCTGGTCCTTGGATTCACACTTATAAATCCTTAGCTCAGCCCTGGTAGAGTGACTAAGAACAGTCAGGCGTTACTAGAGGAACGCGTTAAGCATTTCAAAGTACCAACATGGATGATAAACTATTGACAAGACTCAAGAGAAATCAGATACCAATTTATAAAAATAGAGAGTATTTTATCTTATTTTAGACACCAACATGAATGGGCTATCATACATATAACCGGAGTTATATATTTTTGAAGCAACATTAAATCAGAACAGTAAAATACATAGACAAAATAACATTGTGGTCAATGGCAAATTCCACTACTGACAATCGGTAACATGCTGGTCGATTTTCTTGGAGCCCTTCTAGAGGCTGGGACATTCGAGCCCCAGGACCAGGTCACAACAGTCAGGTCTATTTTACCTAGCCTATGGACTCTGGGTGCAGAGTTGTTTGGGCTGTCCTTGATGTTGAATGGGAGCTGTAGGTGGTGCTGTTCGGTGCTGCAAGAAACAATGCATAAAAACAAGTACCCAGCTGCTGACGTTGGATGATGGTTGCATGAAATTCTCTGTGGCTACAGCGTTGAGTGTGAGGGTTGATTACTGGACTGGTGACCAACAAGCCTTGGCAGCCGAAAGCACAACAAAAAGATTTAAGATTGTCACTGGGTCAGGGGGAGTAACGTAGTGGCCTGAGACTTCAGGGCAGGCAAGACTACAACTCCTATAATGTACTGGACCACCTGGATTTGGGCGATCCCTCAGAGGGGCCAATGGGCAACGATTCTTTAGATCCGGTAAGCGATTTTACCCACAGTTTGCATGGGACTAGTGCTACAAGTCCAGGGGAGACTGAAGGTGCTTCTGTCTTCCACAAGGGTCCCTCTCTTAAGGAGTGTTGAGTTTTAGCCAAGGATAAGGGTTGTTCACTCAGTTCCAAGTCTGTTGTCTTAGGGACTGTTGGAGAGTAGGGTCTGCTATCCTATGGTCACCCCAAAGTTTTGCTTTTTGCTTCACTGGTTTATGACTTAATGTGGCTGTGGGCCTGCCAATCAGACCCACAGCCTACTGTTCTCTCTCTAAATGTATGCCAAGGCACTTTAGGTGCCTTACCAATTGGAACACGGATCACCTTGTGAGCCCCTGTACAGTGTACCCTAGGTACCCAGGGCATAGGTGCATCCAAGGCCTACCAGGGGCTGCAGCACGTATTGTGCCGCCCCTGGCCTGGCCTTACTATTTGACACAACTGGCTGATCACTCAGCTGGGGCAAGGTGGTGTAATCACCCTTTGCTTTAGGTATAGTATCTCTATATCTAACACATACAAGGACACACAGTAACCTATAAGTCACTCCAATGGCAGGCCTTATCAATCCTGGAGGCAGAGTGCTTGGTTATGTGTGAGATGGTGCTCTAGCATGAGCTGAGCCTGTCTGCAGCTTTCGGAACCATGTCCTTTAGCTGTTTCCTGATAGCGTCATACCATATACTCTTAAGTGCATTATGAACCTCGCGGTTAAATGCTAACTCTGGTTTGACATTTTCAAAACATGTCGAGTAAGGTGTCATACGAATTGGAATACTACCCCCTTGCCAATTCTGGCAACGGGGGTAGCATTCTACCCTTCTAGAGGGACACGACATGTACAGAACCTGAACCCCGGTTAAAGTTAAACAGAGCCTCAGCATCACAAAATGGATGCTGCCACCACAGACACAAGTCTGACCTGCTGCTGCTGGGAGTCCTTCCAGCGAGGGAGGTTTGGACAAAGGTTTCCTGCCTTGGGAGGTGCTAGCACCATCCCAGACAGGATTTTGTGTATCTGGTTAGGTAGGGCTGAATAGAATCAGACATGCCCGGGGCACACAAGGTGTCCCCGTGCATAGGCCAGTTCAAACCGGTGCTGGGGCACTCCAGCCCCAGCTCTGGCGTGAAACTGGACAAAGGAAAGGGGGTGTAACCACCCCCCTTCCTGGTCCCACCCATAGGAGGGACCTAGTAGGTAGTCCCGCCAGAATTTGTTTAAAAGTAGGAGCTGAGTCCCAAGACGGCAGATTACCCTGAAATTCGACTACAATAAGAAGAAACTCTGGACCTTCGACGTTCTGCTGCTCAGAAGACTGAAGAATCTCCCTTGTGGCCAAGGAGTGGCCACCCTGTGAATACAGGCACCATCCAGCGATCAAGGACTGCTTTGCCGCCGCCTCCCGCGGGAGCCCGAACCTCTCACAGGGACAAAGTATCCCTCTTTTGTTTTGTGTTGGTGGGCAAGGTCCTGTTGTTGGCGACACTGGTCTCCTCTTGGTCCTTCCTTGAAGTAAGTTGTTCAGATCTGAGGTACTGGTGCCAGGGGGGCCTTAAATTCTAGATTTAGGGGCGTGGGAGCTAGTAGCCTATGGGCAGCTAGTCTTGCAGATAGTCCATCCCTGAGGTGACCACATCTGGTGGTGTAGGTCACCTTGTCTACCAAGACCCCACTATTTCTGCCCTCCTAAAGGTGTCAGAATTCCATTTTAGGTGTACAGACTAGGCTGCCCACCCTATTGGTGTGGTCAACCTACCTGGGGGTGTACATCTCCTGTATCGCTAATCTCCAGCCTTGCCCGGGTGCCAGTGTGCCTGGGGCAAGGGAAGGGCTGGTTCCTTTTCAGCGGGACAGCCCAGATGCATATCAGAGGTAGTGCAGCCTTTGAAGCTCACCGCTTTGATTATCCAACTCACTAGCCATCCGAAGAGGAGGGAGGTGTGACCTCCTTCCTGCCCAGCCTTTGTCTCTGACTCCTGTGAGTGATCACACTGCCTGGCAGGAGGTCAGAATCTTGTCTTGGCATCAGCAGGTGTGGGAAACCATGGGCTGGTCAGCCAGAAGACAGTAAAGCTGGGGGCAACCAGGGGGTAACCTCTAAGGTACCCGCTAGGTGCATGACTCTCAAATCGCTTTTTCCCTCTCGAATTCGGACCAAGCCTCCACTTCCCTCCTTCAGTCAGGTCTTAAGAACATTTCCAACTGGATGAATGACAATTTGCTCAAATTGAATAGAGGCAAAACCGAAGTCCTAATTCTAGGTCAAAAGCATGACCTTTGAAGCTCCAAGCACTGGCCATCAGAGATAGGTGCCCTCCCTCTCCCATCTGACCATGTGCATAATTTGGGGGTTACCATTGACAACGGTTTAACTATGCTGCATCAGGTTAAGAAGGTAACGGCTATCTGCTTTACCATTCAAGCTTCCTAGGACCGGTTTCTGGCATTACAGCCGTCTTCAGCCAGGCTTGCTTGAATCCAGTGGCAAAGTGAGCAAGGGACTCGCGTCTGAGCATACCCTGCCAACTTATGGCAGACAAAGCGGTTAAAAAGGGGTGGTGATGGACGGAGCATCTGAACCAATCAAACACTCACACCCAGTCAACAGATCTGGGTTTAATCCATCACCGTTCTTTAGCCCACTCTGCCACCCCAGTTCAGACATGGCCATATGCAAATCAATCTGACCCTTCCTAGGAAGCTTGAATCCGGTCCAGGGAAGGCATGGCTTGGCAGTCCGGGCTTGACTGTTCCCATGAGGCACAGGGTCAGACTGATTTGCATATGGCCATGTCTGAACTGGGGTGGCAGAGTGGGCTAAAGAACGGTGATGGATTAAACCCAGATCTGTTGACTAGGTGTGAGTGTTTGATTGGTTCAGATGCTCCGTCCATCACCACCCCCTTTTGTACCGTTAGATATATTAAAGGCAGTGTATGTGACTGTGGCACACATGGTGAGGGCACAGTCGTGTTGGAGCACTTTGCACTGCTCTGCAGTCTGCAATGGCAGGCCTGCTCCGGACCACCACCTTTCCCAGGCTGTGAATTACTTTTGGAGGTGTCTTTGGAGGAGGAGAACTTTGAGGTCCATTTTGAAAGCCTGGGAGGAGGTGGTGGTCCGGAGCTGAGGCGGAAGGGAGTTCCAGATTCTCACTGTGTTACCTGAAAAGGATTGGGCCATCGATCTTTTCTTCTTGAAACTGGGAGGTTCAAGCAGTAGATTTTCCACATTACGTGATGGTCTAGAGCCTCCAGAGAGTTTCAGTTTATTCGCGAGGTAGCGAGGAGAGGAGGAGTGTAAGGCTTTGTGGGTGATACAGGCAATCTTGTAGATAGCTCTAGCCTCGATGGAAGCCAGCGGAGGGTGGATAACATCGGTGTGATGTGGTCGCTTCTTTTGGCCCCATAAATGAAATGAGCTGCTGAATGGAAAACAGATTTAAGGGGGACAAGTGGGATTTGGGTAGGCCAGTAAGAAGAGAATTGCAGTAGTCCAGTCTGGAGAGGACCAGCGATTGCACCAGGGTTTTAAGGTCCTGCTCCGGGAAGAAGAAACAAATTCCCCAAAGAAGGCGTAGTTGGTATCGAGCAGACTTTGCAATGGAATTGATGTGGGAGATTAGATTGAGTTTTTTGTCAAGTATGACACCAAGGGATTTTGCTCTGTTGACAATGATAGGTTTATTGTTAAGTAGATTCATCTGATCCATCCATGATTGAACCGGGGGAGGAGAAAGTGAGGAGAGGAGGAGGAATTCCGTTTTGGAGGGATTCAGAATCAGTTGATGAGTTGACATCCACTTTTGAATGGAGTCAAGAGTAGAGCTTAGGATGGAAGGAAGCAAACCATTTAAGCACAGTGCCCTCCATGCCTGTTGAAGAGTGTTGAGGAGGGTGTTGAGATTGACAGTGTCAAAGGCTGCAGAAAGGTCAAGGAGAATTAGAAGACAGGACCCCCCTCCCCCCCCCCCGAATCGAGTATCCTCAGCGCCTCATCAACCACTTGCAGTAGGGCTGTTTCAGTGCTGCAGTTTTGGATGAAGTCGGACTGACAATTGTCAAGAAGATCATTGTCCTTGATATGACTAGAGAGTTGTTTCGCTACACATCTTTCTGTGATCTTCGCAGTAAAGGGTAGATTGGTGATAGGGCGGAAGTTGTTGAGGTCATTCGCATCAGCAGTGGGTTTTTTAAGCAGAGGGGTGAACTGCCCAGTTTTGAAGGAGACAGGAAGGGAGCCTTGACAGAGGGAGAGGTTGACCAGAGTGGTCCAATAGGAAAGGGAAAGGGTATAGAAGTCAATGGCAATGGCACTGGGGATGGGGTCCAGAGAATGGTTGGAGGGCTTTGTTTCGCGGATGCAGTTGAGGAGGTCATCTTCAGAGACGGGGTCGAAGTTCTGCCAAATGGCTGAGGATTTGCGCTCCTCTGGAGGGGTAGGATGAGCGACCTGATCCACAAGTGATTTCACTTTTTCATCGAAGAATATAGCGAACTCTGCTGCTTTCTTTGTAGAATCCTCCAACTTGGAGGTTGGGGGAGAGCAGTTAGGAATCTTGATGAAATCGAATAGTTTTTTGGGTCTATTTTTGGCTGAGTCAAGGAGGGTTTTGAAGTGCAACGCTTTCCCAAGGAAGATGTGCTTGTGGTACTTGGATCTGGCTGAACGAAGCGTGGACAAATTATCGGTGGAGGGCACTTGCCTCCATTGTTTTTCTAGGAATCTTAGCTGCTTCCTTTCTTCATAGAGGGATTTGTTGAACCAAGGTGCTGAGGGAGTGGGCCTTATCTTTTTGATTTTGAGTGGAGCGACGTTATTGATTTCGGCTGCAAGGACTGTGAGGCATTGGGAGGTGAGTTTGTCAACATCTATGCTCGGGTCTAGCCTTGTAAGTGATAACAAAGCTGATTCACAGAGGGGACCGACATCAATATTTTTCGCATCACGGAACCAGGAGGTAGCCCTCTTAGGTTGGCCGAGAGTTATAGAGTGTGATAGGTGAGGAGAGAATGGGACGAGGAGGTGGTCAGACCAGTCTACATGAATAGGTGTAGCGATAGAGAGCATGCCTGCTTTAGAAATAACAAGGTCCAGGATTGAGCCCTTAGAGTGTGTTGATTCTGTGCAGTGTTGGATAAGATCGTTTGCAGAGAGGAAGGTGGCCAGCGAGTTCACAGAAGAGTCTTGCGGTAAGCCCCAGTGGAGATTGAAGTCTCCCACGCAGGTCTGATTGTCACTTTGCGGGTATTGGTCGCTGATGAAGTCAGTGAGATCCTCCATAAATGAAGGGCCACTACGAGGCGGGCGGTAAATGACATGGAATCTGAGGGGTGAGCGGTGGTGCAATTGAAGCTCAAGTGACTCTCCTTCCAGCTCCACCCATTACTCCCTTTCTCCTCCGCCGACCCCACCCCACTCAAATTGGCTGCACTCTCGAGAAGCGCAGGTCGGCCCTCTTCCCTTTCCCCCCCAACTTACCTCATCTCCTATTCCTCCCCCCCCCCCCGCACAGTATGTCCCCTCCCGCATTACTTCAGCCTTACCACTAGCTAACACACTCCTCGTCCCATCTGCACTATCACGATACTCCAATCTATTCTCCTCCCCCATACTTCTTCCCATCACCCCCTTCTTTAGTCCACCTCTCCTCCAACACTCTTCCCCAATTAACTGTCTCTATGCTCCCCTTAGCCCTCCTTCCGTCCCTCCTCTCCACCTCTTCATTCCCTCGTCATTCACCCCGTGTTTGCCACATTCCCACTGCATCTCTCTCCTCCCTCCTACTCCTCCAGTACTGCCGCACTACCCCCTTTCCCCTCCTAGGAACACCTTCCTTCTCCCTCCCTCGGGCCCAGCAGAACCACTTCCCCTCCTCAACTTCCCTTTCTCTCAACCCCCCTCATTCTGCCAGATGACCGTTCCCTCACTGCTACCTCTCCTAACTGACAGGACCTCCGCAACAAATGCACCTCTTTTCCGCCCAAACCTCCTACACTCCCATGACGCCACACAGGCCTCCCCCCTCCTACTTCCCGACCGACGTGTTCCGCACATTTCTCCCTCTAAATTTGTCCCTAATTCCTCTCTCTCTTGCAACACCAACAATGACAACTCTCCCTTAACCCCCAATTCATTTACTCCCGCTCCCAACCTCCACATTTCCCCACCTGTGAACCCCACCCCCCAACACACACCCTGTCCCCCCACCTCTCCCTGCCGTCCACCACCAATTCCACCCCCCCTTATTTCAATCGAGCCACCCAACCTTCCGTGCTCTGCCTCTTTCTCACTGGAAAATACGCTAGGCTCTCTGATCACCTCCATCTCTCAGCTTACAGCTGCCATTTCACTTTTATGCTCTAAGATCCCCACCCCTCCATGCACCTCTACCCCCTCCCAACTTCCCCAGAGATGCACCTCGCCCCCTCACCCCAATACAGCCAAGCTCAACCCTTCGTCTGCAAGCGTTGTTAACTCACACAAGCCCTTGAACGCCACCCTTCTTCAACAGGCATACCCTAGCAACCCCACTGTCTACACTATTCCGACAATCACCTCTCTCAGAATAAAGCATCCACCTAAACCCTCCCGAGCACCTCCGCAAATGTACAATATCCCGATCACCCTTCAGAGCCCAAGTGCCCCCGTCACCAAAACAGTCTTGACAGAGCTGCGCTGTATGCTTCACAACTGCAGATCTGCAGTAAAACACAAACTTGAAATCTCCGACACCATCACCCTTCACAAACTTGACATGCTCTTCCTCACAGAGACCTGGTTCAAAGATACCTCTCACTCTATGTTTGATCTCCTATTACCCACAGGTTATTCCATAATTAGGAATGACAGAACTGAAAACACGGGGGGGGTGTTGCAGTCATCTTCAGAAACGCCCTCCAACTTAAGGCATCTCCTAGCAGCTCCTCCCACACCTTTGAATGCCTTTCTCTTGAGCTTCAATTGCAACACCGTTCACCGCTCAGATTCCATATCATTTACCGCCCGCCTCGTAGTAGTTGCTCTTCGTTTATAGAAGATCTCAAAGACTTCATCAGCGACCAATACTCTCAAAGTGACAATCAGACCATCGTGGGTGACTTCAATCTCCACTGGGGCGCACTGCAAGACTCCTCTGCGAACTCACTGGCCACCTTCCTCTCGGCAAATGATCTTATCCAACACTGCACTGAACCAACCCACTCTAAGGGCGCAATCCTGGACCGTGTTATTTCTAAAGCAGGCATGCTTTCTACTACTACCCCTATTCATGTAGATTGGTCTGACCACCACCTCATCCCATTCTCTCTTCAACTTTCACACTCTATAACTCTTGGCCAACCCAAGAGGGCCATCTCCTGGTTCCGTGATGCCAAAAACATTGATGTTGGTCCCCTCTGTGAATCAGTTTTGCTTTCACTTCCAAGGCTAGACCCGAACATAGCTGTTGACGATCTCACCTCCCAATGCCTCACAGTTCTTGCAGCTGAAATTAATAACGTCGCTCCACTCAAAAGCAAAAGGATAAGGCCCACTCCCTCAGCACCTTGGTTCAACAAATCCCTTTATGAGGAAAGGAAGCAGCTAAGATTCCTGGAGAAGCAATGGAGGCAATTGCCTTCCACTGACAATTTAGCCTTGCTTCGCACAGCAAGATCCAAATACCACAAGCACATCTTCCTTGAGAAAGCGACGCACTTCAAAACCCTCCTTGATTCCGCCAAAAATAGACCCAAAAAACTATTTGATCTCATCAAGACTCCGAGCTGCTCTCCCCCAACCTCCAAGGTGGAGGATTCTACAAAGAGAGCAGCGGATTTCGCTACTTTCTTCGATGGAAAGGTGAAATCACTTGTGGATCAGGTTGCTCATCCTACACCTCCAGAGGAGCGCAAATCCTTAGCCATTTGGCAGAGCTTTGACCCCATATCTGAAGATGCCCTTCTCAAGTGCATACGCGAAACAAAGCCCTCCAACCATTCTCTTGACCCTATCCCCAGTGCCATTGCCTTTGACTTCTATACCCATTCCCTCTCCTATTGGACCACTCTGATCAACCTCTCCCTCTGGCAAGGCTCCCTTCCTGTCTCCTTCAAAACTGGGCAGGTTACCCCTCTGCTGAAAAAGCCCACTGCTGATGCGAATGACCTCAACAACTTCCGCCCCATCACTAACCTTCCCTTTCTTGCAAAGATCACGGAAAGATGTGTAGCCAAACAACTCTCTCGTCATATCAAGGACAATGATCTTCTTGACAATTGTCAGTCCGGCTTCATCCAAAACTGCAGCACTGAAACAGCCCTACTGCAAGTGGTTGATGATGCGCTGGGGATACTCGACTCAGGGGGGTCCTGTCTGCTAATTCTCCTTGACCTCTCCGCAGCCTTCGACACTGTTAATCACAACACCCTCCTCAATATTCTTCAACAGAGAATGGGCATGGAGGGCACTGTGCTTAAATGGTTTGCATCCTTCCTCTCTGACAGATCTCAAATGATCAAAATAGCGAACAGTCTTTCTTCTCCTGTGGCGGTGGGTCAAGGTGTTCCCCAAGGCTCTATACTTGCACCCACACTGTTCAATCTCTACTTAGAACCACTGGGAAACCTCCTAAGCAAATCCGGGATTCACTATCATCTCTATGCTGATGACACTCAACTCTACCTCAAGGTTGCCTCCACTCATGATCTCTCCATCCTAAGATCTACTCTTGACTCCATTCAAAACTGGATGTCATCTCATCAATTGATTCTGAATCCCTCCAAAACTGAATTCCTCCTCTTCTCCTCCTCACTCTCTCCTCCCCCGGTTCAATCATGGATGGATCAGATGAATCTACTAAACAACAAACCCATCATTGTCGACAGAGCAAAATCTCTTGGTGTCATTCTCGACAAAAAACTCAATCTAACTCCCCACATCAATTCTATTGCAAAATCTGCTCGCTACCAACTGCGCCTTCTTTGGCGAATCCGTCGCTTCTTCCCGGAGCAGGACCTTATAACCCTGGTGCAATCGCTGGTCCTCTCCAGACTAGACTACTGCAATTCTCTTCTTACTGGCCTCCCCAAATCTCACCTGTCTCCACTTAAGTCTGTCTTCCATTCAGCAGCTCGTTTCATCTATGGGGCCAAAAGAAGCGATCACATCACACCGATGTTATCCACCCTCCGCTGGCTTCCCTTCGAGGCTAGAGCTATCTACAAGACCGCTTGTATCACCCACAAAGCCTTGCACTCCTCCTCTCCCCGCTACCTGGCGAATAAACTGAAACTCTCTGGAGGCTCTAGACCTTCACGCAATGCCGAGAATCTACTGCTTGAACCTCCCACTTTCAAGAAGGAAAGAACAATGGCCCAATCCTTTTCAGGCAACGCAGTGAGAATCTGGAACTCTCTCCCGCCTCAGCTCCGGACTACCGCCTCCTCCCAGGCCTTCAAAAGGGACCTCAAAGTTCTCCTCCTCCAGAGACACCTTTAAAAGTAATTCATGTCCTCTTGCTATTTGGAGGAAGACTCCCTACTACTGATAATTTCTACTTTCCATGACCATGGGAGTGCCTTCCCAGTGTTTTCCTGTGGTGGGAGTGTTTGCCTTTTTGCAGTATTCTCCATGTACTTGTGTTCGGTGCCCTTTTGTAACATGCACACTACACTTTGCCCATGTAACACACGGTTGCTACCTCTCACATGTTTTTACCTTTGATACTTGCACAAGGGTCACCTTGCCTACGTAACGCCTGTTCTTGTGCCAGCACTTATTGCAGTATTATACCTCAAATTATACTCTGTTTTCTCTTATAACTGCACACTTGTCACTTTTCCTCTTGTGCACTTTTAACTACCTCATGTATTTTTGGTTGTTCACAATTTTTACTACCTCAAGTATTTTGTTTGCTCACAATTGTCACTATTACCTTTACTACCTCATGTATTTTTGGTTGCTCACAATTTTTACTACCTCAAGTATTTTGTTTGCTCACAATTGTCATTATTACCTTTATTACCTCATGTATTTTTGGTTGCTCACAATTTTTACTACCTCATGTTTTTTTGTTTGCTCACAATTGTCACTATTACCTTATGTAAGTAACGTATGTTTTAGTAATCTGCTCTTTTGTAATGTCTCTCATTATGTTTCATTTCTGTTCCGAATGTGAAGCGCTCTGACGCCTTCGGGTAAAGTCCGCGCTATATAAAAATGCATAAAAAAATAAATAAATAAATAAAAGGCATTCAAAGGTGTGGGAGGAGCTGATAGGAGTGTGGGGTCCGGCCCTATCCCAGGTTTTACCCAGGGGAGGTTGTGCAGTAAGATACTGTGAACAAATATCCCTGACATGAATATTGTGTCCTAAACATCATTTACAAACCTATTGTCCGATTGGGTGTAGATTTGTTATTAACTCCGTCCAGGATGTTCTGGTGCTATAGCCCATGGGTGGGCCATGACATCAGACCCATTCCACCATCCCCCCCTCCCACCCCCTGCTTTATTCCAAGCAGACACCCCTGCTTGCAGGAGGTGCTCATCAGATAGGCCTGGCCCCATCTCCAGATGTTGCCTCTGACATCCACCCCCTCTCTGGAATCAGGCTCCCCTGGAGCCATGTTGGGGGCGGGGGCCCTCTGGCGGTCCCGCACGCTCCCCGAGATGTTATCAAGGGCTGCCCGTGACATCCTCCTGCCCCCCACCCCTGGAAGCAGCACCCCTGCTGCCTGGGGCTCGCTCAGCTTCCAGGCTTCTCAGAAATGCAGGCTGACCTCATCCCAAGCCCGGAGGGGGCGGGGTTCGCAGCCGGTCCCAGACTCCCCCCTCTTTGCTTTTTTTTCACTTTGCTATTTTACCAATTAAGGCTTTCTGACTCTGAGCCGGAGCCGGGATCAGGGTGTCATCGGGCGGACTGGGGCGCGGGCAGGCATTCCCCTATGGTGCAGCGGGGACTCAGGAGCTGGTGAGAGCAGCGGGAGAAGAGAGAGGCAGGGACCGAGCAGCGCCGGAGCAGCACAGCGTGCCCAGCCCATCCAAGGGAGCTAGGAAGCGAGAGGTAAGCGGAGCCGCAGCGCCTTGAAGCCTCTCCCCGCTCAGGGCACTAGGAACCGTGGGGACAGAGCAGGACAGCCTGCCCACCCCTCCAAGAGAACTAGGAAGCGGGAGGGAAGCGGAGCCGCAGCGCCTTGAAGCCTCTCCCCGCTCAGGGCACTAGGAACCCGTGGGACAGCAGCGAAGCAACACAGCGTGCCCACCCCCTGCAAGGGAACTAGGACCGAAAGGTAAGCGGAGCCGCAGCGCCTTGAAGCCTCTCCCCGCTCAGGGCACTAGGAACAGCGGGCACAGCAGCGAAGCAACACAGCGTGCCCACCCCCTGCAAGGGAACTAGGAAGCGGGAGATAAGCGGGGCCGCAGCGCCTTGAAGCCTCTCCCGGCTCAGGGCTCTAGGAACCGCGGGGGCATAGCAGGACAGCCTGCCGCCCCCTGCAAGGGAACTAGGAAGGGAGAGGTGAGCGGAGCCACCCATCATCGCCTCCCAGCACAGGACACCAGGAAACACGGAGCATGTTCAGCTGTTGGGGGCACCATGAGGCAGGGGTACCCCTGCCTCCTGCCGCAGGGATATTCCGCCTCGCAGGGCACCCAGACCTTAGGTCCCAAGTTTCTGAGGGCGCCCGGAGCCAAGGGTGCATGTTCACTGCCTGGTGGCACCAGAGGTCAGGGATGCACATTCACTCTGGTGGCACCTGGGGCAAAGGTGTGCACATTCACTCTCTGATGGCACCTGGGGGCAGGGATGCACATTCACTCTCTGATGGCACCTGAGGGCAGGGATGCACATTCACTCTCTGATGGCACCTGAGGGCAGGGATGCACATTCACTCTCTGATGGCACCTGGGGGCAGGGATGCACATTCACTCTCTGGTGGCACCATGGGTATAGATGCACATTCGCTCTCTGTTGGCGCCTGGGGGCAGGGATGCACATTCACTCTGGTGGCACCAGGGGGCAGGGGTGCACATTCACTCTCTGGTGGCACCTGGGGGCAGGGGTGCACATTCACTCTCTGGTGGCACCTGGGGCAAAGGTGTGCACATTCACTCTCTGGTGGCACCTGGGGGCAGGGATGCACATTCACTCTGGTGGCACCTGGGGCAAAGGTGTGCACATTCACTCTCTGGTGGCACCAGGGGGCAGACATGCACATTCACTCTCTGATGGCACCTGGGGGCAGGGATGCACATTCACTCTCTGATGGCACCTGAGGGCAGGGATGCACATTCACTCTCTGATGGCACCTGGGGGCAGGGATGCACATTCACTCTCTGATGGCACCTGGGGGCAGAGATGCACATTCACTGCCTGGTGGCACCAGAGGTCAGGGATGGACATTCACTGCCTGGGGGCAGGGATGCACATTCACTCTGGTGGCACCTGGGGCAAAGGTGTGCACATTCACTCTCTGATGGCACCTGAGGGCAGGGATGCACATTCACTCTGGTGGCACCTGGGGCAAAGGTGTGCACATTCACTCTCTGATGGCACCTGAGGGCAGGGATGCACATTCACTCTCTGATGGCACCTGGGGGCAGGGATGCACATTCACTCTCTGATGGCACCTGAGGGCAGGGATGCACATTCACTCTCTGATGGCACCTGAGGGCAGGGATGCACATTCACTCTCTGATGGCACCTGGGGGCAGGGATGCACATTCACTCTCTGGTGGCACCATGGGTATAGATGCACATTCGCTCTCTGTTGGCGCCTGGGGGCAGGGATGCACATTCACTCTCTGGTGGCACTGGGGGGCAGACATGCACATTTACTCTCTGATGGCACCAGGGGGCAGGGATGCACATTCATTCTCTGATGGCACCTGGGGCAGACATGCACATTCACTCTCTGATGGCACCAGGGGGCAGGGGTGCACATTCACTCTCTGATGGCACCTGGGGGCAGACATGCACATTAAATCTCTGATGGCACCAGAGGTCAGGGATGCACATTCACTGCCTGGGGGCAGGGATGCACATTCACTCTGGTGGCACCTGGGGCAAAGGTGTGCACATTCACTCTCTGATGGCACCAGGGGGCAAAGGTGTGCACATTCACTCTCTGATGGCACCAGGGGGAAAAGGTGTGCACATTCACTCTCTGATGGCACCTGGGGGCAGGGATGCACATTCACTCTCTGATGGCACCAGGGGGCAGGGGTGCACATTCACTGCCTGGTTGCACCAGGGGGCAGACATGCACATTCACTCTCTGATGGCACCAGGGGGCAGGGGTGCACATTCACTCTCTGGTGGCACCTGGGGGCAGACATGCACATTCACTCTCTGGTGGCACCTGGGGGCAGAGATGCACATTCACTCTCTGGTGGCACCTGGGGGCAGGGATGCACATTCACTCTCTGGTGGCACCAGGGGGCAGACATGCACATTCACTCTCTGATGGCACCAGGGGGCAGGGGTGCACATTCACTCTCTGGTGGCACCTGGGGGCAGGGATGCACATTCACTCCCTGGTGGCACCTGGGGGCAGACATGCACATTCACTCTCTGGTGGCACCTGGGGGCAGAGATGCACATTCACTCTCTGATGGCACCAGAGGTCAGGGATGCACATTTACTGCCTGGGGGCAGGGATGCACATTCACTCTGGTGGCGGCAGGGGTGCACATTCACTCTCTGGTGGCACCTGGGGGCAGGGGTGCACATTCACTCTCTCGTGGCACCTGGGGCAAAGGTGTGCACATTCACTCTCTGGTGGCACCTGGGGGCAGACATGCACATTCACTCTCTGGTGGCACCTGGGGGCAGAGATGCACATTCACTCTCTGGTGGCACCTGGGGGCAGGGATGCACATTCACTCTCTGATGGCACCAGGGGGCAGGGGTGCACATTCACTCTCTGGTGGCACCTGGGGGCAGGGATGCACATTCACTCCCTGGTGGCACCTGGGGGCAGACATGCACATTCACTCTCTGGTGGCACCTGGTGGCAGAGATGCACATTCACTCTCTGATGGCACCAGAGGTCAGGGATGCACATTTACTCCCTGGTGGCACCTGGGGGCAGACATGCACATTCACTCTCTGGTGGCACCAGAGGTCAGGGATGCACATTTACTCCCTGGTGGCACCTGGGGGCAGACATGCACATTCACTCTCTGGTGGCACCAGGGGGCAGGGGTGCACATTCACTCTCTGGTGGCACCTGGGGGCAGGGGTGCACATTCACTCTCTGGTGGCACCTGGGGCAAAGGTGTGCACATTCACTCTCTGATGGCACCAGGGGGCAGGGATGCACATTCACTCTCTGGTGGCACCTGGGGGCAGACATGCACATTCACTCCCTGGTGGCACCTGGGGCAAAGGTGTGCACATTCACTCTCTGATGGCACCAGGGGGCAGGGATGCACATTCACTCTCTGGTGGCACCAGAGGTCAGAGATGCACATTCACTCCCTGGTGGCACCAGATGTCGGAGATACACATTCACTCGCTGGTGGTACCAGGTGGCAGACACGCACATTCACTCTCTGATGGCACCTGGGGGCAGGTGTGCGCGTTCACTCTCTGATGGCACCTGGGGGCAGGGATGTACATTCACTCTCTGATGGCACCAGGGGCAGAGATGCACATTCACTCTCTGATGGCACCAGGGGCAGAGATGCACGTTCACTCTGGTGGCACCAGGGGCAGAGATGCACATTCACTCTCTGATGGCACCTGGGGGCAGGTGTGCGCGTTCACTCTCTGATGGCACCTGGGGGCAGGGATGTACATTCACTATCTGATGGCACCAGGGGCAGAGATGCACGTTCACTCTGGTGGCACCAGGGGCAGAGATGCACATTCACTCTCTGGTGGCACCAGGGGGCAGGGGTGCACATTCACTCTCTGGTGGCACCAGGGGGCAGGGATGCACATTCACTCCCTGGTGGCACCAGATGTCGGAGATACACATTCACTCTCTGGTGGCACCTGGGGCAAAAGGTGTGCACATTCACTCGCTGGTGGTACCAGGTGGCAGACACGCACATTCACTCTCTGATGGCACCTGGGGGCAGGTGTGCGCGTTCACTCTCTGATGGCACCTGGGGGCAGGGATGCACATTCACTCCCTGGTGGCACCTGGGGGCAGACATGCACATTCACTCTCTGGTGGCACCTGGGGGCAGAGATGCACATTCACTCTCTGGTGGCACCAGAGGTCAGAGATGCACATTCACTCCCTGGTGGCACCAGATGTCGGAGATACACATTCACTCGCTGGTGGTACCAGGTGGCAGACACGCACATTCACTCTCTGATGGCACCTGGGGGCAGGTGTGCGCGTTCACTCTCTGATGGCACCTGGGGGCAGGGATGTACATTCACTCTCTGATGGCACCAGGGGCAGAGATGCACATTCACTCTCTGATGGCACCAGGGGGCAGGGGTGCACATTCACTCTCTGGTGGCACCAGGGGGCAGGGATGCACATTCACTCCCTGGTGGCACCAGATGTCGGAGATACACATTCACTCGCTGGTGGTACCAGGTGGCAGACACGCACATTCACTCTCTGATGGCACCTGGGGGCAGGTGTGCGCGTTCACTCTCTGATGGCACCTGGGGGCAGGGATGTACATTCACTATCTGATGGCACCAGGGGCAGAGATGCACATTCACTCTCTGGTGGCACCAGGGGCAGAGATGCACGTTCACTCTGGTGGCACCAGGGGGCAGGGATGCACATTCACTCTCTGGTGGCACCAGGGGCAGAGATGCACGTTCACTCTGGTGGCACCAGGGGCAGAGATGCACATTCACTCTCTGATGGCACCAGGGGGCAGGGGTGCACATTCACTCTCTGGTGGCACCAGGGGCAGAGATGCACGTTCACTCTGGTGGCACCAGGGGCAGAGATGCACATTCACTCTCTGATGGCACCAGGGGGCAGGGATGGCTTCTTCGGCCGTCTGTGGACAGATGGCAGTATTAGGACCTGGGTGCCAGCCTCTCGGGGTACCAGGATGCGTATCCAGCTTCTGTTGGCACCAGGAGTCGTTTATTTGTTTATGGTATTTATTTATGCATTTTTATAAAGCGCGGACATTACCCGAAAGTGTCAGAGCGCCGTACGATAGAGCTAGTTACGTTACAAGAGAAAAGGGAAGCTTGTCTCAGTCTGAGGGCACCGGGTGCCAGGGGGGCTTGTTTCCGCTTGTGGGGGCACCAGAGGTCGCAGGCGCGTGGTTCCGCCCCTGGGGTCACCCCGGGCAGCCGGGTGTGTATGCCCCAGAGACATGGCACTCGTGGGTTGCAGCACATGTTTCAGCTCGTGCAGGGGGCAGCACGTGGGGGCACCGGGGGCCTCAGCCATGGCTCAGCCCATGGGCGCACCCTAGGGACCAGGGGCGCATGTCACCACCCCAAGACCTGCCTTCGGAGGTGCCCGCGCCCACATGCAAGGGTCACTTGTGCACAGCGTCGCCTGTCGGACGGCAGCTTCATCTCGAGGTCACATGTGCCCTGTCTGCACGCGCCACCACCCACCCACCTATGGAGCGACCCGCGGGGGCGTGCACACGTCTCTGCATGTGTGTCCCTGTCGGTTGTCAGCTCGGACTGTCGGGGTGTGACAGGATCCGACCCTCCCCTCACTCCAGGGGGCCTGAGCAGATTTTCATATATAATCTGGGCTCAGAGTGGGGGCTGGGCTGGGCTGGGTTAGGGATGGCAGGGCTGGGGCGTCTGGCCGAAGTGCCAACGCCAGGCGGGCTCCTGGTGGTTTCTTCTTTGTTCTTTCGAGATTACAAAGCAGGGTTCGATTTATTGTACAAAACACAACACCAACACGCAACATACGGGGGACGAGTTGTGAGCAGCAGCTGAAACAGGCACAGCCAGGGAGGGGGCACCGGGCCCCGGGCCCCGGGTGTGGCATGTGCAGTCCTGGGGGCCTCCCTCCCTCGCCCTGCCATGGTGGCGGGCGTGTGATCCCGCTGCCCCCGGGCGTGAGGGGATTTGTCGTGCGTGCTGTTCTGTTCTTTGGGATGCTTCCAGGCGCGCTTCCCATGTTCTCTGCCCTGCCCCGGTCTGGTGTTTACCTTGGCACCGGCAGCGGGTGCCTTCATTTTTCCCATGTCAGCTGGGCGACCTCGCTCTGCTCCCTTTTAAATCCGAACGAAGGAGAGTGAGCTTTAGTGAGGGGGTGGGGGGGGGGGGGGGGGGGGGGTGCTTAAAAGACTCAAAAACAACAAGCAAACTGGCGTGCGTTCAGGTCAGAGGGAATGATGCACGTGTCCATACGGAAGGGATACGAGGGTTCGTACAAGACAGAAGGGGTGCATGTATTCATAATGGGATACACATGTTCATAGAAGGCAGAGGAATGGATATATATGTTCAAGCAAGCTAGAGGAAGGGTATGCATGTACATACAAGCCAGGGGAAGGGATACACATGTTCGTACAAGCCAGAGTAAGGGATATGCATGTTCATACATGCCAGAGTAAGGGATATGCATGTTCATACATGCCAGAGGAAGGGATACGCATGTTCATACAAGCCAGAGTAAGGGATACGCATGTTCATACAAGCCAGAGTAAGGGATATGCATGTTCATACATGCCAGAGGAAGGCATACATGTGTTCATACAAGCCAGAGGAAGGAATACGTGTGTCCATACAAGCCAGACTAAGGGATGTGCGTATTCATACAAGCCAAAGAAAGGGATACCCGTGTTCATAAACGCCGGAGGAAGTGATACGCATGTTAATACAAGTCACAGTAAGGGACAGGAAATAAGAGGGGTTATCTATGTGTTCATACAAACCAGAGGAAGGGATACGCATCGTCATGCAAGCAAGAGGAAGGGATACGCATGTTCATACGAGCCAGAGAAAGGGATACGTGTGTTCATAAGAGCCAGAAGGGGTGCATCTATTCATATGGATACACATGTTCATAAAAGCCGAAGGAAGTGTAACACATACCCATACAAGGCTGAGGAATTGAAATATATATTCATACAAGCCAGAGGAAGGGGTATACATGTTCATATACGCCATAGGACAGGATACATATGTTCATGCAAGCCAGAGGAGGAGATACACGTGTTCATACAAGCCAAGGGAAATGATACGTCTGTTCATACTAGTCACAGGAAGGGATACGCGTGTCCATACTAGCTACAGGAAGGGACAAGACAGAAAAGGGCGTATTCATGCGTTCATACAAACCAGAGGAAGAGATACACATGTTCATACAAGCCAGAGGTAGGGATACGTGTGTTCATATGGGATAAAAATGTTCATAAAATAAAGAGGAAGCGATACACATGTTCACACAAGGCATAGGAATGGATATATATGCTCATACAAACCAGAGGAAGGTATAGATGTGTTCATACAAGCCGCAGGAGAGGATACGCATGTCCATACAAGCCACAGGAAAGGACAAGGCAGAAGAGGGGGTATATATGAGTTCATACAAACCAGAGGAAGGGATATTTGTGTTCATAAAAGCTAGAAGGGGTGCATGTATTCATATGGGATACACATGTTCATAAAAGCCAAAGGAAGTAATGCACACGTCCATACAAAACAGAGGAATGGATGTATATGTTCATACGAGCTAGAGGAAGGTACATGCATGTTCATACAAGCTAGAGGAAGGGATACACATGTTTGTACAAGGCAGAGGAATGTATATATATATGTTCATACAAGCCATATGAAGGGATACACATGTTCAAACGGGAAGGGATACGCATGTCCATACAAGTCACAGGAAGGGACAAGGCAGAAGAGGGGGTATATATGAGTTCATACAAGCTAGAGGAAGGGATATGCATGTTCATACAAACTAGAGAAAGGATACGCATGTTCATACGAGGCAGAGGAAGGGATACGTGAGTTCATATAAGCATGGGGAAGGTATATACCTGTTCATAAATGCCAGAGGAAGGTTATGTGTTGTCATGCAAGCCAGAGGAAGGGATACATGTGTTCATACAAGCCAGAGGAACGGATACCTGTTCATACAAGCCAGAGGAGAGATGCATGTGTTCATATGGGATAAAAATGTTCATAAAAGCCAGAGGAAGCGATACACATGTTTGTACAAGGCAGAGGAATGTATATATATATATGTTCATACAAGCCATAGGAAGGGATACACGTGTTCAAACGGGAAGGGATACGCATGTCCATACAAGTCACAGGAAGGGACAAGGCAGAAGAGGGGGTATATATGAGTTCATACAAGCTAGAGGAAGGGATATGCATGTTCATACAAACTAGAGAAAGGATACGCATGTTCATACGAGGCAGAGGAAGGGATGAGTGAGTTCATATAAGCCTGGGGAAGGTATATACCTGTTCATAAAAGCCAGAGGAAGGTTATGTGTTGTCATGCAAGCCAGAGGAAGGGATACATGTGTTCATACAAGTCACAGGAAGGGATATGTGTGTCTATTCAAGCCACAAGAAGGGTCAAGGCAGAAGAGGGGGTATCTATGAGTTCATACAAACAGAGGAAGGCATAAGCATTTTCATACAAGCCAGGGGAAGGGATACATGTGTTCATACAAGCCAGAGGAAGGGATACCTGTTCATACAAGCCAGAGGAGAGATGTATGTGTTCATATGGGATAAAAATGTTCATAAAAGCCAGAGGAAGCGATACACATGTTTGTACAAGGCAGAGGACTGTATATATATTTGTTTATTTATTTATTTATTTTGAGAGTTTTATATAGCGCGAACCAGATCTTTGCCGATATCAGAGCGCTTTACAGTGCATACAAAACAGCCCATTAGATATGGCAAAATTGTAGGTAATAAGTGGGGTGGGGAAGGCATAGGAGTGAGCATAGTAAAACAGTTACATCAATAATGCAAGGGGTACAAATAAGTGAAAGCATAGTCATCGTCAGGTAAATCAAAAACACAAGTAAAACAAATAATCGAAGGGATCTAACAGATAATACCGACTGGTGCAGCGACTTTGAAAACCGACGTCAATAGCTCAGGTGTATTTAGCCATGAGGATAGCTTTTACTTCTTTCTTAAAGAGTGTGATGGATGATATGAGCCTGGTTTCAGGAGGGAGTGAGTTCCAGATCCTGGGTGTCATTCCTGAGAAGGAGCGTTTATAAGTTTTTTCCTTCCGGAATCTTCGAGGTTTTAGCAGAAGAATGTTTGTGCCTCTAGTGTTTCTAGTGCCGCCAGAGATTGTCAGCTTCTGGGTGAGGTATCCGGGTGAGCTTAGGTGTACAGCCTTGTGTGTCATGCAGGCGATTTTCAGATGCATTCTGGCTTCAAAAGGCAGACACTTCAGGGATTTCAAGTCAGGGGAGATATGCAAGTGTTTTTTTGACCCAGTGATGAGCTTCGCTGCAGCGTTTAGAGAAGCTCCTAGGGGTGCAGTAGAAGTTAGAGGGAGACCGCAGAGAGCGATGCTGCCGTATTCTATTGGGGGAATGACTAGTGCTTGTACTGCAGTTTGGAAGTCTTTGGCAGGGAGGAAGGGTTTAAGTCTCCTCAGGGTATTGATTTGGTAGTTCGCTCCCTTAGTTGCCATGCCGATATGTTGCTGCATGTTGAGATTGGTGTCGAGTGTTACGCCTAAAGATTTTGCTGAGTCCACGATGGTGGGTTGGACATTGAGTGCAGTTAGGTGTTTAAGCCAAAGTTGAGTGGAAGAGATCTTCGCGGGAGGTGAGATCAGAAGGAACTCTGTTTTCAGAGCATTGAGTTTGAGATGATTATCGGCAAGCCAAGATTGTGTGCTTCTGATCGTTGAGTTCAGGAGTACAATGTCTTTGGGGGATTGTAATTTGAGATATAGTTGGGTGTCATCGGCGTACATGTGAAAGAGTACATTGGATGCTTGTAGCAAGGTGGTGAGAGGTTCCATAACTAGGTTGAACAAAGTTGGGGATAGGGAGGATCCTTGGGGGACGCCTAACGATACCGGTATTGGCGCGGACATCAGGTTGTTGCTCTTGAATTTCTGCGACCTGTTGTGAAGGAAGGAAGTGAACCACTTGAGAACAGTCCCAGATAGACCCATTCTTGTGTTTAAAAGTTCGAGTAAATTCTCATGTTTGACGGTGTCGAATGCTGAAGAGAGATCAAGAAGGATGAGGAGGCAGGTATCATTTTGATCTAGGATTTGAAGGGCGTCGTCTATTATGTGAGTCATAGCAGTTTCTGTACTGTGTCCTGCTCGGAAGCCTGATTGGTGAGGGTTGAGGAGATCAAACTGATCAATGTGTTTGGTCAATTGTAGTTGTGTGCATTTTTCCAGGAGTTTGGCGAGAGTGGGAATATTGGTAATAGGACGGTAATTGTTTAGATCCGATGGGTCGGCTGTAGGTTTCTTTAGTAAAGGTGTGACTTGTCCAACTTTGAGGGAGTCAGGGATGATTCCTTGTTGAAGTGAGCTGTTGATAATTTTAGTCCAGAGTGGAAGGAGCAAAGGGGTGAAGACCTTGACAGCGTTAGCAGGGAGGGGGTCCGTGAGGTGATTGGAAGGATTCAAGGTGCTGAGCAGTTTGCCAATTTCCTCTTCATAGTATGTGTCAAAGGATGACCATGTAGCATTGTTTTTTGGATCATTGGGTGCTATGCAGTGGGGTTTGGAGTAAAGGCTTGCGTCAATGAGGAGATCACTCTTTATGTTGTCAGTTTTTTGGATAAAGAAAGCAGCGAAGTCTTCACAGGAGGGTGCTTCGCGCCTAGTGCTGAGAGGTTGGGGTTGTTCTTTGGATTGAGTTCTGATTAGCTCAAACAGTTTTCTCGGGCGTTTTTTTGCTTGATCGAGCTGGAGGCTGAAGAAGTCTGATTTTGAGCGCTTTATTTTCCTGAAGTAGGCGTTTCTCTTTTCCTTCAGGGTTTTTAGGTGCAGTGCAGAGGGAGATGATCTCCAGGTGCGCTCTGCCATTCGCATGGCTCGTCTATCCTCATTGAGACTCCCGTCGTACCATGGATTGGAGATTTTAGCAGAGGCTCTTTTTAGCTGCAAGGGTGCAACCTCATTAATTATTGAAGTCATGGTGTTGAGATAGTGGTCCGTCAGGGATTGGACGTCCATGGCGCCGGTAGGAGGGCGTAGGAGGTCGCAGCTGCTAGGGGGTAGGGAGTTTGGGTTGAGTTTTTTCAGGTATCTTTTCCATACTTTAGGCTTGGAGGAATGCACCGTGTTGAATTTGACCTTTTCATTGATGAAGAAAGTGACAATATGATGATCTGACCAGTCACAGGGTTGGATTGACTCAAGTTGGATAGCGTCCTCTTTTGAGATGATAAGGTCGAGGATAGAGCCTTTCTCGTGGGTCGGGCTGTTGCATAATTGTTTGAGGTCAAGGGCGTTGAGGAAATATTTAAGACTATTTACAACCGCATCATTGTGATCGTTCCAGTGGAGGTTGAAGTCACCAAGGTATATTGGGGTGAGCTGTCGTCCGGAATTGGTTGAGATCATATCCATGATTTGTTTGGCGAAGGTGAGGTTGTCCCTGGGTGGGTGGTAGATGCCGTGAAGAGAGCATATCGGTTTGCCCTCACTGATAATATCGAGGCAGATGTATTCACAGGAGGTTGGGGAGGGTAGGGAAGGTGCGGTGACTTTCAGAACAGAGAGGTTGTTCCTGTATATGCATGCGATTCCACCACCTATCTTGCAAGACCTGTCAAGTCTGATGATGTGGTAGTTGGGGGGGAACCAGAATGTTCATTATAGGGGTAGAAGATTCGGTTAGCCAGGTTTCAGTTAAAATGATTAGGTCAAGGTCCAATGTTAAGATGAGATCAGCGATGGCGGAGGAGTGTCTAGAGGCCGATCTGCAGTTGAGGAGAGTGCATTTGAGACGGGGTGTGTCAAGGGTAGTAGAGGGTACTAGTGAGAGGGGGACTTTCCTACGGGTATCAGGGACGGAGATTCTGTTGTTTAGTGTGGGGGGTCCACGGGGATTTGAATGTATCGTGGGAATGGAAAGGTGTGTGGCGGTTGTGTTGTTTAGGGGAGCTGTGTTGTAGGAGCGGTGGAGGGTGATTGTGTCGAGGTCTGAAAGAGGGTTGCATGATCGGCGGGGGCGGTTGTTACGATTGAGGATATGGATCGCGGTCAAGTGTGGGGGGTGTAGAGTGGGTGAGTCATCCGGAAGGGTGGGGGGCAAGTTGGGAGGGGGGGTGGTGGTGGGTGAGGGGTGTCTGGGGAGTGTACAGAGTCGTTCTTTGATGGTGTGCATGTCTTCCTTGATGGTGTGAATGTCTTCTTTGAGCTGGAGGAGGGGGGACATAATCTTGTCCAGCGTGGGATAAGCCTTGGTGTCGGGGATGGGCATCAAGGGTGCGTGACTGACCTGAAAATGAACGTGCGGGTGGGGGGGAGGGTTGGTGTTCGAGCAGGGCTCCGTGGTGTCGGTGTACTGGTTGGTGTTAGAGAGGAGGGGGGGGGGGTTTGGAGGGATGGGTGTGGATGACGTAGGGAGGAGGTTGGAGGTGTCGGTGAGGGCGTTTGTGGCAGGCGGAGAGAGCCGGGTGGGGGTTGAGTGTAAGTTAGTGGTGATGGGGGAGCAGGTAGGGTAGTGGGGGCTGAGAGTGGGAGGGGAAAAGGGATTGGTGCTGGTCCTGTTGTGGGGAGGGGGAGTTAAGTTAATAGATGTGGTGTGCTCTACGCGGTTAGTTAGAGGGTGGTAGTGAGGACTGAGAGTGGGAGGGGATAAAGGGTGGGATTTGTCGTTATGCGTGTCGTTCTGGTGCTGAGCTAGGTTGGAGGGGTTGTGGGTGGGGGCTGTGATGTCAGGGGGGAGAGGAGTGGGAGTAGTATGATTGCGGGTCCCAGGGGTGGAGGGAGTGGGAGTGGTATGAGTGCGGGTCCCAGGGTTGGTGGTGGGCGGGCGGCTGGTGTATGAGAGGGAGGGATTTGTGTCTGTGATTGAGTATGGGGTGGTTACAGCAGGTGAGTGAGTGACTAGTGTGCTGGGGGAAGAGGTGAGGTGCGTGTCGTTCTGGTGCTGAGCTAGGTTAGAAGGGTTGTGGGTGGTGGCTGTGAAGTCCGGAGTGATATTACTGGATGGGATGTGAGTGGAAGTGACTAGTGTGCTGGGCGAAGAGGTGAGGTGCGTGTCGTTTTGGTGGTATATGTTCATACAAGCCATAGGAAGGGATACACGTGTTCAAACGTGAAGGGATACACATGTCCATACAAGTCACAGGAAGGGACAAGGCAGAAGAGGGGGTATATATGAGTTCATACAAGCTAGAGGAAGGGATATGCATGTTCATACAAACTAGAGAAAGGATACGCATGTTCATACGAGGCAGAGGAAGGGATACGTGAGTTCATATAAGCTTAGGGAGGTATATACCTGTTCATAAAAGCCAGAGGAAGGTTATGTGTTGTCATGCAAGCCAGAGGAAGGGATACATGTGTTCATACAAGTCACAGGAAGGGATATGTGTGTCTATTCAAGCCACAAGAAGGGTCAAGGCAGAAGAGGGGGTATCTATGAGTTCATACAAACAGAGGAAGGCATAAGCATTTTCATACAAGCCAGAGGAAGGGATACATGTGTTCATACAAGCCAGAGGAAGGGATACCTGTTCATACAAGCCAGAGGAGAGATGCATGTGTTCATATGGGATAAAAATGTTCATAAAAGCCAGAGGAAGCGATACACATGTTTGTTCAAGGCAGAGGAATGTATATATATATGTTCATACAAGCCATAGGAAGGGATACACGTGTTCAAACGGGAAGGGATACACATGTCCATACAAGTCACAGGAAGGGACAAGGCAGAAGAGGGGGTATATATGAGTTCATACAAACTAGAGGAAGGGATATGCATGTTCATACAAGCCAGAGGAAGGGATACAAGTGTTCATACAAGCCAGAGGAAGTGATACAGGTGTTCACACAAACCAGAGGAAGGGATACACATGTTCGTTCAAGGCAGATGAGTGGATATATATGTTCATACAATCTGGAGGAAGGGATATGCCTGTTTATACAGGCCAAAGGAAGGGGTATGTATGTTCATACGAACCAGAGGAAGGGATAAGCGTCGTCATACAAACCAGAGAAAGGGATACGAGTGTTCATACATACCAGAGGGAGGAATACACATGTTCGTACAAGTCAGGCAAATGAATATATATGTTCATACAAGCTAGAGGAAGGGATATGCATGTTTAGACAGGGCAAAGGAAGGGGTACGCTTGTTCATACGAACCAGAGGAAGGGATAGGTGTGTTCATACAAACCAGAGAAAGGGATACACATGTTTATACAAGGCAGAGGAAGGGATTCAGGGGTTCATAAAAGGTAGATAAAAGGATACACATGTTCATAAAAGCCTAAACCAAGCACTGTAGGTTTCTGCGCAAAGGACACACTTATAAAAGACTGCATCCAAAAATGTGGGTGTCTGATGAACGGACCTATGTGTTCATAAAACCATACACCCAAAATGTGGATGTGTGAGAAAGGGCCATGTGTGTGCGTAAAAGACTGCACCCAAAAATGTTGGCGGGGGTAAGGAGTTATAATTGTAAAAAAAAGAAAAACTCACTTACCTACTCACCGCTCTGTCCAACTTCGTTGCTCCTCCGCCAAATAGGAAGCAGATAGCTCCCATGAGCCAATCACAATACTGCAATACAGGGCTTTGATTGGCCTGAGCGCCATGGTTTGGTGCTCAGACGGGGGCTGGGGGCCTGGCCATGTTATCCATGCAGGCTGTAATGCAGCCTGCATTGAGAACAAGGAAAGTGCGCATGACTGTTTGGAGGCCTGAGAGGGCCGGTTAAAGCATCATGACTCTTTAGTGTGCCCACCACTCCTTCATTAGTGTAACCACCACTCCTCCCCTGCTCTGTCAGCAGAGCAGCCTCGCTCTCATGCTGCAGCAGCAGGGAAGAATAACATGATAATAACATTGCGTTATTATCATTTTATTTTTCCTTTCTTTTACTGCTGCACAACAGCAATGGGGTGACGCTCCTCCGCCTTAGCGGAGGAGCCACCACTCTGTGTGCCTGCAAGCTTGTAACCTGCGTGCCTGTGGAACCGTTGTCTGTGCGGTGGATGTGGCCTAGGTGAATCAGAAGCATGAGTGGTCTCTCATGTGTGAGTTTAGATGCTTCCAAGTGTGTTTGTGCCGGTGAGAGAGAGAGCCAATACGATATAATGGGGTGACCTACAAAACTCCAAGGACCTGGGTAACGTTTGGTATAGAAAACAATGGTCCTAAACTACTTAAGTTTACACTTTAGTGCTGAGCAGCATTCATTAAGTAAGAATATACCAGGTACATATAGAATTCAAAATGTATCATTAATGTACCACCAATTCCTTCACAATTCAAGCATGTATATCCTCAAATGACTTGAGCTATACTTTGTGCCTTTGTGTCATTTGAGGATATACATGCTTGAATTGTGAAGGAATTGGTGGTACATTAATGATACAATGTGAATTCTATATGTACCTGGTATATTTTTATTAATGAATGCTGCTCAGATCTAAAGTGTAAAGTAGTCTAGGACCATTTTGTGAGAGAGAGAACTGTTTTCTATGTGTCAGTGTGGATGTGGCTTAGGCGGTGTGTGTGAGTGAATGATATGCAGGGCTGGGTCTCCCATGACTAGTTGTAAATGAGTCCTAGATGTGTTTGTGTGGGAGGATAAAGAATGTGCATGTGTCTACCTGAATTGTTATCTAGGTGTTGAAGTGTTCTAGGTGTCGGGCATGTGTAATAAGGAATATGTGTATATAGTTGACATGTATTCTAGGTGCAGGGTATGTGTGGTAAGCAACTCGTGTGCATCTATTTGAGATGTTATCTGTGTGTGGATGTGTCTTATGGTTTGGGTGTGTAGTAAAGAACGTGTGTATGTTTACTCGGGATTCAATCTAGGTGTGGCTGTGTCTTAGGTGTGGGGGAGTGTGGTAAGGATTTCTGATATATCTACTTGATATGTTATCTAGGTGTAGGTATGTCCTTGGTGGATGCCTGTGTGTGGTAAGAGATGTGGAATGGAATGGAATGGGGATTTGTAGAGCGCGATGGCTACCCAGGGGCGTCCCAGCACTATAGAAAAAGAATGCGTTGGGCCAGAGAGGCTGGAATAAGAGAGGCTGAGTGAAGAATTAGATTGAAATTCTGCTGAAAAGCCAGGTTTTTAGCAGTTCACTGAAGGTGAGAAGGTTGGGTTCTGATCTGATGTGGAGGGGAAGGGAGTTCCAAGTCCTAGCTAGGTTGTAAGAGAGCAGGACGCACTCACACTTAGATAACATCTCAAGTAGATACACAAGAGTTACAAGTGTGTTTCTTTGAGATGTTATCTTCCTGTTAATGTTTCCTAGATCTAGCTGGCATGTAGTAAAGAACTCCTGTGTGTCCAATTGAGATATATCCTAGGCGTGGGGTGTCTTTCTGGTAAGGAACTTGAGTGTGCTACCTGAGATGTTACATAGGTGTGGATGCCTCTAAGGTGGGGTGTGTGTGAGGTAAGAAACTCTTGTGTGACTGCTTGAGATTGTTCTGTGTGTGGATGTGTTATAAGTGAAGTGTGTGTGTGGTAAGGCAATCTATGTGTGAGATGTGTCCTATGTGTCAGATGTGTGTGGTAAGGAACTCATGTGTGTCTAGAGTGGGTGTGTCCTAAGGGTGAGGGGTGCGTGGTAAGTAACTCTTGTGTATCTACTTGAGATGTTATCTAAGTGTGAGTGCGTCCTAGGTGGAGTGTGTGCATGGTAAGGAACTCTTGTGTGTCTACTTGAGATGTTATCTAAGTGTGAGTGCGTCCTAAGTGGAGTGTGTGCATGGTAAGAAACTCTTATGTCTCTACTTGAGATGTTATCTGAGTGCATGTGTGTCCTAGGTGTGAGGGTGTGTGGTAAGGAACTCTAATGTGTGTCTACTTTCAATGTTATCTAGGTGTGGGTGTGTCCTGTGTAGGCAGTGTGTGTGTCTGGTAAAGAACTCTTGTTAGTCTATTTGAGATGTTATCTAGGAGTGGGTATGTCCTAGGTGTAAGAGGTGTGTGGTAATGAACTCTTGTGTGTATCTCATTGAGATGTTATCTAGGAGTGGGTAATGAACTCTTGTGTGTATCTCCTTGAGATGTTATCTAGGAGTGGGTAATGAACTCTTGTGTGTATCTCCTTCAGATGTTATCTATGTGTGGGTTCGTCCATTGTGGGAGGGGTGCTTGGTAAGGAACTCATGTTTGTCTACTTGAGATGTAATGTAGGTGTGGTGTGTCCTAGGTGTAAGTGGTGTGTGGTAAAGAACTCTTGTGCATGCCTACTTGAAAGGTTATCTTGGTGTGGGTCTGTCCTAGGTGTAAGGGGTGTGTGATAAGTAACTTGTGTGCGTCTACTTGAGATGTTATCTAGGGGTGGTGTGTCCTAGGTATAAGGGGTGTGAAGAAAGGACCTCTGTGTCTGTCTCCTGGAGATGTTTTCTGAGTGTGGGTTGTGTAGGTAGGAAGTGTGGGTGTGTTGTAAGGAACTCTTGTTATCTAGATGTGGATGTACCTTAGGTGTGAGGGTGTGTGGTAAGGAACTCATGCATGTTTACTTGAGATGTTATCTAGGTGTGGGCTGTCCTAAGTAGGGAGTGTGAGTGTCTTGTGAGGGACTCTTGGGTGTCTGCTTGAGATGTTGTCTGAGTGTGGGCTGTCCTAGGTAGGGAGTGTGGGTGTGTTGTGAGGGACTCTTGTGTGTCTGCTTGAGATGTTGTCTGAGTGTGGGCTGTCCTAGGTAGGGAGTGTGGGTGTGTTGTGAGGGACTCTTGTGTGTCTGCTTGAGATGTTGTCTGAGTGTGGGCTGTCCTAGGTAGGGAGTGTGGGTGTGTTGTGAGGGACTCTTGTGTGTCTGCTTGAAATGTTGTCTGAGTGTGGGTTGTCCTAGGTAGGGAGTGTGAGTGTGTTGTGAGGAACTCTTGTGTGTCTGCTTGAGATGTTGTCTGAGTGTGGGCTGTCCTAGGTAGGGAGTGTGAGTGTGTTGTGAGGAACTCTTGTGTGTCTGCTTGAGATGTTGTCTGGGAGTGGGCTGTCCTAGGTAGGGAGTGTGAGTGTGTTGTGAGGAACTCTTGTGTGTCAGCTTGAGATGTTGTCTGAGTGTGGGCTGTCCTAAGTAGGGAGTGTGAGTGTGTTGTGAGGAACTCTTGTGTGTCTGCTTGAGATGTTTTCTGAGTGTGGGCTGTCCTAGGTAGGGAGTGTGGGGTTGTTGTGAGGGACTCTTGTGTGTCTGCTTGAGATGTTGTCTGAGTGTGGGCTGTCCTAGGTAGGGAGTGTGGGTGTGTTGTGAGGATCTCTTGTGTGTCTACTTGAGATGTTTTCTGAGTGTATGTGTGTCCTAGGTGTGAGGGGTGTGTGGTAAGGAACTCTTATGTGTGTCTACTTTCGATGTTATCTAGGTGTGGGTGTGTCCTGTGTAGGCAGTGTGTGTCTCTGGTAAAGAACTCTTGTTAGTCTATTTGAGATGTTATCTAGGAGTGGGTATGTCCTAGGTGTGTGGTAAGGAACTCTTGTGTGTATCTCCTTGAGATGTTATCTAGGAGTGGGTAATGAACTCTTGTGTGTATCTCCTTGAGATGTTATCTAGGAGTGGGTAATGAACTCTTGTGTGTATCTCCTTGAGATGTTATCTAGGTGTGGGTGCGTCCATTGTGGGAGGGGTGCTTGGTAATGAACTCATGTTTGTTTACTTGAGATGTAAACTAGGTGTGGTGTGTCGTAGGTGTAAGTGGTGTGTGGTAAAGAACTCTTGTGCATGCCTACTTGAAAGGTTATCTTGGTGTGGGTCTGTCCTAGGTGTAAGGGGTGTGTGATAAGGAACTTGTGTGCGTCTACTTGAGATGATATCTAGGGGTGGTGTGTCCTAGGTATAAGGGGTGTGTAGTAAGGACCTCTGTGTCTGTCTACTGGAGATGTTGTCTGAGTGTGGGTTGCCCTAGGTAGGAAGTGTGGGTGTGTTGTAAGGAACTCTTGTTATCTAGATGTGGATGTACCTTTGGTGTGAGGGGTGTATGGTAAGGAACTCATGCATGTTTACTTGAGATGTTATCTAGGTGTGGGCTGTCCTAGGTAGGGAGTGTGAGTGTGTTGTGAGGAACTCTTGTGTGTCTGCTTGAGATGTTATCTAGGTGTGGCTGTCTCCTATGTGTGAGAGGTGTATGTAAGGAACTTGTGTGTGTCTACTTGAGATGTCTGAGTGTGGGCTATGATAGGTAGGGAGTGGGGGTGTGTTATAAGGAACTCTTGTGTGTGCCTACTTGAGATGTTATGTTTGTGTGGATGTGTCCTAGGCATAATGGGTGTGTGGTAAGGAACTCGTGAGTGTCTACTCTAGAGGTTATCCGGCGTGGGAATGTCCTTGGTGTGAGGGGTGTGTTGTAAGGAACTATTGTGTTTCCACTTGAGATGTTATCTAGGTGTGGTGTATGTAGTGTGGTATATGTAGTGAAGGAAGTTAGCGACACATACACCTCCCAGCACACCACATATCACTGTGCTATGAAGCACACGTTGACTTATGGCTCAGGTTGGATCGTCGTCTAATGGCTGAGTTTAGATCTGGGTTCTGTTCATTGTGGGTCTAGAAGGCATGGGATGTCTAATACCAAGTTTTCGCTTGTTTAAAACGTGTGCTCTTGGACAATACGTTACCTCCCTTCACCTCGTTGCCTTATCTAATTGTGAGCGCTTAGAAACTGGATGAATATGGGTATGTTATACTATGTAAAGACTGACGCTTGTATGTGCCCACGCGCAGCACAGTGACAGTTGCTAGGCACAAACAGCACACAGTGCATGTTTGTGATAAGAAAGAGTCTTCGAGATAGGCTAGACAGATGATCTCAGAGATAGACTAGAAACAAATACTGGCTGCTGCAAAATGTTGAGAGGGAGAGCTGCATATTTCACGCCCTGGCTCACATGTTTCTCTTGTAGGGCCACGGGGCCCCTTCGGCCCTCTCGTAGTTACTGGTCCTCTCAGAGTCCTGTCATCCCCTGTCCCAGGATCTCAGGATCATCTCATGGTCCGAGGATCCTGTCCTCACTGCAGCCCACACTGGATCCCGCAGCTCTCCTCACAGCAGCCCTGACAGGATCCACTCAGGATCCGAACATCCTCTTCTTACTACAGACCTCTGAGCATCCATTCAGGATCAAGACATCCTCTTCTCGCTGTAGACCTCTCAGGATCCACTCAGGATGCGGGCATCCTCTTCTTGCTATAGACCTCACAGGATCCACTCAGGATCCTGATATCATCTTCTCGCTACAGACCTCACAGGATCCACTCAGGATCCAGACAGACATCCTCTTCTCACTGTAGACCTCTCAGGATCCACTCAGGATGCGGGCATCCTCTTCTTGCTATAGACCTTACAGGATCTACTCAGGATCTGGACATTTTCTTCTTGCTATAGACCTCATAGGATCCACTCAGGATCCTGATATTGTCTTCTCGCTGTAGACCTCTCAGCATCCACTCAGGATGCGGGCATCCTCTTTTTGCTACAGACCTCTCAGGATCTACTCAGGATCCTGCAGCTCTCGTCACAGCAGCCCTCACAAGATTCACTCAGGACCCAAGCATCCTCTTCTCGCTGTAGACCTCTCAGGATCCACTCAGGAGCCAGACATCCTACTCTCACTATAGACCTCTCAGGATCCACTCAGGATCTGGACATCCTCTTCTCACTATAGACCTCACAGGATCCACTCAGGATCCTGCAGATCTTATCACAGCAGCCCTCTCAGGATCCACTCAGGAGCCAGGCATCCCACTCTCACTGTAGACCTCTCAGGATCCTGTCATCTCCCTGTCACTGGGTCTCCCTATGGTCTGGTACCTTCTTATCGGGGTATCCCACCTCTTGCTCCTCAGGGTCCTGCCAGCTCAAGTCACTGTGGCCCTCTCATGGGTTCATCCTTCGCCTTCACAGTGACGCTGCAATGCAACGTTGTGATTGGTCTGAGTGCCATGGTTCGGCACTCAGACGTCGACAGGGAGCCTGTGCATGTTCCTTACCAGGCTGTACATTACAGCCTGGTGGGGAAGATGCAAAGTGCGCAGGACTGTTTGGCCTGCCCAAGAGGGCCGGGTAAACAGTTCATGCACACTTAGGGAGTGAAAACCACTCCCCTCCCTCCGGCTCCTTCTCTAGCCAGCCCCGCCCCTCCCCGCACATAGGAACGGAAAAGGAAAATGATAATAACGTTCAGGTTCCGGTTTATTTTTCTCTGCACTGCTCTCAAAGCAGTGGGACGACGCTCTACCGCCTAAGCGAAGGAGCCGCTCCTGCGCTTTTACGACCTAACTACTCAGCCGTCAGTACGTCTCTTAATATGGCTGTCCCACAGTACAGACAGAGTGCGTTAAATACATGGTGCGTTAGGCTGAGGGGTTTCGTGGTGGAGGCTGGCATGAAGATTTACATGTTGCATTTTCTCCGAACATGCAGATTACCCTCCCATGCATCTGAAAATGGTAGTCGCGCCCCAGGTGCCATACAAGCCGGGTCTCGTGGCTCAGTGGACTAATGCGCCCACTGTAGGGGCCTGTGTTTGACCTTATGGTCACAGGTTCAAATCCCGCTGGTCCACTCAGCCTTTTATCCTTCTGAGGTCAATAAAATGAGTACCACACCCCAGGTACTCTGCACATGGCTTTACAGGTCCCACAGTACTGCTCTCAAATGAAACCTCAATTCCCGAGTACTCTCGTTAGACATCCCAGGTACTTTGCACACAGCTTTACATGTACCACAGTACTGCTCCCAAATGGAAACTCACTTCCAGAGTACTCCTGTTACACTCCCCAGGTGCTCTGCACAGGTATTTACATGTCCCACAGTACCTCTCTCCTAGGGAAATCAATTCTGAGATCTCTCGTTACACACCCTGGGTACTCTGAACACAGCTTTACATGTCTCACAGTACTGCTCTCACAAGGAAACTCACTTCCGGAATACTCTCGTTACACACCCCAGGTACTCTGCAGACGGCTTTACATGTCCCACAGTACTGCTCACATGATAACTCACTTCCTGAGTACTCCCATTACACATTGCGGGTACTCTGCACACTGCTTTACATGGCCCAAAGTAGTGCTCTCACATGGAAACTCACTTCTTGAGTACTCTCGTTCCACACCCCAGGTACTCTGCTCACAGATTCTTACGACCTTACAAGAATACAAAGCAGCCATCCTCCTAGCCAAAACCAAATACTTCGCCAAAATCCTGAACTCGACCTGTAAAACTAAAGCCATCTTCTTGATCTTGGACGAACTTGTGAAACCTGATCGTGTCACTATCAAACCCCTGCCATCACAATCCCTCTGTGACTCCCTCAACAGTTATTTTATTGAAAAGATCGCCAAAATCAAAACAAGTATCCCCAAGTCCATATCACCCCCTGATTTCAATAGCACACCCCGTAACTCCGTTCTCTTTTCCAATTTCCCTTTGATCACTGAAGAGGTTTTTTTCTCCCTTCTTAAGAAAGTCTGTTCCGGTTCTCCGCAGGACAGCTGCCCTCCTCACATTGCCCGGGAGATTTTCCTCTCCATCCCTGATCCCCCCCTCTCCCTCCTGAATAACTTCCTCACCTCTGGCGTAGTCCCTGACTCCTTCAAAACCGCTGTGGTCTCGCCCATTCTTAAAAAAGCAGGATCAGATCCTGGGGCATTATGTAACTTTCGCCCAATTTCACTTCTTCCCTACCTGGGTAAAATCCTGGAGGCCTTTGTGGCAAATTGCCTAAGTACCTTTATTGAAACCACCCACTACTTGGAACCCCGCCAAGTCGGCTTTAGGCCTCAACACTCCACTTAGTCCATTGCCCTGGCCGTCCATGATGAGTTCAGAAAGGGAGCCGGTCAGAACACCTCACAGGCACTGGTGCTTCTGGATCTGTCGGCGGGATTCGACACCGTCGACCACGCTATTCTCCTCGATCAGGTCGAGAGCGCCGGCATCCGGGGCCCACCGTTGAGATGGATCGCCTCTTTTCTCCAAGACCGATTCCAAGCTGTCTGCCTCCCCCCCTTCGCCTCGGAAAAAAAACGACTCACCTGTCGAGTCCCTCAGGGCTCCTCCCTCTCCCCCCTTTTGTTCAACCTGTATATTCTTCCCCTGATCTCCGAACTTCAGCAAAGATCAGTAGTTATTTTCAACTATGCCAATGACCTGCAGCTTATTTTCAACATTGACCCCTCCCCTCCTCCATTGAGAACGTTCAATCCACCATGACCTTCATCAGCAGCTGGATGAACGGAAACCAGCTCAAACTTAACCCCGATAAGCCTGAGCTGGTCCTTACGGGGCCCCCAGGTACCCTATGGAACTCCACTTTCTGGCCCCTTTCCCTTGGCTCACCTCCATCCCCTGTCAACTCGGTCAAGAGCCTAGGCATTACCATCAGCAACGACCTCTCTATGAGGGCTCAAATCAATTCGGTGGTCTCTGTCTGCTTTTTCCACCTGCGCCGTATTAGGAAAATTTGCAGACTGTTGTCACATGAAGCTCTCGTTCAGGTCACCCTGGGACTAGTCATGTCCCGCATTGACTATGCAAATTCTTTGTATACCGGTATACCTGAATACCAATCCCATCGACTCCAACTCGTCCAGAATCAAGCAGCCAGGCTTATCCATGGCCAGCCCAAGTTCAGCCACACCAAACCCCTCCTTAGGAACCTCCATTGGCTCCCGGTGGCCCAGCGCAGCCTTTATAAATTGGGCTGCCTGATCCACAAAGCCCTCTCCTCCCAGGGTCCCTCCTTCAGTTCCTCCCAGATACACCATTACGTCCCTTCTCGCGTCTTACGCTCCTCCTGTTCCAATCTCCTGTCCCCCTGCTCCTTCAGACGCAAGAGGCATGGTGGCCTGAGATTTTCCTCCCGTCCACCTCCTCTGGAATTCCCTCCCCCCAGACCTCCGCCTTCTACCCTCCTATGCCCAGTTCCGGAAGTCACTTAAGACCCTAGCCTACACCTAATTCCAACACACTGCTGTGCTCCTCAGCCCTCCACTTAGCGCCAAGAAACAGCTGGTGAACGCGCACTCTATAAATTCCCTTTATCATATCATATCATATCACGGCTTTACATGTCCCACAGTACTGCTCTCCTAGGGAAACTCACTTCCCGAGTACTCTGGATACACACCACAGGTACTCTGCGCACGGCTTTACACGTCTCACAGTACTGCTCACATTATAACTCACTTCCTGAGTATTCCCATTACACACTGCAGGTAATCTGCACACTGCTTTACATGTCCCACAGTACTGCTCTCACATGGAAACTCACTTTCCGAGGAGCGAATGCTCTCGTTACACACCCCAGGTACTCTGCTCACTGCTTTACACTTTTCACAGTACTGCTCACATGATGACTCACTTCCTGAGTACTCCCATTACACACTGCGGGTACTCTGCACACTGCTTTACATGCCCCAAAGTACTGCTCTCACATGGACACTCACTTCTTGAGTACTCTCGTTACACACCCCAGGGACTCTGCACACAGCTTTACATGTCCCAAAGTACTGCTCTCACATGGAAACTCACTTCCTCGAGTACTCTCAATACACACCCTGGGTACTCTGCATACAGCTTTACATGTCCCACAGTACTGCTCTCACATGGAAACTCGCTTCCGAGTACTCTCGTTACACTCCCCAGGTACTCTGCACATGGCTTTATATGTCTCACAGCACTGCTCTCACATGGAAAGTCACTTCCAGAGTACTCTCGTTACACACCCCAAGTACTCTGCACACAGCTTTACATGTCCCACAGTACTGTTCTCACATGGAAACAACACAGCTTTACATGTCCCACAGTACTGCTCTCACATGGAAATAACACAGCTTAACATGTTCCACAGTACTGCTCTCACATGGAAACAACACAGCTTTACATGTCCCACAGTACTGCTCTCACATGGAAATAACACAGCTTAACATGTTCCACAGTACTGCTCTCACATTAAAACAACACAGCTTTACATGTCCCACAGTACTGCTCTCACATGGAAACTCACTGCCCGAGTACTCTTGTTACACACCTCAGGTACTCTGCACACGGCTTTACGTGTCTCACACTACTGCTCACATGGAAACTCACTTCCTGAGAACTCTCGTTACACACCCTAGGTACTCTACACATTAGACTTCATGAAGCTTGTACCGTGCGCATATAGTATTTATGCCATGTACTCTCTACATGGAATCATGTGAAGGGCACATGTGCACCCCACATGAGGTTTTTTAACCCGATTTATTCATACAAATCATTTTGTGCATACTCAATAACACTTTCCAAGTACTCTGCACACATTTTTACATCCAAGCTCTCCACACGCCCCAGTTCCTCTTCACATACATGTATGCATTCCAAATGCTGTACACCTAGAGAGGCATATCTCAAAGACTGTGCACATGAAACTTCTTGTTTCAAGAACTGTGCACCTGGAGTTACAGGTCCCACTTATCCTGCACAGAGTTGTACATCTTGAACACTACATGTCATAAATTCTCCTGCACTGAATTACTCATCTTTTCCTACCAGCCTTTTGCACACTCTGAGGCTAAACTGAGCTGCTTCCTCTTTCAGATATGCCACTAGGTTTTGTGTGTTGTGTTTCTGTGTTCTGTAGAGACTGAGATATTAGCATCTGATCTGGGACATGTCAATGAATGGCCCACTTGTTCCGCACTGCTGGTGGTAACAATGTACGGTATGTATCGTCCTACATAGAAGCCAGCCGGCATCTCAAGCTGACTGTTACATCTGCTGTGCCACTATGGAATGAGGCTAGCATACTTTTACCCTGATGGCATTGCCTACCCACTTGAAGCCAGGCTGAGATTAGCAAACTTGCTTGACATCTTGACGCAGAAAGGCCTCCTGTCCTCTGGATCCATCTTTATACCAGATACTTAAGCTGGCACCTAGAGCAATCCATGTTGAGTCATCACGGGGCCCCAGAAGTACCCAAGTCTCACAGTTGACTGCTTGTAGACCCCGCCACGCCACACCACTCTGTCTCCAATAGGTGCCTTGAAGGATTTGTCCCTTTTCAAGAATTTCAGTAAAAGATATGGTCAGTCTTGGCCTGCTGTTACTGGGCTCACCAGAAGATCTGCCCCTCTCTTCCCTTTGCTACCAATTTCTATAGAAGATCTGGCAACTCTGCGTCTATTGTAACAAGATTCAGCAGATAATCCATCCTCTTTGTGCCCATTGTTATCAGGGTTAACAAACGATCTGGGTTAAATGTAAGAGTTGCCCTCTCTGTGCCCATTGTTATCAATGTCAGCAGAAGATCTGGCTTAAATGTAAGAATTGTCCTCCCTGTGCCCATTGTTATCAGGGTCAGCAGAAGATCTGGGTTAAATGTAAGAATTGTCCTCCCTGTGCCCATTGTTATCAGGGTCAGCAGAAGATCTGGGTTAAATGTACGAATCGTCCTCCCTGTGCCAATTGTTATCAGGGTCAGCAGAAGATCTGGGTTAGATGTAAGAATTGTCCTCCCTGTGCCCATTGTTATCAGGGTCAGCAGAAGATCTGGGTTAAATGTAAGAATTGTCCTCTCTGTGCCCATTGTTATCAGTGTCAACAGAAGATCTGGGTTCAATGGAAGAATTGTCCTCCCAGTGCGCATTCGTATCAGGTTCAGCAGAAGATCTGGGTTCAATGAAATAATTGTCCTCTCTGTGCCCATTGTTATCAGGGTTAACAGAAGATCTGGGTTCAATGAAAGAACTGTCCTCTCTGTGCCCATTGTTATCAGGGTCACCAGAAGATCTGGGTTCAATGAAAGAATTGTCCTCTCTGTGCCCATTGTTATCAGGGTCAACAGAAGATCTGGATTCAATGAAAGAATTGTCCTCCCTGTGCCCATTCGTATCAGGTTCAGCAGAAGATCTGGGTTCAATGAAAGAATTGTCCTCTCTGTGCCCATTGTTATCAGGGTCAACAGAAGATCTGGGTTCAATGTAAGAATTGTCCTCTCTGTGCCCATTGTTATCAGGGTCAGCAGAAGATCTGGGTTCAATAAAAGAATTGTCCTCCCTGTGCCCATTGTTATCAAGGTTAACAGAAGATCTGGGTTCAATGTAAGAATTGTCCTCTCTGTGCCCATTGTTATTAGGGTCAGCAGAAGATCTGGTTCAATGTAAGAATTGTCTTCTCTGGGCCCATTGTTATCAGGGTCAACAGAAGATCTGGGTTCAATGAAAGAATTGTCCTCTCTTTGCCCATTGTTATCAGGGTCAGCAGAAGATCTGGTTCAATGTAAGAATTGTCTTCTCTGGGCCCATTGTTATCAGGGTCAACAGAAGATCTGGGTTCAATGAAAGAATTGTCCTCTCTGTGCCCATTGTTATCAGGGTCAACAGAAGATCTGGGTTCAATGTAAGAATTGTCCTCTCTGTGCCCATTGTTATCAGGGTCAGCAGAAGATCTGGGTTCAATACAAGAATTGTCCTCCCTGTGCCCATTGTTATCAAGGTTAACAGAAGATCTGGGTTCAATGTAAGAATTGTCCTCTCTGTGCCCATTGTTATCAGGGTCAGCAGAAGATCTGGTTCAATGTAAGAATTGTCTTCTCTGGGCCCATTGTTATCAGGGTCCACAGAAGATCTGGGTTCAATGAAAGAATTGTCCTCTCTGTGCCCATTGTTATCAGGGTCAACAGAAGATCTGGTTTCAATGTAAGAATTGTCCTCTCTGTGCCCATTGTTATCAGGGTCAGCAGAAGATCTGGTTCAATGTAAGAATTGTTCTCTCCCTGTGCCCATTGTTATCAGGGTCAACAGAAGATCTGGGTTCTATGAAAGATTTGTCCTCACTGTGCCCATTGTTACCAGGGTCAGCAGAAGATCTGGGTTCAATAAAAGAATTGTCCTCTCTGTGCCCATTGTTATCAGGGTCCACAGAAGATCTGGGTTCAATGAAAGAATTGTCCTCTCTGTGCCCATTGTTATCAGGGTCAACAGAAGATCTGGTTTCAATGTAAGAATTGTCCTCTCTGTGCCCATTGTTATCAGGGTCAGCAGAAGATCTGGTTCAATGTAAGAATTGTCCTCTCCCTGTGCCCATTGTTATCAGGGTCAACAGAAGATCTGGGTTCTATGAAAGATTTGTCCTCACTGTGCCCATTGTTACCAGGGTCAGCAGAAGATCTGGGTTCAATAAAAGAATTGTCCTCCCTGTGCCCATTGTTATCAGAGTTAACAGAAGATCTGGGTTCAATGTAAGAATTGTCCTCTCTGTGCCCATTGTTATCAGGGTCAGCAGAAGATCTGGGTTCAATAAAAGAATTGTCCTCTCCCTTGCTCATTGTGTCTGGGTTAAGCAGAGGTTTTGGCCTCTCTGTTCCCCTTGTTACCATGTTCCTCTGAAGATCCGCCCTCTCTATTCCCTTTGTTACCAGGTTCAGCAGAAGCCGATCTCTGTGTGCCCTAGAGTCCCTGGATTCAGCAGATCTGCCCTCTCTGCGCCCCTTCTTACCGGTCTCAGCAGGTCAGGTCATTGTTAGTGCTCTTCCCCATCCTGTTGGGTGCTCGGTTGCACCTTCTCTGCTGCCTTAGGTGCTGTGAATGTGCACTCCATTCACCCATTGCTAATTGGCCGGGCTTTAGAATGTGCGCCGCCTTGAGTCAGGCTTGCAGCGTAGTCCACAACATTGGCAATGCCAGTGGGTCTGGCTATAAAGAAATGTATGGTAATGTGAAGCATTATGAATAAACGGCATAGGAATGTATATTTATATGTGTGTAAACAAAGAACTGTAGAATAATATCGCTGTAGGATAAATGTTAAGGTGACATTTACACTGTCAAGCCAGATCAATATACTCGTAGGTTAATGACTGCCCTCACCCATCTTTTCTGCAGCCCTAATTTACCTAGTTATCTAAGACACTTTAATAGCTTCAAGGGTTCACGTGTGTGCCCTAAAATGTCAAGGGTATGCAGCTGGATAAATAAACAAAATGATCACAGCTGTATGGAGGGTAAGCGCATTTTTTGTGGAAGCACACAACTCCTGTCCAATCAAAACATGTACTCCTGCCTACCAACATGTGGGCAGAGCCACAGACCCTCCACTGATGATTCTCATATAATTGTCTGGCAACAGCTGCTCTGACAAGCCAGACCATAAAAAGATTATATGGCCTTTTATCCGTGAAATATATCATGTGCTTGACTTATTCATACGCAGAGTCTTTACCCCACAACAAATAACCAAAATCATGTGGAAAGAAGATACTTATTTAACAGTTTGTGTAGTACCATTATTCTAACACTTGAAAAGACACATTTTTTTTTTTTTTTAATTTTTTGAAAACCTTTATTGTGCATGAAGAATGGTACAAATACGGGCCTACAACCGTCAAGCCGGCCACGATACGTTTAAGCACAGGAGCAAGCAATACGGTTCCCCAGCGCCATCAGGCAATATAGCAACAATTAACAGCAGTTACACCGAACGGGATCATGTCGCTAGGGAGAAGGAGCATTGAAGGTTAAAATTTTTAAATTTTTCCAGTCTAAAAATAAATCAGTGAAGAATAGAACCAAGGAGAACTGAGTCCGTACATTAACTTCACCACATGGGCAGGCAGCATCAAGAAGTAACAACAGTAGTGAGGAACCCCCCGTCAACTCGGTAGTACAGTACAATCACCAGGAGAGTCAGTTCGCAGTTACGTACCACCCACAGCGCTACCCACTCCCTACTAAACCCTTATCACAGACCCAGAGCAGAAAGAAAGAGAAAATTATAAAAGAAGATCATACATAGGCACCATAGAAACTAACTAAAACTAAATATAACCCCCCACCCTACACACATGCAGAGGCTACGGCCTGCCCCCCCCCCAGCAGAGTGTCTGTCGCCCCAAAAACCCGAAATTTAGAAAGAGAAGAGAAGTAGAGAGAGGAAAAGAAAAGAGGAAAGAAAGAAAAATTTTCACCAGTGATATAGGGAGCAAGGAAAGAAATCTGTCCCAGAACTCCCACTAGAGAACGATGGAGAGGAGGGCCACACCATACACGCTCGGACACCGCCGGCTCATTAAACATTCTCTACCCCAGTATCAGTAACAGATAGCTTCACCAGAGGTCTAACCATTAGGGAGAGTCAACAAACAGTACACAATGTCATATGCAAAATTCGGGTCCCTCGCAGCCTCCACCCGCCAGTAGATCAATGCAGCGAGGGGATCGCCTAGCCCTGGCCCGACCTGGGATCTATTCTCTCACCCACCCTACGTGGCAGGCCGATGCAGTCCGAGTCGACAAAGAAACATGGCCGCTCCGAGGATGGGGGAGGTGCACAGTCGCTGAATGAGCATCGCCTGTCCTCCGTAGGTAGTACTCCCCTGTTAAGACACTCATCCGAGGCATACAGGCGACAAAAGTCACAAGATGGGGACATCAAAATTTTCAAGGAAGGAGCAGAGGACAAGGCAGGAGAGCAGGCCAGCAGTGAACAAAGCAGCGAGACTGTTACACGAGGCAGACAGCCAGTCAGAGAACAAAGGGGAGACAATGTTGCAGCAGCAATTCTGACGGGTGGCAACAAATCTCCAGAAGCCTCAGCAGTAGTTCCCTCAATCGCTACAGTAGCACTCGGAGGCGGCGGAGAGCTGGCAGACTGTGTCAAAGTCAATTCCAGACCTCGTCGGGGGTAAACCCCCTGCGCTCGGCACATATCATGGGCACATGCATCAAGTGTCTCACTCAGTACTTTGTAGTTATGCTGCATCTCCAATCGTACCTCACCCAAGATCGTCATCACATCCCTGTAGGTCCATTCCGGCTGTAAGTCCCATAGCTCTTCACTGCCGGAGGAAAAATCAGATCCGGCCCTCTGCACGAAGGTGTACTCGTCTTCCCAAGAGGAAAGCACATAGTCATCCCCACAGCGCCGGAGAGCAGGCACCGCCATCTTGTCCTCCGTCCACGGAGTGCTGGGGGGGGGAGAAGGGGGGGCCGCTGGACCCGATCGAGAAGCAGTTGTCGTCCCTGTAGCAGACTGTATCCCCTCCTGTCTACCATGTAATCAGAGAACAGCCGGCTGAGAGGTAGTCAGGCAGGACTGTGGGGAGCTCACCGGTAATAGGCACAATAACGGGAAGAGCCGACCAGCATCATGGCGGCCACGAACAAAGGAACCTCAGGCAAGCCCTCTCTCAGTCGTCCCGGTGCAGCTCCGTGTGCTCTTGGCAGGGTAGCGAAGGCAGGTGTCAGCCAAGCAGCAGTCGGGTGAAAGCACCCCCGTGTTGTATTGCAGCCGCCGCAGCAGAACCATCCCCTCGGGGCACGCGAGGTCCGGCAGGCGCTGTGGAGCGGGCGGGGACCCGGGCAAAGGCGATCCGTCCAGTAACTTCCGACTCCGGGCGGGCGGAGAGGTCAGAGGGACACCGTCAGAGTCGGCTCCTTTTCCCGCACATTTCAGGCAAAAGGATCCGCAGGATAGCAGGCAGGATGTAGGTGCGGGTCTCCAGAGCCGGCGGAGCCGAGCGACCGCACGTCCGTTCAAGTCGCCATCTTGGCTCCTCCCCCGAAAAGACACATTTAAATGAAGCTGCCTCTTGACTGCTTGCTATCACTACCTTTTTAGAACCACGTATACGAGGGGGATAGCTTGGTTACTTAATTGGCATGAAATAGTATCTTAGACCCTTGGACGCCAATAGCAAATAATAGTATCCTCTACAGATACTGATAACCACCACCTCCTGCCATATGACCCTAAGAAAATGGCTCACAAACTCCCTCTGCTTTTATTCTATCACCTGCAAACGTCAAGAGGGCTTGACCCCTTCGATGCTCGCGTCGGCCAACGCCCGTAGCAAGCACTACCTCGGTAGTGCTGAGGACATTCGTTGGCCGACGCGGCCCTGCTCACACATTCAAATCGCCGCACCGCGGCGGAATTCGTGCCGCGGTTAAGTGGTTAAAAAACAGGCACATTTCAGGTTGGGAGTGCTCTAAAAACTTGCCAGGACCTCCAACGGTATGGGCAGCTCACTGGGGTGGGCAGACAGTAGAATCCCCACCACTATGCATGGTTCTTTTTTCTCTTTATGTTAACCATTGGGTGACCTTTTCAAAGATCGTGGCATTTAGTTTCACCACAAAGTCGACAGCACGAGAGTACAACTCAAATTGAACTCTTGAAACCATTTCCAAATTTGAACTTTCCCTGAGTTGCATATTCACATACATGGATGCAATAAAAGCACTTGAAATGCAATGCCTTAAAGACTGAATTTCGTCTTCTTGCCCCAAAATCTGACCCTCTAACCAATTTTCTCTGGTCTAAAGTCTACTGACACCTTTCCCAAACTTCATATAAATGCTAAACCCCTGGGTTTTCTTACAGATGTTAACTTAAACCTCACGAAACACATTCATCTACGGTAATTCTTCTGGATTTCATGTTCACCACATCTTCAACAAGGCCGACGCTATCATCGCACCCCACCTGCGGGACATCATCAACACCTCCTTCGACACCGCTACCTTCCCGGAGAGCTGGAAGCACGCAGAACTCAGCGCCCTGCTAAAGAAACCTACAGCGGACCCCACCGAACTCAAGAATTACCGCCCCATCTCGCTCCTCCCGTTCCCAGCCAAAGTCATCGAGAAGACCGTCAACAAACAGCTGGCTGCCTTCCTCGAGACGAATGGATCCCTCAACCCCTCACAGTCTGGCTTCCGAGCCAACCACAGCACCGAGACCGCCCTCATCGCTGCCACCGATGACATCCGAGCCCTGATGGACAACGGAGAAACAGCGGCCCTCATCCTCCTAGACCTTTCCGCGGCATTTGACACTGTCTGCCACCGCACCCTAGTACAGCGCCTCAGCAACGTCGGAATCTAGGAGAAGGCTCTGGAATGGATCATCTCCTTCCTCGCTGGAAGAACACAGAGAGTCCGCCTACCACCGTACAAGTCAGAGGCCACCGAAGTCATCTGCGGGGTCCCTCAAGGATCGTCGCTGAGCCCCACCCTCTTCAACGTCTACATGAGCCCCCTCGCGGCCATCGCACGCCAACACAACCTCAACATCATCTCCTACGCTGACGACACCCAGCTGATCCTCTCCCTGACCAACGACCCCTCCGCCGCCAGAGCCAACCTTCACGAAGGGATGAAAGACGTAGCCGAGTGGATGACGACCAGTCGCCTGAAACTGAACTCAGACAAGACGGAAGTCCTCATCCTGGGTTCCTCGCCCTCTGCCTGGGACGACTCCTGGTGGCCCCCCGCCCTGGGCACCGCACCCAAACCGACAGACCACGCACGCAACCTGGGCTTCATCCTGGACTCCTCCCTCTCCATGACCAGACAAGTCAACGCCGTCTCCTCGTCATGCTTCAACATCCTGCGCATGCTACGGAAGATCTTCCGGTGGATCCCCACCAAGATCAGGAAGACGGTCACCCAGGCCCTCGTCACCAGCCGACTGGACTACGGCAACGCCCTCTACGCCGGAACCACCGCGAAGCTCCAGAAGAGACTCCAGCGGATCCAGAACGCCTCAGCCAGACTCATCCTCGACATCCCAAGACGCAGCCACATCTCCGGACATCTGAGAGACCTGCATTGGCTCCCCGTCAACAAAAGAATCACCTTCCGTCTCCTCACCCACGCACACAAAGCCCTACACGATCAAGGCCGAGCTACCTCAACAGTCGCGTCAACTTCTACACTCCCAAACGCCAGCTCCGATCAGCCAGTCACGCCCTCGCCGCCGTCCCCCGCATCCGAAGAACGACAACAGGAGGAAGGTCCTTCTCCTACCTGGCCGCCAAGACCTGGAACTCCCTCCCTCCCGACCTGCGCCTGACCCAAGACCACCTCTCCTTCAGGAAGAAGCTCAAGACCAGGCTCTTCGAGCAGTAGCAGCACAACCCCCTCCCCCCCCAAGCGCCTTGAGACCCTCCGGGTAAGTAGTGCGCTCTATAAATTTCTCTGATTGATTGATTGATTGATTCATAAACTAAATTACGAAACCAAAACACATTCTCTTAAATCAGGATCCGAAACTTGAGGTCATATTAATCTCATAATCTGAATATCGGTCGGAGAAGATTTGGCGCGTGAATCGTTGACACGCCAACCGGGGGCATCGAATGGGACCCTAACAGGTAACTACCTGAATGTGACTGTTTCCTCAGAGCCGACTAGGGATCTATGAATCTGAATAATTGACAGTGAACAATACGTACATTTTATACATCATAAGGTTAACAGCCAGCAATAAACTGCACAGCCTATTGTCAATAAAGATGGAAAAATGAAAAAACAAAAATAGCAGGAAGGCTTTCGCAAGGAGCTTTTCCCTTGGAAGATATAAGGCAACTACCTTTTCCGTTCTTGGCTTCAAGTGACCTAATTCAGTCACCAATATCCAGACACAGGACATAGATATTTACGACAGCTTGTTATCCCGGCTCAGAAAACCCCTATATTCGTCAACTATCATTACGCCCTGAAGAAGTTCCGCTTGACGGAACGAAACGCGTTGGCTGGTTTTTCAAATTGGAACATTAAAGGAACCCCGAACACTTGTTTGCAATTTCGGACTCAGCGTTCTCTTATTTGGATTATCTCGTCCGAACATAGACTCCTTCACCGACACATGGTGTCAATTTGATTGTTGAAGTGGTGCATTTCAGAACTTGTTGTTACATTGTCCTTCCCAAAGCAGTTGGGATATACTCTCCGGACAGGGAGTATTCTGGAAATTGCACGCTTTTTGAAAGATAACCTAAATGTATATATATATTGGTAACAGATGGATTGGTGCTGATGGGGTGCTAAAAGTGGTCCACTGTCCATATTGTGTTTTTGAAAAATTTATCTCATAATCTGACTACAGTTCTGCCCTCCTGAAAAACAGACTTACCCAGCTAAGAACTGTTTTTCATGCTTCATGCTGCTGTCACGCTAAAAATAGGGCCAAAATCTCTCTCACAGGTATACCATATCACCTCAGTTTATACCACACACAACTCAAATCTGACTGAGACCTACACCTCCCATCTCCTGCTACAGCACTGAGATCCACCATACCTCTGCCAATTCACCAGCATCTTGGCCTGTAGAACCTTCTTCTTTTCCAGCTCTGTGACCCAAACGCCATCCTGCTCACGTGTCCGACTGTGACATACGGTGCCCTTTGCTAGAGAAGTGATTGGAGTCCACACAACTGCATGTGTGAGGGTAAAAGGTGGTGCTAGTTGGTGCATTCTACTGAATTATGATTGGCTATGCTATGGTGGGGAGATGACAGTAAGGTGTGGGTCCATGTACATTCTCTTGTGGTGGTGTACTTGGGCATTTCAATGCACTCTGTGGATTTATAACATTCTAATATCAGGTGCTCTAATTGTGTTAGTTTTGTTGACAATACACATTTTTGCTATCTGCCTCCTGCAGTGCTGGGTTGCGACACAGTATGGTGCCGCATTGGGGGTTGGATATTTCTAGGGTTACGATTATTGTACCTGCATTGTTGTTTTAACAAGGAGTGTGGTACCCTTGTGTTGTAGGGGACTGCACCATTTGCCATTGTGTTGAGCGCTGTTAGAGAGCAGCACATTGCCAACTGTAAGGCTCTTGATGCTTTGTTGGATGCACAATGGCATAGGTTGGGGTGTACCTTTGTGACGTCTGTTGAGTTGAGTTTGGATGTTGCAGATAGTACCTGCATCTTTGGATGCTTTGTTACAACATCAGTGACATAAAATGTGACTTTTGATGAGTTATGTTATTCCACTTATGGTTAGTGCAGTTCGAAGTGACACTGTGCCATCTGTATGACATATTGGTCCTCTTTTGATTTCACATCGGCGTGATACTGATATGTCATATATATTCTGCTGTGTTTGTCTCTATGTGGGTTGAGTGGCAGAGGGTGTTGATGCGTCTGAGTTGTAGTGGTCGCTTTTGTTGTTGATATGGAGGGCTTTTGGGTTAAGAATTTGTTTTATCTATTATAAAGCACATTATCGCCTGCAAGGGTATCCTGGTGCTGAGCAGGTGTGTGTTCCTAGCCCTGCCTTTGGTAGGTTTGTTAATTGAAAAGCCAGATCTTCTGCTACTTGCGGAATTCAATAAGAAAGGAGGAGGAGGCTATGTAGCGTGGGAGACCGTTCCATACTTTAGGAGCATTGTAAGAGAACGTGTGTGAGTAGGAGTTCCTTGAGCTGTGATGTGAGTTCTGTGTGGGAAGTTGAGGATGAGTCTGGCTGCAAAGTTCTGAATGGTTTGTAGACTCCTGGCAAGTTGCTTGATGATCTGGCAAGAAGGTGTTCCTACAATCCAACTTGCTGACCAGGGTGTGAGTGAAATTTGTTCTAGAGTTGCTTAGGACCATTGGAAGATCTTCCTCAGCATCTTCAGGGTATGGAAGAAGGGTGTAGTGATGGCATTGACTTGTGTGGTCATGCCCAGTTTGCTGATGATGACTATTCAGAGTTTTTTTTGCCTGGGTGCTGGGTGTGATTCTGGGTTCGACCAGCCACCAGTTAGAGTCCCATGGTGAGCTATTCTTGCCGAAGACCGCTAGTTCTGTCTAGTTGGTCTTGAACTTGAGACAGTTGGCTTTCATCCAGTTAGCCACTTTGGTCATACAGGTGGTGAACTTTTTACTTGTCTTGGGGTCTTGTCTGAGAGGGAGAGTATAAGTTGCATGTCATTGGTGTCTCAGAGGATGTAAGGAGTAAGGTGCCAGGCTGAAAGCTTGCGTTCTATCTATTAAGAAGGAGCAGATTCAGTGGGGAGCGGGTCCTTTGATGCCAGTCTTGTGCAGGCGGCTGATGAGTTTAGGATGTGAAACCTCTTCAAATGCTGCAGGGAGGTCCAGGGGAATTAAGGGCTGCCATGTCTCCTTTGTCAAGGATCATGTGGATGTCGTCTGTGGTGGTAATGAGTGCTGCTACTGTATTGTAGTTAGCCTTAAATACAGACTGCGTGGCGTCAATGAGATGGTGGTCAGTTAGGTGTTGGATGATTCATTTCTCAAAGACTCTTGCCGCGTATGGCAGGTGGGAGATTGGTCTGTGGTTGGAAAGCATGGCTGGGTCAGTGCATGATGGTGACGGAATATAATTTCCATAGGATATATTGGGATTTATATTTTGGCGGATGGGATATGAGTCACCGTTGTGATGGAGTAACCCATCCGCTGAGATCTAAATCAGGCCCGAAGTGTTTTTTTGTTTTGATTTTTGAGTTATTATTCTTCATAACATACAGTTTCTTCAAACGAGTAAATGTTGAGAAAAGCACTCATCCGGGGTTTAATACGGCTATTGCAAGTCATCCAGGAAATCTGCAACCAATTCTAGGAAAAAGACTGAAGATCGAGTTCAATGATCAGGTCCTGTAAGCCTGAGATAACTTTGTGTATCCTTTTTATGGGCTGTAGGGGGCATTTTATTAATTTCCATTATTGAATTTATATAGAGCTTCCACCAGAGCGAAACAATTAAACAGAGGTAGTATGAAACCGTGACTACATGGGAAATACAGTGTGAACAGGATATGAAGAAATGCTGGAAGGTAGTCCTTCTGGAAACAAAGGCTGGAAGCCTAGCACTTTGCAAGAGAGTTAAATCGTTTTCTCTCAGATGGGGAAACACAAAACAATCATTGACAAAACCAACATGTCTTGTGTACGAGAAGCTAGCTTTTGCTTTGTCAATGTTTTTTAGCCATGTTGTATTCAGCAGTACAGCTGTCATGCAGCATTTATTTATTTACTTAAATAGCGCTTGAATCGACCCCCGAAGGGGTATCTCTGCGCTTAGGACGGACGGTGAGGATGTGTTGCAGTTACAGCTGAATCAGGCACAAGAAAGAGTAGTCTTAAGCAGCTTCCTAAATTGTAGGTGATCAATGCATTGTCTCAAAACTATGGGGAGCTTGTTCCAATATTGAGGGCCAAGATGGGAGAGGGCTCTTCCTCCTAATCTAGCCTTCCTTACTTGAGGCACCACAAGAAGATGTTTGGAACCCGAACGCAGGGATCTGAAAGGTAGATATGGTGTAAATTTTTCCGAAAGGTAAGAGGGGCCTAAATTAAACAATGCCTTATGGATAATGCAACAGATTTTAAATCTTACCCGTTGGCGGAGAGGAAGCCAATGCAGCTTCATAAGAAGAGGGCGAGAAGGAGTCCTAGGAGGAGCATTGAGAATTCTGGACTTCCTGCAGTCTGCTGAGAGAGGCCTCATTGGCGGTAATCAGCAGGCCGTTACAGTAGTGCAGACAGCTTAATACGAGTGCCTGAGTTAAAGTTTTCCGGGTTGAGTCAGGAAGCAGAGGGAAGACTCGACGGAGCAGGCCCATTGTGTGGAAACAGGAGCCGGCTGTCTGAGCAGCATGCTACTTCAAAGTGAGGACTTGATCCAAACGGATACCCAAGTTCTTAACCGTCAGCTTGGGGGCACGATGGGGACCCAGATCGATCGGCCACCATTCTGGCGTCCATAGGGAAGGGGCTTCTCCGAAAAGCATAATCTCTGTTTTCCCCGCATTGCACTGGAGGAAATTACTTTTCATCCAGTGTGAAATAGCTCTCATACCGATAGAGAAGGCCGACAGAAGGAGTAAATTCGTCAAAGGGAAAGAGCAACTGAGTATCGTCGGCATAGGATATGGGGGTGTACCCATGCGTCCTCAGAAGATTGGCCAAGTGAGCGATATAGATGTTAAATAATGTGGGGCACAAACATGAAAATGGCTGAACATTTTTTAAAAGCACTATAATGCTGCTTTTTTTATTTTATTCCGGAAGGGAGGGATGGAGGCAACACATAGTGAGGCACCGTCTGGGGCATGGAGGAAGTCAACATAGACAATGAAGGACGTGGTGAAAAAGCAGTATGACACGGCCAGCTGTGACTGAGTCGTGATTTTTTGTTTTGTTGTGGCAGGTGGAGTGGTATGCAACGTCACAGACAATGGAGGAGGAATGGGGAATGGGGGCAAACAAAACAGATGTGAAAGGGAGCATATGTTTGGAACAAGTAACATAGATGAGTGATGGAGGGTGAAAGGGTCGCTGTTGGCAAGCAACACAGACGAGGAATGGAGGGGGCTAGCAACAAAGACGAGGGATGGAGGGGGCTAGCAACACGGAGAGAAGGAGTACACAAGAGAGCTAGCTGAAAAAAAGACTCATCCTGAAAGAGTACTTAAACACTAAGACAAGCAGCACCTAGAACAATGAGCAGCGGTAGGACACAAGTAATGCCGCCATACTCCAGGGGAGGGACAAGCACATGAAGAGGAAGGAAGCCTACGGAGGCAGACCAATAAGAAGCAAGCAAATGAGAGGGACAGTGATGCCAACCACTGCTAAGCAACAGCTGACCTCTAAGCCCAGTGTTAGAAAACAAAAGATTTTGACGAGGCAGTGCATGCCCTATCTTGGTGAGAACTAAAAAAGTGCAGTGGGGGCTAGGCCATTAAGACATGAGAAGCGATACTCTGAAAACAAAATAGGAGATGGAACTGAAATTAAGGCAAGACAAACCAATAAGAGACAATGTGATTGTGGCAGTGTGTGTTAGGGAGTTGGCAGCAGAAGTATACATTGGACAGAGAGGAGCCAGGAAGAGCAGTAGTCACAGTGGGACAGCATTAGACTGGAAATGAGGAGATTTGTGGTCTGGAGAGGGCAAAGAGGCCGGACTGTATGGAGAACTTAGAGTTGAAAGAGGCGTTTGTAAGAGGCAGGGGAGATGTGTTATGAAAAATAAGGAAATGGCCTGAGCTCAATGCCTGGATTCTCAGCTCCAGGAGACAGTGAGTGGATTGGGGAGGAAAACAAAGATGAAGAGGGACAGCGAAGAAAGGAAATAATCTCAGTTTTGGTAGGGTTGAGGTGGAAGGAGTGAGAGGATAGGATAGATTGGGAGATTGGGTGGAGGACAGCGATTGCACTACTGAAAGGGGAGGCAAAAGAGAAGACGGAAAGAAAAATGGCATCCTCCACATAGAAGTAGCAAGAAAGTCCGAATGTTGAAATCAGAAAACATTACTGTGAAGTGTAAACAGAAGAAGGAGAGGACCCAGGGTGGAACCCTCTGGACACAACAGCAGTGAGGACCATCGTCTGGTGATTTCCCTGATGGAACACCCCATAGCTTCGGACAGTAAAGATGAAGAGATTTATTGGAGTGATGGACCAGAGATTCCCATCGATCAAACAGAGGATAACCGAGTAGACTGATTGACAGTGTTAAAGGAGGTAGACTCATCAAGAGCAAGCAGGGAGGATATTTTATTGTGAGACGTAGAAGTGCGATAGTTATTAACTGTAAACAGAGCAGTTTCCAAGCATTGAGCTGCAGGGAGCAGATTGGAATTGAGAAAGACAAGAAATACAGGAAGGGGGTGTGATGATCTAGACAGGTTGAAGAACTGTGGGAAGATGTCTGATGGGAGAGAAGCATTAAAGAAGGAGGATAAGAACGGTGATAGATAGCAGAGTTGAGAAATGAGGGAAGTGCCTAGAAGGGGCAGTCGTGGGGCTAGCTCAGGCCAGACATGCAAGTAGGAACCTTCATGGTAAGAGTTTGGTAAGAATTTCGCAAGGGTGCGGGAGGTGAGGAGACAACAAGATGAAGAGATGTAGTGGAGAAGAAAGATTATGAATTTTGGAACTGAAAAGGGTTGGGAGCTCTCAAGCTGGAGGAAACACAATAGCATTGGACATATTCCTTACAAAGGAGGCTGGACCTTCAAAATACACTGGAGTATGAAGGAAGAACATACATACTCAATCATGTAAAGGATGGTAATTGCATCGTGTAAATAGCAACATGTTTAAGAACTGGATACTGAAATGCACGTGATGAACAAAATTGTTTGACAATCAACAGAGTTCATGTAATAAAACATAAGAAAAAATATATAAACAATAAAGTGTAGTAGAGACAAATGGACTCTCTAAAGGGAACACAAAGACGGGCAGCGTGCCGGGGAGGCTGATGTGATCTCTATGCCGCTGTACTTAGTTTTAATCCTCCACAATTTGGTGCATTGGAGTGCAGTGGTTTATTGAAATAAAGCAGGAAACACAACAATCAATAGAAACAAGAGTGAGGACATGAATCTACTGGATTCTTGCCGTGTGTCCTAAGCTAGTGATAGATTCCTGCTCTCGTGCAATGATCTCCAGCACTGTAATAAGTAAGCAGAATGTCATTAATGCGTGCTTATTAGTTTAGTTAACGAGGGTGAATTTACTGGATAGGAGTTATTAAGAAAGAGCCAAAGTGCCAGCTCCCCCTTCGGTTGTTTAAGCAGCAGTTGTATTTCTGCTCAGGGAAGTGGCCATTGGCCACTTGGCTGGTACTGGCTGCAGGCCCTCTGCTGTCACCACTCAACTGCAACTACTTGTTGCATTACAGCAGTGATGACTTGAAATATCCTTGTAATAATAATTTTCTATGTATATTAAATTAATAATTGACTATTGTTGTGGTCGTCTCTAACTTAGCCATACAGCGCCACCGTGTGGCAGACTGTTACAAGTGCTGTGTTGACAATTAGGTGCCGGTGCTGAGCACCAGACACCACCCGCTCAAATCAAGCATCGATTGTATTCCTTCTAAAGCATGTTCCCACCATCACTCTCCCCACAGCTCCCCGCTGAATCCTTGGCCCTGTGCTCCTTCGAATCAAAGACATCTTCTGGTTGTAGATAATGTGCAATAACCTCCTCTGTGAAGAAAATATCGATAAGCAGTTCGGACTTTCTTACAAACACATTCTCTTAAGCAGGTTAATGCACGTCAGTATCAAAGCTATGTTCGTGCTTTACAAGGATTAGAAAATATGTATAGTAGACATAGCCCTGTTTCCATGTATTAAAACTCAAGAGTGAAAAATATTTTGCACTAAACAGTTAATGACTGACTTGTCGAGACAGAAAGTTTAAAGGGCTCAGCAGAGGATGCAAGAAGCAAAACACCAGTTTCCGCTTTGCATACAGTAAAGATCGAGACAAGGTCTACTATCCATTAGAAGGAAAGTTTATGAAAGAGGGATATGAAAAGCCAGTCTTCAGTTGGGTCGTATGTTAAAATATTGACCACAGCTGCACACATGTTGACACCAAAATATCCCGACCAGTACCTTGCTTGTCTGGGTATCCAGCTCACCATCTCAGGTGGCTCTCGGCACACTCACAGCGCCTTCAAGATGGCTATGAAGAAGTGGAAAAAAGAAAAATACAAGACAACAGACCTTCTGCATCCTCCACTGAGGACCTGGAACCACATCCCTCAGGATCAGTCAACCCTTGTTCCAATTTAGGAAAGAGCTGAAGTGACACCTGCTTAAAGAATACTACATCATGATGCAGTCATGGTGCACCTTCGCCCCCAGAAACCCGCTACCCCTCTATCCTTAACTGTGGCATTACCCACGACTCTCTCCAGTGCTCCACTGCCTTTTGGCGAGGTCCCTGCTTTATAAATCGGCCATATTCAAATACAGAATTCTAACTGACAATATAGTTCAGCTAGTTCTTTTAGAGTTGATATATTTGAATGCAATATTTAAAATCCTGTAGTTTTTACAACAGTTGTTTAAGCAGCAGTTCTGGCCAGGAAACTGCTTTTCATAGTGCATGTTAGGCTCTGTTTGACTCATCTATAGTAAGATATATATATATATATATATATATATATATATATATATATATATATATATATATATATATATACACACATATACACACACACACACACACACATATATACAATCAAATTTTTACACGCACTCAGGACAATGCGGGAGTTGCAAAATACATTTCCTTGCATACACTTCCTTGATTTAAATAGACATAGGACTAAGCATCAAAATCATAGTAAATTTGGACGCCATATTGGAAGAGTATCAGATGCATTCATCAATAGAAAAAAGGTTCTACAAACAGTCAAATAGTGACTCCCTATATGCATAGTGAGTGAAACAATGTTATGTAGCGGTGCAGGTGGGCTAGCTGGAAAAATTCTGCCTTAGACTAAGTTCCTCCGAGGCAAATGCCTAGATGCTGTTGTATTGCCGAACCCACTATGTGTTGAGTGTTCGTAAGTAACTGTAGTTGGCATGCCACTCTTGCAAACGTTAGATCTACTCCCGCATCTGTGCGGGTATTGGGGCAACTGCCCCGATGTTCTTGGATTACCACGGTGCATTGTGGTACATGTAGTCCCCAGTGGAAAAACGTCCTATTTTGCCCATGCGCCGTACTTAACCGCTAGGGCCCAAATGGTGCAATACCATTGAGAATTGCAATAGTGCATATCGTACTGTACACATCATTTTGTCGCCAACATCTATCCAGACCAAAAAAAAGGGGGGGGGGGGCTCCTCTTGATGTACGGAGTCGAGCTGAAAGTCCCGTCATATCCTAGTGGCCATTGGACTGTAGTGCAACCGCAGAGAAGCCATGGTTAACAAACACTAATTACCCCCTGTCAGGATGACATAATGATATGGAAAGCACTAATGGCTAAATATGGATGACATAGTTAGTGCCTAACCCATATGTGTAACTGATAAATGCAGAGCGTTGTGCCAAGTGGCTTAATAGTGCTGGCAAAGATACAGGAATACAGTACAGTACAGTTCTTGGTATGTGTTGTTATTTAATGATGTAGAGCTTTTAGGTGTAGTTACACAATTTGTGAGGTCCTAATCGCTGCATTTGGTGTGCGGTCTGCAGTATCCGGACAGACCTGCTTGACCTCTCCCATGTCAAACCTTAGCCACATTTGTCAAATTGTGCCAAAGGTAGAAATATCTCTAAAAAATGGCTTCCCAATAGAAATGCTGGCCCCATCATAACTACACACTGGCTATAGTCAATATGGAATATAAAGGGAAACGTACATCAATGTAATACTATAGTGCAAAGGTATATCACAGTTTTAATATATGTACATCACTGTAACGCCACATGCAAAGTTAGCACAAAATTGACAATTGACAATAATGACAATAAAAACGGCAACTTTCCTTCTCAAGCTGCCAGCGGATATTCTCAGCAGTTGGGGTTAGCTGATGCCTTGAAATGTAAGGTGACCAAGGGGCCCACTTACAGCTAAAAGACAGACTGAAGTGGGCTCCTTCGAGAGGGATCTGAAAGCAATGTATATATATATATATATATATATTACCAGAAAACATTTACCAGAGTCACATGAGACACACACAAATTGAGAAATGACACACAGAAAGAGAGAGATTGGGCAGGTGTAAAGTGACATGAGACACAGGTCCAGAGTACCCTTTAACCTTAGCGATGCAAACTGTCAGCAGACACAGGTGACATTATTGACAAATGTGAAAATGTAATTCCTTATTTCACACAGACACACAGTGTGATCCTTGACCAAAATTTAAAAAAACAGACATTTTACCAGAAAACATTTACCAGAGTGACATGAGACACACACAAAGAGAGAAATGACACACAGAAAGAAGAGAGAGATTGTGCAGGTGCAAAGTGACATGAGACACATGCACAGAGTACCCTTAAACCTTAGCGATGCAAACTGTCAGCAGACACAGGTGACATTATTGACAAATGTGAAAATGTAATTCCTTATTTCACACAGACACTCAGTGTGATCCTTCACCAAATTTTAAAAGCCAGACATTTTACCAGAAAACATTTTCCATAGTAAATCGTTTTTGACACAGAGCACAGCCCATTTAAATTACCACTACAAAACAAAGCAGAAACCTAACTCATTTCCAAAATACATTTCCAAAATGCACCATTACATTTTTTAACAGCATTACAAAAAAACATGACACACAATGCAAGAATAAAGAAGCACAATATGCTTCTTAATCTTCCCCATAGTGCTTACAGTACTCTATCTATATTAAAAGAATCATTACTCACCTTTAAAAATGCTTTTGAAGATTTAGAACAGTGTCAGTCACACACACCAGATTTTCTTAAACAGAATCTCTGAAATGCACCTCAGACACTGCAACCAGAAATGCCCCTGGTTCCCTGTAGTTCTTCACACATATCACTGGATTTAACCAATCAAAATTCTTCCCACACTATTTCAAAACCAAAGTAACATTTTAATTGGTTCTACATTTTAACACTTTCAAACTCACATAATATTCACCCATCCCCCCAGTGCTCATTCATCCTGTTACCATGGTAACTCCCACCTAACTCAGCACACAGTTGAAAAGTTCATCATACTATGTTGCAAAAGAATCCAGCAAGGGTGTTTGACCTCTCAATGTAGTAGCTAATCATGTGCAATGTTTCTTTCAATGACTTTTTCTCAACCATTAGAATTACTTCTTTCTAAAAACAAAAGCATGCACCCTAATTTACAGTGGAGAATTTTAGGAAATCACCAATCATTTCTGCTTTTTCAAGTGCACTGAATCTCAACCACTTTTTTTCATAACTCCTACTTTCAAACTGCCATTTCATTTCCACAACTCATCTGAATATAACTACATCTAACTTGAAGATGCCAAAAGTCTGGATTGTGGGTCATAGCTATGTTCACTGGAGTGAAAAATATGCAGCTACCAGAGGTATTCACAACCTTAATTTACCAAATGTGGATATTATGTAGGTTGGACAGAGAGGATTGAGAAGTCACCAATTGATACCATTGGTAAAATCCTTAATGCATCTACCACACCCTGACCTCATAATTGTGCACTGTGGTGGCAATGACCTGGGCACTTTGACTGGGGTAGGTCTGGAAATGCTTTTAAAGGACATCTTTTGGCAATTGATGTCACTTTTTCCAAAAACTGCCTTGGTATTTTCTAATATATGCCAAAGGCAAAAATGGAACTGGTCCAACCAATTTTGTCCACAGATTGAAAAAGCAAGGAAACATGTGAATAAATCTGTTTCTGCTTTCCTCAGAGACTATGGTATGGGTTCCATATACCACAACAACTTGCGTTACAACATGCAAGGCATCTATAGTAGAGATGGTGTACATTTTACAGATGAGGGGAATAGAGTCTTCCTCTTGAATTTTAGACTCTGCATCAGTACCTACTTGTAGGTACAAAAAACACCCACATAACACAACAGCTCTTTTCAGAGCTACCCTACCACTAAGCACTCTAAATTATTTTTTTACTCTAATTTTATACACTGTTTTTTCCCGTGGTGCGCTCAGGGTACGCGTACCGGGAAGCGTACATGGGAACGCACCCAGCGCTTACCCCACGAAAATTTCACCAACAAAAAAATAGTTTTGTTGCCCTTCAGGGTCCTTTTAGGACCCCCTCAGAAAACCTAGGGGGTCAGGGAGGGTCTACCCTGCCCCCTTATAATCATTTCCCCCTTTTTATTTTCACCTCTTGTGTCTCGATTCTACAGAGACACAAGATGGCGGACTCTCCGGACTGTTTAGAATGTTGGCAAATACCCGAGAGCCAATCAGCTTTCCGCTCGCGCACTTCCGTGTCGCACCGGGTGCGCTCCCCGGTACGCGTACCGGTAAGCGCTGGAAGCGCGCATATAGATATATATGTGTTTTTGAACCTAATTTTCATAAAAACCACTGGAGCAATTTTCACCAAATATAGAAAAGGCACTTCTGCGTACCAGTCCCTACAATTTTGCAAAGTTTGGTGTGATTCCGTTCAGCGGTTCGGGCTGTAGCCTTGTCTATTCGTCCTATGGAAATTAACATGGGGAAAACACCCCCCTTTTTTCTCGGCCCACGCTTGACGAATTCCCCTGAAACTTCCATGGAAGAAGCGGAGCGGAGCTGGACTAAATTTTGGAAAATTACACGCAAATTCCTCTACCGGCGACAAAGTTATTCCCAATAGAATGTTGCGGATGTCCTATGGTAGCTAGGTCCTAACTATAACTACTTACTGGCGACCGCCAGTAGGTAATATATAATATGCATTATTGCTGTACATGGATAAAATACGGTTGGGTGTTCAGGAAGTGCACCTACACGTGGAAAAAGAAAACTGTGTGTTCAGGAAGTGTGCACCTGCACATGGAAAAACTACTGTGCATTAAGGAACATGTGCACCTGCTTGTGGAAAAAGAAAACTGTGCGTTCAGGAAGTGTGCACCTACACGTGGAAAAACTACTGTGCATTAAAGAACATGTGCACCTGCTCGTGGAAAAAGAAAACTGTGCGTTCAGGAAGTGTGCACCTACACGTGGAAAAACTACTGTGCATTAAGGAACATGTGCACCTGCTCATGGAAAAAGAAAACTGTGCGTTCAGGAAGTGTGCACCTGCCCATGGAAAAACTACTGTGCATTAAGGAACATGTGCACCTGCTTGTGGAAAAAGAAAACTGTGCGTTCAGGAAGTGTGCACCTGCACATGGAAAAACTACTGTGCATTAAGGAACATGTGCACCTGCTTGTGGAAAAAGAAAACTGTGCATTCAGGAAGTGTGCACCTGCACGTGGAAAAACTACTGTGCATTAAGGAACATGTGCACCTGCTCATGGAAAAAGAAAACTGTGCGTTCAGGAAGTGTGCACGTGCACATGGAAAAACTACTGTGCATTAAGGAACATGTGCACCTGCTCATGGAAAAAGAAAACTGTGCGTTCAGGAAGTGTGCACATGCACATGGAAAAACTACTGTGCATTAAGGAACATGCGCACCTGCTCATGGAAAAAGAAAACTGTGCGTTCAGGAAGTGTGCACCTGCACATGGAAAAACTACTGTGCATTAAGGAACATGTGCATCTGCTCGTGGAAAAAGAAAACTGTGCGTTCAGGAAGTGTGCACCTGCACATGGAAAAAGAAAATTGTGCGTTCAGGAAGTGTGCACCTGCACATGGAAGAAACTTTACTGTGCATTCTGGAAGTGTGCACCTGCACATGGAAAAACTACTGTGTATGAAGGAACATGTGCACCTGCTCATGGAAAAAGAAAACTGTGCGTTCAGGAAGTGTGCACCTGCACATGGAAAAAGAAAATTGTGCGTTCAGGAAGTGTGCACCTGCACATGGAAGAAACTTTACTGTGCATTCTGGAAGTGTGCACCTGCACATGGAAAAACTACTGTGTATGAAGGAACATGTGCACCTGGTCATGGAAAAAGAAAACGGTGCGTTCAGGAAGTGTGCACCTGCACATGGAAAAAACGTTACTGTGCATTCTGGAGGTGTGCACCTGCTCATGGAAACTACTGTGCATTAAGGAAAATGTGCACCTGCTCATGGAAAAACAACACTGTGCATTCTGGAACTGTGCACCTGCACATGGAAAACAACACTTAATTCTGGAAGTGTGCACCTGCACATGGAAAAACTACTGAGCATTAAGGGAAATGTGCACCTGCTCATGGAAAAAGAAAACTGTGCGTTCAGGAAGTGTGCACCTACACGTGGAAAAACTACTGTGCATTAAGGAACATGTGCACCTGCTCATGGAAAAAGAAAACTGCTCATTCAGGAACGTATACACCTGCATATGGAAAACAAGACTTTGCATTCAGGAACTGTGCACCTGCACATGGAAAAACAAGACAGTGAGTTCTGGAACTGTGTTATGTTATGTTTATGAATGTATTAAGCACGAGAATACCCGGGGGTGTCTTGGTGCTGAACAGTGGATTGAGTGGTACACAATTACACAATAATATCAAATGTAGCAGACTTAAACTGGAAAATTTAAACAAAGTGAACATCAGCATGTAAGATCAATATGGTTGAGATTTTATTTCATCACATGATTAATAACACAGGAATCAATCCAGCTGGCAAGACAACACATGTGCAGACTTAGCATAACATTGGTGCAAGAGAGGGGGAGTGACAAGTGTATAGGAAGGAATTGGTGGTGATGAGGTAAGGGAAGGTAGTGTGCATTACATACATCATACATCAAAAGTAAATTGGTTTAACCTGTACAGCCAAAAACTGCGGCCTCGACACCCAAAGCGCTTCACAGCAGGCCGCGGGGTCTCAGCTGTGGACTGCACCCCCTTAAGCACTGCCTTTCACCCCTCCCCTGACTCTTCTGCCCTGCCTCAGACACCCGGACTCAAGAATGTGAGGTCACAGGGCTCAGTGCAGCACCGGAAACCGGATGTGAGCTGAGCGGGAGGGAGGGACGCCACAGGATGCATTGCCCTCGTGCCAGGTCGCTCTGGATTTTTTTCATTTAATTATAATTTTTTTGTCTGGAGTGGGGAATATCCCATTGACGTTTTGGCGTTTAAGAGCTGCTTTGGCATTCGCACATCATGAGAAACAAAAACAGCGGCTTATCACTGCCCATGGAGGTTATATTTGATGCTCAAAAGTCGGATATATATGTGCTGTAAAGATCTGTAATGTATTTTACAGAGTAGGCACAGCGTACACAGAGGCGGCTCTAGGCTCATGGCGGCCCTGGGCAGGGAGCTAGGTAGGGAGCCCCAGAAGAGGGGGTCCGGGTGGGGCGGAGCGCAGAGGCCAGTGAAGAGGGTGGGGTCAGTGTGTTTGGAAATGGAACAGAGCCGGAGGCCGCCAAATCCCTGCCAGGGGCCACCACACAATTATTTATCCATCCTCAGAGGATTATTATATTAAGGATATCATATTGGTGTGGTGGCCCCTGGGGTTTGGCGGCCCTGTGCAGGTGCACAGCTTGCACGTGCCCCTGGCGTACATACAGTCCGGGGACCATACATGGCAATGCTACTGATTCAAGCGTGAGACGACTGATTCAAGGCTAGCCCCCGCCTCCCGATTCCTGCATGTGGAAACCTGATTAAGAGCTTTATAAAACGACCACAAATAAAATGTTTGTACCTGTCAAACACACTCCAACCCTCTCTCCGAGAATTACCTCTAACATCAATGGTTAACGCTTTGTCCACATTTCTTGGAGGGGGAGATTAGAGTATATAATAATCCTCTTACATAGGGCAAACAAACAGATTGCCCCTGCTTCAATATAAGTCAGTAAGGAAAATACATTCTCTTGACTATATTTTTAAAATCTCCCGCGTGCCTGCTCTAGAATGTTGGCATGTACGTGGGATGTAATGGAATAACAGTTTGTGTGTGTCTAGGTGGGTGACCGGCCAGTGATGTTTTGGTCTGCCCTTGTAAGAGGTAAGTGAGAAGGTCCCGTAGCGCAGTGGGCTACTTCATGCACTCGAGGGTTCTGTGTTAGAACGCATGGCTAGAGTCCTAGTAGGTCCACTCAGCCTTTCATCCTTTTAGCTTGATGAAATGAGCACCATTGTCAAATTTTAAAAATTATTTATCGGTCAGTAGCGCACAGAAACCTTTTAGAAGGTAAACATGCACTTTACGAACACCTGTTCTATTAAGCAGGAGTGTGTGTTATGTAAGTGGGTATCTTGTTCTAGATTTAAAGGGCAAGACCCGCGAAAGAGTGAGGCAAGAGGGAACACTTGCGGCAACATTTGGTTCTGACGTGGAGAATACCCATCCTCTGTTGAAGAAGAACAATCACGTTTTCATGCTTGATGGTGTCAAATGCTGAGGACAGGTCAAGAAGGATCGGAAAACAAAGGACATTTTGATCAAGGAATCTCAGTGTGTCATCCACAATGTGAGTTAGTGCTGTTTCAGTACTGTGCCCTGCTCTGAAACCCAACTGGTATAGGTCAAGGGGTTGACATTTCTCTATGTGGTTGCATAGCTGCAAGTGGACGCATTTCTTGAGCAATTTAGCTAGAGTCATGATGCTGGTGATAGGCCGGAAGCTGTTAGGATCAGTCAGAGTTGGGCGTCTTAGGGATGGGAGTAACTTGCCCAGTCTTGAGGCAATTAGGGATCCTTCCATGTAAGAGAGATTAATGAATGATCCGGGACCACAGAGGTAGAATGGCCGAATTGAGATCTTAAAAAACTTACCAGGTAGTGGATCGCTGAAATGGTTGGAAGGCTTTAGGGAAGCCGTGGTGTGGAGCAGCTCTGTGACATCTGGAAGGAGAAAGGAATTCCAAGAGGCGTCGTTTTTGAGTGGACAACCAATGGGTAAGGAGACTGCCGAAGGATCCACCAGCTCAGCTGATGATGCAGTGAGGTTCAGAGGCCGCAAAATGGGAGTATCAGGTAGCAGCTCCAGTTCAATTTTTATCGTTTTGACAGAGAAGTACACTAAGAAGTCCTCCCCACTTGGAAGTTAGGTCGTGGGAGTCAAGCTTGTGTTGGAAAAGTGGTTCGCTTGTTGCTTGATGATTTCAAAGAGCTTCTTGGGTCTATTTTTAGCGCTGTCCAGCTGAGCCCTGAAGTTGTCTGTTTTAGCAATGTGGATGTGTTTGTTGTCTGTACTTTTCAAGATGTAAATACTATTAAATAGGGCGCACTATTTATGATAATATTTTGAGATTCTCCCTGCTATCTCTGAAGCAGTGAAATGTGCATATCCACAGTTGCTTATGCCTTGATTCTGGGGTGCAATGACTCGATAAGAGCTGCAGCGCGTGCCTAGATTCTGGGGTGCTTTGACTCTATAATAGCGGCAGCAGCTGCATTGATTCTGGGGTGCAACGACTCGATAAGAGCTGCAGCGGTGCCTAGATTCTGGGGTGCTTTGACTCGATGATAGCTGCAACAGCTGCATTGATTCTGGGGTGCAACGACTCGATAAGAGCTGCAGCGGTGCCTTGATTCTGGGGTGCAATGACTCGATAAGAGCTGCAGCAGGTGCCTCGATTCTGGGGTGCAATGACTCAATAGGAGCTGCAGCGGGTGCCTCGATTCTGGGGTGCAATGACTCGATAAGAGTTGCAGCGGTTGCCTTGATTCAGGGTTGTAATGACTCGATAAGAGCTGCAGCAGGTGCCTCGATACTGGGGTGCAGTGACTCGATCAGAGCTGCAACAGGTGCCTCGATTCTGGGGTGCAGTGACTTAATCAGAGCTGCAGCGGATGCCTCGATTCTGTGGTACAATGACTCATTGAGAGCTGAAGCACATGCCTCAATTCTGGGGTGCAATGACTCAATAAACAATCCACATTTGTAAAGCGCACAATCAACCGTAAGGGTCTCTAGGCGCTGGGGGCTGTCAGGAAGATTAAGCAAGCTATTGCCCAGAGTCACATGGTGCTGGGCTAATCTGCTGCCGGTGCCAGGGATCGAACCGTGATCCCCAGATTCCGGAGTCAGTCGCCCTAGCCGCGGCACCACACCTCTTCCTCAATAAGAGCTGCAACGGGTGCCTCAATTTTGGGGTGCAAATATTCCATAAGAGCTGTATTGGGTGCCTTGATTCCGGGGTGCAGTGACTCAATAAGAGCCGGGTGCAGTGACTCGATAAGAGCTGTAGCGGTTGCCTTGATTCAGGGTTTTAATGACTCAATAAGAGCTGCAGCAGACACCTCGATATTGGGGTGCAATGACTCAATCAGAGCTGCAGCGTGTGCCTCGATTCTGGGGTGCAATGACTCAATAATAGCTGCAGCGTGAGCCTCAATTCTGGGGTGCAATGACTCAATAAGAGCTGCAGTGGGTGCCTCGATTCTGGGGTACAAATACTTCATAAGAGCTGTATTGGGTGCCTTTATTCTGGGGTGCAGTGACTCAATAAGAGCCGGGTGCAGTGGCTCGAGAAGAGCTGCAGCGGATGCCTTGATTCAGGGTTGTAATGACTCGATAAGAGCTGCAGCAGGTGCCTCGATACTGGGGTGCAATGACTCAATCAGAGCTGCAGCGGGTGCCTCGATTCTGCAGTGCAATGATTTAATAAGAGCTACAGCTGGTGCCTCAATTCTGGAGTGCAATGTCTCGATAAGAGCTGCAACGGGTGCCTTGATTCTGGGTTGCAATGACTCGATAAGAGTTGCAGCATTTGCCTTGATTCAGGGTTGTAATGACTCGATGCAACAGGTGCCTCGAACCTGGGGTGCAGTGACTTGATCAGAGTTGCAGTGGATGCCTCGATTCTGTGGTACAATGACTCAATGAGAGCTGCAGCACATGCCTTAATTCTAGGGTGCAATGACTCAATAGGAGCTGCAGCGGGTGCCTTGATTCTGGGGTGCAAATACTCCATAAGAGCTGTATTGGGTGCCTTGATTCCGGGGTGCAATGACTCAATAAGAGCCGGGTGCAGTGACTCGATAAGAGCAGCAGCGGTTGCCGTGATTCAGGGTTGTAATGACTCGATAAGAGCTGCAGCAGGTGCCTCGATACTGGGGTGCAATGACTCAATCAGAGCTACAGCGGGTGCCTAGGTTCCTCGGTGCAATGATATGATTAGAGCTGCAGCGCGTGCCTCAATTCTGGGGTGCAATGACTCAATAAGAGCTGCAGCGGGTGCCTCGGTTCCTCGGTGCAATGATATGATTAGAGCTGCAGCGGATGCCTCAATTCTGTGGTGCAATGACTCAATAGGAGTTGCAGCGGTTGCCTTTATTCAAGTTTGCAATGACTCGATAAGAGCTGCAGCGGGTGCCCCGATTCTGGGGTGCAATGATTCAATAAGAGCTGCAGTGGGTAACTCAATTCTGGGGTGCAATGACTCGATAAGAGCTGCAGCGGGTGCCTTGATTCTGGGGTGCAATGACTTGATAAGAGTTGCACCGGTTGACTTGATTCAGGGTTGTAATGACTCAATAAGAGCTGCAGCAGGTGCCTCGATACTAGGGTGCAGTGACTCGTTCAGAACTGCTGTGGGTGCCTCGATTATGTGATGCAATGACTCAATAAGAGCGGCCGGACAGGGATCACTAATTTTTACTTATAAAAGGATTCAACAAAGTATTACCTTACATTCAAGAGAGTGAGACAAAAGCCTGTGCCCACACGTTTACAAATTGGCAAAGTGAAAGAATAGAAAAAGGCAGAAGGGAGTGAATTTTTAGGCAAAGAGTGAGAGATTTCTGAGAATTGAAAAATGGCAGAAATTCAATTACACCATTATAAGTATAGCACAATCGTTATACATTTAAATATATGGTGTCTCAACAAGTCGACAGCATTTCGATCCCTTAAAAACAATGCATGGGATCATCATCAGGACAATCGTTAAAGCCTAAAGAGTTTTTTACACAATAGCCTGTAACACGGATTATATCAAGGCCAAAGGGTAATTACACGGTCGTTGAGGAGGCGTGCAGTAACGGAAGCTTACTGTCCAGGGACGTATGAAGGGACGTGCAATACCGTTCGATCAAGCCCGCAATGGGCACTGGGTAGGATTTTGGGGGTGTGGGCAGATCCACCTAGATCGGTTCGAAGGATCACACAAGTATCACATACGATCAAGGTTAATTGGCGCCAAGGTCTGGCGTACACGGCATTCGTGATTCAGTAGGAAGGGCTTTGTATATCGGCCCTAGTGATTCCAGCAACCCGTAATAGGGAGACAGTCAATCCACCGCGTGCACACGAGCCAGAATAGAGGCTTCGTGTATGGAACCTGGAGCGGGTGCCTCAATTCTAGGGTGCAATGACTCAATAAGAGCTGCAGCGGGTGCCTCGATACTGGGGTGCAATGATTCAATAAGAGCTGCAGCGGGTGCCTCGATTCTGGCGTGCAATGACTCAATAAGAGTTGCAGCGGATGCCTTGATTCTGGGGTGCAAATACTCGATAAGAGCTGCAGTGGGTGCCTCGATTCTAGGGTGCAATGACTCGATAAGAGCTGGGTGCAATGACTCAATAAGAGCTGCAGCGGGTGCCTCGATTCTGGGGTGCAATGACTCAATAAGAGTTGCAGCGGTTGCCTTGATTCAGGGTTGCAAAGATTCAATAAGAGCTGCAGTGGGTGCCTTGATTCTGGGGTGCAAATACTCGATAAGAGCTGCAGTGGGTGCCTCGATTCTGTGGTGCAATGGCGCGATAAGACCAGGGTGCAGTGAATTGATCAGACCTGCAGCGGGTGATCTCCAGTTGCAGGGTGTCACTGAGACTATATCCATTGTACTGCACTTAGAGATATCTTCCCCCACGTTTTCCTTTCCAGAGGAGTGATGCCCACCCCTAACACCCGCTGCAGTCTTGTTTCTATGATACAGTCCCTCTATCAAAGGATGTGCGGATTTTGTGGGTGGGAGGGTGTTAGTACACTATGTAGCTGGAATTTGAGGGCGTGGCTCTTAAAAGAGCCTTGATTCTATACCTCTAGCTTTACTGCTAGGTTTGCTGTGCTTGGGTATCAATTTAGAAATATTTGGAATCACAAAGGTTTTGAAGAGTGTTCCTTGAAGCCACAGGTTTGAGGATTCCTATTCGTGTTCGTGCAGAGGTACTCTGCTTCAGAGTGTACGTACTGTAGACTTGTACGTGCAAAGATGTCTACCGGGGGTGCAGTTGCACCTGGTAACCTTTTATGTGCAGGATTGGGGGCCTGCAATCTCTCTTTTGTACTGCGGATAAGAAAGATACAAGTCCCGTTCAATCCTCAAAGGGCCAGAATATGATCAGTTTTCAGAACTGAAGAAAGCACCAAAAACAAACGTTTGGGAACCAGTCCATGTTTTCCTAGAGACGTCAGACACTGCTTCTCCGCCTAGATATCGACCAAGGAGCTATCCCAGTTCAAGCCGCTACAGTTTTGTGTGAATTCCGTGTTTGCGCGCACAAAGCACCTTTATCATGCCAGTGTGCACTGTGCTGCTCACTGCAGGCAGCACAGCTTTGCTTGTGCACTGATGGTGGCGGGGGCAGGGTACCAGGGAGTGCACAGTTAATGCTGTCCATTAAACTTACTAATTCAACAGCAGATGTGATGAAGGCAAAAATAACTGGAGTTCCAAACAGATCTGTACAAATGAGACATGGTGTAGTGCACGTGCAGCGCAAATGCTTCATTTATAGGGAGGTCCTAATGTTACTCAGGAGGAAACTCACACCCATATCACCCCTCATTTCGAAACTTTGGCGGTTACCGCCCTCCTCAAGCACGGCAACAGGGCTGCAAGCAGTGCACATTCGACTGACTTAGAACCACACCATGCTGTCGTCTCTGATGTTCAGAAGCTCTTGAAGAGCTGGGTCTGTCTACTACTGGGATCCCAGAACACATTTCAATTGAAAAACAAGCATTTGCAATGCAATAGGTCTCGCATTTATAAGAGTTTGAACTAGTGGCATTGTAAAAGACAATGCCTTTTATTTGTGTGTTGTTTTTTAAAACAGATAAAGTCATTGTCATTTACAGTGCCAATAGCTAAACTATCGCAAATGTGAGACCTATGGCATTGCAAATGTGTGCTTTAAAAATAAAAAAGAAAAGCATTAGGAGAGAGCGTCTCCTGCCTTTAACAGCAGGCATGAGAAAGCTATTTGAGAAAATAGTGCTTGGGGCTGTAATTAAAGCCTACTGAGCAACAACACGTGTAACGGGGGGTGTTGCCATGGGAGGTTACAAAATGACAAAAGGCGGTACTAAGGAGGGACTACTTAGCCTTTTGACCAATGCTCAGACACAGTTTATAGTGGACAATGACACAAGCCAATGAAAAATGTGGCTGGAGAGTGGGCAGAGATTCAAGTCCTTACCTCACTACAGCATGCCTCGCAGAGAAGCCCATGCGCTGCCCAGGCTTGACCTAACGAATCAACATTTTATTAAAAAAATCAATTTTCAAGAAAATTATCCCATGTCCTGCTTTAAAATACATTTACTTAATCAAATGTTGACATTGGAAGCCCTTTGGCCAACAAAATCCAATTTCCTTTCTATCAAAATGGAGAAATAACTCAGGTAATGCTACAGACAGGCACATGTCTATGAAGATTGTATTTTGACGCTGGCACTTTGAATGAATGAAGCACTTAGTAGCACACATTCAGCCAAAGGCATCAAGGCACAATGGCCCATCTAGAAAAGCTGAACAAAAAAGAACATTGAGATTATTGGAAAAGACGTGTCTTCAAAGCTTTACGAAAATAAGTATGTTTGAGACACAGCAAAGCGAGAACAGCATTTGGTTCCACCTCGTTAAAGCCAGTATGAAAAGCCTGCGTCTCCCGGGCAGGTCAGCCTACAGCAAAGTCATTGCTATGAAGTGCAGGTCTAATGGAGGGACCGTGGGGAGAGATTTATTGAAATTCAGGTCTGAATGGAGGGAGTACCTTGGCCATTAGAATCCAATGTGCCAGGAAAAGGGACTTGAATTCAGTTCTTTGGTCCACAGGCGACCAGTGCAGTTTACGGTGGACCTATGTCACCTGTTCTATCCTTTGCAGCCCACAAACCTGACGGGCGGATTCTGGAAAAGCTGTTGTCCAACCAAAGTCTTCACATGGAGCCCAAGGGAGCAGGCTTTCGAACGAGTGAGTCTGGAAAAGATGGCTGTGCTACTGCTTCAGCTCTCCTCTGCTGAGGGGTAAAGAACTCATCTTTCTCTGGAGCCTTCATTGGAAAAAACAGCAAAGACCACCAAATCGACATGGTTTTCCAGATGGAGTTCCTTGTGAAACCGAAATCCACAGTCCGTAAGCATGCCAACAGGGCACCGAGGAGCACCGCGCCACGAGGCCTTCATCAGGCCTTCAGTTGTATCCGCGTCACACTCCAGCATCTTGATGCTCATCCAAGGTTGGATGTCCAACAAGACAGGATTGACGTGTATGCCAGACTGCTTACTGAGGGCCGTCAAGGCTAAATATAAAAGCGGGGTATCATTGGACGAGGACATAGAGGCCAGGCCAAAACATCTGATGACGCTGATCAACGGGCCCTAAGTTGAATGAGATCGAAGACAATGATGGTCCTTAGGGAAGAACACTGGGGTGCACCTGGACCGAAGGTGGAAAGAAGAAGGGATCGGCTGCATCCTTATAAGAATGACGAGGTCCAGGCGAGGGGAGATCCACCTGGTCTCACCACTGCTATCTTCTGGAGGTGGATGGATGTGTTGACTGAGGCTGAGGGCTCCAGCCGAATAAGGTCTGTGGTGGCCTCAGCATGTCAAGCTCCAAAGAGCTCCTCTGTACCCGAGAGCACAGCAGGGTCAGCTAGGGCTGGTCATTTAAAGTCTTTGTGGAGAAAGGATTTCTGAAGATGGTTGTGTCTTCTTACTTACTCTTCTCTCGAGCTCCTCTGGAAGCAGACTTCTTCTCATGGCCTCCTATGACACCGACTGCTTGTTTCCTTACATTCTTGGAAGAGAAGGAACAATACACCGGACACACGGTCACGCATAGGCAGGAACCTCCGAGGGCCTGGGGGGCCTTACAGTGGGAAGACAACAGCTGCGAGGATCCTGCGCCGGACCCATCTGGGGCAGAACAGGACCCATGTGCGGGTCTGCCCAGTCTGCTCGGGGGAGACAATGTCGCCCAGATCTAGTCACAGTTTACATTCTGAGCCGGAAGAGGTACGTTCGGGGGACAAGAGGAGAGGTACTGTAGGAGGAAGGAGGGAAGAGCCCACTGCAGGGGGGGGGGTCTGGGAGTAGAGATTACAGGCACTGTAGGAGGAAGGAGTGAAGAGCACACTGCAGGAGAGGGGAGGAGCTGGGAGTAGAGATACAGGCACTGTAGGAGGAAGGAGGGAAGAGCCCACTGCAGGAGGGGGAGGGTCTGGGAGTAGCGACTACAGGCACTGTAGGAGGAAGGAGGGAAGAGCACACTGCAGGGGGGGGAGGGTCTGGGAGTAGAGACTACAGGCACTGTAGGAGTGACAATGAGTGAAGAGCACATTGCAGGAGAGGGGAGGGGGCTGGCAGCAAGAAGTAGTCACTGTAGGAGTGACAATGAGTGAAGAGCACATTGCAGGGGAGTGGAGGGGGCTGGCAGCAAGAAGTAGTCACTGTAGGAGTGACAATGAGTGAAGAGCACATTGCAGGGGAGTGGAGGGGGCTGGCAGCAAGAAGTAGTCACTGTAGGAGTGACAATGAGTGAAGAGCACGTTACAGGAGAGGGGAGGGGGCTGGCAGCAAGAAGTAGTCACTGTAGGAGTGACAATGGGTGAAGAGCACTTTACAGGAGAGGGGAGGGGACTGACAGAAAGAAGTAGTCACTGTAGGAGTGATAATGAGTGAAGAGCACGTTACAGGAGGGGGAGAGCTGCTGGCAGTAAGAAGTAGACACTTTAGGAGTGACAATGAGGGGAGAGCAAAAGTACTTTGAATCATCACATTTTGAATTCTTTACCTCATAGATGCATTGAATACAGCATGCAGGCACATCTTATTTTGTTTTTAAACTGCAACAGGCTTTTTTTAAATGAAAGCCAGACCTATAGGCCTTGCCGGGACTGCTGCTCACTGTTGACAGCCACCACGGCTAGGAATCCAGGAAGAGGTTGGCGCCCTCAGTCATTGGATGGTTTCCTGGACACAGCGTTGGCACTGCAAGCAGCTCACGCCCCCTCTTCTGCGCGAATTCCTCTGGAATGCCCAACAAATGCCCTTTTGTGAAGTCCTTTCCTGTCTCTGGCACAGGCCTTCTCCGTTGTCTCACATTGTGGTTGCCTGTGAAGCACTTTAATGCCTTTAAGCAGACTCTTAGTATTGAGAAGACGCAGGGCTGGCCTGGGTGGCATGTGGGTACTCTGCCTAGAGAACAAGGCATTTTTTCATTGCTTTTTGGGGTGTTCGATGGTTACTGGTGGTAGGGATGCTGATATGGGATGGTACGGCCAAGCGTCCTTATCATCTGGAGTCCATCTGGGAGTACCAGCCGATAAATGTCTGCCCAGCAGTCGCATCCTTCCATGGAGGGAGCAAACGCCACAGTAAGCTTGGTGTACAACGCTGTTGGTGTTGTAATGCTGAGCACCAAACTCTAGAGGTGCATTTCTCCGATGTGTAGGCTGCGTTCTGCCTCTGGGCCTTCATAAATGTTATAGACAAGCTACCACCTCACACAAGTGCTATGGTCTCGAACCAGATGCCACAGGTACCCTAAACACCAAAGACTGGTAACAATAGGGCACACACCCCGAGGGTCTGTATACTCCCCTCTCTATCATCTCCATTCATTTAATTGTGCACACTTGGGCGGAACTCCTTACGTAGAGTATCTGCGAGATATGGTAGTCTCAGGGGCCCGGCGTCATCACATTCTGCAGTGGGGCCCCATAGTTTTGCGCTATGCCACTTCATTCTTTGAAAAGTCTTACTAATTAAGAAGCATTTTGCAGCAAGAACTAATGTTCTGAAGCGGTGTTAAGAAGAATATGTTTTATTATTAGTTACTGTGTCTGGAATCTTTATTAAATATGAGCATTGAATAACGGAAAAAGCGTTTCAAAACCAGCATAAAACATGCTTTTTAAGGATTTATCACTGTCCTTCTCCTAGAAAAGCTCATACTGGGATTATCATACATTTAGCACAAAGAAAAAGTCTTGATTAGATTCACATTTGGAGGTAAAACAAATCCAGACTTTTTAAAGCTGAGACAACTTCGAATCCAACCCACTGCTCCCAACCTCAACAGCCTCGACCTACCAGCAAACATCAGCTGAACAATAACCATTTGGTCTCCACTCAACACCGAGAGCAGCAGGGGCATCATAGCATCCATCCACTCCAGGGCCCCCACCGACCCCTGCCCCCACTGACTTTTCAACCTCAGAACCAATCCTATCAGCACGCAACTCACCAGCATCATTAACACCTCTATCACCACAGCAGCCTTCCAGACAGATGGAAATACGCAGAGGTCAGATCCCTCCCAAAGAAACCCTCTGCCCACCCCAGCAAACTCAAAAATGATCGAACGATCTCCCTGCTCCCTTACCCTGCCAAAGAACTCGAGAAGGCCATCAACCAACAGCTCACCGAATACCTGGAACGATAGCAGCTACCTGTCACATCAGAACCCTCTTTGACCATGGAAAGACTGTGGTCCTGATCCTCCTCGACTTCTTTGTTGCATTAGACACTGTATCCCACCACACCCTCATCAAGAGACTCTACAACATCGATATACAGCAATACGCCCTCAAGTAGATTGCCTCCTTCCTGACAGGATGGACAGAGAGCATCAGGTTACCTCCTTCAACTCCGAACCCAAGGACATCATATGTGGCGCACCCCAAGGATCATCCCTCAGCCCCACCTTGTTCAACACCTAAATAACCCCGCTCCCAGACATCGTCAGATCCCACTGCCTCAACATAGTTTCCTACGCAGAAGACACTCAACTTAGCCTCTCGCTCACCGAAGACCCTTCCACCACCAGAAATAACTTCTGTGATGCCGTGACCAACGTAGCCACCTGGATGAGAGACAACTGCCTTAAACTCAACTCCAATAAGACAGAAGTACTTCTTTGGGAAGCACACCTCCATATGGGACCACAGCTGGTGGCCAGCAGCACTCAGAACAACACCCACACCAACAGACCACATGTGCAATCCACGCATCATCTTCTACAGTGAACTGACCATGAAACTACAAGTCAACGCAGTCACTTCATTCTGCTTCCACACCCTTCGCATGCGCCGCAGAATCTTGAGACGGATCCTAGACAATACCAGAAAGACCATCACCCAGGCCCTTGTCACCTACGGCAACGCTCTCTACACTGGCATGTCCACTCACCTCCTCAGAAGACTCCAGTCCATACAGAACACAGCAGCCAGGCTCCTCCTGGACCTGCCCTTATGGATCGACCACAGGAACCTCCACTGGCTCACCATCCTGAAAAGATGCCAGCTCAAGATCCTCATGCACACCTGCAAAGTTCTACCCAATCAAGGACTGGCCTACATCAACGACCAACTCAACTTCCATCTACCCGCAAGACACCTGTGCTCTTCCTCACTAGCCCTTGCGCACACACCCTGCATCCGTAGCAGCAACCGTCCACACAGACTTCAGAAAGAAACTCAAGAGCTAGCTCTTCGACAGAGATGTTGCACCCACAACGCCCAGATACCCCTAGGGGTGACAATGCTGTTTGATTGATTGGTTGAGACTTTTATACGTTACTATCTTACAAATGGAAGGGCCTCGGTTAAACTTGGGAACGGATCAAAGAGCCTGGCATTTATGACCCTAAGCTGATGAAACTGCGGAACACTTCACATGTCTATGTCCGGCAGTCTTGGATCTACAGAGAAAGTTTGTATGTCCCCTCTATTGTGAGAATGGCTGTAGAAGGCACCAGGGGAGACAGTATTCTCTTTTAGTTAATTCTAGTAAATCTCTAGGCCTCGACATGCAAACCTGTTCTCTTGGTTGTACGTGCTTACCAGCCCTGCACCATGCATCAGGGGTTATACTATCACATTTTAGTGTTGGAGTCTGCATCATCGTACTAATAAGCATTATTCACGCAATTATAAAGCTCCCAAACATTGCAGGAGCCGTGCTGTAGGAGCTCAGCTGCACAGAATTGAGTGATCGTGTTGGTGTGCGCTGTGATAGTAGAGCATGCTGTCTCACTTGTTTTAATGTTTACACACTGCCGTGCATCCTAATAGAGGAACTCTGGTGCCCTGTGGGAGAATCAGTTAATCAATCTGAGGGCAGGTGATCTCTTTCATCAATAATTCCAGGCAGACAGTCACCCATGTGAATCCTGAAGAAGGCACCTTGCCTATTGTTGATTTCCAGCAAGACATCCTCCCCACTGTGACCTCGCAGGGTCTGACTGACCAGAGTCAGACACCTTGGCAATCAGGTCTATTTTAACTTGTCATGCCCGCTGTAGCAGCACATTAGGGGCCACATGTACAAACATTTTTTAGCTGTCGCAAACGGAGATTTGGGCCTTTTGCGACTGCCAAAAAGGGTTGGAGCATTTATCAACCCTACTTTGTGAGTTGGTCACCTGTAACCGACTCGCAAAATTTAGTACACCCCTATAAGGTAGGCTGCAGCAAAGTATGCAGGCATGTAATGCTATAGACTGATAATCTTCTATTTTAGGGGTTTTGCAGCAGTTTCAGGATATCTTAGAACTTTTCTTTGCTCAGAAGAGTGATATTTCTAACACTTGTCTGTCTGCTTCAATGCACTTCATTCTTTGGTTTTACTTGCAAGAAAGTGTTACACATTTGGTAGTTGAATATCACTCATAAGTGCACTGAAACCACGGAAATGTCACACATAAGCAATCTGAAACGTTGGCAGCTATGTGATTATCATAATTTATTAGCAGCTGAGATCCACGCTGAGGCCTCTCTTATCCTGGTTCAGTTCGGTTCAGGCAGTCAGGTCCCACTTGGAGAGTCTGGACAGACTCTCTGTGTCATGATGCTGCATTATTTTGATTGGTTGCCAGGGAGGAGCCAGGAGGCCCGGTTGGCACAGGCTGGCTAAGGCAGGATCTGTTAAATTGTTATTGGTTACACATTTGTTCAACAGTACGATCAGGTGGGCACTAGGTAAGTAACTTTCCATTTCTGGTGCTTTGCACCAGTTTTAAGATCTCCTTAGAGTTTCTTGTTGCTCAAATGGGTGTAACTTCTGATCGTTATATACGTCCCTCGTCTTCATTGCTTAATTTTGGCTCTGGAGAAAGTGTCACTCATATTCATTGAATGTCACTCATAATTACTGAAATTATGAAAATGTCACATATAAGCAATCTGAAACCTTGCCAGCTATGCTCACCTATGTTAGAACACCTGCACTTGTGGCCTAATGTTAGAGAAAAGGCTCGAGGAGCTGAACTCAACCAGCAGTCAAAGAATGAACCATAGATGCTCCTCAAGGTTCACACAGAGCATCAGGAGGAAGAAAGGACCAATCAATAGCTGCATCAGTGCACGCAGAAGAAAATATACCCCCTCCCCACCACCAATCAGTTCTGCACAGAACACAATCCCACGCGCAGGTGACTCTGGGGCACCAATGGGCGGTCGGTAGGGTGAAAAGTAGTGAAATTAGAATGATCAGCATTGGTACTTGTTTCACTTCCGGGGTACACCAGTGCTACTGAGATGAGTTCATTAATACTAGAGAAAGCAGCGATGAATGACACCCCTACTGTAGAGCCGCTGGAGTGTGCCCCTGGGCACGCAGATCACCAGGTGCCCGGGTATAAGTCTGATACAGCCGCGCGCAGGGTCAGGACTGGTACTCGTTGCACTGCCGGGGTACACCAGTGCTGCTGGGATGGGTTCATTAATACTAGAGAAAGCAGCGATGAATGACACCCCTACTGCAGAGCCGCTGGTGTGTGCCCCTGGGCACGCATATCACCAGGTGCCCGGGTATAAATCTGATACAGCCGCGTGCAGGGTCAGGACTGGTACTCGTTGCATTGCCGAGGTACACCAGTGCAGCTGGGGTGTGCTCGTTATGTTATGTTATGTTTTGTTACAATGTTTTTGTATAGCGCAAATCACCACTGGTCTCTAAGCGCTTTAACAGAAAAAGTACATAACCTGCTGCAGCCCAAGACGCCATTCCGCCATCAAACCACATTAGGGTATTGGTGTTATCTTTTTAAACAGATAAGTCTTTAGATTCTTTCTGAAAGAAAGTAATATCGAGTCTCCTTGCAAGGTTGCAGGTAGCTCGTTCCAGATTTGTGGAAGGAGTACTGACAGGGCTCTGCCACCTTTAGATTTGAGCTTAAATCTAGGTTGGATCTATTTGCAGGCTTTGCCAGAGCGCAGAGCTCTACCCGGAATGTACTTCCTCAAGCGCTCTTTGATATAATTAGGAGCCTTTCCAAAAATGGCTTTGTGGGCCATACAAAGACATTTGAACTGCACTCTAAATGTAATAGGCAACCAGTGCAGCTTCAAAAGAAGGGGGGGGTGTCGCATGAGAGCTCCTCGGCAGGGAATAGATCAGCCTGGCCGCATCATTCTGCACACCTGCAGTTTCCTCAGGAGTTTCTGCGGGAGGCCTAGATACAGAGCATTACCATAGTCCAGCCGAGAGATGACAGTGGCGGACACTATGGATTGCAATGTAGAGGCAGACAGAATGGGTACCAGCTTCCGGAGTTGCCTGAGCACTCCCACGCAGGACCCTACCACCGCCGAGATTTGGGGGGCCATAGATAGATCTGCATCAATCTTCAAGCCTAGACTTTTTACCACTGTTCCAGGGGTTGGCGTTGTCCCTAATTCTGAAGGCCAGAACAGCTCACACCAAGGATTTTCTTGATTGGTAATAACCAGCACCTCAGTTTTCTCAGCATTAACTTTCAGACGGTTGCTGGTCATCCAATTTACAGTGAATCTAAGCAAGTTCTTTACCGATTCCTGTGCCTCCCTAGAATTCTCCAACTGAACCAGCAGTTGGGTGTCGTCGGCGTAGTTAAAAACTTGGCAATTCCTATGCGTTAACTCCTCCACAAGGGGTTGAAGATAGATGTTGAATAACAGGGGAGATAGTGCAGACCCCTGGGGGAAACCCCAGGTCACAGTACTAGCCTCGGATAATTGGTCTCCCAGCTGCACTCTTCAGGTCCGACCAGTGAGGAAGGACTTAAGCCACTTAAATGCTTGTCCTGTTATTCCCAGCTTCGCGATACAGTCAAGCAGAATTATATGGCTGACCGTATCAAATGCTGCTGACAAATCCAATAGAATCAGGGCACAAGGCTGTTTATTGTCGGCCTTGATTCTCAGATCGTCAGCAACCGTGGCCATGACCAATTCCGTGCTATGCTGTGATCGGAAGCCGCTTGTTAATACTAGAGAAAGCAGCGATGAATGACACCCCTACTGTAGAGCCGCTGGCCTGGGCACGCAGATCACCAGGTGCCCGGGTATAAGTCTGATACAGCCGCGTGCAGGGTCAGGACTGGTACTCGTTGCATTGCGGAAAAGTGTGGCTCAATGGTTAGAGCGGCAGACCCTGATGCAGAGGTCTGGCCCGGATCCAGAGTTCAATTCCCCGCCTTGGCGGGTCTTGTGCTCAAAATTCCACGGACCTGATAATTCTCGCCTCGGTGCCTATTCCATTCATGGAGTCCCACTCTGCAACTCTGGGCAATAGCTTTCTTAATCTCCACAACGGCCCCCACAACGCTAAGGATGCCTGGCCTCCACCTTGGGGGTGCCCAGGAGTGGACTCCTCACAGGGAAAGCCAGGATGGGTTCCACAGCGGTATTCGTACAAGTGCCTTGAGACCCTTGCGGGTGAGTAGTGCCCTATACAAGTATCAATTTACATTTACATTGCCGGGGTACACCAGTGCTGCTGGGATGTGCTCGTTAATACTAGAGAAAGCAGCGATGAATGACACCCCTACTGTATGGCCGCTGGAGTGTGACCCTGGGCACGCAGATCACCAGGTGCCCGGGTATAAGTCTGATACAGCCACGCGCAGGGTCAGGACTGGTACTCGTTGCATTGCCGGGGTACACCAGTGCAGCTGGGGTGTGCTCGTTAATACTAGAGAAGCCGCCCAGGCCAACATACTAGAATCATGTCACTGCTCATCCAATTCAAAACTAGTCGTAGTTCGCATTATGATGTTTTACAGGTCTTTTCATGTGCCTAGTTTTTATTCACGAGGCTGTTTTGCTGTGTATGTGATAGTTGGAGGTTACTGAAGTTAAATAAGAATGGGTGGCATTCATATTAATATGTTCAAATATATGCAATGTTCTTTCTTTAACATGCACGGCGACAGCTTTAATATCATGGTTATTTCTACATTACGCTGATATTGTGTGAAGGATATTTTCAGTGGTTTTAAAATAACTATGTAGTTAGTATCCTATGCTGTAGAATGTTTCAGATCGGTTTCTGTTATTACGCTCAGAAAAGTTGAACAATTCAGAAATATGTATTGAGAAGGGGCTCCGGCTTCTGGAAGGTCATATATCTATAGGATTTGGTGGGCTGTGACTATGCTCTTAGTTCTGTAATAAAGGGCCTGTCGTGTCTATTAGCTATATGTCTTGTTTCAATCTGTACTTTACCAGTGCATGTGGTTCCAGTTAAGGTCAGAGCCTCAGAGGTCAGGGGTAGTTGGAAGAGCAGTGCAGGCGCGAGGTCCGTCCTTTGGTTTTCTGCGTTCTTGCATTAGTCTATGCCTGGCGCTGCCTCCGAGCCCCACAAGGAGGCGCTCTTTCGCCTTGCTTTCATTCCGGTACATCCCCACAGGTCTGTGAACGCTTTACTGTACAGCGTGTACCCGGGAGCTTTGAGCCACAGCCGGCTCGCTGTTCACAGAGCGGCCTGCAGAGGGCGCTGCAGGACATCTTTTCTTAGTCGGTTTCTTTCAAAGCCCTGCAGACTCTAGCTGGGCGCGGCCCGAGGAGGGAACATGTTTATAGTCTCGACAGACCCGAGAATCAAGACCTAACGCAGGGCTGCAGCCCCTGGAGTGCAGAGGGGGAAGGGGGGGGGGGGGGGGTCAACAACCAGTCAGAAGCCCCCATTCTGCCGATAGCCTAAGACTATCTAAGAGATATATACAGATAGTTAAGCAAAGAAGCCATCCTGACGAGGTCGGACCGCAGGAAACATATTATTGTCTTTTTTCAAGGGCTTATCTCGGCAGAGTGGACACGCCAAGACGTAAATGAGTGAAAACTCCGCCTCTGTCCCGCCTTATCGGCCTTTCAATGCCCAGGGCCTGCCCTGGCCTGGCGGGAGAGATTGAGACGTGCCTGTCTATGTCTCTTCCCTCCCAGTCTCCAGGGCTGTGGTTCCCAACCTTTTGACTTCTGGTGACCCCCCACTGAATCATTTTTGAAACCCGGGGACCCCCACGAGCAATTACTGGAAGCTAGGGACCCCGCCCTAAGCATTGTAGATGATTTGAATGCAAAACAATTCATAGCAAAGCTTCCATCACAGAAATACACAAATGACACATTTTGTTTAATTCACAGACACATATAAATAAATATAAAAAATACAAAATGTACTTTTAATATGAAGGTTGGAGCTTTTCCAAATTCATTTGAGGCCACTCATCGTCCGTACTATACTCTGTATGCAGCCGCGGCCGGTAGTGGGAGTACCGGCCGGGCGGTGACGTGGGGGGTAGTAATGTATGAATTACGGACCTTAACAGGTAAGTAAACATATAAATATATAAAACGAATATCGTTGCATGCACTGCATCGCATTTGGTGATGCAGTGCGCGCAACAAAATTTGTTTTATTTATTTTTATGTTTACTTACCTGTTAAATTTCGTAATCCATACATTACTACCCCCCAACCTGCCCCTCCCCCTACCCACGTCACCGCCCGGCCAGTACTCCCACTACTGGCCGCGGCTGTCTGTTTGATGCACTTGCACTGCTCCCGCGAATCAATCTGAGGATACTAGTTTAATTTTTAGCTTCCAGTTTCAAATTCCTTCACATTTACAGTATGTTTTAAAATGTTCAGTTGTATAATGAGCTTCTTTATTTATATACACTTAATTATTCTGTTAATATTATTTAATTTTCTAAGTCGCGTACCTCCTAAGGAGACTTTAACCCCAAGGGTCTCCGTACCACAGGTTAGGATCCACTGCTCTCTAGGCGAGTCACTTTCCCTCTTTCATTCTCAGATGGTCTCGCCAGCGGACCTCTCGTACTTAAGATTGTCACCTAGTGAAATGGAAAGTAACATACACAACATCAACTTAGCAAATACATCCTGGGTAGTGGACTAGTGCTGCTCCCAAAGCAGGAGGGAGACATACATCACACCTCATCACCGCCGAGAGGGGACCCTTATGTAGGGTGGTGAACTTTCCGTTATCATTTTCCAGAACACTTTGCACACGTGGATACACTTGGTGAATGTGAATACACCAAAATACAACTGTGAGGGTGACTATGAGCGACAGATATGTTGTTTGGATTCTATGCTATAACCATTTTCTGTACATGAGACCCTTTTAAAAGATATGAACTTGCAGGCAAGTTGGAAGCCATAGAACGGGGAGACATGGTTTACAATCTTAGCCCCCCCCATCTGACCAAACTGTGTGTTCTTGGGCCATCCCTTTTTAAACATATTCCTTCACTCTCGTTTTTTAGGTCTCGCGACCTATCAATGCGCATGCGCATTGAGCGGAGCGAGAATTCAAGTGCTCAAAATAATCGTGAAACCAAGGGTTTTGTTCGTGCGGTTTTCTTTGAGTTCACGTGAATCACGTGACCAAACAAGCACGCGCATCAGCCTCCCTCCCTCCCTCTTAATTGCATTTTTTCACGGCGGCCACCACATCAAAGGGCTTCGCTCAGCGTGCGCTCTGCGGCTTCTCCTCCCCTAATTAATTATGGCTGGCCGGCCGTACTTTCAGTTTCCCGGCCGCTCTTGTTTTATCTCTCCCCCACTGTATCTGTCACTCCTGTCTGTCTATCCTCGGCCCCTGTGTCTCCTCTCCACTGCTGTCCCCCCTATCGTTTCTCCTCTTGTCCGTCTGTTCGCCATGTTACTCTCGGCTTCGGCTGCCTCTCTGCTACCCTCTTCTGTGGCTCACCCCCTCATCTATTCTCCTCTGTGCCTCTTTCTCACGCATTTGCAGTAACTTTTTTCTCTGATTACCTTGCGCTGTGCCTCCGCTGCAACACACAATATCGAACTGCGTCAATGTGACAGTGGTCTTTATATCAAAAATGTACTTTTAGAGATGGGATGTCTTGCGCTCGCCTCAACTAATCGCTTTCACAAGTTTGCTTTTTTCCGCTTTTAAAAAACAATCCTCCTGCTACACTTAAACATGGTGTCTCTCTCACTTTACAGCATATCACGCTAGTTCCTCTTTCTTTCAGCAACGCTCAACATTCATTTTCTGTTGCACTTGACTTTTTCACCCCAAATCCACAGACTGTCTTTTACAATCCTCATGGGGGTGTCAAGTGCTCCTCTCAACCTTCCTTCATGGGTTTGTTTTCCTGACTGCTTTCACAGGATCTTGAAGTTCACGCTGTGACTTTGTCATTGAGCCGGCAAGTTGTCGCCAAAATTATGTTGTAATATGAAGCTCTGGGTCTAATAAGCTTGTAATTAAAAGGCTTTATTAAGCTTCATGGTCAGGCGTGACTTCTCCCCACGCCAGCTCAGGGCAAACTGCAGACGAGTAGAACGTCAGGCTCATTTCAGTAACCACTGGAACAAAAAAACACTAACAAAGCGAACACAACAGATTGCAAAGTATGCATTAGCAGAGCACTAGTTTACAACACATATAACTAATCCCCATCTCTTTCGCCTTGTTCTATCTTAAGTTTGAATGCGATGCCAACATTGTAGCAAAAGTAAATAAATACCATTTATTTGTCAGGGGCATTTTTAAGATGCGTGTCCTGTGTGGCGCACAGATACCCCAGGTTGTTCTTGGGCACTATATGCAATTCTTTAGACTCCGCGTGCTTTGCTACCACCATTATTTGCTCGCAGTAACTTCTGTTATGTATTGGTGTTGTAGTCTTGCACGTTGTCCAAAACCCTCAGGCGCCACTCTTGTTTTGCTTTTTCGAGGAGCGCCAACACTTCCCAAAGGGAATGTAACACTTCACATAAACACCAGTTCCATTACACTAGAAGCGCAGCCTCCACAGCAGGCTCCGGCTCTCACCTCAAGTGCACAAAATATTTATTATGTCTTCGTCTGTGAGGGGGTGTCAACACCATCAGCTCTGTACAAGCTGCGCATGCTGTATACACAGGCCGTCTCCCAGCACATACGGCGGCCTCTAGCAGAGTGCACCCCACATTTTTCTGATTTGCAGCATCTGCCACATAATCCATCATCTGCCGCATAAACTGCAGATTTTAATAAAAGCGGTTGTAGCTCAAACGCATCCAAAGTTACAAACAATTCCGCAATGCATGTTGCAGCTCAGCGAAAGACCTTTCGCAAAGGTTAACTGATCACCTTTGTGCCACTTATTGCCAAGGCCACTGGAATTATGTGGGTCGGGAGCACCAAATTATATGACAGAGTTCACTAAATTATGTGGCAAGTAAAGGAAAATTATGTGGAATGGCATTTTGTTGCATTTTTTTTATATTACTACTCCATTATATTGCAATTCTTACTCATGGTCATACTGTCTGTGCAAAGACTTCACCTTATTAGTGCCACTTTAACAAACAAAGACGGAGAAAAGCAATCAAAAGATGACCGGTTAACTTTTGCAAAGGGCCCACCACTGCAAACAAAGCCACGTTGCCACATTTTCAGTAACTTTGTATTCGTTTGATCACAAACACATTTTTTCTGTTAAATTCTGCAGATTATGCAACACATGATGTATTATGTGGGAAATGTGGAATGTCCATAATTATGTGAAAATAGCTGCTTAATTGCATAATTCCAGTGGCCCTTCTTATTGATATATGTGTGTTTTATACTGGTACTAATGAAATTAAACTCTTGCCCAGGCAGTGTTAACTGTCAAAATGACAAAATTATTGAGTAATGCTATCATAAAATATGACGAATTATGCCACATGATTTGCCTTTTCCTGCCACATAATGTAGTCAGCTGTGCTAAATAATTTGATCCTCACCTGCCGCATAATTCCAGAGACACTGGCTATATAAAACAACATTAAATTCCACCTACAAATAACTTCAGAGAATACCAACACGCTTGAACGTCTGGATTTATTTTGTTTGCTGCTATAAACTTCCACAAATATTAATCTTTTGTAGTATCAGTCAGTTATCTCATTTATATGGTGGCTAAAACAAAACGAGAATTTGTAATGCAATAGGTCTATTTACAAAAGTTTAAGCTATTGCCATCATAAATTACAATAACTTTTATTTAAGTATTAATTATTTAAAAAAATTAAAAGCCATTGTTATTTGTAATATCAATACATCTAAGTCACGTAAATACAACACATATTGCATTACAAATGCTATAGGTGTCACATTTGCGAAAGTTAAAACTATTGGCATTGTAAATGACAAAGCTATTAATTTCGCTATTTTTTGGGGACTCACCTGGGAGCTGCAGTAGTTTGTGGAGTGTTGTGGAGCCTCTGCACGTCCCGTTGACCCTGGGACTAACTCCTCTGTTCCTGCCGCTGCCCCTCGCCGCACCCGCTCCGCGGGTGCCGCTTCGCGGCTCCAGGAAGGCGAAAACTGTGTCCTAAGCGCTGGGCTCCAGGAGGCGCTGGGGAAAAATCGCGTTGGCGCTCTAGCAGGGACTCGGAGATCCAGGAGTCCCTGCTCTCACAGGTGCGACAGCGGACGCGCCCACCACCAGCCACGCCCCCCGCCTGGTCAGCAAGAAAAGGCGCGTGTCCCCTGTGCTTCACGGGACTCACCTGGGAGCTGCAGTAGTTTGTGGAGTGTTGTGGAGCCTCTGCACGTCCCGTTGACCCTGGGACTAACTCCTCTGTTCCTGCCGCTGCCCCTCGCCGCACCCGCTCCGCGGGTGCCGCTTCGCGGCTCCAGGAAGGCGAAAACTGTGTCCTAAGCGCTGGGCTCCAGGAGGCGCTGGGGAAAAATCGCGTTGGCGCTCTAGCAGGGACTCGGAGATCCAGGAGTCCCTGCTCTCACAGGTGCGACAGCGGATGCGCCCACCACCAGCCACGCCCTCCGCCTGGTCAGCAAGAAAAGGCGCGTGTCCCCTGTGCTTCACGGGACTCACCTGGGAGCTGCAGTAGTTTGTGGAGTGTTGTGGAGCCTCTGCACGTCCCGTTGACCCTGGGACTAACTCCTCTGTTCCTGCCGCTGCCCCTCGCCGCACCCGCTCCGCGGGTGCCGCTTCGCGGCTCCAGGAAGGCGAAAACTGTGTCCTAAGCGCTGGGCTCCAGGAGGCGCTGGGGTAAAACCGCGTTGGCGCTCTAGCAGGGACTCGGAGATCCAGGAGTCCCTGCTCTCACAGGTGCGACAGCGGACGCGCCCACCACCAGCCACGCCCCCCGCCTGGTCAGCAAGAAAAGGCGCGTGTCCCCTGTGCTTCACGGGACTCACCTGGGAGCTGCAGTAGTTTGTGGAGTGTTGTGGAGCCTCTGCACGTCCCGTTGACCCTGGGACTAACTCCTCTGTTCCTGCCGCTGCCCCTCGCCGCACCCGCTCCGCGGGTGCCGCTTCGCGGCTCCAGGAAGGCGAAAACTGTGTCCTAAGCGCTGGGCTCCAGGAGGCGCTGGGGAAAAATCGCGTTGGCGTTGGCGCTCTAGCAGGGACTCGGAGATCCAGGAGTCCCTGCTCTCACAGGTGCGACAGCGGACGCGCCCACCACCAGCCACGCCCCCCGCCTGGTCAGCAAGAAAAGGCGCGTGTCCCCTGTGCTTCACGGGACTCACCTGGGAGCTGCAGTAGTTTGTGGAGTGTTGTGGAGCCTCTGCACGTCTGTTGACCCTGGGACTAACTCCTCTGTTCCTGCCGCTGTCCCTCGCCGCACCCGCTCCGCGGGTGCCGCTTCGCGGGTGCCGCTTCGCGGCTCCAGGAAGGCGAAAACTGTGTCCTAAGCGCTGGGCTCCAGGAGGCGCTGGGGAAAAATCGCGTTGGCTTTGGCGCTCTAGCAGGGACTCGGAGATCCAGGAGTCCCTGCTCTCACAGGTGCGACAGCGGACGCGCCCACCACCAGCCACGCCCCCCGCCTGTAACGCCCTCCTATTTAACGCTCTGTCAGGCGCTCAGCGGGACGCGAGCGGGACGCCGAGCGAAGCCCGAGCAAAGGGCGGGCAGTCTGTGGCAGTCAGGGGCTGTCAAGGCTGGGCTGGGCCACGTCCCTTTCCTCTACATCTCCAGCAGTGAGTACATACGGCCTGTGTGAGATCCCGTGTTGTTCCCTGCAATCATGTCCACCCGCTCTGGAAAACTCCTGAGGAGTGACAGTGAAAGGGGGCCCATTGCCGGGAGCCCTGTTATAGGAACTATGGACCGCTTCATCACCAGAGTGGCGGCGGTGATTGAAAAGGAGATTGCCATGTCTGAGAGGCGCCTATCTGAGGTCTACCTCCCTTCAAGACGTTCATCCTTGGGGGCTGCTGCCCAGTCGCTTACACCGGCCAGTGAGCGGGTGGACTCTGCTCCTCCACCCGGTGTGTCTGGATACTCTATAGACCCCCCCGAGTTTGATGAAATAGGGCAAAATATAGATAGGCTGGAAAATCTGGCCGCAATCCTCCCTATTGTCTCTGTGGAAGATGGTGGTCCTAGTAAACTGTCTTCGCCAGTATCACCTAAACCCCTTAACGAGGCCATTAGTGATCCCCTGCCTCCAAAACCGCCCAGGCCCATCCCCACCATAGTTATACCAGATGGGGAGATAGACAGGGAGTCCCTAAACATCCAAACTCCCGAAACTAGGCAGGAGAATAGGCTCCCAAATAAAAAGGCAAGAAAATGCAAAAAGGGTAGGCTAGTGAGACAGGCCGCTCTTTACCAAAGAGTAAGAAAGCACTCTGGACCTGGTATGAGAAACATAAGGGGTCGGTCTATAGAGAATGGAGTCGACATAGGAAGGGATGTTGTGATTTCTCCCAGGGGGCCAAACTCAGATGTTAACACAGCCAAAGCTTTTGAGCCCACTGATTCTGCAACAATTGATACCATCTTTGAGAAGCTAGATAGCCTCTTGAGGCCTCTACTAATCCAGGTTAAGGGTCTAGGGGCAAGGATAGATAAACTAGAGCAATCAACCCTTGACGGGTTCTACTCACTCAAAACTACATTTAAACAACAAACCAGAGTGAGTGAAACTCAGGACACGGGTGCAAAGGGGAACAAACCACCACCCCAGAGAAACTCTAAGCCCCCAACCTGTCTAAATAAGGTTGACTCTAATAGTGCATTATCCTCAGCTCCCAAATCTCCTCCCCGTCCCAAAGCAGGGCCATTATATAAGGGGCCACCATCACACTTAGAACCTACTATAAATAAACCCAAGTCTCTCCCACAAAAGCAGCCACAGATAGCTAGTGGTAAAACGAAAGACACCCAAACACCAGGCACATGCAACAAATCGCATGGATTAGTGACAGGGAAAGCTCCTAGATCTGTACCCCAACCTATAGCCCCAGCAACCACTTTACCGGTCCCTAGTAACCCAGTACGCCGGATACCTCCAGTAAACCTCCCGCCAGACTGTCAACCTTTTGTTGCTGTTATGGTTAACGTTCCCCCCCTAAAGGAAGGCCAGATGGAAAACCATCAATCACTCAAGAATAAGTGCATCCATTGGCTGAAGGCAAACAAGCCAATTCCGTTGGGTGTGGACGGTATCATCCTAAGTGTCCGTAGAGTCGGGTGGGTAGGCCAGGGGAAAAAAACACAGGAGGGGGATTGCATAATCATAAATTTCCAAGACCCTAGAGTAGTGCCCTCGATCTGTACTCCTATTAAAAACATGGGGGCTCCAGGGGTTAAAGTGGTAGATCTTTCTTACTTCTATCCCAGGCAAATTGTCAACTTAACTGGAGGAAGTTTAAGCTCCCCTGATTTCAGTCAAAACTGGGAGACACACTGGGCAGGGCCTACGGGGGACATAAGGGTGAATCACTTGTGGGCATCAGGGCCCTACTGACTGGAAATTGGGAGTAGAGTAGACCCAATTGGAGCATCATCCACCCAAACAAACCTTGAAAACGGGATAGTAGCCCATAAAGCCACCCCCCAAGACCCCTGCTCACCCCAGACACCCTTGAGGAGGACCACAGACAGGGACATTCTCGCGTCCAGCGACACTCCAGCTGTGACGGACCTAGCCTTTAAGGTTTTCAGCTGGAATGTCGCAGGGATTGCAAGAAAACTGGCTCTACCAGGCTTTACTGCTTGGGTTGATGAGCACTCCCTGTGTATTTTCCAAGAGACATGGAGCCTGGCGTCGGTTCATAGGGTGGGATTTTCTACCTATTTCTCCCCTGCACAAGTGTCGGAAACAGGGAGAGGGTGACCTTCGGGTGGCCTTCTCCTTTGGGTCGCAGCATCTCTAGACTGCAGAGTAGAGGAGTTTCCCACAGGCTGCCCGGACATACAAAATATCACCCTAATAGATCAAAGGGGAAGACTGGTCCTAAATGTCTACAACGTTTATGCCCGGGGGACCAAGGGTGGGAGAAAGTCTCCTGTAATATCTCTCCTCGAGACTTTGCTAAAGAATACCCCATATAAGTCACGCACATTGGTTGCGGGCGACATGAACTGCACGTACGAGCCCTTGGGCTCCCAACGTCGGCCTCGACCAAGATGAGGAGGATGCCAGGCTGGGGATCCCCGTACTGGAAATCCCACCGATCAGAAGGTGGACAGAAGTGGCGCTCCAGTTATATTCTCTGACCCTTGAATTTAACTTAAGGGCAGCAAATGGGAGGACAACCTTGGATAGGGGGGTGCCCACACGTACAACAGGCCAGGACACACCTCTAGGATAGATTATTTACTAATAGACGTATACCTATGGTCATATGTAAGGGACATGCAGGTGGTCCCCACGACGGAAAGTGACCACAATCCAGTCTCTTTAAGCATGGACCAGTGGTGGTGTCCCGCAAGGAAAGACAATACTAACCGGGTAGCTGTACCCCCGGATGAGTCTGAAGTCTCCCCATGTGGTAGACGAATAAAATGGGCGAAACTAGCCCTCTCTGAGGCAAAGATAGGGGAAATTTTAACCCTCTTAAATCATACGGTGACAACCCTCGGGTCCTCCCTGGAAGGGGTGGGTAGAGTGAGTGGGCTTTTTGTCTCCTTGGTGGAAGCCTTGACTAATGTGTTTACCACACACCCTAGCAAGTTGGGTAACAAAAAATCTAAAAAACTGGATAATGGTTGGTATACCAAAACATGTAGGGTACTTAAGGCAAACCTAGTTGAGGCAGTAAAGCACAAACCCCGAAATGTGATACAGGAAGCAAGAAAGGCCTATAACGAATCCCTCAAAATTGCTAGGAGGGAGTGGGAGGAAAAATTCTGGGAAGACCTGCTCCAAGCCAGTAAAAGTAAGGATTCAAGGGCCTTCTGGAATCTCATAGCCACACTGAATAAACCCGATGCAGCTATGAGACCCTGCAACATCCCACCTCAAAACTGGGTAAAACATTTTGGGGCTTTATACCTCCCTCCAGACGGGGAACTGAATGCTGGGTGGAACCTTACAATAGCAATTGAACCTCACGCCTATGATTTTTTCACTCCCCTAGAGATTGAAAAGGTTATAGGGTGGGTAGCGCCTCGTAAGGCAGCAGGCCCAGACGGCCTCCCGGGGGATCTCATGTGGGCATACCCAGTGGAATGGGGAAGGGTTATTGCTGCTCTCCTAAACGACATTATGAGGGGAGGGGCAGTGCCTGAATCCTGGAAAGGGGCGGTGGTGGTCCCGATTTATAAAAAAGGATGTAGGGAAGCCCCGGGGAACTACCGCCCCATAAGCCTGATAGACTCCACCCAAAAGATAGCTGGTAAAGCTATCCTCGGAAGGATCCTCCATTGGGTGGAGGAGAACAAAATCCTATCGGACTTCCAGGCAGGTTTTCGGGCTGGAATGGGGACAATAGAGCAGGTGTTTAGGTTGGCACTACTGGGGTGGAAGGTGGTGGAACTAGGCAAGGGTAGTCTTTACTTGGCCTTTATAGACCTGAAGACTGCCTTTGACCTAGTCCCCCGGGAGGAGCTTTGGAGGGTGCTTTACGAGCTGGGATTACCCCCTTACATCTTGTCCCTCCTCATTAGCCTCCATGCCCATACCTTTGCACAGGTCCGTTGGGGTAAAAACGGAGAATTCACCGAGAAGATACCAGTGTCCAGGGGCGTAAGACAGGGCTGCGTCTTGGCGCCCACCCTATTTTCACTTTATGTGAATGGGGTGGTAGAACATCTCCAACAAGAGCCAGCTGACGCCCCCTGTCTCGGAGGTGTCCGGATCCCCACTCTGCTTTTTGCGGACGACACGCTTTTGATCTCGAAGACTCCCCAAGGCCTCCAGAAATTGCTAACGCGTTTCCAGGAGTTTTGTGCCGAAAAAGGGTTAATAATTAACGTGGACAAAACAAAATATCTAGTCCTAAATCCACCAAGGAAACTGGGCCGCCCACCAACGCTTAACTCTGTTGCCCTGGAGAAAGTGTCCGAATTCGACTACCTCGGCATTCGGATAACGGACAGGTTGTCTTGGGCAAATCACATCAACAAAATGGTCCTTAATCACAGGAGAGTTGGAGGAGCTCTCATGAGGGAGTTCTGGGCCTCACCTAGGAGATCACTCACCCCGGTAATTGATATCTACAAGGCCAAGGTAGTGACATCAGCCTTGTATGGGGCAGAACTGTGGGGCCACTGCCGACTGGACACCTTGGCGACAGCGGAGAGCAAGTTACTAAAATCCCTTATTTCTATCCCTCTGAGCACACCGTCCGTACCAGTGCTGTTGGATACAGGCTGTAAAAACATTAAAGACCAAGCCCAGCTTCGCCCCCTCCTTTTATGGACACGAATCTGGAGGGGTGAAGAGTTAAAATCCTACGCTGATGGCCTGGGGGAAATAATGAGTTTGGGGGGTTGGGCTAAAATAAGATGGCTAAGAGAAACTAAAAAGCTTCTGGAGAAGATTGGATTGGGGGACCACTGGTCAACACGTTCAGCCCCTCCGAAAGAAGTTGTTAAGGCCCTTTTCTGGAAGTGGACTGCGGAGCAACTAATTACAAACTCAAACCACTGCAAGTCTACTGTTGCCTTCTTATTAGTCAAAGACATTGTGGCCTTTGAACCCTACCTGGACCTGATTACCCTCCCCTTTGATCGAGCTCTTTATTTTAAATTTAGAGTTGGATCCCTCCCGCTTGGTGCTGTGACATCAAATTGGAATTCAGTGGCCCGTACGTCCCCCAATTGTGCTTGTTGCCCGAGTAGGGTAGAGTCCATTGCGCATGTTCTATTTGAATGCCCGGACTATGCAAGGCCTAGGAGTTTTTGGCTTAAGCCTCTTTGCCGAAACATGGGTACACGTAGCCACTTAGTAGCCTTGCGCATTCTAACTACGGACACCTCCCCTCCTATTGTATGTGGAACAGCAAAATGTTTAAAACAGTTTTGGCTTATTCGATGTAAGAGATTGTCAGTAGCGGTTTAATTCTCTTTTTAGCTAAATTATTTTCGGGCACCTTATGCCCTTTTATCTTTTTTAAATGAGTTCTTATACTGACTTCTTAAAGTGATGCTTTTTGTACATTGTAATGATTGTATTGTAAATGTGCTTATAAGATATCTTGCATATCGAATAAAAGCTTATGACTGACTGATTAATTTCGCTATTTTCAAAACCAACACATAAATAAAAAAATTGTCATTTACAATACCAATAGCTCAAACTTTCCTAATGCGAGACCTATTGGCAACGCCAGTGCTTGTTTACTAGGCTTGGGAGTCTTAATTAATCTCAAACAATAATTAATGAGACAATTAATCCAAAAGCTCACATTTAGTTTGTAGTTACAAAAATAAACTGGACTGTATATTACCTTGTGGTCAGCGAACTAAAGGTTAAACAGCATCCGAGTCCATGGTCTATTTACCAACATTCACAAAATAATAATATAGTGATAAAGTTATATCTTTTCCACTGAGGAGTAATACATTGCAGTTTCCTTCCAAAATGTCTGATCTTTTGCAAATCATGATGTTTCTGTGCCTCTGAATTTATTTATTTAGAAAGTTTTATAAAGCGCGAACAAGAACCGTAAGGGTATCAGAGTGCTGTACAAAGGAGCGAAGGCATAATGGGACATGTAAGGTACCAGAACAGCAACAAAAGTCATAAGGAGCACGTGGAGATGTATGGAGAGAAGGCACAGGTCTCCAGTGCCCAAAGGAGCATTTTCCTAGCCCACTCCAGCCAATCCTGCTTTCTTACCGCTTACCATTATCAGCAGCATGAGAGCAGCATATGTATTGGTAGAGTGTTAACTGAGGCACTGAGACTCGTGCTAGGACTTCTGGCCCGCTGACAGGTATTGTGAGAGACTTGCACTGCCTTCAGTCTCAAGTTCAGAACCCTCAATCATGGCTCATTATAAATAAAACACTCTTAATCAGCCATGATTGAGAGCTTTGGCATCGAGTCCAAAGCCATTTATCACAGTGCCAGTGGGTTAAAACATCCACTCTGCTCCGGTGCCCCGTCACACTTACATGTCACCACCCGCCACTGAATATTGAGAATTAAGCACTGGCGCCGAGCACTGGCTAACACCGGTTCAAATTAAGCACTGCTTGGTAAAGATAGGCACCTCATCATATTAACCCCTCAACAGCTCTTCAAGGGGTGAAAGAAGTGAAAATGGCTCCCTACCCGGCAGCTCGTGACGTCCTGCCGGTTTGCTGAAATCATCATGAGCTTTTGCCTCACTTGTCCTGAAAGCAGAAAAATGCTGCATTTTTTGGGATCCCAATTCCCAAACCACCTCACTGCGAGCGATTGGACAAACCACCTTACTGCGAACGATGGGACAAATCCCTCACTGCAAGCGATGGGACAAACCCCCTCACTGCGAGCGATGAGACAAACCCTCTCACTGCGAGCGATGGGACAAACCCACTCACTGCGAGCGATGGGACAAACTCCCTCACTGCGAGCGATGGGACAAACCCCTTCACTGAGAGTGATGGGACAAACCCCCTCACTGTGAGCGATGGGACAAATCCCCTCACTGCGAGCGATTGGACAACCCACCTCACTGTGAGTGATGGGACAAACCACCTGGCTGCGGGCGATGGGATAAACCACCCCGCTGCGAGTGATGGGACAAACCACCTCGCTGCGGGCGATGGGATAAACCACCTCAATGCAAGTGATGGGACAAACCACCTCACTGCGAACGATGGGACAAACCCCCTCACTGCGAGTGATGGGTCAAACCCCCTCACTGCGAGCGATGGGACAAACCCCCTCACTGCGAACCATGGGACAAACCCCCTCACTGCGAGCGATGGGACAAACCCCCTCACTGCGAACAATGGGACAAACCCCCTCACTGCGAGCGATGGGACAAACCCCCTCACTGCGAGCGATGGGACAAACCCCCTCACTGCGAGCGATGGGACAAACCCCCTCACTGCGAGCGATGGGACAAACCCCCTCACTGTGAGCGATGGGACAAACCCCCTCACTGCGAACAATGGGACAAACCCCCTCACTGCGAGCGATGGGACAAACCCCCTCACTGCGAGCGATGGGACAAACCCCCTCACTGCGAGCGATGGGACAAACCCCCTCACTGCGAGCGATGGAACAAACCCCTTCACTGTGAGCGATGGGACAAACCCCCTCACTGCGAGCGATGGGACAAACCCCCTCACTGTGAGCGATGGGACAAACCCCCTCACTACGAGCGATGGGACAAACCCCTTCACTGTGAGCGATGGGACAAACCCCCTCACTACGAGCGATGGGACAAACCACCTGGCTGCGGGCGATGGGATAAACCACCTCGCTGCGAGTGATGGGGCAAACCACCTGGCTGCGGGCGATGGGATAAACCACCTCGATGCGAGTGATGGGACAAACCCCCTCACTACGAGCGATGGGACAAACCCCCTCACTGTGAGCGATGGGACAAACCCCCTCACTACGAGCGATGGGACAAACCACCTGGCTGCGGGCGATGGGATAAACCACCTCGCTGCGAGTGATGGGACAAACCACCTGGCTGCGGGCGATGGGATAAACCACCTCGATGCGAGTGATGGGACAAACCCCCTCACTGCGAGTGATGGGTCAAACCCCCTCACTGCGAGTGATGGGACAAACTCCCTCACTGTGAGCGATGGGACAAACCCCCTCACTGCGAGTGATGGGACAAACCCCCTCACTGCGAGCGATGGGACAACCCCCTCACTGTGAGCGATGGGACAAACCCCCTCACTACGAGCGATGGGACAAACCCCCTCAATGCGAGCGATGGGACAAACCACCTGGCTGCGGGCGATGGGATAAACCACCTCGCTGCGAGTGATGGGACAAACCAACTGGCTGCGGGCGATGGGATAAACCACCTCGATGCGAGTGATGGGACAAGCCCCCTCACTGCGAGTGATGGGACAAACCACCTCGCTGCGAGTGATGGGACAAACCACCTCGCTGCGGGCGATGGGATAAACCACCTCGCTGCGAGTGATGGGTCAAACCCCCTCACTGCGAGTGATGGGACAAACCACCTCACTGCGAGTGATGGGACATACCACCTTGCTGCGAGTGATGGGACAAACCACCTCGCTGCGGGCGATAGGAAAAACCACTGGACAAGCACGCAGAAAACAGGACAGTTGGCCACTCTACCTTCTAGATGTGCTGCAAAACTCAGAGCTTACTGTGCTCAGAGTCTAAATAAACGACTCAAAGCAACCCATCTCTGAGGCCAACATGGAGCATGAGGCTGGCACTGCCAACAGGGGCACCCATGTACCTCTCGATGGGGGATGGGGTTAACACCCGGCATCATAGGGAGTGAAACAAACTGAGCTCAACCCTGAGACAGCAACTAGTTCTGGACGAGGAAGAAGGGGCTTTGAGGACCACCCTGCTCTGAAAGGCTATTGTTATGCCAGCCTATGGCGTCCTCCTCTATGGGTAGAACTCTTTAGCTCACAGAACCGAGGTGCAGCTATGGCTGTTCCATACAAACGGTGGCAATGCCAACATGTCTGGCTGTAAGGTATCAACCCATGCAAAGCCAGGCATTCACGAATGCTGCTTAAATGTGTTGCATCTGCACAGCCTGTTTATCAACATCCGATCCCGATCTGCTGGTAAAATGGTAGCAAAATAAAGGAAAAGGGTTTCTTTCTGTATAGAATGCATATCGAGCTATTAATAAAATGTTTGTAAAGTTTTTCAAAGAAATCATAAACATTACTAGTTTTACCTATACTTTAGTTCGGCAGATCTCTGCTGTCGTGGCGGAGAACGCCACCTTGTGCGACAAGCTACAACTTTAAACTTAGGAGTCTCCAACACAGCCAGCGCTTTTTTGTTGTTTTTACTTTCAGCCTTGAACTAAAAGCTTGAGCAAGACTCAGGTCTGATACTTAGGTCTGGCTCAGCTCGAGGTCTGTTGGACCCTTGAGCGCAAAACGAGCAGAGCCTTCATGTGGCCTCTTTCTGCCACCCACGCTGAACCCTCGCGCGACAAGAAGTATAGAGGCAGCATTCACATTGGATGTAAAGTAGGAAAGAGAAAGAGATCCCATCTGTTGACCGAATTGCACAATGGAAAGCATAAAAGGCAGGTTCAACCCCACCTCTATCAAACTGTGTGACTGTGGATGGCTCGGCCCGAGCAGGGGCTCTTAGAGCCAAACCAGAGCCTTGGCTCGGCTCTCCCTGTTGGCTCGTGAACATCAGACACTGCAGTATTCAGAAGCACTTGGCTGAGCAGCTGCAGGCCTTGAAGCAGGGGATGACACCCCACAGTAGCAGGGACATCTGGAACACGAGGGCCTTCCACAGAACGGAGGCCGAGCGGGGTCTCGTGTCTGAAGATGAACACAGGCCATAATGGGATCCGGGCGGGGGAGGGGCCCCGAGAGACATTACAAACTGGGCTTCCCACAGAAAAGATACTGAAAACTTGGAAACAGGCATGGAACCACCAACAGGAAATGAATCCAGAGGCCGGAGGCCGATAGAGGGTCCCAACAGGAGGCAGCACAGTCGCGACCATGTAAGGAGCGCGCGCCTTTAGTAGGCAGGAAGTGGGCAGCCTAGGTGCCCCATGCCCCTTATCTGCCATCCTGCCCCCCTTCTGCTGTGGCTTCCTGCTCCTGGCCTGCGGGTCCCTGGCGCAGGGAGCCGGCTGCTGGGGCTGGGGCTGCCCTGCCTCGCACTGCCAGTGACTGCATTCATGCTGCTAAAGGTGGTTGCAACATACACTTGATTTATTTGTATTGGATGTGAAGGCAGGATGGGGGGAGGCAATGAAGCATACTCATCTGAAGAGTCATCAAGACCGGAAACAGCGTCACTGACACCAGGGCCGGAGGGAGTCTACCTGTGGCAGCAGCCGGGGAGGATACAAGTATTCACTCCAGACTGTTTGAGGCAAACCTTAGCAGGCAGATGAGTGCGTTCTTGCCTCCGAAAGAGTGAGGCTGTGTGGAGGGCATGACTCAAGCTTCGGCTGGGGGCCCCTGGATGAGGCGAGCAGAGATATTCACCACTCTCCTGCTGGGGGCTTGAGCAGAGGTTTTCATCCCGTTCTGTAACCCAGGCTGGGGGGCTGGGTGGGAAGGAAGCCTCTGGCCCTGGGTGTGGCTCCATGGTGCCCCAGTTTAGAAGCAGAAGTGTCGTTTGTGTGCACTGTTTGAGTAATGTGAGCGAGCCCCTTTTCTTCTCCCACAGCAGCGGGTATCTTGACAAGTGTAGTTTGTCTGTGATACTTTCAGCCTCAGAGCATCACAAATCTTGAGAGATGCAGCTCAGAGCTGCTAGGACTCCGCTTGGTGGCTAACCACTAGGATTCCAGCATTAGAGCACCAGGAATCTTGGGAAGTGTAGTTTGTCCACTAGGATTCCAGCATTAGAGCACCAAGAATCTTGGGAAGTGTAGTTTGTCCACTAGGATTCCCGCATTAGAGCACCAGGAATCTTGGGAAGTGTAGTTTATCCACTAGGATTCCAGCATTACAGCATCAGGAATCTTGGGAAGTGTAGTTTGTCCACTAGGATTCCAGCATTAGAGCACCAGGAATCTTGGGAAGTGTAGTTTGTCCACTAGGATTCCAGCATTACAGCATCAGGAATCTTGGGACGTGTAGTTTGTCCACTAGGATTCCAGCATTAGAGCACCAGGAATCTTGGGAAGTGTAGTTTGTCCACTAGGATTACAGCATTAGAGCACCAGGAATCTTGGGAAGTGTAGTTTGTCCACTAGGATTCCAGCATTAGAGTACCAGGAATCTTGGGAAGTGTAGTTTGTCCACTAGGATTCCAGCATTACAGCACCAGGAATCTTGGGAAGTGTAGTTTGTCCACTAGGATTCCAGCATTAGAGCACCAGGAATCTTGGGAAGTGTAGTTTGTCCACTAGGATTCCAGCATTACAGCACCAGGAATCTTGGGAAATGTAGTTTGTCCACTAGGATTCCAGCATTAGAGCACCAAGAATCTTGGTAAGTGTAGTTTGTCCACTAGGATTCCAGCATTAGAGCACCAGGAATCTTGGGAAGTGTAGTTTGTCTACTATGATTCCAGCATTAAAGCACCAGGAATCTTGGGAAGTGTAGTTTGTCCACTAGGATTCCAGCATTAGAGCGCCAGGAATCTTGGGAAGTGTAGTTTATCCACTAGGATTCCAGCATTAGAGCACCAGGAATCTTGGGAAGTGTAGTTTGTCCACTAGGATTTCAGTATTAGAGCGCCAGGCATCTTGGGAAGTGTAGTTTGTCCTTTAGGATTCCAGCATTAGAGCACCAGGAATCTTGGGAAGTGTAGTTTGTCCACTAGGATTCCAGCATTAGAGCACCAGGAATCTTGGGAAGTGTAGTTTGTCCACTAGGATTCCCGCATTAGAGCACCAGGAATCTTGGGAAGTGTAGTTTATCCACTAGGATTCCAGCATTACAGCATCAGGAATCTTGGGAAGTGTAGTTTGTCCACTAGGATTCCAGCATTAGAGCACCAGGAATCTTGGGAAGTGTAGTTTGTCCACTAGGATTACAGCATTAGAGCACCAGGAATCTTGGGAAGTGTAGTTTGTCCACTAGGATTCCAGCATTAGAGTACCAGGAATCTTGGGAAGTGTAGTTTGTCCACTAGGATTCCAGCATTACAGCACCAGTAATCTTGGGAAGTGTAGTTTGTCCACTAGGATTCCAGCATTAGAGCACCAGGAATCTTGGGAAGTGTAGTTTGTCCACTAGGATTCCAGCATTACAGCACCAGGAATCTTGGGAAATGTAGTTTGTCCACTAGGATTCCAGCATTAGAGCACCAAGAATCTTGGTAAGTATAGTTTGTCCACTAGGATTCCAGCATTAGAGCACCAGGAATCTTGGGAAGTGTAGTTTGTCTACTAGGATTCCAGCATTAAAGCACCAGGAATCTTGGGAAGTGTAGTTTATCCACTAGGATTCCAGCATTAGAGCACCAGGAATCTTGGGAAGTGTAGTTTATCCACTAGGATTCCAGCATTAGAGCACCAGGAATCTTGGGAAGTGTAGTTTGTCCACTAGGATTTCAGTATTAGAGCGCCAGGCATCTTGGGAAGTGTAGTTTGTCCTTTAGGATTCCAGCATTAGAGCACCAGGAATCTTGGGAAGTGTAGTTTGTCCACTAGGATTTCAGTATTAGAGCGCCAGGCATCTTGGGAAGTGTAGTTTGTCCACTAGGATTCCAGCATTAGAGCACCAGGAATTTTGGGAAGTGTAGTTTGCCCACTAGGATTCCAGCATTAGAGCGCCAGGAATCCTGGGAAGTGTGGTTTGTCTGTGATATTAACAGCATCAGACCTTCAAGAATCTTGGGCAGTGTAGTTAATCTGTCATGAATATGTTTGTCTGCGAGGATTTTAACCTCAAAGAATAAGGAATCTCAGAAAGTGAAATTTGTCTACTGTGATTCCAGTTTCATGACATGTGGCATTATGGGCTTTTTGGCTGCTCGTGCCAGGACTTGAAAATACACGAGTTGATGGAAAAATGAGCAGGAGAGAAGCCTCCCTCTAAATCTAGTTCAGCAGTAGGGGTGTCTTCTCACTCCACCCCTGTGGGACACAGATCTGTGGAGTTCAAACTACTATAAGAAATGACTAAACCTTCCCATCTGCTGTTGCGTGTGCCCATAGTAGTCCAAACCAAAGAGCGTAACCAGGGAGAGCAACGACAGAGAGGAGGAATCTACAAATTATCATTATTTAATCGGACCAGGAAGCTTCTCTTGAAGCAGCAAGTCATCAAAGGCCCTCTGCTGTCCATTATCAAGAGGTACCTGTAGTATAGCGTGTGAACGAAGCTCCAAAGACAACTACTGGTGAATGTGTGTAGCCTCAAGAACCAAGGAACATGGTTAAGTTGCACTCCAGCAAAGGAGCAAGTCAATTGGGAGTCTGCACACTGAGAAGCAAACACTCAAGCAGTCTCAACCACCTCTGAAGTACTTCAACAGGTGATAGTCTCAGAGGCGGCTGGTGACATTTTAAAGTGGTGGGGCGCAAACTGATTTGCGAGTGCGGGCCCCAGGCCACTCAGGCCGGCGGCGACCCCCCCCCCCGACCCACATACACTACACTCAAAGAAATGTATTCACACACGCATACACACAAACACATCCATTCACAACACTCTCCACCAAACATTCATGCATACACGCACGCTCGCACCAAACACTTTAAAATAAAAGAAAAACACACACTCTTACCTTGCTGCCGGTCCGCGCCACCTCTAGGCTCTGCTCCCCTCACGTCACAGACTCACAGCGCCCCTGGCTAATCCTGGCGCCAGGGGCACAGGCACCTTCTCGCCCGCAGCCCGCCCATTAGGGCTCCTAATGGGCATGCACAATGTCGCAAAAACACAAGTGCGCATGCGTGGGCACGGGTAAAAATTCACCCTCCGTCCCCACTCATGCGCAATTGTGTTGCCGCCTGTACAATCATGTCAATCAATCAAAATGACGCCAGACCGCCCACCCCTTCAGACTCTGAAGGGGCAGGGCGGTCTGACGTCATGTTGATTCATTGACATGATTATCACAGTCTTAACTCAAAAACGCGGAGGGAGCTGCAGGCCGCTTCGGGCAGGGGGGGCTATGCCCCCACGCCCCAATGGACGAACCGCGCCTGGATAGTCTTAGATTTACAAACCGTACCACCATCAACACTATTGGTGTACCACTGTACTTGAGCAGACTTTAATGGGGCTTCACTTATTATAAATCTCAAGAGCCCCATAGACTTTAATGAGTGTCACGCTTCTGATAAACCTCTAGAACCCCATAGACTTTAATGGGACCTCACTTCAGATAAACCTCAAGAGCCCCATAGACTTTAATGGGGTCTCTCTTCTGATAAACCTTAAGAGCCCCATAGACTTTAATGGGGTCTCTCTTCTGATAAACCTCAAGAGCCCCGTAGACTTTAATGGGGCCTCACTTCTGATAAACCTCAAGAGCCCCGTAGACTTTAATGGGGCCTCACTTCTGATAAACCTCATGATCCCCATAGACTATAATGAGGCCTCACTTCTGATAAACCTCTAGAGCCCCATAGACTTTAATGGGGCCTCACTTCTGATAAACCTCTATAGCCCCATGGTCTATAATGGGGATTCACTTATTATAAACCTCAAGAACCCCATGGATTTTAATGGGGCCTCCCTTCTGATGAACCTCAATAGCCCCATGGACTTTAATGGGGCCTCACTTCTGATAAACCTCTAGAGCCCCATAGACTTTAATGGGGCCTCACTTCAGATAAACCTCAAGAGACCCAGAGACTTTAATGGGGCCTCACTTCTGATAAACCTCAAGAGCCCCATGGTCTATAATGGGGATTCACTTATTATAAACCTCAAGAACCCCATGGATTTTAATGGGGCCTAACTTCTGATAAACCTCTAAAGCCCCATGGACTATAATGGGGCTTCACTTATTATAAACCTCATATCCCCATAGACTATAATGGGGCCTCTCTTCTGATAAACCTCAAGAGCCCCATAGACTTTAATGAGGCCTCACTTCAGATAAACCTCAAGAGACCCAGAGACTCCTCACTTGTGATAAACCTCAAGTGCCCCATAGATTTTAATAGGGCCTCACTTCTGATAAACCTCTAAAGCCCCATGGACTATAATGGGGCTTCACTTATTATAAACCTCAAGAGCCCCATAGACTTTAATGGGGGTCACACTTCTGATAAACCTCTAGAACCCCATAGACTTTAATGGGGCCTCACTTCAGATAAACCTCAAGAGCCCTATAGACTTTAATGGGGCCTCACTTCTGATAAACCTCAAGAGCCCCATAGACTTTAATGGGGTCTCCCTTCTGATAAAATTCAAGAGCCCGTAGACTTTAATGGGGCCTCACTTCTGATAAACCTCAAGAGCCCCATAGACTTTAATGGGGCCTCACTTCTGAAACACCTCAAGATCCCCATAGACTATAATGAGGCCTCACTTCTGATAAACCTCAAGAGCCCCATAGACTTTAATGGGGCCTCACTTCTGATAAACCTCAATAGCCCCATAGACTTTAATGGGGCCACACTTCTGATAAACCTCTAGAGCCCCATAGACTTTAATGGGGCCTCACTTCTGATAAACCTCTATAGCCCCATGGTCTATAATGGGGCTTCACTTATTATGTTATAGGGTGGATTTCTATAGCGCACGGCTACTCCGAGGCGTGTCCCGGCGCTGGAAGATCTTCTGTCCAGTCGAAAGGGGGCGGTGAAAGAATTACTGAGTAAAGAGGAGAGTTTTAAGATTCTTTCTAAAAGCCAAGAGATCGGTAGTCATTCTCAGAGAAAGAGGAAGGGCATTCCACAGCTGGGGTGCTAGGCGCTTGAAAGAACGGGCCCCGCACCGAGCACGCCTAATCATAGGCGTGACAGCCAAGGCCTGAGTGGAAGATCTCAAAGATCTCGAGGGTGTGTAGAAGCTCATCCTTCTCTGAAGATATCTGGCGCCCAGACCACGGAGAGCTTTGAATGCCATGGTGAGCGTTTTGAAAGCAATGCACTTTTTGATGGGGAGCCAGTGCAAGGTTTTAAGAAGAGCACTGGCTCTTGCTCTCCTAGTGAGTCCAAAAATGGCTCTAGCCGCTAAATTCTGGACGACTTGTAAGCGAGCTAGGAGGAAGTCAGGAAGGCCCAGGTACAGCACATTCGAATAGACAAGGCGCGAGCCTATCAAGGCCTGTATGATGATTCCTCTGTGGTCAAAGGACAGCAGAGGGAGAAATTTCCTTACCATTTTAAGGGCGGCAAAACATTTGCCGACCAGGCTAAGAACCTGGGGTTTCAGGGAAAGGCTGTTGTCTATTTGAATTCCCATGTTTTTGGTGACCATCGAGTCGCTGTCCGGGGGACACATGGCCACAGGCCACCAGTCCTTCCACCTGGGGTCTGCTGAGCAACCAAAGAAAAGAACCTCCAATTTGTCAGAGTTGCACTTGAGGCTGTTCTGCTCAAACCAGTTGAAAACAGCCTCAAGGCAGCTCCTGATGTTGGCACCGTGAAAGTCAGAACCTTTATCACAAGTGAACAAGAGTTGGGTGTCGTCCGCGTATAATACGATCTGAGCCCCGTAAGCCTACGCCAGTGCCGCCAAAGGGGTCATATACATATTGAAAAGAGTGGGGCTCAGGATAGAGCCCTGAGGCACTCCAACCTCCAGAGGCGACATTATGGCGGAGAAAGGGGGGGCCCAGACCGTCTGCTGGCGGTTGGCGAGGAAGGATCTGAACCAACTGAGCACCGTCCCCCTCAGGCCTATCTCCCAGAGTCTAAGAAGGAGACGGTCATGGGGGACGGTGTCAAAGGCCGCCGATAGATCAAGCATGATCAGCATGGCCTTGCCCCCACCATCAAGGGTTTCTTTGATGGCCTCGGTGACCTCGAGCAGAGCTGTTTCTGTGCTCAGATTGGAGCGGAACCCTGACTGCGACTGATGCAGAATATCATGGGCCTCGAGAAAGTTGACGAGGGAATTATGGACATGCTTTTCGACAACTTTTGCCAGGGCCGACAGAAGGGAGATGGGTCTGTAGTTAGCATGGTTCCTAGGGTCCAGGTTGGGTTTTTTCAGAAGGGGTAAGATCAGGGCCTGCTTCCAAGGCTGAGGAACCGTCCCTGTGGTAAGGGAAAGTTTTAGAAGCGGATTGATTAAAATCTATGGGGCACTTGAGGTTTATCAGAACCTCAAGAGCCCCATGGACTTTAATGGGGCCTCACTTCTGATAAACCTCTAGAGCCCCATAGACTTTAATGGGGCCTCACTTCAGATAAACCTCAAGAGACCCAGAGACTTTAATGGGGCCTCACTCCAGATAAACCTCAAGAGCCCCATGGACTTTAATGGGGCCTCACTTCTGATAAACCTCAAGTGCCCCATAGATTTTAATGGGGCCTAACTTCTGATAAACCTCTAAAGCCCCATGGACTATAATGGGGCTTCACTTATTATAAACCTCAAGATCCCCATAGACTTTAATGGGGCCTCGCTTCTGATAAACCTCAATATCCCCATAGACGTTAATGGGGCCACACTTCTGATAAACCTCTTGAGCCCCAAAGACTTTAATGGGGCCTCACTTCAGATAAACCTCAAGAGACCCAGAGACTCCTCACTTCTGATAAACCTCAAGTGCCCCATAGATTTTAATGGAGCCTCACTTCTGATAAACCTCTAGAGCCCCATGGATTTTAATGGAGCCTCACTTCTGATAAACCTCTAGAGCCCCATGGACTTTAATGGGGACTCACTTCTGATAAACCTCTAGAGCCCCATGGACTTTAATGGGGACTCACTTCTGATAAACCTCAAGAGCCCCAGGGACTTTAATGGGGCCTCACTTCTGATAAACCTCTAGAGCCCCATAGACTATTTCAGATGGCCGCCAGTGTGTGTGCATGCAAGCGTGGCAGCCAGGCATGTAGGAATGGGGCAGTGTTGTTTTTATTTTAAAAAATCACATCCAAAGATAGCTTCCGCAGACATGTAGCTACCCACAGTGCTCATTTTTCAATGGTATTTATTAAATTACAAAAATACCATTTTTGAACAGCATTTGTTAATATATTACAAATGTATTAAAAATGTCCGCCATGGATGCTTCTGCATCTACTGCAGCCATATTTGATTGCGTTTAGTAATGTTTCAAAACACTTTCTAAGATGGGCAAAGAAGAGGTGTGTGCTTTTGCTATGACTAAGTAAAAAGACAGCCGTGGCAGTGCCCCAGTAGGATTCCCTTCCAATAGGTGTTGGTTTTGTCAATACTTATGTTAATTTTCCATTCAATTTTTGTCCTCTAGGGGTCCTCTCACAACCTGTGGCAGTCTTTGGGCACAAACCTGATTCCTGTATATAAGGCACTTGTGTCTGGCAGTAATGTGTAACCCCTCCACAGTGCCATGCATCTCTGAGCTTTGATTGGTCATCAGAGGAATCCTTGACTAGGTAAATGCAGCTGAAGGTTAAGGGCTCTGGCAGGGTGAGGGCTGTAATGCCATCAAGTTGGCGAGCGCGAGCGTAGAAAATCAACCTCCCGGCGAGATATCTCAACCCGGGCAATCAGATTTCTCATTGCGAGTGGTTACGTATGCTCGCGTTGAGAAACAGCTTGCTCGCATTGAGAAAGCTGCCGCTCGAGTAAAAGTCTACTCGAGCGGCAGAAAAAAAGCAGCGCCCGTTTGCACTGTGCATGATGCCGTTCACAATGATTGCACAGTGGGGACAAGCACCTGGCACTGACAATCACCGCAAACTGCACTTATCTAAAGAAACCCTGCCGCTCGCAAAGCTCCACGTAGCGCGGCAGAGTTTTTTGTGCACTTTGTGGAGCTCTGCAAACTCCGCCCAAGGTTACTTGAGACACGATGTGGAGTTGAAGCTATTGGTAGGTGGTTGGAGGAGCCTCTTGATAGATGATGTGGGAGGTGGTACATGATATGTGGCAGTAGACCAGGATATGTAGGTGAATCTGGTGGTCCAGTATACAGAGTTCAAGCTGTCAGTGCATGATGTGGCAGTAGAGCGGGTGGTGAATGGTGGGAGGAGCCTTTTGATACATGATGTGGTGGAAGAGCAGGCAGTGAATGGTGGGTCATGCCTTATTGATACATGATGTGACGGTAGAGCGACTGCTGAATGGTGGGTGAGACCTTATGGTACATGATGTGGCGACAGAGCGGGTGGTGAGGCTTATGGTACATGATGTGTCGGTAGAGCGGGTGGTGAACGGTGGGTGAGACCTTATGGTACATGATGTGGCGACAGAGCGGGTGGTGAGGCTTATGGTACATGATGTGTCGGTAGAGCGGGTGGTGAACGGTGGGTGAGACCTTATGGTACATGATGTGGCAGTAGAGCGGGTGGTAAACGGTTGGTGAGGCCTTATGGTCCATGATGTGGCGGTAGAGCGGATGGTGAACAGTGGTTGAGGCCTTATGGTACATGATGTGGCTGTAGAGCGGGTGGTGAACGGTGGGTGAGGCCTTATGGTACATGATGTGGCGACAGAGCGGGTGGTGAGGCTTATGGTACATGATGTGTCGGTAGAGAGGGTGGGGAACGGTGGGTGAGGCCTTATGGTAAATGATGTGGCAGTAGAGCGGGTGGTTAACGGTGGGTGAGGCCTTATGGCCCATGATGTGGCAGTAGAACGGGTGGTGAACGGTGGGTGAGGCCTTATGTTACATGATCTGTAGGTAGAGCGGGTGGTGAACGGTGGGTGAGGCTTATGGTACATGATGTGGCAGTAGAGCGGGTGGTTAATGGTGGGTGAGGCCTTATAGTACATTATCTGTAGGTAGAGCGGGTGGTTAACGGTGGGTGAGGCCTTATAGTACATGATCTGTAGGTAGAGCGGGTGGTGAACGGTGGGTGAGGCTTATGGTCCATGATGTGGCAGTAGAGTGGGTGGTTAACGGTGGGTGAGGCCTTATGGTCCATGATGTGGCAGTAGAGTGGGTGGTGAACGGTGGGTGAGGCCTTGTGTTACATGATGTGGCAGTAGAGTGGGTGGTGAACGGTGGGTGAGGCCTTGTGTTACATGATGTGGCTGTAGAGTGGGTGGTGAACGGTGGGTGAGGCTTATGGTACAGGATGTGTCAGTAGAGCAGGTGGTTAACGGTGGGTGAGGTCTTATGGTCCATGATGTGTCGGTAGAGCGGGTGGTGAACGGTGGGTGAGGCCTTATGGTACATGATGTGTCGGTAGAGCGGGTGGTGAACGGTGGGTGAGGCCTTATGGTACATGATGTGGCAGTAGAGCGGGTGGTAAACAGTTGGTGAGGCCTTATGGCCCATGATGTGGCAGTAGAGCGGGTGGTGAACGGTGGGTGAGGCCTTATGTTACATGATGTGTAGGTAGAGCGGGTGGTTAACGGTGGGTGAGGCTAATGGTACATGATGTGGCAGTAGAGCGGGTGGTGAACGGTGGGTGAGGCCTTATGGTACATGATATGGCAGTAGAGCGGGTGGTAAACGGTGGGTGAGGCCTTATGGCCCATGATGTGGAGGTAGAGCGGATGGTGAACAGTGGTTGAGGCCTTATGGTACATGATGTGGCAGTAGAGCGGGTGGTGAACGGTGGGTGAGGCCTTATGGTACATGATGTGGCAGTAGAGCGGGTGGTAAACGGTGGGTGAGGCCTTATGGCCCATGATGTGGAGGTAGAGCGGATGGTGAACAGTGGTTGAGGCCTTATGGTACATGATGTGGCAGTAGAGCGGGTGGTAAACGGTGGGTGAGGCCTTATGGCCCATGATGTGGAGGTAGAGCGGATGGTGAACAGTGGTTGAGGCCTTATGTTACATGATCTGTAGGTAGAGCGGGTGGTGAACGGTGGGTGAGGCTTATGGTACATGATGTGTCGGTAGAGCGGGTGGGGAACGGTGGGTGAGGCCTTATGTTACATGATCTGTAGGTAGAGCGGGTGGTGAACGGTGGGTGAGGCCTTATGTTACATGATCTGTAGGTAGAGCGGGTGGTGAACGGTGGGTGAGGCCTTATGGTACATGATGTGGCGGTAGAGCGGGTGGTAAACGGTGGGTGAGGCCTTATGGCCCATGATGTGGCAGTAGAGCGGGTGGTGAACGGTGGGTGAGGCCTTATGTTACATGATCTGTAGGTAGAGCGGGTGGTGAACGGTGGGTGAGGCCTTATGGTACATGATGTGGCGGTAGAGCGGGTGGTTAACGGTGGGTGAGGCCTTATGGTCTATGATGTGGCAGTAGAGCGGGTGGTGAACGGTGGGTGAGGCCTTATGGCCCATGATGTGTCGGTAAAGCGGGTGGTGATCGGTGGGTGAGGCCTTATGTTACATGATGTGGCAGTAGAGCGGGTGGTGAACGGTGGGTGAAGCTTATGGTACATAATGTGGCAGGTGGTACATGATGTGAGGTTAAAGCTGCCAGTACGTGTATCTAAGGCAGTTATGGCTCTTGTTACACAATGTGCACATGAAACTGGTGGTGCAGAGGGTGAATAAGGAGGGGTGGCACATGATCGTGGTATATAAGGTGGGGCTGAAACTCCTGGCACACAAGGCCGAGTTGAATATGGTGGTACACAGGGTGGAGTTGAAGGTGGTGGTGCACGAGGTGGAGTTAAAGATGGGTGAATATGAAACTGGGGGTACACGAGGCTGGGTTGAAGATGGAGGGAGTGTCTGCTTCTCAGGAAGCCAGGGTGTAACCGACAGCAGGAGTAAGGGGAAGGGCGTGCCCCCTCGCAGGCCTGTAGAGGCAGAAGTTACACACGGGCGGTCATGAGAAAAGGGGGGCGTTAGCCGACGCACGGGGTCGGAGAGGGGCTGCGTGTATTTATAGCGCATCTTACACAATGCATGTTCGCAGCTTCCGAGGTGGAGTAACACTTTTTATTCAGAACGACTGCACACGGTAGATTGAAGTATGACATGTTATGTAAAACATAAGTATTGTAAATGTTTGATACACATCGGTGAAGTCCTCTCGGTGTGGTGGGGGTCTGTGGGAGGCTGACCTGCCCCAGCCCTCCCAGCCTTGGAGATGCACCTTCCTGTCCTAGAACCCCAGCTGTCTCTGAAGAGCCCCCCTCCTTCGCCTGACTGGGGAGACATCTTAGGCTGGCATGGGAAGCGCGGGAAAAGTTGAAACGGAAACTGCCAAAGAAAGAAAACAATGAGACGCGAGGTGGAAGGAAAGAAGTGGTGAGGCGAGAGCCGGAGTGGAAAGAACGGGTCATTCCTGGGAGCCGGCGAGGGGTTCCCTCCCAAGCCCCCCCCCCCCCCCCCCCCCCCCCCCGCTCCTCTGCTGAGTCCATGCCGTCCGTATCCGGTCTGCGGCCCGGCGGATTCCAGGCATGGCTTCTGCTGCTCGTAATCTGTGTCTGGGAGTCTGTGGTCAGCCGTGGCTGAAACATTCCCAGCCGCCTCACTCACTCACTCACTCTGTACAACTAACTCTCTCACCTCGCTCCCGGCCAGGCTGGGTGGGTCACCCCCTTCGCAGCCCCCCCCCCCCTCCCCCTCTGGGATATACACCTCACTCACCGTACTACCTAGTACCGACCCCGCTCACTGTCTGGAGCTCCCTAGACTGGATTTTACACTCACTGCAGCTCCCACCTCCCCCAGACTGGGCCTTACACCTCACTCGCCTCCCAGCTCCCTCAGACTGGGCCTTCCACTCACTCAGCCTCCCACTCTTGCAGACTCATCCTTACACCTCACTCGCCTCCCAGCTCCCTCAGACTGCGCCTTACACTCACTCGCCTCCCAGCTCCCCCGGATTGGGCCTTACACTTACTCAGCCTCCCACTGTCCCAGACTGGGCCATGCACCTCACCCAGCCTCACAGCTCCCTCAGACTGGGCCTTCTACTCACTCAGCCTCCCAGCACACCCAGACTAGGCATTCCACTCACTCAGCCTCCCAGCACACCCAGACTAGGCATTCCACTCACTCAGCCTCCCAGCACACCCAGACTAGGCATTCCACTCACTCAGCCTCCCACTCTTGCAGACTCGTCCTTACACCTCACTCGCCTCCCAGCTCCCCCAGACTGGGCCTCACACTCATGCAGCATTTTAGCACGTCCAGATTGGACCGTACACTATCTCCACCTCTCAACTCCCAAGACTGGGCCTTACACTCACTCAGCCTCCCAGCCCCCAAGACTGTGCCGTACACTCCCTCTGTCTCCCAGCACACCCAGACTGGGCCTTACACTCACTCAGCCTTTCAGCTTCCCCCGACTGGCCTCACACTCACTCCGCCTACCACTCTGGGTCATACACCTCACTCAGCATCTCTCTCTCCCATTCTGGGTCATACTCTTCACCAGCCTCTTAGCTCCCCCAGACTGGGCCTTGCACTCTATCAGCCTCCCAGATCCACAGGCTGGGCCTTACACTCATGCAGCGTCTAAGCACATCCAGATTGGGCCTTACACTCACGCAGCCTCCCAGCTCCCCCAGATTAGCCCTTGCACTCATGCAACCTCTCAGCTCCATGTGTGGGTGAAAGGGTTCTTCTAAGGGGTGCATCCGTGGCCCATGTGTGGCATATATTTTAACAGCCTGTTGAAGGCTGTGCCGTGTCATGGCAGGTTCTAGGGGTCCCGGATGTGCCGGGACAGCCCCGGTGTTTCTTCATATGTCACAACAGATTTCTCTACATTCAGCACAAGGCCCGGTTTTAATAAAAACGGTCGATGAACAGAGGGGCCAGCTTTTGTATGTTCAAATGCAGAATTAGTTACCAGCCTTTTCAGAAATCAATTTACTTAACACATATTTTACTTTTTGTGAGCTTTCTCACCGGGATCAGATGCAGGCAGACCTCTCGGGCAGGTGAAGTTATCCACAAAGGTTTGTAAACAATATTACTATCTGTGACATGGGGCTACCAATAGATAGATCACTGCATGTGCTATGTTTGGGGCTATGCAGCCCGTGGTTCCTTTTCTGCTATTTCTATCCACCCCCTTTAAAGTAACTGACCTGAATACTTAGCGCCCTGTGGCCGCTTCAAGGAAGCAGACGTGCTGGGGAGCAGGGGATAAGGGCTCCCGGGTTCCTGCCCCTGTCTGCTCACACCCTGTTCACGGCCCCCTCCATTCCATCTATTTCAGCCTCAGGATATCAAGGCCACGTTTAACAGGCCAGGAACGGTTGTTCGTTTGGGTGCTGGAGTATGTAAAAAGGGCAGGCATATCGTTCCCGCACACTTCGACCTCTGTTGGAGAGCCCTTCTTGTCTGGCACATGGACACGCCATGTTCCTCAGCCCCAGTGGGTATCCCTAGAGCGGTCGAGAGCTGGTGGTTTCTGGGCATCGCCATTCCTGGCCCTGGGCCATGCCATGTTGCAGAGATTTGATGCGAGGGGCTTAGGCGCTTCCTTCCCTGGCACTGGTCAAGAACTAACGGTTTCTGGGCACCATCTTTCTTGGCACCGGTCCATGCCTGTTTGTGGAAACTGGAAGTTCAGTGCCCCAAGGCACCCCTTCCCTGGCACTGGTCACGAGCTGATGTTTTCTAGACCCCTCCTCCCTTGGCACCGGTCAATGCCTATTTGTGGAGACAGACTAGATGTCCAGTGCCCCAAGGGACCACTTCCCTGGCACTGGTCCATGTCTCGGTGCGGAGACTGTATGCTCAGTGCCCCTGGGGACCCCATGCTGGCATCGGTCGAGAGCTGATGGTTTCAAGGTTGCTTCTTCCTCGGCATTAGGCCATGCACTATTGCTGAGATGGGTTGTACTCGGCCCCAGTAACCTCCTTGGTTGGCACTGGTCTAGAGTTGTGGTTTCTGGGCACCTCCTTTCCTGGCACCGGCCCATGTCTCGTTGAGGAGATTGGGTGGTCCCAGTGGACCCCTTCCCTGGCACTAGTCGAGAGCTGAAGGTTTCAGGGCCCCTTCTTCCTGTGCCATGCGTTGCAGAGATTGGATGTCCAGGGCCCCAGCGGCTTCCTTCGCGCGCGCTGACTGGCGGTGGTTTGTGGGCACCACATTCCCTGGCACCAGAGGAGATTGTTGTGGAGATTGAACGTCCGGGGGCCCCGCGGCGTCCGTCCCTGGCTCTGGGCGAGAGCTGATGGTTTCTGTGCCCCTCCCCCCTGGCATCAGGTCATGGCCTGTTGCGGCCCCCGTCCCTGGCTCTGCCCGAGAGCTGATGGTTCCTGTGCCCCTCCCCCCTGGCCCCGGGCCATGCCCGCTGCAGAGACCGCTCGCTGTGATTCCCTCGTCGCGAGTGAACAGCTGCCTCGCATCCGAGCCCGAGGAAGCCGGGCACTCGCTCGGAATAATGTGAAACAATTGATTATTGACAGTCGAGTAACACTAGCAAACTTTCCTTCTTCTTTTTATGAGTGCGGAAATCCCTCGCAGCCCCTCCCGCCGGCGCTGTAACAAGCCGGGGAGGCGCAGGGATGGATGGATGCCTGGCAGTGGCAGGACGGCCTGTGCGCAGGGCTCGGGCACCTGCTGCGGAGGGGAGGGGCCGTGCCCGGCGGCAGGCAGGAATGCCAGGCAGGTATGTATGCCTGCTGCGTGTGCGCACTCGCCCGCGCTGCGCTCCGTGCTCTGAGCAGCCCTGCGCCGGCGGCCACCAGTGTCTGTCTGTCTGTCTGCGCAGGATGGAAGACAGCGGCCTAGCGCCTCCGGGCTGGAGTTCGCAGCGCCTCGCTCTTAGTTAGGTCACTGGTGTGGCAGGCAGGTGAGGCAGGGGCGCAACACGAGCCCCTGCGACGCGAGGGGTGAGGGGGCTCTAATCAAACCAAGCCCACTTACCATCCATGAGATACGGAAGGTGCGGGGCCCCTCATCACATACTGCAGGGGCCCCATCCTTTAACGCTCTGACACGACGGTGCGGCCTGCTGCTGTCGCTGCCAGAAGGGGCGTAGGCCGGGGCGTGAGAAGCCAGGCCAGGGCTCAAGCACTGGACTCCATGGAACCCAACAAGACAACAGGTCTGGCCTTGGCAAGCCGCTGCAACGGGTATTTTCATGTCTGCATTCATTGGCCAATCCCTTTTGATTTTACTTTAATATACATACAAGATCGGGCTTTCAGACAGCTGTTTTCAAACACTGGGTTGTTATTGTTTCATTCACATTTTCCATGCGCCCACTACAGCAGACAACAGGGGCGATGTCTGCCCACTGGTGCCATTCTGCCCTTTGACAATGAGCGCATCCACAGACAGAGCAGTTCCCTCCAGCTCAGGGACAGCAGTGGTAATGTGTGCTCTTGGAGACCAACATTCTTGCAGACATTTTTTTTAGATTGATTAGTGCCCAGCAGCTCCCCACAAATGAAGTTTTGCAAAAACCTCAATCAAAACAAGCCATTACCAGGCCGAATTATTTTACCAATGCTTATTTTTTTGTTGCAAATATGTGCCATAAAAATACAATAAGATGGGAAATAGTCATGCCACTGCCTAAGAGTAGCACCCAAATGTCTGCAATAAAGATATACTACCATTGTAAAAAATATTACCATTGTCCTTGCCTCCCTCACTCGAGGTATCTTCCCAGAAGCTCTTAAGTCAGGCCCTACCCTGTCACTTCTGGAGAAATCTACACTAGACCCCGAAGACCTCACCAACTACTGGCCCATCACTCACGTACCACTCACTGCCTCCCTAACTCGATGTATCTTGTCAGAAGCTCTCACGTCAGGGCGGACCCTGTCACTTCTGGAAAAATTTACACTAGACCTCGAAGACCTCAACAACTACTGGCCCATCACTCATGTACCACTCACAGCCTCCCTCACTTAAGGTATCTTCTCAGAAGCTCTCAAGTCAAGCTTGATCCTGTCACTGCTAGAGAAACCTACCCTAGACCCCGAAGATTTTGCCAACTACTGGCCCATCACTCACGTACCACTCATTGCCTCCCTAACTCGAGGTATCTTCTCAGAAGCTCTCAAGTCAAGCCCGATCCTTTCACTCCTGGAGAAACCTACCCTAGACCTGAAGTCCTCGCCAACTACTGGCCCATCACTCACGTACCACTCACTGCCTCCCTCACTGAAGGCATCTTCTTAGAATCTCTCAAGTCAGGCCTTATCCTGTCACTTCTGGAGAAACCTACTCTAGACCCCAAAGACTTCACCAACTACTGGCCCATCAGTCACATACCACTCACTGTGTTCCTCACTTGAGGTATCTTCTCAGAAATTCTTAAGTCAAGCCCGATCCTTTCACTCCTGGAGAAACCTACTCTAGACCCAGAAGACTTCGCCAACTACTGGCCCATCGCTCACGTACCACTCACTGCCTCCCTCACTCAAGGTATCTTCTCAAAAGCTCTCAAATCAAGCCCGATCCTTTCACTCCTGGAGAAACCTACTCTAGACCCCGAAGACTTCGCCAACTACTGGCCCATCACTCACGTACCACTTACAGCCTCCCTCACTCGAGGTATCTTCTCAGAAGCTCTCAGGTCAGGCCTGAACCTGTCAGGCCTGAACCTGTCACTGCTGGAGAAACCTACTCTAGACCCCGAAGACCTTGCCAACTACTAGCCCATCACTCACGTACCACTCATTGCCTCCCGCACTCAAGCAGGTATCTTCTCAGAAGCTATCAAGTCAGGCCCTATCCTGTCACTGCTGGAGAAACCTACTCTAGACCCCGTAGACATCGCCATCACTCACGTACCACTCACAGCCTCCCTCACTCGAGGTATCTTCTCAGAAGCTCTCAAGTCAGGCCAGAACCCGTCACTGCTGGATAAACCTACTCTAGATCCCGAAGACCTCACAAACTACTAGCCCATCACTCACGTACCACTCAATAGCTCCCTCACTGAAGGCATCTTCTCAGAAGCTCTTAAGCCAGGCCTGATCCTGTCACTTCTGGAGAAACCTACTCTAGACCTGAAGACCTCGCCAACTACTGGCCCATCACTCACTGCCTCCCTCACTCGAGGTATCTTCTCAGAAGCTCTCAAGTCAGGCCCTATTATGTCACTGCTGGAGAAACGTACCCTAGTTCTGAAGACCTCGCCAACTACTGGCCCATCACTCACGTACCACTCACTGCTTCCCTCACTCAAGGTATCTTCTCAGAAGCTCTCAATTCAGGCTCGATACTGTCACTGCTAGAGAAACCTACCCTAGACCCCCAAAGACTTTGCCAACTACTGGCCCATCAGTCACGTACCACTCACTACCTCCTTCACTCAAGGTATCTTCTCAAAAGCTCTCAAGTCAGGCCCTATCCTGTCACTGCTGGAGAAACCTACCCTAGACCCTGAAAACCTCGCCAACTACTGGCCCATCACTCACGTACCACTCACTGCCTCCCTCACTCGAGGTATCTCATCAGAAGCTCTCAAGTCAGGCCTGATCCTTTCACTTCTGGAGAAACATACTACTGGCCCATCACTCATGTACCACTCATTGGCAAAATCAATGAAAAAGCAATATGTGTTCAACTCTGTCCTTGCATCAATGCTAACCATCTCCTGCGTGGTTACCAGTCTGACTTCAGATCACACCGCAGCACGGAGACCGATACTTTAACATCACAGACAATGTCTTGTTGACCACAGACGAAGATGACCCTGCCTCCTGCTGTTCTGCACCTTTCAGCTCCCTTTAATGCAGTCAACAATACAACTCTCATATTTATCCTGGCGTCTCAAATGGGACTCACTGGCCCATGTCCTTCACTGGTTCTCCTACCTTTCCAAACAACACCGGTGTGTTCACATGGACACCTCCTGGTCACAAGAGATCCCGATCACACGTGGAGTCTCCCCAGGTTCTATTCTATCTCCTATCGTTTTCAACCTTTACTTGGAGCTCTTGATGCTCTGCACACAGTTAACAGCTTCAAGATTTACTGACATGCCGATGATACACAACTCTACTTGAAAGTGGTTTCTACTTCAGAGATCCAGCGCCTCAAACTCTGCTTACACACCATCCAGACCTGGAAGTCCAGTATCCACCTGAAGGTCCACCCAACCTACACACAGTTTGTGCTACTTGCCAAGGACAACAAACACAACACAGTTCGAACCTGGCTCAATTACAGGAACCGTGACGGCTTTGAAGCCCAGCTTTCACGGAATGCCAAGTCATTTGTAGGGGTGGGCAGCATTTGCGTAGTCGCGCTATGCAAAGCTCATCAAAATGGTAAAAAATCTCTGAGGACGCAGAGTTTCGCGAACACGCGGAATTGCTTGTTCCGCCCGTTCGCAATGCTTTTTTCCTGTTCACGAACACTGTTTGCGTGCTCGGGGGTGGGCCGGTTTGAAATATCTCACAAACACGCATTTTGAAAGCGCGAACAAGCAAAAAATTCTGCTAAGCCGCCAGTCGCGGAATTTTGGGCAATTCTGCGTTCTCTGTGGAACATAAAATTACCCAAATTCCGTAAGTGGAACGGAATTTACCGCCCAGGCCTAGTCATTTTGATTCACCATGGACACCAACCTCCCCCTCAAGGAACACATTGCTGATAAAAACAAAGATGGCCTGATATCCTCTCCCTCACCCAATCAAAGTGAAATTGTTTCTTCCGGAAAGGGACTTCAGAACTGCTGTTAAAGTTCTTGCACTCTTGTATCACAATGGTAGTAATACCCTAATCCCAGAATTAACACTGGCACCCCTTAGGGGGCTTCCTGTACACCACAGAACGCCTCATCCAGGGCCTGAAGAAATATGGCCACCTCACCCATATCCTGATGGAACTCTGTTGCCAGCTCGCACTGCATTCAAACGAAGCTGTATAATTTACAAAGCCATCACAACCAGCTCATTTGTCATGCAGACATGCTCACCGCCTCTGGTGGCTCTTTCTACACCCGCAGCCAGGACGCCACCAGATTGCAGACTAAGAAGTGCAAAAAAGAAAAAACAAAACAGCAGGCCTTTTCCATCTATGCACCCAGTAGCTCTTTTTTCAATTTAAAAATGTTATCGATTACATGAATTTTGGGGGACACTTAAAGCTGTCTCTAGGCCAGACCTAGGAATGGGCGCGAAAATATTTCTGCACTTGTGCATTTCATTGGCTGAACACAATTTGCGCTTTCTCACTTTGTGCACACATTTTAACCACCAGTGAGTTCATGCAACAAGTACATATTTGGGGTATCACTGCCTACAAATTAGGGACAAAAGCACGCTCATTAGCAGGTGTGAGAGATATACAAGCTGTAGTGCTTTTGCAATGCTGCTTGCACTGTGATTTTAATGAACCAAATGTGTGTTTGCCCCAGTATTGGAACTTTCACAGATTCCCATGGTTTTGTATCATTCCCGTCGTCGGAATGGGAGTCTCTGTAACAAAATGACATAGCAGTAGGTACAAAAGAGAAATAAAACAAGCATTTGCAATGCAATGGTCTCGGCATCATTAAAGGTAGAGCTATTGGCATTGCTCATGACATTTTTTTTCTTTAAATCACAAATAAATGGGCATTGTCATTAACATTGCCAATACACAGCACTCTGCACTCAACAGCACACAATGCTCTGCACACTCACTACTCTGCACACTCACCACTCTGCACACTCACCACTCTGCACACTCACCACTCTGCACACTCACCACTCTGCACACTCACCACTCTCCACTCTGCACTCTGCACTCTCCACTCTGCACTCTCCACTCTGCACTCTCCACTCTGCACTCTCCACTCTGCACTCACCACTCTGCACTCACCACTCTGCACTCACCACTCTGCACTCACCACTCTGCACTCACCACCATTTTGAGGATATACAAATTTCTTGGAAAGCCAACAATAAATAACATTCTTAGGTCGGTCCCCCGGGAATCGGTAAAATGCTGATCTGTACAAATAAGTCTTTACTTTTGTAGCTCATTCTCCTTTGACAAGTGTAGTAAGGATTTGGCTCTTTTCAAAATTACACCGGAGTATCAATCAAAAAGTCCCCATTCTACGTCCGTCTTGTCGGGTCTTAAAGTTAATTCCTCTGTTCGTGGAAGGAGGAGCCACGCGTGTGACCAGGATGGCCGCGTGAGAGCTCGGCTCCGCCGACCTCCGTTACCAGCCTCCACATACTGGCATTAATCCTGTGCTATAAACCCGCTCCCGTAAAGATCTGGCAAAGCGACGACTCCCGCTGTTTACCCGGGCCACCTACGGTACTCGAGACCGAAGTTATACCGGGTTGTGGTCTGCGGCCTACTAGCATCTGAAGCAGGGGGCTTGAGTAGACGAGGAGCCCGTCACTAAGTGTAAAAACATTGGGGCCGCAAACCGAAGTCAGCGGTCCGGCCACGTGAACTACCCCAAATGCATGCGCCTCCAGCGCGATGGCAGACCTAGCGGGAGTGAGGTGGTGGCGATGCGGCCATTGTGAGGCCGTGGCGCCGTGAACTCCTCCTGATTTGCCCTGTGAGGTGCACGGAGGGGGCTACCCGTCGTGGACATGAAGCACCCTGCTCCGGGGCGGCGAGCCAGTGCAGGCGGTGCTTCAGCGCTACTCTAGGGAGAGAGGAATCATGCACAGAGGCTCCGGTGAGCAGTGTGTTGGGGGTGCCCGTGCCGCCCCTCCTTGAGGCATATATAAAGCCCCATGGTGCCTGTGTGTAGCGAGGTGGGCAGGTTGCACAGTTGGTGCGCACTAAATTGGCTGTGTGGCGAGCAGTGGTGGCCAGGTTGGCGCCCTGTTTGGTTGTACAGAACTGTGGGAAAGCGGCTGCCCTGGGGACTTCCTTGTAGGCAATGCCCTACCTTGCTGCGGTGTGTCTACCCTGCTAGTAATGTTGTGGGGTGAGCCGGGCAGCTGATTGGAGACGCGGCGCACATACAACCCCAAGCCTTACAGTCCCCGTTCCTTCCGCGCGTTCAGCCGGCGTTGACGGCCTCAGCCCCGGGTCTGCCGCGGCCGGTCCTGCAGTAATGGGCACGGCGCATGCGTAAGCCCGAAACCTTCCATTGGGCACGGCGCATGCGCAAGCAGCGGGAGGTATTGCTAGCGTCTCAGCTTCCGAGGAGGACAGCGCGTTCGCGTGCGCGTGGCCGGCGCAAATCGCCTTGCGCGCGGCCAGTGCTGTCTTCCTGGGAAGCTGAGCCGCTAACAATAAGGTCTCTGGCGAGAGCGAGCTTCTCTCGCTTCTAGCCGAGACCTAAAAAGGCCTAGGCCTCATTCCCTTTTGTAGCATATCCGCCTCTTTTTGTAAAAGAGACCAAACTAAGCATCAGCCAATCAGAAGAGCCTCACCCCATAGAACCCTCCTAAAGGAACCTCAGAGCCTCAGCTTTTCTACCGCACGTTGTGCTTAGGGAGTCTCCTTTGAGCTCTGCTCAATCTCTACTCTTCAGAAGTTTTTCTTCAGGATTTTTCTTAAGGATTGTTAGCTGTTCCTTCCAGGATGTCTGAAAAGGAAAAGAAGAAGGCCCTTTTCAAGCCATGTTCCACCGGTGGCAAGAAAAGGCTTTTGTTGAGGATAAGCATAAAGATTGCATCTACTGCCTCTATCCTGATCATAAGGCTGCGGACTGCAAGATCTACTGCACCTTTTCAACCAAGACCCTCTGGGATCGTGAGGGTAGGCTTCTTACCTGGCTCCAGAAGTTGAAGTCCAGAAAGGACACAGTTTCCAGTGATAGTGAGGACTCTTCATCAGCGTAATCGACTAGAAGGTCAGTCAAAAGGGGTAGGGGTTCCCCTTCTCCTTCTGTGGAGCATCCTTCTAAGGCCTCAAAAAAGACCCCCAGAGAGTCTGAGAGCCATGGTGAAAAGCAGAGGGTAGGACCATCTACGCCTTCTTCGGCTATGAAGACTGATCCAGCCTTCAAAAAACCCTCTTCTCAGTCTTCTGGAAAGTCTGACAGAAGTTCCAAGTCGTCGACGATGAAGGCGTCGTCGAATAAGGCTCCGTCGACGAAGAAATTGAAGCCTAAGCTTAAGATGGTACCGTCGACGGGCTCGTCCATGGGGCAATCGACGACAGTCGAAGGGGTCGACGGCGCCGACGAAGTGTTCGTCGATGGTGGTGATGACAGTGTCGTCGTCGAGGGCTTCGACGACGACAACATTGACGACGACGACGGCAGGAGCGTCGTGGTCTCGGCGTCGACGACGACCATCTTGTCGTCGAGTGTTCTTTCGTCGACGACGCCTATTCCGTCAACGAAGCCGACGACGGCAGTATTATCATCACCATTGTTGATGGGATCGTCGACGATTTTATCGTTGGAGAAAAGAATTACGATTTCTTTGACGAGAATTACACCGGACATGACATCTCCTAGGAGAGTTACCCCCTTGCCGCCAGCTCTACTTTTAGAGGCGGATGAGGATGAATCAGAGGAGGACGATCAGGACTCATATGGCTATGCAAACAGTCGATCCCAGCTTCTGGTTAAATGCCAGGAGACAGATTCTGACGGAGAGTACAACCAGGAATGTGGTTATTGTCATCATTCTGCCCAGCCAGAACAGTACTTGAGACAAGATATGGTGTCTGTACCAACATCTTTATTGCAGGACCTTCACAACATGCTGCAGGATTACAAGTCTAGATGTTCACATCCTGCTCCGGTTCCGATTGCGCAAGCCATGCCTGTCCCTGCGGCTCCAGCAATGGCTGCTCCCGAATTGCCAGCCCAGGTGTCATCTCAGCCACAGACACTGGTTCCACAGGAGCCTTCAATACCATTGGACACCCATGATGATTCCTCGGATGAGGATCAAAATTTTGATGACGGTACTGGTCAAGGTACAGAATAGGATGAATATGTCATCCCAGACCCAGCATCTCCATGTCAGGATCCGGTGGACTCCCCGGCAGCGGATATGGGGGTGTTTCATAAGCTAATGGAGAGAGCGACTGGCAGATTCAAACTATCAATGCCTTCGGTTGCCACCGAATGTTTCTTATATGATTTTAAAGAACCTTATAAGATGACAACAAGATCTATCCCTATTGTCCAGCATCTTTGGGATGAAGGCCTTAAAGCAATGAAAAATCCAGCGACGGTGGTCTTTGTACTACTGTGCCTCGAGAAAAAATACAAAGCGCCTGAGGATGGTCCGGCGTCTTTGACGGGACACCCAAGACCGGACTCGGTTATTTCTCAAGCAGCACAAAGGAAGTCGCGCAACCCCTCAGCTCCTTTGACAACTCCTCCAGATAAAGAGGGCAGGAGGTTAGACAACGCCGGGAAGAGGTTCTCTACAATGGCGAGTCTTCTGGTGCGGGCAGCAAATGCCTTGGCGATATTCTGCAGATACGATCGCCAACTATGGTGTGATGTTTCGGCGTACTTGGATCAACTTCCTCCTGAGTCAAAGACAGAAGAGTTACCCCCTTGCCGCCAGCTCTACTTTTAGAGGCGGATGAGGATGAATCAGAGGAGGACGATCAGGACTCATATGGCTATGCAAACAGTCGATCCCAGCTTCTGGTTAAATGCCAGGAGACAGATTCTGACGGAGAGTACAACCAGGAATGTGGTTATTGTCATCATTCTGCCCAGCCAGAACAGTACTTGAGACAAGATATGGTGTCTGTACCAACATCTTTATTGCAGGACCTTCACAACATGCTGCAGGATTACAAGTCTAGATGTTCACATCCTGCTCCGGTTCCGATTGCGCAAGCCATGCCTGTCCCTGCGGCTCCAGCAATGGCTGCTCCCGAATTGCCAGCCCAGGTGTCATCTCAGCCACAGACACTGGTTCCACAGGAGCCTTCAATACCATTGGACACCCATGATGATTCCTCGGATGAGGATCAAAATTTTGATGACGGTACTGGTCAAGGTACAGAATAGGATGAATATGTCATCCCAGACCCAGCATCTCCATGTCAGGATCCGGTGGACTCCCCGGCAGCGGATATGGGGGTGTTTCATAAGCTAATGGAGAGAGCGGCTGGCAGATTCAAACTATCAATGCCTTCGGTTGCCACCGAATGTTTCTTATATGATTTTAAAGAACCTTATAAGAAGACAACAAGATCTATCCCTATTGTCCAGCATCTTTGGGATGAAGGCCTTAAAGCAATGAAAAATCCAGCGACGGTGGTCTTTGTACTACCGTGCCTCGAGAAAAAATACAAAGCGCCTGAGGATGGTCCGGCGTCTTTGACGGGACACCCAAGACCGGACTCGGTTATTTCTCAAGCAGCACAAAGGAAGTCGCGCAACCCCTCAGCTCCTTTGACAACTCCTCCAGATAAAGAGGGCAGGAGGTTAGACAACGCCGGGAAGAGGTTCTCTACAATGGCGAGTCTTCTGGTGCGGGCAGCAAATGCCTTGGCGATATTCGGCAGATACGATCGCCAACTATGGTGTGATGTTTCGGCGTACTTGGATCAACTTCCTCCTGAGTCAAAGACAGAAGCAAAAAAGGTTTTGCAAGAAGGGGAGGAAACATCAAGGGAAGTCATTGACTGTGCCATGGACATTGCCGCAACGGCTTTTCATTCTTTGGCTGGGGCTGTGGTCCTTCGTCGCCAGGGATGGCTTAGGGCGACCTTGTTTAGACCCGGAATCCAGAATAAGATCCTGGATCTACCTTTTGATGGAGAGGCATTATTTGGAAAATTGATAGATGACACTCTCCAAGACATTAAAAAGGATACTGAGACCGCTAAGTCTCTGGGTACGCTTCAGTACCGTAAAGCTCCTTTTAAAGGTTCCAGAGGAAAAAGCATCACCTACGGAGGCTCTTATCAGCAGCAAAGGTATTCATCATATGGCTCAGGTTTGCAATAGTACCGCCAACCTTATCAGCAAAGGCAGGGCCATTCCTCGAATTACTCAAGACCTAATAACAGAGGGAAGCAGGCTCGCCAAGAACGTGATACGTCCAAGAGACAATAGCGGCCTCCTGGCTCTTCCTACTGTGCCCACCTCCGCAAGATCATCAGTAGGAGGCAGGGTGTCACAATACCTTCAGAATTGGTCCATGATAACATCAGACCGTTGGGTGCTAAACATCATTCGAAAGGGCCATACTTTGGAATTCACACAAATCCCACCATCCAAGCCCCCTGCTGCCATTCCATCAAAACATCTGCGTCTTCTGCGGCTCGAAGTTCATCAAATGCTCCTGAAGGGTGCTATAGAGCCGGTCCCCTCCGCCCAAAGAGGAGAGGGATTCTATTCCAGGTTCTTCCTGGTAAGGAAGACGCTTGAGAAATGGCGCCCCATTTTAGACCTCAGGGAGCTCAACACCTATCTCATCTCCCTGTCTTTCCGGATGGTCTCTCTGCAAGACATTCTACGTCTCATCAATCCGGGGGATTTCATGGCCACGCTCGATATCAAAGATGCGTACTTTCATGTGCCGATTCACCCAGCACACAGAAGGTTTCTACGATTTATAGTAGCCAAGAGCCACTTTCAATTCAGGGTTTTACCCTTTGGACTTCGCTCAGCTCTGAGAATCTTCACAAAGGTGCTGGCACCAGTAGCTGCGTTTCTTCGGAAGAATCACTTTCAGGTCTTCCCTTACCTGGACGATTGGTTGCTGAAGGCTCCGTCCCGGGAGGCTGCGAGGGAAGCGGTCAACGCATGTACAAACCTTTTTCAGAATTTGGGTCTCACTCTGAACAAAGAGAAGTAATCTCTGGTTTCATCCAGGACAGCTCGCTTCCTGGGGGCCATCTTGGACTCTAATCTCAAGAAAGCTTTCCGAACCTTGGAGTGGCAGGGAAAACTGCAGACCATGGCGCTAGACTTACGAAGAAGAAGGTGTCTTTCAGTACGCCGTTACAAATCCCTTCTGGGGGTAATTTCTTCATGCATTCCTCTAATTACACACTGCAGATTGAGGATGTGTCCTCTTCAAGAGCGACTGGACATCCAATGGAAACAGATTCACGGGTCGTTCGACGCAAGGTGACCATCACCTCGGCAATGAAAAAAGCTGCTGTGTGGTGGACAAAGCAAGAGAACTTGTCCCAAGGTCTATCGTTCATAAGCGACCCATCTCCTCAGGTTGTGACGACGGATGCGTTGTTGGACAGTTGGGGAGCAGTGCTGCTGGACCTGCATGTCAGTGGACATTGGTCTCCTCAGAACCGTCAGCTCCACATCAATCTCTTGAAGCTCAGGGCGATCAAACTGTCTCTTCAAGCTTTTCTCCCTCGCCTAAGAGGTTCAGAAGTTCTCATCCGGACGGACAACACCACGGCCATGCATTACGTGATCAAGAAAGGAGGAACCAGGTCTCTCCCGTTGTCTCAGGAGGCTCAAGAAATCTGGGAATGGGTGATCCTTCATGGGATTTCGCTGCAGGTGGAACACCTACCAGGGATCTTAAACGAAAATGCCGACAGACTAAGAAGGTCATCCTCAGTCAGTCACGAGTGGGAACTGAACCAACAAGTTCTGGACGAGGTCTTCCAACAGTGGGGCAAGCCTGTGATAGATCTATTTGCCACACCGACCATCAAGAAATGCCGGTCTTATGCAAGCAGGCTTCACCACTAAGGGTCATTGGGGAATGCACTTTCGATATCCTGGTCAGGGGCATTTGTCTACGCCTTTCCCCCCATTCCACTGATCCTGAGGCTTATCAGGAAGATCAAGGTAGAGCCATGCAAGATGATCTTGATAGCCCCTGCTTGGGCGAGACAGTTCTGGTTGACGGAACTCCACCTGTTGTCGCTGGTTCCTCCTCCTCCCTTGCGACCCATTCCAGACCTTCTCACAATGTCCGAAGGGCAGATTTGGCATCCGGATCCAGCGTCCTTGCACCTGACAGCATGGCTCCTGAGCATCGAGAATTTATGAACCTTCCCTTCTCAAATGAAATAAAAGAAGTTCTGTCCCAGGCTAGAGCCCCTTCCTCAAACAAAACTTACCGTCTCAAATGGAGGAGATTTTGCATTTGGTGCAGGAAAGAGGATGTTGACCCTTTCTCTTCACAACCTCATCAAATTCTGCCTTATCTCTTGTCCTTGGCTAAGTCAGGGCTGGCCCATTCATCAATAAAAGTTCATTTGGCAGTGATTTCTAGGTATAGACGGTCAGCATCTGGACCATCTCTTTGGTCTTCCAGGTTAACAGTTTCTCAAAGGATTGTTCCGTGTCTATCCCCCGGTGAGGCCTCCGCCTCCTACGTGGCAATTGAATTTGGTCCTCGCACAGCTCATGAAGGGCCCCTTTGAACCAATACATCGATCAGACATGAAATTCCTTTCATGGAAATTGGTTTTCCTTCTTGCCCTCACATCAGCAAGTCGCATTAGGGAGTTGCAGGCGCTCACAATCCAAGAGCCGTTTCTCCAATTCAAAAGAAATACAGTAATCTTACGAACGAATCCAAAGTTCATTCCCAAAGTGCCCTCGGACTTCCACTTGAATGAACCAGTTATTATTAAAGCTTTCTTTCCTCACCCTACTACTCCAGCGGAGAGGTCGCTACATTCTCTGGATGTACAACGGTGCTTGAAGTTTTACTTGGATCGCATCAAAGGATTCCGTAAATCATCCCAATTATTTATTGCTTTTGGTGGTCCTCATAAGGGCCTCTCTCTTTCGAAGCAGGGTATTGCAAGGTGGATTACAAGTGCCATTCTACATTGCCATAATACAGCGGGTAAGCTGCTGACTAGCAGGGTTAGACCACATTCCACAAGATTGGTGGCTTCTTCAACAGCTCTCTTCGCGGGAGTGCACATCAAAGACATTTGCAGAGCTGCGACTTGGAGCAGTGTGCACACCTTTACAAAGCATTACTGCTTGGATTCCTTGCAACAGGAAGATACGGCTGTGGGCCAGGCGGTCCTGAGGAACCTCTTCCACTAATTGGTGAGCTTTCCTTTTTATCCCACCTTCCTTTTATTCTGCACATTTTGGTTTTCATGTAATGATGACTATTGCAATGTTTATGTATGCCACAAAATGTGCTTATGGCTGACTGCTTACTACTCTGATACAAAAGCATGGGAATCTATGAAAGTTCCAATACTGGGGCAAGAAAATAAGTTACTTACCTGTAACTGTGGTTCCCCGGTATTGGCAACTTTCATAGATTCCCATGCGCCCACCCACCTCCCCGAGGAAAGCTCAGCCTTCAGCAGATATGGTAACTGTTAAACAACGGGTATGAAAATCTGAGGTTCCTTCAGGAGGGTTCTATGGGGTGAGGCTCTTCTGATTGGCTGATGCTTAGTTTGGTCTCTTTTACAAAAAGAGGCGGATATGCCACAAAAGGGAATGAGGCCTAGGCCTTTTTTTCTTTATCTTTTGTACCTACTGCTATTTTATTTTGTTACCGAGACTCCCATTCCGACGACGGGGAATTATACAAAAGCATGGGAATCTATGAAAGTTACCAATACTGGGGAACCACAGTTACAGGTAAGTAACTTGTTTTCTTATGTCGACTCCTATTCACTGCTATCAACTCCTTGGGCCAAGGCTTTATCACCATAGACTTGTAGTGCCTAGAACATCTTTGTTTAAGTGTTTTTATAGTGCAACACACTGTATTAAACGTACTTTGGTGATTGACCCAATCACAATGCAAATTAGGGGAACATGGATGCGTATTTTGGGCGAGACGGGACGAAGGCCCAAGTAGATTTTACCAGTGCTCCTGGTAACTGACAAACACTAAGGTCAAATGCAGCCCTTGGCAGGTTTTACCTCTCGCCTAAGTCAGCACGTGCGCAGTCTGTTTTAACACATTTTGCTAGCTTACAGTGGGTTTAGAGCCCGTCCATTCTTTACCATTGGTTTGCCTCATTCTCACTATCATTGGCTTGCTTCTTATTTGATGGAGGTTGTGGGCTTCACTTCACCATCATGGTACTCTCGCATCTGTGCGTGTGCCTGACAGCCGTGTGTGAGGCCCCTGTGTGTCTGCAGATTGACTTCTGTCCTCTGTGTTGGTGCCTGACAGCCGTGTGGGAGGTCCTCTGTGTGTCTGCAGACTGACTTCTCTCTGCTGTGTGCTGGTGTCTGAGAGCCATGTGTGAGGCCCCTGTGTGCCTGCAGACTGACTTCTCTCTGCTGTGTGCTGGTGCCTGAGAGCCGTGTGTGAGGTCACCTGTGTGTCTACAGACTGACTTCTCTCTGCCGTGTGTGAGGCCCCTGTGTGTCTGCAGACTGACTTCTCTCTGCTGTGTGCTGGTGCCTGACAGCCGTGTTTGAGGCCCCTGTGTGTCTGCAGACTGACTTCTCTCTGCTGTGTGCGGATGCCTGACAGCCGTGTGTATTTGCAGACTGACTTGTCTGTGCTGTGTGCTGGTGCCTGAGAGCCGTGTGTGAGGTCACCTGTGTGTCTGCAGACTGACTTCTCTCTGCCGTGTGTGAGGCCCCTGTGTGTCTGCTGACTGACTTCTCTCTGCTGTGTGTTGGTGCCTGAGAGCCGTGTGTGAGGCCTCTGTGTGTCTGCAGACTGACTTCTCTCTGCTGTGTGCTGGTGCCTGACAGCCGTGTGTGAGGCCCCTGTGTGTCTGCAGACTGACTTCTCTCTGCTGTGTGCTGGTGCCTGACAGCCGTGTTTGAGGCCCCTGTGTGTCTGCAGACTGACTTCTCTCTGCTGTGTGCTGATGCCTGACAGCCGTGTGTATCTGCAGACTGACTTCTCTCTGCTGTGTGTTGGTGCCTGCGAGCCGTGTGTGAGGCCCCTGTGTGTCTGGAGAGTGACTTCTCTCTGCCGTGTGTGAGGCCCCTGTGTGTCTGGAGAGTGACTTCTCTCTGCTGTGTGTTTGTGCCTGACAGCCGTGTGTGAGGCCCCTGTGTGTCTGCAGAGTGACTTCTCTCTGCCGTGTGTGAGTTCACCTGTGTGTCTGGAGAGTGACTTCTCTCTGCCGTGTGTGAGTTCACCTGTGTGTCTGGAGAGTGACTTCTCTCTGCTGTGTGTTTGTGCCTGACAGCCGTGTGTGAGGCCCCTGTGTGTCTGCAGAGTGACTTCTCTCTGTCGTGTGTGAGTACACCTGTGTGTCTGCAGACTGGTACTCTCGCATCTGTGCTGGTGACTAGGAGCCGTGTGTGACGTCACCTGTGGGTCTGCCGTCCCCTGCAGCTGCGTCCTTTGGTTTGTCCTGCTGGTGAATGTTGTATTACACGTGTCTGCCTTTTCCACACATGCCGCAGCCCCTGCACCTCACGTGTGTCCTCTGGCTCTGGGCGCACTGACAGGCTCCGTTTGCCTTTAAGGCAGACCCCGCCCTCGGAGCCCTCCCCTCGGTGTGTATAAAGTTATGCGGCATGCACTCAGTTGCCAGTCTGATCTTTGGCACACTGGTGGCGGCGGCCGTGTCCGTGTTTGAAGACGTCCTTCAGACCCCTTGACTCCGCATCGACTCAATACCCCGAGGTGCCTCACCCAAAACTTCAGAGTCGAGCCCCGCCCTTGAGTGGAGCAGTGCTTGTTTGTGTTGTCCCTGTATTCTAGTTCTCCTTTATGTGTGCCGCGTTTGTGCCCTGCAGACCCCTCTTCTCTCCTCCTAGTTCTCTCCCCCTGGGGGGGGGGGGGGGGAGGGGGGCGGGAGAGGGGGGGGGTGTATGTACTGCTGTGTGTGTTTCTCAGTGACTGAGTGTGAATGTGAGGCAGTGTATGTATGTGAGTGAGTGATTGTGTGTGTATGTGAGTGATGGTGTGTGTGTGTGTGTATGTATGTGAGTGAGTGATGGTGTGTGTGTGAGTGATTGTGTGTGCGCTCCTTGTCGCAGCGCGTTGCCGGTGCCTGCAGCCCTCTGACCCCTCTCGTCTTCTCTCCTCTCCTCTAGGTGCCTTCGCCTTTAAAGCCCGGAGCCTTCCTCCTCCTCCTCCTCCTCCTCCCCCGGGCGGGGCGCACACCAGAGCTTATAATGAGCGGCGCCGGGCGGCTGGCGGCGCAGTCGGGCGGCGGCAGCGGAGCGGTGGTGGACAAGGACGGCGAGATGCCGGCCACGGAGAAGGACCTGGCGGAGGACGCGCCCTGGAAGAAGATCCAGCAGAACACCTTCACCCGCTGGTGCAACGAGCACCTCAAGTGCGTGCAGAAGCGCATCGCCAACCTGCAGGCCGACCTGAGCGACGGCCTGCGCCTCATCGCGCTGCTCGAGGTGCTGAGCCAGAAGAAGATGTACCGCAAGTACAACCAGCGGCCCACCTTCCGCCAGATGCAGCTGGAGAACGTGTCCGTGGCGCTCGAGTTCCTGGAGCGCGAGAGCATCAAGCTGGTCTCCATAGGTGAGGAGAGGAGGTGGGGCGAGGGGGATTGTGGGGTCAGGACATCAAACCGGGGTCCTTGGGTGAGGAAGGGGAGAACCAGGAGGGGGTGGGGAGAACCAGGAGGGGTGGGTTGGGGAGAACCAGACTGAGGATGAATGTGGGGTGAGCCCATCAAACCGGTGTCCACATGAGGGGGAGGGGGGCGCTAGGGCCACTGTAGGTGAAGAGGGGTGTTGGTAAACATGGGCCATGTGTCCATATGGGAGGCGAGGGGGCAGCAGCTCACGGGGTACCGGTTCACACACTTTGAAAAGAGTAGTGTGAACGCATCCAGTTGGTGGGTGATGGGTGGGGTGTGGAAACGCAGCGTGGCGCCTCTGTAGGTGAGGGGGCTGCCACCTGCTTCCGGTCAGGGGGCGTGCACCGGCAATGCACACCCCTTCAAGAAGGTCGTGTAAAGTCTCTGCTCGCTTCTAAAGGATGACGTGGGAGTGAGCATATCTGTGGCAGTATTGCCCCCAGTAGGGGGGGGGGGCTGGAAAGCACCCCCCTCCCCCGGTGGGACACCTGAACGTGTACTGCGCGGTTCCTGTACATCTTACCGTATTCCGATGGTGGCTTCCTGTGGGGCTTGTGCCAAGTAAAGTATAGCTACCAAATGTGGGCTTCACTTGCCACTCTTTCTCCTCCTTTGCCACACAAAACCGAGTTTCATTCCGTCTCTCCAGCTGTGGCACAGTGGTGGGCAGCGCGGGGTGGCACCTGCGAAACTCCCTGGTCGAGAGATGAAGCAGTCGTCACTTAACCATGCACCAAGCTCCCGAGTTCATTGGCGGGTCCGTGGGTACCGCTGGCAGTCCTTCACCAGATGAAGTTGAGGATGCTGCGTTTTTTGGCACGCTGTGCCTAGAAGTACCGGACTGTTGGTGCAGTAGGCAAGGTACTGGTTGTGGTACTCTGCTGTGCCTGGATGCAGCAGTGATTGGCTTGGAGCTGGGGGTGTCCTGTTTGTGGCACTCTGCTGTGCCTGGATGCAGCAGTGATTGGCTTGGAGCTTGGGATGTCATGGCTGTTTCACTCTGCTGTGCTTTGATGCAGCAGTGATTGGCTTGGAGCTGGGGATGTCCTGGTTTTGGTCCTCTGCTGTGCTTTGATGCAGCAGTGATTGGCGTGGAGTTGGGCATGTCATGGCTGTGGCTCTGCTGTGCCTGGATGCAGCAGTGATTGGCGTGGAGTTGGGCATGTCATGGCTGTGGCTCTGCTGTGCCTGGATGCAGCAGTGATTGGCGTGGAGTTGGGCATGTCATGGCTGTGGCTCTGCTGTGCCTGGATGCAGCAGTGATTGGCGTGGAGCTGGGGGTGTCCTGGTTTTGGTCCTCTGCTGTGCTTTGATGCAGCAGTGATTGGCTTGGAGTTGGGCATGTCATGGCTGTGGCACTCTGCTGTGCCTGGATGCAGCAGTGATTGGCGTGGAGTTGGGCATGTCATGGCTGTGGCTCTGCTGTGCCTGGATGCAGCAGTGATTGGCGTGGAGTTGGGCATGTCATGGCTGTGGCTCTGCTGTGCCTGGATGCAGCAGTGATTGGCGTGGAGTTGGGCATGTCATGTCTGTGGCTCTGCTGTGCCTGGATGCAGCAGTGATTTGCGTGGAGCTGGGGGTGTCCTGCTTTTGGTCCTCTGCTGTGCTTTGATGCAGCAGTGATTGGCTTGGAGTTGGGCATGTCATGGCTGTGGCACTCTGCTGTGCCTGGATGCAGCAGTGATTGGCGTGGAGTTGGGCATGTCATGGCTGTGGCACTCTGCTGTGCCTGGATGCAGCAGTGATTGGCTTGGAGCTTGGGATGTCATGGCTGTTTCACTCTGCCGTGCTTTGATGCAGCAGTGATTGATTGGCTTGGAGCTGGGGATGTCCTGGTTTTGGTCCTCTGCTGTGCCTGGATGCAGCAGTGATTGGCGTGGAGTTGGGCATGTCATGGCTGTGGCACTCTGCTGTGCCTGGATGCAGCAGTGATTGGCGTGGAGTTGGGCATGTCATGGCTGTGGCACTCTGCTGTGCCTGGATGCAGCAGTGATTGGCGTGGAGTTGGGCATGTCATGGCTGTGGCTCTGCTGTGCCTGGATGCAGCAGTGATTGGCGTGGAGTTGGGCATGTCATGGCTGTGGCTCTGCTGTGCCTGGATGCAGCAGTGATTGGCGTGGAGTTGGGCATGTCATGGCTGTGGCACTCTGCTATGCCCGGGTGCAGCAGTGATTGGCCTGGAGCTTGGGATGTCATGACTGTTTCACTCTGCTTTGCTTTGATGCAGCAGTGATTGGCTTGGAGCTGGGGATGTCCTGGTTTTGGTCCTCTGCTGTGCTTTGATGCAGCAGTGATTGGCTTGGAGCTTGGGATGTCATGGCTGTGGCACTCTGCTGTGCCTGGATGCAGCAGTGATTGGCGTGGAGTTGGGCATGTCATGGCTGTGGCACTCTGCTGTGCCTGGATGCAGCAGTGATTGGCGTGGAGTTGGGCATGTCATGGCTGTGGCTCTGCTGTGCCTGGATGCAGCAGTGATTGGCGTGGAGTTGGGCATGTCATGGCTGTGGCTCTGCTGTGCCTGGATGCAGCAGTGATTGGCGTGGAGTTGGGCATGTCATGGCTGTGGCACTCTGCTGTGCCTGGATGCAGCAGTGATTGGCTTGGAGTTGGGCATGTCATGGCTGTGGCACTCTGCTATGCCCGGGTGCAGCAGTGATTGGTGTGGAGTTGGGCATGTCCTGGTTTTGGTCCTCTGCTGTGCTTTGATGCAGCAGTGATTGATTGGCTTGGAGTTGGGCATGTCCTGGTTGTGGTACTCTGCTGTGCTTGGATGCAGCAGTAATTGGCTTGGAGCTTGGGATGTCCTGGTTGTGGCACTCTGCTGTGCTTTGATGCAGCAGTGATTGGCTTGGAGTTGGGCATGTCATGGCTGTGGTACTCTGCTGGGCCTGGATGCAGCAGTGATTGGCTTGGAGTTGGGGATGTCCTGGTTGTGGCACTCTGATGTGCCTGGATGCAGCAGTGATTGGCTTGGAGCTGGATGTGTCCTGTTTATGGCACTCTGCTGTGCCTGGATGCAGCAGTGATTGGCTTGGAGTTGGGGGTGTCCTGGTTGTGGCTCAGCTGTGCCTGGATGCGGCTGTGATTGGCTTGGAGCTGGGGTGGGTGGGGGGGGGTGTCCTGGTTGTGGTACTCTGCTGTACCTGGATGCAGCAGTGATTGGCTTGGAGCTGGGGGATGTCCTGGTTGTGGCACTCTGCTGTGCCTGGATGCAGAAGTGATTGATTGGCTCGGAGTTGGGCATGTCATGGCTGTGGTACTCTGCTGTGCCTGGATGCAGCAGTGATTGGCTTGGAGCTGGGGGTGTCCTGGTTTTGGCTCTGCTGTGCCTGGATGTGGCTGCGATTGGCTTGGAGCTTGGGGGGGGGGGGGTGTCCTGGTTGTGGTACTCTGCTGTACCTGGATGCAGCAGTGATTGGCTTGGAGCTGGGGGATGTCCTGGTTGTGGTACTCTGCTGTACCTGGATGCAGCAGTGATTGGCTTGGAGCTGGGGGGTGTCCTGGTTGTGGCACTCTGCTGTGCTTGGATGCAGCAGTGATTGGCTTGGAGCTTGGGATGTCATGGCTGTGGCACTCTGCTGTGCCTGGATGCAGCAGTGATTGGCTTGGAGCTGGATGTGTCCTGTTTATGGCACTCTGCTGTGCCTGGATGCAGCAGTGATTGATTGGCTCGGAGTTGGGCATGTCATGGCTGTGGTACTCTGCTGTGCCTGGATGCAGCAGTGATTGGCTTGGAGCTGGGGGTGTCCTGGTTGTGGCTCTGCTGTGCCTGGATGCAGCAGTGATTGGCTTCGAGCTGGGGGGGGGGTGTGCCCTGGTTGTGGTACTCTGCTGTGCCTGGATGCAGCTGTGATTGGCTTGGAGCTGGGGGTGTCCTGGTTGTGGCTCTGCTGTGCCTGGATGCAGCAGTGATTGGCTTGGAGCTGGGGGGGGGGGGGGGGTCCTGGTTGTGGTACTCTGCTGTGCCTGGATGCAGCTGTGATTGGCTTGGAGCTGGGGGGGTGTCCTGGTTGTGGTACTCTGCTGTGCCTGGATGCAGCAGTGGTCGGCTTGGGGTTGGGGGTGTCCTGGTTGTGGTACTCTGCTGTGCCCGCCCGGGTTCAGCAGTGATCGGCTTGGAGCTGGATGTGTCCTGTTTATGGCACTCTGCTGTGCCTGGATGCAGCAGTGATTGATTGGCTCGGAGTTGGGCATGTCATGGCTGTGGTACTCTGCTGTGCCTGGATGCAGAGTGATTGATTGGCTCGGAGTTGGGCATGTCAAGGCTGTGGTACTCTGCTGTGCCTGGATGCAGCAGGGAATGGCTTGGAGCTGGGGGATGTCCTGGTTGTGGCTCTGCTGTGCCTGGATGCAGCAGTGATTGGCTTGGAGCTGGGGGGGGGGGTGTCCTGGTTGTGGTACACTGCTGTGCCTGGATGCAGCAGTGATTGGCTTGGAGCTGGATGTGTCCTGTTTAAGGCACTCTGCTGTGCCTGGATGCAGCAGTGATTGGCTTGGAGTTGGGCATGTCATGGCTGTGGTACTCTGCTGGGCCTGGATGCAGCAGTGATTGGCTTGGAGCTGGGGGTGTCCTGGTTGTGGCACTCTGCTGTGCCTGGATGCAGCAGTGATTGGCTTGGAGCTGGGGGATGTCCTTGTTGTGGCTCTGCTGTGCCTGGGTGCAGCAGTGATTGGCTTGTAGCTGGGGGTGTCCTGTTTGTGGTACTCCGCTGTGCCCGGGTGCAGCAGTGATTGGCTTGGTGCTGGGGTGGGGGGGATGTCCTGGTTGTGGCACTCTGCTGTGCCTGGATGCAGCAGTGATTGGTGTGGAGTTGGGCATGTCCTGGTTTTGGTCCTCTGCTGTGCTTTGATGCAGCAGTGATTGATTGGCTTGGAGTTGGGCATGTCCTAGTTGTGGTACTCTGCTGTGCTTGGATGCAGCAGTAATTGGCTTGGAGCTTGGGATGTCCTGGTTTTGGCACTCTGCTGTGCCTGGATGCAGCAGTGATAGGCTGGGGAATGCGGAGGGCTTGTTACTGCCGGTGCTTCTGGGTGGCCCCCGTGAGTTCTCTGGGAGGGGCGGGTTACCAGTCTCTGGTTGTTCTGAAGGTTGTGTGGGGGGTGGTATGGTTGTCAGGGCTTGAGGGTGTTGCCTTTCATCGCTTCTCGTTGGCAGCTGTACTTGCTGGGAAGGGGGGTGTCTTCCTGGCTTCAGGTGGGGGAAGTCGTTGTCCGGGCGGGGGCGCTGCCCGCCTGCCCTGGCGGGGGCGGGGCAGGGCTCCCTGCCTCTGCTTTGCATGTCGGGCACACGTGCGGGTGGGGGCGCTCACTTTCCCTGGATGAGTGGGTGACTGCCGGGTTGTGTGTTACATGGCGCAGGAGTTGCGATGGGGCGTCAGAGGGTTGTCCGCCCCTCCCGTCTTGAGTGGGGCGGAAAGTCTCTGTCCAGGAGTGCATGGGAGTGGAGGGTGGTTCATCCTTCCTGGGTGTAGCAGGGATGGGCTGCGGTTGCTTTGGTTGGTGTAGGCGGGGGGGGGGGGGGGGGGCGCAGCCTTCGGACAGGATATTCAGGGGTGTCCCTGGGTGTGGCTCTGGTGACGGCCTCTCCACCCCCTTCTTTTGGGGGTGTCGGCGTCCTGGGTGCATGGTACCCCGGTGCGTACAGAGATCGGTTTCCGGTTGTGTGTGGGGGGGGGGGGGCTGTATGGGGGCTCGGGGTGCCCAGTACCGAGAAGTGGGGGTGCGGGCTGAAGCGAGACCAGGCACAAACTTTCTGCCATGCTGGGGAAGGGCGGAGGGGGGAGGGGGGGAGGCAGGGAACGCATCCCGCCCCTCCCCCTCCCCGCACACTGCAGGCCCTTTGTCCTCCCAGCAGCATTGAACTTCGAGTTGGAAGTGTTTTTCCAGGCCTAGTGAGGGGGACCCCCTGCGCCACCAGTCCTGAACCCCCCCGCCCCCCCTCCTCCGCCTCCATCGCCTGCCAACGAGAGAACAACCTTGAATCAATTAAGATTCAAACTAGGGCTTGGAGCCGAGTCCTCCCAGCTGCTCCGACCTGTCCTGGTGCAGTCCATAACAGGACCATGTTAAGGAAGATTGAGGGGGCGGGGCGAGCTGTGGGCAGGAGACATGAACCAGTCCCAGGGATGCTCCAGGCACTGGTACCTTCAAAGCCCCCGAGATGCATTGAACTAGATTCACTCCGGTCCTGGAATGAGTCTGTCTGCCCAGGACTTAGTGGCAATATCGGCCCATACCCCGGACCGCTCCTCCTCCAACTTTCCCAAATAACAGACACCACACTATGATTTGTTGGAGAAAGTTGTTGCAGCTTTATTAGCACATACATTATGCCAACATGTTGGGTTATCTTGCGGCCGATCCAAGAGCAGGCCGCCTCTCGCGACCCGCCCACCTGATGAGCCATAACCCCCCCGGGGTGTTAACCGCGGGGGCGTTGTCAGTTTCGAGGGAAGGTCTAACCCCTCCCCTCGGCGGACCTCTATTCCACCCCTTGCTCACGCCCCTCTCCCTCGGGGGGTGGGGGGAGCGTTGTGGCAACCCCCGGTTGCTCAGGTCTACAACCGCCTGAAGGACTAACGGGGCGCCGTCGGCACTCCAGGATCCATCACAGCGTGGATCTCCCTGGGGATAATTCTGCTCTCGCACCCTTCCGGTGCTCCTGTAAAGGGTACCTTTCTGCATTGCATCGCCCTGTAACTCCGCCAAAGCTCTGGGTGTGGCCGCCGCCGCCCCAGAGTCCCCCCATCTACTAGCTTCCTATTAGTACAACCTGCTGCTCCTACTGTTTTCTGCTATATCAACCTAAGATAGCCATATCAAATTCGGGTAAATGAACCCATTCTACATCAAAACACACAGTGCATTTGGCCAGTAGCAACCCAAGCCTGATGAAACAAGTTCTCCTCTGCTTCAGGCTACTCCCAAGTTGTCGGTCGACACTATCCCCTCTCCTTTGTACCAAGGATGGAGGAGTAAAGACAAGCCGCTGTTGTAGATGCTGTTTCAGGATGGAGGAGTAAAGACAAGTGGCTGTGGTACAGGCTCTCCAGGATGGAGGAGTAAAGACAAGCGGCTGTGGTAAAGGCTCTCCAGGATGGAGGAGTAAAGACAGGCGGCTGTGGTACACGCTCTCCAGGATGGAGGAGGAAAGACAAACCGCTGTTGTACATGCTCTTCAGGATGGAAGAGTAAAGACAAGCGGCTGTGGTATACGCTCTCCAGGACGGAGGAGTAAAGACAAGGGCTGTGGTATACGCTCTCCAGGACGGAGGAGTAAAGACAAGGGCTGTGGTACACGGTCTCTAGGACGCAGGAGTAAAGACCAGGGCTGTGGTATACGCTCTCCAGGATGGGGGAGTAAAGACAAGCGGCTGTGGTACACGCTCTCCAGATGGAGGAGTAAAGACGAGCAGCTGTGGTACACGCTCTCAGGACTGAGGAGTAAAGACTAGCGGCTGTGGTACACGCTCTCAGGACTGAGGAGTAAAGACTAGCAGCTGTGGTACACGCTCTCAGGGCTGAGGAGTAAAGACTAGCGGCTGTGGTACACGCTCTCAGGACTGAGGAGTAAAGACTAGCAGCTGTGGTACATGCTCTCAGGGATGAGGCGTAAAGACGCGCGGCTGTGGTACACGTTCTCCAGGATGGGGGGAGTAAAGACAAACGGCTGTGGTACACGCTCTCTAGGACGGAGGAGTAAAGACAAGCGGCTATGGTACACGCTCTCAGGGCTGAGGAGTAAAGACAAGCGGCTGTGGTACACGCTCTCCAGGATGGAGGAGTAAAGACAAGCGGCTGTGGTACACGCTCTCAGGACTGAGGAGTAAAGACTAGCAGCTGTGGTACACTCTCAGGACTGAAGAGTAAAGACGAGCAGCTGTGGTACATGCTCTCAGGACTGAGGAGTAAAGACCAGTGGCTGTGGTACACGCTGTACAGTACAGAGGAGTAAAGACTAGCAGCTGTGGTACACGTTCTCCAGGATGGGGGAGTAAAGACAAGCGGCTGTGGAACATGCTCTCAGGACTGAGTAGTAAAGACAAGTGGCTGTGGTACACGCTCTCAGGACTGAGGAGTAAAGACTAGCGGCTGTGGTACACGCTCTCAGGACTGAGGAGTAAAGACTAGCAGCTGTGGTACACGCTCTCAGGGCTGAGGAGTAAAGACTAGCGGCTGTGGTACACGCTCTCTAGGACGGAGGAGTAAAGACTAGCAGCTGTGGTACACGCTCTCAGGGCTGAGGAGTAAAGACTAGCGGCTGTGGTACACGCTCTCTAGGACGGAGGAGTAAAGACGAGCAGCTGTGGTACATGCTCTCAGGACTGAGGAGTAAAGACTAGCAGCTGTGGTACATGCTCTCAGGGATGAGGCGTAAAGACGAGCGTCTGTGGTACACGCTCTAAAGACTGAGGAGTAAAGACAAGTGGCTGTGGTACACGCTGTACAGTACAGAGGAGTAAAGACGAGCGGCTGTGGTACACGTTCTCCAGAATGGAGGATTAAAGACAAGCGGCTATGGTACACGCTCTCAGGAGTAAAGCCGAGCGGCTGTGGTACACGTTCTCCAGGATCGGGGGAGTAAAGACTAGCAGCTGTGGTACACGCTCTCAGGGCTGAGGAGTAAAGACTAGCGGCTGTGGTACACGCTCTCTAGGATGGAGGAGTAAAGACTAGCAGCTGTGGTACATGCTCTCAGGACTGAGGAGTGAAGACAAGTGGCTGTGGTACACGCTGTACAGTACAAAGGAGTAAAGACGAGCGGCTGTGGTACACGTTCTCCAGGATCGGGGGAGTAAAGACTAGCAGCTGTGGTACACACTCTCAGGACTGAGGAGTAAGGACTAGCAGCTGTGGTACACGCTCTCAGGACTGAGGAGTAAAGACAAGCGGCTGTGGTACACGCTCTCAGGACTGAGGAGTAAAGACGAGCGGCTGTGGTACACGTTCTCCAGGAAGGGGGGGGGGGGGAAGAGTAAAGACAAGCGGCTGTGGTACACGCTCTCCAGGATGGAGGAGTAAAGACAAGCGGCTGTGGTACACGCTCTCCAGGATGGAGGAGTAAAGACAAGCGGCTGTGGTACACGCTCTCAGGACTGAGGAGTAAAGACGAGCGGCTGTGGTACACGTTCTCCAGGAAGGGGGGGGGGGGGGAGTAAAGACAAGCGGCTGTGGTACACAGTCTCTAGGACGGAGGAGTAAAGACAAGGGCTGTAGTACACGCTCTCCAGGATGGAGGAGTAAAGACAAGCGGCTGTGGTACACGCTCTCCAGGATGGAGGAGTAAAGACAAGCGGCTGTGGTACACGTTCTCCAGGATGGGGGAGTAAAGACCAGGGCTGTGGTACACACCCTCTAGGACGGAGGAGTAAAGACGAGCGGCTGTGGTACACGCTCTCAGGACTGAGGAGTAAAGACTAGCAGCTGTGGTACACGCTCTCAGGGCTGAGGAGTAAAGACGAGAGGCTGTGGTACACGCTCTCAGGACTGAGGAGTAAAGACAAGTGGCTGTGGTACACGCTGTACAGTACAGAGGAGTAAAGACGAGCGGCTGTGGTATACGGTCTCTTGGACGGAGGAGTAAAGACAAGGGCTGTGGTACACTCTCTCTAGGCCGGAGGAGTAAAGACGAGGGCTGTGGTACACGCTCTCTAGGACGGAGGAGTAAAGAAAGGGCTGTGGTACACGCTCTCTAGGACGGAGGAGTAAAGACGAGGGCTGTGGTACACGCTCTAGGACGGAGGAGTAAAGACGAGGGCTGTGGTACACGCTCTCAGGACTGAGGAGTAAAGACTAGCAGCTGTGGTACACGCTCTCAGGACTGAGGAGTAAAGACGAGCGGCTGTGGTACACGCTGTACAGTACAGAGGAGTAAAGACGAGCGGCTGTGGTACACGCTCTCCAGGATGGGGGAGTAAAGACCAGGGCTGTGGTACACACCCTCTAGGACGGAGGAGTAAAGACGAGCGGCTGTGGTACACGCTCTCCAGAATGGAGGATTAAAGACAAGCGGCTATGGTACACGCTCTCAGGAGTAAAGCCGAGCGGCTGTGGTACACGTTCTCCAGGATCGGGGGAGTAAAGACTAGCAGCTGTGGTACACGCTCTCAGGGCTGAGGAGTAAAGACTAGCGGCTGTGGTACACGCTCTCTAGGATGGAGGAGTAAAGACTAGCAGCTGTGGTACATGCTCTCAGGACTGAGGAGTGAAGACAAGTGGCTGTGGTACACGCTGTACAGTACAAAGGAGTAAAGACGAGCGGCTGTGGTACACGTTCTCCAGGATCGGGGGAGTAAAGACTAGCAGCTGTGGTACACACTCTCAGGACTGAGGAGTAAGGACTAGCAGCTGTGGTACACGCTCTCAGGACTGAGGAGTAAAGACAAGCGGCTGTGGTACACGCTCTCTAGGACGGAGGAGTAAAGACGAGGGCTGTGGTACACGCTCTAGGACGGAGGAGTAAAGACGAGGGCTGTGGTACACGCTCTCAGGACTGAGGAGTAAAGACTAGCAGCTGTGGTACACGCTCTCAGGACTGAGGAGTAAAGACGAGCGGCTGTGGTACACGCTGTACAGTACAGAGGAGTAAAGACGAGCGGCTGTGGTACACGCTCTCCAGGATGGGGGAGTAAAGACCAGGGCTGTGGTACACACCCTCTAGGACGGAGGAGTAAAGACGAGCGGCTGTGGTACACGCTCTCCAGAATGGAGGATTAAAGACAAGCGGCTATGGTACACGCTCTCAGGAGTAAAGCCGAGCGGCTGTGGTACACGTTCTCCAGGATCGGGGGAGTAAAGACTAGCAGCTGTGGTACACGCTCTCAGGGCTGAGGAGTAAAGACTAGCGGCTGTGGTACACGCTCTCTAGGACGGAGGAGTAAAGACGAGCAGCTGTGGTACACGTTCTCCAGGATGGGGGGAGTAAAGACCAGGGCTGTGGTACATGCTCTCTAGGACGGAGGAGTAAAGAAAGGGCTGTGGTACACGCTCTCTAGGACGGAGGAGTAAAGAAAGGGCTGTGGTACACGCTCTCTAGGACGGAGGAGTAAAGACGAGGGCTGTGGTACACGCTCTCCAGGTTAAACAGACTACCTGTTGTAGGCCCTCTGAATATTCTAGTAATGTTCTCTGAAGGAACCGCACTATGAGCTGAAAGGCTACGGCGTGGAACATTATGCACAGCAGCCCACCCTCTGGTGAGGCCCCCCCACCCCCTGGAGAGTCTGGGGAGGGCTCCCCCCCCCCCTTCCCCCTCCCCGGAGGGGGCGCCCCCACCTTGAGGAGTCTGGAGGGCGCCACAGCTTTGCCCTTTAAAGTGGTCTGACCTTTCTACCCCAATGGAAAGAATTCGATGCTTTTGTTGAGTAGATTTACAGCCGTTCGCTGGCTTTACGTTCAGTGCACATCCTACATGCGGTCCTTGGGTGGCTGCTGCACGGAGCCCCTGGGCTGAGCATGGCACTCGTGCCCGCTCCACCCCGAGCGCGGCGGGATAACCCTGACCAAGCCCCCTAGGCTTGCACCTTTGCCCGGTCCCTGGCGGTGCGCGCAGGGAAGAGTGGCCCTGTTGGGTCTAGTGGTTAGTGAAGGAGCATTTCACTCCTCCTTGGGTCATGGGGGTGTTGGTTCTTGGCTAAAGATATTGGGGTCCCTTTGCCGGCTCCATGAGATGGTTTCTCCCTTTGGCCCCAGTAGGATCCCAGCCCTTCTCCTGGTTAGATTCTGGGGATCCCTGGTCATGTTGGCTGGTGCTTCGTTTGCGGTTGGCTGCCTGATGGTGGTCAGTACTTTGCTGGGCACCTTTAATACAACATCCCATGGAAACCCCGAGCAGCGCAAAGCGGTCTTGATCTTCTATTCAATGTAACATTTGGGGGAATTTTAGGCTGTTGCTCATGAAGCTGGTAAGTGAGTTTCCCCAGATCCCACAGACCTTTAGTAATCCTGGAGACTGGTCCTGGGAGACGGAGCCCACCTCCGCATTGTAGGGCCACTGTTGTGCCACAAACACTGGTCTGCATGGTACGATCTCCACTCTTGGGCCAAACAGTAATTGTCTCATGCTTTTGAGGCAAACTGTCAATCACTAGAGGGTAGGGATTCCCAGCTTGGGGTTCATGTGTGGGTGTCATGGAAGCCATACAGTCCTAAAATCTAGTGCCCTGCCAGAGGGTACGCGAAGTCCTGGTGAAGGTACGGTGGCTCACCCAGGACAAGAGTAGCCTTTCCCCCCAGATTTCAGGGGCTATGGAGCTGGTTGGCAGCAAACCTGCCCTGATCTGCAAAGGATGTGGCAAGCTAGTTGTGGCTGAAGATCTAGTCTTCAAACTCCGACTAGGGGAGGTTTAAACCTTCTTTGTCTACTTTATTTTCATTTACTTTCCCTGCACACTCTCCTCTGCTGCTTTCAAGTTGACTCTGGCCTATTGCCTTAGTGTCTGAGCAGGACAACTCAAGGTGGTTAGAACCCTGTCAGAGAAAACCCGTTCAAGGTTCCTGTAAGGATTAAACGGAAATAAAGTGTCATGTGAGTATCTGAAATTATCCAGCTGTTTGGTTCCAGAGACTACCACTAATGGGAGTCCATCTAATACAACAAAGCTTGTCCATGAAGGGTTTTCATTGGGTATGTGGTGTGATGGAGGCTTAATCATGGCCAGTTAATGGCGACGAGTCTGCCAGTTTATGCCACTGCAAGCTTTCAAGGATAGATTCTCTGGCTCCTACTCTGGTCACTGACGTCCTACTACGGCTCCTATACGAGAGGCTTTAGATACTCGTCAACAGTCATGAGCCTTGAGATGCTACTGGAGAGCTGCTTCAGGTGACTTTCAGCTGATTCGTGAGATCTACAGGACAGTGCCTTGCGATGCTTCCGGGCTGAGACCTGAGCTTTGATTCATCAGCTAAGCCCTGAGCATTGGAGAAGTTACTGGACAGAGGCTTCAGGCATCTGTCAACTGGTCCTTGATTTTTCTACTGGACTGAGTCTTTGGTGCCTGTCGCCTGAGCTTTGAGGAGGACATGGGCTTTGGATGCTTGTCGCCTGAGCTTCGAGGAGGACATGGGCTTTGGATGCTTGTCTGAGCTTCGAGGAGGACATGGGCTTTGGATGCTTGTCGCCTGAGCTTCGAGGAGGACATGGGCTTTGGATGCTTGTCGCCTGAGCTTTGAGGAGGACATGGGCTTTGGATGCTTGTCGTCTGAGCTTTGAGGAGGACATGGGCTTTGGATGCTTGTCGCCTGAGCTTCGAGGAGGACATGGGCTTTGGATGCTTGTCGCCTGAGCTTCGAGGAGGACATGGGCTTTGGATGCTTGTCGTCTGAGCTTTGAGGAGGACATGGGCTTTGGATGCTTGTCGCCTGAGCTTCAAGGAGGACATGGGCTTTGGATGCTTGTCGCCTGAGCTTTGAGGAGGACATGGGCTTTGGATGCTTGTCGTCTGAGCTTTGAGGAGGACATGGGCTTTGGATGCTTGTCGTCTGAGCTTTGAGGAGGACATGGGCTTTGGATGCTTGTCGTCTGAGCTTTGAGGAGGACATGGGCTTTGGATGCTTGTCGCCTGAGCTTCGAGGAGGACATGGGCTTTGGATGCTTGTCGTCTGAGCTTTGAGGAGGACATGGGCTTTGGATGCTTGTCGCCTGAGCTTCGAGGAGGACATGGGCTTTGGATGCTTGTCGCCTGAGCTTTGAGGAGGACATGGGCTTTGGATGCTTGTCGCCTGAGCTTTGAGGAGGACATGGACTTCAAGTGCTGGTGAGGGAAGTCCCAAGCTTCGAGGTGTTACTGGAGAGAGCCTTTAAAACGAAGGCCTAAGCTTTCAAAAGGACAACCCTAGGATCTATGTTCAGAGACCAAGCGTTAAAGGACCAAGGCTTCAGGTGCTTGTCAGCTGGCCCTAGAGAGCTTTGGAGCGCCCCAGCTGAGTCCAGTGATTTGTGATGATGCTGGACAGAGGGTTTGAGGGCAGATCCTTGGGGCGCCCCAGCTGAGTCCAGTGGTTTGTGATGCTGCTGGACAGAGGGTTTGAGGGCAGATCCTTGGGGCGCCCCAGCTGAGTCCAGCGCTTTGTGATGCTGCTGGACAGCGGGTTTGAGGGCAGATCCTTGGGGCGCCCCAGCTGAGTCCAGTGGTTTGTGATGCTGCTGGACAGAGGGTTTGAGGGCAGATCCTTGGGGCGCCCCAGCTGAGTCCAGCGCTTTGTGATGCTGCTGGACAGAGGGTTTGAGGGCAGATCCTTGGGGCGCCCCAGCTGAGTCCAGCGCTTTGTGATGCTGCTGGACAGCAGGTTTGAGGGCAGATCCTTGGGGCGCCCCAGCTGAGTCCAGTGGTTTGTGATGCTGCTGGACAGCGGGTTTGAGGGCAGATCCTTGGGGTGCCCAGCTGAGTCCAGTGCTTTGTGATGCTGCTGGACAGAGGGTTTGAGGGCAGATCCTTGGGGTGCCCAGCTGAGTCCAGTGCTTTGTGATGCTGCTGGACAGAGGGTTTGAGGCCTGAGTATCCCTGGTGTATCTATATCGGGCACTTCAGTGTCGGACTGCTTGGATTCTGCCAGTGGTGCCACGAAGCCCCTGTGGCCCTGGCTATCCCAGGAGCTGCTGCAGTGTGGTGTCCAGCCTATGGGGATCCCTGGTGTATCCATATCCGGCGCTTCAGTGTCCGGATGAAGCGGGTGATGTAGAATGAATGAAACCAAGTGAGCAACAGCAGGACTTGGTAACATTATTGGAGTGCCAGAGGGCCTGCGACCAGAGGAGAGGGGGGGTTCTCCTGTCGTCCTTTGGGGAAAGCCTTCTGGCTCTTACTCTGGTATGACTCGTGTACTGAGTTTTCTACAGTGCACTACTGAGGGAGCTTTGAAAGCACGGGGACAGGTCCCTTGCTAGTGTCTAAACTCCCTGTGGTCTGCTGGGGCTTGATACGGGCTTGGTGCAAGGTAACCTGCGCCCACTGGGCCTGTGGCGACGCTTTTGCGTGGGCAGTCGCTGTAGGGTGGCGACGCTTTTGCGTGGGCAGTCGCTGTAGGGTGGCGACTAGGACCTCTTGGTGCTCAAAGGACAAGTTTTGACAATCTGTAAAACTGCCCTCCCACCCTTTCTGCGTCCTTCACTCCGGCATACTGTACCCTGCCCTTTTCATGCCCTTGTACCTGCGCTAGTAAATAACGTTGGTTCTGCTGTGGGAGGGCATTCTCCTCACTAGGTCTCTGCTCATCTGGAGATTCTCACTGGTCTCCAGGACAGGTCAGTTTGCAGCATCTCTGCTACCTGCTGGCTGTAGGGGGAGTTAACCGCATACCACCCAACAAAGTCGGTTTGCTTGGGATGCTGAGATGTTGTCACGTTTGACTCTCTGTAGTCTAGATGCATCGCCTCACTGGAGGGCTAGTTTAAAATAAAATGCCAGCCTTGTTGTTGATTACAAGTGGTTTGTTGCCTGACTGCTGCTATGTAGCCTAACTGTAGAGTTGGGCTGGAGTCCAGTAATGGGCGTGGCCTCAGTACTGACCCCCGACTCCAGTGATGGGTGTGGCCTCTGGGGCCATTGGTGTGCTTCTGTACTGTGATGGGCGTGGCCTCTGTACGGACCCTGAGCTGGAGTCCAGTGATGGGCGTGGCCTCTGTACGGACCCTGAGCTGGAGTCCAGTGATGGGCGTGGCCTCTGTACGGACCCTGAGCTGAGTCCAGTGATTGGTGTGGCCTCTGGGGCCTCTGTACTGACCCTGAGCTGGCGTCCAGTGATGGGCGTGGCCTCTGGGGCCTCTGTACTGACCCTGAGCTGGCGTCCAGTGATGGGCGTGACCTCTGCGTGGACCCTGGGCTGGCGTCCAGGGATGGGCATGGCCTTTCTACTGACCCTGAGCGGAGTCCAGTGATGGGTGTGGCCTCTGTGGCCTCTACTGACCCCGAGCCGAGTCCAGTGATGGGTGTGGCCTCTGTGGCCTCTACTGACCCCGAGCTGAGTCCAGTGATGGGTGTGGCCTCTGTGGCCTCTACTGACCCCGAGCCGAGTCCAGTGATGGGTGTGGCCTCTGGGGCCCTGAGCTGGCGTCCAGTGATGGGTGTGGACTCTGGGGGCCTCTGTATGGGTCCTGAGCTTGAATTTACTGGCAGCGTCGTGGCCATAACCCCAGCGTAGGTCGGGGCCCTGCAGCTGAGGGACCTTCCAAGGATAGCCCCATCCTCCTCACTCGTTGCCTGGCCCTGCAGCGGGGGACGCACGGGGCCTGGCCCTGCAGCGGGGGACGCACGGGGCCTGGCCCTGCAGCGGGGGACGCACGGGGCCTGGCCCTGCAGCGGGGGACGCACGGGGCCTGGCCCTGCAGCGGGGGACGCACGGGGCCTGGCCCTGCAGCGGGGGACGCACGGGGCCAGGCCCTGCAGCGGGGGACGCACGGGGCCTGGCCCTGCAGCGGGGGACGCACGGGGCCTGGCCCTGCAGCGGGGGACGCACGGGGCCTGGCCCTGCAGCGGAGGACGCACGGGGCCTGGCCCTGCAGCGGAGGACGCACGGGGCCTGGCCCTGCAGCGGAGGACGCACGGGGCCTGGCCCTGCAGCGGAGGACGCACGGGGCCTGGCCCTGCAGCGGAGGACGCACGGGGCCTGGCCCTGCAGCGGAGGACGCACGGGGCCTTCCAAGGAGAGCCCTGGCCTCCTCTCTCGTTGCCGGGCCCTGCAGCGGAGGACGCACGGGGCCTTCCAAGGAGAGCCCCGGCCTCCTCTTTGTTGCCGGGCCCTGCAGCGGAGGACGCACGGGGCCTGGCCCTGCAGCGGAGGACGCACGGGGCCTTCCAAGGAGAGCCCTGGCCTCCTCTCTCGTTGCCGGGCCCTGCAGCGGAGGACGCACGGGGCCTTCCAAGGAGAGCCCCGGCCTCCTCTTTGTTGCCGGGCCCTGCAGCGGAGGACGCACGGGGCCTTCCAAGGAGAGCCCCGGCCTCCTCTTTGTTGCCGGGCCCTGCAGCGGAGGGCGCACGGGGCCTTCCAAGGAGAGCCCCGGCCTCCTCTCGTTGCCGGGCAGGCTCTTCCTCAGGCCGCGCTTCCTGTCTGTGGAGCCGCGGCTCCCAGCGCAGCCTGTGGTCGGACCGCGCTCTGAATCACGGAGGCGCGGAAATCTGCAGTGTCGGCAGTCCTGAGCCCGGGCGCTCCTTTCATCTGGCTTGGATGAAATGCCTGCTATTCGTTGAGTCTTTGTGGCTTCCAGGGGCGGCCAGGCTGGGGACCGCTCTGTTCTGCAGCCCTGCTCCGGGCCGGGCTGGGCTGGTATTCGATCCCCTCACTGGGCCCCCCCCTCACTGGGCCCCCTCACGGCCCCCTCCAGGAAGCCCTCCTGTTCCCTCGATTGTCTGCCCTCTTACCCAGAGGAGAAGCCAGGAGACGGATGTTATCTCGAGTTCTTTCTTGGGTCCGTCCCAGCTGCATCTTGCCCCCGGAGGGTCATGGCCTTCCTGTTCATTGTCTGCCCTGATGAAATTGGGGCACGGGGAGGGAGGTGGGGGCGCATCTGAAGTGGGAACCCCAGGCCCCTCTAACGCCCAGCAGCGCCTGCTCTGCACGCAGCAATAGTTCTCCCTTTGAACCCCCAGGCAAAACGAGTTGCGGGGGGGGGGGGGGGGGGGGGGGGAGAGAAAGGCAGGCGACAGTATGGGTTGGGTTGGGGGGGAGGAGGCCAGGCGACAGAGGGGGATGAGGGTTTTTCAAATTGAGCTGATGGTGCTGGAAACAACCCCACATTGTCACTGAACAGGGAAAATGGGAGCCGTGATTTTTTTATTTTTTTTAAATTTTTTTTTTTTTTTCTTATTTAGGGATCATGTTTGATAGGCAAATTTAATTGGCTAAACCTGATTGTAAATAGAGCGACCCTGATGGAAAATATTGGAGCTATAACTAAGTTTATAAAAAAAACGAGTCTAAAACCTGGATGTTATAAACAGTGTATGAAGCAAAGACTGTGTCTGCTGCCACTTGTGGAGCGGCCATCTGGGGAGTCAGAGTGTACAAAACTCCAATCCATTGCAGATCATTTCTTTATAAAGTTACTCTCGTTACCGAAGTCTTGCGCCAATTTTAAATGCCATATGGAAATGACAGCCCCTACGTTTCTGATAAAATCTCTTTGGCGCCAATATTACTGTGGCACTCAATATGGCGAGAGGAGACCCTCACACTGACGAGACATTATAAGTGATGTCTTGAAACTTGATGGGGTGAGTAACCTAACCTGGTTACAATATGTTGAATCTACTTTAAAAGCTAACGGGCTACATCACCTTTTTTTTTTTTTTATCCTACAAGCTGCTGTTCTATTTCTAAGAACGACCTGAAAGCCCAGCTATTATCTAATAGGCAGATTGGAAGGGAGATTGTAAACGCAAAGTTGTCAACAGTCCAAATATAACGGTACTGAGTATCTCACAAATGGAAAAAAAAATAAACGTACCTAACTTTTGTAGCTAATCTACAGCATAGGTACATCCTGGTGAGATTCAGTCTAAACTATATCCCTTTAATGTTGGGTATCCCTGGTAATGTTTATGTTGCTGCCAATCGCCCACACTGTACATGTGATAGTCAGTCAATACAGAATGATATGCATTTTTTTCTATTTTGTAAACATTACCATAATGAGAGGAAAAGGTTTATCATTCCCATTATGCGAAAAATGAATCTTAGACAATGTTGTGTGGCCTTTTATTATTTGCAGCTATTGTCTGACCCCTTTATTTGTTTTTCTGTGGCATACTTTGTTTTAACTGGTCTAAAAAAGACGTTCAATTTGTGGATCTAATCAATTGTAATATGAACTTAATCAAGCATGAATTTTTATCATAAATTTGAAACTGTATAGCTATTGTATCTTAAACACTTTTGTATTGTAATGATGTGGAATGTTTTTATCTTTTCTTTTTATATATGTAGTATACTTTTATGCCTTCATCATGTCGGCGAAAAAGTTATTCTGACTGAGCTGCAAGCTGTACCACCCCTGCGTGAATAAACAGACCCTGTCTGGGCTTTTAAGTATGTGTGCAGGGTTCCGTCGGGCGTGAGGTGGAGGGAGGGACTTATTGCTTCCAGTCCCGCAGTCAGTGTAACTTTTCAGAGTCCAAACTCTGGCCTCGATTGCAAAACAGTTTCCAGGAATGCTGCTGTACTCTTGGTTCGGTGCTGTGCACGCTTCCATCCATTGGCTGGCACTTTGGAAAAGGCATGTTGGAAGCAGGAACCCTACAGTCGTGTTCCATGGGACAGTCCTGTCGCGGGACTGGACCTCCATTGTGACCCCCACAATGGAGGTCTTTGTGGCTGCCGTCTGTCCGCCGTCTCCTGGGGTCAGTGGCTCCATGTTGGGCCACTGTGGTATCTGGTGTCCCATGGGTGATGGGCCAGTGTGCTTCTCCAACACACAAGGACAATGTACACCTGTGTAAGTTTACCACTTTGCAGTATTCACAAAGGTAAACTTGGACTAAAACTCAACTTTGATAGTAGTAACTTACCTTTGGATGTACGGAAAAGTAGTGACCTTATACAAATGTAAGTTTACCTCTGTGAATCGGGCCCAACTTTTCAACCTTTGGTTGCTCAAGTCTTTCATCTAACTAAAGTTTTTCTGATTCGTCTGTCAGTACAGATCTTTAGCACTGAGGACTCTCTTCCTGATCTGTAATGTCGGAGCGAGAGCCAGAGAGTGTAGTGCCCCACTGTCTCTTAACGGTCTGCTCGCAGTTGACCTGGTCATGAAACTCTGGACTTTTGGCACCCAAGCTACTGGTCTTTGCAGATTGTCTCCCCTACTGCTGATCTCCTACAAAATCTAGTGCTTTGTAGAGTCTAACCGTAGGTAGCACACCCTACTTCCTGTCTCCGTGAGTCTCCTATCTGGGTATGTTTGCGTATACAGCACAGGGTCTTTAAACTCAAGGTGGTGCCAATGCCGACTCCCCTGTCTTTCTGTTGTGACCTCTCTTGCCTTGACACCCATTAGCATGTCTCCTCCATCTCTGCTCATTCCACATCAAGGGGCTCTTTGTCTGTTTCTTGCCTTGACTCCTCGCCATACCTCTCAATACCCGCTTTAAATCCAAGCACCTCCCCACATGCCCTACTGACTGTCCATGTTCCACCACTTGAGCCCTGCAGTGATTGGTTGATTCCGCAACAGCCCCAAATGGCTCCCAGACTCCACCCTGGCCACAATATACTTCTCACCACCTCCTTTTTAAGGTCCACCCAGGAGAACTCGCATTAACTTGCTGACTGTCGCCACTTTTCACCAAACACCATAGCACTGATTTAGTCCACAAACAAATTCAAGTGTCCTGGCTAGTGCAGTCCTTTCCAGCCATGTTGCCACTAGCCGTGTCCTCTTCAGGCTACAAATGCAAGCCCTGTCAAAAATAACCCATGGTACAAACCGCGTCAGTTAGTGCCCCTCTGCCGTTCCGCCCCCTGTGGGCTAAGACTGCAGTCCTTGCCCTTCTACAGCACAAGAGGCAGAAACTGTACTTTCCTTCTGCATTGAAAACAAGAGCAGAGCCCCAAAGCCACTGGTTATAAACCAAAACCACCTCTGCAACCTTTGGAGCATGAGTTTGCTGCTCCTCTGCAGCGTTGGTGTCCCTAGTAGCCCCTGTGCCCCTCTGTCGCGTTGGTGTCCCCTCCCTAGCGTTACCAGTCCATGGGCTATAGAACAGAAATGACTCCATACCCCGACAGCCCATTGAACAATAGCACAGTACCACTGCCTCTCCAGTCTATAGTATAAAAGCAGCACCTTATGCCCCACCCACAGCCTCCAAGCATTGGCCCATTCCAGCCCATAAGTTATAAACGGTCATCAGCAGCCTATGGCCCAATGCCCCTCCTGGTCCTGTGGGACATTACCTCAATGACTCTAAACCCTTCCATGGCCTATAGAACACATGTGCATAGCCACACGCCCCTCCACGTCCTGTGGAACATTACCACAATGACACTATACCCTTCCGTGGCCTATAGAATGCATGTGCATAGCCACATGCCCCTCCACGTCTGTCCCACAAACCCCTATGCCCTTCCACAACTTATGCCCTTTAACATCCTGAAGAACAGGAGCACAATGCCTCTCTATGCCCTTCCATCACTTAAACAGTGTAGCCTAGTGCACAGGAGTAGCGTCGATGCCAATATATATTATAAAACAAACTCCTCCAGGTCACATGGCACACGCGCACCACGGCCTATAATTAAAGCATGGTTCTGGGCTCCCTCTCAACAGTTTAGACAAGAGCCAATTCCTAGATTATTAAATAAGAATGGTCTGCACATGGTCTACTATAGGGCTGGACACTCATGCCCTTTGGTAGCCTATGGAACACAAGCTCCCTGCCCTCCAGCAGCCTATGGACTGCAAGCTCTGGGCTCCATGCCCTTCGGTGTGTAATGGTTTGTAAGCTCGGCACTCCATCCCCTTTGGCGGCTTATAAACTACAAGATGCTGGGGTTCTGGATAGACTCCAAACGCGAGCATATAAAGTATTTTCCCTTCCGCATGATTCCTCGCCTGCGCAGGTTCGACCAGAATTCGGTTTGCAACAGCTTCATAGAAGATCTGCCACAATAAGAGCCGGGTATAAAATTTGGCGTAATCGAGATAATGAAATCAATAATGCACTCTGGTCTGTGTCACAAGATTATCCGCAGTCCGCCTATTATGCATATCTTCAAACTTCATTACAGGCCACAAACATCGCAGCTCTTTGGCAGAAGAAACTTCCTTATTCCACTTTCCAGCAAATCTTGAACGGAGCAAAGCAACACTCATTACTTGAGGACCAGGCCACCCTAAGCAGACGGGCACATGCATGGATGGTCTTGCAATCCTATGTAAAACTGCAACCGGTGGCATATTTGGATCAGCCATTTTCTTGCCATCTAAATTCATAGTGATACACTTTGGTAAATTGCCATCAAATGCAGACCAGCCAAGTTGGAAATATCAGAGCCCAAAATCTTGTCTCTGTGGAGCACTAACGCAGGATTTTATTAACTTAGTCTGTATCTGACCAGTGTTAGGTGAAGATCGCCGGAAATTGTTAAGGGGGCCATTTTAGTACGAGTGGCGTTCGCTCTTGCAGAACTGCTGCAATATTAAAACGCCTAGATCCAGAAGATCCACAGCTTAACTGTTTGACCACTCCTAAGTAAATGTGAGGAAATATCAAATAAAGACTAGTGGCATGGTTAAATGGTTACAAGATGTAGTATTGGAGACTATGCTGTGGACAACTTACTCTTGAGGAACTGATATAACCAAATGCTCCTGAGCAGCCTAGTCGACCCTTGATTGGCCTCAAAATCTAGTAAACGGAACGTTCAAAACTAGGCTAGCAGCCTGGTAAAATAGTTGTTTGTAACACTTGATATTATTTTTTAATATTCGGTAATTTTATTAAATGTTTTGTTTACATTATATAGGAAGAAGTGTAAATATCATGATAAGAGTTTTATCTTTAGACCACAGAAAGTGATATTTGTTTTAATGTTGCTATTATTGTAGTTTTAATTAACTGAGCAATTAACGTATTTTGCCACTTTTTTACAAGCTCGGCACTCCATGCCCTTTGGCGGCTTATAGACTGCATCTCTGGGCTCCATGCCCTTCAGAAGCCTATGGACTGCAAGCCTGGCACTCAATGCCCTTTTGGAGGCTTCTAGCCTGCATCTCTGGGCTCAATCCCCTTATGGATTGCATGCTCGGTGCTCCATGCCCTTCGGAGGCTTATAAACGACAAGCTCGGCACTCCATGCCCTTTAGTGGCTTATAGACTGCATCTCTGGGCTCCATGCCCTTCAGCAGCCTATGGACTACAAGCCTGGCACTCCTTGCCATTCAATGGCTTAGACTGCATCTCTGGCTCGATGCTCTTCAGCAGCCTCTAGGCTCAATGCCCTTTGGAGGCCTATAGACTGCATCTGTGGGCTCAATTCCCTTATGGATTGCATGCTCGGTGCTCCATGCCCTTCAGAGGCTTATAAACTACAAGCTCGGCACTCCATGCCCTTTGGGAGGCTTATAGACTGCATATCTGGCTCTATGCTCTACAGCAGCCTATGGACTGCAAGCTTTGGGCTCAATGCCCTTCGGTGTCTTATGGATTGCAAGCTCGGCACTCCTTGCCATTTTGAGGCTTATAGACTGCATCTCTGGGCTCCATGCCCTTCAGCAGCATATGGACTACAAGCTCGGCACTCCTCCTTGCGCCTCAGTGGCTCATAGACTGCATCTCAAGGCTCAATACCCTTCTGTGGCTTATGGACTGCAAGCTTCATGCCCTTCGGCGGCTTATGAACTGCAAGCTTCATGCCCTTCGGCGGCTTATGAACTGCAAGCTTCATGCCCTTCGGCGGCTTATGAACTGCAAGCTTCATGCCCTTCGGCGGCTTATGAACTGCAAGCGTCATGCCCTTCGGAGCCTTATGGACTGCAAGCGTCATGCTCTTCGGAGCCTTATGGACTGCAAGCGTCATGCTCTTCGGCGGCTTATGGACTGCAAGCTTCATGCCCTTCGGCGGCTTATGGACTGCAAGCTTCATGCCTACGGCAGCTTATGAACCGCAAGCTCAGAGCTCTGTGCCCTTCTGAGGCTTACCACTGACCTGACAAGCATAGTTTTTAGGTAGATTTTGGGCAGTGCATGCGCTGCTCTGCGTGGCATGTTGTATCTGAGTATGGACATGAGGTTCTGCCCATATTTTTCACTGGATTTTCATTGTCCTTTTGTAAATGCTGGCTTCTGATTCCTTAATAGGCTTGTTAGTCCCTCCTTAGTACTGCCTTGTCTTCATTTGTAACCTCTCATGAGGACTATGTTCTTTAATGAGTTTCTCCCACTGCAGGAACGACATGCTTTCCTTCAACATTTAGAACCCAATGAACACTTTCACTTTCCCAGCAGCCTGGGACAATGGCGGCCGATTCTTTGAAATGCAATAGGTCTCGCGTTTACAAAAGTATGAGCAATTGGCATTGTAAATGACAATGCCTTTTAATTGTGTTAATTATCCAAACGGATAAATTAGAGGCATTATTTACAATGCCAATAGCTTAAACTCTCGCAAAAGCGATACCTATTACACTGCAAATGCTGGTTTCTTCCTGAAGAGCAGGCATTGCTGTTGATTAAATGAGACATTTACAGGTGTCTCATGGAATGAGCACTTTCCTCCAGGACAGCCGTGTTGGCCCAATGACTGCTGACCTGTGCCTGGGACCACAAGCAGTTTCTTGAAAACCATGGTAGGGCCCTCGGGCCTTTATCCCCTTCGTACCTTGCTCAATCAGGTGATAAGTAGTGTTCGGTGATACTATTCCCAAAGAACAGGCTAAGCTCATTCATGTATTGAAAATGTCAAGTCCAGAACTTGTTGCCACCAATGAATAACGATGGGACAATGTACGGTAGTGTCCGACTCTTGTTTATTCATCCAATGTTCGTGGCTATGCAGCCGCCAGTGTCTCTTCCCTCTTGCAGTTGGTGGCCCAGGGGGACCTTAAGGGTGGTTCTTGCCCTGGTTGGTGCTTTTGGAGTTGGTGCATAATACAAGCAGGTCTATGCCATGAGGGCGCCTTCGGTGGGATCTGTCTGAGGCCAGCAGGTTGTGTGGACTGGTCTACTCATACCTTAATGTGCCTATCTAATGCCATGGCTACCGTAGGTGCTGCTAGGGAAGCCCTTACTGCTGAAGTGTGCAAGGTTTGAGTGTCTGTAGGGTTCGTTCTACCTGGTTACTGTCCACTGCTCAGAATTGTGCAGCTGTACTGCTCTCCCCCGCCATGGATGCTACCAGGGTGGCGTCTTTACGGTGGTTCTACTTTACATGAATGCATCGGAGCGGACCATCTTTAACCTGCCTGGTCAGTCTCTGGTGGGGCCTCCCTCACACTGGCGGTGGGGCCATCCTTAAACTGGTGTGCACTAGGGTGTCCCTCCAGGCGAGCATCTTGTCAAGCGTTTGTAACTTGAACTCTTAAAGATTGATATTTACAACGCTGGTTGGCGAATTGCAGGAGCGCTTTTAGGAGTATGCTGGCTCTTGCACAAGTGGCCAGGGTGCAGTGACTTGTAGACTGCTAGAGGTCCTGCTCTAAGCTGCTTGTCTGTAGCTGTTGATCTAGAGCACAAGTGTGCGGTGCTGTATGTTTTTAGGATCTGTTGTGCTTCCTAGACGAAGCTGCTGGAATACTCTTTACCATGCCAGTGAACCAGGAAATGCCTGGTGCGTAGTTTACAGCTTGTCTGTACTGCACCGATGAACCAGGAGTTGCCTGGTGCATTGTTTACAGATGGTCGTCTCTACTGCACCTGTGAACCAGGGAATGGCTGGTGCATTGTTTACAGCTAGTCTTCTCTAAACCAGGGAATGGCTGGTGCATTGTTTACAGCTAGTCTTCTCTAAACCAGGGAATGGCTGGTGCATTGTTTACTGCTAGTCTTCTCTACTGCACCGGTGAACCAGGCAATACCTGGTGCATTGCTTACAGCTAGTCTCAGCAGGGAACCTCCTGGATTATGCAAGCCCAAGGAAGCGTCTTAACCAATCAGTAATAATTTGGAGGATCTGCAGGGCTAGTTTGGCTCCGGTCACCCACACCTCTGCCCAGATATCCTGGACATTAGATTTTCGGGCAAGAGGTTTTTTCACATTATAGCAGATAAAGCTGTAGCTTACCAAGGGGCAGCTTCAGATGGGGCGGCTGGGACCGTGAGCTTCCTTCCCGATCAAACCAGGGGTTTCAAAGGACCTTGTAGGCACCGTGCCCCTGACCGGGGTGGCACCGGGCGAGCACGTCACTGAACCCTAATCCAGCAATAACTGTAGCCGGGCTCCCATCTCTTCAGTGGTGGCTGCTGGGGCTTGTCGCTGCTCACTTTTATTCTGCCAGGATTAGTTTTGGGTTCCTTATCTGTTAATATCTTTATTTTTCTGTTCCTTTTTTTTCTGAAAAATGCAACGTTCCTTTATTTTTAAATAAATTCTTGTCTCAATGTACAGATGTAGTAATAAAACAGCCTTTACCTCTTTGACTGCAACCAAAGAATGGACTTTGTGCACAGCTGCTTCCAGGAGCTAGCTAGTCTAGCATCCTGCAGGCGCTAGGTACCAACGAGGCGTGTTGCACTGCTCGCCCACTCTTGAAGCCGGGTGCACGCTGCTTCCAGGAGCTAGCTAGTCTAGCATCCTGCAGGCGCTAGGTACCAACGAGGCGTGTTGCACTGCTCGCCCACTCTTGAAGCCGGGTGCACGCTGCTTCCAGGAGCTAGCTAGTCTAGCAGCCTGCAGGCGCTAGGTACCAACGAGGCGTGTTGCACTGCTCGCCCACTCTTGAAGCCGGGTGCACGCTGCTTCTAGGAGCTAGCTAGTCTAGCAGCCTGCAGGCGCTAGGTACCAACGAGGCGTGTTGCACTGCTCGCCCACTCTTGAAGCCGGGTGCACGCTGCTTCCAGGAGCTAGCTAGTCTAGCAGCCTGCAGGCGCTAGGTACCAACGAGGCGTGTTGCACTGCTCGCCCACTCTTGAGGCTGGGTACACGCTGCTTCCAGGAGCTAGCTAGTCTAGCAGCCTGCAGGCGCTAGGTACCAACGAGGTGTGTTGCACTGCTCGCCCACTCTTGAGGCTGGGTGCACGCTGCTTCCAGGAGCTAGCTAGTCTAGCAGCCTGCAGGCGCTAGGTACCAACGAGGCGTGTTGCACTGCTCGCCCACTCTTGAAGCCGGGTACACGCTGCTTCCAGGAGCTAGCTAGTCTAGCATCCTGCAGGCGCTAGGTACCAACGAGGCGTGTTGCACTGCTCGCCCACTCTTGAGGCTGGGTACACGCTGCTTCCAGGAGCTAGCTAGTCTAGCAGCCTGCAGGCGCTAGGTACCAACGAGGCGTGTTGCACTGCTCGCCCACTCTTGAAGCCGGGTACACGCTGCTTCCAGGAGCTAGCTAGTCTAGCATCCTGCAGGCGCTAGGTACCAACGAGGCGTGTTGCACTGCTCGCCCACTCTTGAGGCTGGGTACACGCTGCTTCCAGGAGCTAGCTAGTCTAGGAGCCTGCAGGCGCTAGGTACCAACGAGGCGTGTTGCACTGCTCGCCCACTCTTGAGGCTGGGTGCACGCTGCTTCCAGGAGCTAGCTAGTCTAGCAGCCTGCAGGCGCTAGGTACCAACGAGGCGTGTTGCACTGCTCGCCCACTCTTGAGGCTGGGTGCACGCTGCTTCCAGGAGCTAGCTAGTCTAGCATCCTGCAGGCGCTAGGTACCAACGAGGCGTGTTGCACTGCTCGCCCACTCTTGAGGCTGGGTACACGCTGCTTCCAGGAGCTAGCTAGTCTAGCATCCTGCAGGCGCTAGGTACCAACGAGGCGTGTTGCACTGCTCGCCCACTCTTGAGGCTGGGTGCACGCTGCTTCCAGGAGCTAGCTAGTCTAGCATCCTGCAGGCGCTAGGTACCAACGAGGCGTGTTGCACTGCTCGCCCACTCTTGAGGCTGGGTACACGCTGCTTCCAGGAGCTAGCTAGTCTAGGAGCCTGCAGGCGCTAGGTACCAACGAGGCGTGTTGCACTGCTCGCCCACTCTTGAGGCTGGGTGCACGCTGCTTCCAGGAGCTAGCTAGTCTAGCAGCCTGCAGGCGCTAGGTACCAGCGAGGCGTGTTGCACTGCTCGCCCACTCTTGAAGCCGGGTGCACGCTGCTTCCAGGAGCTAGCTAGTCTAGCAGCCTGCAGGCGCTAGGTACCAGCGAGGCGTGTTGCACTGCTCGCCCACTCTTGAGGCTGGGTGCACGCTGCTTCCAGGAGCTAGCTAGTCTAGCAGCCTGCAGGCGCTAGGTACCAACGAGGCGTGTTGCACTGCTCGCCCACTCTTGAAGCCGGGTGCACGCTGCTTCCAGGAGCTAGCTAGTCTAGCAGCCTGCAGGCGCTAGGTACCAGCGAGGCGTGTTGCACTGCTCGCCCACTCTTGAGGCTGGGTGCACGCTGCTTCCAGGAGCTAGCTAGTCTAGCAGCTTGCAGGCGCTAGGTACCAGCGAGGCGTGTTGCACTGCTCGCCCACTCTTGAGGCTGGGTGCACGCTGCTTCCAGGAGCTAGCTAGTCTAGCAGCCTGCAGGCGCTAGGTACCAACGAGGCGGCGTGTTGCACTGCTCGCCCACTCTTGAGGCTGGGTGCACGCTGCTTCCAGGAGCTAGCTAGTCTAGCAGCCTGCAGGCGCTAGGTACCAACGAGGCGGCGTGTTGCACTGCTCGCCCACTCTTGAGGCTGGGTGCACGCTGCCTTCTCTGCCTCCAGAAGGCTTTCACGGATCCTGGGATGTGTAAGTCGAGCTCTTGGCCTCCTTCCACACCTTTGTTCCTTGTTGAAAGCAGGACAAGAGCAGCGCCGGAGCCGGAATGCACTGGCGGAACAGGCTCGTTTGGTTTGCGCTCGAAGGGGCTGCGATTCTTTGCCAGGTTTGGCTGCGTTTCAGGGGCCAATTGTCTGCAGTCCCAGGTCTAATTCTCTGGGGAGCCCAATGGCAAGCCCGGTTTTCTGATTTGAGGGGGGGCTTGCACTATGCTCTATTTAAAGTACTGAGCAGTTGCACCCTCTGTTGGTAAGTGGGTTGCCCCAGGGTGTGCCGTGCCCCTGCCCTGGCATCTACGCAGAGGTCCAGGAGGGATTCTCTGGTTGTTGTATAGAAGGGGCTTCTGACCAGCACTTACTCTTTCTTTACAGGGTGGAGGTTGCGGCTAATCACTGGGTTTTGTGCTGCGGTCGTGGAAACTGTATCCTCTTAAAATGACTCCACTTGGCTTCAGATAGTAAATGCTTCATTTCAGACGGGATTAGAGCTGGCTGTGGCTTGGTCAGACTCCCTTTAGTGCACCACAGAAGGGTGTCTGCACTGCAGCCTGCTTTCCTTCAGTTTGTTCCTGTGAGATTTGCTGCTCATGCCTGTACCACAAGTCCTTGATAGTCCTGCGGTGTGTGAAACCAGTGTGCCTTATGCAACATTCTCCTGTGGCAGAAACCACTCTATGCCCCGGGGGGCTAGGTCTGCTTCTGGCAAAAGCCATAGTATGCCCAGTGGCTAGCTGGTTCTGGCGGAAGCCCTGGTGTGGCTAGGCCTGGCGGAAGCCCTGGTATGCCCAGCGGCTAGACCTGGCGCTGGCGGAAGCCCTGGCGCTGGTGGAAGCCCTGGCGTGGCCAGGCCTGGCGCTGGCGGAAGCCCTGGTGTGGCAAGCGCTGGCGCAAGCCCTGGCGCTGGCGGAAGCCCTGGCGTGGCCAGGCCTGGCGCTGGCGGAAGCTCTGGTGTGGTTAGGCCTGGCGGAGGCCCTGGTATGCCCAGCGGCTAGGCCTGGCGCTGGCGGAAGCCCTGGCGTGGCCAGGCCTGGCGCTGGCGGAAGCCCTGGCGTGGCCAGGCCTGGCGCTGGCGGAAGCCCTGGCGTGGCCAGGCCTGGCGCTGGCGGAAGCCCTGGCGTGGCCAGGCCTGGCGCTGGCGGAAGCCCTGGCGTGGCCAGGCCTGGCGCTGGCGGAAGCCCTGGCGTGGCCAGGCCTGGCGCTGGCGGAAGCCCTGGCGTGGCCAGGCCTGGCGCTGGTGGAAGCCCTGGTATGCCCAGCGGCTAGGCCTGGCGCTGGCGGAAGCCCTGGTGTGGCCAGGCCTGGCGCTGGTGGAAGCCCTGGCGTGGCCAGCCCTGGCGCTGGCGGAAGCCCTGGCGCTGGCGGAAGCCCTGGCGTGGCCAGGCCTGGCGCTGGCGGAAGCCCTGGCGTGGCCAGGCCTGGCGCTGGCGGAAGCCCTGGCGTGGCCAGGCCTGGCACTGGCTTAATGTGACTGCTAAGGAGCTGCAGTTTTCTAGTGCAGACTCGTACACTGGGAGTGGAGTTGGCCTAACGGCTAGGGCGGTCGACCTCTAATCTGGGGATCCGGGTTCGAGTCTCTGCAATGATGCTGAACATCCTGTGATTCTGGGCAGATCACTTACAACAAAAAAAGTGTCCTCGGGTAGTGCAGCTGGTGGTATGTAAAGCGCTCGGATACCAGATACCGGGTCAAGTTTCCCCTATATAAAACTAAAAAAAAATTAAATACACTCCCTCCCGACAGGGCTCCTCCCCAGTTCTGTACTCAGCAGTTCACACAGGGCTTGTACCGATGAGAACCACTCGAGTGTTCCAGCTTTTGACTGTTTCCTAAAATAGTGCCGAAATCTTCAGATTGTGAAGCCGCAAACCTGGGTGCGTTTGTGGGGCTGTGAAATGAAGGTAAACAACCTGCGAAGGAAGATACTTTGCCATTTCAAGAAGCTGCGCGTTTTTATTCATCTTGTAAAGAATACTTTGTTTTTTTTCTGATTGCTTGTAAAGCGGATGTTTGTGCCACCACACTTCACTCCTCCTGGAAGTAATGCTTTAGTTCGGTGTGGCGTCCTGCACTGAACGGAAGGCGCGTCTCTTGCCAAATTCAGGCGCCCACGCCCAGTGCAACGGCAGCAATGCCCTGTGGGCCTGTTGGCACTAGTGCTGAGCCCATGCGCACTTAACTGCACCAGCTCTACCCACAACACACTGGGCCGCAGCAGACCCAGCAGCCTTTGGCATGGAGCCCACCTCAGCAAAGCCCTCTTGAACCTGATGCCACGGCCGCCCAGCGCACACCTGCGCTTGGAGTGCACTGCCACAGAGCCCGTCTGCCCCCTTTGTCCTGGCACCGTCATGTGAACCCACTGCTACAGAGCCAGCCTGGTGCCACAGGAACTGTCCCCGACCCACAGTTCCTGTCTGCGCCCTCTGGCACCATCAAAAACCCACTGCTGCAGAGCCAGTGCTGGTGCCCACTGGCACTGCCACAGCCCGTCTGCGCACTGTCCTGCTGGCCCAGTTATAAGAACCCACAGCTGTAGAACCAGCTCTGGTGCCATTGGCACTGCCACAGCCCGTCTGCGCACTGTCCTGCTGGCCCAGTCCTAAGAACCCACAGCTGTAGAGCCAGCTCTGGTGCCTGCTGGCACTGCCACAGACCCCGTCCTGTGCCCTCTGTTCTTCTGGCACTGTCATATGAGCCCACTGCTGCAGAGCCAGCCCTGCTGCCCACTGGCACTGCCATGGACGCACAGGCATTGTGTGATGTTGCTATGTGTGCATTAAGTGGCTACGGGTATGCCCAGACTTGGGGCCCCGTGCTCTCCATGCCACTGAGTCCAGCTAGCCTGGCTGGTGCAGGGTGAAACCCCGAAACCCGTTCAGGATGCTGGTTTCTGGTCCAGGGAGGCCCTGGTCTGGCGGTTTAGGCTGGACTGTTCCGGGGGCGGGGGGCGGCAGGGTCAAGACTGATTTGTATATGGCTGGGTTTAAACTGGGGAGAGGTGGCGAGCAAAAGTAGGATGGATTAAACCCAGATCTGCGGCTGGGGGTGAGTGTTTGACCGTTTCCACACTTTCCGTCATTTTATCTTGTGATGTTGCCCACAGCTGCAGGGCCAGCCCTGGTGCCCGCTGGCACTGCCACGGACCCACATGAGGCTGCAGCGAGGTGAACTCGAGTCTCACCGAGGTGACGCGATGCTGGAAGGCCTGAAGCTCAGATTTTCCTTCCATTCATCAGCGTTTCCTTTCTCGCTCGGTGGGAGGGGCCTCTTTGACATTCTGCCTTCTTACAAATAAATACAGCAGCTCTCGAGGCTGTCTCTGAATAGAAACCTCTGTCTTCCGGCCTCCCTTCGCTGGCTCGGGGCTCTGAGCCCCCGATGGAGCGGTGGCTGCTGGTGGGAGACCCATCGAGCCTGGGAGGCAGAAGCTGTGGGGGCACCCTTTCAGGTCGGCCAAAGGCTTGAAGCTGAAGCCAAGGACCCCAGGCCAGCTCTGCCTGCTGTGCCGTGGAAGGTGCACGACGTAGCACAGCTCCGCACACTCCAGCCTCCATGTTTTTGTGTTGTGGATGCTGGACAGACTAGCTGCATGTGAAGCAGCTGTTATGTCAATGGCACTTGTATAGCGCGCAAATACCACTGGTCTCTTGGCGCTTACCTGAGGGCTGTAATAACCTGTTACTGCCAAGCTTGTTTAAAGAGAAGTTTTCAGACTTTTCCAAAAGGGAAGGGGGGGAGGGGGGGGGGGGGTGTTCTCTTCGCTCACTCTCTGGCAGTCCACTCCAAATCAGAGATATCTGGACTGTAGAATCTCAGCTGCCCAAGGACGCTTTACTAAAGCATGGACAGGTCACAAAAAAGGAACGTAGGCCGCACCGGGCACGTAGTGCTTCAGACGTTCCTTAAAGTAAACTGGCACAGTGCCACGCAGTGTCTCGTGCGCAGCACACGAGCCCTTCAACGTCGCCCTCAGTCTGACTGGCACCCAGTGAAGCTGCAGCAGTGGCGTGGCCTGTGCCCATCTCTAGTTTACGTGCAGTCTCGCTGCATCATTCATGGTCCCCTGAAGCACTGACCGCGTGCGGCGCCTGGACTGTACTCCCCAGGAGTAGAGTTGAGCGGGGAGTGCCCTCGGAACTGGAAAACTGGCAGAGCTTGTGCCCCTGTGGCAGAGATGGCACAGACCAGACGGCTCCCAGGGAGCTCACACTGGACAGCCTGGGAGCAGCCGCAGATCACCGCATCAGACTTGTACATCCTTTTAATTCACTCAGAAATGAACATTTTGCCAGTGGCGGCCTCTCTGCTAATGCAGAGGGAGGAGCATCGCCCCCCCTGCTTTAGGAGCAGTGCAGCGAAAAAATAAAACCAGCCTTGGAAATGCAATAAGCCTCGGATTTATTGGAGTATGAGCTAATGGCATTGTAAATGGCAATGTCTTTTAGCCGTGGGTTATGGAGTGTGTGCATGTGCTGTGTAGTGGAATTATGTGGGTTGGATTGGAATTGTAGCAATGGTGCTATGCTGTGCTTTAGATGAATATGTTTAAAAGTAAAGTGCGCCATACTGCGATTGCTACAATAGTTAATTGTGGATGCGTTAACAAATGATGTGTGCAATGATGGCTGGTGTGTGTGCCTGTAGAAATGGTGCACTGCCGGCTGGTGGTGTGTGGGCCTGATGGAAGCATGCACTGACGGCTGGTGTGTGTGCCTGGTGAAAGCATGCACTGACGGCTGGTGTGTGTGCCTGGTGAAAGCATGCACTGACGGCTGGTGGTGTGTGCCTGGTGAAAGCGTGCACTGACAACATATGGTGTCTGTCTGGTGACAGTTTGCACTGACTGTGTGGTTGTGTGTGTGGTTGTGTGTGTAGGGTCTTATGTGTGGGGTCTTGTGTGTGTGTGTGTGTGGTGGACTTACTTCAAGTTTTCGTACCCTGCACACTCACACACTGGTCACCCTACACACTCACACAGGTCACCCTGCACGCTCTCCATGCTCACCCTGCACGCTCTCCATGCTCACCCTGCACGCTCTCCATGCTCACCCTGCACGCTCTCCATGCTTACCCTGCACGCTCTCCATGCTCACCCTGCACGCTCATACACTGCTCAGCCTGCATAATGCGAAAAGACCTAGCTCCGCCCTTTGGCCTGTGTTGTAATCGTACAGTAGGTTGTGAGTAGTTGCGCTTAATTGGTTGGGGAATCCCCTCCTTTCTGCTCCCCTCAGAGGGCCGGCTGCCTCCATGAAGCTCCCAAGACATGTGTTCAGCTGTTCTTTGTTTTAGCTCCTGTCAGTGCACCGTGTAAGCGCACAAGCATACCCTGCTCACTCTGCACTCGCTCTCGCACTCACTCTGCACGAGCCCTAAACAAGTGACTAGTCGGTGAACGCTGCACTACTCAAACGCGAACATGACCTATCACTGTATGACCTCTGCTGGAGGGGAAGCAGCCATCTTAGTAAACTGCACCGCTAGGCCACATTATCTTTTGACTGCATGCAAGATTTAGGCACCGCCGCAGGCATACACCGAGGGGGAAAAAAACGCACACCGAGCCCAAGTAAAATCATTAACAGCCCCCCACAAACAGGCTAATGATCTGCGAACGTGGTAGGAGTGGATGGGCCAACAATACGACAAGACACTAGGAGACCTACCTACCCCCAACGACCAGTAGACTGTAAAAGACCTCTGTCTGCATTGTCCCCAATAAGAGCGAGACAAAGGATCGGCACTAATTGACATAACAGACACACTAATTAATGTGTGCCCATCATCCCTGGACGAGTTAAGTTTGACAAACTACAAATAAAACGAAAATACCCTTATTCGTCTTCGTCTCCCGTAATACGTTATGGCTAAAGTGTCATTTGGGAATGGAGTACCAAAGTAACCCCCTCATGTACTTTTGATATTGGAGTGATACATACTGCATGCAACAGTTTTTCAGGCACCTTTTTAAGGTGAACTGATACAGCTAACTCGCAACGTTCATCTTTAAACCTGTTGATGTAAAATGGCAGAGTGTTTCCAGAGATTTGTTCCCCGAAACACTTCAGCTATATCTCTCCTCATAATACTCACAAATCCTAGTGATTATATTTAAAGACAACTTCATGAGCATGCGATTCTGTTATTTGGAAACAGAAATTTGTCGTTTCATATTTCGTAGGACTGAAAGATGGTTGGATGAAGTGCCTTTTCCCGCTTCCATGCACGTGAGCTCTGGGGTTACAGGCTTTCCTCAGAGTGCAGAAAGCAACTGCTCCAGACACAGGCCTGTGTTTTCCCTTACAGGGCTCTAAATGATTTGTGCTGATTGGCTGCGCTGGACAAAATGGCGTTTCCATCAGTATGTGTCTTACACTACCAATAACGCAGACGTTTGGAAATCAGCTATTCGGAACTGAGTCTGTCTGATCAGAGTCTAATAGAATGAATGCATGCCTGGTAGCTCTTTGACACTTGTAGTCCTATAACCTCAAAGCTTTGCACTAGTGCTATAAAGCAGGGCAAATTAATTTACACTTTGTGCTGCTGGTGTAATAAGGACTAAAGCAAGCAGTTTTTGCACAAGGGTAAAAACATGGCACAAACTATTACCGCGTATATGCTGTGTTTACGTCATAATATGTAAATGGTGCGACTATGTTTGACGCAGGATCAGTTTCTACCATTTTTTGCTAAATATTTATGTCCCTGTCCGTTTTTCACAAAGTGATTCTTACCAGTGTAAATGTGCTAAAATCTCGGAGCCAAATTTCTGTTCGGCATAATCCAGCTAATATGGAATTAATTAATTCTGCTCCCCTCGAACATCTGTTCTGCCAGGGTTCCCCGCTAGCTCGGCTCATCTTTTGCGCCAAGTAATGGGAGGCTGCTGGTCTCTGCCATTAATTCTGCGACGGGGAGAGCGCCTCCCCCGCTCCTCGAGGAGAGATTACACCATCAGCTGCCCCCTGCCTCAAAGCCCCGGATGACGGTGCGCCCTGGAATGGTAGCTGCCAAGGTCTGCATAGCGCCAACCAGGAGGCGTGCAGGGGGTGGCGCTTTTGGTGTATTTGTTAAGAGCCATGATCGACCCAAAGGGTTTTGTGACGCAGAAACCGCTGATGTTTGTTATCGACCTTGCAAGAATGGACGCCTGAGTTGATTTGCTTGCGTTCGATCTCATGATGTGTCCTTTCTGTACGTGTTAAGTCACTGAGCCATCACTCCCTCTTCCCCTCCAAACCCCGTGCCGAAAGGGTTGTGATGCTTTAATTTGAGATATTAAACACGTGCACATTCAACCAGCTGGCACGGGCAGGTGCCCGTTCAAATCCATTCATCCATTTTCATGCGAAGCATGCGAACTCTATGGAAACAAACACATTTTGAAATGCCTTTGGCTGCAAGGAAAAATATCACAATCTGGCATGAAATTCAATTTGAGTTTTCTATGGCTAACTAAGCAGGAGGTCCCAGAAGAGAAAAGGCGCCAGAAGCAACGAGAGAAACCAGCATTGGCCAGGTATGATATTATAATAAGTACCAGCCCTTATTCCTTCAGAGGCAAACGTGTGTAATTGAGCAAGAAAGCAAAAGGGAGCAGACAAGAATAGCGAAAGAGAACAAGCTCATAGGAAACGCAATATCTTAATTAGACCGCATTCTCCCAAGCGCCAGCATGTGTAACAAGCGGCACCTCAACTGATAGCGAAAGCGATCGTATTGTAAAACGAGCAGTGGTGCACGCCCGTAGCCCCGAGCCCTAAACTCGAGACTGGTGCACGCGCGCCCAGCATCTGTCTTCAATTACCGCGGCCCCTGACAGCCACGATTATTGAAGAAATATTCCCTTCTCCTGCGCGTGTCCGCACAGAATATGCAATAGGCGGAGCTACTCTACCTCTTATGGCCTATTGCGTGCTCTCTTCCAAAAACACACGCAGGAGAAGGCCAATCGGAATGCAGCTGGCATAAAGAAGGCCGAAAAAATCACGAGCAGCCAGGAATTTTTAGGTAGCTTCTCAGACGCTAACTACAGGACTCTTGGGCTCCGCCCTACTGCTACGCAGTGTGACATAGGCCAGAGCTCATTATATTTTTCACTACGGACTGGGTTGGAGTGAGGCTGGGGTTGTGGGGGAGTAATAGTTTGCCCACTCCAAGTGCACATGACCGCTTGGCCGGCCAAACCGCCCTGCACACTTTGCATCTTCCTCACAGGCTTGCTTTACACTGCCCAATAAGGAACATGCAGGGCGCTCAGACCAGTCAACGGCACGCTGCATTGCAAAGCTGGGATTTGCTTAGCCGAGGGAGCCTGTGTGCTTCCTGTTGCTACGGAAGGAGAGATCACTGCAGGGACAGAAGGAGAGGGATGCCTGCAAAAGTTGTGTTTTTTTTTTTGTCAGAGTGCAAGCGCTGCCCCATGTCTGTAGAAAAGTGCTGGGTGTGCAGGTATTTCACCGGCCTCTGGGCGGCAGTGCTGTCTGTGCCCGCGGAGTGCCCTGCAGGGCACGAGCACTGCCCCTGGGCTGTAGAGCGCTGGGTGTGCAGGCATTTCACTGGCCTCTGGGCGGCAGTGCTGTGTCTGGGCCCTGGGCGTGCACTGCAGAGTGAGCACTGCCCCCAGGCTGTAGGAGAGCGCTGTGTGCACACTGCAGTGCCAGTGTGCAGACCTGTGGAAGTGCAGGGCGGGGCGTTCGGGAAGGCGTTGTGCCTGGGTTCTGGGCAGGGCTTTAAGTGGGCCGGGTCTCAAGGTGTCTGAGCACCTGCATTTTTTTTTTGTTGTTTTTTTTGTTTTTTACAGGGGGCCTCGAAACTGGTCTCTATCTGGCTCTGTTTTGAGCCCTGGCACAGCCGGGCCAAAAAAAAAAAATGAATAACATTTAAAAAACGGACTGCAGTGACAGCAGTTTGCTGTCATTGCAGTCTGGAAAAATGTGCCAGGTCGCAAAACAGCCGGATAGAGACCCGTTTCGAGACCCACACTGCTCACTTCTCACTAGCGGAGAAGTTATGGCATGACGTCATGCCAGGTGAGCGTTGTGGGGGAAGGGAAATCCTTTAAAGAGCCATTTTCTTTCTGGATTTCCCTTCCTGAAACGCAAGAGCAGCAACATTGTAGTCGGGTCACCAGGGCTTTAAGTGGAAGCTTTTTTAACCCCTTCGCTGCTGGCCCGTTTCCGCCGCTGTGCAGTAAACAAACTAACAGGGCGGGGCCGTGATGAACCCCAGCCGTCATCAGCACACGAGCACCGCGGAGCGTGACGGCTGGGGTTCGTCACAGCATACAAGGGGTTAATATTATTATACTAAGACGCCATAGTCGTAGTTTATTTATCATTTGCAACTAATAACCATTGACCAAGCCAATAGTCCTTACTTGTTGTAGGTATGATGTTACTTGTCTCACATATCTTAATGCAATGATAGAAACTGAAAAATGCAAGTTGGGCGGCACACTATGCTAAACACAGATTTTTTGCGTAAATTTGTTAAAGCCACGCCCCTAATGACACTGACCACGCCCATTTAGGAGATTCTCCCCCTCCCCGTTTTTTCATCCCACTTGAGCCTTGGTTCTGGGGATCATTGCAGGCCTCCACTCTTGGGGGGGCTGGGGGCAGAGCAAAGACCTCCAGAAGGGCAGTGCTCTGGGGCAAGCACGGCAGCGCACAGACGTCTGAAGCACAAAGGCGGGGGGGGGGGGGGTCGGCACGTCCTGCCCCCAGTGTAGTAATGTACCATGGAGGGGCAAGGGGGGGGGGCGGCACGTACGGGGGGGGCTCCATCCCACCCCAGTGTAGTAAGGTACCGTGGGGGCTCCCAGTGTAGTACCACGGGGGTCGGCACGTCCTGCCCCCAGTGTAGTAAGGTACCGTGGGGGCGCCATCCTGCCCCAGTGTAGTAATGTCCCATGGGGGGTCGGCACGTACCGTGGGGGCTCCACTCGCCCCCAGTGTGCCGTGCTCCGGGTGGCACAGCGCTCATGTTTCGCGGAGGATCGCGCAGGCCTCTGGGCGCACAGGAGGGCCGGGGTGGGGCGCCGCCCCTCCCACTCCCGAAGGGGCGGGGGGGGGGGGCTGTCGGCCGCTCCCCGGGATGTGCTCCTCAAGGCTCCGCTCCTCGCCACCTCCATATATGGCTAAAAAATGCTGGAAGCGGCTGACGAGCGGACGGCGACGCAGGGTGGGATGGGGGTGTGGCGCAGAGCCCCATCCTTCCGAGCTCTCCAGGCCCTGCCAAGTTTCAGCTGTTTTCTCGAGTTTCTTTGAAATCTGAAACAGTAGTCGGGCCCGCCTCTTCTCCCCTCTTCATCCTCCCTCACTGTCCAGCGCAGGAGCATGCCCCCCTCCCCCAACCTGAGCTGCACGTCCGAACGCTGGTCCGTTTCGGGGTCGGGGGGGGGGGGGGGGGTGGGGGGGGGTGATGCCATCACCTCATACACAACCCAGTGAACGCCTTCATCTGCAGCGCCAGAGGGCAAGGGGCATCAGGGATGTGAACGCCTTCATCTGCAGTGAACTGGCAGCGCCAGCGGGCATCAGATGCTGAGCGCCTTCATCTGCAGTGAACTGGCAGCGCCAGCGGGCATCAGATGCTGAACGCCTTCATCTGCAGTGAACTGGCAGCGCCAGCGGGCAAGGGCCAAGAGGCGTCAGATGCTGAATGCCGACTGGCATTGCCAGAGGGCATGGGGCGTTGCTTGTTTCTCCATAGCAAGCATGTTGCATGATTTTGGCCCGCTTCAGATCTTGGCGGACGGGTTACTCCATCACAAAGGTGACTGATATCCTATCCGCTGCCAGTTTTGTGATGTTTATGTAGCACAGACATGGCCCACGGGCATCGGAGCGCTTCACAATCAAGCCTAAACCTATCCATAACCAATAGAAAATCTACCTGCACATTTGCGGTAGAGTGATTGCTGTGTTGGCCTCCCAGATGGTAGAGCGCTTCACACAATCCGAACCGTGGAAAGCTGCAGGTCCAGTAGCACTGAACCCCCAGTCCACGTGAGGAGATAGGAGTGGGTTAGGCCACGTGTTGCTCCAAGAGGCCTTTGAGGTAGTTTTATTTTTTAAGTTGACCCAACATGAGTGACATGACGTGGTCCGGTGAAGGCTCGGCGGGAGAGTTCCTGATTCTTGCGAAACTTCCGGAGAAGGATTGGTTCATGTATCGCTTGTGCTTGAAGGTGGGTTTGAGGTGGAGCGTTTAATGAAGTTGTATAGCACAGAGCTTGGGTGCTCTGGTGTGGTCCAGAAGTGCTGACCTAGGCAGTCGCATAAGAGGCTGCCTGCTTGTGTGTTGAAGTGTTTTTTAGGGACCTTTGGGGCAGTTGGTGTTGAGGGAGGGGGTGGTCTCCAATTATGTCACAGTTGACTTGACTCTGTCTTGTGTGCCAGCAATGGGTCCACAGAACCGGGCCTGACGTTGCATCCCACCTCCAGCCGTCCTGGAGTATGCCGGTGACCTCCAGCCGTCCTGGAATATGCCGGTGACCCAGGCGCGCAACACCCATTGGGCTCACAGGGCTTCAGCCCCCCCCCCCCCTGTCATGTGTGTCAGCCCGGGCTGACACACCTTTGCGGGTTGGCAACCATCTAATTGCAGCCGCGCTAGAGTAGTGGTCTTTAAAAGACCATTTACTTACAAATGAGGCTTTAGTTGTGTTTTCACCCCTTCTTTCAGTCACTCGGTCTATGGTTGGAAGAATTCGCCCCCCTCCCCCGAAATTTGCCTCTAGTTGTCCGCCTGCAGTGACCTCCCGCTGTCCTGGAGCATGCCCGTGACCTCCAGCTATCCTTGGGTTTTCCAATGATGGGTTCCGTGGACTGTGCTAGGAGTTGCATACCAGCTCCAGCTGGGCAGAGGGTACGTAGAACCATTCTTGACACTACAAACCACCTCTAGCTGCCACAAAGCAGTTCGATCTTTCTGGTTTTGCACACCAGACATGCCTAGGTGGCTGCTCTCGGTTGGGTTGCAGGGTCAAGAGTTTGGTGACCGCTCTTCTGAACTCCAGGTGGGAGTCCCGGCCTTTATCCAACTAGTAGAGGGTTTCATAAGTGGACCACCTCTAATGCAAAGGAGGGCCACCCATGCAGGGCTTCGACATCCCGAGGTTCGGAAGATCCACACAAGAGGGTCTTTGAGTGGAAGGCGCAGCCTTTCTTGTAGGAAGTACATTCCTGTTCTGCGGACAGCCAGTTGGGTGACGCAGAGCGCCTTGGAGATGTCCTGGTACGTGAGCCACTGTGAGAAGCAATGTGGGGGGATGGGCCCTTCGGCCATTGCCGGCGGAAGGATTTGGGATAATCATTTGTGCGAAGAAGCAATGTCGGAACCCACCCAGTGTTTCACTTGGACTTCTGGATCAAAGCTATTTATAGTCTCACTTTTATCCAGACTTCACATCCAGCAGTTGGCTCCTGTGCCAGGCACACTGGGGGCATGCCATCCCTGCCACCTGGGCAGACCAGACCAGACCAGACTTCTGTCGGTATGGTGCCAGTTGGGGCCGTGCTGCCTTCCATCCTATGGGTGCTGGTGCCCAGGGAGTGTACTGCTACACAGCCCTGGCATTCATGTCAGACTGGGTAGTAGGGTATCTTTGGCCATGCCTTACAAGTAGACCAGTGATTTGCCCAGGGTGGGCCATTGTAGCTTTTGCAGTGCTAGTGATTTGGGTCAGGGGTGGGCGTTGGTGCATTTACAGTATTAATGATGCGTTTCAGGGTAAGCATTTACAGTACTACATATTTGAGCCGGTTTGGGCTGTCTGCATTTATAGTACTAGTGATTTGCAACCGGGCGGGCTATTGGTACATTGCACAGATTAACCTAGATTTTCGTGGGGAAGTTGCTGTGTATGGGAAACCCCACCTGGGGTCTCTGCAGCGTTCTTCAGTGGGTCTGAGCCGTAAGCCAGAGGCCCCCTTAGGGGCCGAAGGGCCTGAAGTGTGGCATGGTGGCTGCCATATTGGAAGTGTGGCAAGGTGGCCGCCATATTGGAAGTGTGGCAAGGTGGCCGCCATACTGAAAGGGTGGCCGCCAGATTGGGGGACAGGATACACAGGGCCAGAGTGGGTTCCTCCCCACTCAACTTATTTGTCTCTATATAGAAAGGTTTTTAGACCCCACTATCGTTGATAGTCCTCGTCATCCTGCGTGGGTTTGAAAAGCGGATCCTGTGGCGGTAGAGGATGCCCGTAGGCCCAAGGCTGGTGGTGGTTGTCGAGCCCCTCCGGTTCCCGCCTGTGCCTCGAGCCTCACCGGAAGTGCTGGATGCTGCACAGAGCCCCTTATATGGCCAGCTGTGCAGTGCACAGCGGCACCCCACCCTTCTCCAGCGCTGACTCACGGCCTCCCTCAGCCTCATTCTTCATTCAAATAAGGAATGTTCTCGGGAGCTGCGGTGTCTGGGCCCAGCGGGAGCGGATCGCCTTCGAGGCGCCCCCTGGGCAGCCTTGAGCTCACACTTCATGTCCGTGGTCTGGCAGCGCTCACCGCCGGCAGTGTGGACAGGAAGGGTAGGCGCTGTGGAGGGAGGCTGGAGAGATTACACTGGGCTACCGAGCTCAGCCAGACCCCGTGCATCCCATGCACGCCCTGCTCCTGCATAGCAGGGTATTTATTATACCCTATGCACTCCGTGCTCCTGTATAGCAGGGTATTTATTATACCCTATGCACGCCCTGCTCCTGCACAGCAGGGTATTTATTATACCCTATGCACTCCGTGCCCCTGTACAGCAGGGTATTTATTATACCCTATGCACTCCGTGCCCCTGTACAGCAGGGTATTTATTATACCCTATGCACTCCGTGCCCCTGTACAGCAGGGTATTTATTATACCCTATGCACGCCCTGCTCCTGCACAGCAGGGTATTTATTATACCCTATGCACTCCGTGCCCCTGTACAGCAGGGTATTTATTATACCCTATGCACGCCCTGCTCCTGCACAGCAGGGTATTTATTATACCCTATGCACTCCGTGCCCCTGTACAGCAGGGTATTTATTATACCCTATGCACGCCCTGCTCCTGCACAGCAGGGTATTTATTATACCCTATGCACTCCGTGCCCCTGTACAGCAGGGTATTTATTATACCCTATGCACGCCCTGCTCCTGCACAGCAGGGTATTTATTATACCCTATGCACTCCGTGCCCCTGTACAGCAGGGTATTTATTATACCCTATGCACGCCCTGCTCCTGCACAGCAGGGTATTTATTATACCCTATGCACTCCGTGCCCCTGTACAGCAGGGTATTTATTATACCCTATGCACTCCGTGCCCCTGTACAGCAGGGTATTTATTATACCCTATGCACTCCGTGCCCCTGTACAGCAGGGTATTTATTATACCCTATGCACTCCGTGCTCCTGCACAGCAGGGTATTTATTATACCCTATGCACTCCGTGCCCCTGTACAGCAGGGTATTTATTATACCCTATGCACGCCCTGCTCCTGCACAGCAGGGTATTTATTATACCCTATGCACGCCCTGCTCCTGCACAGCAGGGTATTTATTATACCCTATGCACGCCTTGCTCCTGTATAGCAGGGTATTTGTTATACCCTATGCACGCCCTGCTCCTGCACAGCAGGGTATTTATTATACCCTATGCACGCCCTGCTCCTGCACAGCAGGGTATTTATTATACCCTATGCACGCCTTGCTCCTGTATAGCAGGGTATTTGTTATACCCTATGCACGCCCTGCTCCTGTATAGCAGGGTATTTGTTATACCCTATGCACGCCCTGCTCCTGTATAGCAGGGTATTTATTATACCCTATGCACGCCCTGCTCCTGCACAGCAGGGTATTTATTATACCCTATGCACGCCCTGCTCCTGCACAGCAGGGTATTTGTTATACCCTATGCACGCCCTGCTCCTGTATAGCAGGGTATTTGTTATACCCTATGCACGCCCTGCTCCTGCACAGCAGGGTATTTATTATACCCTATGCACGCCTTGCTCCTGTATAGCAGGGTATTTGTTATACCCTATGCACGCCCTGCTCCTGTATAGCAGGGTATTTGTTATACCCTATGCACGCCTTGCTCCTGTATAGCAGGGTATTTGTTATACCCTATGCACGCCCTGCTCCTGTATAGCAGGGTATTTGTTATACCCTATGCACGCCCTGCTCCTGTATAGCAGGGTATTTGTTATACCCTATGCACGCCCTGCTCCTGTATAGCAGGGTATTTGTTATACCCTATGCACGCCGTGCTCCTGTATAGCAGGGTATTTGTTATACCCTATGCACGCCGTGCTCCTGTATAGCAGGGTATTTGTTATACCCTATGCACACCCTGCTCCTGTATAGGAGTGTATTTATTATACCCTATGCACGCCCTGCTCCTGCATAGCAGGGTATTTATTATACCCTATGCACGCCGTGCTCCTGTATAGCAGGGTATTTGTTATACCCTATGCACGCCGTGCTCCTGTATAGCAGGGTATTTGTTATACCCTATGCACACCCTGCTCCTGTATAGGAGTGTATTTATTATACCCTATGCACGCCCTGCTCCTGCATAGCAGGGTATTTATTATACCCTATGCACACCGTGCTCCGGTATAGGAGTGTATTTATTATACCCTATGCACGCCCTGCTTAGCAGGGTATTTATTATGCCCTGCTCAGCAGGGTATTTATTATACCCTATGCACTCCGTGCTCCTGCACAGCAGGGTATTTATTATACCCTATGCACTCCGTGCCCCTGTACAGCAGGGTATTTATTATACCCTATGCACGCCCTGCTCCTGCACAGCAGGGTATTTATTATACCCTATGCACGCCCTGCTCCTGCACAGCAGGGTATTTATTATACCCTATGCACGCCTTGCTCCTGTATAGCAGGGTATTTGTTATACCCTATGCACGCCCTGCTCCTGCACAGCAGGGTATTTATTATACCCTATGCACGCCCTGCTCCTGCACAGCAGGGTATTTATTATACCCTATGCACGCCTTGCTCCTGTATAGCAGGGTATTTGTTATACCCTATGCACGCCCTGCTCCTGTATAGCAGGGTATTTGTTATACCCTATGCACGCCCTGCTCCTGTATAGCAGGGTATTTATTATACCCTATGCACGCCCTGCTCCTGCACAGCAGGGTATTTATTATACCCTATGCACGCCCTGCTCCTGCACAGCAGGGTATTTGTTATACCCTATGCACGCCCTGCTCCTGTATAGCAGGGTATTTGTTATACCCTATGCACGCCCTGCTCCTGCACAGCAGGGTATTTATTATACCCTATGCACGCCTTGCTCCTGTATAGCAGGGTATTTGTTATACCCTATGCACGCCCTGCTCCTGTATAGCAGGGTATTTGTTATACCCTATGCACGCCTTGCTCCTGTATAGCAGGGTATTTGTTATACCCTATGCACGCCCTGCTCCTGTATAGCAGGGTATTTGTTATACCCTATGCACGCCCTGCTCCTGTATAGCAGGGTATTTGTTATACCCTATGCACGCCCTGCTCCTGTATAGCAGGGTATTTGTTATACCCTATGCACGCCGTGCTCCTGTATAGCAGGGTATTTGTTATACCCTATGCACGCCGTGCTCCTGTATAGCAGGGTATTTGTTATACCCTATGCACACCCTGCTCCTGTATAGGAGTGTATTTATTATACCCTATGCACGCCCTGCTCCTGCATAGCAGGGTATTTATTATACCCTATGCACACCGTGCTCCGGTATAGGAGTGTATTTATTATACCCTATGCACGCCCTGCTTAGCAGGGTATTTATTATGCCCTGCTCAGCAGGGTATTTATTATACCCTATGCACACCGTGCTCCGGTATAGGAGTGTATTTATTATACCCTATGCACGCCCTGCTTAGCAGGGTATTTATTATGCCCTGCTCAGCAGGGTATTTATTATACCCTGTGCACACCGTGCTCTGTTATAGGACTGTATTTATTATACCCTATGCACGCCCTGCTCCTGCATAGCAGGGCATTTATTATACCCTATGCACGCCCTGCTCCTGCATAGCAGGGTATTTGTTATACCCTATGCATGCCTGATCCTGCATAACAGGGTATTTATTATACCCTATGCACGCCCTGCTCCTGCATAGCAGGGCATTTGTTATACCCTATGCACGCCCTGCTCCTGTATGGCAGGCTATTTGTTATACCCTATGCATGCCTGATCCTGCATAACAGGGTATTTATTATACCCTATGCACGCCCTGCTCCTGCATAGCAGGGCATTTGTTATACCCTATGCACGCCCTGCTCCTGTATGGCAGGCTATTTATTATACCCTATGCACACCGTGCTCCGGTATAGGATTGTATTTATTATACCCTATGCACGCCGCGCTCCTGTATAGCAGTTGTATATCCCTCGCTCCGCTCCTGTGTACCGGGGCTTGTATATCCCTCGCTCCTGTGTACCAGGGCTTGTATATCCCTCGCTCCTGTGTACCAGGGAGTGTATATCCCTTGCTCCTGTGTACCAGTGTTGGTATTTATTTATAGTCTTGTAGCGCGCGTGAATCAGCCCCGAAGGGGTATCTCCGCGCGTGGCCTCTGAGTGAGTTAGACAGAACTAAAGACAAGGAAGGGCAGAGGGAGGGCTAAATTATTCCTGTGTGAATGGGTAAGTTTTCAATTTCTTCCTAAAATGGAGAAGGTTAGAAGTTTGTCTTAGCTGGGGAGGGAGGGAATTCCACAGCAATGGGCCTTTAAGGGAGGGAGCACGGCCACCCTGTCTCGCTCTGTTTACTTTGGTATATCTCACGCTCAGCTCCTGTGTACCAGGGCGTGTATATCCCTCGCTCCTGTGTACCAGGGCGTGTATATCCCTCGCTCCTGTGTACCAGGGCGTGTATATCCCTGGCTCCGGTGTACCAGGGCGTGTATATCCCTCGCTCCGGTGTACCGGGGCTTGTATATCCCTCGCTCGGCTCCTGTGTACCGGGGTTTGTATATCCCTCGCTCGGCTCCTGTGTACCAGGGCTTGTATATCTCACGCTTGGCTCCTGTGTACCAGGGCTTGTATATCTCACGCTTGGCTCCTGTGTACCAGGGCTTGTATATCTCACGCTTGGCTCCTGTGTACCAGGGCTTGTATATCCCTCGTTTCTGTGTACCGGGGTTTGTATATCTCACGCTCCTGTGTACCAGGGCTTGTGTATCTCACGCTCTGCTTTGGTGTACCAGGGCCTGTGTATCCCTTGCTCTTGTGTACCAGGGCCTGTATATCCCACGCTCCGCTCTTGTGTACCAGGGCCTGTGTATCCCTTGCTCTTGTGTACCAGGGCCTGTATATCCCACGCTCCGCTCTTGTGTACCAGGGCCTGTGTATCCCTCGCTCTTGTGTACCAGGCCTTGTGTATCCATTGCCCCTGTGTACCAGGACCTGTATATCTCACGCTCTGCTCTTGTGTACCGGGCCTGTGTATCCTTTGCTCTTGTGTACCAGGGCCTGTATATCCCACGCTCCGCTCTTGTGTACCAGGGCCTGTGTATCCCTCGCTCTTGTGTACCAGGGCCTGTGTATCCCTCGCTCTTGTGTACCAGGGCTTGTGTATCCATTGCCCCTGTGTACCAGGACCTGTATATCTCACGCTCTGCTCTTGTGTACCGGGGCCTGTGTATCCTTTGCTCTTGTGTACCAGGGCCTGTATATCCCACACTCCGCTCTTGTGTACCAGGGCCTGTGTATCCCTCGCTCTTGTGTACCAGGGCTTGTGTATCCATTGCCCCTGTGTACCAGGACCTGTATATCTCACGCTCTGCTCCGGTGTACCAGGGCTTGTGTATCCCTCGCTCCTGTGTACCAGGGCTTGTGTATCCCTCGCTCCTGTGTACCAGGGCTTGTGTATCCCTCGCTCCTGTGTACCAGGGCTTGTATCCCTCGCTCCTGTGTACCAGGGCTTGTGTAGCCCTCGCTCCTGTGTACCAGGGCTTGTGTAGCCCTCGCTCCTGTGTACCAGGGCTTGTGTAGCCCTCGCTCCTGTGTACCAGGGCTTGTGTAGCCCTCGCTCCTGTGTACCAGGGCTTGTGTTGCCCTTGCTCCTGTGTACCAGGGCTTGTGTAGCCCTTGCTCCTGTGTACCAGGGCTTGTGTAGCCCTCGCTCCTGTGTACCAGGGCTTGTGCAGCGCTTGCTCCTGTGTACCAGGGCCTGTGTATCCCTCGCTCCTGTGTACCAGGGCCTGTATATCCCACGCTCCGCTCTTGTGTACCAGGGCTTGTGTATCCATTGCCCCTGTGTACCAGGACCTGTATATCTCACGCTCTGCTCCTGTGTACCAGGGCCTGTGTATCCCTCGCTCCTGTGTACCAGGGCCTGTATATCTCACGCTCTGCTCCTGTGTACCAGGGCTTGTGTAGCCCTTGCTCCTGTGTACCAGGGCCTGTGTATCCATCGCTCCTCTGTACCAGGACCTGTGTAGCCCTCGCTCCTGTGTACCAGGCAGACACTGGTGCTAATGTTGAGGCTACAGGATTTGAAGGGCCCTTCTGTGGGGGTCTTCCCTCGGTGATTGGGCCTCATCAGCACCTACGTGGGAGCTGTAAGAGAAGCTGCCGCTCGCGCCCCCTCTCCGCGGGCCGCTCCTGCTCCACCTGGCCAGGCTGGCTCGTGACTCTCCCGGTGCCCCCCGCCTCGCGCGCCCGATCATGCCCCTGCCTCGCGCGCCCTGTGCTCGTTCCCTCGCGCAGCCCTGGTGTTGAGTCGCTTCCCTCGTCCCGCCCCCTGACGCTGCGCGCGAGGGCACGCCCCCGCGCCGTCACCGAGTGTGCAGTGTTTGTCTCCGCTCCAGCGCGGGCAGGGAGGAGAAGCCGAGAGGCGCCCGCAGCTGACATGGAGGGCTCTGCCAACTTCCGGAACATTTTGTTAGAAGGCGCGGTGCAAAGCGTCAGACTGGCCGCTGAGCGGACCTGGCTGCCTGTGTTTACTGTGCAGCGGCGGGAGCTGGAGTGAGGAGAATGCTGCGGCTAGAAAAGACGAACCTTCTCCCCATTCAAGAGATGCGGGTTAAACCCAACCTTCTTCTGCTCACTACTACCCCACCCCAGGTTGGACCCGGCCACATGCAGGTCTTGATCCTGCTCCCCATGGGGACAGTGCAGACCCAACTGCCAGGCCCCAAACCAGTATCCTGGACCGGTTTCGAGGCATCACCCCTCGTCAGCCAGGCCAGCTTGAATCCATTGGACCCGCTAGCAAGGGACATGGATTGAATCCAGATCTCTTGACTGGGATGAACGTTTGATATATTCAGTATTTTGTCCATTTGTTGCTGCAGCATTGTTCGCCATAAGTTGGCAGGGTATGCCCAGACGCGGGTCCCTTGCTCACTTTGCCACTTGATTCAAGCTATCCTGGCTGAGGACGGCTGATTAGCCGGAAACCAGTCCCAGGATGCTTGGTTCCGGTCCAGGGAGGACTCCACTTGGCAGTTCGGGCTGGACTGTTCCCATAGTGAGCAGGGTCAAAACTGCTCTTCGTATGCCTGGGTTCAAATTGGAGTAATGCAGTGGGCAGAAGAATAATGGATTTAACTCGGATCTCATGACTGGGGGGCTGAATGTTTGTTAGATTTATTCAGCATTCCGTCTATTTGTTACTGCAGCAGATTGGTATGAGGAAGGCCACTCTATGGGTAGATTATAGAGGAGGATCCCAAATGATGTCACCAAGCGGTGTCTGACCCTAAATGATGGAACCTGCTCACGAGATGACTAGATGCGGGCAGGCACATTCACGGTTGTGCTGTGCCTGGGTAGGTGATGTAGGCATTGGGGCTGGAAGTGTGGTATTTGGGTTGGTGAAAGCCCATAGAACTGGAGGGTTGAGTGAATTGCAAACTTTACGAGTCATTGGAGCCCAAACGCTTGACCTTAATACCAGGCCAGAGCAGACACGTGCCTCCATCTTGTGGGAGTGTACCTGGTCTGCAGGTGTTAGACTGCCAAGTGTACAAGTCCAGCAATGGTGCATGTACTTGGGTGACCTGTGAACCCTGTTGAGTGGTTGTTTGTGGGTCGTCCTGTACCGCCTGCTTTTCTGCTGCCCTGCCCAGTTTTCCTTGGCTCCTAGACTCCGATCCATGGCATCTTGCGCACCATCTTTGCTCCCGCAGGCCGACTTGTTGAAATGCTATTTGTTCCGTTGTCCCTTCTCCTAGTCTTTGGTAAGACCTCTGTAATATAACGTGGAGCGAATCCACTCTAAAGATGTTGTACTTTTAGAATCGTGGGCACGGTTTATTTTTAACATTTATAAGTTATTATAGTAAACTACTCCTAGGAAGCGGATTAGTGCCAGTCCCCTTCCAGGAAAGTTGGGGTGCACACTAGGGATAGAATTCCAAAAAACCTGGATGAGACTAGGCATTTGTACAGGCTAATGGAATCCAGGCTGCCGCTCTGGCTCTGGCTGGGTCGGAGTCTCACGGTGACTCTGCCCCCCCCCCATGTGCTCACACCCTGTGGCCCCTTTGCCTCTCTTGCTCTAGTCCACCTTCTCAGACCTGTGAATGTTCTGGCTTCCAGCGGTGCGTGTCCTGCTGGACGGAGCAACCTTCAGGTGTGTCAGAACTGGCTCTCCCCGGCATGGGGTGCCCTTCTAGATATAGCACGACCCTTCACGCACCCTCAGATGGGAGTGCCAGACCTGGGTCTCTGAAGCAAGCACAAGGATATGGACGGAGAGCTGAAACTTTATAGACACACTCCACCTGTCACACATCTCAGTTGAATCCATCATTTTTTAGCTCACTTCGCCACCCCAGTGCAGACCCAGCTATATGCAAATCAGTCTTGACCCTGCGCCTCATTGGAATTGTCCAGCCTGAACTGCCAAGTCTTCCCTGGACCGGAAACAACCCTTCTGGGACCGGGTTCGAGGTAATTCATCAGCCAGGCTAGCTTGAATCCGGTGGCAAAGTGAGCAAGGGACCCACGTCTGGGCATACCCTGCCAATTTAGGGAGAACAAAGCAAACACAAGGAGATGATGGAAAGAGCTCTGAAACTTTTCAGACACACTCCCCCCTGTCACAGTTCTGGCTTTCTGGCGTGGGGCAGTGGTGCCCTGATAGATGGAGCACATCCCTTCACGTGTGCTCTGATGTGAGTCATGCCTGGCTCCCAGCGGTCTGTGCCCTGTTGGATGGACTGGAGCACATCCCTTCATGCGTCCTCGGATGTGCGTGCCAGGCCTGGTTCTCTGCCCTGCAGGATGGAGCACGTCCCTTCACCCGCCCTCGGATGTGCGTGCCAGATTGGCTCTGCTGTGGGGCAGCAGTGCCCTGCAAGATGGCGCACGTCCCTTCACGTGCCCTTGAATGTAGTAGACCTTTGTACTCTCTACCATTCCTATGTGACTCTTAGAGTATATCCATTTGTATCTCTTCCTTGAGTGACTTTACATCTTGTACATTTGCAGTTTTTTCTGTTTGTATCTTTTATGTAAAGCATGTAATCCGAAATCCTTATGTTTTGCAACTGTTATGTAAAGCGCTCTGACACCTTCGGGTAAAGTATAAATGTGCGTGCCAGGCCTGGCTCCGGCATGGGGCAGTGGTGCCCTGCAGGATGGAGCACGTGCCCTCGGATGTGCGTGCCAGGCCTGGCTCTCAGCCAAGGGGCGGTGGTGCCCTGCGGCTGGGCGCGGAGGACGCCAGGAATGCTGCTTGGGACCGGGAGGCGGGGGCCAGGAAGCGCTCCTGGTGGAGGGGGGCGGTGGGCGCTCCTGGTGGGGTGTAGTGGGGGAGGCGGGGGCCTGTTCTTGGCTCCAGTGCCAGGAAGCCCCTGGAATGTGAACACTCCGCGGGGCTCGTCGCAGCGCCCTCCGAGCTCGCTCGACGCAGAAGAGGGTTTAAAACATGTCCGAGCAGATGGAACAAAGCCTGCAGCGGTGGGGCCGCTGCAGAATGACGTGCCCTGGGTGCCCACATGCCTGCAGCGGTGGGGCCGCTGCAGAATGACGTGCCCTGGGTGCCCACATGCCTGCAGCGGTGGGGCTGCTGCAGAATGACGGGCCCTGGGTGCCCACATGCCTGCAGCGGTGGGGCCGCTGCAGAATGACGTGCCCTGGGTGCCCACATGCCTGCAGCGGTGGGGCTGCTGTAGAATGACGTGCCCTGGGTGCCCACATGCCGCTCGTGTGATGCCCGCTCGTGTACCCGCCCGGCTCTGGACGCCGGGTCTGATCGGTCCCTTGAGGCGCAGGGGAAGCTGCCTCCTCTGGGGTAGTCCGCAGGGTTCAGCGCCGGCTGCTCAATGCTGCCCCTTGTCTTAATCTTAGCCCTCTCCCGCCCACCTGCATCTCATTGCCGCCTCCGAGGGGGACGCTTCATGGTCCAGAGGGGGACGCTCCTGCCGCCTAGGGGACGTGTGCTGTCGGGGAGGGGGGCGCGTACCCCCGAGTGCCGCAGCTTTTGCTGGTGACGCCAGGGCAGCTCTTCCATCGAAGGGCCCGCTCTCTGTGCCTCTATGCACCTGTGCTGCGCGCCTTATGTCCTGGAAGGCAGAACGGTGTGAATGAACTCCTGTGTGTCTGGTTTCACCCTTTAACCAGTGTCACGTGAAGTCGATCTGATGAACCTGTTGGGGAGGGGGGGGGGGGGTTCATTCATGCAGTGTGTGGCTAACTTTCTCACCCCCCCCCCCCCCGAGTGTTTCTGAACCTTCCAAGTGTTGGGCTGGGGCAGATGCATGAGATGATGCGTTTACTAGGAAGCGGATCATGAACAGGTGCATGCGGGGGGGGGGGGGGAATCGTGCAGCACAAGGCACATTATCACTTGCAATGCACCTCTTGTCGCTGTGTATTTTATTTCCCCACGGTAACACTATCTGGGCAAAGGTTTCCACTCATCAGTACCTCCCACGTACAGCAGTTGGCAGCCGAAGAGAACGAGTCCACCTTGCAAAGGGCTTTCCGCTTTAATTCCTTTTGGTCCGATTGAGCTGAGAACCATTGTTTTTAAGATTGGCAGCTCATGCAGCTCATGCAGTAATGGTGGCTTTTTAACTGCGGCAAGATTAATTATGCAGAAAACGCTGCAGCCGCAATTTAGCAAAATTCCATCGAGCTTGGGTGAGGGTTGAAGCTGTGGCAAAGAGATGGGCTTTTAGCAGTTTTCTCTAGGACAGTGGGATTGTATTTCCTAATATAAGATATTTTCTTCAAACCGGATGTTGTGGGTGGAATGGGATAATTTGAGGGGGTGGAGTGGTTGTGTGCTTCCATCACAATCGGCACTTGGAGGCCGTTGGGCAGATGGCTTAATTCTCCATCCGCTCACGAGCCTCCGTACCAAAAGTCAAATTAGTTCACACCTTCCAAAAACAATTGATGGAGTTGGATGAATTTTGACCCAAATTACTAGACCTGTCTTGCAAGTTGTATGTCTTGCAAGTAAGAATTCTTTGGTTCAGATAGTTGTCCTCTTTGATAGAGGCATGGGGACCCGTGAGGAGACGGACCGTAGCAAGTTATTTCTCCAGTTGCACCAATCCCTGCTCCATCCCAGACTACTGCTGATGCTGCCTGTGCATGCATAGCGCTTCGTCTTTACTCAGGGGGCCTTCTGTGGTTCTGTGAACTACTTCTCCAGTCTGTGCTATGCACGTTCATTACGCCAGTCCAACATCACATCGCTTCTTTAGTCTTAAATTTACCACTGTTTCCGCTTTACACATCTGGCAGCTCGTGGGCAATGTATCGCCCCATCTATCAATGTACTTAGTGGGGCAAGTTCTTGAATAGGACTAAAGTTAACTTTACTTCAGTGTCCCTCTAAAGATGGAAAATCCGGGATGGTTTGGGGGAGTTGGCCCACGAATGACCTGCTTGCTTGGTCTCTAAAGCCAGGGTGGTTTGGGTGAGTTGGCCCACGAGAGACCTGCTTGCTTGGTCTCTAAAGTCAGGGTGGTTTGGGTGAGTTGGCCCACGAGAGACCTGCTTGCTTGGTCTCTAAAGCCAGGGTGGTTTGGGTGAGTTGGCCCACGAGAGACCTGCTTGCTTGGTCTCTAAAGCCAGGGTGGTTTGGGTGAATTGGCCCACGAGAGACCTGCTTGGTCTCTAAAGCCGGGATGGTTTGGGTGAGTTGGCCCCGAGACCTGCTTGCTCTATAAAGCTGGGGTGGTTTGGGTGAGTTGGCCCCGGGAGACCTGCTTGGTCTCTAAAGCCGGGATGGTTTGGGTGAGTTGGCCCCGAGACCTGCTTGCTTGCTCTATAAAGCTGGGGTGGTTTGGGTGAGTTGGCCCCGGGAGACCTGCTTGGTCTCTAAAGCCGGGATGGTTTGGGTGAGTTGGCCCGAGAGACCTGCTTGCTCTCTCCAGCCAGGGTGGTTTGGGTGAGTTGGCCCTGAAAGACCTGCTTGCTTGCTCTCTAAAGCTGGGATAGTTTGGGTGAGTTGGCCCAGAGAGACCTGCTTGCTTGGTCTCTAAAGCCAGGATGGTTTGGGTGAGTTGGCCCCGAGAGACCTGCTTGCTCTCTAAAGCCGGGATGGTTTGGGTGAGTTGGCCCACGAGAGTCTTGCTTGCTCTCTCCAGCCAGGGTGGTTTGGGTGAGTTGTCCCTGAGAGACTTGCTTGGTCTCTAAAGCCAGGATGGTTTGGGTGAGTTGGCCCCGAGAGACCTGCTTGCTCTCTAAAGCCGGGATGGTTTGGGTGAGTTGGCCCACGAGAGTCTTGCTTGCTCTCTCCAGCCAGGGTGGTTTGGGTGAGTTGTCCCTGAGAGACTTGCTTGCTCTCTAAAGCTGGGATGGTTTGGGTGAGTTGGCCCCGAGAGACCTGCTTGCTCTCTAAAGCCGGGATGGTTTGGGTGAGTTGGCCCTGAGAGACTTGCTTGCTCTCTAAAGCTGAGATGGTTTGGGTGAGTTGGCCCCTAGAGACCTGCTTGCTCTATAAAGCCGGGAGGGTTTGGGTGAGTTGGCCCTGAGAGACCTGCTTGCTTGGTCTCTAAAGCCGGGATGGTTTGGGTGAGTTGGCCCCGAGAGACCTGCTTGCTCTTTGCTCAGAGTTGCAGCTTCTGGCCTGCCCAGCACAGTGACTATTTGCGCTGCATTGAACTATGAGGTGCAGTTCCATGTTGTCGGCGCTTCTAACCCCCTTTGTTCTTTCCTTCACAGACAGCAAAGCCATTGTGGATGGAAACCTCAAGCTCATCCTGGGCCTCATCTGGACCCTCATTCTCCATTACTCCATCTCTATGCCCATGTGGGATGAGGAGGAGGACGAAGAGGTGAAGAAGCAGACGCCCAAGCAGAGGCTGCTGGGATGGATCCAGAACAAGCTGCCCCAGCTGCCCGTCACCAACTTCAGCCGCGACTGGCAGAGCGGGCGGGCTCTGGGTGCTTTGGTGGACAGCTGTGCTCCTGGTTAGTAATATTTGCTCAATCCACCTAACATTTATAAAGCGCAGCAAATCGCCCGCAGGTGTCTCGAGGCGCTGGAGATGTTGGCTGCTGTGTGGTGGTTTGATCATTCCAGCATATAGGTTTTGAGTTCTTTTCTGAATTGCTGGAGCGACAATGCTTGAGGTGGATCCATGTTTATCTAAACAGTGACTTGACGCATGTTCTGCAATGTAGACCGTTCTCTGGTTCTTTGCCCATGGATGCTCTTGTTGGTAAAGTTGAGGTTTGTAACTGGAGTGATGGTGCATCCTATCCTTGTCTCTCCAATGAAGGATTTTTGTGGATTGCCCTGGATTGGTGATCCTTGGACCAAGTCCTAACTTCGGGACTTGCAGATTGTTTGTGTGCAACAGACTGCCAGTGCAGGACACATGGCCAGGCTTTCCTGGGTAAATGCACCCTCGAGTGGGCAGCGCCTAGAAGGTGCTGCATTTGTAATAGAGCAGCAACTTGTGTTCTGGGCGTGTGCACGTCTAATCCACTCTTGCAACACATCTAGTGTAGGATTGGGGTATTGTTCCTTAATGTGTGTTATCAAGCCCTTTAAACCAAAGTGTTTCACCTAAACGTAAGCTTGGATGTGCTAAGGCCTGGTGAATTGTCCCTGGTGTCTTGTCCTGAAACCAGTCCCAACCAGCCACTTCTCAGTTGACGGATCTGTATTAGACTAGCAGTACAGTGCTTTTGTTCCTTTAAAAATATTATTTTCCTTTCTAGCCAGGAATGGATTGCGAAAGCTTTAGGGACATTGATGTATATGGGAAGCATTTTATTGACTGGCTGGGTGGACGTGCTGTCCTATCTGCACATGTTTGTTCTTGGTGCTTTGCAATGGCTTATGGCATCCAACCCAAAACCTGGCTCCTAAAATGTCTCCACTGGTTGCCAGTGGTGTCTTTGTCAAAATGCTTTGGTTGACCCAGTCTTGTTCCTCAGGTCTGTGTCCGGACTGGGATTCCTGGGACTCCAGCAAGCCGGTGGACAACGCACGCGAGGCCATGCAGCAGGCGGACGACTGGCTGGGCATTCCTCAGGTGGGTCTCACAAGGGGCTGCAGGGGATGCAGCCCCCCCAGGGAAGACTTGGCACCAATCCATTCTTTACCCCCTTAGACGAAAATAGTTGTCTGCTCATTTTTCCACTTTAACATCAAGATAATCTTTTGATCTTGGAAGTATTTTTGGTTAAATTTATTTTATACTTATTTGCCTAGAACTACTGCACATTTCTTGCTTACAATTATGCCACGTTTGTAGCTTACAAAGAAATGTTGTACTAGGGTGTACAGCTGTCTGTGTACTATGTTGTCTTTACCAGCCCAAAGTTTTTGTTGATTTGACAAGTACTGACTGCATGTGGGGAATAGTACTTCACGGCCCCTCTAGACCACAGTTTAAGCAGCAGGAACAGTACTGCCTGCTATAGCCTTGACTGGGAGAGCAGTTGATCCTCTGTGCTCATAAGCATACTTTTCAATCCCTGTGAGTTTTAACTGGTTTACTTGTCTCCCAGGTCATCACTCCGGAAGAAATTGTGGATCCCAACGTGGACGAACACTCAGTCATGACTTACCTGTCGCAGTTTCCTAAGGCCAAGCTGAAGCCCGGAGCTCCCCTGAGACCCAAGCTCAACCCCAAGAAAGCACGTGCTTATGGGCCAGGTGAGTAGGGACTGATCCCAGCCCAGTCACTACTCGGGGGTGGCAGCCGCCTGGACATCATTCTTGGGGTCCTATCACCCAAGTAGTGTTCTTTAAGTAGCCGCTCCTGTGATACGACTGGTCTGTAAAGGGGTAGCATGTGGTTAGAGGGCGCTTGGTACACGTCCCGCTCTCAGTATATACCCAGCACTGCACTGTTATCAGTAAGTAGAGCAAGAAGACTACGCTCTCTTTGAATGCAAAGATTATCCGAATAGCATCTTGTGTTGGTTAATCTCTTGCAGTTCATTCCCGCGTCTTGCAAGGCTGTACTTGTTTGCGTTCCATTTAAACCCTTCTTGTTTAATTCAAACTTAGTGTTCATTTTATTTGTAGGGGTCTTGTGTGCCAGCTCGTGGCTCAGTCGTGGCTGTTCTCATGGTGGATATTTTGGCTTCTCTTGCAGGCGTTGAACCGACAGGGAACATGGTGAAGAAGCGTGCAGAGTTTACAGTGGAGACCATCAGCGCCGGGACGGGTGAAGTTCTGGTGTATGTGGAGGACCCCGCAGGGCACCGGGAGGAGGTAAAGTAGCATGTGCTTCTGTTATCATTGAACAAGACCACAATGGAATTTGGCATTGATGGTCCATACGAAGCTCCGCTTCGATCTTCATATCCGTAGCAGAAGGTGGGAGTTCCCCTTGAATGCACTGTGGGGGCGTAGATTAGAATGAAGTGCCTTGCATGGACGTCTACACCCCCAGGAGCCACATTCATTGAACAAGAACCCCCCCCCCAGTCGCAACTGATTTCACCCTCCTCTGCTAAGCATACCCATGGAACCGGCATCCTTCTTCGCCACTTGTTGCTTGTCGGCCTCTCGCAGGCCACAATGCATTGCAGCACTTTTGGCACCAGACTATTGTCCAATGCGCGGTTGCGTTTTTCTGCATTTGTGCTGCATCCCTGTGATCACATGTCCTCCATGCTGAGGGTGTTGGAGGCAGTGGTCATCATTAACTGCCGTAGTCCCCTCACCTTCCTTTGAACTGTAACGGAGGCTGGTTGAGGGGGCATCTCTTACCCTGCCGGCCCTCCAACATCCCAAGTTCGGTTGCGGGTCAGGTACTATTTTGAAGGTTTTATTATTTTTTTTTTTTTTATTGCGGACTTTGAAACCTTTCTCTAATCTTCCTACATATACTGTAACTGGACATAAGCTGTGTACCCCTTTAGCCAGAGTGGATACTCCCAATAAAGGGTGTACTGTCCAACTGCTAGCTCAATACGCAGTGACGGCGTAGCAGGGGTATATGTGCTAAGCTTCTCACGGCTTGGATATGAACTATTTCTCTGAAGTCTGCTTGGAACAGTGTGGACCCTTCACGTTCTGGCCAGTCTGATACTGTGTGTCCTTGGTGGTCCGAGGTAAGGGGTAGGACCGGAAAAGCATGTCAAGGGGTCGGAGGGGGCTATCAACCCATAGCACTATGTAAGAAGCGGTTGGGAACACTGGTGGTGTACCTACTTATCACAGAGGCACTACCTGTATCTCCCCTCCCCATGACTTGAGCCAAGCGTTCTTGAGTTTTTTGAAATTCATCAAGGCCTGGTCCCACACAAACACCAGATGCGTCGCCAACTCTCCCCTGGGAGTAGACTTGAATCATCAAACACGAGTTACTGACCAGTACGAAGAGGTAATGATGGAAGGGATATGAATCGGGCAGTGTTTATGGTCTTAATGGAATTGTTTAGTTATCTAGGCCATGCTTCTAGCCTTCAGAGGCTCTGTAAACAAGCATTGGTGAGGAGCGGTCGCAGAGGCCCTAGCCAACTTGACGTGGGACCAGTAACCGCAACCCTCCCAGTGATCCTTACAGAAGATCCGCAGTGGTGCGGTGTGCGAGGCGGCCATATTCCGTCTGAGGCTTGTCAAAATTGTTAGGATCAAACTGTAAGACACCAATACAGCCTTAAAACTAAACTGCCCCCAGGTCCTTGGAGGGTGATGGTAGTGGGGTGTGGCAGTGTTATTTTTTTTTTTTTTTTTCCCTCCTGATTCAATTGGGTTCACCTTGCCACGCATAGACCTCCTGCGAGTTTAGGAAAATGGTGCTGGACTTGATAGAGGGTTTATGACCTTGATCGGTTTCTGCGCTTTCCTTGCGGACTAACCTTTCCTCTCCCTTCTCCACAGGCACACGTCACTGCGAACAATGACAAGAACAGAACTTTCTCGGTTTACTACATCCCAAAGGTGACCGGAATGCACAAGGTGAGTGGCGCAGCCTGGGCTCGGGCTGCTCGCATGCGTGCTCCAACAGCACGTCCCTTCCTGTGGATCTACCATCACCTCTGCATGAGAATGTTAAACTCTGCTAAATCCCATTTAGAGCACTTTGGGTGGTGGAAACAAATGTATCCATCTGTGGAAAAATATTTGTATAAATGATGTGTAAGCAGAGTTTTATGGTGTGCATGGAATTTGATGATTTCAATATTTATTTAGGAGGATTAGATGCCAAATAGTTGGCTGTAAACTTGTCACAAGTATGGGTCCTGTGGACAGCAAAATTTACAGTTCTGTTTTTTGTGGTCTGAAAAGCAGCCCAAATTCAGATTGACAACGGTTCCTTCTAAAATGCAACGCAGCGTTAATTTGTTTTGTTCATTGGGGTTTGAAATGGGTGGTGTGGCTTTGTGCTCTTAAGCTTTCCTTGAGTGACTCGTTTTAGCATCACTGAATATCCAATTCATATGTTTTACTTTAAGTAAAACTCTAAAAGGTGCAGAATAACCAGCACCTACAGGGCAAGTGAAGTGTCATTTGTGGTGAAGCGTAGGGTTTGCTGTTCAAGCAAAAAGCATGATGTCCGAGGCAGACATTATAAACCGATGCACAGGAAAGTGGTGAGCTTCGTGCAAGATGGCGGTCTGTATACATTATGGGATTGGTAAGCACAAAACTGGTCTGAATGCAGCGGGGGCTGTACATTGTGGGGGTGCTTGACTGAGACTGTACAAGTTGGGGTACAACCGGTGAGGGTTTGCATCCGCATGCACTCTTGATCTGTGTCTAATCCAATGGTTCTTAACCTGGGGACCGTAGACCCTTGGGTTCCCAACACCTACGCCGGAGCCCACAACTGATTCAATATTAGCAGATTCATTAAAGTATAGCTACGTAAAATATTCAATTGAAATGGTTAAATTTGATATATGTAAAAGTATTTGAAATTAGAAGCTAAAAATTAAGTTTGTGTCGGGAACTTGAATTCGTGGGAGTAGCTAAAGTACAGCGAACAGGCACAATTGGTGAACTCAGTTCATTATCCAGACAAAAGATGCATCCCAAGCAAAAAACCAATATCTTGGCTCCTATCCTATTTTTGTTTTAGAAATCCATGTTTTTTTCTTTCCAGTTTTCCTATTAAAATATGTTTTGATAGGTTTCTGTGTGATAAACATAAATTATGAAATATTTTATAATGTATGCTTGTTTCGTTAGTTTTATATATTGTTTTGCAGTTCAAATGATAGAAATTGATTAGGTGGGGATCACACGTGTCAGGAGTCATTCATTCGGGGTCCTTAGACCAGTGATTCTTAACCTTTAGACTTTAAGTGGCTTATGTCTCCAGTGGTGCAAATAAGGCAGCAAACTTCAATGTACTTTAAAAACTTCAAAAGTATTGCACCACAGCCACATTGTGAAGTTAATTGCGGCACAAATCTTGCAGATATACATCCAATTTTGGGGAAAAAGCTTCTTTTGATTGAATTTTTATCAACCTGTTAAGTTGTGCATCAGTGTCAGTTGTGCAAAACTTCTCTAGCGTAAGAACTTTTACACACACCAGAACTCAGCACATTGAGTTAAATTTCCTGGCAGGCGAGTAGTCTTCTGTGGTGTGGATTTAGTGAGTTCTCGTAAAGCAAAGTGTTTGTTGGTCGCAGTGGTGTTTGGAGGCCGCAGGACCTGAATCAATTTTAAATGCTCATGATTCCTTGAGCAGATACCTCTCCCAACTGGAATTAGTGTCATGAAAGTAAAATGTTGAAGCAAATGTCCATGTGTAGTTCATGGTCTAGTGATGGTATTGACAGTGGCAGGAGGAGCACGTGTTGCTGTTCGAGTTAATTTGCCCAATTTGCTATGGATGCAATCTACTTTTCAGAATCTATAGTGTGAACTTTGCTTCCTGCCGCAGGCTGTCATGACTCATGAGCTGGCATCTAACTAATGGATGCATGGCCTGCTAGTTTGCAAACTAAAGGCTATGCTGCATGTAAATTGACCTAAAGGGCGTTCTTCACATGTGTAAGGGATTTGAAATATCTTCTGATCTGTGGCAGTGGAGGCCAAATTTGGCTCCGCTCACCTGCTCCACCACGGTTTACTTTTCTTTGCTGCCTTTCCTTAGGTCACTGTTCTGTTTGCGGGTCAGAACATCGCCAAAAGCCCCTTCGAGGTGAATGTGGATAAGTCTCATGGAGATGCCAGCAAGGTCACGGCCCAGGGACCAGGCTTGGAACCCACAGGCATCATTGCCAACAAATCCACTTACTTTGAAATCTTCACAGCAGGTAGATATAACCTACATCTCCTTGGGTGTGGTAGAAGGTCTAATGCTTGCACTGAGAGCTGCACAACCTGGCTACATTGGTGCCTGATGCTGAATCTTCTCTTCTGGTCTCTGCTCCAAAGGAGCTGGAGTTGGTGAAGTGGAAGTGGTTATCCAGGATCCCAAGGGCAAGAAGGATGCAGTCGAGGTCCAGCTGGAAGACAAAGGCAGTAGCACGTACCGCTGCACCTACAAGCCCACAGTGGAGGGGGTGTACACCATCTACATCACCTTCGGGGGAATCCAGATACCAAAGAGCCCGTACACGGTCACCGTTGGACAAGGTAAGGCCTTCTCGGCCCTTCTTGGGCATGCTCGGAGTGCCACATGCTGCTGGTGTCTTTTGGAGAAGTCTGGTCAACATTTTATCAGGCTTCTTGCTATTCTGTCAATCTCTTCTCACTCTTCTGTGGAATTCTTGCCGTCTTTTTTTTCTTTTCACTATCTTTGTTTCTTTCCTGCCACAACCTCAACCTGAGAGGCAGAAAGATTAACCTGGTTATATTGTTCAGTATAGGCCAGTGGCTGCTGCTATTGGCTAGAAGCTCAGAAAGCCTTTGTGCATTTCGGTCTGTTCATGCCTGTCAGACGACATAGGAATGGTCCTAAAGTGTGAGTTACCACGCAAGTACTTTAAACAGTTTATCCTCCTTTGATTGGATGGTTCATTAGGCATAGCTTCAGAATCCAGGTTCACTCTGTAGCAGGAAAATATTTTGAAGCTGGGCTAGTAACCACTGAAGATGCAAAGAAATGAAAACGGGTCATAAACTGAAATCTTCGTGAATGATGGTCCCGTTTTTGACTCGAAGGGACCTCTGAATGTGTCCTGTTCCAGACCTGATAATATTCTCGGTCTAGAGTTTCGGTTTTCTTGCTAGTACATTTTGGTCTGCCATTTTGGGTTGAAAACCAGCTGCTGGTGTCTCAGAAGTCCATGTCTCATTGCCTTGAACTTTCCTTTAGCTGTGACTGGTGTGAGCAGGCTCTTACCCCTCCCACCCAAAACCTCAGATAATGTTGCATTTTGTTGGTGGATTGGTAGAACTTTGGAAGTATGTTTGTTTAGTTTAGATTGTAGAAATCAAATGTTGGGAAGGATTTTGAATATTGCTGTAAATTTTACTGCACATACGGTTTCTAAACACAGGTCATATACTTTAGCACAAAGAGAGGTTATTTCCACTCAAGGCTTAGTATTTGTGAAAAATGCCAGACTAATGTGAACCTGAATTATGGAGACTCCGGAAGCCACTGGCGACATCTTGTGCGTTGAACGTTTATTCTGTTCTTAAATCCGACCAGGAAATGGTTCCAGCTGTCCGTACTTGACCCTAGAGCATTTTGTGTCCGTGCTGGCTGTATTCAATTTGAAATTATCTGTAGAGCGTGCATAACTGCATAAAAAATATTGAATACCGTGATGAATATAATGATGCGAAATGTGAACCCTAACAAGATTAAGGCAGGCTTTAGTGGAAGAAATAAACAGTAATTCCTACCACCAAGGCTTTTGTTGCTTGCCTTGTGCTCTGCCCAAATGAACTAGCTCACGATCGTTCGTCGGTGACCTGCTCGCTACTTTCCCAGGTGCCATGCTTCCATCCAGTGATTTGTGAATCCCTGCTGTTTACCTTGTGGTCTCCCCAAATAAGGAACCTTCCTCTGCCTGGATATCCAGTAGCCTTAGTCTAACGTATTCCAAGCTGCTCCCATCTGGTCACATGCAGGTTCTTTCTGTATTTCCCAGCAGTCCGTATGACTGTCGCATGCCTGTGTTCCTGACGATTTGGAGATCTGAATCGATATGCTAGTTTGCGCTGCGCTCCCCTTTAATTCTAGGGTGTTAACCGGCCTGTATGGATGGCTCACTTGAGTGGTTAGATCGACTCCAGAGAATGCAAACTATGAAAATCCAGATCATCTAAGCATAATCCGAGCAAAGTCACAAATTGCTCATATTTTTCTTGCTCAGGATTTCAATTACCAAGTGAGACCATAAACCTACTTTAAAAAAAAAAAGTAACAATTGCCAACAATTTCATTTCAATTATTCAGGAACCAGATCACTGAGGAATGTGCTTGTGATGAGCTGCGGAAACATTTTCTTTGCCGTTTATCAGTTCCAAGTCCAAAAGCGGTGATCAGGCCAACACAAAGTCTTCAACGCCTCAGAATGCCGGCACCTGTCGTTGCTACAGATTTTTTTCACAGATCCAATAATGAAGGAATGTTGCGACAAACCTTCACAACAATATGCTGCGGCTCTGCTGTCTGCCTGGCTTCGGACTCCATCCTGTGTTGGTCTTGGCTACCAGCCAATCCACATTTTGATGGAGGTGAAAGAGCACCCTTCAGATCAAGTGGGAAAAGTTCTGCATCTGTTTAGGGGACACTCCGTCTAATGCAGGTGTCTTTCAATCCCTTCACTTGTCATAACTTGACACCAAGATGCCCATAAACTCTTACAAAGCCCATGATCCAGTTTGCAAGGGGAAAAGGCTCCCCAACGGCTTTTGACCTTGTCATTGCTGAAGTTTGCAGAACAACAACTTGGAACTACTGTCTGAGCTCCCTCCAGAAGAGATGTTCATGGCCTCGATTTTTTCCTGTGCGAAACCTCTGCTGTTCTAATTTGTGTTCTTGACAATCCGTAAACATCCTGTGATTGGGCAGGGGGGAGTCATTTGTGTGTAATCCTAGTTTTCCATGAGAATCTTCACTAAATTAAACTGCCTAATTCCCAGAGACACCGGGCCGCTCTAATTGATGGTGGTTCTACATTACGAGGGCTTTTTTTCAAGCTTCAAAATGTGCGGCTCCAACTGTACAGCTATTGACCATGGAAGGTACAGAGTTGGCTGAATGGGGTGGTGAAGATTTTTACTGTGTGGCTGATCTACTCAGTCGTTAAAAAATGCACTAACCGTTCAAATAATTTGGAAGACTTCATTAGCAATCTTTTCTGAGGAAAAATTGTGCATTTCGTTAAACCCTTCTTTACCTAGAACAATTTAATAGAGAAGCAAATGGTTAACACAATTTTCTGTCCGAATTATGGACTTTGTTCTTTGGAAGGGTCTGGCCGTCGAGTCCAAAGCCATATCCTTTGTATTGGAAGGAAACAATGGGGATGGAGTTCTGTACATGAAAATAAACTGCTTTGGCCTTCCAGTTTCCCTCAATTGAGCACCACCTCCTCTGCAGGAAAGCCTGCCCTTCATCCGTCAAGGTAGGTGTGGCGCCCGATCCATTTTGAATGAATGCAGGGCAGTCATTCAAAAATACTTGTGTTCTGATTAGTGTCTTTATTCTAAATGATCACCTTTCAGAGTCTCTGGCTATTAAAGACTTCCTGAATAGGCTTGTGGTCCACGAAAGTTCATGGGAACACGAGATTCAATGGTGTGGCCTCGGTCTGGCACATGGAGGTGGATTTACAGCAGCACAGATCGAGAGCAGAAAGCGCAGCCACCATTGGCACATTCTTGCACAACTTCCCCATCCATATTCCCAGGATCCTTCAAGCATGCAGAGCTTTCCATATTCCCAAGATCCCTCAAGCATGCAGAGCTTTCCATATTCCCAAGATCCCTCAAGCATGCAGAGCTTTTCATAGTCCCGGGTTCCCTCAAGCATGCAGAGCTTTCCATATTCCCAAGATCCCTCAAGCATGCAGAGCTTTTCATAGTCCCGGGTTCCCTCAAGCATGCAGAGCTTTTCATATTCCCGGGTTCCCTCAAGCATGCAGAGCTTTTCATATTCCCGGGTTCCCTCCAGCATGCAGAGCTTTTCATATTCCCGGGTTCCCTCAAGCATGCAGAGCTTTTCATATTCCCGGGTTCCCTCAAGCATGTAGAGCTTTCCATAGTCCCGGGATCCCTCCAGCATGTAGAGCTTTCCATAGTCCCGGGATCCTTCAAGCATGTAGAGCTTTTCATAGTCCCGGGTTCCCTCAAGCATGCAGAGCTTTCCATATTCCCAAGATCCCTCAAGCATGCAGAGCTTTTCATAGTCCCGGGTTCCCTCAAGCATGCAGAGCTTTTCATATTCCCGGGTTCCCTCAAGCATGCAGAGCTTTTCATATTCCCGGGTTCCCTCCAGCATGCAGAGCTTTTCATATTCCCGGGTTCCCTCAAGCATGCAGAGCTTTTCATATTCCCGGGTTCCCTCAAGCATGTAGAGCTTTCCATAGTCCCGGGATCCCTCCAGCATGTAGAGCTTTCCATAGTCCCGGGATCCTTCAAGCATGTAGAGCTTTCCATAGTCCCGGGATCCTTCAAGCATGTAGAGCTTTCCATAGTCCCGGGATCCTTCACGCATGCAGAGCTTTCCATAGTCCCGGGATCCCTCCAGCATGCAGAGCTTTCCATAGTCCCGGGATCCTTCAAGCATGTAGAGCTTTCCATAGTCCCGGGATCCTTCAAGCATGTAGAGCTTTCCATAGTCCCGGGATCCTTCAAGCATGTAGAGCTTTCCATAGTCCCGGGATCCCTCAAGCATGCAGAGCTTTCCATAGTCCCACGTTCCCTCAAGCATGCAGAGCTTTCCATAGTCCCACGTTCCCTCAAGCATGCAGAGCTTTCCATAGTCCCGTGTTCCCTCAAGCATGCAGAGCTTTCCATAGTCCCGTGTTCCCTCAAGCATGCAGAGCTTTCCATAGTCCCGTGTTCCCTCAAGCATGCAGAGCTTTCCATAGTCCCGTGTTCCCTCAAGCATGCAGAGCTTTCCATAGTCCCGTGTTCCCTCAAGCATGCAGAGCTTTCCATAGTCCCACGTTCCCTCAAGCATGCAGAGCTTTCCATAGTCCCGGGTTCGCTCAAGCATGCAGAGCTTTCCATAGTCCCGGGTTCGCTCAAGCATGCAGAGCTTTTCATAGTCCCGGGATCCCTCAAGCATGCAGAGCTTTTCATAGTCCCGGGATCCCTCAAGCATGCATAGCTTTCCATAGTCCCGGGTTCCCTCAAGCATGCATAGCTTTCCATATTCCTGGGTTCCCTCAAGCATGCAGAGCTTTCCATGGTCCCGGGATCCCTCAAGCATGCAGAGCTTTTCATATTCCCAGGTTCCCTCAAGCATGCAGAGCTTTCCATAGTCCCGGGATCCCTCAAGCATGCAGAGCTTTTCAGCTTTGCTATATCTAGTGGAATGGTCCATGGTTGAAAACACAACCTTTCCATCTGTTCTATTGTAGGAAGCCTTGACCTCTGGCAGTGTTGCTTAAATAGGTATTGATGGGTGGGAACCTAAACAGGCGTTCTCTGAAGCCGGGGGCATCCCAGCTAAGATCTGATCGCCTTCAGATAGCCATAGCACCTGCCGTCACCGGCCTGTCCTCCATAAGGCAGGGCCTCACCTGCTCCTAGAACAGGTTTTATCCATCCACCTTTACTCCTGAGATTACATTCCTGCAGTCCTCAATGGTGAAGATTTGTTGCCAAACTCGCATTCAGTAGGGTTCCTTGACTGGGATCTGTTCTATTTGTAACTCACAGCTTTAAATGTTCCCCATCCCTTGCTCCTGTCTTGTTTTTGCAGTTTCTTCTGTTTTTCTATCTCTCCTTTCCTTTCTTTTCTGCCATGCTTCGCTCTCAGCCGGAGGAGTCCAGCTCTTGAATCCCTGGTGTCCCTTCCAGCAGCGTTTCATCGTGTTGGTAGGTGCTGGTGTGATCCAGTCTAATAGCGCACGGTTATTGTGTACAACTGCTGCATGATCATTGTGCCTGCTCTTTGGACGGGGTGTGCAGGGAGCATGGATTATATGGTCTGTACCTTTAAGCACTGCTTTAGTCCTAAAGTGTAATATGCCTTATGTCTATTACCCCTTGGTATAAAGTGGAAACCTAGTGAACTGTATTAAGAGTCAGATCACTAAACACCTACTTATACTAATGTGTTGCTTGTTTTTCAGCAGTAGTAACTTCATTTCTAATCATTCACATTGTTTTGTGTGAAAGGGAGCAATGCTTTTGCATTATTTCCCGAAAGCACCTTTAATATAATTTCAAATTTCCCCATGATTGTGGCCACTAAACGGAATGGCATTGGGTGTAGTTTGCATTGTTCTTGTAACTCTTCTTGAAAGTGAAGCCATGCGGTGGTCGCTTGCCTCTTGTCACGTTTTTATGTAGATGGAGGGTGTTGGCTGTCATCTCCTTTTGTGATCGGTAAATGCCATTTGACCCTCTATACCACAGAGAACCTCTGGGAGAGGGTCTCACTTGTTGCATCATGTCTTGACGTCCTTGATTTGTTGAAGTATTTTTGGGTAATTGCCTTGTCCGCCAGTCTCCTGGTGGGTTCGGTGAGGCGTCTACAGCTAGCCTTGTTTCTGCACACCCTGAGCAGTCATTAGTTAACCTGTGATTGATACCGGGTGTTGTGTTGGTTGACCACAGACCTAGCTAATTACATTCTTCTCCCCAACTTCTACAGCTTGTAACCCCACTGCCTGCCTTGCCGTTGGTCGTGGCCTGCAGCCGAAAGGAGTTCGGGTCAAGGAGACTGCAGACTTCAAAGTCTACACTAAAGGCGCCGGCAGTGGCGAGTTGAAGGTTGTGGTGAAAGGACCAAGTGAGTAGCGCGCCTTTTTCATTCTCATAGGGTCATAACGCACCCGGCTTTCTTGCCCATGTGGTACAGGGTGAAGGAATAGATTACTGTCCATGTATTGGGTTTTCAGATTAAATTGCACATTGAAATAAATGACAGCAGTTTGTTCCTAATGAGTTATACTTGCCTTCTGATTTACAACTTTCTTGCTCCTTCGGTAGAGGGAACAGAAGAGCGTGTTAAGCAGAAAGACCTGGGTGACGGTGTCTACTGGTTTGAGTACTATCCGACTGCTCCTGGCACCTACACCGTCACCATCACATGGGGTGGACAGAACATTCCCAGAAGGTAAAGTGCCCATTCAAGCTTGGCCTTCTCTGTTTTCTGGCAGGTTTCAAGTTATTTTAGGGAGTGCACACCTGATTAGCAGTCGTGTTCCTGATTGGTCCGGTTGGCTCTTGTTTGTAACTTCGTCCCAGTGCCATTTCCATGCTAGTCTATTCAGGGTGCTGAACAATATCCTGAAACGTACTCGAGACAAATGTGGTCAGATGAAAAAATTGCTGATATCTGTATTTGTGATAACTGTATCGAGTACGGATGGTGGATGGGTAGACTGTGACCTCTTCCACCTCTGGTAAGCTAGCACAAGGGCACCGATCAGCCGGGGTCATTACTGTGGTTGTAGTTTGCGGCCTTAATGTGTGCCAGCAAGTCCAATGTAATCCATGCAAGCGAAGCCGATCATGGCAGCCTGCCACACCGCGCATTAGAGCTGCAATCCTGAACTAACCATTCAGAGATTTTACCCTCCAACATACCCCACTGCTCTTCTGACCCGCCTTAGAGCCTGGAAGGGTTCAGTGTTTGTACTGAAAGCTGGGTGCGCTTGGTTGGGTGAGCTCTCTGCCTCTCTACTTCCAATGCATACTCACAATACTGCCTTTGCTTCTCTTCATGTGACTCAGCCCGTTTGAAGTCAAAGTGGGTCCAGAGTGTGGGAACCAGAAAGTTCGTGCCTGGGGTCCTGGTCTTGAAGTTGGAGTGGTTGGGAAATCGGCTGACTTTGTAGTGGAAGCAATCGGTGATGACGTGGGAACTTTAGGTAAGTACTCGGAACAAATGTGTCTTGATGCAACTCTCCAAACTAAGTGTCAGCAAAAGTATGTCTTCAGTACCCAGTGTGGATTGGTCTCTGATTAAAGCTGCTCTCATCATCTCAGTTTTTCTTTTTTGTTGGTGTAGGTTCCTTGTATAAATGTCCACTGCCTCTTGATATTCCCACGGCTTCATGGAGGATGGTTCTTTACATTGTTTGCATGCTAACTAAGTTATCCACTTAAGGTTAGAAAGGCTTGTAACGCAACTAAGTGGTCTCCGTATTCGGCTGTCTCAGCCAAAAAACAGTTTTTTTTGTGCTGAAAGCTGCATGAAGCAAACCTGGTCCAGATTAGATATGGGACTTAAATATTTTGTCTAGAGGTCTGATATTATGGGCATTTAAACATGTCTGTGATCCCAGGTTGAAAGTCTCAACTTGGGTCACTGTGACCTTCAGATTGACTGAAGAGGCTTCACTCGACTGACCTTGCATGAAATTTGTCAAATGCGTCAGTGTTTGTCTTTCAGTGGGAAGGTTACACAGGCTAAGTGGCAATGGGTTCCTTTAACAATGGTTTAACACAAGTGCTGCATTACTGATTTCTAGGTTTGAAATAAATTCATGGACTTGCTTGTACAAACCAAAGGGGGCCTGAGGCAGGTGTGAGTGGTAGTCTGAGTGTTGATCAGGCGGAGGTAGTCCTAAAGAGGCTTGTTCCCTTCAGTCCTTTGCTCTACGTAGAGGTGACTTCAGTTGCTTTTCCCTTGTACAGGTTTCTCAGTGGAAGGGCCATCCCAGGCCAAGATAGAATGCGACGACCGGGGCGATGGGTCATGTGACGTCCGGTACTGGCCTTTAGAAGCCGGTGCATATGCAGTCCACGTTCTGTGCAACAACGAAGACATCAAGCACAGCCCCTTTATGGCTGAGATCAAACCTGCACCAAAGGACTTCTACCCAGAGAAGGTAACTGAGCGGTGTGAGTGGGTGTGTCTCCTTACTAAACCTGTAACTAGCCAGCAGGCAGTGGGGCAAGAAGCACTTCATAGATAGGCTTCTGATATCTGGTTTGTAGGCTTTAGCTCTCTTTATACCAATATTTGCATGCATTGTGGAAGGCCCCCCCTCCCCCCACTCGGCAGTAGGGGAAAGGAGTTGGCTTAACTGCTTGGGCGGTCGACCTCAAATTTGGGTAACTGGGTTCAGGTCTTGACAACCACGCTGAACATCCTGTGATTCTGGGCAAATCACTTAATCTCCCTGTGCCTAACAAAAATGAATGTCATGTAATTTAACTGGTGCTCATGTAAAGCGCTAGGATACCAGAATCTGGTCAAGTTTGCGCTATATAAAACTGTTATATATATATTTTTTTTAAAGTACATGGTCGCCAGGGCTTACTTTAAATCCTTCTGGAACTGTGTTGTGCAAGTTTACAGCTTAGTGCTGAGTGAGACTGGGCTATGCGGCCCACCGTTTGGCACCACAGTTTGTAAATCGTTTTGCCAACTGAAGGTGCTTCAGTTTCATTGAGCAGAGGCCTTTTCCTGGCTTGTGGTTTCGCACTTTTGTTCAGTGGAGTCTCCTGATAAGGGTTTGGAGTGTTTTACTTGCCCTTAACTGTCTTTTTCTGCCTGACTCTAGGTGAAAGCGTATGGCCCTGGACTGGAGAAAACTGGTCTGGCCATCAACAAGCCAGCAGAGTTCACAATTGATGCCAAAAATGGAGGGAAGGCGCCCCTGCTAGTCCAGGTTCAGGTGAGGAATGTTCTTTCGCCCACGTTTCAGAGCACGAATTCCCTTGTAGGTTCTTCGTATTAGCTGCATTGTGCAGCAGTTGGAAATCTGCTGGGCACGAGAGCCAGACCATTAAACTCCTGTGGTGAGCACACGGTCCATAGTGTAATAAAAGTCTGAGATGAGAATACTTTGTAAAAGCAATCCTGATCGGATCTTGATGGCCGGTATTCCTCGCGGGGAAAGGTGGCAATTTGTTCACATTTTTTAGATTCTCCAAAGGCCCGGACATGATGCCTAAATAGAACTTTATAGAAGATTGTCTGTATTAATTCTCAACATAGCCCTTCTACTTTCTTTACTTGAATGATTCTCACTAAGGCACCTCTAGAAAATTCACTTAAAGTGTTTTCTTCTCATATTTACTGTTTAAAGTATATACTAATGAGAGATAAAATACTAGATTTTTTTTCTTTGAATTTTTGTACCGGCCAGGATAGTAAAATACTGGTCATTCTGCTAAACCAGGCCATGTGGCAACCATAATTGCCACAGTGTACAATTGCCACACCGCTGTTGTGGGCGAGTAAATACATTTGATCTTGGGATTAGCCACATTCCACTGCAAGGAGAAGCTCCCCTCAAGCTCTGGGTGCCAGGGTGTCCTATGTGGCCTTCTGTGGTGCTGACGGGGTCCTGTTGCATGCTTTCTTTCAGTAATGAGTTGTTGACCTAAATGGGTAGGAGCTGATGGTAGATAAGGTTGACCACACATGAAGTGTTTCTGGTTTGCCTGGCCATTGAGTATTTTCTTATATCTCCTGCAGAGTCTGCATTTGTTATGGAACATGGTATGGTGCATTCCTCGGAGATCGAACGCGGTCTGAATATCATTGTTATAAATTTCCTCTGCTGCTACCATGGTTCAAGATTGCGTCCCTGGAATCTTTCCTGTGCCTTTGGTTCTCCGGCACAGGGAATTGTCCTCTGGTACAAAGACTTCAAATTCTTCACCGCAGTTGGGCAGCATCCGCCACTGTGAGGAAGAACTTGAACAATTAATCGGGAAGGAGAATCAAGCTAAACTGTGGTTAGAGATGAGTAACGTTCCTTTCTTAATGCAGGGTTTCAGTGGGAGGAATATGTTGTTGGAATAACCAAGGTTGTCTCTGTTCCTCACAGGATTCTGAGGGCACCCCAGTTGAGGTAACTACAAAGGACAATGGAAATGGGACCTACAGCTGCTCTTACCTTCCAAAGAAGCCCTTGAAGCACACCGCTGTGGTCACCTGGGGTGACGTGAACATTCCCAACAGTCCTTTCAGGGTAAGGACAGTGGCTCTGCTAATGTGAATTGAACGGATGTGTGTATAAAGACATTGACTTCACTCCCTGATACTAGTCACCCCACTTTTTGCTTAAGTAAGAAGACAGACTGAATTCTTTGTATCTCTTGTGGCCACCCTGAATCCAAAGTATGACTGCCTGGCAACTATTCCACACTTCTCAAGAGTAGGGTTGCTTTGCAGGAATGTTTGCTTGCTCGCTAGGGTGGATAATGCTTGAGCATCCGTGAAGTAGTTTCACCTTTCCTTGTGACTGCAGATGAATGTTGGTGCTGGCTGCCACCCCAACAAAGTCAAGGTGTATGGACCTGGTGTGGCGAAGACTGGACTGAAAGCCCATGAACCCACCTATTTCACAGTAGACTGCATTGAGGCTGGACAGGGTAAGTTTACTTTTTAGGGTGACTACTGTCTTTATTCACTTCCTAGCATGGTTGCTGTAAGGTTGACATGCATGATAAAACCACCCACAAATGCAACCTATGTTGATAGTTGTTTTCTTTGGTTTCTACTCAATTTAATGCTGCTGCCAGATGGCCTACCTCTGACGAATGTGTGTACTTGTTTTGTGACAAAGTTTGGTGTTTGGATCTGTTAAGAACATGTAATCTGTCACTTGTGCAGCTGGTTATTACCTGGAACTTTCCCATTCATTTTCCTCCCAAGCGGTTCAACCCTCCACCTTAGCACTGATGGTTAACTGTCATCTTGTTACATTTATGCAGGTGATGTTAGCATCGGCATAAAGTGTGCCCCCGGTGTGGTGGAGCCTGTCGAGACCGACATAGACTTTGACATCATCCGTAATGACAATGACACGTTCACGGTCAAGTACACTCCGCCTGGTGCAGGCAGCTACACCATCATGGTGCTGTTTGCTGATCAGGTGAGTCTTCCTGAGCCCTTCTGCACTTTTATCCGGCACTGCCTTGTACTCCGAGTAGTTAAAGGGCAAATTCTGGAATTGATATCAAGTCCTGGCAGCAGTCTGAGTAAAGCTGTGTGCCCCCAGTTTTGCTTCCCAGAATCAGGCCGCCAGGTGTCTTTCAATACAGTCAAGTTGAACCGGGTTTCTTGTAATTGGTAGAATTGTAGATGGGCCATAAAATGAGTGTCGACCTAAAGTTAGTGATCAGTTCAAGGTGTGCAGGTAGGGATTGGGTGCATTTTGCTGATTGGATTGTGATGTTTACATGGTGTGCAATTTTAATTTTTTTTTTTTTTACAGTATCTAGTAGTTAAGCTTGTTAAAGCATCTCAACGTGTTTTGATTTGTCGACCTCCCACAATGACTGCTTGTGGGATCCCAGCTCGATATTCATATATATATATATATATATATATATATATATATATATATATATATATTTTGCATTTCTTCTTTTGAAGTGTTACGTTGGGTGTAATTGGAAAAAGGCATTGTGGACAGTTGGTTCTCATCAGAACTTGTAGCATTTCCATCAGCTCCACAGTTGAGTTCAAAATGCACTGTAGAGCTCCCAGCCATTTGAAGACCATGCAGAGATGCCTAGTTCTGCTGTAGCATCCATTTAGGAGCTCTCTGAATGCCCATTCGTTGGAAAGTGGATTATTAGTGGCAGATATGCATTTTACCACTGGCAATAACACCACTAACACAATATAGGGCCAGGAATAGGTCATAGAAAATGATTCCCATACTCCACCTTAGGTAGCTTGGTTCGGGCAGGCAGGCTTCCCTTCAGAGACTAGTATGTAAGACATTGAAAAAACACCAATTCAGTAAATAATTGACACCACACAAAAATCCAACACCAATGTATAAAAATAGGACATATTTGTACCTTTTTAAAATTACACCCAAACGAAAAATATACAATGTAGGGAACAAGAGGAGATTTTTATTTTTTTTAGATTGGACACTTTCTAGTGCTTATAAACCAACTCTGCCACTTTTTGACATTTGGTTCCCTCTGACGGACAAATTCACAATTGGCAATGCTTCTTGAGGATTTCTCACCAGACTTCATGCAGCCTCCTACAGCTGGCCGGATTCAGTGATGAACTTAAAGTTCCTCTTTCAGGTCCAAAGTGTCCAAAACACAGTCCAAGGGCCTGGAACCTCAAAGATGGTCCTAACACATCCACTGGTAGTACTCCAGGCTGATTTTTGTGGTGAAAGGCCAGGTGAGCGCTGTTAACATGTAGCTTGCGGGGAGTCCACTCTTGACTACTTTTAAAGCAAGGTAGTCCACAGTGTTCTGGATGGTGCAGGAGGCGCAGGCTTAAGAGAGAAGGGCCTGGTTAATGCACATAAAAATCCTCAGCGTAGACCCTTCTTGCTCTCTTAGGTTTCAAGCAGCAGATCTAAGAGGCACTGCCCCTCTCAGATACTTATTCAGTGTCCTTTGGGGTCACTCCTGTCCAGTGAGGTGCAGGGTAACACCCCGGAGTAAGGCACAATGATATCCCAGAAAGCATATTTCTAAAATTCAATATTTCAATTTTTAACTGTAAGAAAAGAGCTGGCTAAACTCACCTCCAGGATATCTAATCTCCAGTCTCTCCCCCCTGGCATCTGCGCATTCTTTCCTTCAGTCTAGAATCTGGCTGGGTTCAAAGAGAAGAGTTGTAAATAAAACTGGTGTATTTTGCCTGTATCCTCCTTCCATTGAAGGATATTGTATATAACACTTATCCCTGCTCTGGTATTACTGTGTAGGAGAACCCCTCCCTCCCAGAAGAGCTGGCTAACCCGCAAGGGCTCTTTATTACCTCATCAAATGACCCTGGCTAATCCACTTAACTTTAACCAATCTCAACATACCACTCGAAGGTTGAATTTTGGCTTGCAGACAGTCTTAACTTGTCTGTATGTTTTAGGAGAAATTCAACAATACTGTATTGTTGGATTTATCAATACCACTCTGGGTAGTCGTTGTATGCTATTTTTATTCTCCTAGCGGGTATTATTCATTAATAACTTTGTGCTATGTTAACCTATGGGACAGGGGATTTGCAATGGGAAAAATTACTTGGGCCATTTTCCACCACCTGAGCTTATAAACACAAATGCCTTTTATGTTATAGGAACCCTGCTTATATCCTCAGGACCCCCTACCTCTGATGGAACACCTAGGGGAGCCTTTAGAGATTCTGAATATGTAAACCTGTTGCAGATCCTTCCTCCACAGTGCTCCTAGCGCAAAAGTAGATTTCGTGAAGCACTTTATCACAATGTTGGGCGTGAAATGTGCAATATCACTTAACCCGGGGCATATAAAACTCATTTTATACGTGTCCTCCTTATAAATTCCTGATCACACCTAGAGGAGACCCTGGGGTACCTAAGATGCCCAAACATTGTAGTTGATTTGTTTTGTAAGGGCCCCAAAGTCGAGTTTGGACACAATTTGCATTTTAAAAGAAATCCTGCAGCACAGGGCTGCTTTAACTGACCTCAGGCTCCAGCAGTGCACACATGGCTACTAATCGCCCTATTATATACTAGTGACTTGAAGGTAGTTTCAGTCCCCCAGCCCTATTATGTAATAGGGCCTTATAGGGGAGGCCATGCCAATCACAGGGATACCCTAAGCCATTGTGTACCCTAGTGCATGTAGGTGTTTTCACCGTATGCAAATTGACTTTCAGCATAGCACTGGGCATGGATACACAGAGCACAGGGTCAGGTACATAGTACCAGCCAGCAAAATATTGGAGGGTGCCCTGGGCACAGGCTGACTTTGCAACACACATTTTTCCAGCAGTGTGCTTAATTTCATACTACTGCATGACCTGCCTATGATGGATGTGTAATGTTTCACTTGAAAGTCACACCTGCTCTTTGCCTTCCATGGACCTCCATGGCTGTAAACACTGTTTGCCTTCTGTTCTCGCCAATTTCCAGTGCAGAGAGCTCTGGTGGATGTGGTTTACCTGACAGACGTTCTACTCCATTATGTATTCCTGCTTATCTTGGTAATTCCTTTGGTTCCGATGAAGATGCGTTTGGACAGGGTGCACATCTTGATTGAACTGGACTGGCCCCTTGAGGGCATGGTATGCAGATGTGATGGGATTTTTGTGCCTTCAGCTTGCTCTACCACTCAGGGCAAACCTCTCCCAGCCTGAGGAGCAGATTTAGCATCCAGCCACCAGAGTCTTCAACTTGATGCCTGGAGAATGAGCAGGGCAGTCTAAGTGCACATGACTTGGCAGAGGTGGTGGGCATCACCTTGTTGGCACACTGCCCTACCATGAAATCTGTATTCTGGACTTCAGTCTTGTTCTGTTGCTTGGCCGGCATGGGAAGGAGTGGGTTCTCCCCATGCCTTTCAGCGATTTTGTGCTTTTTTTAATCCAGCAAGGCTGTGCAATGGGCACCGTCAAAGGGTACCTCTTTTTCTGGCCTTTCTTTGTTTACCTGATTGACTTGGTCTTTAAATAGATGATTGCTGTGAGATTTCCTGAAGGTTTGAGTTCTAGGTTTCCTCCTGCGCTCTTCGCAGTGACTCAGTGGGACCTTGACTTAAATTGGTGCCCAGTCTTGGTGGTCTCCCCATTGGCGCCCACACACAGTGGCCATTGTGGTTGTTAAGCAGTTATACTTATTCTCATTCCCTCTGCTCGGCTCGTCTGTGAGCTTCTGGCTTTCTGCTAATCTTTTCTGATAAGTTGTTTCTGATTAGTCTTTCCTGCCGTAAGTGGTTACCCTGTTCTGTGTGGCCAGCCATGGCAGCTCCTCCGCGAAGGTAGAGGAGCATCACCCCACTGCTTTATAGCAGTGAAGTTAAGAAAAATAAAATGCTAACTTGCTTTTTGTCCTGATGTCCGGCAGCTTGGTGGGCCTGCTCTCACGGCAGGAGCTGGGGGAGTGGTGAGCACACCAAGGGCTGCAGGACTGTTTGGTCGGTTGTCTCGGGCTCATCTTGTTGCTGCCTCTTTGGCAGTGTAAAGCAGACAAGAAAATGACAACGTTGCACCAGAGTGGTGCTTATATGGATGTGCTGATGTCCTATTGAGGGTAGTTCCAGGCATCACAGGGTTTAACTCGACAAATTTGCATGGGAGATCGGTTTCAATTTTTTCAGATCCAGTGTAGCAGAGATTAGAGGTTGAGTATCTGCAGAAAGATGATTACCAAAGGTAACTAACTTGATTTTATGGAAAAGCTCCAAGAAGGGGATGTGGGATAAAGCATGTGTTGGAAGCAGTGCCTGCTAGTGGTCCTTCTCACCCAGTGCTGTCGAACATGCTAACATTTAGCTTTTGGTTATTTTTAGTTCTCTGTGACAAAGCATGTCTAAGCGTGCATGGTGCAATGCAGGTATTGCGCTATCTATTGTTTGCAAAGTTCATTCTGGGAAAACCTGTAATGGGAAACTGTTATGGTGTCTTGAGGGGGTGGTGTTTTTTGCCTTGGTCGCAAGCCAGCTGACACGAGGCCCTTCTGTATACAATTCCTGTGCAGTTGCAATGTTAACAGCTTGCAGGATAGGCGATTTCTCTGCTTCCAGTCTAACCCCCCACTGTCTGCTCTCTAGGTTACTCCTATGAGTCCAATCCGAATCAAGGTTGATGCGTCTCACGATGCCAGCAAAGTGAAGGCTGATGGCCCTGGCCTGACCAGGAGCGGTGAGTAGGAAGTCAATGCAAGATAGCGGTTTTTATTTTTTATAAAGTATTTTATTGAATTTCGAAACCATACAACATTAAAAAAACTCTTCACACTTCCCTCCCATTCCACCCACTGAGGGAGATAGCAGGTTTAGGGAATGGATGCTGCAAAGTATCAATACATTTGTTTCCCCAGACCTAGCTCGTCCCTTTGTAAGTTTTGGGGGTGGCTCTCAAGAATTGTGGTCTTGACAGTTCAGCATACAAGGCTGGGAGCTTGTTTTTCTCATTACAGGGTACACCTTTTTCCCATGACGGCAGCACCAGTACAAAGAGCATGTGCCTTCCAACTGGTGTAGGCTTGGTTGACCACTCTGGATATTGTGCACATGCGTCCATTGTGCAGTCTTGAGGGCCTCTGTTAGATGTCCTGTAAACTGAGACCTGGGAGAGTCCCCTGGGGCTACACGGAAATTCAATCCTGATGTGGATGTAGGAATCCTCCTTAGCAAGGAGCCAGACCCTAATGAATCTGACCAGGCTTCCATGTGGCCAAGACCACGTCAAAGCGCGGTTTCTCCACTGGCCTTATGTAAAAGATGAAAATGGGAAGCAGTCCTTGATTCAATGAAACTCTGACCTGGCCTGGCTGCCATCATGCTGAAGAGCTGGGCTGCAGGGAGCATGTTACTGCAGTATCCCTTTGCAGATCTGAGGCTCAACCCCTTGCTCCTAAAGGGACAGTCCAGTCTGCTTAGGAGAGAAGCCGATTGATGCGCTGCCCTGTATCCTGATGTGCAAGCAGAATCCTATAGTACCAGCTACAGAATTCGTAGATTTCAGTGTTAGACCAGCATAGCGTAGTGAGGGCCGGTGACTGATGCAGATGTGATGGGAGAAGTCTAAAATAACTGAGTAAAGTTGACTTTAGGCTCAAGAAGGTCGAGATGTCCTAGGTAATAGTTCATTAAGTTTGGGGTAGTTTCTTCCGCCCCCCTTAAAATATAAGCAAGCACTTGTTTTTTTCTCTTGAATAAAAAAAATTGGAATTGATTTTAACAAAGCGTTTGATGAAAATGTCTCCAATATCTAAACTGAGCTTTTCTCTGTCCTACGATAGGTTGGCAGTCGCTAAAGTCAAGGCTGAGTTACTACTACACACAATGCCATAGGCCTAATGCAAATTATCTGCCCCATGCCTAATGTATAGAATTGTTGGTTCTTTTTTTCCGTAGGTGTTGAACTTGGCAAGCCCACTCATTTTACTGTCAACACAAAGGCAGCTGGCAAGGCGAAGTTGGATGTCCAGTTCACTGGCCCTGCCAAAGGAGAAGTGGTGCGCGACTTTGATGTCGTCGATAACCATGACAACTCCTACACTGTCAAGTACACTCCAGTTCAACAGGTGAGTCCATCGCCCCACCCAGAGGTTGGAAGAAATGAGCGGGTCTGTGAATTTGGCAATACAAACCACTCCACTCGCTTGGCAAATCCGGGCCAGTGAGCTATTGCAGGTGACCAGCGTATGGTTTTTACCTTCACTTGAGGCCTGCTCAAGTCTTCTGCCGTGTGAATGGGACTGTCTTGAAGGTATTTGTGTTTCAGCAGTCTCCAGCCCTGTGGGCTCCCAGTGATCAATGATGCTTCCTTTAGGTGGGTGCAGGGTCTGGGGTTATAGGATTGGCATGGTGCGTGTGGTTGGTTATAGGTTTGCCTTTGACATTGTTATGCTGTAGTTGCAGAGTTCACAAGTGTCCAGATTCAGTGCTACCATAAAGTAACTAGAGCAGGTATATAATTGGCATCCTGTTACTTGCTATCCTCAAATTAAGAGCCATGTGATTGCCAATGGGTGTTGGTTGTGCCCTTGGCAGAGGTGTGCCCGTGTACAGCTAGCAGAGATCTGGCAATGGTTTCATGGGGTTGTGGTGAAAGAGGAGATGTGCCATAACTAATGTATGTATTCTACTATGCATTGATATTCATTGCTTTTAAAACTTGGGGAGGGGGTGGGGGGTGGCTCACTTTGCACTGTGTTTTGGGGTAAGTAGTTCACTTTTTGACTGCTAAAAGTAGGTTTCAAGTGGGTCTGGCCGAAGAGTGTGGCTTGAGGCTTCTTGGCAGCATTTCCAGAGCTCTCCCCACTCCATAGCTTTACGTAGGAGGATTTTGAATTAATAATTTACTCTCTAAATGTAGCTGTTTTGTGGGGAGTGAATTGCTCTGGTTTCAGACTACGGCTTCTTACTTAGCTGGCACTCTCCTCTGCAATTAGCAAATTCGTCTTGGTTGACCACTGAATGGGTGGCCTATTCAAGATTATTTCAGTCTAGCATGCTCTCCATGGACTAGATCCTCAGGCTGGCTGCTTAGTTTGATTAACCTAAAGTCAACCTGCCTCCAACTAAAGAGTCTAATCGTTGGATTGTCAATTGGACTCTGATCACCTCGGAGTAGTCTGCCCCTGTTGCAGTTTGACCTTTCATGCAACATGGCCTGATCTAGCACTTGGGCTTTAAGCGTGGGGCGGGGTATCACTCCCTCGCTATCTTTAACCAGCTTCCTGTCTGGGAACTGTGATTGTATTTGTTAGATTAGACCTAAATGTCTTTGCAACCTGCTTGATACTGTCATTGGGCTACTGCAGGATAAAATCTAAGTTTAAGTAAACGCCCTTCCTTAGACGTAGTTGATGTAAGAATCCACCCTTGCCTCTGTCCCTCGCCTCGCTGTCCAGACTAGGTGTCTGTGGGAATAGGTGGTGGACGTAGTGCAGGGCTGTCTACGGCCTCCAGAAGTAAAGTCTGATGAACTAATCTGAAACTGATTTCCATTTAAACACTTTCTGTGGTGTGTGACAAGATCTGATATAAAATAACACAACTTGTCCTCGTAAACCTTTTACCCCTTTAATAAGGACACCCTTCAGAGTGACTGTATAAATTATGTTGAAGCTAAATAGGACTCTTGCCTTGTTAATGAACAAGCTTTCGTGCTCAGCATAACCATAGACCGTTTCACTATTCTGAACCTTTCCTGGGCTGGCTTTACGTCATTTGTTGGTGTGAACAATTTTTCAAATGCCTTTTTTTTAAAATCCTTTCTTTAAATTCAAAAATTAAGTGATCCTCCAATCAATTGCAATGGACACACAGGGCCGATTCGCAGCGGTGCATGGACAATGGGAGGGACAACCACTTAACGTAGTATCAGTATACATCCTGCCGGCATTACACACTATAGCCTTCACGGAACTAGGTAGATTCCTATTAGACCTTCCAGAGGGGGCCCTTGTACTGGGCGGGGACTTTAATGCAGTGGCGCAAGACTCCCTAGATAGACACCCAACGCGTACACAAACACAGGCACACTCCAAATTGCAGGACTTCCTGGAGGCACAGGGCTTAGTGGACATATGGAGGCGACTCCACCCAGTAGACCGGCAATACACATATTACTCGGCAGTTCACGACAGCCTGTGGCGGATTGATTATCTAATGACATTGGAGGGGAGTCTCCTCACTTTCACTGACTCTCAGATTAGACCGCGAGGGGTCTCCGATCACTCCCCGCTAACACTGACTCTCTCCAGTCCGGAAAGGACCCGTAGACGTATCTTCCCTATCTACCCGGGGTACCTCGGAGAGCCTGGCATAGCCAAGGCCTTGAAGAGAAGTACACGATCATACCTCACCGAAAATGTAGGTTCAGTGGAATCGCCTACGATCCTCTGGGAGGCCTATAAAACGGTACTCCGCGGGCAGGCGATTTCGGGGATAGCGCAGCACAAGCGCACACGGCGTCAGGAACTGATAGGTCTGGAGGGACAACTTGACAAGGCAACACAGGACCACGAAGGGAACCCAACTGGGGACACACAACACGCGCTCCGATTGGCCCAGCAGCGCCATACCGACTTTCTGCGCCACAGAGTAAGGGAACATATGTCCGCAACTAGGAGTAGGGTATATGACATGGGCGACAAAGCAGGGAAGCTCCTGGCATGGTTGGAGAAAGCGCGGGGAGGTCAGAGGGCCATACTCCAGCTGAAAGACCCTAATGGCGAGTTGCATTCTAGCCCGGCAAGAATAGTGGAACTCCTGGCAGACCACTTCCACTACGTGTACACCCCTGAGTATGAGGTCACGCGGGAGATGGCGGAGAGCTCGCTCATAGGAGTACCGATCCGCACTCTCTCCCCCGACCAACGAGACGAGCTTGACTCCGACCTGACAATGGAAGAAATACAGATAGCCATAACAGCACTACACCCGGGGAAAGCACTAGGCCCCAATGGTGTGCCGATAGAGTGGTATAAAAGTATGTCCGAAACGTTATCCACGCCATTGCTTGATATGTTCCAGGAGTGTCGGGAAAAGGGACGACTGCCCCCTGACCAACGCACGGCCACAATAGTCGCGATACCCAAACCCGGCAAACCCCCTGAGGAATGCGGATCGTACCGCCCGATCTCCCTCCTTAACGCTGAGAATAAAATCCTGGCGAAACTATTGGCCACCAGGCTCCTGCCTCACCTGACGCATTTGATACACCCGGACCAGTCGGGCTTCATGCCGCACCGGAGTACGGCGCTGAACCTGAGACGGCTGCACGGGGTGCTGGCCAGAGCCCCGCGGTTGGAGGAACCAGCGGCGGTACTGTCACTAGATGCCAAAATGGCGTTTGACATGGTGGAGTGGCGCTATCTCTTTGCGGTCCTGGAACACATGGGTATTGGCCCGGTGTTCATATCATGGGTCAGACTAATGTATACCGAGCCCGTGGCGAGGGTAACAGCAAATGGACACATATCACGGGAGTTTTCGCTGGCGCGGGGCACGAGACAGGGGTGCCCACTCTCGCCACTACTGTTCGCCCTCGTACTAGAACCCCTGGCCACAGTTATTAGAACCACCCACCTGCTAAAAGGCATAAACTGGGGAGGCGGTTGGGAAGATAGAGTCTCACTATACGCCGACGACATGCTCGTCTACCTCACGGACCTCACGAACGGCATCCCGGTCCTACTGGCACTGTGCGAAACCCACGGTACAGCCTCAGGGTATAAACTTAACTGGTCCAAGTCCATAATCTTCATGGTGCAGGGCGACCTGCCAGCGTTGCCTGCAGATTGCCAATTGCTCGTAGAACACCTCTCCTTTAAATACCTAGGGATATGGATCACGAAGGACCACTCAACCTTTCTTGACCTGAATCTTAAGCCCCAGCTGGACAGGCTAAAGGCGGATGTGCGTCACTGGAAAAATCTCCCCTTAACACTATTAGGTAGAGCAGCGCTCTTCAAGATGATGACGCTGCCACGCTTCCTTTATATCCTAGAAAACACGCCGGCGATGGTCCCCGCATCGCTCTTCCGCCATGTGGCGGCACAGTTATCCGGCCTCCTGTGGGGTGACAAACCGGCGAGGGTTGCGCAATTGAAATTAACCAGGGACTGGTACAGTGGGGGAATAGCCCTCCCTAACCTCGAATTGTACTACTGGGCCGCTCACCTCAAGGTGATCAACCAATGGGTCCACGCGGCACATGACGATCCGGCATATGAGGCGGATAGGCACCAGCTGGGCACATCAACCCTTCTGGCACCACTCTACAACAAAGGACTAGTGAGAAAGTTAGTGGGACCTACCAAACACACAGTAGCCATCTGGCACAAGGCGCAAAGACGGCTGGCATGGGAGGGAGTGATCACTAACCTCACGCCACTGTGGGACGCCAAAGCCCTCGGCAACCTGCGCAGTTCAAAAGGGTTTGATCAATGGGATACCATTGGGATCTCTACGGTGAGCGACCTATGGACTAGGGATGGAGTGCTCTCCTTTGCAACCCTAAGGGAGCAGTATAACCTAGAAGTGACCGAAACATATAGGTACATACAGATTAGACACGCGCTCTTGTCGGTATTAGAGCTAGGGGTTACACTTCCGGAATCAGCCCCGTTAGAGGACCGATTGCTTACGGACTACATGGAGTCCAGTGCAACCTCCCTCACCTACCGCAAACTGATGAACAACCTACCGGATCCCCTTGGAAGGCTGAAGGAATACTGGGAGGATGAGGTAGGAGACCTGGATGAGGCAGAATGGAACGCAGCCCTGGCGTCGCCCAGGGAGGCGGGCATCTCCACCCGCTTCAGGCTGGTCCAACTTAAAGTACTGCATAGGGTCTACTACACACGCACTACACTATACAAAATACACAGAGCACAACACCCGTATTGCCTGAGGGAATGTGGATAGGAGGGTACACTGTTCCACACTATATGGACTTGCCCAATCATACAGGAATACTGGAGGCGTGTCACACGCACGATCGCTCAAGCCCTCCAGAACCCGTTCACGCCTGACCCCAGAATTTGTCTCCTGAATGTGTGGGGCCCAACAGATTTAACAATGAATGCAAAGGGGTGGGTGGTCATTGGCGTAATGATGGCGAAGCGAGATATCGCGAAAAATTGGGGGGCACTAGAGGCACCGACACTAGCGCAGTGGTGCAGGAATATGGACGTGCTCATGGTGACAGAGAGGGCAGTATATCAGCAGAGACATAATCCACGTAAATGGAACAGAATTTGGACACCATGGAACACATACAGGGGGGACATTTGTGAACCTTTGCCTGAAGACGAGGATGGGGATAGCTCAGGGGACGAGGAGGATCTGGAGTAATGAAGGGGGAGGAGGAGGACCCAGATACACAGCATGACCCCGAGACCTGGGGGACAGGCATAAAAGAGTGAATGGTGTTATCAGAGACTGGCTTTAGGGCTGCTGAACGAATATACACACACCAATGCTGCAATAGCCTACAGTTCAGGATCACTTAATGCAACCCGTGAAGTAGCAAGTTTTATGTTGGGGGGGGGAAAAATAAAAAGTTGCTCTTTTAATCGTAGGCAGCTGAATGTTGACGCTGCTCTACAGAATGATTGATTGTCAATGCATACCATGTGATAGCAACAACAAAAATAAAATGTTAAAAAAAAAAAATTAAGTGATCCTGGACAATCCCCTAAAATATCTAGATTTACATGCTCTTGGAGACATCACACTGACAATCAAAGTGGTTGATTGCTACTTTGACCCTTAAACTGATGGCTGGCGTGTGTGAATTTCATGCACAAATTAATTGATTCTTGTATTTTCCTTTTTTTAGGGTAACCTAGGTGTGAACGTGACATATGGCGGAGACCACATCCCCAAGAGCCCCTTTCCAGTTGCAATTGCCCCAACGCTGGACCTCAGCAAGATCAAAATCTCTGGTCTTGGAGACAGTAAGTTATGTTTTATCTTCAATCACATCCACAATAGAAAACTTTTTTTTTTCCTGAAAGCCAAAGCAGTGTCCTTTACACAGATTGATCCCATGATGCTCTTTTGAGGAATTAGCATAAAAATGTTTTAGCTGAATGTGTGGAAATAACCTATGCTGGTCTGAGCTCTGCACAGCGGCTAAGTTTACTCAGTAGTGGAAGTAGTAACGATCACTGCTCTTACTTTGCTCCCTATCTGCAGAGGTTGAAGTTGGTAAAGACCAGGAGTTTACTGTTAAATCGAAGGGCGCTGGAGGGCAAGGCAAAGTGGCTTCCAAGATCACTGGTCCATCGAATAAGTCTGTACCTTGCAAGGTGGAGCCAGGCCTGAGCCCAGACAACAGCACAGTCAAGTTTATCCCTCGGGAGGAAGGGCCGTATGAGGTGGAAGTGACCTATGATGGAGTGCCAGTCCCGGGAAGCCCCTTCCCAGTAGAAGGCGTCCCACCTACTAATCCATCAAAGGTGAGCCTTGGATCAATGTTCTCATTGAAAATGCATGTCACTTGTCTGGAGCGCCTCCCTCTCCCACGTGCCACAGAGGGTTTCCTCTGACCTATGATGTAAGAATATTTGACTTTAAGTCTAGTTTCTTTGGTAATGGCAGCCTGGCTGATGCTAGTTTGATTCTTATGGAACGGTTTCATTCTCACTGGTAGAATTCCTGCTTTTGAAGCCTTTAACATTACATTTGAGGAATAAATACTTCACTGTAAATCATGCTGCAGTCTAGGTTTAGTAAATTTTTTGTTTATGAAAATGTTGACTGGCTATATATTGCTGGATGTGGTGGGTACTACAGTAATGAGGTGTGGATGGGCAAAGTATTCGGTCTTGTTTTCTGGCTGTTTTTATTTTTTTCTTCCTTCCAGTCAGATGCCTACTGCTTTAAAGAACGGGTGCTCTGTTTGGTTTTCAGTTTGTGCGCAGCCTGACTTCGTTTTTTGTTGCGTATTCCCCTCCAGGTGAAGGCTTTTGGTCCTGGATTGAAAGGTGGCAACGTTGGCGCACCTGCCCCGTTCACCATCGACACGAAAGGAGCCGGCCTTGGTGGCTTGGGTTTGACTGTGGAAGGCCCCTGTGAGGCAAAGATTGAGTGCCTGGACAATGGCGATGGAACCTGCTCAGTGTCCTATCTTCCAACGGAGCCCGGTGACTACAACATCAACATTCTTTTTGCTGAGTCGCACATTCCTGGCTCTCCTTACAAGGCTAAGATTGAGCCAACCTTTGACCCCACCAAAGTGAAGTGTTCTGGCCCTGGATTGGAGCATGCTATGGTGCAGGAGGCTGGCAAGTTCAGTGTTGATTGTTCAAATGCTGGCAGCGCTGAACTCACCATTGAGATCATCTCAGACACTGGCATGCAGGCAGAGGTGCATATCCAAGACAACGGTGATGGCACTTACACGATCACTTACATTCCGCTCTACCCTGGCGTCTACACCATCACCATCAAGTACGGTGGCCAGATGGTGCCAAACTTCCCCAGCAAGCTGCAGGTGGAGCCAGCTGTCAACACCAGTGGAGTCAAGGTGTATGGTCCTGGCGTGGAAGGAAAAGGTAAGCTTGTGCAGTGTGAGGTTGTAGGTTATGGAGATTTGACATTTGCATGCCGGGAAAACCAAAGTATTATGAATGATTTACATGGGGCCAAGTTGGAGATAACCAAGTCTGACAATTTGGACATCCAGTTTACTTGATTCAAAAACCTATCTGTTGGACTGTTGCTAGGTCAGGCAGTGTTTGGATTCTTCTAAATCAAATGGAAATGCGAACTACATCTTCACTAATGTTTATGAACAAAGTTAGCCCCACCTTAGTGCAGGAGCACATGAGAGGTTTTTTTGTGTTCAAAGGTCTTTCTAAATACATTTTCGTTAGGTCTGACATTAGCCAAGACACAAGTGTATCTTTTTATAGCTACAACTATCCTTACTTACAGGGACTTAAATACAGCTTCGTCCATTGGTGCCATTCAGTTTTCTTACGCCTATCGCACAATATAGCAGGATTACCAGGTCAGCCAACTTTAGCAAAGTCAAAGCCGTCCCCTAACGTACTGCCTGTTGGCTTTTGCCAGTACCTACTTTTTAAAATATTTGAAACTTCAAATACCCCAGGCAGATTCTGCATTCACATAAGGTACTCCCTTACTAGTGACTGTTCAATGTGTTGCTTTATAAAATTGGGTTACTGGACTGTGCTTCTTGCGCCAAAGTTTATATCCAGATAATTTGCAGCCTGTCTCGGATTTTTGACACCTTTCAGCATATTTTGAGGTACTTCGTCATTTCCAGCGAGTGCACTGTTTTTTAAACCACTTTTTTGTGCCTCTTGCCCGTTCACATCAATGAGGATATTGAACGACTGAAGCAATTGTTTGAGGTAGAGATTATTCCAGGGGTTTGCCCATGTCTTCGGCTAGCAGTCAACCAAAGCCTAGGTCAGACCACCTTTCCTCCTCTGCAGGAGGGCTCAATTTAAAGGAGCACTGACCATGTTATTCAGCTGATCCAGTGAAACATTGAGATATATGTAAGCTATTCAAGTCTCAAAACTTCCTTTAGTTGAAAAGTATGTGTTCTCACTCCAGACTAATGTCATGGAGGCACATTGCAACAAGAGCTTGGACTTCAAGAGATGCTATTAAAGGAGCTTTTATTTTCAGAACTTCCAAGGCGGGATATCTCACTCTTAGGTGTGGAGTTGCTATTTCCCAGTTTTCCACCTGCAACATTGAAATAGTGACTTATTCATGGGTTTCTCTATACATAAACCATCCGAGATCTTTGTGCGGCATCCACAAACACCACCTTTTGTTTCAAATGATTTTAAAGTATATAAAAAAGCCTATGCTTATTTGCAATGACAAAAATCACAGATGGTATCACAGCCCAGGTATACCTCCAGTGGTTCAAGGACTACAGGACGATTCCTCTGAGGATCAAGACGATGGCAACGGATCTGACCAGTGTGTGGAGTGGGATGACTACGTGATTCCAGACCCAGCTTCTCCTACTCTGGATCCAGTGGATTCTCCAACGGCAGACATTTGGGGGGGGGGGGTTCCACAAACTGATGGAAAGAACCTCAACTAGATTTAAACTGCCTATGCCTTCGGTTCAAATGGAAAGCTTCCTTTATGATTTTAAGGAGCCCTCCAGGAGCGTGGTCTGTTCCATTCCCATTGTCAGCCATGTCTGGGACGAGGGGTTGAAAGCAATGAAAAACCTGGCTACGGTCATCCCAGTATTACCACTCCCTCAAATTGACTGGAGAAAACTTAGATAGACAATGCAAAAGCCATGGGTGCACTCCTGTACAACCATCGAAGTGTGGGTTTTGACATTGGCAGAAGCCAGAAATAGTAAATTAAGCAGCACCACCACAGTGGCCAGACTGCCAGCAACCACATTCCTACAAGGAGAGGCAAACGCAAAAGTTCCTCCTGAGGAGAGGCATCGGAGGCAGTACTAGAAAAGGTAGAGGAGACTTGTCAATGGCACCGCCAAACAGTGATTTACCTTGATCTCCTTCGATCGCACAACGCCTGTCACAGGAGAATCTGGTTATTCCTTTCTCTGAGAAACTTCAGACAATGGTTCCTGTTGAATGTTCAGCAGGGATAATGCTTAAAGTGCACACCTTGCTACCAAACGTACCAGTGCTGCAGCAAAAGATCTGTCTGAAACTGCTAACACTGTTGCGAGAGGAAGGTGTATGCTTTTCCAAGCAAGTGTCATGACGTGTGCACCCTACAATGTGGCCAAGGAATGTGTATTGTGTACATTTTAATTCCCTAAAGAAACTGTACCCTGCAGCCTATACCCTACCTCAGGCCACTGAATCCATATTCCTGTTGGAGCACTTTAAGACTGTGACCCTACTGTGCTTCATTTCTCTGCTCTGTGCAGGAGATCTCAGCTAGACCCCCTGCCTCTGGACTCCTACTTAAATATCCCCAAACATCTGGTGCCTCACTACTACCTGGCTGTTGTGGTCGGAGCACAGCACTGCCAACTCAAGGTTCTACCCTTTGGGGTCAACAGCCCGAAGGAGGTTTACAGAATGCCTAGCATTGGTAGCAAAACATTTGTGCTGCTAGGCATTCTTGTATTTGCATATCTGTATGATTGGCTGATCAGAGCAGCAGCCGACGATGCCTAGCACACGCACACGCGCAAGCAGCAGTGGTTATTTATTTATTTCTGAATTTGTATAGCGCCTGGTTACACTGTCAGTGTGTCCCCGCGCTGTCAGATGAGCCAGTTACTCCGTCAGTCAGAGCAAGACGGGCTAATCTTTAGGAAAGAGGAATGTTTTAAGTTTCCGGCGGAAGATGAGCTCCGATGTTTCCACTCTTAAGCTCAGGGGGAGAGAGTTCCATTTGTGTGCCGCCAAAGTACGAAAGGATCTACCTCCCATTCTGGCTTTCTTGTGTCTGGGGACAGCGAGAAGGCCTGCTCCTAATGAGCGGAGTTGTCGGGTGGGCGTATAGGGGCAGAGAAGGTTCCGAAGGAAGGCCGGGCCCTTGCCATGTACGATCCTGTGACCAATACATAGGACCTTGAAGTCGATCCTTTCATTGATCGGAAGCCAATGTAATGTTTGTAGGGATTTTTTAGAGGCGGCTCTTCTGGGCAGCCGGAGGACCATGCGAGCGGCAGCATTCTGGATTGTCTGCAGTCGCCGCCGACTAGTGGCGTTGGCGCCTAGATACAGGGCATTGCCGTAGTCCAGTCTTGACGTGACAAGGGCGTGGACCAGGGTCTTCCTTGAGGATTCTGGGAGCAGGTCGATGGTTTTGCGGAGTTTCCGTAGAATCGAAAAGCACGTACCAGCTACCCGTCTGGTGTGGTAGTCGTAGTCAAGCTTTGAGTCCACCCATACTCCAAGATTCTTGACCTGATCACTGGGGGTAGGGAGGGGCCCCAAGGTCTGCGGCCACCAGGCAGATGACCAGACTGAGGGGGTTTTTCCAACAATCAGCACCTCAGTCTTGTCACCGTTAAGACGGAGGCAGTTCTTCGCCATCCATCCAGCCAGCTCCTGGAGGCATGCTGAGAAGTTCGCGGCGGCTTGTTCAGCAGGTTGGGTCAGAGCGACCACCAGCTGGGTGTCGTCTGCGTATGTCACTACTTCCACCCCATAGCGTTCCGCAGTAGTAGCCACGGGGGTGACATATAAATTGAAAAGGGTTGGACTGAGGCTTGATCCCTGCGGCACTCCTTGACCGAGGTCAAAGGTGTCGGAGCGTGCTCCTCCTAGCTCCACCGAGAAGCTACGGTTGGTAAGAAAAGATTCCAGCCATAACCAGGCCATGCCTGTCACCCCTCCTTTCTTCAGACACTGTAGCAACGTATGATGTGCTACAGTGTCGAAGGCTGCGCTGAGGTCCAGGAGCACTAGTGCCGCCACATGCCCGGCGTCCACGTGCTTCCTCAGTGCCTCAGTCGAAAAAAGGAGGGCTGATTCTGTGGAGTGGCGGGCCCGGAAGCCCGATTGGTTGGTATGTAGGAGGCCTCTGGACTCTATGTGTGCTGAGAGTTGTTGGTTGACCAGCTTTTCCGCCAGTTTAGAGAAGAAGGGTAAAAGCGAAATGGGGCGTAGGTTGCTAAGCTGGGACGCACTGATGTGGGGTTTTTTCTTAAGAGGCAGTACGACTGCCTGTTTCCACCCGTGAGGGACCTTGCCAGTGTTAAAAGAGGTAGACAATATATGGCCAACATAAGGTGCCAGAAGACTCATGGCGCTGGCCAGGAATTTGGCAGGGGCAGGATTGTGAGGGGAGCCTGATTTGATTCCTTTAGCAGTGGCTATCAGGAGGTCCTCCGTCGGAACCTGGTATACTGTGAGGCAGTCTTCGATCTTTGCCTCCCAAGTTGCTTCTTCCTGAGGAGGAAGAAGGTTAGAGCCAGCTCTGGCATCATCAGGGAAACTGGTGTAAATGTCGCGTACTTTTTTGTGAAAAAATTCCGCGATGGCGTTACAAGATTGTGCTGAGGTGTCGGCCTGCTCTGAAGAGGGGGGAGGTGTATTGATCTCTTTATAGATCCTAAAGAGTTCCTTGGATGAGCAGTTAGCACTGTCTATTCGATCAGCGTAGAAGGTCGCTTTGGTTTTCCTAATTTGGAAGTGGTATTCTTTTATGCTAGCTTTGTACACATCTCTTGCCTCTGGTGAGTAGTTCTTTCTCCAGGCGCGTTCGAGCCTCTTACAGGCTGCCTTGGTTTCTCTAAGAGCTGTGCTGAACCAAGGTGCAGTTTTAGTTTGTCGCTCCGGGCCCTTATTGGCCCAAGGGGCAGTGATGTCCAGGGCTTTAGTGATGTGTCCGTCCAGGGCCATGCAAGCCCTGTCAACATCTACTCCTAAGTCTGTGGGGGAACCGTTTAGTAGAAAGTGATGTTCAAAAGAGTCCATGGAGAAACGGGCCCATTTCCTTTGTTGTTTATTGGCGCTATGGTGGTTTTTTTTATGGTGAGTCTTGACTAGGAAGTGAAAGGGGACTAGGAAGTGATCGGTCCACAGCAAAGGAATGGGAGGGTCCTGCTTCAGATCCTCCAAATTATTAAAAATGGGGTCAAGTAGGTGCCCCTGACGATGGGTCGGGAGGAGGGAGGCTGTTTCTAATTGTATGGTTTGCAGCTCTTGGCGCAATTCTTGAGCAGCTGAATTGTTGAGGTTTTCGAAGTGGAGATTAAGATCCCCTAATACAAGGAACTTCCTGTATCTCATAGCCGATGGGGTAACGTTCTGGATGAGACTTTCCGCGAAGTTTCTGCTACCTCCCGGGGGTCTATAGATTAATAGGCCTTTGATGACCGTATTTTTGTCGATACCGATGGAGAAAGCTCCAGTTTCGCTATCTGTTATATTAGCTGGTTCGAGGGAGCATGTCATATTCACTCTATAGATTATGGCAATGCCACCTCCCCTTCCCTTAGGTCTATCCTGCCTGCAAATTGCATAGCCAGGGGGAAGGGCCTCCCTGACTTCAGGGTCTGAGTCTTCGTCCAGCCAAGTTTCAGTGAGGCATAGTATGTCCCATTTGTTGTCTATTATAAGGTCGAATACTTCTAGTTTGTGCTTTTTGAGGGAACGACAGTTAAGCAGAGCACCACTGATTTTCCTACTGTGCTCTGGTTGGGCGTTGTCGTTGGGCGTACTTGCTTTAGGATGCTTATTGAGGATGAAGCCACAGTGTTCGCAGGGATTTGTAGGACTACGTATACTGAGATCAATACTGTGCTCACATACCTTTAAGTATTTGTTGCGAAGGCTGAGGAGCTCCTCTTTATCGTATCGGTTATCTGGGAGGTGAGGACCAGGGGGTCTGGCCCCGTGCCCCGGTCTGCCGCGGACGGGCGCAGACGGGCTTGCCTTAGGCGCTCGTCCGCTGCGCTCGTCCGCTGCGCTTCCGCTGGCAACACATGATATGGGCGGGGGAGGGCGTGGCCTCGAACGTGGGCGTGGCCTGTGCGTCGCCGTGGAGGCGAGCTGGGGGTCGTTGCAGCCGTCACGAAGGACGCTGTTTGGGCTAAGTTCTGGTAGGTGAAGCAACAAGCTTCTGGATGAATACACACAGATAAAAACAATTTTTACAGGCTTTTAAAAGAACGTGTCTCCCGGCGTCTGCCTGCGGAGCTCTGGCACTTCTGGAGGCGGCGCACAGCGCGCGCGCTTTTAAGTGTGGTCACAGAGGGGGCGTGGCCTCGAACGTGGGCGTGGCCTGTGCGTCGCCGGGGAGGCGAGCTGGGGGTCGTTGCAGCAGTCACGAGGACGCTGTTTGGGCTAAGTTCTGGTAGGTGAAGCAACAAACTTCTGGATGAATACACACAGATAAAAACAATTTTTACAGGCTTTTAAAAGAACGTGTCTCCCGGCGTCTGCCTGCGGAGCTCTGGCACTTCTGGAGGCGGCGCACAGCGCGCGCGCTTTTAAGTGTGGTCACAGAGGGGGCGTGGCCTCGAACGTGGGCGTGGCCTGTGCGTCGCCGGGGAGGCGAGCTGGGGGTCGTTGCAGCCGTCACGAGGACGCTGTTTGGGCTAAGTTCTGGTAGGTGAAGCAACAAGCTTCTGGATGAATACACACAGATAAAAACAATTTTTACAGGCTTTTAAAAGAACGTGTCTCCCGGCGTCTGCCTGCGGAGCTCTGGCACTTCTGGAGGCGGCGCACAGCGCGCGCGCTTTTAAGTGTGGTCACAGAGGGGGCGTGGCCTCGAACGTGGGCGTGGCCTGTGCGTCGCCGGGGAGGCGAGCTGGGGGTCGTTGCAGCCGTCACGAGGACGCTGTTTGGGCTAAGTTCTGGTAGGTGAAGCAACAAGCTTCTGGATGAATACACACAGATAAAAACAATTTTTACAGGCTTTTAAAAGAACGTGTCTCCCGGCGTCTGCCTGCGGAGCTCTGGCACTTCTGGAGGCGGCGCACAGCGCGCGCGCTTTTAAGTGTGGTCACAGAGGGGGCGTGGCCTCGAACGTGGGCGTGGCCTGTGCGTCGCCGGGGAGGCGAGCTGGGGGTCGTTGCAGCCGTCACAAGGACGCTGTTTGGGCTAAGTTCTGGTAGGTGAAGCAACAAGCTTCTGGATGAATACACACAGATAAAAACAATTTTTACAGGCTTTTAAAAGAACGTGTCTCCCGGCGTCTGCCTGCGGAGCTCTGGCACTTCTGGAGGTTATTACACATGCTAGGGTTCATGGTTAATGTGAACAAGTTGCACCTTGAGCCTTCACCTCTCCCCCTCTCCTGCCTGCACACACAGACCAATCCTCTCTCGAAGTTATGTTCAACTCCATCAAAGTGACGGCATTCCAACGTCTGCTACCTCTTCAGATGCCATGTCCAGTAACCACGAGGACCGTACCAAACTGTTGAATGGCCTCATGTGTAGCACTTGAGCCACCACAAGACTGCACCCACTTCAGTGTCCAGAGCAGCAGGAGTCCCAAACAAAGGGGCAATGGGAAGGCCTAGTGTAGGGGCCCCAAATTCAGCATTCTCAAAGGGCGGAAAAATTAACATTTTGTGGGCAGGCCGTTTCTAGACCCTCCGCCACAGGTAACCATTATCGCAGATGTGCCCCTTGTGTGGGGGTGGGGGAGAGCGCAGTTCTAACACATGACCCTTCAAGTTGCTTGGATTTTGTTCAATTACCTTGTTACCCCCTGTAACCATCGGTTTGTAACTTGGGGGTAAGCAATCTGAGGTGGAATCTATCCTGGTGAATTTTCGAAAATGTGGTTCTGTTGAAGTAACATTTTAGAGCCTTCATTTCTCATGTGTAACTAAATTTTGTTCCAGCAAGGACTGTTCTGGAAAAAGTTTGGAGTAAAATTGCTGAACTAGCATGAAATTCAATTTTTAGCCAAAACTTGATTTCTTAAGCATAGTTTGAGGTGGAAAACCAGATATGGTTCCCCTGAGCACAGGGCTTAACAGCTCATGCGCTCGTTTTATCCTGGAGAAAAGCTACTTTACAGGAAACCTGCAAGTCTGCCTTGTGCATGGGCTCGCATGAAAGATCCATTAATTTGGAGAGAACCATGTTAAGCTCTCGTGGAGGGGACAGGTCCCCAACAAGAGGGAGACCTTCTTAAACCCTTCCAGAAAGCTCATAAGCACTGTGTGGGAGAAAAAGGTAGCTTTAGATGGCCTCTTCAAAAGCAGTTTTACCAGACAAATGTATTAATAGTTTGGAAAAAGTGTGTTCCCCCATGTTCTTGGAAATGTTTATGGATTCAGAGAATACACATGGCAGGACTAGGATCACATTTATGTGACTTCCTTCTGCCTCTTCACCCTCCCTGCTACCTGTTCAGTTAGCGGTGAGTGTCTCGAATTTTGTTAGACTGCAAAAGAAGAACCAGATAAATTAGAATTATTTGTGAGGATGGGCTCAAAGGTTATATTTGCTTCATTCAGGTACAGCCCATGAGAGGAAGTCCACATGCTGCCCATGGAGCAATTCGAGTGCCCAGGACTTGTAAGAACCAGCAACACTTTAACTAAATTCATCCCAGTGCGACAAGTGTCCAAACAAGAGCATTTCAAATCAAAACCTGAACATTGAGCCTGAAATTGTTCTCGGATGCAATTGTGATAAGGGCAAGGTCCCTCATGAAAGGAATGCTTGTTTTAATATCTGACCATTTCCTCGCACCAAGCTTGGTCTCTAACCCAACTGTTCAAGTTTCTCTTCACAATTTCCATGCTGTCTGGCTTTATTGTTAAATGTCAAATCTAGCTTTCCGCCTATGTGAAATTGAGATTGGTGGACAGCAACCAAGCAAAGGTGTCCTGCATGTTTAACATTCACAAGCAGGCTCAAGCGGTTAGCTTAATGTCTTGTCCAATGGCTCGCCGGGCAGGTTAGCCTCTTGCATATTCATAGCACTAAGTGCTTTACGTTCTGCATGAAAGCTGCAGAAATGCACTGAGGACCAGTGAAGTCCACACTCTGAACTAAAACAACAAGTGGGCGCTTTTCGTGCCAGTTTTGCAACCAACAAGTGGGCGCTTTTCGTGCCAGTTTAGCAACCAGTGGTGGATAGAACAATTAATCTCGTGTCTCACACTGTAGCGATTGGTGCTTTCCTACTAGCGTGGCGAATTGCCTGTAGTGCCCCAGGCTACAGGATTTAGTTGGCAGTGTTTTTTCAAAAGGCACAGTTGGCAGTTTGCTATATGCAACAAGGTCTTCATGGTGGTTTTTGCTATCCCAAAGATTTAGTACATGTTAAATAGCTTTCCTCTGATTAGAAGGCGTGGTCTCGCTTGCAAGATGAACATTGTATTGTCAAAACTGATGCTTTTTATTTGAGCATGTACATGTCCTAGTGGGTATAATGAAGCATCTTTCCTGGAAAATGTCTTTCCTAAATGTTATCACTTTTGCCTTGGATTGGTGAAAGCAAGGAGCTGTGCTCAGATAAGCCACAGTACTTAATCAGAGCAACTTAACCAACCCACCTAAACGTTCTCCCTAAAACCTGCTTTGATTTTGGTGTTCGATTTCCTTGTAAATTCAAACTTTGTATTTATGTTAACACTTCTGCCTGTCGTGTCTTAAATTTAAGTAACTGTTAGTAATTTGATGTGATGTATTAATTGCTTTACTGTGGTCATACATTAATCCGTCAGGTTTTGATTTATTGTGAGATTGGTATTCTCAAAAATAGGTTGGGGGCACCACTTTATTAATAATTACCATCTTTATGGTAAATTAAGGGGACTTTCTCTTCTTCCTTAATATTATTCCCCTGTCCTAGATATACTAGACGAGGGGGCCTCCTTTACTTTATACATATACACTATACAGGGGCTCACAAGGTGACCCAATATAGAATTGAAGATGTACCTAAAGTACATGGAGTCAATTTTACAGAGAGCAGATAGTCTTGGGCCCTGAATAGCAGGATCCCAGGCCAATGAAGTCAAAAACCAGCTAAACCCTAGGCAAAAAGTTGGGGTAACCATATAGTCAGATATCCACCTTCCTACAGCAGGGGTACCCACTTGATCCTTTACTTTGATGATCCTGCTTACCTTTTCAGTGTCCTGTCCTCCTTTCTGTGCAGATTCCCTTCAGAGATTGCTTCATGCCTCATATCCACCCATAAACCCCATATTTGGTGCTCAACCGCATTCCTTTCTTCCACTTTCACACCCTTCTCCTGGTGTTGAAGCCGCCACCTACAGGCTTAACCTTATGGAAGGCAGCCCTTTACTTTTGCCACTTCACTTCCTGAGCCCATTATTCCTGTTACTACAACCACAATTATCCACTTTCTGCTTCACCCGGTCTCCCCCACTTTGTCACATCATTGGGTTGTTTCTCTGCTGCCTCCTCCAACATCCATGGTAGAAACTTGCTTGGTGTCTTTATACTAGTATGTATATTTTTATTATTGAAAACTTGCTTCACAAAACGCATCTGATTTTGCTTCTAGTTGAGTTGGAGGTAGATATTTCATAGGTCTGATAACTTTTTTTTCTTTGACTGAACACTGTCCACGTTTCAATTTACAGCACAAAGCAATTTAACTTGATCAATGTACACAAGTGGGTATGATGGTGTTTGTTCAGAAAATCTCATTGATTTTGTGTGCAGCAGCAAAGCAATGCCTTGTTTGAGTTACCCACCTGGGCTTTCTTCGGTCAGACTTTAGACATCTGTATAACCAGCGCTCTTGTTTAGCTCTTCATAGGGAATGTTTGAGACCTACAGCGACTTTTGCAGGTTCTGTAGCTATTTTCTGCCCTACAGTCTCCAAATGTTGGTATTCCAGTTTTAGGAAGGGCTGGCAACAGTTGGTTTAGGGTTTACTGCTAAATTGTTGCTTAAATGTTTAGGAGCGTTGTCCCTTTCTGGACTATGGCCATCAGGCCTGTGGTGTGACGCTGATGGAACATGGTTGCTGCTCCCCTTAGCTTTGGCATCCATGGCTTAGGGGGTACTTGTTTCTAATGTGCTCTGCTTATCCTGCAGGAGTCTTCAGGGAAGCCACTACAGATTTCAGCGTGGACGCCCGAGCTCTGTCGAAGGCTGGGGGACCGCACATAAAGACCCGGGTCTCTAACCCATCAGGGAATCTGACCGACGCCTTTGTGCAGGACAATGGGGATGGCACCTATAAAGTGGAATACACACCCTATGAAGATGGTGAGTGTTTGTCCCAATCAAGGCAGCAGGCCTGAAGCAGTATTGCAAGGGTCTTACCAGAGGCATTCATGTTGTACTTTGCTTGCTTTCTAGAATGTGTAAGTGTGAGAGGGCTGAATTGGAAAGGCTTGGCATGCTTGTTTTTCCGTGTTGTCCTGTTATTGAAAGGGCACTGTCCTTGACACGTTTCAGACGTGAGGCCATGGGTGCTTTGCTGCAAGCTTCAGTCCCATGCAATGCGCTGCATGTGCATCACTCCTGGAGCTGCATTCTTTGAGTTTGGGGTTTGAGTGCTGATCTCAGAACTCCAGTGCTCAGTTTCATAGGGTTTAGAGCTCTGATGGCCTGTGGTGGATCTGGATTTTCTCAGTTGTCAAGGCTTGTGAAAACTGTTCCAAGTAGGGGGTGCCACCTGCGTGAAGTAGTGGAAGACATTAAAGTGCGATGAATCTTCACTTGACATTCAAGAGTGTCCGGTGTTGACGCTAGTGACGGAGTTCCTGTGATGGTGGGAAGGGCACCTTCAGTAGCACCATGCAAGAGATCTTGAACACCAACACCATGCTGGAACTTGGAACTACATGGAAAGGGCTTTAATTCTTTCTTGCCAGGATCCAGTCCGCTCAATGTTCCACCGAAACAAGCAACTGAAAAATATCAAATCCTCTATAAGGCACTCCTTCGTGAACAAGTGCTGCCCGAAATTGTATAAATTTAAAGGTGAAGAGCCTGCAAGAATAGAATAACAAGAGGGCAGTTGTCCTGAGCAGATTGGTGGGCCAATGCCACAAAAGGTAATTTATTAATCTTCCACTATGCCAAGTGTTTAATCGTTGGATCACCCACTCTTGACTAACTTGTAATGAAGGACCGCTAGAAAATCCCTTTATTTGCCAGTACACCCTTGCTCAGTTTCCCTTGATAAGGCAAGATGCCTTTTCATGGACTCTGAGCAGCGCATATCACCAAAGTCCAGAGGGAGAGAGAACAAATCATCCTAATAGTCCCATCGTGGGCCATGCAGCTCTGGTACAGTGATCTCCTGCAGCTTCCCGTTGCATTTCCCATATATCAGGGAAGCATCCTAGTTCCACAATCCCGCTGCAACTGTCCTATATTGTACCCAAGCCTGTCCGCTCTCATTCTGAGCTTGGCTCCTGAGCACGAAAAATGTGTCATCTTAAACCGCTTGGAGGACTGAAGAGTAATTTCTTCCCAAGTAAGAACATAATCTACTAGGACTTTGTGTGAAGTGGAGACATTTACATGCTTGAGGTTTGTGCACTTGTTTCAGGCACAGTTTCAGCAATCGCTTCTTTACCTTTATCTGTCGCATTAAGGTCTAAAGCATACACTTGTTAAAATGAATGTTTCTGCTATTTCCAAATAAGATTTCTGCAGATCATAGGAGTCTATTGTCATCCAGGCTTATCTGGGAGTTTCTGGAAAGTCTGTTTCAGGCATTCCCACTGGTGAGCAGTAGTTTGGAAGAATTTCCAGAGATGTACCAGACGTTACTATCTTGGCAGAGAAATGGCGAATTAATATGCAGTTGGATATGCAGTACTTTACAAACGTTTCCAATGGGAAGAACCCCTTCCAAAACATGACTGTTCTCCATTTTACTGCTTGCTACTCTGATTCAATTATGTGAATCCATGAGTAATCCAGCACTGGAGAAGGAATTAGTTTCTTGCCTGTTACTGCAGTTTTTCCCTCTTTCATGACTTCACATACAGCCCTCCCTGTTTAGATACTCGACCTTGTTTATTCATGTCCACATTAATGATGTGACATCTAAACTGCATGAGTGGAGTTCGAAGCACCTCCACCTCTTTGGCTAAAGTTTGAGTCCTTTTGAATGAAGTGGAATGGCTACTAAAGTGAATGTTCTTCAATTGGTTCTGTTGCTGATGGGTGCTGGACACTTCTATTGAAGGTAACCATACTGGGAATGATTAAAGCATTGTGAGTTCGTAAAGGCTGCCAACCCCGGAGAACATGTACTGGCAGTGTACCGTGCTGCAACTGTATTCTTACAACCCTCAAAACGATCTAGATAGGTTTTACAGTTAACTGCAGGACTAAATCCACTAACTATCCCTGTTACTGCAACTTTGTGAGTTTTTGTGTCCCATGGTAGTGTGATTGCCTTTGACTATAGCATTGCAGCTCTTGCTTCATCCGGTCACGTGATCTAGTGTTGCTTCAGTCTTTCTTCCTGGAGTGGTGTAGTCTGCTGCTTTGAAGCTGGAGTCTTTGTCCTTTGTAATGTTGTTGATCCAATCTTTCATTTGCTTCAGCTGCAGGACTTCCAGCTGCAGTGTAGCTCACTGAAGCACGATTCTTATATTGAAGTCTTGATGTTACTTGTCAAACCAAAGCACATTGTAATTCCTCCCTTTGTTTGCCAGGCATCCACTCTGTTGACGTCACATATGATGGGAGCCCTGTGCCAAAGAGCCCATTCAGGGTGCCTGTCACAGAAGGGTGTGACCCAACCAGAGTAAGAGTTCATGGGCCTGGAATTGAGAGCGGTACCACTAACAAGTCCAACAAGTTTACTGTGGAGACCAGGTAACCTCCGGCAATTCGGTTGTTAGTGGTTGTGCAAGTGGGGTTTGTTTTTTGAGCGTATAGGGTGGGCGGTAGTACACTGACAATTGTTTCCGACTTTTCCATCAAGCTGCAGTTGGGGCCTAGTCAAACATCCTCCATAGGTCTTAAATTTAGGATTTGGGGTCAATTTGAATTTGCTGTAATGTAACTGCTTGTGGATGAATCATGCAAAATACTGGACTTTCATTTCCAATGGCATTCTGTCTGTTCGCTAGGGGTGCTGGTACAGGAGGCCTGGGCCTAGCAGTGGAAGGCCCCTCTGAAGCCAAGATGTCCTGCACAGATAACAAAGATGGCAGCTGTTCTGTGGAGTACGTTCCCTATGAACCTGGGACTTACAACTTGAATGTCACCTATGGAGGTCATCAAGTTCCAGGTAAGAGCCCTCCTTGAGAAGATGTCTTCCCGATGCCTCGCTGTCTGCAGTTCACCACAGTATGTGCAGGAGTCCTTCGAGGATGTTGACCATAGCGATAGTCCAAAGCAGGATATGGGTGGTTTATGGTATTCTGGTTTCCCATGTAGTGTCCCGCTTCGATTTATAGGCTTATAACATCCTCTGCTATCAGGTGCTCAATGTACACATTGATTAACTTGTGCAGATGGGGATTGGCATTTTTTTGTATGTCTTGGAATTCAAAATGGTTGACAACCCAAGGCCAGTTTTTAGGTCTAGCCTGGGCAGCGCATGCGCTGCTCTGAATGCTATATTCGGGTAGGGATCTGAAGCTTTGCCCATATTTTTCATTGGCTTTTGTTATTGTCCAATGTGGCTGTTCATTGGACAATAAGCTTAGTACTCCCTCCTTAGTACCACCTTGTCGCCTTTTGTAGCCTCCCAGGGCGACAGCCCCTGTAACGTGTGTTACTCTGTAGGCTTTAGTTACAGCATCCGAGCACTATTTTCTCAAATAGCTTTGTCCTGCCTGCTGTTGGGACATGCTCTCTCCTAACAATTTTTAAACATTTTCATAGCACAGGCTTCAAAAGCATTGGGTCTCATTTGTGAGTTTGAGCTATTAGCATTGTAAATGACCATGCCTTTTATCAGTTTTAAAAACATCTAAATAGAAGGCATTGTCATTTACAACGCCAATAGCTCAAACTCTCATAAGTGTGAGACCTATTGCATTGCGAATGCGTGTCTGTACTTGTCATTGAATATCTAAATACCCCCATATTTTCTTGGGAGCTCTTGATGACTGAGGAACAAAGCGGGAATGTTTTCTAAATCGGCGCTTTTCTTTCAAGCAAGTTAATTGGCTTGATTGCTATTTTTTGGACTATTTGTATTTTGGAGAGCTTTTTGTGAGAAACTGGTTTCACTGCACCGTCTTGCCCTGTGAGTTCAAGGAAGTGAGGCTGCTGGGACCTGAACTGCCCTTGCTGTCCGTTGGCAATTTTTGTTTTTTTACTTCTATATCTCGTAGGGCATGTAGGATCTGTTGTGCACAGGCAGAATGTAATTGGTGGCAGCAAAGCCTTTAGGTTCTCATTGTTTTCAACTACACTAAAAACAAATATTGAAACAGAATAAATCGTACCAAATTCCGTAAACCATAATCCAACTACAAAGCTGGATATTAGAATCCCTTTCAAAGGCATTCAAGTGATGCCTTGTCTCCCTTATTTTTAAATTTCAAAGTTTAAAAAAATATCCCCAACCACTAGGTGGTGGTTTTTCTATCTTGAATCTATTTTAGATTCCTATACTGTGCATAATCACAGGTTGACTAAGTAACTCTTCCGGTCACCTTCTGTCTAATGAAGAAAAGTTCACCCTTCAATATCCAGACTTAAAGGGAATTAGTTACAAGTGTTCTTTATTAAATGGCAAAACACCCAACTACATCTGATCACCAGGGGCAGTCTATGTAAGGTACTTGGGCTTGACTGATCAATCCCTTTTCTGGGCAAGGTATGTGATCATAAATCGCGGTCTAGGTTAGATTTCATGATGGCCTAAATAGCAGTACTCTAAACAGTAGCAGAATAAGTTGCCAAGGTATATACAGCAAGCACGGCTAGTAGTTTTCTGCCTTAGTAATGGCCACATGGTCAGAGTCCAGGACAGATGTCAGTATCTTCTTGATAATTTTGCATACAGTAATTCTAAATGGAAGTTGTGTATATAGTCTGTGCTTATTGAGAATATATGGCATGTATCCAGCCTATCTGGGGGAATTGTAAACACTGTCACAGGGTTTCCTTCGTACGTTTACACCTGGGTGTTAAATGCTGGAAGTTATTGATGCCTTAGCAGATGATTATACTCTGCATAAAACTGCTTCCTCTACCTAGTTCTCTATGGAAGGTTATCTGAGCAGTACGAACTGTAAGAACATGAGCCATATGGAGCGCTGGATCTTGCTACAAGAATGTGCTGTATGGATGAAATTATGTCGGTGTAATGTAGCTTTGATCTCCCTGAACATTCAGTCCATGTTTGGAGTGTAACCTGCATCGTTCCAAGCTTGCATCTTTCATTCGCTAATGCTCTCCTTAGAGGGGAGGTTGGTGTCCATAGCGAGGGGCAGATTGATGAACCCTTTCTCGCCCATTAGCTCTGCCGACTCTTTACTAGGCTGTTTGGATCCCTTTGGGCCAATGTTTGCACTGCTCACTCTGCCATGGACAGCTATGGCTGCGCTACAAAACAATGGGCTGTGGAACGGCATGGACAGGCTTGAATGTGTCCGAAAGGAAGTTACAAGAATTAAAAGTACCCATTGAAGGGAGAAAATTGGCATTGAACTTGCAATCTGGCTTGCGTACAGTATTGCAGAGTGATAATGTTGGCTTAGCCTTAAAAGGCACTTGTTGGGTAGTGCTTCTGGACTCCGGCTTGAGGGGTGGAGAAGAATTGCTTGTTCTCACTGAATTACGGAATGATTTAGAACATTCTCCAAACCGGTTTGGCTCAAAGCCATGGTATTCTTTTAAGGACACAGTACCAGTTTTGAGATCTTGCACATTAAACATAAGCTACAAGAAAGAGGACGTTGCTGTGGAGCTCATCAGAAAGACCTACTAGAGGGATTCCAAAACTCGACCCTGTTTTCTCTTATTTATTTAGTTTCATCCTAAGGCTTTTGCTCCCTAATTAAATCTATTCGGAGTAAGGCCACTTTTCTCTCTTCTAATAAAACGTATTAAGAGCCTTCCGCAAAGGCAATAACTACAGAAATTGGCAACTATTTGCATGGGCCAAGACTTGCATTTTCTTTAAGCTTTCTATTCTTTTCTCTCTTGAGGCAATGTGTTACTTTGCAATATTTGTAATAGATTCTGTTTTTAATCACTTGGACCCAATGCTTCCAGTACTTTCACTCCAACCGTATAACCACAATGGGGCACTTGACCATCTGGAGTTGGCAAGCTGGCTTCATGATGTGGCAGTGGGCTTTGAATTTAGAAACCAACTCATTCAAACTTTCTCAGTTTTGAACTTGTTCAGAAGCATCTTTACAGTAAATTTGTGTTGGACCCTGAGATGCAAGTACTGACTGGGAAGGCTAAAGCAGAATGGAGGTTGCCTCTGGCATCTCAGTACAGCCCTGTAAACCGAACAGACATACCGGTGGGGGACCAGTGTTCGTTTACAAGGTCTTTCAGGAGGAAAAGCTGCAGCACAGGCTTCAGATGGATATTTCAGCCTGCAGATTCCTCCACTTTTGAATGGCTCTGGGTACCAAATGTGGATCTGCACAAATCGTAATTGTTCTCTTGCGCTAGTAGGGGGTGCTTAACGCTACATTGATGCTGGTACCACCTTGGACAGGACCGAAGAAACGCCAGATCAGATTCACTCCCAAGTGCTTCATTGTCCATTTCCTATTTTTCACACACTGATGTGAATCCGGAGTGCTCTCCTTGGAACTTCGTTAACCAGCTGCTGGAAATTTCAGTGTTGCTCCTACCATAAGATGTTTATTTCCGAGCCACACGAGTGGCTTGTGGTGCCTGGTGCCCAAGCACAACTCCAGGTCATCTGATAAATTCATCAATATGCACATTAAAACTATTGGGGAACAGGAGGCCAAGTTATTTATGGTGCTGTTCCAGATCTATCCCACTTGGTCTGCCTGCTTGTAGTCGACCAGCAAATATTCCAAGACCTCTAAGAACAAATTGCAAAAAAAAGTTTTAGGTCTATTGGGAATGCTACCTTCCTGCTCTCGAGGTAGGCGTCTCGACTGCTCCCATTTCTCCTACTGCCTCGTTGCCTGAGTAAGTCTCCCACCCCAGTACTAGCTTTGGGCTTGTCCTTCCTCTGGTTTTCCTGTAATTTCCAGTTGCTGGAGCTGACCCGTGTGCAATTGCAACCTTTACTCTGGCAACACTGACTTTGTTCAGTCACGCCCCCTTCGATCACACTCTTGCCTCTTGGAGACGGTAAGTGTTGTAGCTGATCTTCTGCCAATGGGTATGCCTGTGGTGCCAGAAGACACCATGAAGCTTCCTCTTAGTGATCTTCAGGCGCTGATGCCATCTTCATAGCCATCGCACGGTGCAATGAAGTTTCAAAAAGACCAAGGTTATTCTAATATATTCTCACCAAGCACAGAGGCCCGCAGAGGAGTCTCAATATAGATCCCCAACTTGGGACCAGTATTTCAAAAGGATGCATGACTTATTCAGGTCCAACTTAAATGCTACACAAATGCCTGATGTCCAGTAAAATGACTGCACTAATGTGGGTAACCTTCTCCTTCCTAGAAGTACAGATGCAGAGGCTCTAACCCTATTAATATCCTGCGGGTTAGATAACGCTGCACCCCCATCCCCCGCCCCATATTTGAGTTGGGAGGGTACTGGGAGTCCATTTTTCTTTCCCTCCCAAAAGCTGATCTTGCTGCCCGTGCCTTTGACTTCTGCGCCCTGGATTCCCATCAACAAGGTCCTAATGAAATGTTGACAGAAGTTGTGCAGGACTTTTTGGTGACCTTCTTTCAACCCACCACCAGGAAGGTGCTCCTTGGATATTGTTTGAAGAGGTGAGAGATCTGCAGGTAGGAGTACGCGTCAGGAGCTCCTTACTGACCCACTCTTCCCTGTTCTTCTGAACAATCCTAGTCTTTTTCATAGGACCCAGTATAGCTCGCAGTTGCATTTTGGCTAGATTTGCACCATAGAAAGGCTACATAAATGGGTTTCAAAATTTGCCCCGGTACACTGCATAGAATTGTCCATCTTGGCAGTCTGGTGTTCCTCTCTATGGGGGTGTGGTTGGGAGGGATGATAATAAACTATGTGACAGGGTGGCGGTTACACGACTCTGGTGATGTCATGTCCAGGGTATCTGGCATCTCTGCAGAGCAAAGCACCAGCTATTTCAGCTTGTCTGGATAAGTCCGGGGCCTGGAGGAGATTAGATGCAAGGAATCTGCAGACCGATTATCCACCAGAAAGAATTTGTTTGTCCTGCATAAATTAGCAGAAGGAACACATGTTTTTGAGAAAAGCTAATAAGTAGGAATCTTAACTCCTTCAGTGAAGTGGCTCTCAAACAGCTGTGTCAGAACCCGCAGGAGACTGGCACCAAAGCCTTTATGCAGCATTGCCCTTGCATTGACCTGAAGTGAATGGTCCATCTACTCTTGGCAGTGAAGTAGGCCTGCAAGTTTTTTTTTTTCTAACATTACTGAATAATGTTAATCACACTATTACATTTGTGAAACTGAGGGGGAGGGGTGGCTTGGGGGGTCTAGTGAGAATTCCATATGGCAATTAATGCTCGTTGCAGACAATGTTCGACTGGTTTTTCGAGGGGTCGCTTTGGGCAAATGTCCCAAGAAGTAGTTTTCAGCTGTGACCTCTGCCTCTCCTATATGAGAAGCAAGATGTACCATGTTCGGTTAGTGTCCTGTCCCAGACACTTGTTTGCAGTAGCTGGAAAAATAACTTGCACTTTACATTCAGATAACCATACAGTATTCCCAGGGGATGCATTGTAGATGGATAGCTACAAGATTCATTACAATTTTCCACTAATCCTTCTTCTCGAGCAAGTGATTTAAAAGTTCCCCATTTAGAATAGCTGATGCTCCCTCATTCCCACCGCCTCCTGAGGCAGGGGCGGCCTACGGACTTGCCCACATCATTGAGGACCAATGACCATGGCAACGCGGCTTGTGAAATCAATGTACTGACGCCAACACTGAAGCTCTGAGAAACCTCCCACTTTTTGGACCCTACACTAGATGCAGAAATATGATCAGCATGTGAAGTTTACCTAGTGAAGTTGCCAACCAATTGGTGCAGGTAACTTATTCATTTTTGTGATCGGATAGTGAGGTATTTCAGGCATGTGTAGTGTTGGAACGATATCCATGCTAGACTACTGTTTTCTTTATCACGATCCTTCATTCTTTTCAGGTTTTTCCCATTTCTCCTTATGTCCTACTGTGTCTGATTGGTTCTTAAAAAGTGTTACACATGATGGTACGAGCCACCAAGCGCAAACTCCATCACAAGCGCTGCCAAAGTTGTGACCGGTTCTTGTTTGAACTCTTTCCTCAGGGAGCCCATTTAAAGTACCAGTTACTGATGTCGTGGACGTTTCTAAAGTGAAATGTAATGGCCCGGGACTGAGCCCTGGAGTTGTACGTGCAAACATTCCACAGTCGTTCAGTGTGGATACAAGCAAGGCTGGCGTAGCACCACTGCAGGTTAAAGTGCAGGGACCAAAAGGTAAAGGGCAACTGGATTTTTACCTATGCACAAGGTTAACTTTTATCAGTTTCCTTTCTTTTGTTTTTTTTAATGCAGTTCTTCAGTTTGAGCTTTTGTGGATTTGACACTGGGTTGGTACCAACTCGCTATGCTGTTGCTGGTTAACATGTCACTTTTGGCTTCTCCTATTGACATATTAAACTGGGAACGAGTTGTCAAAGCATTTTTATCTTTCTCTATGGCGTCTTAACTCTTGGACTTTTTACTGCTAGTCTCCTTTATAAAAACTACCTTAATGTTGCTCTGAAATGTCCTTGAAATGTAACTTTCTGCTGGTCTAGGTGTGGTTGAACCTGTTGAGGTTGTTGATAATGTGGATGGTGTACAGACGGTTAACTATGTACCAACCCGGGAAGGTCCTTACAGCATATCGGTGCTCTATGGAGATGAAGAAGTCCCTCGCAGGTAATGTCCTAGATGGTAGGCTTATCTAGAGATGGGCAACCATAAGGGTAGCAAGTAATTGTTGGGAGAGGGCGGGGCTGCAACCAGGCTTCGTGAAACAATTCTTATGTCTAAATTTACTGCCACTTATTGTCTGCAGCCCGTTCAAGGTGAAGGTGCTCCCAACACATGATGCCAGCAAGGTGAAGGCCAGTGGCCCAGGATTGAACACCACCGGAGTGCCCGCCAGTATGCCTGTGGAATTCACCATTGATGCCAAGGATGCAGGCGAGGGGCTCCTTGCAGTACAAATTACTGTAAGTGGAGAGTGCTCACTGGGGTGGGATGACGGGGGGGGGGGGTATAAAACCACAGACTGGTCATGAATGGAACTCTTGAGGAATGCAGGTTTTTCAGTAGCTCTAGGATCTACCTAAATTGACCAGTGATTTGAGACCATCAATTTGCTGTGTTTAGACCGCTGCCATCGCGGACTGTTTCAGACTGGCATCTTCATTCTGGCTGTTTGCAAGCTCATTTTGTAGCAGCACTGCATGCAGAGCAATTCTGTGCCCAAATTGCCCATGCTGCTTGTAATTTACCAATTGTAATGTACTTTTGTCTGAACTGAGTTGTGCACTTATGAATCTTTTTGATTCTTAAGTGTATCCATGTAGGAAGCTGGCCTGGCTGTATATACCATACCAAAGTAAGGCATACTGTGCAGAGTCCAGTGGATTCACAAAGGCTTAGAGGTTAAAGTAGATCCACTGGACTCTATGCACACTAACTTACTTTGGTATAGTACATACAGAGCCAGCTTCCTACATTGGTGGCAGCGGTGGGATGCCTGGACACAGTTGGTTGGGCCACCCAAGGCAGTGGGGCCTCTCGTGCTAGGGTGTCTTTTGGCGTCTGGTTTCCTGACCAGCTCCTGGTCGGGGGGGGGGCGCCTCCAGATAGAGGCTGCAAGCGTTGGCTGGAGGCTTGAGGCAGGTCGTGATCTCTGGTCTGGATCACAAGGGTGCCATGGTTTTGGACCACTCAAACTCTAGCCATGGGCGTCTGGTGCAGATTTGTGGATCTAGTTGGAACCAGAGTCTACTGGTGAGCAAATCTGATGCTCACAGGAGACCAAGACTTGTTAGGGAAGGGAGAGCGGGTCATCTGGGTTCTGGGGGGCTGCTGGCTGCAGGACCCTGTGATTCCGCTGGAGCAGGTAGAGGTCAGGATAGGCTGGTAGGGCTGGGGCCAAGACAGTTGATGTCCTCTTCTTACTTCAGCATGGCTCTTTGGACCTTCTTTCTTGTCGAAGGACTCAAGGTTCGGGGTTGCCCTGAAGTACTAGTTTTAGGGGAGTTTGAGGTAGGTACAGGTTGAGACCAATGGGTCCCTTCCTTGGGATGGGCGCATCACCTTTCATGGCACCCTCCATTGGGAGGGGAGCATAAGCATCACTGTGGTTGGCTGAGTGCCCCATCTTCAGGATGGCAAGGACTGAGCTGTGCCTCACCTCCCTCACCCAAGGGGCAGGTTTGCAAAGGTGGGAACATCTCCGATCTTGGTTTTCCCGCCAATTCTTTCGTCCAAAGTGGGGGTCAGAACCAGTGGGGGTCAGAACCAGTGGGGGTCAGAACCAGTGGGGGTCAGAACCAGTGGGGGCCAGAACCAGTGGGGGCCGCAAATGGCTGGGTCTGCTTACAAAGGCGGCGAGCCTCTGAAGCTTCCCCTTCATGGACCCTGCCCATCCTGGGGAAGTTGGCTTGGCAGCTTGGTTTCCAGACTCTGAGAGCGGGAGGTTCTTGATCCCAGGGGTCCAGAAACATGTCTGCAGTTGGCGAGCAGTCAGCCAGGACACTCTAGTTAGGTCGTTTGTCAGGAGGCATCTCGAAGATGCCCTCTGAATGCATTTTGCATTAAATCCCACACTGGTATCGATGGGGTTTAATGTGCTAAGCAGTTTGGTACCAAACTTCCGAGGTTTCGGCAAATCCATTATAGTGCTGTGGAGTTCGCAATAACAAACTCCCGGACTATGTACTCTTAATGGCAGCAGTGCACTTAAAATGTCTAAGAATTGGCTTAGACCCTGTAGGGGTACAGGGCTCATGCACCTATATCCTCACCACTGGTATAGTCCTCCCCGCTAGAGGGGTGGCTGACCTATGCCATGGCAGAGGGTTGTAGGCATGGCACACAGGAATAAGTGCCATGTGGACTCTTCACTTTGTTCTGCACCAAAACCGGCGGCCTGCAAAGGCAGTGTAGGTTGTGAATGTAATGGTATAGGGTCTCTAAGGGTGGCACAAGAAGTGCTGCAGCCCTTACAGGCCTTCCCTGGTCACAGTGCCCTTGGTACCTATGGCACCGTGTTACAAGGGATTTACATGTGGCCAGAGTTGCCAGTTTGAGTTTGCAGCCGTACAGTTTTAAGGAAAGAACATAGGCTCTTGATGCCTAGTTGGCAGGAACCCAGGGCACACTTAGTCCAAGAGCATCAACATCCGGCAAAAAGGGGTGCTTTCGTACAATCCACGTTTGCAGCTTGAACCTCTTCTAGATTTTAGAGGTTTGCATGCTGTGCGTCATATCCATCCCTGTGAAAGGGTTTGTACATGGCAGCAGTTTTTGTAGACCAGCTGCCTTGAGCAAATTGAGAAAATGGCAAAGCTTTCTGTGAGGAACTCCAAAATGGTATTGAGCGTTTTCTAAAACTTAAATCTTTTGTAGGTATTGAGATTAGGGACCAGCCTTAGAGTTTAGTCCAATATTAGTTACGATTAATTGCTCAACCTCTATAAATGGAGACATTTTTCAAAAACGTTTAGTCTACCAAGATGCAGGTACTGTATATTTTATATAGGAATTGTATTTTCTGGACTTTGCAATAATTAAGTGTAATTAAACACCATGCCCCCTCGCCTCCATCCAAACGCCCCCACATTGATCTCCTGATGAATTTAGCATTAGTCTGCATCAGTGTAGGTGCTATAAAATGTAGTGACCTAGAGTGTAATGATCTGCAAGCCCTTCCCTGCCTGGTGGCACTTCCAGCCTGACTCCTTTAGCCCTGTAGACCTCAGTTTAGACGACAGTTGTCTAATGTAGGGTCGGGAAGATTGATTGGTTTTAGAATTTCACGATTACTAGAGAAGATATTTTGATAAGTTGAACTATTGTGGGCACTGACCTAGACTTTGATGCAACGTCTACTCGTTCCAGGATCCTGAAGGGAAGCCCAAGAAGGCCACCATCCGTGACAACCAGGATGGCACATATACGGTGTCTTATGTGCCGGACATGACTGGCCGCTACACCATTCTTATAAAGTATGGTGGAGATGAGATACCCTACTCGCCGTACCGCATCCGCGCTGTACCCACTGGCGATGCCAGCAAGTGCACAGTCACTGGTAAGTGCAATCCTGCAAATCTCACTTGTTTGTCTTTCTATTTTACGTTCAGAATCCAAGCACCCACACTTGGCTTTTGTGATGTACACATCTTGGTAACGCTGCACACTTAAATAACTCGTTGTTTATTTTCTTTGCCAAGTTTTGAATTTTTTTTGTGCACTTTTTTCTTCCCACCGTTAATGTCTGTCTCACTTGATCTTTCCTTGCTCTTTCACCTTTCACCTCAGTGTCAATTGGAGGTCACGGGCTAGGTAAGCCGCCTTGCTGGTGCCAACTTTAATGTTTTGTGTTAATCTTAGAAAATGTGTACTTTAAAAAGTTCACAGCAGTTTGACTGGTTTCCATTGGTTTTATGACCGTGAGTGAATGGGCTCTCGGGGAGAAAGTTTAAGGACCCAGCCCAAATTGCTCAACGGAAGACCAGACTTTATTTTCAAATTATGTTATAATTCCATAGACTGATTCCGGACTCCTCGAGGCTGTTCATTGGAACATTGTCCCTGTCCCTGTAGGCTGTAGCTCATGAAAGAGGTGTTGGAATCTGAACTGCTGTGAACTTTTCAAGTAGAACCTGTAAGGAAGGTTGCCACACCCATGGAACAGTTCAGTTTGCAGCACAGGCAGTGCCTTCAGAGTGCACGGTATGTGAAATACCTTTTTTAATTGAGCCTTTGTCTGGGAAGTCCCTCAGCACTGATGGGGGTTGGGGGTGTTGTCTCCTTTTTGCACCCAATGAGCTTGGTGTCTATGGCTTCCTCATGTGATGTGTGGTTGCCATTCTAGGTCTTGTGCCTGTGACACAAAGCAGTGTCTGTCCCTAGCGTTGGTACATTCATGCCCAGTGGCATGCAGAATGTATTCAGAAACCAACACCGGTGCAAAGTATGGGCTGATTGGGTTTAAAAATGCCTCTGAACATGAGGGTCTGCCTCAAGCTTATATAAATCTCTACACTACAGTCTGAACCTGTTCTCTTGAATCAGTGTGGCAACCTAACTTGTCCCCTTTTGTGGCTTTCTGTACAGGGGAGGGGCAAAGAGCTGTGGTGCTGGCATGCCGTGTCTTGGTTGAGGTGGGCTGGGTTGTTTTGGCAATGCTGCCCTGCTGTTCTAATTGCATGTGATCTGGAGACTGGTTTCTCAGGGGTGTCTAGGAGCGCTAACCACTGCAAAATAAACTTGCGTAGTGAAGGTGCAATGGCTGCCTAAGTTAAGCTGGAAGGAAATGTTCTAATTGTACAAGCTCCCTCGAATCCCTTAACAACCCTTCCTCAATGCACAACCCAAATTGCAAGCGGTATTTATGCTCTTTCCTACGCTAAATATTTTCAGTACGTATTTCTGGTCTCTTGGTACAGACCTCGCTTCTTTGTACTGTGCAGAAGTTGGCTTTGGTCTCAAGCTAAATATGCTGTAGATAAACCTCCTGTTGGACAGGTGGTGTTTGCAGATTCAGGATCTTTGTTTACTCTTCCCCATTCGTTTTGGCATGCCTACGGTACTTGTGGAAAGCCTCCTTGCTTCAAGTGGTCACTGTGGTGAGTCTATGCAAGTAGTAGTTTGTTAGTGGATTTTTCAAGGACCCTTTTGCCTATCTTTTTATTTACAAACCCATAAAATAGTTCTTCTACTATCCCAAAGTGGTTTGAGGTTTCCCATAGGAAGGACCTTTGTAAAGCTACACGGAAATGGTGCTCGCCTTTCACGTGTTTACCAGGTGGCCGACATTGTGCACTTCAATACCTAGAGTTCAGATCGGGTTCTTGGCCCAAATAAGCTTCTATAGTAGAAGGAGCTGCTGTGAGAACCGATAGCACCACGTCGAATGACCCACTTGTCCTCTTGCTGTTAATCCTCATTCTGTGGACGAGCCACAATCAATGCTAATAGTTCTCACTTATGTCTAAGTTTATGAAATAGTGATTTAACATAATTTGACAATTTCAATATCGGGCAGCCTGACAACATATGTTTTTAACTTGCACGCCTTACGCAGATATGTCCGATTCAGTGCATCAACAAACATGATACCAGTGGTTCTTGCTCTGCTATGTGGGCTCAGTTCCTACCCACGCTGCCGTTTTTGCTGCCTTGTGCATGTCTTACTTCATTCTTCCAGCTCTGATCTATTTTAACATATGCTGCTGCTTTCTTTTGCATCACTCTGTACCTGTTGCAACTTTGCCTGTATGTCGTAGAGTAAATCGCATCATTTATTCTGGACGTTTTCCAATACATCCCTTTCTGCTCTGGTCATTTCAACAAGGTGTCCCCCCCCCCATCCCCCCCCCGCCCCGACTGTCCTGCTTCAGCACAGTTGTTAGTTTTACATTATGCTGTAGGTGAGACATGCAAAGAGACTTATGGATGGTGATGGTAGGATGGATGTGAAAAGAGATTCTGTAGAATCGTAGAAGCAGGCGTTTAGTTTTTGACCTGGTTGTATAGAAAAGAGTGGATTTAGCCGAAGTTAAAGGCTTATTAGTGGTTCACATTTACACAAGGCTCCTACCAAGCTTTAGACACTTGCGCTTTTTACTTGAGGTGCCTCAGATGTTTACTTCAGCTACACAAGCTGGGTCCCAGTTTGACTTGAAAGTCTGAAAGGTGTTCGGGTGGGTGGAGGGCTAGCAATGTGGCGGAGTGAGCAGAAGATTTGTAACTAATGATCTTCATGGAAGTGATTGTAACTGGGACAAACTGGAGAGAAACCTTGAGCAGTTAATATACAGAGTTTTGTACTGTGCTGACACGTCACCTTGGTTGCATCCAATGGTTGGAATTTAAGTGTGCATACAATCTTATACACCATGTGGAATTTAGTAGACCAGATGGCCTGGTGCCTGCCCTACATTAGGTTTCCTAAATGAAGGCTGATCTGTTTGTTTTCTATGTACTGGATCCTTCAACAGCTTGTCACTGTGGTATCTTGGCTGATATTCCTAGTAAAGATGTTGCACATAGCAGGACTTGGCATCAGACAGACCTCGCAGTAGTCGATCATGCGTTAAGAGTGTTGGCTATTGTAGAATTGGCAGCCCAGTTTGGTTCACGTCACTAGGTACTCAGACCCGGCTTTCTGATTGAGGTCTTTTGCTACTTTTAATTGTTGGCAGTGGGTGAGCTTTCTTTGAGAAGAAAACCATTCTCCTATCAAAGCTTTGAGGGTGTGCCAAGCAACAGGGCCTTTAAATAGAGTGGATAGTTGTGCATTTAAGTGATATTCAGACTGTTAAGTGTGCCTTTCTGTTGCTCTTCCCCGTTTCTATTTTTGCCTATGTTAACAGGGGCTGGTATCGGACCAACTATCCAGATTGGGGAACAGACCGTGATTACGGTGGACGCGAAGGCAGCTGGCAAGGGTAAAGTCACTTGCACAGTGTGCACCCCTGATGGCACCGAGGTTGATGTGGATGTCGTTGAGAACGAAGATGGCACATTCGACATCTTCTACACAGCCCCTCAGCCGGGAAAATACGTCATCTGTGTGCGGTTTGGAGGAGAGCATATTCCGAACAGTCCCTTCCAAGTCACTGTAAGTTTTGCTTGTGGAGAAATTGGTGTATGCTAATGTCCGTGTGGGGGAAGAGGGCTTTGTAACATGGGGTCTGGCCTGTAATTCGCACCAGTTTAGAAGTCTGTATGGTGGTTTCGAGAGATGCCAGATCATTGTAGGTAGACGTTGACAAATGGACACATACTTGTTTCATTGACCTTTCTGCAGGGTGCTGTGGGTGTAGAGCCAGAGCACACTTGTTGGTACAGAGGAGAAAAGTAACTGAAAGGCAGGTCACACTGCTTTATAAAATGCTAAACCTGTTTATCCCTAACCGTGTTAAATGAGACAGCCATGTTTAACTGGTATGACCCTTCTAGGACGGATGTTCTGCTTTGCCCCCCAAAATGTGTTGGCTACAGGACGATTACCCCTCCTTAGGCTAGGAGGTAACAAAGACCCAAATCTACGGACCTTAATGTGTGACTTGGGGAAAGGAGCTGATCTCTGCCTCTGGGAAGAGCACTGTCTGCTCTCCCTGGGTTCAAGCAATGCCAAGCTTCGGTGGTTTGCTCTTTATTGCGGGTTATTGGCAAGGTTGTTCCTTTCCACATTTCATCTTGACTCATTTAGACTTGGTTTCTCCAGTGTTCTAATTTGTGCTTGCCCCCTCCTCACAGGCCCTGGACGGAGAGCAAATGATGCCCCAGCAGATGGTGCAGCAGAAGCTAGCCCCCTCTTACGCATACCCGCCCGGCATGCAGCAACCCTGGGTACCCTCCATTTTGAACCAACAGTAATTGTATCTCTTGTCTCAGTGGAAATCCATCCTGGTGCATTCTGGGGGGTGCAGGAAAGCCATGGAGTTCAGTGCAGGGATACTGCCATGCCAGCCACCCCATTTACCACGTCTGCCTTTGTCACCTTCACTCGATTAAGCCTCTCTGCACCTATCCCTTTGCTTCATTTTACAGCAGATCACCCTACAAGTGGCTGCAGCTTGCCTCTGCATAAAATTCCTAATAGGAAGGGACCTATAGTTGGGAGCAAAAGTGGCTATACAAACAAGTGCAGCATGTATACTGGCAGCAGCACATGAAGCTGTTTACTAAGGTTATAATTGCATGTTCAGCCTGAGATCCCTTCTGCAGGTACCTGTAGTAATGACCCATTGTGATGCATGCACTGCTTAGTGCACCTTGCTTGCTGTTCCTCACTTTCCTCTAGTCCACCAGCAACACAGAACCCAGGGCAAGAACTCCCCACTCCAGCTGAGAATGCACCAGGGTCGGCATATTCCTGGATATTCATCGATTCATCCTTTTTCCTTCTATCTCGATGAAATTCAACTGGGGTGCTGGGTGTCGGGTTCATCTCTCGTCCCTCCATCCTCCTGCGTGATCATGAAGACTTACTTCATCCCCATCATGTTTATTCATTTACATCCTCATTCTGTATCCTCCTACGTGAACGGTCACCGGAATCTCAATGTCTCTTGTCTTCTGAATATTATCACTGGGTGGGCCATCCTGTGTAATGTCTTGTTTTTCATGTGGTCTTGTGTTTATCTTTTTACGGTTGGTTGTTATTTTGTAATCCTTTTGTGTTAACATTTTGAATGCCAAATGTATGACCATGTGTAGATTTGCCCTGTCCGTGACCCAGATAAATTTCATTGATAGAAATGTCGACCTCAAGCAATAACTGGAGTTGGGTTGGGGGCAGGGAGGTTCACATGGATGCTGACACTTCAGATTGTTGGCGTCTATGGTGCTGTTAAACCAGTAGGACTTGTGATCTCGGCTACTGAAGATGCACCTGCAACTCCTCTTTGGGTGCATTTTGATTAGGGACTGAAGTCAGCTGGCATGTCTTAGGTTGATGTAATTCCCCCATTTGTCCCCAATAGTTGGGCGTTGGGAGAAAGGATGGTTCAGTTCCCAAGAGGCAGATTGCTCTTCATCTCTGGAGAGATTTTCAGATATCTGAACTGGTCACCTGTGATGGAACAAACCAAGATTACCCAAAAGCTGCCTGACCTTTGTTCCAGTGCCGGAATCTAGTGTTTCTACACTGCTAGCAGTTTCAGATCACTTCTTTTTAGCTTGGTTTGTTAGCAGCATGTATATGGGGACTGTGTACAGCATTGGCCTTTGAACCAAAGTCAATGTTTGTGTCTTCGTGGCTCACAATCATTAAGAGTAATTTCTTGCTTTCGAAGTGTTGAATCATGAAGACAGTCCTCATTGGAATAGCTAGGTAAGACCGAACGGGTGACTAAGCGCCTACATGAAGCAAAACCGGTCTGTGTACAGTGTCCTTTGGGCTCCAGTTTTCCTCCAGGTTGGGATATGTAGTTTTCTTTAGTGTTTTTTGTAGCATTTTTCCCTAGTATCCTCCGACTCTTCCTTCCCACCACCCTTTTCCTTATTCCCATTCATAATCTCAATCCCTTCCTTTTTTGAAAACCATCCTCTAACTAGCTGGCTGCATCTCTTTACTTTGTGTAGGCTACAGACCGCCCAATGATGGGAGTAAATGGACTGGATGTGTCCGGCCTGAGGCCTTTTGACCTGGTCATCCCCTTCACAATCAAGAAAGGAGAGATCACAGGTATGTTTGCATTAGAGCAGCCGAGAAGGGCGAACAGACGGTCAGGGTAGGTAGCAAGTCAATGTGTATACGTGTAATGTGGTCAGCCACACTAGACTCTCAAATCTCCCTTGAACCCTTTGCCGCTGGGCCTTCAAGCCCCCCCCACACCCACTCCTCTAGAATGCTGGGCCCTTTTCTTCTATTTGTTGGACTTTAGGTTTATTCCTTATCTTTAAAAAAAAAAGTTTCCACATAAGATATCCTCGCCAAATTTGCATGTTCTCCCTCTCTCTCCTCCCCCCCCCCCCCCCCCCCCCCAACATCCTGGAGATTGCAAAGGTACCCATGGCTTGTGGATTCTCCTGAAGGGAACCAAAAAATAGCCCAAATATAGCTACCCTTTGTTTTTTTGCACAAAAAATGGAAAACGATGTTTTTTTGTGCAGCACTTTTATCCGCCTAAGAATGGCATCAACTGAAGCTTTTTTTATTAGACCACCAGCTTTCAGAAACCAGCCCAGTTGTTTCCTAAATGTTTTTGTCTAGTTTTTGCATTTTTCCATGAGGTAGTGAATTTGTCATTGTTTTTGTGGTTTCAACCTACTTCCAGTTTGTGGTGGAAAATGTCAAATCTATGGGTGATACCAGAAAACTAGACTTTTTTTTTTTTCGTAGACAATTCTGGCTTCAGCACAGGGCTTATTGTATAGATTCCTCAAGGTTTTCCTCAAGAAACCATTGTATTAATGAATGAAAATTAGTAGGGAAAAACCTATTTGTGACTACATTTTCATCTGTAAATTGTCACGATGGCAGATGTACAAAAGCAATAGTTATGTGCGACGGACCCTTATGGTCACAGCGATATAGCGTTTTTTAGGGCTCCCCAAAAACACTATAACCAAAGCTTGAAATTGAGCTGTACCTTAAAATCATTTTTCATTGTGACCCGACTATACAGCAATTCATATGGTAAAATAAAAAATTGAAGAATTGGTAGGAAGGAAACGTCAGTATTTCTGAAATGTACACAGAGTTTAGGAACGGTGTTTTGTGCACCTCTTAATTTGGAGTTACCCTAACTATGGTGATTTAGTTTATTTAGCAAAATGTTTTCTTTCACACACTGGCTTACATTTGGAAACCACAAATGCAGATAAATCAAATTGGTAATAACAAGTGTTGCACTATTCTGTGTTGACCCAATTTGGATTAAAAGATGTACCCTACTTTTGTGGATGGGCCTAGCACCTGCAACACAATGCTCCAAAACGCGAACTGGAGACCTCATATTTCATCCAGCAGATTCCATGCTTTTTTATTTTTTGTTAGTGTGGATAGCTGTGAATTTTGGGTGCTAACTCAGCTGCCACCCAGGTAAACCTACGATACTGAGACCTTTCTGAAAGATAGACGCCCAGTGGTGTCCAGGGTTGTTACTTGTGTGGTTCTCGGTTTTCTTACCCAGATGCCTTGCAAACTTCAAACTTTGGCTAAAACACATTTTCTTCACATTTCTTGGAGGTAAACTTCTGTAACCTGCAGGTAGTCACATTCTGTACCACCCAGTTTGCCCCATGCCTCCTGATACAGATAGTACCCCATGTGTGGGTGAGAATTGCTCCAGCAATAGGATAGGCCCAAAAGGGAGCAGGTGATGGAAGCAATTAAATTTCCTATCAAAAATGATCTGCTCTGGCAATTTGGGTAGCTGTTATGTCTGGGCTCGGCACCCACCCAGGGAAACATTAAGAACAGGCATTTCTGAAAACTAGATGCCTAAGAGTCCAGGGTAGTGTGCCTTGCATGGATCCCATGAAGTTTTCATACCCTCAATGCCCTACAAACCGCAAACTTTGCCTAATCTCAAATTTTCCATGCATTTCTTTAATAAACTTTCAGAATCCACAGCAGACGCTCACAATTTTTATTACCAGTAATTCCCCCATTTGTCTCTAAAAATGCTACCCTTCTTGAGTGGCTGGGCCTAGTTTTGCAACGGATATGGATCAAACCAGGGTAAATGAGACCCCTTGTGAGGACGTCCGAGGGGTTAAATGATCCTGTACAAAAAATTAAACCTAAAACCAGCCTCAAGCACTGACCTGCAATATGTGAAGTCTGGCCTTGAAGTAGTAAATTAAATCAAGTGGCAATAGGATTGGGATGGTTTGAGGAATTTAAAATGGAGGATTGCTTTGCAGTGGTATCTGAAAAACAGTCTATTTTGAGTCTTCATTTGCATTTAATTCTTTTTTTTTAGAACCGTATGCAGTGTATTATTCTAATTTCTAATGGTTTGAGCTCGGGACAGTTACTTTCCACTTTCTTCTGGGATGTCAACCAGAGGTTGAGCCATGTCCACACTCCCTGTCTTTGAACTTAAGTCCACAGTGCCTCAGTATTTGGCTACCCTCTTGATTCTTTTTTCTGCTCTTTGGTTCAGAAGCGCCATTGAGGGCTCGGGCAATATGTATCTGAAGAGGCAGTGAAGCAAGTAAATGAGATCTGAAGCGAAGATTGAGTCTGTCAATCAGCGACTTGCACAGAATTTGTGGTGAGCGCTAAAGCAAGAGATCTCTGGAGAATAGCTAAGGCGAGAGGGATTTCACATTGAGCTTCCACTGCAGGGGATAGTCTAATATTTAGTTGAGGGCTGGTGGCTGTCAATGGATCGGAGCTGGGGTCGTCAGTAAGGAGTAATGGACCACACCCTCTTTAGGTCTGACCAAACTGTGACCATGTGTTGCCACAAATACTCGGGTGATGTTTATGCCTTAAAGAATCAGTCAGTACTGCATGGCTTGTGAGGCCTTTCTGATACCTGGCAAGTAGTCCAACATAGGCCCGTGCCCGGTGATCCCCTCGACCAGTAAGGTTAATCAGGATGGATATATAAGGATGGATGGATATATATATATATATATATATATATATATATATATATATCAACTCCCCCCTCCCCCTGAAAGTGAGTCCGAGGCCGCATGGGGAAAAAGGAAGCAGCTGATTGCTGTTTGAAGAGGCTCGAGTTGATTCTGTCATCTTTATTCCTTGCTCAGACCGCTGGGGGAGAAGTGCTTTCTGTGGCCAGCAGAATTTGGAACACCACATGGTGTATGGAGAAGCTGTTCACTGTACCAGCATCCACTAACTGGCAGCATGGAAGAGCCGACATGGATCTGAGCAGGACTGACAAGGCTGGAAGTCGTTGAGGGCGGTCCAGAGTGTTTTTTCCAATGAGCAAACACATCATGAGTCTTTAAAAACAAGCCCCTAATGAATTTGACAGGACAAGTGAAGCGGGCACTGAGGAAAGCCGTCGGGCTGAAACGCGTCTGCCCAGCGTTTCACTGTATTTTACAGGACTGTGTGATCTTAGCCTGGAGAGTAATACATTGAATTTAAGCCTCGGAGCATGTCGTACCCATTTTTAATGGGGATTGGTATATATATCTATATATCTTCTTTTTATTTATTCTTAAAACCAAACCAACAATACAAGGTTACAAGCAGGTAGGGGGCAGATCTGACTAATGTAACAGTCTTGATACATAAATACCTTTATACCACGCAGTCTGTTTTCTCCATAGTCCCAATAAACCATCATATCGAAAGGAAAGTGGGTCCACCCCAGAAGGAACATGCCTCTCCAACGTTGGCATGCTTCTTGGCACAGCCTCTCCACTTAAATCTAATTTTCAACATTACAACAGAAGTTAATACCTTTCCTCCAGGTAGCCAGCAGACACAGATTTTGTGATCACCAGAGCAGAGTAGTCTCAATTAGATACAATATTAAATAATTGTTATGAATCCCACGATGGAGAATCGCAAATCTGCTTTTGACAAGCAGATGTTTTCTTCTGCAAGCTTAGCACTGCCATCTCAAAATGGAGTCCATTAGGCTACTATGCACATACATTATGGAACATGGCCTGCGACTTCTTGCTGCTGCTCCCGGAATACCTGGGGCTGGCCTGGTTCAAAAGATCCATAATGGATAGTATGCTAAGTCGTTTGCAGTCTTAGACACCATGGGTAGTTTTGCCAAAGCAGTTGCTACTATTGTCTTTGCCTGCAGACTTTTCTGAATGAATAAACTGGGTTTTCTGGAGATGTGCAGACTTTGCTGATGGAAATGTCCTTTCATTGGTCTCTGTTCTTCTGAGAGAAAGCAGGCTCTCCACTGGAGTAGCTTAAAGATTGTAGGGCTGCGGTGCTTGGGTCTTAACTCCTGCAAAACAATGTCCCATCAGTTTGCAGTTTCCTATAGGCAAGCCCCATGCAGTCGCCCCCAAATTTGCAATCTTTCCTTCAAGGCTTAGGACACTGCCCAAGATCTGCAGTGGTGGCAAACTAGCACAATTTGTCCTGCAGCAGACTGTTCTCCCTTTCTCACCTGTAGGTGTCAGTGGTGACAGATGCACCGCTTCTGAGCTGGGCTCAGCTAGGGAAGGTGGAAGTCAGAGGGCTCCTATGTGGAGCCAGATTGCCACTGGAGACCAAACTTCAAGGGCATTAGTTTGGCCTTGAAGGCTTTCCTGCTGTCTATCAGTGGAGCAGTCTTCTCCTGGCAGATCAAGAATGGCACCTGCACCCAGAGGTAGTGCTTGGGTGTATTTGATAAGTGAGGAAAACCCTGGCTAGGTCAGTTCACCACCATGGAAGACCATGTCAGAAATTTTGCAAATTGGAGTTTCTGAGAGAGCACTAGTTGTGAGACTCATTCTGCTGGAATAGAACCAGGGACTCCAGTAAAACTCCTTGCCACCACTTTTCCTGTCCTCATTTTTTAAGATCTAGAATGACCGGACCCAAGCCATACTAATTGCCCCAGACTGATTCAGAACTGTGTGGTACCAGACCCGAACATGGGAGGAGCTCCTGTCTCTGCAACAGGGTCCAGTCCTTCATCCTGACATTCACAACTTGCACCTCGTGTGGCGATTGAGCGGCAGTTGACTGCCCAACTTGCTGTGTGAAGTGGTGAATGTCATTCTTGTTGCCAGCTGCCATTCCATGAAATCCATCTGGCTCGGCCTAGTTTGTGATGTGGTGCCTGGGACACTGACCCCTTAAAAGCAAAGGTGTTACTTGCTCTCTCGTTTGCTCTGGGTTTAACCCATCAATGCCTTGCAGGGGGCACTGAAAGGTTTTGTCATACCTTTTGGCCATTCTGCATTTGCCGGACCAACCATTCTTTTGGATAATCAGTGTTGTGGACCATTCTTTTGGATAATCAGTGTTGTGGACTCTTGAGTTTGGCACACCTGCTCCCTTCCAAACGGTTTGATGCCTGAGTGGGACCTTAACTTGGTCTTACCAATGGTAACTTTGAGCATTTTGCATGTCATGCTCCACTCGGGAAGCTGTTATGAACCAGCTCTCCTCCTGTATGAGTTGTTGTACACAGATGCCAGTTAAGTGAAGATATCTCAAAGCTGTTATTGTGATGGGCAATATACTGTAGTAGATAAGGAGTAAGTTGTGAAAGTGGGAGGAGGTGAACTGGTGTCTGTTGATACAAGTAGATTCACAGCAGCACTTGTTTGAGTGGGCCTTTCATGTGAGCTTGTCATATTTTGTCTTTCAGCCTATTGGTTGGTTGCCTTTTTTTAGGTGATGGTTGGAATAATGTATTCCATTGGTATTGCATCTGCTAGCTCCTGGTTTGATTTAAATGTTTGTGGCTGTTCTACACAGGTGAAGTCCGCATGCCTTCTGGGAAGGTGGCCAAACCAGATATTACTGATAACAAGGATGGCACAGTGACTGTTCGTTACGCCCCTGTTGAAGCCGGGCTGCACGAGATGGACATAAAGTATGACAGCATGCACATTCCAGGTATGTGTTGAGGGTTTTCTCTTCTGAGAACATCTTACTTTTATAGCAGTTTTTGGGAGGAAGGGTGCTTTTCCTAAAACTTCTCCCTCATCCCTGAGCATCTTTGACGGACAGTACTGGAGCAATGGCTGAAGATCAATGCAGGCAGCTGGGTTCAAATACTACCCTTTTCAGTCCTTAAATGCTTCTGGACTTCTTATGGTGCCCATCTGTCTACTTACAGGAAGCCCCCTGCAGTTCTATGTGGACTACATGAACAGTGGTCATGTGACGGCATATGGTCCTGGGTTGATCCACGGCACTGTGAATAAGCCGGCCATCTTCACGGTGAACACCAAGGATGCTGGAGAAGGTGAGTTATCTGGCCCTTTTTACGTCGTAGGACTCTACACTTCAGCAGGTTAGTTTCTTTAGATTCTGCCTGCCAGCTCTAGACTGGTATCCCACTTATTATGTTTCATGTTAAATGCAAACTAGCCCTTGCATGTTCTGGGTGTGAGGTACATTTTAGGAAGCGTGTAACATGGGATAGAAGTATGGGGTTAGTCCTGGCTGTGTTTGACCAGATGTTTATGGCGTGTCGCCATCACACCCATTTTCTTTTTATTCTAACAGTGTTTTTGTATTCCTTCAGGTGGATTGTCACTGGCTATAGAAGGACCTTCCAAAGCAGACATTGGTTGCACTGATAACCAGGATGGTACCTGCACAGTGTCCTACCTCCCAATGCTACCTGGTGATTACAACATCATAGTCAAATACAACGACAAGCATATTCCAGGCAGCCCCTTCATTGCCAAGATCACTGGTAAGTGCCTGTCCTGCGCCTGTGTTCTATTCAGTTTTACCACAGACTGATGGAGAAATATAGTAGTCCAGAAAAATCAGCAATGGTCAGACTTTGGTTACATTTTTGGTGTTACTCCCCCCCAATTTCCTGGACCGATGCTTGGCTCTGGCTCAGCTGGAAACCTCTTGGAACCTAGAGTTCAATATGAGCTGAGTTTTACTGAGGCGATGTGGCCTAGTGACTACAGCACAGGAGCATGTTACAAGGCGAACAAGGTTCTAATCCTGGCTTTGGCTCAACATCTTGTGAATACCAACAAATCTCCCTGTGTCCAGAACTCTGGGCAAGGTTAGTACTGTACGCGACTACCAGAAATAACGTGTATTCTGCCTGTTATGCACACCCTAATCTCATCAGAATGCATGGCAAAGCATTAACCTTTACCACCGGTAGGAAATCTATTGAGTGACTGAATTTCAATGTGAAACATGAAAATTTGGGATCGCTCCCGGACTTTTTTTTTTTTCTTGACCAAATTGTCATTCTAGGCAAATACTATATTTCATCAGGCCTCCTTTTTTGCTCACTATCACATATGAGCGCACCTTCAAATACACAAGTTCAGGATGTGCGCTGTACACAAACCTCTGAATTGGTCTATAACGTTGCTCCATCTGATGAGAATCTAGGCCTCATAGAATGCACATGACGGCTGCTTTACCACTTAGTTCACTCTTGGCCTTGTCACCAGGGTATGGGCAGAAATGTTGATCAGTTCACATTTAAAAACTGGAAGTACTCTGATATATTGATGTACTAAGATGAAGTGCTTCTGCGTGTTGTGCACAGTTTGGGTTTTGAAAACACCTTCTGTCTAGCGCGTTTGTTGCCAGGTTTACATGCCGGCTATTTTCACGGCTCCGCTCATGCATGGGCTCTGAGCCAAAGCCGTCCGTTTGCTTACTTCCTGTTAATTTGTTGGCTGCCACTTTTACTCCAGATTATGAGTTTATGCAGTGCTCTTATGATTGTTGAGCTTTCCAGAGTTCCATTGTTGTCGGGCTCTTGTTTATTCTGCTTCACTGTTTGCCTGAGCAACAGTTCGAACCTACTGATTCTCCTTTTTGCTTTCTTGTGGGCCTTTTACTTTTTGCTATTTTCCAATTAAACCTTCTACTCAAATCTTTGAAGATATCTTTGTCTACTTTTCCATCGCCAAGGCACAAGTCTAGTTAGCCCAGACTCCATTGAACGAGAGATAAGGCCACTGATGCAGCATTACTGAGAAATGCATCTAGCGCTAACGTACATAAAATGCCTGTCCGCAGGGCCTTACATACTTTAACTAGACATTGTCTATGTGCAGACTCCAGAGCAGATCCTCAAGTGGGCCAAACTTCGCTGCAGAATATCTTTGCATAGTTTAGGGCTAGATGTTTTTCTTTGCTGCTAATTAGAGGAGTGCACATGCTAATCTTTTTCGGTTCTTGACTTTAAACGAGGATCGCCCTAAATGAGACTGAATAGTTGCATAGTACTCTTCCAGTGGACTCTTCAATAAATGTAAAAGCCGCTCTCCATTCTCCTTTCATGTAAGGTCTTTGGAATTCACCCTGTTTTACCATCATCCTTGATGCCTGTAAGAGTACCGGCACAACTACCAAGATTGGATATGTAACTTTTTCGTACATCCTTAAAGAGCTAGTGCACCATGCCTCGTGCCGTGGGTGTCTCTTGCAGTCCACGCACTATGTGAAGTCTGGTGTTTTGCTTTGGAGATTGCATTTTTTCATTTGACATTTTCATGGTTGTTACTTTTTAAGAAAAGCACTTTAACATACTTGATTTCGCGGATTCAGCCTCCTATACATACCTCCAGGTATTAATCCTGAAGATTTACTGCAGTTTACACTTTTGTGCTAGTCTATGCCAAAGTGATGCATGTTTTGCGGCTACAGGTATCACTCAAAAGCAACGCAACTTATCCATAAATGCTCAAGCTTCCCTGGTGACATTGGATTCTTTTTTATGATGGCGGACTTTGGAAGCAGAACTCTCGTTTTCATTTTACCTCTGTCTTTTTGTCTGAGTCAGATGCAATAAATGTGCCTATTGTTCCAGCCAGGTAACTGATATGCAGACTGCCTGGCCCTGCTAACATATTCCTCCTTAGATGTGTTCCTGATGTGGGATGGCTTCTGAAATCTAGAGCAGTAACCAAGCAGACTGTCTCTAGACAGGTTGTACTCTGCATCAAATTTGGCTAACCTCTGATCTGGTCTAATTGTAATTGAGGAAAAGCAGCTCGGTCTGTAGCCCTGATGCGCTTCCTCATTAGGAGTGGAGTGTTATCACTTGTCAAGCAAATGTTCAGTCTTCAACCTTCTCAATGTCATGGGGTACGCCTCAACCCCCTCCCCACAGTAACCTGGCTATCCTATTAGAGTGTATGTAAGGAAATGTCCATTTTTTTTATGGTCACCCCCAAAGTTTTGGACTGTTGCTTTTTCAACTGAGTGCACTGAGGTCTGCTAGCCCGACCTCTGTACCCGTGTCCTGCCCGTAAAGTGTTGATTGGCTTAATCCTAACTAGCATAAGCTAGCTTAGGTCCATAGTGTATAGTACCCAGGGCCTCTAAGTTAGAGGGACACCCCAAGGACTGCAGCACTGGTTGTGACAAATGTAAAACACGACTCCTAGCCTGTCACTGCGAACTGGAAGGGCAGTTTCAAACTACTAACACGACTTTGCCAAATAAAGCAAATACCAATCCCAAGTCTCCATTTTTCATCGATGTAAGTTACCTCTGAGGCAGGCCTATCAAGCCCTAAGACAGGATACTGTATATTACAATGTGTAGTATGTACCTTTACATCTTCCAACTATAAAAAAAACTTGCATTTGTTTTTACTGTGGAACAGGCTAGTAGCCCCATTGGCCAGTGTAGTTACAAGCTGACACCTCAGCTTTGCTAACTTCTTACTGTGAATACTAAAGCTGATAATGTAAGGGGTCAAACCACTCCTTACATTAAGCCCAACTTGATGCCCAAGTTGAAATTAGCATAGCTTGTTGCTGTGTGCGGCTTTTACAAAGTGGCCACTTAGTTTCCAAAAGTTTCCTGTGCCCATTCATAGTTGCACATTGCTAGCGGCTGCCCCCCCCCCCCCCTGCACAACATCCACCCGCTCCCTTAGAGTTGGTCCTCGAAAGTAACTACATTGCATTACTTGCGTCCAATTTAAATTTGGCGATACTTGTTTGCAGTTGAGTAAACCATTTTACTCCACGTTGTAAATTCTTTCTCTGGCACCCTCCGGTGGATCTTTTCGTTTTTGGGTAATTTTTTAAAATAACCTTTCTTATAAAGTGGTGTTGGCTTTTTCTGGTCTCTTGTTTTGGTCTGTTTTAAGTGCGTTACTTGTTCCTTTGTGTAAGCCTGATGGCTCAACCCTGGGTAGCTGTGTCTCTGAGCAAAGATTTAACAAACTAAACCAAACTAGTCTTAAAGTGGTTGGTAGTGTATTATACAGGGAGGTCACACAGCCACAACATATGATACACCATTTTATCTCTGTGCCCCAGTATTGTGGCAATACACAGTACGCAATCGAGAATAATGTCCAGTTACCTTTGACTGCCACAGGACTCCAAGGGAAAGCTTCACCAATACGTTGTCTGTGAAGTGTTTTGTAGTTTTACTTGCATTGCTGTCTTTTAGTTCAGGTCTCTGTAGGAGGGAAATTTGGAACAGATGTCACTGGGGTGCATTTGTGAAGCCTAGACATTTCTTAAAACAAAGTCCTATAGATGCATAGCTGAGCCTAGTTGCATGGATGTAATGCAGAAAGCTGTCCAGATCTTCTGATGCATGAAGGGGGGGGGGGGCATATAGGGTGTTTTTGCAGACAAGTTCTGTATGAAAACAATTAAATGTCTTCCACAAGAGATTAGTTTTTTCAGTAGGGCAAGATTAGGCATGCAAAGCTTTTCTCAAACTCTATATTTTTTTTTTTTACTTGGATGTTTAAGCCCACATGCACTAATGAAGTGTAAAGCAGTTAGATTTTATGACGTGAAAGGAAATTGGTCATGGATTAACGAAAATGTGATGCCTAATACTGATATCATAAAGTAGCATGGACAGAAATAAAATGCATGTTTTTCTCCTGTCCATTTTGCAGGTGATGACAGCATGCGCATGTCCCAGCTGAAGGTGGGTTCCACAGCAGATATTCCCCTCAACATCACCGAGACAGACCTCAGCCAGCTGACTGCCACTGTGACCTCACCTTCTGGCAGAGAAGAGCCCTGTGTGCTCAAGAGGCTTCGCAATGGCCATATCGGTAAAGTGAAAACTCAATGTTTCATGCTTTACTGTTAAAGTCCTTTATTGGTGCTAAGGGGTGGTGGGGTGGTAGGATGGTTCTGTGATTTTATTTATTTCAGCATCGGTTTGAAGCTAGGAAGAAAGTTATGCTAGGGGAGGCTTGGGAGGGTGTCTGTCACTTCCATCGTTTTGATGAAAATGGAGTCAGTGGTATCTTGAATGGCAAACAGTCCTGGTTGCAGAACATAATTGCTAAGCATCACTTCATTTTCCATTCAAATGAACCAAAGTTGACTTTTAATTGAAGGGGGGTTTCGTAAGTTTCTTTCTTGGGTCCTATAGCTGGAGCCTGTATTTTACAAGGCAGTGTCCAACTCTCTTCGAGCCTCAAGCTGTGATCAATGTACTTAGCTTCTTTGACTTCTGCCCCCTTTCCATGCAAACAGGTATCTCCTTTGTGCCAAAGGAAATAGGCGAGCACTTGGTCAGCATCAAGAAGAACGGTCTGCACATCCCCAACAGCCCCATCACTGTCATGATCAGCCAGTCTGAGATCGGAGATGCCAGTCGCGTGCGTGTCTCTGGGCCCGGCCTCACCGAAGGGCGCACCTTTGAGACCTCAGAGTTCGTCATCGACACAAGAGAAGCAGGTACTGAGCTCACCAGAGAAAATGAGAATTTTAAACTGGTGATGTTTAATCTAAAGTTCTAGAGTGAACATATGTTGGACAACTCTGTCATCAGGCCAGTAGAGGTTTTATAGATTGAGGGTCTTTAAACAAACCCATTACAATACATCTAGAGACCAAATTCATTTAGAAGTTCTAAATCGGTTTGATCATGTTGTTGGCAAGAAATTAAAATTGCAATGTTTTGCATGTAATAAAACTCGACCACTTTTCCGGACTCTTCTGGGACTATTATAAATGACGTGCACAATTGGACCCCCCTCAACAGTTGATGGACTCTAAGGTGATGTGGCTGCTGTAACAGATGTTCACTGAGTGCCAGTACCGCACAGTTTACGTTAGAAATGTTAAACCTAAATGTTTGTCATGCCTGGTTCCTGCTTGTTTCAGGTTATGGTGGGCTGAGTCTCTCCATAGAAGGCCCCAGCAAAGTAGACATCAATACCGAAGATCTGGAAGATGGCACCTGTAAAGTGACGTATTGCCCCACGGAACCCGGGAACTACATTATCACCATCAAGTTTGCAGACCAGCATGTTCCTGGTACGTGCTTCTTTATCCTAGGAACAATGACCTCGCACTAGTGGGCTCGGTGCAGTGCTAGATGTTGAACTAGGTGGTAATTGACTAAAGTATTAGGTGTAGCTAGACTGAAACGTCCACAAGGTGCATGCGGGCTCCTTAGATCGGTGAATTGTGTATCTGGGCAGGGTGGAGACTGTTCCTTGTCTTTCCAAGGTCAATGAAACAAGTCCCTCAAATTGGGCAATAGTTACTTTTTAGTTGTGAAAGCATGCAGTGGCAAGGGTGATATTAATAAAATGATATATTATGGCTGAATCTTCGGTTTGTGTTGTAGGAAGCCCCTATTCCGTTAAAGTGACTGGTGAAGGACGCCTTAAAGAAAGCATCACAAGCAAGCGCCGAGCTCCATCTGTTGCCAATATCGGAAGCCAGTGTGACCTGAGCCTGAAGATTCCTGGTAAACTGCTCAACCCTCTGTTGGCCCCTGCTTGAACTATAAATTCACATGCTGCGTTTTATTCCACCATCGACTTCTTGGTTCTGCTGTTAACACTTGGAAAAGTTTTAGGGTGTCAGTTAGCTGGAGTTTCTATGAATCCTCCCATGTACCCCATGATCTAGATTTTATTTTCTTTCTGTCTAGGTCTCAGGAGTACATTTTAATGCAATTCTCTGTTTTACCATGTTTAGTCTTTGCTTGACTTTCCTTTCAATGTTTGCAGAGATTGATATCCACGAAATGACTGCTCAAGTGACCAGTCCCTCTGGGAAGATCCATGATGCTCAGATCATGGAGGGCGAGAATAACACTTACTGTATCCGCTTCGTTCCCACCGAGATGGGAGTTCACACCGTCAACGTGAAGTACAAAAGCCAGCATGTGCCAGGAAGCCCCTTCCAGTTCACTGTGGGGCCACTGGGCGAAGGAGGAGCCCACAAGGTCCGAGCAGGTGGACCTGGTTTGGAAAGAGCAGAGACCGGTGTGCCAGGTACAGAGACCAATTTTACGGCTTGCCACTGGTACCTCAGCTCTTTGTACGAAGGGAGTAACGGGAACGACTGCAGATTAAACTCCTAAAGACACTGACTAGTGCACTACAGTAGCAGGACTGGGATGGGTGGCAGGGATCAGCCTGTATGGGCACATCACCTGCCCCAGTGGATCATTTTAAATCCCCTTGGTTTTGTCTGCATTTTGGGCTCCATTTCTAGTTTTGCATTTTCGTCTTGCTTGGAAGTGCTTTTAAGAAGCTCTTTGGTAAATTACTGAACTAGTTAATCTGGATAAATAGCGTAGGCTGGGTCTGTCAATAGGAAGTTAAACACTGTTGGGCACTAAGGTCCTAAACTTAGATTTCATTCCCAATGGTTAACGTTGGCACATTGGTGGCCATAGTGTTACCCTTACCCCTTAAATAGAAGCTTGGGTTTTAACAATATGAATGGTGTGTGCACTAGCCGAAAACTAGTTCTAAATTATCCTGCCCTGGCCACTCCTTTGCATGGTTCCTCTCTACTGATCCATTTATAACTTGAAAACTGTGTTAACTTTCCTGAAGCGTGCCTTGTGTGCGTAGTGTACATAGTGATGAATAAACTTTCCTTTTCATCCACAGCGGAGTTCAGCATCTGGACACGTGAGGCTGGTGCTGGAGGCCTCTCAATCGCTGTGGAGGGTCCCAGCAAGGCAGAGATAGCTTTCGAGGACAGAAAGGATGGTTCATGTGGGGTGTCTTACATCGTCCAGGAGCCTGGTAGGTAGTAATTGTCTGAGTGGTGATTTGCCATTCTTGAAAAAGCACTTTACAGTAATTCTACCTAAATGCATCATGTCACTATGGCTCCACTTCAGTTTAACCTAATCTATAGTCCTACCCATTGAATCGTTTAGCCCGGAGGATGTCTGTCTCCTTTTATGCATCACAAATCCGTTTACTGCACTGAATGGTATTTTACAAAAATGCTTAACTCCATGGAGATTTATAAAACTTTTGAATTTAAGAGAAATTCAAAGTATTGTTTATCGAGCTTTGTGCTATATAACGTGACACACAATCGCGCAAATTTAGATTGACAAAGGCTGTTGCTCGGCTGAAACGAGTCTTTCCTCTGCTGTCGGGAGTTACCCGATTCCATGAAATAGCAATCCTCTCCCGTCTTGAGGGCATGCTCCTTTATTGGGGAGATGGATATCTCGATCTCTCACAGGTTGCATGTTAGGTTGGTTCTTTTTTTCATGTTCTTGGAAATTGCATGCTGGAGCACTGAGCTCCTTTCATATTGGAAACCTTTTCGAAGTGTTAAAACCCTTTACTCAACATCTTGGGTCATTTGGAGTGCTTTCAAAAAGATACAAGACAGCAAGTGTTTTTTTGCTTCACAAAATGTCTTCCTTGTGGAGGGCCCATCCAAGGAAACGGCCCAAGCTGACCCCCATGACCTCTGCATTTTCTGCTGATCAGACTATCGTAAGGATTGTCTTCATTGTCAAAAAATGACCAGGTTCACTCCAGTGTGAGGGGGTGGGGTGGGGGAGGAAATCATGCTTCCGGCCTGCAGGAGGGAATCGCTGAATCTGCCACAGGAGATCTGGAGGGCATGGAGAAGTTTCCCATACCCCCCCCCCCTTTTCAATTCTCTCCATTAGGCGAGATGTGTGAAGGCATCAATTCAGAAACACTCTTCCTGTTCAATGTTAGGACCGTTGCAACCTGTTTGCTGTCGAGGCAGGCTCACTGTTGAAGCACTGTTCAACATCAAAGAAACCGCCTCGAACAATGCCTGCATTTGCTGTCAAAGAATCACTCCCTCTTGACATCACCATTGTCCATGTCTGCCATGCACTGTCCATATGAGGCATAGCATCTCTCGGTGTCCTAGACCTCCGCGTCCTGTCCATGGCATCTTTCCGACTGGTGGGTCAAGAGGTTGAAAGAGGGGACTGCTCAAGGTTTTTGACTGAGTATCCAGCACATATTCTCCACCTTGTGAAGTAAATCCTTCGGCCAGCCTTTCAGCAACTCCTTCTCCAAAGACGACACTGTCTCAAGGTTTCCAAATTCTCCTCCCGCTTCTCTTCAGATGCACAAGCCGTTACCGGTAACCAGTTCTCCAACTAGTGATCAGTCCAGTGGTTCAATCCTCACCCTCCTGCACCTTTGCCAAGGGAACTATGCTACAAAAGTCCTCCTGGGCAATTAACGCCTTTTAAAAGACTTCAAAAGAGTACCTTACAGATTTAATGTTCCTGGTTGTAGAGAATAACTTATTCACATTCCACAGTCTTCTGTCAGAGGCTACTGTGCTTTTGTCTGATTCTCCACCTTCAAGGGTATCCCCCAATTGCTGAACTTGTAAACTTTAATGAAGTTTAATCGTAAGATGCTTAAAAGATAAACAGTTCAGTTCCTTTTCCATCTACAGCAACCTTGGTGATATTCAAGACCCTACACAATTGTTTGTCCTCTAGATCTGGGTTGCTTGCTCCATCAGTGCAATTTGACACCTGTCTTGGTCAAATCTTCCCCAGCTAGACCTTTAAAGAAAAATAAAATGCCAGAGCAAGACTCTTTTCCTCGAAGCGGATCCTCCTCTGTTCAGTGATTGTTGCATGCCAAGAAGCTTCATTTACATCGTAATCTTCTACTGCTCACCCATAAGAACATACTCTATTCTGTTGGCAGGATATCTGGTACTGCTACAACAGGAATGAAGGTGGCTACTGCATTACTGGAAAAATATTAACCCGTCGAGGTTCCCTCAGCGCTTCTTAGAGAAACTTCCCAGAGGACAGACACTTCCAGGAAGTATTGAATAAGAGCAAATTAGTCTTAAATAAAGCTACATATGCACCTGCAGAGTCATTGGCCTGGACTGCCCACAGCTACTGTCTGGCTCGAAGGCATAGTTCCTGGCTGTGCTTGACTGGTTTACGTACAGAAACGAAGGGGGGGGGGGTGCATTCTCCTCCGTTGTCAAAGTAGGCACAGGAGATGTGGCTTTGGGCAATCCTGCAACACTTTCTAGCCGAGAACCTGCCAGGGACGGACAACCACTTTAGGAGTCCTCCGATGCACAAGAAAAGCAATGACAAACTCAAATCAATGTTGTGGGACGCTGAATGTGGACTGATTTGAAACGCAAACTCATACCTAAACTGAACCTCCACGTTCCCTAGGCTATGCCCTATGGATAAGTTAGGATCTTTTCATACACTTTTGCTTCACTGCCACACTTTGCTAAGCACAAGTGATAACTATTTGCTCCAGTGGCATAGACGTGCCAGAACACCAGCACGCCGAGGAGAGTATCGGATCATCAGATGCTGAAGACTCCGACGTCGAAGTCACTCCAGCTCAACGGGTCGTAAGTAAGACAGTCGACCCCACCCCTACCTCGACACCATCAAAAAAGGCTTCGGTCACACCCTCCCCTTCGGGCTTGGGTGCACACTGAGACACTGCTCCTAATGCCCCACCTCCGGGCCCGGCAAAGAAGACAACAAAGCCTTCAGGTGGCTTGGGCTAGAGCCAGCCTGCTTCCGGTGCCGACCCAGTACAGACACTGAAGAAAAAGCCATCTTCCCCCTTCCACTTCTACTGTTGCTTCCACACCGAAGCACACGGCGCCTAAGACTGGCAGCAGTTCATCGACACCAAAACCGCACTCTGAGCCGTGTAAAAAATCAACCAAAGCTCCAGATTCCATGCATCGGAGCTGAAAAAACCCTCGGAACCGAAAAAACATGTTCCGTAAAAGACACTTTGAAAGGGCACACTCCTAAGCCAACTGCCGACTCTGTGCTCGACGCCAAAGGATCTACCAGGCTCACAAGAGCTTTTTATACCAGATCCACAACAACAAAAAACACTTGTAAAAGATCCCAAAACTGGACAATTGACTTCTCCAAGAAGAGACCACTTGAGGCGCCAGCTCCTCCTCCCCCTGCAAAGAAGAGACATAACAACCTCTTCATTAAGGGTCCCTTCTCTTCCTTCTCCCCATACTGTTCCTACTCGTACACCTCCTCCACCACAGCATTCGCATACACATCTCCTAATCCAGACTATGACGATATACACACAGATTCTGACTATGAAGGTGGGGGTGCACATTACCCACCACAAACTAATAGTCCCCCTCAGTCACTTAATCCATGGGACGATTACAACACCCCTGATGTACCTTATGTCCCACAGGATGATGTCTATCCTTCCAGACCTTCCCCACCAGAGGACACCATAGGTATTAACCTGCTAGTCCAGAGGGCTGCACAATATCATGGGGTGGACTTACACACTGATGCAGTGGAGGAAGACTTCCTATTAGACACTTTTGACAACACACAAAGGTCTACGGCCATCTTACCAATGCTTAAGGACGTCATCCAGCATGCAAAAGAGGTTTTTAAAGACCCAGTGAGAGCTAGGGTCCTCAATCCCCACATTGAGAAAAAATATGAAGCTGCCCCTGCAGACCCAGCTTATATTAAAGGCCCGGCACAATTAGATTTTTTAGTGGTATCCAATGCACGTAAACGTGCTAATTCCAAAACAGGTGAAGCCTCACCACCAGACAAAGAATCTAAACTCCTTGACGCCTCTGGCAAAAGAACTGCACAAGCAGCTAACATCTGGCGCATTCCCAACACCAAAGCCTTGCTGGCAAGATACGACAGGGCACATTATGACGAACTAGAGTCCCTAATGCAGCACCTCCCAGACAAATATAAAAACAGGGCTAATGAACTTATACAGGAAGGTAAAAATATCACTAATGCTTCCATGCCTTGTGCCGTAGACGCTGCACATACTGCCTCAAGGGCAATCAATACCAGCACCTTATTACTTAGACATGCCTGGCTACGTATTTCAGGTTTTAAACCTGAGGTGCAAAACTCCATACTTAATCAGCAATTTGATGAAACTAACTTATTTGGCCCAAATGTTGACGTGTCTTTGGAAAAAATGAAGAAAGACACAGACACTGCAAAATCTATGGGAGCCTTGCAACCGCAAGCGCCCAGATGTTTTCGTCGCTCATCGTACAGAGGCAACTGAAGAGGCTACTCCTCAAAGTCCCTCTTGCTACAAAAACCCCGGCCAATCCACATTCACCCAAGGGCTACCAGAGAGGTGGTTACAGGGGTAACAACAACCAAACAACCAAGGCAGACGCAAGAACACCTCCCGCTCTGCCTCCACCCCTACCCAATGACTTACCCCCCCCTCCCCCCCCCCCCCTCAACATTCCACTCCTGTGGGGGGAAGACTCAATGTCTGCCTGCATGGATGAACATCAGACAGGTGGGTGTAACAAATTATTCACTCAGGTTACGGTCTAGAAAACATCTATCCCCCCCAAACATACCACCCAAACAGCATCCAATGTCACAAGAACATCTGTCAGAGTAGTATCTCTGCTAGAAAAAAGTGCAATAGAACTAGTTCCTCTGCACCAGCAAAACAAGGGGTTTACTCTATATTTTCTAATCCCAAAGAAGGACGGCTCTCTAAAGCCTATTTTAGACCTCAGACCGCTTAACCTATACATACAGTCAGACCATTTTCACATGGTCACACTCCAGCAAGGCCTTCCTCTCTTGTTACAAGACGACTTCCTGGCTACTCTAGACCTCAATGATGCATACTTCCACTTTCCCATTCACAAAGCTCACAGGAAGTATCTCAGGTTTGTAATAGATGGGCAGCATTACCAGTTCAAAGTACTCCCATTTGCAGTCATAACAGCACCAAGGGGGTTCACCAAGTGCTTGGTAGTGGTGGCAGCGCATCTACGAAGACAGCACATCCATGTCTTCCCGTACCTCGACGACTGGCTCATAAAAGCCATCTTACATAATCCATGCGTAAAACACTCATACCACTATCCAGCTGCTCCAAGACTTTGGTTTCACCTAGGGGTTCACAATGAACCACACCAAGTCTCATCTACAGCCATCCAAAGTACAACAGTACCTAGGTGCCGCAATAAACACCTCAACAGTGCTAGCTTATCCCACCCCAGCAAGGATAGTCAGCATGCAAACTCTTAAAGTTTCAGCCACAACACTCGCTCCCAGCACAAGTGTTCATGCAATTCATAGGGATGATGGACTCTTGCATCTTCATAGTACCCCATGCAAGACTTCAAATGCGTCCGCTACAAGAGTACTTAACACGTCAATGGAACCAGGCTCAAGGTCACTTAACAGACCTAGTGTTGGTAGACGGTCGAACTCCTCGTTCTCTGCAGTGGTGGAACACCAAAAACCTTTCCAAGGGACGACAATTCCTAGAGCCAGTTCCTCAGATAATCTTGACTGCGGACGCATCGCTCTCCGGCTGGGGAGCCCACCTACTGCAACAAACCATGCAAGGCAGGTGGACACCACAACAAAAGTTCTGTAGTAGGGGATCTCTGTGTATAGTCATAATCTAGTGAATCGTCACGCTCATGTGCGTGGACCCCGGAGCAATCAAAAATCTCTTATGTGTCTATGCAGGACTGCACTAAAGACAGCTTAAGAACATTAAAGACCAATAATGCAGCTAGGCTACACTGTCCAGTACTTCAACTAGAAATGCAAAGGATATTCCACCAATATCACATTTACCTCAATCTGCCAAGTTTTTCTCACAGAGAAACTTCCCCTTCACAAAATCCTTGGAATGATAGAGAGGAAGGGAAGGACAGACAAGCCCCCATAATTTTCCATTATGTGTCTGGAAAAGGGATACCGTGCCTTTAAGGAACTCTCCAGAAACCCTCAGTCTCCCAGTAAAGCCCAGCCAAAGTCCTTTTACTTTCAGTTCTTTTTTCCGGCTCCTGTTAGCAGGACCCTGGAGCATTGAGCTCGCATTGAGCTCTCCCTTTTTGGGTATTTTTCAATTTTTTGGCACTTTTCAAGTGTTGTGAGTTTCACTCGACGTCGGACTGCTTCTTCCTTTTGCTGGGGTTTTTGGCCAGTTTTGGCAGTTTTTCTGTCTAATATCCCAGCTTTGTCGACAAGTGCCCTGAGTGTTCCAGGAAGAAAGCTAAATCTGACTCTCAGAGTGTGTATCCTCTGTCTACCATCCTCTCATGTCCCTGAAGATTGTGAGATTTGCCAATCTTTCTCCAAGAGGACCCTGAGGGACAGGGAGAAAATTCGACTCCAAGGCCTGGAGGTAAGGAGACACCAGGACCAAGGTGAGTCTGGGCATGGAGAAACTACGTCCTCTGCCCGTGCTTCGGCCTCTGGGGGGGGGCTCCCCAGTCAAGATAAGGCCAGAAAAAGGCACAGATCTCCGTCTATGGCCTCGGCGTCGAGAGGGATGACAACCATCTGCTCCCCGTCGTCTCAGGGCTCTGGGGCGAACGTCGAGGGGACTGATGTAGAGACCTCAGACTAGGTCAATGTCTAGGACAATATTGACGTCGAGATGGGTCCAAGAGGGACCGACCTTCGCTGTCGAAGCGACACTGCAGTTCGTCGTCGAGTCGACGTCTAGGGAGGTATCGAGGTTGAGACGTTGAAAAAGATCGACGTCTAGGAGAGAGGTCGGCGTCAATGAGGCGATCAAGGGCCAGGACTGTCCTCTGCCTTTGTGTTAAGCCTGTCTTCTGCATCCGAGAGCCCACGGTCGCGGCAGCGCCGGCACTCGTCATCTGCCTCTAGGACATCTTCGTCAAGGCCTGCGCAGAAGAGGAGAATGACGAGTTCTTCGGAATACTCGCCTTTGAGGCCCAGGACTCCTACGCCTCCTCAGTTACCTAAGGAGACCCCTCCTTGTCCTCCTACACCTCCTTCTCCTCAGGTTCCCCCTCATCAACCTCCCCCTCATCCACCGCGGCCTGCTCCGCAGTCTCGATCTCTGCCGCACCTCCCGTCACCGCCTACGAGGCCTCCGCAACCTTTGGTTCCGGTTCTGCCTCCGCAGTTTCCGCCTCCTTTACGGCCAGTGGATCGCCAGAGGCCTAGGTCGAGGTCACGGTCCAGACGGAGACACCGGTCAAGGAGTGACTGTCGCTCTTCAACGCGGTCTAGGCGTCGCCACCGGAGGGACAGGTCAAGGTCCCGTCATACGGATTCTTCCAGCGCCAGGGAGTACTCTCCCACATTATCCGATTTCCCCCCCGTACGAGTGTCACCGATCGATGACATTGTCTCGTTCCACATTCCAAGTGGTGTTACTGAGAGGGGCAGCGAAGCTGGGGATTAATATGACCGTTCCTACACCTTCTACGTTGGTGATTTTTGAGACCCTACACAAGCGGCAGCTGTCTCGACCCTTGTTGCCCTTGGTGCCGGGGCTGGAGAAACCGGCGATGGAGCTCTTCTGGACTCCGGCGTCAACGAAATCCGCTCCTTCCCGGCTGCAGAAAAAGTATAGGGCCCCACACTCAGATTCTGCGGACCCGGTACCAGATTCGGGGATTGTCACTGCGACCAGAAAGCGGCACGCTACTGCCCCGTTGTCGACGGTGCCTCCGGATAAGGAGAGCCGTCTGCTGGATTCGGCAGGATGAAAAATCAGCGGTACGGCGGATACGTCCATGAAAGCCGCTAGTGCCATGGCTCTTTTGGGTCGGTATGACCGGTTTTTATGGGAGTCCATGCAGCAGTTTCTGGAGCACCTTCCTAGGGACAGGAGGGAGGACTTCCAGGAAATCAATGAGGGCATGATGGTATCCAACCAGGTTATCAGCTCAGCTGCAGATTCCTCTCTTGGCGGCTCATGGATGCTGCCACAGGATTAATCTGACGCCATGCCTGATTGCGCCTGACATCGCTGAAACCAGAGGCACAGCAGAGTCGCCAATATGCTGTTCTCTGGCTCGACGCTCTTCGGGAAGCATGCGGATGATGAGATGGCCCACATGAAGGCCGAGGCGGAAACCCTGACTGCTGTCGGGTTGGAAAAGCCGAAAGAGCAGAAGCGGACCTTCCGTCCCTTCCAGAGACGTTTTGGTGCCCAGGGAAGGCCAAGGTCGTCAAGCTGGCCAGCAGCAAAAACAGCAGCAGCAGTACCAGCGAAGGCCCTTCCAGAAGCTCCAGAGGGGCAGGGGCGGCCAGCAGGCCTCAGCGATGCCTAAAGGCCCGGCTTGGTCTAGGCCCTGAGGTTACTTCCTCCTCATCCGTTATCCCCTCCGGCGGGGGTAAGCATACAATATTACTTGGCAGAGTGGAGAAAAATTACTCGGGACAAGTGGGTGCTGAATATTGTTTGCAATGGATACAGTCTTCGTTTCATCAGCCTGCCTCCAGCGATTTCCGCCGGTTTGCTCGCAGTTCCAACTGCGCGAGCTCCAAGTGGAGGCCGATACCCTGTTAAGAAAAAGGGTGATAGACGTTCCTCTGTCCCAAAGGGGAAAGGGTCTTTACTCACGGTTCTTCCTGGTGTGCAAGAAGGACCAGAAGGAGTTCAGACCCATTCTAGATTTGCGACAAGCAAACAAATGGATTCGCAGAGAAGTTTCGGATGCTGTCTTTGCACCAGATTTATCCTCAGCTGCTGCGAGGAGACTGGCTTTGCGCAATAGATCTACAGGAAGCGTACTTCCATGTGCCCATTGCATGGAAACACCGGAAGTTCCTGCGATGCCTCGTCTGCACCAATCACTATCAGTACACCGTACTACCGTTTGGTCTGAAGGTCCGCACCCAGGACTTTTTCAAAATGCATGGCTGTGGTAGCACCGCACCTACGAAAGAACAAGGTGTTTGTCTACCCTTACCGGGACTACTTGTTGATCAAGGCCGCCACCTTCCAGGAAACACAATTGCACTTCAACAGGACGGCCGTCCTGCTGAACCAGCTGTGGTTGCACATAAACATGTCCAAGTCTGTCCCGACTCCTGTCCAGTGCCTACAGTACTTGGGAGCCTCCATCAATTTATCAAGCATGTCTACTTCGGAGGAGAGACGCTTATCGATCCTTCGGAAGGCTCAGGCTCTCATGGTGGTTCCATCTGCAACAGTGAGGACGGTGTCTTCTCTTTTGGGGTCGATGGCCTCTTGCATCTTCCTCACGCCACATGAGGCGCTGCAGGAGTGTCTGGAGGATCAGTGGGACCAGAAGCTGGGGAGCTGGGATGACCAGATCAGGCGTTCCCTTCATGCTCAACAGTCCCTGAGGTGGTGGTGCTCAGCAGAGCATCTCCTCAAAGGGGTTCCACAAGGACATTCCCATTCAGACTATCGTCACGGATGCATCTCTCCATGGCTGAGGAGCGCATTCAAACAATCTACAGATCCAGGGAACGTGGTCCCCAGTGGAATCCACCTTTCACATCAATTTCCTGTATCTCAGAGCTGTTCACTTGGCACTGAAGGCCCTTCATCCGTCTTCCAGACAGACTTCTTGCTTGTACAGACTAACAATACGACCATGTATTACCTCAACAAGCAGGGGGGCTCGATCGCGCACACTGTCACAGGAAGCGCAGGCTATCTGGCACTGGCTGCTAGCCAGAGGACTGACTATAACTGCTACTCATCTGCCAGGTGTCCAGAATGCTGAGGCGGATGCACTCAGCAGGATGATTCAAGAAAACCACGAGTGGGTCATAAACGAGGAGGTGCTCGCAGACATTTTCGCCAGGTGGGGCACTCCAGACGTAGATCTGTTCACCACCGCCGAAAACAGAAAATACTGAGACTTCGCCTCGAGGTATTACCAACCGGGGACTCTGGGGAACGTGTTATGGATCAGCTGGTAGAAGAGCTTTCTGTTAAGCATGGGCGAATTTTGCGGATCTCGCGTTCGCGAATTTTGCGGATTTGCGAACTCGCAATCCGCAAAATCCGCGAATTCCCGCGAATTTGCGGATTTTTTTTTTTTGTGTTCGCCCGTGTTTCTGCCAGTTCGCGAGGGTTTTTACAATTTCGCAATTTGCGAACTTACCTGTCGGGTCGCAAGTTTCGCGAACTTGTTGTTTCTACGTGTCCAGCCTGTTTGGGACACTCTTCTTCATCACTGCCACTCTCTGTCACCACTGCCACTCTCTGACTACTCATGCCACCCTCTGGCCCACCCATGCCACCCTCTGTTTCATCACAGCACCCTCTGGTTGTCCAGTCAGTGTACATTATTGTGGCAACGCAAGCACACCTTCCCTGCCTCAAGTGACCTGAATTAATTTGGGGCTGATTAATGTGTCACAGAATATTTTTTTAGCTGGCACCTGCTTCCTTAGTGCTTCCTGATTAGTGAACTTTTGCACTTGCTAAGTGCTTTCATTGTTGCAAAATTAGTTACAACACCTGCCCTGCCCCAACTGACAATAATGAATTAGGGGCTGATTAATGGATTTGAACCTCCAGCCTGGCTCCTGCTTGTCTCCCTTAGCTGTAATTCAGGACCTTTGTGGCATATGTGTAACTATTCTGAGGTTCAGAGCAGGGTCACATAATAGTTGCAACTGGCAACTGAACTCTGGAGGGGCCCCTCAGCAAGCACTACAGGAAATGGCTACTAATGATGAGCCTGAACTTTTGAACCTGGTAAGTAGTTTCAGTTTTGATTAGATCGTATTTCTGCAATTTTGCACTTATTCGCGGGGCGCGAAGTTGTACTGGGAAGCCGCGAACTCACGCGAACAGTGCGAGCAGTGCGAGCAAAATCCGCTGCTCGCGGATTTGCGGATTTTGCGGGAGATTCGCGAATCTCGCGGATTGCGAATTTCCCGAAAATCCGCAAAATCCGCGAGCGAAACGGATTTTCCGCCCATGCTTACTTTCTGTACGCTTTTCCACCCATTCCCCTTATTCCGGCAGTGCTCATCCAGCTGTTCCAGTCCAGGGCACAGATGATCCTCATCGCTCCGGAATGGCCCAGACCGTGGTGGTTCACTGACCTGCTTCACCTGTCTCTCCTGTCTCTCCTGCCTCACCTGCGATTACCGAGTCGGCCGGACCTTCTCACGAAGTTCGGGGGGGGCAGATGGTGCACCCCAACCTCTCATTGTTGAGTTTGGCGACATGACTCCTGAGAGTGCAATATGGCCACCTGAATCTTCCTGAGGATTGCATGGTCCTACTGAAGGAGGCTAAGCGATCTTCCTCTAGGACTTCTTATGCTTACAAGATTCTGCATCTGGTGCACGTCTAAGAACTGATCCAACGACCTGCAAGGAAGATGTCATCCTTCCATACCTCTTGCATTTGGCTCAGGCTGGCCATAATTTCCATTCCATTAAAGTTCACCTAGCAGCGTTAACTGCGTACAGGAAATGCCCTTCACAGACATCCTTCTTCCAGATTTCTGTGATAAAGGATTTTTTGGAAGGATTGAAGAAAGTGTTCCCTCCTGTTCGGCTTCCTTCTCCTTCGTGGGAGCTGAATGTGGTGCTGTCCAGGTGGATGAAGGAACCTTTTGAACCTATTCATAAGGCTTCACTGCAGCACCTATCGTGGATGGTGGCGTTCCTTGTGGCCATTACATCGGCCCGCAGGGTGAGTGAAATTCAGGCATTGTGTTGCCAGGAACCTTACACTGTGTTTCATGCTGCTAAGGTTGTGATGCGTACTCGCCCTAAGTTCCTTCCTAAGGTGATCTCTGATTTTCATGTGAATCAGACTAACTTTACCTACGTTTTTTCAGAATCCTTCCACTCCAGCGGAAAGGTCTATTCATTCCCTGGATGTCAGAAGGATACTGAAATTCTATCTGGATAAGACCAAGGATATTCGTAGGTCAGACCAATTGTTTGTCAACTATGGGTCAGTCAGGACTGGTCTTGCTACCTCCTAAACCGTCCATATTTAGGTGGATTGTGTCCTTCATCCAGTTGTTACCAAAAGGCTAATCAGACCTTGGGAGGTAAGCCTAAGGCTCATTCCACCAGGGGCAAAGCGGCTACAACGGCTTTGCTACGTAATGTTCCCATTGCTGAGATCTGCAGGGCTGCCACGTGGAAGTCTGTCCATAATTTTTGGCAAGCGCTTAGTTAAGAAATCTGTTTGCACAATAGTGGGTTTTTTTTTTTTTTTTTTTTCTCCACCGCCGGGTTAGTTGTTGGGATGGGCTTGCCATTCTATTCACTAGATTATGACTATACACAGAGATCCCCTACTACAGAAGGAGTAGTTTCTAACCTGTAACTCCAGTTCTGTAGTGGGGGTATTTCTGTTAGTCATAAGCGCCCGCCCGCCTCCCTGGTGGAGAAAATGGTACTGTATTGTATGCTACAGGCCTCACTTTATACACCTTCAAAAAGAACTGAAAGTAAAAGGACTTTGGCTGTGCATTCTGGGATACCGAGGGTTTCTGGAGAGTTCCTTAAAGGCACAGTATCTCTTTTCCAGACACATAATAGCAGCCTATGGGGGCTTGTCTGTCCTTCCCTTCCTCTCTATCATTCCAAGTATTTTGTGAAGGGGAAGTTTCACTGTGAGTGAAACTTGGCAGATTGTAGTAAATGTGATATTGGTGGAATATCCTTTGCATTTCTAGTTGAAGTCCTGGACAGTGTAGCCTTGTAGGTATAGGCTGCATTATTTGTCTTTAATTTTCTCTTGTGTCTATGCAAGACTGCACCAAAGACAGTTTAAGAGATTATTTTTGATTGCTCTGGTGTCCACGCACATGAGTGGTACTATTCACTAGATTAGGACTATAACAGATACCCCTACTACAGAACTGGAGTTACAGGTAAACTACTCCTTACTCCACATCAATCATCTGGAGTTACTAGCAGTATTCCTGGCACTAAAAGTTTTCCAGAAGCAAGTAGCAAACAAAGCTATGTTGGTCCGCACAGACAACATGACAGCAATGTATTGCATACAGAAGCAAGGAGGCACGCACTCCCTGCAACTAGCACAGGAAATATGGAGGTGGGGCCATACCTCAGAACATATTCCTCCTAGCCCAACATGTCCCAGGAGTACAAAATACTATAGCGGATCTGTTAAGTCGTCAAACACACTCCTCAGGAACATAAGGCAGGCACAGGATGCACACCCTGTGAGGATCCGATTTTGCCTTTTTCCTGGAGCACTCAGGACACTTATCAAATAAGGCAGGCATATTTGATAAGTCAGCCAAAACAGCAGAGAAACTCCAGCCAGATGAGACCAGGCAAAAACACGTCAAGTGAACACTTTTAAAAGTGCACAATTAGTAGGAAACAAACCCAAAAAAGGGAGCTCAATGCTCCAGGGTCCTGCTAGCAGGAGCCGGAACGAAAGAACTGAAAGTGGAGGGAGTTGCTGTGCATCCTGGGATACCAGGAGGGTTCTGGAAAGTTTCCTTAAAGGCACAGTATCCCTTTTTAAGCTACATAATGGCAGCCTATGGGAGCTTGTCTGACCTGTCCTTCCGAACTCATTCCAAGGATTTGGTGAAGGGGGGTGGGGGGGGAGTTTTCTCCATGGTGAAACCTCCTGGCAGACCGGTTTAAGTGGGATATTTGTGGAATATCCTTGTATTTCTAGTTGAAGTACTGGACCGTGTAGCCTTGCAGGTATAGGCTGCATTATTTGTCTTTAATTTTCTCTTAAGTGTCTATGCAGTACTGCAAAGAAGACAGCTTAAGATATTATTTTTGATTGCTCCGGGGTCCCTGCACATGAGCGGGACTATTCACTAGATTAGGACTATGACAGAGATACCCCTACTGCAGAACTGGAGTTACAGGTAAGAAACTACTTCCTCTTCTGAAAGATGGAGGATAACTGAAATGACGACTTTGCCCCTTCCGTTGGAAGGAGGGAGGGCTGTTCATGATTTTCAGTGGAGATTCCCCTGAAGGAGACACTGGAATACAGGTAAACCTTGCCTTCTTCAGGGATCTCCATTGATCATCGTAAACGATGAATACAGTAGCAAGCCGATACCTTAAAAAGGTGATGGAAGAGGAGAAAGGACTAACAGAAGGAATTAAGCAAATATTTCTCAAGGAGGGTTGTCCTACTTGAGCATCTGTTACAGCATTTGATTTGAGACAATAACTCTAACAGGTACAAATCGCCATGTGGCCACCGTGGAGATTTCTGCAGTGGGAATATTCCTCATTAAAGCAGCTGTCGCAGATTTACTTCTAGGAGAATCTGTTTGTTTAGGAGCTAAGGTTTTGTCTGTTATGCTACCAAAAAGCAATGCAAGCAACTATCCCGCTGTATAGATTGTTTATATGTAGCTAAATTAAACCTGGGTGGAACTATTCAGTTCTTATGATTACAATGGAGATTTCCCTGAAAGCGAACCAGGATTACATGTAAAACCTTTTCTTCCAAGGTTGGTTTGGCAAGGTGGACTGTTGGATGCATCCAGATGTTATGCCAATGCCAAATATAGCAGTGTCACACGTCTGACAAATTCAACTCGCAAGTAGAGGGACACAATGGCATTACTAGGAAATGTTCCGTTAGCCGATATTTGTACGGCTCCACATGGTCTTCTGTCCAGAGTCCAAGACCAGAGCAGTTAGTTGGGATAAACTATATTCCAGAGTTCTTCCATCTCTGCTCTCACGCCACTGCGTAAGCTTTTCAAGCTACTCTCAGCATGTGATCTAAAACTGCCCATGCTTAAAACACGGTTACCTGTCACTCAGCTTCCAGTTTGTAGATTACATGTACCCTGCCCACCTTCCTGAATGCAAGCATAATGCACCTGGGTGGATTTTAAATGGACATTTGCACTGTTTGCAATAATGCCCCGAGTAGGCTGATACGGTTTCTCTTTGCCTCATCACATACTTATCCTTAAGAGAGAACTCGCACGCTTAGGGGAGCCTCTTTCTGATGTGTTGTGGGCTTCAGGGAAGGTGCTACGGTTTACCTCTAAACCCAAACTCCTTTGGAGGAAAACTTACTGTCCCAAGCCAAACACTAGATCCCATGAGTTTGCACAGTATGTGAATCTAAAGCGCTGCAATCTGCAAACCTGTTACCTGTAAGTAATGTTTTTCTTTTGGTCTCTGACGTCAGAACCTTGAATGCCTCATTAAGTGTTGCAAGATCTCCCATTCAGAAGTAGTCCTGAAAGTGCAAAGCATGTGAATTTACCTCAATTAGTGGCTTTTGCAAATTATTTCCCTTTTGTACATGTTCGGCCTGAGACTTTTTTTTTTTCTTCTTTTCCTGCTGTAGGAGATTATGAAGTGTCTGTGAAGTTCAACGATGACCCGATCCCAGACAGCCCCTTTGTTGTTCCTGTGACCACGCCATCTGATGACGCCCGCAGGCTCACTGTTACCAGTCTTCAGGTGAGGCACTGGGAAAAACCATCCTCCTCGCCCCCCTATCGGCCAAGCCGGGGCCTTCACTTCCTGTCTAATGGTTGAAAGTTAGGACCTGATGAGCTGCACAGAGGAGGGCCTTCAAGCTGACAGTAGTAGGCACAAATTCCATCTGCGTAGAAGGGACACTAGACTGGGCCTGAGGTAGGGCTGCATTCAAAGCAGTGCTTCAGAAGATGGCCGAGGCCAGACTAGAGCGGAGTGCCTAGTTTGAGGTTGTAAGGAAATTGAAAAAGGTTTAGTTTTAAGGGGTGTACTGGATAGGACCTGCATAATATAGCCCAGGGTGTATTTGTTTGGTGTCGACTAGATGGCCTAACTTAGCTGCACTGATGGTAACTAATCTGTGCTGAGATGTGGTCTGCCATTTAGTTGAAAGTTCACCATGTTCAGTCTAACTAGGTGGCTGGACTAATGCAGTCGCTGTGCTTGCCTTTGCACCCGTACCACCTCTACTTCATACACTCTAGTATGTGTATTATGGCAAGAGCTTTTGACAGGCTGTGTGATCACCTTGAGTGTCACCCCTTAGACTGCAGCCCTTGTGTCTAAATTGCACATTGGCCTAGTCTTCCTTTGTGTAGATGCGCCTCCGCATGCAGGGGATATAGAAATGCAGGCAGACATTGTCTTAAGACTTTAAGTTTAAATGTTGGTCTTCCCACCTTCCAGGTTTGGGTACTTGAACAAGCAGACCAGACCCCAGACATGTGTGACTGGTACCATTAATGGCCTCTTCCTTGTAAGCAAAGAACTGTGAATCCTATCTGCCCAACAGAGGTTCGCTGCTACCGACGTTTGCCTTTTAGACGCCTCCGTTGGAAATCTAGGTTGGAAAGTAAATGGGTCGGAGGAGCTTTCTTTATCCACTTAAAAACTAGACTGAGATAAACCAAGAACCTGCAGGATGGTGGAGGAGCCTTCCCCAGCTGGCCAAATGGGGGGGCCTGTGTTATGTGTTTTTCTCGTGTCTCTTTTAAAGGCTTCTAACAGGACTCTTTCCTTCTGTTTGCTCTGACTCGAAGTGTGGCTAATGTTTTAAAGAGGGAGAGTTTTGGAGAGCACAACAGTGGCATGCTGCTTGACCTGGTCTCTGCAATGGTGTGTTGGGGCTTGGGACAAAGTAGGGGCACCTCAGGGGAGATTGGAGAGTTGTGGTGTCCTCCGCGTGTAAGTGTGGAATGTGAGTCAGAATGATGGCTGGGGTTGCTGGTTGGGTACCACTGAAAGTGCCTCCGGCGCTGCATCTCTCCCTCTTTAAACCTTGTAGCTGCACACAGGTAAGATGGTATGTTGGTCTACTGCCATTTTAAGGTTTTAATTATTTATAAAAGTGACAATGCCTTGCCTCTGATTGGAGACACTACTCTCCTGGCCCTCTCCTCTGGAATACCTGTCTGCAGTCTCAAATATACTTTTTTTCCCTTGCCCTGTGGGTACTTCTCTCCTTTCAAGCCAACTGGTCCTTTGGTTAGTTTTTGGACACTAAACTCTCTCCTGCCCCCTTTAGTTGCACGTTTAAATGAATTGTGCCGCCACTCTGTCCACCTTCTTAGGGTCCTTGTTCAGCTCCATCCTCAAGCTGTTGCTCTCTGGTTCTGCCCTCTCAAGCTACTTTGCTTTCCTGCCACTGTTGCCAGTTGATATTTTTACAGCTAAAATAAACTCATGTGCCTCTCGTCAACATGGAACAGTTTTTATTAGATTCTTTTTTTAAGTCCTTCACATTCGCTTCTTGTTTTCCCGAAGGGTGCAGCTTCTTCTGATCTTCGTCTTGCTTACTGACCCAGTTGAGATCAGCCCCTTATTGCAGCGACTTCCCAGGGCCCAGCTATAGTCAAATAGAGGATGTCCATGGAAAGCCTCCTATAACAATGTCTCAGTTAAAAAGGCAACCCCTTAATCTTCCTTCAGGTTTATGTCCTGCAAAGACTCTGCACTTGAAGCCTTGGTCAGTGTTTAGTTTAACTCCCTTTCACTGCACTTTTCTGCACCTGTGCTCCTACAGCACCCTGGCTACTTCTCGCATGTGCCACTTACATGTGGGGGTGTCCATGTGAAACTCATCTTCAAAAAGGAGAGGGGTGTCTAAGGGATGTGAACGCCTCGCCATTTCCCCATCAAGGGTTGGGTTAGCTAATGTTGAAGGTTTTGGCGGTTCAAATAATCACCCAGAGCTCAAGGTTCATCTTTCTACAGGATTATCCAAGCCAATGGAGTCGAAAAATCCAACCTGTGCACCGGTCTTTGTTTTATTCCTGTATGTCTAACTGATGTGATGTGCTTTTAGGAGTCAGGGTTAAAGGTCAACCAGCCAGCCTCTTTTGCAGTCAGCCTCAACGGTGCCAAAGGAGTCATTGATGCCAAAGTACACAGCCCTTCGGGGGCCCTGGAGGAGTGTTACGTGACGGAAATCGACGAAGGTGAGGCGTCTCCCTGGCCCAGTGGGGCTAGAGGGAGACTAATCTGAGCTTTACCTCTCTACCTCCCTCAAAGAGGAGCAGGCGGCTGTTGGCTGGGAGGGGACGTAGGCGTTTACAGCGGAATAGTGGAACCGTCCATGTTGAGGTGGTACCAAACATGGGGGGGGGGGGCGGTTTAACCACATCTTGGTTTTTAAATTTAATGCTTCTTGTATCTTTTCCAGTGAACGCAATGTGTCTGAGGATAGCTGTGCTAACTTTGCATGTGTGCGGGAATGGTGCGCATTTGTTGGATTTGACTAGGCGACAAGATTGCACTGCATGTTTCTTTTCAGTGATTTCAAACCGCACATAGTGTCTACAATGGAGCAAGTCTGGAGAATGAGGCCTTTTTTCTGACGTCTTCTGGCAATGGAGTGACTCCTGACACCTCACTTGATATTACGTGTGTTGGCTTTACTATTTGTGTTTTAAATCCTGAATTGACTGCGCTAGACTTAAAGGGAATAATGTGGGGGACTGTAAAACAAGGGAGTTGGATGTTGGGATTAAATACTAGGTATATAAACAAATTCAAAGCAAGACTGGGCTGGGTCCAGGAGCCCAACTCCGAAGTTATTCATGAACGTTTTTGGTTTTGTGCCGCTTTAAAGATGTGGATTAATTGTTTGCCGTGGAGGTAGGGGAAATAAGATGCCTTAATTGTGTTCTCCGATACATTAAATCCATGTACCAAACCTGGTTGTGCCAGTGCTGCTAGTCATTTTTCAGCTACCTCATTGGGGTGTGGCTTGGGCAAGCTCCTCTTGGTGTTACTCCTTCTTATAAACTGTTGAATTATAAGTGCTGGTGTTTGTAGTAACTAAACGTTTGTGTTTCAGATAAGTACGCTGTGCGATTCATACCTAGAGAAAATGGCCTGTATGTGGTTGATGTGAAATTTAACGGCTGCCACATCCCGGGAAGCCCATTCAAGATCCGAGTCGGTGATCCCAGTCAAGCAGGTGACCCCGGCATGGTGTCTGCCTATGGCGCTGGCTTGGAGAGAGGAATCACTGGTACGACATGGATTGCTTCGGCACCTTTAGAGTTCATCTTTAGATGTTTGGAGCCTGACCCAACCTTGTCTTTTGCAGGTAGTGCAGCAGAGTTTATCGTGAACACGACGCATGCCGGGCCTGGTGCTTTGGCTGTCACAATAGATGGGCCGTCCAAGGTCAAGATGGATTGCCAAGAGTGTGCAGAGGGATACAAGGTCACTTACACTCCCATGGTCCCTGGCAGCTACTTGATTTCCATAAAGTATGGAGGACCATATCACATTGTGGGCAGCCCGTTCAAAGCAAAGATCACTGGTGAGGACGCCTTGACCAGTTTGTAGAGTGGGAGGCACTAGGGATGCTTGGGGGATACCAAGACTAATTTTCTTGAATATTTCTCTGTTCAATAGGATCTCGTCTTGCAAGTAGTCACAGTAATCACGAAACCTCCTCTGTGTTTGTGGACTCCTACACCAAAGCCGAGGCTTTTCCACAGCAAAGTGCAATGCCAAAGTCTGTCTCGGATGCCAGCAAGGTGGTGGCCAAGGGGCTTGGCTTAAACAAGGCATACGTAGGCCAGAAGAACTCTTTTACGGTTGACTGTAGCAAAGCAGGTGGGTGCTTGTATGGTGGCTTTCATCAATTTCTTTCTTTGTTGAATGATTAAAGGCAGTTTGGTTTCTTTAAAGAGATTCAATTTTAAAATCTTGTGGTGGATTTTTTTTTTCCCCGCCAGGGTGTCAGAAATGTCTTCATATTGAAAGCACAGGATTCAGCAGTTAATTCCTCTTGTGTTGTCAATGTGGAATAAATGAACTTTGCAATCAGGCTCTGAATTCTACCAGAATGGGCATTTCAATATTGAGTTCTTGTGGGCTGAAGCATATCTTCATGCCATGGTGTCTGCAAAAGTATATCCATCTTAAATCCTACCTGGTAGATGCAGTGATGCTGTACCTTCGCTCTTGTTCAGATCTTTCATGCAATCCTCCTTAAGATAAACTTGGCTGGTATCCCTTACAGGAGACCAGGTCTCTTCATTGTTCCTATAAACTTGGCCAGAAACCCTTTTCCTAAGGAATGGATCTCCAGTGGTGCCATGTGGTCTCGGCAGTAACCAGCGCATTGCTGTCAGTTCTGTTTTTCACTGCCTTTTCGTGGATCTGGAGCTTTTCTCATTAGCTGGCAAAATATTTCCCTTTGACAGCAGCAAGGTCTAATGTATCCTCTGAAAGTTTGAGTATAAGCATTATCACAGATGTTGCAAAAAGATGTCCTTGTCAGATCCACATACCTCAGCTTGTGGTGTCTGGGATAGAAAACCGACATTGTGGCCGTACCTTCTTGCATCTCCGTTACTACCACATAGTTCACCTGCTGAGGCATGATCTAAGATCGTAACACTAAAACTAAAGCAATAGCAAGGATAACTTCCTCAAGGAAGTGGCCCAGCTCCCCAAACAGTTTTTAGTCTCTGCGCTATTCACATGCGCTGGGCTCTCTTGTCCTTGGATAAGATCCCTCCACTGAGAAGCTGGACCGGAGTTTCCAGATCCATCATCCAACCCCCTGTAGGTTAAGGCCATCCGGCTGTCTGAGGAGGATCTCATCAGGTTGGCACCTACTCTTCTGGGCCACCCCTGAGCAGTATCGTGTTCCTGTAGTCTTGCATCTCCAGTGGCCTGACCCTGTGCATCCATGAGCTCTGCTGCCAGAGATGTCGACCAGCGAAGGCATTATCCCCAGTTTGGTTGGATCATCGTATGGCCTGGAGGATCCCTATAGAACTGACAGCGACTTCCCTGGGAATAGTCTATCCGACTGGTTCCGATGGATACATTTTCACACTGATTCCTCACCATGTGGAAACTCCTTTCAGGATTCAAACTGACCTGGAAAACCTTTTCGTAAGCAAAGATTTTTCAGAGCTTCAAGGCGGTGATAAATGGCTCAAGCTGCGACCGTCACTAGGATATATTGCGCGCTAGTCTGAGGGCTGACCTGGGTTGCTGTGTTTGCCTCTCCAGCTTGGTCTGTCTGCATTTCACTTGAAAATCCCTCCGCTTTTGATATTGACTATGTGCAGTATCGGTGCAGAGGTACTCCGGGTTTAAGCCTTGCAGAAGGAACAGGATGTCCGTTTTGGGCCCCCATCTACAATTTGTGATGTCTGGGGCCCGGTCGTGACACTGCAGCCTGAGACTGCCTCCAGGCACCTGAAGACCTTCTGACAGGGCAAGGCCTTCAGGCAATCTCCAAAGTGAACTCCCTCTCCCAAATGGGAGTCCCCTTCCTGGGCCTTCCAACAAAAACACGAGGCCCCGCTGAAAGGAATCTTTTTCCTCGTGGAAATGGTCCCAATATCTTTAGTGTTGGCGTTGCCGCAATCTGACTGCCATCCTGTTACCCAGAGCCCAATGGCGCTCATTTGGAAAAGATACCATAAACTCTTCTGCAGGCAACTTAAGCAGTATGGAACATGCGGAATCCCAAGACTGCAGCCCCTCATTCGCCAGAGGGGTGTGGCTTCATACAAATGGGGGATACCTTGGCCCCTGCACCAACGCTATATTTAGGAATAGGTCAAACAAGCAGTTGTGCTAATTTGCACCACAAATTAGGTGGTCCACAGTTGTGCCCTTAGTGAGGGACATATGGAACATCTCATCAGTGGGGTTGAGTCCATCTTGATGCTGAACCTGGGACCATCGCCTGTAGTGCGACTGGATTTTGCCAGGGTGCTGTTTTCAGTGCAGTCGTGAGTTCTTTCCTGCACTGGGAGGTGCACATTTCCATCAGATTACACTCTGGGTGTGAGGTGCAGTACAGTTGTACCCTAGGTACCTTACTGGGAGGGGACTCTGCCATGACCCCTTTCACTACTGATCGGAGCTGCGGAAGAAAATCTGGTGGAGACCTGCTCACAAAACTATTTGTCAATATGTAGTGACCTCAAAGAAGTGAAGTTTGAGCTGCCTGTGATGTCACTTGATACGTATTGGTGGAAAGTGGCCACTTTTGACACCCGCTAATCTACTGTTTCTGTCCTGCTGTTTCCTTGGCACAGTCAAACTTTCACCTGCCTGAAGGACCGGGTTTTAGAACCCAGCAGCGTCCGGGAGAACGCCTGATACCTTCGAGTTCTCTTGTCTTGGCAAACAGACACTGGATACTTCTTGATGACGTCAAAGACCAAAGTTTATTGGCTTCAACCAGGAACAGAGATCTACAAAGCACACACTGGTGATTCGCTAGAGACTGCACAAATTCAATGAGCGGAGCATGGTCTTTTATGCCAAAAATCAAGCCTCGAGAAACATTCCAAATTAGCATCGAGTTCATACAAATCGACCAATAGCAAAGTAACATTTTGAAAGTAGCGTATGACGACAATCCCATTCTCCGTTGTCCAGCCCACCAGAAATGACCAAGCACATTCCATATCCTGTTCAGTCAGGCCGGACAAACCCATCATAAACCCTCAACCCAAATCGGTGATTTTGTCGTGAAGGAACAGAAACAGATTGGAAGTGAGATAGAAAGGTGGGAGCAGTGTACCATAAACTCGGGCCTGCCCTACTCTTTGATCTTTATCTGACCAGCTGCTTAACAAGGAACTGGCTCAGCGACGTTAGCCTCGAGCACGGAGTCAGTTCGGCCAGGTCATTCAGAAGTCAGCTAAGACATACGTGTCTCAAGGACTCGTTCGGCCGTAATCCTCGGCCTATGTGAGGGCAACCACTCAAAATGGCTGCTGTACACAAAATGGAACCCAAAGGTTCAAACTAAATCCTTGAATACAGAGTGTTCTCATAGATCGATTCATGCGAAAACGCTCATACACGCTACACTAGTCATTTGCGGTCTGCTGAAACCAAAATAGTCTATTTCCGACTACCTTATTTGAACGGGTTCGGAACACCCGAACCAGACCCACGAACTCGCGGAACTACAGTCCATGCACAGCAACAAGTTGTTTTGCACACAACTTTTTAAATGAGCCACACCCCTTTCTCAATTAAAGTCCAGGAGTCCAATCCTTCTCCACTGTCTCCTGTGAAGAATCGAACTTTAATTCCTACCTCGACATTCTCTCTCATTCAGTTGGAGAGTTTTGCTGACCCACTTTACTTGGAAGCGTATTCGCTTTGGCATTTGGAGATCTGGACTTGGTGCGTTGTTTCCGAAGTCGCTCGCCTACCTCTGGGCAGGTCAGATTTGCTCACCATCTTACCAAAATGTACATACCCGAAATGGACCCTGATGTTTTAGGTTCTTTGCAGAGAAACAATTTGACTCCTTTTATAGCCCAGACATTAGAGAATTTGGGTACAGCGGATTGAACAGTTTTGGCAAATGATTTGCTGCTAGACTTAATCTTGTAAAGCCCACGCATGTCTGAAAGTCCTTGAGGCCAGGTACTGGCTGATTTTTTTAAATTTTCTTCAGGTGTGTGCCTTTGATGTGTAATTTAGGGACAGTTTCAGATCATGTTTTGGGGGGTGGAGGGGGGGGGGGGGGTGAGACTTTTATTTACATTTTTTTTTTAATTTCAGTAATTTTTTATTGAAAATAAAAAGCATATTTACATGGTACAGGGTGAATCACATGGGGAAAAAGTAAAGAAAGAAGCACCGATGGGTAGTCCGGCATTGTCCAGATTGCCAGATTGGCTTGCAATAGTTTGGCTCTTGATAGTCCATTCTTCAGTTTGTTACGTCTTCTTCTCGCCCGGCTTGCACGTTTCCATTTTCCCCCTTGCTCCTTTGCACCTGTCTGGTTATCTTTCCGCCCCCCTGGTGGTGTGAGGAGATAGAGGATCAAAAGAAGAGAGGTGTAGGAGTAGAGAGAGACTTAGGCGCATTAAGTTGTTGAGTAGGATGCTTGTTTGATTATGCAGTGTTGCCTGGTCTGGGTGTTTAGGGTGGCTTATGAGAGGACAAGTAGTTGTCTAGTGACAGCCATATCTCGCTCTTTTTCCCTGAGTTCGTTTGGCTGTTGGGCATTATGGTGTCGGCTCCTCTTAGGAAAATGACCCAGTTGAACCAGGCTTTAAAAGTGGCTTTTGCTGTGTCCTTCCAGTTGTTCAACACCGTTTTGACCGCTGCTGTGAGCAGGAGGTCAATCAGGTCTCAACAAACTGTGCATGCGATAAATGGACTGCAGATTTTCTTGTGCTACAGATTTCTGATTCAACTTTCTTTCCTATTCAGGAAACAACATGCTGCTGGTGGGTGTGCATGGCCCAAAAACGCCCTGCGAGGAGATCGTGGTGAAACATCTGGGCAACCGCCTCTACAACGTCACATACCTCCTGAAGGACAAAGGGGATTACATCCTGGTGGTGAAGTGGGGGGAAGATCACATTCCAGGCAGCCCCTACCGTCTCTCTATCCCTTAAAATGGCCCACGCCCCAGGCTCACTGCTGCCCAACCTCCAACCTTGAGCGTATCGGTTTCTCCCCTGGCCAGCCCCAATCTACCTAGAGCGGTTAATGGACTTTCTCCTTTGCCAGAACGCTAGCCTGACTTTCAGTGGTCTTTACACTACCTGTGTCCCATGGTCGCTATTCGCCCTGGGCCAAATGTCAATGCAGTGCTCATGTGGCTTGGGGAAGGGGCTTCCAAACATTTTTGTTTGGTTCTAAAGAGAAGGGCCTTTCGGAATGCATCTTGGTCCCAGCAGCTGTCTCCTCTCCTGGTCCGCTCTACCCCTACTCCTGGTCCTCGTATGGTTTCTGAGCGGAATCCTTTGTTTCTGGGATTTGGTACATTTTTGTACCAACCCGCAACCTGTAGCTCAAACTGAGTAGATGAAGCACTTTTTTTGGGAGGGGTGATGGGTGAGCGTCTACCTATTGTTTCTGAATAGAGTGACCAGGTGGGTAACTGCACCTCTGCAGAGCTGGTACCTTGGGACAGGTTGCACCACTCGCGTCCTTGTTTTGGGTCTGTGCTCCTCTGCTAAAGCTTTGAGACTGAGGAATGTGCGGAAAGACAACTCCATACCTTTGGACCTGCTGAAGCACATTTCTAGGGCTTTCACAATGCCACTAAAAAGACACTAGTTTATGTTGCTTAATTTACTTCCTGGACTTGGTGCCACCACCTCTTATCACACGTACTTCCCATCTCTACATAAGCTCTGATGCTGCCCTAGTTCCATAACCGCCCTAGTTCCATGGGACCACTGTCCTGTACAAGCGAGCCCGGTGTTCTTTGTCTGGGAGGCCCCAACCCAGACTAATCTGTGGTGTAACTGGTGCACCGGAGATAGCCAACACACTGCTGCTGGACAGGTCCACTTACCAGCTAACTAAAACGTTCGTTTTTATAAAATAAAATATTTTTTTGTGCACGACTACAGTACTTGGCTCTTAATGATATTGAAAATAAATGAAAGTTATGCTATAATACTTTTGTCTAGTGGTTTTTTCTGGCTTTCTTTTTGCACCAAATGCTGCAAGAAGCACAGAATGAGAACAAAGTGAGTGAATAATGTTGGACCTAGAAAGGAAAGAGGTAGAAAGATGGGACAAGGTGCTTCGCAGTAACAAGCCTAAATTGTGTAGTCCAATACAGTTTTAAACTAATTGCTACAACTGAGCGTTTTATTCATGCTGCCAAAGTTTTTCAAAGTTGTGTGGCTCAGCCCTTGCTTACAGCCAGGCAGTTTCGTTCTTGATAGAAGTTCTGCCAGTGAAGCCTTTACAAAAAAAAGATGATGGACGGAATGCTAAACAAATCAAACATTCACCCCCATTTTCAGATCTGGGTTTAATCCATTGTTTTTTGCTCATCACGCCACCCCAGTTTAAACCCAGCCTTATGCAAATCAGTCTTGACCCTGCTCCCCATGGGAACAGTCCAGCCTGAACGGTCAAGTCAGGTCCTCACTGGGCTGGAAACAAGCAAACTGGGACGGATTTCTGTGTCAAGTAGGGTCAAGACTGATTTGCATATGGCTGCGTCCAAACTGGAATGGCATGGTGAGCAAAAAACTATTACCTATTTTTGGCCTGACTCTGTACTGGGGTGAATGTTGGGATATTGTTGAGCTCCGTCCAGTTGTTTTTGCATTTGTTGCCCTAAGGGGGACTGGTATACCCAGACGTGGGTCCCGTGCTCTCAATGCCACTGGAGTCAAACTAGCCTTGCTGTTGAGGGGTGATACCCCCTCACCGGTCCCAGGATGCTCGTTTATGGTCTAGGAAGGACCTGGCCTAGCAGTCCAAGCTAGACTGTTCCTATGGGGAGCAGGGCCAAGGTTGATTTGAAGATGGCTGGGTCCAAACTGGAATGGCGAGCAAAAACGATGATTTTAGGCCCAGTTTGCTGTACCGGGGTGATAGTTGGACAGAATACTGAACAATGTCAATCAATTGTTCTTTTTGCATCTGAAGCCTTTACAAGCCGCTATTATGCAAGGAACTTTGTTTAATATTTCAATCTCTGCCCAGGTGTAGCTGCACAGACAGTTCGAGCAGCAGTGTTCCATCTTGCATCAAATGAGTTCAATGGAAGTTGAATGGTGGGCAGTAAGCACTTTGTAAACTCAAACCGGCTTTTTTTGAAGCGTTCTCTGGGTGGGTGTTGCTTGCTTTCTGAATTGATCCGATCTTTCCTTGAGGGTAAATGCCAAGGCTTGAGCCAGCTGATAATTGGGGCTGTGGGGGAAGGGAGGGCCAGAGTGCCCAGTTGCTACCTTACAGCTGTTCACCTCAACAGGCTAGAGTGACATTGGGGACATGATTTAATAATTGGGGTAGGGGTTGACGTAAACTGCACTAGAATGTAGCCTCGCTCTGTATATCCTATGGTGTATCTGAAGGCATGCGCTCTGCTCCATTGTGGCTGCGTCCCAGGGGATGCTAGTATAGGTGCCTTAAATGTGTTCCATGTGCCCAGGGTAATGTTTGACTAGACTATCCCTGGCTGGCTGGCATGGCAGTGGACTCAAAGGTTATATACAATTGGTGATGATGCGTATCCCAGGTGGCAAACTTAAGCCCCTTGGATGATCTCTCACCCCCTCTAAACCAGGACACGTCCCAAGAGCTGTGGTTATGTTGTAGGTGACCCAAGTTCATTACATACACTTGCCAGAATTAATTCTGACATTTCATGGACTGAGCTCCAACTCTTCTACTAGATCCCGAAAGGTGATTATAATTCTCTTCCAGGGGATCCTCATCAAAAGTCATAAGCATTAGAATATTCCCGCCCATGCGCAGGACCCCGGAAACACTATATTATATGTGATAGATATATAGATATATATATATATAGTGGGGCACATATAATATAGTGTTTCTGGGGTCCCGCGCATGGACAGGAATATTCTACTGCTTATGACTTTGATGAGGATACCCCTGGAAGAGAACTAGGATTACAGGTAAGTAACTAATCCTTACTCTGTTGTCCCTTGTCATATGCCCCTTTGGCCAGTCTGGATTTTAAGCTGGCAGAACGCGCCATTCTGGAATTTGTAGATTTTCCTTTAAGTGTGGCCTCCTATCTCTCCGAATGTGATGGTTTTTGCTAGTAAGCCAGAACGGACTGCAGATTGTCTTCTATTTGGACACTAGGCAGATACGTGAATAACCCATCCACGGCTTCCCAATGGTAAGTTGGTAACAAGCAATCATATGTGCAACAAAATACAAATTATGTATGTGATGAAATAAAATGTTAATGGGAGGACAACCAAGACCGTAGCAGCCTGAACAAGTGTTCTAAAAGCTATGAACAAATGTAAACTTGCCATGATCCACCTTGAATGTAAGGAGCAGTTGGATGGCTTCTCAGCGCATAAATAAACTCTCAGATCACACCCAGGTCATGCACGACTGACGCTAAAAGGTCCCTGGCTGTAGTATTAATACACGTTCAAGGACACGGACTGATATTAATTTACTCGCTCCTTGGGTTGGGAAAAGAGGTCCATTTCTCAACCTCAAATGTGGCCATTGCAGGCAGTCAGGGGACCTCTTGATGGGAGTGCTTGGAATACTGCAGCCTTCAAATACTCAGATCTTTCTGTGCTTGGCCACACCTCAGACAAATCAAAAGCCTCCATCTCAAAATACTAACTTGTGCACCATTCACTCTACATTGAGCTAACATTAAAAGAACGCCTTCACAGCTGTAGGACTGCGAACATCTGTCGTTTTGTTATCCTCTTTCTCCCCGAGTGATGAGTTTATATTAATCTCAAGGTAATGGGTGACCACCTGATTCTGACCCGATCACTGCCTTACTTCTAGTTTGAACTCTTAAATGTTGTATGCAGGACTTTGCCAAACAAAACCTTAAATCTTCACACCATCTGCCTAACCCTTAAATATTTCATGAGTGAGCTCTCACTAGCAAACTTCCCACCACCTTTGCTCATCAATATTTTTATAAGTTAATCAATACAAACTCAGGCAGTTCAAACAATAAAATATCCTTGGTATGGTATTTAAAAACCTGCAGATATGAGATCAAGTAACTGTTTTCAGAAGTAACAAACGTGCTCTAATCTAGAAAAATGTTTGCGGCATGTGTAGCTGTAGATACATACTCTGCATGTTCTTGGCAGCTAGTTTTCAGCTTGGACGTCTGCAACTTGTGTTTCTTTAAAGGCTTTCAAGTCGCGAGGTATAGTGATGACTCCTATGACTGGTAATCCGCATGGGCATTGACTCCATTGTTAGTTTTCTTTGACTATTGGGGGTTAGATGTGCTGCGCTGGGCCTGGAGTTGACGCCATTTCTTTCGTGGTCCAGGCCATTCGAGTCTCCCGCTCCCTTGAGATAATCAGTTTGCATTGCAATTTCAATATTTGGTAATGTTGCTTCCATCGGATCCATGTCTGACTTTGATGCTCCATTCAGGGCCTCTCCCTCCTAGGGACTGTTCTGTTGAGTTTTGCCCATTGAGAGTGCATACACTGTGATGGAAAACACCCTTTCATTACTGGCCACAGTACTGCTCCAAGTAATGGGGGACAGATCAACATTGTTTGCAACCTCTGCTGGTCACCGGAGCACACAGGAGCTCCTGCTCTTCTTAACTCACCTTCTGGTGCAAAAAAACATCCAAAACAGTCTGGATCTTCAGCTCGCTCGACACACCATGGAACAGCAGCAAGACTGGGAAACCCTTGGCATCTCCAGGGAGGATGTCGAAAGAGGTGGATGTCAAACAAGCGGCTGCTTTCAACCCTGACCCAGATTCTCCTTCAGACTCCGAGGCTGCAGACCTGCAGCTCACACTGGGCCAACGCCGAAGACTTGGGCTGGGAGTAAATCTCTCACCATCCTGTGACCATCACCTCTCCAGGGTCTGGCATCCAGCCCACAATTTGTGGCACAGCCTTTCTATCAGCCACTGCATACCAGCCATGGCTGGCACCGATCCAAGGCTTTGGTGCTGACAGACTCCATCTACAGTGCTGAGCAAGCAGCTCAAGACCCAGCCCTCCTCAGCACAGACCGCTCCCCTCTGGGTCTTTGGCACTGGCACAGATGTAGAAAAATTATCCTAAGGAAATAGTCCTTTGTATGGTCACCCCAAGTTTTTCAGCGGAGTGCAGTGAGGCCTGCTAACCAGACCGCCGTGCCGGTGCCTTGACCCTAAAGTGTCCAATTGGCTGTTGTTGGAAAGTGGGTTATTGGTAGGGGCAAATGTAGGTCTGCCACTGGCAATAAGGCCACTAACACATGAATGGACTCAACATAGGTCTTAGAAAATTATTCCTATGCTCAACCCTTGGTAATGTGGCTTCGAGCAGACAGGCTTAATTTCAAAGACAGGCATGTAAAGAATTTAAAAACACAATTTCAGTAAATAATTAAGACACAACACAAAATAAAAATCCAACACCAATTTATGAAAATAGGTAATATTTTTATCTTTTAAATGACACCAAAACGAAAAAATCCATTGTAGGAAACCAGAGATATGAATTGTTAAAGATTAGTCACTTTCTAGTGCTTAGAAATCAACAGTGCCCCTTTTAGTAATTTCGTTTTCTGTTAGGGACACACCTTTATAAATTGTTCTGAAGAATTTTCTCACCACTGTGGTTGGATGCCTTCTTCAGCAAGCTGGGTCCAGTTAAAACACCTTCCTGGAGTACTGCTTGCGGGTCCCAAAGTATCCAACACACAATCCAAGGTCCAAGGTTCTGGAATCTCCAAGAGGGTCCTTGAAAGTGGTTTCATTCCTATTTATCTGGCAGGTGTCGGGCAGTGGCTCTTTCTCCATTCCAGTCAGCCTTCACAAACATCTGTCACGGTGTTCCACAAGGGTCGGCTATTAGCCCAATTTCATTCAACATTTATCTGAGCCCTCTGATTAATATCATTCGGGCCCACAATGTGTAGGTAGTAAACTACGCTGACGACTCAGATCATTCTATCCCTGGATGGAATCCAACCTAATGCTCTCGAGGATTTTCATGCATGTATGCATAATACTGCGCAGTGGCTACGTGATAACTCCTTACAATTTAACTCGGGTAAGACCGAAATTTTACATTACGCAGTTGGGAAGGTTCCCCGGCCTCTTCCTTGTAACTTCTGGCTGCTTGATACTTCCATTCCTTTGGCGCCATCTATGACTGTGCGCAACCTGGGTGTCCTGTTCAACACCAACTTGTCACTGGAGACTCAAGTGAACAAGAGGGTGGGGTGCTGTTTCGGTCTTATGATTATTCAAGGCGTTATTTTGAGTAGACTTAACTACTGTAACGCCTTACTGTTGGAATCTCCCAAATATCTAATCCAGAGACTGCAGTGTGGTCAGAACACAGCAGCGAAACTAGCCCTGTCCAGACCAAGGGGTTCTTCCGCCTCATTGTGCCTAGCTGACCTACATTGGCTCCCTGTGCAGCAAAGAATACTTTTTAAATCACTTTGTATTGGGTTCAGGGCGCTGCATGGATTTGGTCCTAGGCCACTGCTGAGGAAACTGGTCTGGTATACACCTACCCGGAGTCTTCGCTCCTCTTCTGCTTACTTGGCAAGTGTACCCAGGTTTCACAGGGCCAGACTGGGAGGAAGATCCTGAAGTGTCGCTTCTGCGAAACTTTGGAATGAGCTTCCGCTGGAAATCAGACAATGTAGTACTCTGTCCCTGTTCAGGAAAAAGATTAACCTGGTTGTTCCCTAGAAACTAACTGTTGGGCTTCAGTAATGCTCATTTTAGGCCGCATCCCAGCTTTAGTCATCCTTCTTGCTCCTGCTGGTCTGTATTTCACGTATCTTTAGCGCCAGGGTACCCGTGGGGTGTTTGTTGCGCGCTATATACATACATACATACATACATACATACATACATACATACATACATACAAAGTGAAACTTCAATTCCGCAATCCACTTGAACAAAACCCTTAAAAATCCACTGGTACTCCAGGCTTTGAATTCTTTGTGGGGCTGTCCAGGTGAGCTCTGTTAACCTGTAGCTTGCAGGGAGTTCAACTCTTGAGTCCTTTGGCAGCAAGGTAATCCACAGGGCTGTAGTTTCAGATGGTGCAGTCTTCATAGGTCATGCCTTAGTTCCTTGCACACAGCAAAATCTTTAGCAGGGCACTTCTTGATTCATTCAGTTTTAAGCAGCAGATCTGGAGGGCTCTGCCTCTCTCAGATACTTATTCAAAATTCTCGGTCAAGCACCAGGTCACTGCTGACCAATGAGAGCAGGGCAACTCCTCATAGTTACGACCACATCCTGTAGAGTGTGGCATTAGTTTGTCCCAGAGTGCATCATTCTTCCAAATCCATAATGGCTGATTTTCCAGCAAGAGGTAAGAGCTGGCTAAACACACCCCCTGGGATGGCTTATTTCCATGGACTCTCCCCCTACCATCTGCACATCCCTTCCTTAAGCCTAGCCCTGACTCTATCTCAAGAGTGTCGGATTGAAGCTGAAACCCAGGCCTCCCCTCTGCCTTTGAAGAGCATAGTTTACGACGCCACCTCCTGGCCTGGCATTCCTATAGACCAGCACACTGCCCTCCCAGCAGCCTGGCTAATCCACTTAACTCTGACCAATCTGGGCAGACCACTGAAAGGCTGAATTTGGACTTACAAAGTCTCATAACTTCTTGTATGTACACTTTAGGAGAAATTCAACAATATAATATTGTTGGATTTGCTACTACCATTCTGGGAAGTCTTTGAATGGTCCGGCTAGTTCACTCCTATCAATATTTATTAATCAATCACTTCCTACCATGTTAACCTATGGGCCATGGGGTTTGCAATAGGGAAAATGACTTGGGCCAGTTTTCTAGCACCAGGGCTTATAAAAACCTATTTTATAAGTATTTCCCAAATTTCTACAGGACCCCCACCGCCTGTGCAACTAGGAGAGACTTCAGGGGTTCTGAATCTGCAGAAATATTGCAGATCACCCTTAACCAATTCTTCCAGCAGCAAAGTCGAATTTGAGCAGCTCTTTAATACAATGTGGGGAGTGAAATGTAAAATTTCACTTTACCCAGGCATATAAAAACTCATTTTATAAGTCGCTCCTTGTAGAAAACTGACCGCCCCCACCTCTGGGATACCTAGGGGGGGGCCTGGTGGTCCCCAATATGCAAAAACATGGTAGGTTTTTCATTTTTAAGGGCCCATACCCCTAAAGTAGAGTTTGGGCACAATTTACGGTTTAAAAGCTGTCATGGCCACCAGTCTGCTTTTAAACTGACCTCAGGTTTCAGTAGTGCACACATGCAAGTGCAGAAAAATCTGCTGGACTCTAAACTGCCATGCCCCAGGATACTGGAGACTTCTAGGTAGTTTCAATCACCTGCCCTATTACATACTAGGGGCTTATGGGGTAGGTCATGCCAATTATAGCAGACCCTCCAGGATTTCGCGGTTTGCTGCAAAATCGGCACTTTTGTAAAAATGCCGCAATTTTTACAAAAGTGCCTGCGAAATCAGCACTTTTGTAAAATTGCTTCAATTTTTACAAAAGTGCCCGCGAAATCGGCACTTTTTAAAAACTATTTCAGAAGTTAATGTTGCTGCAATGTCCAATACAGCGAATTGAGTAGTTAGAACTTTTTTGCATCTTTAATTAAATACATTTTTCAATATAGGGAAATGTGTCTTTATAAGTTTCGCAACAATTCAACTCCAGGTCCTTTAGTGACACTGTTTCTAACTTCAGAATCTACACTTAATATTTACTGGACAATGTTTTAAGTTGATGATGTTTGTCTGCACAGGGCTAAGCTCTGTTAAATGTATTAAAAGGTTTAACAGTATGCTGTTCAGGTCACATGTCAATGGAAACCAACAACCGGTTGGATTCCAGTGGAACTGGTTGTTGTTTTTTTTCTTCTTTTCCTTGGGGCTGATATTGTTGTGAGTAAGCATCCCCTAGGTTACCTACTCTTTCGCTGCCTTTATCTCTTAATATACTGGTTACGGTCAAAATGTTCCTGCAGTGCTGACACAAACAGTGTCACGGTAGAGTTAAACTTTATCATTGATTTAAATAGTTACAGAATGGTACTGGGAAATAGTTCTCCAGCTCCCCAACGGTGCAGGTTAAGGTTAGTTTGGGTATTTAGTTGCACTGAAGATGCATGACATTGTAGTACGTCAACCCGAGGTGAAATGGATTTTTGTTCTTCCTGGTGGCTGCTGGGAGCTTGCCTCCTAGGCACGCACTCTACACTGTGGCCTTCTACACTAGGCTGCTCTCTTCATTTTGGGCTTGTTCAAATCATGTCGTCTTCTGACAAGCACAGTCCCATCTCTGGTGCAGAGAGGCCCATAGCCGGTGTCTCTTCTCAGATGACAGCTGCAAGCCTTCATGCGGGATTTCAGACCAAATCAATCTGGGAGCATGTGAGAATATCAGTTTCCTAGTACAGGTCCGAATATATTGATCTATCCGGTTTCCAAGGAGTCATAGCTACGGTGAAGTATTTATTGGAAGTGTATATCGTGCAAACACTACGGGTTCTGCTGCAGTTCCAAGAAGGGTGCTACTAAGAGCCTTTTTAGTGGAATTGTTATAAGAGCAGGTAGACGGAAATAGAAAGAAGCAGATTTCTGCTTGGAGTGTGCAAGCACTTTCTATGGTTACTTGATTATGAAAGCTGTGGCATCTACAATGTTTTGAGCAGCCTGACGTTTTTTGGGGGTGAGAGGTGGGTGCCAATCATCTCATCAGTGTCCTCATAGTTTATAATACAATTGCAAGCATTGCATTTACACTACTTGGAAAAGGCCAAAATGAATTCCCACCTGGAGTTGAATTTTGTGGATACCTGGCTGTCCAGGCCATTTAGACGCAAACAAATTCATTCAAGCAGAACATCCTGAGGCAAGTGAATGGGGCAAGGGTCGCGTGGTTCAGTATGCTTCTGTTGTCCGGGCAGCAGAAACGTCACTCAATAATTGAAAGTTTGGACCTTGCAAAGAAGGAGCTATACAGGACTGAACCCTTGAGAAATTATTATTAAACGGTTTCCACCACATTTATTTTGTGTTACTAATTGTCCTTCATGCATGAGCACACACATTGTGTCACCCAGTGGCCATTTATCATTGTGATTTCGATTTTCTTGAAATTCAGGACCCTGTTCACAGATAAGTGTCTGTGTGTGTTTGTAGTTGCTTCTGACGTTTGCATGGATATTTGCATGGATGTTTACAGGTTTTTGGAATTCGCACAATGTTTCTAGAGTATGGCTAGAAAACTGTGCCAGGTGCAGATTCCCAGAAACACCCCTGTGCACGTTTTGTGAAATCGGTTTTGCCCTTGTGCAAATCAGAGTTGTATAGTGGGTTCAATTGTGAACTGTCAAAAGGCAGTGCCTTTGGACAATAGCACATTTAATAATAATGATCTTTATTTAGATATAAAACATATCTTTAAAAGAATTTACAGATTCACAGCCTGACCGAATATTAAAATAAAAACTTCTAGGAATAACAACACAAGTTTAGATATAAAGGCACAATCCATTAACAAACATTGTAAAAACAGGGATATTATCTCATAGTTTATTTTAAAATCACAAAAATTGAAACAAGGCGACAGCTTGCATTAGTTATAACCAAATTTTGTCTAACATTGCTAAGAATAATGCCAGTTAATGCTGTTTTCGGTGAAAAGAAAAAGATTGGGCACTTTAGCATGGTCTCCTTAGGTTAAAGATGTGATATGCTCGCAGGATAAATTTTATAAATTTTATGTTTAGCGCTGTGTTTTCCGGGTTCAGAGCTGCCATGATGGCTTGCCTGCAGGTCCGAACACCCAGCCTATTCTGATTTTAAACCAGACCTGCGTTCTGTGTTAAGGGCTGGGCAAAGGCAGCTTACATGCAACCTGGTTTCCGCTGTTTCCCCACACCCTCTACAAGAGAGATCTTCCAATGTGCGTCGCCATGGTGGTAAATCTTGCAAGAAACGCCAGTCACCCAGTCTGATGGCAATAAAGCTGCGTTTCAGGTGTAATGGATATGTGCTGGCCAGATAGCAGGCCGGGACCGGGTGTCTGTAGGAATTTATTGTGACCCAGGCGTGACTACGTTTCAGAAAAAGTACTTTATCAGTGAGACGAGAAGTCATTCTCACACATTTTTTATAGCTTTTTTAAATGCTATCTGGCCTGGGTTTAGGGCCCACAACTCGCTTGCTGACATTTGGTTAATGGCGTCTGTAAAAAGACGTCCATACAGACCCCCCAGGTTTATCTGGCTAATTTCTTGCCACACTAGGGATTCTAAAGTACCTGGCTCAGCTTGTCTTAACTTGTGACACAGGTTAAGGTATGCCCCAGTGGCTGAGGCCTCGTAGTTTATTAGCCCCATCTCCAACCTGATCTGCGCTGCAGAAGCGGTCTTTGGCAACCGGAGCACCCCTTTATAAATTTTAGTGGTCTGTTGGTTCAGGGTTGTGTTCATTTTACCACTGAAAATCTCAACGCCGTAGGATAGGGTGGGGCCAACCTTTGCTCTCATTACCTCCAGAAGGGGGGCTAGGGTTGGACCGGAAAGGTCTTTCGCAAGTTTGCCTAGTGACACCATAAGGGTCACTGCTTTAACTCCGATCTCTCTACGCTGTTTCTTGTAACTACTTTTTGAGTCAAGGTGGACGCCTAGGTATTTACAGGACTGGCCGATTTCTAAACTAACATTATTGAATGACCCGCCGCCCCCTGTGTATCGTTTCTTGCCGAATGTAACTAAATGCGTTTTCTTTAGGTTAACCTCGAGTTGGTTGCTGATCGTGTAATGGAACAGTTTATCGAGGAGTCTTTGCAACCCTAGCCTGGTTAAACTAAAGAGAGCCAGGTCGTCGGCATATAAGAGATTGCTTAGTCATGCCGCCCACCTTCGGAGAGTGACTATTAGTGTCGTCTAGGACCGCTGACAAATCTGCTACGAATAAGTTAAAAAGGAGAGGGGCCAGCACACATCCCTGCTTCACACCTCTAGTTGTCATTATTTTCCGTGAGAGATGTGTGCCGGTCCCCAACTTCACCCGCACCCACGTCCTAGTGTGGAGCTGAATTATTCCCTCTAGTAGTTTCTCTGGAATCCCCCACATCTTTAGTTTGGCCCATAGGGCCTCCCTGGGGATTCTATCGAATGCTGCTTTGAAGTCTACAAAACAGCAATGAACTAATCTTGAGGTTGCAGCTGCCCTGTCGACTACAGTTGTTATTGCTAGCAAGTTGGTACAGGTTCCTGAGTGTGCCACAAACCCTGTCTGGTTCATTGGAAAAAGGTTATTGTCCTTTACCCATAACCTTAGGTCCTCTAGTAGAAGACCTGCATAATGTTTTGCCTCTATGTCCAGTAGGGCAATGAGCCTATAATTGCTCGGATGGGCGTGGGATCCAGATTTATAAATTGGGTGTATTATAGCTCCCCGCCATGACTCTGGAATTGTGGATGTTCTTAGTGCATAATTGAAAAGATTGGCCAATGTTCCTGACCAGAGGGTAATATCAGATTTAAACAAAGTTTGTGGCAGGCCATTTGGGCCTGGCACCCCATCAGATCTTGCTTTTGACAATAGTTTCGAGACCTTTTCATGTGTTATACTCCACGAAGGACCATGCCCTTGACTGGTCTCACTTACGGGGGTGTTTCCAAAGGGGCTTAGATAATCAGGAGACTTAAAGTGATCAAGCAGGAAATTTGCCCAGTCTGATTCAGGGATGTTGGCCGACCCCGTACACACTGTTCCTAAGCTGGTGCGGTTAATAAGCGCCCAGAATTTCCTTGAGTTTTTTTGCTTACTTTCCCACACCAGTTTACTCCAGAATTGGTTTTCATGTGCCCATTTGTCCTTTTTAATCGCTCGCATGAATAATTTTTGTGAGGTTTGATAATTGGATATGCAATCACTGTTTCCCGGGGATTTGGTCAGTGCCCTCAGGGCCTTATTTCTTGTTTTCTTTAGTGACTTCGTCGTCTGCGATAATGTGAATTGATGGGTCCGGGTTGCCCTTTGGGCTTGGTGCCTTACAGGGAACAGATGAATCAAGTGGGAGCATAACGTGGACCATTGTTCGGTTGGACTAGCCTCATGCTCCTGGCTCAGTCTTATTATGTCCGAGCTTACCTCAAGAATATTCAAGCTAGTTTCTTCAGTCCACTTTAGGCGCTTTAAGTTTTCTGTGTAGATTCCCTGAAGTGTCGATGGTGCCATTTTGTGATACTCTGGGTTTATGTTGAAGACTGTGACCTGGGGCCTGTGATCACTTTCCATTCTTGGGTGTATTCTAAAGTCAATGATTCAATTTAACAGGGGTGCAGTGCAGATTGTATAGTCCAGATGCGATTGCTTTGAGCCATTTGTCCATGTCCACTTTGGTGGAGTGTCCCCGGCTGTTCTGCCATTGATGACATGATAACCTGCACTATAAAATTGGCTCACGCATAGGTCGCCTAGATTACTTTGAGTTTGTGTAAGCGGTTTAGTTTGCTTGGTGGCCTCGATGATTTGGATTAGGGGGGGCATCATTATCTGCTATGTTCCCCTGAAATAGGTAGGTGTTAAAGTCCCCAGTAACTATGCAGTCTGAATTGGGTTGGTCCGTGGCTATATCGTTCATAATCTTGATTAGACGGGTCAGGTGGACCTTTTTTGTGCGTGTACTGGGGTTAATGTACACATTTAAAAGAACGAGGGGGCGGTGTTTCCGCCAAGGATCGATCTTGACCCCTAGGATCCAGTCTTCCTTGAGGGGCCATCGTGTTATTCAAACTTTTATAGAGTTTGATACATAACTTGCCAGCCCGCCTTTCGAGTGGCCAAAGCGACTGTCCCTGGTTGCTGGATTCCATGTCTCAGTGAACCCAAGCACTGGGCACCCCTGTAAATCCTAGGTTTCCTGTAGTGCTATTACTGAGTGATTCCCCAAGAAAGATTGCGTATCTGGGTCCCCAATTTTTTGGAGTAAACCACTTATGTTCCAGGAGCATAATAGGGTAATTTGGTCTGAAGGGGAGTTGGGTGCTGCTCCTGACTGTGGTGGCTGTGCTGGAATTTTTGTGCCAATTGGCGTAATCATAGGTTTAACTGGTCATTCGTGGCTTTTAGTTGATAAAATTGCTGGGAGCCAGTCCCATCCTTGGCCAATGTCGTTGGTGGCTACTTCTGAGATGGATGTTGCAGTCTTCTTCTGGCCCTAAGGCGTTTTTTAGAATTGAGTGGGTTTTTTCTTGACCTTTCTGCCTTGTTATACCACTTTTTTTAGGTGATGTGTGTTGGTTAAGGAGTGTGGTTGGGTAGCCCGGCAAAGAGTATGGGTAGACTCGAATACCCCATTCCCTTAGGGTTGCTTTGTTGTTCAAAAACGTGGATGCCCACTTTGCCTCCTTGAATGTCACCAGAGTTACCTCCGATGGTTGTGTTCCTCTTGGTGGGAGGAACTCGATAGCCTCAATTTCATCCGATACTAGGCCCATGAATCCAGGGGTCCCCTCTATCAATTTGAGTATGTTTGCTCCGTTGAGGATGTCATGGCGGCCCTTTGATTTGTATTCAGGGGCTAGTAAGATGTAGGAGTATGATGTAACTTTGGCAGTCTCTTTTTGAAGAGCACATTTACTTTCATGTATGTATCAATAGGCACAAATGGCTCTGTGGATCGAGCACATTTCGCTGAGTTTATTGTGTTGAGATGCAACTAATAAATATAACTGTTCATGCTTAGCTGACTGCGGTTTTACACTATTTGTGATGAACTCTGTACTTTTATTGATTTTCCAAAATTCTATGGATGATTGAATTTATCAGAGTAGCATACTGTATTTATGATCCAAGGGAAGCATTGTTTTCATTCCTGCATTTTTGGTCACAGCTGCAGTTGCACCAGACAGATAACAGAGCATGTTACGTCAACATCCAAGGCATTCAATGAGTTAATCAATCAGCTATTTATAAAGCGCAACAGCCACTCAGAAGAGTGTTGCAGCTATAGGAGGAACTGCTTCATCATCCAACTACAGAACAATGAACCCTCTTAGAAAGCCAGGCCAAACATCCAAGCCATTCTTCACCCCCCGGCCAATCGGACCTAATTGCCAGGGCTAGTTTGCGTTCCCAGAACGGCCCTGGTTGGGGGACCTTCAGAAGTTGTCCAGCCGCTTACATTCGAAATGCCCTGGCCTGGGCTGCCTGACCTTGGCTTTCCGAACTCGCTGTAACATGGCACATTGTGTGATCTTAGGCAAATATTTAATTTCACGAAGGTAGCTTCTGCAATGCCATTTCCTATGGGATGCTACCAGGCCATCTTTGTTGGGCTTCTCAGAGCCTATACTAAAGCAAATGGAGGATTGCATTTCCAAGGGATAACAGCCTTCACCTGTGGGCTGCTTCCTCTTTTCCATATTCCAGGTTGCCTATTTCAAAGCGGACAACTCTGCTAAAACAGTTTACATTGATTTAAGGCCGAGCATGAATGATTATGAGTAAAATAAAGTGCCGCAAAAATGCCGTAAATTTCCATATTTGTGCCGCTAAATTTGCTAATCCATGCTGCTATATCCTGAGGGTTTGATTACAGGGGTACCCCACCATACCATAGTGTACCCTAGTGTATGTTTGGTGTCTTAACAGTATTCTAATGTGTTCCTTTTAGCTTGGCACTGGCCCTGGGCATGGTTAAACAGAGCCCAGGGTCAGTCAGAGTCTGTTACCACCAGTCCCAGTCAGCAAAAAGTTGGGGGTTGCCCAGGGCACAGGATGACTTTGCAACAGCTGTACTCCATTGGAAATGGCTAACTTGAGGAAAAACAAGATGGCGGATTGAAGGTGCCGCCGGGTGCAGCTCAAGAACGCCGCTCCCACCACCTTACGGAGAGCAGTTAGCAGATTAACAGATACTATCTGTCACAACAGGCGGCAATTGAAACGGTGCGAAATAACGGAAAGCGTTTTACCGGCAACTTGCTACAGACTGCTTGAGCTTTAAAGAAACTCGGAAGGCTGGATGCGACTTTTGTTTGTGGGCGGCAGCGGCTGCGGTGGTGTCCGCGAGCGAGGAGCTGAGACAGGCTGCGCACGCTGGGCTCGCTGGTCCCTGCTGACGTGGTTAGGATCTGCAGGCCCAGGTTCGAGTGGAAACTTCAGAAGTATCGTTGAGAGGGGATTAGCCAGCCCTTCGAACCAACGGGACAAGCAGGACAAGCGGGATCGGGATCAGAGAGCCGCTTTGTTTGTGGGGAGTGTTTTTGAGTCAGAGACAGGAGGAGCTGTCATGGCTCCAAAGTCTCAAGCAAGAAGCACCAGAAATGTGAAAGGAGCAGGGAACTCCGAGGAGAATGTTACCACAGCTGCAGTCAATGGTCTAGCAGAGAGGAAGGCGGCGGCGGCTGCTGCAGCTAAGGTTAAAACCCCAGCTAAGCCTCACGGAACAGAGGTAGTGATTACCGCTGTCACTGCAGTGAAGAACTTGCTCAATTCCGGGAGTCAAGACAAAGCAGTTAACATGGCGGGTAAGCAACAACAACAACTATCATTAACGCTTGCTGTTGCGGATAAAGATAAATTTGCCAAAAATAAAGAATCTAATTTAGCCACAAATCTAGCGCCTGCAGGGGCCAGTAAAGAGACTGGGCAGATAACTGATTATGGAGACTTGGATACAGATTTGAGGGGAGACCCCCAGAGGGCTTCGGGAAAGGAAGTGTGTGTAATCTAGAGTGGGCATGAGACTGAGATGGGAGTACAAGTGGATACTGTTGCTCAAAAGGAAAATGATACGGATAAAGGGAAAGAGAAGGATATTGAAAATGGAGCAGCTAAGCTGATGCCACAGGCGCAGACACTTGCACAAATCTCAGACTCAGGCTCTGACATTAGAAAGGACCCCGCAGGCACCAACCCGACTCAGATGAACGGCGAAGCTATAGCAGTCGAGGCTACGGGCACTCAGATCTTGGCTCCAGTTATTAGAATTCCTAAAGATAAAGTAGAAGAGAGCAGCGGAATACATGTAGAGTAGAATGATGAATATGAGGAATTATTGGATGAGGACGGCAATATGGCGAGCTCACTACAGGATAACTGGAAAACAGTGACACGGAAAAAAGGAAAAGGGAAAGCCAAAAATAAAATAAGGAGCAAGAAAAACACTAATCAGTCTACTCTTTCCTCTACAATAAACCTGGCTAATAATAACCGTGGAAAATCTATTATTGATGATAGCCCCTTGCGTAATTGGATTAAAGCTAAGGGAGGAGTTAAAACAATGGCCTTACGCCTATCAGGCAATAACTCCATTGAGCCATCAACTCCGTTGCTATTGAATCAGGACATTCAAGATATTCATGATATCGGTTCTGACAATTCGCCCACTCCTACAAATCAATTGATAGTAAGCGAGCGTAATGGGGCACAAGATCTACAACTAGACTCTACCTTAAGGGAGGATGGGACTGAGATGGCCCTAAATGTGGGCAAAATTATTGCTTCAGTAGAGGTAGAATCCGATCAGGCCATGCAAATTACGAAGGAAATCACGAAGGAAATAGACCAGGAAGTCTCCTCTTTGGAAATCCCTTCTATGGCACTAATTTTGCATATGCTGACCGAACAGAGACAAGAGGCACAACAACATTTTTCACAACTTAAGGAGGATAGTGCTAAAATTCAGTCATACTTGCTCGAGGTCAATGGGAAAATGAACAAAGTAACTCAAGAAGTAGAGGAACTTCAACAACGAGTGGCACAAATAGAGGAGACTTCGGTCAAGCACAATCAGAAAAGTATTGGGCACGAGGAAGAAATCCGGGCCTTACAATCCAAGATGGAGGACTTGGAAAATAGGCAAAGAAGGCAGAATCTCAGACTTTTTGGGATCCCGGAGGGGGCCGAAGGGGCGGACACCAGAGCCTACATAGTTAGACTATGCCAACGTGCCTTCCCTGATCTCGCGGACTGGGATTGGGACTCTCAGATCCAAAGAGCCCACAGGCTGCCTTTAGTTAATAGAAACAGAGACAACAAGTATCCTCGTCCTTTTTTGATTTATTTTGGAAATTTTCTGTTGAGACAAGCGGTTTCTTTAAAAGCTAAACCTAACTCTCCGATTACCACCGAAGATGTGACCTTCTTTGTTCGCTCAGATTTGTGTAAATCTACTATGGACAGACGATGGAAACTGCGCCAGCTAATCGACTCTTTTAAAACCGCAGGGGCTCAGGTTTTCCTCCAAGAGCCTGCATGTTTAAAGGTTATGAAAGACGGGCATACGTATTATCTCAATCAGGTCAAGGAGGCAGAAAATTTGCTAGATAAACTTACAAAAACATAAGTAATATAATACTATACCTTTGGGATTGCTAGGTGAAAAGGTCTGATTAATGTGACAATTTACAGGATAAAAAGGGAGGATATGGGATACAAGACAAGCTAAACCTTGCAAAAATGGCATACGTAAGGTGGGTGGTGGAAAGCGGCGGGTAGCTGCACCGATGAGAGGCTGCCCTACCAATAGGCAGTAGATATAAAGGGGGGGTGTTTTTCTGTGGCACAGGGGGGGAGAGAAAGGAAGGGGGGGGGAAACAAAAAAGACAAGACCAGACAAGGCGAAGTCACAATGTACTTAATAAGAAAGAGAGCTTTATGGAGTAATAAGAAAAGGGAAGAGGCTTTTTTTTTTTATTGTATGTAAAATGACGTACTGCAGGTGTCTTGCCTGGAACGTATCAGGCCTGAACAACAAGACTAAAAGAAATCTAATCTATCAAGAGTTAAAGATGTATGATGCACAGATAATAATGCTTACAGAAACCCATATATGTTATAAAGATAAAAAATTGCTGAGTCAATTGGGATACGAATTGGTGACCCGCACGACTTTAAATGCACCGATAAGAGGTGTGGCTATCTTAAAGAAAAAAACACTGGCAAGGGGAAGTTGTTAAAACAGCAGCAGATAAGGGAGGGCGGTGGGCAATAATGCAGATGAGATTGGAAGGTACTTTATATGTTTTTTGTTCAGTGTATGGTTCTAACAAAGATGAGCCACGGTTATTTGATTGGTTGAATATGGAATTATTATCTTGGTCAGGAGAACTTATTCTAATGGGAGATTTTAACTGTGTTTTGAACTATCAACAGGATACAACTAAAAAAGGTGCAGGGCTACGTATGCGCCAAACAAGAGCAGCTATATTGGAACTAGCTAAAATACACAATATAAAAGATATTTGGCGAAGTTTATATCCAGGGTTACCCGGTTTTACGTATTACTCAGCTCCTCATAAACTCTGCTCTAGGATTGATTTAGCTTGGGCCTTGGACGAAGTAATGAGCAGAGGAGATATGAAGGTCATGCCAAAAATTTCTTCGGATCACAATCCTATAATATTTACCTTTGATCTGGCCTCAGGTATAAAAAAAGACGCTCTTTCTCTTTTCCAAGATATTTACTCTCAGATGAGGTCTTTGTTACCATGCTTAAAAAACAGATAAAGGAGTTCATTTTATATAATAAAGATACTGCTAGTTTGCTCTCAGTTTGGGACGCTTGCAAGGCCTTTATCAGAGGAATAACTCAACAATATATATTTAAGCAAAACGCATCAAGAAAAAGAGAAACAAAGCTAATGACAGATAATATTCTATATATCGAAAAACTATTGGCAGACAAGCTTAGAGATGGGGAACGGAATAGCAGACATATATTAATTTTAGAAAGTAGACTTATAAATATACGTACAGGCATGAAAAGTTCTTTTAAAGAAAAAAACAGTTGTAAGATACTCAAATACAGATTATCACAATATGAATCTGGAGATCGAATAGGAAAGCTCTTGGCATACAAGGTAGCAGAGGACCGAGCATCTACATTAATTAAAGCGATAAAAGGTCCTAATGGTATTATTTATACACAGCCGGGAGATATAATGGAGCAATTTGCTTCATATTACGAAGAACTATATACTCCTGAGAGTAGGGCTAGGCCAGAGCAGATCCAATCTTATTTAAATGACAATCTTCCCTCGGGACACTTTTTAGACCAGGAGATTTTGGATAACTTGGAACTTGATTATACATTAGAAGAATTACGTTTAGCGGTGTTCTCGCTTCCCTCTAATAAAGCGGCAGGTGAGGACTCGATTCCGATTGAATTATTTAAAATATGTGCAGAAGAGCTACTTCCTTTATTCTGCTCAGGGATAAACTCTATAGGCATATCTGGCAAGGCTTTGGACTCTTGGAAAACGGCGAAAATTATGGGTTTTTTAAAAAAAAATAAACCTCCAATGGAATGTGGGTCATATCGGCCTATTTCTTTAATAAATGCTGATGCTAAGGCCTATTCCAAACTATTATCAAGGCGATTGGCTTCTATTATGCCGCAGCTAGTTAATGATCAACAACATGGCTTCATTGAGGGAAGGGATACTACCGCCCACATCAATATGGCGGTCACGGCATTTGATGTTGCTGCAACTAATCTCACCCCACTCGGTATGATATTACTGGATGCAGAAAAGGCGTTCGACCGCGTGGGGTGGGATTATCTGTGGAAGGTGCTAAAGCAGTATGGGTTTAAGGATCGCTTCCTTGGAGGTATACAGGCTATATACAGAGACCCTAACGCTAAAATTAGCTATGCCGGAGCACTTTCATCAACGTTTATTATATCAAGGGGGACCCGACAGGGGTGCCCACTTTCACCCCTGTTGTTTGCCCTCTCTATGGAGCCCTTCATAAATGCCTTGCAGAACCAAGAGAAGATATCTCCAGTTGAGCATGAAAATAAAATTCTTAAAATCACTGCATATGCTGATGATTTAGCTATATTCACTACTAATGTTATAGACGCTTTAGCAGGAATTACAGACGAAGCGGAAAAATTTGGAGAGATTTCCGGTTACAAATTAAACTTTAATAAAACTCAAACCATCATGAACTACCAAGCTAATCAATCAGTTACTGGGTTATGCAATTCGGCCGTTTACTTAGGGGTGACTATATCTTCTAAAATAAATGAAATAATCAAATTGAACTATGAACCTTTACTCAAACAAGTTACCGCGATGCTTAAAAAATGGCATAAAATTCCGCTGAATATTCTGGGAAGAATTAATTTGATAAAAATGAATATATTGCCCAAATTTTTATATTTTTTTCGCTCTATTCCCCTTCGAGTACATAATATCTTTTTTAAGAAATTGGAAGGAATATGTAGTAGCTTTATTTGGAGCTATAAAAAACCTAGGAGGTCAATAGCGATACTAAAACTACCTTTAGAGAAGGGTGGATTGGATTTCCCGGACTTTAAGTGTTACTATTTTGCATCCTTTATAGGGCGTTTTAGAAGCTTATTAAATAAGAATAAAACTTTTTTTTTTCACCAATTCATGTTAGGGATAAATGCATCTCAATTTTTAACAAGAATTCAAGATCCGAACTTCTTCAAAAGAGTAAAATTTAAGACAGCAAGGGATATCGTAGGGATGTTTAATTTAGTTATGAAGTTTTGTGACACTTCCTTTTTTCATTCAGAGTTACCTCTATGGGATAACCCAGGGCTACCAGGTATTTTTAATGATAGAACTGGGAGAGAGTGGGCTGAATACGGGATTAAGAGACTGGGAGACTTATATGGTCACGAGGGGTTCCTACAGTTTCCTACTTTACAATTAATCTATTTGCTACCAAGTGAGATGATACTTAAATACATGCAAGTAAGGGACTATCTGGTGCGGAAAAGGAACTTAAAAAAAATTACTAGCTCGGGTATTTGGGAAGTTCTGTATAGTTCCAAAGAGAAATCAATAATTAATACAGGATATAAACAGTTTTCCCAGCATAACTCGGACGATTGTCCTCGACTGTCTCAAAAATGGACGCTTGCATTGGGAAGTAATGTGACCCCCCAGAATATCTCTAATGCTTTCACAGTCCTTAACAAAACAATACATTCTTCAAGCTTAAAACTTCAACTATACAGAACGGTCAGTCAACTTTATCATACCCCTCAGATAATTGCCAAATGGTCACAAAATAATGAACGTACTAAATGCCCTAAATGCGATCTGATTGCAGCTGATCTTATTCATATGATCTATTCTTGTCCAGTTTTGAACCCTTTCTGGAGAGAAATAGAATCTACTTTATATGAGAAACAACTGATCAGCTCCCCACTTACTTCATCTATGGTGTTACTCTATATACATGAGAAGGGGCATGATAATAGAAGTTGGCTAGATATAGCGATTTCTTGTGCCAGACTGGTAGTTACTAGAGCCTGGATATCACCGAATCCACCACAGAGGTCGGAATGGCTCATGCTACTACATGAAATATACACTATGGAGAAGGCCCTTGCTAAGAACAGGAGTAAGAAAGCGGAAGATAGAATGGAAAAGATCTGGGCTAACTTTGTCTAAATATTAATGGAATTTGAGATGAACTTGCTTGTTTTTCATTTTTCTTATAAATGTCTTTTTGTTCAGGTCAAGAAGTAACATATAAAGATTGCTGTTTGAACTAATGTATGCACGGTCTTCCCGATGTCAGTCTAAAAGTATGATATATATTTTTTTTTCCTTCTTATCTGTTTTTTTTTTGTTTTTGTTTTGTTCTTTCTTCTATAATGTCTTATTGCTTGTGACTTGTCTGTCAAATAAAAAATTTAAAAAAAAAAAAAAAAAGGAAATGGCTAACTGAATGTCCCTAGTATATGGGACCGAGAGCATGCATGTTAAAAGGGTACCCCAGGGCTTGCAGCATTGGTTGTGCTACCCTGGAGGTTTCCAATGTAAAACGAGTCCACCAGTCTGCTTTTGCAGACTGGCCAAGTATTTGTACACTGCTAGCCTGATTGGCCATTAAAAGCAATGACAAAGCAACTACTCCCCCTCTACATCTATTATTCACCCCTGTGCCAGGCCTACCGAGTCCCAGGCAGGGTGCAACATATGACACGGGCAGGACATGTAGTTTCCAATTCCTGACCGTAAACACGCAGAAAACTATTTTACTGTGAAAAGATTTGGTTGCCCGTTTGGCGAGTACAGGATTACTCCCGGTACCCTCAGCTGTGCTAACTCCTGAACTGTGTGACCAACGTGGGCACTAAAAGGTATAAAACAACTTGTTGCATTAAGCCGGACTTGTATCACAAGTCGAACTTAATGTAACTTGTTGCAGTGTGCAGCTTTTACAAATTGCCACTTTGTTGCCTTCAAAACTCTTCCTGCCCAGGCACCGAGCCTTGTTCTGCAACCGCTCTCTGCCCTCCTGGAGAGATTTGACGACTATCAGAAAGGAGAACATTGAGGGTTTGCAGGCCAGGAATGTTACTTCCCTTCTGCAGGAAGCCACTTTAAAGGGCAGATGAGTCACACTAGGGAGGAGGGCTGCCCCACTGTTGAGGTTGACAGGCTGGCACAGGGAGTACAGACGGGGAAACCAGTTGCCTAGCTGGTTTCTTCATGGGCGTGTAGCCCTGAAGTAGCCACACTCCAGGGGTGGGCTAGAGAGGTCTGGACACTCTGAGCGGTCTCGCCATCTTGAGAGTGGGCAGAATGGTGCATCTTAGGATAGCCAGGTGTCCCACTTCACAGGAAGAGTTCACCAGGTGCAAAGGAACCTTTTAGTCCACTGGTGACCAGCCACTACCTGTCCGGAGGGCATTTTCCAAGTATGAGAGGGGCACTAATCCGGAAGCAGAAGTCTTTCTGCACTTGAACAAGAGGTCCACATGTGAAACTGTCTGAACAACTTGGCAAAAGGCCTAATTCCTGACAGAATAGTTGAAAATGACAACCAGGCTTTCTGCAAGATCTAGTGCCATTAATTCCTGAATGCAAGAAGGACCTTTTTAGACACCCTAAACTGTCCGGAACCTACAGTGAGGGGGTAACCAATTCAATTCTTGGCTGACATACGCACTCTTAATTGAGAACCTATTTTCTAAGTAGCAATCAGAATACCACAAAGGTAGTAATCCCTAAACCAATAATAAACAATACTGCCCAATATCCACCAAATACTTATCGAGGGATTTCTCAGCTCATGCGGTCACCTGCTTTTGACACTGTTCACTTAACGCTACTGAAAGTCCTCAAAATCCATTTGCACTTCAATCAAGGTCCTGAAACGGTGCTCCTTTCCCTAAAAAATGCAAACCCCTGGTCTGGCTGTGTAAGAGATGCTCTGACAGTGAATTTGATGTAGAGTTCCTTAGGGCTCAATCTTTGCACCTGCTTTTTTAAACCACTGAGACATTTGAGAGGATTCATTTCATCAATATGCTGATGACCCCCAAAGCTACATAAAATTTGCAGCCAAGGACATTCACGCCCTAAATGTCTTCATACTTAATCGTACAAACAGGGTGTCCTCCAGCATTTTGAAATGAAACCCAGAAAGACTCAATTCTTGTTCTTAGGACCATCTTATTCCAACTTCAATTCAGGATGGTCAACAGCACCTCATAATGACGACTACTTTTTCCTCAAGTGGCCACAACCAGGAATCCTGGGGATAGACTTCCACTTGAACCATTATTTCTCACAATTATTAAAGTGCAAAGTCTGCTAGACTTGATAAGTCTCCCTCAAACGACTTTAACTCAATCAAAAACAATCCCTTTTGTTCAGTAGTGCTGGCAAGCTATTGCATTGAGAATAGGCTCTGGCAGTGCCTTACTAATCAGTTCATCCAATCATTCATTCGCTGCTCTGAAAGTTGTTTTCTACTCAGCTGCTCAACTTGTTCTTGGATCCAAGTAGTTTTTCCTTCTGCTTAAAGACCTTCACTAGCTATCTGCAGAGGTTAGGAGAAAGATCAGGCAAGCCTGCCCGACTTGCAAAGTACTCCGCCTTCAATGTACCTTCACAAATCTGTTTGCACAAGTGTTTTATTTTTATTTTTTTATATAGCACTTTTCTCCATTTCGATCTTTTTTCTTTTCACAGTAGGCTCTGAGTTAGAAGCTGAAATTTGTTTTCCTACTCTCACTTTCGTTTCATGTAAGGATTGCCTTGGCAGCCATCTTATCTGAAACTGCTTCATTGTAGAGTGCAGGTAAACTGATTTCGCTTATCTTTACAATCCAGGTTATCAGTAGGCGTCGCCTTTGGTTATAATAACATTTGATAATCAAGTTGGACACCGTGCCAAACGACGAAATTGGCAGGGGAAGAGCTTTCGGCAACAAAGCTGTCTGAAAACATTAGGGGCCGGCTCTCAAACTGAATTTTGTGGTGCATTTAGTAGTACTGCCAAATGTGACTTATAAACCTACGAGTGTAAATCACCACTACAGCCTCTCCTATATTTTCTACGCGGAGATCCTCACACATGTAAACTTACTACTTGTTCATAAATGCGGGCGGGACCGGGGGAGTGATTGGAAAATAGGGCGTACTTAGTATAAAATAGGTGGGGTTTAGGTAGGAGTAATATGGGGTTAAAGGGAGCTTTAAGCGGAGATTTGGGGAGTGGTGTGCACCCACCCAAGAGAGTAAACCTATTGCTACTCACAAAACTGCCCTTATAAAGGTCCTACGACCGAAAAGGCACCCAAAACAGAAGTACATTCATCCAGTTTTGAGCAGGATTAGGTCCAACACCACACCTGGCCGACCAGAATCTTACTGCCACACCCTCCCGTAGAAAATATTGGAGGTACAGACTAAAAATAAACCCATAGAAAATAATGTTAAAGTATTTAAAATGGTTGCATTTAAATAAAAATAATGTTGGAATCTAATGATAAAACATGTATTCAATTTAAAAATATTTTAACAACCTTAGTTGAATTTCTAAATTTTTGTAGCATTTTAAATGTAATTACTTAACGCTATAAACCACTTAGTAATAAAGCATAGCATTTTTTTACTTTAGGCTGGAATTTATTTTTTAATTTAAACTTCTAAAAACTATTTGATTTAATTTTGAGTTAATAGTGCTGCAGTGTTTTTTTTCTACAATAAAATATATAAAACTTTATATTGATATTTAACATAATTATTTCTCATGCATTTTTGCTAAACTTGTTTACCTTTCTATGCACTTTACTAAAAAACTCCAGAGTTGCTATTTCCCTATAGTAGGCTAGGGAAAATTGTAAATATTTTTACTCTTTACAATAAATTACTAAAATATTTGTGTTCCATATTTAACATATATCAAAATAATTTACAATATTAAACACCAAAGACTCAGATTACAGGTTTAATTGAAATGTATTAAATATTTCTGATTTGTAAATTAAAAATTCCAAAATAAGTTTGTATTCTGCATTAATTATGAAAAGTGATGGATAGAATTGAATGTAGTTATTTTATTTTAACAAAATGAATGCTATATTGGAGTAATATTCACACCTCGTGAATCTGTAAGTCGCCAGTACTGGAGAGCCACTTTTACAAGTAACTTAGTTATCTGATAGACTACTAGCCGCAGATTCCTTAACGTAGAATTATCCTCAGGCGTGAGACTGGATCTGGAAAACTTTTCTGCCACAGCATCCCTGCGCGCCGGGGGAACGGCACCACGTGACGTCAGCGAGGATACATAAGTCCCACCCCGGCGCGCCTATGTCAGTCTTTTCTCTTTTCCGCGTGCAACGCAGATCCAGATTGCGTCCTGGCCTGTTTTCAGGTCTTCTATCCCTTTTCACGCTTTGGCGTTCAGTGGAACAGTGTGCGAATGCCTTCAGGCTTCAAGACATGTGCACGTCCCATGTCGGTGACGGACCCTCACCCGATTTGCATGTGGTGTCTGGGTGAGCACCACAACTCTGAGAGTTGCAACGCCTGCTGGCGCCTTAAGTCAAAATCACGGCTGGAGCGCCGGATGAAGTTGTGGTTGGCGCACTTGTCCAGGTAAGTGTTGTCCCAGCGTCCGTTCCCTACTTCAGAGGCAAGGAGCCGCTGTTTTCATCTACGACATCGTCTTACGCTGCGGCCCCATGGGCGTGGCTCACCGGCTGGTAGGTCCTTAAGTTTGTCTCAGAGGCCCTGTCCTCCTTCCGCGGAGGGAGCCTTCTCCCCCGGCACGTGCGCCCCCGCCTGTCTCCTCCCTACCCGCTGTTTCCTGGCGCGGAGACGACTAGGGCACTAATGAGTTTACGCTGCGGCTCTGGAGGCTTCTTTGGCCCTTCCTCCACCTCCTGTGACGTCCGTGGATCCCTTGCCTCTCGTGGGAAGTCCCCGGCGACTCCGGCGCCGAAGGTTTCGGCTCCAGGTCGTAGGAGAGTGGTGTCGTTGGGGTGTGGTCTTTCGGGGCTTCCCTCTTCGGCGCCTAGCGACCCTGCCTCACCGCAAATCCCTACAGGGCTCCCGGTGGCGTCGCAGTGGATCGCCAGGACTCCGGGCTTGGCCCCGAGCCCACCTCAGTCTTCTGAGCAGGCGGCTGCCTCACTAAAGGTCGAGCCGGCGCTGTTTCGTCGCTGGGATCCTTCCTCCTCTGGTGGAGTCGCGGGTGGAGGACGGGGCCTGTAGTGCCATCCCGAGTCCCTCTCTGTCTTCAGTGGGGGGCGGCTACTCTATCCGAGGCCAAGCCGGCACCTTTTCAGCGCCGCGCCTTCGACGGTCAGGCGTCTGCCTCGCACCATTCTCCTGGAGAGCACGTGGTGGCAGGAGTCGGCCCTGCACCACGGAGGCCCATTCCGGCGACGGTCGACGCTGATCAGACACAGATGGTGGACTCCACGGAGCCGAGCCGGGTTCTGGATTCCTCTCCTAAGGTCCCTTCTCCTGAGGTCCGTCATCTGTTGGTGTGTTCCTCCCTGGAGAGAGGACGCTGTGTAGTTGCCTTTTCACCGGCATCTTCCAGGGAAGGCTCTTCACCATCCCCATGGCCAAAATCCTCGAACCCTTCTTTCCGTGGCTCGCGGCTGGCTTCTCCACCGCCCTCTCCACCCTCCCCTGGGCCCCTCAGGTCCCCCCTTCCTCTGTGGATCCTCCTCTATGGATCCTCCTCTATGCCGGGGCTGGTCGCTTCCCCTGGACATGGGGATGGGGGGCTCAGTCTGCAACAGTTACCAATGGAGGAATTGCTTTCACCTCCGCGGCACCCTACTGAGGCCAGTATTGCCTTTGTTCGGGCTATTTCCACGGCTGCTGGTATTCTGAGGATGGGTGAACCTTTCACTCCATTTCCTACAGACAACCTCTTGGAGATTCTCCACCAGGGCTCTGGTGAACGGTAGTTGTTCCTTCCTTTCGAAGCGTCACTCCATAATTCTCTTAAGGGGGCTTGGGGGCACCCCGCCATAGGCGATCCGGTGCCTCAGGCACTACTGCATCACCATCGTCCTGCTCCGCACGACCCAGTCTGACTTTCTTTCCACCCTTCTACTCAAGGCGCTCTACTGCAAAATGCCTTTCCGTGTTTGCCTGTGGTGTTATTTCCCCCATCTTGGGAGGCCCGATGGTTAGATTCATGGGGACGTAATGTCTTCACTTTTTCCAGTGCTACCTTGAGGGCGTTTAACACTTTGTGTGTGCTGACCAGGGCTACTTCAGGCCTGTGGGATTCTGTGGAGTCCCTTCTTTCTCATGTCTCTCATGAGGGTGGCCGTGCTCATCTGCGGAGCCATGTGTTGGATGGTAGGGAGTTGGTCGCGTTTATTCTTCGTGCGGCCTTGAATGTTGCTGATGCTCTCGGTCGTGCTATGGCCACTTCTGTGGCTCTCAGTCACCATGCTTGGCTACGTGATGCTGTTTTTCCAGAAAATATTAGCGCGCGTCTGGTTGACCTGCCTTTTGACGGGGTCCTGCTGTTTAATACTCGTGCAGACTCCGCCATTCAGCATCTTCTTGCGGGGCTCCGTCCTCCTCCTCTTCCTCAGTAAGTTGGTTTGCTGATTCTCCGGGTCTTGGTGGGAGGCGTTATCCCACTTGTCCTGGTATTTGGTTTTTGGAGTGGCTGTTACACTTTTTGTGAGGGTTACTGTGCCCCTGGGGTCCTTTGGTTGGCCCCTCTCTTCTGTTGGCTGCTGGTTCAGCCCCCTTTTTGGGTACCTTTTGGCTGCTTACTAAGGCTTCTGTGTGGTTTCTGCCGCAGGTTTATAATTTGTTCTCTGATGCGGGATTGTCTCCCCTAAGAGTGATTCCCATGCTTTCTTTGGGATGTGTCCTACCCTATGTGGGGTACTGGTAGTTATTATATAGCCCTGTCTTATGCTGGTAGGGTGTGGATTCCCCCTTATGGGTTCCTCACCTTTCCTGGTGTTGTTGTATTACGCTGGTGCGACCCTTGGTCCTTACTTGAGCGTGGCCTGGCCTGGCCTGGCCATCTATGGCATGGTGCTGCAGGGTTTTGCCCTTTGTCTACCGTTTGGCCTGCTCCTCTGTCTGGGGTTTCTGAGAGGATACTTTCTTGTGTTGAAGGCCTGGTCCGTCCTACTTGTCTCTACTCTTAGATTCGTGCTGATCGCACTTCTTTGTGGTTCAATTCTGTCCGAAGCCGTCCCTTTTTATGGGTCGTTTGGGATTTTTCTGGCCTTGCCCTTGCTCTGAGCCTGACGATGTCTGGGTGTTTAATTCGTGGCGCTTGCCAGCGGCTGGCTGCACCCGCCTGCTCTTCTGTTCTGTGGCCGGGGGCCTTGGCGTGGGCTCTGGTGAACCTGCTTTTTGTTCTGCTGGAATCTTGTGAGATCACGTTCTTCTTAGCCCGCTGCCTTTATTGCTGAGGCGTCTTTCTGTCTTGTCTGTTGACTTCCAGCTGTGAAAGGCTCGGCTGTCCGCTTCACTGGGAGTGTTTCCCGGTGGAGGGCTTTGCCTGTGTTTCTGCCTCCTCTCCTTGGAGTCTGTGGGTGGCTCTTCTTCCTCAGTACTCCTCTGGTGGAGATCCCTGGTTCCTTGGTTGGGTTTGGGGTGTCCTTGCTTCCTCCTGCTTGATGAGGGTTGTGCTTCCTTTTTGTTGTCATCACGCACCCCTTCTGGGTGTTCTTTAGTGGTGACGAGGTTCTCTTATGCCTGGGGGGACTGGGCTAATCTCCCTGTCCCTGTGACTCATCCCCTATTGGGGCCCTGCTTCGTCCAGACTGAAGAGGTCCTCTGGCAGACCCTCCTCCCTCTTGGGTATGGCTATGGTGTCTATTCTACGTTAAAGAATCTGCGGCTAGAAGTCTCTATCAGATTTACGAGTTGCTTACCTTCGGTAACGATGTATCTGGTAGAGACTATTCTAGCTGCAGATTCCTTCACGACCTGCCCTGCCTCCCCGTTCTGTGAGGACCCTTCTTTGGTCTTCTGCACTCGCCTCCCTCTGTGTGGTTGTTTTCTGCGAGTGCCTTTTCTTACTCACTCCCTAGGGGGATGCTAGTCTTATTGTTGGCTCCATTTCTTCCCTTCTGGTGCTTGGTTGATGAATTTGTGGGTGCTTCTGCACCCCTGCACCCTGGTCTCCAGTGTTGGATCTGCTCGTGCTCTTCTTCCTCTCGTTGTTTGCACTTCTGGCCCCTTTGCAGTTCTGAAGGTTGTGGTCCCTTGGCTGGGTCTCGACCATGTAGGAGATGTCTCTCCCTGTTGATGTTGTTTGGGGGTGAGTTGTCATTCCTCTTATGTTCTGGCCTTGATGCCCTTCTCGGTTCTGCACTGTGGTTGCAGACGTCTTCGTCTGCTGTGCAATTTTTCACATGCGTCCTGCCCCTGGGAGGCTGTCATATCGTTTGCAGGCTTGCTTGCAGTAGCTGTGCTCTGTTCTTTCCTTTCATTACTACTGGTGCCATAGTTTCTGGCACTATTCTGGATGGTGCGGTTCCACACCATTTGTTTCTTCCCTTTTTGTTAGCTAATTTTTTCACACACTGTTCCCGTATTCTCAGTTTTTGTTGTGATGGTTCTGTGTTGTGGCGCGGAAAAGTTCTCCGAAGAAAACTGACGTAGGCGCACCGGAGTGGGATTTATGTATCCTCGCCGACTACGCGGACGACATCGGGGCGGTGTGAAGTGGTGTCGTCCCCCCATCGCGCAGGGATACTTTGGCCAAAAAGTTTCACGGATCCAGTCTCATGCCTGAGGATAATTCTTTGTTAAGGAATCTGCAGATAGAATAGTCTCTACCAGATACAGAGGCAGATAAAAAAAAAATCAAATACTGAGCAACGAGCGTACAAAGAGAAGATCCAGCTAGCTAAGCGAGCCTTTTACACGAAGAAGGTTAAAGATGCCAGCAATGCCCCAAAAGAGCTCTTTCGAACGATATCCTCTCTGACAGTCCCAAATACCATAGAGGTTCCCCCCAGTCTCCTCCTCTGTGAAAAGTTAGCTACTTTTTTTCGGGAAAAGGTGGAAAATATTTTTTCCCCCTTAGACAACCAAATAAAAGCTTTGCTGGAGCTCCCCACTAATATAGTGGAATCAGATAACGGCCTAGAAAAATTGCTATTATTCCCGCAAATCACTGAAGAACAGGTCATGAGCCGACTCCAGAAGATAAAATCTGGTTCACCCCATGACCCCTGCCCGGCCTCTATTATTAAACTAGCGCCAGGGACTGTGGCAGCCGGACTCACCCCCCTCCTTAATCTAATGCTGGACAGAGGGGAATTTCCAGCAAAGTGGAAACATGCCTCCATTTTACCCCTCCTAAAAAAAAAACAATCTGGACATTGCCGATTTAAACAACTATCGGCCAATTGCAAGATTGCCCCTTCCAGCTAAAGTTATTGAAGGGGTGCTAAACACCCAGCTAAGCACCTATATGCTAACAGGAGAACATCTTGACCCTTGCCAACATGGGTTCTGTGCTGAACACAGCACGGAATCTGCGTTAATTAAATCAGTGGAAGACATTAGAAGAGTGTTGGATGGAGGAGGCAGAGCCGCCCTGATCCTTTTGGCCCTCTCGGCGGCCTTCGATTCGGTCCATCACAAACTGTTGGTGGACCGGTTGAGGGCCTGCGGAGTACATGGTAAGGCGCTGAAGATCTTACAGGCCTTCCTCTCCAACAGGACTCAGGTGGTGGCACTGGGGGACTTTGAATCATGTCCCTTTTCACTCCCTTGTGGAGTGCCCCAGGGCTCTTCCCTGAGTCCTACTCTTTTTAATGTCTACGTTTCCACGCTAGCCCCGATAATCCGAACCTTTGGATTCAACCTTACAGCATATGCGGACGACACGCAGATTGTGGTGTCTCTGATGCCGGGGGATATAGATAGCACTGCGGACAGGTTTAAAGGCTGTATGCGCGAAGTGGGCGTTTGGATGGCCCAAAACTGTCTTAAGTTAAACTCATCAAAGACGGAGGTGCTACTCTTTGGCTCCAAATACAACTTCTGGTCACCTAGATGGTGGCCCGAAGAAATGGGAGCCTTGCCCGCCCCTGTGTCCAAAGTGAAAAATCTCGGCATCCTGATGGATGATTTATTTTCCTTTAAACATCAGACTAATGCCCTGGTTTCGTCCATCCACTTTGTTCTTAAAACTATTAGGAAAGTGCTACCATTCTTGGATCACGAACATAGGAAAACAGTAGTCACCGGTCTAGTTCTTTCTCGGTTAGACTACTGTAATAGCCTTATGCTGAACGCACAAACCGGCTTACTAAATAAATTACAGACATTGCAGAATGCTGCCGCTCGCCTGATAACTGATACACCCAAGTTCGCATCGGTGGCTCAGGACCTGGCAAATCTTCATTGATTACCGGTGCGGAAACGAATCACCTTTAAGTCACTCTGTGTGGTCTTTAAAGCACTACATGATCTGGGCCCTATTTGCATGAAGCAATTATTCTTCTTGTACAAACCGGCAAGATCTCTTAGATCTGGTCAGCAGGCACTGGTATCAGTCCCCAGAATCAGGAGAGCAAGATGGGGTGGGAGGAGCTTTTCCTTAGGAGCTGCAGTAGCCTGGAATAAGCTTCCCCTTCACATTAGACAATTGCCCGATCTTTTATCCTTTAGGAGGGCATTGAAGACCTGGCTCTTCACTCATTAAATCTCTTACCCACACGCACCAGCTTTAATCCGTCAGCGCCAGGACACCTCCGGGTAACAGAGCGCTCTAGAAATGTAAAAAATAAATAAAATAAATAAATAAATACATCGTTACCGAAGATAAGTAACTCGTACAACTTGACAGGCATGCTGTCACCCTTATAATTTGGATGTAGGACAAAATTTGTGCCCTGCCCAAGTGTCCAGTAACCTTTGTTGGTGACGGACGATGCCTCTTCGACGTGTGCCCCAAGTGTCATATGGAAATCCCAAATAGACCAGTCAATCAAGATTTGTCTTGCAAACTGGATTTGACACTTTGATATCCAAAAGGATCTCTCTGAACCTGCAGATTCAGCCTGGTTCAGATGGGTCATCTCTGCCCATTCAGGGACGCCTATTGTTTGCTTCTGGGAGCAAGTTCAGACCTAGGGTCAGCCTATTTAAATGCTAATTAATGGCTGAAGTGGGAGAGCAAAAAGCTGATTTCTCCACCAGTGGATCTTGTATATATTCATGTGCTTGAATCATTCAGAGTGAGGCTTTCTTAAATGTTTTAAAAGAAATGGTTAGTAAGGTATGGGTAATGTAGATGTATAGGCTGCAGTACTGTAGTTATAACAATGGACACTACACCTTGAAGGGCTCCTTCCATTGTCCCATCATGCCCAGCAGCCCTTCAGTTCCTTCGGATTCCTTGGGGACACTGCTGCCAATGCGGTCTCTCACTGACTGCGACGTGGAGTGGGGCCATATCTGAGTTTTTGGGGAGGGCTGTTGCACGTTGCATGGGAGCCGCCATGCACCGGACCTGGGCCTGTGGGGCCAACAGGGAACCTGCAATGGATTTCTGAGTGTAAAGGGGATACACCTGGATTATCTCATCATGGGGTCTGTGGTAATTAGGAAACTATAGGGACTGCCGGAGGGGTCGCCTCTTTCCACCCAGGTGTGATCCCATCGGGGAGCCCCAGGGGTGGGGAGAAGAACAAGAACAGCTTCACAACACTATCCAGCCGTAGCATTGGCATGCGGGCTTGGGGAGGGGAGGCATGATTTGACCATTCTGTACATCACAATTTGAAGGTTTTAGGTGTTTACCCAGGAGAAGGGGACTGTCTAATGTTGGGATTGAGTTTTATGTTGTACAGTATTGCTAGAGGTTTACAGTAATTTTATGATGGGGTACTACATGGTAAGGGAGAAGCGGGAGGTGTATCACCATCCCAAGTTGTTGAACTTAACAGCATGGTACCTGACCACCTATAGTTTGGCCATTTGGGTCTGTCACACGAATGTATGAATTCTGGCACAGGCTCAAGTTCCAGTAACCACAGTGACCGACAGTGCAAAGTGGAAGTATTTCTGTATATTGTCCAGAAATATAATGGTCCTCATCCAATGAGAATGACACCTCATCAAATCCTTCCGTACTTGTTGAATCCAGCAAAAAGTAGACTGAAATACTCTTCAGTCAGGGCCCTTAGGACTGCAATTTTGTGATTTAGGAGAACTGAGTGGTCAATATCTTTGTTCTCTCAAAGAACCATAAAGCAGTTCATAAAAGGACTTTTTAGAGTATTTCCACAACTTCGACATTCACCGGTCTAATGGGAGCTAGATAGTATCCTTGGTGAGTTGGTGCCACCCCCTTCGAACCAATAGGTAATGTACATTTAAAATGATTCTCATGGAACACCGCGCTTCTTATAGCCTTGACATCTGTAAGGGAGCGGGAGAGATTCAAGCCTTCACCATCAAGGAACCTTCCTTGGATTCGCATAGGGCCAAGTAATATTGAGACCAACCCCAAGTTTAAACCTAAGGTTCCTACTGAATTTCACTTAAACATGTAATTCTTTGAGCTTTCTTCCCAAATCTGTCTACTTCAGCAGAAAGAGCGTTGCACACTTTAGACTCGAGAGGATGCCTCAGGTTCTTTATAGATAAAACTAGCTGCCCGTCCCGACGTTGTCCGGGTATGAATTGCTGCCGGCCAGTAGTATATTGTTTTGTAGGATTTCGTTTTGATAGCATTTCTTATATGTGACAGGCCTGTGATTAGCTCCGATTCACAGTGCACTGCTGATGCACTTAAGAGTGCGCGTTCAGTAGTGTGTGAACTCGAGTTTCCCTACTTTATTTTTCCTTGCAATATTATATAGCGCGAACTCAACAACATGGCATGAGCACAATTTACATTACAGAAGAACACATTCATTTGTGGTAGGCACGGGGAGACAAAGCGATTTGCCTGGAATCACAGCTTGTTGAGCTGATGCCGAGATTCGAACGTAGCTCCCCAGCTCTAAAGTTCGCAATTCTAGAACTAGGAGGTGTGTCTAAAAGTGTATGTCGGTGCTGGCCATCAATGAGAGAGACCTGTGCATTTTTCAAATGGGTGGTAAAAAAATATGAGTATGTTGTTGGAGATGTGGGCCGCCGTGCCACCAATGTACTTACCGGGGGAGGGTAAACACCCATTATTCCGCAACTTTCTTTCCGCATACCATCACTCCGGATACTTTCATTACGAAAGTACCATGACTCCGCAATGCCATTATAACGCATGGCATTACATTTTATATGCTTTTACCACGCATACATTTACAACGAAATTCGTTGTAAATGCATGAATGGTAAAAGCATGTTTTGTAAAAATATTTGGATACGGTAAGCATGGGTATAGGGGTATATGTTTTGGGGTGTTTGGGTATTTTAAGGGTTTAGATATAGTTTTGGGTTATGGGGTACAGGGGTAGGTTTAGGGTTTAGGTATGGCTTTTGGGGTACAGGGGTATTTTTAGGGTTCAGGGCTAGGTTTGGGTTTTGGGGTATAGGGGTATTTTTTGGGTTCAGGGGTATGTTTGGGTTTTAGGGTACAGGGGTATTTTAAGGGTTCATGGCTAGGTTTGGGTTTTGGGGTACCAGGGTATTTTAGGGTTCAGGGGTAGGTTTGGGTTTTGGGGTACAGGGCTATTTTTAGGGTTCAGGGGTAGGTTTGGGTTTTGGGGTACGGAGGTATTTTAAGGGTTCAAGGGTAGGTTTGGGTTTTGGGGTATAGTGGTATTTTTAGGGTTCAGGGCTGGGTTTGGGTTTTGGGGTATTTTTAGGGTTCAGGGGTAGGTTTGGGTTTTGAAGTACAGGTGTATTTATAGGGTTCAGGGCTAAGTTTGGGGGTACAGGGGTATTTTTAGGGTTTAGGGATAGGTTTGGGTTTTGGGGTACAGGGTATATTTATAGGGTTAGGATGGGTTAGTGTTTAAGGGTGTCTGGGTATTTTAAGGAGTAAGGGTGGGTTATGATTATGGGGTGCAGGGGTATTTAAAGGGAGCAGGGTGGGATTAGCACACGATATGAGACATGGCATGAAGGGCGGATCGTACCACACGCCCCCAGCGTTTGTCACGCCCCCACCACACGCCCATAGCACAACGCGGACATGCCCACAAGGGACTACTTTGCTGGCATGGTTCTTTTACCTTTTAAATGTATATGGTGGGCGTCTGCATAGCCTATGTCCTTCTGCTGCAACTGCCCTTTCCAACGCTGTATTGGGTGTTGTGATTGGTGCTGTGGTTCCTGAGATTACCCGCCTCAAAGGTTTGGGCTCTCTCTTTATTATATTAGTATGGATAAAGGACACATGCACATCAGACCAGCTGTTGTGTCTTTTGGCCAGCCAAGAGCAGGTCATCCCTTATCCAAGCAGGGAATGGCTCATTGGCTCTCGGCCTGTATTACCTTCGGTCAAGCCGTGGCCAAGTGCCCACTCCAAAGAAAGGTCTGGGCGCATTCCACCAGGAGCATGGTAATGATTGCAGCACTCTATGCTGGGATGTCCTTGAAAGACATCTGCCGTGCAGTCACCTGGAAGACCCGGCACATGTTTATGAAGCATAACTGCCTATACCTGGACGCATAAGTGGACTCAGCAGTGGGAAAGGCATTTCTAAGAAATGTGTTCCAGTAAAGGTGTGCCTGCTTCCTGTTTTAGTTGCGTTTTATAATGTGTGCTGCTTGCTATTCAGATTCAAGCATGTAACTATATTAACTGTGGGTGGAGAACTCCGCTCTGCCCGCGGAGTGTGTAAAGTTTTGCCTACTCCGCGTCCCGCGGAAAACGCGGAGTAGGTAAAGCTCTGCATACTCTGTGGTGGAGCGGAGTTGGCCAGCCACCCGCCTCCACCCCCCTATTAATATATAACTTAAAACTAACTTAAACCAATTAAAAACACTTACCTTTTAACCGAGGTGTCCCCGAGCTGCCCTCCTCCTTTTCTACGCCATTAGAAATACTGCTTAAGAAAACTGCGCATACGCCCACTCTTTTCTCGTAAGAAATGTGCGGGCATGCGCAGTTTTCTTAAGCAGTATTTCTAATGGCGAAGAAGAGGAGGGCAGCCTAGGGACGCCGCGGTTAAAAGGTAAGTGTTTTTTAATTGCTTTAAGTTCGTTTTAAGTTATATATTAATAGGAGGTGGAGGGGGGCGGCGTAGCGGAGCTACGCGGAGTCACGCGGAGTCCCACGGAGTTTGTTGCCAACTCCATGGCACTCCGCGTAGCCCCGCTATGCATACTACGCCCAGGGTTAAAATATATAAGCGATCCAATGCCAGAGAGGAAATTAGTTACTTTCCTTTACCTCCAGTTCTCCAACATGGATATCTAATATTTTCACCTGACTCTCCCTTCTCCCCGGTACGAGGCTCATCTAATATTCTCACACTTGTGCTTTGAAATCTGAGCTAAGATGTCCTTAAGGGGAGTAGGAGAGCTTAAGCTTTCACCTCATTGGCTGAGGTTGGGGTGCTTTTAAATGAGGTGAATGTGCTGTTAAATGTACAATGTTTCGGGCGTATGGCCATTTTACACTGTATCCTATATATTTACTTGTATACTGCTATTTTAATGTACTGGGGATTCCCAGCCTGATGGGACATTATTCAAGCATGTGAATGTATGAAAGATATCCATGTTGGAGAATTGGAGTTACAGGTAAGTAACTACTTTCCTAGCTTCCAGGGACTTCAGGGCAAAGGTAATTTCTAAAAGTTACTTTTCATAGTATTTAGGAAAAATCTGACCACCATTGAATTGGATTTTTAGAACTATTAAATAGTTTAGTTTTCTAGCTGGTCCTATTCTCAGAATACTGTATTAGTATTTAAAAGTGCATCCCAGTGATTTCCCTTGGAACAGCCATCATTCTTACTGCAAACATAGATTTGAGGAGTTGGTCACTAAAGGACATGTTTAACATTAAACCTTTGCATGTCCATGCCCAAAGGGAGGTCTGTTGGCAATTGGCGAAGGCTGGAAGGGCTCTGGGGGTTCTTGGAGGCCTTGCAGTGTTCAAGGAGTACAGCAGGTCTAGTTGTCGAACTGGGTGCAGTTAGCGGGGCTCTTGCTGGGTTTTTACTGCAGCGGTTCAGTTCTTGGTCGGTCGGCGGTCTTCTTCCGTCATCTTCTTTTGATCCATTGAATCTGAAGTCAGGTTCTCGGGGAGCCAACAAAAAACTGAATTTAGGGGAGGTCAGGTAGTAAACAATGGGTTGCCTACCTGTAGGGTGCCTACACCCTCTTTATGCTCACCCCACATGGGGTGGTGGGCATACCCGAACTCCTAACAGGCTACTATCTCCATCCTCTAGAGGGTGGAGAGTGTAAAGTGGGGTGTACCACGCCTGTCCCACCTAAAGGGTGGTTTAGGGGGGAGGTGGACACAGCTCCTAATTTACCTATTTTTCCTGTCAGTCCTCCTGCTTGTATTGGAGCAGGACTGGTGGGTCGCCATCTGCTTCTAACAGCGGAGGCTGGAGGGGCAGGGTTGAAAGGCGGCATGGCCTTTGAAGCTCCTGCTGAGGCAGATCTGCAGGGGGGAAAGTGTGACCACCTCTGCCTAAAGCAGGCTTTCTCTGAATCCGAAGAGCGCTGGCTCTCTACCCAGGGGTCCAGAAAAATGTCTGGTGATGGCAGGCTGGCTACAACTAGACGGGAACCACACCAGCGGTTGGTCTGTTTCATGGGTTCCTCTAGAAGTAGCTTCTGTCGTGAAATTAATAATAAATCCAACGCTGGGGTCAGCTAGGCTTTATTACCAGACATTTGGTGCCAAACGTCCCTACTTACAGTGAAGCCATCATGGAGCTAGGAGGTGCATGTGGACGGATAGCCAGCCCATGTCCTCCTTATGGCTCCCTGTGCACTTGCAATACCCCAGAATGGACTGGACATTGTAGGGGTGCTCATGCAAGGGTGCCCACAACGGAGATATATCGCATCCTGCTTTAGGACTAATAATGCCGTCTAGAGGGGTGACTTAACTGTACTTCAAGCAGAGTTTCAGAGGCATGGCACACAGGGGTGTGTGCATTCTTGACTCGTTGGTTTTGTCCTGCACCTGTACACGCAGTCGGCGATGCAAGCTCTGCCTTGTCTGTGTGAGGGGTCTCTAGGGGACCTTCGCCTTCCCCCAGCCTTGGGTACAGGGGTACCATTTACTATGGACTTATAGGGGTGCCAGAAGCTGTGTCAATCCTGGTACATTTTTGGAGAAAAGATCTGGTGCTGGGGTTCTGGATGGCAGGGCCCCAACATATGCACACTTCAGTCACATCCACGTCAAGCAATGAATGTGGGCTAACCATGCAAAAAGAAGCACTTTCCTACACAGAGGTTTTGGAACTACAGTTGCCTGCTGTGGACACTGAGGCTAAGCAATCTTCTGATTGAATTCTTGCAATCTGGCCTTTTATCATCAGAATCCTTACTTCCCTTCAATGGAACTCTGACAGATACTCTGGCTGTGCTGTAGGTGAAGCCCTTTTGTCACTGCCGGTAAGTCGCTCCATAGCTAGATGCCACAGACCAGTTCCAGATGCCACAGACCAGTTCCAGATGCCACAGACCAGCTCCAGATGCCACAGACCAGCTCCAGATGCCACAGACCAGCTCCAGATGCCACAGACCAGCTCCAGATGCCACAGACCAGCTCCAGATGCCACAGACCAGCTCCAGATGCCACAGACCAGCTCCTGATGCCACAGACCAGCTCCAGATGCCACAGACCAGCTCCAGATGCCACAGACCAGCTCCAGATGCCACAGACCAGCTCCAGATGCCACAGACCAGCTCCAGATGCCACAGACCAGCTCCAGATATCACAGACCAGCTCCAGATGCCACAGACCAGCTCCAGATGATCCAGCCTTTTTAACTGTGCAGCCTTCACTGGAAACCCTTGTACTGCAGTCTTCATCCAGCAAACGCCCTGAATGCTTTACCACTGCTCTTCCAGATTAAAAAATTCAAATGCATTGATGTGTTTCGCAAGAGGGTGTCCTCCTCTACCAGCTTGGCTTTCCGCACTTTGGACGCAGCGTGCCAACTTGGCAGATGCACCCCTTCCCTCTGAAATGGTGAGCGAGATGTTACCTGCTCTCCGCAAGGAGTTTTCAAATACTTTTGCCCAGACAGTCCATGATGAACAGGATGCAGCTAAGTACATTTTTGCAAGCTTGCCTGAACAACGCAGACTGTAGGCCATGCTATAGGCACTAGCCTATAAATTAGTCATCATATTTGGATGCGCGCCACAGGTTTCTCTGGGAACGTGCAGACATCCCTTATGAACATGCAGTTTGAGGCTCCAGGCTGCTTGGAGGCAAGGCACATTCAGTTCTAGCGAGAATGAAAGAGCCATGCAAGGCTCGCTCCTGGCGCTTACCAATTCTTCCAGCAATACTGTAAGTTGGGGGTTCCTCCTGGGCCCCGATCCTATCACCAGAGGTGGCCGTCTTGGCCCTTGTAGCCTCCCGCCCAAACATATCGAGCCCCGGCAGGTGTGATGTTGGCAGAGGACTAGGCCACCAGCAGCATGGTCGCTCCTCTTCTATTCCTGCTGCCACCGCCAAACCGCCCTGACTCCGCGTTGAGGAGTCACTTGCGACCAATGGTGGAAGCAGGGCCAGAATAAGGATTTACCCACTCAGCTGGCATACAATTGTTTTGGACTTGTGGGCCCTGCAGGTTGTCTATCAAGGTTACACCCTTCCCTTTTTTGCCAAGCCCCTCTAGTCTTCACCCAGAATTTGACAGATATCTCAGTCCTTGCCCCAGAGGTTGCCATCACCGGCCAAAAGGGCGATAGACAGGATTTCAGAGGCTGCGGAAAGCAACAGCGCAGTTTGGATCTTCTGTTCCTTCAGAAGGACAAATCCAAAGTGCCAACCTTGGGACAGGCTGTGCTGCTTGAATACTCATATGACAGGCCTTCATTTCAATTAAAAAAAAGTTATTTAAAAAAGAACCTTGGCCCATGCACCCTCTGCTCTAACCCTGGGGTCTCAATAGTGTCTGTGGACTTGCTTACTTTCACATGCAGCACCAGGGTTGTTTCCTCTGATTTGCTGTGGGGAAGGAGCACTTTCAGTTTGCCATTCTGCCCTTTGCACTCAATTAGCCCCCTCTCCCCCTTTGTCATCTTGAAAGTGCTAGTCGTGGTTGCAGCTCATCTTCGCAGGTCAGGGGTGGATGTCCTTCCATAGCTCCATGACTGGCTGTTGAAAGTGGGCTCATCAATCCGTTCATGGCCACCTGTAAATGCTTTTCATCCCTGGGGGTTTCCAAGCTGAAATCCAACCTCCAGCCATTGCAGAGGCTTCTCTTCTGGACATGGTGGCATTTAAGCCTTTCCTCTTCTGCAGTGAATGGGGGGCCTTCAGAACATGATCCCAATCTTTCTGCCTCTGTCCTGGGTTCCAGTTTGGATGGTCTGAGGTTTCTTGGTCTATTGGTCTGATGTATCTGGCTGGTACCCCATGCCTCTTGGCATGTGCAACCTCAGTCATCAATTGGCTAAACATCGGCACACAGTTGGTATCCAAAAGTTACTCCCAGACTAGCAGCCCAGAACATGCAATGACTAGTGGCGGGCCATTCTTCCCACCTCACATGGAGCTCAGGGTGGTGACTGATGCATCGGCTCTGGCATGCGGAGGCTACCTGAATGAGATGGGGACTCCGAGGCCACTGGTCTCCATTGCACAGAGGCACCACATTAACCTTTTGTAATGGACTCTCAAGGCCTTTCTGCCGTCTATCAAAGACCGTACACATGCACGTTCTGACTGACAATATGACCGCAATGTGGTAATTCAACAAGCAGGGCAGTGTAGCGTCATGGGTGCTGTGCCAGGAGCCACTGAGACTGGTGCTGGCTGGACCTTTACTGGGTTTCGCTGGCTGTCAACCACGTGGCAGGATCCCTGCATTTCAGGGTAGACGAGCACAGCAGACATTTAGACAACCACGAGAGGCCTGTACTCCAAGAGGTGGTCCAGGGTGTCTTGCCCAGTGAGGTGTGCCCTGGGTAGATCTTCTCAATACTGTTGAATGCTCACTGTCAAGCCTCCTCCCTGGGGGATATATTCCAACATCTGCAGGACTCTGTTCTTCTCTATGTGATTCCATCTCTGCTGCTACGTCCCCTGAAGGGCTCAGATCATCCTGATAGCCCTAGGCCGGAGTATGATACTCCGAGCTGCTGAGTCTGAGCATTTGACCTCCACTGACCTTTGTGGGACGACCTACTGTCGATACACCAGGGCAAAGTTCTTCTTCTGAATTACCACTACCTACATGGCTAAGCGTGGAGATTGAGAAGAACCAGCTGAATGGCTTTGCCCTGACAACAAAGATGGTAGATCTTATTCTGGATGCATGCCGTTCATCCACGAAGTCTATTTATTCTGGACATTGGCATTGTGTAGAGCTTTGTGAGGACCTTTGGATCGATCGGTTGCATGCTGAAATGTCTGACTATGCCTGAACTGATCGGACTCGCATTCGCTACATTTTTCGAGCCAGAGATTTACTCTCCATACCCCGATCACTAAACGGATCGGATGGCCCATCGAGATCTTCGGAACCCCAGCCCCCGGGCCTGAACATCCCGGCGTACAGGCATTTTAGTTTCACTACCACAGGATTGAATTTTGTTCTCCCCCCGGAATACGTTGACTAATACAAGTTCCACTTTACTTACCCATCGATCAATAAAGCCTTTCATCCATCAATTGATCTTTTTGCCCATCCATTCATCCATCCATCACCCATCTCTCCTCTTAGATTTCCATTTGCTTTGCCATCCATCCTCTAGGATTTCCATTTACTCTGGTTTCCTTTCACCCATGAATCCATCCATTCTCCCAGAGTTTCATTCACTCTGTCATCCTTCGCCCCCATCCCTGATCTTTAGTTTTCCATTTACCCTGCCATCCACTATCCTCTGATTTCCATTTAATTTGATATCCTTCATCCATACCCCCAGCCATCTATCTACCTATCCATCCATCCTATCAAATCTCAGTTCACTCTGTCATCCTCTCACCCACCCATCCATGTGCTCAGATTTTCATTTACTCTGAAATCCTTTCATCCACCCATCCTCTTACCCACTCGTCCACCCATCCAGCCACCATTTCACCCACTCATCCATCCATCCTTTGACCCACCCATTTTATTACCAACCCATCCGTTCACCCAGTTATCCCTCTATCTTCTCATCCGCCCATCCTTTCATCCACCCATACATTCATCCATCCTTCTACCCATTCATCCATCTACTCATTCAGCCTTCGTTCCCATTTCCATCAACGTATCTTTCTTTTTTCCTTTTCACATTAATTATAGACTTTTATCTGCCGAGCCCCTTGAGACCCTCATGGGTGAGTAGCGCGCTTTAAAAAACCCTGATTCATTGATTGACTTATTGAAGCTGCAGATAAGAGTCACATACAGAACCACATCCCTGCTAAAGCGGGGGCTCACGACGCCCCCATGGTACCTTCCACCAGTGGATGTACCCTCAGTAGTCCTATTACTCTTTGTCTGGGTCTTTGTGTTCAGGACTTCCTTCCTCATGGGTCCCTTGGACACGCGTTTCACCTTCAGAGCTCCTCCCTCTTTTCTGCATTCCCGCCTTTGGGTCTGATCTCACTGGTCCATAAGAAAGTGAAGTGGGACCAATCGCAGCTCATTCTGGGGTCCCAAAATGGGGCAGTAAGGTCTCCAAACTGCTGACCCTGAGTGTCTGCCCTCCACTCAGTCCACTCTATGGGAGGGCCTGTCGTCTCGACAACAAGGCAGGTTGCAGCACCTGAGCCTGTACAATCTGCCTCTTCATGTGTGGAGATTCAACAAAACCAACCGTGAGGCTTCGATCTACTGTCCGAGGTGGCTGGTGTCATTTTGGCTGCTCGCCACCAAGCCAGCAGAGTCACGCCACAGGTCCAAGTGTGTTTGCCCGGTGCAAGTCAAAGCAGGTTAAACCCCCTCAGGCTAGATTGTCTGATTGGTTTTTTCCCTTGTACTCTCTTGTCCCAGCACGCCTTTGCTGTGTGCATATTAAGGGTTACTTATCAGCAGGGCCACTGGAATTTTGAGATTATGCGGCTGCTGCAATTTTCACATAATTATAGATTTGCCACATTGGCCACAGAATCCATCATCTGCCTCCTAGCCTGCAGATTTTAACAAAAAATAAATTTCTAGCTCAAACAGTTCAAAAGTTACTAAAAATGCAGCGACACGTGTTGCCGCGCAGTTGAATGCTTTTTGCGAAGCTGGTCTGGCCACCTTTCTGTTGCTTATGGCTATTTTTGGGTATTAAACTGGTATTAATTATTTACAACCGATGCTCGTACAGTGCTGCCAAGTTTAAAAATGATTAAATAATAAAGTAATACTATTACAAAATGTGCCACATAATTTGTCTTTTATTACCATATAATTTACTCCACTCTACCGCATAATTTTGCCCTCTCCTGCCCCATAATTCCAGTGGTCCTGCTTCTCATTTCTTTCAACCTTTGTTCATTAGAGCTCAAGACAGTACTTTGCGATTGAGGCCTTTCATAGTTAATTTTTCAACAATGTGGTACAAATTCTAACACAATACAACCACGATGTTTTACTTGAACAAACAGGGAGACATGTGTAGTTTCTTCCTAAGCAAAGTATAAACTTGATCAACCAACTATATAAGAAATTAAAATCACTCTTGGGAAATTATTCCATTCTTTCTTATTCTAGTCGTGCTTATCCACACTACTTTTGTAATTAAATGATTGAAGCTAAAAATATGAAGTTTATCTTCAAATTTTCTCGTGTTCATTGTAAATCTCCATTTCTGACTATTTTATATCTCAATTGGAATTTGACAAGAGCAGTTAACTATTCGGATTAGGCTGCTGATAATCCCCAAAATATCTTGTAAAATCCAAATATCTACATTTGGCCAAACACTGGATGAATACTTACTGGGAGTTGAATGTCAGTCCATCTCTAAATGAGCATTTGCTCTGCGGTGGAAACTGCCTTTACAATGCTGCCTTTACCAAGCATGGGAAGTATTGTTAAGGAATATATATATATATATATATAGTAGCAATAATACTTCGATGAAGAAGACGCCGCACACCACTTCAAGATGATTACTTTAGTTCTTTATTTTCCTGTAGGTTCCCCACCTATGCGTTTCGAACCTGCACGGTCCCTGGTCACGGTTAACAAACATTTGGCCCTCATTTGTGTTCTTTATTTATACAAAAGTCTCCATATGGCTTATAATGATGCATTATGGGCTTTGTAGTGAAAAAATCTCCGCTTTGTTCAAAGCTTATCTTTGTGTTATGGATTACCGGTGTCCGTCAGTCAGTGATATCATGGGAGATATGTCTGACGCTCTTTGCATAATTATAAGCGTGGAGAAAGCACATGGTCATGGGCAATCATGTGGTTGATTCACCCTTGCGTCTTAGTTGCGACTAGTTGATGCTGCCAGCTCACTTGGGCGTTATTTGGACTTCCAATCCCAGGATTCCTTGCATAGATACTCACCTGAGTTTGATGCATGATTAAAGGGTGTATATTGGAGAGTCATGTGGTGGCATCTCTGCGCAGCAACATAAGCCTCTAAGGAAGGGCGGAGCCGGAAACATGTCAGGTCGCTGCAGGCATGGGGCACGCTTGCAATCTTCCCTGACCCGATGGACGCCGATTGGGAGTGCACCTCGCTCTTGTGGGGCAACTTGTGGACTTTGTGTAATTACGGCCGGCCCGGCCGTGGGGTGCACCGCCGCATAGCGAGCGGCTCCGCAGCTGTTCTGATGGATAGCGCGGCGGAACAAACTGTCGAGAGGCTGAATGGGGGAAGGTGTTGGCGGTGTGCCTGCGATTAATAAAACATTTTGTTGCTCAGAAATGCTGCCAGCTCACTTGGGCGTTATTTGGACTTCCAATCCCAGGATTCCTTGCGTAGATACTCACTTGAGTTTGATGCATGATTAAAGGGTGTATATTGGAGAGTCATGTGGTGGCATCTCTGTGCAGCAGCATAAGCCTCTGAGGAAGGGCGGAGCCCGAAACATCTCAGGTCGCTGCAGCATGGAGGCATAGGGCACACTTGCAATCTTTCCTGACCTGATGGATGCCGATTGGGAGTGCACCTCGCTCTTGTGGGGCAACTTGTGGACTTTATATATATATATATATATTCTGTGAGGCTGGTTGTTGCAGAGTAAGGGGATCAAGGAAGCCGGCTGTGGCTGTTCATCTGGATGGATTATCACACAACCTACCTGCCCAGCGCGGACCTATCGTTTTGCCTCACTCCTCCACACCACCCACTCAGGCTGGACGTTACAGTGCCTTCTGGGAACCGCAGTTTATCCATGAACACTGAACTGCTACGGGTGTGACGACATCATTAGGGGGAGGAGCAGCGAGTGCTGGAAAGTATTTTACTCAGGTGGAGGCTAATGGGTTTGTTCAGTGTTGGGCGCTGAAGAAGGCTGACTATGCCGAAATGTATTCGCCGCCACTGCTAAAAGATGAATTAAAACGAGCGGGCTTTTCAGAAAACCCCTTCGGCCTCTGAGTCCTTCTTGCCGAGAGAGACTGTTTATATATATATATATATATATATATATATATATATATATGCAACAACTCGCAAAGTACTTCGCTTACAAACGAAAATCACAAGCGTAGACCAACTTGTGCTCCGGCATTATTTATTTATCTCAATCCCTCATTTGTCAAGACGCGTTTCGGCCGTCCAAGTGGCCTTGATCACCTACATATATATATTCACGTCATTGGAGTAGTGCGTGTTTTCTTTTGGAATATGCAAGCGGTGTCGCCCCACCGTACAAGCCCCGACTCGAGAGGCTGGGCGTCTGCCTTTGCGTTAACTTCTTGTGGATTTTATGTGAAAGGGACGTCCGCCGGACACAACCTCAATGGACACAAGGTTAATCAACTGAGGCAGGCCACTGTGGAGTAACGGGAGGCCTGCCAGGAAGTATTTGTGTTGGAAGATGTTGAGACGGCCAGGCTTTGCTGGGGTAATGACCCTTAGCACGTACTATGACTTGCAAGCAAGATGATGGTAAATAAACCAAAAACACATGATATGGAACAAAGATTTAAAGGCTTTCAAAGTATTCATAATATATGTGATCTTTTGCATTACATGGAGTTCACTCCGGGGCAATGTATGGATCTTATATGTTTGGATGTCCATGAGGCTGGAGATTTTAAGTGAACCGTATAGTGGGACAAATATGCACCGTGGCATTGCATGATGGACAATGTATTCTGACAAAGAGCAAAAGAAGAGAGAAATGAATTATCAGTGAAAACATGTTTTTTCTGTGAACTGCAAAGGAAAGCAAAAGAATACAACTAGCATTATTAAAGATCAATTTCTGTACATTTGTGTATTTTCACTCATTCTCCATACATCAATGCCACTATAGTGCACAAAAATGAACTGGTGTTAAAGGTATTTCACCCATAGTCTCACTTCACTATTCATACATGTTACCCTTTAAGAAAGGAAAGTAACTCACCTGTTCCATGTTGCCATATGATTAGGACCTGAGAGGTGTTGAATTCCACGTTAATAAATACTTGCAAAATGATCGGATGGAGGGCTCGCTTCACGTCATTGGAGTAATGCGTGTTTTCTTTTGGAATATATATAAATAAAATACTTTGTCCCTTTCTATCTCCCCATGGATGGCACTGTGCTAATCCTATGCTTGAAGACTTTGATAGAAAAGCAGACATTTGAGGTGAGCAGATCTAGAGTGTCGCTGGTGGTGAGAGTGCTCTATACAGGAGCTGCTTTCCACCTAAACTTGAGAACTACCCACAGTTCTCTGCTTCTTTTTTTCATAATTTATGCATCATTCTATGCCTGAAAGGGTTTTGATTCGATTTCTACTGGGTGCTCTCTTGTGTCTGGGCAAAGCTATACCTCTCTGAAGAGCTGTAATGAGTGCAAAACACTGTGCCAGGGGTTGCTTTTATTCATTTTAGGTTGGGTTGGATGGTATTTTACCAATTCAAAGCTGTAATACTGTGCCTGGAGTGATAAATGGCTTTTGTCAATTTACAGCTCGGCAATGACAGCATTGTGCTAGTCCTATGCTTAAAGACTTTGTTGTAGAAATGGCAAGGTCTTTGTCCTTTTCTATCTCGTCGTGGATGGCACTGTGCTAATCCTATGCTTGAAGACTTGGATAGAAAAGCAGACATTTGAGGTGAGCAGATCTAGACTGTCGCTGGTGTTGAGAGTGCCCTATACAGGAGCTGCTTTCCACCTAAACTTGAGAACTTCCCAGTTCTCTGCTCTAATATATATATATATATGAACCACGTGACTCCTCTGGATTTCTCGGTGTTTCCAGCGCCTGCTCAGCACACCAGCAAACAGAAGGGAGACGGACCACGTAACATCAGCATATCGTTATTTTATTCGGTACACAGAAAGCAGCTACGCGTTTCTGGCAAGGTATGCCCTTGTTCACGCTGCAACATGTACGTAAGACTCAATGCTTTTTTAAATGCAATTTCAAAAAGTGACCACCCCTTCACAGTGACGTAGTGAGTCATGTGACTTAATGAATAGTGAGAACATACTACCACAGTATATGTAAATACATCTGACGGAAACATACAGCAAAAATAAATCACTGGTTAAATCCATAATCAGACGGTAATAGACAGATAAGATAAATAACTGGTTAAATCCATAATCATAAATGTACATTTTAGGCAGTCAATATATAAAGACAATTTACGTCACGTAATATTAAAATATGACAAAACCTCATTTCTTGGGAGAATACTGACAAGCTACTAAAGCTGGGAAACTCCCACATCAAAAATGTACAAAAAGTTTGTCTGATCGCATAACCATGGCAGTTCTGATAAAGTGCTAAGTGAAGGTTAAAAAAGAAAGTGCAAAAGTTATGAAAAATGCGCGGAAGAGAAAGCTGTACGAGATAAAGTGCAATACCATTCATTAACACAAGGACGAAAAATATCAAAGCACATCTCAGTCTCATATGGGTATAATTGATTACCACAACATTCTATGTGCATGATTCGTACCTTAATAAAAATAAATAGTATAAATAGTTAAAACATTATGAAATCCATTAAATACACCTAGATTTGTGATAAACAATTATTGATATATATACAAAAGATTAAATAGCATATATATACACCTATGTTGGCAAATGTAAAACCCACAAAAATTTATATATGGTGATTTCATGTCTATATCTAAGATGTCCTTCATCTTATCAAGTAGAAAACAATATAGAAAAATACAAAAATATATAGATATAAACATATAAAAATATATATATATGAAATATCTACATCCTCATATCTACAAAAAGGAAAAGTGTTATCAAATTATTTACATAAAGCAGCAAGGAATGTTTTCAGACCCGACCTCAACCTCGAAATAGGGAACCTAACTAAGAGGGAGGAAAATATAGTGGGTACGGGTCTGGGGAAATATGCAGGCAATATAGACGGAAGAACAATACAATATATTACAAAAAGTGATGCATCTCATCAATATTGTTCAACCCGTTAGGCCAACGTGTATCTAGCTCTAGTATCATCCTTGTCTCCAGCTGTCTTAAAAGTCATTCCCTGTCTCCTCCTCTTTTCAGGGGTGGTATAGCACCGATCACAAAATACTTTAAACAAGATAAATCTTTGTTGTGTGCTCTTTTAACACCATCAATGCTAGTGTTATTTTCCTCCTGTGCTGGCTTTGGATTATTCCCATTGTTCATGACGAGCTCAGCTCGTCATGAGTGTATGGAGGTGTACATCATGACGAGCTGAGCTCGTCATGAGCGTCCAAGGGGTTAAAATGCCGGGCCACCGGATAGGCAGGGTCACCGTGCAAAATCGCGCGCAAATGTTGTAGGATCCTGACGTGCACCTGACAAAGGTATCTACCCGTTTCGGAAGAAATTGGAGCCGCACACTGCACACCTATGCTTGAAGCATTTTATTGGGCAATTCTTTCTGGAAGTCCTGACGCGTTTCGTTCGTGACTCCAAACTTTCTCAAAGGTACCACAAACCTCGGGAGCTGAGTGTAAGCTACAGGTGTTGTCCGCTTTTGTTGATTCATGCCGGCCCCCTGGTGGTTGTCCTCGTTTCTCAGGTCTAAGTTGGAAAGAGTTTTTGTGGTGATTTTGTTTCTGTTAACTGAATTGTTCCACTGGAATACTGTTTTCAGAAGTGTGCCTCCAGTCGCGGTCCCATGTTTAGGGCAGCGTAGACCCATCCCTGACTCTGGTGTCTGGTGGCAGCCTCTATTACCCTTTGTTCGTTTCCGAGTTTAGCAAAAGACGGTCCATGGTCGGGTAATTGAAGGCGCTCTCGCTGGTGGTGCGTTTGCTCTGCGACTGGACCACGTCTCTTCACATGACAAAGATATCTCCCCGTTTCTGAAGAAATTGGAGCCGCACACTGCACACCTTTTCTTGAAGCATTTTATTGGGCAATTCTTTCTGGAACTCCTGACGCGTTTCGTTCGTGACTCCGAACTTTCTCAAAGGTACCACAAACCTCGGGAATGCAGTGTAAGCTACAGTACAGGTGTTGTCCGCTTTTGTTGATTCATGCCGGCCCCCTGGTGGTTGTTCCGGTGTCAAGCTGCGCCTGGCATGATGGTCCCTGTAGTCCTTGTTTCTCAGGTCTAAGTTGGAAAGAGTTTTTGTGGTGATTTTGTTTCCGTTAACTGAATTGTTCCACTGGAATACTGTTTCCAGAAGTGTGCCTCCCGCCGCGGTCCCATGTTTAGGGCCGCGTGGACCCATCCCTGACTCTGGTGTCTGGTGGCAGCCTCTATTAATATATATATATATATATATATATATATATATATATATATATATATATTAGCAATAATTCTTCAATGAAGAAGACGCCGCACACCACTTCAAGATGATTACGTCAGTTCTTTATTTTCCTGTAGGTTCCCCACCTACGTGTTTCGAACCTGCACAGTCCCTGGTCACGGTTAACAAACATTTGTCCCTCATTTGTATTCTTTATTTATACAAAAGTCTCCATATGGTGTATTATGATGCATTATGGGCTTTGTAGTGAATCTACAATTGGTTTTTAACTGCATGCATAGTTCCCTGCACCACCACTTGGTATCTATCACACCCCCTCGCACCACCTACCTGGAGCCACAACTAAGGATTCTGGGCATGTAGTTCACCTTCATTCAAGTGAATCCACACAGGTGAGCAGCTAATCAGTAGGGGGCGGAGCGGACTTGTTACTTCAACAAAAAGGAGGCAGGACTCACCATCAGCTTGCTGCAAAACCTCCTGGACACTTAGGCGCTGAAGAAGGCTGACAATATGCCGAAATGCATTCGCCAAAACCAATAAAGTGCTTTCAATGGTTTTCCCCCTCGTGTGGCCTCTGCTCTTTTGTAAGAAGGAGGATGTCGGATATATATATATATATATATATATATATATATACTACTATTATAAAGGAAGAACTTTGAACCTTTGAGGCGGGTAAACTCGGGAACCACAGTGCCAATCCACACACCCGATACATCATTGTAATTGTCAGGGTGTGCAGATGGACATAGGCTAAATAAATTTAAAAAATAGTTATTTAAAAAATTTCTGAGAAAAAAAAAAGTAGTCCCATGGAAGTAGCGCCGGCCGCGACGTGCGTGCTGACATCAGGAGCGCGGGGAGGAACGGCGTCCAGGAGCGCAAGGAGGAGCTGCGGACATGAGCGCGGGGAGGAGCGGCGAGTAGCGGCGGACAGGCTGTGAGGAGCGGAGAGGAGCGGCGGACAGGCGAGGTGGAGCGGCGAGGAGCGGCGGACCGGTGACCTCAGGAGCACAGGGAGGTGCGGCGGATGAGGTAAGGCGCCGGGGGACCCACGGACAATGTCGGGGTGGGCGGGGGCCGTGGCGGGTGGGGGGCCTGAAGCCGGATTGCTCCCAGACAAGGTCGCGACGGGCTGCTAGTGTGTGTATATATATATATATATGTTTTCTGTCTAGAACCTCGACAATAACCACCAAGTCCCAGAGGGTCACAGAAAGGCAGCACATAAAACAGCAGATCCAGGTAAGTTCAAGTTGTTCACTTCTTGTTCATTTTGCTTTTTTTCATCATTTCTCCATTAAGTTTCAGACATACAAAGTGCAGGGTGCGTCGGATAACAAAAAAGATGACCTACTCGTTTCGGCCAGAGGCCTTCGTCCGGGTCATGTGATAGTGGGTGTAGGTTGTTTAAAAAGGGGTTGGTTTGACCCGCCACCAATTTCCCAAAAACAAAATCCCAAATTTTAAAAATGCATGTCTTTAAGGGAACAAGAATTTCATTTGATTTAGAAATGATCATTTTGAACTGCATGATCTCACACATAAACGTGTAAAGTACTTAAAGTAAAAAAACCTTATAGATTAATACAGTATTTAAATATAGATGAGGATTCTACTACTCTACTTGCAACAACAGTTAAAAACGCCCAGCAACTGCGTGGCCTCATGTATAAACGTGTGACGTACTTAAAGTCAAAAACCTTATCACTTCATACAGCATTTGAATATACACAAAGATTTTGCTCTTGCAACAACAGTTAAGGACATCCAGCAATTGGATTGCTTTCATGAGTTTTTGGTATGCATATATATATAGTTGTCATTGGCTAAACCAGTGAATGGTTGTCATATCTAACAAAAAAACATTCATGGAGAACAGATTGGCAAGTCATTTAAAATAAGTCATTGTTATCTATCCCTGGTAAATATATATATATATATATATATATATATATATATATATATATATATATTAAAGTCTGGCCGAAATATGACTGAATATTCTATTCCCTTCAGTGAAGCACCTTTTTCCATTCAAGGTTCATACAACTGTAAAACCGAATATGCTGTATATGTCCTGAGTTGTACCTGTGGCCTTAACTACATTGGTAGTACGAAGCTGCAGGTGCATGCCAGGATATTGCAGCATATAAGAGCCATTCTCCACAGTGACCCAGCGTACCCAGTGGCTCGACATTTCAAGCGAACTCATGCTAATGACATTAATTGCCTTTCATATTACGTAATCAATGCTGTAGCTAAATTTAGAAGAGGAGGCAATAGAGAACGCCAGCTTAGGCAATTAGAGACAAAATTAATTTTAGAGTTCGACTGTAAATAGCCTAATGGTTTAAACACTACAGATGATATGCACAACTTTTTATAATCAGGATAGGTATGTTTTATACTGATATCTCTAATGTATATGGATATGGTAAAGCCTCCTATATTATTGATAAACGTTGATGAATTTCGATTTCCTTTCTTTCCCTCATGATCTGATTTTAGTGGAATAAGATTCTTTTTTAATGCAAGTTAATATTTTTTTAAATATGTTTTAATAGTATTCTGTCCGGCTATGGGCATTTTACTGTTATTAATATATTAGCTTTTAGATATTTTTGCGTTAAAATTGTACTTTATCAGATCTATTTTGTATATAATTAGATGTGGTCTATGTGAGCACCTCAAATTTGCACTTTTTACACACTTTGCACCTATTTTGCACAAAGAAAAAGAGGAGAAAAGAAAAAATAATGTTGCACATATACAGTTTAACACATGGCCTTATGAGGATTTATCCTGTGATATAAGACTAAATAAGACTACATTTTGTAAGCATTTGATGGATTTATCCAATTATATATATATATGTGTTACCTAACAAACGTCAACAAAAGAAGAACGCTTTTTGCACGTATTTATTACCATTTTAATGTATTTATGTGCTTAACAAATGTGACGTGTAGCCTATGCGAAAATATGCTTGTGGATCTAATCATAATTGATACAAGCCACTAAAATGTAGTCTTTTCTCTGTATTCATGGCCATGTGACCTGTGATGGTGGTCAAGGGGTGTGTTCATTTTAGAAATAAAAACCAAGATGGCATGTATGCATTTTACACGTGAGCAAGGGCTTTTTAGCTCGAAACGCGTTGTTGGGTCGTGAAATGAACTAGACCCTGCCTGAAGTGCTGTGGGGTCTGTGCCTCCTTCTTTGCCGTACCGCCGCTGTGTGGGAGTTGGAAGTGGCGGGAGAAGTCAAGTTTGGATATATATATATATATATATATGAACACACACATATATATATATATACACACATATATATATATATATATACATACATATATATATATATATATACATACACACACATATATATATATATATATATATATACATACACACACATATATATATATATATATATATATATATATGTGAACAAGGCTCGTGGAGCCGAAACGTCATGGACTTTTTCTGCACTAACTAAATAAAGAAGAAAGGAAACTTTATTGGTCCGTGTCCGAGTGTTACTTACCCTGGCTAGTTGCTACTCCAGAGCGAGGTGAGACGGCGGAGTGCATGATATATATATATATATATATTTCACATGGGAGTCTGTAATCTCTGTATAAATGCATGTTTTTAATTTCTTTCTAATTGTTGGCTAGTGACACACTCAGTTGCCGATTATAAAGAAAAGACATCAGAACTCGACTATAATAGGTTATTGCAGTTGAGTTCTGACGTTAAAAACCCTTTCTGCCTGAGTCAGCAGCCGAGGTGAAAAGCAGGTGTGGCCACGGAACATTATTGAAGCAGCTGTTTAAAGGAACGAATACATGTTGCTTTCTTTCTTCTGCTTTATTTTAATAGCTTACAATAACAAGCAGAGAGAATGTTTATTTGATCCACGCCTTAAAAATGAGACGAGCTAGAATATTTGTGCATGTTTCTACACATTCCAAGCTACATCATTTTTTTTTTAACTGACTTGTATGGATCTGTTTTTAATATCTGTTTGCAACAAATATATAACAGGTTTTTGATGTGTTTATTTTTGTCTTAGAGGTTTTATTTGTATTCTTCATGTTTGCAAACTTGCTCGCTCTTTCATATGTAAGAGCTACGCACCTAGGGCGAATTTACATGGAAGTGCTACAGTGCAGCAATGCAAGCCCCTTGGCTGCTCCACGCTGGGGCACTTCCAAAGCACAGGAATGCGACATATTTACAATAATATGTTGCATTCCGGTGCTCTCCCCTGCGTGCTGTAGGATGCAGCACGCATTGAAAGAGGAAAAACGAGGAATGCCACCCCTAGGGTGGCGTAGCATTCAGACGCAGTTCCAGATTTACTATTCCTCGTAAATCAGGAAATGTCTTGTTCCATGGGTGTTGCGTGGGAACGCCCACAGCAACATCCATGGAACGCTCCTTTCACGCAAAGTTCTGCGTGTAAATGGGCCATATTTACAAGGACAGGAAAAGCCACACAAGGCTTTAAGTGGTTTATGAGAAAGGTGATGATGTGGCCATGTATTATATGGGATAAAGTACCCCCTGGTGTACGTGACAAGGATATTGCAAGTCACCTTGGAGTTCCTTAACCTTATTAAGGAACACAGCCTCGTTCCTGTATATGACTATGGAACTCCTTCTTCCGTGACCTGCAATATCCTTATAATGTATGGCAGGGGAGTACTTTAACCTATGTATATATTTATTTTTTACATGTCTTAGGGGTGGATAGTGGCAAAAAAGTGGTTAGGGTAATTTTAGGGTTTGGGGTGGTAAGGGTAATTTTAGAGTTTACGGTTGGTAGGGGTATTTTTAGTGTTTAGGGCTGAGCAGTGTCAAAGGGTGGTAAGGGTAAGTTTAGGGTTATGGGGTGGGTAGTGGTGAAGGGTCATTTTAGGGTTTAGGAGTGGGTAGTGTTAAGGGTAAATCTAAGATTATGGGGTGGGTAGTAGAGTACATTTAGGGTTTAGTGGTGGGTAGTAGTAAAGGGTGGTTGGAAGTAAACTTTTTTGAATAAAGTGGGGTTGGTGGGCTTCCCCCCCCAAAAAGAAAATGATAAATGTACACACATAAATAACATTTACATATATATAACTTACCTTAAAATACTTACCATGGGTGGAAAAGGCATGCATTGTGTTGACATACATCCCCTTCTTGGCTGAATGAATGACCCTCTTATTTTCCTACGCATTTGCTTGGCTGTTACTGCATGGTGACCTTGCAACCTTTAGCTAAAACGAGCCTAACAGATTATTTATTAACTAATCCCAGTGTCAACAAAAACACTGGTGATAGATGCGCAAGCCTCCATACCGTTAAAGACCTGACTCTATGAGGGTTCTGCTAACAAACAAAACAAGCATTTGCAATGCAATCAGTCTTGTCTTTGGGACCTTATATGTATTTAGCTTTTCAGCACATTAGCCTGGGTGCTGAAACATCTACTGTTCTTCATCATGGAGGGAAAGTAAGCACCAAATTGCGTGATACGCCAGGTATGGGAACACATGGCAAGAAATATTGCCTTTCAGCGGGAAATGGTATAGTCCAAAGCTCTGTTTTTAATATAAAATCAGGGCCTTCGGTGGTCATATCACTGAAAATACAAGAATTGAAAAAAATATTATTGTCTACGGGTGCTCGTGGAAGACAATTTCTATGAATTGGAATCTAGAGAATGCTAAAGTGAGTCTGGTATTTTACTGACCTCTGCTGGTCGTTTTCTATCAAGAAAGTTAATCGAGGCAGTTGCCAGAACATTTTTAAAAAAGAAAGTCCTTAAGCAGAAAGCAATTCTCGTATTTTACTGACCTCTACTGATCGTTTTCTATCAAGATAGTTAAATAGAAGCAGTTGAACATGGAGAAAGCAATTCTCGTATTTTACTGACCTCTACTCGTCGTTTTCTATCAAAACAGTTAAATAGAGGCAGGTGAAGAGAAAAAAAAGTCCCTAAGCGGAAGCAGACATGTCCTATGGCTGATCTCCAGAGCCCACAAAGTACATACACATATAAGTATATACTAAAGTATATACAAGAGGTCTAGAATCCTCGACCTAAAAACTCACCAGGGACTAAATATACAAAGCTGTTCTACAATCCCAAACCCTGCATTTCGTAAAAAAGTGCTTTGGACCACAAAAAGATTTTTTTCTACTTACGAAACCCATTTTATAAGTAGGAAAATCCTGTCCAGATCACAAAATGTGTTTTGTGACTCATTCAAAATTGCAGTTAGGAGGGGGCGTGAAAGGGGCGCCCCTCCTAATTAAAAGTCGCAGTCATAAGTATTGATGGTTTATGACTTGAATTATGATTGCAAACTTTTGATCAATTACTGATACTTTAAAGGAAGTGTAATTGATCCACAAAGGGGAAGTTGTTCCTTTGGGACACCTCCCTTTGTGAATCCTTTCGGGTGATCTGGGATGAGCAAGTGATGGTCTAGAGGGCCACGGTGCGCTCCTCCAAATGTTTCCTAAACTGGATTTTTTTTAAAGCATTTAAAAAACCTTTAGCTTCCTTTTTATTATTATTTTTAAAAAGTGGTTTCCGCTTGGGAGTGCAAACGTGGGGATGGTGGTCTGCTGTACTCTTTTTCCTGTGGTTCTAGCCCATCAAGGGGGGGGGGGGCAAATAACCTCCCTAATTAATATTCATTGGGTAGATATTCTCTGACCCACTGAGAGTGGAGATTTTGTTGTGCAACCTACTAGTGTGTAGGTTGCATCGGAAAATCAGAGACTGGTAACAAAAATTCAGCACACAATTTGCTATCACGTTTTATGGCCTATCTCATAATACATTGGGCCGCCGATCTGCAAGGAAAAGGTGGGTACTGCACCAGACGGTGGATCTGCTCCCCCAATAACCCACCCATTTTCAATTTCTTGAGCCTTTCATGTGGTATTTCACATCATCCCAATACACAGATTATAGAGATAGCATTTTCTTTTTTCCCAGCAATGAAATTGTAGTTTGCGGAGAAAAATCCCCGCAGTTAGCTAAAGAAACTGACACATCCGAAAATTGCTTTTGTTATTTTAAGGGTAAAACCTAAAAATGCGCTTTTTGGAGATTTTCCCGCATATAATTGGGGGGAAATTTAAATTCTGCAAAATCACGAATTTCGCCATATAATTCCCTGCTGAGTTGTATTGCCTCACTCTCGAAGTTGCCACACTCAGGGCGTGTGGACTGAGGTACTGTGTCTCAAGACCCTAACGGGTGATTTGCTACGCTCAATCAATGTCTGATTGATTGAGGTAAGGAAAGAGTCATTTTCAGACTTGAACCTTTATAGGGTACCCTGCTCCAGGCTTTGTACTGTCCAGTCACATGAGGCGTTCACCTCCTTCCTCAGAGTTGGAGGCGCCCAGCGATCATATTTAACAAAGAAGGGAGGTAGAGTACAACGTAGGATTCCCACTCCACGGGCACTGATAAATAAACAAGGAGAATCCTACTACCAGTGTGAAAGGAAAAAGGAAAGAAGGGGGGACACACAGTGTTGTGTAAAATACCCCTCACACACCAACAGGCCCCTTGGTGTCATGCTTCATCATTGGGGTCTTCGCACCCCGCTAAGGGGATGCGGCACGCTTCGACCTGCGACTACGCGGGAGCGTTGACAAATCAGACTATGTTTATTTATCGGCGCCCAGCGATCTGCAGGAGAGCCAGGGCCTTTAATGGGGGAGCTAGCTTAGGACCGTGCAGCACTCTCCCATCACATTCCAATGGTGCTTTATATAACCAGTGTTTACATATTCGATTGGTCCTTCTGTCACCACAACACCGGTCCAGCCTGTGTGTCATAGTTTGCCAGACATCTGCCTTGTAAATTTCTCATTTTACTTGGGGTAGTCATGCCTATGGCCAAGCAACTCTGACTTTGCCTGATCTCAGAAGCTAAGCAGGGTCTGGCATGGAGTCTTCGATGGGAGATTTAAAGGATGCGTGTTAGACTCTCCATCATGTCCACTTCTGTGTAGAGCAGCATTTAAACGGAGGATCCTCTGAGACACATCAGTTACCGCATGCTTGGTGGGAAGTTCACGGCACAGAATGAACGTGGTGGCATCAAGCTCCTTCTTTAACCCAATAGTCAGTTTGTGAAGCTAGGTGATTTGCCTCATAAGGAAACACTGGTCATTTCCAAGGTTTGCTAATCCTGGTTTATAGTTTTCCTTTGCCAATGGATTTTTGTTGTATTTAATGTAGCACCAAAGTGTAACAAGCATTATGCTGTACAAACGTCTAACACTATATTTCCAAAATATAATAAGTTTCTTTAAAATTAAGCAGTTTTATTATATAAAGGTGTAACATTAATCTGCTATTGATATCCTAAACCAGATATTGAATAGTACTAGGTGGCTAACTTATAATTGTGAAGTAAAAAGGTTTCTTGTTAAATAATAGACACATCAACTAAACACGCAACAACCCATCTGCCCACAACTATATAATTTTCCTTTGTTCTGGCAACCCTTTAATTCCCAGGTAAAGAACAAATTTCTACCAGATACCTCTACAAGTATCTGTTAAACCTGTGATGCCACAACTCAAGGAAAGTGGATTGGCCTGACCGGTAATTATATATTGCTAAATGAGTACATTTCTGGATCTGTCCATATTTAGGTAGCATTGCCTAATCCATAATCTAAGGGAAATTAGTTTTGAGTGATCGGTTACCAAACCTTCGTTCACATTGACCGGTAATTGATACAAACACCTCCATTTCTGTGAGTCAATTTATTGAATATATCGAGGCTGGAATAAATAAGGATATTTTCCAGTTTCCATCGATTTTATATTTTAGGTTTAATGTTTTTCTAACCAATAAAACATATTGAACATGGTTACAAGACAAAATAGTTTTCAGTTCTGAAAAAAGGCCAAAATGCCAATTTTAATGGAATTCAAATTTAGAGAAAATACAACATGAGGTAATATCAACATGCATTGTAAAAGCTTTTTAAATGTTCAACTGATAGGCAAGAGAGCAGAGGAAAACAAACACAGAAGCGGGGTGGAGATTATCTTGAGAGACTTGAACGTAATCATTGAGATGTCAAATATCATGAAAAATAAATATTAGCCAGATAATAGTAATGCATACAAATTAGACTGAGGCACCAGGAACAACCAAGAAACAGGTTTGTTCTGTTCAAGGCCGATAACAAATCTCTGATAATACAATATGTTGATCAGAAACAATTCTACTAACATTATTAGGAACATTTGTTAATGGTGTTCAAAACACAAATCTATTAGCTGAGAGATTAGTGGAACTCACAAATGCTCTGTCCAGTCTGTGGCGATGACAAACCGCATACCACCAAGATTTGAAGGAAATATTTAAAAGAACATTTCCAGTTGATAGTTATCTGTTGAAAGGCAATGACCAATTAATGGTCCAACAATTTCTTATTCAACAGGTATATATTTCTATCCTCAATTAGACTGTCAAGAGAATGATAGTAACATTAAATGGACATGAGGAATTGAAGTTGCTCTAACCTGGTCTCAGACTTTCTGCCGAACAAGTATGTGGTACAAAAGAGGGTGGGGATGGACGGAGCATCTGAATCAATCAAACACTCACACCCAGTCAAAAGATCTGGGTTTAATCCATCACCGTTCTTTAGCCCACTCTGCCACCCAGTTCAGACATGGCTATATGCAAATCAGTCTGACCCTGTGCCTCATGGGAACAGTCCAGCCCGAACTGCCAAGCCATGTCTTCCCTGGACCGGAAACAAGCTTCCGAGGACTGGTTTCTGGCATTCCAGCCGTCTTCAGCCCGGCTTGCTTGAATCCAGTGGCAAATTGAGCAAGGGACTCACGTCTGAGCATACCCTGCCACACTTATGGCGGCCAAAAGCGGTGCAAAAGAGGGTGGTGATGGACGGAGCATCTGAATCAATCAAACACTCACACCCAGTCAAAAGATCTGGGTTTAATCCATCACCGTTCTTTAGCCCACTCTGCCACCCCAGTTCAGACATGGCTATATGCAAATCAGTCTGACCCTGTGCCTCATGGGAACAGTCCAGCCCGAACTGCCAAGCCATGTCTTCCCTGGACCGGAAACAAGCTTCCGAGGACCGGTTTCTGGCATTCCAGCCGTCTTCAGCCCGGCTTGCTTGAATCCATTGGCAAAGTGACCAAGGGACTCACTTCTGAGCATACCCTGCCACACTTATGGCGGCCAAAAGCGGTACAAAAGAGGGTGGTGATGTACGGAGCATCTGAATCAATCAAACACTCACACCCAGTCAAAAGATCTGGGTTTAATCCATCACCGTTTAATCCATCACAAGTATGTGGGCACCAAAAAACATATGCATCAAATCGCTATTAAGATGATCACACAACCAACATTTATTAATAATGTTAAGAGTCTGTTAAAAACAAAAACGATGTCTGAGATGTATTGACTGTTCTATAGGTTTTATGAACTTTAAGTCAAAATGTATTACAAAATGAGACTGGCTAGGTAAGGCTTAAATCTTTTTCCACAAACACTTCTACTTTGAGTTTAGGTCAGATGGGGTTTGGAGTCAAAAGATAATTATAAATGACAGTAATTTTAGTTCTAGAGTCTAAAATCTAAGATGAGTCATTGGATGTCGCCTGATCATCTCTCAAAATAAAGAAGACATCGAAAATAATGTCCATTAAAAGGGACAATTTTAAATGAAACTAAGCAGGGAAATTACATTGTAACTGAAAATGAGGAAAGGAAATGGCAGTATCAGCCTGAAATAAGTCATTTACCCGGACAATACCCCAATCACTCCATGCTTTCCAATACATTGAGCTATTATTAAGTACAATTAGTTTATTATCCCATTGAGACTTTTTTTAAAAATATGTTGCAGTTTAGAGTGTCGGAAAAATATAGCTTCAATATTGCACACATATTTTTAAGGATTGGTATATCAGTGATAGGTGATTTGGGGGTGAAAGTAATTATGTCTAATAACGTAAAGGGTTTAAGTAATGCTTCTTCAATATCAAGCCATAATTATAAGTAAGGGGATATCCTCCTATTTAGCCAATAAGAGGCTTGTTGCAAACAGAAAGCCTTCTGATACTGATGAAATTCTGAAAAGTGAACTCCTCCTTCCTTTTCTTAAGCTTAGTTAAAGAGATTTTAGACTTCTCCCCCCCCCCCTCCCCAAGGAAGGAAAGGAATGAATCAATTTTAATAAAATAAGATTAAGGAATATCTACAGGGATCATGGAATTCATTTAATCTAGCCTAAACAGCCCCACTGTGATAAAATAAGGAGTACCAAACACAAAGTAAAGGCTCGGCTTTAGACAAAACCTCCTTGAGGTTAATGTTGACTGACTCTTAAGGAATCGGAAACCAAATACCCAAATATTTCATCTTCGTGGAGTTCCAGGATACAATGAGTGTTTTGTTCAAAATTTGATTAATTAAAGTATTTCAGTTTTGGCAGAATCAATTTTGTAATCTGATATGCTGGGGAAAAAGTGATTCCAGCATAATAAAAGCTGGTGTAGAAATTTAGGATTGGAAATAAAAAAGAGAATATTGTCAGCATATGCTGATCATTTTAAATGATTATCCTTGCGCTGAAAACCTGAAATTGATGATTAGGTCGAATCCAGGAAAGAAATGGTTCTAACGCTAAAATAAGTAATAACTAGTATAAACAACGGCCCTGATGAACAACTCTTTGAAGAGTAAAATATGAGGATAGCTTACCGTCGACCATTACAGAAGCTTTGGTAGATTTCTATAATAGGGAAATTAAAAATATTATTTTAGGACCAAGAACATGCCATCATAGGGATTTGAGCTTCAAGTTTATTTAAGGCTTTTTCAGCACCAATTTCTAAGGCTCTTAAAGGGTATTTAAGAAAGGGAGATTTGCTTGAGACATTGTAAAATAGTCTAAAGTTATCTGATGTGAGTTTACCTTTTATAAAACCTGACTGTTCCTTATCAACTAATGTAGGTGAAAAGGAGTCCAAACACAACAGGAGTACTTTGGCAAAAATCTTATAATCCACATTAGAGATCTCGTATAACCCCTTCCCACTCTTAATCCCAGTCTTCAAGAGACTAGACTCTCTGCTGCAGGACTTCCTGTGTCTACACCACATCCTCGGGGTTGCCCTGTCCAAGTCTTATAAATCCCCTTATGACTGAGGCATTGTAACTCTGGATCTACTCTCCGACTACTCTCGTCACAAGCGAATGGCGGTTCAACACCACAGCACACCCGGCCTTTGTCACAGAGCAGTTAGCAATGCAGAAGACCCCGCCCCCTCCTGCACCTGCTGTACAGAGGGTCTCCTCCAGGGCACCTCCCTGCAGCCAGGAAACTAACTCTCCAGCCTTGGCGGGTGACCAATAGAGCCCTTGAGTGGGATCGACACTTGACGAAGGACTCACCAATATGGCATAAGACGTAGTTATGTTATAAACATAGAGGGCTTCACGCCTTGGAAACCACAGGCATCTCCAGGTTGGGGGAATGTCCTGTCTGGTTCCTCAATGAAACCCTACTTGGAGTTGCAGGTGGAATATGACCTACACCGTTGGAAATTCTTCTACTATTTGCAACTAAGGCACGCCGTCACCCGCTACAGTAAGCTGCTCTCGGACAGACCGGATTATGGCCCACTTGAAGTTAAAATCCTCATGGTGGAACTATCCAATCAAAAATGTTGTGAATGTATAGGTCCCTAGTGGTTAATACACCAGTCTTCTTTGAACGGCTGAGAGAAGATTGGCCGGGTGACTTGGGGCCACTGTCTGACAATGACTGGAAGAAAGCTTGAGTCCTCCCCCGTGAGATGGAGATCGCCTCACAGTTCCACCTGATAAAGTGGAAATACATACACAGGATCTACTATACATGGAAGCATCTTTGGAAGATGGGGGCGGTGACCATAATGACATGCCTGCACTGCCGCTCGGATCGGGGTGACTTTCTCGACTGTTTGATTGTGTGAGGACTGATCCCCTTCAGGGTGATAATGTTGTCCTGCCTGGAACCAGTGCTGGGTTAGGAGCTGCCCTGGGGTTCTAAGTGGGTTCTCCTTCATAATACAGAGGGGCTAGACGCTGACAGATAATGCAGGGCCCTGCTGTGGCTGGGTCTGGTGGTAGCGAAAAGAGATCTCGCCCGGGCTTAGAAAGGCACGGATCCGACCTTCTTGGAGCAGTGGAAACTTGCGTTGGATGTTCTATGAGCATGAACATTCCTGTCTATAAGGCCAGAGGAGGCCCAATCAAACATAATAAAATATAGGCTGCATGGAGTCAACACCAGGGGCATTATACTTCATAGAGCCAAAAATCCTTGTCATTTCTTGGCCAAGGAAATAAGGTCTTATGATAGCAAGACCTGAAGTAGAACCACAAGGGCGGGGGACGGAGGGGAGCACAGAGGGGTTTGAAGAGTCAAATACTGTCTGGACTCGGGAGGAGTGGCTTCTGTGTAAGTGCTGTAATTTGTTACGCCATGGCCTCAAATGCTGGCTCCCTTGCTACTATATTCAGTCTTTTCCAATTTGTTTAGGTGTGTCACATTTGTATAAAATCAATAAAATATTGTCATATCGTTTTTACAGCGGTGTGATATTTGCCGTATTTCCTGCATAAGACAAGCTGTAGCCTCTTGAAATGACCCGTTGTCGAATTGGAGAAAAAGTTAGATAATTGTAATGCTTTTGGTATTAAAATACCAGAAAGATTTAGAAAAACCTCACCAGTGAAACCACCAAGACCAGGTTTTTTCCTTTTTTAAGCAGGTCCCTTTTATGAGGGATGGATTTGACTGAAGAATTTTGATCAAGAAGAGGGTGTATAATTTGATGACAGTCCCCTCCCAATATTGAGTAATTATCTTCACATTGAACACATTTTTTCGCAGTAGCAGACAAAACGTTATAAGCATTCTGTGTTGGACCATATACATTAAACACTGTCAATGAAATATTATTGATAAGAAATGTAACAATAATCAATTTACCTTAATTATCAGTTTCCTGGGTAATACTCTTAATATTAAGGCTCTTGATACACAAGATTACTACCCTATTGTTCTTACTAAGCATTGGAGAAACCAGAACCAAACCCACCCAACCTGGCTCAAGCTTCAAAGCCTCCGGTTCAGTTAGATGAGTCTCTTGTAGTAACACCAAATCGGGATTGTATTCAACCAGATGAGGAAGAACTCTGGCCTTATTTAGACTTTGGCAGAGGGGTTACTGCGTCACAATAGTGAAAGATATCCTGTGTGCGTATTACGAATTCCATAGGATATACGCTTGTGACGGAGTAACCCGACGCGTCAAACTCTAAATCACGCCTTCTGTCTTTTTATATGATTATTAAAGCCTTTAACGTTCCATTGAAGTGCTCTAAGTTGTGGGTAAAGTAAAAAGCATACAACCCAACTGGTCTTCAATGAAAACATAATTAAACAACTCAACGGGCAAAGTAAAGTACAGCTAAAAGATAAACTGATATAAGGAGGAAGTAATATGAGGAGATAATAAATATAGAAGAAAGGAAAGGGGGAAGTAAGGAAGAAAGAGAACAAGGGAAATAAGATACAAGAAGATACAAAAAGACAGTACAAGTCAAACAAATGACTGAAACAGCGTACCATATTAGGTTGAAAAGGACATAAGGGTGATGACAGTATTGTAAGAAGACAGCACATCTAGGGGGGGAAGACACACCAAACAAGAGAGTAAATGGATATGAAATTGAAAGAAACTGATACCATGTATACTAAATATACCTGATATGAAACTACAATGAAATTGGTGAAGATGATTTATCTGAGGAGGGAGTCTCTTGTATAAGCCTCTTCTTGGGTGGGGAAGTGATATTTTGAGTTTTTAAGGAGGATAATGAGGATGCAGGGGGCAGAGGTCTTGCTAAATAATTAGTCTCCATTGAAAATTCAGGAGGCAGTAGTGGAGTAGAAGACACAGATGTAGAGAGAAGACTTGCTTGTGAGTTTGTTTCCCCAATTTGCCCATGATAAGCGGAGAAAGTTATGTCAATAAACAAGTACAATAGTCATATAAAAGAGATTTTCAATTGCAGTATTTAAATTGAGATGATGGAACAAAAAATATGCCTTTGTACAAATATCCATTACTCAAAACCAGCTGTTTGAAAAATAAGGTTGTTATTCAAGAAACCAAAAGAGGAATAAAAAGTGACTGGTCATGTCAAAAGAAATGCATCTTATTCCTTCAGAGCGGGGCCAAAATGATGTGATTATATTAGATGTTGTCACGAAGTGTCGGCAGCAGAAAATGGCCGCCTTGGCCGATCAGCGAGAGTGCGGCAGAAATGACCATGAGAAAAGTGATTCAAAATCAAAGATGGCGCCTCTCTCATTCCAGTGCCTTTACTTGATTGTGCCACCTGTGAACTGTCAACCTCAGCCAAGGGAGGCGGCGCTGGTCATTTCTCTTTCCAGCACGGCCCAGCGCTCCAGGAATAGGCATCCATTATCGGCGGTGGCCAAGCCACGCTCTCCGCTTTAGTTTTCAAAAAATGTTCAACACCAATGGTGGGGGATGAGCAGTTGGTTTGTTAATCTAGATTTCCTACAGAGAAACTGAAGAGAGGAGAGATGTCCCAGCAAACCCCCAATGCTTCTGAGGACTACATTCTTGTGTATTTATCATGCACTGTTATATTTACTCCAACCATCACATGTAACTTTGTATGACATCTGAACTCATTGAGACTATGCATCATTAGGTTTGTGAAGAAAGTCTCTGGACCCACTCATTTCTTTTTCCAGTTCTGGTGCATTCAGGGTGAAAGTCCTCAGCATGGCTTTGAGAAACTGTACCGCCTCTTTACGATTTCTGGACTCTCAGTTGTATTGTTCCCCAGGTACTCAACAATCACTCGGCTACTCCTGTTCACTCATATGAGACATGAGAGCTGGCCTCTGATGTTGAAGGGAGCACTCGAAGTGCACCCCTCTGTTAAAGGGTGATTACTGGCCCCTCTACCCAGGTTTTACATGGACTGACGGTGGTGCTAGCATAACTCCAGACTGGAGGTACATGCCTTTTAAATCCAAAATGTCTGGGACATGCATGGAGGGAATGTGGCTGTGTATGTGGCTTCAGGAGCGCCTGGATGGGTGAATGTAAAAGGTACTCAACACTGGCTGCCTCTGTGTCAGGCTGCTTGTTTCCGTCTAAGACAACATATCTTTAGGCCTGGGCGGTGAACTTCACCCCGTTCACGGAGGTTGCAGAGTTTTCTGCTGAATACTTTGCTTCGCAATGTGCAGCAGGTTTTTTTTCCCTGCTTGCAAATCGCAAACGGTAAGTTCACGATCGTGAACAGTATGTTCGGGTAGAATTTCTACCTGAGCGGCAGGAATACCAGCACAAACTGCAGTTCGCACTGCACTCCGCTACTCATGGACCTTCACTGAGTTTTTTTGTAACTTTGCAAACTCCGTGGACTACGCCCAGGGTTACAGATCGTGCATGTCTTCCCGCTTTTTCTGTCCATCCCTGAGACCAGTTATCTCTGTGCGTTCGGGTAGTACCCAGCTCGCCTGCTTTGAAGTAGCTGCAGTTTCCTGACAGACAGAAATCGATCCCAGCCCCTCTTCCTGGCAGAGATCTGCAGTTCTTTGGGAACTACCTCCTCTCTGAAACCATTCAACAAACTACTCCAGCCAGCCTAATCCAGCCTCTGGAGAGGCAATAGAGCTAAATGACGTGACTTCAGGTGATCATGCTGTGGTCAGGTCCTTCAAGACTTTAGGAACCTCTGGAAATCTGAGCGTAGGAGTGCACCTCGTTGGCCAAGCCTGGCCACCAGTGGAAGATAAATACTGGTCTTCTCATCCTGTACACGTTTCAGCGTTTGTGCTCTGACCAAAGAGGATCTTCTGCACACACCTGTGGTGCTGAGAAGAAGGCAAAGATCCAGAGGTGGGAGTGCTGCTGTCGTGGCACTTTAAGGGCCTGATTTAGATCTTGCCGGACTGGTTACGCCGTCACCACAGTGACTGATATCCTGTACGCTGACAAATAAATTCCTTAGGATATAATCGGGTTTATCTTTCGGCAGACGGGATATCCAGCACCGTTGTGTCAAAGTAACCTGCCCAGCAAGAACTAAATCAGGCCCAAAGTCTGGCAAGTAACTGCTGAGTCACCTTGTTAGATCTGCTCAAGGAGGGAGGCCTTCCTGTCTGCTGAAGAGTAGGGTTCTGCTTCACAAGCCACCAAGGATGCCCTTGGGACAGTCTCAACAGAGTAAGCTTGGCTACCAAGGCCCAGGAGAGGCTCCATTACATTCCGCAGTTGAGAAGAATGGACCTGTTTTGTCCTCAAAAATTCCTGTTCCACGGATGTGCCTGAACGCGCCTCTCAGATGTCCTGTGGAGTCTTGAAATTTCGTGAACCCCGATTTAAAGTGCCATTCTATCAGCTGGGGGAGGTCCTGTGGGTTTGGGAAACATTTGGAGTTCACGCCCAGCTACTAAGGTTCAGGATATATCAGTTTGGAGCCATGGTTGAAATTGTCTGGTACTGTTCAGCAGAACCCTGAGTATTAGACGTCCTGGTGTTTACAGTGGGAGATGCTGTTTCCGCCACAAGAAAATCCCCAGGACAGCTATTAGATTCCCAACTTTATAACATTTAAAGGGACATGTAGTGAACAGGTATCCAAAAGAAATCACTGTCCCCACTTTGTAATCCCTTTGCTATTGAATGTGGAGTCCAGTGACTGCATCCACATCCATGAACCCCGGGTGCCGGGCATCGGTCTCTCCCTTGCCTTAGACCCCACCAGGATACCCCGAAAGAGACGAGTCTGCTTTCCATAAACAGTGGCTCTTTCGTTCTACGAGTGGTGGGCCCATTGGACATCTTTGGAGCATCTTTCATTCCTACACACATTCCTCAGTGTCACCAAAATACTAAAACCAAAACTAAAGAACCATCAATTTTGGCCATTAAATTTTCTTGAGTTAAATTCGTGAAACACTTTTGAAGAACTTGCTTTTTCTGGTCCACGGCATGTCTCCAGGGCACTCTGCAGGATTCCGGGCTCCCCTGTCCATTAACACTGGCCACAGAGCTCGATGCAATGCTCTGTTAACCGTGTCTCAGGAGGTGGAAAGTCCTTCTGGCTTTCATTGACCAGCTCTTGCTTTAGAGTTGAGCATTTTATGTACTTCTCAATGAGGTTCTTGTATTTCTGGATGGACGAAGGATGTTAAAGAATGGGGGGCGGCCGAGGAGATTTGTCTTTATCGGTGTAGACGAGATGAAAAGGTGGCAGATGATTTGCAAACTTGGGGTCTACTCCTGACAGGGTTTGAAGAAAAGGGAGGGACACGAAGACTAGTCGCAGGACCCTGGCGCCTGACAACACAATTATTATTTTTTTTTTACCCGCTGGTGATAGGATGCTTATCCGGGGAGAAATAACTTGGACGGTCCTTACTTAAATAATCTTCTTTCTTGTCGTTATTGATTCATTTGTACAGAATTCCTACTGGTAAATAACCCACGTGGAGGGGTGGCTATGTTCTTACAAATAGTTCCTGGTACAGAATTTGAGATGCACTGTATGTTAAAATGCAACAAAATAAAATCTTTTTAATTCTAAAATTAAGAAGTGGCTGGATAAAAAAGGACTTGCTGTTTGATGTGTCAACTGAGTGTCTAACTTCACATCCCTTTCTTGAGTAAACCTGGTTGGTCGACCTCGGTGCCCCATGAGAATGAAGTGACATGAGGGGGGAGGGGATACTTAGCCTTGCAGATGGAGTGCATCAGCCCTGTGGCCTCAGGACACCAGTGGTACACAACAGTAATTGTTACAGTTTATGCCCAGTAACCAGGGACTCATCTGGGAGTCCTAAACCCCCTCAGATAGACCACAGAGTGACTCTCCCACTCAACACTACTCCCATGCTACAACTGTCATCTAAGCTACCTTGTCCTGCGTGGAGTCACAAAAGTTGATTTTGTGGAATGTGGTTAAAAAAGTCACAATTCTGCACACTGTGCATTGTCATGTGCTTGCTCAAACTATTCAGTGATGAAGGAAGGGCAGGCAGCCTGTGAGGCGGGAATAGCTGAGCTGAGGAGCTCGTGCAGGAGTTGTGTGTAGTTCAGAAACAGCCCACTGAAGTTGTGACCCAGAGGGATTCAAGAGAGACGGTAGAGATTATGTAGCATCCTGGGGAGGGCACACCCCTGAGGGACCCCATAAGTCACAAGAAGGAAATATACACAGAACGGTGCAATAGTGAGACATTGTCAGAGTCCCTGCGCTCTTCTCAAGGGCGGGGGGCAAACTCACCACAACGAGGTGAGTAAGACCAGTCGCGTCTACATGGCACGCAGATAGAACCTGCCGCCTACCTGTGGTTACCTGTTTGGTTGTTGTGTCTCTACCAGCTCTGCATGTGACACGTTTCGCTCACACGCAGAGGCTACCACATCCTGCCGTTGGTGCCAGCTTCGTAAAAAATGTGTTTCATACATACAAAAAGCAAAGAAATAGAAATAAATAAGCCAGTGTTTACAGGTTGATTTGAAGATCAACTGAGGGTTGCTAAAAGTCCTAAATTGGCAAATTTTTAACTAGGGTATGAAGATCTGCCCGTCAGATGCCCCCATAAATGATTAGTCCTTGGTCCTAACTGCACCAGACCAAAGACCCCTTGAGTAAGTCTGGTGATTGAAGCTCACTGGGTTCCATTTTGTAATGCCCTGGACAATGGTTTTAAGGATAATCCGGTGTCTCTTCATTTTGTTTTCATTGAAATTGAATTGAAATTCAATTTATGTAGCGCTTACTACCCCTGATGAGGCGCTGACGTGGTTTTTATTGGTGGATTCCTTTAGCTTGCCCCCAGTCAATTCTAGGCACTTCTACAACTTTTTCCCCTTTCTCCAGAGCGCACTATGCACCAGAGAAGCTCTTAACTAAAACAGTATCAAGGTATTTGAAATGCCTAGTACCCCACAAGAAGCTACACAAAGGTATAGATACCTGGCTGCCTGTGGAGCACTCGAGAGCGGTGTCTTGGGAATGCAGCCGGTTGAGATGCCTTCTGTTTGACTGTCTTTATGTTCCATTCTGTAATCGTCAATGCATCTCTGCTGAAGTCTGTGCCAAGAAAGAGACTTGTGCTAAATGCTATCCTAATGTGATGACGTCAGAGGCTCCAGCGGGTACTACATTTGTGGGAGAAATTACACAACGACGGCTTTTCTGAGGGTTTAATGTTACCACCCAACTCCAAATCCTATTAGAACAGAAAGAACCCCAGAACCGAAAGATGTGCTTCGGAGAATGTCATTCCCAAAACACTTCACCAATGCTCTCAAAAGCTTGCTCAGAGTTGAGTTCCTGGTGACAGGATGCGCCTGGCCACCGACTCCTTCCATCCCAAGACACAGGCAGGTCTCATTGTGTTTCTGGTGACAGGATGTCCCTGGCCACCGACTCCTTCCATCCCAAGACACAGGCAGGTCTCGTTGTGTTCCTGGTGACTGGATGTGCCTGGCCACCGACTCCTTCCATCCCAAGACACAGGCAGGTCTTGTTGTGTTTCTGGTGACAGGATGTGCCTGGCCACCGACTCCTTCCATCCCAAGACACAGACAGGTCTCGTTGTGTTTCTGGGACAGGATGTGCCTGGCCACCGACTCCTTCCATCCCAAGACACAGGCAGGCCTCGTTGTGTTCCTGGTGAGAGGATGTCCCTGGCCACAGACTCCTTCCATCCAAAGACACAGGCAGGTCTCGTTGTGTTCCTGGTGACTGGATGTGCCTGGCCACCGACTCCTTCCATCCCAAGACACAGGCAGGTCTCGTTGTGTTCCTGGTGACAGGATGCGCCTGGCCACCGACTCCTTCCATCCCAAGACACAGGCAGGTCTCGTTGTGTTCCTGGTGACTGGATGTGCCTGGCCACCGACTCCTTCCATCCCAAGACACAGGCAGGTCTCGTTGTGTTCCTGGTGACAGGATGCGCCTGGCCACCGACTCCTTCCATCCCAAGACACAGGCAGGTCTCGTTGTGTTCCTGGTGACTGGATGTGCCTGGCCACCGACTCCTTCCATCCCAAGACACAGGCAGGTCTTGTTGTGTTTCTGGTGACAGGATGTGCCTGGCCACCGACTCCTTCCACCCCAAGACACAGACAGGTCTCGTTGTGTTTCTGGGACAGGATGTGCCTGGCCACCGACTCCTTCCATCCCAAGACACAGGCAGGTCTCGTTGTGTTCCTGGTGACTGGATGTGCCTGGCCACCGACTCCTTCCATCCCAAGACACAGACAGGTCTCGTTGTGTTTCTGGTGACAGGATGTGCCTGGCCACCGACTCCTTCCATCCCAAGACACAGGCAGGTCTCGTTGTGTTCCTGGTGACAGGATGTGCCTGGCCACCGACCCCTTCCATCCCAAGACACAGACAGGTCTCGTTGTGTTTCTGGTGACAGGATGTGCCTGGCCACCGACTCCTTCCATCCCAAGACACAGGCAGGTCTCATTGTGTTCCTGGTGACAGGATGTGCCTGGCCACCGACTCCTTCCATCCCAAGACACAGGCAGGTCTCATTGTGTTCCTGGATGTGCCTGGCCACCGACTCCTTCCACCCCAAGACACAGGCAGGTCTCATTGTCTTTCTGGTGACAGGATGTGCCTGGCCACCGACTCCTTCCACCCCAAGACACAGGCAGGCCTTGTTGTGTTCCTGGTGACAGGATGTGCCTGGCGACCGACTCCTTCCATCCCAAGACACAGGCAGGTCTCATTGTGTTTCTGGTGACAGGATGTACCTGGCCACCGACTCCTTCCATCCCAAGACACAGGCAGGTCTCTTTGTGTTTCTGGTGACATGATGTGCCTGGCCACCGACTCCTTCCATCCCAAGACACAGGCAGGCCTCGTTGTGTTCCTGGTGACAGGATGTGCCTGGCCACCGACTCCTTCCATCCCAAGACACAGGCAAGTCTCATTGTGTTTCTGGTGACAGGATGTGCCTGGCCACCGACTCCTTCCATCCCAAGACACAGGCAGGTCTCATTGTGTTCCTGGTGACAGGATGTGCCTGGCCGCCGACTCCTTCCATCCCAAGACACAGGCAGGTCTCATTGTGTTCCTGGTGAGAGGATGTCCCTGGCCACAGACTCCTTCCACCCCAAGACACAGGCAGGCCTCGTTGTTTTCCTGGTGAGAGGATGTCCCTGGCCACCGACTCCTTCCATCCCAAGACACAGGCAGGCCTCGTTGTGTTCCTGGTGACAGGATGTGCCTGGCCACCGACTCCTTCCATCCCAAGACACAGGCTGGCCTCGTTGTGTTCCTGGTGACAGGATGTGCCTGGCCACCGACTCCTTCCATCCCAAGACACAGGCAGGTCTCATTGTGTTCCTGGATGTGCCTGGCCACCGACTCCTTCCTCCCCAAGACACAGGCAGGTCTCATTGTGTTCCTGGTGACAGGATGTGCCTGGCCACCGACTCCTTCCATCCCAAGACACAGGCAGGTCTCATTGTGTTCCTGGATGTGCCTGGCCACCGACTCCTTCCACCCCAAGACACAGGCAGGTCTCATTGTGTTTCTGGTGACAGGATGTGCCTGGCCACCGACTCCTTCCACCCCAAGACACAGGCAGGCCTTGTTGTGTTCCTGGTGACAGGATGTGCCTGGCGACCGACTCCTTCCATCCCAAGACACAGGCAGGTCTCATTGTGTTTCTGGTGACAGAATGTACCTGGCCACCGACTCCTTCCATCCCAAGACACAGGCAGGTCTCTTTGTGTTTCTGGTGACATGATGTGCCTGGCCACCGACTCCTTCCATCCCAAGACACAGGCAGGCCTCGTTGTGTTCCTGGTGACAGGATGTGCCTGGCCACCGACTCCTTCCATCCCAAGACACACGCAGGTCTCATTGTGTTTCTGGTGACAGGATGTGCCTGGCCACCGACTCCTTCCATCCCAAGACACAGGCAGGTCTCATTGTGTTCCTGGTGACAGGATGTGCCTGGCCGCCGACTCCTTCCATCCCAAGACACAGGCAGGTCTCATTGTGTTCCTGGTGAGAGGATGTCCCTGGCCACAGACTCCTTCCACCCCAAGACACAGGCAGGCCTCGTTGTGTTCCTGGTGAGAGGATGTCCCTGGCCACCGACTCCTTCCATCCCAAGACACAGGCAGGCCTCGTTGTGTTCCTGGTGACAGGATGTGCCTGGCCACCGACTCCTTCCATCCCAAGACACAGGCTGGCCTTGTTGTGTTCCTGGTGACAGGATGTGCCTGGCCACCGACTCCTTCCACCCCAAGACACAGGCAGGCCTCGTTGTGTTCCTGGTGACAGGATGTGCCTGGCTACCGACTCCTTCCATCCCAAGACACAGGCAGGTCTCATTGTGTTCCTGGTGACAGGATGTGCCTGGCCACTGACTCCTTCCATCCCAAGACACAGGCAGGTCTCATTGTGTTCCTGGATGTGTCTGGCCGCCGACTCCTTCCACCCCAAGACACAGGCAGGCCTCGTTGTGTTCCTGGTGACAGGATGTGCCTGGCCACCGACTCCTTCCATCCCAAGACACAGGCAGGTCTCATTGTGTTCCTGGTGAGAGGATGTCCCTGGCCACAGACTCCTTCCACCCCAAGACACAGGCAGGCCTCGTTGTGTTCCTGGTGAGAGGATGTCCCTGGCCACAGACTCCTTCCATCCCAAGACACAGGCAGGCCTCGTTGTGTTCCTGGTGACAGGATGTGCCTGGCCACCGACTCCTTCCATCCCAAGACACAGGCAGGTCTCATTGTGTTCCTGGTGAGAGGATGTCCCTGGCCACAGACTCCTTCCACCCCAAGACACAGGCAGGCCTCGTTGTGTTCCTGGTGAGAGGATGTCCCTGGCCACAGACTCCTTCTATCCCAAGACACAGGCTGGCCTCGTTGTGTTCCTGGTGACAGGATGTGCCTGGCCACCGACTCCTTCCACCCCAAGACACAGGCAGGCCTCGTTGTGTTCCTGGTGACAGGATGTGCCTGGCCACCGACTCCTTCCATCCCAAGACACAGGCAGGTCTCATTGTGTTCCTGGTGACAGGATGTGCCTGGCCACCGACTCCTTCCATCCCAAGACACAGGCAGGTCTCATTGTGTTCCTGGTGACAGGATGTGCCTGGCCACTGACTTCTTCCATCCCAAGACACAGGCAGGTCTCATTGTGTTCCTGGATGTGTCTGGCCACCGACTCCTTCCACCCCAAGACACAGGCAGGCCTCGTTGTGTTTCTGGTGACAGGATGTGCCTGGCCACCGACTCCTTCCATCCCAAGACACAGGCAGGTCTCGTTGTGTTCCTGGTGACAGGATGTGCCTGGCCAGTGACTCCTTCCATCCCAAGACACAGGCAGGTCTCGTTGTGTTCCTGGTGATAGGATGTGCCTGGCCAGTGACTCCTTCCATCCCAAGACACAGGCAGGTCTCATTGTGTTCCTGGTGAGAGGATGTGCCTGGCCACCGACCCCTTCCATCCCAAGACACAGGCAGGTCTCGTTGTGTTCCTGGTGATAGGATGTGCCTGGCCACTGACTCCTTCCATCCCAAGACACAGGCAGGTCTCATTGTGTTCCTGGTGACAGGATGTGCCTGGCCAGTGACTCTGTGTCTTCCATCACCGCGCGGCACAGACATGCCACGTTGGTGACGAGGTCTTCTTGTGACCCGTGCATTCACTAGCCCAGCGGTGGAGACCCCTGGCTATCAGCTCCCATAGTGCTGCGCGCTGGTGGGCATGTTGGACCAGCCGGCCTCTTGGCATCCTCATCACCGCCCCTCTGCCATCAGCCCATGGTGAACTGTAGGAAACAGAGGGGTAATCGGTCCCAAACCCTTACTAGCCGTTTTAGTAGAGCAAATAGTAGTAATGATGCTTGTCCGTGACAGGGGGAGACCCCTGACCCCCTAATCCCAAAAATAGTTCCAATGGAATGTCTGGGCAAGCTTTAACTATTTTCTTTCTCAGGAGTAAATTCTGGCTCAAGGTGTGCAAGATAGAGGTTTTTAATTGTTAATTTTTTCCGTGTTTGTGACTCGTTTTCACAGCTTTGAGTCAACGAGAAAAAGAAGAGTGACAGCCAACACGTGTTTTGCCCCTTTTACACGGCCATCCGGCCTGAGGCTTCCTCAGGGCGTGGTGAGTAAACTTCTGGGCTGGATGGTTCCTTGGTTATGTATGTAATAAATTCCTCAAGTTAAGTCTTGGCATATTGCTGACGGACTAATGCGGATATGTGGGCCGCGGGGACAACGTAGCTAAGAATACATTAGCACGCGCTGGTGAGGTCAAGTGCGCCAGTCCTGAACCATATGGGGCCCCTGTGGGTGGCATCTGTGGGATGTCACCCCTGGGCAGCATTCAGCGAATGGTGAATTCCAGGCCTTTGGGGATCTCCAATTGGTCAGATTTACGTGGGGTGGGGTTATAAGAGCTGTTAGGGCTCTCTGGGTTAATTGCGTCATTCTGACTAGGCATGTTTTTATTGCTTGCCTTCCCCGACCCTCCTATATATTTAGTTCCAATTTTTACTTTTGGGCGGTCTGCTGTTCTGGGCGGGCTTTGGTGGCAGAGGCCTTGTTGTAGCTGCCATACTGGCACAGTTCACCTGATGCCTTAATCCAGGGGGGTGCCAGGAGCAGGGCTCAGGCCACCTTTAAAAGGCCAATATGTTGCCACAACACATTGCAAAGGAAATTCTGCGCCCCAAAGGGGTGTTGATTGCGTTCTGTTTCTCTCATATTCTCACATTCTTATGATGTAAAACGATGCTCAGGCAAACAAGCTCTTCGTGCCATGCCACGAGGTTCCTATAAGAAATCCGTAGGAGGACCTGCTGGCTTAGCACAATCCGTCAAGCTCTGGAACTCTCCCCCAGCCAGCATTAGAAGTATCCAGGAGCGTATATACTTCGAAAGGCAGTTAAAAACGTCGCCATTTCCTAACAACAAAGGGCAGATTTACAAGGACTGGCGCATTCCTGCAAAGCAGCAGGGATTCGCCAGGTAAGATGTGTCACACAAGTTTACCCTTGAGCCACCACAGATGCGCCACATTTACAATACGGCGCATCGTGGTGCAAGGATAAACAGATGCATGACGCATCTGATGGCGTACGGGCGGCGCATTGCTGGAGTCATGTCACAAGCGCGACGCAACTCCAGCAATGCTCAGGGGCGCCCTATGCCTAACATGCTGCGTCACGCCTTACGCCTGCTTCATGCAGGTGCAGGATTTTGACGCAGCATGGGCGTAAAAGTGACTCCGTGAAATCTTGTAGATTTCACTGCGTCTCTTTTACGGGGCTTCCTTACAACGGAATGCTCCCCCTGCATACATTATACCTGACGCAGGTTTAACGTGGCACAGATGTTTACAAAGTGACACATCTCCCTAGATGTGTCACGTTGTAAATAAGTCACAACGTGGCGCATGGTTTACGCCGCCACTGTGTCACAGAAGTGATGCAACAGCGGCGTAAATGTGTTGCAAGGGGCTTGTAAATCTGCCCCAAAGTATCAGACTGGACAACCCAGTGCAGTAACCAGCTACGCCGACTATACCATAAGATATACCATGAAGGGACCCACAGAGCTGTTCAAAGCTGGCAGCGTGCTGAAAACCACCACACTGCGCTTGTCTCGCACTTCATCCACCACACTGCTAGGCGCTGCGTCCCAGAATATAACTGGTTTAGTATTTACGCACAATAGGTGGGCGGTGCAAACAATGTACTCTTCTTTCTCTGCGTGGGCGTTCGCCAGCGGGTGTGAGCAGTGCACTAGGGCACATCTCACTCCAGACAGTTTGCACGGATGATTCCTGAATCCTGATCTGTTTGCATCCCAGGTACTTGCGCTGCTAACTTACCACTGGGTTCACATTGTCGGGGTGCAAGCAGAGCTGGGGTATTTGTGCAAAGGCCTGGGAAGCACTCTGCGGTGGCAGTGTTACCACCTTAAGCACGTGGTACAAAAGGGGGTGGTGATGGACGGAGCATCTGAATCAACATGACATAACATGTGTATTTGTAAAGCGCACGTTCACCACTACGGGTATCTTGCCGCTGAATAACAGATGTTTGTTGTTACCCAACTCAATGGTACTCATTTTATCGACCTCAGATGGATGAAAGGCTGAGTGGACCCGCCGGGATTCGAACCTGTGACCATGAGGTCGAACACAGGCCCCTGCAGTGGACGCATTAGTCCACTGAGCCACCAGACCCGGCTCAATCAAACACTCACACCCAGTCAAAAGATCTGGGTTTAATCCATCACCGTTCTTTAGCCCACTCTGCCACCCCAGTTCAGACATGGCCATATGCAAATCAGTCTGACCCTGTGCCTCATGGGAACAGTCCAGCCCGAACTGCCAAGCCATGTCTTCCCTGGACCGGAAACAAGCTTCCGAGGACCGGTTTCTGGCATTCCAGCCGTCTTCAGCCCGGCTTGCTTGAATCCAGTGGCAAAGTGAGCAAGGGACTCACGTCTGAGCATACCCTGCCACACTTATGGCGGCCAAAAGCGGTACAAATGGGGGTGGTGATGGATTAAACCCAGATCTTTTGACTGGGTGTGAGAGTTTGATTGATTCAGATGCTCCGTCCATCACCACCCCCTTTTGTACCATCTTAAGCACGTGTCATCCGTTCCCAGTTGTGTGATATGATGCTCAAATTCCACATCACTCTGAAAACACTAAAATGAGGCCTGGATTTATTATATATTTCCCAGGAAGACCAGCATTAAGCGCCAGGACACCAAAGGGTAATCGCGCGCTCTACAAGTGCATATAACATAACATAACATAACAAATTAACATCTCGTGTGAGTCGCCCTTGGGCAATGCTCCTTGCTTTGAAATCTGCACTCAGGGGTTTGCACTGAGAATAAATCTCGTTACGGACACAACTGGGTCAGATTCGCCCCATACCACAATGCCCAGTGTTACACTGAGTGGGCACCGCTGATTACATCATCAATGTGCAATTCTTGCTTAACCCAGTGCCTTTTTTTCCTAACCATTCGCGCAGCACGGTGCCCTTGATTCCCAATGATTCAGCCCTGCGTGCATGTTACTAAAGTGAGACCCCGTGTTAATAGGGTGATAGCTGATGATTGCCCTAAATACACGGCAGGCCTGCAGGGGAAGCGCGTAGAGCTGCCTGCCCTCTTTGTATGCAGCCGCAACCCCCTGGACTCCGAGGGTCAGGCTGCTGGTGGGCCTAACTGGCATTAGTCAGGACTGTGTGACCAGAGGACTGCAGCCCATGGAATGGTCAGTCACTGGCCTGTGTGTTCAAGAGGCCTGCCGGCCCCTGGAATGGTCAGTCACTGGCCTGTGAGTGCAAGAGGACTGCAGGGCCCAAGGAATGGTCAGTCACTGGCCTGTGAGTGCAAGAGGCTGCAGCCCCTGGAATGGGCAGTCACCGGCCTGTGAGTACAAGAGGACTGCAAGGCCCAGGAATGGTCAGTCACTGGACTGTGTGTTCAAGAGGCTGCAGCCCCTGGAATGAGCAGTCACTGGTCTGTGTGTGCAAGAAAGCTGCAGGCCCCTGGGAAGGTCAGTCACCGGCCTGTGTGTTTAAGAGGCCTGCAGGCCCCTGGGATGGTCAGTCACTTGCCTGTGTGTTCAAGAGGCCTGCAGGCGCCTAGGAAGGTCAGTCACTGGTCTGTGTGTTCACAAGGCTGCAGGCCCCTGGGATGGTCAGTCACTGGCCTGTGTGTTCACGATGCCCACAGGCCCCTGCAATGGTCAGTCACTTGCCTGTGTGTTCAAGAGGCTGCAGGCTCCTGGAATAGTCAGTTACTGGCCTGTGAGTGCAAGAGGGCTGCAGGGCCCATGAATGGTCAGTCACTGATCTGTGTGTGCAAGAAAGCTGCAGGCCCCTGGGATGGTCAGTCACCGGCCTGTGTGTTCAAGAGGCCTGCGGCCCCTGGAATGGTCAGTCACTGGCCTGTGAGTACAAGAGGACTGCAGGGCCCAGGAATGGTCAGTCATCGGCCTGTGTGTTCAAGAGGCCTGCCGGCCCCTGGAATGGTCAGTACCTGGCCTGTGTGTTCAAGAGACCTGCAGGGCCCAGGAAGGGGCAGTCACTGGCCTGTGAGTGCAAGAGGATTGCAGGGCCCAGGAATGGTCAGTCACCGGCCTGTGTGTTCAAGAGGCCTGCCGGCCCCTGGAATGGTCAGTCATCGGCCTGTGTATTCAAGAGGCCTGCCGTACCCTGGAATGGCAGGTCACCGGCCTGTGTGTTCAAGAGGCCTGCCGGCCCCTGGAATGGTCAGTCATCGGCCTGTGTGTTCAAGAGGCCTGCCGGCCCCTGGAATGGTCAGTCGCTGGCCTGTGAGTGCAAGAGGCCTGCCGGCCCCTGGAATGGCAGGTCACCGGCCTGTGTGTTCAAGAGGCCTGCCGGCCCCTGGAATGGTCAGTCACCGGCCTGTGTATTCAAGAGGCCTGCCGGCCCCTGGAATGGCAGGTCACCGGCCTGTGTGTTCAAGAGGCCTGCCGGCCCCTGGAATGGTCAGTCATCGGCCTGTGTGTTCAAGAGGCCTGCCGGCCCCTGGAATGGTCAGTCACTGGCCTGTGAGTGCAAGAGGATTGCAGGGCCCAGGAATGGTCAGTCACCGGCCTGTGTGTTCAAGAGGCCTGCCGTACCCTGGAATGGTCAGTACCTGGCCTGTGTGTTCAAGAGACCTGCAGGGCCCAGGAAGGGGCAGTCACTGGCCTGTGTGTTCAAGAGGCCTGCCGGCCCCTGGAATGGTCAGTCACCGGCCTGTGTGTTCAAGAGGCCTGCCGGCCCCTGGAATGGTCAGTCACTTGCCTGTGTGTTCAAGAGGCTGCAGCCCCTGGAATGGGCAGTCACTGGTCTGTGTGTGCAAGAAAGCTGCAGGCTCCTGGGATGGTCAGTCACCGGCCTGTGTGTTCAAGAGGCCTGCCGGCCTCTGCAATGGTCAGTCACTTGCCTGTGTGTTCAAGAGGCTGCAGCCCCTGGAATGGGCAGTCACTGGTCTGTGTGTGCAAGAAAGCTGCAGGCTCCTGGGATGGTCAGTCACTTGCCTGTGTGTTCAAGAGGCTGCAGCCTCTAGAATGGTCAGTCACTGGCCTGTCAGTGCAAGAGGCTGCAGGGCCCAGGAATGGTCAGTCACTGGCCAGTGTGTTCAAGAGGCCTACAAGCCTCTGGAATGGTCAGTCACTGCCCTGTGTGTGCTAGAGGCCTGCAGGCCGGCGGTCTGTCACTGGTCTGTGCCTTCGAAAAGAGAATATGTTAGGGGGAGAATCAGTCTCATGGCTGGTCTGTGCCTCTGAAAGGAAAGTAGGGCTGGTGGAGAGCAGAGATTTGTCTGACCTGTGCCAGGCTGTTCATATGTAGGGCCACTGGAATTATGCGACAGTGCACGAGTAAATTACGTGGCAAGCTTTAATAAATTACGAGGCAAGCTTAAGTAAATTACGTGGCAAGAAAAACATATTGTTGCATAAAGCAGCCCATCCTGTGGTAGTTTTAAAACATAATTTTTCTATGTTTTTATTTTTTAATAAATCTTTTTTTATTGAAAACAAGGCATGATCAATGATAATATTTATTTTATGCGTTTTTATATGGCGTGGACTTTACCCGAAGGTGTCAGAGCGCTTCACAATAGGAACAGTAGTGAAACAAGAGGAAAAATGACAAGTCAGCATGTTACAGAACATGTGCAATTGCAATATTACTATACCACAATTGACACTGAAGACATGGCGGCCGCAGACAACACTTTCAAGCCCCCATAAGATAAAACCGGGGCCCATTTATAACATCTTCGCTTGATCTTGGAGGTTCACATAGCTCCCCTCTATGGGTGTTCCGCTGCCCCCAGATCTGCGTCCATTTATTCGGGTACCCCTTTTCCGTGCCCATGCACCTGTCCACATCTTTACCCCAGTCTTCGATGCACGGGGGGGTCCTGAGCCCTCCATAATCTTGCAATATTGCGCTTTGCCACCATCAGCCCCAAGGTGACCCAGGTACGCGCCCTGGAGTTTGGGCCCATAATTTCTCTCTTTTAATACACTGCTACTGAAGTCTTAGCAAAAAGCCTCACCTCATTAATACCAGTTTAACACAAGAATGCGGTAATCAGAAAACGAGGATGGCGAGTTAAAGTTTGCAAAAGGTCTGACACTAGGTAGCACCACTCGAGGCGCTTGAGCTTGAAACTAAATGTGTTTTTGTGTTGGAACCTGAAAATGATGCAGCCCATGAAATGTGTGGCAAAGGCAGTAAATCCATAATTATGCAGAAATCGCTGAGCCACAGAATCGTAATGCTCTGTAGCCCTGCTCATGCGCCAGGCCAATGCCTCTGAATGGTTGAAAGGCTGAGCCAGTCGGTGACATGCGTGGCACCCATGAGCATCTTTTACCGGGTGGCCAGAGGAGGCAGCCGCTGCCCCTGGCCTGCCCATGGGTCACCCTGGCTCTGCCCTCAGGGTTCCTGCAGGCCGTGCCAGGAGCAGATGGTAAACACCACGGATGAGCCATGACACCCCCGGGTACACTGCTCGCCCCTCAATAACCTCTCGGCAGCGACCAGGAGACTGTGGATGGGCCGAGAGTGGGAGAAGAGGTGACCTCTATGACGTCATCAGGGGCCGAAGGCTGCGTGATGTCACTTCCGCTAACCCTGGAGTTTTAGTGACTCGACATCATTGGTGGGTCCCTCTGGGGGTTCGTGGTGCTGGGCAGAGTGGCCCCCCTGTCTGACTCATCTCTGGAAGCATGAGTGGTCAGTCATACGTCAGAGTGCGGTGTGACCAGTGACTGACTCTGCCCCAGCCCTGGAGACCCGTGCTGCGGTTAACACTTCTGACTGGGCTCATAAAACAGCCATCCACTCTCTCTCCCCTCAAGGGGGGGCTCTTTAGTCCCAGCATGCCTCTGGCGGGGCGAGGTATGCGGAGCCCATAACCCTGCATTCCAGGCACCCAGGGGTCAGGAGGTCACGGGCTTTAACTATTATCCTTAAATTAAAGACAAGATGGAATGTCTCGGACAATCACCCCCCCCCCCCCGTGCAGTGAGCAATCAGAGTCCTTGAATACCCCCCCCCCCCCCTCCCTGGGCACTCCGTGACCCCAGACGCAGCAGGGCCGGTGTATTTGTTTGGAATGCTTATAATGGCGCAGACATAAAAATACAACTATTCGAGATAGTATTTAACGTGTCAACACCGGAAGCGGAAACCACTGACGAGCACGTGAGTGTCACAGAGGTGTAGAGCATGGAGTGCCCGCGAGAGATTGTGTAAACGCCCTCCAAGTTACCCATTATGTGGCCTATAGCGCTCACCGAGCTTCGAAGCACACAGTGCTGCACACTAATAGGGTTTACAGAAGGAGGGGTGAAGGAGGGGGGGTGGGGGCCGATGTGAGGCTACAAACAGTGTGGGGGTTCGCCTACTTTGCATTGACTTTCTTGGATACTTCCTGATGCTGCGGACCCCGATACCAACAGCTGCACAGTCTAGGGGTTCGGACTGTGCACACCTTTTGGTATTTTTACACAAATGTAAATAAAGTCGCTGCCTGCACAAGTCAGCTCGCGAATTCAACGTCATCTTCAAGTGGGGTGTGAGACATGAAACTCACACTCGAGAATGTGCCATTCTAGGGGCATATTATCAAGAACGGCGTTACAATTATCACCGCTTTAGCGGCAGAAAACTGCAGCTAAAGCAGCGATAATGGGCTTGATAATACGCCCTTGTGAATTCCCATAGAAGCTCAGGTTCTGGTGTGAACTCCTCATACAATCCTGGCGCGCTGTTACCCCTTGACTGAGCTTATATTATTTTTGATTTTATTTAGGGTTTCTTAAGAGCTTTAAACTAACCCATTTATTGACCTCTGAGTGCTAAAATGGGCGCCAGAGTGAGGGCAGGAGAGACAGAGTGTAGGAGTGGGTAAGCCCTAAATGATATGCTTCTAATAGGCCCACTTTTAAAGGTTAGATGCTTGAAGTGCGGACCACAACGAGTTGCAAAACCCTGTAGTACAACCAGAAGGGCCCTACCCTTGAGAAAGCAGGAGGAAGCAATGGCTTCATTTGAACCAACAGCCACACATCACCGAAGTATTCACCTGAGGCAATCCTTCTAAAAGGCTGACAAGAGGCAGATTTGCAAAGAGTTCAGAAGTGGAGCAAGGCAGACATCCCCCCTACAACTAAGAACTTTTGCCTTTAGATACATCCGGTTAGTGTAAATCCACCTATATATGTCGTATGTTTGTGCATTTCATTCCGATCTAGAGTACTGTATCATCTGCAAGTTACATGGCAAATTGAAAGATTGAATGAGGACCTCCAGCAGAAAAGCAAACTCGTTATAAAGCAGTGGCCACGGGATGCTGCTCAGAGGACATGATTGCACCCAAGAATCCATTGGAAGGCGTTCTCCTCTCAAAACATAATCCGTCCTAACAACGTGGTTAATTATATAAAATGCTGGTCAGAAATACAACGCACTACATCTGGGCAGAGGACTAGGGTCAATACTTACTTTATGCACACTTTGCGGCTGTCGAGCAGCATACACAAGATTGAAAGAGCAGCCCTCTTTCTTACCTGGCTAGAAATCCACAGCAACAAGCCGGATCCCAAATTCGTCCCTTATGTACTAGGCAGTCAGGGAGGTGTGAAGGTGTGACTGCGAATTTCATAATAAAGGGACAAGTACCAAAATGTGGCCTAGATGGATTCAGAGTTCACATGAACCTTTAGCTAACAGGTTTCTCTATTGGTTAATGTGCCTGCAGCAGGGATGAGGCCCAATCGGAAAGATTAGTGAATCCGCCGTAAATTTCCTTGATTCCTAAGTATTTTCTTCGGACTAAATTACAGGATACCCATATTTTCCCAGGTTTACATCATTCGCTTCATGATGTATTCATAAATACTTTCATCTTTGTGAATTCCTATTGAGCTTAAGAATTTCAAACCTACTCAAGACATGTCCCTGACGTGTTAGAAATTCTCATATGTCCCCACATTACCTGTCCACAGGCAAGGAAGGTGGACTCTTGAGCACAGCCTCACACTCTCAGTTAAGTTCAGAGGTTAGAGGGGTCAACATGAGCTACCTATCATTCTATGAAAAATTCAATTTTTCTTCAAAAGCAAAGATCATGTGGAGCTCCCAAGATGCTGATATGGCGGGCTCTGACTATTCGACCTCACCGACTCGTGATTTCAAAAATTGCAAAAACAGCTGGAAGGTGCCTGAAGCTTTGCAGACTTGACCACATCAACCAGCGCTTCGCTGACTCTGCCGGTTGCGAAGCTGTGGGTTTAAGTCCTCGCCACGCTCCACAAAGACCTAAACACCTCCGCTCTTCAGCCCAACCCTACTAACTAACCAGGGAGCCACACTCACTGGTGAGTCACCCATCACCCAGGAAACTTTCAGACAATTTAAAAACAGCCATGGATCTCTGGGAGTCAATGTCCCCAGGACGCGGAACACCCCGAACCCGAGCCTGAAAGTTTAACCAAACTACTTGTAGTCCAGAAAATAGCAGAATTTTTCAAACTGTATATATGTGTGTGTATATATATATATATATTGCAAATACTAGAATGCATCAGGTAAGCTCTTGTAATGGCACATTAACCTGCGTGCTTTTTGTTGAGGGCCCATAGATCGCCAGCAGCTATTTCATGGATGGAGTCTGTAAAAAGTCGCCCGTACGAACCCCTAGGGTTCTTCTGACTGATCTCCAACCAAACTAGAGACTCTAAAGTACCTATCACTGCTTTTCTAAGTTTGTGACAAAAATTTAGATATGTGCCGGTGTTAGAAGCCTCATGATTTAATAAGCCCAGTTCTAGCCTGATCTGGGCAGCAGAGGCAGATTTGGGCAGATGTAGAACTTTTTTGTAAATCTTGGTCACAAGTTGGTTCAGAGTTGTATTTAGCTTACCCCTAAATATGTTGATGCCATACGTCAGGGTGGGACCGATTTCTGGACCATACAGCTCTTTAGCAAGCTTGGATAAAGTAACCTGAAGGATAGTGGCTTTTGCTACAATTTCGTCACGCTGTTTGGAGAAGTTACCCCTTGAATCAAAGTGGACCCCTAAGTATTTGTATGAGTGTCCTGTTGTTAAATTATTATTGTTATATGACCACACACCGCCGCCATTGCGTTTCCTTCCAAAGGACACAACTTGGGTTTTCTTTAAGTTAACCTCAAGTTGATTCTTAATTGTGTAACTGTGTAGCCTGTCCAAAAGCCTTTGAAGCCCGACCCGAGTAAGGCTGAAAAGAACCAGATCGTCGGCGTAAAGAAGATTACTTATTGCTAAGCCTCCTACCTTAGGGGGGTAACTGTTTATTTCATCGAGTGTGACCGGCAAATCTGCTATGAACAGGTTAAAAAGGAGGGGGGCCAGCACGCACCCCTGTTTGACTCCTCTGGTTGTCATGATTTTCCGTGAGAGGTGCGTGCCAGACCCCAGCTTCACCTGGACCCAGGTGTGTGAGTGAAGTTGGATTATCGCGTCCAATAGTTTTTCAGGAATCCCCCAGTTTTTCAGTTTACCCTATAGAGCTGCCCTTGGGACCCGATCAAACGCTGCTTTGAAATCAACAAAACAACAGTGCACAGATCTTGATGATAAAAGCGTTTTGTCGATGATTATAGACAATGTAAGCAAGTTAGTCTAGACTATAGTGAGAGTGAGAACTGGCGGAAAGAGCTAGCATTGTGTTGGTGCTGTTTAACAGGAAAAAGCGTGACCAGTTGTAAGCAGAGGGTCGTCCATACGACATACAACAGTCGGGGAGGCCGTTTGATTTATGTCCCCATTGATAAGAGCCAAACATGTATTCATGATGATGGGACTTATATCGTCGCTCCATTTTAGGCGCCTCAGGTTCTCGGTGTAGATCCCAGTACAGGTGGCTAATGCAGACGTGTGATACTCCGGCTTTACGTTAAGGGTGATGACCTGTGGACGGTGATCACTTTCCCGTCGTGGTTGGATGCTGAAGCTGGCCAGGTGATGGAACAGGTCTGAATTGCAAATGGAGAAGTCCAAAAAAGTTTTCTTGTGCCCGTTTGTCCAGGTCCAATTTGGGGGAGTGTCATCGGGTGTCCTTCCGTTCATTACCAGGTATCGAGCGCTGTAGGATTGTAAAACGAGGAGCTCACCCAGGGCACAATGGGCTTGATTTGGAGGCTTAGATTGGTCTGGTACCTCTGATAGAATGAATGGAGAAAGTCCGTCGCGGTCTATAGATTTGCCCTGGAAGAGATTAGTGTTGAAATCCCCCGTCACTATGCAGTCCGAATCGGGGTGGTCCTCGGCCAAGTCGCTCATGATTGTGGATAAGCGTGCCAGATGACCCTTTTTTGTCCGCGTGCTTGGGTTGATATACACATTGAGGAGAAGAAGTGAGCGTTGCTTGGACCATGATTTGATTTTAACCCCAAGTAGCCAGTCTTTCTCAAAGTTTAGCGGAACAATCGGGCCTTTTAGAGTATTTGAAACATAGATTGACAGACCCCCTTTTGGGTGGCAGTAGCGGCAGACTCTGATTCCTGGCTTCCATAATTCAATAAACCCTGAGACTACTTTGAGCTACTTTAGCAGGTGGCAGCCGGCCCAGGTAAGCGCGGTGGGAGGTGAGGCGGGGCCTCTGTGGAAGTCGACAGAACAGGTATGATTAAGTAAATAAATAATACCTATTCTGTTGTCTGTCGGCTTCCCTCCTGCTGCCCCGCCTCAACGCCCTACCGTGCTTACCTGAGCCGGCCGCCGCTGTACTTTAGGCTAATTACCAATGAAAACCAGGATTTGGTTGGAAAGTAAATCCTAATATTGCGGAACTTTTGGGATGAAAATCCAGCACAAAGTGTTTACTTAATCCACAACTAAATTTGCAGCAAATACTCCTGGAAATTGGAAGCAACGAATAGAATTCCCTGGAAATTAAAATGTTTTTACAAAATGAAAGAGGGTACAAAGCAAGCAATGTCATTTTTTACAGGGGTGCTGTTTATAGGATGACAGTGCACTTTTCAAATATACATTTATAAATAAAGTTAGTGAGGAATTTGAAATAAGTTAGAATAAAAAATAAAAAAACTAACATTTATTTAGTGTTATGAAAGCTATTACTTGTTGTAATTGTTAATGAAAGTGTTAGAGCAATGAGTTAGGAATTGGTGTGACTTCCTGCTAAAACACGTAGCCCTACCACTGGCACAGAATGATATCTGTTTCTGAAAAAAAGAGAGGAAATGATAGGTACTTTTCTTTTCATTTCGGTTTTGTAAAAGTTACAAATGTGCAACTTTTCAAGCTTGTTTTCTCAGCTAGCAGAGGGACCTGGGTGGTGATGTTTGACAATCTAGCGCCCGTCTCTTGCAGGAATGTCTCTCAGCTCCTGGCATCCCCTGAGGTCGGTGTCTTGAAAACACAAAGTCAACTTAGCAACGTCGTCCTGCTCTGCTGTGGCAACCAGGGAGCAGCACAGGATGTCTCTGCCTGCCTGCCCACCACTCAGCCTCTGACTGGCAGTTTCACCTCATTCTCTGCTCCTCAGGAATTTGGTATTTAAAAACCCAGTGACTCAGCCTGGGAGGGCTGCCAGAGAGCCCCACCCCAGCCATATGCAGGGGGGGGGGTCTGCACCTGGATTCACCTACTGCAGGGACTGGGGGAGGGTCAATTACAGGTATGGGATGCAGTCTCAGCATGCACTATGAGGGGAGGTTTGCTCTTCCCCCTGGCTAGACACCCCTTAGTACAATCTCACACACACACACACAAACACACACTCCCTCTTTCTCTCTCTCACACACACCCACACTCTCTCTGTCTCACTTTCTCTCTCTCTCTCTCTGTGTCTTTCTCTCTCTCGCTCACTCTCACACACAGTCACACTCACTCTATCTGTCTCTCTCTCACACACACACTCTCTCTGTCTCTCTGTCACTCTTTCTCTCTCTCTCTCTCTTTCAAGCCAAAATGGGCACCAAACACAACACCATGAAAATCATGGCCAACATGAATCAGGACAGAGCTGTCCTTTGATGGAGTTGCTGAAGGTGGGCAAGGGTTGCACTTTACACATGGTCAGAGGCTTTCCATCCCAGAGTAGGGCGGTAGCTGTGCACCCACCCCGAGGTCACATCTCTTTACTGTGAGGACTTGCAGGGCAGCTGCTCTGAGGGTCTCAGTCCGGGAGCTGCATGATGAAGCTGAAAGACCATTGAAAAGGGAGAGGGTTTAGACCCAAAATGATTGTATGTGCAAGTCCTAGGGAGTCATTTAACATTTGGCAGACACAGGGCTTGTGCCAAGAAGTGGCCCTTGCCACCATGCCAGACTCATAGTCCGCCCGTCTCATTTAGAGGTGGTGCAGTGCCAGAAACCTTGTTCTGACGTCGGCTCAATATATGTTCAATGTTCAGTAAATATACACCGGAGGACCGCCCTTCTTAGGGCACCTTTTGATGTTCAGGACTGCCAGCAAAACCCTGAACGTCTGCTACAGGAAATCTATGGATTTATGTTTTTTGGTAACAGACTTCTGCTTTGGGGTTAGTTTTTGAATAATAAGAAACTTTGGGGCAGATTTACAAGCCACTTGCGCCACTTTTGCGTCACTTTTCCTATGTTAAAAGTGACGCAAAAGTGGCGCAAGGGGCTTGTGAATCTGCCTCTTTGCATCCTAGGCGAAACAAATGTGTTGCTCACTCAGCAAACTCCTCTGACTTTAGTTAACAGGAAGCAGGACGGTGTCTCTGCATTTTTTTGGGGGGTGTTCACGCCTGGATCACCATTGCTGTCTCCTGCCCCAGGATGCCCTGCTGCCGGCCAGGAAAGAGACCAATCAACAGTCACTGGTCCAATTTCATGCCGGGTCTTGGATCAGAATGGGCGCAGGCGGCTGGTTGAGATGACCCGCGAGCTGAGGACGTCACCGCTGTAGAGAGACGGGTTGATGGTTGTCACCTCTGGGCAGGGGTTATAGTCGTTGCATCTTTGGTGGTTCTCTTTGGCTGTAGATGGTGTTGAACAGTTTGTCCTTTGACGGGTTACGCTGATAGTAAAGACTATTTTGATTTATTTTATTTAATTATAAAGTTTTATATAGCACTAGCTAGACCCGTGGGTATCAGAGCGCTTTACATACACAAAGGAAAAGAAAAATTGCATAATATCGCAGGACATGATGGTGCATAAAGATAAAAGAAAAAAGACAGAATACTTATGCATCCAGTGAGGGGAGAAGGACGCAGGTGGTTGACACAGTCAGAATAACCACCATCATTGAAGGTCAAAGTGAGGGGGGGTCCATTAGGGTATTGATACCTGGGTTGGTTGGCGTGATTCTTTACACCTTTGCACCTGGCTCTAATGTGGGTCACGGTGTTATGTGCTGCGTCCAGATAGCTGGTACTTTAGGTTTGTTGGGTACGTTTTGGTGGAGTCCACCATCTCTCTAGTTTGTTTCTTTTCAAAGAGTTTGAACTTCTTAGGTTCTCCCTTGATCTTGGCGGGTCCTGCAGGGGCAGCTGTCTGTGGGCACAGGGGGCAGGGCTGTGGTGGCAGTGCTTCTGGGCTCTCTAGTGTATCAGTGGGAATACCCACTGGTCTAAGCTACTCTCTGTGGCTGCAACATTTGCAAGTAGGGGATTCCATATGTTATTGGCTAGAACCAGATATCTAAACTGGGGTGAATGTATAATATTGTTCTGCATTCTGTCCATCAATTGTTCTTTATTCATGTGTCACCCCAAGTGGAACGGGTATGCTCAGACGTGAGTCCCGTGCTATCCATTCCACTGGAGTCAAGCTATCCTGGCTGATGAGGGGTGAACCCCATAACTGGTCCTAGGATGCTTGTTTCCAGTCCAGGGAGAACCTGGCTGTGCAGTTCGGGCTGGACTGTTCCCATTGGGTGCAGGGTCAAGACTGATTTGCATATGGCTGGGTTCAAACTGGAATGGCATGGGGAGCAAAGAAACGATGGATTTAGGCCCAGACCTCTGTACTGAGGTTCCGTGACAATTGTAAGTGGTGTTTTCGACTCGCACGAATATGGTCGAGTCTGGTATCTATGAACCGCAAATGACGAGTTTAGTAAGTGTGCGCAGTTTCGCTGTGCTAACTTAAACCGTTCGTTTATTATGTGGGTTTTTCATCTGTACCCACGGGTTCCATCTTAGATACGGCATCCATTTTGACTCTTGCCCTCAAGTAGCCAGCGAACGGACGCTGTCCGCTTCGCGACCCTGGGACTCCCAAGATATTTGCGGAAGACACATGTTCTTTGTAAGTGTCTTTATGACGAGGGGGATGCTGCTGTAAAGCAGATGGCGCCGCTCGAGGCTCATCTTGCTGCACGGACTTATTGTCTCAGCCGTGCATCTCATTAGGCACGTCCCTTTGATGCCTGTATCTCGTGTTTCCCGATACCTCCCCTTTTACACCCTTTCCGATCTCCCCACTGTCTCCGTCTTCCTCTGCACCTGTCTTTGTTCCTATTTCGATCTGTTTTACTGCTGATTGGAATTCGCTAATGTTGGGAAGATGGGTTTTTACAGTTGGGAACCGCCAAATGTTTCCGCACTTATGTTCCGGACCTCATGTGTTTCAAAGTGACCAAAGCGACCCCTCTGGGGGATAATGGTGGGAACCGGGTTGTAAACCTTTGTGTACCATGTTGTCCTATGGGTAAAAACTGTATAAAAGGAGCGATCCACAGAACCAATTTGAAGCCGTCTCCCCAAGTTGCACTAGCTGTACTTGTCGTGATATCTGTGTTCCCTGCAGCAAATAAACCTTGAATCTTTGACGTCGAAGGAAGTGTCCCGTGTCTCTGTGATTCGTACGCCGGAGCAGGTTACCCACGAAGGTTTCAGGTGTTGTGCCCTGGCACCGCTGGGTCTTAAAGAACCCAGTCCTTCAGTTGGCGCCCAACGTTGGGCTGCATCAGTGGTACCGGTCCAAGCCCGACGATCGTGAGGAACTTCGTGTGAAATCTCCGAGGGAAGGTGCACTCCGCTTCATCGATCCTGTTGTCGAAATAAGTGGCCCGAAGACTTTTCCCGCGAAGATTCCCGCCTCCTGACGGCTGCGACGGACTGCTGCCCTGACTGTAGACCTGTTTTGGCGCCTGGCGTAGACCTTGGTATAGAGAGACGATTGACGGGCCTTCCTGGAGACGCCATCGATCTTTGAGTTAAGTATTTGTGGGTCGCTCCCAGAGTTCTTGGTTGTTGACACTTTAGCGAGTGTTTTTGTTGTTAACGCTGTGTGAGTGTTTTTGTCGGTGACACTTTGCTAGCGTACTTTGTTGTGTTGTTTGACGACTGCAGCCGCCAAAGACCGAGGGTTTTGTTCTTTGCTGGGACTTGGTAAATCCCGTAACCCTTGAAGTTTGTGAAACTCGGCTAGTGTGCAAGATGCCTGGTCGTAGTACTTTGTTTAGTTGTTTCAGGCCTTGTGGTACGGATTCCCGACTGGAGGACTCGTGTCCGATACCTCCAGTTGGAACTCCCACTTATGAGCTCTATAGTAAACATGGGCTAGGCCTGATTACTTTTAATGATTACTGGATCAAATATACGAAGAAGGACGGCGACCTTCGTTGGCCACCTCATGGTAGCTTCGAGGCCCCGATCTTAGATAATCTAGAGATTAAATTGTTCGAAAGGAAGTCAAGGCCGGCCAGGTTTGATGCCTTTCGGTTGTGGCGCAAAGAAGCCCGACAGAAAGAAATCAGACAGACTAAACGTAATCAGCGAGATAATGTTGCTACTATAGTGAAGAAAGCAGAGCAATTTCAGCATGATAAGGAGGTTAAGGATAAGGAAGTGTTTGACAGACTACAGCGTATGACCGTAGATAAATGTTATCCCGTTTTGCCTACGGAGTCGGAAAAGAAGGAAGAACTAGTTGAGGATCCTTTAATGTCTTATCTTATGAAGTCGCCACCTCCGTACGTACAGGGTACCACAGCCCCTGTGATTCCCCCTGTACCTGTTCCTGCACCTATTCTTCCTTTGCCTGTTCCTCAACCTGCACCCGTTCTTCCGACTGTTCCTGCTCCTTCGTCTGTTTCTATTCCTACTGCTCCTCCGCTTCCACATACTCCTGCTCACGCTACTGCTCCTGTTTTGTTAACTCCTGCTGTTGCTACTGTTTCTACCCCTTCTCTTGTTAGTCCTGTGTCCTATACTTCTCCCTCTACTCGTAGTCGCAATTCTCCTCTTGCGGCTAGCTTCTTTCATTCGCTCGGACCTGTTCATGGGTCCGCTGGTTCCGATGGTCCTCAGAGACGTAGTCAGCTTCCTGGTAATAGGGAACGCGTTGCGCTATATAATATGGCGATGGGTTGGATGGTCAATCCCCTTAGAAGTCCACCCCGTGTCGTACTCGATACATTTTGTCAATTTAATATACCAACCCAGAGATACGTGTTTAACGAAATGTGTAAGTTCCTTCATGATCAGATAGCGGCCGATGCGCCTGACGAGGTGCTCACCGCTCTGTCTGATCTTCAGTTTCAGTTCGCAAATGGGCTGATAGTGGATACAAACGTTCGACGTGCTGTTGAGCGGCTGCTATCTTTTCGTCCCGCTCCGATACCCCATGCATTATTCGTTGAGGATATTGAAAACCAACCAGATGAGTCTGGTCAATTCCCTATGCGTGAAGTTCCACCGGTTTGGATGCCAGGTAACCCCGCAGCTGCCCCTCCGATCCCGCCGTTTTTCCAGAGAGTATGGATACATCTCCCATGGAAGAGGTCGGAAGTGTTACAGGTGAAGCAATCTTTGCCTGACCCTCGCAAAAATCCTGCAGGGTATTACAAAGAATTATCGCAGCTCGTAGATGCTACGATAATGAATCTTGCTGATATCGATATGTTGTTCGGCAATGTCGTACCGCAACCGGTTTGGGCTAAGATTCGTCAGGAAAATCACGCAAACGAACTAGGTGGTGATTGGGCGGCCATTGTAGCGGCAGATGGGTTGCAAGTTGGTGGTGCTAAGCCTGAACAGTTGATTGCTGCTCTCCCTCAAAGAATAATAACATTAATGAAAACTCTTATGCCAGCTATGAGGGTAAACTGGGACAAATTGTCAGCGTGTAAGCAAAAGAAGGACGAGAGTGTTTCCGACTTCTTTACGAGGTTTGAGGAAGCATTCATCGACCATAGTGGTCAGGATATGGGCACTGAGGGTGGTCAAAGGTTGTTTGTGGATAAATTTGTTTCGAACTTACTGCCCGATTTGAGCAATAAATTAAAGAATTCGGAAAGTGCATGGGCCGTTTCGACCTCGGCTCAGATATTGGCTACGGCACAGTATTATGAGAACAGAGAGAAAGAAGAGAACGACCGTGCAGATAAAAAGACGAAAGAGCTAAAAACTAAAGTGCTGTTGCAACAAGCGTATCCTCCGCGTTCAAATCAGAATGCATCCCAACAGAATAGATCGCAGTCGCAATCAAATCGATCGCAGCTACGTAATGATTCCTCTTCCCAAAGATCATCGTTAGGGTACAATCAATGTGCTTATTGTAGACAAGAGGGTCACATTAAATTCAATTGTCCTGTTCTAAATGAACGCAATAGTGGTAACTCGTCTAGAGGAGGTCGTGGTGGTTCACAGCAGGCATCGCGTGGTAGAGGCCGTGGTGCTCAGAACGATCGCTCAGATAACTCATCCAATTCTAATAATTGTTTCGATCAACGTGGATCGTCACAAGGACGATCTGCACAGTACAATGTAGACGATTATTACGTCGATCAGGGAACTGACGACAGTAATTACTAGGACAGCCATAGACAAGGAGAGGGAGTGGTATCAGTTCCGGTTGATCAGAGAGGGCCTTACGTCGCAGTTGCTACATCGGGCGTCGTTGAGCCTTTTCTGTTGGACACTGGTGCAGCGAAAAGTTCTATCATACGTTCGAAACTCCCTGGCGCACCTTTGTCTGGCTTAACAAATGTTTCCGTTGGATTCTCTGGCGCCCCCGTTAGCAATCCAGTTTCACGCCCTTTGCCCCTTAAAATTGGGCCACGTGAGCTAGAAGCTCCGTTGATTTTGACTACTGGTTGTGCTGAAAATCTTTTGGGCCTGGATTTGCTTAAACGTTTGTACGCGACTTTGTATTGTTCTCCTGCGGGTGTAAAGCTTACGCTAGGAGAGAGGGTTGTCTCTCCTATGTATTTGTCTCTCGATAAGCTTCCACCGGAATTGAGTTCTCTTCCTGCGTCTTTGTGGGCAACAGGTCCCAATGATGTGGGCCTGCTTGATATCTCCCCTTATGTTGTACAGTTGAAATCTAATGTGCGATTGCCACGTATTCCCCAATATCGTATCTCCCTTGATGGTGAACGAGCACTGTTAGCGATCATCTATGATTTGATCGAGAAAGATGTTATTGAAGAGACTCGGGGAAACGTGTGCAACAGCCCTGTGCTGCCCATTCTTAAACGTACTGATCCTTCAAAACCGCCCGTTTATCGCTTTGTTATCGATTTACGGGAGGTGAATAAAATTGTGGTTCCTCAATTTCCCGTTGTGCCTGACATCACGGCACTACTGACTCTGATTCCAGCGTCTGCATCATGGTTTTCGGTGATTGACTTGAAAAATGCGTTTTTCAGCATCCCGATTGCCGAGGAGAGTAGAGACCTTTTCGGTTTCTCTCTCGGTGGACGTAGCTTCCGGTTCAAACGCGCTCCTCAGGGCTACTGTGAAAGTCCATCGATTTACAGTCAAGCCTTGAAGGGTCAACTGGATGCGTTTAGGTTGCCGGTCGGTGCGGCCTTAATCCAATACGTCGATGACCTATTGGTGGCTGCTGATACTCAGGACATTTGCAAAATTGCTACGGTGTCGTTGCTGCAACATCTCTGTGAGTTAAATCATAAGGTGTCACCTTCTAAACTCCAATATTGTTGTCAAGAAGTAACCTATCTAGGTCACTTATTGTCAAAGGAGGGAAGGAGATTGACCCCAGAGAGGATTGCAGCAATTGCGCGAATGGCTGTGCCAACAACCCAAAGAGATGTGCGTGCCTTTCTAGGTATCACGTCGTACTGCAGGCAATGGATTCCTAATTTTTCATTGCTAGCGAAACCATTAGTGGCTCTTACGTGCAAGGATGTTTCAACTCCTTTACCATGGACGGAAGAATGTCAGAAAAGTTTTTCTGAACTGCGAGATTCATTGTGTTCGGCTCCTGTGTTAGGTACTCCTGACTACAGTAAGCCGTTTACGTTATATGTTCACGAGAGGGAAGGTTGTGCTTTGAGTGTCTTAACGCAACCTTTTGGTGGTAAGCAACGTCCATGTGCATATTTTTCCTCGACTTTGGACCCAGTAGCTAGAGCCTTGCCGAGTTGTTTGAGAGCAACTGCGGCAGCTGCGGTGTCCATCCGACAATCAGCAGGATTGGTCATGGATAATATGCTTACGGTGATGGTTCCGCATGCAGTCGATACTCTTTTGAATCGAACGAAAACTCAGCACTTGACGAGTGCGAGGTTGTCTGGGTACGAGTTGACGCTGTTGGCAAGCCACATTCAAATAAAACGTTGTAATGTTCTGAACCCGGCAACTTTGTTACCAATTAGTGCAGAGTCAGATGAAGTAGCAGAACATGATTGCTACTTGAGGACAGAAGAGGAAACGAAAGGTCGAGTGGACCTTAAAAACACCCCATTGGAAGATCCGGATGGTACATTGTATGTGGATGGGTCATGTTTTAAGTTGCCGAATGGCGATGTGACTACTGCTTATGCTGTTGTAACATTGAATACTGTTGTTGAGACTGCGAGGTTGAATCAGAATTCTGCCCACGCTGCGGAATTGATTGCTCTCACTAGAGCATGTGTGTTAGCGAAAGGGAAACGTGTGAATGTGTTTACCGACAGCCAATACGCGTTTGGCGTCGCTCACAGTTTTGGACGATTGTGGAGAGAGAGAGGTTTCTTGACGTCGCACGGTACGAAGATTCAGCATGGCCAGCTTGTGAATGACCTTTTGGATGCATTGACTTTGCCTACGCAAGTTGCGATTGTTAAATGTAGTGCGCATCGTAAGGTGACGGATGATGTTGGTCGTGGTAATGCGTTTGCGGATGAGATTGCTAAGGAGACTGCCCGGAACCTTAGCACCCGAATGTATGTGATGAGTTCGGTTAGGTGGCCTACAGAATCGAGTATGTGTGAGGACACTATCGAGAGTGTGAAAGCAATTCAGAATGAGGCCACCGAGACTGAAAAGGCGAAGTGGAAAGAAAGCACGGGAAAGTTGGATGCGAATGGTTGTTGGATTGATTTGTCGGATCAGAAAAGATGGTTGTTGCCTGATGCGTATGTGCTGGCCGTTGTGACAATGGCGCATGGGTTAGCACATATTAGCTCGAAAGGTATTTGTAAATTATTGTCTCCTGTGTGGAAGAATGATGGTATTACAAAATGTGCTGAACGTCTGGTGAAGAATTGTATGGTGTGCATGATGTACAATCCTGGCAAAGGAACCCCAACTCCTCCTGGCAGTTTTGCTCCCCCTTCATGCCCCTTTGAGGTGATTCAATTGGACTTCATCCATATGGAGCGATGCAATAACCTGAAATACGTTTTAGTTGTGGTTTGCGCATTCTCCCGATGGATCGAGGCCTATCCTCTCAAAGACAATACTGCTTTGTCTACTGCGAAAATCCTACTGAAGGAATATTTTCCTCGGTATGGAATGCCTAGAGTCGTGTGGTCAGATAACGGAAGTGAGTTTGTGGGTAGTGTGATGAAGAGCGTGTGTAAGGGCCTTGGAATTAATCAAAAATTCCATAGCGCCAATCATCCCCAGTCAGCTGGTTTGGTTGAGGGGTACAACGGCACCCTTAAACTAAAGCTAGTGAAGATTCAGGCTACGACTGGTCTTTCGTGGCCTGACGCTTTACCTTTAGCATTACTGTCAACTAGGGCGACTGTACACTCCCGAGTAGGGCTTAGTCCCTATGAAATAGTGTTCGGCCGTCCTGCGAATGTGTGGGGGGTTCCTAGGCCAGGAATGTTCTCTGATCTTGAGTACCCAATGTTGATCGATTATCTACATGACTTGACTGCTAAACTGAGGTTAATTCACCAACAGGTTTACGACGCATTGCCGACGCAGACGGAGGGTCCAGGCCACCAGCTCCAGCCCGGAGACTGGGTGGTGACGAGAAATTTTTCACGCAAGAATAACCTGGACCCGAGGTTTACCGGACCGTATCAAGTGCTCCTGGCCACGAGGACTGCCGTTCGTCTCGAGGGACGTAAGAATTGGGTGCATGCCACCCATACCAAAAGAGTCCCCATCCCTTTGCCGGCAGACCCGTGGGTAAGGAGAGGCATTGCGTCAACTGAAACAGAAACATTGTCGGCGTTTGTACCTTTCAGCGACGCACAGCCTGTTGGAGAATCCTCAGCACAGCAGAAAGACACGGTTGAACAATTAGCATCGAAAGACTCAAGACCAGAACACTCAACTGATCAACAGGACGCTGTCTCTTCAACGGATCCTTTGTTTGACGAGCAGACACGTCCTGGGAAAACCCGAAACTTTTTGCGATCTCGCACTAAAGACAAATAAAAGATCCTGCTTTGCTGTATTGACAACTGCATTATCCTGTTTTCCGTGATCAGTTTTGAACATCCGTATCATTGTAATTATTTTTGTATATATTCATTGAGCTTTATTCCTTACACTTTTTGCTTTTACAGCTGAGAGACATTGTTTTGCATACATATATATTGTGCATAAAGGGCCGTAGGGCCGCGCGCGTACTTCCTTCTGGATAGTAGGTCTTGACGCTAGGTTAAAGGCCGTCGGTTCCTGGGAACTCCTAGGGATTGACTATTGCTACACAGAACGAAGTGCGTCAAGAAACGTTGCGGACGGTCGTAGGGAATGGCATTCTCGAAGCTGAATGATTTGGAAGGAGCTCAGGTTCACAGATTCAAGCTGCAGCAACTCAGTCGTACCAAATGTTTTATATTCCAACTATTCATATTGTTTTTGACTGCTTCTGCATTATTGGCGGGTGGGGTGTATTACACGATGTCCTATTACTTACCTTCTGCTACACCTACTCCTACTTCTGATCCTAAACTCACTTCCACTGTTTCCCCTCATTTCTTTCATATGTTACCGGAACACGAGCAGGCTAGACGTGTAGAATTCCGCAACAATTCCTTTATTCAGCTCCTTCATCAGCATCAGTTAGTGGTTAACACCACTAATTGTTGGGTGTGTGGGTTGATGCCACATACTACGGATAAGGGAATTCCATATCTGGTGTTACCGTATAGTTCCCAAGGGTCTGCTCGAGCATTTCAGACAATGTTTCGAAGCGCACTGGGTTTCCACCCCATTCGAGAACCACGTTCCCCCTACTCTGGTCCTACCTCGTATCAAAAACCTTTGTCGATAGCAATAGAGGATTTAGATAGCGATATCTATGATCCCTCGCTTATTCCCGAAGAAGAGGTACAAGCCTATAGGGTCCTAAGTAGAGGTGAATATAGTGCGTTCACCAGTGAAAAGCAGCTTAAAAGCTCGCCTCCAATATGGGTCGTACCCCACACTGGTAATTTTTGTCTCATGGGTCGTGGCCGAAGATCGCAAGCCCGACTTGGAGCAAGTGCTTGCACTGAAAATTACATTCTGCCGATGTTCTCGTCCCCTGTGTTTCTGGCTGCCAAGGGTACATACTTTATCTGCTATGATCGTGCATACGCATGGTTGCCCGCTGACTTCATGGGCTCATGCTTCATTGCAAATCTGTTGCCTCCGACGTTCACTGTAGATGCCGATTATCATAAGACTAGAGTTGTGCGAGGCGTAATTAGCGAAGAGGATACTGCCGGTCAAGAGGCAGGAGACTTTTTCAAGGGTTTCCTCCCGTTTTGGGGACCTATGGTTAATAGTAGGAACCTGAGACAGTTGACTCGAGTGGTAGAATCGACAGCTAATATTACTGCCAGTGCCCTTGGTAATATCACCACAGAACTTCAGGCGGAGAGACTTATGACGTTACAAAACCGTATGGTTTTAGATGTTATCTTAGCAGATCGAGGTGGGGTATGTAAGGTGATCCATTCGAGCTGCTGCATTTTTATTCCAGATAATGCTCCTACTGTCTATCAAGCCATCTCGAGGTTGCATAAGATCTCCGAATCCATACACGTGGATGTAGGGGATTGGACGCTACTTGGGTGGTTTTGGGGCCTGATGTCGACTTGGGGTTGGAAGATTCTGATGATCATCGGAGTTGTTGTGGTGTTCCTGTTCACGTGTTGCCTTTGTGTGCAGTGTGGTCCTGCCTTATGTGGCCTCTGTGCTACAACGTGTATGAGACAGCCACCTGTTACCAAGGGGACTCGGTTGGACAGAGCTATGCTACAGCAACATCTCGATGGTCTGATGAATATCGAATATGATTCCGACTAGTGCTTGCCTACATGAGGGCAAAAGGAGCGTCTGAGGTTCCGTGACAATTGTAAGTGGTGTTTTCGACTCGCACGAATATGGTCGAGTCTGGTATCTATGAACCGCAAATGACGAGTTTAGTAAGTGTGCGCAGTTTCGCTGTGCTAACTTAAACCGTTCGTTTATTATGTGGGTTTTTCATCTGTACCCACGGGTTCCATCTTAGATACGGCATCCATTTTGTCTCTTGCCCTCAAGTAGCCAGCGAACGGACGCTGTCCGCTTCGCGACCCTGGGACTCCCAAGATATTTGCGGAAGACACATGTTCTTTGTAAGTGTCTTTATGACGAGGGGGATGCTGCTGTAAAGCAGATGGCGCCGCTCGAGGCTCATCTTGCCGCACGGACTTATTGTCTCAGCCGTGCATCTCATTAGGCACGTCCCTTTGATGCCTGTATCTCGTGTTTCCCGATACCTCCCCTTTTACACCCTTTCCGATCTCCCCACTGTCTCCGTCTTCCTCTGCACCTGTCTTTGTTCCTATTTCGATCTGTTTTACTGCTGATTGGAATTCGCTAATGTTGGGAAGATGGGTTTTTACAGTTGGGAACCGCCAAATGTTTCCGCACTTATGTTCCGGACCTCATGTGTTTCAAAGTGACCAAAGCGACCCCTCTGGGGGATAATGGTGGGAACCGGGTTGTAAACCTTTGTGTACCATGTTGTCCTATGGGTAAAAACTGTATAAAAGGAGCGATCCACAGAACCAATTTGAAGCAGTCTCCCCAAGTTGCACTAGCTGTACTTGTCGTGATATCTGTGTTCCCTGCAGCAAATAAACCTTGAATCTTTGACGTCGAAGGAAGTGTCCCGTGTCTCTGTGATTCGTACGCCGGAGCAGGTTACCCACGAAGGTTTCAGGTGTTGTGCCCTGGCACCGCTGGGTCTTAAAGAACCCAGTCCTTCAGTACTGGGGTGAATGTATGACATTGTTCTGCATTCCGTCCATCAACTGTTCTGTTGGAGCGGAGAAAGTGTCAGCAATGCTTGGATTCCTGTAAATAGGAATTATTAAATGTGATGGCAGCCTGGAAGGGATGCCCCTCGGGTGGGAGTATGTGGTGATTTCTTCGATTGTAGGTGTGTTGGTCCTTTGCCGTGTATCGCTCTGTGAGTGAAGCGCCCTAGCGTGAAAGAGGCCTGGAATCACACGTGGCGTCTGCTGAACCCTGTTTGCAGGCACTGCTCAGACGCTGCTGCTTGCCTCACTTCTGGGAAACGTGTCGACCTGAGGATTGAGACAGGAAAGCCGATAAACTGATCATGGCGCCAGGGAGGGGGCGTGGGGGTGACACTGCACTGCGGGGATCCCGGCAGGATTAAGGGTTGTGTGTAACTCATACCTCCGGAGACGCAGCCTCCACCCTGCTCTACAAGAGGGGCGGAGGCGCTGGAGAGGGAACCGCTTCATACAGAGGCAGGGGAGGGACAGAGGTAGGGGCAGGGGCAGGGGCAGGGGCTGGGGCAGAGGTAGGGGCAGAGGCAGGGGAGGGGCAGAAGTAGAGGCAGTGGCAGGGGCAGGGACAGGGGAGGGGCAGAGGTAGAGGCAGGGGCAGGGGCAGGGGAGGGGCAGAGGTAGAGGCAGGGGCAGGGACAGGGGCAGGGGCAGAGGTAGAGGCAGGGGCAGGGGAGGGGCAGAGGTAGAGGCAGGGGCAGGGACAGGGGCAGGGGCAGAGGTAGAGGCAGGGGCAGGGGAGGGGCAGAGGTAGAGGCAGGGGCAGGGGCAGGGGCTGGGGCAGAGGTAGAGGTAGGGGCAGGGGCAGGGACAGGGGAGGGGCAGAGGTAGAGGCAGGGGCAGGGGCTGGGACAGAGGTAGAGGTAGGGGCAGGGGCAGGGACAGGGGAGGGGCAGAGGTAGAGGCAGGGGCAGGGGCTGGGGCAGAGGCAGGGGCCAAGCATAGACTGGTGGCAGCTGATGGGGGGTACTGATCAATCTCCATTCCCTGCCCTGGAGTGAGCTGTAGGTGTGTCCTTCTCTCATGCGAGCTGCAGGAATGCCCTCACCTGGGATATATTAACTGCCCTCGTGCTAGCTGCAGGGATGCCCCCACCTGGGATATATTAACTGCCCTCGTGCGAGCTACAGGGATGCCCTCCCCTGGGATATATTAACTGCCCTCGAGCGAGCTGCAGGAATGGCCCCACCTGGGATTTATTAACTGCCCTCGTGCGAGCTGCAGGAATGCCCTCACCTGGGATATATTAACTGCCCTCGTGCGAGCTGCAGGGATGCCCTCACCTGGGATATATTAACTGCCCTCGTGCTAGCTGCAGGGATGCCCCCACCTGGGATATATTAACTGCCCTCGTGCGAGCTGCAGGGATGCCCTCCCCTGGGATATATTAACTGCCCTCGTGCGAGCTGCAGGGATGCCCTCACCTGGGATATATTAACTGCCCTCATGCGAGCTGCAGGGATGCCCTCACCTGGGATATATTAACTGCCCTCGTGCTAGCTGCAGGGATGCCCTCACCTGGGATATATTAACTGCCCTCGTGCGAGCTGCAGGGATGCCCTCACCTGGGATATATTAACTGCCCTCGTGCGAGCTGCAGGGATGCCCTCACCTGGGATATATTAACGGCCCTCGTGCTAGCTGCAGGGATGCCCTCACCTGGGATATATTAACTGCCCTCGTGCGAGCTGCAGGGATGCCCTCACCTGGGATATATTAACTGCCCTCGTGCGAGCTGCAGGGATGCCCTCACCTGGGATATATTAACTGCCCTCGTGCGAGCTGCAGGGATGCCCTCACCTGGGATATATTAACTGCCCTCGTGCTAGCTGCAGGGATGCCCCCACCTGGGATATATTAACTGCCCTCGTGCTAGCTACAGGGATGCCCTCCCCTGGGATATATTAACTGCCCTCGTGCGAGCTGCAGGGATGCCCTCACCTGGGATATATTAACTGCCCTCGTGCGAGCTGCAGGGATGCCCTCACCTGGGATATATTAACTGCCCTCGTGCGAGCTGCAGGGATGCCCTCACCTGGGATATATTAACTGCCCTCGTGCGAGCTGCAGGGATGCCCTCACCTGGGATATATTAACTGCCCTCGTGCTAGCTGCAGGGATGTCCTCACCTGGGATATATTAACTGCCCTCATGCGAGCTGCAGGGATGCCCTCACCTGGGATATATTAACTGCCCTCGTGCGAGCTGCAGGGATGCCCTCACCTGGGATATATTAACTGCCCTCATGCGAGCTGAGGAATGCCCTCACCTGGGATATATTAACTGCCCTCGTGCGAGCTGCAGGGAGGCCCTCCCCTGGGATATATTAACTGCCCTTGTGCGAGCTGCAGGAATGCCCTGACCTGGGATATATTAACTGCCCTCGTGGGAGCTGCAGGGATGCCCTCACCTGGGATATATTAACTGCCCTCGTGCGAGCTGCAGGGATGCCCTCACCTGGGATATATTAACTGCCCTCGTGCTAGCTGCAGGGATGCCCCCACCTGGGATATATTAACTGCCCTCGTGCTAGCTGCAGGGATGCCCTCCCCTGGGATATATTAACTGCCCTCGTGCGAGCTGCAGGGATGCCCTCACCTGGGATATTTTACCTGCCCTCGTGCGAGCTGCAGGGATGCCCTCACCTGGGATATATTAACTGCCCTCGTGCGAGCTGCAGGGATGCCCTCACCTGGGATATATTAACTGCCCTCGTGCTAGCTGCAGGGATGTCCTCACCTGGGATATATTAACTGCCCTCGTGCGAGCTGCAGGGATGCCCTCACCTGGGATATTTTAACTGCCCTCGTGCGAGCTGCAGGGATGCCTTCACCTGGGATATATTAACTGCCCTCATGCGAGCTGAGGAATGCCCTCACCTGGGATATATTAACTGCCCTCGTGCGAGCTGCAGGGATGCCCTCCCCTGGGATATATTAACTGCCCTTGTGCGAGCTGCAGGAATGCCCTGACCTGGGATATATTAACTGCCCTCGTGCGAGCTGCAGGGATGCCCTCACCTGGGATATATTAACTGCCCTCATGCGAGCTGCAGGGATGCCCTCACCTGGGATATATTAACTGCCCTCATGCGAGCTGCAGGGATGCCCTCACCTGGGATATATTAACTGCCCTCGTGCTAGCTGCAGGAATGCCCCTGGGATATATTAACTGCCCTTGTGCGAGCTGCAGGGAAGTCCTCACCTGGGATATATTAACTGCCCTCGTGCGAGCTGCAGGGATGCCCTCACCTGGGATATATTAACTGCCCTCGTGCTAGCTGCAGGGATGCCCTCACCTGGGATATATTAACTGCCCTCGTGCTAGCTGCAGGAATGCCCCTGGGATATATTAACTGCCCTTGTGCGAGCTGCAGGAATGCCCTGACCTGGGATATATTAACTGCCCTCGTGCGAGCTGCAGGGATGCCCTCACCTGGGATATATTAACTGCCCTCGTGCTAGCTGCAGGGATGCCCTCACCTAGGATATGTTAGCTGCCCTTGTGTGAGCTGCAGGAATGCCCTCACCTGGGATATATTAACTGCCCTCATGCGAGCTGAGGAATGCCCTCCCCTGGGATATATTAACTGCCCTCGTGCGAGCTGCAGGGATGCCCTCACCTGGGATATATTAACTGTCCTCGTGCTAGCTGCAGGGATGCCCTCACCTAGGATATATTAGCTGCCCTCGTGCGAGCTGCAGGAATGCCCTCACCTGGGATATATTAACTGCCCTCATGCGAGCTGAGGAATGCCCTCCCCTGGGATATATTAACTGCCCTCGTGCGAGCTGCAGGAATGCCCCCACCTGGGATATATTAACTGCCCTCGTGCGAGCTGCAGGAATGACCTCACCTGCGATATATTAACTGCCCTCGTGCTGGCTGCAGGGATGCCCCTGGGATATATTAACTGCCCTCGTGCGAGCTGATGAATGACCTCACCTGGGATATATTAACTGCCCTCGTGCTAGCTGCAGGGATGTCCTCACCTGGGATATATTAACTGCCCTCGTGCGAGCTGCAGGGATGCCCTCACCTGGGATATATTAACTGCCCTCGTGCGAGCTGCAGGGATGCCCTCACCTGGGATATATTAACTGCCCTCGTGCTAGCTGCAGGAATGCCCCTGGGATATATTAACTGCCCTCGTGCGAGCTGCAGGAATGCCCTGACCTGGGATATATTAACTGCCCTCGTGCGAGCTGCAGGGATGCCCTCACCTGGGATATATTAACTGCCCTCGTGCTAGCTGCAGGGATGCCCTCACCTAGGATATATTAGCTGCCCTCGTGCGAGCTGCAGGAATGCCCTCACATGGGATATATTAACTGCCCTCATGCGAGCTGAGGAATGCCCTCCCCTGGGATATATTAACTGCCCTCGTGCGAGCTGCAGGGATGCCCTCACCTGAGATATATTAACTGCCCTCGTGCTAGCTGCAGGGATGCCCTCACCTAGGATATATTAGCTGCCCTCGTGCGAGCTGCAGGAATGCCCTCACCTGGGATATATTAACTGCCCTCATGCGAGCTGAGGAATGCCCTCCCCTGGGATATATTAACTGCCCTCGTGCGAGCTGCAGGGATGCCCTCACCTGGGATATATTAACTGCCCTCGTGCTAGCTGCAGGGATGCCCTCACCTGGGATATATTAACTGCCCTCGTGCTGGCTGCAGGGATGCCCTCACCTGGGATATATTAACTGCCCTCGTGCGAGCTGCAGGGATTCTCTCACCTGGGATATATTAACTGCCCTCATGCGAGCTGCAGGGATGCCCTCACCTGGGATATATTAACTGCCCTCGTGCGAGCTGCAGGGATGCCCTCACCTGGGATATATTAACTGCCCTCATGCGAGCTGCAGGGATGCCCTCACCTGGGATATATTAACTGCCCTCGTGCCAGCTGCAGGGATGCCCTCACCTGGGATATATTAACTGCCCTCGTGCTAGCTGCAGGGATGCCCTCACCTGGGATATATTAACTGCCCTCGTGCGAGCTGCAGGGATGCCCTCACCTGGGATATATTAACTGCCCTCGTGCTAGCTGCAGGGATGCCCTCACCTGGGATATATTAACTGCCCTCGTGCGAGCTGCAGGGATGCCCTCACCTGGGATATATTAACTGCCCTCATGCGAGCTGCAGGGATGCCCTCACCTGGGATATATTAACTGCCCTCGTGCTAGCTGCAGGGATGCCCTCACCTGGGATATATTAACTGCCCTCGTCCTAGCTGCAGGGATGCCCTCACCTGGGATATATTAACTGCCCTCTTGCGAGCTGCAGGGATGCCCTAACCTGGGATATATTAACTGCCCTCGTGCTAGCTGCAGGAATGTCCTCCCCTGGGATATATTAACTGCCCTCGTGCGAGCTGCAGGAATGACCTCGCCTGGGATATATTAGCTGCCCTCGTGCGAGCTGATGAATGCCCTCACCTGGGATATATTAACTGCCCTCGTGCGAGCTGATGAATGCCCTCACCTGGGATATATTAACTGCCCTCGTGCGAGCTGCAGGGATGCCCTCACCTGGGATATATTAACTGCCCTCGTGCGAGCTGATGAATGATCTCACCTGGGATATATTACCTGCCCTCGTGCGAGCTGATGAATGACCTCACCTGGGATATATTAACTGCCCTCGTGCGAGCTGATGAATGCCCTCACCTGGGATATATTAACTGCCCTCGTGCTAGCTGCAGGGATGCCCTCACCTAGGATATATTAACTGCCCTCGTGCGAGCTGAGGAATGCCCTCCCCTGGGATATATTAACTGCCCTCGTGCGAGCTGATGAATTACCTCACCTAGGATATATTAACTGCCCTCATGTGAGCTGAGGAATGCCCTCCCCTGGGATATATTAACTGCCCTCGTGCGAGCTGCAGGAATGCCCTCACCTGGGATATATTAACTGCCTTCGTGCTAGCTGCTAGAATGCCCTCACCTGGGATATATTAACTGCCCTCGTGCGAGCTGCAGGAGTGACCCCACCTGGGATATATTAACTGCCCTCGTGCGAGCTGCAGGGATGCCCTCACCTGGGGTATATTAACTGCCCTTGTGCGAGCTGATGAATGCCCCCACCTGGGATATATTAACTGCCCTCGTGCTAGCTGCAGGGATGCCCTCACCTGGGATATATTAACTGCCCTCGTGCGAGCTGCAGGAGTGACCCCACCTGGGATATATTAACTGCCCTCGTGCTAGCTGCAGGGATGCCCTCACCTGGGATATATTAACTGCCCTCGTGCTAGCTGCAGGGATGCCCTCACCTGGGATATATTAACTGCCCTAGTGCTAGCTGCAGGAATGCCCATGGGATATATTAACTGCCCTTGTGCGAGCTGATGAATGCCCATGGGATATATTAACTGCCCTCGTGCTAGCTGCAGGGATGCCCTCACCTGGGGTATATTAACTGCCCTCGTGCGAGCTGATGAATGCCCTCCCCTGGAATATATTAACTGCCCTCGTGCGAGCTGCAGGAATGTCCTCACCTGGGATATATTAACTGCCCTCGTGCGAGCTGCAGGGATGCCCTCACCTGGGATATATTAACTGCCCTCGTGCGAGCTGCAGGAGTGCCCTCACCTGGGATATATTAACTGCCCTCGTGCTAGCTGCAGGAGTGTCCTCACCTGGGATATATTAACTGCCCTCATGCGAGCTGATGAATGCCCCCACCTGGGGTATATTACCTGCCCTCGTGCGAGCTGATGAATGCCCTCACCTGGGATATATTAACTGCCCTCGTGCGAGCTGCAGGGATGCCCTCACCTGGGATATATTAACTGCCCTCGTGCGAGCTGATGAATGCCCCCACCTGGGGTATATTACCTGCCCTCGTGCGAGCTGATGAATGCCCTCACCTGGGATATATTAACTGCCCTCGTGCGAGCTGCAGGAGTGCCCTCACCTGGGATATATTAACTGCCCTCGTGCGAGCTGCAGGAGTGCCCTCACCTGGGATATATTAACTGCCCTCGTGCTAGCTGCAGGAGTGTCTTCACCTGGGATATATTAACTGCCCTCATGCGAGCTGATGAATGCCCCCACCTGGGGTATATTACCTGCCCTCGTGCGAGCTGATGAATGCCCTCACCTGGGATATATTAACTGCCCTCGTGCGAGCTGCAGGGATGCCCTCACCTGGGATATATTAACTGCCCTCGTGCTAGCTGCAGGAATGTCCTCCCCTGGGATATATTAACTGCCCTCGTGCGAGCTGCAGGAATGACCTCGCCTGGGATATATTAGCTGCCCTCGTGCGAGCTGATGAATGCCCTCACCTGGGATATATTAACTGCCCTCGTGCGAGCTGATGAATGCCCTCGTGCTAGCTGCAGGGATGCCCTCACCTGGGATATATTAACTGCCCTCGTGCTAGCTGCAGGGATGCCCTCACCTGGGATATATAAACTGCCCTCATGCGAGCTGCAGGGATGCCCTCACCTGGGATATATTAACTGCCCTCGTGCGAGCTGATGAATGATCTCACCTGGGATATATTACCTGCCCTCGTGCGAGCTGATGAATGACCTCACCTGGGATATATTAACTGCCCTCGTGCGAGCTGATGAATGCCCTCACCTGGGATATATTAACTGCCCTCGTGCTAGCTGCAGGGATGCCCTCACCTAGGATATATTAACTGCCATCGTGCAAGCTGAGGAATGCCCTCCCCTGGGATATATTAACTGCCCTCGTGCGAGCTGATGAATTACCTCACCTAGGATATATTAACTGCCCTCATGTGAGCTGAGGAATGCCCTCCCCTGGGATATATTAACTGCCCTCGTGCGAGCTGCAGGAATGCCCTCACCTGGGATATATTAACTGCCTTCGTGCTAGCTGCTAGAATGCCCTCACCTGGGATATATTAACTGCCCTCGTGCGAGCTGCAGGAGTGACCCCACCTGGGATATATTAACTGCCCTCGTGCGAGCTGCAGGGATGCCCTCACCTGGGGTATATTAACTGCCCTTGTGCGAGCTGATGAATGCCCCCACCTGGGATATATTAACTGCCCTCGTGCTAGCTGCAGGGATGCCCTCACCTGGGATATATTAACTGCCCTCGTGCTAGCTGCAGGGATGCCCTCACCTGGGATATATTAACTGCCCTAGTGCTAGCTGCAGGAATGCCCATGGGATATATTAACTGCCCTCGTGCGAGCTGATGAATGCCCATGGGATATATTAACTGCCTTCGTGCTAGCTGCAGGGATGCCCTCACCTGGGGTATATTAACTGCCCTCGTGCGAGCTGATGAATGCCCTCCCCTGGAATATATTAACTGCCCTCGTGCGAGCTGCAGGAATGTCCTCACCTGGGATATATTAACTGCCCTTGTGCGAGCTGCAGGGATGCCCTCACCTGGGATATATTAACTGCCCTCGTGCGAGCTGCAGGAATGACCTCACCTGGGATATATTAACTGCCCTCGTGCGAGCTGATGAATGCCCTCACCTGGGATATATTAACTGCCCTTGTGCTAGCTGCAGGTATGCCCTCATCTGGGATATATTAACTGCCCTCGAGCGAGCTGCAGGAATGGCCCCACCTGGGATATATTAACTGCCCTCGTGCGAGCTGATGAATGCCCTCACCTGGGATATATTAACTGCCCTCGTGCTAGCTGCAGGTATGCCCTCACCTGGGATATATTAACTGCCCTCGTGCTAGCTGCAGGAGTGCCCTCACCTGGGATATATTAACTGCCCTCGTGCGAGCTGCAGGAGTGTCCTCACCTGGGATATATTAACTGCCCTCGTGCGAGCTGCAGGAGTGCCCTCACCTGGGATATATTAACTGCCGTCGTGCTAGCTGCAGGAGTGTCCTCACCTGGGATATATTAACTGCCCTCATGCGAGCTGATGAATGCCCCCACCTGGGGTATATTAACTGCCCTCGTGCGAGCTGCAGGAATGTCCTCACCTGGGATATATTAAATGCCCTCGTGCGAGCTGCAGGGATGCCCTCACCTGGGATATATTAACTGCCCTCGTGCTAGCTGCAGGAGTGCTCTCACCTGGGATATATTAACTGCCCTCGTGCTAGCTGCAGGAGTGCCCTCACCTGGGATATATTAACTGCCCTCGTGCGAGCTGCAGGAATGCCCCCACCTGGGATATATTAACTGCCCTTGTGCGACCTGATGAATGACCTCACCTAGGATATATAAACTGCCCTCGTGCGAGCTGATGAATTACGTCACCTGGGATATATTAACTGCCCTCGTGCGAGCTGCAGGGATGTCCTCACCTGGGATATATTAACTGCCCTCGTGCGAGCTGATGAATTACGTCACCTGGGATATATTAACTGCCCTCGTGCGAGCTGCAGGGATGTCCTCACCTGGGATATATTAACTGCCCTCGTGCGAGCTGATGAATTACGTCACCTGGGATATATTAACTGCCCTCGTGCGAGCTCCGGGAATGCCCTCACCTGGGATATATTAACTGCCCTCGGGCGAGCTGCAGGAATGCCCCCACCTAGGATATATTAACTGCCCTCGTGCGAGCTGCAGGAATGACCCCACCTGGGATATATTAACTGCCCTCGTGCGAGCTGCAGGGATGTCCTCACCTGGGATATATTAACTGCCCTCGTGCGAGCTGCAGGAATGCCCCCACCTGGGATATATTAACTGCCCTCGTGCGAGCTGATGAATGACCTCACCTGGGATATATTAACTGCCCTCGTGCGAGCTGCAGGAACGTCCTCACCTGGGATATATTAACTGCCCTCGTGCGAGCTGCAGGGATGCCCTCACCTGGGATATATTAACTGCCCTCGTGCGAGCTGCAGGGATGCCCTCACCTGGGATATATTAACTGCCCTCGTGCTAGCTGCAGGAGTGCACTCACCTGGGATATATTAACTGCCCTCGTGCGAGCTGCAGGAATGCCCCCACCTGGGATATATTAACTGCCCTCGTGCGACCTGATGAATGACCTCACCTGGGATATATAAACTGCCCTCGTGCGAGCTGATGAATTACGTCACCTGGGATATATTAACTGCCCTCGTGCGAGCTGCAGGAATGCCCTCACCTGGGATATATTAACTGCCCTCGTGCGAGCTGCAGGAATGCCCCCACCTGGGATATATTAACTGCCCTCGTGCGAGCTGCAGGGATGCCCTCACCTGGGATATATTAACTGCCCTCATGGGAGCTGTAGGTGTGTCCTTCTCTCGTGGGAGCTGATGAATGTCCTCCCCTGGGATATATTAACTGCCCTCGTGCGAGCTGCAGGGATGCCCTCACCTGGGATATATTAACTGCCCTGGTGCTAGCTGCAGGGATGCCCTCACCTGGGATATATTAACTGCCCTCGTGCGAGCTGCAGGGATGCCCTCACCTGGGATATATTAACTGCCCTCATGCGAGCTGCAGGGATGCCCTCACCTGGGATATATTAACTGCCCTCGTGCTAGCTGCAGGGATGCCCTCACCTGGGATATATTAACTGCCCTCGTGCTAACCGCAGGGATGCCCTCACCTGGGATATATTAACTGCCCTCATGCGAGCTGCAGGGATGCCCTCACCTGGGATATATTAACTGCCCTCGTGCTAGGTGCAGGAATGTCCTCCCCTGGGATATATTAACTGCCCTCGTGCGAGCTGCAGGAATGACCTCACCTGGGACATATTAGCTGCCCTCGTGCGAGCTGATGAATGCCCTCACCTGGGATATATTAACTGCCCTCGTGCGAGCTGATGAATGCCCTCACCTGGGATATATTAACTGCCCTCGTGCGAGCTGCAGGGATGCCCTCACCTGGGATATATTAACTGCCCTCGTGCGAGCTGATGAATGACCTCACCTGGGATATATTAACTGCCCTCGTGCGAGCTGATGAATGACCTCACCTGGGATATATTAACTGCCCTCGTGGGAGCTGATGAATGCCCTCACCTGGGATATATTAACTGCCCTCGTGCTAGCTGCAGGGATGCCCTCACCTAGGATATATTAACTGCCCTCGTGCGAGCTGAGGAATGCCCTCCCCTGGGATATATTAACTGCCCTCGTGCGAGCTGATGAATTACCTCACCTAGGATATATTAACTGCCCTCATGCGAGCTGAGGAATGCCCTCCCCTGGGATATATTAACTGCCCTCGTGCGAGCTGCAGGAATGCCCTCACATGGGATATATTAACTGCCTTCATGCTAGCTGCTAGAATGCCCTCACCTGGGATATATTAACTGCCCTAGTGCTAGCTGCAGGAATGCCCATGGGATATATTAACTGCCCTCGTGCGAGCTGATGAATGCCCATGGGATATATTAACTGCCCTCGTGCTAGCTGCAGGGATGCCCTCACCTGGGGTATATCAACTGCCCTCGTGCGAGCTGATGAATGCCCTCTCCTGGGATATATTAACTGCCCTTGTGCGAGCTGCAGGAATGACCTCACCTGGGATATATTAACTGCCCTCGTGCGAGCTGATGAATGCCCTCACCTGGGATATATTAACTGCCCTCGTGCTAGCTGCAGGTATGCCCTCACCTGGGATATATTAACTGCCCTCGTGTGAGCTGATGAATGCCCTCACCTGGGATATATTAACTGCCCTCGTGCTAGCTGCAGGTATGCCCTCACCTGGGGTATATTAACTGCCCTCGTGCGACCTGATGAGTGACCTCACCTGGGATATATAAACTGCCCTCGTGCGAGCTGATGAATTACGTCACCTGGGATATATTAACTGCCCTCGTGCGAGCTGCAGGAATGCCCTCACCTGGGATATATTAACTGCCCTCGTGCGAGCTGCAGGAATGCCCCCACCTGGGATATATTAACTGCCCTCGTGCGAGCTGCAGGGATGCCCTCACCTGGGATATATTAACTGCCCTCATGGGAGCTGTAGGTGTGTCCTTCTCTCGTGGGAGCTGATGAATGTCCTCCCCTGGGATATATTAACTGCCCTCGTGCGAGCTGCAGGGATGCCCTCACCTGGGATATATTAACTGCCCTCGTGCTAGCTGCAGGGATGCCCTCACCTGGGATATATTAACTGCCCTCGTGCGAGCTGCAGGGATGCCCTCACCTGGGATATATTAACTGCCCTCATGCGAGCTGCAGGGATGCCCTCACCTGGGATATATTAACTGCCCTCGTGCTAGCTGCAGGGATGCCCTCACCTGGGATATATTAACTGCCCTCGTGCTAACCGCAGGGATGCCCTCACCTGGGATATATTAACTGCCCTCATGCGAGCTGCAGGGATGCCCTCACCTGGGATATATTAACTGCCCTCGTGCTAGGTGCAGGAATGTCCTCCCCTGGGATATATTAACTGCCCTCGTGCGAGCTGCAGGAATGACCTCACCTGGGACATATTAGCTGCCCTCGTGCGAGCTGATGAATGCCCTCACCTGGGATATATTAACTGCCCTCGTGCGAGCTGATGAATGCCCTCACCTGGGATATATTAACTGCCCTCGTGCGAGCTGCAGGGATGCCCTCACCTGGGATATATTAACTGCCCTCGTGCGAGCTGATGAATGACCTCACCTGGGATATATTAACTGCCCTCGTGCGAGCTGATGAATGACCTCACCTGGGATATATTAACTGCCCTCGTGGGAGCTGATGAATGCCCTCACCTGGGATATATTAACTGCCCTCGTGCTAGCTGCAGGGATGCCCTCACCTAGGATATATTAACTGCCCTCGTGCGATCTGAGGAATGCCCTCCCCTGGGATATATTAACTGCCCTCGTGCGAGCTGATGAATTACCTCACCTAGGATATATTAACTGCCCTCATGCGAGCTGAGGAATGCCCTCCCCTGGGATATATTAACTGCCCTCGTGCGAGCTGCAGGAATGCCCTCACATGGGATATATTAACTGCCTTCATGCTAGCTGCTAGAATGCCCTCACCTGGGATATATTAACTGCCCTAGTGCTAGCTGCAGGAATGCCCATGGGATATATTAACTGCCCTCGTGCGAGCTGATGAATGCCCATGGGATATATTAACTGCCCTCGTGCTAGCTGCAGGGATGCCCTCACCTGGGGTATATTAACTGCCCTCGTGCGAGCTGATGAATGCCCTCTCCTGGGATATATTAACTGCCCTTGTGCGAGCTGCAGGAATGACCTCACCTGGGATATATTAACTGCCCTCGTGCGAGCTGATGAATGCCCTCACCTGGGACATATTAACTGCCCTCGTGCTAGCTGCAGGTATGCCCTCACCTGGGATATATTAACTGCCCTCGTGTGAGCTGCAGGAATGCCCCCACCTGGGATATATTAACTGCCCTCGTGCGAGTTGATGAATGCCCTCACCTGGGATATATTAACTGCCCTCGTGCTAGCTGCAGGTATGCCCTCACCTGGGATATATTAACTGCCCTCGTGCGAGCTGCAGGAGTGTCCTCACCTGGGATATATTAACTGCCCTCGTGCGAGCTGCAGGAGTGCCCTCACCTGGGATATATTAACTGCCCTCGTGCTAGCTGCAGGAGTGTCCTCACCTGGGATATATTAACTGCCTTCGTGCGAGCTGATGAATGCCCCCACCTGGGGTATATTAACTGCCCTCGTGCGAGCTGCAGGAATGTCCTCACCTGGGATATATTAACTGCCCTCGTGCGAGCTGCAGGGATGCCCTCACCTGGGATATATTAACTGCCCTCGTGCTAGCTGCAGGAGTGCTCTCACCTGGGATATATTAACTGCCCTTGTGCTAGCTGCAGGAGTGCCCTCACCTGGGATATATTAACTGCCCTCGTGCGAGCTGCAGGAATGCCCCCACCTGGGATATATTAACTGCCCTCGTGCGACCTGATGAATGACCTCACCTGGGATATATAAACTGCCCTCGTGCGAGCTGATGAATTACGTCACCTGGGATATATTAACTGCCCTCGTGCGAGCTGCAGGGATGTCCTCACCTGGGATATATTAACTGCCCTCGTGCGAGCTGATGAATTACGTCACCTGGGATATATTAACTGCCATCGTGCGAGCTCCAGGAATGCCCTCACCTGGGATATATTAACTGCCCTCGGGCGAGCTGCAGGAATGCCCCCACCTGGGATATATTAACTGCCCTCGTGCGAGCTGCAGGAATGCCCCCACCTGGGATATATTAACTGCCCTTGTGCGAGCTGCAGGGATGTCCTCACCTGGGATATATTAACTGCCCTCGTGCGAGTTGCAGGAATGCCCCCACCTGGGATATATTAACTGCCCTCGTGCGAGCTGATGAATGACCTCACCTGGGATATATTAACTGCCCTCGTGCGAGCTGCAGGAATGTCCTCACCTGGGATATATTAACTGCCCTCGTGCGAGCTGCAGGGATGCCCTCACCTGGGATATATTAACTGCCCTCGTGCGAGCTGCAGGGATGCCCTCACCTGGGATATATTAACTGCCCTCGTGCTAGCTGCAGGAGGGCCCTCACCTGGGATATATTAACTGCCCTTGTGCGAGCTGCAGGAATGCCCCCACCTGGGATATATTAACTGCCCTCATGCGACCTGATGAATGACCTCACCTGGGATATATAAACTGCCCTCGTGCGAGCTGATGAATTACGTCACCTGGGATATATTAACTGCCCTCGTGCGAGCTGCAGGAATGCCCTCACCTGGGATATATTAACTGCCTCGTGCGAGCTGCAGGAATGCCCCCACCTGGGATATATTAACTGCCCTCGTGCGAGCTGATGAATGACCTCACCTGGGATATATTAACTGCCCTCGTGCGAGCTGCAGGAATGCCCTCACCTGGGATATATTAGCTGCCCTCGTGCGAGCTGATGAATGACCTCACCTGGGGTATATTAACTGCCCTCATGCGAGCTGATGAATGCCCCCAACTGGGATATATTAACTGCCCTCGTGCGAGCTGCAGGGATGTCCTCACCTGGGATATATTAACTTCCCTTGTGCGAGCTGCAGGAATGCCCCCACCTGGGATATATTAACTGCCCTCCTGCGAGCTGATGAATGACCTCACCTGGGATATATTAACTGCCCTCGTGCGAGCTGCAGGGATGCCCTTGCGATATATTAACTGCCCTCGTGCTGGCTGCAGGAATGCCCCTGCGATATATTAACTGCCCTCGTGCTAGCTGCAGGAATGCCCCCGCCTGGGATATATTAACTCCGCTCGTGCGAGCTGATGAATGACCTCACCTGGGATATATTAACTGCCCTAGTGCGAGCTGATGAATGCCCTCACCTGGGATATATTAACTGCCCTCGTGCGAGCTGCAGGAATGCCCCCACCTGGGATATATTAACTGCCCTCGTGCGAGCTGCAGGAATGCCCCACTTGGGATATATTAACTGCCCTCGTGCTGGCTGCAGGAATGCCCTCACCTGGGATATATTACCTGCCCTCGTGCTAGCTGCAGGGATGCCCTCACCTGGGATATATTAACTGCCCTCGTGCGAGCTGATGAATGACCTCACCTGGGATATATTAACTGCCCTAGTGCGAGCTGATGAATGCCCTCACCTGGGATATATTAACTGCCCTCGTGCGAGCTGCAGGAATGCCCTGACCTGGGATATATTAGCTGCCCTCGTGCTAGCTGCAGGAATGCCCTCACCTGGGATATATTAACTGCCCTCGTGCGAGCTGATGAATGACCTCACCTGGGATATATTAACTGCCCTCGTGCGAGCTGCAGGGATGCCCTTGTGATATATTAACTGCCCTCGTGCTGGCTGCAGGAATGCCCCTGGGATATATTAACTGCCCTCGTGCGAGCTGCAGGGATGCCCTCACCTGGGATATATTAACTGCCCTCGTGCTAGCTGCAGGAGTGCCCTCACCTGGGATATATTAACTGCCCTCGTGCGAGCTGCAGGAATGCCCCCACCTGGGATATATTAACTGCCCTCATGCGACCTGATGAATGACCTCACCTGGGATATATAAACTGCCCTCGTGCGAGCTGATGAATTACGTCACCTGGGATATATTAACTGCCCTCGTGCGAGCTGCAGGAATGCCCTCACCTGGGATATATTAACTGCCCTCGTGCGAGCTGCAGGAATGCCCCCACCTGGGATATATTAACTGCCCTCGTGCGAGCTGATGAATGACCTCACCTGGGATATATTAACTGCCCTCGTGCGAGCTGCAGGAATGCCCTCACCTGGGATATATTAGCTGCCCTTGTGCGAGCTGATGAATGACCTCACCTGGGGTATATTAACTGCCCTCATGCGAGCTGATGAATGCCCCCAACTGGGATATATTAACTGCCCTCGTGCGAGCTGCAGGGATGTCCTCACCTGGGATACATTAACTTCCCTTGTGCGAGCTGCAGGAATGCCCCCACCTGGGATATATTAACTGCCCTCCTGCGAGCTGATGAATGACCTCACCTGGGATATATTAACTGCCCTCATGCGAGCTGCAGGGATGCCCTTGCGATATATTAACTGCCCTCGTGCTGGCTGCAGGAATGCCCCTGCGATATATTAACTGCCCTCGTGCTAGCTGCAGGAATGCCCCCACCTGGGATATATTAACTGCCCTCGTGCGAGCTGATGAATGACCTCACCTGGGATATATTAACTGCCCTAGTGCGAGCTGATGAATGCCCTCACCTGGGATATCTTAACTGCCCTCGTGCGAGCTGCAGGAATGCCCCCACCTGGGATATATTAACTGCCCTCGTGTGAGCTGCAGGAATGCCCCACTTGGGATATATTAACTGCCCTCGTGCTGGCTGCAGGAATGCCCTCACCTGGGATATATTACCTGCCCTCGTGCTAGCTGCAGGGATGCCCTCACCTGGGATATATTAACTGCCCTTGTGCGAGCTGATGAATGACCTCACCTGGGATATATTAACTGCCCTAGTGCGAGCTGATGAATGCCCTCACCTGGGATATATTAACTGCCCTCGTGCGAGCTGCAGGAATGCCCTGGCCTGGGATATATTAGCTGCCCTCGTGCTAGCTGCAGGAATGCCCTCACCTGGGATATATTAACTGCCCTCGTGCGAGCTGATGAATGACCTCACCTGGGATATATTAACTGCCCTCGTGCGAGCTGCAGGGATGCCCTTGTGATATATTAACTGCCCTCGTGCTGGCTGCAGGAATGCCCCTGCGATATATTAACTGCCCTCGTGCTAGCTGCAGGAATGCCCCCACCTGGGATATATTAACTGCCCTCGTGCGAGCTGATGAATGACCTCACCTGGGATATATTAACTGCCCTAGTGCGAGCTGATGAATGCCCTCACCTGGGATATATTAACTGCCCTCGTGCGAGCTGCAGGAATGCCCCCACCTGGGATATATTAACTGCCCTCGTGCGAGCTGCAGGAATGCCCCCACCTGGGATATATTAACTGCCCTCGTGCTGGCTGCAGGAATGCCCTCACCTGGGATATATTAACTGCCCTCGTGCTAGCTGCAGGGATGCCCTCACCTGGGATATATTAACTGCCCTCGTGAGAGCTGATGAATGACCTCACCTGGGATATATTAACTGCCCTAGTGCGAGCTGATGAATGCCCCCACCTGGGATATATTAACTGCCCTCGTGGGAGCTGCAGGAATGCCCCCACCTGGGATATATTAACTGCCCTCGTGCGAGCTGCAGGAATGCCCCCACCTGGGATATATTAACTGCCCTCGTGCGAGCTGCAGGAATGCCCCCACCTGGGATATATTAACTGCCCTCGTGCGAGCTGCAGGAATGCCCTCACCTGGGATATATTAGCTGCCCTCGGGCGAGCTGATGAATGACCTCACCTGGGGTATATTAACTGCCCTCATGCGAGCTGATGAATGCCCCCAACTGGGATATATTAACTGCCCTTGTGCGAGCTGCAGGGATGTCCTCACCTGGGATATATTAACTTCCCTTGTGCGAGCTGCAGGAATGCCCCCACCTGGGATATATTAACTGCCCTCCTGCGAGCTGATGAATGACCTCACCTGGGATATATTAACTGCCCTCGTGCGAGCTGCAGGGATGCCCTTGCGATATATTAACTGCCCTCGTGCTGGCTGCAGGAATGCCCCTGCGATATATTAACTGCCCTCGTGCTAGCTGCAGGAAGAACCCCCACCTGGGATATATTAACTGCCCTCGTGCGAGCTGATGAATGACCTCACCTGGGATATATTAACTGCCCTAGTGCGAGCTGATGAATGCCCTCACCTGGGATATATTAACTGCCCTCGTGCGAGCTGCAGGAATGCCCCCACCTGGGATATATTAACTGCCCTCGTGCGAGCTGCAGGAATGCCCCACTTGGGATATATTAACTGCCCTCGTGCTGGCTGCAGGAATGCCCTCACCTGGGATATATTACCTGCCCTCGTGCTAGCTGCAGGGATGCTCTCACCTGGGATATATTAACTGCCCTTGTGCGAGCTGATGAATGACCTCACCTGGGATATATTAACTGCCCTAGTGCGAGCTGATGAATGCCCTCACCTGGAATATATTAACTGCCCTCGTGCGAGCTGCAGGAATGCCCTGACCTGGGATATATTAGCTGCCCTCGTGCTAGCTGCAGGAATGCCCTCACCTGGGATATATTAACTGCCCTCGTGCGAGCTGATGAATGACCTCACCTGGGATATATTAACTGCCCTCGTGCGAGCTGCAGGGATGCCCTTGTGATATATTAAGTGCCCTCGTGCTGGCTGCAGGAATGCCCCTGCAATATATTAACTGCCCTCGTGCTAGCTGCAGGAATGCCCCCACCTGGGATATATTAACTGCCGTCGTGCGAGCTGATGAATGACCTCACCTGGGATATATTAACTGCCCTAGTGCGAGCTGATGAATGCCCTCACCTGGGATATATTAACTGCCCTCGTGCGAGCTGCAGGAATGCCCCCACCTGGGATATATTAACTGCCCTCGTGCGAGCTGCAGGAATGCCCCCACCTGGGATATATTAACTGCCCTCGTGCTGGCTGCAGGAATGCCCTCACCTGGGATATATTAACTGCCCTCGTGCTAGCTGCAGGGATGCCCTCACCTGGGATATATTAACTGCCCTCGTGCGAGCTGATGAATGCCCCCACCTGGGATATATTAACTGCCCTCGTGCGAGCTGCAGGAATGCCCCCACCTGGGATATATTAACTGCCCTCGTGCGAGCTGCAGGAATGCCCTCACCTGGGATATATTAACTGTCCTCGTGCTGGCTGCAGGAATGCCCTCACCTGGGATATATTAACTGCCCTCCTGCGAGCTGTGGGAAATGACTGCCCGTATATGGGGCGATCACTGCCCTGGTGTGAGTTTAGGAATGTTGTCGCCTCTGGTGAGAGCTGAGGAATGTCCTTACCGTGGGGGGTGGGGGGAGGGGAGGTGGGGGTGCAGTCACTGCCCTGGAATGTTCCCACCCGAGGCTTCATTCACTGCCCCAGGGACAGATGACGAATGACCTTACCTGGCGTCATTCGGATAAACATGCAGCCGGGCATTAACAGAACTCGAAAAAATATACATACTTCCGCGAAAATAGAGAAATCAAAATCCATACATCCGCATATATTACATTAAAACAAAAAGTTTCTCTTTTCAAAAGCTAAAGCCGCCGCCGGCCGCTCCCTGCATTCATTTCTCAGAAATCCCCGTGATTACAACATTCCCCATCAGCACAGCGCCGCCTCCAGTTCAGTAACATGTGTTTCTTTGTATTCATCATGACGTTCGTGTTTTTTTAATACAGAGCATCATCGTTTCATCTGAGCAGCGCGCTCGTGCAGTCCGCCGCGCACATTGTCGGGACACAAACTTCCGTAACACGGGAGATCAAAACTTAGAACATGTATGAACCTTGCATCGCTCAGGGCTGTCTTACACTCTGCGCACACCCCGGGGCTTCCTGGCGCTTTACACACAAGAGCCCTTTGTGCAACGCTATCCTCAAAGAAACTGTTCAAACTTATCAAGGCGCTTTCTCCAAGCATTTAAACCAGTGAGTGGGTTCGACTTAAACAACCACGCGTGTTTCATTTACACGTTTTAAAGCAGAGCGGATGACTGATAAATAAAACTGAAAGATCTTTTACCTAAAAGTTTGAAACGTGCGGAGTTGCCGAGTGTGATAAAAGGCGTTCTTCAAATGTCTCTGAAAACGAAAAGTTTCAATGGGAGAGAGATGCGAAATTAAACGGAGCACGAAAGCTCGCTACCTGTTTCTGCTCGCCTGTCTGACAGGCACAGACAGGGTGAACGAAGGTTGGGGGACGAAATAGCAAGAAGCCCCGGAAGCAATTGACATGTGCACACTCGGCGGAGCATGTTGAACCTTCTGTTTGCAATGACGGGATTACACAACATGTTCACTGTGTCTTTAAAACAGAGGCCGTCCTAAACTCAGGAATGCAGCCTCTGAGAACAGAGACACTCCTGGGAGCCAGCCAGATGTGTTCACCGCAGATTGGAACCTCAATCGGTTCCCTTGGCAAATATCCCCATCTAGCGGCGATTTTTTTGTATTGCACTTTTGTCATTTGACTTTCTCTTGATGGTGGCCTATTTTTAGGGTCTGCCTGAGACAGTTTGAACTAGCGCATGGGTCGAGCCTCGAGGTACTATTGTATACAGAAAAGGGATTGGAACCCGCCCATACTTACCAATTTGTGCGCTTCAGTGACACTCTTCTTTACAGGCTCTTTAATTGGACACTGGAGGTGAAACGTCATTTCCGGTAATTTCTGCGGAGCAGGGACCAAGCACCATTGATTCAAGTTAATCTGTACCCTTCCGCTGCTCCCAATCTGATTAAGGTACTATTTTTTCCCCCCTCCCACTCTCCCTGCCTGCTGCTTGCTCCATAACATGTGTGCTTTTTTTCTAATTTTTTAGGCACGGAGAGATGTGTCTTTCCCAGAAACACAGGATGTCGCAGCAGCAATGCCGTCGCTCCTTGTTGTAATTGGATTCCATCCTTCACTGGCAAAAAGTGGCAGCTATTCTCCCCCTCCCACTTCCACCCCACTCAACCCAGCTGAGCTTGAGTACGTGAGTGGGGATTAGTGGGAGACCATAGTTCTAGTTCATTAACTTCTTTTCAGCTAAAGTGTCAACAGTTTTTAATACAAATATTTTTATTGGCTTGTTTACTTTATTGACAGAAGCGCTGTGGGGGCTACATGCAGGGCTTGGCGTGGCTATCCAGATGTCGCTTCCCACCCCGCCAGCAGTCCGCCCCCATGTGCTTGGCTCCTGGCTTTCTTAGACAAGAAAACAGTGGTTCCAGTGGAATAGTAATTATTGTAAGTAATTATATATCACATGCGCAATCGCGATGCAAGGGTTGTATCGATGTCAAAGAGAGAGGACCAGACACACCAAGGTTTTTTTTTTACACATAAGTATGTATTATTCACACAATATATAAAAGTTTGTACAAAGATGTTTTTGGTGCAAAGTGTCCCAAGTGTCATATGAACCTAACAGTTGAGTGACATAATGTGGCAGTATTTACAATGTTTCACAAATTATATCTCATTGAAAATGACCATTTCTGAACTATTTCACATAATAAATGCAGCAACTATATATAATAATAAGTGCTGTGTGACTGGTTCACTTTCGTCAATAGTGTTGACGGGGTTTCGACCCTCTCAGAGGGTGGGGTCTCATCAGGACCTATGATAGTAGGGACAACTAAGAAAAGAGCAAAAAGTGGTGTGAGATGAAGTATTGGACCCGACGCCGACCCATTCTTAATGGATCATGTAAGGCAAAGTAAACATAGTACCTGTCTTGTCAATCGTGTAGCTCTGGTGTTTTTTGTGCCAACCGTGAGTGAAAAAAGAGGAAAATGACTCACAGGTAAACCCAGCCGGGTTCTGGCGGTGTACAGGGATTAGAGATAAAAGAAAGATAAGGTCAGGTAAGAGAATTACGGCTATAAGGGCTAAGGTCCATATGGCAGTCAGTGGAGACTCTTACCCCTGGTGAGGGTGTGAGCCAGCGATTACGATGTGGTCGTCGGAAGAAAAATGTTTAGGGATCACTCGATAGGTCTGTTCTTATTTTGCGAGTACATTGGGTACATTGATGATGGGTTACCGTACATAGTACGATATGGCGAATTGCGCCTCAATGCATAAGTAACAGTGATAAAATGCTTGTGCATATAGCGAGCCAGATGCAACCACAGTATTGAGCCACGAGCGCAGTTGACAGTAACAATGAAAAGACGTGTACATCTAATGTGCATGATGTTAAACACAGTTTACAGTCACAAGGGCAGTTAACATTTACTGAAGAGGATACACACATCAGTAAGTGTTGCCCTGAGACTAAGTGAGATCCAGGATACTATAGGTTTAACGTTGCCACAAATCCACGCCATTCCTATGCGGAATTGAGTCCTTTGTTAATGGAGTCAATTCTGTCTATCCAGTGTCATTCCAGCAGGAAGGAGTGGCTAAACCTGTTGGGTGCCCTTAACAGCTCCCTTCTGTAATAAAACTACAAAGACAAGTTGTCCTAACAGCTTGTGCTGCAGAAGCAACAGTCTTGAGATCCGTGCAACCCACGGGGTCCCCTTTCATTGCTCCCACCCAACAAAAACATGTATTTTCTTCACTTGTGTTTATAGCCAGAGTCCTCTTCCCTTTCTTCCAGCAGCCGTGTGATGAAGCCAATAACATCCTGCAGTAGCTCCTCATACATATGTTTAAACTTGTTCTAGCTTTTTTAACTTACTACCTCGTGGATGACTAATGGTGCAACATAACATTAAATTATATTGCAGTCTGTGCTAAGGATAATAGGCGGTTTTAAATGAATAAATATTGTCCTGTGTAATTAGCAAGGGAGTCTTTCAAAGTTCTGTTTTCAGGATTTTCCATGATCAGTTGTAATTGGTCTCAGATCTCAAGGCAGGGTTGGGTGTGTTCAACTATCCTTGGTCTTCTGGTCCTGTCAGAAGGCCCACCCTATTTAGGGTGATCCTTTCAATGGACACTGTTCGTGTTCAGAACTTCCTGCAAAAACACGAGAAAACCTGGTGGACCTGAAATCAACAGGACGAATACAAAATAGACCCCCCAATCGCTGGTAGAGGTCTCCCAGCATGTCAGAGCCATTTCATTTTTGTTTTTAATAACTGTAATGACTGAGATACCGGTTCTGAGAGGCGTGGTTGTGACCATTTCCCACCACCATCTCAGTATATGATGTAGTTTGGACTCTTATTCCACTCATTTGCAGAGCTTACCGATAGGTTTTGACAACTTTATGCGGCTTTATACACAGTTTTTGCTCTTTTTCGGGCCTAGAGGCCTGTACTCGAGCAACGCCATGTTCTTCCTTCTCTCCATCTTGCTGAGCCTCTTTAGGTGAAGGGTAATGTTTTATGTCTGAGGTGTTATTCGCTAGCAGTGAACCAGCACGGACCAGTTCTTATCGGTGGAATGTGCTCTCTTCGCGCCGGAGACGCAACAAACGCTTGGCCAGCTGCTGTTGTGTGCCTGGTACGGGGCGGTACAGGAATCCTGTGAGAACGGTAGGCGGGTACTTCTAGAAGCTTCGAGAGAGGGTTGTTGGATTCTATATTAGTGAAAAGCGGGTCCAAGAGTGATGAGAGGAATTGATGGCCTGTGAGACGATAGTCTGGCGGCTTTGATGGCCTGACCAAACTTCACAGTGCAGACGTGCAGTCGTGTTTGTGAGCAGAGAGTCTTTGCCTAACCAGAGAGGGATGGAGAGAGAGAGTTGGACCCTTCTTCAAGACACAGATGAAAACCATTATGGTGAGACGTTCCATGTATATGTAATTCTATCTAATTTTGCTTTTCATTTCCAGGTTTTATGTGTATATGTGTGTTGATGTTTAACCATTGTTTCTTTCTTGCCACCACTATCGTTATATAATAAAGACCCTTGGAATGTAAATTTGGTTCTCATTCTTTGTAAAGGAAGGTCGGGCCCCTTTTTTACCAAGTGCTTAAGAGGGATGGGCTATTTCCCCTCTAACGAGTAGTTGTTAATACAGGAGGGAAATCGGCTCCTGAGCAAGAATGTTAAAAGTATAAGTAGACCAACCCAACATAGCGTATGATTTTTCACCGAAAGGTGTTGCTCGTGCAGATGCGCGTTGTTTGTCGTAAGGCGTTGCTGATTCTCGCACCAGGGTGCGTTGCTCGCGTAGATTCATGCTGTTCGTCGTAAGGAGTTGCTGATTCGCACCAGGGTGCGTTGCTCGTGTAGATTTGCGTTGTTCATCGTAAGGTGTTGCTGATTCACACCAGGGTGTGTTGCTCGTGCAGATGCGCGTTGTTCGTCGGGAGAAGTTGCTGATTCTCGCACCAAGGTGCGTTGCTCGCTTGGATTCGCATTGTTCGTCGGGAGACGTTGCTATACATAACCTCAGAGCTATGATTTCTTTTATCTTTAGTAGTTAGTTCCTTATGTGAGAATTCTGAAGCAAGGTGTCTTGAGAAAAGTCTGAGAAGATTAATGGGTAAGTAATGGCTGCTTGTATAATCAACTGAAACACCCGAAGAAACAGGAAAAAAAATCAGTCATTACAATAACACATCTCCACTTTGAGAGATGAAAGTGGGCAGGATGTTATTTCTTTAATCCCAGGTTTTCACAAATATAACTGGGAAAGGAGAGAGGCCCATAGTGCTCTCGTGATCTATGGCGTCTTAATATCCCCTTGTCGCCTGGGAACTGCGCCTTGACTTCCACTCTCAGGTCCTGCTAGGGTGCCCTGCAGTCCACCATCCGAAGAGGTCTGGGAGTAAGACAGGCCCCTTTTAAATTAGGGCAGGGATCGCAAGACCCAAGACCTCCAGAAGGGAGGTTTTTGTGTTTCATCCTTTTGAATGATTGTTGAGGGGTCCGGTGGTTGGGCGACAAAACGATATGTCTAGCAGCGGTGAAGTGTGGAACTCATTTCTCCAGGTATTTTCAAGCTTTTGAAGGACCGGGTTTTAGAACCCAGCGGCGTCAGGGAGAACTCCCGATGCCTTCGAGTTCCCCTGTCTTGGCAAACAGAGACATGGGATACTTCTTGATGATGTCAAAGACCAAAGTTTATTGGCAGCAACCAGGAACAGAGATCTACGAAGCACACACGGGTGGTTCGCTAGAGACTGCACAAATTCAATGAGCGGAGCATGGTCTTTTATGCCAAAAATCACGCCTCAGGCAACATTTCAAATTAGCATTAGCGTTCATACAAATTGGCCAATGACAGTGTGACAATTTAAAAGTAGCGTATGACGACAATCCACTTTCCGTTGTCCAGCCCACCAGAAATGACCAAGCACATTCCAGGTTTCTTGTCGGATCAGGCCAGACAAACCCATCATAAAACCCTCAACCCAAATCAGTGATTATGTCGTAAAAGAAGGAACAGAAACAGATTGGAAGTGAGATAGAAAGGTGGGAGCAGTGTACCATAAACTCTGGCACGTCCTACTCTTTGATCTTTATCTGACCAGCTGCTTAACAAGGAACTGGCTCAGCGAGGTCAGCCTCGGGCAAGGAGTCAGTTCGGCCAGCTCACTCAGAAGTCAGCTAAGGCATACGTGTCTCAAGGACTCGTTCGGCCGCAGTCAGGGCCTATGTGAGGGCAACCTTACAAAATGGCTGCCGTACACAAAATGGAACCCGAAGGTTCAAACGAAATCCTCGAATACGGAGTGTTCTCATTGATCGATTCATGCGAAAACACTCAGACACACTACACTCGTCATTTGCGGTCTGCTGACACCAAAATCGTCTATTTCCGATGACCTTTATTGTACGGGTTCGGAACCACCGAACCAGACCCAAAACTCACGGAACTACAGACCCTCCTTTTGCCCTTACATAGGCAACAAACCCAAACCCATGTCAATCTGAATCCGGATCTATATTCATCAGATCATCGATATGTTGCTGTAGCATCATCCTATTACTTAGTACCTCTCTCTGGACAGGTCTCTTTGTACACGCAGTAGCACAGAGGCCACAAATAGCAGGAGCACACTGTACACAGAGACAGAACAGGAAAAGGATAGCTAAGACCATCCCAATAACCATCAGAATCTTCCAACCCCAAGTGGATATCAATCCCCATAACCATCCCATCAACGACCAATCTCCTTTGTCCAAATGGACAGAATCGGAGATCTTATGTAGCTTGGAAATGGCCTGGAAAACTGACGGAGCGTTGTCTGGAATGAAAACGCAGCAGCTCGATTGAATCAGTTTACAAACTCCACCTCGATCTGCTAGTATGACATCAAGGGCATCTCTATTTTGAAGTGTCATAAGTCTATCCGACTGGAGCTCAGCAGTCAAGTTACTAAGGGCACCGGCAGTTTCGACTATGGTGGACTCAACCACTCTTGTCAACTGGCGAATATTCCTGCTGTTAGCCATTGGTCCCCAGAACGGCAGAAAACCCTTAAAGAAATCTCCCAACTCTTGCCCTGCAGTGTCTTCCTGACTAAAGACACCTCTAGCAACTCTCGTCTTATGGTAATCTGCCGCAGCTGTAAAAGTGGGAGGCAACAGGAAAGAAACAAAACATGTGCCCGAAAAATCAGGGGGCAACCATGTATACGCTTTGTCGTAGCAAACAAAGTAGGTACCCTTAGCAGCTAAAAATGCTGGGGAAGACTGGGACATAAATACGTAGGTATCAGTACAAACGCTCTTCCCTAACTGAGCTCTCGGATTCTTGCCATTACCCTGCAGACAATAGCGACCCTGATGGGGCACTATCCAAATCGGCGGAGAACTCTTCGCTCGCTGGTTAACACTCAGACTAACTCCATATCCAGTAACATCCCAACCACTATATGGTTGCTTCTCATCTATCGGAATAATTTCAACGGCATTAGTCCCTTTAACCATGTCGATTATGCCTCTTGCAGAGAAAGACAGTGTAGCAAAACTCTAAGGGCGTAGATAATCCCTAAATCAAAATCCAAACAGAATAATAGACCCTCTAAAACAATCAAATAACTGTGTGCTGAAACGGGAATTTATACAAAAATTCTTCAATTTATTTATTTTGATTTTAGTATATTTTGTTTGTTATTTTTATCCTTTGTGCAAAATTCATTTACTTATTTAATTCATTGTCCACATTTAAAAAGAACCTTGGTGTATAATACATGATATTCAAACACAGGCAAAAAAAATAAATTATTTACAACTAAAGGCGTACAAAGTCAATAAGTGAAAACAGAAAAAATTACATGAACACAAATACAAAAACAAATTAACCCAGTGATATACGAGATATTCAGTCGTTGGAATAATTGATGAAGGCAATGCGGTTGAATGGAACTACGCGCGTTTCGGCCCAAGGCCTTCGTCAGGTGACCGTCATTCGTATATTTTAAATAAATAAAAAAGGTGATATAACACAACAATGGACAAGTTGACGAATCAACACTTCGCTTCCTATGGCGACAGTTTTAATTTCATTTGTACCGAGTCAGTTATGCTTATTTCCTCCTGCAAAATGACTTTCTATGCACTAAGTCACGTGTTGGTTATAGTGAGTCTGGTTAATTGGAGGTAGAAACGAATCCTTAGGATCTTTATTCCAAAGGGCTGATTCTCAGGTATCCGAAATATTTGTAAAGTTTTGTTTCCCCAAGGCAACCCGCAGATAAAGTCAGAGCTTTTGGTCACTTTCCTTGTAGTCAATCTTGATGTAGTGACGCTGGCACATGAACGGGCTGAGAATATTGGCCACTTTGTCTTATGACTCTCGTGCGTTCAGACGGGGGTTCTAATCAGTCGATGCTTCCGAAGTCCGCGATCTATGCCTCTTGCAACAGCACTATTCTTCGGATTATCCTTCGGTGAACGTAAGGGATAAACACTATGGGCATAAATAAACATTGTTCTGTAAGCCCAAATCGAACTATTTAAACTAAAAGGCAAAACTAAATACGGAATACCTTTATCAGTCGTATGGGGCATTAGACCACAGATCCAACAGTTTGTCGTGTTCATCACTAACTGGTGTTGGTGCAAAAGTTGAACAAAGGAATTATTGGCAAATTCTAATCGTCTAACTACCTCATGCTCAGGCAAAAGGTGAAAAGAATGAGAAGAAATAGTAGGTGTAGGTGTAGGTTGCACAGTGGGAACAAACGTCATTTTAAAAGAGAATGTCACATAACCAATTATGAACATCATCAAACTCAATGGCAAAAACAAACACGGTATCAAAAAACTTTTCTTTGAGATTAATTTACATATCTTCTTTCTAAAAATCATTGTCCTTGCAGGTCTCTCCAACTCGAAGAAATCCATCCTAAACTAAATATGCTGCTCGCGATGGTAGGGTGTTCTATGCTAAGGAATGCCTCTGTCAACCCAGGGCAACTCCCTTAGGCCAACCAGAACCTTCGACCTAGGGTCTCAGGCTTGCACTCCGAAGACTTTCGGCAACCACGACCCTACAGCTGAACCCAGATGGCAGTTTGAAAAACAAAAATGAGTAGATCCTCGGTGGAGAGTTAACCTGCAAACAGAAAAATCATAAAAAACTTTATTTGTCTTTATTTATTTGTCCATGACTCTCGGTCGCAAATTATAGCGGCTTCTTCCAGGCAATTCTTGATCTTTAAACAACAAATCAGGCTCAGTAGTGTTCAATCGATTCAAAGGAGGCACTGCTTCTTGCAAAATGTCATCACTTTCTCTTTCAGAGTTCGTACCAATCAGACGAGCATCGCTGAATGGCAAAAATCGTGGAACAGTGTCTGTTTCAGAGTCTGGAGGTCCCTCCTGGACCCACTTATCATACGGTAAGGGCAATGGTGCGCGCTTACAGTGTACTCCGTGGATCCAGTTTCGCTTACCTTGTACTCGGACCGCAGAACGTGTCGACAGGAGGACTTGGAAGGGTCCCGTCCAGCGGGGCTGATCGTTCTTGCTCCGCTGAAAGTTTCGGACGAACACCCAACTTCCAGGTACAATAGAAATGCCTGGATCTTCTGAAGCTTGTGGAAGGCTATCGTGAACCTGTTGCTGTAAGACATGCTCACGCAAGTAATCAAGCAACACAGGATGTTCAATCTCACTAAATCTAGTTGGCCTTGGCACACCCCAAATATTAGCTGGGCGACCAAAGACAACTTCATAAGTGCTCAGACCCATGCTTCAATGCACAGTCATTCTTGTGGACAGGAGCGCTAAAGGCAAAGCATCTGGCCATTGCAAACCAGTGCTCGCTTGGATTTTGGCCAATTTCAATTTAAGAGTGCCGTTATAGCACTCAACTAAACCAGCTGATTGGGGGTGATTTGCAGCGTGGAATTTCTGCCGAATACCTAGTCCTGCACACACTCTCTTCATGACTTGACCCACAAATTCACTCCCATTGTCACTCCAGATAATTCTCGGCATTCCAAATCTAAGGAAAAACTCTTTGATAAGGGCTTTCGCTGTGGACAAGGCAGTATTGTCCTTAAGGGGATAAGCTTCTACCCATCTAGAAAAGGAGCAAACAACCACTAAAACATATTTCAAGTTGTTGCATCTTTCCAAGTGGATAAAATCTAGTTGCAAAGCCTCGAACGGATACGTAGGAGGAGCAAAATGACCAGCTGGTGTTGGAATTCCCTTACCAGGATTGTACATCTGTGGTAAATTAGTTTACCGAATCATTTTTGCCATATAATTATCAATACAAGACAGCTCATTCAAATGAGAGGCAGAGTCCGTGAGATCTGAGTCATACGGGCTTTAATGATAATCCACGTGGATGGGACATCATGTTCCATCACCACTAAGGTTCAGGAAGGGACATTCAACTTTTTATTAACAGTACACATTATATATAGTAAAACGATACAATTGGATTCAATACAGTAGGCGTAACAGGTGAAAAGAGAGAGATAAGAACACATGTACGTAACAGGAGGCGTGTAAGAAGGCGTACACGTGGGCGTGCACTTGATATGTCAGAGAAACGTAACATGAAACGTCACAAGTGGGTGGATGCTTAGTGAAAGTTGCAGAGTCGGCAGAAACTTCTAACCTATATGCGCGCGCAGCTGAGCATGACGTGTAACTGGGGAGAACTGGGGGCTTTGACTTTTGCATGAGTAGAGGAGACTGGTGTCTGGGGTGTCAGAACAACCTGCACCTATAACATATCTGGTATCTCATGTTTGGAGGATGTAGTGTCTGAAGTAAAAAGGTCTCTCGGGCAGAGGCCGTTCATCACTGAATGCTAGTGCGTGCAAAGGGATCTTCATGTAGAGTGCGGGGGCCATGGGCCTACCATGGTAACGGGAGCAGTAAATTACTTGCATGGAGACAGGAAGGCAGGGCCCTTTGCTCTGCAGCCGGGAATATGTTTACCTATTTCACTAGACTGGAATGTGTTTTCGCGGAGGCTGAACAGATAACTGTAGGCAAAATAACGTTTTGGCAGGCAAGCAGGCCGAGCCGGGCACCGCTCGTCTGTGCAGGATGTAAGGTAGAGGTCAGGGATGCATACAGTTTCAGAGACAGGAGAGATGAGGCTCGGGCCTCGTTTAAGGGCCTAGCTCGACTGGTCCAGGAAACATGGAGAAAACGTGTGCTGAATTCAAAAGTGCACCATGTAAAGACGTTGGCACCATAGGTTTAGAAACCCAATTAACTGGATATCCACACATGACTGGATAGCTAACATGTTAAGGAGCGACGCAAATCCATATGCGTCTTTCTAGCATGAACAGAACAGAAGTTACACGACATACAAGGAACATGGGTGCATGGATAGGGTGCGAGTGGGGGACACATTGGCTACCTGAAATTTCTATTACCTCATTCCCTCCTTGGCCCCTACTTCACCCTTTAGGATATATCTATATTCATGAGACCATCTATCTGTTCATATAGCATCATTTGCTCTTCTTTCTTTATTCGGGAACAGGAACGTGAACTTGGACGGGGAATACAAGCTGTGGCGCACAAGCCGCAAATCGCTGGCCCACATTGCAGACATAGACAACAACTGAATACAATAAGCAGTATCATTCCTAGGAAAGATAGCAATCTCCATCCCCAGGCGGACAACACACTCCAGAGCCAACCGGACCAAGTCCAGGTGCCTGGATTCTGGTGAATCAGGTGAGCTATTTCATGGAGCCTAGTAATAGCCTTATACACGGATGGCGCGTTATTAGGAATAAAAACGCAACAACTGGATCCGATGACTCTACAAGCCCCGCCCCTATCGGCCAGTATGACGTCAAGGACAAGGCGATTTTGAAGTACAACAATCCTCATAGCAGATTGTTCTTCGGTCAGGTTTCCTAAAGCAAAAGTAGTTTCGTTCACTACCACTTCAATAGTTCTTGTTAATCTACGTATTATTTTACTGTTCTGGACTGGACCTATGAACCAGAAGTATCCTTTAACATAATCCTTATACTGATCCCATGCTGATTCGGAATAATCAATAACAGGAGGAAGGTCTCTTCTGTGTCTGGCATTCACAAGCCGTGAATTCCGATGATAATCAGGCGGGGCTAGAAAAACAGGTGGCAATAGGAACGCAATATAACACGTCCCATCCCAATCAGGGGGCAGATGAACATAAGCTGTATGTCCACAAATAAAATAAGAATGGCGTGAGGCTTTGAAAGTAGACTTTCCTTTATCACTGAATTCGACCACAGTATCACAATCACTGTGTCCTAGATGTACTGAACCACTCTTTTTAACACATAATTTACCTTTCACCGGTAAAACTGTAATAGACGGCAAGTTCGAATTAGTCTCGGACTGGACGTTCAGAATCATGAGATTGAGGGAAAAGTTGCCTAATGCATGCACTTCATTTTCTAGATCGGTCCCTACCCTTCGTGGGAGACCGTCAGTGTGAGAAGGTGGCCTGATATGCAGTGCTCACTATTCTAGTGAACACTATGTATCAGTCCAGCAACCCTTATTGATGATTGGTTGTAAGTCAACCTTATAGACCAGCTATCCTAGTAGCGTGGATACGAGCAGTCTAAGGCTAAAGACTCGAGAGGGCGTGTTAAGCCAGCTGTTATACCACACATATACCCCTGGAACACCAAGTGAAAGGACACCACACAAGTGTTATGAAAATAAACAAGATATTTATTAAGAATCACAACAGCCCTGTACTCTCTATGAGGACAGGGTACTAAGCACAAACCAAAACTCTTACACAAATACTTAAGTTAGCACAGTATATACAAATGCCCGAGGGGCACGGAAAACCATATACTCTGAAAGTGGAATGCAAAATTACTAGCAGGTAAGTACAGTACTAATAGGCTTTGGAATCGCTAGATCTTGACTATAGAATCGTTAGATTACTTCTAGGAGACCCAGGGGACTCGGGTGCAGTGTGTGCACTCTCACGCGAGATGCGGGACAAAGTCTATGGTAGCTAGATTTCACAGAGTTAGTGTTCTCGGGCGAACCCGACCTGGTAGGGGGAAACCGAAAGTGGATCCTGACCCTTGGATAGTGAGGCTATGCTGGGGCACCGAAATGCCGAAGTTACCTAGCCCAGGGGCTGCAGCTGCATAGGACTCAAAAGACGTCGGGAATCCTCGTTGCCGGACCAGGAGCCTGGAAGAAAGAAGTTGCTGGCAGGCGACCAGTGAAGAAAGTTCGATGGATCCAAGCCTGGATCGAAGGAAGATGACACCTGAAAGCAGAGGGGACCAAGTTCGAGACTACTAGCCAGTAGTCAGTGGGCACCAGGAGGGCACCGGATGGTAGCCACCTCGACTAGGTGAGTGGGTGACGCTGTGCTCGCAGATCTCACGGACCAGGAGGCGTTGTCGGCGACCAGGATGGAGGAGCGAGCTGTCCCATGAAGATTGAAGCTGTCGGCGTCGCTGGACCCAGGATTGGGCAACAAAGCCTTGGCAAATTCAAGCCCACGCGGTGGACTTAAAATGGCGTCTGGAGTGGACCAGGAGGGTCCGGGGTGCTTCTCTGTTGCAAGGAAGCAAGGGCCAGTGTGGAGCAACCAGACCAGCAGCAGTGATGTCGTCGGGCGTCGTGAAGAAGGCCACAAGCCAGCCGGCTAGTAGCCATACAGCGCGGTGAGCACGCAAAAGCAGAAGGGCCCCACGCAGATCGTGGAGATGCTGGAGGGCTGATCTTCGGTGCTGGAGCTGCTCAGGGTTGGGGCTTCTCGGACCCAAAAGCACTCACCAGTGGAAGACTCGGTGGGCTTGTTACAAAGAAGTCGTGCAGTCTTGGCGATCGTCGGGACCTCGAGGTCTCGTCGCACTCACAGTTCTCAGCTTTGCTGTAGAGGTGAGTAGAGGTCAGAGGTGCCAGGGAAGCCGGGTCTCGTCGAGCTGGGTCGTCGGTTTCGTGAAGAAGGACTTGCAGCAGACCGCAGTGTTCTTAGGATGGTGCCTGCGGATGCAGGGTGACTACTCCTTAGCCACAAGGGAGAATCTTGAGGAAGAAATCTTGAAGTCCTTTCGCAGAAAGTCGTGTCTTGATTCCAAAGATGATCTAATTTGAACAGGGGGCCCGCTCCCATCTTTATACTAAAAAAGGGGGCTGACCCGGTGACTAGGTCCTGCCTATGGGTGGGACTAGGAGGGGGGTGGTTACACCCCTCTGCCATGCCGGACTTCCCCAGGCCAGGGGCTGGTGTGCCCCTGGAACTGGTTCAGACTGGCCTATGCGTAGTGAGCACCGGGGTGCCACTCAGCAGTCACCTTCCTGTAAAGCCCTGCCTACCCAGGATACACAAAACAATGTCTGGGACGGTGCTAGCACCGCCCCTGACAGGAAACCCTTTGTCCAAGCCTCCCTCGCTGGAAGGACTCCCAGCAGCAGGAGGTCAGACTCGTGTCTGTGGTGGCAGCATCCATTTTGTGGAGCTGAGGCTTTAGTTAACTTTAACCGGGGTTCACAGTTACATACATGTCGTGTCCCTCTAGAAGGGTGGAATGCTAACCTCGTCGCCAGAATTGGCGAGGGGTTAGTATTCCAATTCGTATGACACCTTACTCGACATGTTTTGATAAAGCAATACCAAAGATAGCATTTAACCGCGAGGATTATAATGCACTTAAGAGTATATGGTATGCGATATCATGGAACAGCTATTAGGACTTGGTTCCGCAAGCTGCAGACAGGCTCAGCTCATGCCAGAGCACCATCTCACACGATTCCAAGCACTCTGCCTTCAGGATTGTCAAGGCCTGCCATAGGAGTGACTGATAGGAATCTGTGTGTCCATTTTAGGGTTAGGTATAGGTATACTACACCTACAGCAAAGGGTGATTACACGACTTTGCCCCAGCTGTCATGCAGCCAGTTGTGTCAAATTTAGGAGGCCAGCCAGGGGTGGCATAATACATGCTGCAGCCCCTGGCAGCCCTGGGTACACCTATGCCCTGAGTTACAGGGTCTGATAAGGTGGCCCAGTACCAATTGGAAATGTACCTAGGGTACATGGAATCCATTTTAAAGAGAGAGCAGTAGGCCTGGGGTCCTGATTGGCAGGATCCCAGGTCGACTATGTCCAAAACCAGCTAAAACACAGGGCAAAAAGTTGGGGGCAACCATAGTCAGGAGGTACCTTCCTACAGTCAGCATCTGGGAAACATGCTTTATTCATGACTGTATTCAAGTTCCCCCATATCCAATTGTCTTGGGATACTTTGGACTTACTATCCAGGGAGGACATTAAAGCAAACCATGCACCACATGAACCATTATGTGTGAATGGGTAAGGAAAGAGAGGCAGAGCTCCCTTGTATTTCTGGTAAGGTGGGAGTCGGCCACATACCCAACAATTAGTGGCATTGCTGGTCTGGTGAGTATGGTGTAACATACGAATGAAGGTATTATTGCGCATTGCTAGTCGATAGGACAGCTCATGTGGGGGCAGGTCGCTGAAAGTGTGCTCTGCGGAATCATTAGAGGAAGCATGTACATGTGAATTGAAAGGAAAGAAATCATGTAACCAGAAACTTGCACAAATTATCAAGATGCTCAGAAGAAACATGAGAATTAACGTTATCACACAACGACTGTGCAAGTCTTTACAATACTGTTCTCTCTTTTTGATACGCCTATCTCTCTGACTAGTGGGGGGGTCTATCTTATTCATGTCAGAAACCTGTCTAACCGCTTCACCCGAGGGGGACTTAAACAATTAAACGCTGTCTGACTTACTAGACCTTAGTTTTAAACGGTACTCCTCTTGGGGAGTTTTCTCGATCAGGGGAAGTTTAGAATCAATGTCTGGGAGAGGGCAGTCTTTATTCAGAGTATCTGGGTATATATAGTCCATGAATTTTCTTCACATGGCTGGAATGCAGCCAGCCTTTTCTTCCTTCCAGCTTCACGGCGGTCCTCGTCGTCATCAGCACCAACTTAGGCTGTTTCCATCTGGGCTCCAGCGGACTTTTCCTGTCGAAATTTCTTACGAGTACATGCTCGCCGGGGACAACGTCATGCGGTTTCACTTGGGTGTTGTCTGGGAAGGCAGCTGCGACCTGTGAACGACAAGATTGTAGTGCAGACATCAAGGAAGCTAGGTAATCTGTCAGCATATTACTGTTGGCACCGGTAATTTTCTTTGGCATAGGCGTACCCCACATATTGGGAGGCCGCCCAAAAACTATTTCATACGGGGACAATCCTGTTCTGGAGTGAGCTACCATACGCATATAGAAGAGTGCAACTGACAGTGCTATGATCCAATCTACACCCTTTTCTGCACATATTTTGGCTAACCGTGTTTTCAGGGTCTGGTTGTGTCTCTCGACCAAACGAGCTGCTTCGGGATGTCGTACACAGTGGAACTTCCACTGGTAACCTAACAGGAGCGAAACCTGTTTCATGAGCTCGGACGAGAATGGTTGTCCGTTATCTGAGTACACGACACGGGGCAAGCCGTATCGCGGGAAAAATTCACGAACCAGCTGCTTGGCAGTGGTCGGGGCAGTGTAATCTGGGACTGGTTATGCTTCTGTCCAACGGGAAAGGGCACATACTACTACAAGGACATATTTGAATCCTCTACATCGGTCCATCTGGATATAATCCATCTGTAGGACTTCAAAAGGATGATCGGGAGGGTGGAAACCACCTTGTTCCACGGGAACACCTTTGCCTGGATTGAACTGACAACAGATCATGCAGGTACGCACTTTCTGTTTTGCTGCTGCTCGTAAATGTTTGTTGAACCATAGATTCTGGATGCCGTCTAACATAGCTTTTTCTCCTAAGTGTGCTGGACTATGTGCAGTGTTAATGATAACTTGAACCATAGAGTCGGGGAGGAACCATGTGGCTCTTCCCTTCGTCATCCATCCCTGATCTGTTTGGATCCCTCCTTGTTCAGTCCATTTCTTGATTTCGTCTGGTGTGGCATGTGTCTGTATGTCGAGTACTTCCAGTATGGGATCCTTCACTGTCATACAATGTGTCTGTGTTGGTGCTATGGTCTTTGTCGGGTTTGTCTGAGTCTGAGCTGTAAGTTTAGCTGTTTGATCTGCCAGGTCGTTACCCTGGGAAATAGTATCAGTGACTTTCGTATGTGCTTTGCACTTCATGATAGCAATGGATGCAGGTAAGTGTATTGCTTCTAACAGAGCCTGAATAAGGGGACCATGCTGGATCTTGGTACCGTGAGAAGTTAAAAAACCTCTCTCTTCCCAAAGAACACCGAAGTCGTGAACGACTCCGAATGCATACTGTGAATCTGTGTATTATGTTTACTTTCTTGTTCTTGGCTAGTATACAGGCTTGGGTCAGAGCGATGAGCTCTGCTGCTTGGGCAGACAGTGTGTCAATGCGATGTGTTTCTAAGACTTCAGTTTCAGTGGTCACTGCATAGGCGGCCACTAATTCTCCTGTGCTTGTTCTCATACATGAACCATCCACGTAAAGTGTCAGGTCTGGGTCGGGTAATGCAATGTCTGTCAAGTCTTGTCTGGGCTTCGTTACAGTATTGATGACTTCTACGCAGTCATGTGGTGTCGGGTCAATCGTACTTGAGGGTAACAATGTGGCAGGATTTAAAATGTTGCAGCATCTGATTTCTATGTGTGGCTGAAACAATGTCAATTCGTATCCGGTCAGTCTTGCTATGGTCAGGTGTTGAGTCTGGGTTCGGTTCAAAAGAACTTCCACAGAGTGCGGAACTTGTACTGTCAGGGGATGTCCTAACACTATTGAATAGCTTTGTCTGATTGCTAAAGCTGTTTCTGCAACTGATTTGAGGCACGCAGGCAGAGCCTGGGCCACTGGATCTAATGCACTCGAAAAATAAGCACAAGGCTTATGGTGTCCTGCTTGATCTTGTGTGAGCACAGATAAGGCTGTGCCGTTGCGTTCAGTAACAAAAAGTGTAAAAGGCTTGCTGTAACATGGTGTTGCTAAAACAGGTGCTTGACATAAGGCTTTCTTTAACTCGTCAAAAGCATGTGTGTGTTCCTGAGTCCAAGGGAGGACAGTCGATGTCGCTGCCTCCTGTGTTGTCAACTGTATGAGTGGTTTGGCTAGGTATGCATACTGAGGGATCCATTGTCTGCAGTACGAGGTGAGGCCAATGAAGGCCCGTACTTCCTTTTGTGTCTTGGGTTGTGGCAGATGTGCAATTAACTGGATACGTTCCGGTGACAGTTGTCTCCCCCATTTGGACAGCAAGTGCCCAAGGTATATCACTTGCTGGGCACAGAATTGTAGCTTCGAAGGGGAAACTTTATGCCCCTTTTCAGCCAAGAAACATAGGACAATCAGTGACGCGTGCTCGCAATCACGTTCGGTCCGTGCAGTTATCAACAAGTCATCTACATATTGGAGCAGAGCAGTGTCAGCAGGCATGTGAATACTGTCTAATTGTCTTTTCAGGGCTTGACTGTATATACTGGGACTTTCCGTGAACCCTTGAGGTGCACGTGCAAATTTAAAACTTCGGCCATTTAATGAGAATCCGAATAAAAACTGGCTTTCCGGGTGAATGGGGACACTAAAGAAGGCGTTCTTAAGATCAATCACAGTGAAGAACGCAGCTTCGGAATCAATGGCAGTCAATAAAGAAGATATGTCTGGCACCACTGGGTACTGGGGAACGATGCATTTATTAAGCTCGCGAAGATCGATCACCAATCTGTAGACTGGCGGTGCATTTGGGTCAGTTCGTTTAAGAATCGGAATGATTGGAGAATTACATACGTTGGAGTCAGTTTCTATAACTACTCCTTGGGCAATCAATTCGTCAATAATTTTCAATAAGGCCACTACAGCCTCGGGGGGCAATTTGTATTGTCGGATTCGGGGCAGTACAACACCTTGCTTGAGAGTGACACGATAAGGTGTAATGTGCATACAACCTACATCAGTTGGACCTTTTGCCCATAAATGTGCAGGCACATTTTTCAATCTTGGATCAAAATCTCGTAACACATAGTGACCCTTGAAGTCACGTAATAACAATCTCACTCCTTCCGGAGAACAACATATCACAGCTCCTAAAGCTTTCAATGTTTTAATACCAAGCAGATTTTCAGGACATGCTTTCGTAAGTAACAGGTCAGTAGTTCGTGATAATGGACCGACTTCTAGGGAAACTGGCTTTGATACTTCATTAACAATAGGCTTTCCTGAAAAACCCAGGGAAACATTCTGTGAGCCTGAGAGGGGAGCCCCTGGAACTTCGTCATGACTGATGGTCGTTCTACTTGCCCCTGTGTCAATCAAAAATTTTCTGTCTTTCCCTAATACCTGACTATGTACATAGGGACCATCTTGATCTACAGGAACCTCAATAAGAGGCAAGCCAACCTCCCTCTCTAGGCTGTTTCATGTGTACTGCTGGTAATCGGGGTAATCTGACTGTGCATACTGGTACATTTGTTGCGTGACATGTTGAGTGGCAGCAATAGGCTGTGGTTGAGGTTGGGGTCGGGGTACAGCTACTGTCTGTTGTGCTTGCTGTGGCTGCTGTGGTGTATTCTGTGGGACATGCTGTGGAACGTGTTCCTGTCTAGGAGGACGCGGCCTTTCTTTCGTCCTACCGGTAGCAATATTATGTTTCAAAATCAAACATTCACTAATATAGTGACCTGGCTGCTTGCAGTAATTGCAATTCCCTTTAACGGGAGCTGCAGACTGACCTGGAGGAGCTGTACCCTTTCTTTGACCATCTGCTGGAACAGTCTGGGCTACTAGTACTTTCATTTTCGTGTCTTTCATACGTCTCTGTTCATGATCATGTTCCTCTCTAATTCGGTTCTGGTGGTACTGTAACATTTGTAACATTTGGGAAGGTGTATTTGCTTGCCACGTGCTTTTGACTTTCAGGACTCTATTCTTAACTTGGGGTAAGGAATTCTCAACTAGTTTGGTCACAAAAAGATGTGGATAAGATTCACTACTTGTTTTCAAGCCACTATTAATAACAAAACATTTCTCAAATCTGGAATAAAAATCACTAGTGTCTTCGTCCTGTTTCTGTTTGCAGGCTGAGATTGCATCCCAGTCTTCCTTTTTAGTTGTCAATAACCTCGGCAAAACCTGTACTAATAATCCTGGTAATGCTTTAGTTTTGTCCCCAAGACCTAAACCTGGGGTTCGTCCGTTTTCTTCGTTTTCTAATTCAGTCCAATTAATCTTTTGATCTCCCACCTCTCATTCTTTTTCTTTGAGTTTCTCATAAACACCTGCAAGCAATAGTACTTTTAACATTTTCATAATATCGGGATATGTATAATCTCCCATGAGTAACATGTCTTTTAATTCACGGTGAAACCCTGCTGGATCTTTATCATGACAAGGCACTATTTTCTTCATTTCCAATAATTCCATTTTACTTAAGGGCGTGTATACGAATACGCGTTGAATCGCACCCCCTGGAGTCGTCTGGACGGGATGAACTTCTCGTAAAGGATTCTGTCTGTCTACGTGAAAAGGATGGCTTACTGGGGGTGGAACGGGAACAAAATGTGGAGTCAAAAATGCTCTGTATCTATGACGTTGTTCAAGAATCACATTAATCAAATCGGTACCTAGTCCTCTCCATCTATTCAGGAGTAATTCATCTAGTATATTGTATAGGGGACCTGGATCAGAATGCTGACTCTCATATAGCATAATGATATGCTGGATCATGTACATACCAGCTAAACGTTGTTCAGTTGGAGTAAGACTCAAAAATGTTTGCGCTACTGAATCATCTTTATATACGCTGTCATTATCAGCCCACTGTACTGCAGACCGTGCTAGTTCTTGTTCACGCATTGTACTAAGTTCATTATAACCTATTCTATCTTTCAGGATTTTATCAGTGGCTTGGAATAAATGTTCAAGAGAACATTTTTCTGGTATGGGAGTAAGAAAACGTCTTTTATTTTCTAGACGTATAGGTCTGTCGAAAGGTCTATCAAAAGAATACTGTTTAGGGAGTTTCACTCTACCTACGTATGTCATCGTCTCGGGGGAATCTGGCTCTTCTAACTCTTGATCCTCATTCTCTTCTTCGGTTTCACTCTCTTTCTCGGTTCCCCTAGCTTCCTCGTCTCTCTCGTGCATTACTATTATGTCTTTGCGAATCTTTCTGTACATGGCATCTATGCAATTCTGTTTATCATGTTTACAATCTGCAATATTATTACTCCATTTCATCAATGCGTCCATCTCTTCTTTGACAGCACCTGGCTGATCTCATTCCCTTATCAAACAATTAATCAAAACCTGTAAAATCATACTTTGTGTCTCAACCTTCTGGTATGCCATGGCCTCGCGAATACTTCCTGGTCCCTCTCCTGTTCTAATAAAGTGATATATTCTATCTAGATGGTTAGTCATTTCTGGTAAAAGCTTCAAATATCCTGTAGCACGTCGTAGTCGTAAAGAGACTAACATCATGTCTCCTTCCTGACCGGGTACCGGGTCATACCTACAATCTGTCAGATATTGTCTAAGGGTTTCGAGTGTAGCCGCTTTCGGCGTACGTTGCATTGCGAATTCTCTAGCTGTCATTCGTTTAAGTTGAGGCGGGGTGCGAAGGTAGCCTTCGGCACCTCCTGAAGCAGAAGCGTGGGCATGACCTGACTGATCAGTAGCTGCTGACGTCATAGCGGGTACAGGTTTTAACGGATGTGCACTCTGTGCCACATCTGTCGCAAAAGGATTAAGGGGACCAATAGTAGGTGGGACAGTAACAGAAGCAGTAGCAATAGGTGAGGTAATAGGTGCGGGAAGCGTGACTTGGGAACGTGGAGGGGTCGTGGCTTGAACAGTAAGTTGAGCAGTTGGAGCAGACTGCTGTGCATTGTTAATGAGTGGTACGGGTACATTAGTATATGCTGGAGCTACATCATCTAAGTAGCTAGAAAGGAAAATGTCTGCTGCGGTTTGTTTGTGACGGAGTTTCGTCGGAACCAATGGTGGTGGCAAGTTACGGGGTACTTCCGGGGTCACCTTGGGCAGGCCCTCGGCCAGAACTGGATACAGTCCTGTAATAAGGGCATTTCTCTGTCTATCTTGTTGTTCTATTCTGACTCGTTCTCCTTCTTCTAGTAACTCTTTTTCTCTAGCTTTTTCGGATTCTTCTCTACTTTTCTCTGCTTTCCTGATTTCCTTTTCATTTCGTCTATGCGCTTCTTTACGCCATAATTCTATGGCATCTTTCTGGGATTTTCTGGCTTTCTTTTTCCACAATGCTTCTTCTACTCTCATGATGCAATCAGCATCCCATGTCCCTGAGACAGGCCATCTATACTTTTCTTCCAGACCCTTGGTGTAATCCACCCACAAATCTAGGTACAGTATGGCATCTAAGCCATGTTTATTATACATAAAATGTCCAGGAGTGTCCCTAGGCGGGACGGGAACTGCTTCTTCGAGTATCCCTTTCCTAGTTCCTATCTGACGTAACTTTGAGAACAGCGGCATAATGAGACTGAAACGAGTGTGAACGCAATAAACACAGTAATGAATCGCAAACAATCATTCATACCACGACATGAAACACATTAAAACATTTTCGAACAGTTACATGAAAACACAATACTGGATTATTCTCGAATCTCTAAAATACTAGTTATACTGGATTTCTAGATGCACTGCTAAAACAGTACAGACCGGTCTCATAAAGAGACACGTGCTGTCGTATTTACCTAAATAAACACGTCCGGACCAGGTCTGTGTACCCAGACCTGTCTTGACCGGGCACAAATTAATGAACCCGTCTAGATGCGTTCCCAATAACGGTACTCACCGGGAAGCAGAAACTGAAGGCCTCGGAAACTGGACTGGACTGGACTGCGTCAGGTGACGATTCTCCTACGCATGCGCTTCGGAACAGGTGGGCCTCTGGACACCTCGGACTTTGCTCTCTCGACTAGGTGCTCTGGTCGGGATCCTCCGCATTCCTCACCGCCTCGTCTGGATGCTGGGCCGCAGTCACCGTCTCCTCAGTAGGCCCGAGGGAGAATAGCAGGAAGACCCGCGGAAGTGCACTAGTTCCGTCGCAGCCGCAGAAGGGGTCAAGGCCTGCGGGTCATCACCGGCGAGTGGGGAAGGGGGGTCCCTATTCGGGCGCCAAATTATGTGGTAAATTAGTTTACCGAATCATTTTTGCCATATAATTATCAATACAAGACAGCTCATTCAAATGAGAGGCAGAGTCCGTGGGATCTGAGTCATACGGGCTTTAATGATAATCCACGTGGATGGGACATCATGTTCCATCACCACTAAGGTTCAGGAAGGGACATTCAACTTTTTATTAACAGTACACATTATATATAGTAAAACGATACAATTGGATTCAATACAGTAGGTGTAACAGGTGAAAAGAGAGAGATAAGAACACATGTACGTAACAGGAGGCATGTAAGAAGGCGTACACGTGGTCGTGCACTTGATATGTCAGAGAAACGTAACATGAAACGTCACAAGTGGGTGGATGCTTAGTGAAAGTTGCAGAGTCGGCAGAAACTTCTAACCTATATGCGCACGCAGCTGAGCATGACGTGTAACTGGGGAGAACTGGGGGCTTTGACTTTTTCACGAGTAGAGGAGACTGGTGTCTGGGGTGTCAGAACGACCTGCACCTATAACATATCTGGTATCTCATGTTTGGAGGATGTAGTGTCTGAAGTAAAAAGGTCTCTCGGGCAGAGGCCGTTCATCACTGAATGCTAGTGCGTGCAAAGGGATCTTCATGTAGAGTGCGGGGGCCATGGGCCTACCATGGTAACGGGAGCAGTAAATTACTTGCATGGAGACAGGAAGGCAGGGCCCTTTGCTCTGCAGCCGGGAATATGTTTACCTATTTCACTAGACTGGAATGTGTTTTTGCGGAGGCTGAACAGATAACTGTAGGCAAAATAACGTTTTGGCAGGCAAGCAGGCCGAGCCGGGCACCGCTTGTCTGTGCAGGATGTAAGGTAGAGGTCAGGGATGCATACAGTTTCAGAGACAGGAGAGATGAGGCTCGGGGCCTCGTTTAAGGGCCTAGCTCGACTGGGCCAGGAAACATGGAGAAAACGTGTGCTGAATTCAAAAGTGCACCATGTAAAGACGTTGGCACCATAGGTTTAGAAACCCAATTAACTGGATATCCATACATGACTGGATAGCTAACATGTTAAGGAGCGACGCAAATCCATATGCGTCTTTCTAGCATGAACAGAACAGAAGTTACACGACATACAAGGAACATGGGTGCATGGATAGGGTGCGAGTGGGGGACACATTGGCTACCTGATATTTCTATTACCTCATTACCTATTACCATCATCTAAGTAGCTAGAAAGGAAAATGTCTGCTGCGGTTTGTTTGTGACGGAGTTTCGTCGGAACCAATGGTGGTGGCAAGTTACGGGGTACTTCCGGGGTCGCCTTGGGCAGGCCCTCGGCCAGAACTGGATACAGTCCTGTAATAAGGGCATTTCTCTGTCTATCTTGTTGTTCTATTCTGACTCATTCTCCTTCTTCTAGTAACTCTTTTTCTCTAGCTTTTTCGGATTCTTCTCTACTTTTCTCTGCTTTCCTGATTTCCTTTTCATTTCGTCTATGCGCTTCTTTACGCCATAATTCTATGGCATCTTTCTGGGATTTTCTGGCTTTCTTTTTCCACAATGCTTCTTCTACTCTCATGATGCAATCAGCATCCCATGTCCCTGAGACAGGCCATCTATACTTTTCTTCCAGACCCTTGGTGTAATCCACCCACAAATCTAGGTACAGTATGGCATCTAAGCCATGTTTATTATACATAAAATGTCCAGGAGTGTCCCTAGGCGGGACGGGAACTGCTTCTTCGAGTATCCCTTTCCTAGTTCCTATCTGACGTAACTTTGAGAACAGCGGCATAATGAGACTGAAACGAGTGTGAACACAATAAACACAGTAATGAATCGCAAACAATCATTCATACCACGACATGAAACACATTAAAACATTTTCGAACAGTTACATGAAAACACAATACTGGATTATTCTCGAATCTCTAGAATACTAGTTATACTGGATTTCTAGATGCACTGCTAAAACAGTACAGACCGGTCTCATAAAGAGACACGTGCTGTCGTATTTACCTAAATAAACACGTCCGGACCAGGTCTGTGTACCCAGACCTGTTTTGACCGGGCACAAATTAATGAACCCGTCTAGATGCGTTCCCAATAACGGTACTCACCGGGAAGCAGAAACTGAAGGCCTCGGAAACTGGACTGGACTGGACTGCGTCAGGTGACGATTCTCCTACGCATGCGCTTCGGAACAGGTGGGCCTCTGGACACCTCGGACTTTGCTCTCTCGACTAGGTGCTCTGGTCGGGATCCTCCGCATTCCTCACCGCCTCGTCTGGATGCTGGGCCGCAGTCACCGTCTCCTCCGTAGGCCCGAGGGAGAATAGCAGGAAGACCCGCGGAAGTGCACTAGTTCCGTCGCAGCCGCAGAAGGGGTCAAGGCCTGCGGGTCATCACCGGCGAGTGGGGAAGGGGGGGGGTCCCTATTCAGGCGCTAAATTATGTGGTAAATTAGTTTACCGAATCATTTTTGCCATATAATTATCAATACAAGACAGCTCATTCAAATGAGAGGCAGAGTCCGTGGGATCTGAGTCATACGGGCTTTAATGATAATCCACGTCGATGGGACATCATGTTCCATCACCACTAAGGTTCAGGAAGGGACATTCAACTTTTTATTAACAGTACACATTATATATAGTAAAACGATACAATTGGATTCAATACAGTAGGCGTAACAGGTGAAAAGAGAGACATAAGAACACATGTACGTAACAGGAGGCGTGTAAGAAGGCGTACACGTGGGCGTGCACTTGATATGTCAGAGAAACGTAACATGAAACGTCACAAGTGGGTGGATGCTTAGTGAAAGTTGCAGAGTCGGCAGAAACTTCTAACCTATATGCGCGCGCAGCTGAGCATGACGTGTAACTGGGGAGAACTGGGGGCTTTGACTTTTGCACGAGTAGAGGAGACTGGTGTCTGGGGTGTCAGAACGACCTGCACCTATAACATATCTGGTATCTCATGTTTGGAGGATGTAGTGTCTGAAGTAAAAAGGTCTCTCGGGCAGAGGCCGTTCATCACTGAATGCTAGTGCGTGCAAAGGGATCTTCATGTAGAGTGCGGGGGCCATGGGCCTACCATGGTAACGGGAGCAGTAAATTACTTGCATGGAGACAGGAAGGCAGGGCCCTTTGCTCTGCAGCCGGGAATATGTTTACCTATTTCACTAGACTGGAATGTGTTTTCGCGGAGGCTGAACAGATAACTGTAGGCAAAATAACGTTTTGGCAGGCAAGCAGGCCGAGCCGGGCACCGCTCGTCTGTGCAGGATGTAAGGTAGAGGTCAGGGATGCATACAGTTTCAGAGACAGGAGAGATGAGGCTCGGGCCTCGTTTAAGGGCCTAGCTCGACTGGTCCAGGAAACATGGAGAAAACGTGTGCTGAATTCAAAAGTGCACCATATAAAGACGTTGGCACCATAGGTTTAGAAACCCAATTAACTGGATATCCATACATGACTGGATAGCTAACATGTTAAGGAGCGACGCAAATCCATATGCGTCTTTCTAGCATGAACAGAACAGAAGTTACACGACATACAAGGAACATGGGTGCATGGATAGGGTGCGAATGGGGGACACATTGGCTACCTGAAATTTCTATTACCTCATTACCTATTACCATCATCTAAGTAGCTAGAAAGGAAAATGTCTGCTACGGTTTGTTTGTGACGGAGTTTCGTCGGAACCAATGGTGGTGGCAAGTTACGGGGTACTTCCGGGGTCGCCTTGGGCAGGCCCTCGGCCAGAACTGGATACAGTCCTGTAATAAGGGCATTTCTCTGTCTATCTTGTTGTTCTATTCTGACTCGTTCTCCTTCTTCTAGTAACTCTTTTTCTCTAGCTTTTTCGGATTCTTCTCTACTTTTCTCTGCTTTCCTGATTTCCTTTTCATTTCATCTATGCGCTTCTTTACGCCATAATTCTATGGCATCTTTCTGGGATTTTCTGGCTTTCTTTTTCCACAATGCTTCTTCTACTCTCATGATGCCTCTGTCAACCCAGGGCAACTCCCTTAGGCCAACCAGAACCTTCGACCTAGGGTCTCAGGCTTGCACTCCGAAGACTTTCGGCAACCGCGACCCTACAGCTGAACCCAGATGGCAGTTTGAAAAACAAAAATGAGTAGATCCTCGGTGGAGAGTTAACCTGCAAACAGAAAAATCATAAAAAACTTTATTTGTCTTTATTTATTTGTCCATGACTCTCGGTCGCAAATTATAGCGGCTTCTTCCAGGCAATTCTTGATCTTTAAACAACAAATCAGGCTCAGTAGTGTTCAATCGATTCAAAGGAAGCACTGCTTCTTGCAAAATGTCATCACTTTCTCTTTCAGAGTTCGTACCAATCAGACGAGCATCGCTGAATGGCAAAAATCGTGGAACAGTGTCTGTTTCAGAGTCTGGAGGTCCCTCCTCGACCCACTTATCATACGGTAAGGGCAATGGTGCACGCTTACAGTGTACTCCGTGGATCCAGTTTCGCTTACCTTGTACTCGGACCGCAGAACGTGTCGACAGGAGGATTTGGAAGGGTCCCGTCCAGCGGGGCTGATCGTTCTTGCTCCGCTAAAAGTTTCGGACGAACACCCAACTTCCAGGTACAATAGAATGGCCTGGATCTTCTGAAGCTTGTGGAAGGCTATCGTGAACCTGTTGCTGTAAGACATGCTCACACAAGTAATCAAGCAACACAGGATGTTCAATCTCACTAAATCTAGTTGGCCTTGGCACACCCCAAATATTAGCTGGGCGACCAAAGACAACTTCATAAGGGCTCAGACCCATTCTTCAATGCACAGTCATTCTTGTGGACAGGAGCGCTAAAGGCAAAGCATCTGGCCATTGCAAACCAGTGCTCGCTTGGATTTTGGCCAATTTCAATTTAAGAGTGCCGTTATAGCACTCAACTAAACCAGCTGATTGGGGGTGATTTGCAGCGTGGAATTTCTGCCGAATACCTAGTCCTGCACACACTCTCTTCATGACTTGACCCACAAATTCACTCCCATTGTCACTCCAGATAATTCTCGGCATTCCAAATCTAAGGAAAAACTCTTTGATAAGGGCTTTCGCTGTGGACAAGGCAGTATTGTCCTTAAGGGGATAAGCTTCTACCCATCTAGAAAAGGAGCAAACAACCACTAAAACATATTTCAAGTTGTTGCATCTTTCCAAGTGGATAAAATCTAGTTGCAAAGCCTCGAACGGATACGTAGGAGGAGCAAAATGACCAGCTGGTGTTGGAATTCCCTTACCAGGATTGTACATCAAGCACACCATACAGTTCTTAACCAAGTTCTCTGCACATTTTGGAATTCCCACATTCTGCCAAACCGGAGCCAACAACTTACAAATCCCTTTCACGCTAATATGTGCCATCCCATGAGCCATTGTAACAACTGGAAGCACATACGCGTTAGGCAACAACCATCTTTGATGCTCAGACAAATCAGTCCAACAACCATCCGAATCCAATCTACCCTTGCTTTCTCTCCATACATTCAACTCTTTCTCTGTAACTTCAGCTTGAATGGATTTCACACTCTCAATCGTATCTTCACACATACTCTTCTCTGGAACCCATCTCGCCGGACCCGCAACATACATTCGGCTCATCACATTTCTCGCAGTTTCTTTCGCAACTTCATCTGCAAATGCATTTCCGCGGCCAACATCATCCGTAACTTTCTTATGGGCACTGCATTTCACGATCGCTACTTGTAATGGCAAAGTAAGTAATTCAAGAAGTTCATTCACCAACTGTCCATGCTGGATCTTCGTCCCATGCGAAGTTAGAAATCCACGTTCACGCCACAAACGTCCAAAGCTATGAGCCACGCCAAATGCATATTGCTATCAGTATACACATTCACTCGTTTTCCTTTCGCCAACACACATGCTCTTGTTAATGCAATCAACTCTGCTGCTTGTGCTGAATTATGTGGAATACGCGTAGCTTCAACAATCGTATACAAAATCGTAACAGCATATGCCGCAGTTGTATCACCACTGGGCAACTTAAAGCACGAACCATCAACCCACAAAGTACCATCACACTCAGAAAGAGGAGTGTCCCTAAGGTCTACTCTCCCTTTCGTTTCTTCTTCAGTTCTCAGAAAACAGTCATGCTGTTCTTCACTATCATCTGTCTCAACTGAAATTGGCAACAACGTGGCTGGATTCAACGTGTTGCATCGTTTAATGTGCACATGACTCGCTAACAACGTCAACTCGTAACCCGATCACCGAGCACTAGTTAAATGCTGTGTCTTGGTACGGTTCAATAAGATATCCACTGCATGTGGAACCATAACCACTAATGTGTTGTCCATAACTAAACCAGCAGATTGTCGAATTGAAACAGCCGCTGCCGCCGTAGCTCTCAAGCAACTCGGCAACGCTCTAGCTACCGGATCTAAAGTCGATGAAAAGTAAGCACATGGGCGTTGCTTATCGCCAAACTGCTGAGTCAACACTGACAATGCACATCCCTCTCTCTCGTGGACATACAATGTGAAAGGGTTACTGTAGTCGGGAGTACCCAACACAGGAGCCGAACACAACGCATTGCGTAATTCAGAAAAGCTCTTTTGACATTCGTCAGTCCAAGGAATAGGATTTGGAGTATCCTTAACTGTAAGAGCTATCAAAGGTTTCGCTAACAAAGAAAAATTAGGAATCCACTGTCTACAGTACGACGTAATACCCAAAAACGCACGTACTTCTCTCTGTGTCGTAGGCACACTCATTTTCGCAATAGCTTTAATTCTCTCTGGGGTCAGTTTCCTTCCCTCCTTCGATAAGAGGTGACCTAAGTAGGTTATTTCTTGTCGACAATATTGCAACTTGGAGAGAGAAACTTTGTGATGAAAATCAGACAAGTGGCGTAACAACGACAAAGTGGCTTCTCTACAAATGTCCTCAGTATCAGCGGCAACTAGCAAGTCATCAACGTATTGAATAAGGGCTGCACCATCAGGTAAAACCAACAAATCAAGTTGTGTCTTCAAAGCTTGACTATAGATCGATGGACTCTCGCAATAGCCTTGAGGAGCGTGTTTAAAGCGGAAACTGCGTCCTCCTAAAGAGAATCCAAAGATGTCCCTACTCTCCATGGCAATCGGGATGCTGAAGAAAGCATTCGTCAAGTCAATCACCGAAAACCATGTGGCCGTAGCCGGAATCAGAGTCAACAAAGCTGTAATATCAGGCACAACAGGAAATTGTGGAACAACAATCTTGTTCACTTCGCGAAGATCGATGACAAACCTATATACAGGAGGCTGTGAAGAATCAGTTCTCTTCAAAACAGGCAAAACAGGACTATTGCACACATTACCTCTCGTTTCCTCAATGACACCCTTGTCGATCAGATCATAAATAATCGCTAAAAGTGCACGCTCACCTTCATTCGAGATATGATACTGTGGAATGCGTGGTAACTTAGCATTCGCCTTCAGTGTCACAACATATTGGGGAATTTCCAGTGGCCTACATCATTCGGACCAGTAGCCCACAATGAATCTGGTAAAGAAGACAACTCAGATGGAAGACTATCTTTCGACAGGTACATCGAAGAGATCACTCTCTCACCCAAGGTAAGATGTACTCCTGACGGAGAACAATACAGTGTCGCATACAATCTCTTCAATAAATCCAAACCCAACAAATTCTCATTACAACCTGTAGTCAAAAGAAGGGGTGCTTCGAACATACGAGGACCAACAGAAAGAGACAATGGAGCAGAAATCGGATTCGTAACGGGGGCACCAGAAAAACCTACAGAAACATTATCAAAGCCAGACAAAGGTGCGCCAGGGAGTTTAGAGTGCATAATAGAACTCTGTGTAGCACCAGTGTCTAGCAGAAAAGGTTCTGACACACCTGATGCAATCACTTCAACATAGGGTCCACTCTGATCTACTGGAACTGAAACAACTCCCTCTCTTTGTCCATGGCTGTCCTAACAATCATTACCATTCCCTTCGTTACCTTCAACATAGTAGTCATCCACATAGTACTGTGCTGTCCTACCAGATGAATCTTGCTGTTGATCAAAACTATTCATCGAGTTCTGTGGAGGCAAAGGACGTATGTTCTGTCCGTGACCTCTACCTCTAGGCACTTGTTGAGCACATCTACCTCATACACTAGAAGCACGATTTGTGCACTGTAACAAAACCGGACAACTATTCTTGAAATTACCCTCTTCTTTGCAATACGCACACTGATTAGGCCCATACGGAAAACGCTGTTGAGAAGACTCGTTCCTTTGCGAGTTTCTCGAATATTGCTGAGGTTGCTGATAATCGCGCTGACTATTAGTACGGGGTGGATAAGCTTGTTGTAGAGAACTTTAGTCTTCAATTCCTTAGTCTTCTTATCCGCTTTCTCTAACTCATCTTTGGGCCTATTTTCATAGTACTGAGCCATAGCTAAAATCTGCGCTGACGTAGAAACGGACCAAGCACTCTCGGAATCCTTCAACTTAGTGCACAACTCGGGAAGCAAATTATGCACAAACTTGTCAACAAACAATCTCTGGCCACCCTCGGTAGCCATATCCTGACCACTATGATCTACAAAAGTTTCTTCAAACCGCGTGAAGAAATCAGACACAGTCTCGTCTTTCTTCTGCTTGCATGCAGACAACTTGTCCCAATTAACACGCACTTCGGGCATCAAAGTCTTCATATAGTTAATTATCCTATCAGGAAGTTCAGTAATAAGATCTTCAGGATTAGCACCTCCAACTTGTCTATCATTTGCAGCAACAAGATTAACCCATGTATCACCCAATTCATTATCATGATCCGTATGTCGAATCACATTCCAGATAGGCTGTGGAACAACATTGCCAAACAACATGTCTATGTCCGCTAAATTCTTGACGCACGAACCCACAGTTTGAGTGAGCTCTTTATAATATCCCGCCGGATTTTTGCGCGGATCAGGTAAAGTCTGCTTAAGTGCTAAAACTTCAGCACGCTTCCAAGGAACATGTACCCACACTCGTTGAAAGTGCGCAGCAACATTTCCATCTTGAGGTCTCCAAACTGGAGGAACCTCACGCATCGGATACTGACGCGCTTGTCTCCTAACTGATGAGTCAGGCTCAAACAATCGCTCGGAAGGAGCATTATTACGAAACGACAACAACGTCGACACCGCTCTCTCAATGTCGAGAAGACTCACAATCGTCCCTTTCGCAAACTCGGAACGCACTCGATATAATTCTTCAGGCGCCTTACCCACTTCGTCCATCCATTGTTCATGGAGGAACACACACATCATTTCAAAAACGTACCGTTGCTTTGGTGCTTTCCATTGTTGGAAAACATCCATAATACCCTCAAGATCATACTGGGAGGTATACGTAACCCATCTATGTGCCATATGATCCAAAACTGCACGTTCATCTGTATAAGGCAATTGACTACGCAAGTGTCTACTCTCATTCACAGGAGACATACCCAATTGTCCCAACAAAGGAGTCAGAAAACCAGAAAAAGCAGCAGTCATTCGCTGTCTAGTAGAAGGAGAAGATGGAAGAATAAGGGAAGACTGAACAATAGTAGAAGAATCCAAAGTCGAAGCAGAAGGAGTATTATAAACAGGCGTAGGAGTAGCAGACAAAGGGGGAGGCAAAGTTGGCGGCCCCTGACGAGGCTGCGCCAAAGGAACAGTAGCCAACGGAAGAGGAGCTGACTGTGGAGGAATTACAGGTGGCACAACAATCAGAGGTTGCACAACCACAACTGGTGGCGGTGGTGCCGTAGCACTCTGTGCATAAGGTGGTGGCGAACTCAAGAGATGCAACATTAAAGGATCTTTCGCAAGCTCTTTCTTGTCTTCCTGCTCTTTAGGCGGCAAAACTGGGTAGCATCTATCTACGGCTAACTTCTTCGCTCTAAGCATCTGTTCGCTTTCTTGCTCTTCCTCATTATCCCTAAACGCAATAGCAGCTTGTACCATTGACATACTTCGTTCCCGTTTATTCTTCTTCCCTAATTTAATTTCTTTCTGTTTGGCTTCTTTGCGCCATATGCGGAAAGAGTCAAACATTGCCGGCCGGGCTTTCTTCTTGAATAGCTTCGCTTCGAGATTATCTAAAATCTCAGTTTCAAAACTACTGTAACGGGGCCACTGTAGGACACCGTCTTTTCTCGTATACTTTACCCAAAGGTCATTTTAGCTAATAGGGCCCACACCATGTTTCAGGTATAATTCATATGTAGGAGTTCCAATTGGAGGAACCGGACACGAATCCTCTAACTGGGAATCCTTAGAACAACCACAACCAAATATCTTTCCAAGTCTGCTAAGACCAGGCATCTTGCTCACTAGTCTAGCTTCAAACAACAAAGGAAATCTCAAAACGATAGTCTCGCGAATACACGAGTACCTTGGCTTTGGGGCCTGCAGGTACCAAATCAAAGCGATCCACTAAAGGGATACCAAAAACAAACTAAGAACTAGGAGACGCTCCACTCATACTTAACTGAAATGTCGATGGCGTCACCAGAAGACCCGTCAATCGTCTCACTCTACAAATGTCTAAGGCTCCAAAACAGGGCGACTGTCAGGGCAGCAGTCCTTCATAGCCGTCGGAAAGCGGGAAATCTCGCAGCAAAGACTTTCGGACCACACCAACATACAGGGGTCGATGAAGTGGTAGGCCTTCCTCCAGAATTTTCACACGAAGCTCCTCACGATCTTCGGGCTTAGACCGGTACCGCTGAAGTCGCCCCACGTGGGTGCCAACTGAAGGACCGGGTTTTAGAACCCAGCGGCGTCAGGGAGAATGCCCGATGCCTTCAAATTCCCCTGTCTTGGCAAACAGAGACACTGGATACTTCTTGATGACGTCAAAGACCAAAGTTTATTGGCTGCAACCAGGAACAGAGATCTACAAAGCACACACGGGTGGTTCGCTAGAGACTGCACAAATTCAATGAGCGGAGCATGGTCTTTTATGCCAAAAATCAAGCCTCAGGCAACATTTCAAATTAGCATTAGGGTTCATACAAATTGGCCAATGACAGTGTGACAATTTAAAAGTAGCGTATGACGACAATCCACTTTCCGTTGCCCAGCCCACCAGAAATGACCAAGCACATTCCAGGTTTCTTGTCCGATCAGGCCGGACAAACCCATCATAAAACCCTTAACCCAAATCAGTGATTATGTCATAAAGGAAGGAACAGAAACAGATTGGAAGTGAGATAGAAAGGTGGGAGCAGTGTACCATAAACTCGGGCACGTCCTACTCTTTGATCTTTATCTGACCAGCTGCTTAACAAGGAACTGGCTCAGCGAGGTCAGCCTCGGGGCAAGGAGTCAGTTCGGCCAGGTCCCTCATTAGTCAGCTAAGGCATACGTGTCTCAAGGACTCGTTCGGCCGCAGTCAGGGCCTATGTGAGGGCAACCATACAAAATGGCTGCCGTACACAAAATGGAACCCGAAGGTTCAAACGAAATCCTCGAATACGGAGTGTTCTCATTGATCGATTCATGCGAAAACACTCAGACACACTACACTCGTCATTTGCGGTCTGCTGACACCAAAATCGTCTATTTCTGACGACATTTATTGTACGGGTTCGGAACCACCGAACCAGACCCAAAACTCACGGAACTACACTTTGCTCCAAGTAGGATCTGTGAACTGTGCAGAGAAGCTCACATGTTATCCCAGGTTTGACCAGTGGCCCCTGGAGGGCTTTCAGAGCCAGCCTGAAGAGATCACGTATGTGATGGTTGAGGCACATTTCTGCTGTCTCGACCTGTAGACTCTGTTACCAGTCAATGAGGCCCTGAAGGAGAGCACTGTAAACAGCGTTGAAGGAGTGTGGGTGCTACAGGATGAGGGGTCTTTCTCCAGCTCCAAGTGGAGGTTGGTTCTCAGCAATAGGGGTCTATTTTGGAGGAGGCAGACGAGGAGGCTGATACCCTTCACCACTGCACTGACTGCAGGGGCGGCCTTAGGCATGTGCAAGCTGTGCACCTGCACAGGGCTACCAAACCCCAGGGGCCACCCCACCAATATATATCCTTAATATAATAATCGTCTGAGGATGGATACATATTTGCATGGCGGCCCCTGGCAGGGATTTGGAGGCCTCTGACTCTGTTCCACTTCCAAACACCCTGACCCCCCCCCCCCCTCTTCACTGGCCTCCGCACTCCGCCCCGCCCAGACCCCCTCTTCCGATGCCCCCTACCTACGCTCCCTGACCAGGGCCGCCATGGGCCTAGAGCCACCCCTGATGACTGGTGGAGAGAATGCAAATTCAAAGTCAATAACTATCTGTAGGCTTCTTTTCTGATAGGTGTGTCTGCCCTATAAGACTATTTAAGTGCAGTAATACAGATACAGGCTCATGCACACACACCCACACACTCACCCTCAAGCAGGGCAACACATCAACACCCCCACACATATACCAACATATGTATTCATACACACAGAAAGCAAAACATACGCCCATCCACACAAATGCATACACTCGCATGCACTCATGCATGCTCCCAACAGATGCGTACATGATCACATAAGACAACTTACTTTTGTTCTGGGTAAAATCTCTTCACAAATGACTGCATAGGTCTGTTATGTGGTCATTTTATTTTTGTTGTCGTTGAATTTATGTATAGCTTGCATCTACAACTAGTGTGAACTTGTAGTAAACACTGTTGCCTTCTCTGTTTGCTTATAAGCAACGAAGTCCTGTGTGCACAGACCAATGTTCTTCTTGGGAAGAAAGTTATAAGGTAAACTTTCTCTTCTTTGGTGCCTTAAGGACTGGTACACCAAGCAGTAGGGGGCACAAATGGCTCCAATGCAATACAACAATCAGAAACCTGGGACAAAAATGTAGTTCCACATGTAATCCTGTTGCAGGATGAACCACAAGTTCAAAAACAATATCCCATGAACCGAAGGCCAACCAGGAATGCAAACAAATTTTGAATAAATTACAATATCAGGGAATCACCACCCCATCCCCATCTATTATGAACACCCTGGTTCCTACGTTAATTGTATCTGATTCCTTATTTTGTGTTCAGTGGTGGAATGGAGATTTAAAATATTGGGAATCCAACGGTTGCAAATTCTTACGAGGGAAAACAATATGGGCAAAACAGCTCTGGATGTAGATTGCTGACTTCAAAAGACATCTTTCGTTGGTGGGCGGTCAGCACACTCTAGCCCACCAGCATGAGGGAATCCACCCTACTGGCAATTCAGCCACAGATCAGGGTGCAAAATCTTGCGTACAAGTGTAGACATGCAAAGTAGTGGTCGCCGCCCAGTCCCAAACCAAGATCGACCTGGAAATCCTCTCAGCAGTTCAATCATCAGACAAAGTACAACTACTTCCTATGGGCGTATCAAGTTACCGTCCTATCTTCCTGTTGCCCTTGATTAGCAAGCTGGTGGAATCTCATGTCAACAGACAACTTTCCTCATATTCAGAAACACATAACTTACTCGATTCCTCCCAGCTCCCAATCAAGCTTCCGTCTGGCTCATAGCACAGAAACCACTCTTGTAGCGCTAGTCGACTCGCTTAGCCTTTCTTTGGATGCAGGCACACAAGGGATGCTGGTTCTCCTTGACCTGTCGTGGCATTTGACACTGTAACCCATCCCATCTTCATCCAATGCCTGTTCGAGATAGGTATACAGGGTACAGCATTTAACTGGCTAATAGACTTTCTTAAGGACAGTACGCAAACATTTATGCTTAGTTCTTTTCAATCCAAGACTCAGGCCTTAGGAAGGGGAGTGCTGCAGGGAACGGCTCTGAACCCCACACTTTTTAATATCTATGTCTGCCCCCCCTGGCTCAGTTAATCAAGCCCTCCGGCTATGAAATACTTTCGTATGCAGACGATACTCAACTGGTCATCGCCCTCTGACCAGAGTTAGTGAATCTTATAGCTCTTTCACTACTTGCATGAGAAACATTGCCACATTGACGTCTCAAAATTGCCTTCAGTTGAATGGGGAAGACTGAGATTTTACTGTTCGGAAAGGCGCAGTCCCTCTGGACAACAGACTGGTAGTCTAAGGAGCTTGGCGTGGCTCCCCTCCCCAAAAACACAGCAAGAAGTCCGGGCATTTTGATAGATAATAAACTATCGATGAAAGAGCAAGTTATAGCCACCTGTGGCTCGTGTTGTTGGGCAATGTGCCTCCTTAGGAAAGTATTCCAATGGCTACCGGTATCCCACCGGAAGATCCTAGTCCAGGCACTTATAATCAGTCACCTGGACTATGGAAATGCGTTACTTGCAGCATCCAATGAATCCCTTCTATCAAAACTACAGGAGGTGCAAAATATAGCTGCTCGATTGGTAAGCAAACAGACACGGGCACCCTGTTTGTTCCTCTGCTCAGGACCCTTCAATGGTTACCTGTTAGGAAAAGAGCAATTTTTATTTTTAAGCTACTCTGTCTGACCTTCAAAGCGATGTCAGGTACAGGACCAAGGTATCTGCAGGATAAACAATTCCCCTATCTTCCTCAGAGAAAGCTTAGATCAAGCAACCAGCTCCTTCTTCAACCTCGAAGTATCCGAACTCTAAAATACGGTGGTCGACCTTTCTCATACCTTGCCCAATACCTTTGGAATCAGCTCCCCTTCCATGTTAGGACATCTGAAAACCTGGCTCTTTTAATGGCATATGGCTAACTACCCTGATATCCAAGCGCTGAGATGTCCTTTCGATTACGAGTCGTTGCGGTACATCAAGTTATTATAACATATAACATAAAATATATATCCCACTTGACAATTAAACTCCCTCACAGGGCACATTTCCTAGCTGTCTTATAACCAGCCACATCTTCGCCCCTTTCTAAAGAAACCTTCTAAGGACATCTATGTGCTCAGCAACATCTGCACTGCATCAGGTTTACCAGAACTAGGAAAAGTGATTGAAAGACGAGACGCTTCTCGCTATCCAATTATAATTCTTTTCTGCAATATTTATTTCAATCAATCTATTCTTTATTGTTTCAGCATTAAGCCATACAATAACAGGTATAACATTTTACACATTAAAATTGGGTTCATCTATGATACCCTTATATGCAAACTGAGATTAAAAGCCAAGCCCTCATTGAATCTGCACTGTTCAAACTAAAACCTTTAAAAGTGACAACAGCCCACCTCTCTATACATGATTTGCATTACCACACTCTACTACTCAACTTTCCTCGACCAACTTGATATTGCATGTTCCCTCTAGCAGCGTGTACCCTTTACCCTAATTACAGTACATACACATTATCAATTAAAAATAAAATTCCATAAAATGCATATACTGAGTCTCTTGCAGAATTAATCCCTGTAGTGCTAATAGTAATTATTTTTTATTGACTATGCAGTCTTTGGCTACAGTAGACAAGTCTTATGTTCTCTAAAACGTCAGAATGCCAGTACGGATACCCTAAAGTGCATATTTCAAATAAAACGCAGGTCGAGTCTTAGTGACAAAGACAATAGCTTAAACCATTATCAGCCTTGCAATAATTAATAGTAATACACAAAACCTATGTGCACTAGGGTATTGGGGTGCAGACACAAGTACAGTATATAAAACACTACCTACCAAATATAGATTCTCCAAGTCACACGCCTCTTATTTCATCTCACAGCTCCATAGAGACTATACATTGCTGTGTGGCGAGTTAAAAACCTCTATTACCCTGGATGATGAGTTACCCACGATGGAGGACCTCCAGGCCTAGGGAGGCACTCGACGACTGTTGTAATATATTCAAATGCTGAGGCTTATTTTGATCACGTGCATCGGGTTAGGGTGGGATAAGGGGGGGTAGTTGGGACGTTGGGTAGCTGGGGTAGTGGGGGGGATGGGAGGGGTGTTCCTTTCAATTGATTGGGTTTGTAAGAATATTGAAATGTGTCTTGCTATTTGACAGTACCCTCCTGATTGTGGAGAACTGTATTTATGCTTTGCCTGATCAATCAATAAAATCAGTTGTGAAAAGAAAAAAAACCTCTATTACATGTGGCCAAACTGCCCAGATATATGAAGATACAGATTTAAAAATAGTTTCATCATCCATCCTAAAACAGAAAGCTAGGGCAACGTTAGCGGAGACAGCATTGCAACACGAAACACGGGCAATAGCCATCTCTTACTAGGAATAATACATTTCATGCAAACAAGCAAAACATGCAAAACTTTATCTTTCCCCCTGTGCATAAAGTCACAGAACTTGCTTCCTCTCTGAAGTCTGGCACATCTAACAAGGCAATCCCTGGTAGGACAAATGCCCAATCTGAATTTAAGATGCATTGTAAGTTTCAGTACTGGATAGATTTCATCCAGATGGGACTTCCAACCAGAGTCTGTTCTGCTCCCGATGTAATCACTCAATATATCTCCTGGTTTTAGCATAGCTACCTTTGATTCCCACCCAAGTTAGTAGTAGCGGTCTTTCACAAGCTCAATGGTGTCACTCCCAATGTTCCTTATATCTGCCGCTAGGCCCCCTGTTGCATTTCTATTAACAGATGCCTTATGTGCGACACCAATTTCCTCAGCAGACCTCTTCATATAGAAACATACTCCTAGAATCGCAAATATATGGTAGCCTTATAATTTCTTACCAGACTGATCCAGTATAGAGCTGCTTTTATTGCTGCTAGATTCGAGATGGGAGTTAGCCCAGGCTCCATATAGAGGGCTAGCAAGTGGGTATCTTGTCCCAACTTTAACAGAGTCCTCAAAAAGTTAATTTTGACCGCTTGCAACAAATCAAAGATGATCATAATCCCAAGAGCTCATCCCTATAGATTGCAGCTGCTAACGCTTTGAACTTATATACCTGGATGAGGTCTCTGTTTGGGCCAGTGGGGCGCATCATCGGCAAATAAGTGGTTTGACCTTTCTGGACAGCTATTATTTGGACGTCAATAGGATTCTCTAATAGATGGTCAACTACGTCATTTAGGAAAAGACTAAAAAGTAAATGTGCTAGCACACTTCCCTGTTGAACACCTCTTTTTAAGTGGGAAGGTTTTGGTGCATTTGCCAGCTGGCCCCTACCTAACCTTAGCCGTATTATCGGTACGCAGGGCCACTATTGTGTGTAGTATAGAACCCTCTATTCTCTGCATAACCAACGTTTCCCATTGCGTTCTTTGATCAACAAGATTGAATGCTGATTTCAGGTCAGTAAATGTTAGGTACAGTGATACTTTTTTTATTTGGACGTATTTGTGCCACATCATGCATAGCCGTAAAATGTGATCAATTGTTCCCACCCTAGACCTCAAGCCAGCCTGTAGCTCTGTTGGAATATTTTCTTTGTCCACCCACCCTTGAAGTCAGTTTATTATTACTTCTTCAAGAATTTTACCTGCACCATCTAAGAGGGTGGGCAATAGCTGGATGGGCAGCTACGATCCCCGTTTGTGTAAATAGCTACAAAAACTGTTGATCGCCATGATTGGAATATATTGTTGTTGGCTGTAGCGCCATTAAAGAACTTAGTAAGTAGCATAGCCCACAGGAGCAGATCATCTTGGAAGGGATCTGTAGGTACCAGATTTGTGCCCCATTTTTGCATCGCTTATGTTCTTGGGTATAATGCAAGGGGCCAGCTTACCACGTTGTCTTTGTCTGATGTTAGTCACATGTTTTTGTGGCACCACACGTATGATTAGTATGAGAATGGTTTATGCTGTCTATAAAGGTAGTTGTTATCAAGTATCATGATTAACTGAAGAAGGGGGCACCAAAAGACATAACATTATTTACATGCCATATTATGTTATATTTTGACAATGTTTCATTATGTTTATGTCAATGTAAGTCGGCGATCTGTGTATACTTGCAAGTACAATATGGCCGCTCTGTATTATAGTGTGTCACGGGACCCTAGTCGGTCAGCTGAATTCTCTTTAACGCTCAGCATGTGAATATATTCTCACTCTGCAAATGCATTGGTATTATTAAAAGTGGTGAACCTATTGTAGCAGACACACTGGTAAGCATGGGTTGCACAGCTTGCTTGCAGCACTTTGAGAGAGCATAGTTTTGTTGAAGATATTTAGAATTTGCATATATTTCAAGTAGGGGTCAATGGTGTTTGCATACACACAGCTACTGTTGCAAAGTTTACTGAACCACCACTGTTCCAACTCATTGTTTTTTTCTAATATTTGGTGTTGGTGTACTCATGGTTTAATCACTCGTTCACATGCACTGGTGTTTAAAAACTGGTGGATCAGTTATACTAGACACGGCGTTATGAAGCTGGCACATAGCACTGTGCACAGTGTCAGAATCATGATTCACATCTGGGTTTCAATTATGATTCTTGCTAAAGAATAATTTATGGTCTCTTATAAGTATGATTGGTTTATTTTAGCAGAAGTAATTGTTCCGTTGTAGACTAACTAGTGCGCCCCTGAAGAAGGACTTTGGTGTCCGAAATGCATTGGGCATGACATGGTCAAGATGAGAATTACAACATATATTCAAAAGAATGGAGGTTGGGTGGATACACACGTGGATTCATGAAGTGTTGAAGTATAAAAATTGATAAATAAATATTGATGGAAAAGATTTGTAATGTTTAAAATAAGGAGTCCCGCAATTCTTCACTCACTGTACTGTCAGATAATGAAGAGAAACAGGTTCATTTGCCTTACCATGATTCAAAATTGTGACCTACTGATCATCCCTTTGTTCAAGTCACAAAAGTTAAACTCCTGGAGCTAACCTCCAACATGTTGGTGACAGTTTCGCCATACCTGGCAACTCACCTACCTTTGGCGGGTGTCACCCATTTTTTTCCATGAGCATTTCCCATTCACCGAGTAGTATTATCCTCTTACAGGCCTCACTCCACCCACATTACTGTTTCAAGAGGTTGACATGCATGTTTCACAGCTGGGAGAAAAGTGTAGCATGACGAAGCTCATGTATAACATTAATAAATGAAATTGCATGCATATCAACAGACTTGGTTCTGGAGGGAGACGCCCAAACTTTAAAGCCAAAAATAGCTTTAATTTAGAGTTCTCCCACCTGAAATTGTCCCCACTTCAGTATAAGCCAATGGGAAGATTACATTCCACTTATTTGTATTCTTATTCATAAATCAGGTAGCCAAAATCAAAAAAAATTCTACCAACATGGCAAACACAGCAGTAAATGGTAAACATAAGGATGGTACCGCCATAAGGCCAAATATGTAGTCTCTGGAGGAAAAACAAACTCAAAATTATCATGAGCATGCATACACATTGGATGAGGAATCAAGCAAACAAAGGATACAGATGTTTCATGGTTCATCTCTCTACCTCTGGGTATCGTGTCAGTCCATCACATAGTCTCGAAACCACTGGGATGGCAGGGGTTTTTGCCTGACGTGGTATCCTGGGAGACCCTGACCAGGTCCTGGCTATTCAGAGATGGCCTGCCCGTTCTCCAACTCCACGCCTGTGTCCGAATTACCTGATGTGTTTGGATCAGTTTCAATTGGCGCGGGCAAGGACATCCTCCCAGGGACACTTGGGGTAAATGGCATCTCCCCTGTCTCATGGTCATCTTCCTGACTGGGTTCAGCTCAGGTGATGAGTCCGGTGAGTTGTCAGGGTCCCCTCTGAGACTCTTGAAGTGTGATACATTTTGTGTTACAGATTTGTGGCCTCTGCCCTCTGTTATCATAGTCCCGCTGATCTGGGAGATCTTCTGCGGTCTCTATTTAAATGGCAGCCTGAACTTGCTCCCTGAGTGATGGTCTTTGAGGAGCACCCAATCACCCATAGAGAGCCTCAGTGTCTGGGCCCAATGGCGCAGGGATGCCTGGCAGTTCTACTCCTCTCAGTGTGCTTGGCCACTATTCCTCCGCACCGGGGCATGTTCCCCGGTCAGATGGTGGGTAATTAAAAAAGAAGGAGGGAGTGGCCCTACTTTTCTACTTCAGATGGTGGGGAATGACATTGACGATCCGTTGTATAAAAAACTTGGTGGAGTGGGGTGTCACATGATAGTCCTTCTGAAAATTGTAGATCGCGCTCTCTACACACCGTTGCTCATCCTGCGCTATTAGGATCATTTTTGTGAGGGTTTGAACAAACCACTCGCCGTTGGCATGAGGCCAACCTGGGGAGATCCTTCGATTAGCAGGGACCCAGGGCACATCCAGTCAAAGTGCATCAGTGGTCTGGCAAAAAGTGGGGGTTACTGCAACAGAAACCCAGCTTCCTACAATTCCCCCCCCCCCCGACCAAAGGAGACTCAGCCAAACCTGGGAGAGTCTTCCTAGTCTTTCAGGCGAGGAAGAGTAGAGGAAGTGGATTGTAAAGTTGCAGGACCTACTCTGCCTTATATCCTCCGGTCCAGGCCAGTCCCTTTGAGGAGCTGGCCTACCTCAACAGTTTCAGCACCTAATTCCCAATGCTCCTTTCCTAGCTCTTTAGTGTTTTTACCCCCTCTTTTTAGTTTGGGTTCAGAGGTGCCTACCTTTGCAAATTCTAGCTTAGCTGTGGCAAAACCTGGCTTACCCACAGAGGTTACACACAGATTGAGGGACCCAATCATGACCAATAGGGTCAGGGGGCCTAACTTGCTATTTGGCAGGGGGCTAGGCCACCATGACAAGGACAGTGCTGCCACGAAGGCTAACACCCAGCAGAGGATACCGACAGCTGTCAGTGCCCGGAACCACACCTTTAGCTACTCACTGGCAGGTGAACGGGCTACTTTACAGGCTTCTTTGGGTTCTGGTTGCCTGTCTACTGTTTTATGGTGGGGGCAACTACACTTGGCAGTGAACACCCTTCTTCCACCCTCTATTCTATCAGCTGAGGAGAAACAGACTCAGGCTGGACAGTTGTCTGACTAGTCAGGTCTTTTTGTTGGTTAGGAAATACTTCACCAGTGCCAATTTTGGAGTTCTCACCTACTGGGATAGAATCTCCCTGACATTGGGTTGCTCTAAAAACTTCTTATTAAGTCTTTGAATTGCATCGGAGAAGAGATTCCAGCCATCACCAGCTGATGGAATAAAGGGAGGATGAGTATCAAAGATTTTAAGTCCAGCACTACCCAAATGACTTTAAAGAATTGCTAATTTGCGTTTGGGATAACACCCATCAGCATCAATGGCAATAAGATAACTTTCAAAGCTGCAAAACCAAATTTTCCAAGACTCTTTGGGCTTACCAGGTACAGGAAGAAAATTAGTTAAATGCACAATTTGTTGATTGGAAGACATGGGAAATAAATCTTTGTGTTATTGAGCACAAGTACCGCTGTAGCAGTTCTTTAAAAATAATGCTTATATGATGCAAGAGAGTCTCTTTATAAATGTCTTTGTAGTGGCAAAGGAATACCTTAATAAACATTTTATTTTTGTAATGCCAAAGTGTCTCTTTATGAAGTATTATGAGAAAAATGGTCAAATAGGGTGCGTAAACAGTTAAAACACTGTTGATGTTTTAAAACCGTAGAATGTAAATTCAATTAATAATTAATTACCTGTTTATGAGAGCCCGGTGAAGAAACAGTAAAATAATGATGATCCAATGAGAGAGGAAGAAGCTCATGAGGAGAGTTTGTAAACAATGAAAATGTGCAATCCAATATGGCCGCTGTCACGTGACAGAGTGATGATGTAATTGGAGAACTAGGCAGAGGTGTAGAAGTTCCAGCGTACACCCAATATGGCTGTTAAACGTTGCGTGATTACGTCATCACGTTTGCTTGAAGACATAGAGCCAAACATAGGAGCTGACGTCCATTGAGGAAATGTGCAAAATCTTAAAAAATTAGCAAAAGTTGCTGTGAAGATCAGAGCCGGCGCAGAGTAAGAGGTTGAATGCGGGCATCAACTAGAGATCATCGGAGATTAAGGAGAAGCAGATCGTCGCCGGAGGAATGCTGAGGAACAGGAGATTCAGCCAAGTGCACCAAAATAGTGGAAAAACTGCAGGCAACTCGTCGCCAAATGTGAAGTGCTGCATTGTGATCTCAAAAGATGAGCGGACCAGGTAGAAGTACAAATCCAGAGGTAAGTTTATTAAGCACAAAAATGTGACCACAGGAGTGTATCCATCCTCAACAAAGCATGGGCTGTTAATGTCTGTTCAATAACTGACATGCTTCGTTGAAGATCGACATTGCGAGCGATGCTCTTTTAAACATAATCATGTTTGAAGGTGCGCACGCCAAGAAAATAGAACAGGTATGTCATACAGCTTAAGTCAAACAGTAATGAAAAGCAAACAGGGACTTCAGTCAATTAATGAAATTACTTATGAGAACAGGTACATAATACAAACCTTTACACATACTCCCGGAATGGGGAGGAAGCTACAGCCTAACAACAAAAGAACCGGGGGTCTATAACGGAGCTTCAAGTACTCCGAGCTGCTGCAAAACTCCTACATAAGTGAGTTAGGCGCTAATAGAGCTATATAAGTCTCTATATCAGAATGTGTGCCAGGACAAACCTGTCGAAGGACCTACTGAGATTGTTGGTAAGACCCGTACAGAGAAGTGTTGGATTCCCATCAAATAGGTATGTAGATCAAGTGTTCTCATTTGGTCATCCAAAAATGGGGTGGTATGTCTCTTGATCAATGAGACCCATCCATCGCCCTTACTCAATTGGGTCGCACCATCAATCGCTAAGGTACCCATGAACAAATGATAAAGATGGGATTGAGTGCAGTGCAAAAATCAAAAGATGTGTGAGTTAAAAACAAGGGGCAAAAGGATCAATAGGCGAAAAACTCTAATGTAATTTGTCCTTTCCCTCAAACAAACAAGAACAATGCAGAGGAAGCAGTCTAAACATATAACTGCATTTACAAGGCCAACATGTTTCAGCCGGTAGGGACAAGATCTCATGGCTTTCTTCAGGGCCAGAGTTCTAAGCATTAGCTACTGCATACATAAAGTGAACGTAACGACAATCTGTAAAGGATATACATAAATAGTCCAAAATCGTGTTCCTCTGTACCAAAAGGTGTCTCTTACATCTGAATAGTACAGGGAGTGTACCTCACCTCTCCTGGAACCCAGCTCAGGAAAAAGGAGGCCCCGCTCTGTCCGGCGTTGTCTCATTGCAGGACCCGAGCTTTGTGGGAGGCCAAAAACTGCAGGCAACTCGTCGCCAAATGTGAAGTGCTGCATTGTGATCTCAAAAGATGAGCGGACCAGGTAGAAGTACAAATCCAGAGGTAAGTTTATTAAGCACAAAAATTTGACCACAGGAGTGTATCCATCCTCAACAAAGCATGGGCTGTTAATGTCTGTTCAATAACTGACATGCTTCGTTGAAGATCGACATTGCGAGCGATGCACTTTTAAACATAATCATGTTTGAAGGTGCGCACGCCAAGAAAATAGAATAGGTAAGTATGTCATACAGCTTAAGTCAAACAGTAATGAAAAGCAAACAGGGACTTCAGTCAATTAATGAAATTACTTATGAGAACAGGTACATAATACAAACATTTACACATACTCCCGGAATGGGGAGGAAGCTACAGCTCCTAAAATTAAAGTTTAATCTGCCAAACTGCTTCAGAAAGTCTTGATACTAAATGAAGCCGTTTTTGGTAGTAAACTTTAGAAATCAAATGAGTAAAATGTGTTTAGTTGTTTAGACATGGAGTAGAGTCATATTAAATAGTAATAATACAATAATATTAATCCAATAATAATAATTATTATTATTAATAATATTAATATCCCCTCTATGTGAGACGTGTGCCGGAGGTCCTCGCGACACTTTTGTTTTTTCTTCTAGTTTAAATGCAGTCCCGACCGTCTTACAGGTGAAACAGCCACGTCCTTACATGGTAAATGTTAAAGACGTAACAGTTCATGGAAAGTGTTTGCAGTCAGTCCTGCTTTAAACGGAAGGTTCCCGTTCCAACATGGACGCCGCTCCAGTGTCCGGTGTAAAAGACTCCCTTAGTCTGTTTTTAAGGTGCAGAGTCACGCTTTATGTTGATTATAAGAGAAGTTGCCCGTGGAAAGATGGCCGTTATATTCACGCCCACGTCTCTTCCCTTGTTTCTAACTGCAGCGATCCCGTTCAAACATGTCCGCCACGCCGGAAGTGAATGCCAGTGGGACAGGCCCAGACTTATATGCAGTGCGCCTGCGCGGGACCTCTCTCTTTCCGCTCGGCGAGGTGAGTGAAATGGCGGCGGCTGAGCTGAGCTGGCCCGGCCTCGTCGGGGTTTATTCCCCTGCCTCATCATCTGTGCACCGCCCCGACCCCCCACGCACTATGCTAACGGTTCTCCCTCTTACTCCGCAGGTGACCAGCAGCAGCCGCCATGGGTCGCCGTCCCGCGCGATGGTAAGTGACCAGCCCCGGGGTGTACCATGTGCTGCTTGATGGAGGGAGGGTAAGAGGTGGTGGGCCTTGGATGGGGCTCTTTCCTGAGTGGGGAGTAGTTACACGTTGTCAAGGAAGGATGCGAGTCCCATTTTGTGCGAGGCATGTGGGTAAGGCAGGGTGGCTGGTGCCGGGTGAGGTTATGATGGGGGGTTGTCGGGGGCACCAGTGTGTTAGTCTGGGGGGCACCAGTGTGTTAGTCTAGGGGCACCAGTGTGTGTTTAGAAGGTGTCCTAGGAATTTAATATTACTGGCCTAGGGTGCACATAGGGCCACAAAGCCCCAGTGACCCTGGGCCCCTGTTTTAAAGCCCCCACCCACCCCTTAAAGTTGAGCCGGGCACGGTGCTATTAACAATGTGTGCTCGAGCCATCTGTCGTGGCACCAGTCGTGCCAGGGTGGCCTGTGCCTGTCGGTGGCACACAGACCAGGTTATGGCTGCAGCTGCTCTCTTGACATGGGGGTTTTGTGCTTGTATTTAGCAAAGTAAGATGCATGCTAATCACGCTTTAATTAAAAGTAGCTCCATTCTGACAGCCTACTTTTTGTGGCGTGCTGAATATTAAATTCTTGCAGGTGCATATCTGGTTTCTGTCCGCCCGTTTGGGCGATCATGCATGTCTCGTTTGTCACGTCCTTATGGGGCTTTCACATTTAAGTACCGTTGTGATGCAGCTGCCACCACGTGCCTTTAAATGAACGTCCTAGCATCCCATGATGTGACTTGTCCAATATCGATAGTTTTAGCTTAGGGCAGAGGTCTTCAAACTTTTTAATGCGGATTTTTCCACTATTCCCCCCCCCCCAATACAAACGAATCTTTACGCGTAAGGACCCACTAATGACATACATTTCTAGAGCCTGGGAGCTCCTCATCGGCAGTCATTAATGCGCACAATTTCCGCAGCAAATCTTCTTTTACAATGGGTATCTGATATGGGCGACTGTTTCGGGGTCGGATGCTTACAAAAAAGTTACATTTCTACAAAATGAATTACCTAAAAATGAACAATAGTTTATTTTTTACAAAACGCATAATTTGACAACCTATGTGGGTAACATCTTTCTCAATTTATATGATGGATGAGCCTGTTTTTCTCCAGGGTGAGTCTATCCTTGGTAGTGCTTCATCAGTTTAACTCCCAAATATAGCAATAACCAACTAAAAGGTGACCAGTCCAGCTTTGCAGAGGGCCTAACACTGCGGCAACACGTGTTGCTAACTTTTGAACCATTTAAGTAATTAAATATTTTTTTAATCTGCAGATTATGCAACAGATAATGGATTATGCAGCAAAACTATAATTATGTTAAAATTGACACAGCTGCATATTTTCAGTGGCCCTCGGTATAATGGCTGTAATGCATGGGCTGCAACTTTAGCTCAAGGAATCAAAGTAGAACCATACAATTGTTCATAAGATGCGGACAGCTTGACATCTGCCAGAACTGGAAGTTGTGGAGCACCAGTCATCAAAATTCAAACATACCATTTACAATCATTAATGAACTGCAAGGTACAAGTAGGATACTTTCCTTAATTCCAGGGTTGGAAGTGGTCTCAATCTTTCATTCTGTTATAAAGATTTTTATTTTTAACATGATAGTTGGATGCTTCTATTTTAGCAACAACTGACTCATGGTTATATTAGTTTGCTGCTGTTTACCTCAGCCATGTTTTTTTTTTGGGGGGGGGGGGGGCTTGATGTGCCTTCAGAGTCTGAACGTGGGGTGGGGTCAAATGTGTGGCTAAAAACAAAATATTCTAAACGTTTTTCAAGTCTTTCACCCTCATCTACATAAAACCTAATAAAATCGCAGGCGGCTTAAATGAAAAATATAAAGTTGTATGGGGGCAATGTACTACGGCTCATTATGAAACCTCAAGTAAATGCACTGCAGAGGTCTGTGTGTAACCTTAGAGCCACAATTAAATCTTGTTTGGTGCAGTGGGGAATAGTGAATTGTGTATTTTTAGTGCTACGAGGTGTCAGCCTGTGACAGAACTCTGAATACGCAAAATATTATTTTGTACTTGGATTGCACTATACAATGGATGTTACAAAATGTACAGAACATTTTGACAAACTGGTGCTTCCAAAGTATAGATTTTAGTAATGTCCAGACCGAACCCAATGGTATTTTTTTCCATGGCTGTTTAACACCTCGGGAATAGTAAGCATTATGTAAATACAATTGCAAGCGCGCACTTCACATCTCAGTTAACTGTGCTACGACGTAAAAAGAAGCTTCAAGTAATATCAATTCAAGCCAGTACCACACTTGCATTTCTTTCAGGCAAGCAGCACGCTGGCAACAAGGCTTGTTTAGCTGTCTGCCAGGCTTTGATTTTACAGCACGAGTCCCTGAACGACACTCCAATGAGGAATATGTGCTCCCCTTCCCATGACTCCACAGCCCTCCTTGGGGTTGCACCCCAGTTTGAATACCTCTGGCTTAGGGTTTTGATAGTGAGCTAGTGTGCCCGATTTTACTCCAGTTTAGAATCTACCATTAAAATGATTTCTGCATGGTACACCAGCTTTGATTTGACTTGTCCTCCATTCTCGTTAGTAGAGTTTTTTTTCTTTAACAGTTGTGCACTTCAATGTGGGGACAGTTTCGATATTTGCAGTCAATTAAGCCGACCAGCTTCTGCCGCTATCAGTAGGTGGTGTGCAATGGCTGCATACAGTGACATCCTGGGTTTGTGTATGTGCTCCATCTCTTGTATGGAGAGCTTAAAGGGACCTTGGAGACAAATATTTGTAAGTTTGTTCCCCATAACGCTTGATAGTTCCAGTCAGTTGTATTATCTTGATCATTTAAAGCGGGGCTGTCTTAGCAGAAGAATTCTTATCTGCATGAAACCTGATTTCATGATAGAAAGATGGGTTCAGCTTTGTAGAAGTCCTAGTAGGTATAATGGAGCCATACATTTTATTTTCACCAGCAGCTGTTGGAGGGTGTCAATCTCTTTTATGGTGAGCTTGAAGGGACCTTGGAGACAAATGCAGGGAAACGTTTGGTTTGAGGCATGTGTGGCTGTAGTTGCGCCCAGGAAAAGGTTACAGGGAGGCTTGGAAAATAAAATTATATGAAACGTGGGTAAAACCTCTTGCTTCCAGAGTACAAGTACTGTTTGCATGTCTCAAGTCTCCCATTTCCCCTCTATTTCCCTTTTATTTGTTGACACTTCTCACGATTTCTCATTTAGGCTCTTGCCATACTTGTTTTCAGTTCAAAGTCCGCACCAGTGAGCTATGTTTGCATGTACAGTGTCTGTGATTTTGTATACAGTGAAGAAACTATGCGTAAGCTCAAGTCTGTCTTTAGCGGAGCTTGATTTTGTTTTTAAATTCATACATGTTTGAAAACAGAACTAGGTGAACACATTAGCAGTTGTATGGGAACTGGGCTATAGAAAATCGAGCTAACTACATCACCGGAAATACATCATTGTACATTTACTTTTACTGTTTTGGATCAAACTAGTAATTAGTTAAAATGTTATTTAGTTACAGATACTGCAAAAACAAGCCCTACCCCAAATCCCGTTTCTGCAGGGGTGTTCCTGGTAAGCTTTTTTTTTTTTCTTCACGCTTTTTCTGAATGTAATGAGTCTTGAAATAGTTTACTAAACCTGTTCGAACCTCGTCTTGAATAATGTCGTTCATGTATCTTCGTAATACTAAAGATCGTGATATCCTGCCGTACGCTTGAGTTGCTCTTGTCATAGGGATGGATTTGACTTAGTTCCGAAATAAAGTTAGTTTTAGCCATTTGTTTGTCCATTCTTGATGGATGGCCATATCCAGTTTGAAATTAACCTGTATCTGATAGTGTTGCTGGAGTAAATCGCAATGTACTCAATAACGTACACCTTTAGAAGGGGTACCTTTGACGTAGCTTATTTCGATTTAGTCAATCCGTATCGTTTCTTGGCAGTGGGTTCTAGCTGCTAGTGTGGGCTGCAATGCAAATCAGTGAGCGCATAATTCTGTTATAGAGGGTTTGCGCACATTGGATCTCTAGAATACTAGGGCCTGTCTTAAAAGTGAAATGCTTGTGGTCTTGGTAGGCTAGCTGTCATGTTTTTCTTTTCTAAATATAAACTGATTTGTGGTGGGTTTTTTTAAGTAGTTGTAATTATGGTCTCGCTTTGTCTTTTAGATCCCAAGATTAGGATTTTCGATTTGGGCAGAAAGAAGGCAAAGGTGGACGAGTTCCCACTATGCGGCCACATGGTGTCTGATGAATGTGAGCAGCTGTCCTCTGAAGGTAAGCACAGGGATCCAGGCAGCTGGTTTCCACTGGTTTGAGTGCCTGTGGATATTTGTTGCACACTTCTCCCCTGTTGTACAGGTTAAACGCTTGTTTGCTGTGGCTCCCACAGCTTGCTGCTTGTCTAACTCAAAGTAACTCTGCTTTAGCTGACTCGAGTTTTGGGCGCAGTCTAGTGAGCAAAAGGGTCCATTAACATAGTGTAGTGTGCTAGAACAGTACCTGATTACTTTAATGTAGACCCGCCACATGGCATGTTTAGTGTTCAAGATTAATGGTACGAGCCGTGCTATTGAGGAAGAGTGTTTTGATATATGCTAGCATCAACTATTCTCTCCTTTAAATCCTAGCGCTGGAAGCTGCCCGTATTTGTTGCAACAAGTACATGGTGAAGAGCTGTGGTAAGGATGGTTTCCACATCAGAGTGCGCCTGCATCCGTTCCACGTCATCCGCATCAACAAAATGTTGTCCTGTGCCGGTGCTGATAGGTGAGGACAGCTTAAGCGTGTGAAGGTGCAATGTGGTATTCATGATTGTGGTACACATTGCAACACTTTCTCATTGGACTAGAGGTGTAAATAGCTTGAGGTTTTAAATGTGAGCTAGTTTTGCTCTAGTTTAGTCTACCACTGGAAAGATTTATACATGGTACACTCTCCATGAATTGACATATCCATTTTCCTCAGTGGAGTTCATGCTTTTTCTCAGTTGTGCACTTTTCTCAACGTGGGCACAGTTTTGATATTTGCAGTCAATTAAGCCGACCAGCTTCTGCCGCTATCAGTAGGTGGTGTGCAATGGCTGCATACAGTGACATCCTGGGTTTGTGTATGTGCTCCATCTTGTATGGAGAGCTTAAAGGGACCTTGGAGACAAATGGTTATTCCCCTGAACGCTTGATAGTTCCAGTCAGTTGTATAATCTGGAATCATTTAAAGCGGGGCTGTCTTAGCAGAAGAATTCTTATCTGCATGTAACCTGATTTACTGATAGAAAGATGGGTTCATCTTTGTAGAAGTCCTAGTAGGTATAATAGAGCCATACATTTTATTTTCACCAGCAGCTATTGGAGGGTGTCCATCTCTTATGGAGAGCTTGAAGGGACCATGGAGACAAATGCAGGGAAACGTTTGGTTTGAGGCATGTGTGGCTGTAGTTGCGCCTCCTTGGCATAAGTCGGTCATCTAGTATTGGGGCTCAGAAGTGTTTTTGGTTTTTGTCATTTGAGTCACGTTGACACCTCTTGCTTGCAATGTGACTGGTCTTCCACTCCGTTTTTTTTTTCTCTGCTGTTTGGGTGTCGTATACTCCTCTGCTCCAACTAGACCTTGTCGAAACTAGAATCTAGGGTTTACTATAAGTGTTGTCATTGATCTTGGTTATTCATAGCCTACATTGGTAACTCGTATATATGTTCCAGCCGCCCGAGGCCCAGTAGGCCTTAGGAGCAAGTCCTTATTTCTCATCCCTTGTGGATGGAATGGATACCTTCTCGATTTTGCCCATGCCAATTTTCTACACACGGACTAAAACCTGGTGTGTAACATGTGCCTTTCCCCAGGTCATCAGAAGTCTATCTGTGTATAAATTCTTCCGGTCGAAGAAGACACTACATTATTGAAGTGCAAGACTCCATGTCAAGACGGACAGGCGACCCTCAGGGCCTCTTTGGATCCGAAGTAGTTCACCACAAGGCTCACACCCAGGCCTCTGCAGCGGATGAGGTCTCCCTTCTCATGGAGACAGTTGTGGCAAAGCTCAATCAACCTTCCACCAGGACAAACTAAGTACTGTGAATCCATCCATCTCAGCTACTGCCTCAACAAACCATCCCACAGGGTCGGCTCTCCTATTGTGACTGACTGAAACCTTCACACGGGCCTCAATTGTCTGCACCAAATAGCTGTACCAGACACCCAGGCCAGGTGCCGAAAGAACAGCACAAGACCCATTCCCATTGACCATGAGCCGAAACTCTAAATCGCGAGATCTAGCGCGGATTCCTCTCTTTGGCACCGAAACCAAGAACATTGGAAGAGTCACTCTGCATCCAAACCCTCTGTGCCTGAAGCTGCTTTGGAACAAAAGAATGAACATTTTTGCTAAACAAGGTCGCTCTGATCTGCAATCTGTACTAAACTATTGCAAGAGCAGCTCGAATCCAGAAAAACTACTGGTGATTCACCCTGACATCAGTCCCATCCTGACTACACCTCCACACAAAATAGAAGCCAGCCAAAAGACCATTAACTATTGAGGACGCTCTGGGAAGCCTCTTGCCACCAAATCAACGAAAGGGTGGACCAGTCCACCACCACAGGCACCAAGGGATCGCACTCCAGAACTAGAACCTCCTACAGACCCACACTATTCTCCAGAGGGTTCTATTAATTATTTTGAAAACCATTGAGATGATGGGGACCAATGTTCTACTACCCCCACCTCCAGCCAAGACGACTTGTGGGACACTTACCACAAATCTCCTGCAGACAGACCGAACCTGCATCCTGCAAAACCCTCCCCTCCAGACTACATATTATGACATACTAGGTGGGGCAGCTAGTTATCATAAGGTTTAATCCACACCGAACCAGTGGAGGATGATTTCCTATAGTTGAGTCATCCACTCAACACAATTCCTGTTGGTGATTAAAGTTATGCACACACACAACAGATATTTTTAAGGCCCCAATAAAGGACTTGTCATTACACCCTGGTTAGATAAAAAAAAAATGAGCTGTTCCCTTTCGACCCAACATGAAGGGTCCCTTAACCACACAATTAGTGGGTGCAACAGCACGAAAAAAGGCAAATTTCCTACCCCCTTGACACATTTCCAAAACATTACTGTGTAGTCATGGTACAACAGCAATCCAATGTGGGTAATGCGATTCTAAACCTTATTTCAGTCTGCAACCTACACAGGTTGGCCACAGTGTATGGAAGAAAACTGCTTTAGTCAGTTAAGCTTGTAACTACAGCCACACGTCCTTCAAACGGAAAACATTACCCAGTAAGCATCTGTTTGTGGTATATAGTGATGTAGGTTACATGTGCCCACCCTCCCTAGATACCTGTGTGGATTATAATTACAAATATGTACGCATTACCTTATTGCATGGTCCTCTCTAGGATGCAAAATCCTCACACATCAGTCCTAACCTTCCAAGCCGTAAACAATCTAACAATGTAGTCGAGGGCCATGCACATTTCAAGCAAGAGTCCCCATGCATTGACTTGTAAGAATGGCACCTTTCTGAGACCAACACTAGATGGCGGACATGTGAATCTACAACACTACATGCCGCAAACAGATGCTTACTGGGTAACTAACATTTTCCTTCCCTGCACACTTCATAGCTCTGGTTGTTGTATGAGTTTATGGTGTTTTTGTTGAACCGGAGGGGACTTGAAAGGAGCCGTATTGGGACACTTTCTATGTAGCGGCTACTGGACATGGCTAACCAAGTGCTATTCTTTCCTTCTAGACTTCAGACCGGAATGCGTGGAGCCTTTGGCAAACCCCAGGGCACTGTAGCCCGTGTGAACATCGGGCAGGTGATCATGTCTGTCCGCACCAAGGCTTCCAACAAGGAACATGTGATTGAAGCTCTGCGTAGAGCCAAGTTCAAGTTCCCCGGGCGCCAAAAGGTAAGTCAACTAGTACTTGTGCAACCTAAACTACGCTCTATTGGAGACGCTCTATTGAAGATTCGTTCAGATAGTATTGATACTACGCTTATTAGCCAAGAAGAGGATTTTGCATGCTCTCGATGCCAGGGTAGTTTTGTCTAATTTTGCAGTCAATTAAGCCGACCAGCTCCCTTGACTGTGGGGAGGTGGTGTGCAATGGCTGCATACAGTGACATCTGGGGTTGTGTATGTGCTCCATCTCTGGTATGGAGTGCTCTAAGGGACCCCGGAGACAAGTTAGTGCACATAATTGTGGTTCTTTTGTCACTTATGTAGGACAGATCCTCTTACTTGAGTAATACTTAGTCTTGCTTAATACTTTTTCATGAACGTGAGCTTTTTCTGACACTATCTTTATTTCCCCCCCCCTCCAGATTCACATCTCCAAGAAATGGGGTTTCACCAAATTCAATGCGGATGAGTTCGAGAGCATGTGTGCAGAGAAGCGCCTTGTGCCCGATGGCTGTGGCGTGAAGTACATCCCCACCAAGGGCCCCTTGAACAGATGGCGTGCCCTTCATGCTGCCTAAATGTGGAGAGGGTGTAATCCCTCAACAGTGCCGTTTGAAAACCAGAATAAACATCATGGATCTTTTCTTTGGTTTCCCACGGGTTTTTCTTCGTCTTTGGTTACGCGTCATTGCTTTAGGTGGGTGGCAGCCTGATGGAGGTTGGCTGAACATTGGGCCACTGGTAGGGGTTCAATTGGGGCTAGAGGTGCTTTAAGGCTTAGCTCATGGTTCACAGGTGAGCAGGAGAGGTTAAGCTTGATTAAGTTTTCAAAAACCTTGGAAGGATTTGGACAAGATGTCATGTAAGCAAGAGGGTGGTACAACCATGGAAAATGCCCATTTTAATGGAGCTCACATTGGTCTTCCGTGGCACAGACTTGTATGTATTTATAAAGTTTTATATGGCGCCAACTTGATCCCGAAGGATATCAGCGCTTTACAATTTGAGGCAAAGGTAACAAATCTGAACATTAGTACATGGGGAATCCATACACCTGGGTGAACAAAGAAGGTGCTAGACGATGGAGCACATTGACTCGAGGGGAGCAAAACTCATTCTACATTAAATAGAGCTTTGTTTATGCAGCTCGCGATGGGCACAAAGCCCCAGAATCTTTGAAACCAATGTATTTAACCTGTTTGACTGGTGGTGAACCCTCATCCTTTATCATTGTTCCACGGAAGAGTAGTCTTTTGGTGAGGTAAGTATTCACAAGCTAGAACTATTATGTAATGCAGGAGGCTTTTGAGGTTTGAATAACTAGCAATCTGGGGAAGGAAGCCCTGTGTACTCAAACTGCACTTAGGAATTGCAACGGGTGTTGGCATGTCCGTATAGCAGCAAGTTCAACTCTAAACCTTTACTGGGTGGCTGCTGTTGACGAATCGTATGTGGGAGTAGTACTTCATACTGAGGGTAAAGAGAAGGCATCTTTGTTAGTGAGCTGCAAGTGTTAGTGTGGATGCTTCCTGCAGTAGGCACAGATATTCTATGTTCCTCTGGACCATTTGTTTGGCCTCAAAAAGCGTGTACATTTCTTCCTCTGCAAACAGACGCTAGAGCTCACGGTTTAGTGGGTATGGATTACTGCTGATATCCACTGGCTCTACCTGTGTCGTTTGGGCATTGTAGTGTAGCACAGTTCCACTTGCACTACGCTGTCCTACTTTGGTAGTGCTTTGGTATAACATGCTTCTCCTTTAGGGATCTCAATTGATCATAAGCACTGAATAGTCCCACCTACATACAGACGTCCTGGAGCACTTTCCCCAAGTGTCCATTTCTGTGTTAATCTTTTATTTTGAGAAGGCCTATAAACTAATGTGTTGAGTTCTATTTGTGTAATTTATTAAAATGCAGGGAAAAAAGATTTTAAAACTTTAACAAAGCTTATATAAAGTGATAGATACAAGAGTCGGGTAATCTAGACATAGGTCGGCTTCCCCTTTTTTCCCTCCAGGGGATATTATTTAAAAATGTTAAATATACAGTTCGTCAACGGACACGGAGGAACAAAGTCTTGTGTGATAGGCAGAAAGCAGAAGCTACATAGAGAGACGGCTAAGACTAGTAGTCATGGTGCAACGTCTGAGAACTCCACCAGAAGCAGGCAATCGTCACGCACAAGTGGTGGCTAAAAGAATGGCCAGTAAAGGACATTTTTCAAAGGTCGGGCACACCACAATTAGACCAGAAAAATGCCAACAAATACTCCAGATTTACCATTGCAGTCACTAGGGAATGTCCTGTTGAAATGGGCATGGGTTTTTGTCTGCGCCTTTACGCTAATACAGAAATTGAAACAAGCACATATGACACGAATCTTCATAGTTTCTCCGGGCAAGACCCGCATGTTTCTCAGCTTTATGGAAATGTTGCAGGGAGAGGTCTGAGAGCTCCCATAACATTAGGGCTTATTGATCAACAATGGAGAAGTATTCAGCCTGAAACTAGCTCCCTGGAGCCTGGCTCCTGAGGACATAGAATTTGGGCATTTAAATATGCTGCCAAGAACCATGCTGATACTTAATGTCACAAGAAGCCATGCCACAATGTTGTTGTACAGGTTCATGCGCTAGTGCAGTGTATGGTCTGGGGGCTGCATGTGGCCCTCACCTTACCATGCGGGCCCTGGTCAGCAGCCTAGCCATTAGCAAGATGTTTCAATACCACAGTGGACAATTGGCATGGGGTGGAAGAATGAATGTTACACTAAGATAAATCTGCTGCAATGTGCACTGTGTAGCCAGTGTTCCTATTATGAACATCATAGTTAAATCAAACACCGGAAAAAATGTTTTCTAACGCACACCCTGAAGTCTTGTATTTCACGGGTCTCTTATGTGATTTATGAAGAAAGGAGGGAAAGTTAAATAAAACAATTCTCTGGGATCACACAATTTAGTTTAGTGGAGGGGCTGTGAATAATACTGGGTTTTCTGGATTCACGTTATGTATTCAGCTACCACATGTATATGCTTCCTCTAAACCCCCCTCCTTATCCTCGCTACCCTACTAGCACAAACAGCCCTTGGCCACATCATGGACCATACATTTTGTTCCTGGGAAAATGTAAATGTCTGCGAATATCCATGCACTAGTGTACCACCAAATTAAGGGCTGTACACTACTGAAGTGATTTTACGCATTGTTTAAACAGCGGTCTTACTGAATGTTCTCATAGTTTCAAACATAGTGGAGAGGATGTGTCCTAATGAGCTACGTCGCTCATCTCAATTTTTGGGAGCCAGGTTTGAGTCTCGGCAATGGACCTCAACATCCTGTGATGCTGGGCCAATCACGTAATCTGTGCCTAACAAAAAATGAATGTGTCCTTGCGTAATGGAACTGGTGCTTGTTTAAAGCGCTCCGATACCTTTGATTAAGTTTGCACTATATAAAACCCTTTGGGGGGGGGGGGGTGTAAGGTGAGTAATAAAATCTATCACATCAGTTAGAAAATGTTTCTGGAAGGCCCAAAAAGGGGTTGCTCCCATACCTATGTGGAACCATCATCTAGCATGAACACAACTAATGAAAACGCCATTTAAACCAATGCACAACACAGCTCAAAACTGAAAACCGCCATCCTATCATTACGAGGGTTAGCAAAATATAGGCACTTGCGTCACAGCAGCCATACCTACGAATGCACAAGTAAAAGGTAGTAATGAGAGCAAATTCAGTTTTTACTAAGTGTGATCAGTCATTACTTTACTTCTTTCAACAACTAAGTAATTGGTTCACTAGTTTAAGGGGGCAAGTCTTCCTCCTTCATACAGCAGGGCAGTCTTTCTTGTGAATCTTCCTCATAGATCCAGAAGAATTTTGATTAGAGGTTCGGAGGGAGCCACTTTTATAACCAATGTCACCCGATGTGTAGGGGATGCCTCCTTTGTCTTACCTTCCCTGGGTTTAACACTCCTCTACAGAAGAGACCTAGACAGCCAAGTCCAAGTGTGTGGTGCACTTACTAGCGACAGGGCAGGCAGCTTTAGAAGTCGGGCAAGCGTAGCTCAAATATTACCCTTTGAAGTTCAGGAAGGGATGGGTACATCTCCAATTAGCTGCCCCCCCTGTCAGAGGAATGCCCCCTGCATCCATGGGCGGCCTGTCCTTGGTCTAGAAGACATCCACACCAGGAGAGCCACAAAACAGGCGTGGTGCTGGCATAAAGGCACATTTGGTTATAGAAGACTGATGCACACCACCTAAATGTGCTATTTTCAGCTTAGTTATTTAACATCCAACTTAACCATTTAGAACGCTTATCTTCCTATTGTACTTGGTCTTCTAATGGAAGATATTTGTCAATGCTCTGAGTCTCCTTCACTGAGGACTGCTTTCAAGTGGTCCTTGTTAGAAAAGCACCCTATAAAGGCAGTTTTCTCAAATACTATGATCTTTGATACACATCACCAAAATATTACCACAAGACTACAAACTTCATCTGGTCCTGAGTTTCCTTGAACCTTCCTGGAACTATTCTTCACACCAGCCTCAACAAAAGCAGCGCTCCTAGGTAACAAAAAAATTTACTTATCCAGAGAAGGATTTTTCTTTTTCTTACAATTGTTGATCCACTGGATTTAGTAAAGATGTCTGCTGTGGGGGATTTATTCCCATTTTTTCTGGTGAAAAAGAAGGAACCCATGAACGAATTCCGAAACATTCTAGGCTACAAACTGGTAAGCGAATGGTTATAGAAGGATACATTTATGACTAATGTTTTTGGTCAGAACATCATTTTCAGTAGAAATTTCTTCTCTGCACCAATGACATTTGCAAAATGTATAGCTGTTGATGCAGAGTACACCAAGAATAAGGTCCAGCTTCATCTAGATGATCGATGTCAACATCTCAGTAAGATCGTCTGCATTTTGAAATGTCTATTCTCACCCTATTGGAATTACACATCAATCACAAGAAATCAACATCACCTTCTGAAAAATCATTGCATTATCTATAGCAGTAGACACTGAACGTACAAGTGTATCCTTCACAGGAGAGACTCTTCTTTATCCATCTGAGAGGTTGCAAACTCCTGACCACAACCAATCCGATCCCAAGGCAAATAACATCTCTCTTTAACTCAATTACATCCTATTTCTTCTTAGTTCCGAAAGCCCATCTATATGAGACCACTACAATAATGCCTGGAATACCAGTGGTGTCAGTTCTGAGGCAGATGGGAAGACAAAGTTGCTTTTTCCACCTGCATCCCAAGTGTTGTCCAGAGAATCTTTTGTGTGGGATAAACTTCGAGCAAGATGTTACAACCCAGACAGTAGTGGCCTATGCTAAAGTGCTTGTGCTCTCTCTTTAAAACAAGATAGAATTGCTTCATATCCAGTTGGCAGATTTTATTTGATTTTAAGTCCCAAGTAAAACGGTACTACCTGTGCCCAGGGCCTGTAATTGCGATTCTCCTATTAACATGACCAGAGAATCTGGATTTCATTAAAGACACGGAGGCTGACATTATGCATTATCCTTTAATAGCAACTCACACAGCCGCACTACATCACAAAGGATAAAGTTCTAGAGCCATAACAAAGGATGTATCTAGGAGATGATCTGCCTCTTTTAAAAGAATCGCAGCAGGAAGAACTTCAAAAGGAACTGAGAGATCCGGTAACGGGAAACAACTTCATGAGAAGAAACATCAAGGAAGAAACTTCGGCAAGTAAAAGGCCAGCCGGTTAAACGGAGTTGCCTGAAAGAAAGAAATGAGTAAGAACCAAGAGCCTGAAGAGCAAATTCATCACATGGTAATAGCAAAGATTAAAACCAATTGAAGCAATTCATAAAATCATGCACAAATACAATATATCAAAGATGTAGATGTAATAAGTTGACACCCAACAAGTTGTGAAAGGGAGGAGGGAGGGATAATGTCAGCCTCCGTGTCTTTAATGAAATCCAGATTCTCTGGTCATGTTACTAGGAGAATCGCAATTTCATTACAAGACCGGAGGCTACATTATGGATGTTCGTAGCCCCGAAGGACCACCTCAGACATATGCTCGATAGGCTTACAGTAATGACGAGCAAAGGTATTAGCATTTGACCAGTCAGCAGCTTTTAGAATATCATCCAACTTACCACCTGACCAGAAGGACTTACTGGCCATAGCTCCTCTGACAGAATGTGCTTGAAACTTAGAGAGGTCGACACCAGTGAGCTTCATGGTAGACTTAACCCATCTAGCAATGGAGGTGGAAGAAACAGGTTTGAAAGGTTTCACAAAGGAAACTAAGAGTTGATTTGCGCCATTGGGGCGCAGGAGAGACATGCTAGCGTCATATTCTTTCATGCAAGCAACCACACAAAGTTTAGGAAAGGTGTCAAAACGAGGATAGAAGATAAAATCTGACATCGTTTTGGTTCTTCTAAGTAATTCGAACTTGACACCAAACATATAACATCTATTTGAAATGTCTAAGCTTCTGATGTCAGAAACCCTTCTACAGGAAATTAAGCACAAGAGTGTAGCAAGCTTAAAGGAGAGAAGCTTCCTATTAAGGGAAGAATTATCTGGCCAGGAACAAAAAAGGTCTAAAATGCACTTGACATCCCAAAGGGTCTGGTATTTAGGTCTAGGGGGTCTCCTTAGTCTTATACTCTTGAGGACCCTACAAATGATAGGATTTTTACCTACCGATTTACCGTTGATAGGAGCGTGACCAGCGGAGATTGCGGATCTGAAGCAGTTAATAGAGCGATAGGAAAGGCCTCTGTCAAATTGTTCGACCAGAAAATTAACGATATTCACGACAGGAGTCTCCACGGGATCCAGACTCCTTTCCAGGCACCAATGAAACCATTTCTTCCAAATGCTGTTGTATCTAAGGTGTGTCCCAGGTGCCCAAGATTCTCCGAGAAGAGAGAGAGCTGTCGACGAAAGTCCAGACAGCTCGTTAGATTGCCTGACACTTTCCAGGCAAGAAGGTTCAAATTCCCCTCGAGAATAAGACGGTGATCTTCCCCGTCTGCGTTTGAGACCAGGCCTGGAGAGGCTGGGATCAGAAAGGGGATGTCGCATGCTAGTTCCAGGGCTGTCGGGAACCAGGCTTGGGACGGCCAAAAGGGAGTTATCAGGATCAGGGAGCATTGATCCGATCTGACCTTCTGAAGGACTCTCTGAATCATGGCGAAAGGAGGAAAGGCATAACCCAGGAAGTGGGACCAGGGTTGGAGAAACGCGTTCACAGCAAGAGCGCCCGGGTCTGGCATCCAACTGAAGTAGTTGGGAAGTTGGAAGGTAAGCCTGCTGGCGAATAGATCCACGTCCATGGGACCCCAAAGGTGGGAGAGGGAATTGAAGACGTTCACATCGAGTTTCCAGTCCGAGAAGTCTATAAGGAATCTCGAATTCCAGTCTGCTGAAATGTTCGATTTCCCGGGAAGATATTCCGCCCTGAGGGAGATTTTGTGTTCCAGACAGAACATCCAAAGTCTCCTTGCAAGATTGGAGAGATCCGCAGATCTCGTCCCTCCAAGGCGATTGATATAGGCCACAGCGGAAACGTTGTCCATCTTCAGAACAACGGACCTCCCTTGGATGGAGTGTTTGAAGCTCATAAGAGCGTATAAGCCAGCCGTTAATTCCAGAAAATGTATGTGTTGGGAGGATTCCGATAGGGTCCAAACCCCACCGGTGTCCTGGTCCCCCAAACGAGCACCCCAGCCATGAAGAAAGGCGTCTGATTCTAGGACGAAATCCGGGGATGAGCCGAAGATAGCTTTGCCGTTCCAGGCGTCTAAGTTCTCCAGCCACCAAAAGAGCTCTGTTCTCGCATCCGGATCCAGAGAGACAAGGTCCCCATACCACAGACCTGAATTGAGAGCATTCCTCTTTATTCTCTAAAGTGCACGGTAGTTCAGAGGGCCGGGAAAAATAGCCTGGATGGAAGAAGAAAGGAGCCCAAGAAGTCTGGCTAGTTCGCGGAGAGTTAAAGACTCTTGTTTCAGAACGGACCTGATCTCCTTCCGGATCTTGGCAATCTTCTTGGCCGGAAGAAGGAGGAGACATTTTGTGGTGTCTAGAGTGAAGCCGAGGAATTCTATGGTTCTGCAGGGAAAGAGTATGGATTTGTCTCTGTTGATGATGAACCCTAGGCTCTCTAACAGGTTCATGGAGGTTTCTAGATCTCTTAGGAGGTCTGAGTGGGATTGGGACATGATAAGAATATCGTCCAAGTAAATGATGAGGCGGATACCTCTCTCTCTTAGAATTGTAACGACACACTTCATGATCTTGGTAAAGCACCAAGGGGCAGAAGAGAGGCCGAAGGGAAGAGCTTGGAACTGGTAAAGATGTTCCTTCCAAGCAAATTGAAGGAAGGGTTGATGTTCCTTGTACATGGGAATCGTGAAGTAAGCGTCCTTCAGGTCTAACTTGGCCATCCAGTCCCCTTCCAGAAGGAGATCCCTCAGGAGGTGGATACCCTCCATTTTGAAATGGCGATAAACTAGGAATTTGTTGACTTCTCGAAGGTTTATTACGGGTCTCCAACCCTTGTCCTTTTTCTGAACGAGAAACAGTGTGCTTATGAATCTGGCATCGGACCAGGGAACCTCCACTATTGCGTCCTTTTTGAGCATGGAAGCGATTTCTTCCTCCACAATCTTTTCTTGATCTTCTGAGAGGATAAAGGGGCGGGGTAAGTGTGACTGGACGGGAATCTGTAAGAAATCTATCCTGAAACCCATGACGGTCTCTAAAACCCATGGGTCTTGGGTAATTGAATCCCAAACATGATAAAACTGTTTTAGCCTGCCCCCTACCATGGGAGGGGTAGAAGAAGGAGTAGTACTTACTTGTAGAGTTGGAGGTGTTGGGAGTACCTCGACCTCTTGAGCCGCGGTTTCTCGGGCCTCTTCCTCTCTGGGGAAAGAAGGGTTGTCTAGGGGGGTAGAAGCCCCTGCCTGTTCCTCTGAAGGATGAATAGGGCCGTTGGTTGCCTCGGCCGGAAGAGCGACCCCTTCTACCGGCCTGGCCAAAAAGGTTGTTGTTGAACACCCGCCTCAGGTTACTTTGGGCTCTGTCGAGGGCGGTGAAGGTGGAAACGTATTTGCCAATTTCTTTGATAATGTCCTCTCCGAAGAGGAGGCCCCTGGGGTTTTGGGAGGGTTCTTTTTCAGCCATATCACCTAATTTAGGGTCAATCTTGTTCAAAATGGACCTTCTTCGTTCAACATTTAAGCTCGAGTTGGCATTACCAAGGAGGACAATGGCCCTCTGGCTCCATCCTCGGACGAGATCAGTATTTAAGGGTGTGGAGGAGAGGTGGGATTGCTCGGCCATATCAAGGATCCTAACAAGGGGTCCCAAGACGTCCAGGAGGCGGTCTTGGCAGCCTTTAAGGGCTCTTTCCAATCCTTTTCTGGGGTCTCGCCCTAATTTAAACAAGAATTTGATAAGACTAGGATCTAGGTTGGGGGTTTGACAAACCCTGTCATCGATGGTAGGTCTGGGGGATTCAGACCTCATAGTATTCCTGGTGTTTCTGTCTAAAAGGTTTCTCAACCAACGAGAAACGAATTTAGAAACATGATCTTGCGGGAACCATTTAGAACTGTTGGGGTGAGAGATGTTCAGGGGGGAGAACATCTCCTCTCCGACAGGATTGAGAATAATATTCGGTTCCGGGTCAGGTTGGGAGTTAAAGTCATGGTGGACCTCATCCAGGTCGAAGACGAATTCGTCTGAAAGGTCTTTGGAGGCATTATCATCAAAGGAGGATGAGGAGGAGTCAAGACCAACATTCTTCCTTTTTTCGTTAGCACTATCCCAAAGTGTGTCGCGGGGGACACCATACACATTTGTGCCGCCATGGGCACCGATCAGGGTAGTGTCCCGAGGGACATCAGGTTCAAGTGGGGCGCGATGGCCACCCATCCAAAGCGAGGTGCTAAGACCTCCTGTACTGTGAGAGGCGCTAGGGCCCGCAGTGCTTTCGCAATGTTTGGTCTTTTTGGGTCTCTTACCGTGTAGGGGAGGATCGTGAGGATCACACGGTCTTTTGGAGAGCATAACTTCTTTAAGAGAAGACATCATACATGCTTTAATTTCCTGCTGAAGGAATTTTTTGAGGGAGTTGTCAAGGGGGGCCGGTGAACTAGCCGTGGCATCGTCGGAATCCATGTCAGACATGGTGTAGTAGGGTCAGAAGAGGGTATTAGCAGGTAGAGTAAGCAACTTCTCCTCTTTAACTTTTCCTTCCTCTATCACCTCCTTTTTTTTTTTTTTTTTAGGTATTTTTTTTTTTTTTTTTGGTTTGTAAGGGGTAAATCTATTTATAAGGGACGTGTAAATCTAATCAGGGAATATATCACAGGGTAAAGGGGGGGGGGGGTTGAGCATGAAAGGGCAGTTACAGCATGTAAGGGGAGTCAATCCGGTTTAAATACTGTTAATCCGGCTTTAGTATGGATTAAAGAGCCTTGGGGGGATGTTTATAGGGTTTGTAGCACTAGCGCAATGTGTGGAAGTCTCTCCGGCGGCTGGAGCGGAGCAACTGGCAAAATTGCCGAGGAGTGCTCGAGCTCAGCCGCCGGGGAGAGGAAAGTCGCTTGGGAGGAGAGGCACGCAACGCGGACGTTGCTAAGGTGCCTTCCTCCAAGCGGCGCTTGCTCCGGGAAACCGGAGAAAAGGAAGCAAAGTAGTCGGGAAGGTGAAAGCGCTGAGAAAGGTCTCAGACGGGTGAGAGGCGGGCAGCGAAGGGGACGCTGCGGAAGGTGAAAGCGCTGAGAAAGGTCTCAGACGGGTGAGAGGCGGGCAGCGAAGGGGACGCTGCGGGGTCAGAGTGTGAAGCGAAGGACGACCATAAATTGGAAGTCCATGGAGGGGGGGGGGGGGGGTGGGGGAGGTAGAACCAGCGCCACCCGGGTAACAATTCAACAATTAAAATTAGCAAAACGACATTAGCGTACCCCCTCAACACAATATGAAAAAGGCATTAGATAAAGATATAAGCCCAAAATAGCTTAAACAATACAAGAAAATTGCCATAAAATAGCGTATCAAGTAAAGATATGAGAGAGAAAGAAAGTAGTGACTTATCTGCTGGCGAGCCGCTTTTAAAAGAGGCAGATCATCTCCTAGATACATCCTTTGTTATGACTCTAGAACTTTATCCTTTGTGATGTAGTGCGGCTGTGTGAGTTGCTATTAAAGGATAATGCATAATGTAGCCTCCGGTCTTGTAATGAAATTTAAAATGCTACTAGTGAGCCTGTAGCTCTGATTGTGCCACCCTCTTAAGCTACACTTTCAACAGGTCTCAAGCCTGCCGTTGCAGGCAGTGTGTGTAGTTTTAAACTGATATTTCGACCTGGTAAAATAAGCCTTTTTGCCAGGCGCAGCCCTTCCTTTTTAATACATGTTACGCGTAGGGTAGGCCCTGGAAAGCCTAGACATGTAATTTGAAGTTTTATGTGTCCTGGGAGTGAAACACCATTAAATTAGTTTTTCACCACTGCAATGTCTACCTCTCCCATAGGATAACATTGGAGTAACCTTATTACAATTAATAAGCTGTAATTTTCAAATGGGAGCATGTGATTATTCATGCTTGGGGTCTCTGGAACTGTAATGAAAAATTCGAACTTATGGTGAAGATGGATTTTAAAGTATAATTTTGAAAATGCCTCTTTCATAAGGAAAGCTGGCGTTTTCCTGCCTTAGTCATTTGGTACCTGCAGCCTGTCTCTGGTGCACATGGCTGGGTGTAGTTTACACTTGGACTCTGTATTCCTCCTAGACAGCCACACACAATTTGGAGCTTGGATATATGCCTGGATGGGCCATCACTTGCAGGGTCGATTGGGGAAGCTGGGCGCAGCCCCACTTGCGCTTGAATAGGCTGTGTCCTGTCTCCACACAAAGAGCTGCATACCTGCTGTGGTTAGTTTGGAGCCAAGGCAGAGCACCTGTGCACTTGAAAGGCATGCTTCTAGAAGCTTCTGCCCACTTCAGAGGCACAACTAGGCGTAAATATTGGACTTCAAACACCAACTCTTCTCTGCACTTCTGGGCATACTCTGCCAGGAAGGGCTGCTTTTCTGCTGCAAGGACTGCTGTGCGAAAGGAAGGACTGCCACTCTGCTGGACTGCTGGCTTAGGTGAGGAGGACTAGACCTGCATCTCTGAACCCATGATCTCATTGTGACCAAAGGTTAGATAGCTGGCCTCTTGATCCGAAGCCTCGGGGACATTACAGGCTTCTAACAACCTTGAACCCAGCACCTGGATTCTGCCATCTGTGAGTGTTTTTTTTCCCTCAATTTGCTATTGTTTATTTAAGAAATTCTACTAAACTGTGGTTGGATCCTATTGTGGTGTGCTTTCACTGTTGCTGTTTGAAGGGTTGCACAAATACTTTACTCATTTTCTCTAAGTTAAGCTTGCCTGCTCTGTGCCAAGCTATCAAATGGTTGAGCACAGGTTAATATTGGGTTGGCTTGTGCCTCACCAGGATTGTGGATGCAGCTTGACCAGGGTTCACACCCCAGTCAACCAACAACCCAATTTCTCACACCATGTTCGAACTGCAGAATCTGTCGCTGTTGTGAACATATTGAATGGTGGAAACTTAATCATGAGGTGCACAAATAAGTGTTGATGTTGGGGAGGCACATATGTTCCATCCCAACACACTGACTATGAATTGTATTAGTCCTCTTTGCTCTACGGTTCTTATCTTTGAATTAAATATGAGTGTGGTGAAGTTGTGTCCCAGCAGATTAGATATGATAATCTAAGCTGGATACCAGACCCCATCTTCAAAACCTCTTTGAAATAAGGTCCCTGTGGGATCCTAGTTTGTTCCTCATTGAGTGCCCGTCATAGAATTACGGCGACTGACTTGATACACGGAGACATGCATATCTTAGGGTTGTGTCGCTTCTGTGCCACGCAAAGGGGTGCAAAAGTGACACAACCCTTAAGTGTGACTAATCAAGCCATGCAAGGCCACCTCCTGTGGCTCTGAGTGAGTTGATATATATATCTGGAATAAAGCAACTCAAAGCAAATTGCTGTGTTGCGTTACTTTGCCCTGGGGGGGGGTTGTTGTTCCATGGGTGGTGCGCGGGTGTTCCATGGGTGGTGCGCGGGTGTTCCATGGGTGGTGCGCGGGTGTTCCATGGGTGGTGCGCGGGTGTTCCATGGGTGGTGGCGGGTGTTCCATGGGTGGTGCGCGGGTGTTCCATGGGTGGTGCGCGGGTGTTCCATGGGTGGTGCGCGGGTGTTCCATGGGTGGTGCGCGGGTGTTCCATGGGTGGTGCGCGGGTGTTCCATGGGTGGTGCGCGGGTGTTCCTGTGCAACACTCATGGATTTTGAAACATTCCCAGATTTACCCTAAGTGGTCGACCTGGGAATGTGTCATAACAGCTGTGCATTCCCAGAGGAGGCGTAACAAGGAGACAGGTTTATTTTCTTTGTTTTTTCCTCTTTCTATATGTGCTGCCTTTGCCCGTCTCTGCTAGCAGAATGCATCCCACCTGTATCTCGGGGGAGGGCGGCTGTTGGCTGCAAGGGTCATGGTTCCTCTTAAGTGGGCTCTGAATATGCTGACCTCAAGGTAAGGGTTCAGGGTCTCCAGATAACAGTTCAGGGGGGTAGGAGTTTTGTTGTAAGAAGTAGTGCTGATGTTAGTGGGCCAGATGTAACCTGTCATTCGAGGAGAGGGCCATGAGGCTGGTGCTACCACTCTGGAGTTGCTTCTACTGTGTGATAGACAAACCAGAATGACCACTGGCAGTGGGACAGCTTTGAGAGTGTTTGTGGGGCACTAGCCCTGGACGTCCTGGGAGGCTGAAGTATTCAGTCTGAGGGAGAAACCACTGAGCTGGAAGTACAGACTCTGGAGACACCCCTTGAGATGGTTGCTGTTCAGTATCTGCAGCGCCAGGCTGAGACACACCATCTGAGGGTATATTGAAGGCGTAGGGGCAGTGGAGTTGCTCCAGATGGTAGTGGTAGGGTGGTGAATTGTCAGGAAGCACCTCTGGTGGTCCAGGTGAGGCGCCTAGCCGTAGAATCATAGGTGCACGGTTATTGCAGAGGGGGCAACCTTTAGGGGATGCACCCTGGGGGCTGAGGTATCTGCATCCCTTTTAGGAAAATTTGGCCCCCTTGAGATCCCTGGTGCAGTGACTAGCTTGAGGGCTAGCTGATGTAGTGGGTGCTAGTCAGCAGGAGTCTATCCGTACAATGGCACTAGGGCCTACCAAAGGTACCAGACTTTTTAAAACACATTTTATTGACATATATTCAGAGAATCCAACATGGCCAGTGTGGCCCATAAAACAAATAAACGGGTGCAACAAAAATTTCTCAGGTGCAAGATATAACAGTCCTGTCATCCACCTGCAAAAGGAGATACAAAATTAAAGGAACACATCTCGGTGGCATAACCCAGTTCTTGTTGGTAGTTCAGTGTGATACAGTCTCTTTTGGGCCTTGAAATGTCAGAATTTCATCTTTTAGGAGTGGGTGAATCTGATGGACCACTGTCTACTCTTAAAAAAGGAAAAGAAAACTTCATTTTTCTTTTTTAAACGCACGGCTGCATTTTAAAAATAAATGCTTTGTTTAAAAGCAATTGCAGACATGTTGGTCTGCCGGCCTCAGCAGGCCACCATCCCTGTGATTTTAGCGAGTTTTAATGGGTTGCAAATTGCGACTGACCTCATTAATATTCATTAGGTAGGTCGATTTGGGACCCACTAGGAATCTCTAAATGAAACACTGAGTTTCGAGCATTAGGAATAGCAATTATGCAATTCATAAGAAATCACAAATAGTTTATCACTATTCCCAATATTGATACATCTGGTCCCTAGACTCTCAGTCCATCGACCTTCCATGCCGCACATAGGGCTCCAAATGTATCTGGTTAGTTAGAGATCAGGTTCTGGTAGACCTTGACAATTTATATGGTCTCCCAAGTCTCCCATAAGTAGTTTAAACTCTAAGGGATTGCATTCTGGAAGGTCAGGCAATGCCCTTATATGTGGGGCCAGTGCATGGCGGAGTTGGAGGAACTTACGGAACTGGCTGCGATGCAGCTGGAATTCTGTCTAGAGTGTCTGGTAGGACTTCAGAACTGTGTCTTGCATGGCATACCCTAATGTGGAGATCCCATTAATATCCCACTTCTGGAATCCCTCCAATGAGGCCACCTGTGGGAGTATGGCTCCACACCAGAGTGGCATTTGTTCCGTCAGTGTGCCCCACCATTTCATTCGCTTCTCCCCCACCCATATAAATATGCTTGCAGCGGAGTTGCACCCAACACCATTTTATCAAGAGCGTACTCTGGTTCTCCTTGTGTATCATACCCGCAATCATTTTTTATCTGGAGGTGGGCTGTCTGGTGATAGGAATCGACATCTGCTGCTGCAATGCCCCCACAATATGTTGACTGGAATTACCCCCATCCCAAAAAAAGGCAATAAGGATGGAGTTCAGGTTATGAAACTTTTGTTTTGAGGCATGTGAGCTGTAGATCACATGCTTTCCCTAATCCTGCCATCTAGTGTTGGGTCCGGATGTTTGCAAGTTGTTTTTCATCGAAGAAGTCTTTCCAGTCACGAGGTAGGTGACTCCTCCTTTCGGTGATAGTGCGCATTGGCACCGAATCCATTGTTAGATAGTTTTTTTCCGCCATAAGGTTCAGATGTGTACTGCTGTGCTCCGGTTCGAAAACGTTCCTTGGGTTCCCTTCGGTGCACAATACACTTACCCTAGACGGTATTGTTTTCGATCAAGTATTCACCTTTCTCTACGTATCGTATCAAATACACAGGGCCGGCTCTAGGCATGTGCAAGCTGTGCACCTACACAGGGCCACCAAACCCCAGGGGCCACCACGCCAATATATATCCTTAATATAATAATCCTCTGAGGATTGATACATATTTGCGTGGTGGCCCCTGGCAGGGATTTGGTGGCCTCCGGCTCTGTTCCACTTCTAAACACCCTGACCCCCTCCCCTCTTTACTGGCCTGCGCGCTCCGCCCCGCCCGGACCCCCTCTTCCGGGCCCCCTACCTATGCTCCTTGCCCAGGGCCACCATGACCCTAGAGCCGGCCCTGAAATACAAAGCTCTATTCGATCGGGAAACTTGTGGAAGGCCATCTGTCCTACCTGTGTCTAACCACCTCCCAGTCAATGGAACGGACTCCATTTAAATTCTGCCCTCGGTGCCATGCGAAAATACCGCGCACAGACTCGTATAAAGTGTGCAACTTATGCTTATCTCTGGAGCACACGAACAGGACTGCGACGCGTGTAAATCTTTCTGTTAGAAGAAAACAATCCGCAACCGTCAGGCTCAACGTCGCGACATGCAGAGCCAAAACATCGGATCCATTCCAGACCTCTTCGGAGAAGATTCTGAGCAAGAGACCGGCGATGCACTAGGGGCCAAGGAAGAACGGGAGGATCCTATATCTGTTTCTGAATCCGGCTCCGATGTGGATGAAAACAATCCGCAAGGTCCGCGTATCATGAGTACCGAACCTCCCTTGCCCCAAAGTCCTACTCAGCCCAAGAGAAAGGCTCCTGTCCCACCTTTGCGTTCGGGCCATGGTCGGCACCAAGAAAATGTTTCCAACTCCCCACATTCCGGCTCGGCACCGAAACACACGTTAAAGCCTTCCAGCTCGGGATCGAGTCGTCCTCACTCTGGCACCGAATCGAAACCTTCGGGGTCGAAACCAGTCTCAGGCCCAACCCCTTCCAGACCACAACCGTCTCTGGAACTAAAACCCTCAGCACCGAAGACAACGGCACTGAAAACTTTGATACCAAAAAATAAAGATGCTCTGATACCACCAAAGGAGCCCTGTTTCGACATCCGGCCTGCAAAACAGGACCCGAAACAAAAGGAACTATACATTAATCTAAAAACTGGACACATTGCAACCAAATTGCCACATAAACTCGGATCTGAGTCGGTGGACACTTATCACATTCCTTTAAAAAGGAAACCTGTTGGTACTTATCCTTCTCCTCTTCCCCATCACCTCCTTACCCAGAAACTCAGCATTTACTAATTACACCTACTAATTCGCCACAACCACAATCACCTGATGATCAGGGGGATGGGGGCAATCTTCCTTCACCTGCAGACCCCTGGAAGGATTATAACACAGAGTCTCCCACAGATAATGATCCTGGCCTTTATCATACGCCTATGACACACAGCTCATCCTATCCCTCACAGAAGACACTGACACCACTAGAGCTAACTTCTGAAACACCATGTCCAACATCACCTCCTGGATGAAGTCAAACTGCCTACAGTTCAACTTGGACAAAACGGAAGTGCTCATCTTCATACATAAGCCTTCTCCCTGGGACAACACTCCGTGCCCACCAAACTCGGCTACTCACCTACCCCCTCCGACCACGCACGCAACCTCGGAATTGTCCTGAACAGCCAACTAACCATGAAGCAACAGATCAATGCCCTCTCCACTGCCTGCTTCCACACCCTCTGCATGCTCCGCAAGATCTTCCGATAGATACCCATCTCCACCAGGAAAACGGTCATCCAAGTACTTGTCTCCAGCCACCTTGACTACGGCAATGCACTCTACGCCGGAATCACCAAACAGCTCCTAAACCGCCTCCAGATCATCCAGAGCACAGCAGCAAGTCTCACCCTCAACCTCCTGAGAAGTACCAGCATCACCTCTTATCTTAAAGCTCTCCACTGGGTCCCCATCCAGGAAAGATGCCTCTTCAAATTCCTCACACAAGCCTACAAATCCCACCACAGAACCGGACCCGCCTACATCAACCGCCGCCTGATGTTCCATCAACCGTCCTGGAAGCTCCGCTCCTCCTCCCTCACCCTGGCCCACATTCCCTGCATTCATCGGTGCCACTGTAGGGGTTGTTTCTTCTCCTACCTAGCCGCCAAGTCCTAGAACAACCACTCCCTCCACCTACGCACCTCCCCTTCGCTTATGGATTTCAGGAAGAAGTTGAAGACCTGGCTCTTCATCTGAGGCTCGCAGAGCCTAGGGCCTGGAGACCCCCGGAGTGACAAGTCACGCTCTATAAGACTTGCTTGATTAATATGTAAATATATCTATATATATCCATCTGCATATAGTGTATGTAGAGTGGGCATGCACTATGCAGGCTGGCAGCTACTCTTTATGCTCATTGTGGCACTCTCCTTGGTTCTGCCAGTCAATTGATCTTGCACCCATGAAAAGGGTGTAGGAAGGTGGACATCTGACTATGGTTACCCCCAATTTTTTGCCTAGTGTTTAGCTGGTTTTCGACTTAGTTGACCTGGGACCCTGCTATTCAGGACCCCAGGCCCTCTGCTCTCTCTGTTAAAATGGACTCCATGTACTCTAGGTACATACCAATTGGAACATGGATCACCTTGTGAGCCCCTGTACAGTGTACCCTAGGTACCAAGGGCATAGGTGCATCCAAGGCCTACCAGGGGCTGCAGCACGTATTATGCCACCCCTGGCCTGGCCTTACTTTTTGACACAACTGGCTGGTAACACAGGTGGGGCAAGGTGGTGTAATCACCCTTTGCTGTAGATAAAGTATGCCTATATCTAACCCAAAATGGACACATATATTCCTATAAGTCACTCCTATGGCAGGCCTTATCAATCCCGAAGGCAGAGTGCTTGGAAATATGTGAGATGGGGCTCTAGCATGAGCTGAGCCTGTCTGCAGCTTTTGGAACCATGTCCTTTAGCTGTTTCCATGATAGTGCCATACCATATACTCTTAAGTGCATTATAATCCTCGCAGTTATTGCTAACTTTGGTTTGGCATTATCAAAACATGTCGAGTAAGGTGTCATACGATTTGGAATACTAACCCCTCGCCAGTTCTGGCGACGGGGTTAGCATTCCACCCTTTTAGAGGGACACGACATGTCCAGAACTAGAACCCCGGTTAGAGTTAACCCGAGCCTCCGCATCACAAAATGGATGTTGCTGCCACAGACACAAGTCTGACCTCCTGCTGCTGGGAGTCCTCCCAGCAAGGGAGGCTCGGACAAAGGGTTTCCTGCCTGGGGAGGTGCCAGCACCACCCCAGACAGGACTTTGTGTATCCAGATAGGCAGGGCTGAAAGGAATGAGACATGCCTGGGGCGCACAAGGTGTCCCTGTGCATACCCCGGTTCAAACCAGTTGCTGGGGCACTCCAGCCCCAGCTCTGGCGCGAAACCTGACAAAGGATAGGGGGTGTAACCACCCCCCTGCCTGGTCCACCCATGGGAGGGACCTAGTTGCTAGTACAGCCCCCTTTAGCAGAATAAAGGTAGGAGCCAGTCCCATTCCAAATTCATCTGAGGCTCGCAGAGCCTAGGGCCTGGAGACCCCCGGAGTGACAAGTCACGCTCTATAAGACTTGCTTGATTAATATGTAAATATATCTATATATATCCATCTGCATATAGCGTATGTAGAGTGGGCATGCACTATGCAGGCTGGCAGCTACTCTTTATGCTCATTGTGGCACATTCCTTGGTTCTGCCAGTCAATTGATCTTGCACCCATGAAAAGGGCTGATGGACTTATGGCATCAGAGTTACCACCAGGAGTGACTGCTGTTGTTTTAAGCACACACTTGACCCCCAGCTCAGTTTCTCATATTACAATCACATATGGCTCGCAGAGGTAATGCTGTGGGGGGGGGGGGGGGGGGGGGAGGGGATAGTGGAGTCCGACATACGACCTCAAAGGTGAAAGTAAATAAATAAATAAATATTTGCAGTTGTTTGTCGGCCTACACTACCCGGGCCCGCCCTACCCCATTACCTCTGCGAGCCGCCACTGATTACAATACAGCCACCTGACTGCTTTTCTCAAGTCTTACTAGTTGTTCCATCTTCTAGAGCAGTGGTTCTTAACTTTCTGACTTCTGTCGACCCCCATGTAATCATTATTGGAATCCAGGGACCCCCACTGAATCACTTTTGGAATCCGGGAACCCTCACTTAATGATTACTGAAAGCAGAGGAACTCCGTCTAAGCATTTGCGATGATTTGAACCACAAAACGGTACAGAAAATATATAGAAAGAAAAATTAATCAAACAAATACACAAGTGATTAGATATTGTATTTAATTCATGGGCAAATATAAAACAATCAAAATTGTAATAGGAAGGTTAAACTTTTCTAAATTCCATTGCGGCCACTAATCGTCCATACTATATTATTTTTAAAGCACATTCTCTACTATCACAAATCAATTTGCAATACTAACTTAATTTTTAGCTTCTAATTTCAGATTCCTTCACATTTACAGAACATTTTAATATTTTATATTGTACATTTTGCATCCTCGTTTATATACACTTTATTATTCTGTTAATATTATTTAATTGTCTATGTAGTCTTGGACTCGGTGATTAGGATTGGCGGAGCCTCAGGCGTCCCCTGACCACAGGTTAAGAACCACTGTAGTAGGAAAAATTTGGGGCCCAGCGACATGGAACTGCAGAATGGTTCAACTGCATATTTGCATTTGCAGGAATGGTTTCTTGTTCTCCATCTTTATATGCTGTATCAGTAGAACCGGCAGGTCAAAGTTCACGGTCTGTCCGGCGATCTGGTCGAAGGTGCACCTCCACAGGAAAGTGGTCACTCACTTCCAGTGCCTGTACAGAACGCAACAAAATCAACATGTTGGAGGCATTGGGCTGACAGAAGAAACAGACCAATTCAATAGAAATACATGTAAAAGGTGCAGAAAAAGCAATCGGTTATTTGGGGGGAAAAGGTGTGAAACACGAGAATCCGTGAAAGCGCAAGGGACATATATATTACTGTTTCTTAATTTCAAACTACAAACCTTCAAGCAACCTACATCAAAATGTAGTCACTGTATTCATGTTGCATTGTTCCTGAAAGTAAGAAAGCCAGAATTTAGAAAGTAAGCTAATTTAATTGAGTAGGGTCTGTGTCCCACTTGCACACATTTCACTTTTTCCTCCTATTTTGAGTGAAAGAATGAGAGCTGCTTCCTCTAGAGGGATCCCCTGGATGAGGACAGGCAGATCCCCACAGCTGGGGTAGAGGGAGACAGATCAAGTGTTCATGTGGTTACAGAAAGCAGTTGGATTGGCTGCAGAGTGCCATGCCAGAGGGAGAGTGGTCCATAATTTAGCAGAAAAGTAATACAAGCATCTTCCGCTGGTCCTGATTCTCCTCATCCAGGGAACAAGAAGAAGCTCAGCTGATCATTTTAGCATTCTGGGTGGAGAGTGACGCGGAAATCTGTTTCAAAGGCAGATGGACCTTACTTTATGGATAATTTGTTGTAGGTACCAAGGCTTTTAAAAGGGTCCTCCTAGATACAGGGTGTCTGGCCAGCTGGGAAGAAGCAGATCGTGATGACGCACCCAAAATTAATCTAGCAGCATTGCTTCGAAAGAGTAGGATCTTGAGAGAGGAATTTCACAAACTAAGACAGTAGTGTTGCTATGGTCAACCCTGGACAATATTATATCCTGTATCACAGTTTTGCTAAAAGATAAAGAAGGAAGAAGAGGGACTCTACACAAGATTTGAGCACCAGAAAAAAGATCTGAAAACTGTTGATGTGAGGGGTAAAAGGCAGAATATTCCAAGGTTTTTGTCCTGGGTGGCACGACAAAGTGGACGACCTACTAAACGTAGCCATAAAGACTCCGACAACAGTGAAGTGGGACCTCTGAAGGTCAGTACCTCCCTTTTCTTGGTCATTAATTTTAATGGGGTAACCCAGTGACCCTCAGAACCTGGGTATTTACGTAGTATGCAAATAGTGGTTCTGTCGGATTGTACTCAATTACTTTGTTCAATAGCTACTTGGCTCAGTATTTTCTCATACGTACTTTTTCTTAACAAACATGGAAATACTTTTATGAAAAATGCACACACCAAACGTTTTTTCTGTAAGCAAAGTTGTAATTATTCACGTACTTTGCAAAGCTTTTTTCTTTTTTCAACATTAAAAAATCGGTTGTCCATACACATTGAAAATATAATGACAGTAAATAAGTGCAGCAGTGAATAAACGTGATCTGTAAATAATGGTGACTGTTGTAGTGATACAGTTTTGTGGAAATGCAATTAGAAACAGAGGCCCAAAAATAACTTCAATTTTCTCAATCAGTATAGTTATTCATATTTTTCTGTTTGAGATGCAGTGAGGACCAATTGGTGGATTAGCGTCGACGTTTCGACCCAGCGGTATGGTGCCTTTTTATTAGCAACCGTTTCGGGTCTTCATCAGGACAATAGGGGGGACAACCTGATGGAAAGGTACTGAGGTGTCTTATTTGTAACCTCCGTGAGATGATTCTCTCCTATATTGAAGCGTTGTATCTTCGTTAAAAGAATTTATCACCGTCCGGTGATGTATTCCGGTTTGAAGTGCCGCAGCCACGATCACTTAAGGAGCATGACAGCAGACGTCTGTATTTCTCTCCCGTTCACTTTTCTTGGTGGCAGCTTCAGATAGTTGTTTTGCATCCATTGTGGGCTGATGAGAAGACTGTGAGAAGCGTGCTGTAGAGAAATGCTGGATACCAGTCTTCTCAACGGTTGGATGCCATCAACACAGCATTAAAACGGAGAACCAAGAGAACGACTAAGGAATGCTATGGGAGTCATATGTATGTTGAAAAGGGTTGGGCTAAGAGCTGAGTCCTGCGGATCAGCAATATCAGAAGAACAACAGATCAAGAAAGATTTGATGAGAAAGAGACAATCCAGCGAAATGCTGGGCTATGAGTCTGGAAGTGGGGTCAGAAACAATATCAAATGCTGCAGAAAGATACAATAATATTAAAGCAGCATCTCCGCACCGATCCAAGATAGCACGAAGATCGTTTCAAAGCCGCATTGAGAACTGGCTGTGGACCGTTCACAGGATGAAATCCAGCCTGGGCTTGATCAAGAAAGTGCAAGTTGGTGGCCAGTTGCAGATTCAATTACTTTGAAAAGGAAGAGAAGGTCTAAAATTTGGCAGAATGGACGGATTTGCACCAGGCTGTTTTAGCAATGGCAATAGAGAGAAGTGATGGTGGAAGAAAGGGAGAGGTTACACCTCATTCAGAGCTGGGGCAATGGCACTGACTACCATTTGAATGATTGTCACTGGAATAGGATCAAAGGACATCCAGGTTTGCTAAATTCATTGCCATTAACCTAGTGTCAGGAGCGAGTGGTTGTAGATTAAAAAAGGGTCGATGAAGCTTTATCACCTGGAGCATTATGGTCAGGAGTTGGAGAAAAATGAGCGATTCCCACATACAGACTCAGAATCAGAGGAGGAACTATTAGAAACATACTGTAGGGGTGTGGCCAAGTTGGCGGAGAGGTGTGTTGCATCTCACTCTCGCGGGCCTGAACGCCTCTTCCCACTTCCACGCTCGACTACGACCCACAACTATGCCTTTGAAGACTGGAGCTCCCGGGGACACCTCTGGAGCACCCTGTAACCCGGGCATTATCCGATGGAATGGGGAGGGCAGCTTGAGTGGCTGTAGCGGCCCGGGGGATGCTGGGCCATGAGTCACAGAGAGAGGGCTGTCAGAGGGGAGCCAGCGGGCGGTTGCGCATTGCTTTCTCGTTGAAACTGGGAAGTGAGTGCTGGCGCTGCAACCCCCTCTCAGAGCACACCTGGGGGCAACGTGAGGACTGAGACTCCGTGAGGGTCCTGGGGTATGTGGAAGTGCGGCAATGCTGGCTGGTGGATTACAAGCTGCATGCCCGTGGCCTACTTATAGGTGACTGTCTGGTGCAACTGCAGTGGAGCTGCCATGTGCCTGCAGCCAGGGTTGGCTGAAATGGGCGTGGACCCCGACTGGTGCTGTGGGGCAGAAGAGTGCTCATGCTGGCCCCAAAACTCAGCCGTTGTGCACTTGGGGGGGGAAGAGCAAGAGACCTGAGGTGTACTGTTGACCAGCCCAGCTGCATTGGGCCCCAGAAGAGCAGCAGCACGTGGAGCTAGGAACATTGTACACGCTGACTGTGAGTACCGCAGGATCCCCCCTTTATGGGGCAGCATTGTGCGGGGACCTGCTAGGGACGTTTGTGTTGGAGAACATGACTTGCCCCCCTGGGGGGAAGATGGCAGTCCCTTGGCCCTACTGCTGCATGGAAGAGACCTCAGATCATCGCCGTCTGGCACATGTGATCCACTACTTGAGATGATCGGGTGCCACTGGTGATTCTGCCCGGGACCTCCTGTGAACTGGCCCTGCCATCCTCGAATTGAGGAGGGGATATTCATGCCCCCTAAAAAGAATATGTTCTCCCGTGGCAGCCTTCTCAAATACCTGGATACGTCCTGGACGGGGTCTGCAGCCTTGGTACCGACAATGGCACTCACCAAATCAGGTCTGTGTGAGAGCCTCCGCACCTTCAAAGCAGAGCTCATAGATGTGCTTATGCAAGACTTCTCCAGAGGCTTAGTCGAGCTCTGTGCAGACTTGACTAGGAAGATTGCAGAACTGCGCATGGATGTGAATACTGTCGGCCAATGAATCCTCAACACAGAAAGGCAACCAGAAGCTGTATCGACCACCCAGACTGCCACAACAGCCAGGTGCACAGCACTGGATAAACTCATGCAAATGGTCGATAAATTGGAAGATCTCAAAAACCGCTTGAGGAGTTAGAATTTATGGCTCAGAGAACTCAGTAAAGCGATCCCGGATGCCAATCTGGAAACATTTGTGACTGGCATGCTGCTTACTGGGTGATGACTACCCTAAGATTCGAATTGATAGAATTTATCGCACCAAATCCAAGACACAATCCCAAGGGCCTCAGACTACTAGCCAAGTTCCACTACTTTTTGGTAAAAGAGGAAATCCTGCGGAGAGGTGAGCTTCCAGGAATATTGGTGCGTGATGTACCAAGATGTCTCTCATTTTACGCTACAGTGATGAGCTGAGTTCTGCCCCATCACACAGAAAATGCGGGAGAATGTAATCCACTACATGTGGACATATCCATTTGGCCTAGCCTTGTTACTTGGTGACCAGCGTCACACTGTGACGGATGTACGGAGGGCCCGGGTCATGGCAGGGTTCCCCTTTGTACTCAGGAACCTCAGATTCAAGAGCATCCCAGAACCCGGAGAATAATTGGCGACAGCCCTCGTGGCTGGGTTCTGGGGCGTGGCTCTGGGACATGGACAGTATCTGCCGCCTGAATGTCAGAACCCCACTGGAGGTCGACCTGTGGAGTAAAGATACCAACCCATGGGATCAAGAACAGATGTTGCTGATGCCCGGCACTCCAGCTTGAGGGAACAGAGCCAGAGCCTTTGTTTACAACTATGTGAACCTAGTCCCTTGCATGCTTGAGCGCCTCCTGCAAATACTCAGAGCTGCCCAAGAAGCAGATCCAAGATGCTCCACTACAGGCCAGGGGTTCAAGAACAGCTATGACTCCGCAGGGACATGGGAATCCCAACTGCCTCCACGAGAGGATAGCGCCTATATGCACGGCGCAGCCGCCTCATCTCAAATAGGCACAAATGACTAGAGCATTTGGAAGCTATCTACTTGAGCTACTGAAGGGAGCCGGCGGGTGCTGGGGGAGGTCTTGTACCCCACTTGGGTGGGCCCGCCATGCCTGGGCAGCTTCGGCTTGCGCTGGGGGCCGATATAAAACATGGGTCTTTATGTTAGGTTCTCTGTCCCGCCTCTGTCGCCTCTGGGGAGGACAACTCTGCAGACCCTACCCATAGAACGAGCCGTGATGAGGTAGCAGAGGGCCGCTGTCCAGAATGAATGTCCTGAGGTCATTGAGTGAAAATGTTAAAGTGCATTGTTTGTTATGTACTCATCTGCAATAATGGGGTTTCCCATGAGTTGCGCAATGCATCAGAGCAATGGTTTCTTTGGTACCTTTTGTTATAAAAAGCAATGTAATGCTAATTCCTCTAGTTTATTCTGTTTCTTGTTTAAAAATCTACAAATAATGTTTGGAAAAACATTCTCCGTACCTCACCCTCACATCTTACTCTCTTTGTCTTGATAGTAGGGTCTCTGTACCTCAGCCCCATTGTGTGTTGTTGCCCCTATGAGGACACAAGTGTTTGCTGCATTCAGTTATAGGGGCGAGGATATAAACCTTACTGGGGGACCGCGGCAGCCGGGCTGGGCAGCTTCCCTGTCGGGACATGGTACCCATGGCTCACGGTAGTCTGCCACTCCACTGAACAAACAGGACCGTAAATTAGGAATTCAGTTAGTACTATTGTGAGTTGGAGCATCTGTTAACCGGTGTCCACGTGTCCCCCAACTTGTATGCCCCAGTCACTCACCTTCCTTTCTCATGCTTCTGTAGATGCTGCTGCAAGGATTCTAAAATGTGGCAGAGATAGAAAATCTTCATGAAACTTTGAAAATGTCTGAGAATCTGTAGGAAAGTTCCACATTTAGTAAATTTGCAAGAATGTGTGTTGAAGCATTTAAAAAAGTTAGATATATTTCTGTGGCTGCAAAGGATTTCCAAACTGGAATCAATGTCTAAAATGTATTTCAAGTGGAACACAGGGGCGGCTCCTCCATGTGGGCGGAGGAGCGTCGCCCCACTGCTTTCTCGCAGTGCGAGAAGCAGAAACATAAAATGGTATTATAAATAACATTTTATGTTTCTGCTTCTCCCACTGCGAGAAAGCAGAAGGATTTGGATGGGGGGCAGGCGGGTGGGCAGTCCTGCTCTAGGGCAGGAGAAGAGTGCAGCCTACATGGAGAAAATGGCCTACCCATTGCAGCATTGTGATTGGCTTAGGGAAGGGGAGGGTGGCTGCCTGCGAGGACCCGGAGCAGCGACGATGTGACGCAGGACCGAACATGGCTGTCGAAGGTAAATTTTTATTTTTTATTTAAAATTATCTACACCCCCCCCCCCCGTCCCCCATGACCCCCAACCCCCACCCGCGAGTCATGCCGGCCGCGACTGGTGAAACAACAATAAGGGTAAGTTTACCTTGTAAGGGTTGCTTTTTTCAACTGTATGTTTGCTGCTTGTACGTTATTTACGTATTCTCTTTTAGTCGCAGATGCAGAAATTGTTCTCCTAATGGACGTTAGTGTTTTCATGTTAGTGTTGGTGCTATTAATTTTCGGTACTGAAATTTGCAAATAAAGAAGTTTTTGAAAATATATAAAAAAGGTAGAGTTCTGTAAGATGTTAAACGAGGCAGGTGGTTCAATAGAGAACTTTGAGGTCAATAAATATGTTAGAGAACGGGGTTGAACTAGGAATGGTAAGGAGCCCACGTTTACAGCAGTGCATTGATTTCACTATGTCTGCAGAAGTCAATCATTTGTTGCATCACAATTAGAGGTGTGTGAAAATACAGTTATGCTGGCAAAGTTGTGTGAGAGTGACTAACTATGCAACTTGAAGAATTTGCAAAGTTTGTGACCTTTAAAAACTTTCCCTGAAAGCGAAATATTATCTAATTTATTTCCTGAGATTTTAGTCACAGAATGTTTTGTTTTGCAAGATAATTCTTAGAAAAAGCAGATTTTGCAGGTATTTTGTAGGCACAATCTTACTGTATTTCTCAGCTACTTAGAAGAAACATTGAAGTTGCCATTGCACTAAAATATTTATGAAATGGATGAAAAACAGCTGCCTACAACTAAACACCAACAAAACAGAAGTACTCATCATGGGCCCAAACCCCAACGCCTGGAGCGACACCTGGTGGCCCACCGCCCTCAGAAACCCGCCAACCCCCACAGACCACGCACGCAACCTGGGAATCATCCTGGACTCCGAGCTCAAAATGGACCGCCAGATCAACTCTGTCTCATCTTCCTGCTTCCACACCCTCCGCCTCCTTCGTAAGACCTTCAAATGGATCCCCCTCGAACACCGAAAGACAGTCACTCACGCCCTGGTCACCAGCAGACTCGACTACGGCAACGCACTCTACGCCGGAATAAACAAAAACCTCATCCGGAAGCTACAGAACATCCAGAACGCCGCCGCAAGACTGGGCCTCAACCTGCCAAAACACTGCCACATCTCCCAGCACCTGCGCACACTCCACTGGCTCCCCGTTGAGGTGAGAATCACCTTTAAGATGCTCACCCACGCACACAAGGCCCTCCACGGCACCGGACCAGCATACCTGAACAGCCGGCTCAAATTCCACGCACCCCAAAGGACCCTACGATCAGCCCAGCTCTCCTACGCCGAGGTCCCCCGCACCAGAAAGACCAGATCGGGATACCGCTCCTTCTCCTTCCTCGCGGCCAAAGCATGGAACGCCCTTCCACTCCACCTCAGACAGACAACATCGCTCCCCACCTTTGCAAGAAACCTTAAAACCTGGCTCTTCGACAGACCCCCTCCTGGATGGACTGGAACCTGCACCCCCCCCACCCCTAGCGCCTTGAGACCCTTACGGGTGAGTAGTTGCGCTTTAACAAACTCCTGATTGATTGATTGAAGTCCATCTTGAACATACCCTTCTTGCTATCCGCTGCTACCCGTATCATTCAGACCTCAGGAGTAGAGAGGTGCTGCATTAGGTGAGTTTACGCTATAAACGTACTAAAGCAATGCTATTGGGAATCATATGGTCTATACAGTGGTTCTTAACTTGAGGGCGGGGACCCCGGGGGTCTGCAACGCTTATTCAGGGTGTTCGCGACTGCTTAGAATATCAAATTATATTGATAGAGTAATAAAGTATATATAAACAAAACATCTAAATATGAAATTGAACATTTTAAATCATTCAGTAAATGTGAAGGAATTTTAAATTGGAGGCTTAAAATGAAATTAGTATCCTTAGATTGATTTGTGTGAGCAGTGCAGGAGCATCAAACAGAATGCAACATGGACAATGAGTGACCTGTATTGAATTTAGAAAAGCTACAACCTTCCCATTAAAATTAAAATTGTGATTTTGTTTTATATTCGTTTGTGAATTAAACAACATTTTTAATAATTTGTGTATGTGTTTAATGAATGCTTATTTCTGTATTCATTTGTGTATTGTTTTGTGGTTCAGACATTGAAAAAGCTTAGGCTGGTGTCCCCGTCTTACATATTGACTAAGTGGGGGTCCCCGGTTTCCAGTAATGATTAAGTGGGGGTCCACGGATATCAAAAGGTTAAGACCCACTGTACTAGAAGCATGAAGTTGTCTGTACTCCCCCTTCACTCCATTAAAGCAGACATTGGCCGCAGTCTGGGCTCTTACCTCTTCCTCGGACAGCCCAAGTTTCTTGGCGAAGTTGAATGGCTTGGCAGAGCCGGGAACCACGCCACGGAGGAACTCATCTCCGTGGACCACGATCCTGGGGGCAGAAGCAGAGCAGAGTGTACGGCAAGAGTCTGACACCAGTGTCTGTGTTTTAGTTCACATTTTGTAAGGCTGAGCGTAATTCTGTACGAGTACCGCGCGATGCTCAAGAGAGGGATAGCATGTCACATATCTGAGGCTGTGGAGCATCAGGAACCTGTGTTTTGGCTCCCACACTGTGCCGTTAAGATACCTCAAGCCTTAGTAATGCAAACCATAAACACACATCTCTACAGAGCCAAGAAATGAACCACCACTTTCTAAATGGCCATCACTCTCTGCATCGCTTTCTTCATCACCAAACCAAGAGTCCAACAGTGGCACCTCCTGGCCATCAGGACATTTGGAAACCCCCAACCCTACCACCAGACCCTGAACCCTGAGGGCTCCCTACCTGTCGTAGGCGCAGTGGGTTTTCTGGCTGACGGTGGTGTCAGCCTTGTCGTCGATCAGCCAGTGGAAGCGGTCACCGCTGCTTCGCCGGATGCTCCTCCGGTCTTCCATGGTCAGGTAGGCGCATGCGGCGTTCAGATCGCCCAGTAGCATAATGTTCTAGGGAGACAGAGAGGGCAGGGTGAGTGCTGTGAAGCCCGCAGGGCATTTTGTGGATCTGCTATGATCTGCACAGCTCCTCAGAGCAGGGCTCTAAAAATTGCTCTTTTTTTGGCCGATCATTAGCAATTTGTGTGCTAGACCTCAATAAGTAGGCTTTTGCTCTCAGAAGCAAATAAACAGCCACTCTTACCAACAGTCACTTCAGAAAAATACCAGCAGCCCCAAGGGGTCTGCTCACTCTCTTTCCGTCTGCAGCATCTACATACAGCGATGACTGAAGATCGGAGTCATCGAGTCCGGGAACCTTCAGGGTAAATTCAAGGAAGAAAGCGTGAGAAGACGAAGAGGTGCAACAGGTCTGGGAGGATGATGGAAGCAGCCCTGGAAGTTAACACACCCTCAACGAAAGCAAGCCCAGACTTGAAGCAGACCGACAAGGCGGAGCAGCCAAACCTGAGGACAAGCAGGAAAGGGTAAGGCAAAGGAAGGCACACCTCAACACAAGGAAGAAACTCTTTGGATCCCTCAAGGATGACGAGTATATCACCACAGATTCGGACAAAGACATTACAGAAGCACCAGCGAACTCCAGGAAAAACACAGAGGCTACACGTAGAGATCAATGGACTGCGGGAAAGCAAACCAGCGGAAGGACAAGACATCATGTTGCGGGATGAAGCAGAAGTCTTTATTGAGGACACACAATAGGAAGAATAAAACTGAACTTTTTGAAAAAAGAGTGGGCAAATGGTGCATTTTCAAGCACATTTTAGAAAAGCAAAGTTGTATTGTGCGCCCTTCCTGCCAGTATGAATGTCTGTGCATTTTGGGCAAACATTGAAGTGAGCACAAATCGAGTTCTCCTTCTCCCATTTTTATTGTTAATTTACTGCTCATCAGACGATTTCAACACTCCTTATTACATGACATTTTTCCAATTAAAATGTGCCTCAATCTGATTTGTTCCACCAGTGGAAATTAATCTATTTATTTTCACATGTACTAATGCTGAGCTATCACCCAGCCACTGCTGCCTTCGTTCTTCAGCCCCTGCCGCCTAAACAAGCAACCACACTTTTGTCTCATCCCCACTTCCTTCCCATCACACTGAGCCCACCTGATTCTTTATTTATTATATTTTGCCAAAAGTATCTGTCATAATGGCTCCCTAATTCACCTATGGCCAAAGATCTTTAAACAAAATCTAGATAGTAGCATATAAGCATTTACTTCAGTCATAGCCCCTTAACAGCGTATATACTCGTAAACCATTGTAATAGCCTTAGGTCAGGATTCCCAGTGGGGACCATTTTGTTTAAAAAAAATTATGCATAGTGTGGATGCTGTTCAAGTTGATGTTTTTTTATTTTTGTGGTCCAATATGTGTCAAAGAAATTCTGGCAACATTGGTGAAGGGGATCACACAGAAGCTAACAATTTAAGCTCAGCACTGCTTATTTATAATTGCAGAACTTTTATTTATTATTATTACTGTATTTATACAGCCAGGACCGGAGTAGCGGAGTGCCTCAAATAAAACAAGATTACACAGAACTAGTTAGCACAGATAACACTGTGTACATGTCTAGAAGTACATGTCTAGAAGAACCGGGGGTAGTTTAAAATTAAATAAAAATTAAATAAAAAGAAAACTTCCCTGAGCGGGTCCTGGGCCGGGGTCCCGCATTGGTGCCTTCAACTTCTTCTAAACAGAAACAGCCGCGTCACTGGCAGCAACCCCTCTCAGCCAATATTGACACTGCTCCAGCAGCGCCAGCATTGGCTTAGCGGGGATACTTGCCGCCAGCCCTCCCATTAGGAGACCAAGGGTTGCGGCGTTGATCAACCCTCGCTCTCCCAATGCGCAGCCACCAGCCAGAACAAAACACTAGTGCGCATGACTGGGCAGGTTGGAAAAATTCTCCGACCTAAACCCAACATGTGCACTTGTGCTGCTGCCTGCTGTGCGCTCCGTGCCACCCCCTGGTTTGACAATGCATGTCAGTCAGCATGATGCCGGACCGCCCACCCCCTTCAAACTCTGAAGGGGGTGGGCGGTCCAGCGTCATGCTGACTGACATGCATTGTCAGTTCAAACAGAGCCGCAGAGGGAGCTGCGGGCATGGCTTGTGGGTCAACGCCCCAGCGCCCTAATGAACGCACCGCCACTGGTGATAGGTGATGATTTACCGTATCTGAACCAAACACGAATCTCAGACAAAAAGAAAGCATTGCCGTTCCTTCATGAGGACCTCTTGCCTTCACTAGCATCCAGACATCCATCTGTTATGTTACAAAGTGAAATCCAGTTTTATCATCCAATGTTTACTTAGGTTTTGTCTTTAGGTCTTGTACAAAATAAGTTTTGTGTCTAGTGAGGTATCATGAGCTGGGAGGGCAGAGTGACCACCTTGTCCAGCCATAAGATCTTCAAATTTCTAACATAGTTGCAAATTGATGTGATTTGACACAATGATCATCTACGGCTCTTGTATGTTATTGTATTTAGGATTCCATTGTAAATGGTGTATGCTGGTTGTGTCTGTGAGTGAAGTGGTGGAATGTTTGATATGGTGAGTGACTGTGAGTACTGAATGATTATAAATATGTACAGTTTAATGTTTTATCAAAAGTGAAAATAGTTTTGTTTGTTCATTGTAGATGTCCAAAATGTAAATTTGGTGAAATTTAACCTACAAATGTATTCAAGAAAAAATAAATATATTGATTAATTCAGACTGAACTGTTAGTCTCGCACCCACGTTGTGTTTAAATCCAATGTGCCGTAGCTGAATGAGTAGGATTTATTTGAACAGTACTGGCAATTGTTTAGTTTTCTATTTGGTCAGTGGCTTGGCCTTACTGTTGGGAGCCCAAACCCAGTGGTGCTGGTTACTCTCTTATTCGTTGTCATCACCCATCATTGTGTTACCTTCACCCATTCGGCTTTCTGTACCACCCAAGATGGCCGTGACCTTATTCAGTAAGAGTGCACCCAACTGCTGGCCGAGGCGGACTCCCATTGGCAGCAGGGGAGAGTCCAGTCACCACCTGCCCTCATGTGGAGGGCATAAACCTTCCAAAACCGTCTTTTGATTGTGTAGGAAACACTGCTGCCAAAGGGCTAAGTGTGTTTGTAAGCGCGCCAAAATAATACAGCAAACTCATGGATTTCTGTGAAAGTCAAGGGGCCTCATTTATGAGGCCTTGCGTCAGTTTTGCGCTTCCGATGCGTCACTTTTTGTGACGCATCGGCGGCGTAAAACATGCCTCCTGTTGCGCACTATTTACAAAGTGGCGCATTTAAGCAGATGCGTCACTTTGTAAACCCCTGCGCTACATTATACCTGCGTCAGGTATAATGTATGCAGAGGGGGCGTTCCCCTGCAAAAAGCCTCGTAGAAGTGACGCAGTGAAATCTATGAGATTTCACTGCGTCACTTCTAGGACGCCGTTGCGTCAAAATCTTGCGCCTGCCTCACACCAGGCGTAAGACTGATGCAGGCCCTTTCACATGGGGCTTGCCCCATGTGAAAGGACGCATTGCTGGAGTTGCGTCACTTTTGTGACACACTCCAGCAATGCGTCACTTTTGTGCTTACAGGTACGTCAGAAATACTGACGTATCTGTAACTCCTTGCAACATGATGCGTCATACATTAAATATGACGTATCAGGTATGTCGCAAGGAGGGTGCACTGAGAAGTGACGCATCACTGCTTTCACGCAGCAATGCGTCATTTCTTATAAATGAGGCCCCAGGTTTTTAGTCAATGGAAAATTCAAACATGGTAATCTGAATCAAGGAATTTACAGGTTTTCTTCAATGTGGGCAAACTTTATGCTGGGATAAAGTGTGGTATGTTTGCACACGTTGGAATGATAATCCAAGCATAACGTTCAAGACAATAACTTACACTTCACATTTTAAACATTTATTAACAAACCTGCTCCAAAACTCTCTACCCTTGTAATAAATTCCAGTCTCCCATTAAATACTCTTGCTTTTAAAGTAGCATTTGATTTTTCACAACCTTATGTCTTCAGTGATTTGATGTTGCTGGCCAGCACCCCAACTCTCACAACTGTTCCAGCACCCCACTCTCACAACTGTTCCAGCACGCCTGCACACTTTCAGCAGTTTGCCAAACTCAGTCAGCACAAATGTTTCAGCAAGGGTGCAGTACGGTTCCAGAGACTCATTTTTTGCATGTTTCCTTTCTTTTGAATTTTTAAACTCAATTTTATATTTTTGGATTTCCATTTTGTGACTTGGTTTCTCCTTATTTATTTCTATATATTGTTTATCTGACCTTTAAGTTATTTTTGATTTTATAATTTCTTAATTTTGCTGTTTTTGTTTCAGTATTATGGTAAGATCCCTGTTCCCACATCCCAAGGTACCCGTATACTCCCACGCCCACCATTTGTGTTTACCCTTTCGTTGTGGTCTTCTTTAGTACTTTCTGTCTCCTACTGCTTGCCAGCTTCCTTTGGGCATTGCCTTCTCTCTTCTTACTGATCTGGGCTGCGTAAGGTGGCCAGTCGTCCTGCATTTAGCAGGTTTGTCCTTCAGTTCTGGCTCCTGTCTTTCTGCCCCAAAAGAGACACAACTTGGCACCCATTGTCCCGCATTTAGGTTCCCTGCCTGTTATAACTCTCTGAAAGGACAAACAAAGCTCACTCTTTACCCCTAACGAGCTGCAAAAGAGGCGCCTATCGAGGTTGGAACTGAAGCCCTGGAGGTGTCCTTGAGGAGCAGATTCAGCGATTAAGATGCAAATCCAGCCTCCTGCTGAAAAACAGCCCTGAGGGTGCTGATGACTGCCATGCTGGGGACTTGACCTGAGAGACTGGACTTATTATTATTATTACATTTATTGAGCGCACAGCTACCCGGAGGTTTCCCGGCGCTTGCCTTGGGAACCCGTCCTGACTTTTCCCTGTGAGATAGCCCCTACAGGGCATCCCCAAGGTGAAAGCCAGGCATCCCGCCGCAGGGGGGCCGTTGTGGAGATTAAGCAAGCTTAATGCCCAGAGCTGCAGAGTGAGAACCCATGATTAAAGCAGGCACCGAAGCGAGAATTATCGAGTCCGTGGACATTTGAGCTCAAGACCCTGCCGCGTCGGGAATTGAACCCTGGTCCCGGGTCTGACCTCAGCTTACGGGTCTGCCTGCTCTATACCGTGAGCCACACTTCTCCACTTAGTGTTTATTTGTTCCATTAAGAGTGTTTTTGAGTACTGACCTATTGTCAGGTCAATGGATAGCGCCTCGAGACCCTCAATGGTGATTTGCTGCACTTTATAAATCTGATTGGATTGGATTGGAAGGAGAGTATTGGTCGCCCAGGATCAAACAGTTTGTTAAAGCAGTAGGCCTCAAACTGCAGCACCCTGCTACTTGATGCAAAGGTCATACACCACATTGCATTTTGGTAAATATATATTGGGACTGGGAACTTCTCCATCCCCCAGGCAATATGCAGTCCATTTTCTTAAACACACGATTACTAGCTGCTTTCGATTTGACTCTAAATACTCCCAATCTCGCCAAAAAGGAGGGCTGGGGAATGAGAACAGAAAATGCCTGCCCAAGAGCACACAATGTCCAAATGAGAGGCAGTGATAAAAAGCTGTGTGTCCTGGGTCCACATTTCCCACTTGTCCACTAGACCACAACCGGAATAGCAGTGATTCTGATGGCAAGTCCAGGAGACTGCCCTTCCAAGGAAAAGTCACTGTATGGTGGGTCCTGCCCAGCTTTAGAATACAGTGTTTATTTCCTGCATACTTGGGTGAAAGAGTAAAACTGAGATTAGATGCCAAGCATTCTAGGTCTAGGGTAAATCATGCCCATTGGCCAATTCTGTGGCAGAAGGTGGTTTCTGGACATTATGCGTAGTAGAAACTGATATTTACCACTGGTGTTTCAAAGCATAAGACAATTTCTTTCAATTTGTGTACCAGAGCGGTTAATTTTTTTTACTTGTCTTTTAAAAGTTGCAATAGCGAGCAGTCAAGACTTGCTTCAGGAGGTGGTAAGCGGATTGAAACTCGAATACAGTATGAATAGTAATCAGAGGCCAGATGTACAAAGCATTTTTGTGATCACAAACGGCCCAATTTGCAGAATCGGGATGTTCGCAACAGCAAAAATGCTTTTTCAAATGTTCAAAAAGCAAAATTCAATTCAGTAACTTGTTACATTCTTCCTACATACATCCCAATTTAGAGGGGTGAGGTTTAGAATGAAACCCCCAAAAATTTGCTGTGCCTCATAGTTCACTGTTCCCCAATAAACACCTTCTGGTGTCTCCACATGTGCAAAGTGTCTCCATGTGCAAAAAGTGTCCTGCAAAGTGATAACGGAAAGCTGGCCGTCCTAAGCAGTGTAAAATCCCCAGATGGCCACTTATCTCACTCCCAGCCCTGCCAAGTTTCACAGGTCCATAAGGGATGCCCTGTTCCAGTCCAGGTTTTTTGTTTGAATTCTGGGACTTGTAAGCCCTAGTTAAGTCCCAGAATTCAAAGAAAAAATCTGTCCTGGAGCAGCACATCACATATGGATCTGGGACACTTAGCAGCTATGCAGTCCCTCACGCCACTTGGTTTCTGATAGATAGTGGGGTCCACAGACATGCCAAAAGACCCATTTCGGTGGGAGACTCACGATTTTTCATGCCCAAAAAATTGTTTTATTTTGGCTGTCTCCAGCCTGGAATTGCCTCTGCTTCAATAGAAGCCAATGGGGTAAATACATTCTCCCAATTCTTTTTCTAAAATCTCCTACTTTCCTCTTCTAAAATGTTGGCATGTATGGGTCCATTTCTAGGGTCAAACACGGCTCACCCTAGACAACAAAGAAAGACTCTGCACTCGACCCTATACCACCCCCGTCTATCAATGCTACCTATAGTGTCGTGGGTTGTACGGACCACTTACACTAATGAATTAAAAGAAGGGGAGCTTGTTTCCCCCAGAGGTGCCGTGATGTCAGGAGTTTCATAAAAAGGCGAACAGTCAAGGTGGGGCAGGCCAGTTACCCACTACCTCTGTGTGATTATTCTCCCCCCTCTCATCACGTGACATGACAGAATACATTGGGGAAATCTACTTATGGGCCCTGGTCAGTGCTGCCTTGCCAAGTTTCACAGGTTAACACATGATGCATACATGGCATGACACATACATGGCAATAGACCCAATTCAGGCGGGAAATTAATTAATTTGGAACCTCAAAATGGCTTTATTTTGGCTACGCCTGAAGTCAGTGGGAGAAATACAGTCTTGCGATCATTATTTTAAAATCTCCATCTTTTCTCTTCTAAAATGTTGGCATGTGTGATGATATGCTGCTCCAGTCCAGGTTTCGTTTCTTTTCTTTCTGGGACATGCAGTCTTGTTTATTCATTAGAAAATAGAACTAAAAGTCCCAGAATCCAAAGTAAAAAACTTGAAATGGAGAAGCACATCACGCATGGACATGGGAAATTTGACAGTTATGTACTGGCACCAGATTCTTCCTTACCCAAGCTGATTACGATTTTTCTTTATATTTTTTTAATTTCTACAAACACTTTTCTAATCTTTTTTTTAAGCTGTGTTTTTTTTTTTTTTATTGAAAAACATCAACATTAACTCTGCCATCATTTATACAGTCCACTAGTCCCCTCCCCTGCAGCAAGCTACTGAAGCTCTACCTCCGTCTTCCATTTCTCTCGCACTTCTTCGATGACCCGGAAGAGCTTGTGGATTTCCTTGGCGGCGTCGCGGGGGCACGCGTGCAGGGACACCAGCACGAAGTCTTTGATAACTGTGGGAAGAAACCACAACAGGGTGACATTGTTGGATGTAAGTGCAAAACCTTATATAGCCAGCAGAGGGCGCCATTGTAGCGTGCGTGACCCCCTTACTTCCTTTCATGTAAAATGCATTTCTGCTGCCTCAGGGGCAGGCCTGTAAAGGGAACACGAGAACTGTCACTGCCCCCTGAGGCCTGAACCTTTAAGGTACGTGCGTAATCTAATATACATAAAAAAAGACAACAATTCTGTTGTAAAGAAATTGGCAACAAGGGCAAATGTGCTAGTAAATATGTTTTACCTCACCTGTCACAAACGTGTAAAATATCAATAGGTTAAGGCACCTGCTACAGAGCTTTTTATGTACCCCCGAGTTTTGTGGAACAATGGAGGTATGAGCAGCAGTCGAAGTGCATTAACATAGTATGGGAGCTGTGACGCTGCAAGCAGTGAGGGTGGGTGGGGTGAGTGAGCGTGAGGGCGGGGTGAGTGAGCGTGAGGGCGGGGTGAGTGAGCGTGAGCGTGAGGGCGGGGTGAGTGAGCGCGAGGGCGGGGTGAGTGAGCGCGAGGGCGGGTGAGTGAGCGCGAGGGCGGGGTGAGTGAGCGTGAGGGCGGGGTGAGTGAGCGCGAGGGCGTGGTCATGGAGAATAGTGACTTGGGGCCAGATGTAGGTAAATCCGATTTACCGACTTTTAAATACCGAGTCATACCGATTCGGTATTTAAAAGCCGGTAAATTGGAAGGAGGCAGACGTAGGTAAAAAATTACCGAATCTGTAAGAGTCGGTATTTACCGATTCTGTAAATACCGAATCTGTATTTCCCATTGATTCCTATGGGCCTTGAAGCCCATAGGAATCAATATGAAATACAGATTCGGTATTTACAGAATCGGTAAATACCGAATCCTGCAAGGGTGCAGGGGGTGTCACTTTGACACCCTCTAGCACCCCAAATCTGGACTTGTGTGCAATGTGGCACACAGACATGCCCTAAGGGCATGTCTGTGTGTCACATTGCACAGGTGTGCATGCACAGATGGGCATGCACACCTGAATTCGGTATTTTACCACCCAATAGGATTGGGTGGTAAAATACCGATTTTTAAGGGCCTGTGGCACTCTTAGGAGTGCCACCTACATATGGTTTTTCCGAATCGGTAAATATACCGATTCGGTATTTTACCGATTCTGTAAATTTACCGATTCGGTAACTTTACAGAATCGGTAAAATATAGGCCCCCTACATCTGGAAACCCTAATACCGGTCGGTAACGGCCGAATTCGGCCGTTACCGACCGGTATTAGGGCTCCTACATCTGGCCTCAGGTCCGTATTAAGAGATCCCAGTCTGTGACATACAACACTGTGAACATGCATGTCATTATTTTAAACTTGCAAAACAGAGTAAATATTTCACTGGCTTACTACTTCAGTTGCAGAAATCCAGGGTGACCTGCAGCTCACACATTTCAACCCTTGGAATATAGCTCAGAGAATGATGACTTGGCATCAAGGAACTGCATGCAAACTGCAAAGCTAAATCTGGATACCTTCCTGTGTTTTTCCCAATCTTTCCTTATTCTGGGTTTGCTAAAAGGGTTCCTTCGGGTAGTAATAAAGTCTTGTTAGTACGCTGCTATATAAATAGGTATACAAACAGATTGTTCTGACGTTCTTAGCGTGCATGCATATCTCTTATATACAAAGCTTAGAAAACTAGACAAAATTGGGAAAAACTGACCAAATCTTAATTTAACTCTTCACCGCCTATAAAGTGACAAGCAGATTGTCTTTGTTTCCTGTCATCAAGGTGATAGGCTCTAGCTAGCTCCCAGACAGGAAGAGACTTGAGCAAAAGTAGTGTTATTGGTTCTTTAAGTGAGGCATTTGTGTTGGGCGTAGCTGGAACTGAAAGTAAGTTACCTCACCTACAGGTTTATGGACAAAGTGCCGGCACAGCTGAATGTCCCTGGGTCAGCACCGGTACAAAGTCAGCACATTTCACTAAGTCTAGCCTGGTTCCGGTTCAATGAAAGCTGCAGGCTCACATGGACCCCCCTCATTTCCTGCCCTGTACCCAAGAGATAGCTCTGCTGTCACAGCCTGTAAGATGAGCTTACATTAGGTATGTCTCTGCTGCTTGAGACTGTAAGCTGTGTCCTACATAAGAGACTCTAAGGCACATGTAACGTGAGGCATACTAGTCTATACCTGAGTCTGTATAACTTGAGGGGCAGCTCTGCTGTCTGGGGCCTGAGCCTGTAAAATCTTTGTAACTTGAGAAATTGCTCCAGTGGTGGAAGAGGTGTGGCGCAGCGGCCAGGACGGCTGAATGCGGAGCACAGGGGCTCGGTTCAATCGCCAGCGGCAGGATAGCCCTGCACCATGTGACTCTAGGCAATAGCTCGCTTCATCTTCCTGACGACCCCCAGCGCCTTGACACCCTTAGGGGTAATTGTTCACGCTTAACAAATATCAGTTTTATTTATTAGGGGTGTAGTGAACCTACCACTTTAGCAGCTACAGCTGGGGTGCTGTTTTTTTGGGCCTCTTATCTGGAACTTGGCAGAGAAGAGATAATAATCAACTAAAAGGAAGAAGGAAAGGTGGGCTTCTAGAAAAGGGAAAGAAAGATGGACGAGTGGATGCATTAGAGGATGAAAGGACGGGTGGGTAAAAGGATGGATAGGTGGGTGAAAGGATGGGTGGGTAAAAAGATGGGTGTGTGAAAGGATGATTAGATGAATGGGTTAAAAGATGGTTGGGTGTGTGAAAGAATTGATGAGTGAAAGGATGAGTGGGTAAAAGTTTGGATCTATGAGTGGGTACATAATTGTGTGGATGAGTGAGTGAGACGTTAGATGGCTGGGTGGGTGTATGAGTGAGTGAAAGTATGTGTAGCTAGATGAATGGATGGACGGTAGACTCAATGGAAATCTGAGAGGATGGGTGAGTGAGAGGATGGCAGAGTAAATAGAAATATGAGAGGATGGATGATGGATGGATAAATTGATGGACAAAAAGAACAATTGATGGCTGAAAGGCTTTATTGATGCATGGGTAAGTCAACTGATGAATGGATGAATGCATGCATAGATAATGGGTGTGTGCAAGTATAGATAAATGGATTGAATGACCAAAGGATGGATGGAATGGTGAAATATTGAATGATGAATGGATAGATGACAGAATGGTGGATATCAGCAGGTAGATGAAGGGTGAAATGATCATGGATAGATGCTTGGATGGAAGTGACGAGGTAGCTCTTCTAGGGAGGTTTGGACTCACATGCTTGGTGCCATTTGACCTTTGGTTCAAAGCGGGGGATATTTTTGTTTTCTTGCTACTCCGGTCAATGCATCTGCGGTGTAAAGGCTCAGTCAGAAAGTTCTTTCCAACCCGAGACAAAGTTCTGATGGTAGGGCCATGAGCCAGTAAGTTCTGTCTATTGTGAGGGATAGCTCTGCTGTCACAGCTTGTAAAATAAGCTTACATTAGGGATATCTCTGCTGCTTGAGGCTGTAAGCTATGTCTTACATAAGGCTAACTCTGGAGCTCAGGGCTGTAAGGCACATATAACATGAGGGACATTTCTCTAAACCTGAGTCTGTAAAACATGTATAACTTGAGAGACAGCTCTGCTGTCTGGGACTAGGGCCTGTAAAATCTATGTGTTGCATTCATAAAAAAGTACTTATTTAGGTAAATATATCCAGTAGACGTTGGTATTCTTAAGTTGGTATTTATTGGTTAAAATAGGTAAGGTAAGAAGGAGTAAGGGAGAAGGAAGGTGGCCCCACCGGGAGCAGCATCCAGCTGCTCAGCCCACTCAATCAAACTGACCACACATTCAAACTATGCACACAGGAACATTCCAATGACATCACACACACAGGCTGAGCAGCAGGGAAAGAGATAAACAGGATATAACACTATGTTACTTGAGGATTACCCCTGTGTTGTGAGGGCTCAGCCTGAAAGTTCTGTACAGCCCGAGACAAAGCTCGAATTGGCAGGGGCGTGAGCCAGTAGGAGTCCTAACTTTACTACTCATAAACTGAGAAAAATCCTATCTTTAAGACTTTTGGTATTCACAGAGGGCATTTAGTAGTCCTAAAGTTAGGACTCCTAACGTCTGTGAATACCGAAATGAGTAAGTGCTTTCTGTGAATACCAAAATGAGTAAGTGCCTTCTGTGAATACCAAATTGGTAGTAAGTTTAGGATTTTGTCTTAAGTTGGTTCTGTGAATCAGGCCCATGGAATTTAAGATCACTGGTGGGCAAACTGCAACTTTAGAAGTTGCTGCTTTAGTTGCTCAAGGTTTCCAGTGCCCGATTACGGTTGCACACAATCACTATCCTTACAGACAGCCTTCGCCCTCCTGGGGAGATGTGTCAATGACTCCCAGGAAAGGACACAGTAGACGCCTGTGGGGAAGAGGTTTTACCCTGGAAGCCATACGGGTCTTGGCCCAAAAGGAGACCTTCAAAAGAGAAGGTGCCTTTGAAGGAGAAATGGGGAACACTTGGGAGAGGGACTGCTCTGTTGTTTACACAGACAGACTGGCACCAGGGACAGGAGAGGGAATAACCAGTCGTCAAACTGTTTTATCAGGGGCGTTTGGTCCTCTTGGTAGCCACACCTCTGGGTTAGGCTAGGGAGCTCCATATGCTGAGAGAGGCGTTCTGTCATTTTCAGAGTGGGCAGAATAGAGACTTCTATAAAAGCTAGATGCCACACTTTGCAGGAAGTAGTCATCGGAGTGAGGGCACTAGCAGCCCATTGGCTAGTTACCGCGACCTCCCCTGAGGGCATTTTCTGAGCATAACAAGGCCACCCCTGGCAGCCAGAACACAGATCTGAATGGACTGGAGAAGGGAACAGAGGAAGGGCCGCCCTGCTGCACCAAGGACCCGGTTAAGAGAGGCTGCACTGACGTGGACTGCATTTGTCCCGATCATGGAGACTCTGGAGCCAAGCCAAAGCAAAAGACTCAAGGGTCAGTTGGCTGACCACCTGTTCTCAGTACAAGGCCACCACAGCTGAAGAAGCCTGCTGGGGCGAGTTGGTAGCCCAAATCTTCTAATCAATGCTCTACGCAGTCATGCAGCGCCAGGGGCCAGGACCCTCTGCTCAAAAGTTGCCCCTGAGTCTGCTGGAGCCAGAAGAGTTGTCAAAGTACAGCGTGGTCACCCAGAAGGCAAGATATCACCCAAATAAATATTCCTCTTTAACTGTGATACCAGGTGACTGGACTTCTGCCAGGCTTCAGATGACCCCAAGAGTCAGACCGCCTTACCAAGCCTGTGGATTTGGGAGTAGCCGCAGGAAGATCCCCATCTATTGCAACGCCTCCACAGCATCCTTGAGCATGTTGAGCATCATGTATCCCTTGCATCAGGACCACGTCTATATGGCAAGGGGATACAATGATTGCAAGCGACTAAAGACTGCTTCCTTTATGGAGGTAAATGTTTCTGAGGGCCTTGCCGGTCCTCCTGACTGGCTCCCTTGCAGAGCAGAAGTTGCTCACCCAAAGTAACTCAAAATAACCGATTTGATACTTTCCAAAGTTTTCTTCGAAAGAGTTTCCAAGTGTCAAATGTGTTGGATTTGCTAGTGCTTAATCGCTGCAGAGTAAAAGGTTCATATTTTACTGTACCATGTAAATTCTGTATCTCTGGAACCCTCTTGTGTATCTTTATCCTTTTGGTGTCATAAATGATATAAAACCCAATCTATTTTTATAAATGTCAGAATTCTTTGGCCCCCTGTGTATTTCTTCTTCAATGCTTTTGGTGCTGTGTAAATACTTTACACTTGTTCCTTTGTGTAAGCCTGACTGCTCAGAGCCACAATTACCCAGGGTTGAGCGAAGGGTTTCACAAATGAAACGTACTGGTCCTAAAGAGGTTGCTAAGTGCATTACACAGTGAGGCCACACAACTGCACCATATACTACACCCCATTTCCTCACATAAGGTGTTCATGCTTCAGAGAGAGGCCTGGAATACCTTTTAGTGACCCGGGCTCCACAAAAGCTTCTCACAGCTCATGGAATATATCGACTGCCTCATGCACCTGCATAAGTATTCCTCCACTTTCACCCTTGCTGGCTTGCTCACTCGTGCCCGCGCTCTCACGCTCATTCTCACACACTCACTTACTCACAGGTGAAGTTGGATATTTGTTTGCACAGCCCCCAGGAGATAACAGCTGTTTATCGTGTCCTCCTTTCACACAGTAACAGGGTCCACAGCCTGACCCACACATAGCTCCTCGCAATGCTCAAGCACTATTGTCTAACACCGAGGTCTATCTTCTGAATGTAGATTTTAATAAGTGGTGAAGGCGCTTCCCATGGCGTGCGTGTGCCTCGTACGCTGCTGACTCGCTGCCATTATATCCTCTTCATCGGATCTGCTGTTGGTTTGTTCTGAGCAGCCCGCATTTCCTACCCTGGAGGCACCTGTTTTTGGAGAGTAGAAGCGAACAATGAAAGGTTCTCGGGCGAAAGCGTCCTCCTCGTGGTCTTCCTGACCCTGCACGTACTGGTACGTGTCCGTCACCTCCACAACATCTGGCCTATTGAAAAGGAAGAAAAAAAGGCAAACTCAGAATTTAAGGTGAGCTTTCCAGGAAAGTGTGATAAGTCCATACATTGCAAATATACAGCCTGGTCCCACCCACGTGGCTATCTACACTATGCACATGAGCCGACTGGGTGGAATAAACACCTCTTTTCTTCTATGCCCGGTAGACTCTGCCTCAGGATGGTGAGGAACACTAGGGTAGGATTTTCAGGGCTGTAAGAAAATTGAGCTGGTTCAATTTTCTTCTGGATCACATTTATTAGGATGTTCTCTCGAGGCAATTAAGATTTTTATAGAGGATCTCAGGTTTACATGAGCCACCTAGAACCAGAATGAGATGCCAGGACGGAGGGACTGTGGTACGGTACCTGTAGATGAAGACATACTGCTCCTTGTAGCTGTTCCGCCCAAGCCTCTTGCTCTCCAGGTAGCGGTACTTGTGGTAGGCATCATACCTGCCGGGCAGAGAGGGGAGAAAACACAGCGTAAGTTCCTCAGTATGCCTGTTTTATCTGATCGCCCCTCAACCCGTGTCCTGCATTAAGTTTCTTAACCATTTCCAGTGGAGGATGAACCCCTAGCCTCACATTGCCAGGGACAGTTTGCTGCGTCTGCATATTCAGGGATCACTGGTCCACCCGGGGATGTTTCTGTTTGCAGTCCACCGTCCCAGATGGGCGGCCCTCCTTCTCCTTTTTGGGTCCCAGGTGATGGAGCTCCCTTCCCGAGTCTTTGAGATGCTGTGCCTCCTTATCAATCTTCCGTAAACAATTGAAGACCTGGCTATTTAGCTCTCTTCTCCAAGCTGTTCTACCTGTCCTCCAATTTCTGGGAAACCCTAGGAATAGCTATGCGCTATATAAGAACTCAACAAGCCCCAGCGAGGTCATCTTGCAGTCTACGGTGTTCTATTGACTGTGTATTGGCGGTGGGCACCACCGTGAACGTTCTCAACCCACACGTGATACAAGGGGACCTAGCTGTGATCCCCTTGCAGTCTCCATCTTCTTTGCCACTTCAGGGAATGCGCAGGAGGGTAGATTGCTGGACTCTTGTCTGGAAAAGAGGCAGAGGACGCAACATGGTCATCAAGCCCCGGCTGATGGGAGGTGGCGAAGATGCCTCCAAGGATACATATCCTCTGAAAACAGGAATCCCTAGAAGCAAATTGGACTAGAGATTTAGGAGGAAGCCCCCTTTCTTTTCATCAGACCAATGAAAGTTCTACTTGTGGAGGGAGGGAGGGTTAAGACCTTCTACCCAGCAATCAGGAAAAGAGTGGGGTGTACATATGAGGGTGTTATTCCATCCCTTTGTATTGTGATAGGTTCAGCATGAAGACCTTCCCACTACCACTGACGGAGATAAAATATGGAAGAAGAGAGAGGGGGCCGGATTACAAGTAAAGGAGCCATTTATCATACCTGGTAAATAACAATACCCTGGGGTTCTTTATTTATCGGGTGCGATATGTAGCACCTGTTATGAGTTATTGGGGAATAACATGCAGATTTTAACACACCAAAATCCATATGGGTTGACCTACCGAAATGTAACTAATGTTGCTTTATTTAATACATCCGATAATTATCAGATGCATTAAATAAAACCAAACTCCTGATTCCATCATGTGTTAAACATGGATTTACACATTGGATGAAATTAACTGCCCAATTTGTAATCAGGGCCGGGGTATCTTAAAAGCAAGGTATGACGGGCCAGATGTACGAAGCATTTTACCGGTCGGAAAGGAGCATTTGCCATTTGCAAGCGGTAAAATGCATTTTGCCATGTACAGAAGGGAAAATGCGGGTCTGTAACTTGTTACTGAATGACATTTTGCTTTTGCGATTCGGTATTAGGAAGGGGCGTGTTTAGGGTGTCCTTTCCTAATACCAAATAGCACTTTTATGTATGAATGTTTTGCAACTCGAAATGCGGCCGAAAAAAACATTTGCAGTTACCACGGACCATTGCCTATTTCAAAAAAATAAAAAGGTAGCTTTTCATTTCTATTTTGAAATGCATCCGGATTTCCTTTAAGGAAAACGGGCTGCATTACAAAAAGAAATATTGCTTAATTTAAAAACCAATCACAGACATGGTAGCCTGCTGACCTCAGCGGGTCACCATCCCTGTGATTGCAGCCATTCACAATGGGTCACAAATTGCGACCTGCCTCATGAATATTGATGAGGCAGGTCCGTTTGCGACCCACTGCGAATCGCTAACAGTATCAAACACACTGTTATACATTGCAGTTTGAGATGTCCTAATAGCGAATCACTAAAATTTGCTATTAGTAAATCGCACACAAGCCGTTTCATACATCTGGCCGGACGTCCCTTCCCCACGGAAGAAGACTGCGGTTGGAAGAGAATTCATTAGATTGGGGTTTTCACATTTTTTCAATGATGTGACAGGTACCAGTCAAAATAATTCCATATGATTCAAGTTCAAAATCAAGGCAGCTCATGAAACACGACTTTCAATTCTTCGGTAAAGAGACAGGTGAAATAAACTGTACTGAGTCGAGAGCCACACAAACAAAGGCTATCGCTGCTATAAAGCCGTCTCCAATAAACACCATTCCTTGGCCATTGGACAAGTTTCAAGGCTACGCCTGCTCTTCGGCAAGGTAAATATGAAATGATAAAAAAAACACCCAAAATGTATCCAACAATGTCCAGCCTTGGGAGGCAGCAACTGGACCACCAAGTTGACTTTGCCTTTTATCAGTGACATATGTAGGAATCCAGAAGTGCCCATAATCACAACAAGTATATAATTGCAAGTTTTTTAATCTATAAAGAAGGTCAAGGGTTCTGAATCCTGGGTCCAGCGACAGGACACATATAATTTCTCTTCAGATACAAAAACATATATCATCAGATAACAATAATCGAACAGTGAATACATTGAAAAAGATATAGAGTTCATCCTTGTAAGTTAGTATATCACAGTGGAGGATTTTAGACATTGAAGAAAGACTATCCTTTACTCTAAAAGGAAAAGGTACAATTGTGATAACGTCAACATTTGTTCATAATTTCCAAACGTATGATAAACAAATTTGCAGCTCAACAAATTAGTAGACTAAACCAAGAAAAACACAGATTAGAGAAAGTTAAGAGAACAAACGAAAGTGAAGGGCAAAATCAAGAGACAAAATATTATTTTAAGACAGACGCTTTGAATCAAACTTGCTTGCTACCAGTCAAGTGATCATCGAGCCCGGGATTGGCGGAGTTCAGCGTGCGGATCCACCATGGCTCTCGCTAGTGAAGTCTTATAGTTCTGTTGTCAACATTTAGCAGGGATTAAAGTTCCCCAGGATTCACTGGAGCAGATTTAAGTGGACCAAGACCCCCTGAATTAAGTGTATGGAGGTGGCAATTAAAGAGAGAACTACCTTTGAGCTCAAGTCCTGATTTCAGAGTGCCACCCTTCTCACATGATGCCGCTGGTTTGCAGCTCACATTACCCAAGCAGATATAATGCAAAGACCATGAACCTTGTTACTGGCACTCTAGGGGTTCACCTCTCAACACGTGCCACGAGTGTAACCCGGATCAGAAAAGGGATTCCTCCAATCAGGTCCAAATGGTGACCGGGAGGGTCACCTGAGCACCTTCAACAATGCCTATTAGACGCCACATTTGAAACAGGTATAGATTAATATTTTGGTATTGGTTATAATTCCTGTATATGATTATCTCACGTACTCCCCTTATATCACTATGCTCCATCATATCGCCCTCTCCTCGTTCAATCTGGTTTTATAAATGAGCTGTTATGTGTGCACTTCTGGATTCAATGCCTATTATACTCCCCATGTTCGACTCATGTTTTGATTAGTTACCTTTCCCTATAAATAAGTCTGTGCTATATAAAACTTTATAAATAAATAAATAAACACTGAGCTTTATTATCACATTAATAGCCCAGGACTTGGTCTTTGCAAGTGCTTGTTCACGTATCGCTATTATTTATTTGTTACAAATATTAAATAATGTTTTCTTGCTAAAACCATAGGGGCCGTCACATTCTTGCAGGCTTAGTTGGAAAATAATGGATTATGCCTTGAAAAGGTAAAGCATTTGATGTCAATTTTTGTTCCTGATTGGACGTTTGTAGAACCTCAGAATGGCCTGGGTGCAGACATCTCCAATGCAAGGATTTCTGGACTGTCACACGGATACTAGACGAGTGCAAACTCCCACCTCACCCACCCATGGACGCGGTTACCTGTTCATTTCCTTAATCAGGGCCGGGATGACCTCCCCTTTGGAGTCGCGGACCTCTTGGATGAGACTGATGTCACACCGCACCAGGATCTGTGCAGAGAAAATGCATCAAACATGTCAGAAAGTTGGATGGGAAATGTCCTGTGTCCAAGGACTCTTCTTCCGAGGACCAAGGACTCTTCCTTGTCCAATCAGCACGAGCCATTCGTGAAGAGTATGAGGAGCCCCTCAGTGTAAACACAGACCCTGCATCCCCATACTCGCATGACCTCGGGTGACGTCTGAGAACCTATGGCCAGTGGTTGGATGGTAGAGTAAAGCTTGTAAAATAATAACTCTTTTTGAGGGCCCTGCCTCCTGAACTTCTCAGGTGGACTTTCAGTTTTGTTGCATGTGGCTGTGGACCCCCCTTAGCTTCAGTCGTGGACCCCCCCTTTCCTGGAGTGGTCTTTCTGGAGTTGTTGGTCAGTGCCCTGTGAGAGGGTGACCCCTGGTCTATAGAGATGTTTAGAGAATCCGAGTGCGGCCCCAAAACCTCCATCTCATTGGATGGTCGCGAGGCATGAAGGTCTGCTTACCTTCTCCTGGATGCCTCACTAAACCCCGCCTTTGACATCATTTTATTGTTTTAAGGTTCCAGAGGTGTCCAGATGAGGTACGACACATCTCTGGGGGTTCCTCACTCAGGGCAGAAAGATCGAAAGCGAATCCGAAGGCCCATCTTAGACCCTGTGCACGAGCCGAGCCTTGGAATGTTTGTTCACTAGTGGTATAATTATCTGTACATTTCTATAAGGCAACGTGGAACTTCTGCAGTGTAAAATGGGGAGACTTACACGGCTCGAAGTCGCTTGCTTCATTAGTCTATCTTCTATGTCAAAACAACTTCGTCACCCTGCCCCTCCTCCTTTCTTTATTCGGCTATTAAAACACAGCGTGGCCCTTTTAGAAAACTGTTTACCTGCCCCACATCCCGGTAGAACCGCTACTGGCCCCCAGCTGCTGACAATCTGATTCATGGCTAAATGCTTATAAGGCCAAAAGGCGAGATCGATTGCATTGCAGATGCTTGTTTGACTCTCCCAAGCTCTGCACTTGTACAGCACTCAATGCAAACTGATGTTTCCCTGCTTCAGAGCTTCTCATGACTGCACAAATGTTGTGTCATTGACTGTGACCAGAGTGCAAGGGTGTCTGTGTGCAGGGGAGGATTGTTTATGTGTAGGCAGGTGACCCTTCCTGCACAGAAACAATCCTGAAATGCCATGTTGTCACTTCTATGTGCGCTGCTTCCTGCAGCTCTCATGGAAGTTACAAAATGTCATTTTTTACGGATTGTTTATGTGCAGGAAGGGTCACCTGCCTACACATAAAAACTCCAAGGTGTTTTGCTTTTTCCATGTGTGCAACCTTGTGGAAAAAGCAGAAACAAGACGAAATAAAGCATTTCTCATCGTTTCGCCAAGTTAAGACCAGGTTGTCTCTTAATTTTGGCGCTGCCTCCTGTTTACGTTGCCCTTGTAAATAGGGGGCTGCGTCAAAAACAATGGGTGTTGCGGTGGAACGCCCAATGCAACTCCCACTGCCCACTCCTTTCATGCTAAGCCTAGCGTGAAAGGGAGCCTTATTTACAAGGCAGCGTTAAGCTACTTTAAGTGGCTTAATGCTGCCTTGTAAATAAGGCGAGGCTCCTATCACCACGGAAACGTCACTAAAAGTGACCTTCTGATGGCAGTAGGGGCTTGTACATATGCCCCTCAGTGTCTCTGGCTATGTTTTTGTGGTGCTGAAATGGCAATTTATGAGTTTCAGAAGTTGGGAAAATATTAGCAAAGACCCATTTGAGGTGACAAAAAATAACCCCTGACAGCAGGAAGCCCTGAAAGTAACCGGTGATGACGCAATGCCTGGGTGTGTTCAGCCTCAGAGGCCACTTCCGGAAGTCACTGCACTGTGCTCTGGGGGGCTCAGAGCTGCCTTGAACCTTATTTTGTCACAACAGAGAAGTCTGCCCTCTGTAATCAAGGACACGAGAGGCCAGCACACCTGTGACAGCATTACAGGGAGGCACTTCTTCACCGGTAGTGCTGGAGTTGGAATAGTGAACCTGCCCAGGAGAAGAGGTCGGGTCAGGGGTGTTCTTGGTCACTGCAGCAGTGAGGGGTGGGGTTGTGACATACCTCTGCTTACGTCACAGCGCCTGCGTGTCTCTTTCTGAGGCCTCTGGGAGCTCTGTTAGTGGTTGATCCACCAGCACCTGGCGCTTGCTCATGCAATCCTTGGCCTCTCTTCTCAGATACTTTCTAGCTGAGGGAGCTTGGAGGTAATATTGGCTGATGCTTGTACATGAGCTGGTCTTGGAAGGATGACCTCCTGGCGGAAGCATCCTTTGCGTCTGTATACAGAGCATAGCGCTGCATGAGAAAGCATAGCCTAGCACACCTCTGCTCAGCATAGTGTAACATAACACAACCTAACGTAACATAGCCAAACATATGTTGACATAACATAAATAGTATAACATAGTATAATTTTGCACAGCCTAAATTAGCATAACATAAAATAACACATCAGGACAAGGCGTTACTTAACAATGTGTAACTGTTTAGAGGAGTCTAAACTAACCTTACAACATAGCATAGAATAGCACAACGTAACATAGCACAGTTTACACAACATAGCACAGTATAATATGGCATGGATTGCACAGCCTAAAATAACCTAACTCAACAAGAGGAAACAAAGCATTGCTCAGCACAGCCTAGCATAGCAAAGCAAACCATTGCTCAGCACAGCATAAAATAGTAAAGCATTGCTCAGCCTAGCATAACATAGCAAAGCTTTGCTTAGCATAACCTAGCGTAAAATAACAACGCATTGCTCATACTACCATAACATAATAAAGCATTGCTTAGCAGAGCCTAGCATAACATAGCAAAGGATTGCTGAGCAGAGCCTAGCATAACAAAGCAAAGCATTGCTCAGCACCGCATAACATAGCAAAGCAGTGCTCAGCCTAGCATAACACAGCAAAGCATTGCTTAGCCTATCATAACATAGCAAAGCGTTGCTTAGCATAACTTAACAAAGCATTGCTCAGCCTAGCATAACATAGCAAAGCTTTGCTTAGCATAACCTAGCGTAAAATAACAAAGTATTGCTCATACTACCATAACATAATAAAGCATTGCTTAGCATAACCCAGAATAACATAGCAAAGCATTGCTCAGCACAGCCTAGCATAACATAGCAAAGCATTGCTTAGCATACCCTAGCGTAAAATAACAAAGCATAGCTCATACTACCATAACATTATAAAGCATTGCTTAGCATAACCCAGAATAACATAGCAAAGCATTGCTTAGCATAACATAGCAAAGGATTGCTGAGAAGAGCCTAGCATAACATAGCAAAGCATTGCTCAGCACCGCATAACATAGCAAAGCAGTGCTCAGCCTATCATAACATAGCAAAGCGTTGCTTAGCATAACTTAGCAAAGCATTGCTCAGCCTAGCATAACATAACAAAGCATTGCTTAGCAGAGCCTAGCATAACATAGCAAAGGATTGCTGAGCAGAGCCTAGCATAACAAAGCAAAGCATTGCTCAGCACCGCATAACATAGCAAAGCAGTGCTCAGCCTATCATAACATAGCAAAGCGTTGCTTAGCATAACTTAGCAAAGCATTGCTCAGCCTAGCATAACATAACAAAGCATTGCTTAGCATAACCTATAATAACATAGCAAAGCATTGCTTAGCAGAGCCTATAATAACATAGCAAAGCATTGCTTAGCAGAGCCTAGCATAACATAGCTAAGTATTGCTTAGCAGAGCGTAGCATAACTTAGCAAAGCATTTCTCAGCACAGCATAACATAGCAAAGCATTGCTTAGCATAAGCTAGAATAACATAGAAAGCATTGCTTAGAGTAACCTAGAATAACATAGCAAAGCATTGCTTAGCGTAACCTAGAATAACATAGCAAAGCATTGCTTAGCAGAGCCTAACATAACACAGACATAGCATAACATAGCAAAGCATTGCTCAGCGCAGCATAACATAGCAAAGCATTGCTTAGCATAACCTAGGAAAAAATTGCTCAGCCTAGCATAACATAGCAAAGCGTTGCTTAGCATAACCTATAATACCATAGCAAAACATTGCTCAGCAGAGCCTACAATAACTTAGCAAAACATTTCTTAGCAGATCCTATAATAACATAGCAAAGTATTGCTTAGCACAGTATAACATAGCAAAGCATTGCTTAGCAAAGCCTAACATAACACAGAAAAGCATTGCTTAGCAAAGCCTAGCATAACATAGCTAGCATTGCTTAGCAGAGCCTAGCATGACATAGCAAAGCATTGCTTAGCAGAGCCTAGCATAACATAGGAAAGCATTGCTAAACAGAGCCTAGTATAACATAGCAAAGCATTGCTAAACAGAGCCTAGTATAACATAGCAAAGCATTGCTAAGCAGAGCCTAGCATAACATAGCAAGCTTTGCTTAGCAGAGTCTAGCATAACATAGAATAGACGACACAACCTAAAATACTCAAATACAGTCCTTTTCTTGTTCTTTTTCTCTTTCTTTTGTGCTCTTCTTTCTTCTTCTACTTCCTTTCCCTTTCTTTCCTTCTTCCTCTCCTTTCCATTGCCTTTTTTCTCTCATTCAGACCTTCTTTCTGTTTGCTGTCTTTCTCCCTTTCTGTTTATTCTCTCACGTCTTCTGTCTCTCCCTTTATTTCTATCCCTTTCTCCCTTTTGCTGTCTCAATAGCAAAGGGACAAAACTAATTCTTAAGGGCCCCAGATGTGCCATTTGCTGTCTGCTGTCTGTGGCAGGGCTGGGGCACCCTGGGGCAGTGTTTCATTTATTTGGCCTCGGTGTAAATTCTCAATGATTTTTAATGATCAAAGGCAGCTCTCACTGTAGGGAAGGTTGGAGATCCCTGGCCTAACCTAACCCAGCCTAGCTTAAAAGAGCAGAACAAAGCTAGGTTTAGCAGAGCTGGATCTAACACAAGCTCCTCTACCCTAACATGCAGCTGGTTACTCAAGCCTGGCATGGGATAGCATAACACTGCCTGAAGAAATTCTTGAAAAATATTTCCTTCTTACTCTTGTGCAAAGAAAAGCCACCAATCAGGGACACCCACCCTCCCCTGGCCCTGCAGAAGACCCACCTTCACCAGGACGTCCATGACCGCCTTGTTGGCTGCTTTGGCCTCTCCAAAGCTCTGGATGTTGAAGGCACAGATCTTGAAGGCCGCTCTGGCCACGGATGGACCCAGGAGGAAGACCAGCGAGAGGAAGGCTAGGACCTTCATCCTGCACGAGCCAGAATGTGTCAGTGCCAGATGTGACTACCGCGCGGACTGTCGCCAAGACCAGGTAGCACTCTCGGCCCTGTGAATTAATAAAACACCTAATTAGGATGTTCGATCACTATCACATCCACTGCAGGGATCTGTTTCACCACGGCGTCACTGATTTGAATAATGGTGGGCCCATTAAGCCTTTCATCCTTCTGAGGTCTATAAAATAAGTACCACGGACTTAGTAGCAATAAACATCTAGGTACCTATTATACAATGCACTTCCGGGGCAAATATTGATATTAGAGAAGGGGTCGCAGAAGCTTGTGCGGCTACTTCTGTGATACTCATAGCGCGGACGAACATATTGTATTGTAATTGAATTTATATAGCGCTTACCACCCCTGACAAGGCGTTGAAGCAATTTTTTGGCGAATAGCACGATACTCCTGAACCCATAAAGAATTAGTGGTGAATTAGTATAGAGAAATATGAAAGTAATTTGAGTGGTGGGTATTAGTTATTTGGATTGAGAAGGATAGTGGAGGGAAAAGGGGTGTGCATTTATATAGCGCCTGCTACCCCTGATGGGGTGCTAAAGCCCATTTTCAGTGAGTAGCACCGTACTCAGGAACCCATGAAGGATTAGTTGTGAATTAGTATAGTGAAATATGAAAGTAATTTGAGCGGTTAGTCAGTTGTTATAGTACAGGTCTGCTCACTGCGACCTTTCTATGCTGTGGCACCACTCGGAACCCTTACATATAGTACAGGACCGCTCACTGCCAGCGGTTTCATGAGGGGGTGTTCCTTGTTTGTGTGGGGGTGTGGCTCCATGCAAATGAGGGAATCACTTCCCCCTGCTCCCTCTCCGTATTATAGACGTGGGGGCAGATTCAACAGGGCCTTAGCTGGGGCACTCACAGTGCGCCACAAAAGGTGGCACACTTTCAGTGCACCTCCTGAAGGCAGCCCTCTGGAGGCGAGGAAGAGTGTCCCCCAAAACATCCACCTGCAGCAGGTGCAGCAACTGACTGCACCCACCTGCAGGGGGCTCTCTGCAAAGTGCTGTTGGGTGTCACCTGCACAGAGAAACCCAGAGGGGGCTGTGAAGCAGCCGCTCTGTATTTCACTGAGTGCTCTGCCCTTAGGCCAGCACGAGTTCATGTCCCCCTGGGGCAGTGCATTCTTTGTAATAGGGGTGCTCTGTTCCTGTTTGCACCCGGTGCGCCTGTTTAAAAGTGTGCCACGGCGCTAACAAGGAGAATGCGCCCTTTTCATAGTACAGCGCCGGATATCCATCAATAATGAGAGAGCTTTATAAGTAGACCTGGTGTATTACCAAAGCTATTTAATAATAATATTTATTATTAATATTACAAAGTACATCTTGATCTGAATCGTCCACTTGTGCGCTTCTGACAGGCGTTTTTACCATCCACCTCGGTGGGATTCATTTAATGAAGAGGCTGAGTTGCCCCTCTGATCTGCCCTTGAGAGGGTGGTAATCAGCACCCAGAGAGGATGCAGTGGAAAGTTGGGTGGGTTACCCTGGAGAGGTGAGTGCAGTGCCCATGACATTCGGTAACCGCTGCCCCCTCAGCCACGATGGGTGGGCACAGACCAGGTGATGCCACTTTGAAGGTGTGTCTACAGCAGCCATGTTAGCGAATGGAAACTCCATTGTGCTGCACAGGTACTGGTGGGAATTCAATCCAACCCTCTCACCTCCACAGAGGCCCCCTCCCACAGCAGGAGACGCGCCCGTGAGGGAGAAACAGCTACTACCCAGGCGAGAATAGTGAACGTTACAATATCATGGTCGAAATATGAACCCACAAAAACATTAGATGCAAAGTATTGGCTACCAACCTATTGTCAAAGTAAATATGTATGGCACTGTCTTCTGGGGGATGAAAATTCCACTCTTTATACGCTAAGTCTGTACTGAGTGGGATGCTTGAATTAATCCCAGACACTTCTAGTTGCTTTGATTCACATCCATTGTTTCTTTGCCCACCATGCCACCTCATGCCATCTCATGCCATGTCAGACAGGAACCAGTAATAGTCCTGCTCCAATAGGATAGGTACAGTCCAGCTTGAACTTCCAGGCCAGGTGCCCTCTGGGCTGGAACTTAATGAATCTAGGACCGGTTTCAGCCTATTCAGGACTTTTTTAGTGGGTGCAGCTTTAGTCTTATGGCACCGTGAACATGAGACCTATGTCTGGGCACACCTGTTGCACTGAGGACAATCATAAAAGTGATGGGTGGAATGCTTGAATTAAACTGGTTATTACTCTGGGCCTCAATCCAGTCCATCATTTTTCTGCCCACCATGCCACTTTCAAGAGGAACCAGCCATATGCAAATTAGCGTTGGTCCTGCCGCAATAGGCACAGCAGACCAAATAGCCAATCACAAGACTTAGAACCATTGGCATGTTATTGGCATGTTATTGGCAAACTGACAGAGTCCTGAACTCACATGCGAAGCATGACTGGATGTTCTACTTCTCCAGAGATTATTATACACCTGACAGTAGGTTGTAGGCCACTGCTGATCATGTCAATGACCCTGTGTTTTCTTTGAAATACACTCTATGGCATTCATCAATGTGGCAACCACTGTGGGGTTCCCCAAGTGCCATGTTGCCATCCTCCAGTCCCCGGCCAGGCGCCCATTGTGTGTGCTCATTGTTGCCCATAGCAGTGAGTGTCCGACATCCCATGCCAGATATTCTGCCTCCGTAAAGTAGTCTAAGGACATGCAGAGGGTGAAGAAATGGTCAGTTCTCGAATGGGAGTTATGTGCAGCAGAATGATATGAGTATTGCTGTTCCTGCAGGTATAGGGTTCTCCAGATGTTGCCCATGCCAATTGCCTGTAGGAAACCCTCTGGTTTTCCTGGTGTAGTCCTGGCAGTTTGTCTGGGGTGAGTTCTGTCTAACTGCGGATAGACTACCATGGTATAGTGCCCTCCCAACTCTGTCAAGGCATTGTGGAAGGCGACCAATCATCATGTCAGAGTCTGTAAGTGATTGTCGGCAAGCCTGCAAATTGGTCTTTCCTCCAGCCAATTTCACATGTCTTTGAAGGTATAGAAGAATAGGGATTTGTCATTGTATTTGACTTTCCGCCATGCCGAGACATTAGCATGAGATCCTTAGCATGCAGGTTTTTTTTAACCTCCTGAAAGGATTTACTCTGTTGTTGTACTTTCAGGGTATAGTCCAGAAATATCATCACAATGGCAGATTCGCAAGTAACTTTGTTGAGCTTACAGGCTGCTCTCAGGGTCACATCCCTGTCGGCAAAATTAAAGATTCTGGCAATTATTGGTCGCTGTGGCACCCTCAGAGGTGGGTGAGGTGTCAGTGAGCGATGAGCGCTTTCCACCAAAGAGTACTTGGATATTTCTTCTTCTGGGACCCACGACTTCAGCCATGTTTGCATATATTGCGTGGGTGATTGGCCCTCTCTGCCTCCGGGTGCTGACGATTCTGATATTATTTAGTTGTGAACGGTCTTCGTTATCATCTACTCACACCGCTAGCGCATTTACTGTGCATTGGAGGACGTGGATCTTGACCTGTGCCATCTTAAGAGAGTCTCCAGTCTTGGATATCCTCCCCGATGCGTCTGTTACCCTCTTGACTGTGTTCCTTAGGTCCTGCCTTTGATAGCTTTCAATATGGAGCCTGTGGATTGTGAGGGATCTAATTCTGGCTGCGTAGCGGCCAGAGATGAATCCTTCTGAGGAGGGGTTGTGATCGGTTTGGAGTAGCGGTCTGTTTTCCCTTGGATTGGGTGTTTTATTCTTTCCCATGGTGGCAAGCTCTGTCCACCTGCCACATGCCACCTGCCGGGGATTTACGCCCTTTCCGGGTCCCTCTGGGTAGACCTTTATGCCGTGCGCGTCCTAGTACATCTGGGCAATATTGCTGGCTGTGTGATCTGCGACGGCCATCTTTGCTTCTAGGTTGGTTTCCGTTGCCTCGGGCACCAGCCCCACCAGGGTGCCCACTCCATCCTCAGTTGCAAGACACCTCTCCCCTCTCTATCCAGTTCCACTTCAAGTTGTGGCCAAAGCAAGTTGCGGTTGGATGGGGAAGACCCCGGTTTACATTCTGTGCCAATCCCCTGCCTTCTGTTGTTGCTGTTGGGCCAGGAGGGGGGGAACCAAGAGGAGGGAACCCAAGGCCCGCCACTGCCTGCCTCCGCCTCTCTGGGCACTGACCAACGCATGCAGTCACCCCCCCCATTTCCACACCCCAGTTGCCGCACATATTCAGTGCTTTAAATGGGCCTGTACTCACCGGTACTGAGTACCGGCACTTCCAAATTTTCTAGTCTCCAGTACCGGCACTTTTTTCTTAGTCAGGGAGAGTACTGGTCCCCTGATTGATGGCACGGCAGGACAAATCCTGCTCTGCTTCCGGTTTTTGCAAACAACCATGAGCCCCTGAAGTAGCCTTATTGCAGAGAGGCTGCTGGATTAGGAGCGCACATTTGAATTTCCCCACACTGCAGGTGTTGGAGAGGGCTTGTGTCACGCAGTGATTAACATCCCACACCCTCGCCAAAGCTTGTTTTCTTTTCAAGTTTTGTTTTCAGCACAGAAGCTTTGTGTTCCCCTCCAACACTTATGGCTGCATTTACATGATAGACCTGAAAAACCCGAAGTATTGGGTAAAGAACCTAGCCAGAGGTGTGATTTCTTCACTCAAATCGAGTTAGAGAATCTACAGGAAAGAAAAACTAAAACTTTCCTTTCTTGAGTCCCCTCACTTACTGGGGTTTCCTCACGGTAACATGCTTCATCATAGGGGCCATCTCAGTCCTCTACGGACTGAGGCGTGCTACGACGTGCGGATTACGTAGGAGCACTGTTTTGAGAACTATGTGTAGTGCAGGAAATGTAGTGGAGTGGACCAAAGTGAGTTTAAAATACCTAGCTAGTGGGCGAAATTATTTTATTATTGCTCCTAGTCTATATAGGCTAGATGCGGTCGGGAGGGGCACCAGTTTGGTGAATACGCCGTGAGGATATCTCATTCCAAGTATTTGAGAGACCCACAGCCCCTCCAAGTCCATGGGGCATAATTTTGCTACCTAAAAAATACTACGTGAAATTGTTCAATCGTATGTATTTATTAACACATGCTTATTAGTTGCAGCGTCATTTAATGTCCGTTTTCCTTCACCTTATTAAGGTTACTTTGGAGTTGCGTACACAGGGTTGGTCCCTGTGTAGTCCTGACGAAGAGCTCTGGGGAACGCTCGAAACATGTTGACTAATACTAGGTACACCTAACCCATTATAGCTAGGTTTTCCAGTATTATACTCCTTTTTTAGCCCACACCGACTAGGAGCAAGAATAAAAGGGGACTCAAGAAAGACATGTTTTTCTTCCCTGTAGATTCTCTAACTCGAATTGAGTGAAGAAATCACACCTCTGGCTAGGTTCTCACCTGATACTTCGGGTTTTTCAAGTCTAATACTGTTTATGGATGGTGGACCTAGCTTATACCTCTACCTCCCCCATTTTTCTTTTGCATTGCCGTGATAACAGGGAGAGATCCCTGGGTGTGAAGGCAGCCCTGCCAAAAGAGCAATGAATATCAGCGACCCCTGCAGCCCCCCAGGAATGACATCTGGCAATGGATCTGGTTGGGGGGAAAATTAGATAAACATAGAAGATGGTGGGGTGGGGGGAATGTAAAAAAGTGTGGTGACAGCTGAAGTTAGGATTGCCACTTTTTTCCGATAAAAATACCAGATATTTGTTCAATTCTGAAATGGGTGCTTAGAAATGGTCTTTTAACATAAATTTGTGTAAAGTAAAAAATCTGCTATATTTTTTAATGTAACTGGTTTAACTATTGATGACCCACATGTGATTTTAATCAAATTGCCACTTTTAATGCTCGGAAGCAGTCTGATCAAGAGAAATTAAATAACCTTTAGCCTGAAATTTAGTTTAAAATGTTGCCCTGCAGAATTTGCAGGGCCACGATGGCACTTGCGCTCAGGCACACACGTTCACAGCTTGCAACTATTTTGATGTGATTAAATTAATTATGCTTTTATTTACTAGAAACAATATCAATCCTAATTTGCAAGGTTTTTTTTAAGGCCTGTTTTTTTAAAAACACAGGCCTCAACAGTGAGCGTTCTCTATCAACACAAATAATGAAATATAGCACATTTTAGGGTGTGGGTACATCATGGAGTGGAGAAGAGGAGGCAAGTGGGGAAAAACAGTGACAAAATGTAAGAGACTTGTGGAGAGAGTAAGCAAGAGGTGGGAGTAAGAAGGGCAGAACCACGGAGAGAGGTTAGAGCTGAACCAAGAACAGAGAGGAGATGTGGATTAAAGACACTGAACCAGCAAGAGACAGGAAGAGCCTGACCGTAGTGAAAAGGGCAGAGAGAGTATTTTAAATGGGACGATACTCACAGGTACTGAGTACCGGCACTCTTATTTTTATCACTGGTAGTACCGGCACTTCGCTACTGGTAGGCTCATTGGCTGATAGTGCTGGTGAGCACTAGGCTGTCCGAGAAGAAGCTGTCTCTGACCGCCAAGGCACTTCTGTAGTCCTGAGCTCAGCCGCTGATGATTATTCCGCATAGGCTCCTTTGCATGGTGGAATGCTTTTGTATATGTTTGCTTGTTTGTTTTTGTGTGTGTACACGCTTGAGAATATATAGCATTGTGCCAAACAACAACAAATAACCGTTTGACATAAAAAATGTGCAATATTACAAAACAAGGAAATGTTAACATATCCTGTTTGGTTTTCATTTTGTGTAATGATTTAACCTATTTTGTTTACCTAAATGCATTTCTGTTGTGTGAAAAGCAGCAGCGGACCAAAGGATTGCCGCATCTTAATCCCAGTTCCAAGCGTATCAATGTATGTGCCGCTACCCCTGACGTCAGCTGCTGAGTGGCGTCACTGTGAATCCAGATCAAACAGTACTTTTTAAGCTTGGGTGGGGGCGCACAAATATAAAGTCCAAAACGAACAGAGTGTTTTTTAAAAACAGTCCTTTCTTTATTTGTACAAAAATTATTAAATGCAAAAGTTCATTGATTTCATTGTGAAAGAAATTGATCAGTTTCTTTCATTTTGGACTTTATATTTGTGAGCCCCCACCCAATCTTAAAAAGCATTTCTATTGTGTTTTGATATGTGCTGCAACTGGTATAGAAGTCATTATGTACATCATGTCTTGCCCTTACCCCGCCCATGGCCCCGCCCACTTGCCACACCTCCAGCTCATTTTAATGATACCTGCACTTATTTTTTCCTATTCAAAGCACTGCTCATAGTTCAATGGGGCTGGTCTGGCCCATGCATGATGTCCTGTTTATGCAGCAGGGCAGGGCTTTTTCTACCCTTGCATAGCCCCCACGCCTCACCCAGCACTATGGTCGACTCACACCGTGTACGGAGGGGGCGGAAAGGAGGCAAGCGCTCAAGGCCAGGCACCCCATGGGAACCGCTCCTTTGCAGCGCTCCCACCCCCTTGGATGTTCTCTGTCGCATCTTGCTCCACTTGGTGTGGACATCCCTCCCAGATTGGCAATCCTTTGCAGTGGCGTGACAGATCTAATGTCGCATCTTGCGGCTCTTGGTCCTTCACACGTCTCATGGCCAGGCTGCTACGAGGCATACACCATCAGGCCATTCCCTGGGTTCCTTGCCAGGTGCCGCCACCCTCTCTAATCAGGGGCTGGAGCATCTGCCACCACTGCAAGGTCTTCAGCTCCGGGTGGCTGATCTCCTTTACAGTTCAATACCGGCACAGGCCGCATGCCCAAGGCTTCAGCCACGGTCGCAGACGCTCTCCTTGCATGAACCTTTCAGGTGTAGCCATTCATGGTCCAAACTTCAGCAGCCTGCGTCTGCAGAGACCCAGTTGCCGTGCCCTATTCCCCGTGGCTGGATGGTCACTAGAGTACAGAATAATGCAGACTGGGTCGCCGAGCTTAGCAAGGCACATTCGCCATCTTGGCATGCCTCGCTAATGGGTATTCTTTGAATTCAGATGTGGAATTTCAGATCACATATGCTTTTTGTCCATGGAACCATTAGGGAACCTCCTAAGTAAATCTGGGATCCACTATCATCTTTATGCGGATGACACTCAAATCTACCTCAAGGTGTCTTCCTCACAAGATCTCTCACTACTCACCTTTACTCTCAACTATATTCACAACTGAATGTTAGTTCACCAACTCATTCTTAATCACTCCAAAACTGAATTCCTCCTTTTATCTACCTCTCTCTCTCCGCCTCCTGTTCAATCATGGTTGAATCAGCTGAATTTACTCAACAATGCATCCATCATTGTCGACAGCGCTAAATCCCTAGGTGTCATTCTTGACAAAAGACTCAACCTAATCTCACACATCAACTCCATTACCAAGAACGCACGTTACCAGCTGCGCCTTCTGTGGGGGATTTGTTGGTTCTTCCGGAGAATGACCTAAAAACCTTGTTTCAATCGCTAGTTCTCTCTAGACTGGATTACTGCAATTCTCTTCTGACTGGCCTACCCAAATCTCACCTCTCCCCCCTAAAATCCGTCCTCCATTCAGCAGCTCGCTTCATTTCAGGGTCCAAACGAAGGGACCACATCACTCCTATCCTGTCTTCTCTTCGATGGCTTCCCATTGAGGCAAGAGCTATTTACAAAACGGCGTGCCTCACCCACAAAGCCTTGCACACTTCCTCCCCTCGTTACCTGGCGGATAAACTGAAAATGTCTGGAGGTTCGAGGCCTTCTTGGAATGCGGAAAAGTTTCTGCTTGAGCCCCCCTCCTTCCAACGGTAAAGATCGATGGCGCAATCCTTCTCAGGTAATGCAGTGAGAATATGGAACTCGCTTCCGCCATTGCTCCGTGCCACCACCTCTATCCGGATCTTCAAAGCTGACTTCAAATCTCTTCTCTTCCAAAGACACTTTCAGAACTAATACCTTCATTCTCAGACCCCTCTAGGAAGTCCGTTCGTAAATTTGTAATATTTTCTTGTACATTCCTCACTCTTGCCTGCTGTGTTTGATATTGTGTTCTTGCCTTCAATGGTTTTACCCTACCTCTTCTAGTCTCCTGTTTATTTTTGTTACATTATATTTTGTAACATTTCTCTCATGTAACGTAACTGGTTCTATTATACAGCGCTCTGACACCTTCGGGTAAAGTCAGCGCTTTATAAAAATGCAATAAATAAAAATTAATCGTTCCCTCAGTTCTTCTGAAAAGTTCCTAAAACTCTCCCTGAATAGTCTCAACTGGGGTGTCCTTTTAGTTCCCAGATCTCCCACACAGAGGCTGGGTCTTTGGTGACTCACTTTAGGCTCTGAGCTCCTGCAGATGGAAGACTCTTACAGTAGGAGGAAACTGATCAGAAATACCTGAATCTGGTGCATCCCAATATTTCTGTGCATGAGATAATTTCACACTCTAGAGATTCTTCTCTGTGCACATTTTGCAAGGTACAATCTGTAAATATGTGCAATGGATAAAAGCAAAATGCAGGATCCGGCCAAAATGCTGCTCCAGGGAAGCACAGCGGGCTGCGACATGGGTTTGGGTTTGTTCATGGTAATTCTCTTGACTAGAATGAGGCACCAGGTCTTCTGCTGAACGGATTAGCTGCTTCTGAAGATTGAAGGAATCTGAGCAGATTCTTGGATGTTTGCGTAGTTACCTATGACCTAGTGTAGTAGACGGCCCCCATCCTGCCACACTTCCAGTGAGCAGGAGCTGTGCTGGTGTAGGCATGGCTGGTGCAAGGGTTTTTGCGCTTTAGGCACAGTAACATTTTGCTGTCTCCTCCACTGAAACGCGGCATATATTTGCTGCTTTGCTGGTTGTTGGGGTAAACGTGTGTCCCCTGAAGGTGTTGCCACTGAATGCTTTTGGGGCCAATTAGGATGTTGGTCGGTAAGCCTTCGACCACTCAGCGGAGGCTTACCGACTGACATCCTTAGTTTAAACTCCAACCACCTTATTACAAAGAAGGCAGTCGTAGTTTAAACCAGCCGGTCAATCTGACTGGCTTCCGACGGGCTCAAGGAGCCTTTCGACCAGTCGGAAACCGATCATAATCCCTAATGGACGACGGTTCCGCCCTCAGAATTATGATGTCAGTTTCCGACAGGCTTTCCATGTTGGGCTTCCCGACATGGAAAGCATGACGGAAAGTGACTTTGGAGGCCCCCAGCAGGACCCCTTTCTTTCTGTGTCTTACGGTTGTGGGCCGGCGGGGCACCCGTGGTGCCCCCCTGTAAATCCCTGCACCGTGCCTGGATCATGTGGCAGGTACCGCTAGATGGCTGCCACACGGTGCAGGGATTTACAGAAACTCCCATTTCTCCATGGGAGCTTCTGCTGCGTCCGGTGTCCTACCACCACACAAGCTCCCATAGGAATATAGGAGTTTGCGACGGCACCATGTGCGGTCGCATCACCATTGCGGTTTCAGACCGCTGCCCTGGGGTTGATCGGATTTTAAACCGCAGAGATGTCAGTCAGAGGCAACTCCGACTGACATCCTAATTGGCCTCTCAGGGGCATATGTACATATCGCCACGGGAACGTCACTTTTAGTGACGTTCCCGTGGTGATAGAGGCCTTACGTTATTAACGAGGATGGCGTACATAGGAGGTAGCGCCAAAATTAAGACCAGGAAAACCCTAGTCTTAAGGTGGCAATACGTGGAGAAATGCTTTAATTCTCCTCGGTTTTGCTTTTTCCATGTGGGTGCCTTGTGCAGCTCACATGGAAAAAGCAAAATGCCAGGGTTTGTTTATGTGCAGGAAGGTGTCCCTTCAAAACTTTTTAAAAAAAATTGTGTAACTTTCATGTGTTCTGCATGAAGCAGCACACATGAAAGTTACAAAATGGCATTTTAATATTGTTTATGTGCAGGAAGGGACACCTTCCTACACATAACCAATCCTCCCCTTCATGCAGGCACCTTTGCACTCTGGTGAAAGGGGGCCTTCGTTGGTGCTAAGTTGTTAAACTTAGCGCCATCACAGGGGGAAACGCAAGGCTGCACCACATTCTTGTAAATATGGTGCAGCCTTGCGTTTCTGAAGTGGTGCCAGGAGGCTAACGACACGCTCCGCCACTTCTATTGTACAGATCTCCCACTGTGTCCAACGATGAGGCTCAAGGGCCAATCCAGAGCAGGATTCTTGAGCTCTTACCAATCGGTGGCAGGCTGTAGGGCCGTGCTTTAAACGGGATAAAAAGGCAGGGGGGGTCCCTCAAAGGAGCGCGGCCAAGCAGACCTACCTAGTGATCCTTTCCAAGAGACGTGGCGTATGTGATGAAGGATGTGGCTTAAAGCATGTAAACTAGAATCCTGTGCTCCACACAGCATGCCAGCTGACCTCCCTGGGAGGTTTCTAGTATTGCATGAATATACAGCTATCATTATATGCAGTGCAGATGGTGGCATAATGGCTAACTAGCCTCTGAAAGGACGGTAGGTGTCCCGTGTCACACTCATTACATGTGACTGACTCACTCCAGCCCGTTTGGCCTTCCATAAATCACAGATCAGTTTATGTACCTGCTGACCTTCAGAAGACTCCTCAAGACCTGGCTATTCGAGCAGGCGGCCCTTTCTATAGTATGTATGTAGCCAGCCAGCAACACTCGAAAGATTTATTAGAAAATGCAGAGATCAACCTCTAATGCTATTTTGAGCAAAGCACCCAGAAAAAAACCTCACCAATGCCTGCATATCAAAGATTTGTTCACATGTTGGTAGCTTGTTCAATGGCATAGATGTACTCACTCAATGAAAATAAGCATTGGCAAAGTCAACAGGTCTCGCCTATGCGAGATCTATTGGGTTTGCAATGTTTTTTAGCTTATATTGTACAGCAGCGCTGGCTTCAATCCAGCTTGGCTGAAAATAAAAAACAAGCTCTATGACGCGGTCGAAGCTGGCTGTGTAATAGAGCTTTTTTCTTTACTTTCAGCCATGCGTACCTTCTTCTGGTAGCGGGGCTGAGCGTCTGGCTTAGGGCAACGTGGCCTTATAACTAACCATGCAGGCAAATTAAACACAGCTAATGAAATCAAAAGAAAGTTTTAAAAAAGTTTTTATTAAAATCCGATATGGATGAAAAGTTACACACTGTTAAACACGTCCATTTGCAACAGTACCTTAAGTCTTCCAGAATCCAGAGCTCCCCTGGAAAACATCGCTCTGGCCAGAGTCACAAAAATATGTGTAAATCTAAACAGAAGTGCACTAACACGTTCTGCCCAGATTCAAGCATTGTTGGTAATTCCAGAACTGCGTATGAAATTCTTTAAAAATGGAAGATTCCCAGGCGTGGGCCTAATGCCTCGTGCACACTATATGGTGAAACATTCTGTTCATTTACCATTATTTCTCCACGGGGGAAACATTTTTCTAAGTGAAGAATCCCCGCGAAACACGAGGGCCAGACCCAACACAGCCACTAGATCCTGCCACCTACAAGAGATGTTTATGTGTTTCCAGTGGGGGAATCTACCTGCTCATTGCATGTAAATACCTCAACGCTTGGAGGTTGCACGGTATTGCTGCAAGGAACTCCTACGCGTCCTCTCGCTGAGATCCGCGGAAGATAAAGCAGGGAGTTACCTCCACACCAGATATTCTAAAAAAAACTACAGCCTTCTTTCACAAACTGCATTATTTAATACATTTTGTATAACTGCAGGCGTACCACAAAACATATCACAAAATACTATTCACAAACTGCACTTCTAAAGTACTACCGCAATAAACAAAACAAGCATTCGCAAAGCCAATTGATCTCGCCTATGGGTGAGCTATTGGCTTTGGCAATTGGGTGGGGGTGGTGAACAGGATTGGTAAAAATAGGCAGCATAAAGTGAGCTGCACTGGCCACTTCATAGCAATTTGTCTTTCCTTTTGTCTGTATTACAAGTTACAACACAACAATCAACACCCACTACCTAAAACAAGTCTGACCCGTTGGCTTTGCCAATGCTTGTTAGCAGTATCAGATAAATGAATAACAAAAATGTTTTTGTTGTGAATAATTAAAATTCATTATTAAATTATTTAATTTCTAAAAATACGAGGCTGTGCCTTAAATTTACTAAGGTCTGTTGAAGGGGTAATGGTCTTCGGACAGTCTCCATCAATTCTCTTCTCCCTTTCACACCACTTTCCTCTGCTTGTCTCTCACTGTGTTAGATACTATCACCATTTTTCTCCCTATAACTTTCTGAAATCCTCCCCCTGGATATCTTCCAGCTCATGTCTTTTCACTCTTCTGGACGGACCATCCCTCTCCCAGTGCACACCCCTCAAACACCTATAAGCACCTCATATTCGTTTCTTTTGATGCTGTCAATATTTGGACATCTGTATCCTTCCTTCACACACTTTCACACAATTACATATTCGCACATTTGGGACCATTACTCTGTGCACCATGTAGAGAGGCCAAGGATTGGATGGGCATGTATTCTGAACATCTTCAAATTAAACTCTATGCTAGAGACTTTGCTGCATTGAAATAAATAACAAAACTACAACATCTTGAAAAAAGAAAACCTCGTCAGGGAATTACAAGATGAAGTAAAATGTGAAACACAAATGGGGGGAGTGCGACGCTTGTATGGAATACTTTGAGAGTTTTTACAATGTCTGTTGAGAAATTGAAAAGTATTTTTGCCATTAGAGTTTAGGATGTGGAGTTATTGCTAGATGGGGACCTGTTTCAAAGTTGTTTTTTTATAAAACATCGGGGCATATTTGCAAGGGTTTTATCTCCGCTTTTTTGGCTTTTAAAACTATCACCCTATTTACAAGAGGGTGCTAACATGCATAATTGCATGTTAGCACCCTTGCAAATATCGCTGATGTTCACATCACGATATTTACAAGGCTGCCCCAGCATTTAAACACACGTTAGTTTTTGGAGAAAACAGCTGTTTCCCCAAAAACTAACGCCTGCTAAAATGCAGACTTACCTATCCCCAACATTGGGGTGGATAATGCTGATACGACCCTGTGGGTCGTATCAGCAAGGTTATCGCTGTTTTGCAGGGAACATCACTGGAAAACCAGCGATGTTCCCTGCAAAATGGCGATAACCTCGCTATCTCTGGAATTTTTATCGCCCTGGAGTAACACGTTGCTAATATCGCACTACCAGGGCGATAAATTCCAGAGATTGCCTGCGATAATATAATTATCGCTAAGCACAGCCAGCGATAACTATCGCTGGCCGTTGTTAATATGCCCCATCGGGTCTGAGATCCACTAGGCCCCACCCAACTTAAGCCCTGCCCAAGGGATCCTTTGCTACCGCTGCAAGTGTTTGTCCTGGGGAAACAATACCCCCTCCATCTTCTTATCCGCTGAGCCCTTGCGGCCAACCAAAGCCGGGTGAGCCACATTTTGAAGGGCTTGTTGTGCGGGAAGAAACCTTTGCTTACAACTATTGTTTCTCTCTCCCACTTTGCTGCTTACTAAGTTACCAATGAGTAACTCAGCGGACAAGGAATCTTTTATCCTGTATCAAAATATTGTTCCTTATAGGTAGACCGACTAGAGAAATTTTGAACATGAAGATTTACGTTGCAATTCACAAAGGGCCTGATTCACAAATTGCATTTTTAGTATGTTTTGTACTACGGCGATATGTACTACAACATGATATTCACAAACTGCACTTCTAAAGTGCTACTGCAAAATAAAAATAAAAAACAATGGTAAGTCCAGCACTACACATGGCCAACCACTGGTACTGCAACTCTCTCCCATAGAAAATAATGGAGGTTGGGACTTTAAATAAAACCCCATAGGAAACAATGCTACATTAAATTAAATTATTTTAAATTACTAAAAATATGAATACATTCAATTTGATTATATTTAAAAAGGGTACATATTTATTATTTAATCATAAAATATTTTAACAACGTTTTTTGAATTTGAACATTAATGATCTCTAGATCTCTGTATTGTTAAGTATGGAAAGATATATTGAAAAATATTTTTATGTTAAATATTAATGTAAATTCATTTTATATATTTATTTTAGAAAAAAGAAAAAGGCTACATCACTATTAACTTTATTTTGAATGTATTCTTCAATTAATTTAAAATATATTAAATTACCTCTTGTGGTCTTACTTTCCCAAGGGTACCAGTGTTCCTCTCTCCGTGTCAAACAGCCAAGGGTCCTGGCCCAGCCCAGCCTCATCCGGTCGCGGACAGGCGCAGACGGGCCAGCCCTTGGCCCGGGCACGCCAGCACACGTCCCGCGCTGCCGGAGCCCGTGGCTGCTTAATTGCGCTGGCTGACGCGCACCGAACGCGCTCCTAGCGCAAGGGCTGCTGGGCGTAGTAGTCCGGTTCCCTGAAATGCGCTCTACACCAAGGGCTCCTGCCCAGTAAAGTGCTGTGGTGCGTTATGCAGACTGTTGGCAGCTTGGAATGTCTCACAGTTCACCCTTCACCAGGGAAGGGACTAGCGATGTGCAAAAAACTGCTAGAAAGAGCTATTTTTTTCTTTTTGTTGAGCCACTATAGAGTGCATCTTTTGTAGCTGGCTTTGTCGTCTGCTCTCTCTCACCCTCTCATTGTCTGTGTCCGCATGTTGCCTCCGTGTTGCCTCTCCCTCCCACTGCCGTGGGTGAACGATGGTAAGGTAACACCTCATAAACAGAGAGGCATAATATATGAATCGGGAGGCCAGATGTCTTTGTCCCGTCGTGCTTCATGAAATCCTCTGATTTGTTTATTTGTTGCAGTTTTTCTATTGTGCAAACTCTAGCTGAAGTTATTGGAGCGCTTTACATGAGCACCAGTTACATTGCACAAGGACCCATTCATTTATTGTAGGCACCGTAGGATTAAGTAATTTCCCCATAGTCACAGGATGTTGGGCCAGCACCGAGATTGAGTCACTCTACAGAGTGCATCTTTTGTAGCCGGCTCTGTGGTCTGCCTTCTCTCCCCTACCACCCTGTCCCTGTTCCTCCTAACCCCCCCCAACAGACAAAAGAAAAGAAAACATTTCTATGACGGGGCCAGTGCAGCCCACTTTATACCGCCTATTTTACCAATCCTGTTCCCCACCCCCACCCGATCTCCTGTTCACCACCCCCCACCCAATTGCCAAAGCCAATAGCTCGCCCGTAGGCAAGATCGATTGGCTTTGCGAATGCTTGTTTTTTTTTGCTGTAGTACTTTAGAAGTGCAGTTTGTGAATAGCATTTTGTGGTATGTTTTGTGGTACTCTTGTAGTTATACAAAATGTACTAAAAATGTCGCTTGTGGATAAGGCTGTAGTTTTTTTAGAATATCTGGTGTGGAGGTAACTCCCCGTTCCAGGTTCCGCGGATCCCAGCGAGAGGACGCGTAGGAGTTCCGTGCAGCGATCCCGTGCAACCTCCAAGTGTTGAGGTATTTACATGCATTGAGCAGGTAGATTCCCCCACTGGAAACACAAACATCTCTTATAAGTGGCAGGAACTAGTGGCTGTGTTGGGTCCGGCCCTCGTGTTTCATGGGGGTTCTCCCATCAGAAAAAGGTTTTCCCCTTAGAGAAATATTGGTAAATGAACAGAAAATGTCACCATATAGTGTGACATAGCATTAGGCCCACGCCTGAGAATCTTCCGTTTAAAAAAAAAATGCATGTGCAGTTCTGGAATTAACAAGAATGCATGAATCTGGGCGGATCATGGTAGTGCACCTCTGTTTAGATCTACACATATTGTTGTGACTCTGGCAGAGAGTTGTTTTCCAGGTGAGCTCTGGATCCCAGAAGACTTAACGTCCTGTGGGCGCATGGACGTGTTTAACAGTGGGTCACTTTTCGTCCATATCGGATTTTTAAAAACTTTTTTAAAACTTTCTTATGATGTCAGCATATGTCCATCATCTGTTGTAAGTAGCTGTGTTTAATTCGCCCTCACGCTTTCTTACAAGTTCCTACGCGGTTGCGCCTGGCCATATGCTCAGCACCCGCTACAAGGAGAAGGTACGCAGATTTTAAGAACTTCACCTCCCTTCGATGGAGTAAAGCTAATTCAGCCTGCGGTGCTGTGCTAGGACTCGTAGGGGCAGAGGTGCATAGTTACTTGTGCACCTCAGGTTCGCTAAAATGCAGGTTCCAACTTTAATGAGACACACAATTGATGGACGGAATGCAGAACAAATCAAAGCATTCTCCCCCAGTTAAGAGATCTGGGTTAAATTCATCATTCTTTTGCTCACCATGCCACCCCAGTTTAGACTCAGCCATATGCAAATCAGCCTTGACCCTGTGCCTCATGGGAACAGTCCAGCCCGAACTGCCAAGCCAAGTCCTCCCTGGACCTGAAACAAGGATCCTAGGACCAGTTTCGGGCTTTTAGCCCTCATCAGCCAGGATAGCTTGATTCCAGTGGCATAATGAGCCGAGACCCACGTCTAGGCATACCCAGCGCACTTAGGGCGAGAAAGCAAAAGACACACAATTGATGGACGGAATGCTGAACAAATCAAAACATTCACCCCCAGTCACAGATCTGGGTTAAATCCATCATTCTTTTGCTCACCATGCCACCCTAGTTTAGACCTGTCCATATGCAAATCAGCCTTGACACTGTGCATCATGGGAACAGTCCAGCCCGAACTGAAAAGCCAGGTCCTCCCTGCACCGGAAACAAGCATCCTAGGACCAATTTCAACTTTAATGAGGCAAATTGACATCATTAATCTGAATTTGAGCACATACGTGGATTTACTCCTGCAGAATATTTCCTCAGTGCGATAGATTTTTCCACACCAGCACATCTGCTCACAGGGGCATGGGATGCATGTTTCAGGGTGGGGACACCTGTGAACAAGGCCAACACCCACAAACTTGCATGTTTGTGGTAATTCTCAAAGCTTTGGAATGAACACTAACCCCTTGAAGGTAAAGATTTGCTGAATTGGTCTTTATTGCCTTTGATATAGTCCTGTTGCATTTCTATTTCAAATAAAGGGGGCTATAGTAGTAAAATAGTCCCTCCTGCAGTTCAATAGACGCACACAGATGGAAGCAGAAGGGTACATCCAACCAGCCAGTAGCATTAGGTGAGAGATGAACACTTCACTGGGCGGAGCCAAGACATGGTTGAGAATGTTTGAAGCCATTGGCTGAAGGAGGCTAGTAGGAGAAAGCCAATGTTTGAAAGGGGCGGACCCAAAGCACACTGGAATCTATGCGTATTGTAGACAGTAGGTTTGTTTGACAGCTCTACTCTCAAAGGCTAAAATTAACAAGCAGTGGCAAAGCCAATACGTCTTGCATAAGTGAAATCTATTAGATTTGCCAATGTTTCTTAGCCATGTTGCAACATGGATGAAAGTGAAGAAAAAAAGCTGTATGATACAGCCAGCATTGACCTCGTCCGAGCACTTGTTTTTCACTTTCAGCCCAGCTGGATTGAAGCTAGCACTGCTGTACAGTAAGGCTAAAACATTTTTTGACAAAGTCAAAAGATCTTGCATACAAGAGACCTATTGGCTTTGCCAGTGCTTCTTTTCATTAAGATAGTACATCTATGCCATTGAAAAGGCTACCAACATGTACATGAATAGGATCTTAGATATGCAGGCATTGATGAGGTTTTTTCTGGGTGCGTTGCTCAAAATAGCGTTAGAGGTTGATTTCTGAATTGTTCTAATAAATCTTTCGAGTGTTACTGGTTGGCTTTACACGTACTATAGAAAGGGCCGTCCTTAAATAGTATGTATTGGCGGGGTAACGCTTACATTCAGAATGCAAAGCCCTTTCCAAATAAATACATAAAGGCATATATTTTACATTTTTCATCTGATGTCTTTTAATCACAGCATAACTACGCACAACTCTATAGGTTTCTTTTTGGGGTTCCTGGACGTCTGCATTGATCTAAATAACGATCCGTTAATCTGTATAAGTCCCCCACCCTCCATCCCTCTGCTGAACTGTCAGAGCTTTGTGGCATATGTCATGGCGATTGACAAGAGCGATATGGCTTTGTCACTGCAGTGAGGATAGAAGGAAATGGGTGAATTAAAGCTTCTTTGTGGACAGCCCTCAAACAAATCACTGTCTCTCGACAAACTCCTTCATGGCGAGGAACACCTCTCGCGGAGGCAGCTTTCTATGGTGCGCGCCGTCATCGAGCTGTAAACCCAGCAGCTGTCTGCATAGGTGCACTCACGGCCACACTGGCACAAACTGATCTGTGGTTTGTGGAAAGGCCAAACGGGCTGGAGTGAGTCAGTCATATGTAATGAGTGTGACTCAGGGCACCTACCGTTCTTTCAGAGGCTAGTTTGCCTTTATGCCACCATCTCCTTGGATGTACTGCATATAATTATATCTGTATGTACTGCTCTTGTCAACAACCAAATGGGGAAAACTTACTTTAACCCCTCCCACGCTTATGACGTAACCGTCTGTCATGGCCCTCGGGTGGGCTGTGCTGGTGACAGAGCGGTTCCGACATGGCCCGCTCGCCGCGCCTGCGCGGCGCTGATTTCGCGTCTGCGCTGACGTTCTAAAGAACGGGCGGGCCATGACGGAACCGCTCCGTCACAAGCACAGCCCACTCGAGGGCCATGACGGAGCGGTTCCGTCACAAGCGCCGGAGCGCCGCGCGGCTGCCCCAACCCCTTAGCGCTGCGGCGGAATTGCCGCTGCAGCGAAAGGGTTAAAAAATGTTGCAAACTTGGCATAGAGTCCAATATGAATGTACGGTTTAAATTAAACAATGACAAAAAACGTTTTCAAAACATGGAATAAAGCGATCGTAGCATGAACACAAACTGTCAAATTTCCCATGCTTCTGTGGTAAAATGAAACCATAAACATGTATACAATGTACTAAAATATCAAAGGCTTTCCGACAGATACACGGAGGTACCTTAGCAAAAAGAGGAGAATAGGTTTCAGGAACAAGAAAAACAAGCGCCTGACCTTTGACCTCGGCCTTTGAATGCCCTGCAAATGTGATGAGATAAGAACAAGATTCACAGGCCTGTTTATCACAGAAAGCTGAGTTTGTGGAAGAATACTGCAAACACGGCTTTGACATGGGGAGGTACGAACTCCAGCTGGACAGCCTGTTTATTCACAGTGTTTATAGAGCGCAACCATCGCCCCCTGGGGGCTATCACGGCGCTAGAAGGCTCCCTATCCTTTCAATTGTGAGAACAGAACTGATTCGAACAGAAAAAATGCATTATCCTCTGGAATGGTTTTTTTTTCGTTTGTGTATCTAAATCTAAGGGTAAAGTGTTCCAGGGGGCCGCTGCCAGATGAGAAAACGAGCGGCCAACAGCTCTGGCTTTTTCATCCGCTGGGCTATGGCCAGTGCAAGGTTCCGCGGCCTCTGTTCACGCAACGGATTTTAAAATTCTACTCTGGCTTGTAGAGTTTCAGGACCGTTGTTATTTAATGCCTTGTGTGTATGGCGGCGAAGATTGAAGCGGGCTCTTTTTCGCAGCCAAGCACGCAGCAGCAGAGCTGAATCTGTCCATATTGCAGATCAGCTTGGCCTCAGCATCTTGAATCACCTGTAATCTCGTGAAACGGTAATCCCCCATGACCAGGTACAGGGCATTGCCATAGTCCAGTCTGCTAGTTATAAGAGCTTGTACTATCGTTCTCTGTCGGGCAGCCGGTATCCACCTGAACACCCTTCTCAGGAGTTTGAGGATACCGAAGCATTTGCCGCAGGTGGCACTGACCAGTCCCTGCATGGAAAGTGAGTCGTCGATGATGCCCCGATATTTTTTGCTGATTTCTTGGGATTGAACGCACCTCCTAGTGAAGAAGGCCACCCGGAGAACTCCCAAATCTGGTGGAAAATCTGAAGAAAATAAAGCCAGCAAATCGAAAGCCAGAACCCGTGAGTTACAAACCACAAAGCCAGTGGCAAGCAACGTGCAGAATGCATTCCCAGCTCAACTTTCTGAAACTCCCCAAGATGTCTTTCGTATACCATACAGCTGCGCTATCTGATAGGCTGTGACCTAAAAAGGATATTGAGAGTGTGTGATAGTGATGGGGAAAGATATATTTACATATAGAAGAGCAGTAGGCAGCAGACCTGCTCAGGGCCGGCTTTAGCGCTGGTGGTGCCCGGTGCGACAATCTTATTGGCGCTCCCCCAATGACCTTCTTCTCCACAGATTCCCTCACTACCACCCTCCAACAGTGCCCCTGATCTCTCCAAAGCACCTCTCTCACATGCATTTAATTTGTTTTATAGCGCTACTCATACCAGTGTAGGGTGTCAGAGCACTTTACATCACACACACATTATGGAGAGACAACGAATCATACGTGTGTAAATCAGCCTATAGGAAATGTTGCATGCAACAAGGGTGAATACAAGGTGTAGGACCCACATGCCACCCAAACTAGTAGGCAGTATATGTTAGGAGTGTTTGATCTGGAGAAGCAAAAACTTAGTATTTAAAACATGTCACAGTGGTTGAGGCAGTGCTTCATTTGTAAAAAGTCAGTGCCAGAGCCCTTCTCATGAGGCCACTGGAGCCCGCTCTGCCCATTGCCCCTGCCAGTGCCGTCAATGTCATCAACAACACAACTACTGACCACTGCGCTCCTACAAGTCTGTCAACTCAGATTATTCAACGCCACCTAAAGCTAAAATATTAGCGTGGGAGGCTGGCATTATTACTTTTTAATGCATATTGACCTATTAAACACTGTTGTACTCATCTCAAAATTTGACAGATAGCGCCACCATGTGTTGGACTCTCATTAGTGTCGGTGTTGAGAATTAAGTGCTGGTGCTGAGTACTGGAAACCACCCACTCAAATTAAGCACCAGGCTACGATTGGCTTTACTAATAAGAATGTATTTCTATGGAAACAAACCCTTTTTTAGCAACATCGAGATAACAAAAGAATGGGAAAAAACATAGGGGCATGTTTACAAGAAGCTGGCAGGGCACAGTGTTAGGCCAAAAGTGGTAACACCACACTCTGACTGTTTCAAAATGCCGGAATGCATTGTATTCACAGAATGTGGCTCACATTTGCGTCAACCCTAGCGCTGCCTAGCACCACCACAGGCACCCTAGCACCGTTTTGCTAAGGTACCTGCGCTGCAGGGGCAATTGTTAATGTGCAGGAAGGAACGCCTTCCTGCTTATAAACAATCTTTACAGGCGATTTGCTCTATCTATGTGTGTGCTGAAGAATGCAGCACACGTGGAAAGAGCAATATATGAGCAGAAATAAAAAAAATCTCCTCGTATCGCCTGCTTAAGATCAGGTATTCCCTGGCAGTATTTTTGGTGCGGCCCCATACCTTGTAAATATGGGGCAGAGTAAAAAAGAAATGGTTGTTGTAGTGGAACGCCCACTTCAACACCCATTGCACTCCCCTTTCACGCTAAGTGCTGCGTGAATATGGGCATTATTTACAAGGCAGCGTTAAGCTAAGTGGCTTAACGCCTTCTTGTAAATAAGGCAAAGGGGTTAAAGCCACCAGAACGTCAGAAAAAGTGACATATTGGTGGCGACAACCCCTTGTAAATCTGCTCCGTAATAGTCTAACCTGTACCAATCAGATGGCATGCAGCTCTTTGATGGCAGTTCATTGGTCACTCTGCTATATTTGGGTTGCAACATAAACAGCAACCCATTGAGCTTTCCACTTAAAATACAGTTCTGTGATCTGCATGGTACATGTTCTTTGCAGCAGGAACCTTAACCCTCTGTGCTACTTTATGATGAGTCAAAACTGACACTAAACACACCTGACCACGCTCCAGCAGGGGCACTAATCACCAGTTATTTTAACATTTTTATTGTTGCCTGTAAACTGCTGGACACACAAGCAGGCGCGTTTAAACTCCGAGGTTCTTTCTAAACACGAGGCCCCCTGAGCTCAGTGCCGGGTGGGGGTGCACCGGTCGCACCGCCCTAAAGCCGGCCCTGGCCCTGCTGTAAGAGAGACAAATTAATCTCCAGATTAAGACCCCCAGCTGCTCACAACCACACACCGGTGCACAGAGCGCCGGCACCTACCTGCGTGCATCGCTCCCTCCCGGCACGTGCAGCCGGAGACACGCGCTCCCACGTGCTCCCCAGCGGTCGTGAGGTGCTCTCCGGTGATGGCTCCCTCACCTGGTGCAATCAGACTCAGCGTTTACTATCCCAGGTACAGCACCCTCTCCCAGGAATGCCAGCCTCTCCCAGGTGCACCCCTAGTGACAGTACCACCCCACCCCCTCAGTGACTGCACCCTCTCCCAGGAATGCCAGCCTCTCAGGTGCACCCCTAGTGACAGAATCCTCTCCCAGTGAGTGCACCCCCAACCCTTCAGTGAATGCACCCTCTTCCAGTGACTGCACCCTCTCCCAGTGACAGCACCCTCTCCCAGTGACAGCACCCTCTCCCAGTGACTGCTCCTTCTGCCAGTGAGTGCACCCTCCCTCAGTGAGTGTTCCTCCTCAGTGATTGCTCCCTCTCCCAGTGAGTGCACCCCCAACCCTTCAGTGAATGCACCCTTATCCAGTGACTGCACACTCTCCAAGTGACTGCTCCTTCTGTCAGTGAGTGCACCCTCCCTCAGTGAGTGTTCCCCCTCAGTGATTGCTCCCTCTCCCAGTGACTGCACCCTCTCCCAGTGACAGCACCCCAACCCCTCAGTGACTGCACCCTCTCCCAGTGACTGCTTCTTCTGTCAGTGAGTGCACCCTCCCTCAGTGAGTGCTCCCTCTCCCAGTGAGTGCTCTCTCTCTCAGTGACTGCTCCCTCTCCCAGTGACAGCTCCTCTCTCTCACAGCTCTCCTCTGGCCGCTTCGCAGCGCTGTATCCACTGGCCCCGAGCTCGGCCTGTCCTCGTGTCTGGCGCACACGTGCTGCCCTGTCAGCGCTCTGTCAGCAGCCCGTCTCTAGAATATGTAGCGCTTGGGGGTTGTGACGCTGCTGAGGGCACTCGTGGAAGGTTCAGAGCGCCCCCACCGCCCCCCTGTCATTCACCACCTCAGAACAATTCATGGTGGGAGGGAGGGAGCCGGCGGGGAGGGCCCGGCGGGGCTGGGGTAGACAAAAGAAAGAGTGAATTAACTCAGTGAAGCCTCGGACAGCCGGAGAGGAGCTGCGGTGCACCCTGTGTTGTCACGTGCACGTGCACGCACACAGTGCACACTGAATCCAGGCCCGTGTAAAGCTGGGCGCTGTGTGCCAGGAGCAGAGGCAGTGCGGCCTGTGGAACATATGGGATCTCTACAGGAACTTTTAACACCTTTGAGAATCTGTTTTAAGCGAAGTTAAAACAACGAACTGACACAGGCACTAAATATATTGTATTATTTTTCAACATTCCTGGCTGTTTAGAAAGGAAGACATTGAAACCATGAGGCTGTCTGTCGCACACTTCTCTCCTCAGCCCCATCTCTCTGTCTCTTTCCAGGTCCCTTCACACACTTCCCTCCTCAGCCCCATCTCTCTGTCTCTTTCCAGGTCCCTTCACACACTTCCCTCCTCAGCCCCATCTCTCTGTCTCTTTCCAGGTCCCTTCACACACTTCCCTCCTCAGCCCCATCTCTCTGTCTCTTTCCAGGTCCCTTCACACACTTCCCTCCTCAGCCCCATCTCTCTGCCTCTTTCCAGGTCCCTTCACACACTTCCCTCCTTCATAAAGGTCGGATTCTGGGGCCTTTACAGGTGTGTGCCGCGCCTGAGGTCAAGGAGAGGGCCCCCCACACAGGGCTCTCCTCATGGCCATTCCTTGCCTCTGGCTCAGCTCTGGGGGGCTTCACCCCCCTCTTCCTGGAAGGAGCAAATCCAGCAAAAGACGTGTTTGTGGCTTGAAGTTACTCCTGTCACGAGAACAGTTCCTGGCACCACCTTTGCAAATAGATTATTATTATTACGAGGTTTTATATAGCGCAAACTTGACCCGGTATGGAATCATTTCTAAGATAAAGTGTCATTAAATTATTATTGAATGGGTTTTGATTGCTCCTGCTTATCAGACATGTTCACTATACATTTATAGGGTAAAAGCGCACGCCAGAAACGTTTATTTGATGAAATATCGATTCATCGCTTGCTACATGTTCAATAACACATGTAAAAGTGATGAATTGTTGATGTATTGTGAAGTCAATTAAATGAAAAGGGATATTTGCGCTGGAAGACACGATCCTTACAACACCTTGGGGCATATTATCAAGGAACAGATTAAAATTATCGCAGCTTTAGCGGCAGGAAACTGCTGCTAAAACGGCGATAATGGGATTGATAATATGGCCCAGAGAATTCCAATCGAAGCCCAGGTTCTGGTGTTAACATGGGCTTTTATTGGAATTCTCTACGGCATATTATCAAGCCCATTATCGCCGTTTTAGCGGCAGTTAAAGCAGTGATAATTTTAACGACGTTCCTTGATAATATGCCCCTGCCCCTAGTTCCTTCACAACCTTTTTCCTGAGCATTCTGCATTGACCCCAGGGTGTCTGTCCCCTCACACTTCACACTGCAGCCCTTGGCTCTCCTTCATTCCATGATGTCTGTACCCCCTCACACACTCCTCTCCTCAGCCTCCTGCCCTGATCCCAGGGCCTGTCTCCTCACATGTCCCTCCTCAGCCTCCTGCCCTGATCCCAGGGTCGGTCTCCTCACACTTCTCTCCTCAGCCTCCTGCCCTGATCCCAGGGCCTGTCACCTCTCACGCTTCTCTCCTCAGCCTCCTGCCCTGATCCCAGGGCGTTTACCCTCACACACTCCTATCCTCAGCCTCCTGCCCTGATCCCAGGGCCTGTCTCCTCACACTTCTCTCCTCAGCCTCCTGCCCTGATCCCAGGGCCTGTCACCTCTCACGCTTCTCTCCTCAGCCTCCTGCCCTGATCCCAGGGCCTGTCACGTCTCACTCTTCTCTCCTCAGCCTCCTGCTCTGATCTCAGGGCCTTTACCCTCACACACTCCTCTCCTCAGCCTCCTGCCCTGATCCCATGGCCTGTCACCTGTCACGCTTCTCTCCTTAGTCTCCTGCCCTGATCCCAGGGCCTGTCACGTCTCACGCTTCTCTCCTCATCCTCCTGCCCTGATTCCAGGGCCTGTCACCTCTCACGCTTCTCTCCTCAGCCTCCTGCCCTGATCTCAGGGCCTGTCTCATCTCACGCTTTTCTCCTCAGCCTCCTGCCCTGATCCCAGGGCCTGTCACCTCTCACGCTTCTCTCCTCAGCCTCCTGCCCTGATCTCAGGGCCTGTCTCATCTCACGCTTTTCTCCTCAGCCTCCTGCCCTGATCCCAGGGCCTGTCACCTCTCACGCTTCTCTCCTCAGCCTCATACCCTGATCTCAGGGCCTGTCCCCTCACGCTTCTCTCCTCAGCCTCCTGGAGTGCTTGGTCAGGACTCTCCCAGGCCTTACGAAGTCGAGCCTCGTTTCGCCGGCCATGTGGCCTTCTTCAGGTCCTACTTCTACCGTCAGCAATAGAGGTATCTGCAGCCAATGTTCTTTCTGCACGGAAGGGTAGGACGCTTTATTGCCAACAGTGGGCCAGCAAGAGGAGACGGAATCCAAGGCAAGCGGTCTCTCCTCTCCCCTTATAGTGGGGCAGCTTGGCCTGTTTTGCACAAAACTGGGGTACACTTTCAAACAATGCTTGGATGCTGCAGACAGTCCAGGGATTCCAAATAGATTTCTATTGAACTCCACAACAAACTTGTGTTTCTACCCCGATACAGTTTCCCCCAAGAGAAAATGGCTACAATTTTATTAGAGGTACAGGAGCTACTCTTGCAGGGAGCGATAGATCCTCGTTTGCTGTACTCGAGGGTTTGCGAGCAAAATATTTCTAGTGCAGAAAAAGAACAAGACTGGTAATAAATTTGCAGGATCTCAACCAATATGTACTTTAGCGTAGTTTCAAAAGAGACAATAGTCAGTCTCAGGGACACTCGCCTTCCAGGAGAAAGGATGACAATGAGATCTGAAGGACACTTACCTAACGGCTCAATTTAGCACCTTCACCAGAAATAGCTACAATTTCTTTGGCAAGAGTAGGTGTTCAGGTTTACATCGCTACCATTTGACCTCTCCTCCGCTCCTTGGTGCTTTATCAAACTGTTGAAACCGATTGCGGGGACTCGCAGAACACAGGGGCGGAGGAAAGTGCTACACCCGTACGAGAGGACATTTCGGCGGCAGGAGAAATATCCTTTCTTAAAACATGTGCAATATGCCATTGATTTAAACCCTGGGGTTCATTGGAATTATCTGCCCCTGGAGCTCCAGCTGTTCACAGTAGATACAACACCTGACCATCAATGTAAACGTAAAATGTAAATCCAGTATTTGTAAAGCGCACAGCTACCCGTAGGCATACCGGCGCTGGGGGCTGTACGGAAGATTAAGCGAGCTATTGCCCAGAGTCAAATGGTGCTGGGCTGACCTGCCGCCGGTGCCGGGGATCGAACTGTGAGCCCCAGCGTCCGATGTCAGTCGCCCTGGCCACAGCGCCACACCTCTTCCACAATCAATCAAGGGGCTTGTAACACGTGACTACTCGCCTGTAAGGGTCTCAAGGCACTGGGGGTAGACCGACTCCGTGGAGGATCATTCGAAGAGCCAGGTCTTGAGGTCCTTCCTGAATAGGGTCAGCGGCACCGATTGCCTTAGGTGGAGGGGCAGGGAGTTCCAAGTCTTGGTAGGAGAACAACCTTCCTCCGGTTCTGGTCTTTTGGACTCTGGGGATGGAGGAGGGGGAGAGTTGGGAGGATCGGAGTTGTCTGTTGGGTATGTGGAATGCGAGGCAGTGGTTCAGGTGTGCTGGTGTTTCGTCATTGAGGGCCTTGTAGGTTTAAGTCAGGAGCTTGAAGGTGACTCTTGTTGACTGAGACACAGTGTAGTTGTCGGAGGTGTGTGATGTGGCTGCGGTGGGGGGGATGTTGAGGATCAATCTAGCAGCGGCATTTTGAGTGTTCTGTAGTTTCTTGAGCTGGTTCTGGGTGGTGCTGGCGTAGAGTGGGTTCTGGTGGTCGAAGGTTCATTGGTGGAGGAGAGGATCAGCTGGGTGTGGGCGTAGGAGATGTTGAGTCCGTGGCTTCTGACGATGGCTGCGAGACGGATCATGTAGAAGTTGAAGAGGGTGGGGCTCAGGGTGGAACCATGGGGTACTTCAGAGCTGACCTACGTGGGTTCTCAGAGGAACGGTGGTGGTCTGACGCGCTGGGTCCAGCCGGTGAGGAAGGAGTAGATCAAGTCCAGAGCCTTGTCACTGATCCCAGAGTCGTGGAGTCTGGTGATTAGGGTGCGGTGGGGGGCGGTGTCGAATGCGGCCGATAAGTCTAGTAGGATGAGGGCTGTGGTCTCGCCCCAGACACGGAGGGAGCAGATGTAGTCCGTGGTGGCGAGGAGGGCAGTCTGTGCGGTGGTTGCTTTGGAAACCAAAGTAATGATTTGAGCGTGAAACTGGTGAAGCACTCTGGGGACGAAATACACTCTGGGGACGAAATACACTCTGGGGACGAAATACACTCTGGGGACGAAATACACTCTGCAGGAGTCAGAATCAAACACGGTTGCATAAACACGGATGAGGGAGACTGGTGATTTACAGGCCCCTACCCTTTGCTGGTTGGACACGTATGGCAACAGATGCATTGCACTGCCACACAAACATGAGAGAGAATGTAGCTTAGTCAGTGATATTCAGGGGGTGTAAATCTCAAATTTTCCAACTAACAAAGCAGTGGGCCACAGGGTGAATTGGCGAGGTGACCACGGATCAAGATGGGTGACAAAGGATCGGAATGAACTGCTCCCATGAGGAGCAGGGTCAGTACTGACCTGTATTTGGTTGGTCTCTGGGGCTAATTTGGAGATTTAAGGACATGTACTCCAATGCAGTTGTGACGGAGTACTCTGCCGGACAAATTTAAGGACTGCCTGCCTAAATTGTAGTTACGCAGAACGCAACTTTAATGCTGATGGATTAACGTTTACTTCATTGCTGGAAAACTTCCTCCAATGGAGTAGGTGCCATCAGCGATAAGCCACCCGATCATCCACCCTTTATAAAATAGATGGTCGGATGACTTTTGATTAGTCTGCCACGGCCAGGTGTTTCCTGGCAGTGAGGGACAGTAAAAAAAGACAAAATTACCCCCACACCATGGGGAAAAACTGCTGTGGGGGCCATTAGTTTTTTTATTTTTCAAAAAACAAACTACTGCTTTTGGGAGTTTGCTGTTAAAAAAAAAAAAAGGTTTTGGCAGTTCCTTCCAATGAATAGAGATGTATTTGGGCCGGCTGGCGGACATCTGTCTTTAAATTTGGCGGGCAGAGAAAAAGGCAGGGTGGCGGGTGTAAAGTTCTCCACCACCCTGTCTCCCTTTACTCCATCTGCCAAACCCCAAAATCAGGCCCTCCGTCTAGTGTGGCACAGAGGGTAAAAAATGATGGATTGGAATGTTACTGCGAGGGACAGCCAGTGGTTAGACTATTTGCATGCATTAGTCTTTACCACCTTTTGGGTGTTTGATTGCCAGTGGTATGCCAGGAAACCTGTGCCGGGCACAGCGTGCCAAGCCTGCTACTGCCAATGGTTCTGAATTCTAAAAAGTAGTACATTTGCATCCATTCAAGGAGTACTTCTGTGGGAGCAACTCTCCTACTTTAAAAATTCACTATATATGTATTCAAGTCCTGATTTCAATAAGAGGTTTAAACGTGTTCATTGTCCGATTTTCTCATCATTCTTGATCAAAACAGACATAGCAGATTTTCTCCCCCGCACCCCTCCCTCTCCGAAGCTACACTTGTGAACTGAGGGCAAACATGCAATCACTTATTTACACAATTACCCTCAGGAAATGATACAAGGTGAATAAGTTTCAAATGTTGCTTTATATGTTAAGAATTAAAAGGAAGCATGTCAGATATACCTCCCTGATATTTATCTGTAAAATCAAGGTGAAACATCCTTATTGTTTTTGAAAATACAAATATTTTTAAGCAGCATTTTTCAAAGAACTATGCACACGCTTTTAAAGAATTCTATATATTTTTTATTCACATCGCTACACCCTTTGAAAAGGTTTGCTCAGTTCTTTTTCAAAGAATTCTGCACAGGTTTTAAAAACACTACTGCAAACTTCAAATAATTCTGCACAACAGTTACAATAAATAATGTACGTTTTTTCAAAGATTTTGGTACATTTTCTTCAAATAATTCTGCCCAGTTATGTTACAAAATCTGTGCAATATATAAAAATAATTCTTTGGAATTTGTATATATTTCTAAAAAAAAAACATTTCAGCTAGATTCGCAAAACAGTTGCAAGCATAGTTTGAAATGATTAAACACCACTTTTGAAAACACTTGTTGCTTTTTTAAAAAGGATGGATCTTTAAGAATAGAGCTTCAAATTCTTTTCTCTCAAAAATATTTTAGGCACGTTTAAAAACATTTCTGGACAGCTTTTGAAATCAGTTGTGCCAAAAATGGTTAGAGGAGACAATACACTTAAGAGATATATTCAATGCTTTTAAACAAAATATGTACAGTTAAAAAGATCATTGCACTTAGTTCATGGACAATTCTATACTCATTTTAAAAAGGAATTTTGCCAGCTTTAAAAAATATTATTTGAACTTATTTTAAATAATTACATATCGTCTTTTTTTTTAACAGAGATTGCAAATTATTGTGGAAATTTGCAAAAGTATTTGCCAGTTGAAAATTATGTAATTGTTCTTGTAGAAACAAAAGTATACCATTACTTCAGGAAGAAAATACGGATTGACATATTAGTTAGTATTTTCCTGAGAAGTATAAACCTAGCAAATTCTCCCAAAACCTTGCACTGCACACAAATGCAAATGCAAGCAGTACAATTTGTTGAGAACATGAATGGAATATTTCCAGAATATCATTTTGACCAGTCTGTTTTACAACTGAATGCAAGATTGAACAGCTGAACTCCCTTTGAGAGAGGACCTGAGTGGAATTGGCAGGAAAGGTTAAAATGCAGGGTTCAAATCCTGAAATCAAATTTCTGTGAGTGCAAGTTAACATAAATGATGCAGCTAGGAGTAACACCACTCAATGCAGCTTCGTTACGCGGGACCCCGGCAGCGCTTCAGGTAAGCAGTCTCTGGGAAGGTTTCTCCAGACATGAGCCCAAGTTTTGAAGAAGCGATGAAGAGTGAGCAGCTGTGTCATTGTGATGTAAGACTGCAGAGGTGACAAACTAAAGGCCACATAACATCCCCAAGCCATTGAAGCTGGGAGCGCTTTACTTAGGGCCCCGCGCTGGGGGAAGAGCCCGGATGTGGTGCTGAAGGCACTTACGTCAAGTCTGCGAGGTATGGACTTCCTGAGTCACTGAAATGACTTGGCTTGAAGTTTGTAAACTTTTAAAACATTTTCCTTGGCAGTCAAGAAATGTCCCGAACAGTTTTTTTGAAAAGGTACACCTGATGCAAGTGTATAAGGTTCTCGATAAGGTTCACCTGATGTGGGTGTATAGGGCACTTTATAGGGTTCTAACTGATGCAGGTGTACAGGAATTGTGATACGGTTCCCCTGATTCAAGTGTATAACGTTCTTGATAAGGTTTCTGTGAGGCAGAAGCATAGGGAAGTTGGTAGGGTTCTCCCTGATGCGGGTGTACAGGGCCTTTGATAGGATTCCCACAAGGACGTAGGGTTCCCACTAATGAAGATGTATAGGGCACTTGGTAAGGATTTCCCAGATGAAGGTGTAGGAGCCCCTTGATAAGGTTCCCCCCGAGGAAGGTGTAGGAGCCCCTTGATAAGGATCTCCCCAATGAAGGTGTAGGAGCCCCTTGATAAGGATTCCCCAATGAAGGTGTAGGAGCCCCTTGACAATGATTCCCCCAATGAAGGTGTAGGAGCCCCTTGATAAGGATTCCCCAATGAAGGTGTAGGAGCCCCTTGATAAGGATCTCCCCAATGAAGGTGTAGGAGCCCCCTGATAAGGATCTCCCCAATGAAGGTGTAGGAGCCCCTTGATAAGGATTCCCCGATGAAGGTGTAGGAGCCCCATGATAAGGACCCCCCGATGAAGGTGTAGGAGCCCCTTGATAAGGATCTCCCCAATGAAGGTGTAGGAGCCCCTTGATAAGGATCTCCCCAATGAAGGTGTAGGAGCCCCTTGATAAGGATCTCCCCCCCCCCCGATGAAGGTGTAGGAGCCCCTTGATAAGGATCTCCCCCCCCCCCCCCCGATGAAGGTATAGGAGCCCCTTGATAAGGATCTCCCCAATGAAGGTGTAGGAGCCCCTTGATAAGGATTCCCCCAATGAAGGTGTAGGAGCCCCTTGATAAGGATTCCCCAATGAAGGTGTAGGAGCCCCTTGATAAGGATTCCCCAATGAAGGTGTAGGATCCCCTTGATAAGGATTCCCCAATGAAGGTGTAGGAGCCCCTTGATAAGGATCTCCCCAATGAAGGTGTAGGAGCCCCTTGATAAGGATTCCCCGATGAAGGTGTAGAAGCCCCTTGATAAGGACCCCCCAACCCCCAATGAAGGTGTAGGAGCCCCTTGATAAGGATCCCCAGATGAAGGTGTAGGAGCCCCTTGATAAGGATCTCCCCGTTGAAGGTGTAGGAGCCCCTTGATAAGGATCTCCCCGTTGAAGGTGTAGGAGCCCCTTGATAAGGACCCCCCCCGATGAAGGTGTAGGAGCCCCTTGATAAGGACCCCCCCCGATGATGGTGTAGGAGCCCCTTGATAAGGATTCCCCAATGAAGGTGTAGGAGCCCCTTGATAAGGATTCCCCAATGAAGGTGTAGGAGCCCCTTGATAAGGACCCCCCCCATGAAGGTGTAGGAGCCCCTTGATAAGGACCCCCCCGATGAAGGTGTAGGAGCCGAATATATGACGTAATCCCGCATACCATCAGTCCGCATACCATCAGTCCGCAAAAATAATCCTGCATGTACTATTGGGCCGCAAATTAAAATAACGAAAACTTTTAGAACGAATATGTCTTTAGCACGCATGCCTTTACAACGTAAAGGCATGCATGTTAAAGGTATACTCGTTGTAAAAGTTGTAAAGGTAAGTAAAAGTACACTACCCACACTACCCTACACTACCCTACACTCTAATGTAGAAAAAGGACTGTGTCAAGGGTGGGTGGTGCAGGGGTACTACATTTACACTAGCCAGCACAACCCCCCAACACTACCATAAAGCACTTTACTACCCTACACAAACACTACAACAGTACCTTAATACACTACCGCCAGCATGACCCTACACAAACACTACAATACTACACTAAACCACTACACCCCCTAAACCACTACCCCCAGCATGACCCTACACTACAACACTACCCTAAACCCTAAAACACTACACCCCAGCATGACCCTACACTACACAAACACTACAACACTACCCTAAAACACTACCCCTGCATGACCCTACACTACAACACTACCCAAAACCCTAAAACACTACACCCCAGCATGACCCTACACTACGCAAACACTACAACACTACCCTAAACCCTAAAACACTACCCCCAGCATGACCCTACACAAACACTACAACACTACCCTAAACCCTAAAACACTACACCCCAGCATGACCCTACACTACACAAACACTACAACACTACCCTAAACCCTAAAACACTACCCCTGCATGACCCTACACGACAACACTACCCTAAACCCTAAAACACTACCCCAGCATGACCCTACACTACAACACTACCCTAAACCACTACCCCTGCATGACCCTACACTACAACACTACCCTAAACCCTAAAACACTACCCCCAGCATGACCCTACACTACAACACTACCCTAAACCCTAAAACACTACCCCCAGCATGACCCAACACTACAACACTACCCTAAACCCTAAAACACTACCCCCAGCATGACCCTACACTACAACACTACCCTAAACCCTATAACACTTCCCCCAGCACGACCCTACACTAAACCACCACCACAACTCTACACTAACGCAACACTACACAACACTACACAATCACTAACCCACGAAAAAATTAACCCAAACCCACTTACCTCTCTCGTCATTGTGGTTTTCACAACGCAAATGCATTTACCATACATGCCTTTAAAACGTAATTCGTTGTAAAGGCATGCGTGATAAATGCACATGCGTTGTGAAGAAAATGCGGGATAATGGTATGCGAGGTCAATGACCTTGCGGGATAATGGTATGCGGACTGAAAGTCCGCGGGATAAAAAATGCGGGATAATGGCTGCAAACCGTAGGAGCCCCTGGATAAGGATTCCCCCGATGAAGGTGTAGGAGCCCCTTGATAAGGATTCCCCAATGAAGGTGTAGGAGCCCCTTGAAAGGATCTCCCGATGAAGGTGTAGGAGCCCCTTGATAAGGATTCCCCAATGAAGGTGTAGGAGCCCCTTGATAAGGATCTCCCAATGAAGATGTAGGAGCCCCTTGATAAGGACCCCCCGATGGAGGGGTAGGAGCCCCTTGATAAGGACCACCCCCTCCCCCGATGGTGTAGGAGCCCCTTGATAAGGTTCCCCCCGAGGAAGATGTAGGAGCCCCTTGATAAGGATCTCCCAATAAAGGTGTAGGAGCCCCTTGATAAGGATCCCCCAATGAAGGTGTAGGAGCCCCTTGATGAGGATCTCCCGGACAAGGGTGTAGGAGCCCCTTGATAAGGACCCCCCCGATGAAGGTGTAAGAGCCCCTTGATAAGGTTCCCCCCGAGGAAGATGTAGGAGCCCCTTGATAAGGATATCCCAATGAAGGTGTAGGAGCCCCTTGATAAGGATCTCCCAATGAAGATGTAGGAGCCCCTTGATAAGGATTCCCCAATGAAGGTGTAGGAGACCCTTGATAAGGACCTCCCCCCCCCCCCGATGAAGGTGTGGGAGCCCCTTGATAAGGATTCCCCAATGAAGGTGTAGGAGCCCCTTGATAAGGATTCCCCAATGAAGGTGTAGGAGCCCCTTGATAATGATTCCCAGATGAAGGTTTAGGAGCCCCTTGATAAGGACCTCCCCCCCGATGAAGGTTTAGGAGCCCCTTAATAAGGACCCCCCCCCCAATGAAGGTGTAGGAGCCCCTTGATAAGGATTCCCAGATGAAGGAGTAGGAGCCCCTTGATCAGGATTCCCCAATGAAGGTGTAGGAGCCCCTTGATAAGGATTCCCAGATGAAGGTGTAGGAGCCCCTTGATAAGGATTCCCCAATGAAGGTGTAGGAGCCCCTTGATAAGGTTCCCCTCGGTGAAGGTGTAGGAGCCCCTTGATAAGGATCTCCCCAATGAAGGTGTAGGAGCCCCTTGATAAGGATCCCCCAATGAAGGTGTAGGAGCCCCTTGATGAGGATCTCCCGGACAAGGGTGTAGGAGCCCCCTGATAAGGACCCCCCCCCACCAGATGAAGGTGTAGGAGCCCCTTGATAAGGATTCCCCCAATGAAGGTGTAGGAGCCCCTTGATAAGGATTCCCCCAATGAATGTGTAGGAGCCCCTTGATAAGGATTCCCCCACTGAAGGTGTAGGAGCCCCTTGATAAGGATTCCCCAATGAAGGTGTAGGAGCCCCTTGATAAGGATTCCCCAATGAAGGTGTAGGAGCCCCTTGATAAGGATCTCCCAATGAAGATGTAGGAGCCCCTTGATAAGGACCCCACCCGATGGAGGGGTAGGAGCCCCTTGATAAGGACCACCCCCTCCCCCGATGGTGTAGGAGCCCCTTGATAAGGATTCCCCAATGAAGGTGTAGGAGCCCCTTGATAAGGATCTCCCAATGAAGGTGTAGGAGCCCCTTGATAAGGATCTCCCAATGAAGGTGTAGGAGCCCCTTGATAAGGATTCCCCAATGAAGGTGTAGGAGCCCCTTGATAAGGATTCGCCAATGAAGGTGTAGGAGCCCCTTGATAAGGATTCCCCAATGAAGGTGTAGGAGACCCTTGATAAGGACCTCCCCCCCCCCCCGATGAAGGTGTAGGAGCCCCTTGATAAGGATTCCCCAATGAAGGTGTAGGAGCCCCTTGATAAGGATTCCCCAATGAAGGTGTAGGAGACCCTTGATAAGGACCTCCCCCCCCCCCGATGAAGGTGTAGGAGCCCCTTGATAAGGATTCCCCTGATGAAGGTGTAGGAGCCCCTTGATAAGGATTCCCCCCGAGGAAGATGTAGGAGCCCCTTGATAAGGTTCCCCCCGAGGAAGGTGTAGGAGCCCCTTGATAAGGATCTCCCAATGAAGGTGTAGGAGCCCCTTGATAAGGACCTCCCAATGAAGGTGTAGGAGCCCCTTGATAAGGTCCCCCCCCAGGAAGGTGTAGGAGCCCCTTGATAAGGATTCCCAGATGAAGGTGTAGGAGCCCCTTGATAAGGTTCCCCCCGAGGAAGATGTAGGAGCCCCTTGATAAGGATCTCCCAATGAAGGTGTAGGAGCCCCTTGATAAGGATCCCCCAATGAAGGTGTAGGAGCCCCTTGATGAGGATCTCCCGGACAAGGGTGTAGGAGCCCCTTGATAAGGACCCCCCCCCGATGAAGGTGTAAGAGCCCCTTGATAAGGATATCCCAATGAAGGTGTAGGAGCCCCTTGATAAGGATCTCCCAATGAAGATGTAGGAGCCCCTTGATAAGGATCTCCCAATGAAGATGTAGGAGCCCCTTGATAAGGATTCCCCAATGAAGGTGTAGGAGACCCTTGATAAGGACCTCCCCCCCCCCCCGATGAAGGTGTAGGAGCCCCTTGATAAGGATTCCCCAATGAAGGTGTAGGAGCCCCTTGATAAGGATTCCCAGATGAAGGTTTAGGAGCCCCTTGATAAGGACCTCCCCCCCGATGAAGGTTTAGGAGCCCCTTAATAAGGACCCCCCCCCAATGAAGGTGTAGGAGCCCCTTGATAAGGATTCCCAGATGAAGGAGTAGGAGCCCCTTGATAAGGATTCCCCAATGAAGGTGTAGGAGCCCCTTGATAAGGATTCCCCAATGAAGGTGTAGGAGCCCCTTGATAAGGTTCCCCTCGGTGAAGGTGTAGGAGCCCCTTGATAAGGATCTCCCCAATGAAGGTGTAGGAGCCCCTTGATAAGGATCCCCCAATGAAGGTGTAGGAGCCCCTTGATGAGGATCTCCCGGACAAGGGTGTAGGAGCCCCTTGATAAGGACCCCCCCCCCCGATGAAGGTGTAAGAGCCCCTTGATAAGGATTCCCCAATGAAGGTGTAGGAGCCCCTTGATAAGGATTCCCCAATGAAGGTGTAGGAGCCCCTCGATAAGGATCCCCCAATGAAGGTGTAGGAGCCCCTTGATAAGGACCCCCCCCCCAATGAAGGTGTAAGAGCCCCTTGATAAGGATTCCCCAATGAAGGTGTAGGAGCCCCTTGATAAGGATCTCCCAATGAAGATGTAGGAGCCCCTTGATAAGGACCCCACCCGATGGAGGGGTAGGAGCCCCTTGATAAGGACCACCCCCTCCCCCGATGGTGTAGGAGCCCCTTGATAAGGATTCCCCTGATGAAGGTGTAGGAGCCCCTTGATAAGGATTCCCCTGATGAAGGTGTAGGAGCCCCTTGATAAGGATTCCCCCCCGAGGAAGATGTAGGAGCCCCTTGATAAGGTTCCCCCCGAGGAAGGTGTAGGAGCCCCTTGATAAGGATCTACCAATGAAGGTGTAGGAGCCCCTTGATAAGGACCTCCCAATGAAGGTGTAGGAGCCCCTTGATAAGGACCCCCCCCTGCCCGATGAAGGGGTGGGAGCCCCTTGATAAAGATTCCCCCGATGAAGATGGATTCCCCAATGAAGGTGTAGGAGCCCCTTGATTAAGGATCCCCCAATGAAGGTGTAGGAGCCCCTTGATAAGGACTCCCCAAATGAAGATGTAGGAGCCCCTTGATAAGGACCCCCCCCCCTGCCCGATGAAGGGGTAGGAGCCCCTTGATAAGGATTCCCCCGATGAAGATGGATTCCCCAATGAAGGTGTAGGAGCCCCTTGATTAAGGATCCCCCAATGAAGGTGTAGGAGCCCCTTGATAAGGACTCCCCGATGAAGGTGTAGGAGCCCCTTGATAAGGACCACCTCCCCGATGAAGGTGTAGGAGCCTCTTGATAACGATTCCCCAATGAAGGTGTAGGAGCCCCTTGATAAGGATTCCCAGATGAAGGTGTAGGAGCCCCTTGATAAGGATTCCCCCCAATGAAGGTGTAGGAGTCCCTTGATAAGGATCCCCCAATGAAGGTATGGAGCCCCTTGATAAGGTTCCCCTCGGTGAAGGTGTAGGAGCCCCTTGATAAGGACCCCGATGAAGGTGTAGGAGCCCCTTGATAAGGATTCCCCCAATGAAGGTGTAGGAGCCCCTTGATAAGGATTCCCCCAATGAAGGTGTAGGAGCCCCTTGATAAGGATCTCCCCGATGAAGGTGTAGGAGCCCCTTGATAAGGATCTCCCCGATGAAGGTGTAGGAGCCCCTTGATAAGGTTCCCCTCGGTGAAGGTGTAGGAGATCTTTAATAAGGATCTCCCCAATGAAGGTGTAGGAGCCCCTTGATAAGGATCTCCCTGACGAGGGTGTAGGAGCCCCTTGATAAGGACCCCCCCCCCCACCAGATGAAGGTGTAGGAGCCCCTTGATAAGGATTCCCCCAATGAAGGTGTAGGAGCCCCTTGATAAGGATTCCCCCAATGAAGGTGTAGGAGCCCCTTGATAAGTATTCCCCAATGAAGGTGTAGGAGCCCCTTGAGAAGGATTCCCCAATGAAGGTGTAGGAGCCCCTTGATAAGGATTCCCCAATGAAGGTGTAGGAGCCCCTTGACAATGATTCCCCCGATGAAGATGTAGGAGCCCTTTGATAAGGATTCCCCAATGAAGGTGTAGGAGCCCCTTGATAAGGATCTCCCTGACGAGGGTGTAGGAGCCCCTTGATAAGGACCCCCCCCCCCCCACCAGATGAAGTTGTAGGAGCCCCTTGATAAGGATTCCCCCAATGAAGGTGTAGGAGCCCCTTGATAAGGATTCCCCCAATGAAGGTGTAGGAGCCCCTTGATAAGGATTCCCCAATGAAGGTGTAGGAGCCCCTTGACAATGATTCCCCCGATGAAGATGTAGGAGCCCCTTGATAAGGATCTCCCCGATGAAGGTGTAGGAGCCCCTTGATAAGGATTCCCCCGATGAAGGTGTAGGAGCCCCTTGATAAGGATTCCCCAATGAAGGTGTAGGAGCCCCTTGATGAGGATCCCCCCCGAGGAAGATGTAGGAGCCCCTTGATAAGGTACCCCCGAGGAAGGTGTAGGAGCCCCTTGATAAGGACCTACCAATGAAGGTGTAGGAGCCCCTTGATAAGGACCCCCCCCCCCAGGAAGGTGTAGGAGCCCCTTGATAAGGATCCCCTCGGTGAAGGTGTAAGAGCCCCTTGATAAGGATTCCCCAATGAAGGTGTAGGAGCCCTTTGATAAGGATCTCCCTGACGAGGGTGTAGGAGCCCCTTGATAAGGACCCCCCCCGATGAAGGTGTAGGAGCCCCTTGATAAGGACCCCCCCCCCTGCCCGATGAAGGGGTGGGAGCCCCTTGATAAAGATTCCCCCGATGAAGATGGATTCCCCAATGAAGGTGTAGGAGCCCCTTGATTAAGGATCCCCCAATGAAGGTGTAGGAGCCCCTTGATAAGGACTCCCCCAATGAAGGTGTAGGAGCCCCTTGATAAGGACTCCCCCGATGAAGGTGTAGGAGCCCCTTGATAAGGATCTCCCCAATGAAGGTGTAGGAGCCCCTTGATAAGGATCCCCCAATGAAGGTGTAGGAGCCCCTTGATGAGGATCTCCCGGACAAGGGTGTAGGAGCCCCTTGATAAGGACCCCCCCCCGATGAAGGTGTAGGAGCCCCTTGATAAGGATCCCCCAATGAAGGTGTAGGAGCCCCTTGATAAGGATCCCCCAATGAAGGTGTAGGAGCCCCTTGATAAGGATCCCCCAATGAAGGTGTAGGAGCCCCTTGATAAGGACCCCCCAATGAAGGTGTAAGAGCCCCTTGATAAGGATTCCCCAATGAAGATGTAGGAGCCCCTTGATAAGGATTCCCCAATGAAGGTGTAGGAGCCCCTTGATAAGGATCTCCCCGACGAGGGTGTAGGAGTCCCTTGATAAGGACCCCCCCACCAGATGAAGGAGCCCCTTGATAAGGATTCCCCCAATGAAGGTGTAGGAGCCCCTTGATAAGGATTCCCCCAATGAAGGTGTAGGAGCCCCTTGATAAGGATTCCCCCAATGAAGGTGTAGGAGCCCCTTGATAAGGATTCCCCAATGAAGGTGTAGGAGCCCCTTGATAAGGATTCCCCAATGAAGGTGTAGGAGCCCCTTGATAAGGATTCCCCAATGAAGGTGTAGGAGCCCCTTGACAAGGATTCCCCCGATGAAGGTGTAGGAGCCCCTTGACAAGGATTCCCCCGATGAAGGTGTAGGAGCCCCTTGATAAGGATTCCCCCGATGAAGGTGTAGGAGCCCCTTGATAAGGATTCCCCCGATGAAGGTGTAGGAGCCCCTTGATAAGGATTCCCCCGATGAAGGTGTAGGAGCCCCTTGATAAGGATTCCCCAATGAAGGTGTAGGAGCCCCTTGATAAGGATTCCCCAATGAAGGTGTAGGAGCCCCTTGATAAGGATTCCCCCCGAGGAAGATGTAGGAGCCCCTTGATAAGGATCTCACCTATGAAAGTGTAGGAGCCCCTTGATAAGGATTCCCCCGACGAAGGTGTAGGAGCCCCTTGATAAGGATCCCCCAATGAAGGTGTAGGAGCCCCTTGATAAGGATCCCCCAATGAAGGTGTAGGAGCCCCTTGATAAGGATCCCCCAATGAAGGTGTAGGAGCCCCTTGATAAGGAACTCCCGGACGAGGGTGTAGGAGCCCCTTGAAAAGGACCCCCCGATGAAGGTGTAGGAGCCCCTTGATAAGGATCCCCCAATGAAGGTGTAGGAGCCTCTTGATAAGGATCCCCCAATGAAGGTGTAGGAGCCCCTTGATAAGGATCCCCCAATGAAGGTGTAGGAGCCCCTTGATAAGGAACTCCCGGACGAGGGTGTAGGAGCCCCTTGAAAAGGACCCCCGATGAAGGTGTAGGAGCCCCTTGATAAGGATCCCCCAATGAAGGTGTAGGAGCCCCTTGATAAGGATCTACCAATGAAGGTGTAGGAGCCCCTTGAGAAGGACCTCCCAATGAAGGTGTAGGAGCCCCTTGACAATGATTCCCCCGATGAAGATGTAGGAGCCCCTTGATAAGGATTCCCAGATGAAGGTGTAGGAGCCCCTTGATAAGGATTCCCCTGATGAAGGTGTAGGAGCCCCTTGATAAGGATACCCCAATGAAGGTGTAGGAGCCCCTTGATAAGGATTCCCCAATGAAGGTGTAGGAGCCCCTTGATAAGGATTCCCCCCGAGGAAGATGTAGGAGCCCCTTGATAAGGTACCCCCGAGGAAGGTGTAGGAGCCCCTTGATAAGGACCTACCAATGAAGGTGTAGGAGCCCCTTGATAAGGACCTCCCAATGAAGGTGTAGGAGCCCCTTGATAAGGACCTCCCAATGAAGGTGTAGGAGCCCCTTGATAAGGTCCCCCCCCCCCCAGGAAGGTGTAGGAGCCCCTTGATGAGGATTCCCAGATGAAGGTGTAGGAGCCCCTTGATAAGGTTCCCCTCGGTGAAGGTGTAGGAGCCCCTTGATCAGGATCTCCCTGACGAGGGTGTAGGAGCCCCTTGATAAGGACCCCCCCCTTGCCCGATGAAGGGGTAGGAGCCCCTTGATAAGGATTCTCCCGATGAAGATGGATTCCCCAATGAAGGTGTAGGAGCCCCTTGATAAGGACTCCCCCGATGAAGGTGTAAGAGCCCCTTGATAAGGATCCCCCGATGAAGGTGTAGGAGCCCCTTGATAAGGATTCCCCCCAATGAAGGTGTAGGAGCCCCTTGATAAGGATCCCCCAATGAAGGTGTAGGAGCCCCTTGATAAGGTTCCCCTCGGTGAAGGTGTAGGAGCCCCTTGATAAGGGACCCCCCCACCCCGATGAAGGTGTAAGAGCCCCTTGATAAGGATTCCCCAATGAAGGTGTAGGAGCCCCTTGATAAGGATCTCCCTGACGAATGTGTAGGAGCCCCTTGATAAGGACCCCCCCCGATGAAGGTGTAGGAGCCCCTTGATAAGGATTCCCCCAATGAAGGTGTAGGAGCCCCTTGATAAGGATTCCCCCCGAGGAAGATGTAGGAGCCCCTTGATAAGGTACCCCCGAGGAAGGTGTAGGAGCCCCTTGATAAGGACCTCCCAATGAAGGTGTAGGAGCCCCTTGATAAGGATCTCCCCGATGAAGGTGTAGGAGCCCCTTGATAAGGATCTCCCCGATGAAGGTGTAGGAGCCCCTTGATAAGGATCTCCCCGATGAAGGTGTACGAGCCCCTTGATAAGGTTCCCCTCGGTGAAGGTGTAGGAGCCCCTTAATAAGGATCTCCCGAATGAAGGTGTAGGAGCCCTTGATAAGGATCTCCCTGACGAGGGTGTAGGAGCCCCTTGATAAGGATTCCCCCAATGAAGGTGTAGGAGCCCCTTGATAAGGATTCCCCCAATGAAGGTGTAGGAGCCTCTTGATAAGGATTCCCCCAATGAAGGTGTAGGAGCCCCTTGACAATGATTCCCCCGATGAAGATGTAGGAGCCCCTTGATAAGGATTCCCCAATGAAGGTGTAGGAGCCCCTTGATAAGGATCTCCGCGACGAGGGTGTAGGAGCCCCTTGATAAGGACCCCCCCCCCCACCAGATGAAGGTGTAGGAGCCCCTTGATAAGGATTCCCCCAATGAAGGTGTAGGAGCCCCTTGATAAGGATTCCCCCAATGAAGGTGTAGGAGCCCCTTGATAAGGATTCCCCCAATGAAGGTGTAGGAGCCCCTTGATAAGGATTCCCCCCGAGGAAGATGTAGGAGCCCCTTGATAACGTTCCCCCCCAAGGAAGGTGTAGGAGCCCCTTGATAAGGATCTACCAATGAAGGTGTAGGAGCCCCTTGAGAAGGACCTCCCAATGAAGGTGTAGGAGCCCCTTGATAAGGATTCCCCCGATGAAGGTGTAGGAGCCCCTTGATAAGGATTCCCCCGATGAAGGTGTAGGAGCCCCTTGATAAGGATTCCCCCGATGAAGGTGTAGGAGCCCCTTGATAAGGATTCCCCAATGAAGGTGTAGGAGCCCCTTGATAAGGATTCCCCCCCCCCCCGAGGAAGATGTAGGAGCCCCTTGATAAGGTACCCCCGAGGAAGGTGTAGGAGCCCCTTGATAAGGACCTACCAATGAAGGTGTAGGAGCCCCTTGATAAGGACCCCCCCCCCCCAGGAAGGTGTAGGAGCCCCTTGATAAGGATCCCCTCAGTGAAGGTGTAAGAGCTCCTTGATAAGGATTCCCCAATGAAGGTGTAGGAGCCCCTTGATAAGGATCTCCCTGACGAGGGTGTAGGAGCCCCTTGATAAGGATCTCCCTGACGAGGGTGTAGGAGCCCCTTGATAAGGATTCCCCCAATGAAGGTGTAGGAGCCCCTTGATAAGGATCTCCCTGACGAGGGTGTAGGAGCCCCTTGATAAGGACCCCCCCCGATGAAGGTGTAGGAGCCCCTTGATAAGGATTCCCCCAATGAAGGTGTAGGAGCCCCTTGATGAGGATCTCCCCCAATGAAGGTGTAGGAGCCCCTTGATAAGGATTCCCCCAATGAAGGTGTAGGAGCCCCTTGATAAGGATCTACCAATGAAGGTGTAGGAGCCCCTTGATAAGGATCTCCCTGACGAGGGTGTAGGAGCCCCTTGATAAGGACCCCCCCTTGCCCGATGAAGGGGTAGGAGCCCCTTGATAAGGATTCCCCCGATGAAGGTGTAGGAGCCCCTTGATGAGGACCCCCCCCGATGAAGGTGTAGGAGCCCCTTGATAAGGATTCCCCCAATGAAGGTGTAGGAGCCCCTTGATGAGGATCTCCCCCAATGAAGGTGTAGGAGCCCCTTGATAAGGTTCCCCTCGGTGAAGGTGTAGGAGCCCCTTGATAAGGATCTACCAATGAAGGTGTAGGAGCCCCTTGATAAGGATCTCCCTGACGAGGGTGTAGGAGCCCCTTGATAAGGACCCCCCCTTGCCCGATGAAGGGGTAGGAGCCCCTTGATAAGGATTCCCCCGATGAAGATGGATTCCCCAATGAAGGTGTAGGAGCCCCTTGATAAGGACTCCCCCGATGAAGGTGTAAGAGCCCCTTGATAAGGACTCCCCCGATGAAGGTGTAAGAGCCCCTTGATAAGGATTCCCCGATGAAGGTGTAGGAGCCCCTTGATAAGGATTCCCAGATGAAGGTGTAGGAGCCCCTTGATAAGGATTCCCCCCAATGAAGGTGTAGGAGCCCCTTGATAAGGATCCCCCAATGAAGGTGTAGGAGCCCCTTGATAAGGTTCCCCTCGGTGAAGGTGTAGGAGCCCCTTGATAAGGATCTCCCTGACGAATGTGTAGGAGCCCTTTGATAAGGACCCCCCCCCCGATGAAGGTGTAGGAGCCCCTTGATAAGGATTCCCCCAATGAAGGTGTAGGAGCCCCTTGATAAGGATTCCCCCAATGAAGGTGTAGGAGCCCCTTGATAAGGATCTCCCCGATGAAGGTGTAGGAGCCCTTTGATAAGGATCTCCCCGATGAAGGTGTAGGAGCCCCTTGATAAGGATCTCCCCGATGAAGGTGTAGGAGCCCCTTGATAAGGATTCCCCTCGGTGAAGGTGTAGGAGCCCCTTAATAAGGATCTCCCCAATGAAGGTGTAGGAGCCCTTGATAAGGATCTCCCTGACGAGGGTGTAGGAGCCCCTTGATAAGGATTCCCCCAATGAAGGTGTAGGAGCCCCTTGATAAGGATTCCCCCAATGAAGGTGTAGGAGCCCCTTGATAAGGATTCCCCCAATGAAGGTGTAGGAGCCCCTTGATAAGGATTCCCCAATGAAGGTGTAGGAGCCCCTTGATAAGGATTCCCCAATGAAGGTGTAGGAGCCCCTTGACAATGATTCCCCCGATGAAGATGTAGGAGCCCCTTGATAAGGATTCCCCAATGAAGGTGTAGGAGCCCCTTGATAAGGATCCTCCTGACGAGGGTGTAGGAGCCCCTTGATAAGGACCCCCCCTTGCCCGATGAAGGGGTAGGAGCCCCTTGATAAGGATTCCCCCGATGAAGATGGATTCCCCAATGAAGGTGTAGGAGCCCCTTGATAAGGACTCCCCCGATGAAGGTGTAAGAGCCCCTCGATAAGGATTCCCCCAATGAAGGTGTAGGAGCCCCTCGATAAGGATTCCCCCAATGAAGGTGGAGGAGCCCCTTGATAAGGATTCCCCCAATGAAGGTGTAGGAGCCCCTTGATAAGGATTCCCCCAATGAAGGTGTAGGAGCCCCTTGATAAGGATTCCACAATGAAGGTGTAGGAGCCCCTTGATAAGGATTCCCCAATGAAGGTGTAGGAGCCCCTTGACAATGATTACCCCGATGAAGGTGTAGGAGCCCCTTGATAAGGATTCCCCCGATGAAGGTGTAGGAGCCCCTTGATAAGGATTCCCCAATGAAGGTGTTGGAGCCCCTTGATAAGGATCTCCCTGACGAGGGTGTAGGAGCCCCTTGATAAGGACCCCCCCCCCCGATGAAGGTGTAGGAGCCCCTTGATAAGGATTCCCCCAATGAAGGTGTAGGAGCCCCTTGATGAGGATCTCCCCGATGAAGGTGTAGGAGCCCCTTGATAAGGATTCCCCAATGAAGGTGTAGGAGCCCCTTGATAAGGATTCCCCAATGAAGGTGTAGGAGCCCCTTGATAAGGATCTCCCTGACGAGGGTGTAGGAGCCCCTTGATAAGGACCCCCCCCCCCGATGAAGGTGTAGGAGCCCCTTGATAAGGATTCCCCCAATGAAGGTGTAGGAGCCCCTTGATGAGGATCTCCCCGATGAAGGTGTAGGAGCCCCTTGATAAGGATCTCCCTGACGAGGGTGTAGGAGCCCCTTGATAAGGACCCCCCCGATGAAGGTGTAGGAGCCCCTTGATAAGGACCCCCCCCCGAGGAAGATGTAGGAGCCCCTTGATAACGTTCCCCCGAGGAAGGTGTAGGAGCCCCTTGATAAGGATCTACCAATGAAGGTGTAGGAGCCCCTTGATAAGGACCTCCCAATGAAGGTGTAGGAGCCCCTTGATAAGGATTCCCCCGATGAAGGTGTAGGAGCCCCTTGATAAGGATTCCCCCGATGAAGGTGTAGGAGCCCCTTGATAAGGATTCCCCCGATGAAGGTGTAGGAGCCCCTTGATAAGGATTCCCCAATGAAGGTGTAGGAGCCCCTTGATAAGGATTCCCCCCCGAGGAAGATGTAGGAGCCCCTTGATAAGGTACCCCCGAGGAAGGTGTAGGAGCCCCTTGATAAGGACCTACCAATGAAGGTGTAGGAGCCCCTTGATAAGGACCCCCCCCCCCCACCAGGAAGGTGTAGGAGCCCCTTGATAAGGATCCCCTCAGTGAAGGTGTAAGAGCCCCTTGATAAGGATTCCCCAATGAAGGTGTAGGAGCCCCTTGATAAGGATCTCCCTGACGAGGGTGTAGGAGCCCCTTGATAAGGACCCCCCCGATGAAGGTGTAGGAGCCCCTTGATAAGGACCCCCCCCCCCCTGCCCGATGAAGGGGTAGGAGCCCCTTGATAAAGATTCCCCCGATGAAGATGGATTCCCCAATGAAGGTGTAGGAGCCCCTTGATTAAGGATCCCCCAATGAAGGTGTAGCAGCCCCTTGATAAGGACTCCCCTGATGAAGGTGTAAGAGCCCCTTGATAAGGATTCCCCGATGAAGGTGTAGGAGCCCCTTGATAAGGATTCCCAGATGAAGGTGTAGGAGCCCCTTGATAAGGATTCCCAGATGAAGGTGTAGGAGCCCCTTGATAAGGATTCTCCCAATGAAGGTGTAGGAGCCCCTTGATAAGGTTCCCCTCGGTGAAGGTGTAGGAGCCCCTTGATAAGGATCTCCCCAATGAAGGTGTAGGAGCCCCTTGATAAGGTTCCCCTCGGTGAAGGTGTAGGAGCCCCTTGATAAGGATTCCCCAATGAAGGTGTAGGAGCCCCTTGATAAGGATTCCCCCCAATGAAGGTGTAGGAGCCCCTTGATAAGGATCCCCCAATGAAGGTGTAGGAGCCCCTTGATAAGGATCTCCCTGACGAGGGTGTAGGAGCCCCTTGATAAGGACCCCCCAATGAAGGTGTAGGAGCCCCTTGATGAGGATCTCCCCGATGAAGGTGTAGGAGCCCCTTGATAAGGATTCCCCAATGAAGGTGTAGGAGCCCCTTGATAAGGATCTCCCTGACGAGGGTGTAGGAGCCCCTTGATAAGGACCCCCCCCCGATGAAGGTGTAGGAGCCCCTTGATAAGGATTCCCCCAATGAAGGTGTAGGAGCCCCTTGATAAGGATTCCCCAATGAAGGTGTAGGAGCCCCTTGATAAGGATCTCCCTGATGAGGGTGTAGGAGCCCCTTGATAAGGATCTCCCTGACGAAGGTGTAGGAGCCCCTTGATAAGGACCCCCCCCGATGAAGGTGTAGGAGCCCCTCGATAAGGACCCCGATGAAGGTGTAGGAGCCCCTCGATAAGGACCCCGATGAAGGTGTAGGAGCCCCTTGATAAGGATCTCCTTGACAAGGGTGTAGGAGCCCCTTGATAAGGACCCCCCCGATGAAGGTGTAGGAGCCCCTTGATAAGGACCCCCCCCCCCCCGATGAAGGTGTAGGAGCCCCTTGATAAGGATCTCCCTGACAAGGGTGTAGGAGCCCCTTGATAAGGTTCCCCTCGGTGAAGGTGTAGGAGCCCCTTGATAAGGACTACCTCCCCCCGAGGAAGGTGTAGGAGCCCCTTGATAAGGACCCCCCCCCCGATGAAGGGGTAGGCGCCCCTTGATAAGGATTCCCCAGATGAAGGGGTAGGAGCCCCTTGATAAGGATTCCCCAGATGAAGGTGTAGGAGTCCCTTGATAAGGACCCCCCTCCCCCCAATGAAGGTGTAGGAGCCCCTTGATAAGGATTCCCCAATGAAGGTGTAGGAACCCCTTGATAAGGATCTCCCCAGGTGAAGGTGTAGGAGCTCCTTGATAAGGATTCCCCCGATGAAGGTGTAGGAGCCCCTTGATAAGGATCCCCCAATGAAGGTGTAGGAGACCCTTGATAAGGACCCCCCCCCCCCGATGAAGGTGTAGGAGCCCCTTGATAAGGATCCCCCAATGAAGGCGTAGGAGCCCCTTGATAAGGATCCCCCAATGAAGGTGTAGGAGCCCCTTGATAAGGATCCCCCAATGAAGGTGTAGGAGCCCCTTGATAAGTATCTCCCCGACGAGGGTGTAGGAGCCCCTTGATAAGGACCCCCCCAATGAAGGTCTAGGACCCCTTGATGAGGATCCCCTGATGAGGGTGTATAGAGGTGTAAGGGGCTCCAAGGTTTCCCTGATGAAGATGTATGCAACTTTTGATGATGTTCCCTGATGCAGGTGTATTGGGCAGTTGGTAGGGTTCCACAAATGTGGGTGTATGGGGCTCTTGATAAGGTCTCCCCGATGAGGGTGTGAGCATGCTCTTGGCCAAGTTCCTCCTGTGGCTGCTAAAAAGGTGTCCTGAGGACGTTCGCCACTATGATGGTATAAAGGGACACCTGAGATGGCTTTGTCTGGTGCCACTGAAGATGAGGTGATGCTCTTACGGCTTCCACAGATGCCGGTGTTTGGAGACATCAGAAGGATCATCTTGGGGCTCCGGCATGTTTGGTCTTCATCAGGTCCACTCACGAGCCCAGCCTGTTTCTTTAGGCTGGTGTGTCAGAGCGCTCTTCCTCCTCCTCCTCCTCCTCATGTGCATCTGCCCTGGGTCTCTGAGGAGGGGGTGCATGTTTGTATCCAGAGGGTAACTCAGGAGAAGTGCCCCATCATTAGGCTTGCAGCCAGGAGGAGCAAGGTTGGGGTGCCCGGCCGCGAGAGCTGGTCCTGTCCATTGTTTCCCACTCTGATCGAGCTGAGCTGCACCTCTATGGGGTAGTGATCGCTGACCTCGAGAGCCTGGCGGGAGAAAGAAGGATGAGACAAGTATTCGTAATGAGCCCGGTACCCAAATAAATGGCACATCGATACAGAGATGCTGCAGGCAGACAAGCCCACCAGGACTGCCTACTCCGTCAGTTCACTGCTGCCGCAACAACAATACACAACTTACTTAGTCTCCTGCTCTCTCTTTGTAATATGATAAAGTTTCTTAAAATGCCAAAGACAAAGAATAGCAATAAAAACATTCTGGGAAATGATACTTTCTCCTACTTCCATGATTTCCCTACTTCTTTAACCCACTATGACATTGACCGCATTTAGTACAAGCGGCCTCTTAAGCAGAATTACTTGCGAAGCTTGTCAACAATTACATGGGGCACAAATGGATCCAACCACTTGACAGCAACTCACATTCAACACTAAACAACTTCAAATGCAACTTATTGACAAATCTCTAATTAAATAACCACATCTCCACTCAAACACAAAATCCCATGGTAGCTGAACGGTAAGGCGGCACCTGAACCAGCCAGTGGCATCTCAACTAAACAAATTGACCAGACCTAAACATAACCACTAACTCATAATTCAGCATAACCACAAAACCATCTCAGATCAGCAGATGAAACAATGACACAACTGCTACATCACATCTTACGGTAAACGCCAGGTCACATTTCAGCATAACCACGTAGTTCTCTCTCTACCTGCCTAACAAACCACACATTTCAATTAAACCACTAGACCACATTAACGAAGCAGCAAGACCCCAATCTGATTTAGCCACCCAACAGAATCTCAAATGATGACACAATTCACTCTTACCTCAGCCTCCGTGAGACCCAGGATTTGTGGGAAATCGTAGGCTCCGGCTGAACCTGGGATGACTTCTCTGCTGAGCTTCTCTCCATATATAACAATCCTGTGGGGGAAGAAATGGTTCAATCCACTTGTGCGCATGCACATTTATTCTTCTGAGCTTTCAACTTCTCAACCTAGCAGATCTGAAAACTGACATTCTGGTTTTGGGATTAAATAATAAGGGATTCTCGCTGGCATGGGGAATCCATGGCGTACCTTGACGGCATCAGTCACACCTGATATTAAGGTGATGTGTATCCAGGGATGAGATAAGGAAATGCTGGATGCTGTCAAATGGCTGGAGTACCTGAAATCCAGGTCTAAAATAGTGTCCCGCCGGGGGCAGAGCGTGCCAGCGTCCAGCACTCAGTGGCTGACATCCACCAGAACAGGAATGAGTAAATCCATGAACATCAAGTGAAAGGAGGTCCTCTCTCCAAGGGCAGGCTAAATCTTAAAACCGATTCATTTTGGGACCTCCAGTGTGTATTCTGAGACTCAACATTTGGTCTGTGCCGGAGTGTGGAGAACTGCAAGACGTGGGAGCTAATCCGTCACCAGGCTTGACCATCCAAGTTCACTGATTCTACCTGCTTTAAGGCAGAGGGAAGCCCCACACTCAATATTTCTGACAGCCTCTGAAGATTGAAATAAAGCGCCCTGGATTAGCATCGGAATCCACCACTGAACTTTATAGAAGGTAGGATTCCCCAGGGGTTTGTGCTCACTTATTGCCCCAATTCAGGAAGGACCTCAAGACCTGGCTCTTCGGATGATCCCAGCGCTCAGAGCCCCCCCCCCCCCCCCCCCCCCCCACCCCGCATCCTGGGACCCTCACGGGTGAGTAGTTGCGCTTTACAAACCCTTATTGATGGAATCTTTGTGGCTTCTCTGAAAGTGTTTATTGGCCTCTTAATTTCTTCCCATTGGCCCCATAATGAGTTAATTCTTGCACACAACTAGGGAGGAGTGCACCCGTAGTGCCTAGACACTGGTTTGTTGACTATCCTTAGATTAGTTACACTGGAGAAGCGTTTCCAATAGTGAGCAGGAGACACAGGGTTTCACTCTGCCCAGTGACATGTACGGCTTGTGGTCGGCTTTGTTCTCACACAGCATGGTGAAGAAAGAAATACATCAAACAACTTCTGCCTGTAGGTCAGCTGTGCTTGTCCTCAAATCAATTTACTGAATTTTTCAAAAGACACAAAAGTGTTACAAGTAGGGTAAATTAGCAAACAAAGGGACTAACAGCATAAAGAGAGCAATACAATATGCATGATGTAGCAACCACTTCCATTACACAGCGTCGAAGATGCAACCTCCCCCATAAGAAAACAGAAAACTACTCTGAAGTCCAAACGAGCTTTTACTTTGCACTTGGACTAAATTTTGGACTCAAGCGTATTCCTATATAGAACCAGGGCAGGAGTGTGAGGCAAGAGGTGGCAGCAGATGAGGAGTGTGAGATGAGGTGTCAGTAGGTCAGGAGTGTGAGGTGAGAGGTGTCAGCAGAGGAGTGTGAGATGAGAGGTGGCAGCAGATGAGTAGTGTGAGATGAGAGGTGTCAGCAGGGCAGGAGTGTGAGATGAGAGGTGGCAGCAGATGAGGAGTGTGAGATGAGGTGTCAGTAGGTCAGGAGTGTGAGGTGAGAGGTGTCAGCAGAGGAGTGTGAGATGAGAGGTGGCAGCAGATGAGTAGTGTGAGATGAGAGGTGTCAGCAGGGCAGGAGTGTGAGATGAGAGGTGGCAGCAGATGAGGAGTGTGAGATGAGGTGTCAGTAGGTCAGGAGTGTGAGGTGAGAGGTGTCAGCAGAGGAGTGTGAGATGAGAGGTGGCAGCAGATGAGTAGTGTGAGATGAGAGGTGTCAGCAGGGCAGGAGTGTGAGATGAGAGGTGGCAGCAGATGAGGAGTGTGAGATGAGGTGTCAGTAGGTCAGGAGTGTGAGGTGAGAGGTGTCAGCAGAGGAGTGTGAGATGAGAGGTGGCAGCAGATGAGTAGTGTGAGATGAGAGGTGTCAGCAGGGCAGGAGTGTGAGATGAGAGGTGGCAGCAGATGAGGAGTGTGAGATGAGGTGTCAGTAGGTCAGGAGTGTGAGGTGAGAGGTGTCAGCAGAGGAGTGTGAGATGAGAGGTGGCAGCAGATGAGTAGTGTGAGATGAGAGGTGTCAGCAGGGCAGGAGTGTGAGATGAGAGGTGGCAGCAGATGAGGAGTGTGAGATGAGGTGTCAGTAGGTCAGGAGTGTGAGGTGAGAGGTGTCAGCAGAGGAGTGTGAGATGAGAGGTGGCAGCAGATGAGTAGTGTGAGATGAGAGGTGTCAGCAGGGCAGGAGTGTGAGATGAGAGGTGGCAGCAGATGAGGAGTGTGAGATGAGGTGTCAGTAGGTCAGGAGTGTGAGGTGAGAGGTGTCAGCAGAGGAGTGTGAGATGAGAGGTGGCAGCAGATGAGTAGTGTGAGATGAGAGGTGTCAGCAGGGCAGGAGTGTGAGATGAGAGGTGGCAGCAGATGAGGAGTGTGAGATGAGGTGTCAGTAGGTCAGGAGTGTGAGGTGAGAGGTGTCAGCAGAGGAGTGTGAGATGAGAGGTGGCAGCAGATGAGTAGTGTGAGATGAGAGGTGTCAGCAGGGCAGGAGTGTGAGATGAGAGGTGGCAGCAGATGAGGAGTGTGAGATGAGGTGTCAGTAGGTCAGGAGTGTGAGGTGAGAGGTGTCAGCAGAGGAGTGTGAGATGAGAGGTGGCAGCAGATGAGTAGTGTGAGATGAGAGGTGTCAGCAGGGCAGGAGTGTGAGATGAGAGGTGGCAGCAGATGAGGAGTGTGAGATGAGGTGTCAGTAGGTCAGGAGTGTGAGGTGAGAGGTGTCAGCAGAGGAGTGTGAGATGAGAGGTGGCAGCAGATGAGTAGTGTGAGATGAGAGGTGTCAGCAGGGCAGGAGTGTGAGATGAGAGGTGGCAGCAGATGAGGAGTGTGAGATGAGGTGTCAGTAGGTCAGGAGTGTGAGGTGAGAGGTGTCAGCAGAGGAGTGTGAGATGAGAGGTGGCAGCAGATGAGTAGTGTGAGATGAGAGGTGTCAGCAGGGCAGGAGTGTGAGATGAGAGGTGGCAGCAGATGAGGAGTGTGAGATGAGGTGTCAGTAGGTCAGGAGTGTGAGGTGAGAGGTGTCAGCAGAGGAGTGTGAGATGAGAGGTGGCAGCAGATGAGTAGTGTGAGATGAGAGGTGTCAGCAGGGCAGGAGTGTGAGATGAGAGGTGGCAGCAGATGAGGAGTGTGAGATGAGGTGTCAGTAGGTCAGGAGTGTGAGGTGAGAGGTGTCAGCAGAGGAGTGTGAGATGAGAGGTGGCAGCAGATGAGTAGTGTGAGATGAGAGGTGTCAGCAGGGCAGGAGTGTGAGATGAGAGGTGGCAGCAGATGAGGAGTGTGAGATGGTGTCCGTAGGTCAGGAGTGTGAGGCGACAGGTGTCAGCAGATGAGGAGTGTGAGATGAGAGGTGGCAGCAGATGAGTGTGAGGCGACAGGTGTCAGCAGATGAGGAGTGTGAGGCGAGAGGTGGCAGATGAGTGTGAGATGGAAGGTGTTAGCAGGGGAGGAGTGTGAGAAGAGTGATGTAGGCAAGGTTCGAGAGTGAGGCAAGAGGTGTCAGAAGAAGAGTGAGGCTACAGATGTCGGCAGTGGAGGAGTGTGGGGCTAGAGGTCTTGGAAGGGGGAGGAGGGTGAGGCAAGGTGTCGGGAGGGGTGTGGGAGGGTGATTTCAGCAGGGAAGGAGTGTAAGGGAGGTGTGTTAGTGGAGCTATGTGTGGCAAGAGGTGTCACTAGGGGAGGAGTGTGGTGCTATAGGTGTTGGCAGGGGAGGAGTGTTGGGAGAGTGGTGTAGGCAGGGGAGGAGTGTCAGGTAAGAGGTGTTGTCAAAGGAGGAGTCTGAGGCAAGAGCTGTCGGTAGTGGAGGAGTGTGAAGCTAGAGGTGTTGGCAGGGGGAGGAGTGCGAGGCAAGAGGTCGGCAGGTGAGGAGTGTGGTGCTGGAGGTGTTGGCAGGGAGGAGTGTGAAGCAAGAGTTGGTGGTAGGTGAGGCGTGTGGGGCAGGTGTGGCATGCGGAGTGAGCCACATATAGGGAGGCATGCAGAGTATGAGTGGTAATGGAGAGGTGTCATTGAGGGAAAGTGAGAGACAAGGAGTGCATTTGAGTGAGAAAATACATATCTGGGGCAGATGGGTCTCTGGGATGGGGCAGGTGCAGTACATAGATTTGCGATAGGGCAGATTGCTGGCTCATCACAGTAGCCATGAAAGACATTGGTGGGGAGCAGGTTGAACACAGGGACAAGAGTCCTCCAGGACACCACAAGGAGTCGGGGAGGAAGTGGAGCTGTCCCCCGAGAGGGGACCCAGAGCTGGGTGTTTTGGTACAGTGTCCTCAGAGGTTGGCGGAGGCAAGTGTTTCTTGGAGGGGACGCATAGACCTGTTCCTAGTAGATAGTGTGACCTGCACTATTGCATGGGAATACACTGGTGCCCCCCCACATTGGTGGCACAATGGACGTGACCCCATTATTTATTTATTTAGTATATTTGTAGAGCGCAAAACCTGTCACCCAAAGGGCATCCTGGCGCTTGACCTAGAACCATAGACTTTAACAAACTCAGGCCATTTATGGAAACAGGTGGGTTTTTAACGCTTTTCTAAAAGGAAGGTAGTCCTTGTGGCTTCTCAGAGAGAGTGGCAGGGAGTTCCCAAGTTTGGCCGCTGCGACACTAAAGGAGCGGCCACCCATCCTCACTCTGTGAAACCTCGGAACTACAAGAAGATGCGCTGAAGAAGAGCGGAGGGGCCGCGAAGCAGAGTACCAAGCAAACATCTTTTGCAAAGGAATGGGGCCCTGTTGGTGAACAGCTTTAAACACAAGGCACGCAGCTTTATATTGTACCCGCAGATGAACCGGGAGCCAGTGTAGGTCTCTTAATGCGAGAGTGGAGGAGCTGGACCTAGGGCGGGAGAGAGCCAGCTTGGCGGCCATGTTTTGCACCCGCTGTAGCTTACTAGTCAGGTTTTTTGGGGCCTCCAAAAGAAGCCCATTGCAGTAGTCGAGGCGACTTAATATGGTCCCACGAACTACTTCCGGCCTTGCTTGAGCGGGGAGAAGGGGCAAAACCTTGCGCAGCATGTGCAGCAGCATCATACACGTAGAAGTGGTTTTATTGACGTGTATGTCAAGCTGTAGGTTAGGGCCAAAAATCACCCCCAAATTACGGACTGATTCCGCCGCCAGTACTGGCTCGAGGAAGGTACTAGGCCAAAAGTTCTCTGGGAGTGCCCACGGAATCCTGTCGATGGAACAATGGAGTACCTCAGTCTTGGAGCTATTAAATTGTAGGGAATTAGCTCGTAGCCAGTCTGCTGTGGCTGCCATGCAGCGATGGAAAGTATACCTGTCATAGGCGCAGTTTGTGTTTGCTCGGACCGTTGTGTCCACCTCGTCTCCAATGAGCCACGAGAGGCTGGGCTCCGTGCGCAGCCGGATCAGGGGCCACCTCTTCTTGGCCACATAGTCACAATCAGCATTGAAGTCTCCCAGAAACATGATGCTCTGGAAAAGAAGAGCAGAGGCCATGAAGGAAGTGTCTGCGTCACCGGTGGAACTGCCCGTCTCACATGAACAACCCCGACCTCTGAAAGGAGAGCACGTGGCCCCTGCACCCCAGTAACAGCTGTCCTTCACTACCCAACACCTGGCATGGGGCATAGCTATCAATAGTACAATGTGCAGTGGCACCGGGGCTCAGAGACTGGAGGGGCACATTACACCACATAGATTGCTGTCTTTTACTAACCAACCGATGCATTAGGTTCCTTGGTACCCTTGCACGCGCCCACGTGGCACCAGCAGGAAGCGTGTTAGAGGACCAGGTAGGACGCGTGCGTGTACCAGACAGTGAAGTAACCACTAGAGAACCTAATAGCGGTGATGCAGCAAAGTAACCACTGGACAACTTAAAGCGGTGATGTACCATGGAGTGAAGTAACTACTGGAGTGCCTGATAGCGGTGATGTACCATTTAGTGATATAACCATAGTGGTGATGTATCACGCAGGGGTGTAACCACTAGAGACCTGACAGCAGTAAAGTACCACACAATAAAGTAACCTGTTCTTACCTCCGGCTTCCATCGGTCCTTCACGGCTTCAAAGACGTCATAGAGGGCGTCAATCTCTTTAACAGCGTCCGGCGGCGAGGTGTGCTGTGGCACGAGCACCAGGTCCTTCAGAACTGAGAGGCAAGGCAAGATATGTCAGTGGTGGACATGGGCGAGGGGGGCTCGAAGGTCATTGCAGGAACACCTCCTCTAGTGCCGATGACGGCAATGGTAATCTGGACTTTACAGTAGTTCATATATGCACAGGGTACAAGGGCATATCCCCTACATGCACCAGGTACAAGGGCATACCCCCTACATGCACAGGGTGCAAAGGCATACCCCCTACATGCACAGGGTGCAAGGGCATACCCCCTACATGCACAGGGTGCAAGGGCATACCCCCTACATGCACAGGGTGCAAGGGCATACCCCCTACATGCACAGGGTGCAAGGGCATACCCTCTACATGCACAGGGTGCAAGGGCATACCCTCTACATGCACAGGGTGCAAGGGCATACCCCCTACATGTAGAGACACAGGGCCTGGTTCAGACTTGGATGGGAATAGAAAATTCGGGGATTTCGTGTGGAGAATCTCAGTGGCTTATTTTGAGCCTTTTGTGTCGCTGTTGCATCACTTTGTGACACTGCATAAGAAACGAGCCACATTGCGCCATATTTACAAAGTGACGCATCTAAGCAGATGCATCACTTTCTAAAGCCCTGCTCTACATTATACCAGAGTCAGGTATAATGTATGCAGGGTGGGCATTTCGACACAGGAAAGGCGTGTTAAAGTGTCACAGTGAAATCTATGAGATTTCACTGTGACACTCCTAGGACGCCACTGCATCAACATCCACCGCCTGCCTCATAGCAGGCGTATGACTGACACAGGCGCCTTTAACATGGGACTTGCCAATGTGCAATGACCCATTGCTGGAGTAGCGTCACTTTTGCGACCCACTCCAGCAATGAGTCATTACTGTGCCTACAGATACGTCAAATACTGGCGTGTCTCTAAATCCTTGCAACATGTAGTTGCCGTACAGTAAATACGGTGCATCCATGGTGTAGCAAGGAGGGTGCGCTGAAAAGTGTTGCATCGCTGTTCTCACGCAGCAATGCAACACTTTTCATAAATGAGACCCTAAATCTGGAGGAGACACCACCAGTGGTAAATCCCCCACCAAACAATTCCCTTGGTGAAGGAGATTCCAGCAATGGCTTCCCCTGTGGATTCAGTCAGCACTTCCTTGCATATTTCAAGAGGATTTTACATTCCCTCCCAACTTTAAGTTGGGTCCTTCGATTTTATTACGCAGGCCCAGGTGCTGTGTTATCACATGTTAACACCAGTCCTGTCTTGAGAGGAAAGACATGCGCTTAACCGGCCTGAGAAAGTCCTACGTTTCTCTTCTCTTGCAGACTACCAACAAGTCACTCTATTGTCTTTAATGTCTTTCCTGAACTATTACTTCATCCTTGGAGAGAAGGGATCTAGGATTGGGCACAACGACTAGACCTACTTCCTCGTTCTTCCTGGAGGGACTTCCTGTTTCAGGTGTCAGTGCAGTATTGCTGTAAAAGAGGCTGCTGGTGCCTGCTGGCTCCAAGGACACCTCATCTGCTGTAACTGCAGTTGGCTGCTGGTTCTCGTTCCGATGTCTAGACACCTTGAGGGACCCTGCCAGTCCCTAACAATAGCTCCTCAGCCCTATGCAGCACAAGCGTAGGAGCTATACTGAGAATAGAATTTTATTGCACAAGTAATTAAAATCATTGCAATCACAAATACAGAGATACGGAATAAAATATATAGGCTTCAATTTTAACAATTTTAAGCATTTACATTAAAAAGATTAAAACGGATAATGGTGGAATGAGCTTTATGGTTCTATGGATTTTTCGGAGGCCAGATGTCTGCATAGGTGAATCCTACATCTGGCCCCAGAACCCCTTATGCGGTCTCTCCTTTCATTTCTCGACTGCACATATTTCTTGATTTTCCTGTATTTTAATTTCTGGAGTTGGCTGCCCCTCTCCATTCCAAAGGATACTAAACCTCCTGCCCCGGGGTGAGCTACTTAGGCTGACTGCCCAGCTTGCGACTGAGTCTACGCTGATCTATTTGTCTTTTAAGGGTTCCAGATTGTTGGCAATTCCACCACTTTTCCCCTAGCTGGCCCTCATCTAGTCCTGCCTTCATTGGTTGCTTAAATATGGGAGCTGCTAGTCACATCGCTCTGTCCACCTGTCACCCCGTACCCCGCCCCCTAGTGTCTTGTACCTGAGGTTGGCAAATGGAAACGGACGACAAACGGCTCGCGGGCGAAGATATCGGGCCTTTCCGGGTGGTTGTCTTCATACTGGTAAGTGTCCTTCACCTCGGCTCGGTCTGACCTGCAAAGGTAGAGATGACGTTAGAGGATCATAGGCTTTACCACACTCAGGTCAGACCTGTGGTGATCACAGCCTGAGACAGGTCTTGGGAAGTTGTTGTGTCCACCACCCCCACTCCCCACCACCATCAGCCATCAGCCCCTGCCAACTTAAGCATCATCAATGAGGCCCAAAGCCTGAGCTGCGGCCTCTTACGCTAACCCTTGCTCACCCTAGGGTAGCAGGCCAAGTCCAACGCTACCGTTTCAGAACATGGCAGAGAGAAAAAATACAAAGGAGTCTATAGTAGTTTGAGGCACAATCTTGAGAGAGAACATGTATAGAAAGAAAAGTCCACCATGGAGATGATGGTGAAACCATATGTGATCCCCGTAGGCCTCAAATGGCGAACAGCCTGGCTCCTCCAGATCAGGGAAGGGTGCCACTTGGCACTCTTGAAGGGGCAACCAATTGTGCCCGTCATACCCAAGCTAACAGGAATTCAGAAGCTGGCCCACCTGTAATACAACTCCCCGCTGGAGTAGCTACCATGGTAACAAATCAAAGGAACCATCTACACACATTTTGGCAAACCTAACTCCCAACACCCGGGAAGCACAAAGAGGCCACCTTCAGTGGTGTGAAGCTGCCTAGGGCCTCTTCGAAGTGAAGTACGCGTCTGCACTTGCACTCCAGGTCTGGGCCTGGGCCAGAGCATCTCGCATCCTCCATCAATGACTGACAGGTTGGATGCAGAGCTTCTCCCATCTAGTATCAGTGGCGCCCGACAACACCTGGACCACGCCACAAAAACGAAGAGCTAATGGCCACATGCATGAGCGCTGTATTTTGCAAGTCCCTAATTACGACTTTTTGTGACTCACAATTAGAAAGTTGCAAAACGCAATGTACAACAGTGTGTTTGACACGGTTTGCGATTCCCAGTGGGTCGCAAATGGACCTGCCCCACCAATATTCATGAGGCAGGTCGCAATTTCCGACTCATTTGGAAAGGCTTGTTACCACAGGGATGGTGGTCTACTGGGTTTGCTTTTAAATAAAGCAACTTTTTTTATGCAGTCTGTTTTTCTTTAAAAGGAAACGGAATGAGTTGTAAAAAGGAAAATGAAACATTTCAGTTTTATTTTTTAAGAGTAGGCAGTGGTCTGTGGGACCTACTTGAAGAAGTAGGCCGTAAACTGCAAATGTTTTGCGACCTCATTCCGATCACAAAACATTTATTCATCCCCCTTTGGCTTGCTATTAGGAAGGGCGCCCTTGACACAGCCCTTCCTAATACAGACTCACTAACCCTATTTTGAGAGTCAGTAATAGCTTACCGACCTGCAAAATAGGGTTAGTACATGCCAAAAGGCTATTACCGGTCGCAAATGGCCAGATTCTCCATTTGTGACCAATAAAAACCTGTCATACATGTGGCCCCAGCAACCGTAGGAGGCTGGGGAGAATCTACACTAAAACAGACCCCAAAAATACAGGGGTGAAGATCATAAGGGTTAAGGGAACCCAGGATGCAAAGCGAAATACCAAGGCAGAGTGGCCCACTCAGGGCAAACCACCCAAAAAATGAGCACGATAGATCCCTAAACAGGACAGAGAAGAGGCCCCCACAAGCAGCATCTGCTCAGCGCTACAAGAGTAAGGAAAACCTATCCATACCCCAGACTGGAGACCATCCGTGGAAAACAGACAAGCGCTACACTGCGAAGAGCATAACTTGACTATAAAGGCAGTGGTGCTGGTGAGATATATAAGAGAGAGAGAGAGAGAGACAGACAGACGAGGGACATCCTCGAAGCCGCTCACCTGTACACAAAGACATACTTCTCCAGGTAGCTTTTTCTGCCCAGCGATGCGCTGCTGATGTGCCTGAAGGCCTCAACGCCATGAACCCTGTCCGAAAGAAGAGGGGTTAAAATGTTGTGCTCACAGGCGTGCCTTCACTCCTCTGACCCATTGCCTTACATTCAAACAACTCCTTCCGCTGGGCGTCAGTCTGACCACTAGGCCATGGAGGCAGAGCACCAGTGCCCCCCCCCCCCCTTAGGCCTCCGAGTCAGTCCTTCAGACTCCCTGGCCCTGAAGTCACTCTCTGGACCCAATGTTTCCACCAACCCTCAGTCTCTCCTGAGTGAGCTCCCAAGCAGCGAGGTTGCCTCCAAGGATCCTACGCCGTCCAAAATCTCATCCACTGATCCCCACAACTGGCAGAGGGTCCATCCTCTGTGGACTCTCATTCTCTGCACACACCACTCCTTCCCCCCCCCCTGCCTGCAAGACAAGCGGACCACCCACTCCCAACCCTGTCACACTCATCCGCCACAACACCCCAGAATCCTACCGCAACCTCAGTCTACAACTGCCCCTTAATCTTGCCAAGTGCAACCCCCCCCCCCATCCCCAAATTGCTCACCTGTTGAGCTCCTTCATCAGCGCCACCACAGCTCTCCCCTTGGCGTCCTGCACTTCCTGCAGGAGGCAGATGTCACAGCGCGCCACAATCTGGGGGCGAAAACAGGTGTGGGCATGAGTAAGGGGGCGTTGATAGGCTGAGACCACAGCAGGGCCAGACACACAGCCAGGGTCCTCCCAGACAGCCCTGGTCTACGCTGGTGTGAGTAGGGGCACTGGTGAGCATAGGAAATGAGGCGAAAATCACCAACAGGGCCCCTACCTCCCCCCAACAATTTTGGGTCAGTATATGAGGTAACAAATGGAACCCTAGAGGGGCCCGCTACTTGCGGGCATGCCTCTCGCGCTGGACTCTTGTCATGTTTCAACTTGTGCAAAACTCTGCAAAAAGCAGAGTTCAAGAGAGGATGAACCTATGCGAACTTTATAAGCGGAGTCACAGCTGCCTGAGCCTGTATAATCCCCGTATCACTGAGGAGTGAGTAGGCACAATCTGTGTAAAATGAGACTGGAGGACCGAGCCTGTATGATCTGTGTACCCTGAGGGACTGGACTCGACGGAACCTGTATGATCTGTGTAACGCAAGGGACCAGACTGGACTGAACCTGTATGATCTGTGCGACATGAGAGATTGGACTGGACGGAACCTGTAGGATCTACGTTACATGAGGGACTGAACTAGACCGAATCAGTATAATCTACGTAACAGGGACTGGACTAGACCAAACCTGTAAGATCTGTGTAACGTGTGGGACTGGACTAGACCAAACCTGTAAGATCTGTGTAACGTGTGGGACCGGACTGGACCAAACCTGTATGATCTGTGTAACATGAGGTACTGGATCCTGTATGATCTGCATGACGTGAGGGGCTGGAACGGACCAAAGGACCAAACCTGTATTATCCATGTAACACGAGGGACTGGAATGGACTGAACCTGTATGATCTGTGTAACATGGACTGGACGAAACCTGTTTGATCTGTGTAACAGTGACTGGACTGGACGAAACCTGTATTATCGGTTGTAGGAAAGTGCCCCTTTCTGCATGGTTACCCCCCCCCCCCCCACACTTCTTGCCTGATATCTGATGCAACCTGACTTGAAATGCCCTGGGTCCCTGCTAATCAGGTTCACAGGGCCTGTGTTCTTCCCCAAGACTGTACCTTTATACCAGAGGTCTTCAAACTTTTGGATGCAGAGACCCCCCTCTCAACATTTTCAAGCGTAAGGACCCCCTCCTGACAAAAATTTCTAAACCTCTAGGTTATGAGGAAGGTGAGGACCAAATTAAGCGACAGGCTTTACTAAATTGTGTGAGTAGAAAATGTAAATAATGTTCTGTGATGCTGCGTATTTTGGGGTAGCATTGCTTTATTATTTAGAATTTTTTAAACACAGTAATACCGAGGAAAGATTTCACCCCATCAGTACCAGTTTATAACCAAAATACAGCAATTAACATCAGAAAGATGTCTAGTCAACCTCTGTGAAGGGCCTCCCAATCCGCAGGAATATGCGCTGCCACATTAGAAGCTCACCTGGCCATGGCCAGGAGCTGTAAGGGTGAGTGCACGGTGATCAGCGCCAGTGCACGGTGATCAGCGCCAGTGCATGGTGATCGCTGGAAGTGCAGGGTGAACGTGAAAGTGAAGGCGAGAATGAGAAGTGAGTAGTCTGAAAGCAGGGTGCATTCCCAGAAACTTGAAGGATTTCAGATATAAGTTAAATTATTGCTATAATGGCATTAATCAGGGTTCGAGGATGGAGGAAATAAATAATGTGCTGATCCTGCAACAAACTTCCAGTCTAATGATTAGGGTTACCAGCTCATTATTTTGATGGCCCAGAAAAAAGCAGTCACCTACAGCTGTATTTTTTGCACTTATCTGTGAATACTTAGAACAGCAAAAATAAATAGAAAGCACTTTTAATTGTGTTCTAGGGATGCCTTAATGATCCATGACTAATAATTAAAGAGAATAAAGACAGAAAAGTCACATACCTAATTAATACATACTTTTTTATTTATAACTCAATTTAGTGTCAAGAGTAGGCTTCTGCAGGATCTTTAAACAACACATAGCAGGGGACGCCCTTTCAGAATCTCTCAGCGTGTCAGCGTGCCTGCGTTTGCCTACTCCTTGGGACTGAGTGCCAGTCATCGTCAGTTTCACCCTACCACTCGCGGAACCCGCTCCGCGGGTCCCGCATCGCTGGAGTGTTTGTGTTCTCCTTCGTGCCAGTAAAGGAACAGCTGTGGGAAGTGCTTAACGGGGCTGCGAGCGAGCGCGCCTGCTCCTCGAGGGACTTCATCTCCCAGGAGCGAGCGCCAGCCCGGAGCAGGATCACCTGGGCCGCTCTCCCCGACCCCTCCCACCCTTCCACCGAGGAGTTTTAACCAGCTCTAGCTGTGTCCAGAGCGGGACGCCCTTTCAGAATCTCTCAGCGTGTCAGCGTGCCTGCGTTTGCCTACTCCTTGGGACTGAGTGCCAGTCATCGTCAGTTTCACCCTACCACTCGCGGAACCCGCTCCGCGGGTCCCGCATCGCTGGAGTGTTTGTGTTCTCCTTCGTGCCAGTAAAGGAACAGCTGTGGGAAGTGCTTAACGGGGCTGCGAGCGAGCGCGCCTGCTCCTCGAGGGACTTCATCTCCCAGGAGCGAGCGCCAGCCCGGAGCAGGATCACCTGGGCCGCTCTCCCCGACCCCTCCCACCCTTCCACCGAGGAGTTTTAACCAGCTCTAGCTGTGTCCAGAGCGGGACGCCCTTTCAGAATCTCTCAGCGTGTCAGCGTGCCTGCGTTTGCCTACTCCTTGGGACTGAGTGCCAGTCATCGTCAGTTTCACCCTACCACTCGCGGAACCCGCTCCGCGGGTCCCGCATCGCTGGAGTGTTTGTGTTCTCCTTCGTGCCAGTAAAGGAACAGCTGTGGGAGGTGCTTAACGGGGCTGCGAGCGAGCGCGCCTGCTCCTCGAGGGACTTCATCTCCCAGGAGCGAGCGCCAGCCCGGAGCAGGATCACCTGGGCCGCTCTCCCCGACCCCTCCCACCCTTCCACCGAGGAGTTTTAACCAGCTCTAGCTGTGTCCAGAGCGGGACGCCCTTTCAGAATCTCTCAGCGTGTCAGCGTGCCTGCGTTTGCCTACTCCTTGGGACTGAGTGCCAGTCATCGTCAGTTTCACCCTACCACTCGCGGAACCCGCTCCGCGGGTCCCGCATCGCTGGAGTGTTTGTGTTCTCCTTCGTGCCAGTAAAGGAACAGCTGTGGGAAGTGCTTAACGGGGCTGCGAGCGAGCGCGCCTGCTCCTCGAGGGACTTCATCTCCCAGGAGCGAGCGCCAGCCCGGAGCAGGATCACCTGGGCCGCTCTCCCCGACCCCTCCCACTCCTTCCACCTTTTGTGGGCAAGGCCTATTTTACCAGATTACACTCCCGCAGCGCGGGAGAGCGCGCGGGAGAAGCCCGGGACAAGGGCGGGACCGTCTGTGGCCGTCCGGGGCCGCAGGAGGCCGGGCTGGGCCACCCCATTAACACCTACGATCCAGGTACTGATTAACCTATTGACTTTGTCACTGATCCGTGATTTGTTAGCTGTTTGGTGGGAATAAGGGCGGTTTTTTGTACTATAGCTTGCTCTTCTAGTATTTCTACCCTGTTGCCTCCTCTGGGTGAAACAGAGCCTGCTGTCATGGGCCCTCTCGATTCCTACTTTAAGCGTTTGCCACAGGATATTGACAAAGAGATCGCTCTGGCGGAAAGACGGGCCGGGCGTAGGCTCTCGATTGAACTTCTGAGAAACCCGCCTGAGAAAAACCAAGGTCTGAATTTCCCAGCGCTGGTTACACCTTTGTCATCCATTGTTCTACCAGCTACCCAGGACCTATTACTCGATTTGCCTCTGCATACTGAGTTAGCTGGTAATTGTACTTTGGACACTGTAGCAACTAATCTATCCGTGGCGCACTCGGATGAATCTAGTCAGTCAGCAAAAGGGAAAGGAGCTTTAGGAAAAAAATGTGTACAATTGGAAGTTACCAAAACAAAGCCTGGTGTTAAAAGGAAATGGGGAGTTACTGCAAAAAAATCACAACTCCAAAAACCTGCAAGAAAGTACAGGAAGCTGGGTAATAAAACAATCTTAAGCCATGTCCCCCCAAAGAATGGCGCACCAATACCAATGGGGGTAGCTGAAGCAGTCCCAGTAGAAGTGGACTCTACCATTTCGGTGCCTCCGACCACGTTAACGGTGCCAGTTTCAGACCCAACCATCATAGTACCCTTGGGGTCACCATCTCCCAATCACGACCTTCTGTTACAAATGGAAAAAATAATGTGCTCCCTTCTAAATCCAGTAGTGTCAAGACTTAACAAGCTAGCTGAACAACTTAATCACCTGGAGCAAGCTAGCCTAGATAACTTTTTTTCTATTAAATCTTTAATTAAGTCTGACAAAAAAATAGGTGTGACTGGGTTACATCAACAAATAGTCGATAAAGATCAAAGAGCCGTGTTGGTTGACATACAATCCCCTCTTGTAAGTGGTATTCCTGAACAGGATAAAAAAGGGGGGAAAAGTAAGAATGTACCTGATCCAATGTCCAGTAAAACCATTAATAATAGCGGGAAAACTAAGCCCAATAACACCACCAACAAGGGTAGTAAGGATAATGTAAAAAATCCACCTATCACTATTAGCAAAAATGTCACGCTTCTGCCGACCGACTTGGGAAAAACTATGGCCCAACGGTCAGGAATTGCTAAAACCCATCCTAGTAATGGTACCGGGAGTAATGCCCATTGTATCGAGAATGGGTCTAATACTCGTGTGACAGTTGAAAATAGCCTTACTCAGAGATGTGTTCCTCCAGAACCAGCACAAGCAAAGACCCTAATATCTAAACAGCCCACTAGGATCCCGCCAGTACAGCTCACCCCGGACTCCTACCCTTATGTGGCTATTCTTACTAACGTCCCACCCTTAACGGAGGGCCAAAAAGAAACTTATGACATGTTAAAAAACAAGGCTATGCATTGGCTCTCTGTTAATAGACCACTGCCAGGGGGTGTGGATGGCCTGATAATTGGGGCCAGAAGGGTCAATTGGATAGGGAACACCTTAAAAAAACAGGGGGGGGGAGTGTATTATAATTAACTTTCAGGATCCAAGGGTTGTGGGGCTGATTACGGGACCGGGTTGGAACATAAATATTGGTGGGATAGGGGTTGTGGACCTCACTTTCTTTTACCCCAGACCAGTGACCTACCCAGGGGGTTGTAGGGAGCAACCGAGACCTAGCCCTTGTACCTGGGCAGAGGCTGGTCCCCCTGCTGCTCCCATATTTAGACCAAATAATTGTTATGTACAGGCATTTAACCCCTTCAATGGGCAGGGGCAGACGGGGTGGGGATGTTGACAGAGACCAGTTGAACTACGTTTGGAAGAAGAAACGGATGGGGGAAGTCGCTTTGATGTAATATTGATACCCCAGGTTGATGAAACGAGTAAAAATTTCGAAGTGGTGAATGTGAGGGATGGGGGCATTATTGCATGTTCGGAGGGATGTGTGGGTGAACCAGCCCTCCCAACTACCACTTGCACCAAGGAGGGTTCAGATGCAAATTGTGCTGATATTGTTTTAAGTGAGGATTGTGACGGTGTGAAGCAGGTTGTTTTGCCGCCCACGGCACCCAACGCAAAGGCGATTGGTATAGAAAATACCCTGGAGAGTCTTCTGTCATGGAATATAGCGGGTTTGGGGGCTAGACTGCTGTCACAGCATTGGATAGATTTCGTAAGTGGGTTTGAAATGTGTTTATTTCAAGAGACGTGGGCTTGTGACCCAATCCATTTCCCGGGGTATTTAAATTTTTGTATCCCTGCAACGAGAGGCCCCAGGGGTAGACCTAAGGGAGGCCTTGCAGTTTGGATTAAGCAAAATTCAAATGTAAAAGTAAAAATGATTGATCTAGGATGCAGGGATATACAACTATTGAGATTATCCGTAGGCAAGGGTGGCATGATAGACCTTTACAACATATATGCAAGGGGCAAGAGTCTTGGTGATTCGGCCACTTTAGAAGTTCTATCCGCCTCCCTTGAATCCCAGTCACTTGGAAATAGAGTAATTTTGGCTGGTGATTTGAATAGGACATTTGAGCCTCTAGAAAACACTGCATACCCAATAGGATTAGAGGAAGATGCCATTTGGGGCATCCCAAGCCTAAACCTCCTACCCGTGAAGCGGTGGACACAAGATATTCTATCATTGAATGCGTTATGTTTGGAGCATGGTCTGAGGGCCCTTAATGGCAGGACTAAAAGTGACCAATGTGGTAATTCCACTTTTGACAATGGATATAACAAAAGCAGGATTGACTACGTCATCTGTAGTCTTGAGCTATGGTGTGGCGTGGGTGACATGGAAATTGTGGGGAGAGTAGAAAGTGATCACAACCCCGTCTGTGTCTCCCACTCATGGTGGAGGGCCGCACGGGCAAACCCAGTCTCAGGTAGTGGGAGCATGTCTGTTATGGCCAATGACTCCAGAAGGGTGAAATGGCCACATGTCCTGGCCAATTTGGCCACCCTGGAGTCTATCAACATGGAGGTAGGCAATGCTATTGCCGCCATGGAAAAGGCAGATCCTGTATTACCGGGCTCTGTCCAAATAACTAATATACATGACACATTCTTCTCTTTGATAAAACCGCATTTTAGTAAGCCATCGAAGACTAATAGAAAAGTACCAATCACAATGGCATCTTGGTTCAACAAACAGTGTAGGGTAGCTAGGCTGGAGTTGGGCAGATCACTCAAAAGCAGGGACAAGGCCTCTATCAGAGCCAACAGGAAACATTATAATGATAGTATCCGACAGGCCAAGAAGCTGTGGGATGAGGAGTACTGGGAGGAGCTACTGGAGGCCTCAGGGCAAAAGGATTCCAGAGCTTTCTGGAAAATTGTGAAATGGGGAAGGGGGGGCGCCCCCAAAAATCCCGACAACAATGTCGATGAGACATTGTGGGTCGAGTATTTTAAACCTCAGTATGCTGAGTGCAGGGATATAGTGGCCACAGATCCAATCCCTATGGTTTTTTGTAAGGAAGACCTATTCCAAAAGAAGGATGCGGAATTTGTAATTTCAACGCTGCAGGGGGGAAAAGCCCCCGGGCTAGACGGAATCCCATCAGACATCTTTAAACACGACAAGGTCCAGTGGGCAAAATATGCGACCCTGTTGGGAAACGGTCTGGCCAAAGGGGCAAAAATCCCAAATATATGGAAGGGGGCAGTAATAATACCGATTTTCAAGAAAGGCGACCGGTCACTCCCGGCAAATTATAGACCAATAAGTTTGTTGGCTACTATGCAAAAAGTAGTGGGGAAGATGCTGGTCGACAAACTTATGGCCTGGGTAGATGACAACAATGCCTTATCCCCCTTTCAGGCAGGATTTAGACGTGCAACTAGTACGGTCGACCAAATTTTTCGCTTCACCATGCTACGGTGGGGGACTGTACTCCTGGGTAAAGGCAGCCTTTATGTAGCATTCGTAGATCTAAGGGCGGCCTTTGATCTGGTGCCCAGGTGCACGCTGTGGGAGGTTCTGTCTAAAATAGGGGTCCCACTTGACTTGCTCACATTGATAATGCGGCTCCACGAATGCAACTACGCCAAGGTTCAGTGGGGAAGGAATGGGGAATCCACTTCCAATTTTCCTGTCGAGCGGGGGGTGCGGCAGGGTTGCGCAATGGCACCCCTGCTGTTCTCTCTGTTCATTAATGGCATCGTAGACAGGATATTGGACGCAGTGGTTGACGCACCTTCGTTAGCGGGCATCAGAGTTCCAATTCTGATGTTCGCAGACGACACCTTGATTGTGTCCAAGACCCCATCGGGCCTCCAGCGAGCCCTGAACATATTTGATGCATTCTGCAAAGAACGAGGTTTAGAGGTCAATGTAAACAAAACCAAGCTGATGGCCTTTGGGCAAAAGTGCCAACCCAAACCCAAGGTATTTTTGAACAATATTAAACTGGAGCTTGTAGATGTTTTCACTTACCTTGGGGTGGAGATATCAAGCAAACTGGGTTGGTCAAGGCACATAGAGAAGGCGGTGCTGAAACACCAGCAAATTTCAGGAGTCCTTAGGGCCGAGCAAGTAAAATCTAAAACCAGGCCTATAAAACCTGTTCTCATGGTCTATGACGCAAAAGCCTTGGGCGCAACCCTTTATGGGGCTGAAGTCTGGGGCTTTGAGAGTCTTACCACCCTTCAAAGATCGGAGAACAGGTTTGCGAGAGGGATAACTAGTCTTCCCCAAAGTACCCCATTAATACCACTTTGCTTTGATCTAGGCAGAAGACCGCTTAGTGATCGAGCCCGGCTGAGGCCTATCCTCTATTGGAGACGGCTATGGACAACCATGGAAATAAGACATTATGCTGAGGGGTTCCTAGCGTTAGCCAAATCAGACGTTTTTCACAAAATTAAATGGCTAAAAATGCTAAGGGACGTCCTCGCTGAGCTTGGGCTCTCCAACCTATGGGAAAACCCCCTCGGGGTAGTATTCCCTAGTAAATCCCGTATCAAAGAAATATATTGGAACCATATTGACCAGAAACTTTGGAGGAGCGTAACCTCGGAATCCATGGGGGGTAGATTTATGGAAATCAAACAAAGACCATCCCTAGAAAAGTATTGGGACTATATAACTGTCCCATTAGACAGGAAATTATTTTTCCAGTTAAGGGCAGGTTCTCTCCCCCTGAGATGTTTGACTTCCGGTTGGAGAACTGGTAGTGGTTTGTGCTGCCCGTCATGTGGGGCCCCCAATGAAAATATTGCACATTTTCTATTCGTTTGCGAGGCCTATGCAAATCCAAGGAAATCTTGGTTGGCTCCAGTATGTAGAAATCTTGGTGTCCGTAGCGGTGTTGAGGGGTTGAGAATCATTTGTTCCTCCACTGAATTGTCCATCGTAGTTGGAACAGCAAAATACTTGGGGTGGGCATGGTCCATAAGGAGGAGGGCTCTATCCCTCAATGTGCTTTGAATTTTACATTTTCCCTTAGTTGACTTACCCCTGCAGACATCAACTGGGAGACATATATGAATTTTAAATATAAAATGCGGCTAACATGCATGGTATGAGTACCTATTTAAATCTTGGGAATGGTCTGTTACGCGGAGGTTCCTATACCTCATCCTGCATCTAGTTTTCGCATATTATGAAAAAGCTTATTTTTTAACTGGTAATAATTTTTATGTTAATATACTATGTATTTCCAATTACAAATGTTTGTAACAAAATGTCGAAGTTTTAAAAAATGTGTATGTATTTTTATGTATGTGCTTTTATGAGTGTACAACTCGAATAAAGCTTTCAAATCTCAAAATCTCACATAGCAGGCATGTTTCTTTTGGCAACCCAACTTTATATTTATTTTCATTAAATGCATTCACACTACAGCAGTAAGTCTAAAAATACAAATGTAAGAAAGAGTGGGGGCCCAGGGGGTACTGGAACCATAAACAAGCATTTGCAATGCAATAGGTCTCGCATTAGGAAGTTTGAGCTATTGGCATTGTAAATGACAATTTTTTTATTTATATTTTGTTTTTGAAAATAACTAAATTAATAGCTGTCATTTACAATGCCAATAGTTATAACTTTCGCAAATGTGACACCTATAGCATTTGTAATGCAATATGTGTTGTATTTACGTGACTTACATGTATTGATATTACAAATAACAATGGCTTTTAATTTTTTTTAAATAGTTAATAATTAAATAAAAGTTATTGTAATTTATAATGGCAATAGCTTAAAGTTTTGTAAATAACTTTTGTGAAGATTATGTTCAGTGTATTTTATTGTGACGAAATTCCAAGAACAGAAGTGAAATATTAACATGTTTTTGTTACATTTGTAATAAAGCTTCAAACATTGAGAGAGCATATTTAAACCAGGTGTTGTTGAATGGTCGCAGAGATTGATGTTGTAATGGCAAACGAGTGATGCTGTGGCGTTCAGTGATGCTGTGGTAGCACAGTGATTTTGTGAGGGTGAGGGGGTGTGAGCGTGAGGGGGTGTGAGCGTGAGGGGGTGTGAGGTTGAGTGAGGGGGTGTGAGGTTGAGTGAGGGGGTGTGAGGTTGAGTGAGGGGGTGTGAGGTTGAGTGAGGGGGTGTGAGGTTGAGTGAGGGGGTGTGAGGTTGAGTGAGGGGGTGTGAGGTTGAGTGAGGGGGTGTGAGGTTGAGTGAGGGGGTGTGAGGTTGAGTGAGGGGGTGTGAGGTTGAGTGAGGGGGTGTGAGGTTGAGTGAGGGGGTGTGAGGTTGAGTGAGGGGGTGTGAGGTTGAGTGAGGGGGTGTGAGGTTGAGTGAGGGGGTGTGAGGTTGAGTGAGGGGGTGTGAGGTTGAGTGAGGGGGTGTGAGGTTGAGTGAGGGGGTGTGAGGTTGAGTGAGGGGGTGTGAGGTTGAGTGAGGGGGTGTGAGGTTGAGTGAGGGGGTGTGAGGGTGAGTGAGGGGGTGTGAGGGTGAGTGAGGGGGTGTGAGGGTGAGTGAGGGGGTGCGAGGGTGAGTGAGGGGGTGCGAGGGTGGGTGAGGGGGTGCGAGGGTGGGTGAGGGGGTGTGAGGGGGTGTGAGTGTGAGGGTGAGTGAAGGGGTGTGAGGGTGAGGGTGTGTGAGGGTGAGGTTGTGTGAGGGTGAGGTTGTGTGGGGGTGAGGGTGGGTGAGGGAGAGGGGGTGAGAGAGGGGGGTGAGGGAGAGGGGGGTGAGGGAGGGTGTGTGAGGGTGAGGGTGAGGGTGAGGGTGAGGGTGAGGGTGAGGGTGAGGGTGAGGGTGTGTGAGGGTGAGGGTGAGGATGTGTGAGGGTGAGGGTGAGGATGTGTGAGGGTGAGGATGTGTGAGGGTGAGGATGTGTGAGGGTGAGGGTGAGGGTGAGGATGTGTGAGGGTGAGGATGTGTGAGGGTGAGGATGTGTGAGGGTGAGGATGTGTGAGGGTGAGGATGTGTGAGGGTGAGGATGTGTGAGGGTGTGTGAGGGTGAGGGTGAGGGTGTGTGAGGGTGAGGATGTGTGAGGGTGAGGATGTGTGAGGGTGAGGATGTGTGAGGGTGAGGATGTGTGAGGGTGAGGATGTGTGAGGGTGAGGATGTGTGAGGGTGAGGATGTGTGAGGGTGAGGGTGAGGGTGTGTGAGGGTGAGGGTGTGTGAGGGTGAGGGTGAGGGTGTGTGAGGGTGAGGGTGTGTGAGGGTGAGGGTGAGGATGTGTGGGGGTGAGGATGTGTGGGGGTGAGGATGTGTGGGGGTGAGGATGTGTGGGGGTGAGGATGTGTGGGGGTGAGGATGTGTGGGGGTGAGGATGTGTGGGGGTGAGGATGTGTGGGGGTGAGGATGTGTGGGGGTGAGGGGGTGTGAGAGTGTGGGTGAGGGGTGCAAGGGTGTGAGGGTACACGATTGGTTCGGGCCCCATGCTGGTGGGCTGAGTGCGAGGCCCTGGGCAGCTGCCCACGCTCCCCATGCCTAGCGCCGGCCCTGCGTATACGTACCTGCTTTTGTTATGTATATGTCTACTAGACCTCAATGAAACATTTGTTGTTATCCTATCGTTTAAGCTATGTTTTTTTTAACAATCCCCCCCAATCTGTTGTTAACCACGCCTATCCTTTGACAAATTTCTACCTCACCTACAGCTCAGCCCTGAAGCATGTTCCCCTCACCAGCCACTTTATATGCAAATGTATATGCTTTTGTAGTGACCATGTTTATCAGACCACAATGGAACGTCTGTTTTTATTGTATTGCATATTCTGTGTTTTTGATCAACTCTTGGAATCTTGTTTAGGCACCTGTGAAGCGCTCGGATACCTCCGGGTCTAGCCAATGCTATATAAAAACCTGTCAAATAAAAATAAATAAATACCCAAAAGGAACCTCCGATCTTCTAACCTCGAACTGGCCAAAACCCCTCGCATCCGCAGAGCCAGAGCAGGTGAAAGATCCTTCTCACATTGCGGCCATAACCTGGAAAGAGCTCCCGGCACGCGGCAGGCATCAGACTCGCCCCCCCACCCTGAACACCTTCAGGAAGGCCCTCAAGACCTGGCTTTTCAACTAAACAGAGCTGCAGAACCCCCACCCCCTAGAGCCTTGAGACTCTCACGGGCGAGTAGAACGCTTAAAACCCCTGGTTGATTGATTTATTGATTGAAGATCTAGAACTTTCCACTCTATTTCTGAGCTTCGGAAGCAGTCTAATGTGTGCTTGCTCTCAATGTGTGTTTAGAACAAGCACACATTGTTTACATAAAGTAGAGTAGCAGAACCTAGCATAACATAATGCAAATTAATTTTAATGACACATTTTCTGTAGCTTAAGTACTAGCATTGAAAGATAAATTACATTTACAAACTTTAAGCCCTTCATTTAAACCCCATCATCTACTTTAATAATGCAGTGTCGCTCATTCAACACCAAAACGTCCCTCATTCAAACCCCAAATGTCTGCCATTTTTTTTCAAAATGTCTTTATTAAAACCCAAAAATGTTCCAGATATTCCATATAATTTCAAACCCAAAGTGTACAACGCTCGAAAGGCAGTATTCATTCTCAGCACCGCTCAAAGCCAAGTCTCCGTACCAAAACCTGTAAACACCCCCTCCTTTAAATACCTCACACGATTAATATTAAAAAAGTCCCTCGTTTAAACATGTTATAGTTAACAACAATAACATGAAAGAAAAAAGCTCAATAGACTATTGAACTACATTGCGTCGCTTGTATAGACGGGGGTACCAGGAACTACAATTTCATATAACATCATTTAAAGTGCTAAAAAGGCAGATATTTTGCCGGCAACAAACAGTAACACAAGTGAGGAACGAAGGAACAACAGAGATAATAGGTATAAGCTTGAATAAATCTATTTTTTTAAGAAGAAAAAAAAAAAAAAAAAAAAAAAAAAAAAAAAAAAAAAAAAATCGCCTGAGGAAATGCCGCACTCACAGAATTTCCGGCCCTTAATCTAAAACGCTCGCGCACTGTTCGTCGTGTCTTGACGCAAGTGCCACTCTCACGATTCATGGTCCGTAAACTCCCGCTAACGATCTTGCGCAGTGTGGCGGCCATGTCATACCCAGGCAAGATATCAGTATTTTCCTATGCTGTTACGAGATAAAGTACGCATTAATCTTCTCTACTCGAATTCCGAAAGCGAGGCACACTACCCTTTTGCGATCAAAAGCACGTGAACATATTGAAATAATTACATTTAAAAATAGACTATTTAGTGGGACAGAAAATGTCAAGGAATTAGACGTAAAACAAACTTCTTACGCACTATACTATCTAGAAAGAAGTCCAACCAGCGAAAGCCTAGTTATGGGTATAAAAAGATACAAAACACCTTCTGCGGCGTGCGAAAATCTACCCATGTGCATTTATTTATTATTTATTGGGTTGATTATATTGGGGGGGGGGGGGGGGAGGGGGGCATTTCCGTCAGCAGATAGAGGTCTGACATCCACCCAATTACATACAGAAACAACAGTGGCAACTACCAATACTACTAGGAACGAGAGTGCCGCTGCGCTGCCTGCGGCGACCCGGAAGCTCTTGGCCGGCCAGCCAATCCGCTCGCGGCCGACCGGAAGTCCCGCCTCCCGACGTCCGCGAGCTGCCGGCGCATGGAGCGCCCTGCCGTCCGGTGTAGCCCGGGTCCCCAGGAGGGGGCCGGGGAGAAGGAGGAGTGTGGCGCCTGTTGCGGGGCTCCTCTGACCTGAGGGAGCCCCGATTTAGATGAGGAGACGCGCCGTGAGGAGCCCCGCCGGAAGAACGCAGTTGGTGAGTGGGGCCCAGGGCTGATGTGAAGTGCGTGCATGCCTGTGTGTATGCCTGGGGGGAGGGGGGGGGGAGGGGGGAGGGGGGGAGGGGGGGGGGGGAGTGTGTGCGCGCGCGTGTGTGTGCGTGTGCACGAGGGAACGTGTGTGTGCGCATGTGTGACTGTGTGATTGAGAGAGAATGCGAGGTAGGGGATAGTGTGCCTGTATGTGTGCCTGTATGTGTGCCGTGTGCATGCGCGCGCCTGTGTGTGTGTGCGCGTGCATGCAGAGGGGTGGGGGCTGTCTGTGTCTGTGTGTGAGCAAGGGCTTTGCACCGCGCATGCGCAGCTACCAGACGCTTGCTCCAGAGGTGAAATCTGACCTCGTCAAAGCGCGCGTCTGGTAGCTGTCCACATTCCTAAATACGGGCCACAATAGGTCTGAAGCAGACACCTTCAATGCTCACGCATGGAGGGTAGGTCTGCTCGACCTAAAAACGAATCTTTGGTAATCGGTTAACAAAGGCATGTAAATATGCTAATGGTCTTTAAAGGCCTGTGAAAACTCTGGCTGGAGATAAGACTCCAGACACTGCCCAGCCGAGGCCCCAGGAGCGCGAGCTGCACATCAGCAGCCCGGGCTGAGACACAGGATGGGGGAAGAAGGGGGGCTGAAGCCCTGGAGGCAGAAGTGACACTGAAGGCACGACCCCCTTTGCATCGTTCCACGGCCCCCCTGGGGGTCGCACCCCACAGTTTGAAGACCCCTGCTTTATACCCACAATTGGCACACAGGTGAGACCCTTGTAAAAGGTAGCATATGTACTAAGGGCACTGTGACTAGGGAAGCCTCTATGGACTGCATCACCCATTGTGCCATCTTAAGGGGCCTTGCACTGTACCACCCACACACTGCCATTGCAGGCTGCATGTTTTGGCCCAGAGAAAAGTAAAGAGTCGACATGGAACACATCCCTGTGTGCCATACCTGCAACCCACTGCCTGAGGCCTAGGTAAGTCACCCTTCCAGAAAGGTGCACTAGCCCTAAGGTGAGGGTAAAGTGGCACGAGCCCTAGACCCCTACAGTGTCTAAGTCCATTCTTAGACATTGCAAGTGTAGTAAAGCCATAAAGAGTATATAGTCTGGAAGTTGGTCATTACGAACTCCACAGCTTCACAATGGCTTTACTAAAAACTGGGAAGTCTGGTAGAAAACTTCTCAGCACATTAGACCCACACGGATGATAGTGTGGGATTTAATGTAAAATACACTCAGGGAGTATCAGAGATGCACCCTGAAAACCGACCAGCTGTGGTGTGGTTCCTGAATGGCTGCCTGCCATGCGGCACCACCAGAGAGGTTTCTGGACCCCTGGGTGGACTCTCTGGGTCCAGAAACAAAGCCCATCCTGGGCAGATGTGTTAATGCTCCTCCCCCAAGATGGGCTGGATCCACGAAGCTTCGAAGGCCTGCCACCTTTGGAAGCTGCCCTTGTCTTTTTCTGCCCCCAGCAACTGGCTCCCACTGGTTCTGCTACCCACTTTGGGAGGGAGAATCGCGAGAAAACCAAGCTAGGAAGAGAGGTGTGCCCACCTTTGCCAACCCCACTCCTCAGGTGGGGGAGGCGAGGTGAAGCACAACTCTGAGTCCCCTCCATCTTGAAGATGAGGGGATCCAACCAATTAGAAAGAGGATCATGCCCCCTCCCACTGGAGGGTGGCGTAATAGGGGGGGTGTACCCACCCCATGGAATGGACCCATTGGTCCCGACCTGAACACCCTTTTAAACACCCCTAAATTTAGTATTTAGGGGCAACCCGGAACCTTGCCTCTTCAGATTCGAGGAAGAAAGAAGGACTGAAGAGCTGCGCTGAGCAAGTAAGAAGAGGACACCCACTGCTTTGGCCCCAGCGCTTCTGGCCCGTCCCATCTACGACCTGCCTACAGGACGAACCCCGGCGAATCCAGCAGCCAGCAACCCCCCCCCCCCCCCCCCCAAGCCTGGAGGACCTGCCTGCACTCAACTAACCAACTTTGTCTCCTGTGAGCACCAGATTTGCTCACACCAAGACTCAACCAGAGAATCTGGATTCGGGCGACTCAACGATTCTGCACCCTACACCCAGAACCAGAGTTCGAGTGGCCCAACACCACAAGAAGGTCTCCCCAGCGACCCCGACCTGGGATCTGGTCACCCCCCACCTCCCTCAAGCTTCAAGATGACGCCTGCAGCCACAACCTGAAGGGCCCCCGCGACCGGAGCTGGTAAAGAAACCCGATGCCAAAAGACACCCTGCACCCAATGCCCCATGGCCTTGGGTGGTCCAACCAACTGTGTCCAGGCATCCCCCCAAGAACCCACCTTACCTCTCTAGCCAGTGGTCACCTTCAGGAAGTTTCTCTCCCTGCCTGAGCCTGCAGCAACTTTGCCGAACCGAAGGTCTCCATTGAGAATCACAGGGTCCCCAAAGTCTTCATTCCACCCTGCACCCTGCACCCTGCAGCCGCAGCCTCACTGGTGGCGCAGCTCCTATGCTGTTGGCCCCTGCAGTGCGGACCTTAACCCCAAGAGCTTTGCTCCTACACCAGAGTGGCCTGCTCGTAAGCAGTCCCTAGCCAAAGGCCCCCTTGGCTAACATTGGACCCCTGCACTCTGCACCGGGCCGCCCCAGTGCTGCTGGTGGTGCAACTTGAGTGCCTACCGAGGCCTTGGGGAACCTCGGTTCTAACCTCCAAAACACCCACTCATAAGTTAAATACTTACCTGTGAAACTGATAACCATTTTTCTCCCATAGGGATCAATGTTTTTGTAACCCTAACAATGTTATGTGCTGAACTGATGTTTGTATGGAGAAAGAATAACTTAACTGCAAACCTTTAAAAGTCTTACTTACCTTGTATTGTGAGATCCCTCTGTGTGGTATCTAGGCATACCACCCCAAGTAGTCTATGTAATCTGAAAGTAATCAAAAAGTATCCTAAAAGCAATTGGTGTGTAATTTAAACTGATTTTTGAAAACATACCAACCTATAACAATTGCAAATCCACTTCCAATTGCATTTCTGTGTAAAGGTTTACAATTGAAAGTACATTTTACCCTCCAGTACCAAGTCCTCCTTGGTTCTAGAAATAAAATCCAAGTATACCTTTCTTATGCTTAGCCAATTGGTCTGGATTCTGTCGCGGAGTGTGTGTTATCAGTTCGTGAGTGATACAATAAATGCTAAACACACCCTCTGGATAAGCTCAACTACTCGCCCACACTACCACAAAGAGCTGTGAGTACTTACCTAATTAAACCTCTGCTAAACCTTTGGGGACTCCCTGGACTCTGCACACTATACCTTAGTCTGTGCACACTATACCTCACTTTGGTATAGTATATACAGACCACAATCCACAAAAAATAGAGAGTTACCCCAGTTAGACCAGAAAGGACCGGGTAGTTATCACTTAAAAAAATCAAGATTCCCTATGTGCCGTGTTAATGACCTCAAGTAGTATACACTCAACCAAGTCACTATCAAATTACGTATATCTAACAATTGAAACTGATTAAAATACATTTATTACATACAGTATACAAAAAGATCTTTTTAATTTCGTTTTTTAAAATTTGTTATCAACATTACATATTAATCAAAACTTTTCTTTAAAACTTTACAGTTTTATTACAACATCAATTTTGTAAACATAAAAAATTGTAGCAAAGAACATGGGTCAAGTATAGTATATAGAGAGGCAGCTTCCTACAACTGTAGAATGCAGGGGACAGGGCTGGACCAACGGACCGAACCAGAAGGAATTGTGTAACATGAGGGACTGGGCTAGACTGAGCCTGTATTATCTGTGTAACGTGAAGGGCTGGAAGCAACCAGTATGATCTGTGTAACATGAGGGACCGGACTGGATAGAACCTGCATGATATGTGCAACATGAGGACCCGGGATGGATCGTGGAGCAGTGCTGAGACAGAGCGCGTTTATGTGGTAAGACACCCAACGCCCGGCATTCCAAGGGGCTCTCATCTCCCAGGTCCTGAACCCGGTGATCCGTCCTATTAGGACAGACTTCACCTGCTTGTAACGCAGGGACTTTACCCTTGGCATGCCATTCTGACTCTGTAGGCCCGTAAACTTCAACCACACCGTGTCATCCCGTAGGGCTCCCACCTTCTAGATACCAGTATTGTCCCACTGCCTGTGGTCCTACACCCCACATAGCTCCGCCAATGCGCTAGAATCCCACAGCGTTGTCTCAGAGCGCTGGTCTGCCCACCCAGCCTAGCCTCCGTGCCATGTGCCTCTAGGTCCATAAGCTCTGCGGGGTACGTCAATCTCCTTGTACAGTAGAGCCACCGTCTGAAACTGTGAGGCTCCGAAGCCCTGATGTCGGGCATCAGGGCCGGCTCCCTCTGGTCCACATAGGACCAGTCGTCAACCACCAGCAGGCGGGCGACAAGTAGTACAAAGCCAAGTCTGGCAAAGCGATCCCTCGCCCCTTGTCCGTCTCATCAGAGTTAAGGGCAGTCCGTGGAGTGCCTCCACCCCTCAAACGTTCGAACCTCTGCCTCTACTGCCTGAAAAAAGTGGGCAGGGACCTCCAACATCGAATTTTGCAAACCATTAAAGGTACTTGGGAAAGTAAATCATTTTATATAGGGCCGTCCCACCTAGTATGGAGAGGGGGAGCCGGCGCCATTGTTCCACATCTCAGCAGAAATTCACCAAGAAGGACCAGAACAACGCGGAAGTAACCACTTCTGCATCGTTCTGGTCCTTCGTGGTGAATATGGAACCTGCAGGAGTACATCTGATAGCGGGAAACCTACTGCCCCCACCCCCCTCCCCGGCACCGCTAGTGCCTCTTACCTTGACGATGGTGTCACGGATGGGACCTTTGGCCAACTTTGCCTCCCCGAAGCGTTTGGCGTTGAAGGCACAGATCCTTACAGGGGTGGCCACGCGACAGACGAGCCAGAACAGCACCAGTTCCAGGGCACCGGGGACCCTCATGTCTGAAGACCCCAATCAGACCCACAGCTTCAGATCCAGAGATTGCATAACAGGGCCCGGTGAAGGCCACCTATTCCTGAGACCTGGGGAGGCGAAACATATTCTTGAAACAAACATTCACATATAATAAAATCTATAGGACACGCATGACGTCAAAAGGAAGAACGGTCACAGGGGCAGAATTGTGCGCTGCGGTCTAATAGTGAGTTCAGGAATTGAATCCTCCTATGAATTATGCCTATAATCAGGGCCACTGGAATAATGTGGCAGGGGAGAGCCAAATTATGCATCAGGGTGAATGAAATTATGCATCAAGAAAAGGCAAATTATGCGGCGCAATGCAGCACATTTTATTATAGTATTTCATTATTTTGTCATTTTTACACTTTTTAACACTGTCCGAGTACAATTTGCACCTCATTTGTGCCAATTTAATACCTATACTTAGCAATAAGCAGCAGAAAGGCGACCAGTTCATCTTTGTAAAAAGCCTTCCACTGCGTGACAACACATGTAACTTTTGAACCGCTTGAGCTAGAAATTATTATATTTTGGTGTTTAAACCTGTAGATTATGCATCAGATTATGGCTTGTGTGGCAGATTCAGAAAAAAACATAATTATGTGAAGAGCGCTCCGGAAGCAATATCCCACATTTCCAGTGGCCCTGATCGCCTATAATCTTGGGAAAAACAAAGTTGATGGGAAGACTGCCGGAATTATTCTCAGCAATTACCATGAGCACCATTCTGGTCCACCCTCATTTTCACCACTGCACACCTCGCCCAACCTGTGTGATCTTGGGGCAGTGCCACAACCGTCATATTTGTTGCCCTCTCAAACTTTATTCAACTAAAACAGAATTCCTTCTCTTCTTCTCCAGACTCTCCACCTTAAATATGGCTTGAAAATCTTTAAGACTTCAGCATCTTTCCCTTGCTGCGTTCCTTCACCAAACCACTAGAAGCTTCATGTACAAAGATTAAAAATACGAAATTTTTGCAACTAATAACCATTCGCAGATTGCAATTTCATATTTGTAATGTACGAAAAATGGGGTCAGTGATATCAATATTGCGAGACATTGACAAAGGTATTAAAACCTTTATTTGGGGATTTCTGAGACCTAGGCTTAAAATCTCCAAATTGATTGATCACAGGTGATTTGGGTGCCTTAGTTTAGAGGGCATTGAGCATTACTATACAGCCCTCAATTCATCTCAATTGGTTTAAATTTGGCCCAGACAGGATGACCCCCCCCCTCCACTTTGGGTTCTCATTGAAAGAAAATCTGTGGAGGCAACTTCAGGTTTAGAAATGTTCTATACTCATAAATCGACTGCTTTACAAACTTCCAACCCTATTATTTAATCTACATTTAAGGATTGGATACACGCACACAAATTACGAGAGTAACCCGAAACTACATAAAACGGCTCCCATATGGCAGAATGCTGAAATCAGAAGAGGTAATCAGACAATTTCCTGGGATAGATAGGACAGGCCATGTATTCTAATGTTGGATCACTTCCTCACTTTAGAAGGGGAGCTTTTAAAACCTCAAATGCTTCAGAATTAATTTGAATTCCCAAGCCCTAAGGAGGGGAAATGCACCTAAAACAAGCTCTATTTAGTAGACCAGGACTATGGTCCTATGTCCTTGAGGATTTGCCAGTGTTACAAAACTTTTATGGCTTTGTGCCAAATAAGGAAACTTCTGGCTAGGACAATAATTAAAATGTAGGAAGAAATTCAAAGGTGCAGTCTCTGGATTTTATCATCTCGTAGTACATAAACTGCACTCGCCCATCACTAGCACAACTTCATGTCAAATGGCGGGGGTTACTCACTGAAGCTTATTCCGATGAGGAATGGGCGGGTGTTTATATGAACATGGATAAGGGAGTCAGAGAGGCCAGAAGGAAATTTACTATATTCAAAATTCTTCATAACTGGTACTGGCCGCTACAAAAACTCAAGTCTGCAGGTTTAATACACCAATATACCTACAGGAGGACTGCGATATACTACACATTTCATTCAGAGGCCCAATTTTGAAGGAATATTAGTCTTCCACAACTGCCTCTCTACACAGAGCTTAACATGTGTCCATTCCTTTAGCAGAATTAGATTATGCGAGGTTACTGATCTCTCAAATCTGACAAAGCATACGAGACGGTTGATGGCTATTGCACTCACTGTAGCAAAAATGTGCATATTACGACATTGGAGACCACCACCACAAAGTCCTACACATGATGAATGGCTTATTGAAATTTATAAAATGGCACTATATAAAAAAACTCATTTAAAGATTGCAGGACAATATCACAATTTTCCACGAAATTTGGAAACTTTTTCTAGCTGATACATATCCTATTTCTCGTAATACTTAAGTTTTTCCTTCTAATTAGGAAATGCAATAAGGGACTTCTTTTCGTTTTTGTCTCCTTATTAAATATCATCTTTATTTATATCCATGCTGTTATCATTAGGACTAACAATGCTGTAACCATTAACACTTATTTTAACGAGGACTTACTGTTCACCTATTGGACAATGTTAAATTAGAAGGGACATCTCCACTTAAAACTGTATATTTGTATGATATTATCTCTACTATCTTCTAACTATCTATAATATATGATTTACTACATATTGTATATGATCTCTTGTCTCCTCCTCTGTCCACCTTCCCTGTTTCTTTCTCTCCAGGTTTTGTTTTCAGAGCTTCCTTTATGAATATCTCTGATATTGTATCTATTAATATCTGTATTAGGTTTTTTTGGGTTTGGAAATCTGGGTAGTTAGCGTTTCATAGTATTTTACCGTGTGGCCATACTTTGATTTACTGTTCAATTCTTTTTTTGGGACATATTGTTAATATATGGACATGTATTTCTCAATGAAAATATATACTTTTAAAATGCATTCGGTATGTGGGTTGGGGCTGAGTCAGTCGTATGTCATGAGGTGAGGTCGTACGAAAAAGAGCTGCACCTCACTCCTGGGGCTCTGAATGACTGCAGGGCCGGGGCATGGTCAGTCTTACGGCAGATCAGAGTATGAAAGTCAGTTGGTGACCTGCGGAGCTCACCTGTTAAGGCTTCAGAGCACGGACAGTGTTACCCACGTGTCGGGTTCACCTGTGAAAGGCCAGTAGGGTCGGGACAAACACAGCGACAACCAGGGCTTTAAGTGGGCCGGGTCTCAAGGGGTCTGAGCACCGGCAGTTTTTTTCTGGGGGCCTCGAAACGGGTCTCTATCGGGCTCTGTTTTGAGCCCGGACACAGGCAGCACGTTTTTTTCCCGGATTGCAATGACCTCTGTTTGCTGTCACTGCAGTCCGGAAAAAAGTGCCATTGTTCAAAACAAAGCCTGATAGAGACCCGTTTCGAGACGGCACCAGGCACAAGGATGTGCGCTGCTCACACTTTACTACTTCTCAGTAGTAGAGAAGTTACAGCATGACGTCATGCCAGGGGAGCGTTGTGGGGGAAGAGAAATCCTTTGAGAGTCATTTTCTTTCTGGATTTCCCTTCTCTTTCTGAAACTCAGGAGCAGCAACATCGTGGTAGGGTCACCAAGGATTTAATTGGAAGCTTTTTCAATATTATATACAAGTTATAGTTGCAGCTTATTTATCTTCTGCAAGTAATAACCATTGACAAAGCCAATATTACTTACTTGTTGTAGGAATGATGTTACTTGTATCAAATATCTGAATGCAATGACGGAAACAGCAAATTACAAGTCGGGCGGCACACTATGCTAAGCACAGATTGTTTGCGTAAGTGATTTAAAGCCACGCCCCTAATTACACTGGCCACGCCCCTTTGAGAGACCCCCCAGTTTTTTCATCCCACTTAAAGCCCTGGCGACAACGCAAGTTCATCTTTGATAGCTGGTGGGGCAAGGCCGATGGTAAGGGACAAAAGTGAGCAAGGTCTCAAGCTCCCCTCTGAACATGTGGGTGGGCTGGGGAACAGTCAGCTACATGTTAGACACATGAGAGAGGCGGACAGGGCTGGGAATGAGTCAGGCACATCTCAGACTCACCCCGGAGAGATGGTCAGGGCTGGGGAAGACAAATGCAAAAATGATTTCAGCATTTCGTCCATCATTTGTTTGCGTAGCACTGTTCACCTCAAGTGGGATGGGTATATCCAGACGTGGGTCCCTTGCTCGCTGTGCCACTGGATTCAAGCAAGCCGGGCTGAAGACGGCTGAAAGCCTGAAACCGGTCTCAGGATGCTGGTTTCCGGTCCAGGGAAGACATGGCTTGGCAGTTCGGGCTGGACTGTTCCCATGAGGCACAGGGTCAGACTGATTTGCATATGGCCATGTCTGAACTGGGGTGGGGAAGTGAGCTAAACAATGGTGATGGATTCAACCCAGATCTGTGACTTGGGGTGAATGTATGCTTTATTCAGCATTCCGTCCATCATTTGTTTGCGTAGCAGGGCTGGGGAAGAGTCAGGCCCATCTGACTCACGCCCCCCCTCCCCCACCCAGTAGCAGACAGGGCAGTGAAAGAGTCAGGCCACATATCAGACTCACCTCAGAGAGGCAGACAGGACTGGGGAAGGGTCGGACCCACTTTAGACTCACTCTCGAGAGGATAGCAGGGCTGTGCAAGACTTAGACTCACTCTCAGATGAGGACAGGGCTGGGGCAGAGTCAGACACCTCAAACACCTCTGAGGGGAAAGCATGGCTGGGGAAGAGTCGGACACACATTAGACTCACTTCTGAGAGGTGGATAGGACTGGAGAAGAGGCAGACATCTCAAACTCACTCCCAAAAGGGTAGCAGGGCTGGGGAGGAGTCAGACGCACCTCTGAGAGTCGGACTCATCTCAGGCTCCGCTCTGAAAGACTGGCTGGGCGTGGTGTCTCAGGCCTTGCAGCTGCACCCCACCCCCCCCCCCCGCCTCCATGGCTCCGCCCTTCCTGGTTCTAAATGAGGTAGAGAGACTGCAGAGCTCTCTTGGGGAAACGGACTGTAAAACAGGAAGCCGCGCTTTCACTTCCGTGTCTGGGGAAGCTCGTGATTTGGGCAGCTAGGCTGGCATGGGCTGCTAGGCTGGCAAGGGCCGCCATCACTGGCTGCCCCTCCTAAGATGTGGTTCCTTGGTGAACCCATAACATTGGCACAGGTGCACCAGGCGGCATCAGCCTTGTGCCACGCACTGCAGGTTGACAGGTGCAGCTGTAATAAAACAAACGGGATGAAGGCTGCGAGTCATGACATTTCGCTTAATGTGTAATTTCGTGTACTTTTGGACGTTTTGCGTCATTTCCTGTCAAGAAAAGTATGCTGGTTTCAGTATAAAGGACAATGCGTATATGTGCACGGTTCTTATTCATTCGCATATATTGTTTTAACGGGAACAGGTTACTTTAAAAACAGGTTCCCCATCCGCAGTTTTTACAATCCAAACACCAGGGGCAGACTCCAGAATGTCCCTGCCTAGCCGCCACTTGTCGGTGAGGTGGCGTCTCCCCGGATCAGTGGCGCGTGCCTCTAGCCATACTATGAACGTCAGTTAGTGCAGCATGGGTAGGGACCAGACAGAGGAGATCTAAAGGAAACCTAAGTTGTAGAGAGATATATTAAAATTGCTTTCGCAAGTCTCGCAGATTAGAGAAAAGCAGGGCTGTGAGAACTAGTACATCTGTTCATACTGCTGTCCCAGTTTAGAACCTAAGATAACTTCAATTCTTTTAATATGACAGTATAGATTGCCTGTGTATTTTTTACCTCTTAAATGTCAATTGGAAGATTTTAGCACAAACATTTTTTAACTTTTTTAATTAACTATATACAATAAATGTATAAACGTTTCTGACCAATCACAGGAGGGGATGATCAAATTGCATTCACAATGACTTCTGGGGGATGTAGTTCATTGAAGTCTCCCCTTTTTGTCACAAACAGTCTGTTCGTGAGAAAGACTAATCCAGCCCCGATGAGTGCGGCAATTGATTTAACCGGCACTCGAAACGCGTCGGCAGACAAAGGAACTCAACTCCTTGGTTAAATATTGAAGATACACCCCCTTGTGTCCCTGATATTTCAGAGGAATTGATTTATCCTAAATAGAAGGGTGTTAGTTGTCTAATTTACCATTTTTGTATGACAACTTTGTATTTTGAATTGTGTATACATCGATTGTTTTTTGTGACATTTCATTCGTTTGTATGGATGTTTGATTATTATGAGTTAATTTGTAATTGTATGTCAAAACACATTTTCACGTTCATTTTCACTGTGTAAGGACTAATGTGGTGTTTAGTTTACTATGTGTTCTTTTTGTGATCAAAGATATTAATGTAAAAGAAATAAAAGGCAGAAATTACTGCTAAGGTAAATGTATTAGTTTGCGTTCATCTTACTTCATATGATTAAGTGTTGTGAAGTCACTAGAGGCATAGGTAATTTTTTTCTTATGTAGTTCCATGCAGTGGCCACCCTGTGCCAGCTCCACCCTGTGCCAGCTCCACCCTGTGCCAGCTCCATGCAGTGGCCACCCTGTGCCAGCTCCACCCTGTGCCAGCTCCATGCAGTGGCCACCCTGTGCCAGCTCCACCCTGTGCCAACTCCATGCAGTGGCCACCCTGTGCCAGTACCATGCAGTGGCCACCCTGAGCCAGCTCTACCCTGTGCCAACTCCATGCAGTGGCCACCCTGTGCCAGTACCATGCAGTGGCCACCCTGAGCCAGCTCTACCCTGTGCCAGCTCCATGCAGTCGCCACCCTGTGCCAGCTCCATGCAGTCGCCACCCCGTGCCAGCTCCATGCAGTCGCCACCCCGTGCCAGCTCCATGCAGTCGCCACCCCGTGCCAGCTCCATGCAGTCGCCACCCCGTGCCAGCTCCATGCAGTGGCCACCCCGTGCCAGCTCCATGCAGTGGCCACCCCGTGCCAGCTCCATGCAGTGGCCACCCCGTGCCAGCTCCATGCAGTCGCCACCCCGTGCCAGCTCCATGCAGTCGCCACCCCGTGCCAGCTCCATGCAGTCGCCACCCCGTGCCAGCTCCATGCAGTCGCCACCCCGTGCCAGCTCCATGCAGTCGCCACCCCGTGCCAGCTCCATGCAGTCGCCACCCCGTGCCAGCTCCATGCAGTCGCCACCCTGTGCCAGTTCCACCCTGTGCCAACTCCATGCAGTGGCCACCCTGTGCCAACTCCATGCAGTGGCCACCCTGTGCCAACTCCATGCAGTGGCCACCCTGTGCCAACTCCATGCAGTGGCCACCCTGTGCCAACTCCATGCAGTGGCCACCCTGTGCCAACTCCATGCAGTGGCCACCCTGTGCCAGTTCCATGCAGTGGCCACCCCGTGCCAGTTCCATGCAGTGGCCACCCCGTGCCAGTTCCATGCAGTGGCAACCCTGCGCCAGTTCCATGCAGTGGCAACCCTGCGCCAGTTCCATGCAGTGCCCACCAGCACCAGCCCACTGCAGGGCCCAGGGATGTAATTCCTGCTCACCACTAACCAGTGTCAGCGCCTCACTTCTCACTAGTGCTAGCTATGCATAGTGCCCCCCAGTGGCACAGTGCACCCCAGAATCAGCCCCTTACTCTGTCCACTGTTAGCTCCTCAGAATACCCTAAACTGCCAGTGCCACATACTGCCCAGCAGTGCCAGCTTTTTATATTGCCCCCACGTGCCAGGTGCTCAGTGCCTGCTACTGCCAGCTTTTCACACTACGCACGAGTGACAACTTTTCACACTACTCACCTCTGCTAGGATCATGCACGGCTAGTCACTGCCAACGACTGAGCTCAGCAATTGGTCAGCTTCTCACACTGCCCATCAGTGCCAGCAATCACACTACGCACCAGTACCAGCATCTTGCACTGTTCACAATGGTCAGTTCCTTACACTGCCCCACGGCCGCAGCTCCACACACCACCCTCGGTACCAGGTCCGCATACTGCCTGGCAGTAGACACTTCTGTTACCAGTGCCAGCTCCTCGCACTGCCCACCACACCACCCACCAGTGCCCCTCACCACCTGTGCCACCTCACACTGCCCACCGGTGCTCGCCCCCCGCACGGCTCCCCTCTCGTGGCTCCTCACTGCCGCCTCGTGCCCAGCTCGACCCCTCTGCCTCCTCGCTCGCACTGCCCACCGGATCTGCCTTTAGCTGGGCAGATTTTTCTTTAAATTACACATCTTTTACCCTGCTGGCAGCCTCTGCCCCTGCGCAGGGCAGTGCCAGCCCAGGGCGGCGCCCGCCCGCTGCCAGGCCTCATCTGTCACCGCCTGGCACAGCCCCTCCCAGACACCTCATGCTCACCAGTGTCTAACTTTAGGAAAAGGCGTTCCCGCGCGCACAGCCCACGGACATATCTTGTGCCAGCCACAGGGGGCCTGGAGGAGGGAAGGAGATTACGTCGGGCGTCCCGGGGTAGGGACGGTACCAAGGGTCTGACAGGGATTCAAAAGGGTCACCTGGTGACTGACGTCATATATGGCTGACATCCAAAGTCTGTCAGTGACAGGCACTCATATCGGACAGTGGTATACCCCGGACACCCAGTGCCTGCCGCTGATACATGGATAACACCCAGTGCCTGTCAGTTATACATGTCTGACACCCAGTGCCTGTCAGTGACATATGTGACACCCAGTGTGTGATGTCGGAGTATTCTGTGTTAGAATACTGGGGATCTGGAGTGTTGAGGGTGGAATGTACGGGGAGGCTAGAGAGACGGTTGAGGAGTCAGGGATTGATGAGGTTGATGTTGATGTCCCCTGACTGCAGAGTTGCCAATAAATAACTTGAGCATTAAGAAGTCTACGCCCATACTTTACACAGTGCCTGCCAGAGACATATGTGACACCCAGTGCCTGCAGTGATACATGTTTGGCCCCCAGTGCCTGTCAGTTATACATGTCTGACATCCAGTGCCTGCTGCTGATGTCTGACACCCAGTGCCCGCCAGTGATACATGCCCGACACCCAGTGCTGGACACTGGGTGGCAGCCTGAGATCACTGCCAGCCACTGGGTGGTAGCCTAAGGCTGGCACCCACTGTCTGGCGGTGATGCAAGGCTGGCACCCACTGTCTGGCGGTGATGCAAGGCTAGCACCCACTGTCTGGCGGTGATGCAAGGCTAGCACCCACTGTCTGGCGGTGATGCAAGGCTGGCACCCACTGTCTGGCGGTGATGCAAGGCTGGCACCCACTGTCTGGCGGTGATGCAAGGCTGGCACCCACTGTCTGGCGGTGATGTAAGGCTGGCACCCACTGTCTGGCGGTGATGTAAGGCTGGCACCCACTGTCTGGCGGTGATGTAAGGCTGGCACCCACTGTCTGACGGTGATGTAAGGCTAGCACCCACTGTCCGACGGTGATGTAAGGCTGGCACCCACTGTCCGACAGGGATGTAAGGCTGGCACCCACTGTCTGGCGGTGATGTAAGGCTGGCACCCACTGTCCGACGGGGATGTAAGGCTGGCACCCACTGTCCGACGGGGATGTAAGGCTGGCACCCACTGTCTGGCGGTGATGTAAGGCTGGCACCCACTGTCTGGCGGTGATGTAAGGCTGGCACCCACTGTCTGGCGGTGATGTAAGGCTGGCACCCACTGTCTGGCGGTGATGTAAGGCTAGCACCCACTGTCTGACGGTGATGTAAGGCTAGCACCCACTGTCTGACGGTGATGTAAGGCTGGCACCCACTGTCCGACGGGGATGTAAGGCTGGCACCCACTGTCCGACGGGGATGTAAGGCTGGCACCCACTGTCCGACGGGGATGTAAGGCTGGCACCCACTGTCCGACGGGGATGTAAGGCTGGCACCCACTGTCCGACGGGGATGTAAGGCTGGCACCCACTGTCCGACGGGGATGTAAGGCTGGCACCCACTGTCCGACGGGGATGTAAGGCTGGCACCCACTGTCCGACGGGGATGTAAGGCTGGCACCCACTGTCCGACGGGGATGTAAGGCTGGCACCCACTGTCTGACGGTGATGTAAGGCTGGCACCCACTGTCTGACGGTGATGTAAGGCTGGCACCCACTGTCCGACGGGGATGTAAGGCTGGCACCCACTGTCTGACGGTGATGTAAGGCTAGCACCCACTGTCTGACGGTGATGTAAGGCTAGCACCCACTGTCTGGCAGCGCTGTAAGGCTAGCACCCACTGTCTGGCAGCGATGTAAGGCTGGCACCCACTGTCTGACGGGGATGTAAGGCTAGCACCCAGTTCCTGGCAGTGATGTACGGCTGTCATCCAGTTTGACGGTGATGTAAGGCTGGCACACAGATCTGGCAGTGATGGTCAATGAACATGTTTTCTGGCAGCCGGTACCTGTCAGTGGCAAAGAACTGATGCCCTTCCCTGGGGAGTGATGCTGCTGCCAAGCTCTGGCAGGGCGGCAGTGCAGTCTGAAAAGAACCCTTGAGGGGACATGTGCGTATCAAGACATGAACAGCACGTCTAGCCTGCTCGTGGCATGAATACACCCGTACTGGATTTAGGACTCAGACTCACGACGTGTCACATATTAACTGTACGCAAAAAGAACAATTGATGGACAGAATGTTGAACAGTGTCAAACATTCCTCAAGAACAGAGATCTGGGCCTAGTCCATTGTTTTTTTGCTCCCCATGCCATTTCAGTTTAAACCCAGCCATATGCATATCAGTCTTGCCCCTGTTCCCTATGGGAACAGTCCAACCCGAACTGCCAAGCCAGGTCCTCCCTGGACCAGAAACAAGCATCCTGGGACCGGTTTTGGGGTTTCACCCCTCAGCCAGGATAGCTTGATTCCAGTGGCATGGAGAGCGCGGGACTCATGTCTGAGCATACCCGGCACACTCTGGGTGACAAATGCAAAAAAAAAACAATTGATGGACAGATTTAACCCAGATCTTTTGACTGGACGTGAATGTATGATTCATTCAGCATTCTCATCATTTGTTTGCGTAAAACTTTTCCCCCTAAGTTGGCAGGGTATGCCCAGACGTGGGCCCCTTGCTCACTGTGCCACTGGATTCAAGCTAGCCTGGCTGATGAGGGCTGATAGCCAGAAACCAGTCCCAGGATGCTTGTTTCCACACTCATGGATTCACGGGGTCTAGGCGAGACCCCCGCACTCTCATGGATTCACGGGGTCTGGGCGAGACCCCCGCACTCTCATGGATTCACGGGGTCTGGGCGAGACCCCCGCATTCTCATGGATACACGGGGTCTGGGTGAGACCCCCGCATTCTCATGGACACACGGGGTCTGGACGAGACTCCCGCACTCTCATGGACACACGGGGTCTAGGGGGGCTTCTGTTTTTTGGCTCTTGGTTGAACACTGATGGGCAGCCCACTGCTCTCCTGACACATACAATAACCCTGTATTCATTTGCAGGATCTGATGGTTTGTCTTTGATTGAATTTAGGCTTCTCTAAAAGCACCCATGAGCCTAGAGCGTGTTAGTGGTTTCACTACATTAAATGCAAGCTTAGAATAGATGCATTTGCTGATCTACAAAGTTCGTATGAATGACGTCAGATGAATCAAACTCCAGACGAGCGCCGCGTCAAAGAGAAGGAGGGACAGGAAAAGAGAAGTCAATATATTTCGATTTATTCAACCTACCGTGCAATACTCATTGCCAATATTGTGACACAGATCTGTCAATCAGACAGACTTACAACCTCTTCAGAAATAAGGATGGTAAAATTACCATGTCAGTGACTCGTGAGCTGACATACCACGTCAAAGGTTTGACAAATATTACGGAAAATAAGGGGGAGGAAAATAGAGTTGAAGACATTTTAACAAGACAGAAGAAAAGAAGACATCTTACCTCCCACTGCTGAGCTCAGGCAGTGTGAGCTGAAATCGAGGCAGGGGTGGGGGGAGGGGCTGGTTTGTCTCGTCTTGACTCATAGGCTCTGAGGAGAAAAGCAGATTCCACAGGAGACAGTAAATAAAGACTAGCAGATCTCCCAGCACACGATTGAGAAATTCAAAATAAACTCGCCACCAGCTCTGCACACATTTATCTTTTGTCCAGCTTTTTTATCTACCACCAAGATATTGTACGCCTGCTTCTAAGCACTGTAAATAACACTATTACTACTGCAATTCACTGAACTTGAAAGGATAAAAAGCGGAGTCTGCGTTGCCATGAGTTGCCCATGAGTCAGCTACCAGGTCGCAGGTTTGAGTTGCAGCCATGGGCGCAGGAGGCACCAAACCTTGAGAGAACGGGTACCACCAATGCAACTCAACTTGTCTGAAGCCTTCCTACTGAAACCCGCAAGTCACTCACTACTAACATGTTTAAGCATTAAAATACCAGGTTGTAAAATAAAATAGTAAAAAAGGAAAAAGAAAATCAGTGTGTAATAATTTACAAGTACAGCTACCACTGAAAAGGCTTGACGGGGGGGGGGGGGGGGGGCAGATGCTACTTGGCACAGTAAAGGAGTGAAAAGGCCTTGGGGGGAGAAGATCCCACTTCTGGAGACTCCATCGCTCAGGTACTCACTCTGAGCAAGTTGACACCACCGGTTTACTAAAGCCCTGACATCGCTTTATTGTGAATCTTTTAGCAATGAGACGGCAATGTGATCGGAACTATACTTTAAGATACTTTTGTAGTTTACATACAAAATATGGCACAAAAAAAAAATACTGTGGACCAGAATATATTACGTAAACTGCTGGATATAGGACCCCACTTGTGGTACGATACTATAGGAAGCGCTCATTTTGAGCCTTTGGCTAATCCAGACTAGAAAGATTCCTCCTTTATTAAACTAAGCAAAGCGCCAATGAGTCTGTGGATACCAAAATGATAGCAAGTTTAGGATTTTGTCTTAAGTTAGTTCTGTGAATCGGGCCCACAATCACTGTGGTCCAAGACATGTATGAGACTTTGGCCTGTCAGTCGACCATCAGACTCACCAAGGTGAGTGTGCCTGTGGGAATCCAAATCCCCTCCCACTGCAGCCATGTCTGTCACTGACATTACGCACAATGATGTAACCACATCAGTTATGGTATATGCGATGCAGGGAGGAGCAGGCATGCTACTGAGCAGCCTCACAGCCGAAAGACCGAATGATTCAGATCACAGGAAGGGCCTTATTACGAAGAGTGTCGAAAAGCCTCCAATCTCAGGCATTCTGAGCCTCATCGTCGGTTTCACTTCTAACTATCTAATTACAATCTAGGCGGTCGAAAGTGAAACCGGAGGGTCATTCCGGCTGGATTCTGACGGGCTCAAGGAGCCGGTCTGCCAATAGGCGACTGGCCCGTAATCGCTATGGACAGGGTTTCCGCTGTAGGGATTAAGAGCTCTGTTTCCGACAGGTTTCCATGCCGGTCTTTCTGACATGGTAAGCCTATCGGAAAGCGCCTACGGGGGCCCCTAGTAGGGCCCCCTTCTCCTTGCGGCCTCCTGTTGGGGCAGAGGAGGCACCTATGGTGCCCCCCTGTTAATCTCGGCATTGTGTGGCAGGCCCCTCGAGGTGCCTACCACGCAGTGCAGGGATTAACACAATCTCCCATTTCTCTATGGGAGAATGCAGTCGCATTGTAATTGCGGTGTCAGGAACGTCGACCGGAGGTCGGGCAGTTCCGCAAAGGTGTCAGTCAAAGGCAACTCTGACCGACATTGTAATTGAGCCCTTAGTGTGCACAACGCATCGCCTCCTAAGACCCTTTAAAGAACTCTGTCTTGGAATTGGATGCCTGAAGCAGAAAATGCTGAAACTCCAAATTGACCAGTCCGTGCAACCCATGGCTTTGTGACACCGTTGGGTGGCTTTTCAGATCCCTCCCAAAGTAGAACTCCGGAAATTTGAAGAGGAAGACATCATTGAAAAAGTGGATTGCCCCGCTCTCTGGCTGTCATCAATTGTTGTAACCCACCCACAAGCAACCAGTGGGGATGAGGCTCTGCATAGATACCTCTCCCAAATCTGAGAACCTGACTATAGAGACACCACTCTGACTGTGGGCTAGAGTGAAACAACAAGGTCCTGCTGGTTCTCCAAGATGGACCTCTGGTATCGCCAAATCTTGTGGAACTTGGATCCCGGTACATGACCACCTTCTCTACTCACCTACAACTCAGCAGATGCAAAAGACTGAATTTGCGAATATTCAGCACAGTAGAGGTCTTACAGAGAACCAAACGGGAAGTCCTGTCAGGGCTAACAGGTTATCAATGTGAGCAACAACATTTTGGTCTACGCCGACCATGAAGGAGCAGCACACACTCCTTCGGAAGGTACTCAAGAGTCTCTAACTGTGGTCCTACCCTCCACTGAGAGAAGTGTGAGCTTCTGAGACCGATTATCGGCCTCTTTGGGTACCACTTTTCAAGAGAGGGAGTGGCCCCCAACCCTGCCAAGGTGAAGGACATAAAATCAGCACTTGCCACGTCCTCTGTGCCCGAAGTAAGAAGCATCAAGGGCATGGTGAACTATTGAGGGCGTTTCAACAAAAACCTGACGGCCCTCACCGCTCCTCTTCGAGAACTTACAAAAGAATCGATCACCTGCGTGTGGGAGGAAGATGATGCTGCATCTTCTCAGAACACCAAAGATGCACTGTCTGCAGAGACCACCCTGGCCCACTTTAATCCAATGAAAGAAAGAAGGCTATTGGTGGATGCCAGCCCCACAGGAATTGGGCAGTTTTATCACGAAGATGCACCTGTGTGGAGTGGGCAGCAGCAGCCTTTGCAAGCAGGGCTCTCACCCACACTGAACCAATGTAGTCCCAGATTGTAAGGGGGGGGGCTATCCCACCCCCTGCGGTGCCAGCACTTTGACCTGCACTAGTGCACTGCTATGATATCCACACTCACGACAAGCCGCTTATTCCCCTGTTCTTAGGTTCAGTCCTGGAGCACTCTTGTGCGAAATCCAAGCCATGATCTCAGAACCCTGCAGGCTACCCATCACGCCATCTTTGTTCAACCAGGAGCACTGCTTAATTTGTTAGAAGAAAATAAACAAACAAGTGCCAGGGGTCTCAGCAGGGGGTCACTGCAGCTTGCACCACCCACTGCCCCTGCCCGCGCTACCAATGACAGTCAACACAACTACGAAGCATTGCACCCCTACAAGTGAGACTAGTCAAGCTACTCCAGGCACCCCAAGCTTTAAGAATGGCTTGGACAGCAGATAGCAGGCATTTCTAATGCATAGTGAATTACTAATCAACTGCTGCGCTAATATTTAAATCAGACAAACCGCGCCACCATGTGGCAGACTGTCATAGTGCTGGTGTTGAAAATTAAATGCCAGTGCCGAGCACCGGTACAAATTAAGCACTGGCACGAGTGAAGAAGAAACAAGCCACAAGAAAAGGAGGAGTGTGTACGACTGTGGGGACATAGCCTGGCCGTGTGGGGGACAAGTGTTAATCTTGCCAGGGGTAGATTATGCCCTATGGATTGAACAGAAGTGGATCAATTCAAACCGTGCATTCCATGTAACACCTTGACCCAGTCTCCATCGCCAATGGGTGTCGCCACGTCCTCTGCCCATGTGTCTTTCAGTGCGTCCAGTACATGTATGTTGTGTGACGCGAGGCCATGCTTTGCCATGCTGTATTCTAAGGTTATCGTGTGAAAGAGCACGAGTATATGGGATTGAATTCTATGGAGCTTTGTCTGTGGTGATAGGGTCGCCTGCTGCGTGGTTTTTAAAGTGTCCAAGATAAGGTTTCACGTCATAGAACAGTTCTATGTTACATGACATTAGAACGAAAGGGGATTACATTTAAACTACAGCATATTCAAGCATTATATAACACAGAATGGTAGAACATATACCAATATAGCGCAGGATAACAAACAAATGCGGCGCTACATAGAATTAACACTGGAGCAGCCTTTCAACGTGAAAGTGATTGGATGTCACCTCTCAGGCAAAAGCGCCCCGAAGCGGGCCTGTTTGGAGGTATAACGAAGACACCGCATGCTTACTTTAGAATATAGTCTGAAATGGGGCGTTAGTCTCTGAACACCCACCTCTTTTTGCTGCACCGACTGCCTGTTACCCCCACCCCTCCCCGATTCAACAGGGTATTTGAAACAGACTCAGGGGCGCCTTCATTGCCCGACACTCCCGTAGGGCCCCGGGGTTCCAGACCCCCCCTAGGGCCCCGGGGTTCCAGACCCCCCCCCGTAGGGCCCCAGAGTTTCCAGACCCCCCCGTGGGGCCCCAGAGTTTCCAGACCCCCCCCCCCCGTGGGGCCCAGAGTTTCCAGAATCCCCAGTGGGGCCCCAGAGTTTCCAGACCCCCTCCCGTGGGGCCCGAGTTTCCAGACCCTCCCGTGGGGCCACGAGTTTCCAGACCCCCTCCCGTGGGGCCCGAGTTTCCAGACCCTCCCGTGGGGCCCGAGTTTCCAGACCCTCCCGTGGGGCCCGAGTTTCCAGACCCTCCCGTGGGGCCCGAGTTTCCAGACCCTCCCGTGGGGCCGCGGTAAAGAGCGGCCTCGTTTCAGCGTCAATGGAAGGAGGAGGCGAAATTCAAATGGAGTTTCCACGAGTGGAAAGAGCAGGGCCGCCGCCTCTTTTAATGAGTTCAACGGTTTTCTGAACGTTTTAACCAGTAAATGTGAATGTCGACGGGTTCTTCTCGCCCTAATACTTCTTGCTTCGAAGCGCTCCCAAGTTTGGTGGGTGGAGTGATCTCAGCCCCAGCTTTCTGCCCAGGATCACACAATGGTGCGGTCTAGCATGCTGGCTGGTCTTCAAAGCCAGGGGTCCAGAGTCCATTAACTTACAGCCGAACCACACATCGAGAAGTGCACACACGTCAACGCAAACCCACAGCAGCCACCCTCCCTGCCTCCATGAAGAACTGCAGAGTGCGGAGGCTCAGTGAGTGCCAGGGCACGGGAACCCACGGCTGACACCCAAGATGGAAAGGCGCCGATGCCAAGGGGGGCTTTCATGACGCCAACAAACCTGCCTGACAGTGACTGACTGGCCCCAGCCCTACCGGACATCCAGTGAGACACCTTGCCTCCGGCAAGACTGACTCTGCGCCAGCCCTACTGCCCTCTAGGGTCACTCCTGCATGCGTGACATCTGCGTGACTCTGCCCCAGCCCTACTGCCCTTGGAGTCCCTCCTGCAAGTGTGACATCTGCGTGACTCTGCCCCAGCCCTACTGCCCTTGGAGTCCCTCCTGCAAGCGTGACATCTGCGTGACTCTGCCCCAGCCCTAATGCCCTTGGAGTCCCTCCTGCATGCGTGACATCTGCGTGACTCTGCCCCAGCCCTACTGCCCTTGGAGTCCCTCCTGCAAGCGTGACATCTGCGTGACTCTGCCCCAGCCCTACTGCCCTTGGAGTCCCTCCTGCAAGCGTGACATCTGCCCCAGCCCTACTGCCCTTGGAGTCCCCCCTGCAGGGCTAACATGCCTGCCTCCCCAGCCCTGCCAGCCCCTCTGAGGCGCCGCCCTCTCTGGTGTAACTGACTCCCTCCAGCCCCGCCGGCCTCCTACCGATGCTCCCCTTCGAACACTGGCTTCTGCCCCAGCCCTGCCGTCCCTCCGGCCGGGAGCCCCTCTACCCGGCCCCGTCTTACCTCCCGCGGCCGCCGTAGGGTCTCCAGTCCCGGGGCCGCTCCAGAGCTTAAACCGGCTGGAAGGCGAGGGGCGCCTCCGGCGCATGCGCGGCTGCTGGCCCCGCCCGCCCCACAGGGCGCGCTCTTATTGTATTTATATGAATGTATGTTTTGGCAGCTGACACGCGCCTGCCGCTCGGGCACTCTGATTGGACGACTGGGTAACCAATTAGGTGGGTGAGGGCGATAGGCTGTCCAATCAGAGCCTCTGCCCCCCAACCCTGCAGAGTCAGAGCCTTGTGTCTGCTCTGTAGGGGAAGTGACGGAGGGAGGGAGACCCACGTGAAGGAGAGACCTAAAATAGCTCCTCCCGCCCCCCTTGGAACCCAGCCCCCCCCGGGGACGAGTCCATCCATGCAGTGTTCAGAGGGCAGGGACTGCACCAACGGCCACGGCATTATTCATCCCCTACTGTGACCCATAAGGGTCACAGCAGTGCATGTAAAAAGTTAATACATTTATAAAATGCAATGGAAAGTCTTTGAAAAAAAGTAACTATTCACTGTGCTTGCACACGCAACTGTTGTGGTAACCTCTGTGCCCTTTCAAACTCTGCAAACCGCTCCAACATTCCTTAGAGTATTAACTGAATTGTACAGCAAGCACTGTCAAAGCCAATAGGTTTGGCTTTTAATATGCCAACACATACATGCAAAGACATTCACAAATATTCTTTGAATGTGTTGCATGCAAAATAAAACCACATTCATGCCAGGGTCCTTTTCCTGCTAGAAACTCGGGGCCTCATTTATGAAAAGTGATGCACCGCTGCGTGCAAACAGTGATGCGTCACTTTTCATAGCCTCCTTTCAACATGCTGGATATGTCATATTTACAGTATGACGCATCATATCGTAAGGAGTTACAGATACGTCAGTATTTCTGACGTATCTGTAGGCGCAAAAATGACGCATTGCTGGAGTGTGCCACAAAAGTGACACAACTCTCTCAATGGGTCATTTCACACGGGCAAGTCCCATTTCAAATGTGCCTGCGTCAGTGTTACGCCTGCTGTGAGGTAGCCGTAAGATATTGACACATTTGCGTCCTAGAAGTGACGCAGTGAAATCTCATAGATTTCACTGCGTCACTTCTATGAGGCTTACTTGCGTCAGAATGCCCACCCTGCATACATTATACCTGACACAGGTATAATGTGGCGCAGGGGTTTACAAAATGGCGCATCTACCTAGATGCATAACTTTGTAAAAATGACGCAACCTGGCGCATTTTCTACGCTGCTGATGCGTCACAAAAAGTGACACACCGGCGGCGCAAAAGTGACTCAAGGGCTCATAAATAAACCCTTCTGTTTGTTGGGGGGTAAAGATCAAGGCTCTCAGCTGATTCGTTGTGTGACACCCTTTTCTTTCTTCCAGGCCTGCTTCTTGGGTTTGAAGTTGCATTAAAGTTCCTGAACTGGCTGGTGTCTGCTGAATAAGATGCCTTCATATTTCTCTGCGAGGTCTCAGGATGAAAGTCAACATCTCACCTACCCACATGTTTCTCACACTCTGGAAGGACATTGCTAGTGGCAAGCCTCCGTGTTTCATGGAGTCTCAAAACTGTCTTGCTTCAGTGTCCCAAAGCGTCTCACGCCCGGCCAACCTCAGTCTTCTAGTGTCGCTCACGGCCCGCCTGTGCTTTACGGATTCATACATCTGCCTTGCCTAAGAGTTCCAAAATGTCTCACTCTTGGCCAGTCGCACTGTTTTACAATTCCACTCCTGGCCCACCTCAGCGGTTCACAGATTCTCACATCTACCTGGTCCTAGAGCTTCATAGGGTCTCACTCATGACCATTATCACTGTTCCACAGCGTCTTACCTGGCCAGCCTCAGGGTCCCTCAGGCTCTCACTCCTAGCCAGTCCCAGTGTTCCACCGGGTCTTACTTCAGGCCACCTTCAATATTTAGCACAGTCTTTCATTTGCTTACCCTCAGTGTTCCATAGGATCGCACTCCTTGCCAGACCCTATGTTCCAAATTTTCTCACTCCTGGCCAGCCTCTGTATCCCAAGAGGTCTCACTCGTGGCCAGACCCAGGGTTTCATTTGGGTCTTCAGGCCACCCTCAGTATATCACAGAGTCTCTCATTTGCTTACCCTCAGTGTTCCATAGGATCTCACTCCTAGCCAGCCCCTATGGTCCAAGGGGTCTCACTCCTGACCAGCCTCTGTGTTCCAAAGGGTCTCACTCCTGACCACCCTCAGTGTTCCATAGGATCTGACTCCTGGCCAGCCTCTGTGTTCCAAAGGGTCTCACTCCTGACCTGCCTTTGTGTTCCAAAGGGTCTCACTCCTGACCAGCCTCTGTGTTCCAAAGGGTCTCACTCCTTACCAGCCTCTGTGTTCCAAAGGGTCTCACTCCAGGCCAGCCGCTGTGTTCCAAAGGGTCTCACTCCTGAACTGCCTTTGTGTTCCAAAGGGTCTCACTCCTGACCAGCCTCTGTGTTCCAAAGGGTCTCACTCCTTACCAGCCTCTGTGTTCCAAAGGGTCTCACTCCAGGCCAGCCGCTGTGCTCCAAAGGGTCTCACTCCTGACCTACCTTTGAGTTCCAAAGGGTATCACTCCTGACCAGCCTCTGTGTTCCAAAGGGTCTCAATCGAGGCCAGCCGCTGTGTTCCAAAGGGTCTCACTCCTGACCTGCCTTTGTGTTCCAAAGGGTCTCACTCCTGACCAGCCTCTGTGTTCCAAAGGGTCTCACTCCTGACCAGCCTCTGTGTTCCAAGGGGTCTCACTCCTGACCAGCCTCTGTGTTCCAAGGAGTCTCACCCCAGGCCACCGTCAGTATATCACAGACGCTCTCACTTACCTACCCTCAGTGTTCTATAGAATCTCACTCCTGGCCATCCTCTGTGTTCCACAGCGCCTCACTCCTGGCCAGCCCCTATGTTCCAAAGGGACTCACTCCAGGCCAGCCGCTGTGTTCCCACACGCCTCACTCATGAGCACCCTCAGTGTTTCACGGCGCCTCACATCTGCCAACCCTGAGTGTCCTGGTCATTGTCACGCTCCATCGGGTATTACTCCTAGCCAGGGTCCATGTTCTATGAACTAGAGTTTCACTCCTGGCTAGCCTCATTGGCTCCACAGAGTGCAGCAGTCTCACTCCTTCAGCCTCTGGGGTTCCAAGGGGCTTCATGTCATCTCATACCTGGAAATACCCGAAAACCCCTATGGACCCTGTGACAGAACAGAGGTACAAGGCGCAAAAATGACCGCTGGGCCTCTTAACTATATGATCTGTTTGATAACTTCCCCCTCGCCTGTCTGCAAATCCTGATTCAACATTGTTTCCTTCTACTTTCATCTGATCTACCTACAAACTGCCTGAAAGCCTACTATCCTTGTACTGCTCTCAGTCTAATCTCCATTCTCCCTTTGCGTTTCGTGTTTAAACCTATTGTACGTAATACCTGTATTTTTTCACTGTGTATCTGATTACACAACATTGCACTCTCAATATTGCTTCCACTTTGTTTCCATGGAAACAGCATATTTGGCTTTGAAAATGTTCCTGCAATATTGAACATCTGATACTGCACCCACTGTACTTACTCAAAGTACACAGCACTCTGAACCCTGAGAGGGTAGAATGTGTACCGTACAAAATATGTTTGTATTTAAGAACATAAAAATGAAATATACCACCTGACAGAACAGAAAACTGAAGGAAACTGTCTCAGGTATGAGAGAACGATAAATTAAAGAATGAATGATGTGAGAGAAGAGGTGAACGTACAGAAGGAAAGAAGGCTTGTGAGGAGTGAGAGGAAGGAACATAAGGGAATGAGGCAGTGTCGGAGAATGAACAGAATAATAATGATGATACCTGAGGAGAAGCAGCAATAAAAGGAAAACAGTGGTATTATAAAAGAAAGGACGAGATAGAAAGAAAAATAAGGTATGAAAGGTGAGAAGAAGAAAAGACTATGAGAGGACACACACAAAATAATAAGAAAGGGGATGTTCTGAACCTGTCGAGGTTCCTCTCCTGAGGGTCAGGGCTACTGCGTCTTCCTCAGCACTTTCCTGAGATACTTCTGTCTGTGGCACAAGTGTGTGAGCATTTAAGTTTAATGGTATACAGTGCCTGGAAGCCACCTTTCAGATGCAATGCTGAGAGGCTTACACATCCCTGACTACAGATATTCTCAGGACCAGCTGCAACAATGACCCTGGATGCTGAAAAGGCATTTGATACGGTACACTGGGCCGTCTTAAATAGGGCCCTCGAATGGTTTGGGATGGGTAATGTATTTGCATATTATTGATCCTCTACTGAGCTGCCAGCAGGGCTTTTGTAGTGGATGGGTCGAGCTCTTTACTTTCTCCCTGTATCAGACAAGGGTGTCCTCTGAGCCTTTCCTTTTAGCAATGGAGACCCGAACATGTGCAGTGTCTGCCATCGTAACTAGGCATTAGACATTTATTAACTTGTTGCTGGCTTTAGTGCTTCATTGGCTGGAAGACGAAGATCCATCACTGCTTGCCCAAAGTCAAGTCAAGTAAAATAACAACGTTTATTAGACCATTGGCCTTCAAACAGCATAAAAACAACATATTATAAATAGCCTAAAATCATCACAAATGCATCAGTAACTCCATTAAAATAGGTCACCTATGGGCAGTGAATAAAGGACACACAAATATACATGCAATAAGACATAGTAACTAAATTCATAGTGTAAACATTATCAACACATCCCTACTAGGAATAAAAAAATGAAAAGTTGGCAGTTGGAAAGCTTTAGATTAATAAATGAAGTGCAAATGAATAGAGCTCATGCTTTAAAATCGCTATAGACCTAATACATTTAACCCCTATATTCTCAAATTCACTTTTTCATAAAATAACTTTTTACAGCCTTCATATATTTCCAATTGCAATATCAAGATTGGACATATCGGGGAGGAGCTACGCCGCGAACCAAGATGGCCGCATAAGCTCCCGGCTCCGCCGAACTCCGCCGGCGGCCCGTCTATCCTGTCGTTTATCCTCTACCCACGCCATGTGCCTGGATGTATGAAGGTTGCCTGATGCCGACGGTGCTTTCCCGGATTTCCTACCTCATTCAGCGACGAAGTTATGTCGTGTCCCATTTTTGGCCTACTCCCGGGCTGCCGCCGGGACCTCGATTTTTGAAACACCCGAGAGGGACCTGATCAACATCGGCGGTGGGACCGCGATTGTGGCCGGTCTTCCAGGTCTGAATAATTCTTTCCGCTCTTGACTCTTGTCCTCGTTGATGGATGGTACCGGAGAAGAGACACTGTGACGTGCTGCGATCCTCCTGCACCGCGGCTGTGGGTTGTGTGCCTGACCCTCGTTTCCCGGTCCGGGGGCTGACGGGCTGCACCCTCGGCCGGTGTCTGTGCTAAGTGTGCCAGTTCGGAGCGCCCTTGTTGTTGCGATCGCCAAATGTGTGCCCGGAGCCTGGCGATGTGGGCTGGAGATTGTGTCCCCCTCCGTCCTCTGGACCCCGGGATGGAGGGGATGGATGGCGGAAATTCATTGAGATCCGTAATGGCGGCGATTGGGGCGCTCCGCTCGCAATTCACCGGCGCATGTGTCTCCCTGGCGGCGAAACTGGATGATGTCTGCTCGCGACCGGCCACGGACGCTGCAGCGCCTGCACAGAAGTCTGCGGTCCAGACGAGCGATTTGACCCACCATCTGCAGGGGCCCGAGCGGCAGCCCGACTTTGCTCCTTTGAGAGTCGGCCTCACCTTTCCTTCATCTGCTACAGTACATGGTCTTCCCTCTACGTCTCCTATCCGATGGTGTGTCGTCGCTGGATGTCCTGTTCTTCATTGCCGAGTCTCAGGGTCCCGTCGAAGGGGATCGCCATTTTCCTTTGTTCCGGCCCATTTGCATACCGGATGCCGCCATTTTGAGACCGGACTTTGCTCCACCTTCACTGCCTTGGTCCGCCATGGACGCTTTGACTGCCTCTGGTCGGATGTGGCTTGGTCGGGATGTGCTCCGGAACGGATTCGCACTGGTCAGGGCTGACTTTGACTTTGAGGTTTTCTTGCTCCTCGCCACTGCTTTGGACCATTTGAGACGCTCCCTTGGTTTGCAACTGTTATGACTTTGGCGATAGATCTCCTCATGAGGCTTGCAGGGTTGACTTCTATTTCCCTGGGGTTGCTCCGTTTATTCTTGCCGGGACTGCACCGAATACCTCACCGGGCCGGGGGTGGGATGGGGGGGGGGGGTTTCCTGGTGACTGTCCTCCCCGTGATAATGCTGACCGTTTTGCTTTGTTGATGATGATTGTGTTATGGGGGGGTCACCGCCGGCGGGGGGTATCAGGTGTCCGGGGGCTTGTTTGTTTTTCTCCTCCTCCACTTCTTCTTATACTTTCCCTTCTGTGGGGCAGTTCCGGGGCGACAGGCACGCTGTTAGTGGGTTAGGCCGTAGCCATTACAGGCGTGCAGGGTGGCGGGTGCGGGGGGGGTTTGTTATTTTAGTTTGTTTTGTTCTATGGTCCCTATCGCTCTTTTCCGGCTTTGGGAGGGTTCTTTCATCTTTCGTAGGGTTGGCTGTCTCTTGGTCTTGCACCTCTCTTTTTTCTTTTTTCGGCTTCTCGACAAGCCCTTGTTTTTCTGTTCTTGGGGGGTAGACTCTTTGGGGTGATTTTTAGAAATGTGGATTATTGTAATGTGGTATATTGTCCAGTATTATCGCCGTGGCTGCCCGGATTGCATAGTCGCTTTAGTCATAGCCTATCTCCGACTGTAATTGGGGTAAGTCCCATTCGTCTCCTTTGTGCTCCTATCCTGTGAGGTGTGATGTCCTTGTTGTTGCAGCCCCTACTCTTTTCTAAAATTTAAAAATGAAAACCTCATATCCTGTTTCCGAGCCCCACAACCACATCTGGTATACTTTGATATATCCTGTTTACTGATTGGCTTCAGTTTCTCCTGTTTTCATTGATTGTCTTTGCGGCCGGCCATGATGGTTGTGGGCCTGCGCATGTATCTCCTTCTTTTTTGAATAAAGGTTTAAAAAAAAAAAAAAAAAAGATTGGACATATCAGGAGTTGGTCTGCAGCGTGGGCCTGTGATACAATACCATATTTTACAAAAATGGGACGTAAAAATAACTTCCGCTGGGTTAAAACAGTCACACAATCTACTGATATGTGCGGGATCTCACATTTTGTTCCTAACATGCATATACAATTGCCATCGGGCTGCAACCTTTCTGCTTTTGTTTCTCATTTATCAACCAAGGGTTAATACCAATTCTTAATCTTAAAATTTTGCATCTGAGCCAATATTTAGGTAATGTGTCCAGGTAAGGGTACCAGGCGTCATTTATCCAGGTAGCCCTCATAAATTGTACCGATCATCTCTCCATGTCTACCCTCCTAGACAGCTCCTGCCCCTGGGATCTGAGTGCACTTTTTGTAATTTCTATCTGGAGTGAGTGTTGATAAATTCTCACATTCAGGTTCTCGCAAACCATGCACAGTTTCTTTCTTGTCCCCCTGGCCCATTTTAAACTACTGAGCTGAAAGTGCTCAAAAGTGCCAGACCACATATCCAGAGCCTGATTATCTAGGGCCCAGATATCGCGCCTGTCGCTTCAAAGGTAGGAACTAGAGACCGCTGCAAGCTGACAGTTATTCCAAGGCTTCCTCTTTGAGGGAGGAGCAGGGGTTAAACGTCAAGGTTTATTTCTGAGGGTAGTGGGGGGGTAGAATGTCTAGCTCAGGCTGCACATATGTTACTCAAGACAATTAAATGGTCCAAGCACAGCTATTATTTTGGAAAAGATGTATGAATTGTACTGTTTTTAAGGAAACATGCTTGCTAACCCTATTCATTTTAAGGTTTCAACAATATTATTTGACTTTGCATCTTAAATTACTCTCTAACTAAACTGAGCTGTAATCTGCACAGAGGAGGTTTTACAATCAGTGGAATAGTCCACAATGGAGCGCTGAGTTGTATGTGTTCGAGTTTAACGCTGTCCAATACTTGGCACTCTTTGTCCTTTGTGGGGGCGATGGACAGTGATCACACAGGTCTTTGATGCCATGGGATGCATGGTCCTGACACAGAAGGTTGACAGGCAGCGCAGGGTGCATGAGCGTCCCACCTGTGGAACATGGGGCAGCCGGTGACTGAAGCGGAGACCGACAGGCCTTGAGCGCCACAATCACCTGAAGACATGATTCAGTCCATGGAGGTCGGGCTCATGGGTGACACATGGTTGTCAGTCACTGAACAAGTGATGGTTGATGTAGTATTCAGGTGCAAAGGCCTCTCAAAATCAGTGGGTGCAAAACAGGATGCAATGGGGTAGGGTTCACGTATGTGGGCCACTCACCATCCTTGGGCATAGAACAGGAGGAGTCACGCACGCTTCTTGGCTGTATGCAGGGGTGCAAACATCTGGGCTGTGTAGCAGTTCACAGCACCCAGTCTCTGCACGCTTGTTTTCATGGTCTCTGTCTAAACAGATCCTTCATGAGTAGAAGAATTTCTTCTCAGTTCCTGGTGATGGAGCGGTAATTTCTTCTGGTAATTTCTCAATGCAAAACCCTCATGCTACCTCTAATTTTACCGCTCAAAAGGTGTTGGGCCCTTCACACCATATATTACCTTCAGGAGACTTTAAATAAAGATGAACAGTCAAAAATGCAATTATTATTTTAAGCCAATAAAGAGAGTTGTTGAGTTTTAAAGGGTTTTATTTTCTAATCAAAAGTTAGGTTTTTATGACCCTTTATTCATCAGTGACATCAATCAGGTTACAGAATTTGGAAAACAGGTAAAATAGCATTAGTACAGAACTTATTACAGTCTGCATATAGCATTTACATGTAGGAAGGAAAAATGTGGCGCAGAATGTCATACAAAACTTTTAAAGAGTCTCTAAGAAAATAGTTTTGCAAGGGTAATCAATAGTCTCCCATTAAGAAAATTAAATGCATAAGTTGGACAAATCTTTTAAACCTAATTCTATCTATTCACTGCTCTTCTGCATTTCTGTCCGTTTCCAAAGAGCAAGCAACCCGCCCTTCGCAGAGAGGAATGTGGCCTATTGTGCCAAATATGACGTGCCAGGATTTTGCAATAATCAACAGGGAAACCCTCTTATCAGACTCTCCTCGGAATGCCCAAACAAAAATACCCGCCACGATCTCGTGCCTAACCCACAGAGATGCCTGTTCTAATCTGCGTCTCCTGTCAAGGCTCACACGCCCCCTCCTCCCTAATGTGCCCAGTGCCAGCTGGGTTAAAAGGAGCCGGTGGGGAAAAAAATGACAAAGAGCTTTGTAGCACTTCTCCTTATCTGGGTGCTATACTTAGAAAATTTGGCAGAGTGCTCCGCAGCATCTATCTATGGGGCCTATTGTAGAGTGGTGGGTCAGTGTCTGGTCAGCTAGTCAGCCCAGACGGACGATTCTCCAGTGTGTGCAGCCACCTTTATAGTGCCTTCAAGGTCAGGTACCACCCACAAATGTTGCAAGTGACAAGGTCCCATCTTTTGATTGGTCAAGGGAGGTGGTTAAGTCACTGTCACCACCTATAATTCTATGTTCCCCTATTACGTATTTCACGTGACATTACCCTCCCCTTAGAGTTTAAAAGTGTGCAACATTGTATCATTATTAGACATAAAAACAGCATCTCTTCAAGGGCAAAGGTGGGCGTTTCAGGAGAGTCCCAGCTTCGGTAGCCAACTGGCTAGGTTCCAATGCTGCAAGGCCCAGTTCTTAGGTCACGTGGGTTGGTCATGTGATGTAAACACATAATAAAAATAAAAAGAGGACATACTCTAGATACAGCACTAATGTGTACAATGTATACCATTTAATACTATAATGTTTACCTAACCCAGCTACTAATTTTAAAGCAGCTTTTTCTATTATTTATAATAACATGCAAAATAAATGTGCAATGTATAATAAAGCATGTTATGCTTTAGTGTAAAATTTAAAAGCACATACAGTTAATGTAACACACACAGAAACATGTTATCAATGTTTTAGATACCTTTTCATGTACAAAGCATTTTAGCACCATGTATAGTGATTGGTGCATTATTTTCACACATTATAAAAAGAGGTGTTTTAAACTAAACACGTTTATTAACTATGTACCAAGCTAAAGTCTTTTAAAACAGAAAATAGTGAATTCAGATTGCAATAGATGAGCTAGGAAGGAGAGAAACACATTTTATTCATCTTTAAAGCTAAAAAGGCCACTTTTCTTTATACTGTAAAAACACATGTTAATTCAGCACAAGCATTTCAGAAAGACTAGGTGTCACTTTTATATTTTTCATGTGCCTTTGGTTTTAACTTGCACCAAAATGTGTGTGGCAATTTAAATGCAGTCTGTCTGAAGCACAAAAAATAAAACAATGCCTGACTGCAGAGGAAATCTGCTCCATCACTGGGGTATTGCTTATTTTTGTTTGCAATTTTATATAGCACGGACATGGCCTGATGGCATCAGAGCGCTTTACAACAAGCGGGATATAATTTGAATTTTTTAATAATTTGTGGAGCGCACATTCACTAGGCAGTTTCTTGGCGCTATAGGATTTCAGAACTGAGGGGAATGTCGGGGGCTATAGGTTAAAAGCTTGCTGGAACAGAAAGGTCTTAGAGACTTTACGAAACTCAGTGTAGGAGGGGGAGGATCTGACGGAGGGGGGAAGGGAGTTCCAGAAAGTGGGCGCTAGTATCGAGAATTTCTGGCCGCCAGATCGTTTTGTCTTGAAACGGGGGATGACTAACAAGGATTTAGTGGAGGAACGTAAGCATTACAGCTGGTTACATTACTAGTAATTAAACTCAAATGATTACTTCGGTGGATGTCTGCAGGAGTAACCACAAGAAACAGCCACAGCAAATGGGCAGAGGAGATAAACATTTACAGCATCAATTTAGATGGTGGGGTCAACTAACGAAGACAGGTCCGAACGCCATGAAGTGAGGACAGAAGTCTGGTTGAGGGTGAATTAACCCAGATGTCTGTCAAAAAGGAGGTGCTTGAGGTCCGTCTTGAAGGTTGCTAGGCAGGAGGTTAGACGGAGGGAGGGAGGCCCAGAGTTCCGGATTCTAGTGGCGCTTCCAGAGAAAAACTGGTTTATGTATCATTCTCGACTGATGGCTATGGTGGAGGAGCGTCGCCCCACTGCTTTCTCGCAGTCCGAGAAGCCGAAACATAAAATGGTAATGGCTTTAAGTTTGTTTTGCGGGCGGGGCTGCTGTGCTCTCCAAGCAGGACAGGGGAAGAGTGGTTTGCCCACTCCTGAGTGCGCAAAGACTGTTTGGTCAGCCCTCTGGGGCCACCCAAACCAGTCATGCGCACTCTGGCCGTCTCCATGCAGGCTGCATTGCAACCTGCATGGAAAACATGCCCACCCCACTAGCCCCTAGCTGGGCGCCGTCTCGACCAATCACAACGCTGCATGGAGCGGTGTGATTGGCTTAGGGGAGGGAGCCTGGCTGCCTGCTTCCCGTCAGACACAGGAGAGCAGGAGGAGAGACAACACGTGACCCAGCAGAAAGGTAGGTTTCAATTTTTTTAAGTGTGACCCCCCCCATGGCCACCCCCCCCACCCCCAACAGCAAACCATGCCAGTCCCTAATGGGGTGGGTTCCAGTGACAGGCATTGGACATTTCTGGAACCCCTGTTTGCTTCGAAATGTTTTAATTTCTTGTTCAGTTAGGAGGGTGAGGAGAAGTGCAGCATTCTGTAGGTAATGCAAGCGATTTTGATTTGGGCCTGCGCTTCAACGAGGAGCCATTTCACCACCCCAGTCCAGATCCAGCCATATGCAAATCAGTCTTGACCCTGTGCCTCATGGGAATAGTCCAGGCCAAATTGCCAAGCCAGGTCTTCCCTGGACTGGAAACAAGCATACTGGGACCGGTTTCAGAGTAACACCTCTCATCAGCCAGGCTAGCTTGAATCCAGTGGCAGTGAGCAAGGGACCCATGTCTGGGCATACCCTGCCATCTTAGGGTGAACAAAGAAAACACAAGGAGATGATGGACGGCCCCAGGACGCTTGTTTCCGGTCCAGGGAGGACCTGGCCTGGCAGCTCCGCTGGACTGTTTCCATGGGGAACAGGTTCAAGGCTGATTTGCATATGGCTGGGCATAAACTGGAATGGCGTGGCAGGCAAAATAACAATGGATTAAACCTAGATCTGTGACTGGGGGTGAATGTTTGACAATGTTCAACATTCCGTCCATCATCTTTTCGGGTTGCGCCATTGTCAGGGGTACAGTCTGGGCTTACAACATGTCCTCAGCATGCTCACATTAATAAGAAAGGATTTGTGCTTTTGAACAATAAATACAAGTTCCAACAGCAATAACATATGTACAACAATATTACTTACACTGCAGACAGTGCCCTTCCCTGATTCATAATTTTATACTATAAACTGGCAGCCAAAGGGGTTTGTGCTGCAGGGAGTTTAGCCTACTTGTCCAACATGAAACTAGTTGTCCTTGACCCCAAACATTAGGTCCTGGGCATCGGGCTATAGGAACTCCACACTCCTGCAGTTATAAACCGTACAGCTCGCAGCTGGGGTCTGATGCTCACAGCTGGTGTCTGATACGAGTATCTGACAGTGTTATAAACCGAACACCCAGTGCCTGACAGATATATACTATGTAAGGCTCACACCCGGGGTCTAACACGAGTATCTGAGGCTGTTATGAACCGGACAACCAGTGCCTGACAGATATACCATGTACTCCTCACACCCGTGGTCTAATACGAGTATCTGATACTGTTATGAACCAGACACCCAGTGCCTGACAGATATACCATGTACTCCCCACACCCGTTGTCTAACACGAGTATCTGATGCTGTTATGAACCTGACACCCAATGCCTGAGAGACATACCATGTACTCCTCACACCCGGGGTCTAACACGGGTATCTGATGCTGTTATAAACCGGACACCCAGTGCCTGGCAGATATATCATGTAAAGAAAAAAGGGGGTTCCTTTCTGTGGTTCTTAGTTATTGAATATAATGTACTTTGTAAAGTAAAACACCAATACTTTTCTGTCCTCAGATGTATACTGTATGTCCCACAAATTGTATCAGGAAAACTAAATTATCGTTAAAAACATGTTTATTAAAAGATACAGATTTACTCAGATAATGTTGAATAAACACAGATTATACACATAAAACATTTTTTACACAACTCATAATATATTCACATTACAATGTGCTTCATTACAGTAGTATATAAACGGTTAAAAGTAGCCAAAATGTCGACGCGTTTCGGTGTTTTAGATCGATGGCACACCTTCCTCAGGACTACATTAAAATTCTTGAATCTAAAAAGTATATGGACAATAGATTAGTATACATTCAATGAGGAATTTAAATTACAGAAAAGTTTTTGGAATTCTAATAGTGTCTATATTGCAAGTACCAAATTTCTTACATCTTTCACGGTTTTCAATTCGCGGTACCAGTCTTAATCCTGGGGACAGAGTAACATTATCCACTAGTCTGGGTCTTTGTATTCCCTTGATCAACCTGTGTATAGAGGTATGCGTTCTATGAATATTTTATATGAACAACCATCTGATGTTGGTGTACTTGCAGAACATTTGAATTTCATGCTTACTTAAAATTTATGATCGTGGCGTTGTGGATCGATCTGCATATGAGTCAGAGGGATGAGATTATAGCCAGCTCAGTAGTTTATCGGGCGTCTTTCCACTCCTCGGTTTCAATTGAGCGTAGTTAGAGTGAAATTCTTCTTATTAAAGTTGAAAGCAATTCTTTTCTCTAGATAAACAGTAGATACAGTGAACAGATGTTAAGAGTCACCCTATTTACTTCAGCGATTTAAATAACTTAATACTAGCAAATAAGGAAGAACCATCTTCTATGGATTCTTACTTGTAGGCACATCATGGTTATTTATTGATAGTCAGTTCAAGGATGGAACAATAGAACTGACAAGTGCCAGAAGCATAGTTAGAATGGGATGCTTTTTGTTAAGAATAGGGACAGTACTTTTCTCTATATAAACAGTGAACTTGGTCTACTAGTATTACACACCATAGTTAAAAAAGGGTTTAAACTGCTAAGAATTCACATTAAGAACGGACCCCAGATGTGGGTTGTTCATTTAAATGCACACCGTGACTTTTTAGTAATAGTCAGTTTGGGGATATGAGCTGACATGAGTGCACAGTATATTAAGAAGGGGCTTAAGATAGTACGATGCGCTCAAGTAAAGCGTTGTACACATGGTTTAACTCCTGTGATTTAAAGAGGTCTTTAAATCACAGGAGTTAAACCATGTGTACAACGCTTGTGTACAACCCACATCTGGGGTCCGTTCTTAATGTGAATTCTTAGCAGTTTAAACCCTTTTTAGGTTTCGCTGGGGAACGGAGCCTTTAGGCTCCGCCTCCAGAGAAATCTCTTGATTACAGTAAGGACTCTGGAATACGCCCCCCTGTCCCATTGGCTAGCTCCATAAATGGAGGCTAGCCATTGGAACAGAGAGGCGTCCGTCATGGCCGGAGGAGACTCGGGGGCGTTCCCGAGATTCTTTGGCTTTTGCCGACATCACGCGACGTCAGGCGAAAGCCGGGAACGCCCCCGAATCTGTTCCGGCATTGCCGGCACCTCCCTTGCTGCTCGGGACGGGTCTCCTTATTATGCCCAGGTCTGCAGGTGAGTGACCTTCCCCCTCCCTCCCTTTCTCCCCCTCCCTCCCTCCCTTACTGCTCGATCCCCGCCCGGGGGTTTCTTCAGCCGGCCGGCCAATCCTAGCGCGGCCGGCCGGAAGTGCCCGCCCCCCCGCCGCCCGGGGGAAGAAGGAAGACGGCGGCCCACAAGAAGTATGGCGGCCCACGCGGGGCTCCCGTGGCCTGCCTGGAGGGAGCCCCGGAAGAAGCGGAGGACGTTGCCGGTCTCCCATGCTGAAGAGGGAGACCGGAGAAGTCAACAGATTGCCGCCGTCGCAAGGAGCCCCCCGGCGGCGGGGGGGGGGGCGGACCGGAGAGCGCGGTGAGAGCAGAGTTGTGCATGTATATCTACTGGTTTTATTTAGGCATGAATGGCCCCGCAGTCCGTGCGCCGTCCCCCCCCCCCCGTCCTGTGCCCGTTCCCGCCCCCCTCCCTCCCTGTGCTCGTGGTGCTTGTTTTTTATTTAGGCATGAATGGCCCCGCAGTCCGTGCACCAATGACACCCTTGCAGCGTGGGCAGTCCTACGGTCTGGTGATGTAAATGGGCATATGCAGTTTTATTTTAAAAGGAATGCACATGATGCACCTTTCTGTGTTGCTTCCATGCACCGGTTTTGAAAAGAGGCCTGTTTACACTAAATTCTTCAAAGTTGAAAATCGTGCAGCGGGTGCAGTGCACTCGGGAACGAGTTATCTCCAGATTTCCCAATGTTGCCGGTCGTTTCTTCACTGCCTCTTCTGTTGGCGGATCCGCTCTGTTCTGGTTTTATTTAGGCATGAATGGCCCCGCAGTCCGTGCGCCGTCCCCCCCCCCCGTCCTGTGCCCGTTCCCGCCCCCCTCCCTCCCTGTGCTCGTGGTGCTTGTTTTTTATTTAGGCATGAATGGCCCCGCAGTCCGTGCACCAATGACACCCTTGCAGCGTGGGCAGTCCTACGGTCTGGTGATGTAAATGGGCATATGCAGTTTTATTTTAAAAGGAATGCACATGATGCAGCTTTCTGTGTTGCTTACATGCACCGGTTTTGAAAAGAGGCCTGTTTACACTAAATTCTTCAAAGTTGAAAATCGTGCAGCGGGTGCAGTGCACTCGGGAACGAGTTATCTCCAGATTTCCCAATGTTGCCGGTCGTTTCTTCACTGCCTCTTCTGTTGGCGGATCCGCTCTGTTCTCTTGAGATGACTCAGCTGTTGAGGCAGGCACCATGGCCGTGTCCATTAATGCGAGTAGTGCAACCTAATTAATTTGTACCGAGTGCAACAGAAAGTGCATCCCTTCCAAGTGGAACTCAAATAGGAAGGAGCTACCAATCGTTACAGAAACAGAATGCTGTAACTCCCTGCAGCTAGTAAGGTGCTTGCCCAGATAAAACCATGTACCTTCTAGTAAATATTTTAAGCGACACTCCATGAGGCATCGATGTTTCACGGAGGAAGTAGGGACTGACAGTATACAAATTGCACGTCATGACTGAGCACTTTTTTAAACAAAAAAATCACTGTTGAGCATTTAGGCTGTTGGGTTTGCCGTGCGCCGTCCCCCCCCCCCGTCCTGTGCCCGTTCCCGCCCCCCTCCCTCCCTGTGCTTGTGGTGCTTGTTTTTTATTTAGGCATGAATGGCCCCGCAGTCCGTGCACCAATGACACCCTTGCAGCGTGGGCAGTCCTACGGTCTGGTGATGTAAATGGGCATATGCAGTTTTATTTTAAAAGGAATGCACATGATGCAGCTTTCTGTGTTGCTTCCATGCACCGGTTTTGAAAAGAGGCCTGTTTACACTAAATTCTTCAAAGTTGAAAATCGTGCAGCGGGTGCAGTGCACTCGGGAACGAGTTATCTCCAGATTTCCCAATGTTGCCGGTCGTTTCTTCACTGCCTCTTCTGTTGGCGGATCCGCTCTGTTCTCTTGAGATGACTCAGCTGTTAAGGCAGGCACCATGGCCGTGTCCATTAATGCGAGTAGTGCAACCTAATTAATTTGTACCGAGTGCAACAGAAAGTGCATCCCTTCCAAGTGGAACTCAAATAGGAAGGAGCTACCAATCGTTACAGAAACAGAATGCTGTAACTCCCTGCAGCTAGTAAGGTGCTTGCCCAGATAAAACCATGTACCTTCTAGTAAATATTTTAAGCGACACTCCATGAGGCATCGATGTTTCACGGAGGAAGTAGGGACTGACAGTATACAAATTGCACGTCATGACTGAGCACTTTTTTAAACAAAAAAATCACTGTTGACCATTTAGGCTGTTGGGTTTGTTTGTCAATTATATTTTGTCAAGCAGCATGTAATGAGGAGAAGGCCAGGAAACTGGTACATGGATTAGTGTGAGACAACAAAAGCAGTTTATGACTCCTAGTGAAAGGATAGAGGAATATACATTTGTTGGGGGTGTAATGAACAGGAAGAAGGATCGTCTGGTGCTGTAGTGTGCTTCATCTGTGGTAGTCTTGTGGTCAAGAGACCGTGAATTGTCCTCACCCTTCTGCGAATATTGTTTTATAATTTTCACACCATCACATAAATTCCTAAAAAAAATCCCACACCAGCCAGCTATATTTAAAATAGGTCTAAAATCACTGTGGGTGAAAGTAGTACAGTCACTCCTTAAACACGCTAAGAACATAGTCCTCTACTTTCTTTAGCTTGAACCTACTTCTTTGGAGAGGCAGTGCTCTTTATCTTAAATGCTTTAGTTTGATTAGGACATTCGAGGCTCTAAAAGTAAAGGGGAGTGACCACTATCCATTAAATACAATTCAAAATTTGGCACATTTCAAGGAAGACAAAGGTGCTCCCTATAAAGGTTATGTATCCAAAACAGCTAAGGACAATCATTTCTGAAAAAACATCTACATTTATTAAAGGTCCTCAAACACAAGTATAGAGAATTCGCTGATGAAGAATTACACTCTGATGACTTACTATGGTATGAGGACATAATTAAAGAGGTTGTTGCGTGCCTAAAAGTCAAATTGAAGGCCTTTAATAACATTCAAGATCAAAATAAGAGTGAGAAGTATTAGGAAAATAGCTGGTTTGATATGGAATGCAGACTTCCAAAACGAAGAATAAGGAAGCTTGAAAGATATATAAAGTTCTCTAAAAATAAAGTGGTTATATTCTATCTTCAAAATTTAAGGAAAGAGCTTAAAAACATGGCAGCAAGTAAGCAGCAGGTATTTAAAGTAAAATGCTGGAAAGTAATGCTCGAAACAATTGAGTCAAACAACGTAAGGAAATTTTGGAGACTGGTATAGAATGGGATTGAAAAAGCGCAGGGGAAACTGACAGGTTTGATAGGAGAGTATGCTTGGGTAGAATACCTGGAGGCAGTCTACAATAAAGATGCCATCATTTGTTAGCCTGATAACATTTCTTGCTAATAGAGATCAAAGAGGGGTTCTCAATACCAATCATTAAGAAAACAACTGAGATGCTAAAACTTACAAGAGCAGGCGGCACAGATAACTTATCAGCAGTAATAATAAAAACAGCTATTCCTTGGTGGAACAACTTGCTCCACCTGCTTTTTCAAACAAATTCTCCTGAAAAGAGCTTCCTAGATTGCTGGAAGGGGCAGTCCCTCGAATCTGGGGTACACCTCCTCCACCTCTGGCCAAGTTCGACCCCCCGCCCCACGTATGCAGCTCTCCCTTCATTGTTTACCTCCTCTCTTTCATCACTTCTCCCTTACCCTCCCTCTATTTCATGCTAGAGGCTTCATGCGAGCCTCAGCTGGTGAAACTCTGCTTCTGTGCCACCCCTGACCTCTGTGTGGGGCTCTTTGCATGTGTGTGGGGCTCTTTGCATGTGTGTGGGGCTCTTTGCGTGTGTGTGGGGCTCTTTGCGTGTGTTTGGGGCTCTTTGCGTGTGTGTGGGGCTCTTTGCGTGTGTGTGTGGGGGGGGGGGCTCTTGCGTGTGTGTGGGGGCTCTTGCGTATGTATGTGGGGGGCTCTTGCGTGTGTGTGTTTGTGTGGGGAGCTCTTGCGTGTGTGTGTGGGGGGCTCTTGCGTGTGTGTGTGGGAGGCTCTGTGTGGTGTGTGTGGGGTGCTCTTGTGTGGTGTGTGTGGGGGGCTCTTGTGTGTGTGTGTGGGGGGCTCTTGTGTGGTGTGTGTGGGGGGCTCTTGTGTGTGTGTGTGGGGGGCTCTTGTGTGGGTGTGTGTGTGCAAATGCAATACGTCTTGCATTTGCGACAGAGTAAGCTATTGGCATTGTAAATGAGAATGCCATTTATTTATCTGTTTTCAAAACCAACACATAAATAAAAAGTTTGCCATTTACAATGCCAATAGCTCAAACTTTTCCGAAACCGTTGCATTGTAAATGCTTGTTTAACTATGGTGTGTAATACTAGTAGACCAAGTTCACTGTTTATATAGAGAAAAGTACTGTCCCTATTCTTAACAAAAATCATCCCATTCTAACTATGCTTCTGGCACTTGTCAGTTCTATTGTTCCATCCTTGAACTGACTATCAATAAATAACCATGATGTGCCTACAAGTAAGAATCCATAGAAGATGGTTCTTCCTTATTTGCTAGTATTAAGTTATTTAAATCGCTGAAGTAAATAGGGTGACTCTTAACATCTGTTCACTGTATCTACTGTTTATCTAGAGAAAAGAATTGCTTTCAACTTTAATAAGAAGAATTTCACTCTAACTACGCTCAATTGAAACCGAGGAGTGGAAAGACACCCGATAAACTACTGAGCTGGCTATAATCTCATCCCTCTGACTCATATGCAGATCGATCCACAACGCCACGATCATAAATTTTAAGTAAGCATGAAATTCAAATGTTCTGCAAGTACACCAACATCAGATGGTTGTTCATATAAAATATTCATAGAACGCATACCTCTATACACAGGTTGATCAAGGGAATACAAAGACCCAGACTAGTGGATAAGGTTACTCTATCCCCAGGATTAAGACTGGTACCGCGAATTGAAAACCGCGAAAGATGTAAGAAATTTGGTACTTGCAATATAGACACTATTAGAATTCCAAAAACTTTTCTGTAATTTAAATTCCTCATTGAATGTATGCTAATCTATTGTCCATATACTTTTTAGATTCAAGAATTTTAATGTAGTCCTGAGGAAGGTGTGCCATCGATCTAAAACACCGAAACGCGTCGACATTTTGGCTACTTTTAACCGTTTATATACTACTGTAATGAAGCACATTGTAATGTGAATATATTATGAGTTGTGTAAAAAATGTTTTATGTGTATAATCTGTGTTTATTCAACATTATCTGAGTAAATCTGTATCTTTTAATAAACATGTTTTTAACGATAATTTAGTTTTCTTGATACAATTTGTGGGACATACAGTATACATCTGAGGACAGAAAAGTATTGGTGTTTTACTTTACAAAGTACATTATATTCAATAACTAAGAACCACAGAAAGGAACCCCCTTTTTTCTTGTCATAATATTTTCCAGTCCTTTCTGGGTCTGTTCAGGGAAAACTCTCTTTTTTGTCTAAGATATATCATGTAATCCTCACGCCCATCGTCTAACACGAGTATCTGATGCTGTTATGAACCGGACACACCCAGTGCCTGGCAGATATACCATGTACTCCTCACATCCGGGGTCTAACACGAGTATCTGAGACTGTTATAAACCGGACACCCAGTGCCTGGCAGATACACGATGTACTCCTTACGCCCGGGGTCTAACATGAGTATCTGATGCTGTTATAAACAGGACACCCAGTGCCTGACAGGTGTATCTTGTACTCCTCACACCCGGAGTCTAACTCCAGTATATGATGCTGTTATAAAGAGGACACCCAGTGCCTGACAGATATACCATGTACACCTCACACCCAGGGTCTAACAGGAGTATCTGATGCTGTTATGAACCGGACACCGGAACTGGTAGCGCTTACCGTGTCAGCGTTCTGGAACCGTTACTTCGCTCTATGCATGCTGGGAATGTGGATGATGTGTCGTAAGACGCGGGTTGTGGTGTGCGTGTTTTAAAGAGCCGCCTACGGCTAGTCGTGATAGATTCATGGATTTTAAACAACACACTGTGTCATTAACTGTAGTCTGCATACGTAGGCGGCTCTTTAAAACACGCACACCACAACCCGCGTCTTACGACACATCATCCACATTCCCAGCATGCACAGAGCGAAGTAACGGTTCCAGAACGCTGACACGGTAAGCGCTAACAGTTCCGCATTGAAATAGCCTCTAAGTCTGACACAACAGTGAGTTATCTCACATTATAGAACTTTTGGTGTGTAGACGCGTTTAGAGCACGATAAACTGAACTAGTTATCCTGGGTACGCATTAACACGCATAACAATGCACTTTGAACCAGCAAGCAGCACGACGTCTCAATCCCAAACCCCCAACGTTAACTAAAAATCTCAGCGCACAGCTCGCATCTGCAGGAGCTTAAGGGGCGAACATCACGAATATGAATTGAGCTTTCAGGGAGAAAAACCCATAGTCATGAATCTAGACAAGAGGTTATAGGTTGTAATTTATGTTATGTTAAATATATGATTTGGTGGCATTAGTAAGCGAAGCTAATTACTTAGTAATATGTATTATCGTTCTTTTGACAGATCAATCCCTTGATAAAGGCGCTGTGCGCCGAAATGCATTGGGGGTAAAGGGAAAGATGAAAAAAACATGATTGTTAATACAATTGTTTTGAAGAGGAAATAGTAATGAGAAAAATGAGATGTGAATATAACATCTAACCAAGAAGAAAGACTGTTGAATAAAAAGAATTATCATAAATAATCAACAGGAATGCGACGTTGTTTATTTTGAGTCAAAAACTTTATTCGAATACCCAGCTGGATAAACAGCACATACTGTGCCCAGGGAGACAGATCAAAGCCTCATGTTCTGCTTACCTAGATATACCATGTACTCAGGCTCACACCCGGGGTCTAACACGAGTATCTGATGCTGTTATAAACAGGACACCCAGTGCCTGACAGATATACCATGTACTCCTCACACCCGGGGTCTAACACGAATATCTGATGCTGTTATAAACAGGACACCCATGGCTTGACAGATATACCATGTACTACTCACACCCGGGGTCTAACACGAATATCTGATGCTGTTATAAACAGGACACCCATGGCTTGACAGATATACCATGTACTCCTCGCACCCAGGGTCTAACACAAGTATCTGATGCTGTTATAAACAGGACACCCAGTGCCTGACAGATATACCATGTACTCCTCGCACCCGGGGTCTAACACGAGTATCTGATGCTGTTATAAACCGGACACCCATGGCTTGACAGATATACCATGTACTCCTTGCACCCGGAGTCTAACACCAGTATCTGATGCTGTTATGAAGAGAGGACACCCAGTGCCTGACAGATATACCATGTACTCCTCGCACCCGGGGTCTAACATGAGTATCTGATGTTGTTATAAACCGGACACCCTATGCCTGACAGATATACCATGTACTCCTTCACCCGGGGTCTAACACCAGTATCTGATGCTGTTATAAACCTGACAGCCAGTGCCTGGCAGATATGCCATGTACTCCTCGCACCCGGGGTCTAACACCAGTATCTGATACTGTTATGAACCAGACACCCAGTGCCTGGCAGATATGCCATGTACTCCTCGCACCCGGGGTCTAACACGAATATCTGATGCTGTTATAAACAGGACACCCAGTGCCTGGCAGATATACCATGTACTCCTCGCAACCAGGGTCTAACATGAGTATCTGATGTTGTTATAAACCGGACACCCAGTGCCTGACAGATATACCATGTACTCCTTGCACCGGGGTCTAACACCAGTATCTGATGCTGTTATGAAGAGAGGACACCCAGTGCCTGGCAAATATACCATGTACTCCTCGCACCTGGGGTCTAACATGAGTATCTGATGCTGTTATAAACCGGACACCCAGTGGCTTACAGATATACCATGTACTCCTCACACCCGGGGTCTAACACCAGTATCTGAGACTGTTATAAACAGGACACCCAGTGCCTGACAGACATACCATGTACTCCTCACACCCGGAGTTTAATATGAGTATCTGATGCTGTTATAAACCGGACACCCAGTGCCTGACAGATATACCATGTACTCCTCGCACCCAGGGTCTAACACGAGTATCTGATGCTGTTATGAACCTGACACCCAGTGCCCGACAGATATACCATGTACTCCTCACACCCGTGGTCTAACATGAGTATCTGATGCTGTTATAAACCTGACACTCAGTGCCCGACAGATATACCATGTACTCCTCACACCCAGAGTCTAACATGAGTATCTGATGCTGTTATAAACCTGACACTCAGTGCCCGACAGATATACCATGTACTCCTCACACCCGTGGTCTAACACGAGTATCTGATGCTGTTATAAACCTGACACCCAGTGCTTGACAGATATACTATGTAAGGCTCACCTCCGGGGTTTAACACGAGTATCTTATGCTGTTATGAACCTGACACCCAGTGCCTGACAGACACACCATGTACTTCTTGCACGCGGGGTATAACACGGGTATCTGATACTGTTATGAACCTGACACCCAGTGCCTGGCAAATATACCATGTACTCAGGCTCACACCCTGGGTCTAGCACGATTATCTGATGCTGTTATTAACCTGACACTTAGTGCCTGACAGCTATACCATGTACTCCTCACACCCGAGGTCTAACACCAGTATCTGATGCTGTTATGAACCTGACACCCAGCGCCTGACAGATATACCATGTACTCCTCACACCCAGGGTCTAACAGGAGTATCTGGTGCTGTTATAAACCGGACACCCAGTGCCTGGCAGATATACCATGTACTCCTCACACCCAGGGTCTAACAGGAGTATCTGATGCTGTTATAAACCAGACACCCAGTCCCTGACAGATATAACATGTACTCCTCACACCCAGGGTCTAACAGGAGTATCTGGTGCTGTTATAAACCGGACACCCAGTGCCTGGCAGATATACCATGTACTCCTCACACCCAGGGTCTAACAGGAGTATCTGATGCTGTTATAAACCGGACACCCAGGTCCTGACAGATATACCATGTACTCCTCACACCCAGGGTCTAACAGGAGTATCTGATGCTGTTATAAACCGGACACCCAGTGCCTGGCAGATATACCATGTACTCCTCACACCCAGGGTCTAACAGGAGTATCTGATGCTGTTATAAACCGGACACCCAGGTCCTGACAGATATACCATGTACTCCTCACACCCAGGGTCTAACAGGAGTATCTGATGCTGTTATAAACCTGACACCCAGTGCTTGACAGATATACTATGTAAGGCTCACACCCGGGGTCTAACACGAGTATCCTATGCTGTTATGAACCTCACACCCAGTGCCTGACAGATACACCGTGTACTCCTTGCACCCGGGGTATAACACGGGTATCTGATACTGCTATGAACCTAACACCCAGTGCCTGGCAGATATACCATGTACTCAGGCTCACACCCAGGGTCTAACACAAGTATCTGATGCTGTTATGAACCTGACACTCAGTGCCTGACAGATATACCATGTACTCCTCACACCCGGGGTCTAACACCAGTATCTAATGCTGTTATGAAGAGGACACCCAGTGCCTGGCAGATATACCATGTACTCCTCGCAGCCGGGGTCTAACACGAGTATCTGATACATACTGTTATGAACCGGACACTCAGTGCCTGGCAGATATACCATGTACTCCTCACACCCGTGGTCTAACATGAGTATCTGATGCTGTTATGAGCCGGACACCCTATGCCTGACAGACATACCATGTACGCCTCACACCCGGGGTCTAACATGAGTATCTGATGCTGTTATAAACCTGACACTCAGTGCCCGACAGATATACCATGTACTCCTCACACCAAGGGGTCTAACACAAGTATCTGATGCTGTTATGAACCGGACACCGAGTGCCTGACAGATATACCATGTCTCCTCGCACCCAGGGTCTAACACGAGTACACGAGTATCTGATGCTGTTATGAACTGGACACCCAATGCCTTACAGATATACCATGTACTCCCCACACCTGTGGTCTAACAAGAGTATATGATGCTGTTATGAACCTGACACCCAGTGCCTGACAGATACACTATGTACTCCTCACACCCAGGGTCTAACAGATACATCATGTACTCCTTGCACCCGGGGTATAACACGGGTATCTGATACTGTTATGAACCTGACACCCAGTGCCTGGCAGATATACCATGTACTCCTCACACCCGGAGAATAACACCAGTATATGATGCTGTTATAAAGAGGACACCCAGTGCCTGACAGATATACCATGTACACCTCACACCCGGGGGTCTAACAGGAGTATCTGATGCTGTTATGAACCGTACACCCAGTGCCTGACAGATATACCATGTACTCAGGCTCACACCCGGGGTCTAACACGAGTATCTGATGTGGGTATAAACCTGACACCCAGTGCCTGACAGATATACCATGTCCTCCCCACACCCCTGGTCTCACACGAGTATCTGATGCTGTTATGAACCGGACACCCAGTGCCTGGCAGATATACCATGTACTCAGGCTCACACCCGGGGTCTAACACGAATATCTGATGCTGTTATAAACAGGACACCCACGCCTTGACAGATATACCATGTACTCAGACTCACACCCGGGGTCTAACACGAGTATCTGATGCTGTTATAAACCTGACAGCCAGTGCCTGGCAGATATGCCATGTACTCCTCGCACCCGGGGTCTAACACCAGGATCTGATACTGTTATGAACCAGACCCCAGTGCCTGGCAGATATACCATGTACTCCTCGCACCCGGGGTCTGACATGAGTATTAAGCATGGGCAGAAAATCCGTTCCGCTCGCGGATTTTGCAGATTTTCGGTAAATTCGCAATCCGCGAACGCTCGCGAATTTACCGAAAATCCGCAAATTCGCACGCAGCGGATTTTTTTTTCTTGGTGATACAATTTTGCGGCGTGCGGTGTAAGTTCGCAATTGCGAACATGTAGGTGCGGCGGGCAGCAACAATCTCGCACTCGCGAAATTACAAAAATTGCAATTCTGCACAAGAAATCTCCTAGCAAGCAGCATAGACCTTCTGAAAATGATGATTTTTATCAGAAAAACTCCTCAGGTTGACATTTGCCTGCACTTTTTTGGATTTGAGGCCTTTTGATTTTCTTTGGATAACTTTTGGATTAGAAATCAACTTTCTCATATAAGCTTGTTGAGGCATTACAGTTGCTGTAATGCTGTTCTGCAGAAAAACGAGTTTTGCAATAGTGAAAGCATTCAGCAGGTTCAAAAGTTCAAACTCATCATTAGTAACCATTCCCTGTAGTGCTTCCTGACAAGGGCCCCTCCAGAGTTCAGTTGCTAGTTGCAACAATTGTATGACCCTGCTCTGACCCTCACAGCAGGCTCATAGAATAGCTACGAGTAGGCCACAAAGGTCCTGGAAAAAAAATTGCACTGCAACAGAAAGCAAATTACAGATAAGGAAGCAGGTGCCAGACTGGAATTTTAAAACAGTGACACATTAATAAATCAACCCCAAATTAATTCATGTCAGTTGAAGCAGGCAGGTGTGCTTGCTTTTTCCCCCCATAATCTACAGTGACGATGAACCAGAGGGTGGCATTGATGTACCAGAGGGTGGCATGGGTGAAACAGAGGGTGGCAGGGGTGAAACAGAGGGTGCTGGGAACCTGTGATGATGAACCAGACGTAGAAACAACATAATCTTGACCGTTGCGAGCCGACATATAAGTTCGCAATTGCGAACTGGTACAAAACCCTCGCGAACTGGCAGAAATCCTTGCGAACTGGCAAAAATCCTTGCGAACACAACAACAACAAAAAATTCGCGAGAATTCGCGGATTTTGCGGATTGCGAGTTCGCAAATTCGCAAAATTCGTGAACGCCAGATTCGCAAAATTCGCCCATGCTTAATGAGTATCTGATGTTGTTATAAACCGGACACCCGGTGCCTGGCAGATATACCATGTACTCCTTGCACCCGGGGTCTAACACCAGTATCTGATGCTGTTATGAAGAGGACACCCAGTGCCTGGCAGATATACCATGTACTCCTCGCACCCGGGGTCTAACATGAGTATCTGATGCTGTTATAAACCGGACACCCAGTGGCTTACAGATATACCATGTACTCCTCACACCCGGGGTCTAACACCAGTATCTGAGACTGTTATAAACAGGACACCCAGTGCCTGACAGACGTACCATGTACTCCTCACTCCCGGGGTTTAACATGAGTATCTGATGCTGTTATAAACCGGACACCCAGTGCCTGACAGATATACCATGTACTCCTCGCACCCAGGGTCTAACACGAGTATCTGATGCTGTTATGAACCTGACACCCAGTGCCCGACAGATATACCATGTACTCCTCACACCCGTGGTCTAACATGAGTATCTGATGCTGTTATAAACCTGACACTCTGTGCCCGACAGATATACCATGTACTCCTCACACCCAGAGTCTAATATGAGTATCTGATGCTGTTATAAACCTGACACTCAGTGCCCGACAGATATACCATGTACTCCTCACACCCGTGGTCTAACACGAGTATCTGATGCTGTTATAAACCTGACACCCAGTGCTTGACAGATATACTATGTAAGGCTCACCTCCGGGGTTTAACACGAGTATCTTATGCTGTTATGAACCTGACACCCAGTGCCTGACAGACACACCATGTACTTCTTGCACGCGGGGTATAACACAGGTATCTGATACTGTTATGAACCTGACACCCAGTGCCTGGCAGATATACCATGTACTCAGGCTCACACCCTGGGTCTAGCACAATTAGCTGATGCTGTTATTAACCTGACACTCAGTGCCTGACAGCTATACCATGTACTCCTCACACCCGAGGTCTAACACCAGTATCTGATGCTGTTATGAACCTGACACCCAGCGCCTGACAGATATACCATGTACTCCTCACACCCAGGGTCTAACAGGAGTATCTGGTGCTGTTATAAACCGGACACCCAGTGCCTGGCAGATATACCATGTACTCCTCACACCCAGAGTCTAACAGGAGTATCTGATGCTGTTATAAACCGGACATCCAGTCCCTGACAGATATAACATGTACTCCTCACACCCAGGGTCTAACAGGAGTATCTGGTGCTGTTATAAACCGGACACCCAGTGCCTGGCAGATATACCATGTACTCCTCACACCCAGGGTCTAACAGGAGTATCTGATGCTGTTATAAATCGGACACCCAGGCCTGGCAGATATACCATGTACTACTCACACCCGTGGTCTAACACGAGTATCTGATGCTGTTATAAACCTGACACCCAGTGCTTGACAGATATACTATGTAAGGCTCACACCCGGGGTCTAACACGAGTATCCTATGCTGTTATGAACCTGACACCCAGTGCCTGACAGATACACCGTGTACTCCTTGCACCCGGGGTATAACATGGGTATCTGATACTGTTATGAACCTAACACCCAGTGCCTGGCAGATATACCATGTACTCAGGCTCACACCCGGGGTCTAACACGAGTATCTGATGCTGTTATGAACCTGACACTCAGTGCCTGACAGATATACCATGTACTCCTCACACCCGGGGTCTAACACCAGTATCTGATGCTGTTATGAAGAGGACACCCACTGCCTGGCAGATATACCATGTACTCCTCGCACCCGGGGTCTAACATGAGTATCTGATGCTGTTATAAACCGGACACCCAGTGCATGACAGATATACCATGTACTCCTCGCACCCGGGGTCTAACACGAGTATCTGATACATACTGTTATGAACCGGACACTCAGTGCCTGGCAGATATACCATGTACTCCTCACACCCGTGGTCTAACATGAGTATCTGATGCTGTTATGAGCCGGACACCCTATGCCTGACAGACATACCATGTACGCCTCACACCCGGGGTCTAACATGAGTATCTGATGCTGTTATAAACCTGACACTCAGTGCCCGACAGATATACCATGTACTCCTCACACCAAGGGGTCTAACACAAGTATCTGATGCTGTTATGAACCGGACACCGAGTGCCTGACAGATATACCATGTACTCCTCGCACCCAGGGTCTAACACGAGTATCTGATGCTGTTATGAACTGGACACCCAATGCCTTACAGATATACCATGTACTCCCCACACCTGTGGTCTAACAAGAGTATATGATGCTGTTATGAACCTGACACCCAGTGCCTGACAGATACACTATGTACTCCTCACACCCAGGGTCTAACAGATACATCATGTACTCCTTGCACCCCGGGTATAACACGGGTATCTGATACTGTTATGAACCTGACACCCAGTGCCTGGCAGATATACCATGTACTCCTCACATCGGGTCTAACACCAGTATCTGATGCTGTTATGAACCGGACTCCCAGTGCCTGACAGGTGTACCATGTACTCCTCACACCCCGGAGTCTAACACCAGTACATGATGCTGTTATAAAGAGGACACCCAGTGCCTGACAGATATACCATGTACACCTCACACCCGGGGGTCTAACAGGAGTATCTGATGCTGTTATGAACCGTACACCCAGTGCCTGACAGATATACCATGTACTCAGGCTCACACCCGAGGTCTAACACGAGTATCTGATGCGGGTATAAACCTGACACCCAGTGCCTGACAGATATACCATGTGCTCCTCACACCCCTGGTCTCACACGAGTATCTGATGCTGTTATGAACCGGACACCCACACCTTGACAGATATACCATGTACTCAGACTCACACCCTGGGTCTAACACGAGTATCTGATGCTGTTATAAACCTGACAGCCAGTGCCTGGCAGATATGCCTTGTACTCCTCGCACCCGGGGTCTAACACCAGGATCTGATATTGTTATGAACCAGACCCCAGTGCCTGGCAGATATACCATGTACTCCTCGCACCCGGGGTCTGACATGAGTATTAAGCATGGGCGGAAAATCCGTTCCGCTCGCGGATTTTGCGGATTTTTGGTAAATTCGCAATCCGCGAACGCTCGCGAATTTACCGAAAATTCGCAAATTCGCACGCAGCGGATTTTTCTTTCTTGGTGATACAATTTTGCGGCGTGCGGTGTAAGTTCGCAATTGCGAACATGTAGGTGCGGCGGGCAGCAACAATCTCGCACTCGCGAAATTACAAAAATTGCAATTCTGCACAAGAAATCTCCTAGCAAGCAGCATAGACCTTCTGAAAATGATGATTTTTATCAGAATAACTCCTCAGGTTGACATTTGCCTGCATGGTTTTGGATTTGAGGCCTTTTGATTTTCTTTGGATAACTTTTGGATTAGAAATCAACTTTCTCATATAAGCTTGTTGGGGCATTACAGTTGCTGTAATGCTGTTCTGCAGAAAAACGAGTTTTGCAATAGTGAAAGCATTCAGCAGGTTCAAAAGTTCAAACTCATCATTAGTAACCATTCCCTGTAGTGCTTCCTGACAAGGGCCCCTCCAGAGTTCAGTTGCTAGTTGCAACAATTGTATGACCCTGCTCTGACCCTCACAGCAGGCTCATAGAATAGCTACGAGTAGGCCACAAAGGTCCTGGAAAAAAAAATTGCACTGCAACAGAAAGCAAATTACAGATAAGGAAGCAGGTGCCAGACTGGAATTTTAAAACAGTGACACATTAATAAATCAACCCCAAATTAATTCATGTCAGTTGAAGCAGGCAGGTGTGCTTGCTTTTTCCCCCCATAATCTACAGTGATGATGAACCAGAGGGTGGCATTGATGTACCAGAGGGTGGCATGGGTGAAACAGAGGGTGGCAGGGGTGAAACAGAGGGTGCTGGGAACCTGTGAGGATGAACCAGACGTAGAAACAACATAATCTTGACCGTTGCGAGCCGACATATAAGTTCGCAATTGCGAACTGGTACAAAACCCTCGCGAACTGGCAGAAATCCTTGCGAACTGGCAGAAATCCTTGCGAACACAACAAAAAAAAAATCCGCAAATTCGCGAGAATTTGCGGATTTTGCGGATTGCGAGTTCGCAAATTCGCAAAATTCGTGAACGCCAGATTCGCAAAATTCGCCCATGCTTAATGAGTATCTGATGTTGTTATAAACCGGAAGTGAGTACGCTTCTCTCTAGTCTGTTCACGCTCTATTCCATCGATTATGGCGCATGTGCATTACACACTCCTTCCAAATCGGAAGCGCAGTCACAGCGGAATTTACCCTCTCTTACGCATGCGCACTACAATTCTTCCATCCAGGAAGTGAGTACGCTTCTCTCTAGTCTGTTCACGCTCTATTCCACCGATTATGGCGCATGCGCATTTTACACTCCTTCCAACCCGGAAGCGCAGTCACAGCGTAATCTACCCATGACCATAAAACGGCCCGCACTCCACAAGCCTGGATCGGCGAGACCCGGTTCCGAGGGCTGATCAGGTGTATCAGCGGGAGACTGGCGTAGCGGGCGTGAGTAACACCGTGATCGCACTCGACTATATGAGCTAAGTACTCTTTGTAGCATATTGACAGTGTTTGTCCCTTGTTCTATTCCTTGTCTTCCCTTACTTTAGGATGTGCCAAAAAGCGCTGCCCCCCCTCTCCCGTGGTCTATGGGGTGTAATTCCATCCCCTGTGAAGTGAGAACCTTCCCTTCTAAACCATCAAAGTTTTGTGTTGAGTGGTCACTGGCCTTTGGCCCATTGATCGCCCGAGTGATAGAGTTGGTTGTGAATGCCTATCACACTGCCATTCCCCTCCTTTGTCACCAACATATTCCCCCTATGCTCACTTGCACTGAGGGCAAGTATAATAGTCCACACGTGAGACTGTTCAGTCACGACTTAAGGCTAAGTTATTAACTTTCAAGTCTCGATCACAGGCAGAGCCACACACCTCTGCTAGTTTGTATGAGTTGTGCACCCCCTGGAACTCTGAGCACAAGTCACTGGCTTTAATTTGTGAGCCTATTGACAAATGATTTTAACTACTCGTTTTGTCTTTTTTTATGTTTGTCTGTATCTTTTATCTTCACAGGTTTTTAATTTTGATCTCTAAATTTTAGAGACCTGAGGTTGTGTGCTTCCCGCCTTTGGCTGGTGGAGCCCTCCTCCTTTTACTTCACAGACACTATTTTTCACTTTCAAGTCCTACGGTTGGGTGGACCTTAGCGTGCCCATACCGCCGGGGTTTACACTCTAGGTCTTGACGAATGCCAGGTTAATTATACCACACCGGCTGAAACATGTTGACCAACTACACCTTCACTTAATGTTATTGGTACAAGACCATCCAATTAGTTGGCCTTGTTTACCATCACATTTTTTAACTTTGTCCTTGATGATCACCTATTAAAAGAATTTTTGATACATACAAGGCAATTTTAAACCACCACTTCTCACACTTTTCACGTTACCTATCACATAGCCCTTCCATCCTCACAAGACCAGCTCCGCAGTAATTCTGGCGTTGCAGCACACCGGGGTGACATTCGGTCACACCCGGTGGGGCCCGATGATGAAGCAAGTCACCGACCAGGTCGGTGAGTGAGGGCTTTAAAAACAAACCAAATGGGCTCTGTTGATTCCTTGTGCTCTGTGCATACCTCTATCTAATCTGTACAGAAAAACTCTTTTGTTGTTATTTTCTGTTGTTATAAACCGGACACCCGGTGCCTGGCAGATATACCATGTAATCCTTGCACCCGGGGTCTAACACCAGTATCTGATGCTGTTATGAAGAGGACACCCAGTGCCTGGCAGATATACCATGTACTCCTCGCACCCGGGGTCTAAAATGAGTATCTGATGCTGTTATAAATCGGACACCTAGTGCCTGACAGATATACCATGTACTCCTTGCACCCGGGGTCTAACACAAGTATCTGATGCTGTTATGAACCGGACACACAGTGCCTGACAGATATACCATGTACTCCTCGCACCCAGGGTCTAACACGAGTATCTGATGCTGTTATGAACTGGACACCCAGTGCCTGACAGATATACCATGTACTCCTCACACCCGTGGTCTAACACAAGTATCTGATGCTGTTATGAACCGGACACACAGTGCCTGACAGATATACCATGTACTCCTCGCACCCAGGGTCTAACACGAGTATCTGATGCTGTTATGAACTTGACACCCAGTGCCTGACAGATACACCATGTACTCCTTGCACCCGGGGTATAACACCAGTATCTGATGCTGTTATGAACCGGGCTCCCAGTTCCTGACGGGTGTACCATGTACTCCTCACACCCGGGGTCTAACACCAGTATCTGATGCTGTTATGAGCCGGACTCCCAGTGTCTGACAGATACATCATGTACTCCTCACACCCGGGGTCTAACATGAGTATCTGATGCTTTTATAAACCGGACACCCAGTGCCTGACAGATATACCATGTACTCCTCACACCCGGGGTCTAACACGGGTATCTGATGCTGTTATGAACCGGACATCCAGTGTCTGACAGATATACCATGTACCCCTCACACCTGGGGTCTAACACCAGTATCTGATGCTGTTATGAACCGGACCCCCAGTGCCTGACAGATATACCATGTACTCAGGCTCACACCGGGGTCTAACACCAGTATCTGATGTAGTTATACACCTGACACCCAGTGCCTGACAGATATACCATGTACTCCTCACACCCGGGGGTCTAACATGGGTATCTGATGCTGTTATAAACAGGACACCCAGTGCCTGACAGATATACCATGTACTCCTCACACCCGGGGCCTAACACGAGTATCTGATGCTGTTATGAACCAGACACCCAATGCCTGAGAGACATACCATGTACTCCTCACACCCGGGGTCTAACACAAGTATCTGATGCTGTTATGAACCGGACACACAGTGCCTGACAGATATACCATGTACGCCTCACACCCGGGGTCTAACATGAGTATCTGATGCTGTTATAAACCTGACACTCAGTGCCCGACAGATATACCATGTACTCCTCACACCCGGGGTCTAACACAAGTATCTGATGCTGTTATGAACCGGACACAGAGTGCCTGACAGATATACCATGTACTCCTCGCACCCAGGGTCTAACACGAGTATCTGATGCTGTTATGAACTGGACACCCAGTGCCTGACAGATATACCATGTACTCCTCACACCCGTGGTCTAACACGAGTATCTGATGCTGTTATGAACCTGACACCCAGTGCCTGACAGATACACCATGTACTCTTTGCACCCGGGGTATAACACCAGTAGCTGATGCTGTTATGAACCGGACTCCCAGTGCCTGACGGGTGTACCATGTACTCCTCACACCCGGGGTCTAACACCAGTATCTGATGCTGTTATGAACCGGACTCCCAGTGCCTGACAGATATAGCATGTACTCCTCACACCTGGGGTCTAACACCAGTTTATGATGCTGTTATGAACCTGACACCCAGTGTCTGACAGATACATCATGTACTCCTCACACCCGGGGTCTAACATGAGTATCTGATGCTTTTATAAACCGGACACCCAGTGCCTGACAGATATACCATGTACTCCTCACACCCGGGGTCTAACACGAGTATCTGATGCTGTTATGAACCGGAAATCCAGTGTCTGACAGATATGCCATGTACACCTCACACCTGGGGTCTAACACCAGTATCTGATGCTGTTCTGAACCGGACCCCCAGTGTCTGACAGATACATCATGTACTCCTCACACCCGGGGTCTAACATGAGTATCTGATGCTTTTATAAACCGGACACCCAGTGCCTGACAGATATACCATGTACTTCTCACACCCGGGGTCTAACACGAGTATCTGATGCTGTTATGAACCGGAAATCCAGTGTCTGACAGATATGCCATGTACCCCTCACACCTGGGGTCTAACAGAAGTATCTGATGCTGTTATGAACCGGACACCCAGTGCCTGACAGATACATCATGTACTTAGGCTCACACCCTGGGTCTAGCACCAGTATCTGATGTAGTTATACACCTGACAACCAGTGCCTGACAGATATACCATGTACTCCTCACACACGGGGTCTAACACGAGTATCTGATGCTGTTATAAACCTGACACCCAGTGCCTGACAGATATACCATGTACTCCTCACATCGGGGTCTAACACCAGTATCTGATGCTGTTATGAACCGGACTCCCAGTGCCTGACAGGTGTACCATGTACTCCTCACATCCGGAGTCTAACACCAGTATATGATGCTGTTATAAAGAGGACACCGAGTGCCTGACAGATATACCATGTACACCTCACAACCGGGGGTCTAACAGGAGTATCTGATGCTGTTATGAATCAGACACGGGAACTGATAGCGCTTACCGTGTCAGCGTTCTGGAACCGTTACTTCGCTCTATGCATGCTGGGAATGTGGATGATGTGTCGTAAGACGCGGGTTGTGGTGTGCGTGTTTTAAAGAGCCGCCTACGGCTAGTCGTGATAGATTAATGGATTTTAAACAACACACTGTGTCTTTAACTGTAGTCTGCATACGTAGGCGGCTCTTTAAAACACGCACACCACAACCCGCGTCTTACGACACATCATCCACATTCCCAGCATGCATACCATGTACTCCTCACACCCGGGGTCTAACACCAGTATCTGATGCTGTTATGAACCTGACACCCAGCGCCTGACAGATATACCATGTACTCCTCATACCCAGGGTCTAACAGGAGTATCTGGAGCTGTTATAAACCGGACACCCAGTGCCTGGCAGATATACCATGTACTCCTCACACCCAGGGTCTAACAGGAGTATCTGATGCTGTTATAAACCGGACACACAGTCCCTGACAGATATACCATGTACTCCTCACACCCAGGGTCTAACAGGAGTATCTGATGCTGTTATAAATCGGACACCCAGTGCCTGGCAGATATACCATGTACTACTCACACCCGTGGTCTAACACGAGTATCTGATGCTGTTATAAACCTGACACCGTTGCTTGACAGATATACTATGTAAGGCTCACACCCGGGGTCTAACACGTGTATCTTATGCTGTTATGAACCTGACACCCAGTGCCTAACAGATACACCATGTACTCCTTGCACCCAGGGTATAACATGGGTATCTGATACTGTTATGAACCTAACACCCAGTGCCTGGCAAATATACCATGTACTCTGGCTCACACCCGGGGTCTAACACGAGTATCTGATGCTGTTATGAACCTGACACTCAGTGCCTGACAGATATACCATGTACTTCTCACACCCGAGGTCTAACACGAGTATCTGATGCTGTTTATAAAGAGGTCACCCAGTGCCTGACAGATATACCATGTACTCTTCACACCCGGGGTCTAACACGAGTATCTGATGCTGTTTATAAAGAGGTCACCCAGTGCCTGACAGATATACCATGTACTCAGGCTCACACCGGGGTCTAACTCCAGTATCTGATGCTGTTATGAACCGGGCACCCAGTGCCTGACAGATATACCATGTACTCCTCATACCCGGGGTCTTACATGAGTATCTGATGCTGTTATAAACGGGTCACCCAGCGCCTGACAGATATACCATGTACTCCTCATACCCAGGGTATAACATGGGTATCTGATACTGTTATGAACCTAACACCCAGTGCCTGGCAGATATACCATGTACTCCGGCTCACACCCGGGGTCTAACACGAGTATCTGATGATGTTATGAACCTAAAACTCAGTGCCTGACAGATATACCATGTACTTCTCACACCCGGGGTCTAACACGAGTATCTGATGCTGTTTATAAAGAGGTCACCCAGTGCCTGACAGATATACCATGTACTCTTCACACCCGGGGTCTAACACGAGTATCTGATGCTGTTTATAAAGAGGTCACCCAGTGCCTGACAGATATACCATGTACTCAGGCTCACACCGGGGTCTAACTCCAGTATCTGATGCTGTTATGAACCGGGCACCCAGTGCCTGACAGATATACCATGTACTCCTTGCACCCGGGGTCTAACATGAGTATCTGATGCTGTTATAAACGGGTCACCCAGCGCCTGACAGATATACCATGTACTCCTTGCACCCGGGGTCTAACACCAGTATCTGATGCTGTTATGAAGAGGACACCCAGTGTCTGGCAGATATACCATGTACTCCTCGCACCCGGGGTCTAACATGAGTATCTGATGCTGTTATAAACCGGACACCCAGTGCATGACAGATATACCATGTACTCCTCGCACCCGTGGTCTAACATGAGTATCTGATGCTGTTATGAGCCGGACAGCCTATGCCTAACAGAGATACCATGTACGCCTCACACCCGGGGTCCAACATGAGTATCTGATGCTGTTATAAACCTGACACTCAGTGCCCGGCAGATATACCATGTACTCCTCACACCCGGGGTCTAACACAAGTATCTGATGCTGTTATAAACGGGACACCCAGTGCCTGACAGATATACCATGTACTCCTCGCACCCAGGGTCTAACACGAGTATCTGATGCTGTTATGAACTGGACACCCAGTGCCTTACAGATATACCATGTACTCCTCACACCCGTGGTCTAACACGAGTATCTGATGCTGTTATGAACCTGACACCCAGTGCCTGGCAGATATACCATGTACTCAGGCTCACCTCCGGAGTCTAACACGAGTATCTTATGCTGTTATGAACCTGACATCCAGTGCCTGGCAGATATACCATGTACTCCTCACACCCGCGGTCTAGCATGAGTATCTGATGCTGTTATGAACTTGACACTCAGTGCCTGACAGCTATACCATGTACTCCTCACACCCGGGGTCTAACACCAGTATCTGATGCTGGTATGAACCTGACACCCAGCACCTGACAGATATGCCATGTACTCCTCACACCCGGGGTCTAACAAGAGTATCTGATGCTGTTATAAACCGGACACCCAGTGCCTGGCAGATATACCATGTACTCCTCACACCCAAGGTCTAACAGGAGTATCTGATGCTGTTATAACCCGGACACCCAGTGCCTGACAGATATACCATGTACTCCTCACACCCAGGGTCTAACACGAGTATCTGATGCTGTTATAAACCGGACACCCAGTGCCTGGCAGATATACCATGTACTCCTCACACCCAGGGTCTAACAGGAGTATCTGATGCTGTTATAAACTGGACACCCAGTGCCTGACATATATACCATGTACTCCTCACACCCGTGTTCTAACACGAGTATCTGATGCTGTTATGAACCTGACACCCAGTGCTTGACAGATATACTATGTAAGGCTCACCTCCGGGGTCTAACACGAGTATCTTATGCTGTTATGAACCGGACACCCAGTGCCTGACAGATATACCATGTACTCAGGCTCACACCTGGGGTCTAACACGAGTATCTGATGTTGGTATGAACTTGACACTCAGTGCCTGACAGATATACCATGTACTCCTCACACACGGGGTCTAACACGAGTATCTGATACTGTTATGAACCTGACACCCAGTGCCTGACAGATATATCTCGTACTCCTAACACCCAGGGTCTAACAGGAGTATCTGATGCTGTTATAAACCGGACACCCAGTGCCTGGCAGATATACCATATACTCCTCACACCCGTGGTCTAACACGAGTATCTGATGCTGTTATAAACCTGACACCCAGTGCTTGACAGATATACTATGTAAGGCTCACCTTCAGGGTCTAACACGAGTATCTGATTCTGTTATGAACCTGACACTCAGTGCCTGACAGATATACCATGTACTCCTCACACCCGGGGTCTAACACGAGTATCTGATGCTGTTATAAACCGGACACCCAGTGCCTGGCAGATATACCATGTACTCCTCACACCCAGGGTCTAACAGGAGTATCTGATGCTGTTATAAACCGGACACCCAGTGCCTGACAGATATACCATGTACTCCTCACACCCAGGGTCTAACACGAGTATCTGATGCTGTTATAAACCGGACACCCAGTGCCTGACAGATATACCATGTACTCCTCACTCCCGGGGTCTAACACGAGTAGCTGATGCTGTTATAAACCGGACACCCAGTGCCTGGCAGATATACCATGTACTCCTCACACCCAGGGTCTAACAGGAGTATCTGATGCTGTAATAAACCGGACAGCCAGTGCCTGACAGATATACCATGTACTCCTCACTCCCGGGGTCTAACACGAGTAGCTGATGCTGTTATAAACCGGACACCCAGTGCCTGGCAGATATACCATGTACTCCTCACACCCGGGGTCTAACACGAGCATCTGATGCTGTTATAAACCGGACACCCAATGCCTGAGAGACATACCATGTACTCCTCACACCCGGGGTCTAACACAAGTATCTGATGCTGTTATGAACCGGACACCCAGTGCCTGGCAGATATACCATGTTCTCCACGCACCCGGGGTATAACACGAGTATCTGATGCTGTTATGAACCGGACACCCAGTGCCTGGCAGAAGTATGCGCTGACACCCAGTGTCAGAAAATCAGCCGGTGTCTGCCAAGGATAAAGAGCTGACGCTCTGCCCTAGCAGTGACGCTGATGCCAAGTTCTGGCAAGGGCGGGGTGCAGTCTGTCAGAGACCCCTGGGGGCACGCATGTGCTTATCATGAAGAGCACTCCCAGCCTGCCTGTGGCGGGAACACCCTGGCCCTGGCCCCGCCCTCCCCGCCGGAGATCCGCAGTGGTAAAACTACCAAGAAGTCACTCATTAAAGTTACCCACGTGCCAAGGAGGGCAGAGTCCGCGCGGGGAGGCCTCTCCTGAGAGAGTTGGACAGGCTCGCTCCAAAGCATAGGCCTCTCACCTCCAGGGGGGCTGCAGGCGCAATGCCATGGTCGATGCCCTAACCGGGCCCTGCCCACCCTGCCAGCGCTTCTCCTTGAGAGGGCTGCCCACAGGGGTCGGAGGCCAGAGGCCAGGAGCAGCTCTACGGTGGCCTTTCCCTGGTGTGCCCGGCAGAGGGGGCACCCTAGCGCTCCGAGGCCCTCTTGTCGCTCCCTTCTAGGCTCTGCAAACTATGCCAGGGTCCCTTCAGATATGCCAGCGCCCGGGAGCTGGCGAGGGCCATAACAGCGAGATGCCCCTATCTGACCACAGGGGCACCTCTCCTCACTCGTAGCAGCTCGGCCACACACTCTCCCTCAGAGGGTGCCCACGGACCCTGGAGGGGGGAGGGGGGCACTGCAGCTGGGCTCAGTTCGAGCCCCTTCACCCTCTTTCCCTGCCAGGACAGTGCCACCTGTGCAAGGGTGCCTCCTCCAAGGCCTAGCCTTTGAAGCACGCTTTGCCAACCGGGGTACCTCAGAGGGGGGTCGCTGACGCAGACCAGGGGGGCTCGAACGGAGCCCAGCTGCAGTGCCAACATGTCACTCCTCGCAGGCCCCCGTACCCCCCTCGCCCCCACCCCACCCGCCGTGCCAGGGGTCCCGGAGATGGCACAGAAGAGGAAGGCGGAGGCGGTGTCACCCGTGAAGAATTTCTTTGCGGGGGGCGCAGGGGGGGTTTGCCTGATCCTGGCGGGGCAGCCCCTGGACACCATCAAGGTAAGTGCTCGAGGCGCGTTTAGTGGCGTGTTCCGCTCCGTGACGTGGAGTTATTTTGCTATATCAAGGGTTGTTATTGTATTGTCTTTTTTTGGTGTTTATTGTGTAGTGTTGTGCATCGGTTTGGATCATGGCATCTTATTTTCTTATATTGTTTTGGGTAATATGGTGTGGCATATTATCGTGTTACGATATGTTTTTGCCCTGGTTAGTGTCATGTTGTATAAAGTTATAATAGATTAAAAAGAGGAATTGTACTAACTAAAGGGCACGCCCTAAATCTTCCAAAAGTTAACTTATATGAGGGCTTTCACTCCGGCTGGCACTAGGATTTTTCCAAATAAGTAATGTCGTCTCCTAGAGGGGGGTGCGGGTTGTGGGAGAGGGGGCCAAGGGGGGGGGGGGTTCTGTGGCTCTAATAGGCACAAAAATAGAATACTGATAAAGGTGTAACCTACATTTTAACCCATGTGAATCCTACCCAGAACTTGTTATAGTGCCCTACACAGGGCTGGCTCAGGCGCTGGTGGCGCCCTGTGTGACAATGTCTGTTGCACCCCCCCACCAAAATAACCACCTCTGTCATGGATTCCCTCACTACCACCCTTTAACAGCGCTCCCCAAGTCTCCATAACCACTGTCTCTCAGATTCATTTCGTTTTATAGCGCCACTCACACCAGTGTAAGGTGTCAGAGCACCTTACATCACACACATATTGCACAGAGACAATCATATGTGTGTAAATCAGTGTATAGGAAATGTCACATCAGCCAGGACTACAAGGTGTAGCGTAGGAGTGACATGTCAGCGATACTGGTAGGCAATATAGTTGAAGAGTCCTTATTCTGGAAAAGCACAAAGTCAGAATATATATATATATATATATATATATATATATATATATATATATATATATATATATATATCGCACGCACTTCCAAGCAATTGCGTTCGGAAAAGACGGCAAGCACTCCGATGTCGTGATTAGACAAATGAATTTATTTCCAAACCCCCTACACCCCCGACAGACGCGTTTCGCTCACAGGCTTCGTCAGTGTCAGTATTGTGCAAACTTTCTCGCCATTTTAAACTATCTGCCCTTCTTAGTCATCGAAATAGAAGATGGTACTTTACTCATTTCGTGGCGGCCATCTTGTAGTATGTTAATACAAGGTAATCCACGTTGTTAAAAAAAAATATATATATATATATATATATATAAATATATATATATATAGTTATGACCTATTATCCATTGGATAACCACAACATTCTATTGCCAATAACTTTGGCGTCAATTGATGAATCTTCTTGAAATGTTCCAAACTTTTGACCAGCTCAGTTCCGCTCCCTCCCTGAAAGTTTGGGGGTGATTGGTGGAGCGGGGGCCGAGAAAAAAGGGGCATCCCAAAATGCGTTTTCCCGATGCAATTTCTCATAGGACCTTTAGCCACGGCTACAGCTTGAACGGCTGAACGGAATTACACCAAATTTGGCAGAGAGGTAGTCCTCAGTTCCGACTTGTGCCTTTGGCATATCTGGTGTCAATCTGTTCAGTAGTTGTTTTGAAAATTATGGTTAAAATCATTTATATATCTATGAGCGCAGAGGATCCGCGGATTGTGCGAGGATTGGCCTCGTAGGATAAGCGCACCGTCCGATCACGCGCTGAATTCTAATTGGCTGTCAAGCGGTTGTAAACATTCGAAACCAGGAACTTTTGGCAGCCATTTTGTGCCTCGGTAGAAGCGAGGGTGAAGAAGTCTGTGAAATATGTTGGCAAAACGTAAACAGGGGCAGGTTAGACACACCCTGACCCCCTAGGCCTCCTCAGCGGGTGACATAGGGACCCTTAGGACAAAAAAGTAAGAACATTTTTTTGCAAAAAAAGTCGCGAGATGCGCGTCGGATTCTCGCATTTGGTCACTGAAAAAAACGAAGCATGTATTTGAGATATATATCAAGCTTATGTGTATAGATGTTTGGTGGTTCTACAAAGAGCCCTGGTGTTTATTGAGAGATTTTAGTACTTACAAGTAAGTACTGATGCAGAGTCTAAATTTCATGAGGAAGACTCGGTTTCCTTCATCTGTAAAATGTACACTATCTCTTTAATAGATGCCATGCATATTAAAATGCAGATTGTTGTGGTATATGGACACTATTCTATAGCCTCGTAGAAAAGTAGAAAGATTTATTTACATGTTTATTCACTTATCTACGCAGATCAGGGGTTCCAGTCTTCCCCTATCTCGACGACTGGTTGTTGAAGGCAGGCTCGCCCCAGACAGTTGTTTCCCACCTCCAGACTATGGCCGACCTCCTGCACCTGTTGGGGTTGTCCATCAACGTGCTGAAGTCACACCTGTGCTTCTCTTCATCGGAGCAGTTCTGGACTCGGCCCAGTTTCGGGTTTTTCCCTCCGAACAACGGGTTCGGGATATTCAGGCTCTGATTCTGATCTTTCAGCTTTTATCCCGGGTCTCGGTCATGTTGACGCTGCGGCTCCTGGGGCTGAAGGCCTCCTGCATCCTACTGGTGCATCACGCAAGGTGGCATGTGAATAAATATAAACATAGGCCACGCAGTTTGCCTCCCGTAATATACAAATTTCAGGGGGTGGTGGTTCCCGGGGCTTGAATGGGGTCGTTGAAGCCCACATACTTGTAATGTTGTAGGAAGGGGGGGTTTGGACGCGAATGTGGTGCAAGAGGGTTGTAAATCAGGTACACAGTGTTTTGCTTTACAGTAACTTTCAACCCTACCCCAAAACGGCTTTCTGCCTGTTACCATAGTAACAGTTCATGGAACACTTACGTGAGCACAGAGGTTAAAAGTTCACCACACTATGTTGCTAATAAGTTAGCCTCAGAATTATACTTCAAATTATAAATATCATTTCTATTGATGACTGCTACCCCCACAAAAAAAAACAGACTGTAAAGATCCAATTTCCAGTCAATTTGATGAAGATCAAATAGCTTTATTTGAGAATCAAGGCAGATCCCTCCAGCACAGCTCAAAGATCAGCTCCTACAATCAAAAGCTAACATTCTATCCTAGCAACATAGCTAACATTCTAATGATGACATGCAGATGCACTCAACTCTACACATCTCCCTACTTAACATACACTAAATAAATTATACATTTTTTTCTCATATAAATCATATATAACGAATATAATACATTTCCTTTTTTTATATTGAAAAAACATCAATCTTCAGAAACATGAACCGGAGCACGGCATTTGCATATGTTTCCAGTACTCCAAGCTGATACATCGGATAGGATAACAACATTTCTTTTTATAGAATTCACTTGAATCGGTGCAGAAAATTTGCTGTCACCCTTTGCAGTTACACCACCACGTTTTATGGTCACCCAATCACCAATCTCAAACTTAATAACTTTCACACTCTTCGTATCATTATAATATCTAGTAGATTCAGCTTGCATTTTAACTACTTCATCTTCCAAAGCAGTTCTGTCCACCCACACACAATCTTTCACTTTCAACCAACCAGGAACCTCTTTGACACCAGGTTCACGTCCCTTTAAAGATATAAATGGAGAAACCCCTGTTATTGTAAGACCACGCCAATTTTTTAGATTCTTCACACCAAGACAATCCATTAGACAGGGACAACTGAATATTATCCATAATCAATCGGTTAATTTGTTCTACTAAACCATTAGCTTGTGGCCTAAACAGAGCAACCCTCTCATGATTGATCCCACATTTAGAAAGAAATTCCTGCATTTCTTTCGACACCAATTGCACACCATTATCTGACACTAGTGTCTTGGGCATCCCTTCATTCAAAAACACCCTTTCCATAAAGTCAACAACTCTTTGAGTATTTATAAATTCTGTGCTTTCCACCACAAACCATTTGGAATGGTAGTCAACAATGACCATCAAAACTTGCTACGAGCACCAAGCTTAACAATTGGCCCAAGAAAATCAATCGCCACTCTTTCCCATGGACGTTTGGGAAAAGTTGTAGACCCCAATCAAGGCTGCTTTACAACTTTAGTTTTATCCGCTTGAGCACAAGCGTAACACTCTCTTACTGCATCCTCAATCCCTCTATCCTTTCCAGGCCACCAATACAATTGTCAGACCCTTCTCTTAGTCATATTCCTGCCTAAGTGTCCCTCGTGAGCAATATTTATCATTTTCCCTCTCAGACTTGCTGGTGGTATAAATTGATATCTCCTCAATAGTTTTCCTTCACTTACACTCAGTTCAGCCTCAACATGGTAGAAACTTCTGAATCTTACATCTTCAATAATGTTTTGAAGCCACCCATGAGAAACACAAGTAATCACTTGTTGTAAAAGTTCATCATTTGAGATTGCATTTGTCTATTCCTCCTTGCTAAAAGCATGTTCAACTCCTTTAACATCATGTACTACATCAATCATGACGTCCATATTATTTTCCACACCCTCAACTGGCAATCTAGATAAATAGTCTGCTACTACATTCCTGAGACCCTTAACATATTCAATAACAAAATTGAAATCAAGTACAGACAAGATCCACCTTGAAATCCTAGGGGTAATATTTCATTCTAATCCTCTGCCTCCTTTGAAAAGATGAACTAACGGTTTATGATCAGTTCGCACATGAAAAGGAAGACCCCATACAAAGTACTTAAAGTGCCTAATCCCCCAACAACACGCTAAGGCCTCCCTCTCTCACAGAATATGATAGTTCCGCATCTTGCAATCTTCTGGAAGCAAATCAATGATCTTTTCCTCACCATTACTCACCTGAGTCAAAAGTCTCATCCTTAACATTAAAATGCCCAAGAGTAGGAGCACTAATGATGCTTCTTTTAATGTTATTAAATGCTTTGTCACAACTCTCATTCCAAGTAAAAATAACTCATTTCTTCCTCTGCGTCTTAGTGGTTCAACAATTTCTGTAAAACCCTTTGACAAATTTTGAGCAATACTCAGCAAGTCCTAAAAACAACTTACGCTGATCCTTATTTTTTAGAATGGGAGTGTCTCTTACTGCAGCAATGATACATTTTTTAGGCTTAATACCATCTTTGCAAATTTCGTGTCCAAGATACGTCACACCATCTTTTCTTAACTGACATTTTTCTTTCTTTATGGTCAGTCCATTATCATCCATTCTTTTCAATACTTCATTCAGAACAATATCATGGTGCACACTGTCTTTTCCTACAATTAAAACATCATCCTGAAAACACAATCATTCATATCTCCAAAAATCCTCTCCATCACTCTCTGAAATACCGCAGAGGCGGATGCTAAGCCAAAAGGCATCCTACAATACCAATATGCCCCTAACGGCGTCACAAAAGAGGTAAGATGTCTTGATCCACTTTCCAAATCTATCTGATGATACGCCGAAGACATATCGATCACACTGAAAACAGTACCACCACCCATAGCTGTTAGCATTTCAAAAATATTTGGCAAAGGTTGTCTATCTACCCAAATATTTCTGTTTAAATCACGTAAGTCCACACACAAACGAATTTTGTATCCATCCTTTGGCGCTACGACAATCGCGGCAAACCACTCGGAGGCCTTGATTGGTTCAATAATTCCTTGAACAAGGAGTTTTTTAAGTTCACATCGCAATGGTTCTCTCATTAAACGGGGTACATTTCTAACTTTGTGTATTACTGGAATAGCATTTCTCTTTAAAATAATTTTGTGCAAGAAGTTTTTTATTTTCCCAAGGTCATCAGAGAACACTCTTGAGTACTTTTCAAATAAATCATTTTGATAGATAGAATTAATATCGTGCACGACAGTAGACATAACAGGTACTTCAGCATTAGGGTTGAGGATAACATTTAAATCCTTTTGATGGCACCAGCCCAACAAATTTGAACCTTGTTTGGTTAAATACACCCTTCCATATACTTTCTTTCCTTTAAAGAATATTAACATCCATTTGAGGCCAATTATATCAATAGTTTTTCCTCCATACTCGACAGCTCTGATGTCAGGCTTATTCCATGAGTTAACATCAGATTTACTTTTCCACATTTCATTTTACGTTTCCATGGCTAACAAAGTGTAAAGACTCCCTGAATCAACTAGCATATTAACATCATATGAGTCTAATTTTATGATGCAGTGGGGCTTGGTCAACAATTCTGTGCTTTCTTTAACCACATCACAAAACGGAATTTTCAGAATGTGATTCTAAATCATTACTGTACAGTTGATCATATTTAGTAGAGTCAGTGTAGCCATCAATACATAACATAAGTTTGCGCATATTATCAGTATTATCACCCACTTCATGTACTTGATCTGATTGGGTCTGTCCCGACTGGATCTTGGTCCTACACGCTTTGACAAGATGTCCCCTTTTTCCACAAATTCTACACAAGGCATTCCTCGCAGCACACTTGGGACTAGAAGCAATGTGACCAGGTGCCCCACAATGGTAACACTTAACAGTCCTCATGTCAAATTTTGGAATATTATTATTACCTACAAATCTATCAATTTTGACAGGATTTTTTATAGGATCTATTTGCTTAACTAATTTAGTTTCATCAACATAGGCTTGCGTTTCACATTTCTTATTATTCTGATCTCTACTTAATGAATCACTACAAACTTCCATTTCCTTAATCCATATCTGAGTATGTTCTAGACTTTTAGTGATTTGAATTGCCTCTTCTAGAGACGGATCTTTAATGAGAAGTTTTTCTTGTATTCTCTTATTGTTAGTGCATCTTACTATCTGGTCTCGAATAAGAGAATCTGCTAGGTTTTCAAATTGGCATGTAAGAGATAGACCCCTTAATGCAGCAACATAGGTACCAATATCCTCATCAACTTTCTGTTTGCGACAAAAAAATGTATGCCTCTCAAGGTTCTCATTCACTTTAGTAGTAAAGCGTAACTCTAACATTTTCATTGACATTTCATATTGATTAATGGGTTGACCATCTCCCATTCCTAGAGAGATCTCAGGTAGATCTTCATATAATCAACGCCCTTCAACTCCAAGATAATGGAGTAATATAGCTTGTTTTCTTATGGGTCCATATTTATCTGCCCTAGTAGCCAAAATGTAAGTAAAAAATAGTTTTTTACAATCCTTCCAAGGGATCGCCGGATCACCTGGAGTAGGAAGGAAATTTGGAGGAGCAGACATGGATTGATCACCCATAATGATAAAAAAAAGGATTAGAATATATATCATACAATGTACCTGGAAGGAAAGTGTTGGTTAAGAAAACAACAAATCAAAACAATAAGTTAATATAAAAAGATAAAACAATAGTTTAAAATAACAAACCAGAATATTTGATGTCTTCTAATTATAATTCCTTTCCAGTACTTCTATTTATAATTCCAAAGACTTCTAAACTGTTGTAGTCTTTTCCAGTTCAATACTTCCAAACTGTAGAAAACTGTCCCCCTCTTTTCTTCAAATTCAAATATTCCTCAAGATAGATGCAGTTTTCTAAAGTCGCGATCGTATTTTGATAAAAATGATAGTAAAGTAATGTTTTTCTAATGAAAATCCGCCCAATCTCTTAAAATGGCCACCAAAAGAAACACTCGGTCCCCTTTTCAAGGGAAATAGGGCTTACTTCGAAGAAAATCCAATATGGCCGCAATCACCATATACCAGTTAGGAAGCAGTTCAAAGAATGCAGTCTTTAACACTCTTGATATTTCTCAGGCAAACATTTAAATCCTTAAAGTTTCAGTATTAAAACATCCTGGTTCTATATTAAAACATCCAGGTTCTATATTTAAACAAATCTTCAGAAGTTTTAGCAAATATTAAGAAAAAAAAACGCTCCCTTTCCTTATTGGAGAATCCAGATTTTCCAATTTTGAATTAAATCTTGGAAAGTGTAGTAAATATTCTTTCATCCAACAAATTTTACTCGCAGTATATCCAAAGAAGGTAGGCCATGGTTTCAACAGTTGTAGATTCCAACTAAATCTCAACAGGTACATACATCTCCAATAAGTCCATAAACCCAGGGGTGAAGGTATCAATGTCTCTGCCCCTGCACAGAGAAGACCCCTTGTCACCAATGTAAAGATCCAATTTCCAGTCAATTTGATGAAGATCAAATAGTTTTATTTGATAATCAAGGCACATACCTCCAGCACAGCTTCACAGCTCAAAGATCAGCTCCTATAATCAAAAGCTAACATTCTATCCTAGCAACATAACTAACATTGTAATTATGACATGCAGATGCACTCAACTCTACACAGACATATATACTTTTTTAATTAACTTTTATAAAAACAATAACTGGAACTATAACTAAAATATAACAATACAATAAATAACTAGAACCATAACTAACAAAACAATATAATAAACAACATATACTATGGACTCCAAAAGAAGTATTGTAGTTAATCTGCAGAACAAAAAAGAAAATTAGTGTTTAAAATTAGATTGATGTGACTAAATGAGGTCATCCATTACAAGTCAAAGTAACACTTGACGATATTTATATATTTTGTAATGTTTGCAGTGTGCCTGAAACGCTTCCACTGGCATTGTACATGCAGACTTTGGTCCACCCTTTTTATCAATTTTTGCAGTTTGAGATATAACGTCCTACCTCTGTTATTCATCTTCTACTTTCTCCTTTCAAATTCTCTTGTAAAGACCTTAACAACAATTAAAGGGAACAATTTCAGCATTCTTTAATAAAGCATTTGACACAATGCATAGTGACACCGTATTTATTGAATGTTTTGAAATAAATTTTCACAAGTCTTAAAAAAGGTGAATCCAAGAAAAGTTACTTGCCGCATATGCAAGACTGCTTTCAAGAGGAGACCCCAATAAAGAGGACTGGTGTGGAACTGCAAGTATGTGGAAGCACTTGCAGACTAAGAATCCGGTCAACTTTGCAAGGGAAGAGTTAAGGAGATTGAAAGAGGCTACTCCTGCTTCATGAGGAGGCCCAAGTACCAGTGGAGCGACACCGTCAACCTCTATTGTACAGCCTAATATTTGTCCCCAATTTGGACATCAGTGATGTAATTTGAGATGTCATCAGTGATGTCACTGACCATGTAATGAATGATGTAATATGTGACATCATCATTAGTGGATTGTGGGTGCGCGAGTTATTGTTAGTACAAGTAACTATAACGGGGGAATTTCAAAGGTTTTATACGAGTGAAATGTGTAGCTAACTATAACACCCCTAAAACCTATGGTTTTTCCATTGAATTTCTAAGGTTTTTGAAATGCTAATTCCTAACTGTAACTTATCTGAAACCTATGGTTTTTCCAGTGAATTTCAAAGGTTTTTTAAATGCTAATTTCTATGAATATATATTTACACACACACACACACACACATATGCATACATAGAACAATAGTTAAAGTGGTATTATAGACAGGTGTAGGAATGAGACACGAGCCAACATTAAGAAACGTAAACACCACTGAAATATTCCAGTTATACTTAAGAAAAATAACTTGAACTTGTGCCCCTATCATGGACTGCTTATAACCTCACATATTGCATCAATCTGCATCAGCGGCGAAGGGTAGGTGCATACAGCGAAGCCCAGGCATTACCAACCTTGTGGTGAAAGAACTCCCTGGAGCTTTACCCGCTGGACACTGTCGTTGTCTGATTGTTTTTAACTATAGGTACTAACAATTACAACTAGGAGAAGGGTAATATAATATTGTTTCCCCTTCAACCACAAATGTGGTAGTCATACAAGCACATAGACACCACATTCAAGTAGCGTAGACAGTCTTACAAGATTAGATATTTGCTAATAGTCAACTAGGTCCTGAAGAATCGCTAATCAAATTTCACAGTAGCGAGAAACATGTTGACCGGACTATAGAATTTCTAGACGATAGTTGGAAACATTAATTTCCACCACTCTCCTCTAGAATATATCGTTTTTAACCAAAGCAGTGGCTCTTATGAATAAAGTATTCCCGGTACCACTAGCTTTATTTTAATTTCCCACTCTACATCACGTCTACCCTTTTGTTCTGGCCCACACCCGCATTTCATCCATACGGCAGTTGGAAAAAGATCTCCGCCAAAGAGCCCCTCTACGAGGTGTCGCCCATTGGGTATTGCATTGCCGACCCAACGAGGAGCAGGCCCAAATGATGAAGCATGACACCTGAAAGGGTGTGTGAGGGCATTAAATCCAACAAAATGGATTCCCAGGGTTACCGCTCGGTTACCCTGCCATAATTCACCTGCATCCCAGACTGTAGCTTTTCCTTCTCTTCCTCAGGAACAACACGATAACTTTTGTTTGGAATCACTCTGCATCACTCATGACGTTAAATGACATTGATGACATCACTAATAATCGCAGTCAAAGCCTCCGGTCAGACCCTGCATCGAATCTGCATCAGGACCTAGACTCAGAGCCCAGGCTCCCGCAGGGCTCTGCCCCCACCCTCCGCACGGCTCTGCACTCCACCCTCCTCACAGCTCAGCAGCCCACCCTCTGAATGGCTCTGCACCCACCCTCCTCTCCATCCCACCCCCTGCACCGCTCTGCACCCCACCCTCCGCACAGCTCTGCACCCCACCCAACCCTGCACCCCACCCTCCACATGGCTCCTCACACCACCTTCTGCACAGCTCCGCCACCCACCCTCTTCACGGCTCTGCACCCCATCACTTCTTCTAGTGGCGCCTTGGCCGCGTCAGTGATCTCAGCCACAGCACTTCTCAGGGTCACAGCACTTGCATGCGGCTACCTGGCCAGCGGCGGTGAGTTGGTCAAACCTAGCGCTTCACTACTGCCGCAGAGCTCCATAGAACACAGCCCTGTCCTGGCAGGGCCGGACTGGGAACTAAAACCGGCCCTGGCAAAGTGCTCGTTTGCCCCCCTCCCCTCTCTCCGGGGGTTGGGGGTGCCGCCGAGCTCTTTGCCAGGGCCGGTTTCGGACGATTATGTTACAGGGCCGATTTTGCAGCTATGCTGCAAAACGGTCCTGTAACAAAATCGGCCCCCAGGGGCCCAAAGCCGGCCCCCAGCCGTGCGGCGCACTGGGGGATTGCCCTTGCCCCTACGGCCGGTCTGGGCCTGGGTAGCGGCGGTGATTTTGGCCACAGCGTTTCGGAGCTCACAGCGCTTCCAGCTCCCAGCGCCTTTAGGTCAAGGCACATTTAGGTCACAGTGCATTGAAGTCACAGCGCATGTATCGTACCTCAGGGGCCTCCAGGTGGCAGTAGTACTCCCAGGCTCACAGCGCCTCTCAGTCACAGCGCCTGTAATAAGTTTCAGTTGGCAGGCACACAGCGCAACCTGGACATAGCGCTGCCAATGGTTTTTTAGGGGTCAGCTGCAGTGGGAGGGAACATGGTAGTTCTGGTAGGCACACTGGAGCTGGTATTCCTGGTCCCACAGGGCAAGGTCAGCAGGCAGGCAGGGTAACTCATCTAACTTGGGGACAGTAAGTCCTAGGATCATCAGCTTCAGTAGTGTAGCACCCCCCTAGCCCTGCAGCCTTCACTCCAGTGGAGGGCCACCAGGTCCAGTAGTGCAACTAACTTGTCAGGTTTCCCTCCTCTGCTTCTAGGTCAGGTGACCCTTCAAAAAGGCGCAAGTTCTGGCGCCAACCTGGGGTGGTTGGAAGGTTCTGGAAGGCTCTGGTGACTCTGTGGTGCCTGTCTATGGTGAAAAGAGGCGGGACGGTCACGTTTACAGTAGCATTAAGTCCCAGCCTTATCCCAACTACTAGTGCACAAATAGGACAGTGGCCTTACAGCAGTAGCAGGGGCCTGTGGCAACCATGTTGTTAGGAGAGAGCACCTGCACCTCAGCACTGTTCAGCAGTGGGTAGGTGCCCAGAGTCCTATGTCCAACAGAAATAGTGGTTAGTAACGAAGCAAAAAGGGAAAAAAAATGTAGGGGAAGACCATCCTAGAGCTGACAGGTCTAACACGGGCGATCAATAGTTTGCCCCATAATAAGGCACCGGGGGGAGATGGTCGGCCCATTGAATTCTACTCAACGTTTTGAGATTTGTTGGTACCCCACCTGCAGCGGTTATATCAAACATCTTTAGAAACTGGCACCCTTCCCCTTACCACACTTCAGGCGACAGTGGTCTCACTGTTAAAACCAGGCCGAGATAATACAGACATGACAAGATATAGGCTTCTTTCATTATTAAATGTGGACTATAAGATATTGAGTAAATTGTTGGCTATTAGACTCTGTCAGTTCACAGCTGATACACATTGACCGTTGCAGTTTTGTCCCAGGCAGGAGTACAGCCCTCAATATTAGGCGATTACATCAAATAATGACACACACACACTGCCAACAGCCGATGCTGTGGGATGCATTTCGCTGGATTTGCGTCAGGCCTTTGATTCTCTACATTGGAAGTATATGTTCCATGACCTTTCCAAATTTGACATACAGGAGGACTACATAAAGGGGGTGAGGTTGTTATATTGAAACCCCACGGCACCAGCACGCACGGGAAAGCATGTTTCACAGCAATATAGGGTTGCACAGGGTTCCAGACGGGGCTGCCCACTCTCACCCATACTGTTCATTTTAGCTTTAGAACCTCGCTTGCATAAACTACGCTCTGTAGCAGGACATAAGGGGATTGTACTGGGACCCAGCACACATATTGTCTCCGCATATGCAGATGACTTAATATTGTATTTCAGGAACCTAGATGAGGAATATGAACCCATACCTTCTACGTTTGCTTCGTTCCAGAAATTTTCCAGGCTCTCGATCAATGAGAACAAGTCCTATGTTTATTTCTTTACTAACGCGACTGGGACACTAGGCGTTGGGAACTGGTCATTCCATATAGCACCTATTGCTTTCAAATATCTAGGAATAAATATATATAGGGATGCATCGGATCTTCTAGATGGCAACTTACATCGAGCTATAACTACCCTCAGGTCCCAAAAAAAGTTCTGGACCTCACTGCCTGAATCGGTGGCAGGCAAGGTGGCAATCGCCAAAATGGTGATGCTGCCTAGATTGTTGTATTATTTCACTAATTTACCCATTATGATTCCAGCACAGATATTTAAATTACTGTCCTCCCTATCGATTGAATTGATGTGGGGCCAAGGTCGGAGACGTATAGGGATCGTGAAACAACGTTTAGATGCTAAACAGGGTGGATTGGGGGTCCCTGACCTGAAAGCTTACTGCTACGCAAGTCAGTTACAGTGGCTGGCGTATTAGAGTTCTGTGAAGGGTTTTAAGTAATCAGAAATGGTTGGCGCACATCAGGTAGCGGTGAGAGTGGAGAGAATGCTGATATGGAACAGTGCTGCTTGGTCAGAGGAAACCCAAAACCCCTGAGAAAAGAGTGGGGGAAGACCCTCTCTTTAAGTTTATATATTCAAGGTCCAGAGCACACGATAAAGTGGCTGGCGTATTGGTTGCTGGGGCGGAACCTACAGGAGGTAGGCATGTCCCAATTAGCTTGTCAGAGAGGTGACGTACATACACTCCTGTTGCCCAACAGCAAAATTACCCCACCGTCACCCCATTTGCTGAGAGTTGCGTTATTGTATTGGAGGAATGCTATGAGGTACCCAAAACAAGAACTCCATACACCCCCACTATCCCTCTTCTGGGGATCCCCACACAATTAGGCAGGGTTCCAAATAGGAGAAGGATGGCATGGGAGGATACAGGAGTGCACACCGTGGACACATTCTTCAAGGACGGTACCCTATTGCCTACCAGTGTATTTGTTCAAGAGCACGGAGTGACAAACATGCTGCTTCTTCTACACACCAGTATTTCTTACTACATACGAACCACTTGGGCCCCAGGGGGATAGAACCGGCAACGCACGCACTACTTACTATGCAATATATGATGGGAAATGGGCGACATTTAACTAAATGGCTATACAAAGGGATCTGCACAGTGGCAGCGATGCCACTCCAACCCCTTCGTAACAATTGAGATATTGATGTGGGCCGAGCACTCAGTGACAGAGAATGGAGCGCTATTCTAGAGTATCCTAGAAAGGTATCGAGGAACCCTAAATTTAAGTTTATACAACTCATGCTACTACATAGGGCCTACCTGACCCCGCGTAAACTGAGTGTTACGTTCCCGGACGCATTGGATGTGTGCCTGCGCTGTCAATCACCGAAAGCAGGTCTCCTACATATGGTGTGGAGCTGCCACGATTGCAACACTACTGGGTAACAGTTTGTGAGATACTAAATAATATAGCTCCTGTGCAAAATATCGACCTGATGCAATACTGCCTCCTGGGGCTAGGTCCAAAAGGGAAGAAAGGTAGCCCAGTCACCAAATTCCATCACCTTGCATTCATATTAGCGAAACGTAATATTACCATGAAATGGAAAACTGCCAGGCAACCATCACTGCAGGATTGGCAACCTGAGATGATGAGGTGAGGAGGGGCAGAGAGTGCAGAACTGAAAAAGGGAGGATCCACAGGGGCTGCGCAAGAAACTCATCTCTATGGAGTGGAACGTCTTATTGGAAGAGTTTATTGCTATAGACATACAAGCGTATTGACAGATTTTTTATGTGTCCCCTCTTCCTCCCCCCTGCCCTATTGAGTGTTTTTTCTGGGCAGTTGAGATAAATATTTGGAGCTACACTACAACCTTATAAAATATTGAAGGATGTTGTCAAGGTATACACTGTTAAACTTTTGTGTCTTTGATACACTGGGTTGGACTGACCAACTGGTTGAATTTTTGCTGAGTCTACGGGTATGGGAGGAGGGTGGGTATGTTATTGGGTTTAAGTTAACTTTTCTATTCCACAACATGTAACTAGTGGAAAGGTGATTTCCAAAAACTGTTCATCTGATCAAGATATACAGTTACAGAATTGGACAAATAGTGACTGTAGTGAACAGCACTTAAAGAGTAGTGAGAAGATGTGATTACTACTGTGTGTTATAAACAGGCTGTTGTATGGTTAACAACTTATAGTACCGCTTGAGGATACGCTAATAATATTGCTTATTACGTAATATGTAATGTTACAATATGACTGTAATGACTAATATCTTCTGAACTATGGTTTGAAGACTATCCTTAATAAAAAATATGTAAAAAAAAGTAACTTCTCCATCTCCCCACTCACAAACTGAACCCCATCTGTCTGGTATCAAGAACCTGGGGTAACCTTCTTTGATGAAGATCTCATTAAGAAATTCAATAACTGCTTTAGTACTTGGTTCAGATATGAATTTCTACTTCAGGACACTTAGAATAGAAATCCACTGCTACCAGTGTGTAACGCAGATGGCTGGTAACCAGTTGAAAGGGCCTACCAAATCAATCCCATCCTGGTCGCCAACAGAAGTTGCGGTGATGTTGGAGACGAAACATAGACTGCGAACACCAATTCGAATAGTTGAAGAGGTAGGTTTACTATCAGGAGCCACCAGACAAGTTGGGTCAGCTCGAGCATTCCAACCTTCCCACATCACCAAGACCCCTTTAGCATTCCACTGCCTGCCCAAACCACCGCATATGGGTTATCAGGAGTAGGCTTTTGGTGCAACAGCGTCGCCAAGTGGCGAGTAAGATTATTGCTTTGACTTGCTCCTGACTTTCAAACTCATTTACACACATGTCTGATTCTTTCATGCTTTTTTGTCTCTGTTCCACCAGGTGAATATGCAGACACAGGCGAGACCACTTCTGGGGCAGGCCCCACTGTACAAGAATACCCTGGACTGCTTCCGCAAGATCTCAGCTCAGAAGGTAAGAGCACATAGCACTGAGATAATCTAATGCAAGGTGAGTCACTGAGGCTGTAAATGTAATCTCCAATGGGAAACAAGACTTTGTGCTGCAACAAAACCTCTGTGTCGGAAGGGCAGGAGCAAAGTCAGTCACATATAAGGCACAGGCTTCTACAGCAGGCGGAGAATCACTTTCATGTCAATCTGAGCCAGCAGAGCTGAGGGAGAGTCATTCACATGTCATAATGAATGAGGAAGGGCAGATAAGGGCAGCTCGGATGGAGGACTTTTTGAACTTCAGGCAAAATTATATGTTGCATTTAGGCACTCGTTTCCCCCTGGCAATAGGGCTACTTTGTTAGGCCACTGTTACAACTGAGTGATCACTTGTGGAGACATAAAGAAGCTGCCAGCAATGCAGTAGCGGCCCCAGGAGGGAGTGCGGCGGGGCGGTGGGGCGGGCAGGGGAGGGGCAGGGTGGGGGGTAGTAAACTTCGGCATATGGCCGAAATTAAATTCGGTTTATTTATTTATTTGTTTACTTACCTCCGTTCAGCTGTATTCCATAGTTTAGTACACCCCACCCTGCTCTTCCCCCGCCCACCCCACCACCCACAGCATCTCTCCAGGGGCCGCTACTGTTTATTTGTTTACTTACCTATGTTCAGCCATATGCCATAGTTTACTACTCCCCACCCTGCGCCTTCCCCGCCCCACCGCCCCGCTGCACTCCCTTCAGGAGCCGCTACTGCCTGACCACAATACTCAACAAGAGGCCTTCACAGCGGCACAACGACTGAATCTGAGGCCTCTGTAACTACTCTCTTTGGGCAGGGTGAAGTAGGCAGGTTTACCCTGCTGTAGTCTGATCTGAGTGGAGTAGGCGCCGCATTACTCTTCTCTCTCCTGGATAGGATGGGGAAGGCAGGGTTACACTACTCTCTTCTGGACGAGGCGGCCAGGCGGGTTTCCACTACTTTTGTATAGAGACGGTGGAGTTGCAGGATTACACTACTCTCTTCTAGACTTGGTGGGTAGACAGCATTACCCTACTAAAGTATGGAGAGGGTGGAGTAGGCAGGTTACACTACTCTCTTCTAGATGGGTGGGTGGATGGGATTACACTACTCTTGTATGTAAAGGGTGGAGTAGACAGGATTACACTTGATTTCTGATATGGGTGGAGTAGGCCCAGAGTTACACTTCTGTCTTCTGGATAGGATGGGGACGGCAGGGTTGCACTACTCTCTTCTGGGTGGGACAGGTAGGCGTGATTACACTACTCTGGTACAGAGAGGGTGAAGTAGGCAAGATTACACTCCTCTTCTGGATTGGGTGGGTAGATAGCATTACACATCTAAGGTATGGAGTGGATGGAGTAGGCATGTTACACTACTTTCTTCTGGACAGGCAGGGCAGGCGAGATTACACCACTCTGGTATGGACAGGGTGGAGTAGGCAGGATTGCACTACTTTCTTCTGAGTGGGGTGAGTAGATTGCATTGCACTACTAAGGTTTGGCGAGGGTGTAGTAGGTTACACTAGGCAGGCTGAGTAGGTGGAATTACCTTACTCCGGTGTAGACAGGGTGGAGTAGGCATGGTGACACTATTCTAAGTAGGGTGAAGTAGGGTTATAGTTCAGCGGGGGCAGTGTACCCATGTCGACTCTCACTTGGAGAGGATGGAGTCGGCAGGGGTAAATTACTCTTCTGGACAGTGTGGTGTAGGAAGGATTACACCTCTCTTCTGGAAGGGGTGGAGTAGGATGGATCACATTACTCGCTTGTGGACAAGGTGGCTTTGCAGAATACGAGCAAGGTAGCAAGCAAGCCTCTTCCTCACCAAGTCTCTCCCTTCTCTAAGCCTCAAGCCTTTCCCTCAGCCGGTCTCTCTGCCTCCTCAAGACCATGGGCCCGATTCACAGAACTAACTTAAGACAAAATCCTAAACTTACTACCATTTTGGTATTCACAGAAGGCACTTACTCATTTTGGTATTCACAGTAGGCACTTACTCATTTTGGTATTCAAAGAAGGCACTTAGTCATTTTGGTATTCACAGAAGGCACTTACTCATTTCGGTATTCACAGAAGTTATGAGTCCTATCTTTAGGACTCCTAAATGCCTTTTGTGAATACTGAAAGTCTTAAAGTTAGGAGTTTCTCAGTTTAGGAGTAGTAACGTTAGGACTCCTAACTTTAGGACTCCTAAACTAAGAACAATCCTAACTTTAAGACTTTCGGTATTCACAGAAAGCATTTAGGAGTCTTAAAGTTAGGGCTCCTTATTTTACTATTCCTAAACTGAGAAAAATCCTAACTTTAAGACTATCGGTATTCACAGAAGGCATTAAGAATTCCTAAAGTTAGGACTCCTAACTTCTGTGATTACCGAAATGAGTAAGTGCCTTCTGTGAATACCAAAATGGTAGTAAGTTTAGGATTTGTCTTAAGTTAGTTCTGTAAATCAGGCCCCATGTGTTTCTTCTTCACCCTCCCTGACGCCTTAAAACTTTGTGTCTCTTTCTCACCTTGTCTCTGCATCCTCAAGGCCTCTTGCTCTTCCTGCAGTAGGCCTCTTCCTCACCCTGTCACTCTTCTACCTTAAGGGCTCCCTTCTATTCCTCACCCTGTCTCTTTGCCTCCTCAAGGCCCAATGTTTCTTCCTCACCCTGCCATTTTGTCTCCACTAGGGTCTCCGTGGTCTCTACAAGGGCATGGGCGCGCCGCTGGCCGGAATAAGCCCCGTCATGGGCGTCACTTTCTTTGGCTACGGCCTGGGCAAGAGGCTGCAGCTGAAGGGTCCAACCGATGAGCAGCGCCTCACGTGAGTACGAAAAATAGCACCTTTCTTCTCACCTTCGCAAGGACAGGGGGGTTCGTCATTGGTGGTGGAAGATCAAGAGAATCATGGGCCCTTTAATAAATCATGGACCTTCTCCCTACAATTTGGTAATAAAATACAACCATGATGGAGATTTAATGGGCTCCGAGGTCACTGTACCTGCTGCACTATTGATAGCTGTGACCCTATGTGGTGGTGAAAAGGCACAGGAGAGAAGTGGGGATTGAGGCCAGCCCAGGAAGTACGAATAGGCCTCAACTTAAATTCAAAGACCACAGCAGATGACGGAGTCTGACTGTCATCCACTGCAGAAGACAGTCTTATCCACTGCAGAGAACACGCCGGTAATATGATATACCCTAGCATTGTCAGACAGCATGGGCTCAGCATTGTATCCTACGCCGACGACGCCCATCTCATCCTCTCACTCACGAAGAATCCCGAAGACACCAGACTCTCCTTCCAAGAAGAAATGCAGACCATCGAAGCTTGGATGAAAGACAGCTGTTTGAAGCTCAACTCAGAAAAGACCGAGGTCCCCATCCTTGGACCCTGCACCTCCGCCTGTGACAACACCTGGTGGCCCTCCACCCTCGGGAACCCTCCGACCCCCACAGACCACGCTCGGAACCTCTGCATCATCCTTGACTCCTCCCTCTCCATGAACCGCCAGATCAACACCGACGCTTCCACTAATTTCAACTGCCTCTGCATCCTCCGTATGACCTTCAAATGGATCCCCCCGACTGCAGAAGGACCGTCACCCACGCACTCATAACCAGCAGACTAGACTACGGCAAAGCCCTCTACGCCGGAATCAACAGAACTCTTCTACACAAACTCCAAACCATCCAGAACGCAGCAGCCAGACTCGTCCTTGGGACAACACATCACGAACACATGACCCAACACCTACAAGCCCTCCACTGGCTCCCCGTTGAGAAGAGGGTCACCTTCAAACTCCTCACCCATACCTACAAATCCCTCTACAAAATCGAACCCATGTACCTCAACAAGAGAGTATGCTTCCACGTACTCAAGAGGAACCAACTCTCTGCCGACCTCGCCCTAGCAGAGGTCCACCGCATCCGCAGAAACAGAACTGGTGGGAAAGCCTTCTCCTACATCGCAGCCAAGACCTGGATCAAGCTCCCAATCAACATCAGACGCTCCCCGACAATGCACACATTCAAGAAGGACCTCAAGATCCGGCGCTTCGACTGTCCTGGAGCCGCTCAACCCCCACCCACCCCAGCGCCTTGAGACCCTTACGGGTGAGTAGCGTGCTATATAAATCCCCGATTGATTGATTGATTGATTGAGGTAATCATTCTAGAAGTAGGAGAAGTGCCTTTGTGCGAGTTCATGTAGAACAGGTGGAATTTAAGGTGTAGCTGCGAGAGGAGCTGCCACTGTGGCCCTGACGCTGGTTTGGGGCAACTCTGCAGTGAGCCCTCATGATAGAGCAAGGCCAAGAGGAAGCGGTGCCCCAGGATGCAACACATGCCTGCATACACGCAACATCTATTGTCAAACTCCTCAGCAACAACCAAACTTATGTGTAGCGACACTCGTGGCAATGTCCACCCACCTCATCAAACACCACAGAACTCAACTACAAACAACACGGTTTTTGCCATGCACACTGAAGGACGCCCAAGACTCCAAGGCAAATCACAACGCTTCACTCCTTCACCTGCGTATGAAGTTCTGTATAAATAATGCAACTAGACCACCCATGAAAGCGCGTTAGACCTTGCAAGGGGAATGGAAAGCACTCTGCAAACACTGATAGAATACAATGCAAAATTTAATGAGTCAGAGTTTAGTGAACTTTGTAGGAAGAAATGCCAGGTCGGTGTTGCTGGGATTTAAACTTGATACAGGCTGCTTCATCATACCTTAGCAGCAGTACTTAACTCTTTCTGGTAAATGCCTAAGTATACAACGCATACTCATAAACCCGTTCCTTAGGAGTTGAAATGAGAAAGCCCTGACGCCGCACCTGAAGCCGAGCAGATTATCGCAGGAAGTTAAGAGCTTCTCTCCTTGTTCACCACACGCTTCAGACCATAGTGGTGGCAGCTTATAAGGTGAAGAGTGGCCCACCTGCTCATTCACCTCACAATGTGGAGCTGAGCACGTCTCGGCCTCCCTCATTGTCCACTCTGGGGGTGTCCCACCTGTGCCGTGCTCTGTCTCTGTATGGCCCCGGTCACCTATAACCTCTCTGTAGCGAGGTGGTGCCCAGGGATCATTTTCCACACACCACTGATGTATGGTATCTGATGGCAGCATTTGCAATAGCATCTTATATGTTGTCCTGGGGTTATGTTGGTGTTTCAAATGCATGTGCAACAAGGTGATGTTCTTGTTTTGTGTGTCAGGCCCTCACAGGTGTTTGCGGCTGGGATGCTGTCTGGAGTCTGCAGCACAACCATTGTGGCTCCTGTGGAGAGAGTCAAGTGCCTGTTACAGGTGAGAATCTGTGCTTGTGAGAGGAATCTATTCGTTAGGATCTCACATTCACACAGGAACACACAATTAAAAACAAGCATGTGAATACATGCACTCACACATCACACACATAAGGTGCACATACAAACACATGTGAGAGCTCAAACCACAAGTATGAACACATATGCAAACATGAACACAAACCACTCAAATACAAACACATGTAAAAACACGTATATACACACACACATATACTCATGTGAGATATACATTCACACGAGTCAACATACACATACCAGTTTTTACACACACTGCACACATAGGGACAGTGGGCTCTCCAGAGTAGGCCAGATGGGGCCTTTACACATCTGTGTTGCTCCTTGCACCTCACCTGTGCCCCAATACCTCAAATCTTCAACGCTGCAGGAGGCGACAAAGAAAAAAACACACACACACCTCAGCTTGCCACTCACATTAAATCTGACTTTGAATTAATGTGTGCATATATCTACTTCTAAACATATATGTGTGTGTGTGTGTGTGTAAATATATACATATATAATATATATATATATATATATATATATATATATATATATATATATATATATATCAAAACAATTTATCGCAAAGCGAAAACTTGAAGAAGGCACTCACTCGTCTTCATTATGGTGTTAGGCGGATTTATTTAAACAATTGTTGCCATGCCCTACGCGTTTCGGTCAGGTAACTCTGACCTTGTTCACGGGATATATATATCAGCTCATACTCCTTTCGTTAAAAAAGAAGGTGCCGCACTCACGGGTGAATCTTTAAAGGTTCGATCATGTTTCAAATTTAACAATGTGCAGTAATCTGAATGGGATACCACACATGTATTATGATAAAGCACTGACATATAATGTATATAATGGTTTAATTATCGGGACAATTTGATGAGAAACCAGCGCAATTTAAAAATGTCAGTACTATGAATTGATGAAGTTAAAACACTTGATAATAATAATTGATGTTTAAAACTTCACATTGTTAAATTTGAAACATGATCGAATTTTTAAACATTGATTAATGGCGTCTACAATTCACTGCTAGGAACGAAGTGATAACTGCTTTCTAGGTCTATGAAATTGGCATCATTGCGCATGTGCGATTGTAAAATACAATGTCAGAACCAAATCAACAAATCGTATAGTGGTCGAGAAAGGCGCGAGCTGAAACGTGTCTCGCTTTTTTTTTAAATAAACCTTTAATGAATCACCCGTGAGTGTGGCACCTTCTTTTTTGACGAAAGTAGTACAAGCTGATATTGATTCGTGGACCCGCCGCCACGTAGAGCCGCACCCGTTCCTGAGTGCTGCCGGCACATCAACGGTGGACTGGAGCTTCGATTAAAGCGCTGTAGCACCACCGCGGTTGTCTAGGATAAACTGACAAAGACTACATCACGAATCCGGAAAGGGGTGAGTCTCAAACTCTATTATCCCATTTTACGGTGGGCATCACGTCAAATTACTGTGAAGTTTAGCGGTTGGAACGAGGGTGTGAAGTTAAACAAAAGGATTAACATTGAAGATGTTTTCTGATGAGGCCCACCAATAGGTTGCAGTAGACATATTTAAAAGAGAAAAAACTGGGAAGAATGGCGCTACAAGCAAGGCAACTGGCACACAGGGCGGATTAAGGGTGCAGTTTGGAAAATTAGAAAGACTATACGAACAAGAAATCAGAAAGTGGTGGGAGGCGACATCACTCCAGAATTATATTGAAGTTAACCACATTCCACGCGGTTTGCGCATATATACCGTTCCCGCCTATGAAAACCCAGACCCCAAGCTATTGGATGAATGGTCTGCCTACAATACAGAATCATCTGTAGGCATGCTCACAATACTTATTAAATTCGCTTGGAGTGACAGGGACAAGTGTCTGAAAGAAATAGAGGAATTGGAAATGATAATTTCAACTGACAAAGATACTAAAAACTGAGAAGAATTACGGGAGAGTATGAAAAAACGCCTATTAGTATATGAAGATAAAATCAAACAAACAAAACATAACAAATTCCACTGTGACGCCCAAGATTACGAGAGAGGACGAGTGTTGACATTCGCATGAAAATATGATGCGCCAAGAAGAGCTCTGAGATCTAATGTTGCACGCAAAACGATTGAACAAAGGGAAACCTCTGAATCAGAAGACATAACAACTGATGCTGAACAGTCGAGAGAAGAAGGTGCTGAGCAAAATCCTTTGCATTCCCTTTTTCACGAGTAATTTCAATTGATGCGACAAACTTGGCAAAGGGAGGACGAGGCAAACCCCCAGAACGGAATAACCAGCAAAGAAAAGAAAAACAAGACGAGGAGGCTTCAACCAGTGGGAACGTAGCCTCGCAAACAAGGAGCAAGAGGAATGCCCAGAAATAGATGAGAACGAGGATTTAACAATAGTTAACTTAACACCGAGGAGACTATCTAAAATTGAAGAAGAAACATTGAAGAAAGGACTGACGTTCTGTTCCACACAGAACTTTGAGTATACTCAATAATGGATTGATCTCTTCCTGTTCACAAGGAAATTAAAACTTTATACATTTTTCAAACTACGAAGACATCTGGATTCATCACAGAATGAGCATCCAAGTGAGACCACACAAGCTACAACTGATGAATTAACAAGGGAAGATTTAGATCTCGTAAGGATATTAGCCGAGGAAGAAACTATCTCGGAATCACAAGAGATAGAAAATAATCAAAGTTTTGAGACTGAGAAAAAACGTGCGAAATCAGGCTTAAAGGCTAAATCTACCTTTGTCCCTAATACACCATTTGATACCATTGATGCCTTTAAAGAAAGAAGCAGTTAAATTGGAATTACAACAAATAAGAATGAAGAAAACAAAATGAAGAAGAGGGAATCAATTGAGACCGAATCTCACCCATGAACAGAAGAAGGCGATTATAGGAATACAACAAGATATCTCCATCGTGTGCAAACCATCAGATAAGGGGGGAAACATTGTTTTATTAACCAGAGATTATTATGTTACGTAAGCACTCCGCCAGCTATCAGACGAAATAAGCTACACAAGAATTACTAGAGAAAAATACAATGTAAGTATCACTGACCATCAAGAACGGATCAACAAATGGTCTGGTCGTGGCATGCTTGACCAGGAAGAGATACTATTTTTAAGATGTCCATATCCTACTATACTAACTTTTTATCATCTGCCTAAAATACATAAGCATGCAAGCAGACCACCAGGCCACCTCATCATTTAGTCTATTGGGAGTCTGACAGAACATATGTCCCAATTTGTCAATGTTTTTCTGGCCCCCCTTGTGAGAACTCTATCATTGTATGTCCGAGATACTACTGGCTTCATCAGGATAATCTCCCATATTAACTGGGAACCGGACATGTTGATGATAGTGATGGACATCACAAGCTTGTACACTAGTATAGATCATGTGCAAGGGATTCGAGTCGTTGAATATTTTTTGAAAGGCAGATCACTGAAATTGGCAGAACACAGCCAAATGCTTCTTGAGTTTTTAAGGTACTGTCTTTACAATAATTTTTCTTTTTCAGCAACAGTTGTATTTACAACTGAAGGGAACGGCCATGGGAACCTGCTTCGCCCCTAGCTACGCAATTTTATTTGTGGGCTGGTGGGAGAAGCAGGTAGCCTGGGCGGACATTCACCAAGAATGGGTGTCTTGCATTGTGGGATGGCACCGCTATATAGATGATCTATTTAGTATTTATCTTGTGGAAGGGACCGAAAGCTGAGCCAGAAAAATACATTGCAGCCCTAAATATAAACAAGGTAAATCAGCACTTCAGTGGAGAGATAAGTGTAACAGAAGTACATTTTCTAGATCTAAAAGTGTTCATTGCAGACAATACAATTTGCACTTCCCTTTTCCCCAAGCTAACGACTGGCAATTCAATCTTAGAAGCCAGTAGCAGTCATCCAATCCCCCTGATGAAAAGTATGGGAATTTTTAAGACTGAAAAGAAACTGTACAAGGCAATCAGATTTCAAAAAGGTAGCTAAGGATGCCTCAGAAAGATTTAAAAGACGAGGCTACTCTGAAAGCCTACTAAAATCAACTCCCACAAGGGTTGAAAAAATTCCCTGAAAACTTCTCTTGAAAGATAAGAAAGATGATTAAGTAAACCCTGAGACACCGGAGTTTAGACTAATTATGACGTATACCAGTGAGGTTCATAATATCTCTAAAATTGTCAAATGAAAATGGCACATTCTCCAAACTGATCCAGTCATAGGAAGAAATCTATTGAATCATCCTAAGATCACAAATAGGAGAAGTAGGTCATTAAAAGACAGTTTAACACAAAGTCACTTGGACCAAACGAGAAAGAATCCACGCATACGTGAACTGACTGCATTCTTCCCATGCACTAAATGTAAGGTATGTAGACATAGCAGCAAAAAACTTACATATACAATTCCAGGAACAGATACACAGAGAAAGATAAACAAATTTCTCTCATGTAACACTTCATTCTGTGTGAATGTTCTACTATGTCCTTGCAATTTAATGTACGTAGGGAGTACAATTCACCCTACCCAAAAACCAATTTTTGAACATGCCAGGGCTATTGAAAAGAAAGATCAAACATACAATATTGCTAGGCACTTTGCTGAACTGCATTCCAGCAACAGAAATCTCCTGCGATTCTTCTGCATTGACCATGTTGTGCAGAATGAAAGAGGAGGGAATAGAGAGCTTCGCTTGCGGAGACTAGAGTCAAGATATATAGTTGATCTCCAGACTAGGACCCCAGGAGGATTGAATACCGAGGAAGAGCTGGCCATTCACGTAAGATAATATAATCGTGAAATACCAATCAATGTGCCCATTGGGCAAGAAAAAGATTAGTTTAATTAGTTGAAATGATGTCTATTTCCACTGTTTTTTTATTTTAGAGCATGAATCACGAAATGCTTATGCTCATCTAGAGCTTAATCACCAGCAGTAAATTGAATATGATGTCATAATAGTAATGTGATCATTACTAATGGGTGAAGTTATATGCACTTGATGACAGTAATCAGTGTGGAAAACTATATAATGTTTAATTCAAAACATTTACAAATGGCGTTACACTTACTGCTGATCTAGTGTGAAGTCTACTTTTTATGTTTGTGACGTTGTCGTCATTAGGCATGTGCAATCGTAAATAGTATGACAGAGTCAAATGCTCATCCAGAGCTTAATCATTAGCAGTAATCTGAATGTGATACCACACATGTATGATGATAAAACACTGACATATAATGTATATAATGGTTTAATTATCGCAACAATTTTGATGAGAAACCAGCGCAAATTAAAAATGTCAGTACTATGAATTGATGAAGTTAAAACACTTGATAATAATAATTGATTCCAAATAGCTGGGTCTTAAGCATCTGGAACCTCGAGTAAATGGCAATTCGCCTTTATCTTTCCCTCCATTCCTACATACTCAGTGACTCATTAAAACAAAAAAACAATTATTAAAATGTAAAGCTGTCATACACTAACGTTGGCCAACGCTTCTTGTTCCACAACACCTTGCAGCATTTAAAATTAGTATCATCTCCCTGTTACAGTCACATTGCTGTTTTTCCTCCTTGTGCCCCAGGTACAGATGCACAATCCTGTGGTGAAGTATTCTGGATCTGTGGACTGCGCCCTCCAGTTGTACACGGAGCGTGGTGTGCGTGGGCTGTACAAGGGCACTCTACTCACACTGATGCGAGGTAGGTGTTTGTTGCACAAATCAAATAAGAAACAGCAGCTCTGACACTCATTTGACATTAACCCGCATCCTATGGGAAACAAGCAGTGGCAATGCCAGTAGGCCTGCTTTATAAATTAGAGTGCTCTTTTAGTTTTGGTGAATCTAGTCAGTCAGTAAGTCATCATTGATGCACGGTATCATTTATCCTTGCACTTATGAATCCACTAATTCACCCACTTACCCATCCACAATAAAACACCCCCAAACTCAACAAACATATTCAAGATAAATTAAAAGATCAAAACAGAAAAAAGAAAATATGCTGATGCCTAAATGTGGCGGGGATATGCTTGAAAAAAAAAATTTAATCATAGGAGTGGACAGCAGTTTTTTATTTGTACACAGCGCATCATTGTTTTAAAGTTCTAATATCGCCATCTTGTTTAGAAGCATCCTGTTAGCTATCTTGGATCTACAAAATAATGATAAACTATATACAATACCATTACAAGATGGACACTCAATAAACATCAGACTAGGGGCCAGGTGTAGATAAATCTGAAATACCGATTTCTTAATAGCAAATTTTACTGATTCGCTATTAAGAAATCGGTATTTCCTATGTAGGTAAAGATTCGGTAAAAAATACAGAATTCTTAATATTCCTTATTACTGAATTGGTAATTGAGATTCGGTAATAAGGAATACCTACCCATTCATTTCTATGGGTTGGAGGCCCATAGGAATGAATGTGAAGTCATTCACTATTAGCGATTCGGTATTACCGAATCGCTATTAGCGGGAGCACTTTCAAGGGTGCCACGGTGTCCAAAGGACACCCTGTTGCACCCCTGAAATGTGCATGTGTGCACATGTGGCGCACATACATGCCCTAAGAGCATGAATGTGTGCCACATGGCACTTAACAAAAAACAAAAAAGTGATATTTGAAAGGAAATCAGTAATTACCACCAACTTGAAGTTGGTGGTAATTACCGATTTCTTAAGGCTCAAAAGCAGTCTTTAATGTGCTTCCCACATTGCATTTAAGGAATCGGTATTACCGATTCCCTAAATGCAAGAGCAATAAGGAATCAGTATTTACCGATTCCTTATTTACCGATTCCTTACCTACATTAGGAATGGCTAAATACCGAATTTCACCACCCCATTTTGTACCACTTTTGGCTGCCATAAGTGTGGCAGGGTATGCTTAGACGTGAGTCCCTAGCTCACTTTGCCACTGGATTCAAGCAAGCCGGGCTGAAGACGGCTGGAATGCCAGAAACCGGTCCTCGGAAGCTTGTTTCCAGTCCAGGGAAGGCATGGCTTTGCAGTTCGGGCTGGACTGTTCCCATGAGGCAAAGGGTCAGACTGATTTGCATATGGCCATGTCTGAACTGGGGTGGCAGAGTGGGCTAAAGAACGGTGATGGATTAAACCCAGATCTTTTGACTGGGGGTGAGTGTTTGATTGGTTCAGATGCTTCGTCCATTACCATCCCCTTTTGTACCGTAAATACCGAATTTCGGCGTTACCGACCGGTATTTAGCCACCTACATCTGGCCCTAGGTTGTTATAATGCTTCTAAATGAAGCAGCCGTCTACGACAGTAACATAATAATTCACTATGGCTAATACCACTGTAAATTGGCTGCCAAGAAACACACATAGAGAATGAAAGAGCTGGCAAAGGAGGGGGGACTTTCATGGTTGAGCCCTAATGAAACGGTCAAGATGACCGGAACACCTAAAGTCTTGTATATGATGCGAACGGTCGCCTTGCAGCCTCAGCTCCGCCATGCATAATAGATAAAATACAGAGACACATTGATCAGCTATATGGTAGAATGGCATTCTTGTAGGGATTATGTCTGCTAGTGTAGAGACACCTATTTCACCTTAGTTTGAAGACATATCTTATTGAACATGTAACAAGTGATGAATTGCAATTTCATCATATGCACATTTCTGGGCATATGCTTTAATTCTGTAAATGTATAATGAATATGTCTGATAAGCACGATCAAGCAAAAGAACATTCAGTGATAATTTAATGACACTTTAGCTTAGAAATTATTCCAGGAATGTAATAAATCTTATGACTGTTTCCCTCCATAATTCTATTCTTGTATCTATTTTAATGGCTTGCTTTTAGGCTTTTTTCTTTTAGTTTCTTAAACACATAGGGCCCGATTCACAGAACTAACTTAAGACAAAATCCTAAACTTACTACCATTTTGGTATTCACAGAAGGCACTTAATCCTAATCCTTTTTGATATTCACAGAAGTTAGGAGTCCTAACTTTAGGACTCCTAAATGCCTTCTGTGAATACCGAAAGTCTTAAAGTTAGGATTTTTCTCAGTTTAGGAGTCCTAAAGTTAGGAGTCCTAACTTCTGTGAATACCGAAATGAGTAAGTGCCTTCTGTGAATACCAAAATGAGTAAGTGCCTTCTGTGAATACCAAAATGGTAGTAAGTTTAGGATTTTGTCTTAGGTTAGTTCTGTGAATCGGGCCCATACAGTACAGATTCCATTTTACCTATAGGCTCCATTATAGTTAGCCTGTCCAGTTTGTGTTTCCTTTAGCCCCAAATCCATCATAAGTAATAGAGGTCACCATCTTAGACCATGTAGGCTGCCATCTCAGACAATGGGCGCTGCCATTTTTCCTCAAATTATGCAGAATCATCAACAAGTGTGCCTTTGACGCTGATATCATTGGTGCCTATCTTTCCACGAACTGTGAAAATGTCAAGTCATTCAGATATAGACATCAACAAAGCCCCCAGTACACCAACAGTCTGGGACAGGGGCCTTTTTCAAGGTCCTTTCATCCATAGCCAAAATCGAGGGGTCTGAATTGATGTCCTCTCACTTTATATGTCCATAATAAAAAGTCCGGGGCACGCACCTTGACGCACATAATCTATGCCAGGCATTCCTCAACTTATGTAGGAAATTCCAGTCTCTGATAACATTCAGTACATAAGGACTGTCAGGTGACCACTTAGTGTGGAGTAAAACTACCCCCAGGTTGCAGACACAGATCGTAGATGAGCACAGCACCAGCTTCCATCTCGACTGAAGAAGCCTCAAGCAAGATTCCCTGAGACTTGTGAAGCATTCCAATCTGCCTTCACAAACAAGTGCCAAGATTGTGTTCTCTCGTAGACATATCTCCTAGCTCTTGGCCTTGTGTTCAAAATCACTTACAAGCTATACCAAACAAACCTTGTTGTGAAGGTATAAGCACCACCTCTGATATTCAGGCGCATTACTTGGTCATCTGCGAGAACTAGCATAGCGCTTCGAGATAGCACAGTGAGGGTGTAAGGTCTATAAATTGAGATGAGACAATTTTTCCTGTTTTCACTGTTAATAAAAAGCTTGGCTGCTTTTTATTATCTTCTGTGACGTAACCAGTAGTATGTGCACTAGATCCCGGATTTTTAAAATAATTATTTTAAAATAAATATGTTGAAATACATATTTAGTTCCTAGTGATCTTAAGTGTGTAAATCATTAATGAACGATCATTTGGATTACCACTGCTCCCTGTTAGTGACCCAAAAGCATTGAGACCACCTCATTTATAAATTGGCTGTGGTTCTGCACGGCTACAATAACCTGTCTTTCACATTCAGCACTGGTGCATTGGACTAAGTTCACTTGTGTCACCCGTGGGTGTGGAAACAAACCTTGTAAAAGTGAGCCAGAGTTTACGCAATAGCATCATCCTTCCTCAGAGAGGTATTGGTACTTTTTGGACCAGCCGGTTGCAGGGATACATATTTAGAAGGTCCCCTGGCTGGCCAAGAAGTGCAGACCATGGGGTTTATACTCACCCCTGTACTATGAGCTACTCCGGAGGCCTGAGATAGAGTATTTATATCTAAGGGGCTGATTACTGTTCCCTCCCCGATTACCCCTATATTATGCAGCCCTGAATTGTCACCAGCCATGGAAGGGACCACATGTATAGATTAGCAAACCACTAATTGTAAACGAGTGGGTGACTTATATAATAAAAAAGCCATCCAACGCTTCAAACAACTGAAACACGACTATGGCCCAACGGAGAAAGAACATATGCAATAGCTCCAGATTCGTTACTGGGTCCACACATTCCTCAATTGAGACTTATGCCAATAGATCACAAAAGCAATTGGAAACTTGGATAATTATGAAGCAGGACAATAAGAATTTACTTTCAGACATCTACAAAGTCCATCAGAAGCCAGTCCCCTTATCCAACACGTCAGCTCAGAAGAGATGGGAAGCACAATTAGAACGCGACCTCTCTGATACAGAGCGGGAGGATATTTATACTGGGTTACGCAGGTCTGCAAGAAGTAGCGCAGGTAAAGAAGCACCTCTGAGAACAGGAACATACGGGCATTACAGGCAGGAGTGAGTCCATGAATGGCATTCTGCAAGATCAACAACGTCCTGGAGGAAATGTGGGGAAGTCGGCACTCTAGCAAACTCATGGTGGCAATGACTACAACTGCATAGTTATTGGCAAGAAGGGCTCTCTAGCATCAACACCAAGGGGCATATTATCAAGGAACGGCGATAAAATTATCGCTGCTTTAGCAGCAGGAAACTGCTGCTGAAGCGGCGATAATGGACTTGATAATATACCCTTGGGAATTCCAGTAGAAGCCCATGTTCTGGTGTTAACCTGGGCTTCTATTGGAATTCTCTACGGCATATTATCAAGCCCATTATCGCCGTTTTAGCTGCAGTTTCCTGCTGCTAAAGCAGCGATAATTTTAACGCCGTTCCTTGAAAATATGCCCCTATATTTTATAGAGATATTCCGCAGTTACCCGCCTATGTCTTGTGGGCCTCCCAAACCAACTAACTTAAAAATCTTTCTCTTCCGATCATTTAGGATCCAGTGTCAGCTGTGCTGCCAGGGCACATATAAAAACACAATATTATTTTGTGGAAAGAACAGAACATTTTATAGGGTCAGAGTTCTTTGTAGTAGCCTGGTACTGAAAAAGAAAGAGCAGAATAAGATATCACTCCGCCACATAGAGCAATATGGGGTAGTGTGTGATACGGCAAAGTAATGCCCCCATCACTCAAGTAGGTGGATGGCCACTTGCTCTGCAGTTAAATAGTTCTTTTCAGGCCTCAGCCTTGCAGTGACGACAGACATACAGCCTTTTAATTCAAGAACTGATTGCATCTTTTTCATGCTAGATGTTCCAGCAACGGGGATGTATTTTATGTCGTACGAGTGGCTAAAGGAGTTCCTGACCCCGGAAGGGAAAAGGTCAGTGTCTGTTGTTAAAGTCATTCCACAGTAGAACAGTGAACTGTGTGAGAGATTACTGGGAGCAATAGCATTGCTGTGGAGCTGCAAAAAGACAATGATGATGTGTCTCTACAAATACAATGATGTAACTTCACAAAGACGATGGTGTGGCTTTACAAGACGAAGATGTGGTTGTAGAAAGGAGATGATTTGGTTGTACAAAGATATTGATATAGCTGTACGGAGATGTGGACATGCCTGTACAAAGAAGATGATGTAACTGTAGAAGGACAACGATGTAGCAGTCCGAAGACATTGTGACTTTACAAAGACAATGATGTAGTTGTACAGTGACGAAGTAGCTGTAGAAAGACGATGAGGCGTGTCGAAACTATGATGCGGTCAGGGCTCGAGTCGGGGTACCACGCGGGTGGACGGCGTCCCCCCACTTATTTTACCGGGTGGACGCTGTTCCCCCAGCAAAACAGCTGAACTTCACTGTTTGGCCTCTCTGGGACGAGATCGGAGCTCACTGGACGCTGCTCACGCGCTGACTTCTCAGATGCAATCTCATCTAAGGGGTGAGTGAGGGGAGGCAATGAGTCCGATGGTGCAAGCCACCTTTCGTGACATCACTTCTTGTTGTGACGTCACTTCCGGTGACAGCGCCCCCCACTTCTTTTTTTAGGACTTGTGCCCTGGATGCGGTTGTTCAAGATGATGAGGACTGTACAAACACGATGATGTAGCTGTACAATAACAATGATGTAAATATACAAAGACAAGGATATAGTTGTAGAAAGAGGATGTTGTGGCTCTTAACATACAATGATATAGCCGTCCAAAGATGATGATGTAAATGTACAAAGAGAATGATGTGGTTGTACACAGATGATGATGAACATGTAGAAAGAGAATGATGTGGTTGTAAGAAGAAGATGATGATGTGCCCGTTCACATACATTGATATAGCTGTACAAAGACAATGATGTAAATGTACAAGGACTATGATGGTTATACAAAGATGATGATGTATATTGCAAATGCCTGATGTTGATGATGTAAATGTACAACGACAATGGTGGGTTATGTAAATGTACAATGATGCTCTATAAAACGATGATTATATCCTGTTTATGTACATTGATCAGGCTGTACAGCACACTCACCTCTTCCCCAGAGTTATGAGTCCTCCTTTCCTCTGTATGAAACCCTTGGAGAAGCATCCCCTAACAGCACCTTCTCTCTCTCTTCTTTGTAGTGTGAGCACCGTTCGGATCCTGCTGGCAGGAGGCTTCGCTGGGGTCTGTAACTGGGTAGTAGCCATTCCCATTGATGTGCTGAAGTCTCGCTTTCAGATAGGTGTGTGAGGAGCGGCTGCGCCCCTCTATTAGGTGACACCCCCGGATATCACAATATTGAGTTCTGTCAATAACACTGCAAATGCACCTCAATCCAGATCTGCAGTGCCCTCTAATGTTGGAGTACTGAGACCTAACCACATCTTTGCTTGTGCACTCCAGCCTGACCTGCACCACATGCTTTAAGCACTGCACCCAACACACACCTTGAACAGTGCACCTCAACCGTGAGCCACCTCCTCCCGTTTCATTACTGAGACCCACACATAACTTAGCCAGCGCGCCGCAGTCTGAACTGCACTAACCCCTTTAAGGTCACAGCTCAACCCTGACCAGACACATCTAATGCTATTCCAATATTGAGATATATAAACAGCTGTGAAAAAGAATTGATCAGTACCCACTTCTTTCTAATTACCACTATTAATACATCAGGATTGAGCCAGTGTTTCATAAGGATTTAAAAAAAGTTGGTTATCTTTCAACAGGTTCTCTAATCCAATGTTAGGTAGAGCGCAATCAAATTTACGGAGTCACTTTTGTAGTTTATATAATCCTTTATTCTTTACAAAATTGATCCTCCAGAAGTAGCCAACGCGTTTCGTCCCATCTTGGGACTTCTTCAGGGCTACAAAACAAAGACAATATATACATTTTTAAAACCTGATATTTACAGTGCACCATTAAAATACGCATACAATTGTGCAAACATCAAAGCGTAAGATTAAACACCTAAAAGGCATCAGAGCACTATGGGTACATTCTTTTTTCTGATCCACCCAATCCATTATGCTGTCTCAATCTCTTTAAAAGTACCCCTGGGCCACAAACTCAGCTCTGCTGGCAGAGTTTTAAGATTTTTGCATCCTCCACGTTCCGCAGAGAATGCGAAGTTCCTGCAAAACTCCTGACTCCACAGCGGAGTGGAGTTCAGCCCAGCACCCTCCCGCCTCTCACCCCGCATTATATATTTTACAAATACAATTACAATTAAAGTAAATAAAAGTGCACGTACCTTTATTACAGCGTCTCCGGCTTTCCCTCCTCCTCCTCGCTGTAATCTCCTACGTCAGACATACATCATGGTAGGACTGCACATGCGCGCACATGTGCAGTCCTACCATGAAGTATGTCTGATGTAGGGAATTTTGCAGGCGAGGAGGACAGCCCGAGCCGCAGCGATAAAGTTAAGTGCGCTTTTATTTACTTTAATTGTAATTGCATTTGAAAAATATTGATTGCTGCAGGGGTGGGAGGCACAGAGCAGAGTAGAGCGGAGCTCCACAGAGTTTGTGCCCAACTCCGTAGAGCTCCGCCCGGGGTTATTTCAAAGACAATAAATTGGTCGATGCCATGCTCATTTGCTTGAAAATAAAAGAACATCATGTGAATTTTATGTTTCCATACGCATAGTATCACCTAGGGAAAGAGAGATTATACTTTGGTTTTTTCTATACACGTATTTGATAATGAAAAATGAGACCCCTTATCTCTTCCTTCATTCATTCATTAATTGAAGTGATTACGTAAGTAATGAAACCCAAACTGAAAACTTAAAGAAGAACAGAAGAGGACAATATTAGCTCTAACACTGTTTAACATTCTCTTGCTAGAGTGAGGGACAGTCAAAATGTAAAACATTTGCAGAGTCAGTTTATTCCTATGGGGAGATTAAAGACACAGTATATCACCAATATCAGAATATTGTTTACCTCAGTTGTGATTTGCAACTTTCAGCATTTCACACATTTATTTCTTAGGATCAAATAGAGGGTGATGCTCTGCAATAGAAGAGTTGTGTCTAATCAGTTCTGTAACATTTTTTCAAGAATACAATGAATAGTTGTCTACACATTTTGAGACATACGTTTGTGCTGCAATTCCTAATCCCCGGTCCTAATTTGCTGTCCAGTACTTCAAAGATAAATTCTGGCCTATGTCGGCATACAATGATAGTATCGTTAAATACCCTATCCCCTTAAACAGTATATGTTAGAATTTCCATTTTACAACACTGATTTTGAGAGTGATATTGTACAGATTGTTCAACTACATAAAGTAGTAAGACTCCGTTACTGTTGAAGCCTAGATTCCAAAAAGTGGTGAAGCTCAGAGTTACTGTTAAGGCCTTGATTGACAGTCCTTAATCGGCATATCCATCTCACCTCTGCTTGGCATAAGGAAAATGTTCTACTGCCACCTCTTTGACATGTAGCTGTCTGTTCTATTGCATGGAACCAAATATTACCTTTGTCCGGATGATCTGGTTGGATGTTTATTGCAATAGGATACCTCACAACCTGATGCTTAATCGCCCTTACATGTTCTTGTATTCTTGATTTTAGGCAACGTATACTACTCCCTACATATATTTTGTTGCAGGCACAACCAATTACATATTTTGTATGAGTGGTGTTACAGTTAATAAAGGACAGAATCTGGTAATTGACATCGGTGTTAAATTTGAATTCCGAAACTTTGTTCTTACCTAGTTGGCAGCCCGAACAGTTCCCACATAAATGGAAACCCCTCAGTTTTTCAAGCAGCCAATTTGATGATCGATGTTCATGATTCTTGTTTTTCACATAGCTAGGGCACAGTTTCTGTTTGATGGTATTTCCCTTACGATATACTGTTTTAGGTTTATGTGAAATCCTGCCCTCCGGTATCATTTCCAATTTTAGGATATGCCAGGCCTTGTGCAGTATGTTAAAGATATGACTGTTATATGAATTGTATTGTGTAATGAAGAGTACATCTCCCTCTCTTTTAGAGCCATTCTTTTTCTTGGTTTGCCCTGAAATCCCACCTCCTGCCAGAGTTTGTTTTCTGTCTAGGCGGTTTGGTCTCTGCTCTGCTTTCTCAAGCCAATGGTTGTTATATCACAATCCTTGAAGTTCTCTTTAATTGCTTTTTAGATTTCTGTGAAAGCACTCATCCTCACTACAATTCCTACTGCTCTTACCATCCCACCAAATGGTATGACATTTATTGTTAATTGCAGATGCGCACCTGAGGCCTGTAAGACACTGTTACAGGCTGTCTGTTTCCTAAAGAAGTCACTGTGCCCCTTGTTTGACGTATAACCTGAGGTCTAGAAACTCCACCTCTTGTTTTTCATACTTCATGGTTAGCTTAACATTAAATATTAATCATGTCCCCGCATAGGCCTCTCTAATATACGTATACCACGTGCTGTAGCGTCTTAATAATGTTGGTTCATCATGTCTCAGATGTAATCATTGCGCCCTTACAAGGGGTGCTGGGGCTATAATACATTGACCCTCCATTTGATTAAGATTAAGAACTCTTACAATTACATAAAAAGTTGTACATAGTTTGCCAATATATTATAGTCAAATAACATATGCTCATCAATTTGCTATGACTAATCAGGTGCAGTGGCCGACATCGGCCAGAATTTATCTTTGAAGTACTGGACAGCTAATTAGGACCAGGGATTAAGAATTGCAGCACAAACGTATGTCTCAAAATATGTAGACAACTATTCATTGTATTATCGGAAAATCTTCATAGAACTGATTAGACACAACTCTTCTATTGCAGAGCATCACCCTCTATTGAACCCGAAGAAATATATATGTGAAATGATGAAAGTTGCAAATCACAAATGAGGTGAACAATATTCTGATATTGGTGATATACTGTGTCTCCAATCTCCCCATAGAAATAAATTGACTTTGCAAATGTTTTACATTTTGACTGTCCCTAACTCTAGCAAGAGAATGTTAAACAGTGTTAGAGCTAATATTGTCCTCTTCTGCTCTTTTTTAAGTTTTAATTTTTGGTTTCATTACTTACGTAATCTCTTCAATTAATGAATTAATGAAGGAAGCGATTAGGGGTCTCATTTTTCATTATCCAATACTTGTGTAGAAAAAAACAATGTATGATCTCTCTTTCCCTAGGTGATACTATGCGTATGGAAACATAAAAGTCACATGATGTTCTTTTATTTTGAAGCAAATGAGCATGGCATTGACCAATTTATTGTCTTTTAAAGAGATTTAGACAGCATAATGTGTTGGGTTGATCAGAAAAAAGATTGTACCCATAGTGCTCCCATGCCTTTTAGATGTTTAATCGTGCACTTTGATGTTTGCACAATTGTATGTGTATTTAAATGGTGCAGTGGTTAATATCAGGTTTTAAAAATGTAGATATTGTCTGTGTTTTGTTGCCCTGAAAAAGTCCCAAGACGGGACGAAACACGTTGGCTACTTCTGGAGGATCAATTTTCTAAAGAATAAAGGATAATATAAACTACAAAAGTGACTCTGTACATTTGATTGCGCTCCACCTAACATTAAATTAGAAAACCTGTTGAAAGATAACCAACTTTAAAAAAAATCTATATTGAAACACTGCCTCAATCCTGATGTATTAATGGTGGTTATTTGAAAAAAGTGGGTGCTGACCATTTCTTATTCCTAATTGTGTGGATAATATCCACTGAAAGGGGATAAGGAGGGTTTTTCCCCTTATCAGAGCACCACTGAGATACTACTCCCACGGTATGACAAGTGCGGTCTTTAGGGTCTAAGATCTCCTTTGTGAATCACATAAACAGCTGTTTGAGTACAAACCAAACTGACTTGTAGCACGCCCTGCTTACCAAGTACTGAGACCACGTCTCTAGCAGTACACCTCAAACCTGGCTTTCAACACACCTCGCTATTATTCCAGTACCGAGTCCCTCATACAGCAGTGCCAGTGCTTTGCGACCCTGACCTTCAGAGCCGGTTCCACTGCACCTGAACTCTGCCCTGCAGCAGCATCTTCCATTCCAGTACTGTAGCCATCACACAGCCCAGCAAACACACATAAATTCCACACCACAGCCTCAGAGAAGGGCCTGGTGACAGAGGTGGCTTCTGATCCCCTTCAAGTATTGATGTTTGGTGAAGAAAGTTTCCACACTGCATCACACTGGTCTTTGATACCCCCTAACTAACTAACTGAAATATAATGCAGAGCTGGTACAATGGGTAAGAAACAAAAAGGAGTGCAAAGCACCCACACAGCAACTAGTGTGAGTGCTGCATAAACATGACCTGGGAGCTATGTTGATGCAAAAGAAACCTACAACTGTATGCTCACCACAGCATCTCCATCCTGGAAGGTGTAGGTGCTAGCATCTGGTGGGGACGCAAAGGGATGGCCTCAACATCTGTGGGTTGGATTTGTACTCAATGTAACTTTAAAAGGAGGGTGTGGGTCCCACATGTGAGTCTGGTGGGGACACTGAGGGAGGGCACAGAAATCTTTGGGTTGGATTTGTACTACATATGACTTTAAAAGGAGGGGGTATTGAACCTGTCAATCAGCCCTCCCCATGAGTTAGCTCTTTGTGCCCAGTTCCCCCTGACCTGGTCAATAGACACCACCCTGCACCTGGGCATACCGCTTGCTTCCACGGAAGACCCTGGCGATCAACTACAGAGCCCTTATTATTATTATTATTATTATATGAAATTTGTAATGCGCTCAGCTTACCCGGGGGCATCCCGGCGCAACAGACCAAAGAAGGAGGAACTCGAAACTCACTACTGTGGAAACAAGTAGGTTTTAAGAAGTTTCCTAAATACTAGGATCTTGTGCTCTGAGCGAATCTTAAGGGGCAGAGAATTCCACAGAGATGCCACCTGAACCGAGAAGCGCCTGCCCCCAGTCCGAGCTCTTCTGACTCTCGCAGATTGCAAAAGATGTTGCTGGTCTGAGCGCAAAAGGCGGGGAGGTTTATAAGGACGGGCCATATTCAAAAGGATGGGGGGGCCTTTGCCATGGAGAATTTTATGGGCCGTGCACAACGCCTTGAATTTCACCCGCTCCTTAACAGGGAGCCAGTGAAGTGCTTTCAGGGCTGGGGCAGCAGACTGCCTTCTAGGGATCTCCATCAAAACTCTGGCAGCTGCATTTTGCACCTGTTGGAGGGTTTTAAAGGTGGCTTCAGGGGCACCAAGAAACAGGGCATTACCAAAGTCAAGCCTAGAAAGGATTAAGCCACGCATCAAAAGCTTCTTAGCTGGATCCGGAAGCAGTGGGAGAACCTTTCGGGCTGACTTCAGTAGACCGAAGCAAACCCCCGCGGTCTTTCTGGCGTGGGTCCTAAAGGACAGATCTTCCTCCAACCATACTCCCAAGGACTTGATCTCCTTCTTGGGAGATGGAGGGTCGCCAAGAGACCGGGGGACCGGACGAATAAATCACTGGCTATATGGGGCCAACTGCGGCTGGTTTGGTCGGGGCGCATTGCAGCTGTTAAAATGACAGTATTGCTGCGTATTCTGTACATTTTACAAATTATCCCGCTTGTCCCTCCTCCTGCAACACTGTGTTTGTAACAACTCGCTATCAATACATTTATATGGGGTGGAAAGAGGCCACGTCTTACAGTCTTATCCAGCTAACGCGGCCAAAGGGTGAAGGTGGCTTGGTGCGCCCCCTGATCAGCCGGTATTATCGAGCCACGCAACTCTCATACGTGGTGGAATGGAATAGGCCCCTCTCTGAAAAGCACTGGTCGTTTATGGACCAGACAGTAGCCGGTGTAAACGTTTGGCGGGAGGCCTGGCTCTCTCGTAAATTCAGAGCCTGGGGACTGTACGCCTCGCCGGTGATGGTAACAATGATGAAAGTCTGGGACAGCGTGGCCCTCTACAATGGGCTGACATCGTTTCCCTCTCTCATGTCACCGATTTTTGATAACCCTGATTTCCCCCCGGGTTGGGGGTCCGAGATTTTTGGCCGCTGGCGGGAGTTAGGATGTAAACAAGTGGGTTCTCTCTTCGGTCCATCAGGGGTTATCCCTTTTGAACAGCTTCAATACTCGCTATCCGCCACTGATGGGTTCAGTTAACTGGAGCTGAGACCATGGGTGACCTCCCTGGGCTATAAGGCAGCGGCCTCCCGTCTACTAACCGTGTTCAAAAAATGGCTGGTCCGTAGAGAGGACGACAAGCGCCTTATCTCAGAGCTCTACTTGGATTGCCAAATCTCCTGACTTTTCTGGCCCGCTCACTGCGGGCTGTCAGATGGCCCTGGCAGTAAACGCTGAGTGCCAAGTATTGTATTGTAATTGCATTTATATAGCGCTTAGTACCCCTGAAAAGGCGTCAAAGCGCTCTTTCGGCGAGTAGCACGCTACTCCGGGACCCATAGAGGATTAGTGTTGAATTAGTATAGTGAAACATGCAAGTACATTTTAAGTGGTGGATAGGTTAGTCAGTTATTTGGATTCGGAAGGATAGCACAAGGATAGAACACTCTGGGGCTTGGGCAAAGGCCCAGACCATACCTCCGGGCTTCACAGGCTCTGCCCTGCCTTGGCAATGGAGCGACTGTCCTTAGCAGTGGTAAATAAAGCTGCTGCCTACTTGGAGCTATGGGCCCCCTTTATCCCTCCTCTCTCGCTAGAATTCAGAGAAGTGACATGCCCCAAATGTCTACGGATTCTGCACTTGCTCCCCCCACCACAGGCGGATTTGGTAGAGTTGTGTATTCCTAGTTTTCATGACATACGCTGCCGGCCACTGGCAGTAGCCAAGACTGTAATATTGACTCTAAGGACCGCTATCAATAAACAAAATTGTTCCATAAAAAGAGGGCGTGTGTCTCACGTGTGAGTCTGGTGTAACACTGAGGGAGGGCACCTAAATCTGTGGGTTGGATTTGTACCTTGAAACTCAAGGAGAGGGGGCTCTTTAATCCAAAGGGATGGAGCACCCAAAACCATAGAGTTAAAATAGAAGGATTCCCTTTGGGTAGAATACACAATGGATTTATTCACATTCCTCTCACCATTCATCGACACCAGTTCTAAAAACACGCGAGTGAAGCACTTATAAACAAACTAATACGTTTAGTAAAAATATTCCTCTACTTTATTACATCAATAAATTTCACAAATGCATATTATATATTGATCAAACAGAATCACTTCATGGCATTAAAAACAGTCAAAAAGAAGAAAGATTCTAGAAGGAGAAACTATAAAGACAATACATTGTGTCATTCCTATGTCAATTAGGCTAAAGTAGTAGACAGCATGATGATCCTGATATTGAGTATTTACTAGGACAAGTAGTTTGATAAACTCCCCCTCTCTTCCTCCACAGCCCCTGAGGGGAGGTACAAGGGATTCGCGGATGTGCTGCTAGAGGTTCTACGCGAAGAAGGCCCACGCGGACTGTACAAGGGCTTCGCGGCGGCCATTCTGCGAGCATTCCCCGCTAATGCGGTAAGACTCCTGCCCTAATATTAACATTTATTTCAAAATGCCACTAGTGGTGACCCAGCAGCAGCGTGTGGTGTGTGATAAAATATATTACCACACTCTCTTTGTGTTAGGGCTAATTGAAATGGAATGCTGCAGGAACTTAAGAGGTGTGATGAAAGTCCTTACCACACACCCTGGAATGGTTGGAGGCACCCAGTGAATGGACTGCAGAGGGATTCACACAGGTGTCACAGTGATCAACAAGAAAACTCTTTTTGAGCTTTCCCCAGTCGGTTTTATTTATTCTAAAATGTCAGCCAAGTACAACACATTTCAGAGATACCTTAGAACTGTATCAGTGAACCACAGAAAAGAAGATCACACCGTAGACTAAACAGATACAGAAAAATAAAATACACTCAGAAAGGGAGAGGGGGAAAAGAGGCAAGACAGAGAGGAAAAGGCAGGAGAGTGCAAGGAGACAGCACAGGGCAGCTGTCACACACCGAGAGAGAAAGAGAGAGAGAGAGAAAGAGGCAGGGGAGAGCATTAAAGGCAGGAGAGTGTAAGGAGGCAGCACCGGGCAGCTGTCAGACCCAGACAAAGGAAAATATGGGGTTAGGGAAGAAAAAGTCAAGGGTGTGTATAGGTAGTATATGAATGCTGATGCACCCAGCGAAGAGAGAGGAGAAAGGGTCAGGATTGGAGCATTAAAGGCAGCGGGTTATAGAGGGGCAGGACAGCACTGCTCCCCCAGAAAGAAGGGGCAGAGAGGGTCAGGAGGGTTCATAGGGGCAGCCTCTGGACAGCAGCCGCACTCTGAGATGAAGGGATGAGGAAGAGGCAAGGGAGAGGGATTTAGAGACAGGACCATATAGTGTTTTTGTTCCAGGACAGATAACCCCTCATACTGTGCTTGAGGGGGTGACCCACTCCACTCATGAAATTCCACTCACGCAGGGCCTCTTTGCTGCTCAGGAGGGTGCAGCTCTGCTTTGAGGTGGGGAAGAAGGAAGGCTCTTGCTGTTTCCTTGTGTGACTTCCTTTTCTTTCTTCCAGGCCTGCTTCTTTGGGTTTGAAGTCTCCTTGAAATTCCTCAACTGGCTGGTGCCAGTTGAATGAGGTTCCTTGGCATCACTCTGCGTGGGCACCACATCAGATGCGTCATCTCACCCACTGGCACGTGTATCACCCTGGAAGGATGTCGCTTCTGGCCAGGCTCAGTGGTTCATGGAGTCTTAAATCCATCCAGCCTCAGTGGTCAGTAGAGTCTTCTGGCCACGTCAGCGTTCCACAGGGTCTCACTTCCGGTCCGCCTGAAGTCAGCCTGAGATCTGCCTGAGGTCAGCCTGAAGTCCGCCTGAGGTCCGCCTGAGGTCCGCCTGAGGTCAGCCTGAGATCCGCCTGAAGTCCGCCTGAGGTCAGCCTGAGGTCAGCCTGAGGTCCGCCTGAGGTCAGCCTGAGGTCAGCCTGAGGTCAGCCTGAGGTCAGCCTGAGGTCCGCCTGAGGTCAGCCTGAGGTCCGCCTGAGGTCAGCCTGAGGTCAGTCTGAGGTCAGCCTGAGGTCAGCCTGTACAACCACATGGTCCTCCCATCCAAGGATAGTGCTCAACCCACCCCAGGGAAGGGAAAACTACAGGAATGGGAGCAGAGTTTCAGGAAATGTTCTACAGCACCCAGCCAGGTCTCACTAGCTTCAGATCCCTGGTATTAAATTAATTTACACTTCTGAAAAGTCACAATTTTCTGTGCAGAAGAAACCCTTTCCCTGGCAATAGAACTTTTCCTACAGCTATTTATTTGATGAGTCCTGTATGAGGAATTTGAGAAGCAGTTTCTTACTGGTCTACAATCCAGGACTCCCTAAGGGAGGACTTGGCACTTCTTGACACATTCGTTTCATTACAAGATGGCCGCCCTTGGACACATGCAGAATTGTAGGTCAACTGTTTACACTCAGACTCCACAGTCAGAGGTTTCCACCGGTACTCATGGAAAGCTATTGTAAATCTAATTCATGGAGAGACAAAATATCGTCGTGACATCTTTGCATGCTAAAATCTGCTCAGCAAGTGAAAATTTTTTATTTCCTCTTTTGTCCACACGGAAAATTGTTTTTGGCATGCAGAAACCTATACCTCTGTACCTCACCAATGTTTGGTATGTTTCGATCTCCTTCCCACACAGGAAAGGTAGTGACTTCTCTTCTTACGAGGAATAACTGTATATCCTTCACGAGGTTGTAAATGGGTCTGATAGAAATGTGTGAATGCCCAAAAATGTGCACGTCTGTGGGTGTGGACGTGCTGCATGGACATCTCATCCCTGCAATGCCCTCTCCCCACCCCGTGAGTAAATTTACTCACACAAAAATACGTTGGCGAGTAACCCCCAGATTCATCATTGTCATGTTTTGCGAGTCCTTAATAGCGATTATTAAGGAATCGCTATTAAAGACTCGCAAAACTGGATTCATGTAGAAATCGCAATATTCATTGCGATTCCTACAGCTTCCTTATTTGCGATTCGCTAATTGCTAATCGCAAATAAGGAAGCGATTTCAAGGGTGCCAGGGTGTCCAAAAGACACCCTGTTGCACCCCTGAAATGGTAATGTACACTGGTGTTGCACACACACATGTCCAAAGTACATGTGTGTGTGTAACATACAACTTAGAAAAATGCACTAAAGTGCATTTTTCTAAGTTTTCGCTATTTACCACGTAGTTAGACTTCGTTGTAAATAGCGACCCCAGATTGCGAATTCGCAATTTTCAAATGGTTCATGAATTGCATTTAAGGAATCTTAAATTGAGATTCCTTAAATGCAATTCATCGCAATTTAGCGATTTCTATAATTGCGATTTTTGCATTTGGGATGATGAATCCCAAATGCAAAAATAGCGCTCGCGAAGGGCCAGATTCTCAGAATCTGGCCCTTTGCGAGCCGAATTTCCTTTGATGAATCTGGCTGTAAATCCTTTTATGAGTGAACCTGCCCAACGCTCAGCAAGTTCAGAACTATCCATTAGAAACCATAATAATGCTCTTTTTCTATTTTTGTCTTAGCATGGAGCTAAAGACCTCGCCAAGCGGAGGGTATCACCTGGCCCATAAGGACATTGTCGTTTTTTACTAACTTAGCATGAGCACGTTGCAGCTTGCCCGCTGCTTTGGCGCACGTTACTACACGTCTTTATTTCAATATTTCAGTGACTACTTACACATGAGAACGCATCGCTGTGTTCACGCTCTGCATGTTCCTGGGATTTTGAATGAACATTATGTGCAAGGTCGAACTACAATGCCCCTTATTATTTCGTTCTGGCCAGACCTTAGCTCTTAGACAAAACATTCTGATGCAGCTGTTGTATGGACAACGTACTTTGGTTTTGAGTCGGGTACACAAATTAGGCGAGACACACTTGGAGAGGGACCTTTCCAGGGAGAAGAGCGAAACAGCACCTGTGATGTAGATCTACCATCTACAGACTGAGGTATGGGATCTGCTGACAAAGCCCAGAGGACTTCTAATATATGATAATACTGCTTCTCACCGAGGGGAGGGAGGATAGGCTCCACTGTCTTTATATAAAGACATCTCACTTCATGATTTATGGACTAGCTGCTATGCTGACTATATTCGTGCATTTTTCTGCTTCTTGTGGCACATATACTGCATGCTAGGGCACATTAGTTAAAATAAATATTTTAAACTATTTCGTGATTCCATCAGATCTTACTGTGGACACGTACAAGAGTGCGAGCAAAAGGGTGTGTCTGTTTACCGCGAATCCTGAGAGATCTGGGAGTGTTGTGTCCTGGGGTGTCTCATCATTTGTTTCTCTGTGAGTGAGTAGGAGAGCAAGTGAGGCACTATAGCTAGTCGGTCCTGGGTTCGCGGATACTAAGGTGGTAGGAAGACTCAGTCCTTATAAACCAAGGTCCCATTTCTTGTGCATAGTTCTATATTTGTGCAGAATCCTGCAACAGCTCCTCCTGATATAATTTCCCATGATATTTATGAAATTCCTCTCGAATCCCTGCAGAGCTCTTTACAAAGTTCCCGCCTTCGACTAAGATCTCGAGTATCTCTCCCGTCATGTTCTTCTGTCTTAAACGTGCTGCCAACACATGCTCCATACGATCGGTGAGCTTGTGGCAATTATGGCGCCAAGCAAGAAATTTCTCAGCTGCCTTAGTTGCTGAAATTTCTCCTATGTAGTCCTTGGCTAGGGCAAGTTTAAGAAATATATTCTCTAGGGGTATCTCTGAAGCTAAAGCACCAGCAAGATCTTCTATCAATGCCCTATATAGTGTTTTACCCACTGGGCCCCGCTCCTTTGACGGTGTAGACAATAGCTAAGTGTTTCCACCCTAACCCCTGCCTTGAACGCATCCCAGATCAAACACCCTACTTGCACTATTCCTGTTGATTTCCATTCACTCCTTGATCCATTTATTCATATCTACAATATAATTCTGGTCCTTTAAAAGACCTCTTTAAAATCCCCACATCAACTCAGGTCTTTCCACCCCTGCAAAGGTGACTACCAAGGCCAAGGGATTATGGCCCACATACATCATTGTTACATTTTGCACTTCCTAATTTGCGAAAAATAAGGAATCGCAAATTAAGAAGTGCAAAATGCTATGCATCATTGTTTTCGGTATTCATTTGGGATTCGGTAAAAATCGCTTTTTTTACCGAATCCCAAATGAATACCAAATTCTTAAGTGCATTTTCGCAATTCCTATTGATTCCTATGGGCCAAAAGGCCCATAGGAGTCAATGGGAAGGCATCAGCAAATTGCGAGTGGCACTTTGAAAATTTCATGGGTGCAGGGGGGGGTCCAAAGGACCCCCCCATGCACCCCTGAAATGTATTTTTCGCATCATGTTTCACACACACATGTCCTAAGGACATGTGTGTGTGAAACATGAATGTAGAAAAAAAAACATTTGCAGCATTTTAAACACTTTTTCCAAATTTACCGAGTGGTTCAACCACTCGGTAAATTTGGCACCCTAATTACGACTTTTGCACTTGTGACAGTAATGATGCATTGCTTTTAAGAAATCGCACATCTGCGACTTCTTAAAAGCACCCGCAATTTTAGAACTCGCAACAATGTTACAAATTCTAAAATTGCTTCATGCATCCCAAAAAGCACTTTTGCATTCGCAAACGGCCGATTTTAAGGAATCGCACCGTTTGCGACTACAAAAATGCTTGATGCATGTGGGCCTATGATCCGATATTACTTGCGGATGTTTTTTTATACAACACCTCGAAGGTAATTGGTGTGAAATGAAGAAGTAATCTAACTGCGCCACTTATTTATGGGGGGGCGAGAAGTACATACTACCAGGGTCGGATGGCTTCAAATACGGCCACACATCTGTTAGCCCATATTTTTGGACTAAAGATGTGAGGGCTCTGTAGACCTTCTTTTACCTTCCTGTATATTTGTCACCTTGTTCCTCCCAGAGCCCACCCAAAACATCGATATTAAGGGCCCCGCACAGTATAACAGGAGATGGCCACAATTATAGCACAGTGCTAAGAAATTCCAAGACTTCTGAATCGTTCCCAGTGGACCCATATACTGAGCATATAATAAAGGTAAAGTTATGATAAAAGAATTCAGCTAACGCCCAGCGACCCCACTTGTCCGACTGGCATCTCTTGTAAGTTATATCTCTCCTCTGAGACAAGATGGCAACCCCTCTTGTTCTCCCTCCTTGTGTATTGTTGGTGATGAGTTTAAAACCGTAGCTAATCAAGACCTTTCCCTCTTGTACGCTCTATGTGAGTCTCCTGCAAACACAGGATATCAGTCCGTAATGTTTTCAAATCTATTGCTGCTTTCTGTCTCTTAACCTGATCATTCAAGCCACATATATTCACTGATATATTTCGAATACTCATCAGCTATAGATATACTGGTATTTTAGGATCGAATGAACTATATATATTTGCTTCTTAGCCCGATTACGCCTTGCATCAGCCATGGCTCTGCTCCCATTTCTCGTGGTGTTCCTCATGTACCGGGTTTCCCCCCACCCCTTCCTGTACTCAGAGCCCCCCCAGCCCTACACCCCCTCAGAGCCCCTCTCCTCTCCACCCCGTCCCCATTCCTCCTGCCCACCCCACTCATGAGCAAATAGGTCTGCGATGACCTATGTGAGGCAGCCTACTCCCCCCCCCATCACGAAGTGCCCCAGTGTTTTAACCACAGATCCCGTAAACAAACCAATCAAGAAAGCACCCAGTAACACATTCATCAAAGAATCATTCTATTTGGCAAGAACACCCATCAAAGCAGCCCTATAGAAAAAAGAAAGAAAAAAGAAGGAATTCCCCCTGAAAGTGTGTTTAGCTTGTGGCCTTGCTCTGTCTGAAATACATTGAAATTGAGAGGAACCCCTTGACACCAAAGGAATAGGGTTTAATACAATTGTATCACAAAAAAGGTTTTCCTTTGGACAAATCTAAATGGGCTGCATTCAAAGTCCACGCCCACATTTGCCAATACAGCACAACCCGATGCACTCAAACACCACTGCCCCAAAGCATAGAAGGGAAAAGTAATTTTCAACATAAGATTATCAAAGTAAACAGTGGTTAGATATGAATCTTTTTTATTAAAAAAATATCAAAATACAAAGTTAATTTTATAGTTCTAAAAATCATGTAAAGTCATTGCTTTCACAGATGTTTAAAAAGAATTTTCATAAATCACAACAGAATACATGAAGTAAACAACACTGACACTGAACAGAGAGTACAAGTTAAAGACAACACAATTTGTCATAAAAAACATACACATCCGTGATACTACAGTAGTTAACCTGGAACTCAATGTTAAATTGAGATACGTGATCTATAGTTCCAGACTCTTCACAGAATGTGTTACAAACTAGAAGCGTCGACATGTTTCGGTGGGTAGACTTATATCACCATCTTTTTCAGGACTGTATGTCATGACTCTCTGGGACATCTACAAGTGCCTCATTGTTCTTATATAAGGGTGATGGAAAGTATCCTATTGTTGGAACTTAACACGGGGTGAATACCTCCGTCTTCTTCGGGTATATCTTGCCTCGAAGTTCAAATTGTTTCTTATTTGCTCTTGAGCATTTACAGCTGCATGGAACTGGAGGTTGCTGAACATCATTCATCATAATTCAAAAGCACCAGTTACAATCATTGTTGATGCACTGTATGGTCCGAGTAGGATGCTTTGTTTATTTCCAGGGGAGCAAGTGGTGCCTTAATCATCTTTCACACTGTTTCTCTAAAAGGTTTATTGTTTTTAACATTATGGAAGCAGATTCTTCTATTTTAGCAAAAACGGTCTGTAGGTTATATTAGTTTGCTGCTGTTGTTGACTTCAGTTATGTCTGGGAGGGCTGGAGGGCCCTGAGAGTCTGAACAGGGAGAGACATGTGATAGCCCCCCCGAGCCAGCAGTAAAGCATCCTGTGGTGCCCCCATGCACCATAGGGCTTCATTAATGTGTGCACCTGCAACACACATACTGCTCTCTTTCTCTGCTGCTGCCTGGGGGTGAGGGCTGGCCTATGTGCAGGGGGTCGAAATGCATTAAAAAAGTATGTGATGCTGCATGCAATAGGCTCGGGGTCAAAGGTGTGGCTAAAAACAAAATATTCTGTACATTTTTCAGGTATTCCGCCATTAGGTAGCCACATATAAAATAACTGGCAGCTTTAATGAAAAATACATTTTAAAAGTTGTTAATCAGTGAGAAATGCACCATAGTACATTATGAAACCTCGATTAGTTAATGCACTGCAGAGATCTGTGTATAACCAGAGAGTCACAGAATTAAATCTTGGTTGGTACTGTGGATAATAGTAACTTCTGTATATTTTGTGCTACAAGGTCACAGCCTGTGACAGAAAGCCTCGATTATACTAATTCACCACTAATCCTTTATGGGTTCCAGTGAAGCGTGCTACTCGCCAATAAAGCGTTTCAACGCCCCATCAGGGTTACCAGCGCTATATAAACGCAAACCTTTTTCCCTATTCTACCCCCTCAACCCTTGTCAATCCAAATAAGTGACTAACATATCCACCACTCAAATTACTTTCATTATTCGCCGTACTAATTCAACAGCAATCCTTATGGGTTCCAGAGTAGCGTGCTACTCACCAATAAAGCACTTCAAAACCCCATTAAGGGGTAGCAAGAGCTATATAAATACAAACCTCTTTCCCTCTTCTATCCTGCAACCTACCCTGCTTTATCCAAATAACTGAATAACATATCCACCACTTAAATTACTTCATACTTCACTATACTAATTTTCAACACTAATCCTTTATGGGTTTCGTAGTAGCGTCCTACTCGCCAGAAAAGCGCTTCAACACCCATCAGGGGTAACAAGTGCTTTATGAATGCAAACCTTTCTTCCCTTTTATCCCTCCACTACCCTTCTCACTCCAAATAACTGACTAATATCCACCACTGAAATTACTTTCATATTTCACCATACTAATTCAGCACTATTCCTTTATGGGTTTCCAGAGTAGCGTGCTTCAACACCCCATCAGGGGTAACAAGCCCTATATAAATACAAACCTTTTTTTCACCTCTTCTATCGTTCTGCTATCCTTCCAAATCCAAATAACTGAGTAATCTATCCACCACTTAAAATGTACTTGCATGTTTCACTCAACTTATTCAACACTAATCCTCTATGGGTCCGGGAGTAGGTTGCTACTCGCCGAAAAAGTGCTTTGACGCATCGTCAGGGGTAGTAAGCACTATATAAATGCAATTACAATATAATTCAATACAATATTCAAGTCAATATTTTATACTTGCATCACACACAGTATAAGAAAGATTGCTACAAAATGCACAAAATGTTTTACAATAAAATGGTGCTTCTAAAATATACATTTTAGTAATACCCAGACCGTATTTAATGCAATTTTTTTTAAATAACTGTCCCTTCAACACCTTGTCAGAGATAGTAAGCACCACGTAAATACAATTACAATTAAAAGTACACTCTTCAAAGCTCAGTTTTTTAACTCTTTGTACTACCACTCAACAAGAATACATCTTTTTCATTACAAAGCTTCAAGTGATTCAATCAATTCAAGCAAGTATTGGCTCCCAAACATCCTTTACATTTGCAGATTCCAGGCACAAGTGAGGCTGGGGAATGGACCCCCCTCTTCCAATGACTCCATGTCCCCCTGGGAGTCGTGCCCTATAGATCGAAGACCTTTACTTTAGCTGTAGAGCGGCATGGTACTCATCGTTAAAGGTGAAGTGCAAGTCGCTCTTTCACAATTGGCACTAGCGCTGCATCATCAGGCAGTGCAAGTCTAACGAGCAGTGAGAAGTTTAAGTTCTGTATGCAGGAAAGGTTTGAGAGAACGTCTCCCATGAGTTCTCACAAGACCAGGAGGCCTTTTTCGCTTGGGCAGAAACAGGCAATTTATCTTAAAAGCGCTTTAGCACTCTATGAAACTCGGTTAATTAACGGAGATCATCAGAAAAAGATTGTTGTTTGAGAGAGAGGAGTATTAAGGTTAGAAGGAGAGTTTATTGGTAAAATAACAGATTTTAGTGTTATACTAGTGTAGATTAATTAGTATTTATTAGTATTAGTGTTTTATGGTTAGAGGGCTTTTAAGTTAAAGTATAGGTATGGATTCAGATCAAGGAAGTAGTATCGAAATTTCTGGTTCAAAGGTAAGTGAAGAGGTTATAGGGAAATTAATTCAGCATGAAATAAAGGTGCATGTTAAGGAGACAATTGAGAATATACTAACGGATAAGAAAAGAAAGGACGTTGGACCAGGAGATTAATTTTACTCCTAATCTGAAGAGGAAGAATTAAGAGGAGAGAAGGGAGGAAAGAATTTAAACAAAGAGTAAACATATAGAAGGCATTGCCATGTAATATAAAGGAAAGGATAGATTTAGTCCATCAGAAAGAAGGGTGTTCAATGCGGCACACAAGGGAAAGGTGACCCAAGCGACACACAGGATGATGAATTTCATGAGATGGAGTTGGGACATGGGCCATTGTCTAATGACAAAACGAAATATGATGAATATGTATTTGATATTCAGCAGGATGACAGGTTGAGTTCTTAATTGAGAATATTGAGGGTGCAACCTCAAAAGCAGCTTTAAGAAATCTTTTAAGAGAGGAGATGTTTTCACTATAGAATACAAGGCATATTCACATACAAGAGTACCGAGGCACACGTAAGTAGTCCATACAATGAAGCTGGTTCGTTGCAACGAAAGTTATACAAATACACTCCGGAGTAATTTTTCTTCTTTATGCCATGGTGTTTATTGTCCAGTCTTTTCTTACAAAACAAGCACAATGGCAGCCGAAACGTGTTCCATCCGATGGACTTTTTCAAGGCTGCAAATTACATATACACATATGTAAACAAATAGCTGTACAGCTATACATTCTATATATACATGAAGAAATTTGAAGACACACAAAGTCCGTGTCCACAGGCACCCTTACTTTCCTATTATAAACGATGATGATGATACCAGGTCCTAACATCGAGAAATTGTCCTTGCATGCCACAAAGTAGGGACACAAACCCAAATGTTGATTCTCAACAAAAATAATGTGTCAAAGTGTGACTCTTCATTAAACGTGCAGATAGTGATGTGTGACCCACTCCGTGTCGCCACATAGAAAGAAAACATGCATGCTGGAAAAAACCCAAACAAGGCATCTATAGAAAAATCTTACCAAGCAGTGATGAGATGTAGGTTTAGGCTATAATAGGTCAGAAATAACTGGTCCCAGTATGATCTGACCTCACACATGCGTTCTTGTATGCTAACAAAATCCATTCTATAAAGCAAATTGAAAAAGGAAGGATGTTCAACCATCACCACTAGAGTAAAATAACCAACTCGAACTGCAAATACACTGCACTTGCCTCAAGGAAACAAAGTTACAAAGGAATTGATTGTACAAAAACTTAAATGCTATTCACAAGATTGTGCAGCATAGAGATGATAAAAATGCAGAAAATTACATCATCAGACGAGATGGCTAACTCATACTCAGGGCCGGATTGGCCGTAGCGAGCACCGGGCGTTTCCCCGGTGGGCCGCCAGGGTGGGGGCCGGTTTTGGCCCCCCGGGCGTTTTTGTTACAGGGACGTTTTTGCAGCATAGCCACAATATCGGAAAATCACCAGAAACCGGCCCTGGCAAACAGCTCTGCCGCCCCCCCCCCCCCAACCCCTCGGAGGGGCCGGCTGAGCACTTTGCCAGGGCCCGTTTTGGTTCCCAGTCCGGCCCTGCTCATACTTTAGAGTCCATATAAAAGGTCCGCTAGACCCATGTTGTATCTCAACACTGTGCGAGCTCACTATCTTGCATCGGACTCTTATACTCCGTAATCAAAAAACAGGTCATATTTGTGTACAAAACAGCTCTACTATGAAACCAAGCACAGATTAGAGCCATCCCTTTTGGTGAAATGATCAGAATCCGACACAACTGCAGTCTAGATGCCTGTTTTCAGCTGGAACTCCAGAAATTTGAAAAGATATTCAGAAACAGAGTGTATTCACCACAGGTTTTAAAGGAGGCTACACATAAGATTCAAAAGGGCCAACGTACTGATTTGCTTTTAAATCGGAAAGCTAAAAAGACTAGGATTAGGAATCTGAACAAGAAACTTGCTTTTTGTTACACCATACAGTGCACTCAGTACTGATTTATACAAAGCTATGTCCAAACACTGGTACAGCATGCAGATGGAAAGCACTATGAAGGAATTTATTACCAACAAGCCCAATATTGTTCATAGTAGGGGCAGAACCATTCGACAAACCCTTTGCCATGGATATCCTATTCCATCTATTTTGAATACTTGGCTGCCAAAACTGCCCCCTGGGTTATACAAATGTGGACACTGTAATATGTGTTGTTTTGAGAAGAATAAGGTTCTTGAATTCCAATACAATACACGCAAAACATACAGAATCACCAGGTTCATCCATTGCAATACGAAATTTATGGTGTATTGTGTGGTCTTATATATGTGGGGAGTTTTAAACACAATGGTCTCTGAACAATGACGATAAAGTTTAGAAAAGATGAATATAGAGCTAGAGTCAGTACTATATTTGAAGCTGTCCAGCCGGACAGAATTGGTTTTAATTTGTAAAATTGACACGAAAACAATAAAGTGGGGCACAAGCCTGCATCCTACTAAAGGTGTACAAACAGTAAATACATAAAACAGAGAAATAAATAGAAAGAGCACAGCACCGTCCTCACTGTTAGAGGGATTCTGCAGAGTTACCTCGGACCTAATGCGCAACCTAAACTGAAGTAGTAGAGTATTGCTATCAAGAGACCTGTATGACGTGACAGGTAAATGAAGAGGGGGTTTACCCAAATAAGTCACTGGGGACCTGGGTGCTATATGATATATGAAGAAAGGGTCCCAGTGAACCGTTCAGACATTATTCATGTTTCTTTACAACGACAATAATAAAGACATTAAAGCAAAAAAGCAAAAACACTGTAAATTAATCACAATGGGCAAGATCTACAATACATGAAATATGATAACAGTGCCCCAAGAAAGAAGGAAAAGAGGGAAATAGCGTGATGCTGTGAGAGAGAAAGAAATAGGTAAGAAATGATAATAGTTGTGACAAGCAATTATTTCAAAATCATTAACCATTTACAAACTAAGTTGGTTTCAGATCCCTGAGCTAAAACATGGAATCACAGATTTCCAAATATTCGTCAAGAATCATCTATTTGACGTTGGCATACTATATCCAAAAATTGAGGGCGGCGTTAACTGAGATGAAAGGAAAGTAGCCGTCGACGTTTCGACCCCACGCTACAACTGTAGGCGTACTTAAGGCCTTACATCGGGGTCTTCATCAGGACAAGAGTAAAACTAAGGGTGCACTATGATTTCATGGTGCGTGGAGAAATTAATTTCACACGGTGGTAAATTGGAGTTTTTTCTTCCTTTCAAAATCGTCAATATCTGGAAAAGGTAGAACGTAAGTGCGTCTAATCTTATGGTAGTTATGGGTCTGCGATTTAACACGAACACAAGACCTAATCAGGGCGGGTTGCCGCGTCGTGTTCGGTCACATTCCAAAAAACGGGTGGTTTCCTGGTAGAGGTATTTCGTCTAACTCAGGATCCGCTCTCAGTCGCGGGAGAAAGCACTCTGTAGTCTGAGTTAGACGGAATACCTCTACCAGGAAACCACCCCTTTTCCAGATATTGACGATTTTGAAAGGAAGAAAAAACTCCAATTTACCACCGTGTGAAATTAATTTCTCCACGCACCATGAAATCATAGTGCACCCTTGGTTTTACTCTTGTTCTGATGAAGACCCCGATGTAAGGCCTTAAGTACGCCTACAGTTGTAGCTTGGGGTCGAAACGACAACGGCTACTTTCCTTTCATCTCAGTTGACGCCGCCCTCAATTTTTGGATATAGTATGCCAGCGTCAAATAGATGATTCTTGACGAATATTTGGAAATCTGTGATTCCATGTTTTGGCTCAGGGATCTGAAGCCAACTTAGTTTGTAAATGGTTAATGATTTTGAAATAATTGCTTGTCACAACTATTATCATTTCTAACCTATTTCTTTCTCTCTCACAGCATTACGCTATTTCCCTCTTTCCCTACTTTCTTGGGGCACTGTTATCATATTTCATGTATTGTAAATCTTGCCCATTGTGATTAATTTACAGTGTTTTTGCTTTTTTGCTTTAATGTCTTTATTATTGTCGTTGTAAATAAACATGAATAATGTCTGAACGGTTCACTGGGACCCTTTCTTCATATATTGTATGACGTGACAGGCATGAGGGGAGGGTAGGGAGGGGGGGGCTGTTGAGGGTAGGAAGTTTAAAATCCAGAACAAAGACACATACAGTAGATCCAGAATCGAACACCAATGGACGTACGACCAGGGGATTGCTCAGGGAGGGGTTGAAAACTATGAGATTTGTAGTGACCATTATTGCTTTTTCCTACTACTGTATTGCTGTTTAACAAATTGGTGAATTACGATCCTGAACAAGGAAATATAAGATGTCTAGATGTCAACTGGAATTATATGTCAAACCCAATAAAGTTTGTTAAAAAAAAAGAGAAACAAACAGGGAGGTTCAGGCAGAGCGACTTGCTTGTATGTTATACATTCAAACAGCACAAGCAAAGTTGTGATGCGACACCGTTACACATGGGTAATATTGGTTAGGAAAGCGTTTACAGTGTACATAGAGTCGACGAAGTTTTGATCACTTTTAAACAATGTTGGGATCATCATCAGGACATAGTGTTACATGCCTGAGTAAAAAGATAATAAGAGAAAGGAAAAATGGGAAAGATACTGAGGATGAGTGAAAAACAGTGTAAGATGTCATGCAGACGCAAGTGAGCCGGTGAGAACTTCGATGCAAAAGCCATTCAAGCTGTGTGCGGAATCAGAGGGGGAGTGTTGTGATGTGACAACGGCTACTTGTATCAAGGTGATATGGTAAAGAGAGAAGCTGTGTGTTCTGTGATGACCAGGGTACATGATGTAAATAACATAGGGGCCAGTGGCCATCGATGGCTGTGTAGGTGCGAGGATAATTAGACCTGAATGACATGGTGAGCCAGTGCAGAGTGAGATACCGTGTTTCCTGTGGTACATGATTGTGAAAAACAAGGGAGGGTGGCCCAGGAGTAGTTGGCCGTAACAAATGGTTACGTAACATGTAGAAAAAGCCACTAAATGGACAGCGTCAGAGTGTCCTCTACGTTGGAGGAGAAGCGAGGTATGTGAGCCATCGGAGTCAATTACCTCAAGTGACCTAAAAGTGAAGAGTCAATGCGGTGAACCGCAAGACTGCCTGGATGACATGCATGGTGACTGGTTACTGGTCGTACTGTGTTCCAGTAGAGATTGAACTGGAAATGTTGTGTACCGCGTCCATCGATGGACCTGATGGGAATGAGGTAAAGGAGTGTTCCAAGGTTGATAAACATAAAAAAGAGAGTGAAAAGTCAATGTGGTGAATGGCAAGACTACCTGGGTTGGATGCACAGTGTTGGTTGAGAAACATACAGTTTTCCAGTAGAGATTAACCTGAAAGAGGGTGAACCGCTTCTGCGGTCAGCCGCCTTGTAGGTTCGAACAGAGGTCTCGGTGGACCTAAAGGGAACAGATAGGTGAAAGTAAATGTGGTGTACCGCATAACCATTGGCAGAGACAAGGTGATTGCGGTGAAGGGCTTACCTAATGTAACAAAGTGCTGTAATCAGAGTGTCTTCAATGGGGGCATTACGAAGGAGGTGAGTGAGAGAGTGAGGGTCCCGCTATATTAAAAAGAACGAAATACCGGAAGTGGAGTGTCCTGTAAGGGGTCACATGACCATAGTGAAGGCTAGGCGTTGGACTGTGCTTAAAACTGAGGCCACATTGGAAAGGTGAAGGTGATGACGTCGAGACTGAAAAGCGGTGGCAGAGCATTTAGGAAGCACAGAATATTCTAAAGCCAGATGTGTAATACATCAAAGTGGAAACACAGAATAAATTCAAAACAACATTGCGGTTTGCATGATGACAACATTTTAAAAAATCACAGGCGACATAGCCCATGGAGTATATTATTCATTACTTGGATAAGTTTATAAACAAAAGCTAGTAAATCAGTTGAGGCGCCATTTCCGTTTATCAGTAATACAGTAGAGGCGACATTTTGATTGCATTAAGCCAAAATGATAGAACAGTATCACAAGGGTCAAAGCCCAGAGAGCTTGCGAAAAGAACGCTGAATATTCAAAAGAAGGGGCAAGAGGTAGAATTGCAGAATTAAAGAAATTCAGCAAGGGCGTAGGTGACCTATTTAAACAGGTGTGCAGGTCAAAAGACAGATCCATGGCAAGGGGGATAGGAAGGACAATTACAGTATAATTTACAGCAAAGTTGTCCAATCCTCAAGGCGGTGAGTCCTGTTCGTATGCTGCCAGTGCGTAAGATCCACATGAGTTCTTCTTTGTTGTGGAGTTGCGCAATGTCCGTGCCTCTTGGTGGTGGCTGATCGCACTGATGTCATCCTTAGTATGTCCAGTGGCTATAAAATGTTCTACAGGTAGTGCTTTGGGCGTTTTGCAACACAGACGGCTGCGATGCTGGCAAATCCTGATGCATGCTTTCTGGGATGTCTGCCCAATGTAAATTTTGTCACAGGCACATAGAATGGCGTAGATAACATTACAGGTGTTACAGTTAGAAAATTGATTTAACTGTGCCTTGATTTTACCAAAACAAAATTATTTACACTCAATTGTAAATTTGCATGCAACGTAGTTATCACATTTTACATGGCCCATGAGTGGTTCAAGTTCCCAGTGTTCAGTGGGAAGAAATACTATGGTATGTAGAGTTTTAAAGAGTATAAGGTTGAGAAGACCCTCTAGAGAAAGGTCTGATATTTTATGGGACATGACTATGGTATTGTCTTTATTCGAGTCCTGGCCGGTAAATAAATATTTAGATTTGACTAAACTTTTGGTTAAGTTGTTAGCAACTTTACTATGTTTGATATCTTGTAGAAGGGTATCAGCATTGGAGGAAAGTAACAAGATTTATGGTCCATTTGGAAATTTGGAAACGAACAAAGACAATGTCTGAGTCAGTCTTTTATCCAAGTTTCCATGACTGTAAGAAGTTATGTGAAGTGGAATGTTTGACTGCATATGAGAACAGAACGATGGAGTACAAAAGAGATGGCAAGGATCAATTGTTGATATCCTACGTTAAACCATATGGCGCGGTGAGTAACGTTACTGAATTAAATGGGTGATGAAACAAGTGAAAATATTTAAAGCAGATTCATTAAGAGGTGCAATGGAGAGTAAAGATTTTTTGTCTGGTGAAAGATTGGAGGAAAATCTGAAAGCAAATGATTGGTCAAATGCGAGTGCCTTTGCAAAGCATTACTTTACAACAGTAAAGGATATCTCCAAATGTTATGAATAGAGAATTAAGATTTAAAAGACAACTGAGGCTAACATCATCCCACCTACCACTTCCCTTAAAAAAAAAAGATAATGGGAAGAAAGTGGAGCGAAAAGATTATGTACGTGAAAGATAATAGTAAAGATAACACATTTTACATTTGCAGGTAAAACATACATAGTGATACATATGTGCTGATAACTTGTTAGCAATTCTCAAATACAATGAAAAAGAATGGAGAAGAAGATGAGCTAGATAGTTTCAGTTTCATGGAGGAAAGAAGAGGACAAAGAGGAAGAGTATACCACATTTAAAAGAGGAAGAGTCTGTGAGGGGACTATCTATGGGTATGGTGTTCTAAATTGTTGTTTGTACATTCTTTTAAAAGATGAATGCATAACACTAGCCTCCGTGTCTTTAATCCCTTGCCCGCGGCCGGAATTCCGCTCCTGTGCTGGACATTCCGATCGCGGGCACACGAGCACTGTGACGCATGACGGACGGGAGCCGTCATGAACACGCAAGGGGTTAATGAAATGTTGATTCTCTATTCATAACATTTGTAGATTCGCTATCCACCACCGTTTAAGGGCTGCAGCCAGGACTCAAGTCACAGAAAGCTGGACTGAATAGTCAAATCCCACCTAACACTGTGCACAGGGGCGCACATTGTTACCTGGGATTTGACCCTGGATGCAACACAGACAGAAGAGCTAACTCCAAGTACCGTATTTCCGGTGTTCTAACCAACTGTGGACCCCCATCGACCTGTCTACCCCCCTGCCACGAGGGAGCCGATATAGACAGGTTCTGTCTGTCTGCTGCTGCTCCCCTATGTGTCTGTGCTCCCCTTACACGTGTCAGCGCTGTCTCACTGCACCTCACAGTGAAATGATGTGGCATGCGTGAAGAGTCACAAATAGTATATCAAGCAATTGTTTACAATAAATTGAGTTCATGTTGGTAACATGGCATATGCATGTTTGAAAGGAAATTATTTTTATTTATTTTTTTCACATATTTACATAATCCTTGTGTTTTAAGTATTTAAATGTTGTTTAAACAAGTTTTTTATTTTTGTAATTCATAAGATATCATTTTTTTATAAATATACACACATATATGTTTTAATAAATAGATTTATATACATATATATATCATATGATATAAAATGATATTAAAATACAGGTGTTCTAGCTTTTTCCAGTTCTGTGTTGGTCTGTGTACCCATTTCGTCAAAGAGGAGTTAATACAGGCTATGTCAGACGGGTGCTTATACAGGCGTATTCTAGGTTGGCAGTGTGCGTGGACTAGGGTTTGGCTGGCGGTGATGGGGAGCAGATAGTATTTCTTCTCCCCATAGTTTTGTGTACCCCCTAAGTCTAAAGGGAGCTTATACAGGCTGATTGTAGGTTGGCAGTGTGTGTTGACTAGGGTTTGGCTGGCGGTGATGGGAAGCAGATAGTATTTCTGCTTCCCGTAGTTTTGTGTACCCCCTAAGTCTAAAGGGCCCTTATACAGGCTGATTGTAGGTTGGCAGTGTGCATGGACTAGGGTTTGGGTGGCGGTGCTGGGAAGCAGATAGTATTCTCCTCCCCGTGGTTTTGTGTACCCCCTAAGTCAGAAGGAAGCTTATACAGGCAGATTGTAGGTTGGCAGTGTGCGCGGACTAGGGTTTGGCCGGCGGTGATTCGGAGCAGATGTTTCTGCTCCCCATAGTTTTGTGTACCCACAAAGTCTAAAGGGAGCTTATACAGGCAGATTGTAGGTTGGCAGTGTGCGCGGACTAGGGTTTGGCCGGCGGTGATGCGGAGCAGACGTTTCTGCTCCCCGTGGTTTTGTGTACCCCCTAAGTCTAAAAGGAGCTTATACAGGCCGATTGTAGGTTGGCAGTGTGCGTTGACAAGGGTTTGGCCGGCGGTGATGCGGAGCAGATGTTTCTGCTCCTCGTGGTTTTGTGTACCCCCTAAGTCTAAAGGGAGCTTATACAGGCCGATTGTAGGTTGGCAGTGTGCGTTGACTAGGGTTAGGCTGGGGGTGAAGAGGAGCAGATAGTATTTCTGCTGCCCGTGGTTTTGTGTACATTCTGACATATAATTTCTTCGAGATCTTTTCTGTGTTGGACAACAGAGTGTTACTCCAGCGTCTTTGTCATCATGTATGACATCTTTTCAACTTTTCTTTATTTGAACTCTGCTTTTTTTACAGTATCTTTCTACCCCTTATCACAATCTGTTCCACAGCGTCCATTCGTTCCAGTGTTCTTAGTCTTGTTCTTTTGCTGACTTACCTGTTTGTGTACAAGATCCACCTTCATTTTTTTGCAGTCTTCTTTTGTGTATCTTCTTCTTTTATATCTGACCTTGGTTTTTCAGTGCTTGATCCAGTGTCCTGAACATACCAATACATCTGTAGACATGTAGTTTACTCCTTTCCATTCCCTCCCTCCACCCTAATTGACAACATAATGGGGGTAGGAGACAAAGTAAGGGGCTCTGGTCATTACCGTGTCTTAAGCTTGCAACACAGTAGGTAGGACACAGATTAACAATCCCAGCCTCCACCACCCATGGACCTTCCTGCCCGTTGTTGCCAGCTCCTTTGCTATGCTGTTGGACCCGGCCTCGTGGCGTGGTCCTCTCTGATCCCCGCAACCCAAGAACTACTGGTGGACCTGACCCCAGCCCGCCCAGAACTGTACACAACCCCTCTACACCGGACCTGAGCCGATCTTCAGACCGCGTGCCTGCACCCGTGCACGTGACAATCAGACTCCATGTTTGGCCACACCGGCCAGCCGCCTTCTTCCCTTTCGGCAGCTCTTGGCCGACCCTGGCTGCAGACAGGCGTGCGCGTCGGGCGCGCCCAGACCCGCCCGGGGGGTGAAGGACCCACCAAGTACCCGAAACCAAGGCTTCAATCACACCTCTGGCCCCCTCCCGAGAAACTGGTTCCCCTCACACCTCTGAACTACCCCTGGGGGCTGGTTTCAATCACACCTTTGGCCTCCTAGCGAGCTGGCTCCAAACCTTGATGGGCGTCTGGGAATCCCTGGACGCACGGTCCAAAGCATCAAAGAACCAGCCACCCAGACAATCGGCCGCCCGGCCCTCGGACCACCGGCCCCCTGCCTATGAGGGTCCGGACATCAAGGGGCCCCTGAACTATAAGACAGCCTACCTCACATCCAGCCGGCAGTTGTATCCTGGACAAGAAAGCCCTGCTGATCTGATCGCGGCTGACCTTGAGGAGAACAGACTCTGACCCACCGAGCCCTGCTGACGCTGTCGCGGCTCGTCCTCGAAGCTACGGAACTGAACCACCGAGCCCTGCTGACGCTGTCGCGGCTCCCTCTCGAAGAGAAAGACTTGAACCATCGGAGCCCTGCTGACCTCGTCGCGGCCCACTCTTGAGAATAAGAAACTCTTGCTACCATCCTGAGCCCTGCTGACGCTGTTGCGGCTCCTCCTGAACTACGAGCACTGCGGTGCACTCCGGATCGAGCCCTGCTGACCTCGTCGCGGCTTGAGGAGCCCTCTGGTCCGGCTGGACCATCGACGCTACCATCACGACTACCTCGAACCGAAGCGAGTAGGACAGCAAGTACCATCGCCAGCCTCCGTACCCCCCAGTTCGAGGATTGAGAACTGTGCGCAGGGTACGCTACGTACTGGCCGGCCCTTGAGACTGTCCCGCTTCCCCGTTCCCTTGTGTTACAAGGCTTTCACGATCGCTGTATATTGCTACCTTTTTACCTTTGATAAAGTTCATACTTGACAAAGATCCACGGTGTGGTGTCCGTTCGTAAGTGTGGTGTGCCGACAGTGTGTATGATCAGTCCTTCCCGGTGGGGACCCTCCCTCCATAAGACTCGGCAGGAATTGTGGGAGGGGAGGGTCTCAGGTGGTTAGGAGAGCAATCTTGACCCCTGAGGTCGCCCCCTTCCAACATTGGTGGCAGCGACGGGATACGAACCTACGTCTGGAGATCGTACCACTGACACACTACCTGAACCCACACGCAGCAGCGAACTAGAAAGAAAGAGCAACGATGTTGTCCACAGAATCCAGTGAGAAGACGCCATTCGATAAAGACCTGTTGGGAGACTACACCCATAGAGAGCTCAAGCAGTTCTGCAAAGAACTGAGTATCGCTAGTACCGGACTAAATACCAAGGAGGATTTCCAAAAAGCGCTAACGGCTTGGGTGGAGTCCGGGTCATCCCTTCCCCCGCCCGGAGACAACGGGGAAGGGAGACCACAGACCGAACCCAGTACACCGACCAGTGAGAGAAACCAGCAACAAACCCGGAGCCCAGCAACCGGGAGGGATCGGTCGTCGGAAGAGATGGCCGACCGAGAACGTGACCGAAGCCATGAACTAGAACTGGCACGCCTCAAGATGGAGGGAGAACTCAAACTTGCCGAGAAGAAGTTGGCAGTCGAGCAGTTACGGCTCCAAGGGGAGCTGGAAGAGAAAAAGCTCCAGAGGGAACATGAGGGCCGGAAACTCCAGCTCGAGCACAAACGCGGCCTCAAAGAACTAGAGTTAAAAGCCAGAACAGATGCAACCAGACCACCGGGACTCGGGGAACCGGTGATCCCTCGGGAAACGAAGGTCCACATCCCCAAAGACGTCGTGAAGGAGTTTTACAAAGTAGACGACATCCAGCAGTGGTTCAAGGCCTACGAGGTCGCCATGTCCGCCCACCGAGTCCCCGAGAAATACTGGGGGGCCAGCCTGTGGAGCCGCTTCCTCAGCGAGGGAAGAGACACCCTGCTGGACCTGCCGACCGAGCACATGAACGCCTACACCCACATGAAAGACGCCCTCCTATTCCGCTACGCGCTCACGCCCGAGATGTATCGCCAGCGGTTTAGGGAGTGCAAGAAGATCCCTGGCACCACATGGGTGGACTATGTAAACTACTACACCCGGGCCTTAGAGGGGTGGATCAAGGGCAGCAATGTGACCACCTTCTAAGGCCTGGTTGACCTCAATGCTTACGAGCACCTGTCCACGAATTGCTTTGTGGAGCTGAGGCAGCATCTCCTGGACAGCAAGCTCGCCAATCCACGTAAACTGGCTGTCGAAGCCGATCGCTGGGTGGCCACCCGAATCCAGAAGGGGCTCGGGGGAGACTACCCACGGAACGACCAAGGATCTTCCCGCCAGAGGGGTGGGGGAGGTCGAGGTAAACAGCAAGGATCTCAGTCAGGGCCCCAGCGTAGCCCCCCCAGAAACCAGACACCCCGTTCTCCTCCCTCGACGAGAACGGCCCCGATCGTAGGTACACCGGGGCCCCGCCCCAGCACAGCGTGTTTTAAGTGTCAGCAGCCAGGGCACTATGCCAGTGATCCCCGGTGCCCATGTTCCAGAAATCCACTCCCACTGGCCCCTCCACCAGGCAGATATCCTCGGTAGCCCTAGAAGAGGAAGAGGTAGAGGAGCAGAGGAGCAGGGGGAGTGGAAGCCCGCAGCCATGGTCTTTGCCTCCCTGGGGAATAGCGAGATGGTTCCGGGAGACTACCTGCCCGACAACACGGAAAAGTATCGCCAGACAGTTAAGGTTAACGGGCGCAGCATAGGAGCCCTTAGAGATACAGGAGCCAGCATCACGTCAGTCAGATACACGCTAGTCCCCGAGTCCCTGATCATCCCTCACGCCTCCTGCAGAGTGATAGCAGCCGACAACTCCGTCCGCACATGCAAAATAGCCCAGGTTCCGTTTAAGTGGGAGGGAGTCTCGGGCGACCTACGGGTAGCGGTCCGCACGGACATGCCCGTGGACTGCCTCCTGGGGAATGACCTAGAGAGCTCGAAGTGGAAAGATGTAGAAAAGGAGGACCCATCTAGAGATGTTGGGTCTGCCCCACTGGGCCTGTGTGAGCACCCGAGCCATGACAGCCAGAATGACCAACCCCGGGGACGAAGAGCCCAAGGTCCCCAGTACCGCCCCTGATGCCCCGGAGGAAGGTGAGCGACCCGCGGTCCCCGACCGGCCCTCCAGCGAAGAAAGCGAGTCCGACGACGGTCCCCACGGACCCTCCGTCGACCCGAGCTCAACCCTGACCGATCTCCCTGAGCTGGCCCAGTGGCGCCAGGAGGGAGGACCATCCCGAGAAGAGTTCTGCCAGGAGCAGACCTCCTGCCCTTGAGGGGCCCCGGCAACAGGCCGCGGCCCAGGCCGCCGGAGACCAGTCCGGCTCCCACTACCTTTACTGGGAAAACGGCCTACTCTGCAGCAAACAGAAGACCGCCGAACTAGGGTCAGCACGAGTGCTGGTGGTACCCCTACGTTTCCGCGGCCTCCTCCTCAACCTGGCCCATGATGTGCCCCTGACGGGACACTTGGGCCAGGATAAAACCTACCAACGACTAGTGACCCAGTTCTACTGGCCCTGTATGCGTGCCGATGTGGAAACCCACTGTAAGTCCTGCCCCACGTGCCAGGCTAGCGGCAAAAGCGGAGGAAAGCGCAAGGCTCCCCTCCAACCCTTCCCAGTTGTCAGTACCCCCTTTGAGAGGATGGGAATCGACATTGTCGGACCCCTGGACCCCCGGACCTCCTTAGGTCACCGGTTCATTCTTGTCTTGGTAGATCACGCCACCCGATACCCCGAAGTCATTCTCCTCCGGACGGTGACGGCCCCTGTCGTGGGCCGGGCCATCATGGGGATCTTCTCCCGGGTGGGATTCCCGCGGGAAGTGGTGAGCGACCGAGGCACAAACTTTATTTCCTGGTACATGAAGTCCCTTTGGCAACAGTGTGGGGTGACGTACAAGTTCACCACCCCATACCACCCTCAAGGTAACGGCCTGGTTGAGCGGTTCAACCGCACCCTGAAAGGAATGATCATGGGTCTCGAGGAGCCCCTGCGACGCAAGTGGGACGTCTTCCTGCCCTGCCTCCTGTTCGCATACCGAGAAGTTCCCCAGAAGTCCTTGGGGTTCAGCCCCTTCGAGCTGCTATACGGGCACCCCTCAGCCTGGTCAAGGAATGCTGGGAGACAGCCCCCCCCCCGAGCACACCCCCCAATGTGTTCTCCTATGTCCTGGCCCTCCGGAACCAGACGCGACGGTTTCGCGAGCTGGCCGAGGCCAACCTGGAGGCCAGCCAAGAAGAGATGAAACGCTGGTACGACCAGAATGCCATACTGGTCGAGTTTCAGCCCGGCCAACAGGTTTGGGTCATGTCCCCGGTGGAACCTTGTGCCCTTCAGGACAAGTGAACGGGACCCTTTAAAGTTATAGAGCGCAACAGCCAGGTCACATACCTCGTCGATACGCAATCGGCCAGGAATGCCTTGAAGGTTAACCACGTGAACCGGCTCAAACCCCACTTTATGCGTACCGAGTTGGGATTACTCCTTGCCACTGACGACGGAGAGGAAGAGGAAACGGACCCTCTATCCGATCTCCTGTGTGTGAAGGACCAAGATGGCTCCGTAGAGGGAGTGAGTCTCTCCTCCTCCCTCACCCCCGTGCAGCGTGAAGACTGTCGCCGGTTGTTGGGACAGTTCTCGGACCTCTTCTCCCTCACCCCCGGCGTCACCAATTGGTGCATCCACGACGTGGACACCGGGGACAGCCCTCCGGTACGGCACAGAGCCCTACCGGGTCCCTGACCGAGTTCGAGTCTGCATCAAGGCCGAAGTTGACAAGATGTTGGCCCTAGGAGTGGTAGAAGCCTCCGACAGCCCATGGGCTAGCCCCGTGGTCCTGGTTCCGAAGGCCGCCGCCCCCGGCACTGTTCCTGAGCTGAGTTTCTGCGTAGACTACCGCGGACTCAACGCAGTCACCCGAACCGGAGCACACCCCATCCCCCGAGGCGACGAACTCATTGACCGCCTAGGGTCGGCTCAGTACCTCAGTACCTTCGATCTCACCAGTGGCTACTGGCAGATCGGCCTCACGGAGAGGGCCCAGAAGAGATCCGCTTTCTCCACTCCGGATGGCCACTTCCACTTCAGAGTAATGCGCTTCGGCATGAAAAACTCCCCCGCCACCTTCCAGAGACTGGTCAACCAGGTCCTGGCAGGGTTGGAAAGTTTCAGCGCGGCATACCTCGACGACATTGTCGTGTTCAGTGCCCACTGGCCCGAGCACCTGCAACACTTCTGGGAGGTATTGGAAGCCCTGCGCCACGCAGGCCTCACCATTAAAGCTAGCAAATGCCAGATAGGACAGAGCTCTGTGGTATACCTCGGGCACCAGGTCGGAAGCGGCCTCGTAGCCCCCCTCCAACCCAAGATAGACGCTATCAATGCCTGGGAAACCCCCATGACCCATACCGAGGTGCGGGCTTTCCTAGGACTCACAGGGTACTATCGTAGATTCATCAAGGGCTACGGGAATATTGTAGGCCCCCTCACAGAGTTGACAGCCAAGGCACACCCCAAAAAGGTTAGTTGGACCCCCGCCTGTCAGAAGGCGTTTGAGGAACTGAAAAATGCCATGTGCACCGCACCAGTACTGCAGGCCCCCGATTACTCCCGAGAGTTCGTGGTCCGGACAGACGCCTCCGAACATGGAATTGGAGCCGTGCTCTCCCAGGTGGACGACAAGAGGATTGATCACCCAGTAGCCTTTATCAGCCGGAGGCTACTACCCCGAGAGCAAAGATGGAGCACCATCGAGCGAGAGGCCTTCGCAGAGGTTTGGGCCTTGAAGAAGCTGAGGCCCTACCTGTTCGGTACCCACTTCCTGGTCCAGACCAACCACCGTCCTCTCCAGTGGCTCATGCAGATGAGAGGAGAGAACCCCAAACTGCTACGCTGGTCTATCTCCCACCAGGGGATGTATTTTAAAGTTGAACACAGGCCTGGTGCCGACCGCGCCAACGCCGACGGTCTGTCCCGCTTCTTCTGCCTCAGCGAAGAGAACCCCCAAGAGGATGGGTAGTTCTCCTCGTCTTTCAGCTGGAGGGGACGCATGTTGGACCCGGACTCGTGGCGTGGTCCTCTCTGATCCCCGCAACCAAAGAACTACTGGTGGACCTGACCCCAGCCCGCCCAGAACTGTACACAACCCCTCTACACCGGACCTGAGCCGAACTCCAGACCGCGTGCCTGCACCCGTGCATGTGACCATCAGACTCCATGTTTGGCCACACCGGCCGGCCGGCCGCCTTCTTCCCTTTCGGCAGCTCTTGGCCGACCCTAACTGCAGACAGGCGTGCGCGTCCGGCGCGCCCAGACCCGCCCGGGGGTGAAGGACCCACCAAGTACCCAAAACCAAGGCTTCAATCACACCTCCGGCCCCCTCCCAAGAAACTGGTTCCCCTCACACCTCTGAACTACCCCTGGGGGCTGGTTTCGATCACACCTTTGGCCTCCTAGCGAGCTGGCTCCAAACCTTGATGGGCGTCTGGGAATCCCTGGACGCACGGTCCAAAGCATCAAAGAACCAGCCGCCCAGACAATCGGCCGCCCGGCCCTCGGACCACCGGCCCCCTGCCTATGAGGGTCCGGACATCAAGGGGCCCCTGAACTATAAGACAGCCTACCTCACATCCAGCCGGCAGTTGTATCCTGGACAAGAAAGCCCTGCTGATCTGATCGCGGCTGACCTTGAGGAGAACAGACTCTGACCCACCGAGCCCTGCTGACGCTGTCGCGGCTCGTCCTCGAAGCTACGGAACTGAACCACCGAGCCCTGCTGACGCTGTCGCCTCCCTCTCAAAGAGAAAGACTTGAACCATCGGAGCCCTGCTGACCTCGTCGCGGCCCACTCTTGAGAACAAGAAACTCTTGCTACCATCCTGAGCCCTGCTGACGCTGTCGCGGCTCCTCCTGAACTACGAGCACTGCGGTGCACTCCGGATCGAGCCCTGCTGACCTCGTCGCGGCTTGAGGAGCCCTCTGGTCCTGCTGGACCATCGACGCTACCATCACGACTACCTCGAACCGAAGCGAGTAGGACAGCAAGTACCATCGCCAGCCTCCGTACCCCCCAGTTCGAGGATTGAGAACTGTGCGCAGGGTACGCTACGTACTGGCCGGCCCTTGAGACTGTCCCGCTTTCCCGTTCCCTTGTGTTACGAGGCTTTCACGATCCCTCGATCGCTGTATATTGCTACCTTTGATAAAGTTCATACTTGACAAAGATCCACGGTGTGGTGTCCGTTCGTAAGTGTGGTGTGCCGACAGTGTGTACGATCAGTCCTCCCCGGTGGGGACCCTCCTTCGATAAGACTCGGCAGGAATTGTGGGAGAGGAGGGTCTCGGGTGGTTAGGAGAGCAATCTTGACCCCTGAGGTCGATCCCTTCCGACATATGCCTTATCAATCAAATCTCTTCACTTGACCTGGTCCTCCTCCAGTGTATTCTCCTCATAGTCCAAGCCCAAACAATCCATCAATTCATCTGCCCTTACCCACTCGGTGCGTGGTGGTACCGCCACCAGATATTGCACATTATACACCACCTTTGGCGTACCCGCCCTCAAAATGCTTCCATTAGCCATTGTACATGCAGTCTTTGGACCACCCTTTTCATCCATTCGTGCATTGTTAGATGTAACCTCCTACCTCACCTCCTTCTTTCTGCTTTCAAAACCTCTTGGAAAGACCTTACCAACCCTTTAAGAGAAAAAGTAAGAAGGCTGGGAAACCACTTTATATGTGAGCTCTGTATGCCAGCCTAATACCCAACCATCAAATTAATGTAATGTAATGCGCTTCAGTTGCACTGTCCATTCTTGTCTGGCTGTGTGCGTCACCACAATTAAAGGGACCATCTTCCAGCATATTTTTAATAAAACACTTGACACAATGCATAGTGACACCATATATTTATTTATTTATTTATTGTGTTTATTTATTGAATGTTTTCAAAATAATTTCCACTTAAGTAGAAACTTTGTTCCTTCATTTCAAAAATAAATATTAAATACATTTTATAGTGAGCACCACAAACGCCGATATTACAGTGAAGAAGTTAATAAAATATTTTGAATGTATCTTAATTTTTTTTATGAGCACCTCAAACACTGGTATTACAGTAAAGATGTTTTTTTAAAAAGTTTCAATGTATCACAAAATATTTTATGTGAGCAGAACAAATGTCGATATTACAGTAAAGAAGTTGTAAAAATAGTTTCAGTTTAGCTCAAAATATTAAACGTGAGGACCACAAACACTGATAGAACAGTAAACCAGTTGTGAAAATAGTTTCAATGTATCAGAATAACTCATTTCACTTCACTGAGAACATGTTTCTTTACTACTGACAGATCTTACATCTTACAGATGGAAAATGTCCCTTACACAGTAAGCATTTCTTCTTGGCATGTAGTGCTGTAGATTCACATGGTTTCCATAGTCCTGCCATCTTGTGTTGTGTTGGGATGTTTGCAAGTTGTTTTTCTTTGAAGAATTCTATGTAGTCACGTGGTAAGGCTGTCTCCTCCTTCTGTTGATACTGTGCATGGGAATCGACTCTATTATTAGTATATTTGGAGGCAGATGGTGAGAATGAAGTTAAGAGTATAATATACTTGTACCTATGTGTGTGTGTGTATATATGTGTGTTAGTAAATGCAACAGGGAGACTTGCTTACTATACAGCGCAGGCCTTGTGCATGGCCGAGTTGGGAAAAGCCAAGGACAACAATATTGCGAGGGGCGCAGCAGGGAGCTGCCTGACTTAATGTCATACAAACAGCATCTCACCCATCCCACTTGTTCTCAATGGGGTTCCGTTATAGACTTTGTAATCATCCCTTAATGTACCTCAGCGTAATTGTAACACCCCATCAACTTCCTGCCCTCCTCCCATCTTCCTCACACTGCCTGCTATCACACCATAATGACCCTCCTGCCCCCTCAACAAACACATTTTTTTTCTGCCCAAGGTGCTGTTCCGGTCAATCCGATATAGGGCAGGCCCTGAGCGTACACTTGGTAATCAATGTGTCTGAAAAGTAGTCATTTATTCCGGACCTATATTTTCTATCTAGAAAGCAAGTTGCCTAATTAGTAAAGGGTGTAAAGTTATTCAATGCTAGCAACCTTCCTTTACGTACAATTTATAATCTCAACATGTTGAGGCCTTATAAATCAAGCGTGAAAGGTAATCTATTCAAGGGTACCTATTTAAGTAATGGGACATACTCATCCATGGCAAAATTAAGTGACCGTTAGAACAGGGGAGTCACTCCTTGACCCCAAGGGAGATTCTTCCGTCTTCTAGTCGAAATAGAATGTCGAACTTACAGGATATATGGTGCAGAGCTTCGTCCAGGTATAATCTGAAGTACTAAGGACTGGGGTCCCATACTTGTACTAAGATAGGGGGTGAGACATATTCTGGGGACCCACCTATGGGAGGGTCTTTAGAGAGGGGTGGTCGCACCCCTTTCCGTTTGTTAAGTTTCGTGCTAGAGCAGGGGCTGAGTGCCCGTGCAACCGGTTTCAAGTGGGGTATGGACAGGGACACCATACACTAACAATAGTTTGGTGAATTTTTTAGACAGTCTATGCAATCCATGCTTGTGGACTTTACTGAAACCTTTGGGATACACATTACAGCTTACATAATCCAGAAGCCCTTGGTACTTAGTGGCATCCATTTCTATTTTCTGTAGAAGGGTGGAATTCTACCTCAGCCACTAGGACTGGTGGGGGGGGGGGGGGGGGGGGTAGCATTATAAAGTGTTTGAAAGCAAACACTACATGTTTCCATGCAGCCAAACTAGACTTAGCATAAACCGCGAGGTTATTATGCACTAAAAAGTATATGGTCTGCCTGCATCACAGAACAGCATCAGAGAATAGATTCTGAAAACCGCAGAGGGGTCTTGTTCATGCATGGGCACCCTCTGACACAAAACCCAGCACTCAGCCTTCAGAATTGTTAAGGCCTGCCATAGGAGTGACTGATGAGTTTATATAAGTCAATGATAAAATCAAACCAGTGAAAGTTTGCATGTATTCAATTTTGTTTCACTTATGGATCTACAGACCTGAAAGATTATGCACTGAAACCCATGAAAAAAACGTATGGCTGTATGGAAGAAACCAGTGAAAGCACGCCTGGAAGCAATAGTGTCAAGCATAAAATTGTATGATTCTTCTTTTTGTTTACTTAAAACGCACCAATGGATAGTTGATGATGTTGGTTTCTATAACATCTAAACATGTACATCGAACGCCATTAGACATACTATACTGTGTTTTCATATATTTTTTTCTAGGTAATCGATGCGTACCTTTAAAAAATATGTATGTGTAGACCAAATGTACGTATATTTTCATCAATAACACATACAGACCTAGCCATAAAGAATAATTATTTATCAATGTGTGTAATGAAATCCTTTTACTTTAACCTTAGTGTTTAGCAATCTCTGCTACAGAGTCGTCCTGTATATTCCTGGACAAATATCGTTCTTCTGCTTTTCGGGTAAATATTCATATCTCTTATGTGACTTTTCTCTTGTTACTGGTTTTAAGGAATATTCAAAGTTAACGATTCATTAAATTAATGTCCGAGTGTAAACTAGAGCTAGAGTGACGTTTTGAAGACTATTAAAAATGTAACATATCTTCAAAGTGAATATTATTGATTTGGAATTTTTATTGATTTGTCCTGTCTGTAAAGTGTTCTCAGAAAGCACCCACCCAGCCCCAATACACTAAAGCCTGTCTAGGAGGAGGTTACACCTCCCTGTGACAGGAAACCGATTGACCATGCCTTCCCTGCTAGAGTGCTGTCCAGCAGCAGAAGGTCAGACCCGTATCTGTGGCTGCAGCTTCCATTTTTTGATGGTAGGACTCTTTTAAACTATTACGGGTTAGGTCAGTGTGTACATGTCTTCTCACACTAGAAGGGTGGAATTCTACCCCGATGCCATGACTGACAGGCGGGAGGCTTGGAGGGGGGTAGGTAGCATTCGAAAGTGTTTGACACCAAACATGAACATGTTTCCATGTAGGCATTCTAAAGTTAGCATAAAGTTTTCCGTAAAAACGTCTGAAGATTTTTGGTTTCAGGCACTGCAGAATTCTTTAACAGAATCAAAATGTAAAAATGCTGTACATTAGCGCATCTCAACTGCAATCGTAAAAAGTGACAGCCACACTTTTTTTGCCTTCTCCTTTTTGTTTTGTCAATACATGGGAGCTTGTTCTACACTGGTAAAGAAAAGAACACAAATGTTGTCATTGGTGCTGAAGCTGCCTTGCTGAAGTAGGGTGCAACTGTTGGAGTGTGACCATGTGATAGAGGTGCAACTGTATGTATAGATTCAGCTGTCTGTGGTCTAATTAGTTCAAGTGGAGTTACCTCTACCTCTTACTCTACCATTGTAGAATGACCTGTGGATGAGCGGTATTGGTTGTTCCCCTTGAAAGAGGTGGAAGAATTCAACCAAGGTTTCAACAGCTTATCCAAAAAGTTGCTCAATTTCAAAGGGCTAGTTAAGTATGGAGGTTACACAGTGTATGGCCCACCTCCACATGGCTTGTGCAAGGCCTGACAGCTTAAGGGAGTTTGTCCCACCCTTGTTTCAGTAGCAGTGTTTGTAGAACTGGGTGAATAAAGGGCTGCAGTTTTGAATCTAAAGTCCTCAAAAAATGTAGAACTTATTAAAATATCTGGTTCTGGATGCGGACTTATGTAAGAATCTGCAAACTGGGGCATTATCAGTGTCAGTATCTATTCTTGGAATGTTGAGCTGTTGTTTCACATGTGCCCTCCTGCCTACCCCGCTAACACCTGTGGTTGTTTTATGTTATTATTTATTTTACATATGCATGGACAACTCACTTATTTACTCTATTCTCAACTTCTTGTGGGAATACAATATAACAATGGAGTCAATCCCCAAGCAGACTAAATAAAAAAGGAGGAGTCACCTTAGCACGCAACTTGAATAAATGGTAGGAGAAGGGGGTGTCAACACCCTGAATAGACAGTTGAATGTTGTGTTGTCTCACTGTCACTATTAGGATGTCAGATGTATTCTGTGTACATGCTCATTTTTGTCTCTTTAAAAGGCAGTGCAATCATAGACCATCAAGTTTCCCCGACCGACAATCAGGCAGGAAGATAGCATGAGTGAACAGAGCCTGTCCACCACTGAGTGGCTGTGTGATTTGTAGTGTTGATGTTACGTTACCAGAATTTGTAGAGCGCACATACACCATAATGGTTTCTTGGTGCAAGGGTAACAGGAGTAGCGCGTGGTTGATACTGGCAGTATATTAATTGACTGCAGCAACAGATGACCGTCAGATCACATCAGACAAGCTGTCAGATGCTATAAGACCGCTATGAGAGCAACCCCTCAAGCACTTACAAACTTAAAAAGAAGAAGAATTAGCAAGGAAACCCTTACACCCCAAAGCAGCTGTACAAAATACCATGAGAACATTACTCGACAAAAGACTGTAATGAGAGAACTCTATTTAAGTAAAGAGTCTTCATTGCGTGCTCCTTTGAATAATAAACTTGTTAAGAAAAAAATAGGAGGTGAGGAACAGTCTGTTGAAGCAGTCCAATATGTGATTTACCGACATTTCAAGATGGAGGGAATCCATTTATTGAAAGATGTTCTGCAGGAAGAAGATTGGTTGGTGAAGCTAGATCTGAAGGATGCTTACTTCACAATTACGATTGCAGAGAGCCAGAAATGTTTAATAAAAATCTCTGCAACAGGATGCTGATTTACGTAAGAATCTGCAAATTCAAAACAGTTTTTTGCAAGAGCAGGGGCCGAGTGCACCTGTTTGAAGTGGGGTATGCACAGGGACAGCATACACTAACAATAGTTTGATGAATTTATTACACAGTCTACGCAATGCATGCTTCTGGACTTTACTGAAACCTCAGGATACACATTACGGATTACATAATCCAGAAGCTATTGGTACTTAGTGGCATCCAATTCTATTTTCTGTAGAAGGGAGGAATTATACCTCCGCCACTAGGACTGGTAGGAGGGTAGCATTCCAAAGTGTTTGACAGCATAGGCTACATGTTTCCATGCAGTCAAACTAAAGTTAGCATGACCAGCGAGGTTATAATGCACTTAAGAGTATATATGGTCTGGCTGCATCACAGAACAGCATGAGAGAATAGATTCTGAAAGCTGCTGAGGGGTCCTGCTCATGCATGGGCACCCTCTCACACAAAACCCAGCACTCAGCCTTCAGGATTGTTAAGGCCTGCCATAGGAGTGACTGAGAAGTTTATATAGGTCAGTGATAAAATCAAACCAGTGAAAGTATGCTTGTTTTACATTTTGTTTCACTTATGGATCTACAGACCTGAAAGATTATGCATCTAAATCCATGAAAAAGTTTTGGCTGTACGGAAGAAACTTGTGAAAGGGCGCTTGAAAGCAAAAGTGTGGAGCATAAAATGTGTAGGATTCTTCTTTTTGTTCACTCAAAACGCACCAATTGATAGTTGATGTCTGAATTTTTTGGTTGCAGACAACGCAGAACTCTTCAACAGAATCCAAACGTAAAATAGATGTACATTAGCACATCTTAACTGCTATCATAAAACTTACTTTGGGCAATTTGGTACAAGTCTCTAGAAGGGTGGAATTTTACCCCCGCCGCCAGCACTGATGGGGGGGTAGCATTCGAAAGTGTTTGACAACAAACATGGCCATGTAGCCATTGTAAAGTTCACATTAACCACCGTTATGGTCTGGCTGCATCACAGAACAGCCTTAGAGTAGGGATTCTGAAACACTTCATTAGCTTTCTCCTTTTTGTTTTGTCAATAGATGGAAGCTTGTTCTACAATGGTAAAGAAAACACAAAAGTTGTCATTGGTGCTGAAGCAGCATTGCTGCAGTAGTGGGAGCACCTTTTGGAGTATGACCATGTGATAGTGGTGCGTCTGTATTATAGATTCTGCTGTCTGACGTCTACCTTAGTGAGAGTGGAATTACCTCTACCTCTTACTCTACCATTGAAGAATAACGTGTGGATGAGCGGTATTGGTTGTTGCCCTTGAAAGAGGAGGACAAATTCAATTTAGGGTTCAAGACCTTAGCCGAATAGTTGCTCGATTTCAAAGAGCAGATTAAGTATTAAGGTTAGAGGAAGTATGGCCCACCTCTAAATGGCTTATGCAAGGCGTGACAGCTGAAGGGAGTGTGTACCAACATTCTTTCATTAGCAGTGTTTGTAGAACGGAGTGAATAAAGGGATGTAATTTTGAACGTAAAATCCTACCAAAATGTACAACTTCTTAAAATGTCTGGTTCTGGCTGTTGACTTATGTAAGAATCTGCAAACAGGGTCATTATCTGGGACATTATCAGTGTCAGCTTCTATTCTTGGAATGTTAAGCTGTTGATTCACATGTGCCCTCCTGCCTACCCTACCAACACCTGTGGTTGTTTTATGTTATTATTTGTTTTATATACGCATGGACAACTCTATATTACACTTAATTACTCCTTTATCAACCTCTTGTGTGAATAGAATCTAACAATGGAGCTCAATGCCCAAGCAGACTAAATAAAAAGGAGGAGTCACCTTACTTGCGTCTTGAAAGACTCCTTCAAAGAAATACAACTTATGATAATCCGGACACAACACTAGATGGCAGGAGTATGGAGAGCATGTAAATCTACAGCTGGCATGCGAACACATCTTTACCAAGGAAAGTAACTTTCTTAATAAATACATTTGTAACCTGAATAAGGTAACCAGGATGTTGCAATTGTTTCAATACATTCAATGTGGATCCATCAGCAGCATTCTTCACATGGTACCTGCTGGGAAGAAAGTGAAAATTGATTTGTTATTCTATTCGGATTGTATACAGGTCAATAGATTTTTGTTGTGCTAACTTACATTTATTTACATAGTAAACATAGTGCACTGTTGCCAGTCAGTGGCAAAATGGTAATGAGTCCATTACTAGGAAGGGTGCATAGCCAGCGAACCAACATGGCGGACGCAACTCGGAAAACATTCTTGCAAATCCCTCAGTTATACGGTGATCCACCCTGCATCAGACCCATCTGCAAAAGTGTGAATTTGAGATTTACTGCCACCATAAACACCTCAAGTACTTATATCAGTTACTTTTTAACTTTGGCGACTAAAGTCATATTGAGGGTATTTACCATAAAGTTTTCCGTAAAAATTTCTGAAGCTTTTTGGTTGCAGACACCGCAGAACGTTTGAACAGACTCTAAATGTAAAATAGATGTACGTTAGCGCATCTTAACAGCAATGGTAAAAATTGTAAACTTAATTTGCAATATTTGGTACATGTTTCCAGGTGTTTTCCGATCCAGTACTTAGGACAGTCACAACTGTTCAAAACTATTTCTAATGGCAAGACAACAAACAGAATTTTAAAAAACACAAACATAACGAAATATCTTACTATACTATGCTCAAAATTTAAGCTGTGCCTTTTTATAAAAAAAATTCAAAGACAAAACAAACTACCAAATAATCCACACTTTATGACAACACTAGGGTATGACACATTTTCTACCATGAAATGCTAAACTCAAACCAGATGACTCAATTAGGTCCATTGCAATTTTGAATCTATACTGCCCCAGAAATCTTTCATTTATTAAAATCTCTGCAACTGGCTGCTGACTTATGTAACATTCTGCAAACTGAAAACAGAGTTAAAAATGTATATGTTGTACAATGACAAAGCTAAATTTTAATGTACATAAAAACAATTCTTCTCAATAGGATTGGGGTTTGATAGCCGTCAGAGGTCTCGGACCAACCGTGTTAGGACCATACTAGTGGTCATACAAAATCACATGTGAATACCAATATGCTTCCGACAGGCACTATGGCCGCGTTCGGTAGGCGTTCACAAGTGTGTTATCCCTAAAAGCACTCTTGCAACTATTCTAAAGAAGTAAGCTATTAACATAAAGTAATGTATCTTCAACAAATTAAGGTTTAAAAAACCATAACGGAAGTATCATTACCAGCATGCAAAAAAACACAATTGTAGCTGTCCTGTTGCTTTTGGTTAGATTCTACCACTAACTGCCATAGCTCATAGTCGGGATGCTTCAACGCCTGTAGGAAAGCACTTTAGACACATACGAATTGTTATGTTAAATATTTCACTTTCAATCTCATAAAGAAAAGTCAAATTGACAATTTTATATGTATGCAATATGAAAAATACTAACTAGATAATGGAAAGTTTTTTAGGGAAAGGGTACCTCCAATTTCGTAAAAAGTCTTGGTAGGTCTGAAGTTTGCTAATCAGTGAATCATAAACTATTATTGTCTTTGATAAAGGTTTCAATATCTGAAAAAATCATATAAAAGAAATAAGATTTTTAGTATTGAGAGTTAAATTTTTATGTTAGAGATGTCTGCTCTAGATACATTACAAAACAAAAACATTTAAAAACATGACCATTAAAATTATTTGTAAAAAATATTTAGGCACTTCAAACTATTAAAACCAGTCATATTTTTCAACAATCACTTTCAAAACGGACTGATAAATGTTGAAAAACTTGCACTTACCAAAAGTATCTCAGTCCCCAATGAACACCAGTATGACAGTAATAAATATATATTTTTTTAATTGCAACACTTAAAACTATTATAACCAGTTATAACCAGCTATATTTTTCACAAATAAGTTAAAAAACTAGAAATGAGAAAAAAATGATGAAAAAACTTGCACTTACCAAGAGTATCCAATGAACACCAGTATTTGTCGGACAAAGAACAGTTTCCATTTTCTCATAAGGTACCTGTAGAGGAAAAGATGTGATCATGAATAACTATACATTTCATCCAACATCCATAGGTCTATACTAACAATTCGAAAATGTGAATGTCAATTCAATCAAAGTTCCAAATTAAAAAAAATTCACTTGAAAAACAGGTTACATTTGTAATACTCTTCAAAATGTTACTCTAAGTCTATTTTACACTCAAACATGAATTCAATGATTCAGTAACTTTGAATATTCCTTTGAAACCAGTAACAGTGAAAAGTTACATAAGAGATATGAATATTTACCCGAAAAGCAGAAGAACGATATTTGCCTAGGAATATACAGGCCGACACTGTTGCTAAGATTGCTAAACACTAAGGTTAATATAAACGGATTTCAGTACACACATTGATAAAGAATAATTATTTTTGGCTAAGTCTGTGTGTTATTGTTGAAAATATACGTACATTTGGTTTTGACATACATATTTTTGAAAGGTAGGCATCGATTACCTATAAAAAAAATATGAAAACAAATGAGCTTCAACAGAGAACCACCATGTACATCCTACGCCATTAGCCATACTAAACACATTTTAGATGTTACAGAAACTAACCTCATCAACTATCCATTGGTCCGTTTTGAGTGAACAAAACGAAGTATCATACAACTTGAAGCTCGAAACTATTGCTTCCAAGCGTCCTTTCAGTGGTTTCTTGCATACACCCAAAACTTTTTTCATGGATTTAGATGGAAGAGATGCTGGAGATGGAGGACATGCTGTAGATGGGAGAGGTGCTGGAGATGGGAGAGGTGCTGGAGATGGGAGAGGTGCTGGAGATGGAAGAGGTGCTGGAGATGGAAGAGGTGCTGGAGATGGAAGAGGTGCTGGAGATGGAACAGGAGCAGGAGGTGGAACATGTGCAGGAAATTTATCACTGGTTATGCTTCCTGCAAAATAATGTTGGAAAGTTTATAAAATGTACAATTTCTTTTTTTTAAAAACGAGTACTCAAACATCATACTACAAACCTTACTCTAACAAAAATAGCTATTCAGAAATCCCTTTAGTAAAATAATGTACTTTACAAAACATATGTGCAGAAACTCAAAAGTCACGTTCTCTTGCTCAACCTACTACCTTCTCACCTATTAGGGAGACATTTACACCGGCCGATGGAACATCATTACACCACACATCCAAATTATGTCCCATTACTTTAATGAATTACCTTTGACACTCGAATTATAAGGCCTCAACATGTCGAGATTATAAGTTCTACGTAAAGGCATGTTGCTAGCATTGAGTAACTTTACACGCTTCCCTTGCATTTCACCGATACGGTATGGTCCAGTAAAGTTATGCTCCAAAGTACCTCCTTTTCTCGTTGTTCGCCTGCAATTTTTCAGAAGCACTTCACTGAAGGTGCACAGCTTATATTTCTTGGAAACTCTATTTTATTTAGAGAGTTTTGTATAGAGCTACTGGACCGAGGGTATCAGAGCGCTTTGCAAGGTTGGTATACATACAAGAGATATTTCACAGTGTGCAATAATTATGAAGGATAAAAACATTACAATCAGATGGATAGGAGGTAGCTATATAAGACAATATAAGCAGCTTGCAAGTAATCATGGGGGATAAAAAACATAGCTATTAAATGAGGGAGTGGGGAGGAAAGGCATTCTCTTCCTGGGCAACCTCAATATTCTGCTTTGTCTGCTTCTGCATCTCTGCTTTTCTACTTTTCTTTTCTGCGATAATGCCTGCATATTCGCTTTCTATTGGTAGTACAAACTCAAGCTAATAAAGGAAACCTAAAACTCAATCACTGATAAATACATTTTATGCCAAAAACATGACAATTAGCACAGCAAAAAATACATTTAATGTTTTTAAAAAGTTAAAAAGTATCCAACAAGACAATGTATGTATAAATACATTTTCATGAATTTGCAGATTAAAATATACATTTGAGTACTCTCAATTTCATACCAGATCATCCGCCACCTCACTAGGAAATCTTGCTTCTCGCCCATACATAAGTTGGAAGGGGGAAACTTTTGTTGCGGTATGTGGCTTAGATCGTAAAGCGGACAATGCATGGTCCAAATATAGATCCCAGTCGTTCTGATGCTCATTCACGTACTTAGACAACGTGCTGTAAAATTACAAAAGATTAACATGTGGCATGACTGTTACTGGCAGTTCATTAATCAAGTTTTTTTGCCAATACAATTGGACTACAGCAAAAGATGACCGTCAGCCCACATCAGACAAGCTGTCAGATGCAATAACACTGCCATGAGAGCATTCTCTCAAGTACTTACAAACATATAAATCAGAAAAAATAGGATTACCTTTTAATGCTAGCATTCGTACGCTCATCTAAACCATTTGTCTGTGGGTGATAGGCTGCACTTACAGAACGTTCTATTTGCAAAAGCTTAGATAACTCTGAATTAACCTGAAAAAAAAATATATATATAATATTATGAAATGTTGGTGAAATATACTGTTCAAATGTGACTGATTGAAAAAGATACTATATATGTACAATTATATTTGGCAAGCAAAATAGAAAATACCATTGCATTATAAAAATGTTAGGCAGAGATTGGCCACTCACTTCATTCACAAACTCCCGGCCTTGATCTGTTAGAACCCTTTGGGGACTTCCATGTCGTAGGTGCATTTGCAACAGTCTTGAAGCAACCTCAGCTGCAGTCTTGGACTTTAGAGGAAATGCCTCCACCCATTTAGAAAAATAATCTGTTGCAGTCAGAATATATTTGTATCCTGTAGGAGTTATAGGTAAAGGTCCCATCAAATCCACTCCTACAAGTTCCCAAACTTCTTCCACCTGTTAATATACACAAAAAAATATTTTTTTAAATAATTTTACAATAACAATGGATCATTTTATGCAAGTGTCACATGTTTAAATAATTTTTTAGAATCATACCTAATGATCAGTCAGTTAATAAAGCAAAAAGTAACAAATTTAGAACATACTTTGATTGGTTTTAATTCAGAGCAAATCTGGAGGGCAGGTTGTTCCTTTAGGCAAACATCACACTCTTTGATCTAAAAATAAAGATCAAGAAAAATGTAAAGATGTGTCTCCATAAAAACAAATTCATATCAACGTGTTCACGTTGTATCTCAAGTGCAGACGGAGTACATGTAAAAAGCATAGCCTCTGAAGTAACATATCTTTTATAACAGGCTTTATGTTTATCCACACAATGGTACAATGAATACATTACAACCAACTATTTAAAAAACTCTCTAAATCTAAAATCTTTATAAACATATAAATTAATCAACATTAATAGGATCATAGGATGGGAAAACAGACTCATGATCAAAAGAATATTATGTCATTTACTGAAGGTGCACAGCTTATATTTCTTGGAAACTCTCTTTTTATATTTTTCTTTCTGCTCTTCCTGGGCAGCCTCAATATTCTGCTTTGTCTGCTTCTGCATCTCTGCTTTTCTACTTTTCTTTTCTGCGATAATGCCTGCATATTCGCTTTCTATTAGTAGTACAAACTCAAGCTAATAAAGGAAACAAAACTCAATCACTGATAAATAAATTTTATGCCAAAAACATGACAATTAGCACAGCAAAAAATACATTTAATGTTCTATAAAGTTAAAAAGTATCCAAGAAGACAATGTATGTATAAATACATTTTCATAAATTTGCAGATTAAAATATACATTTGAGTACTTTCAATTTCATACCAGATCATCCGCCACCTCACTAGGAAATCTTGCTTCTCGCCCATACATAAGTTGGAAGGGGGAAACTTTTGTTGTGGTATGTGGCTTGGATCGTAAAGCGGACAATGCATGGTCCAAATATAGATCCCAGTCGTTCTGATGCTCATTCACGTACTTAGACAACGTGCTGTAAAATTACAAAAGATTAAGTGGCATGACTGTTACTGGCAGTTCATTAATCATGTTTTTTTGCCCTTACAATTGGACTACAGCAAAAGATGACCGTCAGCCCACATCAGACAAGCTGTCAGATGCTATAACACCGCCATGAGAGCAATCTCTCAAGTACTTACAAACTTATAAATCAGAAAAAGTAGGATTACCTTTTAATGCTAGCATTCGTACGCTCATCTAAACCATTTGTCTGTGGGTGATAGGCTGCACTTACAGAACGTTCTATTTGCAAAAGCTTAGATAACTCTGAATTAACCTGAAAAAAAATAGATATATAATATTATGAAATGTTGGTGAAATATACCGTTCAAATGTGACTGATTGAAAAAGATACTATATATGTACAATGATATTTGGCAAGCAAAATAGAAAATACCATTGCATTATAAAAATGTTAGGCAGAGATTGGCCACTCACTTCATTCACAAACTCCCGGCCTTGATCTGATAGAACCCTTTGGGGACTTCCATGTCGTAGGTACATTTGCAACAGTCTTGAAGCAACCTCAGCTGCAGTCTTGGATTTTAGAGGAAATGCCTCAACCCATTTAGAAAAATAATCTGTTGCAGTCAGAATATATTTGTATCCTGTAGGAGTTGTAGGTAAAGGTCCCATCAAATCCACTCCTACAAGTTCCCAAACTTCTTCCACCTGTTAATATACACAATAAAAATATTTTTTTAAAGAATTTTACAATAACAATAGATCATTTTATGCAAGTGTCACATGTTTAAATATTTTTTTAGAATCATACCTAATGATCAGTCAGTTAATAAAGCAAAAAGTAACAAATTTAGAACATACTTTGATTGGTTTTAATTCCGAGCAAATCTGGAGGGCAGGTTGTTCCTTTAGGCAAACATCACACTCTTTGATCTAAAAATAAAGAAATAAAGATCAAGAAAAATGTAAAGATGTGTCTCCAAAAAAACAAATTTATATCAACGTGTTCAGGTTGTATCTCAAGTGCAGACGGAGTACATGTAAAAAGCATAGCCTCTGAAGTAACATATCTTTTATAACAGGCTCTATGTTTATCCACACAATGGTACAATGAATACATTACAACCAACTATTAAAAAAACTCTCTAAATCTAAAATCTTTATAAACGTATAAATTAATCAACATTAATAAGATCATAGGATGGGAAAACAGACCCATGATCAAAAGAATATTATGTCATTTACAATGTGAGACATGTAAATGAAAAATATATGGGTGCAAAAAAACAATGACCTATAAGACTAGCACTATAGAGAACGATATTTTAATTAAAAAATTAATTAGAGAAGACAGAAAAATGCAAACTTACCCATTGTTCAATTTCAACTGACATATTTGGCCAATAAAATCGGGAAGAAATGCTTTTTTTCGTTTTATTGATACCAGAATGACCACCAATAAGAGACGAATGAAATTCAGAAAAAATCTTTTGAGCAGCTTCAGCACCAATGACAACTTTAGTGTTGTTCTTTTTACCAGTGTAGAACAAGCTCCCATCTATTGACAAAAAAAAGAGAACAAAGAGAAAACAAAAAAGTGTTTTAGTAACTATGATTGTCCAAATGTAAATATGCATGTGAAAAATAATTACATAAACTGAGAACATCCCTTTTCTCAAACAGCCTTAACACATTGCATTTAAAAAAAAGAATAGTTATAAAATTATAGTACCGTCAATGGTGAATTTTTTAGAGAGTCTACGCAATCCATGCTTCTGGACTTTACTGAAACCTTCAGGATACACATTACGGCTTACATAATCCAGAAGCTCTTTGTACTTAGTGGCATCCATTTCTAGTTAAAATAATGATAAAGGGAAACAAGCATTTACAATGCAATGGTTTCGCCTTTGGAAAAGTTAGAGCTATTGGCATTGCTCATGACATTTTTTTTAATTTTTTTTTTACTTATAAATAAATGGAATTGCTATTTACATTGCCAACAGCTCTCACAGCCCACACAGCTCTCACAGCCCACACAGCTCTCACAGCTCTCACAGCCCACACAGCTCTCACAGCCCACACAGCCCACACAGCTCTCACAGCCCTCACAGCCCTCACAGCCCACACAGCCCACACAGCTCTCACAGCTCTCACAGCCCTGACGGTACCTGTCAATCAATGTCCAATAGTTTAACAGGAGCACTCAAAGCAAAACTCTTCTTAAAGCACCAGGAGAAATCTGGTTTCAAGTGGCCCTCTGCCGGTGGTGTGTGCAGGTTAAATGGATAGGTCAATAGTATATATCAGCATGAATACTAATCAACAAAAATCCTACCTTCCCAGGCGACCTAGCCCAAGTTTAAAAAAAAACCTCAAACCCAGTAGCTAGTAACAAGAACTTATTCCTACTACTATCAAGTCAAGTCTTCACATCTTCAAAAATGTCTGGTGTCTGATCAATGCACACTCGCCCGAGTTGTCGTTGCTAGATACCTAAAAATGAGCTAGATTACCCCTACGGTGAAAAAGTCCACCCTTGTTCCCAACTTGTTGGTTAATTTCAGACGTGTTTCCAACCAACCCAAGCTATGTAGTCATTAAATACAGACTCTCAAAACAGCAAATTATGTATATTCATTAATGTTACGTACTAACGTGTAAACTATAATGCGTGTGTTTAATGTGTATGTTTACGTGTACATATTTATTTATTCTAGGACGTGTGTATTTTATCTGACCTTAGACACACACACGCACCTATACTTTTATACACACACGTGAGTGTATATTATTTACTTAAGTGCATGAATGGTTTGCTTAGCGCCGATAAGCATCCCCCTGCGCACTTCTATCCGCTTACCTCCCCAGATCATACTCGAATTGTTTCGCATTCTTACATATATTTCCTAGACAGTGAAGGAAAACACATACATAAAATATATAAAAGGGAAAATATACGAAGCCAAGTCAGTGTATACATTTGAAGATACACATTTGATATGTATTATTACTACATAAGCACAAAACATACCGTTACCGGAAGTTCGCACTCTCACGCTCAGAAATGGCTTTTGATCCTGCTTTCTGTGCTCAAAGCGTCGCTAGGAAGAGTTTGAAAAAAAATAGCCACAAATATGTTTGTTTTTTTTTAATAGAAAAATATTGTACGTCTTTTTAATTGTTTTAATGAATGATATTGGTATCCAATGGCTGCTAATGGTTCGTTTAAAGTCTCTGCCCAAAGCTGCCAGGGCCGCACATTAAAGTGACACTGATTTCGGCAAATCTACCTGATTCTGAGCCGTGTAGTTGGAGCACGTGCAGGCCGGGGAACCTGCTGAGCACAGTGCACCTGCCGAGTGCCTCTGAGCCTGCATCACCGGCTCGCAGCGCTCGCTTGTGAAGGCATGTTCAGGGCTCGTGTCCCCACATGCCTCGTGCTGACACCGAATACTAGGTTCAGGAATCCACCCTCACACCTCGGGCTACTTCCATGCCTGCAGGGAAGAAAGAGGGCTGCTGCCTCCCATTTAGGAGCAAACTGTATTTATTCGCCAGAGTTTTGGTGTCGTTTGTCATCTACTCTCGAGCACATAACAGAGTGGATCCGCCGAAATAAAAGTGAATACAGCCATTTTGTATGTGTTGCAGTTAGGAGCATTTCATGAAATGTAACTTAGTGCATGCTTTGAGTACCTTAGTGGATCAGAGCACCTGCTGCAGATATTTGGGGTTCAGACTCAGAAGTTCAAACACCGACATATTCTTCCTTCCTTCGGTTACAATAAATTGAGCGACACTGAATTGGTTTTTAGCGCTTAGAGACCTTTCCGATTGTAGTATGCGCTGTACAAATGTGTATAGCTTTGCAATTTGGAGCTGGGCCTGATGGACTTTTAGCAGACATTGTCAAGTATTATGTTTTTTTGTGTATTGCGGTCACCGCCTGCACACACATCTCATATGTAACATGCACACACTGTGCAATGAACTGCATACATATTTCATACGTGTGCCTGCCTGTCAGTGATTATATCCATTGCGCAGTTTTACTACCGGGTGCATTTTTCATATGCAGAGTGTGTGCATGTACTCGCTTACAAGATAGTTGCACTTGATCTGTGTATGTCTGTGTGCCTGTGGTGGACCGTACCCTCTTTTCGGGGGTGCAGGTGGAGGTACACACATGCATCTCATACGCAGTGCACGGCAGTGACTTGACTAGGTCTCCTCTCAATGCACCTGATTGTACCCACTTGTCATGTATAGGTCTTGGCGTGTCACTATGTCGTCGGTGTTACATAGTTAAAACCCCATGTAGAGCGCTTAGTGAGCACGCTCTCAGTGCAATAGATTGTACACACATCACACATGCGCCACCTCGGGATGCTGCGGTAGTGCAAACTTCCAGTTACCATATATGGAGTGCGGCTCCGTCGCTGTTCCTCACGTGTGACAGGCTCTGATGTGGGCTGTGGTTTAGAGGAGACAGGCATTCAAATGTGCTCCCCTGAGCACTCTGCCCCGATTACCACTAGAGCAAACTCCCAGGCTTTTTCCAGAACTCCAGAAGACTACAAAATGCCACGCGGGTCTTTATGAAGCACTTAAAAGGGCGGCCCATTAAATCACTCCATGCAAGGGCCCACCACAATAGTCCTACAGAGCAGGTTTGGATATTTCCTGAACCAGCAAGTCTCTCGTGTCACCGTTTTTCCACCTTTCTCCCATGCAATATGACCGGGAGTCACCATACCTGCGGCAGCCGATGAAGTACCTTCTTTACTCGGACCTCGGACGCACACAAATTTGTTGACATGAACGCACAAGTGAGATTGCGTCAGAGACTTGTAAAGTGACCCAGCCCCCCCCCCCACCCCCTCCCCCACCCCAAATTCTGCGTGACTGTTGGTGTGCAAGGACTGTTTAATTTCTCGTGAAAGAAACCCCAACCCCTAATTCCAAAAGCAAACACATGGTCGGGTAGAAGAGCGGAGGGCAAGACTGCCAGGTGCAAAGTGACGCACGAACCTCGAAGAAGGACCAGAACCAGACATGGAGTCTGGCCGGAGCTAAATAAAGACGCACACTTTTAAGAATAATAAATGACTTAAAAAGTAGATTGGAGAACAATGCAGTAAAAAACACGACGAGCCACGACAAAAGAAAGAACAGAAAGGGGGTGTAAAACACACAGGGTCAGTGTACGGGTGTTTATTGACAATTAACCGCCCCAGTGCCAGGGATGCAGCGTGCTTCCAACGCGGCAGGGACGGCCTCTGCCCTTTGAGGCCGCACCGGCCGTCTGCCTGGGACAATGGCTCTCCCGCAGCAGACAGAACCCTCCCCTGTTAAAGGTCCTTAATTGGCAGTAAACAGCCGCACGTCCTGCAATAAGATGCCTGTGGCTGCCCCGCTTCCTCCCGGCTGCAGGTACCAGAAGCCTCGGATGCGTGCCACCTTCAACGAGCAAAGTTGTGCAGTAAACAGCCGCACGTCCTGCAATAAGATGCCTGTGGCTGCCCCGCTTCCTCCCGGCTGCAGGTACCAGAAGCCTCGGATGCGTGCCACCTTCAACGAGCAAAGTTGTGCAGTAAACAGCCGCACGTCCTGCAATAAGATGCCTGTGCTGCCCCGCTTCCTCCCGGCTGCAGGTACCAGAAGCCTCGGATGCGTGCGACCTTCAACGAGCAAAGTGTGCGACCTTCAACGAGCAAAGTTATAAACAGGCCGACGCATGAGAAGCATTTCACTACTGTCTTGAGGGCAGCATCTTTCCAAGGTACATTCAGCTTTCAGAAGACTGGCAAGGGGTGACCAAGCTCTTGCAAAGATTCTTCTCTTAGAGGCCCATGCACACATCTGTCCTTCAATCACACGTAAAGCTTGCGGCCCGGCCGGACCAGACACGGGGGCGTTCCCGGCGTCCTGTGACGTCGGCAAAAGCCAAAGAATGTCGGGAACGCCCCCGTGTCTGGTCCGGCATTGACGGACAGGCCCCTCGTCCAATGGCAAGGCTCCGTTTACGGAGCCAGCCAATCACGGACGAGGGCCGAACAAAAGCCACACTACGGTTCTCAACAGGATTTCGCCTGCGCGGAAAAGCTGCGCAGAGCGCAGCTTCCGCTAGGCGAAACCTAAAAAGGATGTAAAGTAAACACCTGTAGATATGCAAGCACCCAATTTTACATAATCATTGTATTACAAAGCCAACAATCACTAAATATGTGAGTGAATACACGAATACTATAACAACTGTCCCCCCGTCTTCACCCCTCACTCCGCCAACGAACTTTAAGCAATGGATGGCCACGTGGCGCAGCACTTCACAATAAGCCACAGGGAACAGGAGCAGCGCTAGATACCACCAGCCCAACAAAAGAAAAAATGCATCACAGACATGCATGATTTCTGTGAAAACAGGCTGCTTCAGCAGCGAAGCCTACACATGGCACGGCCACGTGGCGCAGCGTTTCACAATCGGCCAGGGGTATATTGAGTGATTTGCCCCAAACACGGCTAGTGCTGTGCTCTGGTTGTGCACGTGCTGTCATGGGTGTATGTTAGAGAAACTGCAGAAGTCGGATGCTAGGTCTCAAGGGTAGTTGAGGAAAAGAAAAGAAGAACAATCAGTTATCCCGGTGCATTACTTACTAATGGACAGAATAGAAAAAGCAGAATGCGGGGGCCTGGGGTGTAAGATGGGGTGAACACTTGAAGTCATTAAGATACAGTTGCAGGTTCCATACTTAGCCCTCTCATCGAAGTTTCAGAACATTAGACTGCTTACTAAGCTTTCATTCCAAGTAAAGAAGTCTCAACAGAAATCCTAGACCACCTTTCCAACTTCAAACTATTAAACACCTTTCAGGCTTCCTTTATTCCCAAATGCAGCACAGAACATACTCCCTTTAAATACTCAATGACGTTCCATATATTTATGATGCAGGCAGCACAGGTTATCTTGACATTCTAAACCAATCCCTGACTATCATGGCCATAACCAGTTTGGCCTCCACAATGGGAAAAATTATAAATTCAATAATAAATTCAAGCATTACAAAGTATTAGAACTAGAGTTTGAAAAATCTGTTTTGTCCAGAAAAAAAGAAAACTTTAACATGCGAGTGAGGCAGCAGACTCAGAGGGAAAAGTAAGTGATTTACCCAGTAACAACAGGTTGGTGCTAAAAGGAGGCATACTTAATTCAGAATAAAATGCGATTCAAATTAGATTAGCCACATCAGATTATTTTCACTTGCACGTGACGCAGCAAGAAGCGCTCGGCCACCTGGCACTAGACTACAGGCTCGGCCTCAAGAAACTTACGTGATTTACCCAGAAAAAAAAAGAGTCTGGAGCATAAAGGAGCCATTCATAAGTATCAATAAACTAAGATTCGAAATAGAATTGGCAAAGCAAATAAACTTATCTTGCACATGACGCAGCAGTTAGGGACCCGAGACTCGGCCACAGTCAATCTTTATTCGGAAATGTATTATCCATAAAAGTACATAAATTTCACATAATCAATCATTAATAAAAGATTGTGACTAAACATGGATTATATTACAAGCTTGTTGTTTAAGGATTTCTCATTGTCAGTTACATAATCCTTCATCAGTAAAAAATGTTAAAACCAAGTGTAGTTCTACAGCTAATCAATAAAATATTACAAGGATATCACGCATAACCAATTACAACTTCAATACTAAAGTGCAATGTGCAAATATGCAGGCAAGTTAGTGAATCACATGAACAATTGCAAGTTCAAGTTCAAGTTCGGGAATTTGTATAGCGCACTACTCACCCGGAGGGTCTCAAGGCGCTAGGGGAAGGAGTTCGTTTTTTGTCGAATAGCCAGGTTTTAAGTTCTTTTCTGAAGGAGATGTGGTTTTGAGTAAGGCGGAGGTGAGTGGGGAGTGAGTTCCAGGTCTTGGCAGCCAGGAAGGAGAAGGATCTGCCACCCATGGTGGATTTTCGGATGCGCGGGACTTCGGCGAGGGCTTGATTGGACGATCTTAATTGGCGGGTGGGTGTGTAGAAGGACAGTCGAGTGTTGAGGCATTCGGGTCCTAGATTGTAGAGGGCCTTGTGTGCGTGTGTGAGAAGACGGAACGTAATTCTCTTGTTGACGGGAAGCCAGTGGAGGTCTTTTAGGTGTCCGGTGATGTGATCTTGGCGCGGGATGTCCAATATGAGTCTCGCTGATGCGTTTTGGATGCGTTGGAGTTTTTTCTGTAATTTTGCTGTGATTCCGGCGTATAGTGTGTTGCCATAATCCAGTCGACTCGTGACCAGTGCGTGGGTGACAGTCTTTCTTGTCTCGAGGGGGATCCAGCGGAAGATCTTTTTGAGAATGCGAAGTACGTTGAAGCAGGAGGATGAGACTGCGTTGACTTGTCTGGACATCGAAAGAGAGGAGTCTAGGATGAAGCCAAGGTTACGTGCGTGGTCTGTGGGTGTGGGTGCTGTGCCCAGAGCGGAAGGCCACCAAGAGTCATCCCAGGCAGAGGGGGAAGGTCCTAGGATGAGCACCTCCGTTTTGTCTGAGTTGAGTTTTAGGCGGCTCTGTTTCATCCATTTGGCTACTTCTTTCATGCCTTCGTGAAGATTGGTTTTGGCGGTGTTAGGGTCTTTGGTGAGGGAAAGGATTAACTGGGTGTCGTCGGCGTAAGAGATGATGTTGAGGTTGTGTTGGCGCGCGATGGATGCGAGTGGGCTCATGTAAACGTTGAAGAGGGTGGGACTGAGTGATGATCCTTGTGGTACTCCACAAATGACTTCAGTGGCCTCTGAGTTGAATGGGGGAAGTCGGACTCTTTGAGTTCTACCGGCGAGGAATGAGATGATCCAGCCCAAGGCTTTTCCATGTATGCCGATGTTGCGGAGGCGTTGTATAAGGGTGCTGTGGCAGACTGTGTCGAAAGCGGCGGAGAGGTCGAGTAGAATGAGGGCAGCTGTTTCTCCGTTATCCAGTAGTGTTCGGATGTCGTCTGTCGCTGCAATGAGGGCGGTTTCGGTGCTGTGTTTGGCTCGAAATCCGGATTGAGAGGTATCGAGGGAGTTGTTGGATTCAAGGAAGGCAGCGAGCTGGCTGTTGATGGCTTTCTCAATGACTTTGGCGGGGAAAGGGAGGAGGGAAATGGGTCGGTAGTTTTTAAGTTCAGAGGTGTCTGCTGTGGGTTTCTTCAAGAGGGCGCTGAGTTCGGCGTGTTTCCAGCTTTCTGGGAAGGTGGCAGAGTTGAACGAGCAGTTGATGACATCACGGAGATGGGGTGCAATGATGGAGTCAGCTTTGTTGAAGATGTGGTGGGGGCAGGGGTCGGTTGGCGAGCCAGAGTGGATTGAGTTCATTAGGCGGATGGTGTCTTCAGTGGTGATTGGGTTCCAGGCGCTGAGGTTGTTAGTTGGTGGTGTAGGATCTGAGGGTGGTGGGGAGGGTTGATATCTGGGAGTGTTCTCGAAGCTGTTGTGAATGTCGGCGAATTTGTTGTGTGATAACGCATCGCAGAGGTCTTGGGAGGGAGTGATGTCGTTAGATGCTGCAGTGGGGTTGGTGAATTCTTTGACGATGTTGAAAAGTTCCTTGCTGTTGTGGGTGTTGTCGTCGAGACGATCCTTGAATGCTGATTTCTTGGTGGATCGGATCAGTTGGTGGTGTTTGCGGGTGGCTGCCTTGAGGGTAGCCATGTTGTCGGTGGTTGGGTTTTTTCTCCATGTTTTCTCTAGGGTGTGGCAAAGCTTCTTGGATTTTTTAAGGTCATCATTGAACCAGGGGGCCTTTTTGCTGCCTGATTTGATCTGGTGCTTTTTCAGGGGTGCTAATTCGTCAGCACTGTGGGTGATCCATTGCTTGAGATTGGTGGCCGCTTGGTTTGGGTCCAGTGAGAGGGTGGGAGGGTTTTGGTTGAGTGAGGTGAGGAGTTGGTCGGAGGTGATTTTGTTCCAGTTTCTCCGAGGAATAGGTTGTGGGCGGTTGTGGGTCAAGGTGGTTTTGTAGCTGAAGTGAACACAGCTGTGGTCCGTCCAATGGAGAGCTGTGGTGCGATCGAAGGAAATGTGCTTGCTGGAGGTGAAGATGGGGGTCGAGCGTGTGTCCGGCTATATGGGTGGGGGTGTCGACAAGTTGTTTGAGTCCGAGATTGGCCAGGTTGTCCAGAAGGGTGGAGGTGTTGCTGTCGTGTTTGTTTTCAAGGTGGTAGTTGAGGTCTCCTAAAAGAATGTAGTTCTCGGAGGCAAGGGCATGAGGGCTGACGAAGTCAGTGATGTCATCGCTGAATTGAGTGCGGGTTCCTGGAGGTCTGTAGATGAGGGTGCCTCTAAGTGTGGTCCTAGGGTCGGTGTGGATCTGAAAGTGGAGATGTTCGGCGTTTGCAATATTATCGTCGGAGCTGGTCGTGATTTTGATGGTGTTCCTATGAATGATGGCGATGCCTCCTCCTGTTTGATTGGTGCGGTCTTTTCGGATGATCTTGTAAGCGTCCGGTATGGCTATGTCGATGTCGGATGCTGATGATGTGTTCATCCATGTTTCCGTAAGGAAGGCGATGTCCGGTGACGCAGTGTCGAGTAGGTCCCAGAGTTCAGTTGCGTGTCTGTGGACCGAGCGGGTGTTCAGCAGGATGCACTTCAGGTGGTTAGAGTCGGAGCTGAGTATGGAGGAAGTGGATTTGGTGAGGGTCCTGAAGCAGTTGAACTTGCAGGAGAGGCAGGCGAATGGGCCGTGGGTACGTCCTGGGGTGGCTTCGCAACATTGTGGTGTGCGTCCGGGGTTGAGGGCGAGGAGAGTTGCGGAATCATATGTGAATCTAGTGGGCGGGGTACGGCGGGGACCAGGGGGTATGGCGCTGGGCGCGGTCCAGGCGCGGACGGGCGTAGACGGGCTTACCTTTGGCGCACCTTCGGCGGGCATGGGGCGCGACAGCTGCGCGTGAACGCTGCGCGCAAGTGCATCTGTCATAAATGGATGGTGGAAGGGGAGGGGCGAGGGGGGGTCAGCTGGGAGGCGGGAGCGGGGTGGAGCTAAGGGCAGGGAGGCACAAACAATAACAAACCAACAAAATGGCGGCAATCGGGTAATTGACCAGGACTGGGGTCCGATCGGCAGTGCCTCTAATACAAATGGCAGTGGAGTTGGCAATCGGGCAGCGGAAAACTGCAGGCAGCACAACAGCGCGAGTCAAACAATTTCAGTCTAGCGCTACTTTCGAAGGTGCCTCAGCTAATATTTAAATATTAAAGGGCAGGCGGGGCAATCACTCGCTATCCAGATACGCCAAAAATTATGCAGATAATCAATTTCTATTTCATGCAGCAGTATAGCAGGCTGAGGTGGGCAGTCAATTAGTTACGCAGGCTGAGGCAGTGCAAAGGCGTGTAATGCTACGATACCAAGTGCCAAGGTGCAATGTACAAATATGCAGGGAGCAAACAAAGTAGTAAGTAATTTAGCCAATTGCAGCTACAATACTAAAGTGCCAGAGTGCAATGTGCAAGTCAAGGATCATAGAGCCAATTGCAACTTCAATACTAAAGTGCAAGGTGCAAATATGTAAGGAGTAGACAAATTAATAAATAACATTAAAATTACAAATAGCAGCATTATATAGAAGTCCCAATGTGCAAAGAACGGTAAATATCGTTTACCACAAAGTTTTTACAACGCGGTTCCTTTACCACGCATCCCTTACAACGCAAGTCGTTACCACGACTTGCGCTGGAGGGCGCTAAAGGTTTAAAAATAGTTAATTTACTATCCCAACACCTTCCCTAGGGTCCACGGGGACTGGTGTTAGAATAGTAAATTATACTATTCGAAATCCGCACCCCCAACGCAAGTCGTGGTAACGACTTGCGTTGTAAGGGATGCGTGGTAAAGGGATGCGTTGTAACGGTACGCGTTGTACCGTCATACATCCGCAAAGAACAGGGAAAAATTGTAAACAAAGTACTCTATGCGCCCTCATATTAATTGTATTACATATTCCCCTATTTAAAAATACAATCCAGAGGTATGTACAAAATGCGAGTCCAGCATTCCAGGATTCATGGAAGAGCGTGAACGGATAGCCATTTTCAAGAAGGTACATACTCTGTATATTAAATCAACATTTTTAACCTGCAGAATTATTTTATAGGTGACCTTAAAATCTGTTATCCCCTTTGACCTAAAAAACGGTATCAATAACTGCATACTATATTTTTGATAAAAGGTGCAGAAAAACAAAAAATGCAGCATTGACTGTTTTCCTATATTGCCACATGGGCAAGCCAGATCATCAATATTAGGTTGATATCCTAAGGGGAAACACAACAAATATTTTATTGCACCTGATCAAGGGCGGAAAAGAAGGCTTCGCTCCCAGCGAGTACTATCTTTTAACAGATAGCTGGCAGGTAGACAGGATGGAGGTCACAGAATTGGCAAACCAAATAAACATATCTTGTGTGTTGGAGCTTAAATGAGGCAATCGTTGGTAAAATTAAAAAGTGAGCCATATAAGCTTTTACCACTTCAAAAAGATTTACCACGCGAGTGAGGCAGCATTAAGGAGTTGGGCATGCAGTGCAGAAAAAGAGCTTGGGGCATAAAGGAGCAATTCATAAGTTTCAATAAAGTAAGATTCAAAATAGAATTGGCAAATCAAATAAAGTTATCTTACACGTGACGCAGCAGTTAGGCATATGTCACGTGGCACTGGATTCGAGACTCGGCCACAGAATTGGCAAAGCCAATCAACTTATCTTGCGTGTTGGAGCTTAAATGAGGCAATCGTTGCTAACATTTAAAAAAGCTCCATATAAGCTTTTGGCACTTGTAAAACATTTAACATGCGAGTGAAGCAGCATTTTGGAGTCGGGCAGGCGGCACAGGCCAAAGACTAAACAAAGGGAAAAGGCGGTACATGTACATTTGAATTAACAATAAATGTAAAATGCTCACCTTCAAAGACCTGGAAAAAGACGTGGCACTCGATTAGTACAGAAAGAAGTGGCACTCGAAGAGCAACGCGCTGTGAGGAATGAACACTCTCGGCAGGGGTGTGACTGCTGAAGAGGAAAAGTCTAGAAGGTTAGGCGTTTATGAATGCTTTGGAGAACCAGGATTGGTTGAGCATGATGTCACTGCGTGTGAGACCTGTGATTGGTCATGATGTTTGTGAGCATGCGCAACTCGAAATAAAAACGTTAAGGGTACACGGACAGATGGGGTGCGTAACATGCGCCTGAGCACCAGAAGCACAGATGCGCAAAGAGAAACATGCATGCGCACAGTTAAGTAATTGCGTAGGGGGTACACTGCAAGATGGGGGTTCACATATTGATAGAACACCGCTCAACTTTATTGATGTTGATATTTATAGAAAGAGGACTATTCTTCCATACCAGGGCGTATTCTCGACTTCCGGTTGCAGGCACAACAATTACAACTGTCAGCGCGCCCCACAAGGAACTGACCCCACCCCGCTAGCGTGTACACAACTTGCCGGGGACAATCATCGTTTTCTCTTGCAAACCCACCGAGCTGCAGCTGAAAGCGAGCACTTCTAAGTGATATTCCGGTAGGGTTAGTGGAACGCTGATGCTTCAAGTTGGCTTGCGGGGGCAGCCTGACCGGAAACGACTCCGACCTGCGGCTCCCGACTACAACATTTAACTTGCGTTCTCCAACCAACTTTCCTGCAAAGAAGCAGCCATCTTGAAATGTTTCTCTTGAACGAATTAGATAGCGTTTCACAGAACATTAGTGGAACGATCTTGTAGAAAATTCGTCAACAATGGTTTCAGTTCGAAATATAATGCGACGAAAAAAAAACTGGAGTGTAAATTGGTTACATACTAGCTTATATGACTCTTCTATAACAAAATTAATTAACAGTGTCAAACAGGAGTGTGCTACTTTGCCTATGATGTACAAAACTGAACTGATATCAATATATTTTGGTATCTCCCGTTAGTTTGCATTTTTATGTGACATTCCAAGATGGCCGCCAGACACTCTGGGGATGCCAGCAAGGATAGTCCTTCTTCTATATCTATTGATACATTGTACAAGAGTCGGATGGAGTCTGTAGTACTGCGAGAAGGGGCTAGGTAAGTAACTGTTTATTTGGGCCCTTGTGCCCATATCATTATGCCATATTGAACCTTTTGACCTTTCGGTCCACAGACACATTTCGCTCAAATAACAAGAGCGGGGCAGGCATTATAAGGTGTGCACCAGTCGGTTCTTCTGGTCTCCAGCATTGCATGATGCTGTAGACCACCGCCCGTGATTCTGTTTTTTCCATCACTGATTTATAGTCCCAGAACTGATATAATTCGATGCGTTCCATCAGGGGCTTTATTTAAGGGGCAGCATCGATGGCAGGCTGTGTCTCAGTTCAGTGGTTTTAAAGTTTGCATCACTGATGGCTCTGGTGTGTCCCTCACTGGTGTAATTTTCGTGTCTCAGTCAGTCACCCATGTCAAAAAGGAAGATCATCCTGGAGTCATTCTGGACTCATCTGATGATTACAGTCAGGCTATTCCTGCAATTATCTGGGGAAGTCATCCCAAGCCATCCTGAAGTATGCCCGCAGGACAAAAAATGTAAATGTGATGACGAACCTAGACTCATCACAAAAACTACAGTAGGATGGTGTTCTGATGACTTCTACTGGCAGGGAGTGATTACCTTTTACAACTCCACAAATACTAATTGACAACTTCAGGATGAGGGAGAATTACTCTAGGATGGGTTCTAGCTAATTTAAGGATGACGGTCAATTATTCCAGGATGGAAGTGGATTACTCTGGAATTATCCCATGACAATTTCTGGATGTGTGTGGATTATTCCTGGTTGATCCTATGACAGCTTCAGGATGGCTATTGATTACATCCGACTGGCCCTATTTTCAGAATGAGTGTTGATTACTCTAGGACGACGTGGTGAAAGGGAGGCATGTTTTTGTCCTTGATATTTGGATTTAAGCGGGGACTCCAAGACAAGTTCATTTTCACGGTCTGATGCGTCATTTTTAGTTGTGGATTTTTGATGAAGGACACTAGCCATCCCTGCTAAAAGGGCCAGGTTTTCAAGTTTCTGCAAATTCATCCGCGAACTTGCATCACCAGGCTGAGAAGTTGTGCTTTCAGCATGAGCTTTGTTACCAACTCTTATATAATCCAGTCCACTCTGCTTGGCTTTTTTGTCCTTGCATCTTTTCTCTGCAATTTCTTCCTCTTGTAGTTCGCGTAACACCCTTTTAAGTCTACCAGCGCTTCCCCGATTGCCACAGTCCATTAACATCTGCTTTTTCTCCAGTGCCCTTTGAATTAACACCAGTTGTAAACCCTCTGTTGTGCCAGAATAGCTTGCAATTATCTCTTGAAAAATATCCTGAATCATTAGACACTGTTTCTTCACTAAAAAAAAGCAAGAGAAAAAAATATATTTACATATAAACTTCAAAACAGAAAAGAACACATTGACCACTTGCAATATATCTTCACGCTCTAGTCATAATATATAAATAAAGAGGTATTGATAATAAAGGACAAATGTACAATCTATCCATAACCAAGTAAGTAACTTTTCCTTAATAGACAGTACACATTGTAAGCCTGAACTTGAACCTCCTGAAAAAAGTTGCCTAAATAAAATAGTTTATCCAAAAATGGCTGCCTTATAATAGTGCCACAAGCTAACCGTTTCAGTACTTTTCATAGGTGTTACATTTGTCTCTGGAGAGCAATCCAAGGCATATGTGGGGACATGCATGTTCATTTTTACTGTCCATTATTGGATTAATTAATCACAAATGTAGGTTTTTACTGAAACAGGTTGGTAATTTGTACCGTTATCCTGCAGTTGCAAACTTATTATAAAGGTTTACTTATTGTGCTTACCAGATGATTGTAACAGAATCATAGCTTTAAAATCTCTCTCTTCGTTGATTGGCCGACCAGCTTCATCTACATTTTCGACCAGCCATTTACAAAGAACTTCCCTGGGATTGTCCAAAAGCAGGAAGTCACCATCTTTTCGAACACACACAGAATGATCGCAAGTGAAAAACAGGGCGTTGAATGAAGCCACGATTATGTCCTGCTAGATATAAAAATCAGGAATTAGTTTGTGTGTGGTTTAAGTTTCAGAGGTAAAATACAAAGCATATCAAACTGATCAACGGATTTAATTGGAGAAAAGCACCCCAAAAAGTACACTGGCCTGGTGCAATTTCTATCTAATATGCCTAGATTTTGGACTACAAAGAAGCGTTTGGGCATGCACTGAAGGCCATTGAGGAAATTACCTAATAATCAACTTTATTTTTGGAGAGCCAGAGTGTATGCTTAGGTCTTGCTGCTCAGGACAAATAGTAATAGCAAAGTAGAGGCATTATGAGAGAAATAGAAGAACTATCAATAAGTGAACTTTCACACTGGGGTTTGTGACGGGAAATCAAGTTACCTACCCCCACAGATGCATAGAGAGTCAGATGCCTGCTACCCTCTGCCCACTGGCACCCCCAACATGAAAGGACAAGTGTTAAAAATGCAATAGGTTTCACCTTTTATTAAGCTAAAGATATTAGCTTTGCTAGTAGTATTGTACGTTAATTGTGCAATATGTAATGGCTTTATAAATGAAAAGGCATTGCAATGGCAAATACATAAAGCAAAAGCATTGGCATAGCCAATAGGTCTCCCCTCTGGGACCTTATAAGTGTTTTGCCAGAGGTGTTTGGAAGTTTAGTAAGAGATGCAATTTAACATGAAGGGATCCCCTACCTCGCTGACACATGCAATACCCACAGTTCAAACGAGAAGAGGGCATGGGAAAACCTCTTATAAGATCTCAATCAATGGGGAAGGCACGCGTTACTGCAACTTGTTCGTGCTTTCACTGTATAAATATTTACCACATGATCCGAGGCAGTTGAATGCTAGAAGCGAGAGTGGAGAGAGCGCGCAAGGAGAGCGAAAGAGAGAGAGAAATATTAATGTGATTTATCTCAGGGCTCGATCCCTCTGCCTCAGTACTTTAGCAGTAGGTCAGGTTGTAACTGGATAATATATGGCTGGGATCGATAGTGGCAGATGTAACAAGACCTGCTTCATTTTTACCGAGATCTTAGCGGTCAAGGTAAATTAGCGCAAACAGGGAATACGTAATTGGCCCTGTCTCAATAATATATACAAACGAGTTAAAAATAGTGCATGCACCTGGAACGAAACCAGAATGATAGCCTGTTTTGCGAAAGTAGATATTGCAAGATGTTGGAATGCGTGTCGGACTACGTTTCCTAAATAGGGCGTAAACCTCAATCGCCACAGGCAACCAGGCCTTTCAATTACACAAATAGCAAACAAAATAAGGAACCAGCATTACAACGGCTAAGTTATTTGAAGCATTTATCCTTATGCTTTGAAACGCATCCATGAAAACTGCCAGTGTTTTAGTAATGACATGTTGCAAGGACACAAGTAATGCTCAACAATATACAATATTCACATAAATAAATGTGTTTAGCCTTCTTTGATTGACAAGTTTTCAGTAGATCGAAAACTGTTCCATTTGATCGAGAATCTTGAATACACGCAGGTGCACTTGGAACCAACATGGGACCTTCAATATACGGGCAGTATTCAATTCAATTTGACTTTATTCGGCTAAAAATTAGTAACCATAAAAGTACATAAAAACAATTAATTTTACCACATCATCATTATTAAAAGAAACATTTAGAACCACTAGGTTATTAGAAATACAAATGTAGGTACAAATATGTAATAAATTTAAATGCAGCATACATTGACTTCAAGTGCAATCTGATTTTCGTAATCTAAAAACATTACTAAAATATTCCGAAATGGAAGCTACAATAAAAATAACATCTAATTTCTTGAGTTCTAAAAAGGCGGCACGACATCGTCTAACATTCATTTCCTTTAAAATCGGTACAATCAGTCTTTTCCGGGGTAAAGTGTAGTATTTACAGAATAAAAGGATGTGGATGTCAGACTGCTCTGATGAGTGGCGCGTGTTGCCCGGTCTTCGCGTGCACTTTGGGTATACTGCAGCTGCTGGCCGCTACTTAGTTATGGGACACTGACCTTATCGAAACAGCCGCCACTCCGGGTGCGAGGCTGACTGCCTGCCTCCAAGTGTTTCCCCAGTTGGGTCTTCCCACGGGAGCAGACTGCGAGGTACCATAGGGATTTCTCTGGGGTAAGCAATGTAACCCGATCTTCACTTTTGTTGCAGTAACTTTTGCCTCTTCCTAACTTCACTGTTGCATGATTCAGTGAGATGATTGTTTGAGACAATTATCGCCTCACTATGCTGGTTGCTTGTTCTTAACTCTGCACCTTTTTAATGTGTGCGTATTTTTGATTGAACTTATGCGAACCTTCCACTTGGGAATACTGCATTCACTTTGCTGTCCTGTGAATTGTCTTTATTCTTACAGGTCGCAATACTTCAGCAGGACCAAACGGCCTGGGCCCCAGTATTACCGACCAAATAAGGTTGTATACCATATTACAAGTTTCAATAATCTCTTCACTGTGTGGTACTATCTACTGAGGTCCTGAGGAATTGCCATCACGGCAAGAAACATGTCGACCTAATTAGAGGGTAGTAGTTAATATGCTCAGATAGTTTTAGGGCATGTATCTCCCCTCCCACCTTTTAACCAAGGGAGTCTACCACGCGAATAAATTGGATTGTGGACTGACCTACCTTTTTTTAACTTCACCTTTTCCACGTCACGACCACACCCCCCGCCCTCTCACACGCATGGACCATATGGCCGGAACAAAAGATCTTCGCTAAAGAGCCCCGGTTTTGGGAGCCCGTCAGACATTGCAGCGCCAGTCTGACGAGGAGCAGAACCCATATGATGAAGCATGACACCTAGCTTCCTGGGTGTGTGAGGGTTTTAGTTCCATCAAGGGGATTCCCCCTCCTTCTAATACATGCACTTCTTCACTCTTCCGGTGGAACTTTGTACCCTTTTGGTATTGCTCTGATGAGTTATCACAAGGGCATTTAATTAGGTTGGGAGACCAACAGTTCATTACGGGGAAACTTAAAACCCTAAAAAGAATACTTAACCTAAAACGGGTCAAAATGAATCGCGAATGTTCAGTCATAGAAAGGGTTAAATAAGGTTGGATTTTGGCCTGCAGTAATATGAGTTGATGGGCTGCAACAGACTTTTTCTTAATTTCTGCAGTCATTCTGATATCTTACAGATGTTTCATACATTTTATTTTTAGTGACTTCCTCGTAATGTTACACATAGACAAAGGATCGTCATAATAACTCATACAGCCAATGTCTCTAAGGAAGTCCCTAATTTAAGTGAACCATCTTATCCTGCTCACATTGTCCAAACTTAATCCATCCCTTAAGATAGCTCGATTCAGTACGCACCCATCATTGGTCCAAGCCCTATGCCACTGCAGTACTGGTTGGACTCTGATTGTATCTTCAATATGGGGTTGGCCAAGTTCCATATGACAAATGTAACTTGAGACACTCTCAGGTACAGCTATGATGAATCTCAGGAATTTATTTTCTGCAACCTGAATAGATTGTACGTTGTCATAGCCCCAAATCCCAGCACCATAGACAGCAATAGAAACACAAGTGGCATTAAAAATTTGCAGCAGTTCTACAGTAGGTTTTCTCCCCATCTTTTTAGAGAAATTTCTAAGCGCTGTGATGGATTTGCAAAACCGGGCTTTCCTTACTCTTATGGCATCTGACCAAGACCCTGATTCGTGAAATAAAATGCCCAGATATGGAAAGGTAGGGGACTGGCATTAATAAACATCGGCCTCCTTTTTCTATTAGAACCAGGGCCACAATTCATGGTGAATGTTTTCGAGCAGTTGATTTGCAGGTCTAAATTAGACATAAATGTGTTAAAGGATATTACAAGGCGTTGTAGGGCCACTGGCGTGCGAGCAATCAAGATCACATCATCTGCGTATAATAACGCAGGGATGGGTCTTTTGGCTACCCTAGGTATATCACAGGGATCCAAGGTAAACTGCTAACGATTAAGTAATGCCCCAAAGAAAGAAAGAGAGAGAGAAAGAAAAAATTGATTTATCTCAGGGCTCGATCCCTCTACCTCAGTACTTTAGCAGTAGGTCAGGTTGTAACTGGATAATATATGGCTGGGATCAATAGTGGCAGATGTAACAAGACCTGCTTCATTTTTACAGAGATCTTAGTGGTCAAGGTAAATTAGCGCAAACGGAATACGTAATTGGCCCCGTCTCAATAATATATACAAACGAGTTAAAAACATTGCATGCACATGGAACGAAACCAGAATGATAGCCTGTTTTGCAAAAGTAGCTATTGCAAGATGTTGGAATGCGTGTCGGACTACGTTTCCTAAATAGGGCGTAAACCTCAATCGCCACAGGCAACCAGGCCTTTCAATTACACAAATAGCAAACAAAATAAGGAACCAGCATTACAACGGCTAAGTTATTTGAAGCATTTATCCTTATGCTTTGAAACGCATCCATGAAAACTGCAAGTGTTTTAGTAATGACATGTTGCAAGGACACAAGTAATGCTCAACAATATACAATATTCACTTAAATAAATGTGTTTAGCCTTCTTTGATTGACAAGTTTTCAGTAGATCGAAAACTGTTCCATTTGGTCGAGAATCTTGAATACACGCAGGTGCACTTGGAACCAACATGGGACCTTCAATATACGGGCAGTAATTTAATTTTCGTACGGGGAAGAACTTGCTGTAAAACAAATTTTTTAGGCTTTTTGCAATTTTCCACAATTTACACAGGCACGCACTACGTCACACATACACAAAAATACACATGCCCAAACACAAAAAGGTGCATATTAAACAAGCAGGCAGGCTGATACAGACAAACATGAAACACATAATACACATACATTGCAACGCAGGCATTCATTTTAACACGTACGAAGCACACACATGCAGGGAGCTGTGTCTGAATTTGCCCCCTTAATGAAAACTCGTGCTTTCCGAAAAATGAGGAAGCTGGTCTGGTACGGAAATTGAGCAGTTGGGACCGAGAGCGGAGGATCGATGCTGCTCTTTTTTAACAGCTGCAGCACTTACCTGAGTATACGCTGGAATCGATGAAGGAAGTGGAGTTGGAAAAATAAAGAGACCGATGCCAATCCATCTGTCCCTTTAATGGCCATTGCACTCACGGCAGTCTTCGTGCCTGCCGCAGAACAATGACGTCACTTCCGGATGTGCGTAGCTTTTGCTTTTGCTACCGGCTTCCGGTATATGAAAAGGTGAGAGCTGCTCTCCATTGAGGATCTGCGGTTCGAGTCCCAGCAAGCCGGCAGACTGATGGTTTACAGTAGGTGATTTTGGCATTGTGTCCGAGGCAGCTGTGCTTTTTAAAAATGTATTTTAGTATTGTGATGGAGTGAATTCGGCAGTCATCATGACGACAAAGCTTGTTTTCCTTTGCAAGACCTATTCCTCGGGCCATGAGCAGGTCTGTCCGCAGTTGTTTAAAGAGTCTAACAATCGGATTCCACTAAACTATGTGTTTATGGAAATACTCTATGAAGGAAGTGCAGCCTGGGGTACAGAGAGTATCCTATCACAGCAGCGCATCCCGGCATTCCGCATTCATAAAAAGTTTGGGGGTTTGTAGGGCTTTCGGATTTTAGGGCGTACATGGTCATTTTAGGGTTGAGGGTGGGTTTGTGTTTTGGGGGGCCAGGTGTAATTTAAGGGTTTAGAGCATGTTTGGGTTTGGGGTGCGAGGGTTAATTTTAGGGTTTAGGGTGTGTTTAAGTTTTAGGGTACAAGGGTTAATATTAGGGTTTATGGTGTGTTTGGTGTGCAAGCGTTAATTTGGGGGTTCAGGGTGTGTTAGGGTTTAGGGTGTGTTTGGGTTTGGTGTGCAAGGGTTAATTTGGGGGTTCAGGGTGTGTTTGGGTTTTGGGGTGCCAGGGTTAATTTTAGGGTTTAGGGTGTGTTTGGGTTTGGGGTGCAAGGGTTAATTTGGGGGTTCAGGGTGTGTTTGGGTTTTGGGGTGCCAGGGTTAATATTGGGGTTCAGGGTGTGTTTGGGTTTTGGGGTGCAAGGGTTAATTTGGGGGTTCGGGGTGTGTTTGGGTTTTGGGGCTCCGAGCTGCAGGAGGTCAGACGTTTATCTGCAATTCATTGTACAATCATCCAACAGTTTGCATTTTTCTGGAAAACTGAAACCAAAGTGGTGGACGTGCTCTTTAAATAGACAAACAATTCCTGTTAAAATCACCAGACGCAAAAACATCTTATTGAAAACACAATAGTACCTTTGAAGTATTCAGATGCTTATTTTCAAATCAGGAACAATGTCATCTTGTAAAGTTATCGGAGAGTCATTTACAAGTCATCCTCAGATCATCAGGAATAATGACACCTTCTGAAGTCAGCAGATACTAATTTTCAAGTCCTCCTTAGATCATCACGAATAATTACACCTACTAGAGTCATGAGGTACTCCTTTTCAAGTCATCCTTTAATCATCACGAATAATGACACCTACTAAAGTCATCAGATACTAATTTTCGAGTCCTCCTCAAATCATCAGGCTGAGCTTCTGCAGCTTGCTGATGACTTCAAGAGCTTGATAATGTCTGATGACGTGTAAATGACTTCTAAAGTAGTTGGATGATCATCCAATGACTCTGGGATGGCTTCTAAAGTAATCCTGTTTGACCTGGGCAGTGATGTGAATTCTAGAGTTTTTACTGACATGATTCTGGAGTCTCCGTCACAGGCATGGTTCTAGGCTCTCTGTTAACTGACATGATGCTTGGGTCTCCATCACTGAAATGATTCTTGGGTCTCCATCAATAACATACATCTGGGGTTTCCATCAGAAAATACGCCTGAGGTCTGTCCTCAGGGCCTGATTCCCTATCATCCCAAGCTGTTAGAAACTTGATTTATTTGAGAACATGATTCTAAGGTTTCTGCCACAGCATGATTCTGTGGTCTCCTCTTGGGGCATAGTTTTGTGGCCTCCACTGCTCATATGGTATAAATAGGTTTTCTCCCATGAACTAATTAATCTATTTTATGAATCCATCACGTTATTCTGTGTTCTCTGTCACACTGACACAAATGTGAGTCTCCATCAAGACATATTGCTGGAATTTCCATCACTGTCTTGATTTGGAGACTTAAATAATGACATGACAGGATCTGGCCTGACAGGTTGGTCTGGATTGTTCCATTGGAGCAGGATCAAGACTGAGTTGCATATGGCTGAGTCCAGAATGAGGAAGCATGTAATGCAAAATATCGATGGTCTGGAATGCAAACTTACTAGTTAGTGGCAGAGATTAATTGAAGCATTCTATCCATCACTGTTTTGTATACCTTTGTATACTTTTCTGGTGTTTGTAGGCATCCCACATCAAAACTGGCAATGGGTTGAGTCAGATTCTGGGTATAATGGCAGCTGGCGCCTGGCAGCGCACCTGAGTTGTGACATTACCTGCTGGGCTAGAATATACTTTTACATGCCATGATCTCAAGACGGTAAATGTGAGAGTGCCTTAAGGACACGCACTATTAGAGAACCACTGGGAGATTAGCATTGGCAAAACAGTAAAGACAAAAGACAATTGCACCGTAGCAGCATATGGATAACACCGCAAGACTTATGTGGGGGTGCCCAAAGTGCTACACTGAAACAGCAGAGGGGTGCCCCCATTTTTTATTTTATTTTAAAAGACAACCTTTGAAGTAGCCCCCCCCCCCTGAACACACACAGACACGCAAATACACACCCCCTCCCAAGTAAGCCCCACTCACCCATCGACGTCCTCAGTCGCTCCTCCTGACTTCTGCAGCCACCGCGCGACAGCCGTGACGTGACGCTCCCGAACTTCCGGTTTCTTCTTTTCCTTCCACGCTGCTATAATGGAGTAGTCCGTCGTTTGTCTCTACCGGTGTTAGTGTCTCTCGCACTGATGGCTGCTGTTGCAGAAAATGCGCATGGCGGTGGGTGACTTGTTAAAAATCTAATTGACTTTTTAAATTGAATATTGGCTGTCTGTTGCACAATTCATGCCCTAACGAGCCTTCGTGTGGCTCCATGGAGCGGGCCGAACAGCACTTTGGTTTTAGCTCCTTACAGGAGCAGGTTGTGACAAGCAATTTCCACGCTTCTGCTTTGTAGCAAGGGATCGGTTTGTCCTGCAGGTATGAATGCAAGCCTTACAGCAAGACAAGAACTTCCTCTCCCCGCTAGCCACCCTTGCTAAATTTTGTCAGCAGGACTCGGACCCGCCTCATTTTCCGGAAATTTCTTGGCTTTGGTTGTTTTACATGAAGCATCTGTAGAAGACAAGTAGTCTTATTAAATCCAGGACAAGGTTATCTTGAAAGGAAGCTTTATTCCAAAGGTTTCCAAATCACATGAAGAGCACCTCGTCAGTCAGGAGTCCGAGTAGGAACTGAAGGTATCCAACGAACACCTGACATCTGAAGGCTCCGTACATTCAAATGAACACATGTATACATTCTCAGCATGCGCCCACGCATGCAATACAAAGAATACACAGAGCGCGAGATAATGAGTTGAGCACAAGATAATAACTTTATACATTACACACTACATCACCTTCCCCCTTATGCAAAAACACAAACAAAACAGAAAATAGAAATCAAAAAGAAACAAATTCATTATATCTTGCGGGAGGTTTCCTAATACGACCACTGCGACTACAAGAAGGGACTGCAGGGTCAACAACCACACTAGGAAAAGGCGAGAAATCACTAGAGGAAGGGAGGTGAAGAGGAAGAGAATCCAAATTAGGTTGTAACCAGTGCATCCAATCACACCCCTCCTGTGTCGACAAATTTTTCCTCTTAGAAATAAGAGTAGCTTGTTCTTCAGTCAATTTTGCCAATTGCCTCACATTCCACCAGCCTTTATCCCCCAAGAAAACAGCATTCTTGCTGACTTTAACAACTTGAACGGGGCTAGAAAACACAGACATTCCTTTAGCCACTTTATAAGGTTTTTTAATCATCACCCAATCTCCCACAACCATTTGAACATCTTTCACACACTTAACTCTATCAAAATTCTCTTTCATCACTGCCTGTTTCTGCTTAACCGTAACCTTAACGTCATTCTGAGTTAAAGAGCACTGGTTGTCCTCCACCTTACTTAACCACGCAGGAAATAAAGAAGAGTGTAACTTTCTACCCCGCAGTAATTGAAAGGCAGACATCTGAGTTGTACAATGAGGAGAAACATTATAATTCCAAATTTTCTTTTCCAAAAACTTAAAAACATCCACACCAGAGGCTAGAGCTGTTTGAATTCCTTCTTTCAAGATTTTATTGCCACATTCCACGAGGCCATTGGAAGAAGGAGAATAAAGAGCCACTTTCAGCTGTTTCACATCATGAGCTTTCAGAAATCTGCACATCTTCTCAGAGACAAAATGAGTCCCATTATCAGTTACTAACATTTGGGGTGCCCCTTCCAACAAAAACACTCTTTCCAAAAAAGAAATGGTATTATCTGAATCCGGAGCCTCTACAAATCTATAATACATCCACTTCGAGAAGTAATCAATAGCTAAGATAAGGTACCTTTCCCCCTCTGGAAGCACTTTATACGGGCCAGAAAAATCAAGAGCGACCTTCTCCCAAGCAACCCCAGGAAATTGAGAAGGTTGTAACAGAGCCTCATGCGAATTAATCTAATTTTGTGTTCAGCCCCTTTGACCAGACCAATTTTATTGCTAAAAACGTTCTTGAACTCATTCAGCAGGTCGGATCTGTCAATTTTAGCATCTTCAACAAAACAGATAGGGAACTCCCGCACCTTAATGGGATTTTCATCACCTGGGACCAGATATAACCCCATCTTAGCAAGGTCTTTCCAACCCACAATATCTTTCCCTTTTATTGCCACATAAATTTTTGTAACGATAGACCTACCAAGAACTTGTACGTTTCCTAAGAAAAAACCTAACATATCTATGTCTTTCTCTCCGAAAGCCTTCGGATTAACATCAGATTGATTCAATTTCAAATCACCACCCCATTTGTCAAAAAATGTAGAATCTCTGAGAATAGTAATGGGAGCACCAGAATCTGCCATTACTTGTACCTTAATATTATCAATTAAAGCCTCACATAAAGGTCCTTTAATAGACTCCGAATCACCACCATCTACCATCAACATAAGGTTGTCAAAGTTATCACAACAATCATCCGTGTCCACATAGTTGACTTTAACAGGTTTCTTCTGGAACCTGCACATTTTTTGAAAATGTCCTACTTTCTTGCACAAAACACAGCGCTTATTAACAGCAGGACATCCCTTGAAATTCCCAATATGAAATTTAGACCCACATCTAAAACAAAAATTTTGTTTTCTTTGGTTAATATTTGGTTTACTTTGCCATTTTTCCTTATTTTCTTTATTAGAAATAGCATATAGTCCTTCCTCCGACATTTCTTCAGAAATAAAATTTACTTTAGAGGAAGAATCCACTGACATCGCTTTTGTGGAAATTATTGATCTCTCAATACTAAGACTAAGATCAATAACTTCAGATAATGATGGATCCTTACAACTGAGGATCCTTTCCTTAACTTTAGGTGAAGCGCAATTAAACACAAATTGATCACGAATATAGTTATCAAGTAAAGGCCCAAAATCACAAGTAATTGCCAACACCCTTAAAGCAGAAATATATTCATCAATTTTTTCATCTTCCTTTTGTTTCCTTTTATAGAATTTGTGTCTCTCCAACATAATATTAAGAGATTCCTCAAACTGTTTCTTTAACCTCGCAATAGCCTCCACGTAAACATTCCACTCACTATCACCAGAATGAGCAGCTGGGGGTGGAATAGGCACGAGGCTTTTAAAAATGCGTTGAGCGGCTAGACCTAAACTACCAAAAAGAAGAGCAAACTTTCTAAGGGGAGAATAGTCAGCCGCATCAATCGCCATAATGTGGTTCTCAAATAAGCCAAACCACTCTGTCCACAATAAAGTAGGTTTTCCAGGCTTTTCAAGAAAAGGAGGAGGTTGAGTGACTTCTCTGACAGAAGACATGTTAAAGAGAAGAACAATAATCACCAACTAAATAAGGGAAAATTAAACACAGTCAAAATAAAATAATACTTTCAAAACAATCAAATGTTTAAAGAGTACCAAATCCGCAGAAAATGTCTCTCTGAAAGAAAATCTTTCCGTTAGAAGGAACAGAATTAAATTGTAAATAAGGTGTGTGAATCGCTGAAAACGGGTCACACGTAGATTGAATAAAGTATTGAAGTCTGAAACTTCACCAAAATGGCCACTGCACGTAACGTCCAACGTGTAACGTCACACGTATTCCCAGAATGCTAAGCGGGCCAAAGACTCTGAGTTTCAGCACTGCGTTGTGAAGATTCCAGGAAGGAAGATCGTGACCAAGGACTCCAAGTTCCAGTTCTGTGCTGTGAAGGTTCCTGGAAGGAAGAACAGACGCGAACGCTCCGAATTCCAGAAGCAGTTCGGTAAGCGCGTAATTTAAAATGTTGAAGCGCTCATCAGGAAACAAAATAAAATAGCGATAAATCTGACCATCAGAATTCAATCCGGAGTTGAAGTGAAATTGAACAAAAAGAAATAGTGGGAAAACCAATCATCAGCGATGAATCAAGAATCCATGTCTGCCAAAAAGCAAAATAAAATTCACACAAGGCTCCGCTCCTCAAAACGAGAATCTCGAGACACCACAGCTCACTTTCTTGCCGATAAAATCCACAAATTGTTACCGAAAATTTAAAACGGCGGTACCCATGAAATCCATGAAATGTTAGAAAACGGCAAACAGCAGAAAATTCCTTTGCGTGGGTCGGTGATTGGAAACAAAATCCCACCCTCGTCGCCAATATGTAGAAGACAAGTAGTCTTATTAAATCCAGGACAAGGTTATCTTGAAAGGAAGCTTTATTCCAAAGGTTTCCAAATCACATGAGGAGCGCCTCGTCAGTCAGGAGTCCGAGTAGGAACTGAAGGTATCCAACGAACACCTGACATCTGAAGGCTCCGTACATTCAAATGAACACAAGTATACATTCTCAGCAAGCGCCCACGCATGCAATACAAAGAATACACAGAGCGCGAGATAATGAGTTGAGCACGAGATAATAACTTTATACATTACACACTACAGCATCGTCGCCCGTTTTTTGGCTTTAAAATTCTGGTCACCCTACTTCCAGGGCACCTTCAGGAATTACTCGGGCCTTGCTTCTCCTGCAGGGGGTGGATGCCAACTGCATGTGCCAATGAGGTGGCAGGGGCACCCCTGCTGCAGCTCAGGGGGTACAGGAAAGGGGGGGATACAGAAAGGAGGGTGCAGGGAAGCAGCCAAGGGGGCCTCTGCTGATTGCACCCCCACCCGGCTCCGAGCAGGATTTGCATATACATGAGGATAATCAGGGATAACATTAGCATGTTAATGAAGTGCCCGTCACCCCTGCCTCCGGCGTGGGAGTTTTCCCTCGCTCTTGGCACGGGATGGCTGTGATACAGGAAGGGAGGGGCCTTGTGTGGCCGAGTCTGCACCCAGCTCTGATGAGACGTTTTAGACGCAGGTCTGTGTGAAAGTGAAAGGTTCTGAGCCAGTTATTAAATGGCCCCGCTGGTTGTTTGTGGGGGCGGGGCGGAACGGTGTTCTCTCCTTAGATTCTGATGCATGTGCCAAGTTGTGTGGCACAATGTGCCCTTCACTTCCTTTGTTCGGGTGCTAATTTCCTGAGACGCTCTCGGGCCGCTCTGTTTGGACTAAAATCCATCTATGCACTTTAACTGTAGCTGCTCAAAAATAACCTTATAGATGGTTCCAACCTCGATTTTATCCCGGTCTTTTAACTTTTTCTGACTACGGTCACATGATTGTTCGAAAAGTTTATATTACCAGTGCTTTTTGCTTTTATCCTTCAATTGCAATGATTCTTATGAACTGTGCAAATATAGATAAACCACGTCCCATTTAGAAGGTACTGGTCTGGCAGCAGTGCCAACCAATCACAGGCCACTGCTGGTGTGGCACAGCCCCTCTGCCCTCATACACATGGTGTCTTCTGGGGCCAGTAGATGGTGCCCTGCAAGTAAAGCGCCCCCTCACTCTCACATGCCCAGGGGGCGGGGTGACTAGGAGGATATGGTTAGCATCACCGCTCAGGTCCCCCGTGACCTGCGTATTTTTAATGTTCGAACCCGGTTTCCTTTTTTTTAAAAAAAAAACATATTGAATTGGTTTTGGTGTGATACACATACACTCTCGCAGTCCGCCCAACGTTCTAGCCATCCGGTGCCTTGTTTCCTTAGGAGATCAGGCAGTTGATTCTGTTAGCGCTTGATATCTTCATGTTATGTATTATGTTTCCATTATTTAATTAAATATTATTTTCTCCTTTTACATTTCAAACAATGCTCTTAAAATTCAAGGTGATTTGAAGATCAATTACATTTTAAATCAAGCATTGGCAACGCCAATCGGTCTGGCCCTGGAAACTGGTGTGATTTTTTAAAAATCTTTTATTTTTATTGCAAACATACATAACTTAAAAAGAACAACAAACAAGCATTTGCTATGCAATAGGTCTCGCATTTATGCGAGTTTAAGCTATTGGCATTGTAAATGACTGCCTTTTATTTATGTTTTAAAAACGAAAACATAAATAAAAGGCATTGTTATTTGCAATGTCTCGCATTTGCGAGAGTTTAACATATTGGCATTGTAATTGACAATGCCTTTTATTTACGTTTTAAAAACCAAAACTTAAATAAAAGGCAGTGCCATTTACAATGCCAATGGCTCAAACTCTAACAACTGCGAGACCTATTGCATTGCAAATGCTTGTTACGACTGGGTTGAACATGAGAAAATTCTAGCAGACAATCAAGTAGGCTTCAGAAGGGGCATCGGAATGGTAGAGTAGGCCATGCATTTTACTCCTTGTGGTTTAAATATATGAGGCAAAGGAAGTTCTCATTGTTTTTAACGTTTGCTGACTTGAAATCTGCTTTTGATGTAGTAGACAGGGAGTTATTGTGGCCAGCTTTACAACAGCAGGGCCGGCATCAATACTGGATCGCATCTTTGCAGAATCTGCATAGAGACATATCTGCTCAAGTGCGTTATGGATCATGGGGAGTATTTTTCGGAGAGCTTTTTGATAACGACTGGTGTGCGGCAAGGGTGCGTTTTGGCTCTTTTGCTTTTTTCCCTATTCTTGAATGATGTTGGTCTATTCCTTGAATTTAGATTGCCTGTTGCTCGGTAACACACGTATGCCTGTGTTGTTATATGCAGACAATGCTGTTTTGCTCCCTCTTATCTTTATGATATTGAAACCAAGGATTGAGTTACAACGCCCCTTCCCAGTGAATAATGATATTTTATAACAAGTAATTTATTTTGTTTATCTGAGAATTCAGTATGATACTAAACTGTCTTGGAAGCAGCAAATGGGAAGAGCAGCTGACATTTTGAGGCAGGCAGCAGCTGCAGTTATCAGGTGTAAACAAAGAATAGGCGGGCAGTCATTACGTTCTTTACTATATGTGTATAGAGCAAAGGTTGTTACAGCTGCGATCAATGAAGCTGAAATTTGGGACTTCACAGATTCCTCTATACTTAAAAAAATTGAGAATAGGTTTCTGAGGGAATTGTTGAGGCTGGGTTGGGGTACGACTTTATAATCATTGTATTTGGAACTGGTCATTAGACCAAGTACTGATATTATTGCCCTGGCCTCTGTAATTCATTGGGTAGGCCCACAAAAAAAATCCCTTAGCTGGCATATGTTTGACCGCTATAAGGAAGGTAGTCCATTACCCTGGTCTGCCTGGGATAATAATAATAATAATAATAATAATCCACATTTGTAAAGCGCACAATCACCTGTAAGGGTCTCTAGGCGCTAGGGGCCGTCGGGAAGATTAAGCAAGCTATTGCCCAGAGTCACATGGTGCTGGGCTAATCTGCCGCCGGCCCTGGGGATCGAACCGTGATTCCCAGATTCCGGAGTCAGTCACCCTGGCATGTGCTGGTGGAATCAGGTCTGCAGTAAGAATAGGATCCTGGTACAGAGGTGCCTAAAGCACAAATCTATTGTTGGCTTTGAACCCTATTTGGATGACATCTACCCTGAGATAGGCGCTCATCATACATAAAATTTCACCTGGGATCCTCCCATTGAAGGCTTATGTTGCCAAAGGAGAAAGACCATGGGGATTGATGTAGTGTGTGACTGTGCCAGTGGTGACATTGAAACTATTACCCACTTCATTCTATTCTCTCTAAATTTTGCGTGTGTGCACACAGTGTCTTGCTCCCTTATTTTCCAATTATAATGTATTTAATGAGACGGTTACCATAGCTCTCTGTTACAGCACTGATCTCCCAGACATTTATCATGCAGTTTCTTTGTTTATTTGGAGTGCTTGGTTCATGACTGGGAAATGGAAAAAGAACTGATTTTAAATTGTACCGTGTTATATTTATCTTGTAATGTTTTCATTTTTTATTGAGGTTTTGCACTTTTCATTTAATCATTCTTGAATGTATGAGGATGAATTGTTATGGGAAACGCGGAGAACAGTAAATAAACTCCATCCACACGTTATGACCAACCGAATCTGGTTAAATTGGAGTTTCATGAAAAACCTTTGCACAAAAGAACATAAGTTGACCTTTAAATAACATTTCATATCACCTCTTTGTATAATAAAGCTCAAACTATTCACCCCTAAGGGTCTCAAGTCGCTGGGGGCCTTCGGAAAGATTAAGCGAGCTATTGCCCAGAGTAACGTGGTGCTGCGCTGAGCTTCCACTGGTGCCGGGGATCGAACCGTGAGCCTTCATGCATCAGAAGTCCGCTGTCCTGGCCACTGCGCCGCACCTCTTCCCTTGTATGAACATGCACCCCACCTGTAGTCTTTTTTTTTTTCTAAACCATGTTGCAGGTCAAGCTGGAAACATCCATTTTTTTAGCAAGCTTTCTTAAATGACACTTTAGGGTGCTGTTCGATAAATACTATAAAGCTTCCTTATTATTTAAAGCTGCCTGCTGCAAACAATAAGAATAAACAGTCCCAAAAGTTTAGATCTTTTTATTATCTCTAGCACGTTCCTACCAAATTGCTTTTTTCAATTTATTTTTGGGACTTCTGAATAATTGATAAAAAATATACAAATATTTGGCAGGTGGCACAGAAACTACGACCCATCAGGCCCAGCTCAAGATGAATCATTTCAACGGAGCTGGAGAAGCTTACGCCAAGGTACCTTTTCCATAAAACAGATACAGTATTGAAAATGGAGATAAACGAAGAAAGCAACCTTGATTTTTTATCATATAAAGCAACGGGAACCACACTAGGGATGTCCACCTTTAACCGTGAATGCACATCCCTCCTTCTCTGTGCATTGAAAAACTGTAAAAGGCCAAATGCTGTAGACCTTGATTTTTTTGAACTGAGAGATATTATATGCGACTCAAGACAAACTATTTGAGATGTATACACCTGACCTGAATACATGTTTTCTTTTAGCACCTCAAATCTTCTATTAAAAAAACAAGGTCTATGAGACCTAATACCTCTGGTGCACATTATGGTAAGTTTGGTTTTTCTGTCATTTACAGTAAGGTGATGAGCAAAAGATAAAGAAGCTAAAATATCAATTTGTTTCGGTAAGCCAATAGGGGTGAGTGTCAATAATACTAAATTGTCTTTTGATACTAAGATGGGAACCTCCCTTGATCCAAGATTAGGGAGATCAGTTATCTCCTGTTTAAAAATAAGATGAAAATCAGACACATATAAAGAAAATAACAATGGAGCCAAAATAACCTTGCTTAAGGCCATTGTCAACTGGGACTTTTTCTGAAACTTAATTTCCTGAGACCAAAAGAACTCTCATCCAATTAGCAGAATTAAGGAAAATCAGCAGAGACAACAATTCAGAAGAAATACCCAGCCTCACAAATGGATGCCACAGAATAGAACAATCAACAGAATCAAAGTTTCTACTGAAATCAACAAATGCCACAAAAACCTAAATTTGGCACAACCTCACATACTTTTCACCAACTGAGTAGACTCCACTCAAGAATCTAAATGATTTAAGTCATTTGGTAAAAATCTTCCCTCTCACATCTAAGAGTGCAATGGGGTGATAGTTTATACAGAGATTACGGTCACCTTTCAGGTCGCAGCCTACCAGACAGCACAGCTAACAAAATCTTGGGGACTTTGGCAATGCTTCTCTGGGAATGCAATCCTCCGATCCATTGGCTTCGTAGTTTCTAACTCACATATGCTTGCTTTTTATATGCTGGCTTTATTTGTTTTAGGCTGTCAAGCTTGAGTTTGTCCCCTCCCTTGCCCAAACCCAATTTACTGTATTCTTGTTCTTATCTCGTCATATTTGCTGTGCATACAAATACAGAGGTCAAATGTCAGGCTGTCTTCCAGGGAGCTTGGTGTTTACTTTTCTTTCTCTGGCTTCAAAGTGGGAGGATGTATGTGGTAATCCTGCTGCCTACTGGGGGTGGGGGGTGTAGTACGATGTTATTTTTAGGGCGAGCCTGGGAAGTGCATGCGCTGCTCTGCAAGGCATGCTGTATTGGAGTGTGCACTTGAAGCCCCGCCCACTCTCCGCTAATATTTGTCATTGGCTTGTGTCATTGTCCTCCATAAATGCTGGCTCCTGATTGGTAAATAGGTTTGTTAGTCCCTCCTTAGTACCACCATGTCTTTATTTGTAAAAGGACTGGCCCTTTTACTTCAGTTGTTCCACGGTACATGTGTTTAGTCTGTAAGCACTATTTTCTTTAATGAGTTTCTTGTACTGCGGGCAGGATATGTGTTCCTGCAACAATCAGTGCGCCATGCATGCTTTCATGGGGCGCTTTTACAAAAAAGAATTTGTCAACTTGACAAAAATTTTTTTGGGGGTAAAAGCACCCCATACCCCGCATTCACTTTAATAGTGGCCGCAGACCTTTCTCTAGACACAGCTCGTCTAAAGAAAGGGACGTGACCTCTATTCACATGAAAGCGCTGCATGGGGCGTTTGTAGACAACAGGCATTTGCAATGCAATAGGTCTTGAGTTGTCAAGTCGCAAAAGAGAGTGGCTGGTACGTGTGAGAGAAGCCACGACGAGGGAGCCAAGGGGTATGGTATTCCTGGGATCCTTTGAGTGCCTAATCTGGCAGATGTGTGGTAACTAATTAAACATATTTGAACTAACGTGTAAAATACCAATTGAGGGAGAGTGCAACGTGCATCCATCCAAACTTTCAACCAAGGTGTCATGCCAACGTTGGCTACTGTGGACAGGCTATGCATTTGCCGGATGTCAATTTAAAAGTAGATCCCGCCCAATGATTGGATCGTTCGCCAGAACAAGAGCTGCATCTGCTTTTATCTGGGTTATGATTTGAACCTATATTCACGTGCCTACAAGCTGTTGACTTGTATTGTGTATCCTCCATTGCTCGTACCCTGCTAGTGTCTTATAAGACTCTGTACATTGTTTACGAGAGAAAAACATAAGAGCAGGTCAAAACATATCATGTCCTGTTATACTTGCGTTGACCCGTTGTTATGAGGGCAATCAAAATGGCAAAGGGTCTGGTGCACCACTATATGTTGTCATCTGCTGTTTGTGCTGTGACCTCAGGGCTGGCGCTGAAGGCTTGTGAGTGAGAGGCTGCATCAACTGACTCCATGTCACTTCCGCGGTCCGGTAGGCTTTCTTCTGACATCGAGTTGCTGCGGTGGACCCTGATTTCTGCTGCTGCCTGCAGTGCCCTACGCCGGTCTAGGATCATTTGCTATACTTTAGTTCTGTGACACGCACATGTTTCTTGCTGCTTTTGTCTTTTTCCTTTGCGAAATCCTGGGTCAGCTTCTGGTTGCGGTTTCCCTTGTGTGTCTGTTGCAGGGGTGTTACCCCCGGGGTTTGCAGAGTCCTGCCAGTCCCAAGCTGCGATCGGGGTATCGAAGAAGTGCGTCTTGCCTTTCGCCATAACACGCAGGCGTGCAGGGAACAACAGGGAGTATTTAAGGTCTAGGCCTAGAAGGCGGCATATTACTTCTAGGAAAGAGTGTTGTCGTTTCTGTACCGCTGCTGTGTAATCTGGGAAGAGCGTTACATGGCTGTTTGCAATTTGTATTACTTGCAGCTTCTGTGTCTCTTGTAGGATTGTGTCCCTGTCCTTATAGTGTAGAACGCGGAACAGGAGGGGCCTGGGGCCAGACCCCGGAGGGGGTTGCCTCGCCGTGACTCTGTGCGCTCTTTCTATTGTGAAATGTTTCGTTAGTGCGCCTTCAGGCATTAATCTCTGTATCCGATTCTCAACATATGCGCTGCGTCTTCACCTTCCTCGCCCTCGGGCAGGCCAATCACGCAGATGTTATTCCCCCTGGACCGGCCTTTGCAGTCATCTGCCCTGTGTTCAAGGATCTGCACCTTGGCCTACGGTTCCTTCAGGCGCTTGTCTGCATCCTGCATCTTAGGAGACAGCTCTTCCATGGTGACCTCTAGTCTTTGGGTTTTATCTGCCAACTGCTAGTGGTCAGCATGCAAGAGGTTCAGGTCACTCACTACTGCATCAATCTTGTTATCTAGGGAGGTGCCTGTTTGCTCCGGAGTGTTCCCCAGCCTCTCCACTGCAGCCAACACAGCGTCCAGTTTACTTGACATGGGGTCGTTGGGCACCGCCCCAAGCGTCTTCTCCATCTGGGTTCAGGGCGGGAACGGATGGCCAGCAGAGCCGCCAGTGCCGGAGTGGAGCCGGCCCATGTCCGACATGTGCCGCCTGAATGTTCTTTGGTAGACTGATGTTTCTTAGCCCCACAGTTGGTTTTATAACCCTGTGGTATTCGGTCGCGTCCTGGCAGCTCAGAGGTAAGGTCTTTACTTCTTGCTCCCGGTTCACGGAGGTGTATTTGGTGTCTACTGGTTTTGGAACATCACCACACTGCAGCTCCTTTTCAAACGCCTTCACAACACTCACCCCTGCACTATATTCCCATAGATATGCCCAGTGGGGCCCTACTTCATAGTATTGTGCCTGTTTCTGACTGTCTGCTGTCGGAGTTTACAGATTCTTCGTGACTGCCTGCGTTGTGTGATCTTTGCTCCCGCTAGCGCGCGTGATCGGTTGCGGTGCCTGGATTTTCACCAATTCCACAGCGTGGGTGGTCTTGCCGACTTGTGTACTGTGCTCCACCCTACTACCTCTGGTTGGTGATGATCCTTCCCACTCAGAGATGCCACTTGCATGTAGACTGTAGCATATCCTCTCAGCACACTGTAGAATACTGTGACCTACCATGCCCTGAGGCCGCAGGCCTATTGGTCCATTGGTCCCATCTCAACTCTGGGCATGTAGCAACATGGCGTAGGGTGCAGGCCTCCGTCTTTCCTGGTTTGGTGGGGCCACCACCTGTTCTCTCAGCCATTTATTTCAGTCGGGGTTACTCCTCCTCCTCTCCTCGGCCGCTCCCTGCGCCCGCCACTCGCCTCTGGCTCAGCACGGTAGGCCTCTGATCAGAGCGTGATTCAGCCCAAAGCGAGCCCCCCCCCCATGCAGGCTGTGTTGGCGTAGGTCTCTCGGGATCCCCTGCTCACCTGCCTCAGAGGTCCACAGTTCTGCGCCGTCTAGGTCGAGCCCAGGCCTCTGCGACCAGCAGGGCGTTGGTGCGCAGCTTATATTAGATCACCGCCGCTGCGCCAGTTCTGGGCTCCTCTCACCTTCTCAGTTGCTCGCACCGGCTGATTGTCTGCCGTGGGACAGCGCGGGGATCTCCGGCATGTGTACAACTCAGCCTCCTAATTTGGCCCACTGCGCCTTTCGTGGAGCCGCGGGCTTGCCGGATGCTTCTAGGCTCCTCCTCTGGGCCACGCTTCTTGCTCAGCCCGGTCTGGGACTTGATCTCTGTGGAAGGAAAAGTCACTGATGCGCACAAGCCTTCAGGGTGCACTCTGCAGCTGCGTGGCCGTTCATTTGCCTCTGGTTCCGCTTTAAATCGGTTAAATTAAGGATTACAGGGGATGGATGGCGGAGCTCTAACAAAACACATCTGTCATCTTAGCCTGCGTAGCCACGCCCCGCCAAGACATCTTTTTCTATTTTCATCTGTTATATTGCACTATTGCAGTTAAATCTTATTCTTGCTATTGTTTAGTATCAAACACCTGGAAACAGTTGTTATAATTGGAATACCTAATTTATGAAGTTATCAACTGCCTTAACTGTTACAAAGGAGCCTACAGTGGAACTGCCTAAAGAGAGTAGAGTTTGGAATGATGAGTGGCAAGAGCACCATTTGAGGTATGATTATAACAAAATGATTTATAAAAACAATTTTCAACAAGAGGACACAAAGTCACAAGTTACGGCACTGGTTATATCCATGGAGAAAAGCCTAGTCTTTTTTTGGGGGGTGAAACATGAACTGATTGTTCATAACTGAATCTAAATAGTGCAGGCAACACAGAAAAAGGAAGCAATTTTATTTATTTATTTAATCCTATTTGGTTTGGTGCAGAAGTGCTGAATGAATATAGACTTCTATGCACTTAACTAACGTCATTACAAAGGGAGCACTGGAAGAACTGTTATACCAGTGCTGGAGGCTTTATGTTGAGAGAAGCAAGAGGTAAATATTTGATTACATACGAAAAACGTAGTGCTGAACAGTTGGAATTATTTATGTTACGAAATATTAAAATAAAGAGTGAGTGCTTATTTTTGGCCCTCGCTTAGATGGCTTTTGATGAATGGGAAAAACAGGTGTTCGAATCCAAAACACGAAAACACTGTATAAGTACCCGTACTGTAATAAATCGCTATAAATATCAAGGACATAAATTATGAAGGTCATTTCCAACTAAACTTATATCCTCATAAAATCAAGACTTTAATCAGAATATTAAATGCTCAATTGCATTTGTTCTTATTGAATTGTCTATTAAAACACTCAAATAGGAGTTCTGATAGGTTGTAAATAAATTGAGAGTATTGAGCACATCATGTTTCAGAAGAATTCATTTATTAGAAATCGTAATATATCAAAACATATTTTAACTATGATCTTAACTGTGAGGACATTCAGTGGCTAAGATCATTCACTACTGCTAGATCTTAGATGTGTTCTAAAGATATTCCATTTTTTTTTGTATTTGTAATTATGTATTCCAATTAGGTTCAGAAAGCAATTGCAAACCTTAATGTATGGTTTTATTTGTAAAAACGGTTTTAAATGAAACGTGCCATGAATTGATAAACATTCGTTATTTTGTAAAATGGAGCTAGGGAGCCTTCATATAACATGGCCCTGCTACTTTCGTAAAAACGAATTTAAATAAGAATGTCCAAAATGTACAAATTTGTATCTGTGTATTATGATACTTTTATGTTTTTTTAGTGCAAATGAAAATCAAATAAAGAGGCTTTTGAATTTGAATTATGTATTCTAAAAAATGTAAATCTTTTTACATCACTCGGCTTCAAGTCTTTCCTTCAATCAGACAGTCAATGTTATCGTACTTTCTTACTCCCCAGTTTTACTTCAGTTCATATTTTTCATCCAGGATCCTCCTATGTTATGATTGTAATTATTATCTGCACTATTTTATATTTATTTATGGTTTATGCAAATTTAAAACCATATTAGCTGCAAATAATGAGAATAGACTTGAAGCTGAGCAGCAGTCCAATCTTCGATAAAGGTGGTTGGGATCAGAGTGTTGGGAAGTGATAGTTTTGTAATTATTAAAGTGGAAGCTAATTTTAACTCTTCCAGTGGGAATGCAGCTTTTCTACTCCATTGGCTATAGGAAAGTGTGATGTAACACTGTCTGTTTCGTTCTCGGTAGGTGTCGAAGCGAGCCACTGCTTCGATGATATCCAAGATGCCGCTGGAGGTGAGATGGCCTTTTCCCGTACGCCCGCGTCTCCCGTACATCTTGACCAGCACCGTGGTGATGGGCCTTGTGGGCACCTACAGCAGGTTCTGGACCAGTAAGTTTTCTGGGTGGTTGAGACTATCTTTCCTGAAGAAGCGCATAGCTGGCTTGTTCCAGGGATATAGTACAATGTGATCCCTGTGCTTGTTTGTCCTCCCCTCTGCTTGTTTGTCCTCTTCCCATGCACATCATTAGACAAACACTGAGTTCCTTTTCCATCTTGATATCCACTTTCTAGGTCAGACAGTAACAAGAACTGTACATGTATTCCAGGCCGGGTTCATTGATACTGTTCACTTTTGCATTTCAGTCAAGGCCTAAAGAGGCCAGTTTTGTTACACTGTACACTGACCAGAGACTTGTTTAGGTGGGGTATTCTTAAGTACAGGGAAACACTGAAAAACGTGGTATTCTTAGAGGCAGCGCAGACAAGGATTGATACCGTGTTGTGACAAAATCATATTGACCAAGGGTAATGGGACATTGGTAGCATCACTGGATTGCGTAGTGGCTTTTGCAAAGACCTAAAATAAATAGTAAATAGTGGCAAAACTCATACAGCAAAATAGCTACATAGTTGGTAACGTTTCATGGTTGTATTATTTGCAGGACTTCCCACACACCGATCAGTGGCGGCATGGGCAGAAGACTAACTTCCCTCACAAACAGAAGCGGTACATTACAGTACAGCTAGTGCAAGCTTCCTTTCCACAGGGTTCAGGAAGCCAGACAGGTGTATCGCAGACTACCTTGTACCCGGCATAGGTACAGCAGAGATAGGAACAAGTGAGGCTTCTTACAGCACAACATGGCAGAAGGAAAATCTTCCCGTACATACATAATCAATGTAGCAGAGAGCAGCAATGCAAGCTTCTCTCAAGCAGAACATTAAGTGCACAAACAGCTACAAATAAGCCTAACCTGTTACTCAGAACAAGCACAGCCGAGACAGCAGCAGAACTGCAAGCTTCCCACATGCAAACATGGACCACAGAGGCAGGGGGTGTTACCAGGTGAACCAGGGTCCTGTGAAAGGGAAACCATGACTGCAAAGAGGGCCTGGCTGGTGGCAGAGGGACGGCAAGGGTCCCCTATCTGCCTCTGGTCATCACCATTACATCCTGATCATCTGAGCAGCGGGAATCAGGTGGTGCCACTGTAGCCAGCTAGCGGGCCCCCACTGATCTCGGTGTCTGCAGGAGCTGTGGGGAGTGTGGAAGGACTGAGGCACCTATCAGCAGAGAGCCTCAAGCATCAACACTTCCTGACAGAGGGACTGAGCGGAAACAATGTACTTCATCCCATCCCAGTGTGCTTCTTTTGTCCGGGAGGCTATGATGTTGCTGGTAGAGCCTTGGTGGTACCCTGCTCTTGGTCATACAAATAAGACATTAAAACGGATACAAATAAGAGAACTATATCAGATGATGTTGTGAGGAACACCTTGCTTTCCTCTTGCAACATGAATGTTCGTGTTTTTTGTAATGCATTTGCATCCAGTACGATCAGTGCGCTTGGCTTATTTATATGCTATTTCTGTATCGTGAATCAAGCCGAAAGGCAGCGGAGCTCTGTACAAGGCAAGATAGATAATGAAAGAGAAAGCTTGGCTGTGGAATGTTAACACAGTGTTCTGTAATGTCGTGAAGGTTCAACTTTTTCCTAAATTGGAGCAGCGTTGAGGTAGTCCTCATAGATGTTGTTCCAGATCCTGGATGGATAGACGCAAAATGCCTGTAGTCTTCTTTTTCTTTTTTTACACTTCTTTGTCTGCAGTCCGATGGTGTTCTGGCTGTTGGTGTGCCAAGAACAACCGGGAGTGGTGAGCTTGTTTGTCAGATAAGTGGTGCTGATGATTGTGATGGCTTTGTAAATGATGCAGCTGGTTTTGAAGATGGTGTGGACAGGCAGAGGGAGACAATGGAGCTCCATCAGGATGGGGTGATGCGATCCTATTGCTTCAGGCCCTGAATGAAACCAGCTGCAGTGTGTAGGATGCCAGTGTGGAGCCTGAGAGGCCATGCAGCAGGACCTTGCTCATAGTTGGTTTGATCTTCAGCTAGGCACTGGACATTCTGGTCTTGGTGATGTGCAAGTAGTGTTTAAGGTGTTAGATATCTGAAGCAGAGGAAACGCTTGAGTTCTGTATCATCAGTATATTGGTGAATCTTAAAGCGGTTATCTCTGAGTTCAGCACCATGCAGCTCCATCTAAATGTTAAAGCTGACAGGAGACAGTATAACCACAGGAGGACTCCACACGTGATAGGTATCTTCGACCTGGGGGTACCCATGCAAACAAACCAGTGTTGGTGGAAAAGGTAGAAGGAGAACCAGTGAAGGACGAATCCCATCCATGACTCGAGGGTGCATATGAAGATGATATGGGTGACTGCACTGAAGACAGCTGAGAGGTCCAGCAGTATCAGAAGATAGGGGTCATCTTCATCTGTGGTCAAAAAGGCATCATCTACAATGTTTAAGGTGGTGGTCTCCGTGCTGCGGTGTGATCTGAAGCCAGTCTGGTAGTTGTACAGGAGGTGCTTAGCATTGATGTGGTCTTGGAGTTGAACGTATTATGCTTTTTCAGTGTTCTTGGTGATCAATGGTAGGTGAGTGGTCGGCGGTATTTGGTGAGGTCATCAGGGTCGTGTGTAGGCTTCTTTAGGAGTACACTGCAGCATTATGCACTGCAATGGCGGTGGAGGTAGAAAAGGTGTATTTTGTCAGGCTGCTGTAGGGCCATCTTTGAATAATTACAATCATTGTGCCAAACTGCAAACATAGTTAGTAATAAATGTACAAGAGCTTACCCTATGCTTCCAAATATCTTTATTTGTTGAAATGTTGAGATAATTGGCACCTGCAGTTCCCTGTTGCAAAGATGCACTCTGCTTTAATCTGATCTGCAGAAGGTTGTTTAAATAGAAAATAAACTCATCCATGTGAATTAGTACCTGGGAAGGAAGTTACAATTATTCCATAAACAGCAATACTACAGTGCAAAGTTCGACTACCAGGATTGCAAATTATTTCCTCCTTCACCAAAAACATTTTACATTCAACTTCCAGAATTAGGGATTTAAATAATCAGGAGCTCGAGCGTCCTAGTTCGGTGTTTTGTTGTCATTCCTTTTCAGACTGAAGTTCTTTTGCAGCCTTTTCCCTGAGTTTCTTTTGTGTCAAGCGTTACTTTTACTTCGACTTAGCTAGTTTTTCAACCTTAAACTGCACGAAGAGTGGCTCACAGTAGGAACTGTGATGCATCAGTGTTGGTCATTTCTATTCAAATGAGGGTCTGTCCTGGCAGCTGAAAATCCATAAAATGTGTTTTCTTGTTGCTCAATCATCTCACTGTGTCTGAGCTGCTACTATACGGTTTATACAGCAAGATAAAACGAGGCGTCACTTATCCGGGAATTTAATTTCACAAGCTGACGGCTGACAAAGAAAGCAGGTCTCCCATCCACAAACCAGATATAGCCTACACTTCTGGTAAGTAGGGTATTCTAGCAGAACTCGAACAATGGTCATTAAATCGCCAGAAAGGCTCTAGATAGTCCGCGGAGGTCGATACGGGAAAGTTTCAGTCTCTCTGGCAGAGCTTCCCTAAAGTCCTCCAAAGGTCTAAACTTGGCTGTTCAAATAGTGTGAATTCCAGCAAACTCAGTACATCTTTCCGATCCCCAAAACACTGTAGGGGAATGAGAACTAATGATCCATGCTTCTTCCACCCACTTAAGGCATCATCTTAGGACTCACCTTTCTGTAGTCTCAGCTTTACTTGCTGCTCTGACTCTGAAACCAAGCTGCTGGGAGGAGAGATGGGGATTTGGTCCTTTGACTGTAAGAGCCAAGGCAGAACTCACTGACAGCCAATTGCTTCAAATGTAGGATGATCCCCGCTCCAAAGACAATTAAAAAGGAGTGGGGAGGATGAGGCTCAGGAACACAGGGGGCAGAGGGTCGCAAGAGAGAGGATAATGTTAGAACACACTTTTACCCACCCTAAACATCACAAGTCTCACTCTTCGCAATGGTAGCCTTGCATCTTGGACACAGGCTCAGTGGCATCAGTTACATTCATGTGATCTGACACCTAACAAGAGTAAGAGCTGGTAGAACTTGGCAGAACTCTGCATCAAGGCCCTCATTATGAGTGGCCTGATAATTTAAGATACTTGTGGTAACTCCTGTTAAATGTGGGTTTCTTGGTTTCACAAAATCACAGCTTCAACCAGCTGACACGTTTTGCTGGGACAACATATGCTCCGGAGCTTGATCAAGGCATTCAGGAGAGCCAGGAGTGTGTCGGAAAGATAAAATATCTGGAACAGGGAGATCAACAAAGTCTGGTTCTTCTATCCTAGTTTGCACAATATCAGTCCTATCAACATTTCTAGTAAAATATTAATTATTTGTGTGAGTCCCTTATGCTGTATCCTTAACTGCGCAGCCTACAGTATATTCTCTAAGACACCACCGTCCGTATGAAACAGCTGTCTGAGCTCTTTGCTTTTCTCTTGAGTTGATCAGCTGGTTGTCTTTGTGTGGGGGTCTGGGGTGAATGGAGAGGGTGCAGTAGGGTGGCTTATGTGCCGCAGGGGCTATAAGGGGTCATCCCGCTCCCTTTTCAAGTACCTCTCACTTGTGGATGATTTGTTATATTCTCTCGCCACCTATAAGAAGGCAATGCTCAGACATTTTTACCCCTCCTCCAATCTCCCTCTCACCCAGATTCCCAAGACCCCTGACTCGGCATATCCCCTTGTTCTATACATAACTGACAAAGACCAGAGCTTCCATGTTTTCTAGGGGAAATGTGGGTACGTTGGGGATTTATAGGCTTTCCCCTAACCCCTTTACTTGTTGCCCCATCCTCACCTATCCCACAGTGCTGAGTCTCCCACTCACATTACTGCCATTCACTGCTGTGCTTTCTCTTTACAGAATACATGAACCACTTGAACGTTCACAATGAAGAGGTGCTGTACGAGCTGATCGAGAAGAGGAAGCCGGGGACCCCCCTCATCACCATCTCTAACCACCAGTCCTGCATGGATGACCCACACCTATGGGGTAAGAAGGGACAGGGAGGATTCTTCCCCATCACCTCTAGTGTTTGAAGAGGCGGAGAGGGTGTTTCCCGGCCATGTGTAGTGTTTGAAGGGGAAGGAAAGGCTCTTCCCCATCACCTCTAGTGTTCAAAAGGGCAGGGAGGGCTCATCCCCACCACCCGTAGTTTTCAGAGAGGCAAGAGGTGTTCCATACTGCACTTCTGGACTAAGCAGGGACAGAGATCCACACAACATATGAGGGACGTATTGTCCCAGCCCCTTCCAGTGTTTGAAGGTACAGGAAGATGCTATTCATCACTGGGGTGTTTGAGGATGTGACGAAGGCAATCACTCCATCTTTGGAACATAAGTAGGCAGGAAGCGGTTCCCCACACCACCTCTGAGCTATTAAGGGGATGGGGAGAAACTTCCCACCACTAGAGTGTTTAAAATGCGTGGGGGGGCGGTAAACTCAACCCCAGGACAGTGGAGTAGGGTAGCACCAATAAACATATCCCCGGGAATATGAAGTGGCAGTATATGGAACGTCTTACCCCAACTTTGTGATGTAAGTGGACCACTTTTCAGCTCTCATTTTTAGGTCGAGCGTCCGCGAAAGACCTATTGTTTTCACTTTCCTGGGAATCTGAGACAGCGTTCGGCCACGCGCCTCTGCTGTCTCAGATTTGTCCTCGAGGGCGCGCACGGCGCCGTGCACATCCCCCTGCCTCCAATTCACAGCCTCTCTCAATCACACACAGCCACACTCACGCATGCGCGCACACACACATACACCCACGCAGGCACAATGCATCAGGACACACAGACACACATATACACACGCACAGCTAACAGACACACAGCCACACATATACATACACACGCACAGCTACACACGTGCACACACACAGTTACACCCACACACGCGCCCCACCCCCCCACTCACCGGGCTCTTCTTGCTTCCTCGCACCGTTATGCATTTCCTGCTCTCTACTGAGAACCGCATCACTCCTGGAATCCCTGTTTTTTTCTCCCGGAATCCCTGCTTGCTTGTGGGCTCCCTCGGCCTCCAAGGTGCCGCGCTCCGGACGACCTACGTCACCGCTACCCTGCTACAGAGGCGGGGAATCTGCCGGAACTTCGCAGGCTCCTGCCTATCGAAGTAGAGCCCGCCTCTCTCGCCTGCGTTCCACGCCTCGTTTGGAAGTACCCAGAGTTCGGACCTCCATCTTCGGCAACGATGGCTGCCGTAGTATCAAAGTCCTTACGGGTCCTGCTCCGTAAACAGCCCACTCTGCTTTTAGGTAATACTTGTTTTTTTTGTTGCACATGGCATTTCAATAAATAGCATTTTGCACAGTGTGCCACAATACACCACCTATTGACACCATTCACGTGTGATATTCAGCACACCACCTACGAGTGGCAAACATGTCAGTTTAATAGTGAGTACAGCGCCGAATAGTCTTTGCAGAATTGCTTCAATTCTTAGTGGCTATAATCTTCTAGTCGTTCCATCTGGAACTCCGAGGTTGGTCCGGTTTATTTGGTCGTCATGGTTGTCGTGTGTTCGTAGCGGGGCGAATTACTCTCTGTATGATCTGCGTTGGCTCGGATCGCACCGCCTGCCACCAATGTTGGAAAGGGAATCTTAGGGCTGGCCGAGCGAGGTCGAGAGGCCTCCTGGCAAGGTACTTCTCCTAGGATCGTACAGACGAGCAGTCACCCCCCTACAGATGGACACCACACAAAGATAGGCTCTCAATGCTTTTATCAATACTTTTAGGCAGGTTATCGTAATGATACAGGAATAACTGGATCCAGGGATCCTTTCAAGATTAGTCTCTGGGGGAAAGGGGTAGCGGGACAGTCTAGGTACCAGCCTGGTACCGGGATACCCTGCGCTCAGCTCTCAATCCTCGAGCTGGGGGGTTCTTCGGTATGGGCCGCGGCGGCGCCAGCAGGGCTCCAGAGATGGTTTCGCGAAGATGGGCCGCGGCAGCGCCAGCAGGGCCTCAGAGAGGGTTCCACGAAGATGGGCCGCGGCAGCGCCAGCAGAGCCTCAGAGATGGTTTCACGAAGATGGGCCGCGGCACCGCCAGCAGGGCCTCAGAGATGGTTTCACGAAGATGGGCCGCGGCAGCGCCAGCAGGGCCTTGGAGATGGTTTCACGAAGACGGGCCACGGCAGCGCCAGCAGGGCCTCAAGGATGGTTTCACGAAGATGGGCCGCGGCAGCGCCAGCAGGGCCTCAGAGATGGTTTCACGAAGATGGGCTGCGGCAGCGCCAGCAGGGCTCCAAGGATAGTTCGGCGAAGATGAGCCGAGGCAGCGCCAGCAGGGCTCCAAGGTGGTTACGGATTCCACGCGGATGAGTTCGTCTCGTGTCTCTCGACTCCAGGATACAACTCCCATCCTGCTCCGGAGCTGCCCCAGTTATAGGTCTAGAAAAGGGGGTGGTGATGAACAGAGTGTCTGAATTAAGCAGACCACTATTACCCAGTCCAAGGATCAGGGCTTGATCCATCACCGTTATTTATCTCACTGCATCATCCCAGCTCAGAACCTGGCTATATGCAAATCAGTCTGTCCCTGGCCCAGTGCATCATGGGAACAGGGCAGACTAAACTACCAAGCCAATTCTTCACCAGAAAGGAGCCGTCTTTGGCCCGGCTTGCTTGAATCCTGATGATGCAGTGAGAAAGGGACTCATGTCTGAGTATACCCTGCCACACCTATAGTGGCCAAAAACGATTCAGAAAAGGGGGTGGTGATGAACAGAGTGTCTGAATTAAGCAGACCACTCTTACCCAGTCCAAAGATCAGGGCTTGATCCATCACCGTTATTTATCTCACTGCATCATCCCAGCTCAGAACCTGGCTATATGCAAATCAGTCTGTCCCTGGCCCAGTGCATCATGGGAACAGGGCAGACTAAACTACTAAGCCAATTCTTCACCAGAAAGGAGACAAGCTACCGGGGACCGGTTTCTGGCATTTCAGCCGTCTTCGGCCCGGCTTGCTTGAATCCTGATGATGCAGTGAGAAAGGGACTCATGTCTGAGTATACCCTGCCACACCTATAGTGGCCGAAAACGATTCAGAAAAGGGGGTGGTGATGAACAGAGTGTCTGAATTAAGCAGACCACTCTTACCCAGTCCAACGATCAGGGCTTGATCCATCACCGTTATTTATCTCACTGCATCATCCCAGCAGTGAGATAAATTCTGAATCGTTTTTGTCCACCATAAGCGTGGAAGGGTATACTCAGATGTGAGTCCCTTGCTCATTGCACCATCAGGATTCAAGCAAGCCGGGCCGAAGACGGCTGAAATGCCAGAAACCGGTCCCCGGAAGCTTGTTTCCTTCCCAGTATAAGAATTGGCTTGGTAGTTTGGTCTGCCCTGTTCCCATGATGCACTGGGCCAGGGTCAGACTAATTTGCATATAGCCAGGTTCTGAGCTGGGATGGTCAGTGAGCTAAAAAACGGTGATGGATCAAGCCCTGATCTTTGGACTGGGTAAGAGTGGTCTGCTTAATTCAGACACTCTGTTCATCACCACCCCCTTTTCTGAATCGTTTTTGTCCACCATAAGCGTGGAAGGGTATACTCAGATGTGAGTCCCTTGCTCATTGCACCATCAGGATTCAAGCAAGCCGGGCCGAAGACGGCTGAAATGCCAGAAACCGGTCCCCGGAAGCTTGTTTTCTTCCCAGTATAAGAATTGGCTTGGTAGTTTAGTCTTCCCTGTTCCCATGATGCACTGGGCCAGGGTCAGACTAATTTGCATATAGCCAGGTTCTGAGCTGGGATGGTGCAGTGAGCTAAAAAACGGTGATGGATCAAGCCCTGATCTTTGGACTGGGTAAGAGTGGTCTGCTTAATTCAGACACTCTGATCATCACCACCCCCTTTTCTGAATCGTTTTTGTCCACCATAAGCGTGGAAGGGTATACTCAGATGTGAGTCCCTTGCTCATTGCACCATCAGGATTCAAGCAAGCCGGGCCGAAGACGGCTGAAATGCCAGAAATCGGTCCCCGGAAGCTTGTTTCCTTCCCAGTATAAGAATTGGCTTGGTAGTTTGGTCTGCCCTGTTCCCATGATGCACTGGGCCAGGGTCAGACTAATTTGCATATAGCCAGGTTCTGAGCTGGGATGGTGCAGTGAGCTAAAAAACGGTGATGGATCAAGCCCTGATCTTTGGACTGGGTAAGAGTGGTCTGCTTAATTCAGACACTCTGTTCATCACCACCCCCTTTTCTGAATCGTTTTTGTCCACCATAAGCGTGGAAGGGTATACTCAGATGTGAGTCCCTTGCTCATTGCACCATCAGGATTCAAGCAAGCTGGGCCGAAGACGGCTGAAATGCCAGAAACCGGTCCCCGGAAGCTTGTTTCCTTCCCAGTATAAGAATTGGCTTGGTAGTTTGGTCTGCCCTGTTCCCATGATGCCCTGGGCCAGGGTCAGACTAATTTGCATATAGCCAGGTTCTGAGCTGGGATGGTGCAGTGAGCTAAAAAACGGTGATGGATCAAGCCCTGATCTTTGGACTGGGTAAGAGTGGTCTGCTTAATTCAGACACTCTGTTCATCACCACCCCCTTTTCTGAACCAGTTATAGGTCTGGCGTCCTTTGATGTCCGGGCCCTCGCACCTGGAGGTCGGAGGGGCCGGGATGTGCGTGTCCAGACGCCCAGCAGGGGGGTGGAGCCAGCGTCCAGGGAGGCTGGGGGCGATCGAAACCAGGCGTCGGGGGACGGTTGGAGACCCATCGAAACTCTTTCCCCCATTGATCCGTCAAGTGGCCTCTTTACCCCCTGGTTGGATCGTGGTGCCTCGATGTCGGGGCTTTGCTGGGTCTGCGGCCGGGGTCGGCCCGAGGCCACGAGACCTGGTCGTGGAGGGCCCAAGATGGAGTCTGGGTTTGAGATGGTGGTCCGGGATAGGGTTCGGACCAGTCGAGGGTGTCGAGGAGCGTTTGCCGAGTTCCAACGGGGGAGAGCTGGTGGCTGCCCGGTGGGGCGGCTCTCGTGTAGGGGGGAAGGTGCTGCTCTCGGCCGGGGAACAGGGGTCGAGGTAGTCCGGGGCCTGCCACGTGGGAGGAGTGGGACCACGCCACGAGGCCGGGTCCAACACTCGCGCTCAAGAGTTGTCAGTGTACATGCCCGGGCACACGGCAGCTCATTAGTGACACGCAGAATGACACCGCCTGACAGAGAGACACTCACAAATACCCAGAGGCGCTGAATGCGCAGACACCTCGCTGCAGCTCTGACCTTCCCAGACAGGTTGCTGCACGACCACACCCACTATCATACACACACGTAAGCCAAACAATAGCTGCCTTGTGGTTAGTGAATGTTACAGAAGCGGGGTAAGTGAGGGCATACTCTTCAATACTCACGGAAAGCTAGGCATCAGAACTACACTACCAGGCTACAGCACGTGTGAATTCACACACATGCATGCCAGCACATGCACACACACATACATATATATATACAACCTCATGTACATGCTAATGTGCTCATAGATACACACACACGCACTCAGGCGCACCACTCACATTTTTACGCACACACATAGACACACTGGCATTAGAATTTTCTGGCCCAGTCACAGATACAGATAAAATTAGCAGGCCAACTCAGGCACACACGCGCCAGCTCATTAAATCCAGACATATTGCCTTTGTCAATGTTTGTTTCATCAGGGAATACTTGCTGCAGTTTACCCTGCAGTAGGGATGAAAGATGTGTAAAAAGAGTGCCGGTGGCATGATCATTACTGTGTGCAGCGGCTCCACGCTGCAAGGACTGGAGGCTTCTGAGCACCAGGGTTGTCTGATTTTGATTCCTCAGCATTGCTTTTTCTTCCACACCCTACACTTCACTTTCTTTATCTCACTCTTGTTGGTTTTTTTGCGCCCTTGCTTTTTCCATTTGCCGCTATTTTTTAATCGCCTCATTCTTCTTCTTCGTCCCTCTTCTGTCTCGTTCTCTCTGTCTCCCTTACCCCAGGTCAAAATCACATGATTAAAAATAAGTCTCGGCCCAAACAATGAGTGACGTTGCCCACCACAGTCAAAGACCGGCACATATCAAGCACTGACTGTGGGCCACTGCTGTTGGGTTTGCTCCCCTCTGTTTTTCTTGACATCTGCTACAATCCAGTTCTAGGAGAGAAACCAAGCTCACCTGATTGGTAGAATCTTTATACATTCAATGATATGTTTTGTAAGGCGGTCGTTTCCACATACTATAGTTTCTTAAAGTAACAGTTCTGTTGATGAAAGACCAGAGAGATGCACACAGACGGTCAATGAAGATTTTTCGATTCTACTGAGAGACTCTTCAGAATTGACTTATTCAAGCGTTCCCTCTGAGAGATGGTTTTGCAGAAGAAAAGGTGGATTACAGATATAACTTCTAACAGGGTTGTTTCTGTTTGTGGTTAGAGGTAAAATCCAGGTATGTGAAAAGCTTGTTTTAAGACTTTAGAGGATTCTGGGCAATGGCACGAAGCATGGTTCTTAGCACTTCAGATCCAGACTGTACTTGTTTAGGTCTCGGTTATGTGCCTGTAAACAAATATGGTATTGTAACCCACACAATGCACACACTGCACCCTCACACAAACTGCACCCTCACACACACTGCACACACTGCACCCTCACACACTCTGCACTCTCACACACTCTGCACCCTCACACACTGCACACACTGCACCCTCACACACACTGCACACACTGCACCCTCACACACACTGCACCCTCACACACTGCGCACCCACACACTCTGCACACCCTCACACTCTGTGCACCCTCACACACTGCACACCCTCACACTCTGCACACCCTCACACTCTGCACACCCTCACACACTGCACACCCTCACACTCTGCGCACCCTCACACTCTGCGCACCCTCACACTATGTGCACCCTCACACTCTGCGCACCCTCACACTCTGCGCACCCTCACACTCTGCGCACCCTCACACTCTGCGCACCCTCACACTCTGCACACCCTCGCACTCTGCACACCCTCGCACTCTGCACCCTCACAATCTGCACTGAAACATACACGTTTCCTACAACTCGCAGGTATTCAGAGGGTAGGATGCTTCTCAGCATGATTAATTGTTGGCAAACTGCCCTGACCCCTACCTAGGCTAGTGACCTCTCTGTGACAAAGAGCCGTGCCTTGTGGACTACCAGATCCTGTACACCTGTGCTTGCATACATTCAGTTCATAGTGGGCACTTCACACACACACACGCTGCACCCTCACACACACTGCACACACTGCACCCTCACACACACTGCACACACTGCACCCTCTCACACACTGCCCACACTGCACCCTCACACACTGCCCACACTGCACCCTCACACACACTGCACACCCTGCACCCTCACACACACTGCACCCTCTCACACACTGCACCCTCACACACTGCACCCTCACACACTGCACCCTCTCACACTTTGCACCCTCTCACACACTGCACCCTCTCACACACTGCACCTGCACACTCTGCACCCGCTCACTCTGCACCCTTACACACTGCACTCACACACACTGCAGCCTCACACACTCTGCACCCTCACACACTCTGCACACACTGCACTCTCACACACTCTGCACACACTGCACCCTCACACACACACTGCACACACTGCACCCACACACACTGCACCCTCACACACTGCCCACACTGCACCCTCACACACACTACACACTGCACCCTCACACACACCGCACACACTGCACCCTCACACACTGCACCCTCACACACTGCACCCTCACACACACTGCACCCTCACACACACTGCACCCTCACACACACTGCACCCTTACACACACTGCACACACCACACCCTCACACACTCTGCACCCTCACACACATTGCACCCTCACACACATTGCACCCTCACACACACATTGCACCCTCACACACATTGCACCCTCACACACACTGCACCCTCACACACACTGCACCCTCACACACACTGCACCCTCACACACACTGCACCCTCACACACACTGCACCCTCACACACACTGCACCCTCACACACTGCGCACCCTCTGCGCACCCTCACACTCTGCGCACCTTCACACTCTGCGCACCTTCACACTCTGCGCACCCTCACACTCTGCACACCCTCACACTCTGCACACCCTCACACTCTGCACTGGAACATACACTCCAAATACCACTCAGTGCCACATAATTGCACTCCACATAATTACACTGCACTCAATGCCACATACACTCCAAATACCACTCAGTGCCACATAATTACACGCCACATAATTACACTGCACTCAATGCCACATACACTCCAAATACCACTCAGTGCCACATAATTGTACTCCACATAATTACACTGCATTCAATGCCACATACACTCCAAATACCACTCAGTGCCACATAATTACACGCCACATAATTACACTGCACTCAATGCAACATGCACTCCAAATACCACTCAGTGCCACATAATTACACTGCACTCAATGCCACATACACTCCAAATACCACTCAGTGCCACATAATTACACGCCACATAATTACACTGCATTCAATGCAACATACACTCCAAATCCCACTCAGTGCCACATAATTACACGCCACATAATTACACAGCACTCAGTGCAACATACACTCAGTGCCACATAATTATATGCTACATAATTACACTGCACTCAACGCAACATACACTCCAAACAATACCACTCAGTGCCATATAATTATATGCTACATAATTACACTGCACTCAATGCAGCATACACTTCAAATACCACTCAGTACCACATAATTACATGCCACAAAATTACACTCTACTGAATACAACATACACTCCCCATATTACCACTCAGTGCCATATAATTACACACCTCATACTTACACTGTACTCAATGCAACATAGATACACTTTATCTATCTGTCTATCTATCTATCGCACTCACTCTATCGCATCACCATAGCATCACTCAGCAGCACCACAGCATCACTCAGGGGCACCACAACATTACTCAGCGCCACCACAGCATCACTGAACGGCACAGCATCACTCGTCACCACCACAACATCACTCAGCACCACCACAGCATCAATCTGTGCAACCATTCAACAACAACTGGTTCAAATATGTTCTCTCAATGTTTCAAGCTTTATTACAAATGTCACAAAAAGATGTAAATATTTCACCTCTGTTCTTGGTTTTCGTCACAATAAAATACAATGAACATAATCTTCACAAAAGTTATTTACAAAAGCTATTGCCATTATAAATTACAGTAAATTTTATTTAAGTATTAATTATTTAAAAAAATAAAAGCCATTTTTATTTGTAATATCAATACATCTTAGTCACATAAATACAACACATATTGCATTACAAATGCTATTGGTGTCATATTTGCGAAAGTTAAAACTATTCGCATTGTAAATGACAAAGCTAATAATTTCGCTATTTTCAAAACCAACACATAAATACAAAATTTGTCATTTACAAGACCAATAGCTCAAACTTTCCTAATGCGAGACCTATTGCATTGAAAATGCTTGTTGTAATTGTAATCTACTTCTTGTGATTCTCATTTTTGTAATTTCATATATTAAAAAGACAATATTTGGCCCCTCCGGGGGGTGGGGTGGGGGGAGGGGAACAGCAATTGACTTGGCAGGGCCTGTGTCTCAGGTTCGTAGGACCTCTGTGTGTGTAAAAGTGCAGCAGTAACCCCCTTTGCAGGGTGTGGCTGCACCCATAATCCCACTCATGCGGATTCAGGTCTTGGCTACAGAGGACACAAAAGGTAGATTGCACACAAACCCTTGTCTTTCCCTATCTCGCATTGTGCCAAATATCCCTCCCAGCTCTGTTGCTGCCCCCTGCCTTTCCTTTTCAGGGCACCCCCACATTTCCTTTCTCTAACTTGAGTCGAGCCACAGCAGAGCCAATCTGCGGTGACCCCAAAGACCAGCCAGACTCTGTACAGTGAGTTTTCTTAATTCGGTGTTGCTGAGCGTGTGCTCATCTTTAGCTAGAGACCTTTGACCCTAAATGTGTTGAGGGGATTAGATCTTTGAGTTTATGAGAGAAAAGAAATCAACATAATTATTTCGACCTAATCTATGAGATTAATTGTTTTAGGCTGACCACCTTCACTAAGGGAGCCTAGCATCATATTCAACTGTTTGCCCTCCTGGTGGACCACCACACGAAGAGTCCCTTTGCATGTGTCTGTGTCTTGTCCATGCGCCATCATGTATCTACATGCACTTGCAGTTGAGTCTTGGCATGCTTACATTTGTGTGTGTGCGCTTGCATTTGTGTCTGCACAAGGTCTCCTGTGCCTGTGTCCAAATGCGGTTGTGTGTGCGACCACACACTTACCTATTCATAATTGTATCACCATGCAATTGTTTGTCTTCCCACATACACCTGTTTATGTGTACCTCTATCTCCATGTCTCTGTGCAGGATTGCGTTGATCTTGCTTAGTGTGTGCCTGCGAACGTGCAAGTCTATTTCTGTGCTTGCCTGATTCTTTCTTTGTACAACAGTCTGTCTTACCGTGCAGGGCTGAGTTCCTCGCTGAGTGTCCATTATTAAATATAACTTTGTCTTTTTTCTTTTTCAGGTATCTTGAAGCTGAAACATCTTTGGAACTTGAAGAGAATGAGATGGTAAGAGATAATCTCACTCACCGTTGTATCTGCTCTCTCCATAGTCGGGGCTAAGAGTCTTAGCCTTCTAGTATCATTAGCCAGGTCCTCAAAATCAGCAGATCTAGTGTCTGGACGGCTTATACTGAGGCCACTGTGTCTCGCAGTTCTTCTCACCATCTGTATTCAAACCTTCCAATTTTCATGGTTCCTGTCTTTTCAGTTAGGCCCTCGGTTATCACAGTTCAAGTTTCTGTATTCAGGCCTTCGAGTCTCTGAGTTCAGTCTTTGCACTTTGGCAGTCAAGCCTCACAGTTCCAGCCCCTCTCTTTAGCCAGGCCCTAGAGTCTTTCAGCACCAGTATGTATAGTCGGGCCCTTCAGTCTTGCAACTCTGATTTCTATAGTTAGGCCTTTGAGTCTCACAGTTCTACTCTCTGTGATCAGGCTGCTGAGTCTCGATGTCCTAGTCTCCGCAGTCAGGCGCTCAAGTCTGACAATTCCAATTTTGGTAGCTGGGGCGTTGAATTTTGCAGCTTCATTACTTGTAGCCAGGTGCTTGAGTCTTGTAGTTCTAATTTTGTAACCAGGCTCTCAAATCTCGTGGCTCAAGTCGGTGTGGTCAGGACCTCAAGTCTCACAGCTCTAACTGCTATAGCCAGGCCTTCGTGTCATAGTTCTGGTCACAGTAATCAGGCCATCAAGTCTTGCAGTTCCAGCCTCTGCAGTACGGCCTTTGGGTTTTGAATTCTGCTCACCATCTGTAGTCAGGCTTTCACATTTCATACTTCTAGTGCCTGTAGTCTGACACTCAAGTCTAACCATTTCCCTCCGGGTTGCTGGGCCCTGGAGTCTTGGATTTCTTAAGTTCCACAGTTCCAGTTCCATTAGATGTGCCCTCCAGTTTTGCAGTTCTAGTTTCAGTAGACAGGCCCTTTCAAGTCTAGAAGTTCTAGCTTCTTCTCAGGTCCTCGAGTCTCACAATTCAAGCCTCTGTCTATTGTCAGGCCCTCAAGAGTCGCATTACTAGTCTTTGGGATTCTCTGTTGAAACTGTCAAGCTTTTCAGTTAAACTCGTCTGAAGTCAGATCCTCAAGTCTTTCTTTTGTAGTTTGTGTCTGAATTACGGACCTTAAGAGATGTTGTCATAGTCTCTTCAGTAGTCCAAAATCTTGCAGTTTTTCTCAGTCCCTTGTAGTCAGGCTTTTGAGATACGTGCAGTTATCAACTTTCAGCATCTCTATGCTCTGGTCACGGGTCTCATAATTCTAGTTTCTCTGTGCAGTCTCACCCAGTATTCGAGTTTCAAAGTTCTGTTCTCTCTCAGTAATGAGACATGTGGTTCTCCTAGTTCCAGTTTCTATCTCTAGTCAAGTCCTTGTGTTCCACAGTACTAGTTTCTGTCTGAAGTCAGGCCCAGGAGGTGTGGAAGTGTAGCTAGTCTCTGTGGTGAGTCCTCTGAGCCTTACAGTTCTAGTGTTTTTCCTCTCAGCTGTCTGGCCCAAGAGACGCACAGCTCTCTCTTTTGTCTATAGTAAGGCCTTGCATCTTCTAGGTCCAGTCTCTGTTTGATTTGCTGTCAGGCCGTGGAATGTGGCCGCTCTGGTTGAATCTATTATTAGTCCCTCATGTCCCAGCCCACAGTTGAGCCCTTAGATTTTATAGATCTGGTTACCACTGCTCTGTTGAAAGGTTATTAAGATTTTAAGATTCAAGCCTTTTTTCAATGTGTAGTAATGTTCCGACTTCCCCAAGTCTCTTGTCCAATCTTTACTTAGTTTATAAAGTCAGGGGACTCGGGCCACCATTTGATCTATTGTAAAGTGCTTATGTCATCGATGTCCCACACAGGTTCCTGGATGCAAGCGTCATGCAATAGTTTTCAGATATCCGTTCACTACGTTATGGCAGCCCAGAATAGAGTCGAGAGGCCTGGATCCAAGCCAGACTTTCTGGGTAACCATTACATTTAGTTTTATTGTATATACATTTATTTTATATGGATTTCCTGAAAATATGGCATCTGGTCTTCCACATTCTATGATTGACACTCCTGGAGTTTGTACATTATTCCTATTTAGATCTGTTGTGTGTGCAGACCACATGGGTAGTTTGAAAATCTGGCATGGCTCCGGCGCATCTTGACCCGTTGGGGAACTGGTTAGTCGTGGGTTTTACTCCCTCCCTATTGAGGCGAATGCTTTACATGTCTGAGTTCTAGTCCGTGATTATTCTGTATTGCTGCTGTGCTGCAAATGTATTTTGTTTTTAAATAAAACAATACAAATATTTGGACAAAAGAAGTCTTTTGCAAGGGCGATATCGGAATTGGAGTTAAAACTGATTTTGATCAGTAAACACAATTTTTGTATGTTCTCCTCCCAGCTACGCCTTCAGTTACTTAACCCTGCATTTTTGACACAGAGCTCATTATACAGTGCGGGGCTTCAGACCTATAAGTTGAAGGTGTTTGAAATGTCATCACCCAGGGCTTACATTATGCACTTCTCCTGGCTCTGCCCAGTGGTACGCGCCTTCTGGCGGGATATTTTGTGGGACTCTCAAGGATGAGTAACCTGCAGCTCCTCTGCTCCCCTCTGCCTGCATTGCTGGGATTTGTCAAAGACGTCCCACTGTGGGTCAGGAATTTACGTCTCTAGTCTACTATTAGCAACGAAGAGTGTGATGTTGGCTCGGTGGACATGGTTGAGGAATCAATGAAGAATCTGGTACACTGTGATAATGCAACAGGCACATAAGCTACTCCTCCTATGCGGTGACTAGCCCAGGACATATGGGGTCCCCTTTGAGCATACCCAATTTGCAAGGGTGGTTTGGTATTTGAGGACCCTCCGCTGGACGTGATACAGTGTGGCTACTGTGTGTCTGACATGTGAGACTGTGCCTGTGGTGTTGGACAGAGGGCTAGTTGATGTGTATCTTTTGGTATACTCAACTGTAGATGGTCGTTGCTACTGATATATTGGTGTTGGAAGAATCTCTGCAGCAAATGCTGTACTTGGGATTCAAAGGATCTCTGCAGCCTTTTCAGTGCATAGGGTTCAAGAAACTCTGCCACCTGTCGTGTGCTTGGGTTTCGAAGTATCTGATCTCTAACACTGGTCTCCTTTGTCCTTGTTTTTTCTCTTTGATCTTAGGACACCCACAGCAGCCGATATCTGCTTCACGCAGGAGCTGCATTCCAAGTTCTTCAGTCTGGGGAAGTGTGTGCCCATCTGTAGAGGTAAGAATGTGACTGGGAGACCATGAAACCAAGGCAGTTACATATCAGGTCCATGTATCTTCAGGATCTGGAAGCACGACCCACCGCATGCCAAGCTTTCATCTGAAACCCCTTTTGGCGTGTGCCGTCTCACTCGTGCATCTGGTGCCTGTCTTTGTAGCCCCGCCAGCCACTTGTCACTCCTCTCATTTCTTCATATGCCAGTCCTCCAGTGAGGAAGTCTGTTGTAGTGAGCTTTGCTGATTAGTGCCTCACACGGTGGTTTGGGAATGGAGTGCAGTTCAGGAGATGGATGTGAGTGATGGTGTAAGGCAGGTAGTTGGGACACATGTGGTCTGTTAGAACTGGATCCATGCTTTTCTGATGTAAAGGCCTCTTGTGTGCATGTTGGGTGTCCTTGCAATATTTCACTCCCTCCCAGAGCAGCTTAATATTATGGTCAGGTGGTTGCACAGGTCAGATATATCATCCATTTAGATAAAGGCTCGACAGAAAAAAACAGCGATCAGGGCCCGTTCAAGTAAATTCAGTAACATGCACGTCAGATATCACAGATACTTAGATTTGCATCTATCCAGAAAGACTAGAATGCAAAGTAAAATACAGGCCTTTGTGATTACCTCATCTGATAACGGCACACAGGAAATCTTGACTGGATGCGAAGACTCACAATATGTTAACTATGGTTGTGTATAAAATTAAAGAGTGGGGTTCAGAGGTGTGTGAGCGCTGTTCTCTTCCTGACAAGATAACTCCATGGATTAAGCAGGCACTACAAACATTTGTGAGTATCCTCCACATTGCAGGCTTTAACCTTGGCAGGGCTGGCTCATTCTTGCAGCTTGATGCAGCATGCATGCCATTCGAGATAAACACACAACCTGCTATTTGGAGTGCAATGCTACCAGAAATGATTGTCAGGAAGTGCAATGTAAAAGGTTATTGCGTCATTCTTTGCCTACAGGAGATGGGGTGTATCAGAAAGGCATGGACTTCGTCTTGGAGAAACTCAACCACGGAGACTGGGTGCACATTTTTCCAGAAGGTACTACATACTTCAGAAAGAGGAATGGGATTCAGTGGATTGGGGCGGGTGGGCACGGCTGGGAAGAGTCCACCACACAGTGAAGAGGGGTGATCTGTGGTAATTTTTGGAAGGAGCGATAAAGTCAGGGTCAAGGTGCTTTCTCACAAATATGTGTGCGTTTCAGTACCTGAATATGCCTGGCAACAGGCCAGCACGAGGGGAGTTGGGAGGATTGTGTGTAGTCTCGAATGGGGGTACTGCAGGTCCTGACTGACGTGCTTTGGCTGAGTTGTGTGGGTTTCACTACTGGAATGGCAGAGATGCTGGAGGATGTACACTGGCAGAGTTGGGTGTGATACTCAGTCATTGTAAGCACAAAGTATTGTCATGGTGCTGCTAACATGCAAACCTAAATCAGCCATTTATCTATAGGGTTCTTTATAAAGTGCAAACATACACCCCAGAGGACGTCTCTTGGCACCGAGGTGCACAAAATAGCCAAACGGACACCAACCTGAGGTTCAACACTGCATACACTCAGCCAAAGAACCAGGATTAAAACATTTTCTGAATTTGGTCAAATCACTTTCATCTTAGAGCATCTGTGGTGGTTCGCTCCAATGGGAAGTTCCTGTTCCTATAACTGGTTAAATACAGAGTTGTTGGCGAGATGTCTTGCTTATGGGAAGGAATGCACATTGCTCACTACCAGTCTTATTCTCATCAGTTTTCCCAATAGCCAGGAGATGGCTTGCAAAAATGTATTGGTCCTGGATGGCTAGCCGCCAGGAGCTGGACCCCTTTCTAGGTTCCCAGAACTTAATGAGTGCTTGACTTGTGTAGACGTTTTCCTTTTTTTCTTCATCTTAAAGCGACACCCTGAGCGGACCTAAAGTCTGACTTCTGGATGTTGGAGCCTCAGTTAATGTCCTTTCCTTACCCCACATCAACGTGCTTCAAGACGTTTGTCATTCTTTGATCTCTTCCCAGCTTTGAGGTTGAGCTAATGGTAGCCCTTGTATTGTATACAGGGACCTCTAACCTGGACTGCTGATTTGCCCCCACTAAAATTAAAGGGGGGTTTGGCATCCACTTACCTAACCAGAGTGGCCAAAGGTGCAGTAGGAACTGACCCTTAGACAAAAGAACAACTAGGCAGTGACTGGACGTACCTACAATATGTACCTGTTAAACTGTCCGTGATTCTATCCAGGTTAGTGGCCGCAAACCCAGCCAGAAGCTGCTGGACCCCACCCACCCCCCGTCCCTTTAGGGGCACCTGACAATTCCAAAGATTAGTTTTCAAGATACAGGCCTGTTTGTCCCCCATAATCTGACCCATGACTGTGAGCCAAGGGATGCACCAGGGCACCGGCGACTATTGAAAGAAGTAAGCTGCGATTTTAAGAAAGTACAAAAAATGAATTTAGCCTAATGACAACTGTAGGAAGAGAACCCTCTTTGCTACACAGACTTCAAAGCAAATGTTGTGCCACTGATGCCCAGTTAGCGAGATTGTCTGTCACCCTTTCTGTCTCTTTTTGATATACAGCCTCGATGTAAAAAAATAAACTCATCAAATTATCCAAAGATCTGAAGCCTGGTGGCTTTGCAGAGATTGAAAAATTGATTTTCTCAGGAGAGCTTCAAAGGCTGTACCATGGATTGACACAGGCCCTTTATAGGGCTCGCCCCTCGTGATGCAGTGCAAGCCCTTTTGTCTGGGGTTTGAAAACGGACCCTGGTGCGTGTTTTTTTTAAACAGAGCACGCAATAGGCCAAAGGCGGGCGCATTGCTCCACCCATGGCCTATTGGTGTCTGTTACGCGCACCAAAGCCCATGTGGTTTCAATTATCGTGCCCAGACACGGGCGCGATAATTGAAAACACATGTGGCTCGCTGTGGCGCGTGCGCACACCACTCGCGGCCGGGTTTTTTTTTTTTTTACAGTGCCGCTTGTTTTTGTTATTATTGTAGACCGTCCGTCCTGCTTTGCAGCTTAATAACAATAAGCAATTAATAAAAAGTTGGCATATGTCTTCTATCTATATTTGTTTTGCTGCAAGTGGGGCAGAGTGGGTGATTAGGTGCTAAACACACATTCATTTGTACTGCCCACGCAATGCCTGTAATCGGACCCAAAGTAATGCAAGAAGAAATGGAAGCAAGATCTAACCTTGTTTTAAATATAAATGCAAATTAACAAAGAACAAATTGTATTGTAACATGTTTCAAGAAGTTGGAGACTGGACCCTAAGACTATCCCACCCAACTTTTCGTACGAATGTGAACAGCCTATATAGGCTCAGTTACTTTAAACACTTTTGTGACTTGCATTTTTTGTATCCAAGGAGCTCTTAGCAATAACGTGTGAAAAATCGCACTCCAACTAATTTTTGGGGGGGGAAATGATTAGACAGGAGTTATACATAGCAAGTAGATTAGCTTGTATAATCTCACATTTGTTTATGAAAACTTGCAAAGCATGGAAGAGTTTGGATTTTTCAGGAGGTGTGAATTTATCACACAGCTGTAGTTAATTGAGCAAATTAAAATATTGTAAACAGCTTTGCAGTGTACCCAACATAGAAGCGTATCCTACCTTTGGCGTGTTTAATATGTCTTTCCCCACAAATAGGCCACAGGAGTCCCTATTCCCACATTTAGAGCTCGTTTAACAAGAGGCTTGTATAACTTCCCGAGTGGTGGTGAGGTTTATATTGTTAGCAGAACTCTTTAAAGTGGGTTGACTGACTATTTCCTCCCTGGCATATGTTGTGTTTCCTAGAACGTGCAATAAAGCTGCTTATACTATGAAGCCCTGTGGAGTCAGTGACTCGTGGACTAGTTCGCGCCACCAACCTGTTGAATAATTTATTTATCGCACAGATAGCACCGGGAAGGGGTGTGGGGGTTGTGCTCCGGATTTTATAGCTGATGCACAGAGCGGTTTTTGATCGCTCGAGAGTTCGTATCACCTTTGATGTGGCGTCCCTGATCGCAACACATGGAACCACGGAGTCCCACATTTCGAGCATGACAGTGGCGTAATTAGGGATTTATTATATAAACGAGCTTGTGGGTTTATGAATGTACCAAACGTGCATCTGAAAGAGGTTTCAAGAGAGGAGAGTTCAATAAACTGGTTCTAAAAGGCTACATTCAAGTTCGGTATTTTTCAGGGTTTTGATTTTTTATTCGCTCGTGAACTTTTGTTTATCCACACGTCGTCACCTAGCCTAGAAAATTTAAAAATGAGTTTCTCACATTTTTAAAGGTCAATGAACATAAGGGATTCATAAAGCGCCCTGTATCATACAGGCCATTTCGAATAGCTGTTCACCTGAAAATAATTTGCTCCGGTGTCCGAATCCAGGCCTGCTATATTTTTACAGCATCCTGCGTTTTTTCAAGTAGAGCGTTTGCCTTTGGCATGCAAAAATTTAACTTTCCAACCGCTTTTAGAAATGAATTTGCTAGTTCCTTGAGACTATTATTACCTTTATGTTTTTTAGGTCTCGCCTTTACCATTCCGCAGGAATGGGAAATGGGGAGAATTCAAGTCGGCTATTTTCTCTTCAAACCAAAGGGCTTTCAGCCGCGGTTTTCTTGCAGTTCACGTGAATCACGTGATCAAACATGCACGAGCATTCACGTCCAGGGCTTCTCCTCCCCTAGCAGCACTCCTCCCACACCAGCAACTCACCCCTCCCACACCAGCACCTCCCCTCTCTCTCCACGCAATCACAGCCTACCCCTCCCACACCAGCACCTCCCCCCTCCCACACCAGCACCTCCCCTCTCTCTCCACGCAATCACAGCCTCCCCCTCCCACACCAGCACCTCCCCCCTCCCACACCAGCACCTCCCCTCTCTCTCCACGCAATCACAGCCTCCCCCTCCCACACCAGCACCTCCCCCCTCCCACACAAGCCTTGCCGCACTGCCGAGCCTGTCCCAACAACACAACCCAGCTCCGTCACATGGCTTCTGCTTTGCTCACTTTCGCTCTCCTCAACCCTTCCACTCTTGTTTTCACCTCTAGTCTCCCACCTCTGTCCACATTTTCCCTGCTGTTTCTTCATGCTCGTCTTCATCTTCCTCCAAAAACAAGCACCCTGCATTCGGAACGGCCCCTTTAAATGGATTTCTCCTCCTCCTCGCTATCGACCGACCATATTTTTTTTAACCCAAAAGCAAAAGACCCGGAGTGCTCACCCCCCTCCCCCACCACCTTGTTGTAAATACTGGTGGAGCCGCTCACAATATGGCTGACTCTCTGACTGTTCCCTAGCTACTCGCCCTCCCTCTTCTTCCGCGCCCCCCTACTCCTCCGTCGGACCCCTGCGGAGTTTGTTTTTATTTTTTTATTTCCATCTGAGCTCACTTGAAACTGTGAAATAAACTTGGCAGCGTCGGGCCTTTTGTGTGCATGGCGGAATCTCAAGGCTAAGGAGCTTCCAGTTACCGCGTCGCTGCATACAGGGTGTGTGCGTGTTAGCCCGGCCTCGGCAAGGAATCCTTCGCTGCTTTTTCGACGAGCCCGAAGGCGCCACTGGATTGTCGGGCCTGTTACTGCATAATGTTCCCCTGTGCCTGGAAGGGAATGCACCAAAACAGTGTCAAACATGCATTGCTTCAGTCGCAGTTTCATTAGGATTTGCTGGATCCTTGTTTATCTGCTAAGACGAACAGGGGGGCACCTGATGGACTCAACATATATGGGGATTGATAAGGTACAATGTTTTAGGTGTTATTTAGTCAGATTCCTTTATTTTATGAGCGCACATTGTGTTGTTAGTTTGGGAACTAGTTAGGACATGCATGTAAGTGAGCTGCATTACAGACCTGCTTTTATTTATGTATTGACTTGCCTTATTTTAATGGTGAGAAGTGCCTATAACAAGTTAAAGATTGCTATTTATTTGCCCTGGAAATCAATTTCACAGTGAATAGGTATTTGCCATGCATTTATGCTGTGGAGGATGGAGATTCATTTGGCAAAACTAATATTTGACTGGCCTGTGCTTCCCCAGCCTTTTAGTGGTCGTCTGACAAATCTTTTTCTGTTAAGGCCCAGATCGACTTGTTTATTTTTGGGGCGAAATCTCCAATTGTCATCTCCCTTTTTTCACCTTCCATTTCTTTCCGTCTTAGCCTCCTCTTCCTCTCTTTTCCCTGTACCCGTCCTGGTGGTACACGTGCCCTTTCGTGCAAAGCATGCAGCACTGGCGAATACTTTCACGCATAGCAACGCACTCCCCCGTCTACCCTCTCCTCAGCTCACCTCTACATCCCGCTCGAGATAGGCCCCTAGGGTACAGCGGCTCGTGCCCCTCCCCCGTGCACTTCTCCCCTCGCTCGCATTCCCGCCCCCCCACCAGGCTCTCCCGCCCCCATCCGGCTTCCCTCCGGCAAACAAAATTCAATTACTTCGATTCCAGAAAGACCTTCAGAGCTCAACTCAAAGCGGATTTTTGGACCCTGAATGTCTGTCAATAAAATACCTCCGAATCATCCATGCATTTTTTTAATCCAATGTAACACCTGGCAGTTACCTTCCTTCTCGCTTGCGTGTTTTTTCAAACGAACAAGGGACATGAGTTGCTTTGTTACTTTATGTAGAGCTGCCACATGAACTAATAAAGCAACGTGACCCTTTCAAATCCTTTGTGACTTTTGAGAGATGCGGCACTTCGATTCCGAGGAATGGTAATTTTGGCTTTTTCCCTTCAATAAATATCTCTCTCTCTCTCTCTCTCTCTCTCTCTCTCTCTCTCTCTCTCTCTCTTGCCCTCTCTCATTCTCTCTCACTCTCATTCTCTCTCTCTCTCATTCTCTCACTCTCTCTCATTCTCTCACTCTCCCCCCCTCTCTCTCTCATATTTTAGAAGTTTCGTTCTTACTCGTGCGTGGCCACCTGGCTTTGCAAGATTTACAGCGTGTGACTACAATGAAGTGGCGCCTCTCTGGCGCCAGCAACTGCTGTTCACTTTAAACGGAAACAAGCCTTTTGAACAAACTTAGTAACTTTGCCTCCTTTGAAACAGAGCCTAAAGGTTATACTGTGAAAGCAACTGCTTTTCAGTTATATAAAAACAAGCCTTGCAAACAAGCAACTGCTTTTCACTTATATAAAAAAAAGCCTTTTGCACAAACGTAGTAACTTTGCCTCCTTTGAAACAAAAATGCAAAATGTGATCAGGGAATCACTGCAAGGCGCGCAATTTCACATGAAACTGGTGGGTTTCTTCAAATGTTTATGCCAAAAATCCAAACCAAAACTTATGTGAAAGCTTAATTCAGAATTTATTTCATTCCAATATAGCGTTGATTTAAAGAGTTCATTTTTTGGAAAACATCAAACATCATTCCATCTTCACATTACTTGTTGCTTGCCCAATGCATTTCGGGTTAGTAGGTGTAACCCTTCGTCAGGGGCCTAAAAAAATGAAAACATACAAGACCTTAACTTTCAGAAAAAAGAGCCATGGGGTCAAGATGACCAAACATATAAATAACATAGATACTGAGGTTATACATAATATAGCATTATCAAGCCTGTAAGCTAAGACTACATCAAAACAAAAACACATCTAACCCAGTTAAATATCGTGAAAATATCGGTATGGCTCAAACAAGTGCCTAACGTGCTGCCAGTGGTGAGTTAGTGGGTCGAAAATAAAGGCGCTTAAAAATAAATAAAGAAAGGGATGAGAGCCTGGCAGAGGGCAAAACTCAAACGAAAAACGGGGAGCTTACCGCAATAGTAACGTGTAGTCGTCTCAAAGTTCCAAACGCGGAACCGGTCCGATAAGCGGAGAGCCAATGGGAAGGTTAGTTATAGCTATGTCAGATGGTCACGTGATGCGGGTTCGGAAAACTAATGCGGGATCAAAAAGTGAAACTGCAGTATTAGGAGTTCCGAAAAAGTGTAAAACACCCGGAAATTGAATAGAAGAATTAATAATTGCAGGGTTAAAGCAAATTAGAAGTCTCAAAAACGCGCTGAGAAGCGTGGCAGTTAAGAGTGTTGTGATAGGTGCGCTGGGGTCACGTGTTACGCCGAAAAAAGGTAAACAAAGGCTTATGCGAACAAGCATCGAACGAGAGAGACATATACCAAAAGACTCACGATTCTAGAGAAAAGATATATGGACAATGTCATGCTGGTGAAGATAATGAATTATTAGGCTATGACTAACGTAAACTACCATCCTGAAACTTTGAAGAAGCATTTACCGACTTCCCAATTCATTCGTCTCAAAAGGATAACCTCGGACCCTCACAGATTGGAAGAAACTCTCACTGATCAGTTACAACAATACCAAAAACGTGGATATCCTAAAGATGTGTTGGATGAATCCATCAAAAAAGTCACTAATCTCTCAAGAGATCAATTATTAACATCAAAGCCTCAATCAAAAGATAACAAGACAGTGTGTGTCTTAAAATACTCGACAGCATCTACACAAATCAAGAGAATTATCAATCAGTATTGGAACCTTATCAGAACAGAACCTGACTTAACCAATCTCTATAGTGATCAGTTGACCTTTGCTTTCAAAAGATCGAAAAACCTCAAAGAGACACTCAGCACCAAAAAAGTCATCAAAATTGCACCAAAAGGCATGCTCAAATGCTTGAATTGCATACATTGCAACAATATAATACCCGGTAACATCTTTATGCATCCAACTAAAGGTCATAAAATTGATCTACTATACACAGGAACTTGTGACACAAAAAACGTGATCTATGCAACCAAATGCCCATGTGGCAAAATATATGTCGGCCAGACAGAAAGAAAGATCAAGATGAGAATATCAGAGCACAAAAGTAATATTCGGACAAAAAATATGAAATCAGCATTAGCAACACACTGGCTTGAAAATAATCATCAAATCACCCAACTCAAATTCACCATACTGGAGATACTCCCGCAACGCCAAGACATTGATCCCACTAAACAACGACTACAAGCGGAATTTCACTGGATTAAGAAACTGAATTCCCTCCAACCAGCAGGGATCAATGATCGAATTGAATTTTCATGCTTTCTGTAACTTATGACACTCCATATGGCTATATGAGCGACCCCCCACTCCTCTACGGATGATCCTATGAACAATCTCAAATTGAACTCTTTCAGTTTTTCGCATCATATTGGTTAAATGCTGTATACTATATGTATGTACTTATTCATTTAGTCAGCATTTCTTTTTTAATTGTTCATGTTGCCACCCAGCACATCACAGTGTTTGATTTTTTATTTTGTAGTTTACGTTAGTCATAGCCTAATAATTCATTATCTTCACCAGCATGACATTGTCCATATATCTTTTCTCTAGAATCGTGAGTCTTTTGGTATATGTCTCTCTCGTTCGATGCTTGTTCGCATAAGCCTTTGTTTACCTTTTTTCGGCGTAACACGTGACCCCAGCGCACCTATCACAACACTCTTAACTGCCACGCTTCTCAGCGCGTTTTTGAGACTTCTAATTTGCTTTAACCCTGCAATTATTAATTCTTCTATTCAATTTCCGGGTGTTTTACACTTTTTCGGAACTCCTAATACTGCAGTTTCACTTTTTGATCCCGCATTAGTTTTCCGAACCCGCATCACGTGACCATCTGACATAGCTATAACTAACCTTCCCATTGGCTCTCCGCTTATCGGACCGGTTCCGCGTTTGGAACTTTGAGACGACTACACGTTACTATTGCGGTAAGCTCCCCGTTTTTCGTTTGAGTTTTGCCCTCTGCCAGGCTCTCATCCCTTTCTTTATTTATTTTTAAGCGCCTTTATTTTCGACCCACTAACTCACCACTGGCAGCACGTTAGGCACTTGTTTGAGCCATACCAATATTTTCACGATATTTAACTGGGTTAGATGTGTTTTTGTTTTGATGTAGTCTTAGCTTACAGGCTTGATAATGCTATATTATGTATAACCTCAGTATCTATGTTATTTATATGTTTGGTCATCTTGACCCCATGGCTCTTTTTTCTGAAAGTTAAGGTCTTGTATGTTTTCATTTTTTTAGGCCCCTGACAAAGGGTTACACCTACTAACCCGAAATGCATTGGGCAAGCAACAAGTAATGTGAAGATGGAATGATGTTTGATGTTTTCCAAAAAATGAACTCTTTAAATCAACGCTATATTGGAATGAAATAAATTCTGAATTAAGCTTTCACATAAGTTTTGGTTTGGATTTTTGGCATAAACATTTGAAGAAACCCACCAGTTTCATGTGAAATTGCGCGCCTTGCAGTGATTCCCTGATCACATTTTGCATTTATGACTTAAGGCACTACCAGGCATAGTGCGACAAGGTAACGCGCTCGAACCAATTGAACCACAATCAGTGAGTGAGTGCACGGAGATACTATAATCTAATTTCATTGACGTTTGCCTACCTCATCTCCCAGCGCACCAATAAACAGTTTGAAAAATGCAGTTTGACGAAATAGCGCAATTAACGTCCAATCAAGCTGAGTTGTTAGCCTTCACTTCTGAAGCGGCAGAAGAAATTTATGGACTCATACAAGAGACCAGAGCTTTCAGTCCTAACATTTCCACCACAGCACAATTAATCCGGCAATTTGAATTTCTAAGCAAAAAAGAAATCAACCAAAGATTACATGCGACGACACTGATACATTATCATAAAAACAGGAGAATCCCCAGAGGGTTGAGAATCGCTCTAAAACCTATGTTGTGCAAGAACAGTAAAAATTTTGTTGAAAAGTGGTACCAAATTCTGAACAAATGTTCACTGGATTTAATCTTATTAATCATACAGGAACTTTCCAAAGTTCTCAAAGAAATCGACGTCGATCTAAACAACATGAAAAAGGAGCTTGAAAAATTTCCAGATTTACAAACAACACTTGAGGATGTAAATAAAAGATTAGACAAATACGCCAAAGAAGTGAACGATCGGAAAGTCAGAAAATACAAAAGAGATACAATTGATTATAAATATGACGAAGTGTACACCTGGGCAGAAATTTATAATCAAAAGAAATGGCAACAACCCAAAACTAAACCATCTACCAATTCGTCACAAGAAAGTCTAGTTTCTGAATCGGACATCGCACAGACAAGACAACCCATCGAGAAAACCCAACAACCAAGTACATCTACCAAGAAGCAGCCTTTTTTAGATATCAGTCCCGCAGCCAACGCACCACCCATAATCGCATCAGGAGGGGGAGAAGAAACTCCCGAAGAAATAGCCAAACGAACAAGGAGCCAGAAGTCAATAAAACCGACCTAGTTATCAACATTTCATCTAAACTTTTGACACCAGCCCAGATGGCGGTATTAAACAAAGGAATTACATTTGTACCGACTTATAAGACCAGCCTTGCGGAAACGGAGATAGCGCTATTCAAGTTCTTCAGAAACCTCAAACTGAAATATTTTTTCAAAAATGCGATACCTTCATCCACCACCGATATCACAGTCTTTAAACCAAAGAGCACATTCTGTGCTCCATATTCGCACAAAACCATAGAAACTGTGGAAAGAATGATACTAATGGATATTCAAAAAATCAACTTCAACAAAATCACTAAAAACAATCTGTCTAAGAATGAACTGAGTACCATCATGCAGTTGTCAAATGATACTGAAATAACTTTCCAGAAAGCAGACAAAGGGGGAGCCCTGATCGTCATGGATACCACCTTTTATAATTCAAGTGTCAATCAACACGTACAAGATAAGAACACTTACATCCCTTTGGATGGAGATCCCACTGAGGAATACTTGAAAACTCTCACAGTCATTTTGGATCATGCCCTTGAACAAAAATGGATCAACGACAGAACATACAAATTTTTGGTAACCAAATATCCAAGGAGACCAAAACTCTATATGTTGCCGAAAATTCATAAAGACTTGAAAAGACCACCGTTCAGACCTATCGTGTCTGCGTGCGGGTCAATATCTGACAGTGTTGGTAAATATCTAGACCGTTTTTTACAGCCGATTGTGCAGAGAGGGCAAACCTACATTAAGGATACTACATCTTTTCTCAACTTACTCAAAACCATAGAGTTGGAACCCGATGCAGAATATTGGCTCAGTACAATTGATGTAGTATCACTGTATACTTCCATACCACACAATGAAGGTCTTGAAGCTTTCGAATGGAGTCTTTTAAGAGATGATGAATGTGAAGCCAACAAAATCTTTCTAGTGGAACTTATGCATTTTGCGCTGTACCACAGCTACTTTGAATGGGACAACAAGTTCTACAATCAGTGCAATGGAACCTCAATGGGTTTTGGGGGGGGCCCCCTCATATGCTAACCTGTTTATGTCTAAATTTGAACATGAGAACATCCTGAACAACACCAACTGGACTGATCACTTAGTGACGTTCAAAAGATATATAGATGATTTATTTTTAATTTGGAAAGGTGACAAAGAACAATTGTTGACTAACATCATGGAAATAAATCAACTAAATCCCAGAATCAAATTCACGCATACCATCCAGAAAGAAACCATTGCTTTTTTAGATGTTCAGATCACAATCATCAACCAAGAACTACACACTCAAGTGTACAAAAAACCCACCGACCGGAATTCCAGTTTGTTGTACCAAAGCTTTCATCCTGAAACTTTGAAGAAGCATTTACCGACTTCCCAATTCATTCGTCTCAAAAGGATAACCTCGGACCCTCACAGATTGGAAGAAACTCTCACTGATCAGTTACAACAATACCAAAAACGTGGATATCCTAAAGATGTGTTGGATGAATCCATCAAAAAAGTCACTAATCTCTCAAGAGATCAATTATTAACATCAAAGCCTCAATCAAAAGATAACAAGACAGTGTGTGTCTTAAAATACTCGACAGCATCTACACAAATCAAGAGAATTATCAATCAGCATTGGAACCTTATCAGAACAGAACCTGACTTAACCAATCTCTATAGTGATCAGTTGACCTTTGCTTTCAAAAGATCGAAAAACCTCAAAGAGACACTCAGCACCAAAAAAGTCATCAAAATTGCACCAAAAGGCATGCTCAAATGCTTGAATTGCATACATTGCAACAATATAATACCCGGTAACATCTTTATGCATCCAACTAAAGGTCATAAAATTGATCTACTATACACAGGAACTTGTGACACAAAAAACGTGATCTATGCAACCAAATGCCCATGTGGCAAAATATATGTCGGCCAGACAGAAAGAAAGATCAAGATGAGAATATCAGAGCACAAAAGTAATATTCGGACAAAAAATATGAAATCAGCATTAGCAACACACTGGCTTGAAAATAATCATCAAATCACCCAACTCAAATTCACCATACTGGAGATACTCCCGCAACGCCAAGACATTGATCCCACTAAACAACGACTACAAGCGGAATTTCACTGGATTAAGAAACTGAATTCCCTCCAACCAGCAGGGATCAATGATCGAATTGAATTTTCATGCTTTCTGTAACTTATGACACTCCATATGGCTATATGAGCGACCCCCCACTCCTCTACGGATGATCCTATGAACAATCTCAAATTGAACTCTTTCAGTTTTTCGCATCATATTGGTTAAATGCTGTATACTATATGTATGTACTTATTCATTTAGTCAGCATTTCTTTTTTAATTGTTCATGTTGCCACCCAGCACATCACAGTGTTTGATTTTTTATTTTGTAGTTTACGTTAGTCATAGCCTAATAATTCATTATCTTCACCAGCATGACATTGTCCATATATCTTTTCTCTAGAATCGTGAGTCTTTTGGTATATGTCTCTCTCGTTCGATGCTTGTTCGCATAAGCCTTTGTTTACCTTTTTTCGGCGTAACACGTGACCCCAGCGCACCTATCACAACACTCTTAACTGCCACGCTTCTCAGCGCGTTTTTGAGACTTCTAATTTGCTTTAACCCTGCAATTATTAATTCTTCTATTCAATTTCCGGGTGTTTTACACTTTTTCGGAACTCCTAATACTGCAGTTTCACTTTTTGATCCCGCATTAGTTTTCCGAACCCGCATCACGTGACCATCTGACATAGCTATAACTAACCTTCCCATTGGCTCTCCGCTTATCGGACCGGTTCCGCGTTTGGAACTTTGAGACGACTACACGTTACTATTGCGGTAAGCTCCCCGTTTTTCGTTTGAGTTTTGCCCTCTGCCAGGCTCTCATCCCTTTCTTTATTTATTTTTAAGCGCCTTTATTTTCGACCCACTAACTCACCACTGGCAGCACGTTAGGCACTTGTTTGAGCCATACCGATATTTTCACGATATTTAACTGGGTTAGATGTGTTTTTGTTTTGATGTAGTCTTAGCTTACAGGCTTGATAATGCTATATTATGTATAACCTCAGTATCTATGTTATTTATATGTTTGGTCATCTTGACCCCATGGCTCTTTTTTCTGAAAGTTAAGGTCTTGTATGTTTTCATTTTTTTAGGCCCCTGACGAAGGGTTACACCTACTAACCCGAAATGCATTGGGCAAGCAACAAGTAATGTGAAGGTGGAATGATGTTTGATGTTTTCCAAAAAATGAACTCTTTAAATCAACGCTATATTGGAATGAAATAAATTCTGAATTAAGCTTTCACATAAGTTTTGGTTTGGATTTTTGGCATAAACATTTGAAGAAACCCACCAGTTTCATGTGAAATTGCGCGCCTTGCAGTGATTCCCTGATCACATTTTGCATTTATGACTTAAGGCACTACCAGGCATAGTGCGACAAGGTAACGCGCTCGAACCAATTGAACCACAATCAGTGAGTGAGTGCACGGAGATACTATAATCTAACTCCTTTGAAACAAAGCCTACAGGTTATACTGTGAAAGCAACTGCTTTTCGGTTATATAAAAACAACCCTTGCAAACAATGTTTGGTAATTTGCCTCCTTTTATACAGCGCATACAGCGTCAGCAATTGAAAATAAAGCATCAGACAGCTAGCGGCATTACCTCTGGACAGCCATTCCCACTTGTTTCTTTTTGGCTACTTTCTGAACGGGGAAATATATATATATTTGACCCAGGTACTAAAACAAATATATAGAGTTCTCTCTCTCCGTCCCCACACGTTTTCCATTGACGGTTGGCTGCTTCTCTTAAAGACTTGGGGAGGGCAGACTGAAGTCGTTAAGCAAAGAAAACAAGCACTGGCGTTGCCAATAGGTTTCGCATTTGGAAAGTTGGAGCTAATGGTTTTGTAAATGACATTTTATATTTATATATTGTTATTGACAATGCCAATAACGACATAAAAATATAAAATGTCATTTACAAAACCAATAGCTCCCACTTTCCTACTGCGAGACCTATTGGCAACGCCAGTGCTTGTTTAGGGTTCCAAGCTTGTAGAGGTCGTTGCAGGTAAAATGATTCAGTGGGTTTAGCTGCTGCCACATTTTCGAATCCCGAAAAGACCCATTCGTCCTTAAGGTGACGATAAACTGTTCATGAGTAAGTGAGGATAATAACGCGCATTAATTACAGTACATCAAATCTCTTGCAGCTTTATAAAAAGACAAGGTATCCTACAAATTAACCTGTGTAAAGAAATGTATATACTTGAAAGGGTTGTGCAGCTCCCAAAAAGATTTATACTTTGTTTTCCAAATACATGTTTAAGGTGGAATGCCGCTTTGCTTATCAGACACAAGCGTTTTTTCATACTGCCGTTTTAAAGTGAGATGCTCACTGCAAGGAGTTGCGCAGGTATATAAATGCCATTTTCGCCTAATTATTTCAGAAGAACGCTCTTGTGCAGCTGGTTTAATGAAGGATTCGTACTATAAATCGCTCGTGGCACCGCTTGTTTTAAACTGATGCGATTGCGCGCTGGAAGCGGTGCTGTTCCGCACACCCCTCAAAGGAGGCAGGTTTGCATTCGGCGCACTGTGTACACAGCCCTACCATCACCGGCCCAGGGGTGTTTTTATAGGAGCATTCCAGCGGGCAGGGCTATTGAGAGAATAAAGCTCTGTTTAATCCCAAAACCCTCATAATAATCCTTTATTAGACTACACACAAAGAGGAAGAGACAGTCTACACAACACGAGAAAGCGTCCGACTCCGAGAATCGGATTCGATAAACTCCTTTTCTGTTACATTAAACCGCTTTTCACTTCCAGTAAGGGGTATAAAGGCCTTCATGGCAGAGTCCTCTGAGGAGTTCTGTGAGGGTATATTTTGGCAACTAAACGCACCTGTCAATGTTTATTAATAGAAGCCGAATGTGATTTAATCCAATATATTTTGGCAGCTGAGCCTCGTAACACCACCCAAAAAGCCCCACGAGCCGCACAGCTTTAAAAATAAACAAGCATTTGCAATGCAATAGGTCTCGCATTACTGAAAGTTTGAGCTATTGCTGTTGCAAACAATAATGCAACGCCAATAGCTCAAACTTTCAGTAATGCGAGACCTATTGCATTGCAAATGCTTGTTTAAGAGGTGCTTGAAGTGTGTTTTACTGGTGAAATAGTTTGCAGTCTTATCTCGTGAGCCATGTGAGTAAGAGACACCAGGAGAGACTATGTCTATTATTCTGTGTAATAAAGACATGTTCCTTTAATTTTACACTGTATCTGATACCAACCTTCATTCAACCTCCCAGGAGTGAAGACTTGACTAATCGACCACATTTACCACTGGATCGCTGTATAGAGAAGGGAAATAAGGAGTCTCGTCTGACCATTGCGAGACTGATATCTAGAATAATGGGTCAGTTGGAAGAACGTACGGTATCACTTTAAAAACAATCTAAGTGTTCCCTAAAGCCAAATGAACACAAAGTGTGTTGCATATAAGAATCCAGGTGCCCTGAAATAGGCGGAGTGCTGCAGATCAAGATTATGGGTCACTGACAATGCTTTATGGATGAAACTTGGTGGTAGGGAGCAAACAGCTGTACGTTTAACTACAAATTGTCCGGACTACTGTATTAGATATGACACGAGCTCCCTGCACAAATGCAGCCTGGACCCCCTCACCCTAGAGATGAAGAAATGCAAACAAGAAAATACCAAGGCAAGTGGGCGTCCCCATTTATGCACTCAAAGTGTAGCATGACATCTATGTATCAGGCAGGGCCACCCCACACACTCTCGCCAAACCCTGTTGCAATTTGGGGAAGAGGTGAAGATTCACCTCTTTAACAAACACTGCATCAAACAAAATAATCGTTCGGCTCCTCTCCCACTGTCCCCTTCCATTCACCTTTTGACTATATCCTTTCCTTTCACCCTCACGGTGCTCCTCTGCCCTTTGACTAGGGTTGCGCAATACAAGTACCACAAGCATACATACTTACAAACGCATGAGATGCACTGGCTAAGTTCCATTTAGTTCCCAGTACTGGAGCAGTCTTGCTGTTCAGGCGCAACCTACCCCCACACACTCGAATAGCATTGGTGCTGGTAGTCCGGACTAAGGAGCTTTTACACAATTGTGTGGGTTTCACTCCTTGGACCACAAAGGGGGGGTTGGGTGTTGGTCAGAGTGAAGCTGACTGGATGCTCAACTGTAGGAATGGTCTCTGTATGCAACCATATGTCATTTGCCCAACTACTAAATATTTATTTTCTTTTGACTCTGCAGGAAAGGTGAACGTGAGCCAGGAGTTCATGAGGTTTAAGTGGGGTGAGTGTGAGCAGCTTGTGGGGCACCCAGAGTTGGGAGGCTCTCTGATCTGCTGAAGCATGTGTCTCTCTACAAGAGAAGCAGGGGAAGGTAGGGGCAGGGCAGTGGGCGGTAGTGAAGTCCCTGTAAGACCTCAAAGACCCGCCTTCAAACCTTGAGAAACTTCATGGTGTTTATCACCACGTCAAAGAAGGCCTCTGATCAGTCAGTGCAGAATGGGACTGGGGCGGGGCCGGACTAGAATAAAAAAAATAACTTTGGCTTCATGTTCAAATCTTCCCGCCACTGCAGCAGGCTGCTGCTAGAATCGGCCCCTTGGGTATGGATGGATCATAACAGTCCGTCCTGCTATGAAGGGAGCCCCCTAACCACGAGCCTAGCAGGGGGAAAAAATGCCAAAGCTGGAGAATGGGCAGTCTGGCCATCTCAATGGGATGGTGCCTTGGCTGCATTGCTATGATCATAGCAGTCCATGCTGCTCTGAATACAGCCCCTAGCCTCCATCCTAGCAGGAAAATGCCAGAACCTCAGAATGGCCCGTCCGACCCCGGACTAGCAGGCTAAAAGCAAGCCTGAATTGCACTGAGCGAGGAGGCCTGACTCTACTGTTGATTTTGGGCAATTTTTGGAAATGAGGCCAACTGATTTACTTTATAGCGGAATGATCGAAATATGAAAAAACAGCAGGTATTCTTTCTCCACAGTGGCAAATCGCATTGTGTCCATAGACCGCTGTGGGAAGCTCCCTCATGTCTTCTTTCAGCGCCTCCAGCCATAGAAGTGCTGGAGCCCAGGCCTACTGGACATTGTACTGTGTCCCCTGCAAGCCTGTCCAGCACTGGCCATCTTCACACAGGGGACCTCTTCAGGTTGTTGCTACCCATTGACCTCTCCATGGGAGACTGTGTCCTGCCTAAATATTAACAATGACCCAGGTGGTCTGTCCGGAAAAGATGTGATATGGGAGAGCCTATCTCATGCCTAAATGTTAGCAGTGACTGAGGTGTGCAATCCGGCAAAGTCCTATGAAGAGATACCCTGCAGCCAGCCTAAAGGTTAACAGTGGCAGTGTTGTTCCGTCCGGCCAAGAAGTGCTAAGGGGTCCCTGTGTCCTTACCTTAATTTTAACAGTTAGCCATCCAGCAAAGATGTGTAATGGGGGAGGCGTTCGGCTGTGTCCTGCATCAATGTTCTGCATCAGACAGCTAACTGGATGTCGCTGAACTCATTAAAAATTAATCCGGACAAGACGGAAGTTCTACCTGTTACCATCGCTGGCAATCCATGGCATGATGGATTCTGGCCGAGGGAACTTGGACCGCCCCCGGAGCCGGCAGTGGCTGTAAAAAGTCTTGGCATTTATGTGGATGACAAGCTTTCCATGCGGAAACAGGTTACCACAGTGGTAGGAACCTGTGTTGGCATGTTGCGTCAACTTAGGAAGATCGCGCCATTATTGTCCCATTCTACCCTGCGAAGGGCGGTCTCTGCTATGATCCTTGCAAGACTGGATTACGGTAACTCGCTCTATCTGGGCTTACCCCAAAAACTCCTGGACAAACTTCAGATGGTGATGAACGATGCCGCCAGGCTCATTCACAAGAAACCCAGGAGCACGCATGTGTCCCCACTTATGCGTGAGCTACATTGGCTCCCAATAAGGCAGAGGGTACTCTTTAACCCCATGGCTGCTAGGCGTTTTCCCGTCCTGCGCTGGGTTTTATTATTTTTCATTGTTTTATGACGAGCTGGCCTTGTCATCCGCGCACGGCAGGTAAGCGCCATGACGAGGCCAGCTCGTCATTAGCCTCGAAGGGGTTAAAGGGTTATGCATTGCACATAAATCCCTTTACGGTAAGGCACCAAGCTACATCAAGACCCGCCTGACCCCATATACACCTGCCAGGGTGTTAAGATCTGCTGAAGCAACCCTGCTCATGCAACCCCGTTTTAGATTGGCGACAGTGGGCGGTCGTGCCATTTCTAACACCCTCCCAGAGGCCTGGAACAGTCTACCGGTGGACTTGCGCAAAGAACCCAATTTGCTGACCTTTCGGAAGAGGCTGAAGACTGTTCTTTTCCAGAAAGCCTGGGGAGGGATATAAATTTCCTGTAGTGTTTCTTTTGGTTCCTGTGGTGCTTACTGGACAAGCGCTTAGAGACCCCGGGGTTATATAGCGCTATATAAATCGAAAGAAATAAATAAAAATAAATAAATAAATAAATGTTAACAGTGAACAAGGCAATCCGTCCAGCAAAGATATGTATTAGTGGGACTCTTTGTCCTGTTTAATTGTTATCTGTGAGGGGAAGGCCATCTGGCAAGAGATGTATTGAAAGACACCCCATGCCCTGCCTAAATCTTAGGGTGCGGGGTTCTGAATTAGCACATGGGGGGGGACAAGTAGGTACCTTAGCTATGGAGGTAAAAACTCTCTGTGTGGCCTGGGTCTCCACAGACGAAGACACCGTACTATTGCTTGAGTTATTTGAGCGCAATGACTACATGATTTACGTCTGAATACATCATATGTGGGCCATGTCACACACTTCACTTAGACATCATGTCACATGTAATATTACGTAGTCTATTGGTTTTGTAAATTTGCATGCATTGCATATACATTGGGAATGCAGGCCTGAGAGTTTTCCTGCTTATTTGTAGACACCCCTGAAATACCACAAGGGCTGGGTGGAGTTATTGACATGATGAGCCCCAGCCTGATGTCTGACTGACTCTTTTCCATACCAGAGGCTCAGGGTTGGCCACCAAGTCTCTAATTTCCTTAAGGGTGATACCATTCTGCTCACTTTAATACATCCACCAATCCCTGAACCATTTCAGCATCTGCTCATGCCGCAGTCTGAACTCTAGCTGTCTCTCTTCCTCCTACAAGGTATCGGCCGATTGATATCTGAATGCACACTTCACCCCATCATTCTGCCTCTGTGGCACGTAGGTAAGAGCTTTGTGTGTGTGTCGAGTATGAAGATATGCGCTATGTAAATATAACGATTGCCATAGAAAGCAGAGTACATAACAATGACCCCCAAAGGGTAGCATGGAGGGGCATCCATTTTAAAGATGAAGAGCAGGAAGGGTCTCTGGGTGCTGTAATAGAAATTGCAATGGTCTGTTTAGAGGGTCTCAGTAGTTATATTTCACCATTGATTTCTGAGACTAGCTCTGTGTGTATGTTTCTTTTATTTTGATTGTTTCACTGACTTTTTGCTGCAGTGTCTGAAAAACCTTGTGGTTTCTAAAATGCTGCTTCTTTTGCTCTATTTACATTAAAAAAAACTCAATGCCCTTAATACCAAGGAACCTGCACCAATGAGTGAAATTTCACCATGGTTGACAGGAGCCAGGGATTCCTCATTCTTTCCTTCCACCCACTGGAACTTTAGCTGCTGTATATTTAGCGCAATAGGTCCTGGTCCTATACCATGTGGTCTAATTCATTTGTATGCTCATCCCCAACTCATTTGTTACTCAGCCGTAACTCAATCTCAGTTGGTTGAAGTGAAGCCCCTCAGTCCAGCTGTACTTTAGCTTGATTCTGACACATGTTTGAGTGGCACAGTGATCGGGCCGGTTGGGAATGTGATCTGTAATAGGAGTGTGGGCTTTAATGTGAACGCCTTGGTCATCAAGCCTGCAGCTCAGCTCTGTGCACACTATGTCCAAGGATCTGGCAACATACAAGATCTTCCCTCTGAAGGAGACCAAGAGCTCGCTAATCCGGTGGTCCCTTGAAGTCTTTCAAATGACTGTAAAAATACCCCAGACCAGAGCCCCGGTGGCTTGGTTCCATGCAGTGAACTGAGCATTTATCTCTCATCATCCTTTCATGCAAAGAAGCCCTGACTAGGTGTTCTGCCTTTAAAGTTTAGAGCACATCGGCTGTGCGCTAACCTGGGTAGATCAGCACTACATCCATGTTTGTACCACTGAAGGGGAGAGCATGGTGACATATTATGTGACTGGTTGCTGTTGGGCAGAGTACGCAAGGGGCTTAGAAAATACTAGTGACACCTCAGAGAGAAATAATGAGACCCCTCATTCAAATATTATATTTTACCTTTTTAAATTCTTCTTAGCTCTAAACCTTCTAAATTTTAAAAGAACGGCCTTTGAAGACACTTAATTGGAGAATGTTGATTATGTGGCAAGGGAGGCAAAGCGTGTCAGAGGCAGCATCTGTACACTTGGTTCACTAACGCTTTATCCTCTCTTTTGATTCCACTGACAGGAATGAGTGATGTCCTTCCCAACGATCCTCCCTATGTGCCTCGCTATGGGCAGGTGAGTTACTTCTTCCTTTCTATTCCCCTGTTTTTCTCCTTGTCTGCTATAAAGAGGTTAGTCTTCCCTCTTTCAACGCTCCAATTGTTTCACTAGCTTGCTGTCAGCAAAAACACTTTTTACTTACTTTACGCTCTCAGTTTTGCTTCCTTTTAGATCCTCACTTTGTTGCCCCTACACTGTAGGGAGCAGCAAAGTCTTTCCTCCCTTTCCATTCTTAATTTAAACCCCTAGCTCGATATGGGTGGTAAATGTTTCTTCCATTTATTTCTTCACTTTGTCCAAAAGGGGCCTGCCCACCATTCCTCCGCATCAGGCCTTTTTTTCCCTACAGCTCACAATGGGCTGATGAATATTTCTTCCTTTTCTATACTATCCTTTTACCATACCTTACAATGGGCAGAGGTGCCCCCCATCCCACCTTCCATCATCCCTGTTTTGCTCCTGCAGACTTTTGTCAAGAATCATATCTTAGGTTACTTGTAGCGCTCACACTTCACATTTTATTCCCTGTGCTCTATAAGGGGAAGTGTGTGTCCTGCCTTCCATCCTTGCTTTGTTCCTTCATTTCATTGGGAGCAGATGAGTCATAATTTCATGACTATGTTCCTTCAGTTTTTGAGGGCAGTTGAGCGTTTTCTTCCTTTCAGGCATCACTTTGTTTCCAATATCCGGCTTGTATCAGTAGATGTCTTTCTGCCCTTTCTATCCCTGCTTTATTTATCATATATCTATGTACACCTTTCTTCCATTTTCCTCCCACATTTTGTTCAATCAGCTCACATTGGGTCAATGAATCTGTTCACCCTTTTGATTCTTTGATCCCCAACTACAGCTCCTATCTGTTCTGATCCAATGACCAGACTGTCTTTGTAAATTAAATAATGATCTTGTGTTGGAAGCCAGCTCTTTATGTAGCACATCAAAACAAGATATACCATGCAAAGAGTCCAGGCATTCCCTTACTAGTGGATAGGGTTTTCTCTAGCAATCCTTAGGTACTCTTTTAGGGGGAAGTGTGGTCGAGCAGTTTTAATAATTGATGCCCACGGCTCAATAAGGAGATCCGCACTGATTTATAAAAATAACACATATCGTTATAATATATATGTTTCAGCACCAAGATCAATACGATCAGGTAAAGCACGTTTTTCAAGGGAAACACTTTTGCATTTAAACAGTCAACACTTAGTGCATTTTTCAGAGACTGCAATGTTATCCTATGGAAGGAAAAACAAATATGGAGTACAAGTTTTTAGCAGCAACTTACGAGACTGATCTCTAGGAATTGAGGTGTGTATGGGGTAAGGTGTAAGGCAGCACCAGCAGATCACCTCCAGTGGCACGGGGGTGGCCGGGTGCAGTGGTGCAAAACAGCGTCGGGTGCCTAATGCAAGTTGAGGGGGATCAGCCGGCTTGAACAGATGCTATTGTGTCGGACTGGGAGTCCAGTCAGGCTAAACCAACAGGGGGGGGGGGGGGGCTCAGACCTCACGGTGCTAAGATGGGGGGGATACCTTTGGTCCTCTTCTCCACAAGATATGGGCGACGTGCTCAGAGGTGTCCTTAGACATCAGGTTTTCGTCTCCTGATAGCGGTCGTGATAGATGGGGCCTGTAAACAAGTGTTGCAGGCTGCATCGAGGAGTCCACAGCTGGGCACCCCAAGGTGGGTCTCTAGTCTGGAGGGTCTGGGGACCACATTTGCACCGTTGACCCACTTCATCTCGGGATAGGCGGTGCGGTGCAGTGGTGCTGCTCTGTGTCAGGATTTCCCAGTCTTGGAACCTGACAGCTCAGTCTTTGGTACCTGTAAGATGCAGGGGAACAACGACACTGTTCCGCTCGAGTTCCTGTGTCTTTGGAGAAGTGCTGGCAGCCCCCAGACTTTGGAGGATCAGCAGCATGCAGGGTGAGATGACTTTGGCAAAGTTGCCAAGAATAGGCAAGCAGGCCTGTAGGGCTGGTGCCAAGTCAGTTGCTTCTTCTGTAGTTCTTGCTTTTGTGGCTCTTCAACCCTTCTTTTGGTCGGCATGATCTGTTTCTCTTGTTCGAAAGGCTTGCCTCAAATAATGAATTTAGGGGCATTAGGGTTGTGTAGCCAATGGGAAACTTACCTTTGGGGTCACTACGGCCCCTAAATGACCACTTCCTAGGGGAGGTGGTCATAAACCTGTCCCAGAGTCTCTGTTTTTGCTATCACCAAGATGGCTAACTTTGAAAAGTCTCCTCCACTTCAAGTAGCCCACCTTAGGGGTGGCACTAGCCTGGGGGGGACACGCCTATTCGGACTAGCTAATTTTTCCACCAGCCCAGGAACCAAATGGATCTGGACAAAGGGGGTTGGCTTCTGTGGGGAGAGAAACCAGATTTGCATATCAAAGGCAGTAGGTCCCATAAAGCCCCCCTGCCATGGAATGCTAATGTGTAGGTCATCCTGTGGGAGAAGGTTTACCATACCCACTGCCCATGCAGGCTTGGTTTACGGGCACCAGAGAGCAATGCTGTAGCCGTTAGGGATCAGAAACTCAGATCTGGTGGCAGGCTAGCGAAAACCAGTCAGTCAGCTCCCCAGTGGCTGGTAGGTTTTAAGGGGACACCTCTAAGGTGCCCTCTGTGTGCATGTATTACTAAATCCGTCACTGGCACCAGTGTGGGTTTATTAATACAGGAAGTTGGATACCAAACATCCTTATTTTAATTGAAGCCATCCTGCAGCTTGGGAACTTGTTTTTACCAGTGTTCCGCACATGCTTTAAAATGGCTTCCCAGATCACTTGTACTAGTAGTAATGGAATTGACCAGCACCGGGGCCTATCTGCTCGTGCAGTTATGCCCTCACATGAAGTATAGTGCACCCTGCCTTAGGGCAGGAAGGTCTATCGTAGGGGTGACTTAATTATACTACATGCAGTGTCAGCGGGCATGGCACACAGGTCGTGTTTTCACTTTTGTCTACACCAAGACATGCAGCCTGCAATGGCAGTTGTCATGAGCTTGGTGAGGGGGGCCTTAGGGGGCACAATTCATGCTGCCTTGCTGAGGGACCCTCTTTAGTACATCAGGCCCTAGGTACTACTTACTAGGGACTTTCAGAGGGTATTAAAGGTATTGCCAATTGCAGGAAACAATTGTACAGTTTTGGGAAAGAGATCTGGCACTGGGGGCCTGGTCAGCAGGAACCCTGTGTACTTCCACTCGAAATCACATCAAATACCCAGCAAAAAGTGTGTGTGTGTGTGTGGGGGGGGGGGGGGGGGTGATCATGTTGAAAAGGGCACTTACCTTCATAGTTGTCACTAAGAAAATGCTACAATCGGTGACCTTACTCTGACTCCATTGTCAAATCTCGCATACAGACAGTTTTTATCTGTCGGTCCCTCTTGAAATGGTAAGTTAAAAGTAAGAAAAGTAATATTGTAGCGTCATGATGCGTACGAGTGCATGCGTGCCAAAACATGCACACATAGAAGTCCCAACGCTGGACCATATCATGCACTTTGGGGCACTTTGTCTTACATTTCGTTATGTACTGCCCGAAGATGGGCATCTTAGAACAGTAAATTACGGTAAAAACGAAATGTTAATAAAATTACTTCTGCACAGTTACACATATATATATATATATGCACATACATGCTGACATAATTGCATTGCTTTTCCCCCAGTGATATTTGTCATCAGCAATACAATCTTTGTTCTTTTTGCAAATGATATTTTGCATTGGCAACATGCATTGACAGAGCCTGGAAGTTTGGAAAAGTCTTTCAAAGGAGCAAACTTTTGGCTTTGCTAATGCTTGTTTTTCGAGAGCAGTTGGAAAATAGATTTGAACAATTCTCGTCCTGTTGCACAACTCTGACTAGGCTGCAAGAGTGAAGTTTTGTGCAGGCTATGTTTTGTCTCACCACTTTTTTCTTTTTGTTTCTATGCACACGTTTTGTTTGGAAGCAGAATTCCTTCCCTAATAGATAAGTGTTGTCTTGTTACACAAGCCCATTTCCATGGTTATGTATTTTTTTTCTGTGTGTGTTGTTTGTTCTTTTTTTTCCTGTGTCTCTGTGTTCTCAGTGCTCCTTAGGTGCAGTGGGGACTAGTTCCTTCTGTGTTATTACCCCCTCCTTACTTAATGTTTCTTTTCTTGCCAGCGGATCACAGTGCTCATCGGGAAACCCTTCAGTGCCATGACGTTGGTGGAGCGCCTGCGTTCAGAGAATAAGTCAGCAGTGAGTACCTAGGCTTCACATTTGCCTTGCTTTTTTCTCTCTCCATCTGTTATCACACGCATAGAGAGGACTGGAAGGGGATCTGATGCATCCTCTAAGGACAGACTGTTTGGTGTCATCTCACTCCCACCTGAGTGCAAGGTTGATCTCTTCTTGGTACAGTGTTTCCATAATTGTCTTACGGTGTGGTGTACACAGTGACAACAATAAAGCAAATAAATACACATCTAATGCTCAAAATTATTGAAATAAAATTTCAAAATGGGCAAAAGACCTACCCTCCCACAACCCAGTAGAGAATCATTACCAATCACCCAAAACCAGAAACAAGACGTGTGCAAATGCTCAGATGGACATAAGTGTCCTGGGCTGTGGGAGGGTTGTTCTTCTAAGCATGTTGTGGTCTTTAACTTCTTCAGAACAAAGAGTAAAATCAGTGCTAGCGTCAAATGACCAGCAGAGAGTTCCCAACCGTAATAGCAGGTGTGGCTTTTTAACCCCAGGACTAACCAAGCAAAGAAATCCTTTGCTTCCGGTTTGCCACACACTCTCCACAAGCATAGCCTTGAAATCAGATAAGTGGAGCTGGCTCAAAACATCAGGAACTCTACTTTGAACAGAATCTGATAATTCAGAGCACATCAAGAGTCGGTGGTGGTGTGATAGCACACCTGGGGTGGTTGGGTTTGATATCACCATCAATTGTGTATGGTGGCCTGATATCACACCTCAGCGATGTGGGGTTTAATATCATCATCAAGAGTCTGTGTTGGTATGATATCACACCTCGGAGCGGCTGGGTTTGTTATTGTCACCAAGAGTCTGTGGTGGTCTGATGTCACATCCTGGAGCGGTGGGGTTCGATAACAAGAGTCTGTGGTCACCTGATATCACACCCAGGAACACCTGGGTCAGTCATCAACACTGAGAGGTTGTGTGGGGATCTAATATTGCATCTAGACGTTGTAGGGTTTAATGTTTTCATTGAGAGGCATTAGGGTTGGATGTCATCTTTGAGTGGGTTATGATGGTCTGATATCACATCCTGAGTCAGTGCAGTCTGCTAGAATATCCAGAAGCAGTGATGTTTGATGTCATGGTCCAGAAACTACGATAGTCAGTGGGGTCTGATATCCGGGCCAGAAGCTGTGGGTTGTAATATTATATCTAGGAGCAGTTAGGTTTGATGTTGTGGCCAAGAGGTTTGTTTGGATGCTATATCATGAATTATATAGATATAGGAGCATGGATTCCGAGGACAGAGGCGGAGCGTGGCAACCCAAATGTGTTTGTGTGATTCCTTATGTCGTACCATGCTGGCCTGTTATCACCCACAAGGCACAATACAGGGGAGAGGATGTGGTCCATCGGCTAGATTGCCCACTTTGGTCATGGAAACCAAGGTTCGAGCCTCTGGGTCACGTCCACACCCCGGGTTTTCTGGGCAAATCATGTAATCTCCTGGTGCCTGAATGTGTCCTTGTGTAACCTAACCGGTACTCATGTAAAGCGAGCCAATACCTTCGGGTTAAGTTTGCGCTATATAAATCTGTATTTAAAAAATAAAAAAAAAAACCCCGTACAACGTTTGGAAGCTACAAGGAACAACGTGTGAGTGATGCGTGAAAACAAGATGATGTAAAAAAAAAACTTGTGATGCAGTCAGCACCCAGACCATCCAAGATTCCCAGAGGGTCAGCACCTGCATACCTTGACTTGCTGGCAGGAGTCATGCTACTTGATAACGATCCACAGCCTCGGTAGATCTTCAGCAGATCCATGGCTCTGGCTGCATGCTACAGCGTTCCATCATCACAGTAGCGGAGCTCCTAGCTGGCAGTGAAGCCCGGCCTCTGTTCCTTGAGGCAAATATCATAGGACTCTCTAAGGAGGGGCAGCTGTAGCAGCGTTTTCATGCCAGTGGAGGATAGCAATGCAATGCTACCTCCAGTCAGATTGGAACAGCAATTTCCTTTGCCGATTCTCTATAACTTCTCCAGTGAGCCAGACGTGGAAGGGACTATGGATTGTGCTACAGTTATAGGGCAATCTATAGTATTCAGTCTGCGGAGCTCTGTGTAGGTGCTCCCTCCATGCCGCCGCCATCTTGAATTATTCCCTCATCCCTTCTCCCTGCTCCTAAAATGTGGTGTGCAGTCAAACTGCAGCTATCCCCAGCAATGGACGTCATCTTGCATTGCTATGCATGTACAATAAATCTTCTGTCTGCCATAGTGTATGTTCCTGATTGTGAACTGTATACATTCCAGGGATCTATTTCAATGGACATGCTAAGTAGCCGGATTAGAACGATTGTGGTTTGCTTAAGCGAGTTGTAGCCTTGTGTGTGTGGGGTGGGAGGTGATCTGTTGAGCTGCAGTGTTCTGTAGCCTCTGTAAACAGCCTGTGATCGGGACACACCAACAGTCCAGTGCCTTTTATGGCAATGCCAGTCTGAAAATATTCCAAGTAAGCCGTTTTTTCCGTACGTGCTTAATACACGTTCAATCAAAATTGTTGTTTATTTGTGGTTTAAATTAATTGAAAATAGTACACAAAAGCAAGGTCTTCAAGTAGTGACGTATTCATTGTACAAAATAGAAATCAGTTTTCTGGAGCACACATCTTCCATACTTTGATGCATATATTTGCGGAACCATCATAGTGCTCATTACTACTTAAAACGATAATTGATTCCTTTTAAAATGTGCTATGTTGGCCCAAGCTATCTTACAGACTCTCCCTTTGACCTAATGCTTCGGTGGGTGTGTGGGTCACGCTGATTACCCGTGTGAATCATCTGTATTTTGTCCCCCCCACTAGGTGGAGATGCGGAAGGCTGTGACTGACTTCATCCAGGAAGAGTTCCAGACATTAAGGCTTCAGGCACAGTCCCTGCATGAACACTTCAAACTACACAGATAACCGGAGGACCTGTAGCCGAGGAGTTACGTGAAACCTGGAAATACCTTGTACCTCAGAGATAACCTGTACTGTAGCAGCAACTTGCACCCCAGAGATCACATGCACCTGTAAAATAATCTACAGCACAGAAATTATCTGTGCCCTGTGAATAATTTGGACATCGGAGATAATCTGCACTATGAAAATTACCCATACCATGGAGGTAATCGTCACCCGCAGGCACAAAGCAGAAATGTACTGGACTCTAGATAGAACCCGCATTAATGAGATAAAGTGTACCCTGGAACTGACATGCACTGCGAAGTTAACCGTAACCCCAAAGACAACACTTGAGACATGGCTGACACCTGAAGGCGACATACACGGGCAGAGGAGGAGCTGGAGGATGCGAGACGTGGAGCAAGGCAGACTGGATTCCAAGGAAGGATGAGCCTGGCGGGAGAGAGAAAGGAATGATATCAAAGACCCAAGGTGCATGACCCTAGAGAGATACATTACTGGTGTCCAGGACGGGGGGTGTCTGGTACATTGGATTCTAAAGACTCCCTACATGTCTCATAGGACAGACATTGTCCGCCGAGGGAGGGAGCCTGATAAAATGCATTGTGAAGGGCTGTGATAGAATACACTGCAGAGAATAGCCACTGGTAGCTAAAGAGGATGGTTATTATGCATGTGATCCGGGCGGGTAAGAGAGATGTCTGATTTTATGAACTGCTGGCTGTTCCACTGTCTCCACCAAGGCCCCTGGGATCAGCACCTCATGATTTTCAGGTTGTGTAAAGTTTGCTGCAGGTATGTCTGGGGAGGATATTCTGGATTTAGACAGCAGAGCTCACGGTCATGATAAATATCCCTACGGTGCTGGCCGCAGATGGAGTTGTCCCTAAAATTGCATGAGTGCTGCAGGCCTTGGGTTTAGACAGCAGAGCTGTCCCTCGGATTGAATGTATCATGAAGGCTCTGGCTTCAAACACATTGCATGAGTTATGCAGGCTTTGCCCTGAGATAGAGGAGCTATTGCTGCTCATGTTGTGCAGGTCTCACAGACTTTGCACTGAGAGAGCAGAGCTGTTGCTCACATTGCACACGTACCACGGGCTTTGCCCTCACATAACACAGCTATCACTCTTGCACTGCAGCGAGCAGAGCTGCTGTCGCACTGCACGAATCCCGCAGGCATTAGCCTAAAACAGCAGACGTATTCTTCACATTGTTCGTGTCCTGCAGGCTTTCACCTTAGGTAGTAAAGATCTTGCTCACAATGTCCCTACTCTTAAGGCTTTGACATTAGTTAAAGAGCTATCACTCAAAAAGCACAGGCCTTGTAGTCACTCCGCTCACATTGCAATGGTCTTGTGGGCACCAGCCTGAGGGAGTAGACCTCTCTTTTCCATTTCACTGGGTTTGCAGGTTATCTCCTCAGGCAGCAACCTGGCATCAGGTAACTCACAAGGGCACCATGAATTCGACATTCATGCATTCACTCCAAATTCGGACCTTTCGTGCCAGTTCAAAATCTCGATCATTGATGCCAGCTAATATCCATTGTGTTAGCTCAAAGTTACAATTGGTGACGCCAGCTTAAAATCGTAACTATTTGCACCAGCTCCAAATCATGATCATTTACACAATTTAAAATCACATTCCATGTTCCAGCACAGAATCATGTTCAAGGACATCAGCACAAATCACATCCCGGATACCACCTCAAAGTCACAGTTAATGATACTAATCAAATCAGAATCAATGACAGCAATGAAAATCAGAATCAATGACAGCAATCAAAATCAGAATCAATGACCGCAATCAAAATCACAATCAGTGACGCAAGGTCAAGATCACCAAGACCATTCTTAAATTTACAATGATGCCAGTCAAAATCACAATAAATGATGCCAGTCAAAATCACAATAAATGATGCCAGTCAAAATCACAATAAATGATGCCAGTCAAAATCACAATAAATGATGCCAGTCAAAATCACAATCGGTGATACAAGCTTAAAATCACCAAGGTGCATTTTCTAAATCACAATGATGCCAGTCAAAATCACGCTCAATGATGCAGGCTCAAAATCACAATACATGACACCAATGAAAATCACAATCAGTGATGCAAGCTCAGGATCATCAAGACCAATTCTTAAATTCACAATGATGCCAGTCAAAATCAGAATAAATGATGCCAGTCAAAATCAGAATAAATGATGCCAATCAAAATCAGAATAAATGATGCCAGTCAAAATCCCAATCAGTGAAACAAGCTCAAAATCACCAAGGTGCATTCTCAAAATCCCAATGAAGCCAGTCAAAATCACGCTCAATGATGCAGGCTCAAAATCACAATCAATGATGCCAGTCAAAATCACAATCAATGATGCCAGTCAAAATCCCAATCAGTGAAACAAGCTCAAAATCACCAAGGTGCATTCTCAAAATCCCAATGAAGCCAGTCAAAATCACGCTCAATGATGCAGGCTCAAAATCACAATCAATGATGCCAATCAAAATCACAATCGTTGCTGAAGGCTCAAAATCACAATCAATGATGCCAATCAAAATCACAATCCGTGAAGCAAGCTCAAACTCACCAAGGTGCATTCTCAAAATCACATTAAAGCCAGTCAAAACCACAATCAATGATGCAGCCTCAAAATCCCAACCAATGTCACCAGCTCAAAAACACACCTAATGCTTACTGCTCAAAGTGAAAATGGCTTGAGCTCAAAATTTCAATCAATGTCCCACTTCAGAGACATGGCTTATGGTGTCAAATCAAAATAAAGGTCAGTGGCACCAGCTCAAAATCATGGACTCCAGATCTAAACCACAGACCATGACAACCAATTAAAGATGAAATGCCACTGCGCAGGCTCATAGTCATTGCTCAGGAGTCTAGGTGCCCATTAGTTCACAAAGCACCAGGTCAAGATCATGACGTGTGAAAAGAGTTCAATCTGTAGATAACGGTGTCTGCACAAAATCGCAGACTAACGCGCCATCCTTTAATCATAGCCCATGGTGTCAGCCAGAGGTCATTGACCATGTGGTGAGCTGAACATCACAGCCCACAGGACCTCCGCAAGGGTTTATCTGACAATACTGAGTGACAAAGTATCGGGCTGCCATAATATTGTATCCAGAATACGTCCTACCAAAACGTTATGAAGGTAAGTATATAATTAGAAATATAGATTTACTATTCCTAACTCGGCACATCTTGTGCATCTTCAAGGTGCATTCACGTGGAGTTGAGAATAGTAAGTCTATTCTTACCTTATGTACTTACCTTCTCAATATTGTGGTAGTCCATATTCTGAATATGGTATTTTGGGAGGTTAATATATCAACCCATTATTGTGGTGGAATACACCCTTAATTCATGGTTTAAGTACCAGCTTTGTGCCATTTCAAAACCAAAGGATGAGGCACCATTTCATAAAAATTTCCATGCAGCCATCTCTGAGTTTCAGCTCGCCGTGTGTGCTCGCAGACGCAGCCTGTGTTAACAGCTCATAATCTTGGAATGTGGCCTTTAATGTCACCGCTCAGTCCCAGCTGAAAATCTCTGCCTCCCGCCCAAGCTCCTATCTTGGTCCAGGCTGTTTGTAGGTCTTAATGAAGAGGATCTCCCTTGGTCTAAATGGCCTGAAATACTGATGAATTCTCTCACCAACATATTGATCAGGAACAGAGGCCCGAGAAGGATACTGACTCTGGCTAAAGAGCAGCCTTCACCGCTTACAGCCTCAGGTCAGACTGCCATATTCAGCCTGCCAATGACTCATGAAGGCCTGACTGACAACGGGCACCTTGCCACTGCCGCATGGAGAATGGTAATACCATGTGGAGAGGAACAGAGTGGCTGCTTTCAGCCTTTTGGTGACCCAAAAAATGACAGCTGGTACAACATTCTGCCTCTTAGTGACCCCTAAAGACAGTCTTCACTACATTCAGCCTCCTAGTGGCCCATAAATGGCTGCCTTTACCACACTCCACTGACCCCTCTCAGTGACCCACAGATGGCAGCCTTCTCCACATTTAGCCTTTCATTGACCCATAAAGAACAGAATGGGCACATGCAGCTTGTCATTGACCCAGTATTGAGAGCAGACTGACCGCATTCAACTTCTTTCTGGCCCATGGAGCAGGCCCGGCTTCGACTTCCCTGAGCTAAGCGTCTGAAGCAGGCAAGACTGTGACTTCTGTAAACATGTTACTCACACATGAAGCAGACCAGGCACAGACTTCTCTAAGCTTCTCACAGGCCCAGAAGCAGGCCTGGCACTGAGTTCTCTAAGCTTCCTAATGGCCCATGAAGCAGGCCAGGCACAGACTTCTCTAAGCTTCCTAATGGCCCATGAAGCAGGCCAGGCACAGACTTCTCTAAGCTTCTCACAGGCCCAGAAGCAGGCCTGGCACTGAGTTCTCTAAGCTTCCTAATGGCCCATGAAGCAGGCCAGGCACAGACTTCTCTAAGCTTCCTAATGGCCCATGAAGCAGGCCAGGCACAGACTTCTCTAAGCTTCTCACAGGCCCAGAAGCAGGCCTGGCACTGAGTTCTCTAAGCTTCCTAATGGCCCATGAAGCAGGCCAGGCACAGACTTCTCTAAGCTTCCTAATGGCCCATGAAGCAGGCCAGGCACTGAGTTCTCTAAGCTTCCTAATGGCCCATGAAGCAGACCAGACTGAGCCTTCACTAAGCTTCTCACTGGCCCATGAAGCAGGCCAGGCACTGAGTTCTACTGGCTTCCTGCTGGCCCAGGCCTGACTTCTCTAAGCTTACTACTGGCCCATGAAGCAGGCCAGACAGAGACTTCACTAAGCTTCTCACTGGCCCATGAAGCAGGCCAAGCTGTGACTTTGGTAAGCCTTTTTCTGGCCCATGACTCCGGCTTTCTTTAGCTGACCTTCCTAAGCTTCTTCCAGCTCTGAAAGTTGAGGTTCTGGTTTCAAATTTTCACCACCTTTTGAGAAACCATGATCTCGCCTTCTTGCTTTTAGAGAAATGGGCTGTTCTTCAAAATATACTTATTAGAACTCTGAGTTTGATACTATGCGGGCTCTGACCTGATATGCATGCGCACATATTGATATGGTTTAATCCACTTTTGCTGATTGGAAAAATCTCTAAGAATATGACACTGGTCATGAGGACTCCCAAGAACAAGTCAAAGGTTCCCAGGGTCTGGATTCTGATTAGCCAACTAGGAAAAGTCTCCCAAAGTGGCTCCTGAGAGATTTATTTTCAGTGAAGAAAATGTAAATGGATTTTTTCAGGAATAGTTCTAGAAAGAAGAACAGATCATCATTGCAAATAGCAGCTTTGTACGGCTTATTTCCCCTCTGGAAGGGGAAACCACATGCTAGCTGCCTCTGCATCATTTAGGCTTGTGTAGAGGCCGCATAATTGGAACCTGAGAGTAGAGTGCATCATATGTCGTGAATGCGTCTGGTGATTTTGACTAAAAAAGATCGATCAGACTACTAGGTGGTCCGTTTGTGAAAAACAGTGGCCGCACATATGCCGTTTTAATTCGAAACAAGGCATGGCCTCATGCAGAGTGTTTGCATGCTCGCAAATCCCCCTGGAGTTTTTTACTTGTTTCCCTTTTGGTGGATATTCTGGAGTTGTTGTGTTAGCTGGTCATTTCTAGAAAGCTAGTCTTTTTTGGTAGAACTGTATGCTGTGAGATTGCCTGGGGGCAAAGGTAGCATGTGTGAATGAAGTTTTGTATCTAATTGCCCCATGCTGCTCCTTAGGACAAATACACCTAAGATAGTTTGATGACCCACATTATGGAGAGTCTGTCTGGGTAGATCCATCCACCCCTTCGGACTTGGCAGCAACCTCTCTGGCATGTAGTAACTACTGGGGCTTGGCTGAATCTGACACCTGGTCAGTCCTTCTCCCCTCACCCCATTTGGGCTGGTGGGTCTTTTAATAGTATTTTGATAAATTAATCTGCATTTTTAATAAAAAAAATCTTAAACTAAAGACAGGCTCCTGTGAAATTAATTTGTCGATTTCTTCAGATTTATAAGATATGTGTGTTTTTTCTTGCATGTATATTTTAATGTAATCTGCAGCCACAGATTTGAGTGCTAGTAAGGTAGACATAATTTTTCACCCTTCGAAGTGTATATGACAAATACATGTTTTGATTGGTTAATAACCATTACAAAGAAAAATGGTCCAAGAGAAGAGCTTTTGAGAAACCACTATTTATTCTAGCCTTTAATTCATATTTCCTGGGCATTTATTTTATTTCATAATTATTTCATAATTGAATATCAGGGACGCTTGGGATCAACACTAGTCCTTTCAAATAGGAAGACATTTCTACACAAGTAAATGTTTCTTTAAAAATTGGCTAAAAATAATTTGGATAATTTTAATGACAATATATATTTGAATAGATTTGCTCTGGAATGAAAAATGTATTCATGATTAAGATAATATCCCATAACTGGCATTAGAAGGCCCACATTCTAATGCGTTAAATTTATCCCTCTATTGCCCTAAAGGCTAGGGCAGTCGACCTCGAATCTGGGGAATCGGGTTTGAGTCTCGGCAATGACGCACAACATCCTGTGATTCTGGGCAAATCGCTTAATCTCCCCGTGCCTAACAAAAATTAATGTGTCCTCATGTAAAACAACTGGTGCTATGTAAAGTGCTCTGATACCCGATATCTTCGGGTCACATTTGCGCTATATAAAACTCCGTAAAACAAATAAAATAAAATATAAGAAGTGTCATTCATGGTTTACATTTAATATCTTCTATATTTATTTTCCTTCAGACTACAATTTTAATCTCCTGGATTATGTGGTTAACTTATTTTGTTTTAATAGATTCAGACATGAGGTCTGGAAGCTGAGACTTTAATTGGTTTTCAGTTCTTTAGACATAAAGTGGCTGAATAATGATTCATTTTACAGTCTGGGGAATTTTTAGGTCGAGCCTGGGCAGCACATGTGCTGCTGCGAGGTATACAGTATTGGAGTATGCACTTGAAGCTTTGCCCACTCTCTGCCCATATTTTTCATTGGCCTGTGTCATTGTCCTTCATAAATGCTGGCTTCTGATTTCTTACTAGGCTTGTTAGTCCCTCCTTAGTACCGCCTTGTCATTATTTGTAACCTCCAATGAGGACCGGCCCTTGTACTTTGGTTGTTACACAGTAGGTGTTATTTAGTCTGTAAGCACTATTTTCTTTAATGAGTTTCTCTGCATGCGCTGCTTCCGCTGATTTTGAAAGCAGCGGGCACGCTGTGCTTTAGCTTCAACGATGGTGGCCTGCTGACTGCTCAATACTATCCCTCCTCTCACAGCACGGCGCCCGCTTATATATTATAAACAGGGCGCCGTGCTTTAATCACCCATAACGTCCACACTACCATCCCACGCAGCTCTCCTTTCCCTGGCCACCAGGACCTCCGTTTCTTTTTAAACAAAGGTGCAAGCGCACACGAGTCGGTTGTCGTAGCGGTATTCACCCCCCAGAGTCTGGTAAATTATGGGCAGGTTGGGCAAAATGAGCTCTGCATTCCCTTGAGGGCACAGAGCTGCTCCCTGCCAAGCCTGTTTTTCCACACCTCTTATTCTGCTGCCTGTGCTCGGAGCCTCCGGCAATACAATAGCCAACCCTTCCTCGGGTTCCAGTATTCCTGGAAAGGAGCATGTCCAGCCAAGTAACGCCTGCCTTTCCGGCTCTGCTTTTAAACAAGCATTTGCAATGCAATAGGTCTCGCATTTACGCAAGTTTAAGCTATTGGCATTGTAAATGGCAATTCTTTTTATTTATGTTTTAAAAACTAAAACATAAATAAAAGGCATTGTCATTTACAATACCTCACCCTCGTGTAAATGTGAGACCTATTGCATTGCAAATGCTTGTTTCACTAGACACTGAAAAATTAATTTGTTAATAACCCTCCCCATGCATCTCCTTTGAACGTCACAGGTTAGGACACTGTGTCTGTCTTTCACACCCTGCCATTTAGTTCTGTAGGTGGCCACATAAAATAATTGTAGGATTGAATTTCAAATAGGTAAATTAGATCAAAAAAGTAAATACTTGTAGAAGACGTGCAGGACGTGTTTTCCACTGATCAACACTATTCCCTAAAGAACCGATCTACTGAAGGAACTACTCCTTTAACACCATCAACGCTTATGGTTTTCCCCTCCTGCGCTGAAGAATGTGTAAATCCCATTATTCATGACGAGCTCAGCTCGTCATGAGTGTACGAGAGGTGTACCTCATGACGAGCTGAGCTCGTCATGAGCATCGAAGGGGTTAAAGTGACTGAGAAACAAACTGTAACTTCACAAAGTCCCTTCTGTTTGTGTCTAGTTGCAAGAGGCTTGTGTATTTTTTATGAAAGAAGCCCGTTGTACTGTTGACTTTGAGGATGAGTTTTTAGTGCAGATGGACCATGCTGCCTGTGGCTAGAGAACTGAACTGTTGTCAAAGCGGAGAAGACCTGATTGGAGGAAAATCTACCACGTCCGGTGGCAAATGCCAAATCTTTATTCAGAGTTAACAAGACTGAACCAGCAATAACCACAAATGAAATACTGCAGACACTGGAAGAACGACCTAGACAGCACTGAATTTGTAAAAAAAAAAAAAAAAGATTTTTTAAAGGTTCTGGTTGTGGCCTGATTGAGCATGGCATTAGATGCACTTCACAGTTTCAACAAAGAGGGAATTGGGACAAAGCACATTGAGGGTTCTCACTATGTGCCAAGTCTAGCGAATTTACCACTCGTACGGGGGAGCGGAAGGTCCAGTCCTGGTGTTCGCTAAGGATGCCAACAACTAGAGGGGTACCAGGCTGTTCCTAAAGGAGTGCTAGTTAGTCGGAGACAGGTTAGGGATTTTGTAGGGCAACGTGAGGTGCCTACAAACGGGCATCCATTTTGTTGGATATAATGGCCTCACACACCCTTGCGAGTGTCATGCTTCATCATCGGCAATGCTCCTCGTTGGGTCGGCGGTGCAATACCCAACGGGCAACACCTCAAAGAGGGGCTCTTTGGCGGAGATCTTTTACCAACTGCCGTATGGGTGAAGTGCGGGTGTGGGGCCAGAAGGGTGTAGACGTGAAAGTGGATTAAAATGGGCGCAAGGGTACCGGGGTCAATTTTATTCTGGAGGTCCCTAGGCTCCAATTAAAACTTGGACAAGGACTAGACTTGTAGGGAAACAATGTATCCTAATACAAGGCTAACCTGGTGTGTGACTGGGTCGACATGTTTCTCGCCACTTAGTCAAATTGACTGGCGATTCATCAGGACCAGTGTCTATTTAAGAGATAACTGTCTACAATATGGCTGTTCCAATATTTTGCAATGTCAAAATAAGGTGAAGTAGTGTACCTGTGTTGCGCTCTGTATTCCTATCTAGTGATGGTGAGCCCCGGGACCGGCGGTGAGGGGTAGGTCTACCAAAGGAGACGCGGGATTTTGAAACCTGCCCACTATGAGGTTCACCCGCTGTTCTACCCGCCGGGTACTGTTGTTGTAGCTCACCAAGTTTTAATTGGAGCCTAGGGACCTCCAGAATAAAATTGACCCTGGTACCCTTGCGCCCATTTTAATCCACTTTCACGTCTACACCCTTCTGGCCCCACACCCGCACTTCACCCATACGGCAGTTGGTAAAAGATCTCCGCCAAAGATCCCCTCTTTGAGGTGTTGCCCGTTGGGTATTGCACCGCCGACCCAACGAGGAGCATTGCCGATGATGAAGCATGACACTCGCAAGGGTGTGTGAGGCCATTATATCCAACAAAATGGATGCCCGTTTGTAGGCACCTCACGTTGCCCTACAAAATCCCTAACCTGTCTCCGACTAACTAGCACTCCTTTAGGAACAGCCTGGTACCCCTCTTGTTGTTGGCATTAGATGCACTTCGCCCGAGCTCAGGACCCCCGAGGACTATCTACAGCAGTCCTCTGCATCAGTGCCGAACGTACTCGCTCTCCTTGGCAGGCTGGGAGCTCTTGTACCCCCATGTTCTGTTGGGACTCAGCTGGTGCACTAAGTACCCGTCCTGACACTGAGTGAGGCTGCTGCTGGGCAGCTTGAGCAGAGGCCATGACAATGCCATCTTGTCTGGGGGATCATCGGCCACGGTCTGCGGTTTCTGCGAGGGTCTGGATTGCGACTGCAGAGCCTGAAGCGGTGACCTAGGTGGCCTACAGACCCGGTACGCAGGAGCCTTAAGCGGCCGGCGACTCCCTGCCTCGACATCTCAGAAGGCGGATGTGGCCAAGGGAGGTGCTGAGTGAAGACCCCAACATCAGGTAAGCCTAGCGGCTGACATCAAGAAGAGGCAGCCGGCTGGGAACTCTTTGAAGCATTTTGCCGTCACCTGTTGAGTGCACCCGGCAGACGACTGCCCCTGCGGGAGATGGCTCTTCCCTGCATCGCGTATTGACGCAGTGGCTCCTGGGAGCGGCCTGATAGTTTGTGTGGCCCTGGTGGCATGTGGCCGGAAGAGACAACTTGCTGACTTGAGGCCAAGCTGGTCGAGACCAGTCTGGCAACTGACATCAAGGACCTTGTACATCTTCATCACTCCACCCCATCCAGATGCAATAAGCGCCGTTTGGCTCATCGTACAGACGAGGCAGAGCGATCCCTGCTTGCAAGCAAAAATATTATGAGGGTGGTAATAAGGAGGGAACCCTCTTGGTGTGGAAGTTTTGGCAGCAACAAGCCCGCACCCATATCCCTGGGATCCAGACTGCGACGGGTATTTGGGCTACTTCAGAAGCGGCCAAACAGCTGGTGTTCCTGGACTTCTACCACGCCGTTTAGAATAGCGTTGAAGCACATCAGGGCGTCATTGACTACTACCTCGCGGGGTGTAGATGGGATTCCTTTGATTCACTCCCCTCGGAATTGCTTGAGGCCCCTGTCTCTATGGAAAGCTTCAGGGAGCCCTGAAGGGCCTTGCCCTTGGTAAAACCCTGGCTCCCGATGGTCTCCCTGTGGCCTTTTATTGTAGATTTCTCTGACAACTACAAGAGCGCCTGTTGGCTCTTTTTAACACCTTCACAGCCAACTCTGAGCTCACCCCCACAATGTCAGATGCGGAGATTACGCTGATCCCAAAACTGTGCAAATACCCTTCCCTTTCCACCTCTTATTATCCAGTTGTACTTTAAACACGGATGCAAAACTTTATACTAAAATCCTAGCAAATGGACTGGAGCCCTACCTTCCTGGTCTTATAGACCCAGATCAAGTTGGCTTCATACATAACAGACAGGGGTCGGACAGTATTCACTGCCTGGACCATCTAGTGGAGAAATCACACCGCCATGCTATCCTGTCTTGCTTTCTATCGCTTGATGCGTAGTAGGCCTTTGAAAGGGTCAGCTCTCCCTTCTTAAAGGCAGTACTCCACAGGCTGGGTCTAGGCCCTGCCATGATTACCAGGATAATGGCCTCTTACACCTCTCCCACTGCAAATGGAGGCATGTTCCAAACTATCCAATTAAAGAGGGGCACCAGACAGGCCTGCCCTTTCTCGCCCCTTCTATTTGCCCTGACAGTAGAGCCCTTGGCAGTTGTAATCTGACAAACTGAGGACATTGTGGGCATACCTTTCAGGAGTGAACCCATAAAATTGCCAAGTTTGCTGACAACCTTATGACTCTTGCCCAGCCCGAGACATCCCATCCGGCACTAGTACAGACTTTGCGTGCATTTGAAGAATTCTCTGGCTTCAAAATCAATATGTTTAAGTCCCAATCGTTACATTTGACCGTTCCTCCCACTGACCTACCAGCATTGCAGTCCCTCGTGCCCTTCCAATAGACTCCATGCGCCATTAAATACCAGGGCCTATGTCTCACACCAACTTTATCTACATTGAGAATGGCCAACTGACTGGAATGGCGGAAATTCGTCTTAGAAATACTTCACAGTTGAAAACCTCTTCAGGTTTCATAGCTGTTTCGTTTAAACGCAGTAAATATGCCTCTCTTGCCAAAAATCCTCTATCTCTTCCAAACATTGCCCACTCCAATCCCTCAAGATGAGATTATGAGCCTCCAACATGACACATGGTCCTTTTTTCGGGATGGGAAACATCTTTGCTTTTGTAAACTGTATTGATGCTGACCGAGACAAAGGGGGGCTAGGGTGCCCTAACCTCCTTGAATATTACTGGGCAGCCCACCTACGCTACATCTCAGAGTGGGTTGTGCGGGAAAGCGACAAGCACTGGTTTCATATGGACCGGGCTGTGGCTTGTCGACCCCTCAGGGATCTGGCGTGGCTCCCTAATACACACGAGGCCCGGAGCGCCTACATTGCAATCCCTGCAAATACGGTGCTGGAGCTATGGGAAAAAGTGGCTTTGAAACTAGGTCTCACCACCTTCCCTTCGCCCAACACCCCTTTGGCACATAATCCAGATTTCACACCAGCCCTGCAACCACTCTTCCAGCCATTGCAGAGAGAGAAAATGCTGCACTCTCAGGGACCTTTTTGAGGGTGAATCCTTTAAGATATTTGAGCAATGTGAACAAGACTTGCATGTCCCTAAATCCACAAGGCTTCAGTATTTTCAAATGCTCCACTGGGCCCTTTTACCACCCAACGCATACGGACTGACGCGCCAACTAACAGCTTTTGAGAGCTTAGTTCGGGCTTTTTACAGGACTCGCAGGATAATCTCTTGTACATATCAGGTACTCCAACACTCCACCCCATTCTACCCACATCCCTACCAAATGTGATGGCATGCGAACATTTGAGAAGACATACCTACGAAACAATGGGAACAATTCATAAAAGCATATCACGATGCGAGATGACCTATAAAGTAATAATGTGCTGGTACCTCATGCCTACGCACTATCTTCCCTTCCTCTTCACCACTTTTTGGTGTTGTACCTCGGCACCTGGAGACTTCCTACACATATGGTGGTCCTGCCCAAGCTTCACATCCTTCCAGAAAGAAATTCTCAGCCACATCAGAGGAACTGTAGTATTCCTGCTTGCGGAATCCTACTTGACGATAATCCTTGGTGTCCGGCCCCTACTCACGCAAGCCATTTCTTAAGCTGAATGGCGTTTAATTAGCCACATGTTGGGTGCTGCCAAGCAACTAATGGCTCTACATCGGAAAAAACCCAATGCCCCTCCACTAGCTCAATGGTATACGCGAATGTGGCAAGTCCTAGCTATGAAACTTCTCTCGCATGAAATCACTTGACGGAGGGGAAATTCACTCACACCTCGCAGCCTCTCATACAATACGTCTCTCTCGCCTGGAGCATTCCTGTTTCACACCTCTTAAACTTAAAGAGCTCCAGCTATTTGATTGAGCTCTCATGTCTAGCCTGAATAACATACCCCTCTGCTCCTTGTCCCTCCTCAATCCTTCCCAGACCCTTCTGGGATAACTGCGTGCAATAGATAGTTACTTTGAACCTAGATCGAAATGTCTTTCTTTTAGTGCACGCCGCTGTACTATTTACTTCTGTTGTTTTGAATGTTGTCTTCCTGAATAAGCTGAACTGGTATTCCCTGGACTATTTTATGCCCTTCGGCGTCCCTACAACCACAAACGATGTGTGAAACAGCTATACTATGTCTGTTGGTCTCTGTTGGCGCAATGTAATGAGTTGCTCAAGGTGTAATGCTTTTTGTGGTCTTTGTATGATAAAACTGTTAATAAAGAGATGTTTCGTAAAAATAAAAAATGTTCTGATCAAATACAAGAACAGAATGCTGGAAAGACGATTGAATTATCTAATTATGCACAAATTAACTGATGTCTACTTCTGCCTCCATTCAAAAAGAATGCTTACTTATGAACAGCTGATCTAGCCACACTCAGAGAGAATCGAGCCTCTGCGATCCCAAGGAACACAAACCGATTATATTGCAGCAGCTTTAAAAGGAGAAAAAAGTAGATCCTGTCCTACCCACGACAGCGCTAGTGAAGGGATTGTATTATACTCCGTCTCGAAAAATTCAGCATCCTGCTGACCAATTCAAACATTAACGTCTCTGTAATCGGCTGGACGGGGATGGGTAAGAGGCGAGTCTTGGTAGGGTTTAAACTGGGCTTTATTGAGCGATACAGTCTATCGGTACAAGTAGGTCGGGAGGTAAGCCTTCGCGGTGACCTGCTTCTTTCTCTCCTACTCTTGCCGATCACTCCTTCCTCTCGCCTTCGGTTGGTTCCCCTTCTTCCACTCCCGTCGGTCTCCGTCGTGGCCCCGACTCCGCCGAAGGAGAGAAGCAAAAACAGAGGTTGTATCAGGATAGGGGTTCACCCAGCAATCAGTATCAGGGCAGGGGGTGAGGAAACACACAGTGCACCGTTATCTAGCGTGACAGTGAGGGACGTGATGAAGGGGTTTACTCTAGGGGTCTGGGGCTACGCTTCGTTTGGTACGCATCCACCCCGCAAATCTGTCACGCACCTCTGTTAGCCACGCCCCTCCGGGGGAGTGGCTGGGCGATGCGTGGATCCGTAGGCCTCCTGGCTCTGATGGTCCCGCTGGTCGCCTTAGAAACCTCAGGCGTCGGCTTCCCGGCGTCGGCTGCTCTCTCTCTGTAGGAATCACCCCCGGTGTTGCCTCTGGTCCGGACGCGGCTCTCGTCTCCTGGAAATCTCCTGCGTCGTCTCCCGCTCCGTCCTCCGATGTTGCTTTTCCCTTGCCTGGAGCTGCCGTCGCCTCCGTCCTCCGACTCTCCTCTCCGTACTCTCCTCCGTCCTCCTGTTGAATCTCCGCCTCTGCTTGACCGCTCCACGACACTCCTCTGCTCCACGCCTCACCGCCACTCCAATCCTCTCTGACCGCACCTCCGGTGTAAAGACACACCTGGTCTTGGGGAAGGGCTTCCTTTATGGTAGGTGTGGGCTCCGCCTCCACGTCAAGCATACCTGGCCAGTTAAAGGGTCCGTGTTCCCATTCCTCCTCGTCGCAGCTGTAGGTCTCTTCCACTCGGTGCCATGTCGGGACCTCCGCTGCCTGGGGAGACAAGAGGGGGGGGTCACACATTACGGGTTCACTCCTGGCCACCGGGGGCGGGGGCCCCTTGTCCTCGCTACAGTCTCATGTCATTTATAGCTGCACAGTGTATGTAAGGCAGATATACAGAGTCTGACACAATTCATATGATGGTCTTGTCTGCAAGAGTACAGTTGTTAACTGAGTACCATTACAAATTGACAGTTTCTTGGTTTCACTTCTTACTGTGAGCAAGATATCAATGCAAAACATGTAATTCCTATATTTTGTTATTTTTTTTATTTTGTATTATTTTTTATTTTAGTAGTTTTGTATAGCGCTAGCTAGACCAAAGGGTATCATAGCGCTTCACAACATATACATCATATACAATAGTGAGCAGATATTTAACCATACAGAATCGGTTATCAAAATGTTTGTACCCAAAGGATATCGTGAGTTGCGAGACCGTGTTGTCAGACTCAATATTTTAGTAAAGCTGGAATGACAATTGGGGACAGTCCGGGGGGTCTGTCTATTCCCTCGAGTACGGTCGAGGAAGAGGTCTTTGAGAAGCCTCTGGAATTTTGAAAACGAGGGGATTGTTCTAATGTGGAGAGGAATGGAGTTCCAGATTTTAGGAGCGTTACCAGCAAAAGATTTGGCTGTGGTTCTGTGCTTGCGAGTTTTAGGAGGGATGAGCAGTGGAGAGCTGGAGCTCCTAAAGTTCCTGGACTGGCCTGCCCTGTTGAGCTTGGCGGCCTGGTATTCTGGTTTGCCTGTGTGCAGGGCTTTGTGCGTGATGCAGGCTGTTCTGAAACTGGCTCGCAACTCCACTGGGAGCAATCTGAGTTCTCTGAGGGCTGGAGAGATGTGCTCAAATTTCTTAATTCCGGAGACCATTCTTATCTGACCACCACCTCAGCAGTAGGGGCAACTACATGCTTGTAGCTTGTGCTGCTATATATCGCAACCTCTGCAGCACGCTCCTGTCATCTACTGTTGGGCACGTACATTTTCCTTCAGAGATGTCTTTGATCTCAAGATATCTCGTGATTCTTCCTGGATTCTCACAATGCACCAGGACAAAGATTCCACTTCAGATTGTTTTTCCCGCTATTGGTTTCAGACGTTCATCTCCAGTTCCAGGATGATTGAGTTACAGACAAGAACTGTTGAACTCCTGGCATTAGATTTCCAACAGAAGGCACTGAAGGAATCATCTTCCCTGTTGTGACTTTGGATTCGACCCGAAACGGTTTTTATCAAGCACCCGTTCATATGAAAGGGACTCTTGGTTGGGTAGGCAATGGAGAACACGCCCTTCCAGTTTTGCCTTAATATAATCCTGTGGTTGGACCATCATCGAGTTTGTAACCTAGGTTTAGCTCAGCACCAAGAGGAATTGATTTGCTTGCACTTTAAGGTCATCTAGAACAAAAAACGATTAGATAGTAGAGTGAGCGTCACTGGTCAAACTCCAGGATACAGCGACAGGACCCATCCAAAATGACAGAAGACTTTAGACCTAAGGGTCGTGAGGGAAATTATTTGGAGGGAGAAGGTCCATCTAGCGTTCCACCAGGTCAGATGTAGGAAAGTCCCAACACCATTTCCTCGAATGGCTCCGACATCGAGGAATAAAGACATTCTGGAAGAAGTTTGCACGGAGGACAAACTTGACCCTGAGAACACTCATACTTCCTTTTGTACATAAGGAATGACTCTGGGGTTCAATCTCAAAAGAAGTTGCACATGACGGCTGAAAACCACTCTTTACTGAGCAGGGCTTCAAGCCCAGGGACTCAAGCCAAACAGCTTTGACACAAGTTTCAAGTTTTAATTTATTTGGTTTAGTTTCCTACCGCGAACAACAAATTTCAAGCAAGATATTTGTTACAACAATAGACGTAAAACATTCAATACAGATTATAAAAAGTTCTTAAAAATTTAAACAGGTTACAACACACAAATTTGTCAGGGGGTGATTTAAAAAGCGAGATCAGGCTCTGCACAGATGCTGTTATATCTGAGTTGGATTATTTTTAAGTAGCTTCTAGCCTCAACCAATGTCGAGTTCGGGCATACTGACAAAACATGCTTCAGATCTTGCACTCCTCCATTGCAGAGATCGCATCGAATTTGTGTGTTGTAACCTGTTTACATTTTTTTAAACTTTTTTAAATCTGTATTGATCGGTTTACGTCTATTGTTATAACAAATGCCATGCTTGAAACTTCTTGTTCTCAGTAGAGAATGAAATCAAATAAATTAAAACTTGAAACTTGGAAGAAAAAAAACCAGCTCTGACACTTAGAGAAGCCTCGAGCTAAAGGCTCCAAGCCTGGAGCCAAAACTACACCTGCAAAGCCTGAATTACCGAGCGGACACCTTCAACTATGAATTCGGCAAGTTAGCCCTCAACTCGACGTTCCGTGTCAAGTGAATCCACACCACTAACAAACCTCCTAGAGGTGCAGGATGGTAGACAGAGGAAAGTCAACCTACATTCAACAGCGAAGAAAATGTTGACACTTCCTCTTCCACCACAGGAGCCAGGTCCTCGCCATCCTAGAATGGTATTCTAGTATGCCCTCTCCCTATAAGATACAACCACAACAGCATGACTTTTTAGTGGCGGCCCTGTCCAAGACGAACGATCAGTATAGTTCCTGCCCATGCTTCGCAGTATGAGAGAGTGTGCAGCAGAGAACTTTAAGGAGCCGGTGAAGATCAGGGTACTTACTGCCAGGATGGGAAAATTGTATAAGGCTGCTCCTGCAGTACCTAATTTACATTAAGAGCCAAGTTCCTTCAGATTTGCTGGTGCTACACACAGCTCGGAAACAAGCCTTTGCACAAAGAACGGATGATGCTACCCCACCTTACATGGAAAGCTGGAAGAGTGTTGCAGCTTGGACACGTGTGTGTGTGTAGGCGCAGCGACACAGTGGAGTATCGCTGATGTGGTGGCTCTTCTCTCAAGTACGATAGGTGTTGTTGGGAGGAGAGGGAACAAGTTATCAACACCTTCCATAATCAAAGTAAAAGAGCCATGGGATTGGTGCGGGAGGGTAAACTTTTTCCAATACTATCATAAGATGTATGTTAGATGCAGTCGACACCGCCTCACAAGAAGTTACCACCATCATCATTCTGAGTGTAATGGGGGTCTGTCCTGAGGTCCAGCAACACCTACCTAATTACTGCTTCATTTCATGGGCAACACCTCTCAGGACCTCAGGTGGACACGACACCAGAATAATTCATGAAGGATACCGACACTGCTAAGGACATGAGGGCACTCTATACAGAACCTGCAAAGCCTGGGTTTTGTCATCAACAAACCTGTGGAAGAGCAAATGCTGCCTTAGCACTGCAGAAGTCAGGCTAACAACAGCATCAGTCTTACCAAGGGCAACTGCAAAAGTCCTTTTCACAGGGAGAACCGTGGGGCAAAGATAGTGAAAGAGGTAGAGGTGGCTCTGGAAAGGTCTCCTTCACCTCAAAGCAGTGACTTGTCAATGACCCACACAAACCCAATCACTTTTAGGGAAAGAAAATATGGTTATTGCTTCTAAAGTGAGAAGAATTAACCTCCGACAAGTACCTTCTTTCTGTGGAACACAAGGAATGACTCTGTGGTTCACCTCAAAAGAAGTTGCACATGAAGGCTGAGAACCACTCTTGACTAAGCAGGACTTCAAGCCAAGAGATTCAAGCCAAACGGCTTTGACACTTAGAGAAGCCTTGAGCTAAAGGCTCCGAGACTGGAGCCAAAACTACACCTGCAAAGCCTGAATTACCGAGCGGACACCTTCAACTATGAATTTGGCTTCGAAACCAACGCCAAGTTAGGCCTCAACTCCACTTTCAGTGTCAAGTGGATCCACACCATCAACAGAGCTCCTAGAAGTTCAGGATGGTAGACGGAGGAAAGCCGACCTACAATCAACAGCGAAGAACATGTTGACACCACAGGAGCCAGGTCCTCGCCATCCTAGAATGGTATCCTGTAATGGCGTCACCCTAGAAGATACAATGACATCAATGACTGCTCAAGGAGGAAGCACAAACCCTTCTCAGGACGGATGCCATCAAGCCTGGGCACCAGACCAGCATGGTCAAAGAGTGTATTCACAGTACTTCTGCATTCCCAAAAAGGACAGTACCCGGAGGTCTATTCATCCCTCTACTCTTAACAGGAGCTTACGTGGCGGCCCTTGACAGGAAGGACATCTACTTCCTCATCCGGATTCATCTGGTACATCACCTTTAACTTAGATGTGCGAAATGTGGAAAACACAACCAGTTCAGGTTTCTACACTTTAAAGCTATAACTGCACTGAAGGCCACTTGCAGAATGTCTAGTGGTGTTTGCAGCATTTTTTGCTGCAGTGATATTTATGTCTTTCCATATCTGGATGATTTACTGATAAAAGCAGCTGTGGCACACAATCCCTAGTACACAATCGAAGGCTTCGTCACCCCTATACAGTTTAGAATTCACAGCAAATGCCAAAAAGACCCATCCCTGTCCTCCGCAGCAGTGTTAAATTCAGTAACAGGCAAAACCTACCCGAATCAAGAGAGGGTGATGACATTTCAATAGCTGTTTCCACTTTTTCAGACATCACCTCATTTGGCTGTGAGGACAGTAATTAAATTGTTGTGGTTGATGGCCTGCATAATACCCAAAGTGTTCTGCGCTCGCCTGCACATGTCCAAAACAGGGGTGACTGCTCAGGCAATGGTCACATATGGCGGGTCAATGGGAAGATCTAGCGTTGACCGAGCTCAGGGTTCAGCACAGTCTCAAATGGTAAACCACAAAAAATGTTCACTGGCCAGAGTTTTTCTGGATCGTCAGCTACAGGTGACCGTTACCAAAGACTCCTAACCTGAGGGGTACGGAGCACAATTGAATGACATGAGGGTACCTTAGGGAGCACAATTGAATGACATGAGGGTACCCGGAAGCAAGACAGAAAATATCACATCACCTTTCTCAAATTTACGGCCATTTAATTGGCATGCAAATATCTTTACAAGCTGATTTGAAAGAAATAAGGCTTGGTGAAAACAGACAACCTGAATGCCATATTTATTACATACAAAGACCAGGAGGTACTACTTGCATCAGTTGTCAACATTACCCCAAACAAACTGGGGATGGGTCATGCTAAATCAGAGCTAGCTTCTGGTGGAGCATCTTCTTGAGGTGGACTGCGACTTTGTGTAACTGCTGTGTGGGACATATCAACAAGTAGACAAATAGGAAATGTATCCCAAGTACTTCAGCATTACTTCCAGAAACAGGGGATACCCTTGGTTCACCACTTCCGAAACGGCAAAAGTTGCAAGCTTCATCTGCAGGCTCCCACAGTACGTGGGCAATTCCCCATGGATAAGCTTGTCAGGAATATTTACTTTCACTTTTCCTCAACGATCCCCCAGCTCCTTTAAATCAGCCATTTTCACACCTATCCTTAAAAAACCTGGGGCGGACCCAGCCACCCTCAGCAACTTTCGGCCAATATTCCTGATTCCCTTCCTGGGTAAACTACTGGAGGCTCATGTCTCCAGCTTCCCTGGCTCCTTCATTGAAAGTTCAGAGTTCCTGGACCAGCATCAGGCAGGTTTTAGACCCCAGCACTCTACTGAGTCGGTCATGGTGGCAGTACATGATGAACTCAGAAAGGGGGCGGATCAAAACATCTCCCAGGCCTTGGTGCTCCTTGACTTGTCGGCGGCGTTCGATACTGTTGATCACTATATTCTTATTCAGCGGATCGAGCACGCCGGCATCAGGGGCATCCCGCTTAGGTGGCTTGCTTCATTCTTGCAAGACCGCAAGCAGGCAGTTCGTCTTGGCCCTTTTACGTCTGAGGCAAAGGACCTTACTTGTGCTCCTCCTTGTCCCCCTTATTATTTAATCTTTACATCCTCCCATTGATTGCCAAACTTAGGGAAAAACCAGTGGTCATCTTCAATTCCGCAGATGACCTGCAGCTCATCTTCAATATCGACTCCACCCCCGCCTCAATTGAGAACTTCCAGAACACAATGACGTTCATTAGCTGCTGGATGAGTGCTAACCAGCTCAAGCTTAATCCAGATAACACTGAGCTGGTCACTGAACCTTTGAACAATCCATGGAATCCCAGCTTCTGGCCGCGCACGCTGGGCTGCGCTCCCCGCCCAGCAAACTCGGCTAAGAGTCTTGGCATTACCATCAGTAAGGATCTGTCCATGAAACATCAAATCAAATCCGTTATGTCGGCGTGCTTCTTCCACCTACGCCGCATCAGAAAGATTAGCAGATTCCTTACCCATGATGCCCTGGTCCACGTCACACTGGGTCTAGTAGTGTCTCGCATTGATTATACAAACTCTCTTGATATTGGGATTCCTCTCTATCAGTCCCACCAACTCCAACTTGCTCAAAACCAGGCCGCCAGGCTGGTCATTCGGCAGCCTAGGTCCTGCTCTGTGAAACCGCTTCTGAGAAGTTTACACTGGCTACCTGTAGTCCAGCGTAGTCTCTTCAAGGTGGGCTGTACTACCTACCTACCTAGCACTTGGCAACCAAGGCCCCTCCTTCATTGCCTCTCTGCTCCACAGATACACCCCTACCCGAGCACTTCAATCGGCTGGCCTCAAACTGCTCTCCACATGTCCGTTTAAGCGCAAAAGGCTTGGGGGCTTACGATTTGCCTCACAAGCCCCCCACCTTTGGAACTCTCTCCCACTTGATCTCTGCCTTATCCCCTCCTATCAGGATTTAGGAAAGCCCTAAAGACGTGGCTGTTCTCACAAACTTTTGAGTAAAATCTTCCTGCTCTGCTGTCAGTTCCAGCCTGTCCTAAAGCGCCAAGAAGCCGCTGGTGAACGTGCGCTGTACACATTTCTTTTTGCATGTCATATCATAACTACCTCGCTTTCCATATGTAGTGGGGAAACTCAAGCAAGTGCCAGTAACTCTCACACCTCTTCCAACGTAGGTGAGACATTGCTGGTTTTCATTGCTTCTGGAAATGTTGGTCAATCCACATGAGAAGGTGCCATCACTGCAGATCTTCTAACTCACTATAGAAATCCGACACCAATTTATAAAAATAGGTTGAATTTTCATAAGAATTTAGACACTAGAAAGAAAAAGATCCACCGATGGGTAGACAAGATATACATTTTATAAGAAATAATAAATCTGTGCAATTTCACTTAACCGCGAACAAGCTTTGCAAAGTCAACAATTTGGACACAGAAACATTTTCAAAGGAAACGTAGGTAAGTATCCATCCAGTTGGTAGAGGTACTTAGAGCTACCAACTCCCTTCAGGGAGATAGGGTGACCAGCTAGGTCCTCAAGAACAGTTACCTTCACAGGAGAAGCAGTCCTTCATCAGATCTAGGAACTGTATCCCTGTTGCAATGGATTTGTATGGAGTGGTCCTGATGCAAGAGATGAAGGATGTTAAAGATGCTCTAAGAATGCTGTGGGTGCAATGTGGTCGCTAGGGGTCTTCCTGCATAGATTCCTCGATCCACGAAGATGATGAGGGGGCCTTGGTTGAAGCGTTGACACCTTACAGAAGTCCTCTCAGGTCTGGCCAAAGTCCAGTTGCCACTGGACTACTAGTCACCCATTGATACAGTCACAGGCGGCGGTGGTAGCGACTTGAAGAATTTGGACTACCAACTTGCGCAAGCAGGCGTCTTCAGCTGTTGTGTCCCTGTGATGCTACCAGGAGGCCAGTCAGCTTACCCTTGGAGTTATCTTGGCTTGACTGGGCTCTGGATACAGATTCTCCCTGAGCAGGACACAGCGGGCACAGTCCCTCTCTTTGCTAGCCACCAGGAGCAGCAGGTGCAGTCCTCATCGGTGCAGTCTCTCTTTGCTGGTCCCTTGGTGCAGCAGGGCAGTCCTTCTTCAGTCCTTCTTCCAAGTCAGTCAAAGTTTGAGGTCTGCATGCCAGAGGTGCCTCCTTTATGTTTGGAAAGTGACCTCCGGGCAGAATGCAGTTAGCAGCCAATGGGTTATTAGGTTCCCTCCCACCTAGTAACCACTTGCTGTGGAGCGTGGCATCTGTATATCCCAGGATGCCCCATTCTGCCTACTCCCAAGATGGTGAAACCCCTCTTTTTGTAGTACAGGCATCCCTAGCCCACGCCCTTGGCTTTGCTACCTCAGGACTGCACTCCCCTGGGGAAACCGGTTTGCAACAGGTTTCCCCTATCTGCTTCCTGTGTCAACCTGTCCACATCAACCATGGGACAGTCCTTTTTCTCCCCACACCCCGGTGACCCACATCTGCGCTTCAAAAGCAGCTTCACCTTTGAAGCCTGCCTGTAGGGGCGAACACCTAAATGGGTTTCCCGGGGCGGAGGCCAGATGCCCCTGGCGTGTATTCACCTCATTGTGCTCGTTCATGAGAGGCGTTGGCATGTTGCTCCAAGAGGGGAGAAAGCTGTCTTGCAGAGTATGATCCATGTGTGCCCAGGAAGGCACAGGAGTTTAAAGGCAACAAAGTGGCAGCTTAGTTAATAGCTGCACACTGCAACAAGTTACATTAATTTTGCACAGTTCAGGAGTTCGCACAGCTGAGAGGTCAGTGTGTAACCATTTTCTTACCAATGAAGCGACCACGTTTTTCCACAGTAAAGTACGTGTCCTGCTTGTGTCATACATTGCACCCTGCCTTTAGGGCTCAGTAGGCCTGCCATAGAGGTGACTGATACACATGTCATGGGGAAGTGGTGGCTTTGAGGGGCCTGATGCAACAATCAGGGAAGTTGATGCCCTGACCGGGTTGATATCTTAACAAACGCAGGTGCAGCTCCAGCCGAACTGACACGATCAGCACCACAGCAGGTGCAACCTCGACTGGGCCAATACAAACACCACTCCAGTTGAAGCCACGACCAGGCAGGCACAATCAGCACCACAGCAGGTGCAACCTCGACTGGGCCAATACAAACACCACTCCAGTTGAAGCCACGACCAGGCAGGCACAATCAGCACCACAGCAGGTGCAACCTCGACTGGGCCAATACAAACACCACTCCAGTTGAAGCCACGACCAGGCAGGCACAATCAGCACCACAGCAGGTGCAACCTCGACTGGGCCAATACAAACACCACTCCAGTTGAAGCCACGACCAGGCAGGCACAATCAGCACCACAGCAGGTGCAACCTCGACTGGGCCAATACAAACACCACTCCAGTTGAAGCCACGACCAGGCAGGCACAATCAGCACCACAGCAGGTGCAACCTCGACTGGGCCAATACAAACACCACTCCAGTTGAAGCCACGACCAGGCAGGCACAATCAGCACCACAGCAGGTGCAACCTCGACTGGGCCAATACAAACACCACTCCAGTTGAAGCCACGACCAGGCAGGCACAATCAGCACCACAGCAGGTGCAACCTCGACTGGGCCAATACAAACACCACTCCAGTTGAAGCCACGACCAGGCAGGCACAATCAGCACCACAGCAGGTGCAACCTCGACTGGGCCAATACAAACACCACTCCAGTTGAAGCCACGACCAGGCAGGCACAATCAGCACCACAGCAGGTGCAACCTCGACTGGGCCAATACAAACACCACTCCAGTTGAAGCCACGACCAGGCAGGCACAATCAGCACCACAGCAGGTGCAACCTCGACTGGGCCAATACAAACACCACTCCAGTTGAAGCCACGACCAGGCAGGCACAATCAGCACCACAGCAGGTGCAACCTCGACTGGGCCAATACAAACACCACTCCAGTTGAAGCCACGACCAGGCAGGCACAATCAGCACTACAGTTTCTGCCTTGACCAGGCTGATGCAATCAGCATTGCAGTTTCAACCCCCACCAGCCCAACACAATTACCACAGAAGTTGCAGCCCCAACTGAGGCGATGTAGGTTTTTTGCAGTTCCTGTCAGGAACCCGCAGAGCTGGGGACCCTCTGCAAGATGGGTCACTTCAGGCTTTGCTCTCGGTCTGTGTCCCTACCTCCAGGGACACTCATATATGCCAGTAGACCTGATTCAGACGGGAAACTCATGATTTTTTAAGTTACAAAATGTTAACAGTCTCTGTCATAGATTGTCCCTCTTTCAGTGTTAATCAATGGTGAAAAATAATTCTGATTTAGTTTTTTTGTTTTTTACTAGCTCCCTTTTTAGGTCTCGTCCTATTCCATTCTGCAAGGAATGAATAGGACGAGACTATAGGGGCTAAAATAAGAGCGTGGATTTCCAGAAGCGCATGTGGTCTCGTGACCGCGCTTCTATCCGCCTGCCTCGCATCACCACATGAAAGCCACACACACTTCAAAGGCTCCGCTGAGCTTGTCATGACCTCGCCCGTTCCGTGGCACGCTTGCATGCTGGGCTGATTCCCCTGCTGTGCTGAGCGTTCCATTGGAACGGGTGCGGCCATGACGAGCTCAGCTCATCATGAGCACCGGAGCGCCGTAGCTCATGACGAGCTGACCTCGTCATGAGCATGGGGGCGCTGTACGCGCCGCCCCCAGCACAGCGGGGGAAACAGCCCCGCACGGAAGGGGTTAAAATACACGGGACTTGGACTGCCCCACCTTCCCCGTAACAACGAGCCTTCCGATGCCGCCTTGAGGTGGGATGGCTGTGCCCCCGCTTGCATTCTAAACTCTGCTCATCCTCACAGATTGTCCGTGTTGACTTTGCTCCAGCCCCCCCCCCACCCCTGTTAGCTGTGTTGCCGACCTCCTACGTCCTTCCTCCTCTCCCTTTTCTGTGCACGTAGTATTTGGTTTGAATTATTTTTAATAAATGTAACTTTTTTATTGGAAAACACGGGTCTCTCGCCACCCCACCTTCCCCAGGCCTGTTTTATTCATTCATAGATAACAGTTTAAACCAGAGCTGAGTCACTGCTCTAATAAGCACACCGCATACTCATAAACTGCCAAGATGACATCAGACGACAACGCCTCCTCCAGCCGAGAACTGAAGTAATGGGAGTAGTAAAATCATCCACTTCTGCTGCTCTATTCCAATGTAACCTGCGCACTCTGAAGGGGTGCTCCTAAGGCGTAGGAGAGACACTTGTGCAACCTAGGCAGAGCACACTGCTGGATACCCCTATGGCCACAGTCCAGGAGAAAGCAGAGGTTCTAGGTTTATGCCCCTGGCATTGCTTTCCATGCTTATTTACTGCAGCTAAAGTGCGTGCTAAATTAAAAATAGAGAGTTGCTGATCCTCGCTTGTTTTTAATAGGTATCCCTTCTGAGCACAGATTTCAGGGCAGCAATACTTTGGTATTCCAGCTTACAAACACCAGCAATAGCCTAGTTTCTTTAAATGATCACTGCACTTAAAAAACATAACTGACAAAATATTGCCATTTACATGTCAATAGCTCCAACTCCAACAAATGCGAGACCGATTGCATTGCAAATGCTTGTTCATGTTTCGAAATGTTTGCATGTAGGGATTAGTGACTCCTCCTGCAGAGCTAGGCAGGCTACTATCTCTTCTCAGCAGGCAGAAAGGTTTCTAGGCACTAGAAATACTGCCAGCTCCTCCATTAAAAAGGGTAGACTTCAGGTGAGCTCATCCTTTATGGGTTTCAGAGTGGCGTGCTACTTACCAGAAAAAAGCTTCAACAAGCATCAGGGGTAACAAGTGCTATATGAATGCAAACATTTCTTCCCCTTTTATTCCTCCGCTATCCTTCTCACTCCGAATAACTGACTAATATCCACCACTGAAATTACTTCATTTTTCACCATTTCATATTAATTCACTACTAATCTTTTATGGGCTTCCTGAATAACGTGCGTCAACAAGCGCTATATAAATATAAACCTTTTTCCTCCTCTATCCTTCTGCTATCATTCCAAATCCAAATAACTGACTCACCTATCCACCACTTAAAATGTACTTGCATGTTTCACTATACTAATTCAACACTAATTCTCTATGGGTCCCGCAAAAAAGAGATTTGACGCCTCGTCGGGGGTAGTAAGCGCTATATAAATGCAATTACAATACAATACCATTCGGTGACTGGCTGTAAAAGCAGACGCCCGCTACCCTCTGAAAGACAAAATGGCATTAACAGTGAGCGACCAACATCCAGGCGAGTATAACGCCACCAGGGACCCTGTCTTCACACAATCTTCCGCTGCTGACAAGTCCTAAACCCATCATGGTCTCTTCAACCATATACAGTCTAAGTATGGTCGTACAGTCATGTTTTCAACAAATACTCCTTGCTTCTCTGCGGCACGATGAGTCTAAAAAGCACTGCTACTTTTCTGAAGACCTTAATTTGATCATACCTAAATACTTATAGCAGCCATGCCTTAAACTCGTCAGAGGAGAAACTTGCAAATATAAGCCACTGGGACGAGATGTAATTTATTACATTCCAATTTGCCAGCATGATTTTACTAAGTGCTTTTTAGGTCTCGCCTTTTCCATTCCGCAGGAATGGAAAATGGAGAGAATTCTAGTGCTCAAAATACTCGTCAAACTAAGGCTTTTTTCTGTGCGGTTTTCTTCGAGTTCACGTGAATCACGTGACCAAACAAGCACGCGCATCAGCCTCCCTCCCTCCCTCCTAATTGCATTTTTTCACGGCCACCACCACATCAAAGGGCTTCTCCCAGCGTGTGCTCTGCGGCTTCTCCTCCCCTAATTATTCATGGCTGGCCGGCCGTACTTTCAGTTTCCCGGCTGCTCTTGTTTCCCTAATTCTCTCTCATACTATCACGTGCCCTCTCTTGTACTGTTTTCTCTCTCAGCTCCCTCTTTCTCTATATCTTTATGTGTCAACTGTGTCTCTCCCCAGATTATTTGCCTACCCGTTTGTTTCATTTCAGTTGGTCTGTCTTATTCGTCCCTTTGTTTTCTTTCATCATATGTGCCAGGCTGTCACCCCTCATCGCTCTCTTTTCTGTTTTCTGCATTTGCTTGTTATTCATGGCTGGCCGGCCGTACTTTCAGTTTCCCGGCCGCTCTTGTTTCCCTAATTCTCTCTCACGCTATCACGTGCCCTCTCTTGTACTGTTTTCTCTCTCAGCTCCCTCTTTCTCTATATCTTTATGTGTCAACTGTGTCTCTCTCCAGATTATTTGCCTACCCGTTTGTTTCATTTCAGTTGGTCTGTCTTATTCGTCCCTTTGTTTTCTTTCATCATATGTGCCAACTGTCACCCCTCATCGCTCTCTTTTCTGTTTTCTGCATTTGCTTGTTATTCATGGCTGGCCGGCCGTACTTTCAGTTTCCCGGCCGCTCTTGTTTCCCTAATTCTCTCTCACGCTATCACGTGCCCTCTCTTGTACTGTTTTCTCTCTCAGCTCCCTCTTTCTCTATATCTTTATGTGTCAACTGTGTCTCTCTCCAGATTATTTGCCTACCCGTTTGTTTAATTTCAGTTTGTCGGTCTTATTCGTCCCTTTGTTTTCTTTCATCATATGTGCCAGGCTGTCACCCCTCATCGCTCTCTTTTCTGTTTTCTGCATTTGCTTGACTCTTTCACTTCCGAGCTTATTAAAGCATAACCCAAGACAGAATACAAACCACTTTATCCATTAGCATTTTCCTTTTTATGAAATGTATTAATCTACTTGAAGTTGTGCGGGGCTTCTCCGAGAGGTAATGAGGTGTCAGCATCTGCTGGGGACCGAAGAGGCTTCCTCCTCTCAAGACACAGACGATCCTCAATTAACTGAGCGCCAGCAAAAGTGGGCTGAGGCCGACTCCATTAAACCCTTCAGATGCTTGAGAAGAATCGATCTAATCATTTCATACAGCTAATACCCAGTGAGGGATGCGCGCGCACGCGGCTATGCAGACGACGTGCAAGAGAGGCGCGGAAACAGGAACGCGTGAAGATCCTTACAATGAGACACAGCGTTAATAGGTGCGCGTGATGTGCAAGGATATTATGATATGCAGTGAACCTTCCATAGTTACTATTAAACATGCATCTTTCCCTATGCAGACATGCACAAACAGTGGAAACAAGTCCGGTGTTGTTGGCCAATACACTGACTGAATACGACCATAAGCATCAAACAAACAGAAAGCCACAACCTCAGCAACCACCAAAGAAAATGATGGTTGCAAGCATATCCAGGTCCTTTGAAGTTCGTGTCAGTGCTCATCACACAGCAGGAGCAGAGGCTGGGATCAGTCCTTGGGACTGCCTGCTGCTGGGCAACGAGAAGGCACTCAAATATCAATAAAGACTATTAGATGGCAATCAGCAGTTGAACTAAGCCAGAACACAATTTGCAGTTTTTTAGAGGTTTCTCACTTCAGAAGGTTTGCTTGTTTGTGGCCAACTAATTATGTCATTTGTATAGCTTATTTTTGGGCCATTTATTAAAGTCGTTTTTCCATCACTAAAACTTTCACATAGTCATTTTGGCTAGCCTCCACACAACCACACACCCAACCACACACACAACCACACACCCAACCACACACACAACCACACCACACACACAATCTCACACACAACCACACACCAAACCACACACACAACCACACACAACTACACACACAACTACACACACGCAACCCCACACACACAACCCCACACACAACCCCAAACACCCACACACACCCCCAAACACCCACACACACACAACCCCACCACCATACACGCATACAACCACTCACACATACAACCACTCACACATACAACCACCCACACATACAACCACTCACACATACAACCACCCACACATATAGCCACTCACACATACAACCACTCAAACAACTACACACACAACCACACACAACCGCACACACACAAACACACACATCTGTCGCCCTCACTCTATCTATTCCCCTCACTCTATCTTATCTATTGCCCTCTCTCTATCTCTCTATCGCCCTCACTCTCTATCAATCTATCTATCTATCGCCCTCACTCTATCTATCGCCCTCACTGTCTATCTATCTATCGCCCTCACTCTGTCTATCTATCTATCGCCGTCACTCTGTCTATCTATCTATCGCCCTCTATCTATCTATCGCTCCACCACAGCATCACTCAGCACCACCACAGCATCACTCAGCACTACCACAGCATCACTGGTTCAGATATGTTCTCTCAATGTTTGAAGCTTTATTGCAAATGTCACAAAAAAATGTTAATATTTCACTCCTGTTCTTGGATTTTAGTCACTGAACATAATCTTCACAACAGTTACTTACAAAAGTTTAAGCTATTGCCATTAAAAATTACAATCACTTTTATTTAAGTATTAATTATTTAAAAAAATTTAAAGCCAATGTTAATTGTAATATCAATATCTAAGTTAAGGCAATACAAAACACGTGACATTACAAATAATAAAAGTGTCACATATGCTAAAGTTAAAAGTATTGGCATTGTAAATCACAAAACATAAATATAAAATGTCATTTACAAAACCAATAGCTCCAACTTTCCTACTGCGAGACCTATTGGCAACGCCAGTGCTTGTTATTAGAATTACCTAACTTGATTGTTTTTTGTAATGATTTTAAGTAATCACACAAATAAATTAATTCATTCATTCACCAGCCCCAGGCACACACCAGTCCTTTGAATACTCTGCGGACCACTCCCTTTTGGCCATGAAGGACTTAGAATTGATACAAAATGGGGTGGTTGGTCTGTGTAAAGTAATCTAACACCTCTGTGTAATGTCCGCGTTGAATAAAACCGTATGGATAAATAACTACCAGTCAGTTGATTATGATACATTTCTTGTGATGTCATCAGTGGCCAAAAGGTAATTCCGAATTATGTTGTCAATATGCTAATTGATAGTTTGGATCTTGAAAATGTCTTACTCTTTTTGGTCATAGAATGCTGGTAAGTATGCTGCACATGTTACACACACGCGCCAGCATCATACCTGCTTTTTCCCCTCTTCTCCATCTACTAAGTCCCATTTGTAAAATAAAGTGTAGAAAAGATATAACGCCAGGAAGTTGAGTATTAATATCTTTATTCAGGAGCAAGCATGTACGTCTCACTACAACACCAGCTCCACTCCTACTGCTCTCACACTACACTCCGAGAATCTCACTATGTAGTATGCTTCCAGTTACAAAGGCACTGGAAGCATCATAGCTAGGATTTAGTTATTTACTTATTTTATGCGCTTTTATATAGTGCAGACTTTACCCGAAGGTGTCAGAGCGCTTCACAATGGGAACAGTTGTGAAACATGAGGAAAAATTACAAGTGAGCATGTCACAAAGGCAAACGTTACGTTACATAAGGCAATAGTGACAATTGTGCATGTATCGAGCAAACAAAATACAAGAGGTAGCAAACGATATGTTACAAGAGGAAAAAAGTGACGTGTGTATGTTACAAAAGCGTACAAAGGACAAATAGAGGTATAATACTGCACTAAATGGCAGATACTCAAAATACCGGAATAAACGTTACGTTACATGAGGCAATGGTGGCAATTGTGTATGTATTAAAAGCAAACAAAATACAAGAGGTACAAACAATACATTACAAGAGGGAAAGTGACGTGTGCATGTTACAAAGGAGTACACAATACAAGTAGAAGTATAATATTGCAATAAATGGCAGACTCTCAAACAACAAGAACACATTGGGAAGGTACTTCTATAGTCATGTAGAACAAATTTCCTATAATGGAAGGACTTCCTTCAGATAATAGAGAGGGCTTGAATTAAATTTGGAAGTGTCTTTGAAGGAGGAGAGCAATGAGGTCAGTTTTGAAGGCCTAGGAAGAGGTGGTGGTCCGGAGCTGAGGCGGAAGTGAGTTCCAGATTCTCACCCCGTTGCCTGAAAAGGATTGGGCCATCGATCTTTCCTTCTTGAAAGTGGGAGGTTCAAGCAATATATTTTCCGCATTATGTGATGGTCTAGAGCCTCCAGAGAGTTTCAGTTTATTCGCCAGGTAGCGAGGAGAAGAGTAGTGCAAGACTTTGTGGGTGATACAGGCAGTCTTGTAGATAGATCTTGCCTCGATGGGAAGCCAACGGAGCGTGGATACAATGGGTGTGATGTGGTTGCTTCTTTTGGCCCCATATATGAAACGAGCTGCTGAATGGAGAACAGATTTAAGGGGGGACAGGTGGGATTTGGGGAGGCCAGTAAGAAGAGAGTTGCAGTAGTCCAGCCTGGAGAGAACCAGTGATTGGACCAGGGTTTTAAGGTCATGCTCCGGGAAGAAGCGACGAATCCCCCAAAGAAGGCGCAGTTGGTATCGAGAAGACTTTTCAATGGAATTTATGTGGGAGAGTAGATTGAGTTTTGTGTCGAGTATGACACCAAGGGATTTTGCACTGTCGACAATGATGGGTTTATTGTTAATTAGATGTTTATTTTTATTTTTTATGCAATTTTATATACGCGAACATTACCCGAAGGTGTCAGAGCGCTTTACATAAGAACCAGTTGCGATACATAAGGACTTAGGATTACATGAGTTACATAAAAGAACAAATTGCAAATGTACAAGTGGTAAAGTCACACAAAGAAGAGATACAAACAGAAAAAAAAATAATTGCAAATGTACAAGCTGTAACGTCATTCAAGGAAGAGATACAAATGGATACACTCTAAGAGTCACTTAGGAATGGTAGAGAGTACAGGTCTACTACATATACTAGTGGTTAGAGCTATCTCTATATACATATATATACAAATAGGCAAATCAGAGGATTGTCAAGGGGGAAACGAGGAAAAAGGGTAAAGAACAAGGGAATGGACAAGATGGCGGGTCAAGGTCCAGAGAAAAACGGCCGAGAACAGCAGCAAAATGGCGGGCAGGACAAAAGTAAAGAAGTCCATGAGAGTGACTCGGTGAGTATGAATTAGAGTGCCAAAAAAAAGTCAGGGGGGGTACATAGTTCAACAAGCATTTACAATGCAACGGCCTCGCCTTTGCAAAAGTTAGAGCTATTGGCATTGTAAATGACAACATTTTTATTTGAAAACAAATAAATAAATGGCATTGTCATTTACAATGCCAATAGCTTAATCTCTCGCAAATGCGATACCTATTGCATTTGCAATGCAATAGGTCGCAAATTTACGCAAATTTGAGCTATTGACATTGCAAATAAGAACACATTTTATTTATGTTTCAAAAACACCCACTCAGCCACAGACACACACACACACACAGCCAGCCACACACAGCCACACACAGAGCCCCCCCCACACACACAGCCACATACACACACACACAGAGCCACACACACACACAAAGCCACACACACACACACAGCCACAAACACAGCCACACACACACACAGCCACACACATACACACACACAACACCAAGCCACCACCTTTCTTTGACGGTGACTGTTGCACTCTAATTTTCTTGTGGAAGGGCTCTCTCAAACAGTGATCTAACCAGGTTTAACTTTTTTTCCGAAAACGAAGTTCTGGTTACATTCTGTGGTGGGGCTTGTGTGGAGTGTCACTGCGCGAAAATGGAGGGCGCAGCATACTACATGAAATAAAAACAGTGCATATTTCACATGTATTAATTCCTTTCGAGCCACAGGCTCATTGGCTAGTGCAGTAAACTGCCAATAGTGTCTCGGGTTTGACTATCACCTGCCTTGTCTCCTTTGCTGCACCACTTTGTAAGCCCCATCTGCTCCAAAGAACGTCAATTGAGTGCGCAAGACGGCTAACTCCTTGTTGAATAAACAGTCATAAATATAAATAAAAAGAGGAGGTTATACAGATGACACAGACAGCAAAGAGAGCCAGGAGGTGCAGAGATGTTTGAACGTGATCACCTGGTAAACACTGATCGGGCTGAGAATTAGATTTGCGGGCAGACAGAACTGGGTAGTTCCTCCTCTAAATGAAGGTACATACATCTTCACGGAGCTGACAACTGAAGATTGTGCGACAGTCAAGAAGGCAAGTCGGGAGGGGGAGGTAACACGGGGGTGGGAGTCGCACACACACGAGCTTTCACGCTATCGGTGTCTGTCAGTAACCAGCGCTATTGCGGTCTGGCGGACCCCCACATTCAGACTCGACTCGGCTCACTACAAGACGAGCAGGACAAACAGGCAAACTCCAAGGCCAGGATCCAAGCCAAACTCTGTCACCGCGGCAGTAAGGTCACTTCGGACTGCAGCAGCAACCCGCCCACATTCCCCAGTAGAAAGAAACTGCTGGCGGCCTCCAGCAGTCCCACACGCACCGCTTCAACTGCAGCGGGCACAAGAGGGCCCTAAAACCAACCGCAGGGAAGTGCGAGTGCCTAGAAACAGGGGATGTGCACCTGGCGTAAGAGCGCTTCAAGCCAGATGAGAGGGCTCTCAGCTAATGAATACTGTAAAGTAGATAAGCACGTTTGAGGTGCGCATGCAAGAAATAAAGAACATGTACATGTCATCATGCATTGCAACAACGAGAACACTGAAGCATCAGTACAAGTGTATCATTACAAATACTGAGCCAAGCCTGTTACTGTAAGTCCAAGTGTTACACTAAGGAAGTGTGGATACCAGCGCTACATAGGGAGCCACTGTTTCCAGGTCAGGGCTCAAGGTCACAACATCTTGCGGCGCTGTTTCGAGTTCATTCTATCGCACTCCCCGGGCTGTTCGACGCCTCGGAAGAACTGCCAAGATATTTGTGCGCTTTAAAACATAGTTTACAGTACCAGGAGTACCCCCCCTCCTGACTAACACCCCCGCCCCTCGCACGCAAGCTAGAGTACTCGCACACATCAGGCATTTTTGATTTATACAAGGCAGAGTTCTTTTACACACGTAGAGCAAGCACATTTAATGTAATGACTAAGTAAAGTACAGCATAGAATTTCAGAATGCACATTCTAATTAGATAACGCCTTTGCCAACACCTATTGTATACTAAAAAAAAAAGTAGTGAGAGAATGTGCATTCATTGCTAGAGCAGCCGACTTTGAATCTTGGGAACCAGGTTCGAGTCTCGCTGGAGGCGCAAACATCCTGTGATTCTGGGCAAATCAATTAATCTCCAACTGCCTGAAAAATTAACATTCCTGCCTGTATTGCAACTGCTGCCCATGTAAAGCGCCAATACCTTCTGGTCGAGTTTGCGCTATAATTAATGAATTTTTTTCAGTTAATTAAAATTGTTACAAGAGTTTGTGTTATAAAAAACTGCCCCTCCCCATAGAAAAGGTAATGCTGATATGTAAAAAAGAACACTGAATTCCCACTCTATAAAATATCTATCTATATGTTCGTTCTACTCCTGTTCACAAATATCAAAGAGAGGAAATAAATCAGAGGAGAAACCAGCGTATTAGACAAAATGATCAGGTCTGCAAATGTATCAGTTCCCATGATAAACAAGCACTTTATTATCCAACGTCGGAGGGGTCACACTTAATTCAAGCCTTGCACCGCCTTGTCAGCCTCCCTCCCAGGCAGTGATTGTCCGACGAGCGCGAACAGCTGAGCTCGATAATTCATCATATGACCTCCTGCATCAAACTGAAGTAGGCCTGGGGATCCGTCCGACTGGCTGCAGCCAACGTTCCCACGGACTTCTCTCGCCGACATAAAACGACAAACACGAGATGAGGCACTACAGTGAAAGCACACCGATAGCGACGGTGAAACAAGCTCCGAGCTCATGGGTACCAAATTTATTTATTTGTTTAGTTGCTTATATAGCGCCGGACTCGACCCCCGGAGGGGTATCTCCGTGCTTATTTCACCAGATGTGCGTCAAAACAGAGCTCTAGGAAGGCATATGAAACTATGCTGTCAGGAACAAATGTGTCTTAAGTGTTCTCCTAAATTTCAGATAGTCGGTAGTCTGTCTCCGGACGGGGGGAAGTTTATTCCAAAGGGTAGGCCCATATAGGATAGGGCTTGCCCACCCTGCCGTGCCTTTCTGACTGTCGGGATCTGTAGCCACTGAAATAGAGCACACGGACGTGACGTCACTCTTTACACCAACACATATATACACGGAGAATAAAATGCACCAGGCGTGTTAAACTGAAGTATTAGCACCTGAAGGTAGGCTTGCGGTTCCTCTGCACTTTGTCTGCAAGTCACCCACGATGAACCCTTTATGCGAGTCACCCACGATGTGAACCCTTTGTGGTACGGCCAGTAGTGTTAAAAGTTACTCGTGAGGATCTTCCAAACCAAAGACTTAACTGGGAACTTAGACACCAGGCCGATCTAAGAACAGAAGTCCTGCAAGTCACGAAACTGAAGTCTGAACTAGAGCTTAGAGGATCCGGGACTGAACCTTTAACTACAACCATCTTTCTCCGTGGCGAGGCAGAAATGCCTCAGAGAAAAGCAGCGTCATTTTTGGATTTGGGGGCGTGTTTTCCTTTTCTCCTCTTCCCATTGGCTGTAATGTGAAATTTCAGCCAATGGGAAGAGGAGAGAAAGAAAACATAAGAAGCTAAAAAACCACCCCCTGAATGCGGGCTTAAACGGAGTGATGCCCCTCTCCTCCAATGGCTGGCCTACGTTTAGGAAGCCAGCGAATGGAGAACAGGGACGGGTTCAAGCCCCCATACTGAAAAACAAAATTTCTCGCCAACGAGACTGCGCAAGCGCAGCCTACGCAGGCCGAGACCTAAAAATCGAATGTCTGACATAATATCGACAGACAGAATATCGACATGCAAAAATATCGGAGCAAAAATATCGACAGCAAAAATATCGGAAAGCTATCTTCATTAAGGTAAGTACAAAAAAATCGAAAAAATAATATCGAAGTACAAAAATATCGGAATCAAAAATATCGTTTTTTTAAATGTATTAATAATAATGTAAAAATAATATTTAAATACATATAATTTTACAAGTATTAAATAAAAATATTAAAACAAAATTAAAACTAATACATATACATTTAAAATAAATAAAACACGTAAAAATTTAAAGTAATTTTAATTTTTTTCATCTAATTTATTTGATGTAATGTAATATTTTTTTGTTTTTACCCTGTACACCTGTACCCCAAAAACCCAAAACTGACCCTGAACCCTAAAAATATCCCTGTACCCCAAAAACCCAAAACTGACCCTAAACATACCCCTTTACCCAAAAACTGAAAACTGACCCTGAACCCTAAAAATACCCCTCTACCCAAAAACTGAAAACTAACCCTAAACCCTAAAAATACCCCTTTACCCAAAAACTGAAAACTGACCCTGAACCCTAAAAATACCCCTTTACCCATGAACTGAAAACTGACCCTGAACCCTAAAAATACCCCTTTACCCAAAAACTGAATACGGACCCTGAACACTAAAAATACCCCTTTACCCATGAACTGAAAACTGATCCTGAACCCTAAAAATACCCCTTTACCCAAAAACTGAAAACTGACCCTGAACACTAAAAATACCCCTTTACCCATGAACTGAAAACTGACCCTGAACCCTAAAAATACCCCTGTACCCATGAACTGAAAACTGACCCTGAACCCTAAAAATACCCCTGTACCCAAAATTAATTAATATTATTTAATTACCAATTAATTATTAATTAACAATAACAATAAAGTAAATATATTAGCACATTTGCTGTAATTAATTTAATTTAATAATTAATATTATTTTGCCCAATTAATTAATTAAGAATAACAATAAATTATATATAAAAAATTACTATAATTAATGTAGTAAAATAGTTAATAATAATTAATTACCAACTAATTAATAATTTTAAATATGTAAAAAATTATAATAATTAACTAATTAATAGAAATTAATTACCAATTAATTATTAATTAAAATATGTACAAACATATATCAATTAATTAATTATTATTAAATTACTTCCCACCCTATTCCCCTATAAACCCATAACCCGCTACAGAACATATTTATCAATTAATCAATTAATTAAAAATAATTAAAAATTAATTCTCAATTAATTAATTAATAATTCCTACTAATTAATAATTAATTTAACATAATTAAATTACTTCCCACCCTATTCCCCTATAAACCCACAACCCGCGACAGTAGTAAAAGACAATATTTAATTAAATTACATTAAAAATAAATAATAAAACATAATAAATACAATATAATATACACTAAATGTATTTAAAAATTGATATTAGTAACATCAAAGTTATTAATTTCGATATTGTTAACATAGATATTTACAACTTCGATATTACTGATATCATACCAATATCGATATTTAGACTGTCGATATTACTTACCTTCGATATTTTTGTATATCGATATTTAAACTTCGATATTTTGGTATAGCGATATTTAAAACTCGATATTTTGTCTGTGTACCCTAAAAATCAATGTCAGGAAAGGAGAGGAGGCGTGTAGGCTAACGTTGATGACAATCAGCCGGTGGTGGCTCCTGCGCCCCCATACCTGGGAAAAGTTCAATGGGGTCTCCGAAGTCGATGATGAGGCGAGGCAAAATCCAGGAAGATAGCCTGCATGGGGGGGGGCAGCGGTGAAACTGGCAGGCAGCCAGTTCAGAATCAGTTGATGAGTTAACATCCAGTTTTGAATGGAGTCGAGAGTAGAGTTTAGAATGGAGAGATCGAGGGTGGAGGCAACCTTGAGGTAGATTTGAGTGTCGTCCGCATAGAGATGATAGTGGAGCCCGGATTTGCTTAGGAAATTTCCCAATGGTTCTAAATAGAGATTGAACAATGTGGGTGCAAGTGTAGAGCCTTGGGGAACACCTTGACCTACCCCAAAGGAGATGAAAGACTTTTACATTGAACCAAAAGAATACAAGACCGTGTTATTAATTAAATACTTTGTGTAAACAAGGAGAAAAGGAGCCTGAGCCCATGTGCGTGCGCCTCACTCGAAACGAATGAGACTTTAAAGTTATTACTTGTGTGGATTGTTTGTGCACCAGAGTATTTCACATTAGATTTAAGTTGTGACGTCTTCCTTTCGAGTGCACATATTGTCCCGCATTGGTTTGAACAAGTGTTAGGAAGGCGGGCTGTTACTCCCTTTACCAATCAGCGGCAGCCTTCTCTTCCGGGTTCTCCTCCCTCCGGAAGCCCTCGTTTCCGACGGATCCTGGATTGACACTTCAGCGATAGCCAATAGCGGCAGTGGATGTCACGTGACGCGAAGCCTCGCGCCCGGGTCAGGTGACGGCACGCAGACCCTGTTTCCTGCTGAGTGTCAGTCCAAGATGGAGGGGCTGCGGCTGGTGCTGATGCTGCTGATGGCGGGGTGCGCACGGCTCGGCAGGGCCTCGCAGCACGTCCCGCTGCTGCTCTGGTCCAGCGACGGGTAAGAGCCGGGGATGACAGGGACTGACAGTGAGGGGGCTGGGTGTCGGCAAGGGGAGGTGTCAAGAGAGAGAGCTGGGGGAAGAGAGAGATGGAGATGGAGGTGGAGGTGGGAGTGGGAGCTTGAAGCAAGGGATGACGGTATAGGGAGACGGCAGAGAGAGCTGGAGGAAGGCGAGGGGGCTGGGGCAGGAAAGGTCAGGTTGGGGCAGGTGAGAGACATAGCTCCCAGTAGGTAAGGGTTAGCTGGGGAGGTTGGAGAGTGATCTTGAAGGAGGGGGCGTCGGTATGGTGGAGATGGCAGAGCTGGAGAGAGGGGTCAAGAGGGAGGTGGGGGTGAGCTAAGGAGTGGGAGAGTGAGCTTGAGGTAGGGGAATTGTCAGGTTGTGGAAGGTGACAGAGCTAGTCCTTCCCTACTCGAAGCTATGTGGGATGGTTAGAGAGTGATCTTGAATGAGGGAGAGATGGCAGACCTGAAGACGGGAGACGGGGATCAAGAGGGAGGTGGGAGTGAGCTAAGGGGTGGGAGAGGGAGCTTGAGGGAGGGGGATTGGCAGGTTGTGGAAGGTGACAGAGCTAGTCCTTCCCTACTCGAAGCTATGTGGGATGGTGAGAGAGTGATCTTGAACGAGGGAGAGATGGCTGTCCTGGAGACGGGGATCAAGAGGGAGGTGGGAGTGCGCTAAGGGGTGGGAGAGGGAGCTTGAGGGAGGGGGATTGGCAGGTTGTGGCAGGTGACCGAGCTACTCGAAGCTATCTGGGGTGGTTAGAGAGTGATCTTGAATGAGGGAGAGATGGCAGACCTGAAGACGGGAGAGAGAGGGATCAAGAGGGAGGTGGGAGTGAGCTAAGGGTTGGGAGAGTGAGCTTGAGGGGGGGGGGATTGGCAGGTTGTGGCAGGTGACAGAGCTACTCCAAGCTATCTGGGGTGGTTAGAGAGTGATCTTGAATGAGGGAGAGATGGCAGACCTGAAGACGGGAGAGAGAGGGATCAAGAGGGAGGTGGGAGTGAGCTATGGGGTGGGAGAGTGAGCTTGAGGGAGTGGAGGTGGCATAGATAGCTCCCAGTAGGTACGAGCTAGCTGGGGATGCTGGAGAATGACCTTGAAGGCGGGAGTGTCAGTATGGGTAGATGGCAGAGCTGGAAACGGGAGAGCGCTGGGGAAGGTAAGAATGCTGGGGAGGTGGGAGAATGAGCTTGAGGGAGGGGAAGTTTCAGCTGAGTGCGGGAAAATGAGTTTGAGGTGGGAAAGAGAGCAGGGGCACAAAAGGGTTCCGGCATAGAGAAAACTCTAGGAGATGAGATATTATGGGGAATTTGCACCGCTGGGGTTGCGTGTTGGATTAGGGAGATATAGCTGTTTGTGGTAGCATTGTGGCAGTGAGCTGTGGTGGGAATTAGAGATTTGTTTAATCTATTAAGCAAAGTAGCGCTGTCCAGTCTACAGGTATCTTCAGAACGTACGTGGTCATAAAAGAAACAACATACATAGTACTAAACACAACAATGCCACAGGACTGATGGAAATTGCAAATGCAATATTAGTGAGTTAAGAAAAGGGTGCAAAGGATGTGGTGACATCTGCAGGCATGGTGGAGTGGCAGCTGCTGGCATGGTTGAAGTGATGGAGATGGTGAAAGCGAGTGGCAAACCGTGACGTCAATAGATACAATCTTGTTTGCATTTGTAGTGTTTTACAGCCTCTTGCTCAAAATAATTCAAGCATCTAATCTCCTAAGAGCAGCTGAAAGCAGCAAATTGATTCGCAGTTCCCACACTGGACTAAACTATTGTTATTCTAGCAAGCACTACAAAACACTGCTTCATTCTCGGTCAGACTAGCCAACAGCACAAACATTATTCAGCCACACCAACCCTCCTGGTCCTTACAGATGACCTCTTACTAATGAAATCTGCTGACTTGGCCCTGGTGCAATATCCTGATAGCGTGATAGAAGTGAGGGCGGTTTCTTTCAGTTTCAGGTTAGACTAACACAAATCTCTTACTCAACAGGCCAGCAGCGCTGCTTTATTTCGATTCTCATCCAGGCTGCAATCTACCTGAATGGGCCTTTTAACACCTTAATGCCAGTGCCATCAAGGAAACAGTCACTCACCTTATAATTTCAGATGGGCTTGAGTTAAGCTATTTATGGGGAAGGTTTTCGAATATTCCGAGCTGTATACAGAGATAAATGAGAGTGCATGTGTTTTTTAGTTCCCTCACTCATGTGCTGCTTCACCCCTCAAATATTCTACTCTATACCCCTCCCAGCTTATTTATAAAAGCACAGCAACAGGGATATGTTTGCTGGGGCATGCCTAAAGAGCAAACTTTAAGGGTTGGTTTTGTTTATTCTTCTGTAATATGAATGAAAACACAAGCTTTAGCATACGAAGATTTGATGGTGCTGGGGAAGGGCCATCTGCTTTACTCACTCAACTGGCATCCGAGGCAGTAGGTGTGCTTCGCATGAAACTTCTCTTGGAGGCCCATAACTGTGCTCCCTGGGCCACTGCGGAAGACTAAATGGCAGAATCCCACTAAAAAGTAAATTAGTATTTGGCATGCGTTTGCCTTTACATTCAGGCACTTCTTTATTCTTTCTAAATTCCTTTGTTTCCTGAGTAAAAAGTATTTGAAAAATAATCCAATGCATGTATAAAGATTCAAAACATTAAATGTACAGCTTTGAGAGGTCATAAGATGTTCTCGCTTTTCCTCTGAGATATATTTAATTGAAACTTTTTGAAGCCATGCTTTGGAGACAAACATTGGGAAAGGCCAATAGCTCGACGCTCACATTATAAATACGAGACCTATTGGCTTTGCCAATGCTTGTTTAAATATAAGTAAGTCTTCATATCATTTTTTCTCCTCTGAATTTAGAGGCAGGGACTTAACTTTGATAGCTGACTTCGGTGAAAGATATTTTAAAGTAATTTAATTTTGTTAGTTTTGACTTTTCTTGATTTAGTCCCAAAATGTGTTTTGTGTCCAAAGAGCAATCCTTGTATTTGGATTTTGCCAAACTCTTGTCCTGCATTGTTGATCAGTCCAAACCGTGGGTGCTTTGTTCATCATTTCCTGATTTTCTGATTTTTGGTGCATTAAAGTTGATTCATTGTAATACTTATGAGAAGTGTACTCAGCGGGAGGAGCTTTCTTCTAGTATTGAGGTCGTCATGCAGCTCCTTCCTTCCTTATTTTTGTGTTTGATCACCTGAGCATGTCCAATCCTCCCTTAATGTTGTTTTTACCCACCACCCTATTTGAGTTGTCACACCTCCTTCTTTCTCATGCCTAGTGTGGTCCTTCGCCGTTGTTTCTCCGCCTAGGGTAAGGTGGGCCTGACACCGCAATTCTTCTGTTAGGATTCTGGTAGGCCTCTCAGACCACTCAGTTTAGATGTGACTTAGGAAAACCTGCCTCTGTTCTCCTAACCAGATTCCTATACTCTAGTCACCGCTGTCCACCTTCTTAATACCAACAAGGATATCTCACACTACACACCAGTGTTTGGTGGGTTGAAGTTCTTCAGCCATGTTCTACACATACACATGGACATTTCATATAACACCAGAGTTAGGGGGTCATTATGATCGCGGACGGACTTGAGTCCGTCCGCGACCATAGAGGAGGAGGGAACCTCCGCATGGCCTGCGGAGTTCCCTCCTGTGCAATTAGGATGTGACCGCCACCCTAGCGGTCAAATTCTCTATTTTTTACATTGCGGCGGGTGCTGCTTCAAGCAGCACCCGCCGCAATGTTAAGAATGAAAGCTGTGCATTTGCATGCACAAAGCGGCAGGCACCGCGCGGTGCCTGCCGCTCTGTGCACACAAATGCAGTGGGGTACCATAGGTACCCCCCATGTGCACCCCCACCCCCCCTGCACCCCTGGGTGCCCGCAACGGGCCCCCAAACAAGAATCCGTATGCCTTTGCACGGCGGACATGCCGCCGTGTAAAGGCATTGAAATTCAGACATCCTAATATGGCTGGCGGTGTCTGAGAGACACCGCCACCATATTAGGCCTTTTCCGCCGCGGTTGTAAGTCAACGCGGCGGAAAAGCAGGGGACCTAAACCAGGACCAACCGGCCATCCTAATGTGGCGGTGGGTCTTTGGTGGGTCCACAGAGGATTTTCCGCATCTGCCGGGCCGGCGGTGGCTTCCGCCGGCCCGGAGGATGCGGAAAATCCTCCATCATAATGTGCCCCTTAGTCTGGATAACCTGTCTTTAGATTAAACATCAGCCTTGAAAGTGGGAAATAATGCAGGCTATGTGGCCTAGTCTGTCAGGAGTATATCTAGGAGTCCAATCCTTTTTTCATTATTGCGTGAAATATTCACATTGACTGGCTCAGTGTTGTGTGCACGAGTTCATCACACTCCACGACTCGGCGCTGTCCCATGTTTACAAAAATAAAGCAATAATTCCATCTGAAGTATATCAATTTTCTTAATAATTTTCTGCTGAGATGCAGGAAGCATTTCATAGAGCTCTACTCTTCTATTTGTCCATTATTCATTTTGAGGAGCATTTGCTACTTCTGTATTATGGGGCTAATATCCCATTCAGAGTCCGAAGTTAGACGGTTCTTAAACTCTCCCACAGTGGTGCAGCAGTTCATGAAGAAAAGTTGATGGCCATCTCCGAATGAATGCCCAATGGCGGAAAAGAGCAGTTGTTTGTCACAGCCCGTAGCCTCCATCCTCTCCTCACTGGTCAAGTTAATAATCAAAGGCTATGGTTAGGAAACAGCGAAAAAATGTCCACACCTAATTCCAACTGTCAGGCTTGCGCAGCCTAAGATAAATATCCATCTGAGATACTTTGTTGCTTGTGCTTCTCTTTAAAAAAAAAAACAAAACAAAATCCCATTGTTTATTTTATGAATGTAAAATTCATACAAATTGTTGAACTAGCTCAGTCTATGTAAGACCCTGCAATATCCATTATCCACATGCTAGAAGGTTTTCTTCAAAATTGATTTGTTTGCAATTGATCTGTTTCATGATTAGAAGAATTTTATTTTCAGTTCTTCAGTTTGAACTTAAGAAAAGTCAACAACACCTGACTACATATGCACATGTGGATCCTGTGTAGGTGGAACTGTTAAAAAAATATATTCCTGAGCAGATACCTTTGATTTCTGTGACATGACCTTATGTGGTAGTATCTTCTAAGGTACCAAATTTGTTACATTTTTTAAATATTGAAAAAAAACTTCTTTGTCCTGTCCTCCCTTAGCTTCCAACCTCTACCTCTTAGAAAAAGATGCTCTTTTGTGTCCTGCTTCTGGGCACAGCTGAACATGTGCCCCTTCTTTGACGTACTTACTGCTGATTGCAGGCATAAATACAGTCCGCTTCATTGTGCGCGGAATGATTCATCGAGCCCTGAGACCAGTGTTTGTACCCATGTGATGCTACTAGTCTCTCATCCTGGATGTACTGTGAGGAACTCGAACCTAAGTTTCCTGCATGAGTGGAAAGTGAGTGCTTAAATTCCTTTGGTCTGCATACCATATTTTCCTATTGATGGCACTTTACTGTGCTATGAATGTGGAAGTGAGATTTTACGACTTTTTTTTCCCCTTCTGCATACAGGAATAAAAAGCAGAACTATTGTAGCAGTCAACCCGTGACTTTCATTGCCTTTGCATGTTTCGGTGCATTTTGTTTGCCCTAGCGGCACAGATCGTCGGATTTTGACCGATTTTATCCCTCAATGGCATCTCATGTCGTCAAATTGCAAAAACCTATTGTCTGTGTGGTCAGTGGTTGGATTCCGTGGTGTAGATAATGTCTGCTAGAGAACAGTAATGAGGGCAATGGATTCCTGAGCTATCCCCCAGAATGATAAAACTGCCAGTCGTCTCATGGAAAAACAACTGTAGTACCTCCCAAATGACCCAAGCCAATGCTTTTTAACATTCTTATAACCAAGCAGAACTCTGCGTGGGAAAGAGAATTATCATCCTTTTTCATACTCTGGTCTATCTTCTAACAGAAATAATTTCCCCCCACATTTGCTATGGTAGCGTTGGGAATAGTAAGCGCTCTTCTCTCAGGATTAAGTGGCAGAAGCATGTTCACCCCTACATTTTCTGTGGCACATTTGTGAATAGTAAACACTTCTCCCAGGATTCAGGGAAGGAAGCATGTCCACCCCTACATTTTCTCCGGTAGCGTTTTGAATACTAAACAAGATTCAATAGAGGAAGCATGTCCCCCGCCACCCCCCCCCCCCCCTACGTTTTCTGTGGTAGAGTTGTGAAGAGTAAAAACGTCTCCTAGGATTCAGTGACGGAAGCATGTCCACCCCTACATTTTCTGTGGTAGAGTATTGAAAACTAAACAGGAGTCAGTGAAAAAATCATGTCCACCTCTACATTTTCAGTGGTAGCATTGTAAATACTAAACCAACATTCGATAGAGGAAGCATGTTCACCCCTACGTTTTCTGTGGTAGAGTTGTGAATAGAAAACACTTCTCCTGCGATTCAGTGACGGAAGCATGTCCACCCCTACATTTTCTGTGGTATCATTGTAAATACTAAACAAGAGTCAATAGAAGAAGCATGTTCACCCCTACGTTTTCTGTTGCAGAGTTGTGAATAGTAAAAACGTCTCCTAGGATTCAGGGGCGGAAGCTTGTCCACCCCTACATTTTCTGTGGTAGAGTATTGAATACAGGATTCAGTGAAGAAAGCATGTCCCCCCCGTCCCCCCCACTTTTTCCGTGGTAGAATTGTGACTAGTAAAAACATCTCCTAGGATTCAGTCACGGACACCTGTCCACCCTTATTGTCTGTGGTAGGGTTGTGAATCGTAAACAAGATTCAATAGAGGAAGCATGTCCACCCTTATTTTCAGTTGTAGGGTTGTGAATCGTAAACAAGATTCAATAGAGGAAGCATGTCCACCCTTATTTTCAGTTGTAGGGTTGTGAATCGTAAACAAGATTCAATAGAGGAAGAATGTCCACCCTTATTTTCTGTGGTAGGGTTGTGAATCGTAAACCAGATTCAATAGAGGAAGCATGTCCACCCTTATTTTCAGTGGTAGGGTTGTGAATCGTAAACAAGATTCAATAGAGGAAGCATGTCCACCCTTATTTTCTGTGGTAGGGTTGTGAATCGTAAACAAGATTCAATAGAGGAAGCATGTCCACCCTTATTTTCTGTGGTAGGGTTGTGAATCGTAAACAAGATTCAATAGAGGAAGCATGTCCGCCCTTATTTTCTGTGGTAGGGTTGTGAATCGTAAACCAGATTCAATAGAGGAAGCATGTCCGCCCTTATTTTCTGTGGTAGGGTTGTGAATCGTAAACAAGATTCACTAGAGGAAGCATGTCCGCCCTTATTTTCAGTGGTAGGGTTGTGAATCGTAAACAAGATTCAATAGAGGAAGCATGTCCGCCCTTATTTTCTGTGGTAGGGTTGTGAATCGTAAACAAGATTCAATAGAGGAAGCATGTCCACCCTTATTTTCTGTGGTAAGGTTGTGAATCGTAAACAAGATTCAATAGAGGAAGCATGTCCACCCTTATTTTCAGTGGTAGGGTTGTGAATCGTAAACAAGATTCAATAGAGGAAGCATGTCCACCCTTATTTTTAGTGGTAGGGTTGTGAATCGTAAACAAGATTCAATAGAGGAAGCATGTCCACCCTTATTTTCAGTGGTAGGGTTGTGAATCGTAAACAAGATTCAATAGAGGAAGCATGTCCACCCTTATTTTCTGTGGTAGGGTTGTGAATCGTAAACAAGATTCAATAGAGGAAGCATGTCCACCCTTATTTTCTGTGGTAGGGTTGTGAATCGTAAACCAGATTCAATAGAGGAAGCATGTCCACCCTTATTTTCTGTGGTAGGGTGTGAATCGTAAACCAGATTCAATAGAGGAGGCATGTCCACCCTTATTTTCTGTGGTAGGGTTGTGAATCGTAAACCAGATTCAATAGAGGAAGCATGTCCACCCTTATTTTCTTTGGTAGGGTTGTGAATCGTAAACCAGATTCAATAGAGGAAGCATGTCCACCCTTATTTTCTTTGGTAGGGTTGTGAATCGTAAACCAGATTCAATAGAGGAAGCATGTCCACCCTTATTTTCAGTGGTAGGGTTGTGAATCGTAAACAAGATTCAATAGAGGAAGCATGTCCACCCTTATTTTCAGTGGTAGGGTTGTGAATCGTAAACAAGATTCAATAGAGGAAGCATGTCCACCCTTATTTTCTGTGGTAGGGTTGTGAATCGTAAACAAGATTCAATAGAGGAAGCATGTCCACCCTTATTTTCTGTGGTAGGGTTGTGAATCGTAAACCAGATTCAATAGAGGAAGCATGTCCACCCTTATTTTCTGTGGTAGGGTTGTGAATCGTAAACCAGATTCAATAGAGGAGGCATGTCCACCCTTATTTTCTGTGGTAGGGTTGTGAATCGTAAACCAGATTCAATAGAGGAAGCATGTCCACCCTTATTTTCTTTGGTAGGGTTGTGAATCGTAAACCAGATTCAATAGAGGAAGCATGTCCACCCTTATTTTCTTTGGTAGGGTTGTGAATCGTAAACAAGATTCAATAGAGGAAGCATGTTCGCCATCATTTTCTGTGGTAGGGTTGTGAATCGTAAACCAGATTCAATAGAGGAAGCATGTCCACCCTTATTTTCTTTGGTAGGGTTGTGAATCGTAAACCAGGTTCAATAGAGGAAGCATGTCAACCCTACATTTTCTGTAATTGTTGTGAGTTAAACCCTTCTGACTAGATTCAATGAGGGATATGATAAGCACTCGGGTGAAGTTTGCGGGAGGCTAGAGTGGCTTGGTTGGCACATAGTATTTAACATCTTTCCCCTCCCTTCTGTCGAGGTCTCATTTGCAGTCGCGTAGCAGTGGCAACAAGATATTTCAGATGCTTTGTGTACATGGCTTGGCTTAACTTTAGAAGATGTCTAATGCTATTACACAGTGTGCATGTTCCTTTGTTACAGCCATCCTACTCTGCTGTTAAACGCCAAATCATATAACTCACATTATTATTATTGCATTGTTAATGAGAGAATGTGTTTCATGCAAGGAGTGAAGTTGCATTTTTTTTTTGCGAACCAGAATCTAACCCCTCTCCAGATAATAAAGTGATTTGTCTATGACTGGAAACTCCTAATGCCACAACGCTTTTCTTGTGACTACAAAGGGGCCCTGGAGGACAGAGGTGTCACAACAATCTTTAAGTGGAAAACATGAAAGCGAAGCAAGAGCAGTTTCACTAACCTATGTAGTGCAGAATTTCATGCACGAGCTGCCAAATATTGCTTGTTCTGGCAGCACAATCCGCCGCATAATGGAATATGCCTTTATTTGGCACAGCTGCCGGCACCCTGTGCACTCTAGTACTTGTATTGCTTGATATTCTCAGTATAAAACCTTTAAAGCAGAGTGTGGTGGGGTCCGTGGTAGGTGGAGAGCAGAGGAGCAAGCTGCTCTACAGTCCTTATTAAATCCTCAAATAATCAGGCATTTGTAAAGGCAATCACTCTTCAGTAAAAAGTACTGGACAAACTCCTATGTGCTTCTCAGCAGCTTTCAGAGAAGAGTATTCATACCTTTTCAGGATGAAGGTGCTGGGTAGCTGTCCTTCTCATCACTTTGGGTCAGTATCATCCAGGAAACAGAGTGCAGAACCCGAGGCTCAGACAGCCCTGTTCTATTAAAGTATTGCAGGGTCTGGGGACGCACTCCTCAGCATAGTGTTCTTAATTCTACTGTAAAGGGGTGGCTGCATGATGTGGTGTACAGCAGCAATCCCCGAGCCGTGCTTTTGTTTCTTGATGTACTATCTCGTTCTTCATTGCAGGTCCCTGTGGAACTCCGCCAGTGATTCACATGAAGGGCATGTGACAACGGACTCGCAGTTGAATTCCTTCCTGGATCCAGCCCTGACGAGCGGCCCCAAGAACGTCTTGCTCTTTCTCCAGGAGAAGGTAATGGCTGAACGACCTTTGGTGTCTGCCTTCCAAAATGATTACTTGTGTTTTGTTATGCCCTTCATATGTCTTGTAGCCTGACATAGAGGATCCTCCGAGTGCATTGCCAGAATCCTCAGACTTTTCCCCTTCGCCGCTGTAGTTGGCTCGCACTGTAGGCTTCGCGATGGTGCTTACAATACTGAATATGGTATTTGTGTCTTTGGGTAACGCCACTACTCTTTCATGTAGCAACTGTGAGTAATAGAACTGTCTTCATGCCTCCACTTTTTTCTTCTCAACACTTGGTTGCGTTTTCCACTGCCCAGAATTAGTTTACTGTTTCCTGCTTGCCCTTTTTCGTGTGGTCCAATCCCTGTGCTCAGCTCATATGTTCACTCTAGATTTGATTTTGGGGGTTCCTCTGACAAACCTGGAAGCTCTGAAGTCTGTACTCCAGGTCCAGGAGGAAGGGTTCAACTGAAATCTTAGATTCTGTAGACGCAGTGGGGTTGTATTACAGCAGCGAGCTGGAATATCTCCGGCTGTGAATTTTTCAAGGATATCCTCACTTGTGTAGATGTGTGAGCAGCGAGTCCTTCAGACACTTTTGATTAGCTCTAGATATATTACAAGTGATAACCGCATGTTAGATTTATACAAAAACATAGAAAAAGGTTGTTACCGAAACTCGTCTGTTGTGATGTGCGAGTTTGCTGTTTAATAAATTAACAGAAACGGCCCCTTGAGTGCTGTCTTCCTTGATGAAAGTTGGAGGAGAGTTGAAGCCGTAATTGCAATGCAGGAGCACCCCCGCATGTAAGAAGCACCCGCCTGCGAGTCAGCTGGTTTACATCTTTCTGAGCTGGCCGTCGACAAATGGTCTGGGTCCCCCCTAGCTCCGCTGAGATGCCGCCACTGGGAGTCGGAGTTCCGCAGGGTTCTGTGTTGAGCCCGACTCTTTTTAACATCTTTATGACCCCTTTGGCGGCACTGGCGGAGTCTTTTGGGGGCCAGATCGTTTCCTACGCCGATGACACCCAGCTTCTCTTCACGTGTAGGAAAGGTGAGGACTTCGATGGAGAGAGCATCCAGAATTGTCTCGGGCGGTTTTCAACTGGTTTCAGCAGAACAGCCTTAAATGTAACTCTGACAAGTCGGAGGTGCTGTTCTTTGGCTGTACCTCAGACCCTGATTGGCAGGCATGGTGGCCGACTGATATGTTTCCTCCAGCTCAGGCATCCCAGGTGGCAAAACACCTGGGAGTTAAGATCGATAATAGTCTGACGATGAGATCTCAGATCCTCGGCCTCATGGGCACATGTTTTGGTATTCTTAGGATGCTCCAGAAGTTTCTCCCTCTGCTCACTGAAGAGCATAGGAAGATCACGTCGCAAGCTCTGATTGGCTCCAGATTGGATTATGCCAACGTTCTCTATTTGGGTCTCCCGGATTATCTTGTGCAGCGACTACAGGTCGTGCAGAATTCTGCGGCGCGTGCCATTTTTGGCCTCCGCAGGCGAGCCCGAGTGTCCGGCCTTTTACAGTCACTCCATTTGCTGCCTATCCGGAAGCGGATAGTTTTTAAGGCGCTGACCCTGGCCCATAAAGCGCTCTTCGGTTTGGGAGCAAAATATCACCAACGCAGGCTTGTTTATCGCCCTACCAGAGCTCTGCGTTCTGAATCTTAGTCTCTTGCGGTGGTCCCCCGAGTTAGGAAGGCCCGAATTGGAGGGTGCTCCTTTAGTCTGAGGGAGCCCCAGCTTTGGAACACTCTGCCACTGGCCTTACGCAGTACCTCTAATCTGCTGTCTTTTAGGAAAGGTTAAAAACTTGGCTTTTTACCCTCTAGTTATATTATCTTGCTGTTTCTGAATGTCTTCTTCTGTTATGTTTTCCTTTTATGAGCTGCCAATATAAAGCGCCGGGACACTCCGTAGGAGTAGCTGTGTGCTATAGAAATTAAATTTAACATAACATAACACCGTTGGTACTCGGGAGCTGATATAGATATATTAATTGGATGTTATGCAGTATGCAGTTGTCTGGCTTTAAAGGCAACGCTGGGAAATAGGGCAAGTTATCAGTTTCTTTTTGGAATGTTATCTATAATGAGGTGTAGCATTGCAACACAGTGTTTGTGTCTCATGGCTGGTCATAGTGCTTCAAGTTGCTGGTGACGAATGATTTGAAGAGTAGACCGTGAAATGCAGGTAGATTTTGCTGGGTTTGTGTTTGATTTTTGGATGTCCGATTGTATTGGTCAGCGTGTTGCTGGGTTGGAGAATTGGGTGATCGGGAGACACAACAGGGCTTTCTTACTTGGTGTGTTGATTAGAGGATGCTTTGTGATAGGGTATGTGTGCCCATTTTCTGAACGGTTATTAAGGGTCAGAGATGGTTTTGTTATGATAGTTGAGCATTAGATTAACACTGATGTGACTAGGAGAAAAAGGCAATTGGTCTCATTTGTGAACGTTGGAGCCATTGACATTATAATTGACAATGTATTTTTTTTCTTTTGCAGTGGGGGGATCATTTAGAAAATGCATGCTATAGCAAAAATAGGAAAATTCTGAAAAGAGTGGTTGCATAGGTTTCTAACCGTTCTACTCTGCTGGACACAAGGGAGTGGCAGACTTCAAGCCTTAGCAAAAGCAATAAAAGAAAATCCACAAAGCGGGGAAAGGGTGCAGTACTACAGGCTGTTACTAGGTGTTCCTCTAGACCTGTATTAGCCACAAAAGGTACTGCTCCCTGCAATCCTGAAGAATCCAATCAAAAGCACGCTGATGAGTGTAAAAAAAATTGTGATCCTCCTCAAATGTGAAATAATGTAACTTATCCGTGCATTAGCTCACTGGAGGCTGGAGTTCAGCGTTTTGATCTGCTTTCTGCCACACAAGGGCCACGCAGTATGAAAACGGAATTCTGATAGTTTGATGAGGATTGTGTCAGGAAAAGAATTGCTTACCGCAGTGTTTCCTGCCAAGCAAAAATAAAACAGGCTCTCCATTTATGCTCCCTTTTCTAGGGCTGCACGTTTAGGCATTAGTCCTTTTCTTCTGCTGTTGCAGTCTCTTGGCACTAAAGTAATATGGACGGGGTGTTCTACTGTGCCTGACACAAGGGAGTCTCGGACTCCCACCACTAGCATAAGCAAAAATAGAAAATACACATTCAGGGAAAGGATGCAGTATCACAGGTTGTTACTAAGTGTCCCTCTGGAGTTTTAAAGGGACCTCTATTAGCCACATAAGATACTGCACCCTGCAAACCTAAAGAATTCAATAAGAAGCACACCGATGATTAAAATGTCACGCAGTATAAAACAAAATACCGATACTGTATGGTGAGCATTGTGTCAGGAAAAGAGAAACGCTTACAACCGTGGTTCCCGGCAAGAGTTAATGATAGCCCAGGAAGATGCTGGCAAGCAAAGTCTTCCAATACGTCTCTCTTGATGCTAACTGGCAAGCTACCTGACTATGCTAATTGTATGCTCGAATAGGAGAGAAAGCACCCCCCCCCCCGTGGCTGAGCAGCCATCACACAGCTCAGCTTTGTTGCGGTGCAGCGAGGAGCGGGAGCAGACCCCTCGGTTGTATTAGTGTCTCGAAAACAATGTACCAGCCTGCACTGAGCAACACTGTGTGCGGGGACAGGTAGTGCACCTCATTGGTCGTATAGTGCCCCTGGGAACCTTCTGTGAGCCTTGAGCACTTCCTGTATAGAAGCGTTGCTGATATTTTTGGAAGCCTTGATTCACTACTCACTGTGATCGATTTATTTGTAATACAAATAGGTTTAGTGTCTGTGCACGTGGATTTCAGCCCCACTCGTTATGTGAAGTAACAGCATTTTCATTAAACAACGTATTGCTGAAGGAACTACGGTTTGCAGGGACTGGGAGGACATAAAAGTAGGGCAGGAGAGAGAGAGGGTGAAACAAACTGGGCGAGAGGTGGACGGGCGCTAACAGTGTAACATGAGCAAAGTGCGCGTGCGCTCTGCAAAATTAAAAAGTGCACAAAACCAAAGGATATATACCATGGATGCACTTTTGAGACTTTTTTTATAATTTGGCCTCTAATTAGGCCTTGCGTTTACCATGACACTTTTATGTTTAATAAAATTCTGTCTCTCTATCTCTCGGTCTATCAGTTAGCTTCACTGTGAGTGACAGTATTCTGTTCTTTTACAAGGAGCATAATGGCTCACAAAGTAGTTTTGTTAAGTGCCTGGAACTGTGTTGTAATGTACCTTTTACTTAATGCACTCACCTGGTCTACGCCTCTTTCATCGTTTTAACAAACTGCTGTGGCAATGTGTGCTTTTTGAGGCCAAAAACAATTTTTGCTTTTTCCAAAGCTTGTTAAAATGGTCAGGGCCCTGCAGCTCCCACAACGATACGGTTTTACAAAAACCATGCCAAAACAAGTCACACATTTACAAAACCAAAAGCCTGACCACCAATTACAGGCCTACTGGCTTTGCCAATGCTTGTTTATTTTTGTATCCCATAATCGTATTTAAACTGGTTGCTCTGATTTTCCATTATGAATATTTTTGGGAAGTAGAAGCATCCATCAACATGTTACTAAATGATGCTGAAAAGATATGGCACCTAAAATCGTACAGTAGTTTGGCAAAAAAGAAATTTCCTTTTGAAAGCAAATAATCTTCACTGTTGCTTTTAAGCTTCTACAAATATTTGCAATCAGAGAGCATTCTGGGAGCGTTATATATATATATATATAAAGTCCCAAGGGGGTTGCGGGTTCTTATTACCCCATCTTTTGATATTGAGTTGAAATTAATTAAATTCTACAAACTGAACAAAGTAAGTGAGACTGCTACTTCAATCATTGCGGAGAATCAACCGAGCATGCAATTTCAGGCCTCTGATGTTCCAGCCTTTAAAACTGTGTAAACACTGGCAGGGCATGCTGATGAATCCATCTTATTTGATAAAGAAGAAAGTGCCAGGACTCGATTTTAACAGACCAGAACTGGTTTATTCAGCTGGTGTGTGCCTTCTATTATTTATTTAAAGAAGGTATGCATTTGTCATAAATCATGCATTTCAACAATTTTCAAATTTCACAATATACAGAGGCTGAAAATATCCCTTTTACTGGGGATGCAAGTAAACGCAATGTTTCGAACATTTCAATACATTTCAAAACAATGTGTCAAACAAGAATAAATGAAAAATAATTCATAAACGATTACACTTTCATCATTTTTTTCTTAAAACAGGCATTAAATCCTATACACCAAAACTTGTTCAGGTACATTCATTATTGTGTCGCAGTGTTGTGTGCCTACAGCCAGATGGCCGACGCGTTTCCAAACCCTTCTGTTATTCTAATGGGTTCTTCCTCAGGGCCGGGCTGTGTACCTATGGTGTGAAATTGGGGACATTTAATATCTCCTATTTTCCTAAGTTGTTTGCTTAGCTTCATATATAGGCTGAGCCTATAAAATTTTACCTTGTGTTACGGATTTATTGGCTGCTGCTTTCAAGCGCGGGTTATCAGGAGGCCTTGACTTTTCACCATTACCTAGATGTGGTTAAGGATGGGTGAATTTAGTGAATGTATTCATTTTCACATTTCTTTTTGCAAAAAGGTATCTCTGTGAGGGCTGCGCTAACACTTACTTGTTATCTGTTCAGTTACTCTCTCAAGGTGAAGTTGTTGATGAAATATATATCGTGTTCCGCGGTGACTCCGATCTGTGTGTTTAAAGATTCGGAATCAGGTTTAAAAGTAAAACTAGGAATGAAGCATTGGGTAGAGTTCTGTTTTTCTTTATCATTTTTGCCTACCTGCATGTAGCGCGGCTGGCGACCCAAGCTCTTCACGTAGGTTGAATGAGCATTGGCGTTTCTTAGTCAGGTTCTGTGAAAGGAATCAAGCCGGTATTGAAATTTACTTGGCATTGATTCTATTCTATTGCTGCGCTTTTAGGAGGACATTCGCGGTGCTTCCTTACCTCCGTTTTTGGGTCTCTCGCTGCGCTGGAGGTTCTATGCGGCCACTTCTCGCTCCGAGTGCTGCTGGTCTGATTTGGATTGAACACCAAACGGAACACGGTTTCCTGTTTAAATATGCAGCTAGGGATTGTGGGAGTTGTAGTTTTTACGGAAAAAGGGGTTTCAATGTGATTGTGTATTAAGTTTAGCGCAGCGCATTGGCTCAGTGCCTTTTAATGGATCATTCTGTGGTGGTGGTGGGGTTCACGTTGGACTCAGTAGTTCGTTCTTTGTAATTCCGACATCTCGTTCAAGCCATCCATCACGCAATTAAATTTTAGTATTAGATAAGCCTCTTTTTTTAATAGCATGGTATCAATGTTTCCCCCTCGCGGAGGAACCTTCATGGCTTGTAGTATTGTCCATTTGAAATCGTTTTCATTATGTTTCTGTTCGACAAAGTGCTGCACCATGGGTGCGGACAGTACTTTGTTCTTGATCCTAGATCTATGTTGGGATATTCGTTGATTTGCTTTTTGAGTGGTTTTTCCTATATACAATTTGGGACACGGGCACATGACTGCATATATTACATTTGATGTTTTGCAGTTCGAGAATTCTTTGTGTATCCATTTTGTTGCCTTGAATGAAAATTCTTCACCTTCAATTGTATTGGGGCACGAAGCACACGACCCACACTTGTGGTGGCCTGTTACAGGTGGTAGTTTCCACAGTGTGCGTAAGTCAGTTTTGGCTTTGCTTACTCCCAGATCGGCCCTTACAATCCGCTGGGCTATACTTCTGTTTTTCTTTAAGGCAAACAGAGATTGCTCCATCGGGACTTCTGAATTTTTAATCAGATGCCAATTCTTTAGAATGATCGATTTTAACTTGTTTGTGTATGGCCCGAAAGTGGTAACACATACCGGCCTCTCTAATGGTTTGATTTCTTTGTTGGTTCTCAATAACTCATCTCGTGGAGTGTGCCATGCCCTGGTAGTTGAATGTTTCAGTAATTTGTGGGGATAACCCCTACGCTGTAATTGATCACTCAATATTTGTGAATGGATCAAAAAGTCTTCTTTTCTAGAGCAGTTCCGTCTGATTCTCAGCATTTGTCCATACGGCAAGTTGGATTTCAGACTTTTGGGGTGGTAACTGGCATAGTGTAAAATTGTATTCTTATCAGTGTCTTTGCGATGTAAGGTCGTAGTCAATTCATTTTCATGAGGAAAAACCACAACATCTAGGAAAGTAAGCGATGTTCTGCTGAAGGTCATTGTAAATTTTATGTCTGGGTGTCTGGTATTGAGCCACTGATGGAACTGGGTGAGCGTTTCTTCTGACCCATTCCATTGGCACCAGATATCATCAATGAAACGATACCATTTAGTTATGTTTTGAAGGAATGGATTGTTCCGGTAGATGAAGCGCTCCTCATACAGGGCCATGAAGAGCACCGCCATTTCTGGGGCATAAAATGGTCAGGGCCCTGCAGCTCCCACAACGATACGGTTTTACAAAAACCATGCCAAAACAAGTCACACATTTACAAAACCAAAAGCCTGACCACCAATTACAGGCCTACTGGCTTTGCCAATGCTTGTTTATTTTTGTATCCCATAATCGTATTTAAACTGGTTGCACTGATTTTCCATTATGAATATTTTTGGGAAGTAGAAGCATCCATCAACATGTTACTAAATGATGCTGAAAAGATATGGCATCTAAAATCGTACAGTAGTTTGGCAAAAAAGAAATTTCCTACTTGCTTTTTTTAGTGAACATTTTATTTTGAAAGCAAATAATCTTCACTGTTGCTTTTAAGCTTCTACAAATATTTGCAATCAGAGAGCATTCTGGGAGCGTTATATATATATATAAAGTCCCAAGGGGGTTGCGGGTTCTTATTACCCCATCTTTTGATATTGAGTTGAAATTAATTAAATTCTACAAACTGAACAAAGTAAGTGAGACTGCTACTTCAATCATTGCGGAGAATCAACCGAGCATGCAATTTCAGGCCTCTGATGTTCCAGCCTTTAAAACTGTGTAAACACTGGCAGGGCATGCTGATGAATCCATCTTAAGCACGCAGGATGAACTCCAACAAATGGGCATTGCCAGTGCAAGTGCAGTACAAAGTCCTTTTCTCCCACCATAAACATTCATCCCTATGATTCCGAAGGATGCCATTGATATTTTTGGAGAATGTCATTGAAGATCTGAAGGTGCTTAACAGAACCATTGCTCAAAAGAACAAACACAGAAGTTATGCTGAACAGCAATACTCTCAACTTATGCGAAAGATCAGTGACAATATGAACATAAAAGTAAACAAAGCGGATAAGGGGGGGCGATATAGTGTTATGGCCCCGTGATGCCTATCTAAAGGAAGCCATGAGACACTTGAATGACCCCATGTGCTATAGAAAAGCTTTGTTTAATGAACTAAAAGTGGTAAAGGATCATGTGTTCAAGGAGTTAGCACAATGGAAGAGAGAAGGTTTAATCAGTAAAAACGAATACAATTTTCTTAAAACAGATCATCCTATTACCCCGACTTTGTACTTTATTCCAAAACTGCACAAACAAACAATCCCTGTGCCTGGCCGACCAATAATTTCAGCACAACGTGGGTTATTAGAATCCATGTCTAAGTATGTGGATTTCTTTCTCCATGAATATGTAGAAAGCCTTTCCTCTTACATTGGAGATACTGGCCACTTTCTAAGCAAGTTGAGAGAAGTTACCTGGAACAAGGATTACTATTTCGTAGTAATAGATATATGCTCATTATATATGAGTAATAATCACTTTGATGGTTTAAATGCTATATGTCAGTTTCTCTCAAGCAGAAGTGTGAGTTACAATCAGCACAACAAAATGTTGTTGAAAATGATAAAAATGTGTTTGACTAACAACTTTATTTAATAAGGAAGTGCACCAGCAATTGTAGGGTGTGGCTATGGGGGCATGCTTCTCCCCCAGCTATGAGTGTTTACACGTTGGTTGGTGGGAGAAGCTTGTCCTTGAGCATACATACGGAGACGTATTTTCCAACAATCTTATTAAGGGGTGGCGTTTTATTGATGACGTATGTGAGGTGTGGCAGGGATCTAAAGAGTCAGCACAAAGCTTTGTTGAAGAAATTAATAAAACAATTTGAATCTGGAATTTACGGCCACCATTAGCAATGAAAGAGCTGAGTTCCTGGATGTGGATATATATGTGGAAGACAATAACTTACATACCAAATTACACAGAAAGGCCACGGTTGGGAACTCAACATTACATGCTAGAAGTACCCATCCCAGACACCTTAATAAAAGCATCCCTTATGGGGAGTTTTTAAGAATTAAGAGGATTTGCAGCAATGAGAGTGACCTAGCCAACTGTTTAACTGACTCGGTGCAGAGATATATGGCGCGGGGATACAGAATGAGCGATTTAAAGACTGCTCTGGAAACCAAAAAATCAGTGGTTAGGCTTATAACTATTTTAGTTGTCAAGAGAAGCAGGTCAGAAAGATTATAAACAAAAATTGGTCTATTTTAAAATCTGATATCACTCTTGCCCCGAAATTAGATGTACTGCCTGCCATTACTTTCAGCAGGGCACCCTCCATGAGGGATGCTCTAGTAAGAACAAGTCCAGAATTATGTGAAACTGGACATTAGTTATCTAACAGAACAGGGGTTTATAAGTGCAGTGCTAGCAGGGCATGCAAATTTGGGGTAAACAAACAGGAATTTTTAGATGCTTTTTCCCACTACCCCTTGCAAAAATTAAAGGACTTGTCACATGTAAGTCTGACCATGCAATAAATGTAGTGGAATGTACGGGTCATCTTCAATACATAGGAAGCACTAAGCTTCAGGTTTTTAACCGTATTTTGCAGTATTTACACGCTATTGTAAATTCGGATTCTACTTATCCGGTTGCGCGTCACTTTAAATTAGTGCATCAGAATAACTTAAATGACCTCCGTTATATTGTAATTGACGCAGTCCTAAGATCAATAAAGGGTGGAAACAGAGAGAAAAAATTGCGTCAATTAGAGAGTCAGTACATTTTACGATTAGACACGAGAATGCCAAATGGCCTGAACACCGGGGAAGATCTGTACAATTCTTTAAACTTCAAACTAGAGACCCTTTTGCTGCTTATATTTGTAATGGAAAAAATGGGATGATAATAACTAATCTAATTCTTCTATATATGCTTTTTTTATGTGGGACCAATTATTTATTAGGATTTTAGCCTTAATTTTATCGCGGTTTACTAGATTTCTGGTTTTACTGGTGTTTATTCGGGGTCTGTGGGTATTGAGATCCGGTAATTGTTGTTCCTTTTCAGATAACAAAGTATATATATTTATATCATGGTTCAGTTTTGTCGTTGTGTATCTTATGGGATATCAAACCTTATTGGGTTTTGACACAGCGTCTTTTGCACATATGTATGTATAATTGATTTGCACTTTCTGTGCTCAAATTTTGCACATATGATTTATTGTGTACCTGTTCGTTCTTCTCATTGCAATATGATATCATGCTTTCTGGCACACGGCCATGATTCTGCATTAGCACTTTATATTGATGGTACTTGAATTCTAAGCATCTAATTCACCAATTTTATTTATAAATTAGTAAGTTACCTATGATTGTAATAGTTGACATGCATCTTTTTGCACTACAGGGTTAGTATGCACTTTTGTTTAATCTTATGACACAGAATTTTACACTATGCACTTTATTATATCAACAGACCTATGTGATTTTGAATGTTCAAAAGGTTGATACATTTTAATGCTAAACAGTATTTGGGCACTTGCCCTTTATTGCTGATGTGTATTAAGACCATACAATGTGATTTGAATGAGAATTATCCTATAGTTGTCTATTATATATAAAAAAAAACTATTACCCTGAGGGAAAAGTGTTTTCAATGGAAGTTGTATTTGAATATAGGATTCTCGTCCTCTATTTTCATGAATCAAGAGTCTGTTGTTTAGCTCTATGAACAAATATATATATATAACTAAACTTTGAAAACATGTGTACACGTTTATACTGGAACCACTGTCGGTAGTGCAGTCCGAGCTTCCAACATTTACTTTTAGTGCTTATCCTTATAATAAAGGCTTTGCATTAATGAACCATAAATACAAATTTGAACAGCATTACCTCATTACTTTAACTGTAGACCATGTCCTTCCTTGATCCATAATGTATTACTGTAAACTGGCAGCCAAAGGGTTTGTGCTGTAGGGGATTGGGCCTACTTGTCCGAAGGACAAAATACACATTAAACTTGTTGCCCTTGACCCCAAACAATATGTCCTGGGTGTCAGGCTATGGGAATTCCACATCCCTGTGTCCAAGTCCTCGATTCTTTGCTATCTTGATGGCACTTAGACTTGTACTCATCCCCTTAATCCAACAAGCGTAGACTAGCTTCACAGAGGTGAAGTGTATCCATAAAGAGGTCTCATGGTATGTGGTGAATGGTGTCATGTAGTGGGTATTTTAAAAGGAGAGCGTAGAATTTAGTTTTGCACCCTTCTGTCCCACGATTCAACCTCCAAAAAACCCATATCGTGCTAGCAGAAACTTTCTGGAATGGCAGAAATTGCACGCCTCCTTCTCTTTTCAAAGAGTGTTTAGGTCCCTACATGCCCAGCTTGCCTCGACCAGGCCAGACCCCTTGTCTTATTGTGCCTTCTCTTCCCCTCCTCCCGGCCCCTAACCTCTGACCATGGGTTCACAATTTCACAACAGCCTATGCCAGCTTCCTCTTTTCACTGTGACTGATCGTTGCTCACACATTTCCGGCAAGTTTTCTTTGTTTCCCTGTTAACGGAAATATCCACTTCTGTTAATCCTGAACACTATGAATCATTTTTATCATGACTAGGACACATAAGGAATATTTGTGTTACAGCAGCTGCGCTGCTTCACACCTTCCAGTGACTGAACCAACCCCCCCACCCCCCACCTCAATCAGCTCTGTCCCTATGTAACATCTGCTACATTCCAGGCTTCAGTGACATTTTATTTATGCCAGTGAAGTTTTTTAAGTTCCACAGTACACAGTTTTGTGAGTTAGTAGCTGGAGGCTTGTTTGCACAGAACCATGACTTTTATGCCAGTGGTGTTCTTGCTTATAGTCGCGCAAGATATTGAGAGTTCACATTTCGTTCTGAAAGTCTAATTTTTGTGACATTTTATTCGAAGTTTTCTACAAAAATTTCCTAATTTTGTACACCTCTCTACGCTATTCCACTGTACTCTATGCAAATACACCCTACACCCACTCACCACTACACTCTGCACCACTGCTTCTACTCTGAAAGGTACTCTATGCCACTCTACGCTTTTCCACTGAATTCTACACTGCATGTACTCGGCACAAATGCACTCTATGCCACTCTACTCCACGCTACTCTACACCCCTGCACTCTGCCACACTACTCCGCTCTATTACACCTAATACATGTCTGTAGTTTTAATGCTTTATTGTTATAAACATGATTACTTTTAATGACACTGGTAGCAGATGTTATTACCCTAGTTAATGATCAGGAACTATTTACTTGACCCCGTACTTCAGCCTTAAATCTCTCGGCGGCTGCTTGTGCCACAGCACCCTTGTATGAAGCAGTCGTCGCCTACAACTTGACAACCTCCGCTTGCATCCAGTGTAGAGGCCTTTGTTTGCATGCTTGCATTAATTCTGTGGTTTTGATATGCTGCTAGTCTAATACATAACCTGTTGCTTGCTTCCCTTTGCAGCTCAGCATTGAAGATTTCACAGCTTATGGCGGTGTATTTGGCAACAAACAGGACAGCGCTTTTCCAAATTTGGAGGTGAGGACACAATCTTCAATTTATAATCCATCTGGGGGCCCTGAGCCCTTCTTACCTCAATTTCTACTTTCTGCTTCGCTTGAGCCAAATTGAGATGGGTGGTTAGGTTCCCTCCTCCCTCCCCTGACAGCCAGTAGAGGGGCATTCTCTTTCTTGTTTGGGTGTAACTTGCAGTAGTGTTTATCTGCTGTATTTTGCTGTGGACCCACTGTTTGATGCTCTATAAATCTTTATGCAGTGGATTTGGGGATGTTTCCTGCCTAAAGAAGTCACAGCTAAAGGAATTGCCTGTGTTTAGGTCGAAGCGTACCAGATAGCACAGCGGTCTGGTTTGCTACAGACATCTTGGGACTATCCAGAAAGCTTCCCTTGGAATGCATTCCACTTTTGCCTACCATTGGCTTTGTGGTTTGTAATTCACATTTTCTGGCTTTGATTTAGGCTGTGCAGTGAGAGTTCGGCCACCCAAGGAGTAAAGCCTTTTCACATTACCTCCCCTTGTGTTCTTCCACCAGGGGAGGTAATGTGAAGGTATTTGCACAGAGTGCAAACAGGCCTGTAACTCTTGTTCTTGTCACATTTGCTGTATTCAAAGAACGAGGACAGATCTCATTCTCTGTCTTTGAGGGAGCTTGGTGTTTAATTTTCCTTTTCTGTCTTCAAAGTTAGAGGATTTATGTGACCATCTTGCTGGATACTGGTGGTAGAAAATGTTTTTTTTTCTAGCAGGCAACATTTAAAAACTGCAGGCATTTCAAAATATATCAGAATGCGGAACACACAAATGAAGCATTTTTTTTCTCAATTCTAAAACAAATACTTCAATATGATCAATACACTACGTGATGCCATTTCCACACATTATCTTTAGTGCACCTTATAGTTTTATTAGTCAAAGTGTGTGTCTGTGCAAATGTAATGGTCATTCCAATTGAAAATGTGTTGTCTGTAATGGCAGTGTTCTACCACACCATGCATACTCCACTCTACGCCACTGCACTCTACTCTGCCCCTCCTAACACCACTGCACTCTTCTCTGCCCCTCTTAACACCACTGCTCTCTACTCTGCACCACTCCACACAAAGTCACTACACTCCGGCTCACTGCTCTACGCCACTCTACCCTATGCCAATGCATTCCGCGCCACTCTACACCAGTGCACTCTACACTTCTCCAGTCTAGGCCCCTCCACTCTACTTTGCACCACTCCACTCTGCGCCAATTCTGCAACTGCACTCTGTGCAAATACTTTCTATGCCAATGCATTCTACCCTGCACTACTCCACTCTACCCCACTCTACGCCACTTCATTCTACGGCCCTGCATTGTACTCCGCTGAGTTCTATGCTGCAGGACCCCATGCCATTGCTCTCTATACCTCTATACAACACAGCGCCACTGCACTCTACGACGTGCTACTTTGCACTACTGCATTCTATGCTAGTGCACTCTACGCCACTCTACTGCATCAATCCACTCTACGCAACTGAACTCTATGGCACTATACTCTACACTGCCCCACTGCATCTGCGCTTCTGTGCAACAATCAAAGCTATGCCAGTGCATTCTACACCACTGAATTCTAAGCTGCTGTACTCTAATCCACTATTCTCTGCCAATGCACTCTATACCAGTCTACTCCACTGTACGCCACTCTACGCAACTCCACTGAATGCCAGTCCAGTACACAACACTCTTTGATACTCTACTTCACTCTTCGCTGTTCCACTCCACGCCACTCTCCTTTAGCCATGTAAACAGTAGCCAAGCTGATGTCCAACATGACAAAAACACATTGGCAAAGTCATATCTCTTGCATAGGCAAGACCTATTGGCTTTGCTAATGCTTGCTGGTTTCTGCTTCTTGCTAGAGGAACAACAACAATCGCATATCCTAAAGTCTAATTTATTTTAAGAACCTGCTCAGAGTATGCGTTTCTGAGTTACATTTTTTTTTATAAATCCCACCTTTGGTTGCTTGTATTTTGCTTCGAATTTCTTTGCTTCTGTGTTCTTGAAGGGGTAGAGTCTAAAGATCTGACGTCTGCCTTAGAAGGTGGAACTTATAATACATTAATGCGCACATCTTATGGAACTGTCTACCCGTAATCCATTCATGGACACCCTCCCTATGGGTCCGCACGCCCACAATCCATACATGGACACCTACCCTGTGGTTCCGCAGGCCCAAAGTCCATTAATGGACACCCTCCCTGTGGGTCCGCACGCCCACAATCCATTCATGGACACCCTTCCTGTGGGTCAGCACGCCCACAGTCCATTCATGGACACCCTCCCTGTGGGTCAGCACGCCCACAGTCCATTCATGGACACCCTCCCTGTGGGTCAGCACGCCCACAGTCCATTCATGGACACCCTCCCTGTGGGTCAGCACGCCCACAGTCCATTCATGGACACCCCCCTGTGGGTCAGCACGCCCACAGTCCATTCATTGACACCCTCCCTGTGGGTCAGCACGCCCACAGTCCATTCATGGGCACTCTCCCTGTGGGTCAGCACGCCCACAGTCCATTCATGGACACCCTCCCTGTGGGTCCGCACGCCCACAGTCCATGGACACCCTCCCTGTGGGTCCGCACGCCCACAGTCCATTCATGGACACCCTCCCTGTGGGTCCGCACACCCACAGTCCATTCATGGACCCCCTCCCTGTGGGTCAGCACACCCGCAATCCATTCACGGACCACCCCCATCCTTAGGGTCCGCACACCCACAATCCATTCCTGGGTACCCTACCGGTGGAGCATTGTATCCACAACACATTGAGTACCCCACTCCCTTTTGAAGCAGAGTAGCCACAGTCCAGTCATGGGTACCCATCCTCCTTGGAAGCGGAATAAGCATAATCCATTTATGGACACCTCCCTTTGGAGCTGCGTCTCCGCAGTTCCTTTAAGGGCACCTCCCTGTGGAGAGGAGTACCCACAATCCATTTATCAGTTCTTGTCCTCTGGAGTAGGAACTTGTGAAATTCGCGTAATATGATTAGGCGTAAATACGTGAAATTTCAGCAAAATTACTCGAAATGCAAATCTGTCATTTTGAGAAATATTTTAGTGTCCCTTTTTGACACAAGGACACGTTGAAACAAAATGACTGCAAACAGCCTCTCGTGTTCTGTTGTTCCTGTGCATGGACTAAAAAATTGTATTGCAAATGAACCCATTTGTTATTTTTTTGTGTACGAATGGTATTTAATTACGTGATGTGGTCAGGCCTCGAAAAAATCAAGAAAATGTTACTAGACCTGCAGGTCAACTGACTTAGAAAATCTACTCATCTCAATTAGGAGCCCCCATTTTCTTCTTTATCCCATATGAGAACCCCTTCAAATAAGCGAGTTCAGCATGCCTGCCGTACATAAAACACTTTTGTTTGATTTAATAGCCTAAACTTTTGCTCTATATATAATACAAATCTAGCCACATATAGGATGCACATGACCCCTGACTTGCCTCTTAGTTCATTGACCGCACTGTCATCAGGGCGGGGGCAGAAATGTTTCTCAAATCATGTTTAACAACTATCACTTTTAATAAATGCATACCTGAAGCATTATGTGGTAGCACACTTACTTGAAATCAGCAGATTTTCCATTGACATGGCCACAACATTTCCCACTGACGTGATTTTACTGATAAAACGATATAGTGTATAATGTTTGGAAATCTAGTTTCTGCAAATATTGGTCTCTTTCTCATCCCCAAGCAAAGTGTTCTGATTGTTTTGCTCCTATTTAAATTTTTATTTGTATCACACTTCTGAATTACATAAAAAGTTCTATCGTAATTCCAGATATATTTTGAAATATTTGTACAATTCATGTACAAGCTGTTTAAATGTGTTAGAGAAAAGACCAAACATCTTATAGCCTTTTGTTTCATGATTGTCAAACCACTCACTTGACAAAATCCTCTAACTGTAATAAGAGAAAAGTAAACGCCACTTTCTAGGCTAAGATAAGCAACAATTAGTAAAAAGGCAAACTGACATTTGACCTCTCAACAGGCTGAAGATGTGTGGAGATAAAAACAATATTTAAAGGCTTTTTTTTATTGCTCATTCACTTTCTGAATGAAAGGAACACCTGTTCTTCCAGCTTAAGTTCACTCGCCAGAAGGGACGAGTAGGTGCTAAAAATAACTTGACCTGATAAAACCTGACAGCATTCTGGGTAGTTTGCTAATTATGCAAGCGTAATTTAAATGTCATCCAGGTCTACTTCAGGAGCAAGCTGCATTGGGTAGAGTGGGCGCTAGGTTGCCTTGACTGTATAAACTTGTGTAGGGGTTTGTAAATCTATGCATGTCTTTGTTGCAGAATGCCCTGGAGACATCCCCATCCTCGCTGGTATTGCCTTCCGTGGACTGGTATGCAGCAAACACGCTACCCACTTATCTGAAGGAGAAGCTGGGAGCCAGTCCCCTGCATGTGGACCCCTCCACGCTACAGGAGCTAAAACTGAACAAGAGCATCCCGTCCCTTCTGGTAGTAAACCTGCCCTACAGTTCCAGGTGGGTCTAGTGCGGAATCTGTCAAAACCGAGCAAGCTTTGTAGTGGCACTCTTTTTCTTGATTTACACTGAATTTTGATGATGTGTGGTGCTGTGAGGCTGTGCGTGCAAGCTTCCTTAAACATTATTGATGTTCAGTGTGCATAAAGCACAATGTGTGGGGAAAAAAGAAGTATGATAAATCCCGAAAGCTAGGTTAGCGTGTATGGTTGGAGGTCCCATTTGACTGTTTCTTAAGAGAAGACCCTTTCACTCTCATTAACCTAAATCAGCACTCCAGCTGAGGTCCCGGTATCGCCCAGAGACCCACTCCCTCAAGAATGCCTTTGACTGTTACCACTTAGTGTGAATACCACAGTTCTGGCCTCTGCTGAAGTCTCTTTGTAGGAAACCTGTCCTGCATGCTGACAACCTCCAGGCTCCAGGCTAGGCTACACCTGGCGCTGTGATGGCTTCTGCTGGTGAATTATGAGCTTCTGTGCTTTAAATATTGTACAGCACATGGATGTGTCGGTCTTGGAGAGCAGTCACTTATGCCAACCCACCCAGTATTACCAGCTTTTTGCTCCTGACAAACACCCCATGTGCACACTGTATGGGTACAGAACACCCATGGCGTGTTTAGTTGTAAGAGTTCATGTACATCATTACCTTGAGATTTTTCCAGTTCATTTCACCACTGAACAACATAAAAACGCGTAAGTCTGACTGCTATTTACGCTTATATTATCATTAACCTATTTGTTTTTGATAATCTAAACACCGAATTACATATTGAGCTGTATCCCATTAGGAAGCTTAATATACACTAAGATCTAGGGAAAGGTGGGTGGGGGGTAGGAGAGGGGGCAAGTGACCTGAATACAAAATAAAATACAATTGAACTGTATTGCAAAACTGTGTGATTAGCACCAAGTAGTGTACGTTTATGCTTAACTGATCTTTGAGGTTTCTGAATGTAGAAATCCTTTTCAGACAAAAAGTATTGTATGCTTGAGGATAGTTTTACAGGGCCCTTCCCAAGGGTGATGGAGTCTACACTAAAGTAAAATTATGGTTTGCAATTCTGCATAAAATAAAATTGCTCCATTTATCTTCAAATGTATGGGAACAAGAACTAGCATGATACAACACATGAAAAACAAAACTTGAAACAAGTAAAATATCCAGAGGCTGAAACCTGAAGTTCAGCTGAAAATGAGCATCCTTTTACCTTTCTCAAAGCACCACCTCTGCTCCTTCTAGACCCTTTCTTTTATTGAACAGAACTCTCCTACTTCTGCATCAAGTGCAACTCCACCTCACCGCTCACATGGACTGACCAGTCCATCATCCACTTCCAGATCAACACAGCGCAACTCCATGCATCCACCAGCGTCACCCTATCCAGCCGCAGCTGGGACAAAATCTCTGAAGCAGACTAGCTTGATGCCCTCAGCACAACTCAACCAACTTAAACAAGTGGATCAAGAACTATGCAGGTACCCTCACATCCATCAAATCCAACAATCAAAGAAAAAACAAGCAGGCCATCTGTTACTCGAAACCACCAACAAAACCACCTACAAGGCTGCACTCAGACACTACCACCAGCAACTGAGAGACACCAAGAAATGGGTGCTAGCTAAACGCATCAAAGGGTGCTCCAACCGCTGCAAAGAGATCTTCTCTATCATCAAGAACTTAACCATACCCTTGTCCTCAGTGAACAGTATCCCCCATTTCTAAGAACTCTGCAACGACCTATCAAACTTTTCCAACAGCAAAACCGCAACCCTATACAGCAACTTTGTAAACTAACCATACTCCAGCGATCTCATCACAAAATTGCCCATCATCAACTAAGACGGCCACCTGACGGAATGGAAAACTTTCACCACAGAAGACACAGCAACAATCATGCAGACCATTCACACAGGAGCCCCTACAGAGCCATTCCCCCACCACGTCTTAAACTTCATAGCATCGCCTTTATCCACATCAACACCTCAATCACATACGTCATATTGCCAGATGGCAAGAAGCATGCAGCGGTCCATGCCCTCCTCAAGAAACCCATCAGCCAACCTGAGCCTAGTGAGCAACTTTTATCCTACTAAACAACTTCCATCCTATCTCCCTACTCCCATACCCAGACAAAGTGAAAGCGAAGGCCATCAACAAGCAACTATCAACCCACCTCGAACAACACAATCTACTGGACAATGCAAACAAGATTCATAAAAAAACACAGCACTGAAACACCACTCAGCGCAGCCACCAACTACCTTTGGGTCATCCTGGACTGAGGAGAAATTACGGCCCTCATCCTGCTCGACCTGTCCGCAGCATTTAACACCGTCTCCCACAAAATACCCCTCATGAGACTCCACAAGCTCGGCACCCAAGGACCTGCACTCCACTGGATCTGCTCCATCCTTGTGGGAAGAACTCAAAATGTCAGACTGAAACCCTTCATGTATGAGACAGAGAGCGTGATCTCTGTAGTCCTCCAGGGATCGTCCCTTAGTCCCACCCTGGTCAGTGATTACATGACTCCGATTACCAACATCATCTGATCCCGAGGCATCTCATCATCTCCTACGCTGACGACACCCAACTCCTCTTCTCCCTGACGGGCAAGAGAACCACCACCAGAGCCAACTTCACCAATTGCATGACCATGGTAGGAGAATCAATGAGAAACCTTTGCTTGACAAGACGGAAGTACTGTTTTTCAGAAACAGGACCTCCCTGTGGGACACTGGTGGCTGCTATAGATAGGACCAAAATCCATGAACACACCAGAAATTAGAGGATCATTGTGGACAACAAGGTCAAAATGACGGTGCAAGTCAAAGCAATGAGGGCTGCCTATCACAGCCCTCAAATGATATGAAAGATCTTGAAGTGGCTGCCACAGAACACCTGAAGCACTGTCACACAAGCACTCCGCACAAGCTGGCCCAATTATAGCAACCCATTCCACGCCGGAATATCAAATCCGCTCCTACACAGACTTCAGACCACCCAGAATACTCACTCAACCTCCCACACCACACTCACATCTCTCCTGCCCTCTGAGAGCTCTCCATTTACAAACGAGCCAATTCAAACTCTTCACACACATACAAAGTCTTGCACATTTGTGGGCCAGCACACCTGAACAGCTGCAAACTCTTTCACCAGCCGACCTGATATCTACGATCAACCTCACTCGCACATACCCTCTGCAGGTACAGAAGCAGAGCAAGAGGTAGCTCATTCTCCCACATCGCACCCAAAGCATGGGATGACCTCCCACTACACATTAGAGTTGTCTCCTCACTTCTGGGGTTTGGAAGAAGCTGAAGACCTGGCTCTTCGAATAGCTCTACGAGGACCACACGCCTAGTCTTCTGCTGAAGCGCCTGTATACCCTCACGGGTGCGCTTTACATACTAACGAAACAAAACTTCAGCACCTTCCTGGGAACACCTTCCCACAAAATTGAGGCTAGGAGGTTTTCATGGGCTCTTAAAATATCCTCCAAACGGTTAAATTAAGATCATTCTCCCACATTTGTTTCCGCCATTACTCTAGCGCAATATTTACTTTTGAAACACTGCTGTATTCTAGCTTTAATAGCTGTTCAAATCCTGCCTTATAGTGCTGAGCCCCAAATAGTTAAATTTGTTTTCACAAATATTTTACTGTTGGTGTCGACCAAGTGAGTTTGCAAACAGACCTGTCATCCTCAGGTTATATTTTACCTTGACATCACATGTTCGATCATCAGCCGTTCGTGGTTCAGGTCATTTAGACAATGTGCCATTTTTTTTCTTATTCGTTACCCGAGCATAGGTTATGCATGAAAATGAATCTGACTCTACTTGGCAATAATTTTGTAACCTCAGTAACACTCTTTGTGGGGTTTATGAAAAGACCAAGTCTGTGACTTGTTAATAGAGACAACAAAGGCCTTCGTTGGTTCTCTGTAGCACGTCAGCGGATGGGAAACTGAGCCCAAACAATACTCTGATAATAAATAGAGGATGAGGGTTTTTATTACCCAGCTCCAGGGCACACCTCCTAGCATAACTAGGACAAGCTTGGTAACCCTGCTCAGTTTGTTTAATTGGCCTTTATGTTAGATAAGTAAACGGTGACTTTTGGGCCCTAGGGTTAAACCAGTCTCGTAAGAAGAGGTCTCAAGAACCCAAGTTTCATTTCTCCTACATCTCGATCAGATACATTGTACTGAACGGTCACTTGTGTTCAATATCACCACTTTTAAAAGTACTTTCTGGAACTGCAAAGAGAGGGAGCAGTCTAAGGAAGATTCAAGAAACAAACCACAGAACAGGCTGACATGCACATTATTCAGCCAAAATTGCAGGCAAACGAAGCTCGTTTTCGCCTTAAAATCTGTCACTATCTCAACGTCTTTGAAATATCAGAAGACCCGGGATGTCGACCGTGATGAACAATCTGACGCAAAACTATTTTGGAGCTGTTGAGAGATTTCAGTGTAAAAATACTTTAATACCCAAAGCAGGTGATGTTTGAGGCATTGTAATTGGCCTTGGAAGCTATGGACCCTAAAGTTACTCGGGCTCAATGCAAAGACTGGGTGAAAGGACAGTGGCCAAGTGCTGGTCCAGAGGCTTTTCCTTATGTTAAGAAGAGAAAGGGCTCAAAGGGTCAAGGATATCCAGAACATTATCTCACAGAGGCGGAGGCTTACAATCATTGGTAGGTCTACAGAACAGCTTATGAATATGTCTTCAAAAACACCAGAGCATAAGACTAGGTTTAATCATTGGAGCCTGAGGAAGATGACCTCTTCATTTAAATCGGCCATTCCCTAATACTAACAGCCTGCCTTTGTTACCTCTTGTGGTAAAACAACAGAAGTGGAAGGGTCAAGAAACTAGTATCCTCAGAGCATGAACTGGAAAGAACATCAAACTGGCTCACAAGCTCCTGTTATCCACTGTGTCCATGGTCGCCTCGGTCCTTGTGACTCAAGTTAAGAAACAAATGTTCCCGCTTGTCCGGGTGCCATGGGGGTCCTGGATAGAAAGGGCTAATCTGGTGATGCTAGTGAAGAAAGTTGAGCAATCCCTTTATTGGTGCAGTATGTGCAATCCCATCAAGAAGGCCTCTCAAAGACCGGCCCCATATGACCCACCTGCATCAGAGTTCAAGTTCACCTTCCTAGCTTTCTCCAGGCTTGACATTAGATGTGCTGATGTCCAGATCAATTGTAAATACCGGTCTTGCTCGTCGATCACAGTAGCTGGCAGCTCAGACAACGATGCAAGGATGTTTCACCACTTGATTGTTTACTACTTTTCCAGAGACCAAACTGACTCCTTCATTGGAGAACAGTCGATGTGCATCTAGAGTATGATAAATAAATAATTGTTTCTGCAGATGGGTTCACTTCTGCAGAACCCGATTAAAGAATCACCGCCACCATTCCTGCTTGGGATGCCCACATCAGTATCATACGCACTACAGGAAGGGACCGCACTTGGTGCCTTCTTTGTAACCGGTGTCATTCTGAAAAGGCCAGATCTTTGTTGTGGGTGGGATGTGCACCGAGGATGCCAAGACCACATACGTTGTTTCCCAAGAGTTTGACATAGTGAAACTGAAAAGAATGGGCAGAACCTTGCAATTCAAGAGCATGCTGCCTAATTGAACAATCTGATTCTCTGTCGAGTGTTCTACAAATGCAGCCTATCTACCATGCTCCCTGTTGGCATTACTTGTTCTTGTTCTGTAATAAAGCTGGCGATTAAACTGGTCCTTTAGAATTAGAAAAGACTGTGTGCTTATGAATCGCTCAAAGGTCTTTTGTGGAGCTGGGCAGCAACCAGTGCTTAATTTGAGGCAGTGGTTTCCGGTGCTCGGCACCTGCCCTAAACCGTCAACACCTTACTTGTGACAGTCAGCCACATGGTGGCGCAGCTCATCTAATTTAGAGATGAGAAGAACAAAGGTTGTTTGAGTACAATAAACATTGCAAAATTACTACTACCTGCCTCCAGATCCATTCTTTTCGTTTTGGGGACCTGGAATAATCTGAACTGTCGCACTTGCAGGCGAGAGAGCTTGTTAATAGCGGTTTGGCACCATCATTGGCAGGTCTGACGGGGGCAGTGGGTGGTGCCTCCTGGTCAGGGCCCTGGCTCCTTTTTTACAAATTAGGCACTGGCAGCAACGGTCTTCCCAAGGGCATTGCATCCTACTCCTGCCATTGATGAGTATTGATTGAGTCTTCCCTTTCCAAGGTACTGTGAGGACTTGCACCCAAGGTTTCTGCCTTGGTGCACGCTGAGTAGGAAAGATAGTATTTCTACAATTTGGACCCTCAACCACATCAGACTGCAGGTAAACATTGTTTACCACAAATCCTTTTTCCCGCAGGCAATTACAACGCAGTGGTTACGACTGCGTTGTAACAACATACCATTACTCCGCAAGTTGGAACAACGTCTTGCGCAGGGGGCAGAATGTGTTGGATTTAAAATCCAACACCTTCCCTACTGTTGCACAGACTGGAGTTGGAATAGTAAATTATACTATTCAAACATCCAGCCCCCTCCCTAGAGCAAGTCGTTGTTATGACTTGCTGGGTAATTGTATGCGTTGTTACAATGCGGTTGTTGTAACTACTGCGTTGTAATTGCATGCGGGGAAAAAGCATGCAGAATAAAGTGGCATATTCCAGACTGAAAGCCATGCATGGTGTACATCCAGCTCCAACCAAGATCATTCTTGAATAGAATAATGAATAGGCCACTTTGTTGCCTCCCAGCTAGAATCACACTCTAGGCCTCAGTAAGGACGTAATTTGAGTTTCATTAACCCTAGATTGACATAAGTGATTCTTTCTCACACCTGCTAGAGGCTATAGTCTTTCAGGAAGTCTCCGGTTTCACAGCAGACCAATTGCGATCTCTGAAATTACTATATTAACTGTTGTGGAGTTCGTTAACACTTAAAGAAATCCCTAATTTTGTTTTTCTTTTCATTTATATCCCAGTGTGGTTTTCTGTAGCTGTGAAGGTCCATTTACACTGAGCTTATATGCGTTGTTTTTGTTTATTTGCAAGACGAAGGTTGAAATATTATAACACCATTACTTTTTACCCCCCAGCTCTGTCCTGTTGGCAACCAAGGAAGTCCTGAGAGGAAATGGTGAGTGTGACTTCTACCAGCAGTCCACCCACAGTGGCAGAATCCCTTCGGGAAATGGTTACCCCATCCTTCGTTCCCACCTGTAAATGAAACTAGATGGGAATATACTTGTCACTTCAGTTGGATGTCTCTTCAGGGGCACTGAGTTGTCTTTTTGTATAGAAAAATAATCTATTTCCTTCTGTTCTCTGTATTAAGTATCCATTGTATCCTAGCTAAAAATGTGACGTGCTCAACTCTAAATGCAGCTGCTGCTCACTTCGTTGGTATTTGTATTGTTTCACAATGTTAGGCCGCGTGGGAACTCCACTGCAATTATTGCGTGTGACTGGATTGCACATACAATTTATTTTTGTTTAAGATTTTCATATAGAAGCACTCTGGAAAAGCTATGGGATATGTATGGAGAGGAAAAAACACAACCTTCGTGTGATCGGTACCAATGTGGCTTTTAGTGCAGCGACCTGGATTCTAGTGCAAAACCAAGTTCCCGCCGTGTGATCTGTGGCACATGATCTGGTTGCCTTAGCTAGGTATAGGCAGTGCTCAGTAGCAGCAGTGACTAACATGACGCACTCAAAGTGCATATTTCCTACACTAGTAGTAAGACTGATGCGTTGTTTCCTGTGGTCTACGTCCCTGTCTGATGGCTCCAGTCTGCTCCATCTGCGGAAGAGTGTGCTTAACAGCTGCAAAGCTTACAGGAAGTTGTATCTGGTATGCTTTCTGGCTGTACAGTTCACTTCCTGTGATTTTTTTTTTTTTTTATTGACATTGGACCTTGTGTGCTCAAAGGAAAGCGTCAGAGGGGTAATAGTTACAGACAGCCCCTTGTCTTATTAATTGTCAGAACATGGCTTTTTAACACTATTCTCTCCTTCCTGCAGTGTCTGCATATGGGCACAGAAGCTTGCTTTGTAACTTGGTGACTGGAAATTTAAATCTGTGAGTGGCTGCAAATGCAGGACAGTATTTGCCCTTTTAATCATTCAACTCAGGGTAAAAATATACTGTGTGTTAACGTACAAAATAGCAAACCTTGGAAGGCTGCCACGTTCTTTGTTGAAAAATGGGTTGTAACAGTTCTCAGATATCAGTGTGCAGTGTAACAGCAACATGCACACCGGTTTCTTGAATGTACATAAAGTGTGTCATTGGAGGTAGCAGTAGTCATGTATGGAGAGTTAGAGTGGACAAATACACTAAGTATCATGGGGCACATCTAAGTAGGTGCACTTTGTGCATTCCATTTATGTGCAGCTAACCAAGCATAATGTTGGGGTGTTTTTAGTTTAATATTGTCTTGTGCTGATCATGAAAGGTCGTTACACTCAGACTGCACGTCATGGAAGGTGCCGTCCCCCAGCTGTAGCCTCAGTATCTCATGATGGGCAAATACTTTCATCTGGCGCCTTAGTAGATCATGAAGGGGCAGTACCCTCAGGTGAATTCTCATGTATACCTTGAGGGTAGTCTTTTAGCCGGAGATGGAATTTCACGTACATTGAGGGTGGAGGCTTGTTGTCTGATAGAATCTTGTGTGCGTCGCCAGGGTGGATTCTTGTATCCTGGAATGGGCCCTCGTGTCCATCATGGGATGGAGGCTTGTTGTCTGATAGAATCTTGTGTGCGCCGCCAGGGTGGATTCTTGTATCCTGGAATGGGCCCTTGTGTCCATCATGGGATGGAGGCTTGGTGTCTGATAGAATCTTGTGTGCGTCACCAGGGTGGATTCTTGTGTCCTGGAATGGGCCCTTGTGTCCATCATGGGATGGAGGCTTGTTGTCTGATAGAATCTTGTGTGCGTCGCCAGGGTGGATTCTTGTATCCTGGAATGGACCCTCGTGTCCATCATGGGATGGAGGCTTGTTGTCTGATAGAATCTTGTGTGCGTCGCCAGGGTGGATTCTTGTATCCTGGAATGGACCCTCGTGTCCATCATGGGATGGAGGCTTGGTGTCTGATAGAATCTTGTGTGCGTCGCCAGGGTGGATTCTTGTATCCTGGAATGGACCCTCGTGTCCATCATGGGATGGAGGCTTGTTGTTTGATAGAATCTTGTGTGTGTCGCCAGGGTGGATTCTTGTATCCTGGAATGGACCCTCGTGTCCATCATGGGATGGAGGCTTGGTGTCTGATAGAATCTTGTGTGCATCGCCAGGTTGAGGTGTGGCCCATGTAAGGTTGCAAGACTCCGTGTGTTGTGAGAACATGATTGCCCGGGCTGTGTGATCATGTTGAATTGCCACTGGTTTAGCATGGTTGCAAGATGGAGGGTGGATGTCGTTTACCCAGACAGTGAAAGTGTTTTGCCGGCATTTATCTAGCTGGGTGGTGAAGAGACAGAAACTGAAGAGAGAGGATGGAGGCAGGGCTACCTATCTATGAGGTGCTTTTAGCAAGAGATTGCTGATTGATTAGTCCTTCCTCTTCCCAATCACTGCTATTTCGTGGAAGGTTTGAATAGTGGTGAATCTGCAGAATCTGTTAAATGTCAAGAAGGTTCTAGCCAGGGCCTGCTTTTTGTCTCAGATTGGTAGGAATGCTGATGACAGCCAAGTGCAGTGTCTTCGCAACTAGTGTCCTTGTTTTAGGTCCTCGTACTTGGAGCCAACATCATCACTACCTGCTGTGAGAGCCATCACCTTGTAAACATGATACGTCTGCACTGCAGCCAGAAACTTACAATTGAAAGTGAACCAACTTAGACAGTTTTTATGACCTTAGACAGTGGATCCATATCCCCTGTCCTAAAAGGAGTATAAAAGGGGGACCAGCACCACCTCACTTTGTTTCTTCAAGTTCTTCTTGAACAAGGAAGCGAATGCTCTGCAGAGAACTCCAAGAGATTCTTTGAGTTGGGATGGTGTCTGCAGCACAGCCAGTCTCCCAGAGATGAGGGTGTAGCACCAGAAATCTACGCAACTTGCTGGAGAAATTGTGAGTCCGACTTGATCCCAGAAACTTACCGGTCTGTCTAGAGAGGTTAAGAGAGCGGCTGACCTTGAAAGCGGAGGACTATCTAGAAGAAGAGAAGCTGTGTCCTTGGTTCATGGAATACCAAGAAGAAGCAGATTTTCATTCTTAAGTGAGCCTAGTGCTGAATCAAGCTTTGAGGAAACACCAGGCCTCCCTACATGGGTCATTTGGAAAACTGCTTGAAGGAACACCAACTTCTAGTACCAGCGTTTTGTCCAGCATCTTTGCGAACTGAGGGGCTTTGCCTGCCGCCACCACTAAACAGTGCATGTGGATGTCCTCGCACCCCGAAACTGTCAAGGTGAAAATAACTGCTAACTCCCTGTCTGTCATGCCGCAGCTCTCACTTGACCTGATAGATGAGGCCACTACTGTGTCTCCACTCCTACTGTCGGGGGACCCTACCATTTGCTGCAACCCGACTGCATCTACACCGAACATCGCTCCGTGGGAACAGGTAAAATGAGGCCGGTTGAGAAAGGAAAAAGACCCTGCCTTGCCATAGACCTGCAAACTGATATCCGGGATGAGTGCCACTACGAACTCTTTAGCAAGAAGCAATTTAAACTGATCTACGGGTACCCTGCATAACCAAGTTCTTGCCAAAGATTCTCAACAGTAGCACATCCCCTTAGGCGGGTGGGAGCTAGAGACATAGTACTGGATCGCTGTAGTAGGGCAAGAGTTAGTGCCCCTTATTTAGATCCCCAGGTGGGTGTGCAACTTTGCGATTGGTTTAAATGTACAGTATCAGAAGAGCCTTGTAACGAATACCCCATTACCGTGTACAGTATTATGATTTGTCACATTATTAAAGTACTTTTATTTTACAAGAAACCTCTGGGCTGGATGGCATTCTATTGAGTCCATAGATTGTTGAGTTCTGACTTCCCAGACTACCTCTCTGAGAAGTATTTGACTGCTTTGCCGCATACCCTGTGAGTCAAGTGTGGAATGGATATTTTTAGATCTAGACTTTAGAGCCGTAGTATGACGGACACCCATGGCATCAGATGCATATGACCCCCAACCACCACGTTTGTAACCCAGTAGCCCCGTCAGCAATGTTGACTTGCGCTCCCATATGGTGTCTGACAGTGTGTTTGAATGATTTTACTTGAAGAGTAATGAACAGATGTCATTGCACCCACTCAGCCCCCTCACAAGTGCATGCAATAATCTAACCTCTTACTGCATCGGATTTAACCACATATGAGGCCTCTATTGGGGGGGGGGGGGGCTGGGGGGAGGGGGCTGGGGGGGGGCATTGAATGAAAGGGGCATGTCCTTTTCTCACTGATATCAGCATCTTTCTCTCCTTCTAGATGAGGTAATTGGACAGGTTCTGAACACCATGAAGTCAGAGGACATCTCTTACATTGCGTTGCTCACAGCTATGCGGCCTTCTCGGGTAAGTCTGCTTCTGTCATCTCAAAAATAGCAGATGAGGCTAAAAAAGGCCTCATTTGTGTTTGTGGTTAAGTTAGTTGCAACAAACGCCTAAAAGTACTTTTAGGACCTACGGAGGAACTTTTTAGGTCTCGCCTAGCGTATTGCGTAAGCGATGGCTATGCGAGAGATATAGAGTGCTGCTCCAGGAAAGCTTACCAAAGGCCTTTTGAATGCGGATTATAGACAGTGCATGTGCTCCGTGGGCGCGCTCGCCATTTGCCCCCCCCCCCCACCCCCCCCCCCCCCACCAACAGACTTGAAAGGAAGCCGCTCGCACACCACCATTCCACCATTTTTCTCAGACTTCAAAGGAATGCCTCCCGCTCCCCAGCAATGCCGAGAGCTTGTTATTTAGAAGCACTTGAATGTACATCTGTGCGGGGTCCCAGAACACTTTCTGAATGGAGCGGAAGTAACACTGTCCAGTTTGGCAGCCAGTATCACAAAATGCAATGAACTCTTGCCTTCTGGGCCAAGGAGCCTTTGTACTTCACCTGCGCTTTGAAAAGGATAGGAGCCACCCCCATACAGAAGCGAAAAGCAGTCCAAGGCCCACGTAACTGAAGCACTGCATGGAGGACACCTCAAGAGAGCAAGTTACTCGGGGGTCCATGAGAAGGTCACTGCTTGCATGCCCCACATAAGAATGTGAATCATTCATTGGAGTGAAACATGGTCCGCCGCAAGTAATAACTCACTCACTCCAGGAGAGGTCACCAGCAGGTTCCAGTCATTTTACAGTTGCAACTGGTCACTTCAGGAATAAGGCCTCTTTCAGCCTGTGTCACAGTACCAAACACAGGAGGTCAGACAACTGAACTTTGGAGTCCACCTCTTTGTCCTTGGTACAAGCAGGAACAGTTCTGGCCCTTCAGGTCCCCTCACAGGTCTCAAACAGCACGTACAGTCCTTCCCCTGTCCTAACATAGGTCCAGAAAGTGTTCTGATGAGCTGGTTGTGAGGTCCACTTTTGTACAGTACAGTAGCCTTTGTGAATGGTGAGTCCTGAACGATCCCTAACCAATGGAGGAAAAGTTACAAGCTGTCGCCCTTCTCACCTTAGAATACATCCTGTTTGCCTTACTGCAAACTATCCCAGAGTGCACAATTCTAAGGAAACTCAAAGATGGCACAGACCTTCTGGGGTTTGAGGGAACTTGTGCAGGGCATGTGTTTAGGGAAATGGACAACCCCTCCTCCTAAGCGACCACACAATAGTTCTAGGACTAGCTCCCCCTCCACTGGTGCAGAGTCTAATTGGCCTGGGCCTTAAGAGCTGTGGCTTAAAATCTCTGGTCTCTCCTTACACTAAACTATGAGTGGACCAGCTTCAGCTCAGTCCCTTTCAGGTTAATGACATTCCCTGAACCTCCTTCACTGCCTTTCTGAGCTTCCAGGAGGGATAAAAACTGGGATTGGCCAATTTTTTACAATTTAAAGGTAGGAGCTACCGTCTCTGTGTGTCATTTCTAGACGTTCCATAGAGCACCCTTTAAATGTATTTTAATTCAGAAACGTGAAATTACTGCAATGCAAAACAAACTGATGAGCAGTGTTCCTCTGTGGTACCTCTCTTCTGCTAAAGTCATTGGTAGTCCGAAGATGTCCTGCCCTAGCTGAGTGGGAGCCAAGACCATGTTGAAGCCAGAAAAATCATGGAACAAATCTGGAGGGAGCTGCTTAATTGTATGACAGATTAAGACTCCATGGTATACATATGTACAGTTCACCACTGCCCTTCACCTGCCCTGCAACAGCACCCTGGCAGGTCTTTGTGCTACTGATGTTTGCCACTAATGCTTATGTTTGGGGTCCATGTGAGACACTAAGAACAATGTACAACGAAAAGTAAGCAGTTGTCTTGCAAAGTGACTGGGTTTGTAATATACCCTCCTAAATGAGCGTTATGAGTCTTCAGCTCTGAGGATAGAGTAGTTTTAGAGGCATCTGTACATGTTAGCCCACTAGAAAAAACAAGAGTAAAAAGAGAGGGAAGTTAAGGTGGCTATGTCTTTTTGTTTGTGTTCTTCCTCAAATCCACATGTTTTTAGAGACGAGAGCTTGATCTACTTCCCATTTCTTTCTTTTTCTCGTGCAGGTGTCTAGAGATGTTTCATTTGAGGTGGACCACGTAGGCCGACAGTTGCTGCAGACAGAGGTGACTTACCCTCCTCTAGCCTTCAATACCTCAGGCGTCCCTTGCATCCTCTTCTGGGCCAAGAACATTTCAGTGTTTGTTGCTGACCGCTGGCATGATTTGACTAATGACACCTTTGACAGATCCTCCATCATTGACCAGCAGAAGTCTTTCTGTACTTTAGAAAACAGTAGGTGAGTGCAGGTCACAGCTCCTGGACGTGATTTCTGTAATGTTCCAGCCTGTACGTATCCAACAAATATACTCCATTCCATTCCCCACTTGGAAGAAGTTCACTTTTTCTAACGCCACTTTTTTTCCCCTTTAGCTTGGTGTTGACTTACCGTAATGTGTCTGGCTCCCCGCTGACCCTTAAGTAAGTACAAGAGTTTGGAATGATTGTTTATCGTCTTCGTGGCTGTATCTGTCTGTCTTCCATCATAGTTTTGAATACTGAATTAATCTGCCCTTCAAGAGATGCAATCTTTCAGGTCTCAGCCTTCATTTTACAAACAAATGTTAACTAATAAGTAAAATTAATTGGACGAGTTGAAGTGAACAAGGACTACATGTCCCAGAGCGCATGAGGTTGTGAATTAAACTTAACACATGCAATGATGGTGTTTTACTTGGTGATATTGTTGTCTTGTAACTTTAGTCGCAGAATACAGGAGGGACGCTTTTTTAATGTTCTATTGGGCTTTTAAGGTTCATCTGTGAAACGTTGGTATATTCAGAATGCAGCAGGCATGCACATCTGTGTCGCTTTGCTAGAAATCCACAACATTCATGTGGCATGTCTTATGTATGTATTTGTATGAAAATATGTATCTACTCGCCAATATATTTTAAATATATAGTCCGTACTTGTCCATTTACTGATCTACAGGCATTTGACATCGGTGATCTTGTGCTTATTCCAGTTTTTCTTCTCCTTCCAGATTCGATCTTGATAACCGCTTCTACAAAGTTTCAGCCAGAATGTGGTTCTCCTTGTACAATGTCCAGTTAACACATGGTAGCGAGCAGCTTCCATTCAATGTCTCACAGGTCAATGCGCCCAGCATCTATTCTTATCACTGCAAGTTTCTGAGCAGCAGTCCCCTTTACGGTCCCATGCTTACTACCAATCGCCGGAATAAGAGCACCGAGTTATGGCAGATTCGACTGGAAGGCTTTCAGGTACGTGCCTTGTTTACTATGACTTTGTATTTGTTTTCTTTATCGTGGGATAACTCAGTCCCAGTTTGTTTTTAATAACTAATAGGTGAACCACAGCCCTGAGCAGAGGAAGATGCATTATTATCTAGAACTCCACCAAGTGTAATAGGTCTTCACTTAGACAGTTTTCTGGAGAACTCTTATTGGATGTAGAAAGTGCCAAGCCTCATCCTTGATCTTTTGATTGGTCAAACATGGACGTATGAAACTGTTGGCTCCATGTGGGAAGATATTTTCTATCTATATGAGGCAGTTGCTATTGCAATGTCATACATAAAGTCACCATGGAGGTGATTGATTCTTACTAGACCTGGCTGGCCATCTGTCATATTTCTTTGAAAGACTCATAAACTCAGCCAACTGAATATCTTTGGCTTTTTATGGTCTAATTGTGTGTCCTATAAAGTGCCATTTATTTGAGGTGCACCCATTATTAATAAACTCTGTTCTGCACAGTGACAGCTTAGACCTCCAGCTATGGTCCTCTAGGAGGAATGAAGCACATGAGGGTATATATGCATAAATGTGCCTTCCACAATTGAACAAAAGATCCTTCATGCTTCTTGAGTCTTGGATACAAGAGATTAATCAATGAAACTGCAAAATGAGTACCCCTCCCAAACAATATTTTTTTCGCCGACCCAGAGGGATATGATCGGGTCACTCAGGGCTGATATTGACAAGGACATACGCCGCCACCCCTTATTTAAACAAGCATTGAAAATGAAATATCGCCTTTGATTAAGTTAAAGCCATTTGCTTTCCTAATGGTGTTGTATAGCGAAGCAAAAGTCTTTAACTAAATGAAAGGCGAGACCCATTGCATTTTTAATGCTTGTTCTACTGAGTGCTGCTCCATTCCTCTCTACTTCAGATGCAGGGCTAAGAAAGTAAATTTCTTCCTTTAAATGTAGTCTTGTCCAATGATTCCGAAGTATTCGTCCAGACAGCATTAACTCAGGGTGGGGTTTTACATATTCACTTTACACTGTCTGCTATTCTATAGCTTTGGGAATAATGAAATACAACGGCTTCCAGAGGAGAACCAGGGCAGTGGCGTTGTCGTCGGCAGTGGCGTTGTCGTCGGCAGTGGCGTTGTCGTCGGCAGTGGCGTTGTCGTCGGCAGTGGCGTTGTCGTCGGCAGTGGCGTTGTCGTCGGCAGTGGCGATGTCCTCGGCAGTGGCGATGTCCTCGGCAGTGGCGATGTCCTCGGCAGTGGCTTTGTCACAAGTGGTGTGTCACAAGTGGTGTGTGTAGTGGGGTACCGTAATCACCTGGAGATGCAACCCTCACATGGAACAGAATTCCGCTCTCTTGCCCTACTACCACAAGGGCTTCCTATCATTTGATGAGGCCTTGCATCAAGCCCACTGCAAACTCAGTAGCCATGCGTCTACTACAATCCCCAAACATGTTTATAGATGACAGATGACTCTGGGAGAATTCAGAAATCAGTTGGAATAATTGTAAAACAGGTTGATTAACATTAATACCAGCCCAATCAAATAACATAACGCAAAACAGAAAGTAATTTACTTGCGGGGACGGAGATGTACTGTAGTTAGTTAAGTAATCAACCACGGTACATATAAACCAGAGTTCTACTCAGGGCTTCCCCTTTTACCCACTGTTGTGATCGTTGGAATCTCGCGCTACCTGGTTCTGCAAAAAACTGGGCGTGGTTAAAAAGAATTTGACCCATGTGCTAACATATCTGCGAGAACTTGGCGTTTGTGAAATACATTTTTATACAATTTACCTTTATGAAACGCTCTCCACAAGCTGACTAGAGAATTGGAAGTCTATTACCAGATAATGTCATTGGCCAACTCAGCTGAACGCTAGGTCTCCGCACCAGAAGGATGCAAATCTAAAACGGCCCTGCAGCACTCGCATCTGTGTCTTACTGCCTATAGTCCCTGCAGCATCCCACCCACCAGTGAGAGGCTAGGCAAGGAATCAAATAGTTCTAGAAAATAAAGTAGAGCTGTGTAGGTGCGCAGGCAATGCTTTTATAGAATGTGACTGTTAGCCTGTGTTTTCAAAAAAACAATTCCATCTTCTTCTGACACTTTAAACAAGCATTTACAATGCAATAGGTCTCGCAGCATTAAAGTTTGAGTTATTGGCATTGTGTATGACAATGCGTTGCATACATTTTTTAGAAAACTTTGAATTGGTGAGCAGTGAGTGTGTGCAAGAGTATGCTGTTGCTCACATCTGTTATTCACACAGCTCTGATAATGCACCTCACACACGGGGCTGAAGCAGTTATTATTCACACAGCTCTGATGATGCACCTCAGCACGGGGCTGACGCAGTTATTATTCACACAGCTCTGATGATGCACCTCACGCACGGGGCTGACTCAGTTATTATTCACACAGCTCTGATGATGCACCTCAGGCACAGGCTCACAGCTGTTATTATTCACACAGCTCTAATGATGCACCTCAGCACGGGGCTGACGCAGTTATTATTCACACAGCTCTGATGATGCACCTCACGCACGGGGCTGACTCAGTTATTATTCACACAGCTCTGATGATGCACCTCAGCACGGGGCTGACGCAGTTATTATTCACACAACTCTGATAATGCAACTCAGCACGGGGCTGCCGGCAGTTATTATTCGCAGCTCCGTCTCGCAGCGAGCCCGGGAGGCACGGAAGACAAAGCGATCGCTTTCACTTTCTCAATCGCTTGAAAAACAAGACGTGCGCATGCAATGACAACCAGCATGGGGGGCGTGTCTTGTGCAAGAGTATGCTGTTGCTCACATCTGTTATTCACACAGCTCTGATAATGCACCTCACACACGGGGCTGAAGCAGTTAGTTCGAGGCATGTGGGCTGCTGAATTCATATCTGTGCATAGATCGCCACCTAGTGTTGGGTCCGGATGATTGCACATTGTTGTCCTGGAAGAGTCTTCGAAGTATCACGAGATAGGTGGCTCCTCCCCTGGACTACAGTGCGCATGGGCATCGCCTCCATCCCCAGATTGTTTTTTTCCGCCATTGGGTTCGGATGTGTTTCGGTTCCCTCTGTCGGAACCGATAGTTGTTCAACTTCGACTCGAGACCAAAAGGTCTTTAGGCTGGGCGTCGGTATAGTTGCGTACGGGTTTTCTTTCTGACTCTCAGCTCCGATCTCTTGCTGCCCTTCCACGTGCTTTCGGCGCGGACGGGCCTACACTACACTCTTGCTATGGAGCGAACTCCGTTTAAGAAGTGCCCGGTGTGTAACTCTAAATATTCACACCTCGACGTGCACCCTGTGTGCAATACCTGCTTGTCGCCGGATCACCGCGAAGACACCTGCATGGCGTGTTCGAAGTTCCGGAGCAAGAAGACTTTAAAGATTCGTCGGGCCAATAGGCTCCAGGCTAAGTTATCGGCTTCGGCGCCCCCACCAGATGACATTTTCCAGGAATCTGTCGAGGGAGAAGACGACGTTCAAGGTTCGGACTCTAATCCCGCATCCGAAGGGGAAACCTACGACGAGGGTGCGGAGAACTTTGACGAAGTCACCGACGAGGTAGGGGACGACGATCAGGCTTTTGCCACTATGGGTGATAGCTCGGAGGAGGAGCATCCCCAACCAGACTCTGGGGTTATTACCCCTCCTACGGCCCAGGTCGAGGGATCGCCTTCGGGCCTTACCCAAGATCTAACTATGAGTCCTACGTCCCCGCCTCCGGCCCGGTCACGGACATTTATGACCCATCACTTACGTCGAAGAAAACGAAAGTGAAGCCAACTGGTCACGCACCCTCGGATGCGAAACCGAAAGTGAAAGTTGCGCTAGTGAAGAAGGTTCTGGAGGCGTCAACTTCCAAGAAAACCAAAATGGCCGACTCGAAGAGCCACGCCAAGATGGCCGACCCAAAGTCCTCGGGGTCGGTGCCGAAGGCGAAATCGTCCGACGCGGCTGCGTCGGCTCCTAAAGGGGTTGTGGACCCGAAGTCTGCTCCGAAGAAGCGTCTGGGCGACGACGCGCATGGCCATGGGGCGTCGGCCCCGAAGAAGGCGCATGCGGGTGATCGGGCTCTCGATGCCGAAAAGTCGCTCGAGCCGGTCAAGCCCTCTCCGGCCTTGACGAAAAAGGTGGCGGAATCCTTGCAGCGGATTCGAAAAGACACTGTGGCGCCAAAGCTCCCGCCTAAGCCTGCGAAGGAGCACACGCCTATCCGTTTCACCTTTCCTCCCAAGTCGGCGCCGAAGGCCTTCGCGCCGAAGCAGAGTGGACCCTCGAAGGAGGTATTGGCACCTAAAGCGGCCTTGGTGGTGTCGAAGCTTCGACTCCAACCGCTTGCTGAAGAGGAACGTCGTGAGGTAACCATCGACCCCAACACCGGGAAACTGTCGCTCCTCAAAAGGAAGATCACGACGGAGCCGGCGTTGGAACATTTTAAGATCCCTCTCAAAAACAAAAGGGACTCCGAGGGCTCTTCGGCTTTGGTGGAACCTGTGTCCCCACAAACCCTGGGGTACTCGCCGACGCATTCCGCCGCAGCCGGTGCTGACGAGGAGGATGCCGAGTACGACTATCCGGCGTACTCGGATCCGGAGGAGGAGCACGTTCCGTGGTCCGCCGGAGGCGACCCGGAGGACCCGCAGGCGGGTCAGGACGCTCAACTTTTTGCGGCCAAGACGTCCCCGACTGAGGATTCGACGGCCTTCAATGCTCTGATAGAGAGAGCTGCTGCTAACCACGACGTCGAGCTGCACTCGGACCCCGTGGATGTGGACTTCTTATTCGACACCTTCTCGGTAGCCGAAAAGTCAGTCAAAACGCTACCGATGCTGAAGGGGGTGCTTAAACATGCAACGGAGGTTTTCAAGGAGCCCACCCGAGCGCGTGTGGTCAACCCTCGCATCGACAGGAAATATAAGGCAGCACCCACGGATCCTACATATATCAAGGGACACTTGCCATTGGACTCCCTGGTCGTTTCCAACGCTCGGAAGAGGGCCAACTCTCAAACTACTGGTGACGCTCCTCCCCCAGACAAAGAGTCCAAGATCTTTGAGGCCTCAGGCAAACGGATTGCTGCACAGGCAGCTAATATCTGGAGAATATCTAACACCCAAGCCTTGCTTGCACGTTATGATAGGGCCCATTATGACACATTAGAGGCCATACTGCAACACTTGCCTGACCAATACAAAGAGGCGGGGGAGATGCTGATTCAGGAGGGTAAACTCATTACGAATGCATCCATCAAATGTGCGCTGGATGTGGCAGACACAGCCTCCAGGGCTATCAATACTAGTGTGCTGCTTAGACGCCATGCCTGGCTTAGAATTTCGGGGTTCAAACCCGACATCCAAACAACGATACTGAATCAGACAGTGAATCCTGACCATCTGTTTGGCCCTGAGGTGGATGCCACACTGGAAAAAATGAAAAAAGATACGGAAACTGCCAAGTCCATGGGGGCTTTACAAAGTCAGCAGTTTCGGAGTGGTTCCTTTCGCCGCTCAAACTCCAGAGGCACCTCAAGGGGACAAGCATCCCAGTCCACACAATATTACAAGAATAACACCCAAGCCTCGTATAACAATAAAAATAGAGGTGGTTACAGAGGCAATAATGTCAAGGGCAGGGGACGTGGCAACAATAGCTCCAGGTCCACCGCCACCAACAAACAGTGACGTCTTGTCACTGCCCCCCGGCCATGCAACACCGGTCGGGGGGAGACTCCAGCAGTTCCTGCCGGCGTGGAAGTCCATCACCACGGACAGGTGGGTGAGGTCTATTATCCAGTACGGGTACTGTCTAGAGCTTACGTCCATTCCACCGGACATACCCCCAAGGAGCCGTCCTATGTCAGGCGAGCACTTGACCTTGTTGCAGCAAGAAGTTCTAGTCATGCTGCAAAAAGGGGCAATAGAGCTCGTTCCATTGCAAGAGCGGGGAACAGGGGTTTACTCCCTGTATTTTCTAATTCCCAAAAAGGACGGATCCCTCAGGCCGATCCTGGACCTCAGGCCCCTGAACTGGTACATCCTCTCGGAGCACTTCCATATGCTCACGTTGCAGCAGGTGCTTCCCCTGCTTCAACAGGGGGACTTCCTGGCTACGCTGGATCTGAAAGATGCCTATTTTCATATCCCCCTGCATCCTTCCCACAGGAAGTACCTCAGATTCACGATCTTAGACCAGCATTACCAGTTCAAGGTTCTGCCGTTCGGGGTCACCACGGCACCGAGAGTGTTTACCAAGTGCCTAGCGACTGTGGCGGCGCATCTCCGTCGCCAGCACGTCCACGTTTTTCCCTACCTGGACGATTGGCTCATTCAAGCAAGGACAGAACAGCAGTGCGTCGACCACGTGTCACGCACCATTCATCTCCTGCACGATCTGGGATTCTCTCTGAACTACCCAAAGTCCCATCTCCAGCCCGCCCACGTGCGACAGTACCTGGGCGCGACAATCAACACTCTGGCAGCCACCGCGCAGCCAAATTCAGTGAGAATCGCCAGTATCCAGGCGCTGATCCAAAGATTCAGACCCCAACACTCGCTTCCAGCGAGGGTGTTCATGCAGTTGATAGGCATGATGGCCTCCTGCATCTCCATCGTCCCGCACGCGAGACTACATATGCGTCCGCTTCAGGAGTGCCTTGCACGTCAGTGGACTCAGGCTCATGGGCAACTGACAGACCTAGTGTTGGTGAGCGGTCGGGCATACAACTCTCTGCATTGGTGGAATCCACACAACCTTTGCAAGGGCCGACCATTCCAAGAGCCTGTCCCACAGATTATCCTGATGACGGACGCCTCTCTCCAGGGATGGGGAGCGCATGTACTCCATTACACTGTGCAGGGACTATGGACCCTACAGCAAAGGAAGATGCACATCAATGTGTTGGAACTGATGGCAATCTTCATGGCCTTGAAGGCGTTCAAAGTACATCTGTGCAACAAAGTCGTGTTGATCCGGACGGACAACATGACGGCCATGTACTACATCCAGAAGCAGGGAGGCACACACTCTCCACAGCTGTCTCATCTGGCTCAGAGCATGTGGAAGTGGGCCATTCAGAGGAACATCTTCCTCATGGCAGAGCATCTCCCGGGCAAGGACATTCAAATGGCGGATCTGCTCAGCAGGCACAGCCATCAGATGCACGAGTGGGAGATACATCCATCAGTACTCCAACCGTACTTCCAAAGGTGGGGTCATCCAGAGATAGAACTGTTCGCCACAAAGGAGAACGCAAAATGCCAAAGCTTCGCCGCCAGATTCCCACACCCCCAATCACAGGGCAATGCGATGTGGATGAACTGGTCAGGCAGATTTGCGTACGCTTTTCCCCCAGCACCTCTGATACCGCTGGTGGCACGCAAGCTCAGGCAGCACTCGATGACTCTCATCCTAGTTGCTCCAACGTGGGCTCGCCAACCATGGTACACCACGTTTCTGGAACTGTCCGTGGTACCGCATCAAAGGCTTCATCTCACTCCCAGCCTTCTGACGCAGAGCCATGGCGACATTCAGCACCCAGATCCGCAACAGCTCAACCTGGCGATCTGGCTCCTGAAGTCCTAGAGTTTGGCTACCTCAATCTTCCTCCCGATTGCATGAACATCATTCGGGAGGCAAGGAAGCCCACTACCAGAGCTTGTTATGCGGCTAAATGGAAGAGGTTCGTCATCTACTGTGCTAACCACAATATCGACCCGCTAGATGCTTCCATTCAAAACATCATTTGCTATCTCTTCCACCTGTACCAATGCAATCTGGCGTACTCTTCCATCCGCATTCACCTGTCTGCTATTGCAGCATACCTCCAGAATAGACAACACCTGTCACTCTTCAGGGTCGCTGCTATCAAGGCCTTTCTGGAAGGACTCAAAAGGGTCATTCCACCAAGGACCCCACCAGCTCCAGAATGGAACCTCAATGTGGTTCTTACGAGGCTGATGGGTCCTCCCTTTGAGCCACTGCACTCTTGTGAGCTTCAGTTTCTGACTTGGAAGGTTGCGTTCTTAGTAGCTATTACTTCGCTACAGAGGGTTAGCGAGCTGCAGGCGCTCACCATCCAAGAACCTTTCTTCCAGGTACATGCTAACAGGGTGGTGCTACGCACTAACCCTAAATTCCTGCCCAAAGTGGTATCCCAATTCCACTTAAACCAGACAATTGAATTGCCGGTGTTTTTCCAAAACCCAGAAACACTGGCGGAGCACATGCTCCACACCCTTGATGTTAAGAGGGCCTTGATGTATTATGTAGACAGGACAAAAGATTTTCGCAAAACCAAGCAGCTTTTTGTTGCTTTTGCCACTCACCACAAGGGAAACGCTATCTCTAAAGCAGGGATTGCTAGGTGGATAGTGAAGTGCATTCAAGTCTGTTATGCTAAAGCTAAGCGCACTCTCACTATCCCACCGAGGGCCCACTCCACCAGGAAGTTGGGGGCCTCTATGGCTTTCCTAGGTAACATTCCCTTAGAAGATATCTGTAGAGCAGCCACATGGTCTACCACACATACTTTCACTAAACACTACTGTGTAGACGTGCATTCCAAACAACAGGCAGCTGTTGGTCAGGCTGTTCTAAAAACACTTTTTCAGACTGCTGCAGCTGGCACGGGCGGCCGCCGTTAATGGAGGGACTGCTATGTATTCTATGCACAGATATGAATTCAGCAACCCACATGCCTCGAACTGCAAATGCTACTTACCAGTATGCATCTGTTCTTGGCATGTAGGGCTGCTGACATTCATATCGCCCACCCTCCTCCCCGGCGCCTGTAGCAGCTGCAGAATTCATTCATTTACATACATATGCTCATAGCATGGTCATCACTCACATTCTTCACTCCATCTCTGCCAATGGCTAAAAACAATCTGGGGATGGAGGCGATGCCCATGCGCACTGTAGTCCAGGGGAGGAGCCACCTATCTCGTGATACTTCGAAGACTCTTCCAGTACAACAATGTGCAATCATCCGGACCCAACACTAGGTGGCGATCTATGCACAGATATGAATGTCAGCAGCCCTACATGCCAAGAACAGATGCATACTGGTAAGTAGCATTTGCATTATTCACACAGCTCTGATGATGCACCTCAGGCACGGGGCTGACTTAGTTATTATTCACACAGCTCTGATGATGCACCTCAGCACGTGGCTGACACAGTTATTATTCACACAACTCTGATGATGCACCTCAGGCACAGGCTCACAGCTGTTATTATTCACACAGCTCTAATGATGCACCTCAGCACGGGGCTGACGCAGTTATTATTCACACAGCTCTGATGATGCACCTCACGCACGGGGCTGACTCAGTTATTATTCACACAGCTCTGATGATGCACCTCAGGCACAGGCTCACAGCTGTTATTATTCACACAGCTCTGATGATGCACCTCACGCACGGGGCTGACTCAGTTATTATTCACACAGCTCTGATGATGCACCTCAGCACGGGGCTGACGCAGTTATTATTCACACAACTCTGATAATGCAACTCAGCACGGGGCTGCCGGCAGTTATTATTCGCAGCTCCGTCTCGCAGCGAGCCTGGGAGGCACGGAAGACAAAGCGATCGCTTTCACTTTCTCAATCGCTTGAAAAACAAGACGTGCGCATGCAATGACAACCAGCATGGGGGGCGTGTCTTAGCCCGGGTCACGTAGCCCCGTAGTAATCCTACACAATCCTGCTGTAAATCCTAAATCCGCGATATCCTACCTGTCGTCCCGGTCACCAAATACGCTGGGCTTCAATCTGCGACCTCCGGAGCTGCAGTGGACCGCGGAGCCCCAGCCACCCGACATGGGAGTGTTGTGCGCGGCCCAACCTGCGACTGCCGTTGTGAGCTGGTGCCAGAGTGTGGCATGGACCTGGAGTTGTGCGGGTGCCCGGACCCCAGCCCTGACCTGACGCTAACTCTGCTTAGCGAAGAGAGTGCCCCAGGTCCGTGCCTCCGTGGTATTCCTGGTTGCTGCCGGGGCCGCAGCTGAGCGCGGAAGCATTGTCCACTGCGACAATTGTATGCAGGAGCTGTTGGGCACCGATGAGCCACTCGCGGCCTGTGAGCCGGGCTAGACATCGAGCGGCCGGCGGTGACATTTTGACCTCTCTCTGCTACAGAGAGTAGAACACAATTTGGAGAACTGGTGAGGCAGGTGAGGAGAGGTGGGGGCCCAGAGCGAGAGAGCCATCAGGGCACAAGACTGCTAGAGCATGGGAGACCTTTTTGGTTGGTGCGCACATTTCTAGGTGGCGGCGGGGGGGGGGGGCGGTCTCGGTGCGCTCGTGTGTGTGTGTGTGCGGGCGGGGGGGGGGGGGGGAGTCCCTGTATGTGTGCGTGCGTATATGGGCGCTCGTGTGTGTGTCTGAGCATGCGTGTGTGTTTGCGCTTCCCAGGAGACAGGAGATGGCCACAGCAGCGCCTTCTTCAAGATGCGCGCGGCCAGCTCCTGTCTCCTGGAAAGCTGTGTCGCTGACTATAGGTCTCTGACGAGACCGCGCTTACGCGCGGTTAACGCCACAAGACCTAAAAAGCGTCTTTTACATGGTCTGCTCCGGTCTCCCGTGAGAATGAACTGTCTGCGCGTGAAGACTGCACAAGGACGTGTGCAAACGTGCTGCAAGGCTGTTTGCTGGTTATCTTTAATGCATGGAATGCCTTGGAGACCCCTGTGTTGCACAGAACGCATTAGGGGCCCTTCCCCACACCATACCAGCGTATGCACCGCCATGTGCCATGCACTGTCCCTTCCTATCAGAAAGAAGGCTTAATCCAAAACCCTAATTCGCCCGTAACCTTGTGTTGTGCGTAATCACGCCGCGTACACAGTTATGTCGTACGCAGCCTCTTTCCCTAAATCATGAGGGTGCAATCCGTCACAACCCCGTGCAGTGCAAAATGAACCGTGCCGCACACATCTCTGGCTTTTACCACACTGTGTTTTACGAAATTCTTGGCTTTATTATCTTTTTCTGCACACAACGATGTGGTTTACCATCCTGTGCACAACCCTATGTTTTACCAACCCATGCTGTGCACAATCCGATGCGTTACCATTTGTAATGCATTGGATTGTGCACAACATGGGGTGTTAACCCATCGATTGTGCACAGTAAAGGGTTGTAAACCAACGGATTGTATTGTAGAGCGCAGGATGGTGCTACTCTGTGCTGTTCAATCCAATGGTTTACTATGCAACCCTGAGCTGTGTACATTTGATGCGTTACTACCCTGTGCTGTGCACTATTCGATGGATAACCACCCTGTGCGGAGCACAACCCTGTGGTTTAACATGCAGTACTGTGCACAATCCGAAAGTTTGCAACCCACTGCTGTGCACAACCCTGTGGTTTACCACACTGTGCTCTACACAATCCAACGGGTTACAACCCTGTGCCATACACAGCTCAATGGTTTCCCACCCTATGCTGTACACAACCTCTTGGTGTACCGTTCTGCACACAAACCTATGGTTTATCACCCTGTGTTGTACACATACACACCCTGTGGTTTACCACCCTATGCTGTACACCACCTCGTGGTTTACCGTTCTGCACATAACCCTATGGTATACCACTCTGTGCTGTACACACTCTGTGGTTTATGACCCTATGTTGTGCGCAACCTTGTAGATTAGCGTTCTGTCCATAACCCTATGGTATGTGTTGTGTTGTGCACGCTCTGTGGTTTACCACCCTAAGTTGTACACAACCTCGTGGTTTACCGTTCTGCGCATAACCCTATGGTATACCACTCTGTGCTGTACACACTCTGTGGTTTATGACCCTATGTTGTGCGCAACCTTGTAGATTAGCGTTCTGTCCATAACCCTATGGTATGTGTTGTGTTGTGCACGCTCTGTGGTTTACCACCCTAAGCTGTACACAACCTCGTGGTTTACCACCCAGTGCTGCACACAACCTTGTGGTTACCACCCATTGTTGTGTACACCCTATGGCTTACCATGCTGTGCTGTACACAACCCTGTGGTTTACAACCTCGTGCTATGTGTCTACCTGTAATGTGCACACCTGTGCCGCATACAACTCCACAACCCAAACTAGGTGCATAGCAATGTATTCTAACCCATTAATGAAGAAAACCTAGTCTCAGAGCATAGCGCACGAGTGTACGGAGATCAGCTTGTGGTACTCAGGGGTACTTTTATTTCAGGACAAAGGGGACTTCTTCGTCTGATTCAAGAGCTTTATAAAATACCCACCACAATCCACTTACCTTGTGGACCATGGACCTCGCAAGGGTAAACTCTGTATAATAGTCAGACTAGAGTCCAGTGCTGAGGTGCCTCCAACGCCTTCATCACACGCGTAGATCAGCAACGAAAGCCAAGAAAAGTGCCTGTAAAACGTCCAAAACTAAAACCCTTCCTGGCTACCATGAAGTAAAATAATGTGAAAAGGGAAGAGCAGGCGCACAATTAACACCCCGTGCCCTATTAAAACAAAGTGGAGGACTCACTACAACGAGCGCTCGCCATTGCGGGACGTCAGCCGCGTGTTTATTTTTGCATTGCGTTTTCACTTTAAAGTGAAACGCGATGCAAAAATAAACACGCGGCACCCTGTCTCCTCTTGAGACAGCCCATCCGGACTGGATCGAAGAGCTTGTTTCTACAACCTGACTCCTTGCGATAAGAAACTGCTTCATCACAGAAAGAAAGCAGGCGAGCCAGTCAGGGTGGGCCTGACCAAAAAGCCAAAGGGAGGCAACACTGAAAGCTCATTTCCAATGACAGGCACCCGTTTAGCATTAACAGAGATGCCGTCCAATGGAAGGGAGGGGCGGGGCTTAAAGCCCTTTTCCGAAAGTCCTCGTTCACAATAAATCTAGCTGAGGCGAGCGGCGCTATGCACTGCAACGCCACCCAAGACCTAAAAAAGGCTCTGGGTGATGGGATCCCCGTTGCCAATACCCCCCCCCCCCCCCCCCCCCTTATTTGGTGAGGGTTTAATTCAGTGCGAAACGGCTGCAGGGCTGGCACCACATGTAAGGCCCTCAGGCCAACCTCCTGCCGCACACAGCTGAAGGGCATGTATGACTGGGGGCTAGCCCTACATATGGAAATAAGATAGACTTAAGGTTTCTGATTCTCAATTAGGGTTTGGATTTAGACCTGTTTGATAACACTTTCTGTTACTTTCCTTGTATATGATTGAGCACAGATTGCTAAGTGAGGTATTTTTTCAGACTACGGTTGCTAAGGCTTTCTTCTTGTATATTAGGAAGGGTTATTTGGGAATGCGTATTTTCACGGCTGCTCATCATATGCTTCAAAGGCACGGTGTGAATTGCCTTCTATAAAGATTGTGGAGGGGGTGGCGGCGGCTTTTGTTTTATGGTGTTTTCTTTATATAAATGTTCATCTAGATGATGTGGCTTTGAGCTGGTAAATTATGCCTGGCACAGCTTTTTGTAGTGCGGTCTAAAAAGAAAACCCCTCTAAGTTCCGTGTTCCCTTTCACACTTGTGTTGTCCCTTCTAAAGTACTGGAAAGTCTTTCTGTATTCAGGTCTTTCGATTCAGGGGGTGATGGGATATGTAAAGCAATGGTGTAGTGAATCTCCATCCGCTTTCTATTGGTGACATAAGTGATACGACAGGTGAGAAATTTCTTCTATGTCTATCAATCTGTGAATTTGTTGAGCGCAACTCGTCACTAGTGAGGGAAGCCAGGGGCTGCGGGCTGCATTTGAGCTAGTCCCGAGAGAAAAATGATGGGCTATATTGCAGGGTATGGGTCTTCCTGCCCAACTGTTGGATATCCTGATTAGACTCCATACGAACAATTATGCTCAAGTTAGATAAGGACGATATGGGGAATTGTTGGATCGCTTCCCTGTGAAAAAAGGGGTACGCAAGGGGTGTGTCCTGGCCCCAACTTTATTCCGTCTTTATCTGAACGGGCTAGTTGGCCATCTGTTGCGTGTAAAAGACAATGATGCCCCTGGGCTGGCGACCGGGCGCGTCCCCCGCTTCGATGTTTGCAGATGACACTCTGCTGTTATCTAAAACATCAACGGGGATCCAGCGTACCTTGGATGGTTTCGCAGTTTTTTGTAAACTGTGTGGGTTGGATATTAACTTAGATAAGACCAAGTTTATGATTTTTAACCCCCATAAGGAAAACTCGCCCAAACCCTCTGTTAAACGGTATATGCCTCGAAAGAGTCAAGACCTTTGATTACTTGGGCAATACCTTAACGGAAAATTTTGACTGGGGGCCTCAGACAGCAACGGTTTCCCTCAGGCTGTCCCAGGTAGCTGGGGGAATCAGCAAAGTTCATAAGTCTTCGGTCTTCAAGCCTGCTGCACCGGTCGTAGAAATTTACAAACTTCAGGCCAGAGCGGCCTCTACTTATGGTGCAGAACTTTGGGGCTATAAACGATAAACTAATCTTGCGAGGGTTGAACATGGTTTTATGAGGAACCTACTGGGATTACCAGCTAGTACACCATTAACTCCGCTGCGTATGGACTTTGGGTTAGAACCCATAGAGGAGGTAGCAGCTGCTCGGCCATTGATGTATTGGAAGAGGCTTTGGTCCGTGCCTGAACTAATATCCTATAACGAGGAGTTCACTGAGGTATGGGCTGTTTTAGAAAATAGGAATATTCCATGGCTTGTGTATGTGAGGGCACTTTGTGGACAAATTGGTTTACCAGAGTTGTGGGAGAATCCTGCAGATAGCTGCCCAAGGACAACAAAAGCTGAGCTATGTCAGAAATTATAACTGATCTCTCCAGAGGTGCTCAACTCTGGGTAGATTGACGGTGAAGTTCCTTCAAGTGAAAGTTGTACCGAGCATGGAGAATTTTTTGGACTTAATTTATCCTGCTCTTGGAAGGAAACTCTACATACAGCTTAGGATTGGCAGCCTCCCACTTAGGGTATTCACTGGTAAATGGGCCAATATTGAGAACATTGTTTGCCCAGCTTGTAACTATAAACAAGAATATATTTTCCATGTTCTGTTTTTTTGCCCTGTCTACCGGGCAATAAGGAAATGCTGGCTGATTCCACTTTGTAGGAACCTAGGTTTCACCCAGTGTGCTCATGCTTGCAGGGTTCTTCGTTATGATACACACCCCCCTATTGTCTTTGCTGTATCACAATTCTTGTTGAGTATGTGGCGTAGATGGAGAAGTTTCCTATAACCTTGTATACACGTATTTTACTGTACCATTTGATAACTATTTGATTTAATCTAATTTTATCTTCATGTTTTTACTGTATATGTAATTTGTTGTTTTAACCACCAGTGATATGTCCTGACTTTATGTACACTTTTATGGTCTATTGACCGAAATAAAGTTATCTAAACTTAAACGATTAGCCAGGCCTTCAGGGACTTTTGGAACTCTGGAAGAGATGGGGCACATTATGTAGATGTGCATGATATGGAAGCATGATGTTTAATAGAAGGAAAAGCTGTACTCTATTTCAGCGTATTTACCCGGAGACGAGATATTTTACGGTGACCGTTTCTCAAATATGGCCGCCCTCTGACGATGTTTACTTAGTTTTTATAAAAATATATGAAATTGACCCGGATACATTGCTGTTTTGGAAAAATACAAGAAAGCCCTTGCTTGACTCGCGACACAGGGCGAAACATGTGTTGGCTGTTCTCTCTTGCTCTTCTTAAATAATATCCTCAATGAAAAAATGATAAATGAGTGAAAATGGATTAAATAAAGTGAAAAATAAAAATAACCACTTTCACTCCAACCAATTCGTACTGTTATCTTCACGAAAACAAAAAAGAAAAATATACCCATTGATGGGAGTGAACACAAACAATTGGAAAAGAGGATCACATGCTCACATCTTTCTTCTTACTCTATATCAGCGTGCATTCTAGAACAAGCATTGGCGAAACAAATAGTTCTAGTCTTTAGTGTGTACAGCGCTATGTACTTTGTAGTTAGATTCATTGTAAGATGTGGTGCTAGTAATAGCAACTATTCCTGTGCATATTGCAGTTAGTCACCCTATTTAATAAATGTGCTCTTATAAAACAAAGCCATCTTTTTCTAAACCATACATATTCGTGTTTTCCTTTCCTTTAAAGTTGATTATAGCAAGTATACGTATGCCTGTGTAAAAGAACAAGAGAATAAAGTGATAATAAATAGACCGCTCCTAAGCGTACTTAGGGTAAATGTGTACGAAAAGAAGCCATTCATGTGCAGACTTTTAATCCCAGCCGCTTGGCTTTAACATTACTTTGCTTTTATGCTTCTCTTGGAGACCAGCTCAGTTCAAAGTGGAAAGTAGAAGATCATCACAGGTTACATGAAAACTCTTGTTAAACCCCATGGCTGGTGTCAAATATTAATGTATGAGTAACCTCAAAGGCTGCATACATTTACATGAAGCAGCAGGCTTCAAACCCTTAACATAAAGAGTATTAGAAGAGTCAAAGGTTACGATTTAGCAGCAACTCTTCTGTGTGACATTTTATGATCATGATAGCACAGCCGATAGTCACTGGACTTTCAATTAAACTTTTCAAAGGAGGTGATGACGCTTTAGGTGAAAACTGAGCAGACCAACTCCATTTAAATGCAACCTCACAGCTCACAATTAGAACTAAAAAGGGACCATGTGAATTGTTAAAGTACATTCATAAATGAACTGAAAGGTCAGCTTGTTAAAACTCAAACAGTGGCAAACTGTGTTTTTATCTCACACATACTTAAAGTATGGTTAAAAGCAACACTTAGAACACTTCATACCTTGATACGGTACTTGGCTCCTTAAAACAATGACTTAATTTATACATATGTTGCATTGCACAGTAAACAATGATTTATGGGTCTTCGGCCATGTACGCGCTCAAGCCTGCAGAGGCTGGAGCTGCAGCCACAAGGACAGCCTGAATTTAAAAAACAAGAGTATACCTCCTGCTTCCCCAAAGTGGTAATTATGTGAGTTTAGCAACATGAACATATGAAGGCAGTTAAAGCCTCACACACACTGGGTCTAGTATAGAGTTTGGCAGGCAGGGTATTCCGTCACAGACATAAGGGTGTTCTTTGTCCACCAAACCCGATGCTACCTGCTCCATCCTGAGTCGGACAGGCCATCAGTGTTCAGAGAGCAGTCGCCCCCGCTGTCATAACACTTATTCAGAGTGGTTGAGTAGAGCTGTCAAATTGAGGACATTAGACCGCCTCCGCTATTCAGAGCGAGCAGTATGATCTGTTTTTTTTTTCCTTCTTCAGTTCGTAACCACAGGAAAAACCTGTCTGTCGCAGGCACAAGTGGAAAAAACTGCACCTACAATGCAAAAGGTCTCGCAATTACACGAGTTTGAGCTATTGGCGTTGTATATGGCAATGCCTTTTATTTGTTTTCGTTTTTAAACATAAATAAAAGGCATTGTCATTTACGATGCTAATCGCTTAAACGCTCGCAAATGAGAGACCTATCTCATTGCAAATGCTTGATTAAAAGTGTGTGGGGGGTTGCAAACATAAGGCAGCAGAGGGAACACAGACAGGGAGGATGTGGGGAAGCAAAAATGATGTTTGTTTCCAGGAAATGATTGTGCGTTAAACGCAGCCTCGGACAGCAGGTCAAATTGGCATTAAGCAGTGAGGTCCAAAGTAACAGCATTTAAATGAGATTTGTAGACATGTAGAAGCAACATTCAAGAGTAGCTGAATTTAAGTTTAGAGTGCATCGAAAGGTCACACGCGTCTACTTCAGAACTGTTGTTTAAAGCACAAAATTCACGTCAGAATTTATTAGACTTTAAAAACTATTTCAGATCACACAAGAATTACATTTTGGGAAATGGCCTGAGCCCGCAAGTTTAAAGTACCAAATTTGTTGGTAAAAACCGTACAGATAATCTTGAAAGTATATTCTCATGAACTGCTAATAAACAAATGGGGACCAGGAAGAGGAATTTGAGTGGGGGTGATTCGCATTAGGGCGAGAGCTAGAAGAAACATTCACTCTTATAGAGTTTTAACATAAAAAATTAGGTCCCTCTATGCAAGCAGTGGAAGGATACAAGTTATCCAATCAAAATCATGGTACAAATGCAATGCTGTAGGGGAGGGACAAATATGCTCTAGAGGGGAGAGCCAATCTCTCTATGGGGAGAGGCAAACACTTGAAAAGAAGCCACCAAATACGCTAGCTAATGAGGGACAGAAATCCGACCAATGGTAAGCATTGGGCTGGCTGTAAGCCTACTATATGTTTTGGTATGGTCAATAAGAGGCTAAAGGTGGTCTGTTTCTGATGGATACATCTGCCTGGGGATTTTTCACCTTTTACATTACCCCAATATGCAGCATTCTGCAGACACTTTACTCCTCAGCTCTTACACTGACGAGGATGTCACAGTGGAACAGCTCCGCAAGCGATTCCGCATTATGTCATTGAAGCAATAAAAGACCTAGTCAGTGTGCTGACATCAGTTCCCTTTTTTCCGTGCCGTCGACGCATACATTTTTTCCCCACTCCATTTCTGGGAGTTTTTGTTGTTCTTGTCATGACTTTGTACTCCGAGGAGGTGTGGTTTCAAGCCATCCAGAGAATGTGGGGGGCCAGATGTCGATCACTGACCCCCATGAAGATTGTTTAAGGTGTCTCCTGTTGGACCATGACGTTGGGCAATGCACTACGTGCAAGCACTTTAATCCAAAGGCGCTGAAGGAGAGGGAGGCCAAAAAACAGAAGAGAGGTCTCATGAGGTCACAGACTCGCTTGAAATCGGTGACTGCACACACTTTGAGGTCTTCTAAGAAACACAAGAAAAAGCGGTGCCATGGTTCTCTGCGTCGCTCTTCAAAAGATGCGACTCTGAAGTCTGTCCCCAACGTCATTGCAGGGATGAGATCTCTTGACTCCTTCACCGAGGGTATCTGTGACCCTGTCTTGCTCCTAGAGCAGTGACTCCACGGGCTACGAAAGATGCAACTCCTCCACCGTTGCCAAAGTCAACCACTCCACTGCTGGCTCCGTGGTCTCCGGAGCCAAATTTGGTCCCTCCTCGAATGGCTCCAGAGCCTGTGGTATCAGATCCGGCATATCCTGCTTTCCTGGTTCTGGGATCGGATCCGTCACATTTTTAAAATGTGATGTTTGGCTTGTTCGCCTGAGCTGCGAACCCTACTGGTGCGCCTGTTAGTCCCATGGGTCCGTTTGCATATTCCCTGGGAGGTTTGCTACCGCACTTTCACCCAGACACTCCAGACGCCTTTCATGCCTGTGGCTCCAGGGAGTTGGCCTCTTCCGATGCCAAGATTTTTGACGCTGCTGCAGTCCTAGAAGGGACGAGCTCCTCTAGATGGTTCATCCACGGTGCTGACTGGACCAGCTTTGACTCCTGTTCCTGTGGACCTCCATTTCGACGCCGATCCTGAAGTCACCGGCATTGGATCTGGCGCCACGGATGCCAGTTCTGATGATGAGATCTGAGAGCGGATCAAAGGCTGTTGGAGGAAGAAGAGTATCAAGGGGAACATAGAGTGGCTGAGGAAGGAGAGATTGTAGATTCTGACCTGAATTTGTTTGGGTTTGCAGAAGGCTAGTGACCTGAACACCTCTCCTGAGAGGGAGCTTTAATCACCAAAGGGCCTGCCGACGCAGGAGGTGGCCACATATGCTGTGATCAGAAAGTGTACAGACCTGTTCAAAAGGGCAGTGCAGTAATTCGTGCTTTCCCGCCTCTACAGAGGGTCCATGCCATCCAGGTTACGATTCCACTTTTCCAGAATGGAACAGCTGTTCCAGTCTTGACGGTCTTACGCCTGCTCGGTCTGTTTGCTTCTTGCATACTGTTGGTCAACCATGTACGCTGGCGTATGAGGGCTCTCCATTGCTTCCTCCGCAGGCAGTGGTTTCAACACAACAGCGATCTCGAAGAGGTGGTCAGGATCTCCATCGACACTGCAGCGGCTCTGCTATGGTGCAGTGTTTCAGGCAACCTGTCTCAAGGGAAGCAGTTTCAACCTCCTTCTCCGGTGGCCCCAGTGATAATGGATGCCACCATTCTACTTGGGGAGCACATCTGGAGGTCAAAGGTCTTTGGTCTCCAGAGGATTGTTTCACATCAGACTTTTGGAATTGCGGGTGATACATTTGGCTCTCAAGACCTTCCGTCCTTCCTTCCCATTGCGGTCAGTCAGTTCAGGTCCTAACGGACAACACGACCTCAATGTGGAACATCAACAAACCGGGAGGAGTAGGTTCAAATCTTCTCTGCAGAGAGGCTCTGCGACTGTGGTCCTGGGTTTTGGACCGTCAGATTTGCATAAACACAAATCTGGCCGGAGAACTGAATGTGCGTGCTGAGTCTGTCAGCAGTATTGGCCGATCACGAGTGGCGTCTCCATTGGAGGTGGTCTTTCACATTTTCAGGATGTGGGGTTTTCCTCATTTGTACCTATTTGCCACTCAAAACACGCACAGGCCTTCATTCTGCAGCCTCCAATATCTGATGCCGGGAGCATTGGGTGACTTTACGTTAGATTGAGGCTCACAGCATCTTTACGCGTCCTCCCCCCCCCCCCCCTCCCCCACCCAATACTCTTGATTCCTTGAGTTTAGAGGAAGATTCGCCAAGACCAGGCCCAAGTTATATTGATCGCTCCAGATTGGCTGCGAAGGTTGTGGTACACAGACCTCCTTTACCTCTCATTGCACACTGCTCAGTCCCCCCTCTCAGGGCAGACCTCCTCTCAATTGCAGGGGCAGATTCTATACCCCCACCACCAGAGCCTGCACCTTCACGCCTGGAGATTGAACATGGCAGCCTGAGTTCTTTCCCTCTTCCACCGGATGTGGTGGACGTTCTATTATCAGCCAGAAGACACTCCACCAAATTGGTCTATTCTGGTATGTGGCCATGTGTGGTGAGAGATCGATTGATCCTTTACAGGCTCATTTGTCTGATATTCCAAGTTTCTCTTTTTTTCTAGCGCATCAGGGTTGTGCAGTAGCTACTGTTCAGGGCTACTTGTATGCCTTGTTAGCTTTTCTCTGCTTACTAGATCAACCCTTGATGTTTAAATCTCCTAAAGTTATGAGATTCATTAAGGGTCTCAGTAATAGGTTTCCTCCCACTCTTTTTTTTTTTTATCATGCCTCAGTGGGATTTGAATTTGGTTCTCACATTTTTGATGGGTTCACCATTTGAACCATTGTATAGTTATCCCTTAAGGTTTCTAGCGTTTAAAACTATATTTTAGTGGCAATTACTTCCGCTAGGAGGGTGAGTTAATTGTAGGCTTTATTTCAAGCCTCCCTTTACGTCTTTCCAGACGCATACGATGGTTCTTAGAACCAGAGTCGCTTTCCTGTGTAATGTGGTCCCTCCTTTCCACTTGTGGCAGTCCATCACCTTACCCACCTTCTATCCTCCCCCACCTTCTATACTCCCCCCCTCACCCTTATAAGGAGAAGGAGAGACTGGACACCAAGAGGGTGGTCAGCTTCTACTTGGACCGAATCAAGGAGCTCATGTTGGACGATCAACTCTTCATTGGTTATGTGGGCAAAATGAAGGGCAAGGCTGTCCACAATAGAACGCTGTCCAGGTGGATCATCATGTGTATAAAAATCTGCTACGCCTTGGCCAAGAAGGAGCCCCTTGAAGGTATTTGCGATCATTCTACCAGAACTAAGTCCTCTACTTCAGCTTTGGCTAGAGGTGTTCCTGTGGTAGACCTCTGCAAGGCGGCAACTTGGGACTCCCTCCACACTTTTGCGAAGTACCATTGCTTAGATTCAGAGGTGAGAAGGAATGGCCATTTTGCTTGGTCTTTCATGCAGTACGTTTTGGTATAGGCAGGCAGGTTGGCTCCCCAGGGAGCAGGACTGCTTGTGGATTCAATTCAAAAGGTGAGGAATCCACAGGCAGATGTATCCATCAGAAGAACAAGTTGCTTACCTTCGCTAACGCTATTTCTGGTGGATACAGTATCTGCCTGTGGATTCCTCACTGACCCACCCGCCTCCCATTTGCCTGTCTGCATAAACCGAAAAAGAATAAATGTATATCTTATGTGATTTATTGGTGGAATCATGTGATACTTTGCACTTTGAATTGTCTATGATGAAGAATATCCAGGCTTGTTTGTATACTGTGTATACTTGTGAAAATGTTGGCGGTTCATTCGTTCGCCTTGAACGCACTGAAAAAATGGGTAGAACTGACAGTACGCCAACAAATTCTTCTTATGGCTCTGATGACATCACACGGAGTCACATGCGGAGCCATTCCTTTCTGATGTCCTAGTCGCTGTGGGAGAGCTTTGGAGAAAAGTGTTTGTGGAATGCTGTGCATTGGGGTAATTCAGACGGTGAGGAATCAACAGCCAGAAACTGTATCCACCAGAAAAAGCATTACCGAAGGTAAGTAACTTGGTCATTAAGACCTAAAACAGGAGTTCCTGTATACTACACTAAGGACTGGGATACTGACGGCATTAAATGTTGCATTCTGTTGTATTTGTCATGTGGTATTGCTGGCATTAAATGTTGCATTTGTCATGTGGTATTGCTGTCAGTTGTGAAATTAATGCTTCACTGCCCAGTAGGATAATATGCAAGCTTGTGGATGTGAGAGATGCCACCCTAAACTACCAGTGTTACAGGTAAATAACCTATTCTTTGAATCGTGAGCTCTTCTTGAGTAGAATGCATAGTATGGATTGGGTATTTATCTTCTTTTCCGAGCATTGGTGATTCGAATACCCTCTGTAATATCCCTATGGATAAGAACTTATGTTACGTAAACTGTGTTGAACTCTGTATCTGTAGTTGTACATTTGTTAGAGTTTAGAAACGTTGTCTTCTCTTTGTGAGCAGAGGAAACTTTTGTCAAAGCTGATTAATTTAATAAACGTGCATAGTCTCTTATCTGGCAAGACCGTGTCAACGCCATCCTATTGTTTCTTGCCTAATTTTTCTAACTCTTCTGCCCTTTCTTTTACAGATTCAAGGTTTTAATGTGACCGGGCTGAGCTTCTCCTATGCCAGCGACTGCGCAGCCTTCTTTTCCCCAGGGATCTGGATGGGCCTCATCACCATGCTCCTCTTTGTCTTTATTCTTACCTACGGACTGCACATGGTGATGAGTCTGAAGACCATGGATCGCTTTGATGACCCTAAAGGTCCATCCATCTCTGTCCCCCAGACTGAGTAGAGGTGTTCAGAGAGGATTCACAGGGCGAGGATTAGGAGATGTATCTTTCTAGCCAGTAGCTACTGATTTGTAGCTCAAAACCTATAAAAGTATGGGGGTGGGATATAAGAGGTCATGTCCTACTAAAGCAAGGATAAATGGGGAGGGAAGGATGGGGTAATAAGATTGAAGGGATATTTTGTGATAAACCGCTTGTTGCTGTATTTTTGTGAATCATACATACATTTCTAAACCGGCTGTGCTGCTCAGAGTTCCAACATGGCACTGGCTGCGCTTCCTGTTGACTGCTTCTTTTTGATGGGAGCCAGCTTGCATGACTCCCAGCTTCATATTGGAAATCTAGCAAGGAGTGGTTGCTAGCACCTGCTCTGCCCCACCCCGGGATCCTGTAGCACCCTCACATTTTCGAAGCATTTGTCTTGGGTCCTGGCATTTGCCTGGCCTGTTCTTCAGTGAGTCGTAGGAATATGCCCCTGAAAGCGCTAGCTGGTCGACTCCGTACCCTCGGACAGTGTGGTTTCTTCTTTACGTTTATGGGGCAGTCGGTGCTTCTAGCCTCTACTGTGGCTCAAGACTGGAGGAGTTGGAAGGCCAGTGGATGCTCCGTACTGCGCAGTGCAACAGTGACTTCCTGGGACGGGTCATCTAGCCTGATTAGCGAGGGCGTGTGTGGGACTATTTTTGGCTCCAGCTATCACAACGAGAAGAGGCTGCTGTGAAGTCTCAGCTACTTCGCTTTGGCTTGTACAGGTTTATCCCTTACAGAAGGCCCTTATGGACGTCTTCTTGTCGTTGTTATTGGTGTCTTACAGTAATCCTTATGAAATAACCCATGCACCTGGGTTTGTCGTTGACTACCGGGGACAGCCTGACTGCTCGTCTACTGTGGTCCTGATGAGCCCTTGCTAGGATCTGCCTGCTCAGAGGCCTGCTGGACTGCGCCTGCTGTGTGATCTAGTCGCAGAGGAAAACCAAACATGTTTAATGCGACTGATAAGAGACAGAGCTACATAATAACCACCATCCTATGGACGTATGTGCTGTTGACACCAGTCTACGGCATGTTTGTTCTTATGCAGCTCTTTGTAGCCAGGGAGCCTAGAACGGCTGGGATGCCACGGAGCGCCTCAGAACAGGGTTTTGTTTTAATTTAGTAATCTGCTTATCCCACAGTTAGGTTACAATTTTGCACGACTTGTTGGTGATCGCAAGAAAGTCTTTCTATGTCATACACTGGATTTAGGAATTTTATTCACCCCTACCTAAATACAAAAATTATTTTTAAAAACGCAAATAGCCTTGTCCTTTGACGCGCGTGCCAGAGGCGTTGAGAGGAAAGAGGTTGGGCCTGATTCCAATCTTAGCAGACCGCGTTGCCCTGTGACAGGCGTGACTGACATCCCATCCGCCAAATTACAATTCCATTGTATCCTATGGATCTTTAAACACTGCGGACGGAATATCCGGCACGTTTGTAACAGTATCATACCCGCCAAGATCATAATCATGCCCTCATTGCCCCTGTGCTTTGTCCTACAGCCAGTTGGGCAGGAGTTCATACCCAAGTAGATTTTACCTCTGGCGAAGCAATTGGCCCCTGAATTCAGAATCTTTATTTCTGACTACATCAGATGTGAAACCACGACCTATGTGCTTATTTAAAGCCCCACACATTTTCCCTTTTCTCTAATTATATTTATTCCTCTCCCACAGCCTTGTTTGGATTTCCCAGACCAACACCCTTTTATTCACATTCAGTTATGGGACCCACTAGGCCGTTGCTCGAAAGATGTACAAATTTCTTCCCTGTCTGCGAGGCATTGGCTTTCCTTGTATTATAGCAGAGCTCAAAAGAGCACTCATTTTAGAAACGTGATGTGTGAGCTTGTGTATTTATTTGTGAAGTGTCTCCTGTGGTTGTTGCCAGTTTACGTATTTTCAGCTGTTAGTCAATTTATAAAGATCTCGGTGTTCAAAGGGCCCCAATTCTCGACCTGGGGCACGGTGCTGTGGTTTGGGGCCCGAACACCTCTAGGTTCAGCGTGAGGATGTCCTGCAAGAGTGGTGTACAGGGTGCGGGTCCCATTCCTGTGCAAGGAGATTTTTCATCCTTTGTAATTTCTTTGTGTAGTGTCCCAGCACTTATGAAACAGGAGCCCAGGAGGCTTCAGTCCAAAAGGGTGTGTTTGGCTCCAAGTCCTGTGGGGCTTGTATTGCATGTAGGTCAAACCTACTGAATGGTGAGGGATGGATATATATTTTTCCTGGGTTCCAAAAGCAAGTCCGTATCTCACTCGCTGGGTGGAGGCACAGTTCTCAGAGGCTTGGTCGGGGAGTGGGCCACCTGAACCTGGAGGTGTTAACAGGTTTAAATTGCTGTTTACTTCTTTCTGTAACGCGTCACTGTATAATGTAAATGTACAAAATGGAAATAAACCTCCAGAATGACCTGATTTGTGACCGTCTTTTATTCTGACCTCCAGCACAGGGGTTTATTTGTTCCTCTTTGGTCGGCTGATTATTGTTCCTCCTTTACTACTCTGGCAGTCACTTTGTCCCACCACAGTGATCTTTCGTGATGTTAAGGAAGGCTGAACACTGCCTCATATGGATGGAGACTGGGATACGGTACTGGGGTTCCAGGAAGGGGCCCCTTTTTAGCCTGCTTCTTAAAAGTTGGTAGCACAGAATTTTAGGATGAAGAGACAGATAGGTGGCAACAGACTCCCCCACCCTCCTTTCACCTCCGGCCACAGTGTCTTGCTGTCTTCCAAGTGCGGGGACACACTGCCAGTCTAAAATCTAGCTGAGAGCACACCTCTCATGTCTGGGCCCAACATAACAAACAAAGGCAGCTGCAGCAAATACACTCAGGCAGCATTGTGAGGCTGCAGCAAATACACTCGGGCAGCATTGTGAGGATGCAGCAAATACACTCTGGCATACACTCGGGCAGCATTGTGAGGATGCAGCAAATACACTCAGGCAGCATTGTGAGGATGCAGCAAATACACTCAGGCAGCATTGTGAGGATGCAGCAAATACACTCGGGCAGCATTGTGAGGATGCAGCAAATACACTCTGGCATACACTCGGGCAGCATTGTGAGGATGCAGCAAATACACTCGGGCAGCATTGTGAGGATGCAGCAAATACACTCAGGCAGCATTGTGAGGATGCAGCAAATACACTCTGGCAGCATTGTGAGGATGCAGCAAATACACTCGGGCAGCATTGTGAGGATGCAGCAAATACACTCTGGCAGCATTGTGAGGATGCAGCAAATACACCCTGGCAGCATTGTGAGGATGCAGCAAATACACTCGGGCAGCATTGTGAGGATGCAGCAAATACACTCGGGCAGCATTGTGAGGATGCAGCAAATACACCCTGGCAGCATTGTGAGGATGCAGCAAATACACTCTGGCAGCATTGTGAGGATGCAGCAAATACACTCGGGCAGCATTGCGAGGATGCAGCAAATACACTCTGGCAGCATTGTGAGGATGCAGCAAATACACTCGGGCAGCATTGTGAGGATGCAGCAAATACACTCAGGCAGCATTGTGAGGATGCAGCAAATACACTCTGGCAGCATTGTGAGGATGCAGCAAATACACTCGGGCAGCATTGTGAGGATGCAGCAAATACACTCGGGCAGCATGGCAGCATTGTGAGGATGCAGCAAATACACTCAGGCAGCATTGTGAGGATGCAGCAAATACACTCTGGCAGCATTGTGAGGATGCAGCAAATACACTCGGGCAGCATTGTGAGGATGCAGCAAATACACTCGGGCAGCATTGTGAGGATGCAGCAAATACACTCTGGCAGCATTGTGAGGATGCAGCAAATACACTCATGCAGCATTGTGTGGGTGCAGCAAATACATTCGGGCAGCATTGTGAGGATGCAGCAAATACACTCAGGCAGCATTGTGAGGATGTAGCAAATACACTCAGGCAGCATTGTGAGGATGCAGCAATCTGTTTCTTCTGATGTACTAGTATTCATTGGCACCAAATAAATGGAATTGGTCCTTTGGCCAGTACTACCAGGGGCGTGTTTATCCTGAAATAAGATAGACACGTCTGTCCTGGGAATCTTTAGGTCTTTGTACAGTGCACCCAGTCTCGGCGGGGATCCTCTCTACTTCCACCTTAGTCACACTTGGCACTAGCATATGTATAAATATAAGCAGAGATACTCTGAAGAAGGGTTGTGCATTCGGTACCAGCCCCTTTGATCCTTCATCCTTAGGGCTACCAGCCTGTGGTTACTGTGGTTATAGTGAAAAGCTGCTGACTTAGGAGTTGGAGCAAAAAGAAAAACACAGTAGACGATGCTCCTGGACACCGTTCTCAGCTGCTGAGGAGGCGCAGCAGAGCCCTGGTGCAAGCATTTTTAGGCCAGTGCCCATCTACTGCACCTCGCAAGACACATGACCCAGGATCCCCTGGTAGAGAAGAAGTCTTCTTCGCTGTTTGGCCTCTTTGGTTTCCTGGATCCTATGCTGGCTTCCTGGATAAAAGCACAAACAAGTCTCCTTGTGACAGATTCCTTAACTCCTGTTCCCAGCTAGATCTGGATGTGCACTCCCTGCTTGCAATCGCACTTCCGTCTCCCCCTCTGGAGCACTTCCTCACTGTGCTTTACATTGCCCGTAGACCCTCTTCAGCTCATGGTTCTGATACCGGTTTTACCAGTTCATCCTTTTGGCCCTGGAGTTCTCAAGTTCACAGCCCCCTTTGTTCACCACAATCCTTCCTCCTTGCCTTAGACCAGCCTGATCCTCACAAAGCAAAGTTGATAGGGTGTACTGCCCAGTTTGACATCAAAATCTATAACTATTTATGGCTTTGAATCAACCATTACTGTCCTTCCAGATATAAGATTGGGCTTGCCATCCGGTGCAGGGTCAGAGACCGCCCATAACTCCTGTCCCAATGGCTGATGCCCTGGGACCCTCTCCCACGCCTGCTGCCCTCTGCTGTTTCTGCCTCCTACTTCCCCATGGGGACCTGGACCCTGACAAAGACCGTGAGGACACAAGCAAGCAAACTTTCAGGGATTTCTCGAAGCCGAAAAAGCTTGGTTTGGGTTGACGGATGATCTCCAAATCAGGTACTTCCTTCGGAGAGCTCACAGGCTGTATTCCAGGATGCTATGTTCAAGGTGACCTGTGACTCTACTGGTTCGATATTGTCTCCAGAGTTATATACGCTGCACTCTCCCAGATTGTTAGCATTCAATAAAGATTTATTTAAGCCATTGCCTCCGCCATCACCTACGTGTTTCGACCGGCAGGTCTTGATCACTCACGTGTTTCGACCGGCAGGTCTTGATCACGGCGTTTAGCCGTAATCAAGGCTAAACACCGTGATCAAAACCTGCTGGTCGAAACGCGTAGATGATGGAGGAGGCAATGGCTTAAATAACTCTTTATTGAATGCTAACAATCTGGGAGAGTGCAGCGTATATGTTCTTGGTGGAGGATTTTGCTCGGGTAAAGTTCGACCCCCGCCGCGAGCACCAGCTGTGTGAAAGCGCACCCTTCGTCTATGAACTGGTTTGGTGAAAGTTATATATGCAGCAGCCCATATTGTGATTGTAATATGCCAGGTTTGCAGCACGCGCTGCTGTAGATCACATGCTGTGTGCACTCCTGCCCACTAGTGTTGCAACTGGTTTGTAGAACTACAGTGCACCAGGACACAGACTGCCCCTCAGATTCTCCTTTTCCTTGTGGGTTATTGGTGTGGAGAAACGAAGCATTAGTAGGTCTCTAAACTCCAGTATATATGAAACTATGGGGAAAATATAGGGCCAGGCATTCTGGCATATCCTTACATCTGGGGAGGTGGGTAGGGCCCATCTAAGTGTACAGCCATACTAACCGATTGTTACGGGTAACTAACATTTTCCATTTGCAGCTTGGGCTGTTGAAGATCGCATGCGTACATTGACTGAAAAGCAATACTCCTTCCCCTAAGCGCCAGCTTGCAAACAAAGAAGATCAGGGATTGGCTTATCCTTAGAGCTTTGCTTGGGTCATCCTTGAAGTGCAGAGTATCCAACCTCCTTTAGCGGTGAAGTGCCTGCCGTGCACCCTGGAATTGAACTTTCAGTGGTTTATGACCTTCTGCATCCCTCTGATTGTCACCTGAAGGAGGTGACTTGGAACTTGTGCGTGGGATGAGATGCAGTCCAGATAGAGGCTTCCTCTCCAAGGGCCTCCACTCTTTCTCCACCTGTACTTTTGAAAACTAAAGACTTGGACAGTTAGGGCTGATCTGGAATCGCCAGCATCTCTAATCGGTGCCCATGAATAGTTCAAACTGTGCCCGGGAATGCAGTGCTCTCTTCCCTTTTGCCCCAAAATGATAGGCCCATGGTAATTTTAGGGTGGGTGAATGAGAAATGCCTACCCAAGGCAGCAGCAACCTGTGACCTGCCACTTGGTCTTGGCTAGCCTATATCCAAGCCCCGAAGGAAGCCGACTGACCAGTTCTGCCCGGTACAGTGAGGGTGTGAATCTTTACTCGACTCTGTTAGTCTTTGCGTGGTGCACACGTGGCCCCTCCTGCTGCTGGGCCTTGGAAGACCTCGGAGGTGGCTGAGAAGACCCCCTTGGCTTAAGACCGCAGGTGGGCCAGCATCTTCAGATGTTCATGGGTGAAGCCATCCCCGAACAGATGGCCTTGTGCCTGCTGCATCCCTAATTTCCCGTCCCTATTGACAGCATATGCCATGCTTGGAGGTACCACTGCTTCCATTGCCTAAAAGGCAGGCTACTCTTTGCCCCAAGCATCCCACTGTTGGTGGCTTTGTTGGTTCTTTATAAACCTTGGCATCAAGTGTACTAACCGGTTCAATCGCATCATTCGCCTTGACCTGCCTCCCTTCTGGGCAGGTCTTTAGTAGTATCAGTAGTAGTTATGGGGACACACATCGCTACAAAATATTCAGGTCGCAGAAAATAATTTTATAAGACAGCTAGCGGCTCTCCCATCGAGTAGCCCCCTCCTCCCCCTGAGAATGGACTTGGCACTGCGCCCAATCACTGAAGAACTGGGCCTAAAACCTCTGACTTACTGGAGACGTCTGTGGAGCAGTCAGGATCTGGGTCACTACAGAAGCGAATTACAGGAGCTGCTCAGGCTAATACATGTGTCCAAAATCCCTTGGTTAAAGTATATCCGGGACATGTGCACAACACTTGGAATCCCTGAGCTGTGGTGTAACCCTGAAGTAACTGCCACAAACCTTCCAAGGAAAGAACTCTCCAGACTGTTTTACAATTTTATGCTCGAGAGCGCTCTGGGTTCAATCAGGGAAGGATCTCTAAGTGACATTTTTACCAAAGCAAAAGACTCCTACAGACCTGAGTATGTTTTGGATGCCATGTAAGAAAGATTTTCCTGCAATGGAGATATGGCTCGCTACCACTGAGGGCCTTCACCAAATCCTGGAATGGCAACCTGGAGTTGGCTACATGCCCAGCATGCAATTACAAGCTGGAAAGTGAGCTACATGTGGTATTCTTTTGTAGAGCGTACAGTAAAATCAGGAGCTACTGGCTGGTCCCATACCTAAAGAACTTGGGTTTCCGAACTTATGCCCCAGCGTATAGAGTGCTAAAAACAGACTTATCACCTACAACTGTCTTTGCCATGGCGAAATTTTTGACGGCAATGTGGAGAGCACGCGCAGGAATTATAAAAGACTCCAATATGGCATCTTCTATTAACTTTTAAGCTTAAATCATACATCTTTTTAGACTCCAATAATGGCCTTTTAAAAACTTGTAATAGAGAAATCATTTTAATGTTTTATGGTATGTTTATGTGTTTATCTTTTATGATCTGAAACGATCGAAATAAAGATTATTTGAATTGAGTAGTATCATACATGCTGGAACACAGGATTCAGCCTGCAGAGATTTGTTTTTTCCAGAGAAAATGGCCTTTATTTCAACTTTCTCCTACCTGAAATTGCTCCCCCCCCCCATTTCACTGCAAGTTAATGTGGAAAATGCATTCACCGTCTATTTTTCAAACTCTCCCTACTCCTATTATCCAAACGTTGGTCTGATTGTACTAGGTCAGATTGGAGGTGTGTGTCGTCTCCAGAACAGCTGACACTTTCTTCCCATTGGTGGCCCGAGGACTCTCAAAGAATGGCTGTTTCCCACATACATTATCAAGACACACACACACACCTCTACACACACCTACACACACACACACACACACCTCTACACACACACACCTCTACACACACACACACCTCTACACACACACACACCTCTACACACACACACACACCTCTACACACACACACCTCTACACACACACACCTCTACACACACACACCTCTACACACACACACCTCTACACACACACACCTCTACACACACACACCTCTACACACACACCTCTACACACACACACCTCTACACACACACACCTCTACACACACACACACCTCTACACACACACACCTCTACACACACACACCTCTACACACACACACCTCTACACACACACACCTCTACACACACACCTCTACACACACACACCTCTACACACACACCTCTACACACACACACACCTCTACACACACACACCTCTACACACACACACCTCTACACACACACACCTCTACACACACACACCTCTACACACACACACCTCTACACACACACCTCTACACACACACCTCTACACACACACACCTCTACACACACCTCTACACACCTCTACACACACCTCTACACACACACACACACCTCTACACACACACACACACCTCTACACACACACACCTCTACACACACACACCTCTACACACACACCTCTACACACACACACCTCTACACACACACCTCTACACACACACCTCTACACACACACCTCTACACACACACACCTCTACACACACACACACCTATACACACACACACACCTCTACACACACACACACCTCTACACACACACACACCTCTACACACACACACCTCTACACACACCTCTACACACACACACCTCTACACACACACACCTCTACACACACACACCTCTACACACACACACCTCTACACACACACACCTCTACACACACACACCTCTACACACACACACCTCTACACACACACACCTCTACACACACACACCTCTACACACACACACCTCTACACACACACCTCTACACACACACACACCTCTACACACACACACACCTCTACACACACACACCTACCTCTACACACACACCTCTACACACACACCTCTACACACACACCTCTACACACACACACACCTCTACACACACACACACCTCTACACACACACCTCTACACACACACACATACACACCTCTACACACACACACCTCTACACACACACACCTCTACACACACACACCTCTACACACACACACACACACACCTCTACACACACACACACACACCTCTACACACACACACACACACCTCTACACACACACACCTCTACACACACACACCTCTACACACACACCTCTACACACACCTCTACACACACACACCTCTACACACACACACCTCTACACACACACACCTCTACACACACACACCTCTACACACACACACCTCTACACACACACACCTCTACACACACACGCCTCTACACACACACCTCTACACACACCTCTACACACACCTCTACACACACACACCTCTACACACACACACCTCTACACACACACACACACCTCTACACACACACACACACCTCTACACACACACACCTCTACACACACACACCTCTACACACACACCTCTACACACACACCTCTACACACACACACCTCTACACACACACCTCTACACACACACACCTCTACACACACACACCTCTACACACACACACCTCAACACACACACACCTCTACACACACACACCTCTACACACACACACCTCTACACACACACACACCTCTACACACACACCTCTACACACACACACCTCTACACACCTCTACACACACACACCTCTACACACACACACACACACACCTCTACACACACACACACACACACCTCTACACACACACACCTCTACACACACACACCTCTACACACACACACCTCTACACACACACACCTCTACACACACACACCTCTACACACACACACACACACACCTCTACACACACACACCTCTACACACACACACACCTCTACACACACACACACACCTCTACACACACACACACCCCTCTACACACACACACACCTCTACACACACACACCTCTACACACACACACCTCTACACACACACACACACCTACACCTATAATTCGACTGGTCTCTACATGTGTTGATGTCCTATTCCCCACCAAGTAGTATCTGAGTAATGTCTTGCTTTTCGAATAACCCCCTGCCCTCTTGATAAAAGCCTCTTGCCTAGAGTATCCTTAGCTGGCTGAGCACCTGGGCAATGTAGAGCAAGTTGGTGAATGAGCCTGGGTCTTTGTCGCCCGTCAAATGCAGGGAGAGCACATACTCCTTTTTAGGATTGGTGTTTGCCAACATCTTTTGATATTGCTAAAATTGAATATATAGTACACTTATAGAGACTTTCTGCTAGCCCTCTTCATCCATTGGTGTGCCGTTGGGCCATTCTAATATTTCTTCCATTTACAGCATAGGGAAGGAAATCAGTCCGCCCACTTCAGCCATTGGTTAACATCACTGTGTGTGACATCATTCCACTCTTCCACAAAGAGCGTATTCACACACAACATCGTTCCCCTCAGTGCCCAAAAATACAATGGCCTTCTGATGGATGCTTCTAACTGCAGATCCTTCACCTTGTAAATATTCCCCAGGTGTCAAGCTGGATCTAGAAACATTTAAGCAGTACTCCTGCATGCCTGTAGGTGGTGTTGTGCGGTCCCGCACTGACATCAAAAAAACGCTTCAACACCCATCAGGGGTAACGAGGGCTGTATGAATGCAAATCTTTCTTCCCCTTTTATCCCTCCGCTATCCTTCTTCTCACTCCAACTAACAGACTAATATCCACCACTGAAATTACCTCATATTTCACCATATTAATTCACCACTAATCCTTTATAGGCTCCCTGAATAGCGTGCGTCAACAAGCGAGCGATAAATAAATACTAACCTTTGTCCTACTCTATCCTTCTGCTATCATTCCAAGTCCAAATAACTGACTAACCCATCCACCACTTAAAATGTACTTGCATGTTTCTCTATACTAATTCAACACTAATCCTCTGTGGGTCCAGGAGTAGCGTGCTACCCGCCGAAAAAGCGCTTTGACGCCTCGTCGGGGTAGTAAGCGCTATATAAATGCAATTACAATACAATTACAATACAATACAATAGGGTTTAAGCCTTCTAAGGACTTTTGCAAAAGTCTGTAACAGATCCCCACAAAGTGTGCCTATGGTGCCTGTGATCAGAACACAACTCTAAGACATGCGACTGCTGCAACCAAAGGAATCCAAAGGTCATGCAGGGCTGCAAAGCAAAACGTTAAATTCCCAAATATCGAAACACACACCATGACCAGTCTAAGCGGAAGGGAGGGTTTTGTTCCTGAAGTCAGTTCCATATGACGCTGAACATCCTGTGATTCTGGGCAAATCACTTAATCTCCCTGTGCCTAACTAAAATGAATGTGTCCTCATGTAACGTAACTGGTGCTATGTAAAGCGCTCTGATACCCGATTCAGGTCAAGTTCGTGCTATATAAAACTCTGCCAAAAAAAACAAACTGCATCTGCATAGCCTATAGGTCTCACCTTTGCACCCTATTGGCTTTGCCAATAGTTTTTTTTTGCCATGCTGGATGGCAACCCTGTTTTGATGTAGCCACAAGGCATGTGTGCCTATAGAAATGGCACATTTTTTAAATTAAGTCACCGATCAGAGTTTGATTGGTTACTGAAAAGAGAACAAACTTGGAAGCAACACAGGAGGCAGTGGGGAGGTGGAAGCAACAATCGTGAGGATTCAAAAGCAACAGTGGGGAGGGCTGGAGGAGATACAAAAGCAACTGGAAGGAGGGACGGAGCAGATGCAAAAGCAGCTGGGGAGAGGCTTGAAGGGGACATGAAGGCGGAAGCAACACAGGATTTTGGGAAAAGCAATAGTTTGTTTATTTCCACATCCCCGTCCTCCAGGCGCTATCTGTGGTTCACAGTGGATCCTAAGCATTTCCAGTTTGCCGTACCCCCTTTTGGCCTTAGCCATGCCCCTCAGATGTTCACAGAAACTGATGGCGGTTGCAGCACACCTTTGGAGGTTGGGGATCCCAGTCTTCCTCTACCTCGATGAATGGCTATTGAAGGTGGACTTGCCTCGGACAGTAGCCACCCACTTCCAAATGACGATGAACCTCTGAACATCGAACATGCGAAGGAGTTGGTTCGGGGAGGGTTTGGCAGTGGTGGCTGCTGTCAGTGAAAAGTGGTGAGGCAGTGGTGGGGGACAATAACACAAAAAGCTAAAAGATAACTTACCTGCTGCCTCCGTGCTTTCCTGCTCCTCTCTGCTGGTGCACAGGCTCCCAGATTCCCTTACGCCAATCCATGCGCTGCTCTCATGATGGTAATAATACTATTACGCAGCATGAGAGAAGCGTTGGGATTGGTCTGAGCTGGCTGGTTTTGTGCTCCCACAGAGACTGGGAGCCTGTGCCTGCTGTTCTCCACCCAGCTGTGCAGCACAGCTCGGGCTGGAGAAATCTAAGTGCGCATGTTGATGTGGCCATCCTATGGCAGCTGGCCAAACCGACATGCGCACTTGCAGTGCCCACCACTCTTCCTCCATGCTTGCTTCTGTCAGGATGGCCCCGCCCCCAAGGCGTGGCTCCATGATGAAACATAAAATAATAAAAAAAATGTTTTTCCTGTTTGCCTCCACTGGTTCTCGGCAGTGGGGAAGACACTCTTCTACTCTAACGGAGGAACTGTCACTGGGATTTGGCCCGGTAGTTTGGGCTGGGCTGCTCTTATCAGAGCAAGGTCAAGACTAATTTGCATATGGCTGGCTCCAAACTGAGGTGGCATTTTTTGCAAAATAACAATGGACTGGGATGCGGCCCGAGTAATTACCAGTGGCTGAGATTAATTCAAGCATTCAAACCATTCCACCCCCAGGAACCTCCAAATAATCATCGACTGCAAACTGGACATGACCACACAAGACAACGCGTCACTGCATCCTGCTCCCACACCCTGAAGATACTGAGGAAGATGTTAAAATGACTGCCAAGCAACACTAGAAAAACGGTCGCCCGTACTCTACTTACCAGCTATTTGGACTTCAGGAAAACCCTCTATGTTGGGCTCACTGGAGACTACAAACCATCCAGCACTTGGTAGCCAGACTCCTCCCACATGAAACTCACATCACACCTCCGAGATCCCCACTGGCTTCCGATAAACAAATGCACTCATTTCAAACTCCTCACACGCACATTCAAGGCACTACACAGTTCAAGCCCCTTCTATCTGAACAGTTGCATCCCCTTCCGCTGACCACCCAGAAACCTCTGCTCTGCAGGACTCCATCTCGCACACATCCAACACATACACAGATCCAGACATGGGGGACGGGCGTTCTATTGCATTGCTCCTAAAGCCTGAAACGGCCGCCCACTCCACATCAGACCTTCCTCCTTCCCCAAGAAGCCGAAGACCTGGCTTTAAAATTACCCAAATTACCACAGGCAGGAGTGGTCACACACACCTGTTCAGTGCCAGGATACCCTCACCGGAGAAAGTGCACTTTACAAATAAACATAGCTTAACATCCATCACGTTTTCACCTCAGAAATATGCCAGGCAACTATGCGGGCATCGGTTCATACATTCCCACCCACTACTTCCTCAACAGTCTGATCTGTTGAGAGTAGAAATTTACACACTTAATCGTGACGGATGTTTGGTCTGTGCTGGCTCACAGACCCACAACCGTGGGAGGTCCTGCTTTGGTTTTTATTCACATGGTGAAGAATCTGTGGTTAGAAGTATCCATCAGAAGAACAAGTTCTGTAGTAGGGGATCTCTGTGTATAGTCATAATCTAGTGAATAGTCCCGCCCATGTGCGTGGACCCCGGCAATCAAAAATAATCTCTTAAGTTGTCAAAAGAATGCAGGAACTGCAAAGACACTTAAGAGAGAATTAAAGACAAATAATGCAGCCTATATCCACAGGCTACACTGTCCAGTACTTCAACTAGAAATTCCACCAAAATTCACCACACACAGCCCAGCCTGCTAGTTTCTACCATAGAGAAACCTGCCTCCCCAGTCAAAGACCCAGGAATGATAGAGAGGAAGGTAGGGACAGACAAGCCCCATAGGCTGCCATTATGTGGCTTAAACAGGATACTGTGCCTTTAAGAGAACCTTCTAGACTTCTCCCAGTATCCCAGAATGCATAGCAGGTCCAACTTACTTTCAGTTCTTTTTTCCGGCTCCTGCTTACAGGACCCTGGCATTGAGCTCTCCCTTTTTCAAGGGTTTATTGAATTCGTTTTTGCACTTTTGTCTTTTAAAAGTGTTACAGTTTATTTCTTGGTGCTCTCCTCTCCCTTTTGTGCTGGTTTTTAGGTGTTTTGGGGCTCCAAAATGCCTGGCCTTTTTGTGAAGTGCCCAGCATGTGAGAGGAAGAAGGCCAAAAGCGACCCCCATGATGTCTGCATCGTGTGCCTTCCGGAGAATCATGGCCCTGAGGAGTGTGCTATCTGCCAGCAGCTTTCTGCTAGGACCCTCAGGGACAGATTGAAGATCAGGCTGGCTGGCCTGGAGGATAGGCGTCAACGTGCTGCAGGTGGGTCTGGGCAGCCTGGGAAGGATCCCTCTGCCTCTGCTGAGGCCCCTGGGGGGCTCCCCGGGGGCAGGAAGTCCAGCCAACGGTCCCATTCTCCGTCGACGTCGAAGGCTTCGACGACGGCGTCGAGAGGGATGACGACGGCGTGCTCCCCATCTCCCCGGGGCTCCGGGTCGAGACGGCGTGGCGGATCGACGGCGAAGGAGAAGCCGACGTCGAGGCCGCCGTCGACGTCATCGTCTTCGTCGACGTCGACGTCTTCATACCGACGCCGAAGGCGCAGGGACGTGTTTCGGCGCTCGCCGTCGAAGCGGCACCGACGCTCGCCGTCGAGGCGACACCGTCGGTCGTCGTCGAGGCGACACCGCCGTTCGACGTCGAGGGGCTCCTCGACGTCGGGGACAACAAGGCGACGTCGACGATCGACGCCGAGGGCGGACCGCCCGACGTCGAGAGGACGGCGTGAGAGATCGCGCAAGAGGAGATCGACGCCGAGGAGTCGACGTTCGACGCCGAGGATGAGAGGGTCGGCGTCGAGGGGACGACGTTCGACGCCGGAGTCCAGGAAGCGCCGTTCGACGCCGGAGAAGCGTCATTCTGCGTCCAGCAGACAGCGGTCAGCGCCGAGGAGTAGATCTCCTTCTCCCAAACGGCGCAGAGGGGGCTCTAGCCCCAGGAGTCACGCCACTTCCGGTGGTCGCAAGAGGAAGAGGTCGCCTGCGGATGGGGATGGCTCCCCGCGACCGTCCCCTAAAGGGTCACCGGGCTCGGTGTACTCGGAAGTGTACACTCCATCTCGACCCGGGACTCCTCCTCCTCCACCCGTACCGAAGGAGGACCCTCCGCCCATACCACCACTTCCTAAGGGGGATTCTGATCCACCTCCGGTCCCACCTCATGGGCCCGCCCCGCAGCCGGTGGTCCCTCCGCCGAGGTCCACTTCGCTGCCGTCGCTGCCTGTTCCTCCCAAGGGGACCCCGAAACCGAAGCCCCGGGAGGCTCCGAAGAGTCCCCGTGAGAAGCCACGGAAGACCCCTCCTCGCAGACCGAAGGAGCGCCCTAGAGCTGGCAGGTCTCGTTCTCGCTCTAGGCGCAGGTCTCCCACGAGGTCGAGACACCGCCATAGGAGGCGCGAATCTCGCTCTCGCACGAGATCTTCTGGGACCAGGGACTATTCACCTACGCTGTCGGGGTCGCCGGACACCAGAGTGTCCCCGATAGACGACCTGGTTGCCTTTCAAGACGTCCTGTTGCGGGGCGCGGCGAAGCTAGGCATTACACTGACGGTGCCTACTCCGAAGACGTCCGTCATTTTCGAGACTCTGCATCAGAGGCACATGTCTCGTCCCCTTCTGCCCCTGGTACCGGGCTTGGAAGAACCGGCTATGGCGCTGTTTCTCACCCCGGCTGTGACGAGAGCGGCCCCTTCCAGGCTACTAAAGAAATACCGGGCTCCCGAATCGGATCCGGCCTTCTTGAGAGCGGAGCCTCCGCCTGACTCCGTCATCGTCACGGCGGCCCGCAAGCAGCACGCCACCACTCCGACCTCCACGGTCCCCCCGGACAAGGAATCTAGGTGGATGGACTCGGCGGGACGAAAGATCTGTGGGACTTCCGCGACATCCATGAAAGCGGCGAGTGCAACGGCTCTGTTGGGGCGTTACGACCGCGCCCTCTGGGACTCCCTCGAGCGCTTTGCGGAGCATTTGCCTCGGGAGCAGCGTGAAGACTTCATGGAGGTCCTGAGTGAGGGTATGCTGGTGGCCAACCAGATAATCAGTGCGGCTGCGGACTCCTCCCTGTTGGCTGCTCACGGGTTCTGCCACGGGATCAACCAACGGCGCCACGCATGGCTCCGGCTGACGTCCCTGAAACCGGACGCGCAGCAGCGGGTGGCCAATCTGCCGTTTTCCGGGGAGACCCTCTTCGGGAAGCACGCTGATGATGAAATGGCCCGCATGAAGGCGGAGGCCGAAACGCTGACGGCTGTGGGCTTGGAAAAACCCAAGGAGACCAAGAAGCAGTACCGCCCTTTCCAACGGCGGTTCGGAGGTCAAGGCCGAGGACGGGGACAGGCTTCGGGACACTCACAACAGCAGCAGCAGCAGTTCCGTAAGCCGTTCCAGAAGCGGCAGAGGGGCAGAGGAGGCCAGCAGTCGGCTCCGGCGCCCAAGGGCCAGGCGGGGTCTAGGCCCTAGGAACTTACTTCCCCCGGATCCGTTACCCACTCCGGTAGGGGGAAGCATCCAACTTTTTCTGGCAGAGTGGAGAAAAATTACTCAGGACAAGTGGGTGCTGAATATTGTTTGCAATGGATACAGTCTTCGGTTCACCAGCCCTCCTCCAGCGATTCCCCCGGTCAGCTCGCAGTTTCAGCTGCGCGAGCTTCAGGCGGAAGCGGATATCCTGTTAAGGAAAAGGGCGATAGAAGACGTACCTCTGTCTCAGAGAGGAAGAGGTCTGTACTCCCGGTTCTTTCTGGTTCGCAAGAAGGACAAGAACGAGTTCAGGCCCATTCTGGATTTGCGACAGGCAAACAAGTGGATTCGCAGAGAAAAGTTCCGCATGCTGTCGTTGCACCAGATCTACCCTCAGTTGCAACAGGGAGACTGGCTGTGCGCGATAGACCTACAGGATGCTTACTTCCATGTGCCCATTGCTCACAAACACAGGAAGTTCCTGCGGTTCCAAGTCGGCACCAATCACTATCAATACACAGTACTCCCATTCGGGCTGAAGTCTGCGCCAAGGACATTCTCGAAGTGCATGGCGGTGGTAGCGGCACACCTGAGGAAGAACAAGGTGTTTGTCTACCCTTACTTGGACGATTGGCTGATCAAGGCATCCTCCTTCTCGGAAGCGCGAGCACACTTCCAGAAGACGTGCGTTCTCTTGAACAAGCTGGGGTTGCACATCAACATGGCCAAGTCTGTTCCGACTCCGGTCCAATGCATACAGTACTTGGGAGCCTCCATCAATACGCTGTCGGCAAGCGTGTCTCCTTCGGAAGAGCGACGATTATCACTCCTTCGGAAGGCTCAGGCTCTTATGACGACTCCATCTACAACAGTGAGGACGGTGTCTTCTCTACTGGGATCGATGGCCTCTTGTATCTTCCTGACGCCACACGCACGGCTGCACATGAGACCGTTGCAGGAGTGCTTGGAGGACCAGTGGGATCAGAGGAAAGGATCTTGGGACGACGAGATTCGCCTATCGCTGCATGCTCTTCAGTCCCTGAAGTGGTGGTGTTCGGCGGAGAATCTCCTCAGAGGGGTTCCCTTTCACAAGGACATTCCCACGCAGACGGTCGTGACGGATGCGTCTCTTCTGGGATGGGGAGCGCACTCCGGGACTCTGCAGATTCAAGGCACGTGGTCACCGATGGAGGCCACGTATCACATCAATTTCCTGGAACTCAGAGCTGTTCACTTGGCGCTGAAGGCCTTTCTTCCGTCCTTCCGGACCAACTCTCTGCTTGTACAGACGGACAATACCACCACGATGTATTACCTCAACAAGCAGGGGGGGTCGAGATCGCGCACCCTGTCACAAGAGGCGCAGACGATCTGGCACTGGCTCCTGGCCAGAGGACTGACGATAACGGCCACCCATCTACCAGGTGTGCAGAATGTTCAGGCAGACGCACTGAGCAGACTGCTTCAGGAAAACCACGAATGGGTCATAAACGACGAAGTACTAGGAGAAGTCTTCGCAAGGTGGGGAACTCCAGACGTAGATTTGTTCGCCACCGCCGAAAACAGCAAGTGCAGAGACTTCGCCTCCAGGTACTTCCAGCAAGGGACGCTGGGGAATGCGCTATGGATCGACTGGACGAACAGCTTTCTGTACGCCTTTCCTCCCATTCCCCTGATTCCGGCGGTGCTCATCAAGCTGGCCCGGTCCAGGGCTCGGATGATACTCATCGCCCCGGAGTGGCCCAGGCAGTGGTGGTTCACGGACCTGCTTCACCGGTCTCTCCTTCCTCACATTCGGTTGCCGTGCAGGCCGGACCTTCTCACGAAGTTCGGGGGACGGATGTTACACCCCAACCTATCGTCTTTGAGTTTGGCGGCATGGCTCCTGAGATAGTGCAGTATGGCCATCTTAATCTGCCCAATGATTGCATGGACATTCTGAAGGAGTCCAAGAGGCCTTCCACTAGGACTTCATATGCTTACAAGTGGAAGAGGTTTTGTATCTGGTGCCAGTCTAAGAACCATGATCCTACGACCTGTAAGGAAGATGTCATCCTTCCTTACCTTTTACATTTGGCGCAGTCTGGCCTTAATGTGCATTCCATTAAGGTTCATCTGGCTGCATTGACTGCCTACAGGAAATGCCCTTCACAGACTTCCTTTTTCCAGATCCCCGTGATCAAAGATTTTCTGGAAGGATTGAAGAAAGTATTCCCTCCTGTCAGGCTTCCCTCGCCTTCATGGGAATTGAATGTGGTGCTGTCCAGGTTGATGAAGGAACCTTTTGAACCTATTCATAAGGCTTCGTTGCAGCACCTGTCCTGGAAGGCGGCGTTCCTCGTGGCCATTACATCGGCCCGCAGGGTGAGTGAAATTCAGGCGTTGTGTTGTAATGAACCTTATACTGTATTTCATGCTGCTAAGGTTGTTATGCGTACTCACCCTAAATTTCTTCCCAAGGTTATTTCTGACTTTCATGTCAACCAGACTATAACTTTACCTACGTTCTTTCAGAACCCTTCGTCCCCAGCGGAGAGGTCTCTCCATTCTCTGGATGTTAGGAGGGTGTTGAAATTTTATCTGGATAAAACCAAAGATATTCGTAGGTCTGACCAGTTGTTTATCAATTATGGATCGGTCAGGACAGGTCTTGCGACCTCTAAGCAGTCCATCTCTAGGTGGATTGTGTCCTGCATACAATTGTGTTATCAGAAGGCTAATAAGACCTTAGGAGGTAAGCCTAAGGCTCATTCCACCAGGGGCAAAGCTGCCACGACGGCTCTGCTCCGTAACGTGCCGATTGCTGAAATCTGCAAGGCAGCCACTTGGAAGTCGGTTCATACCTTTGCTAAGCATTACTGCCTGGACACTGACGCCAGGGCAGACGCTCAGGTTGGACAGGCTTCACTGCGGAATTTGTTCGCACAATAGTGGCATTATGTATTTACTCTCCACCGCCGCTTAGTTGGGGGATGGGCTTGCCATTCTATTCACTAGATTATGACTATACACAGAGATCCCCTACTACAGAAGGAGTAGTTTCTGTCCTGTAACTCCAGTTCTGTAGTAGGGGTATCTCTGTTATAGTCATAAGCGCCCTCCCTCCTCCCCGGTGGAGAATTCTTCATGTACACAATGCTGCAGGTCTGGCGTTGTATACGCCTTCAAAAAGAACTGAAAGTAAGTTGGACCTGCTATGCATTCTGGGATACTGGGAGAAGTCTAGAAGGTTCTCTTAAAGGCACAGTATCCTGTTTAAGCCACATAATGGCAGCCTATGGGGCTTGTCTGTCCCTACCTTCCTCTCTATCATTCCTGGGTCTTTGACTGGGGAGGCAGGTTTCTCTATGGTAGAAACTAGCAGGCTGGGCTGTGTGTGGTGAATTTTGGTGGAATTTCTAGTTGAAGTACTGGACAGTGTAGCCTGTGGATATAGGCTGCATTATTTGTCTTTAATTCTCTCTTAAGTGTCTTTGCAGTTCCTGCATTCTTTTGACAACTTAAGAGATTATTTTTGATTGCCGGGGTCCACGCACATGGGCGGGACTATTCACTAGATTATGACTATAACAGAGATACCCCTACTACAGAACTGGAGTTACAGGACAGAAACTACTCCTTGTTTGTCTTCAGTAACGCTCTTTCTGGAGGATACTTGTCACTTTTGGAGCAGAACGACACCAGTGCGGAGCCACATGACACCATCTACTGGTGTGCTGTAGTAAAGCTTAAAAGATTCTGTATCCAGCACGATGCCTGGGGAACATTCACAAAATTAGGGATTTGCGGTAATCTAGAGTATCAACCAGAAAGAGTGTTGTTCCTGTGTACCTTTTTTTTTTAGATCAAAAAATATTTTTGCTATTGGTCTTTGTTATTTTAATTGTTCTTCCTCTTTTTGTGGCATGTACTTGATATTAAAAAAGAAATAAAAGCATTTGCAAAGCCAATAGGTCTTACCTTTTTTTTTTGAGCTATTGACTTTGTCAATGCCTTTTAACCGTTGTGCACAGCAGCGTGGCTAAATTGGAGTGGAGAGGAGCGGAACGGAACAGTTGTGGGTGTAAGTAACAAACAAGAAACCGAACCTAAAATCAACACAAAGGTATGAGGCATAAAGTTGATGAATGGCTGGAAGGCAATGTAAAAGGCATGCAGTAGCAAGCAGCATGAAGGTTTAAATGGCATTTGTACATTATAATTAAGACTCCCTGTTTTCAGTTTTTACAGATTTCTATCGATAAATACCGACAGAAAACAATGTGGTTTCTGTCTGCATTTATTTTTAAAAGTGGATAAATACGTAAAGTTGTGCTTCTTTTAAGTGACTCACCATGCTGTCTTTCGTGATTTATAGGCCAGTTGGGCAGATGGACAGCATGAGAAATTAAAAAACAGGATGACATTTCTTTAAATAACAGCATATGTCAACATACATGTATGGTATAATGCTAGTATTTACCAGTGGATGTATTTGGATGTAATATTTGGCAGCTTTAATAGCAATAAAACGCGACAGACGTCAAAGTATGAGTGCACTTCTATCACTTAAAAAGATATGGAAATGTACAGTTTTACAACTTCATTTATACGCAAAACACAAAATAAATATGGATAAAGACAGATAAAATGGCCCAAAAATAAATATGGATAAATACAGACGGAAGTGGCCAAAAAATAAATACCATAAAACAGGGAGCCCTAATTATAATGGCTTAATCCAAGCCACATAAAATATCATTTTATTTTAGTTGTACGGGTTAGCCAAAAGATGCAGACGTATCTAAACAATGTTCAGAAATGCAGAACAAATGGAGGAAGTAGCATAAGAACTAGGAACGGAGGATGTGTCCGGAAACGCGACCTCCGTGACCGCGTGATCAGTGGACGGACACTAATCAAGCAGAAGCAATCTGTTCTTGGTTCATGCGCCACAAAAAGAAAAGGAAGTGACTCGTGTCATTCCCTGAACGATTAGGAGGCAGGAAAGGAGAGTGACAACGAAACTAACGAATGGTAAGCAATGGTCGGGCTCCAAGCCCTTTATTATAACCAGTTTGATGCTGATGACGAGCTCAGCTCGTCATCAGGCTTACCTGCCGTGTGCTGATGACGAGCTGAGCTCGTCATGTAACGCGGTAATTTTAAAAATGCAGCACACAGTGGGAAATGCCGCCGCAGCGATGCGGATAAACAATGCCCCTTGCAGGTGAAAGCACATGCGTGGTCGTATGGGAGACCCAACAAGCGAGAGCATGCATAACATGCTCTGTTTCAGACAGAATCTCATAACCATCACATCAGATTGCTAAAGCCAGATGTATTTAATGGATTGGTGTCAGTACAATGCGTTGTGTTACAACGCATTCCGTTACAACGCAGATTTTACAACGCGGGATGCATTACAACGGAAGTCATTACAATGCATGGCATTACATCGCACATGCTATTACAACGCATGGCATTACATCGTAAGTATAGGTAAGTATACCTTTTTTTAAAAATGTTATTTAGTTTATTGTAATTAATTATTTTGAAATAATTTAATTAAAAGACATTTAAAAATTGTCATTAATTTAATTTAATAAAATAATATCTATTAAATAAATGTAATTTTATTAAAAATTGTAATTAATTTAATTTAATTAAAAAAAAGTAATTAGTTTAATGTACATATTTTTAATAATGAAATTAAATTAAATTAATAATATTAATTTATTTAATTAATTTAATTAAAAAATGTAATTAATGTAAAATAATTAATTTTATTTATTAAATATATTTTAATTAATTTTAAAATGGTAAATATAATTTACTTATCCCTAAACCCAAACCCTGCCCTAAAACCTAAAAACACCCCTGTACCCCAAAACCCAAACCCTGCCCTAAAAACACCCCTGTACCCCAAAACCCAAACCCTGCCCTAAAACCTAAAAACACCCCTGTACCCCAAAACCCAAACCCTGCCCTAAAACCTAAAAACACCCCTGTACCCCAAAACCGAAACCCTGCCCTAAAACCTAAAAACACCCCTGTACCCCAAAACCCAAACCCTGCCCTAAAACCTAAAAACACCCCTGTACCCCAAAACCCAAACCCTGCCCTAAAACCTAAAAACACCCCTGTACCCCAAAACCCAAACCCTGCCCTAAAACCTAAAAACACCCCTGTACCCCAAAACCCAAACCCTGCCCTAAAACCTAAAAACACCCCTGTAACCCAAAACCCAAACCTTGCCCTAAAACCTAAAAACACCCCTGTACCCCAAAACCCAAACCTTGCCCTAAAACCTAAAAACACCCCTGTACCCCAAAACCCAAACCCTGCCCTAAAACCTAAAAACACCCCTGTACCCCAAAACCCAAACCTTGCCCTAAAACCTAAAAACACCCCTGTACCCCAAAACCCAAACCCTGCCCTAAAACCTAAAAACACCCCTGTACCCCAAAACCCAAACCCTGCCCTAAAACCTAAAAACACCCCTGTACCCCAAAACCCAAACCCTGCCCTAAAACCTAAAAACACCCCTGTACCCCAAAACCCAAACCCTGCCCTAAAACCTAAAAACACCCCTGTAACCCAAAACCCAAACCTTGCCCTAAAACCTAAAAACACCCCTGTACCCCAAAACCCAAACCTTGCCCTAAAACCTAAAAACACCCCTGTACCCCAAAACCCAAACCCTGCCCTAAAACCTAAAAACACCCCTGTACCCCAAAACCCAAACCTTGCCCTAAAACCTAAAAACACCCCTGTACCCCAAAACCCAAACCCTGCCCTAAAACCTAAAAACACCCCTGTACCCCAAAACCCAAACCCTGCCCTAAAACCTAAAAACACCCCTGTACCCCAAAACCCAAACCCTGCCCTAAAACCTAAAAACACCCCTGTACCCCAAAACCCAAACCCTGCCCTAAAACCTAAAAATACCCAAACACCCCAAAACATATACATCAGTACCCCAAAACATATACTCCTATACTCATACTTATTTTAAAAATTACTTAAATTAATATATTTAATTTATAATATTTAAAAACGAAATAAATATTTTTTTTTTAAATTAATAATAATTAAATCAATTATAAAATATTAAATAAAATTTAAAAAAAAAAAAATACTTACCAATACTTACGATGTAATGGTATGCGTTGTAATAGCATCTGCTATGTAATGCCATGCGTTGTAATGGCATGCATTGTAATGGTATTTCCGTTGTAATAGCTGCGTTGTAATAGTTGCGATGTAAGAGTAACACACCGTATATATATATATATATATGTATATATATATATATATATATATATATATATATATATATATTCTAAGAATCCCCCAGAAGTCTATTGACCCCATGCTGGCCATCTCCTGCTCTTGGTAAAGTCGATCATATCTTGGACCCAGCTGCTCTTTTCTCCTTCCAGCCTTTCCCTGGGGGGTGGGGGCTGAGCTGGAGATCTAACCACACTTTAGCCAGATGATGTGTTGGCATCGTGCCTGGTTTGCACACCGCCATGGTGGTGAAAACGTCCTCTGCGCTGAATCTGCCCCAAGAGTGCTCAGTGCTCTGCTGTATCAGGATAGCATACGTGCCAGTTGACCCGACCCGGGAGGGACACTCAATTGTAATTTTGTTTTTTTTGCCAAAAATGCATGGGTGCCATTGACGTAATTTAGGGAGTGGCCAGGTGACTCTGCTGTGACTTGTGTTCTGCCCCTTGCTACTCCTGGCCCTGCCTTTGCAACCCCTGGCTCTGCCTTTGCAACCCCTGGCTCTGCCTTTGCAACCCCTGGCTCTGCCTTTGCAACCCCTGGCTCTGCCTTTGCAACCCCTGGCTCTGCCTTTGCAAACCCTGGCTCTGCCTTTGCAACCCCTGGCTCTGCCTTTGCAACCCCTGGCTCTGCCTTTGCAACCCCTGGCTCTGCCTTTGCAACCCCTGGCTCTGCCTTTGCAACCCATGGCTCTGCCTTTGCAACCCCTGGCTCGCCCCTTGCCATCCCTGGCTCGCCCCTTGCCATCCCTGGCTCTGCCTTAGAAAACCCTGGCCTCAGAGTTGGCAAAATCAATGCCAGACACAAGGGCAGCTCCCCCCTATGGACGTTGATTGTTGGAGCTCCCCTTTCCTTGTTTTCTGTCCATTTTGTATTACACTAATAGTTATTCACTATTAGTGTAATAAAAAATGGATTACAGTTAGCGGAAATATGACCCTAGCCTGCAGCTGAGGTAAATGAAACCTGCTTTTAAATGTGTGTTGTGTACTTGCTTGTGTGTGAGTGTTTATGTGAGAACAAGTGGGTATGTGTAAGCATGCGTGTGTGAGTAAAAGTAAATGTTAAATGGTGTGGGATGTCGCATCCGCTATACCTGGCATTGTGGTAAATTGATGTTCATGCAAAAATGACTTTATTTTAACTGTCTCCACCCTGAAATTGCCTCGGCTTCAAGGGAAAAATAAATGTACCCACATAAAAAAAACAAGCATTTACAATGCAATGGTTTCGCCTTTGGAAAAGTTCGAGCTATTGACATTGCTCATGACATTTTTTTTTTTACTTATAAATAAATGGCATTGTTATTTACATTGCCAACGGCTGACACTACAGGTGCAGGCACACCCGTCCAATGGCAGAAGTACTGAGGCTGCCATGAATCTAGAGTTCTGTACTGCCATTTACCAACCTGTGTTGAGAGTTGAGAGGTTAGATTTCTAAAAGTGAAAGTTGAAATCGCATTGCGCTTAGAGCAGCAGGGTGTCCGGCAGCTTTAGCCTGGGAGCCGCCCCCTCTCACCCCTCAGCGCCAGTACACAGAGTGACGCAAACACATTGTACTACTGAAAAGGGAGGGCTTGGAGTTATTAAAGAAATGGATATGCCCAAGACTATCAAAGATGTGTGAATAAATTGTGGCTTGCAGTATAACGAGATCGCAAATTGTTGGTCTGTGCGTGGAAGCTTTCTCTGATGCTTTTCCTGCCTGTCAGGTTGGCACAGCTTTCGAACGCCACTAATCTGCGTGAATATTAAATGGGTAAACATGATCATCCTTTAATATTTGTTTGGATTGAGTCCTTCTGGTGTTTTAATAAGTGGAGTCTTCTAGAATGCTTGTTATCTGTCTGCTATGCAAACAGGATTTATTATTCACATCGATCGGATTTTCCTTAGTGTTGTAGCTCCTGGCAGTGTGCTTTCGAGTTACGGGAACTGACTTTTTTTTTAATAAAATAGCTGCAGCATCATAGGATATTGATTAACAACCCTTTCACTGCAGACCTCGTTATCTAGACAGTTTATTGCGGTTTGTTTCTGCATCCAGTCACAAACCAAGATTAGGCCATGGGCATTACCGCTCCATACATCTATCGAAGCACTTGGAAGAGAGCTGCCTGTCACAACAGAGTGATCATGAACCCAGGCAATCTCTGCCTTACACACACTCGTGTTCATCATCTACGCATTCTCACGCGCATGCACTCTTCCACTTACCCACCCATGCACGCCAACATACTTTCATTGATGTAAACACTCGTGCACCCATGCGCTCTCACTCACATCCACAGTCACGCACTCGCACTCACTCATGCATCCAGACACTCACTCGTTCACAGCAGGGCACTCACTCAAATGCGGACATGATCGTACACTCACACTCTAGGGCTGACAGACACTGGCACAAGCTACCTCGCGGGGTTCTACTCACAAACTTTACACTTTCGACTCACTTCGGCAATGATAGATAGCGCCACAAAATAAACCCTGAGTCTGTTCTGCCGCTGCTTTCTCTGCAAGCCCTTGTGTGCGCTGAACAGGGCAGCACCTTTGCTGCCTATGAATACCAGCCGTAAATAAAAAACACCCAAACTGGGAGAGCCCTTCAAAAATAACTCCTGTGAACTCTGTGCGTATACACCCTTCATGACAATCCGCCTCGAGGCGCTACAGTTTGCAGGTCTATGCATGTCTACACACTCAACCATTCAACTCCGGGAAAGGGGACAAAGAAGAACCTCTTCCCCTGCCACCCAAAACCCGCACCCAAGACCCAGCGCGAGGCCACTCACCACCAGATGGGGTACCTGGCCAGCACCCGGGTGCCGCCCACCGTGCACGAGACCAGTATGCCCAGCAGGTACAGGATATCCATCAGTCCTAGGAGGGGGGGGAGGGAGGGTCGCGTGCGGGGGACAGGAATTCAGGGAGCCCGGTGGAGGAACATCCAGGGAGGAGAATAAACACCAGCGGCACCCCTCAACGAGCAATTAAAAAACGCGGTCTTCCTGGCGCCACAACCTCTGGCAGAACAAGGAAAGGCACGGACAGCGGGAGGGGGGGGCGGGAAAGACACGGAAGCGGGAGGGGGGGCGGGAAAGACACGGACAGCGGGAGGGGGGGGGGAGGAACGCACTCACCTGGACTTCTTCTGGCGGCCGTGGTCGGCATGAAATGAGGAAAACAAACACCCCAAAAAAAAAAACGAAACTCCGCCCACCGCCCAATGACGATTCAAAAAGGGTGGAGAGGGAAAAAAATGCAGGAACGCCCACGAATCTGGTCCGGCCATGACGGACAGATCTCTGTTCCAATGGCTAGCCTCCATTTATGGAGCTAGCCAATGGAACAGAGGGCGGATTCAAGTCCCCCATACTGCAAAACTAAAGATTTCTCCTGGGGGCGGAGCTAGGAGCTCCGTGCCCCAGGCGAAACCTAAAAAGTAATCTATTACGCTGGTGTGATTAAATTCACCCAGGTGTAGTTGATTACTGATTTTAAGAGGCAAATTGGTCCTAACAGTGAAACCCCCAGACAGTTTTAATGTGCATCAAAATGACAAAATACAACAATAATACTACTCCAAAATGTGTTGCACTATGACTATGCTACATAAATTGCCTCCTCTTGTCGCCTAATTTACTAAACCCTTCTGTATAATTTGATCCTTCAATGTCGCATAATTTCAGTAGTCGCATAATCTCAATGTCGCATAATCTCAGAGTCGAAACCAATTTAAATCCAGCTTCAGTGGGTCATCTGTGCCTTTCTTTGTGAGTCATTGCGTGTAAAGAGGAACAGCAAGACCTTATCCCCTCTCAACAACACATCCAAAACACAATCATCTTTTAATTACAGTTATTATTCTAATAATAATGTCACATTTTGCCTATTATTAAGCACTTTCAAAATATTTTCTTTTCAATATACTATAAACGGTTGAAGTTCATTTGAAACGTTTCACTCTGAATTTCTAGCATCGTAAAACGCAACATCTTTATGGATGAAGTATACCTCATGGGAAAATATTATACACGTTAGTACCATATTAAAGGTTTTAATGACTCACCCTCAGCCATGATTATAGTCCTGAGGTGACTTCACAGAAGACAGCTCAGGAGCCCAGAGGCAGCAGGTCTACCACAAAAAAGACTGCTTCTGCCAGTGACCTAGCTTCCAAATATGAATTCTTTTTCAATAAAAAAAAATAAGTTAAGTACTAAAAATAAAACACTGGCGTTGAATACCTTAAAATACAGTGCACGTCAGACCTGCTTGTACGGTAAAAAGGTACGAAGTATTGTTTGCTATTCAAAGTTCAATAAGGTGCAGTGGTATTGTGCTCCGTCAGACGCCGTACAGTGCAGCAGAGTAGTGCAAAAGTATACAGTCCACTTCTGAGAAATAAAGTGCAGTTATGCCAGTGGTGTCGGGTACACTCGAATGTTAAGCGTCCTGAAGTGTGGTGTGTTGTAATTGTAAGGTATCTGAGGAACTGTGCTGTGCAGCACAGCACTACTGTCCGGCTGTATCAGTGAAGTGACGTGAAATGAGCAGTGCAGTATAGGTGCGTTGAGCAGTGCTAGCCTATCACTCCATGAATCGCCACCCGGGTCCTGCTGAAACTGCGGCTGTACCTATTGTGAGATCTACCCCACGGTCTCATTCACATAGCCACTAATAAACCGAATAGACACCCAAATATATAGAGCTACTGGGCACTTTAAGAAACATGCGTCTCTGATGTCACAGTCGCTCTTTTCAACAGCCCCGCCTTAGTGGCCCTTAGCCACGCCTTTCAGCTCTATGATTGGTGTCCCGTTAATGTTGTGCTCGGTTTATCATTCCCTCCCCGTTTGATACAATCAGAATCAGCGAGGGGCGGGGTTAATGGGGAGAACTTCTGACTGGCTGGTTTGCAGAAATGTGCGGCGGATGGTAATAACGCGAGATGTTTTTTCGTGGTGAGGTGGCCTCAATCGAGTCAGATAGGACCGCGTCAGCTTTGCACTCTATGCTACACGTAGAGAAAAGTGGAGTAAACAACACCGTAGACAACTTGACTGTTGAAATGTAAATTACAACATCACATTCCGTAATACGTAAGGAGGCATTAACTCCCAAGCGAAGATGGCCGACGGAAGCGGGAGGGGGGGGGGGCGGGAAAGACACGGACAGCGGGGGGGGGCAGGAAAGACATGGACAGTGGGGGGGGGGGGGAAGGAACGCACTCACCTGGACTTCTTCCGGCGGCCGTGGTCGGCATGAAATGAGGAAAACAAACACCCCAAAAAAAAAACGAAACTCCGCCCACCGCCCAATGACGATGCAAAAAGGGTGGAGAGGGAAAAAAATGCAGGAACGCCCACGAATCTGGTCCGGCCATGACGGATAGATCTCTGTTCCAATGGCTAGCCTCCATTTATGGAGCTAGCCAATGGAACAAAGGGCGGATTCAAGTCCCCCATACTGCAAAACTAAAGATTTCTCCTGGGGGCGGAGCTAGGAGCTCCGTGCCCCAGGCGAAACCTAAAAATTATCCTTCTTGCCTGTTCTAAAATGTTGGCTTGTATTAGGTAGTTTCCAAGCCTCCCAAATGGCCATGTTGGTGTTATATGAATAACACATGTTAAAGTTTGAAAAGTTCACTTATCCAGAGCCCGCGGATGTGAAATGCGAATCGGGGCCTCTTTCATACCCCTATATTTTGTTTAGGTTAAAGCTGGCCCTCGCAATGAGGTCCGAGGTTACACCCTGACCCTTCCCTTCCCGAGTTGGGACAACCCTTGATATTTAGTCTCCACTCCAGACTCTCACTCCGAAGGTGTGGTTTGTATTGTTAAAAATCCAAGATTTTCAATTTAAAAAGGCAAACGAGGGTTACTGTAATTCTGAATTGCATTTATATAGCGCTTACTACCCTTGACGAGGCCTCGAAGTGCTTTACGCCGGGCAGTACGCTGATGGTTAGTTCAGTGTTATTGGTTCCTGTTTGTTATTAATTGGGATTCGTTTTTTGTGCTCAAAGCAAACCATTCCAAGCCGCCATTTGTGTTTTGTATGGGGGACTAAAGTAATAGTGGTTGGTTGCAATCAGTGTGGGGGTGGGGGGGGGGTGAGCTCAAACACGTGGTTGGTGGGTCTAATACAGGAGTTAGAGGAGATTGGGTATTGTTAGGTTCCTTAGGTATGACTTTCAGCAGAGGGAGGAGAGATTGTGATTTTGTAAATGAGTTGCGGGAAGTTTTCTGAAATAGAGGCCAGTCACAGGTGCCTGTGTCAGAGAAGGTTGTGCTGAGACAGAGGAGGCATTCAGAGGAGGCAAGGGAAGGAGAGGGACATTTGATAGACAGGGAAAAAAGGAGAGGTGGCAAACCACAGTTTTGATTAAAGGACAGTTTTTTAATGCCGGATTTAAGGATTGTAGTGAATATATTTGAGACCGCATGCAGGTTGAGGATGCAGGAATGTAGAAACATTATTTACTTGTGAAGATTGTGCTGTATTGGAAATGTTAATAGGTACCAGAAACAGGAAAACCATCTCTCCATTTCTATGGGCAGAGGAGGAGAGTTCATTGTGAATTAAAGAATAGATGAACAAAGGTAGAGATAGACAGAGTATGTCCAACATACTGCATTACCTCAAGCAGAGAGCACTGTGGGCAGCTCACTAAGGTAAAGACAAAGAGAAGACAGAATGTACTCAAGCCAGATTTCAGAGACAGACACAGACACAGAATGCGCCCAATGACACGATGCCAATAAACATGGCTAGGAGAGGTCACATCAACTCACTTGACTTTCTTGGCATCGAACTTGAACTGAGGAGACACTTGCCGGATGTAAGACAGGGTGCGACTGTGCTTCTGGGGCGTGCTGGACTGAGGGAACTCGCTTCCCGCCAGGCCTTTCAACCCTAAAACAGGGTGCAGGATATGTTATGTGCCAACATATCTGCATGAGCAGCGATGCCCCTGTGGTGTCTAGTTCTATTACTGGACATTGCAAGTGAGCAGGGAAGTCACCTTAAGGTATGTACTGGGCACTGGTCAAAGCGAGTTCCACAGCAACATAATGGCTTCACTGAAACTTATTGTGTTTGGTATCAATCACCTCGTATTAATGATACAACACTGATTCCAGTGATGGATTTATTGATACATGCACCCAGAGGGTACCTTAAGGTACCCCCTGAACCTACCAGCCCCTCTAGTGTGCTGGCTGATTGGTCCAGTCTGTCACCACAGGCGAGTTTCTGACCCCCAAGGATGAGAGCCCACTTTCTCAGGAGGTCGGGATCAATGCCGGCTCTGGAGGGGGGTGTTTACACCTCCTCCAGGAAGGCTGGTAAATTAGCATTCCAAGGCAGAGAGCTTCAAAGAGCCCACACTTTTATATGAATCTGGCTTCCCTCAGAGGTGAGGGGATGCCAATACCCCTGACCAGGGCCCATTTGGCACCAGGACAGGCAGGAAAAGTCAGAGAGGCATGTCCACCCTCGGGCTAGTTCTGCTTCTAAGGTGGGCTACCTGAAGTGGCCAACATTAAGATAGATGGGCATGCCTTATATGGAAGAATTCAGAAAATACCAAAAAGTAAGGTGTTTGAGGATGCAAAGCAAAATAAGAAGACTCATTTTAAATAATGACTGCCCAGTCTGAGCAGAATTGATGCGCAAACACAATGCAACTTACTTACAAGGTAAGACGTGGAGTAGTCCCACAATATATAATCGTATCCTTTTCTAGAGTCCATTAAAGGATTCTGACTGGGCGAAGAAATTAATAATTCTATGGGCAATGGTAGAATAATGAGAGGCTAAAAATGGAGATATGTAAAACATATGTAATATAGTGTTAGACCTCCAAGGTCACAGCAACTAACAAGTCAAGAACGCTCTTCAATACGGTGAAGGAATTAGCGGGTGCACAAACTACTGCTACAGCACGCCCGCTAAACAAAGTACAATGCCAAGATCTCGCCTTTTTTTCACAGAAAAAATGATAAAATAATCAGCGACATGAATCAGAATACCTGTTTAACAGCCCTACAAGATGACACAGAGTCCAGATCCTGTGCCACAAACTTCCTAGACCACTGGCCCCTGATTACTACTGAGACGCTGATGTCCACCCTCAAAACCATAAAGTCTGGCTCCCCCCGTGACCCTAATCCCATTAGTGTCTTGAAAAAATTTGAGGTTCCCTCCTTGAATATTATCGCAGACACTTTAAATTCCTCTCTCAGACTCTCTACCATACCTACACTCTGGAAGCACGCCATGGTCAGTCCACTCTTGAAGAAACCCACAGCTGATCCCGAGATATTTGCCAACTACCGACCCATATCACTCTTACCAGCTTTCTCGAAACTTCTAGAAAGACATATTCACGCCTCTTTAACCCACTTCACTGAAGAGAATTCCCTCCTTCATCCGTCACAGTCAGGTTTCAGGGCAGGTTTCTCTACTGAGACTGCTCTGCTAGGAGTAACCGAGAACATCCAAAAACTCATGGACGAGGGTCAAACAGTCGCACTCATTCTTCTTGATTTGAGTGCGGCCTTTGACACCATCTCGCATGAAAAGCTACTTACTACGCTAAGTAGGAATGGCATCTGTGGAACTGCACTCGAGTGGATCAGGTCTTTCCTGACTAATCGAACGTTCCAAATAACCTCCTCCCTTGCTTGCTCTGAAACGTTCAATGCCCCCCATGGAGTACCCCAGGGCTCCATATTGAGCCCTCTATTTTTTGACCTTTACCTTCGTCCTTTGGCAGACGTTGCAGACCAATCAGGACTTACCCTCATTACCTACGCCGATGACTCTCAGATCATCTTTTCACTGTCCGAATCCAATCCCTCAGTCCCTTCTACTCTTAAGCAAGGTCTCCACGATATCTTCAACTGGATGTCGAAAAACCAGTTGAAATTAAATGGAGAAAAAACGGAGGTCCTCCTTCTGGGGAAAAACCAAGACTAACTCCACACATTGGCCTTCTGACCTGGGAAAACTCCCCCAACCAGCTACTCATGTATGCAATCTGGGGGTACTTGCCGATAATGCTCTCTCCATGAGACAACAGGCCAACAAGGTTGTCGGCCTCTGTTTTACCATCATGAAGTGGCTCAGAAAAATCCTGTGGATGCTGCCCTCCGCTACCCAAAAGACCGTAGTCAATGCCCTCATAACCTCTCGGCTTGACCACGGCAACATCCTGTACCTTGGTTCAAATCAGGCCGTGGTTAGGCGCCTGCAACTAGTACAAAACTCAGCCGCCAGACTACTATGCAACATCCCTAAAACAACCAGCGTATCAAAATACCTGAGGGACCTGCATTGGCTCAGGGTTGAGAAACGGATTAGGTTCAAAGCCCTGAGCTACATGTTCAGGATTAAAGACGGCACAGCACCTAAATATCTCCTAGCATTAGCCCGCCCTTACCTTCCCGAACGAAACCTGTGTTCACAAACAGCAGCTAAATTCTGTGTACCTAGGTTTAGGTTAGCAAGAATGGGAGGGAGGTCCTTTTCACACCTAGGACCCACCCTCTGGAATGCACTCCCTCCCCACATACGCAAGGAGGAAAACTACGCCAGGTTCAGGAGAAGCATCAAGACCTGGTTGTTTGAGAAATAAATTCTGCTTGCTCCGTTTCACTAAATCTATCTTGTACTGTGTCTCGGCGCCGGGAAACCCTTTTTGGGTAGCTGTACGCCTTATAAGTGTATAAAATAAAAAATAATAATAAGGGTACTACCTAATAGTTCAATTGTTCCATCCGGAAAGGCAAGAATTAAAGGTTAATGGGAAGTTGACTACATAGTGAGTTTTTAGAGGCAAATGTAGCAAAAGGCTATGATAAGCCAATGATGCCTGAAACGAAATATGACCAGCTAGGAGTTATCCGCGAGCCAACTGTTAGAAAAATAAAAACACAATGTAAAGCAACTCACGGTCCCATATACAGTGTTGGAGCGGTCGAGATCAAACCTGTGAAGTCCCAGTATTGGGGCATGGGTCTCTGTCGAATGCCAATGGGGCATCAGCTTTCATGAACAAAGACAGAAGAATGGAACCGAGTCGTTGGTCTAGGGAGAAGTTGAAATCATAGTGGCCATATTGAATGAGAAGTTAAAAGCGTTGAAGGTAACAACATAGAAGTGAAAGTCAATACCAGAAATTAAGAGAGTATGAAAAGAAGAGAAAGAAATGACAAGCGAATTACTTCTAATTTTTAACCGTGTGTCGTCCACTGACTGTTCATGTTTGTGACCAGGTAAAGAAAAAGTTAGTATTTTTAAATATGGGTGTAAGTGTCAAATAGTTTGCAAAGAAATATGTATTAAGGTGCTCGGGTAGTGTTAATCAAGTAATTAGAAAATAGTCACAAGCTTGTGTTGTCTGATCATAAAGGAAGCCCCCCCCTGTACCAGCCATCAATAGATAAACCCTGAATTGTTTACAAAGCACATTCTGCAACTGAACCGCCTCTTGACTCTTGAATAACATGCATTAATTCACTCAACTCGGTGTGCCCTCCATCGACTTCAGAAGGATGACAGCTTCTAACCTGCAGGTTACACACTGGTTCAAGCAGCAGGCTCTCGACCCACTGAGCTGTATTACAAGGGTTGGAGTCTCCCATTAGTGTGAGTTATGCTGACGTCGCTGATGACCTGTGACCTTGTTGCCGAGCTGCTGTGCATCAGATTTCAGGACTTTAAGACAATAAATGAGATGCTCGTCTTCCAAGGGAGGTCAGCAGCACTGCAGGCCTGCAAGAGGATTCAGAAATCAATGGCCACGCCCCCTGCATATGTAATGACGACACGTGTGTACGCCCCGCCCCCACAGCCATCTGCTGCCACCCTGAGTCTTCAGAGTATCGCTCTTCAGGGTCTGCGTGGTTCTCTTCTGTTAAACCAGATATGGACTGGTGCCCAGGGATGGAAGTGAAGAAAAAAATGTAATGAAGGATGGAAACTCTGCCGACCCACTGACTACGCCTTCGGTTCAAGGTCAGCCAGGAGCCTTTTCAGTTGGCAGTGATCCCCTTCGGCCTCACCAGCACCCCTCGGTGTCCACAAACGTTAAGTTGGTCACAGTGGCGGCTACTTCATAAGGGCAGAGGAGCATTGCCCCACTAATTTGAGCTGCCAATACCCCAGTAAAATAAAGCTGTTTGAATTCTTTATTTTATTTTTTGTTACCTATTTAAATTTATTTTTGGGGAGGTTTACTTTGATTTCACATTCCAGCAGGGTTGGAAGGGCGTGGCTGTTGCATGTAGAGCAGAGGAGCTGTGTAATTAAACTGCGCATGTCAGAGCGGCCGCTCTCTGTACTCGGCCAGCCTGACCTGCGTACGTAAGGCTTCTTACTACATATCTCCTCTGTCTTGAGGGAAGTGGCTGGCCAACTAACGCAGGCCTCTGTGTCATCACAGGGACGCTGAGTTGCCTACCCATCCAATCCCGGCACAGCTTTGATGCTATTAAATATAATAAATATCCTAAAAGCTACAACGGCATTGGCTCTTTGGCACAAAGCAACCTCCAGGCTCGGGCACAGCGAGTCACACAGCGCAGGGGTGGGAACAGCATACAACATGGCCAATTATAGTGCAGCTTTATTTTAAAGTGCACAATGATTGGCCATTTTAACAATTTTTTTTACTATCTTTTGCTGGGGTTGCCTTTCTTTCAGTAGTGAGCGCGGACACATGACCTTAAGAAGTCCGTGCTGACAGCAGTGGCGTAAGAGGGGGGCGGGAAGTGGGTGCGGGCCGCCCCGGGTGTCATCCCTGAAGGGGGTGACAAAATGGCAAAAATGTGTTTTCTCATGACATTTTGTGAAGCCGGGGGTGACCAGTGTTTTTCAGCAGAGGGTACCACCTGACCTTGCTATGCCACTGGCTGAGCCGTGTGCTGCTCGTCCGACACTGCAGACGAGGCACTCGCAGCACTGGTACTCCGTTTTAGAGATGGATACAAGCGTGATGGGTCCCCGGGCTGCAATTAATTATATATATGAGTCCAAAAACCACGTGAAACGGGCAGCTTGAGAAATGCCTTTATAATGCATATGTACAACATCGATAACCGATGTTTAAAGCTGTCCTAGATTCAGTATTTCTTTTCTTCACAAGCACACTTACTCCACCAGTGTGCATACACCCTAAGCGTGTGTTAATAGCTAGCATGGGTGGGACCATCTCCTTTATGTACAACAAAGGCTTAAAACACAGGGAACAGCACTTGTGTGGCCTGTCTGTAGTGTGTGAGACATTGTACTCACCATGCATTGAAAAACAAGGGGACCCCAAAATTTCAACCTAGGGTAGTCTACGGTCTAATAGGAAAACAATAGTTCTTGCACGGCTGAACAAGTCCTAGAGCAACAACAGCTGTTGGGTTAAGGAAGTGTTAATCAATATGCCTGTAGCATCAGGCATATACAGTCAATTAATGCAAGGAGGAGCAAAAATAGGCAATTTTCTGAATATACGTAGGGACACAGATGGGCCTTCGCATTGTAGAAGATTTATTTATATGAGAGATCTAGTTCAAGTGCTCACAAGAAAGTGAAGACAAGCGTGATGTGGCAAGTTAAAGTGGCATTTAAAATATATACATCACATTGACAACATAGACAGGAACTCCTGATTGTAATTTTAACAGAAGTTTTGTGCTGTAAAGAGGTCGAGTCACTCATCCGAAGGATCGAGACGGAGTGGCCCAAGTCACCCTGGTGGCTGTAGATTGGGCCAGGTGAAGATGGCCAGAGGTTCCTGGTACCATGAGCCTCTGACTTCTGATGACACTGCTGCTACGCAAGGTGCTCCTGCTTCAGCAACAGGGCAGGGCCCTCCACCCATATCTAAGCAATCTACATCTCCCTGCATGGGAGACTGAGCGGTGACATTTGGCCACATCTGTTCTGTGGCCTGAAGTCGTGGATGTCCTACTCGCCTCTAGATGCTCTTCTGTGAAGTCCATTTAAGCCGCATAGGTTGATATGCCTGGTATTGTAGCCACAAGAGTTACTCTTTACAAGCCAAGCTGTCCGAGGGTCTTTTGTTTGTTTTTGTCTTTGTCCAACCAAGGTCTTGCAGTGGGCGCTGTTAAAGGTTATTTGTTGGCCCTTTTGGCCGTTTTACATTTACTAAACCAACCGTCCTTGGTTAAATCTCATGTTGTATCGAGGTTTGGAAAAAGATTGACACAATTACCCACCAAACCGTCTGTGATGCTACTGTGGGACCATAATTTGACCTTAACATTTCTCATGTGCACTACCTCTGAGCCGATGCATAGCGGCCCGTTGTATCTCTTGAGTTGTGATTACTTCAGCTTATCACATGAGTGAGCTTCAGGCTGTGCTGGAGCAACAGCCATGCACCATCTTCCCCCCCCCCCAGACAAACTGTTGTTGAGAACACAGTTGGCCTTCTTGTCTAAAGTTGTGACTCCTAAAGTTGGCCAACCCATCCCCCTGCTTGCGCTCTTTGCCCCTCCTCCTCCCTCACAAGAAATGGGAAGGCTGCGTTAGCTGGACCCCAGAAGAACGGTTATATTGATCATAACAAGTAACTCCATGTGGACTATCAGCTTTTTGTGGGGTTCTCCAGGGTAGAGAATAGGAAGGCTGAACAAAAGAGGTCCCTGTCAAGGTGCAAAGTCCTCTGCATCAAAATATGTGATGCACTGGCCAAGAAGCAGCTGCCAGAAGGTCTGAGAGTGCATTCCACCAGAGCTAAGGCTGCTACAACTGCTTTGGCATGATGAGTGCCTGTCCTTGGCATCTACCAGGCTGTGACGTGGGCTTCAGTGCATATGTTCACAAAGTACTGCTGCTTTGATAGCCTGGTCCTGCAGGAAAGACATTTGCCTGCACGGTATTGTAAGACTTTTTTTGTCTGGGACCACTCAGCAGAGCTGCTGCTTACGTGTCTATTTCAAAGGTGAGGAATCTGTAGTTTGAAGCATCCATCAGAAGAACAAGTTACTTCCCTTTGGTAACACTCTTTCTGGTGGATATTCTATCTAACCCCAGATCGCTCACTGTCCTCCCACCGCTCCGTTCTGTGGAAGTGCCTCTTTTCAATATCTAAAAAAGTCCCAACTTTAGAATCTGAACACTGGTACTGACAATAGTTCATGCTTTGCATCCGACGGTGGGGACGGGACAAGCAAGAAACTTATGTCAGCACGTAGAGCTGGCACTTTTATCACTCCCAGGACAGGCCTGGGAATATTGCTGTAAAACGTTTCCGGATCCAGTCTGGTGCCTTGGGAGCATTCTAAGGAGAGGAATCTGCAGTTAGAGTACTCACCAGAAAGAGCGTTCTCAAAGGTAAATAGCTTGTTCTTCTGCACATAGCTCTCAGGGTAGCAAGGACGAGCGTTCCAGGCCTCTCTGGCTGGTGCGGGACGCAAGAGCTCAGAATTCGACAACCAACAGCCACAATAACTTAAATGCCCTGCCCGGTGCTTGTCCTTTCTGATAAATAGGCTGATTTTAATTGCTCAGCAGTACTGAATATTACACCGTCCAACTCAGTAAGCGAGCCAATAATGCTAGTTGTGATTATCCTAAGCATGAGCGATTGCGGATCTCGCGTTCGCGAATTTTGCGGATTTGCGGATTCGCAATCCGCAAAATCCGCGAATTCCCGCGAATTTGCGGATTTTTTTTTTTTTTTGTGTTCGCCCGTGTTTCTGCCAGTTCGCGAGGGTTTTGTACACTTTCGCAAATTGCGAACTTACCTGTCGGGTCGCAAGTTTCGCGAACTTGTTGTTTCTACGTGTCCAGCCTGTTTGGGACACTCTTCTTCATCACTGCCACTCTCTGTCACCACTGCCACTCTCTGACTACTCATGCCACCCTCTGGCCCACCCATGCCACCCTCTGTTTCATCACCACACCCTCTGGTTGTCCAGTGTACATTATTTTCGGCAAAGCAAAGCACACCTTCCCTGCCTCAAGTGACCTGAATTAATTTGGGGCTGATTAATGTGTCACAGAATATTTTTTTAGCTGGCACCTGCTTCCTTAGTGCGCCCTGATTAGTGATCTTTTGCACTTGCTAAGTGCTTTCATTGTTGCAAAATTAGTTACAACACCTGCCCTGCCCCAACTGACAATAATGAATTAGGGGCTAATTAATGTGTCACTGAAAGAATTTAAAGTTCCAGCCTGGCACCTGCTTGTCTGCTCCTTTAGCTGTAAATCAGGACCTTTGTGGCATACAGTTAAGGTCAGAGCAGGGTCACACAAAATAGTTGCAAGCAGGCAACCGAATTCTGGAGGGCCCCCTCAGGAAGCACTACAAAGAATCGTTACAAATCATGAGGTTGACCTTTTGCACCTGCTCATTGCTTTTGCTTTTGCTGAAATCGTTTTTCGTTTTTTTTCGCGCTATTCGTGGGGCGCGGCGTCGTGCGAAACCGACCGCGGAAGCCGCCAATTCGTGCGAATGAGCATTTTATTTTTTTGCGGCTTGTTGTTTCGCGAGTTTTTTTGCAGTATTCGCGAGCCGCTTGCAGCGCAACACGCGAATTTACCCCAAGGTCGAGTACGGGCGCGGCCATTTTGTTTCCGTGACGTATTTCCGTTTCCGCCCGCTATGTATAATCTCGCGCAGTAAGCGCATTGCGAGTAGAGGTTCGCACGAGATCGCGCGGGAAATCTACAGGTTCGCACGAGATCGCGAGGAAAATCTCGCGCGAACTTTCTTTCGCGCTCGTGAACGGGCGCCGGCCATCTTGTTTTTCATTCATTTCCTGTGTCTGGGCATGGTGTTTAATCCTCTTGGTATCTTTGCCATCCTTTGCTTGTTTTCAGTTTTTTTTTTACGATTTTGCTTCTTATCTATCCCTCTCTTTTCCTAGCTGTATATTTTTGTCTTTTCTGCTATTTTTCTTTACTTTTAAACTACTTTTTTAAACTCTTTTCTTTTCTTCTTCCCTATCCTATTCTTTCTTAATTTTCTACTTCTTCCTACCTTACCTGCCCAGACCATGGTCAAGCCAGGCGCCGTGAAGCTGCCCAGGCACTTGAGGGCCGCAGTGGCGGCGGGGAGTAGTGCTGGACCCAGTGGCAGGACAGCATGCGGGAGATTGAGGGGGGAGCAGGTGACGCGACGGGAGATATTCAGCCCGGAGGAAGTGGGCGCGCTGGTCTACTTCGTCCAGCGCCGCCTGCCCAGGACCATCGCGGGAGGCGGCAGGATCGCGGCCGGCGGCTACAACATGCGGGAGCGCCGGAAGCGGTGGGAGAAGGTGTGCTGGGCCATATCCCACCTCTACGGGGTCCAGCGCACCTACAGCCAGGTCACCCATCGCTGGACGGACCTCCTGGACCGCGAGCGCGACCTGCTGGACCAGCTCGGCTTGGAGATCCCCGGGCTTGGTGAGTAGTAGTAGCCATTTAATCACTCACTACTATGATGTTTTCTCCTGCTCTGTGTTGTTGTATTGCAAATATTTGTTTTTTACATGGAGCAAGCCAATAATGCCGCTGATGACGATTACATTGTAGTTAAATTATATTTCAAAATCTTCTGTGCATTTCAGGTGCACTGCTCTCCTTCTCAGTGGCGTTGCTACTATGCTTATTTGTTTTCTATTTCGTGGTCTCATTGGCCTGAGTAACTATTATGTATGAGTGTACTTTACAGAACTGCGTAATGCTAGACACTAGGGGGCAGATTACATTTACAAGCCCCTTGCGCCACGTTTACGTTGCCTTGCGTGACGCAACAGCGGCGTAAACGTGCCGCATCCCTGCGAGTCATTTACAGCATGACGCATCTAGGGAGATGCGTCACGTTATAAAGCCATGGGCCTGCACCACAATGGGTGCGTTCCTAGTACGCAGGGTGGGCGGACCAGCGGCTGTGCGCCTCGCAAAATTGCCTGCGTGAAATGTACAAGATTTAACGCAGGCACTTCTGCGACGCTGCTACGTCAATTCAATTCCTTATGTCTGCTCGAAGCAGGCGAAAGGACTGACACAGCATGTTAAGTATTGGGTGGCCCTGAGCATTACTGGAGTTGCATTGCGTTGGCGACGTGACTCCAGCGATGCGCCGCTCTTACGTGACGAGATGCGTCACGCAAGTGCCTACCCTTGCGCCAGGGCGCGCCGCATTGTAAATGAGGCACATCTGCCGTGTCGCATGGGTAGTTTTGCTTGACGCATTTGATCTGGCGCATCTCTGGAGATGCGCCAGAACGCGTAAGTAAGTATGCCCCTAAGGGGCAGAATTGCAATTACCGTCGCATCCCTGCAAAGTAGCAGGGATGCGCCATTAATTGTGCGGCCCGCTACCACCACCAAACATGGTGCGCCGTATTTGCAATGCGGCGCACCATGGGCCCAAAACGTCACCGAAGCTTTACTGCTGGAGTTGCGTCGCAACGATGGCGCAGCTCCATCAATGCTCTGGGGTACCCTATCTCCCCAATGCTGGGTCAAGCCGTACGTCTGCTTCAAGCAGGTGCAGGGTTTGTGTGACGCATCATTGTCCTAAAGGTGACTGATTGATATTTTGTAGATTTCCCTCAGCCACTATTAGGATGTGTTCCAGCGCAGTAATGCCCTCCCTTGCGCCGGAACGCCCCCTGATGGCGCAGGGCTTTATAACGGGATGCATCTCCCAAATGCGTCACGTTGTTATAATATTATACGCCGCACCATGGCGCCCTTTTTTGTTTAGCTGCTGCGTCACAAAAGTCACGCAAGAACGGCGCAAAAGAGCCGCAAGGGCTTAAATCTGCCCCTTCCTTTGTAACCCTGACAATAAGAAAAATAGTGGCGGTGGATTGATAGTTTGACTATTTAAATGACTGGTAATGTAGCAGGCAACTGTTAGTGTTGTCACTGATCTGACTGAAATCACAATGGAGTTTGCCTGTCACTTTGCGTCTTGCCTGCGGACTGCTGCCTGCCAGTCCTAGGTGAACGTTTCAGTACTTTGTTTAGTGAGTTACGTGACTTTCGAAGTCACAGGTCCGCAAATAAATGAAAAGTAACCATAATCAATATAATTTCGCGGAAATATTTTGTTATTGTTCTTTTGAAATGTTTGATTTGGTTGACATTGACAAGCAACAATCATCCATGTTTTCTGTTCTTTCTTTCATGTTGTACGTCAGCTCCCCCCAGGGGCGAGAGGAGGACACAGGAGCAGCAGGCGGCGGATGCTGTTCAACAGGGCCAGGATCGGGCAGGCGAGGGCTCCTCTGCTGGCCCCAGTAAGTTTTCATTTTAGACTAGTACCTATTTTTCCTAGCGTTCCTCATTTGACTTTTTTCAAAATTGTCTTTGCTCTTCTTGTAGACTGTATCTAAATTCTTATCCTGCCTCTACTATGACTCCCTGTGGTATTACTAGATTATTCTTATTAGTCTGTCTGTGTAGCTAACTAAGATTGCACGGTTGGCGAAACTCCCATGATTCTAGTCAGCAATAGCTCTATCAACTTAGTGCAGTCCTCTGGGATTGTCCATAATGTCTTTTGAAGTGTTCTATCTGGACTCATGCTTGCAAAAATTGCAAAACCTTTCGCTCAGTCACTCTAGTCTGGACCAAAAAACACAGATTGTATTTAAGTTTAAAAGCTTTATTAAAGTAAACACATTTATTAAAATCAAGTCATAATAAAACTAAACGTTTAACTGATAATGGAAAAGTGGTTAGTGCTGACGATTAATTGAAGACATTTCTTGTGGTCGAGCCGAGCTCTCACCTGGTTTCAACTTGATCTTGTTGTTAGAAGTCCATCTTCTGTCTGTGTGGAGAAAAATGGTGCGTGTTAAAAAAACAGCCTTCATCAGTTGTGCCAAAAAGTGCAGCAAGACAACCTTCCCTGGAAAAAGGGACATTTTTTTTTACTTTAACGTAGACAGTCACAAATTACATTGTTTTCACATGTCTTCATTCCTAGACCAAATACTAGTGACTAGTGAGTGCTTTATTCTAACATTCTTAAATGTACTTTGTAGGTGGAACATCTGGTGGCGGGGCCAGTGTGGAGGTGGTGGTGCTCGACACGGAGGCGGAGGGCGATTCTTCAGGGGAGGAGGCGGCGGCGGCGGCTGTGAGAGTTGAGACGGTGGTGGTGGCGGCCAGAGGTAAGCTCTTATATATTCCTTACTTATTGAGATTGAAGACTAGCTGGGAAGGCAAGAATATGAGATGCATGGCTGGGTGAATGATGAAGCAATGATGGGTGGAAGGACAACAGCCTGGGTGGGTGACACAGAAACTGTATGTGTCCATATACCTGGATCATGCTACTATCTGACTCTTAGATAGCATATGTGTATCTAGAGCAGGGGTACTCCTAGTACGGCCCGCGGGCCGGTGGTGGCCCGGCAAGCCTTCCTTGGCGGTGCGCAGACCTTGCAGACAATCACTGCTCCCCCGGCCCCCACAGAGCAGAGGCTTTTTTGTATTTCACCTGTTAGCGCCCCTGCATCTCCACTCTGACAATCACTGCTCCCCCGGCCCCCACAGAGCAGAGTGGAGATGCAAGGCCACAAAGAGGTGAAATAGAACAAAGCCTCTGCTCTGTGGGGCCGGGCAAGCAGTCATTGTCAGGGTGGAGAAGCAGGGGCGCTAAAACAAACAAAGCCTCAATAATATGTTAATGGTCTTTTAAAGACCTGTTAAGTACTTTGGTGTTGTTGTCTGTGTGTGCGCGTTGAGGAAGCGGTCTCAACCCGGGCTGAAGGCTGACACAGATAGACACACACACAGTGAGATGACAGAGGGGGAGGGAGAGGGAGGGCAGGAGGGAGAGAGAGATAGAGGGAGGGCAGGAGGGAGAGCAGGAGGGAGAGAGATGTATGTAAATGCTGGGTCTGGTGGCTCAGTGGATGAGGGCATCTGCTGCAGGGACCTGTGTGCAACCTCATGGTCACAAGTTATCGTTTTGCTTTAGCCCCGCCCCCTCTGACTCCGCCCCCACCAGTGCGGCCCTCGGCCCCAAACTACACTGTAAATGTAGCCCCTGAGAGAAAGTTTGTGAGTACCCATGATCTAGAGCGAGTAGACGGTCAGTGGATGAACTAAGTGTAACTTTGAAGAGCATGTAACACTGCACCCGCACGTCCGTTCCAGTGTAGGAAAGGCAAGGAAAAGAACTTTTAATTTTGTCCAAATACTACCATAAATAGTAGCAGTAGTTTGTATTGCAAGCACTGCATAGATCCGGTTATTATGGTGGCCACTCCCTACCTCTCTTAATAAGTTTAGTAGTACTCACTCAATAAAAAGCAAAGCACCTAAAGTCATCCCATATATAAGCAAAAACATCCCATGTGAAGTGATAGATAATCAGATTATTTATCTTCTTCAATTTTCCATTTCTAGTACTCATTTCCACTGTAGGGTGAAAGTTAAATTAATTAAGCAGTAGCCCTTGAGTTGTAACAGAGTATTCTCAGTGCCACCCGTAATAGAAAAGTAAGAGCTTTACCACCTGCATGTACTGGACGGGTACAGTAACGCAACGGCAACGCAAGTCTAGGTCACTCCTCATGGCGTGCGTCTCTTTTTCTCGGGTGCAAGTTTACTGCGCTGGCATTATGCCGGCTTGCAGAAAATAACGTACCAATTTTCCACAACAAGAGATAAGAAGAAGAATAAGACTGGTGTACTTTCATAGTCGACTCCAATGGAAGTCCACAGTGCTCGTAGAATTTGTTCCTTAAACTCCCACTAATGTTAGAGCAAGGATGAAGAAGTGTGAGGTTAGATAGATACTGGCCTCAATAGTTATGTAATGCGCTTGCAAGTTGCTAGTTGTACTGCAACACAAATTTCTGCTGAATGATTGAGTTAATCTTAAAGAGCATTGGTTACAGACTATGTCTTTCTTTCTTCATATAGGTTCTCCTTCCAAACGAACAAGGAGGAAGGAGCTGGCTAGAGCGGCCCGGCAACGGAGGATCGAGGCCACTGTTGCGGAATATCGGCGGCTGGTGGCCCTGGAGGACGTGGAAAGTGTGCAGTCGACAACTACAACAACGTCGTCTGCATCGGCCTCCGTGGCCCCACGGGCTGCCACCCAGCACAGTGGTCCACCCAGACTGAGCCGGGCTGCCAAAGGCAAACGCCACCGCCGAGCAGCAAGGCCAACAGCTGCCTCTCACAGGCATTGCACCTGCAAGGCAGTAAAGGCACGCCTGCGCCGCACTACCCTGATGGTGTCCCGCCTTCAGCAGGAGCTCGCCTTGCTCCGCGAGGAGCATGATGCCCTGGCCCAAAAAGTTAACAGCATCCACCCATAGTGTCCCTTGCCCCTTTTTTAGAGACTTTTGGGGGGTGGGAATTGGGAGTTGGGTTTTTGGGGACTTTTGAAGGACAATCGTTGGGGTTAGGGAGGGTCTTGCGGGAGATTATTTTGTTAGGGATATAAATATACTTTTTCAAACTTTATCTGAGCATACCTGTTTTTTACTGCTTGCCTGGTGGGTGGGGGTTTAACGTTGACTGTTTTCCTGAAAGTTTAGTTCCATTTTCTTCCTTTAAGTGTAAATGCCCAAATGTTTTCAACACTAAGTGCCTCTCACAGACTAAGTGAAGTGAATCCAAGAGTCCTAGGACTTTAGTAGTACTACCTTCAGTCTCTCGTCTCTCGTACTAATACTCCATTATACCCCCAAACCACCAAACGCTTATCTTACCTGTAATTTGTGTTTGAAAGTAGGGCTAGACCCAGGGCTGGCTCCACGGGAAACACCGAATAACGTTGGCAATCTTGGTTGGATAAAATTTCCTCATAGCGGTGGTACTAGTGGTGTGACACAGTGGCAGTTGCATGCCTATGAAAAAAAAGATAATGAAATCTGGTTTGTCCTCCTGAGCAATTCAACGGTACAACTGAGAATATAGCAGGTGACAGAAGTACAGTAGAGCAGTGCCACATTGTAGCCTAACAAATGGTAAAGTATAACTACTAATTCTGTTGAAGTTCTTTCACATTAGCAATGGTTCTTTGTCAAGCAGAGTAAGAATATATCCTCGGATTTCTTCACCAGCCTGTTGCTATCACCTTATCCTCGCCACCCAGCAAGTGTGTGGATTTATTGCTGTAATAATAATTTAGTCACACATCAATCAAAACCACACAGCCCGGGGGAAGAGGGTTAGGGTTTGAAAAATGGATGGGTACGGGGGTTTTTGGGAAAGGTTTTGGGAGACAAGAAAAAATAGCACAGCATAGACAAACTATTGTGAACATAAACAAATCTTTGGGTACAAACCTATCCATCAATCTTTGAAAGTGCATGCACTACTGCATGCATGTCAGTGAAAAGTAAGTAGTACATTCGACAACTGTGGAAAGAAAGAATGCGACAGTACAGGGCCTGTGTGGAATTATTGATAACGATATTCAACATAAGGTCTCTGTAGCCAGATACCCGAGAGCCTTGCTGGTCACTATAAATCCATTCACAACAACACTCAATGGGGTTGGTCTGGAAGGTGTCAGGTTTACTCCCCGTGATCCAGTCGATGCAAATATGGTTCCACCTCCAAATGTCACCAATACCCAGAAGTGTAAACACAGGGTGTTCGAGCCATTAGGCGGGGGAGAAAAATAACAAACTAAAATAAAAAATGTGGGATGGGTAAAGGTAGGGTCAGCAGGGAAAGGATACCTGTAACAGAAGACAAGACAGGCATCAGTGAAGTGCTGTCCTAACATACAAGGGTACTCTCATATAGTCTCACTAAATAACCAAGGAAGTAGACAAGTACCTGAGCACCAAGAAAACATGACCTTGGATAGGAAATACTATAGCCCTTCTGCCACAATCTGTGAGGAAGGCCTAAGAAACACATAAACATATAGTTAACGAACACACTCCTGTCGCACCAAACACACTCGCGTTATACTAAGACATCAAACCCACTACTCACAACATACCACAAACATGGTAGAGGACTCAATGTACAAAGGGGGTTCCAAATAGTCAAAGCAAAGATGTATGGTCCAACAAAAAGGAAGAGGGAAACGGTAGTGTGTAGGAAGCAAGAACTACAACACTGCGCTCTCTAAGTAATGACCCAGTAGAGAATCTTTGGTGAAGGTCAAACAGAAAAACGTAGTTGCTGTTGCGACCACCACTGAATTCTGCCAACAACACACCCCACGGTGCACTACACAAAGAGAACTGGGGTAGCCTGTAGTTACCTCACTACATGCCCAGTTATGGAGGTCCTTTGAAATACACAGTTATACAACGGAGACGCGTAGTTGTCCTTACTACCGCGCTCCGTTTTAATAGTACAAAAACGATCCCCGATGTGAACGCTAACACGTGGTATAGACCGCCACTGTGCTCCGCCACACACAATTCAACCAAACAGGAATTCATCAAAGCTAGAATTCAGTTAGAAAACAGTCACAGAACCTCCCTTAACAATCCGTTCAGGCAGTAATCAGCTGACCGCACGGGCGGCCGAAGAGTTTAGAGCGGCTTTACCTGAAGACGCGTGAAGTCCGTCTACCGCCAAGGACAGAACACGGAAGCGCTCCCCACTGAGCCTCAGGGGGGGGGGAAGGTGATAGTCCACAGGAGACACGATAGAAAAGCATGCAGAGCGTCCGCTCTCATGCCGGTGCAGAACAGAAACCAGAATAACGCGCAACAGGAAGCGCGTCTGTTCCCCAGATAAACTTCCTGCAAGTCTCCCGCCTACTCATGGGAAATGTAGTTTCATAGTACGGTAGGCGCTTAGGGGCTGCGTAACCTGACAGAAGGTATAGTAGATAGAAAAGGAGAAATTGCTCTTTTTCTAGGTGTCCCCTCACTCACCAGGGTTGCCCCTTGGTGACATGCTTCATCATTGGGGCCATCCCAGTCCTCTACGGCCTGGGGCGTGCTGCGACTTGCGAATTACGTAGGAGCACTTACAAATGACTATGTGTGGTGCAGATGTGATAGTGGAGTGGACTAAGTGATGTGTTAAGGGATCAATTTAGAAGCCTAGAGAGAGCCAAGAAATGCAGTCACAGTCAGAGAAAAAGGCAAGGGATACTGTATCTATGTGGTTGTAGTGGTCCTGTTGGAAGTGGTAAGTAAGTTGCCTGCAGAAAAAAAATCCTCCTATTAGCGGCACTCCTCCATTGCAGCCGACGCTTCGTCCATCGATGTTGGTCACCAGAAGACACCCTGTAAAAAAAAGCACAGCATAGACAAACAATTGAACATAAACAATTCTTTGGTACAAACCTATCCATCAATCTTTGAAAGTGCATGCACTACTGCATGCATGTCAGTGAAAAGTAAGTAGTACATTCGACAACTGTGGAAGAAAGAATGCAGCAGTAAAGGGCCTATGTGTAAATTATTGATAACGATATTCAACATAAGGTCTCTGTAGCCAGATACCCGAGAGCCTTGCTGGTCACTATAAATCCATTCACAACAACACTCAGTGGGGTTGGTCTGGAAGGTATAGTAGATAGAAAAGGAGAAATTGCTTTTTTTCTAGGTGTCCCCTCACTCACCAGGGTTGCCCCTTGGTGACATGCTTCATCATTGGGGCCATCCCAGTCCTCTACGGCCTGGGGCGTGCTGCGATTTGCGAATTACGTAGGAGCACTTACAAATGACTATGTGTGGTGCAGATGTGATAGTGGAGTGGACTAAGTGATGTGTTAAGGGATCAATGTAGAAGCCGAGAGAGAGCCAAGAAATGCAGTCACAGTCAGAGAAAAAGGCAAGGGATACTGTATCTATGTGGTTGTAGTGGTCCTGTTGGAAGTGGTAAGTAAGTTGCCTGCAGAAAAAAAATCCTCCTATTAGCGGCACTCCTCCATTGCAGCCGACGCCTCGTCCATCGATGTTGGTCACCAGAAGACACCCTGTCCACTGCCTGCCTGATGCTGAATTGTGGCTCGCTACTGTGAAGCCTGACTCCATCCTTTTTTCCCCATTGCAGAGACTGAAACCCGGCCTGTAATTATTCAACGAAAAACAGGAAGTGATATAATATTACAACACCACTGATAAATAAATATAAGGTATGTAGGCTGTGGAGTGCAAAAAGTCACAATTTGATTTTCCTAGTAGACAGTACAATATTTTTGAAAGTGCGTACTCTGAGTCACCTTTTGAAGGATAAATAAGTATGGGCAAATTAATGTAGCGGATCTTGCCCCTCAAGCTAGGTGTACTGTAAACTGTGTTTTAGAACAAAATTAGATCTTCCTAGCAGTGCTCCCACCCAGATCCTTACTAAAGCCAGTCGCAAAAATGTAGAAGACCCCCAATCAAATCTCAAAAAACGAGGCCTAGCAGAAAACTGGTGACAAAACTTACTTTGAAAGTAAAAGTAGGCCGAAGTACCCCCTTCCTAATTACCCATTACCCACCGTGGATTGCATTCAAACCACTTGCAAGCAACCAAGCAAAAGTAGCCATAGCCAGCATCGCTCCAAGACTCGAAATCCCCCCCACTCAAACACATGCAATAGAAATACTGCTAACCCTAACAAACCCTAAGTTAAGAATAGTGGCAAAGGCTTTCTTTAACTATGCCAAATCCCCCCTTTCCCACCATGGATTTTCTTCAAATGACTTGCAACCAAAATTACACATTCTCACGAGTGCTCTAAGACCCCAGAACTCAGTTGGAAAAATCTAGAACACCCCGAAACACATGCAATCCTGCTGCTAGGGCTAACCCTAACGAACCCTAAGTTACAAAAAGTGCCAAAACTAAAGGCTTTTCCGCGCGGATTTTGTCCCAACCACTTCTACCCGGTATTAGACCTTCCCAGGAATGCCCCAAGACCCGGCAACCCACCCGCCAAGAAGCATAACACCCCCAAACAGGCCAAAAGCAAAATCTCATACTTGCAATATTTCTGGGCCTTCGGTCCAAACGCGCTGCGTAGCTAGGCCATAAGTCGGGGTTGGCACGACGGATTTCCTGAAAAGCAAATGCAATCAAGATTAGAGTGTCCCAGCAATGCTCCCAGACCACGAAACTCACCCACAAACACCAGGAAGCCCCCCAAACAGGCCCCCGAAAACACTACATAGAGCAAAATGTCAGAAATAGCCAAAAAAAAAATCGGCCTGGATTTTGTCCCAACCACTTCTACCCGGTATTAGACCTTCCCAGGAATGCCCCAAGACCCGGCAACCCACCCGCCAAGAAGCATAACACCCCCAAACAGGCCAAAAGCAAAATCTCATACTTGCAATATTTCTGGGCCTTCGGTCCAAACGCGCTGCGTAGCTAGGCCATAAGTCGGGGTTGGCACGACGGATTTCCTGAAAAGCAAATGCAATCAAGATTAGAGTGTCCCAGCAATGCTCCCAGACCACGAAACTCACCCACAAACAGACGGAACCCCCCCTAAGAGCACCTCAAAGGCAAGCAAGTCATCAAAAACACAAAAAAAATTCCGCCTGGGATTTGGTCCAAAACACTTTTATCCGGTATTAGAGCTTCCCAGCAATGGCCCCAGAGCCGTCAACCCAGGAGAAAACGAGTAGAAGACCCCCAAACAGCCAAAGAGCAAAAGTACAAAAATGGGGACTTAGTCAATTTTTCACAAATTTCCCAAATCACTCCGCGCGCGCTCTGCAGCTAGGCCCTAAGTCCCCTCTGCCACCATGGATTTGCTTCAAACCTCTTGCAAAGTAAAGTATATATAGCCAGCAGTGCTCCCAGACCACGAAATTCACCCACAAACACCAGGAAGCCCCCCAAACAGGCCCCCGAAAACGCTACATAGAGCAAAATGTCAGAAATAGCCAAAAAAAAAATCTGCCTGGATTTTGTCCCAACCACTTCTACCCGGTATTAGACCTTCCCAGGAATGCCCCAAGACCCGGCAACCCACCCGCCAAGAAGCATAACACCCCCAAACAGGCCAAAAGCAAAATCTCATACTTGCAATATTTCTGGGCCTTCGGTCCAAACGCGCTGCGTAGCTAGGCCATAAGTCGGGGTTGGCACGACGGATTTCCTGAAAAGCAAATGCAATCAAGATTAGAGTGTCCCAGCAGTGCTCCCAGACCACGAAACTCACCCACAAACACCAGGAAGCCCCCCAAACAGGCCCCCGAAAACGCTACATAGAGCAAAATGTCAGAAATAGCCAAAAAAAAAAGTCGGCCTGGATTTTGTCCCAACCACTTCTACCCGGTATTAGACCTTCCCAGGAATGCCCCAAGACCCGGCAACCCACCCGCCAAGAAGCATAACACCCCCAAACAGGCCAAAAGCAAAATCTCATACTTGCAATATTTCTGGGCCTTCGGTCCAAACGCGCTGCGTAGCTAGGCCATAAGTCGGGGTTGGCACGACGGATTTCCTGAAAAGCAAATGCAATCAAGATTAGAGTGTCCCAGCAGTGCTCCCAGACCACGAAACTCACCCACAAACACCAGGAAGCCCCCCAAACAGGCCCCCGAAAACGCTACATAGAGCAAAATGTCAGAAATAGCCAAAAAAAAAATCGGCCTGGATTTTGTCCCAACCACTTCTACCCGGTATTAGACCTTCCCAGGAATGCCCCAAGACCCGGCAACCCACCCGCCAAGAAGCATAACACCCCCAAACAGGCCAAAAGCAAAATCTCATACTTGCAATATTTCTGGGCCTTCGGTCCAAACGCGCTGCGTAGCTAGGCCATAAGTCGGGGTTGGCACGACGGATTTCCAGAAAAGCAAATGCAATCAAGATTAGAGTGTCCCAGCAATGCTCCCAGACCACGAAACTCACCCACAAACAGACGGAACCCCCCCTAAGAGCACCTCAAAGGCAAGCAAGTCATCAAAAATACAAAATAAATTCCGCCTCGGATTTGGTCCAAACCACTTTTAGTGCTTCCCAGCAATGGCCCCAGACCCGTCAACTCACCTGCAAAGAGGTAGAACAACACCCCCACAAGTGCTGAGTCTTTCTTCATTGGGCGTAAACCAGCCCTCTGCTTTGATGGAAATAGGAGTCTGGAGGAGGAGGATAGAGGAGCATGTTCTTCTGAACTTGTGAACCTGAGGAATGCAGACTGCGGCACCTTCAAATAAATTAGCAAACAAGTGAAGACAGTTCTGCTGATGGGCTTGTTTTTGTGATTGTCTGATTAAAGTTTGAATTATATTAACTGTGCACAACAAAGAAAGACAGACACACAGGAATAAAAGTGAATAAGGATGAAAAAGAAAGTTATTGATTCGTTGTCTCATTTTCAGGGCTCGAAGTCGCTATCACGGTCCAGGAATAAGAATAAGGCTTCGTCATCATACTCTGCGAATTCAGGCAGGGTGAGGTCAGTGTCACCTGACAGAGTAGAAATTCCCTCATCTATGTTGCTGGCCACCTCCTCTTCATCCGGCACGCTCTCTCGTACTCTGAAATCTGGTGGTATGAGGTGCTGATTCATCTTGATCATTGTTAACCTCTCCACATTTTTGGGCGAGAGGCGGCTCCGTTTGGGAGTTACAATCCCACCAGCCGCACTGAAAACCCGTTCAGAAGACACACTTGCGAGTGGGCAAGACAAGTAGTTTAAAGCCAGGTTGGTGAGCTGTGGCCACAATTCTTTTTTCCCATGCCAATACGCCAATGGGTCAGAATTAACATAGACCTCTGTTGAGTCATTCAGATAGTCCTTCACCATCGACTCAAGGTCCTCATCCAAGGTACCTCCACTTTGCTTAGCTCTTGCTGTGCCTCTGACCTTTTGAGAACCAAACCCACGCAGAGCTAGCCAATCCTCTTCAGCCTCCAATGTTTCTGTTGTCTTTCGTGCAGATGATCCGGTTGCCGGTGTCTTTAACGGCTGAGAGGTCACTTGTGCCACAGCCACAGGTGCAGAAGTGGATTGTTTTGACTGGGGATGGCCTGCTGATGTACTGCCATTTCCTTCAATTTCCAGCCGTTCTGTTTCAAACTTCTTGGCTGACAAGGCTAGCCAACGTTTGTACTTTGGAACATGTTCATCATCAAAAGGAAAGAATGCTTGGCCTGCCAGCGCCTTTTTGTAGCGTGGATCCAGAATAGTAGCACAAATGTAATGCTGTTCTGAGTGGATCTTTTTAAGACGTTCATCACCTTGTAGGAGCTCTAATAATTGCTCAGCCAGAAGCAAAGAGTCTTGCTTTTTGTCATCTTTTCCAAACACAGAACACACCTCCTTCAGTTGGTCCTCCAGCATGTACAACAATGGGATAGCTTTTCCCAAATTAGAGTCCTCCTTGCTGACTGCACGCGTGAAGACCTCAAAAGGACGAAGCATGCGTGTCAGGCTTTCAACTATGTTCCATTGCGGCCCACCCATCCTCAGCTCCTCTATACCCTCTTTCAAGAAATATTGATCGAGTTCCGTATACTGCTCATACAGACGCTCAAGCATGTAGAAGGTTGAGTTCCAACGTGTTACCACCTCCTGGATGAGTGCTTTCACTGGCATTTGACATTGATATAGCAGGCTCCTCAGCTGCTTCCGGGCCTTAAAAGAATGACTGAAATGCTTGCAAATTTTTCGGCAGGTCTCCAATACACTGTACGCTGCACTGCGTTTATTACCCAAGAATTTTTGGACAACCAGGTTTATACAGTGCGCCAAACACGGCACTCTGAAATAGTAACCGTCCCTCATGGCCTTAACTATATTGGCGCCATTGTCCGTGGAAACATAACCAACCTTGCGTTTTAGTGGGGACAGACAGTTAAGGACCTTTGTGTTAAAGACATCCAAAATGTTTTCTGCTGTGTGACGTTTCTCCAAACCAAACATGGCTAGTGTTGCATGTTTCCGAGCACCTTTAAAAACAATGTTAGTGTCAACACCTGAGTTTAGCTTTGCTTTAGCCCCTGAAAAAGAGACCCAGTGTGCAGTGATGCACATGTAATCAGCGCCTGCGCCACTGGTCCACATGTCTGTTGTCAGATGTATAGTGTGAACAGCACTCTTCTGCAAAGCTGCCCCAATCACCTTCAGAACATCTTCATGTAGTGCTGGAACCGCAACTCGGGCAAAATAGAACCGGCTAGGAACCTTCCATTTAGGGCAGAGCGCTGTCACTAATTCTAGAAAACCAACCCCTTCTACAAAAGAAAAAGGGAGAAGGTCCAGAGCTAGCATTTTAGCCAGCTTAGTGTTATACAGATGGGTCATTGGGTGGTTGCGTTCATATTGCGCTTCTGTAAACAACATCTTTTTAATGTTGCCCTGGACCAAGGATTTACGGGATGATGATGATCTCTTCGACCCAGTTACGCTCGCTGATGAACTTTTCCGCATTGATGTCTCACTCTCTCCCACACTCTTAGTGTGGCTCCCATGGGGTGTGCTGCTGACATGGGAACTGGGTGTAAGTGAAGTGTTTGAATCGTCTTCTACCTCCTCGTCATCAGCAGATGAAAAATCAACGTTTTCATTACGTGCAATTCCGGCTTTCTTGACCGCCTCTAGGTGCGGAAACCATTGGACAGGGTGCGCTCTCTCAAGATGACCTCTCTGGCCTCCGGTACCATAGTTAGAACCAAGCTTACCACGACTAAATCGAAGCTTACAAAGGCTACAAATGGCTACGTTTTCCTTTTTTGGGCAAACACTAAAGAAGTCCCAAACTGGAGACTTGAAATGTCTTCGGGGGCCGGAGGAGGCGGCGATACTGGTGGTGGTGGTCCTGCTGCTAATGCCAGATGAAGTGGAGGATGTGGATTGCCGAACTTCAGTACGTTTTGCACTTTCACCACCACGAATTGAGGTCGAGGACGAGGTGGGTACCTTCTTGCGAAGAAATATGGAAGCGGTAGGTTTTGATGTACTACTTAACTCCAAATCTAATGATTCCATTTCCATTGCCTCCTCGCCGACATCATCATCACGCTCAGCAGCTTCTCGGGATAGGGTCAAAATGTCTCTTTGCTGCATGCCCGGTGGGGCTGCAGTGACCTTTGTGATGACTGGCTCGTCGTCATCGTGAGAGGCTTCATCACCAGCAGTATCTGTCACTTCTTGTTGAGCCTCATCACACTCCATAGGTTTGAGTTTTTGGACGACCTTCCTTTTACGCTTAGGTACCGGTGTCAGATCATGGTGTGCCTCACTGTCAGACCGCAGTTGTGGTTCCCAAGACAGATCACTTGCATCAGAACGAGGTGGGCTTGAAGAAGATGTAGACACCCCCCTTGATCTTTTCCTTGCTAGGGATGTGGAAGACAATGAATGATCATCAGGAGGAGTGGCTTCCAATGATACCTCGGCTTCATTGTCGATTTCCTGATGTGCCCCTACTTCGGGAGGAACAACTATTGTGGGCACTTGTGAACCTCCATGCACCTTTGCTTGCGCATCTCCTTTTGCTGCCTCTCCTTCCACATGTACTTGGGTGTGTACTTGCACATGGTGTTGTTGTTGCGGCTGTGGTTGTTCAACACTTGTCAGATGAGTTACAACAACCTGTGTTGATTCAGGGACATTGCTGCTACTTTCTTGCGATGAGCCAACATCACTGGTCGATGGTGATTGGAGAAGTACACTGACTGCCTCTGAAGCACTCAAGGGCTTTGACTTAAGTTGGCGTGGTGGTGGAGGCACTGAACCCAATGGAGCAGGGGTGCTGCTCCCAGCTTGGTCCCCAGCAGATCCTGCTGCTGCAGGCGTACTTTTTTTTTTGCTCCCAAAAAAAGTGGCGGGTGGCACACCAGCCTCCTTGGTAACTTGCTTCTTCTGCTCCTTACTAGCAACTTTCTTGCTAGAGGAGCTACGGAGAACTTTCTTTGGGGGCGGGGCCATCTTCTTCAGAGCAGGTCAGACAGCAGGCCGCAGTTGCACGAATTGTAGAGTTGTCTGAGGCCAGACGTGACGTCGCGTGACGTTATGCTGCACACACACACCGCTGCAGGACTTCTTCCAGGCACTGGTGGTTCTCTTGAGTCTTGTGCACCTAAAAAAAATGGAAGACAGAGGAACATCAGTTCAGTTATAGAGCACCAAAAAATCGAAAAACACTGCAAAATAAGCACAATCCCAATCCATCCATGCCCTCCATAATGTTTAAATTCAAGACAACCCACAGAAAGACTAGGCCCATGCAAGACTCACTACCCCTGGGCATAACTAAAGGTTGAAAAGTAGGCAAAATGGTTGGAGGCCTAACAACAAAGCCTGCATTTAAAATGGCCACTTGCCTGCCAGCACATGGCCAGTGCCTGTAGCTGCACTCAAAATGGCCACCAGCCACATGGCATGTCCCTCCCCATGAACACCCCCAAAAATCGAAAAACACTGCAAAATCAGCACAATCCCATTCAATCCATGGCCTCCATGATGTTTAAATTCAAGACAACCCACAGAAATACTAGGCCCATGCAAGACTCACTACCCCTGGGCATAAATAAAGGTTGAAAAGTAGGCAAAATGGTTGGAGGCCTAACAACAAAGCCTGCATTCAAAATGGCCACTTGCCTGCCAGCACATGGCCAGTGCCTGTAGCTGCACTCAAAATGGCCACCAGCCACATGGCATGTCCCTCCCCATGAACACCCCCAAAAATCGAAAAACACTGCAAAATCAGCACAATCCCATTCCATCCATGGCCTCCATGATGTTTAAATTCAAGACAGCCCACAGAAAGACTAGGCCCATGCTAGACTCAAATACCCCTGGTGAAAAGGCCACAAGTACAGGCCCAAAAAACGAAAATCACTGAAAAATCTGCACAATCCCATTCCATCCATGGCCTCCATGATGTTTAAATTCAAGACAACCCACAGAAAGACTAGGCCCATGCAAGACTCACTACCCCTGGGCATAAATAAAGGTTGAAAAGTAGGCAAAATGGTTGGAGGCCTAACAACAAAGCCTGCATTTAAAATGGCCACTTGCCTGCCAGCACATGGCCAGTGCCTGTAGCTGCACTCAAAATGGCCACCAGCCACATGGCATGTCCCTCCCCATGAACACCCCCAAAAATCGAAAATCACTGAAAAATCTGCACAATCCCATTCCATCCATGGCCTCCATGATGTTTAAATTCAAGACAACCCACAGAAAGACTAGGCCCATGCAAGACTCACTACCCCTGGGCATAAATAAAGGTTGAAAAGTAGGCAAAATGGTTGGAGGCCTAACAACAAAGCCTGCATTCAAAATGGCCACTTGCCTGCCAGCACATGGCCAGTGCCTGTAGCTGCACTCAAAATGGCCACCAGCCACATGGCATGTCCCTCCCCATGAACACCCCCAAAAATCGAAAAACACTGCAAAATCAGCACAATCCCATTCCATCCATGGCCTCCATGATGTTTAAATTCAAGACAGCCCACAGAAAGACTAGGCCCATGCTAGACTCAAATACCCCTGGTGAAAAGGCCACAAGTACAGGCCCAAAAATCGAAAAACACTGCAAAATCAGCACAATCCCATTCAATCCATGGCCTCCATGATGTATAAATTCAAGACAACCCACAGAAAGACTAGGCCCATGCAAGACTCACTACCCCTGGGCATAAATAAAGGTTGAAAAGTAGGCAAAATGGTTGGAGGCCTAACAACAAAGCCTGCATTCAAAATGGCCACTTGCCAGCCAGCACATGGCCAGTGCCTGTAGCTGCACTCAAAATGGCCACCAGCCACATGGCATGTCCCTCCCCATGAACACCCCCAAAAATCGAAAAACACTGCAAAATCAGCACAATCCCATTCAATCCATGGCCTCCATGATGTTTAAATTCAAGACAACCCACAGAAAGACTAGGCCCATGCAAGACTCACTACCCCTGGGCATAAATAAAGGTTGAAAAGTAGGCAAAATGGTTGGAGGCCTAACAACAAAGCCTGCATTCAAAATGGCCACTTGCCTGCCAGCACATGGCCAGTGCCTGTAGCTGCACTCAAAATGGCCACCAGCCACATGGCATGTCCCTCCCCATGAACACCCCCAAAAATCGAAAAACACTGCAAAATCAGCACAATCCCATTCCATCCATGGCCTCCATGATGTTTAAATTCAAGACAGCCCACAGAAAGACTAGGCCCATGCTAGACTCAAATACCCCTGGTGAAAAGGCCACAAGTACAGGCCCAAAAAACGAAAATCACTGAAAAATCTGCACAATCCCATTCCATCCATGGCCTCCATGATGTTTAAATTCAAGACAACCCACAGAAAGACTAGGCCCATGCAAGACTCACTACCCCTGGGCATAAATAAAGGTTGAAAAGTAGGCAAAATGGTTGGAGGCCTAACAACAAAGCCTGCATTCAAAATGGCCACTTGCCTGCCAGCACATGGCCAGTGCCTGTAGCTGCACTCAAAATGGCCACCAGCCACATGGCATGTCCCTCCCCATGAACACCCCCAAAAATCGAAAAACACTGCAAAATCAGCACAATCCCATTCCATCCATGCCCTCCATGATGTTTAAATTCAAGACAGCCCACAGAAAGACTAGGCCCATGCTAGACTCAAATACCCCTGGTGAAAAGGCCACAAGTACAGGCCCAAAAAACGAAAATCACTGAAAAATCTGCACAATCCCATTCCATCCATGCCCTCCATGATGTTTAAATTCAAGACAGCCCACAGAAAGACTAGGCCCATGCACCACTCACTACCCCTGGTCAAGGCCCCAACAACAGGTCAAAAATCGAAAAACACAAAATTTTACAACAAAAAAAAAATCGAAAAACACAGAAAAATCAGCACAATCCCAATTCATCTATGGCCTCCATGATGTTTAAGTTCAAGACAACCCACAGAAAGAATCAGTCCACCCACCACTGAGTACCCCTGGGCAAAAGGCCCCAAAACAGCCCAAAAATCGAAAATTCCAAAATTTTAGTTGCAGCAACTGTAATGCCCCAAACAAACTTACTTGTAAAATTTCTAATCCAACAGTGATCCAAAGAAAGTCAAAAAGGCCTCAAATCCAAAGATCCAGCAGCATCCACAAAAAGTAATCCTTCCAGGTCCACATCCAAATGAAAAGTGACCAGGAGATGGACAAAGCACTGGGAGGAGCCTGCTGAACAGGAACAGGAAGTTGAAGACTATGGGGCACTTCCTTCCTCCCACCCCCCTGCCCCCCTCCCCAAAATGGACTCCTCGCTAAAAAAGTGCAGGCAAATGTCAAACTAAGGAGTTATTCACATAAAAATCATCATTTCTAGAAGGTTTATGCTGCTTGCTGGTGGATTTCTTGTGCAGAATTGCAAATTTATATTTTCGCTCGCCGCATCTCAAATCTCGCAATTGCGAAGTACCGCGAGACGTGATCTCGCCGTACTCGCGTTGACAAACTATCGCTGGCAAGCCGCGATGACGTTATCGCGCTCGCCAATTCCCGCGGGATCACACAGCAAGATCCAAAATGGCGCAGCACTCGCAAACTATCGAAAAAAACAACTCGGCAAACGATGATAAACGCCGCGCGCCGCAAAAATTGTATCACCAACGCCGCGCGCCGCCAAAAAAATCCGCTGCGTGCGAATTTGCGGATTTTGCGGGAAATCCGCAAATCTCGCGGATTGCGGATTTCCCGAAAATCCGCAAAATCCGCGAGCGTAACGGATTTTCCGCCCATGCTTAGATTATCCCTTGTGGCGGTACACCCGCATTGGTCCCTCTTATTAATCCCACCCCAGGTGACCCCCACCCTTGATGGCTGGTCCACCCCAGTAGTTAGGGCAGAAACATGAATCTGGATTCAGTGCAGCCTCAAACATCCCCATCGGACAAATGGGCACAAAGTTCATGTTTTCTTATGTTTTTACCCCTGGTGTATAGTGGGTAATTTAATAGTCCTTGATACTCCCCCCTCCCTTGGATCTGGAGGCCTCCTAGTTCATCCCACAAGAGGGGGCTCATGGTAAGCAAACGCAGTCTCATGGGCTGTTGAGTAGGCCAGGCAAGGCCAGCTTACCTTTGTTGTCAGCGGCCTTGGCTTGAGAGCGCAGGTGTGGGCCTGGCTGCTGCGGCCTCTGTGTGGCCATGGGATGGGGTCGTCCCCAATTGGGCCAACTAGTGGAAGCAGCTCCGGGACACGAAAGGGCCCATACCAGTCTCTATGGTAGATGCGGCTTCAATTGAACTAACATTGGAAGGTCCAGCCTCGACTAGGTCAGTACAGTCGGTTGCAGGTCCGAATGGCCTTATAGAGGTACAATGCGCGAAGGGGATTCTGCCAGAAATCAGTTTTGAGAGACCAGGACAGCCCTGTGCACCACAGGTTGCTCCTACCTCTCTCTCTGATAGTCGGCTTCCTCTGAATGTTCCTCAGTCCTGGGGACGTCCTCGGATTCTCCTCCTGCCCATCCAGACAGACGTCTTCCAGCAGGCAGGCTTCTGGGGTGGTTCTCTTCTCTAATGTCTTTCTCATGCTGCTCTCCAGACACAGTCATCTCACAGCTGGTAGCACTGAGTTTGCCAACAACATGAAGCACCCAGAACACAAGCACAGTGAAGTGTGAGGTTTCTGCACTGGGCTGCCATTGGCCACTTTGAAGTAGAAATTAGGTATAGACAAAACAGAAGGCCTGGCATAGAAACTTCTTCACCTTGCACAACCGAAATTGCATCCCACCCTTGCCACCTACCATCCTCCAAACGGCAGCGCTCAAGGTGAACTAATCAGCTTCCCCTTAGTAACTAAAGTTCTCATGGAACTTCTGAAGGAAGCCCTGTCTCCAGCCTTCCGGATCCCCGCTTAACCATATATTAGAGGGGTCTGTAGACGACACAGTGTGATGCGGGTAAAACACTCTGGTCACAATGTCAACCCCCAAAACATGGTACGCTGCCACTAAAGCTTTATGAACTGTTTCCTGGATAATTCAGATGAGATTCGGAGAGAAAGAAGCAGACGGTCATTCAGCTTCCGGAAGACAATAGTTTGTTAATCAGAAAAGGAGGTGGGGGGAATGAACCACATGGTCAATATTCCAGAGTTTCAAGGAAAGTTGTCCCGGACCACAACTCAACCGCACATTCCTAGTTTGCTGTGTATATCTTCTCCACATGTATGGTTTGGTGGATAGTGTCATCATTGGGCCTGTCACTTGAGTGTTCCGTTCTCCAAGTGACCCGCTGTCCTTCACCAGGTGGGAGACTGTCTGGATGTTGACAGTAGTTAGAAGGTAAAATGATTTCCTATTCTATGCAGACAAATGTTTTTGTTAGAAAGAATCAGGATAGGGATATGGGTAAAATAAAGGGGCGGTGTTCAGTGGATAAGTAACTGGTTCACAACACCTAGTGATAGGGTCGACATGTTTCGGCTGGAAATCCTGGGCCATCATCTCTCCACTATGAGGGCACGCTTGTTGTTTCCCCTTCAGTCCACAGGTCAGGTCCAGCACTTAACACAGCCTGGGACAGACCTAGATGGCTGTGCATTCACTTAGATTGGCACGCTACCAGGACCCAAATAAAAGGCAGGATACCAGATATACAGGCAATCTGGCTTTCAGAACAGGGGAACCTACCATTTATTTATTTATTATTTATTTATTTTATTTTTGCAATTTTTAAAGCGCACAAATACCCGTACGGGTGTCTCGGCGCTGGTGATCTCAGAGCTCACTAAAGTATGGCGGGGGGAGTTAGGAAGAAGAGAAGAGCCATGTTTTGAGGCTTTTTCTGAATTTAAGAAGCGTGGGAGCGGATTTGATATGGAGTGGGAGGGTGTTCCACAATTTAGCTGTGGCTGTAGTGAAGCACCTATCTCCCCAGGTGGCCTTTTTTGTCCGAGGGACGTTCAGCAAGAGGGCTGCGGAGGATCGTAGAGTCCTGCGTTGCTCCACTGGTCGAAGAGCTTCTTTTAGGAACTTTGGTCCTGAGCTATTCGGGGTCTTATAGGCTATACACAGAGCCTTAAATTTGATTCGACTCCTGATAGGGAGCCAATGGAGATTTTTGTTGTACTGGGAGGTGGATGTGAATTTAGGAATGGAAAGTAAGGTTCTGGCCGCCACGTTTTGTACGGTCTGTAGTTTGTTTAGAACCCCTTCCTGAGCATTCAGAAGAAGTGAGTTGCAGTAGTCCGTTCTTGAAAAGACTAAGGTGCTGATGAGTGTTTTGCCGGCTGACTGTGGTAGGTAAGGAAGGAGTTTCTTGATTTTTTTGAGGGTGTAAAAGGCGGATGATACGATGGCATTGGCGTGATGGTGGAAAGTCAGCTTATTATCAAAGGTGACTCCTAGGTTGCGGACCTTTACCACTGGTTGGGGGGGAGAGCCCAACTCAGGTGGCCACCATTGTGGGGACCATGCTGGCCGTAAGCTCCCAAACGTCATCACCTCCGTTTTGTCGGAGTTAAGTTTGAGGCAATTTGATGACATCCAGGAGCTTATCGCCTTCATTCCCTCCTGGAAATTGGCTGCAACGCTTGCTCCGTTATTGTACACCGATAGTACTAATTGCGTGTCATCGGCGTACGTGGTAAGGGCAATTCCATAGGATTTTATCACCCTCGCTAAGTCCGATACATAGATATTAAATAGCGTCGGACTTAGCGAGGAGCCCTGAGGAACACCGCAGGGGAGTGAGAAGGTCTGGGAGGTGAAATTGCCCATTTTGACAGTCTGGGGACGATTGGCGAGGAATGAGGCAATCAGATCTTTAGCTGTGCCTCCTATTCCCAGAGCTGAGACACGGTCGATCAGAGTGACATGATTGACCGTGTCAAATGCAGCGGAGAGATCTAGGAGTATCAGAACAGCCGCCCCTCCCTTGTCCATGGTTGTTCTGATTTCGTCTGCAGCTTTCAGGAGTGCTGTTTCTGTCCCATGTCCTTGTCTAAAACCAAACTGGGTGTCATCAAGCAAATTGTTGTCGTTAATGAATTTCGAAAGTTGAATGTTCATGGACTTTTCGAAAATCTTTGCTGGGAATGGGAGACAGGCGATGGGTCTGTAGCTTGCAGGGAGGAGAGGGTCTAGCGTTGGTTTTTTCAGTAGTGGCTTAATGATAGCCTTTTTCCAGACTGAGGGGTATATACCTGTTGAGAACATAGCGTTGCAGATGGTAGACAACGAGGGGGAGATTGCTTCAGGGATGAGGTTCAGAATAGAAGGGGGGCATGGATCAAGGGGGGATCCGGATTTAATGCTGGCTACCAGGCGTTGAATGTGATCCTGATCAACAGGGTTGAAAGATAGTAAGGTGGGCTGAGTGCCCGTACGGAGTGCCATCGGAGAGGGAAGGGGGGCAGAGTGAGAGAAAGTATGGAAAATGGAGCTGACTTTTTCCTCGAAGAAACTGGCCAAGGCATCTGCCAGTGACTGAGAGCCTTCTAGGGGCCGCATGGGGGGGTTGGATAGATTAGTAACTACCCGGAATAGTTCTACTGCCGAGTTTTTAGCCTGATTGATTTGAGTGGTGAAGTAGTCGCTTTTCTCCGTGGTTATCAATCTTTTATAGATGGAAAGGGCATTTTTATAGTTCATTTTGTCTGCAGGATTATAGTTGCGACGCCACTGTCTTTCAAGGTTCCTGCAGTATTGTTTTTGCATGCGTAGGGCTTCAGTGAACCATGGGGCTGAAGGTATTTTCCTGTTCCGATGTGCGGATTTGATTGGAGCTAGCTTATTACAGGCCATGTATAAGTTTGTCAGGTAGTTAGAGGATGCTTTAGTAGGGTCATGCTCATTAGGGATATGATTATCCTGCATCATCTCTGCTAGTTGAGTTAGATTGATATTTTTCCAGTCTCTGTAGGTTGAACGAGCTGGTACATTGAAGCTCGGTTTGTTGGGGTTTGTTTGCACTGTGAAGCAGATGGCTGAATGGTCTGTCCAAATGAGTGGAATTATTTGGGTGACATTTACAAGAGGACTATTGGTAAAGATACCATCTAATGTGTGGCCTGCCTGGTGCGTGTGGGAGTTTATTAGTTGCATTAGGCCTGCCGCTGAAAGGTCCGTAAGAAGCTGGATAGTATCGTGGTTGTTCAGAGTCTCTAGGTGAAAATTAAAGTCACCTAGTAGCGTGAAGTGAGGGGCGTCTGCAGCTACTTCAATTATACTGCCTATGTTAGCTAGAAACTTTGCTCTCGACCCTGGAGGGCGATAAATCAGCATGCCCTTGAAAGATGATTTGGCTGAGAGGCCTAGAGTAAAGATAAGAGACTCGTATTCTGGGCAGGTGAAAGATTTCGTCGTGAGTTTGAAGAGGTTTTTGTAAATTATGGCAATGCCGCCACCTCTTTTTATTGGCCTATCTAATCTACAAACATTGTAGTTGATGGGAGTGGCTTCTGTAAAGTCAGGTCCTGAGGCATCATCGCCCCAAGTCTCGGTAATGAACAAGAGATCCAGTTTGTGTGCGTCGATTAAATCTGCGATTTCTATTTTATGTTTGGGAAGAGATCTGGCGTTTATTAACGCTGCTTGGATCAATGGAGGGTCATTTGTAGAAGGTTTGGCAGTAAATTTGTTACAAGTAGGACATGAGAATGGGCCTAGGATGTGATTAGAATAGCCTAGATGAGGGGGTGCATGGGGTTGGACGGCAAAGTGCCTGAGCTGTAGTAGTTCGGCAGTGGAATAGGTCCGTCTCACCGTTTCAATGGGTGGTCGTGATGCTGGTGTCACAGGGGGGGTGGCCGTTGGCCCGTCCTCGGTGCGGACGAGCGCAGACGAGCTTGCCTTATGCGCGCCTTCGGCGCGCAATCGTCGCGCCTGCTGCGCTCGTCCGCTGCGCTTCCGGTAGCAGCACATGATTTATTGGGCTGCTAATTGCATAGGGAGGGGGTGTGGTCAGCGCGTGTGGGCGTGTCCGCCGGTTGGGAAGGCGGCGTTGCCCTGGCAGCAGTGTGCCGCGTCAGCCCTGAATCGGCTTGGCGGTGTGCTGCTCGATGGAGGTACAAACAGGGAAATTAGCGGTTAAAATCACAATATAACAGAGTTCAAATGCTAACTCCCGGCTATAAGCCTCAGGAGTGGAGTTCTGAGAACGCTCGCTCTAAGTAGTGGAAGGGGGCGTGGTCAGCGCGTGTGGGCGTGTCCGCCGGTTGGGAAGGCGGCGTTGCCCTGGCAGCAGTGTGCCGCGTCAGCCCTGAATCGGCTTGGCGGTGTGCTGCTCGATGGAGGTACAAACAGGGAAATTAGCGGTTAAAATCACAATATAACAGAGTTAAAATGCTAACTCCCGGCTTTCCGCCTCAGGAGTGGAGTTCTGAGAACCATGCAGGAGACATTCCCCTCACAGCAGATGGCCTAGTTCCAAAATGATTTTCCTCTCCCATCACATCTAGTTCTCAAGTTTTGAAAAATGGATTTCTTTACATCACATCCCTATCCTCTCTGCTGCGGTGTACCACAGGGATCTACCGTCTCCCCTCTTCTGGTCCCCCTTTACAGGGAACCGCTCGGACCAATGCTCGCAGGATGACACTACATAGGGACTCAGATTCACTACTGACCTTAATACCTCCAGTGATTGAAAATCCCCTCTTTCCAGGTCCAGCTTCTCAGAAAACATAAACTTTCCAACAGATCTGAAGACTTTAGTACCACTGAGCAGGCCTTGGTCCTCACACACCGTGATGGTGGCCAAACAATGCCTTCAGGCCTCCCTAAATCAGTGCACGCTCCTCTCAGGGCCAGTCCTTAAATCGTTGTATTTTTGTCCAACCTGTGAAGAAATCAGAATATATCGCCCGCGTCAAGAAAGATCTCCACGGGCTCGCCCGAGAGGTCAGAATTCCCTGGAGCGAAGACAAGTACCACAAGTAAGTCATGGTGGAGCCTAGAAATGTCCAAAGTAAAAGAAAAGAGAACCAGGAACAAGCCCTTTTGAGGTCTGGTTGCAAAATTTGTGGCATTCTGAGGACAACCTGTTACCACCCAGGAGAAACCTGAGGCCCCTTATCCGACCTGAAGACTGAATTGACCAAAAGTCCCCTCTACCAGCGGTAGGATCCATCAATTGCCACCGCCCCCCATAGTCAAGCTTCCTCAGACATGTCATATAATGTACTTATTACATGTGGATGAGGAAGACGCCGCCGCACTGTGAAGCTGCAGATGGCCACCCCTCCCGCACTCATGCCCCCCAGAGCTTGAAGACCCCCCCATCACTGCCCTGTCTCCCATCTTCAGAAGATGAGGGCTCCTGTATGCCTCAGAGCATACCCTGAAGAATGAAGTACCCCCCCCCCCTCCCCCCTCATGGCCTTAAGTGGGGCGGGTCCTGCCAGAGCTCATGGCCAGCAGAAATTAAAAACAAACATATTAAAGGCAGTACATATTGGGAGTTGCATTATGCACAGAATATACATTATGTTACGAAATGAGACTGTTTTTTCGGATTGTGTTAGCTGCTCTTGTAAATTCTGTACATCTATTATGGAGATATCTTTCTACAACCATAGGATAACGGCAGCTGCCGCTGTTTTTTTAAGGGGATATTTGCACATGGCTTAATGGTAAGTTGTTTCTACATAGGATTGTTATTTAAGATGACTTGTCATGGAGATTTTAACGTTTGGAAATTTTTATTGCGATCTTAATGAAATTGTTACAATGAATTGTATGGTGTTTTTAATGTTTTTTTTAAACCGAATAAAGATCTTGTAGAAAAAACATGGAAACACATCCCTCCTGGGCCCTATGTTTATGTTTTTAACTTCATTAAAAAATACCAATCTTTTATAATTGTGCAAACGCCACGAAAGTAAACTAAGGCAGCGAGGCTGCCCCTGTTACGTTTCATTATTTAAATGCATGTTACATGCATCTTTATTTCCTAACAGAAGTCCTTTTCCCGTATTTTTTCTGTAGTTTTGTTATTCATTCTGAATTTGAATCTTGTATAGCACATAAAGCAAACTGAACTGCCTCTAGGCGCCTTGGTGATTTCAGGTTGTGCCTGGATCATAATGTTGGGGTAACTTTGAGAGCTCTGGAGTAGACACTGGAGGCTGTGTGAGTTTCTCAAGTGCCTTTCTGTTGCTCATAAAGGTATTCAGGCTACATGCTCATTCAGTGATTGGCCTCTCTGCACACACGTCAGTGCTGATTAATCTGAAAGTTGTAATTACTATTTTTAAGTACGGGAAGGAGGTGCACAGCTGTGAAATATTGACAGTGGCCAAGGGAAAATAAATGAATGCAGTGTGTGTTGGTGAAAGGAGATGATGACGTGGCGGAGACGAAGGTAGTACATGCGGGAAAGTGTGAAAAGACAGCCACGGAGAGAAAGATGCCTGATGCCTGCAGGTGAAGGCACTCCAGGAAGAGAGTGGTGTGGAGAAAATGGCATCAGGGCCTAACGCACAGATTCCAGGAAAGGGACGTGGATGGAACATGGTATTTTTTTACTCGTTCATCTGATATTTAAATAAAAATCAGTGCAAAGCACAGGGCTGTAGTTGACGTTGTAGACTATCCTTTGCCTCTAGTTAATTATTCGTAGATATGTTTATGTGGCCACACAGCCGTTTATAGGACCCCTCTCCCACACTTTTCACCCTCTTGAAGCACTACACACTCTAGCGCCTAAAGGCGCTTTGTGGGCGTGCATGCGCTATAGGAGTGCACTAGATCGGCCAGTTCTCTTTGCTGAATGAATGACTCGAGTCCCACCTCCCTCCTCCTGCATTTCCTGGACGGTAACGCCCCTCCCTTTCCTGAATGCCTCCCTTGACGGTGACGACCCTCCCCTGGGGCTTTTCTTGGCCGGTGTCTGCCCCCTGCACCTGGGGTCGCAGCCTCTGCTGCTGGGCGTCTGGCACAGAAAAGGCGATGCCCCCGCGCAAGGATCCCTGCGGGCCTCATCACTGGGGTCTGGGCCCTCCCCCAGCTGAAAGGGCGGGGCAGAGGCCGGCATCTGGCCACTCCCCCTCCATACAATGCAGTAATTCAGTGCCTTGCTGCACACTGCAGACAGGAGCAGGGCCAGTGTGGTCACGGTGAACACGTGGCAGTGTAGACTGCACTTCCTGACCCTTACCCAATCAACGTGCCCCTGCCTTGCACAACAACCTTTGCAACACATCTGTCCAAACTCTTCCCGTCAAGGCACACCCTTCACCACAACTCCTCCCTGCAGTGTGTGCCCCACTGCACAGCTCAACTCTGGGGCGCGGCTCTGACCCGTCCTGACCCGCCGCCGCCTGACCCGGGCTCTGACCCGTCCTTGCAATACATACCTGTAGGAGGCTGGCTTAGTATATGGTGCTTACGGATGTAAGTGTAGCACCCTGCACTAATGCAGATGACTCTTATGATGACTTTAGTGGTCTTAGACAACCATAAAAAGCTCTCACAGTGGTAGCTGTGGAGAGCAGCCTTCAGGCTTAGTCCAGAAGGAGTGAGAAGCAGCTTGTTTTACCAGAACGTAATCTTACGGTGCAGGTTAAGTGAAAAAACACCACACAGGGTAGTTATAAAAATATGTATTTATTATAAACACTCACTATCTCATTGTAATATCTCCTCCCTGGAGATATAAACACAATACACACAAATACTTTGGCATTAGAACACGTAAGTAGCACAAATATGCAGTGGTCTTAAGGTGAGACCAAACCATATACTAAAATAGTGGAATGTGTACCACAACTTAAATCAAGACTGGTCCCAGAAGATGGAGAAGAGTCGGGGAACCAAGGAACCACCAAAGGTGAGTATCTAGGAACCCAACGGAGGACGTGTGTAGTGGGAGAAAAACGGCCAAATACTCAATGCAAGTAAATGGGTAAGTCGCTGTTGCAGTTTAAAAGAAGAAGGACCCTTTCTAGCGGACCCTGATGAAACCCTGTGGAAGATGGAAGGTTGGACAGTCACCCCACCCGTGGATACCTGCACCAGGGAAGAGCCGGGTGCATAGGTGCGAAGTGACGTCGGAAACCGCCGTAAACCACAACGGAGGACTTAAAAAAAATGCCACTGGCGAGGAAGGTGAAAGAGTCTGGTGGAACCCAAGGATGGATTCAGGATGAGCGGTACCTGCAAGCAGAGGGGACAGAGTCTATGCCACTCAGGAGTGACCAGGAGGCACAGAAGACGAATGCCCACTGATGTTTGAGATGCAGGGAAGTTGGCGGTACCCTTGAAGTTGCAGCTGTGCTGACCAAGCCCGATTTTGAAGACCAAGAGCCATTCACGGGCTGTCCTACATCAGATGTCAAGAACCAGGGGGCCAGTGTCTGGCAGGGACACCAACAAGCCTTGGCAACGGCAACCAACGTAGTCATTGAAAAGGCGCAGCGTCGGGACCAGAAAGGTCCAAATGACTCACCACGAGCAGGTAAGTCAGAGCAGGCCCGAGCAAGCAGGGGAGCCCACTGGATCCAAAGAAGACCCTCAAGATGACCCACAGGCCGGAGGCACAGGAGTCGAAAGAGGACCTCGAGCAGCTCACCAAAGGATGAAGGCCCACGGTGCAGGCGAAGATCTTGGCTGCAGGAGATGCTTGACATTGAAGATTCTTGGAGCCCGAAGATCTCTGGAGGGGAAAGCCAACAAGCCTTGGCAATGGCAAGTCAACACGATGCACAGGGCCCAGACCACACCAAAGGCCTCCCTCTCTATAGCTGACCAACATTTCTCCCTGGGGGTCAACCATCTGCTTATAAAAACTACTGTTGGTCCTGGTCCTCTGCATTCAGGCATGACAAAACAGCTCCTACTCCTATCTCAGATGCATCAGTCTGGACAATTAAGGTTTTGGAATATTCAGGACTTTGCAGAATGGGAGCAGTGCACATAACCTGCTTCAGGTCATCAAATGCCTTTTGACAGTTAACTGTACACTGAACTTTCTTAGTCATTCTCTAGGTGAAATCATTAAGGGGAGTCACATTGGACCCATCGTCTTTAACAAACCTCCTGTAGTACCCAGTCAGCCCCAAGAAAGCTCTGACCTGGGCCTGGGTAGTGGGAGAAACCCAGTCTATGATGGTCTGGATTTTGCTCTCCCATGGCTGAACTTGGCCTCCACCTACCAGGTGACCCCCAAGTATATAAGCTTGCTCTGCCCTATCTGGCACTTGGTCGCCTTGATATTGAGGCCTGCCTTTTGCAGTGCCTCCAGAACGTTCTTGAGGTGGGCCAGTTGATCCTCCCAGGTGGAGCTAAAGACAGCAATATCAACTGGATATGCCGCATTATAGACTTCCCGACCTGTTAGAACATTATTCACCAACCTCTGAAATGTAGCAATTGCATTTTTCAAACCGAAGGGCATCATGATAAATTGATAATGCCCATTAGGGTTTGATATTTATGTCTTAGGCTTGGCATCCTCAGCTAGTCTGATTTGCCAGTAGCCAGCAGTTAGGTCAAATGTACTTAGATATTTGGCTGAGGCCAATGTATCTATGAGCTCATCTGCCCTGGGAATAGGATGGGCATCAGGCCTAGTGACTGCATTGAGGCCTCTGTAGTCCACACAAAATCTCATCTTTTTTCCACCCTTGGTGTGAAGTTTTAGCACAAGGACTATTGGACTAACCCAAGGGCTATCCGAAGGCTCATATACCCCTAATGTCAGCATTATTTGGACCTCTGTCCAGATGCAGGGTCTGACAAGGTCAGGCTGTCTGTAAATGTTGTTCTTTACTGGCAGACTGTCACCTGTGTCCACTTCATGGAACACCAGGTGGTTTGACTAGGTGTCAGAGAAAACATGTCTTTTTACTGATTGAGGACCTTCCTGCAATCAGCTTGCAGCTGGTCAGTGAGGCTGCCTGCCAAGGCTACTCCTTCAACTGATATGGTTCTGAGAGAGGAGATCAGGGAGAGGGTCACACTCTTCCTCCTGTCCCTCATCAGTGGCTTTGAGCAAGCTCATGTCAATCCTGTCTACAAAAGGTTTTAGGCGGTTCACACGAAGTACCCTGTGGGGACTTCTTGGAGTGCCTAGGTCCACCAAGTAGATGACCTCACCTTTCTTTTCAAGGATTGTGTGAGGGTCACTCCACTTGTCTTGGAGAGGTGCTGGGGCCACAGGCTCCAATATCTATACTTTATGGCCTGGGTGGTTAACAGTCGGGATAGCCTTTTGGTCATGCCAGGCTTTCTGAAGCTCCTGGCTGGCCTCAAGGTTTTTACTTGCCTTCTTCATACACTCAGCTATACTTGAACCCAGGCCTAGTACATAGGTCACAATATCCTATTAGGAAGTTTGAGAGGTTGATCCCAGCCTTCTTTAACTAGACACAAGGGACCCCTAACTGGATGTCCAAACAGAGTTTAAAATGGGCTGTAACCAACCCCCTTCTGAGGAACCTCTCTGTAGGAAAAGAGATGGCATGATAGTAAGACATCCAATTTTCGCCTGAGCTTTTCTGGGAGTCCCATGATCATACCCTTTAGGATCTTATTGAACCGTTCAACAAGCCCATTGCACTGTGGATGGTAGGGTGTTGTAAACTTATAGTTTACTCCACACTCTTTCCACATTGTAGTGATATAACTAGACATGAAGTTGGTATCTCTCTCTGTTAAGACGTCCTTAGGGAAGTCCACTCTGGAAAAGAATCCCAGGAGGGCCCTGGCCACTACAGGAGCTGTAGTGAGTCTAAGGGGAATTGCCCCTGGATACCTAGTGGCATGGTCCACCACCACTAGGATGTAACTGTATCCAGATGCAGTTGGAAGGTTCAAGAGGCCAACAATGTCAATCCCTACTCTCTCAAAGGGAACCCCAACAACTGGGAGTGAATTAAGGGGGCCTTTGCAGTGCCACCTGACTTGCCATTGCTTGGCAAGTGACACAGGTGCGGCAAAACTCCTTGGTGTCTTCTGACACATGAGGCCAGTGAAAGTGAGGAACAATCCTGTCCCAAATCCTACTTTGCCCAAGGTGTCCTACAAGGGGAATGTCATGTGCCAGGGAGAGAAGAAAACCTCTGACCTTCTGGGGTATTACCAACGTACTGGTAGAACCAGTCTTGGTGTCTCTACCTTCAGAATACAGGAGCTCATCTCCCCAATAGATCCCACGGGACCTCAGCAGCTGCTTCCTCCACAGCTGCTTGCTGTCTGAGCTTTTGAGATGCAGGTTTTTGAGGACCTTGAGAAGACTCCTTTTTATCTTTGCACTTCTCCCCTCCCTTCTCCTGGGGTTTAGAAGAATCTTGCTTCTTCTGGTCACCTCCACCACCATGGTTTTTCTGCTTAACACTGGATCAGACCCATTTGTCTGCCTTCATTCCCAATTCTTGGGGAGAGGTCAGATCAGAGTCCACCAGGTACTGGTGCAGTAGTTGATTCTGACAGTTATTAAGGATGTGATACCTCGTTATCAAATTGTACAATCCTTCATAGTCCTGTACCTTGCTTCCATGAAGCCAGCATTCCAGAGCCGTAATAGCTCTGTCAATGAAATCTACCCACTCCTGGGTGTGGCCTTCTGGGTGTATCTGAAGTTAATCCTGTATTGCTCAGTGGTTAAGCCAAACCCATCTATGAGGTCACTCTTCAGAACTGAATAATTGTCAGCATCCTCTTCTCTAACAGTGAGGAGCTCATCTCTACCTTTGTTAGCAAAGAAGAGCCACTGTATAGCTGCCCACTGCCCTTGGGGGACTTTCTGAACTTTACAGGCCCTCTACAAAGCAGTGTATGGATATCAGTCCCCTCCTGGTAAAGAGGGACAATCCTGCTGTGGTTCCTAGTGTCAAAGCATGTTTCCCCGATTCTAGGGACACTATTGCTGCCACCATGGGACTCTAGTCCCAGTTTCTTCCTAGGTCTCCAGGGTCTCTTTGTCAAGGGCCAACTGATCTTGGCTGAGTCTTACTCTCTCAAGTTTGATCAGGTTGTATTCCCTCTCCAAGGAGTCCTCCTTCGTGCAAGATATGGAGGTCCCTATGGAATTATCAGAAGCAGTGGATTCGACAGAGGGGGCCTAGACCTCCTCTGCCTGCTCTGAACCCTCCCAGGAGCAATAAAGGGGACACCCTCTGTGCCATCTGCACTACTCCCTGGGGGATCAGAATTTGCCAGTGTGGAGTCACCAGACTCCTCTTGGCCATACTCTGAATTGTGGTCACTAGGGGGATCCCCTGGTGCCCTCTCTTCAGGAGCATCCCCACCCACAGTGTCCTGTTCTTCTGCCCTCCAGGATTCTTGTCATCCTGATGAAGTAGCTCCAAGAGCAGCTCAGCAGTGGAGTTGTTACCAGCCTTTATCCTTCTACGGCTGCACAGGGCCCTTAGTTTCTGGAACTTTAGACCACTGTACTTAGTAGACTGGGGTACACTAGCATCCCTAACTAAAGACAAGGTCACTAGGCGTAGTGTGTGTTGCACCTACCCACCCCAGTGTAAACTAAACTTCCTACGATTGGAGAAAGGGTTGTTAAAGACCCTTAACAACCAATCTGAAGGTTCAGTAGAACTTACTTAGTCTATTTAAATATTATATGTGCCTAATGCTGGTGATGGTTTTTCAATTATTCCACAGCTATATTGGCTGGTAAAACAATGCAAGCTTGAATCCCAACCGCTGCACACCAATGTAGGAGGCTGGATTAGTGCACGGTGCTCCACTTACATAAGTGAGGTCCAGCCTCCTACAATACCCCTCATCACGCCTCTCTGCAGTGCATATCGTTCCACACAGCTGCACTCTGGGGTGCGGCGCCGACCCATCCTTGCAATACATACCCCTGGTCACAACCCTTCCCTGCAGTGCAAGTCCCTCCACACAGCTGCACCCTGGGGTGCGGCGCCGACCCGTCCTTGCAATACACTTGCTGTGCATGAATAATTGCACACCACCTCTGTGCATTGCATGTCCCTTTTACAACTCCCCACAGTGCATGGCTACTCCCACATGACCTCTTTGTGGTGCATGTCCCTTTAACACTTCCCTGCAGTGCATGGCTTACTCCACACTAACTCTTTGGAGTGCAGGTCCCTTAAACACCTCACTTTAGGGCATGGCCAATCCCACACCAATTGTCTGCAATGCATGTCCCTTCTACACTTCCCTGCAGTGCGTGGCTAATCCCACACCAACTCTCTGCATTGTGTGTCCCTTTAACACTTCCCTGCAGTTCATGGCTTATTCCACACCACCTCTTTGGAGTGCAGGTCCCTTAAACAACTCACTTCAGGGCATGGCCAATCCCACACCAGTTGTCTGCAGAGCATGTCCCTTTAACACTTCCCTGCAGTGTATGGCTAATTCCGCACCCCCTCTCCACAGTGCATGTCTATTTAACACCCCCCTGCAGTGCATGGCTATTCCCACACGACCTCTCTGCAGTGCATGTCCCTTTAACACCGCTGCACTGCATGGCTAATTCCACACCACCTCTCTACAGTGTACGCCCCTTTTACACCTCTCTGCAGTGCATAGCTAATCCTACACCACCTCTCTAAAGTGGCTTGATTTGTTTTGATCCTGTTAATATCTTTATTTCCATCATAATTCAGAATTACAGCAAAATGTACTTTATATTTGCTTTCCTAATTGCTGAATGTGTACAGTTGGTTTACAGGTATTTACATTTTGATGTATGCTACAAAAAATGACAGCGTTGCCTTTTGCACTCCCTGTACCCCTGCAAGCTTGTCACCTAATTAATTTTTGTTTTCTGTCTCTGACTACAAAGTGATAGGAATTTGTAAACACCAATCCCCGTGTCAGAAAACAGAAGCACACTTTGTCACAAGTCATGACCCGACTTTTGATCTCCGTCTTTGAGGTGCAGCAAATGTGAAAAGATAAAAACATATTTATTACTTGGACTTTCACGACCCACCAAAATTGGGTTCACGATCCACAGTTTGGGGCACACTGCTGTAGTACATATCAGTCTAACCTCCTTACAGTACAAGGATTCGTCCCTGCATTGCCTGTCCCTTTAGCTCCGCAGTGTCCCACCTGACTACTCCCTTGCAGCTCCGCCTGCTTTGCGACATGCAATAGCTCTACCTTCATGTTCCTCTGCCCTCTTAAGAGACCCTCCCTAGATTCTACCTGCAGTGCTGTCTACGCCCTGAGAAATCTCTAACTCCCTGCCCCTCTACCCTCTTGAATGGCCCTCCCTATACTCTACCCAAAGTGCTCTCTATGCCCTGCAGTATCTCTACCTCTGTGTCCCTCTGCCCTCTTAAGAGACCCTCCCTAGACTCTACCTGCAGTGTTCTCTACCGCCTGCTGTATCTCTACTTCTAGGCCCCGCTACCCTCCTAAATGACCATCCCGACTCTACCTAAAGCGCTTTCTACCCCATACAGAATCTGTACCTCCGTGCCCCTCTAACCTCTTAAGAGGTCCTTCCTAGACTATATGCAGTGCTCTCTATCGCCTAAAGTGTCTCTACATCTGGGTGCCTCTGACCACTTAAGTCACCCTCCGTAGACTCTACTTGCAGCGCTCTCTATCGCCTAAAGTGTCTCTACATCTGGGTCCCTCTGCCCACTTAAGTCACCCTCCGTAGACTCTACATGCAGCGCTCTCTATCGCCTAAAGTGTCTCTACATCTGGGTGCCTCTGACCACTTAAGTCACCCTCCGTAGACTCTACTTGCAGCGCTCTCTATCGCCTAAAGTGTCTCTACATCTGGGTCCCTCTGCCCACTTAAGTCACCCTCCGTAGACTCTACTTGCAGTGCTCTCTACACCCTGTGATATCTATAACTCAGTGCCCCTCTAAACACTTGAATGCCCCGCCGTATACTCTGCGTACAGCTCTCTCTTTGCCATACAGTATCTGTAGCTCCATGCCTGTCTAATCTCTTACGTGACCCTCCCTAGGCTCTTCCTGTAGTACTCTCTATATGCTGCGGTATATTTAACCCCGTGCCCCTCTATGCTCTTAAGTCACCCTCTCTAGACTCTACCTACAGCGCTTTCTATGCCCTGTGTTTTCTCTACCTTTGTGCCCCTCTATCTTCTTAAGTGACCCTCCTTAGGAACTATTCAGACAGAATTAAAAATGCTAAATGTGGAAATAAAGAATTTTGTAAAATCTCACCGAATTCCGTGTACCTAGATGCACAGAAGGAATTCATCCCATCACTCAATTATTCATGGACCAACCGGCAGATCATTAAGAACATTCTTTTATTAACCTCTGCCTCCACACCAGCAAGAAGAATCATCAATAATTCTTTAACTATGGGAATCTTTCCAGAAGACCTAAAAACTGCATACAAGCACCCACTGTTAAAGAAAAGAAACCGGACCTGCATGACCCCAACTACAGACCATTTACAAATGGACCTTTCAAGGGTAAATTGATAGAAAGACCAGTATTCACCCAGATGGCACAATTCAGTGAAGATAACTCCATACTGTCAGACTTCCAAACAGGATTCTGCCCAGAAGAGGCACAGAATCTGCCCTTATCGCCATCTGGGATGACCTTAAAAACCCAGTAGACCAGAACGGGGTTGCTGCACTACTTTTCTTTGACCTCTCATCTGCTGTCGACGCAGTTGACCATGACACACTAATACAAAGACTCTGCGAAGCCGGCATAGAGGGGACTGCTCTAGACTGGATCAGATCCTAATTTCAAAACAGAACAAACATCATCCATACTCCCCCTTTCTCTTCCGAACCGTACTTCACAAAAGCAGGGGTCCCTCAAGGCTCTATCATCCCACCCATGCTTTTCAATATCTACATGAAGTCATTACCAGCAGTGATCAATGAATTCCAGCTTACATGCTTTAACTATGCAGATGACACAAAAATACTCCTTAAACTGGACAGCCCCAAACACATTGGAAATTCAAACATCTTCAGTTGCCTCAGAGCCATTGATCAGTGGATGACGTGGAGCCATCTCGAATTAAATGCTTCCAAACCTGAAATACTCACATGCGGCGACTGGAAAAATTATGACCTACGCTTTGCCTGACCTGATGATCTGGAAACACCTCCTAAAGTATCTAAGGAAGTAAGAAGCCCTGGATATACCATGGACTCCAAGTTATCAATGAATGCCCAAGAGAACAAATGAGCAAGATCAAGCTTCAATACCATGAACACTTTGCAGCGCATCTTCACCCACTTGGGATTTCCACACAAGGTCCAGGCTACTATCTCTCTTGTTCTGTCTAAACTTGATTATGCTAATGCCTCGACCACGGATCATCTTTAACAACTCTAAAAAGACTACAACAGATTCCGAACTCTGCTGCCAGACTGCTCCTACACGTAAAGCCATAAACCCACACTTCTCTTCCTTGAGGTACCTACTCCGGTTACCTGTTGCCAGAAGATCCCCCCCTTCAAGCTGCTTTGTATCAACCCACAAAGCAATACAAGGGACAGGACCGCTCTTCATCAGGAACAAAATCACCAAATATATTCAACAAAGGAACCTGTGCTCAAGATTGGTGCCTCCCAAACATCAGCATACAAGAAAAAACACACGTGGTGCATCTATTTCTATTAAAGCAGCCAAACTATGGAATTCTCAGTCCCCAAACATAAGAGCTACGGATAATTATCTTATCTTCAGAAGACTATTGAAGAGTTGGCTCTTTCCTACATGACCACCATACTCAAAGATTAATGTACAGCATATCACTGTGTATGTAAAACTTATAATTTGATTATATGTATGTATCTAGATATGTGTAGTTCTTTGTGCAAATACATATATAATAACTATAGTTCTAAAATATATATCAATTCTTTAAGTCTGCTTAACATATATATATTACTTATGTGTTTATATAAATATATATCTATCTATATGTATATATATATATATATATATATATATATATATATATATATATATATATATATATATATATATATATATTCACTGAAAAAACCATAGGTTATAGTCGATATATAGTTAGGAATTTGCATTTACAAAACCTTGAAAATTCAATGAAAAAACCATTGGTTTTAGGCCATATATAGTTAGGGATTTGCATTTACAAAACCTTATTTTACTCGCATAAAACCATTGAAATTCCATATATAGTTAGATGCGCTAACTATATATCGCGCACCCACAATCCACTGCTGATGATGTCACATATTACATCATTCATGACATGGTCAGTGACATCACTGATGACATCACTGATGACAACTCAAATGACATCACTGATGACATCTCAAATGACATCACTGATGACATCACTGATGACAACTCAAATGACATCACTGACAACATCACAGATGACATCATTCATGTGTTAATACGATGAACCTCTACAGACTCTGATATATCCTTAGATACACTCAGTGAAAACAGACACTCACAGATTGTCACTCATCCATGGAGTTACTCATACACCTAGACAGTCATGCAAAGAATCAAACACACCTCCAATTCCTCAACTATACAGTTATACACACCTTACTTATTGAAACATATTCTAACACATATTTACTCTCTTATACAATCCTTGATACATGTTCACAATGATCCATACAGCCACTCACACATTCACTGGCTCTTATGCACAGTTATTTATATATGTTAACTCTCACATGTACTGTGTTTTACATATGTACTTACTTTGACATGTAGCACTTTTGAAACCATTCATCTAGTGAATCAACTGCTTACACATCTATGCACAGAGTCACACACCTCCCAGCCACCCACACACATACTCAGTCTCCCATACAAATACTTGAGCAACCAATCAATAACCCATATAGTTATTCATATAGCTACTGATCAACACATGCAGCAGTTTACAGAACAACAGATATAATGATGCACAAATTAATACAGTTTAATCACTAACCCATGCACTCAGTGAGACACATTTAATCACTCCCTCATACAATCAGTCATGCACCTACTAAATCCTTCATCCAGACATTTATACATCCACTCATTCTTCAATATGTAAGACATATTTTAACTTTACAGAAACATACAGTCACTGGATGTTGTCATCAGTGATGTCATTTGAGTTGTCATCAGTGATGTCATCAGTGATGTCACTGACCATGTCATGAATGATGTAATATGTGACATCATCAGCAGTGGATTGCGGGTGCGCGATATATAGTTAGCGCATCTAACTATATATGGAATTTCAATGGTTTTATGCGAGTAAAATAAGGTTTTGTAAATGCAAATCCCTAACTATATATGGCCTAAAACCAATGGTTTTTTCATTGAATTTTCAAGGTTTTGTAAATGCAAATTCCTAACTATATATCTACTATAACCTATGGTTTTTTCAGTGAATTTCAATGGTTTTTTAATAGCAAATATGAAAAGCTTTAAAATGTCAAGTACGTGATAGATAAAAACATTTTCGTATTTATGCACGCTGATGTGCTTTGAACGCTGCACCCCCCTTCCCCTCTCTTTTCTCTTAGGAGTACTCTCTCTTTGTAGATAGTGAAGGGTAGTTAACGCAGGCCTTTGCCCCGTTGTAATCCGTCGTGCCTGCTTCTCTCTCCATTTGATTGATTGTTATCCAAGCATTTACTGTTTTAGAATTGGTTCTCTTTGGTTCATTCTCTATTTACAAACAAGCACAGAGTCGCAATACTCTGTTTAGTCTTTGCAGATAGTGAAAAATCGTTTAAAAAAACAAATGGAATCGAGCAAAATCAGTAGGCCACTAATGGGATCTCTTTTTGACCTCGCTAAAATAGAAACATTAACCACAACCCCTCATGAGAAATACAAAACTAGTGAGATGAACTGAGCTCCACACCATGAGGGCTGCAAGACAGCTCGGCTCCGTCACCCATCCCGCCCAAAATAACGACAAACCCTATGCAAATATTAAAAATATAGACAACACACCAGCAAAGAAACAGGGTAAAACATTTTATTAAATAACTATTTACATAACGTTGGTTTATAAGATGATGTCAGTAGTGGACCGATGTGTGAATAGGTCGGAAGTAGCACAAGGCGCCAAGATCCGGATGGAAAGTCCTGGATGTTGGGTGCCATAGTTCAGAGTTCTGAGTTTGAGCCTTTTTCAATGCCTGTGCTTTGTTGTTTCCCCTCCATCAAAAACAAAAAAAATATAAAACTGTGCAAAAATACAAAAAAATCAAAAAATGTTTACAAAAGCAGTGCTTGTAAGACTGTCTGAAGCTTATTTCCACCTACTGCAGCTTCACTATTCTCAAAGTAAGTGAGGGTCGTTTGTGGACCTGACTGCATTTGAAAACAATGTTATATGGTACCTCCCTAAACCGCTTGACGGAGGCCCCCGAGGGGCGGTGTGATGGCACGGACTCGGAGAAGACGCTTGGCTCCGACCCCCTCCCCAAGTCTTATAGCACTGGTGTAGCCTGAGATCGCCCCCGACATAGGCGGCCGGCTCCCGGGGTCCGGCGGAACTTTTTGCCTTTTGATGACTCTTCTATTCTGGACTTTGTCCCACAATCCGTTTGACCTGAAGACACGCTGTAGAGGGGCGCCCCTTTACCGTTTTAGTTGCCATTCCGCCCGCTTTTGCTACACTGTGCCTCTTCCGCCATTCAGCTGTTTACCGCCCGCTCTTGCGACTACAGCGTCTCGCTCACCATGTAGTTAAGTTGCTCCCGCTCTTGCGGTGCAGCGATAGGCGGCTGCCACAGGACTCTCAAAATGGCGGCCGGCTCTTCGGTTTTAGGCCTGGTCCACTAAAATGGCCCTGGGACACCTTGGAACTCGGACGCTTCCCTGATAGGGCTTGGGTCCCATTCTCGAAAGAGTCCCCTCAGCCTTGAAGATTCTACAAAAGTCTTGGGGGCCCCCGACTCCCGCAGGCTTCTGGTGGGGAGCGGCTGCCATGTCTGCTCGTGGAATGGCCACGACGGAGCTACGAGATGGTAGTGCTCTCATGCTGACGCCAGCTTTAGTCTGAAACATCCAGAAACACTGTAGACTACCAATTCGATCAGTTCCGGTAGCGCCCCAACATGACCCGGAAGAGAAGAACTTGCCCTCCCCTCTTTGACTGATGGTTCTTGTTGCCTGTCCCCTCTGTTGTCATTTAACAGAACTTTTTGGACTGCTGAAAGGGGTTGTGTTCCGAACGCTGGTTGGTGGAGACATTTTGACTATATTCTTGACCTACGTTGTCGCGTAATGCGTTATATGACACGCCGCGTTAGCGCACCCGGAAGTGATCCGGGGCGCGGCGCACAGCGCGTAACGTAAGCATAACAGGTCATGTGACTTGTTAATAAAACTTTTCATTGGTTCATTTTACTTTTGTTATTTTAATGATGAAAAGCTTGGTCATATGACCTAAAAATTACGCTTTTTATTGTTTTCGAACATTATTTTTTTTTAAACATATATGTTATAATATTCCAGGCTAATGTACTTTCCCGGAAAATTTACAACTGTCCTGCAAGTAAAATATATTCCTTTTTCGAGAAAAAGGGCGTTTCTTCGTTCCATGACGGAGCCGTTGAGTAAAAGAGACTCGGCCTGCTGTCTTAGTCGCCGATACGCCTGATTATCAGATTCTTATCGATCACTTTATGTTGCAGGAGTGGAAAACACAACTGCCCTTGACCATTTATCTTTACTGCGTTCCTACATATTATACCTTTTATCCGTCATGTAATTGGACTGCTTTATTTCACTTGCCTTTTACTGATTCGAAAACAGTGACTAAAAGTAAAAACTTTACCAATCTAAATACTACTACCGTGTTTTGTTTTAAAAACCTTTATTGTGAAAATGTCAGTATACAAATACGGGCCTATAACCACGTGGGCCGGCCACGGAGCAAACTGAAATCGTATATGATGAGGAGACATTTACACTGTAGAGGAACGTAACGAGCGGGCCATTAGGTTGCAAGAACTAAGGTGTCTAACAGTTGCGGAATCGGTGGACGTACATTTTGTAATTAAAATAAGACAGGGCACTTACAATAATATTTTCTAGATATACATTTGCGGGCAAGGAGTTACGAGTCCCATTTATACCGGCGCCATTTTGGGCGAGGCCGGGCAGGTCCAAGATATAGTCAAAATGTCTCCACCAACAATCGGCCAGACCAGAACCCCTTTCGGACCTTTATGCTACAAGATGGTGTCTTCCATTCAGAAAATATTGTTGGCAGCATTTTGAAAGGAAAGTTAAACAGCCGTTCTCCTAGTGAGTCTCACATTGTTACATTTAGGAAGAATGTTGAAGAGTAATATGTGGAAAATCTGAAGCCATTTTTCTACAAACTCTCAATCAGCCTTGGATGGAAAAAAAAATCCTGAAGAATGTACAAACTGAAAACCAATTTTTGTCTGTATAGCATCAACAGCAACGCTTGAGTCAGCTTTGTGTCAAGCCGCCATTTTCATTCAATCAATAGCGTCCCCCTGCACACATTCAGGAACCTGGTCGTGTCTTCAGGTGAAACGGATTGTGGGACAAGCAGAAAGGAAAAGGAAAAAAGTTCCGCCGGACCTCGGGAGCCGGCCGCCTATGTCATGGGCGATCTTTGGCCACACCAGGGCAATAGTGAAGCTGCAGCAGGTGCAAAAGAGCTTCAGACAGTCTTACAAGCACTGCTTTTCTAAACATTTTTTTGTATTTTTGCACAGTTTTATATATTTTTTTTGTTTTTGATGGAGGGGAAACAACAAAAACAGGCATTGAAAAAAGCTCAACAGTGCAGGGCGCCTTGTGCTGGTTCCGACCTATTCACACATCGGTCCACTACTGACATCACCTCATAAGCCAACGGGGCACCCCACACTGACTTTCGGCGCAGCATTGTAGGATGGCCACACCAGTGCGGCAACTTGCTGGACACCACCTCGGTGCCATCCGGATCTCGGCGCGTTCGAGTCACTGTACCGCAAGAGTGACCGGAACTCAGCTGGTCACGCCGTCTTTCGGCGCAGCATTGTAGGATGGCCATACCAGTGCGGCAACTTGCTGGACACCACCTCGGTGCCATCCGGATCTCGGCGCGTTCGAGTCACTGTACCGCAAGAGTGACCGGAACTCAGCTGAACACGCCGTCTTTCGGCGCAGCATTGTAGGATGGCCACACCAGTGCAGCAATTTGCTGGACACCACCTTGGGCAATAGTGAAGCTGCAAAAGGTGCAAATAAGCTTCAGACAGTCTTCAACTTAGTCTGATTCTTATAATAAGCTTCAGATAGTCTTACAAGCACTGCTCAGAACTCTCAACTATGGCACTCAACATCCAGGACTTGCCATTCGGATCTTGGCGCCTTGTGCTGGTTCCGACCTATTCACACATCGGTCCACTACTGACATCACCTCATAAGCCAACGGGGCACCCCACGCCGACTTTCGGCACAGCATTGTAGGATGGCCACACCAGTGCGGCAACTTGCTGGACACAACCTCGGTGCCATCCGGATCTCGGCGCGTTTGAGTCACTGTACCGCAAGAGTGACCGGAACTCAGCTGGACACGCCGTCTTTCGGCGCAGCATTGTAGGATGGCCACACCAGTGCGGCAATTTACTGGACACCACCTCGGTGCCATCCGGATCTCGGCGCGTTGTGCTGCCTTCGGCCTATTCGCACATCGGTCCGCTACTGACGCCGCCTCACGTGTCAACGGATTTTCTACGCTTTTTGTAGCCCTATGCCGCATAACAGGTCATGTGACTTGTTTATAAAACTTTTCATTGGTTCATTTTACTTTTGGTTTCCTAATGATGGAAGGCTTGGTCATGTGACCTAAAAATAACACTTTTCATTGGTTTAGAACATTTTTTTTCCCAAACGATGAAAGCCCCACCTTGTTTCTGGATGATTCAGACTGAAGCTGGCGTCAGCATGAGAGCACCACCATCTTGTGGCTCCGTCGTGGTCATTCCGCGAGCAATCATGGCAGCCGCTCCCCACCAGAAGCCTGCAGGAGTCGAGGGCCCCCAAGACTTTTGTAGAATCTTCACGGCTGAGGGGACGCTTTTCGAGAATGGAGCCCAAGCCCTAGCAGGCAAGCGTCCGAGTTCCAAGGTGTCCCAGGGCCATTTTAGTGGACCAGGCCCAAAACCGAAGAGCCGTCCGCCATTTTAAGAGTCATGTGGCAGCCGCCTATCACTGCACTGCAAGAGTGGGAGCAACTCAACAACATGGTGAGCGAGACGCTGTAGCCGCAAGAGCGGGCGCAACTCAGCTGGATGGCCGCCACCTGGGGAGGCCCGTTCACGCCTCCTCCCCCACGCCCCCCCCCCCCCGGGCCGCCCCACGCCAATTTTCGGAGCAGCATTGTAGGATACCAAAACCAGTGCGGCAGTTTACTGGACATCACCTGGGTGCCATCAACATCTCAGCGCGTTCTGCTGCCTCGGGACTATTCGCACAACAGACCGCTACTGACGAGGCCTCCCTCCGCAACACCCTGGACTCCCAACGCTGTTTTTCTTTGCTGCATTGTAGGATCCCAAAAACCAGTGCGGCACCCAGATGACATCACCTGGGTGCCGTCCAGAACTCAGCACGTTGTGCTGCCTTGGGACTATTCGCACAAAAGACAGCTTCTGACCATTGTTGCTTTTTTTTGTGAAAATTTTTTAAATGTTTTTACAGTTTTTGTTCCATTTGTTATATTTAAAAGTTAATAAAGTTTTATAATCCCACTTTGTTTGAGTGCTATATATTTTTAAAAAATCGGGTGAATGGGGCCTTGAATCGGGTTATTGTCATGTGTGGGCTGTGCAAGTATACTGCTACAGGATCGGACATTTCAAACTCAAATGCACGTTCTTTTTCTTACCTTTCCGAAGCATGGAGCGCAATAGCAGGCAGAGAAAGGGTGATGCAAGTGTTGAACACTGCCTGGCCTGGCAAGTTGCTGGCAGTGCCCCCCCCCCCGCCCGCCCGCTCCTGAAAGAGGACACACCGCCGCCCCGAGTACTTCACAGATCTTTAAAAGACCATGCGCTTGTTCATGAGGCTTAAATGGTTTATCACCCCTTCTAGAACCCCTGCATTGACCCTCTGACGTTTCCTGGAACAATTACCACGTAACACAATACCAAGCCTTTTCAGCTGAAACCCCCGAGGAATCGTGGGGCATATTATCAAGGGGGTTTATCTCCGCTTTTTTGGCTTTTAAAGCCAAGAAAGCGGAGATAAAATTATCTCCCTATTACCAAGCTGTCGCTAACACCAGTTAGTGACAGCTAAAAGGAGATAGCGACCATCTTGGGCCCCGCTTTGCATGTCAGTGATATTTATCACTAATGACATGCAAAGTGGGCGTGCCAAGATGTTAGCGACTGGAAACAGTCCCTAACATCGCTATCTCCTATTACCAACTTTTGAAGATATTCGCGCTAAGCACGAATATCTCAAAAAGCTAACACCTGCCCTGAGCAGTTCTTAGCCATGTTATCCAATGGGAGGTGGATAACATGGCTAAGAGCATTTGCTCGATAATGCATGAATATCGCTGACTTTTCAGCGATATTCATGCATTGCGGCCGTTTTTTATCGCATTTGCGATAAACCTTGCTAATAGCAAGGTTTATCTGCGATAAAAATCGCCGATGTGCGGCGATAATTTTTGTCTCTAAACAAGTTAGAGACAAAAATGATCGCTAGTTGTTGGTAATATGCTTACCAAGCTGTCGCTAACACCAGTTAGTGACAGCTAAAAGGAGATAGCGACCATCTTGGGCCCCGCTTTGCATGTCAGTGATATTTATCACTAATGACATGCAAAGTGGGCGTGCCAAGATGTTAGCGACTGGAAACAGTCCCTAACATCGCTATCTCCTATTACCAACTTTTGAAGATATTCGCGTTAAGCACGAATATCTCAAAAAGCTAACACCTGCCCTGAGCACTTCTTAGCCATGTTATCCAATGGGAGGTGGATAACATGGCTAAGAGCATTTGCTCGATAATGCATGAATATCGCTGACTTTTCAGCGATATTCATGCATTGCGGCCGTTTTTTATCGCATTTGCGATAAACCTTGCTAATAGCAAGGTTTATCTGCGATAAAAATCGCCGATGTGCGCCAATAATTTTTGTCTCTAAACAAGTTAGAGACAAAAATTATCGCTAGTTGTTGGTAATATGCCCCCGGGTTTTTGCTTGCAGAAATCGGGAGGCGGGAGACTAGCACTGAAATCAGTAGTCTCACGCCTGAATCGGGAGGGTTGGCATGTCTCGATTCTCTACAGCTGGGGCCATAAACTACATCCGCAGGGCTAGGTGATAGCCTGGGACCGGCCTGGCATCTAAAATGGCTGCCGTGCACGACAAAATTGTGGCATTGGAAAAAAGGCAAGATGGCGCAGACAATGTTTATCAATAAGGATTCATTTATAACAAAATATTTTATCGCACTGACAAATTGGCGGTCAACACTTCCTGATTTCCATCGAATCGAACGTTAACAGACGTCACGCAGCAAACAAAAAAAAAAGCTCACGCACAGCCGCTGGAAGAGATGTATCAACATATATGAGCCTCCTCAGCCACCCTCAGGAAACATAGGGGATTAGGATACGTCTCCCGCACCCCCTTATACCTAGTAATTTAATTAAAACGAAGCACAAAATGGCGAATTCCCGTTTCGCTACCAGTTTGCGGCCCAGTTCGCGGCCCGTGAAGCGCTTCTACCGTGAAAAATCTTTTTTTTTTTATTTTCCCCACGGGACCCTTTAATAACCCCAACAACATTCCTAGGGGGTCAAGAGGGGTATACCTTGCCCACTTTCATTAAATTCCCCCTTCGTTTTTCACCTCTTCTTCTCTCTCGATCCTACCGAGAGATAAGATGGCGGCCGCTCCGGACTGTTTAGAATGTTGACAGACACCGGAGAGCCAATCAGCTTTCTGCGCGCAAAGTTCCATTTCGCGAAAAGTTCGCGAACCGGAGCGCAGCCCGGAGCGCTGTTACAGATATATATCTTGTTTTGAACGTTAATTTCTCAAAAACTACTGGAGCACATAAATTGAGACCTAGCAAAGGCACATCGGGCTAACAGTCCCTACAATTTTGCCAAGTTTCGTGCAAATCCATTCAGCCGTTCGAGCTAAAAGTGAGTCCAACCGCCCTATGGAAATTAACATGGGAAAAACGCGTTTTGGGACCCCCCTTTTTTCTCGGCCCCCCCTCGACAAAACCCCACCAAATTTTCAGGGACTGCTCAGAAACAAAATGTGCCATTTTCCTGAAAATTTCAGCCGATTCCGTCCACAAACGCCGAAGTTATTAGACATAGAATTTTCAAAAGTCCCATAGAGAAAAAATCCTAACTATATATACCTACTGGCGACAGCCAGTAGGTAATATATATATATATATAGCACCGAAGATCCAACCAGACGAAGAATCAGAGGGACACAGTGGGGATCCAGGTAAGTGATTTAATATCAGAGAACAGCTTTGGCATGACGCGTTTCGTCGTGAGTGACTTCTTCAGATGCCTGCTGTGGAACAAACAAAGTTTTGGCGCCACTGCTCTGTAAGTAATGCCTTTTGTTCAGCCATTGGTGGATTGTTCAGGTGGGGCGGAACAGAGTCACTCAGGATACTGCAGCAGCGTCGGCAAACTACAGATCCCAGCATGCCACTCGCATAGCACGCCGGGTGGAATTCTGCTCATCTTCCCTCGTATCCACTTTGTGGGACCTGGACATCGTTTTTGAACACGGTGCAGGAAATTCTTTAAGTCTGCTTAACATATATATATTACTTATGTGTTTATATAAATATATATCTATATATATCTATATATATATATATATTCCAACACCGCTCCCGGCTATTCCTCGTCTCTGATTACGGCGAGCCTGCGTGGGTGCCGGACACCCTATTGTACGAAACCAAGGTTCCCCCTCTAAGAAGAACGACACAGGCTGCCTTTGGATGCTTCAAGTGGATTTATTTAGGGCACAGAATCGGCAGCTCCCTACCGACGCATTTCGCCACTAAGGCTTGGTCACCGTGACCTAGCCTTAGTGGCGAAACGCGTCGGTAGGGAGCTGCCGATTCTGTGCCCTAAATAAATCCACTTGAAGCATCCAAAGGCAGCCTGTGTCGTTCTTCTTAGAGGGGGAACCTTGGTTTCATATATATATATATATCTATATATATATATATATATATATCCTTGCAATCTCTGTTCACCACGGCGTTTTACACCAAACAGAAAGGAGGACCCCAAAGCGGCAAATGAATTTCAAGTGGGAAGATTTATTTGCTCTCACGAAATGGTATTTCAGGCATGACGCGTTTCGGTTAACTGGTAACCTTGATCACATAGCGACACTGCAGTTAGTTACTGTGAGAAGTTGGCCTGATATATAATGTTCACTATTCTAGTGAACACTTTGTATCAGTCCAAACAACCCTTATTGATGATTGGTTGTAAGTCAACCTTATAGACCAGCTATCCTAGTAGCATGGATACGAGCAGTCTAAGGCTAAAGACTCGAGAGGGCGTGTTAAGCCAGCTGCTATACCACACATGTACCCCTTGAACACCCAGTGAAAGGACACCACACAAGTGTTATGAAAATAAACAGTGTATTTATTAAAATCACAACAGCCCTGTACTCTTTATGAGGACAGGGTACTAAGCACAAAACAAAACTCTTACGAAAATACTTAAGTTAGCACAGTATATACAAATGCCCGAGGGGCACGGAAAACCATATACTCTGAAAGTGGAATGCGAAGTTACTAGCAGGTAAGTACAGTACTAATAGGCTTTGGAATCGCTAGATCTTGACTATAGAATCTTCAGATTACTTCTAGGAGACCCAGGGGACTCGGGTGCAGAGTGTGCACTCTCACGCGTGATGCGGGACAAAGTCTATGGTAGCTAGTTTTCAGAAAGTTAGTGTTCTCGGGCGAACCCGACCTGGTAGGAGGAAAACGAAAGTGGATTCTGACCCTTGGATAGTGAGGCTATGCTGGGGCACCGAAATGCCGAAGTTACCTAGCCCAGGGGCTGCAGCTGCATAGGTCTCAAAAGACGTCGGGAATCCTCGTAGACGGACCAGGAGCCTGGAAGAAAGAAGTTGCTGGCAGGCGACCAGTGAAGAAAGTTCGATGGATCCAAGCCTGGATCGATGATAGAAGACACCTGAAAGCAGAGGGGACCAAGTTCGTGACTACTAGCCACGACTAGGTGAGTGGGTGACGCTGTGCTCGCAGATCTCACGGACCAGGAGGCGTTGTCGGTGACCAGGATGGAGGAGCGAGCTGTCCCACGATGGATGAAGCTGTCGGCGTCGCTGGACCCAGGATTGGGCAACAAAGCCTTGGCAAGTTCAAGCCCACGCGGTGGACTCAAAATGGCGTCTGGAGTGGACCAGGAGGGTCCGGGGTGCCTCTCTTGAAGAAGGAAGCAAGGGCCAGTCTGGAGCAACCAGACCAGCAGCAGTGATGTCGTCAGGCGTCGTTAGGAAGGCCACAAGCCAGCCGGCTAGTAGCCAAACAACGCGGTGAGCAGGCAAAAGCAGAAGGGCCCCACGCAGATCGTGGAGATGCTGGAGGGCTGATCTTCGGTGCTGGAGCTGCTCAGGGTTGGGGCTTCTCGGACCCCAAAGCACTCACCAGTGGAAGACTCGGTGGGCTTTTTGCAAAGAAGTCGTGCAGTCTTGGCGATCGTCGGTCCCTCGAGGTCTCGTCGCACTCACAGTTCTCAGCTTTGCTGTAGAGGTGAGTAGAGGTCAGAGGTGCCAGGGAAGCCGGGTCTCGTCGAGCTGGGTCGTCGGATTCCGGAGGAAGGACTTGCAGCAGACCGCAGTGTTCTTAGGATGGTGCCTGCGGATGCAGGGTGACTACTCCTTAGCCACAAGGGAGAATCTTGAAGAAGAAATCTTGATGTCCTTTCGCAGAAAGTCGTGTCTTGATTCCAAAGATGATCTAATTTGAACAGGGGGCCTGCTCCCATCTTTATACTAAAAAAGGGGGCTGACCCGGTGACTAGGTCCTGCCTATGGGTGGGACTAGGAGGGGGGTGGTTACACCCCTCTCCCATGCCGGACTTTCCCCAGGCCAGGGGCTGGTGTGCCCCTGGAACTGGTTCTGACCGGCCTATGCGTAGTGAGCACCGGGGTGCCACTCAGCAGTCACCTTCCTGTAAAGCCCTGCCTACCCAGGATACACAAAACTCTGTCTGGGACGGTGCTAGCACCGCCCTCGACAGGAAACCCTTTGTCCAGGCTCCCCTCGCTGGAAGGACTCCCAGCTGCAGGGGGTCAGACTCGTGTCTGTGGTGGCAGCATCCATTTTGTGGAGCTGAGGCTTCAGTTAACTTTAACCGGGGTTCACAGTTACATACATGTCGTGTCCCTCTAGAAGGGTGGAATGCTAACCCCATCGCCAGAATTGGCGAGGGGTTAGTATTCCAATTCGTATGACACCTTACTCGACATGTTTTGATAAAGCAATACCAAAGATAGCATTTAACCGCGAGGATTATAATGCACTTAAGAGTATATGGTATGCGATATCATGGAACAGCTATTAGGACTTGGTTCCGCAAGCTGCAGACAGGCTCAGCTCATGCCAGAGCACCATCTCACATGATTCCAAGCACTCTGCCTTCAGGATTGTTAAGGCCTGCCATAGGAGTGACTGATAGGAATCTGTGTGTCCATTTTAGGGTTAGATATAGGTATACTATATCTACAGCAAAGGGTGATTACACGACTTTGCCCCAGCTGTCATGCAGCCAGTTGTGTCAAATTTAGGAGGCCAGCCAGGGGTGGCATAATGCATGCTTCAGCCCCTGGTAGGCCCTGGGTACACCTATGCCCTGAGTTACAGGGTCTGATAAGGTGGCCCAGTACCAATTGGTAAATGCACCTAGGGTACACGTTGTAATTTAGAGAGAGAACAGCCAGGCTGTGGGTCTGATTGGCAGGCCCACAGCCAGAGAAAGTCGTAAACCAGTGAAACAAAAGCAAAAAATCTGGGTGATCATAGGATTGCAGACCCTACTCTCCTACAGTTACATCTTTAAATACACATTTTTTTCAAGCATAGTGGTCATGTGACATTAAACAGTGAAGAGATACTTTTGTTGACATCATGTCCTTATACATCAGTAGTGACCAGCTTATGCATTGTCAAACAGGCTTTAACCGTTAATGTTGGATATGTATGTCATTTGCTGCATAAATGCAATAAATAACTAAAAACCATATATTAGTTCATTTAAATCTAAGTTTCACTATATTGTTAGCAGCATTATAGATTAAGCGAAAAACTATAGTGAAATTTCCAGCATAAATGCCTAAAATTCTTTTGTGCAATATGGCGCAAAGGCTATGTAAACAACTCATAATTAAGATTTCATATAATTATAAATATGGAATAAAAAGTCTAGAGCTAAAACATATCGGCATAAATGCCTGAAGCCTCTGTGTGCAAAATTACGCGTTTTAGTGCAAATTGTATATTTGTGCAAATACCGCAACTCGATAAATTAGTGAACTTGATTAATACACAACCAACAAGTTTGAATTTAAACAGAGCCTATATGTACAATGCAAACTGTCTTACTTGATTCCATATGGGCTAAGAATTGGGTTACATGGCGTTAAAAAAATCCAAGCCTGGAAATCCAACACCACCCCTCCTAAAAAGCTCATATGTTCTAAAATCCATTAAGTCAACAAAAAGTGCATAGTGCTGTGCAAACATGAAAAAATACGTGTAGTGGTTAAAAGATGAGAAATGAGAGGTTACTAATTGACATATAAAAATTTGTTCAAAAAATTACCAACACAGTTTTAGTTTTAAATAGCATTCCTGACCTACTACAGAAACGTGTGCATATCTTCTGTGGTGTTCAATCCATTAGGAGACTTACTATTAAGATTAAGAATATATTTAGTCTCCAGCTGCCTTAGCATGCTTTCTCTATCCCCACCTCTTTTCGGAATAGGCACTGCGTCAATGACATAATAGGACAGACACTTGATGTTTTTGTTGTGTGTCACTTTAAAGTGCCTAGCTACTGGGTAGGTGGGGTCGCTGTTGATGATTGCTCTAATATGTTGTAGTATTCTCACGTGCACCGGTTTTATGGTGCTCCCCACATACCTTAGGCCGCAGGTGCACGTGAGAATATACACAGCGAATTCTGTGCGGCAGTCAAAGTTCCCCTTTATTTTCAACTCTTTTTCGCTAAAGGGAGTGCTGTATTTGCTGGTATTAACACCAATGGTGCACGCTCGACATGTGGAGCATTTAAAAAAAAACTTGTTTTACTGGCATCCAAGTTGGAGCAGATGCCCTGGTTACTGATGGTTGTGTTAGCTGGACAGCCATATTTTTACATCTCCTGAAGGTCACCTGTGGTTTATTAGGGAGGATATAATATCGTTTTTTTGCTATGCTTAACATGTTTATGGGTCACAGCATAGTTTTGATTCAAGTGACTTGATTAGATGTTTATAGGTCTCTGTTTTATGAATCTATCACAATATGCAAATATTATCATAACTATTTTATCTACAAGTGCTTCCCTATTGGAAAGCAAAAGCTTCAAGTACAGCAACACTTGAAAGTCTGAGTTTATACAACTTAAAATCTCAATATATTATCTTTCTTATACATGTATACTCTTTCTATGTAGTTATGTATCTATATATTCATTACTTTACTCCTACTGTAGATGAAAGAAAAAAGGGGGGAAAAAGTTCTCGCTCTCCCATGCACTACTGTCTCACACTATACCTCTCTCTATATCCTCTAACTCGGAGAGCAGTCAAAATATAAAAAATAAAAAATTGACCAACACTAATATTGAGTTGATAATATCGAAGGGACAGCATATCGATGTTCAGAATATTGATGGACAGAATATCGACCAAATGGGTAAGTAATATCGATTTTTTTTTAAATCGATGTAAGTAATATCCAAGTTAGTAGTATCGATATCAAATATATCAATATTACTAATACCGATGTTACTAATATCGATATTATATTATTGTTATGTATTTTATTATGTATTTGTTATTTTTTAGTTCATAGCGGTAGGAGAGGGTTTGGGATGAGTAAATGGGAGGAGGAGGGGGATGAGTCAGAGGGAAGGGCAGGGCTTTAAGTGGGATGAAAAAACTGGGGGGTCTCTCAAAGGGGCGTGGCCAATGTAATTATGGGTGTGGCTTAAAACACCCAAGCTAAAAATCTGTGCTTAGCATAGTGTGCCGCCCGACTTGTATTTTGCTTTTCTGTCACTGTATCCAGATATATGCTACAGCAAGTAAAATCATACCTACAACAAGTCCGGACTATTGGCTTTGTCAATAGTTGTTGGTTGCATAAGATAAATATTCAGCAACTATGGCTTGTATACAATATTGAAAAAGCTTTCACTTAAAGCCCTGGTGCCACCACGACAATGCTGCTGCTCCTGAGTTTCAAAAAGAGAAGGGAAATCCAGAGAGAAAATTACTCTCTTTAAAGGATTTCCCTCCCCCACAACGCTCACCTGTCATGACGTCATGACATAACTGCTCCACTAGTGAGAAGTGAACGGTGTGAGCAGCGCACATCCATGTGCCCGCTGTCACTGACCGCCTGTGGCCGGGCACAAAACAGAGCCCTATAGAGACCCGTTTCAAGGACCCCCTTTAAAAAACTGCCGGTGCTCAGACCCGGCCGACTTAAAGCCCTGGGGAAGGGTTTAGAAGGCTTGTTTTGGGGGATCTGAATAGTAAAAGAAGAATGAGGTGATGCAAGGAGAGGTAGAGGAGGGAAGAGTTTAGAAAAGGTACTTGTGTTTGGTACCCTCCTGCAACTTGCACTCACCACTTGGCCCTTGTAACACACGGTTTGCTTCCTCTCACATGTTTTTAGGTCTCGCCTGTCGATGCGCATGCGCATCGAGCAAGGCGAGAGTATTGGGACTTATCCGCTCTTTATCCACACTGCAAGGAATCGTGGCGATTCCTTGCAGTGCCCGTGACTTTTAAGGTCAATGCGCATGCGCATTGAGCTTATGCGCATGCGCATTGACCTTAAAAGCGCGTGCACGTCCGTCTTTGTTTACCCGCTCCGCCCCCTCCCCTTCCCGCCGTGTCGCATTTCTCCTCCCCCCTCCCCTCTCTTCCCTCCAGCTTGTTTTTTGTTTATTTGACCCGCTCCGCCCCCTCCCCTTCCCGCCGTGTCGCATTTCTCCTCCCCCCTCCCCTCTCTTCCCTCCGGCTTCTTTTTTTGTTTATTTTACCCGCCGTGTCTCCGATCCTTTCGCTCTCCTCCCCCCTCCCCTCTCTTCCCTCCGGCTTTTTGTTTATTTTACCCGCCGTGTCGCCGATCCTTTCGCTCTCCTCCCCCCTCCCCTCTCTTCCCTCCGGCTTCTTAAAGATTAAAAGAATTTGCAAGCAGTAGCATGTCGAGTCAAGATTGTGCCGTTTAAAACACAAAGGAGGTTCTATCTTACCTTCCTGTTACTGTATTACGGCCGCTCTAACTGCAAGTCAGAAAGAATGCTCTCAAATGCTACTTCCAGTGACCGTAACTAAGAAAAATCCACTATCACTTTCCCTTTGAGTCACCAGGAAACACGCGCTTGGAATGAACTTCACTGCCCCTCCCACAGTTGCAAAAGAGATGCCAAATCACTTCCATGATCACGTGCTCCAATATCTGAGCACATTTCCCGATAAAGTCATCAACATTTGTACATGCCCTAGAGTTTAAATGTATAGCCTCCGTTCATTTTCTTACAATGTGCTCTTCTCCCCCCTCCCCTCTCTTCCCTCCGGCTTTTTGTTTATTTTACCCGCCGTGTCGCCGATCCTTTCGCTCTCCTCCCCCCTCCCCTCTCTTCCCTCCGGCTTCTTAAAGAATAAAAGAATTTGAAAGCAGTAGCATGTCGCGTCAAGATTGTGCCGTTTAAAACACAAAGGAGGTTCTATCTTACCTTCCTGTTACTGTATTACGGCCGCTCTAACTGCAAGTCAGAAAGAATGCTCTCAAATGCTACTTCCAGTGACCGTAACTAAGAAAAATCCACTATCACTTTCCCTTTGAGTCACCAGGAAACACGCGCTTGGAATGAACTTCACTGCCCCTCCCACAGTTGCAAAAGAGATGCCAAATCACTTCCATGATCACGTGCTCCAATATCTGAGCACATTTCCCGATAAAGTCATCAACATTTGTACATGCACTAGAGTTTAAATGTATAGCCTCCGTTCATTTTCTTACAATGTGCAGCTGCACATGAGCAAACAGGGGAGCCCCAGCATTTGTAGGGGTCCCCTGAAAGAAACCAATGTGATGAGCTCCCGCTATGACCAGAAAGCAGCTAGCACGAAGGGGAATGCAACAGTGAACCATAACAGAAGGTCATCACTCAGAACATACTACCTGCATTTTGGCTAGTTATAAAGTGCGTTACAGCATAACCGAAATAAAGAAGGGATTTAAAAAAAATCTCGAGGCAAAGAAATAATAATTATCAAGGGTAACATACCCTCAACCCCTCACCCTCACTCACCCTCACTCACCCTCAACCCCTCACCCTCACTCACCCTCACTCACCCTCACTCACTCACCCTCAACCCCTCACCCTCACTCACCCTCACTCACTCACCCTCAACCCCTCACCCTCACTCACCCTCAACCCCTCACCCTCACTCATCCTCAATCCCTCACCCTCACTCACCCTCAACCCCTCACCCTCACTCACCCTCAATCCCTCACCCTCACTCACCCTCAACCCCTCACCCTCACTCACCCTCAATCCCTCACCCTCACTCACCCTCAACCCCTCACCCTCACTCACCCTCAACCCCTCAGCATCACCCTCACTCACCCTCAACACCTCACTCGCCCTCACCCTCACTCACCCTCAACCCCTCACCCTCACTCACCCTCACCCACCCTCACTCACCCTAACTCTCACTCACCCTCAACCCCTCACCCTCACTCACCCTCACTCACCCTCACCCTCACTCACCCTCAACCCCTCAACCTCTCACCCTCACACAGTGCAATAGGTCTCGGAGCATTTGAGTTAGAGCTTTTAGATTTGTTTATGGCTTTTTTTATTTGTAATTCTTTAGCATTGGCTACAGGAAACAAAAATGCTAAAGATTTACAAAAAAAAACCATAAACAATTCTAAAAGCACTAACTCTAATGCTGCGAGACCTATTGCATTTCCAATGCTTGTTTACCTTTGATACTTGCACAAGTGCCACTTTTGCCTACGTAATCGTTTGTTCTTGTGCTTGAGTGTGTAACATATATTGCAGTATTATACCGCAAATTATACTCTATTTTCTCTTGTAGCCTGCACACTTGTCACTTTTTCCTCCTGTGCACTTTTTACTACCTCATGTATTTTTGGTAGCTCACAAGTGTCACAATTACCTTGTCTACCTCATGTATTTTTGGTTTCTCACAATTTTTACTACCTCATGTATTCTTGGTTGCTCACAATTATCACTTTACCGTATGTAACGTAACGTATGCCTCTGCAATCTGTTGCTCGTGTAATGTTCTCAGTTTGTATCTTTTCTGTTCCTATTGTGAAGCGCTCTGACACCTTCGGGTAAAGTCCGCGCTATATAAAATTGCATAAATAAATAAATAAATAAATAGTAGTGGTATGGAGATGCCCCGCCCCCCCCCCCCACACACATCTCTTTCCATACTCTCTCTACAGGACGTTTACAAAAGCCAGACTTACAACCCTCCTTATGAGCCCCCTATTACGGTCACACTTCGCTCGCTCTCCACGCGCCCTCCCTGCATGACCCCCACGTCACACCCTCTGTGCACTAAATGGTCCCGTCCGTGCAGTGACTAATCTTGCCCCCACCCCCATCACGTGTACTGAATGGTCCTTCCCGTGCTCTGAATGATCTAATCCGTACAATGAATACTCCCCCCTGCAATTAATGACCCCCCTCCGTGCAGTGAATGGTCCCCCCCTGCAATGAATGACCCCCCCTCCGCGTGCACTGAATGCCCCCCTCTCCGTGCAGTGAATGGTCCCCCTGTGCAGAGAATGACCCCCCTCCGTGCAGTGAATGATCCCCCCCCCCGCGTGCAGTGAATGGTCCCTCTGAGCTGCATCCCTGTATCTTCCCATCAATGCTCCATTCTGCGCGACCCTGGCCTCTCTTCCTGCCGGCACTGTATGCCCCGCCCTCTGACCCCTCCCTGTGCACGGCGCGCCCTCTGATGCCCCGCATGCAACACCCCCCTGCTGAACCCGCCCTTCTGCCTGTAATACAGACCCCTCCTGGCACTGCCACAGCCCCTCCCTGCGGTAACGTTGACCCCCCTCCTGGCACTGCCAGGGCCCAGAGCCCCTCCCAATAATAATACAGACACCCCCCCCCCTTTTTTTTGTGGCGGAGCCATAGCCCCTCTCGGCCTGTAGCACAGATCCCTGCCCCCCCCTCTCTGGCACTGCCATAGCCCCTCCCTGCGATGACTTAGACCCCCCTCTGGCACTGCCGTAGCCCCTCCCTACTATGATACAGACCCCCCCCCCCTTTTTTGTGGCGGAGCCACAGCACCTTTCGGCCTGTAGCACAGATGCATGCCCACCCCACCTCCTGGCACTGCCATAACCCCCCCTGCCTGTAACACAGCCCCCCCCCTCTCCTGGCACTGCCGTAGCCCCGCCCTGCAGTGCACGCCCCTCCCACCGCTCCCATCTCCAGGGCCTGGTCCTCCCCCCGCTTCCTCTTGGCTCTGCCGGACGCTCCCCGCGCCCCTCTGCCCGCAGCCGCCCCCCTTGAGCCCGCTGCTGCCCCCTCCCGGAGGCGGACTCTTTGCTCTCGCGGAGGAGCCCCTCCCGGGCGGTGGTGCGACGCCATCTTTGGTCCTCTGACAGCAGCAGCAGCTCTCGTCTTCCTCCTCCGGCTCCATCCTCATCCCCGCGGCCGCCATGGATGAAGAGTATGACGTCATAGTGCTGGGCACCGGCCTGACGGTGAGTGACCCCCCCATCTCAGCGGACCCCCCACCCCCTCCGACTATTGCATAATCAAGGCATCCTTGCCCCTCCTATTGTCACCCTGTGTTCATGCATGCCCACTTATCACGAGGTGTTAAAGCCCCCCGCCCCATGGCTCAGTCATGCCCCCCCACCCCATGGTGAAATGGTTACACCCTCGCCTCCCTTGGCATACCCACGCCCTGTTCCTGATGCCCTGCTGTCATTATTATGGTTTCTTCATGTCCCCCACCCCCGATTAATCATTGCTCGTTCATGCCTTCAAAAAGCTGCCCATATAAATGCCCCCACCCCCTTATCATGGCAGGGGTATACTTTCATTAGAAACCTACACACCCGCCCATGTGTTGATGGAATGTCTGTGCCCCCCTCCCCTGCATAGAATGTTCACATCTGCTCACAGGGGACATGGTTTGAGCCCCTTAAGTCCTGAGCGCACCCCTATCTCCCTGGCATGCTTAATGCCCCCATTGTGGGGTGATGGAGACACTATTGAGATCATAGCGCTGCTCTGAACTTGCCCCGGAGTCTGGGAGCGTAAAGCGGGGACTGCCCACAGGTCTCTTTCAGTCAGGGCAAAACTCCCGGGGATGGCAGTGCAGGACATCCTTATGTAAAGGCCATAAGGAAGTGTGTGCCACGTGAGGCACCCGGGGCTTCCCTGCTCTGGGGTCGCTCATTGCGGGGGTGTGGCTTATGCCCTGGGGTGCCCCACCGCACCCATGCCCCGCTGCCCGCGCCTCTGTACAGCTGCCTGGGCACCCATGTGCACATCTCAGCCACTGATGTGCAGCGAGAGGGAGTGTGTTCTTGTCTCATGCTGTCTCCCGGGTGCCTGTTTGTGGCTGTGTGCGGTGTCTCGGTCTGTGTGAGTCCTGTGTGTGGATCTATTTGAGGTTGTACTCTTGTCTGTGTGCGGTGTCTCAGTCTGTGTGAGTCCTGTGTGTGTGGATATATTTGGGGTTGTACTCTTGTCTGTCTGCGGTGTCTCAGTCTGTGTGAGTCTATTTGAGGCTGTATGCTTGTCTGTGTCTCAGTCTGTGTGTGGATCTATTTGAGGTTGTACTCTTATCTGTTTCTCAGTCTGTGTGTGTGGATCTATTTGAGGTTGTACTCTTATCTGTGTCTCAGTCTGTGTGAGTCCTGTGTGTGTGGATCTATTTGAGGTTGTACTCTTGTCTGTGTGTGGTATCTCAGTCTGTGTGAGTCCTGTGTGTGCGGATCTATTTGAGGTTGTACTCTAATCTGTGTCTCAGTCTGTGTGAGTCCTGTGTGTGTGGATCTATTTGAGGTTGTACTCTTGTCTGTGTGTGGTATCTCAGTCTGTGTGAGTCCTGTGTGTGCGGATCTATTTGAGGTTGTACTTGTGTCTGTTTGCGGTGTCTCAGTCTTGTGAATACTGTGTGAGTCTATTTGAGGCTGTATGCTTGTCTGTGTCTCAGTCTGTGTGAGTCCTGTGTGTGTGAATCTATTTGAGGTTGTACTCTTGTCTGTGTGCTGTGTCTCAGTCTGTGTGAATCCTGTGTGTGTGGATCTATTTTAGGTTGTACTCTTGTCTGTGTGCTGTGTCTCAGTCTGTGTGAGGATTTACTTGAGGTTGTATTCTCTTCTGTTTGCGGTGTCTCAGTCTGTGTGAGTCTATTTGAGGTTGTATGCTTGTCTGTGTGTGGTGTCTCAGTCTGTGTGAATCCTGTGTGAGTCTATTTGAGGCTGTATGCTTGTCCGTGTGGGGTGTCTGTCTGTGTGAATCCTGTGTGAGTCTATTTGAGGCTGTATGCTTGTCTGTGTGCGGTGTCTCAGTCTGTGTGAATCCTGTGTGAGTCTATTTGAGGCTGTATGCTTGTCTGTGTGCGGTGTCTCAGTCTGTGTGAATCCTGTGTGAGTCTATTTGAGGCTGTATGCTTGTCTGTGTGCTGTGTCTCAGTCTGTGTGAATCCTGTGTGAGTCTATTTGAGGCTGTATGCTTGTCTGTGTGCGATGTCTCAGTCTGTGTGAATCCTGTGCGAGTCTCTTTGAGGCTGTATGCTTGTCCATGTGTGGTGTCATACTCTGTGTGAATCTATTTGAGGCTGTATGCTTGTCTGTGCGGTGTCTCAGTCTGTGTGAATCCTGTGTGAGTCTATTTGAGGCTGTATGCTTGCTGTGTGCGGTGTCTCGGTCTGTGGGAATCCTGTGTGAGTCTATTTGAGGCTGTATGCTTGTCCGTGAGCCGTGTCTCGGTCTGTGTTAGTCCTATGTGTGTGGATCTGTTTGAAGCTGCATACGTGTGTCTGCGGTGTCTGTCTGTGTGAGTCCTGTGTGTTGATCTGTTAGATGTTGTACGCTTGTTTGTGTGCGGTGTCTCAGTGTGAGTCATGTGTGTGGGTCTGAGGTTATACGCTTGTCTGTGTGAGGTGTCTGTCTATGTGAGTCCTGAGTGTGGATGGATCTACTTGAGGTTGTACGCTTGTCTGTGTGCGGTATTTGTATGCGTAAGTCCTGTGTGGAGATCTATTCGATGTTATGTGCTTGTCTGTGTGCGGTGTCTCAGTCTGTGTGAATCCCGTGTGAGTCTATTTGAGGTTGTACGCTTGTCTGTGTGCAGTGTCTCAGTCTGTGTGAATCCTGTGTGAGTCTATTTGAGGCTGTATGCTTGTCTGTGTTTGTCTGTGTGAGTCGTGTGTGTGAATCTATTTGAGGTTGTACGCTTGTCTGTGTGCAGAGTCTCAATCTGTGTGAATCCAGTGTGAGTCTATTTGAGGCTGTATGCTTGTCTTTGTCTGTCTGTGTGAGTCGTGTGTGTGAGTCTATTTGAGGCTGTATGCTTGTCTGTGTCTGTCTGTGTAAGTCGTGTGTGTGAATCTATTTGATGTTGTACGCTTGTCTGTGTGCGGTGTCTCAGTGTGAGTTGATCTATTTGAGGCTGTATACATGTGTGTGTGGTGTCTCAGTGTGAGTCCTGTGTGTTGATCTATTTGAGGTTGTATACATGTGTGTGTGTGTGGTGTCTCAGTGTGAGTCCTGTGTGTTGATCTATTTGAGGCTGTATACATGTGTGTGTGGTGTCTCAGTGTGAGTCCTGTGTGTTGATCTATTTGAGGTTGTATACATGTGTGTGTGGTGTCTCAGTGTGAGTCCTGTGTGTTGATCTATTTGAGGTTGTATACATGTGTGCAGTGCTTAATTTGAGCAGGTGCTTTCAGGTGCTCAGCACCGGCACTTCTTTGACAGGGCCGGGGCTACAATTTCTGACCCTGCAGGTGGTGGTCTCAATATTAATTGTTCAAATTTAAATAAAAATAATAACATACATTGCAGGGTGAGTGGCTGGTAAATGTTCGTAGACAAGCCAGCATACGCCTGTCCAGGCAGGCATGATTGTGTATCACCACGTTTGTGATGATGTCATCACGCCGATCACAAATCCAAGAAGTCATCGGTAAACTATGGCTTGCATTCTATTCCCCTAGTCTGCTGCACTGACTGAGCCTAAGCCTTCCATTGGATAATAGTAGTTGGGGGCTGGCTTATGACAGAGTTGAGGCAAGAAAGCTGCGAGAGTGCATTTGGAACTTAGGAGTTATGAATGAAAGTTAGAGTGGACTTTCCACTTGCTGCAAGCCAGAGTAGCCTATCCTGCAGCCCTGCATTGTCGCTATGCTCAACGTGCTCAATGCGACTGTGGCCCAACACAACTTTTGTGCGCCATGGCGTCACCTGTAGAACCTGTGCGCTGCACCCCAGCATGGTAATTGCTGAGCGTGCATGAGTCTAGTATGCACCACAACCTTACTTACCAGCATTGGTAGCATTACGGCTGGGGACAATGCATGTGCTGTAGCAGGCAGGGCCACAGCAAGCTGAGCAGTGGTTGCCGATGATGCCATCGCCATCCCTGGACATACGAATTACAGGCAGCACTAGCAGTGACATCACCTGCTGTGCTCGAGCAGTCGTCTGTTCCGCAATAAACCCAGTCATACTGCAGATAGATCAACACACAGGACTCACACTGAGACACCACACACACATGCAGTGCTTAATTTGTAAAACAAGAAGTGCAGGTGCTGAAAATGTTGCCAAGGAGGCCACAGCTCACGTCTTTCTCCGGTGAGCCCCACTTTCAACACTCTCACTGCCTCAGTCTCTATCTTCTAACCTTGATCTGTTGTCTGTCCCCTAAGTCTTTGTTCTAAGAGTCTTTCCTCTCACCTCTCAATTTGTTTTCTATCATCTTTGTCACACGTGGTGTGTTACCTTATTCCCTGTATTTCTGATTTGCCCTCTTTTGATTCTAGCCCTGCTCTTTTTCCTCTTCACTTTTATCCATGCTCTGCTCTCTCCATTCGATCTTGGCTCTTTACTATCGCTCTTCTAGCAGTGATTAGCTGTGTCTCCTTTTTATCATCTGTCTGCTTTTTTTTCCCCCTCTCCTACATACTTTCATTCTAGCTTCTCTCTTCTTAATGCTCTCTTCTTCACATCATGGCTGCTTTCTCTTTGTTTCTGATTTGCTCTCCTTTTCTTCTACTTAGCTCTGTCTTATCTCTCTCCTCTCCTGTTGTTTCTGTCTCCTCTTTACTCCTGCTCTCTCTCTCATCTATAACACTGCTGCTGCCTGTGACCCTTGTCGTTAGCCTGTACATGTCCCTGCTATTTTGAACTCTGCGTTTTCCTGTTGTTCTTCCTAAAGAAGTGGAAGATGGCATGTTTTACTTTCTTACCTAGACCGAGTGCAAAAACAAAATGTACACCAAATGAAAGTGCTTTTTTGCATATATTTATCTGAGGATTTATTCGGCCTGTGTAAGCTGGGTCGAGGGTGGGCTGGGCAGGCATCAGGTGCATACTTGTCTGTGTGTGGTGTCTACACTGTGCGTCTGTGAATACTCATTGTGGGAATGCGGTATTTGTATCCACGTGTAGATGATGTGTGAGTCTGGATGTGTAATTTGTGCTGTCTAGGTAGCTTTTCATTCCTTACCCTGAGCTATGTGTGAAGTTGTTGTGTGTGTGTGAGTGATACACATCTGTCTGTGGGTGGTGCCCCCGTGACTCTGGACTGTAGTTGTGTGTAATCCATGTGTGTTGTCAGTGCTACATACATGATACCCTTTGTGGTGCCCGTGTGCTGTCCGTTGTGCATGTGTTGTTAGTGTTACATACATGGCCTGCGTGCTGGGCGTCTGTGGTTGGTTTATCCGGCGCCCGTTCTGTTCGTCGTGTGATGGCTGCCGTGTGTGTGACGTGTCTGTGTCATGTCGGTGCGTGTGATGGGTGTTCTTGTAGTGCACTGTAGATCAGGTGATGGTGGTGCCTCGCGGGCCCTGGAGCCCTTCTCCCGCCTTCCTCCCTCCCATCATCTTCCACGTTTCCTTCTCTCTCCTGGTGGAAGGGAGATGCAGCCAGAGCGACACGCGGCCAGCATCCACCCCCCCCCCCCCCCCCCGGCCTGCCCCAGCCCACAGACGGGCCCAGCCTGCACCAGCCCCCAGACGGGCCCAGCCTGCACCAGCCCCCAGACGTGGGCCCAGCCTGCACCAGCCCACAGATGTGCCCAGCCTGCACCAGCAGCAGCCCCCAGACGGGCCCAGCCTGCACCAGCAGCAGCCCCCAGACGGGCCCAGCTGCACCAGCCCCCAGACGGGCCCAGCCTGCACCAGCTCCCAGACGGGCCCAGCCTGCACCAGCAGCAGCCCCCAGACGGGCCCAGCCTGCACCAGCCCACAGATGTGCCCAGCCTGCACCAGCAGCAGCCCCCAGGCGGGCCCAGCCTGCGCCAGCCCCCAGGCGGGCCCAGCCTGCACCAGCCCCCAGACGGGGCCGGCCTGCACCAGACAAGCCCAGCCTACACCAGACAAGCCTAGCCTACATCAGCCCTATATGGGCCCAGCCTGCTACAGCCCCAGACAAGCCAAGCCTGCACCAGCTCCAGACGGGCCCAACCTACACCAGTCCTATATGGGCCCAGCCTGCTACAGCCCCCAGACGGGCCCAACCTGCAAAAGCAGCAGCACCCAGACTGGCCCAGCCTGCACCAGCAGCAGCCCCCAGACTGGCCCAGCCTGCACCAGCAGCAGCCCCCAGACGGACGGGCCCAGCCTGCACCAGCAGCAGCCCCCAGACGGGCCCGGCCTGCACTAGCAGCAGCCCCCAGACGGGCCCGGCCTGCACTAGCAGCAGCCCCCAGACGGGCCCGGCCTGCACCAGCCCACAGATGTGCCCAGCCTGCACCAGCCCACAGATGTGCCCAGCCTACACTAGCAGCAGCCCCCAGACGGGCCCGGCCTGCACTAGCAGCATGCAGACAGAGCGACACGCGGCCAGCATCCTTCACCCCCGCCCCAGCCCACAGATGTGCCCAGCCTGCACCAGCCCACAGATGTGCCCAGCCTGCACCAGCCCACAGATGTGCCCAGCCTGCACTAGCAGCAGCCCACAGACGTGCCCAGCCTGCACTAGCAGCAGCCCACAGACGTGCCCAGCCTGCACTAGCAGCAGCCCCCAGACGGGCCCGGCCTGCACTAGCAGCAGCCCCCAGACGGGCCCGGCCTGCACCAGCAGCAGCCCCCAGCCGGGCCCAACCTGGACTAGCAGCCAGCCCCCAGACTGGCCCAGCCTGCACTAGCCCCACCAGCCCTCTGACGGCCCCGGCCTGCAGCAGCCCCCAGACGGGTCCGGCCTGCACCAGCAGCAGCCCCCAGACGGGCCCAGCCTGCACTAGCACCAGCCCCCAGGCGGGCCCAGCCTGCACCAACCCCAGACAGGCCCAGCCTGCACTAGCAGCAGCCTTCGGATGGGCCCAGCCTGCACTAGCAGCAGCCTTCGGACGGGCCCAGCCTGCACTAGCAGCAGCCTTCGGACGGGCCCAGCCTGCACTAGCAGCAGCCTTCGGACGGGCCCAGCCTGCACTAGCACCAGCCCCCGGACAGGCCCAGCCTGCACTAGCAGCAGCCCTCGGACGGGCCCAACCTGCACCAGCAGCAGCCCTCGGACGGGCAACCTGCACCAGCAGCAGCCCTCGGACGGGCCCAGCCTGCACTAGCAGCAGCCTTCGGACGGGCCCAGCCTGCACTAGCAGCAGCCTTCGGACGGGCCCAGCCTGCACTAGCAGCAGCCTTCGGACGGGCCCAGCCTGCACTAGCAGCAGCCTTCGGACGGGCCCAGCCTGCACTAGCAGCAGCCTTCGGACAGGCCCAGCCTGCACTAGCAGCAGCCTTCGGACAGGCCCAGCCTGCACTAGCAGCAGCCTTCGGACGGGCCCAGCCTGCACTAGCAGCAGCCTTCGGACGGGCCCAGCCTGCACTAGCACCAGCCTTCGGACGGGCCCAGCCTGCACTAGCACCAGCCCCCAGACGGGCCCAGCCTGCACCAGGAGCAGCCCCCAGACGGGCCCAACCTGCACTAGCAGCAGCCCTCGGACAGGCCCAACCTGCACCAGCAGCAGCCCTCGGACGGGCAACCTGCACCAGCAGCAGCCCTCGGACGGGCCCAGCTTGCACCAGCAGCAGCCCCCAGCCGGGCCCAGCCTGCACCAGCAGCAGCCCCCAGGCGAGCCCAGCTTGCACCAGCCCCCAGACGAGCCCAGCTTGCACCAGCCCCCAGGTGGGCCCCCGCAATCCTCGGACAGGCCCCCCTCGGCCTTCCCATACAGGCTCCCCTCTGTCATCTCCACACAGTCCTACCTGCCCTCCACAGACTATGCCAATAGCTCAAACTCTTGTAAATGCGAGACCTATTTCACTTCAAAGAAGCAGCCGCCATTGTCATGGGCTGCTTGGAAAGTGAAAGCGTGCATGAATGTTGTAGGAAAGCATGTCGTGCCTGCAGTAGGAGAAACTCATAAAAAAAAACAGTGCGTACAGAGTTAAAAAGACGTACCGTGTAACAACAGAAGTAAAAGGGTCCGTCCTCCTGGGAGGTTACAAATGAAGACAAGCGGTACTAAGGAGGGACTAATAAACCCATTAACGAATCAGAAGCCAGCATTTACAAAGGACAATGACACAAGCCAATGAAAAATATGGGTGGAGAGGGCTTCAAGTACATAGTCTGATACAGCATGCCTTGCAGGGCATGCACTACCCAGACACGGCCTAATAAACGTGACAAAAATGTTGACGTACCTCGCTGCTATAGATCCATTACCTCCCATCCTATTCCGGCTGGTGGTATAAGGAAGGAGCAGAAAGGTGGCAGGGAGTGGTGGTGGGAATCGCGTACGAGGAGGGGATCAGGGAGACCCCGAAGCATGCCCTCCTAGCTGAGATGGGAGGCCTTCACTGCTGCTCGAGTAGTGGGGGCCTCTGTAGGGCAAGACTGGGGTGCCCTGGCCCTACTATGCATGTCCAGCACGGATACGGCAGGGGTGCGAGAAGGTGGTTCATTAATATGCAGAAAACAGCTGGTTTGTTACTATCCACCCTGTAACGGTTTTCTTATGCACAGAGTAGCTTCTCAAACAACCGGTTCATTACTATGCACCTCGTAGCTAACTCAAGCAGCTGGTTCAGTACTATCAACCTTGTAACTGGCTTATTATGCACAGAGTAGCTGATTCGAGCAGCCGGTTTATTACTGTGCACTCTATAACTGGCTGATTATGCACACAGTAGCTGGCTCGAGAAACTGGTTCGTTACTATACACCTTGTAGCTTTCTCCTTATGCACAGAGTAGCTAGCTTGTGCAGCTGGTACGTTACTATGCACCCTGAAAGTGGCTCCTTATGCATAGAGTAGCTGGCTCGAGTAGGAAGTTTGTTACTATACACCTTGCAACTGGTTCATTATGCATAGAGTAGCTGACTTGAGCAGCCGGTTGATTACTATGCACCCTGTAGCTGGCTCATTATGCAGAGTAGTTGGCTAGAGCAGTTGGTTCATGACGAGGCACCTTGTAACTAGCTCCTTATACACAGAATAGGTAAATTGTGCATTTGTTTTATTACTATACACCCTGTAACTGGATCATTATGCACAGAGTAGCTGGCTCAAGCAGCTGGTTCATTACTATGCACCCTGTAACTGGCTTATTATGCACAGGGTAGCTGGCTCAAGCAGCTGGTTCATTACTATGCACCCTGTAACTGGCTTATTATGCACAGGGTAGCTGGCTCAAGCAGCTGGTTCATTACTATGCACCCTGTAACTGGCTTATTATGCACAGGGTAGCTGGCTCAAGCAGCTGGTTCTTTACTATGCACCCTGTAACTGGCTTATTATGCACAGGGTAGCTGGCTCAAGCAGCTGGTTCATTACTATGCACCCTGTAACTGGCTTATTATGCACAGGGTAGCTGGCTCAAGCAGCTGGTTCATTACTATGCTCCCTGTAACTGGCTTATTATGCACAGGGTAGCTGGCTCAAGCAGCTGGTTCATTACTATGCACCCTGTAACTGGCTTATTATGCACAGGGTAGCTGGCTCAAGCAGCAGGTTCATTACTTTGCACCCTGTAACTGGCTTATTATGCACAGGGTAGCTGGCTCAAGCAGCTGGTTCTTTACTATGCACCCTGTAACTGGCTTATTATGCACAGGGTAGCTGGCTCAAGCAGCTGGTTCATTACTATGCACCCTGTAACTGGCTTATTATGCACAGGGTAGCTGGCTCAAGCAGCTGGTTCATTACTATGCACCCTGTAACTGGCTTATTATGCACAGGGTAGCTGGCTCAAACAGCTGGTTCATTACTATGCACCCTGTAACTGGCTTATTATGCACAGGGTAGCTGGCTCAAGCAGCTGGTTCATTACTATGCACCCTGTAACTGGCTTATTATGCACAGGGTAGCTGGCTCAAGCAGCTGGTTCATTACTATGCACCCTGTAACTGGCTTATTATGCACAGGGTAGCTGGCTCAAGCAGCTGGTTCATTACTATGCACCCTGTAACTGGCTTATTATGCACAGGGTAGCTGGCTCAAGCAGCTGGTTCATTACTATGCACCCTGTAACTGGCTTATTATGCACAGAGTAGCTGGCTCAAGCAGCAGGTTCATTACTATGCACCCTGTAACTGGCTTATTATGCACAGAGTAGCTGGCTCAAGCAGCAGGTTCATTACTATGCACCCTGTAACTGGCTTATTATGCACAGGGTAGCTGGCTCAAGCAGCTGGTTCATTACTATGTAACTTGTAACTGGCTCCTTGTGCACAGAGTAGCTGGCTTGTGCAGTTGGTTCGTTACTTTGCACCCTGTAACTCTCTCATTATGCACAGAGTAACTGGTTCGAACAACTGGTATGTGCTGCTGGTTCATTGTAGTGCGCCAACTAGCTGGCCATTATGCAGAGGGAAGCCGGCTCGAGCCAAGAAACCAAGAAACGGTCTCATTATGCACAGGATAGAAAGGACGTATTATGTTGCCCACAGTCTGCTCCTTTCTAAGGCAGTATTTACAGCAACAATGTCAGACGGCAGGAGGGGCTGAGATCTCAGACGGGACAAGATGAGGTTGGGGGGCAGTTGATTAATACTTTTTAGATATGTCCGTGACGCTGATCTGCTGTAATTCGATGCCATAGAACCAATTTTTAAGTCATCCAATGTTACGTATGGATCTATATTTTTTTGCACAGTGTGTGTGATTCCTCACCTCTCTCTCCTTGTTTAGGGGGTGTGGGTGGGGGAGGGACAAGTTGATGAACTGTATTGTTGTTTCGTTTTTAAAATCAATAATTTTTTAAACCTAAATAAAAAGAAATCTCAGTCAGGGAAGAGGTGGGTTTTGAGCACCTTGCGAAAGGTGAAGTGAGTCGGTACAGCGGGCCTTGCAGGCCTCTGCTCCATGTCTTGGGAGCAACTCACGTTGGTGGTGACCCATGGGAGATACCAGTCTCTCTTAGAGACGGGGTGGTTGGAGGTACCCTATGACCTGAAGTTAATGTAGCCATCAGCTGGAAACCGGCGCAGCGAAGGTAGTGGCTGCGATAGGGCAGATTTATTTGCACCCCTGACTGGACGAGCCTCGGGCGCTACCCCTAGTTTGAGAAGGCACGCAAGGAAAGTGGTACCGCCACCCAGAAAGGAAGTCACAAAGGCAGGTCCACCCTCCAGAAGCTTTCTGGAGGTCCTAATGGTTTCCGCTTCCATGAAAGGCAGGGGTGATGTGATAACAAAGTCCTGTGCAAACGTTTAGTTAAATCAATTCAAAAGGACCATAAGTAACACCAGTTTTGTTCTGGAAGCAAAAAACAAAAAAAACAGAAGACCGGGTCGACAACCAGTAATTGTTTTTCTTTGTTTTATGTGATTTTTGGTACTCCTTCCAGAGGAGACACCAAGAAGAAAACCAGCCGACACGTGTTTCATCAAGCGGGTCGTCACCCGTGACTCTTCAGGGCTGAAAAAATTCCAATCTAAAAGGGATCGGCGAACCAGTGATAATTCCAACTTGGTTCTAAACGGGTAATGTGCGCAGGAAACCGGCCATTAGTGGCAATATAGATGGTTTAAGGTAAAACTCCCATAGACCGGGAGCAGAAAAAAAGACGGACGGGTACAACCGTCAAGATCAGAAAATGCTGCAAGTGCAGTTAGGTCGATGAGGAGGTGTGCTCTGTCCGGATATCCTTACTTTGTACTTACTCCTACTCTCACCGCTACCCGTTATGTGCGCCAATTTTTCCTGTATACTGAAAACCCTACGCAGAAATCCTCAAAGGTAGCGGTGATGATGTGTCGGTTCGGGGATTTTGGCCACAGGCTCAGAGAGGAGGATTGGAGAAACCAAGAGATATGTCTAATGTTACAGGAGAGATCGCTATTTCTACCCAAGATAGTTGATTTAATCGGGATTGGGTGGAGGGTTGAGGGTCGCGAGGGTGGAGGAGCAGAGGGTCAGTGTTAGGTGGATTTAACTCCGGATACCAGGACTTCCTGACCACAAGGGAGGAGGGTCGGTGTTGATGCCTCTGAGATGGGCCTGAGAGTTTAGAGATCTGATGGCTCATGAGTGATCATTGTAGCCAGATCACGGACGGGCACCGCGGAATGGTCCAAGCGCAGGCCAGGATGGACCACGGGAAGCAGAGATGACCAGGACAGGGGTTCCGCGGAGGTCAAGGGGGGCTGGATCCAGACCAGATTTTCAGGATTTCTGCATAGTACAAATTTACACCTAATAAATCTGTTAGAACCCCTCGGGGGCACTGTGCAGTCAAGGGTTACTGGGACCCGACCGTGGTGGCTGGTGTGCTGGGACCCACCCTCCTGTGCCGCTGCAGAGTGGACCAAGTGCTCTCTTATCGCACTTGACTCTCAGGGTACAGAGAATGAGCAGGCCAAGGTGTCTTGGGTAGTGTTGGGGTTAGAGATTTAGAACTCAACTAGCACACGAGCCACATTAAGTGAATATCCAGCCCTTACTTTTCTTTTAGAAAAAAGACCTTCTTCAGTCACACTAAACTTTAAGGGTAAACATCCTTCACACCGACTGCGTTACAACGCTTGTCATGACTCTGCATTTTTTACCCCACAGCAACTTTTACAACGCAGGGCTTTACACCGCAAGCCATTACAACACATTCCCCATTACAACACAGCACTGGAGTTAGAATAGTAAATTGCGTTGTAATGGACAATGCGTTGCATTGACTTATGGTGTAAAGCACTGCGTTGTAAAAGTTGTTGCGGAGTAAAAAATGTGGGTAATGGCACGCGTTGTAAAGGCGTGCGGAGTAAAGTGTCATATTCAACATTAAGAAGCAGCCCTGCTGCGATGCATAGTACAGGGTCTACTACTCAGTAAAGTAGAAAGTTATCCAAACATTTATGCACACCGAGTGCTTTCTCCTGACTTTGCCTCGTTTGTCACTGCTTTCTCCGCGAAGCAGTTAGCAACTCCAGCGCCTTGACACCCTCACGGGTGATTTGCTGTGCTTTAGAAATCCTGATTGATTGATTCAGATCATGCAAGCACAGGCTCTGTGCACGGGGCGAGCGGTCACCATGACTGTTCATGGCAGCCTTGCCTTCTTCTCCCCGTGTCGGCTAGTGACAGGTGCGTCGGCTCAGCGAAGGACATTGCTCTAGCCCCTGCGCTGGGGAATCCGTTCCCTCTGGTTTTCGATGCTGAGATGCAGGTCTTGGGTACAGCGAAGGAAAAGTATAGGTTCTCTATCCTCTGAGGGTGTCCCCAGAAGCAAACACTCAGGTGATGTTTTGTTGACTAACATGTTCTTTAATGGACCAGAAAAACCTTCAGTCTTTTGGGTTCATGCAAGTCTGCTCCGGCACACTCCTGTGGACAAACTGTCTTTCCTCAGCAGCTCCTTTCCTAGACTCAGCGGCTGGGGTTCTCTTCCTCAGACAGACAGCTCCTGTGGGACCAGGTGCTCTCCTTCCCTCTCAGCAGTCAGACACATCTCCACGTCTCGGGCAGACCCCTCCTATAGGATCAGTTGCCCTCCTTTCCTCTCAGCAGTCAAACATGCTTAGTTAGGCAGGCAGCTGCTATGGGATCAGATTCTCTCCTTCCCTCTCAGAGGTCAGACATGCTTCCTTAGGGCGAAAGCTCCCATGGGACCAGGATCTCTCCTTCCCTTTTAGCAGTCAGACACGCTTCCTCAGGCAAACAGCTACTACGGAAACAGGGGCTCCTCTTTCCTTTCAGCAGTCGGACACGCTTTCTCAGGCAGACCACTCCTATAGGATCAGGTGCTCTCCGTCCCTCTAAGCAGTCAGACGCTTCCTTAGGGCAGACAGCTGCTATGGGACCAGATGCTCTTCTTCCCTCTCAGCAGCCAGACATGCTTTCTCAGACAGACAGCTCATAGGGGACCAGGTGCTCTCCTTCCCTCTCAGCAGTCAAAAATGCTTTGTTAGGCAGACAGCTGCTACGGGATCAGATTCTCTCCTTCCCTCTCAGCTGTCTGACACTCTTCCTCAGACAGACAGCTCCTATGGGGCCAGGTGCTTTCCTTCCCTCTCAGCAGCCACACATGCTTCCTCAGACAATCAATAGTTTGGGGAACCCAATGTACCCTTGGAGGCTTGGGCAGTGATATAAATGGTAAAAGGATCCCACAAGGGATTTGATTCACACCGATCTTTTGTTATTCAAAGATGAATCAGGGAGTTAAGTCCTAACAGAACAAAAGCCGAAGTGTCATTAGACAACATCAAGCAAAAATATATCTTAACATGAAACACACGGGGAAACCTAGTAGTTTGAGAAATATGTCTTATTTTATATATTAGGTTCGAAAATGGAATACAAGTGAATAAAATCATTCAGCAAATAATCATGGAAAGAAGTAAAATCAAATTAACCTAACAACACATGACTAAACCACTATTCCAATTGAGTCATAAGCAACAAATCTCTTGATGAGAATACGTATTGCTCCAGAATAACAGAATTTCTTAGGAATAGAGGATGAGGTCGACGTTCCGGTCTCTTCGGCTGTAGTCCATCAGACCATCTTCGGGACGAGAAAAATTATGGCTGAGAAGAAAGACTCTTATTAAAGGTAGCAAAAAGCAGCCTAGTACCATGTACTGGATCTATGGTTACTGCTGCGGATGAAGTACTGTAATGTAAGAAAATTAATTTGGTCAGTGAAGCGCATTGGATCTGGAGCCCAGTGGGGAGGTTGGGGTCCCATGCTTGGACAGAGTTTTCCCAGCGGGATGGGGATTCAGTGTCCCCAGCTCCGGATCCAGTTCGTGCTGGTCCCTTCTCATAACCTTGTTTCCTTTCTGCAGGGCCAGTGCTCTTGCAAGGTGATGACTCTCACTACAGCTATTGATAATGCTGGCGTCGAGCAAGAGTGTCCCTAACACGAGCACAAGGAGTGTGAAGCGCTTCACCTTGCTGTCGTCCATCTTGCTGGCCACTCCAGGAATGACAGATGGACAGGCCCTGCCTAGAAACGCCTCTCCCTTTGTCACCTGAATCTGATGATTCACGCTGCACCCTACCATTCACCAAATGGCAGTGCTCAGAAAGGACTCCACAGTAGGCCTGGGCGGTAAATTCCGTTCCGTTCGCGGAATTTGGATCATTTCGCGTTCTGTGGCCAACGCAAAATTGCCCAAAATTCTGCGTTCCGCGACTTTGCAAAATTTTTTGCTTGACTGCGCTCTCAAATGTGTGTTCACGAGATATTTCCCCACGAGCACGCAATCGGCGATTGCGAACAGTAAAAAAGCACCACGAACAAGCAATTCCTCGTGTCCGCAGAATTTCTGCACGTTCGCAGAGATTTTTTACCGTTTCACAGAGATTTGCGTAACGCGATTCTGCAAATTCCGCCCACCTCTACTCCTCAGCAACCCCTTGCTAACAAGGAACTCTTTGAATTTCTAAAGGTTGCTCTGTCTCCATCCCTCCCCACTTCAATGTCTGGCTGCAGCCTTTAGCCCTAGAATGCAGGGAACACATTTCCACGGTCTAGGAAAGCTGCTTCACAGCCGCCATCTTGGGCCATGTCAAAGCCAAAGGCAATCCAAAATGGATCCCACTGGCTGGAAGCAAACATACACCCATAACCAATATTGAGTCCGGCCAGCAGGCACCGTACACACAACATGCACTCAACACACACATGTGGATGCCACTTTATGGTCTGGGGTTGCCTCGAGCAGGCTGACAGTGCTTGCTCTCTGTTCTGGAAAGCAGGAATAAGGCTGTTCCCACACTAAAGATTCAAGAGCAGTGTGTGTTCTTGGACAGAGATGGTAGCCACGTGCCGCGACAGCCGCATGCTTTTGAAGTGCCCCACTGAACCTCAGAGGCAGGCTCTGGGTCCATTTCGAGCCTTTGTGCATGGTTTTGTGGATTCTGGGGCCTAAAGAAAGTCAGGATACCAGATTCACTTGCAGTTAGGTAACTAAGGGCAGGATGCAAGGTCATGTGCAGTCCTGTCCGAACAGAAGCTAAATTAAGGACCTGAACATTTGGCATGGGTCCAGTCCTTCTGCACCTATGTTGGACACCCTGAAATATAGTAAGCTTTTTTTGTGTCCTCCCACCCCACCCCCTCCTATAGAAACTAGTTGCTAAGGGGTGTGGTAATCCCTAAAATGGTTGGGTATCCGATTCCCTGCAGCTCTAAATAGATTCTGGATGCAGGGAAGTTTTGGGTTTGAAAATACTTTCCATCTGTAAGTGAATCCAGAGGCACACAGTAGTAAGCAAATAAGAGAACATTTTCTTGCGCTGTACGGTGTAATAGTCTGTGTGTCAGAATGAGGAGAATGGAGTTGGGGGACTGCAAGGGAACCTTTACTGTGCCTTTTTGAGTGTAGTTTGGAGTGTGTGATGCCCACATTGTGTGATGCAAGTGAGTGACACATCTCACCTGTCTGATGCAAGTGATTGACACATCTCACCTGTGTGACGCAAGTGAGCGACACATCTCACCTGTTCGCCCAGACGCACTCGAGGATGTGTGACCAAGCGTCATGGGCAAGTCACCTGTTATTGAAAGACAAACACACCTGGCCCTCCCGCCTGACTCCACAAAACAGAGTAAATACTGTAAGACAATCAGTGATTCTTGTCTAGGACACAGGCTTTAGCAAAGAATTTACCTAAGGTGCCCACAATAGGTCAATCTGTCCAGGCATGTATGCCGCAGTGAGCACACAGAGGCGTAGCCGCACTATTGGTGTATGAAGGTGCAAGCGCCTCGGTGAACGGTTCATGGTGGGAACCAGGCCTTGCAGAAGTGTCCTCGAAGTGCCCTGAGGTACAGGCCTCTGCCCACAGCCACGGCTGGCTGCCCTTCGGTGGCATCGATGAAGGCTACTAATGGGCGTACTAACGCAAGAGTTGGGGACCCCCTCGAAGTAGGATCATTTAAGGTCAGGGAGAAGAGGGGAACACAATAACACAATATAAAGAAGTTCCCTCATGACCTATCTTGTTGTATCAAATCTATGAGTCAGTTTCAACATGGGCTAACAAAGTGTGTCTGAACAACAACAAAGTATGAAGAGAAGGCATAACAATTCTATGAAGGTTTATTTAACTTTTTTGGTTTATTTCCATATCAAACATTTCTTTACTTTTTTTAAATATAAAAATATTATTTCAAACACATACAAGTGAACATGATGGTTAAATAAAATGTTAAATACAAGACATATTTGAATGAATCACCCCTGAATGCAAGTTCATAAGAAAGGAAATCTTTCATACATACTACACTACACACATACAACCTCGTGTAGGAGAACACCAGTACGCAAAGTGCAAACTGAGGTAGGTGTGCAATCAACCACTGCTCACCGATAGACAGTGGCATGCCACCTTCAGCTACAAACACACACACACTCACACACTCACACACTCACACACTCACACACTCACACACTCACACACTCACACACTCACACACTCACACACTCACACACTCACACACACACACACTCACACACTCACACACTCACACACTCACACACTCACACACTCACACACTCACACACTCACACACTCACACACTCACACACACTCACATTCTCTCTCTCTCTCTCTCTCTCCCCATGATGACGCTGAACCGAGCTTCCGATGCCTGGGTCCAGCAGATCGAAGTCGCAACGGCCACCTGCTGTCATGCGGCAAACATCCAAAGAGCCACCATCAGCCGCACAAGGATCCTTGCGTGTCCCATGCGTGGTCGGGTGTGTCATAGCTGAGCACAGCGCAGGGCTTGGGCTCTGACCTCCTCAGGAGTTCTGCTTCTGGAGGGCATTGGGGTTGTGGCTCTTCTAAGGAACCCAGCACCAGGGGTTTATTTTAGTTTGGTTTGTGATGGGAACTAGAGCCAGTTCAGCCTCCTGGCGCTTCTCCAGTAGTCAGTCTGGCAGATAGATTTGAGGTTATTGGTGCAGGAGAAGCCTCCTCTTAATGTAGAGTTTTTACCAATAGGCGCTGGAATCTGCTCCTCTGCGCTGAAACGTATGGACTTTGCCTGTTAACTTCTGTTGATGTTGGTGGATCGTGCGTGAGTGAAGGATGTCTACGCTTGCTGCTGGTCTGTGTGATTGGGATGCTTGTCCGTAGCATGGTGCTACGGTGGAAGACCTTGGTCTTCTGTGGTCTGGCTTCTCGTAGAGTCGTATGCACTGGGTTGTCTTGGAACCAGCTCACTGAGACGCTGTGGCCAATCCCATTCTGCTGTATCCCTGGTCATTTCCTCGCGACTGAACCTCAGAATGACACTTGCCCTAATGTGTGAGCCTCTTTACCGCAGCCGCATGTCACACCAGGCTTCGGTCCAACTGTTGTCATCGTAGCATCGCAACTTCGTTTAAACATATGTCGGGAGCATCTCCCTTGCTACTTACATAGAGGAATGTGTCTAAGGACAATCTAGAAATGATGTGACAGTGGAGAGCAAAATGCTTGACAATGTTTCTTGTACAATAGTACGGCCATCGCCTAAAATTGCGCTGGGGCCGACAGAATGACTACCCAAGGCTCTTGCTTGAGAGCGGCCCAGATTCTGGGTATGGTCCACTAAGAAATGCCCAAGACAAGGAAACGGCACAAGGAATCCAGCCTGTATTGTTTTTTTCTATGTTCGGCCGTCTCTTCTCTTCACTAGAATTCAATAGAATCTTCCAAATGGAAGAGACACCAGGGTGTATCTTCAGCAAATGGGGACACCGCTGAACAGAAACACACACCTCAGTGCGACGGTCAGTCATTTCATTGCGTCTTGTACCTAGCGATCCACAGAAATGTGGGACTGTTAGTACAGTGGCCTCAAGTACTTGGTGCGTGTGGACTTTGTTACTTGCCCTTGTCGACGAGGCTACTAAGAACATTCAAACAATCTCAGACCATTTCATTGGGCAAACACTGACTTCCCCCTTGCGGGCACCAGAAAGAAGTGACCATAGCAAAGGCGTGCCAGATGTTGTTTGTCAACTGTGGCTATCCAACAAAAATAGGCTCTATTCTGGGAAGGGCTTTGAAAATACACTGTTCCGAGGAGTGTGATCCTGTTAGAATAACCCCTGCCTACTGTCTGCATGGGGAGGATCAGACCAAACTTGTTAACTAAGCACTGCCTGACATCCTGAAACCACACCAGAATTCAGTGTTGAGCCACAATGGCGCCACCCTCCACCGCGGGGCATACCTCTCATTCATATTTAGACGGTCACACTTTTTTTTCCATCAGGCACCTTTGCATATGTGCTTAAAATACAAACTTCGGGTTGACCTGCCACATGTCTGAAAGCAGACTTTGCAGCAGAAGGGGGTCAAGTGGCATTTGTCCACTGTGATCCAGGGAGGTCCTGTCCCCCCCTGGACGGCATTTGTCCACTGTGATCCAGGGAGGTCCTGTCCCCCCCTGGAGTGACAGCACAAAGCTGGCCTGTATCCCAGCTGAGGGACAGCATGGGCTCACAGCAGAAAGCTCTCGTGATGTTGCTGCTGAGGCAGAGCCAGCCAGTGGCTGCAGGTCTCAGAGGGCTTTCCATGCTCCGAAGTGACTGGCCGTCACAGTGAGGCATGTGTTTCTGCCCTGTAGGGTCTACATGTCTGTAAGATGGCGCCCTATGTCTCTTGCGATTGGAGAGCTCCATTGAATTCTAGTGATGTGAAGAGACAGCCTAACAAAAAGAACCAACTCAGGCTGGATTCATTGTGCCATTTCCTTGTCTTGGGTGTTTCTTATTGGACCGTACCCAGGATCTGGGCCTCTCTCAAACATTTTTTCCATACCACACAAGGATGCTTTTTCCCCATCCCTTTTGGGGAGAGATATTTGTCTCACTCTTGGGGGCACTTGGTGACGGATGTACCCCTCTCCTGAGTTGGCACGGCTCCATGTGTTTAATGTCACGGAGGCTTAGCGATACCTCAAAACGCTATTAAACCCCGGAGTAGTATTGCCTCACTGGGGCATTGCCCAACTGTGACGCACTGCAGACCATCCCACATTACACGGTTGGGTGTGAGGCTTGAACAGACAATACTTCTCGAAGAACAGTCTTACAGAGCAATGGTTTGCTCTCAGAAGCTCCAAAACTTTGGGGAGTCCTAGAAGGACCAGTACCTGACCACCCCGTCTCTCTCGTAGCCTCACATTATTCTTATTCTTATTGTGAGTTTTATATAGCGCTGGCTAGACCCGAGGGTATTAGGGCGCTTTAAAGGCTACGCGAAGGCCAAAATAAAAACATAATATGCAGCACTGAGGTAGTCAACAATCAAGTAAAAAGAGCGAATAACAATACAATGTAGAGGCAAAAACCTGGTCTGGACCCAGCTCCCTTGACATGGTTACACATCAGCCATGCCTTGTAACGTGCTCCTAATGCCTGTATCCCACCGGCTCTTGACTAGATGCTTCGCTCCCACTTCCTTCAGGTCAAATTTTGCCCCTCATGAAAAACTGTCGCTGAAGTTTACCAAACAGTTTGTTTCCTTGGTTCCTTTTCGAAAGATGTGCTACTGTAACCATATTGTTATTTGTATACCTTTGAATTCTGGTAAATAGTTCTATTAAAAAAAAGATTGGTAAAAGGACAACGTTTTTTAGGTTTTGCGCCTAGCGTTGCAGTGTGCAGCACTGCACGCGCAGCGAGAGACCTCAAGTAGGGGCTTCAGAAAGCTGACCACATGCTCGTGCATGTGTTTTTGTTTTCGTCAGCTTCTCTTGGCTTTAGCGTGGGTCTTTGTAAAAAAAGGCAGCACGCCATTGGTGAAAGGCATGTGCATGTCCCAGCTTCTTTACAAATGTAACCGCCCATGTCCCATTGGTGTCTGTTACGCGCAGCATTGGCATCTGAGACCTAAAAATAAGCATGTGTTTCTAATTAGCGCGCGTTCGCTTTGCTGCCGTGCTCCCTCGTCCCCGCTCCTCTGTTGTGCGTGCACACCACTGGTTTTCCCTTACCTTGATGCTTGCACACTTGTGGTGACCCCAGTGACGCCCGTGGGAGGAAGGGAAGCGGGGGCCCTCGGCCGGCTCTGAAACCACGCAGTAAGCTGCAGTGCGAGGCAGCGCTGCAACCCGAGCACCGGGGGTTATTTCCATCGGGGACCCGAGCAGTTACATTCCTTCTCTTCTGCAATCTCTCAGGCATGCGCGTCCTCACTACAGCAGCAGATCAAATCCGCGCAAAAATATGAGGAAATGTGATTTTGATGAACTGCGATGTGCGGGAAAAAGGTAAACTCGGAAGGTAAAACCAGTTCTGCAGAACCCGGGTTGTTTCTCAAGTTAGTGTCAGACATGCGCGAAGCATCTAAATGTCCTTGTAGAGTCGTTTATGAACTTTTCTGAATGTTTAGGAAGTGAACTTGCTGAATGTGTAAACATTGTGTCTTAATACCCCCTCCCCGCCCCCCAGAGTGACGTCAGTCAGTACCACTCCTCACATCTATCCACAGCCTGTGGTCCTGATGCCAAGGTCGGTGCCCCTCCCCCCACCTTACGTTCTTATTAAGATATATTAATTCCTCATATATCTTAGAATGACATAGATGTCCAATGAAATGTGAAATTTTGAAAATGTCCAGATGTCGGTGGGATATTTGTAAAATCTGTAGAAAAATTGCTGACAAAGTAGGTAGAATATACTCTGTATATCTGGATTGCGCTACATAAAAGGATGCATGATGTGGGTGGTCTGCTTGATTATCGCATTAGATGGCCATGGTGGAGGTCTGTGCTGCTCAACATGTGGTGAGATGGAATCATAGCTCACACAGCTGGTTGGAATGATTCTTTGGGTTGTATTCAATATGTCCGTGCCTTGTACTGTCTCTGGTTGTCGTTGCGTCCTTGCCCTGTCCTGTTTCTGGTTGTCGTTGGATCCTATCCGCCGTTCGTCCATGGCACAAGATTAATGTGCAAGGGCGCCACACATGATCACGGCGCCCACTGAAATTTAATATGCACGTGCGCCGCGCTTGATGTAGCATGGCGCCCACTTTCATCATTATTATTCTTAAGTCATCGAACCTGGGCCTCTCAGTGCCCCATTTGAGGGCGGGCTCACCGTCAAAATCACTAGCCCGCGACAAGGGACAGAATAGGAGCAGTAGCCTGGAGCCAGTGGCAATGTTCCCTAACAGCACCTAACGTCAAGAGGACTCCCACCCAGCGCTGACAATTTTTAGTGATTCGGAAAGCATGACAACGGAATGAAAGTTACCAGTTCATGTGTTTTCCGAATGTTATTTTTAAATATCCGCATTTTTGCTCTGCATGGTCATTATGCGTCAAAATACTCTGGTACGTAATTAAGCATTCCAGTCAGAATAATTATAGAGTAGCTTCATGTTTGATGACGACTGAAGATAGGCTTGCAATATGAAATGATTGGGCTTAAACTGCACCAAGATTGCTTCTATAATGGGTGGTATAGAACTGCACCTGGAGATAATTTTGGATTTCAAAATGGCATGTTCTCTTACAGGTAGCAACTGAATGAAAGTTCCATGCCTATAAATATAATTGTTCATAATGGGACAATTGTTATTCTTATTGGGTATAAATTACAGTGTTGCATGTGACACCCAGCTGCTTCAGGGAGCTAGAAAGGCATAGCACCAGGCTATCGTCAGAAAGCCAAGGGGGCTATGCAAACGATTAAGGCAGCAGAATTTGAGTTGTCAGTATAAGTGCACACAATGTCATCTTCACTCTAAGGCCGTTGTAAGTAGAGGATCTGTTCTTAACCGTAAATCATAAGTAACACTATACCAGTCCGTATCGCACTGTATGTCTTTCTCATCGAAGCCTCAAAGCACTGCGAACAAGCATTTGCAATGCAATAATTCTCGCATTACTAAAAGTTTGAGCTATTGGCGTTGCATTATTATTTGCAAATCCAATAGCTCAAACTTTCAGTAATACAAGACCTATTGCATTGCAAATGCTTGTTTAATATGCTTTTGAATGAATAGGCCCTTTAAATGAAGTAAGATGGTACCCTCACTCACAAAAGGATGCAAACTCCTCACCCACGCTAGGTGGCTTGCATCGCCATATTGGCACTCGAGTGTCCGCAAACGTTGCTGTTCAGTGGGCTCACCCAGAGCTCTGGTTTGTGGGAAATTTGTTTTATGTGAGAAGGGTCACACATTTATTTTAATTGTATCAAGTGTAAGGATATTTAAATCCTTTATTCTATGCTAACCATGACTTACATAAAGTTAAAAGCAATAAAGGGTGGACTTGTGAATGAATTGAAGAACCCGCCCTCATCACTTAAGTGAAGGCAACATGTTTCTGTCCTCTACATATGTGCCTACTTGTCACAGGGCTTTTATTAGTATCTAAAGGACCCTGACTGTGCAACCCATCCTACCCAAGACATCAGGTGTAGTAGATGGAACATTACTCCTGTTACCATGGGATTCAGATGTACAGGAAAATGTCCCTAACAAGATGTGTCATTTACAGACGAGACTGAAGGCGGTGGCCACAAGACACCCTTTAGTATCCACTGGGAGGGGGATGTGTCTACTTTTTCTGGGTAGCCCGTGTCGACTCACCAGTCTCTGTGTTGACCAGTGTACACTTAGTGGGCAGGCGAACTGAGTAACAAGAAGCTTGCGATGGGCTTCAGAGATGGTTTAAATGATTGCGTAAAGGGTGTCGGGTGTTATTCTTGGAAAGGGTGGGCACAGTGTCCTTCATTACTGGGGGAAGTCATAGGTATACTGAGTTTGGAGGCCTCTTTAGTCAAGAGATGACCAAGGAGATGATGTCTGAAGAAAGGAGTTTGTAAGTCTTTCATGATATTAATTAAGTGGAGAAGCAGGAAGGATTCAAGAAGCCCTGATTAAGGGTCTTTCTTTGAACTGGGGACCTCCATCCTGGCTTAGGCTTGTCTTTGAGTGAAGACGGGAGCCTCTCAAGATGGTATTTGCTCATGTACGCGTGCTCATTGCTGCCGATTATCGCGTTTCCTTTGCTTCGAGTTTTGAAGGGAATTGGACTTGGAGTGGTGGCCTGCTGAGGGTGATCGTTGGTTGGGGGATATGGTTGTATGTGTGGGTGCATTTGATGATTTCAGTGAGGGTGGGCAGTATAGACCCCTGATGTTTTTGCATCTCTTAACCTCTGTGACACTGAAAAAGCCTTAGATGTTCCTCCTTCCACCTGCTAACTTTCCAGGGATGGTCCATTCAACATCTGGTTCACAGAGGGCCCCTCCACAGTAAACATAAATAAAACACCTCTCTTTCATTGTTAGCTGATAAATATTTTCTACATTCATTGCTGGCTCCTAACTCATCTCTCTTGGAGACCCCCATGGTTGCCAAGCCATATAGCATGGAGAAGGCCTGACTGGCCAATGTCTCTGAAAAGTAAGTAGGCCTTTTGTTTACTTCTAGGTCAGGCGTGCCAGCGTCGTCATGATAGTGTCACATACTGACTGAGGCTGGGCTGTGGTTTGTGTTTGCAGACCTGGGCCATGAATTTGGACAGAATATTAGCCTGTTTTTGCTGGCATCTGCCAGTATGTCTGATGTGATGCCAGTGTGTACTTGCTGCTGTTTATCTATAATAATGGATGGATTGCCAGGCTGTTGTACCTGATGTTGATCTGGGGATGGTTAGATGGCAAACCTGCACTCTGCTGGCACCAGTCTGTGACTTTGGTTGTAACTGGGTACAAGTGAAATTTTAGCTTTCACGTAATTCGTAATATATTGTTACCTGAAATTGGAAAATTATTAAATTTGCCCAATTTTGCCTCTAGAAAAATTATCCTGCAGAAATATATTTTACAAGAAACTTCTTTCACAAAATGTAGTAAGTTTAAAACAATTCTAATGATTGTTCACATATTTTGCTGAGGGGAAAATCTGAAAACTCCCTTTCGCTGGGGAAAATAGACTACAAGATGCTGCCTTGCCATATATTACACTGTCACAATACGCAGAGAAAGGTGTGGATTTTTGACCCAGTTGGCTCAGAAAACAAAATTGCCAAAATGTTATGTGCTGCGTTATCTTCCCTCCCAACAAAATTATGGAAAATCCTATGCACGCTATGTAGGAGATTCCATTTATTATTCAGTTTCTGAACAACGTAAACAAATTACTTTATCTTTCAAATGCAACCTGTTTTTTTTTCTAAAAAAGTTGAAAATCATCTAAAATGTTATAGTATTTACAAAAATGTTAATACCTTATCTCAACTTTAAGACAAGGTTGAAAACTCGGGTAAATAACAAGTGATAAAGAGCTGAGAACCCGTTTAGATTTTTGGGCATAATCTTTTGGGAAATAAAATATCTTGTAAAATAGTTTTTTTTCTCTTCGCTGACCGTACTTGGGTGAAAAAAAACCCTAATCAAAAATGCAACTTCATTTTATACGTATTACAGATAGTAAAATAGAGAGACACCTGAAATTTGAAATGGATATTATTTGCCATTTTGGAGACTTAAAGAAAGTTTTCATTGAGCGTAATGAGGCAAATGGCAATAGGCAACTTCACTGAAGTAGCCCCTACAGCCTTGATGATGCACCTATAGAAAAAGTTGCATCACTTTACTGACCAATCAAATTTCAAAAATAAAAAGTGGCGTTCTAAGTCATTTAGGAATGCATGTTACTACTGGTGACTTTTAACATAGGTAGTGGTGAAACTATGAAAAAAACTTCAGCAGAACCATTCCAAAATGTTTGATATCTCACACACCGCACCAGGGAACCCCAGAAACGCAAAATAAAGGCCTCTTTCAAAGGATTGCTCTATTATTTAATTGAAAACACTGCTAAACTCCATGGAATAATTCTGCAGAAAGTGCCACTGAGCTTCACCTGATAAAAAGCCAAATCCTTGCATTGGGATTTAAATGTTTTGGGTCCAAAAGTTTGGGGAAAAAAGTGAACTAACGTTGCTAATTGATGTACAATTATGTACCAGATTTCAGGTATATAGATGGATTTCCTAAGAATATTAATCTGGGGACTATAAAACTATGAAAATATTCAAGAATTTTTGAGCACACAATTTGTTACATTTGCAGACGTCAAAGTGCCCAGTTTCACGAATCCCTCTTTAGAATGACGCGCTGCTCTTGGCTGCATCTGAGTTTGACTGGAATGTCCATTTGTTGTTCGATAATGAATGTTGTCTGAATCCTCCCATGTTCTTGCCAGTAATCGGCTATTATTGCAATAAAGGTGCTGTATGTTAGAGAGTCATCCTGTTCTTGTACACCTTGGAGAGTTGGTTGGACTGCTTGTAATTTTCCTGTTAGCGTTGGCTGGAGAGTAGGGTTTGAACGACACTCCGTTTCGTTGTCATTGATGAGTTTTGTCTGAATCCTACCATATTCTTGCGAATGTTGATATATTGATATCATTAGATTGCTGAATGTTGTTCCTGCTGTTGGGCACCTCTCTGGTTGGCGGTCATCCTGTTCTTGTAAACTTTACGTAATTGTTTGAATGCCTGATCTTCTCTTGCTGTGTTGGTCAGAGAGTAGGGTTTAAATAACAGATAGGTCCTGTGGGACTTAAGCCCTTAATATAATTTAAAAATCTATCTGTCTTTTCATGCTGATGCCAGTTAGTCAACTCACTGTGGCACCGACCGCCGATACTGGAAAACTGTCGGCTTCTTGGTCGTTCCTCATTTGACCTTCGCTCCCTGCTCATCCCTTCATTGCCTGCACGTATCTAAACGCTGTGGCAAAAACCCTGTAAAAGGCTTAGCCTTTGCTGCTGGGCATCTTGGTTGGAATGATTTTGTGTGGGTGGTAGAGGTGGGATTGTGTATCCAACAGTGTGGGACATCGAGGCGTGCACTGCCACAGATCTCCTTCGTTTCTCTACTCATCCCAAATCCTAACTTCGACCTCTGCTTTCTCTCTTTCCTTCAGGAATGCATCTTGTCGGGCATCATGTCTGTGAATGGGAAGAAGGTACTACACATGGACAGGAATCCTTACTACGGTGGCGAGAGCTCGTCCATCACCCCTCTGGAGGAGGTAAGAGCACGACCGCTGCACAGCAGGGAGCGCGCATTGCGCAGCGTCGAGGGCTTGACATCGCTGGAAGAGCCATCCTTGTGGGCAACATAGCAGAGAGCGCGCAGTGGTGGGGCTAGGAGGGCTTGACATCGCTAGAAGAGCCATCCTTGTGGGGACCGTAGCAGAGAGAGCGCGGTGGTGGAGCTAGGAGGGCTCGATATCGCTGGAGGACACCACAGCAGAGAGAGCGCAGTGTGCAGCGAGGAGGGCTCGATATTGCGAGTAGAGCCTTTTTTGTGGACACCACAGCAGGGAGCACAGTGCTGAGGCTAGAAGGGCTTGGTATCGCTAGAACGAGACTCGTGTGGACCCCATAGAAGGGAGTGTGGTGCTGGGGCTAGGAGGCTTTGATATCTCTAGAAGAGCCTTCCTTGTGGACACCCCAGCTGGGACGGGGAGTAGCGCAGCGAGAAGGGCTTGATATCGCTTGTGGACACTAGAGCAGAGAGAACGTGGGTCTGGGGCTAGGAAGAGTTGACAACTACTGTACGACAAGGTGAGTTTGTGGCTGGGCATGAACACGTGTTAATGGCAGGGACATCACTGTAAGAACCTTGTCTTTATGACAGGGAGAGGGTGAAGTCATTTTCCTCTTTATAATAAAGCAGTCTCCATGAGGTCATACATTTGCTATGGTTTAATACTATCGTGCTGAATTCGCTGTGAAAGGTAGGTCAAGGCTTTTATTTGAGATTTTTTGGAGTGGGCCCATCATCTATTGCTGATCCTAGCCATGACCTTCTTCACCAAGTACTCACTGCTGGCGATTGTCTGACGGCAACATGTACGTATTTATTCCTGTGGTATTTGTGTAGCGGAAATCGGGCAAAAAAGCAGCAAAGCTCCGTCTAGATTTAAAACCAAGGATATAGTCAACGAGTGATGTGTAGATCTTGTACTCCCTGTAACAACAGGACCTGGTGAGCCCCATTGACAGACAAGACACTCACCTGATCTTACACAGTTTGGTAACTGTATCATGAAACTAACTACTTTGTGGTGAGGGTGTCCTCTGTGGGTAAATGTTGCTCCCCTTTGCTTATATTTGACTTCCATGGTTGGTTTCCACCTTGTTTTTGCGGACAGCTGTATAGTTCATCACGGACTCGGAAATCTTCCATTTACGCGTGCTTTTGTGGGGCAGTCAACATTTCTAGTAACTCTACGTCCATCTTGTTGAAGTCCTAATCAAGATTTATCATATTATACATCTGTTAAATTCAAGAGAAAACGCAAAATGCCAAAACATCGCTTTTTAAGTGGACCTTTCCACTGCTGCCCGCGAGTCCAGTGGTAATCAGGTGCAGTCACATGTATGACCATGACACTACTGCCATCACAGTGGGCCCCACAAAAATGTTATTCAGCTCTTATAGCAATGTTACCAAAGAACACGTGCCGGCTTACGCTTCTTCCACAGAGACTGACGATGGGAAACAGAAGAATTTATCACCCAAGAGTTTGGATTTAGTTTCATGAGCCCAGAAGTCTAGGATTAAATTCCCACACATGAATCTGCCACCAAGAGATATTTAGGTGATAAAATAGGCAAGAAAACCGGCATCAGAAGGGCAGCTCAGTAAAGTGGACGCATTTTGCTCTCTGGTGTAAAAACAATGGGTCTCATCAACAAACAACATTGAAAATTAATGTCGTACAAAGCCCCTTGTATCTACTAGACAATAAACGTCTGGCATCCATCGGTCAGACCTCATTTATCTCCAGAAGACTGGGGCAGTCAAATCCAGCCAGCCATGTAAACATTTGCAAGGGGAGAGAAGATGTCTCCTTCACGTACAGTCACAGCGCCAACTTGGAACTGATATATCCTGTTTTAGGGAGTCTCGCGAAGTCTCCATTTGTACCAATGTGTAAAGCGACCTTGAAGCACTTTACTAGAAAGACAGCACTTTTTATCGCTATTACTTCTTTATATAGGTTTAGTGACAGTGACTCCCTAATAATACAAGGACATTATTTAGCATTGCAAGAAGTTGAGGTAGCTTTGAAAACAAATGTTAAATGCATTCCCAAGGTACAATCTAATTCTCATGTGAGGTCCATTCAGTTGCAATTTTTCTTACAAAACTCAGGTATGGTTGCAGAAAGACATCTGTCTACATGGAACATCAGAAGTGTGTTTGTGCTCCATGCAGGATACTAAACCAGTGAGAACCACAACAATGCTCTCTGGCCCACACTCCCCTCAAAGAAAGGGAACACCAGTCTCCATGAAAACAATTCAGTTGTGCCCCTCCTTGGCAGGGAAAGCAACTGAGATGAAGCTAAAGTTACCTTCAACAAGGAAGGAAGGAGCTGTGTTAACATACATGGTGCCTCCTCCATGAATGCTATTTGAGAGCAGTAACGTGGTGACGTAGATGCACAGTGACCGGGGAGTCACAGTCTCAAGGAGAAGCTCAGGTCGGGCAGAGCGACACTACTTCTGCTTCACACCCTCCTCTACAAGGGACACTGCTACTACATAGTTTATGCAAATCAAGGAAATGTAGGCTGGCTTCACACTGCAAAAGAAATAAGATATTCGCTTGTAACAATAGTTTGGGTGTTTGAAATCTTCTAGATTCACATGGGACACTCCACTGCCCTGGTGAAGAGCCGCGCGCAGGGAAATAATCTTTAAAACAACAAAACACTTGGTGTGTGTACTGTAAAGGTAAAAAAGAGCCTGGATATTGAGGCCGTGTACTGGGGCATTATGGGTTTGCGTTCGAGGGCTAATGACTCATACAGGGGCCACCTGTGGTTTACACCCAGAATAAAACTTTGTTTGATCTGAATAATATTTGTTGACCCAGTCACTTGAATGTTTGGAGAATTAAACCGCGTGCACGTCAACTTGAAAGCTATTGTTTGGGTAAGTAACAGGTTTCTTTTCATGGGCGCGTTTCTACCTGTGCCTTACCGCTTCCTGAGTCCAAGTGGTTCCGACCCCTCGCTTGCTCCTCTTGTTTTCACCTTGAAGGATGCACTACGCTGTCTCCTTCCAATATCCCTCAAGCTGTCCAGGTGGTCTCATTTACAAGCCACTTAAAGGGTGTTTCTGCTTGTTTTTGAATTGGTGTCTTCTGCAGGTTGTGTAGAAGCAGGCGCAAATAGAGGTATACAAGTTCTTAGCATCTTTTATTGGACATATACTCGACAACGAGAGAAAAACTCTGTTGTTCTTAAAGAACAGAGTTTTTCTCTCATTGCGGTGGGTATCTCCATCGCTATTCTTTCCTAATTTACTGGGTTCTTTGTTTTGCTAAAATTGTACATGTGAGGATGGCAAACCCAGTTATTCCTCTTCCCCCCCCCCCTCCCCCCCCCCCCACACACTTTTGATAGCATCTTTTATTGCCCAATGTTAGTATGAAGCTGGGGGAATCGTACATAAAGCCATATGTTTTTTACCATCGGAATTAGTGCTTTGAAGGGCAGAACCCTCTTTGTAGGCACTCTGAAAGGACTCTCCCTGAGAGAATCTCATGTTGTATTGCGCCCGTGTACACTACCCTGGAAGCAGAATCTTCAGATAAAGTTGAGGTTCTGCCATGAGACACCCCTGGATGTTCATGGCCTCTTACGTAGATGACAAACTTCTTGGTTTGAATGTCTTGGGGCTCAGGTCTGCATTTCCGGCTCAGACGCCCTACTTTTGCTCATCAGAAGGAACCTGTTCCTTGTCTGTGTAGACAGCAGAGCTCCACCCTCCAAGTCAACAAGCCGCGGACGTGCACACTCCACCTTCTTGTGTCTCTTGGACAGGGGGTTGTGTTCCATGCTCTCGTCATGGACCTCATGTATGCTACCCTCATAGCGGGGCGTGAACTAGGAATGTGGACAGGCGCACTCGATTACATGAACCCATTACTCGTGCGGTCTCTGCAAGGTAAAAAGGATTTGGAACCATTCGGGTGAGTCCCAGATAGACCTATCCGCAAAACATAGTGCCCCCAACACATATCTCGGTGAGCGAGGGGCATGTTTGTGTGGGTGTGATCCCGATCTACCATGGCCGAACATGTCCCTGTGTGTCTTTCCTACAAGGCATGCATTATAACGTGGGTCACAACTACGGAATCCCCTACATCGGCTGAACAAAATAAGCATGGTGTAGTTAAATGTAAAATTAAAAAATAGTAAATATGGACTTACCTTGATTATGCTCAGCAAATCTTGACATATTCTTGTTAACCCAGTTTATCCCTGGTGACGCTCTCCTGGTCTGCTCCTGCCTTGCTGGTCAGTTATACACCTTGTTGTGGTGCTCTTCCAACTTGCTGCACCAGAAACAGATTCCCTTGGCCACCTCCCCTTCTGACAAACATACCCTCGCTGGGTGATTTCATTTATTATCTCTATGGTAATGGCCTCCGTGTCCTCTTCTCTCCCACCTCACTCTGTGCTCAGGTAAGTAGCTGCTTCTCTGAGACATTGGATTGCCACACCGCGCCCACCACCAAACACAAGCAAAACCAAGATCGTCGACTTTGCTTTGTCTACTGCACCTAAAAACATGAAATCCTCTCTCTTCTCAAAGCACAAGTCCATCTTTCCATCGCACTCGGCCTGCTGCTTCTCCGTTGTCTTATACAGCGATATGTGCTCTACACCTTTGTCCTCTCCTCAGTCTAATAACACAGGCCGACATCTTTCAAAGTCTGCAACCAATCCTCTTTTCACTCCAACACCTGAGCAATGCCTGCATGAGACTACCCAGCAGCCTCCTTGTTGACCATGCTGCCATCTCCTAATCATCCCTTATAGAGTCCTCCAAGCTCCAACCTGCTTTGTTTTCATCTTTCCCAGAGTGCTTCCCTTACTGATGCCAGGCCCCTGCCTTCTAGTACACGCTTCTCATCTTTGAGTTCAAATCAGCCGAGTCTTCGCCCCTCCTGGTCTAGACAAATCCTGTATCTGTGGACCCTGGTTTGGCCCCTTGTTCATAAACCCTACATGGCTTCAACGATCCCGCTTCCTCCTCTGTGGGATCGGATCTCCTTCCGTTGATGAGATTCACTGGAAGAGGAGCTCTCTGAACCCGCTAGCCATCACTACTCCTCAGCACCGTCAGGACGCCCCTCAAGCACCTCCTCCCTACACTGAAGAGCCCCACCATCTCCACAACCCCATGGTTAATGCCCCTGGCACCGTGCATTGAATTAAACGCTGCAGACATCATGGTATAGTGTTCACTGTCAGGGTAGCCATCAACTTGGGGAGAGGAGTTGTCTTAACGGCTAGGGCGGTCGTCCTCGAATCTGGGGAACTGGGTTCGACTCTCGGCAACGACGCTGAACATCCTGTGATTCTGGGCAAATCACTTAATCTCCCAGTGCCTAACAAAAAATTAATGTGTCCTTCTGTAATGAAACTGGTGCTATGTAAAGCGCTTCGATACCCAATACCTTCGGGTCAAGTTCGCGCTATATAAACTTACAATCCTCCAGCTAGCATCCTATCCCTCAAATACTACCGGGGACTGCGGTATCTTGTCATCCTTCTTCACTCCCCTAATTCTCTGCCAAGCACTCACCTTCTGAAAACACCTTGTGTTAAATTCTTATATGCTGTTTATTGTAACTTCTGTAAGCTTTACTGTTCATTATGGTCAACAAATAAATACAAGCACAATGTAATCGTCCTTTAAAGAGGCTAATTTGTTACCCACGTTGGCTGCAGGCAAAGGCAATCTTTTTGCTGCGCCCCATGCGTTCAGCAGACACCGGGCGCGGGAAACAAGTTCTAAAGGCGTAGTTCGGCCTGATCAGGCCATTTTGAATAAATATTTTAACTTAATGTGAAGGGCTAGCGGCTACTACCAGACAAAAGAGGTGGTGCGGGGAGGAGGAAGAAGGGGAATAAAAAAAATAAAAAAAACACTTACCTTTTCGCCGGCCATTGCCTCACCTCCGTCTTCTTCAGCTTCCTTCTTCCTGCAGTCCTGGCAGCAGGAAGCACCTGGCACCCAGCCTCCCCACGGCCAATCACAAGGCTACAATGCAGCGTTGTGATTAGTCTGAGCACCGACGGGGACTGGGAGGGTTTGCATGTTCCTCACCAGGCTGTGTAATGCAGCGGAAGATGCAGAGTGCGCATGACTGTTTGGCCGGCCCTAGTCACGCCCACTTAAGGAGTGAAAGCCACTCCTTCCCTGCTCTGCCCAGCCCCGCCCAGAGAAACACTGAATTCAATAGGAAAAAGGTAGTGATCATAACGGTACGTTATAATCATTGTATTTTTCCTTTTGATCAGTGGGGCAAATCTCCTCCGCCATTGAGGAGGAGCCGCCTGCCCCTACAGAAAATCCACCCCTGAGAGTTTTCTCATGTGTGTGAAAGGGGGCTTGGGAGTAGATAAACACAGTACTCCCAGTAGTAAGGGCAGTAGTATCGCAGTTAAGTCCCGCCTTCGTTCACGGTGACTACCAGTCTCCTTCGCTCTACCCCCAGGTATGTACACCCGCCGTACGAGGAGGAGGTCACCTCAACGGAGTGGACTTGTGGGGCGCCGGACAGCACATGACCTAAGCCCTCAATGTTCTGCTGAGGCCTGTGCTCTCTGGCCCTCAACAGAAGATGAGGAGGCCTCTGCTTCGAATGGTTTCTGCACATCACGGCTGAGCGTTCGCTTGAGGCATCAAAGAGTGGCGTTTCTTTTTTCTTCGTGTGTAGCAATTATTTTATTAGTAAAAATTGAGAATAGAGCAATAACAACAAATACAGTGGCTTGCAAGTCGAGCTTAATTCCATATTACAGATGTTAATTGTGTGGTACATGCGCCAATAACAAACTATATTTATTTACAGTATTTAAGAAAATATGGAAAAAGGGAGAAAGGGATGAAGAGAATAAGCTATAGAAAGAAGTAGGTAAGGAGAGGAAAGGAAGAAGGAGAAAGAAAGGGGAGGAAAATCTGGAACTACAAAATGGAAGATAAACCGGTTCTGCGAAGTCTAAGTTTATTAATCCAGGTGGGAGGATAGAGGAGGCGCAGTAACACTGACGAGGAAGACTTCAGAATCCATGTGAAGTGGAGTTTGTCTGTCTGACCTTCGAAAGATGACTGACTGCACAACAATGTGTGGTGAAACCTCTGCAACGTCGATGCCTTTGACACGCGGTGTGATTGTTATTGTGGTGACGTGGGTGCCTGTCAGGTGAGGAGCCTGCTCTTGTCACACGAGGGAGGTTGGTAGAGCCGAGGCTGCTGCTGCCTGTGACCCTGTGGAGTCCATCACCGCTTCTCTACCTCCTCCTGTTTGAAGTCCTTCCTTGACGGCCCTTGCTCCAGCAAATCAGTGTTAGTTCTGAGTCCCCCCTATGTGGCCAACATCCAGATGTGCTCTAATATCTCAGGCTTTGCATCCTGCCTTCCTGCCCGAGCGTCCTGTCCCTGGACAGGATCCAACTTCTTCTGCTTAAAATTGGCCGAGGCGGAAGTAATGATTATTTGTGCAAACAGCACAGAACGGGTTACCCATTTCACCTCATGTGTTTGCTGTACACGAAGACCCCTCCGTGTTTTCCTAAGGTTAGGGATGCTGGTGGTTGCCTAAGTAACTCTTAGACGTGGAGGCAAATGGTAGAGCACTCTTCAATGTCTATCATTTATCGTAAATTAGAGATTCGAAAATTGTATTTATTGATCAGGAAATTCAAAAACCTTTAATTGGAGCAGTTACAAATTTAACTTCTTTCTTTTATTTTTGTCTCCCCGGTCTGTTTCTCTTCTACAATGATTGCAGAGGGCTGAAGTTAATCCAATCTTCGAAAGCCCCGTCAGTAGTTAAAAGTCAGGAAGGACCAGGAGCTGCCTGCTGGTGGAGCCCAGACTCTGATTCAAAGCACGCGCTTTGACGCATACGTACACACCTGGCGTGGCACCGCGTGCCTCAAGGCAGTGTGCACTTAGACAAAGTGAAGTCTTACCATCTAGCTCTAAACATCAGACTCTCCACGCTCAGTGCTTTTGAACCAATTGTCACTTAAGCTGAAAATCTAGATTTGCATCCTTCTGACCCACACTTCTTGCCTTATTCCTCGGTTGCTTTTGAGGTTCCATAGAAGGATTTACACAGGTGAGGGCCTGGAAATGATTTTGTTAGCAGTGTGTGCTAAACAAGCAAAGTAAATTATATTTGAGCCAAACTTAAAAAGAATACTTGTTTTGAAACCTTCAGTTGATCCGTAAAAAATGAAGGGCCCTCAACAATGTGAATTGATTACGAAATGTAAATCTTTAAAAAGGTTCACGAGAACTGGCTAACTAAAGACAAATGCTGGACGATGCACAAAATGTGGTGACCTGGTTACTAAAGAACAAGTTACTTACCTTCTGTAATGCCTTACCTAGTAGAGACTATACCTAGCCGCAGAGTCCTTACCTTTGAATTTCCCATGTGTCTGACTGGATCCGGAACCTTTTTTGAGCAGTACCCCTGTATGGCGTACTTCGGCTCAGCATGCGTCGTCTGCATCGTCTGCACTGGAGTCACCTTGTGATACCTATATTGGCGTCCCCAGCCCCAGGCATGTTGACGTTGATTCTTTTCTCAAGCCTGAAGACCTCAGTTAGAAGGAATGGCAGAAACAAGATGCACAGAGGAGCAAGAATGGTGCACAATAGTATCTAGCTGTGCTGAGTTTGTGAATGCTGGAATGAGTGCGTTGGAAATGCATGGGAGACCAACTCATTTTGAGGGCTTTATGATCTTGTATGAGGGGTACCTGTCCTGTTGAGAGGCCTCTATCTCCTGTTGACCTGGCGGCGTTTACAACCCTTTGTGGTGTCTTGACAGGTATGTTACAAACCCATGCCTCCTGTGTTTCCGCGCTGTCCATCCGGCACATGCAGCCAGTGTCCGTCTCTCTGACCCTTTGTGTCTTTACCCCACAGCTCTATAAAAGGTTTGACATCCCAGATGGACCCCCAGAGAGCATGGGCCGAGGCCGCGACTGGAACGTGGACCTGATCCCCAAATTCCTGATGGCAAACGGTGAGTATCATTTTTCTCCATACCCCCGCGGTCCGTCTGCTGCGCTCCATTCCCCTAACCTCGCTTTCCCCGTGTCTGAGGCTGAGCTGCACACCGCGCTCCCAGAGGCTGTCATCGGTGTGTGCTGCAGCTGCAGAGAGTTGTGTGTGCTCTATGAAGCGCTCTTGCAATGATCTTTATGGCGTGTAGTTTAACAGCCGGGCTTAAGACACTGTGTCCCACGTGTCTAGTTGTGAGTCTAGTGCACCGTGGATCATGTGGATGTCTTGTGTGCCTAGAACGCTTCACGTGCTGCAGTGGTTGACTCCAGAGCGTGTTTGTGTAGACTTGCAGCAGAGAGCTGTGTATGTGCTGTTGATCTTTGTCATTATTACTCTCCTCTGCCAACTCTACCTTCTCTCTCCTCTTCATTTATCCTTCATCTAAATTCCTTTTATGGATCTCTCTCTTTTTACCTCTGTCTCATTCTTTCTCTCTTCACTTCTTCCCTAGCATTCTCAACCACCCTATTTCACTCCCCTTGTTGGCTAATATCCTTCCTTCTCCTTCCTTGCTTCTGTTCCTTGGTCTCTTCCACTTTCCTTCCATGCTCCCTCTTCTCACTTGTGGTCCTTGTTTCTAATCCTCTTTGGTTACCCACTTTCCTTTTGTATTCCCTTGATTTGCACCCATTCGTTCCTCCCATTTCTTGCTTCGTCTCATGGTTGTCCCTGTGTCGTGTCCATTCCAGGCCAGCTGGTGAAGATGCTGCTGTACACTGAAGTGACCCGTTACCTAGATTTCAAGGTGGTGGAGGGCAGCTTTGTCTACAAGGGAGGAAAGATCTACAAAGTGCCTTCCACTGAGACTGAGGCCTTGGCTTCCAGTGAGTACCATCTTGCATGTTGTATCTCAGTCGTGTACACTGATCCTGCACACTCACCATCTTACCTCTTCCTGATTGGTCATACTCTCTTGTCCAGGCTTGTCCTCTCTTGTTGTGGACTAGGGGTCAGCGTTTATTTACTTCAAATAAAAATCATTTCTCAAAGGTTCAAAAAGGAATTACAAAATCAAAAATTCAAATGTTCACCACAATTCAATTTCACAATTCATATTTAATAAGCATAAGGTTACGGAGACTCAAAGCAAATTTCATAGCTCCAAATGTATAAATCAAAGCATCTGGTTCTAAAAATCCAAAATACATGAATAACTCTTGTGATTCAAAGTCATCTGTATTGCATTAAAATTTGAACGTGCTCACAGTGAAGAGGAAAAAAAAGGTATTTAGGTAAGATGGGGGTGATGAGATAGGTGGGGGACTGGGTAAAGCTGGTGGGTATACAACGTTTACAACAAGAGCGTTACAACGAAGTACCATTACCACGCGGTTATAACAACAAAAGTTGTTACAACGAATTGCGCTGGGTGGCGCTCAAGGATAGTAAATCATTTAATTTACTATCCCAACACCTTCCCTACTATCCACGGGGACTGGTGTTGGAATAGTAAATTATATTTTTTAAATTTGCGCCCCCCCAACGCAAGTCGTTGTAACGACTTGCGTTGGTACAACCGCGTTGTAATGGTACGCGTTGTAAAAGTGTGCGTGGTAGTGACGTACATCCAGCTGGTGTGACAATAACACAATCACATTACAATCAGAAGAAGACCTTTACAGTCTAATAAGATCTGCGGTCCCTAGATCTCTTCACACATAGGATAGGTTTCTCAAACTAGTTTGATCCTATGATGCGAGAGAGTTGAGTGACCAACGTTTCGACCCCGCTGGATGTAAGGGTTAGTCACGCCTCATTCTTGGGTCTTCATCAGGACATTGTAGTGTGGGAGCACTTCATAAGCGGCCTCCATTTGACCGTCTGTCTGAGACCTTCAAAAGTTCCTTGGTTACTTGTTTAGTTATGGCGATGTCTTGGCAACTCGGGGTATAAATCTCCTGGTTGTCGTTCATGAAGTCCAATAGTCTATTTCCATGGCATAAGGCATATGGACTATTTTTAAGAACTCTGTTTGTTATGCAAAACCCAAGAATTTGTTTAAAACATGTTTTTCCTCTGGTGTTTTCTGGTCATTCGAGACACTTTGCACTTGATTTAATTCAGTGTATGTAAAACAATTGCAGGTGTTATTTGCTATGTTTGATTATGATCAATATTGTTTGAAATCATAATGGTGGTCTGGATTATCAGTATATGATTACAGCATTCATTCCATTTGACTATCTGGAACCATCTAAATGATTTATTAATGGTTTAAGCAATACCTACGAGGGCCATTGTTTCAATTTAGCATTTACACTCAGGCCTCCTAGGTTTATGGATCGCTCTTGTAGCGCAGTAAGACGAGATCAGGAGAAAGGTGGTAAAAGGAGAAATAACCACTCTGTGCTGTCGCAGCATCACCCTGTAGGCCATTTGGTGGCGCATCACTACTGTCAGCCATTGCTCCTGTTGGGAAGTCGAACAGGAAGTTGCAGAAACTCCTGTGCCAGATGTGCACCCATGCGTATTTTTCTATTTCTGAATGCGCATCTTCTTCAATTAGGAAACTGGTCTTGCACAGTGTGTGTAGTTGGTCAATTGGTTCTGTTTTGTTTGAGGCATTTAGCTCCATCTCGCTGAGGTCGTCTGAGGCATGTGCACCTTCCTCACCCTGCAGCAGGCACGCAAGCGAAGGGTTCAGCATTGGCAGATAAGAAATGGGATGGAGTGTCCTTGCATGGAGCACTGGAACTTCAACAAAGTGCAATTTTTAGTTCCTGTTGGGTCCGAGTTTGATGTACTAATCTGGAATGAAACATGTAGAAGGATGTACCTGTGATGAATTTTCCTTACAGTGCAGCATTCTGATCGAAGGTTTAATTTTTTGATGACGTACCCTGTTCAGCTTAAACTGCTTGTTTGTGTGCTTCCTTTCTTCTCCTCCGTGGCTATAAACACTATACTTCTTCTCTTCGCAGATTTGATGGGCATGTTCGAGAAGCGACGGTTCCGCAAGTTCCTTGTCTTCATCGCCAACTTTGATGAGAATGACCCTAAGACCTTCGAAGGCGTGGATCCCAAGGACACCAACATGAGAGATGTCTACAAAAAGTTTGATCTTGGCCAGGATGTGATGGACTTCACAGGGCATGCACTCGCCCTGTACAGGACTGATGAGTACGTATCCGATGGCCGGCGTATCACACTCTGCATAGTTGTATAGATAGTGAGCACAAATAACCACTCTCTCTCACACTTCTTTATGTCACTGCTACACACTGCGTCACATACCTTGATAACCAACCCTCAGCGGCCTTCACGTGCAACATGAAAACACTTTCACGTAGTACTGAATCAAAGACAACATTTTGTAGTAGGAATGAGAGAAGTTTCTATAACTACTACCCTGTAGAATAATTTCCAAATAATACATTGTATTATATTCTATTGAAACATTTACATACTTCTATGTGGGGCCCGGAAGCACTTTCCTACATGGTTAGCATGCTACACCGGATAGGATGTGTTTTTGGAAGGCTGATGTCTTTGTTTGGTTTATTTTAAGGGTCGTAACATTAAGCAGTGTGCACACTAAGCTGGTTACTGCACTGGGATGCCCGGTCTGAGATATTTTGTTAAACGTTTATGGTCCTGCACATTCATATGTTAGAGGGAGAGATGGCAAGGAGATCTGCTGGCATGAACTTTATCACTAACATCCCATACATGAGTAATTTTGAGATGTCAAGAAGTGGTCATAGTACATCGCTAGAGAACTCCTGCATCGCAGTGTTTGACTCGTGGTATCGAGGTCTCAGTCCATGGTTGTCTCCAGACCTCTTATCGCTCTTGATGTTGTTGGAGGGGCCTCAAGTTCCTTGGCCCTACGGTGGTTGGCTGGTGTTTTTTGCCATTGTCCATAGGTCATGACCACTGTCTTAGCGATGTTGACCTTTAGGTAGTTACTCCTCATCTGTGCCCGTAAGGCACAAAGGCTGTTGTCAGTTCTCAAGTTGTAGTGGTCTTCCGGGTCAAACATTGTTAGAATGATTTGTGCATCGTCTGCGAAGTTGTGACAGGTGAGTTAGTGGAACAAGTGGTTGCAAAGGCTGCTTCTGTGCCTCTACCTGACCTGATTCCAGATTGTTAGTCTGACATCAAGTCATTTTCCTCCACAAACTTTAAAAGTTGAGTAAACACTTTGTTTTCTAATATTTTACCTTGGAACGAGCCATTAGACATTGGTCTGTAGTTTTCCCAGGTCGAGTGAGTCAAGCTTTTTCTTTCTGATGTTGTTTTTCAGCTACGATAGGAATTAACCTATTTCTAAGGACTTGGTGAGTAATCATATAGATACCTTTTCCTGTTTACATTGTGCCAAGGACTGGGTCAAAATGCGATCCTGATGCTCTTCTTGTGATGAGTGTCGTGGAACTCTTTACGAGATGGTATTGAAAATATAAAGTGGTGGAAGAATACTTTTGACCTCATTTTTGGTGGTTGAGTCCTATGTCGGGACAGTGCCAGTTGTGTTCACCGTAAAGTAATATTCTAACTTTTTAATGTGTGAGATCAATTTCATGGAGATTTTGTTACAAAAAGCCTGCAGTTGTGATTTTTCTTTGTTTTGGCACTTTGGACTGCAGAATATTTCTAGAATCGTCAGCAGTGGCGTAGCTAGACCTTTAGCCGCCCGTTGCGGTCTCTGCATTTGCTGCCCTGCAACGGTCGCAGGGAGGAGCGAGGGGGGTTGGGGGTGCTGGCGATCCCTTCATTTGATGCCCCAAAACGGCTGCAGGTAAGTAAGACCGTGATGGCCGCAGGTAAGTAAAACTTGTGTTCCAACCCCCCCCCCCCCCCCCCCCCCCCCTTGCTACGCCACTGATCTTCAGGGCTTCCCTACAAGGGCTCCACAATACAGTGGGCGTATTAAATAATCCGGTTTGCCTATCATAATTAGCTAATGTTAACCGGTTTAAAGAGACACAGTAAGTGTGCTGGAATCAATCTCCCATTACCCAGAATCAAAGTTACCAGCCAATCCAGTTCAGAAAATGGGTGGGCCATGCAAATAGAAGGAGGTTTTCATGGGAACTTTATTCCATGTGACACAATGTCAATTTGTTAACTTTGTTTACTTATTTTAAGATCTATTATCACTGCCCTTTGAGTAAACATGTAATGTTTTTACAACCTTAAAAACACTTTTTAATGTAGTCCTTGATTGATAGAATGTTTTTTTTACATCTGCCCACTGGGTCTGTTTTTTGTACCTTGGGTCAAATGCTGTTTATCAATTTCCACTCAAATGACTCGTTTTGTTCCAATAATGGGAAAAGCGCCAATGAATTAATTTCACGTAAGGGTATGCAGACCAATTGTGTGGGTCATTATCTTTGCCTCTCCTATTTCTGCCATAGAGACAAAATTGTATTTAGACTCCATCTAAGTGTTGGTCCAATCGGAGTGGTGGACTTTAATATAAATCAGTCACATCAATGTTTTTGGGAGCTGCCTTGTGATAGGTCACTCAGTGCCTTTCCTGATGCAGAGAGAGCTTTGGAGGATGTGCTGTTGATAAAGCAAATGCTTCTTGTGTTTTGTCCTCAGCACTTGGTACGGTAGAGTCATGTTCAGAAATTTCTAGGTGCATGTCCACATATGTTAGGGCCCTGCTATCAAATGGCTAATGTTGCTTTTACTTGCAAGCCCCAAAGCTTATTGGATTCACTGGGCACCTGTAATTATAGCAATGACTTGGGTGTGGGCTAGCATTAAATTCAGTTTTATGGAAGCGGGCATTTCTAGAGAAGTCAACATTTTGTTTTTTTTTAACGACTGATCATGGACCTGGCACTCCTAGCAACGAGGGCAAGACTTCCTCTATAGTTCCCGGAGTTCCAGTCAAGTCACCAGAATATTTGCCGAGTTAAACAGCATTCGGATCCTTTCATTGGCTGAAAGTTCAGGTGACCTTCCACCACATCACAAAGTGCCTTTCCCTTGGCAACAGGAGCCCAGTTCACCATTTTGTGAAGAGATCTGAGGTGCCGCAATTATTCAGAGGTGCATTCGGGAAGCTGCAATGGCTCTTGGACGCACCTTCGACACCCCTGATCTGTAGTGCTTTTAAGTGGTGTACCGTGTTACGAGTGAGGACTGTTTTCTTTTTGCCACTGCTGCTGATGCTGCTAGGATGACACTCATCCCAGGATATTCGGCATAGGTCATGGCATTTTCCAAAGCAGCTTATTTGATGAGTTTTGGTCAGGCTGCAGGCCCCTTCACTTCAGCTGAAGCTCCTTTGCATTTGCCAAGTGTAGCACCCTATGAAAAGCTAGACTTTTAGCTTTTCTGCTTTGATATTTCTTCCATGTACAGTGTCTTTCCAGGTACTACCCCGGCTGCCTCCTAATGCTGATCTTGAACGCTCGCTCCCTTGCGTTGATGATATAGGCTGATCCTTTTTCCCATTGTGACCCCACAGCTACCTGGACGAACCCTGCCTGGAGACCATCAACCGCATCAAGCTGTACAGCGAGTCCCTGGCCCGGTACGGCAAGAGCCCTTACCTCTACCCGCTGTATGGACTCGGCGAGCTGCCCCAGGGCTTCGCTAGGTAAGGAGTCTCACGACGGTCTGTGCTATACCCACCCATATCACTTTCTTACATTACCTATCAAGGGAGGAGGAGGGGCATGCAAGCACAGCATGAACTGTAGCAGAGTGCCCACTGCAAAATCTCTGAGAAGCCTGTTCTTTAGCATGAATGAACGAATGGATGTGTGAGCTGCCTCATACCCAGCAATGTGGTTTTGCTTTCTGCTCCTCTGAAATATTTTGCAGCGGAGGGTTTGTGGCCAGAGATGCATTTTAGGTTTATTGTTTCTGGTTTATTAGGCTCAGAAAGGTTGATGTCACATCCAGCCTGCCAATCGAGTCCCTTCCCCAAAAGTGGAGCTACACCAAAGCCTCACCCTTTAGAATATTTGTACATTTAAGAACCGCCCGGTTGATGCCCTGTTTTCTCTCTTTCTCTTGTGCAGGCTGAGTGCTATCTATGGAGGAACCTACATGCTCAACAAGCCAGTGGATGAGATTGTGGTGGAAAATGGCAAGGTGGTGGGTGTCAAGTCAGAAGGGGAGGTAGGTAATGCTTCAGCTGGTGCTTGTGTCCTGGCATGCATGGCCAGTCTGTGTTGGCAAAGGTAGAGGAAACAGTTGTAGCTTGAACTTGTGTCCGCTGTTCCTCGCCTGCTCTGCATCTTCAGCAGGTTCTCTTGACCTCGCGCACACAGCTCACTTTGCATCTGAGGCCGAGGTAAGAAGGGCTTCTGGCCACGCTCAGCCCTTAGGCAGATGCCCCACCCTGCGTTTGAAGTGTGGGGTAGGGTGTGGATTTGTCTTGCCCTTGGGTGCATTGTTAGCAGTGGTGTTAGTGAACAGATTTAGTAGTCGGAGGCTTGATTGACAATCTAGGCTGAGAATATTTGACTCGAGTGGGCAGAGTTTACAGGGTTTTTAATTGTCCACAGCCCCCGGGTATGCAATTCTTTTGTGAAGAATGTGGAGATGACTCTATGCTCGGGGCTCTGGAGGCTTTCACCTCTGTATAGGCAGCCACTGATAAGGTCGTTGATATGCATCGCCTCGATGGCCAGGTCCAGGGTGATTATGTTAGCATTCTTGAGATTTACAAATGGTGAAGACATATGATGGGAATTTGATGACTTTGTGCTCTCGGATGGGAGAGAATTAGTATGGTCGCCAACATGTTATGCCCTTTTACCATCAGTCCTGTTAATGGGTAGGTCAGAGGGCCCAGTGTTTTCCCTGTAACTATTGATCAAGTTTCAGAATGACAATGACATAAGGTTGTCATAGATGTTAGGTTGGCCAGGTGATGCGAGCCCCCTCCAGACCAGCAATAGCTCTTTGTTGGAGTTCCCAGTTTCTAAGATGCCGGCTGGGAAGTGAGTCTGTTTGATCCAGAGGTAAGTTCTCGTGTACTCACGGTGGTACCCCGCCATTGCATGCGGTCTTCATTGGGTTAAAACTTAGCCACAGTCTTTCGGGCGCTCTGCCCATGTGTGTCATGTAGTAGAGTTCATCTGTGGAGCACATGTTGCCCTTCCAAGAGGTGTTTATTTTAGGTTTGAGGACCAACCTTTTCCAGAGTGCACAAGTCTCACATCTTGAGTTGAGGAGGCTGATTCATTAATTTTTGCAGCTAGGAGCACTTATTGTGGGGTTCAGGCTGAAAGTTGTGTGTTCAGGATTCTCAGTCAGCAGCTCGGCTTCTATGAAGATCTTTTTTGTGGCAAATATTGAACTGGCGTAAATTAAGAACCAAAAGAGAAATGTCAACTAATTCAATGACCTGCAAGTCCAGCATAATTCCATTTTGAGATACAAATGCTGTTTGCAATACATGTACCAATACCGAACAATACTAAAATATAAGAAGATAAGAACTAAAGATAGAAAGGAGTGAGAAAATAAGCCAAAGATGGAGAGAAGCAAGGAAAAAGTAAAGGAGGAAAATGAAGGGAGGGAAGTCTAAACTACAAAGCACAGGAGAGAGGGCAGGGAAATGGATCATGTAGGCGAAGCCCAAGTATTGTAATGCTGGGGGGAGGGGTGCAGTTACAATGACGAGGCAGAATCAAGAGTCATGGTAAATGTGGGGGGATGGTAGGGGGTGGCATCCCTCAGCAGGGGAGACCATGTGAGAAGAAAAATATCTGCTTTGTCCATTATGTTGTAAATGACCTTTTCATAAGAATCGGTCTTGTACATATCCGCAAGTCATTCATAATGCGACAGCTGTTGTGGAGAATGCCAATGTCTTAAAATACAGATCTTGATGGGGCATTGTCATAGTGTTATGCAATCATTAATAAAGTATTGTAAGGGAATTTTGAGGATGGATTAGGGCATTGGCCTACTTGTATGAGGGTTATTATGTGGGCATTATGAGGTCTTTGATTAGAGTACTATCAGAAGGGAGTCGGTGTCTGTGATGCAAGATACAGATTGTGGAGAATAGGAGGTTGAGGCTGTGCCTTCTGTCATGAATTTGCTTGTCTCCTCATTGGCCAAACTGTAGATTTTCCAAGTCTTCCAAACTCCTGGGCCCCCAACGTTGAAGGATTATCGGTCTCAATATTTAGTGGGCTTATGTTGCAAACACTTCTCAAGATCGAATAGAAGGGGTCATCGGCCCAGATATTCAGGTTGTCCATTCATAAAACCATGTTTCAAAATGGTGGGGCATGTCCTGGGCGCAAGATTAAGGATGTCTTTTTTAAAGAAAGTGTGAAGTTGCTAGTGGGGGTGGCAGGCCAACATGCACTAAGATGTCCAGGGTTAAGATGCATTTGATTATTAGGTATTGGAAGACTATAACTCTCGAAGATTTTATTTATTTTGTGCGATGCAGGATTTGAGTAAAGGAAGGGCACTCATCTGCTCCAACTTTGTGCTTTGTTGATGGTCATGATGTTGTGCACTGGCAGTGGGTCAGTAATAGCTGAGCTGGAGGCGATGATGAACCAGGTCTCACCGAAGGCCATGAGGTTGAGGGATTTATCCCCTGATGCGATGACACTTAATAGTTCTCACTACCAGTAGAATGTGTGCTAGAATGTGTGCTGAAAGCATGTTTGATAGCAAACTGTGCAAATACAAGGGCTCGCTTGAATTAAATTGTCGTTAGAACTCAGTGCTGAGTCGGGGATAGGCGCAGCGGGGATCATGGTGAGGAGATTTTGAATAAAGTTGGTGGGATTGTGTCTAGACAATGAAGGTAAGTGGGGCAGAGTGCAAACCCTTCTGCCCCTTTCAGATTTCAGTAGGACTTGAGCATCTGTTCACTTTCTGGTGCCCGTTTTTAAATTCTGGTAGTCTAAAAGGTTAGAATTGAGGCATAACCTTGGGAATTTGTGGTCTGATCGTCCATGTTACACAGTGGTCATGCCATGCTCCTTAGGAGCTTAGATTGAGAGTTTATACGTTTGCCGACCCGAGAGAGAGCCTGATTTGAGTCTTGTTTGCTTTTACTTCAAACTTCTAGGTATCTTCCACAAGGACACAATATTGTTCTATGCGAGACCAGGACCAAGTCCCACACAAAGGTGTTACGGTGCTATGTCCTGCCGGCAGACTGAGTCATGATTCCCCTGATTCTGTAATGAAATAAAGGCTTTGGACCAGGAGTATACACGTCTTATGCTTTCTTTGTTCCGCTTCTGCAGGTGGCACGCTGCAAACAGCTGATCTGTGACCCAAGCTACATTACGGATCGCGTTCGCAAGGCTGGTCAGGTCATCCGTGCCATCTGCATCCTGAGCCACCCAATCAAAAACACCAATGATGCTAACTCCTGTCAAATCATCATCCCCCAAAACCAGGTCAACAGGAAGTCAGGTGGGTGAGAGAGCAGAGGGTGCACCGGGCTACTCAGTGCTCGTCACCGCTACATGTCGAGGATGGGAAAACTTTGGATATTGGTGGACTACCAAGTATAAAGAGGATGCTTGCCTTTGGTAATGGCAGGAGCGTATGCAGCCCATGCTCTTGATTAGAGAAGTGTAGACAAAAACAATTCCCAACTGGTATCATGTAGAGACAGTTTCAATTGTGTATGCCGTGGGCATTACAAAGAACAGAAACAAGGAGTCAAATGATTCAGGAAAAAGTGGTATTATTCACCAAGAAAACAAATTTTTCTTTCATATGAAATTACAGTTAGGAACAGCACTGTAAAGATCAGATCTTATAACAACCCGGTGGCACTTGGTGCAAGGTGCTATATACAGTTTAGTGAGGTGAGTGTGCAAGTGCTTTAAAAACAGCATAGACGACGCATTAAACAAAGTATATACATCAGATAAAACTCCACAACACAAGTTACAGTCACTTGGAAGAACAATTATTCCTTGTGGGAGCTTTAAGCGCGGGATGCGTCATATGATTCAGGCTGTGTGGTCGACGGCGTTTCGATCCCCTTTAGTCGGGATCCTCATCAGGACAGGGTTGTTGATGGGTACAGCGAAGGTAGCCAGGCAGGAATGCGTGGCTGGCGGCACTTCGAAGTAATTTTGATCGAGTGCTGATCGCGGTTCTAAGTAGGACTGCTCGCGTGGTGTTGGCTGCGTCTGAAAATTCAGGGCAACAGAAGGCAATGGTTCATCTGGCGTCTGAGACGAGATAGAGAGAACCATTGGTAAAATATGGGTCATTATGCAGCCTTGGTTGTGTAGAGCGAATGGTTGGTAAAAGATGGGTTGTCTAGCAGAACTTATTTATCCTTGGCCTGGGTAGATCAAATGGTTGGGAATAGATTGGTAGTTGAGCAGAACTGGGTTCTGCTCGGGTTAGGGAAAGCAAATGGCTGGTAAAAGATGGGTAGCCAAGCAAAAGTGGTTTCTGCTTGGGTTGGGTAAAGCAAATAGTTAGTAAAACAAGGGTAGTCAAGCAGATCATATTTCTCCTTGGGTTGGGAAGAACGAGCAGTTAGTAAAAGATGGATAGCCGAGCAGAACTGATTTATCAGTGGGTGAGGCAGAGCAATGGGTTGGTAAATTGTATAGTCAAGAACAACAGGTCTCTGCTTGGGTAGTGCGAATAGTTGGAAAAAAGATGGGCAGCGAAGCAGAACTGGTCTCTGCCTGGTTGAGGTATCGAGTCTAGATGGAACCTGACACACTGACGGGTTCTGGGCTCCATTAGGCTGCACAGAGAATGAACAGGAAGTTTTGGGAGCTCCCGCCTCCTTTGGGCTGTCATAAAGGTTGTGGCCAGATCACTGATAGGAGATGGGTGTGCGCTGGTTACCATGAACGGTTGGTTACTGACACTGGTTGGGGTGTGTTATTTTTGCAGAAGGGCACTGTTTGTTCAGGCATGATCTGTGTAGTGTCTTGGGGGCAGTGGGGGTGGGCTTTCTTTATATTGATGTGTACATCTTTCTCTTGCCAGACATCTATGTGTGTATGATCTCCTATGCCCATAATGTCGCCGCCCAGGGGAAATACATCGCCATTGTCAGCACGACTGTGGAGACCAGCGAGCCCGAGAAGGAAATTGAGCCAGCGCTGGAGCTTTTAGACCCCGTCGACCAGAAGTAAGAATGGAAGAAGCTGTCGGGGAGTTACTTTCTTCTTTGAGGCTATTTAATAGTGAGGCTGCTGATTCCACTCATAGAGATGTCACAGAGGCGTAAACACAAACTCTCACTCGCTCATCACTGTGCTTACAGAATGCAGAAAGATGGGGGGGTTTAAATGATTAGAGTCCCGGAGTCATCAAACACACCTCATACGGAAATACGGAACATATTGTATAAGGCGCATCCCACTGATTCACCGTTGTTCTGTTGTAGTTTTAATTCACCGTTGTCTTTCTGTAATTAAACGTCCAAGAGTCCAAGCAGGTGAGCCTTAGCTATTCTCCGTAAAGTAAGGATTTACGCGAGTAGAAACCTAGACCCATTGTTTACTAAGACAACACCCCTTATCCTTGAGGTGAGTTGAACCGGTAAGGGGAATGCCCATGCTTTATGGCCCCGCAGGAATGAGGCCTGTGTTCTTAAGCTACAGGACTGTTATAGACTGCCTTGGATGGCTTGGTGTAGGCCATTCCTGAGAGATGTTGTACTCCACAGAGCAGAGGTCTGCAAAGTGCTTTCTGCGTTCCCCGGTGCACATGAGGTCTGCTGTTGTCATTGCACGTTATTCATGTCGCTGGATATCTGGTTCTTCTCAGCCAGGCTTACCGCAGGGTGTTGGACCAGTTCAATAAACTCTAACTAAAGTGAATACATAAGTGCTGGACCACAACACTGCTTGTCCCTTCCATGCTTGGAGATAGCAGATGCAGGAAATCTGTGCTGGTTGGCGAGTCCCCCCCCCCCCCCCCCCCCCCCCCGATACTCCATGGACATTTACGTACTGTCCCCAGGTTATCAAGGGATTTCCCTCCAGGCTTGCTATTATGTCACCGATATGCCTAAAGCTACTCCGATTACCATCCTAGGCTTCCCATCGGACAAATGAAATCCAGAATCTGACCCGCCGGTCACTACTGGGCATGTTACAGTTCACATACTGGAACGCCAAGGCTCCAAGACATGTATGGAGTTCACAGGGTGCCTCCGGCCTGTTCTTCCCATAGGTGACTAATTTAATTAAATGGTGCACACAAAGGACTAACTCTCCTAGTATATACGACCACACCACCCAGACGAACAAAATCAGTTGCTTGATTCTTTTAGGGATCGTTCCATGCATGCAATGGTGGCCTGTGCTCTGGTGGGGTCTAGGACTGCCATTCTGCCCACCTGTCTTTCTCTCTTACCTTCCATATTTCTTTGTTTTGTTTTTTCATGCTTACAACCATGGTAAATTTTCCAAATGCATTGTCTTGTCATTGCAGGTTCATCGCAATCAGCGACCTGTTTGAATCAACGGATGACGGCTCCGAAAGCCAGGTAAATATCTCTGTGTTAAAGGGTATTCTTCCAACCTTGTAGGGTCTGCACTGTCTGAGAGATCAGCAGAGAGGAGAATAGGTGTGTCTGTCACATGTCATCCATCCTCTGATCCTTTATTTCAATTCTTCTAAATCCAACAGTCACACGCACACACCCATGATAGTAGATGTGTGGTAAGAGTGATTTCAAAGTACACTCTCTTGGTGTCATAATGCACAACACTGGGGCACCCATGTGTGAGCGGAGAGAGCAGTCTGCCTCCGCATGAGTTCAGAAGACAAGTGGCACCTTAGCTGCAAGAAACCCTTTTTATTGCACCCTTCATCCCTTTTTATTGCTTATGGAGGGTGCCATTCAATAGACATAAAGAGCTGAGGAACTCTTTCTGCAACTGGGCCAATGGTGTCACCCTAGCAGGCAGCAGCATCAGCAGACCACCATTCTCCACTTTATTAGACCTACTGGATGACACTGAGACCTACTGGATGACACTACATACCTTTCCAGTGGTATTCATTACAACTGGTAGCAAATGATTGTCAGCGGATGAACAGCTGCGTCTCGCCTCGTGCCATCCAGAGCAGCCCTCCCGTGTCCAGACCACTGTTTCTCTTCCCTCTAGCCAACATATTAGAAATCTGTCAGAACTCCAACCTATGCTTCAGACAGTTCAATTCCACATATATGCCGAGCAGAAATAATTCATTGTTAAGGGAAGTTGTGCAAACGTTATTGCAAAATTCAGTAGAAGACCCTGGGAGGGACCATTCTTGAGTTTCCACAGGGTTGTCTGTAGACGATTCTGCCTGGCATTTCCTCAAGCCAGCACGCGGGTAAAATGGTGCTCAGGAAACACTGCGCAATCGCCCCTTCGACGGGAAGCAGTAATTACTCTTCCTATGGTGGCAAGCACTTCTAGGCCATTGTGAGCCTCATAGGGCAGATGTGGAGCAGACACTTATGGAATGACAACTTTTCGTATCCCTCGCCAGGACCTCATGAGAGGCAAGCGGAGTATGATGCGTCTCTCAAACGGTCTCACCTGGAGAGATAACATAGCTACCTTGATCCCTGCACTACAGGATGGACATCTTGTGAAAGTTAAGCATCCTTCCCAAGGGCAAGCTACTCTGATAGGGGAAGGAATTTGACCTGTGATGTAAATCAGGGATTTAAAACCTCATCCTTCTGCAGTTAAGATGCCGTGCCATGCTTCATTGTAAATTGCTGAGGCAGGCACATAGTTTTCTTCAAAGGTACTTTAATTAGACTTTTCAGCCAACAGAAACTGTTGTTCGAAGAGGAACTTACTGGGTGTTTGAAAAGGATGTTTCTTCCAAGATTTAAATGTCTCTGTATGTGAGGTCAGTGTGCTCAGCGCTGAACACACATATCTCGCTTTCAAGCTCCTGTACAAAGCTGACACACAGTTGGTTTCTTTGAAGGTAACTTTCACTGTTGACATGACTTGTGCTTGAAGAGTTAGTGAGATTCATGTTTTTGATTGAGGACGAGAGTTCACCGGCTCCCACGCAGATATGGTACTCCAGAAGTTACTGTCAAGAGATTGCTGGAGTTTTATTTAAAGCAGCATACTTTGCCTGTGTTCTACCATTAAACACATATGATTTCAAGACAGTCCCATGGAACTATCTTTAAAAGATTAGAACTTCAAATTTGTAAAGCATAACTTTGTAGCATATGCTTCTGCTACGCATGGTGCAGCAATTTTTTTTACTAATAACAAACAGGGGGAGAAGCGCTCGTATAATCGTATGAAACAAGAGTCCAGCAAAGACCTAAACTTGAAACCGCAAATGAGTCACAAATAAGAGTTACATTGATTTCAAATCAATAGATATAGACCTCTCAAAATACACGTAATGAAGAAGTTCATTCTTTATTTCAACTTTAAAAGCACGGACAAGGACACAGCCAACGCCTCAGACACTTGTACCCCGAAGAAGTCCCAATGTTTTGGTACGAAACGTGTTGGCTGTGTCCAAGCTTTTGCTGTATCTTACATCGAAATGGAAATTTGAATTAAACATATTTGTTTGGAAACATTTTATTGTAAGATAAAATTGATCTTCAATTATTCCCCCCTTCTATTCTTTTTTTAAAACATGTGTTAGAAATACCTGAAAACTGCACCTGAACCTCTACTAAGTTTTGATCGCATCCACATTCTAACACCACCTTAACCCATGCCAACCCTAACTCTAACCCTATTTATTACTCTGACTCCAAGCCTGACTGACCATAGACCCAGTGTTACCCTGTCCCTAACACAAACCCATTCCTGTCCAAAGACCTGCCTTTTACTATTGACCTAAACCCAGGCCCTTGCTCTAACTTCATCCCTAGCCCTTTACTGTGACCTTACTTAATCTTTTCCATTACCTTCTTTAGTCTAAGCTTATCTCTGACTTTAACCTTTGTCCTGAATCTACACCCAAACCCGACCTTATGTCTAATGCTTTCTTTGACTTTTGATTGGAGTTTATTCAAATTTTGATGAAATGCATTACTCTGAATTTTTCTTTCTCAGATTTTCATTTAAATACTCTCATTACATTAATTTTCTTTGTAAAGAACTGAGTGTAAGTGGCAGGATTTCGTGGAATTACAAAGGAGCAAGAATGTAGGCTTTTGGGATTCCTCACCTTGTCTTAAATTGTTAGGGTTGTGGGTGGAGGTGTCTAAGGCAGTGCTTAGTTTTTATATATATATATATATATATATATATATATATATCTATCCAGGGCCCTTGCCACTGTAGCCTGCACCACCCTATGTCACTGCCCTGACTGCCAATGCCATACCTACACAACTACTGAGTCTGACCATCACACTCCTACAAGTGTGACAATTCACACTATTCCTTGCCCGAAAGCTATAAGAATGGCCTGGGCTGCAGGTATGTCATTTTTAATGTAGATTTAATTAAAAATCACATTTTTTGCTTTTCTCTACATTAAACAAACAGCTCCACCATGTCGGGGAACTGTCATAAATATCGGTCTCGACATTTAAGTGCTAGTGCTGAGCCCCGGAAACCACCAGCTCAAATTAAGCACTGGTCTGAGGTGCCTATTTGGACGTATCTGTGTAGTTTGTCAGGAATGAGATGAACCAATTGAGGGCTTCTTAGGAGATGCCAAGGTGGGAGAAAAAGAACATTATGTATGACTTTGTGAACAATGGTATAGAAAGCTGCAGAGAATAAAAAAAGGATGTGGAGACAAAGTTCACCTTTGTTATTGATTTGAAGGCTGCCGTCGGGTTACAGCAGTCATTGTTACTTGCAGTGGCGTAACGAAACTTGAGGGGGCCCCCCTGCGAAGTACATGGAGGGGGCCCCCCATTCTCCGCGTCCGTCAATAGCTCTCAAGCCGGCAACCCGCCATACTGCCCATGAAACACACAAAAACATGCCTCCCTATGTCTTTAGTCGACCCTCTCTGAAATCCAGGACATGTGCTAAAATTGTCGAAATCTAATGGGACAGCTCGTGAAAAACCTGGAGTGTCCTGGCGAATCCAGGACACCTAGTCATCCTAGGCCCTCCAGAGGTTGGTGGCCTGTGCTCTTCTCTAGTAGTCAGTGCTAGCTTCGAGGCAGTGGCTCCTAGTGAGGCACTGCAGCAGAGGCAGGAGCCAATGAAAGGTACCAAGAGGAAGGATGCACCCATGGACTATCATTTAGAAGTCGCCAGGGATCGCACCTGCGACACCTTGCTACCAATGGCCCTCCCCTTGCGACCCATGGCACTCCCCTTGCAACCCATGGCAGGTAGATCAAAATGAAGAGCAGAAGGGAAATAGGATGCCGATAAGAACTGTTTACTTTCAGAAACTTCTTGTGTCAGCCGCTTTCTGTTTTGTGAAATAAATATATTCATCCCAGCAATGGGAAAAAACTTTCCTTAGTTGTCTTGATTGCAAAGATTAATACAATATACAATCCTTAAAATGTAAAGCCTTATTCCTCTATTCTGGCCAGATAGATAGATTACAAATTACAATGCTTTGTAAAATGAATAGATGGCCCTGAATAGGTGTGCCCCTGGTGACATGGCTTATCTGGTAAACTTACTATACATTAATAACAGCCTAAGGGTCTGATGAAGAGGAGATTGCATATCTGATAGATATTGAGAACAGAGCCAAATTTTGCAATTATAAAAACTTTACAAAAAAAATGATGTGACACCCCTGCCAAGTCAGCTATGCCAGGTTTGACGAACTCCAGACAGTCCTGACCTTCGAGCCAATAGCATGTTGCATTTTTGGAGATGTTATGAATCTCCCTCACGTATGAGGTTGGAAATCCCACCATTCAGTGTGCTTAGCTGAAGAGCTGTAAATGGCTGAGGGTATCACACTTGCTATATATCAATCTCAAATAGATGTATATATTCACTCCCTGTTTCTCTCTAGAGTACGCACACGCACAGCCTGGTCATTTGGAACCTCATGACTCTGATTTGCGGAGTCAAAGGATGCCTACTCGGGCTTGAGGCTAGGCTACTATGCTTCACAGGTAGGAAAAGACAATGAGGAGACAGTGAGGGAAGGAAGAGGGCAAACACACAGCAAATAAAGAGCATAAGGGCGAAGCTGAGTGAGACAGAGACAGAAGGACAACAAATGGAATAGACTGGCAAAGAGAAAAAAATTGACATATAGAGGGATATTGAGGAGAAAGAGAAAGTGAGTCAGACGACTAAACAGAGAGCAAGAGAGAGTATGAGAGAGATAGAGGAATATATATATGGAAAGACAGAGAGGGCAAAGCAGAGCATGAAAGTGAGCCTGGGTTAAAGAACAAGAAAGTGGAAAAGGTAGAAAAAGAACACAAGCATGAGAGAGAGGGGTACACGCATACAGTTTCTAAGCACTGTTATTAAGGTTACAACTCAATGCCAGTATTATTTTTTTATTTTTTTAACTCTTTTGTTACAGTGTTGGCATTTCTAGGTGAAATAAGTGCATAACCTTGAGATGAGCAACAAGAACAAGCACACAGATGCACATAAGAGGGTGTGTTTTCATTCTGGGCAATGAGGACCTACGTGGTTTGCACACGACTGCAATCCCTTCCTTGTTTTATGGTCATTGATACCCTCAGCTGTCTCCGGCTGTGCACCTGATAACACTTAAATTAAGTGCCCATGTGCTGCTTTCAAGCTGACCAAGTTGAATCAAAAGAACTGGACCCTCTGACAAAGTCTGAATCAGAGCTTTGAGTACCAAGACATTAGTAAAGGAAAAGCCAATAGAGCACATTGTATGTGGGAGCTATTCTGTTGCTGAAATCTGCCATGTATCTGCAGAAGCGGTCAATAAAACCTTATTGATAATATTGTCCAAACTTGGACCCTGTGGACTCCTCAAGTCTGAAACAAACTCATGCATCCATGATGTCACCAGCACGTGGTTAGCCAAAGCAGAAGTGCACAACGATCTTAGGATCATCTGGTGACAGTGAGCTCATCCAATCATGTTGGACGAGTCCCTCTGGCGCGTGCTGAGATAGACGTCACAGGGGATTGACTCACGAGTGGCACGAGGTCTTGTTAGTGAAATTGCTCTTTAACACTTGCTTACACGCTTTCATTGCTGACCACAGGGCAATGACGTTTAAAAGAGTTCCTGCTTTTATTATTTCTTTTGTAAATCGTTTATAGGAGTGGGTTTTTAACGTGGTGTGAAATAAGCTTTTAGTTCTATTTATAAACATATATTGAAAACTGAATTTAAAAAAAGCTAACTGGTCGAACATCTAATTTGACTAGTAGGAGCCAGAACCCTGCCTGCTCGATGGTTTGTCCCCCTCTTGTCCTTCTTCTATTTCTCTACACAGTCCTTCCATCCCCACTTTTCAGTTTCTCCCCTCTGCCTGACCCCTTCCCTTCCATCAGGTCTCTTGCATCTTGTGTTCCCCGCCCTCCTGGCCTCTTGGTCCACTAGTGAGAGGGAGTCACCGGCCCTGGCACAGAGATGTGCCCTTTGGTCCATGAGCCCTGCAGGAGAGGCCTTACTGAGACACCCCTCGCTCATCCCTCTCTAGTGACCCTCGTTTCAGGACCAACTGCTTATTCCTGTGTTTACATCCAGCCCGACAAAAGCCGTTTAATGAAAAGTTCCAATTTGACCAGAATTGCATTATCAGGCGGCATGACAATACAGCTCTTCCTGCCTTACTTTATGTGTTTCTAAACGCTGTAAATAATGGGCGATGGCATTATCCAATGTCATGATTCTCAATTTACCGGCCTCGGAAGGATGTAGAGACAAGTCGGTCTCGCAAGGATTCAGGCTATGAACTGCAGGTCACTGAAGTACCATTGAGAAAGTTCTTTTAAAAGTAGATATAATAAAACTTTGTTATAAAAATTGATACTTTATAATTATTTTTGAACTTGTAAATCTTGAATATTCCTTTTTCTATGTGGAATACATATTTAATAATCGTATACCGTAATCGGCTCTATGATCTTTTAATAAAAAAAAGAAAGCAAAAAAAAATGGACAATGCCTCGGAAATATGACAAACAAGCGTTTTCACTCTGGGTTTGTATGTGTAGTTTCCGAACTTTCAACATTTTGGCCTTGAATACGAATGCGTCATTATTTTGGGATTCCTGCGCAAACACCTGTTTGCAAACATTGAACATACAAGAAATTTGCCTCCGTTATGTTTCAGCAAATAAGACTTGTGGAAATGCAGCAGGTGGAAACAACACAGTGAATAACCAAATGTGCAGATTTTGGAGCAGAAAGCTTCACAATCCACAGTTGGTTTTGGGGGGAGAACTTGTATTCGGTGCTGTTTGTCACAGCTGCTAAAATCAATCTTCAGGACCCAGTGGCTGTTCTCACAGGTTGCCGCTAGCACTGTCCCCTGGCCATTGGGGTACTCACAGGCTGCAAACAGCACCCATTCCCTCCCTGCCCCCTAGCGTAAGCTGCACCCACAGGAGACCCACAGGACACCTTCCTTTATCCCATGTTTGGGCCGCACTCACATGGCCCCCGTCTCCAGCCCCCCAGCCCGGGCAAAGCTTCTGTCAGTAACTGCGTCAGAGCCAATGTAGGTCTGCTTTGGGTACTCACAGGCAGGCAGTGTGAATCCTCCTTGGCCCAAGCCCCTCTGTCCTGCTATGGAGCGGAGTACAGGACTGAGCGCACAGGTGCTCTCCCACAGGGGAAGAGAGGGCAGAGAGTAATGCCTGGCATCGTGCAGAATAACTTGCCCTGTGTTGACGCAGAACGGAGTGAAACCTTCCGCATAATCAATCTTCCACTGCAACATAATCCTGGTCCCCCCAAGCCCCTCCACCCCACGCAGAAAGATCCCTGGGTTAACACGCCTATTTACAGAGATCCCTTAGAGCAAACTTCTCACAGCTCTCTGCAGGTGAGCTGAGGAGGCCCCCTTCATGTACTGAAGACTGGGGACCCGCCTCACCGCCGGGGCTGCGGGGGTGTTTGCTACGCCCATGCCTCTCTCACATGCATTTCAATTTTTTAATATCAATACTCATACCAGTTTAGGGTGTCTCAACACTTTACATCACATATATGTACAGTGACAATGAATCATACGTGTGTAAATCAGTCTATAGGAAATGGTAAATAAAACAATGAGCATTAAAAAGTGTAAGACTCACATCATCTATACTAGAAAGCAGTATATTTTAAGATTGTTTGGTCTGGAAAAGCACAAACTCCGGATTTATAATCTACCACATTGCTTGGGGTTGGCTTTACTAATAAGAATTTATTTCTACCCAAACTAACCATTTTTAGCTACATTACGATAATTAAAGACTGGGGAAAAACATAACATTTTAACCCACGCCATCCAGTTTGCATGCAGCTATGTTATGACAGTTAATAGGTCACTGTGCTATATTAGGACTGCAACTTATGAACTGCAAATAACAAAAGGATCTCAGTGACAAAAGCAGTAGCCCACTGAGCTATCCACATCAAATACAGCTCTGTTGTCTGCAAAGGACGTGTTCTTTCCAGCAGGCAAATTAACCCTCTTCTCTACTTTATGATGAGTCAAAACTGCCACTAGAGTAAAAATCTGGATCTCTCTAATTACCAGACTTATTTTGAAATTTGCCTGAAAACTGCTCCATACACAATGAACTCTGCAGCAGGTGCATTCAACCACCCCTTGCACCCTGCCAGTACTCCTGATGCATACAACCACCCCTTGCACCCTGCCAGTACTCCTGATGAATACAACCACCCCTTACACCCTGCCAGTACTCCTGATGAATTCAACCACCCGTTGCACCCTGCCAGTACTCCTGATGAATACAACCACCCCTTGCACCCTGCCAGTACTCCTGATGAATACAACCACCCCTTGCACCCTGCCAGTACTCCTGATGAATTCAACCACCCCTTGCACCCTGCCAGTACTCCTGGTGAATACAACCACCCCTTGCACCCTGCCAGTACTCCTGATGAATTCAACCACCCCTTGCACCCTGCCAGTACTCCTGATGAAGTCAACCACCCTTTGCACCCTGCCAGTACTCCTGATGAATACAACCACCCCTTGCACCCTGCCAGTACTCCTGATGAATACAACCACCCCTTGCACCCTGCCAGTACTCCTGATTAATACAACCACCCCTTGCACCCTGCCAGTACTCCTGATGAATTCAACCACCCCTTGCACCCTGCCAGTACTCCTGGTGAATACAACCACCCCTTGCACCCTGCCAGTGCTCCTGATGAATTCAACCACCCCTTGCACCCTGCCAGTACTCCTGATGAATACAACCACCCCTTGCACCCTGCCAGTACTCCTGATTAATTCAACCACCCCTTGCACCCTGCCAGTACTCCTGGTGAAATCAACCACCCCTGGCACCCTGCCAGTACTCCTGGTGAATACAACCACCCCTTGCACCCTGCCAATACTCCTAATGAATACAACCACCCCTTGCACCCTGCCAGTACCCCTGATGACTACAACCACCACTTGCATCTCGTCAGTACTCCTGATGAACACTGCCTCCCCTTGTATCCCTCCAGTACCCTTCACGGACTTTCTTGTGTTCATATTCTAATTGCAGGTACTAATGTTTGTCAACCCTCTGCCAATTGAGGCCTCTAAACTTTGAAATCAGGATGATACCAGCCTGACACGACATTCAGATGAAAAACATTCTTTGCACATGCTTCCTCGTAGCTTACTAGATTTCTTCTCAGGCTCCACACGTGTCTCTACTGCAGCCAAACTTTGCAGATACCTCGCTGGGCTCAGGCACCTGCTGGACTGAACCTCTCAAACTTGCTAACATGTCCGGTTTTCTAACACTTTCTGCAGACCTGTCACCTGACCTACTCCTAGAGAACTGCAATAGTTATCATAACTTGTTGAAGAATCGGACTTCAAACTCACAGGTTTCTTGGCAGCTTGCTGTCTGGCAGATGAGATGGTATGGGAAAATAGTTTTATGTTTACCTTTTAGCTGTTTTGTGTTTAATCAAACGTCAGCCTACTGGTGAAAGGTAAGTGCTATTGCACTGAGTATCGTGTTTCAACACACCAGTGACGTTGTAAATGATAAAAACAACGTATAATGCTACAGCATTACTACAATAAGCCTCAACTATGTCGGATGATTAAAGTGGCTTTTCACTGCTTACCTGCGGTCTGAAAAGAGCAGCCCTGTGTCCTCGTGGGATACCACTGCAGCGTTTCCGGGGATGTTCCTCGCAAGCACAGGCACCCCCAGATCCATGGCCTACAGAGGTGGGTGGAGCAGACACAGAGATCAGAGATGTGTGCAAGTAGCGTGTCACACACATATCCACACGTGTCACTTCTCTACAGAAAGGAACCCTGCAGACATGGTTTCTATGGCGAAGTCCTCCTGTGATGTATGTAGTAAGAAGACCCATTTCCGGTCTCACGCATATTTCCTCTGAAACCAACGAACAAAACCTGGGCTGCACATTGGCACCAGGGCCCCCACCCCCTCCCTTTTCCGGCCGGGCTCTGACGGAAGAGAAACAATGTATGTTGATACTTTGTTTCTCTTCAGTCAGAGGGAGGGGGCGAGGGGCTCAGAGGAGCAGGCTGCAGACTGTAGTACATAGGTTGGCTTTCTAGTTATCTCAAGAATGTGTTTACTGTTCCCATTCTATGTTCCATGTTCCACCTTCCCTGTTTCTCTATGTGCATTCCACTCAGTGGCAGTTTACTGGCTTCTGCTGCTGTGGATGGTCTGCTCTTATGCTGTATCCTACTTCCAATAAACGAACCTGTGGAAATCTACTCTGTCTTTAGACATCGTTTACTACAGTATTTTGGCGACGCTTCTTGAACCCCTGCAGTTTTTTTTTCATCATCTCGTCACAGCAGAGGGACGCAAGAGCAGACCGATTCGAGTTGGATCTACTCTACGCTGCCTCAGAAGACCTGACAGCCTCTAATTGGACATCGCAACGGAACTGGCAAGTGTTTACCTGCGCCTGTCTCCGTTTTCCCTCGTTTTGTCCTTCTGTCGTCTTCTCAGCCTGCCTCCTACTCCTGCGCTGCCGCTTTCACTCTGATGACGCATTGGAATCCTCCGGGGGAGTCAGCGATTCTTCCTGTGACGTCTCTTGGAGCTTTCCTTCCTGTGCGCGACTCATCCTAACGCGCCGCGTCTTTCAGGAACTGGCGTAATAGCGTGTCAACGTCATCGCGCTGAGGAGCCATTGTGGGTTTCCATGGTATTAGCGTGTCAACGTTATCGCGCTGAGGAGACATTGTGGGTTTCCATGGTCACCGATCCGACTCCAGCAGAGCAACGACGATGCGCTCGTCTTATGCGCATTTTTCACAAGTAAATCATTGTTGTTTGTAGCGCTTTTGCCTGGATTACGCTAACTATTCATTTCGTACTGAAACTTTGCCATTTGTTTTTAGTTTTGTGTTATTTTGCCATTAACATCATTTAGTACAGTCTCTGCCTCTCACCACAGTTCTAAACATGTCTGACCAACCTTCCTTTCACTCTGGCTCTATTGTCCTACCACCTAGTTTTCTCTCCTCGCCTGGCCAGCCCAGCATATCATGGGAAGACTGGTTTCCCATGTTTGAGAATTATCTGGATGCCTTGGATGCCCAAGAGTTTTCTGCCAAACGCAAGAAGGCACTTCTTTTGGGTTGTCTTGGTAAGGAAGGACAACGTGTCTTTAGGTTCCTGCCGCAAGTCCTAGTACCTGGCGCACAAGCACCATTGGATGAGTATAAAGAGACTGTGTCTCGTCTTGAGATCAGGTATGCTAAGGAAGAGAACCTAGTTATGAACAGATATAAATTCTACACCAAAAGTCAAAGAGCTGGTGAGAGCATAGATGACTTTGTTTCTAGACTACGAGAAATGTCAGTGAAATGCAAGTTTGGCAACATGACTGATGAACTGATCAGGGATCAGCTCATTGTACAATGTAATAACAAAAAGATCCAGGAACGTCTTTGGGCAGCCAAAAATCCCAATCTGCAAACAGCAATTGATTTGGCAAAGGTTGTTGAACAATCCCAGGGGTGTATGAAAGAGTTGGAAAAAAGAGCTATTTCAAGTGACGTTGGTGAGGTGTCTTGTCATTCGGACATGTTTCCTAGTCAGGAAGATGATGATCAAGACGAAGTCGCTCTTCTTAAACAGAGAAAGTTCTTCAACAAGAAGACTGTCAATGCTAAGACTAATAATACTGTTAAACCTTTTTCTTCCAGGCAATGTCTTAGATGTGGCAGTCTTGCACATGCTTCCGATTCAAAGTTTTGCTTTGCATCCAAGCAGGAATGCATGAAATGTGGTAAATTGGGGCATTATGCTCGTGTTTGCAGAGGTAGAGCACGCTCCTCTGTTTCATGTGTTAATGACATTCCAGGGGAAAAAGATGGCACTGACAAAATTTTAGTGGTTGGTAAGGACTGTGATCTTCAACATGAAGACCAGAAACGCAGAAACAGACCTAAGGCTCTTTTCATTATTAATGACAAGGACATTTACTTGATGGTGGACACTGGTTCGCGTTACACCATTATTCCCAACTCCATGTTTGTTGATTTGTGGGGTGCCGGTCCTCTTTTCCCTACAGATATCTCTCCTGGTGGGTACCAGGGTGAGCCACTAAATATCCTTGGGTACTTCGAGGCTAACATTGTGTTCTCTACGAGACATATTTTTGGAAAGGTATATGTCTCGGAATCTGGTCCTGCTATCCTTGGTTGGATACACCAATATGATCTTTGCATTGTGGTGAATCCTCGAGCTGACCCTCAGGTTATGGTTGTGGAGGACACTGAGTTGTCTTCTTTGCTCGCTAGATTCAAGAATGTTTTTGGTGAGAGTTTGGGAAGGCTTAAGGGCTATTCACACAAAATTATAGTTAAACCCAATTCAATCCCTGTTCAGCACAAGGTAAGGCGCATTCCTATTATCATCAGGGATGAGGTCAAGGGCTTACTTGATGACATGTTGAGTTCTGGGGTCATTGAACCTGTAGAGGCCTCCCCTTGGGTTTCGCCCATTGTCGTCACCAAGAAGTCTGACGGCAAACTCCGTTTCTGTGTCGACCTTAGGTCTCTCAACCACTGTGTTGTCGCTGACACCTTCCCGTTACCTAATATATCTGAGCTAGTCACTACTCTTAATGGGGCAACATTTTTCTCTAAATTGGACCTAAGGAGTGCGTACCACCAAATTGACTTACATAAAGATTCTAAGTCCCTAACAGCTTTTATCACTCCTTGGGGTACCTTCCAGTTTACTCGTTTGCCCTTTGGTCTCAAGTCAGCAGCTAGCGTTTTTCAACGCATGGTGTCAGGTATTTTTGAAGGTGTACCTAAGGTGGTCTACTTCCAAGACGATATCCTGATTTATGGTCTTACTGAATCCCAGCACAATTTCACACTCAGTGTTGTCCTTGAAAAGTTATCTGAGGCTGGTCTAACTTTACGTAAGGATAAGTGTTTGTTTGGTGTGTGTGAAGTTGACTATTTGGGCTACACCATCACTTCCTCTGGCATAAAACCCAAAAGGAACTTGTGTGAGGCTATTCGTTCTGCACCCTCACCTTCTGACAAAGACCAACTTCGCTCTTTTATGGGTTTAATAGAGTATTACTCTAAGTTTGTACAGAACTTTTCTGATAAAACTGTGTCAATAAGATCTTTGCTCAAGCGGGGTGTGGGTTTCACTTGGGGACCTGAACAAGAAAAATGTTTTGTTAACATCAAAGATGAGATTTGTGATGCCAAAATGTTATCTCCCTTTGATGTACATAATAAGTCTATTGTCACAGTTGACGCCAGTGCGCATGGTCTGGGTGCTATGCTGTCCCAATTGAGTGGTGGGTCAGAGGTCACCATTGCTTTCGCCTCCAGGACCCTCACCGATACTGAGAAGAACTATTCTGTTATCGAAAGGGAAGCATTGGCTGCCTCTTGGGCTGTCGAATACTTCCGTACTTACTTATGGGGCATGAAGTTCATTCTACGTTCTGACCACAAGCCCCTCATCAAAGTCCTCTCTCCTGGTGGGGCCGGAAAGGGTTCTGCTCGACTTATGAAGCTGGCAGCTAGGTTGCAAGAGTTTCAGTATTCGGTGGAGTACATTCCTGGTTGGAGAAACGTCCAAGCCGATTGTCTTTCCAGATTGTCTTTGGATTGGCGTGCTCCTTGTAATTCAGTTGTGTCGTTAGATTTGGATGATGTAGCGGTAGCCTCTGTTGAGGATGCTGTTTTTGTGGGAGAGGGTGTTTTTTCTTCCAGTGACTGGTCTAGGGAAATGTCTGCTGATGCTACTCTTCAAGAAGTCATTAAACTTATAACATTGGGCTCTAGGAGAGAGAGTTCTGTCTCTGTTGCTGTTCGGCCTTATATTAAGGTCTTAGATGATCTTTCTATTGTTGGTGACATCCTTTTTAAGGGTGAGAAATTTGTGCCCCCCTTTGGTTTAAGGACCAAGCTTTTGGCCTTGGCACATGAGGGACACATGGGTCAGACCCTCACCCAAAGACGTCTTAAGGATCACTTCTGGTGGCCTGGGGTTGACTCACAAGTTGTAGATTGGGTTGTAAATTGCTCTCTCTGTAGAGAAGGGGAGAAGCGGTTGAAAACTGGCCCGAAATTGGCTGATAGTGCACACATTTCATCTCCAAATTTGCCCTGGCATACTATTGCTCTTGATTTTATTGGCCCTATGGGTGAGCTAGGGGAGAGTGACAGATTCGCCATTGTTGTTATTGATGTGTTCACCAAGTGGTTAGTGGTTCATTTTACCAATGATATCACTACTTCCAACTCCATCAGGTTTCTGGGCGACCTCTTTAAGGATGAGGGTTTGCCTTCTGTCTTAATCACAGATAATGGTCCACAACTCATCTCCAAGGATATGGAGACTTTCTTGAAGGAGTGTGGTGTTTCCCATCACCACACATCTTTATACAACCCTCAGGGTAATGCGGTCTGTGAAAGAGCCAATAAAGTGGTTAAGGGTATTATACAGATGGCATCTAGTGGTGGTCACATTGTTAGGAAAATGGTGAATGAAATGCTATGGGCATATCGTACCACTCCTTTGGCTAGTGGGGATTTGTCCCCATTTCAATTGATGAGAGGACGTGATCCTGGTCTGAAACTAGTTCCCTCATGGATGAAGGATGTCGTTACTCTGCAGGCTCAGGGTAATTTTCCAGATGATATTCAAACTGATGTTGATTTTTCTTCCAATACCACTTCCTCTTCTCCTTTTTGTGTGGGAGATTTAGTCAAAATCAAATTGGGTAGGTTAAAGAAAGGCCTGTCCAAGTTCAAGGGTCCATTTAAGGTCAAGAAGGTGCTTAACCATTGCGTCATCCTTAACAATGGTGAATGCTGGAACTTCAGGAGAGTTGCCCTCTACAAGAGACAGAGGACCTCTTCCTCCTTGGTCTCCGTGCACCCTGATGCTTCTGATGCCTCTGTTTCTTCCACCCCATGCCCAGTTGATTCTGATACCAGTGGTTACTTGCTGGCTAATGATATTGATGGTCACCTAGTTTTTAATAGTGTTTCCCTTGACTCTCGTGCACAAGATGAAGTCAATGTTTCTGGTGGGGGTGATGCTCCTGCTCTGTTGCAGGGCCCGGTCCCCATTCAGAGTTCTTCTCTTTCTGCACGTCCTCTTAGGCCTCGTCGGCCTCCTACTTACCTCCAGGACTTTATTTGTTAAGTTTCCTTTTGTTTTGTTTTCTTTTCCTTTTGTTTTTGTTTTTCAAACAACAGAAAGGGAGAAGATGTGTAGTACATAGGTTGGCTTTCTAGTTATCTCAAGAATGTGTTTACTGTTCCCATTCTATGTTCCATGTTCCACCTTCCCTGTTTCTCTATGTGCATTCCACTCAGTGGCAGTTTACTGGCTTCTGCTGCTGTGGATGGTCTGCTCTTATGCTGTATCCTACTTCCAATAAACGAACCTGTGGAAATCTACTCTGTCTTTAGACATCGTTTACTACACAGACAGCCTGCATCTGCTTTGGAGGGAGAGAGGCTTGCTTCAGCGCAAGCCTCTCTCACAGCTCTCACCGAAGAGCTGAGGTCAGGGGGGCCCCCTTCATTTACTGAAGAGAGTGTGGCCCCCCCGCACGGCGGGGGCTGCAGGGGTGTTTGTTACGCCCCTGGTTACTTGGACCTTTAAGGGCTACTCTTATTTGTAGGCGTCCACTGCCAGAGCAGATCCTGATGAAAGGAAAGGTCTATGCTGTTGCGGATATGTATGTCTGAGGTCATATGTACTGTAAACCTTACTACAAAGCAACGGAGTGTTGTACAGTTTAGTTTCACTAGTTGTCCCATGTTTCGCTATTTTCCCTTTACTGTGTCGACAAGTAAAAGCAGTATATCTGTTTTTACTCCATCTTAGACTTCAGGCGAGTATGCTTACTGACTTGTGATGCCCGGCATCAACAGGGCGACATTGTAGGCACACAGAAGCATGCCCACCTGGCATTAGTAGATTATTCTAATGCCATACTGATGTGAATAAAATGCTGATAGAGATCCAGCTGTACAGGTGAGTAACATGTTCATCTAACTCATTCTTGCAAAGTCCTATCAAGGGGCTTTACTCTAAGCACCACCTCCACCTTGTTGCCTGCCTCCAACGCCTCTCTCTTTCTCTGTCAACCTCCCTCTCTCTCCAGGTCTTCTGCTCTCGCTCGTATGACGCCACCACCCACTTCGAGACCACCTGCAACGACATCAAGGACATCTACAAGCGAATGACCGGCACGGACTTTGATTTTGAGAACATGAAGCGCAAACAGAACGACGTCTTTGGGGAAGACGAGCAGTGAGGCAGGAGAGCGGGACCTCCTCCGGCCCCCGCTCTACCACCACCATCCACCTGCCCACCTACTCCCCCCGGATCTAGAGCTGCTGCTTCCCATAACTTATGATGACGACGTCTGTAATCCCTTGAACCCCTTTTATCCTCTCTTGGCCTGTCCTTTCACATTCCAGACCACATAACCACAGGCTGCTGGAAGGGCCGTATACAAATATTTACGTATATACTGTCTACCACTTACAGAAAATAACCATTCCATTCTGAGCTAACCTTCTAGTGCTCCTCTTCTTTCTTCTTTGTGTTGCCTTCTCTCCTCCCCATTCACCCTTTCATCCATCACTTCAGTTTCTATATTTCATGTCATTGGAGGGGAGGGGTTGTCTTTTTTTTTAACTTGGTAATTATGCTGTATTTATTTCTTTCGTGCAAAAAAAATAAATAATTAAAAGAAGGTTCTGCGCAGTGACTCGCATCAAGCCAGGGACCAGGTGCCATGTCATTCACTGGCACAGAGCCTATTAACTGGCCTTTTTCTTCACATCTGACTCGGTTTGGATTCGCCCCTAGGGTCAAAAAAATTCCTGATGGCGGAGGTGTTTGTGTGTCCCTCTGGCACTGCGTGCCCTGCCACAGTAGCTATAAAACTTCTGTCTCCATGAGCATCGACTAGTTGGCACCTTTGGTGACGGTGCGTTTGCAGAATGTGTGTTATAGATTCTCATGCGGAGCTGCTATGTAGTTTTGTGTTCAGAATATTACAACCTGTTTTTCTCGATTAGTCTTTTTGTTTCCTTTTCAGGGTTTGTATGTGCTGGGAGCTCTGCAACTAGCGAGAGACTCAGAGTAAACATCTTAATCATCTCATTGCCTACCTTCTGCCCTGTCTTACACTTTTACTTCACCTCCAGGAGGATATACCGGTAGCAGAAGCCACTTAGTAGGGATTGCTGCATGAGCCACTATTGGTCCTTAGACAATCCTGTTGCTTGGGAGATGCAAGAGGTGGGGTAGCGTTGACCCAACACGCTGCCCTCATGACCTACACATTTTGGGGCTATTACAAGGAATGGCTGCCATGCCACACATGCATTTAAGCTTGCAAAATACAACTATGTGTTGTGTCTGATCATGAAGCTGTGTCTTGCTTAGCTGCCAACTTCATAAAGTTCAGACAAGGGATATTTTGAATTCACAAGAGTCATACTCTGTAATGACAAAAATAAATATATAACATGTTTTTACATATAGCAACTAGAGCTTTGAGGAATGGGCAGGCCTTCCCTTACATGGATAGCCGTAGTGTTGAGGACATTATTGCTTTCTCATGAAATTGCCAGGTGTAGCAATACCCCTCTTCTCATTGGTTGAGATGGCACTGGGAAGTGATGGTTCATAAGGCCAGTGCTCCCCATTTCTCATGGCTGCAGTCTGGGTACTCCCTTCAGCTTCTGGGGTGCTTTATGAAATGACCATAGGACCTTCAGCAATAAGGCAGGGCTGCTGATATATCCCCGTATAAGAGGCGAGTACCGTCCGAGCTCCCTAAAGGCACATATTCAGTACATTAGTAATACTGTCCAATCTGGAGGTGGGCAGGCTTTCTGAGGTCTTGACAAGTGCTCGGACGGTTTTGACACTCTTGGCAGTGCTAAGGGTAGAATACTGTCAAAAAAGTTGCTGTGCTTGGTTTATGTAGTTTGTGTCATTAAAATCATCATAATTTTTTTTATAGAGGTGGTGGGTTGTGATGATTGAGCAGGGACTCGTGGCAGAGAACGGGTAGTCTTGCGGAATAATTTTGGCTGATTCCTGAATTACTAACATACTGGTATAGAATACTTCCATATCTTGTCCATGCTCCTCTAAGGAGGCACACCTCACCAAAAGAAACACAATAAATATCAGGTTGAACATTGATTGCGATGCGTATGGAAAAATCATCATTAGGTATGGCCGATTGAAGTAGAATGCACCATAACATTCGCTATTGGATTCGGAAAGTTTTAGTGATAGTCACTTCTTGAAAAAGGTATATTCCTACGCATCGGTCTTACAAAAAATGCTCTATTGGTTTCTCTTGAAGTTGATAATGAAATAGATTTTTCAGGAAGGAGAGTGCTCAGATACTAACTGTTCATAGAAGTGGAAAGCTCCAATGTTGTTCTCTCTTGGAAGGTAATTGAGCTAATATCAGTCATTCTTGTACAGAGATTGATCCCTCGCCAGATGCTCTTGTTAAGTACATTTTGCCAAATGTCACTCTTGGGTAAAGTCTATTCCCAGAAGTTGCTCTCTGCAGACAATATCCTAATTCGCTTTCAGGTGATAACACACCCATGAGTTTCCCTTGGGTTGAAAATGTTTCCATAAATCTCTCTTGGGTTGAGAGTAATTCAGTTAGGTCCTTTTATGCAGAAATATCCCCTAAAGCCAGTACTGGGTGGAAGAGTTACGATAATGATAACAGAAGTCAATCTAGGATGGAGAAGGTGCCTACACATTGTAATTGGGTGGACAATATTCTAATAACACTCTTGGAATTACAGATTCTTATACTAATTGCTTCTGGGAGGGAAATGCTGTAATAACTGTCCTTTGAAACTAAAATGTTTTCATACGTTGCTCCTAGAAGGCAATATAAGAGTTCCTCTTGGCTTTGAAATGCAAAAGTGGCTCTTGGAAGTGGAATGTAAGATTTGCTTCAGGTAGTGGAATGTACAAATTACTCTTGTAAGTTAAAAGTGAGAGCTGCTCTTTGAAGACAACGTATGAGTTACTCTTGGAAGTTAAATGTGAGAGTTGCTTTTGCTTTTTGAAGATAGTGTAAAAGTTACTCTTGGAATTTAAATATGACTGTTACACTTTGAAGACAATGCAAGAGTTACTCTTGGAGGTTAAATGTGAGAGATGCTCCTGGAGCAGGAGTTTCCCCTGGAATGAAACGTAAGAGTCTTGAACGTTAAAAGTGAGAGATGATCTTTGAAGACAATGTCAGAGTTACTCTTGAAAATTAAATGTGAGAGTTGTTCTAGGAAGGGGGATTTCTCCTTGAATTGAATGTACAATAAAAGTGAGACTTTCTTGGTGAAGATACTGTAAGAGTTACTCTTGGAAGGTAAATATGATTGCTGCTCTTAGTAGTTACATTTGAGAGTTGTTCTTGGAAGGGGAGTCTCTCCTGGAATAAAATGTAGTCTTGGAAGTTAAAAGTGAGACTGGCTCTTTGAGGACTATGGGAGAGCTGATCTTGGAAATGGGTTTCTCTTGGAAACAAATGTAAGAGTCACTTTTTGAAATGGAAAATAAGAGTTGGAAGAGTGTAAGAGTTTCACTCTTGGAAGTAAAATGGAAGAGCTGCTCTTTGAAACCGAAGGTTGATTTATCAGGGAATCTAATATGAAAGTCGCTTTTGGGCAAGGAATATAGAAGATGATCTTGAAAGAGAATTTAAGAGCTATTCTTGGAAATATAAAGGGAGAATTGATATTTGAAATGGAGTGTAAGAGTTGCTCTGGGAGTCAAATGTTAAATTAGCTCCTGGAGTGGAATGTAAGAGCAGTTCTTTGAAATTGAATGCATGATTTGGTGTTGGTAGGGAATGTAAGACTCGCTTTCTGAAGTGCAATGTGAGAGTTACTCTTGGAAGTGAAATGTAAGAGTTACTCTTGGAAGTGCAATGTGAGAGTTACTCTTTGAAGTGGAATGTGAGAATTACTCTTGGAAGTGGAATATAAGAGTTACTTTTGGAAGTGAAATGTAAGAGTTACTCTTGGAAGTGGAATATAAGAGTTACTCTTGGAAGTGGAATATAAGAGTTACTCTTGGAAGTGGAATATAAGAGTTACTCTTGGAAGTGGAATATAAGAGTTACTCTTGGAAGTGGAATATAAGAGTTACTCTTGGAAGTGGAATATAAGAGTTACTCTGGGAAGTGGAATATAAGAGTTACTCTTGGAAGTGGAATATAAAAGTTACTTTTGGAAGTGCAATGTAAGAGTTACTATTGGAAGTGGAATATAAGAGTTACTTTCTGAAGTGCAATGTGAGAGTTACTCTTGGAAGTGGAATATAAGAGTTACTTTTGGAAGTGGAATGTAAGAGTTGCTGTTAGAAGAGAATGTAAGAGTCGCTCTTGGAAGTGGAATACAAGAGTCGCTCCTGGCAGCGAATGTGAGCCTCTCTTTTGGAAGTTGAATGTAAGAGGTGCCTTCTCAGGATATGTCAGACTCACTCTTGGAATTGAATGGAAAAGTCGCTCTTCTAGGGGAATGTACGAGTCACTTCTAGAAGTGGAAGAAAATCGTAGCTTGTGAAAGTATGCAAGAGTTCTTTTGTAAGGAAATGTAAGACTATTTTGGGAGTGGAATATAACAGTATCTCTTGGAAGGGGGATTTTTTCTGTAAACGTTGGTATTGGGAATGAAATATGTCCATATGAGGTGCTCCTGGGAGTGGGATTTTCCTGTATTCTGTGCTCTTGGAAGTGGAATAAGCCAATAAGTTGATTTTGGAATGTGTCTGGGGAATGTTACATCACCCATAAATAGTAAAACACCTGATGCCCTCCAGAGCATTCCTCACCTGCAACAGACTGGAACACTAAACTGGTGAGAGAGAGTGTCCCAGAAGTTGTATGTACGGAGAAAATTCCAAGGAAAAGAGGATGCTGGAACAATTCTCCAAAAGGCGATTCACATTTACGTGTTACTGTCCATGAGATAAAACTCATGGCCTAAAAGATTCAAGTCAGTCAGTCAAAATACTTTTTGTTTATACATCTGTAATCCCATTAGAAGTAATCCCTCAAAAATACATTAATATGAAAACTTGTTAATATTGCGTGGTTGCGCAGCAGACTTTAAAAGAAGACCAGGCACCTAGATGAGACTTGGCGCAGAGGCTGGCGAGACCTGAGATGGACAATTCAAAGACCTTGACTTCCACTACACGTGGAAGGAGTAGTATCAACGTTACAGGCCTATGGCTGGCGTTTCCACAAAGGGCCAAGTAAATTACATGGTGAACCCTAAACAAAAAAATTGATTTTGTCTGAGACTCAGGAAGTCCTTGCTCTGGAGCTGGGCTACTGAAGATCATATCACGCTAATTAGGAGCAAGGAACCGTCTAATAAAAGTGGAGAAGACCCTTCAGGGAACTATCTAATGAGATGTGGATGGGAGTCAAGGATAAATGTCTAAAGTAGGTCGGGAGCACAACTGAGCCATCCGAGAAGGATCCGGGCAGCGACAGGCCAGAAGAGAAATATAACGGTGGAGCAAAGACAGAAACAAATCCAAACATATAACAGTCTCGAGCTACACAGGATGCAGGAGAGGAACCACATGGAGGAAGGCCAGTCTCCAAGCAAGATGTTGGGCTTATCTATACGCATGGCCTGTAACAAGGCAAGGATTTAACCAATGGCCGCAGGCTAGTGCAGAGTATTTGCAGGGAAAATACACCAGCCAAAGACACCACTGAGGCTGCAAGTGAAGCAAGTAGGACATTTTTGGGAAAGAAGTATGGAAACCATTGCAAAGCATGCAATGGTGTTTAGTAAGGCGTAAATACTCTTGCCACGATGGATGTGAGAGGGCGCTTGTGTTTTTCATTGACTTTGCCACTACTCTGTAGCACACAACACCAGAGTTTTTATCCTCCTGAGACTTCAGTGCAAGTGCAGACTTGCTGTTCTGTACTTGCACAGAAGAAACTCGCTCTCCACCATAAGTGTTAGCGCTCAACAAGTGATGGGCACCGTGCCTGCACCGGCGTGTTCCCAACAGTCATTACCTGCATGTGGTTGATTTGCTGCAAGTGGTTTATTACCAACTGTGCATTACTTCCTGCTTCAAGTGGTTAGGACTGAAACTGTTACTTGTAAGGCAAGCAAACAATAGAGCATTCAAAATACAACATATAGATATGTATAAATATATAATATAGCAAAAATAAAGAAAATCAACGGACGTATATTACCGGTCCGGAACCAAATGGTAAAAAAATATAATCTAACCTTGGTATGGTGAGAGGGGCCTCTGTAGCCTTACATCAGGCGGCGGACTGCACTCGGACACTCCCATGTCCACTCCCAGAGATTTCTACTTTGATAAGAACAAGTAGTAGTTTCAACCACTAGTTGTGGGAAAAATGCACATAATGTGAATCTGCAACACAACAAGTTGCAAATAGTTGGTTATAGGTAAGTAATATTTTCCTTTTTTATTAAGGCAGCAGGTGGGTTGCCAATGATTCAACTGTGAAAAAAATTTCATCCGCATCACTTTATTTTTCTAAAATTTCTTTCCGTTTTGTTGTTTGTGTTTTTCTTTTCATTTCTGACAAAGTTTTGATTGGTAATTCCATTCACAATACGCAACTTTCACAAAGGAAATATTTTTTTATTCATCTAACAGTTAATAACCATTAATTGGTTTTCCGCCAATTCCCGCAGCAAAAAACAAAACAAATAGACAGAGGAATAAATAAAAAAAAATAGGTACAATAAAAATGTGCTCTTACTTTGGAAAATTGTCTGTCTGTCCTTAGAAAGGTAACTCTGTGAACACTGGAGTTGCATGTGTACTTCGATTTAAGAGATTTTGGGGGCTGTTTCGTTAGGATTGCCGCTCTTGAGTTATGGTTCCCAAGCTGGGTCATGTGAAACTCACACAAGGGGAACGGCACTCTGTCCCAAACCGGTGGGTGTTAAACTAATATTCTATGTTATCTCTTGGGGTTATTTACACCTTGTATACTGAAAATCTGCTCTGTACTTTGTCCTGTCCTGCCTTTGCCCCCCCTGATTTCTTGGTTTGTGTGTTGGCCCCTGCATTGTCCCCAGATGAAAGTGACAAGTGGATGTTGTCCATTTACTGTGTATTTGACCACAATAGTACAAATAAAAACATTGTGGAAAGAATAGTGCAAGATTTCATTTGTTCTGTCCGCCGCATGCTGAGTTTGTCTACATTCCAAGCTGAAAACAGAAACAGATGGATAATAATAGGTGAGTTGAGGGTAAATGTAAAGGGTTGTATCCGTGCCCCATTTTTAGGGTAAAAATCGATAATCATTTACTTTATAAATGATTTCCATTTGCATTCATGCTATTTGAATATTTGCAGCTGGTGTGGCTGCAGATTAAATGTTCATTAACAACAACAGGGGCAGCCCTGTACACCTGAACCAGGGGCAATCCATAATTGGTCCTAACAACGGTTCAAGGTATCAATATCAATTTTCACAAACATTCAATAACAATGCATTAATGAAATAGAAAAAAAGAGAGATAAAAAAGAAGAGGAAAAGAAAACCCCATAAAAATAATTAGAAAAATATATACATTTTATTCATTACATAGTTAAAAAAAAATCTGAGATAATGCGCTCAGAAACATACACTGGTACATAAAGAAATTAATATACAATACATAACCAGACAAGTGGCAAACAGAAGGAATTACACAGCAAGGGGAGTTCAGGACAAAACTGAAACCACAACAAGCAAGACTATGTGTCCTTCGTTAGTTATGGACACATATGCTTCGACCTTTGTATAATTACATGGTCATCATCAGGACAAAATACTTTTCAAACTGAGCCATGGAGGAGATGCTTTGAGCAATATAAGTTATATGCGCTACACCTTCTGGTTGAGAATGATGGGATATCTGGCATCCTTTTTAAAAAGCTTGAATCTTTTGGTCATTCGGTATATATGCAGTATACCACCTAAATCTGTGAAATCATCTAGGGTTGCAGTACCCCCTCTAAATAGATTGTTTGGACGCTCAGTTTGAAGAGTATTTTGTCCTGATGATGACCATGTAATTATACAAAGGTCGAAACGCCGTAGACGCATATGTGGCCATAACTAACGAAGGACGCATTGTCTTAAGTGTTGTTTCAGTTTTGTCCTGAACTCCCCTTGCTGTGTAATTCCTTCTGTTTGCCACTTGTCTGGTTGTGCATTGTATATTAATTTCTTTATGCACCAGTGTATGTTTCTGAGCGCATTATCTCAAATTGTTTTTTAACTATGTATTGAATAAAATGTATATATTTTTGTAATCTTTTTTATAGGGGTTTTCTTTTCTTCTTTTTTCTCTTTTTTTCTTTTTTCTGTTTCATTAATGCATTGTTATTGAATGTTTGTGAAAAAAAATTATAATTCTTTTTATTTCAAATATAAAACAAAATAAAACAAAGACGTATCTGGGACATCACATTCAGGTACAATAATAAGCAAACATTTTCGGATATCAGGATTTCTGTAAAAAACAATGGGCGGGGCCATTGAAACATCGACGCGTAGATCGTTCAATAATTGTTGACTGCACACAATTAAGCTACATTTGATGCACTACGGTACTCAGTCCCCGCCACCCCACAGAACAGGATAAAGAAAGGCGTAGCGCCCCAGATACGAAAAAACGAAATCTGGATAAATGACAAAAATATTTACGCCACAGCCTAAACTAACTACACTAACACCCATCCCCCCACCCTGCACCCCTGCATATGGCTTTCGCCAAACCCCAACTAGCAGTGTGCCTGTCGCCCCATCTAATTAAATACTAAAAATAGAAAATAAAGGAGGGCACCTTCGTACGTGCCCCCGGTCCCCCCTCCCTCCCGCCAGAACCAAGAATCCCCCAGAGTAAATCCACAAATCTATTCAGAAGCTAATTCAGTACGCAACAGGGGAAACTGTAAACACCGCCCAACCTCCCACAAGCATCATGGAAGCAAATCCCACATCCATCAAGACCACAATGTCAAACCCCGTCAATCAGTCTCATCCTTGACCCTTCCAATCGGACGTGCGAACCCCTTCCGGACAAACTGCCGCCACCACAGGATAGTCAAAATACGAGAAAAGTGCAGCAAAGTTCAAACTGAGATCAAGCAAAGATGTTATGTCACTGAGAACTCCATCAGGTCCAAGGACTCTCCTCACCGTCATGAACTCCCAACGTTGTTTCCTCCGCCATCGTAATGGAACTGGCGGATAGGGAAGGGACGCAGTTTCAAGCCCAAAACAGTTCTCATCAAAAGTCTCCGGAAAGGGAGCACCGATTAGTCCTTCCACAGTCGGCGTTGATAGTAGGCTTGACGATCCATTCGAAGAACCGATCTCGCTCCTATCGGCCATCACACTGGCCGGAGGCTCCGACACCTCTCGTTGCACGGGGCCTGCTTCCTCTATCAAAATGGCCATCGTGGGTATCTCAAGCTGTTTCATTCCTTGTAGTGGAGCAGGGTCCGGTCCAATCCGCCCAATTTCAAACGAACGCGCTATCATTTTATGAATAAGGACTTCCACGTTAGTATGAAGAGCCCCAATTGCCGCCAGCACAGTTTGCAACGACGGTTTATTCTCAGTCCGCTCCATTTCACGTCCCCCATAGAGCCCCGTCTCCCCGGGGGAACAGTCAGAAGTGGAACGGACAACAGCAGAGGGGGACTCGATATTATCAGCGGCATCGATCTGCGCTTCGCCACTGCAAGCGAAGATCCCAGCCCAGCGAACGCCGGCGGGTGGCTAACCGTGCCACCGGGTCAGGGACCCCCGCCCACAGCCTCAGTCGTCCATCGTCATCCCTCCTTCGATGTTTACCAACTCAGCAGACCGCCATCAAAATCGGGCCAAGAAAACCTCCACAGCAATAGACCGGACCCTGCCACGCGCTCACGGCCGATGTTGTTCAACTGGAACCCGGTTGGGCCAGTACTCGAGACCCCGGTTTCCAAGCTGGGCTAGGCCGCAAACTTTAACACAATATAACTCTGTCTACCAAACCGGTAGAAATCTCGGGATCGCACCATCTAGCTGTAGTCCGGTTCATACACACTGAGGCAGGGCGTAAAGACAGGATAAATGACAGGATCATCTGGCAGGAGACTGATGTCGGCGGAGCCGGGAGCCTAAGCAGCCATCTTTTTCGCTAGCGTAGTTCCTCCCCCGATGTTTGTGAAAATTGATATTGATAACTTGAACCGTTGTTAGGACCAATTGTAGATCAAATGTTATCCATTAGCCAGCCATCTTTTGTAGGGTTCTGAATATTTCAACTTGTTTATGCCAAAGACTTTTGCTTTTAGGAATGACCCATGATCACATACCCAAAACTCACAATGCTTTATCACAAAGACTCCAACTTAGATTAATAATTTCCTGCAATTGAGTTGCTACCCAAATTTTGGTGATGCATCTTTGAAACGGTATTACAAAAAGAAAATCAACATTTTATTTGCTAGAAACAAATGCAGATGGTCCCAAACGGCTTTGAGGACCTCTGCTACACATCAGGCTTGGGAAAACACCAACTTGACTAGTGGACACTTTACAAATCCTGCATGCTTATCTTTCAGAGAGCATGAGAATGACACTTTGGGGTGTGGGGGTGGAAAATACACCATTTTGATTCTGTCTTCAGTCATTTGAAGTAGGTGCAATCCAATTGGCATCAGGTTTGTAATCTGTGCTTTCCTTGAGATCACGATGAAGAAAGCTGTTCGGCTTGTCAGCATTTTAAGTGTAAATGAACTATAAGTAACTGTTGTGATCACAGAGGGGCGCTTACTCTGTCGCTACAGCGTCGAAGGTTGAAGATGAAATATCTTTCAGGGCATTTGAGGACATTGATGTCAACAAGATCTCGTATGGTCCTAGAAGAGCACAAAGAAGCACATTTTTTAAAAAAAGGGCTCTGATCCTAAACTGAGGCTCAAAAAAGACCACAGAGGGTCCATTGCAGCTTATAAAAAGCATTGGCAAAGCCAATAAGTCTCACTTTTTGGATTTGCCAATTCAGAACTATTTGCTTTCTATGTTTTTTGCTAGTGCTATACAGCAGCAGCAGCAAAAAGAAAAAAAGGCCTGTTTGCTGATGCTCAACAGCAATGAGACCCGACATTATAGTATTATGATAATGGTGGCTAAATTGTGCCATGTGGCACAAAGTATGCGACACAATAGCAGTAACTTTTACTACATGTGACTCGATTTGTTTCAAGGATCTTCATATGTGTGCAATTTCTTGAAATTCTCTTTTATGTTAAAAGTACGCTACAAGCACTTTTTACACAAAAAACAATAAAAACAAACTTTCCTTTGCATGTTGTAATGAGGAAACGTGATGCAAACGACTAACAAAGCCACAAAGGATGAATCTGAAAATAAATAATGATCAGATTTTGGAAGAATGAAAATGAAGACAGCCACTTCATCAATCCTTCCTTGTCCCAACCCTCCGGCACAGCATTCTGGGACAATGGAATATGGCAACTTCAAATTGTCTGTCGGAAGAGTGTCCCTGAGAACCTCCGCTCCGAAGCTTGATGACACTGCTGCCTTACCCCTTCCCACGAAAACTCCAAATGCAAGCCCCTCCTGTGCTTGTTAAAGAGGTCTGGCCCTTCTTTGTTGCATTAGGCCTGTACTGCCCCTGTTCAGGTGCAGAGTGACACGCTAATTAACAGATGCAGATTTCCTCCCCATCTCTTCCTTTCCCAGGATCTGGGTCAAGCACTGTCAGTTGTGGGAAGGTCTTTGATCCCTCTGTTGGGAAAAGAGTAATTAACTTGGCTGAGTAGGGGTGAGAAAGGCTATGAATCTGATTCTGAGCTGAGCCAGGGAAATATGACAAATCTTAGTGTCATAAGGTTTGTATGTGAGGTATTTGGGACTGCACTTTCACACTTGGGGTGAATGTTTATCCTCAAATTGGTATCTCGCTGGACAGTGCAGGCGGTAATAGTGCAACACTGTAGGGCAGATTTTGCCTTACGTTTTACACTATGGAAGTACCACAGACCTTTAATAAGCACTACAGACCTACACTATGAATGCCAACTCACTTTATAAGGCCTACCCTGGTCCGCACCAATCCCTGTAGAGTTCCTTCTGGGAGAAGCTACCTCTGTACAGACAACGGGTTGCGCAAGATTGTAGTCTCGCATCGTACTGGCGTATGCATATGTGTAAGCAGTACAGGGCTTATTGCTCTAGCTGTGCAGCATTAGCCTTATCTTAAGTGCGGACACTGGTGGTTAGCGTGCTCAGTCCAATTACCATACATTTACCATAACTGAGACTCGAGTAGTGGGACTCACACTAAAAGTCCCAAAAATGGGTGTTTCTAAGAAAAAACTCCTGGGAGACTAAATGGGTGATGATTGATTGAATGGGTGGAACAGATGTACTACGTTTGGACACTTCTGCCTCTGGGTGCAGCTGCCATTCAGGGTCTGCCAGCTATGCTCATCTGCCCTGGCATTCAATGATCTCACCAGATGATTAGCGATTAGGGAGATGCTCTGACGTTCCAACCAACTCCAAAGGCGTAGAGCCTACTGGCGCACGGCCCAGTACCTTAATCCGTCATGCTTGTTGCGGTGCCTCATGGCAGTGGTATTGGTTTTGTGACCCTGTACCAGCTTCCCCTTGATGGACGGGAAGCCGGTTTTCAAGCCAGGCAGAGGGCCCGCAACTCCAACAGGTTGATATGGAGCTGGGTTTCTGCTGGAGATCAGAGTCCTCTGATCTCCACCTCTCCCAGATGACCCCTTCCCCCAACCCAGCAGTCAATCTGTCATCACTGTCAGCTATGGGTGGGGAAGAGAGATCAGCTTGCCGCTGTTTTGGTAGAGCAGCCACCACTGCAGATCTTGTGCAGTCTCCTCTGAGAAGTGAATGACGTCTGACTGGTTTCCTTGCTGCCGGCTCACTGAGACTTCAGGGCCCGCTGCAGCCCCTGTGCATACCACCTGCTGACATTGACAAGCAGGATGCATTTGGTTAACAGATCTATAAGCCTCAGAGCTGCTCCCACCGAGGCCAAGACCAAAGCTGAAACATCAGAATCCTATCCTAAATCTCCAGAACTCATTGCGATGGAGGAAAGGACCTTCACTGTACAGAGTCCAAGTCAACACGTATAAAAGGAAGTCTCTGAAAAGGAGTCGCATGTGACTTTGGCTTTTCGAGTGAGTTCGGAGGTGTGCCGTCATATAGAGGTGAACTACGACTGACTATGGAAAACCCGCCTCCAAGAGCCAGGTACTGAAATAGGGGGAAACTAGTATTCTGAGCTTCTGAAGATGGCCAGCTACCGGTGCCACCATTTTAATAAACACCTTGGGGCAGTGGTGATGTCGAAAGGGAGCATAACAAACAAAAAATAATTGTAGCAAACCTCGAAATGCAGGTAACGTCTGTGGGGATGCAGGACAATCACATGAAAGTATGCGTCCCACATGTCCAAGGCTACCATCCATTTACCTGGTTCGAGGCCAGACAGAAACTGGCCATCGTGAACATTTTCAAAATGTCCTTCCTCAGGAAGACATTCAGAGGGCAAAGATCCAATACAGCATGAATCCTTCATTCTTTTTTGGGATGAGGAAATAGCTGGAATAACAACTGGACTCTATTCTGAGTCTAGAACCTTATCAATTGCCTCTTTGGTCTGTAGAACTTACACCTCCTTCAGTAAACGGATAGGCCCTCCTCTGAGGGCCGCCATGTTGAAGGAGTTTACTGTGGCTGGGTGGAAAGCAACGAAAGGGCATAGCCCTGCAGAACGATCTGGAGGACCCATCCGTCGGATGTGATGGATTGCAACTGTGGAAAACTGTGTTGGATCCTGCCTTAGACAGCACAGTTGTCCACAGCTAGGTGTGAACTAAAGTGGCTTGGATGATGATGCATTAAGGGATGGGGACTGGGAAGATCGATGCCCCTGATGACCGTTGCCTGCCTTATCCTCGGCCACAAAAGGGCTGCGGTAACTGCAGTGGGGGTGGCGGGCCCTGGCATTGACTCTACACCAACCCTCTGGAGTAGACTAGGAAGGGCCAAATGTGATGGGAAACTGTCTGGCAGGGTTCAAGAGACCAACTTTCCTCAAAGTGTTATAAGGCAGAGTCCGCTTTTTTGCCAAATAGGCAAGATCCGCTGAAAGGCATATCCATGAGGGATGCCTGCACATCTGAAAAACCTGCAACTTGAATCCACGCTAGTGGATCCAATGCTCAAACCATGCCAGATAATTTGAGCTGGGGAAGCCATATTTTTTTGTGACTTCTGGCAAGACCTTAACCCAGAGGACATGGATATGTTGGCCTAATAGGCAAACTGCATTGACCGACCTCAAGGCTAAGCTGGCCAAAGAGAACATTCAATTTCCGAAAAACTAAATTCTTTTTTTTGTAATCCTTGTCTAGGCGGGGTTGTGGGCAATAAATTAGGATTCACTTTTCTGGTGGAAGCTCGGGCCACTAAACTGTCAGGAGTAGAATGAATCAGGGTCGCCAGGTGCCAGTCTCTGGCGTCCGGCCATCAGCCGGTTCACCAGTGAGCAAGATCAAGGCTTAGACCAAGTGCCCATCAGAGTATCAGTTAGGACTCTGTTGAATAGAAGTAAGGGGTCGGACAAAGCAGGCCAGGTTGCAGGGTTTCTGTAAGGAAATGTTTCTTCACTTCAGCCAAGGTAGTTTTAGGTTCCGGACCTCAGCAGCACGGCAAAGTACCTAAGCAAAGGAAGCACTCGCTTCCATTGGTGGCCCAAGAGGGAAAATCGGCCCTGTATCATGGGAAACGTCATGTCCAATTCCCCCCTGCCAATCCATGTAAACACTGTCATCATCATGGGGGGAAGGAGAGAGGGTAGAAATCATCCCATTGTAGGAAATGGAATCATTATTTATGGTCGGTGACTACCGACTTTAAGGAACAATCACAATCCTGGTTCAGGCGAACCGTCAAAGTCAATAAATAAACCTGAGCTCAACCCCCTGCTAGTACACAGCAGACAGGCTTATTTTAGGGCAATGTATAAAGTATTTATGCAGCACCAAAACAGTAATAACGTCGAAATGCAAACCAATACAAATCCCAAGCAGAATTAGAAAAAATGAGTAAAAGTTAATAAACGCAATGACACAAAAATCCAACAAGAGGAACCGGATATATGATTTTTAAGGTAGAAATAGCACCAAAAAAGCACAAAGTGCCAAACATAGTCAATGGCCATGGTGCACTGGACCTAGGAGCAATTTGAGGATGACCGCATAGGAGCGTGAGCCCGGTAATCAGTCGCCCTGACAAGTTCCTGTCTGCTAAATTTTTAGATGTCTGCCAACCCAGCGAACATCTATAGCACTGGCAGAAACCTAAAGTGTGAATTTGCTTTGGAAACTTTTTAAAAATCAACGCCTTTTACCATGAAGCGAGGGCATTTTGCAGTTTTCATTGCCCGTTACTGCCATGTTTTACCTGGCGGTGATGGACAGCGGAAACTAACCATGTGCTCGCCCACTCTAAATCATGTGAGCAGACAGGCGGCCAAAGCTCCGACAGCCCTTACTCTGTCGGGCCATCGGAGGTTTATGTCGATGGCAAAGACTGAGCAGGGTCCGCCATCTACATAATCAAGGTCCGCTCAACTCTAAATGAGGCGGGCGCACCTTCAGTTTGGCAGAGAGGTACTCGCTGTGCTGCACATGTTGTTGTTGCTCTCTTTTCAGCTGTCATTGTCAAGCACGCACCTCGGTACAGTTACCGCCTTGTACTTGTCTTGTCGGGCTATCAGGGCTCCCTGACGGTGCTGAAGGCTGATGGAGTTCAGACCTGACTTGGCTCGTTCGGACCAGTTCAGCGCTATGGCCAGGACGTCCGGCATGGTGCTCCGGGTGCTGCTGCTTGCACAGCTGCGCTCAGAGGTTGCCGGGTTCCTGGTGTGCAGCACGCACTTTTAACTTTAAGTCCAGGCCCGGAAGACAATCAGGACGCCTGCTGCACAGACATGTGACAGATTGGACCATGGTGTAGTTTGATCCAAGATCCCTGGTGGGGAGTCACATCCCGGGCTGCCAGGATGAGGACTTAGCGGAAGAAAAAATCCTGTACTCTACTAGTGGCAAAAACATGTGTCCACATCACTTTGTGGCCCAATCACAGGAGGGTCACAACCGGATATCATCCCCACATGAAAAGATAAGACAACAGCTGGCCTCAGAGACAACTCTCAATCTGTTACAATGTCATTCCAGGCATTAAAATGAATAATTTAGCCGGGGCCAGGCTGAGATTTCATTTCTAAAGCAACCAAAGTCCCCTTTCCTCAACTAGGTCATTACTTTTGCTGGGGGCTGTAAAGTCATAGCGCTAAGCTTTCAGATTGTGTATGTGTAAAGTCTCTGGGGGGGGGGGGTTCAGTGTACTTATGAGTGATATTGTATTGTCTAAATATGTGACACTTTAAGACACACTTATACTGTGTCTAATTCAATGTTTAAATGATGACTTAAACAACAGGGTTAACCAGACGCACTACTGTAGATAAGAGTTAATTTTTCTGAAGTTGTGCGGTGCTCCGGGGTATCACTCTCTGACGTGGAGTGTAAATTAACAATACTGAAGGGTTGCACACCCACCAACGTGGGATGTGTCCCCCAGGCTCCGTTAACTGTCCTTCAACACGGAAGGTTTCTTCAAAGTAATCGAAAAATGTAAGAACAAAAGTCTTTATGATGAAAATCTTTGTTTTTTTAATTCATCTCGTTGTCATCACAAGATTTATAGTTTTATGTATGTCGGTTCATCCATACACAATTTTTAAACAATTTCACATTCCCAATGCATTTCGGCAATGTAATTGCCTTCTTCCGGGGATAATTCTGTAACAAAGAAAATTACAATGCACTCCGCATAACAAATAATGTTTGATCAGCTCAGTTACTATTGCACTTATCGGTAACACACAAGCCAGGCAGGCGTCATTGTTCACATTCCGTTTTTTTTAACGAGCACCAGTGTTCACATTGCATTTTTTATAACGAACACGAATTTCTTATGCACGTATCCGGTCGTAAGATACACCATCATTTTTTTTTTAATAAGACAGCTGCCAGGCTCTTATAAGCGCATGTAGATACATAATATTGACATATGAAAAACACGGTTTCACTGGGGGGCTTTTACAAAAAAAAATATGTTTGTCAAGTTGACTTTATTAAAGATTGCACCCCTTTCTTTAGATGAGCCATGGGTAAAGAAAGGGGCGTGGCCAGCATTAAACTGAAAGTGTATAACGCGCTTGTAACCAAAAAAGTGAAAAAAAGAAAGAAAAACATGCGTTTGGGCCGCAAAAAAGAAACTAAAGGCACGGCCGCCACTGTATCTGCATGGCGTGCCATGAAAAAAAAAAAGAAAGTATTGGGGGAGAGCGTGTCCTGCCTGCTCAAAAACAATTAAACAAATAGTGCTTTGAGGCTGTGATTAAAGCTTACCGAGTAACAACACATGTAGGTGGTGTCCTGATGGGAGGTTCCAAAATGAGACAAGGCGGTACTAAGAAGGGACTACTAAGCCTATTGACCAATGAAAAGCCACAGTTTACAAAGGACTATGACAAGCCAATGAAAAATATGGATGGAGAGTGGGCGTAGCTTCAAGTCCATACCAGAATACATCATGCTTCGCAGAGCAGCGCTTGCACTGCCCAGGCTCGACCTAAAAACCCCTGGACTGGGCAGCACATCACACCTGGACCTAGAAAACTTGGCACTTCTGTTTGGCAGAGCTGTATGATGGTCCGACTGCCAGTGCTAACCACCACTGTCCTGCTCTGAGAGCTGCTGCAGTGCTTTGTGAGTCACCATGCATAGCAGTGAAGTATCTAATTATGCGTGGCAGCATTTCAGTGCTGTAGGGAAGATACTAAAGCTACATTTCATGATACTAGCAGACCGTTTTTCTTTGAATTCTGGGACTTGTAGTCTTGTTCATTACCTTATAAAGATTACTACAATTCCCAGAATTAAGAGAAAAAAACATGGACTTGAGCAGCATATTAAGCATGGCCCTTGTGTAATGTAACTAGTGTTCATGTAAAGCTCTCTAATACCTTCGGGTGGAGTTCACGCTATATAAAACTGTAAAAAAAGAAAGAGAAAAAAACGTGGCAATTATGCTAACCTGAGATGCACTGTGAGTGATAAGGATAAAAACATGCACTTCCATGTGAGCGCTCAAAGAAACAAGCATTTGCAATGCAATAGGTTTGTAATTTACGCAAGTTTGAGCTATTGGCATTGTAAATGACAATGCCTTTTCTTTATGTTTTTGTTTTTAAAGCATAAATAAAAGGCAGTGTCATTTACAATGCCATTAGCATAAATGTGTGTAAATGCGAGACGTATTGCATTGCAAATGATTGCTTCTTGTCCAACCTCCACATCTCAGGCAAAGCTACGTCTGGAATTCTGCTTGACCAAACAGCAATTTTTGCAAAAATCATGTATTATCGGCTTTTGGCATGAATGCAAGATTGCAAAACCTGGCTCACTAAATTATTTTTATGTCTCTAGCTTGAGAAAAGCAGATCGAAAAAGAGATTCCCACCACTCTGTCAAGCTTCACCGAGTGCCAGACGTGCAAAAAGCCTGGTAAACCAAGTCTTTACAGCAACTGCTCAAAGTAATACAAAGTTAGGAAACTTGTGCTATTTCATTTAAACCAGACTTAAAATTCGTCTAATCGCTAAAACACATCTGTATTACTATCTCCCTGAAACACAATGCAGACTTACCTGGCAGAAAGCTCTTTAATAAAATCTAAAAAAAAAATGTTATGCAAGACTTCAATTTGACACTGGAGAGATACGTCAATATTGGAAATATCAAAGATCATCAGCTGCCTGAAGGCTGCGTGCTCAATAGAAGGAATCTTTGGCTCACATTCGATGCTGTTGGGACTGTTGCTCGCAGCCTTTCGCCCGGCTGGTGATCAGAACATGTGCTGCTGCTGCTGTGAAGGTTTGCTTTAACACAGCAGATATGGCACTGGCTTATGGCCTGGCAAAATGTACAAATATAGCATAGAGTAAACCGAACACATACATTCAGCAACCAAAGGTTCTTTTTTAACTGTCCTAAACTGTCCAACACGTTCGCCTACGTGTCTCAGTGTTACAGTATATCCTCAGCATGAAACTAACTAATGAGTTTTGACTGTCAGTTTTGCATTTGATTTGAGCTGTGTAATGTCATGGATATTCTAATGGTTGCAAATGTGCCGAGAACGTCCAATGCAACTTTTTTTTACAGCACTTTAAAAAGATTTACATATCAAGGAAGTGTTCCATCATTTGCAGCAGTGTGTGGGCCCATTAAATTGAGGCAAGGCTTTAGATTTTGCACCCATAGCATATTACTAATGCTGGCTTTGGAGCACAGAGACTCTTAGGAGCAGCCCCCCAAATATCACTCACTGGGTGCTGCCCTGACCTCCCTGAACTCTCCTTCGAGGGGATCACTGCTCCCTCCAAATGTAGGAGAATCCATCAGCACCAGTTTAAAACTGCCTCTTCTTCTTACGCTGCTGCACCCTCTCCTGTGCAAGGGGGAATTTGTAGAGTCATACTTGCTCTGGAGAGACCGAACTGTTTTTGTAACTAGGTACAGCAATCTGGCTGTGAGAGGGGTCACAATCCTCACACGGGGACCATACACCTGTCTAAGAAATAGGGCACACAACTATTTAATTCAAAACGCCCATGCACACTCTTCTGACTTTTCGGACCCAGGAACTAAATGCCAAGCCTGCTTTCCACGACTGGTGAGAGAGAGAGAGAGAGAGAGAGCGAGAGAGAGATGCAGCTTCTGTGTTCTGCCTACTGTTACAGGCAATCTTACTTCAGGCGAGCTATTTAATTCACTTGAGAAGACAATTCTAGGGCTGCTTTGGACACTGTTACAATTGCCCTTCGTGATCCTTAGGAGATTAGGAACAGCCTCACTGTAGTAGGCCCTGCTTAAGTGATGTGGAACTACAATTCAACTTAGACACCACATTACTAGCAATGAAAAATGGAGGGTTGTTGCTTGTTGGGAGTCTCACATTCAAGCTCCGCAAGGGGGTGGAGAATACGTTTGTTTTAGTGAACCTGCAGTAGCATCTACTGTACGATTTAAGTTTAACTTTCTTTAGGTTTTAAAGTGTTCATGCAATTTGTGACTGCATTTTAATGGTGTTCTGAGATGTAAAGCTGCTAAGATGATCCACGTCATGTGTGGCATCCTCAACTTGTCCTGCGTTTGTAGCCAACATTACGTTTACTTCTGTGACATGCAGTTTCACCAGTAGACTGTGTGCGACAAATAGACATGTTGAAAAAATCACAAATAGAAAGATATGCGAGCTTTTTTATTATTCAAGAAAAAGTGTGCAGTTTGTGTTCTCATACAATCATCAGAACAATGCCATGTTGTCCTTAACTGGTATGAGACAGTCTGATTCAAGAAACGGTTTAATGACGGCGTAATGGCCAGAGTGGCCGACTTTTGGACAATAGGCTCGAGCATCGGCGTTGGCTCAACATAGTGTGATTCTGGGCAAATCACTTATTCTCCACGTGCTGCCTACCAAAAATGAATGTGTCCTTGTGTAACGTCACGGGTGCTCATGTAAAGCGCTATAGTTTTTGCTATATAAAACTGCACAAAATACAAATAAAAAAGCACGCGAGACGTGTACCTCAAAGCCCCAGCCACAGGAATTTATAGAAGAGAGAAAGAGCGGCTTGTGTGACACGGGGACAGAAGGTCAGCGCCCCTGGCTCTCTCCTTCCCCATGGCCTGATAAGGTTATCAGAAGCAGTGTTCTTGTAATGGCGGCAGCATGGAAGCTCCGGCGCGTAGCCCATTCTGGTCCTGCAAGCCTTGGAGCTATCTTCGGATTGCAAGGTATGTGAGACAGAGGGCAGCAGCGCGGGAAGAGGGCCAGCGATGTGGTGACGCAGCTTTGTTTGGAGGTTTCAGCACCGTGTCCGCAAACACTCTATGAACGGGTGCTCGTGTAAAGCGCTATAATTCGTGCTATATAAAACTGCACAAAATACAAATAAAAAAGCACGCGAGTCGTGTACCTCAAAGCCCCAGCCAAAGGAATTTCTTCACCCTTCAACCAGTGCGCCTCCTTCAAGCGTTCATTCAGCAGGAAAATGTATTGCAAGCGGAACAGGAGGTAAAAGCGGGTCTGAGTTTATTTTTTGCATAGCGCTTTCCGTTTGAGTGAAAGCGCAATGCAAAAACTAAACACGCGCCGCCATTAACAAAGCCCCTGTCCTGGCTGCGCACGTCGTGCAGCCTTTGTAAGCAGAGCAGGCATGCAAGTGGTGCGCGCGCCACCGCAAGACATCTGTTTTGCATTATCGGGCACGATAATGCAAAACAGATGTCGGGCCTGCAGGTAACCGACACCAATAGGCCGTGCGCGGAGCAATGCGCCCGCCTTTGGCCAATTGCCTGCTGTCTTTGTTAAAAAGACGCACGCAAAGGCCAATAGCCTGGGGCAAAACGAAAAGCACACGCACGAAGGTGTGCGATTCTTAGGTTAGTTTTAGAAGCCCCCACTTGATGTCTTTCGCCAGAACAGCGCATGTGCGCTGTTACAGGCTTGACCTAAAAAGTAATTTCATGATGTGAGCTCTGGAAAGATGCAAGTGATCCAATGTAAAGGATGGTTAAGAATCTACACTGCACCAGTGACACAAAAAGGACAAAAAATGCATAAGCAGCATGCACATTAAAATGATAAGACCCACCCAGTGATAAGCAACGAGCTGAGAAAAAAAACACTCCATTATTGTTGAGGACAATAAATCATAGACAACAAGCAGGTAAAAGCGGTAAAAATTGGCGAGACCATATCAAATAAATATCTAGTAAGATGGCGCCCAGCGCTGGTCAACTCACGTATACCTTAGTAAGCACTCTAGCTCTTCGAAAAGTTCTGTGCACGATTTCTGGACGCCCTCTTGCGGCTGGCAGCGCACTCCCTGCATTTGCTGACATGATTTGTTTCTGATTGGTGGCGTTTTACGTGTCTCCGGAAGCTTTCGGAGTTTTTTCATTGTAGCGTCACCAATCTAAAGATGGCTGCCGCGCCTGCGCAGTAGTTCACTGCGTGTCGCAGCTGCGCAGTGGTGTTGTTGTAGTTGTACCCCGAGCTGTGCTGTTGAACCGGAGCGTTGAGCAGCGGAGACCCGGGGCACCGGCACCGGCACCATGGCGCAGTACAAGGGGGCGGCCAGCGAGGCCGGCAGAGCCATGCAGCTCATGAAGAAGCGCGAAAAGCAGCGCGAGCAGATGGAACAGATGAAACTACGCATAGCCGAGGTCAGAGTTGAGGGTGCACGGCAGGGGTCAGAGGTCACGGGGCACAGGTGTCAAATACGGAATTCCCAAGGGGAAGAGCAAGTGGCAGTGCTCCTGGGGCTTTTCCAAAGAGGGGAACCAAGGATAAAAGGGGGTAGAATGCTGGTGTTCCGTCAAGGAGCACGAAAGTTCAAAGGTTGAAGGGGAATGACCATTGATCACTCTAGGGGCCAGGGGAAGGGTCAAGGGGAATGGCACAGGACCCACACGAGGATGGTCATGGGGATCCTGGATAGCTAGAGTAGGGTCTAAGATGAATTTGAATGAAACATTTCCTAGTTAACATGAAGTTTCAATTCTATTGAGGACACGAGGATTATGCATACCTTTCTTCACCCTATTAACAGCATGTTCAAAAATAAAGTAAAACACAACGCATCACTGATCTACAACTCCCATGAATACCAGGAGTAACCATGGCCACCCATAGTCCAATCACATAACAGTCCGATAGTCCATATAATACAGTCCATGCAGTAATCCTTCTTCTTCACTGAAGGAAGTTAAGCCTGCTGGACCTTATTCCGGTTTAGAATCCAAACCTTAGAAGATTTGGATAGAAGGTTATAAATCTATCACGTAATTGATTTCTACCGTTGCATCCAACACTCAGGAAAATTTATCAAATACCATGAGCATATCAATGGACATGACAATCAGTATCATAATGTACTCTAGGCATTCCATTACCCACATTAGATACTGATGTACATAACATGTTTGGTTATCGGGTGCAAAACAATGTTCATATTAAACCACAAGCATAACAATATATAGAAATCGTGTACAATTACAGTACGTCCCTGATAAACGCAGGATCCCGTTTTCTAACCTGTAGAAGCCATGTAGACAATTGCATAAGCCTCCCCCCCCCCCCCGGAAGGGTGGCATAGCGATATCATGCCGGAAGGGGGGGAATAATCATCACCACCCCGTCCTTAATAGAACTGAAACTTTCCTTCGTGTTAACTAGGAAATCTTTCATTCTCAGTTAGGACCAGAGGCGAGGATTATGCATTTTTAAAGCTCACTTACCACCAGTGCATCTGTGTCATGGATTTGCTAAAAGTATAACTTTTTGAAAGTGGAATCAGAGGACCGATCCACCGCATTCATGATATCTTCCAATCTGCCCCCTACCTTCACAGCCTTGGAAGACTTACCCCCTCTAGTGGAGTATGCCCCAAACTCACTGGTATCAATACCGGCCTCTGTCATGACTAGGGCTCCCGGTTTTATGGTATTTATTTTTTTGCCTTTTCCGTCTGTATTTATCTGTATTTTTTTTTGGGCATTTTTTCTGTATTTATCCACATTTATTTTTGCCACACGCAAAAGACGACGCTACAGCTAGTATTTTTCCACATTTATTTAAATTGAAAATACAGCTAAAATAAAATTCCTTTCTACACTTGAAGTTGAAGGCCTTGAGTAAACTTAGTGCTGCACTACTTCTATAATATACAAGAAATGCATTGCATTTGTTAGTATCACAGTATTAATTGATCCAAATTTCGATTGCCATTCTACATACATTAGCTGCATTTTTTTAATGTTTCCTTACCAGTGCTTTTGTAGCCATTGTTCATTCAGGGCCCTTGTTCCCTTTAATCTGCTTGTCATTGGATTAAAAATAAAATCAAACAGCCCGAAGCACACCGAGCAAGTGCTAAAATCTACAGAGCTCTGTATGCCGAGACCATTGCATTGTAAATGCTTGTTTTAGGACTTGTGCCAAGCAGTAGGGTCTTGCATTAGGGCCTAAGGCCTCCTTATTTCAGGCGAGTGCTCAGCCACCAGGCACCTTCCATTTTTTCTTCCTGCCAGGCCCACACTACAAAGCTGTGCTCCAGCCGTCGAGGAACAGCTGGCCGGGCTGAGCCGGAGGCTGCCCCTGCCTGCCTCGCAGCTTCTTCCAGTAATTTCAGGGGTAACCCGAGAGCCCCCGAAGGGAGACCACCAAGAGGCTTCATTTATCCTCGCGGCCGCATGGGAGTGGGCGCGCCGGACCTCTCGGGTGGGCAGCGGCCCGGTGCGGTTGGCATCTGCACCGGGCACCTGTTGGGAAGCAGCCAGGGGGGAGTTTAAAGAGTGCTGCAGACACAGCACAGCGTACGGGCCGCATAGCTGCTCCCGGCCCTGGAGATGGGCGCTTTGAGGCATATCTTATTGATGCATTCCTAATGCAGCATGGGGTCTTCGAGGCACGTCGCCCATCTGGGGCGTGAGGGCACGGGCCTGCATGCCTAGAAGCAAAGCACCAGCCAACGTCTTGCAAAGCCGGTCTTTGGTCTCACGGGTGGGGGCGGTAATTCTTTTCAATTCATATGCTTTAGAAATGCTCAGTTCTCTCATCGCCAGCCGCTCTGAGACTTTTGTTGCTCTGTAAAAACATATATTACTTTCTTTTGTTCAGTTCAGTAAAACTCGTATGGCCGGGTCTGTGCAATCCAGAATTTAAGTACCCACATTTATTAACAATAACCTTACCATACTAAGCTACCTTATAGGAATTTAATAACAATAATATTTTTTTATGTATAGTGCTTCTACCGTAACCAAGGGCGAAAAATAACAGATGGTATTAGTGCTCAATATAAACGTTCGCCATTCACCAGCCTCAGAATAAAGGACGGCCGAGTCAGCAGCGCAGAGATTCGAACACCTGACCTTCAAATGACTGCATTTCATAGAAGTGAGCATCTGAAACAGAAACCATCATGCTGGCTTTTTGGAGCTAGAATCGCACTTTGCACTTCTTTGGAACTCCACTGGATTCAAACGCCCCTCCCCACCCTTGCACAGGCTGTGGACAGCCCATTGTCATTCTGACTGCAGATGATTACCACATTTAGAATGACAATGGGCCGCCGCCTGCCTTTAACATAATGTGCACTGCAAGTGTCTTTGAGGCGAGTGACTCGCTTGGCGCCAGAAGATTGTAGCAGGAGTTTAACTTGCACCCGAGGTGTGCTTCCTCACTGCTTCTTAGCACATGCCAAAAGGTGACCTCATCCATATACCGTTTTAGTAGTATTTTTCCTATTTCTATATATAAATACAGAGAATGGAAAAATAGTTTTCTGTATTTATGTGTATGAATCCGTCAAAACGGAAAACCGGGAGCCCTAGTCATGACCCATCTCATCCACCTGGCAATGGTCAGGGAAAACACAGCCTTGGAGGGTTTTTTAATGGCAATCAGCTGTTGCCGCTCCCCTCGAGGCCGCACCGCCAGTGTCATGTCTTAGTAGGCCTTCAGACATCTCACCACACACAACTTAAAGGAGTCTCCGGAAAAGCTTGATAGGATAGAGGTAAAGATTCTAGCAGACAGATCTAATGCCCTCACATCTGAAGATCTCTTGCATGAGATGAGGCAGAGCAATATTTGCAACTTCGCCGATATTTCCTTCCTGGACAGATATTGATTGTCCTGCCAAGAGGACAACATGCGTAAGACCAAATTGACGTCCCAAAGACACGTGTAGCAGGGTTCGTGAGGGGGGATGATAAATTCTGATGCCCATGAGAAGTTTACTTACCATGGAGTATTCCCCAACCGGAACATAATTCACCGATGTATGGCCCACTGAGATAGCCGATCTGAAGGAGTTGATGGTACGATCGGCCAATCCTTCCTGAAAAAGGTCCGCCAAGAAGTTCACCACTGGTGCCCACAGGATCCAAGTGTCTCTCCACACACTAACGCACCCTTTTCCTCCAAGCCAATCTATACCTCTTGGTGGTCACCGGGGCCCATGCCTGTTGGATAAGGAATTCAGCTCCCTGCAAAAGTCTGATGTCCTGCCAGCGTTGCCTGAAATCCTCCATGCCATGAGATGGAGATGTATTTACAACAAGGGGTGGTGAGGGACAGAGTCTCTGAATTAAGCAGAATACTCCCACCCAGTCAAGAGATCAGGGCTAGATCCAACACCGTTTTTTAGCTCACTGCACCATCCCAGTTTCAGAACCTGGCTGTATGCAAATTAGTCTGTTCCTGTCCCAGTGCATGATGGGAACAGGGCAAACCAAACTACAAAAGCCAATTCTTACACTGGGAAGGAAACAAGCTACCGGGGACTGGTTTCTGGCATTTCAGCCGTCTTCGGCCCGGCTTGCTTGAATCCTGATGGTGCAATGAGCAAGGGACTCGCATCTGAGTATACCCTTCCACGCTTAGGGTGGACAAAAATATTTACAACAAGGGGTGGTGAGGGACAGAGTCTCTGAATTAAGCAGAATACTCTCACCCAGTCAAGAGATCAGGGCTAGATCCAACACCGTTTTTTAGCTCACTGCACCATCCCAGTTTCAGAACCTGGCTGTATGCAAATTAGTCTGTTCCTGTCCCAGTGCATGATGGGAACAGGGCAAACCAAACTACAAAAGCCAATTCTTACACTGGGAAGGAAACAAGCTACCGGGGAACGGTTTCTGGCATTTCAGCCGTCTTCGGCCCGGCTTGCTTGAATCCTGATGGTGCAATGAGCAAGGGACTCACATCTGAGTATACCCTTCCACGCTTAGGGTGGACAAAAATATTTACAACAAGGGGTGGTGAGGGACAGAGTCTCTGAATTAAGCAGAATACTCTCACCCAGTCAAGAGATCAGGGCTAGATCCAACACCGTTTTTTAGCTCACTGCACCATCCCAGTTTCAGAACATGGCTGTATGCAAATTAGTCTGTTCCTGTCCCAGTGCATGATGGGAACAGGGCAAACCAAACTACAAAAGCCAATTCTTACACTGGGAAGGAAACAAGGTGTGGCAGGGTATACTCAGACATGAGTCCCTTTCTCACTGCTCCATCAGGATTCAAGCAAGCCGGGCCGAAGACAGCTGAAATGCCAGAAACCGGTCCCCGGTAGCTTGTCTCCTTTCTGGTAAAGAATTGGCTTGGTAGTTTAGTCTGCCCTGTTCCCATGATGCACTGGGCCAGGGACAGACTGATTTGCATATAGCCAGGTTCTGAGCTGGGATGGGGCAGTGAGATAAATAACGGTGATGGATCAAGCCCTGATCTTTGGACTGGGTAAGAGTGGTCTGCTCAATTCAGACACTCTGTTCATCACCACCCCCTTTTGTAAATCGATTTTGGCCACTATAGGTGTGGCAGGGTATACTCAGACATGAGTCCCTTTCTCACTGCTCCATCAGGATTCAAGCAAGCCGGGCCGAAGACGGCTGAAATGCCAGAAACCGGTCCCCGGTAGCTTGTCTCCTTTCTGGTAAAGAATTGGCTTGGTAGTTTAGTCTGCCCTGTTCCCATGATGCACTCGGCCAGGGACAGACTGATTTGCATATAGCCAGGTTCTGAGCTGGGATGGGGCAGTGAGATAAATAACGGTGATGGATCAAGCCCTGATCTTTGGACTGGGTAAGAGTGGTCTGCTCAATTCAGACACTCTGTTCATCACCACCCCCTTTTGTAAAATGAGATGGAGATGACCATGGAGAACCAGTGGGTGTGGCTGGCCCAGTGGGTCCAACAAGATCTCTTCATATGATGGAAGTCATACCGGGGTGGCCCACGCCAGTTCCAAGAGAGAGGGGAAAATGCTTGAGATCGCCATACCGGCATGACTAGGATTAGTGAGGCTCTCTGGCCCCGGACTTGAGCTGCTACCCGCTGGATGAAGAGAAAAGGAGGGAAGGCATAGGCCTGATCCGCCGACCAATCCTGAAGGAAGGCATCTACTGCCTCCACCCCCGAATCCGATCTCCAGCTGAAGTAGCAGGGTAGTTGAATGTTCCATCTGGAGGCGAACAGATCCACCCAGCATGGCCCCCAAAGTGCCGTCAGTGCCTGAAATACTTTTGGGCCAAGTCTCAAGTCGCTGGCATCTCTGAGGTACCTGGAGTTCCAGCCCGCAATGGAGTTCTGCACTCCTGTAAGATACTCCGCTGTTGCAGAAATCTGATGTTGGAGGCAGTAATGCCAGAAGTCCTTGGCAAGATCCGCTAGGGCTTGGGATCGGGTGCCACCCAGTCAGTTGATATCTTGCACCACTGTCATGTTGTCCATCCGCAGAAACATACAGTACAATACTCTGTCCCTCGTAAGGGCTCGACTAGCAGATGAGCCCGCTAGAAGCTCTAGACAGTTGATGTGGAGAGCTAGTTCCTCCTCCATCCATCTGCCTCCCATGGAGGTCGACCCACATCTGGCGCCCCAACCCAGGCGACTGGTGTTTGATTCTATCACCAGGTCCGTACGGGATCTGACGATCGTCCGACCGTTCCATGCCTCCATGTAGTCGATCCACCATCAGAGTGCCGTCCTGGCTTCCTGAGTCGGTCTTTAGCACAGAGTACATGAGTCCCCTCCAAGGGTTCTGTAGTGTAGCAGTCCTGGGAATATGGCCTGTAACGAGGAAGATAACAAACCAACAATCCTGGCCAGCTGACGCAAAGAGATTCTGTCCTGTCTGAGAACCTTCCTCAGTACCTTCTTGATATTGGAAATGTTTTGTTCCGGTAGATTTAGGGTCACTGCCTTGAAATCTAGGCGTAAACCCAGGAAAATCATGCTCTGTTGTGGAACCAGGTCTGACTTCTGTTGGTTGATGATGAACCCTAAACTCTGGAGAAGAGAAATGGTATTCAGTATTCAGATGAGCTATCAATCGGTCTCGGGACTGATCCATTAGTAAGATGTCGTCCAAGTAAATGATCAACCTGATGCCCAGTGTCCGGAGATGCTACACACACAACTGGTTTGAGGAGTTTGGTAAAGCAGATCAACAAAAAGAGAGGTAGGGAGAGTAGAAAACACTCTTAGTCCCCAAAGTTATTAGAAAAGAGACAAAAATAAAAGCACTTCACAAGGGATGAACTTTCACCCCATAGACCGCGGGAGACCCGGTTCTGAGGGCTGATCAGGTGTACATTCGGGAGACTGGCGTCGTGGGCGATGTGCCAAATACGACGTCCCCTCCCTCCCGCGGTCTATGGGGTGAAAGTTCATCCCTTGTGAAGTGCTTTTATTTTTGTCTCTTAATCAGAGACTAAGAGGCTGTGTGCGTCCCGCCTTTTTGGTTGGTGAAGCCCCCTCGTTTTTTTGCACTTCACAGACACCTTTTTACTTTCAAGTCCTTTGGTAGGGTGGGCCTTAGCGTGCCCATACCGCCGGGGTTTATTCACTCTAGGTCCTGACGAATGCCAGGTTAATTACACCATACCGGCTGAAACATGTTGACCAATCACTTCTTCACCTAATGTTATTGGAAGCAGACCATCCAATTAGTTGGCCTTGCTTACCAACACATTTTTAACCTTGCCCTTGATGATCATATATTAAAACAATTTTTGATACATACAAGGCAATTTTAACTCACCACCTCACTCTGTTCACATAACTCACCACATAGCCCTCACCTCTTCACGTTACCAGCTCCGCAGCAAATCTGGCGTTGCAGCACACTGGGGTGACATTCGGTCACACCCAGTGGGGCCCGATGATGAAGCAAGTCACCGACCAGGTCGGTGAGTGAGGGCTTTCATAACAAACCTAATGGGCTTTGTTGGTTTCTTGTGCTCCGTTTATATCTGTACCTAATTAATACAGGAACACTCTTTTGTTGTTGTTTTCGAGTTTGGTAAAGCACCATGGTGCTGATGACAGGCCGAATGAGAGTCCGGAATTCGACCATTGCGTGGTGTGTGAGTAGGCCAGGGGGGCTCAATTAATTTTACGCCACAGCCGTAGCGTTTTAGAATCCCTTGGTGGATTAACAGTGACAATGCACTGGGAGTTTCCCTCGGTAGAAGATTAGAAAAGCGGGACAGCACTCCACGTGTAGATTCAGAAAAAGCCGCGTCCGTCAGCTTGATCTGGTACAATGACCCGATTAATTGAGCCCCTTTGGCCTACCAAACACACCCCATTCGATTGACAGCCTGTCAATCCAATGGGTCCAACTCAAAGGCTTTTGCTGGCCTCCAGCTTGCGTTCATGAGCGCGTGGATGTGCACAGGTCATCTGGCTTTCTGTAATGGCTCATTAAGCCTTACAGCGCGTGAATCCTCTCCCATACCCCCTCCCTTCTCCCACTCCCTCCTCGTCAGCTTCTCTCATTGTTGGATCCATTTCACAGGGAAGCAAATGAAAGAAGGAAAGAGAGGTGGGCTGCTCGCACGCTCAACTTGCGGGCTTGTTTAATGTTACACTAACAGTTCCCATGCTTCTCGTTTGGTTTTCATTTGCTCTTTGCCACAACAGTACCAGCTCTTGTGAAGTAATGATGCTTTGGGTAGACGGCTCCGTCACTGAATTGCTGTTGCTACAAATATCTGAACAATCCAATAACTCGGTCTCTGATTTGGTTTAGTCCTTTCTATTAATTGATCTTAGACTTACAGATTGAATATCCTTGAAGCAAGCTGGGAGATCAGTTCTGTTGATTCTACATCAATGATAATATATTACGCCTCATCTGAAAATCCATGACCAATGAAATCACCGGAAGCCTCTCCCATGCCTTTCCTCCACCTGGTATTAACGTGCACCTGATGCTTTCTCCATCTTCTTCCCTTTATCGATCCGTTCTTCATGAGGTCCCCACAAGAGAATACTAATGAATTGTTTAAGAAAGCAAGAAGAAAATGCCACATTTCAAACCCAATAGTTTCTCTCTCCTGCTGATTTTTTTATGAATTTCTATTTGAGGAGCTCCGGAAATATGTCATAATCCCGCCTCCTGTAAGGTCAGATTCAAAATAGGTACCATGTTACACAGCTTTGAATTTAATTCAAGGTGTCTGTTACTGGCAGAGTTTCTAATGGCATACCCCAACAAGTCCTGGTTTTGTATATAGCATGGTAAGATACTGAAAGTCAGTGCGATACTTCAATTGTTCCTTCAGTTCTTTCCCTATCGATGGAGCCACTGGACTTCGGCAGCAAGAGGGTCAAATTATGTGGCTGGGTCGGCAAAGGTTTCACCTCATTAATACCAGTTTAACACCTAAATAAAGCATTCAGTTTTCTCCAGAAGTCAACAAGAGTTGAATGAAGGTTTCTTTCCAGGGCCACTGGAAGTATGGTGCGTGTGAAGTTTTATTACATTTAGACTTCCGGGTCCCAAAGTATATCATTATATTGTCGTTCAGGGTGATGGTTATTCCAAAAACTGATTCTCCCCAGAGGTGTAGCCTCAGTGTCTAGGAGCTTAAGGGGTCCACAGTATAACTGTTTACTTTATCAGAAAGATGGTTTTTGCCTCGCCCCCCTGCCAGACCTTCCCAGCATGGTCAGATCTTGCCACAGTGGGGAACAGGCCAAGCTACCCCCAGTTCACCCATGCAAGACTGGCATTGGTGATAGCTTCAGACTCAACCTGCTAGGGAAGGATGGAAATTGTTGAGCACCAGCATTCTTCCTTCCTTTGTAACTGAGCTTCCTTTCATTTTGGATGATGGACCCTTTAAAAACAAGCATTGGTTTTAAAGCAAGTAGGTCTCGTTTTTGGGACCTTATAAGTATTTAGTTATGCAGCACAATATCCTTGGTGCAACAACATCAACAGTTGCATGGCTAAACATTTATAAGGTCCCAAAGGCGAGAACTATTGGCTATGCCAATGCTTGTTTTTTTAGCTCTGCGACTTCCCTGCAAAATTTTTGTTATACCTCATTTCGATACATACATAGGTACCTTAGCTGTAACCACCCAGGATTAAAAACATCTTACCTCGATTGCTCACCACCCACTTTGTAAATGTATTTCTTGATATTATCAATACATAAGTGACAGTCAATAAAATCGCCAAACAGTGACAACAAACTATTAGGTCTACAACAATTTGCCTACACTTGAGACTCCACTTTGTCTCTTTAAAAATCACCCTATTTTTAGCAGTTTAATTACAGCAGTCAGTCAGAACTTTCCAGTATTGTAACATCCACATACTATATTAGTTCTAATGTGGTATAGTTAACAGTTCAGATTCACTTTTATTTAGAGAGGTGAACCTGGAGTGGTGCAAAAACAAACTTTAGATCTATGCGTGACTGGCAGCAGTTGGGAGTATTTTTCAGCACAGATGTTATATGGAGCCATTGCCCAACTGTAGGGTTTGAACCTTGCATCCAATGAATAGCTATTTCTTTTTTGGCTGGTGTTTGGAAAATAACAGGGAACATTGGCTAGATAGCCTCGGAGAGCCACAACTGGAGAAGCCTGTATTAAATGATCTCGAGTAGCTCAGAAATTTCTTGACAGTAGTTTGAAAAAATATGCATTGTCAAGCGAAGTGGGCATGGCACCACTGGCATTCATGGGGTATTGAGCAGGTGTAAAATACAGTAGATACAAAAATGTAAAGTGATATAGTCTGTGGCAGTAATTTATTGATATAGCAGCCATTTGTGTACATCAGAATTTTAACCATCTAGTGACAAGTCCACACTCAAATCTGCCTCCTAGTGCTGCATAGCCAGGACATATCTCTTTGATCTAATTAGGCTAGATGCCATCCATCGGAATGTGCAAAATTTCAAACTTCATTGAGCATCAACATTTCTGGTGGCTCACTGGGAAAGTCTTTGTACATGGCTTGGACAGCATGCCTAATTCTGAAGTGTAGAAAGATGTTAAGCTGCTTGGTATCATCCATCGCCTGTACTGTTCCATCCGTCAGTGTGCTTCGGCAGCCTGCTCTGCTTAAGATGTGTCTTCTGACGTAGGGCAGTATCAATTTTATGTTGGTTTAAATATACCACAAAATATATCAACGGGGAATGGATCACTTGTACCTGTGTAACCAGGGTAGTGGTTCTGTTCCGTCTTATTTAAAAAAAAAACCCTCATTCACGTACATAAGCCGGTATACGGTATATCTTGGTTCTCCGCCTTACTAAAACGTGACAGCACCATCATCGGACTCTTTGTATGCTTCCTCCACCTGGAGGGAAACACTGGTTATTTCAGTAGTGATCAGTGATAAAAAAGTGAGGGTGTTCAAGTGAGGTGAGTTTAAAATGACCTTGTGCTACCTAAACTGTAACTTTATTCTGTTTGGAGCGGAGGAAAAATAAAAACAGTGTTGTGCGTGTGTGGACAGGTTACTAGTCCTCCGCACTCATTTGGTCAACATGTTTCAGCCCCTTTGGGTGCCCTAAGGGTCGGGGGCCTTCTTCAGGACCTTGAATGGGTAATGCAGAGCGTTGTCCCAGATTTAATTGGCCATAGGTCAATAAGTACCTAGAGCTTATGTACCCTTGATCCGATCGTTCTCATTACACTGGCGGAAAATTCATACTGGAGTGGCGGTTGTGAGAAGTTGGCCTAGTATATGGTGTTCACTATTCTAGTGATCACCTTGCACCAGTCCAAACAACCCTTATGGTGATGGTTGTAAGTCAACCTTATAGACCAGCTATCCTAGTGGTAGTTTGGACAGAACAGTCTTAGGCTAAAAGACTCTAGAGGGCGTGTAAAGCCAGCTGTTTTACCATATGTAACCCCTATATATATGTATTTATTTCTAACACACTCCTCTGAACTCTTTATGAGGTCAGAGGCCAAAGCACATAACAAGATACTGTTATTATACGTTAAGTTGCACAAATTACGGTTAGGCCCTAGGGACGAAGCAAACCATATACCAAGAAAGTGGTATAAGTACCACGTCATGAGAAAAGGAAAGGCCTAGGGCCTAGGGAATCGCTGGGGCTACACTGTCTTAACAATAGTTTAGAAGTAGGAGGCCCACAGGCGGCGCGTGCAGTGTCTTTACACACACGCGGGATTCAATGCAAAGTCAATGGGAACTTAGAAGTTAGATTTAGAAGGATTTAGGGCACTTCCGGTTTGGCTAGGAGGAAACAACTAGAGACTTAGACACTTGGATAGTCAATACCCTTGGGAGCACCGAAGTACTCTCGTTACCTCACCCAGGGACGGCGGATGCATAGGTGTGAAGAGGTGTCGGCTTTCGTCGTTGAAGCCTATGGAGACCTGAAGAAAGATGCTGCAGGCGACCAGGAGGAAGATGTCCGGGTGGATCCAAGGGTGGATCGAGGATAAAGAGGACGTGAAAGCAGAGGGGACAGAGTCTGGGTCACTAGCCATTGACCGGGTGAAACCAGGAAGGAACCAGACGAAGTTGAGAAGCAATCGGGTGCTGTCTTGATGCTTGCCTTGGCAGCCAAATGGACCAGGAGGCGTCGACGACGACCAGGTGCTGGGGACGGGCTGTCCCATGAAGGATCTCGCAGATGGAGGGGTCAACTTCCGGATTGGAGTCGACAAGCCTTGGCAACCCACGCAGGATACAACAAAGGTCTGGGGTGCTTCACCTTTGCAGGGAAGCAAGGGCCAGTCTGGAGCAACCAGACCAGCGATGTGGTTCAAAAGGATTGTCATCACAGAGGCTACTAGCCAACAGGCCAGCAACCGGACAACGCGTCAAGCAGAACAAAAGCAGAAGGGCCCCACGCAGAACTTGTGGAGTGTGGGGGGCTGATCTTCGTCGCAGATGGAGCTCGGGATCGGGGCTTCTCAATCCCCAGTGCACAGCTTCAAGGGTGCCTCAGGAGCTGCACAGGTAGCAAGTTGCAGGCTTTTCAAGATGTCCGGTCCCACGTGTCTCGTCGCCTCCACGGATCTCAGCTGTGCTGCAGTCGTGAAGAGAGGGTCAGAGAGGTCTGAAAGTTTGGGTCTTGTCAGGGTCTGTGCTCTGGTTCCGGCGGGAACGTCGACAAAGCAAGCCGTTGATTTGATGGATGGTGCCTGGTTGCCCAGGGTGGTCACTCCTTGGCCACAAGGGAGATTCTTCAGTATTCAGCTTAAGCAGAATGTCGAAAGTCCAGAGTTTCGTTTCGGGTTTCAGTCAGTACCAAATCTAAAGTCTCAGGACTCAGCTCCTACCTTTATACACCTAAAAGGGGCTGGATTACTGACTAGGTCCCTCCTGTGGGTGGGACCAGGAAGGGGGTGGTTACACCCCCTCTCCTTTGTCCAGTTTCGCGCCAAAGCTGGGGCTGGAGTGCCCCAGCAACCGGTTTGGACTGGGACATGCATGGAGCACCTAGTGTGCCCCAGGCAGTGTCTCATTCTATTCAGCCCTCCCTGTCCCAATACACAAAGTCTTGTCTGGGGTGGTGCTCGCACCTCCCCAGGCAGGAAATCTACTGTCCAAACCTCCGTGACTGGAAGGACTCCCAGCAGCAGGAGGTCAGACTTGTCGGTGGCAGCAGCGTCCATTTTGTGACGCTGGGGCTCTGGTTAACTTTAACCGGGATAGTCAGCAACAACACGTCTTCTCCCTCTAAAAGGGTGGAATGCTACCCCCGTCGCCAGAATTGGCGAGGGGGTAGTATTCCAAAGCGTATGACACCTTACACGACATGTTTGGATAAAGCCAAACCAAAGTTAGCATTAACTGCGAGGATTATAATGCACTTAAAAGTATATGGGATGGTGATATCATAGAACAGCTATAAGGACATGGTTCCGAAAGCTGCAGACAGGCTCAGCTAATGCTAGACCACCATCTCGCACATAACCAAGCACTCTGCCTCTTGGATTGTTAAGGCCTGCCATAGGAGTGACTTATAGGTTACTATGTATATATATATATATATATATATATATATATATATATATATGTATATATGTGTGTATATTGTGCACATATTACAGAGTTGAGTTGCAACAGCGACTCTAGTTATGGTTGGGTATGAGTTTCCATTGGAAAGGCAAGTTTTGCTTTACTTGAAACTTTGGTGCCCTATCTCAGCTCAGCACTATTGAATCAAATGGAAACTGGCTAGGTTTTTAGCACTTTCAATTTCGTGCAGACGTGTCCAGGGTGGGATGAAAGTAGATAGAGGGCCAAGAAATGAGTGCTCTCTATTTTAACTCTCAAAGGAGACTAAGCCCTGTGCTACAGTAAAATCAACTAAATGGAAGTACACCTAGGCCCAGCTTGCAAATATATCTTTCCTGAAAGGTGTGCTTGGTTTGTTGTAGATCTGTCGGTAGTTCATGAGCAATTCGCATTATAAACATGTGTTCCTTGGCCTTTGAAGGATTAAATTATAGAGATCTTGCTGGTTAAATAGCAGGTCCTCTTTAGATTTGCAAAACCATGAAGGATCCTCATATCCCTTACAAAAAAGGTACGTAAGTGGAAAAGGGAACTTTTTTTCCTACTGTCTACTGCGAATCTGTAGCGGCTGTCACAGAAAAATGTTTGGCAGTCACCATTACCCAGCACTGTGCACAGAGTGACACTTTGGGAAACATTAAACCAGCTACATAAAGGGCAGGTTGGCCCCCAAAGAGACTCATCCCCACAAGATTTAAAAAGAATTAGTATAAATGGATTAATCTATCCAGAATCCTCCCTAAACATCACAGATCCTCCGAGAGGTCTCATGATCCACAAATACTAATGACAACGTTTAGCAAAACAAAAATCCGTTCTTTGTACCGCCGCTGTCTATGGCCGAAGGCCATGCTTAACAGGAGTTGCTAGGGCCAAATCCGCTTACACTCAGCATTCAGGGCATTGCTTTTCTAGAAGTTGAATGGAGCACATTGTCCCAAAATAATAACAGAAATTTATAGGAAACAGCTCTGATAAAATAACATTATCCTTTGCTTTGGGCATAACACAGTGTTGCAAAACAAAACTGAAATTCTCACAAAAAAATGAGTTTAAAGTGCAGTAATGGTTACAAAATAAAACTGAAAACCCTCTTAAATTCCCATGTCACGCCACAGCTTGCACGCCTGTCCTACAAACAATAACTGTTAAACCAACTGCAACGCTCATGACATGACAATGGAGCAACAAATAAGAGAACTTCGTACGTATACAAAGAGCCCAATACTCCATCCATCTGTGCCATTCCTATACCTATCCTCTATACATTTCATTTATCGAAGTACTGAGCAGCAGGGCAGTCATCCACCACATTGCAGAGAATCTAACCTGTTAGGTGTTCAACTGTTATTGAATAGGACTCCTGACAGGTGTTAAAGTAAAGAGTGCCTGGCAGTGTATATATATATCGAACTGCCCTGACTGTGCCCTGGCCACTCATTCAAGATGTTTAATATTTCTGCCCATGAGCTGTGAAAGCATTAATGATGGGTAGAAACCTCTGTGCTAAAAACGACTGGTCTTTGAGTGGCGGGCTCCAGGATTACGAGCTGAGACCGGGTAGCAAGCGAAGGAAGAGACACTTTGGACTGAAGTGTTTTAGATCAAGGGCAGAGTAGAAGGCAGTAGAAGGTAAAGGTTCTGTAGATTGAAGGGTTTTGGGACCGAGGGGCAATACCAAGTGGCGGGCAATGATGGGCTCTGTGGATTTAGTTCTGAACAGTCTAGTAACATCTTATCCTATCCCATACAGGAAAATGACGTGAAGTCCAACATCAACAAGAAGTTCTCTGCACATTATGATGCGGTGGAGGCTGAGCTGAAATCCAGCACAGTGGGTAAGTGCGGAATGACCCTGTAATAGGCCTGTTTTAGTACCTCCTGCCAGCGATCTCCCATCAGTGCCACTTGCGTGTACTGCTTCATCAACCAATAGTGTGCTGCTGGGCTGATAGCATGGTATGCAGAGAGTCTACATTGTCTTCTAATGCCCATCCTCCCTCTCCATAGGCCAGGAAAGATGCAGCATAGTACCACTCCTTCTACATCTATGATTAGTACTATGGAAACATTATTGGGTAGGGCTAGTTTCTGCAGACGGGCCTTGCTAAAATTTGTGCCTAACTTCTCTTTTATTTTGACAACTACAACTTGTTTTGTCTTCAGACTCTCCAGTGTCTTGATTCTATTACCTGCAGACATGGTGGTGACTTTTATTGGCATGCAAGGAACTTGAGAAATGTGCTTTTCCAGGCTTGAGAAAAGGGCTGTCCTGAGGATGTCTTGTTTTGTTTCTCGCCAATAGGGTTGGTGACCCTGAATGATATGAAAGCCAAGCAGGAGGCTCTGGTGAAGGAAAGAGAGAAACAACTTGCCAAGAAAGAGCAGTACAAAGATCTGCAGCTGTGAGTATACCAGTGACCCCTCTCAGCACTGCTTATCTCTGTGTACGTACCCCTTTCCTTCTTCTCCGCTCGCAGGGTGCATCTCCCCATCCTGCACAGCTCCCCACGATTTACGATGTGAATGTGGCTTTATCCCACCCTCGTCTTTCTATATATTTCTCCAGCATGCCAACACATCTGGACTGTTGCTGTGAAGTCCAGAAAAAAGGACAGCCTATTTCCTTGATGCGCTACATCACCCTTCTCACTGGACATTCTGAGGATAGTGTCCCGGTCCCGTTAATTCAGAAGGCGGGCAATTACCGGTCTTGGAGGGGCTCCTTGTAGAGGACTGGCAGCCAGAACTCGTGTTCTAGCATAGCAGACAGGCGCTCAGATCCAAAGATTTCTCTGAGCAGGTCTTCAATATACGTCACCATCCTGCCTGTGTTCGTTCATTCTGGAAAACCTGTGATTCTGATATTGATACGGTGGGATCGTGCCTCCAAGTCCTTGTTTTTCGCCTGGATGACAGCAAGCACCTTCTCCATGTCATGTGTCTTAATAGTGACCACTTCCAGGCCGTCCTCTAGATGCGAGATACGTTTTTCTGCTTCTCCCAGTCTCGCGCCCTGTTTGTCCAATTTAACAGACATTCGGTTAAGAGCATCAATTTTCCCATCAATAGCCTGCAGGCTGCTCTGTATGGCCAACAACATTGATTCCAATGCAGTGTTACTCTCCGTCGGGGCCTCCAGTTCAGAGTCCGAAGTGACCCCCCCCCCGTAGTGCCTTGTTTGATTTGCGCCGTTCAAAATTGAGCCACTGCTGCGACTTATCCGGCTTTCCTATTATGCAGCCCGGTAATGTCCCCAATAGACTGCAGCCGACCACTTTACACGGGCCGGACGCCCGCCACCACCTGCGCAGGTGAGCCGTTGCACAAACTCAAAATGGTGGTCCTTCTGGATCCGCGTCAAAATCCAGGCAGTGATCTCCAGTCCGCGACACAGAACCCCCACATGCGCCCGCCAGTCACTGCAATGACAACGATAGTGACACTGTGCAGTATGCAGGCTGAACTATGGCCCAAAATTAGTCAGGCTCTCTCTTAATTAGTATGCAGTTGCTAAGGTGAATGACAGGCCTTGCGTTTCACACACGCACCTTCCAGAGTTTTATCTTAGGTGCTCAGGCTCCGTGCGCACAACGTGTCCCAGCTACTCTTCTGAGGCCTGCAGGCATTTTAATAAACTGGGTCCTCCACCCAATCCAAGCTCCAACCAATGAGAAACCAGCAGTTTAATTATGTAGATACCTTGGCGCTGGGGCTCAGGTCTCCACAGCGTTGAAATGAACAAAACAGTGCTCTGCCTCGGGGCTCCAATCCAGGCCTTTGATGTCACCTCCCACAGCGATACAGGCGCACATGAACTTCCCAGCGGGATCCAGCGTGAGGCGCACTATGTGCTGGCGGCGTGCTTCAGTGGAGAGGCCCAGTGCCCAGCTCCTGATCAGTCTCAGTGCCACTAGCTGTACGCCCCGCTCCACCCCCAGGGGGTGAACACTCGCCACCTACGTATGCAGGGGAGCTGCGTACAGTGCACAGACACCTCTGATGCTCCACCGTCTCCTGGGGGTGTGCGCCGTTGGCAGCAGTCCGCGGCCTACACAGTCTCGCCCTGCAGGATTTTACCGCCACCTCTCGGGACGCACTGTGGGCCTCTGAACGCAACGCGGCTGGTCCAGTCGGCTCGCCCGTCACCCGCCGTCAATCCGTGCACCCAACAGTGTAGAAGCCTCTATGCAGGGTTGCGGTCGGCAAACACGTTGTTCAGCTTCAGCCCCTCAAGGCCTGGGCGCAAGAGCTGCGATGCAGCCGGCCGCTGTCATTATGCCTGCACTCTGATTTGTTATTTCTTCGCCTAGCAGCACGGTGTAAGCATCCTCACAGTGCTTAGGATGCAATGTAGACGTTGCCCCCGGATTCTAGGGCGAAGGATGGCTCGATGAGCGCAGGATATTGGGCGGATAGGTAGTTCAGCCGGCGGAGCTGTACTAAGGCACAGCCATCTTGCCGTGCGCCCTCTATCGCCCCCCTCGAGGAGCCACATTAGTTATTCTGGAAAATCTGTCAAAAACAGCAGTAAATCGAACTGTTGTATTTAATATTCTTTCTGTACACCACTTCCTTTTATAAATGGAACATAATAATATTAAATATTAGAGAATTTATTTTTTTGGGACTGAATACCCTCTGCGTACTGCCGTTTTTAGATGTGGGAGCTTTTCGAATTGCTTTAGTAAGCAAACTTAGACCTTTACTCTACTGGCATGGACTGTGGTCCAATGATAAGCTGGCCTCACATAGGCTTCCCTTTGTGAAATTGCTTTGTCTCAGTGTCTGCTTGAACATTTCTTGGCTAAGGTCTATTAAGGAAATGATCTTTAGGCTCGATTTATCTGCACTTTGGAACTCTCCTGCTGCTGCCGCCCTCACTTATTGAGCTTTGGTAAAAAAACATACTTGGGGCTTTTTTTGTGGGACGAGGAGTTGAGGAAATGTAAGCCAGGCAGTCGGACAGATAGATTTTTGTTATCTCAAAGTGGTTCCATCTTTTGAGCCTTTTTTGGATAACATCGCTACCCATTAATAGTTTTTGTCTCCGCTGGGAACCAATGACTGCAATAGCACTTTATGTCCTTCTTGCAACCTGGAGACTGAAACTTTATTCCCCAATTCCTCGCAAGAAGTGGATTAAACCAATGTGTCTTCCGCTAGGTATCAAATGAATAAAACATTTGTTGAGAATAATGAGATCTTATATGGATAATATGATCTTTATTTGTGTCTCTAAGTTTGTATCCTCCACATGGATCATTCTTAAGAAAATTATTGTGCATAAGTTGATTACTGATCCAATGTGATACATATTTAGTTGTAGCCCGACTTCTGGAATTTAATGCATATTTTGCTCTGTTTGCACCTTTGCACTACATAACCATTTAGGTGCAGTTTATTTTATTGATCAATGTTCATTACTTGGCTACTATCTTGCATTTGCATTTTGACATTTTATATACACATTATTGTCGATTAGGTGTTGCTTATAAATGGTTATTTTACTCTTTTTTTTAAAAAATTTGAAACATATTGAACACTTGTATTTTCCCATTGAGTTGTGATTCCCTTGCTCTGCAGTGGTGAATTGTCTTTTAATTTGGGATCAAAAGTTGCAGTGTTTTGTACCTTTTATTGTGTTTTGATTTGATTTGTTCCTGATTGTAATTATCTTTAGCAGGCCTAGACGTAGTTCACGGACTTTTGCTACGCGGATCTCCGCGAAGTGAAAAACTCCGCGGAGTTATGCAAGTGGCGGAGTGCAGTGTGAACTGCCTTTCGTTCTGGTCTTGTGCCGCTCGGGTAGAAATTCTACCTGAGCGGTAGCTCGTGCTCGCAAACGTACCATTTGCAAGCGGGGAAAATACTCTTCTGCACTACAGGGAGTGACGTTTTCTGCACTCCGTGAACTCCGTGGAACGCGGAGTGCAAAAAACTCCGCTAGCGGAGTTCACCGCCCAGGCCTAATTTAGTTGATTGCTTTACTGTGATGTATGTTTGTTTTTCAGGAATTTTAAATCCGTAATAAACTATATTAATTAATTTATTTTGGGACTTATGTATTGCATCATATCCTTGTTAAAGGCCTCTGTAAGTGACCGCACAGTTGTGAAACAAATCGCAGATTTGTTCTGTTGCATTATTTGATAGAAAAAAATTAAATGCGGAATTAGATTGTGATGTTGGGTGAAGAACTAATTCTCCAGAATAAGTAATCTAGTGCATTCTTCATCTTAAAATTATTCTGGTGACCGAAAGCGAAGCTCACGTGATATTGAGTCTCTACAGGAGTTATTGTTTTTAGGTGACTTAAAAAGAGACACACAGTGAATCTTTAGCGAAATAAAAATAGGTGTCATACTCTCAACCTTATTATTTATTCCTCTACTGTAAATATTGTCTGGAGCTGTTTACCATCCTTTTCATGTTTGCCTCCATGCAATGCCCTGTCAGGACAGAGGCCTGCCTACTGCACGTAAAATCCCCTGAAACCATAGTCTACAGCATATGTGGATCAATCTTGGAGGTCCGGAAAACCATATTAAAACCAGCATTTAATGCTAAGGGCTTGGTCGATCCAGGCAGGCCATCCTCAATCCTTCGGATATTCAACCTAATTTGCAGACTGGTAAAATACCTGACAAGACTAGAATAAAAAATTAACCATCCAACAGACGGTAATATATCCTGTCTGAATCCGATTCCCTGAACCCCTTTACCTAAGACTTTGCTTGCACTGCCACTGTATTGTGAACTGTATTACGGTCCAGCACTGGCACACTGCGCGCTTTATGTGGATGAACAGCTCCCGAGTGGTCAAGGGGGCAGCTGTCCCAGCGTTTATGTTATATTATGTTATGTTAATTTCAATTTATATAGCGCCAAATCACCGACAGGTCTCTTAGCGCTTGCTTTGGGAACCCGTCCTGGCTTTCCCTGTGAGATAACCCCTACTGGGCATCCCCAAGGTGAAGACCAGGCATCCCATCGCGGTGGGGCCATAGTGGAGATTAAGCAAGCTATTGCCCAGAGTTGCAGAGTGTGAACCCATGATCCGAGGCGAGAATTATCGAGTCCGTGGACATTTTGAGCTCAAGACCCTGCCGCGTCGGGAATTGAACCCTGGTCCCGGGTCTGACCTCTGCATCAGGGTCTGCCTCCTCTAACGAGTGAGCCACACTTCTCCATCAGCCCGTCAAAACAGTAACTAGGTTTGGAGCTTCATGTTGTGAAATATTAGTACTGTATTTGAAAGCTGTCTTTCTGTATATTGTTTGTACACACAGTGTAATGTATAATTGAGCCACCTCTATTTTGCCAAATCAGCTTTTTTAAGCACTTTAATGTTTTAAAATTTTTTTATTTGTTTTATTATTTTAGTGCAAACTTTTTAACTATAACACTCAAACTTAAAACATTCACCTGCTGTATTTGAATTTTTAATGCTCTGCTATGTTGCAAGGTATGGATTTTGGGGCTTTTGCTTCGGCCCCCGCACATCTACAGATTAGGAATTTTCAATCGATTCCCTCTCGTTCCCCTCTCATTCCAGAAAACTGGAAAAACAGAGGGAGAAGGAGCGGAAGAAGGAGCAGAAACGGAAGATCGCCAGCTTGTCTTTTACCATCGATGATGGTGAAGAGGAGGAGGATGATGATGATGATGATGATGACGACGACGATGAAGATCTGGATGACATTGAGGAAGAGATGGAAAAGGAGGGTCAGGATTGCAGATATTTCCTAAAGCCCTTGTTTATTTTCCCTCTTGTGCTTTTTTGTGTGTAGTGATGAGTGTAGCATGATCAGTAATGCCTGCGGTGAGCTGTGTTGGGTATTTGAGCAGTTTAACGGTTGGGGTGGATTCAAGCATCAATCTTTCAAGATGCGTGCCCAGTCAAATGTCCTATATTTTATTGTATGAATGCTCACAGTGACACTGTTTAAATCTTCCTTCATTGGTTGCTCTTGCCCTGTGCCCTGGGATGAGTCAGCGGTGCGACAATGCTTGCCATTGTGTGGTCTTTGTTTGATTTCTTTTGTGCTGTTGCTTGTATTTTCTCATTATCCTGTACTATATTCCTCCTGAGCCATCGCTTGAACAGCTGTTGTACTGTTGCTTAATCTGTTTAGTGAATCTGTTGAATATTTTGTGTGCTCTGTTTAATTTCCCCTGTGCCTTCATTTGAATTTCAGTGTCCAATAGCTTTGTTTTTCTCATGGGATTGTCTTGATTTGTCATAGGATTCCTTACACTTTCTTTATGGGCACTTGCATTTCTGTTGTACTTTCCCTTGTTGGACACCAGTTGAATTTCTTTTGCGTCTATTGAATATTCTTTCCTGTATACTATCCCTGAATCGCCTATGCCCTGAAGCTTGATTTTTTTTTTTGTGTACTTTTGCTTGACTTCGTTAATTATTGTTTGAATTTCCTGTGTGCAGGAGTTTAAATTATTATTCTGTCATACATTGACTTTCCATTCTGCCATACATTGACTTTCCATTCTGTCGTTGACTTAATTTCTTCAGTGCTTTTTGCGTGGATTTCCTGTTCCTTGAATTTCAATTGTGCATGTTCTTCCTTTTTTCCCGGTGGCTTGTACCAATGCAGGATAATTCTTTGTGCATACACTGATGTTTCCCTTGTGCCAGTCTTGAGTTTATCTTTGTGCCTGTACTCCACTTTTTCCCTCTTTGTGCCTGTGCTTTGCTTTCTGATCTGTCCAGTGCTTTGCTTTCCTATCTGTGGCAGCGCTTCGGTTTCACATTTGAGCCAGTCTTCAGATGTTCCATTTGTGTCCGTGTTGTATTTTTTCCTTTGTATCAATGCTTGTTGTGCTCAGTGTGAATGCTTGAACTTAGTGTGCCATAAGTTGGGTGAACTTTTTCTTTGACCTTCAGTGATTCCAATGAAGAAGAAAAAGAAAAATCTGGGCAAAAACCCTGATGTAGACACAAGTTTCCTGCCAGATCGAGAGCGAGAGGTGAGCTCCTCCTCAACCTCTGTCAAGTGCTTTAATTTCCAAGCCTAGATATCAATACCGTCCATGTGCTTGCGATTGTGTACTGATGTATACTATCTGGTGCTCTCAGTGGGCCCCTAAACCTCTCTTAAAGTGCTGTCACCTTCTCCCGCTCCTAGTTACTCTTCTTCCAGCCCCACTTCAGCTCATCACACGCTCACTATGACTACCTTGTTGCTGTTACTATCAGAGCATGCAGGTGACTCTAGCGTCCTCGCCTTGGTACTCTGCTTGGATATTACCCTCACCCCCCTCTGAAGATTAGTTGTATCAAACCTGTTGCTCAATGTTCACCTTTACCTTACTTTGCCCTCGCCTCCCTAGGAGTTCTGGACATGGCCTGCCTCGCAGGTACATTTTTAACTCTTTTTCTCCTCCATGTTTACAGGAAGAAGAAAACCGACTGCGAGAGGAGCTGCGCCAGGAGTGGGAGGGCAAGCAGGAGAAGATTAAAAGTATGTAAAGCAGCTAGCCGTGTTCTGCTGTGCTCAGTGTGTGTGATCAGGTCTCGCCGTCCCAGGACTTTGGCATGAGTGATGCCTATGATTGTACAGGATGGGAAACTGCCTTTACAACAAGGCTTTTACCATGCTGTGTCTTTATCAACCATTTTTCACAATTATATGTCTTTTTCAACATATGCCTTTACCACGCAATTAAGGTGAGTTAAGGAGTGTGGGGGTTCCCCACAACAAATATATATATATATATATATATGTGTATGTTGGTCCATTCCCGGGCAGTGATGGCGCTCTTTATGCCTGTGGTGCGTCGCTCGCGGCAGAACCAATCCCCAAAACATGAAGACAACCCCTCTTGAACAAGAGGAAATGAGCCGCACACATAACAGTGAATCAGGCTGATTTTATTGCTATTTCAAAAGCACTGGCGTTTTTTTTTATTCCCTGATGCATTTCGGTGTTCCAGACCTTTTTCAAAGGGGGAGCCAGAGGCATTCAAGAGGCTGTAACAAACAGAAACCCAGTTTGCTGCTTAGTCAAAAAGATGTTTGCCCCCTGGTGGGCGCCTCGATGGATTTAGCAATTGGGCATTCTGGTCTCTGTAGTTCGTTCGCAGTCCCGCAATACCTACCCTCCAGTGGGTGATGCTATGGAGTTTGTAGTGCTTTCGAATCTGATTCTCGTGATCCCCATGCATACTAACTTTATAGTTTGCTTGGGCCCGTACCAAAGTCCAGTCCTTGGTTGCGCCGCTGCCCTTGTTGCTCTCGCAATCCCACAAAGTTGGTCCATTCCCGGGCAGTGATGGCGCTCTTTATGCCGGTAGTGTGTCGCTCGCGGCAGGACCAATCCGCAAAACATGAAGACAACCCCTCTCGAACAAGCGGAAATGGTAATAAAATCAGCCTGATTCACTGTGATGCGTGTGGCTCATTTCCTCTTGTTCGAGAGGGGTTGTCTTTATATACATATACATATATATATATATATATATATATATTGTAAAAGCAAATGCGTTCTAAAAAAATGTGCTGTAAGAAATAAGTTGTAAAGGCATGCAAAGTATTCCCCTGCGTTTTTCTGTCATACAAATGTACAGGATGGGCATCTCTGCATTTAGTTTCCTCTGCCTAAGGAGTGCTGCAACATTGGGCAACCAGAGGTGGTGGCAAAGGGTGTTGCTGCTTACGTGCATATTAGACGCTAGAAAGGAAAGCGTGGAGAGCTTCCTGGGGCAAGGTTTTGATCTATCGTTTTTCTGACCTTTTGGTGGCTAACAATGGATTTGCATGTCTCTCTGCAGGTGAGGAGATCGAGATCACCTTCAGTTATTGGGATGGCTCTGGGCACCGCAGGACTGTGAAGGTATAGCTTGCAATGTCAAAGTATCTTCGCCAGTATGTGCTGGTAAACCCCCCACAAATTTCGGGGGTGTGTCCCAGAGTATGCATACAACACTCCAGTATATTTCTCTACATTCCTCAAATATGACCCCAACAAGTCCATTCTTGCCTTGAAATGTCAAATACCTAACTCTGCCTGGTTATGGTCTTCAAAGTATACTTAAACCTGTTTACGGCCCTCAAAGTAGCTTGTACCTTCTTGCAGTCAGGGCAAATACATCTGAGTATATGTAATGGTATTTGCTGAATATCTAGAAGTGAAATAAGATTGAGTCTTATGTCTTGAGAAGGTTCATCAGAATATACCTCAGTGTGTCCATGTCCTATATCTTGACCTGTGCTAGCCATGTGCCTCATTATATCACACCCTGTACATCTACCTGTTTCAGGAAGGCATGTTTAAACGTTGAGGAGTGGTAGAGCCATTGCACATTGTCAGGATATTAGGATTAAAGGAATGGTTGGACAATCTTCCTTCGGTAACATCCACTGAAGTGCCTTAAGACAGCCAATGTATTTACACCAAAGTTCACATCAGAATATTCTAAGATTTACAGTTTCTAAATATTAGGGGCTGTCTACCTGTAAATGTATTGAGCGAGCCAATCGGCAACAGAACAGACATTTCCCAGTAAGTTTACAGAATCTGCTACGTTCTGCTTGATGAGCAATATTATATCCTGGTACCGAATGACCCTTTGGAAGGGACAGGCACTGGATTACCAATAGTTGTAGGACCCCCATGTTGGGCTAGTAGTCTTTAAGCTAGCTTGGTGAGTTTATGCACTTGCTGCAAAAATATTTGTGAAGCTTTGACTCTTGGCATTGCACGAGTGTGACTGTTAACCAGTTATGGGCGGACTTCGTGGTTATTTAGTTACGTGCAGACTCCGTGGTGGTATTGAGTTATGTACTGAGTTATGTGAAGACTCCCTGGTGTTACATCCCAGTGTTAGAATTAGTTTGACATTATAACCAAAGTGCTGAAGGTGTCCAGTGCACTGCACTTCTGCTGTTGGGATATTTCTAGAAGGCTCCCTGTTTTCTGTTTTTACTGACTTTTTCAGATACTTACAGAATTTATTTTTAAATGTGGATAAAAACGGAAATGGAGTTGCTTTTTGAGTAATTCTAAATACTGTCTGCCATGACTGCCAGGCAGTAGATATTTGGATTGATAAGGGGGTTGAAAAGAAAGGGATTTTAGTAAAGCGGCTTTGATATCAGTAGGTATGCTCAAGGTTGATACTGTAATGTGCATATTTTCATATAAGTGCACTGATTTATCTACCTGCAGGTGTTCACAGCGCTGAAACCTGGCAGACATTCAAGCTTGAGTGCATATTTATCGGTTAAATAAATGTGGAAATATCCTAGTTTCAGCTTAATGTTTCCACGAAACCCAAAATAAATATGTATAAATACAGATAAAATTAGAAAAAAATAAATATGGATAAATACAGATGGAAATGGCAAAAAAAATACCATAAAACCGGGAGCCCTAGATATGAATATAAATTGTGCTCTATAGTTCACAAGCACTCATGTCCCGCATGCAATCCTTAGTTTTGTTTCTCTTATGCTTTTGCAGATGAAGAAGGGGAACACCATGCAGCAGTTCCTTCAGAAGGCCCTGGAAATCCTGCGGAAGGACTTCAGTGAACTCAGGTGCATCTTACTTAACACACACTGCTGATGATTACTTTACAGGAAAATGTTGGGGTGTTGGATTATAATGTACGTAAGTGTGAATAAGCATCATTATTGGACACTGTTCATCAACCAGCCATCTTGGATTTCCGTAACCAACCTTCCCTTTATCAGTAGAAGAGGGGTTGATGTGATGGGCATCATTCCAGGCTGCAGTATGAGATCCTGGTGTGGGGTGAGGCTCAGCTTGCTAAGTTGCTGAGATTTCATGTCCATCACTTCTGAAGAAAGGTGTTATGAAGGGGGGTTGTCCAGTTACTGCAGTTAGAGTAGATCCTGCTGCTCTTGGCCTCAGTGTCGCGAATCTGACCTGTTTCCCTTCCTGTTGTGTAGGTCGGCTGGCGTGGAGCAGCTCATGTACATCAAGGAAGATCTGATTATCCCTCATGTAAGTCCTTCCTCTGCGGTGCGGTGCATACATTTAGATTAAGCATCATGCTTTGTCCATTATCTTGCCCTGTTCTTCTCTTGAAGTTAAAGAGCTGGCCTCTCAATCACTTGTATTTTCTCATATTACTATTTCTTGAATCTTTAACATTAATTAAAGTATATTTTTTGGAGAATAGTAGCAAAGTCTTCTTTTTTTTAAATCGTGATACAAGCTTTATTTCGACAACCTGTGTCATAAAAGCCAAAGACAACATTTTATAAAAACAAATAGTGTCAAATTATCATCATACAGGAGTATGCTAAAAAGTGATGTAATATGTAGCCCTTCTGGGTACTCTGCTGCACCCTCAATAAAAACTGCAGTGTCCTGGTTCCACGTTTTAAAACGTTCATACATATCATATCGATAAAAACATACAGGAGGTACAATAAAAATAGGAAGGGAAAGCAACTTGACAATCCATCTAGGTGGAATCAAGTATCTGAATACAACCCCCCAGAAACCTTATAGAAAAGATCCAACAGCAGCATTAAAAGGAAAAAGCGAGGGGGGAAAAGTGTGAGTGCTTAGCATAAGATTATGGGACTGAGGGGGACAAAAGTGGAGCCCAAAAGTGATAGTCAGCATGTTTTGGCAGAGTGCTGTCCTAATCCTAACCATAACTTCTGTCTGATGAGCCATGCGTGACTTCAAAACTTCACAACACGCAAAGTAAGGTCTTGCATCGGTCCTGAGAATGCACCGGGCAACCCGATAGTCCCGTGTTCCCAGCTGCTGGCACAGTGGTTTTAGCCACTTGGCCCTCGCAATGTTATAGGCCTTGCAAGCAAATAGAACATGGGCAACACTTTCTAGTGGGCCTCGCAGCAGGGACAGTTCTTTGGTGTTTGATTGTGTGAGTGCCATTTCGCTGAGTGTGCCGAACCTACAGTGGATGTATAACATCCTGTCTTTAGGGACCTGAATGATATCTAAAAAGGGCTCTGGTTGTCTAGTCTGTTTGTGAAGCTAGAATTCGGCTGTTAGTCTACCTAGGTTCGGTTTGGAAAATTCTTGGTGGTCCACCCATTCCCAGTGGCGATGTCTTAGCTCTTCTTTCGTGGGTGGCTGTTGCCTATCCCACTGTGATTGGAACCCCAAGGCTGTCATCGTTTTCTTAACATAGGGGATCCAGTATTCTGAAGCTGTCCCCAACTGCTTCAGAGTTCTAGAAAAGCAACTAATATAACATTGTATCACATCTATAAAGCTAGAAAGTAATTTTAGGCAGGCAGGGATAAGCAGCCGCAGCTCTCCTTACCTTTGGATCACTTTCCTTCCTTAGAAACATCCGATTCTGCACTTTTGCTTGGAGTTGGGGACGCTAAAACATGGACAGTCCTTGATGAAAATGTGCCTAACGGCAGGTTCTAGAAATTCATGTGCCTTTGATGGTTGCATTGCCAACTTTGGACATAAAATACCATGTGTTGTAATCCCAACTTATATTTATTGACAAAAATTGTGGGATCCTGCCCAAATTTCACTTCCTCTGCCTCAGTATCTTAGCTTTTAAAGTTGGGCATATGTAAAAGGTGAAAAACAAACACTACATTAAACAAGCATTTGCAATGCTATAGGTCTCGCATTTGCGAGATTTTCAACTATTGGCATTGTAAATGACAATGGCTTTTATTTGTGTGTTTTGAAAACAAACCTGCAAGCAACGTCTACAAGTACAAAGTGCACATAAATAAAAAACGTTGACATTTGATTGGCCTAAAGATAAAAAAATACAACAGCAGCTTTCAACAAAGGTGATAGAGTGAAGTCAAGTTGGAAGAAACATGGCTAGGGGTAATGCTGATGTTGACTGATTTAAAAATAGCGGTAGATCACCATTGCACAGGTTTCTACAAAGTTGTGAGGGCAGTATGCAAATGACCTGAAGGAGGATTGAGGTGGTGGGGTTTTGTGAAGCACTCTTTATATTTTTTTCTAATTTATTTTCAATACAGTTGTGCAAAATCACAGTACATCACTGGTTCAGGCATTTGTTTTTAATCGTTTTGTTGTCAATTATTAGCCTTTCATTTTGTGTAAAAAGGTAGATTGGATCCACATAACAGCAAGATATACCTTAAAACAAGCAAAGTGAAAGGAAAAATTGAGAAGGCCAACTGTATTTGGAGTATAGTATAGAGCAGGCCAGTATCCATAGGGTGATCACCGCCATCCAGGTGACCAAGAACGCCGTTTCAAGCTGAGGACCTCTGTGTGTTAACTAAACACATTCTAGGTGTTGCAGTATTGTTTTACCTCCATTACACCCAAAAACAGTAATGAACTGTGGCCATGTCACTATCCAACTAGATCAGAGCACTTTGTACATTACAAACATACAAAAATAATTACACACGTAATTTAGATATCTGGACTTTTACAGCAAGTTACACATGAGTAACACTGCCTTGCAGAAGACATGACGGTGCTCATAATAATTGGGTTGCTTTTGTGAAGGACAACGGAGGTGCTCAAAGGAGGAATGATTGGCTTTGAGAGGCATGGGTAGTAGAGTACAAAATCAATGTTGAGTTAAACTCTATACAAGTTTTTTTTTTACTCGCGGAAGATGAATATGGGAAAGTTAGTGGGCTAAAGGAGTGGCATGTAGGCGATCGTGCCCAGGGGGTTTGACCAGCCATCAACAGGTGGCCGACAAGATGGCCATAGGAGGTTTGGGAGGGGCGTGAGGTCCTGGCTCAATAGGCAGAGATGGGAAGGACTGTGTGAAAGGCTGAGCTGTGGCCTCTGCCCTCGTAGCAAGCCTCTCGCTCATTAACTTCCTATGTTTACCATCACCGGGCTGGCTGCAGCGCAGGCTGTGACCGAAGGCAGCACATTGGCACTTATTATGGCGGCTCTAGTCAGGAAGGCCCTGACAGGCAGAGCCCAGGGGGAGCAGTGGCAGGCTCAGAAGGGGTGGCTTTGTGAGAAGATGGTATAGTGGAGAGGGCCGGTAGACAGATCGTACAGCAGGTAGCGGAGTCAGGATGGGACATACTTTGAGTTGGAGGCTTGGATACATGTGCTATGAGGTACAGAAAGTCAGGATGGGGGTCGTTGAGGAGAAGCCAGTTCTCTGTAGTGACAGGTAGCTGGGATGCAAAGAGTCAAGCGAGCAGGGCACAAAGGGGAAAAGTCGGGGTGCCAGTTAAAACACTAGGATGTGTGCCAGAAGGAGGATAAACCAGGCATGGAGACCAGGCAGGCCATGCCTCCCTTACCTTGATGTGGAAGCGCAGTAGCGCCAGGCGGATGCAGTGCGCCATGCATACCGGCGGCAGGAATCGGAGCTTTGGCGGCGGCATGCCCTTGTTTTACAAGTGACTGACAATCTGCTGCACCGTCTGGCGCTCGTTGCCCTGCCGCTTAGCCCACTTGTGCAGGCGGCCCTGTTCCAGTTCGCCGTTTAGCACACAGAGTTTGATGTTACCCTGGAAGCAGGCACTGGCTAGTGCTTCCAGCTAGCCCAGCATGTGGTTTCTCTGGCCGCTGCTTACCCAGTCGTTGTAGAAGCTGCCATAGAGCTGGTGCAGGCAGGTGTTGGCATCCATCAGCAGCTTGGTCTGTGGAGTCCTCTGCCAGAGCTAAAATAAAAAAAAATACCAGAAAGTAAAAGCGGCGCGTTGTACCTCATGACTGGACTGCCTGAAATGCAGCAAACAAAAAAAAACAAAAAACGGAAAGTGAAAGCGCGACATGCGCGCGTTGTGCCTCATGACTGGATTGCCTGAAACACTGCGAGCAAAAGAGACACAACGCGCGTGCACATCCCCTGTCCGGGCAGACACGGCAAAAAGGAGCGAGGGAGGGAATAAACATGGCTGCCTTCCAATTAAAAGTACGGATTTTTCATGCGTGCCAATCGGAAGCATGGGTGGAGCTTCCACCCCACTTCCGAAGCGAAATCGACTAAAATAGATCTTGCAAGCTAGCAGCACAGCGCTGCGTCACTAGGCGAGACCTAAAAATAGGGTCTTCCCTGTTGAGTCGTCTATAATCTCTTAAGTTTATGAGGAGACTTGAAACATGCAACAGGACAGAGTCTACCGTATTTATGGGGTGAAACCCTTGACAACAGGCTACAGGTGTGTGTAGCTTGCAGATGATAGTCGAAAACATTACATTTTTTTGTCTTTTTATATTGAACTTAGAGACTATAATAACTTTTACATTTTAGAACAAGTCTTTCGTTTGCAAAGTGTAAGAATATACAAATATGGCAAGGTGCGTAGCCCACATCGAAAATGCTCTGAACTAGCTCATCTTCGAAGTAAAAGTGGTCTCATCTTGGCTACCTTGCTCTGTGTTGCCTAAGTTGGTTGCAGTTCTGCTGCTGTAGTCAAACATGTTTGTTTGGTAATAAAACGTTTTGTGTATGTGATCTGTGCCACATGACCTTGTCACCATGTTGTGTCCTTTTCTCTTCCAGCACCACAGCTTCTACGATTTTATCGTCACTAAAGCTAGAGGCAAGAGTGGTAAGTTAGGCCCCGAAAGGAGCTTTCGTGTGTTTGCTGTGTGATTCTGAGCTTTGCTGAGTTTTCAGCCAGTGAACATGATCTTTCCAGTCCATGCTGGTCCTGATGACTGCCTGACTTTCCTTACAGCTACCCTCTGGGAAGCAGTATACCTTCCGTTCCTCAATGTTCGTAGTTCATAGTCTGGTCTTTCCTGTTGCTGTTGTCCTTGCAGAGGTACTTGCCCTGCCCCAGCCATTTCGTAGTTGACTGAATGATCTTTTCTTTGGCTGCTTAAGGTCATTAGTGTCTGCCAGTCCCTGTTAGTCGTAAGGTAAGGAGTACCTGATCTCTCCTGTGGCTTACCGACTGTCAGCAGTACCTCTTCGTCCCTGCTAGTCTGGAGTGAGCGACTCCTCTCTCTGCTGACTGTAAGCGGTACCTCCCAGTCCCTGCTTGTCTGGAATGAGCGCCTCCTCTCTACTGACTGTGAGCGGTACCTCCCAGTCTCTGTTAGTCTTGAATGAGTGCCTCCTCTCTAATGACGGTGAGCTGTACCTCCCAGTCCCTGCTAGTCTGGAATGAGCGCCTCCTCTGTACCTCTTCGTCCCTGCTAGTCTGGAGTGAGCGACTCCTCTCTCTGCTGACTGTAAGCGGTACCTCCCAGTCCCTGCTTGTCTGGAATGAGCGCCTCCTCTCTGCTGACTGTGTGCGGTACCTCCCAGTCTCTGTTAGTCTGGAATGAGCGCCTCCTCTCTGCCGACAGTGAGCAGTACCTCCAGTCCCTGCTAGTCCGGAGTGAGCGCTTCATCTCTCCTATGGCTGCCAATAGCTAATAGTACTGCCCTTTCCCTGCTAGTCCGAAGTCACTGATCTTTCCCGTGGCTACTCGCGATGGCCAGTTCCTCCAGTCTGCACTAATCCTTAGCCATTGTCTGATCTTTCCTGTGGCTACTTAAGGTGAGCATTACTACTTGATCCCTTCTTGTCTTTCGAGAGTGTCTGGCCTCTCCTGTGGCTGCCAACAGTGAGCAGTACCACCATATTTGTTTTATTGCCAGACAAGAAGTCTTAGATTTTGGAAACAAATTAAGATACATGCATCCTCCAATTAAAGACCAAAAGGACATAAACGCATGACTTAAAGGGCCAAGAGGCAGGGCTTGAGGTGGATGCTTTACTCTTGGTTGAATATCCTGACCTGGAAGGGATGTAATAACCAAGGAGATTTGATTAGTCCGACTCTCGGTCAACTGGAAGGTTTGTGTCTTCATGAGAACTCTTGAACTTGCAAACCAATGTGAGCATTGACGGTACAGGGGGAAAGGCAAGCACACTATCCACCAGTTTACCGAAAGCGCATTCCCTTAAGCATCCCTTTGACAGGGATGCATTTGTTGCCATGTTCACTTTTTGTTAAAGAAATTAGGACTATTTGGTTCTATTTTTCCTCGGTCGTCCCCAGCTTACAGGACAGGGGCTCCAGGAGACAGTCACCAGATTCCTCCATTTCTCGAGACATACTGATCTTACAGGAACCCTGGAAACGTTCTTGTTCCGAAGCATCCCTGAGAGTACAAAGACCTGCCCCATAAACCTCACCATTGAAGTCTTTGAACATTCTTGCCACCAGGTTTGGGAAAGGGCTAAAGAGCTGGCTGATCTCAAGAGTCAATATTATCTGCTTTTTGTGGACATACTTTTGATTGTAGCCCAAATGATGTAGTTATTACAACACATTTTTAGCACCCTTTACCTTAATTGAAAAACCCCAGTCACTGTAGTATTCTAATTTGTTTTATAATTGAAGAGCAGCTTGAGTTTTTTCTTTCTTCCTCTAAAAAGTAGTCATGAATGTTATTGGTTAAACTGGATCCCGACCAGGGACCAAAATAATGGAAATGGCTGCAGAACTGAAATGAGACACAGTAATGGATGTTACCTACCTTTTTAACTACTGGGTATTCCTCTGTGCAACATTCCATTCCATCAATCCTAGATCGGCTGCACTGTTAAAGGACCAGGCTTACTTCCTCCACTTAGTCGTTTTTCTATGTAAAGGAGGCATGGCCTTGCTGTTCAGGCTTCACTGCACCTTTTGGGGCTGGGATCATTCTGGATTGCATGTGATGGGTTCCCATCTATTATGGCAGAGAGTCAGCAGTGAGTAACAGATTTCCATCTGTAACATCTTTGGTTTCTCATAAAGACTCATTAATTGGAGGAAGGATGTCAAGCATTGCCTTGGCATCTGAGCTAAAACTGATGGATTGAAATGATGGCCTAAGGAGTTCAATGTACTTCAACATGGACTCGACATTTCCACCCATAGCGTGTGCACTTTTGGTGCCCTTTATAGTCTGCATCCAGTTCAGCTTATTGTTGGTTTACAGGGTTTGCTAAATTCCATCATGTAAGCTGCCACATCTTATTCAAACAACTACAGATGCATTAGTAGTACACCGATCAGCTCAAAAGATTCACCAAATATTCCTTTAAGCCATATGTTGAACCCACGATTTACTAAACAAAGTTTATGTCAGTTGCTAAAGATCAGTTCATAAATGTAAGTAGCCTAGTTACCACTTCATTCCTCTTGCTAGAAGTGGTTCGAAGGCCCTTGCATTAAAATTACCCCCATGATGTGAATTGCTTAAGTAGCCTCCCGCCCTTTTATTTCTTCAGAGTGAGGGTAGTTCATGATTTTCTTAAAAGGATGTTGTTTTCCTTTTTGTGGACCAGCTCTGGTATATAAACTTCAGTGTAGGGTGATTTATTTGCTGCATATACATTTACTCCTTAAACGTGGTTTATATTTTGATGTTCAAGAATCAATCTCCGTTCAGTGTAATCCCCCCCCCCCCCCCCCCCCCCCCAGGGAGCTGTCCGAAAAGTTTTCTTCCGTGAATTACATAAGCTTAAAACGGATTTTGTTGAATATTTCTTTCGATTAGGCCCATCTTGGTGACTAGTACCTCGCTTTAAATACTGGCGAATGAACTCCACATTCATTGGCTACATTTAATCCTTTAAAATCATTTTGCAAGCCCTGCAGTCTAGATTCCAACTCAAGAACAGACTTTGTTGGTCCGGGCGCCCTTCAGAATGTTGTTCTGCCTCCACACCCAAATACCTGTAGTAATTACTCACAACTTTTTAATTCTTTGCGGAGCTGTATATATATATATTTAGCTGCTTTACAAATCAACCTCCCAGGTAGTGTATATTTGATTAGTAGGGCAGTGCTTTGGCAGCAGTCTGGCTGCTTGAACTTGAAGGCGTGTAGGAACAGACGTTTTTTCACTGCTTTTGTTAACTTTGGGAAACCTAATTTGAGGTGGAGTGGGACAGAATTCCACAGGAAGATTTCTACCCAAACATTTGAATCTAACAGGGTCGGTGGAGAGTTTGTTTTGGCAAATTCAAGTAGAACATCTTTTTTCACCTGAGAGTTATGGGGTTTAGAGGGTTGGAGCGTTGGAACCTTCTGTCATGGCATACAATTTTGCATTAATTTGGTCGTTCGGTCCAGGAATCAATGGGGAAACGTTAAGGAGGGTCGGATGTTGGTAGTGAGTTCTCTTTGTGGTTTGCTCACCATTTTGTCTAGAAAATGTTCATAGATTTTAACACAGTAATAAATTCTGAAGCAAGGACGGCTCGTTCCTTTGAGACAGTATTAGCAACTGAAGGGTTCTTCGAAAGGCACATCATTGGTAAAATGCATTTTTGTTAATGTTCATCTGAAAGAACATTGGCAAGTTTGAGCTTAAAATGACCCCTATGTTCACTTTTAGCGATGGAGCCAGCTGACGACCCAAGTATTGTGGCCAGCCAAAAGGGAGTGCAACCAAAGAGCCACTGACTTTACTGCTCCTAGGTGTGTTGGTTAACTGCCTATGTATCTGTAGTAGGCCTTGCTATAGTAGTCTAGGTTCTTGGCTGGTATAACATTTACCGGTGGAAGGTGGTCTGAGACCATGTCGACCCTTGTGGGATTTTGTTGCACGTCCATGAAGCTAGGAAGGAGGCCGGTTTTAACAGTATGTACCTCTACAGAAAAGTCAATGTATAGAAATCGCATGTGACCTCCCTTCCTACCAATGTTCTGCTGGTTTAAATTGTTGGTCTATTGATGATGATATTGAATGAAGGGAACTCTAGTTGTTTGAACACCAAGTTCTAAAAGCTTTCTTGCAATGTAGATAAACTACAAATGGAGATTTCAAAAGTGCTTTAAAGGCATATATTAGCACATGTAACTGTAAAGACTTTATACATACCACAGTATCACCGTTACAGGTGAGCAGTGTTTTTAGCTTCCTAAAATGAAGTTGCACAAAGGATGTCACCGGCTTTAATGTGCTCATGCACTCCGCCGCTTTTCCTAGGATGGTGTTTACACAGAAGCCGCTGATTGACATCACTGGAAGGCTTACGTTGTAATCAGCCGGGTTGTAAAATGCTGGAAGACCAATTTCCGCTCTTGAATAGATAGTGGTCGGATCTGATGTTGCTCTTTTGTGCGTATGAGTGAATGAGGCTTCTCCACAGACACGCCTCAGTGTGGTCAGGCTGGAATGGGCTTTCAGAAGGTGAATCTTATGTTCCTTGTAGTTTTCAAGCTGGGTGGATCCCTGCTGAGTGCTGAGGATGGAACTTTGTATCCAAGGAGCAGAATAGACAGTTGCAGAGATGCCATCTATGGAGTGTCCTATGAATCATGATTAAAGCCAATTAGTGTCTGCAGTGATGTCGAGTTTGGCATAACTGCTTGCTGAAGGGAGTCGGGCAGGGGACTGGGAATAGTATACCTCGTGCAAGGGGTTGGTAATTTGTTTCTCATCTAATCCTGGTTAATAAAACTCTTGCCTCTTCTCTCTTTCTATACAGGACCTCTCTTCAACTTTGACGTCCATGAAGATGTCCGGCTTCTGAGTGACGCTACCGTGGAGAAGGATGAGGTAAGGATTGTATTGTACTATTTTGGAAGCACCGTGGCTGATTGAGGTAGTGGCGGCCAGAGAAGGAAGGGGGCAGTACTGCTTAATCTGGGCCCGCACCCAACCTGGTTTCCTGGAAAGCGGGGTTTTACCAACCAGTTTTACAGGCGCTCTGCCTGATGCCTCCGTGTTTTTTCCTGGTGCCAGGGGCTGTCCTGTAGTGTCAATGAGCCTCCTTGATTGCTCACACCCCATCCTGACGCCGTGCAAATTAGATGGAAAGCTCTTTTTTGTGCGTTATTTTCCAGTGTAAAAGATCAGCGTATGTTACTTTAAAGTGCTTCCTTGCTGTCCCATTTGTTGTATGGATCTCATTAAGAGGCCTGTTTCATAAATGTTACTCAATGTATGCATGCTATAGGTCTTTGTGTCCAAGTCTAGTTGTACATTTTCCACTCATGCATGGGCCATTGTGAGTAGGGGGTCAGGGAGTGAAACCATCTAAAGCCACCTCACAGACTGAATGAATGATTGCTGTTTGGGGGACTCTTTTGTATGTTGTGGATGGATGGAAATGTACTTCATGGGACTAAGGTGGAGAATATGTCAGCGTTATTTTCCTGCAGTGAGTGTGTCAATGTAATAGTTGCTGTCTTCACTGTTATAGGCCAAAGGTGATAGTGCTAAATGATGGGGGGGAAGTGGTTAATGGCCAGTGGGCAGGAAGACGCTTAACACCTTTCATGCACTCACATACACAGGCCTATTGTCTCTGGCCACCAAGCTGGCTTCACGCGGCTCAAGAAGGCTTAGTATGTAGCAGGCTAGAGCCACAGTGTGCGTCCTAAGCCCTGGAAGTACCTTCTCTTAAATGGATCTGTAAGGGCTGAAACCTGCATACCTTTTGTTTGTGCCCGTCTTGTAAAATGTGTGTCCTCCTAGAGCATTGCAGGTCCTGCAGTGGAACCACGTTGCTTGAACAGACCTTCTGAAGATAGTGCCAATTATTATTCCTTCCTTCCTCTCAACTGCTTTTCTTATTTCTCACTTTTTATCCCATCTTTATCTTGTTCCTGTTTTTATCACTGTCATGCACTAATGAAAGTGATGTTCCGTACTCTCTAGTAGTTGCTTTGGCAGCTGCCTTATAAACGAGCATTGACAAAGCCAATGGGTCTCGCCTTTGGGTCCTACTGGCTTTGCCAGTGTTTTTTTTTTTTTTAAAGCCTTTGACATGGCTGCAAGTGTCATCTTGTTAAATAAGAGGCCGGCATCTAAATTGTAACACATGCGTTTTTTCTGTTTAGTTACTAATTGGAGTTTCATTGGTAAATAAAGAGGGGGAAAAAAAGACACAAAAGCTTTTTTTAAATATATATTTTTTTAATATAAATCTGTTGGGGCAACAAGTGCGTGGAAGCAACATGTAGGCTTTCACATGCATGCTTGGGGGAAGAGACGCAATGAGTGACAGCAACGTGGAGCGAACAGGTACAAATGCACTGGTGAACAAACAATGAGGGAGGAGTACAGTGGCGGGGAGGAGAAGCAATGGGTGAGAGGAGGATATTAGTGGTGATAAACAACAAAGCAGTGGGGAGGAGAAGCAACGGGCGAGAGTCTCATCCGGCAGGGGTGAAGCACATGGACGAGAAAGCAACGGTGGGAGTTCAAGTGGACGAGTAAAACATGGAGGTGGCGGGAGAAGCACATCAACGACAGAGCAACACAGGAGAGGGAGAGAAGTGCAGAGGGAGACAGCTGTGCAAAAAACAAAAAAAGTACGCACTCATGGGTTTCTTAAATAAAAAGAAAAAAAAGGAGTGCTTGAAAAGTGAAAGCATAGAAGCTAGCCAATCAAAAGTGATGGTAAAGAGGCAGTGCTCCATGTGAGGGACAAACACATGTTTGACTAGCTGGGACTTGAATTAAAAGCAGGCAAATGAGGGGCAGGAAAGATAACCAATGATAAGCTGTGGGTGGGTTCCAAGCTTCTGTAAGTTCTTGGTATTCCCACAATATGTCTTGGCCTAAATATCATTTGTTGATTCGAAAATTGAGTGTGAGTAATCTGTGTGTTCTACTTCCTCTTACAAATATGCATTACCATTACCAGTTCCTTCTGTAGTCTCGCACAGTACACGCTTTACAGAGCGGCATTGTGGGTGCTGTATCTTCTGTTTGCAGTATGTGCCTTGCTGGCAGCCCTATCTGTGCCCAGAGTAAGCTGTGGGTGCTGTTTCTTCTGTTTGCAGTATGTGTCTTGCTGGCAGCCCTATCTGTGCCCAGAGTAAACTGTGGGTGCTGTTTCTTCTGTTTGCAGTATGTGTCTTGCTGGTGGCCCTATCTGTGCACAGAGTAAGCCGTGGGTGCTGTTTCTTCTGTTTGCAGTATGTGCCTTGCTGGCAGTCCTATCTGTGCACAGAGTAAGCTGTGGGTGCTGTTTCTTCTGTTTGCAGTATGTGTCTTGCTGGCAGCCCTGTCTGAGCCCAGAGTAAGTTGTCGGTGCTGTTTCTTCAGTTTGCAGTATGTGCCTTGCTAGCAGCCCTATCTGAGCCCAGAGTTAGCCTGCAGCAAGTGAATGAGGTTACTGAACCTTAACGTTATTTAGGGAGTGGGAAGGGAGAGGGTCGGTTTCTGCTTTCAACTCTATAAGTGAGTGCCACGCCCTAACCTCTTCTTTCTCCCACCCAGTCTCACGCCGGCAAGGTTGTTCTCCGCAGCTGGTATGAGAAGAACAAACACATCTTTCCCGCGAGCCGCTGGGAGCCATACGACCCAGAGAAGAAGTGGGATAAGTACACTGTAAGGACATGCCATAGTTGCCTGTGAAATGTCTCTTGTTCTGCGTTCTTGGTGTGCCTTGTTTAGCGCTGTCCTTCCAGCCACCCCTCCTCATCCTGGAAGTACAGCGTTTGTGATCCCATCTTTTGTTCTCTACGTTTCTCACTGTTTCATCCGATGCTTGATGTTCAGATTTCAAGCCTCTTCCTTTATAATGCCTTCGCTGCTCCCCATGTCCCCAAAAGTTTTCTGTGGTGGGGCCGTGTTGCACAGAGCATTGCCGGCTTGTATGGTGTCACCACCATTGCTACTTCTGTTTTTTCAAGCACACTAAACCACTTCTAATGCTTTCCTTTTTTTCTCTTCTGCACACAGATCCGATGAAAACTGCTCCAAAGGGTAACAACAATTTGAGTCCCTTCCAGTGATTTCCTTTTCCAAATGCATTTTGAAAAACACATCGAAGAGGTCAGACCCCAGCTACTGCGTAACTCCTAATTGTCAAGAAACGAAGAACGCTCAGGCCTTCATAGTTTGGCTTGGGCCTCATCATCCCATGATGCATTGCTGTCTCTGGATCCACACAGCCCCAAGTGAACACCAATGTTTTTATAGGGTCAAATCACAACAATTTTTTTTTTAAAACTATAGATACATTCCCACTGAAAGATGTAATTTCAGCAGTTTGTGGAAGTGTCTCCGAAGTAGACGGTAGCAGTTACTAGATGAACTATTGCTTGCCCTCCATGTATTGGAATGCTGGAATGGGCTAGCACACTCCCATTTACAAACCGGAGAGGCATAATACAAAAGTAAATTCAGAAAAAATCGAATTTAAGACAGAATAAGTTTAAAAAATATTGAGTGCTCTCTATGTCTTTTAATTTTTCAGCAGACTTTTCCCAATTTAGAGTTTAGCGGATGGGTTAATCGATCCCGCCTGCCATTTTCTAAATGCCATGGGATATAATGCACTTGTAACACTGCCGACTGGATGTCTGTCACCTTTGTGATGGAGTAACCTGTCTGCCGAACACTATTCTTACCCCTAGACTTCATTTTGTTTGTAGGGTCTTACTTGTACATAAAGTTGTGTATTGATAGAAAAAAGTTTTAATGTAGCAGTATTATTTTCTGCTGTGTTGCTCAGTGTTTCTTGTTTGCCTTGTATCCATGTCGAGCGGAATAAATGTTATTTTCTTTAATCTATTCTAAAGTGAGTTAATTTTTGCTGGAGAGAGCAGTGGAGAGGAATGTGATGTTTTACAGTGCTCTATCTATACACTTCTTGCATTGAAGCTGTGTTTGGCCTATCCCCTTGTGGTATGGTTTAGTGGTGTCATTACCTGCCCGAACTCAAAGCCTGCTGCAGTCCGTCTAACCAGCTCAGCGTTGATAACTTGACTCCTTTTACACATCTCAATTGAGAAACGGATACTAGAAACTAAACTCATGAGTACTTAAAGAATGCACCGATCCTGGATTTTCAGTCACCGGCAATCCTTGCATTGGAAAAAATTCCCCAGATCCTGATTCTTTGTAATACGATTTGGAGTTAATGCCGCACATGTAGCTTTTTACATACTCAAATGGCACTTTGGTGCACGAAAACGTTTGTGATAGTGGCCCATTGAGAATAATTATGACCACATAATCTGAAAAGCAAGTTTTGCAGCGTGAATCTTTCTGGATTCACTATGCTGTGCATTATTCCGCGGTCTTGTGGTTGGGTCCGGAATAGTAGACTTTTCTTTTTTTTTTCATAGCCCAGGTGGGCGTCGACATCCCACCTTTTGGTGTATTTCCAGTGACGTCAGCACGCTTCCTGCGGAAGCACCCACTCTTGAGCGCCATCTTCATATTCTTTTTTCCGCGGTTGGGTCTGGATCGTTCCCGAGAGTGCTCCAGACATTTTTGGAGAAAAAGAAGAAAAAACGCAGTTTTTGGACGAAAAACATTGGAGAAGACTTCAGGAGACTACATCATCGAGAAGATCAAGGAAAGAGGGAAGAGAGTTCCAGAACTTCGATTTTCCATCGAGGAATGCGAGCGCAGGGGGCCCCCTGAACGCATGAGATGTACAAGACTCCTTTCAAGTTCTGCGCGAATTGCCACCACTAGTACGCACAGAAGGACCAGCACCCGGTTTGCAACCTCTGCCTACCGGTAGACCACGAGAGCAGCGACTGCTCCGCCTTTACGCCGAAAACTCTTCGAGTTTGAGCGAGACAGAGATTAGCCAACGCCACGATGCAGGGCAAGGGCCAGCCTCCATCCCTTTGAGACCTGGGTCTATCTTCAGACGAAGAAGACGACAACGCCGCCGACTAAGACGACGGCTACACGGTCATAGAGACCGATATTACGAAGACTCCAAAGAAGGTAGGAGACTCTACGGTCCCTAAAGCCCAGAGAGACCAAGGGTCTCGAAAGATCGAGGGAAAATCCTCGAAAGCGCCGGCGCCGAAAGCTACGGCGCCCGCACCTAAACCCAGGCCCAGCGGATCCTCTGAGAAGGAGTCCCCGGCGCTGAGAGCTGAAGAACATCTAAAGCCGTCGAAAACGTCTCCAAAACGCAGAGGGAGAAGGACCCGAAAAAGGCCCCAGCGCCGACGCCGAAGATAAGCTCGGCGCCGAAACCTTCGACGCTGAAAATTTGTTCTGCGCAGAAGAGATCGGCCGTCCTATTAGACGCAGATCTGGCTGCCGAAATGGCGAAGAAGAAGAGGAGTCTCGAAGCAGAAATGGAAAACATCCTGCAACGAAAAAAGGATTTCGACGCCAGTATAAAAGACTACATAATCCCGACCAAGCCCAAGCCACAGGTGCATGAGGTGGTCGAGGAGGGAGAGGATGAAGTTGAGGAACAGTCGGGGAATGTCGAAATATTCGACGAACCGGACGAAGACGAGGCCTTCGACTACTATGAGGAGGACGACGACCGCAGGACGCTTCTGGGTTCGGCGACCTCGGAAAGCCAGGAGATCGACTGGCAGTATGTCGACACAGAGAGTCCCAAAGAAAGCGTCGACACTTATCCTTCGAAGCCTTCGCCGCCAGATGACATTGGCGTGTACAACACGGTCATCAGGAATGCAGCGGCTGTCTTCAAGGTGAAACTCGAAGAGCAGCAGAAGGCTGACTTTCTCCTCGAGACATTGCTCCCCACACAGACCAAGAGCCAGTACCTGCCAATGCTAGAAAGTGTCATGGCACAAGGGAAAGAAGCCTTCAGGGAGCCGGCTACTTGCAAGGCAGTCACCCCAAGGACTGAAAAGAAGTACAAACATTCATCCAAGGACCCAGCCTATATCCAGGGCACGGTCTCGGCAGACTCAATCATTGCTGCCACAGCAAGGAAGAGGGCTAATGTGTCTACTACCTCAGGACCACCTCCAGACAAGGAGAGCAAGAGGATGGACTTGGTAGGGAGAAGAATTGAGAGGAATGCTGCGATGCACTGGCGAATGGCCAAGTCCAACGCACTACTAAACAGACATCAGTACCAAATCATGGAGGAACTGGGCAAGTTGATGAAAAACATGCCTCAGGAATTCAGAGAGAGAGCTGAAAACCTAGTCGAAGAGGGGAAGAATGTGGCAAACTCTTGCATCAAGACAGCTCTGGACGGAGCGGACACCTCCAGTAGGCTCATGATGATGGGCATCACAGAAAGAAGACAAGCCTGGCTCAGGGTGTCAGGCTTCAAGCCAGAGGTGCAAGACAGCATACTGAACACCCCGTTCAACGGACAGACCTTGTTCGGGCCCCAGTAGACAAAAAGCTCAGCCAACTAAAGAAGGCCAATGAAACAGCAAGGTCCATGGGGGCATTGCAGTTCAGAGGGTCCAAAAGGGGCACCCCATCACGAAGGCCCAACGGCAGGGGTGGGAACCAGCCAGGAATATCGCACCAGGCGTTCCAACAATCCCACCAGACGGAAAACCAAACACAGCAAGGCCAGCGGAAGCAGTCCTGGTAATACCAGCAGAGGGGGCAGCCCTTTTGCGGGAGAGGCAATGGATGGGGCCAGAATAGGAGGGGAGGTCAGCAACCCTCCACCAAGTGACTTGGTCAGGCAACATGTGCCCACCCAAATAAGAACTCCCAGGGTGAGGCACGAGAACAGCACGCAGGGGTCAGGCGCACTAAGTACCTGCGGGCACGTGAGACCAGTGACAGGAAGACTAAAACATTACTTCCAGGAGTGGAAGAAAATAACTTCAGACAAATGGGTTCTAAACATCATGCAGTTCGGATACTGCATAGCACTGGAAAAGACACCAACAAGCAGAAAGCCAAAGAGAAGGCAACTAGCAAAGAAAGAGCTGCAGCTACTCCAAAAGGAAGTGGGAGAGCTCCTGCAAAAACAAGCCATAGAACCAGTACCTTACAGAGAAAGGAACAGAGGGGTGTATTCTACGTACTTCCTGGTGCCAAAGGTATACGAAACAATGTGACCCATCCTGGACCTAAGGTTCTTAAACAAATTCATAAGAATGCAAAAGTTAAAAATGACATCCCTGCAAGAGGTGCGCTCTCAATTGCAAAAGGAGACTTCATGGTCCCCATAGACCTCAAGGATGCCTACCTAAACATACCAGTCAACAGAAGTCACAAACATCTGCTCAGATTCGCCATAGGGGAACACCACTATCAGTTCACAACCCTAGCGTTCGGTCTAAAGTCGGCGCCAAGGGTCTTCACAAAGTGCCTAGCAACAGTCGCAGCACACCTAAGAAGGGAGGGAATACACGTATACCCTTACCTGGAGGACTGGCTTATATAAGCAAGGTCATACCAGATATGCAAGGAGCATGCACAGAGAGTGGCAAGAACACTTATGGACCTGGGATTCTCCATACACTGGGGGAAATCCTCAATGGAACCAGAACAAATAAAGATCTTCCTGGGAGCTCAGATCGACACCGTACAGGCCAGGGTGTTCCCAAGCGAGAAGAGGTCAGTTGCACTGGTGAAGGAGACAAAACTTTACCAGAGGGGGCAAGCTTGGACAGTGAGAATAGCGAGCAAGATCATGGGCATGATGGCATCATGCATTCACCTAGTGCTAAATGTGCGGCTGCACATGAGACCCTTGCAGGAGTGGTTACAAGGGCAATGGTCACAAGCAACAGGACGTTGGGAGGATCTAGTGGTTGTAATGCACACAGTGCAGAAAGAAATTGCATGGTGGAACATGGAGAACCTGATAAGGGGAAAGCCTCTAACAACGCCAACGGTTACCATCACTACAGATGCATCCCAGAAGGGATGGGGAGCTCACATGGAGAAACTCAAAGTGAGGGGTCTGTGGACACCAGCAGATGCGATAAAGAACATCAATTTCCTGGAGTTGAAGACAGTTTTCCTTGCTATAAAAGCCTTTCAGACAAAACTGTACAACCAGAGGGTGTTGATCCAGACGGACAACACTACAGCAATGTTCTAAATCAACAAGCAGGGTGGAACACAATCGGCCACGCTCTCGAAGCTGGCACAGGAGATATGGACTTGGGCCATCCCTCTCAACATAGACCTGCTAGCCATTCATCTTCCAGGGAAGGACAACGTAGAAGCAGATTGGCTCCGCAGATAGACATCGGCAACCCACGAATGGGAGCTCAGTGCACAGGAGAGAAAAAGGCTGTTCGACAGGTGGGGGACACCGTCGGTGGACCTATTTGCAACACGCCAAAATGCAAAATGCCGAAGCTTCGCATCCAGGCGGCTAGGGAGGGGTCCCTGGGGAATGCCCTATGGATAGACTGGTCGAGGACATTTGCTTACGCTTTTCCCCCGATACCACTGATTCACAAGGTCCTCAGCAAGTGCAGAGCGAGCAACATGATACTGATACTGGTCGCACCACAGTGGGCCAGGCAGACATAGTATTCGCAGATCATGGAGATGGCACAGAGCGCACCCCACAGATTCGGAAGGTGAAAGGACCTGCTCACCATGCAAAACGGGCAGGTGCTACACCCAGAGCCAGAGAGCCTGAGCCTGGTAGCATGGCTCCTGAGGACATAGAATTTGCGCATCTGAAACTACCAGAGAGCACCCTGAGGGTACTTCGGGAGGCACGAAGGCCCAGCACGCGAAAGTGCTATGTATCGAAATGGAAGAGATTCACTCTATGGTGCAGGAGAGAGAAGCTGCACAATAAGATGCAAAGGGACTCAACGGTGCTAAGATACCTCACGCACCTACTAGACGAGAAACTAAGCTCATCCTCCTTGAGAGTTCACTTAGCAGCAATAGTCTCTTACACAAGAGGGGAGACGTGTAAGAGTTTCTTCACCTCACAATGGGTTAAAAGATTCCTGGAAGGAGCTAAGAGGATTGCGCCTGCAAAGAGGGTGCCACCGCCTGCATGGAACCTTAACCTGGTACTAACAGAACTGATGAAACATCCTTTCGAACCAATTCACAAAGCATCCCTAGAGAGGCTAACAATGAAAACCACTTTCCTGGTAGCAATCACCTCGCTGCGTAGGGTAAGCGAACTTCAGGCGTTAATGTTACAGGAACCCTACATCCAAATTCACAATGATAGGGTGGTAATGAGAACAGACCCACACTTCATGCCGAAGGTGGTGTCAGGGTTCCACATGAATCAAACTGTACAAATACCAAGTTTCTTCCAGAAACCAACAACAAGCGCTGAACGAGCTCTTCACACCCTAGACGCCAGAAGGGCTGTCATGCACTACATTGAAAGGACAAAGGATCACAGGAAAACTAAACAATTCTTTGTTTCCTACGCAATAAGCTTCATGGGAAACCCAGTAACTAAAGGCACAATTGCGAGATGGATCGCACAGACGATACAATTCTGCTACAAACAGGCTGGGGAAGAACTGGCAGGGGGGACACGGGCCCACTCTACCAGGAAAAAGGGAGCTACAATAGCTTTCCTGGCCAACACACCCATTCAGGACATATGCCTGGCGGCAACATGGGCTTCAGTGCACACGTTCACTAAGCACTACTGCATGGATATACAGATGAACAAGGAAGCACAAGTCGGACAAAAGGTGCTTCAACATATATTCAACAACCAACGCTCATCTTCCACCCAGCTACCAAAAAAATGAGAAACCGCTACAAAGTCTGTGCACAGCATAGTGAATCCAGAAAGATTTACGCTGCAAAACGAATAGTTTCTTACCTGTCGGTGTAGTTTTGCAGCTTGAAGATCTTTCTGGATTCACTAGCGAACCCAACCTACCTCTGCCAGAAAGATGAGGCTGGAGAGGAAGGGGGTTGAAAACATGGACAACTACTTGAACAAACAAGCCTTGAAGGTTAAAGCGGTGAATGACTTACTAGAACATTGCCATTACTTCGATAACAGAACAAACATGAGAAAAAAGAATCCGAAGATGGCGCCCAAGAGTGGGTGCTTCCGCAGGAAGCGTGCCGACGTCACCGGAAATACACCAAAAGGTGGGACGTCGACGCCCACCTGGGCTACGAAGAAAACAGAAAAGACTACGATTCTGGACCCAACCACAAGACCGCGGAATAATGCACAGCATAGTGAATCCAGAAAGATCTTCAAGCTGCAAAACTACACCGACAGGTAAGAAACTATTCGATATTTTATTCTGAACTTGAAAAACTGTTTCTTATATTTCAATCATATCATGGAATCCCTAGTATCATACCGAAAAGTAGAGCTTCTTCAACAACAGTCTTTTGCGGAAAATCCAGGGGAGAGCAGCAGAGGCATCAAAACTTCCCTCATCACAACCTGGAACAGCCGATGTCAATGGATGATCTGCCAAAAACATGATACTGTAGGAAGATAGCATATTTTCGTTTTAAGTTTTGTAGTTTGATTGCCAACACTCTAAGAATTTGTGAGAGGAGTAAAATAGAAAGATTTGTAGTATGAATTAAATATCTTGAAGACCTAGCGCTTAGAAGTAACTGCAAGGCTTCACTAAGCTTAACAAAAAGCTCTTTAAATAAATCTCAACAAAGGGTGTGCAAAAGTACCCCTCTGCAACGTTTATCATGCATCGAGGTTTCCTGAAAAGTTTCTTGCCAGTGTCAGAGGGGTGTTATGTATATAAAAAGAAGACGTGATTTGTGTGCGCAATGTGTTGAATTCCGCCTAACCTGAAAGTTTTGAGGAGTTCTCACTTGAAATCTCGCACCAAAGGGACCTTGAGTTTGGATGCCTCAGCCCGGGCCGTTCCTCATGGTCACCCGGCGTACCAAGATTACAAGAATGCCTTGTCACCTTCCCTCCGATAGGTATTGTTGGGGTTGGTGTGTGATGCCACACCACCCAGATCCTTCCGCCGGTCTATTGGATGTGACAAGGCTGACTTTAGCCTCCATGCGAACTGTCCTCCTTCTGTACCCTGGATGGGGAACTGCAGGCCCATGAGGGTTCAGCGGGTCCATGTGGTACTGAGCTCCTACCTGGCCAGGTTAAAGTAAGAGCAAGCCAGGGGTGCATTCCCCTGATCTGAGCTTTGTTTGTTGGCTTGAACCCACAGAGATATCAATGGGGCCCGTGGGTATATAGTTAACACCACATACATCACACATTCGTATTGGGTTTACACGCTCTCATTCAATTCTGTGAGGGCGCAACTAAATCGCAAGCGTGTTGTAGACAAGGAGTCTCGGTTCGTAGGGAGAAGAAAAGGGTTTGCTTACTAAAAACGTGGGTCCATTTCTGCATCGATGCATATGCACTTGGAATCCACATGGAGTGCACAGACACCCACTATAAAGATTGCGAGTAGTGGATATGTTTTATGTCCTAGTGGCTAAGCTTATCACTGAAGTGAGTGTACGAATACTACAGTTCACTGCCTCCAATTCTACGAGGCATACTTTGAGATGTGGGTAATTCTCACGCTATGTATAAAAAGTATTGGGAACCTTAAGAGCACTTAACCCTCGAGAGAGCATATTTCAGTGACGCGATTTTCTTTGTCTGTGATCATGTGTTTGTCTTTTCAGATGTTTTCCTTTCAACGAATGGGATGAAAGGACGCCTGACCGTGAGTACATGGTTTGGTCACAGTGATCAAGGGTAGGGTACACCTTAGCGAGTGTATACCTCCCGGGTCGCGTTCACTGGTCCTGACGAAAACCTGGTACTATCAACTGCAGGTTGAAACATGTAGACCTTTTTTACTGCCCTCTTTTATGCACGTGTTTGTTCACTGAAAGATACCGAAGGTCAATTTAACCAAGTACGGCACCTTAACAATTCTTTTAATATTGTGTAGTTGCCCCAGAATAAAATATTTGTAGTGGGTTATATCTGGCCAATTTTTTATTAACACCTTTTCCACTCCCTTTCACAACAACAAAATGACCTGCTCCACTGCAATCAGGTGTCGTAGCACACCAGAATAGCATTCGGCTGTTCGGGTGGGACCCCAATGATGAAACATGTCACTAACTAAGTTGGTGAGTGAGGGGTCTTCTTAAGAAAGGACAATTTCCTTTCCTATGCACTTCTCCCAATACCACGAAGACAGTCAGCTGTGTCCTGGGCGAAAACTAACAGCCTGATGGAACTCCTTCAGCCAGGCCAGACTTTTTCTGAGCCTCTTACCTTTTAAAGAGGCCTTGATCAATGACCTACTAGAGGCTTAGGCTAAGCCTTTTAGCAGCCCTCCGGTTAACAAGCAAATTGCCAGACGCCATTGACGGCTTGAGGCGATTCAACCTTTTTGTTGCAGCACTCGTGAGAGTCTGGATGATGGCGTTGGACACGCCGGATGCTTATTTCCATATTCCAGTTCTGCCAGCCCACTGGCGCTACCTGCAGTTTGTGATGGAAAAGGAGCATTTTCAGTAGGTCCTGCTCCCCTTTGGTTTCACCAGCGCCCCTCTGATGTTCAGGAAAGTGATGGCATTGGTGGCAGCACACCTTTGGAAGTCGGCGGTGCCAATCTTCCTCTACCTTGACGATTGGCCGTTGGAGGTGGGGGTCTCTCAAGGCAGTCATCAACCACCTCAAGATGACTGCGAACCTCCGGTCATCTTTGAGGTTCACTATCAACGTGCCAGAATCCCAAGCTCCTTTTCAACCAAGCCTTTCTGGACTTGGTTCCATCCCAACCCTCCCCCCAGGAAATAGAGTACAGGAAGTTCAGGCTGTGATCCTAATCTTTCAGCCTCATTTCTGGATTTTAGTGAAGTTGACTTTGAGGCTGCTGGGACTGATGGCCTTCTGCATCCTGCTGGTTGAGCACACCAGGTGGCATATGAAGGCTCTGCAGTCTGGGCCAAATTGAACGTACCCAATTTACAGGAACAACTGGAGCTGACGACCCCCAAACTAAACCCTGACTGTAACATAGCTAACGAGCAAATAAACACCTGGATCAAATCTGCGGTCCTAAAAGCTGCCCCCATTAAAAAGTCAAGCTCTAGAAGAAAGAGGATCTCGGAACCCTGGTTCTCGGAGAAACTAAGACTACTAAAACAGACCTGTAGGAGGGCCGAACGGAAATGGAGGGCCAACTACGAAGAAGGGGCTAAAGAGAACTACCGGAGGACTCTGACCTCCTATAAAAAATTGATCCTGGAAGAAAAATCTTCCTACTATGTAAAGAAAATCAATGAGGCCAAAAATTCCTGTAAAGAGCTGTTCTCTACAGTTCAGAAACTGACTAACCCTGAGGCTAACATCCAAATGGAGGAGAGTGCAGTATTTTGCAACACATTGGGACAATTCTTTGTTAATAAAGTAAAGTCAATATACGAATCTGTTAGCTCCACCAATCACAGCATCGCGTCACAATCAAGGGCTCGTCCCTACCTCTGTGGGTTTAGAGAAACCGGAGATTCGGGATTCAGATTTACGACCTGATTAGTAGATCAGATACAACAAATAATTCTGGAAACTAGGTCGGGGGTATCACAGACCCGTGTCCAACAAATATCTACCATCTGTTCCCAGGGCTACTAAGCAAACAACTCCAGATACTTCTTGATAAAATAATACAGGCAAGCATCTTCCCTGATGTTTGGAAAACGGCATCTGTTACACCACTGTTGAAAAAGCCTAATCTGGATCCTTCGGACCCAGCCTATAGGCCAATATCAAAAATACCATTCCCGGCAAAAGTGCTGGAAAAGATTCTAAATTCACTGCTGACCGGGTTCCTCAGGTCCACCCACGCCCTAAACCATTCGCAGTATGGGTTTAGGGAAGAACATGGGACCGAGAGAGCACTGGCAGTAGAAGAGCTCAGGAGTGTGCTAGACGCAGGCGGGAAGGCTGCCTTGATTGTATTAGATCTATCGGCAGCCTTTGACACTGTTAACCATGACACACTCCTGGCTCGCCTCGCTGATCTGGGGGTTCACGATTCTACCCTTGCTCTGACTGCATCCTTCCTTAGAGATAGAACCTTTACTGTCAAAACAGGGGAATGTACTTCCAAATCCTTTAAGTCTCCATGGGGGATCCTACAGGGCTCCTCCTTAAGCCCCACCCTTTTTAACATATACGTAGCCCCATTAGCCTCTATCATCAGAAACTGTGGGTTCCTTCCAGTCTCCTACGCCGAAGACACCCAAATAGTGGTGTCTATCTCCAACAACACTGATGAAACGGCAGAGAGGTTCAGGAAATGCATGGAACTAGTCAGCGATTGGATGCAACAACATTGTTTGAAATTAAACGTCGATAAATCCGAGGTAATGCTATTTGGCATACAACCTAACATCTGGTCACAGAAATGGTGGCCGGACATCTTGGGGACTTGCCCATTACCAGTGGATAAAGTCAAGAATCTGGGCTTCGTGCTTGATGATAAGCTTACTGCGCCCAAGTCATCCGAGTGGCTCCGGACTTGGTAAGCAAAGCATTGTATCCAGAACTCCTGGACTTAAGCATCAGCCCTCTGATTAGGCTGCCACTCCGGGAGGATCTGCTGTAGCAGTAAAATGGTCGGGTTCTACACCCTGCCCTTATAAACCTTTTCCCTCTTGCATGAAGATTGAGTGGTGGTTGGGGTTTACCTTTTATAAGATCCCAAGTCTAGGAATCTGCACCCTAGCTAACAATTTGCTTTGGGGGCTCAGCAGCTTTTGACGTACATAACCTCAAAAGCAACTGATGTCAGCGATTGGAATTTGCGACTATATAGGCCCTGTACGCCCCTTTTGGAGCGGAATGGTGTCAGTGTGGAGCAGCATGGTGCAACCATCCGCTGAACAGAGATACTACGAAAACAGTTTTTTGGATCCAGGCTGATGCCTGGGAAATCTGCAGCTAGATGGTCTCTACCAGAAAGAGAATTACCAAAGGTAAACAATTTGTTCATCTGGTACATGATTACTGTTTTTTGGGTGCATCCGGCTGTTTCTATCATGTGATGGCTTTACATAAAATATGATAACTGCACCGGGGCGAAGGATGGTTGCACTTTAGTTTAAGATGGCTAAATTGTGCCATTGAAATGCTGAACCATAGCAAAGGATGGTGGTACCTTGGCACAGCATGACCCAGCAATAGGATGGGTGCAGTTGCCTTATGATTACTAACTGGGCATGTAATGTCTATTTCTGGTCATGTGATGTCCGTTCCTAATGTGATAGTGGTCCTCAGTCATATGTTGGCTGGATCTCGGTGTAAAAAGGCTCTATTTGGGCATCATTTGATGGCGGTGCCCAGGCATAAGATACTACAAATAGGCTTTCAATGCTATGCATAGGTTTAAACTTGACCTGGTTATCCAAGGCTATATTTATACATATGGTGGCTGTACCTGGGTGGAACGGCACCATGCGTTAGTTTCACATCAGTATTGTTTAAAGCACATGTATTTGGTCGTGAATTTCATTGATATATCAATCCCACACAGATTAAATGTCCAGGTAAAATTGCTGGGAGATTTGCATTTAAATGTAACTCTGCTGCATGCACATAATCTGCTGCCCCTGTAGCGCTGGTTAACTGAGCCTGGTGGAATTATGTTGTTCAAGTGTCCTTCTCCTACTCCCTGCCTTTGTGTAAAGTGATGCTTCTCACAGCAGGTAGCACTGGGGCTTGCTCGAAGCAGGAGAACCCACTATATTGACACAATGAAGTGTAAGATTGCTGGACCTGGCTGAAATTAACCCTTTCGCAAGCAGCAATTCGAAACAGACAGAGGGCTGGCTTGCCTTAGAAACTCCCAAATCCTTGAACAACAGCAACTTAATTCTCTCACTCACCCGTCGTAACCTCTATATAGCAATGCTCAATAAAAAACTATTTAGCTTCTCCTGGCTAACAAAGTTAGACGAATTATTAAATTAGCCTCACCTCATTATCTGGGTCTCCACCCTCCAGGCACAGGAATGCTGACAATACACTTTCCCTATTACTGAACCTATCCTCACCCCCAATGCTTCCAAAATGGATCCCACTTCACTTTTATAAATAATCCTATGAGACAAACTTTAAGGGTGAACAGCAGAAGACATCTGCTCCATCATTTGCAGTTTGCTCTTCAGTGTTTGCATTATTTACACTGTATATACTCTCATGTTGCTAAAACCATGAGGTTGCTGCTGCCTTTGAACGCAGCTTAAACCGCTCTGTGTTTCCATATGTGTGGGTCCAGCCTTTACTTTGCTCTTCCAGACTTGAGCTGATTAGTTGTTCTTGCTTTTATGGGATGGTGTGTTTGCCTGGTTCTAGTACTTCTCGTGATATCCCTTCTGCCCATGATGCACAGCGTTTATCAGCTACATGAGCATAGCGCCAGGATGCCCGTAGGGTTGCAGAGCGCTCTATAAATACTATAAATAAATACATAAATTCTCAGAAGTACCCTCTATAGCTTTGTCTCGCATGTAAATAATGTTTATTTCTATAGCTTTGTATCTTCAGAGTGCATGCAGGTCTCTCCATTATTTCTCCCTCCAACTTATGCCTGCTCAGGACAAACTTTACACAAGATATCCAAATGGAGAACCCGGTGCAGTAACCACCTCGGTGAACTAGGATCATACAGAATGCCGTAAAGGGGCTGGAAGAGCTGCTACGAGTTTCCAGCTTCCTGAAAACCACATTCAGCGTTCCCCTCTCACATATGTCCTCATCCATCACACTGCTAAGCTCTGCGTTCCATTACACGATAACCACGCCTCGGTGGTCGCCAAGCACAACATTGAAACACTTCCCACATACAATCAAAATAAAGGCAACACGCTTTCCAACCTTGTAGGCAAGTGCTTCCGCGCCCCACCTAGCAGTAGAAAGCGCTATATAATTTTTACAATATATAACATATTGACAGCGGGACCACTCCTCATACAATGAAAACAAGCATTGTCAAAGGAACATGGGTTTCACCTCTGTGAGATCTATTGGCTTTGTTACTTTTTTTTTTTTGCAATGTTGGACAGCAGCTCAGCTGGAAGTAAAAAGGACCAATGATTTCAAAAACATTGACAACGCCAAAAATCTCTACTGTTGGCTTTGCAAATTTTTTTAAGCCATGTTGTACAGCGGTGCATCTGAAAGTAAAAAAAAAAGTTATAATGCTATGACGCAGCCAGCTTTGACCGTATCATGCGTTTTTTTCCCCCCCAAATACTTTCAGACTTCCAGCCATGTTGTTTAAGAGGCCAGGGCAGATTTTGAGACAGTTTGTTTGAAATAAAAGCTAGCAAATGGATTCCATCAATTTGTGCAACTATTTCTAAATAATAATGACCTGGCTTGCAAAAAAACAGGGATGATTCACATCTGAGTGTTTCCAGAGGAAGGCTGCATGCATGCACCCAGGAGGGAGAAGAACACACTGCAAGGGACACTGCGCTTCTGTTGACTGGCGCCGGGGCTGGCCCTGTGTGCATCACATTAAGACGAGTCCTCCAGGTCCTCGTGGTCGCAGGGTGTTGACCCTCGGAGCTCAGATAGGGAGTTGCAGACGCCAGGGGTGCTGCTAAAGTTAATGACCATAAGTATATAGGATCAGCTGCAGGAGACCTGCCACCCCCACCATATGTAGAGGTAACTGTTGTCCGCAGGTGGCACAGGGATGGATAATAAACAAATCGCTTTGTTAACCAAGCTTCCCAAAAAAAAATTGCCAAAGCCAATAGGTTTCGCCGATGTGCCTTAGCCATCTTCTACAACAGAATTTCTTAAAAGTTAGAAAAAAAGTTCTGACGCTGCCAGCACTGGTTACATCATAGCTCTTTTTTCCTGGCGAGAGTGTGGCAAGCAACAGCTTGGATGAGGCAAGCAACAACAGGGGCGGAGGGGAATGGAGGAACGGGGCAAGAAACAACTGGGCAAGCAATCCAAAAAAGTGCTATATGATGCAATCCGTGCTGGCTGTGTGATGGCGCTTTGTATTTTAAATTGGGTGGGGGGATTGGGCAAGAAACAACAACCAGCAAATAAAACAATGATGCAGTATGCAACACAACAGAGGGGCAAACAGCAACAAGCACTGGCGTTGCCAATAGGTCTCGCAGTAGGAAAGTTGGAGCTATTGGTTTTGTAAATGACATTTTATATTTGTTTTGTGATTTACAATGCCAATACTTTTAACTTTAGCATATGTGACACTTTTAGTATTTGTAATGTCACATGTTTTGTATTGCCTTTACTTAGATGTATTGATATTACAATTAACATTGGCTTTTAATTTTTTTAAATAATTAATACTTAAATAAAAGTGATTGTAATTTTTAATGGCAATAGCTTAAACTTTTGTAAATAACTGTTGTGAAGATTATGTTCAGTGACTAAAATCCAAGAACAGAAGTGAAATATTAACATTTTTTGTGACATTTGCAATAAAGCTTCAAACATTGAGAGAACATATTTGAACCAGTGATGCTGTGGTAGTCCTGAGTGATGCTGTGGTGGCGCTGAGTGATGCTGTGGTGCCCCTGAGTGATGCTGTGGTGGAGCGATAGATAGATAGAGGGCGATAGATAGACAGAGTGACGGCGATAGATAGATAGACAGAGGGAGGGCGATAGAGTGAGGGCGATAGATGGATAGATTGATAGAGAGTGAGGGCGATAGAGAGATAGAGTGAGGGGAATAGATAGAGTGAGGGCGACAGATGTGTGTGTGTGTGTGTGTGTGCGGTTGTGTGTGGTTGTGTGTGTAGTTGTTTGAGTGGTTGTACGTGTGAGTGGTTGTATGTGTGAGTGGTTGTATGTGTGAGTGGTTGTATGTGTGAGTGGTTGTATGTGTTAGTGGTTGTATGTGTGAGTGGTTGTATGTGTGAGTGGTTGTATGTGTGAGTGGTTGTATGCATGTATGGTGGTGGGGTTGTGTGTGGGGTTGTGTGTGTGTGGGTGTTTGGGGGTGTGTGTGGGTGTTTGGGGGTGTGTGTGGGTGTTTGGGGTTGTGAAAGTTTTAGTGATGGAAAAACGACTTTAATAAATGGCCCAAAAATAAGCTATACAAATGACATAATTAGTTGGCCACAAACCAGCAAACCTTCTTAAGTGAGAAAACTCTAAAAAACTGCAAATTGTGTTCTGGCTTAGTTCAACTGCTGATTGCCATCTAATAGTCTTTATTGATGTTTGAGTGCCTTCTCGTTGCCCAGCAGCAGGCAGTCCCAAGGACTGATCCCAGCCTCTGCTCCTGCTGTGTGAGGAGCACTGACACGAACTTCTAAGGACCTGGATATGCTTGCAACCATCATTTTCTTTGGTGGTTGCGGGTTTCTGTTGGTTTGATGCTTATGGTCGTATTCAGTCAGTGTATTGGCCAACAACACCGTACTTGTTTCCACTGTTTGTGCATGTCTGCATAGGAAAAGATGCATGTTTAATAGTAACTATGGAAGGTTCACTGCATATCATGTTTAATAGTAACTATGGAAGGTTCACTGCATATCATAATATCCTTGCACATCACGCTCACCTATTAACGCTGTGTCTCATTGTAAGGATCTTCACGCGTTCCTGTTTCCGCGCCTCTCTTGCACGTCGACTGCATAGCCGCATGCGCGCGCATCCCTCACTGTGTATTAGCTGTATGAAATGATTACATTGATTCTTCTCAAGCATCTGAAGGGTTTAATGGAGTCGGTCCAAGCCCACTTTTGCTGGCGCTCAGTTAATTGAGGATCGTCTGTGTCTTGAGAGGAGGAAGCCTCTTCTGTCCCCAGCAGATGCTGACACCTCATTACCTCTCGGAGAAGCCCCGCACAACTTCAAGTAGATTAATACATTTCATAAAAGGGATAATGCTAATGGATAAAGTGGAATGTTTTCTGTCTTGGGTTATGCTTTAATAAGCTCGGAAGTGAAAGAGTCCAGCAAATGCAGAAAACAGAAAAGAGAGCGATGAGGGGTGACAGCCTGGCACATATGATGAAAGAAAACAAAGGGACGAATAAGACAGACAAACTGAAATGAAACAAACGGTTAGGCAAATAATCTGGAGAGAGACACAGTTGACACATAAAGATATAGAGAAAGAGGGAGCTGAGAGAGAAAACAGTACAAGAGAGGGCATGTGGTAGCGTGAGAGAGAATTAGGGAAACAAGAGCGGCCGGGAAACTGAAAGTACGGCCGGCCAGCCATGAATAACAAGCAAATGCAGAAAACAGAAAAGAGAGCGATGAGGGGTGACAGCCTGGCACATATGATGAAAGAAAACAAAGGGACGAATAAGACAAACAAACTGAAATGAAACAAACGGGTAGGCAAATAATCTGGAGAGAGACACAGTTGACACATAAAGATATAGAGAAAGAGGAAGCTGAGAGAGAAAACAGTACAAGACCGGGCACGTGATAGCGTGAGAGAGAATTAGGGAAACAAGAGCGGCCGGGAAACTGAAAGTACGGCCGGCCAGCCATGAATAATTAGGGGAGGAGAAGCCGCAGAGCACACGCTGGGAGAAGCCCTTTGATGTGGTGGTGGCCGTGAAAAAATGCAATTAGGAGGGAGGGAGGGAGGCTGATGCGCGTGCTTGTTTGGTCACGTGATTCACGTGAACACGAAGAAAACCGCACAGAAAAAAGCCTTCGTTTGACGAGTATTTTGAGCACTAGAATTCTCTCCATTTTCCATTCCTGCGGAATGGAAAAGGCGAGACCTAAAAATAAGAACCTCGGAAGGCATGTGAGCAGTGGAAAGACACATACTTTGGAAAAGAAAGCAGCACTTAGCCCAAGCTCCAGGGGATGGAAAGATAGATGAAGATGAAGTGAAGCTGCCACATACGGACCTAAGAGGAGCCTGCAAATGAGAGTGATGATGAAGCCAACCAGTAGTAATTAATGGGCAGGCTCAAAACCTCCTTTAAGCCAACAAAATATCTTGCAAGCGACAGTGCATGCGCTGTCCAGATGAGACCTAAAAAGCTCATCTTCAAGCTTACATGATTGATTTGGTACCATCTCTAAGTGACACCATAAAGCTTCTGCTTTACCCCCCACCCCCACCCCCCCTTGTGGAAGTGCTTTGGCATTTGAGACTAATTATGCATGCAGCTTGCTAAATAGCTCATTGAGCCAATCCGATGAAAGCAAGGGCCACTCAGCCTTTCATCTGTCTGAGGTCTGTAACTTTAGTAGCATTCATTTAGGTAATATTAAAAACTGTTATTAATAGCATTTTAAAAGTACACAATGTGGCGCTATGGAGTATATAACACATATTTTTTTTATCATGTGAGGCTATGATTAGCTGTTTGAATCTGATATTATATGATGGCTGTATTCAGGTTATAGCATGGCTGTGGCGCTGGCCTGTGGTGTCCTCTAATATCGTGCCAGCAGTGGTGAAACAGAGGCCCCCGCAGCTCCTGCGGCACGGGGGGCCCGGGCTCCAGGGGGCCTCCCTCAGCACAGTGCCCTGGTGTGACCGGTCCTGACTGAGTCGAAGGGAGAGACCCTCAAGTTTTGTTACCCTGGTGCGTGGCAGCACCATATTTAAAGTTTGGTGAGTAACTAAAAAAAAGCCTATCTGCTTTCACAAGGTCTTCATTCATTTTATCTTACCGTGTGAAAGCAGATCCGGTATTGCCCATGGGACACCAAAGTTTAAGAGAGCCTCCTTGATCAAAGGTCAATTGATGTCTCTTTCTTTGATGCCCTTAGCGAGTGCAGTTAAAGGCTTGGATGTCATTTAGGGGTAGCGTCTGCCCCTTGCCAGCTCTGGCAGTGCTTTTGGGATCCCTGGCATCAGAGGTGTCAAAATCTGTGACAAGAACAAAGAGGCGGCTCTGCATTCCTTATTTTCTGCCCATTTTTTGTTATACTAATAGTGAATAGTATTCTATTATCCATTATTCATGTGATTAAAAAAATGAAACACGCTTAGCTGTAGCAGGACCATTGGTGGCAGGTATGGTAGGTAAAAATGGTTTTAAATGAATGTTGTATGTGTGCTTGTTGGTAAGGGTGTGTTCTGTGAGAGCGCATGTGTGCCTGTATGTGTAAGCATGTTTGAGTGAAAGTGACAGTCAGTGACAGTGAATGTGAATGTGTAAGATGGTCAGTAAGTTTGAGCAAATGAGATTAAGAGTGAATACGAGTGAGAATGAATATCGCTTAAATTACTTTCATATTTCATTATACTAATTCACCACTAATCCTTTAGGGGTTCCAGGGTAGCGTGCTACTCACTGAAACAGCGCATCAACACCTTATTGGGGATAGCAAGTGCTATATCAATAGAAACCTTTTCCCTCTTCTATCCCTCCGCTGTCCTCCTCAATCCAAATAACTGAACAACATCCACCACTGAAAGTACTCTCATATTTCACTATGCTAATTCACCACTAATCCTTTATGGCTTCCAGAGTAGCGTGCGACTCAGCGAAAAGCACTTCAACGGCTCGTCGTGGCTAGTAAGCGCTATATAAATGCAATTACAATTCAATAAGAATGAGTGTAAGAGTGTGAGTGAGAATAAATGAGAATGAGTGTGATGTGATGCTTACTAGTTTGTTGGCTCTGGCATACTAAAGGTAATTATTGTCTGTACAAATACTGGCACACTGGGGGTAACTAAGACGTGAAGGGCACCAATGGTGCAATACTGTTACTGTAGGTAATTCATGGCATATAGGGCACTCGAGGAAAAATGTTGGTGTACTTGGGGAAATTCTTACTATGTGGACATTAGTGGAAAAATGCTGGTACTAGCACACTGGGGGTAATTCTTGGCATAATGTTGGACAAGCTGGCATATGGGAGGGTGGCAACCATTACAGAATGTCGAGGTAATTTTTGACATAAGGGTCACCTATGGCATATAGATGGCATACATTGAAAAATTCTGGCATATTTCATGTCCTTTTTAGGGCTCGGGCCTCCGCGTCACCACGAAGTGGTGGGCGGAGTTTCCGAGCTCTTTTGTAATTAGAAAAAAAAATGCAGAAAGGGCTCCGGCTGGCACATTCCTTATTTTTTTATGGCATCTGCCTAGTGATTCGTCTTCGCTGTGGTGTGTATTTAGTAGCGTTGACGTGATAGGCTGTAAGTAATTTATGCGTGCCCGATGTGGCATATTCTGTGCGCGAACGAGCACGCAGAGTGATTAATCTTAATTAGGAGCTGTCAGAGTGCCCGTGTAAAGCAATCCAGATGGTTAAGAGAAGTGTCCTGCTTGAACTTTTCACACACCACGAGCGCTCACTCCTTCTCAGTTCTTATCTCTTGCTGTGTGATTCACTGCCGTGTGAAGTGGAGGGGGCAGCCGGGCAGAGCGTGTGCCTAAGGCTCGGAGATTTCTGGACTCGATGTCTGGCGCGGGGATGCTTATCTATGCCCCTGCGGAATGTGCTCGAAGCAGGAAACAATCACCATCAACGCATCAGCCTCCCACCTCGATAACACACACAAAATATTCTAGAAATTGTATAGCCAGTAACTAACTTTTTAGGACTGCCATTACCCAAGACCTACTGATTTGAACAAACATTTTATGTTTAATACACTTACTAACAGGAGTTTTTAAAGAGCCCTCTTCATGCATTATCCCGATATTGTGTCATTCACGTTTCTTCCCGCCCACTACATATGACTTTGCAGAAATTGACCCACTAAAGCCGATGATAATGCATATCTACAGGCTAGCGATGACAGCGCATATCTACAGGATAGCAATGACAGCGCATATCTACAGGCTAGTGAAGCCAATGCATATCTACAGGCTAGTGAAGCCATAGCAATGACAGTGCATATCTACAGGCTAGCGATGACAGTGCATATCTACAGGCTAGCGATGACGGTGCATATCTACAGGCTAGCGAAGCCAATGCATATCTACATGCTAGTGAAGCCAATGCATATCTACAGGCTAGCGATGACAGTGCATATCTACAGGCTAGCGATGACAGTGCATATCTACAGGCTAGCGATGATAATGCATATCTACAGGCTAGCGACGACAGCGCATATCTACAGGATAGCAATGACAGCGCATATCTACAGGCTAGCGATGACAGAGCATATCCACAGGCTAGTGATGACAGTGCATATCTACAGGCTAGCGATGACAATGCATATCTACAGGCTAGCGATGACAGTGCATATCTACAGGCTAGTGAAGCCAATGCATATCTACAGGCTAGCGATGACAGTGCATATCTACAGGCTAGTGATGACAGAGCATATCTACAGGCTAGTGATGACAGCATATCTACAGGCTAGAGATGACAGTGGATATCTACAGGCTAGCGATGACAGTGCATATCTACAGGCTTGCGATGACAATGCATATCTACAGGCTAGCGATGACAGTGCATATCTACAGGCTAGTGAAGCCAATGCATATCTACAGGCTAGTGAAGCCATAGCAATGACAGTGCATATCTACAGGCTAGCGATGACAGTGCATATCTACAGGCTAGCGATGACAGAGCATATCTACAGGCTAGCGATGACAGAGCATATCTACAGGCTAGCGATGATAATGCATATCTACAGGCTAGCGATGACAGTGCATATCTACAGGCTAGCGATGACAGTGCATATCTACAGGCTTGCGATGATAATGCATATCTACAGGCTAGCGATGACAGCGCATATCTACAGGCTAGTGAAGCCATAGCAATGACAGTGCATATCTACAGGCTAGCGATGACAGTGCATATCTACAGGCTAGCGATGACGGTGCATATCTACAGGCTAGTGAAGCCAATGCATATCTACAGGCTAGTGAAGCCAATGCATATCTACAGGCTAGCGATGACAGTGCATATATACAGGCTAGCGATGACAGTGCATATCTACAGGCTAGCGATGATAATGCATATCTACAGGCTAGCGACGACAGCGCATATCTACAGGATAGCAATGACAGCGCATATCTACAGGCTAGCTTTGACAGAGCATATCTACAGGCTAGCGATGACAGTGCATATCTACAGGCTAGTGAAGCCAATGCATATCTACAGGCTAGCAATGACAGTGCATATCTACAGGCTAGTGATGACAGAGCATATCTACAGGCTAGTGATGACAGAGCATATCTACAGGCTAGAGATGACAGTGCATATCTACAGGCTAGCGATGACAGTGCATATCTACAGGCTTGCGATGACAATGCATATCTACAGGCTAGCAATGACAGTGCATATCTACAGGCTAGTGAAGCCAATGCATATCTACAGGCTAGCGATGACAGTGCATATCTACAGGCTAGCGATGACAGAGCATATCTACAGGCTAGCGATGACAGAGCATATCTACAGGCTAGCGATGAAAGTGCATATCTACAGGCTAGCGATGATAATGCATATCTACAGGCTAGCGATGACAGCGCATATCTACAGGATAGCAATGACAGCGCATATCTACAGGCTAGTGAAGCCAATGCATATCTACAGGCTAGCGATGACAGTGCATTTCTACAGGCTAGTGATGATAATGCATATCTACAGGCTAGCAATGACAGCGCATATCTACAGGATAGCAATGACAGCGCATATCTACAGGCTAGTGAAGCCAATGCATATCTACAGGCTAGCGATGACAATGCATATCTACAGGCTAGTGAAGCCAATACATATCTACAGGCTTGCGATGACAGTGCGTATCTACAGGCTAGCGATGACAGTGCATATCTACAGGCTAGCGATGACAGAGCATATCTACAGGCTAGCGATGACAGTGCATATCTACAGGCTAGCGATGACAGTGCATATCTACAGGCTAGCAATGATAATGCATATCTACAGGCTAGCGATGACAGCGCATATCTACAGGATAGCAATGACAGCGCATATCTACAGGCTAGCGATGACAGAGCATATCTACAGGCTAGTGAAGCCAATGCATATCTACAGGCTAGCGATGACAGTGCATATCTACAGGCTAGCGATGACAGAGCATATCTACAGGCTAGCGATGACAGAGCATATCTACAGGCTAGCGATGACAGTGCATATCTACAGGCTAGTGAAGCCAATGCATATCTACAGGCTAGCGATGACAGTGCATATCTACAGGCTAGCGATGACAGAGCATATCTACAGGCTAGCGATGATAATGCATATCTACAGGCTAGCGATGACAGTGCATATCTACAGGCTAGCGATGACAGTGCATATCTACAGGCTAGCGATGATAATGCATATCTACAGGCTAGCGATGACAGCGCATATCTACAGGCTAGTGAAGCCAATGCATATCTACAGGCTAGTGAAGCCATAGCAATGACAGTGCATATCTACAGGCTTGAGATGACAATGCATATCTACAGGCTAGCGATGACAGTGCATATCTACAGGCTAGTGAATCCAATGCATATCTACAGGCTAGCGATGACAGTGCATATCTACAGGCTAGCGATGACAGAGCATATCTACAGGCTAGCGATGACAGAGCATATCTACAGGCTAGCGATGATAATGCATATCTACAGGCTAGCGATGACAGTGCATATCTACAGGCTAGCGATGACAGTGCATATCTACAGGCTAGCGATGATAATGCATATCTACAGGCTAGCGATGACAGCGCATATCAGCAGGCTAGTGAAGCCAATGCATATCTACAGGCTAGTGAAGCCATAGCAATGACAGTGCATATCTACAGGTTAGCGATGACAGTGCATATCTACAGGCTAGCGATGACGGTGAATATCTACAGGCTAGTGAAGCCAATGCATATCTACAGGCTAGTGAAGCCAATGCATATTTACAGGCTAGGGATGACAGCGCATATCTACAGGCTAGCGATGACAGTGCATATCTACAGGCTAGCGATGATAATGCATATCTACAGGCTAGCGACGACAGAGCATATCTACAGGCTAGCGATGACAGAGCATATCTACAGGCTAGCGATGACAGTGCATATCTACAAGCTAGTGAAGCCAATGCATATCTACAGGCTAGCGATGACAGTGCATATCTACAGGCTAGCGATGACAGTGCATATCTACAGGCTTGCGATGACAATGCATATCTACAGGCTAGCGATGACAGTGCATATCTACAGGCTAGTGAAGCCAATGCATATCTACAGGCTAGCGATGACAGTGCATATCTACAGGCTAGTGATGACAGCATATCTACAGGCTAGTGATGACAGCATATCTACAGGCTAGAGATGACAGGGCATATCTACAGGCTAGCGATGACAGTGCATATCTACAGGCTTGCGATGACAATGCATATCTACAGGCTAGCGATGACAGTGCATATCTACAGGCTAGTGAAGCCAATGCATATCTACAGGCTAGCGATGACAGTGCATATCTACAGGCTAGCGATGACGGTGCATATCTACAGGCTAGCGATGATAATGCATATCTACAGGCTAGCGACGACAGCGCATATCTACAGGATAGCAATGACAGCGCATATCTACAGGCTAGCGATGACAGAGCATATCAACAGGCTAGCGATGACAGTGCATATCTACAGGCTAGTGTAGCCAATGCATATCTACAGGCTAGCGATGACAGTGCATATCTACAGGCTAGTGATGACAGAGCATATCTACAGGCTAGTGATGACAGAGCATATCTACAGGCAATAGATGACAGTGCATATCTACAGGCTAGCGATGACAGTGCATATCTACAGGCTTGCAATGACAATGCATATCTACAGGCTAGCGATGACAGTGCATATCTACAGGCTAGTGAAGCCAATGCATATCTACAGGCTAGCGATGACAGTGCATATCTACAGACTAGCGATGACAGAGCATATCTACAGGCTAGCGATGACAGAGCATATCTACAGGCTAGCGATGATAATGCATATCTACAGGCTAGCGATGACAGTGCATATCTACAGGCTAGCGATGATAATGCATATCTACAGGCTAGCGATGACAGCGCATATCTACAGGATAGCAATGACAGCGCATATCTACAGGCTAGTGAAGCCAATGCATATCTACAGGCTAGCGATGACAGTGCATATCTACAGGCTAGTGAAGCCAATACATATCTACAGGCTTGCGATGACAGTGCATATCTACAGGCTAGCGATGACAGTGCATATCTACAGGCTAGCGATGACAGAGCATATCTACAGGCTAGCGATGACAGTGCATATCTACAGGCTAGCGATGATAATGCATATCTACAGGATAGCAATGACAGCGCATATCTACAGGCTATCGATAACAGAGCATATCTACAGGCTAGCGATGACAGTGCATATCTACAGGCTAGCGATGACAGTCCATATCTACAGGCTAGCGATGACAGAGCATATCTACAGGCTAGCGATGACAGAGCATATCTACAGGCTAGCGATGCCAGTGCATATCTACAGGATAGCGATGACAGAGCATATCTACAGGCTAGCGGTGACAGTGCATATCTACAGGCTTGTGAAGCCAATGCATATCTACAGGCTAGCGATGACAGCGATGACAGTGCATATCTACAGGCTAGTGAAGCCAATGCATATCTACAGGCTAGCGATGACAGTGCATATCTACAGGCTAGTGAAGCCAATGCATATCTACAGGCTTGCGATGACAGTGCATATCTACAGGCTAGCGATGACAGTGCATATCTACAGGCTAGCGATGACAGAGCATATCTATAGGCTAGCGATGACAGTTCATATCTACAGGCTAGCGATGACAGTGCATATCTACAGGCTAGCGATGACAGTGCATATCTACAGGATAGCGATGACAGAGCTTATCTACAGGCTAGCGGTGACAGTGCATATCTACAGACTAGTGAAGCCAATGCATATCTACAGGCTTGCGATGACAGTGCATATCTACAGGCTAGCGATGACAGTGCATATCTACAGGCTAGCGATGACAGAGCATATCTACAGGCTAGTGAAGCCAATGCATATCTACAGGCTAGTGAAGCCAATGCATATCTACAGGCTAGCGATGACAGTGCATAACTACAGGCTAGCGATGACAGTGCATATCTACAGGCTAGCGATGATAATGCATATCTACAGGCTAGCGACGACAGCGCATATCTACAGGATAGCAATGACAGCGCATATCTACAGGCTAGCGATGACAGAGCATATCAACAGGCTAGCGATGACAGTGCATATCTACAGGCTAGTGAAGCCAATGCATATCTACAGGCTAGCGATGACAGTGCATATCTACAGGCTAGTGATGACAGAGCATATCTACAGGCTAGTGATGACAGTGCATATCTACAGGCTAGTGAAGCCAATGCATATCTACAGGCTAGCGATGACAGTGCATATCTACAGGCTAGCGATGACAGAGCATATCTACAGGCTAGCGATAACAAGCATATCTACAGGCTAGCGATGATAATGCATATCTACAGGCTAGCGATGACAGAGCATATCTACAGGCTAGCGGTGACAGTGCATATCTACAGGCTTGTGAAGCCAATGCATATCTACAGGCTAGCGATGACAGCGATGACAGTGCATATCTACAGGCTAGTGAAGCCAATGCATATCTACAGGCTAGCGATGACAGTGCATATCTACAGGCTAGCGATGACAGTGCATATCTACAGGCTAGCAATGATAATGCATATCTACAGGCTAGCGATGACAGCGCATATCTACAGGATAGCAATGACAGCGCATATCTACAGGCTAGTGAAGCCAATGCATATCTACAGGCTAGCGATGACAGTGCATATCTACAGGCTAGTGAAGCCAATGCATATCTACAGGCTTGCGATGACAGTGCATATCTACAGGCTAGCGATGACAGTGCATATCTACAGGCTAGCGATGACAGAGCATATCTATAGGCTAGCGATGACAGTTCATATCTACAGGCTAGCGATGACAGTGCATATCTACAGGCTAGCGATGACAGTGCATATCTACAGGATAGCGATGACAGAGCTTATCTACAGGCTAGCGGTGACAGTGCATATCTACAGACTAGTGAAGCCAATGCATATCTACAGGCTTGCGATGACAGTGCATATCTACAGGCTAGCGATGACAGTGCATATCTACAGGCTAGCGATGACAGAGCATATCTACAGGCTAGTGAAGCCAATGCATATCTACAGGCTAGTGAAGCCAATGCATATCTACAGGCTAGCGATGACAGTGCATATCTACAGGCTAGCGATGACAGTGCATATCTACAGGCTAGCGATGATAATGCATATCTACAGGCTAGGGACGACAGCGCATATCTACAGGATAGCAATGACAGCGCATATCTACAGGCTAGCGATGACAGAGCATATCAACAGGCTAGCGATGACAGTGCATATCTACAGGCTAGTGAAGCCAATGCATATCTACAGGCTAGCGATGACAGTGCATATCTACAGGCTAGTGATGACAGAGCATATCTACAGGCTAGTGATGACAGAGCATATCTACAGGCTAGAGATGACAGTGCATATCTACAGGCTAGCGATGACAGTGCATATCTACAGGCTTGCGATGACAATGCATATCTACAGGCTAGCGATGACAGTGCATATCTACAGGCTAGTGAAGCCAATGCATATCTACAGGCTAGCGATGACAGTGCATATCTACAGGCTAGCGATGACAGAGCATATCTACAGGCTAGCGATGACAGAGCATATCTACAGGCTAGCGATGATAATGCATATCTACAGGCTAGCGATGACAGTGCATATATACAGGCTAGCGATGATAATGCATATCTACAGGCTAGCGATGACAGCGCATATCTACAGGATAGCAATGACAGCGCATATCTACAGGCTAGTGAAGCCAATGCATATCTACAGGCTAGCGATGACAGTGCATATCTACAGGCTAGTGAAGCCAATACATATCTACAGGCTTGCGATGACAGTGCGTATCTACAGGCTAGCGATGACAGTGCATATCTACAGGCTAGCGATGACAGAGCATATCTACAGGCTAGCGATGACAGTGCATATCTACAGGCTAGCGATGACAGTGCATATCTACAGGCTAGCGATGATAATGCATATCTACAGGCTAGCGATGACAGCGCATATCTACAGGATAGCAATGACAGCGCATATCTACAGGCTAGCGATGACAGAGCATATCTACAGGCTAGCGATGAGAGTGCATATCTACAGGCTAGTGAAGCCAATGCATATCTACAGGCTAGCGATGACAGTGCATATCTATAGGCTAGCGATGACAGAGCATATCTACAGGCTAGCGATGACAGAACATATCTACAGGCTAGCGATGACAGTGCATATCTACAGGATTGCGATGACAGAGCATATCTACAGGCTAGCGGTGACAGTGCATATCTACAGGCTTGTGAAGCCAATGCATATCTACAGGCTAGCGATGACAGCGATGACAGTGCATATCTACAGGCTAGTGAAGCCAATGTATATCTACAGGCTAGCGATGACAGTGCATATCTACAGGCTAGCGATGACAGAGCATATCTACAGGCTAGCGATGACAGTTCATATCTACAGGCTAGCGATGACAGTGCATATCTACAGGCTAGCGATGATAATGCATATCTACAGGCTAGCGATGACAGTGCATATCTACAGGCTAGCAATGATAATGCATATCTACAGGCTAGCGATGACAGCGCATATCTACAGGATAGCAATGACAGCGCATATCTACAGGCTAGTGAAGCCAATGCATATCTACAGGCTAGCGATGACAGTGCATATCTACAGGCTAGTGAAGCCAATGCATATCTACAGGCTTGCGATGACAGTGCATATCTACAGGCTAGCGATGACAGTGCATATCTACAGGCTAGCGATGACAGAGCATATCTACAGGCTAGCGAAGACAGTTCATATCTACAGGCTAGCGATGACAGTGCATATCTACAGGCTAGCGATGATAATGCATATCTACAGGCTAGCGATGACAGCGCATATCTACAGGATAGCAATGACAGCGCATATCTACAGGCTAGCGATGACAGAGCATATCTACAGGCTAGCGATGACAGTGCATATCTACAGGCTAGTGAAGCCAATGCATATCTACAGGCTAGCGATGACAGTGCATATCTACAGGCTAGCGATGACAGAGCATATCTACAGGCTAGCGATGACAGTGCATATCTACAGGCTAGTGAAGCCAATGCATATCTACAGGCTAGTGAAGCCATAGCAATGACAGTGCATATCTACAGGCTAGCGATGACAGTGCATATCTACAGGCTAGCGATGATGGTGCATATCTACAGGCTAGTGAAGCCAATGCATATCTACAGGCTAGTGAAGCCAATGCATATTTACAGGCTAGCGATGACAGAGCATATCTACAGGCTAGCGATGACAGTGCATATCTACAGGCTAGCGATGATAATGCTTATCTACAGGCTAGCGACGACAGAGCATATCTACAGGATAGCAATGACAGCGCATATCTACAGGCTAGCGATGACAGAGCATATCTACAGGCTAGCGATGACAGTGCATATCTACAGGATAGTGAAGCCAATGCATATCTACAGGCTTGCGATGACAGTGCATATCTACAGGCTAGCGATGACAGTGCATATCTACAGGCTAGCGATGACAGAGCACATCTACAGGCTAGCGATGACAGTGCATATCTACAGGCTAGCGATGACAGTGCATATCTACAAGCTAGCGATGATAATGCATATCTACAGGCTAGTGACAACAGCGCATATCTACAGGATAGCAATGACAGCGCATATCTACAGGCTAGCGATGACAGAGCATATCTACAGGCTAGCGATGACAGTGCATATCTACAGGCTAGTGAAGCCAATGCATATCTACAGGCTAGCGATGACAGTGCATATCTACAGGCTATTGAAGCCAATGCATATCTACAGGCTTGCGATGACAGTGCATATCTACAGGCTAGCAATGACAGAGCATATCTACAGGCTAGCGATGACAGTGCATATCTACAGGCTTGTGAAGCCAATGCATATCTACAGGCTAGCGATGACAGAGCATATCTACAGGCTAGCGATGACAGCGCATATCTACAGGCTAGCGATGACAGTGCATATCTACAGGCTAGCGATGACAGTGCATATCTACAGGCTAGCGATGATAATGCATATCTACAGGCTAGCGATGACAGCGCATATCTACAGGATAGCAATGACAGCGCATATCTTCAGGCTAGTGAAGCCAATGCATATCTACAGGCTAGCGATGACAGTGCATATCTACAGGCTAGTGAAGCCAATGCATATCTACAGGCTAGCGATGACAGTGCATATCTACAGGCTAGCGATGACAGTGCATATCTACAGGCTAGCGATGATAATGCATATCTACAGGCTAGCGATGACAGTGCATATCTACAGGCTAGTGAAGCCAATGCATATCTACAGGCTAGCGATGACAGTGCATATCTACAGGTTAGCGATGACAGAGCATATCTACAGGCTAGCGATGACAGTGCATATCTACAGGATAGCAATGACAGCGCATATCTACAGGCTAGTGAAGCCAATGCATATCTACAGGCTAGCGATGACAGTGCATCTCTACAGGCTAGTGAAGCCAATGCATATCTACAGGCTAGTGATGACAGTGCATATCTACAGGCTAGCGATGACAGAGCATATCTACAGGCTAGGGATGACAGTGCATATCTACTGGCTAGTGAAGCTAATGCATATCTACAGGCTAGTGAAGCCATAGCAATGACAGTGCATATCTACAGGCTAGCGATGACAGTGCATATCTACAGGCTAGCGATGACGGTGCATATCTACAGGCTAGTGAAGCCAATGCATATCTACAGGCTAGCGATGACAGTGCATATCTACAGGCTAGCGATGACAGTGCATATCTACAGGCTAGCGATGATAATGCATATCTACAAGCTAGCGATGACAGTGCATATCTACAGGCTAGCAATGACAGTGCATATCTACAGGCTAGCGATGATAATGCATATCTACAGGCTAGCGATGACAGCGCATATCTACAGGATAGCAATGACAGCGCATATCTACAGGCTAGCGATGACAGAGCATATCTACAGGCTAGCGATGACAGAGCATATCTACAGGCTAGCGATGATAATGCATATCTACAGGCTAGCGATGACAGTGCATATATACAGGCTAGCGATGATAATGCATATCTACAGGCTAGCGATGACAGCGCATATCTACAGGCTAGTGATGACGGTGCATATCTACAGGCTAGTGAAGGCAATGCATATCTACAGGCTAGCGATGACAGTGAATATCTACAGGCTAGCGATGACAGTGCATACACTCACAAGGAGACCACAGCCAGCTGAGGTGCAATCTTCTCCCACTCACAAGAACGACATCACAGGCAGCAGCAGTGCAAGCTTCTTATACTCACAAGGAGACCACAGGCAGCAGAGGTGCAAGCTTCTCACACTCACAAGAAGGACATCACAGGCAAGTGGTGCAATATTCGCACACTCACAAGGAGATCACTGGCAGTACACACCACATGAACACACTCCATAACACATAGCAACAATACATTGGCATTTACAATGCCATTAGCTCAAACTCAAATAAATCCGAGCCCGATTGCATTTCTAATGCTTGTTAATATAAGGGGCACCCATGGAATATGGGTGTGCCCATGACAAAATGCTGGCCCTGGCACAATGCAGGTAATGTTTGACATATGTGGGCACCCACAGCACTTCTAGAAAAAAATCAGGTCAACTCCTGGAGAACAATCAGGATTCATTAGCTTGGCACACCATGAAATGATTGAATATGTATTGGATGCCCTTTTAGCATCTGTCGAATTTTAGCAATTGTGCCTTAAAATGAACTATTTCGCTCCTTTCTTTTCCGATTTTTCTTAGAGGCAGTAATTCCCATGAACAGGTCTGTCTTACTCACTTCAGTCGCTCACTACAATTCAGGGCAAGTATTATGCCCCAGAACTCTCAAATATAAAGTCAGCAATATAATGTAGGCAGGCGCGGTTCGTCCATTGGGGCGTGGGGGCGTAGCCCCCCTGCCCAGCGCCGCCCGCAGCTCCCTCATGACAATCATGTCAATGAATCAACATGACGTCAGACCGCCGGGCGGGCGTCATGTTGATTCATTGACATGATTGTACAGACAGCAACACAAGTACGCATGCGTGGGGACGGAGGGTGAATTTTTACCTGTGCCCACGCATACGCACTTGTGTTTTGGCAGCGTTGCGCATGCCCATCAGGAGCCCTAATGGGCGTGCTGCGGGCGAGAGGGTACCTGGGCCCCTGGCGCCAGGATTGGCCAGGGGCGCTGTGACGTGTGCGGGACCGGCAGCAAGGTAAGAGTGTGTTTTTCGGTGTTTAGCTTGCACAAATTACTTGCGATAGTTCAGTGTGTTAAAGCATCTGCTGCAGAAATGTGTAAATACATGAATGATGGATGGATGCAAGGTGGGTGCATTAATGATTGTTCGGTGGATGGGTGGGTGGATGGGTGCATGGATGGATGCATGAATGATGGATGCAGGATGGATGGGTGGGTGGATGGGTGGATACATGAATGAATGATGTAAGACATAGGAATCGTGGACTCAGCGCTCCAATGGTTTCGGTCATTCCTAACCAGCAGATCGTTCAGGGTATCTGCTCCCCCGTTTATCTCCAAACCCCAAGACATTGGACAAGGTGTCCCACAGGGCTCGGCTCTCAGCCCCTCCCTGTTTAATCTATATATGCAACCTTTGGCGGAGGTTGCTAAGAGATGGGGCCTCACAATGGTGTCGTACGCTGACGACACTCAGTTAGTCATCAGCCTTAGTGAGGCCCCCTCCCCGGAGGCTACCAACTTCAGGGATGGACTGTCTGCTGTCGCCAAGTGGATGACAGCAAACTGCCTCCAACTAAACGGTGGCAAAACCGAGGTACTGATAATGGGAAAAACCAGCAACAACTGGAACGATTCATGGTGGCCTCAGTCCCTGGGCCCAGCACCCCCTCCAAAAAACTTAGTAAAAAATCTAGGGGTATGGCTGGACTCGACCCTGAGCTTCCAATCGCACACTAAAAAAGTTGCTGCAACCTGCATTGGACTTCTGAGAAGCCTATACCCCATCCTAGGCTACTTCGACTCCAAGACATGACAACTCATAGTGCAGTCTACCATCTTATCAAGACTGGACTATGCAAGCGTCCTGTTGCTGGGAGCTAATAAAGCTGAAATAAAAAGATTCCAACGAATCCAGAATTCGGCAGCTAGAGCGATAGTAGGCCTTCCAAGAAGGTGCTCAGTAAGAGCGACTATGTACAGACTTCACTGGCTGCCCATAGAAGCCCGTATACAGTTCAAGGCCCTCTTATTTGCCTTTAAGATCCTAAAGAATGAAGGCCCAGAGCTTCTCCGTCCTCTGATGATCCCCTACAAGCCCAAGCGGAACCTCCGGTCTATGGGGCAACATCTAGCTCTGATACCCCAGACGAAATTTTGTCGCATCGGAGGTCGCTCTTTCAAGCTACTGGGGGCTAAGCTGTGGAACTCCCTCCCGCTCCACATCCGCTGCATGGATGATCTGCTAGCTTTCCGAAGAGCGATCAAAACCCATCTATTTCCTGCCCCGTAGGTCCCTCTCTCGCTGCCAGTAGATTGTGTTACGGTTCTAGCGCCGGGACGCCCCGTCGCTGGGGCAGCTGTTGCGCTCTACAAAACAGGTAACATAACATAACATGTATGGATGCAGGATGCATGGGTGGATGGATGGGTGGATGCATGCATGATGGGTGGATGCATGATGGATGGGTGGATGGATGGATGGATGCATATATGATGTATGGATGGATGCATGGATGCATGCATGATGGGTGGATGCATGATGGATGGGTGGATGGATGGATGGGTGGGTGCATGAATGAATGATGTATGGATGCAGGATGGGTGGGTGGGTGGATGGATGGGTGGATGCATGAATGATGCATGGATGGATGCATGCATGATGGGTGGATGCATGATGGATGGATGGGTGGATGGATGGGTGCATGAATGAATGATGTATGGATGCAGGATGGTTGGGTGGATGGATGGATGGGTGGATGCATGAATGATGTATGGATGGATGCATGCATGATGGGTGGATGCATGATGGATGGATGGATGGGTGGATGCATGAATGATGTATGGATGGATGCTTGCATGATGGGTGGATGCATGATGGATGGATGGGTGGATGGATGGGTGGGTGCATGAATGAATGATGTATGGATACAGGATGGGTGGGTGGATGGATGGGTGGATGCATGCATGAATGATGTATGGATGGATGCATGCATGATGGATGGATGGGTGGGTGCATGAATGATGTATGGATGCAGGATGGTTGGGTGGATGGATGGGTGGATGCATGAATGATGTATGGATGCATGCATGCATGATGGGTGGATGTATGATGGATGGATGGGTGGATGCATGAATGAATGAATGATGTATGCAGGGTGGGTGGGTGGATGCATGAATGATGTATGGATGGATGCAAGGTGGTTCGGGCTCGCTCACTGCGCTCGATCGCTGCGGTGCAATATGCAAATTAATTTACGCCACACCACTTTCAAATGTCACCAGCCGCCCCTGAATGTAGGTGGTATCTAAAATAGTTTAAATTAGGGTATAATGTTCCACATTGACTAGTCTGAAGCTCAATGTAGGGTCTCTGGTAGTAAGTAGTCACTGGGAGCGTTTGCCCATAACTGCAATGCCAGCCGGACGAGGAGAAAGCCCAATGATGAAGCATGCCACCTTCGGGTGGGTGAGGGCACTTGGTCCAATGAGCGAACGCTCCCAGTGTGCGCTCATCTGCTGCCTGGACACCTTCCTGTGCAGTCTGTCCATCCAGGGTCGAAGCTGGACCCAGAGACAGCCAGCCAGCCCTCTGCGGCCTGTTCTGGCTGTTACCATCAACCGTGCCTTCTTTGAACTCACCACAAGCGGGCAGCGTCGAACCATACATCAGGATTTATTTCCCCATTCTAGGGATGGAGACTGGAGAGCCGCTTCTTCTTGTCTCTGAAACACCTGTGCAGAGGCGGACTCTGTCCACCCACCTTGTTTTCAGGCTCAGCGTCCACCACAACCCCGCTCCTTTCCAGCATCAGGACATTGCACACTTCCTGTGTGTGACACTTACCTGTGCAGTGCTTCGGTTTTAGCAGAGCCAGCCTCTGTTGATGAAACATTAGTTTCAGGTAATCTCATTTTTGTACAATTTAAGGACCCAGATAGACAGTTATTTATTCCCACTGTGCGGCATATTTTTTGGGTCTTGCAGGAGGGTGGAGTGAAGGTGGGTGGGTAATTCATTTCACCGGTGCTCTGCTGACCCCCACCCTCGGCGGGTCTGGCTGCAGGAGCCCTGCGGGGGCGGGGCTTTCCGGACTCCCAGCAGTGAGTGTCAGTGAGAGCGCTCACTCACAGTGACTCACTGAAAATCAAGTGAGATCGGACATGCAGTGGTTGTACAACCACAGGGGCACCTCGCAGCCCCTCCCCCTCAAGTCGCCCTTACACCCCCACCACACAAACACACACCCTCCTCGCCCACACTGATTTGCTGTAAGTTGTAGTTGACTAACCCCACCCACAGGGTTAAGACGTGTTACTTCTCACAAATGCTCGCGCCGTCCTAGCAGGAGCGAGCTTCGATCCAACCCCCCTTCCTATTTCATTTTGTCCTGGTGATGGCCAAGCCTTTCGTTGAGTCAAATTAACCGACAATCAGTTACCCTTCCCCTGGCCGAGGTGTCCTTGAATGTCGCATCATTCATTTTACAAGTGCTCTGCCCAAGCCCCACTTTTGAGTTGTTTTTTTTTGTCTCACCCTCCATCCACTAAACCAAACTGAGCTGAAGTCTACAGAGCCTGTGCGCCGATGTGCCTTATCCTTGCCTACTTTTGGAACCTGAAACATGGCAGGGTTGATATTATCAAGCATAGAACACTGGTTGGAAACCGGTTAGAGGCCTGGCATTGGACAGAGACCCCAGAGGCCGGAGAGACGTGAAAAGGGATGAGAGGTGATGCAGAGCGTGGAAAGATGATGCAGTGATCAGCACAGAGGGTGTTTGTCGGTGAAAGATGACAATATAACACAGACAGGTGTTTGCCAGGGGTCCAGCACTGGATAGGGATGCACTGTAGTTTATTTTAGCTTCCTTTTTTGTGATTTATCCAGTGCTGCATTTTGCCCGATGGTGCAAGCACAAAGAAAGCTGACCAATCCCGCTTATGTCTCCAAAAATAGTGCACATGTAGTGTGACTAGCCCTCAGCCAGACCCTGGGTGTGAGTTGACCCTGGGCCTGATGGAAAACGAGTTGGCAAATGACCTTCCCAGTAAGCGACAAGTCCTGATGAAGACCCTGTGCTAAGCCTTTACGGAGGCGAAACATGTAAATGGGCAGCACTGTAGTACTGTTGTGGACTGTCTAAAAGTTCTGATTGTTGTAGGTACTCTTGTGTGGTACATATATTGTGAGACCTGGTCCATGGACACAGATGAGGACGTATGTACTGCTATGTAAACCCACTGGATATCAAGATGTTTAGCTGAAATAGATTGTTGCCAAGGGATTAGTAAACTTCTTATGTTTGAGAGAGAGAGAGTCAGAGAGAGGGAGTGAGGGGAGAGAGTGAGTGAATGGGCGTGAAAGAGAGAGAGAGAGTGTGAGGGAGTGAGAGAGAGTGTGTGTGTTTGTATGCACGCGTGTGCATGTTCATGTGAACCCACGCTATGTGTGGGTTGGTGCACGATTGATGTCTCTGTAGGACGGTCTCATATATTTCAGCCCACTGAAAGCACTTTAATAAGTCTAAAATGGGAGCAGACCTGCGACGTTCATATGACGCCTTTACTACTTGACTGGAATTCTTACTTCTAAAAAATGTTGTAGCCTGTAATAGGGACTACTTTATCTTTTTTTCAGTGAAGAATTTTTATCGATTGATTATTTCAATCATAATGGAATGCATATAACCATTACAGTTCAGTGATTAGAATTAGATGTACATAAACCCATTCTAAACGTGATAACGTTGATCAAAGACACATTACAGACAGCGTCTTCACGCACGCTCATCCTGCGTCGCCAGGAAGCACTTGAATTTCTGCAAAGGTTGGGCGCTCCAGGCTCCGCCGCTAGGTGGCGCTGTGCTGCCGTGATATTTCTAGCAAGGCTGAGACTGTGCTCGGGACTCTGCTTCCGCGCTTTATTTCTACCCACAGGAAGGGGGCGCCCATGGGTGCAGAGACGTTTTAAGTATTGGGAAAAAAGGGAAGTTTCCCAGGGCCCCCACCTTCCAGGGCGCCCCCGGGGAAAGTGACTCTTCTGCCTAATTGACCTGTCCATCCTATTTCTCTATCTAATCCATTTGCTCAACCTTACCTCTATTAATTCAATGATTTTTGGGGTCCTAGGAAAGACCTATTCCAACAGTTTTTGTGTAAGCATGTTAAAGACTAGCATATCATTTAGTATTTTTTTTTGCCATTTTAAGGGAAGAAATTAGCTGGAAATGTGTAGTCAAATTCAAATTTGTTCCATACAGGGGCTTCCAAATATGTCTTACCCAGGGGCGGCCAAAATGTTCAAGAGTGCACTGCCTGGGGGTGCATCGTGGCGTGGTGCCCCAGGGTGTAAGAGCCGTATAGTGATGTGCCATGTTTGAACGGGGTCTCGACCAAATGTGTAACAGCTACGGGCAGCTCCTGTAACACCCCGGACTAAGAATCCGGTGCAAGACACAGTGTACCCAGGGCGGCCTCTAGATTAGGGCTTCATGTACCAGCCGTGGCCTCTAGATTAGGGCACAAGGGGCCAGCCATGGCCTCTAGATTTGGGCACAATGTGCCAGCCGTGGACTCTAGATTAGGGCACAAATGCCAGCCGAGACCTCTAGATTAAGGGACAGTGTCCCAGCAGTAGCCTCCAGATTAGGGCACAAGGTGCCAGCTGTGGCCTCTATATTAGGGCACAAGGTGCCAGACTTGGCCTCTAGATTAGGGCACAAGGTGCCAGCTGTGACCTCTAGATTAGGGCACAAGGTGTCAGCTGTGGCCTCTAGATTAGGGCACAAGGTGTCAGCTGTGGCCTCTAGATTAGGGAACAAGGTGCCACCTGTGGCCTCTAGATTAGGACACAAAGTGCAAACCGTGGCCTCTAGATTAGGGCACAAGGTGTCAGCTGTGGCCTCTAGATTAGGGCACAAGGTGCCAGATTTGGCCTCTAGATTAGGGCACAAGGTGCCAGCTGTGACCTCTAGATTAGGGCACAAGGTGCCAGCCGTGGCCTCTAGATTAGGGCACAAGGTGTCAGCTGTGGCCTCTAGATTAGGGCACAAGGTGCCAGACTTGGCCTCTAGATTAGGGCACAAGGTGCCAGCTGTGACCTCTAGATTAGGGCACAAGGTGCCAGCCGTGGCCTCTAGATTAGGGCACAAGGTGTCAGCTGTGGCCTCTAGATTAGGGCACAAGGTGTCAGCTGTGGCCTCTAGATTAGGGCACACAGTGCCAGCCGTGGCCTCTAGATTAGGGCACAAGGTGTCAGCTGTGGCCTCTAGATTAGGGAACAAGGTGCCACCTGTGGCCTCTAGATTAGGACACAAAGTGCAAACCGTGGCCTCTAGATTAGGGAACAAGGTGCCAGCTGTGGCCTCTAGATTAGGGAACAAGGTGCCAGCTATGGCCTCTAGATTAGGGCACAAGGTGCCAGCTGTGGCCTCTAGATTAGGGAACAAGGTGCCACCTGTGGCCTCTAGATTAGGACACAAAGTGCAAACCGTGGCCTCTAGATTAGGGCACAAGGTGCCAGCTGTGGCCTCTAGATTAGGGAACAAGGTGCCAGCTATGGCCTCTAGATTAGGGCACAAGGTGTCAGCTGTGGCCTCTAGATTAGGGAACAGGGTGCCACCTGTGGCCTCTAGATTAGGACACAAAGTGCAAACCGTGGCCTCTAGATTAGGGCACAAGGTGCCAGCTGTGGCCTCTAGATTAGGGCACAAGGTGCCAGCTATGGCCTCTAGATTAGGGCACAAGGTGCCAGACTTGGCCTCTAGATTAGGGCACAAGGTGCCAGCTGTGACCTCTAGATTAGGGCACAAGGTGTCAGCTGTGGCCTCTAGATTAGGGCACAAGGTGTCAGCTGTGGCCTCTAGATTAGGGAACAAGGTGCCACCTGTGGCCTCTAGATTAGGACACAAAGTGCAAACCGTGGCCTCTAGATTAGGGCACAAGGTGTCAGCTGTGGCCTCTAGATTAGGGCGCAAGGTGCCAGCCGTGGCCTCTAGATTAGGGCACAAGGTGTCAGCTGTGGCCTCTAGATTAGGGAACAAGGTGCCACCTGTGGCCTCTAGATTAGGACACAAAGTGCAAACCGTGGCCTCTAGATTAGGGCACAAGGTGTCAGCTGTGGCCTCTAGATTAGGGCACAAGGTGCCAGACTTGGCCTCTAGATTAGGGCACAAGGTGCCAGCTGTGACCTCTAGATTAGGGCACAAGGTGCCAGCCGTGGCCTCTAGATTAGGGCACAAGGTGTCAGCTGTGGCCTCTAGATTAGGGAACAAGGTGCCAGCTGTGGCCTCTAGATTAGGGAACAAGGTGCCAGCTGTGGCCTCTAGATCAGGGCTCAAGGTGCCAGCTGTGGCCTCTAGATTAGGGCACAAGGTGCCAGCCGTGGCCTCTAGATTTGGGCACAAGGTGCCAGCTGTGGCCTCTAGATTAGGGCACAAGGTGCCAGCTGTGGCCTCTAGATTAGGGCACAAGGTGCCAGCTGTGGCCTCTAGATCAGGGCTCAAGGTGCCATCTGTGGCCTCGGGCTCAAGGTGCCATCTGTGGCCTCTAGATTAGGGCACAAGGTGCCAGCTGTGGCCTCTAGATTAGGGCACAAGGTGCCAGCTGTGGCCTCTAGATCAGGGCTCAAGGTGCCAGCTATGGCCTCTATATTAGGGCACAAGGTGCCAGCCGTGGCCTCTAGATTTGGGCACGAGGTGGGAGCTGTGGTCTCTAGATTAGGGCACAAGGTGCCAGCTATGGCCTCTAGATCAGGGCACAAGGTGCCAGCTATGGCCTCTAGATTAGGGCACAAGGTGCCAGCCGTGGCCTCTAGATTTGGGCACAAGGTGCCAGCTGTGGCCTCTAGACTAGGGCACAATGTTCCACCCGTGGTCTCTAGATTAGGGCACAAGGTGCCAGCTGTGCCCTCTAGATTAGGGCATATGGTGCCAGTTGTGGCCTCTAGATCAGGGCACAATGTGCCAGTCGTGGCCTCTAGATAAGGGCACACAGTGCCAGCTGTGGCCTCTAGATTAGGGCACACAGTGCCAGCTGTGGCCTCTAGATCAGGGCACAAGGTGCCAGCTATGGCCTCTAGATTAGGGCACAAGGTGCCAGCTGTGCCCTCTAGATTAGAGCACAAAGTGCCAGCTGTGGCCTCTAGATCAGAGCACAATGTGCTAACCTTGTCCTCTAGATTAAGACACCGTGTACCAAGGGTGGCATCTAGATTAGGGCACAAGGTGCCAGCCGTGGCCTCCAGATTAGGGCACAAGGCGCCAGCCACGGCCTCTAAATTAGGGCATAACATGCCAGCCGTGGCCCTGAGATTAGGGCACAAGGTGCCAGGGGTGGCCTCGAGAATAGGGCACAGTTTCCCTTGGGCGACCTCTAGATTAGGGTACAATGTGCCTGGTATGGTTTCTAGATTAAGGCATAATATGCCAGATGTGGCCCTTAATAGTAAGCAAAATACTCCAGGTGAAGCGTTGTGTTCTGGCCAACTTTTACAATGCAGAATTTTTACAGACCCATGGGGCAAGTTTTTACCAGCAGGGTTTGTGTCTTTGCTACGCTTCTGTCCTGCCCTTAAAATAATCTGAATGGGAGAGAGATAGACCCAGATTTATGGCACTAAACTATCACCACAGCAACCATAGCTACCTTATGTGGCTAATAAATGTCCTGCTATGACTCCACAGGGACACCTAGTAACAGCCTGTGGTACTGCACCCTTTTCTTGCTTCATGGAGTTTTTTTATTACTCCTGCTGCTGCTGGGATATTTTTTGGCAAAAAAAATATCGAACAAATATTATCATTTGCAATGCCAATAGCTCAAACTTTCACTAATGTGAGACCTATTGCACTGCAAAAGATTTTTGTTGTATGCATAAGTGCATATGTGTAATACAGATAGACCCAGTTTTCTAACAGTGGCTTCACTGCTTTAAGAGCCTGTGGGATCCTCGTCAAATATCCTTATCTCGCTGAGCTTCATATGCCTTACCTAACAAAACAATGCAAGCTCGTGAAAAGCGCCTAGTGCCAAATAGCAGGCGCTACCTAAATGCTGGAAAGTTATATTCAGAACCACAGTGCCCTAGAATGGCCCCTCGTTAAATAACCCCCTGATCTCCACCGAGATGAGCTTTACTCAACTTGTTGTACTCCTCTGTGCCACGTGGTGGCGCTGTAGCACCGCGTTCCCCTTCTCCGCCGCTTGAGCCCAGCTACCCACATTCATTAATGTACTTTACAATCCGAGTCTGTTTTATTTAGTTTCCATTATGTCCAAGTAGCTGGAAATACAAGTAAAATCCGTCCCGATCGGGTCCCCACGCCGCCCCCGGCGGTGGGGATTTCACCACCGAATCAAGGGGGGCGTATATTTATATCAAACCCCCTAATGACAGAGCCGACCCAGATGTCAGAATGTGCAACAAATATGTAAATAATCCTCGCTGAAAATCATTATATGCAAATTGTTCTCATACATATTCATGATGGATAGCTGAAAACCTGACGGACATCACTCTTCGGCGAGGAGAGCAGCTCTGCCCCGGAATCAATGCAGGATGCACCGCGTCCCCGCCCCTCCCCCCTCAGAGTCTGAAATGTCAATCGAAAGCTGAGCTGCTTGTCACCGTCTGAATGCAATGTCACTTAACAAAGGGCCAGACACGCGCCCCCTCCCCCTTCCATCAGAGGCAGGTTCGATGGACAGACATGTGCAGGGCACGTGCGGCTGGGGCGGAGTCAGTCACAAGGCTGCTGGTCAAGAGGCAGGCTGGCATGGACAGCATTGTGCAGGGCACGTGCGGCTGGGGCGGAGTCAGTCACAAGGCTGCTGGTCAAGAAATCAGGAAGTTTCTTTGGAGTCCAGCCCTTGCTCTCAGCCCCCCTCGAAGAGATTTGTAAAATAAAAACAAAAGATGTGATGAGTGGCTGAAACTCAACAGGCCTCATTCACTATATTCTGCCGCGCGGCAGCGCAACGACCCTTCCACCTGCGCTGCCGCGCGTCAAAATAAAGGGGCAGGAATGCGCCGTATCTACAAGATTCCCAGCTGCATGAAACGTTCTAAATCTGGGAACGTGTCCGGTTCCGTGGATGTTGCGCGGGGCCTCATCTACAAATCCATCGCGCCGCTGGAGCGTCACTGTTTTGGCGCACGGCAGCCAATGGGCTTGCCCATATTTACAAAGCCACATAAAGTCACCCTGCGTGACTTTTCATGGCCTTGTAAATATGGCCCCTTTCACGCATTACTCTGCGTGAAAGGAATGTTCCATGGGTGTTGCTGTGGGTGTTCCCATGCAACATTCACGGAATCTGACACATTACCGGATTTACAACGTTTTGTAGAGCTAGGAATGCATCAGCATCCTACGCTTTCCCAGGGGAGGCGTAGGAGTGGCGCAACGAGGAGAAATACTTTTATTTCTTCGCATTTTTTTTACTCTTTCAATGCCTGCTGCAGAATGAACGAGGAACATACCATCAACAATTGTGTTGGGGTTCTGTGTAGGGTTTCTGACTTGCGCCTCGGCTGGTAGCGGTAAGTGATTGATGAAAAGTATTTACTATATGACGGTGCTACAGGTCAGAGGAGACCCTAAAACCTCTGCAGGGGCTCACTCAATGATTAGAACAAAAAGTCCTGTGCACACGTAAAATTTAAAATATGGTCATGATACTCTTGGTAAACAAATAACCGCATTCAATGAAACAAGGTAGGCAGATCCGAAGCGTTGTAACAAATAACCGCATTCAATGAAACAAGGTAGGCAGATCCGAAGCGTTGTTTTTCAAAATGAACTATATTTAGCCTTCCTGATAAGAAGGGTGACATCAAAGCAAATAACCAGTCGACACGTGTTTCGTCATGCGGGTGCTGTACCCGTGACTCTTCAGGGCTTTCAATGGTCAAATAATCATGGGTTCGGTACGCCGGTGACATTTCCGACCCGGCAGGTACGGGTTGTAGGAAAGGGTATCCTGGTATAGTATTGACTCCAAGTGAAGGAGAATGCTTAGGACGTCGGGTACAGTCGTCTCTACGCACATCTGAGAAATGGCGCATCCGCAAGTACCGGTGCTTTCTTGTGATTGTAACAGAGCTCTGATACAAACACAAGAAGCCACCGGTCCCTTCCTGCACAAAAACAATCATCCCGCAACTCAGGCTCCCTTGCAACATGACGCAAGGGCGTCTCCATGGGCGCACGGCTGCTGTTTGTACGCTGGCTCATGGGAGAAGGACAGGAATGCGCCGTATCTTATAAAAATGCACATCTCTGCCCTTGTCTTTGGACTCATGGCAGGAAGGCTCGCTGCCGAGAATTAAAATACAGTAAATGAGGCCCATGGAACACCACATTCGCGCAGAGTAATGCGTGAAAGGGGCCCATATTTACAAGGCCATGAAAAGCCACGCAGGGTGACTTTACGTGGCCTTGTAAATATGGGCAAGCCCAAAACAGTGATGCATTGCAGACGCGTCAAGCGATAGTGCCTTGGGGCTATGGAGGTGCTAGGGTAAAACTGGAGGTTAGCCAGGCCTATCGGTGATCTGGGTACAGGGTGATGGGACTACAGTTCTTGGCAGGAGCAATTGGACCGAAGAAAAAGAAAGAATCTCATCTCTGAAGCACTAACAGCGGTGGGGGTAAGTGGCATGAGGTGCCTACCTCGACCACGAATCACGCACCCTGGCAGTACCTCGAGGGCCTAGAAATGCACACCTCTCCATCACTCACTGCCCTCTTCCAGGTCCTGCGTCACTTTTACCCCAGGTATTAAACAGATCAGAATCACTTGCTTGTTGCACCCACAGGGCTCTCTGTTTCAGTACCAAAGGTCCCGCATGGTCAGTGCTTCATATGTTTAAGAAAAAAACAAAAAAACCAGCAGCAACAACAAAGTGCAGCTATCCTCTATTTAAACAAGCATTATGTGTAGTCTTTCTTTGTGGAGGAGCGCTGTACGTGTCGTCTTTCTTTGTGGAGGAGCACTGTACGTGTAGTCTTTTTTTTGGAGGAGCGATGTATGTGTCGTCTTTCATTGAGGAGGAGCGCTGTACGTGTTGTCTTTCTTTGTGGAGGAGTGCTGTATGTGTCGTCTTTCTTTGTGGAGGAGCACTGTACGTGTAGTCTTTCTTTTTGGAGGAGTGATGTACATGTCGTCTTTCATTGTGGAGGAGCGCTGTACGTGTTGTCTTTCTTTGTGGAGGAGCGCTGTATGTGTAGTCTTTCTTTGTGGAGGAGTGCTGTATTTGTAGTCTTTCTTTGTGGTGGAGCGCTGTACGTGTCATCTTTCTTTGGGGAGGAGCGCTGAACGTGTCATCTTTCTTTGAGAAGAAGCGCTTTATGTGTCGTTTCTCTTTGTGGGGGAGTGCTGTACGTGTTGTGTTGTCTTTCTTTGTGGAGGAGCGATGTACGTGTCGTCTTTCTTTGTGGAGGAGCGCTGTACGTGTCGTCTTTCTTTGTGAAGGAGCGCTGTACGTGTCGTCTTTCTTTGTGGAGGAGTGCTGTACGTGTTGTCTTTATTTGTGGAGGAGCGCTGTACGTGTCGTCTTTCTTTGTGGAGGAGCCATGTACGTGTAGTCTTTCTTTTTGGAGAAGCGATGTACGTGTAGTCTTTCTTTGTGGAGGAGCGCTGTACGTATCGTCTTTCTTTGTGGAGGAGCATTGTACGTGTCGTCTTTCTTTTGTGGAGGAGCGCTGTATGTGTCGTCTTTCTTTGTGGAGGAGTGATGTACGTGTAGTCTTTCTTTGTGGAGGAGTGCTGTACGTGTCTTTCTTTGAGGAGCATTGTACGTGTCGTCTTTCTTTTGTGGAGGAGCGCTGTACGTGTCGTCTTTCTTTGTGGAGGATCGATGTACGTGTAGTCTTTCTTTTTGAAAGAGCAAAGTACCTGTAGTTTTTCTTTGTGGAAGAGCACTGTACGTGTCGTCTTTCTTTTTGGAGGAGCTATGTACGTGTAGTCTTTCTTTATGGAGGAGCGCTGTACGTGTAGTCTTTCTTTTTGGAGGAGCGCTGTACGTGTCGTCTTTCTTTTGTGGAGGAGCGCTGTAAGTGTCGTCTTTCTTTTGTGGAGGAGCGATGTACATGTAGTCTTTCTTTTTGGAGGAACGATGTATGTGTCGTCTTTCTTTTTGGAGGAGCGATTTACGTGTAGTCTTTCTTTGTGGAGGAGCGCTGTACGTGTCGTCTTTCTTTTGTGGAGGAGCGCTTTACGTGTCGTCTTTCTTTTGTGGAGGAGCGCTGTACGTGTCGTCTTTCATTTTGAAAGAACGATGTACGTGTCGTCTTTCTTTTTGGAGGAGCGATGTACGTGTCGTCATTCTTTGTAGAGGAGCATTGTACATGTCGTCTTTCTTTGTGGAGGAGCGCTGTACGTGTCGTCTTTATTTGTGGAGGAGCTCTGTACGTGTCGTCTTTCTTTGTGGAGGAGCGCTTTATGTTTCCTTTGTGCTGCTAGGGCTGGATCCGAGTCAGTAGTAGTATTAATGCTCAATGTACACTTTATAAGTGTCTCTTTAATGTAAACTCTCGCAGTGCTTGAGAGAGGGGAGCTCCCCCGCCCCCCTCCCCCTGCACACCCTGTTCCTCTTGGTGGCGACTCGCTGCCTCTCGTCGCCACTGAGAAGTCTCGCACATATTAGTACAACTCGGGAAAGCAAACACAAAAGCTGGACATTGCGTTGAAAAATTCATAAGGATTGAGTAATAACGGAAATGATGGCGGAGACCTCCAGACGGCCAGAAAGCTCTTGTCTGATTGCTTTATTGGACGCAGAAGGAAAACTCTCTGCTAAACATCTATTGAAATGTCTGTCAGGGTGGGCGGCCAAGAAAGAAAGAATACGATCCCATCCGTCAGGCTTCAGATCTCGGTGTCCAATGCGTGACGACGTCACAGCTTTAAATTGTATAGCAAATCAGTCTTTTCAATGCAAAGAAAAGACAGTCTAGCTAGGAGTTATCGATTATTCAACAGCGTTTGATAGGAGTGACAGAAAGATACTCTGGCAAGACTGCATGGTTGGAGTAGGAAGGTAGAATCGTTCGGCATGGTTACCCCCACTTTTTGCCTGGTGCTATGCTCTTTCTAACTAGTCTGATTGGGATCCTGCTAATCAGGACCCCAGTCTCTCTGCTTTCTCCCATAAATTGGTATGGTAAGCACTTAGGTACATCCCAGATTGGACACTAGTGCCCCCTTACCAGTCCCTAGTAGATTGTACTAAGGTACCCAAGGCATAGGTACCCCAGTGGTCCCCCATGTGCTGAAGCATGCATTATGCCACCCATGGGAGATCACTCAAATTGTAACTGCAGGCCTGCCGTTACAGCCTGTGTGAGCTGGTGCTAGCACCACTTACAAAAGATATACGTTTCCTTATATCTAAGGTCACTGCACTTAAAACCTATAAGTCACCCCTAGAGCAGGCCTTTCAATCCTGAAGCAGGGTGCTTGGTTCTAAGTGTGAGGGTGCCCCTGCATGAGCAGGACTCCCCTACAGCCTACGGAGTCCATTCTCCCGGTTGTAATCGAGACAGCCATATAACATATAGAGGGGCACCACCTCATTACACGTTGGCCATCTTGAAACTGTCTGTAACAAATCCTATCATGTTTGGTATCAAACCCACCCTCACACCGTAAACGGAGTGAGAGGTATGATTCCAAGCACTGGAAGAGCCCTCCGTTAGGCTCTCAGTGTTCCCGGTGCCAGCCTTCTAGCTCCGGAAAGCACAACATGGACGCTGCCAGAGACACGATTCTGCCCTCCTACTGCCGAGCCGGGCTCGAGCAGGGGAAGGCAGGACAATAGGTATCCTGCCATAGGGAGGTGTGACCACCTCCCAGACAGGGTTTAGTGTACTGGTGTAGGGTGAGGGGTGCTTGCCAGCGCCACTCAGTCTCCTTGAAGGGCAAAAAGGTGCCCTCCATGCGTAGTCGAGTTCGAACCAGTTGAGGGAACAGTTGACTCCTGCTCTAGCGTGAAACTGGACAAAGGACATGAGAGTATCCTCTCCACTGTCCGACCCCTCCCCTGGGAGGGAACCATGAACTGTCTCAACCCTTTCCTTAGGGTACTTAAGGGCTTACCTGAGGGTGGGTTCCAAGATTTGTTGTGGCTCAAGATTAATTTCAGACACCACTTCTCCTTCAACCGTCTGGGCACTCTGGACTTCAACCGGAAAGACTCCTGCTGCTCCTGATCTCCTCGCCCTGCTCGTCTGCTGCAATGCCCATGCCTGTGCTCCATACAAGATGCATCTAAGGCATCTGAAGGAATCACCCATGAAGTGAAGGAGTCACTTCCCTGCAACTGCAGGCACCACAAGTAAGCAGACCGGTCTGCAGATCTTGGGCTCCCACAGACTCCGAAAGGCTCAGCAACACACGTGGTGGTTCTTCACATCCCTCTGGCCTGAACTGTCCTCTCATCAAGTTTGAGGGCAGTATCCCTTGTCGGACTCACAGGAACCAAACCCCTGTGCACCGCATTGACTTGCAGTTGCAAAGGCTTGTTGGCTTCCTTCCACCAAGATCTTCGGGCTCCAAGTAGCCCCAACCTCAAGCATCTCCTGTGACCAAAATCTTCGTCCTCACTTTATCACTTGCACAGTGGCCCTGCATCTTTGGTGAGCTGCTCGAGGTTCTCTTGCCACTCCAATGCCTCTAGCCTGCGAGCCCTCTCGAGGGTCTCCTTTTAATTTGGTGGGCTCCCCTGATTGCTTGTGGCCTGCCCAGACTCCCCTGCTTGTGGTGAGTCACCTGGACCTTGCTGGTCCCGAAACTGCAACTTCTTCCCTTCCCACATTGTTTGCAGTTGCCAAGGCTTGTTGGTGCTCCCGACGGACACTGACCCTTCAACTCTTGACATCTGACGTGGGACAGCTCATGAACAGCTCCTGGCCTTCCCCAGCATTGCCTGGTCCTCACAGCTGCAGCTCCAAGGTCACCGTCAACTGTCCTGCAGCAACCGATATCGGTGGCATTCATCTTCCGTGCCTCCTGGTCACTTCCAAGTGGCGTGGACTCTGTCCCCTCTGCCTGCAGGTACTTCTCGACTTGAATCCAACTTTGTGTTCCACTGGGCACTTTCACCTTCTCCAGCAGCGGCATCTTCCTGAAGTCCTCCATTGGGTTTGATGCCGGTTTGTGACGCCACTTCACACCTATGTGCCCGGCTTCCCTGGTGTAGGTATCATGGTCCCTAGGGTATCCACGGGTGGGGTGCCACTCCAACCTTATGTCGTCAGGGTTTCTTCAGGGTCCACTTGGAAGGGTCCTTAATCTTTAAAATTGCAACAGCTCTGCACACGGGATGTTTATGTATGTATGTATGTATAGGCATTTATATAGCGCACTACTTACCCGGAGGGTCCCAAGGCGCTTCGACCGCTGCGAAACCCTTCCTGGCTTCCCTGAGAGATGGTCCCTTAATGGGTATCTCCAGGGTGAGACCAGGCATCCCCGGCGGTCTGGTGGGGCCGTTAGTGAGGATGAGGCAAGCTAATGCCCAGAGTTGCCGAGTGTGATCGCTGATCAGAGTGGGCACCGAGTCGAGGGAATTATCGAGTCCGCTGACCCTGGTCCAGAAACCTGCCGCGCCGGGAATCGAACCCTGGTCCCGGGCAGTCCTCTGCTCTCGGATCTGCCGCCTCTAACCAGTGAGCCACACTACCTCACTCCGTGGGGTTCCTGGTTACTTACCTCGGGTGGGCCCTTGGGTCCCCAGCACTTCTACGTCGTCTACGTCTTCTGGGTATAGTCTTGACTCGTGAATCCTATGGACGGCAGTAACCTAGTCTCTGTGGACAACCTTTGTCCATCTGTTCTGCCCCCATAATTTGCACCCCTGCCTATGCAACCACAATTTCAACTAGTGGCAGTTGCTGGTGTACCCATGTGTGTTGTATGAATGAATGAGAAAGTGAATGATAAAGCGAGTCATGGAATGTATGTGAGTTTCCCTTGTGTTTATGGGAGTGTGAGGAACGTCCGTGTGTATCTTATTTATTTCCCAAATATATTAGACACTATACATACTTATTGTTTCTTGTTTTATCAGAAGAATTTGAAAATGCATATATATGGAGTGTTTTCAATTATAAACGTAATGGATCTGAAAAAATAACCAAAAAAAGTAATAAAAGGATTATGTCTCAAAAAAACAAATATTAGTAAAGTCCTTGGCTCTGATGGTGTGTTGATGTCACCCCACATATAATTACGCGGATCCCTATTGGGACCTTTGATATTTACCTTGGCAGGGTGTCTGTTTTCTATTTTGCTGTATTTTATCCCCCTCATTTCCTGCCTACATCCAAAAATCCCCACGGGGAACCCCCTTCTATTATATATAGTCTTGACTCGAGTCATGGTTTGCATACTACTATTTTAGTATATGGTTTGGTCTCCCCCTGGTGACTACTGTGTAATTCCTGCGACTTACCTGTTTCTATTGGAAAGTATTGTGTGCATTGTGTATATCTCTAGTTAGGAGATATCTGTATATGTTAGTGAGTGTTCTATAATAATTACATATTTCTATAAATATGCTGTGTGGTGCTTTTTTACTATATCAATATCTATATCAATAAGATTACGTTCTGGTAAAACAAGCTGCCTTACACTCCTTCTGGACTAAGCCTGAGGCTGCTCTCCACAGCTACCACTTCGAGAGCTTTCTAAGGTTGTCTAAGACCACTAAAGTCACCAGAAGGGTTGTCTGGACTGGTGCAAGTTGCCCGCTTGCACAAGTGCACACCATATACCATGACAGCTTCTCACAGTTCGGGAGTTGATCAAACCCACATGCTGCTTGTAAAAATCTTCACAGCCACACTGAGGTACAAATTAAGCTACGTGGAGAAGAGGCCGAACTCCCAGAATGACAACAATAATGCACTAATGTAGGGTTTATTTTTTTATCCACTTCTTTTTTGTTTTATATATTTCAGATTTATCAATCTTTTAGAACAAAAGAACAGGAATGCGCCGAAGCTTGGATCTGTTTCTGTAACCCGTCTAGCTTAGCCGGATGACTTGGTTATTTTATGTACCACTCAAATTTCATTATAACACTAAACTTGATTAGAACAGTGTAAAAGGCACAATAACGTTGAAAAAACTAAAACCATAAGGTTTGGGAATCCTGCAACAAATTATAACTGGCGACTAGATCATAAAAGACTTGATACTGTAGTTAACTAGCCTTACTTTTAGTTGTAATTCATTTAATTAGTCTGACACTAAAACAATTGACACTGCAGGGGCACTTAAATGCTTTTCTAAGAAATATGGCGGCAGAGTTATTGGGCCTGCCATCCCAGCTATTAGCGCCAAATGTATTCCGCTTCTATGTCATGGAGAAATAGAAAGGAAGAAACCAGCTCTTGGAAGACGGAATTGTTTACAAACTGCATCCAAAGAATATTAAGTTTAAGGTCACCACATTCCATATTAAAGGTATAGCTAGATGTTCCATTGATGACTGCAATGCATACCATCAACCTTTCGAAATCATCTTACTTCCGAAGGGAAGACTTAAAATGCCCAATCAAGAAGGAAATCTTGAACCCTTCAGGAAATAAGCAAATTAAATCCCTAGACCCTTGAACGTCCACCCTGAATGCACCGGGTCTATCGGTGCTGCCACCTCTCATCGAGATGACAAGTAAATGCAAGAAATTAATAAAACTCTGAAAAAATGAATCAATTTATGGCAAACGCTGACCAAACAGTGAAGCAAAAAACACAAGTTGCTTGTTGTCCTCTTCTGTCATGAGAAGCCGGGGACATCAGGATTTCAGCGTAAATTCACAAACTAACAAATTCTTTCTCAAACTAACACATTCTCTCTCAGGTTTCGTCTTCTCTAAATTTCTCTGTTGCAAATCGAAGGATCGTGAATAAACGCGCAGAGAAAAAGTCCTTATGCCGTTTATGCTTTTATTACACAAACTATTAAACACATGTTATGTACATGCCCCAAATGATAGGTTGCCAGCAAGAAATGTCTGAAACCTATGTTTAATGCAAATGTAACCAGAGCTGTAGAAAAGGCCGCCCTGTGCTTCGAAGGACGGAGAGGAGAGTCATCGATTGGACCAGCCAATCCCTGCCCGAAGAGGGTCTATTCAGGCCCCTGAAATGCCCAGATAATGACCCCAGAACATACACCAGAGTATCCTGTCTGCGGCCAGATCCACAATATAAGAAAACACAGCCACGCTCTCTTGATTTGAAGATGGGTTTGAATAAGTTATCTTTCAAAAGGCATGGGTTATACAGGTGATGCGATGAATATTCATTTTAAACCTATGTAAATATATTTTTATTATTATGAAAGGTTTTTAAAAAACGAAAACAATAAATAATGTATTTAATCCAAATGTTGTAGGGAAGACTCCTTTCTTTTATTGGACTCAAATGATCAGGTAGCAATGCTTGTTTGCTCTGAGGAGTAAGGGCCGCTTCAAGGTGGAAGTGTGCAGAGCCTTGGGCCCGCAAACACCGGACAACCAAGGGGTGACCCGAGCTCCGTGGCGCTGTGGACTCCTCTGGAATGAAACAGGGCCCGCATTTACAAGAAGGGAGATTAAATATGTAAGGGTTTCATACCCTGTACTCCCTCTGTTCCCCTACACTTCACTCCTCTGTGTTCCCATGCCCTGCACTCTCCTGTCTTCCCATACCCTGCATCCCCCTGTGTTCCCATACCCTGCACCCCCCGTATTCCCATACCCTGTATCCCCCTGTGTTCCCATACCCTGTATCCTCATGTGTTCCCATACCCTGCACCCCCCAGGGTTCCCATACCCTGCACCCCCCAGGGTCCCCAAACCCTGCATCCCCCTTTATTCCCATACCCTGCATTCCCCTGTGTTCCCATACCCTGTATCCCCCTGTGTTCCCATACCCTGTATCCCCCTGTGTTCCCATACCCTGCATCCCCTGTGTTCCCATACCCTGCACCCCCCTGTATTCCCATACCCTGTATCCTCCTGTGTTCCCATACCCTGCACCCCCCAGGGTTCCCATACCCTGCACCCACCAGGGTTCCCAAACCCTGCATCCCCCTGTATTCCCATACCCTGCATTCCCCTGTGTTCCCATACCCCGCATCCCCCTGTGTTCCCATACCCTGCATCCCCTGTGGTCCCATACCCTGTATTCCCATTCCCATACCCTGCATTCCCCTGTGTTCTCATACCCTGCATCCCCCTGTGTTCCCATACCCTGCATCCCCCTGTGTTCCCATACCCTGCATCCCCCTGTGGTCCCATACCCTGTATCCCCCTGTATTCCCATACCCTGCACCCCCTCCTTCCCAATCTCTGCAGTCCCCAGTGTTCTTAAATGCTGTGCCCCCTGTGTTCCCATACCCTGCACCCCCTGTGTTCCCAAACCCTGCATCCCCCTGTGTTTCCATACCCTGCATTCCCCTGTATTCCCATACCCTGTATCCCCCTGTGTTCTCATACCCTGCACCCCCCTGTGTTCCCAAACCCTGCATCCCCCTGTGTACCCATACCCTGCATCCCCCTGTATTCCCATACCCTGTATCCTCCTGTGTTCCCATACCCTGCACCCCCCAGGGTTCCCATACCCTGCACCCCCCAGGGTTCCCATACCCTGCACCCCCCAGGGTTCCCATACCCTGCACCCCCTGTGTTCCCAAACCCTGCATCCCCCTGTATTCCCATACCCTGCATCCCCCTGTGTTCCCATAGCCTGCATCCCCCTGTGTTCCCATACCCTGCATCCCCCTATGGTCCCATACCCTGTATCCCCCTGTATTCCCATACCCTGCACCCCCCTCCTTCCCAATCGCTGCAGTCCCCAGTGTTCTTAAATGCTGCGCCCCCTGTGTTCCCATACCCTGCATTCCCCTGTGTTCCCATACCCTGCATTCCCCTGTGTTCCCATACTCTGCATCCCCCAGGGTTCCCATACGCTGCATCCCCCAGGGTTCCCATACCCTGCACCCCCTGTGTTCCCATACCCTGCATCCCCTTGTGTTCCCATACCCTGCATCCCCCTTTGTTCCCATACCCTGCATCCCCCTTTGTTCCCATACCCTGCATCCCCCTGTGGTCCCATACCCTGTATCCCCCTGTATTCCCATACCCTGCATCCCCCTGTGTTCCCATACCCTGCATCCCCCTGTGTTCCCATACCCTGAATCCCCCGGTGTTCCCATACCCTGCACCCCCCAGGGTTCCCATAACCTGCACCCCCCAGGGTTCCCATACCCTGCATTCCCCTGTGTTCCCATACCCTGCATCCCCCTGTGGTCCCATACCCTGTATCCCCATGTATTCCCATACCCTGCACCCCCCTCCTTCCCAATCTCTGCAGTCCCCAGTGTTCTTAAATGCTGCGCCCCCTGTGTTCCCATACCCTGCATTCCCCTGTGTTCCCATACCCTGCACCCCCCTGTGTTCCCATACCCTGCATCCCCCAGGGTTCCCATACCCTGCACCCCCTGTGTTCCCATACCCTGCATCCCCTTGTGTTCCCATACCCTGCATCCCCTTGTGTTCCCATACCCTGCATCCCCCTGTGTTCCCATACCCTGCATCCCCCTGTGTTCTCATACCCTGCATCCCCCTGTGTTCCCATACCCTGCATCCCCCTGTGGTCCCATACCCTGTATTCCCATACCCTGCATTCCCCTGTGTTCCCATACCCTGCATCCCCCTGTGTTGCCATACCCTGCATCCCCCGGTGTTCCCATACCCTGCACCCCCCAGGGTTCCCATACCATGCATCCCCCTGTGTTCCCATACCCTGCATCCCCCTGTGGTCCCATACCCTGTATCCCCATGTATTCCCATACCCTGCACCCCCCTCCTTCCCAATCTCTGCAGTCCCCAGTGTTCTTAAATGCTGCGCCCCCTGTGTTCCTATATCCTGCATTCCCCTGTGTTCCCATACCCTGCATCCCCCTGTGTTCCCATCCCCTGCATCCCCCAGGGTTCCCATACCCTGCACCCCCCTGTATTCCCATACCCTGCATCCCCCTGTGTTCCCATACCACGTATCCCCCTGTGTTCCCATACCCTGCATCCCCCGTGTTCCCAAACCCTGCATCCCCCTGTAGTCCCATACCCTGTATTCCCATACCCTGCATCCCCCTGTGTTCCCATACCCTGCATCCCCCTGTGTTGCCATACCCTGCATCCCCCGGTGTTCCCATACCCTGCATCCCCCTGTGTCGGCCACTTGTGTCCCGGACTCTGCTTGCACCCCCCCCCCCCCCCCCCCCCCAGGCCCCCTGTTGCCCCCACGCCATGCTGCTGCTTCTGCCCGACACCTCCACTGTCCTCATTACAGGCACGCCCTGGGGGCCGACAGAGGCAGTGAAGCGAAGGCTTCTAATGAGTTTAGCCAGGACTGCATAGTTAGGGTATCACTTACCACCAGCTGTTACGCCTCCTCCCCCAACCCAACAGAACCGGGCCAGGCAGGCAGCCCCTCCCAACAGGACATCTGCCAGTAGGGGTGAGAGGCCTGGGGTGAAAGGTCGCGTGGGGCTGCAAAGCAGACTCCAAGCCAAAGAAAATACCAGTGTGTGCTTCAGGGGACCGGGGCACATCTGTGGTCACTGAGAGCTCTCCCTAACCCTGCACCCCCGTGCACCCCCTCCCCTCCAGCCCCTCACCATTCTCTCAGCCGCTGCACAGGTACTGGAGTGCAAGCTTCTCTCACACACTGAGCAAGCACAGTAGAGGCAGCAGTGCAAGCTTCTCTCACACACTGAACAAGCACAGACTTGCAAGCTTGTCTCACACTCCGCATGCGAAGCAGGTGCACAAGTGTAAGCTTCTCTCACACACTGAGCAAGTACAGACCTGAGTGCTGGTCTCACACTGCGCATTCGAAGCAGGTGCACAAATGTAAGCTTCTCTCACACACTGAGCAAGTACAGACCTGAGAGCTGGTCTCACACTGCGCATTCGAAGCAGGTGCACAAGTGTAAGCTTCTCTCACACACTGAGCAAGTACAGACCTGAGAGCTGGTCTCACACTGCGCATTCGAAGCAGGTGCACAAGTGTAAGGTTCTCTCACACACTGAGCAAGTACAGACCTGAGTGCTGGTCTCACACTGCGCATTCGAAGCAGGTGCACAAGTGTAAGCTTCTCTCACACACTGAGCAAGTACCGACCTGAGAGCTGGTCTCACACTGCGCATTCGAAGCAGGTGCACAAATGTAAGCTTCTCTCACACACTGAGCAAGTACAGACCTGAGAGCTGGTCTCACACTGCGAATTCGAAGCAGGTGCACAAGTGTAAGCTTCTCTCACACACTGAGCAAGTACAGACCTGAGTGCTGGTCTCACACTGCGCATTCGAAGCAGGTGCACAAGTGTAAGCTTCTCTCACACACTGAGCAAGTACCGACCTGAGAGCTGGTCTCACACTGCGCATTCGAAGCAGGTGCACAAATGTAAGCTTCTCTCACACACTGAGCAAGTACAGACCTGAGTGCTGGTCTCACACTGCGCATTCGAAGCAGGTGCACAAGTGTAAGCTTCTCTCACACACTGAGCAAGTACAGACCTGAGTGCTGGTCTCACACTGCGCATTCAAAGCAGGTGCACAAATGTAAGCTTCTCTCACACACTGAGCAAGTACAGACCTGAGAGCTGGTCTCACACTGCGCATTCGAAGCAGGTGCACAAGTGTAAGCTTCTCTCACACACTGAGCAAGTACAGACCTGAGTGCTGGTCTCACACTGCGCATTCGAAGCAGGTGCACAAGTGTAAGCTTCTCTCACACACTGAGCAAGTACAGACCTGAGAGCTGGTCTCACACTGCGCATTCGAAGCAGGTACAGAAGTGCGAGCTTGTCTTACACTGTGCATGCGAAGCAGGAGCACAAGTGTAAGCTTCTCTCACACTGAGCAGATACAGACGTGCAAGCTTGTCGCACACTCCGCATGTGAAGCAGGTACAAAAGTGCGAGTTTGTCTCACACTGCGCATGCAAAGCAGGTGCACAAATGTAAGCCTCTCTCACTCTGAACAGATACAGACGTGCAAGCTTCTCTCACACTGCACATGCGAAGTAGGTACAGAAGTGCGAGCTTGTCTCACAGTGCGCATGCGAAGCAGGTGCATAAATGCAATCTTCTCTCACTCTGAGCAGATAAAGCCGTGCAAGCTTCTGTCACACTGTGCATGCAAAGCGGGTACAGAAGTGCGAGCTTGTCTCACACTGCGCAATCGAAGCAGGTGCACAAATGTAAGCTTCTCCCACTCTGAGCAGGGCCATACGTGCAAGCTTCTCTCACACTGCGCATGTGAAGCAGGTACAGATGTGTAAGCTTCTCTCACTCTGAGCAGATCCAGACTAGCAAGCTTGTCTCACACTCCGCATGTGAAGCAGGTACAAAAGTGCAAGCTTGTCTCACACTGTGCATGTGAAGCAGGTGCACAAATGTAAGCTTCTCTCACTCTGAGCAGTTACAGACGTGCAAGCTTCTCTCACACTGCACATGAGAAACAGGTACAGAAGTGCAAGCTTGTCTCACACTACGCATACGAAGCAGGTACAGAAGTGTAAGCTTCTCTCACTCTGAGCAGATTCAGACGTGCAAGCTTCTCTCACACTGCGCATGCGAAGCAGGTACAGAAGTGCGAGCTTGTCTTACACTGCGCATGTGAAGCAGGTGCACAAGTGTAAGCTTCTCTCACTCTGAGCAGATACAGACTTGCAAGCTTCTCTCACACTGCACATGCGAAGAAAGTACAGAAGTGCGAGCTTCTGTTACACATTGAGCTGGTTCAGCAGAGGTAACAATGCAAGCTTTCCTCACAGATCAGGTAGGTCAAAGGCTGTGGCAGTGCACACACTCACACGGGTAATAGATCCACACTATCGGCAGTAGTGCATCCCCACAGACGGCAGCAGCGGCCTCAGCACCAGCAGTGCACGTCTCTCTCTCTCTCAGATGAGGTGCTTCACAGGCCACACACACACACAAACACACCACATACACACAACCCTACCCTCCTCAGCACCAGCTGTGCACCTCTTGTGCAAGGATGAGGTACTTCACACCCCACACTCTAAAAATAAACATTACATCTGTGACCTTCTCACTGATGCAAAACCAGACATACTATTCATAACCGAATCATGGTTGGGAGAGGGTATGACTCCCGTCCTGCATGAAGCCGTTCCTCTAGGCTATCCATCGATCACACAAAATCGTATAAGCAAAAAAGGAAGTGGCCTAGCTGTTGTGTTCTGACAAACATTACATATCACTAAAGTTGACGACATCTCCATAAAGAATTATGAGGCTCTTCTCACCAGATGCAATTCTACACCGTCTCCTCCTGTAACTTCCTGCTCCTTTACAGACCTCCACCTAGCAAGGCAACATTCCCGGACGCACTTCTAGACACAGTTTCAAACTTAATAACAATACACTCCACGCGTTCTGGGTGACCTCAACATTTGGTTTGACAAACCCAAAATGCCCCATTGAAAAACAATAATCACTGGCCTAGACGCACTGAGCCTGCATCAGATCTTCCACAAACCCACACACATCGCTGGACACATCCTAGATTACATTTTTGCTAATACTGAACTAGTTACCTTTCAAACTATAACTCCAGTCACATGGTCAGACCACCACTTGCTTGCTTTCCAACATAAAACAACACTAAGCGACTCACCTAAAACTACCTTACATGTATCCACCTATCGACCGTGGAACAAACTCAATTTGGAACACTTAGAAACACAACTAACATCAAGTACAAATCTGGAAACAATAAATTCTGTTCAAAAACTATACGAGGGGCTACAGGAAGCTTTTGATATCCTGATACCACTCAAAACCACACAACAGAATAAAAGAAAACAAGCACCTTGGAGAAATACAGAGATAAAAGACATAAAACACAAATTAGAAAGCTGCAATGTGCCTGGCTCAAAACAAACGCCAAACAAGACAAACTTTGCCTACAGAAAAGTAATAGATTATACAAGTAAGCTATCTAAAAAGCACAAAAAAGGTACTATTCAGAAAGAATTCAAAATGCTAAATGTGTAAATAAAGAATTCTATAAAATACTCAATGAATTTAGTAAACCAAATTGTCTAGAAGGAACTCATCCCGTCACTTAAGATTTCACAGACAAACTGGCAAATCATTACACGGAGAAAGCAGACACGTTGGACTCATATTTAAAACAGAGACAAAGCACCAGCACTAACCCTTTTATAAAACAGCAATCCACAAATACTCTAACCCAGCCGCTCCGTTCCTTCCAACACATTTCCCATGATGAATTTATGGACCTGGTCAATGCAAGCAGGCCTGCCGGCAGCCATTCTGACACGTGTCCACCGCAAACTTTCAAGACAATTCTTCTAACAACCTCTGCTGCCATTCCAGTAAGAAGAATCATCAACAATTCCTTAACTACTGGAAAATTTCCAGAGGAACTCAAAAAGTCACACATACGCCCTTTACTGAGGAAAACAAACTTGGACCCGCTGAACCCTGACAACTACAGACCCATTACAAATGGACCCTTCCTGGCCAAACTGATAGAAAGAGCAACGTTCGCCCAGATGTCACAATTCATTGAAGAGACTGACATACTTTCAGACTTCCAAACAGGATTGCATCCGGGAAGAGGCACTGAATCTGCCCTCCTTGCCATCGGGGACGACCTAAAGAATACAGTTGATCGCAACGGGGTTACTGCGCTACTCCTCTTGGACCTCTCGGCTGCCTTTGACACGATTGACAATGACACTGTGATGCAAAGATTCTACAAAACCGGCATAGAGGGGACTGCTCTCAATTGGATCGCCTCCTAACTTCGAAACAGAACTAGTGTCATCCATACCCCACCTTTCTCGAGCAAAGCATACTCCACAAAAGCAGGGGTCCCTCAAGGTTCTATCATCTCGCCCATGCTTTTCAACATCTTCATGAAGTCATTACCAGTACTGATCAATCAATTTCACCTCACATGCTATAACTATGCCGATGACACACAAATACTCCTTCAACTGTAATTCCCCAAAGACATTGGAAACTGGCCAGTTTTCAGTTGTCTCAGAGCCATGGATCAATGGATGACTCAGAGCCATCTCAAATTGAATGCTTCCAAAACGGGCGATTGGAAACATTATGACCCGCTTACTGCCTGGCCTAATGAACTGGGATCACTGCCTAAAGTATCGAAGGAAGTAAGAACAGAGATTTAAGAAGAGCAGGACCAATAACTCATCAAAGAAGGCCAAAGGACAATGACAAAGGGTCAAGAAAAGCAGAAGCACGAAGAGATCAAAATACATCCACAGATTGTTAAGATGACCAAGAACATATGGAAGAGGTCAAACGACAGATGCAAAAGTTAGAGAAGAAAAGGACCAAGAATACATTGAAGAAGGTCAAAAGACACCATAAAGGGTCAAGAAGAGCATGACTAAGAACACATCGAAGTTCAAAAGACACATCAAAAAAGAGTATGATCAAGAACACATCGAAGAAGGTCAAAAGATTATATGAAGCATCTAGAAGAGCAGGACCAAGAGCTCATTGATGAAGGCCAAATGACAGCTACAACTTTTGAAGAAAAGCAGGACCAGGAACATATCGAAGAATGTCAAAGGTAACCAAAGAGGTTCAAGAAGAGTATGACCAAAAATACAATGAAGAAGGTCAAAAGACAGACATCGATGATCTAGACAAGCAGGACCAGGAACACATCGAAGAAGGTCAAAAGACAACCAAAGAGGTTCAAGGACAGTATGACCAAAAATACAAGGAAGAAGATCAAAAGACAGACATCGATGATGTAGACAAGCAGGACCAGGAACATATCGAAGAATGTCAAAAGACAACCAAAGAGGTTCAAGAAGAGTATGACCAAAAATACAAGGAAGAAGATCAAAAGACAGACATCGATGATGTAGACAAGCAGGACCAGGAACATATCGAAGAATGTCAAAAGACAACCAAAGAGGTTCAAGAAGAGTATGACCAAAAATACAATGAAGAAGGTCAAAAGACAGACATCGATGATCTAGACAAGCAGGACCAGGAACACATCGAAGAAGGTCAAAAAACAACCAAAGAGGTTCAAGAAGAGTATGACCAAAAATACAAGGAAGAAGATCAAAAGACAGACATCGATGTTCAAGACAAGCAGGAACAGGAACATATCGAAGAAGGCCAAACGATGCCATGAAGAATCAAGAAAAGCAGGATCAAAACTCATCGAGGAAAGTCGGAAGACCGCCCTAGAATTTGAAGAGCAGGGCCAAGAACTCATCAAAGAAGGTGAAAGGACAAGCTCAGAGGGCCAAGAAGAGCAGGCTGAGGAAATTAAGATCTGCACTAGTGGGAGAAGAATGTACTCGCACATTTTCAGTTACAAATCCCTCAATTCTTCTATTTATAGCACTGTCCAATCAGAATCGAGGAGTGGAGGGTCTGGCCTGTCCTATGCTGTCTTTCATAGGCAGTATTTATTGCAGAAGAAAGGCACCAGGTGCTTTGATAACCATCATTGGTGCCCAGTGACGGTATCTTTCCCTGCCTTGGGGTTTTTGTGCACCCTTTCCAGTGACTTGGTATCCAGGATTCCATTGTATTACTGCCCTACTGCTTTCACCCCCAAAGCCTACAGCCCTCAAGCGCCCAAAGGGAAATGGCTTTACAACAGGATAACCAAGCCACAGGTAGCAGCCCTCTACAGTGGTGGTGGAAGGAGGTTGTCTCACCCTACTCAGTGGTTACTCTCAGGACCCTCATACAGCAGACCTCAAATCCATCCTCCATTCAGCAGCTCGTTTTATTTCAGGGTCCAAACGAAGGGACCACATCACTCCTATCCGGTCTTCTCTTCGATGGCTTCCCATTGAGGCAAGATCTATTTACAAAACGGCCTGCCTCACCCACAAAGCCTTGCACACTTCCTCCCCTCGTTACCTGGCGGATAAACTGAAAATGTCTGGAGGCTCGAGACCTTCTCGGAATGCAGAAGAGTTTCTGCTTGAGCCCCCCCTCCTTCAAAAGGGAGAGATCGATGGTGCAATCCTTCTCAGGCAATGCAGTGAGAATCTGGAACTCGCTTCCTCCATTGCTCCGTGCCACCACGGTGTGGTCCATCGGCTAGATTTCCGACTTTGGTGCTGGTAACCAGGGTTTGAGCCTCGGGGTTGCGTTCACATCCTGTGATTCTGGGCAAATCACCTAATCTCCCCGTGCCTGAATGTGTAACGTAACCGCTGCTCAAGTAAAGCGCTCCAATACCTCCGGGTCGAGTTCGCGCTATATAAATATGCAAAAAAAAACACCTCTATCCAGATCTTCAAAGCTGACCTCTAATCTCTTCTCTTCCAAAGACACTTCCAGAACTAATACCTTCATTCTCAGACGCCTCTAGGGGTAAATTTGTAATATTTTTTCTTGTACATTCCTCACCCTTGCTTGCTGTCTTTGATATTGTGTTCTTGCCTTCTATGGTTTTACCCTACATCTTCTAGTCTCCTGTTTATTTTTGTAACGTTCTATTTTGTAACATTTCTCTCATGTAACGTAATTGGTTCTATTGGTTCTATTCTATCGCCTTGGACGACTCCTGGTGGCCCCCGCCCTGGGCACCACCCCCAAGCCAACTGACCACGCACGAAACCTGGGCTTCATCCTGGACTCCGCCCTCTCTATGACCAGACAAGTCAACACCGTATCGTCATCCAGTTTCAACACCCTGCGCATGCTTCGAAAGATCTTCCGTTGGATCCCCACCGAAACCAGGAAGACGGTCACCCAGGCACTCGTCACCAGCCGAATGGACTACGGGAACACCCTCTACACGGGAACAACCGCCAAACTACAGAAAAGACTTCAACGCATACAGAACGCCTCCGCACGACTCGTCCTGGACATCCCCCGCCACAACCACATCTCCGCCCACCTGAGAGACCTGCACTGGCTCCCCATCAGCAAGAGGATCACGTTCAGACTCCTCACCCACGTACACAAAGCTCTCCACGACCTTGGCCCCAAGTACCTCAACAACTGCCTCACCTTCTACACGCCTACCCGCCAGCTACGGTCGACCAGCCTCGCCCTCGCCACCGTACCACGCATCCGCAGAACCACCGCCGGAGGAAGATCCTTCTCCTACCTGAACCAAACATGGAACTACCTCTCCATCCACCTGCGGCTGACCCTGGACCATCTCTCCTTCAGGAAGCAACTCAAGACCTGGCTTTTCGAGCAGTAACGGACCCCTCCCCCCCCCACAGCGCCTTGAGACCCTCCGGGTGAGTAGCGCACTATACAAATTGTTCTGATTGATTGATTGCACAGTGCTCTGACACCTTCGGGTAAAATCAGCGCTATATAAAAATGCACCAAATAAATAAATAAATAAACTTAGGGTTACCGACTCGGGGAGTATGGGACCCCGAATAAATGACATCCACAAAGAGCAATCACTCCCCGACAAAGATGGCCGACACCTTGAACCCGAGTGTTCTATCCTGTCAGAGGGGAGGGTGCTGCAATAGGATTACACCCCCTGCCATCTGCGCCCCTCTTGAGTGGGGCCAGACAGAAAGTGCCCCCACTCCCCCCAATCCAGTTTGATTTCCTCAGGGGGGTGGCGGGAGAGGAGAGGGTGGAGCCCCGAGTTTAATCCAATCTTGCTGCTGCAGCTGGGTGGCAGGATGGCGGCAAACGCGTCATATTTATTCAGTAAAACATCGGAGTCCAATAAAAATGTTTATATGTTCACAATGCGTGAATTGGCCGAAGAAGGCCCGTGTAGCCGGGGGTTTCTAGCTCGGCAGGCCCGAGGAATGCGGCAGACAGGGTGCGGCCTCCTCGCAGCCCCTCCGATCCGTGGCACCGCTGCTGGAAGCGCACAGGCTTCTTGGGAGGCGCAGCCTTGAACCAGGGCGGGAGTACCGCGGCTCCTCCGCGCCAGGCCACGCGGAGGCGGGAGACCCCCTGCGGCGAGGGCATCCGGCCGCCACCTTTAACAGCATGACCAGTATTTATAGCGCTTGGCCGAAGCTCAGAGGCGTCTGCAGGCCACGCGGTGGTCTGCTCTGGCCACAAGCATCCACCCTCGGTCTATGGTTGGCGCGAGAGAGGCCCGGTGCCAGTCTGGGCCTTGGGCAGCATGCCCACGCCCGTCAGATGATTTCCCCTCTGAGACCATCTGCATGGCCGGGCTGATGGAAGGTCAGGGGGCGGCCCAGACTTAGCAGCCAGGGAACCCCTGCCCCCCTTTAGACGGGGGTGAGGGCTAGGACAAAGCGCGAGCTGGGAGGGGTGCCCCAATTTGAGTGTGAGCTGCAAATATGGGCCAATTGCAAGGGGCTTCGGGCTGTGGCACTTCACAAGAGCAGCCTGTCAGTCCCATATACCACGGGCAGATAAACAACTTTTGCGTCACTTTTTCCATGTAAAAAGTGACGCAAAAGTGGCGCAAGGGGCTTGTAAATCTGTGTCTTTTATCACCCTGCGAGCCCAAGGTGTGGTGCCCTTAACGTGAATGACTCTGCCCCAGCCCTTCTGGCCCTTCCGAGGCATCTTCTAGTCTCAGGGCTCCCCCTTATTCCCTCCAGCCTGGCCCTCCAGCCCTGTGTAATAAGTGGGGTACCGAAAAGCTATAAAAAAGATGCAAGTGCACGTGGCGTCTTTTCTGTGCGGGATGGAATGTTTCTCTCCCCTGCAGGGAGGCGCGTCTATGGAGGTATGTGCCCGCGTCTATATATACAGCTGGCTGGCATGGCAACGGGTGGTTGGCCAGCTCGCCCACATCAAGGCGGTTTAAGAGGGCACCTCCCAAGGGCCCGGCTAGGCCCCTCTGTCCAAGAGCCCTCACCAGGCACCCGTGCCCAACTGAAGGGGTGCTGAATAAGAATGCAAGGGGTCGGGGTGAAATTCCCACCAGAGCCGAGGCAGGTACCCCAGAAGAAGCTGCACCCCACAGAGAGGGTGGCACAGCTGGCAGAGACAGGCTGGTCTGCAGCGAAGTGCAAGAGATTTACAACAAACAGCTACAGATTCAGCTCCAGTCTTACTCGCCATCCATAGGCACTGACAGCCCAGTGCATTGTGGGGCCTGTAGTCTGAAGAAGCCAGCCTACAACAGATTTACAGTCATAAGAAGGTGCGGTCGGATATGGAACCTGGCCAAACCTTTCACATTCACCCCTAGTGATGTTGAATTTGTTCGTATCAGTGAACAAACATTGGCAAAGCCAATAGGTCTCGCCTATGCAAGAGGTATTGGGTTTGCCAATATGCTGTAAGCCATGTTGTTCACCAGCTGAACTTTAGTAGGGTAATGGAGAGTGGAGTGCCGTAGAGTGGAGATCTGTGGAGTGGCGTAGAGTAGAACTGAGTGTCATGGATTGGCGTGGCATAGAGTGTTGTGGAGTGTCACAGAGGGAGTCAAGTGTGGTAGAGTTGAGTGGCGTAGAGTGTTGTGGAGTGTCACGGAGGGAGTCAAGTGTGGTAGAGTTGAGTGGCGTAGAGTAATAATAATCCACATTTGTAAAGCGCACACTCACCCTTCAGGGTCTCTAGGCGCTGGGGGCCGTCGGGAAGATTAAGCAAGCTATTGTCCAAAGTCACATGGTGCTGGGCTAACCTTCCACCCGAGCCGGGGATGGAACCGTGATCCCCAGATACCGGAGTCAGTCGCCCTAGCCGCGGCGCCACACCTCAGAGCGACTCAGAGTGTCGTGGAGTGATGTCGAGCAGAGTGGAGTGGTGTAGAGGGTGTTGCGTAGAGTTGAGTAGAGTGTTGTAAAGTAGTGTAGAGTGGAGTAGATTGCCATAGAGGGGGGTGGCATAGAGTGGAGTAGAGCGTTGTAGAGTCAAGTGGCATGGAGTGGAGCAGAGGGGAGTAGTGTGTCATAGAATAGGGTGGAATAAAGTGTCATGGTGTGGCATTGAGGGAGTTGAATGGTGCAGAATGGAATAGAGTGGCGTAGAGTGCAGTGGCGTATAGTAGAGTGTCATAGACTACAGTGGTCAGAGTAGATTACAGAGGCTTAGAGTGGAGCAATGTAGAGTGCAGTGGAGTATGGTGCATTGGCACAGAGTGCACTATAGTGTGTAGAGTGGTGCATTGTAGAGTGGAGGGGTGCAGGGTAGAGAGGCATAAAGTTTAGTGGTACAGAGTGCAACATTGCAGAGTAGAGTGGCATAGAGTGGAGTGGCGCAGAGTAGAGTGGAGGGGTGCAGGGTAGAGAAGAGTGGTGGGTAGAGTGCAGTGGCGTAGAGCTGAGTGATGCAGAGTAGACTGGCGTACAGTGTAGTGGCATAGAGTGGGGCACAGTGGAGTGCAGTGGAGTGCTGCAGAGTGGAGTGGCATAGAGTGTATTTGCATAGAGTGGCATAGAGTGGGGCACAGTAGAGTGCAGTGGAGTGCTGCAGAGTCGAGTGGTGCAGGGAAGAGTGTAGAGTGGAGTGATGCAGAGTAGAGTGGCATAGAGTGTATTTGCATAGAGTGGGGCGCAGTGGAGTGCTGCAGAGTGGAGTGGCATAGAGTGTATTTGCATAGAGTGGGGCGCAGTGGAGTGCAGTGGAGTGCTGCAGAGTGGAGTGGCGCAGAGAAGAGTGTAGAGTGGAGTGATGCAGAGTAGAGTGGCATAGAGTGTATTTGCATAGAGTGGGGCGCAGTGGAGTGCAGTGGAGTGCTGCAGAGTGGAGTGGCGCAGAGAAGAGTGTAGAGTGGAGTGATGCAGAGTAGAGTGGCATAGAGTGTATTTGCATAGAGTGGGGCGCAGTGGAGTGCAGTGGAGTGCTGCAGAGTGGAGTGGCGCAGAGAAGAGTGTAGAGTGGAGTGATGCAGAGTAGAGTGGCATAGAGTGTATTTGCATAGAGTGGGGCGCAGTGGAGTGCAGTGGAGTGCTGCAGAGTGGAGTGGCATAGAGTGTATTTGCATAGAGTGGGGCAGAGTGGAGTGGCGCAGGGAAGAGTGTAGAGTGGAGTGATGCAGAGTAGAGTGGCATAGAGTGTATTAGCATAGAGTGGGGCGCAGTGGAGTGCAGCGGAGTGCTGCAGAGTGGAGTGGCATAGAGTGTATTTGCATAGAGTGGGGCACAGTGGAGTGCAGTGAAGTGCTGCAGAGTGGAGTGGCGCAGGGAAGAGTGTAGAGTGGAGTGATGCAGAGTAGAGTGGCATAGAGTGGGGCAGAGTAGAGTGCAGTTGCGTACAGTGCAGTGGTGCATAGTACCTTGTTGCAAAGTAGAGTGGAGTGGTGCCCAGTAGAGCGTGGCGAAGAATGCTGTGGTGTAGAGTAGTTTTTAAAGAGACAAGGGAACCCAAAGGTAAAACATTAGGGACCTTGGGCGCTTCATTGTTACTAAAGACCGGGGTCCCTAGAACATGAATATTGAGAGCTTGAATCAACATACACTAAATAGTCGGTATGTTCTTTGTCCAGCCGGACAGAGTTTTAATTAAACAAATGTAAATGGTAACACAAAATTGGAAAATAATGTCAAGGGGGCACAGCCTGTGACCCACATAAGACAAGACAAAACAGCAATTTCAGGCACAAACGGGCAGCGCGGTCTGTTTCCTAGTGACATATGGTACATAGGTGCAGATTAGATCAGAGTGGTATAGAGTGCACTGGTATAGAGCAGAGTGGTATAGAGCAGAGTAGTATAGAGTGCAGTGTTGCAGGGTAGAGTGGCAAAGAGTAGAGTGGCACAGAGTGGTGCAGAGTGGTGTAGAGTGGTGCAGCATAGAGTGAAGTGGCATAGAGTGCAGCGGCATAGAGTGCAGTGGCATAGAGTGCAGTGGCATAGAGTGCAGTGGTATAGAGTGCAGTGGCATAGAGTGCAGTGGCATAGAGTGCAGTGGCATAGAGTGCAGTGGTGTACAGTGGAGTCTCGCAGAGTAAATTGTCTCAGAGTAGACTGAAGCGGTTAGAGTGGAGCGGTGCAGGTTAGAGTGCATTGGCATAGAGTAGCTGCATAGACCGCATTAGTGTACAGTGCATACAGTGGGGTGGTGCAGAGTGGAGTCGTGCAGTGAAGTGCAGTGGCCTGGACTGGAGTGGTGTAACATGCAGTGGCAATTACATCATTTAGCACAACCCCAGTACTCAACATGATTGTTTCATAAACCCTCTCACTTTGAAGTCAGAGACACCAAGCTCCCTGGAAGACAGACCTTGGCATTTGACCTCTGTCTTTGAATGAACAGCAAATGTGGCAAGATAAGAACAAGATTTAAAGGCCTGTTCACAGAAATTATGTACTGGTGAAAGAATACAGTAAAGAAGGTTTGGGTACGGGAAGGGACAAACATGAACTGGAGAGCCTTAAACAAATAAAGCCAGCAAATAGAAAGCAAGCAACTGTGAGTCACAAACCACACAGCCAATGGTAAGCAATGGGCGGAATACACTTCCAGGGAAGCTTTCAGAATGTCCCCAAGTTGTCTTTAGCAAACCAGACAGCGAGACAGCTGTGCTGTCTGATAGGCTTCGACCTAAGAAGGGTGGAGGGCAGAGTCTTTGCAACATCTGCCATCTGGGCCATTAGCCCTTTAAACCCAAGGCCCTGTTTTGGTTTACACGAAGATTTTCATTTCAAAAAGAGGAGTGCCCTGTGGCCTGAGTAGAAGTGCCCTGTAGTAGTGAGCGGTACGTGGGTAGCACTATGCCTGCTGCCCGCTGGCACTCAGACCCTCCCTATGCTGAAGTCCAGCAGAGGGCTTAGGGCTGAGATGGTGTAGGGAGGAGTATTTACAGAAAAAACCCAAAATATGTGTGGGGGTCTCAGTGTAGGGGCTTCCGTGACTTTGGTCCAGGGAGGGTCTGTAAGCCTGATTGCAGAGAGAGTAGAAACCCTGCAAGCTTGTCGTGGGCTTGTGGGTGCTTGGCACAGGCCTAGCAAAGCCCTCCTCACACCGGCTCATATTTTGCATTGGATCCGGTGGCTGGTGTGAGAATTTGGCCTGATATGTGATGTCCACTATTCTAGTGGGCACCCTGTATCAGTCCAAACAACCCTTATGCTGATGGTTGTAAAGTCAACCTTATAGACCAGCTATCCTAGTGGTAGCGTGGACAAAGCAGTCTTAGGCTAAAACTTCAGAGAGCATGTGAAGCCAATTGTTTTACCAATAATGACTCTTTGAATACCAAATGAAGGGACACCACACAAGGTATATATAAAATATATATGTATTTATTACTAACACAACCCCTCTGCACTCTTTATGAGGTCAGAGTTCGAGATACAGCACAAGTTACTCAATAAGCATACTATAAGTTGCACAAATACAATTCTGCCCTAGGGGCCTCACGAACCATATACTAAGTAAGTGGTATAAGAACCACTCAGGACAGCTGAATGGGCCTAGGGCCTGGGGAATCACTGGGACTACACTGAACAACCACAGGTTAGGAAGCAGGAATCGCACAGGATGCGTGTGCAGTGTCTAAAAACAGATGCAGGTTCTCATAGACTTTCAATGGGAACGTAAAGTTAACAAAGTAGTTGATTTCGGACAGTTCAGGGTGGACTACGGAAAACACAGTTAAAGTAGGACACTTGGATAGTTATTACCCACGGGAGCACAGGAGTACTCGAGTTACCTCACCCAGGGAAGCCGGGTGCTTAGGTGTTCTTTCGTGTCGGGTTTCGTCATCGAATCCTATGGAGAGCTGCAAGAAGATGCTGCAGGCGACGAGGAGGAAGATGTCCGATTGGATCCAAGGGTGGATCGAAACAGTGAAGAACCTGAAAGCAGAAGGGACAGAGTCTGGGTCACTAGCCAGTGACCAGGAAGGAACCAGGAAGGAACCAGGCGATGTCGGGCTACAAACAGGTGAAGAAGTGAATCTTGTCTCTGCAGCCACGTGGACCAGGAGGTGTCGACGACAACCAGAAGCTGGATATGGACTGTCCCACAAAGGATCTCGCTGTTGGCGGTGTCGGCTTCCGTATTGGCATCAACAAGCCTTAGCAAAGGCAACCCATGCAGGAAGGGAAGATCAGCTTCTGTTCAGACCAGCAAGTCCTGGGGAGCTTCCTCTTTACAGGAAAGCAGGAGCAAGCCCGGAGCAACCAGGTAAGCAGTGTTGTTTTGTAAAGATGTCTTCAGGAGGGCCACTAGCCAGCGGGCTAGCAACTGCAAAGACGCATCAAGAAGAAATGCAAGAGCGGGCCCCACGTGGCACTCGTAAAGTGTGGAGGGCTGAGCTTCGGTGCACTTACGACTCGGGGTTGGGGCTTCTCAATCCCCAATGCACAACTTCGAGGACGCCTCAGATGCTGCACAGTTTAGCAAAGAGCAAAATGGCCAGGTGTCTGGTACCACGTCTTTTGTGTCCGCCACGGGTCTCAGCTTTCCTGGAGGTGTGGGTCGGGGTCCGAGAAGTCTGGAAGTCCAGTCCTGTGAAGCAGAGTTGTCGGGATCCTTCAGGAGAGTCAACAAAGCAAACCGGCAATTCACTAGGCGGTGCCTGTTTGCACAAGGTGGTCACTACTTGACCACAAGGGAGATTCTTCAGTCTTCTAGTTGCAGTAGAATGTCGAAGGTCTAGAGTTTCGTTTCAAGTTTCAGTTCAGGATAATCTCAAATCTCTTGACTCAGCTCCTACCTTTGTACTAATCAAAGGGGCTGGATTACCTGCTAGGTCCCTCCCGTGGGTGGGACCAGGAAAGGGGGTGGTTACACCCCTTTCCCTTTGTCCAGTTTCGCGCCAGAGCTGGGGCTGGAGTGCCCCAGCAACTGGTTTGAACCGGGCTTTGCATGGGACACCTTGTGGGCCCCAGGCAGTGTCTCATTTCATACAACCCACCCTGCCCCAATACACTATAGCCTGTCTGGGGAGGTGCTCGCACCTCCCAAGGCAGGAAATCTATTGTCCAGGCCTCCCTCGCTGGAAGGGCTCCCAGCTGCAGTAGGTCAGACTTGCGTCTTTGGCAGCAGCATCCATTTTGTGATGCTGAGGCTCTGTTTAACTTTAACCGGGTAAAGCTACAACTACATGTCTTAGCATTAACCACGAGGATTATAATGTACTTAAGAGTATATGGTATGGTATGGCTATATCATAGAACAGCTATAAGGACATGGTTCTGAAAGCTGCAGACAGGCTCAGCTCATGCTAGAGCACCATCTCACATAAAACCAAGCACTCTGCCTCCAGGATTGTCAAGGCCTGCCATAGGAGTGACTTACAGGTGTATATGTGTCTATATATAATGGTAGGTATAGGAATACCATACCTAAGCAAGGGGTGATTACACGACCTTGCCCCAGCTGAGTGATCAGCCAGTTGTGTCAGTTTGGATGGCCAGCCAGGGGTGGCATAATACCTGCTGCAGCCCCTGGTAGGCCTTGGATGCACCTATGCCCTGGGTACTTAAGGTACACTATACAGGGGCTCATAAGGTGACCCAATATCCAATTGGAGATGTACCTAAAGTACATGGAGTCCATTTTACAGTGAGAGCAGACAGCCTGGGGCCCTGAATAGCAGGATCCCAGGCCAACTAAGTCGAAAAACAGCTAAACACTAGGCAAAAAGTTGGGGTAACCATTTAGTCAGATATCCACCTTCCTACAACTGGCACCACCAGTTCTGGGGAGGCCAAACACATTCTTGAGTCACATTGAGGGAATATTTACTGCCCAAGGTTCTTTTGCAGAAGAAGAACAGTGCTGGTGCCCCCCAACACCACCACAATACTGCGGGAAGGTACAGTTTGGAGCAAAGATCTTTAAGGAATGGGCAAAGTGAGCTCTGGCATGGGGCCCCAGCCTTTCAGGGGGCCTCTGACACAAGAGGCTGCACCGGTGCCAGCTGGTTCCCTGTGCCCAGCGGTGCTCCTCATGGTGGACTCATGACTGCACTGGTGTCTGCTGGTCCAGTGTGCCCATCCAGTGTACCTGGCGGTGGATGTGAGAAGTTGGCCGGGCATATGCTGTCCACTAGTTCTAGTGGGCACCTTGCACCAGTCCAAACCCTTATTGATGATAGGTTAAAGACAACCTTTACAGAAAGCTATCCTAGTGGTAGCTGTGGAGAGCAGCCTTCAGGCTAAGTCTTGAAGGAATGTAAAGCAGCTTGGTTTACCAGATTATAACCTCCTGAATGACCGAATGAAAGGAGAACCACAAAAGGTATATATAAAATATATGTATTTATTCCTAAACACTCTCTACTAACCTCTTAATGAGATTAGAGAACAAGACACACAATATTACAGGACTAGAACAACGGTAAATAGCACAATACATACTGGGACCCAGGGGGAAACCAAACCCTATACTAAGAAAGTGGTATAACAAGTACGACTTGACTAGACACACTGCCTAGAGCATGTAGAATCGCTGGGACCCCAAGGAACCACCCCAGGTAGTGACACAGGGAACCAACGGGGGACGGGTGCAGTGGGAGAACACAGGCGCGAGCTCCGTACAACTCTATGGGAAAGTCGAGGTTGGAATTTTAAAGTTTAAGGACACTTAGGAGAGGACTTTGAGCAAGCCCTTTCAAACTTAGAAGGTTCTAAGGCCAGCACCCAAATGAGCACCGGAGTACTTGTGTTAGGTAACCCAGAGAAGCCGGGTGCATAGGTGTCAAATGGTGTCAGGAATCTTCGTAGTTTTCAATGGCGAGATGCTGCAAAGTGCTGCTGCCGTGAAGAGGAAAAGTGTCCGGTGTGATCCAAGCCTGGATCGGAGCTGAGAAGAACCTGAAAGCAGAGGGAACAGAGTCTTGGTCACTTGCCAGTGACCAGGGGCTCGGTAGACGAATACCCATCGATGTCGGGTGTTTCAGGTGTGAAGAGGGGAAGCTTGACTCTGCAGCCATGGTGACCAGGAGACGTTGATGATGACCAAAGTCCACAGGCGAGCTGTCCCACAAAGGATGTCGAGTGCTGGGGGTCAGTGTCCGGATTGAAGACCAACAAGCCTTTACAACTGCAACCCACGCAGTCCGAGAAAAGATGCTTCGGTGAGGACCAGCAAGGTCCTGGGGACTCCCCAAGCAATGGAGAGTCAGAGGACGTCTGGAGCAACCAGGTAAGCCCTTTGAAAGTTAAAGTTCCCTTCTCAGGGACCCACAGGTCAACGGACCAGGGATCGCGAAGGGACCTTAAGAGGAATCACACTATACCAGCCCATGGGACACTCGTGGAGTGTAGGCTGGTACTCTTCGGTGGAATCACTGCTCGGGTCGGGACTACAAGTAGTCCAATTCACAGCCTCATAGATCGCCAAAAAGCACATGCTGCTGCAAATGTTCTCAGTGTCCAGGAGTACGGGTTGCACGGTCCCCACAAGGGCTGCGGGTCTCAGGTGCTGAGAGCACTGGTCGGCCTCGGAAGCTTAGGAACCCATTTGTTGCAAAATCTTCGGAGTTCTTCAGGAGCTGCATAGATACAAGCTATTCGGTTGCGTTGAGGTGCCTGCCTTGCAGGGGAGTAATTCCTTTACTCCAAGGGAGATTCTTCAGTCGTCCAGCAAAGCGTAGATCGTCGAAGGATACTTGGTTTCTGTAGCAGAGTTTAGTCCAGGTAAAATCTAAAGTCCTGTAGTCAGGAGTTCCTACTTTATACCCAAGGAAGGGGTGGGACAAACTCTGGGGACTCAGCTATGGGAGGGTCAGGACAGAGGGGTAGCTACACCCATGTCCTTTGTCCAGTTTCACACCAGAGCAGGGGCTGATAGCTCCTGCAACCGGTTTGAGCTGGGCTATGCACAGGGACACCAAAGGAGCCCCCAGTGCAGACTTCAAAGCACTCGCTGAGTGCTCCCACCCAGCCCCAATACACTCAAGCCTGTCTGGGAGGTGGTCACACCTCCCTGTGACAGGATACCTATTGTCCTGCCTCCCCTGCCAGAGTTTCGTCCAGCAGCAGGAGGGCAGATGCGTGTTTGTGGCTGGCAGCATCCATTTTGTGATGCCAGGGCTCTGTGAGGGTGCAATCATACCTCCCACACCAGTTACTGGCGGGAGGTATGATTCCAAGGTATTTGACACCAAACACAACATGTTTCCATGCAGCCTTTCCAAAGTTACCATTTACCGCGAGGATATAATGCACTTAAGAGTATATGGTTGGCTGCATCACAAACAACCCCGGAATAGAGGTTCAAAAGGCTGCAGAAGGGCTCTGCTCATGTAGTTGCACCCTCTCACATAAAACCCAGCACCCTGCCTTGAGGATTGATAAGGCCTGCCATAGGGGGACTGATAGGTTTATATGTGCAGTGATATGGATAGATATAGTGAACCTGTATCTAAGTAAGGGGTGCATGCACCACCTTACACAGGCTGCAGTAGCAGACCTGTGGTGTCAGTTTGAGTGGTCTCTCAGGGGTGGCATAATACATGCTTCAGCTGCTGAGAGGCCTCTGGGGTACCCATGCCCTGGGTATATAGTATACCATATACTAGGGACTTATAAGGGTATCCCAGAATCCAATCTGTTGTATACCTAAAGTACAGGCAATCAGTTTATAAGAGAAAGCAGCCAGGCTGGGGTCCTGGATAGCATGGTCCCAGCCAGACTAAGTCGAAACCAGTGAAACATCAGCAAAAAGTGGGGGTAACCGTAAGAGCAGATCCTACTCTCCTACAGTGGACTCGGGGCTGACCGGTCCCTTCTGGTCTGTGTGCCTAGCGGTGCACCTCGTGGCTCGAAGCTGCACCACTGCCTGTCACTCCCACGCGCCCACGGGCACATAAGGGTGGCTCGTGGCTGCACCTCTGCCTGTCACTCCCACGTGCACATAAGGGTGGCTCGTGACTGCACCTCTGCCTGTCACTCCCACGCGCCCAGATGGGGCACATAAGGGTGTCTCGTGGCTGCACCGCTGCCTGGTAACCTTCGTTGTGCACTTTCACTCGGCCGGAAGCTGGTCTACCCTGCAGCGGTATGAGGCCACCGAGGCGCTGTTCTTCAATGCGGCTACAAAAGATGGACACGTCTTTAAGATAACCCAGCGGGATAATGCACCTGCTCTATAGTCTGCAAGGCATTACACACCCTGGGCACGAGCTGGGCTGGCACACGTGACCCCCCCAGGTGTTGCAGTCTGGAGGCTGCAGGGTGCCACGCCGGACGTTGCAATGCTGTGATTCTCCAAGACTCCGGTTGGCATTGCCAGCTGTCTCTTCTCCTCGTGCCATGCTGGGTGTGGCATTAACGGGTTCTCGCCCCTGGTGTGATATTGGTTTAATTCAAGTCCTGATGGCCTGGCTTCTGACTCACTTCTCCTGGCACAGGCCCCGTGCCCTGCTGAGCGTGGCTTCCCCCGGGTTCGCACCCACCTAACCCTGGCCTCGTGTTGCCTTGCTCGGATTCCCTCCTCCTGGCACAGGCCCCGTGCCCTGCTGAGAGTGGCATTACCAGGATTCCTGCTAATCCGGGCCTCATGTGGGGCACGCGCCTCCCCAGTAAACTGGAGGAAGTTATTCCTCGATGGCGCGCGACAAAGGCGGCCCCTGCCACACTTAATAAAACACGGAACAGCTGCACCGGGCTTGTACCCCCCTCCCCTGTCCACCCTCCTCCGCTCCCCCCGAGGCGTGCGATGCCATCTGGCCCCAGTGGGAACCAGTGTGAAACGGAAGTGCAGGAGGTCGCGTCAGTGCGAGGGTGGCCCAGAGCGGTAAGAAGGTGGACCCAGGGCCGGGTGGCAGTGCCAGGGAGGCCCGGTGGAAGCGGAGAGTGGCAAGGGTGACCTCTGTGAGGGTCGAGCCTCAGCGGGGTCGCCCCAGAGGGCATCTAATGCCCCCTGCTGCCCCCCTGGTGCTGCGCAAGAGCGCTCTGTGCTGCTTCACCGCGAGGCGTGTGAGCCCGGGGCCTCCCAGTGCAAGAAGAGAGCGCCCCCTAGCGTCACACGAGAGACAGACAGCCATCCAAGCTACAGGGGCGGATGGCGACATTGGAAAGTGGTGAGTCGTCAAAGTTCAGATGAGTTCCTATGGCGAGGGAGCGGAGCGAACGAGGCTGACAGTCGTAAAAGGCACGCGGAGCTTCAGAAGTCCCTGCAAACATGTAGTTTCATGTGATAAGGCACAGTATAGTGATGAAGACGATGCTTAAGGCAGCTGTGAGGGATACATCGCAGTGTGCGCCCCCTCCCTCTCCTGTCCCTTCTCTGTCTGCAGCCCCCGGGTGCCTCAGGTCAACCATCGGCCGCTGTGCCCTGAATGTACTAATGCTTGCCGACCATAGATTACAGTCAATTCAATTTCAATTTAATATTTATTATAATTTAGAATTCCGAAGAGTTCCACATAAAATACATTATTAAAACTCCATTCCATACATATCACAATTCAAATAAAATTACAAGTTCAATTTTATGCTAAAAAAAACATAAATTAAAAGAGGACACTTTTTCTCTTCACTGGGCTGTGCTCTACAGTGGACAACTTCATTTCAATGCAGATAGTATTACAACAGAAACAGACTTCTCTAACCCCTTCGCTGCGGCGGCAATTCCGCCGCAGCGCTAGGGGGGGCCGAACAGCGCTCGCATGCTTGTGACGGAGCCGCTCCGTCACGAGCCGCAGTTGAGCTGTGCTAGTGACGGAGCGGTTCCGTCATGGCCCTGCTCGCTCAATAGAACGCGCCGCGCAGGCGCGGCGGCAGGGCCATGACGGAACCGCTCCGTCATGAGCACAGCTCAGCCGATGCTCATGATGGAGCGGCTCCGTCATGAGCATGGGAGGGGTTAAGTTGGAGCACGCTATGAAGTATCGGGAAACCCGCTTAAGTGAGGTACACAGAAGAATTAATGTGCGGCTGTAATCCAAAAGTATATATATCAAACAACTCACAGCGATTAAAAAGCTTCTTTCAGAGAAATGATCCCAATTAATACTAGCAGCAGGAAGTTTTTATAAAGTGCTCAAAAAAGTGCTAATGCTCTAAGCGTCTTCTACGGAACACACTTTACCAATGAATAACTAGCAGCAAAAATATCTCATGACGTGCAAGTGCTCTGTGCAACTTTTTGGGAGATTACAGTCAGGGATGCCGCAATTCCAGAACAAAACATAAATGGCCACATCTGCATGGTAAAGAGTGGCACCAAAGTCAATAGGTCTGGCTTCTGTAGACTTGAATGAGCTTTACCCAGATTCAGTAACAGGGAGCCCAGCAGCAGACAAAGCCAGTGCAAGCAGACGCCATTGTGCAAGCCTCTCTCGCTCTCTCTCACGCAAATACATTCACACGTAAACACACAACAGGTATAACATATTCTTCCCTAACACATAGATCAGGGTTACACACACTACAAGTGACATCAATTCTTAACAGCAAAAGTGCCTGCAATAGCAGTTAGGGCACACCATAGGCCTCTGCCAATATAACATCTTGTCTTGTGGTACTCTCAGTAATATCGTGATTGGGGCACTACACAGCCGACCAATACACCTGGCTGCTTAAAATGCAAAACGCTTAGTTTTACTGTGATTTTTTTTAAATAAGAAAGACCTGTTGAATTTCCACAACAACTATTCAGATAAGGCTCACACAATTTTGTTTCAGCTACAGATTAGCCAACACAAATACAAACATATCTAGTAGTTCGACTCTCTAACTGAAGTAAAAAAAAGATATCTTGAGACAGATAAACTCACACTACCTGTGCTTAACAAGCATTTGCAATGCAATAGGTCTCGCAGCATTCAAGTTTGAGTTATTGGCATTGTATATGACAATGTGTTGCATTAATTTTTTTGCAAAAACTGTATTGGCTGGTGGTGTTTGTGCCCGGTGAAAGCAAGCACTGACGGATGGTGGTGTTTGTGCCCGGTGAAAGCGTGCACTGACTGATGGTGGTGTTTGTGCCCGGTGAAAGCGTACACTGACTGATGGTGGTGTTTGTGCCCGGTGAAAGCGTGCACTGACTGATGGTGGTGTTTGTGCCCGGTGAAAGCGTGCACTAACAACTTATGGTGTCTGTGCCTGTTGAAAGCGTACACTGACTGATGGTGGTGTTTGTGCCCGGTGAAAGCGTGCACTGACTGATGGTGGTGTTTGTGCCCGGTGAAAGCGTGCACTAACAACTTATGGTGTCTGTGCCTGTTGAAAGTGTGCACTGACGGCCGGTGGTGGTGTATGCCTGGTGAAAGGGTGCACTGGCGGCTGGTGGTGTTTGTGCCCGGTGAAAGCGTGCACTGACGGTTGGTGGTGTTTGTGCCCGGTGAAAGTGTGCACTGATGAATTATTGTGTCTGTGCCTGTTGAAAGTGTGCACTGACGGCCGGTGGTGTGTATGCCTGATGAAAGCGTGTACTGATGGCTAGTGGTGTGTGTGTGCCTGTTGAAAGTGTGCACTGATGGCTGTTGGTGTGTTTGCCTGGTGGAAAAGCGTGCACTGACATGTTTAAAAGTAAAGTACGCCATACTGCGATTGCTACAATAGTTAATTGTGGATGTGTTAACAATTGATGCGTGCACTGATGGCTGGTGGTGTGTGTGCCTGTAGAAAATGTGCACTGGTGGTGTGTGTGCCTGGTGGAAGTATGCACTGCCAGCTGGTGGCATGTGTGCCTGGCGGAAGCGTGTACTGACGACTGGTAGTGTATGTGCCTGGTGAAAGCGTGCACTGACGGCTGATGGGGTGTGCCTGGTGAAAGTGTGCACTGACGGTTGGTTGTGTGTGTGTGTGTGTGTCTGGTAAAAGCGTGCACTGACGTCTGGTGCTGTGTGTGTGTGGTGGAAGCGTGCATTGATCGCTGGTGGTGTTTGTGCCCCGCGAAAGTGTGCACTGAAGGCTGATGGTGTGTGTGTCTGGAAGCGTGCACTGAAGGCTGATGGTGTGTTTGCCTGGTGGAAAAGTGTGCACTGACATTTGTTGGTAGGCGGATATGTAGACACAAACAATAGCCAATTGAGTCTCGAGGTAGCAGGGATAGTAGGGACCCTCCCTGCTGCCTGCACTATCTAAAGAAGAGGTGGAGCGCAGTCCATCGACCTAAGAAGGATCAAGTGCTCAATTAGCCCCTACAGCATTGCTCGTCGAGACCTAAAAAACGACCACTTTCAAAGTACATCTCAGTACAGTGCTATAAAGTGCCCTATTAACAGCAAAACTTCCACGAGTTAAAGAAATACACTTTTTGAACTCTGAAGAAAGTTTGTCATATGTTAAGTAAGCTGTAAACGCCACGAGACCTAAAAATGGGAGGACACCATATCCAGAGTAAAAAAACACAGGAGGTTCCTGAACCTTGGCCAATCAAGTCTCCTGACGTTGTTGTGGAAAGAACATGTAAGTTGGCCTCTTACATGTTCAGCGGATGAGTGGACACAGAATGGACGACGTGCTGTGCAGAAACATTAAATTAGTGTTTAAGTTTTGAAAAACAGCCGCTAACCAGAGTAGATTTTATAAAGTGTTTCCACGGTTTCTGTTAATTCGCGGGCTGGCGATTCCGACATTACATGTGCAACAATGTCACGAATATTCTGCAAATATATATTCCACGTGAAATATGCATATCCTATAAGGTACTAGCCCTGCACAAGGATTCCTAGGGGCGAGTAGAAATTGAATTCTAAATTTATGTAAAGCTAGAGCAATTTATTTTTAATTAAACATAGGTATGCTTGTCCACGAGCATTGCAGGTTAGCCAGGAGCACGTTGCATGCTGGGCCTTGTAGTTTCTATTTACACAGAGTAACCAGGAACTGTAGGCGAGAGTGCTTGCTGTGTCTTGAAACGCCTGGCTAGATACAATAGTAACACGCCGGGAAAGAAGAGACGCAGTGGTGGTTTTCTGGTGTTACTACATCAAAAACACGTGACTCATGATTTCATTATCTTACTCGACCATAAAAACACCTGTTGAATAGGAGTACAGTGGTCATATGTAGCATGAAAACAGTACAGGTAGTCTGCGGAGCATACTTCAGCAGGAGCAGGTTATGTTACTCTTGTGATTAAAAGTCTCTTAATCTATGCAGGACTGGCTTTCTTTTGTTTTTAGACAGTCGGCTGACAATAGTGAAATATTTACTAAGATGTATCGAAAAACAAGCATCTTTGGGACATTTCCCACGGTAAAGTGCCTGTGCACAGAAACGCGCCTGTGTCTTTATCCCTTTGGTCTCAGGCACCTCAGAAGCAGCCGGCTTACTACAAAAACACACTTGTCATTTTTGGGCGGGCTGATCTCTCACCTTATCCTTAGTTTTCAGGTACCTTTGGGCAGCCTGCTGAGTGAAGTCCCCCACCGTGAGCTGGCCATCCTTGCAGGGCACCACAATCAGCGTCCTCCCGAAGGCGACTGTCACCTTCATGGCTCCGTCAGGAGGAGAGGAACCCGGGGATCATCAGGGAGGTCTCGGAGGGACTCTAGAGGGGGCTGGAGGTGACAGTGGAGGGAAAGTGCACCGGGGTGAAGAGGCTGAGTCCCGTGCGGGGGAGGGGGTGGACGCTACAGGTGAGAATGAGCAGGGGCATACAGTGCTCAGTTTCCCGAGTAGTGCAGTGTGCAGCGGCTCAGTGCAGTGAAAGTGCAGCCAGGGGCAAAGGGCTATGTGATAGGGAAGGCACACACAGGACAGCTTCCTCTGAAGTGTATGGGGCACTGGACAAGGAGGGAGGGGCTGGGTGCTGTGGGAGGCACGCACAGCACAGCTTCCTGTAAAGTGAATGGGACACTGCTCAGAAAGGGCGGGGCTATGTGGCTTGCATTGAGGGGAGCAGTCCTGACCCGTGAGAACTAACACAGTGCTTGAGGGATGGGGCACTGTGGGGGCTGGGAGCCTTGTTCCCCCGCCAGTTATTTTAATGAGCCCTTCATTGTCTCTAATTTCAGTTTCTACTTCTCTTATAGTAGTATCCTGATGTGTCCAGGCTGAGCAATCAGATCGCTTGTTGTTGCCTGGTCGCTCTTTCTGCTGAATCTGCTGAGGTCGGGAATGTGAATGAGAGAAGGGGGAGAAGCTGCTCGAGATTAGGAAGAATATGAAGCAAAGCGGTTTTAGAAGGAACAAGGGTTTCACAGTGTGCTTACGGTGGTGAAGTCAATTCGAGGGAAGGAGTGAATCCGAAGACAGGAAAGCCGCTAGGATCAGCTCCGGCCCACAACATTTGTGTCTGGTGCAAACCGATGTCTCAGGGGGAGTCTGAACTTCAGCATCATAGAAAACAAAACCTATCGTAGGGCGGGACTTCCATCTTGTGAAGGCCGCGCCCACGGAGTGACTGGAGGAGCAGTGGTGACGCGGGGCTCCCATGCCAGAGGGAGAGCCCCGCGGAGGCTGCAAAAGTCCGAAGTGGCGGTAAGTGGGCCTTACTTGTAGGGGGGGGTGGCGGGGGGGTCTCGGTGCGCTTGTGTGTGTGTGCGCGTGTGTGTATGTGTGCGACGGCGCGAGGGGGGGGCTCTGTGCGCTCGTGTGTGTGTGTGCGCGTGTGTGTATGTGTGCGACGGCGGGGGGGTGTCTCTGTATGTGTGCGTCCGTGTATGTGCGCTTGTGTGTGTGTCTCTGTGTGTGTGCATGCATGCAGGGGGAGGTATGGCTGTGTTTGTGTTGGAGCTTTCCAGGAGACAGGAGATGGCCACAGCGAGAGCGTTCGCGCACGCTTGGTCCGCTCCGATCGCCTTCTTTAAGATGCGCGGGCGGCCAGCTCCTGTCTCCTGGAAAGCTGTGTCGCTGACAAAAGGTCTCTGGCGAGACCGCGCTTTCACGCGGTTAACGCCACGAGACCTAAAAACTGCTGTGTCCATTCAGCGTGCACAGATCAGCACTTTGAGGTCTTCATATGGAAATGTGCGGGAAAGCCCGGTCTCGGAGCGCTGGAAGATGAAACTTTCTGAGATAATGATAGTAAATGATCATAAAATGAAACTGTTCTTGCATCAGGTTGGAAAATCTAGTGTTTCTCGTGATGTGCTTGCAGGTTTCAGAAAGAGACTGAAGAGCACGAGGTGGGGAATACAGAACATAGAATTGTAGGTGGCTGCTATTTCGGAAGACAGTAATAGCCATAATAATATTTTTAAAACGCCTAAATAATCATTCACCAACATTACAAGCTACAAATATTGTTTACCAGTTTAAAAAGAGCTGACTAGCTCATCTCGTGCCAAAATACAAGAAGAAATGTGCAAATCTCAGCTGACAAACACCCCAAACCAGCAGTATCACTGCGCTAAAATAAAGTTATTTACAGTGAGGAGAAAGCCGCCAGTGATAAGTACCATGAGGCAAATCAAGCGACGAAGAAGCATCGTTTTGGAGCGTGAAAAATGTAGTACCCCAAGGGCTGTGTATCCTGTATGCCTCCCGAGGCAGCACTTTTTACCAGCTTAGACAAAACACACGTGGGCGCAGTCAGTGTGAATGTTATGTATAACATAGAACTGCGACCCTTTGAACGACACAGCCTAGGCTGTCACCAAGCTCTACAGCAGGGGTCTCCAAACCGGTCCTGGAGGGCCGGATCCATGCCAGATTTTTAAAATTACTACATGTATCTCAATGGGGATATCCCAAAAATCTGGCATGGATCAGGCCTTCCAGGACCGGTTTGGAGACCCCTGCTCTACAGACAGGCACCGTCATTCAAGACGACTGGCCTGCCGCGTGCGATACAAATACAGACCTAATCAGGCACGCCGTCTTCACCAACGTATTGGAAACGTTTTCAAATTGATTAATTGCGATTATCTTTCCCTTTCTACTTTGTCGATGCAAACCCGGAAGTGCAGAGAAAGAATAAGGAGCTCAGCCATCCTGCAGGCTACCAAGTTGCTACTGTCCAAACGAATGTCCAACTACAACTGCTCTACTATTTCCTTCTCAAGTCTGATAAGTTGTCCGGCTGTTTCCAAATGCAGGACAGGCCATCAGTTGCGGCTGCAGGAAGGGGGTTACAGAGGGGGGGGGGGGTCTCGTGGGGGGGATTAAATATGAAACAAAAAACGTACCTTACAGCCGGTCCGCACCACCTCTACTCCCCTTGGCGCCTTCACGAACGGCTGGAGTGGACTGGCAGCTCCTCTCATCCAATCCTGGCGCTGACATGAAGAAGTAAGGGTGGGCCATGAAGAAGCATGGGTGGGCCATGAACATGAAGGAGAATGGGAGGCCATGAAGAAGCATGGGAGCGCCATGAAGAAGCATGGGTGGGCTATGAACACGAAGAAGCATGGGAGCATCATGGAGAAGCATGGGAGAGCCATGAAGAAGCATGGGTGGGCCATGAACATGAAGGAGAATGGGAGGCCATGAAGAAGCATGGGAGAGCCATGAAGAAGCATGGGTGGGCTATGAACACGAAGAAGCATGGGAGCATCATGGAGAAGCATGGGAGAGCCATGAAGAAGCATGGGTGGGCCATGAACATGAAGAATCATGGGAGCACCATGGAGAAGCATGGGAGAGCCATGAAGAAGCATGGGAGAGCCATGAAGAAGCATGGGTGGACCATGATGATGAATGGATTTGTGTCGCATCTCTGGGGCGTCAGAGCCCTGGGTGTGGGCTTGCTGGATGGCCTTCTAGGGGGATGAGCTGCATACTCTGCCTGCTGTGGGGGTTGTGCTCACTAGTTTTACCTCGATTTCTAAGTGTTTGTTTTGGACTTAAGTGCTTTATCGCCTTTGCTCTCTCAGTGTCACTCTCCTTTCTCTCTGTTTCACCCTCCTTTCTCTTCACTGCACCATCCTTTCTCTTCACCTCAGCCTCCTCTGTCTCCACCTCATCTTGCTCTCCTCACCCTCTGCATCCTTCTTCCTCAGTGTTGTCTCTCTTCTCCTCACCATTCTCTTTCTACGCCTCACCCATCTCATCCTCCTGTCTCCCTGCAATGGCCTCCTCTTTTTCTCCCTCCACCGCACCCTATTCTCCTTCTCCCCTCCGACTTCTATGCTTCAATCTCCTCTCTCTCTTTACCTCTCCATCCTCTTTCTCTCCCACCTTTTTATTTTGTCTTCACTTCATTCTTCTTTCTTGCTTCACCTTTCTTTCTCTCGCCATGCCTTTCTCCCATTCTCCCCCCACCCTCCTTCTTCTCTTCACCTCACCAGCCTGACTCTCTCCTCCTCAGTATTGTTCCTGTTTGCCTCAGCCTGCTCTCTCTCACACACTCCTACACACCGCCCTCCATCTCTCAGCTCTAACATCCCCTCTTTGAAACACAACCTCCTCTCTCTCCATCTCAACCTGGACTCTCCCCTCCTCACCCTCTTCTGTCAGCCGTACATTCATTGCTGCTGATACAGGGTCATAACTTGCTGGAGCTGTTTCCCTCAGTGCCAAAGTAAGATACAAAGCTGGCCCAGGAGATGCCAAGGTAATCTAATAATTCTTCACTGTTACTTTGGTGCCCTCCTGATCTAGGTGCAGACTAAAACTAAACTCCTTGGGCCCGATTCACAGGACTAATCTGAGACAACATTCTAAACTTAGTACTTTTGGTATTCTCAGAAGGCATTTAGTAGTAGTAAAGTTAGGATTTTGTCTTAAATCTGTCTTAAGTCTGTTTTAAGTTTGTCTTATGTCAAAATCCTAACTTTACTACTAATAATCCACATTAAGGTGGCTCTGAACAGCTGCTGAAGCTTGTCCAGGCAAGGTCAGATGTATCTCAAGTGCACACATATGGATATATATATATTTTTCACAACAAAGGCTAGGTACAGTGGACCTTGTCTAGCTGGCGTATTTTTGCCCAAAATTAAGTGCAAGTTTGGACATTGCTCCACTGTAACCAGACCAGGAAGAAAACCGCATTGAATGGGCGAAAAAAAATATTCCTCTGATTAGCCCAATCCCATAACTGTTTAAAAAATACTCTGACGAAAATGACACTATCTATCTATAAGTGATTTGGAACGGTAACAAGGTGGTAGGTTCCGGACCCCCTTCCTTGAAGAAAGGAGATATGATCGACAGCGCCCAGGACTCGGGAATCTTGGAACTAAATAAGTAATTAAATACTTTTGGGAGCAAAGTGCCCCTAGGTTCACTCTTACTCTTTATTAAGACTATACTGTGGGCACCATCTTGAAACAGGCGACTTCACCTTTTTTTAAACACTTTTTAAAAGACTGTTATGTATTTGCAGGTGTATTTTTCACTTAACCTTTTAGTTGCCAGCACTTTCCAATGGGGGAAGCCTTTAAGTGGGAAGGGGAGTTGCTGGGACCCAGTTAGAATTTTAACTTTAGGACATAGTAGTGCCACACCCAGAGCCACGCCCCCCCCCTTATCATGGCAGGCTATTTTAACTCCGGCAGTGTACGCCTACGCCTCTGACGCGCCAAAGGGAAGTCCATCTGCTCCCGTCTGCGCCATCCGTGCAAGGACCCCTACGCTCACAGCTCAGAACCGGACCATATTCCGCCTCAGACATTTGGATCTGACCATGGCCGGCCATAAATCGGATTGAACGGGTCAGCACCATGGGTGGAAAGAAAATGTGGTATTTGTTGTGGGGGCTGTTGCAGTGTGAGGAAGATGGGAGGAGGGCGGGGGGTTGATGGGGTGCTAACAATTACGCTGATGTACATTAAGACTGATTACAAAGTCTTGAACAGGACCCGATCGAGACCAAGTGGGGTGGACGAGCTGCTGCTTGCATGATATTAAGGGCTTGATTTAATCATGGTGGACGCGTTACTTTGTCACAACAGGGAAGGATATCCTGTCCACTGAAAATAAGTCCCATAGGATATAATATGATTTATATTTCAGTGGATGAGACATCTATCATCGTGATGGAGTAACCGGTCCGCCGAGATCTAAACCAAGCCCTACGTCAGGCAACGTCCTGCTTCACCCCGCTGAATATTGGCACCTTGGGACTGGGCCCAGCTCACCCATGCCCAAGCCCAGGCCTGGATCTCATGACCAGCATTTGTTACTTCCTGTAAACTTTCAGTGGGCATTTCTAAGGGTGATGCCATGTGCAAACAATGCGGGTCTGCCACATATTTAGGACAAAACAAAAAAACAGATACCATCCCGAAAGATAAAATTGACCTTAGAATTTTATGCACCAATGGCAGATCCAATGGCGGATTCAATGGCGGATCCAATGGCGGATCTAATGGTGGATCCAATGGCAGATCCAATGGCGGATCCAATGGCGGATCCAATGGCGGATCCAATGGTGGATCCAATGGCGGATCCAATGGTGGATCCAATGGCAGATCCAATGGCGGATCCAATGGCGGATCCAATGGCGGATCCAATGGCAGATCCAATGGCGGATCTAATGGTGGATCCAATGGCAGATCCAATGGCGGATCCAATGGCGGATCCAATGGTGGATCCAATGGCAGATCCAATGGCGGATCCAATGGCGGATCCAATGGCGGATCCAATGGCAGATCCAATGGCGGATCTAATGGTGGATCCAATCGCAGATCCAATGGCGGATCCAATGGCGGATCCAATGGCGGATCCAATGGCAGATCCAATGGCGGATCCAATGGCAGATCCAATGGCGGATCCAATGGCGGATCCAATGGCAGATCCAATGGCGGAGCACAAATTGGATACTGTCAAGTTTATTTTAGGTTACAAACACAGCGCCTTACTTCTAACAGTAACCTGGGGTCGCGAAAATTCTACATATGATCTCACGCAAGCCCTTCCACAAGAGTATTCCATTGTCCGGCAAGACCACCAGGCGGCGGGGCGGGGACTCACCATTGATTTCAAGTCCAAAACGACATGCTCCATTACAGAGCTTAGGGTCCCAGAAAGCAAGAATTAATCGTTATACTTCAACTAGCCGCACTACCTCCTTTTCAGTACTCGTAGCGTCTAATTCTTCAAGCGCTCTGCTGGAGTGCTCATTGCTACACATGCACTCACGTATGCAAATTTCACTGTAGGAGGGGATTTTAACTTTGATACTTTGGACCCGCCCTCAGCAAGGAATTTAGAAAGTGATATAGAAATCGTTGAATAACGCAGCGGGTAATGCTCCCAACACATTCTGCGGGACATATCCGTAACCAGGTTTTTTCAAACCCTTGTAGTTTGTAGATGGAGGCCGCTATTCCACTAATATCAACGGATCATACTGCGATTCTGCGGCTTATTTCACGGACAGAGGATAGGAGCCGCACGCCGGTAACACCCCTACAGACTAGCCGATGGTCGAGACCTTTATCTGACCATATTTGTAAGTTCTCAGCAGCTGCCCCACCAAGCCTTCCTAATAAGGGGCCGGTGTAGCTGTCAGCCTGTGGAAACAGGCATGCTTGATAAAATAGTCCTGTCAACATTATTGTCTTCTCCTAGATCTAAACCATCAGCCCCTTGGTTTAATGACCACCTGACGAATTGCAAGACCCTGTAATGACTCTGGCGTACAGCCTGTGAGCCAGAGTACAAACTTAAATATATGGTAGCCCTTAAATCTTGTCATAAAACTATCAGACAAACTCACATATGCTCACTGGGCCTCTGGAATAAAGCTATACCTGGCTGACGAGCCCATATCAGGGCAAAGCCGGTCCTCGGTTGCTTGTGTTTCACCTCAGGGAGGACCTGGCCTGGCTGTTTAGGCCAAAATGTTCCAATTGGAGCAGGGTCAAGACTGATTTGCACATGTCTGGGTTCAAACTGAGGTGGCATGGTGTGCAAAAACGAAGCAGCCCTGAGCTATTTGCTGAGATTGATTCAAGCATTCCATACGCCACCTTGTTGTTGTTGCAGCAGATGCCCTAGGTGAGAAGGGTCTGCCCAGACGTGGGTCCCGGGCTCACTGTGCCACTGGAATTAAGCTATTCCTGGCTGATGAGTCCTTATCAGGGCGAAATGGGTCCTAGGTTGCTTGTATTCCGGTTCAGAGAGGACCTGGCCTGGCAGCTCGGGCCGGACTGATCCAACTGGGGAGGGGTCAAGACTGATTTGCATAAGGCTGGGTCTAAACTGGGGTGTTTTGGTGGGGAAAAACAATTGATTGGGATGCGGCCTGAGCTAATGCCAGTGGTTGAGATTATTTTCATCCATCCCCTTGTTGTTGCAGCCATAAATGATATCAATAAACTAATCAGCCAGACTCACACAGCGTTTTATTAATATGTCAAAGAGGCTCAAATTCCTCTAAAGAGATTTTCACTCTAAGTAAGTCACTGACAGCCCCCTCTATCGACAATTCTTCAGCCCTCCTGTAGCCCCACTAGGTGCAATGAATCTGATGCATTTTCCCACCAAAAAATAAATAATGTCTGTGCTAGGTTTCCCGTAGAAGTAAGGAACGCTCCTCCCCATAGACTCTGGTGATGTCAGAGGTCAGACACTCTTGTCTATCACACTGCAGCATCCTTCAGCAGGGTGACCTGCAGACTCTATGTAATTTGGCTAAATCAGGGACCCTCTGGATCCAACCCCCTCACATCATGGACAAAGGGTCAGCCACTATTCATCCTATTCTATGCGAGGTGCACAATCTACCAATTACCTCTGCTTACACCCCTCAATCTCTGAAGCATGCGGTGATCACACCCCTCTAGAAGAAATCCACTCCGGACCCTACAAAACCGGAACACTATCGCCCCATCTCACTGCTGCCTTTTTACACCAACATAGTAGAAAACATGGCAATAAGCAGCTCTCTGTGGGGCATATGTACAAGCCCCTATCGCCACGGGAACGTCACTTTTTGTGATGTTTCCGTGGTGATAGGGGCTTTGCCTTATTTACAAGGCAGCGTTAAGCCACTTAACGTGGCTTAACGCTGCCTTGTAAATAAGGTACCCATTCATGCTATGCTTAGTGTGAAAGAGGTGGGCAGTGGGAGTTGCGGTGGGCGTTCCACTGCAACACCCATTGATTTTGACGCTGCCCCCTATTTACAAGGGTGGCCTAAATAGGAGGTAACACCAAAATTAAGACCAGGGAAAACCTGGTCTTAACGTGTCGAAACGAGGAGAAATGCTATATTTCTCCTTGTTTTTGCTTTTCCCATGCGTGCTGTCTTGTGCAGCACACATGGAAAAAGCAAAATGCCTTTGATTGTTTATGTGCAGGAAGGTGACCCTGCCTGCACATAAAAAATCCTTTAAAAAAACTTGACATTTTGTACCTTCCATGTGTGCTGCAGTAGGCAGGTAATAGTCATTTTCAATGTATATTGAATTATTAATTCCCTGTGGTTGAGGTCATCTGAGACAGCGCCGATGATAAAGCCAAAGCCCAGGCTATCAGCCCCTGAGTAGATAGTGCCTGGTTAGCTTGCCCCCTTGCATCAATGAGGGACTCTTGGTACCCAGGCCTGCCTCCTGGGAGCCTCCAGCCAATCGCCTCAGGCGCCCTCCCGTCTCCATGCATCTGGGTGTGGAGCCAGACCCCCGTGTGAGCTGTGGAGGTGTCTGGAGACACCTGGGAACCCTCAGACTCCACCCAATAAAAGCCCTAAAGGTCCAACACCCTAGGAACCTTCTTGGTACCCCTGGGGTATGTCCAAACTCCTTTGGCACTGGCGCCCCCAAGTCTATACCAAGGGGTGCAGGGACCCCCCAGTGAAATAAGTGTTTGACTGTGGATGTTGGGGGAACTTTTTAGGTTTTGCCTGGCGAAAGCTGCGCTTTCTGCGCAGCTTTTTCGCGCAGGCGAAAACCTGATGAGAATTGTAGTGTGCTTTGGGTCGGCCCTGTGTAAATGTATTGGCATTTATATAGCGCACTACTTACCCGTAGGGTCCCAAGGCGCTTCGACCGCTGCGAAACCCTTCCTGGCTTCCCTGAGAGATGGTCCCTTAATGGGTATCTCCAGGGTGAGACCAGGCATCCCCGGCGGTCTGGTGGGGCCGTTAGTGAAGATGAGGCAAGCTAATGCCCAGAGTTGCCGAGTGTGATCGCTGATCAGAGTGGGCACCGAGGCGAGAGAATTATCGAGTCCGCTGACCCTGGTCCAGAAACCTGCCGCGCCGGGAATCGAACCCTGGTCCCGGGCCGTCCTCTGCTCTCGGGTCTGCCGCCTCTAACCAGTGAGCCACACTACTTCACTTAGCTCCCTCCTCATTCATTGGCTGGCTCCGTAAATGGAGCCTTGCCATTGGACGAGGGGCCTGTCCGTCAATGCCGGACCAGACACGGGGGCGTTTCCGACATTCTTTGGCTTTTGCCGACGTCACGCGACGCCGGGAACGCCCCCGAGTCTGGTCCGGCATTGCCGGCACTGTAGGGAACGGGACGGACATGGAGCTCTCGGCTGTTGGGGAGCGAGTGTTTGCAGCGGAGGCACTGCTCAAGCGTCGGGTGCGGAAGGTGAGCGAAATGTTTGCCGGTTCCCACCCCCTCTCCCGCTCTCCGTGTCTCCCCGGCCCCGTTCCCGCCCCCTACCGCTGCCTCGGCTCCCGTTCCCGCAGTGCCGTTTCTCCTGTGTGTGTGTAAACAACATTTTATAAGTGTTATTTTACTTTGCCAGTTGTGTATTTTTGTCGCATTTCTTCTGTGTTGTGCTTGCTTCCTGTCCGGGTCTCTATACGTGTTTAGAAGCAGGATCGAGGCTGTCGCGTTCTGCGGGTGTGCATTGAGCGCAACAAGGCCGCGGCGAGTTGCAGCTTTCCAGGATTCTCAAAGGGTTTACGATGCACGATCCTCTTCCTGGGACGGACGGAACTGGGCCATTCCTGGGAGTTCAGTGAGAACTCTGTGATACGGGGCAGGATCTCGGGTTCTGCCTGTGTTTGTAGCACGAGGCCCCGGAGTCCCCTCGGGTGGTGGGGTAGGGTGCTTCAGTGCTGCTACTGATTAAGAAACCCGATGATCACTGTGAGGGAAGGTTCGCGCATTGCCCCTGCCGCATGCAGTTGTTTCCCCCTGCACGCCTTAGGTTTTTAAAGGTAGAGCGCACCAATTTGACAGCATGCTTGATTTTTTTGCACCCCCCCCCCCCCGCCCAAAATCACTATCCGTGTCTCATTCCGACGCGCGGACTCCCTTTTAGATCTTTCCCTCCAGCTAGCCTAGCTGCATTGTTCTGCAGATTCGAGTGGGGGTGGGGTGTGGTGTAGGGCCCTGCTTACAGGTCACTTCCTCCCGGTGTGTGAGCATACCGTCCCGCGCCTGGTATTTTCAGCGTCTCCGCTCCAGTCCGTGGGGGGAAGGGTTCAGCTCACTACCCGTGTCAGTGTTTGTGTGGGTTTGTACTGCCAGGGGCTGTTATTTTCAGACGCGACCCCCGCCCACTCCCCCCCCCCCCAGACACTCTCTGCCGTACACGGCTTGCACATTGGCCCCCCGCGCCCCCCACCCCGAAGAGCACGGGTTCGCCGTCCAAGCCCCCGAGGCACAGGAAGAGGTTTGATGGTGGGGGCCATGGCCAAACGCCTTTTGCTATGTTAATGCCAGTGATGTGGCTATTACAGGTGGCAGCCTGTCGGAGGTCTGTAGACAGATTAATCCTTGACGCTGACTGCCCCACTCATCCACCATCATTGAGCATTTTGCTGCCTGCTCCTGCTTCAGCTCAATGCCCGATCGGATAGTTTTGTCAGATTCGGAGGCCCAACCCATTCCAGAAAACAGCTTTCCTGAACTTGGCCTGTTACACTATGAAGATAAAGGCCCCAGGCCGAGTAAAACGCCGTCCGAGGCAGGAGGCTCTCCCCGCCCCCATCTGCATGCAGACTAGGATTGGCACCCTCTGAAATGAGGCGAACCTCCACCAAATCAAGGGGTAGGCTAGTTAGGGCGAGGGGGGGGGATAAAAGGGGCCAATGGCCCAATGTAGGCACATACACCCCCCCCCCCCCTCCCCCCCTTGACCGGGCAGGTCTCTCACCATGGAGGGGTTGGTGCGGGCGATGATGGAATCCTTCAATGTCACGGGAAGGTACGACTGGCTACTAGATGGTATATATTAAAAGAATGTGTATTGCTAGCTATTCGCATATCGCTAATATAACATGTACCATTGACAATTATTGAGCATAATGGAGTCTTGCCATGATGGACTGCCCATTGACAAATCCTAAAAAAACATATTTCAGGGGTGTTGGTAATCGATAGGTTGACATGATGGCATCATTTAGGCCCAAAAGATCCATTTCTCCATCATTTTTATACCATTTTAATGGATGTGTATTTTTCTACATGGTTTTTAAAACTGGTTTACCACGATTAATGATTTTATTTTCCAATTTTGTAGCAAGTACTTCCAAAATAGACATTTCGCTTTACAGATGAACATGCATTGCCTTTAGGGTTTTTATATTTGTAAATTTTGAATGTCTTTTTGTGTTTATATTCCCAGAAATAATGTAAAATACCTTAATTCCCACCCAAAATGGGTATCAAACAAGAAGCTTTAGTCCATATTGGAAGTGCTGTATTACACACATGTAATCAATACTTTGCATTTGTATTGTCACTTTTATGTACTACACAGTAACACAAAAATGTAGAATACATTCAATTGGCAAATTAGGAGTTAATTTGTCATGTTTAGGGATTGAAAGATAGAGCAAGCAGTACTGGCCTTAATCCAGTTACCCTTCTGTTTTTACAAGATATCAGTCTGTTACTGTTGACACTATGGAAAGAATGGAGGAAGTATCAAAGAAAGACAGGTGGAGCATAAGAAC